>NT_033777.3:14804278-19804278 GCF_000001215.4 Drosophila melanogaster | reverse complement strand
AGTAGCTGGACTGCCTGCTGCCTAGCTTTTCCCATCGAAAAAAGCAATCACCTGCAAATGCTAAATAGATCGGCTTATCGTACCGCCCACGGTTTGATTTATCGCCGTTTATCTAGGCAGAAAGTGCAGGCGGAAGGCGGCACAGCAGCCTTATGAGAAAGATTTATTGCCCGGCCAAACGACAAGTCTATTAAGTGCCACTAATTGGGCTTTAATAGACAGCGACTGTTAACTCTTCATTGTCATCTGGAGCCGGGGACATCTGAATGCAGTAAGGCCTCCATTGATTGATATGCTCGCCTCCGATTCAAATCAAATTGTCAAAATACGCTGCCCACGATCATAAATTAAATAAGCCCCCAAAAAACAAACAAAAAAAAAAAAAAAAAAAAAAACTACAAAAGACGGCGTGGCACAGTAGTGGACTTCAAATCGGGGGTGAGGTCCAAACAAAGCGAATAATGCCTCGGTTAGATATTCCCAGAGATATTTTTTACGACCATTCATGGCTGGCATACCACATTATGTTAAATAACCACAAAAGTGATCATAAATTTTCATAAAATGTCACGCCAAAATGTCACACTTTTTTGTAAGCATAATTAAAGATTTAATAAAATGCCAATCCATACATATATGCATGGATTTATTTAAATATCCGACTATATACCATTCCTTTTGTCAATTTCAAGTTTTATTGAGGGCCTGCACATAAATTTTGACATTACCATTGCTGTCGTCTGGTGGAAAATTAAGGCCTCATTTGCATAAACTGAGCGCCTGCCCTTTAACGGTTACCAAAAAATCCCAGCGATCCATCGATCCATCGATGGCAAGGAGAACATCCAATCCCAACATAACTCAATCGAGCACCTTCAAAAACTCCGATTTGACAGGCATATTTTTTGACATTTTAATTATCGGCCGGGCGTGACAGCCATTGGAGTCGATTTTATTATTGTGGTTTTTGGGGACCTCTCCCCACAATCCCCACATTCAACATTCGACTACGTGCTTAATATGTGGGTAATTTAAAGCAGCTCAGAAGCGTGCCAGGAATTTGGATACATTAACTTTTGGAGTTCGAACTTTGGGTTTCCCATTTTTGGTTCAATGAACTGCACTCAACGCCTGATTGAACTTCCACACGCCCGCTGATTGATCAATAAAAGATCATTTGATTATCCATATGCACTTAATTCACACCTCAAGCCGTTTCGTATTGTTATTGTTCCGCCTGCAATAACACACATAATAATGAGCTGAGCAAATTGAATAGATTTTTCATGAATATTGCTAGAGAAAGGATGGATTTGATGGGAAACGGCCAACAAATAATGATTCCTACTATCGGATTATATTTTAGGCGTAAACACATCTAAATTGAACAATATAAATTTGTAATAAATACAAAGATTTTCACACATTAACTATGGCACCTTTTCTGAACCAAAAGAAATTCATTTAGCAAAGCAAAAATATAATATAGAAAAAAGTAAATGCTTTCAGAAGCATAGGCCCCGGCGAGATTCGAACTCACGATCTCCTGTTTACTAGACAGGCGCTTTAACCAACTAAGCCACGGCGCCACATGTCTTGTGTGTGGCCAGAGTTCAGTGACAAGGTGAGAGAGCGTCCATCCCTCTTTTGCTCTCAGCGCTTGTAGCCATTCTCGGAGCTAAAATTAGCGCATTGAGCGAAAGAGATAGACAGACGACGGCGAAGAAAACTTTCCCACAAGAACAAAAAAAATAAATAAATTATTCTTTTAAACAATTTAATACGCTAAGAGATGTCGCTGTCCAAATGCACACATGCTCAACCACACATACGCACATATACGAAAAGATAAAAAGAAGAAAAATTACTTTTGTTAACTCGAGCAAAACAAATCGTTTTTTAAATGAGCCTCGGAGAAAAAAGTCACACACGACAAACACGACGCAAGTGAAATGCAACACCACATGGCATCGAAGTGAAAGGTTGTCACTGGCTCCCCAACCTCCCCCCACTCACTCTTTCTTACCCTCTCACTCTCTCCCGCCCAAAGACCCGCCCACTGCGAGCTCTTTGAATTTAACAAATGAACTGACGCGCTTAGCATGTCATTTGTTTAGTTCATACAATATATTTTAGGACTCTCAAAAGAGTTGAAAGGCGAAAACCCATAGTCCTCTAGAAAAATGGAACAATTACAAATGCACTGAGAACAATATATACTAGCTCCATTTATCTATAATATGAAAGATACAGTTTCAAAATTTTCGACTTACTTTTCTTTATAAATTATGTCAATCGTACGATTTCCGAGATATCTTCAATGTGATAATCACAGTTTCCTAATTACATAGGTAATGAAAAGTAAAAGTTACCCATGTTAATTTTTATGGTATACGTTTTTTCCGAGTGCTGGTGGGAAGTTGCTGTGGGAGGGAAATTGTAAATCCATCAGATAAACGGGAGCGGAATCGGGAATAAGTTGGTATCGGGTAAGCAATGGCATTATACACTCCCGTGCTTTTTGTTTTTACGTTTGGGTTACACTATTTATGCGTTTTTCCTTTTCGCTGAAACTTTACAATTTCCGTATTTAAAGGGGGATGGGCGATTGATGCCCTGTAAATGAAAACGCATGCCTTTTAAATAGCTGGGCTGTTTATAGTCGAAGTTGCAATCGAAGTTGCAGTTGCAATAAAAGTTGCATATACGGGATAAGCATGTGGGCCATAAATTGCCCACCTATTGACGGCAAAATTTTATGCATTTTTTTGGGCGTCTGTTTATGCCTGCCCTGGCATAGTTTCATAGTTTCAGGGGGAGATGATATAATTCATCAAGTATTCGGCGGGACATTAAATCACCAGCATACCGGCATTCCCAAATGCCAATTTTTATGTCAAGCATCTTATTTTATTTCAGCTCATTTAAGGGTGCACACATCAATATCATATCGTTTGATAGTCAATATATCCTCTTTTGAAGTGGCCACTCAGTGACTCCCTTCGATTTTCTTTACCCAGCGCACTCTGGCATAATCTCTAATAATAATTTTTATTAGGAGCAACCATTTGGCTGCCGCGGCAGCTGGCTAAGATTTCAATTTCCCATTGCACCCGTAACAAGCTGCGTATTTATAAATTGATGTTTATTATGCACAAAGTGCATAAAGTTCATTGAACGAGTGCCTCGTTGCCTTAAAGTGCTGACACACTTTGGCCAGCCAACTGCCAACTGACAAAGAGGCAGGCGGTATTCTCCTCCGGACTCCGGAATCTCGACGGTGGACCACACAAGTGGTTTGACCTTAAACGATGCTGAACTTGAATTTGGTGTGGCTGCAGTGCGTCTTTTATGTTCGTTTCTCAAGTGCAAGGCGGCAATTTCAATTAACCCGCCGCGGTACTAGCCATAAATAATATCCGCCATAATCATCGCACTCGAGGCATCTTCGATTAGGTACAGTTGACAAATTTGCCTGGCAATGGAATCTATGATTTAGGGGCTTTCCAGCTGGGTTTCCTTACATTATATTCCTTATTATTTTTTTTTTTTTTTAACTTTTGGCTTAAGGGGGGATTAACTTACTCTTCTGGTCGGAGACGGCTTACCAAGTGTCGGATGTGTAATTAACCACCTTTTGAACGAACCTTTTTGGTTCTCGCCGCTTTGACATCCTGACATCTGCGACCAGATTTTGGGTCAGCCCGCAATCAGGTCTCCCCATCTGCCACCTTTGATTGATAATTAATTAATGTGCTTTCTCCGTTTCACTTGCAGCAATTCTCCAGCGATCCACGGTGGATGTGGGACGCATCAAGTTGCAGAGTGTGGCCACTTGCCTGTATCTCTGCATGGACGCGTGCGGTGTTCCCTACGGCTCGGTAAGTAAGCTTGAAATATTATATATGTATATAGTAAACTAAACCAAACTAATAAATAATATACAACTTTTAGATTCATTTCATGAAGATTGTGATTTAGAATTTAGTTTAGAATTCAAATAGCCATCTCTAAGATCTTAAATCGGTTTCTAGTCAAAATAAACATATTATATAGTATTTTTAGAAAGGAACGATATAAAATGCTCATCCGTATAGCAAACCTATTTATATTACAGTCACATTCCCATTTTCAGTAATCTGTGAACCGCAAAATTGATTTCGTATAGCAATTTGCCGTTCTCGGATAACTACATTTGGTATTACTTAGATAAACATAAAGAAATCCTATCTAGACCATTCTTGGCACCCCTCTGACAAAAACAAAAACAAACAAAGGCCTGTTAAAAGATTGAGGTAAACCGAAAACCCCGAAGGGACCCTCAAATAAATGAAAGAGCAACCGAAGGGGTCGGGCAATAAATAAAAAATTAAATGTGAACAAAAACAATGCAACACGATCAGCAGCCACAGAGCGAGTCCTTTTGCCAAGTCCCTTTCCATTTTGCTCTGGAATGTGTCCTTATGCGCGGTGAGGATGTCAAGTGGCAACTGATGTCGGTAGGGATGTCCTGATCCTCACCCTTGAAATAATTCAGGCTACACTTTTATCCCGCTGCGCTTCGAAACCCACGATCATCGGATGCCTTTTTTCGGGCTGGCGCCATGTGACCGTTTCATTGGTCCGTCGGAGGACATTAGATTTTAGATTTTTTTTTTTAATTTTATTTATTTCATTTCATTTCTTTCCGCCGTCGCAGGCACTTTGACCTTTCCGCGTCCAAAATAGCCGCTAGTGTGCCAATTCTGTCAGCCGAGGCGTGTCTTCTTGTACGCGCTTTTGTATCTGTATCTCGCCGATACACGGATACTTGCTGATTGATGCGCTTCACCAGCGGCCACTTTGTAGGCGGCCCTTTGAAGGCGCCGCATGCCTTAGAGCATAGCCAGCATAGCTGTAAGTTGGTCAAGTGGGCGGTTATATTGGGCCGTCTTGTTTATTTTGGCGACCAAGGCGTCCGGTGCTCACAGCCAGAGTTCTAAGATCTCAAAAATGGCTGCATTTATGGGCCCTGATTTAGTGGGGTTTTTAGTGCTTTTCGTCGCTGCTATTCTTAGTCACTGAATATTAGGCATGTGACTGACTGATTTTCCGACATTTCAACAAAATGTTTTGTAAATGCTTTGTGTCTTGTGACAAACGAGGCAGGTGATTTCGGGCTTCGGCTAATTGAGCAGGGGAAAATGCCCAAATCGCTTGCCAATTCATAAGTTCATAAATTCAAAACCAAACCCCAGACGGAAAGCAAACCTTGTGAGTCAGCTTCTCGTCCAATTAAAATGTCGTAGCCATAAATGTTCACATTACGGTTTTGCTTATTAATTTGCATAATTTGTACTCCGGCGAGGAATGGGACCGCCCGCAGAGTTCACAAACTTGGGTTTGGTTTGGTCAATTAATGCCGACCCGAAAATGAATATGTTGCATCATTATCATCGTTATTGTCCTGTTTAGGGGCGATAAGTGGCGGGCGGAACGCGTCACGCAGGTTTCGTATGGGATTCCGATTGTGTGCCCTAAGTGGTTCCGTTTGTAGGTGTCCCAGTGTAATCTGGCCAACAGGTTGACCCTTTCTAGGCTCGCCTGGCGCCACACGATAAGCTCCGATAGAGAGGCCACGCAGAGCTAATGGCTCCGGGTATCTCGAATAGTTCCCTCCTTCCCTGCCCGATGGTTTTCCTTATCCAAGTACAACTTCATTTCCCTTCGGTGTCTGCCAATTTTCACTTGCCAGCCATCAAGGGCTAAAAATAAAGGGAAATGCCTGGAAATACACATCATAAAAGAGTTTTCACGGTGGGGATCCACATTGTTGTCACATATGTCAAAAAACTATTCGCGTCTTGACTCGACCCCGAATGGCGTCAACATACTGTACTCCTGGCCTGGTCTGGCCTGGCCTGGCCCTCACCCATTTGATGGCTCACTGCGGTTTGCCTTTCGCCTGATTAATTTCTAAATTTAAGCGGCGACATTTTACCGCGTAAACAATCAGGCAGGGAATTGCCTGGCTGGCGATTTATTTACGAAACAATTTTAATTGCCTGACAAGCGAATTAATTCAGTGTTTGTTAATTGAATTTGATCTGAGGATGTCTGCCAGTCGGCGCAGCCCAAAGGCCCAAAGGCCACTGAGGAAGGGCTAATGAAAATCCTTTCACCGATCTTGATTTACATTTTTCATCTCAACGCAGCCCACAAATTCTTATTCTCAGCTTTCAACTGGCTGTTTGGTCCTTTTGTTCGCCTGTCATGAGGTGTTCATAAAGAAGAAATGTTTATGGTTAGTACTCTGCTCGAGGTCGGGGGCCTCCTATCGATGGTCAACACCGATAGGAGCACATCCTGTGATAATGAGCGCATTTATCCATCTGATTTCGGTGCTGATAGACAAAAGAAACAGACGCCGCCCCTGGACAGCAAATTCAAAGAAGTTTTATTATTGGGTTAGGGTTCTGAAGAAGTTAGTTGGCCAGAGAACCCTTTGAAGTGGCCTCAAAGGTTCTAGCATGATTTTGGTTTGCATACATTACATACAACTACTACATACATTACATACATGGCTACTGGTACCTTATAGTACTGATTTTACTTTCCCATTGTAGTCATTTTATTATTTATTTCATCTCTGAGCCACTAATTTAAAATTGAAGCACTTAAGTTAAACTATAAGATATCGTGATCTTTCTATTACCGCTGCCTTTTGCTTAGCCAAGTCATTTAATCATAGCCCTTGGTTGTTGCAGAAAGACTTCACCGACGACTGCGTCTTCAACGAGAACATGGGTCTTCAGAACTACAACACTTACTCCTCCACGTACCACTCTCAGGCGCGGCGGGTCTTCTACCTGGCCCTGAATGGCAGTGGCCAGCCCCGGCGTACCCAGATCCCGGCCAGCCGATCGCTGGGCAAGCTGAGCACCTACACGAACGCCATCACGGAGACGGTGCCGCAGGAGCGGGTCGAGCAGCTGATCGCCAAGAATTTTGGGGCCAATCGCGTCAAGCACGGCGTGCGGCAACTCTGTGATACGGGCAAGCCGCTGATCGAGCTGATCGATGTGGCCAGATTCAAGGCGCCGCCACATTGCAGCAGCAACACTAGTGGCAGCAGCAGCAGCATCAGCAGCAGCAGTAGTAGCAGTAGCAAAAGTAGTAGCAATAGCAGTAGCAGTTACGTTCCTGTGTCTGCGATCAGCAGCCTGAGTAGTATTAGTAACAGTAGTCAAAGCGAGAGCGGCCATATTAGCAGTAGCCTTAGCGGTAGCAGTAACAGTAATAGTAGTAGCAATAGTAGTAGCAGTAACAGTAGCAGTAATAGTAGTAGACCAAGTGGTAGCAAGGCCAACAAGAAGAAGAAGCCCAAGTGCAAGCCGCACGAGCAGGAGGACACTCACAATTGCCAGAAGCGCGGTGGCGCCGGAGCGGGAGCATTGCGAAAACTTGGTCCCAAGGCGAAGAGGTGCAAGGAGCTGCGGGAGAAGGCGGCCGCCGAGAAGCGAGCGCCGCCCAATTGTGGCAAG
This sequence comes from Drosophila melanogaster, assembly GCF_000001215.4. Lineage (NCBI taxonomy): Eukaryota > Metazoa > Arthropoda > Insecta > Diptera > Drosophilidae > Drosophila > Drosophila melanogaster. The sequence continues at coordinate 19,796,755 of NT_033777.3, read as the reverse complement.
AAGAATGGGGCCAGGAAGAATCCTACAGAGGCAGCCAAGGCGGTGCAACAGCGACCCAAGGGAAACATCCAGCACGGAGGCAAGAAGAAGCCGAACAAGGCTGGTAAACAGCGCCAAAATGGGGGCAAAAAGCAGCAGCAGCAGCAACAGCATCAGTTGCAACAACAGCCGCTGCAACATCAGGCCAAATCCATTTCCGGTGGCAAGAGGAAGCATCGGAAATTGGATGCAAGTACCACCACCACCATGGCCACCAGCCTGGGCACGCCCCCAAGTAGCCACTGGGAGAGCAGCTCGCCGCTGCCCGCATTTTCCCTTAGCGAAACCAGCGATAGGGTGGAGCGCAACGTGCGCATGAGCAGCGGCGAGGAGCAGGATCAGGATAACGACCAGGATCAGGAGCAGTCCGATCCGGGGGAGCAGGGCGAGGAGGAGACCGAGGGCGACGGTGGATCCCTAGAAGATGCGAGCTACGAGGACTCAAGTTCCGAGGCCCAAGGACGCAGCGGAGCAGGCGGCGACGATTCGCTCTACTACGATTTGTGAGTTTCCCATGAGCAAATTCTAAGCTAACCCTTCATCTGTTTCTCACAAACAAACGATATTTACGTAGAGATTTTCTAAATTTGATTAAAATTTTCAAAATTTATACAATTTATTTCTTTGAGTATTGATATAACATTTTTAATATATTTTATGGATCGGAATTTAAACACTTATACATTTTTCTAAATTCTTTAAATACTTACTTTTGGCATTAACATTGATTGGAATATTTAATAACTTTTAAAATTTATAGAGCATTTTCCGAATTTATTTCCCACATTTTGTTCTTTTTGGTTTATTTTAATTTGGTTGTTGTATTTTATTTTCCTAAGTTCTTATTTTTCAAAATTTTAAAATAAACATTGGGCTTGCAAACAAATCAAAACGTTCAAAATGTGAAATTTGGTAAATTCAGCTAAAATCAGTGCAACTGTTGAGAAAAAAGAAAAGTGAGAAAAGGACCTTAAATGATGTAAAAAGTGCGTCTTGGTTATGCAAAAGATATTGTAATTGCAAGTTTCCACAAAACATCCACACACGATCAGACACCAACAGATACAGATACCCACTCTATTACACTGTACATTCAGCACCAGAACAACACCATATACATGTATATCATCTGCCAGTGTGTAAATATTTGAATATCATACTCTACATACGCCTGTGGCTCACTAAAGTATTTTTGATGCAGCGGACTGTTGTCCCCCCGGCGATGATGCACAGTGCAACCAAGATCCCCACTAAAGACGATGAATATCAATGTATTACGACGGAGTCTCGAGTATTTTATAAGAACCTCTCAAGCCAACCATTTGGAGTATAATTATCATCGAAATGTATTATAAACGCACGCACCCATCCAATCAGATAGATGTAAATTCGAAGCCCTAACCTTACGCAACACGAATGACCCAAAAGAGTCTATTGAAATACTTGAGTCTCTGTGGCGGAACTTTCACGATCGGTTGACGATGAAAATACTCAAAAACACGACCACTCCGATAAGTCTACCAGAAACAAAACTTGAAAACTTGCAAAACGCTTTCCCAATACTGTAAAAACGAGCAAAGCGTTGATATAATTCGAATATGTCGAGGAAATACAATTGTAAATAGATACGCGGCTTAGTCAAGTAAGATCCATTTTTTGTCTGTACTGTCGAACCTCGCGTAGCCTTAGCCTTGTAAATCACCTTTGAATGCAATTTTTCCCACTCAAGTTAAAAATCGCAATGCGAAAGTATGAAGCAAACGATACATCGAAAACTATTATAAAATAAATACAAGAAAAGTTGGAAGCAAAACTCACAAATCATAAGATTGTATTTTCATTTACAATACTTACGAAACTAACATTAATGTTAATTTATTCGATCAACGAGATAAATGCGTGAAATTATAGTTGTAGCTGTATGATGGATTTATTTATTTATTTAAAAATATTTATTTATAAACTACTTCTAGTACGCTTAGGCTTAGACTAACAAACTTTGTTATAACTTAATGCATTAAACAAACAATTTCCAGATAAGTCAGTAGTAAACGATCAACGAAAAGAGCATGAGAGAAACGCGAAAAAAACTAAACTAAAAAATAAAGTATAAAAATACATTAATATCAAATGCGAGTGTGTTTTAGTCGATAATGGTAAGGAGTAGTAGTCCTAAGGTTGATGTCCAATATTACTGGGTTGTTTTCTGCATGGAACTGAATTATTTTTAGCATTTTGCACGTTGCCCGACTTAAATTGAACAAATTATTTCAATTCACTCATTTTTTTGGCATGGTTTTCTGTAATGCAGTTGTTTTACATATCCTCCCTAAGAATCCATAGCTCCAAACCTCCCTATAATATCTTGTGCCCTTTACAGCCTGTGTCTGCAGCTAATCGCCATGGTTTTGCTCCGAAAAAGAGCCATCCTGTAAGAGGAGATCCTACGATTTATCGTCGAAACCAGATGTACCACCGATCCACACAACAAAGCTAAAGTTCCTGATCTTTAAGCATAAGAGTTATACATTTAAAACTACATTTATAGCATTTAGTATTTTCGTATTTATGGTTTAAGACTGATAAGAGAACACAAGAGAGCACTAAGCTAAACGTACTGTAAATAAACTAAAATATTCTAAAACCTAATTCAGCAGCAAATCTCAAGATTTATTGTATGGTCGGGGGAAATATCTTTATGCTGATTAAGTACGCTCATCATATCGATTGTGCTCCGCGAACAGGTGAGTAGATAGAGCTAATTGCTCTGGGAGAGCATGTAGCACCTGGCCAAAAAAAGCTATCTACAACATGCTGATATCAGCTGATGACAGTCAAAGACCTTTTCTAGAAGTGCCGGCACAAGCACGTGCTGAGAACGTATGGATCATGTGGTTCCGACTAGACTCTAGTCAGATGGACAGATAGAAACTGAGAGATAGCCGAACGGAGAGAGAGAGGCGACGATCTCAAAGCTACAGCCAAACCTCCATAAATCAGAGTTAGGCGAGTTATAGTTTTTGTCGATACCAACTTTAAGGGGCTTAATTACAGTTAATATCGGTTTTTTTGTATACAAAATTTGTACTTGTTACACAGTATTATAGTTACATTCAAATTAAATTTAATACTAAATTTTTAATAGTTATAAATAAAAGGTTATTGCCGTTCGCGTGGCGGCACGTGCCGGATAATTTGTATTTTTTATAAAAGTTCCCATTGCAGTGGCTCCCCTGTAAATGGATAATAGAACAAAGTAAAGCTAACCGCGCTCGGATTACGGCGAGGAGAGCCGGACCCTAGAACACCCAGTTTCCCCGTGTCGGAACCGTAATGGCATTACCCAGTTCAAATCGTTCCCATTTACCCTGTGTGAGACAAGTCACGTAGGCCTTGAAATGGCGAAATTGCTGCTGCTCGCGGTCGCTCATATTCCCGCATTCGCGTTCATTCAAACGCTGCTGAATTTTTCGCATGAATAGGCGAAACACGAGGCACAACCAGCCCCCACAGCAGCCAAAAAAAAAAAAAAAATCTAAATTAAAAAAAAAAATACTCAAAAGGGGGAAGAGCATGAAAAGAACACCGCTCGCCCACCCGAGAAACCGATCTGAAAAAATAAAGAGACCGGCCGGAGACCATCCAAACCAAAACCAACAAGCCGAGTGTCCAAGTTCTCTTGGCAACATAAAATGGAATGGAAAGTAAAGTCCCCCGGTCGTAAAGCAAACGTAAGCATAAAAGAGCGGGTGACGTCGACGTTGCCGCCCCAAAGTTGGTCGCACGCTCTCCACGAGCACTTCCGGGCTTATCAGCTGCTGTGGCGATGATCACCATTATCATATGGCCACGACCAGCCCATCGTCTCTATAGACTGATACTAAGTCAGCTGTGTGGGGGAGCCAGCGAACACCGGCGCTTACGTATAAAAATATTCACAATATGTCACAATTACTTGTCGTTTTTGTTTACGTTTCGTTTTGGCCGTCATCATCTTACGACCGGTATAATTTCTATATGGATTATGCCCCCAAATAGTTAAATTGTTCTGTTTTTCAAGGGACTTTCAACCTTATTTCTAGCTGAGTTTACTGCGTCTAAGCTTAAATAGACATGCAACTTGAATGAAATATTGTCCTGAAACTCATATATTGTTTAACATTTAAAAAAAAATATTCCACTAAATAGCATTATATTCTTTTGAGAATTTTTGAGTTAAACTAAAACTTAGTGCAAGAGTATCTACCTTTCGATAAGTTAAACTGTTCCGTTTCTTGTTCTTGTTATAATTAATATTTTGCTGATATAAGCACAAGCCTCACAACCAAAATGACATTTAGCTTTGGCAGATTGCAGGTAAATCTTTACGATTTTCGGGTCTACGTGACGTATGGAGAATACACCCGTGGTGATTCACAGCGGTCCAATTCAGTGTGGGTATGCCCCTAAATGATTCTCAGACCAATCAACTGCACCTGTTCAATGCCAATGCCATTGCCATTGCGAGTGCCAATTGGTGAGCAGCAAATTCGAGTGGCAGATTAGATAGATTTATTAATGAACGCCCACACGAATTTGGCGATACTAACTAACTGGCATGACCTCAAACGATGGTTTACTGTCATCATGACTGGGATGCAGCCGATAAATAAAAAATAAAATAAAATTCACTTGTACAAAAACTTGTAGTAAAGGTGGAAATCATTCAAGGAAATAAAGACTAAGCCATTACATAATTTAGGGTAATGACGTGTTAAAATAAAGTGTAATAGAGTATGAAAGCAACTATCTCATTGCAGTAGAGTAGTTGTCGATATGAATAACATTTATAGACAACTATATTTTTCATTACTGTAAATATTACAAAAGCGCTTAGGAATGAGGTGCATATTATAGGGTTTATGACCCTTTATTAATAGAATAAGTAACGTTTAAATGGGTAATTATTTAATATAAGTTTGATTTAAGCCTCTATCTGAAAATCACATCATTACTAATAATACTCTAGTCCGCACAATACATATTTAAAAAGTTCCAAAACCCAGAAATAAAAAAATTAAATAGAAATATGTTTCCCGTTAAAACCCTTCTTTGAGTCGGTAACCTGGACTTCAAAAACCAACTCTATATCGGAAAGATAAATTTCAAATCTGCTTATGAAAATATTTCGATTACCCGAGAGGGGGTTAATATGTAGGGGCACCAAAACGCATTCCCAAGTTGAATTCAATTAAACAGATTTCAATCATACGGACATGACGGAAATGTCAGAATCTTCGCCTTACCCGTTGGTCACCGCGCGAGCCACCCTCTGCAGAGTCCGGTTTAGCTGCATTTCTAGTTCATGGCCTGCATTGCGTGAATATGATGAGTACGCTTAATTGGATTAGCTGCGACGTCTGCCGGGAAGTGCACATGGAAATGGAAATGGAGACGGAGGAGGCGGGCCAAAAAGCCAAAGTCACTGAGCGATTGCATAACAAGCCGGTTCGACCAGTCGTTTGGAAAAGCGTGTGAAATGGAGTTGTAACCGGCATGATATTTTATTTACTAAATAATTTGACACAAATGTCGGCTATGATGGGAGAGCATGTACATCAAACTGCCAAGTGGCTTATGCTAATGTTCCTGTTTTACAAAAAAAAAAAAAATTGGTGAAAAAAAAAGTCAACTGGAGATGCGGGGCATCGATCCCCGTACCTCTCACATGCTAAGCGAGCGCTCTACCATCTGAGCTACATCCCCTGATACCATACGAATGCCGTAGAATGTAGGTGAATACTCTTGTCACTCTTAACACCAGTAAGCCCTTTATGTTTGTGAAAAAGCTTTTAGCATAAGCTTTTTCTCGATTTAATAGAGAGCGTTGGGAAAGAACTACGTTTTTTAAATACTTTCCTATTGATAAAAAATATTAAATTTTAGAAATAGTTAAGATGTTCTGATCATATATTATAGTAAATTTAATAACCTATATAGATAAGCACACTGAAACATCGAAAGGGAAAGTCATCATCGCATCGATCCACTTCTATCTGTTTGTTTCGCTGCCAAGTTCAAAGCAATGATAATAACACACGCTCTGTCAACGGAAGACATAAAACTCCATGGTGCAACATATTTAGCCCATAACAGCACTTTCTTTAATGGGACGCAATCCTATTTCCAGACAGCCAACCTTTCGACTTGGGTGGTTCTCTGCAAGGGCTGCAACAAATTGAAGTCGTAAAATGCCCGGGAATGGGAGTCATACCCGGGATGCTGCTGACATTGCAGTCGGGTCATAAAACAGTTGAAATTCGGTGCGTGCTGAGGGTCGGCGTGTTTATAAATGCAACACACCTGACTTGATCGTAAAGCCAGCACCGCCTCATTAAAACGATATAAAAATTAATGTGGACTGGAGAAAACGAATCGAATAAACTTCAATAACACAGATGCAGCGGGCAGGTGGGGTCAATTGACATTGAAATTAAATAGCATGCAAAAAAAAAAAAGAAAGCAATAAAAAGTAATTCGACTTGTTCCCGCCCGGGTTCGAACCGGGGACCTTGTGCGTGTGAAGCACACGTGATAACCGCTACACTACGGAAACACATGAAGTTGTTGCGGCGAATAACCCGATTTAAACCTAGCTGCTTGGCCTCTTAAAGGAAATCATCTGTAACGTTTCGGAAACTATACCACATATATCAATGTTCGATTTGCATAATTTCTATGCGGGAAAACGCAAGAACTTGTCGACGGAAAGCCCTGATTTATGGAATTTCGATAAGCGAGTAAAAGTGTTTTGAATGCGGTGGTCAATACATACATTCTTCGATCTTGGAGCTTAAACACAAACTACATAGAAGGAAACCAGCTGGTAAATCGGAGAGTTTTGTTAGCCTCCTTTCGATATGAACTATCAACTCTTTCGTTTGGTCAAACTCTAAAAATGGAAAGCGTTTATATCATTAATTCAGGCGGTGCGTGCGGCGGGTCTATAAATAAACTGCAAAAGCAATTAGGTGGCTCCTTGCCAAAATTGATTGTAAATTGTGCCGGGATGCGGCAATGGCTTTGCAGGGGATCCTCTGCGACTGATAAGGGCAATCGGTCGGATGCGGATTCTAAGTGGAATGGACACCCGCAATGGCCGGGCAAACGGGTTCAACTGGCCAATAGCGATACAAGTGACAAGTGAACATGGAAAACTAATTTATGTGGCGCATGCGACAGGAAATGCTAGTGGCCGCTCCACTCGATTCGATTCGATGAATCGGAATGCAATATGCTATTTGCCGTATGCTATATGCTTTGCAAACCCGTCGACGCCTCGCTGCAGTTGCTCAATGAAAGTCGGCTTGTGGTTGGTTCTTCGTTCTTGGAGACACTTGGCACCTGAAGAAGGAGAGACCTTGACCGGGTTGTCCCGGCTGGGCAACGGTAATAGGAAACCACCGCTAAAACGCAACAACTGGCGAACAAGTGAAGAACTTATAACCGCCTAACAACACTTTGCTCTTAACAACATCAGCGACAGCCACTTTTGGCCCCCAAGGCTGTTCAATCGAAGACGTGTTAAGGAAGCGTATCTATCGCCGAGATCAGCATTTCCAATTGCACAGAGAAGAAATGTTCTGAATATCCACCATAACTGCATTCCATTAATTAAAAAATCGTAATATAAAGACGATCTTAAGAAGATTGTGTTAAATGTATGTACGTTGATATAGAGGTATCCCTTGCAACTGATTAATAAGAATAGGGCCTTAGTCGGAATTAAATATCAGAAATAATAGTTGCAGTTATATTTTGGAAATTTGTGGAATTGCAATAAGTTATCATAAGATATATTTAATATTTATATTTCTTTAATCTCCCCATTTGTTTCTCTGAGTGCGTGAGCCGGTTCCAACTGCGTTTGACTGCAGGCTGAGCCATCACCTCCATCATCATCAGCATCAGCAACTGGCCCGGATCATCAACATCATCGCTTGTTGACCAAGTTATGCTACGCGAACAACGATGTGTCATGTCGGCCGCCAGCCAGGGGCAAGATGCGGCCAAGTTCCTAGAGTTGCTGGCTTGGATGGTCGGCCGGAGCCATTCTTCACACCTCCCACAACGGGCGTCCAGAAATTCGCACGCTTGCGGCGCCAGCCGATCCTAACCAGCTGTGCTGGCCAAGAACTACAGATTTGATCGGACCTAGACCCCAAAACACTGCTGCGGGCCATCAACAGGCGCACTGATCTTCCTTGCGCTGTCTGCGGTTGCATCTTCATCTTTTATTAATCGCCCCATTTATTTGATTATCTTCGGGGACAGCGGACTGGCTTGGGATAGATTTATGCCTCGGCGGCGTAATTTACTCGCTAATCATGCAACACTTTTCATTTTGACACGTTCGGGCGGCTCTCACCAAAGCACCGCCAGCGGTAATTATGTAAATTTCCCCACCGATTCCAGCGGATCCAAGTCGATCCGTTCCGTTTCGATCTCATACAATCCATCGGATGCCGGGGGGTGCCATTTTATGATCTATGCCTGCTTCGTGCTTAGAAGCGAACTTAACACAAATTGATAAAAGCAACATCAACAACATGGGGCGCTCCATCCACAGCGGTCTTGGACTATTTTTACGATCATCGATCCCGCGTTCCTCTTGTTTTCACTGGCGAACACATCGCTTACATAAATTACGGGCCAGGACTAGGTCCGGTATAGAATTCCAGGGAAAATGCATCCAACATCGCCCCGCCTGTGTTTTGACACCAAACATCCGCTCTAAGCCGCAGCCCCATCGTTGGGGTTAGGGTTAGCCATCGATTCTGATCCGAACCAGGATCGCGGAGGCGGGGGCCACATCTGATCTTGTTAGTCGTTGCCGCTCATGCGCATGACTGCAATTTAAGCGCCATAAATTCTGTTCTCAGCTCGCCATGTCGAAGGCAATATGTCAAAGTTGATATGGCCTTGCATTATACAGGGTAGCATGGGTATGACCAGTTAAAGGACAATCTGTTTACTAAAATGGCCAAGATATAGGATATGTATCTATACATATTTTATCATATATCTGAAAAGAATAAAAGTTGTTCTCTATGTTCGTTTCTGTGTTGTATTGAGCATGAATTGCAACGTAGTATTAAAGAGATCAGTTCTAAGTAGTTTAATAAACTTAAAATACTTCGTTTTTAAGCTTACATAAGGTATGCGTTAATCGAACTCACTTTTGAGATTTCCGATTTTCTTAGGACTTACTCAAGCATAATGCCCTTTCAAGCACTTTTCCATAATGTGAGGTTGGATTAGATGACTTAATAAGACTTTCCTTGTGCATGGTTGGGTGATCTTGGGCAGCTGGATCGGATCCCCTTTCAAATGTTTTCAAGGGGGAAAGAGAAGAGAATAACAGCGGCATTAGCTGAGACTTTGCTGTGACATATGCAAATGGGAAAAGTAATTAAACAATCCTTCAAGCCGTAACTTTGCGAGACATAAATTAGTGCTTAGCATTATAAATAAGCACAAACAACTCCAGCATTTTCAACACGATTAATAACGCCAATTAATCGCTGCAATGGCGGCTGGCAGCAGTTATTGCCATGTAACTGACAAACTGGTCGACAGTTGCTAATGAATTAATCAGCGTGCAGATTAGATCGCAGATTTGCGATTCTGGAACTGAGATCTGCGATCTCCGATCACCGATCACCGATCGGAAACCATTCAGACAATCGCATCAAGAGCGTAGGTATTTAATTGCGCCAGCACACAATAATATTAGCGGCGCTACTGACAAATGATAATTGGTATTTGCATGACAATTAGAATCGCCGTCAAGAATGGCTGCCAAGATCGGATCAGATGGGCGCCAGGCGTCTTTGAGAAGCTGCCTCGGAGTCCGAGGCAAATGCCATTGGTTACGCCGAGCACTTCCTGCATATTTGAGCCGGTTTGCGAGAGCCCCAGGCCAGTTGGTCCATGATCAATGAGCACTAATGCCCCCGAAAATGCGCCACAAGGATGGGATCGTATTTCGTGAACTTGACATTGAAAACATCGGCGAAGGCACAGCGGCACAGATGATGAAGATGCTCCATTGCCTGTCAATCCGCTTAGCAGGGGAATTGTGCGATCATTATCACTGATCCCCAACCAAATTAATTCCTGGTCCTAAGTGGCTCTTAATTGTTGCAGTTTATTTCGGGAGTGCACCCAAGCATCGATCGGAATTCATTCGGAGGGGCATGTCACTCAGTTTTGTGTGGCAAAGGGCAAAAGTATCCAGTTGCAATGCTGACAAGATCACGCACAAAGTGCAACTTTGCCCGACTGTCAATCAAATAATGATGTTATTCCGTTCCATCACTGAAACTAAAGGGTTTGTTCAACTGGAATGTGCACCATTAGGTACTTCATAAGACGCTGCGAGGGCGGGTTGATGTCTTCAGCTGTTAGTTCTAAGGTGATCGCATAATCTCTCTTTGTCCTATGTAATGGCGTTCGGAGGATCATTAGGTTGTGATAATTTTGTGATATGAAGTTCTTGATAGCATCGAATTTTTATATAAACTGAAGATGATTAAAGCGCTAATGAAGTTTATTATATGAATTTGTTCTTAAATTCTTTTGTTTTTATAATGTGGATAGAAGTAATTCGGTAATATTGCTTTTGCAACAGCAGCCGGATTTTATCAACAAATTATTAAAGCTTTATAACTGGGCATATTATAAAAAGTACCTTGAAATGATTAACATCAGTTGCAATACGTTTTTATTTCAAAAAGATGGTGCGCGGGGGATATCAGTGTCTACAACTACATTTATTTCATTTTTCATTATAGAATCTGATAATTACAGAGCCCACCACTCAAATAACATAGGTATTGCTTATCAGGTTTAAACATTCCAAACTAGGTACCAATGCAAGCCCGCACCTTTTAATTAAACTTAATATCGCCCTAAGGTTCGTCTATAATTGTTTCTAACCGCTCAAGTATTTGTCATTAACATAGCACTATGTTTTCCCAGAAATTCTGAACTTTAAAAAGTGTCAACGGAGCCATTACCTTGAACCACATAGCGAATGGTGAACTATCGCACCTGAAACGCAATCGCTAATCAACTGGAGATAAGCCGTCGATATCAAAGAATAGCCCCAAATGTGTTGGCCAACGGTAACAAAAAATGTCGTCTGCTTATGTTTGTGTGCGTATTTTATTTTATTTTTTTCGGCAGTTCTTGATGTCTTGAATGGATGAGTCACCCGTTGGTAATAACTAATTGTCTTTAAGCCTAACAGAATTATGTCTATGAAAAGATTAGTGGCCGTTGCCGTGATCGGCCCATTTTTTACCCAGTGCCTGATCGCGTGCCTGCTGACGTAGAACCTTGCCGCTTCCAGTTTTCGGCAGTTCGGGCAGGAAGAAGACGCCGCAGTGAAGCTGCTTGTGGTCGACCACCAGGCGCTTGGCCACATATTCCACGATATCCATTTCGGTGAGACGACTGCCAGGTATTTTGACGACAGCCGCCGCCGCAGGATCGCCATCCACCTCGTTCCACAGGCCAAAGACACAGGCTTCGATCACGTCCGGCAGCTCGGCGATGACCTGCTCAATTTCTTGGGGAGAATACTGGGCACCATGGAAGCGCAGAAGATCCTCCTTTCGCTCCACGATATGCAGGTAGTTCTCGTTGTCGAAGTAGCCCATGTCTCCGGTGTGGAACCAGCCCTGGTAGTCCTGCATGCGCTTCGATTCATTCGGATTGGCGTAGTAGCCATTCCACACCTTGCCATTGTGCACCAGGATCTCACCCGTCTCTCCGTGTCCCAGACTTCGGCCGGCTTCGTCCAATATCTTAACCCTCACTCCGGGCACAATCCTGCCCACCGATGATGGCTTTGCCACGCCCATATTTGCCGCCACTCCTCCGCATTCGGTCAAGGCATAGCCGTAGGATATCTGCCCGGTGATTAGGAATTCCTGCAGCTTGAGAAGATTGGCCACATAGCAGGAGCCACCGCCAACGCTGACGAAACGTATGCTGGCTAGGCGCTGTTTATTAAGGGTGGGCGTCTTCAACAGAGAGGCCACCTGCTGCGGCACCACTGTCAACAAGGTCACCTTGTACTTCTCCACCAGCTGGATCATATATTCCGGCGTATATGGCCGATCCGTGATTATCCGCGTAGAGCCATGGCAGCAACTGAAGAGCATGTTGAACATACCCGCAGACCAATCGATGGTGCTGAAGGAGAGCAGCACATCCTGGCCAGTGACAAAGCTGGAATGGATTGAATATTATGAATGGGTTATTTTTAAACCATATTTCTTACCCAAAATCAAAGAGACACGCTGAGTTGCTAATGCAAACGGCCTTTGGCAGACCCGTAGTTCCCGAAGTACAGAGAATAGCGACGGTATGATCACCTCCCAGGAGAAGAGTTTCGGGTCTGTAGGATGCGAATCAGGAATATTAAGACAGTTTCTAAAAGCATTAACGCCGGACCTACACATAGTACAGCTCAGCTGTAGTTGGCTCCAGCAAATCCTCGACTCGCGGCATGCCCAGTCGATGATCCTTGAGCGTGTAGACATGACTCTTAAGTATCCTGGCAATGATGCTTAGTCGCTGGAAGCATTTTCCGTCGCAGAAGATTAACTTTGGCCTGGTGATAGAGAACAGATGCTTTATGGTATCCTCGTCTTGCCAGGGACTAACCGCATGGAAGGGTGTTCCATTCAGCAGACATCCCAATACCACTGGCATAAGGTAGGTAGTGTTGGTCCCCACGATGCCCACCACATCATCCTGTTTCAGACCCATAGCCTTCAGTTGCTGTGCAATGCGAATGGCAAAGGTGATAGCTTCGCCATTGGTTAAGGCTGTACCTTCCGTATCGGAAATCTACGGGGCATAACTTAATATATAATACAATGTATTGATTAAGGAATTTATCCACCTGACATATGCTGTTCGGATGATTTCGCATAAAGGCAAAAAGAATTTTACCAATCGAACAGTCCGCATCGAAGAAACTGGCCGGCCTTGGTCCACTCCAAATTTTGGTGTATTTATCGAATTGCGTGGTCGAGCGATTCATTGCGGTGACTGATAAGCCTAGCCCGGGTATCAACAAACTATTTTCTGTCCGGGCGTGAATCCGGGACCGGATCGAATAACGGGTTTCCAGCAACTGGCGACCGACCGACAAGTTCCGGGCAATTGCCGTCCGTGCCTTCCAATCTTATCGCTTCCAATCGCCGAAGCTAAAAAAGCTCGCTAAAAGGCGTTTCCAGATAGATAAGACAAATTCAAACTCATTTTGAAATGTCTAAAGCGAGTTGAGTGAGTTATAGTCAGATAAAAGAAAAGACCTTGACCGGGCAAATGCGCTTCTCATGGCCCACTTATCATTTATCTATGTCTTAGATAAGCACATAAAATAAATGTATGAATGTCAAGTCAATTAATTACACAATCTAATCTAAACAATCTCGAATTCTTATTGAAACCCTTTAAATTAAATTATTAGCTCATTAGTTGCAATCTATAAAAATAAAAAATATATATCTATGTATACATTTAGCAATAAATGTTTGGCCTTTCTAGCTATATTTAAGTTTTGGACTATTATTAACTAGTATTAAACAAAAATTTGGAATATTGTAACCTCGGGATTCTTTTATTTTGCTGAACTTTTGGCCTCCAAGAAAAATGCTTTGTTTGCCATGCGGTTGGTTTTGCCATTGGGACTGCGCACCAGATCCTCCACGATGATGGCACCTCCGTTCAACTGCTTGTACTTGGCATCGATATGGGTCTCCACATAGTCCACAATGTCCTGGGCCGTGAGAGCACTACCCCGCTTCTTGACCACGGCCGCGGTGGCCTCATCACCGTTGATCTCATTCCACACCCCGAATACACAGACTTCAACCACGTCTGGCATCTTTGAGATGACACTCTCGATTTCGTTGGGATAGTACATGATGTTCTGGAACTTAAGCATGTCCTTCTTGCGCTCCACAATGTATATAAAGCCATCGTCATCCACGTATCCGAGGTCCCCTGTGTGGAACCAGTTATGGTGGTCTCTCATTTTGTGTGTTTCCTCTGGATTGCCATAGTACCCGGCCCAATATTGACCATTCCAAAGGCACAGCTCACCCACCTCATCGGGCCCAAGGGATTCACCCTTTTCACAGATCACTTTAAGCTTAAGTCCCGCCACCAAACGACCCACCGAATTCGGCTTCTCATCGAAGTGTAAGTTCAAGGCGGCCATGCTGCCCAGTTCTGTAAAGCCGTAGGCAAAGTGTAGGCAGTCCTTGCTTAGGCGACTCCTGATCCGATGCTGTGTCTCTACCGAAGCCCGTGATCCTCCAAAAAGGTAGTACCTTAAGCTCGACAAGTCGGAGGTGGTGAACGAGGGAGAGTTGACCATCATGGCCATGTGCGCGGGCGCTTGAATTATCCAAGTGATCTGGTGCTCTTCTACGAGTCGCATGAAGAACTCCGGATCGAAGATATTATCTGCTATAATACGCTTGGTGCTGAATACCCCGGATGTTACAGTGGTAAGCAGACCCGTAATCCAGTCGAGAGTACTGTGGCTGTATTGAACGTCATTGGTGGTTAAGGAACTAGGAGAAGATAGATTATTTATGGAACAAATATTTCAAGGACCTTACTTACTGACTGGAATTAAGGATCTGTCTGCTGTTGGTTATTGTCACAGCCTTTGGAATGCCCGTTGTGCCTGAGGAGCAGAGAATGGCCAAAGTCTGATCGTTGCCCTGTTCCAACCGTACTGGCTGGAAGTTTTTCTCAATGGGAGTTGACAGGACTTGATCGATCCTTATAGAACCCGATGGATGATTACGCATGGTGATTATCTTTACATCCAGTTGTGCCGTGGCAGATCGGACCTTCTCGAACTCATCCCCATCACAAAAAATGATATTTGGCCTGGTGATGCTAAAGAGCTTTTCGATTGTACTTTGTTCATATGAGATGTTGAGCGAGTGAAAGGCAATGCCGTTGAAGAAGCAGGCATAGGCCACTGCTGAAATGTGGGTGGTATTCCTCGCTATAATGCCCACTATATCCATTTGAAGGAGGCCCAAAGATCGCATATAGCTGGCAATGTGCATTGCATTGGCCTGAAGTTCCGCCCTGGTCAATATCGTGTTCTCCGTAGCTGAGATCTGAAAGGTGAGTTTCTGTTATCCATGTGCAGTCCTTAACAGTTTTCTTTGGCATTAACCTGAGCGATGAGCTGTGGATGCCTCCGCATCTCGTTGAATATAATCTCTCCGATGGACAGATGTGGGTCGAAGTAGTATTCCAATTGGTCTCCGCTCCAGATCTTGCGATCAGCATCGTAATAGCTTGCTGGTCTGTACGGCATTCTGAGTAGTTCCAATCCGTGTGCCGTCTGTATTAGGTGTAAATTCTGGACTGAGTCCGTACAGCAGTGTCTGTTCTCTTTTTATAGCGTCGAGCGTTCTATTCGGTTTAGATAACTTTCGGGGCGTATGGGTAGGTTTGTACTGATTACACCGACACGCGATTACAGCAGCACTTGAGATCAAAGTAGTCAAGCAAGTACGGCAATCTCCATAACAAAACAGTAGTAATTGGCGATAGACCCCCAACGTTTGTTAGAGCGGTGACACAGTAGATTTTTGTTATTAAGAATGATGTGCACTGCTTGTATAATGTGCATACAATGCAATTGCAGCTAATATTGGTATATCGATTAGAAGTTTGAGAAACGCCGCTCTGCTTCAAGCACGTATTTGTTTGATTATCTCTTATATTGTAATAACTATTAACCATGTGAAGTAATTACAACCTTCCGGTCGTAATGGGTGCCTTTTATTTTTTGCTTACTTCTACTTAAATTATATCACGTTATTACACTGCTTTACTAGTAGTTTTCTACTGACTGAACGATATTGCATAAAATCAAACCTACTCGGAAATGTGGAAGATTAACTTTTATTGAACTCATCATTTCGTTATATTTTAATTTTTATAACAATAATAACAATGGTGAAACATTCTAATGTGCTAAGGAAGTCCAAGGTTGCTTCATCATGGGTTTTGCTTACTAATTGTTGATTCGGATTATAAATTGAACTTAGGACTGGGTAGCATCTCTCAAGTAGGCCGCCTTTACGGCCTGCCGATTGACCTTTCCGTTGGCGCTTTTCGCCAGCTGTGGAACGAACTGAACGCCGCCATGGAGATGTTTAAACTGCACGGATACGTTTTTCCGCACATACTGCTCCACGTGCTTGGGATCCAGTTTGCTACCGGATCGCAGGACCACAGATGCAGCGGCGGCATCGCCCTCCGTCTCCCGAAAGATCCCAAAAACACAAACCTCTGCAACGTCTGGCATCTGGGCGATTACTTCCTCGACCTCGTGGGGATAGTACATCATGCCCAGGTATTTCAGCATGTCCTTTTTGCGCTCCACGATGTGCAGGTAGTGATCCTCATCGAAGTATCCAACATCTCCAGTATGGTACCACCCCGCTGAATCTCTCATCTCGGCGGTGGCCAGGGGATTTCCCACATAACCGCTCCAGGGTTGCCCATTGTGACAGAGGATCTCACCCAATCCTTTAGGACCTTGCAACTGTCCCGAGGAGTCTACAATTTTCACTCGAATGTTTGCCATTAGGCGGCCCACAGATGTGGGCTTGGATTGGGTGTCGTAGTTATAGGATACCAGTGTTCCCACCTCGGTCAAACCATAGGCATTTCTTAGGATACCCGATCCGTGCAGGAAGGACTGCATCTTCTTTAAGGTTGCCACCAAACAATGACCTCCGGCAAAGAGTAGATGCTTGAGGCTTCTCAGTTTTTGAGCGCTGGTTTTTGGGCAATTGGCCAACATGGCCACATGGGAATTGGCCATGATGGTCCAGGAGACTTCGTGCTGCTCACAAATGTCCAGGAAATGTGCCGTACTGAACATTTCACTGGAAATCAGGCGAACTGTGCCAAATACTGCAGCTGTGACCAGGGTAATGAGTCCTGTTAGCCAATCCAATGTGCTGGGAGCATATTGAACATCATCGGATCCCAGATAGCTGGAATGTAAAGCAGAGCAGTTATTTATATGCGATTATCAGGACTAGTAAAGATGAGGAGTTCAGTAGTTCAGTTAGATTTAACCTTGGTAGTGATACCCAATGACAAATGAACATATAAGGAATGGTGACACCAATACAAGATTTGCATAAACATTTTAAGAAATTGTAAATCCACCTGTGCATTTCGAATAGCTTGCGGCTGTTTGAGAGGGTAACCGCCTTGGGAGTTCCGGTGGTGCCCGAGGAGCAGAGGATGGCCATGGTGCGATCGACGCCTCGCTGAAACTGGGCGGGCTCATAGTCATCGGGAAGGGGATTCTGCAGAATATCCGCCACACTTATTACACCCGGTAGTTTCCCGTTAACGGTGATGATCAGAGCTCCCAGCGAGGCTCCTATGTCCTTAATCTTTTCGTAGTCCGCCGTGTCACAGCACAGGATGCGTGGCCTGGTGATCTTGTAGAGACTAGAGATTGTATTGTGTTCCAGATTTGGGTTAACGGCATGAAACGGAGTTCCGTTGAACAAGCAACCGTAGGCCAAGGCACCCACATGCGTAGAGTTGCGTGCCATGAGTCCCACCAAATCCGTCTCCTTCTTGAAACCCTGATCCCGGAGATAGCAACCTATCTTGGCGGCATTTTGGAGCATCTGAAACCGCGTTAGCCGGGTATTATCCGTGTGCGAGATTTGAAATATCCTTTGGGGTTGCCGCTGCAGCTGCCGGAAGATTATCTGGCCCACGGTCAGCTCCTCGTTGTAGAGACTGTGCCGGCTGCAGCCACTCCAGACCTTCTGAACGGGATCATAGCTGGTCGCGGGATTGCCATTGAGGTCCAACATCGTGATGCACGCGCGTTTTATGACTGCTGCATACTCGCCTGCCGGGTCTATTTAAAGGTCAACGAAATTGGAAAAATTAGCCGGCAATTTAGCAGTTAAAGTGTCCGGATATTTAATTTTACCTATTGATTGCCAAGCTGTTCTCTTGACACGATATCAGCGATGAAAACCGTTTGGCGAATCAGATGATTATCAAACCTAGGTCTCGACAGCAGTTATTTGCTATTAAGTAAAAGGTCTTTTAAGATCAAAAAATTCTAAGTGCTAAGATTCGTTTCTGTTTAAAACTCTGGCGTATACATGCGCTGCAAAACAAATAGTTTTTTAGTTTTAGCTTACTAATTTTGAAAGAAATTAAAAATGCTTATTCATTTTAATCAAATACCTTTTTTATTTTTAGAGTATGTTAAAATATATTGGCGGGAATTTGGTGATGCGCCACCTACTTGCATGTTTTCAGAACTATGTATAAATGTTAACATAACATGTTAAACATTACATGTTATCTATCTACTTCTAAATGTATCTACATGCCATGTTATATGCGTTTATATGTATCTACATGACATGTTATACATTCGACATTTTTATGACATCTCATTGGCTTTCGTAACATAGATCTTCAAAACAATTTTCTTTTTAAATCAAATATGCCAAAAGGGGAAAATGTGTATAAATTAAATTTTTAATGTGCTGTACATCCCTTCGGTTTACTATAAAAAGTTTGCCATCATTTTTATGCCTTTAGGGTTTACCAAAGGTAAACTTTCAACAAAGCTGATACCGTAACCCCAAATTCATAAAGAAAGTGGTAAAAAATGTCATATCACAATTTAAAAAAAAAAGCTTTAACAAGAGCAACCCAGTAATAATACGCTCATCCCGAAGATGCAATTCAACGCAGCTCGCAGTCACCGCGTAATTCAAGATAAAAATGATTCTCAGTCAGATAAAAGCAGATCGGAACGAAGTTCGCTAACGCAGAATGATTTGCCATAAACTTCATGGGACCAAGGACATAAAGTTAGGCTGATATATCATAGCATGGGATTTGATGATAAGCATCTGGCAAAGAAGTTACCAGCAAAAGAACATGTCTCATGGCTTATACGAGGCAAGGCAATCACGTAGATGGATACTAGAGACGTGTGTGTAAATATCGTAAAATGATTTGCCACGACTTTATAACCAAATAACTTACATGATATGTTAATAAATAAGTTGATAAAATAATGACGTATAAGATACGGGGATACGAGAAAACATATTGTACTACTGGCTATGAAGATAACACACTAAACAGTTCCCACGAGATCGCGGCAAAATCTTTTTGACCTGTCCGAACCAAAGACGGTATCTTGAATTTTATAACATTTATATGGTATTTGTATTTCTATTTCCTCTGCCACACGAACTTTTTATCTAAGTGTGATAAGCTATTGGATGGCTGCGACTATTAAAAGGGATTGTAGTTGCGAATCTGATACAGTTGAAATCTGTCTTTACCAGACACACAAAGTTTGCCTACTTACAGAATGCCGTACACACCAGAAAATTCCTACGATAATGATCAAAAGATCTGGAGCGGTGAGCCGGTTGTCAAATACTTCGATCCGGACTTGTCCATCGGAGAGATAATTTTCCACGAGATGCGGCGGCATCCGCAGCTTACTGCCCAGGTGAGTACATTAAAAGTCACCCACTAAACAAATGATTCATCATGATTTCTTCTAGATCTCTGCTACGGAGGGTACTGTGTTGACCAGAGGGGAGCTCCTTGCCAACGCCATGCGCTTGGCCAGCTATATGCGATCATTGGGACTCCTTCAATCCGATATAGTGGGCCTCATAGGCCGGAATACCACCCACATGCTTGCCGTAGCCTACGCCTGTTTCTTCAACGGAATAGCTTTTCACTCACTCAACATTACATACGATCGCGATACGATCGAAAAGATCTACAAGGTCACAAGGCCTTCTATTATTTTCTGCGATGGAGATGAGTTTGAGAAGGTTCGATCTGCCACTGCAGAACTGGATGTTAAGATTGTCACCATGCGCAATCATCCGTTGGATTCCATAAAGATCGATGAAGTTGTGGCCACGCCCATCGAAGAAAACTTCCAGCCAGCTAAGCTGGAAAAGGGCAACGATCAGACTTTGGCCATTCTCTGCTCTTCGGGAACAACTGGTACTCCAAAGGCAGTAACTATAACTAACAGTCGGCACATCCTCGCAGGCAACTAGTAAGTTGTTTATACATATTATTTGGAATGATTTTAAAGTTTGCTTCCTTTTGTACCACTAGTCATCTGACCACCGCTGATGTTCAGTACTCTCACAACACCCTTGACTGGATCACTGGTTTGCTTACCACCATTACCTCCGGAGTGTTCAGCACTACCCGCATCATTGCGGACAATGCCTTCGATCCCGCCTTTGCCTTGCGAATCATCGAAGAGTACAAGGTTACGTGGACCATACAGCCACCATCATCTATGGCTCTAATGATTAACTGCCCAGATTTCGAGACGTGCGATCTGTCGAGCCTACGGTGCTACATGTTTGGAGGATCTCGGGCTGCCTTGGAGGTTCAGAAAGGCATCCGTAGCCGTCTTAGCCATAATTGCCTGCAGTTTGTTTATGGATTTACAGAACTGGGTGCCATGGCCACCATCAACTGTCACTTCGACGAGAAAACCGGATCGGTGGGTCAATTGGTCAATGGGCTAAAGATGAAGATAAAAAATGATGACGGCGAATCGCTTGGACCCGATGAGATCGGAGAGGTGTGCATCATGAATAACCAGCACTGGTCGGGATACTACGGAAACGAAGTTGAGACTCGTAACATGCGAGATTCACTGGGATGGTATCACTCCGGGGACCTCGGATACATGGATCGAGATGGCTTCTTGTACATTATGGACCGAAAGAAGGAGATGCTGAAGTACCAGAACATCATGTACTATCCAAACGATATTGAAAGCGTCATCTCAGAGATGCCCCAGGTCGCCGAGGTCTGTGTCTTCGGGATATGGAGCAACATCTTTGGAGACGAAGCTGCTGCTGCTGTTGTTAAGAAACTGGGCAGTGAGCTGGAGGCCCAGGATGTGGTGGACTATGTGAGGTCTCGGACTGATTCCAAGTACAAGCAGTTGAACGGAGGAGCCGTCATTGTGGATGACCTACAGCGTAGTGCCAATGGAAAGACCAATCGAATGGCCAACAAGGCCCACTTTTTGCATTTAAAAAATAGGAAAAATATATTACTTAGTCAAATTAATACATAACACTATTAAAAGTTAAAGACACTGCCATTTTTGTGTATTCTTTCATTTCGTTTTGCATCATTTATTTATAAAATTTCACAAACGTCATTACTTCGTTTTTATCCTGGTTTGCATTCTAGGATTTCCTTCCTTTCGGGTGGCAACAATAATTTCTACTATATTGTAAAATTGTGCTACTATGTAACAATTTCGAGCATCCCCTAAACAAATCAAGTCAAAGTGTTGCGGTGTGTGTCAGTTTGTGTATAGTTTAGTATAATTATTCATAACATTATCTACTATGCAGTCACTCTTGATCAATTTAACTTACATTTAACTAGAATTTCGTCATTCATCAAACATTATTCTTTATTTGTTTAGTGGAAGTGCCATGGAGCCTTGCCGGATACCGTTCTTAACTTATCTGCACTGTTCCGAGACATAACCATAAATGTAGCATGCGGCACATAGCCGGTAGCATACAGCGATATCGCAACGTATCCCTCGGTATAATTAGTTAATTTCGTATTAGATTCTACATAGCCACCGCATTTCAGAGACGCGCCTTAGAAGGTCCTTTAGTGGTTTGAACCATTCAATCAAGGTGTCAATCAAGAAATCAACCAAATCGGAAATGAAGCCAACAAAGCCATAAGCAACACAAAGCATGAAATGAAGACAACCGAAATGGAAAAGAATGAAAGAAATAGGTTAGTACATTCGTGTTGGCCAATAGCGCCAACCCTTCTATAAAGTAATTGGTGTTTGGCAATAGGTAACGGCATTTACTCATCCTCCTCCTCCCTGAAGAGATATGTGCTCCAGTAGACCAGGTTGAACAGGGCGAAGACCAGCGGGAAGGTGATCCGCGATATAACATCGATTCTCTTGGATCTAGAACATTGTCTTTGGATATTAAACAAGTACGAAAATGCAAATTAATTGATCATCTAAAGATTGGCTTTTTGATTATCATTATTATTATCATTTATTCGATTTGTTCTGAACAGATTTTAAAATACTGTGATCTAAGTTATTTAACGGCTGTTAAGTTTTCGGTGATGCGCCACCTCCTTGCGTGTTTTCAGAACGATGTGTACATGCTAACAGAACATGTTAAACATTACATGTTATCTACTTCTACATGACATGTTATATGCGTTTAAATGTACATTTACATACATCTACATCTGACATGTTATCTACGTAATATATATATTCGACATTTTTTTGACATCTCATTGGCTTTCGTAACAAAGATCTTTATAACAATTTTCTTCTTAAATAAAATATGCCAAAAAGGAAAAATGTTTATAAATTAGACTTTATTATTTTTCAATCGCTGACTCCCGGTTTTAATATGCTACAGCCCTTCGGTTTACTATAAAAAGCTTGCCATCTTTATTTTTATCATTTATATCATTTTGATGCCTTTAGGGTTTACCAAAGGTAGACTTTCCACTTTCAACAAAGCTGATACCGATAACCCCAAATCCATAAAGAGAGTGCTCAAAAAAAGTCATATACATACAAATAATACAATAAGTAATACCTTATTTTGCACTAACGCTCATTTCGAAGAGGCAAATCAAGGCAGCTGGCAGTTACCGTGTAATTCAAGATAAGAATGATTCTCAGTCAGATAAAATGCAGATCGGAACGAAGTTCGCTAACACAGAATGATTGTCATAAGCTTCAGGGGACCAAAGAACAACGATGATAAGACAGAAAGTTAAGCTGATATGTAACGAAATCTCTTCATGGGATTTGATGATAAGCATCTGGCAAAGAAGTTACCAGCAAAACAACATGTCTCATGACTTATACGAGGCAAGGCAATCACGTAGATGGATACTAGAGACGTGTGTGTAAATATAGTAAAAGGATTTGCAAAAACTTTATAATTTCACCAGAACCAAATAACTTACATGATATTATCAAGAGAAAGTTTCGGTTAATAAATAAGTTGATAAAATCGTATACTTAAAAACGTATAAGATACGGGGATACGAGAAAACATATTGTACTACTGGCTATGTAGATAACACACTAAAAAGTTCCCACGATATCGCGGCAAAGTCTTTGTGACATGACCGAACCAAAGACTGTATCTTGAATTTTATAACATTTATATCTTTAATTGCTCCTGTAAGATGATAGTATGGTATTTGTATTTCTATTTGCTCTGCCACCCGAACTTTTTATCTAAGTGTGATAAGCTATTGGATGGCTGTGACTATAAAAAGGAATTGTAGTTGCGAATCTGATACAGTTGAAATCTGACCGTACCAGACACACAAAGTTTGCCTACTTACAGAATGCCGTACACACCAGAAAATTCCTACGATAATGATCAAAAGATCTGGAGCGGTGAGCCGGTTGTCAAATACTTCGATCCGGACTTGTCCATCGGAGAGATAATTTTCCACGAGATGCGGCGGCATCCGCAGCTTACTGCCCAGGTGAGTACATTAAAGGTCACCACCCACTAAACAAATGATTCATTATAATATCTTCTAGATCTCTGCTACAGAGGGTACTGTGCTGACCAGAGGGGAGCTCCTTGCCAACGCCATGCGCTTGGCCAGCTATATGCGATCATTGGGACTCCTTCAATCCGATATAGTGGGCATCATAGGCAGGAATACCACCCACATGCTTGCCGTAGCCTACGCCTGTTTCTTCAACGGAATAGCTTTTCACTCACTCAACATTACATACGATCGCGATACGATCGAAAAGATCTACAAGGTCACAAGGCCTTCTATTATTTTCTGCGATGGAGATGAGTTTGAGAAGGTTCGATCTGCCACTGCAGAACTGGATGTTAAGATTGTCACCATGCGCAATCATCCGTTGGATTCCATAAAGATCGATGAAGTTGTGGCCACGCCCATCGAAGAAAACTTCCAGCCAGCTAAGCTGGAAAAGGGCAACGATCAGACTTTGGCCATTCTCTGCTCTTCGGGAACAACTGGTACTCCAAAGGCAGTAACTATAACTAACAGTCGGCACATCCTCGCAGGCAACTAGTAAGTTGTTTATACATATTATTTGGAATGATTTTAAAGTTTGCTTCCTTTTGTACCACTAGTCATCTGACCACCGCTGATGTTCAGTACTCTCACAACACCCTTGACTGGATCACTGGTTTGCTTACCACCATTACCTCCGGAGTGTTCAGCACTACCCGCATCATTGCGGACAATGCCTTTGATCCCGCCTTTGCCTTGCGAATCATCGAAGAGTACAAGGTTACGTGGACCATACAGCCACCATCATCTATGGCTCTAATGATTAACTGCCCAGATTTCGAGACGTGCGATATGTCGAGCCTACGGTGCTACATGTTTGGAGGATCTCGGGCTGCCTTGGAGGTTCAGAAAGGCATCCGTAGCCGTCTTAGCCATGATTGCCTGCAGTTTGTTTATGGATTTACAGAACTGGGTGCCATGGCCACCATCAACTGTCACTTCGACGAGAAAACCGGATCGGTGGGTCAATTGGTCAATGGGCTGAAGATGAAGATAATTAATGATGACGGCGAATCCCTGGGACCCGATGAGATCGGAGAGGTGTGCATCATGAATAACCAGCACTGGTCGGGATACTACGGAAACGAAGTTGAGACTCGTAACATGCGAGATTCACTGGGATGGTATCACTCCGGGGACCTCGGATACATGGATCGAGATGGCTTCTTGTACATTATGGACCGAAAGAAGGAGATGCTGAAGTACCAGAACATCATGTACTATCCAAACGATATTGAAAGCGTCATCTCAGAGATGCCCCAGGTCGCCGAGGTCTGTGTCTTCGGGATATGGAGCAACATCTTTGGAGACGAAGCTGCTGCTGCTGTTGTTAAGAAACTGGGCAGTGAGCTGGAGGCCCAGGATGTGGTGGACTATGTGAGGTCTCGGACTGATTCCAAGTACAAGCAGTTGAACGGAGGAGCCGTCATTGTGGATGACCTACAGCGTAGTGCCAATGGAAAGACCAATCGAATGGCCAACAAGGCCTACTTTTTGCATTTAAAAAATAGGAGCTGAACATTTTATTTATATTTTTGTATATCAGTTAGTCAAATAAATATATAATACCATTAGAAGTTAAAGACACTGTGTATTCTTTCATTTCGTTTTGCATCATTTATTTATAAACATTTCACAAACATCATTATTCTGGGGGTTTTACACAATTATTTCGTTTTTATCCTGGTTTCCATTCTAGGATTACCTTCCTTTCGGGTGACAACAATTATTTCAACTATATTGTAAAATTATGCTACTAATCTTTCACTTAGGCATTTGATTTGCTGTTTTAATTTCACACCGACGGCATTGATGTGTTATTGCCGGGTCTATGTATATGTATGTACTTTTAGAATTTCTTTCGTTTGTGGTTTTTGGCGTTGCTTCTTTCTGGGCTTGGGTTATGTTCCAGGTTTGGATTGCACTACAGAGAAATTCATGCGATCTTTCCCTACGAATCGAATCGGTCTTACTGGCTAAACGTGTGAGTGTGGTGATCTTTGCTAGGTCTTCTCCTGCCGGGGATCGTGTCTCATTGGGCTTTTTTTTTTTCTTTTTGTTTTTGGGGTGTACGGGTGTGCATGTCCTGACTTAGCTCTATAAAGTAAGGTGATTTGCAGTGTTTATTGATTCGCTCTTCGATCGCCAACGATCGATCGTAACTTCGATTCGAATGATTCGGCTGTTTGTCGTTCATATATTTACACTTGTTCTCTTTTCTAGAAATTATAGTTTGAGTTGCTTGATTGTTATCAATGGGCCATGAGCCGCCCCCATTTTGGAAGATATGTGTTATGATCTATCTAAATTTTTACTTGCAATACTCAAACTCGTCATCTGTCCCCGACAAACTGTGCAAAGATAAGATTCATTTTCGATTTGGATGTCGCTTTTTGATTTCTTTCGTGTGGTTAGCAAAGATTAAACATCGAGTGAGTGGTGTACGCGAGTGGTAAGTGAGTGAGTGGATCAAGTGAGTTCAGATAGTGGGTGGTGAATGCAATTTGCCGTGGCGCTTAGTAGCTTAGTTATGTGCATGCTTTAGCTAGTTTGGTTTCGAACTGCCTCTTACGATCTACACATACGTTAACTTAGGATCTACTCGTTCGCATAGTTCTTTCTTTTTCGTGTTTACATCGCATTGGTAAATGATTTAATCTCTATGCTCGTCTGTTAATCAAAACCTGTAAGTCTTTTTTGGAACGCATCTATATTATATATATATATAAAGTTGTGCACATTTCGTGTTACGATTTCCCGTAGTTGTTGTGTTTCTCGTTAACCTAACCTTTTAAATGACATTTACATGTTCTGACCCAAACTATTTACACTGAACTGGACTGCTGCTGCTAAACGATTTGCCGGAAAAAATGATAATTGACCGAATTGGAGAACGGCAAATGAAGAGCAGCACACAACCTAAGTATGTTTCCTTTTTTTTTTCACTAAATATAAATGCCGAAAACGGTGTTTCGCCCGCCCATTGTGTATGACCTAGTTTAATTGTTTTTCCAACGTCGTGATTATTTTTCATCTAGTACATCAATCAACGGATTTCAATCAATCAGCCCGTCTCCGACTGCCATCAATTTTGTTCGATTTTCCCGACCTTCATCTGGTTCATCAACTATATGCTCACATTTAAAAACCCTGTATGTTCAATAGCTTCATATACAATACAACTATAGCTAGAGTTATAGTTATAATTCGCGATTTCATTCGATTTTCTTTCTTTGACTAGTTTTTGGTTTCGTCTTTGCTTGGCACAACTTTTACAACATGAAAGTATCTATAAATATTTCCATTTTCGGTTTTTCTATATGTTCTGATCGTACTTATGACGCTTGTTTAATGACAACAATTATTATGCAGGGTGCCTTGTGTAGTGTCTATATATTAGAATAAGTTTCAATTGATTTTTGATTTCCTTTTACGTTTAGTTTCTTACCTTTAGATTATAAATGATAGCAAACGAAAGGCATTTCCAAAATCAAAGAAAAAGTTTAAGAAAACATGTGAATAAAACAGGCTAAAGTTAATAAAAATATTAAAAAACTACGGAAATATTTTATTCGATTTATCTGTTAGTTGGTTATTGTGGTTCTGGAACTGATTCTGTTTCTGTTGTTGCTATGTAGAATTCACTTTAGTTATAATTCTAAAATTAGAGCTGCATAGTTTATGGTGTCGGTTAGTGCATTTCTCTAATTGAGTTTAGGAAAGGATATTAGCGTGAAAGGATCGGAGTCATTCAAAAGTTAGGAAGAGAGAGAGAGAGAGAGAGAGAGTTAGAGAAGGGAAGAAAGTGGGGAGAAATCTCCTTGGCATACAAAAGGCACTTAAATAACCAAAGATATTTTTGGATATAAAAAGAACCGTATATATCTTGATCTTATTTTTGTCTTATAATACTGATTTTAATCAATTTATGTGTAGTATCCATTAAGTTGTTTAGGGACTTTGACTACATGATAAAATATTTTGTATTGTCTGTTAATTGGTTTATGGTTTGCATGTTGTATATTTTTATATTGTAACTCTAATTAAGGAAATTAACTAGCTAAGCGGCACTTGGGCCCAATACATAATTAGGTAAATGTAAATTTATTATAATATTCTAAGAATTCAAATGAAAAACTAATCGGAATTCGAGGGTTTTACTTCCCGTGAGTACCAGAACAATTCAACTACTATAAAAATTCAACTCTAAAACGAAAAGCAAGCCGTATGTATATAAATAATGAAGAAAGTTTCTAATAAAGTTTGGGTAAAAATACCTTGCAGATACCCACCAGTTTCAGTTGAACTTATCATTTAAGAGTAGTTTGGGCAAAAAATGCAAAAAGAAAGTTCTGTATTTGTTTCTGTGTGTTTTGAAGGATTCTTTGATATTTTCGATTCGATTTTTATTTTGCTTCGATGGTGAACATAATTAAATTGATTTTACCTAGGTATCTCGCTTCGGTTAGTGGTTTGTTTATCGACTAAACTTAAATTTATCTACACGATTTTTACAATTAGAATTCATATAAACTAGTTCGCTTAAAACTTATTGTATGACATATTTACAAAAGTCGAATTCTCTACGACCTCCTCTCGCTGTTTGCGGCTTATCTAACTTAACGCATTTAAGTACAAATCAATTGCAATTTCGTTTAGAACTAATCTAGAGTCCGGAACAAAACTCGGTTATCGTCGATAACCAGCTAAAATAATTAATCAATTTGTAACAATTTGGAGCATCCTCTAAACAAATCAAGTCAAACAAGTGTTGCGGTGTGTGTCAGTTTGTGTATAGTTTAGTATAATTATTCATAACATTATCTACTATGCAGTCACTCTTGATCAATTTAACTTACAATTAACTAGAATTTCGTCATTCATCAAACATTATTCTTTATTTGTTTAGTGGAAGTGCCATGGAGCCTTGCCGGATACCGTTCTTAACTTATCTGCACTGTTCCGAGACATAACCATAAATGTAGCATGCGGCACATAGCCGGTAGCATACAGCGATATCGCAACGTATCCCTCGGTATAATTAGTTAATTTCGTATTAGATTCTACATAGCCACCGCATTTCAGAGACGCGCCTTAGAAGGTCCTTTAGTGGTTTGAACCATTCAATCAAGGTGTCAATCAAGAAATCAACCAAATCGGAAATGAAGCCAACAAAGCCATAAGCAACACAAAGCATGAAATGAAGACAACCGAAATGGAAAAGAATGAAAGAAATAGGTTAGTACATTCGTGTTGGCCAATAGCGCCAACCCTTCTATAAAGTAATTGGTGTTTGGCAATAGGTAACGGCATTTACTCATCCTCCTCCTCCCTGAAGAGATATGTGCTCCAGTAGACCAGGTTGAACAGGGCGAAGACCAGCGGGAAGGTGATCCGCGATATAACATCGATTCTCTTGGATCTAGAACATTGTCTTTGGATATTAAACAAGTACGAAAATGCAAATTAATTGATCATCTAAAGATTGGCTTTTTGATTTTTGTGATTACTTGATTGGTTATTCTTTTGTTTTATATCGTTTTGAAAAGTTTCCAAATTTGGCAAATAATTTGTTTGTTTTAAAAGGGTAAAAAATGGGAGTAACACTACGTGCTGGAAACGAAAAGTGCGCTTTCTGGGTATTAATATCTAAATGGGAAGAGCTAGCATAGGTGGGTCCAGGATGCCAGGGTGCCAGGATGCCAGGATGCCAGGATGTTTGGGGTTAGCTATGTATTTAAGGGCGGGAAGTTCGAGTCTCAAGATCTACAACTAAATACGTATTTTAAAACAAACAAATCACACTTAAAATGACAGAAAGGCAAAGCATAATTCCATCGAACGTCCGTTCGACTTATTGGGCTCAATTAAAAACATAGAAATTCAAATTCAATTATATTTCACATATACTTGGCTCAGTTCAGCAAGCAATTAAACCACGTCATTATCATTAGTATTATTCGATTTGATCTGAACAGATTTGATTTGGCAACAAAAGACAGCGGGCAAACAGAATCGAACGAACGGCAAGCAAGCGGCAGATATCGGGTTTGGTTTCTTTGGATATCGTTTCGGTTTCGGTATCTTTCACAGGTATTGTCAATGACTGTTGAGTTGAGTTGAGTTGAGTTAGAGTTATGTGATAGCAAAAAAGTCAACAAGAGTTAGTGAAAGAGATACAAAGAGTAGAATAGTACATGTTCACAACATCAAAAAGTAAATCCATCAACTACTACGGAACACATATGGAACTAAACGAGGTCACTACATGGTAGGATCGAGTGGTTCGGGATCCTCGATCCCGTGCGTTACCTTGTGGGGAACTTGGACAGCCAGGTCTTGCAGCAGTTTGGTCGCTTCGGGGCCTGCATGTGCACCTCGCATTGGAGCCGCTTTTCCAGGGCCAGCGGATCGCCCGGATGGCGTACTAACGGTTTCTGTTGGCCACCACCGCGCGCAAATTGCGACGCCGTTTGACATGAAAGTTGCGATTGTAGTCGGATGTAAATGAGGGTCGCAGGTGGTGGTTGGTTGGGTTGGTGGTTCGGTGAATCGGTGGTTTGGTGGTTTGGAGGTACGATGGTTCGGTGGGTCGGTTGTTCGATGTATCGGTGGTTCGGTGATTCGGATGGGGCAAAAGTGCATTGGCATGTGCGTAATTTGATTTAATTTCGTCGCAATTTTTCAATTCAATTCCGGTCGAGTGGTTTGTTTTGGTTGCCAGCGAGCGATGTTCGGTGATGGTTGGTGGAAGGTTGTTTGTTGGTTTTTTTTTTTTTGTTTGCAGTTTCAGTTTTTTTTTCAGTTTATTTGTGGTTGGTTGTTGATGTTGAGGTGTGGTTGTAGTTGTAGTTGGGATGAGCACGTTTGAAAAAAGTTGTTGAATTTTGCATTTGTTTTTGGTATTCGTTTTGGTTTTGTGGTAATAAAAAAGAGGCAAATATAAAAGGAAATAGTTGTTTTAATAGTTTTATCATAACAATTTTGATTTAGCCAATTATAGGTTTTAGTTTGTTCTTCAAGGCAAGAAATTAAACCTTCGAAGAACGCCCCCCACTCAAATCCCAAAAATGTCAGAGATATAGATACGAAAATAAAAATTCGGAGGGTAAAAAACATACAGTTAGTTAACCGCAACTCTGTTGCTAGGACCCCCAATAAACCATAAGCTGTTTGGAGTTTAAAGAGATATATCAAGAGGTAAGTACCATTGCGAACGTTGCATTGCTATCTGTATCTAGCAGATCTGAAGCGGCATCTAAACTGGCCTGCTCCAGATCGCGGCGCTTCTTTTTCATATTCTCCTTATGCATGTCTGCGGCCCGATCCGTATATATCATAGATATATGTTGCATGTGATGGAAGATGTTTGACAAGAATTTATTTGTTCCACGGCAGTTGGATTGTTTTTTATTTTTTTGGATTTTTTGTTGGATTTTTTTTTTTACAGGTTTTTTGGGTGTGTTAGTTGGGATGCACAGGTTAAACACGGTTAATACAGTTAGACAGCGATAGTGTTAGGCGAGACAGAGATAGAGACAGTCAGAAAGAGAAAGACAGAAAGAGAGTCACACATACAGAAAACGTTAAACAATTCGAAATGTTTAACAAAATCAAACAAAAAAATAAATACAAATAATAGTCAAACATTTAATCGGGTGCAATTTTATCGACGAGGTCGGGGTTACGCAAATCATAGTTCGTTTACCACAAAGATCGGTGGATATACACACAGTTTGTAGTTATTTACAAGCAGTTTGTTATACAACAGCAAGGAACCGAACAAATCGTAGTAATTCGACAGGAAATTCGACCAATTTGTTTACAATTTTCGGTTTATGTGTTTTTTCAAACGCGTTTAAAGTTCGTGGTTCGTGTGTATTGGTTTTGGTATTGGTATTGGCATTGGTATTGGTGTGTGCGTTTGGGTGTGGGTATGTAGTTTGCGGATTGTGCATGTATATGTTCGTATGCATGTCGATGAATGGTGGGCGCACAATGAAATAAGAGAGTAAAACAAAAAGTTGGATTAGTTTGATACACACGATGAACCCATTTTGTGGTTAGATATCAAAGTGAAAAGTAAATAAGGGAAAAAAGTCGATCAAAAACACTACGGCTAAATCGTTGGGCTTTCGCTCGGAAATATAGACAAGTACGCTGGGTGTACTCTATATGGATATATTCGACATTCGATATTCGATAGATATATAGCCCGAGACTGGTTGTAGTTCTTGTTGTTGTTGTGTGAGCCACGCCGGTCCTGCGTGTGTGAGTGTTCTGATATAACGGTCCACAGTGAGTAACTCGTGTGTGTGTGAGATATTGAGAGTGTGACGTTGGTTCTGAGTTTCAGAGTTTCAGAGTTGCTGTATGTACAGTATGCGTAGACATTTATATGTGGTTACTATAGATATGTACGTATAGTATATTCGATATCACTCAGTACAATAAAACAACAGAAAAAAGATAAACACCATCGATTAATTAACATTTATACGTGGTTAAGAAGCATATAAAAGTTCAATTACTAGCTTTATTCGAACCTGATCGGGATGCATAGTTCACCAGGGCGAACTCGAGCAGGGCCCCGAACACGAACGTCAGACACACGCCTGTCCACACATCGATGGCCTTCGTATAGGAAACGGGCGGCAGGGAGGCGTTTATGCCCGACGTCTGGGTGGCCATGGTCAGCAGGGTGGTGACACCTGCAAAAGGGGTTAGGTAATGGAGTAGTGCCCAACAAACTGGTGTTCTAGACTATGGTTGGAGTGTATATTTAAGACCTACTACTTTTTCAAAATATTTACTTTGTTTCTTGACTATTTTATAATTAAAGTAAAGTGCGTGGATTAGCTTAAAAAGCGTCTGGTAAAAACAATATCTTCAAAGAAGATTGATTTAAGTTAAGTTTTTTGATAGATCAATAGAGATATTCTATTTGTATTATTGGAACTTCTGAAAATAATTTTTTGTGTAATATAACGCTGGTTCTTTAATGCTGATTGATGGTAATATTATTTCCTTGTTTTTAAGCCGTAATTTTAGGAATGGCAAAAAGGAACATATCTGGCAACGATTTCAAATCTTTTTTTTTATATACTTATACGTTGGGCTATGTTTATAAAATAGTCAAAAATTTAGTAGATATTATAACACACATTTTGTTGACACGTTGAGGAGGCAAATTGAAAATGCGTACTTACCCAGTGACACTCGCGCCGGTACTGCTCCTTGATCCAGCCAGAATGATACCCATGATACAATGACCAACATACAGCATGGTATATAAATTTGTATTAAGTAATATGAGAATTCTCGCTTGAATAGTAGATCGACTTTGAGGCAACTGTATTCACCTATGAGTATACAAGGTATATAAAATGTGTCAAACTCAAAATGTACGGGAGGATGTCATAAGAGAGGTATCGTTTGCAGCTTTTGGCTTTCGTTTGCTTAAATTTCACGCACACACAGTTTTAGTAGGTATATACACACAGATAGATATCCAATACAAGGTACAGAGAAATGCCATCCAATAAATAGGGAACATAAAAAGTGTCTTGCTTAGAAATTTTGCCAAGAAAAGAAATTAAAACACATTTACAGACGATTTTTTGTTCGGGCCGAGAGACTTTTCGGGTATGTACAAAAAGTGGGTTTTTCAAAACAAAGGAGATAAAAAACGAAAACGAAACGAAATTGGGTAAAAACATATCATACAAAGTCAGTGGGTGGGGTTGTGGCGGTAGGCGGGCTTAAGAAGACATAATGTATTTACAGGAAAACAAAAAAGAAATGTCAAGAGTGGGGGGATAAGTAAGGAGGTAGGTGGCACACAGAAAGTGGAAAATTATAAAATCAAATGAAAAATTGCATCATAGGCAAAAAGTATCAACATGAATTCAATTTCTGACTTTTGCAACAAAAATCTTAACGGAAATGAAGTTCGACGGCTTTTGTGTGCTGGTTCTTGTTGTAGGTTCTGATTTTCATTCCGTTCGCTTCCGGTTGGCAGACGCTGCTGCCACGCCCCCGCCCCCGAAACCGCCCTCCCGCGCGCTAGCGATGGGCCACGCCCCTTTCTTGTGCTTCATTTCCGTTAATTTGTTGGCAAAGCGTTCCATACTCTTCAAGACAAAGTTGTTTATTATTTTACATTCTCATATTTTTGCTTTTGATTGGTTCTCATTTGTTCGATTTTCGGCGATTTGGCGCATTGAGCGTGTGCTGTTCGAATTTCTCTCAGTGTTTGCCTGTGAGGAGGAGCACTCATACGCCCTGTTTGCATTTAACTGCTGCGTGTGTGGTTTATTTGCTCGGCTCTTTGGTCTGGGTTTTGGGTCTGGGTCTTTGAATCTGGGTCTGAATCTGGGTCTGGTCTACGGTCTCCGTAATTCGCAGCTGGAGCAAATCGCACTGCGGCTTTTGCCTTGCTTTTGCTGGCTGTGCAACTGGCCATCATCAATCAAACGATGACTCTTTCTCTTGGCCGGGATTCGCATTTGACTCTTGAGCCCGTTACTAGAGTTCGTTCGCTTGGCTCTTTATGTCCGTTCAACGTTCAACGCTCATAGAAGATATGAAATTAATAAACTTTAGGTGAGCAACTAAGTTCAAGGCGAGAGATCTAAATTGCAACAACTACGCAACGTCTAGGTGGAAAAAGTCATATTTAGTTGAGATTAAATATAGTTGAGCTAAAATGAGAATGATTTTTTGGTATTTGATTTTGGTTTTGGTTTTTTAATCGGGAATGATGAAGTTCAGGCTCATGCTAACTTATTTGTGGATGGATGATGGGGATGATGGCCCAACCCACTAAGAGAGAGGGTGTCTTTGGTCTTCCTTCACTAATTTGTAAGCAAACAAACTTCGTGTCAGCGGGTTTTGGGTTTGATTCAGGTGGAGCCTTCTCCACTAGACAAATACGCGTTTCTGTTTGCTTTGGCTGCCGTAAACTATCCTAATATGCTGACACACAATTTGCCAACTTGTATAAAAATCTGGCCCTCTTGTTTGCCTCCATTCCTATTCCCATTCCCATTCCCACTTCCACTTCCACTTCTTCAGCTATATCTACATTCACATCCTTGTTGCCGCCATCATCATCATCTTCGGTGCAGCCAGCGTCTTTGTGCAAGTTTAAACAACGTCGCAGACAATTTCCTCGATTAATTTACTTTCCGTACGGCTTTTGCCATTTTTGCCTTCATTTTCCGTTTCGCATTCGATGGGGAGTCCCCTCGATACCTTCTCGCCGCCTCGTCCTCGACTGAATAGTTGTTCGCCAAGGTAAACATTTACTTAAAACGCGCGCAGATTTCAAAGTGCTCATAAAAAACAGCAAGGTAAACGATCTGTATGTGGTGTGTGGGTTGGGTATTATATATATATATATATATATACAGCTATACATTTATATAGAGGCACGTGTGTGCAAGTGTGCGAATTACATCGTAAAATGTTGGCTCTATGCGTTTCGGGCATTGATAACGGCCCAAAACGATATGCTCATTGAAATGGCGCATGTGTGAACGGCATCTTATGAAAGTCGCTACGTCTATATATAAATGGATGTGTGTGGGTGAGGGTGAGGGTGTGAGTGTGGGTTGGGTAATTGTGGGTGTATATGCGTGTATGTGCTTGCTATGAAGTGGTTATGGGTCCGTTTATAATATTTTCCAGTTGGGACCCAGTGTTTACGATATGATTGGAGCTAAAGTTAAACCACTTGGCATGCAATCTCAAGGGAACACTTATTACAAATGCAAGCAAAATACGCAACGCAGCGAGGAAACGAAACAAGCCGAGTTCGAGTACGAGTAGAGGAGTACTATTAGAATAGTTAAGTTAATATTGAATGAAGGTAAAATCGGCTTATAAGGAACACTGTGGAACACACATTCTGAACCCACGTACCGGTGTTGGTTTTACTGTTACAGTAATCAGTCAGAAACTTCTCCAGTGTGAAGCGAGGTAGGTGTAAGTTCTTTACCACCTGTACGGGATCGCCCTCCTTCCACAGGAAGACCAAGTCGTTGGTGGTCCAGCCATCTAAAATAATGGATATTAATTTAGATTTAGAAAAAAAGGGGATAGATTTCTAATATTTTCAAAATATGTTTAGTCTTTGTAGACCAGATAAAGATAAAAACCTTGGGACAAAGGATACAAATATTTTGTATTATTACATTATTACATTAAAGTGCACATTATCATTTGAATAAAAAGAAAGACGTAACTAGATTTATATCTAATGTGCGGCCTTAACGTATGGTAAGGTGCTTAAAATACCCTGTTAAATATATTAATCTTAACTTACAGCTGGCCATCCGTAGTGAGCAGATCTGTCTATCCAGCGGATACAGCTTTAGGTTCATTGGGCAGGCCAATGTCAGCGAGATACGTATACTATATAGCACAGATCCGTTGGGGAAGATGCGAATATACACATTGGGCATGATGATGTTGTGGAAGTGTCCCTCCTTCTCGTTCGAGAAGAAAAGATCGGGCATCCACACGCGGTTCGCCTCCGTCAGGGTCAGATACTTTAGGCGACCTGGAAATGGATATGTCTTGAAAACACTCTAAAGCTGAAATGAAGCGAAATTGAACTAACCCTGGATATCGTCGAACTTGAGGCGTTCATCCGTCCACTGTTCACGGAAGGTTAACTGCACACTGTACTCCTGTGGACGTCGGATTCGCCGGATTGGTGGGTGGGTGGTGGTTGAATGGCCAGGGGAAAAATTCTCATTAGTAGACGAATTAAATTGGGGGCTTTGGGGGAACTCAATCTGAACTACAATGCAAATTTCTCTTTGTCGAATTGAAAGGGGAGTTTCTTTCAGGTTTTCTTTTCTTCTCAATTTTTTAGCTTGTGTGTTAAGAGGACTTTTTCAATGGGGTGGCTTGCAGTTCGATTTATTTAATTGAATTTGATTTTTGGTTTGGAGGGGTTTTAGCTTTACTTTTGCAAAGATTGTTTTTGTTGGAGTATGAAAGAGCGAGCAAGGCGAGGCGAAGTAGTTGTTATTTGTATAACTGAGTGGTATATATTGATATTCGTATATATAGAGAGTATGGTGGTTAACTGTCGTTTGGCTTGGGCTTCTGCTGGTTTAGATTGTACTCGGCATTGTTCGGGTTGATGGTATAGTTTGTCATGGCTAATAAATATTTTATATCTGCACAA
This sequence comes from Drosophila melanogaster, assembly GCF_000001215.4. Classification (NCBI taxonomy): domain Eukaryota; kingdom Metazoa; phylum Arthropoda; class Insecta; order Diptera; family Drosophilidae; genus Drosophila; species Drosophila melanogaster. Next base: position 19,759,758 of record NT_033777.3, on the reverse strand, counting down.
AATGCAACCGAATGCCGCATGCAACGTGTTGCATACTCAAACTTCAAAACGGGCAAGCAGGCTAAGATCAGGCAAAAAGCACGTCAAGACAAAAGCAAAACAGGCAGGCGAAATGGAGAAAGCAAGGCATCTTATACATACATTCAGAACTTTTTTTTAAGTCTTTCTCTTAAACAAAAGCTGAAAACATATTTAAGTGTAACTTAAAAATATCTTAATAATTCTTAAATGTGCTCTGAGAACTGATGAAAAATGATGTTACTTAAATATATATATATATATACGTATTCTTTAAACATATATATTATGTTCGTTAGCCAAAAATAATATGAGTTGAAACGACTTGGGAAAGAGTCGTAAGGCTTCAGTTGACTTCCATTAGCTAAGCTTCTGGCTGCCATTTGCAATACAAACCCTATTTGAAGTCAATTAATATTAATCAACTAAGAAATCGTTAAAATGCATGCTAATAAAACAGATTTGTATATAGTTAACACTCATGCCATTCCACAAGAGATGGGATTTGGAAAAAGTATATGGGATTTTAATTAAAAGATCAACTAAATCCAACTAAAATCGCTGTTATGTTAGTTAACCAACATGTTGTACAATATTTTACTCGTGATTTAATGAATCCCAGAAGGGGGAAATGTTATTGTAAACACTTGCCAATTAAGCAGAGTGAAAACAAATAAATTTGAATAATTATTACAAATAATTGCTTTTTATTTATGACTGGTTTCTTTTATGCAAATTAAATGTGCTGTGAGTTTTTTGTGCCAGCCGCTGGCTGTCGGAGCTGTCCGCTTTTTACCAGCATTTTTCCTGACAGCGGAAACCGAACTGGACAAATGGAGATTGTACAATAAATGGTTTTCCCCGTTTCGTTTTTCCTTTTTCATTAGTTTTATTTGCTTTATCGGCGGCACTGGCATGATATCTCCTAGTTTGTACTTACAGTTAACCCTATCGTAGTACCTAAACAGAGTTGAAACACTCTCGGTTTTCTTAGTGTGTGGTAAGCATTTTCAATTGGTTTTATTGAGCCCAAAACTGGCTGGCTAGCTGGCTGGAACAAGGTGGCTTAAAATGATGAAGGTAAGTGAAAGAACCGAACCGAACCGAACCGAATCGAACGGAACAGAACTGAACTGAATGAGCGGTGGTGTGGGCGGCATTTGTGGGCTATGTTTTCAATGTCGGTGGTTTAATGCTGGTGGTTGTGGTTGTGGTGGGTGTGGTGGTTGTGAGCGTCTGTTTTTGTCGTGCGGTGGTTCCGACCTAAGCCTTAAGTCTAGCCTAAGTTACAACTAAAACTTAGTTCATAGAATCGTGGTTTCGATTTGCTTGTACACTTGGCACTCGCTGGCAGTGACGTCGGCTGGCGGTGGAGACAAAGCTTTAAGCAGGTTTTGCTTTCAAGTTCGAAAATTAAAAGAAAATAGGAGGTAAAATAATATTAAGTATTCGTTTATACATTTCAGGTACAGGGATATGTATTTATGGATAATTGTATGATACAAGTACATTGATATTGTTAACATATTCAGCTTGCTTAACTTGTACAGGTTGCAGGTACAAAGAAAATTTACAGATTCCACTGACACAGACCCCACTATTAGAATCGTCACAACTCGACTAATGTATTTTACACCCAGTTACGCCCACACAGACACACCGAAGGACATGTATGTATTATTAATGCAATTATTTAATAAGCCCAAATTACTGGATTAACTTTTGTAGACACACACACGCACGCACAATTAGAGCAGAGTGAGAGTAAGCGCTTGGAACTTAATCGTTTGTATCTGTAGTAGTTGGAGTGGTCGTAGTAGTAGTGTGCTGTTGCTGTGCTTGATCCAGGACTCACCATTTTGTAGTCGTCGATTTTCGAAATGGAGCGCAGGAACATGTTCACCGACACATTGGTGGCCTTATTATCTAAAATCAATCATCATATCAAAATTGGTTCTGCACATTTCTCATTTTTCCGCCATCCTTACGCCGAATTGTCCTTAATCTAGGCTCACTTACACACTAACTTAAATAGGATACGCTCTCTTATCTTATAAATTTTTGATGAATTTCATGTGTGAGCGAAATGTATGTAGTTACATAAAAAAAAAATAAACAAGAACTTAATATCAACGAGAACACAAATTGAAATTCGAATCAATGCGTAGAGAAAATGTCTGCATGGATCTCATTGAAAAATGAAATTGGTTCTTGTTTTAGTTTATTTCTGTTCAATATTTATGTTTGTATCGTCTAAAATCTGAAAATGTATTTAGTTATTTTGCCAATCGAATAGATGTATTTCTCGTTTTATTCGTGTAATACTCTCACTGAAAATACTTTTTGAAAAATGCATGCCACACATTTTCAATTAGTTTTCCCTTTGTCGACTAGAACGGATTAATTTAATATTGCTTTCGAATCTAAAAGCGTCTGATAATTTTCATGTTAGCGTTGTGTTTGTTGAAGGGCGTAAAATAAAAAGACCATATTCAAATGGCGAAACGATTTTTATTGGGCGGAAGTTGTTTTTCTTTTTTTGGGAAATGGGCTGGGAAACCATAGTTGGGGACACACATACAAAGCACACGATTAAAATTAACAGTTCACAATTGAATTTATTGTTTCACTAAGTACATAGAGTAGCATAAATTAAACAACATTTTCCATTTCACAGATAATTTTTGTTAATAAGCAAATGGCATAATAAAATTAAGTTTGTATATAATTAATTATTAGACCGAGGCTAAATAGATGGTTCGCATCTGCAACACTCATCATAGTTATAAATAATTCGTAATGAGGTTGATAAGTTAATTAATAATTGTTAATATAAATTCATAAATTTTTACAGATAGGTAGAGAGAGAAAGAGACAGAGATAGAGAAGTAAGGAAATTTAACTAAGTTTGGTTATTTTATGTTTCGAAACAAATATTTTCGAGGCTGTGAGAGAAATATAGAGACAGAGACTGTGTGGGAAAGAGATCCAAAAAGACATTTTTTCACAATGTTTTGTATTTCTTTTGGTTGTCTACAAAACAGCAAACTGAATGGTTTATCTTACAATTTGTTAATATGAGAAAAAAGAAAAATGCAGTGAGTTAATTCAAGTTACCAATGCAAACGTACAAACGAAGAAATCTAATTTAATGCAATTCTCAAAAAAAAAAAAAACCAACCAATTGAGCAATTTCGTTTTCTAAAAACCCAAACCAAAAAGGCTAATCTTACGTAAATCATACAACTCAAGTACGAAATCATATCACATCGATATTCAATCAAACAAAGTGTTATGTATTATAGATACCAATATCTGATAAAGATTTGTACGTTAGCATATATAATATTTTCCATGTTTATACATATATAGTTTAGTATCAATTCGAGTGTCTTGGTTTCCCGACGCCTGGCAGCACTAAATCGAGTAAAGGATCAAAACACAGCCCTATCGAACACAGAGAACGGGGTCAACAGTTCAGAACAGGGACTCAGAGAACCTAGTGAACCGGGACAGGGGTTACGACTTGAGCATCCACTTGCGGTCGGTCAGGGGGTGGGGTCTGAATTTCTATCGGGTTTTAATGTGGATTTGATTGGCTGCGGATGCGCCGACTTACCATGGTTACATCATCGATTTTCGATATACTCCTAACGAATATGTTGACGCGCACCACAGCTGGACCATCTGCAGGCGATACATGATAGATAGACAGACATATTCACCGATTTGCACAATACTTTCAATGTAATATACTACAAATTTTAACAGCTGCCTCAGGGTCCAACCCCTAAAAACAAACTTAAAATGACCAGCGGAGCGAAGGAGGTGGAGATTGAGATGGAGACGGAGACGGAGATGGAGATGGTGGCCTCCATCTACCAAATTTTCAGGAAAGGCACTCCTTATGCCTTTATGTGGCTCTCTCTCTCTCTGCAATAAAGTTTTATTTTATAGCCTTCCTCCCGGTTGTTGTTTTCCTTTTTGCTTACTTGCTAGGATACAAAAGTTGCTAAGCAAGTTCGCTTCCAGTTTTGCTTACAAAGCTAAGCTAAGTCAAAGAATATTTTCTTCTCGATTTTTGTTTCGTTTTGTTTGCGTTTTTTATATACCTAAGTTAAGCTAGAATTTATGTACGTTACTAAAGTTGCGTTGTTTGTCTATGAGTTGTTTTTGTGACCTTCGAGGGTGGCTTATAGGGGGTGGTAGGGGTGTTGGCGGTGTCGGGGGTGTGGTACGTAAGAATGTGTGGTATGAACAAATTACAACTGAATCTGTGTGATTTGTTTCCAAATGCCGAAGGGCAAAGTGGGTTGTGCTAATTGATATGCCTTAATAGTTAATATTTATCGAACTGGCAAATATACAGAGTATATATTTAAAAGCTTATTTATGGGCCCTGTTTAATGGTCATTCCCAGTCGGTGATTCAGACTATTTGTATGTGAATGAATATGTGTCGGGCTATTTTCAAATATTTATCCTGCCCTTACATTTTTAATGATGTCATTGCTGCGCTAAAAGTCAACATGACAACAATAAAATGAACTGCAAATGAAATCAAAACATTTTGATAATTGAAATGAAATAACCTATGAAAAAATGCATACTTGCAAAGAGTGCTTATAGTTGGTTGATAAAGTATTTCATTTCATTTCGAATGCCACTTTTACTTGTGATGGGAAAATTATTGTCAAAGCTTCACCCGATATCAATTGAAATGAAGGATCGATAATGTTCACTAAAAGAGTGTATTTGGCTTTAAAATTTCAACTCAAAAGTGTGTAAAAATGTAAACTTAATAAAGTAAAAGTTTTTCATTCGGAAAGTCTGAAGAATTCAGTTTAAGTTGGAGTTTGTTCACCAATAGTAATCCTTGAAAATGAAACAGGGGCGCGCAGAAGAGTAGGCAATGTTTTTAGCTCGACTTTTTTCCGTGTATTATTTGCTGTTTATCTTAAATGAAACTCAACGAACGCTGTTTATTGAAACGAACCGAAACGGAAACAGAAATGTACAAACAGGAAGGACAGGTACTGGTACAAACTGCCGAAATGTGGCAAAAATCAAACGCAAATACTTAGCATTGGATGTATATGGTATATACGCAATATATATAAGGTAGCTTGTATCGAGAGAATTAGAGAACGAGTCAACGTAAAACGCAAAATACAAGTGTGTTGTGTGGCTGTTGCAAGTGAATTGTGTTGGCTATGTGTACTTTAAAGAGTGTGTGTGAGTTGCAAGAGCTACCAAGGCAACTTTAGTGTTTTCTAATTCTTGATGAGGAGGCAGAGTGAGGTAGCAAGAAACAGACTAAGAGACAGTCAGGACAAAAGGGATGGTGGGCTTTTGGTGGGCAATCTATCGATTTCGAGTGACGATATCGAATTTACTGACTCCGTTTCAGTGCGACTTACCATTTTAATATCACTAATCGTCATAATACTGCGAACGAATAGATTGATTCTGACTATGGCGGGACCATCTGGCATAAAGTTTGGTTTAAACGTGAGTTTTCGACGTAAATGTAAAACGATTAACTTATTGAGCTGATCTAACTAGGCTAAGTATTGCTTGATCTGATTGGCACTCTAGGCTACATTAGAGATGAGTCGATATTGGATTTCGTTTAACTTAAACAGAGGCTTACATTAGCTAGAATTTCATAATTTTGTTCATATAGCTTCCTAACGATAGCTTTTACCAATAAATTTACACATTTTGTATAATGAACGAAAAGGCAAAAGAAAAACGAATCATAAAAGCAAACGAATGTGGTTGGAAATCGGAATTAAAGCAACCATTAAAAGTTATACATATTTACGGTATGGTTAAGTTAAATTTAGTTTTATATGGGTTAATCAGAAGTTATGCTCACCTGTGCCATTTATTCCAGATGGTCGTATTCGGGCGTCGTATTTGCCTGCACCTAAAATTTGATCTAAGACTTTTTTCTCCTTTTCTCGGAAATTTATTTTGGCATTATTTGCTCTGAAATCAGGATACGGATAGGTACGCATGTATAATTTAAAAATGTTTGCTTCAATTAATTGGGCAATTTGAAAGTCGAAATATTTAAATGGTATTGAAGTTTTGGAAAAACATTAGCTCAGCAATTTGTTAGTAATAGTTGGTTTGAAAAATCGCATAAAACAAAAGTATTGCATACAATTTACAGCACGTTATTGTTGATATTCAAAGATAAGTATGTACAAATCATCGAAAGTGTACGCTAGTGTTCGCTTTATCATTATCGTTGCTATTATACACAGTCGCACTTATCAAAAGCCCAGGCAAAGTCACATACTATAGCTGCTGACTCTGACCTCGACTTGAGCGTAAATAATTCCAAAATTTATGCTCCGACAAAAAATTGCACGAAAATTAATTACATTTTTATAATGTGTCCTGCTGGTGGAGTGTGTGCGTGAGTGTGTGTAAGGCAGTATATGGAAATTCAAGTAGATCGAGGCGACTAAATGCTGGGCGTGTGTTCGTTAATAAGCGACAACTTAAATGCAAACTATGGCTTTTAAACTACACTGGTAGTTCATCGTGAAGTACCAAATCCGATATAGACAAAGATTTAATATAATGCCTATCCCTAGTTGGATTGTTCAAAATGCCTTCAATACATTTTATATAAATTCAAATTCATAATTTTCTTAAAGAAACTAATTATTTTAATTCAAAATTGGTCTAAACCCTAGATATACGCTGGTGCTGGTACGAAGTGATTCTCAGTGTATATAGATAGGGATTTCGTTGTATATATCGGCAATGCTACTTCACAACGAGGCGCGGCTTGGCCAAATTAATGACAATTGTATGTAAATCGAATTTTGAGCGCCACTTCCGGCCAAGAGCAGTGTGAAACACGCGCAACAAGAGCCACGCGGCAACAAATTTATTAAGTTAAAAGTAAGCGTGTTAAATAAATGGTAAGTGGAGCGGGAGACAAGTTATGAAGCGGTTTACATTTTGCAGCTACTGTGGTGCGAGTGTTGATACGAGTAATTGTGTGAATCGGATTGGTGGAATAGTACGTTGGGTACTTACAGTGAAGCACTGCACAGGCTGGCAAAGTATAAGATCGCCCAGAAATAGTGTCCGCTGCCCATGTTGGGAATGGGGGTGTGGTGTGCCGTGCGTCCTGCTTCCTGGAGAGGGGGCGTGGGGCGTGGCAGCCTCCTGTGGTGGGCGATGCGACCTGAAATGCATGGGTAATTAACAATTAGCGCCGAGGTACTAACTGATTTGTTCGATAATCATATCGATGTCGCTGCCGCAAAATCAAAGTGTCTGCTGAATCATTTTGTGTGGACCGAAAATTTCCGTGATTTAAGCCACTCCACGGTCTTAAGCATGTGTGCATGTGTGGTGTTTAATTCAATTGGCTATCGAATTAGGCCAATTAACATGCCATTTGGCTATCTGTCCCGGTGCATCAAACGCATGTGCATCTCAATCTATGGCGCGCACCCAACTGTCCGGCTACGGCCTTTGTCGGTGTGTTAATGCGTTTTGCGAATGCGAATGCAGCCATAAATGCAATTAAACTTGCAATATCCTTCTGGCCAACACTGAAGGTGGGAAATTGAAAATTTAAAAGGTCTTGACACCGTAATGCAGCTTTAATCTGTTGCCCAGGGAATCCATTACGTTGCCTGGCACTCATGAAAAATGCAAATTGCCATCGCAGCTCAACACATTCAACGAGCTACAAAAGACTATGCCAAGGATTTTTTGGTGCAACTCAATCTGAAGTACGAATGCTCTGTAAATTAGTATCAATGCCAAGTAAATCTTGCCATTTACCCGAATATCGCAAAAATGCTTGTACAGATTTTCTTCAGTTAAGATTTTCCCTTTGTCGGAACACTTAAATGAAGTTGCCCATTTTTCAAGCATTCCAAAGCTAACGAGTATTTATTAATTGAAGCATTTAATACTTTTATCTCCGGCCTGCAGAGTGCATCCCATTCAATACTCTGGAAATGCCACTTTCTGTTTCTCGCTCCCATTTTGCAACAATCATTATGGTTGGGGCATTTAAAACAATGCCCACAATGACCGGCAATATCCCAGATATATCTGCTGACCAGCACTTGGACAGTCCGGAGATGCAAAATACAAAATGCCGAGTTCAGAATGTCGGATGCCGAATGCAAAATGCGAAATGCAAAATGCGTTTGCGAATGCGTATGTGAATATTGGAATCGAATTAATCCTTTATAAGCATTTTTCTCCACTCCGAATGGCCGACGTGCTGTGCATGGGCGATAAGTGCGTTGTGGTGACCAGAATGCCACGCCCACTGCTCACGCAAACGCCCAACGCAGCAGGGATATACTATATGGGAATATATATATATATATGTATATGAATGTACATGTACATGTGTGGAACATTGGCCATGACCGAGTCGGGGCTTTCACAGTTGCTGCCATGTGGGATACCCGGGCAAATAATCAATTGGTCGAAATGGGAATGGGCTCTCGAATGGTAATGGCTGAAATGGCTGAAATGGCAACAGGCTGGCCGCTGCTCCAAATTTGCATTCGTGCTGTGTTAATTTGCCGCTGCTGTGCCTGCAATTTTGTGCCATAAATATAACATGCACCCGTGCAGTTGTATCTGCATCGAGCAAAGCAGCAGCAACATTGGCGCTGAGTTGAGGACATGGACCCGGGTGGTCCTCCCTGGTATCCTCCTCTGTCCCCCAAAACACCTCCCCTCCAGCTTTACCCCTTATTTTTGTTTTTTGGCCCGCTGTCAAAGAAAGTTAACAATGCGACTGCGACTGCCAAATGTCCCACATTTGCAGCTTGCCAAGCAGTTGGCGCCAATCCTCCTTCCCTCGAAAAAAATAAAAAAAAAAGTGTGGATGAGGAGAGGAGGGGAGGTTTGGAAAAAGGACTACCGACTGTGTGTGTGGTGTAAATGGGTTTACTTTTATTTCATTTGTTTGTGCGTGAGTGTGAGTGCGAGTGTGTATGCTTGTTTGTGACGAGTCGACACACTTTTGAGCTTGGCAATGTTTTTACTGTTCGCCACCGACAATAAAAGCAACAACACTTGTGCGCTTGTCTACCTCAGCGAAAGCATTGAGTTTGAGCCGTTTTGGCCGCTTCGCTTGTTGTTGCCAAGCTGCGAGTTGAATGAACGTGCCAAACTGCGAAAAATATCCCCAACTTAATTTACTTGGGACTGAGAAGGATGTAGAAATTGGCTTGAATTCGTTACTAACTATTATGAAAATCAACACTCCTAAATCATTAATAATTGGCTGAGAACACTATTAATCCAAATGTCTTTATGTCCTATACTCAGATTTAAAAGATAAACGCCATTTAATCATACGTATTTAACAAGATTTCCTTTCTTTGGTTATAATTAATGATCATCTATACGAACGCATATATATCTTTTGACATTAATTTTGATGATTTAAATGTTGTCAAATTTTTCCTGGCTATGAGCTGCCACTCAAGTAAAATTCAATGCAATAACTATTTAAATCATTGCATTGGTATAAAACCTAAATGACTTATAGCCTATTAAAAATAGTCAGACATCAAAGCCTGATTGATTTTGAATGTTTGTTTTTGGAAAATTGCTTGAACTCCTTCAGCTAAATTCATTCATTCCGGGCTTTGGGCTGGCATTCAAAAGCGATTTATTAGGCTTAGAATCTGGTCTTGACTTATGGCTTTGTCTCTATCCCCAGCAGCATTATTTCTCGCAGTGTTTCGGCCAAAAGAGCGTGTTGTGTGTGTGCATCTCAACGCACACATACGCACACACACGCTCGCAGGCCATACAATCACAGCCCGCACACAGCCATATATATATTTTTTGCGTTTTATGCCGCTCAGCGGCGCTTGTAGCTCGTTATGCTGATTGGATTTTGTGCCGCCCGCACCAGAAAGTAGTCCACACTCACACACACATGGGGCTGCACGGATACACACGCACACTATTAAGGCACTTGCGATAGCTGCTGAATAAAGTCAAGTGGCGTATTTGTGAGATGATATGTGCGCCTGTGTGGGTGCGTGCCATAAAGCTGGATTCATTTTGTTGTTGTTTTATTTGCTGCCCTTACGCTTTGCTCCTCGTTTTATGTATGCAAAAATTTTACACTCTCGTTTTCGCCATATGATTTTGTTCCTCTCTTCCTGTCTGTTTCTCGTTCGCTTTATTTTTCAGCTAAATTGTAAGTAAGTGGGCTTAGTAGCATTTTGCCATTTAGGACCCTGTTTTTTTTTTTTTTTTTTTTATTATTATATACGGCAGGAAAATGAAATCTTCTAAAGATACCATCTAATGTCCTTGGATGGCATTCACGATTCATAACCCTCAGCTGAGGGCTTATGCCTACGTACTAAACAAAAACCTCCGCTCTCTCTCCTGTCCTTGTCAAGCTCACCGGGACTGCCAGTCAAGGTATTTCATCGGTGAGCAGGATGTGGTGCCAAGTTGCACACCATCTTCTTTTGCGGTGCACAGCAGCGCCTTTTTACGACCAACTGAGCGTACCAGTCGTAGAGTTCTTGCCCCGCCAACATACGGGGGTACTCCTTATCTATAGTTCCGATTGGCCATCTCGTCCTTACGGACACGCTTCATCATGGTGACGATGATCACGTGAGCCCCATCCCAAACGATTTTGTCCGCCATCATAGCAGCAACCAAGCCTCTCGGGCTGAGAGGTGACCCAGCGAGCGCCACGAGTTGCGCCCTCTCCTCGGCGAACCTGGAGCAGTGCAGTAGGATGTGCTCTGCGGTTTCCACTGCGTCTGTGCAATAAAGGCACTGGGCTGTATCCACGTGGCGGAACCTACATAGGTACCCTCGAAAACAGCCATGGTCCGTGAGGAACTGGGTCATGTGGTAGTCCACCGTTTTGTGCTCGCAATCAGCCCACTCCGTTAGTTGCGGAATGAGTTTGTAAGTCCAGCGTCCCCGTTGTGACTCTTGCCACCTGGTCTGCCATACTCCTCGAATCCACTCTTTGATCTCTAATTGAGTGTATCCCTCACTCGCAAGGTATTTGCCCTTTATGTCCAGGTCAATGGGTGTAATGCCTGACAGAGCGTGCGCTGCGTCGTCCGATATGGTTCTAAAGCCTCTGATTAGCCTGAGAGCCATTGTCCGTGATACTGCGCGGGCACTATCTAGATAGGTTTTCTTTGTGGAAACGCAGCTCCAGATAGGCGCAGCATAAAGCAGCGTTGCCTTTGAAACCGCCACTAACAGTCTCCTAGCCGGCAGTCTGGGTCCTCCCACGTTGGGCATGATTCTCGCCAAGGCTGCTGCTGTCATTGCCGCTTTTTTGCTGGCATACCTTGCGTGAGCCTTGAACGAGAGCCTTCGGTCTATTAGAACACCAAGGTATTTCAACGTTTCTGCTGAGGCGATTTCAACTCCTTTGACTTCTACACGCATGCACTCAACGGACTTTCTGCTGCTCAGCAGGACTACTTCGGTCTTATGCGCAGCTATTTTAAGTCCGACTTTTTCGAGCCATTCTATGGCCGCCGTGATTGCCACGTTACTTATGTCCTGGAGCTCCGGTATTGTCTTGGCGACCGCTGTTATCGCAACGTCGTCGGCGAAGCAGTGCAGCTCCACACCTCTGGGCTTGCTAATGCTCAGTATTCCATCATACATAATGTTCCACAAGATCGGTCCTAGTACCGACCCTTGGGGAACGCCTGCAGAGACTTGGTGGCTTCTTGGACCATCTTCTGTTACGTACCATAACACACGGTCCCTGAAGTAGTTGCCAATTACGCCTCGTATGTAGTCGGGAACGCCCAAGTTGCGCATAGCCCCGAGGATAATGGGCCATCTCGCTGTATTGAATGCGTTCTTGACGTCTAGCGTGATGATGGCACAGTACTTCTTACTGCCGCCTAACCATCGGTTACCGTCGAGTGCTTTCCTGGCAGCGTCTGTTACGGATTTGAGAGCGTCGAGCGTACTTTTACCCTTTCGGAAGCCATACTGTTGGCCCTGAAGGCCTGTAGGACTTTCAGTGATTAGCTCAATGCGCGCGTACAGTATGCGCTCAAAGAGCTTGCCAACAATGTCCAACAGACACAACGGTCGGTAACTGCGTGGAACATTTGCGGGCCCCTTGCCTTTCGGCAGAAGGACCAGCTTCATCTTTTTCCAGCGCTTGGGGAAGACTCCGTCCAGCAGACACTGTTGGAATGTATCCCTGAAGACCTCCGGTCTTGCGGTGGCGGCTGCTTTGACGATCACGCCCGGGATACCATCAATGCCGGGAGCTTTGTTCGGTCTGATCCTCTTTGCTGCTTCGACGACTTCGCATGACGTGATGCACGGGAAGTCAGAGGCGGGGGGGTCAACAGCGGGTTGCCATAACGTGTGTTGGCTTGGAAATAGTTCCGACACGATGTTGGCCAGGGCGGCTGGGTCCTGAGGAGATCCTGCACCAGCGGAATTGAGTTTTTTCCTTACGACTTTGTAGGCGAGACCCCAGGGGTCGTCGTCTACGCTATCAATCAGGTCCTTAAAAGCATTCGCCTTTGCTGCTGATATGCCGTTCTTAAGCTCAGTTCGCTTCGCTTTATATACCTCAATGCACTGGGAGTGGTGCGGTTGCCCTCTAGATCGCTGCGCTTGCCTCCTCGCCTTGATGCATTCCGTCCGAAGCTGGTGCAATGAGTCACTCCACCAGTAGACAGGGGGCTTTCGTTTCGTGTTCCTTTTTCTCGGCATCACCGCATCACACATTGCTCTAAGCCTATCCATGAGCGCTGTCACCATGGTCTCCGCGTGTCCAATTATGGACTCCATGCCCTCGATCTGGTATGCTAGCATGTCTTCATCCAGTTTCCTAATGTCCCATACCGGACCTAGCGCACATCTTCGCTGTTTGGGTGACGGCCTCATTGTTCGGGCACCGAACGTGATTAGGTTGTGGTCGCTCAGCGTTATGTCCTCATGGACCATCCAGTTCGAGCTAGCCACTAGAACTCTGCTAACAAAAGTGACATCAATGAAAGATGTACCTCTGTCATTATTGAACGTCGGTTTGAACCCGTCGTTTAGCAATACGAGATCTAGCAGGTTCATGGCATCGATCACTGCTCGTCCTCTTGTGTTAGAGATTCGACTGCCCCATTCTGTAGCCCAGGCATTGAGGTCACCTCCGATGACTGTTGGTCTGCGCCCACTTGCATGGTTAACCAGCTTTTCGAGCATGTCCTCGAATTGCTCGGGACTGTCGCTAGGTGGAGCATAGCAGCTGTAGAAGTGGATTCCTCTAATTTTGGCGTATGCTATGCCGCGCATTGGTACGGTATCCCACTCCTCTACCAATAACCTGGATGTACATTTAATGGCCGCCTTGCCTGTCTCATCGAGTAGCACTCCTGAGTTACCCACACCAGGTAGGTATGGTTCACTCAAAAGCACTACGTCCGCATGGCGCTCCTTCGCTGTTTGAGTCAGGAGGTTCTGTGCTGCTGCGCAATGGTTAACGTTGAGCTGGATGATGTTAATTTCTTCTGGCATCATTTTGACGGCTATTAGCTCCTTTGGTGTTGGCTTTGTAGGTGGGGCATGCAAAACCACCCGTCGCGTGGTTCTTGTCCACGTCACTGCTGCAGATCAGGCATCTTGGTGGGGCTACGCAGCCCTTTGCCTTATGCCCATGCTCGCCGCACCGTAGGCAGCAGTCAGAGCGATCGACTGACTTGCAGTAGGGAGCTCGGTGGCCGAATTCGAGGCATCTGAAGCATCTTATTGGGCGGACGTCTTGGGCTATGCGGCAACGCGACCATCCCACAGTTACAACGCCCCGGTTGATGACCGCAATGGCATCGTTCGCGCACATTAGCACAGAGGCTATCTGGGTCCCGTCACGCATCCTGCGAAGGCCTCTTACATCCTCTGGTTCCAGGCGGATGCCCTGAAATTGGGAGACCAGGGAATTGTGAAGGTCCTGAGCCGTCGTTGTCTCGTCTAGTCCGCTGCAGATTAGCGCAGTCCTATGCGCGCCCGTGCGAACCGAAGCAATCTCTTTGAGCGTCGCTTCTAGCTCATTTTTAAAGCTGGGGATGACCTCCGAGGCTTTACCTTCTAATTCAAGAAGTAGTTCTCCCTGTTGCGTCCTCCTTATTTTACGCACGTGCTTGCCGAATTCGGTCAGACTCGGTTCTGCTTTCATCTTCCGGAGCATATCCGAGTACGTAACCTCACCCGTTTTTTTCAGGATTAGCGCCTCAGGTTTTTTGCGCAGGCGCTTGGGCTTCACCTTAGCCCATTCCTCGTCCTTGTTAGCGTCCTTGGCGACAGACGCATAACTTTCCGGTTTGGAGTCAGCCGTCGTGGGTAACGCCTTCCCGGTGGATTTCGCGGAAGATCGATGGTTGTCCGTTTTGCGGACCTGCACATTCGGTAATGCCTGTCTGGGTGGCGCCACCTGGCTACGCTTTGTCTTTTCTGCCTCAGTCTGTGTGGCAGTACTCCTTGGTGGGGGCTTCTTGTTGATACCCTCCTGTAACTCAATCGCTCTGTTATTGAGCGCCGATAGGTCCACTAGCACGCCCCTATCCTCGCTGGTTACGTGACGCCTAGTCTCGAACGAGGATAGAATGGCGGTGATCTTGGCTTTCATCATGTCCAGGATGCCCTGCAGGTCCTCATTCTGGAGCGTCGTGGTCAGTTCTGGCGAGCGATGCGGCGATCCTGATGGGGACTTCGCTCCCGCCCTTTGGGCCGGCACGCTGATGAAATCCATTGTCTTCAGGCTTGTGGCTGTCGTGGAGACTGTAGTGGCCAGAGTCTCCACCTCCACAGCTGCACTGCAGTCGCTAGCTTTCGGCGGCGGGGGGCCTGCTTGCTCACCTCCCCCTCCCTGGATTTGGGTTCCGACTCCTCTTATAGGGGATCTCGATAGCCTACCACTCCTCCTAAACGGGTCGTTGGGGTCGGGGGCACTGCCCCCCCCTGTTCTGTCCATCAGATATAAAAGGGGGACTTTGGCTTGTTGGTCCCCAGCGCTCCGTGGGAAATAGAACTAGCTTCAGTTCTTAGGTTATATTTCAAATTTTTGTTCAACTTAATTAGTTCAAATTTGAATTTGAATTCGAATTTCGCGCCCAACGAGCGCGCGGCCGAATGACGATCGCACCGCTGATCTGGCAACGCCAGTCTTACCAGCTCGTCGACTGCGAAAGGTTGGCAATGCTATCAGCTGTATTGTCTGATGCAGCTGATCTGATTTATTACCAGTTTACTGGATCACTCGTGAATTCCGGAACGACACCGTGACGCTCAGAAACGCGGCGCAAACCCCAGAGTGGATTTGCAGGTTTATGTTGCAGTTTACGGCTGACCGGACTCGTATATGACGAAATTCGCGCAGCGCAGCAAAAAGACGTGCGAAATACGCGGGAACTCCATTTAGGACCCTGTGTGTTTCCGTGTGTGTGTGTGCGGTTGCGGGTACTGGTGAGTGTGAGTAATATTCCGCAGCCAGGATTTGCATAAAGCTCACCTCAGACGAGCGCCTTAACTTTAACATTCAGGAGACAGTTTCATAAACACCCGAATCGCTGTGGATGAGACACAAGCCGTTTTAGCAACAGCTGATGACACGTTTGGGGGCGCCCCAAAATGAAGCGCAGGATAAACACGGCGGGGATGAGAGATCGAAAGGTCAAAGTGCGTTGCATACGTGAGTGGTTCGAACGGATTGCGAAAAGCCCACCGAACTCGAGGACCCTACTTCGCAGCTCTAACGAGCAGCACCACTTCAGAGCCCATTTCGAGCTGATAGTAATCCCACTAACGATGTACTTCAAAAATAATCAAGTTGCGAAACGGGTTTGTTAAATTGTGAGCGTGCATAAAAATGAAAGAGAAAATGTAGTTTTAACCATATGGAAATACAAATGTATATATAACTTATATTTGTATGATTTTGTTTTCATTTGAGTTGATATCTTTCACATGATCTACCTTTCTATGATATGTTACATTTTCCTTTGTACGTTTGTGATATACTTTCCGAACTTTCCGCACTCATCTCGCAAATGTCAAGCCAGGACTTCATATCACTCAGCTGACAAGTCCAAAAGGTCACAGCTTGCTTCCAGCCATTCCCTCATATTCCCCACTCGGCAGCCGGCTCACTCATAATTAATTGAAATGTCAATACATTGTTTGTGCGACCCAGCAAAAAAATTAATGAAAGCCGGTCGGAATTCCTTGGAGGAGGGTTTGGACTAAGGGGTTTGGGAACCGAAATGTGTGCGCCCTATTATTAGCTTTCCAAGAAGGGCGGAATCATCTATCAAACCGGAGTACATATGTACATGTCTGCTCTATTTATAGGATATTTTGGCAAAATCTGAACTTTAACTGGAAATTAACTCGCATGAAAATTGGGCAATAATTTGCTGGATTTATCGCCACAAACAAATTGCCCGTTACAGCGCCCCTCGTTCACCTAGTCAAATGGGTCAATAAACTAGGCAGCACCCCGAAGGCGATAAAACTGGTGGACGTGGGTGGGTCGCAGTAGGAGTCGCGAGATAAGCGCGATTAGAAGTTAGTATACATATCTCCCCCCTAATTTGGTACCCTTTTAAAAATGCACACGCACGCACGCACACACCCCTCACCAAAAGGCCGATCTATTCACACACATAAATCACGTATTCCAACGCTTTGCGGCCATTTAATGGCTGTCAAGATAAGCTTTGGGGGCTCTCTATTTGGGGCTTCATGTCGACCCCACATGGCAGTGTACTCGTATGTATGGTCTTTCACTGTGCAACCAAAGTAAATAATTGCCTAAACATTGTGCAAACTGGAGGGCAGCCAGCGGGCAATCCGATGTCTGTCAAAGTGCATTTTAATGTCAGTAAATGTGCAGCTTGCACGTTAGTTGAAATAAAATGCCATATAATCACTACGGCCAAAGCAATTAAATTTAGTGCAATGCTATCATTTCACGGCGCAACTCGAATGAAAAAAGTAATGCTGGTGAACTTTAGCTTTTGGCAAACTTTTTGTTTTGTTGAGTACATGTTCAAGTAAGTATACTGATTGGTAACGAATTCAGGGAAAATTTCACATATTCGGGCTCGCTGCTCTTGTTGTTGCTTATTTATTGGCCATTGATCATCTTTGGCAAAAACTTTTCCACGCCAGAGAGAGAGCCTTTCACTTTAGTTGATGGGTAATCGGAGTTAGCCATAATAACTTTTCCCGGCCCAAGCACACTCAGACGCTCGAATGTTTTATTTCGCATTTCAATTAAGTTGGCCGAGAGTTTTGGCCAAGATTGAAGGTTCCGTTGGGCGCCAAAACTTTTTGCCCAAATGTCCCAAGTCGTGCAAATAGTTGGCATTGCGCATACGCCCCCATGGCCGCGCCGATACCCCAATAGGTGGCGGATGGAAGTGCTTGGCCAAATGGCCAAATCGTTAACCGAAAGCAGACTCACTTACTGGGGCGGGGATTTTATGTCCTGCTGACTCACAGAGTGACTTGCAGAGGATCTACCGAACCCCACACCATCCCATTTCGGTTTCATTGTCAATTGACACTTTTTGTTGCCACTGCCTTCTCCTTTGGTGTCGCCGGCGATTTAAGCTGCAGATGCAACAGCAGCTGCAGCTGCAGCTTCAGCGACTTGATTGCATTTTCACAGACTGAAGAGTAGATTGGATGGGGTGGCAATGGGCAATGGCAAATGGCAAATGGGTGGCAGGCGTAGGTGGTGGTAGCTGGTGGATGGTGATTCCCCACCGGGCTAGGAGCTGGCTGTTTGTTTTATGGCCCAGTGGCAACTGCTTATTGCTTTCGGTTTGCTTCAATGATGGCAACGTGTGCGACGGGGCCCTCTTTCGCTTTATTCTCCAGCGGAACGTCAACAACTCTTTGTTGTTTACGGGCAAAGTTTTTGAGCGCCTCGCTTGCAGCAAGTTAACGCTGCAAATTGAAATTGTTGCAACTTGTTTCGATTTATGCGTATTTGCACCGGCCCCAGTTGTCTGCGGAAATATTCACGGCACCGCAGATCCACTTCCGCTAATTAATTGCCATAGGAAATTAATATCAACTTAAATGTATTTAGTGTTGATTAATGCATAATTGATGCGAAACCCTGGCGTCGACTTTCGACCAGGTGCAAAAACTTCGCCTCACCTTTTCGCCGTGGTTTTCCGTTGGCGGACGGGCGGGGAAAAAGCTGACATTTTTAGCTTCATTAATCATTAAAGCGGGTCGACAGGAGGAAGTGGCAGCGTGGGAGAAGGTCGTTATTAATTACAGAAATGGCAAAAAGCTCAACTGGGCAAACATTCAAGTCAATTACGAGAGCAAGGTAAATAAAGTGCGACAAGAAAAATACAAAATAAAGAGAAATTGAAGAGGGTAAAAGAAAATAGAGAGAATATTGATAAACTTTTCTCTTGCATGGCGAAAATGCAAAAATGCCAATAAATTGGCTGGAATTCGATTCATGTTGATTATAAAATCCCCAGCGAAGCTCATTTAAATTAATTTACACGCCAACGCAATGACACAAAATAGTTATTTTAATCCGTATAGAAAGTACTTCAATTTGTAGGCCACACACGTTTGCAAATGCCAATTAAAATGCATGAGCCACAAATATTTAAAATCATTTCTCGCCACTTGAATGCAGGATGTGACCATATTATGAGGACCACATCATCTCTCTCTCTCTCTCGCTCTCTCTCTCTCTCTCTTCGGTCTCTCTCCATTTTTGGCACTTTAAAAGGCGATACAGTACAGCATCAACAACATGGCACTAACTGTGGCCAAAGTTTGTCCAGCTTCCTCATCCCCCGGAGTTTCCTGTCTTTGTCCGCTTGGCCATAACCAGAAAATGACAAAAGCCATGTCAACAGCATGTTTAAGGGTTCGGGGTTCGAGTTCCAGTTAAGACAATGCCCTGCGTGTGTATCCGTGAACCGGAGTAGGTGTGTGCGTGGCTGCGGACTCCCTTTGTGTTGGTGTTGGTGTTGGTGCTGGTACTGGTGTTCCCTTATCCGTGTTGCTTGTGGCCAAAGTCTTGGGAGCGAAGCAAAACTTCAACTCCTGGCCCTCGCCCAATTTGGTTACTTTTCCCAGTTCGGCAAACAATGGACACGATAATTTATTCATATTCGGCCACACTATCCCCTGCACCACCTCAGCATACCATACCATAGTACGTGTGTGGGGATGAATTTTTAAATAACCATAAATTTCTAAATTTACACAAGAGACACTGAAGACACATTGCACTTGCGATAAGCCACATAGCAAACAAAAGGGACACGGAACCAAAAGGCAAACAAAAAAAAAAAAGGAAAATGAAAAATTTCCATGCAAACAATGCAGATTTTAATGAATATTTTCGGGTCGAAACTCTTGGTCCCTTCAGAGTGTTGATAATTGCCATATAAATTGTGCCGGCACAAGAGGAAAGATGTGCGAAAACTACAAGATATTTTATTATAAACATAGTGTCAGCACTGGCCAAACAATTTGCTAAATATTTATGCATTTGCATAATGAATGCAATCAAATTTTCTCACACGACACACGACCACATGGAAAAGTGGGCGATGATATGTGGGCGTCGTCTGAAGGTCGCCGCCGGCTAACTATAAATATTCAACGTATTATTTGCCAGGAATGCACTTATATAAATACCACGGGGACACTGAAATTCTAAATAGCCTAGATGAGAGAATATAAATACCAGAGTTTCTCTTGGGAAATTGGTGGGTTTTAATTCAATATGATTATAATATAACTTATCCTAGCCAAGATTTTATTCTGCCTTTGTTAAGGCGTACTTTTGCATACTTTAATAATGCAATGTGCGTAACATTCTCCATTCAATTTCAATGAATTATCAAAACTAATCATCATTCGTAGCCTGGCGATTTAGTACGAAAACAAACATTAAGCCCTCTTAATTCCACTATTTCCCATAGCTGACTTAAAAACTCTAAAAACGTTATTGGTTTATTGCACATACGACGTCGCTGGCAATCTGAAAATCGTTTGTACTGTGTAATCTGTAATAAGCTTTTGAGGTTTATTATAAATATCATTGAATTCGAGAGTGTTTACCCATGGGTCTCATCAATTGCATAACGCACACAGCCACACCCGAGTGCAAACATAGACATACGCACACATAAAATCGGAGGTCTGGCTGCCTTTGGTTTTGGCATTAGTGCCAAGAAATTTTGCGGAGGGGCAAGGCCAACTAATTGCGGCGACATAACTTGTTGCGCCCCTCGGAGCCACGCCCCCTCCCACCTAACCGTGCACCCCGCATCCAAAAGAGGCGTTCGCCACATGCCTGTGTGTGTGTAGCGTGTGATTTTGTGGCGCTTGCGTGTGTGTGTAATAAACGCCGCAGATAGACGGACGTACTATATGGTCGCATGGCGGCTGTCGTCTGTCTAAGAACTATTGCCAACAACAACAGAAACTGCGAATTGCATTAGATGGTATGTGTGTGTGTGTGGGGCTCTATGTGTGGGCGCAGCTTCCTGTGTGGGCGAGGGGCGGGGCACGAGGTCACATCGCTTGTCGCTTGTTTACAATAAACAAAGTCAAATGTCTCCTGGTTGGCAGGCATCCTGACAAGCATTTTTGTTTGATTTCCTGGCTAATGAAATAAATCTATAGGTATCGATTTGCAACTAGAAAGCTGAGAGTTTTCAGGAAAAACTATTAAAAATATATATCGCAAAATTCATTTACTTTTCTGCCCTTTTGTAAAACGAAACAGAAAAAGCAGGGAAAATGAGTTAAAAGTAAAACATTGGCTCTCTACTTTTGAGAGGAAGACTGACTGAATATTTCCCAAATATTAGAATTTTCATTCCAAGCGTACAATTTCATAGAAAAAACTTAAGGATTCCTAAATTCCTGGGGGCAAAACATATAGAAATCTGTAAACTTGTAGCAATTAAAAGTGTGAAGAGTAAAACTCTCGAAATGTGGGAAGTTATGGCAACTAAGTCTGTGGTTTTTATTGGTAATCATTTTGAAAAAATAAGCCAGGTTCATACGAACTTAAACATTTGGGTGCTAATTAAATACCACCAAGTGCTTTATGAGGAGGTAGGTATTCATTATACTAACTTAAAACTGAAACTTAAAGGATCCTAACATTTTTGGCTCCTTGTGTAACCTAACCCTGTACACAGAACTACAACTTGGTATTTTCGAAATGGATAGTTAAAATTTTTGCACTTTGACACTTTTCGCATGGGGTCTCCCATAAATTCAAAGTATCGGCATAAACAGTTTGGCAGCCGGCCTCATCTTTTCATCTTTTTTTTGCCGGCCAATAACCGGCAGCTTGTGGCCCACCGCAAAATGGGATCCGGAAGAGGCGCTGGAAAAGCGGAAAACACGGAGAAGCCGTGCTCTTGGACCAACTGCGATGTCTGGGGCAAGAGCTTAATAAAATTATGTGACGATTATTGCCGGTGGAGAGTGGAACCAGTAGCCACCAGTCAGTAGTCGGGATCCACGAGCCATTCGGCAGAAATTGTAAGGGTTCCATTGCGCTGCTGCTTGGCTGCCACTTGAAAAACGCATTAAGGCTGCATTTTTGTATGGCATTTGTATATTATATATATTATACGATATATGTGTGTGTGTGTGAGTGTGTATGTGCCATAATACGCTCTTGTACGGCTGCCCTATATGCATGCCAGAGTGGTTTGCTGATTGCATGTTAAAAGGCCTTCGCCTGCGACTCCTCTGCAGCTGCTGCTCCTGAAGCTCTTTTTGCCATGAAATTTAATTAAAAACTTGTGTGCCATGAAATTACATTTCAACGTGAGTTTCCTCTCCGAAACTGCGTCGGGCTGCTCAAAGGTACGAAAGGAAGCACTTGCACCAGCCGAGAGTTGATTTTTATGTAAAAATGTTCAAAAGCCTTTCCATTGCGCCCCAAAAAGGGAAGTGACTTTCGTTCGAGATGAAGTCGTTTGTGGCCGCCGCACCCGCCCATGATCTACTGTCTCCGCCATCGGATTCGCAGGGGCGGAAGTTCAGAGTTCGGGGCCGGGGCGAAAAAGAAATCCCAGGGCAATTATTAAATTGATTTATCAGCCATTAAGCGGGTAAATTAAACGGGAAATACATTTTTATCGATCCGCAGTCGCAGCCCTGAATTATTGAGTATTCCGGATCCCGTATTCCACTTGTTAATTTTCGCAAAAATATTCACAGCAGAAATCAATTTATCCGTTGACGTTTTATTTGCAGGCCGACAGATTTCCGGCTCCGAATCGCAGTGGCAATTTTCCGATGGAGATAGGAAAAGAGTCAGCGAATGTGGAAAATCTGAATGGTATCCCAACTATTTTCCTGACCATCTATCTTAACCTGCTGTGTTTTGTGTAATATAGAGGAGCTCAATTCATAACTTATTTACTGGCAACTCCGTATTTGAAATGCAAATCTGGCTTGGAGGATTTTGTACTCAAATTGCAACACCTTTTGTTCATCTGCTGCCGTTGGCTGTTCCTCGCGGTATTTGTTATGCAAAAATCGCTGAGCTCGACGCTTTGGCGCTTTTGCATGTTTCAATTAAGCATTACACATACGCCCCGTGCGCCCGAAGGGAGTGCAAAGTGTAAAGGAAGAAGCAGTTGTGTCTGGGGAATGCTCTTGAAAATCCGCTTAAAACTTATTCAATTAAAGTTCGCGCCCTCTGGGCAACAAAACAGACGACAAATTCAAGTCGTAAAATGGCAAAGGCAAATGGCGATCAGCGAACGAGCAATGCCATAACAACAAGACCAAGCCGCATAAAAATATGCACATAAAGTGTGTATAATATTGCAGCCCAGGTCCGTGGGGTGCAGCTGTAAAGAAGTGAAGAATAAAAAGTAGTAAAACCAACTGCTGAGGCACCACACAAATGTGGCAAATAAATCAGCAGTCACTTGCAAGTGAGGGCGCTTGTAAACCATTTGCTCGGGTTTATTTGCGTGACTTCATGAGTCGGAGCGGAAAACGTTCGGCAAGGATAGCTGTCTAGTGCCGAAATTCTTGGGAAAACTTTCTAGTTTCAGGAAGTGCAGCCAGGCGGATAAGACTTCTGTTAGACCCACATTTTTCCAGGAACTCTAATAATAGTTATTAACTGGGCTCCCTGGTAATCTTATTTCGCTTGCAAATAATAGAACATGTATTCTCCGAATTTCATTTTTGGGTTTACAAAATTCCATTACAAATTAATTGTAAAGGGCAGATCCACGACGAACATAAAGTTCAGCTTGTAGTGCCGCTCTTTCCGTAAATAATTTATTTACACTTTTTATTATTTGCACATTTTCATTGGCCAGTTTTATGACTACATTTTCACTGCTGTTGACTGACAATAATCTGCAAATCAGCATTAAAACGAATTCTGACCACCGAGCACTTTACAACCCAAAAAAGTTTTTCGAAAACAAATAGAACGACTGACAGAGGGGCAAAAATTAAAAGTTGAAGCGACTGGAAGAGCGAATTCCACTCTAACTAAGCTAACCGGCAAATATTTTGC
Source organism: Drosophila melanogaster (assembly GCF_000001215.4). Classification (NCBI taxonomy): domain Eukaryota; kingdom Metazoa; phylum Arthropoda; class Insecta; order Diptera; family Drosophilidae; genus Drosophila; species Drosophila melanogaster. Next base: position 19,736,145 of record NT_033777.3, on the reverse strand, counting down.
CCGTTTTAGTGTCATTTTATTAAAAAGAATAAAGGCGTGGTTCTATCCCATTTTATTTTCTATTTATTTGCCTTTGGCCGCAGACGCCGCAACAAAGCAAATTTTTAGACGCCATGCAGGCATGTGTTTGTGTGCGTGTATGTTTGTGAGAGTTGGAGGGACTGTGTGTATCTGTATGCGTGCTGGGACACTATGCCGGAAACGTGACTTATTTGAAATTTATGTACTTTTTAGCCAAGCGCCAGGCAAAAAGCAAGGATATACCCTATAGCCAGGGCAGAAAGGAAAACAACAAACACAGCGCTCGAAAAAAGGCAAACATCGCGATTTATAGAGCAAATTCCACCCTTATCTGTGCTCCACTGCAAGCCCAACCCCCATCGTTTTTCGGTTATTTTTAATTATTTTTTTAATCGTTAGCTGGGCTTAGTTAGAAACACATACATGGAGGTTTTTACGGGCGGCCAGCATGGCGTATGTGTAATATGCAAATGCATTCGCCAAAGAACAACAATTCACAAATTGAAATCAACGAGCATACAACTTGATAGGTTTTTGTTTGTTCCCTTTTAGCCCCTCTCCATCCCCTTCTCCCATCCTCCTATGGCCACCATTCTAGGTCCTGGGTGCTCTCCTTTCTGGCTCTTTCGTTTCGCTTTTCAGCTCGTGTCACACACGCCATTCACTTGTTGTTGGCTTTGTTGCTGCTGTTCGACATGCATCGATTACATAAATGGGTGGGGTGGGGTGGTTGGTGGGGTGTGTTGAGTGGGGTGGGGTGGCTGCATGTCCTGGGCGGCAAACGATGTGGGTCCTTGCAGGCAGGAGGAGCAGAGGTCGGACGAACGGCGACATAAGTCACGAAGCTTTTGCTAATGATGAGGGCCTTGATGCTTTTTCAATTAACCAAATGTGTGACGTACGGAAAGCAGATAGTAGGCTGCTTTCTGTTTGTGACAGTGACAACAATTTGGCCGGGCATAAATCAATGTGCAAGCCAGTTTGGTGATTCCTTGGTTGATAGTCCCCACTTGAATTGCCGTACTTATGTGGCATGATCAGCCCAAAATGAGACCTACACACTAAATGTGAGGCTATGAAGGTGATTCAAGACCGTACAAAATGAGCCCGCAGTTGACTTCTCTTGTAATGAATGTTTGCATGCAATAAACTCATTCAAGCCACTTGCATAATTATTATTATTACAGTTCCAGAGAAGCACACACTTACACTTTGGAAACACCCAATGCCATCCATACACATATACATATACACTCGTAAACATCTAACCCTAATTTGCATTTATGTGGGACTGGGGCCAGTTGTGATTACCTGGCAAGCTCTTTTGTGTCATTCGTCGTCGGCTCCTCCGCAAAATGGCAATAAAAGCAATTCGCAAAAAAATCCGCATGTGTAGTGTGTGTGCTCATCGTCCCGCAGATATACACACACAAACCACACCCGCATCCACATCCATATTCACATTCACACAGAGGGCTACTTATAAACTCACCTTAATTAAACGTGATTAAGTAGATTTCCTCGTTTTTCTGCTCGACGAACTGTTTAGTTGTCGATGCTCTTTGTGTGTGTGAATGTGCTTGAAGGTGTGGGTGTTGGTGACCTGTGCTTATTAGTTGCCATTTATTGTTGTTCCTACAACAATTGGAAAGGGTATGATAACTTGGCCGTTGAGGTTGCGGAGCAGCAGGCGGAAATACTTGGACCTGAATCTTATTTATTAATTAAAGATTTAGTCAAGTGAGCATAAAGCACTTTGGGGAAATCAGTAATTTATGGACTCCTCAGCTAAAACCAGCAAATATGTCGTAAAATACTTAATGATTTTTTTTGAGATTATAGGATTATAATGAATTTAATAGCCGCCTTTATAAGATGTTATGTTTAAAATCACAATTATTTTAGAAGGTTTTGTAAACATCGACATTTTCAAAATAATTACTTCGGTAAATAAATATTGAAATTACATTTTGTAACATAACCCCTTTATCCAATATGTGTGTAGTCAAACAAATGAGTGAAAATAATAAAAGAGGTCAAATAACTCTTAATTACATAATTAAGTTTGCATTGTTCAAGAGAATGCTTTGAAATTCAACACTCAGGTTTTGCTTCGTTTGAGTGATGCTTTGGTGAAGGAAAAGCACAGGATAATTTAGCAACAACAAATTGAATAGAAGGACATAAATGAGAACGATATTATAATCCTGTGAGTTTGCATCATACCTCTGCTTCAAAGTAAAGGATTATAATGTGAGCGAATGATTTAAGAACTTCGAAACCGCACCAACTTCGATTTAAATATTACCCTCTCCTTACTTGTATGCGCCACAAAAGGTTTAATTAAGGCAAGATCTTTTAGCATGCCTAATTTGCCCCAAGAACACACCCGGAAAATGCCCAGGAGGGTATTCAAGTTTTCGGCTCAGACCAAATTAGCATTCAATTTCCATGGTTTTCCATGCTTTTTGCCTCCATTGTCGGATGCTTGGATTCGTTTGGTTTGGGCTGGGTTCCCTTCGCTCACGTTGTTGTAATTTAGTTTCATTTGTGCACGAAAATGAATTTGTATTATTGTTTGCATTAATTTGCCTTATTAATTACGTTTATGCTTCTGACTATTATGTTTTTTCTGTTGCTCCCCTCCCTCACCCGCTGGATTTTCCCACCACCCCCAAGTTTTTTCCCAGGGGGTAATTCGAGCATTGGCTGTGCGGGCAATCAAATAAATAATGAGACGGCGACTGTGGCTGCCGCTGTCTGAGCTCTCAGTTCTCCGCTCGCAATTCGCAATTCTCCGATTGGAGTGGGGATGCGTATTGTGGAGTCTGGAGTCCGGAGTCCAGAGTCCGGGGAACTCGGTCCGGAGTTCTCGGTTTGCTGGCCACTGCCGGCGTCGCTGTCGTCAACTTTGTTTAATATGCGCAAAACGTCGCAGAACTTTTGCAGCTACTTGTCGTCAACATCGTTCAGTTCTACCCAGGCTCCAATCTTGCCAGCTTCCCAGTTTTCCCCCGTGGTTGTTGTGATTGTCTATGGCAACTTGCTTTTATTATTTGTTGCCGCTCGTCTGTATTTCTATAATTGCCTTTTTGCCTTTGTCTAGCCCAACGTCAAGTGTCTGTGTGTCAGTGTGTATTTGTGTGTATCAGAGTATCTGAGTATCTCAACATTTTCAGTTGTCCTGCTTATGAAATTCATACAACTTCGGCTCGCCTTCGCTTGTTGAGCAGTGAATCGGCGAATCAGGCCCGCTGACAGCTTTCCATTTGCCTGAGAAATTGGGGCGGTGGGGAAAATGCAATTCACAATTTTCAATTTTCCTTCTTCGGCTGCCTGCTGCCACGTGCACTGAAATTTGGCCCCACCCTCCCTCCGAGTTTAATTCAATTGATTGGCGATAGTTGTGGCTTTTAGCTCGTCAGAGCGACGTACATGGGACGTATAGCTACGCGCTGCCGTGCATTGCTCATACGACCCGTGCGCACCGGCAGGAATATATAGAAAATTCCCAGAACTTTGCTGACTTGGTTGACTTTTGAACTTTTGCATACACAAACACACACACACACACTGTAAGACTTGCACACTTGAATGACAGGAAAGAAACAACTTAAATGTCAACCCGATGAAGCCGAGCCACTCCGCCATAAAACTCGCATTTCACGGCACAAAAGCACCAACCTCAAGCAGCGCACTAGGCCACGCTGATTTGTACACAGCCGGGCACAGAAAAAGCGCCAGCACAACGGCAAAGAACAACAAACAGCCAGCACAACAACGGGGGAACTTAGAAAAAAAAACAAAGACAGGAGTGAAAAACAACGAGGAATCTGCTTCCGTGTTGATTGTTTCGTTTTGCCCGGCTTTGCTTGTGCGAGGAAAACTGCAAAAGACGGCAAGACGACGCCCATAAAAAGCGACTATGTCTGCGGGAGTCGCTTTAAAAACAAGTGAAAGGTGCAGGAGCACAAGCTGGGGTGGCACTGCTGGGAAAACCTGTCCATCAGCAGAACTATTGCAACAATAAGCAAGAGCAATTTGACAATTGAAGTGCTTCTTCACGAGAGGAGCCCCCAAAAGAAAGGAGACCAAAGTAGCCTCATCGCTTGCCAGGGAGCACTTGAGCACAGTTTCCGGTCATTTACACGTACACGTACACACACTCGCACACACGCACACTCAATCTGCGAAACTGTGTGTGTATGTGACACAGTATCCTACATTTTTATTGGCATCCTTTAGCCAAAGTGCGCCTGTGTGTGAGTAAGAGTTTATCAAATTCATTGCATTACCAGTTAGTAATTGTCGAGGCATCGGAATCCGAAATGGATTTTTACCAATCCGGAGCAAGGTCAGCGTTGCTGGGAAATTGAATTTTCCGCAGCTTTGTTTACACATTGTGTCAATTTAAAGCAATTACTTGAGCTCCTTTTCGTTTTCCCGCGGGCCAAAAGTAATGTGGCCCAGAAAAGCGGGCTATGAAAAATCACCGAAGACAATTGCAAGTAACTTTCATAACTTTGTGTGTATGTTTTTTTCTACTACTTTTACAGCGTGTGCGTTTGTTGGGTATTGGGAAAGGGGAAGGGGGAGGGGCGGCTCACAAGGGGGGAAGGTCTTGTTTGGATGGATGGATGGATGGCAATTTCTGTGCACAGACTCCACGTGAAAAGCATCGCTAAGCATCGCTCTCTCCGTTCTCTCGCCGCCTCTCTCTGTCTGCACAGCCATCTCTCTTCAGGAAAATCTCTGCGCAGATGCTGCTGCTGCAGGATCAGGGTGTGGTGAGTTATGCTGCTATGCTGCTGCTGTGTGGAAAAACGGAAATTTTCCTGGCCCTACCTTCTGCTGGCGTCGCTGCTGCTGCGCTGCTCCTGCGATGTCTCTGCTCTGCCGACTTGGTTTACAAATTTTCCTGCTTGGCTGCGCGCTTTTCCACTGCTGCTGCTGCTTCTGCTTCTAGTGCTGCTGCTGCTGGTTTTTCTTCTGCTGATATGTGACACGCACTCACACTGGCACATGTACAAAACACTCTCACACACACACGCGCGCGCTCTCGCTCTCTCTCACACACACACACACGGGGACACGGACACACAGGCGCTTGTTGTTGCTGTTGCTGCTGCTGCTGCTGTTTGTCTTGCTCTATTTGCTATTTGCCAGTAGTTGTCGCATTTATTTTACACATCTTTTATTTATCATTTATCTAGTTGCTGCTGACATCGCTGTTGTGTTGGGGGCGTCCTCGATAATCGACTGGCTATCTCCTCACTCGCTCGCCCGCTGCTTTCTGTCCTGCTCTCTCAAGCGCTCTGTGTGTGTCAGTTGGTTTTTTATATTTGGTTAAATAAACTAGTGCACGTTTCCGCCTTTGTCAACCGAACACGTCAACTGTCTGCACCTGACTGACGGACCTCGCAGTTCCCAAGTTCCGAGTTCCCCGTTCACAGCTCTCGATTCTCCGTTCTCGATTCTCAAAAGGCGTCGCTGCGCGAGAGCAAGCAGAGCAGTGGCTCTCTAAATCCGAGAATCCCATGTGGATGCTGTTCGCCCGAGACCATCTCTTCTGCTCTTACAACGCTGCTCCATCGGCCTTTGTTTTGATTTATTTTTGTGGTAGGTTCTTGCCGAGATTCCCAAAGAGCAGATGCAGAACGCAAAGAGCGGTCACAGCCTCAATCGCGGGCACCCGACTAAAAATAATACTTGTAGCTTAACCTTTTCCAACCCAGCGAGGCACCCGAGCCCAAGCCCCTCAAACCCCTCGGCAATCAGCATTCAAAATCCAACTAGCAGAAGTATTCGAAGCGCAAAAATTTGCGCTGCCGGGGCAAACAAAATACCAGCCCCAAAAATAAATATCATAAAATATGAAAAATAAATAAATGAGCTGGCTATGAGCAGGGGGGGGGAGGGTCGGAGGGCGGTTTAGGGTGAATCGGAATAAATATAAATATTTGGCGAGCTACAGTTACGCCCCGGCTTAACAAAAGGGCTGCTGCCCAATCGGGTTTATACAGATGGCGGGCAACGGGCACCATTGTTGATTTTTTTTAAGCGGCCTCTGCTGCTCTTTATGCAAACTGTCGCCGCTCCGCTTTGACCTCCTCGACCCCGCCCACCGACGCCCACTGCCAACCCAACCACCCACCGCCCACTCCTTCCGCTCGTCCTTGTGTTGTTGCTGCTGTTTGCGGGTCGGGCGTCTCATGAATATGTAAATTGTTATTATTGCATATTGTTAGGCGCCAGCAGCAGCAGCAGCCGCGAAACAGGATAACAGCTCCGGCAAGGACTCTTTGCTAAGCGCTGCTCAGGTAAAGAAAGTGGAGAGAGCGACGAACTTCCGCCGGAAATAGTAATTCCCATAGATTTGACAAATGTCGTTCAGCGAATTAAATAATGAATAATAAATGTCTCTCACTCATACTTGTTTTTGGGCGCTACTGTTTCTGTTTTAGAATTCTAATTAAAATAAGTACATTTTGCTACAAGATGTATATTGAAATTGTACGACTCTTTGAAATAAATATACACTAATTTTATATACATTGGAATTAAGACACTTTTTTTATCCAAAATTGGCGCAGAATTGCGGTAAGTGTAAGTGAAGGATTTAGATGGCTAGGTAGAGCAGAATTTCTAGGCTCATTTGAGCGCCCAGGAATTTGCTCGAAGCGAATTAAATTCCGGGCGGATCGGGCGTCTTTAAGCCAGAGCAAATCATTGTCATTGGCGACGGCAACACCTAGGCAACAAAGTAATGGCTGTCAAACGAAGACACTCATAGTGAAAGGACACAGACACACACGCATGTACTTGAGGAGCCTTGACAACCTGAACAAGCCAAAGAACAAGACATTTGCCGCGGCGACTTTGATTGGCAGCCTTCTTGGTAAAAGTAGGGGGTTTCCCCAGCCCACAAGCTGGGGCAAAATCATCCTCACTCTGGCGGCCTCTGTGTGTGTGAGTTTGAGTGCGAATGTGTGTGTGTGTGCATGTATGTATGTGAAAAAAGCGCGCTGTCGTCACCGCCATCATCATCGTCATCGTCATCTATAATAACATCAAACGGCGCACTGTCCGGACACCAGAGGCCCACCGGATTCCAGTTTGCTAGCTCTCAAATCTCGACGTTCTGCGTACCGCTCCGCCCGCACCACCCACTTGCCACGCCCCACGTCCTTCGGCACCTTAGGACCATTCCGGCCACCAGCCTAGCCTCCCCGCTTGTTATCACGCGCAATAAAAAGCTTGCCAGCATCTCGCTTCTCACCCATCCTCAATACTCTGCGAAAAGGGTATGGAGCGTTGGTCGAGATTCTCCAGGGGAAACACGGTACACGGTGCGGACTTGCAGATTCCCGCCATACGATTGCTCTGGGTTCTGGGAATTTCTTTAAGGGCAACAATCGGGGCTTACTACTCGGATTTAAAGTGGTACAAAGTGTGTTCCAAGTAAGAGCTTTCTTTGGAAAAAATACTTTACTCTGATTTTTATTCCAGGCATCAACAATAAGCGTTATTATTTTAAATCTCAGGCCAAATAAGGGGGTATTATGACTATACATATAACTACTATAATTCTACGTTAGAGCACAGAAATGTACTTTTCTACTTCCACTAATAAATTAATATATAAGTATATATATTTATTTTCTTAAGCAAATCATGTTATTTAAGTGCCAAAAAAGATAGCGTTTAAATAACGTAAGCAAAAAATACTACAAAGGATTTTTAGTCATTTGCCCTGATTTTTCCTGCGGAATCGGTTATCATCCATTTTAAAATCCCCCCAGAGCATCAAAGCTTCGTCATCCCCCATCGATGTTTTCCTTTTTCTACAGATGCTTACTTGATTTTTCCTTCCCTGCGATTTTCAAACATTTACTTTCGCTTTTTGCAAAGGAAAACATAGACAAACACACACGAAAGGAGGGAATGGCACGTATTCAAATTGTGGGTGGCAATTGGAGCAGCCCCCCAAACCACCCCACTCAATCGCGTTTTCCCCCCGCTGCTCATAGGGAAAAGCAACAACAGCAGCAACGTGGAAAATACGCCCCGTGTTCGCAGGCGAAAATTGTTGTTGGTGGGCGTGGCAGGCTGCGAAGTCGACTGCGGCTGCGGCAGCGGCGTTGCCTGAATGCGCGTTTAGTTTTAAGTGTTATTTTTGTACTAGAAGCAGCGGCAGCAGCAGCCGAAGAGATTGTGGTGGCGGGGGATGGTTGGAAGGATGACGGGTGGTTGGGCAGGTCGAAGGACTCGTTCTGCGTCTTCGTCGTTGCCGGGCTGCCTTCTTCTTCTTCTTCGTCTTCGTCTTCGCCTTCATCTCGTCCTCGTCGCCTATTTCGGCTGAAGTGCGTAATTGATGTGAAAAGTGGCAACAAACTGTTTTTTATTTGCGCTTGCTTTCAATTTGTTTAAATTGCTGGGCGCTGTCTTTCCACTTGCCACACTCGCACACAAGCCCACACACACACACACTCATTGACACACCCACCCACACTCACACACACACACACATTTTTAAACGCTGATTGAAGTTTTATTGAATTTTAAATTGCACTGGCCTCGCCTTGAGTTCGCTTTCCTTCTGCTGCTTATTTTCACTTTTCACTTTGTACTTGTGTTTATTTGCAGGCAACTCCCGATATACACGGGGGGAAAATCTAGAGTTACGTCTTGGATATCGATATGGCTTTAAATATATACTCGTATGCTATATATACAGAAGTCATCGGTAGCCTCTTTTTACAGCTATCGATTATCTGATCTATTGTTTTTCATTATGTGCTAGCTACATTCTATGATTTTCGAAATTATAAAGGTTCACATATAGACAAATAGCAATGTCGGAAAATTCAATTAAAAAAGCCAACAGTTAGATTTTTCTATCGATTATACCATTTCTCAGCTATAATTAGATTTGCATTTGGTTTAAGACCCTATTTTTTCCGCAGTGCACTTACACTTTTCTCTCGCTTACCGTCTTCATCTCGTTCTTTCCGCTTGAGTGTTTTATTGTTGACACAAATAATGTCACTCAAAATGTCAAAAGAGGCCGCTGGAATTTCGTAGCATTCGTATTTGTGTTTTTGTTATTTTTTCCCAGCCGGCTGCTGGTCCCGAAGTGCTGAGGTTTGACATACATTAAAGTGAGTTGTCAGGTGCGTGTTTTTATAGGTAACCAGGAATATAAATGGCGAGAAAACGCCAACTCCCATTTGGCGACACTTCTGCGCCGCTTGCCCACTCACTCATTTTCCGCAAATTATACCGGCTGGCAACAATTTAGCGAAACTCCACCCCCAACTAATTGTAATCAGCTGCCACTGCGGCACGCCCCCCTCCGCCTTTGCGTCCGCAGAGAGTTCGGAGCGTCAATTACTTAGCCTTCATTGAGAGGAGCAGCTGCCGCAAGTCAAATAAAACATATTACAAATGACTCCAGCACCCCCGTTTCCCACAGTTTCCCCGACTGCCCCGATTCCCCCAATTGCCCGCGATTTCCACAGTTTCAGGCATTACTCAGCCTTAAGAGCTCGTCCGACGCCGTGGCAGCAATCTGACAAATTTCGCACAAATTATGCGTTGGCCACAAAAATGATGACGACAACGATGGCACGAATGGGCAATGGTATGGGATGGCCATCGGACGGACGGACTCGCTGGCGATACGGATTCAGATTCGGATTCTGAATCTGATTCCGATCCTGGGGACGGCAACAAAAGGCGACGAAATTATTATTGCATTAAGTGGAATTATTAAATTTCATCGACGACGCCGACGACGACGGCTCAGCGAAAATAAAAATAAATAAATCTAATCAAAAATAAGCACACAAATAAAATGGCAAATGATAAAAAAGGAATGCGGCAGGAGCAGGACACACACCAAATAAATCAATAAAAGGAGACAATAACACGAAATTCGGTCGCTGTGGGAGCACTGAAAAAAATCTATGGCCAAATACTTATTAATATAGGTAAAAAATCGTTTTTAGAGTTTTATATATTTCGAATTTAATATTTAAAAAATCAAGTCGAAACTTTTATAATTTCTAGGCAACTTATTTGAACAGGAAAGCATCATTTAAAGATATATATATTGCATATTAATAAGCTATTATTTAAATATATTATATTAAATATAATAAACAGTAACATTTTGTCCTAAGTGGCCCTCTTTTTTTGGGGCAAAAAGTTTGCTGCGCCACTCAAATCAACATAAACTTTGATATATTGTGTGCGGCAATAGGCGCAGTGTCCTGCCAGGCATGTCCTGCATTGATTTAATGGCCGCCACCCCTGAGGGGCTGGGCAAGGGGCGTGGCGGGGCCAGGGGAGCCGCAGCAGCCAAACTACTTATTACGAACGCCGCTTGTCGCCATTGTTGTCAATTTGGTCCTGTCTTTGACAGCTGCGAAGTGAGGATGGTGATGTGGAGGGTGATGGTGATAGGGTGAGGTTTCGGCCAGGAATCGGCGGCCGGGCATTCAAATTGTAGTCGCATCATCATCTTTATGGGCTATTGTGATTTTGGAATTAATTGCCAGCAGCACACACAAACTGAGGCGCATATTTGGCGGCGCCACGCTGTAGAAGTGCTTAAAGGATTTCGTGTCCTGTCGCCCCGAGTTCAGCGGAGTTAAGTTGGGTTCGGCAGCAACAGTTTTTGGCGGGCATCCTGCCCTGCTCCTGCCTCTGGTTACTTGATTGCCCCCAAAAGTGTGCAATGCTAATAAATTCGCTTTTATGTGGCCAGCGCTCAATTTTCGCTCCCACTCCGCGCGCCGACCCACTTTTATGACAGATCATTAAAATTTTTTCGGGTCGCATTTTAAGTAGCCTGTTTGTCTTGTTTTTATGGCGCTTGATTCGGCTAACTCCTCCCAATGGCCGAGTTGAGTCAAAGGGTGCATTAATATTGAACTTTATTGTCTTTTAGCGGGTCAGTTTTTGGGCTCCGGTTGCCAGTTATTCGAAAATGGTTTAACTGGCCGCAGCAAAATGTGTTAATGGCGGTCGCGGGCAAGTGTTTACTGGGGGCACAGATCCGGAAACGGATACGGGATATGGGTTATGGGATAAATATTGAAAACAGGCCCGGCTAATTATGGAGCCCATAATAAATGGGCCAAGAAGGCGAATGTTTGGTCACGAATGCGTAGTGCTGGACCGGATCCAATTATGATTCGCAGCCAAGCAGGCCATGAAAATGCGCAACCATCTCCAGCTCGAATTCCCATTTCCCAAAGTCTCAATCCCCAGCAGCAAACTCCGAAAGAAAAAACACAAAATGAACCAAAAAGAAACGAAAATCCAGCAGACTTCAATCGAGTTGCTCCACTTACAACATCATATGGTCTCTGACCTCACATTACGTATACGCCCCAGCTGTTTTTCTCCGCAATTGTCTGCTGGTGGTGCACATCCCACCGAAAAATGGGCAAGTCCATTGGCAAACATTACGTATACGCAGTGCTTGTAATAAATGCTGTGGCATGCTTGCAGGGACGTCGCGTCGTCATCGGCGACACTTTATTATTGAATATGTCATACGCCCCTTTCCAATCCCATTTGCATAATTGATCGGCATCGGGAGCGAATCGCTGGCGTGGATTGTAATCGCCAGCCAGACTTGGTTCCACTGCCATTTCCATCTGAGTTAGATGAAAACTTCGCCGGCTTACGCACTTCGGCCCCTTTGGTTTGGTGGCAGGGGCGGAAGTGGATGAGAGGCCCTGTCTGTTTTCATCTTTTTTGCGGCATCAAATATTGATGCATAGCTACGTTGACGACGAGCGTTCCATAATTGATGCATGTGTGATTTATGTGCGTCCTCGCCACCACGTTCAATTGTGCAAATCAATTTCAATAATCGACAACCAGTTGGCGGCAATGATCGAAATGAAATAATAGATACATGTGTGTGCGCCGCGGTGTGGCAGCCACACCCACACCAACACCCAAGCCCACAGCCCCCAATGTCCCCGGAGAGCTCTTCAGCCCAAATTTGCGGTTCCATAAAATGTTCTTGATGCGGAAATTGATGGCACTGGCAGCCCCAAGGAAGGACACAATTTGGAAAGCTCTGTGTTGATGGAGAAAAAGTCTGGGCTGTATACAGTACACATTAGTCATAGAACATCCGATTCTCGATATTTCACTTTTATCAATTTCAAATTGCTCGGAAGTCTCAATTTCCAAGAACGATATGGAAACAGGCTCTGACATCTAATACCCCCATTTTCATTTTATCATGTCCTTTAGCTATTTAAGATTCCCATCATCTTATAGATCTTGCAAATACTTCGAAATCTCAGCCTTATGTATTCTGAACTATTGTTTTAAGGCTTAATTTATAAATCTCTGCGAAAAGTCTTTTCACTGTTTCATATAGCTGCCATGAGGCTGTCCTAAAATTACTAACTAGTCAAGCAAAATATATAGTATCGTTCTGAATGCGTAAACTTGTTTTTCGGAATACTAATGGAAAATAACATAGTTTCGTTGTTCTGGATAATATATTGTTATCATACTGCTGCTTTCCTTTCTTGATGTTTCTACTTATCAATCAAGAAGATATGATCGACTATTTAACAGCCGCTTGGTGGAGTTCGTGCACATCTCGGAATCAGCCACTTTGCTGCTTATTCTCTAAAAGGATATTCCAAAGAACTCTTTCTGGTTTTTTTTTTTATCGAAAAAACGTATCATACAAAAAAATAATGTATCCCTTGAAAAACTTACAAGTGATGATTTAAACCCAATGGAGCGTGTGACCTTCGATGCCTATAATGGTATCATCAGGGTCCAGCAAACAATGCACCCACACCAATGGCAATCAGTCAGCCTCAAATTGTTACTAATCAAGACTCCCACTTCGATGGCCCGAGTATCCAGAACAGTACTGGGCAGTCCTAACTGCCTTCGCCTCTCCTGTCTGTGCACTCAAGAGTTGTCTATGGTAACGGCTGGCAAATGTGTGCGGACACAGGACTCCAGGGCTGTTTACAAGCTCAGTTTGCTGCACACACTCAGGCAGGCACAAACTCACACACAGAATGCTATAACGAACGGCCAGGACTCACATGCATCCAAAGGAATTTAATTATAACTTCTGTAACTAATTTCCGTTTTTGGGCTAACGTATGGGTGGAATATATGCAAAGTGGCCGAAAATGCTGCACAAATTAATATTTAATACTTTCGAAATTGGCAGACAGCTGTTCATTGAATATTACGCATACGCCGAATTTCTAGATAAGGGTCATGGGGAGTTTTGCATGGCGCTTTGGAAAAGTTTGGCCGTGTTGTCAAAGAAATTAACACGTAGCCGGCATAAGCATCATTTCATAATCACCGGGCTCATTACGTGACTCACAGTGTCCATTAGGACTACAGCCACACGGACAAGACACACCGACCCAAAGGATTACAGCGTCCCGGGGAGTTATTAGACCTATCAGCATTAGCAGCGACCTGAGAGTTGGGCGGAAAAAATGAATGAATGAACGAATAGGGGCCCTGCTAACTTTTTATGCCACAACTTTGGCCTTGGCTTAACCCACCGGCACACCACCGACCGACCGCCACGCAGCTTAACCCCACTTATGCACAAGGGGATCGGCGTCGTCCAAGTCCGGGCGCTCTCGGGCTAATTTAAAGTTTGTTTTATTTAGAATAAAATAAAATATTAAGCAAGCATAAACGAAAAGGGACAGACAGGGGCGCTGAAGAAGCGACAGCGAAAACAATTTTCATTTGCGCTCTTGATAAATTAATTAAATGCGAGCGGAAAAAGGGCGAAAATCTTTAAAATAATTAATTAAATAATCGGACTCTCTGAAGTGGCGAGCATCAGGGCATCAGGCCAAAGGAAGGCGGCCAAACCGAAAACAAAACCAAACTGTATGCCAAATGATGAATGCGCGTCAAAGCAGCCCAAGCAAATGAATGGAAATGGATCAGGCGAAAGGGGAAAATCGAGAAAAGCCGGGCAACGGCGGGCAAGCGGGAAAAGCGGGGGCGTGGCATGTAGATGAAGCCGAAAGCGAAGCAAGCTAAAATTATGGCAACCAACTGACACAGAAATCCATTTTTCATTTTCAGTCACAAGACTGGGCCCCCATCAACGGCCCCGCCTCCTTTTCATCCTCGACCATGGGCCTTTGCCTACTTATTTATGAGCTTGTATGTTGTAGTTGGTCAAACACACCATATAACAACAACAGAAAATACAACGGAAAAACTGCACGGCAAAGAAAAGCAGACGAGCTGGAACAAAAAAGGGGTAGAGATTACAAACGAAAAATAAATAAAAAGCAACAGCAGTAACATGCTGCTTACTGATTCTCCTTACTGATTTTTGCTGCCGCTGCCTTTCCCACTGCTAGGCCAAAATAGTACCAACAAAAAAAAATGGGAAAATGGGGAAAAATGAAAAAGAGAATCGGAAAACAAAACGAAACGAAACGATACGAAACAATGCCGGCGAACTGATGAACGAAGTTTGGATTCCCTTGGGCCTCTGCAGCCGGAAAATGTATTCAAGTGGAGTCATTTTTCCAGTTTGTATGAAATACTTGGCATAACTTTTGGGTCGGGTATTCAAAAGTTTCTCCAACCTACGGTAACTGAGGCATTCAATCTAGCTTAATTGCACGAATATTCAATGCTACAATGGAGAATTGCCGAAATCTCTTCATTATTCAAGAATTCTACGCCAACTCCGCTGGTATTCTGGTATCCTAGGCTTTGCATAATCAACCTGTTGTGTTTCTACTCCTGTTGTACGAGTATGTACTATATACACAGTATTTAATCCGGACTGACTCCGTTGTAGAGTGTGAAAAACGGCGGAAATCCGAGCCAAATAATTTCAAACTTCCGATGGAAATTAATGCATATATTTTAAACTCTTTTGTTGTACTTTAATTAAGCAATGGCGCCTACAAATAATGAAAACTATAAATTTGATATATATTTTGATATATATATATATATGATAAATTTAAAATAAACATTAAAAATAAACAATAACATTTTTTATTTCCTACAGCTAATAATTTCACTTTGCCTGTGAAGTTTGACATGCCCTAAAAATTGAAGCATTTCCTAAGAATGAAGTATTTCCTTATCCTTTAAGATTACCCATTAACTTTATGCCAAAACTATTAGAGCTCTTCCTTAAGCTAGGGCATCTCGAATCGCCTCAGTCAAAGACCTTTCCTGTTTTTTTTTTTTTATCCACCTTTTTTCCGTTGTTTTGTTTGGTGAAGCGCCTTTCCTTCGCATTGGACTCTCGTCTTCGCTTTGGCATTGTCTGTTAAATTACGTATACGCCTCGCAGCGCACAACTTCCAACCGTCGGCTGATGTGAGTGTGTGTGGCATGCAAACAAAAGCCGCTTGTCTGTCAGAGTCGAACTTGAAAACTTTCTTGCGTTGAGATTTCTTCATTTTTTTTCTGCTTTCTGTTTTCGGTTTTTGGGTTGAGTCGGGCGCAAAGCGCTAGAACAACAACAAAAATGAGTTGTAAATGTCAAAAGCGTTCGGAGGATGCCGTAGACAATTTTCAAATGCTGGCAATCTGCACAGCAATTTGAAAAGAAATGGAAATATGCGCAATAATTTACACCCTAGGCAATTTTTTCCCGCTATGACACGGCCCCATACTATTATCAATTCATGTTTTGGATCTTGTCTTTATTTTTACACCCGTTACCCGTGGAGCACTCGGGGCATGCATAATATTTGATTGTCTTTCGCACTCTCAAATCACATGTGGTAATGTCCTGGGGAAACATCAGATTTTGGATGGAAGTCACAGTGCTTCAAGGACATTTTTTATTAGTTTATGTACCTCTGATTTTCTTGTTTATTCAGAAACTTTACTGTCAAATATTTGATTAACATTTATTCTTTTACAGCAAGTTAATAAAAATAAACACAATCAGAAGAATTTCAAATCGAATATAGTTATTAATAAAAGCCGGTTTTTTTTGTTTTGCTCTCAATGGAACAGTTTAATTTCATATTTTTATTGACAAGCAGTGCAAAATAATATGAGCTAAGTAGTAATTTAATTGCGTAATTCTATATTGTTTGGACTGCATATCGAACAGCGTATTGGGTATCGCAAAGTCGAAAATCAGAACTGTGGCTCTGTGACTCGCCTTTGGTCCTTGTTGCTTGTGGCATGACAACTCTTCAGCAGGCGAACGACGATTCCGATGGCCACCCATGTCCTTGCCGGCATGTGTGTGTGTGTGAGTGCGAGAGTGGCGGCGTGTGTGTGTTTTGGCTGTAAGCAGCTGTCAGTGATTTCTGACAAATTGATTTGACAGTCGACAGGCGACCAAGGGGAACCGAAATGCGGAATGCGGGATGCGGTACGAACTTTTGGGCCAGGCAGCAGGCAACTTGGGCGCGTGTGCTAAAAAAAGATGAAAGCCGCCGTTTGCCGTTGCTACCACTACCACTGGCACAGCCACTACCATCACCACTCCTCTTGTTGCCATGTCTATGCGTGAGAGAGACGGGGAGAGAGCAGAGGCTGGCCCGCTCATTTGGCCAGAAGAGAAAGCAGCTAAGCAGAAGCAGAAAAGCAGCAGCAGCAGCAGCAGCAGGCAAGCAAAAGCAGCGCCAAAGAGTTGTTGCCCCAAAGAGCGGAGCGTGGTGAATTTTTTTTATGCTGCCAGTGTGTATATGGATGTGTTATTGTTATACCCTGCAGGCCAAAAGGGATATGCTGCACATAAAAAATATAATCCTTACTTTGTTGGAAGGTATCAGGCCTCTTTAAGTGCAAGATTGGCTACAAAAAGTTATAAAGTGCACTGATTCACTTGATGCCTCCTTTAAAAGTACAGTTTTATCGCATGTAATACTACAGTACAATCTTATTTATGCGAACAGTTTGGCTTAATAATATTAATATGAAATATGAAAATAGGTTTCCTTGAATGTAAATTTAGTTAGTTGAGTGATTTTTTTTTAAATAAAGTCCAAAGATTTACAAGAAAATTAAATAAAACTAGCTCTAAAATAAAGCCACCAGATATCAAACCAGATATTAGAATAATACGTAGAATTATTCCAGTTTTCCAATCAGGATGTCATTTTCCCTAGAAGATAAATATAAAGCGTGCATATTCCAGACGCTCCCAAAACTCTTACGCTTTCTAACGAGTTTTGAAAAACATTTTGGTTTCATTATTTAATTTAGAATTACAATAATTGTAATTTGGCAATCTCGAAAAGAGCAGATTCTTCTTATGTCCCTTATATTTCATCCACTCCCACTAGCTGATTAACGCGTATCTGATAGTCGAGAAAATCGCCTTTTGGTTCCTGTTCTGCTCTCTGACATAAAATTAAGTAAGGCAAATTATAATTTTTAGCCTATCGTTTGGTTGTGGTTTACGTTCTTTGCTAATTTCTCTAATGTTTTGCGCAGTGCAAAAATCAAAAGTTTAATGTTACGACAGGTTAGCAAAATAAAGACAGTTGGCTTAAAGTGTTTCCCGGGAAATGTTTTCCGCCCGATAGTTTTGCTTTGTTTCGCTTTCTGTGACGGTTGCCAGTTAGTTCCAGCTAGTTACCTGCTGTGCTGAGCTCAGCGCAGTAACTTTGGCTCCTGCTTGATTGACGTTCCAACTGATTGACTAGACTGGTGACTGACGGACTGGACTGAAATCGGAGGGCATGGCGGGTGTGGAGGGTAACCCAAACTCCCTGCAGCATAACAAATGGCTGCGGTGGGGTGGCGATGTGGGTGGTGACTTTAAACAGGCATGGGCATGGGAAATGCCATTAGATGAGCAGCTGCCAACGTCAGTGAACGGCGTCTCTCACTTGACAGTTTTATTTATAAACTGTGCAAATAAAACTGTAAATCACTAGGGACACAGTCAGCGAAAGACCGTCGGGGAAAAGTGACCTACATAGATGGCAAGCATGGCCAAAAAAAAAAAAAAATAAATAAAATAGGGAAAATAAAATATATATAGAACTCGGCACACTGGGAAAACGAACGATGCCGCTCCGCCACAAATCAAACAATTAATTTCACTGTCTGAAATTCCAGCACTAAATCAACAGCCAAACAATTGAACCATTTAACTATGTAAATAAAATTAATGCTCCCTGAAAGTGGAAGCTGGCCGAGAATGGGAATGGGAACATTGAGAGGGAGCCAGGATAACACCGGACAGCTCCACCTTATGCCTTTGCGCGAGCAGAGCAAAATATCCATTAAAAAGCAATCAATATATGGAAAATAAATGCCAGTCACCCAGCCCCATTCGTCCTCATCTCATTTCATCTAGTTAAGAGCCTCTGCCAGCCGCATAATCTGAATTTAATTTACCCCGCAAAAACACACAGCTAAACAGCAGGGCACGAAACGAAACCAAACGAAACGAACTGCTGGAAATAAGGCAAACAAAAACTGAAAAATGTCAAAAACGAAAATGAACTTTCCAGGGGGTTGCTGGGTGTTTCCTAGGCTGTAGTGTTGGCTGGCGAATGAATGGCCATTAAGTAGCACACCCATAGAAAAAGGACCCAAGGAGCTCAAGCTCAAGGTGAGTTTGCCAGAGAGAGATGGGACATTCGGGCTAACGAGAGAGTGGAAGAGAGAGAGCAAGCCAGCCGAAAATATTCCACAGTGAGTTGCCATTTTGCTGCTCCAACATAATTTGTATGCCCCAGCCTCCAGACGCCTCAAACCCCACCTCTTTCCCAAAAAAACCTCCCATGCCGCCCTATTTGACCTGATTCTAGTGACGTCATTCGCAGGGTAGGCCTCACGGCGAATACGTAATGTGCGAATCGGGGCTGCATTAGACGGAAAGTGGTGGTGGAAGCGGCATGGCAAGTGGATAACTTGATTAAATAGGAATACATTATATTATTTCATTTGTTCGAGCACAAAGACGCAGCCAAGTCTTCGCCGTCTTCCATTCAACTTAGGTCGCTTTCCTTCGCGCACTCTATTTCACTTTGACTCCGCCATTGACCAGCCACCAAACTGATATCTTCAATTTTCAGCTGCAACTTCGTTGGATGGCAGAATAAAGGAGGAGACGACATGCAACTTTTAAGGCAGGAAGAACTGACAGCTGGCACCAACTTATAACTCAAAGTGCTATGGCTCTGTGGGCCCCAAGCAGTTCCTTTCTTTTTGCACCACGAACAAGTAAAACACACACACACACACACACACACATACACACATATAGAGAGGGTGACGGTGAAAAGATACAAAACTTGGAAAAACGAGAGCGAAAAAGAAAAGTTTCAGTTACGTGCTGTTGCTTTTAATTGAATTTTTTCCCACTGTAGCTCCTGACTGCTGTAGCTTTTTCCCTAACTGGCCGCTGTGGCCAGCCAATGGTCCAATGGCCTGACCAAGCACATCCGCCCGCCACTTCCGTCGGTGCCCCTTTTCCCGCTTTCCCACTTTTCCCACTTTTTCGAGGCCCATCGCCCAACCTACTGCCTCCTTAGCATCAGCAGACTCTAGCTGGAGGGCAGATTTCTTGTTATTTCCAACGCGCAGCCAAGTCGCAAGTCCTTAAGCGGTTTATTTTGCTTCACACTGATTTGCAGGCAACGGAGGTGTCCTGAGGACCCATCCTTGAAACCCCCCTTTACACTTGAAACTAAAAATGGGGATTACCGCCATCTAAATACAAGTTATGCGATCGTAAGACATAATTAATACTTGACCTTTCTCGGGAACTTACGGACGCGGAAACATTTAAATTAGAATTGCATTTTATGGTCGAACTTAGGACGTATATATTCTATATTTTAATTGCTTGCCAGTCTTTTAAAATTATATTAATACTGTGTGAGATGATTTAACAGGTCGATTTTCCGAATCATTATTTTTACCTACTCTTCGGCGTGAAGAAACTTTTCCGGCAGTGCAGCTTTCCTCGATGTGCTGCTGCCAGTTTTTATGCAGCAAGTTTTTAATTAAGAAGTTTCAATTTAACATTGCCCATAGACTGCACTTCGCTCTCGAAAAGCGCATTATCATAATAATTTACTTACTCACTTAGTTGGAGGCGGGGCACTTCAGAGCATAATCGTCGACGGGCATTTTCCGAGGCCGATCCACTCACTTGCTTCGTTCCCAAAGGCAATGAGATAGCTTTCAATTTGGAAGTATATTTGAATATTTTGGAAAACAATTGCTGTCGCACACTACGAAGCTATTGAGGGACACGCGGTTAGGGGCCGCATGCTGCGTTCTTGGTCTTTTTAAAGATGCCAAGTCATTGGCCATGTCTTTTGATCCTGCTTGTTGTAATCGTACTCATCCTAGCTGTTTGCGGATACTACACAATTATTCACCCGAAACAGATTCGTAAGTTGGGGACTCATGTATCCTGCTAGCTAGTACTGACCCACCACCCCTTGCAGATCTGGAAAGCTGTTTTCTCAAAGGCGGGGCCTGCCGGGAAACGTGGAACTGCGACGAAAGGTACCGCAGTCGCGTTCGCACCACGTGTATCAACAAACGAAAGGTCTGCTGCATGCCCACGCTCCAGATAAAGAGCATTCAGGATGCCGAGTACTACATCGAGTGAAGGTCCTTTGGATTGGAGACTCCCCAAGTTGAAAAAGCAGGACACGCCACTCTAATTACACACCATATCTTGTATTGAATGTATCATTTCGTAGGCAATTTATTACAATGGAATAATGAAGTTAAATTAGTATTCCGGACAAGGCGATCCAAAATTTTTAGTTTTGCCTAAGTCGATTTTCTAAATTAGATGGTGTGACATTCGTATGAGCATCTATCAAATCGTTTTTATTCACCTTTGACTACGTTTTGTACCTAGAAAGTAAAATCATATATATATATTTATTACACTTTTCACGTATAACGTCATGAAAAATTAAAGTCGGCTTGTTTTCTTCGCAGTGCCTACGTTGCCGCCACTCACATTCACGTCCACGTCCAACTCTATCCAATTATCTGGCCCACTATCAGTTCCAGTGGTCCATCAATTGAATCGTTATGCCTGCGATAAGTTTAACATTCTGTCTGGCCAGCATCCTTTGGCCGTGCACCATCCGTGAGTCCATGCCCCGCCTCCCGGAAGGCCCTGGGCTAATTTAGTGAGTTTGCTTTGCCATTTTCCCCACCAATAATACTCGCAACTCATTTGTCTGCTGGCCGGGACTGCTTAGCCGAATCGCCATCCCCATTCCCATCCCCGTCCCCATCTCCATCCCGATGCCAATTCATTCCCACGGGGCACTCGACAAGCAACACTTGGCTTTGTCCCACACAAATCCTCCGACACCCTCCTGCCACTTTTCCCATCTCTAATGAAGCGCAAATGTTGATGTAAAAATTTAATTTAGTTCGTAACCCAACGATGCCACACACGCAGGTCCTTGCGACTTGGCTGGGGCGAATGGAATGTCCAAATGTTTATGCATCGTGTGGCGAAACGCGTGTTTACCTTCTAATGTGTGCGTGACATGGACCCATGGGTTATATATGCGCACACACACATGCAGTGAACATTACGTATACGCAGGGATGTCCTTCGCTCCCTATACGGGCAACACAAAAAATAATAATAAACGATGCCACCACGTACATGTATTAAAAACAAAGCGCAGCACAGAAAACGCTGACAGGCCCTTTGCCTTGGGTTGCTCCAGCTCCAGCACCAGCACCAGCTTGGGGATCCTGGAGGACATCTACTGCTCCTGCAACCCCTTCTTCATTATCCCCCGCCAGCTCCCGTGAAACTCATGGTCGCTGAGGCCCTGCGAACCGGCAACAGAAGCCCGTCACAAAGCAAAGCTAACAAACTGTGAGCGGAGCGGAGCACAAATAGCGGCGACCAGCGACCGGAAGGGAGTGCAGTGGTGCGACAAGGAGGGGCTTGGGGGCGTATGGGAGTGGACAGAGACGAGGCCAAAAGGGGTTGCTGTCAGCCCAGACATTCAATGTCGTTCGCTGGCTGCCAGCGATGTTTACGAGCACAGTGCCCTCAAGCTACCGGAACGAGTAAAATACAATTTACAAATAAATGCATATATATTAGATGAATCACGTACTTTTAGTGGTCATCCAAATAATTCTAAAATTTTACAAAAAAATAATATTTAAAGGAAAGCACAACAAATTAATTGGTTTGCAAAAACAGAATACTTTTTGAAAATTAAAATACGATTCTATTGTCGAGCTAATAATTCGACTGTTGCGCAAAACTCAATAATTTCGGACACTTTTTCAACTACAGTTCTTCACCTTTTACCTCGATATACCCCAAATCAAATTTGCAAAATAAACTTGAAATAAAATTACTCTCGGCCACGTGCTAAATCAGTGTCCGTTGCAGACTGGCAGGCAGGAAAAACTAACGAACGACATCGGCGGGTCCTGGCAAAAGGACCCGGCAAATGGGTGGGGCAAAAGTTTGGCCCCCACCACCAGCCCCATCTCCAGTCCCACTGGCACCTGCTTTGCTCTGCAGTCCTCCTCTTGTTTATGGCTTTGTTTGCACTTTTGTTTATGGGTGTACATTTTAAACGCTATGAGCACCTGCTCCGCCATCATGTGTGGCTGCTTTTGTGTGATCCTGAATGTGCCAGTGCTTGTATGACCGTTCCGTGACTTGTATTTCCCCCCCCCCCCCTCGCCGAAACACCAGAAACACCTAGCACCCCATCCGCCCCAGATTTCCGACCGCCTCCGTTCGCCGATTGCCACAAAACGAAGCCGGCTCCAGTGTCAGCTGACAGATGCAGTGATTTTAAGCGTCCATCAAAAGCTCCTGTTTGACATTTAATTGTTGCACATTGTTGTCCTTGTGGCCGAGCAAGAAGCACGGAGAATGGCGAAGCAAACACGACATCCACGTCAACGGACAATCTGGGTTTACTTTGGTCATTGTTACTCGGGTTCAAGGTGAGCTGCGGCCAAATTCTCCACGGCCAAACCATAAAAGACCAAAGTCATGTGCTTTATTACACATTCAACGGCAATGCGGCAGGAGATTATAGTCGTGAACCTAAACACAGGAATCCAAATATCCAGATATCCAGGTGTGTGCATTGTCGTTAGAGGTGGGAATCAGAGCGTGACTTGTAATAAACCAATATATGCCACCAATTGAGAACACGTGTTTTTCTTGCAGTTGGGTGCAGCCGTCAGGCCACCTTTTTATTTCTTCTTATCTCTTCGAGTAGCAGAAACGGTTCTGCCCGCTTAACCTCTACAGAGTGTCTAATCTTACCTAAATACTGCGACTGCGCCGCCGTCGACAGCGGCAGAAGAGCAGCGTATATATATATGTATAAGAGAGAGAGAGAGAGAGCTTATGCGCATATATGGCCAGCGGCCAGCGTGGGGATGCTGACTTAGCTTAAAGCATAAATGGGTGATCTTATATCACGCTCACTTGAGACATTTATTTATGCAATGCAACTAAGTGTTGCTGTGTACTTATAGGTACAGTGTACCCTCGATATATGCACATACTACACCTCCCCTCTTTTTTAAAATAACGTAAAGAAATGAAGTTATTTTCTATCAACTATATTACCATTATAAAATAAAAATTACTTAAATATTATTTTTAATGAATTAACATTATTTATGATATAGAATTTTTAAATGAATAAAGAAAAAATATGTATGTATTTTGAATTAATAAAAATTCGATTATATCTATGTCTTTGTTATATTGTTTTGGCTGATCAGGCCGTTATTTAAGTTTTATTATGAAAGGTTTGGCATTGATTGCCCTTTTTTTTTTTCATTCTATTTGTGCTTTTTTAGCCTATCTTTATGTACTATTTGTTGTTTCTTACTTCCTGTTTTAATGGTTATATTGTCATTTATTCCTATATCTACTACGTCATAAGGACCTTCATATCTTTTATCTAACTTATGACCTGTTTCTTTTCTAAGTAATACTTTATCTCCTATTTTTAATTCGAAATTATTTGTATTCCTATCATATCTTAATTTTCTATCCGCTTTTGCTTTTTCTAACATTCTTCTTGCTCTGTTGTACGACAATTCTAGTCTGCATTTAAGCTCTTTAGAGTAGTCGTCTAAGTTGTATATTGGGTCTATTTTGTTTATCTTACTGAAATCTTTGAATTGTCTGGGTAGTCTGCCAAATACTAGTTCGTATGGGCAATAGTCATGGACTATTGAGGGTGTTGTATTGAAGCAATAAGTGAAATATGGTAACCAAATGTCCCAATCACTTTTGTTAACCGATATGTATGAACGTATATATTCATTAAAAGTTCGGTGGCTTCTTTCTATTGTTCCTAAAGTTTGATGATGGTGAGCGCTAGATGTTAGATTTTCTATATGCATATATTTGCATAATTCATTCATAAGTGAATTTTTGTATTCCGTACCTTGATCTGTAATGAACGTCTTCATTGGACCGTACTTCAGTACAAATAATTCAAATATAGCCTTTGCAACTGTTTTAGCACTTTTATTTGGTGTTGGAATAGTTACTAAAAACTTGGTTAGATCGCATATGATTGTAACTGCATACTCATTTCCGTCTTCCGATTTCGGTAGTGGACCAATGGTATCAATTAAAACAGTATCAAATGCTGTTGCTGGCGTTGGCATCAATGTTAATGGAGTTTTCGTATGTGTTGTAATTTTGGCTTGTTGACATTTCAAACAAGTCTTTACATACTTTGAGATTGTCTTGGTCATCTGGGGCCAATAATAAAATCTTTTGATTTTTGACTGGGTTCGCGAAATACCAGTGTGGCCTCCTTCTATAGGATCATCATGGAATTTTGTCAAAATTTCTTTAATCTGAGCTTCGTCATTTTTGTCTATAATTATCACCTTTTGTAGAATAGCTAGTTCTACTTTTTCGAGTACTCGGTTGCCCTTTATTTTAAATTCATTTAGTGATACAAATTGGAACATCTGTTCGCTTGGTGATATTCGCATTTTTGTTATTTTATGCATTCCGGCTTTTGAAATAAGCCTTTGAAAGAATTGATTTAGATCAAATGTTTCATTAGAATACAAGTCATCAACATCAAAGCGTGAAACAATTGTTTTTCCTCGTTTTAATAAACACTTGTGTTTATCTATTTTGATTAAAACATATTTCTTTGTGTCATTATTATTGACAACTTCATAGACTTTGGGCTTTTCTATTGTTTGCTCTTTTTCCTCTTGTATTTTGACTATTGCTTCGTCCTTACAGGAATTTTCCTGTTTAGCTTTTGATCTGGTGGTAACTTTTAATATTTCTCTGTTGATTGTTTTCAGATCTTTTATTGTTATGCGAGACAAGGCGTCCGCAATATGGTTATCTTTCCCCTTAAGATATTCTACAGTAAAGTCATACTCTTCTAAATCCAGCCTCATACGAGTGAGTTTTGAACTTGGATTTTTCATAGAGAATAGGTATGACAATGGTCTATGATCGCTTTTTACCATGAAATGCTTGCCATATATGTATGGTCGAAAATGATTTATGGCCCAATGAATGGCCGTTAATTCTTGTTCTGTAGTGGACTTATTACTTTCACCTTGAGTGAACATTCTTGAAGCGTATGCCACTGGAAGTTGTTGACCATTGTGATCTTGTGTAAGTACCGCTCCGCATGCCTGTTTACTAGCATCGGTTGTTATGCAAAATTCTTTACCGAAATCTGGGTACTGTAGTAATGTTGGTTTCATTAATTCTGTTTTAAGGTATTCGAATGCATCATTGCATTCTGCTGTCCATTCGAATTGAACATTCTTTTTACAAAGCCTCGTTAAGTGGCGTGAATGATCAGAAAAATTTTTAATGAAACGTCTGTAATAATTACAGAAGGCTACGAAACGCCTAGCACTGTCGGCATCTGTTGGTATAGGATATTTTTCTATAACTTCATATTTGGTGTCATCTGGGAGTATACCTTTATCGGTACATTTGTGACCCAAATATGTTACTTCTTTCATAAAGAAAGAACATTTCCCTGGATGTAGTTTCAAATTATGTCGTCTACATAGCTCGAATACGTTAGTCAAATTTTTGAGCATATGTTTTTCTGAACAACCTATTACTACTAAGTCATCCATATATAGAAATGCTTGCGATGGTTCAAGACCAGAAAATGCAAGTGTCATCATACGTTGGAAGGAGTTTGGTGCTACTTTCAGTCCGTATGGTAATCGCGTGAAGCGATATGAGCCATTGGCTGTTGAAAATGACGTTATATCTCTATACCTTTTTTCTAGTTCTATCTGGTGGAATCCAGACATTAGGTCGAGACATGAAAAATACTTTGCTCTTCCTAATTGATCAAGAATATCTTCTATTCTTGGAAGTGGAAATTTGTCTGATAATAGTTTCTTATTTATTTGACGATAGTCAACTGCTAATCGCCATCTTTTTTCCGTGGAATTCGGAAGTGGTTTCTTTGGAACCAAAAGTAATGGACTATTATATTCAGACATTGATGGTTCAACTATTCCATCATCTATTAATTTTTTTACCTGTCTGGCGATTTCTGGTTTTTGGCTATCTGCCATGCGATAGTTTTTTATATAGACCGGTGTTTTTTCCCCTAATCTGAGTTTTTGTTTGTAGAAATTGTTAGCCGATATTGGTTCTGTTTCTAGACCAAAAATATCGCTAAACTCGGTGCATAACTTAGTTAGTTCATTATTGAATTGTTTAGGGAATCTTAATTGTTTTAAAATTTCTTCAGTTCTATTTTCCTTTTCTACTGGTGTTGTAAAAATGTCATAGTCTTTCATTGATTCGCATTTGATCTTCGCGCTATCTATTATGGCGTCTTTATTATTTGTATTTATAATGCGAATCAATGCGTTTTTGCTATCGGCAATGGTGCTTGCTACTATTATACCTGGTTGCAGCTCCTGATTTGGTACTACCACCGTTTTTTCGTTAGTGAGTAATTTGACTTGTCTGATTACTTCGCATCTAGCTGGCAATAAGAGTGTGTTGGAGTCTAAGTTATGTGTAATTGGTACACTAATCTGTCTACTGAAGTTATTGGGTCTTATTGTGAACCAGTCTTTGTTATTTTGAAACTCTAATACGCAATTGTATTTCTTGATAAAATCTATTCCGATTATGCCATCGCATGGTATCGGAAAATTCTCAGGTACTACATGAAATTCATGTGGCACTAGAACATCCTGAATGCGTATGTCAAGATCTACTGTACCTATAGACTGTATGGTTCCTTGCCCAATACCTGTAATATTTGATATATTACTGAAATTTATATTATTATATTCCTTTGCTTTGGCTTTTAGCAATGAAATTTCTGCACCTGTGTCTATTAGTAATGTAAGAACTGTGTTTGTTTCATGGTTTTTTGTCTTAATGAAAATACTCAGATTTAGGTTTACTTTAAACACTTTTACTGTTGATCGCTTAAGGGGGTCTGGCTGTTTTCCGATTGTACGTTACGCACATTTCGGTTGTTATTATTATTCTGACTTTGGTTACCCCTTCGGTTACCTCCGTCTCTGTTATTACCGTGGCCGCGGTAGCCTCCGCGACCTCTGTTGTTATTATTATAACCTTGGTTATAATTCTGGTTATAATTATGGTTATAATTATTTCTGCCTCTACCACGATAGTAGGCATTATAATTACCACGTCTATTATTCCCATTATAGAATAAGACTGTATTTGAATTGCCGGTTATTTCTGTACTGCAATGTAGGTATTTTTCCATTGCGTCGTTGAATGTACTAAATGTACCTGCAGTTAAGATCATTTTAAGTGCCTCGTTGGCACAGTTTTTGGTCATTGCTGATATCGACTCTTTAGTCGCGAATTTGTCAGCATTATCGGCGTCTAATCCGCCGTCTATGTAAGCTGCCTCGAGCTGCTTACGCATACTGTCTATTTCTGTAACATACTGAGACGCGGTCTTGCCTCTTTGTTGGGCATTTATTAATTTGGCCTTTATAACGTCAGGCGATTCGCCTTTTACGTTTGCCTGCAATATGGTAATTATTGCCTGTATCGTTGTCGCATGTTCTACTTTATAGTTTAATGGGCCAATAATTTTGGTCTTTATGACCTCTACTGCTAAAGTTTCTTGATCTCCTTTAGTTAGATCCGTCAACTTAAGTGCTGTCACAAACCTGTTTAAATGGAGTTTCTTACCATCGAATTCAGGTACTGTGGCAGATACCTGTTTAACGTATGCTCTCTGAGCTTCTAATGCGTTGGCCATGTTTCTT
The DNA here is from genome assembly GCF_000001215.4 of Drosophila melanogaster. Classification (NCBI taxonomy): domain Eukaryota; kingdom Metazoa; phylum Arthropoda; class Insecta; order Diptera; family Drosophilidae; genus Drosophila; species Drosophila melanogaster. The sequence continues at coordinate 19,707,855 of NT_033777.3, read as the reverse complement.
GTATTTGGTTGTACGGTATTAAATTTTAATTCTTCTATTGATTCGATATCGCTTTCGATATCTAAATCTTCTAACGGCTGCGACTCGTCCAAGTCTCTTAACTGGCTTTCGTCGAATTCTGCTATTTTGGTTAGTTCTGTTGGGACTTCTATTATAATACTGTGTCTAACGCTGGTATTATGTAGTCTTTTACCAAATGAACTGAGAACTTTGAAGCATTGGACTTTATGTTCTTCAGTGAGTTTGCTTTTGTTTGTTACTATTAGGTTTTGTAATGTGTTGTATTGTGTTATCAATACCTTTATGTGAAAAATAAGCGTCTGAGTTTTGATCAGCGCGGTTTTATTAATACATTTATAGGATTTATCAAAAGCATCTCTAATATTGTTTATGGATATGGTTAAGTTTAGCCATTCCATGTATGTACCTTTTAGCGATGTAATCGCACTTGTACCTTTTTGGTGTAGTTTCTATTAGATTTTGTCTAAATCATTGGCTCGACTCATGTAAGTCTTTTCAACGATCTTTTGTGAAACTGATAAAGTTTTAAGGCCAGGTTAAAAGGCTGATAGGATAACTAAAATCAAAAATAGTAAGTACATTGAATTTAACTGTGGGGTTGTATCCACGACTTATGTCCCATTTTGATATGGGGAAAATTAGTCTTTATTTGTATATCAAAAGTACAAATAGAATTTTAACTTTGAGAATTGGTCAATTATTGTTATCTCGATCAGATATAAATATAGCTCGAAATTTTAATAGGTCTAAACTGTTGTTAAACATATTTTTACTTGATAGATGAATTCATTATACTCAGTTTACATCGGTTGCAATTTGCAATTTTACAATATTATTACTTATTTTAAGTTTAGGACTGAGTATAATGTGTTAGTTATGAAATGGGTCCCTGATAAGTTAGTAATTTTGTTGCAGCGGAAACCGCATCGACAACATTAATATAATATTTGGGCGGTTGAGGCTATGGCGTATAACGCAGCCCGCCGCTTTACTTCGCACCACGAAGTTGTTGATTGATGGCTGCAAGGCGCTCTTTGTAGCGCTGCCGGTCTTCCTCATTAGTTGCCGTCTTCAGTAGTTCGATGTTGAGCCTCCGGGCGCTGAGCAACTTAATCCGGCGGCCACCCCTCTTCTTTTTAGGTGGCTGCTCCCTCGCTGCAGTCCGTGCCTTGTACTCTTGTATGGTCAAGGGCTTTGGTCCCGCGGACGGATCTACCTCTATTACCTCTTTGATACTTGGCAGATCCCTTTGCTCGACAGGAGCAGGGTGTTCGAACGTCTGCTTGGTAGACATTCGCTGTTGTCATGTGCGGCGCGCCGGTGGAATCCTTTATCCTTTATCCTAATCCTACCCTCGCAGGATGCCGTGCTAATTGCTGTTGCGGCTTACAATGGTCGAGGGCAGTCGTTCATGCAGACGTCGGGTCTTTTCGGCTTGGGTGATGTTGAATTTTCAGTTATTTCTTCATTGATTATTTCTATTTTTGCTGAGTGAGTTGTGGTATTCGGCTTTCTTTGCTGGAGGTTTTCTTTCAGAAAGTCTAATTCGGCAGTTAATTTCTGTGCCGTTGCCCATGGGGGCGGTGTTTTATTTGTATATCATAGCCACTTAATATGTGCTATACCTTTATTTTTGATTTCCTGACATCCGCGTTTGCCCATTACCACACTCTACTCACTCAGTATTTTTGTTTCTTTTTTTTTTCATCAGTGTCCCGTCTCTAGGTCTCCCGCACTGGTGTAAGGGGCGGCCTGCCTCTCACACCTGTTGTCGCTGTTTAGAATTCCCAAATCAAATCGGCAATATTAGCAGCATTTCCTCAGTAGTCCTCAGATCGCAGGCTCCTGCCTCACGGTCGCCATGTAATAAACCAATATATGCCACCAATTGAGAACACGTGTTTTTCTTGCAGTTGGGTGCAGCCGTCAGGCCACCTTTTTATTTCTTCTTATCTCTTCGAGTAGCAGAAACGGTTCTGCCCGCTTAACCTCTACAGAGTGTCTAATCTTACCTAAATACTGCGACTGCGCCGCCGTCGACAGCGGCAGAAGAGCAGCGTATATATATATGTATAAGAGAGAGAGAGAGAGAGCTTATGCGCATATATGGCCAGCGGCCAGCGTGGGGATGCTGACTTAGCTTAAAGCATAAATGGGTGATCTTATATCACGCTCACTTGAGACATTTATTTATGCAATGCAACTAAGTGTTGCTGTGTACTTATAGGTACAGTGTACCCTCGATATATGCACATACTACAATATATATTAGATGAATCACGTACTTTTAGTGGTCATCCAAATAATTCTAAAATTTTACAAAAAAATAATATTTAAAGGAAAGCACAACAAATTAATTGGTTTGCAAAAACAGAATACTTTTTGAAAATTAAAATACGATTCTATTGTCGAGCTAATAATTCGACTGTTGCGCAAAACTCAATAATTTCGGACACTTTTTCAACTACAGTTCTTCACCTTTTACCTCGATATACCCCAAATCAAATTTGCAAAATAAACTTGAAATAAAATTACTCTCGGCCACGTGCTAAATCAGTGTCCGTTGCAGACTGGCAGGCAGGAAAAACTAACGAACGACATCGGCGGGTCCTGGCAAAAGGACCCGGCAAATGGGTGGGGCAAAAGTTTGGCCCCCACCACCAGCCCCATCTCCAGTCCCACTGGCACCTGCTTTGCTCTGCAGTCCTCCTCTTGTTTATGGCTTTGTTTGCACTTTTGTTTATGGGTGTACATTTTAAACGCTATGAGCACCTGCTCCGCCATCATGTGTGGCTGCTTTTGTGTGATCCTGAATGTGCCAGTGCTTGTATGACCGTTCCGTGACTTGTATTTCCCCCCCCCCCCCTCGCCGAAACACCAGAAACACCTAGCACCCCATCCGCCCCAGATTTCCGACCGCCTCCGTTCGCCGATTGCCACAAAACGAAGCCGGCTCCAGTGTCAGCTGACAGATGCAGTGATTTTAAGCGTCCATCAAAAGCTCCTGTTTGACATTTAATTGTTGCACATTGTTGTCCTTGTGGCCGAGCAAGAAGCACGGAGAATGGCGAAGCAAACACGACATCCACGTCAACGGACAATCTGGGTTTACTTTGGTCATTGTTACTCGGGTTCAAGGTGAGCTGCGGCCAAATTCTCCACGGCCAAACCATAAAAGACCAAAGTCATGTGCTTTATTACACATTCAACGGCAATGCGGCAGGAGATTATAGTCGTGAACCTAAACACAGGAATCCAAATATCCAGATATCCAGGTGTGTGCATTGTCGTTAGAGGTGGGAATCAGAGCGTGACTTTGTGGGATTTTCGGGTCCGCACTGCCAAAATACATTTCATTTATCAGCGGGTGAAAAGTTGCCTCAAGGCAGCTGCATGAAAAATTAACAAGACTCTCATTTAAAAAGCAATTAGTATTTGTTAAAAGAATAAAAAAGTCTCAACGGTCTGTAGTTCGCCATTGTTTTTAGATTTCCGCTCTAGTAAAAGTTGTTTGTTTAATTTCTATATAATAATATTGATTAGGCGTGGCAATGTTTTGTAAAAATTTCAGTTTTAGCTAACTATTCTTTTAATTGTTTTTTATGTTTAGTATTTCACTTCTAAAAGTGAAAGGGGTATTAAAATAACATAAAATATTTAGGTTTCATATGAAAGTGTTCTGGAAAAGTGGAAGCAAAAAGCCCAAAAAGGTGAACTACATTCCCTGAGGCTCTTGCCATTAAAAATATCCCTTTTCAAGTGACAGTAGGAAAGAGTTTTCATAAAATATTAAAGTTTTTGAATTAAAGTTTAACGAATTGAGGTACGTGCTGGTGAAGCACTCGCCATCATCCCTGTGACAAGATGTCCATCCTCTCCACAGATTCGGATACAAATACAGATACAGACATACACAGATACACACACACACATACACCTTTAGCATTCTAGCATTCAGCCTTAGCAGAAAAACTTGCAAAAGTTTACACGTGTTGGCAAACGTTTTGCGGTTTCATTTCTGGATTATTTTTTGTCTTTCTGGTTGGCTTCTGCCTAATTTCCAACTGTCACCCGAGATGGCTTTTGGACCCCGGGTCTCACACACGCACACACACCCATACAAGCGACCGTTTTCTAATGGCCTTTTCGTGGTCAAGCATTTAAGCGTTCCGGACCCCAGCCCCAAAAAACCAGTTTGGCCCTCACCTTTGACTCTATGTCACTTTGGTTTACTTTTGTGCAACCGCAAAAGTCGTTGTTGCTGTTGGAGAATCCGCACACACACACACACATACATACAGACAGTGGTCACCCATACATCCGCACTTATCCCTGTGCACATGCACGCTCACACACACTAGCACACCTTTTTGACCATTTCGCACACGATGTTGCGGTCGTGTTGACATTTTAAATGCCTTTTCATTAGTCTCCCGCCACTCCATTCGCTTTGGGCGCTAATTTCGTTCAATTTGTGCTTTAAGGCCGCAAATTTGACTCGGCATTCAGTTTAATTGAATAGTGCGGTCTGACCTTAGCCATATAGGAAAATCTGTTCCAAAAACAAGCTTTAAGCCATTTGTATTTCGGCTTTGATTATAATAATGGACCACTAAATGCTACGATAAACAGACGGAATCACAATGGCGCTCAAGCTAAGATGATGATTTCTATGTCTTTAAATATTAATGAACCCACAGTGACATTTAAGCACTGCTATGCCAAGTTCACATGTGTACAAATATCCTCCAGACACTATCTCTGCTCTTTTCCATATCTCCCCACTCTCGTGTGTCGTGCTCACTCACATTACCTCCTTTTCACATCCGCTTCAGATGGTCGCAGCTGGAGGGAAAAGTTTTGCTGCAAATACAAAATATTTTCCATATTAGTTTAGAATTTTCACTCCCATTCCATTCCCCAGCGAGTTATGGTTTTTCTGGTTTTTAGTGGTGGCATTAATTAAATTTTCATTTTCCTAAGGATACTTCCCATCTGTGTTGGGGTAAGAGTTTTAGGTTTCAGTTCCTGTGCATTGGGAATGCTTTCCAATTGAATTTTCGGCCCGTCTTTTGGGGCCAGCAGTCGCAAGCGTTTGTTGCTGGGGCAATTAAAAGCGAATTTTCCGCACGCAGCAGAGAGCGTTTTGAATGTAATTAAAAAATATCACGTATACGACGCATGTGCCCCAAGGGACCGATTTGAGAGGGTATTTATGACCGACCAGCATGGCAATATTTTTTATCCGCAACTCGCTGCGAGCAATGGCTGATTGCCAAAGAAGCACGCACATTTTGCGAAGTATAAGTTTCGGTTTTATTTCGTTTTAACTGCCTGTGGAGTTCTGATCACAGCAGCTCATATTGCCAAATCAAATTGGAGGTTTAATTAGTCATCTCTCTCGACCGCGAAGAATTTCTCCGCAACTATTCCCCATCAATGCCTGCGCTTTTCCAATTATCCGTCACAATAGCGACTGGCAAACAATTAAATCATTTTCGACTGATTGATTTTAGTGCCACTCACGAAACGGCATTAACAAATAAATTTTAGAGTTTCGCAACAAATCTGTCGATCAATTTTAACACGCTGTCATGCATGGAAAATGGCAAATAATCAAGTAAGCCAACAAACAGCAAACAATTAAATAACCAAGCTGCCAGACTGACAGACAGACATACGGAAATACGAAAATGCGGACATACAGAAATATGAAACGTTCGCTGGCAAATATTTGTGAAATTCTAAACTGTAATCATGGCAAAGTGATGGCGGCGGCAGCAAGTGTGCTTAATGACAAAACTTTGCAAATCAGTAAAGCATTTTATTGCCACACACTTGCCAAGAAAAAGGGATGGCTGATGGGATGGTCGAGGATGTGGGTGACACACATATTTGAATTGCGAAAACCTCATAATCACATCCTGCACAAATGCACAAGCGGAGCCCAAAACTTTCTATCTCCGTCAGTCAGCCAGCATGGTAAACTCATTTGACTGCATTAGAATTAACATGGCGAAGGAGTGGCCGGGGCAGCTGGAGCAACAGCATCCTGTCTGCATTTCCCCTCTTTATACAAAAGCGGAAGAACATTGCGCATACGACCCGTTCAACGGCGCTTAAAACTTTCGCCAACCAGCTCAACTGCAGCTCGGGCTTCACTTCGCCTTCGGATCCAATATTTTTGTCGCTAAATCAGTTATGAAAACCCCACAAACAAAAACAATAAGACATTCCCCCTGATGTTCGCCCTGGAAAAACTTCGTTCACCTGCGCAAAAATTTAATTACAACTCGTTTCGCCAGCCAGGAGTGCACGAACATTTTTATTCATAATTAAAACTTTTGGCCATGGCATCCAATCTAATCAGCGACCGAAATTTTCCGCAGCAAATTGGTTTGACATTTTCAGTTTATTCACGGCACCACTCCCTTCATCCGACGGCTGCTGCCGCTAATAAATAAATTATAATTTCAATAAGGTTTTCGCTGGCAGCCCGAGCTGAAAAACTAATTTGTCACTCCGCCCCCGAAAATGGGAGCAGACAGCCACCGCCAGTTAAGCCCGCTATTTGTTGTTTTAGTTGTTATCGCCTTTGTAGTTATTGTGCCAGCTGATTTTGTTGTTCTGAGCACTGCATTTCCGTGAAGACAGCTTTTCAATTTGGGGGCTAAACCAACAGTAACTTACACTACTTTACTGCCAGCTCAGTTTTTGATTTATATTTATATTATATTTATATTATTTATATCTATATATACACCACTGGCAACTCACCTAAAGAGAAATGTATTCAAAGTTACAATTTAGCCAGATTTAAGTGGGTATTAAATGAAGATAGGTGTTTCCACAAATAGATAATTCTCTTAAATGTTATATTATAATGACTCTATCTGCTCTAGGATAATATTTGACATTACTACTTTTGGCAGCTATCCTTGGGGCACGTCGCTGTCAGTTTGTTTTCCCGGGGTAACCCTGTCGAACCGATTAAGATCTCGGGCGCAACATAGTGGTTTAAGCCCCCTTTTCTGCCACGAACATTGAGCTTAGCGCCCAAGTACAAGCTACAAGTCAAGCAGTCGCCTGCAGACGGCGAACGGCAGATGGGAATTCTCTCCAGCTTCCCAGCTTTCGAGTTTACCGGCTTCATCTGCATTTGGCTCACACATACACACAGCTGCATTTGCAGTTCCAGGTCATGGACAAAATGGCGACGCCTACGCAGCAGCAGCGCCAGATAGATGGATGGGTATATAGAATGAGAGTGCAAGAGAACCGGTTGAGAAAAATATGCGAGAATTTGCTGTTAAGAGCAAAACGCGAACGAAGCGCTCATGTCCGTGTCCGTATTCCGCAGCCCGTTGTCCGCTGTCCGTTGTCCGTCGTCCGTCGTCCGTAGTCCGTAGTCCGTAGTCCTTATTCCCCAGTCCGTGTCCAAGTCCCGGCCTCTTGGCAAATGGCCAGCCCACGTGTGCGTGTGTGTGTGTGTTCGAGTGTGAGTTGGTGCCTATGTGTGCCTGACAATAATCCAAAAGTTTTACAAGCAAAACGAGAGACCATTACATGGCAAAAGGGCTGGCAGAGTCAGAGCCAGAGCCAGAGACACAGAAACAGAAACCACTTGCAAGCAATTTTCATCAGCGATTCCTGGTTTTTTTTTACCCCAGCTATCCTCGTATCCTCGCGTCAGTATGCGTGTGTGCCTGCCTGCTGGTGCAGCTGTGTGAGTGGAACATTTTCCAGTGCCGCTGACAGCTGGCAGCGTGTGGATTTCAGAGGCATGACCGCAAGAGATGCCGCCACCACCACCACCATTTCCATTTCCATTTCCATCGCCACCGCTAGCTACAACAGTTCCCTCAACAACAGGGCATGACAACAAAAGTTTGGTGCACAGGGAAAAATTTACATTACGCGACTTTGCCGTTTAACAAAGCGCCAAGAAAACTCATAAAACATTAACTTCCTTTATCTGAGTGGAGTACTTTCAAACAACAAGAAACTAATAGTTTAAAAATGAAATAGTTAGCATGTCAATTAAATAATACAATTTTGTATTCTTCTTAAAGATACTTAGGATTAAATATGATATTTTAACTTATATTTTTGTGATTTAATGGAAATTGTATTATCAGCATTTTTCTCGGTAGGGCTCTGAGTTTTCTGCTAGATGTGGGAACTGGAGCCGGAGCTAAAGTTCATTGTCTACGGCAGACGACGCCACAAAAGGTAAACGATTTGAGGCTCTGTTCCCGATCCGAATAAAAGACCAAAAGCCAGTGCTAAGGAGGGAAAACCACACGGTCGGCGAAATTCGGGATGCTGGGGGGAGTGCTTACCATAAAACTTGGCCAGACTCGGACTCTCGTGCTGGCTCGCCCATTTGGCAAATGGAAAAATATGCTGAAATGTGAAAAATAAAAAGTTTGCACTTTACACTGGGCACACAATGTGCCACGCCCACTTTGCCTCTGCTTAGTAGCCGGGTGTTAATAAATTTAAAGTTGGCTTTAGTCGCCTGCTCGAAGAGTAACAGGCGAGAACTTTCTCCAGACCATTCTTGGTCTTTAACAAAAACACCAAAAATTGGTCAAAAACAAAAACCTCGTGCAGAGCAGGCAAGGAAAAAAGCACAGACACATAAAACAGAAAAGTTTCCTTAAACGCTGCATGGATTGTTATTTCTGTTTTCCTCATGCTGCTGCTCCTGAGCTCGAAAATAGAACCAAAAAAAAAAAAAAAAAAAACGCATGGGAGAAAATAAAAAAAAACGTTTTACAGTCTGTGCCACACTTTCGGCCAGGACATTTATACGGTTTGTTTTGAAGTTTTTGCCTTTCAACTTGAAATTCGCTTAAAGAAAACACGCATATATTCATTCGTCAGGCAGAGTGGACAAAGTGGGGATAAGTAAACCTTATTTCTATGGCTTCCACGGATCTGAAAATGGCTTCGATTGGACACTGATTTGACAGATATTCGACAAACTGGAGCGTGTGAATCGCACCATAAGAAATAAATTACGAATTGATATTTAAGCAACTTTTGAACTATTGGTATCAATTTATGTATTTACTTTATTCACCCCTCAAATAGGTATTATCATTTCAATTTGACTTTCCCACTTCCATACTTTTATTTGAACATTTTTAAGTACATACAATATTTCTCACTGAAGCAGTTGTTCTATTTTGTTTTAAAATAAATAATTTTCTCTACTTATATATTTGTTGGTTGTATATAATATCAATTTGATTCAAACAGGTGCAGCGCACAACATTAAGAACCCTTAGTACTTTATTGCTGTTGGAATTGTATTTTATGGTGCTTGGGTTATAGAGAGAGCTCGGTAATACTTAAACGACATTTTATTTACCTCAATATCTCCGTAGGCAAGAACTTTGCACTTTTCGTTTTCGATTGTTGTTAGTATTGTAATGTCATGTAAAATCCACATGGATAACAGGCTTAAAAAAGATTTTACCAATTCTAGAATATTTTTAGCAAAAGCTAGCCAAACTACAGAGGCACTTCACAGGTGATCTAAACTAATCTAATCGAAACGATCTAACCGTCGACTACACAAAAGCCTTTTGTCTTTTTATATCCATGAAAATAAGCCTAGCGTGATTTAGTTGCCTCTCGCATTTAGTATGAGGGCCTGAAGCCATTGCGTTGCGAAAGAACCGAATCGGGGCTCTTCAGCTCCATGGCCAGTTTGTAGCCCAGTTCAGGACGACGATCCCGACCCTCGGCCATTGCCTTGACCTAGAATTGAAAAATGAATATTACGAATTAGAAAACAATGATTGTTAGTTCTCGGTTTGGAAAGTGTGGAAACTTTTATCACCGCGTTAGACCTTACCTGATTAGTGTGGACTATAACGCCATCGCTGGTGTTGACCTTCTCCTTGGTGTGCTCGATGTCGTGGACATCTGTACCCCGGCAGCAGTCGTCGATGAGGATGGTCCTGTATCCGGCGGACAAAGCATCCACGGCTGTGGCTCCAACGCAGACGTCATAGGCCAATCCGCACACATAGATATCCGTGGCGCCCTTCATTTTCAGCTGGGCATTTAGAGTGGTGTCAGATAGCTTCTTGTTGTCCCAGAACACCGAATAAGAGTCCACCTCGGGATTAGTGCCCTTGTACACCTTGATGCCGTGGTCGACCACTTTGAGGTCCTTGTGCAGCTCGGCTCCCCACGAGTCCTGGACGCAGTGACGTGGCCACAGGCGCTGCTTCATCGGCGGCGGTCCTGCGAAAATGACCGTGTCAAACACCTTGGCGGAATCCGAGTCCAACTAAAGAGCGGGGGGAGATGACAAAGCGGATGTCTGTTAAGTGTCCGACACTTCCGTTCAATTACCATCGATGTCTTACCGCGGAGGACTCGTCCATGGGGCGCATTTTGACATTATCAATAAATGAAACGTGATCGCTGGGATGCCAGTCCAATGAGTAGAAGACGGCATCAAAGTCCACCGTATCCAGCAGCTTGTTGATGGGCTCCAGTATCTGCAGTAAAGGTGAAGTTGGGATAAGAAGCTGGTTAGGAGGCGGTGGCACTTTACACACAAAGTCAACTTGAGAGCCGGGCGGAGTCCATAAAGCGACGAGACGGAAGTGCGTGTTATTAATTTTGACAAATTTTCATGTACCAGCCACAGAGCCATGTCAGTTTCCAGATGGAAATGGAAATGGAGTGGGCGTTGGAGTGGCATTGCGGGGCACTGAATGCGAGAGCGAGCGGGTACGAGAGATCTCGACGACTTCCGGCGTGTGTCGCAGCGCGGAAGCGACTTAAGTAAAGCATATCCGCTTCCGCCTCTGCACTCCCCCACTCTTTCTCTCACTCGCTGCCTCTCGCTGTCTCTCTCCTCTCATCTCGCTTCTTATCCCTGGAAAGTATCTGGTATTGAGGTCTGACATGCAGAGCGCCCATCCCCCAGGACCAGCTTATCCTCATCATCTGGAGCGGCAATGACTTTGTCTCGAACCCGGTCCGGGCCGGGCCCTTCATTTTCATTTCTTGTTACGCTTTACTTTTTTATGTCCTTCCGTCGTCGCCGCTTACCGCACCTGTCGGGGCTAAGCTGCTGGCCAGGTAGCTGCCACATTAACCACCCGAAAACCCCGCCCGCCCGCATCCATTTGTGACTCCGAAGCTCACCTCGTGTCCTTGCTGCTGTGCACTGCAATTACTTATATCCAAGGAACCACTTATAAAATCATTTTGTACATCAACAATGAGGAACGCGTTCACCGGTCGCACAATCTGCCAGAGAAGAGGAGAAAAAAAAGCGAGAGAGATGGTGAGTATCACGAAAATGTTACAGCGGGAAACATGAGCAGCCACGAAAAAAAAGGAAAACAGGAGCAGGGACAACGGAAAAATGAAAGAAAATTGTAAGAAAAATTGTATGGGCAAAGTAAGTGAAGCAGGCGCCACAAAGGCGGTACGGGGTGCAAGGTGAAAGGAGAGGCGAGGCAAGGGGGCGGGGCCGTTTCTGGGCGGACCCAGAGTACCCGGAGCACAAACATGAAAACCTAAAAGAAAATTTGTATACATATATGAGCTCTGCATTAGCGTGTGCGTGTGTATCGGACTCTTTGTATGTGCGTGTGTGTGTGCTCTCCGTCGACTGATGAGTTTCTTTTTTCGCCGACCGGCGTTATAAATGCGTTTTAAATGAAGTAAAAGCCAGTCAAAAAATAAGGGAATAAAAAAAATAGAAATATAGAAGATCCATTTGGAGGTATAGGGAATTGTGGGTACGCTTTTTATAAAAAGAAGTTAGGTATGTCTTCTTTGATATTTTTTATTTATATATGAAAAATCATATTAAAGGATTTGGATTTGTTTGAACTACAAACAAATTCTAAATAACTTTTATATATTCTATATACGTTGCACTCTATTTGTTTAATTTTAACATTTATTTTTTAAATGTTCGAAATATGCTATTAGCTTTAATTTCATAGATAGCTCGCTTCATTGCCTTATACATTTTTCCTTTTTCAATGCAAGTACTTGTTGCTCCATGAAAAATAACATTGAATATTGTGATGTTTTACTTCAATTTAACCACTTTAAAATAGCTTTTTAGATTTTCTGGGGCCAACCGTTGTTCGCCATCCATTATTTCTTTCCATTTTTTTTTTATGTAGAGCATCTAAATTTCTCGCACAAACTCACGCGCAGACTTTGGCAAACACAGACACACAGGGAGCAGCTCGTTAGGTTGTCATTGCTATCTTGACTGGCAGCAGGAGCAGCGGCATCATCAACAGTGTCGAAAGCATCATCAACAGCCCCATTCCCCCATCCCCATTTCATCCTCATCCCCTTTCCCATCTGAATTCTGCTGCTGCTGCCGCTCATTCTCGTCCTCTGTCGCATCCTCGTGGCTCACTGTAAGCTGATTATGTTCGAGCATATTTAAAATTAGTGAAGCGCTTTTAATTTGTTATTTATGTGCACGCTGATTATGAATGATTATGATCTATGCGCAAACACAGACGCAGTTGCAGCTCCTGCTCCTGCTTTTGCTTCTGCTCCGGCTCCGGCTTGTTGTCGTCCTGCTGCTCCTGCTGCTCCAGCTCTTCCAGCTCCTTTTGATTTGTGTTGTTTGGGCTGGCAGGGCATTTAAAATATGTCATCCAGCTAAATGCCTTAAAGCGCTGGAACGTGCGCTGCAGCTGCAAGGATCCACAAGCAGGTGAACCAAGGAGTTCTGGGCAGCGGGGAGACAGCGCTTAAGCAGTTGATGATTTATCACCATGTTGGCAGTCGCACTTGCCACTGGGATGCAACCACTTTGGATGCCAAGAGAGGAGAAAGGAGATAGCAGATAGGAGGCGCCAGGCGGTAGAATGGAGCCCACAGTCGAGAGGAAGTGATTTACATTTACATGACGAACATTCTCAACATTTTGAGAATAGTTTCCAACTGGGGAGCAGTGGTAAGGGGGGCTACTGCAGCCAGATAATAGCCGGATCAAGGTAGTTAATGTATCAATTTAGCCAAGTTCGTGTGTGTCGGATGGAAACCGAGTGTCTAAGTGAAAGGAAGTGTTGGGTAATTTGGGTTCAGGGAATGCCTGGGAAGATTAAATGCCCGGGATACGAGCAGCGACAGGATCTGCTGCTGATATGACAATAACTCCTGCTGAGAAAATGTTCTCGGCAAGATTGGTTGCTCATACGACATGTTGTACGCGATAGCTTACATTACAAACTCAAGCAGTCCGGAGGCTACTCGGGGTCCTTGTTTAATTCAACTACAAATCAAAACTAACCCCTTCTTACTCAAAACTCAACTTCAAACAATTAAGCCAGACACATTAGACAAGCCAGGGAGCTGAGCCAAGTTAATAACTGGGGGCAAACACGGCCAAAGCCACAAAAGGCTCTGTATAGATGGGATGAAGGTAGAGATGGAGATGGCAAGCTCACTGTCTGCCGCAATTTGCACATCAAGTTGCTCTTCGCTCACCTCAAGAAATCAGGGGCAGGCTTCCAATTACGGGCCATCGGGCACAGATGCTACCCAGGATCCAGCTCCGTCATCATCGCCCATCATCGTCCGGCTGCTGCAAAACTTGGCAAATTAACACGCACCCCATCCTCAACTGCTGGCCAATATAAACAAGTGACCTCTGGGCATTTGTTATAGCATAGCCCCCCCGGAAATCGGCATCTTAATTTAAAGTTAAAACTATGAATCTCTAATGAATGAGGCCGCCGCACTTCTCGTTCCACAAACATGCTACAGTTAAATTAATTATTGAAGGCTAGATGGTGGGGCTCAACCACAGGTTGGTTTTTCGAGGAGGATGGAAATTCTTGGCACCTTTCGGTAACCACAGCAAATCTTAAATTCAAATTACACTTTAACCCGAACAAAGAGAACAAGTTATAGAAATAACTTTGTCAGATCCACACACACTCTTGCTCGGGGAAAACTTTCTTCTTTCGGTTCGACTCAATTTCGGTGGCAAATAAATTTCAAAATCCGTAAAACCCAGAGCGTCGACGTTTTTTGGGGTTACCGGGAACCACCAAACCCAATCCCGATCCCAATCCCAAATCGGGCGCCCAGGCCAACTTCAATTCATTCAGGCAGACAAACTGTCAAAGTGTTCGTGTGTCTATGGGTTTTGAGCCAAAAAAGTTGCCAAGCTAAACGAGTGACGACGAGACGAGAGCCACGAATCGAATCGAATGGAATGGAATTCAACTTGCTATTGAAGTATGTGCCAAAAAGGCGAACGTGCCGAAGCCAGACCAGACACACCCACATGGCAGACTTGCCATCCATATATATATATATATATATATATATATACGGATGTACATATATTTGGTATAACACATATCCCCAAAATGTACACCTTCGGGGGAGGGGCAGCGGAGGCAGGTGCTAAAGCAATTTCCGCTCCGAAATTGTTGCATAAGTTGGTGGCTGCCAGTCGCCGGAGACTCCCAAGCGTACATACGTACGAGATATACATACATATATATGGGAACAGAGATATATATATATATATACAAATATATTTCGCATAGGCAGACAGTCCTCATCGTCCTGACAGTTTTGTGGACTTGTGGGCTGAGCCGGGCTGGGGCTGACAGTTGCTGGAAAATTACATTATACAATTTATGCGGCTGCCAGACAGCCGGGCTGAGGAGTAGAAAGGTGGGAGCTGCAGCCGCCAAAAGAAGTGAAAACTAACTATAAATAAGCGCCCAGAACTTACGCTGCTATTGGGGTAAAGGTGTCTTGAATTCCGACCGAACTTATGGATGGTGGGAAATTGTTTTGCTGAGCCGATTTCGATTAAGGCTAAAGTTTGGTAAGGTTTCTGCACAAGTAACTAGTACGAGTATATATATACACTTTGTGTGGAAATGGGTGGTGCACCTTTTTACAGACTTATCAGTTTAATGCCAAAATAAAATAAATGAAATGAAAAATACTTTCTACGGAAATAGGCTAAAATGTCGGTGAAACGTTCCACTTTAAGATTCCAGATAAAAAATATTGTGACAATTATTATACAAATAATACTACATATAGTTAGTTACCCTTTACTTTACGTGATCATTAAGCGAATTGGAAAAATCATTACTTGATTTATTGCCATAATATTTTAACTACGCAAAGAACCTGAAAAATTTCCCCGCAATCACTGGTCACCCAGCTGACAGGAAATCAAATTGCAGATTCTCGTCCTTTTTTCTCCAAATTTACATTCGCGCCACGACGGCCGGATTGGCCGGCCCTAGTTAACCTGTAATTTATCGTATTTTTTCGCTGATTCTGTTCAAGAGCTTAAGAAATGGCGACTCATTTTTCAATAAAGTCCAATCAACTAAAACCAACTCTCAGACTGGTCACTAAATCAGTGAATCTGGCTCCTTTTGGTCATCCGGCCCTCGCTCCCTCTGATTTCCTCCTTCGCTGCTGTTCATTTCCGGTGACTTTTTCGGGGGTATGTTATAAGTCATTAACTTTCTAAATAATCGCCGCAGCGTGTCAACTTTGGTCGTTAAACTTTCATCAGTCGGCGGTGGAAGCAGTGGAATCGGCAGGGCTCGACCGCCAGGGGAAAATCCAGCAAGCCAGCGACCAGCAAAAATTAAGCTCGGAAAAATTGGGCTTGGAATCGAGCGGGGCAAGCACAGGAAAAACTGAGCAAAATTTATAGCACGATATTATTTTCCGCTCGGTGAGCAGAGAAGTTGTGAGGCGACTTTTGGCACTCACTGTAATTCTTCTGCCCGCCAAGACATAGAGCACTCGCCGTGTCTTTTTCGGTGTTGGTGCGTAACTGAGCACAAAAAAATGTCCCACATTTTGTGCCATAAATGAAGACATTATAAACGACACTGTCTGCTTTTGTGTCGCTGCCTGTGTGTTTGTGTGTGTGTGTGTGTGTCTGAGTGTGTGAGATGTAAGTGTGTTTGTAAGTGGGGGCCAAGATTAACGGTAGACATTGTAAGACACTTAAAGCTGTTGAAGATTTTTGAGCTGCTTTATGGCCAGGGGGTTCAATGAACTATATGATGATGCGTTGTATGATATATGACTACCACGCCCACAACCCAAACCCAACGCCCACTCCCTACTGCGTATGTGTGCGTTTCCACAAAGGAGCAAACGAGCAGGTGAGGTGGCCATAAATTTATTATATGAGAAATAAGAGCAGTTTAAAGAAATGAAATATTTACGAACAAAGGAGCCCGAAATGAAAAAAAACGGTATGTACTTGTACCTGAAAAGAATGCCTCTCGCAGTCAATTGAAAGGGCCGAAAATGTCAACGGGAGGCCGCCCAAACAAAAGGAATAGATTCGCATTAAATAAAGTGCCAGGCCAGCGAGTTTATCAGGAAAACGCTGCGTTGTATATGTCCTTTCACCTTTGTCAATTAGTATTTTAAGCAAAGGGACCCAAGAACCTCAAAAACTGAAACTTCACCTCAAGGTCTTTGTCCCTCGTCAAAAACACGGCTCCCAGAAATGTGAAAGCCGCAGCTTTTCACGCTCGAGGCACTTTCCACATTGGAACACGGAAAACCGAACTCTGTGCAGTTGGTTAAAAAACATTTTCTGCACATTTAGGCACATAAATTACGCACTTTCGGGCGGGCAAATGCAAACACAATAAAAACATCAAAACGAAAACGCGCCTCATATTGAATTATGCTTGTAAATCAAAATTGGGGTAAATAATGGACAGACAGTCGGCGACTACCTTTCACATTCAAACGAATTCTGGACACGCGCAATCATTCGATGGAGCCACGGTCGTATTATTTCCATAAATTTGCTTTCATTTCCATTTCCGTTTCCGCAAGTTCAATCGATTTCAATGTGCAATCCCGTCCACACCGATATGTATGTATATACATTTATAAATGTACGAATGTATTTATAAACAGACAGCCGCAGGAGCCGCAAAATATTTAGCGACCGATGCAAATGATTTATGGCGTTAATGTTCTATTTATGCGTTTATTTAATTTGCGTCTGTGTGTGTGTGCCAAAGTTTCATCCTCATAATTCTAAGCTAAACCGAAACCCTCGCCCTTCCACTCGTTCGTCCATCAGTTGATTTGTTTATTATGCAAATTTTTGGGCTTGTCTGTTGTTTTTCCTTTTTTTAGGCGCTGCGCTTCTCTTTCTGATTTCTGGCCCTGCCCCCGCCCATCATACAAACATTAAACTGCAAAATTACCATTTATGCAATTCATGCGGAAATACAAACAAAAGTCAATTTTATGGGGCGGCATTTTTCAGACGTTTTTTTTTTCGGCTAAAGTCCCCATCCAACTCGACTTTATTTCATTCTTCGTGCAAAAACTGCGAATGCGTAAGTAGGGTTTCGTTAGGGACTGTCATTTTTTTAAGTGTTGCCGTTATTACAATATCAGCTGCCGGAAGATTTCATTCGCTTTGCTTTTTATACGTTAATAAATTTTTTATACAATATTACACAATTTGGTGTGTGCCAGCGGAAGGGGCGGTCCCTGTGGGCGGGGCTAAATGGCATATCAAAAATAAAATGATTATTCTTTCCCTCGCTCCCAAATAATTTGTCGCGTGACAATGGAGGGCAGGACTCAACAGGCAACGGCAACACATCGGCTGCCGCTACCACTGCGTATACGTAATGGGGATGCGTCTGTGTTAAGAGGAGGTCATCAAAGTTGATGCCTCCGTGTGGTGGGTGGACAAAAAGAAAGTAAATACACTGCTGGTTCACCATCACATAACATAAAGCTACGAAATATACCTAATATAAATGGTAAAATGATACATGATTAAATCGAAATAAAACGAATGTCTCTGCCCTGAACACCTTTTAACCATGAACAAAATGCAGGAGGTCTTTAGCAGGTGTTCATAAGTCCTACCTAACAGCATAGTAAAATTAAAAACTTAAAGCAGCTTAAAGGTATTCTGTATATCAGGTGGAAACTCATCATTAAAAGTTTGTCTGACGGGAAGACCGCCGAGAAAAGGATGGAAAACTTTATAAATTGTGGAAATATTTAAGTATTAAAGAAGTTTCAGGCAGTTACAGGTATTATAACGTTTTCGCTACGTGCACCGCACTCTATAAATCCACTTTAAATGCCAAAAACAATTTAAGAAAAATGTCAATGAACATTAGTTTACTAAAAAAAAAATATAAAATATAAATTCTGGATAAACTTTACTCTCCAATGAAACGAAAACGATTAAAACATATTTCTAATCTTTGCCTAAATCTAAAAGAACTCTTAAATGTGGAAATGAAACAGGAAACACCATCGTACGAAGAATCTAGCAGGGATTTTGGCCCAAACAAGCAAACAACTCATTTTCTCCCATTTACTTTCACATAAAATTTTATTCAGATTGTTTTATCAATAGGCCAAACTTTTTAGAGAAAATTTCTCGTCGAACTTTGATTTCCACTCGATAAAAAGGAAGAAAATCAAAATTCGCCAAGCTTCAAGTAGCTTAAAGCCGGGTGGTGCAATACATAAAGAAGTCTTTGCAAATTGGTACCATCACGTACGCAATTTTATGGCAGCGACTGTGGCAAACAAAGTTGTGATGCGGATGGAGATGTGCAAAAGTCATAGACTACAACAATAAAATTATTTGAAATTTTTTCTGCCCATTTCTATTTGAATATGCTGGGGCGGAAGACGGAGAGGACTTGAATGCAACTTGGTCCATAATTCCCAACTTCCAGTTCCCAGTTTTCTGTGGCATTTTATTTGTCACGCGTTTTTATCTCTTTACGTGCGGTGTCTGGCCACTGTGCCAGTGTGTGTTCGTTCCTCTGTGTGCATGTGTGTTTGTGTGTGTGTGTGTGTGTGTGTATCTATGTGAGGCAGTCCCGGCATCGGATTATCACATTTGCATATGCCGCCGCCTGCTGCTTCTTCGTTGTGACAGGCCAGCACAATGATGATGATGATGATGATGGAATGGAAATGGGGATGCGGATGCGGATGGAAATGGGAATGGAGATGGAGATGGTACGCGAAATACGAAATGCGGAATGGAAATGATGATGAAAGCATCCCTGCGAGACCCATGACGTGTGACATTCGCTGTAAGCGACATTTTACCGCTGCCCAAGCCCTTAAATCCCCCTCAAATTTCATCCCCGTCGGAACTCCTTGGGACGGCGACTGATCAGGATTGAATTACACACACACAATCCGAGTAGTCGGCCACTTTGATTGCAAATTTTAACTTCATGTGTGTGGGTGAGTCGTGCTGGTGGTGCGATACATGTTGACAAATATTTTATTATCACATTTTTTTATGATTTTACGAGTCCCCGGATATGAATCACTGAATAACGCAAAACGTTAACCGCAAAACAAGAATTCATAAATAGTGCGAGAAAAAAAATTCAACAAGGACGTGGCAAATTCTCTTGACTCTGGCTCACCGTTTTTATCCACTGGTTCCAACAGAATTTAAACTCCTCCCGGTCGATGAAGCCATCGCCATTCGTATCGAAGACGGCGAATATCTGCTCAAGGCGCTCGGGGGGCACATCGTAGATGTGTCCCTTGTCGTTGCGGAACAGAGCTCGACAGATTATCGAAAATTCGGCAAGACTCAGGCGGTCATCACTGGGAAAAAAATAGGATAGAAAAGCGGGAAAACTCATGTAAGATGATAAGTGAAAGATCTTTAAGAGTTCAGAGGCATAGGAAATATAAGAGACTCAGTCGAATAAATTACCAATTGGGTTTGACTTAAATGTGCTTAAAAAGTTGACTCACTCAAGTTTTTAGTCATAAATTAAACAACAAAGTTTGTAATATTATATATTATTTGTAAACTTCTCTGCTATATAAAATCGACAGTTTTTCAAAAAAGAATCGGATATATTTGTTTTATTATTTTCTGTTAAGGTTTTAATTCACTTAAAGGTTATCCAATTATCAAAAACTCGACGTCAGCCAATCCGCTCTATCATACGAACTTATAAATTGGCTTTTCCAAAGTCGAAATAAAAATCGAAGTGACAGAGCGTATTTTAACTAGACACATTTTATTGATTCACTCTAAAAATGTCCCATATAAAAAGACTCAAAATGTCAATTAGAAATAATGCACGCCATTTTACGTTGGACAGTCTGTTATAAAATAAATTAATTTTCCATTTGCCGGACGGGAACTAAAACATTTTAATGGTTCATTTATTTCAAACGACCGTGAATATGCGTCGAATATATGTATATTTCAGTCGAGTTTTGTTATTTGTTTATTTGTTTTGCCATATAATCTACTTTGCGGCTTGTGATGCCAGTGTTCAGCAAACCCATACACAATTATAAAGGTAATTATATAATTTTGAAAGGAAAATGTTAAAACAAAAAACAACAAAATGATCTGCGTTCCAATTTGAGATTATATAATTACAGGATTAATTTATAAATAGTTGATTACTGACGTATTTCAATTAGTCCGAAATGCCTTGGCTTCTATTTCGCTTCTAGCAACTCACCTGTCCTTGTCGAATGCCGTGAAACAGGCGTCCATTGCTGATCCGTTTGAATCTTCGATGACAATTGGCGGTGTAGGTGAATCCATAACGGCGACGATGTTGCCAACGTCCAAACAAAGCCAACGAATCCAGCAGCGAACTCTCACTTAATGAAGCTCCCGCAGCCAGCTGCAAGTTAAAGTGAAGCCATCAATAATAACAACCGCACACACAGGGCCACACACGTAAACACTGTTGGGTGGAAAAGCTATTTTTCGTCAACAGAGTGAGTGCAAGTGCCACCCAGCCACCCAGCCAACCACCGCCCACTCACAGAACTCTCTGCGCTCACGTTGTTGTTGTTGTCACTCTGGGCCCGGCTTAGCCCGCTCAGCTCGAACGCTTGCCAGTTACTGAAAAACTGGCTGATTCGCTGGCTGATTTCCTTTTCTGCTCGTTTCGATGGCCAAGCGCCGCTTGCCTTCCCATAGTTTTATCGAATAAACAACAGAAACGCCCGTCCGCCCGCCCCACGATTCCACAGCTTTTTGGCCAGGCCAGGCCAGGCCAGCCAGCCGGGGCATTGTCATGGCGACGACGTCATCTTGTGGTTTATTTTATTTATTTGATTTTCACAGTGTACGGGCTGCGCCCCTCCCACTTCCCACCTGCCACTTTTACCCTGCCACACCGCCCACTCAACCAACCATCCATATCCATCCAAGCTTTTGTGGCGGCGCCCGCAGACGATTACCTGGCGTTTTTCCTAATCAAGGAAGTGCGCATTATACACTGAAGCAGATTTATCTGTCCTCTCCATGTTGTGTGTACAAAATTTAAAGAGAGACGGGCATTGTTTAAGTAATTTAATTTATATTTGCACTCAACGGTAACGTAATATGTGCACATTTTAAAGGCTGCAAATTGATACAAATTAATATCGATTTACCCACCTAGACATCGAAAATAATCCAGGTGGTAATTCATTTACGCGTTAACATGTTCTGACACAAATTCAAGGTAATGTGCAAAAAAAAAATATTTATCTGAAATTGAGCTTTTAAACGAATAAATATCACTTTTTGCAATAGTTTACACAGTCATTTTGCATCAAGTAAAAGTTCGCATTAGTATTTGTTGCGTCTAAAATATAAATCAATGTGTATTAAATTTAACGTCTATAAATTCCCATTTTATTTCGCATTTTTCCTTTTCGATTCTTACATTTATGCAATATTTAACTATGCAGTGCTATCGAATTGCCATTATTTCTTTCCCTGTATGTGCAGTGATTTCCTGCTGTTCACCATTACTTCTCACCGGATTTTTGGGGCAAAGTTAATGGCGGGACACCGGGAGGCGAATATGAAAGTTTTCGACATTTAGCCTCGAAATGCGGGCCCTCAGAACGTCAGGGAATCGGAGTTGATTGTTGTGGATATGTGAGAGGTTTTGAAAAGCGTCAAATATGTGGAAGAAGTTGAAGGATCCGAAGAAAGGAAAGTTTACGGAGGCCAAAGGACCGAGGTACAGTTGCGCACGGAGCTCTTGAATTGCCATCTGCTAACAAGGCCAATTGCGTTGGCTGCTTTGGCATTTCTGACTGATTTTCCACGCTCGAGTGTCAACTTTTCATCTAAGTTAACAAGGTAACTCGGCATTTGCAATCGCTTCCCGCTCCCACTCCCTCCTTTCCTACGCCTTTGTTACACTTGCCTTTTTGAGATATTAGTTTTTAAGTCTCGCTTCTTGGATTTCTTCTATTTGAGTTTCGTTTTACAAAAAAAAAAAAAAAAAACCTCCTTTCGTTGCATACATTTACCTGCTGCAGCTTATAACATTTCCATTTTCCCAAAGCCTAAACCCCTTTGCCGCATTCCTTTTCCATTCGCCCGGTAAGCCACAAAGCCATAGATTTCCATTTAACTTTTAGTCCTATTTCATCCAGAGCTCCCAAGTTAAGCTCCCAACATTGTGTCCTGCTCCAGCTTGTGCCATTTGGCCATCCTTCCTTTTTCTAGTACAACTAATGCGCAGCAGGCGATAAATTTAAATTTGGACGGCAATGTATGTGTGTATACTTAATATTAAAGATTTATGCACAATATGTTGGCTGCACAAGGTACAAAAGGCGGCAATAAAATAAAAAATATGCCCATGATTTATGTGGTGGGGCAAGTCTAAGGCAGGCTGTCAGTGATCGCCGAATATCGCTTTAAATTGCCATCCAAAGATGGATAGCCAGATACAATAACAAGTTTGCGGATTCATTTGGCCAATAACTTTTGGCCAGAGATAAACAAACATAAACATGAACAAAATGCCGGCGAGCGATAAAAATGCGCATAATTTCGCTGAGCTCGGCAGAAAGTTTGTCCAAATAAACTTAAGTACAACTCCCGGCATTTCCCAACCTTAACCACCCGCCCCCGCCCCCTCACCACTTTCCATAGGAAAATACAATCCGAAGCCGCTGCTCAGTCAGAGGCGCCCCGAAACACACTAATTGAAAACTATTTTTGGACGGCAGCGCTCCTGGGAGCCCGGGGATCCCTGGGTCTTGTGGGCTTTTGAGCCTTGGGTCCGGGTTTCGGGCTTCTGGGTTTCGGGTTAATATGTAAATGGCGGATAACGCGAAATGTGCAAACTTTGGCTGCGAAACAATTTACGCGGCATTAAGCGAAACGCGTGCGCACACCTCACCTCATGGACTCTCCACCAGATTGCTTTCGATTAAAGTTGTCGACGTCAAAGTCATTGACTAAATAAAGAGCATCCATAAAAACGGCAAAGTAGTTAGCCCCCCACCAACCAACCAAACCGAAACAAACCAAACCAAACCAAACCAAGCCGGCCAAAAAAGCTGAAGAAAAAACTTTGACAATTTGAAAAGACGCGGAAGGACGAAGGAAAGTTCCGCAAATGAAAGCCAGCCAAGCAGCCAAGAATAAGAGAGAAATAACGAAGCCAGCACGTGTCCCGATTATGAGTTCGACTGCCAAAGGTGACAATGGGGGGTGGCATTTTCCAGGTGGCACTTTTCGGGGGTTAAAACTTCAGTTGTGCCACGGAACAGATTTCAAGTTTGCCCCCAATAGATTTTGATGGCCATGAATTGCCGTCAACTGCGTGAT
Source organism: Drosophila melanogaster (assembly GCF_000001215.4). Classification (NCBI taxonomy): domain Eukaryota; kingdom Metazoa; phylum Arthropoda; class Insecta; order Diptera; family Drosophilidae; genus Drosophila; species Drosophila melanogaster. The sequence continues at coordinate 19,684,184 of NT_033777.3, read as the reverse complement.
ACTTCAGAGCTCTGAAGGTTAAGCAGTTTGAGCTTGTGGTGAAAACGTTTTTTTAGGCGCTTTTAAAAACACCTTGGATGGGGGGTGCTGGTGTTCCACAAGTGCACTTGAGCAAATACAGTAATAAATCATTTTTTATTCTATATAAAATAAGAAAGTAAGCCTTAACAGATAAGTGTAACATGACCTAAAACAATAACGTAAAAACTGAAGAAGGATTTCATGGAAAGTAAGAATAACCAGTTATATCAAATCGAACTTAAGTGCTAATCACAAAGGTGCGACTTTGCATCAACTTGTTTTTATCAATTTTCATAGCAACTTCCGACGCCCTGCAATGCCAAAGAATCCGCGAGGCACTTGAAAACTTCTAATGCTCTCCGCGAACACCGAAAAAGTGGGGAAACTTTAAGCTGCCGCCATAAGTCAGCTGGCAGAGGAAAAGCGGATGTGGATGCGAATGCGGATGCTCCATCCGGCGGAGCAGAGTTACGGTGCTCGGGAAAGTGGCAGAGTGGGCGAAAGTCTTGCATAATTTGCCTGCAAAGCGCTGAAAAGTAAATTACCGCCTAAGACTTCCTGTATTTGTTGTTTCGGCAGTGGGCGTGTCAAAAGTAGCTTGTCACGGCGATGGGATCAGCTAATAAACCACGCATCTCGCATCCCGGGCCACAGCTCAAGCAGCAGGACCCGATGAGCAGGCGCGGCAGACGCGGTAGACAGACACAGGAAGCCAGGAAGCATGGAACCCAGGGCCAAGTGGAGCATTTAAGAGCAAACGCCTTTGGGGCTCGTCAATTGAATTGCCAAAAAATTTAGCAGCTTCTGCTCGGCTGGCTCTGGATGGGGTGAATTGGGTAGGATCAGATGATGGAAAATGGAGAATGGGTCTGGGGATGGAGACGGGATACGGGGTAAATCAGGCAGCGGTAAATTGGTATTAAAGCGAATTGCCTATACCGAACTTCAACATGCTCGAAAATACATGCTTTTCTAAAAGTCTAAAAGTCAGAAAACACAATCAAAGGGCATATCTTTCAAATACATGTTTTTTATGATATACTTAATCTGAATTAGTTCGTTAGACCATAAGTCTATTCAAGTCTATTAACAAATTGGCAGGAAAACCATGACTACATTTTCAACATTAATACATTATTTTGTGTTTGATTTTCAAGAAAATGGCATTATACAATATCGTTGGATTTTTATAGATTTTTTTTCCAAGTGCAGATAGGGCTGGGCCTTCTATGTGTGCTGCCTATAAAAGGCTTTCAATTTTTGGTGCTGTCTTCTGGCGCCTGGTTCTTCTAGTATAGGTTTAATGCAGGCACGTCAGCAACAGCAATTTGGAAAGGAGCAGCCGGAAAAGCAGAAGCAGCAGGAGCAGCGATGTGGATGGTAGCGGCGGCAGGATCAGAAGGACGACAGGCTACGACATTGATGGATACGCAGTTAAGGAATGCCGAGTCAGCCTTTGCCTGCAGTAGGTGTCAGTCAGTTCCTCAGTTCGTCAGTCAGTCATCACAGCCTTCCATCAATCCATCCACCCAACCATGCACGGGTGTGTGTGTGTGTGTGTGTGTGTGTGTGTGTGTGTGTGTGTGCGATGGGTGGCACGTGGTTGGCTTTTATCACTTGTTAGTATCTAAAAATACGTGGCCCACATGCCGTCTTTCATTTCATTTCAGTTGGTTCGGTTCAGTTTGGTTTGGTTTTTCGTTCGGTTTTCCGTTCCCAGCAACTCTAGCACCTTCTTCTCTTTCTCTCTCACCTGAACCGCGCTTAAATACAAAATGATAAATTGCCATTTTGACTGCGGTCCCTGGTGCGGCCTCCGATCCGCAAAACCCCCGCCCGTCATCCTGGCCGCCCACTTTGACCCCCGGCACTGCAATAACGCAATGAACTGAACTCCACTCCACTCAGCTCCTCCCGGTCCCAGTTTGTTTTGGCCTCGAATGCCTGCTGCTTTTGCTTTTTGGCCTGCAAACTGTTTTTGGCGCATTGGCTGGGCTGAAAAATGTTGGCGTTACGCGCCGCTGATGTCGACGCCCAGATAACATTAAAACGCGAATACGTGGCTTTGCAAACACCAGGACCACTATGCCGTGCCCCCACCAATATCCATACCAATACGCACACCAATGCCACTACCACTACCACTACCACTGCCAACACCAAGACAAACAGGCACGCACACAGGCACATCTGCATGCCCAGATGGAGAAGATATGGAGGAGCGTTAATGGGCCGCCTCGGATCGTTGATTCTCGAAGGCGAGGAGGGCACAGTGGTGCAATAGTGCCAAATGGAGCACTCTACTCCTGGCCAACTAATGGATTTGAAGAAAATGGTTTGCAAAAAGGAAAGTAGTCTCGCAGATACATTTTTAGATATGCCCTTTGCTGGTGTTTTGCAACTTAAGTTAAGTTAAGATCCAGCTAATAAAGATAGTATTTAAATGGTAAAGTATTTCCCAGATCCTGAATATTTTAAGAGATACTTTTCAGCAACCCTCTATTTATAGTTCAAATTGCATAAATCTAAATGTATTGGTAACAATTTGTAATTGAAAACGTTAAATTGAAAGTTTTATCGAAACTATTTAGACAAAAAGCCCGCATTGGCCTTATGGGAACTATTGAAAGCCAAAGGTCGCCACAGGAATGTCAAATGGCAATTGAAGTTCACAGAGTTTCATTAAGTTTTCAACAGCTAACTGCAAACGCACGCAACCTTTGCCCGATTTTATTTTAATCTTCATTGAAATCGCACTCGACTACGGCTTCCCCAGGGGAAAGTGACCCTCCTTGGCCCATCGACCATCCAATATCCAGTGATAAACACTTTGCCGCACTCTCGGCCACCTCGGCCGGGTTAATATGGAAGCCATCCACACACAATTACCCATAAGAACCCTTTTGGCATTACACCAGCTCTGCTCAAAGGCCATGAACACCACATCCACATCCTCATCCTCATCCTAATCTGACATTGCAGCTTATCCCCGAAACAAAACGATGGAGGAGCCAGATGGCATAGGGGTTCCATTTTGGGATAGCACAAAAAAAAAAAAGAAAGGAGAAACCACTCACCGCATAGCCAACTCAATTTGGTGGCCATCATTGCAAACGGCCAAAAACACGGACAAAACAGTCGCAGCAAACTTCAAATGGCAAATGGCGCACAACTTCATTTAAAAGGCATTACGACAAACATTTGGCCAACAACTCCAGCAACGACAACAACAATGCCAGCGCCAACAGCAAGGATAACAACTACAGGACAACAACAGTTTGCACCTTTTTGGCCAAAGCGTTGACATAAACGCCGGCCCATTAGCATTTTTTATGCATTAATGACAAGCCACAAAAATGGGCACATCGTCATGCATATGAATGAGCCGAAGGAGGCGCAGGATACCTATCAATGTGTGAATGTCCCATGCTGTATGTATGTGTGAGTAAGGGAGAATGACTCGTGCATGTGTATGTGTGTGGCGACAATAGACACTAAAACTCATCAAACGAGCGAGGGATAAAAAGGGTCGAACGCAACGGAAGCTGAATTGGAGGGTGCCCTACATACAAATTAATTGAACTGCTTTCGACTGATTGCAGTCGATTCAGAATTTTAAAAACGCAGTGTTTCACTGGAATTCTTTACAACTGAGAGCCAATACATAAGTAGTTTAAATTAGTTTCTCCTACATATGTAGTTTTTTCAGAATTTTAATTTCTATAACTTACAGCTCATAAATCAGCTCTCAACTTTCAATTACTATATCTACTTGCAAAACTTTAAATAAAAGGATAGGAGTCATGAATATATATTGGAAACAATCCATTAAACATAATACTGATCGTTTAATAAGCTTGTCTACAAATCACTTTAAAAATTCTCCAGTAATCCCCAAATTCCAGAACATATTAAAAATCGAATATTTTTTCGAAAGCCAATAACTTTTTGGCCAATGTGCCTGGCTCACACTTTTACGACCTGTCCGTGGCTTAATAAATTCCGGCTCTAAAAAGCGGTGGAAAAAATATTTTTGACAAACTGCGCATAGATGGCGTACGCTGAGATAGATGACGCCTGTGTTGATAAGCGCTCCCAATTGCGGATGTTTTGAATAATCGATGCTTCCTGCTTGCCATGCATACGTGTGTATGCGTACGTGTATGTGTGCGTGTCTCTGTGTGTGTGTGTGTGTGTGTGTGTTGGTCCTTGTGCTGGCTGGGCTGTGTGTTTGCCCAGGCCCTAGTTTATTTTCCTTTCTATGGCAAACTCCGCTTTTTTCGTTGATTTTTTCACATAAATTTCAATTTTGAATCTCTGGCATTCTGCATTCATATGCAAAATTTCTCGTTTCTCGTCTCCGCATTTTTATTTGCCAATTAAAAACAGCCGCAGGCTCCGTCCTCTAGAATCTCCCAATCCGCATTGCTGCCGCTGCTGCTGATGCAGCGTCGAATTTAAATACAAATTGTTTGCAGTTCCTTCTATTTTGGGAGGAGGCGCTCTGGGCCTTAGTGTTTCTCCACCTGCAGCGGACAAAAGGCAAAGCCAATTGCAGGGTGTTGCATTTAAATTGCACATTGAACTTTGACATTCCGATAGCAATGCAGAGGCAGCCGCAGAAGCGATTGAAGATAGTATCTGGCAGTTGCAGCCGCAGCTACTGCCTTTCATCCTTTCAGTTTCGCCAGTTTGTCCCGGGAAGCTCAATTTATTGGCCAAATATGCAAGCGAAACGAACTGCAGCTAAATGCACGCAAAATGGCAGCCATCGAGGGGTTAAGATCCCACATAGCTCCAAAAACAGTGGAACTTTAATAGTTTAAAGTTTTCATATACCTTTTTTTTTTTTAGATAATTGCCTTTGCACTCCTTAAAAAGGGTTTTCCAGTTGACCTATTTCGGAAAACTCATTCGTGCTTAAAGTCTTATTGACTTTGTAAGAAAGTAAAAAAAAACGAAACAAATCAGTTCGTAACATATTACTTCCACTTGATCGTAATAGTCTTTAAAATGTTTCAATAAAAATTTTTTTATTTTTTTATTTTTTATTGGCAATATTTAGCCAAGTTCTACTGTATCTATAAAGTTTGCCTGGGCACGTGTTGTTAGCTTACGTTACTGATTGCGTCATGAAATATTGAAAGATTGTTAGGCAAATTGCAAAAGGATTGGTTGGAGGCGTCCCCTGTTTCTATGGCAAATGCAGGTCATGCATTCAACTCGCAATTTATTCAAGGCCATTCCAGAAACCTGAAAAGGTCACCGCAAAGTGACTGAAATTTCGAGTAATTCACTTCCAATATGGCAACCAGAAATAAAATTTCCGTGGCAATTGGCCTTTCTAGAAAAGGTCGTGAACCATGCACATGAGCCAAAGGATGCAGTGAGTGTTGTTTAGAATTTGTTACCAGGAAAATGAACTACGAATATGCAAATTAAAGATAAATTCAAACTATATTCTGCACCATAATGACATACCACCATAGTTCTACATAATATGTCTGCTCTTTAAAACTCTGCAGGATATATTAGTGGAGGGCTAGAGAAAGTCCTTTCCAGGCATTATATAAACCGAGGCAGAAATCGCATTGTAGAACGCACACCCAAGGAGATAAGTACACCCTGTTGTGCACACGCATTCAAATGAGCATTCAATTCAGGTCACTAGCCAGGATCCAGAGAACTTTGGCCGCAGAGCGGGATGAGCGGCATTGATTTGATTTGATTTCAATTTCGGGCCACTTTAAATTGTCTTAACCCAAACGCAGGGTGGAAAAACTAGATAGCTATAGGCAGATAGGTCCGGTCTCCAGACCTTTCTCAGCGATTTGGGCCAGATAAATTAAGTAGCTTAGCAAGACAAAAGGCTGAGGGAGAATGGTCATTGAGGCAAACGGTTAAGCTGCTTTAAATCAGAATCCCCAAAAATAACCTTCTCCAGCCGCCCATCAAACTAAGTCGTTTTGGGCGAATCGGGGAAATTTGGGGGAAAAACTAAAATAATAATAAGAGATCGGGGGCGGACAATCTTCGTTCAAGTGGAAGCAGCTGGTTGATTGATTGATTGATTTAAATTAAAGGCATTAAGCGGTCGGCCGGACGTTGGATTTAATCGATCAAGGACACCAAGGAGCGGCACAATTTCCCAATTGAAAATTACTTTATGTGCGCCTACGGCTGCTTAACTTCATCGTAATGTCATTTTCGAGCCCTTGGACCGGGACACTTCACTACAGGCTCAGTTCATCTTATGTCCTCGTATTTTATGACACAAACAGGCGGCGCCTGAATTTACGTGGCTCCTTTGGGCACCATCGCCTTTTCTCCGGCATTCCAAATAAACCAACAAATCAATTTGCCAGGTGCCAGGACACCGACGTCAGGAGCTACGCTTAGCTTTATTTCACTCTTGGCCGAGATTTATGGGCCGAGGGCGCGTGAGCTGGAAAAAAGCATCGGAGCAGGCCGAAATTCGAAGATGGAGAGAGTGTGAGGAACCGGCAAATTGTTTTTGTCTTTCCTTAGGACTTTTTTTTTTATTTGTGCCCTTCTTAGCCAGTGGAAGGAGGAAAAAAAGGACAGTTCAACTGCTAGTCGCAGGGCTTTTGCTGACCAGTCAGCATTTATTATTTATAATAGTCGACGGCTCGCCTTTTTTGCCTAGCAACCTTTCCTAATAGATGGCACCAATCCCAAACCCATCCCAGCCCCAATCCCAGCACGGAATTCCAGTCCCTAGCCAATCCGCCATCACCCACTAGAGCACTTTGTGCCACATTCAATTGCTTTACCGGTTTGTTCCTAGCCGGGCTTCTTTTTGCTCTGCCGGTATTGCTATCAGTAAACATTTTATTGTCACACACTTGGCACAAATGGGACATCGCCGGCTGCCACCGACTACCCGGTTTCCTTGGACCCCCAGTTGGTCCCCAGAATCCGGTTTCCAATCCCCAATCACCCACCCCAAGTCGGAGTCCCTGGCTCGTAGATCTTGGCTCTTATGCGGCAATCACGGCAGCAAACAGTCAACAATGAGATTTGTTTTTGGTTTAAGAGTCTAAGAGCTTTTCAATGCAATCTGCAATAGTCAAAGGTAATTCAGGAATCAAGTGAGTGCTGTAATGGTTTTCTATTCTGTTCAAAGAATTCCATAAAATATGGTAGCTAATAAAAACTCGACTGGAATGTGCTGAGAAAATTGCAGCTCGTAATAAAGGAGCTGGCAAGGGGAAGAACTATAATTTAAGGCACAAAGGTGCATTTCGCTTACTATTTTTGAAATGGATCTCGCTATTGCAATTGAATATGGCTTTTTAGTAGGGCATTGTATTTTCATATTTTATTAAATTACTTCTTAAAGTATTTTAACTAAATCTTCATTGGATAACGAAATTCTTTAAGAATTCTTTAGAGATTTTCTTTTGAGAAACTCTTTTAAAATACCACACCCACACCGTGCATCGACTCAAGGAACATTATTGTTTATTTATCGTCTTAATTCGCTCGTTCACTATTCATTTTTTCTTTGCCCATCGATTTCCTGCCAACGCTTTTTGTGATATTTTCCTGATTTTCCGATTATTGTTGTTGGCCTTTCCACCCAACCCCCCCGTTGGCTTACCTTTTTCCTTTTTTCATGGTCTGTTAAGCCTTTTCGGTCATTTGACTTATTGGTTTTTGCACTGCCCTCAGTGGCGAGGCGAAAAAGAGATTGTAGTCCCTCGGATTCAGCATAATGCAACTGGGCAGGAGGATTCGGAGCAGGTGGATGGGGTGGCTGGTGGTACTTGATGGGAAATGCGTTCATACGGAGCCCTAGGCTGCAGTGGATCCGACTGTTTGCCCACCCAACATCCCAGCCACCCACTCACATGGAAGGGGCGGCGTCTGTTTGTCTTGTCCACTTCCCACGGTCATGTGTCCTTCCTCCCAATGTATGTGTGTGTGAGTGTTTGGCCACACACAAAGATAGCTGGGTGTGCGAATATCTAAAGAAAAGGTCGCCATGGCGTCCAAACAACACACAAGCAGCCAACACCACACATAATGGAGGAAAATATGTATGTGTTATGTGTTGCACAAAAGAAATCGGCGAGTGACTGCAACAAACAACGTATCAGGTTACACTCTCTGTTTATAGTCACGAGCTGTTTGCCACACAAATTTGTATACCATTCAAATTGATATAAATAATACAGCGCACATGTCCGCAGCCAGGATAGACAGGACATATATTATGGAAATGTGATTTGTGGTGCATATTTCTCTTTGAAAATTTGAGATATTTCCCTCTTTCATTGTTGTGCCAATCGGTTTACGAATGGCAATAAAATTGTGTATCACGTTATATTGCTGTATACTATTAGGGATGAGGAATTGAGCCTTGAAGAAAGAATATCAAAAGATGCTGCAGAAAAGTAAAGAAAATCCAAATGGATCCACAATCCAAATAAATCGTTAAAAAAAATGATACATATTCCCTAATGACCAGCCATAAAAATGTAAAATAGTAAAGCAGAAGGACGGAAGCCATAGTCAATCTTATAGACTTAAAACATTACGAAAGAGCTGTGCTATCCTTAATAAAAGTTCAGAGTTACCTTTTTGAAAAAGGCGACTAATTAGTGTACAACTAAGAAAGCGGATGGAATCCCAAACAGGTTGGACTACTCGTATTTCTTTTATAACCAAACCCTGCAAAAGTCGAGAACTTTTTCCTTCCTTCATTTTCCCCTGCAAAGTGCAAATGTTTTTTCCATGAAATATGAAGAAAATTTTGATTGTATAATTTAATTAGTTTTTTAGCACTCAACCGGTGGAAGGGAAACTCCATAAATAACCCATTAAGTGGCTGCGGAAACTTTATCTGCCGTCGATGGTAATCATCCCAGTTAACCGAAACTGCCGGGACTTCAGTCCATTTGAGTGGCTTCGTTCAATTTCAAACTGTTGTGGGCAATTATTGTAAGTTTTTCGCTTGCCATTCCATCTGTTCTCAATTTCGGTTTAAGTGCTGCCGACGCTGCCGCTGCCACGCCTTGTTTTCAATTAAATGAACACACCCACCGCCCACCAAGCACCACCCACCACCCACCACCCACCGGAGCTGTTCCCAATAGCTGGTTTCATTATTACCGAGTTGCCAAATACAAACAAGCCAAAAACAAAGCAAAAACAAAGAAAGCGTAAAATCCATGAAAATTGTTGCCGCAATATTGAAAACGCGCCGTATTTGGGTCTTCGTCGCCCCAAGTAGCCCGCTCCATAGTCCCTCAGTACAAATTGAGCAACAAAACCGCCCGCCGCCCACTGAACACCACCCACCGCCTACTGTTGGAAAAGCAAGGAAAACAATCGGCAGCAGATTAAGTTCATGCCATGCTGCAGTTACATTTACAGTTACAGAGTTCCAGGACAAGCCCGACGACCCCCTCTTTCATATTCATTTTTGTACACACTTTGTGTTATATGTGGGCCAAAACAAATGTTGCCCGAAACCGATTTTCACCCGAAACTGGGAAAAACCCATTCAGAGCATCCTTTCAGAGACTCTTTCAGCTTGCGCTTTTCAGGATCATTGGCAGCGGGTTCGCAATCGTTTTGTGTTTTTTCTTTTTTTTTTGGCGAGGGCCTTAGCAAACGTTGCGAAAATATGTCACAACATTTGTTACACATTTTCGGGTCAATTTTTTATTGCAACGGGCGACTCGACTGTGCTCGACTCTGCATAAGCCGGGCGCCACCCACATGATCCGAAATCTTGTCACAGCTGCTGGCAACTGCCCTACCCTGGGAAAACCGTACACATATCCCAAAAGTCCCATCCCCAAGTCCCCTTTGGCTCCCCTCGTCGAGTGCCATTGACACTAGCGTGTCTTTCAATTAAAATCCATTCAGCTGTAAAATCGTAAACAGTTTTGTGCAGAGAGCAGAACACCCCTGGGTCTGCTGATAATGGAGATGAGGAAACTATTTTGTCACTCTTAAAAATACAAGTACTACTGCCAAAGAACAGGAAAACAAAGTCGATCTTCTGTTACTCGAAGTTCCCGAAAGGACACCTTTAAACGCGTTTTTCATTTAGGTATAAGGACACAAAACATGTTCAAATAGATGAAATCTTTTTAATCAGGCTCAAAAAATTTGAAACAGGATCTTAAACCCAAAGAAGACATTTGGAGAAATTGAGTAAGATAATTTTAAATTCCGCCATAACTAGCTTTCTTTTAAATATGCTGTTCAAATAATTAAATGCCGCTAATGATTGACTTTCAGTAGCTATCTAATGCTTTCCTTGCCAATTGAATTTACAATAGATTTTTGAAATGAACCTCCAAAGCAGTGAACCTGCGTGACAATTCAGTATGCCGAACTGATTGGCCTTTTAGCTACTGGGTATCAGCACGCGAGGCAGCCTGAATGACTGCAAATTAATTATGCACAACAAACAGATGACCCCCAACCGGCGAACGGCGACCCGTGTGGCAAAGACAACAGTATATGTACATTTTCCATGTACTATGGCGCAGCACAACAACGCTAAGTCCGGCGTCTGCCGTCCGGTTTGTCCAGTAATTGTTGCTTTAATTGTTGTGCAATCCCCCAAACCCACACCAAAGCCCAATCCCGATCCCAATTCAAAGGCCGGAGCTCGGAACCCAAAGAACCCCACCCGAAAAGCCGTCACGAATCAGCCTAAGCTGAGGCAAAAAGGGGATGGAATGATCGGAGGCTGCTTCGCCAATGTCGACCGCAAATTAATTTACAACGTAAACTGCAAAATTGAAAATTATGTTGTAATTACTCAATTCTGACGTTTTTCCCATTGACCCAAATTTATGGGGCCGTGCACCAACACCAACTCATAACACATACACACACACACGCACACATATACTGGCGCACATACATATTCAACGCAAGAGTTGAAGGCGCTTCCTTGTGGACGCTTCTTGGCTAAGCTCTTGGATTTACTGACACTGAGAGAAAACACCATTGAATACTTGAAAGTTTTTCCGATAAAAATACTATTTAAAAACAAAAAAGCATATTTAATTTGCGTTTATAAATCAAACATAATTAGCTAACAAGTAAATGAGTTATAAAAATAACTTTATTTTGCCAAGTGTGTTATGTCTGGCCTCAACCTTTGTGCCAATTTAAATGCGTAATTATAACGAGTGCCAGAGAGCAGTTAGAGTCCGTTCTGGCCTGCATATTAATTACGTTCACGGCGCCGCACAAAAGCGGAGTCCTGAAAGCCTGAAAGGGGAGGAAATCTTGGCAGGACCAAAGCAGACAATAGGAATTTTAATCAAGGATCAGCGTGCTCGAATTTATTTAAAGGTGGGCCATCGGAGCACCCCACCCACAGTGTGCTTCGCTCCTGGCCCCTTGGCGCTCTGGTTGGTAATCTGGTCAGCGTGTTTCAGGCATGCCATGAATGCCTTGCCTTACCTTGCCCCTTTCCCAGGCCCTTCTATTCACAAGCACAAATGCCGGCCAATTGTGGGGCTCCGTGAAGAGGGGACAAATAAAGGCTAATTAAGAGCGGAATGACAAGGCGAAGAAATGGGTTTTCATTGTTGCTGCCAAGCCGGGGCCAATGTTATTCTAAGATGGCACAAACTCACGATCCAAAGGTATTTAACCTTTCTTCTCATAAACGTACTATAACTTTCTCCGTAAATCTTTTCAATTTTTATTACCTGAAACATTGAGATAAACTAATCACGTCAGGCTAAAAATAGAAACATAATTCCATTTTCATTGGTTTGCCTCTGGCTGGCCTTAACCGGCCATCTCTTAAGAGTTTCCGTAGTGTAGCGGTTATCACGTGTGCTTCACACGCACAAGGTCCCCGGTTCGAACCCGGGCGGGAACAGTCGAAATAGTTTTTTGTCTTTTTTTATTTCATTATTATAGTTATTTTGCGATAATATTAAATTTAACATAATATTCACATTAAAGATGCGTCATCTTCCCATTCAGGGGCGTTTAATTGGAATTTTATTTGCATCAGCACAATGTGTTCTAACCTGGCATGATAAAATACATATAATGTTTATTTAACAAATCATTTGATTTACAAATTTGCTCGCCTTAAGCCGTATTTATTTGAAGATTTGAAGGGCTGGAGAAATGTTATCTTGGGCGGACACTTAACAGAATCATAAGCTTTCGTCCCGGCTTTACATATGATATGTATGATGAAGCTCAAAGTTTGTGCTTTACACTGCCCAACAAAGATCGACACCCAATAATTATACGAACGAGAAAATAAAACGATTTCAAAACCTTTGGAACTTTTCATTTCACTAGAACTCCCTTGACTTTTTGGACCCGCGTTCTTATACATTTTCATGAATCACACTCTTCATCTTCCGTATAAGAGAGCTTTCTCTTTCGGCTACTTACCACGCGATAGTCCAAAAAAGCTTTGCATAAACAAAACACTCAGAGCTTTCAGAGTCCACGCACCGAATGTGGTAGCAATGTCAAATTCGTGATTATCAGCGTTAATTGTACAATATTATGATTTATTCGAGCTGTAAATCTTCACAGCAAGCACAAACTGTAATTATACCACTTAGAATTCGTTGATGTAGTCAATTTTTTGAGATAATACAAACATTCCCGAGAAACTTAAAGAACTCGCCGGTTGGAGGGAACAATTCGCGTCCGTCAGCTGTGAAAGCTTAATGCCAACTGAGAGAACCGGCATCGAGAAAAAAGCCTTATGCAATTGCTCACGTTTGTTTACCAAGTAGTTCCCAGTAAGTGATAAATAATAATGAATGAAACTTATCTATCATTTAGTCACTTCCCCATTGATAGTTTCCAGAATGTCTGAACAAAGGGGCATAGCTATCGAAATTATAGAATTAAATCCCCCCACTTTATTTCATTGACACTCGTAATTCCAAAAGTTACAAACTGTAAATAATTGTTTGCCGCTCCCACGCTTCGATTCATATAAACTGAAACGATTACTATTGTTTTATCCAAAGTCAATTAGCTTTGGATCATTGGCTTTTGATTGCGTAAGATCATTTTACGATTTCAACCACTACAATACAGCGAATTTTCTCCTACTGCTGCAGAGCATATGACCATATATGGAAAATGATTTTAAAATCACCATATACCATATAAATTCAGGCTATCATTTAAGAAAATCTTGCTAGGGAATGCTAGCTGCTAATAGGATGTATTACTAGTTAGCAAGACACAGTTAATTAGTAAGTCACAGTAATTAGTAAGTAAGCAGCAGCTTGAAATACCAAAATATTATATCTACGAATTTCCGGTGTCTTGAAACACTCTATATTTTGTTTACACATTTTATTTATCAAAATTAAATATAATATATATATTAATTTAGTCAACAAATGCCAATCATCATGGCGATGGGATGCGGTTAATAAATAGTACACTCCATTGATCAGGAGGGGAAGTTCATTAAGAGTACATAGACTAGTGCGTACCTAAACCTAGGCTATAGTTACTGCTAAGGTGGATCGGTGGAACGGGAATGCGATTAATCCCTCGTGTGATCGCGTATCCAGTCAAGGTATTCAGTGACTCGAGTATAGACACCTGGATGGGCATAAAAATTAGTAAATGCTCTTTAAAGTAATGTTTCTGTAGCGCAACATACCTGGATATCCCGGCTCACCACACTTGTTGCCAAAGGACACCACTCCCAGTTGAACCCAGTGGGAATCATATCGCATCATCAAAGGACCGCCAGAATCGCCCTGCAAAACGGTTAAATTAGTTTTGATCCTCTATGAATGGAAACTCCTTTATTAACTCACCTGACAAGCATCCACTCCGCCATCGGAGTATCCTGCGCAGATGAAGTTCTCGTTGATAGGCTGGAAGTAACTGCGGTCGCAATCCTCATTCCGCCAAATGGGCAGTTCCGCCTGTCGTTGGCTGGTGGACTCCTTACCACCGTAGTAGGTGGTGCCCCAGCCCACAACGGTGGCTCTACGTCCGGGAAGCCGTTCCTTGGGCGGCATCCTGATTCCCTTTGGCAGGCAGACAGGGATTACATACTTTGATTTCCTCACGGGCTTATCCAAAACAAGGATGGCAATGTCATTGTAGAATCCAATGCGGGAGAATCTGAGGATACACACGTTACCAATACTATTCACATTAGGAGGTCCATAACCTACCGCTCATGGGTGCGCACTTCCTTGACGGCGAAGGTCACGGGATCAGAGGGTTCCGCATCCGTTGACAGATCGATGTCACCCAAGCGAACCGTAAACTGTCGAGCAGCAAATCTAGAAGAAAAAGTCGATATTAGTGCCCATCAAATGCAGGACTCACTATGACTTACGGTTTTTGACGCGAGTCCCGCGTACAATGCGCAGCTGTCAGGATATATTTGGTGCCAATCAACGAACCACCGCACCAGAACTCCGTGCGCTTGGGTCCATGGAGAAAAATGGCTGCCATCCATGGCCACTGACCATTCGGAGCCTCCACTCCGCCCACAATCCTACCAGTTGAGTACTCCTGCTGACCGCACTCATCGGGGTCCACAATGTTGTTGCCGATCTCGTCCAGACCCTCCGGCTCCAGAGGCACCTCCGTCGTGGTGGTCGTCGTGGTAGTGGGCGGTTTCTTCTGGGGAATGAGCACGAGACCAGATGTGGGGCGCGTGGTGGGTCGAACAGTGCTTTTCTTCGTGGGTTGCGTAGCCTTGGTGGTGCTGGTGGTCGTCGTGGGACGAGTGGTCAGCCTCAGAGGTTTCTGAGTGGTCAAAACAGTGGAGGATGAGGAAATGGGGCAGCACACGCCCGGCACATAGAGACTCTTGAAGCACAGGGACTCTCTCAAGCTGCTGAGATTCAGCAGCAGAGCGGGACAACTGCTGAGATCCTCGCAACGTCCTCGCCTTCCACTTGGCGTTTTGCAGTAGTTTTCCACATCTTTCCCGGTTCCTGCCTCATCACTAGCCTCTGCCAACTGATCCAATGGGGTCAGAGTAATAGGTGCCTCTGTGGTGGTGGACGTAGTTGTGGTGCGCGGAGTAGTGGGTATCTTGATCTTCTGCTGCGATTGCTGAGCACCCTGGGCTACCGGAACCAGGACACCTTCTTCACTGGGCTTCTTGACCTTCTGCTTGTTCTTATTCTTCTTCTTTTTCTTCTTTAGCTTCAGCTCCTTGTTCTCCACAAACATGGGAGCAGAGTCATCCATACCGATTCTTTTAGTTGCCACTTGGATGACACTCAGATTCGCAGGCTTGCCAGCTGGTAGTAAACTATTGGCAGAGAGTGTAATCGGTAGAGGATCCATAAGTTTGTCTGAGACTCCTGGCAGTTGCTCGGAATTTCCTCGTGGGGAGGATGTGGAAGAGGGAACCACTTCGGTGGTGCTGGAAGCACTTGCGGTTGCGCTGGACGATCCACCCGACTGACTATTGTCCTGGCTTGTATCCTCACTCTTCTCCGCCCCCTCCATTTTGGCCTGATCCTGTCCACCGCGAGTTATGTCCACCAGCATGTGCCCCACATGGTTGAGCGCTCCCAAGGTCTCAGAGATGCGATTAAAGGTGGATTGGGAGAGCAAACGAGGCAGGGATTCGTTGCTGCCCTCGGACTGTTCCTCGTCGCTATCGTAGTACTCACTGGAACCCTCGACGTCGTCATCGTCATCCTCGTAGGCGGAGCCGGACTGACTGCTGCCGCTGCTGACACTGCTGGCCGAGCTCTGGCTCTCGGCGAGATCCTCGATCAACTGGCGACCCAGTCGTCGATCGTGCAAATGTGGCTGAAAGAAAGACGCTGCCTTAAGGGTTAAAGTTATGAATGTCCGTGCACAGCATCCTGCATCTTGATCACACTTACCGTCGTTGGTCAAATGGAGTGGTTGCTCCTCATCGTTCCCGGCATCCGATTGTCCCTGAGCGGTCGGAAATGTTCCCAAGGAAAGTACTGAAACAATGATAAAATATATTTGATATAGTTTCGCTACTTTAAGACAAATTAAGCTTCTGACTTCAATAAATATACCTATGCAGGATTCTAGAAACGTGATAACTAAAACAACTAGTAAGCAATATACATACAGTCAAAGAAATTTTTGTAAAACACCTAAAGATAACAACACTCTTTGCCTTTAAAGATAAACAGTGAGTCAATAACTTTTTCAAAAGCCGCTGGTAAATCATTTTCTGACTTTCAATAAAATATAATAATTAAATAAAATGATTATCAGCTTTTTAAAATTAAGTGCTTTGATAAGGAAGCTTGATTGATAAATTATTGATATTACTTAGTAACGAAAAGTTATATATTAATATTGATTTTTTTTTTTTGTTCATGTTATGTATCAAAAAATGCCATTGGTTACCTCTAATTTAAAATGTAGCCAGCTAAGTTACAATGTAATGTACCCATTCTAGAAGAAGTACAACCCTATTTTCTTTAAAATACATTTGCCTGATGCACTTGCTAGTTATGAAACGCACTGTTGGGGAAACCATGCTTATAGAGTTTGAAAGCAGGAAGTATTGGAGATCCGCGAGCGCCCAGCTGGCCAAACTCACTTCAACAATGGTCCTATGCAAAGTCTTTCGGCTTTGTCGCCGGTTGAGTAATGTCACAAATTGGCATTACGCATCTGCGGTACGCCCCCTCCCCCGCACCCATCTTGTCCCTTAATGGGAAAGTATGTCGTTGTTCAACTGAAGCGTTTAATGTTTATTTAGTTGTGAGTTTATTTGGCTTGACTGCCGTGACATAATCTCAGTTCGTCGGGCTTGGTTTGCTCGGTTTTTTGGTGGGCTTGTCTCCATTTACCCTAATGACTTGGCATTTTTAGAAGGAGAAGATCTCCGCGATGAGGAACTTCCTCCCGGATGATTCTTTATGTAAGTTAATGGGCGCCAAGGTCGCCAAAAGATTTCACCTCGCAGCGAAGGAAAACAAAATTGATTATCTTAAAGTGATTTGGGTTAAGCTGCTATAGTTTCGGTTTTATTTCGCCTTTTTTTGCTTTATTTTGAATTTCTTATTTTGCTTTTATGCCAGATTCGAACGCGGCTCATTAACATTTTTCGAGGTGTGCACTGCAACTTTGCCACTTTCACTCGGAATAAAATTGCCCATACCAAATGGCACTGCTTCACTTTGTTGCTGCTCGCCTCAACACAATGAAATATTGGCCAATTATAGGGCTTATATAGAAATGATTTCTTGGGAAAAGTGAATGCCCCGGAGGCCCTAGACAGACTAAGCACATTCGTTATGGATACGTGCGCTCTTTTTGGTTCATTGTTGATCATACTTTTATGCATTTTGACCCAAAAACATGTCACACCGTTCAAAGAAATAAGTGAAAATAACATTGAAAATTCTTAATTCTATTTCTGTTTAAAATTATTTCCTTATTTCTTGTTTACAATATAAACGACAGCATTTGTATTTTAATAAAGAAGTAAATATACCCGTTACTCGTTGACTAAAAGAGTTTACTATATTCGTTGTTAAGTACGCAACAGGTGGAAGGAAGCATAATGTTCTTCTTTGTGCAACAGAAGAGCTTTGCCACGCCCATTCTAACGCCCACGAACCGGTAGAACAGTCACGCAATAGCAGAGCAATGGGTATCTGGTAGTCGAGGAACCCGAGTTTTTAGCACTAAATATCGTTTTTTTTCTAAATATTTTATACATTACTAAATCAATTCTCCCAAAATCATAAATCCAATTAACCAAGGCTAGGAGTTTTGTCAGCTCCGAGTTAACACTCTTTCTATCATCGGTCGGCTAACGAAAGTGAAAATCCCGAAGAAAGCAGTTGAAATGTCAACGCTGCAATAGCCGCTGATGGAAAATTACAAGCTAATCCCCGCAGAGGGACAAAACGGGGAAAATCGAAAGAAACAGCGGCTGCATTAACTTCCGAAGCAGAAATCTCAAAAATTGTACACTTCATGGTCAGGCAATCGGCAAACCGCCTGGAGTTTTGGCAGCCGGCAATGGCCAGGCCAAACTTACCAAACGGCCAACAAATTGCGGCGTTGACAACTTTTTTCTTTCTTTTATTTTGTTTATTGCATAATAAATGGTCAAGCCTGGCGTTGCGGTAATACTAAGAAACACGTACACAAGTGTACTCTTTGGGCCAGGGGAGATATGCGATTGGCCTTGGTGGCGTTATCTATGTGATTTGCATGCCAGCTGGTTTTCGACCTGTCTGTGACGTCACCGAGCGGAAGTTTTATTGGCAGTGGCGGCCAAAGAAAGTTGCAAGCTGCCTCACGTTGCACGAATCATGATGATAGCCACAAATGAAAAAAAATATACAACAAACCGCAATCATCAGCTGCATTCGGACTTTCGTCGGATGCGCAACAGCCTGTTCGTTGCCTAAGTCTTTTGTTTTTTCATTGATATATTTTGCGCAGCACATTAGCACAAATTAACCATAAGAGGGTGATAAATTGTTACCAAATAAATGCTTGGGATGCCCAAAAGTAGGTTAATTATTTGTTAATTTTGGGGACAATCATATGTTGTTTTTCTTTCCAATACCAACCCAGGCACAGCAGAAACACCTTCGTTTGCATCTTGCCAATCATCAACTTAAAATGCAGTCTCCGTTTTCAGTTCACAAAGCCGTTGAACATTTGCCGAAAAATGTGTTAGTTTCGTTCACTTTTTTGTTTACTATTATTATTTAACACACTCGACGACAGGCGACCGCTGCGATGACGAACCCAACGAAAACGTCTCCGAACGAAATGGAAAGTGTTAAAAAGTTTTAAGACGCGGCGACGTTTTTTTAGCTTTTCGTTATCTTGGCTTAGCTGAAACACAATTTTGCCTTTGTGTAAACTTTAACGATTTAACGAGCTGCCAATTGCTTTAATTGAATTTTGTAATATTTATCTTTATTACGCCCGATAAAAATTGCGAAATCGACTGCGAAAAGTGGACGAATTTCACTTTTTATACGCCTGTTCGTTTTGAGCAAGGCGTTATATTGGCAGTTGGAGCACCGCAGTCCAATTGGAGTTGAGCTTATGATTGGATTTGTTTGTTTCGGGCCTTTTAAAGGGTTTTTCGAAGTTGGAGCGGAGTGCGGTCTGCTGCTTCCGTGTGCCGCTGCTGCCCGAGTTCGACTGAAATTGAAACTGAAAATGCAAAAGCCGAAGACAACACCACGCCAGCAGCAACAACATAACATTTTGTGGCGTCGTTGTCAGGCAGCTTTGGCCTTTGCTGTTGTTATTGCCGATGGAGCATTTCGTTTCGTTTTCATTTCGGTTTTTTAAGGGGGGATAGGTGGCGGTTAAGAGGGGAGGGAGCTAAGAGCCGCGACGGTAGCCGTGAGGTTGTCGGCTGGATTTTTACTTTCTTCAGACTTTAGGCATTGTGTGTGCAAGAGGTGAGACTTTGGGCACTCGCAGTGTCACTTAAATTGGGTATTTTCCTTGTCGTATATAATTTATAATTTGACCAACTTAGCCATCTTGCGTTCCTTGAAAAACCAACTCATCGAACCCATTCAACTCTGCACATTAGGTTGAGCAAATTTGCATTGAGCACGCCCACATAATGCTGGGCCCCAGGTATTTCCCAGTCCAAAATATGTAGTCAATTTGCGCAACCTTAGCTTATTTTCCGCTCTCGAAACCTCCGCCGCCAATGCAATCCACTCCATCAAGTACTGGGCCCGTTTGCGATGTGGTTTTTGGGTGAATCATGGTGTGGATTCCCCAAAACGAACAGCGAACTCTTTTGGCCTGGCCTACTTCAAATGCAAATGTTTTAGCCGCAGACATACATATATTCACACAGCTCCATATGATTGATTGATCATTGAATAGGGGGGAGAAACCCATAAAAATTAAGAAAATTTGAGTGGAAATATGGTGGCAAGGCTTTGGCTTTAATCTACAACTGCCATCGCGCATATGTATCTATAGCTCCCAGCTGGTAGTCTTCATCACATCTTTAGCCCAAGTGCTTGATTTTGTTTTCGTTTTTTAACCCTATCATAGTTTTTGCTCGAGCGTCACTAACGACCGTGAAAAGGCAAAAGTGTGGAGCGTGTGACCAACATAATTAATTGGGTATTCATAAGTCTGTTTCTCTTCACCCTGCGGCTGTTTGAAGACTGCAGGCGGTAGAAAATCGAGCAAGTTCCATTGTTCCATCCAAAGTTGACACCTTTAAAAGAAAAAGCAGCGCGAAATAAAGATATAACTGGCACTATAAAAATAAAAGAAGAAAATGGTGCTAAAAAATGAATGGGCTAGCCAACCGGCTGAGAAATAGTAATGCAAATGGGCACGCAAGCCAAGATTACACATAAGTTGTATCTAAATAAAGGAATCCTTTTCGCAGAGCTTAATTTAAGCTTTTGAATTGAAAAAGCTTTCAATATCAAGGGTTTTGGTACAAATTATCTTGTCCCAAAGTTTTAGTACAATGATATACGCAACAACAACTATTGTTAAATGGATTCTCTATTTATTTACAATTAAAAGCATTTGTTTGAGACATTAAATTACAATTCACTTAGGCTACATCAGCTACTACGTCACTTGATTAACTTTAAGCATTTTAGGAATTGAATTGATAATTTGTAATTTATCCTGTAATCAGATCTCCATCTGTCCCATTTTTCCATCCTTCTGGTTTAACAATAATCTATGTTTAAAATTCATTGACTTAAAGCTTGTGCGTGAAAGCTTAAGATTAAATTTGCGATACACGTTTCGATATATGCGAACAATCAACGTTTAACACTCGGATGGAGTGCCAGAGAGCTAGCGAAAGTATTTACAGGGCACAGTCGTCGTAGTCCTTATAGATACTCGTAGAACACACACCAGTAGATGCCATTCAGACTGGCGAAGAGGGCGGGGAAAAGGACGCGCGAGGACCGATCTATATATATAGCCCGCTTGAGCCGCTCCTGGGCGGGTGTGAGTTTCGGCTTGGGCAGTTCCGGTTCCGGTGCCGCTGGCTGAGGGGGCGGTGGCGGCGGAGCGATAGTCGGGGTCAGTATTATCCGCGACTCCTGTCGCGGAATCCACGGACCATCGGCGTCCAATGGCGGACGCACCACGCGGCGTGTGGTGGTTACAATCTGAAAATATACAAAATTATTTGATATTAAAAAAGAAACTTCTGCACTGCAAACTATCTATCAATGTTATTCCTTTGTATCAACTGAAGGATTATCAACTTACCCTTCTATTCTTGGTCATCTCGTCAAAGATCTTCTCAATTTTCTCGATCTTTTCATCGGCCAGTGGCAACATGGTGGCTTGTTGCTTGCTGGCCGTCGAGTTGCTGCCCCCAGGAGGAGCACCCTCGCCCTCTTTCTTGGGCCCATCTCCCGCCACAGGTTTGGGTGGATAGGCCATCGGCTTGGGAATGGGCGTGTCGCTCAGGACGATGTTTATTAGACAATACTCCATGAGGGCCATAAACACGAACACCGTGCAAACGGACATAAAGGCGTCCACTGCCTTGAGATAGGAAACAGGTGGCAAAGACGACTGCGATTTGGCGTGTTGCGTGGAAAGCGTTAGCAAGGAGGTGACACCCAGAGTCACACGGGCTGGTGCCGCCTCCGGTTTGATCCAGAAGGATACCCATGACATGATCACTATCATGCAGGTGGGAATGTAGGTGTTGAAAACGTAGTAAACCAAACGACGCTTAAGGGTGAACACCACCTCCAGGCATGTGAAGTTGCCAGTGGAATAAACTTGGGTACAGTCCGCCGTTTCATTTCGGATGAGGGCCACCTGCGGCAGTTCGATGTTTTCATCAACCACAAGGGGCGTTGTTGGATCCCACTGGAATATCAAGTCATCCGTGGTGTGGGACACTAAAAAAAAGGTTTTAGATTTAAATATTATCTATAAATGGAAAGCAATGACGCATCAGCGATTTCTATTCAGCTGATTCACCGGTGAAAACCAGTTAACGAAATCTTACGGCTTTCCATTTGCAGCTTGCACTCCTGTGTATCATGAGGATAAATGGCGAAGTTCATGATGCAGGACAGCTTCAGTGTTAGTTTGACCATGTACAGAATGGTCTTATCCTTGTACAGCCACATATAGTGATTGGGTATTGTCATGGTCTGAAAGGTCACCGATTTGGCGTTTTTGAAAAACGAATCCGGCCGCCACATATTTTTTAGCCAGTCCACCTCGAGCAGGCGGTATTCCTGTGTCATATTCTCCGGCAATCGCAGGCGATGATCCTTCCACGTCTGTGCAAAGAACACATCCGCCACATAAGTCATCGAGTTCTCATCAATGGAGTCCAGACCCATCACCGTCACATGGAAGTAGACTATCGTCGGCTGACCCTCTTTCTTCGGCGGTCTCATCTTGTCGTAACGCTTGATGTCCTCGGGCAGGATGTCGGTTATGGCCAGACTTTGTCTGGTTGAACAGGATAACTTCAGTTCGATATTCGTTCGTTCTTTAAGTTTATACTCACTGAAACTCCCCTTTGGCGTAGTGCTTCATGCAGATGGTGCAGATCACCAGGATTATTATTTGGAACACCATTTTAATGTGAGCTCTTTCTGTGTGGAAAATATACTATTATATAATTTCTAATTTTAAAGATTTAAGGTATAAGGTGCCATAAAGATCCCTAATCAACAACACTAACAAATCCTTTTATATATTCCTTTTTTACGTATATATTGAGTTTCCGCGAGACCTTCCTGAAGCCTATTTACAATAAGAATGAGCATTAGTTTCATGGTTCTTCCTGCCCAAAGGGTGACAATGGGACTACGCCGATGCAAACAACTTGAAACGATATTCCGGTATCGTCCGTGACCTTGCCATCAGGTGGAAAGGATCAAAGGCTTTCGAAGGGTCGTCTTGGCATTGACAATGCATCGAGAGCGATTGGCACGAAAATAGTAACAATTATGCCGCTTAACCAAGTAAATAAAATAGGGGCCGAGACCAAGAGACAATGGGGCATTTGCCGTCGACAATGGATAGCCTCGGCATTGGGAGCCATCGAAAGCAAGTCCGAATGCAGCCTGGCAACCCTGGCCGCAGGACATAGACAGCGATACCTGTCGTCGTCCCAGTCGCTCGCTGCACAATACCGTCTTAATTCACAATTAAAGCCACTCGAAGGGGCGCAGTGTGGGCGGTGGGCGAACTGCGCCTTAAGTGGCCATGCGCCTTTTCATGCGCCCGCGAGAATGGGGGGCGTGGCAGTGTAGCCGCCCAACATCCCACATGACGAACACGGCGCAGAAGGCGGGCAATGAAGGAATCCTGCCAATGCTGCAGAGCCCCCATTAGACAAGGACAATTGCCACGGCACTCGGCGCGGCACAAGTCTGAGGATTGCTTTCTTCTCGGCAAATTGGGACAACTTAAAGAATCAGCGATTTTAAATAATGAATTCATAATTAGACTGCAATAAATATTTACTTTAAATGGATGATGGGAAAATTATTTTGAGATCGCAATAAGATTGATAGAAACCGTTATAATAGTCTATGTGTAACATCATTTTATTAAAGGTAAAGAATGTTTAAGCAAGATATTCAAAAAGTATGATTAAGAATATAAAAATATGATTAAGGACATAAAAATATAATTTAAAATATTCAACTGCATTTTAAAGTATTACACTTTATTTTGTAATATTCTGATACCACGCTCTCTTTTATACGGACAAACTTTAAAATTATTTAATTCTTTACAAGTGCTTTTCCAAATTTAAATTTTTTTATATTAAAGAACGTTGTATTGACTCTCAATCAGCAAGAAATATTTATTAATATTCAAGTATAGATTGCTCATTTATAAGATTTAGCGAAATTTAACGTTTAAAAACTACTTCATTTAAATAAATGTTTCAAATTGTTCATGCACGTGTTACAATTTTGAGTTAATTGTTTTATAAATCAGTTTATCAATTTAAGTAAGCCACCACAAAAAGTTAAATAAATATTTATTATTTTAAATTATTTTAGTATAACGCAATTCATTGTTTATCTATAAAATTTCACTCTTAAATCTTTTATACACGGTTATAGAATCTTACACAGTTTTTAGATGAATTCGAAATAGCTTTCCTCTCCAGTCAAGTAATCTTTGCTTGGTTTTCGAAGCAATATATTTCTGTTGGATTTCTAGAATCTTCACAGAGATTACATAACCATCAGCTTGACGCCACAAATGGCATGATTAATAACACCACTATTCATAAACTTCCCGAATGAATTTTATTGCTTTATAAAGATGTCAAAGAAGGTTTCTATGTTTTAAGGAATATTTCAGAACACTTCAGCATTTAACAGTTTACTCGAAATATTTTTGAAAATTCAGTTTTTCCGTTCTAAACGTCTTGGCAGTTCAAACTTTCGCTGACAACTGACAGTTGGTGGCGAACAGATTTGAATTTAAAACGTTGCCAGGCACGAACGAACAGTTCACCAACAAAGGATGCTGGATGCTTGACGCGATGTTGGTATAAGGGTCCGTACGTGTGGGTGAGTCCTTTTTTTTTTGCGAGCGGTGGGGAAAAGCAAAAGTGAAAGCCGCCAGAAACGTGGTCTTTAATATTGGGGAGAACAAGGAACTATCGGCTATGCCTGCTTGCATTTTCGTCTATATATAGGACAGGCAAATATTCTTTTGCCAACCAGGGCTGCGAAAACGCCATGGGCCTGTGTGTTTGTCACTTAACATAATTTCCTCAAGTACTTTGGCATTGCCTTCATTTGCTACATAATCTGCTAGGCTCTGTCGTCATCGACATTGTTGTCGGCTCACCCTTCTTGCCCAGAAGTCAATGATGCAGCCTAGAATGCGGAGGGCAGGACCTTCAATTCCCATCATGGCAAGACACGACGTATGTCCATTATTGATTCGACTCGTTGGTTTCGAGGGAACTTTCATGCAGTTGTTTCAAGCTCTTATTTGTCCGCACTCGTATTCTTTAGTTTTGAGCATTTTTCAATCAATTTCCTCGTTAGTCCTCCCTTAACAAGTTCTCCGCAAGATGCCAAGTGTCCCCAGAAGTGGCATTTGTCGCATCAGAAGTTGGGACCAGTGGCATCCTCAGTGGGGACGCGACACTTGGGGTCGCAGGCTAATGAATGCAGAGCCTCGGTAATCCTGTGATCCCTGTCTGACGTCACACGGAATGAACAATTGGAACTGCAACGAATTAAATGTAAACGCCAGAGGGAAATCGCAAGGAAAATCAAGTTTAATGAGATGATTACATCGGAGAATAGAAATGAAAGAAGAACGAAAAATTTAAGAAATAAAGAATATGCATTATTAGCTTCCAAAGTGCAAGATGCTCCAATTGGATGGCTTAATTTGAAATCGACGCTTTCTTTCTAGAAAAAAGTGAAAAGTTATTAATGCTTTTTCATCATGTTGTGTAAGCTCTCACGCCTAAATTTGGCTAATAAAATGTATTTAAAACAGCTTTCAGGAAATATTATAATTACATCTTTAATGTATGTCACAAGATACGAGTCTTTTATACTTGAAATACCAACATGAAGGATATATCTTCTCTTGACAATAGGCAAAAATGTATCTTGTTTATTAACGGCAAGGTCGTTGTGATTCAATTTATAATTGCAAAAATCATAAATAATAAACACTTGGCTTTTCCCTTCGAATTTCTGGCGACCTTGAAGCGGCTCGCACTCACTATACATAACGCAGGCTGTTTTCTATATGCAGATTTTGTGAATCCCAGAGACCTGCCACGCCCACTCGCCCAAGAACTACTCAACGCCTTTCCGCAACACTCTTGAATAGATACCATACATCCTTTCTGTCTTACTGGCCTCCGACCGAGGAAGAAGACTTGTCGTTATTAAATTATCTCTGATGCGATAATAGCGCACTTAAGTTACCACCACACCTCGTAGTCATCCTCGTCCTCGTCGTCGTCCTCATGCCCATCCTCATCGGCATCCTAGCCCACTCCCCGCCACGCTCCTTCCTATTGATGGGGCAGCTATAAAAAGCCGCAGATTTTTCTATAGTTTATTCGAATGCAGTCGAGCTTGGACCTGTTCTGAGTGCTCCTATTCCTCGCCAGAAACCACCACCCCCAGTATTCCGATTCCGACCCCACTAAGTGGTGCTCTTAAGTTTCTGCTGAGGGCAGCATCAGAGGGCGGTGGCTATGGCAAATTCGCAAAAGGTTTTGGCGCACTTGCAATTTGAATACTTTAGGTGGGGGTAAAAAAAAAAACTAGCAAACTTTTTACTTGTGTTTGGCTTTTGACAAGCGCTCTATACGTCATAGAAAATGTTGTAAAATATATTGTAGGATAAATAGATACAGAAGCGAAAACTTATCTAGCCAAATGCGTTTTGGCTTGCCAAGAAAATAGCAGTGACGTTAAGAGAGCCAAGGTTGCAGAGTTACTAAGCCTGGTTATCGAATTTTCTGGATTTACTACCTCTAGTGAATCAAGCAAGGATCTTATGCGATGAACGGCAATTGGACTGTTTTGGCCAAACCCAATTCAACAGAGCCTGGAGACGAGTACATTGTTTTTATGGAGGTAATTCAAAAACGCAGTTTTGAAAAGTTCTAGTTCCCAGTTTGTAAGGTTAGATATAAAAGAGGGTGAAAGGCTATAGCCAAGTACCATAATTATCATAAACTCAGCTAAAAGGAAGCTGCTCTTTTCCTAAATTGGCCACTAGCGCCATCTAGCGGCGGTTATATGTATTGCTAAGGATTTAATATCTTAGTTTACAAAAACTTTTAAAACAATGAATGGGTTCGAAGTTTTCGAGTTTTCATATTTTAACACCTCGATAGAATTATTATGTATTTCATAATATTCAAAATTGTTCAGTTTTGAGCGGTATGAGGGCGTACAAAAATGTTTGTCAATATTAAAATTCCAAAAATCCAAAAAAAATCATAAGTGAAATAAACTTACGTTTATTTGGACAGACAGACACGGGTGTACAGTCAATAAATATATATCTTCATTTTAAGAAGCTTTTTAGCTAGACAATAGTCAAATGGTAAAAAACCAGCTTATAGTCGAACAGTGATGTATCGGCCAATTGAGTCTTTTCCATTTCACTTCCTGCCACTGAAACGCAGACAAAATGCCATTAAATATTAATCGCCACATTTGGCGAGCGGGGAAACCACACAGTGTCCCAGTGAAGATGTGACCCACATTGGCAGTACGCGGAAGTTCGCTGAATGGAACTCCCGCTGTCCCACCCAACGTCCAACGCCCAGTGCCCACATATCGCAACTCCACCCATTTCATTCATGAAAAGCCTCAAAGCGAGGACATTGAACCGCTCGCAAGGAGCTAATCAGGGAGTTTTGGCTGGGGGATGATGGGTGGTGATGGGTCGCGTGGGTGGGTGGTGCCTCTGTCCAGCAACAGATGAGAGAGAGAGAGAGATAGAGAGAACCAAATAGAGAGAGAGAGAGAGTGTGAGAGCGAGCTGGCCAGGTGGGCCACCTCATTGTTGACAAACAAACCTGTAGCCGCTGGCCAACACGTGGCGTTCGCTCCCATGGGTGGTGGTTCGGGTGGTTCCACTGCTACGCCAGCAGGGCGCATGCTCCGGATTCGCGGACAGCTGAGCGCGAAACCGTGACGTCGCTATTGATTTTTACACACTCGCCGGACGCGCATCGCTGCAATTGGAGTTGCACGAAAAAACAGGAGCCGCAGGATGCTTTAAGATATCCGCAGCCCATCCTTCGAGCGGCTAAATCAGAGGCTTTCTTGCAGGCGCAGCTTGGTGGTGCAACCGCGACAGCGGAATCCCTACCCAAGATGATCAAACTGCGGCCATATGTGCCCTCCAAGAGGATTGCCATACGGGACTCGTCCATCGACGAGGATGCGAGCGACGATGTGGAGGACGAGGTGTTCATCAAGGATGCCAGGTCGGCGAAGGTGAGACCGAAATCAAAAATCATAAGATCATAAGGATCATCTTATACTCGAGTGTGTGGACACGGAAGGGTTAGAAAAGAGTGCTGACATTTCGTGCAAAGTTTCGAGTGTACAGAGGAAAAAAAAGTTGTGAACGATTCTCTTCAGATTCTCTTGGTTGAAAGACACACGAAAAATGTCTTTTCTGTTTTAAAATATAGTTTGAAAAAATAAAATCAAAATTATAAGCTACCATATGCCGCGCTCATTTTTGGTTAAATACATACATTTCTTGTTTATTAAATTATTTATTTCTTGTGTATTAAATTAACTAAATAAATTACTCCTATGATTTATTACCATTTAAATGGATACAAAAAGAACTTTTAATAGAGCAAATTCCTAAAAAAGGAATATTTTATATTGAAAATTTAAATCTCAGCAATTTGAAAATAAGAAAATTTGTAGAAGAATAATATAACATTAATTTTCTCTCTGTGGAACCATGATATTATTATTATAATTCTAACCTGGATCTGTTTTCATCCCACAGCGCAGCGAGGAGCAGGGATTGAAGCGGCCCCTGATGGCGCCGCGTCGCAAACACAGTCCAGGTTCCGGACCCGGATCCGGCTCGGGATCAACTCCGATAATGAAGCAGCACAGGAGGCGGCGCTGCTGCCGCTGCTGCGAACCCTTCTGCTACGCCCTGGCCGCTCTAACGGTACTGTGCGCCCTGCTCAGCCTGGCGGCCCTCATGCTGACGCTCTTCCCGCTGCCGCTGCAGCGAATCCGGCACTGGTGGCGCCCCGATCCCGCCCAGCTGGCGGCCATCTCAGCAGGCTCCTCCCGCATCTCATATGGCAGCTCGCTGGGCAGTGAGTTTGTTCCCTGCACCCAGATCAGTGTCCAGAAGCGCTGGTCTCGCAGCTTGGCGCGCATGAACAGCGAGAGTCCGCTGCGAGCGGCTGATCTGAATGGCGATGGCATCAAGGACGTGGTCTTTGGCTATGGAGTGGACGACAACATACCCTACGAGGGCATACCCTTGCCGCGCTGCCAGTGCGCCCAGCAAGGGGAGGAGGTGCCCTGCGAGGGCGGCGTGGTGGCCTTGAACGGACTGGACGGATCCATTCTCTGGCAATCGTGGAGCGTGGCGAATGTCTTCTCGCTGCACTGCAGCGCGGATGTGGACGGAGATGGGGGCACCGATTGCGTGGCAGCTGGTAGATTGGGAGTAAGTATAAAATATGGCAAATTTAAGATTTTTGAATTACGAAACCTTCCTATTTTACCACTCAGATGATTTACGCCATCAATGGACGCACTGGCTCCGTAATCTGGAGCTTCCGGGAACTGGAAGTGGAAACAAACTCGCCCATTGTAATGGATCTGTACACGATTAATGTGCTGCGCGATCTGGATGGTGATTCGGTGCCGGAAGTTATAGCCGCCCATCTGGAGGAGCGCGAGGAGTCCAAGGCGGGACACATAAAGCTGATTTCGGGCAAGACGGGCAAGGTAATCCGGAGCATTCCAACGCCGTACCGCGAGGAGATGTTCGTGCCCATTCAGCTGATCACGCAGGCGGATGGCACGGAGCTCCTACTGATTGTCACCGGCGGGCAGAACACTCCAGGTGGCATTTACTCCTTGCGACTGCACTCCCTAATGGCGCACACCAGTGAGAAGCACTTCACCCCGCTCCATCGTCAACAGGGCTCGGGTCTGATGGTGCCCGCCGTGCTAACCGATCTAAATGGCGATGGTATCTCGGATGTTGTGGTGGCCGCCTTTAATCGGAGCGTTCTAGCCTTCGATGGAGCCAACTACACCATGATGTGGAACTACACGTTCCCGGCCAGCGAGTGCGTCAGTGCCATTGTCCCGGGTCTATTTAATCACGACAGGGTCACGGATTTCATGGTGAAGTACAACACTGGACCGGGATTCCCGGTATACTACTACTCGCAAACCACCATCCTGGACGGACGAAACGGACAGCCCCTGCTGAACGCCATGATGACGGATGCAGGTGGTGCCAATAGTCTTCTCGGCGGCGTCTCCATTTCGCAGAGCTTCGGAGGCGACTTCTTCTTGCACTGGCAGCTGCAGTGCCGCAACCGTCCGGATGCCCGGGATGCCTACGAATTTGTGCCGGATAGCGACATTATACTCCAAGCCAGGGCGGACACCTGTCGTCTGCGTTACAACGAGTCCACGATGCTGAAGCTCTACGGGATTGCCAGGCACATCGAACCACCGGGTGCGGTCCTCTTTAGCACCGATGACTTGGAGGTGCAGCTGAATCGCACACAACGACCGGCGGCAGCAGGAAAGAAATCCCCACTGAAGCATCCCAAGCTGCTCAAAAAACTGCTGGCCGGAAACAGGGAGCAACTGCTGCGCCAGGTGGCCGCCGGATCGGAAATTGGCAATGAAAATGGTATAGGTAGTGGGACGGAGCACCCCAACCGTCGCCTCAAGACACACCATCGACCCAATCCGCTGATGGAGCAGCAATTGCAGGAACTTTTGCCTCAGGGAGCAGATAACGAATCACCTAACTTCGGAATGGCAAGTGGTTACCCCAAGGAATTTGTAAGTATTACGGATTTGGCTTAAATTAAATTTCATACAAAACAATTTCCTAACTCCGCAGAAGGACTACGATGCCCTACAACTGCCGCCAGAGAATGCTAATCCGCTGCGCCTGCCGGAGGAGTACGAACTGGTGTACAACGACGAAGTGCCTCCGCTTTTAGAGCCCAGTGAACGTGAGCGACCCATTCACCTGCGCTCCAAATATCCCAGCGCCGGCAATCGGGATGTGCGCAGTGGATTCCTCGAAGCCAGTGGCAGCAGCATCATAACCACCAGCCCTGCCACCCCCAGCTCCACCGGACAACCCATGTCAGCTCAGTCCCCGCTGAGCCTGTGGGATCTGGAGCTGGACAACGAGGCGCGGGAGCGAGCTGCGGACGCCCAGGAGGAAAACAAAAAACAGAAGAAACGTCGCAAAAGACGCGAGAGTGCTTCCGGAATCACGACAACAGCGTCCGAGGATTCCGCTGGTGTTGAGGAGTCCTCCGTAGGAGCTGACTGGTACTTGGCTTCCATCTCATCCACCGGCGTTTTGCTGAAAGCTCTGGGCAATGTCAGCTCCTCGCTGGACTTTGCCTTCGTCCTCAACATCCGAGAATCGGAGGCCTATCCGCCACTCTTCTCTCCGCAGGATCTCAGCTGCGTCGAGGAGAAAGTCAGTGCGTACAAGAGTAAGTACTCCAAGTCTACGCGGTCTTAAAGTTAGTTTAGATTCTATGACCTAATCTAATCCACTGATATCTGCGATCCCCAGGCTACACCATAGACAACTTACGCGTGCTGCGCAAACAGTTCCTGAAGCAGTGCCTCAGCGAGCGTCTGGTGGACGCGGAGCCCACCCTACCCAAGTTCGAGTCGCAGCTGGTGGTGACCCGCATCGGGATCACCTGCACCTGTCGCTCCCTGCGGCCGGGCGAGGTTTGCTCGGAGCTGGATCCGGTGGAGTCGCAGCGCTGGACGGAGTTTATGGGTAACTCGGGACATGGCTTCTATGCCAACCACTAAACTTAGCTAATCGCTAATCGCTGACCGCGGAGGATTCGGCGCCGGAGGATTGGGTCCTTTTGGCCACCGCAGCCGGAACTACCCGCGCCAGCCTATCTCTTTCTCTCAATGTCTCTGTCAACAGTCACTATTGTAATTTATCGTCATTTGCGTGTTGTGGGGTTTCTTGTAATCGTAACAGTATTTACCTGCGTGTATTTGTGTATATTTTACGAGTTCTTTTGACAAAAATAAAACTAATCCACTTTAAGCTGTCTTAGCATTGCTGCCGACATTCAGGGCCTCAATACCGCCTTTATCCATGGCAGGAATGCACTGGTTCTGGTGTAAATTCCAGGAATGCCAATCTGGCCGCAATTTTTACTGCCATAGGTGGTGATGCCAGCCAAGTAAACACTACTATTGTCCATCGTTACCATCAGCGGTCCACCGGAATCCCCTTGGCAGGTATCGACGCCATCGTAGCCGCCGGCACAGATTTGGAGGCTTTGGTTGAGGTCCAGATACGGAAACCTTAATGCGCACACTGCGATTGACCTTTCCCGGATGAATCCGTGCATCAGTACTTGGCTAAATTGGCCCTCATTTGTTTTGCCCCATCCGGCTATTTCAAGTTTGGATTTCGCGAAAAAGCCGTGCTTTGGAATACATATTGGCATGATTCCTGTCCTATAGCTGGAAAAGAAACACCAAAAAAATATCTATGAGCATTATGAATCTGAACGAATTTGCAAGAACTTTTCGGCAACGGAAATCAACGGATATTTTCTGTGAAAGCATTACTCACCGCACTGGCATTTTGAGTCGTAAGAGGGCGATATCGTATTCGATGTTCCTATTGCTAATGCTACTGAATAGCCCATGCACTATGATCTTCTCCAATTTGATCTCCAGATTTGGAAGGGCACATTGGTTATCCTGGTCCCTGCAGTCCGGATTGTAGGCTGGATCATAGGTGATGTCATGCTCGCCAAGACGAACGCTTTTCAGCGACAAGTCACGTGGAATTCCATTTACACAGTGGGCTGAGGTCAGGACATAGCGGTTGTTGATCAAGGAGCCCGCGCAAAAGGGTAAGATCTCCAAGGTGGTTGTATTCAGGTACAGGAGCATGGCCATCCAGGGGTATCCGTTTGGACGCGCCTCCGAACCACCCACCATTCGGTATGTAGATAGACTTTGGCCGCAAATCTCTGTGCTTGGGAGCCTATTGCCAGGCGGAGGGCAGCAGATCCTCTGGCCGAACAACAACCAGGCATCCATGTCATACTCCCTCATCAAAGTCCTGGACCTGCCAGCGGTATATACATGGGGGCACTCATACAGGTAAACGTACTTCTCACCCGGATAGCAGTCTAGAATCGCAGATTAATCATAGATTGAACGCTTTGATAACCTTTTTTTTATATTATTATTGTAATATATTTAAAAACAATAAATAAATTCCTGATTATGATTCACACCAAACAGTTATACTATTCACAGTCGTATTCAATTTTATTCCGCACGCTAATTACCAGAATTCGTTGAATGGGCCAATTGAATGAATACTACTACGAGTGCGAACGGAATGCATGAAATGAACATGTTGAGCCGTAAAGATTTCAATTGTAACTAACTTATCCCCTCAACTTTTTGTGGTTATGGCATTTCGAATGTTGCCAAAGTTATTTGATAACGTATCCGAATGGAATTCCCGAAAATTACGTCACACATACGAGAGTGTATATGTATGCAGCTTGTTCAGATGTTAGATTCTACGAAAGTATTTAAAAATCAATTCGACTGAAACTTTCCAGATGCATATTGGTTATCAATCGTACTAATTGCATTTTTATTCATATTCAGCATTACTCAATCTGTGCGCTGGGCTACTTTCTCAGATCTTCTTATAAATCTCCAGCGAACTAGACTTAAATAAGAAATCCTATCCTATTGGACCAGTAAACTCCATAGCTTCTGCATGCATTACTATCTTTCAATTGGAATATCAGTTGTATCTACTATAGGGAAAATGCAATTTTCATCTTATATTTTGGTGTATATATATTTGGTCAACATTATATTAGTATGTTCAACAGTTTCTAGGGCCTTAAGTGTGCCCGTATCCATTTGTAAAACTTCGCCGTTCGTGTGAAAACACTCGGCCAGCCAATCGTGCCGCAAGGACCTCCGTATGAAGTGATGCCGGCCAGGAACGTGATTGTCTCGTAGCTGCGACCCGATGTGCCCATCAATGGACTGCCGGAGTCGCCGTCGCAGGTGCCCCGGTTATCCAAGCCGCCGGCGCATATCTGGAATCTGGGCCCGAAATGCCGGTGTGCGTACTTTTCCGAGCACTCTTCTGGTTTCCTTACCTTGACGGCAGCGTGTTTCAGCACCTTGCTCCCAGTGTCGAACATGCCCGTTTTTCCCCATCCAGCCACGTACATCTTGAATTTCATCAGTGACCTTGGGTAGTCCAGAACGCAAATCGGATAGTAAGCCATCGTATATCTGATGGATACAGACAAACATGTTAGTAGATAGTAATAGGTCGTTTGCGACGTGCTGACTCACCGCACTGGCTCTTTGAGTCGCACCAGGGCGATGTCGTTCCGAAAGGTGTAATTGGCTGGATCGTAGTCATTATGCGATGTGATCGACTCCACGTCGATGTCCAGATGTGTGGGAGCGCAAACGATTCGTGCGCCCCGGCTGATGCAGTCCGGGTTATGGGACGTTGTGTGCTCGCCCAGGCGGACGCGTTGGATTTGCAAGACCGTATCGGTTACACAGTGGGCTGCGGTCAGGACATAGCGAGTGTTAATCAGGGAGCCACCACAACTGGGGACTAGCTCCCGATCCGGGTTGAAGGCACTACGATTTCGATATAGAAGCATGGCCAGCCACGGATATTCGTTGAGATTCGGCTCCGTGCCGCCTATAACACGGTTAGTCGTTTGTGGCTTCCCACAATCCGGATAGCTTGGCAAGGTGTTTGCCGGCTTGGGACAGCAGATATAAATCCTTTTGTAACGTTTCCGGTCTCGAACACTCACGCCACACATTCTTGTCTGCGATATATTCACTTTTGCGGACCCCGACAATCTGTTTCTCCTCACATTGTAATATATGGGTCGGCAATCCTTAAGTCGGATGCACTCCTCATCCGGTTCACACAGTTTATCTATTGAAAAGTAGAGAGTGTTCATAGTGTGTTCATAAATTGTTTTAATCTTCCTTCACAACTCACTAGTCAACTTATAACACAATTTCCAAGCTCTTTAATGTTCTTACCCGATCTACAAGCATAAGCTAAATGAGCCATCAGACAACAAATGAGGATCACCATTAAAGAACCAGTTTCCTGTACGAGGAACATTGTTTCTCAGACTTTGAAAAGCAACTGTTTTCAACAAGGAACTGTTTTCAAAAAGCAACTGTTTTTAAAAAGCAACTGCTTTTAAGTGCATTCAGTAACTGTAGCAATTGCGCGTGAGTCAATTACAAAAATGTAGAGATAGTCGAGAGTTTTGACTTTATGAGGAAATTTATGCGATATTTATTAATGTCTGACTTATGACGTTATTGAAATGATTTAATGGCGATATCATTTAAATTCAATTACGTATTCCAAGCCGATAAACCAAATATAAAGTGGATCTACAATATTATATGGGTTTTATGAAAGACACTAGAACAACGAGATGCGTAACGGCCATACATTGGTTTGCACTGCAGCCACTTTTATGGCGACGGCAAAGATTGCCCTCCGTCCGCTTGCGTGCACACATCAGTTGTCGGCTGTCAAGCTTCGCTAGGTGGAGCCTGTGTGCACTTTAGAAAACGTTCGCTTTGCTGCCTGCGAGTGTGAGTAACGGGAATCTGAAAGTCGAGGTAATCGATTGTTAGTATTGTCATGCGAGTGCAGTAATTTCAACACCTGATAAGCTTAACGGCTTACTTTACGTGGCTTATAAATCGGAATATCGGAAATAAAACAGCGAGATATTTATTTACGAAATACCATAGATAATCCTATAGACTACACGTTAAGCTTGATAAAATAACTCCGCTGGCAAAGATTTTTGGTTAAATATATTCCTTAATTTATGATTTTTTTAGCTTTAGACAACAAACTGCTTTAACTAAAATAATAGGAGAAGCACTGTTAAGATAACTTCACGGCGTTGCAGTTGTTCCACAGCCGCCCCACTACCTTGACTGCCAAAAACAGCTGATCGAAATTCCGGGCGACGCACCGCTGGTCAATAAATAAAAGCGAACATTTGTTTAATTTGAACTTTTGCATGCTCTGCCCCGAACTAAGAGAGCCAACAGCATGGGCATCCTAGAGAAGATCGCGGAGATCGAGCGAGAGATCGCGCGGACGCAGAAGAACAAAGGTTTGCGAATAGTGCCGCGCTGGCCATCGGAATTTAGGTTAGGATTCTGTAGCTGGAAGTTTGCTAAATCTGCATGTTTTTCATCCCCCTCCCATAGCCACCGAATACCATCTGGGCCTGCTGAAGGCCAAGTTGGCCAAGTATCGCTCCCAGCTGCTGGAGCCATCCAAGAAGGGCGAAAAGGGCGACGGATTTGATGTGCTCAAGAGCGGCGACGCCCGGGTGGCCCTCATTGGCTTTCCCTCCGTGGGGAAGTCCACAATGTTGTCCACTTTGACCAAAACGGAATCGGAGGCGGGTAAGTGCATGCCACACACCGCCCAAAAGCGTCTCACTGTTTCATTTCGACAGCAAACTATGAGTTCACCACTTTGACCTGCATTCCGGGTGTCATTGAGTATCAGGGTGCCAATATCCAGTTGCTGGATCTGCCCGGAATCATCGAGGGCGCTGCCCAGGGCAAGGGGCGTGGTCGTCAGGTCATTGCCGTAGCCCGCACCGCTGATTTGGTGCTGATGATGCTGGACGCCACCAAGCCCAACGTTCACCGGGAGCTGCTCGAGCGAGAGCTGGAGAGCGTGGGCATTCGTCTGAACAAGCGCAAGCCCAACATCTACTTCAAGCAGAAGAAGGGCGGCGGCCTGAGCTTCAACGCCACCTGTTCCCTTACGCGCTGCAACGAGAAAATGGTCCAGACCATCCTGCACTCCTTCAAGATCTTCAACGCCGAGGTGCTCTTCCGCGAAGACTGCACCGAGGACGAGTTCATCGACGTGGTCACCGCCAACCGTGTGTATCTGCCCTGTCTGTATGTCTACAACAAGATCGATCAGATCTCCATCGAGGAGGTGGACCGCTTGGCGCGCCAGCCAAACTCGATAGTGGTTAGTTGCAACATGAAACTTAATCTGGACTACATGATGGAGGCGCTCTGGGAAGCTCTCCAGCTCATCAGAGTGTACACAAAGAAGCCAGGCGCTCCTCCAGACTTTGACGATGGATTGATTCTGAGAAAGGCAAGAGACTGTTTTCCATTCATCCAATTCCTTCTTCAGCCTGGTAAAGCAACTCTAATTCCTTATATATTCCTTGTTTAGGGCGTCAGTGTGGAGCATGTGTGCCATGCCATCCATCGCACGCTGGCGGCGCAGTTCAAGTATGCCCTGGTGTGGGGCACCTCCACGAAATACTCGCCGCAGCGCGTGGGGATTGCCCATGTGATGGCCGACGAGGACGTCATCCAGGTGGTGAAGAAATAAAGATTGTTGCGTGTGAAATATATATTCTATGCTATAACTGAAAGTGAAAGTCTAGGCCCCTTTCGACATAACGATTTATTGAAACTTGTAAAGAGTGCCATTCTCAATTGCCTGTCGCATTGCTGGCGGAACTGGCCGCCGCTGCATAGGACTTGTTCATCAGAGCCGAGATGTTGGAGAAGGGCGTTGGACCGCTACTAATCCGTTGAGGTTCCACCGTCGGCAGCGGAGGATTGTCAATCCGCTCGAAAACGTTGGTGGTGTCTCGCAGGCGGTAGCGTCTGAGGTTTAGGTAGTGCTCCTTGTGCTCCTCCACCCGCTGATGCACCTCGTGGAGGCGTCCCGCCAGCGAGATGAAACTCTCATTAAGTTGGCGAAAGCCACGCTTTAGATCATCCGGCGAAATACTCTGCGGATTCGAGATCGCGTGCATGTGGCGCTCGGTCAGAGCGATCTGCTGGCGAAAGGCGATCAAATCCTGCTCGTACTTCGCCACCAGGCACTGAAAGTACTGGAACGGAGCATTGTTCTCGAACTGCAGGCCGGCTGGGGTGTCCTGCGTGCGTTGGGCCATCTCCAGAGATTGAATCGCCTTGACGGTCTCTTGGCGCATCAGGCGGATCTGCTGATTGCTGCCCTCAACTAAAGTGGCCATATTCTGCAGCGCCCATTTCAAGTTCGTGATCTCGTGGCTGACATTCGTGAATTTGGAGGTGGATGTCCGTCCAATGTCAGAGGAGATGGTCTTCTGCTGTTTGATATACGCTTTTAGGCCATCCACCGTTTTTATTATCTCGTCGGGCACTTGGGTTTCCTTAATCTGGAGTGGTCGAAAATAAAATGATTATTTTGTTTCTCTGTGAAAGACTCATGGTCAGCACCTTGATGCCATCTTGCTTATTGTCCCCCAGCTTTGGTTGCGTGGCGGTCACATCGATCCCCCCCAGACCCACGAAAGTCGATGCTGCCGGGGCAGCTGCCTGACCCGCTGGCTTGCTAAAGATTCCTCCTCCTCCTAGGGTTGTCGTCGCATTGGTGGTTCCCAGTTTCAGACCCGTGTTGAAGGGTTGTGCCGTCGCCGTCGTCGTGGTTGTGTTAAAGTTCAAGCTGGCCGCCGTGGTGGCCTGTGGCTTGGGGAAGGAAAACGATCCAATTCCGGAGCTGAGGGATGCTGGCATCGCAGCTGCCGCCGTTGTGGCGGTGGTGCCGAATCCAAAGGCCGGCGGCGCGGTGGTCGGCGCACTTGTGGCCGGGGTGGCAAAGGAGAAAGTGGGAGCCACAGTGCCCACGGCTGGTGCAGGTGCTCCGAAGGCCGATGCTTGCGTGGAAGCTGGCGCTCCAAACGCCGTTGTGGCTGCTGGTGCTCCAAAGGCGGATGTAGCGGCGGGTGCTCCAAAAGCGGGCGTGGCGGCGGGTGCTCCGAAAGCGGGAGTGGCAGCTGCAGCTCCAAAAGCGGGCGTAGCAGCTGGAGCTCCAAAAGCCGACGTTGCTGCTGGTATGCCAAAAGCGGGCGTGGCAGCAGCCGTTCCAAAAGCCGGCGCCGCAGTGGAAGTGGCGCCAAAACCAGGCGTGGACGCAGGTGCTCCAAAAGCCGGCGTAGCAGCTGGTGCCCCAAAGGCCGGTGTGGCCGCGGGAGCTGCAAACAAGGAGGTGGTGGCCGGAGCAGCACCGAAGGTTGGCGTAGAGGTGGCTGCTCCAAAGGATGGAGGCGGAGCAGTCGTCGTCGCCGGTCGCGCGCCAAAAGCAAAAGCGCCGGTAGCAGCAGTGGCGCCTCCAATGGCGTTGTTCGTGGTGGGCGTAAACATCTTTAGGCACCCCTCTTAAGGATTTATACAGGAATTTTAAACAATTAAACTATATTTACTGCAACAAATTTCGAAATTAATTTTGTTTAATGCCTGAGCATCTGTGGTTTAACTTCTAGGACAGAGATGACACTATCGGTGATATCGATAGCTAGTCAGCAGAGATTTATTCGGAAAAATATCAACAAAGTATTCAAATTGATTGAAATAAATACACTATGGCTAAAGATATATAAAGTATTTGCAGCTTCATATAGTTACGATTTGTGATTTTCAAATATTTAATTTTGGTCTGAGGTGTGGTGAGTTCGGTCCACTACAACATGGTTGTTATTTAATATCAAACGATAGCCTTCAGATATTAATATGAATAAATTATTTCAAAATTTAATCTTTATGTATTTCAATTTTAAAATAATATAAAGAATTTTTTACGAACTAATTTCTTACAATAGCTTTAAATACAGCCGGAACTATTACAGTGCGAAGCAGATTAAACGCTGCATTTAAATTAAAATGAATTAAAGTTTACAAAATTATAAAAGAAAAATATTCATGATGGGAATAAATGAGAAAGTTAATGCTTACAAAAACGTCAAATTATTTAATACTTCTGGCCAATACAATACCAAACAATAATATACAACTAAGCTAATCGATATGCAATCGACCGAGCCATCTCCAAGAGTTTCGCAGCACCCAGCTTTCCGGCACACTGCTTACCCACACCAACTAGCCACCGTGGTGAGTTTGCGTGTGTGTGACTTCGTCATATGACATTTTTCACAGTTCGTCGTCGATTGTGATTCTGTCGCACTTGCTTTTTTCGACTTGCACAGTATACACCACGGCGAGGAATTAGAGAAGTTTGGAAATTATGGCCAGCCAGACGCAGGGAATCCAGCAGTTGCTCGCTGCCGAGAAAAAGGCAGCCGAGAAGGTCGCCGAGGCTCGTAAACGTAAGTTTCATTTTCAGAAACAAAAATCCAATTGGAAATGGCAGGGCGACAAGTAACTGCGATTTTTTCACCACCCCGCCCCCGTGCTACCATAACCACCATCACCGTTGTGTGTGGGTCACATGATGTGGTGGAAAAAAGTAAATACAAGTCAATCCTCCATAACTCGAGATATAAATCAAATTAAACTAAATTAAATTAAATTAAATTAAATTAAAATTGTTTGTGGCCACTAAGACTGCAACTTAAGTGCAGTAAATAGTTTTTGTGCGAGTTGGCACTTTAAGTTATGGAAGGTCATCTTGCGGAGGGCTGATTTGCCAAGTTGAACTGATATGATCATCTGGATTTCTGGGTAATCCCGCAGGCAAGGCAAGGAGGTTGAAGCAAGCCAAGGACGAGGCTACCGAGGAGATCGAGAAGTTCCGCCAGGAGCGCGAGCGCGCCTTCAAGGAGTTCGAGGCCAAGGTAAGACGCCACATAGGGAAACTTATGTACATGTAATACCGTGTGAACCCCGATTACAGCACATGGGCAGTCGCGAGGGCGTGGCGGCCAAGATCGATGCGGATATCCGCGTTAAGCTGGCCGACATGGACCGGGCCATCCAGACCCGCAAGGACCCGTTCATCCTGGAGATCCTGCAGTACGTGTACAACATCTCGCCCGAGGTGCACAAAAACTACAACCACAAGTAAAGAGGTGGCCCCCCAAACTGTGCGCTGTAAATTCAATGTCCACGTTCAACTCTAATCCATAATTTAGACCCGTAATAATAGTGGTTAATCTAACTGGAAACACTGCTGTATTATTATTCCATACATTAAAGTGAAAATTCGTTGTTGTTCCATGTAGAAAAAAGCGAGCATATTAGTTTGCCTCCCACTCGCGCGGGATTGTATTATCATTGTTTTGTGTTCTGCCCAATACACGTTGTTGTTTTATCCGAAAAGTCATGTGTTTCAATTGTTTTCCTCACTTTCTTCCTGCTCGCATTTTTCATATCTGCACTGCAGTCAGCTGCTGCGTGATAAGATTTTTGCGGCGAGTTCATTTCATCGGTGCTCAACACTGGCGATGGCGATAGTCACGCCTCTGGGTGCTTAAAAAATTCAATTTTAAGATTAATCCGCTTAATTATATAGTGTATAGACTCGGCATAAAATAAAATGTACAATGTAAAGCAATTTTATGTTTTCTCTTTTAATGGATTGTTGTCTCAGGCAATCGTCTAACAACCAAATGGTTTCCCTAAGTAGTACGATTGACATATGCTTGGAAATTGATTACCGTTGTACTCTAACCAACACAATACGACAAAAATATAATTTGATAACAT
The DNA here is from genome assembly GCF_000001215.4 of Drosophila melanogaster. NCBI lineage: Eukaryota > Metazoa > Arthropoda > Insecta > Diptera > Drosophilidae > Drosophila > Drosophila melanogaster. Next base: position 19,642,866 of record NT_033777.3, on the reverse strand, counting down.
TATATTCCAGTTCCGCAGATAATTACGAACTCATTGAATCTGTCCAACTTTGAGTTGTTATCAAGCTTACCACTTTTAAGCTGCGCGCTCAGTTATCGATATATTATCGAGAACCGACTGGCACTTGCCCACCATCTGAGCACTTTGTTAGTTTGTTACAGAACATTGGTAGAAACGGTTTTTCGCTCTGTTGTCGCTCGCTAAATCAGCGAAAATTAATTCATTCATAATTATAAAATAATAAATGAGTGTAAAGTGCAATAGGAGGGTGTGATATTAGTAGTACTAGTTTAATGAACGGCAAAGATGAAAGTTGATTGCTAAATTTCTGGCCACCAACGCACACAGATGCAGATGCCTTGTGAAAGCACCGCAGAAGAGGAAGAGCGAAAAAGAAGAGAGAATGCGATTTAGCGAAACTGACTAAATTTAGGAATTTCTCAGAAACAAGATGCTAAATTTAGGCAGTGCCAAAGTTGGCGCTCTGGAGGAGGCCACCTCACCACCCCCCTTCTCCAAGGACGAGAGCTTCCAGCTGTTGGAGCGGAGCCCCCACAATCCCGCCATATCACCCACCACCACTGTCCCGCTGGAGCCCCCCTTCACCACCCCCCTAGCTCCCTTCGACATGGAGCTGATGAAGCGCCACAATCTCCACGAGCGCTTAACGGGAAAGGAGAGCTTCTGGCGCGGGCGCGACACTTCGCAGAGATTTCTGGACCAGGAGCAATTATCAGCATCGCGTGAATCACTCGGTGCCGCCGACAAGAGAGCCCGGTTTGCAGAAAGGTTAGTAAGCCCACTTTTATTCTTTATTCACTTTATTCCAAATTCAGACCATTTTGGGCCGAGGAAGTAACCATTAAAGTTAATTGCAGCCGACTGCTTTTGTTGTCAGTTTTCTGTAATTGAGTTTTTACTTGTGCGGAATACAGGGTGTCTAGCAATTTAACTGATAGTTACCAATAAATCCAGCTATATATTTAAATAATTAATTCATAGACATTTTAAGATCATAAGCTTAAAATCATAGAAACAGAAAAAAAGTACCCAATGTTTAAGCACCCTGTATATCTTATCTTTCATTAAGGTAGAGCAATAGCTGAAAAAGTACATTTGCCTAAACAACACATGAAGTGCGATTCTTTGTACATATACTCCAAATATTTGGTTTGATTGTTCACATCTGTCTTAAATCTGCTGAGCAATCATTTCAGTTGTTTAGTGACTCACGATTGTTAGGAGGTGAGTCCCAACAGACCATTTAATATTCAATTGCAACTATTATTGTTGCAATCGAGCTAATATGATTTCTCAGTCTGTACTTGGCATCGTTCCAATTTCTTATCATACACAGCGAAAAGAGACTTTCCCAGCGGGAAATTGGAAATAAACGCTCTGCTCTCGTTTAATTAGACAAAAAGATACCGATTATCTTTTATTTACGCTTAAACTCGCATATGTGTGTGTAGGTGTAATGCACTTGACATCCGAATGATCAATTGGAAAAACATGTGCTCAAAACTCTCTCGAGAGTAAAACAGCTGACTGGGGGGATGTATATAACGGTGCTGTTGGTAGCTGCGGGGGGACGGGGGCCACCGGCAAAAAAACCCAGCTGGTTTGCCTCTCATTTCTCAGTTTGTTGTCTTCGCTGCTGCGCGTTGGTTGTCGTCTCTCAGTTCGCTCCAAACAAATTCGTCGGTTGCCATGGCTAACATTTGTAGACTTTAATTCAGTGTTTATTAATTATCTGCTCGGACAAGAGGTGAAAATTTCCATCATAAGTTTTTCCGCGATAATTGCGATTAGGTTCTGTAAACTTTGTAAACCGAAACGAGCCGATCACCTTTCAAGGAAACGGGTTTTTCTGCCATTATTCCGTGTGTATTGTAGCATTAATCATCGTTTCGAAAAAGCAAAAGACAATATTTTCTTTATGTGTGTCGCGTATCTCGCATCGTTTTTTGAGCACCTCAAGTATTGCGATCTTGTGGGATGAATAAGCCTTCGATGTACATATACATATAATGCCTATTTGATCGGTGGCATTTTAGCAGGAACATCTAAATTATATAAGTGATTTTAGCAGCCAATGCAAAAATATATCAGAAAACAAACGCAACACATGTTTCATAAATTAATGTCTCTCTCACTCTCTTGGCCTTGATTAAACCAAATGCCGAAAATTTAAAACGTGTGGGCCTACAAAGCAAACAGCCATTATATGTAAATTTTAATTATGTTTTTGATGAAAGAAGCTGAAGATAATTTCGAGTTGTGCGAAGGCCAAAGAAGTGTAAAAATGCTTAATGAACCAAACGAACAATAATACAAAAAAAAACGTAGCAACAAAAGAGGGGAATAACAAGATTTATGATTAGAAGTTAATCATAAGGGGGGGGGGGGGTTAAGTTAACGTTTCCCCTATCTATAAGTTGAGTTTCAATATTACTATATACTAACATAGATAGCTTGCTTACAATATTTTAGCATTATCCATAGAATTGGCAAGCATATTTAAAGAGGAAAATACGATTGTAATGCTGCTGATAACAAAATTAACTTCATAAGTTCAAATCCAGACTGTATGCTTGATTGCTTATCAGTTGAATAAATTATTCTTTCATTACTTTTACTCATTTGCTCTGTGCACTTTTAATGAAACCCGACAGAGGAGATTGCTCGGCCCTATTGCACTTTGAAGCTTTAAGTATTCTACATCGATTAAAGGCTGTGAATCATTAGATATTTCTCATCTAGATCACATCACATGAAGCTGCTTTTTAGCAAACAAATACCAAATGTTTGTATGTAATGAGAGAAGTGTTTGTTAAAGTTTCTAGATGATTTTCAACTTAAGGCTAAATTGAACTAAAGATAAACCGAGCATATGCTGAGATTTCTTCGTTCCTACACTTAATTACTTGGATTAACGGAGCAAACGTTAACTGAGGTCATCTTGTGCGTTTCCTTCCCGTCGCAAAGAGGTATTATTTATCGTTAAATTCCCGTGGCTTTGGCTCTCCCAGGAGGTGACCTATATATGTTATTGGTGTTTTAATGGGATGTGCGTCCCATTAGGACCTTTCCGCACGACAGGCGTCGCCAGTCGGGAATTAAACGTGTTTTGCTCCCGTTTACTCGCTTCAAATTGTATCACATTAAGTTTTCCGCCTGAAAGCATTTCGAGTTAGTCGTGACTTGCGATTATTTCATATTTCTAGTTTAAGGAATGGGGGTACCTTGTGAAAACAATAATTTGATACCATTACAACTTGACACATGTTAAGAAGGTTCATAGAATAGGTTTATTTACTTTACATTATACTAAAAAGTATCTTTACTATACCTAAATATCGCTTAAGTATGTCTGCGATGTGTTTCAGCCGAAAGTTTATCTACCTAGCTAAATACGATAATTAACCTTATCTGCCACTGTCTATCGTATAGCAACGCCCCCACGCTCCAACTGCCAGAATCTGCCGAGCCCAGGGCCAATGGCAAAAGACCCACTGGGAACAGGACCAACCCATCGAATCCAGCCGCTCCCCTTCTGCCAATGACTGATCCGGATTTTGTGAAGGGCAATGTAGGCGGCGTCTACGATGATCGCGAGTGCAGCTGCCCCAGGGAGTTCTACCAGCGGGGCGAGATTAACACATCACTGTTCTTTGAGGACTGCGTCCGGTCCATTGACTTTGTCCTGGCCTACAGGATCAATGCGCACGAGCCCACGGAGCTGGAGAACACGGAAAAGCGTCGTGTTTTCGAGGCGAATCTCATTAGTCAGGGGCTGGAGGTCGAGTCCAGTCAGAAGGACCAGATCTGGTTCGTTAAGGTAAGTTTGCAGTGCTTAATCAACTTGTATAGTGTTTTCATATATATTGATTTTAGATCCACGCTCCTTTGGAGGTCCTGCGACGGTATGCGGAAATTCTTAAGCTGCGCATGCCCATGAAGGAGGTAAGTAAACATACTTTTAAATGCTAAGCTAAAGCCAAAATTATAGCATTCTTTTAGGCCTTATTCAAAAATTAAAAGTTCCCGAAAATGTAATTTATTCATTTATGATTTAATTTTAATTTAAATCATTTTATATTTTGTATGTTTTAGTCGTTATGCAATTTACGCATATCTGAAAGATCGAATCGCCTACGAAATGCGGCCCATTACTTGACCAATAAGGTTGGCCAAAGCGTTGAAGTTAAACCAGTTAAATATTTTATTATTAATCCCCTAAAAATAATCTTAGATTATCATATTTCGTTTAGCTTCCGCTGTGAGTTGTTTGAAATCGAACTAAAATACCCAGCCTAACCTTGATAGATTTTGTATAAAGAAAATGTAACTTAGAACAAGCCAGCTTGAATGTTAACACAAAATTATTAAAATTAGTTTCTAAATACCATTTACACTTGAACTTTCAATGCCTTTAGATTCCAGGAATGTCCGTGGTCAATCGATCGACCAAAAGCGTGTTTTCTAGTCTTAAACATGTTTTCCAATTCTTTCTGCGCAACATTTATGTGGACGAGGAAATTTTTCCAAAGCGAGCTCATCGATTCACTGCCATTTACAGTCGCGATAAGGAGTATCTGTGAGTTCAAAATAATTTCTATATAAAAATTATCGTGCCTATTTACTTATTAATTTTCTTATCGGCCGGTAGCTTTGACATCCGACAGGATTGTTTCTTTACCACCGCCGTCCGTTCCCGCATCGTTGAGTTCATCCTAGATCGCCAGCGATTTCCTGCCAAGAATCAACATGACATGGCCTTCGGTATTGAGCGACTGATTGCCGAGGGTGTCTACTCTGCTGCCTATCCACTCCATGATGTAATTGATTGACTCTATGCTAAATTGTTCAACTAAACTATGTATTTATCACAGGGTGAAATAACCGAGACGGGAACCATGAGAGCTCTGCTGTACAAACATTGGGCCTCTGTGCCCAAATGGTATCGCTATCAGCCCTTGGATGACATCAAGGAATACTTCGGTGTCAAAATTGGTGAGATCATATAATAGAAAATTAAATAATATTTTCTAACGTATAAATATCAATTTTAGGCTTGTACTTCGCCTGGCTGGGCTACTACACCTACATGTTGCTGCTGGCCTCAATAGTGGGTGTCATTTGTTTCCTATATTCATGGTTCTCCCTTAAAAACTATGTGCCTGTGTAAGTTTATATTTAAATAATCCTCCATATAAAATGAAATCTAATTAAATATTATCTCTAGGAAAGATATTTGCCAGAGCGGTAATACAAACATAACCATGTGTCCTCTTTGTGATTGGTGCAACTTTTGGGACCTGAAAGAGACCTGCAACTATGCCAAAGTCACGTACCTCATTGACAATCCCAGCACCGTGTTCTTCGCCGTTTTTATGTCCTTTTGGGCCACCCTATTTCTGGAGCTGTGGAAGCGGTACTCCGCCGAAATAACGCATCGTTGGGATCTGACGGGATTCGATGTGCATGAAGAGCATCCGAGGCCACAATATCTGGCGCGTTTGGAGCACATACCACCGACGAGAGTGGATTATGTGACCAATATAAAAGAGCCAACGGTTCCCTTTTGGCGTATGAAACTTCCCGCCACCGTGTTCAGCTTTTCAGTGGTACTGCTCCTAATTGCACTGGCCTTTGTGGCACTGCTGGCAGTGGTTGTATACCGAATGTCCATGCTGGCCGCCCTTAAAGTGGGTGCTAGTCCCATGACCACCTCTAGCGCTATTGTCCTAGCCACTGCATCAGCTGCCTTTGTAAATCTGTGCCTGCTCTATATACTTAATTATGTAAGCAAATGGTTTCGTTTAGTTAGATCGATTTACAAATACCACATTTCTTTTTAGATGTACAATCATTTGGCTGAGTACCTGACAGAGCTGGAAATGTGGCGCACTCAAACTCAGTTCGATGACTCGCTTACCCTTAAAATTTATCTGCTGCAGTTTGTAAACTACTACGCCTCCATTTTTTACATAGCTTTCTTCAAGGGTAAATTCGTTGGTCATCCGGGAGAGTATAATAAGCTTTTTGACTATCGGCAGGAGGAGGTGAGTCTTTTCATTTCGTATATACATATAGTTAAATTAATAAACTCTTTATTTTGCAGTGCTCATCGGGCGGCTGTTTGACGGAGCTGTGCATCCAGTTAGCCATTATAATGGTTGGCAAGCAGGCATTCAACACTATTCTTGAAGTGTATCTTCCCATGTTCTGGCGAAAGGTTTTGGCCATTCAGGTGGGACTGTCGCGACTTTTCAACAACACCCCGAATCCAGACAAGGCGAAAGACGAACGCTGGATGCGGGATTTCAAGCTACTGGATTGGGGTGCCCGAGGTCTGTTTCCCGAGTATTTGGAGATGGTCTTGCAGTACGGCTTCGTAACCATCTTTGTGGCCGCTTTTCCGCTGGCGCCATTCTTTGCCCTGCTAAATAATATCCTGGAAATGCGACTGGATGCAAAGAAACTATTGACCCACCACAAGCGTCCAGTATCACAGCGAGTTCGAGATATAGGAGTGTGGTATCGTATCCTGGACTGCATAGGCAAGCTCAGCGTGATCACAAATGTAGGTAGAATTCGCAGAGGTAGAATTATCAAAATATCTTAAACTAATTACCACGTATTTAGGGATTCATCATTGCCTTTACCTCTGACATGATACCGCGGTTGGTGTACCGGCATTACGTAAACAAGCAAGGCACTCTGGATGGTTACCTCAACTTTACACTATCAGAGTTCAAAGTCATTGATTCGCCCACGTTGTATAGCTTAGCTGGCGATCTCTCCAACATAACAACGTGCAGGTGAGTGAAATATATGGAATAATTTCAGGAATTACTTATTAGCTAGCTTGTTTTCAGATATACGGACTTTCGACTTCCACCATCGTCTCCAGAAAAATACACATTGAGCAGCATGTTCTACATAATTCTGGCCTGCCGATTGGGTTTTGTAGTCGTCTTTGAAGTGAGTAAAACTTAGGGATAGATTTATTTGTATTATTTTTCAAACATTTATATTTGTCGGTTCCAAAACGTAAATTCTAAGTATGTTCAGGCATTAAATGTGTGTGGCGGGCTTTGGGGAATGACTTCAACATTCTCACTGGGGTCAGACTTTAGCTTGCGATAAAGAGCAAAGATACCATACGAAAATAACGCGTTCAGCACTGAAATATATATTGAGATATAAACAATTATTTAACTTAAGTATGAAAGGAGTAGCTCACCTATAAATACGCCAAAGATTAGGCTTCTCGCTATTCGACGATCCACTGCGGCATCAACTTCATCAATTCGCAGCTCCAGGCTCACAAAAATGCCCGTTTCAACAACCATTGATAGGCATGAGTTTATCAACCAGGGAGCAATACATACGAGACGTTTCTTAAAATAGTTTGTTATATTTTATATTAAATAAGTAATGTGCTTTTGGGATATTTAAAATATGTTACCTGCTTTATGCCGTCGATAAGAATACAGGCCACCATTAGGTTTATCATTGCCTTCACCCAAATTATAAACGTTGCTGTCATATAGAAAACCTGCGAGAACTCTCGCACCCACAGATAGTTCACTGTAAGACTTTGTATTTAGAAAACAATTATATTCGGTACTTTCCGTTAAGTTACCCAATGTTGAAAAGAAGGTTCCAATGGGAGTCAAAGCTTCCACTTCGGCATCCTGTTCCCATTTTTCAATATCCATGAAATCGAGGTATAGGTAAAAGCTCGAAGGACCCAGTATGCTCACTGCTAATAGCAAGTCCCCACAGGCTATGCAGAGGCCCACCGACGAAAGGCTTAGGAATTCAAAGTATTTCATCTTGAACACGGCCTAATTAACTTTGTACAATATTTCGACCGTTTTTTTATTCTTCAGATTGCTTGGTATTCCTGTTTTTAATTAGATTTTATAATATTCTTTTGTAATTTATTTATTTCTTTTATACAATTGGTATTTCTATATCCTTTTTTATAATTTTAGTATTGTATTTAATTTTGCTTAAACGCGTCCGCTTGGCTCGAGGTACTCACAGCTACTAACTAAAGTTTTTGGCTCTAAGTAGAACTAGGGCCAATTATCCATTTAGGTTCTCCATTTTGGTTCTTTATATTTACCTTTCATTCTTTCCCGGCTTTCTGTCTTTCTTATGCTGCAAGAATCCAAAGTCCATCGAGTCAAGTATGTTGCATGTGTTGCATGTTTGTTGAGCGGTGTGCTGCTGTGCCGGTTTTGGTTTCTAAGGGGTTTCTTTTTCGAATAGAACTCGACGATATCGCCCCCAATACACATTATATTAGGGTTGAGGCTAGCACCTGTCTAAGCTGCATTTAGCCAATTCCATTTACTTGCCTGGAAAGTTGTCATTTGGTAGGCTTCATTTGACCCCAAATTCGCCAGCAACGTCGCAGACTAAATATTGTAATTCAGGGGCGTGTGATGATGAAATATTTTGCATAAATTAGTTGATGGCTTGCATTTTGTTTTCAGAACTTTGTTGCCCTGGTGATGATTTTGGTGCGTTGGTGCATTCCGGACATGAGCGTTGAACTGCGTGACCAAATCCGACGCGAAGTTTATGTGACCAATGAAATTATCATCGATCAAGAGGCCCACAGGGCTCGTTTTGGTATGTGATTAAATCTTAACTTCTTAATTTGTATAAACTTGAATTACCTTACGTTTCAGAGCGTGCCAAGCGCAGCAGTTCGGTGCTCCAGACGCCAGTTGACCAGGACATGGATGCTGCCTCCATTCAAGAGCCTAATGCCAAGTTCATTAACATTGAAAAGCTCCTTACTGAAAATCTCACACAGATCGAAATGGATGCTATTATACACGGCGAAAATCCAATCACAGGAATTTCCGGTGCCGATTGCTTAGACGAAGTGCACAAAAAACTCAGTGACTAAGTTAAAAATCATTCAAAGTGATTATTTGTGTTACGAATGTTCCTTTCAGTCACTTAATTAGGCCTTAGCTATGACACTTTTATTATTATTTAGTAACCCTTAGAAATTTGTTTGATACTTGGTTACAAGCTTTACTCATGCTTTATTTTATTGTAAGAGCCCAGTAATTGTTATTTAGGTAATCCAATTTTATGATCTGTTAATTGAAAATGATTTATTAAGTGGCTCAAACTTATATTTATGCAGCCCAAGTGAGTGCCAATCTGTAAACGAGCACAACTCATATACTTTTATAATTAATTGCATATTACGAAATGTTAAAAGTAATCTCTCATTCGTGTTAAAAAACTCAGGCTCTCAAATGACGCGTACATGAACATTTATTTTAGATAGCGTGACATATATACATGTATTTATTGCATACATTAAACCGTATGTATGTATATTGATGTTGATATACTGGAATCTCTATTCAATGTTGAATATATCAATAAACAAATAGTCAAATATTGGGGTGAATAAATTGATTCTAAATGAAGTTTTAAATCATTTGTGTAATCTTCGAGACATAAATATTTGGTATGTTTTCATTTTCCCGTATGCGGTTGATTTGATTAAATGTTTCGTACATTTTTCTGACATATTAGGATATGTAATTTAGTACAATTAATCATTGAATTTTTGATTGATTTAATATAAATAATTAAAGAATTTATTTTGATATATTAGGTGTAACTTTACTTAGCTTTGGTATTACTTATTTTAACTGGCTTCCCTATATGTTAGCATAATATATTTCTGAATATAGTTCGATAAGCCCTAGTCGCACATAGTAGCGTGCTGTGCCGCCATCAGCCATCCCTGGTCGGCTAGAACGACCCCCTTTTCGCCCTTTTCCTGAGGGTGGGGTGAAAGATGGATTGAGAAAGGGGTGAGAGAGAGGGGTGGTTCCAAGTGGCGCAACAAGCATGCATTTGGGCCAAGCACATTCGGCGCCACAGCAGGCGACTTCCCCAAGATACAGAAACACGAGCACGATTATTTGAGTGTCTGAATATCTTGGGTATTTGGGCATCTCTTTCGCTCTCGCTGTGGCGCTCGCTCTCCACCTCTCTCTTCCGCGCCCTGGGTGCGCATGAGTCGCGACAACGGTGACGTCACTCGTGAAAAGCGTGCGCCGCTCTCAGCTGATTTGTACCGCCAGCTACGCGCACATGGCGCTACGGCGGTGTAGTGAAAACACAAACCGCACACATTTTCATTCGCTTGCCTCGTTTTCCGCAGTGCAGAGCAGCGGCTGAGCGAGCGGTGGAGTCCTTCTGCTTTCAGTTGGGCTAGGGCTACTTGGGTTCAGTTTACGTCGCGAATTGCCAGGATAAACATCACAGGACGCTGAACGCAAGACGCAGGACGAGATGCCGGGCTCGATGAAATTGGCCCCTGGCAGTGCATTCGCTTATTGCCCCAAGGCGTTGGAGCCTTTGGCGGCGTTGCCCTGGGATATCAACTCGTAAGCAGTTGTCCTCCCACGAGTGCCCACAAACGTTGTCCTGGCAACTGGCAGTTCGTAACCAGTCCTTGCGGCGCATCTCTGGGTGAGTCAATTAGTGTCCTGGCTCTCGTTTCATTTGTCTTTGTTATTTTCATAATTAAAAAGCATTCGGCGGTATCAGCTCAGGCATTTGACCTTTTGCGGTTTGCTGCATTACCCATACGCCCCGTGGTCCAACTTTTACAGTGTCGGAGAAATGAGTAAAAAACTACCTTTGCAGTGCACTTCTACTAATTATGTTTTTGTACGAAAATTACTTTATTTTAAAATGAACTTAAGCATGGTCTATTACACCTTAATTTGGACTCTAATGGTTAGCATTCAAATTAAAACACATGTTACAAACTTTATTTGTTAAAACTTAAGTTTGTAGGGTAACAATGTTGGCAATTATGTTTTCTTTGGTTCCGTGCAACTTCCCCTGCCCCTTCATTCCAAATATTGATTTTTGGTGCCGGCGCCGGCACATACTAGTATTTGAGCAACAAAGGTTGAGGCTTCAGAGTCCACCGGAGTCCAGGAACTGCAGAGCTCTTTGTGAGCTTTGCCGGAGGAAGGACTTCGCCAGGAGCTGTGTTCTTTGTGCTGACAGACAGTTAAGTCCCACTAACAGGCAACGATTTATATCAGTGCAAAGAACGCAGCGAAACTTTGCTCCTTTTACGGCAAAAGGTTCCTTGAACTTCAACAGAAACGCGAATCGCATGAAGTAGGGGAACTTTCGCCACGGGATGGCAAAAAAAAAACTTTTGCAGCTCTCATGCTAATGAGTTTGATAATTTTATTGATTTAATAATTCCGACTAAGTGAATCACTCATTGTAATCCCATTCCCCGTTGATTATTATTTCATTTCCGTTGCCGTGTAATGACATCGATCGCTTATGCTTGGCCATTTTAATTATTTACAAATACGACGGATTTGCTTAGTCGCCAGCTGACAAAGTCCCGTCTGCCAGTAATTACCCTTGAGGCATATCATGACCAATATTCCACCCAGTCACCCCAACCTGCGCCCGTTACCCATGTGCTAACATGGGCCCCCCGGTGTCACCAAGTTGGCGCTAAATAATGCACAGAGAGTGCAAAGTGTTCCTAGTTCGGTATGTTTGCTCCGCTCGGAAGACGACGACATGACATTGAATAATGATGTTGTGAGCCGGCGTTATTAATGCTTTCTCAGGCGTGAATGTGCAATTTTTGAATAACATGGGACCATCAGACTCAGCCAGACAGACAACTCACTTAAGATGAGCACACATTTTTGAGGAGGAACAGGATATCGTCCTGTTAAATCAATGAAGTGTGCGAGAAATAACGCATACGCCATGTGTAAAAGGTCAGGGATTTTCCGAGGACTTATTTCACATTAGATTAGCATTTGTTAGCATACGATTTATTTATACACCACAATGTGTTAACAATTAATAAATCATCAGTTTAAAAGTCTTATTTCACCTTTCGATTTCACTTTTCTTCGTTGAAACCGCTTTCAACTGAATATTTAGAACTAATTGCGCAAATCGCGAATACGCTGTGTATGAAAACGAACATTTCCGGTGCTAAAAGAGATTGATATAGGCGGAACGATAACATAAAATTAGCAAATTTTATTTGGATTTCCTTCAACATTGTATGTTTTCCCAACTAATAAATAGCAAAGACATCAATACGCACCGCCATAAGAAACCATAAGTAATTGTTCGGCTATCAAAATACAGAAGCCGCAAATGAAAAACAACAAGTCAATAATGAACGCAAAATTTTCTTTCAACTTTGAGCATAATGGGAGGAAATCAAAGAACAGCTGAGTCACAGAATTTTCGGCCTTTGTTGCATTTCCCAGGCTTTTCGCTCATGAAAATTCATATGCGTATATATAACTATGGCGCACGCGATTTGCGTGCTTATAAATTAAGGCAACGTCTGTCTATGTATTTTCCGCCGTCCTTGAGCAGCTCTATAAATAGAGTTGACCCCCACCGAAAGTCCCTCGAAGACATCCCATGCCGAGTTCCGAGTTTCCAGTCCTCAGTACCATTTACACGCCAGGATACCCTCAATCGCTTTTCCTCGAGTGCCGGCCAATTGATTGGCACAATTGTAAATTTGATGGTAATTTTCCCTGCTTACGCATGGACCACGCACAATACTCGCTGATGATTTACGACTCTTTGAAATTTGCACCAAGGGTCGGATTTGATTAGATTGCCGTGGAGAAAGCTGATCGGGTTTCGTTTTGGGATAAACAACCCCAACCTGCGTCATTCGACTCCTAATTAGTTTGTTTTCCCCCACACTCGCATCTGAATTAGCGATCGCATAAATCCAAGCTTATAATCAAAAAATCCAGCATGAGCATAACTAATCGCGAAATGCTGCAATAACAGTCAATATGATTATATAAAGACGGGCAGTTAATTCTATTAATCCGTTTGGTTACCTTTATTTAAAATATCAACTAAAAGCGTCAGCCAGTAAAGAAACTATACTTTTTTTTTTATAAGTAGCAATAATTCATTATTTCTACAATTTTCGGTTATTTAAAAGATATTTTTAAATGAAACACCTGTCAACAAACTTTAAGCAATCAAAACTAAACATAAACATGGTAAATATCATAGATTTGAACAGCAACAAACATTTAGCATAAAATATAAAAGGAATATTTAACGAAATTTAATTGTTATCACAGATGATTGCAGAATGCGCTCTAATTCACATATATGTATTTTATTATTTTCTAAGTGAATATTTGATGGATGATGGGTTGAGGCAAAAATAACATAATGTGTTATTTATATGCATGATTTCCAATTCACATTTCTGTATCAATTAAGACTGCTGTGACACGATATGGTTAAATTTATGCAAGTTGAACTGTCGCACTTGTTTAATAAACCCAAGTGTGTCTGCCATAATAAATGCATTTGCAGTTGCAATTAGAATAAGATGAGTCGCTTGCTGGGCAAGGTCAGCGAAATATCGAATCTGTTCTCATTATCAGCACTTTTCACAACGCAAAGAACCCATTCTACAACCCTTCTACAAAGTAGTAACAGCTGCTCAAAATGCATCCACAGTGAAAATATAGAGTACTAAGACTAATTATAATCCCACATATTTAGAATTGTCGGCAAATTGCGAGAGTCAACAAATGAGTAAGCAAATTCGATGGACGCTGCCAAGAATCGAAAATCTCACGAAAATAAAGAATTTCTGCTCAATGTGAAGGTCGCTGGGGAAGATGCATTCGTGTCACGATTAAACAAATTAGAAAATATGTTTCCTATTGAAAGGAAAATATATTGATTTCTGAGTACCTATTTCATTGCTAAGCAATTTAGTTTCTTAAATATTCATTATTATTAGTACATCAAATGTGTAGCCAGGCATATATGTATATTTTTTTTTTTTAGATATACAGATAATAAATTATTCTCAACTTTTAAGCATTGTGCTTGTTGACATTTTGAGTACTTATCAGAATTTTTTCTCTTCGGCCGAGTGGCGTTGAATGCTCGCAAACAGAAAATCGGAGGCATAATGAAGGCAAACAAAACAAAACAAAATATAATTAAATTTGGGCATTTGTAAAGGGAATGCACGACCACTGACGTCATTGGTTTGGGGCCAGACACTCGGAAAACAAACAGAAATCAAGCGCAAATCGAACCGGTTCCGTTTGGTTAAATCGAAATTCGTATAATAAATAATTGTTAACAAAGAACTGCAATAATCAGATTCATTTCTGTTGCTCGCACCGACTTTGCATGCAGTTCATGCTCTACAGATCTCTCTTTTTTTGTTTTTTATTTTTTATTTTTACGGTTAGGATGGGGTTGTTCCTAGCGGAAAACTTTTGATTTCCATTCCGATTTTATTACTATTTTTTAATTTCCTTTGTACTTACCTGTTATCAGGTTATTGCGCTGTTACGCATCGTATAGAAACGCATTTTGAGGTTGTAACAAACCATCTGCATTCGAAAGAAAGAAAAATGCGTAATTTGTTTGCCTTAAGAGGGTTGATATCTTTGAAATCCAACTGCTGGAAAGTTCCCTCACAGTTCAGCATCCCTATAAACCGAAATGCATAGGGGATGCACCCTGTAAAACCAGGAAGACAGCATTAGGCAGCTGAGAAGAAACAAACAGCGAGAACGAGAGAGAGAACGTTAATGAGCGAGAGAGCACTACAACAAAATTGAAATCTAGTTGTACCCCTTGTTCAAAAAATCAGTGGGTATGATGGTCAGCAAACTAGTTTGGAATACTCAAGTTCAAGCAAGTTTTTAATTCCCAGAACGCATTTAGATTCCTACCATTGAAGACTGAGGTTACATAGGTATTGGTTAGTATATATAAATAATATGAATAATATATGAATAAGGATGAATGACTTTTATATAAATTTCGATAGAGCTATGAACCAATACTTCAATCACGCTCTTTTGAAATAGGATGATAATGTTTGGTTTAACTCATGTATATAACATGACTATACTATCTCATTGCAACGTACCTCACCCTTGTCGTAGGGTATCTTACAGTCGAGTTAGCTCAACAATCCCCGTACTTGCTTTAGTTTTTCTTTGGCAAAGTCATGGCCGATATTTCGAGTACCTGACGAGCATTGAACAGTCGCACATCGGCGCTCGCTCAGGAACGGAACCCAGAAATCAGAAAACGCATCCGCGAAATTTTCGAAGTGCAAGTGCAAACGGTGATTGGCCGTATATCTATTGGATACTACCGATTCCATTGACTAAACACTCCATTCCGGCTGCTCCGTAAATCCTCAATCAGATCCTCAATTCAATGCTGTGAGTGGAATCGATGGGTGCCAAGTGCAGTCAGATGGCAACAATTAATTGACGGCAATTGAAGTGCAGTTGGCGATCGGGAAAGCAAAAAGCAAAGAGTTTCTCACAGGCGAGTGGAAAGTTTTGCATTCGATCTATTTATTCCCGCTCGCCATGTCGCCAAGTGGCGGCCCATATAAATAGCAATTAACAAATTTATGCAATCGACTTCGCTCAGTTGTATGATTTCAAGCGCACATAAATATGTTTATGCGCACGTGTATGAAACGGTGCCCCTTAAAAATAGACCGAGTGAATGCAAACAGTTTGGTTTTTTATTTATTTCCCATTTTCCGAGTGCCGCACCAATCCGCCGCCCATCGAACCGGTTTCAATTTAGCACTTCTGGATCGCGACCAAGACACACGTTCCGTTGGCCTTGGCCAATATAATGACTCTAGGGTGACAAACTGAAGCTTTTCTGGGAATGAAAACTTAAGTGGGCGGACGCATCTGAATGCGAAAAGTATTTTCTGTGCGGAAAGCACAGGGTCCTTTTGATGTCCTTGTTTCCACAGCTCATATTTAGAAAGATTCGTAGGAGTTGAATGCTGAAAGGGGAGTGCTACGATATGCAACCGAGGTATTTGGCTTAATCAGCACACGGAAATGGTATAAATATCAGCGGAAAGAAAAACAAAACAACAAAGCTAAGAATATAAACACACCTTATATACTATGAGCGCGAATTAAATTGACTCAACCGTGATTAAAGATACCAGACGATAAGGCAGTGCCATTTAAATATAAATATTATTCCCAAAGAGATACAACGAATTCGTTTGTGTGTCAGATACTATATTGTTTTTAAATTCCGAGCAGCAATATAAAAACTTGTTAAATGTACAAAAGAAAGAAGTGAAGAGTATAAATAATGAGCGTTCAGATAAGATCATATTTAGTATCTATTTGTATTCGAATTAGTAGAGAAAAGATTAAATTATTCTGAAACTCTTGAGATACATATTATTTTTGAGTGTCGGTACTTCCCCTAGAAGTGCACTCCACTCCACACTTCGGAGTGCCGTTAGAGTTGTTGGCGGTCAATTGCACCTGAGCTGCAACTGAAGTTTTTTGCACTGCGGCGATGGAAGAAAATGAGAACCATTATCTCGGGCCAACCAGTTGGATCTGGTATGGAGATACATATTGGCGCGATTATCTTGATTGCATTCGTGGAAGCGGTCTCCTTAGTGCAGTGGATCGCATAACTTGTTTTGATTTTCGCGTTTGTAACTGGTTTTTATTTTTAAGAAAGACCCCACCGAATGACATTTGACCGATAGATACCCAATCTAAGCCACTACCTTGCCCATTTTTTTTTCGAACGCATATAACTCAATGATTGATGCTCGAGTTCGCAGTAAACTCGATTGCCTGATACATATCCATTTAATTAACCAACGATTATGCGCATGTTTCTCTTGGCATAAATTAAAGAACAAACAAATAAATTAAAGCAAAAAGTTAAGTCACGTTTTTGACTCATTTGTATCTGCTGTCCCCATGTGTGTGCGTGTTTGTTTGCTTTGTGCGAACGATAAACAAGAATATACATATATATATATATATATAGTTTGAATTTAATTTTAAACTTTTTATGCCGGAGACATCGTTGCCAAGCTCGTTTGGTTTCGCATTTGTTTTCATTCGATTTTTTGTGCCCACATTTTTTTTGATTTCTGATTTGGGGGTCAGAGTATTTAGTTTTGCACTATTTTTTATGTGTCTGGCGTGGAGAAAGACTCGCCCAACGTGTTTCGCGATCGAAAGTCTGTTATTCAGCCCGATCGTAAAATGTTAATGCGTAGTCTGGGTGTGGATCGGTGTTCAGGGATCGGTGATCCGGGGGAACTGCGGATCTGGGCAACTGTTGTCTATAGCTATCAGCTGATTGCCATCCAACTGCCAAAGGTAGACCTTTGTGCGGCCTTTTGTGTGGACCATGCAATCCGATTCATACCGGTTCGGAAAAGCTCCCTGTCCCCAGAAACCCTCTGATCAATTTGTTTTGTCTCCGGCCCAGAGCTGCCCCCACTTGTCGATGGAATATTCCTAACATTTATGCTGGTACCGGCACCCAGCCAGCATATATTTCGTATGTGTGGATGGAGGTGCCATGACATCATTTGCATAGCCCATCTCGGGATCTCGGGTGACTTCGATCCAATTGCCCAGCATTTCTCGGTGAGTCGGCACTTTCATTCATCGATTTGTTTATGCAATAATTGATTGTTGTGTTTATGTTTGGCCAATCAAATAAATGGCTTTCTTTGTATGTTGATCGTTTTTTGTTTTTTGTTTTAGCGAACTTATTGCTTTTTTTGTGGTTGGGTCAAAGAACTGAATTGTCCAGGCTTGAAGATAGTAATACATTTTGTAATACACTGATGTATTAATGGCAAAACTATTTAAATCAAATTAATGACAGTATAAAAAATCATGTTGATAAGATAGCCATCAAGGTTTTTCCCCGACTTTGCTTCCGATTACATGCCCTGCCACCACGTTCTCAGTCTAGAATTTCATGTTTTTTCCAAGGAACGCTGTGTATCATTCGAGCTTTATCTCCAAACTATAAAAACGGGGTATATGGACTCTATACTTATATTATAGAGTGCTGAGAGGAACCGCCAATTTTGGTATTTATGGTGGGCTGGATTAACGACCCTTGGTGCTTCAAGTGGCTTTTTATTTTGGGGGTAATGGTAATTTCGTAATTTCATGAAGAAAAACTGCTGACGCCATTTGTTGAGCATACGCCGCATTGCCCCACGGCCGATTGTACGAGTCGCGAATGCGAATGCGAATGGTATGGGAATGTGTATGGGAGCTGAGCCCGTGCTCATAATTGGTTACAACTGACACAAACCAGTCCGGATCGGATGGCCAACTGAAAGAGTGACCGGAGCGCGGAGAGAGCGAGCTTTATCAGTGGGGGAGAACGCGTTCTCGATGCCAAGTCCTCTTATCACTCGGATCTCGGACCTGAGGGCTTTCCCTTACCTCTTTTTTGGATGGATGGATCGCCACGCTTTGGAACTTTCGGAAAAATGTTTCCGGCTTGTGACTATAACACGAATAATGCCCTATCTGGCCTTTAAAAGTGTAGTGTATTTAAAAATAAAGGTCGTATTACTCAGAGCTGTCTAGCTCACTAAAACTTTAATCCGATTCTGCGACGTAGTTGTGGGATATAAAGATACTCCATACAAAGAAACAGCAGATCGTTTCTTTAAATTCACTTTTATTTTTATTTCTCCCGCATTCGAGTAAATCCCATCTAACAATCTTCCCCCAATTGTTAACCCATTAAAACACTTTGTTATAGAGGCGTTTCTCACTGGCATATTTGTGTCGCCAAGCACTCTAATTGATGCCAACAGTTTTGTGTATGTATTTATATGGATATTCATGGAAATATAATTGTTGCTTGGCCGGCAAACAAAAGAAATTGTCTCATTAAGGCTTAATCAGCAGCAAACTATAGCAAACATTCGGATCAATTTATGGTTCTCAGAAGGGAAATTCGATATGTGGTGGATGGCGTTTTTAAACTAAAGTTGATGAACTTGGATGGGTACACAGTAAAAAAAATTGGAAGAGTAATTCAAAGATAGCTTGAAAATATTTTCTTTATTCATTACTATTAAGACTAAATCTAAACGACACAAGAGAGAGAGAGAGAGAGAGAGGGAAATAGCACGGCTGAAAGAGATGTGCGGAATTTTTTTTCTCAGTGCACAAAAATCTATTCCACTTTATTGTGGCTTAAATAGCTCAATAAATAAGTCGGTACCCAAATTTCTCTCCGTGTGAAATGGGGAAATACGAGTGAAAGGGATAAAGTGCATTCTTTATTTGAAAAAAGGCAGAGCGAGAGAGCAATTGCGTGGTAGAAAGAGAGGGCAGAAGCAAGAACACTGCACTCGTTTTCAGTTGCAGCTTACAGTTGGCAGCGAAACTTTGCTGGCACGCGAAAGCATTTATAACCGACAACATGCTGTGAACTTGAAGTCAAAGCGAATCCAATTGTCACGCGAGCAGCAGCAAAAGATCGCGAGCGGGAGCCCAACAGCTGATCGCTGAGTGTGGGTGAGAGTGAGAGGGAAAGTCGCTCAGGATCCGCGGACGAACACGGGAAAAAATCGCTGCGTCGCGTAAAATGCTTTATATTGTAATCAAAACTGCCTAATTAGTAAGTTCAATCTCTGCGGGCTATTATTATAAAATCAATTTTCGAAACATTTCGCAAGTGTGTGTGAACTAAATCAGACTCAACAATAGTTTATGGTATCAGGGAATTTTCGGTTTTGCGTGCTAAAATAAAATCTCCAAGGAAAAACCACAAAACTTGAACGGCTCAAGGATCCAACTGAAGGAAATGAACAGTGAAAACTAAAAATATACAGTTTTTATTAAAGCATATAAATGCTATTAAAATTTTACTTCACAAATAAAATCCTCGTGCATGCTATGCATTTAATAATCAAAAGCGCATTTTAAGCAATTTTAATATGTGCTGCAAATTGTATAAGAGAAAGCTACCAGAATATACAATATTTTTTTCTTAAACAAGCCAAAAGCCAGACAGCAAAAACTTCTTTGTTTGCTTATTTATAAGTAGAGTCGAAAAACCTTTAAGCGCAAATAGACTTTCAGTTAAATTCAAAGGCTAACACCTTTGCATAAGCATAATCTAGGTGTTGTTAATATTAGCCCAACAAATTAATACAGTCCCAAAAATGGTGTTCGTAATTCTCGCCGCTGATTTGTTAACGCCTCTTGATTTAATAATCGCTTTTTTCGCCTTTTTATTGTTTGTTTTTCAAGTAGGTGCTAAAGTTAGCCAAAAAGTGTAAGAGGATCTGTCGAGCAGCATATAAATGCAGCTTAGTCACTCAATTCAGTGAAAATTACCCGCTAGATGGTCGGGTAACAGGGCGTATGCGCGATGAGTAATGCTATTTATTCGGTTGCTTTGAAAAGGGCCAATGGAGCCCTGTACTTTCTTTGTTTCTTTGTCAGACAGTCAGTCAGACAAAGGAAATTGCAATGAAAATGCACATATTTGCAAGAACCGTGCACATTTTACGGTTCTCTTGAAAGATCATCCATCTGGCAAGTACAGTTGGCCAAGATCAAAAAGCGCCAGCCAGCACGTGTTTCCCCTTTTTTTTTTTGTCGGGGGAAAGTGCGATACGATCGAACCCGCATTTTTTGTTTTGGCATTGGGCTTTTATTTTGGCTACGCACCTCGATTTAACGGCACCCAACTCGTTAGCACATGGAAGTCGGCTACTTGAGTGTACAACCTCTGAAATTGGGCATTATCTAATCGGCGGTTTGTGGGCCGTATGCCTTGTACTCGCCTTACCTACTTGATTGGGTTTTAATTGCATTAGAGCATTAGCCATGAGCTTTGATTTTTGATTAGTGTTGCCAACAAATTGATATTTATTTATGGCTCACTGCTCATTCACCTTTAGCTACCAATAAGCCTCAAGTGTGTAATAAATTGTCGTCTACTAATTGCCGAAGAATTTTGATTAATCACATTACGATCTTCGCCAAGTCTGGCTGTATTGCTCTAAATGGTTTAAGTTAAACTCAATTCAAGTTGGCTTTCATTTCATTTCTTGCCAGTTTATTCTTGGACCTCGAATTTAAATGTTAATCTTTGATAAAATATTAATCCTACGTGTGCCCTCGTAAAAGTTTAAAAATGGCAAGAGACCCGAATCTTTGTGGTTATGACTCTTTTTTAAACCTGAAAATAAACAAGTCTCAAAATAACGAATGTATGCAAGATATAGTGCAAAGAAAGCGGCCCCAAAAGATCGTATAATCAAAACATGTTGTAACATCACTGCCAATGCTACGATTTTAATTACTAATTAGCAAAATAATCGTAATGGAGTGAATCAGCCGAGAATTTCCCCTTCACCTCTCTGAAATGGACAAACGCAAAAGATGAACGCGACACAACCATTTATTTATAGGGCAAGTTAATCAAAGTCAAAAATTATACCGAGGGGGAGTTTGTTTTTAGAATTAGCAAGGCAATCCGATCACAAGGGTGGAGTATGGGTATGTAAATCAAATGAAATCGTATCGAATCCAATCAAGTATACGCCGTGTGGTCGCTCGTAAAAGCGCTCAAAAAATATAAAATCACAAAACTCGAGCTTGGCGAGCTGGACGAGCTGGGCTATGTGTTTGTTTTTCACAGGTTTTGGATTTAATTATGACCTGTTTTCTGGTCCGCCTGTTGAGTTGAGTTCGATTTCCCGCCGCCGCTGCCGTTGCCGTTGCTGCGCGAACAGAACAGCTGTTTGCCGTTTTTAATAAACAATCGTCGGCGTTTGGCAGCTCAGTTTGTGAGGAGCGTTCGGCGGATACACATCGCACCCATCGCTCTTGGCCAGCTCGTCCCAACGGGCCTAAACGGTTCCGACAAGCGCACTAGCCAAGTCATCAGAAAGGAAAAGCACTCAACGTATTATAACCAAATTTCATTCAAATCAAGTTGAGCGTGCGCGTTTGTTTTCGTGATTATCCAAACAGATAAATATTTGACTTCTCCTCTGAAAAAAACAAAAACGGGCTGCAAAAACATTTTCGTTTTTTATTGGCCGCGTGTTCGTTTCTGTGACAAAGCCATTGAACTTTGAAATATAGAAAAGTATTTGGAAAGACATCAACAATAACATACTTATATCCCTACACAAATTGTTCTCGGGAAATTTTGTTTGCCGTGCGTCGCAGAAAACATCTTATTTCTACGCTGCAGAAATTGCTCAATTTATTCTTTTGTTTCGTCTTATCTGTTTTGCTGTGTGTTTCGTAAACAAAACTGTTGCCAGAGTTTTCACTTTCCACATATATAATAACTACAGGTAAATAGCATCAGAAAAAACAATTCTAAAAGTGATTTATATATACGTTTACTTGAGTTTTTAAGCCACAACTTCAGAGTGTATAAAAAATATTTTGGTTCGGCCTTCACTAGTTTCGACACTCGATAGATCTTGTGAATAATGTGTAATTAGAAGGAACCTTGAATCCGATTTACAAAACGCACAAAAAGTGGTTCTTAGAGTGAAAAACCAAGGGAAAACCAGTTGCACTAACCCCAAATACATGTACGAAACGATCCACAAATTATTTATTTATTTCGCCAAGATGTAAATCACCAGTGCCGGATCCCCAAGCACGCTGTTGTCGAGTGTCCAACTCCAAGAGCAAAATCTATTCGGAGAAATCCAGTCGGGCAGTACGAGGTCTATATCGTCATCTGCACGTGCTCGTGCCACATTGAAAGTCGATTCTCGTACTTGACAACAGTCTCTGGGCGGAGTTATGGCCCTCGCATTAGTCAGGCCTCCAACTAGCACTTTTTTCGGGGTTTTATCTAAATGAACGCCTATATAAATATTTTGCCAGCGATAAGTCCCCATGTAACTAGCCTGTGGAATCCGCTCTGGTGACCTTAATTTCGGTACGTCCAACACGCCGAACGATGTTTGGCCAAAGTCTGATCGCAGTTATCTTTGCTCTGCGAAGTGCTCAACGGTAGTCAATTGCTTATCTCGCCTGGCAGCGAATCATGTTCAATATGGTTAGCATCGAGTGGAAATGTTGTTTTCATGATCGATTTTCTCGCCTAACTACGCCCAACGTGCTAAGTGAATCCATTTATTTGTCTATTACGATTATTTAAAAACAATTAGAGGGAAAAGTAAACGGGATTTGATGACAGAACGTGGCTAGACAATAATAAAATTAGAGCCCTAAAATCTCGTCGGTCCCCGAAGTTGATAAAAAAAAAAAACGGGGGTTACTTAAACAAGATTGTTGCTCATATTACGAAATTCCCCCCGACTTTGTTACAAAAAGTAATTTGTAGCATCATTGCTAAATATATTTATATTAGTTGTGACAAAAGTCTACTAAAATACTTTGAAATTTTAACAATGAAATTGCTTCCCTGTGCTTGTGAAAATATTTATTTAATTTATTTGCTTTCTGTTCACTGTGATATATGGTCCAAAAAGATAATCTTATCCAAATGTATTCTTAGAGAAGTTCATTGACTCAAATTAACGATCCAAACACACTTTCTTATTTCAGACCAAGCCAAAGGAACAAATGTGACAACTAACAATAAATTGTGATACATCGCATGTGAACTCCGCTGGAAACTGGGCTTGCCTCCTCCTTTCCCAAACAAATCAGCGTTCATAGAACCAAGTCACAACCATATATAGTACAAAAACAATACCCACACAGAAACCCAGCTCACTAAGCTCCAATTACACTCATACAACATGGACTTCGATCAGATCCTGGCCAAATGTGGCGACTTTAATCGCTACCAGTTCATGATACTCGCCCTCTTCGGGTTCATTAATATCATCGTATCGATGGTGAGTTCTTGATTTCCATTCTATTGCCTCAGCAAACTTACTGATTTTCTTGGAATTTCAGCATTACTTTACGCAGACTGTCATTAGTTTTGTGCCAGATCACTGGTGCTATCATGATAAGCTTGTGAATATGACATATAAGGAGATCGGTGAGATCTACGCTCAGTTCGAGAATCCCTCGTGCACCCGACTGGATGACATCAATGGCCACAATGTCACCGTTAGCAGCAAAGCCTGCGAGAAATGGATCTACAACTATGATTTCGGCTATAGAAGCATGAACACAGAGGTATGTCTGGTTTACTGAACAATAAAGCTGGATATAAAATCTAACGATCATATCGTATTTAGCTTAACTGGGTCTGCGACTCGGCGTACAAGGCACGTATTGGCCAGTCTCTGTTCTTTATTGGCTCCGTGGTGGGCACACTTTTCTACGGTCTGCTTTCCGATAAGATTGGCCGTGTTCCCGCCCTCATCTTGTCCAACTTCTGCGGCTTTGCCGGCGACTTCTCTACCATTTTCACCAAGAGCGTGGCCACTTTCACCCTCTGCCGTTTTATTTCCGGCCTGGCAGCGGACACAAACTTCTACCTGATGTACATTATAGGTAAGCAAAATAGGAAATATGAAATGGTTCAATTCATTAGGCAAATAGACTATTTTTATTTATTAGTGAATGCTGGTTCCTTTGTCATATTTGCCCTTAAAGTTAGAATGTCCAGCGAGTATTTGAATGATAATATTTGTTATTATTATTTGTAAAACGTGTTAAAAGATTGAACATGCAAGCCTTTGACTGATCTTCCGATTGATTTACTTTCTCCCGAATAGTTCTCGAATATATTCGACCCAGCATGAGAACCCTGGGTCTCAACATGGCCGTGGGTCTGTTCTACTGCCTGGGCCTGGTTTTCACTCCTTGGCTGGCAGTTCTGGTGGGTCACTGGCAGATCTACCTGGCCTGCACGTCGCTGCCCATTCTGCTGGTGGTGCTGTACTACTTTGTGGTGCAGGAGAGTGCCCAGTGGCTGGTCACCAGGAATGACATCGACGGGGCCATCGTAAGGCTGAAGCGGGTGGCCAAGTTCAATGGTTGCCGGGTGAGCCAGGCGGACTTCGACGAGTTCCGGCGCCATTGCCAAATGACTCACGAAATGCTGGGTGGCGATGACAAGAAGCAGGCCACTCTGCTGGACATGTTCAGAACGCCACGCATGCGCAAGAACACACTCATTCTGTTTTTCAAGAGGTGAGTTGTAGTTAGTACTTCTTGTCAAAGATGTTAATTACTTATATTACTCTGCTATTTCTCTCATCCACAGCATGGTGATCACTCTGTGCTACGATGCCGTCTCTCGCAACGTGGAGGGCATGGGCATTTCCCCCTTCATCATGTTCTCGCTGAGTGCCTTGGCAGTGCTGCCCTCGAGTGTCCTGCTGGTCCTGCTGCAGGATCGCATTGGTCGCAAAGGCATGGCCTCGGGTTCCTTGCTGGTGGGCGGACTCTTCACCGCCGCCGCCGGCATTGCGATCGCGTACCAGCAGCACAACCACAATGCCATTCTGCTGGCCTGCCTGACCATCGCCGCCCGTTTCGGAGTGGCCATCTCGTATGAGAGCGGATCTCAGTACGCCACCGAGCTGATCCCCACCTGCGTGAGGGGTCAGGGCGTGGCGGCAGTCCACGTGGCCGGATTCGCGGCCTCCTTCCTGGCGCCCTACATCCTCTGGCTGGGCACCTTCTTTAAGGCGGCGCCCTCGATCATCCTGGGTGTCCTCTTCTTTGCAGGCTCCTTTGTCTGCCTGCTGCTGCCAGAGACGCTAAACAGGTTAGTAATTACGCAGATTTGATTAATAAACGAAATGCATCACCTCAAGTGAATGTTAATCAGGTCTTCAAAATTGATAAGTGATTGATGAATCCATAACTCTGCTTTCCAACAGTTATCATTCATCAAGATTCCATGAGTCTTCATTCTAATGAGCACATCTAGTCGATGAATGGCTTTCATACAAAGAATTATAAGTAGTAATGCCTTAGATCAAGTTTGATAGTAATAAAGATAATTGCCATTTGGTAATCAGTTTTTGAAAGAGAATCATGCAATCGGTATAATTTGAATCGGAATTGATTAAATAATTATTATAATTGGTTGATGATGTGCATATCTTACTAACTCTTCCTGTTTCCTTGCAGGAGCCTGCCCACGACCATCGAGGAGGGCGAGGTGTTCGGAAAGGGCGAGCGAATGTTCGACTTCCCGTGCTTGCACAACAAGCACGACGACGAGGAGTCCGAATCCGAGCTGGAGAAGTACAAGCGGAAGCACTCCCTGATCGACGCCAAGCAGATGCAGATGGAGTCCTGCTCGAATGGGAAACGCAAGCAGTCCTTGATCGACGCCGATCACGAGGAACAGGCCCTGAAGGACGCCAATCACTGAGGGGCGCCACCCCGTCCTAGTAGTTCGTAGTTTAGCTAACCAATTTCGCCTAGATCCTAAGAGCCCAGACCGTAGGGATCCTGGCTGGGATCCAGACAAACTCGATTCGACGGCCAGTTGGTTGCCTGCAACATTTGTGCTCAGTATGCAGAAGCCTTTTCTTATATACTTATGTATAGAGTGTACCCTTATAATTTTATATATACGTATATATATATATACCTACTCTAGTTGGTAGTCACCTTAGGGCTTAGATGTACATTTAACTCGATCGAAAATTGCTGTTTTTCCAAAATGCTGATTGTGTATAAAAATGGAATCGTATAGTTAACACTTAAGCGGCACAAAATCACTTAACTACAACCAATTGAATACTTATCTTAAGAGTTTTTCATACCTTCATGTACATAAATGCGATACTGCTTAGGCCAGTATCTGAATGTTCTATTTTGGAGTTTGATCTTTAAGCAAATGAGAGCCATTAAGCAAACTGATAATAATTATTTAAAGTTAGAGAACCACTTATAAAATATACAAAGGAAAATCAATTAATGCCGACTTTTTAAGCTCTTTTCTGGCGTCTTTAATTTCGGAAATATACTCATGTTTGCTTCATTTATCCAATTATATAACGACATTTTGCGCTTAATGGAAGAATCGATAATGGGGACTAAAATATTAGCGCTTTTAAGGCACAATATTTTGGGAATTGAACAAAAAATCTTTAATGAAATGTTTCAAGATTTCCCTTGAGATTGTCGACATAACATCTGGATATATATTTATATACAATATTTTAATGTTTGTCAGGGCTGACTTGTGATAATGATTTTGAGTAAGAAACCAAGCAATTCCGTTCATTATATATTTATATATTTATTGTGAAAAAAGGAGTGCGTCATATATTTATACCAGTTCTGTTTTGGATATATGTATAGGGTTAGATAAGTGTATTCTATTCAACGGTTTTGGTTTAATTACTATGCATCCTTCACATGAGTAATAACTATCAGACCATTCGGTTACGGGGGTCAGCATATCGCTGACCCCATCATCAGGTTAAGTGGCTAGCAGGTTAAACAGTAGTCAGCTATCAGGTGCATCGTTCTCTAGGGTTCAGACTTTCGGTCCTCATGCTCGGTCAGACTTTCGCGGCGTTTGTGTAAGCATGGGAAGTACAGGCAGCTCTCGTTCATTGCAAAGCGCTCACCATCGGCCAGGGTTTCGGGTAGTTTTCTTAATTTGATAAAAGATATATGTCTATGATACTTAACGCCAGCTTTAAATAACATTATGCACTTACTTGTGAAGCGTTTCGGGAAGGGTCAGGCAGAGTAGAGCACCTAGGAACATTAGAACGCTGATGAAGATCGAGGGCAGGGGCTTGTAGTATTGTGCCAGGTAGATCACATAGAAGGCCAGTGAGCTGGAGGCCAATCCAACCACATGGATGTTGGACACCGCCTGTCCGCGCACACTGGTCGGAATGATTTCCGCTGCGTACTGGATCTCTGCATCGTAGGAAACCGTTGTGCCAAAGCGACCCAGACCCACCATTAGGGCCAGCAGGACAGCATTCTCACTGGGATCCAGTACTGCGATCAGGAATCCGGTGACAGCGGTTATAATAGCTCCCACCAGCAGTGCTCCACATGCCATGCCCTTCCGCCCAATCTTGTTCTGCAGCAGTAAGATGGTGAAACCAGCTGGTAGGTAAACACTGGAGGTTAGCGAAAAGAGCTTAAAGGGCGAAGAGCCCAGCCCTTCCATGTTCCTGTTGATCACGTCGTAGGATAGCGTGATGATGACCCTAAAAAGAGGACGTCTTAAATTTGTGTCTCATAAAAACAAAACAGTAGACCTACGATTTAACCAGCAATGTGGTGGTGAAGCGACGCAATCTGGGAGTCTTGAACATTCCTAGGAATGTATCCATTTGCTTGTTCAACTTGCTCTCCTCGTTCATTTTCTCGCGATAATGCTTTACGAACTCATCAAACACAGAATCCTCAACTTGGCGGCCATTAAACTTGGCCACTTTCTTCAGACATGCCACCGCCTCATCGTACTTCTTCTTGGTCAGCAGCCACTGAGCACTTTCGCAGATCAGGAGGGGGTAAATTAGAACTCCTAGGGCTGGAAGAGATGCCAACCAGAGGTAGCGACGCCAGTTGCCAATCCACATGGCGATCCAGGGCGAGGTCATCAGTCCAAAGCAGTAGAATACAGCCAGGATGATGTTCAGACCAAAGGTACGACGCTTGGGACTCAGGTACTCGAAGACTATTGGAAAATTAAATCAGTTAGTTTGCAAACAATAGCGAAGAATATCATATATTACCCAAGATGTACATAAGGTAGTACATGGTATCCGTGGACAGTCCTGACACAAATCTCGAGAAGGCGAACCAGGGTAGCGTGTGCACAAACGAGGTAATAAAGTCACCAGTTGCACCGGATAGAGCCGCCATCAGCATGGCCGGCAATCTTCCAATGTGGTCAGAAAGAAATCCAAAGGAAATGGTGCCCACCACCGAGCCCAGGAAGAAGAAGGATTGACCCACCGCCGGCTGATGGGATTTGTCGCAGACCCATTTCAGTTCAGTGGTTAGACTCTCGTAGCCGTTCTCCCGCTCGAAGATCCAGTCTTGACAGGACTCTTCGGAGGCCACTCCAGTTCCATTGATCACCTCGGAGAGAAGAGTGCAGGAGGGGTGCGAAACGTTGGAGTAAATGGATCGCAGCTCCGCGGCACCCAAGCCCATTAGGTCATCGTGGGAACACCTAGAAATTGGCAGTAAAGGAATTCAAGTATTAATTATCCGAATACAATTTATTTGAAAATATAGTTTTTGGTGACAATACTTTTAAATTAATTATTGAAAGCTGATTATAGACACATTCTAACCAATTGAAATGTATTCAGAATCGGAAACTATTATTATAGAATTGTGTGAATTTTTAATTTAACTGCTCTTTATTACAATAACTTACCAATGCTCGGGTGTAAAAGTAATAAGGGTCTGTGAGAAATAGTGCAACGAACTAAGAATGTTCGTGTAGCCGTAGAGAATTAGAATGACAAACTGAAATCTTCCGAAGTTTCCGCACTTCTCAAGCACGCGGTCGAAATCCATGGTGATCTCGAACAACTCGTACTTGTACTAATCGTTCTAATAGTATCTAACTGACTTTAGTTTGTTTATGTGGACACCGCGTTGAATCTTCTCAGCAACGAGTCAACTACATTCTGCCTGTACGAGCAGTATTTTGACACCTACTAGGATCGGCAGCTGCCTTATATAGTATAAAGATATAGGCGTTGTCGCTGATTAGGATGGGTAATTAGTAACACCGAGATTGGGCTAGGCAATCTCTCGCTTTTTGGGGTGTGTGCCGATGATAAGATGCAGATGCTGAGGCCAGAGTAAACAGTCTACGGAACAGGTGAACGAACAACCCTATACAGAAGTTATTTGTTTACCTAGCATACAATTGATGTTTATAATGATTAAATGTGGATCAGCATAAACTGTATCAACATGCTCTTCAGTCAAACTTAGCGATACATGACCTTGATTTCTGGTTTCTTTGTAAATAGGGCTTTTCTGAAATGCGTTTTCCTATCCTTATCAGGCATTTAACTTGGTCAAGTGACGGACTTTCTCGAAAAATTTGGCTTCTTTCCGTTTGTTTACTTTGTCTTAGATTTATGACGGATTAACCACTGTCGTGCTGTAAGTCACGCCTGAAATGGAGTCTTTTTTAATGGGGGGGGGATTTGCCGGATATACGGATTCGTTGTTTGTGGCTGGACACTTTAATGGGTTCTCGTTTAGATATATAGATTATATATAGTATAGATTACAGGTCTACTTCTCGCAGGCGCCAAACAAAAGCCTCTCCAGAATTCCATTATCTCGCCGGCTAGTAAAAGTTCCGGAACCATTGGCGTGATCTATATAAATCAAGTCGTAGACAAAAGCTAATTAAGTTTAAACGAACCGAATGGGAGAGTAACTGGGCACTACGAAGCTTAATAAATGTCTGAGCCTGGGATTAATATATCTGAGTTCTAGAGATGCGGTCAGTATATGATGAAATCAGATACTTTTTGTATTATCAGGGGCCAATAAAACATGGGATTATTGTCTTAGTAACCATCCACACAACTTAAGATACTAGTAAACATGTTTTGTTATTACTCTGTACTCTTTGGCATTAGCATTTATTATATTCTTAATACATTTACTATAACTACTTTGTAATTTCGTTGGCTGACTCCAACTGAGATTCGGATTTATTCGACTGCCGTTTGCGTGAAAAGCAAGGGAAAAAGTACCATTTCTCGCCCTTGGCGAATATTTCGCCCTCCTCTAGAGTTTGTGGTAGTTGCCTGCAGGATAAAATAGTTATTATATATGAATATATGGAATAAGTTATCGAAAACCCACTTGTGCAAAGTTTCTGGAAGAGTTAGGCACAAACAAGCGCCTATAATGAGGAGGAAGCTGATCAACAGTGAGGGCAATGGCTTGTAGAATGTTCCCAAGTAGATGATGTAGGAGCTGAAGAAAGCGAAGGCATTGCCCACCACATGGATGTTGGCCACTCCTCGTCCTCGAACACTGGTAGGTATAATCTCCGCCGCGTACTGAGCCTCCGCATCGTAGGCAACAACCGCTCCGAATCTTGCCAAGCACACCATGAATCCCAGGAGTACAGAGTAGTTTGCTGGATCTAGAGTGCCCACCAGGTAGCCGGTGGTCGCCGTGATGAAGGCACCAACAAGAAGAGAGGCGCAGGCCATGCCTTTTCGCCCGATTTTGTTCTGGAACAGGATAATGGATAGACCACCAGGAAGGACGACGAATCCTGAGTAGGAGAAGAGCTTGAATGGTGATATGCCCACGCCTTCAACATTGCGACTCAGGATGTCGAATGCAATTGTAATGATCATCCTGAAATAATATAACTGAAGTTCTAACATTTTCAAAATATCTCAGTATCATTGCAACTCACGATTTGATCAATAGAATAATTGTGAACTTTCTCAGTCTTGGAGTCCTCAACATACCCATAAAGGTATCTGAGGATTTCTTTTGGGCACTGTTCAACTTCTCTCGATAATGCTTGATGAACTCATCGAAAACAGAGTCTTCTACTTGGCGTCCATTGAATTTGGCGACACTTTTGAGGTTGTTAACTGCCTTGTCGAATTTTCCTTTCGTTAGTAGCCACTCGACGCTTTCGTGAAGGAACAGCGGAAAAATTAACATTCCTAGAGCTGGAAGGGAGGCCGCCCAGAGGTAACTACGCCAATTGCCCAGCCAAATTGCTATCCAGGGCGAGATCATTAGTCCAATTGAGTAGAAAACACCCAAGATGATATTCAGACCAAAGGTGCGGTGTTGTGGGCTCAAGTACTCGAAAACTGCAATAATATGGGTTTGAATGTAGAGTATAAAACATAAATATTTTATATAAACTCACCCAAAATGTACATTAGGACATATTGTGTGTCCATGGAGAGACCAGATATAAAACGGGTGAACGAGAACATAGGCAGACTGCCCACGAAGGAGGTGAAGAAATCTCCAGAGGCTCCTGTCAAGGTCGATAGAACGCAGGCAGGGAGACGACCTATGCGATCGGCCAAGTATCCGAAGAATATACTTCCCAGCGCGGATCCAATAAAGAAGAAGGACTGACCCACCGCCAGTTTGTAGGCATCATCGCAGACCCACTCCAGCTGTGTTCAATATTTCGGACGAGAGTGTTGATTATAAAATGGGTTTTCTACTTTTGGGCTGAAACATACCTCTGTGGTGATACTCTCGTAGTTGCTTTCCTTATCGAAGTCCCAGGAGGAGCACTTGTTATCCCGAAAAGAGGTCATGTCGACATCATACTGAATGACACTGCAGGACAACAGTTCAGTGAAATTCTGTGAAAATTCTTCCACTGGCGCAGAACATCTGAAATATTAAGATTGAAAATATTTAAGGTGAGCATATTTCTTTTATTGTGAAATTAGATGTGGTCCCGATTTGGATTGTATATAATTTCTTTAGGTTAATATTGGATTTGAATAACTGATTCGAAAAAGTACATTTAAAATATCTATTACCACGATTGACAACTTTGAAATATTTTTTAGGAATTAACTTTTACAATAAAATTTCGTAAAGTTTTATATTGTGCAAAGTGGTCTTTTAAAATTCTCACCTGTGCGAGGGCGTGAAACTGATCAGAGTCTGCGAAAAGTAGTGCAGCGAGGACACTATATTAGTGTATCCATAGAGTCCAAGGAGCAGGATTTGGTAGGGGCCGAAGTTTCCGCACTTCTCCAGGACACGCTGAAGATCCATTTCGGCACAAGAAACCGCTCTGATCGCAGACCACCGACTGATGCCAGCGAAGGGGGCGAGCAGCTGGTATATACACCATTCTGGCCCCTGGATATATGGCTAATACTCTGCAAACACATAATATCTGCTGCTAGTTTATCTCACACCGGGGCATGAGGAAGGAATAGAGCTTGCGAACCATTTCCGACGTCTGGCGTCTGTTTGGCGTGTGGAGAGATTCTTTCTAGACCCATGGGCCGATTAGTAATGTGACGGCCGCACAACATAAGTTTGGGCTTACTTATCTCCATGGGTGTTTTGAGGTCCAGTAAAATAGAGCTGTCTGGCAAATAGAAACAGGGTAATCTGCGCAAACAAAGTCTCGTTAGTATCATAAAACTTTTCTGTTGAAAAGCTCACACATAATTAGGAAACATCAATTTAAATAACTAAAAGATCCGACTTACTACACTCCGACTTCTTCTTTCCATATTCATAAACTAACTGCTGAACTCGAGCGGACTTAAGACAACAGAGTAACATTAAACAGGGTGCTAGACACTCATAATAAATATTTTGTACTGAGTATTTAAGCTAAAACGTGTGGTCTGACTTGTTTTTATAGCAACGCTATGAATTCGTAAAATTTAAGTAAATCCACCAAACATATTCTATACAACTTGATTTATTTAGAATTTTATTGGCTTTTTGTTGTAATATTTCCGGAACTACGAAAAGTCTGGCAGAAGCTAATTAAGTGTAGACAGGCCAGATAAAAATGCATTATGAGAAATAAATGTCTGGGCCTGGGATAACAAAGACCTCAGTTGTAGAAATGAAACCAGAATATGGTGAAATTGGTAGCGTTTATGAATGTCCGAAACCATATAATTAGTAATTCTTGTCCAAACAGAATTTGTCTAGAACTGTCCATATAACTAAGAGCCCAGTAAACATGTTTTGATGCGATTTGTAATCTGTATTTGTATTTTGAATAAAAACTTATAACTTATTTGTAATTCCGTCGGATGACTCCAATTGAGTCGCAGACTTCTGAGTTTTTGGTCTGCGTGAAAAGCAGGGAAAGAAGTACCATTTCTCGCCCTTCGCAAACATTTCGCCCTCCTCGAGATTCTGCGGAAGATTTCTGCCAACAAAATATTATAAATATCTTAGTAATTTAATGTATTCGGAATGTAGAAGACTTACTTGTGCAAAGTCTCGGGCAGAGCCAGGCACAAACAAGCGCCGATAAGCAGAATGAAACTGATCATAAGAGATGGCAATGGCTTGTAGAAAGTTCCCAAGTAGATGATGTAGGAGCTGAAGAACGCGAAGGCATTGCCCACCACATGGATGTTGGCCACTCCTCGTCCTTTCACACTCGTTGGAATAATTTCAGCTGCATACTGGGCCTCAGCATCGTAGGCCACCACTGCTCCATATCTTCCCAGACTGACCATGAAGCCCAAAAGAACAGAGTAGTCTGATGGATCC
This sequence comes from Drosophila melanogaster, assembly GCF_000001215.4. NCBI lineage: Eukaryota > Metazoa > Arthropoda > Insecta > Diptera > Drosophilidae > Drosophila > Drosophila melanogaster. Next base: position 19,608,790 of record NT_033777.3, on the reverse strand, counting down.
AAAGTGGCTACCAAGTAGCCAGTAGCCGCCGTGATTATGGCACCCACGAACAGGGAGGCGCATGCCATGCCCTTCCGCCCGATTTTGTTCTGAAATAGGATAATGGTGAGGCCGGCAGGCAGGTAACAGAATCCAGAGTAGGAGAAGAGCTTGAATGGCGATATGCCCACGCCTTCAACATTGCGACTCAGGATGTCGAATGCAATTGTAATGATCATTCTGAAATAATATAAAAGATGGTTTAACATATTGAACATATCTCATTTTAACTCACGATTTGATCAATAGAATAATGGTGAACTTTCTCAGTCTTGGAGTCCTTAACATACCCATAAAGGTATCCGAAGATTTATTCTGTGAGTTGTTTAGCTTTTCGCGGTAGTGCTTAATAAACTCATCGAAAACAGAGTCATCAACTTGTCGCCCATTAAACTTGGCGACACCTCGAAGACTTTTTTCTGCCTTTTCGAATTTTCCCTTTGTCAGCAGCCACTCGGCGCTTTCGTGGAGAAACACTGGAAATAGTAGCATTCCCAACGCTGGAAGTGATGCAGCCCAGAGGTAATTCCGCCAGTTAGTCACCCAAATAGCTATCCACGGAGATATCATTAGCCCAACGCAATAGAATACGCCGAGGATGATGTTTAGCCCGAAGGTGCGGTGTTGTGGACTCAAGTACTCGAAAACTGTAAAAAGGGTTGAGTTTTTCTAAACTATTAATGAAAATTGTTGAATGTACATACCCAAAATGTACATTAGGACATACTGGGTGTCCATAAACAGACCGGATATAAATCGGGTGAACGAGAACCAGGGCAAACTTCCCACGAAGGAGGTAAAGAAATCTCCAGAGGCTCCTGTCAAGGTCGATAGAACGCAGGCAGGGAGTCGACCTATGCGATCGGCCAAGTATCCGAAGAATATACTTCCCAGCGCGGATCCAATGAAGAAGAAGGACTGACCCACCGCCAGTTTGTAGGCATCGTCGCACACCCACTCCAGCTGTGTTCAATATTTCGGACCGGGTGTGTTTGATTAAAAAATCAGTTTTATACTTTTGGGCTGAAACATACCTCTGTGGTGATACTCTCGTAGTTGCTTTCTCTTTCAAAATCCCAGGAGGTACACTTGAATTCTTTATCGAACTGCATGACACTGCAGGACAGCAGGGAAGTGGAATTTGGTTGATAATCTTCTGGCCGAGAACATCTAAAACGAAAGGAAACTTTGTAATATACATTTCGTGAATGGAACGTTATTTAAATAAAAGTGGCATGATCTATTTAAATTGAAGATTTTCAAAGTGTAAAGCCCGCCATCGCGTTAATAAATTTCATAATTTTTTTTTATCACAAATATGCCGCTACCTGTGCGATGGCGTGAAACTAATGATGGTCTGCGAAAAGTAGTGCAGGGAGGACACAATGTTGGTGTATCCAAAGAGTCCCAGAAGGAGGATTTGATAAGGGCCAAAGTTGCCGCATTTCTCTAGGACACTTTGGAGATCCATTTCGGCACACAAAACTGCTGCTATCGCGAATCATCAACTGATGTCGACAATGTAGAACGAGCAGGTGGTATATAGCCGATTCTGAGTGCAGGCTATAATGCGGTAATACAGTGCAAACATGGGGAATCTGTTGCTATTAGTTTATCTCCCTTGGGGCATTAGGAAAAGAAAGAAAGCGTTTGAACAACTTCCGACGACTGACTTCTGTTTGGATGCGGAGAGTATCGTTAGAGACTCATGGGAATCGTAGGGTGAAGGGTATACTGGATTCATGGAAAATCAGCGTATATATATATATATATATATACTACTGATCCGGATCACTAATCGAGTTCATCTGGTTATGCCCTTCTTTACGTCTGCCAGTATGAACGCCGTGAACCTTGGGAACTAGAAAGTTGACATCATTCATCCAGATTATAGTGACACCAAGCTTAATACAAGTTCAGTCACAAAAAAAATTTTGTCCACTTGTCCAATTTGTTCACTAGCTGAGTATCTGTTAGTCGAGAAAATCGAACTTAGCGTTCTCTCTTTTTACTAATATGACGACCGCAAGAGCATAACAAAGCAGTCTTTTATCTCTACTGGAGCTCTACAATTCAAATAGGTTTAATTCTTGCAAATAGAAACAGTTAAGACCGATTAAACAATGTCGCGTCGGTATTACACAAATTCACAGTTTAAAAAACGGCGCTTGAATTGTCTATACCGTTTATTTAATAAGTGGCAAACTGAATTTTGAAACAAGTTATTAAACTTTAGATATTCAACTTAAATATAAAATATAAATCGCATCTTCTTTCTCAGTATTTACAAATATATTCATTTATTTTTTGATCACTGAAAACGTTTTTAGTGTACACATTTGGAAAACTTATTCTACAAATACAGTCTAATTTTTGATACCGCTGCTTGTACTACAAAATATTACACTTTAACTGTTTCCACAGACAACTACAAGTCCAGTATAACCGAGTTCCACAATCCAAACATATTTACTCAAAAGTAGACGGCCGATTCCGTTGACTGCGAGTACATTTTCGCGTTTTGGGTGTCCAGTGTGGCGGCTGATTGAGTTCGTCCCTCCAGAAAACTAAAGGTGTACCACCGATCGTTCTTTCCGAAATTTTCACCATCTTCCAAAGAAGTGGGCAATGTCCGGTGAAGGGTTTCCGGCAGCAGGAGGCAGAGACACGCACCCAGCAAGGAAAGCACGCCCAAGATAATCTCCGGTAGCGGCGAGAATACGCTCCTCGTGAACAGGATGTACGCACTGAAGAAGGTGAAGGCATAGCCGGCCACGTGGACTGCTGCAACTCCTTGTCCGCGAACGCAGGTGGGGATCAGCTCGGTGGCATATTGCGCCCCTGAATTGTAGGCCACTGTCACTCCAAAGCGACCCACTACGGACAGGCTTACCAGCAAAGTGGTGGCTAAAAGGATGCAAGTTTGTGATGTGTTATCATTATATTTAAATAGGGTTTTGAGAATAAAAATGCAATCTTAAATATTGATTTAAGCTCTACATTTTTAGGTTTCACAGCACTTTTTATGCCTCTTTATGAAATACGTAAAAATTTTTCTATAAGCTACTGAAATATCCACACAATTATCTATTTAATGTTAATCTTCTGTTAAAATCGTGTCAAAAGTCAACTTAAAATTTATCCCCAGTTGATTGTGTTGAACTCACTCTTATCCGATGCAGAGGCGGCAAAGATGATGCCTCCGGTGACCGAGATGAAAATGCCACTCAGCAGCAGAGAGGCGGACGCCATCGCCTTCCGACCGATGCGATCTTGGAGGGCGATGATGAGCAGACACGCCGGCAGAATGGCGGTGGCGCTCAGCGAGAACATCACAAATGGCGAAATGCCAAGGCCCTGAACGTTGCGAGAAACCGCATCGTAGCAGAGGGTGATGACCATGCTGCGCGTGGGTGTTGAAAATTAGTAAAAATCAAAACCATCAGCTCACTCTTTTGGGCCACTCACGACTTGAAGAAGAGGATGAGGGTATGGCGACGGAGTCGGGGCGTTTGGAACAGATCAAGTAGATGGGGTGATGCCTTCTGGTTTTGCTGACTGCACTTACACTCCTCGATGAACTCCGCGTAGGCACTCTCTTCCACGTGCCGTCCATTTATCTTGGCTACCCTTTTGAGGCAGACAACTGCGCTGTCATACTTCTGCTTGGAAATCAGCCACTGAATGCTTTCAGGCACGATGAGGTAGAAGAATGGCACCACCAGCAGGGGCAAGGAGGTGGTCAGTAGGAATCCCCGCCAGCTGCGCATGAGCACGGCGATCCAGGGTGCCGCCATCGAGCCTAGACAGTAGAAAAATCCAATGCAGATGCTCAGGCCAAGGGTGCGCACCGATGGCCGCATGTACTCCATAACTAAGTTGGGTAGAGAAGTATATAAAATTATATTTCAACTGCTGCTGCAAGCAGAAATTGAAGATTTAGCATGTGAGAAGACGGCTGTTTTCAAGGGCAGAAACACTTTCTTTAACATGTTGCACACTTCTCAGGGATAACGAGTATAAAAATGCGCTCACCCAAAATGTACATCATCACAAAGTTGCTATCCGTAGCAATGCCGGAAATCATGCGAAACATACAGAAAAGCGTGACATTGGTGCTCCATATGGTAAGTAGATTGCCTGTCATAGCAATCAGGTTGGCCACGATCAGAATGGGCAGACGTCCAACCACATCCGCCAGGTAGCCCAGAACCATAGAGCCCACCACAGAGCCCACAAAGAACATGGACTGGCCGAGCGTGAGTTTCCAGGCATCGGCGCACACCCAATCCATTTCGCTGGGAAAGCTCTGGTAGCCCATGTATAGCTCGTAGTTATAGCTGTAGCACGTATTCGGAGTGCTAATATTCCGGTTCAATGGCAGGCAGCTCGAATCAACTGGAGACTCAATGCTGGCGGGCAAACCATCTGCACACCTGGGCGTATGAGCAATGCGTTAAGTATACGACGTGGTGAACAGCGGCCCTATACCCACCAGTATTTGGGAACGAAGCTGATGATAGTTTGGGAGTAGTAGTGCAGGGCTGAAAGAACGTTGATCACACAGAAGAGCAGAAGCATTATCATCTGCAGACGGCTGAAGTCGCCGCACTTCTCTAGGATCTTGTCCACCTCCAACATTGTGTTCTCTTACAATCGAAACACTTGAATCCAGCCACTTTTTTTTTATCCGGGAATTGAGATGAGCCTGAGAACAACGACACGACTCCGACTCATCTCCACGACTGCATATGCGGCTGGCCTAATTGGCTGCGTTGAATTTCCTCTTAATTTCCAAAACCAATTAGTGCGCTCAGCGATTCTTCCCAGAACGAGATCAGAAATAATTCGTGTGGATTATGTTTGACAGCTGCGGTCTTTCGTCAGATGTTGTGTAATTCCACTGGAGCACTGACAACTACAAGGAACACAAATCGTTATGTAGGTCGTAAGTCGCAGTTGTTTCCATATCCCTTGAAATTAAATTATAGATAGTTTTTCAGACACTTTGTGGCAACAAAAATTGAGTTGATCAAATATGGAAGAAAAAACACAAGCTAAGAACATATTTTAAAACATTAGAAATGCAATATTGTTGCAATTTGCTGTTGAGGTCACAGTTAATTTTGGTTTATTCACTGGCACATCTTATTTAAAAAAATGTTAAGCTCCAGCACGGCGAGCCTATCATATTTTATTTAAATTTTATTTAAGTCCCTTGGACTTAGATTGCTAGCAGATGCTCGTTGAGAAATTCCTAATTAAATTTAAGATAAGAAACAGACGTTTGGCTGCATCCAACACAGCCTGTCACAATAGAACTTTATGTAGTCACTGACCGAGAATTGCGCGTCTCAGGCGAAATTGCAATGTCAACCGCACGGAACGAAAGTAAAGTTTGATGTGGGGCTTTCGATTGCCTGCAGTCGCATTTTCGTGAAACGAAATTGCCAAATACACGAAAGAAAGCTATATGAAAATGTATAGATCGCTGGTTACCTATTACGATGTACTTGGAAATATAATATACTTGTACTATCTCAACGGAGATATCAGTGGCGACGTTATAAGCTGTTCGAAATATCCCTTTGATCTGTTTTTATTAATATTATTTTGTTACCATTTGAGTGTCCTACGCATACTACCGGTAAAAAGTATGTGTTTATTTTAAATCTTAGGCCTTTGTTGTTGCTGAATACTATGATGAGGAGATAAGTATAGATTTTTGGGGTCGGTGATTGCAAACATGCAATGCTGTTTATTTACAGATATTATAGCTACGATTAAATTCGTGACGTCAAAAAGTCAGAGCTGTTTAAATTATAAGCAGATATGCAATTTGTATATCAAATCTATACGAAATCTAAACAAATCCCCTATTTTGGGCAACTAAATACTTAAAAAGAAATGACAAACTCTAGTTTGTTGTGTGTTTTTTAACTCAGGAATTCGCTGTCAGTCATTCTTTTTATTTGGGTTTTATGACGTATAATCATCGTGCATATAATTCATTTGCTTTGATGAATTACGACAAACTTATGACCTTTAAATATACTAATTTAATCAGTCTTCGTGGAGGATACTTTAAGTCGGATGACAATGACAAACTAAGTCTCAGTGTTCTCAGCCAGAGGTTCACTTTAATTTGTCTTCAATTATACACTTTCAGTCCTAACATTTTTTTCTTTTCTTGAAAAACAAGGAAAGTAGAGGAAGCTCTCGTTCAAGGCAAACTTTTCTCCATCCGCCAAGGTTTCGGGCAACTTCCTAATAGGAATCGACACAATAAATAATTTGTTCAGAATAACAGTTATATATACTAACTTGTTTAAGGTCTCCGGTAAAGTGAGACAAAGTCCAGCTCCAAAGAACATCAGGCAGCTAATGAAGATCGAGGGGAGAGGCTTGTAGTATTGTGCCAGGTAGATCACATAGAAGGCCAGTGAGCTGGATGCCAATCCAATGACATGGATGTTGGATACCGCCTGTCCTCTCACACTGGTCGGAATGATTTCCGCCGCATACTGTATTTCCGCATCGTAGGAAACGGTGGCTCCAAATCGTCCCAGACCTACCATGATAGCCAACAGCAGGGCGTTCTCCGTGGGATCCAAGTGGGCTATCATGAAACCCGTCGCCGTGGTAATAAGTCCACCCACAAAGAGGGCGGTGCAGGCCATGCCCTTGCGTCCGATCTTGTTCTGCAACAAGAGGATAGCAACTCCCGCTGGGAGGTATACAATCGATGTGAAGGAGAAGAGCTTAAAGGGCGAAGTGCCTAAGCCCTCCATATTCCGGTTAATCACATCGCATGAGAGGGTTATAATGACTCTACAACCGAAAGAAGGCATTAAATAATGCACTAAGATCCAAAAGTAAAGAACTTACGACTTCACGAGCAATGTCAAAGTGAATCGACGCAACCGAGGGGTCAAAAACATGGCTAAGAAAGTGTCCTCGTGACTATTAAGCTTGTAATCCTGAAGTTCCCTTTCCCGATAGTATTTGACAAACTCATCGAAAACGGACTCCTCCACATGTCGCCTATTGAACTTGGCCACTTTCTTTAGACAAATCACCGCATCGTCGTACTTCCTTTTGGTCAAAAGCCACTGAGCACTTTCGCAGATCAGGAATGGATATATAAGGACACCCAGTGCTGGAAGAGATGCCAGCCAAAGGTAGCGTCGCCAATTACCAATCCAAATGGCGGCCCAGGGCGAGGTCATCAGTCCAAAACAGTAGAATACAGCCAAGATGATGTTGAGGCCAAAGGTACGGCTCTTGGGGCTTAAGTACTCAAAGACTGACGATATGGGGAACGTAGATTAATTTAACCTTATATTTTGATTTAAAGTTATATTACCCAATATGTACATTAGGTAGTACATGGTATCAGTGGATAGCCCTGACATAAATCTGGAAAAGGCGAACCAGGGCAGCGTGTGCACAAAGGAGGTGATAAAATCCCCAGTTGCACCACACAAGGTGGCCATCAGCAGGGAAGGCAGACGACCTACTTGATCCGACAGATAGCCAAAGATTATGGTGCCCACGACTGAGCCCATGAAGAAGAAGGATTGGCCCACTGCTGGATGATGCGATTTGTCACAAACCCATTTGAGCTGAAGTGGGTTTTCTATATTGTAAATCTTTTCAACAACGTTTTTCAATGGCTTCATACCTCGGTGGTAATGCTTTCGTAGCCGCTCTCCCTGTTAAAAATCCAATTCCTGCACTTTCGGTTCGTAGATACAACACCTGTGCCGTTGACTACGCCCAAAAGGGGCGTGCAGGATGAGGCGGATATGTTTTCATATACCGAGCGAATCCCTTCAACACTGAGACCATTAAGGTCAGCATGGAAGCACCTGCATAAGAAAGATTGGATATTACATGGTCGGGACCAATCACCCATTTTGTGTCCACACTCACCAATGCTCTGGTGTGAAGGTGATAAGGGTCTGCGAAAAGTAGTGCAGTGATCCAAGAATATTTGTGTAGCCGTACAGCAAAAGGATCATCACCTGGAACCTGCCATAGTTTCCACACTTATCCAGAACCTGACTGAAATCCATCAGACGTTGCTTCGATGACATAAAAAATTTCCAAAGCGACTGACTACTTCCAACTCCCTTTGAGAACTGACCAGAAGCTAAATTAAACTGCGCTGGGAATAGCCATAAATTTATCTTTAGCGGCTTTAGGCAATATGTTTCATAAAGCTAAAACAGCTGGATGGGTTTTAAAATTACAGATATACCGTCAAATGTTTTGCCAGCTGTGAGCCCTGTAATTGGGAAAATATCTACAGGAGATGTCACATCTATCGCGTAAGTTTTTGTCGAAACAAAATTTTTGCAATTAAAATACCTACATACATACCAATATTGTGCTTAACTAATCCATTATTGACTAGATTTTCCATTCAGCCATATTGGCAACTTTGTAGCATTAGCCTGCCATTCTTGTTGATCAATTGCTTTGATCTTCTGGCTAAAAATAGTTAAAACAGCTGACATCGACTGGCCCGGCGGTTGGCACGACTTTGATTCTTTGTTATAGTTAGTTGTCGCATAAACAGGCCCGATGGTAACAGCAAGGGTAAGACAATGCATGCAGATGTCAATAGTTTTCCAGATGCCAGATACAAATTTGCAGCCATAAATTAAGCTCACAAAACGGTAAACATGAGAATTGTCGCAGACACTTGGTCGTTAGAGGCTGGAAAGGGTATTTTTGGCTAATCAGGCACTCTTAGGAACTAGCTGCAAACTTTTTTGGTCCTTCCAGAAATTATCTCAAGTTTATCATTGATTATAAACTATGTAACTGATCAGTATTCCTATTACAATGTGTCCTATCATAGTCAGCTTTTAGCATCTCCGCTACGTAGCAACCATTTAAGGGGAAGATCAAACAGAAAACCAGTCTTCAGCTGAAGGATCAGTCATGAGTAACCTTATATAGTCGTCATGCCACTTTTTGAAGGGTATTATTAATGACATTATTTGCCTAGACTGCAAGTGGTTGTTTGGCCTGGTCTGTGGGCCAGACTAATGTGCCGACAGCAGCGCGTTGACCTTTTGCTTTATTAGGCTGTTGTGGCGAGCCAGTCGCCCCTGTTTCCGCCCCCCTTCTTCGGTGAGCCTCTGGCTTTTGGGCCCACTCCAGGCACTCTTAATTCAATTGTGGACCACCTGACCTTTTGCGCATGCGCTGCAACTGCCATTTCATATGGAACCTCAACATCGCCCGGTGCAGCTTGTTCTTCTTAGCTAATTACGCGGCAGCCAAATGCAGCATATCCTAACATCCAGCCAATGTTAATGTAACATTTCAATTGTGTGCGGCAAAATAAATTTTCACATAATTGCCAAAAGTCGGTGTCCAAGCGGGTATTGAAAAGCGAATCGAAAACGAATCGTAAACGTCGCAAAAGTGAAAGGGCAAAGCTCGGGTTGGATTGGCTCCGGGGTCTGGGGACCCTTTAAATGGTTTAGCGGAAGAATAACCTTTCTAAGTCGACACGATAACTGCGCCAAAGTTGAAGCCAGGCACACGATTTGCCGCCAGGTGGGCAAGAGTCAATCCCCGCCCCCGTGGCTCCGCAGTACTGGTCCGCGCCATGTGCTTGATCGCTGGCCCAAGACACCGAAGACTCCGTCTGGCCGGGTCTCTCTTGATCTGAAATTAGTTTATTGCCTCGACTGCGCCATGTGAAGCAGGCGACATTTGCCGCCGTTTGCCAGTATAAATGGCCAGAACTTCCAGCGAACGCTTGCAGTTTTGGTTACTTCTTCTAGCGCGATCGTCGTCGAAACCAACAATACTCCGGCCACTCTCTACGTGTGGTGTCTGCTGAGTCTGTGACAACTGTGAGCGAGTGGAAAGGATACCCCTGCAAGGACATCGTTATGCTGAAGGTGTGAAAACAAAGGATACCAAAGTGCTCTTATAGTCTGGACAATCAAGTTTAAGCCGATTTAACATATTCTCAAGGGGAATGCCAAGATGAATTAACCAAGTGTTCCTATTACTAAAAGCTTATATTTTATTCATACAAAGAAAATTAGTGCATAAAGAAGATAGTTTAAGTCCTAATGAAACCCGTCGAATGATCCGAGTTAATATGTGATTTGATTTAAATTAAATTTAATTGCCAAGAATTATTCTAAACAATTCTTCCCTGTCCTCATATTACTTAAAGCTTATTTCAATTTAATCGCTTTCAACATTTTCTTTTAATTTTTTTTTCAGATTTCCCTGCTGAGCGCCATGCTCGGCATCGCCTATGCGGGCGTGATTGGACCCGGACCATACTATGGCGGTCCAGCTGGTCCCGGACCTCTGCACCACTATGGAGGATATGCACCGCAGCATGGGCCCCTGCCAGGTCCCTATGTGGCGCCCAAGCCGGCTGCTCCCGAACCCTACGATCCCGACCCGAAGTACTCCTTTGGCTACGACATCCAGGATGGTTATACTGGTGACCTGAAGTCACAGCACGAGACGCGCCACGGAGATGTGGTGAAGGGCAGCTACTCGGTTGTGGATCCGGATGGAACCAAACGCACCGTTGACTACACAGCGGATCCCCATCACGGATTCAATGCGGTGGTCCGCAAGGAGCCGCTGGCCTACAAGGCACCAGCCCACCTGGCACCCGTCGTCGCACCTGCACCCGCTCCAGTACCAGCTCATTACGGCCCAGCTCCGGCGCCTCCACTTCCGCCGGTGCCCAAGGCTCCTCTGCTTTCGTATCCTCTTGCCTTAGGACCTTACCACCGTGGTGCTCCCGCTCCTGCACCAGGTCCCGCTCCCGCTCCTGCTCCAGCTCCGGTGTCTGTGCCAGTGGCTACTCCAGTCCTGCCCTCCGCCCACTTCCATGCCGCCTATCCCGCCCTGGCGCACAGCCCCTATGCCCACTATCCGGCTCCAGGTCCGGCCCCCGCTCCAGTGGAACCCCATGCCTACTACCATCACTGAGGGACCAAGGTTCTCAACTATCTGATCTGATTTGATTCGACTTCATCTATCGCACGCAGCTTACACTGACCCAAAACTGAAACTCCGGCTATATCTGTGCCAAACGCTGTACTCTCAATCTCTTACTCTGTGTTCTTCGAGGGATTTGATACCGATCCAACATGTAGATTGATTCTAAGTTACCCCTAGCCTATGTACACGTCTTTAAGAAAATGTTGTTGAATGGTTAGTCTAGGAAATAAAACGAGAATTGAAAAACCTAACAAATTTGTTTGCGGTCTTCCCTAGAAACTATTAGATTGAAGTTCCGAAGCCAAGAAGAAAATAGTCCCACAAAAAGTTTTTAAATAATTTAAAAAACAACGTTTTAACGCAATTGATGAGTGTTTTATTTATTGTATCAACTTTTCGCAATGGTTCATATATGTATATGTTATATGATATCGTATGTGGCATATCTCATATGTATAATTTCTGATTATGTATAAATATGTATATGTGTGTTGTATATAAACGTTTCGAGTATGTCACCGTATGTTATAAATAAGTTTATTACAATGCATAATGTGTTATTATTTATGTATTATGTTTTATGTTTAATAGGTTCTATGAGCTACCATTCGTAGAACATACTGAAATGTTTTCGATATCGATATAAATTTATGTACTCCTCAGCCGACTTCAAAAGTTCATCAGTGTGCAGAGTGCGTTTTGGTCTCGCTGCACTCGATTAGGTATACAATTTAAATACGATTATAGTCCTTAGTTTTGTAATAAACGGTATCAAAAGATAGGTACAATTGAGTCATGCCTGCTACCACTAAATTAATTTCGAAGCTTCTATTCCAACAAAAACGATTAGTTGCCAAGCTCGGGGCTTTGTGTCTATCATTATCCGTCTGATTGATTTGATGTGTACGATTATTTAAACTAAGGGTCTTTAGGCTGATATACCATACAAAAGTGCTGTGCTCTAGAGGCCTTTACAGTTGGACACAATTTAGCTAAGTAATCTGCTTAGAATAAGAGACTAATATACGGTGTACATACCGCTAATATAAATAAGCGGCTAATATAGCTCACAGTATTCCTTGACAATTGTATAATATTTAATTCATAATTTCTTCGTTGATTGTTTGGCTTCGTCTCGGACTTCTCCGTCCGATTTCCTCGTCGGTTCTCGCGTTAGGTAAAAATCTATTGTAGACAACCACTGGATGATGAAGACTATTTCGGGATATGCTTGAATTGCGTTGCTTGATATCAGTTGTCAGTATATAAAATTGTGGACAAACAAATGGCAGCTTTGGCTATTCTCAACTCAGATCTCAGTTACTAGACTTGATGCTTTTAAATTCGTCCTCGACTACGTACTCCTAGAGATGGCTTTACCCATATAAAGTTTATATATTTGCCGTTGAATGGGATATGTTTCACTAATGATTAAATAGTTGACTTAAGCATTTTTGTTTCGATTTTGGTTCATTTGTTTATAACTTGAAACGGAGGGTTTTCATTTATTAAACTTGATTGGTTATTGGTAGGACATCTTTTCCACACTACGTTTCGGTTTCGGTTTGGGTTGGTACGGTTTGGGTTAGAAAAATACTCATAGTTGGGACATTTTACTACACAGAAGTGGTTGAATAATTTGCTAACTGCATTTTGTTGATAGCTATATCTCTTTATAAATAATTCTTTCTATATATAGTATAGTCGTGTTGCATTTTTTACTAAGTGCCCGAAAATTCTAGTGAAAAGTGAACCTAGCTTAGATAATTTAAGCTGATAGATGAGAAACATAAATGATAACAGTTTCTAAAAATGTTTCCATATTGTCCTTATTTTCGTTCCTAATTTTTGTATAATTTCGTTAACTAAAGGTGGAATTTCAGAGGAAATAAACTAAAGAGTTTCATGTCAATATATAGCTAATATCTGATATATCCATAAATATTTATCCATCTATGGCATATCTAGGTTAAAACTTTACTCTCTTTCGGATATATATTTTGCTTATGTTGATGTGAGTATTGTACGATTTTGGTTATCAAGTTATAGACATCTATATGTATCGATTCGATTAGTTCTTTGTGGTATTTAGGTATTTTAAAGCAGTTTTCAATATCATTTGATTCGTAAGTATATCTGAGTTATCCAAGTGTAATTTGACTAGTTTCATTGGAATGTTGTGGATTACCTAATATATTTGAGGGTTTTGGTAGTGGATAAGATTCGATTCGATTTGATTAAGTAGATAGAAAAGGTGGTCCATTTAGTGATCGTATTCGTCAGCATATGATTAGGTTTATGAAGGTCTTGTTGTCTACCAACCGAAAACAAAATAAAAGTATAAAGACAGTGATATTTAATAATAGTTCTTTAATTAAAAACATTGCAGCACACTTTCAGTTAGCACAGATATTAATATTAAATAATATTAAGAAATAATACACAAGAAATCGGAATAAATAAGGATACAAATTAAAACTGATTGCATGTTTCGAAATTTACATTTAAAACACTTATTGTATAAGCTTTAAAATGATATGAAAGCTAACCAAAAACTGTTAGCTGGTTCTTCTTGTATCTTTGAAATTGATTTGCTTCCTATCAGTTGTTTGAAAAAGGTGCGAGTTATAACAATTTTTCATGTACTAGGAAATTATGAATATGTTTCATTTATGATATAGTTGTTTCTTTTTTATTATATCATTGGATGTAAGTATGTGTTGGAGTTACAGCTTATCTAATCTTTAAATCATTTCTGCATTATTTCCAGCTTTCAATATGTCTCACTTATGCTTCGATATTTGTATATAATATATATAGATTTGTATCTTTCATAACTACTAAAAAGTGTTCTCAGCTTACTCGAAGCTCTTCTTGAAATTCTTTTCCATCTGATTCTTCGCAATAGTGTATAAATATATGTACCACAATAGTTATATGGATCTATCTTTAGGTGTTTAGGTATGATTATTTAGAATGTTTTGCAGGCCAGCCAATTGGATTTCCTCACATGCATTTAATTCTTTTGGATTCATATACTGTTTCATTGTTTTGTTTCATAGTTGAATGCCATGCAATTAAGTATCGAAGGTGTTATTTTTGCAGCTCCACGCAAGTTTTCTCCGTGGTTGCCGTGGTCGTCGTCGTCGTCGTGGTGTTCGTAGTGTTGCTGCTCGACGAGTCCTCCAGATCATCGTTGATGCTCTCCAATTCCTGCTCTGTGATTACGGTCACTAGGCCACTTGAGTTCTCTGCGGATAATAGACATAAAATCGCGATTAGAAAATCTGGCATATTTGTATATTTTCAACTCTCTGAAATGGTAAGATGACAACACTAATCGTTGCATTACCGCTTTAATCCAACACATTCTAGGCAAGATCTGCATGGCGATTTGTGGCAGTGGAAAGAGAGCAGAGCAAGAGAAATAATCTTGATTAGTATTAATAGTGGAAACTTGTATTGCAACAAGGTTGTACAGGGTAAGCGACATCAACACAGACAACACAAGCAATTCGAAAATGAAATCAAAATCCAGTGCCCTAAAGTAGACACCGCAAACGAAAACCAAACTCAACACAAGCTGAACAGAGGTGGTCGGAAAATTGAGCCGGGTACAAAAGGTGACAGTGACTGCCATTAATATCCGCACCATTCAAGTGCTGCTGGTGCTGCTGTTGCATCAGACTGGAGTGCGGGGGCGGTGGTGGACGTCCGTCGTCGCCCAGATATCCGCCCGATGTCTGCATGCCGCCGGAAATGTCCATTCCGCCATTGCCTGTCATCATGCTCCTTTGTTGCTGCGGAGGCTGCTGTTGCAACTGCTGCTGCTGCTGTTGGTGCAACGCATTCAGGGCTCCGCTGAGCTGGTGCTGATGATGCTTCGCCGCCAAGCTCGCCAGCTGGGCGTGCTGTTGCTGAATCTCGCTGTTCATGCCCGGCAGCATAATTCCCTCTGCAAGTGTGTTTGCGGTTTCAGTTTCGATCGAGATGGAGTATGGGGTTGACGGGTTTTCATTGATGGGGGTGTACATTAGAGTGGGTGAGCGGGCGGAATGGGAGCAGAACAGACAAGAACAGCACACAATTAGAGGTTAGTTCGCAGAATGGCCCCTTTGTTAATGCTAGTGGGCGAGGTTGTCACTCACTGTTAGTCCGAACCCTCAACAACTCGGAAAATTCCCCCATCGGTATCGTTTCTGTCTCCCGTCCTTTTTGCGTGCCATTAAGTTAAGTCCTCTCCTAGACCTTTGTCTATCTAACAGTTCCTAAATGTAACGTATACATGCAATCCTAAGCTTTACAAAATTGTTGACTATTCTAAGAAGTTGCTCCATTAAATTATATAGAATCGTTGATTTCATTTCTGAGTACACTTTATGATTTCATTTAAAAAATTGAAAAATACTTCAAACCTGACTGTTTACATGTATAACTCCCCTTAAGCCATATTTTTTAATTTATAATTTATATTCATAATTAAAGATAACCATTTTTTGGGAGAGGAAAATATGATTAAATAGACAAACAAGATCCTGATATTTATTCCCCATTAAACAATGATAATTGCCACACAAAGCGCGACTCAATCATTTCGAGTTGAGTCTAGTAAATCCCACCCACTCACTTGAGTTGTGCTCGTAGTGGCCGTTCTGTTGGTTCATCTTTGCCGGTGAGTCCGTGTTCAATTGCGAGGCGGTCACCGACCGGGTCTGGAGGGTATTGGGTTTGGAGTTCAATGCGGAACCGGGAGCGCTGGGTAGACCGCTGCTGGTGGCGCTACTGCCGCCGCCATTGGGTTCATCGAGAAGTTGGCGTAGTCGCTGCAACTGAGCTTCCAGTTGCCGATTGTGATCCTCCAGGATTTGCATGCGCGCCTCAAGGCGTCCCTTGTGCTGGCGCAGCAGCTTCGCTTCCGCCATCATGTCCTGCAAAATGAATTAGGGGAAAGTAATAAAAGGAAACCATATAATAAAGTCCAAATTCTCACCTGGCCTTGCTCGCCCTGGCCAGAAAGACCCGTCATGCTGGAACTGGAGTGTTGCATGCCATTGGAGTCCTCGGGCATGCCGCTCTGCTCCTTGCTGCACAATTGCTGGTACTCTGCCTGCAGGTTGGCGTTTTCCTCCTCAAGATCGCGGATGATCGCCTCTAGTTCTTCCCGCTGCTCGGCATCCATGGCGGCCATTACTTGGACAGGCGACTTGGGTGCACTTCCATTTGAAGTTCCGGGCAGAGCCTGGCAATACTGAGCGATCAGTTGGTGCTCATCATCACTGTCCGGCGTGGAATTCGAGCCCGTTCCGCCGTACTCCACCTGAGCCAGTCGCGAGGCGTACATCTCCAGGCGGGAGTGCATGTCGTTCTGCAGCTGGTGGGTTGTGTGCTGCGGACTTGGCGCCGGACTCTCCAGAGCATCACCTAGATTTGAAAATTTTTAGTGTTATTTATAAAAAAAAAATAGTCTCAGAGTGCAAAATTTTAATTCAAATTGATAACGTTCTTAAGTTCGGAAACTTACCTTCCAAAACACTCTGAACGGGCAGGTATCCCACTCTTGGATGCTTTTTAAAGTATTTGCGACTCTTGAATTTGTTCTTCAGGGCGCGTGTAAAGTCACGAACGTCCTCGGTGGATGTGGTCTGAGAAAAACCAAGAGATTAAAATTAGAACAACGTAATCTAGACAATGTTATATTATTTCACTTACAGTGGTGCAGTACTCGTGCATGGGATGAGTTAGCTTGTGGTTCTTGGCGTTGCGGCCGAAGAAGAAACACTTTTGGCACATGTCGAAGTTGAAGCACTTGAGGCATCTGTAGCGGAAGCCGACGATCGGGTACTCCTTGCAGATGTTGCATTTGGCCTGGTGCTTGGCCGCCTCCGCCGCCGCCAGGCGATGGAGCACCGGAAGCCACACGAGGCTCTGCGGTTCATGCTGCAGCCAGCCGAGGAAGTGCTGCAGCTCGATGGAGATGTCCTGGTTGCCATCGATGGCCTCCTGCGAGATGCCAGCCTGCTCCAGACAGGATCTCACCGAGGGCTCTATGTTGGAGCCACCAAAAGCGGCTACTTCACCTAGTTGGCGGGGTACCTAAAAATATTAAGTGGTGTTTTATTTTCTCTGCTTTTAATGAGTAAATTGGTTTATATTTAATAAATTTAAATCGCTACAAGCGATTAAATGAGTAAATTGGTTTATATTTAATAAATTTAAATCGCTACAAGCGACGATTAATGTTGTGAAAATAAATTTTAATTTGCAGTGATAGTGATAGTCCAATTAAAATTATTTAATCATAATAAATTACTTTATTTCTGCAATAACTAATCACCTGTCGAAATTAGTAATTACAATTTATTAGCGGGTATGAAAAGTGATTTTGGTATTAATGAGTAATTTTAATGATTATATTGACATCACAACTAACTCACCTGAATGCAATCGTGCAGCAGGAGTCCCAGTCGCCTCTGATCCGCTCGTCGGTCAGTGTCTGCAACCAGGCGGAACAGATAGCGATACTTCTCCTCCAGGTGACCCTTGCAGAGGAGGACCAGTCCGACCTTGAAGCTGAGGACACGGATTTGGCCGGTCCTCTGTGAGTCGTAGACATTCAGGATCCAGTTAATGGCCAGGTCCAGCATTAGCGTCAAATCAATTTTATCGATTGTCACGTAGAGCGAATGCAGCACCGTGGTCATGTCGGGTATGTCGATCAGCTTGTCGTTTTGGGCACGCAGGCCATGTCGATCGAAGGACTCGCAGGCGGTGGACATGCTAATCCTGTCGAGAGCTGTTAGCGAGATGGCAATATTGAGTTACTGTGAATCCAATCCAAGTGCTTCAGGCTAAGCTCACCCAATCGCTTCTGAACTGATCGCAGTTTCATGGCCGTTCTGTAGGCGGAAAAGCGTATCTCGTTGAGATCTGCCAGGCCCTTCATCAGCTCAATCATCTCCGGATGGTCCCAGTGCGTGGTCTCGCGTTCGTGGCTATAGTACAAAGTAGGTTTCGATAAATTTATCACATTTAGAATTAGCAAAGAGATTAAGCATAAGAGTTTGTATCTGTTGGCACCTCGAAATGAATTTTTCTCTATACTCACTCGATATAGTAAGGCACATTGGCGGCTGTGGTGGCCCGCTCCCATGGCGGCTTCACGCTCTGGCCGAGATTGGGCAGTGGTCCAATGGTGCCGCTGTTCGATGTGGTGCGTCCGTCGTCGCCGTTCTCGTGCGTCTGCTGGGCTCCAGCCTGACAAAGGACCTTCTGGCGCTCGTCCATCGCGATTTGCAGGAGTTTCATGCTGTCGTAGTTGAAACATTCTAGTAAGTTAAGTGAATTAATAATCCCGGGGCTAAACTAACCGCGTGTTTAAGTCCTCCAGCTTGGAGAGGCAGGGTGTGGGTACCAGGACCTGATTGGCGGTGAAGAAGGACTGCTGCTCGTTGCAATCATCCAGCAATGCACTGGCCGTCGTCATCTTGTCCCTCAGGCGCTGCAACTGTTGCATCTGCTCATTGGCCTCGCCCACGGATGAGGGTGGCAGCCAGGAGGTTTTTGTCTGCTCGGCAAGGGCAACGCGGGAGCTAAGATCCTCCAGGATCTTCTGGAACTGACGCATTTTCTGTAAGCACAAAACAAAACAAGGAAATTAATGTAAGTGAATATGCTGATTGAAGAAATGATAGGAGCTACATTACATAATAAGCCATATTGTTATGCCTCGTCATCCTTTTTACAATATTCCCTTTGTGCCCAACGGCTTACTTTTCACTGGTTAGGAAAATGCATTTATTGTTTCCACCACACCACAAACGCATTTTATTGCCTACTTGCAGGCGCCTTTCTCAACTTTAATTTAATTATGATTATAAGCTAAGTTGAGCTCACGTTGCAGTTACGGCTTATTATGCCCATCCTAAGGGGATTAAAATGTTGGCCCAGACTTGCCGGAGAGCATAAGAACTAATGCCAATCAGTTCCGGTTAGTGTACATTGGTTAGTATATTAAATCGGATTAGTTAGCCACGCCGATTATCCCCCCTGCTTTACGTGCATAATGATGTCATGTTGTTCTTAAGGAATGCTTGATAGATTTAAGTAATCTACTTTTACAAAGCAAAGCAATTTAAGTGATTTTTAAGGGGGAAAAACCCTAAGCCACTTCAGATTATTTAAACTATTTTTTTTTTAACGTTATTTTCTTAGGTTGGAACATCTTAAACGTTTATGTTTTGGCAAGTATATGAGAATCAGATACAGCTGTTCCGTAGCTTAACTCCTTCGCATCGCCGGCTTTTGTTCATTTTTGTGTGTTGAAGTGTGTGCTGAGTTCCTTCTTCATTAGCAGTTAAGAGCAGGCAGCTTGTGCTTTAACGTTTATGTCCTTTGTATGCACTGGGACGCCGAAAAGTCCGTGCACGTAGGTCCCCCGGCTCCTTTTTCACTCACCCGACTTTCCGCTGCGCCAATTTGGCGCTTTTGTAACTCTAAACTGGAAAAGGCAGGAGCGCTAGGAAAGCAGGAGCAACAGGAGGAGAAAGGAGCAACATCTGCGCACGTTTCATTTGGCCCATTTTCGCTCGCCCGTTCCCCTGAGAAAATTTTCGCTTTTCAATTTTTACCTTGACACCCCATTTCCCACTTCCCATTTTCCGTTCCCCATTGCCACTTCCCGGCATTTTCCATTTCCATAACCCGGCAACAGAAACTTTCATTGCCTGCCGTTTTGCATGCAACAAGCAAAATGCATTTACCTTGGCAAAGCAAAAGTTTCAGCACCCCGCAAGGAGAAAGAAGTCCTGGACCAGCCCAGGACTTCAGTTCACCACCCACTCCGCATCCTTGTTCGTTTTCTTTATTATTTCATTTAGTTTTCCCAGGATCCCTCAACTCTCTTTTCGGATCCCGCCTCCTCCATTCCGGCTTCTGTGTAGTTTTTTAATTTAGTTTTCTTGAAGTTTGTGTTTTTGATTTGGAACTTTAGCCTTAGCTTTTCCAGCCTTTAACTCTTTGTGGCTCCCGGGGCAAGTTTATGCCCCATAATGCACTTGCACAGGCAGTTGTCCATGTGTTTGGCTGGGCGCACCATGCATTTCTTATTCTTCTACTGCAGCACTTGTTTGTGGCATTTCCCGGAGCAATTGTTGCTCTGCTCTAAGTAAATAACATCCTCTATTTCGGGGCATTATTGGAGCAGATAGAGAGGAATTAAAAAAAAGGAGTCTTGTACAATTTAGTAGATATTTTGGCAATGCCAAATGTATTATGGTTTCTATATAATAATAACAATCGTTTCTTTATATATATTTATATACATGAATTAATTAATAAGACCACAAAACAAGATTTACTCTTTCAGTGATTTAAAATGTTCGATTACTGTAATAAACCCCCCTGAACTATAAATATTTAATTTCTTGAAGCTTCTTCAGTGGTTTTTCCCCTGCTCATTATCTTTTTCCCACATAACTCAAGGGAAAGCATTCTTATTTATAATTTTTTTTTCACCTCCTCTGCTAATTAAGCACACAAATTATTTCCTGCTGCACTGCGAGCAACTTCAGTTGAAATCCTTTGTGTGTGGCTGCTTTGAGTTGGCTCGCATTTATTTTTTAATTAGCGGAGCGGGAAACGCAGCCAACAAAGGCGCCCAAAGGCTGTGGCCAACTTGTCGTTGGCAATCAATAATTTGTTGTTTACAATAAATATGCATCTCCCCACTCATTGCTCAGCCATTAATTAGTGGCAACAAGCCAACAAAGTGGCCGCCGCCACAAAGAGACAAGAAAGCTGTTTGCCATCCAAGTCATTGAGTAAAAAGTCATCGGGGGTTGGGCTGCACTAGGTAGTGGCTGGGTGGCAATGGGCTGGCTCACTGATAAGAGGGCAATGCACTTTTAAAGCTGCCTTCCTTGGAAGAAGTTTAATCAGCGAGCAACGACGGAGGAGAAGAAAAGTCCAGGCTTCATGCATTGTGAGCCTCTGTGGCAAAGGGAATCCTTGCAAGGCCCACAAGGCGGTCGGGATTGGGTGGCCATAGTCGCAGGGCGTTTGTCCATGGTGTGTACTTAAAAAGTGCAACTCTGTGTAATTTAATACCATCCGCTTGACTCCATAACAATTCCTTGGATGCGTTCCACCTGCGGCTGTCGAGCGGGGAACTTGGTTAAATAAAAAAAAAGCGAATGCTGTCGCCATATTTTCTATGGCATCACGCAGAGTAGCACGGTGAAAAAATCAGTGTACTCTAAGTATTTCCCTTTTCTTGTAATGCAATTTATTAGAGCCTAAAAACCGAGTTCATTTCTTAAAAATGTAAATCAGATAAATATTTTTTTACTTCTTTTTTGTCAAATAAAAAACTAACAAGAATCGAAAAAATTTGATCCGATTTTTGTCAATGTAAAACTCACATCACCCACAGAGCTTATTAAAAATGCTTTGTGTTTGCCACAGGAGGTAAGTAAATGCCAGAGAAATGGCACAAATGTGTACCTTAAATTGACATTTTGCCAGGCGATGACTGCAAAGAGAATTGCGATTTAAGCAGGGGTGAGATTAGAATGATTCTGCAGTTAAATCAATTATTTTATCGAACTTTTGCTCATTCCGTCTTGATTTACTCCCCCTTCATTTTACCCCTTTTGCTCAGTGAAGCTCAAAACGGCAATCCTAGCTTGCATTAATTAATTGAAATTGCAAGTGAGTCTGAAAAAGTTTTGCTCAGGGAAAGCTGGGGAAAAAAGCGGGAAAATTAAGGAGAAAAAAGAAAACTCGGTTAGCAGTTTGCCATTTCCTTTTTTTTTAGCAAGGACACATCTACTTGAATAAATCACGACCAACAACGAAAACGAAGCTTTTAAGTCTGTGGGTGGAAATTAATCAAGATTTCAAAGGAAATGCTGGATAAGAGAGATGGATAAACATAAAGCGGGCAAGCATTCTTTTAATTAAAATTATGAATGATATCGCAGATTAAAAAATATCTTTTTTTACGATTTTTCAATCCAAAATGTGTGATGAACTTATAAATAAACAGTTAACCTTTTTTATGTAAATGTGAGTTTTATCTTTTTCTTTTGATTTACTTTTATCACATAATTTTTTTTAAATCGTATTTATTAAGATATAAAGGCATCTCATAAAGTATTAACTTCGACTGCATATGGTAACCTAAAGTTTATAGGCGTGACCAATATTTCAGCCAACCACTGTTAGCCAGTACACAAACCTCATTCTCATCGCGTAAGATTCCGACAACCTGGAGGAACATGCGCTCGGCATCGTTTTGCGGATCGTAGTTGGAGTAGGTATCGTCCACCAGCGTAATGTCGCCCAGGCGGCAGTGGAGCTGCTCCTCCGACGAGGACGAGTACAGCGACAGGATGTTGCGTCGCCGCTCATTGGCAACGTGTTGCACGCAGGCAGAGACTGTTGCCTCCACAGCTGCTTGTCGATCATCAGGAACATCTTCTGGTGGAGCTTCGGCTTCCTCGCAGCCACTGCTGCTCAACTGCGAGTAACTCAGGCTCAGTTCGTCCATCTCCTCGCCCTCCTCCTCATCCTCCTCGTCGTCATCCTGTTCCATTTCATGCTCCAATTCGGTGCCACCGGTTCCACTGTCACCGCTTTGGGAGCTGGCCTTCGCCTTGGCCTTGGCCACACCTCCATTTGCAGCGGCCGCCCCTACATTGACCACCACCAGGTTGTTGAGATGGTTGCCAAAGTGGTGCGACTCATTGCTGCTGCTGCTGCTCCGACTGCGACGCTTCAGCGATCGAAAGGGGGCGAGGAGTCGGCGACGGGTGCTGCACGTGGGCGTGGCATAGGGCGGCAGCATCTCCAACGTCTGCTGGTGTATCTTGGGTGCTCCCGAGTAACGCTCCAGCGACCTTGACTTTCCACCACTGCTCTGCAGCACGGAGCATCCTGCTCTCTTGGTATGGGAATTCTCAATGACCTCGCCAGCCTCATCGCTGGAACTGTGGGCCAGTGCTGGCGATGTTGCAGCCTGGCCACTGCTGGCAAAGAGTCGCATCCTAGACAAGCTGTTCCAGCAAGGGGTTCCCTTTACTTAAGCTATTGTTTTAGTTGGTGTTGCTGGTGCTGCGTATGTTGCAACTAGTGTTGCTGATTCTTCTTTCTTCTGTTTCTGTTGCTGCTACAGATGCTGCATATGTTGCTTAGGCTCGAGATATGGTTGCTGCCCTTTTTCCAGCAATTGAAGTTGCTGCAGTTGCAGTGGATGTTGCTGCTGCCACCGATGTTGCTGCAGATTGTTACTCCTGCTGCAGTGGCTCCTGATGTTGCCGTTGATATCGCTGCTGCTGCTCCTCGCTGTCCGACGTTGCTGATCGTCTGGCGGGGCGAGTTAATTAATCTTGCTCTATGCAGATTTCAGGTTTTCGCTGATGATGCTGCTCCTCCCGAACAAAAACTTAGGCACTTGGTTGCATCGTTTTAGGGCACATTCTTGCGTAATGAACGTTGTTTTTATGCGCTTATCTATTTATAAAACCGGTTCGACAGGATTCTACGTTTATAATTCCGTTTTCTCTCTTCTGCTCGGGTCAAATATGACAAGGGCGGCCGAAACACACAGCACGCACATACAAATATATGTGTGTAATTCGTACTACAAATATGCCCCAAGTCAATAAGCCACTCAATTACGCCGAAATTTCCCAGCTCACGCCCCTCGCTCGCCCCCCAAAGCCGACCAACTTTTGACTAGCGTTAATTATCCAGACATCTTGGCTCTGTTTGCCAAGCAAAAAGGTTGACTGCATTCTGTTTACACAATTGTTGTTGCCCGCCTCTGCCTACATGTATCTATTCCCATCTCGCTCACTCCCCCTGACGTTTGGTGTGTGTAAATTATGTTGGGCAATATTTACTCGCCGATAAGCCAACTCCAATGTTTCAGTTAAGACATTTATTGTCTTGTCTTCGCATTCTGTGTTTGGTTCTGCTCTTGGTTCTCTGGCATTGCCAAGGTGCAATGAGTGGAATGGTAAAAAAAAAAAAAACAGTAACAGGGGGTCTTTGGGAAAAACCAATAAAAAGGTGGGATAGGTTAGTGGAACGATCATATATGCATTTTGGGGCAGACCAGAGGAAGTTGTTAAGACAACGTTGCAACGAGGATGTGATAAAATAGGGTTAAAGATGGGAAATTTTTTCTAGGAGCTACGAGACAAAGAACAACCAAGTCCAATAAGGAATCAGTAAATCTAGAAGAGATTTACAACAAAATTTGACATTTTCTGATAGTTATTCTATCTAGTGGAGCTTCCTATTTGCTCATATACATATTTTATAGCAGATAATATTGAAATAAATCTAATTAAATTATCTTTTTTTATAATTTTTATAATTTAATCTTCTGACGGCTTTAAAAATTACCAACATTCCATGCAAATGACGGTCTTTTGAGACTTTGAAAAAGTTGGAACCCCTTGAGAACTGGGTTCTGGTTTCAATGGAAGATTAAATACGGCTTGACTCTTTGGTCAAGTTCGTCTCAAGTGACTATAACTAAGCAATGACCCCCGTTTAAGCCCCATAGAAAATAATGAAAAACAACAGAAAAAGTGTGCAGAGAACAAGCTTCGAAAATAGATGACATTCAAGAAGGAACGAAATGACCGACGAAAAGCGGAAAACCACCAAGAACTACTGGGAAAAAAGTGGGTATAAGAAGTACGCGGTAGAGGAAAGCTCATTAAAAATTCTAAGCTGTAAAGCAAAACAAAGTTTTAAATAAAGTCCAGAGGGGAGCGGGGTGGCCAGAAGTGGAGACAAGTAAACTAACAAGCCATTGACAAAGACTTCGCCGCGTTGATGAGTGAGTGCGGCCAAAAGCGTGGAAAGAGACGGAATGATTGCGCGAAAGAGACGGGACGAGGTGGTGCGAAAGAAATGCCAACGAGTAATGCCGGTAATGACATTGTAACGGTATTTATTACAACATTACTACGAATGACAAGTGTCTAATTAGTTAGAACAACATTCCACTCCCCATTCTCCGTTCTCCATCGCACTCTTCGATGCAGTCGTCTCTTTTTGGCTTTGCATAAATTTAATTTTTCTCGAAATTCTGTTTGCAGTTGCTCTTTCTTTTTGAAAGCTGGTTGCTAGCGATGTGTCCGTGATAGCTCGTGACACGAGCTTATTTGCATTCCCATAGATTTTATAATGTTTTATTTTCATAATATTTTATTTTGCACACATCCGAAGTTTATTAAACTCCATAAATTCAAAACACATTCGTTTCGAATGCAACCTATGTAAATACAAAAACATACATAGTTCCTATATGGCGCTTAAAATCACGCGACCATCTCTGAATTCATGTGAACCCTAATTGGAATATATAGCCGCGTGGAAAATGCAAAAATTGTTACCACCACACGAGAATGTAAGACTGGAGTGAAAATATGCAATATTTATTGCATTACTTTTTTGTTATTAGCATGGTTAAATGCATTACGAAATATTGAAAAGCAGCGCCGGCATGATGCTTGCATTTCAATTTGATTGATGTACTTTGTGGGTACGTGAGGAAAATGCCAATGCCAATGCATTTCATTATAATTTTCACTTTTTTCCCCGTACATCCAGAGAGATAACATTCTGCGTCGACTTGCATACAAAATTTCCTTCCCCTCTTGCAGATACACACACAAACGTACGTATGAAGGAATATGAATTGATATTGATAGAATGTGACGCTGATGTGTGCGGAATGCATTTGTTATTGCCAATGGAAATGCAAATGTTTTCACTATGACTGTAAAAAGGATGGTAAGGAAAACAATTTACCAATAATTTGATATGCAACAGATTGAAGATGCTTTCCCCGGGCGCTCAGCTAAAAGTAAAATCATATCAAATTACTGAATAGCTACAAAGATTGTCGATTCAACTGCTTAATCATGCGTTACACAAACCAAATCGAATTTGCATTTTATCAAGCGAGCAAATCAAAAGTGTGTATTTTCACTTTCGGTTTATTGTTTTTGGCGAAACTAATCCACAATGCTCATCACACGCGGAGCAGTCAACTATTTTACTGGCCAATAAACAAAATACGAACCCTAATAAATCACCAAAGTGAGAAACTATGGGGAGTCTTGAAAGGCGCCGAAAAATTAATCCGTTTACCTGCCATTCAGATACAAGATACTCGCCTTTTGTTTAACAACAACAAACCTAATTAAGTTGCCCAGCTGAGCCTCCTCATTCCCAAAAAGATACATGCCTAGAAATAGAAAGCCCTGCGTTCACATTCATATCACCACTGCACGGTCTGTAAGTCCAAAAGATACATAAATCTATGAGATATCCAGAATCCAAGTGCTGAGTCATTGAATATCGCTGTGAAAATGGTTCAGCACACATAAATCAAAAGCGTCACGAATCGTAGATCATTTCGACGAGGTAACTTGGTCCGCACCCACCAAATGGAGGACACAACCACGTGCTTACGATAATTGCAATTTGATTGAACCGACGAAACTCTGAGTGTCCAGAATTTTTGAGCAGCCCACGGCAGTCATTCAACTCTGAAAACCACCAATAACAAATAAGAATCCGAATCATGCAAAGCCGCGTCTCTGGCGGATTACACAAAAGCCCAACCGGAAATTTCAGCTGGAAAAAGAGCAGGACAAGAAGCAAAAACGAGAGACACACAACAAAATTTAAAAAAAAAAAGGAAAACCATACAAAAAACCAAAAAAAAAAAAAAGAAAAGCAAAAGTGCATTATGCGACCCTCGGTTCTGGGCTTTTGTTTAGCTGGTCTCGCTCTGT
Organism: Drosophila melanogaster; assembly: GCF_000001215.4. Taxonomy (NCBI): domain Eukaryota; kingdom Metazoa; phylum Arthropoda; class Insecta; order Diptera; family Drosophilidae; genus Drosophila; species Drosophila melanogaster. The sequence goes on along the minus strand of NT_033777.3, from coordinate 19,581,929 downwards.
TTGGTTTATGCATTTTCACAGGGCACGAGAAAGAATTCCCCATCTAGTTCTGAGTGCCCGACCATGAATAATTTTCCAGTTGTGACTTTTGTTTTCCGATTGTCAAATCCATACAAATGATGAACAAAAGAGTAAAATGTGTGGGCATAACATTTGCTTATGTCTTTAATAGGCCATCCAAAATAAGGCAGGCTTAATTATAAAAAATGTTAAGGGATTCGGTGATATTATTAAAGAATAAATCAATAGATCCCTTTCTATCAAGCAAGGTCGCCTACGATTTCAATAAAAATCAAATTCCATTCACTTGCTTAACCCAAATCAAATCCAATCAATAACGAACACAGATTTCAATTTAATACATTTTTTGCCCATTTTTTACCAGCCTCGCTATGACGCTGTGAGGAATACAAAAAAAGAAGAAAACGCACAAAAAAGGAGCGGAAATTTCATGCGTCATGCGGCAAAATTGAAACCACAAAAGTCACTCCGTGGGTGCCGCGCCCCCAAACGTCAGTGTATTTTCAGGGCTCAAACATATGCGAGAGAACATTTCCATTCTATATACTATCACTATATGAGGCTGCCTGGAATTGGCGTTGAAAAATGATATCAAATTTGTATTTGCCTGGCAAGCAGACACACACACACAAACAGACTTGTCGCGCGGCAAATAAACTGAAACCGACTGACAAAGCCAGTGGCAGTGCATTTGGGCCAAGTTACCCAGTTTCGGTTGCATCAAATGGCATAAAAAAGCAAAAGACATTTTGATGGCCAGCAGACTTGTGGACTTGCCCATGGCCAGCAATAAAAGTCAAGAGTGCCAAGCGACATGGAACAATTTATCACAGGCAAATGATCAAAACAAGGCGAAAGGATCGAAAAAGGGGGCGGAGGGCTGGTGGGGTGGAGTCCTGCCTTGAGGCTATGGGCGTGGCACTGAAGGCTCTCTCCGACTTAAAACGAATTTTCATATCAATTTCGACTTGGCTTTCGCCAAGGAGTGGGCGGGTGGCGCAGGGGAAACGCTTTGGATTCAATTGTTGAATTTTCCGCAAAGAACGAACTTGGCCGCCGGCGAAAATAACGTGGAAAATTTACAAGATGTTTTCGAAGCGATAAATAAAGTTGCAAATGTGAACTGCATCAGCTGCTCCGCCGACTTCCTTAGCTCCCTCAACATCCCGCCGACCAGAATACGCCCCATTCTGTCCATTCTGTTCAACTGCTATTGAGCCTTTTGGAGCTGCATAGCTTCGTTATGGCAATTTGCCTCAAATTGGTTGCTCTACGCATTCGCACAAATTGGGACTCTCTATCTGAGTATCTGCATCTGTGGCGGGCCAGCTAAACTGGTTCAAAACTGTGTCTGCCAAGCGAGCTTTAAGACATGTTTATTGGCCAGATACAAATGTTTCCTTTCGGGATTGGCGGCGAGTGGGTGGAGTGCTTCCCCGTGTGGTCCTGCTTGCAATTAATCGACCTGGTTGGTTTTCCACCCATTCAAGCAGTTCCATTTTAAGGTTTTCCCTTTTACGGCCGACAAAGTCGTCTCTATCGTGCCAGCGGGAAAAGTAATTTTCACAGCATTTTATGGCCACGCATTTGGATTAATAATAAATGCAGTGTGCGGGGGGAGCAGCGCATAATAATATACGAATATTTATGGCAATAGTAAAACGTTATGAGAGATTCGCTTATGACTGCTGCAGGAGTTCGAGAAGCACCAGAATGAAATTAGTTCAGACTACAGACTTTGAGGTTGGCAGCCATTAAAGACCCGACCCCGTATAATCTATTCAATTAGAAGAGTTGACCACCCGGCGGCTGGAAAATGTGGGTGGAAAAAGTGAGAACAAGTTTGCACGTATCGCCCAACCGGAAGAGGGACGTGCGTCTGTGTGCATGTCCTGGCCATTGTTTGTGAAAATTATTTTATAATCATTTTATCACATTTTCCAACCAACCTGCCAGCAGCAGCAGCAGCAGCACAAGTTGAGTTTTCACTGGCACACCTGCTGCCAGGATAGAGATCCTCTATTCCCGTCCAACAACAATGGACCGAAGGCTCAAAGCCGAAAGCAAAAGCATGCTGGCAACTTTTGCCTTGCCATTGATGGCCCACACACACAAACACACCCGTACACACACACACACACTTATGGCTTTGAATCTTCATTTTCCTTAGACAATGACAAAAATGGAGGATAATAGATAAAATTAAGTGCAACTGCAGCAGACAAGGAAGGAAGGAAGGAGCATGGATATGGCTGGCTTCTTGTGGGCTTTATTGTCGCCCTTTTGGTGACGGTGGAGAAGGGGAGGGGGGGTGCACGTGGAGCTCGGGGAGGGGAATCACCCGAAAAAAGGAGAGTCGGGCCAAGTCATGGATGCCATTAATAAAGTGCATTGAATTGGCTGCACGGCACTCAGCAGAAAATGGCGCCTGGGCTTCGAACATTTACCTCCTTTTTGGCCTGTAAAACGTTTAGCGAAATTGTTGAACAAACATGGAGTAATGGGCGAGTGAGTTATGTTACGGATGGGGCACATAAAGCCATCCCATCGATGGGAACTGTTCGATAAAATGCTGTGTTCGACATTCAGCAATGTTTTCTTTTCAAATATTATCGTATTTTGGTATTTTCCCAGCATGCATAGCTATTTATAACAATTTCTTTAAAAATGTTTAACATTTACTAAATATGCCCATTAAGCACAGAGATTAAACCACGGAAATTCTTTCCATTTTGATTAATAAAAACGTTTCAGACAAGAAAGCAGTATTATCACAAAACTATCAGAGAAAAATAATTTAAAACCTGAATAAAACATGAACAGTTGACCCAATTGATTGTGTAAATCCGGAGTAAAATGTTCTTCGATAGTAAACAGACCTTAAACATGGCATTACAGGTTTTAAATTAATCTGGTCCATTTATGGAATTAAGCAACTTCCGCTCTGATATAAACTCATCCAGAGATTAAGAGAATCGAAGACCTGTTATCGTTGTCACTTCACTTCCCACATTCCAATCTCTGGGAAACTTGGCAACAAGCTGCCGCTAACCAACTTTCATTAAACCAGGGGCGCAATTTTAGTTCAACAAATTGAATTAAACATTCTGGGAAGCACTCGAAACCCGTCTGCTCTTTTCGAAACCTTTAACGCCTTTTGATGCGAAACTTTGCGTAACCTTTTACCCGGAAAATTCGTGGGAACTAAGCAGCCGCTTTAAGCAAAAAAACTTTTCAACAGTAATAAGAATAAAACGAGTTTTAACCTTTGCCATCTGACCTCCCCCATCAAATTTCCTCAAAATGTAGCCGCAAAATTTTACGCCAATTTCTGTTTGAAGAGCAGCCGAAAAGGGATCGCGATTGACACCTACGCAAAGGACTGCAGAAAGGATCCCCCGAGGACTCGCTCATCCTGGCTCATCATCTTTATGCAGGGAACAATAATAATTTTTAATGAGTTGTAAAGTATTTTTACAACTCTTCTTTTACTGCTCGAGAGGCGGAGGTAAAAGCGAAAGTCGAGCACCTGAATTTGTATGCCATACGGTATATTTATCGTGTATATTTTTGGTTGTACATTATTTTTGATGGCTCAATTTCCGTTGCGGTGCCAACTTCCGTGCGCCGCCTTCAATGAGCCGAGCTAAAACACGCCCAAAAACCCAAAACAGCCTGAAAAAATGCGAAAAAAATGGAAATCCGAAAACAAACAAGCTGGTTTTGAGCTCGGAAAGTTGGGTGATATGCGTGATTAAGCACTGACAGATGCCCACCCCTTACTCGTTTTATTATTTTTCCTCGTTTTTTTTTTTTTGCACCAAGCCCAGCTTTACATGATTGTTCTCCCTTTATTCGGAGACAAAACGTGAAGCAGAAAAAATAATGATAAATATGCTGGAATCTATTTTGGGGGCATTTTGTAGGCGGGTGTGTCACTTAATGACTTTTCTGCTGAATGCCAAATGAACAAGTTCCGCCGGTGGGAGTGTGGAGTCGGAAGAGGTAAAAATGCTGGGGGATCCGATGGAGTTGCTGATGTTACATTGTTACCAACGCGATTTTCTGTTGAAATTCAGTCGCCAAGGTAACTAAACGAACTGAGAGATGTCAGATTGCCTTGTTTCGCAGTGGTGTTATGTTAGACAAAACTGAAAACGATACGCCTTTTGTGTACCGAAAAGTCGGAGATCTATCTGTACAGAGCAATGCCGTTTACCTGTTTAAATTCGAGTTAATGAAAAAGGAGTTCAAATGATTTGTCAATATATTTACAAAGTATATACTGTGAATGCAAGATTAATAATACGCAAAGACTGAAACATCGCTTCGCTCTCTTCGGAAATTAAACAATTTTATTTTGAACTGACTGGAGGTAGACAAATTTATTTCCAATTTCCTGATTTATTTCCTCCTCTGCCTTTCTATACCCATCCAAATCAGCTTAAAAGTGATTTTGTGCGAGTATTTTCCCCGCTTTTGTTGGATGCAGTTCACTAATTAAGTGGATCTAAGCGCTTTCCAAACAACCAAATGCGAATGGCAGACAAAACGCTTTAAAGCCTCTCCCAAGAGCCAGACATCCGAATCGATTTAGTGGGAGCTGGGGCAAAAAGCGGAGATCCCGGGGGAGTCTATACTTCGCTGGCTGCCTGACTGGATGGCCATCGTAATATATTTGCATTAACCCAGTGACACATTTTGACATAATCTGATTAATTGGCGTGTAAAGGAGAAATAAATTGAGCGGCGTCTAATGAACCGATGGCCGGGGGGAAGATGGAAGTTGCTAGATGCTAGATGGTACATGGTAGATGGCGGATGGCGGATGGCGGATGGAAAAGGCAGTTGGTAACAGAAGGAGACTGCCAGATGGCGCCGGACTGAAGAACGCCCACATGATAAGTGGATGGATTCCGAAAGGGGACTGCAACTATCTTCGCCTCAGCAATGCAATAATTTGCCTTAACGAATGTTGATAGTTTTTTACTATCTGGCTGAATAAGGACACTGCGCGAAAAAGGTTCTGAGCTAACAAAAACGATTGATTAAACACTGCATGGCAAATGTCATACAGAGTGTAGTCTTAATCCAATTAGATGCCAAATCAAATGAGAGTTCGATTTTTTAGGAATTCGTAGTTTATAAGATGTGTACTTTACTTTTCTTCAGGTATTTAGTAAATTATTTGGTATTTCCGTTGTTTTATATTAATGTTTTATATTAAAATAACACTACTTTCCTGCCGTACAGATTAAAGCATCTTGCATTTTTCCCTCTCCAAACTCCATGTCTAATAGCTAATTGATGTCAACGGCTTGGCGGCAGTGGCAGTTGAAACCAGGAAGATTGAGCAACCAGGCCAGACCGCAAAATGTAGCTGCTCCCTACTGCTCCTACCGCTCCGACCGACCTGATCCGTCAGATTGGCCAGATCGTAGTGCTCCGCTGGCAACTCTATCAAAAAGACGTGTCAAGAGTTGGCGGCGGCGTTTGGCTTTTCTTGTGGTGCACAGCGTTTCGCTGTCTCAGTGTCTCAAAGTCCGCCACTTAACCGCCAACGCCGCAAAATCAATCAGCCATAGAAATGAATAGGCATGGTTGGCAGCCACCTACCGCCAAGCCAAGCCAACACCCTATTCTTTCGGCCCTTTTCAATTTATTAAACGACATTTGCTTAGCATTTTCGCCTAGATTTCTTTACACACAAAACTGGTGTGCCGCTGGCCCCAAAGCATCAATTTTTAATTTCATTAGCATGGAGGGCATTGCCTACTTTAACCCCCGCTTTCTGGATTTTTCATTATCTGTTTTTCCAATTTGCATTCGCCGGCCTCTGTTTCCTTGCTCGCCATTTTCCGGTTCATGCGTTGCTCGCATTTGAATTTTAAATGATTATTGATTTCACATTGCTGGTTTCGCAAACGAATGGTATTTACAACACCGAATCGCTTTCCAGTGGCCTATTTTTGGCTCAATTCGGTGGTCTTTGCTCAGGGTCAAATAAACTTGCTAATTACCCAAAGTGCATGGTTCCAGTTCTCTAAACAAAACGAGGGGCTAAAGTCTCTTCTCGCTGGATATAGTGAAATGTAAACAATTTTCAGCGTTGGCTGAATAAATATTCATAAGGAAGTAAACAAAAGGTGGGTGGGAAAATAAAAGATTTTGGGTCCTATCTATCAACTGGAGCAATTACTCAACTGGTCAACAGATGTTGCAGATTCTGCTGTTCAAATTAGGCATATTAAAAAATAAATATTTATATAAACATTTTTTGCAGGTGCCTCTTATGCATTACTTAAAATAATCAAACAATTAAATTGTATTAGAGAGAAAACCTTACTGTGCAGCAAAAGATTAAGCCAATTTGACCGCACAATAAATTTCCACATCTTTTTTATGTTTATTCTGTATAGACCAGACCATTTTAGATAAAAGCTCTGACTAATCACACTGGCAAACCCGAAAAGAAGCCAACCAGGAGCATCCATAAAGGTAATCGGAAAATGTTTATTTAATAAATAAATGGGAGTGAAATTGCGCAGCTTGGAGGTTGAATGGATTTGGTGGGTGAATCAATGGGTGGGTTGGCTGTTTTGGTCACACACTGCCAGTATTTATTCAATTAAAATAATCATAAAGAGAAATGTTTATATTGCTGCTGTGCAAATATAAATACAACAACCAAAAATTATTGTTATGCATGTCTGGGTCCAGAGTATGCAAATAAAAATCGATGAAATTAGGTGCAATTGAATTCGAGCATGGATATTTGAAGTGGTAATCCAAACATGACTTTATAGATTTTTTTTTGTAGTTTCTGTGGATGTCTTTAAGATGGAATTTCTCTATGTTGAAACATAAATAAAGCTCTAATTAAAATTGCATTAGAGAGATTGTCGCTTGGAAAAGCTTTTCCATTTGGAACTTTCTTTTCCCCTTTTTTCTGGTCATTTTATAACAGTTTGGTAATGCTTCACGGCTGACTAAATACGCTGGATTCGATTTGGTTTGCAGACTTTGATGCGGGCCGAACTCTGACTTTGATTAATGACTCAATGCGATGGGTACCTGGCCAAATTTTCTAAAGTTTCCCCCCCTCTTCTTAGCCAAATAGTGAGTACATTTTCTGCTCAATTGGGTTGTGAACATTTGGACAAACATTTGAGCTCATTAGATCATTAGGAATCATGAATACTTAACATTAGTTACAGATTTCAAGTATGCCTCTTGGGTATTATGTTTGCTACAGGCTAAGAACTGTAAGAGTTCGTGGAATTATAATCAATTTAACAGGAGTCCTAATTGAGCTGTCTGCCCAAAAAAAGAGGCGCTTGGTATTTAATTGAGTGCAACTGCATAATTGCTCAATTAAAGTGATTGTGTCAGCGATGCAACGGCAGCAAATGCAGCCGATAAATACGCCACAATTAGTGCAGCAATTTTTTAATTGATCGAAACACAACTGACATCGACTCTCCATTGACAGCTGCCACTGTTTTCCACTTCAAGTGCGTGAGGATGGGCAAAAAAACGTATCTACAGCAAGTTGGCTACGTGAGGAATCGGGCGCAAAACTCCCGCCATGTCTTGGGCCAATAAACCGAATTGTACCAATCTGTAAATATATATGTTTCACACAGCCACGAAGAAAGAACAATGCCAGCAAAGTGAGGGTGCCAATTCAGATTACCTGAATTGCTCCGTTTGTCAGATACTTTTTCTGCGCTCGGTTTGTAGTAAGCTTGCCGATAGATAAAACCGGCTGCAAATGCCACTTGTTCATTGAGATACAGAATTTGATTCATGCATTCGACTGTCGAGATGCATTCTCTATGGAATTTGTCACAGCTTTTTGGCAGATATTTATGTATATTATTCACGATACATGGGTGCTTTTACTCACTCTAGTATGAAATTCGTTGGGGCACGTCAGTTGCACTTAGAATTGAAGTTTTAGGGTCAAAAGAATCTTTTATGGAAAATTGTTACCAATATTTTTAGTGAGATTTTCTTAGAAAAAACAAATAGTAAATAAACTTTGTTTAGTCATAAGCTAAGCCGAACATTTCATGGGAAATAAAATCGACTTGTTATATCTTTCAAATCGGGTTAAATACTGTTTTACCTTATTCATAAAATTTTCCTACAGTTAAAGATATCCTATCGAATATCTAACTGCTTTTGGCTTGGCCAAACTTTATGCGCATAAAATGTTATTCGCAGTGAGTTGAATTCCCGGTACAGATGCAGATGTATTGGAGTAGTCGAGTGAACTTTATTCCACACCCTGACAACGGCGAAAATGCCCGACTTTCTTATGCAATCCGGCAGATACTTTTTAGGCGAAAAGCCCCTCCCCCTCTCCCCCACCGAATTGACATGCAAAATGTGCGCTGTGGCGCCAGGCTGATGTCTGAGCTGCGAGTGCCAGCCATTTATTTGGCGCTGGTGGAATTGAGTTGCATTGCCATTTTCCGCCTGCATTTGCCATTTGCAGTCGCATCTGCGGGCCTATAAATAAGCACGTCACACCGTTAGCACCATTAACTGCATATTAATTGGCCGAAATAGACACCGTCTAAATGGCGTCAGGATTAAGCTTCGAGATCGCCTGACATTTGCCCAAGTTTAGACATTAGGTATGTGTGTTCACTCGCGTGTGCGAATCTCTCCGAAATGCCAAATGACACTTGGAATGTGCATCGAATGCACTTTTTTCTTTAAAGAGGCGTGGTGGAAGCCTTAATTGTGCCGAAATAAATATTTACTTCACTCGCGCGTTTTGGCGTGCCAATAAATATCAAGCGAGGGAGAGACAAACCAAGATAGGCGCAACATGTCGTACGGTATCTTCCAGATACTTTTGTATCTCGCTCCCGCTCGCACAAACATTCGTCGGGCACAGTACGCATGCATAAATTAAGTGCAATTAGCATAAACAATTTTCAGCTTTTAACTGAACTGTTTGCAATTCGGAACGGAAGAGAGGGTGTCTTAAGTGCGCGGGGAAACTTGAAAGGGGGCATGGCGAACACATGGTCGGCATCTAGGGAACAACACACAAAATCTGTGGCAACAACGCAAGATGTTCTTCATATAAGGACGTGGCCAGAAAGTGAGCTTGTGTGGATAGATTACTTTTCGCCAAATTTGGCAAACACTGGAAATCGCTGGCTGAATAGTGAACAATCTTGCGGCAATGTGGTATTTATGGGATGCAGTGCGTTTGGGGTACTCAAATGTTGTAATAAGGATCTTTTGCATTTATCGTTAATATATTGAGATGTTTTATTGATTAAGTACACAAGAGAATTGAAAACACGTTACATACTTTGTTTTGAAGTGTAGATTGCACTTCAAAGAATTTACCTTAATCGTCGAAGAATTCAATATTATTGACACTTTGTGAACTCGAAATTCCCAGAAAACCTTGCACTCCTCCCCAGGACTTGGAATAACCCCCTGCATACCCGCTACATAACCCCTCATTTTTGTCAGCCTGATGATTTCATACTGCAGCTGCAGAAGTTTCGAGTAACAAATTTGGTTCTTCTTCGTTCTCTTGGCGTTCCTTATTCGAAAAGCTCTTCATATAAACACATGCATGTACTTAAACTCCAAAGTAACCAAAGTCCACAGAGGAACGGAACAGCCTTCTTCATCGCAAAACAACAGATTCGAATGGAACGCAATAAAACAGAAGCACATGATGGGGTATCCGATCTCAGTCGCTGGTGTTTGTTTACAGAGTTTTACATACCACATATGCATATGCATATGGATACGTACAGGCATGTTTAAATATGACGTTTAAATGGCGTTTAGTACGTGAAATGTACGAAAAAGTACGAAAATGTCGAGCACATGGCAAGCAACAGCGTCGGTAATCGCAAAATTCGCAGACTGCGGCTGGTAAATATTATGCACAAATAAGTGAAGCACTCATATAAATAAATAAGTGAATTCGAGAAATTTAAGTGAAATTCGCGAAAGGGGAGACTCGGTATCGGTGTGTCTTGGCAATGTGAAAAGCGCCGGCTCATCAGAACCCGAAACCAGGCATTAAAATATGTGGATGGTTCCTATTGAAAGCAGATCTTTGTGTGGGAACTGGGTCTCCCAATCGGTTATTAAACGGCGCTCAAGGTCGAATAGCTTTGGGGTTATTGGAAATCGTCAGTGTCAATAGGTTGAACTAGATTCCCCGAATGAAATGAGGCAACCGATTGTGTTCGCCTCGAAATTATTCAGCTGACAGCTGTAGAACAATTCCTTAATTGGTCGTTGATCCGGGGCAGTCAGGAAAATCAAAATATTCTGTGACTCACTATTAACATTTCGGCTTTCAATTGAGAATCGTTACTGCGGGAATAGCCGATGAGCAGATGAGTTAGGGAGCCTTTTCTTATCGCGACTGTCTGGCAGTTCAAGTGGGTCACCCCCTCTCAGATTTCGAGTTCAAAATCCCCACAAGCTGATTCCCGCTGTTTTATTGGTCGTCGTACACAATAATTTTAATGGCTTGTCAACAGCTTCAATAAAAAAGCACCATATCACATTGGAGATACGGATCTAGCCCTTAAGACCCTTAAAGTACCAGAGTTATCTGTTATGTTAGATAAATGTGTCACATTGATGATGTTCTACTTGTAACCGGAATGCAAATGGAAATGGGAATTGCTCTTGTGCCAAATGAATATTATTGTTATGGGGTGAGATTCGTTTCAATTCGGAGGCAGGGGCTCCCACCAGTGCTCATGGGTTAATAAAAACAGGAATGTAAACGACAGACAAAATATGGGAAAAAAACAAAGAAAAACAGAAAACATACTTTGAGCGTGTTGGAAATTAGAATTTCCGATACAACCGATACGGATTGCGGCTGGAAAAATAAAACAAGAAATTTGATCACTTAGACTGGGAATAAAACATTCGTGCTTGATAATGAAAACTTCAAATGAGCAGAAACACAGTATGCATGGGTGTTAAATATTTTAACTTAAGCTGACATCATCGCAAAGATCGGCAGACAATGATATTTGGCAGGGGTTAAGAAACGGAAATCGCCGAAAATTGGGGGCACAGCATGCAGTCCGTCCGAGCAAATAAATTAACAATATTGATGGAGTTTAGAAAGTTTAACAGAGGCGAGAAAAGTCGAGTGGACGGGCAGATGGCGCCAGTGGGCCGCCGATTTGAGTCATATGCGCTCTAATTAACCAACTGACACTGAAAACCATTAAAAAATGAATAAAGGAACAGCAATGGGTCCCCGTCTGATAAGCATATAACAAGTTATATACGAAAGAACAACAAATCCAACTCAAAGATGCTGAGACACAAACTTTGAGATGCAAAGATATATGTGTGTATTTCTATATGGAAACACGAGTAACCAGACTACCCATAACACTCGAAATGATGACAAAGATAAAGTGAGGCTGCAACAAAGGAGAATAAGATACGGCACAAGGAGAGACAGCGAAGTAAGAGACAACTTCAGCAAGACGACTAAATCTCCTTGTGCGCGCCCAACAAAATTCAATAACATGCAAAGTAAATAATAATAAACGACCTTGCCAAGAGGATATCCTCGCTTCCCCGGGATGTGTATTTTCCCTCCTCTGAGTTCTCCTTTTTGACATTTCCGCGTGGGATATTAAGTATACGCACCTCGGGAGATTTGCTGCTCGCCGAGATGCAAATGAGATTCTTCTCGGATGTGAAGGAATTTGCAGAACTAAGCCTAACTTCGGATTCTCGGGCATATTATACATAAAATGTATAACAGAATGTCAAACTCAAGGCAATAGACTTGTAAAGTGAAGATTCCAACAGGTGGGACTAATGCACTCATTTAATAAATTCACAACCTTAGACTATTTTCTCGCTGTGCATTTTACCCACACAGACGCGTCAGTGAGCGAGTGAGATGGTCACTTTCCCGTAATAATTCTTAAAAATACATTTCAACTGCGTTTGCCATATTGTAATTTCTACTCGCCAAAAGCTGAGCTAGCGTAATTTTTCTTAACGCCGTTGTCATGTTTTTTAAACAGTTGTTCCCATCGCCAAGAGAGAGAAAACAAAATTACTATTACTATCTTGCGCGCTTTATGATTTTTAGTGTTTATTTGCGATTTAAGAACGGCGGTGAAAATAATGGTGTATTGAACACGCGCTACCACAAGTTGGTGAAAAGTGCGCACACTTTTAAACGTGACTGTTACCAAAGAATTTTTGTTTCATTTATCACACAACACAAATGCACTAAGTTCTGGTGTTATTATACTCTCTGTTGTTGCTTTTGTTGTCTTGTGGGCCAAAGCGTTGACGAAAAATGATTATAATAAATTCGACCTTATTACTCTTGTTACTTTCGTTTGTTTTGCCACAGAAAAAATAAAGTATAACACCAGAACAATTTATTTCTGCAATTTATTTTTTTCTCGACGTTGGTTTTCACTTGCGGCCGAGAAGGTGAATATATATGTAGAATACAACTGGGGAATATTTTTCGCACTTTAAACACTTTTCTGTGAGGTTACGGTTTTTTTTTAAAAAAGATCCTTGAGTTAGGAATTTGAATTTTTTTCATGGCTAGTATACTTTTTGTGTTCTTTTTTTTTACCGGCAGATCGCGATCGCGACAAAAAACGCAACCAGCTTACGCGCCGCCGCTTCGAAAACTGACCCAACAACAAAGCCGGCGACGGATGGAGAGCGAAGCGCTGCTGCACTCGAAAAAGCACTCAAAAAATACTCAAAAACACTCGGAAAACACTCGAAAAAAACTCACACTCCCAAAAACGAAACTTGTTCTCTCGCCAAGAACTTGTTGCTCACTTAGCGGGTTTTGTTTATGCATTGTTTATGTCTTCATGCTGCCGCCATCCACTCAACCTGCCGACTCTCCCACTCACTCGCTGGGTTAACTCATTAAGTGGTTGTCATGTTGAGTGCTCCAATTGAGTGCCACTCACGAGTGTTGTTATAATTTTTCAATCTGCCAGATACTTCTGCGCCCCTCTATGGCTTTATTTATTGCCGGAGTTTCGGGCTCATTTCGATACAATTTATAAATGCATTTGAATGGCGTGCTTTTTGTTGTCGCTCTTTATCTTCCCGCATTTTTGGTTTGTTTTGGTGTGGTTTTTATTCGTTTGTTTTTATGGCACTTTTATTTGATAATTTACACGCATTTTTTGTGCGATTTTTGTTCTCATGAGACTCGTTTTCGAGTGAATGATTCTTGTGACTCAGAACAAAATTGATGGGAAATTTGGGTGTGGGATAAAACAGAGTTTTAAAAAGGGATATAGGTAACGTTGTAAAATGTACTAAAATGTGGCTTTAAAAATACTTTTGTTTTGTTTTTTAACTTTCTGTTTCTTTTGCTTTAATTTTTCTTAGCTCATGTCCAGTTGCTATTATATTCTGCCAGGCGAATATTGTATGGCAGTCGACAAAAATTTGTTACTTTTTGTGTTTTTTTTTTTTGTGGCTTTCCGCATAGAGAAAAAGAGAAATGCAAAATTGGTATATAATTTTCCCGTTTGGCCGCTCCACACGTGACAAAGTGTGAAAAATGCCTCCGACTCCGAAGTGTATTTTTCTTTTTCTGGGATTGTCTTAAGCCTACACTTGCTTTAAAAGGTGGGGAAAAGGATGTGGAAAATGTGGAAATTTATGAACTGCAGACGCGACAAAAAAACGACGGAGAGAGGGGGCCAAATCTTCAGCAATAGTTCGTTTTTCTCTCTGTCTGCGAAGTGCGGCCGGAAAATCTATTTTCGAGCTCATAATTTTCTTTTCCAGTCTGCCACCTTGTAGGGCAGTATTTCCTCCATCTCTATCCTCGTGTGTGAATATTTATCTTTGGCAAGGCGATTTGTCGTCTGCCAAGATAAAAACAGAAACCAAAAGGCAAACCAAGGAAAATCCTAAAGCCAAAAATGCATCTGGGAAATCATTCAGTTCGCCTTGCCTTCGGATTTCCTGAATTCGGAAATTGAAATTGAATTCTCTTCCTCTGTCCATTCGCTTCTAATTGTTTTCTGAGGTCTTTGCATATTTCCCCTGTCTATTTCGTGTTGGTTTGAGTTTTTCAGTTTTTTTTTTGTAGTTGGCATTTATTAATGGACGGAAGATTTCGGAAGAGACTACCGATAACACAAACTTGAGTTAGAGTTTTACATTTACTAATGTATTTAAGACAGTTGATCGATGTTGAAGGAATGTGGAACTTGTTTAAGTTGCTGGATTTATTTACGTAAAATTTACTTATTCATAAAGATTTCGGTTTTGTTTTTTTTGTTAAAATATAACCAATATTTTGCGAGTATCTCTGTTTTTACAATTTTATGCTCCCCTACGCAGTCCACTTAATTGGAAAGCAATGCCAATTAGAGAACTATTTCATGCCATATTGTAAGCCCTCCAGCAAATATTTACGAAATGTTTGTTTTTGCGCCCACGAACGAACGCCAACCAGAAAGAAAAACATACAATAAATGGCAAATATTTATGAAATGAAAATCCTCGACCCTGCTAGAAGGGTCAACCGGGTGAAATTGGAAAAAGTTGACTGCCGCACAAAATGGCGCCGTTAGCCAATGGAAAAAGGAGCAGAATCGAGCAGAAATATTGACAGGCCAAATGAATTGTCCATATGGTGAGCCACGTTCCAAATAGAAGAGACCCTGTGTGTGTGTGGCAATATAAAGCACAACACGTTTGACAATTATACATTGGTTACATTTCGTGGCATATTTGTGCAGTTTGCGCAAACAACAAGAGCGCAATAAAAAACGAAGAGATAGACAAAAAATACAAACGGAAAATGGCGAAAAAAGTCAGACAGTGGAGTGGAAGAAAGCCGCACGGTTAAAGCATTTTAGCGTGACAATCAATTGATTTCCCAGGCGGTTGACGAGAAATGATATATTTTTCTATATTTGACGTGCAATATTTCCCCATTTTCCACAGCACTCAGCTGCTGTCTTCTGGTGACATTTCTTGTTATTCTGCTTTTTATCCTTGTTGAAGGATTTAACGGCACGGAGTTCGGTTTTTATTTGGATAACCATTTCAAAGTGTGCTTATGTTGAAAGTCTATCCAAATAAATTTGTTTCCCATTATTTTATTTTTAGAAGGTATTTTGGGAAGCCATTAAGCAAATAAGTAAAATAAGTCAATTCAAATAAATGTATTACCCATTATTTTATTTTATAAAGGGATTGTGGGAAGCCATTAAGCAAATAAGTTAAGCACATAACATACTTAAATTTAAACATTTAAGTAAACGTATGTAAAGCTACTAAATAAATGTTTCGAGTTATCTTAGCCTTTTAACAATTTGTGTAAAGTTTAAAAATATGAATATTCTATGTAAATATAAATAATTTATTTCAAATTTTTTCAAGCCAGACGGAACTTAACTTACACTTGTCAATGGACTGACTCATAAATATTGCATACTTCTAGGCACCTGAATTAAAAAATGTTTCCACTTCATGGGGTTCTGGTCTTGGCTAAGGACAAGTGTGCATGTGCGCAATATTTACGAAATTTTCAAAATTGTTTTATTAGCTTTTGTTGGTTACTTGCCCAGTCGGTAATCCCTGTTGCTAAATCAAAATTTCCATAGATAATATTACTTCTAGTGTCAACCGGGGCTGGTAGTTCGCAAAGTGTGCCATAAATCACTGGCCACCGAGCACAAGAGCTCGCACATGCATCACACACACTGCGTATGAGTGATTTATTAAACTATTTTGTGTCGAAGTGAGGAGGAGTGAGCTAACTAAATTGATTTCATTGTGTGTCCCAGCCTGCATAATACAGCAAACACAAACACAAGCTGCAACGAAAACTTTTAGCCTCAGCAAGGACATTTTTCAGCAGCTTTTACTTGAAGTGGTTAAGCATGGCTAGAGGAGCCAAAGGACAACGTCCAAGTAACAGCAGCTTCGTTCGAGTGACCATAAGGGGTTAAATAAGTTGCCTTCCCATGTCCTGCTTCAATATCGACCACATGTGGTTAAATTATGGCCAGAGCTGACTGCCCTTACACCATTTTCTGCTATTTTTCCAGCAATTTTCCGGGAAATCAATGAAACATATTTCAAAGCGTTAAGCAATTGCTTTTTAGCGTCCATTCAGCATGCCACTGCGGACTGCCAATGCCACAATTTTACCCATTTTAAGTGGACGGTTCTCCGATTCCATTCGATTCGATTGGATTCTCTGGAGCGTGCTCCGCATGGGGATTCACATTCACGCATTTGGAGGAGCTCATACCACTGCTCTTGTCGAGCTAACTCCATAAAATTCAGAGTCTCGAATTATTTGCCAAATGAGCCAGAAGTAGTTCTGTGGCATTCATTGTCTGCTCTGACCAACCCTTTTCATTAGCATGGCAGGGCCGACATTCCACATCTGATTGAGTTTGTGGGTGATTGCCAAGGAATTTCGGCGTGACATTGATGTTGATGGGCGCCATGCATCATTTGGAGCCCAAACGAAGAGGAGCTCGGGAGGCTTGGCGATGTAGAGATGCCTCTCAGTTCGATTGAAGAGCCTGGCTGCGCATTGCATTGAGGTTTGCCGAAGCCAGTACTAATCAAACTTCATTAGGGTTGAATGCTTGATTGCAAGTGCTGGCGGAACTTTGGAAATCCTACGATTCTGGCTCAATTTCTTTCCCTATACTGCACTGTAATTTTATTACCAGCCATTAATTGTTTAATTACTAAAGATGTTATAAATGCCAAGATATTAAAACCGAACAAAAAAATGTCAGCTAGTTTTTTAATTTCTGATAGTCGTATACGCAATGTGCACAAAAATGCACTTTCACGCAAAAAATACATCCTTTCTCCCTACCATGCAAATGAAATTTTCCAGCAAAAACTTTTTATTCAATTAATAGACATTTTCTGCCTGTGGTCAATTAACCAAGCTGACCACTATTCAGTGGCTTGTAGGGGAGGAAGGGCTTCGGTTACTACACTGGCTAAACTTTCCCTCGGCCATTTGGTGACTTCATTTAACGTGGCTCAACCAGGCTTTCATAAAACGGTCGCAAAGTTTGCACATCCTACCACGCACCCTTATTTCTGCCCAGTTCTGCATCCTTGTGATTGTTTTAAGTTGCATTTATTTAAACTTTTTTTATGCCCAGCGCACCAAACCAAACTTTCCGATTTTTTCTTGCCGCCAAACTTTGTTCCTTCATTTCTATTTTAATTTGCACTTTTTCTACCTTTTTAATGCTTGCACATCCCTCTTAATTTTTTTACATTTTTAATTTTGAAAAAAGTTTTCCTTATCAGTAATTTTTGTTTCGCCAGCAAAAAATTAAATAAACATTTTGGTGTAAGGGTGCGCGAGTACTGCCAAAAAAGTTAACCAACTTTTACAGGTGGGTAACGAGTTTTTTAGCTGCTTTTAACTTGATTTTTATGCTAGTCCGAAAAAATATGAAACGCACTACACTGTTAAGCACTTTCGAGGAGTCTGTAATTTTTCTGGGTGTCGAGTGGCATTGAGAGATTATTTTCCGGCGATTTCCGCTGATTCAATTGGTCGGGAATTGACTGAACTGGAAACCAGTTAAGCATAACGAATTTATCAAGAACCATTTGAAATAGAGCGGCGGTAAACGCGTTATTAAAATGCGTTTAAACAATTTTGATCGAAGTGCAAATCTAACGAACGAATTTATTTGCATTTTAAACGGTTTTCATAGCCTTGCCACAAACACCACCATATAAATATACGTGTCTAAATATTGTGAGTTATGATATATAACACCGCCAAGTGGGTCAACATTTTGTGTTGATTAGATTTGTCTGCAAAAGGGCAAACAAGAATTGTTTGCCAAAATCCATTCAAACTGTTCCCAATTGTACAATTTATCTATTAAAAAGGCCAATATACAAATTTATAAGCCTGATCGTATGATTTAGAGCTTAATAATATAAATATTTGGTATTGTTTAGTGTATTATTTCAGAGTATGATTTCTTTTATAAAAACAAGCTTAATACTGATATTTTCTACTAAAAGAGCAAAAATAAATATTTAGTAGCATTGAGAAAACTCTATTTCCGACTATAAAAGGTAGAACTCAAGTGCCTTTTTTTATGACGTTTCTTCCTTTTTCAGCTGTTTGAGGCCAGGATTTCTTGATTTTCATGACTATTGCCATTGCCTTTTGGCTGTGCTCCATTCCCCTATATTGCTTTCCTGGTGCTCGTTCAGTCTGAAGCATTGATTTTCACTCGGCTGGCCGATGAGAGTATGCCACCTACAAAAACTCGCACAAAAACGGAAAAACGGAGTATCGCATACAATATGTGCACTTTATGCGCTTTGATATTTTATACATTTTGTGCCCTCTGAACGAGTTGTTTTTGCCCAGAAATGGGGGACTGGTGTGGCCCGCCATGTTGAAGCCATTGTTTGCACAGTCTGTGTGACATTTTTATGCGATCAAACATTGTTGCATCAAATTTACGGTGCGTATGAGTAACGATGCCAGCAGCAGACATCCGAAATAGCCTCCCTTTCGGCCCGTTCCCCTTTTGGCCATCTCTTTTCAGCCAACACATTCATGGCCTTGCGGTGGAATATATTGTGTTGTTGTTGTGGGACAGACTAAGCCTCGAACGGAACGACAGGCGTCATAAAAAGCACACTTGCATTTATTAGCCCAAAAAATGTAGGAAACAAAAAGGACAAAGTATTCGGAGCTGGAAATAAACTTTTTGTTGTGGCCACAGCGAATGTAATTGAATAAAGTATTTTCACAGCGGAAAATGTGCCAAGAATGCGAGAGGTACTACTGCCATAAGTTGAACTTTTTCGGAAAAACAAACTAAATTCGATTTCCTCTTGAAAATTCAGTTCTTTTCTCCCATCACAGAACGGGCACTTAACGAGCAGTTGTAAAAATGGAAAATTACGCGCCGGGTTCGAGTTTGAGTTCAAATTTCGACGAGGCCCCAAAACTCAAATTACGAAAATGTCACGCAGGAAATGAGAGGCAAAAGTTGCGAGTCTCGACTTACCGTCATGTACTCATCCAGGCGATGCTTCCAATTGTCAGATCTATCGATTAGATTGTTCCACTGCTCGGAAAGTTTTCCAACCTCCCGCCGGATGCTGCGTGTTAGCTCACGGCTCTGCTCCTCGGCGGACATGTAACGCGAGTCGGAATCATGGTTGGCTGCGGGGAGAAGGAAGAGATTATGATAAGGAGATGTTCGTTACTAAATTTATGAAAATCAAGTCAAAGACAAAGCCAGAGACAAAGTTCTGAAAAAAAGACAATTGCGCTGCCATTAAATTGAGCAGGATCCCACCAGGATTCCCCACCTGGCACGTACAAGAGTTTATGAATTAGAGATGATATTATGGCTCTTAGTGTCGGCCCGATGATTGTGCGCTGCCAGTGCTTTGGCATCTTTGATTATGCTGATTGCAGACTGTGATTAAATTTGCAATAACATAACCTTTCGGACAGGTAAGCTCTGGGGGAAAGCCAGCAGCCAAGAAGCTGAGTGGAAACAAAGGGAAACTCAACTATGATTCGGCATGGGAATCAATTAGCTGGACCGTTCAAGTTAAAGCCAAAGTTTCGAGGTAAACTCAATTGACATCGATGTCTTTAAGCCATCGATTAGCTGCGACGAGACCGCAAAAACCAACAGGGCAGCTCAGCTATTTCCTGCCACAACATTGAAAGATGAAAGCCAAAGCCAGTCGTCGTCGGCAGCGGGAAAATCGAAAAGGAAAAGTGTCAGGAAATTTGAAAGACAAACTGACGCGCTCTGCGGCAAAGGGAAATGCAATAGCAAATCCATGGACGAAAGGACCAACTGACTGATAGTCGAGTGGCAGCTGCTGCTCCTTCTCATGCTTCTGCTCCTGCTGCTCCTGCTTTATGGACAGGCCAACACAGTCGCTGAGAAAAGTAAGGCAACAAGGCGAAGTTGGCTAAATCCGAATTTAATTTAATGCACGGACGGAGACAGCGAGCAACTTTTATGGCCAAAGGAGAGGTTGGACAGCTGGTAATGTGATGCTAAGCAAATATCGAGAGTTGAGCTGAGTTTTCCCATCCCGTCTACATCGCAGTTCCGTTGTAATATTCAAATTCAATTTAAAGATTGAGTTTATCGCTCTGGATGTTTTCTGCTTTTTGCTCGCATCACTGCCTTTCCAGAGCAAAACTTTTCTTTTTCAATTTTGATTTTATAGAAAGAACTCGCATATAAGTTGATATTTAAACGAATATTGGTTTCTTTTGAGGAAATATAAAAATAAATATATTATTATTGCCATAATACAATGCACACAAATTAAAGTGCTAATGCTATCGCTATATTTAACACTAAGCTGCATAATATAAGCGTTATTCAAATTTGTTTAAATACAAAATAGATCTCATTCTACCCCGATTATAATACTAATACTATAATACTAATACTGCCAAATAATAGGCATTAAAACTCATTTGAGTCGGTAAATTCGGGGCACTCGCTGCCAATGGTGAAAAGGAATGGGTAAAATCAAAGGCCACAAAACGATGGTGTGATGGGGACTTGGCCAAATCTCTCCCACAGCTGATGGCTGGCACTAATAGCGTACTAATCGCCCTAATTGCTCTGGTCGCAATTATCATTGACGCTTTCCCAGCCTCTCACCTCCCCCTCATGCCGAACACAAAAAAAAAGGAAACAAATCCCCAACCAAGCTCTAACCTCCGCCACCAAGCTAAATCCACACAGCCATTTGCTAAATTGTTAACTAAAGTCTAAAAAAAAAAACTACGATGGCAACTAAAGCCAGCTCTGAGGTTTCGGGGGCTTCGGATTGGGTTATATGTGTGGTGGTGCAAAATCAATTGGCAATTCTCCGGTTGCCCAACAACAGTTGTCTACTTTTAGGCGCTCACGTTCCGAAGTACAATCCTTGGATTTGTATTTGTATGCGTGCTGGTGTGAGTGCGAGTGTGGTTTTTGAGCTTCCTAAGCTTTTGTAAAATAGTTAAACCAAATTCTTACATTTTAGTTTTTCGTTGATTCGTGAGAGATATTCGACAGAAAGTTCAATCAATTGTAAAATGCTCAAGGGAATGTGGAACGAAGAGGGCGGCGGTATAAAAAGGTGAAAAATCTAGGTGAATTTAATACGAAGAAGGATTGCCCGAATATTCATTTCAAGTTGGATAACTATTAGAGGTAGAGTTACACTTGGGGCAAATTTATAAATCATACTCATGATCAAATTAAGCTTCCTGACTTATATTTTGATTAGTTATTTATATTTAGTCCTCATTTAATTAGGAGATATTTATTCAGATCCTTGCCTTCCAATAAAACCCTTTTGGAAGAACGTGTCAACGAACTCCATAATAAGTATCCCATTAATAGAAGACTCTATTATTCCACGGACATTTTATAGATCATGATTTTCCGCCGACCCTAACAAATCCAATTTCGGTTTTGCGCCACAAGACAAGAGCACTTGACGAGATTCATGGAAAACCTTTTTGTGGTCCCCTTAATGGGTAGTTTAGCTGGCGACTTTTTAGTGTGTCGTTGGTGGCCATAAAACTTACCCTCCGTATCGCTGGTATCCGAGACGGCTGCTTCGTTGGCGATGTACTGACGACCGCTCGTTAAATTGCTCTCGACAATTGGCCGCTTATCCTCCAATTGGCGGCGAAAGGCTTTATGATCGTCCTGCAAGTGGAAGGGCAATGAATGCAATACATGAATGAATGAAACTCTTGTGCAATAACTATATATATATATATATATATGTATAAAAGTATGTTTAGGGCTTTCATGATATTTGGTAGCCGCCTGAAAAATACAGTTGAAGTGGTCAAGGCCCATAAACTATCAAGGGAATGGCATCTTCTGCAGCCCGGAGCAATAAATTCTCGTGTTTAATGCATTTAGTTGGGGAATAACAAAATGCAACAATATACAACTACGGACCGAGAGAGCTGGACCCGGACTTTTGTGGCCGTTGGCTGAATCCTTCGTTCGCTGGCAAATAAAATCTTCAGGCCGAAATGTAAATGTTCGGCAGACCGTAACTTAGTGGCAGGCAATAGATTTATACACTGCCCCCCTGCTGATGGCCCCCCTCCTTTCTCTTTCCTCTCCATGGGGTGAAAGTTGACTCATTTTTTTCCGCAGCTGCTCCTCCGCTCACTTGTTTCTTGGAGCTCGGATCTGGGGCTCTAAGTGGGGCCAAGTGAAATTCAAGTGCCTCATGCTGTGTTAGACAGTGTTTTCCCATTCGCAGAGTGAGTGGCCTGCTTGGCTCCTGCCTTACACTTTTTCCCTAATTCCCTTACTTCCCTTTTCAGGCAGGTCCCTAAGTGATTTCGCCCCATGTGCGGCAGGATGTGTGGAATCGGGCGAGTGTGTCCATGTTTTTGACATAACAAGCATCATTTAACAATTATTTAAGAATTCTGAGCCCAATCGTGGCCGAGGTCGAATACGCAACTCGGTCAAGTTGATTCCATTCGAAAGGAGGTCTTTTGGCTATTTAGCCGAAAATACCAACTAAAATCCGGGTTCTCTTGCAAGCCATTAAATACATTGATACGCTGGTACCGTACAAAAACCACATATAGATTTATATGTGCTTCTCTGCAGGAGTAGAAAAAGATTAGGATTTAATATACGCTGGATAGAAAAAAAAATATCATAAAATATTTAAACGTGATCGACCCATGCTTTTATATTTAGAGGGTCAGTTTGGATTACGGATCGAATTGATTTTACTACAAACTCATTAAAATATAGCATAGCAAATGATTTGGGCTACACACAAATTTTCATTGCGCTTCAGAAGACTCGGAATACAATTGTGCAAATTGCAAAATGATTGCATTGTTGCCAGTCTAAACTGTTTACCCATATCAAACAGCAATTCCCGGATCAGTTGGAAATTGTATTTACGCTCAAATGAGCATGTACATAGCTTAAATATACCTTAGGTATTTGCCGAATATTATTTAATTAGGAACCAGAAAATGGGGTACCGAAAATGCAAAGTGGCAGCTGGCCAAGTCACTTTTGGCATCATTAAACCCAGGACCTGAAAATGTGTCAAGAGACCACGCAGGCCAAAACTTCCACACAATTAGTTGGCCAGGCGGACAAACAAATTGAAGTGGAGCCCCGGGGGAGTTTCCAGTAAAAATAAAATGCAAAAAAAAATGAAGAAAGTGGTATAAAATTGGGTCGTTGACCAAAAAAGTGGGAAATGGAAAAAGGTCTTATGACCCATTGCCAGGACTTACCAACTGTTTCTGTAGACTGACGGCATCGCCTCGAACGGGACCCAAGCCCAAAGTGCTCAGTTCGGTGTCCTTGCGGATAACCCACTCGGTCAGTTCGCGGAGCGACAAGAGCAGGGCGTTCCAGTGCTCCGAATTGGACTCCAGGCGATTCCTGCAGAGAAACAAGGGTAAAAGGCTATTAGAGATTGTTTTAACCAGGCAACCAGAATTATAGCACCTTCACATTGCGAAAAAAAAGTTTAAAAAGAAATCTAGCATCCCTAATCGCATAAAACTAATAAAACTATTTAAAAACCCCGTTTACGAATAAGAAAAATATATAATCAAAAGGTATTAAAATTAATTTCAACGATGAATATTATTTTTACAATTTTTTTTACAATTGAATAAAAATATCCTTTCCTCTTTTTAAATCTACATAATTTCACTAATTTTTAAAGCATATTTTATTTTTCTCTGTGCCCACGAAAGTGCTGTAATAATATTAAATTTAATTTGCACTTTAGAGCAGACGAGGAAGCATCTGTGCTGATTGCACCCGCAAAATGTCAGCGACAATTTGTCTATTTCCTTGAGTTTCCGCCCTCCTTCCGGCACTTCTCGTCCAGCGACTCAATGGCCCGCTCCTCGTGGCCCACAAATTTCCTCCTTAAGTGAGGTCTATTAAAGTGTCCTGTTTTGGCATTTGGCCGAGGACCCTGGCACAGGCACTCACACACACAGGCACAAATGGGACTGGTCTATGCTAAATTTCAGCTGTCGCTGTATTTGTGAAATGCCATGACATTTTATTCACATTTTATTTCGTCCTGGCATATTTTCGACCATTGTACTGCCATGCCGAGGGAAGCAAGAAATAACACAGGGAAAAATCTGAAAAATCTCTAGCCCCGCGACCCGGTAATAACAATAGTCACAGCCTCATTGTCATCACATTTCACCCCGCTTTCCCTAGTTTTCCCCGCCACTCGCCGCTTCTCCGTTTGGAGTTTCCTGCCCCTCGACCTTTTGTCTGTTTATCTTTGGCGAATTCCTTTGGCGTGCTCATTTCATTCTTTTATTATTTCTGCTCTGGTTTTGATTATAATTAAGGCTTGGCTCTAGCACCTTCATCTTCGTCTGGAGCGGAACGACCGTTCCTTTGGGCTTTCCTTCCTTTTGCCGCTTTTCGCACACTTTCGCTTTTCCTCATGCAAATAATAAAAGGAAATAACTTGAGACGGACAATACTTGGTGATTTTTTCTCAAGTTTCAGCCGCTTTGTTGTTTTCTCACTTTGGATTTTATTTCTGTGAATAGGCTTTTGACAATTACTGACGTGGGGCAGACAAATTGTACTGGAAATTGATATGGGTGAAAGTTATAAGAGAATTGAAGTGACACCATCGGTTTTGGGACTTAGCAAATTCCAAACAATCAATATTAAATCCTTTTCCTGAACTTGATATGCTTCTACAGCTATAAAATATTAAGACAACGATGACCTAACAGGTTTTCTCTATTAAAAATGTAATAAAAGAGGTATCTTGATTTTATTTAAGTGCTTTTCATAAGCATATTGATTGATTACGGACATTCCCTCACATCCATCACATCGCTATAAATCTGGTCGTGAAAAAATACTCGATTAAATCATTTTTTAACCCGCCAAAAGAAGCTTAAAGAGAAAACGAATCCATAGAAAAGATACGGGTTCATCAATCTTCTCCGCAAACACGCACACACAACCATACGGCTCCCATACAGCAATCAGCGAGAATGTGAAGGGGGAATAAACCAGATTCGGAACACCTGTAGAGATGCAGCACGCAAAAAGTTTGCACAGTTCAAAGCCAACGAAACTTTGCGCATAAAATGACCCAAAGCCAAAAAGTGCCGCGGCTAATACAAACGAACAGCGAACACAATGGGCAAAATCAAATAGAAAGAGGAAAAGACGTAGAGGGATTGAGGAATGGCAGCCACGGTGAAACTTTTCAAGTGCTGTCCAAAATATTTCGCAAGAATTTATAAGCCAACAAATCCTTAGCGCAAACAACGACTCCGGACAGCGGGTCGGAAACCAAGCCAAACAACAAAGGAAGTGGCCCAAGTTTAGCCCACGGAAATGTGCCAGAACGTCGGAATAATGAGGGCTGCAATTTGGGCGGAGGATGATGAGGAGGATGAGCCACACTCGAGGTGTCATTCGTCATCTTGTCTGTTGCCTTTAATTGAAAAACATTTGAGAAACATGCCAGGGGACCAGAGCTATTATACGCAAGGAAGCATACCCTATACAAAAATATAACATTTCATAAATAAAATAAATTATTAAATCTCTTGAGCCTAATATTATTTTTTTTTATAAAGAATTATATATTGTATTTAGTAAATGTAGTTGTTGTTAAAAGCATACAGACTAATCAAACTATAAGATGGTAACAAAGCTAGCCAACTTTCCCTTCTAGAAACTTGGTCAAATTAATGTTGCCTACTGTTTTGGGCGCAACATCACGTATACGCCGTGCTGTCTTTTCCGATGGATAATTGCCATTTATATTCATTATGCGATCTCGACGGCTCCGCGTTGAGCGAATTTCTGCGTGTCACCACCATCATCATTATTCATTTCGGTCCACTTTTGCCATACCCAATACCCACCGCACCCCTTTTGTAAACATGTTACCCGACTTTCATCATCGGCAGCATCAATATCAACAAGCGTCCAATATTTGTGGGCCCAAGCCAAGCTTTTATTTATGAAATGGGGAAATTACAAACACAAAAAAAAAAAACAAGAGAAACAAAAAACAGGACAGGAGGACGAAGGATACTGGGGCAGTGTTTGCACACGATTTCATCAATGACACAGTGTCCATGGACCAGAGCTTTTCGGACCTTCACTCGTTTCCATCACTTTTCACGCGTTTCGTTTTTAATATTGATTTTCGTTCGGCTCGCGGCTTTGTCAGCCGTAAAGTGTGTCCCCTTTTCATCTCCACCTCACTGCTGACTGCTCGCTTTTCCGGCCACCATTTTCCCATTTTCATCGGCACAAAGTTGCTTAACCCGCGTGGCACAGGAGACACAGAAGGGGGATTGGCTTGTTTTCAACTTGTTAAACAATGTCGCTGCACTGCTCGTTTCGTGCACGGCTTAATGCGGTTTAATTAACACTTAAAGCAGTTGTGGGATAAGTATTTTATTTATCCGTAGCTGGCAATCTGATTTAGATTCGGCTTCATTCATCATACGCCCAGCTGGCGGTTTAACAAGTCCCTGGGCAATTTACTAGCCTCTCAACTTCATGCTCATTTAAGCACTGAAGCCAAAAACTGCATGGAGCTACTTTAATTCTATTCAGCTGGTTTTGAAGCATCCTTGGGCCGCAATCATCACGCCCCCTTTTTACATCCACGAGCATAAAAATGGCAGACCAACAATAAGAGCAAAAAAGCAGCAGAACCGACCAACAAAACTGTTTTTTTTTTTCAACTCCTCCTCCCGGACAAACAATTCAACAGCAGTAACAGGAAGGTAAAAAATGAAAATCGAGGTTGGCTATGGGAAACAAGAAGTCAAAAGCACTTACCTGATTGCAATACTTTTCGATTTTAAATTATTCCAACGTTGATTCATTTCATCGAGGCGACGCTGCAGCATAACCGCATCCTCTTGTGAGGTGAGCGAACCCAAAAGTTTGCGGCCTGTTCCATCGAGACGATCGTAAACCACGCGATGGGTTTCAATTTCCGATTGTAGGTCCTAGAAAGAGCAAACATAAAAGGAATGTGGAGCGTGAGTCGGAAAATGCTAATAAATGTGTTGGTTTATATTCAGACAAATTCGACTTAACTATTAAAGCCGTGCCAGGGAAACTAACCTAGTATTTGTTCGACGAGGCAAATTCTTACAAAGCTCGGGCGATTGACAAGTTTGAAAGCTCTCCACCTGGCCAATTATTAACCGCATCTGTCCCAGTTGTTATTTTCGACCCCACCCATCCTTTTATCTGTCATATACTCGTTGTTTTTCCACATTTTTCCTTAACCCCTTGGAGCCTGTGGCATGTCAGATGGAATTTTAGTCCCGTGCTCACAAAAAAGGGCTTAAAATGTTGGCCGTTCTGGTTTCTCGTTTTTGTATCGGTTGTGGATTTATTTTGGGCTCTACACAAGTTTTTTGTATATATGTATTTCGAGATATGTAGGACCTCCACTCGTTTTCTAATTTCTTTGTTTGTACGTTTTCACTTACACTTTCTAGCCAACTCGAGCGTTTATTTAATTGTATTTCAACTAATTTAATCAATCAATCAATCAATCACTTACGAAATATACCAAATAAACTAATTAAAATTGGAATTAGGCGATGGCACACAGCACATCAAATAATTGAAATGGTATTTCGAGACTTCATCCTGTGCAGCCATTTCTACTTTTTCCCCTTTTCCAAAAATTTCCCGGCGTGTGTATATGTGTCTGTGTGTGTGGGTGTTGTAAGTGAGTGTCTCTGCGTGTGTGTTTGCTAATTAAACCTTCATTAGGAAGCTCGTTGCCTTTGTTGCCAGTAAACAAAAACAAGAAAATAGAAGGCAAGAAATCCTAGCCAGCAAAAGGACGTAAAATTCGTCGTTCGCCTGTGTGTGTGTTTGTGTGTGTGTGTGTGTGTGCGAAATGAAGCTCCAATTAATTTGGCTTATGCATGTCACACACAAATACGGCAACACGCATGCACGCACACACACAAACATCGCAATTCAATTAATGCGCAAAAATTGTTTATACGCCAATAGAGCGGAAATGGGGTAAACAAAAAAATCAGTCAGAAGAAGGGGCAACCCAACGCGAGGCATTTTTAATGAGCAGCAAGTGATGGATTTACGGGGTACAAATTGGGGACTGGGGGTCACGATCGCGACACATGGACCAAAGCCGATTAAATCAATTAAAATGAGAAAATGCCGACGGGAAAATGGGAAAAGCGACAGCAAAGCGGCAGTTTCCAGCACGAGTGAACGCAGTGCCTGGTCATTATGTCGCCCCCGATGCTCCACGCCACCTTTCGCCATAGCAGACGACCAACCCCACTCCTCAGGCAGCGCCAACTAATGCCGCTAATTTGTGCGACGAAAGACCACAATTTCCTGCATGACCAGATAGCTCTCTTTTATCGGGCTTACCTCTTTATTGGCGGCAGTCTGTTATTTAGATGTCCTTTCCTCAAATGACAATGCCGGACTAATTGAGCATTAGATAGGGTCAATGTTAAGTAAAGCAAACCAATTGTGGGGTCTTAATTATAAACTATTCAAACTTGAAAGTTATTTATTTATCATGGTATATATTTGAGTCGGATGCTTTAAGTATGGTATTAGCAGCTGTTTCGCCACTTAACCTACTGCCTCCACATGGTTTATTAATGGCAAATAAAAACGCGCCCATTTTCGGTGCTCATGAGCGTGGAGGATGTTAAAAAAAAGGGGCTTTCTGGCCACGACCATTAGCCACGGCAAAAGGCTTCGTCGCTGCGGACCAACAAATGCAGCTTATGGCTTTTATACGCCAGTAGCTATAAATACACGTATGCGAGATTACTACTCGCACTCGTATATGCTATGTACTCGTCCTGTGTGAGAGTGCTTTGCTGCCTGCCTTTCCGACGCGCTTTTGTTGGCTCATTTTTCACATTTCCGCTGCTTGTCCTTGCTAAGTCACGACATGGCCAGAACTAATACATCTACAAGAGCTTACGTGTGTGCCGCTATACGCTATACGCTATACGCGTTCGTATATATACATATGCCCTGGCAGTGACTGCATTTTGCAGTTTAAAGCGCCAATTAAGTAAATGCCATGCTCGGCTTGACCTGACCAAAAGCTCTTGGAATTGAAGAAGGGGGAAGATATGGCTGGTTAAAAATGCACGCCCACTTCCTGCTGCTGAATGGCAGCTCTAACTAAGCTTCGCCATGGTTTCTCCATATAATTATGCCTTAGATGGGTTAATTTATGGCAGCAGCCATAAAACTGTGTTGAGTGGGCTTAAAGAGCCGGGAACTGCTGTTTGGGCAATTCAAGTAAACCGCATAATTCCCCAAAAGGTCTTTAATAAAAATCGAAATTTTCACTAAGGCTGCTGCGGAAATTCACTTGATTGAGCCACTCGAGACACTTCCCAAAATAATTTTCGCCATATAAATTCATAAGGATATTATGCGCATCATTTCCTTGGCCCAATACGGCAAAAAAAATGTCTGCATGAATTTGAAAGCATTTTTTCTAAATAAGAAAAAATACCTACGGGTGTTGTTTGCCTTATTCCTTTTATTTTTTGGTGGATGTGTTTTGATTGTTTGCGGAGCAGGAAAAAGCGAGACAGGCCATGTGAATAAAATAAAAATGCGTTTATAAGACGCCTCATAAATATATTAGAGGCACATAATAAACACATCACCAAGTGATGTCGGCCCACCAGTGACGAATGTTCGTCCTGGCCGGGCCAAGACCCCTCATCCCTGGAAAAAATACAGCCGCTGGGGGAAAACCTGTCAAGTGGTGCTCACAAGGGGCGTTCAAGCATTACTGACAGCCATAACCCAGCTCCCATTTCCCATTCCCCATTTTGGAAAACAAAATGACAGAAAATTTAAACAGGGACCATCATCATCCTCATCCAGCTGCTGCTGTTGAAACTGCCATTGTAGCATTTTACATATTTTAGTCGGGCCGTGTTAACATCCGTGTAAATCCTTTATGACCAAACTCTGAGCCGTAAGCATCGAGCTGGAGTTACTGGATGTCAAAGTTGGGGAACTGGAATTCGATTTGGCTATATCAGGCTGTTTGGCTGCTCCCCACGTTGCTTATTTATTCGATTATTTTTATTCCTTGTTATATCATCTTGAGCGATGTGTCAGAGCAAATGTTCTATAAACATTTCTTTTGCCAGTTAAGGGGGAATTCGGAATACGATGAGAAAAGGGTGGGGGAAATGAAACTCTGTTTCCGGGTCAACTGGAAAACGTAAAATGGGAAAATGATGGATTTAAGAGAATGTTGATGAGGGATTAATTTAAACCTTTTTATGCGGAAAGTGGTATTTAAAGCTTGTAAGCTTGTTTGATAAATTGAATAAACTTATTTATGGTTAACATATATCAGGTGCTTTAGATATGGAAAGTTTGAAATGGGGGGAATTCTGGTATATATACTATATACGTTTTCTTTATATGTTTGCTTTCTTTATTGAAATAGAGAAATATTATATGTGTTATTTATCCTATGTTGAAGATTTTCAAAAGATTTTGTCATGAATGGCTCATAAGTTTCTTTGAAGAAGTTTGGCGACCGCTCTGTTTAAACTCGAAAATATTTTTTTCCCATTTCCTTTCACTTATCCCCTTCAAAACTTTGCTTTTGCTTACTTTTGCAAGTTTCATCCAAATATGACTAAGTTTCTGAGATGCTTAGATGAGCCAAACAAACAAGAAAGTTTGAATCGACGCAGGCACACCCATTATATTTAAAAAGATTTGTGTTACATGGCGTTTAAAGAAACGAAAATCTGTATAAGTGACTATTGAGCAAAAGGCTATTGCATTATTCAATAAGTTGTATACGCATACATTTACATGTATGAAAGATGGCCAACAGTTTATTTCTAAACATCATATACCCCTACATTTTTACGACTGCCGAGTATAACAACTAAAGCTTGAGCCATCAGATGCAGACTGCAAAATCTGGAATCAGAAATGCATAAAGCCAAAGGCAACGATCAAGAAGAGAGGGGAGTTGTAACGAGCAGCTGGAATATAAGCTCCAATTTATCCGCATGCAATATTAACTTGGCTGCACTTGGTTTTGACTTATCTGCAGAGTTTACGCTGCACTGAGCAAATAGACAGGACTCGGGACCCAGCACATACATCTCTACACACACACACACACGCACACACACACATGCGATTGTGTATAATCAGGTAACAAACCAGGTTAGCAAGCGGTGGTTGCCAGAGACTCCTGGCCAAAAAGATTCGAGGGGAAATCGATATGGCGACTCTTTTCCTCCCAGCTGTCCCCCAAAAGCTGCTGACAGCAAACGCCAAAAGGATTCGGGGAAAAAAGAACAAAAACCCCACTAAACCGAAACCGAAGTTAAATGCTCTGGCTTCCCTGGCTGCATGGCTATCTCGTCTCGACCAAACTTCTGTGGCTGTGGCTGTGGCTGCTGCCAGTGGTAGTACCATATTATTAGACACCCACATATGAGGACCCGGGTGAGCTCTGAGGCCAAGCCATCCACTAGCCACCCTGCTCCAAAGCCGAATCCTTTTGTGTCAGCTTTAATTCACTTCTGGACGCAGAGAGGCTGCCGAATTTCCCTTTACCTTGCCACTTTTTTTTATCCATCCCTGCGCTTATAATCCTTTTTGTCCGTTCCTGGACTCTGTAGGCGGCTCAAGTTTACGGCTTGTGGGTTTGCTGCTCCAGGTTTTGGCTCAGCTTCGTCGGTTTTTCCCCTTTCCCCGACAATTGCCGTTGCTTTTTTGTTTAGGTTTTTTTGGTGACCTGTGATACGTTTATTGTTTCTGCTTCTCGTCCGTCTCATTGCGGCTGTTTCTTTTTATGTCAGCCTTTGTATTTCGTATGCAAAGCATCTTTTTCAGTTCGTTATGCGCTTGGGGATCTGCTGCCTCAACTATCATCCTTTCGGGTTTTTTTATATGCAAACGGAGTAGCACTAAAATGTGTCAGCTTAAATCAACTTTCAGAATGTTTTGCAAACATTTTTCAATAAAATTAATCCAATAGTTTGAGCACTCCATATTGCTCATAAGTTCTGGTCCGCAATTCACACCTGTTCGTTTTGCCTGGAAATTCGTTCTCCTTTTGAGAGTTTTCTTTGTCATTGTTTTTTATTGTGTAGCTTTCATTTGAATCTTATTTTCATCTCGGTCACAGTCTCAGTGCGTGTCAGACTGTTAAGCTGCCTCAACAATTGCCCCGCTACCTGTTCTTGCCCACCTGCCTCCATCTACATATTGTTACTACTGTTTTTCTGCCCTTCTAGGCGGAAAAAAATATAACAACGACACAAAAACCTTTTGCCATTATTTCGTGAGCATTGCACGTACACTCGGTCACCTTTTTGTCCTGTGGGTTGCAGGTGGGCGCTGTTTTCCACTGTTTTTCCACTGCCTCCAGACTTGCCACGCCCCCTTCACTGGCTATTAACCCAAATCCCCCAGAGTGGCAGTTGTTGTGTGTGAGCTTCGTTGACTTTAGCGGAAAGTTCAACGTTCAGTCATAAATAAAAAACACAAATTCTTCTGCCTTTTTCTGTTTTTTTTTTGAAAATGCATATTAATCATACGCCACGTTTGCCCACCCGCATTTCAATTGGCCGCAGATGACTTTTTTCTCTATGCTCTTTCCTTTTAGTCGCGCACATTTTTCACTCCTATTAATTAAATTAAAATAGTTGCTGCAAATCCCGCAATTTATGTTAGCAATTCATTAAGTGCCCGAAATAAATATGAGAATGTATGTAAATTAAATGTCATTGAAAACATATTTTAATTAAGAAATAGTTGGCGATCATGAAATATGCTCTTTTCAACTGCGCTTTTATTTATTACCAAAAAATATTGAACGCTTTAAATGAACTGCATTTAATGACACAAACAAATTCAAAAGAATAATTCCAATTTGAACAGCATTTGATATTAGAAATTATTAAGCGAAAATGTACATATAGCTTTGAAAATACTATGTGTTTTTATACATTTTGCTTTGAATATATTATTTTTCACAATATGTTGCTTATCCTTTGGCCTCACATTAATTTTATAATAGTGGGTCATCGGGTCAGCATTACATGTTTAGGTTACATTTTTCCTTTAATTGTACACCTTGTGCAAACACGTTTTTAAACTTTAATAGCACGTTTTATCCCTTTACCTTTTCCACATTGTTTGCTGCCAAAAGTTACCCAAATAATTTTCGAGCTTTCTCCTGAATTTGCTCCTGTGACAAAGTAAGCCTTCGAGTTTCGCCCCGCCTTTCAAAGTCTTTCAAACTTGCAGCCTTGGCAAACAATGCGAATTCACTGCGATTTAGATGTGCAAATATGTAAATTTGAATTTTATAGAGAGCAGGGACTTCGCGGACGCCAAAACGGAACTCTGTTTGCCAACGAAATTTGCTCGCCACGTTAACGAATATTTAGCAGGGCTAACAAAGGGCTCCACAGTTGGCACATTGGGCAAGTTGGCAACGCTCAGCAAGCTGGAATTTGCCGCAGCATGAGGAAGAAAAACTGCATATGTAGCGAAATCAACAGAAATGGAGAAATGGAGGCACAGACATCCTGGCCAAATGGAATGACATTTGCATTGAGCATTTGAAGTGTCTAAATTTGGTCCCAGCAATTGCAGGTCTTCTGTTTTAGTTTGGTTTTTTTTTTGCATAGCAAACGAGCAACTGAAAAAATGTTCATTAAAATTCATAAAGGCAAAGTAAATGCAAAGAACTCGCGAAAAACAAATGCAAGGAATGGCAGGCAGGCGGGAAGGAAAATAAATTGAAATAAAATTTACGTAAATAAAATTTCTGTGGCGAAGCTATAATTGCGCAACTGTGGCGCATCCTTCTCATCCTTGCCGCGATACTAAAATTCCGCAAGACATGACTTTGCCCAAAATAAAAAATCGCAAGCCCAGCAAAGCGACAAAAAAACAAGCAGAAATAATTGGGAAATTTTTGCTGTGGGCGTTGGGTCAAATGTGCAAATTGCTCTGCATATTCATACATACATTTGGCTCGATGTTGTGAGTGAGTGTTTTATTCTGGGGCAAACATTCCACATATGCGAGTATCTGCTCGTAATCCTCGGCAAATTAGGATTTAATGAATGTTAGCCCGCGACTTTTGCCAAAGTCTCTGAATTTAAACATGCCAAGGACTTCAAAATGCGCACAGGCCATAAAGGGGAATTCAATTGTAAAAAGCAATTATTTAAGTATCTGCAAAGCTTTTATCATAATAAATGAAAGCAAAGGGATACAAAATATGCATGCAGCTGATTTATTCGTTATAATTTTTAATAGAATAAAACAAATGTATCGCTATTTCCATGATATGTCATTAAAATTCTTGCGAATATTTGGCAATTTCAAATTGAAGGCTTCACCACATTAATAAACTTTTTTTCTGAATCGCCAATTAAAACCGACTTCCCTGTGCCAAACTCAGCCCCAATAGATTGTATTTAACCCCACTTGAACTCAAATTTGGGGTATCTGGTGTCACTGTGGAGCCCACAAAAAATAAGCTCCAAAAACTGCACAGACAGCAAGTTTAATTTGTTTATTAAAACTTAAACGAGCTTTGTGTGCTCGTCGGCCTGAATGGGGTGGAAATGGGGTGGCAATGTGAGCCATAGGGACCTGAGTTGGAAGAGTTGGAACTGGAGGAGGTTTCGTCTCCAGTTAGTTGGCCTGGTAAGCTCATCATCAGCTGAGCGATGAAATGGCGACGACGACGACGACACTTTTTAAACTACTTTAACTTGGCTGTTCAGAGTCTGATTCGCTTATTCAGACATTTTCCTCCGGCACAGCTAACCCCTTGAGCTCTCGTTCTTGCCCTGATTTGACCTATGTAAACTGAAACTCATATGGTGTCTGCTGTTTAAGCAGTCTGCGTTTTTTTTTTTTTTCGCTCTCATGCAGAGCGGTTCAGCAACGTGAAAGTTTGCACACGATGACGAAATCTGTTGGGGACTTTTCAAATTAGTCGTAATAAATAATTAAGCATATCACATGCACATTTTCTTTGCGGTAAGGGGGACCCCCTGCTGGCAAATTGCAGTTTGTATTTGCTGGAACTTCTTCTGTAAGCAGGCGAAACTTTTTGCGGCTGGCTAAATTATCTAAGGCGGACAAATGAGGCTGAGAAAACAGAAGTTGGTAATAAGGAAGAAGGTATCAGCCCACAAAATGGAAATAAATGGAGAAAGCTCTCGTTATGTGTACTACTACATTTAAAAGTGAAAGAAAATAGTAATAATCCCACAATACTACAGTTATAAGCTATATTTAACATTTCCCTTTTCAATGATTCCAGCTAACGAAGGATGTAAACGTTTGCGGAACGATGGAAACCCACTTAAATGGCCAAAAGCCAAGGGATCACAGAGCAAACGGAGCAGGAAAGTAGCCAGAATTGACCACATTTTAACTGGCTTCGTGATGAAGATGATGGCAAAGTCACGTAGTGGCAACAGTGAGTGCCACATTAAGTAGCATGCAAACAGCAGCTGCAGCAGCAAGAAGCCAAGGGAAGGACAATAACAGATATTGAAAGCTGGCCCAGGACACGGGACATAGGACACGGACACAGGAGACAGATGAAAAAGGCGGTAGGAAAAGTGAACAGAGTACTTCACCCAAGGGAAAGCCGAATGCAACTAGTTGAAGTCAGTGTATCGGAGTCACTCACTTAGTTTGTCCCTCTATTTGACCAGAAGGATATAAAAAGGCAAATGCAAAACGCAACAAAACAAAGCAACCGAAAACATTTCAATTTTCCTGACGACTGCCAGACCAAATAATAAAAATCAACTATGGTCAAGTGAGCAAATTGGCCAAATGAAAACGATGTAATGAACTAAAGTGCATGAGCCAATGAAGGAAAAGGACCTGGGTAAAAGCCAAAAGAAAAACACCAATCGATGCATACACAATAGAGAAATAAAAAAGAAAACAGTGGAGAAGGACGAGGATTTTCAGGAATGGAAGTTTGTTCATAGGATGTGAGATGGTTACACAGTGAATTGATAGGTGGAGATGAAGGGAGCAACGTTCTATTTGCTAAATGGGTCGTAACCTGTCAACGTATCCGGATCAACAGATTGCGAACAGGAATCTTAATTAAGGATCTTCAAACGTTAATTTATGAAAAAAAAAAAAAAATGTATTTAACTGCAACTGTTTTTGCTAGACTTATTAAAGCCTGATTCGCTTTGTGTTTAAACATGTCAGTTTCAGAAAGTAAAACCAACTGCATGCCATTAATAAAAAGCACTGAACATTTGGTTTAAATTTCAGTTAAAAACTAAAGAATTAATGCATAAAAGCACCGCTCACATGGAGGTCAGGTCAGGTCAGGTCATTAGCCATGCCCGGCGGATCTTGTTCGTGGAATTATTTTTGTGTCAATTAAATACCATAACAATATTTTCATAGCATACTTTCGGCGGTCAGTTATCAAATACGCACGGCACATTAAATTCTCGTTAATTTGTTTTTATAGCGCCAGAAATTCATTTATACTTTTGCGGATTTGCATATGGCAATATAATTTATTAATTACCCGCATGCAATTACGATTTTGCGCACAATTAATTTGAATTTTTGTTCTCAATTGTTTTTACCTGCCCTTTTTTTAGACACGCTTCCGGCGAATAAAACTCCTGTTGAGCTGACCATGTGCGTGTTTTGTAATTTGCTCATACAATTTATAACTTTTTATTTTATTTTTCATTTAAATATATTTACGCTGCTTCACATAATCGTTTTTCCCCATTTTTTTCTCGTTGTATTTTCCCTGCCTTCTTTGTTCGCTCCCAAAGCTGCATTCGCTTTGCATAACTAATTAAAGTTTGTTGGCGCTTTTCATGCGCCATTTCTCAGTTTTACGCGGAGCAGCAGGCAGGGGCAGCGGGATAAAGGAAAAGCCAGCCAGAAATTATTATGACATGGAAAAGGCGTTAGCCCTACTCAACGTCACGCCCACCCACAGGGTTTTTTTCAAAGTTGAAAAAACAAATCCAGAGGAAGTAAAATGGGAGAGATACTGACTGACATTAATTAGAAGCTACTGCTGCCAGCTATATAGGTTGGCATTATGTTCTTCCACTTTCTCCACTAACTGCAGCTGAGGCTGTCCAATCATTGCAACGAGATATTTACGGAGTGTT
Organism: Drosophila melanogaster; assembly: GCF_000001215.4. Classification (NCBI taxonomy): domain Eukaryota; kingdom Metazoa; phylum Arthropoda; class Insecta; order Diptera; family Drosophilidae; genus Drosophila; species Drosophila melanogaster. The sequence continues at coordinate 19,544,596 of NT_033777.3, read as the reverse complement.
AAATTGAATGCTTAAAATGCAAATACTAGCAAAATTGAAGATAAAATGCATAGAGTACAAGTAAATTTTAGTAAATTTGAAAGAATAGTGAAGAATTTAAAATAAATACACAATTTTAAAGGTATGAGAAACTATTATCAAACACGAGTTTATTAAAACATAAACATAAAAACAGCCAACAGCTCATATTCAATATTAGCAGTCAACTTTATTTACCCAATTATAGGAAAAAGTTCACCTGACTATCCTGCAAATGACCTCGGCGAGCACACATAGAAAACAGGAGAAAACTTTCAACAAATTATCAACGTACAGCAAATGGAACTTTCCGCTGAAGGAACTTTTTGTGAAAAACACACACGTTACAGACACCCCTGTGTAGTTATGTACACACACTTTTGGGACTGCCAACACGTGAGTGCAATTATGTAATACAAATAGGTAATGAAAGTTTCACAACCCACTTTCCACTTTCGTTCAAAAAAAAATAAAAGAAGAATGAGGGTTCTGGTCAAGCGTATAAAACAGTTAACAAAAAATGGCTGCAAGGGCTTAGTAATTAAATTTATTGAAATAAATTGTCGCTGGTTGGCCCCGAAGAGCGACTTAACTTTTAATGAAATGGGTGCATAATGAAACTGAGTAAATAATGGCAGGGGGACTTAAAACGAGGAGGAGGAAAAGGGAGCGAGCCAAGGCAGCGGAAAATCCCGTTCTCGGGTAAAAACAGCACGAAAAATTCCGCATTTTTTAATTCGTTATGAACGCGGGCAAACAATTCTAATGTAAACTCGGTGGCGGGGTGTTTTCTCAACCCCTCTATAAGCATGGTATTTTTCCCCCTTCGCGAAAGGGGCACCAATGCCATTGCAGTGTTGTTGCTTTACCTAATGGCGTTGAAGCAAAAACGGAATGCACCGAGCGCCAGCCATGTTGCCACTTTCCACTGAACGCGAGCATAAATGGAATAAAATAATAGAAAAAATTGAAAAAATATGTTATTGTAGCTGGCATTTGGTGTCAAGAGCGAGAAAGGGGGTACGATAAAAAAGCAAAAGTGTGTGTTGAACCACGTTGAGCAAAGTGACGACAATGGCTCGACAAATATTTTACCAAAGATTCAGTTTTGCTTGCTCTCTAAGCCTAATGGGTACGATTTGAAATTCAAAACAATCCTTTAGCTTTCGAGTTCATTTAGATTAGGTTTATATAATAAGGAATGTAGCACGTTTAAAGTATTAACATACCACAAATATACAAATTAAAAAGCCAAGATTCCAGCCCTCCCCTAACATAATGAAAATAAATCAGTGACAAAATGCGTACCTCTGTCAACTTTTTGGCCCAAGTAAATAAACAAGTATAAAAAGTAGCACACTTCCGAAAAGTAAACAATAAACTGGAAAGGCAATAACGCCGAACAAAGCCGAAACACAGACAGTCCATAAAAAATAAGCGAAAAAGAGGCCCATGAACGGGCATATACGCACATTAATAAAGTTGGTAACTTGCGGTTAACTTTACCCGTGAGTGTGCTTAAGCATTATAAAGAAGCGAACACAACGGCTACTGGAATGAGAAACATTTCCGACAGGCATCGCAAAAAGTATGCAACACGCACCGAGGCAATAAACCAAATTCAACCGCACGAGGAGGGCAGGCGGTATAGAAAAGTTTTCGCAGCAAATTGCAAACTGATTTAAAATTAAGCAGAATTATTCGGCACAAACCTGGATGAAGAGGGAGACACAGCCGAACACACGTAGCACAAATGAGCGTCATCAATCAAGTAAAAGTTGGAGGAGGAAAACCCAGATGGCTCAGCCAAGGATAAAGGATAAGCAGCTAAGTTAATTCCAAGGAGGCGGAAGTGTAATGGCGTGCTCCTGATTCCTTACTGATTTCCCATTTTGGGCCAGAGGGGAAAAAATGTCTCAGATGCTGCAGCTAAAGGAACTTCCCCAATAATCGTAAGAGTTTTCCACAGCCGCACAAATCGAGCAATCAATTATGTTAATAAAAAACAATAAACAAATTGCGAAAATGGCCAGACTTCCTTTGATTCTATTTGGCCTACTTGCTGTTTTCGGCATCGAAGGCAAAATTTATATTTCTCGGGTTTTCACTAAGCGATAAAGTTGCTTTCCCCAAGTGGTGTGGCTTCGTTTTTTGCTCCACAAAACATAAGCAACGAACACAAATCTAAGAAAAACTTTAGTCCCCTTCTAGTTTGTCAACTGCATCTCTGCACCGGATCCCCCCGACCAATTCCCCCAGGACTCCAGCAGCTGCTCCAACTGACTATTTATATCGCAATTGCCTGTCTACTTGTCCTGCCACTTTGCTCTTTTCTCTCTACGGCTAATAAGAGTTTTTGCCTTTCCTCTTGGCTGATAACTTTTCTCGGCAAGGTGGCCAAGTTTAGTTTTATTTATTTGAAAATGATTTTAGCCAAAGAGAGAGACCGCAGGTACTTGAAGTTTAATCACTTACGTTTCCCCACGCTATCATCAACAGCAGAAAACAACAAGTTGACGGTAAGCGTCATCAGCTGCGAATGGAAACTTTGCTCATTTCCTAGATTTTTAAGCCCTCTCAAAATTTGTTCAACAGTCAATTACCAATTTAACCAAGGAATGGATAATTGTACAATTTTAAGCACACTTGTGGGCTAAGTTAAAATGCTTCGGTTAAATGTAAAGCATTTTAAATCAATTAGTAGGAGTTAGCTTTATTTGTAATATTCAAAGAATGGTGAGAAGCCTTCAGTTTTTCCCCATTATAAGATTAATGGCAAATGAATGGCTTAGACTATAACTTGGGAAATTTCCTTTGAACTTCTATTAACTTTTTCCGTAAAGCAGCAACACCCGTCTATCTATTCTTTGCCAACACTTTGTGCCTGAAATCTTGTCACCGCCCTAACGCGCATTTAAGTGGGCTAGTTGCTCGCTTACCCGCCAGGGAAGAGTGTCTGAAATCAAAGTTAAGCTTCTGCCAGATGAAGTCGACAAGACCACGAGCTTAATGTGATGCGGTTAGGGAAAGGTCGCTGGGATTTGCCACACCAAAGCCTTGACAAACTTTCTGACTGCCTTTACTGACTGCCACTACTTTTCCAGCGCCACGAAAAGCGGATCAAATCGAGACATGCCTAGCTAAGATATACATAAACTCCGCAATGCTAAGTCAAAAATCTAGTTCGCAAATACTTTTGGGGGACATGTGCATTGTGGGGGGGATAATCCGGCCAAAAGCAGACTGCGAAGCATACGCGACAATCAACATGCCAACATGTGTTGTGGCTGCTGCTCGCACACTCCCATCTTTTGCGAGAATTATGCTTATAAGTTATAACTTTTACATCTAGTGAAGAGCGCTCCGCCCAGAATCTTGGGCACCCGAGGCGCTTCATTATTTGCACAATAGTTTTGTGAAATAAATTTCACCAACTTGCTGTTTATTGTTATGCAGCGAGTCTGTTGCTGCCTCATAACTTGTTATTGTCGCTGTTAACAACATGTTGTATCTGCAAGATACTTTCTGCGCGTCTGTCTGCGTGTTGCGTGATTCTCCGCTCATTCATTTTTGTGCTTTGGGTAATTTGTCATTGTTGGCAGCAGATACATGGTGTATCTGTGTGTGGATTGCTGGATTTCCTCTCCTCCCACACAAGCCCAATTGTCTGTCGTGTGTGAGATTTGGTCCAACACCTCTCGACTCAGGCCGCCCTTCGTCTTCATAATTTATGTGTCTTGCACTCGTCGCCCTATTTAATCGCCTTTAAATATGATTTAGGGTCGTGAAAAGCGTAAGCAGTTGAAACCACTGAATTATTGCCGAGTGCTGGCTATAAGAAGTCGCACCATATAGTTTATAGTCAAAGTTTTTATGGACCACAGTCCATTACGAAAGTTGGTTAAATGTTTTACAGCTGTGGTATCTCCTAACAGTTGGGTTTCGGTCCCGTAAGCCCAGAGATAAGCATATAATTTTCATTATTCCACGTTGCAATTAGAGAATTAAGGCATATACTCGTATATATTAAGAAAACATAATGTGCTTCCATAGCAAAATGTTCTTGTAAGATGGGAATAACTTATTTTAAATCACAGCCATGATCTCTCTGCCCAGAATTAAAATTCGTGATATTACCTTGACCTCTTTTTAAATATTTACAAAACTTGTTTTGCCAATTTCTATAGGATTTGCAAAACATTTAGCCACAAGCAGCTGTCATTTTGGGTATTGAATTTCGCAAAGAAAACCTGTCGAAATAAATAAATGTGCAACACATATAACTAAATCAAGTCGACAGCCAAAAGCCGGAAAGGGAAAACTACCAGTAAACTTTGCTCAACAACAACTTGGCCGGGAATTTATCAAGTGGAGTGGGTGGACGAGGGGGTGTAGGTGGAGTGGGCTGTATCTATTGTGTGGCATTTACAAGCAATTGAAGTGTGGCAAGCATCATGTAAGAGAGATAATGTTGTTTGTCGTTGCCAGAATAGTTTCCTCTTTCGGTAGCAAGAACAGAGAACGAAGAACCCTTTTTCGCCAGCCAGCACAAAACAGTTGGAAAAGGTCTTCAGAGTGATAAGAGATAAAATGGCAAATGTGTGGTGTGTGTGTGTGTTAGCAAATTTGTTGCCGGTCTGAAAATTCTTTAAATATTAAAATCTTGATTAAGTTAAATGCGCATTTGGGTCCCACACAAACTGATGCTCTCAGCCAGGCCGAAAAGACAACCGCATGGAAATCTGTTCTGGCTCAGAGACCACACATTTTTCCTCGCCAAGTCTTCTTCGGCTTGTGCAGTAAAGTTTAACAATTTTACGCACGATTTGGGAGAACTTTGACGCAGCGGAGCTGTTCCTTAGGCAGCCAACATTTTCATAATTGCTTAGCCAACATCAATTTTCATTTGGGGCACGAGGCAAAGTCGAATTGAATTACATCATTGCCCTTTCACACTTGGCGGGAGCCAATAAAAAAACTTTTGATGCTTCAATTAGCAGCTAGCCAGCCAGCCAGCCAGTCAGCCGAGTGAGAAAACAAACAATTATGCCCTAATTGAGCCCACATTTCTCAAGATTCCCATCTAACCCTAAGAGGAGAGTTTTCCTCTTTTCGCTTTTACTCTTATTTAAACTTAAGTTCTTTCTTTTCACTTTCCCTTCGTGGCTTTCCTTCGTTTCGTGTTGTTGGGAAGCCTACTTAAGTTGTCATTTTGATTGCTTTTGAAGCTTTTTTAAGGCCGCACGCTAATTTTTCCGCCCCTCGATTGCCAGTTTTTCCTTTTTCGGCATTTTGACGCGGCTTCCATCTATCATTTTGTCAGCTCTGTTGCGAGACTAACACAATTTTCATCGTTTTTCCTTGCTGCTTCGCTTATTTGGATTTGCATGTGACATTTCCACCGACAACAAAAGACGTAAAACGAAAAAATTAAAAAGAGAGAGAGAGGGAAGAAAAAAGGAAAAATAATAAAATCTGTCTGGCATTGAGGGTTACCAAACGTTGCCTACATTCTGGGATTGAATTATTAAGTGACAGCAAAGAACTGAGCAGCATTTCCACCGCTTTCACTTGCACTTTATTAGATTGACATCCCGAAATGGCAGAGGACAGAAAAGCCAATGGAATTGGAACCAAATCAGTGCCAACTGGCCAACAATTTTTGTGAAACGACATTAAATTCGATTTAAATTCAATTAGTGGATGGCAACTTGTGAATTGAAGCGGCGATGGTAAGGAACCTATGTAAAAATGCCAAAATAGCTTTTAATATTCCTTGACTTCTTTTGGGGGAAATACTAAAACCTTTAATTAATCATCTTAAAGACTACTTGTTTTTCACCTTATACTATATATTTAAATTAAAAAAAAAAAAATGAAAATATTTTTCGAGCTTTCATTTGAAAGTTGCCTTTTCCATATATTTACTTACTGCACTTTGTACGCACATTTAATTAAAATAACACGCTTACCTGCAATGAAAAAGAGAAAACAAAATATTATTCAAAGTTTACACAGTAGCTTGCTTAGGCAAACATGACCATTAAATATTTATCAACAGTCTGTGGTTGCTATTTGCCTCCGGAAAAACTGTAGAGCACTGACCCCCAACGAGCATGAAAAGTTTACTTTTATTATATTGAAGCTTGTTGAAGTTGTTCGTTTATGACAAGGACTTTGATTACCAATCGAGAATTTTGTCTTACAACTAAAACAAAAAAGGAGAAGGCCAGGAAAGAAAAGAAGCACGTCATGTTCAGGAAATTAACTGAACGGGGAAATGGAGAGCGCAGAACATATGGTCTTTGGGCTTCGTCTAGGTCAGGCTGCGGGCTCAAATTTCATTTCCAGCACTTCCTCTTTGCAATTTTTCTCATCAGCTAAAAAATATATATTTTTCTTTTGCGTTTTTTATATATATAAATATATCAAAGAATCTCTGCTGTTGTGCTCCTATTATTTTCGTTAGCTGGGGGCGCAATTTCAGAAACCGAGAGCCCAAAACAAAGAACCCCGCCCACCGCCAAGAGGTGCGACAAAAGTAAGGTAACAAAAGTGATGGCAGAAATGGGCATGCGGCAAATGAGATTTTTAGGTCAACAGAGTCCAACCAGAGCGGCAACCGCCTGAGCTGAACTGCCATATGAACCGCGCCGGCAGGCTCTGCTTTTGGTTTAGTGTGTCACTTTCCGCTCGACTTTCCACTTTCCACTCATTTTGCCCCCGCTTTTCATACAGGGTACGTGCAGCGCGACGGGCAGTCTTGGTTTAGTGACTAATAAAGCGAATATCAAAACTTTCGTATAAGGTTTTCTTAATCAAATAAAAAAAACTATTGAGTTAAAGTAAACCATTAATTATCAACCAATCAAAATAACTTAAGGGGAATAATCATTCAAATCTATTTAATTGGCAGCATTTTAAGAAAGGTAAGTGAGGATGAGTAACCATGCAAGTTTGAGAAAATTAAGTAATCAGTATCCTATAGTCCGCGTATACAAAAAGTCCTTTTTCCGCAGTCTTCCCAGTTGCTCTCCTATGGATGAACGCTTTGATGGTGTGCGAGACGGCTGTAACCCACTGAAGCTTTATAGGCTAAATAAATACCGCAAGGGGGCGGTGCTGGGCGGTGGGTAGCGGTGGGTTATATGAGTGAGCCACTGACATCACACTTTTGTGTTGGATGCTCACGGGCTGGCAGCCGTGGCCTCTTCGTGCGTGCTGCTTTAATGGAGCCAAAGTGTACAGATTTTGTTGCCGCAATCTGTGCGTGGCCATTGCCTCAGTGTGGGTGGAATTTGTGGCTGTATGGGTGTATGCTGTATAGGTGTACGACTTTATAGGTGTGGCGTACCTGGGCGAAAGTGCATTGCATACTTATAGGTACTTATGCGGCACATTAAGCGGCTGACCTGAATTTTCGGTCGCCTGCTAATGATTTTTGGGCAAACCGAAGAAAATGGAAGCCGTAGCACTGCTTTCAAAAAATGGAAAATGTGAAGGGGATATTTCAAGTAGACAAAATGTGGGCCACAAAATGTGCAGTTTTGGGTTTAACGCGCAAACATCGCCTTGATGAAAGCAGGTCGACAAAAAATTGAAAAGATTTTAAGGATAAAAAAAGGAAATCGAGAGGTTGTAAACAAAACTCTAAAGCTTCAAGTAAAACGAAAATATTTTAGTTCCCAAAGCAGTATAAACCATGTTTATTAAATCCTAATAATTTTCAAAACTAATTGCACTGAATATAATTCAAATGCAATAATTCAGTAAAAATTATCAGCTATTCAGCTATTTTTAAATTAACCACCCGCCGCAATCCACTCTCAGCCACTGAATAATTGGAAGAGACTCTTTGACCCCATTTCACAGCTATTAATATTAATGGATGCCGACACTACACAGAGAAATCGCAGCAGCAGCCAAAGGTTGGCATTCCCATCTTGTTTCGACATACTGCCACCATGATGTTACCATGTTGCACATCATTACGAGGAGCGGTTCGCTGGCAATCAGAAGGGAACTCGTTGTATCCTAACTATGCTAATTCCAACTCGCATAACAAACTCGTATGCAGCACTCAAATCACTGACGAGTCTTGTTAGCAGAATCCGCAGACAGTTAACTACGTACGTCGGGCAGAAGGAATCATCCGGGTATTACGAGGGGGAACCTGTTCGCTCCTCGTTCATATTTCCCATGTTGCATGTTGTTGGCAATGGAACAACGATGAAAATTCCCTCTTTTACAATTTCTTTTTTTTTTCTATCAGCTTGCCTTGAGTACCCACCCCACTCCCCTCGACGTTGTGAAAAACTCATGTTTCTCGGTGTACAACACTGCGTATGTGTAATATAACCATGTGTTAGCTGGCCATAATGAATGGAAGCTGGCTGGCAACTCATTACTGGCCAGCTGCCTGTGAACAGGGACCAGTCCGGACTTTTTGGCAAATGTTCAGAAAGTCTCGTACAAGTGCAACATTTTTCGTAGCATTTTTTTCAAGCTGCATATACCAGCACATTGGCATTCAATTTTAAAGGTTGTTTGCCATATATCAAAAGTGGGTTAGGGACTCGTGTTCTGTTCTGTCTGTGATACAGATCTACAGAAAATAAACAAATTAGTTGACTCAACCCGACCCACATGCCATCATCAACTTTCAACTGATTAGCTACCCTAGTTCGGTGGAACAAAAAACGAAGCCACAAAAAGCAAAGGCCATAAATAATTGCAACTAATTTGGGGACAAGTTTTTCGCACAACTGTCACAGATGTAAGCCAGCTGAAGAGGGGCGTCGGAAAAGTGTGCTACGGAAAAACTAATAATGCCAATGACACACTGACATGTACCGCACTCACACATACACCCGCACACCATCACTACCATGCTGAGCGCACACATGACACATAATCACATAAAAGTAATGAACTCTACACATAAAGCGGTTGCCTGACTGACTGAGCTTTGCTCCGAGAGCTGAAAGGGTCCTTCATCTCATAATGGTGCCACTAAAAGTCTGCTTTCTCTCTCTCTCTCTCTCAGTTTGTGTCGTTGCTGCTGTCTCTTTTCCTGTCAAGCGGAGCTGAAGCGTAAATGCAACATACAACACACAGCACACAACTTTAATGCTGCAGAAATAGCCAAGGAAATGGCTCTCAAGGCAGAAACACGAACAGGGATCGACCAGAAGGCGTCCCTCAGCCACGCTGACCAAAAAAATGTATGGAAAAGAAGCCAGGATAGCTGGAATACTAATCTTCGCCAGCACGGACTTTGTCATCTCCTGTTCGGGGCGATGAAAAACTGCTGCGAAAAAATGTCCAAAAAGGAAATGGGGAAAATGAAGCTACGCAGATCACGATAAACGAAGTCACGATACGCTATGAATTTGCAAGAAGAGCGTAGTAGACGAACGGCATAAATTAAAAGAAAACGAATTTCGATTTATGCAAAAGATAGTAAACGCATATCGCACTAAGGAATGGAATAAATTTTAAATGCTTTAATTAAAAACTTGTTGTATTGAAACACCCATAAAATATAGATGTCCTGAGGTTAGCACCTGATAAAGTTTTCAAAATTGCAAGCTGTCTTTATTATATACAGTCGAACTTTAAAGTTCACTGCAGAATTCCGAAAACTTTTAAGCCATCAATCACCAAACTATTTCTTAACTGAAATTCCCCACGAAATTCATTAGTACGATAGAGAATGCTAAAAAAATTTCAACAGCTCTGAGCAAGCAACTAAAGCTTTATTAGTATGTATGGTCACATGTCAGTGTCGTCGTCATGTTGTGGCTAGCGGTTTCACCTCCTGCTGCTCCACAACCCCAAACTCCTGCATCCTGCATCCTGGCAGCCCGTGTCCGTGTCCACATCCTCCACACTCAAAGCTCCCCACTCCCATCTCGAAAACCCGCTCCCTCATGCGCGTCCTTGTGATGTGGCCATGTCATTGCCTCGGCATGCTGATAAAAATTTTTAACAAACTTTGAGTTAACGACAGCACCACTCTACTGAGCATGTATGTGTGTGTGTGCTGGCCGTTATCCTCCATCCTCAGGAGCAGTTTGAAAAATGGCCAAACACTATTAGCTTTCTGTCGGAAAGCAGCAGCGGCAGCCACATACAAAACATAAAAGAGAAAACTTGAAAGCAATACAGCGTCTAAAATATTAGTTGCAACATTTTTCGTGTCATAAAACTTTATTTTGCTGGCAACCGAAGAGCGAACGAAATAATAATAAAAAAAAAAATTGTCATAAATTTCACTCGAGTTGGCGGAAATCCATCAGAAAAATATACATCAAATGCAAAAATAGACTCACCAAGAGCACCGATTTTAATGCAGATTTGTGGTGACGGAAAAATGGATGACGTTACTTGACAGGGAGCTGAAAATAATTTCATTCATACGCAAATGAAACCTTTTATAACTATTTTTTGGCACCAGGGATCTGAATCTCATACTTTGTATGCCAATTCACTGAGATTTCATTTAATCAAACCTTGCCGTTTTCCCTATCAATTCAATGTTTACCTTTAATATCCGTTTGGCAAATCGAATGCCTCTTTTTTTCCACATAACAACAACTCAGTATAGCCAATACCAAAAGACTTGGCGAGCTTTTCCTTCTCCTTTTGCCACAGCTCTGTTTTTGTTTGTTTCTTTTTCAATTTTCCACACAATCGAGCACGACACAAAGACAATGACAACACATGGAAACTATGTGACAACTATTCCGCAGCTGGCGCCCCTGAAACGACGAAAACTGGGAGCAGCTAGCCCCCAAATCCAGTTGCCATAAATAAGGGGACTTTTCAACACATTAAACACAATAAATCCGAAACAAAAAAATAAACAGAGGCGAAAGCGCGTCTGCTGAAAACAGTTCGTTGACAAATGTCAACACAGATTGACAAAGGAAAATGGGCAGTGGGCGGCGATGGGTGGGGCTGTAGCGCTTAGCTTCCAGGAAAATGCATCAAAGCTCTGAGAGTAATTGAGTGACGATTGTTGTTGCTGTTGAAACAAAGCCACAGCACATTCGCCAGCATTAGCGGGGATTGCAATTATCCTTGTGCCTGCACCTTCTACCAACCCGACCAAAGCCTAAAAGTAGGCACTGAAAATGATTAACAGTCAAGCTTCCGTAAAACGAACGTGACATGCTGCTGAAAAATCTCGGAGCTTAAATTGACAAAGTAAGATTGTTTAAACACATACTGTTATTTAATGATGTATTGTTATTTGAAAAGCAAATGTAGTCATTCGAAAATATTGCTTAAGTAATATACTAATATTCTTGAAGCTATATTAAATGTCTAATGCCACTTTAGGCAGGAATTATGGCGGTATTTGTCTCACTTCCTCCACAAACACACTCGACCGCCATTTTGACTTTGATGCAGTGCACTCGGAAAAGTCAAGTTTTTCTTTCTCTCTCTTTCTCCCTCTCCTTCTGTTTGCCTTGCTCTCTGCTCCTTTCTTTGCTTCCATTGCCTACTAATAATACTTAAAGTGTCAACAATGCACCAACTTAAAGCGTCCTAAGCCTCGGATCGAAAATAGGATAAAGATAGAATCCTTGTCATAGCCCCCAAGTGAAAGTTGGCCTTAAGTGAAATTGACATTTAGGCCGTAAATTGCACATCGATGCAAATGGTGCTTCCTCTTCTCTTGCAAGTTTTTCGTTCAATTGAATTCAACTCTTGTCATCAGGCAACCCAATTTTCAGGACATCGCACCGCCCCTCCTCCTCTTTTCTGTTCACATGTGACTGGCTGGAAAACAACATGCAAGGAAGCAATTTCTTTTTGCACCCATTTTCCATTTTCTTTTCGTTATTTTCCTTTTGTTCAGCACTGCCATGCACAATTCAATTTGGCAAAAATGTAATCGATGCTAAGATGTGCAACGAAAACAAGTCATGGAAAATATATGGTTTTATTTCGCTCATGTGAAAGGCGGTGGGTGGTTGTGTATTTGCATGCAAAACAGGAGCTTGTTGTTTTTTTCTGAGACGATGAATGAAAGGCGGTAACAGAATTAAGTGTCACACAATGTCTTATTCGCAAGTTTGGTGGATATAATATTATGGATATAATGTTATTTAAAATAAAAGTTTTTTAGAAATGATATAATATTGTAACATACACAGAACTTATTTTTACCTTCCCTTTAATATGCGCCCCAATATTAATTAATATAACATATTATTAAAGGCATTTTACCACGGACATTTCGCTCTCAGCACCAGTTTTCCATTTCGGACTTCATTAATTTTCCGGGAACATTTCTCTTAATTATGAGCCAGACACACGTGCACATATCATTAACATCCTGGCATCCAGGAGAGACCGAGTGTGCCCAAAAGGAATGCCAACGGAATCTTGTTTTTTCCCTTCTCGAATTCAATTGCAATCAATCAAAACCGATGCGTTCAACGTTCCCCAGCCGCACACATGCACATTTATTTTGTATATCAAGATATGTGAGCTCCTTTCACCGCAGTTAATGGCGGTGCCATTCAAATACGCAAAATACGCGAAAACCGCAAACGAGTTGCGGTCTTTTGCACTTTTAAAATTGTGGGCGGGCCCGATGGCGGGGGCGTGGTAGTGGTAACATTAAAGTAATTGCTTGCAATTTGATTTCATCAACCACACAGGAGAGCCAACGAAGTAACATACAGTAGTATTAAATGGGCAAAATTTGATCTCGAATTCCATTGTCAGTCGGCTGAATATTCGCATTAATGAAGCTGCCATTCAAACAAACAATATGACGGGCAAAAAAGTGGAAAAATCTGCTGATTTTGAGGCAAGTTCTGGGCCATTCAATACAAAATTGAGCTGTTGCATATGCTCAAAAATCGAGTTGGTGGCGTCTGAACAAATTGCAAAAACGGCGAATGCATTTCGTTTACTGCGAACAGTTTTTCAGATTTTTTTTTTCGCCACCCCTCCCCTCTACCTTTTGTTGTATCAATTTTCCGACGCCATTTGCATAGCACTCGCCCTTACTACGCCCTTCGACGCTCACATTTCTTTGCAGCAATTTCCATCGCAGCCATGTTAACCCAGTTGCACCTGAAAAACGCCCCGAAGTTTGTTAGTTTGTTTGCCGGCGATGCTGCTGCTGCCAGAGAAAATATGTCAAAAATCAGCAGGGAAAAAATGGAAAGACAAGGATCTGCCTTCGATTGCCTGCAGCTCTCATAACAAGAAAAGAGATGGAGATAGAGGACGAAGTGTGAGAGGGACAGAAAGATGGAAGAGATGGTAGCTACGCATATGCACTTAGTTGTGTATTGCATATGACGCCCTGTCAGAGGCGCCTGAAAGTATGCAAACAGTCTCGTTTCGTCTCCTGTCGGCTTATATCTCCTCGCTGTGGAAAACAAAGTACTAAAAAAAAGGGGTAGACAAAAATAAAATTGTTTACTCTATGGCAAACTTTGCCCTGCTCTTCTGATCGTTCCTCTTCTCTTTCAATCGAGGATGAAGTTAATCTTAGTAAAACCATTGAACTTACAATATTTGAAAGCCATTTGGAAGAAGGAAATGTGGCAGCAATACGCATTTTTAGCTTACATTGTAATTTGTTATGAAAGCATTAAAATTCTGTAACCTTTACTAACGAAAAACTACCACCAAAAACAAGTTCTGATTTCAAATTGTTTATAGCTATATTGATTTAATGTTATATCTTCAACAAATGTTCTTATTTTAGATTAAACTTAAATTTTTATCGTTCAATGAAATTTTCAACTTTTGTCACCTTGCTCGAAATCAATTAGGATGAAATTGGTGAAATTTTTAAAATTTAATTTGCAGTTGTCTCCGGAGACTGAAAAAGTTGATTCAATTTCACTTGATTAAGCCGCCCGCTTTTCGGCGGCTCTACGTTGTTACTGTCTCTCTTGCTCCCTTCTGCCTCGCTCTTTCCCTCTTCCTTTGACTGCATTTGGCCGTCCCTTTTCGACCGTAAGTAATGAAGTGCTTTAAATATTAAAACCAATTTACGCGACAACATACGCGTGTTATGACGCTTGTTACCGGACTTTTGTTGCCCGCTTTTTGTTGGCCTGTATTTTTCTTGTTGTTGGGCAACCAAAAAAGGGAAGCAGCTGACATATTTCCATGGGTCCATGGGTCGGTGGTCCAGTGTCCCTGTCCAGGACCTGTGTCCTGGTAAACTTTTGCAATTAATCAAGATAGGCTGGTCGGCGGAATGAACATCGCCATTTACATGGAACCAACATATGGCTTGCTCTACTCAAACTCCCTTTCACCCTCCCACCGGTCTATTTCCCTCTCTCTCTCTCTCTCTTCCCCTAGATCGCCACTCCCCTCTCCTGGGAATGTCGTAGGTGTGTGTATAAGTGCCTGTTTGTGTGGGCGACAAAGATTAATAATAATAACTGCGACTAGCCCAGCGGTTGGTCAGCAAGTGGCATAATCATGATTTATGACACGCAATTAATAAGCGACATGGTCAAGGGGGCGTCGCGCCGTGCAGTGGGCGTGGCTCTGCGACAACCACGGCGTTGAGCCTCCAATTGAAAGCTGTTGACAATGGCAATTCCACCATTACTCCAACCCAACCCAACCACCCACTTTGTCATCTGAGTCCCGGGATTTCAGCACTGCACAATTGCAATTATTTTAAGCACGCACTTTGCTGGTTCCTATTGCGGTTTTTAATCAAATAGTGAAAAAAGCACTCTTCCCGCAGGTCAATCAACGTTGAATTGGCAGTAAATCAAAACATTAATGGGAAAATATAAAAAAATATTTGATATATATGGGCAATGTTTTTGATTTCACTCGCTAAAAACAACAAAAAATGTTATTTAAACGATCCGATACGATACGGAATTGTTATAATCTACTTAACCAACTGTAACTGACAATTATTAAAACTGAAAACAACAACTTTTTGTTGCCCTTTCTGTTGGTTTCTGTTTTATTCAATCGACGCTATTCCATTTTGAATCCATACAAATTGGCTTATCGCCAACCATGTTGCGCAGTGTAATTAACCGCAATGTCCGCTATAGTAATTAAAAAGTTATTTTTTGGGTTTTCACGCCTCCGCAAACAGCGCACACACTCACACTTACACGCAGCGCACAACAGACACAAACACAAGCACACAATGAACATTAAAGGCCGCAAAATTGCATTTGTTAATTGCTCGGAGGCTAAAAGTGAATTCTGGGTCCTGGCGCGGCAATCCTTCTGGTCTATAATAATACCCGTAGCGCTGTTGGCCGTCCGCTTTTGTTGTTTGCGGAGCTAATTAAAATAAATGTCATTCGGCCATGCTGTCAATAGTCGAATAACCAAAATGCTTGTGGTTCCTGTGGACGTCGCGTTGATTTTGCACTTCATTTGCTAAACAACGTGGTGGAAATTTTGCAAAAGTGTTTGGCGAAAATGGTGAAAAATGTGGGCGCACTGTTGCGGAAATAATTACTTTGTAATGCAAATTGTAAATTGCGAATGGTTGTGCAGTGGAAATGCAATTACTTCAGTTCAGCGTAATTGTTTGCAATTGCATTATGAGTAGCATACTTTTCGGCATGGATAGCATTAAACTTTTATTGTTTGCATTTGGTGTTGTTTTGTTGGAAAAAAATACAAATACTCAGGCAATTGGCTAAATGAAATAAACAGTCCAGCCTCAGGCTGGTAAAACTGTTTGCCCCAGAAATTGTCTCAAATAAATGGCAATTTATTCCCTTCTGGAATTTGGCAGAGAACACAACATTTGCATTCATTTTTAATTGGCCACTTCGTTTCATGTTGTGCTGGAGGAATATCTTTCGCAAATTGGCAAAAATGAAGTAAGCGAATCTTGTTTAGAGATGTAGAAAATATTGAAATACAGGTTGAATAAATAAAAAACTTTAGGCTAACTAAATAGTAAGTAACCAAGTAACATCACTTATACAAATATGTTTGCAATAAAAATCGTAACGTCAGTACTCGAATACATTGTAGTTTACTAATATTATTGAATCTACGTTAAATTTCCAGTTATTATTGATTTAAGGCACAATTCACAGTTCTTAAGCGCACTGTGCTTGGCACATTTCCAGCTTTGTTCGGCAAACTCATCCGAGCAGATATATAAACTCGAATTTGCCACTTCATGCGTCCCCAAGGAGTCAAAGGACTCAAACACGTTCACACATGAACCCTTCACATTCATAGCCCTCTACGCAGACCGCATACATTTAAATCAGGCCCAAACCCCAGAAAAGGCAATGAGCGATAAGACCGGACCGAGATCTTCGTGCCCCGACAAAGCCCACAATTAGAACTAGTTTCCATTTGTCATTAGCAATATTGTTTTATGCGAGCGGAAGGACACGAAATCCAGGACCTGAACCTGGTGTGACCGAAAAGGTGTTATTAAGACGACGACAGACAATTTCGCCTCAGCCTCGCTTGGGATTTGATTTATTTAGCATATCAACCGGCAGGATGATATGCCCTCTGATTATCCACATTTGCCAGTTTTCCCCGGCCCGTCTCACTTGATTACTTTGGCATCGCCATCATGGTTTTGGTGTGCGTGTTTCAAGCTATATGGCCTCTATGTGCCACCGAGAAATTCTCGATTAAAATTTCAATTTCGGCCTGGGCGAGATTAGTTTACTTGCTGAGCGAAATGACTTTGTAGTTTATTAAAATTAATTGGCTCTGAGCAAATTTGGTGAAAATTGATGGAAATTGATCCACGCCCGCACTCTTGCAAGTTTAACTTTCTGGGTCATTAACTGATTTGATGGCTTTTAGCCACACACAGTGAGTGCACTAAAGACTTTTGGCCAGCCGGAGATAAGCGCAGTGACCCGGACCTGGTCACTCCGATGATGATGAATTATGTAAGGCAATAAAATCGTATCTGATGTACATGTGCTTTTATGGTTGTGCGGGGTGGGGGATGTGGTCCATTCTTAAATTTATTCGCCAGCATGCTTGACTTACTCATTAAATTGCAATTTTACGGAAGAGGGTGTACATACCTGCAAGAGAAATAAGGATTTAAATTAGCAATACATACGTACATAACGGCAAATGGGGGTATGAAAACTAATTACGCCTGCTGCTGACATAGGGTTTATAATAATTATATTTGATTTGTGATATGCGCTCTATGTTTGAAGAGATTCTGAGCTTAAGAACCAGCAAATCAAACAACTGAAACATTTAAAGTACATTTAATCATATTTAAATTTGTTCATAAACTGGTAAGAACGACTTTATTTCTAATGGGAAATGCTAAAAAAGAATAGTATTCAATTAGTACCATCAAACCCACCTGACTCAATCGATCCTGGCTGTCAATAATATCGATAAACAGCCGCATGCGATCGTCGAGGATCTGGAAACCGTTTCGCGGCTGCAGGAGCAGGTTCTGGACCGCCTCGCGGATGCTACCGGGAGTTGTGCTGCAGGAGCTGCTGTTATCATCGCTAGCGAAACCATTCTGAATCTGTTGTTGCTGCTGCTGCTGATGCTGCTGCTGCTGATGGGCAGGCAGTTGCTGCTGCTGATGCGCCTGGTGTTGCTGCTGCAACTTCAGTTGCAGCGAATGCTGACGCAGGGCCTCCGAGCACTTGCGCAGATAGTCGTAGGAACCTTTCGATTTGTACTTGTCGGCCATGGCCTGAAAGCTATCCAATATCTCATTGAAGTCGGTGATCATGGGCGCAGTGGAGGGCGTGGTGGTGGCACTCGAGGGCGTGGTCACGGAACCTAGTGAACTGTTCGACTTGCTCATCACCATCTGCTGCAGTTTGGGGGAGGTGCTGTATGGCGAGCTGGTTATGACCCGGAGTTCCGTGGTCAGCGAACTGCCGCCGTTGGCAGCTAGACTCTTGAGGCTATTGCTGCTGGCGGAGCTGGGAATCGCTTTGCTGGGACTCAGGGCCTGCAAGTCCTCGCTCATGAGCCTTAGATTGTCGGAGATTTGATGGAAACTTTCCGAGGTGACCAGAGAGTGTTCCCTTTGCTCCAGTTTGCCATTACTGCTGCTGGGTATTATGCTGCTTTTGGGTCTCCGACGTGTGGGTATGCCATTAGTTTGACCATTGACCGCTACTCCTCCTGACGCCGCCTGTCCGCCCACTACTCCGCCACCCGGCGTTCCGGACGTAACATCTGGCATCTGGAGCGGTTTCGAGATGAACGAGTCCAGCGTCTGCGAGCTTGTCATCTTGGGCTTGTCCACACTCTCAGGTATTTTATTGGCGCGTATTGCATCGAGGAATTGTCTCAGCTGATCCGAGGGCGTGGGCGTTGCCTCTACTTCTGGTTTGGCAGCTGTATTGGAAGTTACCAACGAATCGGTACCGTTCCTTTTCAAGGTTGACGTGGGTTTCAGGACATCATCGGGCATATGTTGCTGGTACTCCTGTCGCATGCTACTCCTGATGTTGTCCAGAAAAAGTCGCAATTGATTGGAGGGCGTTTGGGCCTCATTGGCCTGGCTGGTGGAGAGAGAAGCCAGTGATTTGCTAACAATCTCCGGGGAAATCATATTTGGCTGAAAGTTGTTATTGCCGTTGCTGCCCGTACTATTATTGCAGGTTGTCGGCGTTAGCAGGTTGAGATTCGTCTGACTTTGTTTGGCCAGTTGCTGTTGTCTTTTGAGCTCCGAAAGTAACTTGGCCTGTTCCGAGTACTTGCGCACACTTTCTGTTATGGTTCTTAGTTGCTCGGAATAGGCCCGCAGCTGGTGCTCCAAGTACGCCTGGTCCGGAGCAGGTGCAGCATAACTCATGGGTCTGGTTTGCTCAGCTTTGCTACCATTCTCCGTCTCCTGACCGCCATGAAAGCTGATGGAGTGTCGCATGGTGTTCACTTGACTTCCGGCCGGACTCATTAGCATATTGTCCGCACTGCTGCTTTTCTTGGGACTCTTTTGGCGGCTTAGTGTTCCATTGTTGTTATTACCATTTCCGTTGGGGAAACGCCTCAGCGGTATGGGTGGTGCTTCGCTTTGCAGACCCCCATTGAAGCGATCCAAGCTTCTGGGTCGCTGGTTGCCATTACCATTGATCTGGCCATTTATGCCAGCCTGCTGTTGCTGTTGTTGCTGCTGCAGTGGTGGCCGCGGCGTGCTCTGCGATCTCCGTGGCACCACTGGAGCTGCTGCCGGTTTGCGGTGCAGTGGTACCGGTGGCGCAGGCTGACCATTTGTGGGACTTTGTCTATACTGCTGGAATAGTGCCGCATACAGGGTCTCCTTGTCACCGCCATTGGCTGTTGATGCGGCCGCTGTAACGGCATTACGCAACTGTTGCTGCTGGCGGGATAGCTGCAATAATCGCTGCTGCTGCTGGGCATTGTAGTCCACAAAACTGGACTGGGCGGGCGAACCGCCCACTGCGATGCTGTGAGGACGTTGCTTCAATCCGCGCAATCGCGATGGTTCCGCATACTCGGGCATTTCATAATTGCCAGAACTTGCAGATGTGGCTGGCTGAGCACTTGATAGGCCTGTTGGCACACCGGGCGCTGCCTCTGTGGGCGACGGACTATTGAGGAAGGGATTATTGCCCTTCAGTGCGATCGGCTGGGCAGCTCCTGGCAATCCGGAACTGGGCAACATGCTGGTCAATTGGGGCGGCGGACCGGGAGAGCTTTGCAGGGCCTGTTGCTGTTGCGTGGTGCTACCTGGATACAATAGCGATTCGCTGATGTGCAGGTCCAGTTCGTGGGCGTTGGGCTTCGCGTATATGGGGTTGCTTCGGGCGGGGGGCGTGGCAGCTGCAGGATAGCCGGTAATTCGAAAACCATTCATACTGCTCGTTGGCTGATGCTGCTGCTGTTGCTGTTGCTGCTGCTGATGCTGCAGTTGCTGCTGTTGATGCTGTTGATGTTGCTGTTGCCGTTGCGCAATCTTGGCCGTTATTGTCGTGGTCATGGCGCATTCGTTCCTTTTGGCCCGGCTATGAACTGTTCGTTAGCCAATCAAACCATCAGTCAATCAATCAATCAATCATTCAGACGGCTGTATTTATATTCGCTTTTTTGACATTCAATTTAATTGCACTACAAGGTGCAATTAGTGAATATTCACTTTAAATATACTGGACACGGACGGAAAATGTATTATTAACACATTGCATTCAAAAGAGCTTGTTTAATTTTCGTACTCTTATGAATGTAAATTATGCTTTTGTGGCTATTTTTATTGTTTTATTGTTACATTTTGCTTGTTCATTTATATTATAGTATTATATCTGGTATTTGTAACTATTCTTGTGGAAAGTGTAAGCAATATTTCATTTGAGATTTGATGTCCCATTTCATTTCCATAGACAATATTAACATTCTCCCATTTCAACATGTTATCCCACAAATAATATCATTGAATAAATGGGGAATATATTATGCAAATAGCATCGACAAGAACTCGAGCCGGTAATACATTTTACATGAATATAATAACCTAGCAATTTGTTCAATACCAATGCCAGAGGATTTGCATTGTACGAATGCAAATTTTCATTTAGCATTCGCATTAGCCAAGTCAAATATCAACCAGAACAACTAGAGCCAGAAACATTGCAGGGAAAGCAAATTTCCAAGTGAATTTTCACCAAGTTGACCAAGAATTTGCACACTGAAATGTTTGAAAACTTAAATGTTAGTTGCTGCGGTCTCTTTGAACAAAACTATTTATGACAATGTGTGCGTGCAAGGGAGTGACCCCTGACCCTTTTCCAACCACCACTCGCTTGCCGTCTCCGAAGTGTCAACAGCAGGGAAAACAATGGAATGGAAAGCATTTACACGCTTTAGAGCGTAAATACACCATTAAGGGAAATGATACCCGGCAAAGGGGGAGTGCGGTTGTGTGGCTTAGAACTCGGCACAAACATAAATATTTAATAAAAATGCGCATAAATTATAACACACAAATTCGAGCTAAAATAAGAAAAACCAGCAAATGAATGCGGCCGAAGGGAAAATGGCCGGGAAAGCGGAAAGGACGGGCAAAACAAGCCATAAGGGAAATACGCGCGAACATGTAACAAAATGCACATATGAATATGGAGATAAAGCGAGACGACGCGATGAAGGAGTGAGACGGGTACAGTGAGTTACATGTGTCGAGTGGGAAGATTAATTTTCGTGGTGACTGTATTTGCACTGGCCGAAATTTCCAATGTTCTGACCAACGTAGGGTTACGAAAGATTACAGAAATTCAGTAGTAATTCAATTCAAATCAAAATTAAATAGTTATATTTTTGTTATGTCAATCAAGTTATCAAATATGTTTGATCCAATAATATTTAATCCAATGAATGAAAAGTAAATAGTGAGTGGCACTTCATTTCAAGCTTGCATTATTTTAATCAATTTTGGATTACCTATCACAAATTAGTGAAGTTCAGTAAACATTGGCTGACCGAAAGGCAAACAAACACTCATGTCAACAAACATTCGTCTACAAATTCCAATCAATGAAAATCAAACGGCAATTTAACAATTATTATTTTCTTAAGAACCAACCTGACATGAATTCCCCTTATCAAAAACACCAAGAGACCTGCATTTGCTAATCTTGTGTACATTAATTTGCTAATGTGCGAAATATTTCCGAAATGAGAGCAAACAAGGTGGGGCATTTTTCGAGCTGTGTAAACACTGAGAAGAGGAGCTGCTGCACCATGATGCACTTTGTCAACTCGTCATGCTACGTGCTCAGCTGTCTGAGCTCGGGGTCCTGGGATTCACCGTCTCTCCGGCTTTGTGGTTTATGACTAGCTGTGGGGGCAAAGGTACGGAGAAAGCCAGGACTTCTTCACATGGATAGTGTGTCAGTGTGCTAGGACAGCGAAGGGTTGACGGGAATGAGGTGCGGATGGCAAAAGTAACTTGTATCAACACTTTAGCACATGCATAGCAAACTGAAGAGACCCACTTTGCACACACATGTGGACACCGAGAGAAAAGTGGTGTCCGTTTTGCAGCATATCAGTTAAGTAATACATAGAACTCAGTTCAAAAACAGATCCTAAAAGAAACTCTTATTTTTCAGAGATCTAACTGATACTGTCAAGATTTTCTTTGCTCTGTTTGTATTTATATAAATTATTGGAAACTAACAAGCCTTTTTCCCCTGTGTAGATCCACCTGCTGACCCTCTTGGAGCATTGCACCCTGCAGCAGCGCAGGCTACACAAAATGCCAGCCATCGTCTTGACATATTTGGGTTAGATTTGCTGCTCTTGCTCATTAGGAATTCCGACTAAATTCTGGCCGCCTCCCCCTGCGCCTCGTCCTGCATTTGCCTGCTAATGAACATAACTCTGGAAGGATTCCTTGCCAACAGAAGGCCGACAGACAGCAGAGAAGTTTTCGGGTTGTTTGTGTAAGTTTTAAATTAATGACAGCATATTTACTTGCGGCCCAAACCGAAGAAAAGGGGAACACAGCTGGTGCTGCTGCTGACCAGAGCAACTTGAAAATAGATTAACAAAAATTAATGTTATGCTCGGTTTCCAGTTCTCTGATGCGGAATCAGGTCCTGAGCCTTGGAAATTAAATAAGATGTCCTGTCACTGTCACGAGCCCAGCGTTTGTTGTTTGCCAACTGTGGCTTTGAGTGTGTGGCTGATGAATCTTCCTCGGTTTCCTCGGTCTTTATCTGCCCCACTGTCTTACGAGGAATTTGATTTAATTTGTGGCAAGCAGTGTCTTGAGCTGAATTTCTATCTGGTTTTTGCCATCATTTGTTTGCATTGTTGTTCGTGGTTTGTTTAGAAAGTGAGTTTTCAGTTGGCACAGATAAATAGTCCTTTGAAGAAATATTCCTCCAGTTACACGACCTTTAAATGTCATTTTTTAATCAATCCACACACACTCCGAAGTACTTTTGATCAAAATATAAATCTGTTTCGAAACCATTTCAAAATCGAAATCAGTGTTTGGCTAGTTGAATAATTGAGTTTTCAATTTGCCAGCTGTAACCGCATCTTTCGCTAATAAAACTCACCATAAATTAATTAAAAGAAAACAAATTACCCAGACACATGCTGATGAGAAAACCTCATTCAATGATTTTCAATTAGTGCTGAAACCTAAACAAACTAGCTGCAGCAGCAAAATCTGACCGCAAGGCGGTTACACGATGAAAAAGGATAAATTGCGGGGTATGGGTAACACCAAAAGGGGAACAGAGGGAGAAAATGGTGTAAACCAAATCCGAAAAGCCGGGCAAAACTTTCATTTAAAAGAAAAACCAATCGACTGAGCGGAAAAACCGAGAAAAAAGCAAAGGAGCTAAAAGTGAATCCTTCGCCGCATTCAAAAGTGAAAAGCTGCAGGAGCAACACACAGACAAACAGTGATAACAAATGAACACGAGAAGGAGCAAGGACTCGCAGCTAGAAAAAAAAAAAAATGGGAAAAAGGACTCCGTGCTTGTACTACACGCCAAGGGCCAGGCTCAAACACTAAGCAAATAGACATGATAAATTAAAAAAGCAGAAAGCAAAGCAACACAAGCGAAAAAAAGGAATGAAAAGCAAATAACGCGACGCATTGCACGCAAATCTCAAGAAAAGATTACAGCAACTCCACCTACCCTCCCGCCCCTTTTCAACCCTCCCGCCCCACTGACAAAGGGGCGTGGCAGGTGCGGCGATGGCCGATGTGTGTTAAGTGGCATGCCCCAAAGGCGTCAAGAGGCACGCAGGATAAATAACAAACGACACTGATAGAAGGCAGAAGCGAGTCCTAGCGAATGGGCGAAATGGGACGGGAGGTGGCGGGGGGCATGGCAAAGGGTTTGGAGTCTAAGCCCCGATGGGCGTGGCAACTGGCTTGTTTGGTTAAGCCTTCCAGCAGGTGCTAGCGTGTTTGAAATGCCAGCGATTTGCCATTTGCATAGTCGGGAATATGCTAAACTGACAGGGTTGTCAGGGTGTCAGTTCATGAACTAACTAATATTCTACAATTACAAGTCGGAGTCTTTCATCAAGTACTATTTAAGGAATTCCAATATGCATACAATAACAAAAAAGAAAAAAAACTATTTGTATGGAATATAAGAAAACTCTTTTGGGGAAAATAGCATGGAAACCGCTTTGGACAAAATAACTTAAAGTAATAGCTAGTATTCTTTTCTGACCGATACAGACCACCTGCCAACCCTGTTTGCTTGGCAATTTATCAGGACGACACCTTCTGGCCAATAGACATGGCCAACATGGCTAATACTAACAAACCCATGGACGGCACCGACATCCATAGATATATAACCATGCAAACACCTAGCAAATACGCAGCCAAGTGAGAAATGAAGACGAGTTAGTTAAGAAGGAGCAAGAGGGGAGGAAGGGGGTCAGGAAAACCGGGGAAAGAGTGAAGCTGGCGATAGATAAGCCCGCTGCAGTCACCTCAAGCCATCTGGCCAGCAACGGATGTGGGGGTGCAAAGAAAATCCTGCAGGACGACGGCATAAATCAGGATATACATACATATATAGACACGAAGAGAGTGAAGGCAGAGGATTGAGGGACAAGGAGTACGGGAGACGGGAAGCGATAAAAGACAAAACGGGCAAAGGAAAGCGGTCCAAAGGCAAACGGCAACACTAATTGAAAAGCAAGGTAGAATTAATGGCTACGGAAATGTAAGCGCTCCATAAAGTTTTTCCCTGCAAAAAGGGAAACCCCTGGTAGACGGCTAAAGAAAAAGGAAATGCCAAACTAGAACGAAACGGTACTTAAGTTAGCCAATTTGGAGGCCATGCAGTCACCGCATTTTCCCCTAATTTTCCATTTTTCTCTGGTCGTTCCCTCTCTTTTCCACCACCCAGCATTTGGTACCGAAATAAGTTCTTTCGGTTGGACAATTTTATTAACATTTAATTGAAATAGCCAAACAAGCAACAAATGAGCTGCCACAGGCCATATACGTTGATAGTACAGCGCGTAACGGCACTATAAAACCACGGGAAAGCAATTAAGCTTGGTTTTCACACAAATGTCGCAAGTGTCAAAAAATATTTTTAAATCCGACGATTTCAAAAATTTCCAATTTGTTGGCAAATCACTTTTTCCCGATTGAATTGTATTCTGTCTCGTTAATCATTTGATACGCACTGTCCACCGCCTGGAAATTAACACCCATTTAAGCTAGTTAATAACACAATCAGAATTCTTATGCCAAGAAGGGGCGCAACGGAGCAGTCTTGGTCCGGGATCCGTTCTAGGCACTCAACTGAAAAGTTTTAATCCGCTAAAAGCCAACCGAAGTAGGATTATGGGCTTTTGGCGTGCCATTGATACGTTGTTCCACTGTGGCATTTCTTTGTGCGTGTGTGTGCGTATGCATTTTATGATGATGAAGGTGTGAAAATGGAAAAGGTGTGTGGGTTATAAAATAAACTCTTAATGGAAGTTATAAATAAGAAATAAGGCAGCCAAGACGGACGAACAAGTCAAGCAAAACTTTTGGGCCAAGAACCAAATTTAAACCACAAATTAAAGCTTGTTTTAGATAAAAACAACCAGACTAATCATGACTAAACAAAGGCAATTATGTGCAAATTTATTTGGCTAACCTTGGATAGATAATTCAAAGTCCTTACTCGAGGGCACTTGCAATAAAATTTATTATGTACACGCCCCGGACGACAAAAGTTATGACAAATAGGATTGAGTACTTTAGAACTCCCGCATTATTTCAATATTAATAGCAATAATCATCTAGATAATGGTTTGAGTTCAAAAGAACCATAACCGAATTTTAAGGCCATTTTGGGTCTTTCCATTTTTTTAAAGGCGGAACGCAGTTATTTATTTATTATGCGACCATTTCTTGGGTCTCACAGCTGGACATTATAACTTGATTATTTCGATCATAAAAGTTCTGGGACGAACGTGCATCGAAAGCAAATTTCAAACTTTAAGGAAACGAAAGGAAGCCGTTAAATAAAGAAACATTAAAAGAGGTACTATCGAAACTTGAACTATGTATAAAGGACCAAACACCTAATTGAAAGGGGTGTGGATGAAGACGATTCCATTAATTTTGGACGAATGGAAATGCTCGAAAAACTTTTCTCTTTGCCATTTCAATTTTCGCCTTTTTCTTGGCATTTTCACGCTGCTATTGCTCGCTGGCTGCGAAAAACTTTTTTGCTTGCGCAAATAAAATCACAATAAACTAATTGAATTCAGCAAATCGTTTTCCATAGGAGTGGCTGGAATGTGGAGCGAATGAGAGCAGTGCGCGAAATTAATTCAATTGGCTAACAATAATAATTTGCACAATAAAAACGGCAACAATTGAATGAAGCAGAGGCGAAACTTGGCCAGAGATTTAATCGCACAATGAAAATCTTTCTTCTGGCCAGCTGTTACGTGATTTTCTCGAAGGTCCTGTTTCCTTTTTAGTGCCTGCCGCTGATAGCAAAGTAAAAGTTCGCTTTACTTGTTAAATTAATGAAATTGTTATGCAAAATCCCCAACTACTGGGAAAGGAAAATAACTATGTACAACTAACAATTACCAAGTTGAACGTCCAATAACAACGAATTTCGAGCAACTAAAAGCGAAGGGATTTGACAGGTGAAGTGAATTTGAATGATGATAGAAAATGTGCAAGTGGAAAGTTACAATAATAAAACAGAGAATTTTAGCAAGAGGATTTTTTATGTAAAAGAATTAATCTATTATATAAATTCATAATTTCAAAAATTTCTCTAGACACTCGCAGTATTTTTCCGCTGTTGCAACTGGAATCCAAGTGTTCAATGTGGCGTATACGCAATATCAAGTGAAAACCACTCGAACAAGCACATAACGACAAGTTTCCTTTTTCTGGCTTTGCTATTCTATTTTTTGGGTTGGGTTGGGTTTGGTTTGCTTCGGTTTCGGTTTCGGTTCTCTTTGCAAATAACCTCGGGCACGTTTCTCGGCTAACTGCTTACAAGTCCGGTTCTGTATTCCCTTAACCTCCCCAACAGTACTCGTATCGCATCTACCATGTACATTTCATTTTTATACGGCAACAATGCCGTTTTCCTTTTCCTTGTACAACACTTAAATCCCAATTCGTTTCGGGTGCAGGAATCACAGCTCAGATATCGGGCACATGGATGGACGGTGGGGGAGCACTTACTTAACATGCATGTATGGATATTTTATTGATACGCAACTGTGAGTGCCGCTGGGCGATTGGACACAAGAAGCAAGGAGCAAGAAGCAAGGAGCCAGGAGCCAGGAGAAGGGAAACTGGGAAAGTGTGGGAAATAAAAATGAAAATGTGTTGCGAGGCCTTTAATGCGTTTCGCAAGCATTTCGGGTTCTTGCCTCGAGGAGTCTTACGCACACAAAAGTGGAATGGCCCAATAAATGGCCATTGGCCAGAGACTAAAAGTGGAATCACCCACACTCGCCACTCGATATTCAGCTGCAGTCAGCTGTGGACTTTCGTTCGCAAGTCACATGGAAAACTCTTTGAGTTTTCACTTCTTTCGTAAGCCTTTACACTTGTTAACAATGTGATGTTATAAAATCGGTGGCACTTACATGTAACAAAAGAGTTCACTTCAATTTCTTAGCTATTTTACTGATTTATAAGATAGAAAATGCTCAGGTTTGTATTTTTACTCCTAACTATACAAACATAATCAAACTAAAGCGATTTATATTTTCTTTAAATTACAAACTATTTTGAAAGTGTATCTAATGTTCAATGTGTTCCGGTCAAAAAGTTCTTTTACCACTTTTCCAGACTCATGCGTCAAGATTGTTCATTCATCTTCCTTCGCCAGGATTTCGGCATCGAAGCGGGTACAACAATCAATAAAATTGAAGATTTGCCTTTTTCGCCCAGCCACACAAAAGTCATGCCAGCTGCTGCCCGGATTCATCCTCCCCAAACATATATATATATATGTACAATATATATATTGGAATATATATGAAAAGCGAGGGTGACGGGAAACGGAGTGTCAGGGAATTTGCAAATGCCGACTGATTAATGACGCAATAATTGTTGGCACACGCACTCTGAGCGATGGATGGCCGAAATGTATTTAAGTTTCTGTTTTGTTTTCGCCCAAAGGCAAACAAAGTGTTAAAAAATTGACTTTCGGCCGACCATTGGCCAAAAAGGATCAATGGCTGGTCGTTGTTCGGGCCATTTGATGGGATTATTATCGTGTTCTTAGCCCTTTTGGAATTTGATTTTGCGGAAAGCTTTTGTCGGGCACCCTTAAGTTCCATTTCGTTACGTTCAATTTACCAAATTGCTTCGGTGGCAAATGGAAATTTCAACTATTTTCCCCATTGGTTTTTCTATTAGCGGTTCGAAGTCTCTGGGGTCTGAGATTCGTGAGCTTCAGCTGAGACGCTTAATGATGATTTATATTTGCTTTGAGCTTTGAATTGCTTGGTTAATTAAACCAGTTAGGCGGTTGGGGTTTTTTGGGGGTTCCAAATGAATTTCAATTTCCACAATGATAAGTGGCATTTTAAATGGTTTTCTGATTGAAACTCATTGAAAGGCGTCCTAGATAATGATCGCTAAGTAATTCAACTAATGTTTATTTTGGGGATGGTTCTTGCCCATTGCATCATTGAATCCAAGACAAAAGGCAATTGATTGATTGACCAATAAAAGGAAACTCAGTTATTTGAGGTTAAACATTATTTGTAAGATTGGGTAAGAATCTATTTGTACCTCCTTGATGTTTCATCACCTCGTTTCTTTTTCTTTTATAAAAAAGCATAATGTGTTATGCTCTAGTGCAAATCCCTTTAGGACATCATAATCCCAAGCATATTTATACATATTTATATATATAATCCCAAGCAGAGTAAACAAAGCATAATTAGCAAAAGAAGCAGATAAGGAGGGAGTAGCTTCTCTGAAGGTGTTGAAAATTACGCATTAGAGAGGGAAAAACGGAAATGAAGTACAAATTTTCTAGCTGCTGCGATTTATGTCGGCCAGGAATCCCAAAGGATATTTTCCGGCGAGCCGACTTGGGATGAGATGATGCACGTGAAGTCGGTTGCCAGGCGCGCTAATTTGCTAAGCTCGCTTACACATTGGAATTGGGTAAAGTACAGTTCTGTCCCCCCTCCAAAAAAGGGGGTTCCTCCAGGGAAGATCCTGGCAAAGGCTTTTGCGGTATTATCATTAGAATTTAAATTGCCTTTCGTTGCTGGAGTTGCTGTAGTTGCTTTCATGGCGTCGTTAAGATGAGGGCGAATAATTTGTGGCGCCACCGCTGGCATATTTTTTATGAGCTTATTTACCCTTCTGCCTGGGTCTCTAATTTAAGCGCCTTTTCTTTAAGCTCTTTTATCTAACTGAATATTTAATTAACCGCACAACGAGAGTTGCCGGTGGAAAAAGTGAAAACTGTGTGGAAAAGCATACGAAGTGACAGAGAAGAATTGGGTTAATCCTACTACAACTAAAAATATTATCCAAGTTGAAGGAAAACTTTTAGAAGGAAAACTTCGTTTCTGGGTTTTCCACTTCCACCTCGCTCTCTCTCTCTTTTTCTCTCATCGTTTTTACACAATTTTTATCTTATTTAACTTTTATTATCTTGGAGCGTGATAAGCCTTATCTGCCATGTGTTTCGTATGGCTTGTGCGGCTTTTGCTGCCTTTTCTGCCGCTGGCATTTCCAAATAGTTGTGAGTCTTATCACAACAACGAACCACAATGGTCCAGTACACAAGCATCAGAGTCAGCACCACCACCCATCACCCACATTTTGTGGTTGGAAGGGCACATCAACTGGCACCACCCATCATCCCCCCTGAACCACATTGTCGCTTATAATCTGCTGTAACTTTCTGGCCCACTCTTAACTGACATTTTTTGGTTTTGCGGTTCGTTACTGTGACTCTTTTACGCTAATTTGGCCAGCTAAAACATGACAAAATATAATAAAAAATGTACACATAGAGACTTTATATTACTTTGCGATTTATGTATGTCGCCGCCTCGGAGATGACATTGAAATTTTGGTGTGGATTTTGTTGGTTGGCTGCCTTTGGTCTTATTTTAGCGTATGTCTGGAACATGTTTTTCTGTTTACATTTGGCATATCTGCGTTTCTTTTTTTATTTTCATATTTTTGATTGACAATCGCATGTTTGCAAAAATATTTGCGGATTCAGTATTCCCTTAAAATATATTTTTCACGATTTTTTATTCCCTTTTTTCCAGCAATTCAATGAAAATGTAGGGACAGCAAAACTTTTTATAATAAAAACTAACATTAAATTAAAAACTTTTTGAAAATATCTCTAGTTGAAAGTGTATTTCTTTCAGTGAAGTTATATGTCACAATTTTCCATTTTCTTGTTTTTATTGCAGTTCCGCAGATGCTGTCATGACATTTGCCAATTGTGAGTGAATTGTGTCGAAAATTTTTCGTTCTGGCCTCTGGAAAAGAATTTGGGATTTTTCTTTCCTTTTTTTCTGATTCGGTGCAACTGTCGGAAGATTGTGTTGATTTATTTGGTAAAACGTATTTCTTGGTACAGCTTCCAAGCCAAATATTGATGGGAATGCAAATTCTCGGATTGATGGCACTGGACATAAACAAATGTGCAGAGGTGCTAATTTTAAATGACAAAAATTTTAACTGAGCCAAATACGTATGCCAATAGGGAATTTAAAGAGAATTTCTTTTCTCGAATCAAATCATTTGACTTTAAATTGTTGACCAAATAAATAACTATAAATAAGTATTCCGTTTCTGTGTAAATTAATTAAATGTAAACTATTTTCTCTTAAAACGGCCCTTCAAAACATCCAAAAGTTGAGGCCCAAAAACAGAAAACCTTGTAAAAACCCGCTTTTAATTCCGCCCACACTGAGTTTTGCCACAAATGATAATGCATTTTTAATATGCACATAATTCTCGCAAAAGGACAAAGATATGAAAGACCTGGCGAAAAAAAAATTACAATAGAACCTAGAGAATGAAAAGGGTGCGGAAAAGCGTTGGGAAATGCGGTGGCAAAGCGGAATAAATAACATTTAGTGTGAGCGCTGAGAACATGCGAAAATGTAGTTAACATTGCAAAACAGTAACGAATGAAGTGGAAATGGAATTGAAAGCGCAAACACACACACACTTAGAAGGGGAGGAAGGACTTCAGCACAAAAGTATGCAAGTGCTAGACAAAATGTCCGCGAACGAAAGAGATGGGCTTCAAAAATAGAAAGAGCTGGAGCATCTTTTGTGCTGTTTTTTGTCTGTCTCGGTTTCTGCATTTCCAGCTGCATAAAGTTCGCATTTAATTTCGTTGGCAACCCCTTTTCCGTAGGCTCCCTCCTCCCGCTTTCATTCCATTTTTTTTTTCAGTTTTCCCCACTTTTTTCGCCGTTTTTCACAAATATCTCCTTGATGTTGTTGTTGTTTTTATCGCATGTTTGGCCGCGAGTTATCATTTCTAGAGACACCCACACACATAGAGCCATACAAAACACTGTAAACATGTCACAGTGTCTGTGCGGCGTCTGCAGCTTTCCCACTTTCCCAGCCCCATTTCCCACCGCTCCCATTTTTTTTTTGCTTGAAGCAAACAGGAAGCAGTCAGCCCAACACTGGCACAAATTAAATGCAATAACACGAAAAAAATATAGAAAAACGTAAAATAAAAGAGAGCCAAAGGAGAGCAGACTGGCATGAACCTCGCAGTTGCCGCAACGGAAGCGCTGTGCAGGATAAAGGGTAGCCGAGTCCTGCGGAATGGGGCGGAACTGGAACTAGTGCCACGTTCAAGCAATTATAGTCAAAGTGAAGTTGTAATCTTTGGTGGGTCTCTTGCAGATGGCAATGACAAATAACTCTATCTGCCATGCAAGAGAAATGGGCGGCGGTGGCATGCTACAAGTATCCTTGCGAAATTTACACACGAAATTGGATGCCTGATTCTAAGATATGCGAGCTGGAGTGGATTGTAAAGTCGAGACGCTTAACATAAATTTACTATTTATGACCTACGATATTTTAGAAGTGTACCCACTAAGTAGAACATTCATGAAATAATGCTGGATATAGAAAATTTAAGGAATTTATAACATCTAACTTCCTGTATGCCTATGAAGAAGAGAAATTATACTCAGCCTTATAAAGATGTGTGCATATATGAAATCTAATCAGGTTGCTCTTGCATAAAACACGACATATATATATATAGTTATATTGTTTTGTAATATTTCCTATAAAACCTCAAAATGCAGCTTATCAATTAGAAGTCAACCGTGCATTTGCTCCCCTGATTTTCACGATTCGCTGATCCTGGCAAGGCTCGAAAGTATGCAACACTGATGATTCGTTTTCCCACTTCCTTGCAACCGTCAGCTGACAAGAGCCACTTGAAAACTGGCTACAGTGGATTCAGGTCCGCGGTACTAATCACCAACTAACCATCGCGCACACATCCGCATGCTGTGGTCAATCCCGTCCAAATGGGGATGGCAAAAAAAAAAAAAAAAAATAAAAGGGAAAACCGGACAAACAACAACAAACCGGACCAGCAAAGCCTGGTCAATCGTCGGCGTTCAACGTCCAAGTCAAGGACCATTGCCTTGCCCTCAAGTGGAACTCCGCTCTTTTATTTTTGCTTCTATGTAAACTTTTTCTCCGCCCTTCGCTTTGCATTGCATGTTTGCCCCCTCCCACACTTCACGTTCTTTCCCCGGCTTTCATTTTTTGGCAACGCTTTGCGCGGAAATGTAAATTAATTGGTCTAACAAAGTGCACTTCAATTGTGCTGCGGGCATGTGTTGTTATAGTTGTTAGTTTACGTGTTCTTGTTGCTTGCTGGGTTTTTTGGGCTCCGCGGAGTTTTCCATTTCTGGCCGGACGATCATTAAAGTTTGGAGTGTTCCTAATGCAGCCAGCATAACGTTTTTAAGCGGTTGACTTTTTTGACATCTCCACAAGAAATTTAATGGTAATGGGCTTTTAACAAAAATTAAAAATTGAGAATTTGTGGAAAATATTGATGTTGAGTTCTGTTAATGGAGAACTTTTGTATTGGAGTTGTATTTTACGCTTAAAAGTTTTAAGCAGTACTTTTAAATAATGATTATTAAAAACATCAATTTTAAAATCACTTGGATTTTTTATTTGTAGTATTTTTATATTCGATAATTGCTAAATAATCATTTGACTTATTTATAATATATGATTCAGCTTCATAGATAAAGTAATGCTTTAAAGACAAAATTAAAGCATTAAAACCTTTTCCTTTGCCTTAAAACACTATATTTAAAGCACACACTTAACACCCACAAAGTTTAATAGTTTGATAGGTTGCATTTGAATATTAAAACCTAAAATCGCTTTTAATGAAGCATATAACGAATGTGAAAACTGTTTTGATGCCAGTCTACAAACGGCGAGGAAATCCGATTCGCTGATTATAACCTTTAACTAAATAGACAATTAATGGCCGAAGAGCTGCCGGCCAAAATGTCGAGTTGCGCCACTAATCAAACAACTTTTCGAGAAACCCACGCAACATCAACATCAACAAACGCTTCAGACATTCGGTCAGACAATTTCAAGTGCTTCTAGCACACAAATTTCAAAGCCTACGCATTCCGTTGTTATTTGTTGTGAACTTGTTTTTGTATCTTTTTTGTTTTTTGTTACTTGTTGCTCAGATGCCGCTGCTTTTGTTTCTGCTTTGTTTTTCTGGGCTTCAACAGGTAAGATCTCATGCCCCACACGGCCAGAGGAAATAAAAAGACTTGACAAGCATTTGGAATCGCCGGGTTGACATTTGTTGTTTGGCCCGACTTTGAGTCGAGTGTTGACCAATGTCGTCTCCCACACCCAGGGTCTGGTTTTCCGGGCTGCGCGCCTCGAAAAGTGTGGAAATCTTGCCATGAATGAGCATTTCCCCGACTCGCGACACGCTCGATTGTGTTGTCATTTGATAAATAATCGGCTTTCGCCTTTCCCCCAACCAATAATCTTGTTTTTCTATGCTAAATCGTGTTAACACGTCTTGGATCTTATGTGGTCGGCCCTTCGATGCCCCCAAAGAGAATTGAAAGTTTTTGAAGATTACTATGTATTCCAGCTTCTGTGTAAGCTGCGACATTGTGAAGAGTGTTTGAAAGGCTTGAGACGGTGAAGTAGATAATTATCTGGGTTAAGGATGAGTTACAGCACAAAAAATTAGAATGACACCTTAAGACATTGTCGAGATGATAATAAACTATGACAATTTAGTTATCTTTATTTGTATGCTATTGTGCAAGTTGGTGTACTTCGGAACATGTGGTAAATTGTTAGGTAATTTTCATGCCTAAGAGATTAGAATTTAGAAAAATATGTACAAATATTGGTTGATTTTCATTTCTGTACTCTTTAAAAACGAATTCGTTAAGCTCTTTTTCATTTATAAAATTTGATTTTCATCTCCATTCAAAACTAAATTGTAAAAATCTTTTCGAAATAAATAGTCCTAAAAACCCTAAGAAATTTCTTTACACTTTCCACAATTTTTGAAACAAACACACTTTTCGGCATTTTAGGCATTATGTATATATTATTCAGGTTAAGCTCTTTTCGCTTTCATTTTGTTATTCCATTTGTCTATTGCACGGATTTTTCGGTAGATTTAATTGACACTGTAACAATTCTTAAGGCGATTATAATTGCCAGCGAGTTGAATTTTCATAAATTGCACATAAAATTTCAATTTCACTTTGCGCGAAGCGCACACAAGCACAGGGTCATTGTATGTGTGGTTGAGTGAAATATGTGTGCATAATTAATGCACATTTCACTTTAAAATGCACAGGCACACACACAAACACACGCCAATGCACATGCACTCGCTACACACACACACTCGCACTGCCATACAAAATGGCGACGGCTGTGACGCCTTTTCCGCCATTTGCTTTGAGCCGAGATTTGTGTTTAATTGTTGCATGGTGAATTCAATTTGCAAGTGTGCAATGTTGTTATGTGTGTGTGAGTGTGTGTGCGAGCGTTTGCGTGTGTTGGTGAGAGTGCAATGCACGCCTCAAAGTAGGCAACGTATGTTAAGCCCATATTCCTCATTATCCAAAAAGTTTTAAAAAATCCCTTCATTTAATTTAATTTTTTTAATTTCTCATTATTTCTCTTTACTTTTATTTCGATTTTAGGCAGCAAATTAATTGGTAATATTTAATTTAAATCGGAACCGGTTAAAAAAGAGCTGTGCCGTTTGGCGTTTTCCGTTAAGCACGCGCGACCGGGCGCATCTCAAAACACGAACTGAAATCCGAAACTGAAAACTCGACGCCAGCATCCACAGTCGACGGCGGCAGCGACGCCGACTGAGGCGGCGGCAGAGGTAGCGAGTATCCGGAATGGAATCCGAAATAGCCAAAGTTCGGCGTTCTATCGGCATCGACAGCGAACTTCGGGGCCGAATGGTCGCGTTTTCCACATGTGGGAGTCGGCCATTTCCCGAGATAATAACAACAACAGAGAGGCAAAACGACAACAGAGCGGACTGAAAATGAATTTGGAGACACGGAGAGACTTGCGAGAGACTTTTGGTGCACCTGGGAGAGCGAAAATCAGCCGGTAGGTACCGTTATTACCTGCCGGCAAAGTAAACAAAAACAAAGCACTAAAAGACGTAACCGACTAATGAAGGCCCTTACTTGGGATAAATGTTACTAAAAAATGAAATTCTATAGAAATTATAAAATTAAAACATCTGGAAACCGCTATTTTATATAATTTCAAAACATTCCTGTTGTTTTATTTAACAACCATTTCTCATCAATTTTCATGCTATACCTTATTTAAAATAAAATGTAATTACAATCTTAAATATAAATATTTACGCGAAAAGGGCAGTTAAAAATACAAGAGTGGAGACATTTTCTTCCCCATATAACCAACAAATATTTAGTAAAGCTTTAAATCAGAAATGCGCTTGCGCATTGAATATTTTGTTGAAGAATTGAATAATAATGGGAACAGTCCGGGTCCTGGAAAGTATCCTGTCTTTTAACCCATATTAAAAGCTTTCAATGAAAGCTTTTCGAAGGAAACTGATTTTCAAATAGCTTTTAAATAATAACCGTGTACTTGAAATGTTCAAATAACAAGTTATACTGTAACAAAATACTAATAAGTTACCACTTAACTAAAAAGTTATTTTAAGCTCCAAAAGTGTGTATGAGAATATATGTTCTGGACGTAAAAAGGTTATAAAATACCATTAACAAAACGCTTATCGCAAGCCCTTTAAATCCTTAACTTCCTATTGCAGAAAATTTACATTTTAACCATTAACAATGGAAGCAATAAAATAATTGAATAGAAAGCAGGGGAAAAAAACCGAAAAGCTCAATGCTGCAGACAAAGCCACGAATATTGAAAAGAAAAGCGCCTTAAAATAATTATCTTAAATAGGCGAACGTAATTACAACAAAGAGGCAGGCGCACAAAACAATGAAAATGGGGCTGGTGATGACGCCACCCCTCCCCACTCATTTTCTTGGCCACCCACCCCTCCTTCAATCCATTCAAATAAACAAACAAACAGACGCCGCAACATCACTTGAGCAGCGCCCGCGGCACACTGAACTCTTAAGAATATTGAGAGTGGTGCCAAAAGGGGCAGGGTCGGAAAATAGGGAAATTGCTAGACCAATGGGGCGGGGAAAACCGCTGCCAGATAAGTGTCACTGTTAAGTGCATCCAGCAAGTGGGCAGAACTCATTTGTGGCCACAATGCCAATTTTGATTGCAACTGCAATCGAGACACTGAGTGCTCCGAGTGGAATACTTTGTACGGTTCCGTTTTTGAAAACGAATTTGTATACGGATACAAATACTCATAATGGGCAAGTTCAAGTGGTTCAAACTCAGCCCTTGATCGGCTACAGTAAATTAAAGCGGCCAATTGCTTTCGCTTATCGAAATAGATAAAGGGAATACACAGAGTTGAAAAAAAACTTTTTAATTAAGACCAAAGGGAAACGATCGAACATAATTTAAAGTTCAATAACTTGTTAAAAAGTCGGCAAAGAAAATGTTTAGAAAACGCGTTTATCTGGATTATTCTTAAGATCATTCTTAAGATAATTTCTTTTTAAGAAAATCTCTCGTGTTCATATTAACTATATAAAATATAGTAAATACAAGGATTGGAATAAATAAATCTTATATAGTTAATACTTCCCTCACATTCGTAAAAAATTCACATTATTTAGCATCACTGTATCCCGCGACTGTTCATCATCTTTCGCAGTTAATTCGCAGAGGGAAAGTCAACAAAAGCGAAAGGCAATGAACTTTTCACGGAGAGCAGATTGCTCTTCATACACTAAATAAATCTTTCAAGTGTCGTTCAATTGTTGCAGAACACATATATCATTATGTCAGCACAGCAGCAGGGTATATTTAAACGATTCCAAAGATTAAGTCGGCGACTTACCTTGAACATTAATGGATTGCGTTCAATATCAGACTCGGCGTTTTCACAAAGTGTTTCCGTTTCCGAAAGAAAAGCAAGGAACTGCAAAAGAAATATGAATCATTAAACTTATGTGTTTATTATGGCATTTAATGATGAATCTCACCTGATCCATGGCTCGATCAAAAGATTGAAGGCTGTGCACCGCTGCATGGAGTTGCTTGCCACGATTGATGACTCCGCTGTTTAGGTTAGCATATCTGCCAATTAGGACAAGAATCGGTTAGCAAAGAATTCACAAATTCCCAATTTACTATCCTTTTTACCCGTAGAAATCTAACCATTTCTTGCCCACTATTTCACTTCACTCACCGTTGATTGATGACCTCCGTCATCTTCTTGATCCTGGTGGTATCATCATTGGGATAGACGGCAATCAGTTTCTGTGTCAG
This sequence comes from Drosophila melanogaster, assembly GCF_000001215.4. Taxonomy (NCBI): domain Eukaryota; kingdom Metazoa; phylum Arthropoda; class Insecta; order Diptera; family Drosophilidae; genus Drosophila; species Drosophila melanogaster. Next base: position 19,506,648 of record NT_033777.3, on the reverse strand, counting down.
CTCGTTGAAGATATCGAAGTGTTGCTTGTTCTGGTGCAACTCCGCATGGAAGGACTGCCAAGGGAAAGAGAGAGTGAGTGTGAGAAATACCAAGTGTTGATGGTAGTGTTAGCACATACCTTCTGCTCCTTTTGCTGTGCCTCCAGGATGTCGGCTGTGGTGGCGATGGTTCCCATCCGCTCAGCCCGCTGCTCCATGCGGGCCAGCCACTTCTCGAGCTCCAGGCGCTTGGCCTCGAACCTGCGGTTAATTTAAGATGGTGACAGGGGGTTAATTGGTCGGTCAACGGTTAAGAGGGGTGAAAACCTACCGCTGTGAGTCGCTCAGCATGTTTTTCAGTTGGGCAGCTCGCTGCAGGACACATTGGGACGTCTCATCCCAGTGCTCTCGCAATCGGGTCACTGTTGAACAATTAAGCGAATTAGTTATTGGTGTCAGTGAAAATCTGCTATGTTATAGTTAAATAGAACCATATTAAATGTCAATGGTAAACAAAGATTAGCCCGAGTTTATCACAGTACTCTTTGGTTTATTGCCCGGCCATGCAATTTAGTAGGTATAATAACTTTCGTTAGCAATTTGCTTTGTCAGCTCTGCTGGTTCAGGGTCATGTGTGTGTGCTGTTATGGGTTAAGCTTCAGCCCTGTGCGGGAGGCAGGTTGGGGTTAAGTGACAACACAAACACACTAGCTATATCCTTCGGTGTGGTTACCTTTCAGACAGCAACGCATATAATCTAAGTCCGCTGAACAGTGCGGTGCTAGGGAAAACTGTTTCAGCTCTACGAAGTCGAGGATCGAGAAGAAATAAATAAATTAACCAAACATATGGAAAGAGTAGGAGGTATTCAAAAATAGTCCAAATAGGCTTAAGATGATAAGAAAAATTGTCGAAAATATTTTTGTAAAAGAATATTTTTTTTTTCGACATGAACGTAATAGTAAAATATAATTTTTGGTAATTTCAGTAAATAACAATTTCCTAGAAAACATCACTTATGTATGTACATATGAACACTACTTAAATTTCTTGGCATTCAAGTATTTCTTTTTTTTTTTTTGGTATTGGGACTGGTATAGGTTTAGGTCTATAGTTTTTGCGCTATTATTCTCTGTACAAATGCTGGTATACTTGGTTAATTATTTATGCTGGACAAACCCTTTTTTATAAGGTGTTTATGGACATTTCGTTGATAAACGTTTCTGGGAGATGCTTAAAGGGCAGGGAGAGGAAAGCCACCTTTTAGAAACCTTACCCTGAATGCCACCGCTTGAGTTCTGGGTTAGCTGGGTTTCGTCGTGCGAAGACCTTCTGCGCATGCGCAGCTCCTCCCGCGACAGAGCCCCACTTCCGGCGGCCACTTGAGCGGCAGCAGCTGCAGCAGCCGCAGCAGCAGCGGCAGCGGCAGCTCGTGACTGTGCCTGATGTTGCAGCAAGGCGGCGGCGGCAGCGGAACCCGGCGATTGGCCCATATTATGGACCACCTGTGGCGGTATGTTGCCCAACAATTGCTGGCGGATCTGCTCGCGAAACTCGCTGCTCAGCGGCATTGGTGGTTGCTGCGAACCGGAAGTTCCTGAATTTGCTACCGCATTTCCGGTGGACGAATTTCCACCACCACCACCAGCAGCGGCCACGGCATTCAAATTGTTCTGAAAGCGATGGCGACTATATTGGAGCTCCAGTGGTAAGTTGCGATCCAGTGAGCGCATATGGTGCTCAATGGTGGAGCGCATGGATTGCTCCACCTGGGAATTGGAGCTTGATGAGGAGGAATTATTGAGCAGGGATTGCTGCTGGGCCTGGGCCCTCAGTTGTTTCAGTTCCTCCAGGGATTGTCGCGAGTCACCTGCTCGTCCTTCGTCCAAGGATAGGTTCCTTTCGTAGTTGGCCGTTCTGAGATTAACCGAGCCACCGCCCAGATGTCGAGCACCTGCCGCTAGGCTAGCCTTAAAGCTCAAATCGAAATTGTTTTGGACTGCAGCCTCCATGTTTCTCAGATTCATTTGCTCCTGCATGGCCCGTTCCATGTTGCGCAAGCCACTCTCAATTCCCCGCAGTGCATCCTCCGATCCGAACTCCTCTGTGGGCGATGCAATCGATCGCTGGTTGATTTTCTTCGCCTCACTGGCTCTTGTGGGCGCTGGCGAGGGTACGGGATTCAGGCCATTTTTGGAGCTCTGTTCGCTGAGAGCCGCCACGGCGGATTGGAGGACCAGTGGCGGCGGTGGTGGTGGCATTTCAAAGGGGTTTGAGCACCGCCGAGCGGCCATTCCCTCGGCGGAGAGCGTTGAATGCTTTTCGGGCGGTGGCGGCGGTTTATCCTTGAACTTCATGCCTGCCAACGGGGAACTTTGTGCTGAGTTCTGAGCGGAACTCTGAGTGGAAGCCGGTTTCCTGGGCAGCGGCGGTGGTTGCCTCATGGTTGGCGGTAGTCCGGGCACCATCATCGGCTGTCCATCGGGCATGCTCTTCAGGCTGTGACGTTTTGGTGGTATTTCCGGTGGTGCCGCACGATCGCTGGCGCCCCTGGCGGGAATCGCCGGAACCGGACGACTTTGGGTGGGCGGCAAGGGGGGCGGGGCACCGGTTTTGTGGGCCGGCAGCGTGTTAGTCGCATGCTGCTCCTGCGATCCCTGTTTCCTCAGCAATTGCTGTCCTCTGAGTGCCGCCTGTGCTGCCAATTCCGAGTTGATGCGAGGTATCTCGGGTGCGAGTTTCGGTCCATGTGTGCCGGAATCATCGCCACCCAAAGTGGGCGGGATTGGAGGCGGTGGTTTGGCAGTCATATTGATTTCCACGCCTCTTCACAGCCTTGTGCGTTTTAAAGGATTTTCCCGGGGCTTTTATGTTGTATATTTTGTGTTGTTGGCTTTGCGGGATTTTAACACTTCACTTGATTTGCATTATCACGCTGCGCATTATGTGCGTTTAAATGTTCGATTGGCCAGCGGCTCTTCACTCAGTCTTCGCCGTAATAAATGTGTAAAAAAGTGTATAAAAAACGGCACTGTTGACATTGGTAAAACGTTGAATGTTAATGGTAAACATAAACTCCACCTCTCCCTCTTTTTCTCTCTCTCTCTCTTTATCCCACTTTCTCGCTCTCTTTTAGATTTGAGTTTGTTTATAAAACGTGCCGGAAACTTAACACAACCAACTACCACAAGTAAATACTTCAAAGAGCAAAATAAACAAAAGAGAGTACGAAAAATACTCTTAAATTCGCACTCCATTTGCGTCATCTTCGCAACTTTCTCTCTTCACCGCACACACACACACAATCACTTCTTGATTTTCACCACACTTTGCGCATTTTCCTGCGCCGGCTGTTTCTCGTTGCATACTTCTTGGCGCTGCGTGCTTTTGTCCGCATATACAAACAGTGGGCACCAACTAATGAGAACACTGCCTTATAATAAATGGGGGTCATTCTGAAGCTCAAATTACTTGATTTTATATATTTTCTCGACTATTTATATAATACAGACAGATTAAGATATCCGAAAAAAAACTAAAAAGGAAAACAATTTTCAAAAAGAGACTTTCTAAATTGTTTAATAATAGTTTTGAGAGGGACAAGAAAAATAAGATAAAATAAATAAGATTCTCCGATCTGAAACATTTGGATTCCAAATAAGTTAAATCATACTTCTAAACACCTACATAGGTATTTTCAAGGGTATGTTACTTTCTGTGGCACAAGTCAGTTTTCAATATTTCCTATTTCTCTCTTATCCAGTGTCTACTGCACATTTCTTGGCTGGCCGTTCCGCATACGAAATCAGCGGGCTACTGGCAATGCTTTCACGCATTTCGAAGTCGGTCCTGCTGCTGCATTTAACTTTTGGCACCTGCAACAACGCCAACGCAGACATGTAGTGCGCTTTATTGTGATACCTTGGCCCCCCGCCCGGTGGCTCCTTCTGCGGAAAAGCCCGTCCAGGCACTTCCTTGGTGGCAGGTGCATTTAACTTCTGCCACAGACACAAACACAGACACGCTGGCGAACAAGTGCAGACAACAATGTCGGGACGATGGCCATTTGGCATACGGGGCATTTTCAGTTTCCACTTGTGATTCTTTTGTTGCCCGTGTGCGCCTCTGTTGCATATTCAACCCGGCTCGACTGGCTCTGTCGTTGCAGCAGCAGTGGCAGGACTAAAAACTATTATCCTGACGACCCCTCCTGGCAACTGAAGGTTCCTGAGTCTTTCCTTCCTTCCGTCACCGACTTATAGTTAATAGGTTTCTCGCTGTAATTTTTACGGCCGCGTCTGCCGGCTTCTTGATTATGCAGCCGTTGCCAGATCTATTTAATTTATGACAAAAGTTGATTATTTAAAACTTCACTCGCAGCTGGAGAAAGTTTCTCTGCTCCCTTTTTCGACTGCCTCACAATTGCACTCAATTAGCTGGAGGCTTTTGCAGAAAGTTATGTAAAGCGGATTAGCGGGCTGTGAAATGACAACTAATGGAAATGGATTGTCAAAAACTTCTGGCAGATTGCTGATTTGTCCAGAAAGTAAATAAAATATGTCAGAAATACGAAATTAAAGACGAAAACTAGTTAAAGGATCCATTTATGTTGCAGTAAATAACTAATGGTTATTTGATTTGCCTATGTAATCAAGCTGCTATCCATCAATTGCATACACAACTCATGAATTAAGTATGCGTAATTCCTCAAATCGACAATATGCTCCACATTGAGTCGACAGCCAACTTGATTATCCCAACAATAGCAAATACGTTTTGCCGGCCCTTCACAAATAGGGCTCAATAAATTCAATACCCATTGGACCCTTCTCCATCCATTTTGCGTTGGCTTTTCTATTGCCTAGCTATCCCTAATAACACAATAATGGCTTCGATAATGAGAGCAATTTTTCCACGACACTCGATTGACACATCCATTGTTCTAGGCTACACCAATCATTAATCATATTTCCCCCGCTTTACTTTCGACGCCCAGACAATTCCGACAATTTCTCATTTTAAGTTTTCAGCTAAGACTTGGCAAAATTTGCTTATAAATAGTCAGAAAGCATGCTATGCGATGAAACTTCGGTGCTTTGCGTTTGGGGAGGTGTGGCTTCAAAATGGGGCCGATGGGGGGCGGATACATAGATAAACTATTTTTATACAAGACACGTTTTCTGCCAAGAGATGCGGGCGATACAGGCGTATGAAATGTTTGACTGCTCCGCCTAAAAGTATGCAATCAAGTTCTCAGCTGAGTTGTGGCGCTTGTTGATGAAAGTATCCTTGTATTTCTTGCTCAAGTTATTTTTTAAGTTTGCTGCGGTTGAAGTTTTAGCCGCGGCCAGAGTAGTTTATAGGATATACAAAGAATGCTCAAGAGAAAATGGTTATTCTTCTGGTGGCTAAACTATTTCATCTCACAAGAAAATTGGAACAATGTGCTTTCAAGCAAAGCGTGGTTAATAAATTGATGGAAACAGAAAACTATTGACTAACTTAGTTAACAATGATATCTAGAAGTATGAATAGTTCCATACAAGATCCCCAAGAACTTTTTAACTGCTTTTACTGGGACTAAACTACCTTCACGGAATTGTGGATTCATTAACTACAGGAGGCCGTAATCAACCATTATTTAACGTAAATTTCTCGCAGTGCAGTTGTTGCGCTGCTTGTTGCAGTAGTTTCCGCTTTGTTGTTTTAGTTCTTGTTTATTTTTGCCATTGGAGGAGCTCCAAGATTCGTTGTGTTATTTTTCTACGCTTTCCATTTTTCGCAAGCGTTGCTGTTTTTGTGCTTCGCACGGAGTGGACTCCAATGAATTCCTAGACGCACACACTCACACACGTGCGCTCAAGCACACACACACACACACACAGAGAGAAACAAGCTCGCACGCCTTAAGTTATGCTTCACATTTTTTCTGCTGCTCTTCAGGCTCGTTCCGTGTAATTTATTGAAACACATTCATTTCTCGCTATGATGTGGGCAATAGCAACAACAACAAAGGGCAAAAAACGACCGCCATCAGAAACACGCCCACTTTATTTAGCCAGTTGTTGTTGCTCGTCTGCTTTTTGTATCGCATAAACTTGGTTTATTGAATATTTATATGCAAATTGCGGACGATTTCGTGAATGCATGGTCTTTTTTCTGCTTTTGTTTATCCTATTTGATTATTCATTTGTAATGGAATTTCATATTTTTCAATAATTAATTTCTATGGATTTATGATGGGCTTGTAAAGTGCTTTTTGTAATTTATATAAGCGTTTAATGGCTATGTGGATTGAACTTGTTTATTCGGGATTAATAATTTTACGCATTTTTGTACTTAATAGCTGTAAGTAGGTACTGGAATAAATCCAATAAATTAAATTACATTTCTATAGGTTTTATGGTTTTATGATTTTTGAATTTATGGATTGCTGATACCAATCAGAGCATATTTTTTTATTATGCCATTAAGTGAAATTAATGAAACATTGTGTTCCCACTGATTTTTCCATGTATTCATTCCTGGCTCATTTTTTATGCAGAATAATAACAAATATTGTTTATTTAGCTTGCGAATTTCACGCAGTTTTCGTTATTTGTTTCTTTCACAGGACGCTTTTCCCTTTTTTGTTGAACAACATTTTGCGGCTTTTTGCCACCCTCACGTTTATTGATTTACAAATACGGCGGAGAGCGAGCGAGAGGGGTAGAGTGGGCGAGCGAGTGAGAGAGCGAGAGGGGAGCAGGGCAGGGCAATAAGCCGCCGCAGACACAAAACTTTAAATGCCGTTTTGTGGTTTGACTTTGCTTGGCTTTTGGCTTGTTAGCCCCACTTAAACTCTTGGACACACACGCACACACACTCGATTGGTTCGCTAGTCGAGCAACGAAAATGTTGCATCTAAATTACAATTTCTTGTTTATATTTTTATATTTCTGCCGGAAGCTCTTACGCGACGCGCACCATGCAGAGAAAACGTGAATGGCTCCACGGGATTACACGGAATGGATTTGGATATGGAGGAGTTTCACAACCGTTTGTACGTAGTCAGAGCCAACGAATGTCCTGACAAGCTGCTCGCAGAACTACGGACCCCCAAAGCGGACAAAGCGGACAAAGAAGAAACGGAGAGAGCGAATGAGAGAGAGAGAGAGAGCGAAAGTCACGGCGTAAATTCAACACGGCACCGCTTTTGTCGAGCTCTCCAAAAGAGCGACAATCAGCCGACCAGCAACCCCCAAATGGGTAAACAAAAGGTGAGCGGCCAAAAGGGGAGCGCTCTGGTGGGGCGAGGGGTGAGGTGGGGCTCGGTGGGCGATATAGCAACCCCAAAGCAAGTTTACTACCAGTGCACTGGAAAAATTTACTAAGCTGCTTACACTCTATCGTGCTGAGTGTAAATGGGAAAAAATGCCCGAATATTTTGTTAAGTTAGGTAAGAATTTAATTTTCATTACTTCAAATGTATGAAATAGTTTTCAGATCTTAAATTCTTGTTTTTTTCTTGCAGTGCTCGCCACCCACCACCCATTTGTAACTTTCCTAACCAAACTTTCTCCCGACTTCCGTGATGCTCTCTGTGTATATTGGGTTCACCGGCATTCCGGCAGTTTTCTCCGGCTGCTCTCCGGATCCACTGGCATTTGTTTTGCTAGGATTCCGTGGGGAGCATGCGCATGGGGCGATGCGATTTAGCCGGAAGACATTCAACCTTCCTGCCACATGTTGTGCGTACGTCTCTGAACCTTGACAACTGATAAGGATTATTTTTGCACAGGGTTGCGGCATCACCCACCGCACGAAAGAGATGGATGCATTCGGACAGAGTGAGAGAGAGAGTGAGCGAGAGAGAGGGAGCGAAGCGAGGAGCTTGAGCGGTTCGTTGTGCCATTGATGGAATTTGATGTTTATGTTATTGTGGTCTTAGATGTAGATTTTCTTTTATGGGTTGCGCAAACGGGAAAAATGCTTGGTGTGCATTGGCCTTAATTAGTTGAAGAAAATATGGGAGGAAAATGGAGGGTGGCTGTCGAGTGATAAGAAAGTCATTAATGGGATAGTAGGCCAAGAAACTAGCTGAAGAATTAGTTGAAAGGTTGTTACGAGATCGCGGACAACTTTTTGATTAGAATGCAAATTGGATTTAAAAAAGAATATACTTTATTATTTTAAGGTTGATAACCACTAGCTGAAAAAGCAATTGTCAATTGAAATATTCATGCATTTTTGTATAAATGTAAAGTTTCGTGCGGCATGGCAGAGACTGAAGGAACTTCATTGTTATGTCCTTGGGCACCCAGCAAGTGCAACCTTTTTAATGAATTTAATTAAAATTCATTAGACAACGAAAATTGTTAACGGCATTTCGGTCATATGAGATGCCCAGGGGCAAAAACAAAGACAGAGAAAACAGACCGAGAGGAGTCCAGGCACAGGACACGTAGTCGGTTGTGCTGGCCCAGGACAATTTGCGTAATGAGTAAGTGCATGGAGTCCACACCTTTTTCTCCGCTCGCATCCTTTTTATCCTTCCCACACTCCTTGCAGCAGGGAACTGGAATTTCATTTTTCCGCAGCTGAAAGAGGAGCACACAACTTGGCTTCGCCCCAAGCGAAGTCTGGGCAAGATGTACCAGGACACCCAAGGGCATTCGGGGTGACACAAACATACACACGCACGCACAAACAAACAATGGCACACACGCAAACGAACACACTTTTTAAAAGTTTCCCTGAAGCACCTATAACCTGCAATGTTTAGACAAATTTCCCACATACTTTCGTTGCACAAAAAAATTTGTTTGTGCGCAAAACTATTTTAGCGAAAATAACTTACAGGGCTGAAAGGCTAAAAAGGCTTAAAAGCCGGAGCTAAAAGTCTAACAACCATGACAATAATTTCACTTAATGCTTACTTAAATCCCACGAACAAGGGGGCGTGGCAAATCGGGCGTACCGAGGTGCCTTTGTGTCATAAAAGGTCTGAGGTTAAGCAGCCATAGAGAGACTCGGCTTCACTTCACTTTTTGAGTAATTAAGAAAAGAAACAAGACGCGGAAAAATGATCGCGGCAAATAGCGACTTTGGATACCCTTTACTTAAAATAAAAACTATTGAAAAAAGTAGAAATGTTTTCTAAGGCATATTAATAGCCACACTTTACAATGTGAGTTTCGTTTATAGTTATTATTATGAGCTCTTTAAGAAATTTATACACTTAAATTTTTATTTAAAAACAGCTTTATAATATTGTAATTACATCTTTGTTAGATTCATGATTCGTGAACATTTTTTGATATACTTTTACCAAGATTCCAGTAAAAAGCCAATTATATCAATTCTTTGTCAAATGGTGTAAGCATTACCCTATTTAAATTAAGTTCATAAATTCATATTTATATTTCCAACAATTTTTGTCCCACTGTACAAGCTGAGGGAACTTGCATTTTAAAGCGGAGTAGCCAAAGCAACGAACTTCTTGAAAGCGCAGACACATGCCAGGAAGCTATGCCAAACCATTGAAAAGAAAGCGCTTGACTGGGGGGTGTAGAGCACTAACTTTGGATAAAGAAGGGGTTTTTGCAAATGCGAGGAAGGGAGGGGGCGGCGAACTCCCTTATTATTCGGGGAATGGGCGGTATAAGAGGGGCAAGGCCTATTAAAGCGTGTAATGGCGTGAAGCGGGCGTGTGTAGAACCAAAACAGAAGGAAAGGAAAGCTGGATGGGTTGTGAAGTTGAAGGCGTTTGCGAGGCAAAAGGCTGCAATTAAAGGCAATTTGGACGCCAAAAGGAGGAGGTGTGGGTGCGAAGCCACTGAGCCTGTGCTTGGCCAACTGAGTGCGTTGTCCTTTCAGATAATATGCTCGCAGCTGGCTTGTTGGTGTTGCTCTGTTGTGGCAGTTGTTGGCCAAGTTGCAGCAACAGCCGCTGCACTGAAATTGCATGTCAAAGACAGATTTACGAGCCAACCTCAACCCACACACACACACACACTTGTACTTCTACACTCGCCCCCATCCGTGCGGTCTGGCATTTTATTTATGATAAGGACTTTGGGGTCATTTGGGTTGGCGAAAAGTTTGTACGACTCCTGGCCCAAAAATGAGAGACGGGAAGGAGAAGCGAAAATAAGGTGCAGCTAGACGGAGCAAAAGGGAAAAGACAAACCGCCAACGAGATAATGAATAATGGTTTAATTAAGCCTCACTTTACGAAATACGTAATTAATTGGAGCTCTTTGCTTCATTTCCAACCACTTTTACCGATAATAAACTAGGCCTGGCCGCGACGAGTTTTCCGTGGAAATCCTAAACGGGCTTTGAAAAGCAAATTGAAATACAATGCCGCCGTAATGGACATATTTTCAGTTTGGCTCTTAGCCAATAGTTTGAGGCAAAATTGAAACATTGTACCACTACAAAATACTCTATTCAAGCGAACAGCACTTCAATATGAAGATAAGTAAAATCAAATGTAAAGCATTACGTACTTTACATAAAATTAATAAATGGAAATATATTATTATTAATAATACTAAATAGATTGCTAAAATGTAATATTTAAAATAATAAACCTTTAACAAACTTTGGGTGTGCATAAGGGCAAAATAAAATGAATTGCAATACAAATAAAACTCTAACAAGCTCAGAACTATTATGTGGACTATTTTTTCGCATTTTATAATACTAAAGTATGTATGTGCAACTGCAGGGCACACAGCACTCTACAAAGCACAAAAAAGCAAAATTCACTTGGTGCAAGCAACTGTTGGCATCTCCATTACAAAAGGCCCACACAGATGCCCTCCTCCGACCCCCTCTCTCCACACACATATACACAATCACAGAGGCAAACACACACTTAAAGCAGGAAAAAAATAAGGCAGAAATGCACGTACAAATGGCCGAGATGAGAGAACGTGGCCGACAAGTTACAAATGTTTATGACAAACCAAACATCATAATAATGTGTAACAAGCAGTGCAGGCAACTCCCAGCTCATCTGGCTCCTCTCGCCCTAACATCACCACCCCCCGGGAAATGCCACCCCGATCCCAAAGAGCATGAAAATATTTCAGTTAGCATCCTGCTGGCTGGATATTTTCCCATTTTCCCCGCCGGCTGCCTCGCTTGTCAATTAAATGTCAACTGGCATAAATGTTGCATGCCGCTTGCTCAACTGCCACATTAAAATTCCGCAGAGAAAATAAAGCAAATAAAAACGGGAGAGCATGTATGGGAATGAGACTTTTCTCTCAACGGAGAGCTCTTTACCCGCAAATGCTCTTAATACAGTGGCTGTCAAACTGCAGGACTCACCACGACCTGAAAGTATGCAATCATTTGTTTAACAAGCAAGCGAAACTCTCTCTCTCTCCCTCTTTTGTCCACCTTAGTGTGAGTATTTATTCTTGACATTGTTTTGAGTCAGCCAGTTTAAAGAGAACGTTTTCGAATTGAAACAAACCGGCTACCGAGGTTCACGGCCCCCTTATGCAAATGTTGACAGTCCTTTTAACCACACTGCCACCGCTTCTCTTCCCGAATCCCCTTCGAAAACATTCCCCTGACTGAGTTAGCAAAATTTAAGTGGCCATTCGCTGGCTTCTGTTGCTGTTCAGTACAAAACTCAAATGTCTCGCTTTTCCCCTTTCCCACTTTTCCACATTCATACGCTCACCTACCCATATCCTTGCATGCATTTTGTCTCGACCGGCGGAAATTTGTTTGCACCGAAGTGATTTCTGGGTTTCGCTACCGGGGGTTTTCCAAAAGAGGAAATGGATCCGTGTTGTACAGCCATCAGCCGTATCCAATCCCCTTGGCAGCGGAGACAGAGCAGCTAACAAGGCCTAATGAAATTTCCATATGTGAGCCAATTTGCACAATTTCATTCAGAAATTAATTGAGATTCGAAAATACACTCACGAATGGGCAAGATGCAAAACTATTTGCAGAGTCTAATCAATGCCTTAGATAAAATAATTACTTTTGCGAGAGTTAAGTGGTAAGTCGACATTGTGGTTGGCAAAGATTTAAGATCTAAATTTGACGAATAATAAGTTATGCATTAGAAATTATAATGCTTCTTAGATAATTATTCAGCATTTTAGATTTGTAATAAATCACAGAACTCACACTTAAAATAAAAGAAATTCTATAAATTCTATACACACATAAAATAAAATAAATAAATAAAATAAAATAAATAAAAAAATAAAATAAAATAAATTTATAGATACGGCGCAGAAGATTGATGATCATCAGAAATCTTAAGAAGTTACCCTCTTGAAAATGCCATACCAAACTCAATGCATTTAAAACCCCCATAGTTCTTAAAGGACTCACCTTTTTCCTGCAGTTGTTGCCGTTTTACGTCGCCTTTGAGCACTTCCGCTGTGTGAACCAGTTCGTTGAGCTGCGGCTTTTTCATTTTCAATTCACGCAGGACTTTCTGTGAACGGGAGATATATGTGATGTGAGAAAATAGGATATGGGTGTGAACCAGAATGGGTGTGTTGAATTTCATGGGGCGCACCTCCTGCTTCTCGATGGCCAGTCGCACTGCATCGCCATCGTCGACGAGCACGCTCTGTATCTTGATCATGTTTTGTTCCCAAGTCAGCCAGTCGGAAATTTGCAGCACCGACTTATCGAAGCTGCCGGCCAACGCTCCAGTACCACTCGGCTCGTTATTGTACTCTGCAAGGGGAAAAAAATGTGACAAATTGAAATGGGATTGAAAATGAAAGAGGAACGAGCGTGGTGAAGGACTTCTTGCTAATTAGCCTGTCCTTTTAAACAGACCCACACAATCATCCTGTGTGTCGCTGCTGATGATGACTTACTACTCATTAAACAGCACCAGTTGCGGTTTTGACCCTAGCCAACTGACCACTGCTCGTGGTATACTTATCGAGGTCACTGTAGCTGCATATTGAATTATGGATTTTCATTCTCGACCACTACTCATCCAACTATTTTTCTTTATTTCTGGTGTGGTTTGCCACTGCCCCCTTGACTTTGTTGCACATTTCAGCAAAAGGCAAGTAAATGAAAAACTATTTCAATGAAGCAAAAGTTTCGAGTGTCTTGGTTGATGGCTGTACGATGGGATACACATAAAATTTAAGTATAAAATTCCATAAATATATTTTAACAAATAAATTAAATTTCTAGGGCTATTAAATTAAATATACTGGCACAATAATTAAAGTTTTAGAATATAGTATTAAAAGGGGAACAATGAGTAACGTATTTTTGCCAACTTCAAACGAATATCTAACTGATGCCAACGCAATGAAAGCGAATGACAATGAAGTGCATCGCATAATAATATTGTTTTAACCCCTGGACTAAAGTTGGTTCCCTTTGCATTATTTCCCCAACTTTTTCCATTAAATGACAATTTTCAATTGCAAGCCATTCAAAGCAAACCATGGTGCAAATATTTCAAAACTCGAAGAAGTAAAGGAGAAACACTTGAAATACTTGAGAAAAAAGAGTAGAAAGGAAATGTAAAGAAAAGCTTAAGTAGGCGCAGAGCAAAGGCACCGAAAGGAGACTGAAAAAATGGCCAGGTGGGTGGAGGCGGGTTGCTCCTTCTGACAGTTATGAAAGTTTCTCCAGGCCTGAGTTTGCCAATAATCCGGGAAAACAAAACCAAAACAAACTAAACTAAAAATGGAGGGACACGTTGGTTTTTTTTCTGCTATTTTCGTTTGTAGTTTTCGCAGTGTCCCTCGCAGGATTAGGCCGGTCTGCAAGGACAGGGGATTTCGGCGACAAATGCCAAGTCCAAGGAGGACAGCTAACACGGTCCTGGCCACCAGCGGGATTCAGGACATGGGACCCGGAACGCAGGCCGCGTCAAGTTGTGGCGTCTGAAAGCATTTACTGTGAGTGAGCGACTGAATGAATGAGAGTTCCAAGCCCGCAAGAAGCTGTTAAGCAAATATATGCACTGAGAAAAATATTCAGTGTGACACAATTATTAGATATATTTATTATTTAGAAAAGGGCTTAGCCTTGTTATATCCCGAGAAATCTCAAAAATGGGACAAAATCAGAATTGTTAAATCAGTTTCCATGATAATCAAACACATTTCATTATTTTCCAAAGAAACCTTAAACGTACATATCATCGAAAGTTCATTTAGTGAAGTACTTTTTTCTGTGCATATAAAAAAAGGAAACCAGAAAGCAATAATAACATGGCTGACAACCACACACATGGTCGGAAAACACGGTGAAGTAGCAGTGAAACACGTTAAGTGTAAAATTTCTTTTCACTCATTCTGATGAATGTTTCAGGTAGGCTCCATATACACAAACCCCTTTTGCTTTGTGCTGTGCCATTCACAGGACAGGTGCAAAGTGGTAGAAAATATCATATAAAGAATAAAACAAAAAAATAAAATAAAATACACAGAAAATGAAAAGAGCTGATAACATTCCCTCCATTTTTCATACTCCCACGCGCCCGACTTCTATCGTTAAAAGTAAACGGGCTCTACCAGAAAATGTCATAATTCATTAAAAGCCAAAGAAAGCGTGAAATTCTGGGCTCCTTCCCATTCTCCCCTTCAGTTGTCACTCAACTGAGGAGCGTCTTCCTTTTCCCTCGGTCGTGGAAACTCCGAAAAAGTCTTTAAGACAGACACAGTGACATCTTAGCGGAAAGAAAAGTCGTTTTAAAGTTTTCACTTTAAGTGATGGATGACCTTGATGGGCTTTAATTTGTTACTTATATTATATGGTAAATGTTTATCGCTGTTTTGGTATTCACCTACAAGTTACACGACTCAGCACCTTGATTATTTGTTATTTATTTATATCTCACAAATATCTCTAGATTTCATTCCATTCCTTTATTTGCATTTTTTATATGATTTATTCCATTTATTTGCGCGCCGTTCCGTTTTATTTTAATTTTTAATTTTTAATTTTGAAGTTAAAGTTAAAGTTAAAATAGTATTCCAGCTATTTTTTTTAATTTGAATTGCGCTAATTTACACTCAGGTTTTCACATTTATTATTATTTTCTGTCGTATTGCATTATAAGTATCACTTCCACCTTAAAGAATTTTTACTTCCTTGCCGCTGAACGATTTATTTTCAAATGTTTCCTTCTTTGTGTCCAACAGCTGATAAAAACGGTTAAATCGAAAAAAGCTTTGAAAAGCTCAGGAGGAAAAGCTTGCACAAAGCGGAAATTTCCAAAATTATATCCTTCAAGCTTAAAAATATGTTAAATTATTGTAGAATTACGCACATTTGTTTTCTTTTTAGCCTTAAATTACATAAAAATTGAATTTAAGATATAATCCATATCACTTATAAAGCAAATAAGCTTGGTTCCATTTTTTTTTTAATTGTTGTTATTTAAGCCTATAAACAAAGTTGTCTACATTCGGCAAATACATCGCTTTTAGCGACATCTATAGGCATTGCAACACACCAAAATTAGTTCGGCAGCATCCAGCTTTTGTCAAGCGGTGCATACATGGCTTTAAAACTGTAGTCTTTCACTTGGAAAAGAAACAAATTAAAAGAAACACATATAATTACCATTTAGATATTTGTCATGTTTTTCCAGAGAAAAACCATACACTCAAAAAATAAAAAGAAAAACAGTTGAAAAATAAAACAATTCATAAAAAAAAATCGTTAGACAACAAAAAACACTGAAGCGATGCGAAATTCAAAGAAAGATTCGTTCAGGGAAGAAATTGGGAGTGGGACTAGGAGGCCGCACAACTCGCTAAATGACCCCTTGAATCTGGTTGACCGGGAACTATCTGTTCTCTTGAGGATACCGAAGCTTAAATTCAAATCCGTGGAGCCCCTACCCATCGCTTCCAGGGACTATGGGCTAATGAAGTCCTCTAATAAGTCGTCGACTCCATATCCTCGCGCGCAGCAAGGAGTTGATGCCAGTTTACTAAAGGCCCGCCTCATAATGCGTACTGGTTCTGATAATCGAAACAATTCACGCTCGGAAAGGCCAGAAAGACCGGAAAGGCCGGACGACGGAAGTCCAAGTATCAGCGATGGGAGCTCTCATAGGTCGAAGACCCTGCCAAAATCTAAGGTAATGTTTGCATGATTTCAAACAACATTTAATTTTTAGCAACACATTCAAGGAGTATTGTTTATAATTATTTACGAACTTATTTCAAGCCAGTTAAAATCGTGAAACTGTAACCATTGCACTTTTTCTTTAGCCTTCTGTATCCGTATTTCGTCGCCAGTCGCTGACTAGGAGTATCAAGGATATAGTTGCCGTTGGCACTCCGCATCCAAAAAAAGGCGTGGCCTTGAATCCCAGAGTACTGGGCCGGCGGCTGACCGACATAAACGAAATGTTATGGAAAACAACCGATATGAGCGAACATTCAATGCCAAACCTGGTGAAGCCGAAGAGGTTAAAGGGGAAAAGGAAGGTCCTACTGGCAACGCCCGCGGAAAGTCGAGAATCGGAGTTTTTACACCGCCCCGGAGCACCGCCAGATGGAGACCTGGTCGGTGATGGTGTGAGCCCGCGGTTAACCCAGATCGACAGCACGTTGTGCTCGATTAGCGAGGAATTCCAGGAGCCGCAGCTGAGTTTCGCAGAGCGACGCAAGATTTCCCAGGAGGGGGAGTACACCATTGCGAAATACGGCCGCAAAATGAGCGATGTGATGATGGCGGCCCCAAATGCAAACCAGGAGGTTGACGACAAAAGTGTGCGTTACGCAAAAAAAGCTAGTTTAGAAATGGAGAGGTATATGCGATCGCAGGGCCTGGTCAAAATATCTAACGATCAGGTTACCATGACCAGAAATATGGCCCGTATATCGACGCAGATGAACTGATCCCATTACGAAAAACCCATGGCTACTGGTCACAAAAGCAATTTCTTGTAGCTTAGCTAGCAGGATTGCCAAAGGATGAGAGATCTCTACACCTCCTGCACTCCTGCTGGTTAGAGATATGAGACTTCGATGTGGTGTCTGAATATATTCAACAATTTGGATTTTATAATATGTAAATTGTGGTCAACTTCTCAAAAACTCTATAATATAATTGAAATATATATAAAACGATTTGAACAAAGCGAAAGTTTTACTAAATAATTCCTTCCTTAACTTCTGCCACATAACCCCAAGTAGCTGGCATGCCAAATATGTATTCAACAACATATGTCTGCATCTGTTGTGGAATCTAGAAAAGGGGTCTACAACATGGGGAACATGGCATGGCCACCCACCTCCCACTGGGTAAGTTAACACCGAAAACATTCACATAAAATGTCAAAAGTGCCATTGACATGGCACATTTGGTATCTGGCTGCCATTTTCCTATAAAAACATAAACAAAAAACGGAAATGGTGTAGGAAAAACATCGGGAAACATCGATGTCCTTTGTATTTTTAGTTATTAAACATATATAGAGACGAGTGTAACTTGCACCAAAATGCATTGTAGCCTAAGAAATTTTTCTTTTTAAGTTGCACATAAAAATTTTAAAACGCTAAATGTAAATCAACAGACAATTTAAATGAAAGTGCACATACGCATAGAATAGAATTACAATGAAACAAAAACTTGTACGTGCTGTTTCAAGAGTTTTGGTTTGGATTTTGTTCGCCAATTTTCGAATTATTTAGCCAGTAAAAGATATTAAATTTCAATTATGTGAACGTTTGTGTGCTGTAATAAAACCACAAAGCATATCAATTATTTTTGGTAAAAAAAAAAAAACAGGAAATTAAATATAGAAATTTTTATGTAATTTGCATAAACAATGGGACGCTAGCATACGTGTGTGCTTGAATGCTTACATTCAATAATTATTAATTAATAATCATTTTAAAATAAATGCAATGTACTGCTATCTTTTCAAATTATTCCAAATTACATATTTAAAGCAATAACTAATAACTGTTTAATATACGTTAAAATGTCCTCTCTTTTGTGAAGTAAATAATTGAAAGATTACTTTATTAATATCCTGTGCTGACAGCATGCAAATAAATGCCTTCTGGCAGGATGAACACACTCGAATAGTGCTCATCCCAAAGTTTATCCACTAGACCAAGTCCACTTTGACAGCTTGTCTACATTTAAGCAGTCAACTCGAGCGTAAGCCAAACAATTGAAGCCAATTCAACTTGCCGACAATCAACAAGAACATTACGAACGTTACTATTCGCCTAGGTTGGGATGCGATCTCTCTAAGCTTCCAGAATAAAAGGAACTATTTCAAACAGTTGAGTGGGCAGGCTTACCGGAACGACAGCTCATGGTGGCCGCACTGGATGCATCTGGGCGCTCCTTACCATTGGAAATTCGGGGGCCATTTCTAAGTTCCGTCAACGAGAGCTCAATGGAATCCGCATGAGCTATCAAATTGTTTTTCGTCTGCAAAATGGCAAGGCATTCTCAACGTAAGGGTTTTCAATGGGTAGCGAAAAGTGTGTGGGCAAACCTTTTCAATTTCGTTCATCATGAGGGGCGTGACCTTCGGCATCTGGGCGTTCTTGCCAATGGCGCTGACAATCACCTGCAAATCGTCGTGCCGCTCCTGCAATCAAAATGGGGAGATGTATTGTAAAAAATACAAAAGAGTGAGTTTTAATAGTAAAAGATATTTAATAGCTTATTGATTGCCTCTGCATTTCCCTTTAGCGAGACGAATTTGCTTTTGTTTATAACATGACATTATGCCATTGTTCGTGAATCTCTTTAAACTATCTAAATGAGATTGTAAAATAAATATTGCATACAGTCGTACTATCTTCTACACAGATGTAGTTAAGCTTATTGTCAGCAAATTATATTCTATATTTAATTATTTCGAATTGTATACAATTATCGCGTCAATCGAATAGTCAACAAAATTAAAATCTAACGTTTGTACAAATTGTAATTGTTTTTATTTGAAGTAATAGAATGACTATACGGAAATAGGTATTTGAAATGAAAGTGTGGTGCTCAGGAAATTTTAAAAATTAAATTCGATTGCATTACTGCATATCGACTGAAAATGGAATCGAGCAAGAGCATAATAAAGCAGATATTAAATGCATTCGATACTCTTGAGCTGCGGCAACTGAAAAATAAATGGCAATTCGAGGCGGAAACGGAAGCTGAACAAACACATACACGGGCGAGCAAAATGACCACCGCTTGGGAGAGGAGCAGCCAACGGCGATTGGAATTCAATTTCAGCTGCAATCATGCAGGGACTCTCTTTCTCTCTCTCTCTTAGGGTAAGGAACAAATGAAGCTGGTCGAGGATGGGCGGGACGCAGGTGGGCGTGGCTGTGGGCGAAAAACCCTACCACCTCTTTGACGGCGTTTGTCAACCAGCAAAATTGCATTTGTGGGTCGTGAATACAGCGCGATGCAAACTGTTGCAGACGATACGGTTTTTGCTGCCGAAATTTCCCTTCGCGCCAAACTGAAATTTCCGCAAAATTTACAATCAATCACTGGGTCAACAAAGAAACGCCCGCAAACACATCGGAAAATTTGAAAAGATTTTAAAGCTCTGCTGCAACCGCTTCCCAAACGAGATGGTTCGCTACTGAAGAGGCGCAAACGAAAAAAAAAAATGGGGAAAAATAAAAACAAAAGACCTCATCTCGCCGGCAAAGAGACGAATTTACATGTTTGCGCCTCTTCGAAGTAAATTTTTCCCATTTTCAATCTTTTTTCCGGCCCCAAAACGCTTCGCTCTGTCTATCTCTTCCCCTCTCTGAAAATACAAAATCTTTTCTATTTTTGATTTCATTTTTCGCTTTTTTTTTTTTTGAAACGCTGGCGTTTGTCGCCATGCTCGCTGGTGCCATAAAATCAAACAAAAAACTGAATAAATAATACATATAAAAATAAACAACAAATGATTGCAGTGATTAATGACTCTGTTGCCTAGGGATGGAACTTGTTGAAAATGTTACATTTATTATAAGCTGCGTAGCTGCTAGCAAAAAGTTTTATTTCTTTCTCTTTTTTATGAATGTTATGAATGGCACGTATTCGAAATGGGTCCTACTCAAAAAGTTGCCTTTAAACCTAGAGTACATTTTTCTTAAGCAAGTTATTTATCTTCACTACTATTCAGGTGTTTAAAATTTTGAAAACAAAATGCATTCAAGTGCTATACAAAATGACACTTGTCATTAGAACATTTCATGTTTAAATACATCATAACGTTTAAAGGGAACATGTTGATAATTTAATAGAACATGACAACCATCATATCTTGCAACCTTTCAGAACAGACAGCATCCTCAACAAAATGAGCAGCAGCACAGGAAAAAAACTCTTTAAATTTCTCTTACTCCACGATCTCTCTTCTGACCCACTAAATACTACAAATCTCCTCCACCGCCCAACTGCATGCAGATGTGTAACTGTGTCAGTCGTGTTTATTTTTGGGGCTTCTAATGGACCCATTTAGCTATGGTGGCCACTGCCTATAGATTTATAGATGTGTGCATCGAAATTCTCAAGAGGGCAATTAACTTGCGGCAAGAGACGAGCATCTATCGCCGAAAGATGTGACGCTGTCTTCGAAATGTCCACGTGCATGACTAATTGCGGCGATTAAATGAAAGTGATTTAATTGTAGTTTGCACAGGTAATTTACAGTTTAAATTGGCATGGTGGCCATGTAAACTTACGTTGATATCCTCCATGCGCTTCTCAAGATCAGTGCTAGACTTTAGATCGACGGTCTTTTCTATGAGAACGTTGATGCGACGCAGTCCTTTGGTGACCAGCTCCTCGATGTTTACGCTGTCCAGTGGAGGAGCTGGTGCCCCGCTTCCCGAGGTCTTGGATCTATGGAAATTGAGCTTAATGAGTAAATGAAAACTACAGATGTCTTTGAATGCTGACATACCTTGCTTGCTGCACTTCTCGGAATTGTTCCCTCAATATTATTTGTGTGCGCATCACCAGGCGGGATATGCTGCCCTGTCTTCCATGAGTTTCCAGAACCAATGAGTCGCCTTGGGATATCAAGGTGGCTGCATCAGGTGCTATTAGGAGCCGCAGGTCCTCTCTGTAATAATTGATTCGAATATCACTTGTTTAAGATATCATATGTACATTTTTGTCATTTCTCATCTTCATGATAATTAGCTATTCGTAATATTAATAAAATCTAGAGCAAGTTGCTACAACGTACATTGTAAAATAAGTAAATACATTTGTAAATTTCAGAGTGGCCAGCTTACCAAAATTATTATATTATTTGGTATTTTAAAACAAAAGTGAACATGCGTAAAATTTAAATGGCTTTTTAATAGCTTATTTAAAAGACTTTCCCTAAATTTCAAATCTTAAATTGATTCATAAAATCAATCTTCTATGGCAAATAAGACATAATAAATCTTACGCTTCGCTTTCGTGACACTGTTCAATCTTGGCCTTCGTAAGCTTCAACTTGTAGATCATCTGCTTGGCCTGCTTGTCGAACTCTCGGACACGATCATCCAGATTCTGGGGCTGCTCTTCGCTGATCGGGCTTTTGAGCGTTACATTTGAGTCATCCACCGGAGAAGACAATGATTCCAGGACCTTGCTCAGGAAAGGATTGGGATTTTTGGTAGAAGGCGTCATAATGCGACTCTGTGTGGATAATTAAGAATAATATTTCTCGAGTTAGGATTGATTCTTTACAACACTGTGGGAAAAAGATTTGCCAGGCCTTTCAACCAAATTACCGTATCACTATCGGAGTCAATGGTTGATGTCATTTCCAGCGAGAAACGCGGTATATCCTCATCGTCGGAAAATACGAGAGGCTCAGCATCGAAACCGGATTCTTTGTCGGGACTATAGAAACTATCGCGACCGGGTGATTCGGGTTCCAGAGCATCCATTTCTGGCTGGAGTTGGCGCCAGCGTTTTGGCTTGGAGACTTGCGCTGCCCGTGGAGTATCCGGTGTTTTGGGTTCCTCCTCTTCGGAATCGCGCAGGATATCGCGCTCATTAGCTACTCGCTTGCGTTTCTCATCGAAGGAAATGCGGCGTTTTTCCACCCTCAGGAACGGAGTGCTTGTATTTTCTGCCGAGGGACGCAGGAGGTCCTCCTCCTGTTCCGCCGAGTCTTCATCGTTATCCGAAACCTTGGGCAGTGGAGTCTCGTTCAAAGAATGCTTGCTCTTCGATCGTCGCATCTCCTTGCCCTGACTATCAACTCTGACCGATGAATCTGAGTCCTCGGAGAGATCTACAATCTGTACGGTCTCCACATATTCGGGTACAAATGGTTCCACACTCTCCAGGATATTGACGGTGTCTACGATTTCACCCTGCTGTGGTTCCAGATCGATATTCTGCACAGACATTTTATCGTTTTGGATGTTCTTCACCCTGATCTCCACAACTTGGGCGGGAGAACTTGGGGCCTTTCGCTTAGTTTTCGCCGGTTTGGGTGGTGGAGTGTTGGTTACTTTTTGGGGATTAAGGGAAATCTGCGAGAACAGAGTACTGGACTCGGCCAGCCGGAATGTTTGTGGTGGAAGGAGATCCGGCATGACTTGGTCGCCAACCGCTCCCGGACTATTCTCCACACCCTTCGTTGGCGACTCCGAGGAACTGGTGTGGGCGGATGACGGCGATTCCCCCGATTGGGGTGTCCTGGCACGTCGTTGACGCACTGTATCGCTGACCACAACTATTTCCGTGTCGTCATTGTCGGGAGAGCTCGTATTTCGAGCGGCAAGCGTTGTGGCTTCATTGAAACGGGTTTTCAGCACATCCTGCACAACAAATGCATAGTTTGGTGTAAATTACAAAGCTCTGTAGACTCTCAAAACTAAACAAATGCATTTCTGAAAGCCCATGAAGCCTGGTATATAGGTATTTTTTTTTTTACATTTAGGTACATATTCTCCATTAAAAAAGCAGTGGCCATTTATTTATTAGCGTTGGTTGGTGGTGAGCGGTGGTAATTGGTGGATTTATATATATATATTTTTTTGTTTTTTGGTGGTGGTGGTGGTGAGCGGTGGATTGGAAGGATTACTTTTTTTTATGTTGTTTTTGGGATGGTTTGGACATTTGACGCAGCCACAACCAATCGAACGCCACAACAACAATTAGAGGGGAATCAATTGTAAAACTCTACACATTAAAATTTGAAGCGTGAAAATGACACCAAAGTTAGACCCCGTAGAGTTCTAGTGATACGGTGATTTCTGGTTTTATTCAATATTTATAATAATGGTTTATTATCTCTAGCTGGGGTGATGTGGTAGATTTGATGGTTTGGCATTTACCATTACGGGTAAATGTTGTTGGTTCTGGATTAGCTTTTGGTGGAAAGATTATTTAATGGTTTATGAAACTGGCAAAATAAATAGAATAATGGGTTGAGTAAATTAAGTATGGTAGAAGCGTATTATTAAGCAGAAGCAATTGGTTTTGGCATATCTAAACTCACGAGTTTCTTGATTTCTGATTGGTATTAATATAAAATGGATTAGTTTGTTGTCAATTAGAATTTAAAAATAATTTTATTAATTTTGATTTTATGGTTCAAAATTGAAGTAGAGAAACATATATCTTTATTTCAAGAAATCTATCTCCAGTCCCAATTCATCCTGCTGTTGAGTACGATTTACGTTTTAAATCATCCCACATTAAATCAAGCTGTACATTCTGATAAATCAAATGATGTAGAATCGATGATGTGAAACAGAAGGAGTAAAAGTAAAGGAAAATTGAAACCCAATTCCATTTGCTTCGAGCCGGGTCAAAAGGTGTCCGAGTAGAATCAGCCTCAATGGAATGGAAAGTGTGAGGCGACTCCGATGTAAAAGCGAAATGTGAGGTAAGCAAATAAAGACAAAAAAAAAAATACGAATGTAAGCAAAGAACTGAAACCCGATAACAAGCACAGAAAGAGGAAAGGATGGACCATATATTATGTACAGGTGGCAAGGACATTGTGGAAGGCGGAAAGGAAGCTTTTGCGTAATTAAGAGGATTGGTTTGCTTGCTCCGACTCACCACGACAATTGCAATTACTTGCTGCTGCAATTTCTCAATTTCCGGATTCGAGGGCACATTTATCTCCTTCAGGTCGTGCTCCATTGCCCTGCAAAAGATTACAATTACTAGGTGAAGAAGTAGATTAGGGGTTTACAGCATCCTGAACATGAGAAGGCTTAATTAAGTTAATGTAGCATTAAGCTTCCTCACCACACACCCAGAATCGCCTAACTCAATTGTTAAAACTTAATAAGAATTACTGAATTTGGGATTCAGACTGATAAATTCCTTTAGCTAAAGATTAATTTAAAAAATCTTGTTTTTAATGTTAAATACTTAAGCTTGATTTGTACCTTAAAGTCTCCAATGAAATGTTGTCCAGGTTCTGCAGGGTGGTCTTCATCTCGGTGAGCCGCTTGATTATGTCCGCACTGGTCAACTTGTGGTACGTAGCCTTCAATCCATCGATCCTTTGACGGGTTTCCACCATGCAGCTCTGGTCACAGGATTTGTTATACTCATTGTAGTGGTCCTCGCACCTTCGCAGCACATCCTCAAACTCCAGGAGTATGGAGTTCCTGTCATGGACCTCTTGCGGCGACTCAAAGCGCCGGATTAGGTTGTCTGCCGAATCGAAACACTCCTCTAATTGCCTCGCTAATGTGAGCAGCCTTTCCAGGGTCGCCTTTGACTGGGTCACATTCTCTCCGAGGGTATTGTACAGATGCTTCAACGCATCAATCCGCTGACTAAGTTGCTTCGGCGATTTTGTGTACCTGTCCTCGCAAACCCTGCGACCGGTTTTAATCGTGCTCTCTATTTCCGACTTTATCTCCGATAGAGTGCGATAAATTTGCTGGGAATTGTGAAAGAATGAAGAAAGTTTTGTGAAAAGCTACAAAAATATTTGGTTCATTTAAGGCTTTGGTATTTCATCTATGCTGCTTCTTATTAGTAACATCTCGAAACTACTTTTTTAAATATTCTTAAGCATATATTATACATACCAGACACTTTTGGTATTGAGTCTGAACCGTGTTGGGTCCGGCGGATGCGACATCTACTACCTCAGTGGATCGCTCCACATTTCGAAGATCCGTATAGGCCCTATTCAAACGCGATTCGTAGGAATGTTGGATTGCGGTGCACTTGCTCAGCTTTGCCTGACAGTACTTGAACCGCACCTCCATCAGGTTAAGCTGCTCCTGTAGCCGATTGGCAGCTCCCACTTTGCCGTTCCTCGTGTGCTCGTCAATAAGTTCGCTGATCTCCTTAAAGTTTTTCTCATTGGCCACAAACTCGTGTGCCAAGCGCTATTCATCAATTACAAGTTTCATTAAATTCTAAAAAGACTCCTCAACTATTGAAAATCTACCTGGAATTCCTCCGGCTGATCTACAATGGTCACATCGTTATCCAGATGATCGCTGAGTATGTCGTCCACACGTGTCAGCCACTTCTCGAACTGCACGATGCACTTCTCGGACTGTTCCGCCTCGCTGACCTTTTGCTCCAGGAGCTCGGTTCGCTTCTTTGCCTGCTGCTGGAGTTGCGTCCACCGTTGAACGGTTTCATCAATGTCGCGTCGTATGGAGTCGGCCATGAATTCGTTGTCAATTAGCTCGTTGCCAATTTCCTGAATCTTGTCCAGCCATTCCTCAGAGTGCGAGCGCAGAACGTTCTCCAGATCCTGAGGGAAAATGGGGTCATTAATGGGATTTTGAATGGAATATGAATATGTCGACAAACTTACATCAAGCTCCTCCATGATCTCCTCTGCGTCGGCTGCATTCTCTGGTGTGTTGCGTATCTTGTTTTCCAACTTGTCCAGGTAACCCGTCTCGCTAACCATGAACTTCTTGAACTCCCCCAGCTGCGTTGATATATGCTCGAGAAGAGCTGTCTTCGCATAAACCAGCTCGGTGACCTCCGTCCATCTGGCATTGATGCGTGTGAATTGCTTTGCTAGCGATCCGTATCGGGACTCCCTATCCTGGTCCTGAAGCTCATCCATTTGGAGCAGCAGCTCACCACCACGTTCGTTGAGATCCCTAAACTGTGTGGTTTCCCTTTCGCAGGTTTCTTTAAGAGTCTGAAAGCGACTCTTGCTCTGGAACAACTCGTTGGAGTTTACTATATCGCTGATTCCCGATTTGGGTGTATTACTCTCCAGATCAGTTAACCACTGATCGGTTTCCTTGAGCCTTAGCTGGATAAGATCAATATGGGATTGCAGAACCGTCTGCTGTTCCTTCTTCTCCCGATGAACCTGTTCCACTTGATCGTACAACGTATTGAGAGCCCTTATCTGTGATTGTAGCGATTCCTTTTGGGCTGGCTCCGCCTCCTTGATCAGAATTTCGCTGAAATTTCGAGCGCTTATCACATCGATCTCCAGTTTTCGAAGATCTTGACTGCTAGCACCATCACTTCCGTTCAACTTGGAATCGGCTGCACTTCGCAGCATGGCTATAATGGCATTATACTCCGCAGCAAAGTGGTTTAGGTTTTCTATAGCTGTGGTTTGTTTAATCACGCGCTCATTTAGCTGTTCGGGAAGTCGGTTCCAAGCGGTTTGTAGTTCTTCGCCAATCAGGTGTTTTGGTATATTATCATAAGTTAGCCGAAGGGACTCCATTTCGTCTAACAATTGGTTTAGAAAATGCTGCTGCTCCTGCATGACTTCCAGATTGGAAACGCGAACCTTTTGATTGGACACTTTGGTAACAAAATCTTGGATTTGTTTCAACTGTCTGGAAAGACTTTCGCCGCCTCTCTGTTGAATTAGAGCCTGCAGAGCCTGCTTCATGTCATGCCAACTGTCGTAGAACAGACCAAAGTCCTGCTTCCATTCTATTAGATTATCATCCAGCTCTTCGGTGGCTGTCTTGGCCTCGGAAATCTCCGATGCCAGGGATTCCATGTGGCTCAAACGCTGTTCTAGCTCGTTGCCACTGGCTGAGCCAGCGTGTTGTTTATACCAATCTCTGGAATCAGCTAAAACTAATTTAAATCCTGTCAGACTATTGTAATACTTTTCTTTGGCCAACAGCGTATGGCTTTCGCTCTGTTGGCTCGATAGTTTTTGAGACAAGTTCGCATATCGTTGCTCCAGCTGCTTGATGTGTGTTTCCTCCAGGAGAAGGTTCCTCGACGGATCCTCCAGCTCACAGACTTCGTAGAGTTTCTTAAGTTCGGGTAAAGTACCGCAGCGTCGACTATTTTCCGCCTGAAGTTCCTTGAGTAATTCACACTGTTGCCGAAGACTTTGCCTCTGCAACTGCTGTAGCTTTTGCTCCACTTCCTGGACATAGCCGAAGTGCTCCATGATGTGATTCTCGAGGGCATTGAAATTGTCAGCGTTTCTAAGCTTTCGCTTCTTGCTGGCCAAGTCATGCTCGTCATCGTCTTCTTGAGAATCATCTTCACCGAAACGTATGATCATCTGGTAGTCCACCCATCCTTCTGGACGCACTACCCTGCTGTCATCATAGCTAGCACGATCTCGTCCAAAGTTAAAGCCCTTCGTTTCGATTCGCACAGTTTGCACTTCAACAATCTGCTTCAAGGCATCTAAACGATCTTCGTAACTCTCTAATTGGATGAGCACCCTTTCGCCCTTGTCATCACCATCCTGTAAAGTGGCAGCCACCATTTGTCGCAAATCTATCAGATATCTCTGCAGTTCCAACAGATCCTTGGCACAATAGTTTAGCTCATTGATGCGCTGTGTAATGCCGCCCACATCTGTGACATCCCGACTCTCCATGAGCTTCAGATCCTGCTCGCGTGCATCCAGCCATCTGGATATACATTTATATTGCTGCAGTTTCTCTTTTCGCAAATCACTCCACTTCACCACATGCGACCATCTCTCCCCCAAGGCACTCAAGCGATCTTCTAGATCATTAAAGTTGCCAGAGGTATCGTTTACAATGACGACCATGCTGCTCAGACTATCCACCAATTCCTGCTGTTCACTTAGATCTGCTTTGAGTTTTTGAGCTTCCAAAAGTTGTTTTTCCGCTTCTTCTAGGGTTGGTCCTATATCACTCATATGGGATATACGATCTTCGACACTGGTCAAAAACTGACGAAGCTGTTCGAGTTTTTGCTTCTGAAACTCGGCCAATCTCATTAGAATTTTGGCTTGAACATCTAAAGCTCGCAATCTCAAGGTTTCCCAACGTTCGTTGAGCAACACCATTTGTTGCCTCACTTCGTTTTGATCCTCCTGACTCAAACCAGCTCCTGCCTTCTGGGATTCGTTGATGAGGTTGCTACCCTCCTCCAGAGCTTCTCCCACATACTCCTGATGTTCGGTCAGCTTCAGCATGAAGCTTTCGTTTTCGTGAAACTGCAGCTTGGCAGTTTGAAAATCCTGGGGATCCGGCAAATTCTGCGAGAGCAGCTGTTCATCTTCCAATAGGAGGGTGAGTACTGCCTCGAGAGCTGACTGATAGCCACTGATCTCCACACTCGCATTGGTGGCCGTACTCAACGGACGCATGGAGTGGGTCTTTAGCTCCCCCGAAGATCGCTGCTCCATGCTGCCAGCACTGTCTGAAGTATAAAGCCCCAAACTGGTTTGATCATTGTCCAGTGGCACCTCATCCAAGTCTGTGATGCTGGTGCAGGGCACTCTCCCTGGATCCTGATCCTGTCCCTCATCCTGCTCCTGCTCCTGCTGCCTTGTCCTCATGGATTCCATGGCGTGGTAAAGGCACATCACATACATCTGTATTGACTTGTTATCTGGCTTGTGGGTGTGCACATCCTCGGCATCCAATAGCTTTTCAATCTTAAAGTGCCTATGTGCCAAATCGAAAGCCAAATGCAATCTTTTCAGTGCATGTTGCTGCAAAGCCGCCTGCAGATTCAGCTCCTCCACGTGAGCATCCAGGATCATGAGGAAGGCTCTTCCGTCGGACCACGAACTGGAGAAATCATTTAGCTGCAGGCCATGAGGTTCCGTATACTGACGTGCCCAGGCCAATAGGGACTTCTCCACCCCGTTGCTCGAATGACTCTTGACTAGATGCTGGCCATTGAACTCCAGCGCTATCAGCCATATGAGGCCTAGGGTCAACTTGGCATTGCCACCCACTATGTCATCGCTGGAGATGTTCACCAACTTGACACCATGCTGCTGGATCTCGGTAATCACCTTGTTCAGATTGTTTATGTGGTGCACTCGCATTCGGCCTTTTTCGGGTTTCTAAATGGATTGAAAGGAGGTAAACTTATGATTATGAACTGGGAGAATGCTAAGACGGATCATAAAATTCACTCTGTAATTCGCCACATAATTTTTAAATTAGAATGGATTTTACCTATACTCAGAGCCCCAAATCACATTCCTAACCATTAATCACTAGAGAAATATACTAACCAGGTTGGTTTGAGTCAGCGTGCTCAGCAGGGCAAGCAATCGATGTCCGTCCCGCAGGTCCAAGAACAAATCCTTCACTGGTGTACACTGGGTATCGATAAGATGTGAATTGATCCATTTTGTGAATGTTTTCTTCTGTATGTGCTGTCTTTCATCTGGAGCGCGAAGAAATATAGAAAAAAATGCGGAGAAATGGTTAGATCCATTAGTGCCAAAATAGTTGCCAACTTTCTTTAGTTAACCTCGAGCCAAGTCGGCCGGCTTCAGTGCCAGATTGTAGGCCATCGCCGTCGCCCAACCCAAAAGAGTCTTTGGAACGCCAAGTCGATATTCAGACTCGAGTCTTGTCTATCGCAAGGGCCCAACCCAAAAACGCAACTCAGTGCAGCAGTCCAACTTTGCTAATGAACTGCAGCCAAACGTGCCAAATCACTCGCTCAAAATCAATTAGCGGAGACGTCGCTTGCAGTTTTCCAAGTCGATCGCTGAGAGTCGAGAGTCAGTCAGCATTTAAGTGCGGAGTACACCGAAAAGAATCTTAAGGCTATTCATTTATATAGCTAACAGACTATGAGTCTTCATTTAGCCTTCGCCAATACGCCTTAACCACAAATATCTTGCAATTACGTTTCATAACTCTTTTAATGATTAATTATTTTTATAAGAACTAAATAATAATTTTACTTTAATTTCATCAAATAAATAAGAGTTTCTCCATGTGCATGACTATGATATACCACCTTCTTGTGTGCGTCATTTGTCAGTTTTGTGCGAAACCGCAGAGCATTCTGGTCGAAAGCGATTTGCATCGCTCCTTGAAAGAAATCTCTGATTGATGGGCCGACTTGGGCAGACAATTATATGAATTGGCAGCGGCTTGCGTGTAATTAGTGATCGATTTTTGTTCTTTTCGGCGGTGAGTAATTACTGCAATGCTGGACTTGATTTGACTGGCTTTTTCCACATTACACATATGCAAATTGACAGGTGAAGTGGCCTTTGGAAAACTAGACAACTCACGGAATGCACAGAAAGCTCAACTATGTCACGCTCTGAACAACTTTCCGAACAGATTACTGTAATTAACTTGTTCTAATCGGTTTTCGACGCAGTGATGAGGCAAAACTCAAAGTGTGTGGCGACTTAAGCTAATTACAACTTACTACACATGTGTAAACCACTAAGCAGCGGGCTTCAAGTTCATAAAAATGTGTAAGTTCATGCTTTAAGTGATCCGAAAAAAATGTATCCAGGCTCTTAAATCTTATCGATATCTATAGCAAAAACCTTTTGCGTTATCTAAATAATAATCAAATTTATCTTGTTTATTTATAGCTACCATTATCATGACTTATATTATTTATTAGGTAAACCAGTCCTGTTTACTGCTACGAACTTCAATTGCCAACTTAAACATCTCATTACCAATTCAAAGAGAAACACTCTCGCACAAACAGGGACATCCCATTTCGGAGGACATAACTCATCTCATCTGATTCAGTGTGGCAAATAGGAATAGCAGGCCTGCGGCAAAGACACAAGGAGGCACTCAAGACATAGCCGCACCCGCATTCAAGGCGGAATTTAATTGCCATATAAATGAAGGACAGCTAGTGGAGCCAAAGCCTCCTCCCCGAAGACTAATTGCCAAGCGCTACAAACGCAGCACACAGTATTGATCGATGTGGCAAGTCACGATGCTGGCGCTCAACCAGTTGGCGCAAACTGTTGCATGTGACCCACAAATGAGGCCAACTGTAAAATGGGCACCAAGGCGCAGGACCTAGCAAAACTGAGCCTACTTCTAATGGTCCTTGACGCAATGCCGCACGTACGATTGCCGCCAGTCATTCAACAGAGATGGCGAATTCCCTGGGAATTATTCTCCAAGGGGCAACTTGTCTCCCGCACCAACCAATTTTGGATGCCACCCGCTGGTAATTAAATGAAATTTCATTAATTGAGCCTTAGACTCTTTGCATTCATTAACTACACACTCTCTCAAGCGACGGGGCTGGGCCAAAGCAAATTGAACGGCTACATTTGAAAATGCCTATGCTGAGATGACAGAGGCGTATCATAAATGGGTGTATTCCTAAATTAAACGCATTATAAAATAAACTTAGACTTAAGATTTACATATATTGATGACATGATTGAACGCAAAAATCCAATAGATTACCTGCATAAATGTCTAAAAGTATGCAGTGGAAATGGGCTATTCATAATTCGGCTATAAAACTCCTACATTCGAGATGGAAAATACTTAAAGATATACTTTCTAACAACTTTATTCAATGTGATTTTCTTGGTGAATGCTGTGGCATCCTTGATATAACTTAGAACCTTGAAAGTTAATAGCCTATGTCTTACTTTAGTATGCTATTTATATTATTTCTTTGGTAACCCCTTTTTTGTACGCTCCTGTCCTTTGGCAATTACGTATATTTTGCCATGCCATAGATAACTGCTGCATCATCAGCGTTGCACAGCAGCTTCATCGTAGCCATCAACATTTGCCAGCTCCGAACGGCAGCCACATTTTCAGTGTCAATTACTGCAATTTCTTTGGAGTCCCCCCCATCGCAAAACACCATCGAGTTCAAATTGGAAGTGCAGTTTTAGCATTTCTTTTTTGTTTACCCGGAAGTGTATTTCTGAATATGTGCTGATGACCATTCCATCTTATCCATAATCCCAATCCACCGACCAACAGTTGGCCCAGTGTCTGTTATTAGGCATCATCGTTTGGTGTGCCGTTTGTTTTGCCAAAGTTGTTTGCAAATTGTTTTCCCCGGAAAAACTCTTTCATAGCTGGCTAACCCAAAGTCTTGTCTACCGCTATTGTTGTTGTTGTTGAGGCTTGTTATACCCTTACACGGGGTAAACTGATTGCAGTAAGAATTTTGCAGTAAATGAGGCATTCATGACCATAAAAAAATATAAATATATATTCACGATCAACAGTCTGTCTGTTTTAATATATGTAATAATTATTATATAAATTTATAATTAAATAATTCCTTTATTTTTAAATATATTAATACGGTATATAAGCATCGGCTTGCCAAAGCTAGATTAATTTTTTCCTTTTTTTATTGACTGTTTGCACTTGGTTCAATGGGAACCAAAACAATTCAACTAAATTCATTGGTAAAACATAAAGCAACTAAAAGTCAAATGATATTTATTGCTTTTCTTTGTGAAAAGTTTCAAAAACTTTTGTTTCGACTTTATGAAGGGGAAATAATTTGGCTTAAGTTGTGAAGAGTTTAATGAAATTTTGATTACTGGAAAGAGATGACTCTATATAAAAGTAAAAATTATTGCAGTTTAAACATACTTGCGTTCCTAATGAAATAGTGTTTTCTAATTATCTGCTTATTTGTCCCTTTTTTTTTTTAAATTTCACATAATTATATTGACAACGATTACACAACTCAGCCAAGCCAAATCAATAAAAGCATGCGAAACAATTTATTTCTAATATTTATGACAAAAGGCAGCCGGCAATAACCTTGGCGTACAAAACAATCAACCAAATTTGCAATTCACATTTTTTGTCGATTTTTGTTTTAGGTTTTTTCCCCCATTATTTTCTATATCTATGTAGTTAAGTTTCGAAGCAAATTTATTGCAAATTGAAAAAGCAAGCAAAACAGAAATATTGTGTGCTGACTCGAATTCAATTCAATGGAATTGCGTTCAATGGATCAACTTGCTGAATGACGTACTGATGTCATTACATTTTGTCTTTCTCTGCTCGTCTGGCACACCACAAGTCCCCACCTTTTGGTTGACACCCGCAAACGCCCACAAAGCTGCAAGGCTGCTCTTACAAACATTTATTGCCTTCAATTATAAAGCAATAAATTGATATTTTATAGCTTTTTGTTTGTGAGCCGCGTTGCGATATGTAAATCGAGAGGAGCCGAGCTAAATGGTTTGATGTGTAAGCCGTTAAGCAAAAAAAAAAAAAATATATATATATCGATTGCCGGTCGATTTGTCTGTTACTCGATTTCTCGATTTTTGTTTCCCCCCGCCACCTGTCATGATATAAAGTTAGATTATGGCATTATTCTTTCGGCAGCTCCATTGTGTGTTGAAATGCTTTTTTAAATGCTATACGAAAGTGTGAAAAGTTTGTTGAACAATTTCGTTGATTTATTGACAGTCCGTTGAAAGCCAGTTATTGGGCTTGGAATATCAAGTGAAGTTCGCAATTTGGGGAGCGGTGACTATAGTAGACAAATTTATGAGCAATAAAGTTGTTGGGCAGAAATCGAAAAATATCCGATTGAAATAAAATGACTATTTGTGAGCTCATTTTTAAAATTTGTGGCGCTCTTCAAGGACTCTTGCTGTGCAGTTTTGTACTATCTTTACCTAACAAGTCAGTTTAATTATTGTAATAGCAGCTTTAAACTGATAATTAGGCAACTAAAAAAGGGAAATCACTTTTTATTTACTTAATTGGAATTTATTTGTAATTCACCCCTTTGGTATCTTGCCCTGTGACAATCTGTCTCATTGTAATATTTTTTTCGAATAATTCTTTATGGCATATTGGTATTATTGTGGCAAAGCGTGACCCGCATCGAATGCAATGAAAACAAAAATTATATATGTAAACACAGCGAACTGAAGTCGATGGTGAGTGGGGATTGGGAACTAGACTGCCCTCAACTTCTCGCGGTTTGTTTATTATTGGAAGCCCGTTTGGCTTGTGCCGCCAAATGAGTGCCAGTGGTGCCTCCATCCGATCCGATCCCTCATTTATTGTGGGTCAACAGACAGCACCAGCACGCATCGGAGTGCACACACCAATGTGGCACTAACTATAGCGCCATTGAGCAAATATTTATTTGTTTTCAAGGCATGTGTGTCGGGCACAACTTCGACGAGGTGAAGGAACTCTCTTACGAGTTATATGGCCACCAAATTGATAAGCCATGCAATAGTTTCTACCTCTTATCAGTTTTCAAATGAGAGAAATAGCACGTACATGTACATGTACAAATACAAATATATGGACCCACAATACGTAACGCATTGGCTGGAAAATTAAGGGGCAAGCGTTCCGTTCGGCTGAACACTCAAATGGGTGGGATAGTACTTTCAAATGGAATCTAAATGTACTTTCATATTGGTATGTGATTTAAATATAAAGCTTGAAATAGCTCAATCTGCTTTTAAAGGGTATTTATGTGGCATTTATAATTTTAATTATTTATCGAATTATATTACACATTGCATAATTTAATTTATCCATATGCGGGCTTCGTTCGAAAGATATGTGTAAATTGAAGCATTTAACTTTTTTCCAATATTTAGCACTTAGTATAAATATAAGAATTTGGTTATTCTTCTGGTTCAGTGCATTCTATTTCCCAGCCAAACCCCGCACTCACCAAATATTCTATAATCCCCCACACGGTTGGATGAACTTCTGTTGTCATGACGGTATAATAGAAATTTAAATTTTAAGCTTTCTTTACGCGCCGAAGGGAGGCCAAAAAAGTAATTGCTTTGCTTTACAGGCCATAT
This sequence comes from Drosophila melanogaster, assembly GCF_000001215.4. Lineage (NCBI taxonomy): Eukaryota > Metazoa > Arthropoda > Insecta > Diptera > Drosophilidae > Drosophila > Drosophila melanogaster. The sequence continues at coordinate 19,471,727 of NT_033777.3, read as the reverse complement.
GGGAAATTGAGATAAGTCTAAAGTCTAAAATTCCATTCGCAGACTGAAGTTCCGTTTGGCAGCTACAAATTTTCGATCAACTTCCCGCTAGTTTGTATCTCAGGGATTGCGTTAAGTTCGATTACCGGCTACTTCTGTATGGCTGTGAACGTGACTTCTTACGACATTTCATTGCATGTGACATGCATTTCGATTGAAGGTTGTGTTCATACTATACAGTGTGTAGAGCTTTTCGCTTAATTTTTTGAATTGGTTTTTATTTGGCGTTTTTTTTTTCTGCAAAAACATATGTACATATTTTATTTTAACAGCTTTTGCGTCATTGTTATGTGCGCAAATTGAGTTTTGCCGGAATTGAAGGGAAACCAATTGGTAATTTCAAGTGCAAAATGTTTTATTCAATCGGTTGATTGGCAAACTTTTCCATAGAAATAGTTGGAGAGAGTAGAATTACTTATTCTATTTTTAGATACAATCCCAATTGTTGGTCGTTAAATTCAACAGAAAATATATTCCTATGATGTTTTCTCCTCGTTTTTAAAAGTCGTATAAACAATCAAAAAATATATTAAGTCATCATAAAAAGCGATTTATATCAGACAAACTAAATACAAATATAGCACATTTCACTTAATAACAAGTTTATCACATGGCGCTAATCATTTTATTTATTTATATATTTTACGCACCATCGACGGCCTGTTTACAGGTTCTTCAAACACTCACTTCAAAATTAAGACACAATTTAAGGCCTGAAACTCGAAATTAAATGCATCATTCGAGCCAACATTCGAACCACCTTTAGCCCGCATAAATTAGAATAGACCAAAGTGCACTTTCAATGGCCCAAAAAGACCGCAGTGAATATATGTATATGAATGTATATATGTATGTAAATGGTAGAGAGGAATGTCTGAAGCACGGGGAAATGCCTGGGAAAACCAGTTTCCAGCAAGAAAATGCCGCTAGCAGACACCAGCATGTCCGACACTTTAAGAGCGAGTTTCTTTTCAAAAGGCTTTATCAATGTGGGAGACCCAGCAACACGAAAAATAACAAAACCTGGCCATGTCTGCGATACCAACAAACATCACCCCCATTTTCCCACTTGCAGTGTCCGCCTCCTCAACTTTTGTAGTTGTTTTTTTATGTTTTTTTTTAGATACCGAACTGCAAGCGGAAGTTTTAATTCATTTTTGTTGTTCATATTATTTCGCTGTTCGAAGTTGTTTTTGTTTTGGCGCATTTCGGTCAACACTTCTATTTTTGCAACACTTCCGTCGGTTATAGCCGGATGGCCAAAATGTTTACGGGCGTTAATTACGCAAAGTTCAAAAATTTAAATAATAAAGTATCTGCTGGCTGAGATGGTGTCATGGTGCACATTAAACTAGATATCAAGGTAAACGGATTAAGTGCAGTGTAGCCTTAAAGCATTTCAAGATACAATTTACTAATTTAAGATAGATTATAATAGTCATTTGTATATAATAGGATTACAAAGTAACAGCGTTTAGAATTTATTAATAGGCTAAAATTAAAGACCCGGTTTCTTATCAACTATATATTTTCATCTTAATTTAATGCTATTAAGCTTAATCACTTTTAAAGCCACATCTGTCGAATTGAACGTATTGAAAACAAATCGATTTTTACGTGTTCCTTTAGTCTTCATTTGCTACCCACTTGCACAACACTTTATCTATAAATATTTATGAAATTATTTAGTCATATCTTAGCCGAATGGCACACACTAAAATCGCTTAACGCCTTATTAAGTTTTCATTTTTTTTTTTTTGCCTCACTTGCTCTTTAGCTGACTGCCCACTTTTGCGATTGTCTGTCTTTCTGACGGTGCTTGAAAATTGATTACAAAATCACTTAGCCGCCACCGGTTTGGCTGCCGTTCGCTGCTTAAATTTTACGCATTCATTAATGTTACGGATAATTGAATTTACTTATCGCGAAATTCATTCATTCATACATTAATTGCAAGTCAAGCAGCAACGACAAGGCTTTGCATCGTCATCATCACCATCATCATCATCATCATCGCCAGTTTGGTTGACAAATTTCTCAATTCCCTGTGCTGATTATTGTTTAGAGCTTAAACTGGTTCTTAAATCGGCCTCAGTGCTTTGAAAATATTTACACCGTCATGGAAGAAAAGATTTGCTAATGGATTTGGAGATGTTTAAAGATGTATCTACACATGCATACTAAGTTAGAAACGAATTATAAGTAACTAAATACATTAAAAAATTAGATAAGTATGTATTTAAGTTATTCGAGTTACTCGACTACACCATTCTCTTTAGTTTTTGACTAAGCTTTTCTTAAAATGATATATGTATTTTCCTAACCTATTATTCAATTCCCCTTATAATCTTTTGACTCATAAATTCTGTTTGCTGACAGCGCATTAAAAAAAAGAATATGGTGTCAAAAAGTCGGAACAGACCTATTTTAAATGATAAATGACTTGTTTTTTGCAAGTGCAAGTAAATTAATTGCCTACTTCTAAACGTTTAAATGTTTCTAGGTGCACACACTTGCTTTAATTAATTATTAACCTAACTTTCGTAGGAACTGTGTTACAAAAAACTCACATTACTCTCTGAAATTTTTGCAAAAGAAGTCAAAGTATCTTTCTTTATTCCACATTTAAAAGCCCTTGTGCAGTCTTCACATTTTCAAGTTCATTAACTTTTCACTTTGTAGTTCTCGAAACAAATTAAAGTCTTTCGACTGTATCGTATAAGCAGCAAACGTTCGCCTTAGGGAACTTTTACTGTAATTTAAAATGGTTGCCGGTGCTCGTTGTACTTTACTTTACTTTACTTTACCTAACGGCTTATTTCTCTCAGGGCTTATTAAAGCTCACTTTACTTGAATGCCGGTTCAATTGCTTCGAGCACTTGATCCTGGCTCCTGTTTTTGCCTCTTTCCTGCCAGTTTCGCTACTTCAAGCCGAGATGGCTTCGCTGTTATGTTTATGAACATTATGTGAGCCAAAGAGCCTGTGGCCCTTGGTTTGCGGCATAATTGATAGGGGTATAAGTATCCGCATATACATACATACATACATACGTACATACTTATGTACATACTTATGTACATCCCTACTTTCCCCGCCCTTGAAAGCGTGAGAATTGGCAGCAATCGAGTCATGTGTTATTTATTTACTATATGTAGTGTTTCGCTAGTGAAAATGATTGGACACATAAAGGCAGGCCGAATACCCAGTCTTGTGTGGGAAATACAGATAGTTTGTAATTCATGTCAATTATGTGGGTATGTTTGTTGTTCATGTTCCTGGAGGCCTTTTAATTGGATTCTCTGACCGATGGAGCGCGATAGGCTCTCGCTCAAAATGTTTGTTTATCAGTTATGGACTTGAGGATTTATTTATTTGCCATTGGATACACAATTCACGCATCAACCGAATAAAATTTAAACAGAGCTTAACAGAAATAAGCCACACAAAAGCTCACACAATTTGCTCAAGTATTTCTTTAAAGAAAGTTGGTTTAAGATGCTGAGATTTAAGACCAATAAAACAGACGCAAATACATTTGTTAAGCTCACACAATTACTAACTTATTAGGATTATTAGCATAGATCTATTGAAATGACATTACTGAATTTTACATATTAATATTAATAATAAATTCCAAATAAAAATCTTGAATATTGAGAGACTTACTTATTCAATAAAATATTTAAAAATAAATTCAATTATCTATAAACTTCTTCACCTACGTAACTTGATGTTTGCTTAAAATTCACTCATTGAACTTGCTAATATATATTTTTATCAGTGGCGCCAAGTGACCTTATTCGTTATCAACACTTGACATTATTTGAATTGAATTCAATCAACTGTCCAACTGACTGTCATATCCAGTGATAAGTTTCGATTATGCGGCAAGCATAAGATTCGCCACTGCCAGCGCCTTACAGTTGCGAAACGCACCGTCTGCTCAGGTGCACTCGAGGCAGTCTGTTAAACACTAGACAAGCACCTCGAAAAACGACAAGTCGTCGTCGCTGTAGACAAACAATGTGGGTATGTACGTACGTATACGCAACTAAAAATAAACATGGCACAAACTGTCGACCGGCTTTAATCAATATTTTGCCATTGCTTACCCTCGTTGGCATTAACAATAACAATATCGAGTTCAGACGAACGGACGCTAGCTAATTAGAAAGTTTTCCCAACCAATAAGGTAAAAATCGAAAAGCAAATCAATGCAGAAACAAAAAAGAGAGAGAAAATGCAGGCAGGGATTGATTGCGAGTGAAATGCTGGCCAACTTACTTGACCAAAAAATGTTGGGTATACCCCTATCCCTCCTTCATTCAGCAGCTATCACCAACTTTTTTACACGCGGCTTAAACCCGTTGAGGCGTTAAAAATCATCGACTGCAACTGATCGTTTACCATTTTGACATATCAATGCATGCACACGCGTACTATGTGCTGGATGTACATATGTATATGTATTTATAGGTATATGTACTTATCCAACTTGGCGCCCTTTCTCTTTTCATAAAATATATCCAGCTATATGTGTACATCAGCGATTGTTTCCCCGATTCCGCCTCACTGGCACACGCAACATCGATCAATGATAAGACAGTTTGAGTTATGAATTGAATTTATTATTCGATTTTCAGCGGGTGGGCAGTTGCCTGCAATCCAAGATCGCAGTGGGGCGTGGCTGCTATTTTGTGGGGCGTATAGATTGATTGCCTAAATAATAATTGAATGGGAAATTATTGGCGCTCTTTCGCGCAAAAGAACATCGAGATCCATTTCAGATAGGCAGTCTCTATTTGAGGAATTTCAATTACTTGAGTGGAGTTTTTATCAAGTCTAATTGTTCTTGAAAAACGTTACTGTCAAAATTTGGTTTCATATGTTCTACTTATTTATAGTTTCTAGATATTTTATCATATATTATTGAGATTATTATGTAGCTTGTTAAGTGGTAAAGGTAATAGGTAATAAAAGGTAATAGTTTGTTAAATTAGCCTTGAAAATTGCAAAACAACTTGTTCGGTCCACTTTGAAACCCCAAAACTCCCCCACAGATGGCACCTACCAGATAAACGCCTTTTTTCCCCGCAACTCAGCTACAAAATCCAATCAAGCAATAAACAAATGGAAACCCATTAGCCAAAAAAAAAAAGAGCAAAATAGCGGGAATAACAAATTGCGAGCTGTAGTTGGAGTAATTTTTTACGGGCGTGCGCATTTTTGACTCCGTGTCCGTGTTACTTGAAAAGACCGGCTGCACTGGTATTGGTAATGTGTGCTCCAGATCCCACTAAGCTCAAATACAAAAACATATCAAATAAAACCGACACATGTGGCCAAATGCAAATGCGCATTTTGTCGCATTCCAAGCCCAGCTGGTCGAGCGGATTTCGATCCGAACTGGTGGCTTTGCCGGTTTTAAGCCGCAGACAAACCAGCGACACTCATGGATACGCCTAATGCCATCCAAGCCCGAATTTGGAATTCGAAAACTGTTGAATACTTTACATTTAATCTAAAAACGAAATAGAATACTTAGCAATTTTATTCGAAACCCTTGCTTGGGGTTTATCAACTACAGATTGTCGAAATAGTTATATATTATTTATAAAAATCGAATGATCGTTTATTTGCGTTGAAGTTTTTGTAAGTCTACAAATTTTAAAACTCATATTATTAATATTTATAAGAAATACAATATACCCTCGGCATTTTCGCCGCCGGGTTTTATGGAAACCCGCACATATTAGATTTCTCGCACAAATTGGTGCGGTTCGGTGTCTAAACCGAGTCTCAATTACACCCGTTCGCAGCCCGCTCCCCCGATTTTCCACCCAACCCCCCTCCACAGCGGTTGGGTGCTCATTAGCTGAGCGCGGGTTACGCAGAGCATTCGGCTTGGGAGCGTTAGCAACCGCCGTCTACAGACCAGGCCACACCCTCTGCTCCTCACTCGCATTTTCCAGCTGTCCCCTCAGAACTCGGCCGACTCTGCATTTGCCCGATCATTAAATGCTTAACCAAATGAGTTAAAGCGATGTATCTGTATCTGTGGTTCTGAATGGGGTGTGTGCCATCACTTTGTTGTTCCAGGACACTGGGCGAAAAAATTAGCTCAGTTCGATTTATATTAGGATTTGAAATTTAAATCGCTTTGTTCTTGAGATACAATGTGGCTTCGAAAAATTGTCTGACTAGCTTAATTTCTCAATTGCAAATGTATTTTTCATCTTCTTTACTTACTTTCTAATTATAATTATTTTCTTTTCTTTAACACTTTTTAATATTCTGTAGATTAGAAAAATTTCTCCCAGTGATTGCATATGTTTCTGTGACTACAAGCAACATGTGGTCGTCTGTTTGTCTCCGTTTTTAAAGTCGCTTCTGCGAGCGAAGAAAGCATGGAAATTATTTCAGATATGTGAAATGGGGGCACGAGTTCTGAGCCCTCGAAATAATTGCTCTTCCCCCAATGGGGTTAAGTTTTGAGAAGGGAGTGCAGTTGGATGATCTGTGGATTTTTTCTGTAATTAGCTCCGAACATGTGTGGGAATAAATGCATACAGAATACTTTTTGAACGACTTTTTGACTTAATTTTATGCTACAAAGCAAACTAAGCAAAATATTTTTAAGAATATTTACCAATAAACTTAAGAGAAAGAACACTACATACATTAAATTGTATATATAAATTGATTTATCTGTTATTGGATCGAATTTTTAATGATTTTCCAAACAAGAAATATGACTTATCTCATCTTGTATTTTAACATCTGCCTTGAAGTCAGTAATGATTTTCTCTTTAAAAACCCATATAAAGATCTACAATCTTACCAATTAAAATTCCGGGTTCCATAGTCGTATAATCCTTGATTCGCTTAATCCCAGTAGCGAATTGATTTCGTTTCGATAAAATTTAAAATCACCAACATAAAAACCTATGCTTTTCAAGGTCGTATCGTATCGAATTGAATTACAAAATCGTTGAATCACATGGACACAATTCGGGTTATTTATTTCGGTTTGATTGATATGTATGCTTCGTGGTAAGACAACTGATATCGCCGCATTTCGTTTTTTTTTACCACTTTCGCACCATTTGGTTTTGTTTACCGCTTCGTTTCGTAATATTTCGCGTTAATTTCCAGAAATCGAAGGTGTGCCAAGAATTCTACAAAGACCTAAAATCACAATTGCAGAATGTCGAATATTAAAGGTGACACCTGTGATGTTTGTTTTCTTATTAGACTTTGTGTTGACTTTCCCACCAAGAAACAAATATGTTTTGCGCATGCGCAACGGCAAAGAGAATGAGCGAGAGAGAGGAAGTGAGCGGGAGTCAGGAAACTACCGTTAGGTTTTCCTCTGCTTTTAATGAGTTTTTGTGTTTGCCTGCCATTTTTAATTTTAACAAGCAGCGTTGTTTACCAATTTGATTGTTTTATTTACTTTTTTCCATTTTCTTTATCAATTTCTTAGTCTCTCTCTCTCTCTTTTTATCTTTCCCCGCTCTCACGCTCATCAAAAAGCAAACACCGGTTAACGAGGAACGCTGGAAACGTCCGAAACAGTGCGGCATTAAAAGCGAAAACCAGAAATGGAACGTGTGGCTATTGGAACAGACAACACTTTTGTTGTTGCTATCGTGGGTAATTTGTGAGTCAAAGAATCAAGAATGCGTGAATGTGTGTGTTTGTTGGAAAAAAAGAGTTAAAACCTCTAAAAACTCGATTAAAGACAAGGCAAAACCTTAAGTTTGGCACACCAATTGCGATTTCAAGCACTTGCTGTTGAAATTCCTTCGGAATTTATATTATTTCTCCACTTTTGCTCAAACAACTTGTGGCACACTCACACACGCGCACAAATTCTACACCTTGAACTTGCGTCAGCTTTTTTTTTTGCTCTTTCCCATTATCTTTTCATTTTAGGTAACCACTTTAAGTGCCTTTTTCAATTTACAAACTTTTCTTGGTTATTAAACTTTCGGGACACGCACTTGCAGCCAATTTTGATTTTCCTGCGCTGCTTCTTTTGTTACTTTTTCTTCTCGGCTCACAACGACGGCGCGCAGAAAAAAACCAGTAACATCATGGTGTTTATCCGACGCGTTTTAAGTCTTTACGCTTCGAAGTCAGAAAGCGATCTGAAACGCGATCGTAACGTAGCTATTCTTGTTCGCTCTCTTTGAACGATGATCTTATTGGAACGGGTTGCAGCCCAACTGGCCAAAGCGGGCGTTTCAGTTCAGCTGTTTCGCGCGCTCAGAGAGTGAGAGCGAGATAAAAGAGGAGTTTCTATTGGATTTCAATTAAAATCGAATCGGAATTAATTGAAGGGCTGAGCGCAGGCACAGTGGGGTAGATAATTTGTTTTCATTTTTACTTTAACAAGTTACTATCAAATTTATATTATAACAGATAATAACTCTTTAAATTTAATAACATGAAGTTACAAAGCAAGGTTTAGGAGTTATAGGACCTCAATGTTGTATAAAAGAAAATGCACTTAAACATGCATGTACGTAAATTACCAGAAAAGGATTTGTTAAGAACACAGCAGGCCTTTTTCCAAACCTCCCTGATAATTTGACTGTTGAAACCTGACATTCGGTCAACAGTTTTGGTAAGAACTCCATTCTAAATCAGGCCCCAAAAGTTTAATTTTTTGGCCCAAAAACAAATCCACCAGCAATCCAAGACTTAATTCCCACAAAATGTCACTAAATCGAGGAAGCAAGATGCTCCTGCGGGCGTTAACGCCCCAAATTTTGAGGCGTGGCAAGGCGGACTATGGCAAGACGGTGTGCAACCTGAAGATCAACAAGGCAACAAAGGTTCTAGTCCAGGGATTCACCGGCAAGCAGGCCACTTTCCACTCGGAGGAGTCCATAAAGTACGGAACCAATATAGTTGGCGGTGTGAATCCCAAAAAGGGAGGTACGGAGCATCTGGGCAAGCCCGTATTCAAATCGGTGGCAGAAGCTGTGGAGAAGGCGAAGCCAGATGCCACGGTGATCTTTATACCACCTCCATCCGCCGCCGAGGGTATTTGCGCGGCTATCGAGAGTGAAATTGGCTTGATTGTGGCCATCACCGAGGGTATTCCCCAGGCGGATATGGTGCGGATATCGCAAATGCTGAATTGCCAGGAGAAGTCCCGCCTGCTGGGACCCAACTGTCCGGGAATCATCTCGCCGGATCAGTGCAAAATCGGAATAATGCCGGGAGATATCCACAAGCGAGGAGTGGTGGGCATAGTCTCGCGGTCGGGAACCCTGACCTACGAGTCCGTCCATCAGACCACCAACGTGGGATTGGGTCAGGCTCTTTGCGTTGGCCTCGGCGGGGATCCCTTTAACGGAACTAGCTTCATAGACGCCCTCAAAGTGTTTCTGTCCGACAAGGAGATCAAGGGCATTGTCATGATTGGAGAGATTGGCGGATCCGCCGAGGAAGAGGCTGCCGATTTCCTTAAGGAGAAGAACACTGGCTGCGAGGCCAAGCCAGTAGTTGGCTTCATTGCTGGACAGACTGCTCCACCGGGTCGTCGAATGGGTCACGCCGGCGCCATCATTTCCGGTGGCAAGGGAGCGGCCAAGGACAAGGTGGCCGCCCTGGAGAAAGCGGGAGTCCGTATGACCGCCAATCCCTGCCACCTGGGCTCCACGCTCCTCGAGGAAATGATCCGCCTGAAACTGGTGCCCAAGCCGAACAAAAAGAAGGCTCAGGCCGGGAAGAAGTAGGAGTGGCGGAACAAGTTATTGATGCCAATAAACTAACTTAGTGCTCTTTAAATTGCTAAAATATCTCTTTTATTTTTTTTTCGAAGTCTAAATTATAAAATTGATGAAGAAGTTCAATGGGATTATATCTAAACACATAACAAACAGAAAAAATATATTTTTTTAATATTTAAGTAATGTTTAAGTAGTGTTTTGATAAAACCTTCTTGGTGTAGCTCCCAAAACTAGGTGCTTGCAGTAACGTCTTTGATTACAAAATATTGATATTGAGATATTTTCTAACTGTTATCTAGTAAAAATTTCCACCGATTTAATTTTAATTTCGATATGCAAACGAATTTTCCGCTGTGGCTGGCATTTTATCATGAGTCTCGTATCAAAACGAAAAAGTTTCGCTTTCATAAGCCTACAGCAAATACAAGATAAGCGAGAAAGAATTTGGCCATGGCCAAAATGGTAAGCAGACTCACCCATTGTCTTCACCCGAAATTCTTCGTAGTCCATCAGCGGAGGAGTTGCAGCTCCTCGCACGGTGTCGACGAAGTCTTCCTCGCTGTAAACCGAGTCGTAGTCACTGGGATCGTGCATTTTTAGGTATTATTTTTAAACTGGCTCCCTAATCACTGATAGGCACTGAACACTATTGCATACTCTTCGGCAGCTTAGATTAAACACTGGGTATACGGTTTGTTTGAAAACCTACTATTTGGTGAAGGCACAGGTTGCAGTAAGTGCAGTTGAGTGGAATAGTAGTGGTGGGGTATTTATGGCACGCGGAGCCACCGATTATGGAGGATCAAGAACCGAGAGCACCGACAACCGCATGCGCTTCCAATTTAAACACGACTAAGGCGAGCCGACGATTTTCTGCCGCCGTTCTCAGCTAATCAAGAGCAAATACTACGAAGGCTATCAAAAACAACAAAACAAATCTACAGACTGATTAGAATATCAAGTAGTATAACAAGTGGAAAATCTTAGATCGAGCCTGTAGAACAGCAAATACCCTCTACTTTTACACACACCATTCTTTGCAATTATAAAGGATACATATACCAAAAGTTCAGATACTTTTAACTTTAAATGGAATAATTAAGTATTACGAACATTTTGGAACCTATCCATGAACCTATTTATACTAGTATAGTCTGTTATACCCTTAAAATCTTTAAAAATACTGGGTATAAAAACATACGCTTTTATTTGCACTGAGAGCGCGTGCTATCTCCGCTCTCACTCTTTCTCCGCGAAAGTAATTAGGGGAGTTCCTAATGGGTGTGCGAGTGCAAGTGAGAGAGAGAACATATCTTATCACCTGTGTATAACTTGGACTGCGATAGCTTACGACTGTCAACTGCCTGAAATTCCTTCAATTAATTAATGCATTATAGCTATGAGGTGTGAAAGGAAAATGTTCGTAGGTTTTCCCATACCTACAAAAAAAAAAAAAAACTGTGATAAAGCCATTAATAAATTCGGCGATAGGAATCATGAAACGGGAATTGGTTACTTGGAACTTGTTAATTATTTTCAACTATTAATCAATAAGGAGATAAGCATGTAAATAGCATTAAATGTTTACACCATATTTAACCCCCATTGCATCAATGAAAACTCGCTTGATTGTTTGTTGTTTAAAACAGCACACCAAAGAAATAGCATCATTGGAATGTTAAAAATTTTATTTAAATTTCGTTTCGCCTCTGTTTGTATGGTTTACTGCAATTCTAATTATAATGCATTTACACATAGACTCCATTTTGTTTAAGTGTGTTTTTTTTTCGATTTACTTTACTGTATTTAATTCAAACTTTAATTGTGTTTCGGTATTGCATATAGTTTTCATATAGCATTTTTTTGTTTGATTTTTGAAGAGTACATTCTCTCTTGTTGCTGGAGTATTTTGCTTGCTACAATTTTTTAGTAACTGATATGTTTCGTTTACTTGTTTTCATTCAAATATATTTCAACTATTTCTTGTGTTTTTAGGTGGTTTTGTTTGTTTCTAAGATGACTAGCAAATAAAAACAAAATGTTAAAATAAATAAGTAACCTAAAAAACATTAAAATTAAATTTTATTTAGCTTGTTTCTTTGATAAAAGATTGTTTTTAGTACATTTCTTATTGTTGAATTGTTTCAGCGTTTTAAAGGTTCAATGGGTCAGTTTTGGTATTAAAACCCTGAAACAAGTAACAATTTGTTTAAATGAATTGGAAATAAAAGATAAACCAATTCTGAAGGGAAAGGAAATATCGAATATCAAGTGTCAAAATTGTCTTTGGTGTGTTTAGCCATAAATATATTTATATATAATATTCTTAACGTTATTCAATTTCAACTTTCGTTTTCGTCTTCATATTTGATATGTTTTTAATTGATATGTTGCATATATTTTGTTGTTTGTTAATAGATTTTTGTGTTACTCTAACCTTTGCAGTTTGTTTCTTCTTTAGCAAGATTTCTGCTGATATGTATGCGATATATGTAAGTTCTGTGGCTTATAATTAGGAAATGTCTATTTTGTATATAGCAATTGTATATTAAATTTTTAAAAAATATTCACAGAGAAAAAACGTTTTTTTTTTTTGGTTTTTAGGTTTTCTTTTTTGTAGATATTTAAATTATTTAAAACTTACAGGCGAAGGTGTTTTGATGGAACGCAAAAAGGAAATTATCACTTTGTTGGTTTTGTTTTTTGTGTTTCCATTTCATTTGCATCGATTATGGAATTCGTAGTTTGTATTCTTTATTTACATGGGGCATATCCTCACATCATCTTTTAATCATTTATATATATATATATATATATATAGTTCAATGGATCAGTTTCTTTTCATTATCATTCTTTTAATATTACTCTTGACTTGTTTAAGTTTCGTCGAATAATATTTATTCGTAAATATACTTTGAATAGACAACTATATAGGTAATTAAAATGTTTTTCTTTTTTTCTTCTTTTATTTCAATAAATAATTGTAGTTGACTTTTGCTGTAGTTGTTGTACGACCTATCAGCTAATTCAAGGTACTTATAACTCCATTAATTTTCGGTTTAATCTAAAGAATCTTCCTTTAACATTGGGTTTCTTAACTTCTCCTCCGATTTCTATTCATTTTAGTTACTTGCCACACTATCTGGTCAACAATTCCGTGCTCCATTTGAAGAATGTTTGAATTCGAGAATTCTTAGACTAGGTGGTAAAGTGTTTTTTTTTTATTTTGAGAGCCAGTTTCAGGTTTTGCCTAGAAGATATTCCAAATGGTTTGGGTCAGTTTTAGTTCATTGGCAAATCGAAACTGGTCCTGAAAACGAAGAATCGCACATTGGTTACAGTTGCTTTTGTTTTTTCTTTTTTCTTCTAGGAAATATATATATTTGCTGAGAATTGAGTAAAGTTGTGTTAATAATTTTATAAATTAGGTATAGGCTTTATAATTACTTGGTTTGAGTACGTAGCGTGAGAACTCTCATCGATATTAATTTAGACACACAAAACGTTCCGTGAATTATGCAACTCAAAACCAGTAATTTCAGTGCTGCACAGTAGCTCGACATAGAGATTTTAGTTTCTATAACAACGTATCTTTGGTTTACTTTATTTTGTTAATTTGATTTGAAACATCAAGGATTTTCTCTTTACTGGAAACAACAATAGCTGCAGGGCTTTTGCTAATTTTTACTTTTTACCGACTAGAACTAAAGAAGTATTCCATATTTTATAGTATATAATTAATAGACGTTTATCGAAAGAAGATACTCGTAATTTTTAGAAAATGGTTGGAAGGTTCTTTACTGATAGCCTCGGTTACGGTTTTGCATACATACATTGTTCGTAGGGACTTTTGTTGTGAATACCATTAGTGACGGATCTAAGAAGCCTTGAAACACTTAACATATACATCGATAAAAATGTTTGTTATCAGTATACATACATATGCTTCGGAAAAAGTTCGATATATAAACATTGATAAATTTTCTTCTTTAATTTTATTGTGTTTTTTTTTTTGTTGTTTTTTGTTTCGTTCTCATTTTTGGGTTTGCCAAACGATCCTGCTTCCACATTTTATTTTTCTAGTTCTTAATGAAGTTTTTTCTGCAATGTTCTGAAGTTTGCGCATAGATTTTCTCAAAATAAACATAGTTCGCGATAGAAAAGCAACGCATAAAGAAAGTTTAAGAAGGAGCGCAGAAAGTTGGGAGAAAGCATGAGATTTGCTCTTTGATAGATAGCAGCCGATTTGTGATCGAAATTGTTTATTTATTTGCGTATGTTTATTTTCTCTTCGCGCCTTCACTTTTTTTTGTAGCTTTTTCGTGGTCTTTTGCAATTTTTTTTAGTTTTTGGTTGCTTGATTTTTGTTTTTTTTTTTTATATAAAAGTGTTTGGAAAATGAAAATAATTAAACCAAAAAACTCGTATAAGAAGGTTCTTGGAAAGCAAAATCATACTCAAAAATAGAGTTTGAGAAAATATCTTTTGGCTGAAATGGAGGGGCATTCATGGGTACGTTTTGTTTGGGGACGATGATTGTAGGTACGTGTGTTCCGGTGTAATTCGCATTTAATAATTGTAATTATCATAGGGCGTGCCCAAATACGAATAGAAATTAGGATTGATGGGCTGTGCGTGTGCGTAATAAAATCCAGAAGCCGGATCTGGCGCTACTCAGTCGAGGAAGCCGGTGTTGACCAGCTTCTCCAAGAAGAACTTCACATCGCCCAGCTCCGAGTCCTTGATGCCCAGCGACTTCAGCATGCCCAGATCCCCGTTCTCCACCGCCATGAAAACCGAGCGCAAGTGTTCCAGGTCCGATCTGGGAAAAAAAGGATGCAACGGAATTAGTCGGTATAATTTTCAGCTTACTTGTGATAAATGGTAAAACTTAAACAAAGTTTTCACGGCAAACGGGAAAAGTTGTGCGAAACTGGGAGCAGACATCTGCAGTCTCTAAATGGTTTTTAGCTTGCAATAGTTTTTTTTTTTTTTTGTTTGAGCTCACAGTGGGTAACAACTATGCATAAGTTGAGTATTTAAGGTATGAACATTATTAACCTTTCTTAATATTTTTATAACCATTTGACAAAGCCATATATCTAGGACTATAGAATTGTACAAAAAGTTGAAATTGAAATCGAAACAACTTTAAAAAACTCATGTATAAACCACTTAATAAAATTCCAAAAAATCCAAATAAATTGGAAACCACTTTAGTACCTTAAAACTCCTACATTTTCATGGCGTTTGGGCCAGAGTGAACTGAAATAATGAGCAAATGCCCCACTCGCCCACAGGCACAAACTACGTGGGCACACATACACTGTGCCAAGTTTTTAGCTTTGCTGCGGTGGGTCTCAAATTATACGCTTTGCTTAATTAATCCCTGCAGGTAACGTGCGGCTGCTATATTGTTGGTTTTGTTATTGTGCCCGTGGTCGGTGTCCTGGGATGTCCTTTGACCCCAACCTCCCCAGCCAGGCTAGCTATTTTCTATACCCACATATTTCGCTACTCGTTGCGGCTGCTAGATAAACTTCATTATCATCAGCATAATTAGTAAAGTGAGTGGGATACACTGCCACCTGGATAAATATAGGTACCATCCTCATATGCTAACTATAGATAGTTAAGGTTAATTCATAGGTACAATCCTCATATGATACACTTTTACACCCATTTTGGTGTCTAAGTACTAGTTCAAGTCGATATGCTAATCATATACTTAAGATTCAATACACTGCAAACTTGGCTTTCATTGATGTCACTTTCAGACCATATCAACAAGTTAGTTACTTTTACTTTTCCTCCTGGAAATTTCTTGCAGTG
The DNA here is from genome assembly GCF_000001215.4 of Drosophila melanogaster. Lineage (NCBI taxonomy): Eukaryota > Metazoa > Arthropoda > Insecta > Diptera > Drosophilidae > Drosophila > Drosophila melanogaster. The sequence goes on along the minus strand of NT_033777.3, from coordinate 19,456,109 downwards.
CACTCAAGAGTGCAAAATACACATTAATAACATTTGTGCGTGTCTTGTGGTTCGAGTACATTCATTCAGCTCCATCCCGACCCTCCGGTTCCCAATTCTCGGATAGAGACTTGAGCTTGGTGGAGTGACATTATGACACTTGGGCAATTAATTGCCTTGATGAAATTGTGTAAATTTCCAGCGAGGCCAGACAAACGAAGCCCGCTTATATTTCATCCAGTCCCACATTTTTCCAGGGCTTTTGTGTCTTGCTAATTTATCAACATGTGCGTGAAGAGGACACTTTTTTCGTGTCCTTTTGTCTGGGCCGCTGGTCGGAATCGTGTGTGTCTGCATGGCCCACAGTTTTATGATTATTATTATTGCCACTCCAGCTCACCTTGCCTTGATACCACTTTTGTGGTTAGTTTTTGTTGTACTAATTTAATGAAAATTTTTGTGTCTCACCCACTCTTTTCCGCTCGCTGTGTTTGTATTCGGCCATTTCCCTCGCTTGCTTGTTGTTATTTTTGTTAATTAAATTTTGTATTTGTTTATCTTGGAAATTGTAGCAGAATGCCGGCAGAATACAAAGTAATGTAATTTAAGCAGTTGGAAACACACGTTTGGGCCTAACAAAGCGCAATCGAGAGGATTTATCAAGGATTTCCATAACTAATTTAATTCCCTAGGTAAATTTAATTTCACATTTCAATTATAATCTTTTCTCGTTCCTTATTAAAAAAAAACATTAATATTTGAAATTCTATTCATATCCTAAGAACGTACAATCTAACGATGTTCATTCCCATTTTTTCCTCTTATGTCCCAAATATTCCTTTCTGCTTTTCCCCACTTCATATTTTAATTCATTAGGCAAAGACAAATATTTTGTTTATTTAGGCCAAGTCAAGCAAATATTATGAAAAACAGTGAAAGCCATAAAGAAGCTCTTTATAAAATAAAACCGTAAAAGTAGGAATATAAATGACATGCATATTTTAAAATTTCATGACACTTATTGTGCACGTTGTGTGTGGCTTGGCGTGAAGCTGAACAATTTTATTATTCCAGTAGCCACAAAAATAGATAAACAGAGAAAAAGGGACTCGAATGCCAGTAGACAACCAGATGCACGGATAATTCATGGGGCAAGGACAAGGACAAGGACAAAGGCTGGCCTCTGGACTTTCACTCTGCAACATAGTTTCTGTCGAATAAAAGGATTCACCCACAAAGCGAAAATAGCCCTTGGCATTGCCAAAGTTCCTTAAACAGCTTTCACTATTTATGCAACTCGGATGAGCTTAGGACCTGGCCGAAATTATGTTTCGTTCTCGAAAAGCAGCTGACAAAAAGGGAAAATAATTTCGCTTTGAGGTTTTCTGGCGGCAAAGCAACCAACTCAAGCACAGACATTTTCTACCGAAGGCATGACATTGGCAAAAAAAAACTATTACAAAAGTATATTTTTACTCAGAAAATGTTGAAACAAGCATGATTGTAATGTTATGACCATCTGGGGAGAAAACCTTTAAATTTAAGGCACTTAAACCATGGCCAGTCTACTTAATAATATACTTGTTTCCTTAAAAAATTTAAAGAGAGATTCAATTAAAATAATAAATTCGATAATATTTCCTATAAATAAATTTTATACGTTTAAGCATTTTAAGCATTTAGTTAGATTTCATTCCTCCTACACACTTTAAATTTCAATAGTTTTATGCAAATTTAAGCTAAAGAGCCCTTAGTTCATAAATATAACGTTTTTATTAGTTAATCTAATGCACCCCTGCTTTCTCTCAGTGGACGCACTCCGACGCTGCAGTTCACTTTGGGTAGTTAAGAGCGCCGGTACTCACCTCATTAGATGAAGGGCAGCTCCAAAATCCTCAATCGTTTGCGACTCACTCAACGCGATGGCGACCTTCTCGACTCCGCCGAGAGGTGAAAGGGCATCACGTGCCTTGCTGCCGAAAAGTTTTTCCAGGTAATTGGGTCCGTGGGAGGCGATCAGGCTCTGGAGGAAGGATGCGGTCTCCTCGACCGGCGGCCGCTTGGCTGCAATTAAGAGAGGGCAAACAAACGTCATTTTTATCGGTTGCAATTAAATAAAGTTTTCACGAGGGGGCGTGGCATTCCCCGCATAATGTAATTAATAAACTACGGAATGCCTTGATTACTATCAGCTTATGCCATTTGCATTCATAATGTATTCCCATTTAAATTGATTTTGTTCATTAAGCCGACAAACAGTTGGACCTCAATACACACCAATGCTGATTAATAAATGAGGGTAACATTTTTACTTACAAGTCATTAAAATTGAATTTGCCCCGTCACATTGTTAAGGTATTAATTAATTTTTTCACCGCCTGACAATTTCCTAGGCATTAATATTAATAGCGAACTTGCTGCCCTTTTCCGCTCAACTTTAAACGCACGCGTGCATATGTAATGAGTCCTTTTCCAGGAATTAAATATTCAAGGGACTCACTGCAAAAGGGTGGAGTGTCCTGCGAGATTTGGCATGTTCGGACAATGCTTTTTAAATATTTAGGAAACAATGAAAACTCACATTTACGAGCAACTCTATAAAAACGTTATCAACTTTTTGTTCTGATTCAGATTTTGTTGCTCTACTTTGTTTTGTGTAGTTTAAATGGAAAAATATAAATATTTACATGTAAATGAAGCGAAACACTCGCATTAAATATTAATTTAAAGAGAATACTGATTTTAAAGTCGGGTGCGATTTTATATTTTGAGATTTTTTGCTGACAACTTGTGTGTAGTCAAAAACACATAACAAAAAGGGCTCAAATTGGATTGAAATTCCATGGAACTCTTTAAATTGAATTCAAATATTTCTTTGTTTAGTTGTGGAAGAATTGAAGCATTTATTTTGCATTTGCCGACTAAAGCCACTTGCGGGAATTCTTTCACTTCGAGGCACTTGCTCAGCACAAAGGAGTATATATTTTCAGCTCGTTTTCATGCTCCTGTTGAATGAGTTTTTACCCATTTATTCACATTTTTTCCCTTTCGCCATTGCTGTTTGTGTTTACTTGTATTTTCTTTGGCTCCGGCAAACATTTATGGGTCAGTCAGTCAGGCAGTCAGTCCGTCAGGTAGTCATTCACCCAGTCTCTCAATTCAGTCATGCACAAAGGGCAGACTTTACGGCGCTTGGCGTCGCTTTTTTTAGCCCGCTGACTGCACTTGTTAACCCACTGGTGCCCGTTCTCTGCTAGCTCCCTTAACCCGCTCACTCACATATGCTGGCATTTTTAATGGCTGCAAGGACACGTATGTATCTGGGGTCTCCTTCTTGATCTGTGTGTGTGCGTGTGTGTGTACTGGTACTGTTACTGACTGTATTTGTTATGCAAATGGCGACGTTTGCAACCCATTTTTCCCCTTCCATTCCTGCACTTTTCATACCCCTTAGTTATGGGGTGACTGCGGCCTTTTTGTTTCACTGTCATCAAGATTAATGTCCACAATTAGCCTCACATGCGGTATCTGAGTAAAAAAGCATTTGCCAGGGCTTTCCTTTCTCTGCAACTCTAACTCTTTTTTTTTTAACTAATCCTTATTACTTAATTCCCAGTTTTTTACTGGGTTCTTCTTTTTACATATGTATGTTTATCATAAGTCAAGTAATTTATTAGTCTTTTAATGTTTAGTATGTGTCGCTGGAAAGAGGTTTATATTTTTTGTATATTTATGTTATAGCTTTGTCATTTAATTGATTATTTTTTTATACTAAACTTTTATGATTTCTAAGAACATTTTTAGGTTTGAAATTACATCTAGACGGTATTTCACTTGACCTCATCGGACATAATAGTAATACAAATAATTAGTAGTTTGATTGAACCCATTGGTTGAACTATTGGCTCAAAAAGATGGCATATTAATTCTGCTCGGATTTTTAATTTTCCTGAATTTATTGGGTATTTTAAAATCGAAACTCGTGGAAAATCGGTTATTTTTCTTTCGTCTGCATAAGCTTCGGTGGCTCCATGTATTTTGTTCTTTGCTCGGGAGGCCAAGCTCAATTGGTGGGTGGGGATGGATGGCTGTGGGAGTTGGGAGCTGTGAGCTGAGAATGGGGATTGTCGCCTGTTGTTTGCCTTTAACTTGTTACATATTCCGGACGATGTATATCAGCAGTTTAGATTAAGTCTACGTGGCCATTCTGGCTCAGAGGTTCCCTCCCACCCAAGGGCCAACATTTTTAAACTTTCTCCGCAGCCTTTGGCTGATAAAAAAATATGCAAAAATATGTTAATTTCCCAAGGGTATTCGAATGCAGTGTATTAAAAGTTTTTTAAATCATTTTTATTGCAATTTAACTCTTTTCTCTCCCTTTTTCGGCCAGCAAATGATGGTTCTGAATGAGAACATGAGTGGCTTAAATAATATATTTTTTTTCATTTGCATATATGAAAAGCATATTACGCAAGGGTAAATGAAAATTGCTGGGAATTTACAAACATGAGGTTAAGGATATATGTTAATACAACATATATGAAACATATAAGCGAACTTGGCTTTCATTTTCCATACTTTTTAACTGCGAAAGAAATCATTTTAGGATACACTTATCTATGATTACCTGAGTTCTTTCTCTTGATTTATTTACTTTTTAAAAATCCCTTATTAAGATGGTTTTAGTTTTCTTAATCGTCAATTTAAGAATATGCCTTAAAAGTATTCCGAAAACCCCACTCATTAAACGAACTATGGTCCAGCGATAAACTTGCCCCCGAGGGAACCTTTTGTCTTTCAACTGTTGCCTAGCTGCCAAACAAAAGGGAGTTTCCCTGGAAAAGCGGAGGCAGTGGGGATAATAACGAGAAACTAGGCGAATAATTTATCAAAGAGCGCCGAGGTTGAAGCAATAACTTAAGCTAGCGCCAAAGCAGCCGACACTTCCTAAATGATTTCATTGTCGAAAATAGTTTTTTCTCCCTCGAGCCGAACAGTGGCGGAAAAACGGCGAAAATTTATGCCATTGTGCCAGGAACTGGCAGGATAAGATAAAGAGAAGGAAAATGGACGTGGAAAGTGGGCGGTGGGCGTATGTGGGTGGGGAAGGTGGAATGCTGGCTTGTATCTCAACTTTCAGCCAACTGAATTGCCAGCAATTAGCAGCAACAACTTGCTGTTTGGCCTCAAGTCTCGAATTTCCCGTTTTCGGCGGGCACAGCGGGTGGTTGGGAAATCTCTCCTCTGCCGTAAAGTAAAGTTTTCCGCCCAATTTGTGGCGGCGGCCTTTGTTTGCCTGGGTCTGCGTAACGAATTTTATAATTTATCACGCGAATTTTTTCAATTTTTCCAGCCATGACATAATTAGGGAAACTATAAAAACTTTCGCTGTCATTAATGGTTTCTTCTTTTTAATTCACTTTTCATGTATACGTATAGCATCCTGTATCGATTATGAAAATTAAATAAATGTGTAAAATCCCAAATAAGAAGACTTTACTCGTTGAGTTTTTGTAAGAAACTAATTTTATTTGGAAATATCTTCGGTTTAAATAGGTGACATGAGAATCGCATCTTAAAGTAAATGGCCTACGCAGAGGCCTAAGTAAATAGTCCCCGCCTTATCGAGGTCCCACGCTCGGGCACATCTGCCTATCTTGAGCGGCGAGGACCTTATCTGTGGTCTCCCACTAAGGGACTATTTTAGGAGGCGGGGAACGATCTCAAGTGACTGACTCATGTAGTGTGCACTTAAATTACATGTTTTTGAGCAATGCACCCATGTCGCCTTAGATAACAAAATCCTAAATATAATTTATCGCTCTCGATTCATTTACATAAGATATGAACGGAGCCCAAAATTGTAAGTCTTTAAATATATTCGTGTTCATGTGTGAACATTCTGCCAAAGGGCCAGCAAGCTGAGATGTACATTAGTATATTAGTTGCATTTATAACAGTAGTGGACTGTATTTATTTGATATATGTTCATTTATTTTGCAACTAAGATTTCAATGGGCCTAGTTTTTCTGGCTTTTAATTTTATTGGATTACAATTATGGTTTATATTATTTTTAATTCAACAATTTGTACTCAATTAACTTATTTTAAACATTTTGCTTTTTCTATGTAGAAGTACATTTTCTATTAAACAACGATATAGTGGACTGTATATTTTTATTTGTTATATTATTTTATTGTTTATTTACTATTGATATTTATAGTACTGGCAACGGACCTGCAAAGGTTATTGCTTGCATTCTTTGTTGCACAGCACATTTCCGTATGAAATATATTATTAATACTATCATTAGTATTAAAGCAATAATTAATCCAGCATGTCCGGAAATATGATGGAAATGTAAATCTTTCAATTTTTGATGGTTCTCTTTCATAAATTTAATTTCATTATTCAATCGTTCAAATTCCTCAGTATGATTTAATATTGATAGTTTCAGCGGATCCCAAATAATCTTCGGCGCTTCACTAACTTCTCCTATATAAGGTGTTGATAATAATTCTTCACTTTCGGACTGAATGTTATGGTGGGCAACTAGAATTTTATCGTCGGTTCTTGCCGTACAATATGGCGCAATGCTTAAAACTCCTTGCTGAGGCAAGTCAAACAATTCAATTTGAGAGCCAGTACATTGCAGACGGACTTTTGAATTCGCAGGAACCTTAAACAACCAACTACTTTTCTTTTCTAACTCTACCCAGTAACTTTTAGAGTCGACTACTGTTTTATAGATGCAGTTCGCCGCTTTATCTGGCTTTAGAGGCTGAATCTCACATGCATTATCATTCGCTGAATTCCAGGGCCAACTTCCTTTGCATATTCTCTTATTTAGTTGCCATTTCTGACATTGATTTAATGTGGCTTCCGTCATTATGTGATAGGAATCTATCTCAAAATTATAAATTAAATATTCGGACGTTGTATGCACCATTATTATCCGATCTTCATTTCGAATTGGCACCGGAATAAGCCTGAACAATTTGGATGGATGCCTGCTAAACAGAGGCACTTTTGCACTAATGATCAATTTATCGTCGATGAATAAACCCCTGGCTGTTAACAGTGTATACACCTCCTTAAGTTCCGTACCTGACCGTTTTCCTGGAATTACTAGGTTCTCCGAAAGACTCTGCTGAATTTTGGCAATTTCTTTTTTAAGCTGATTTGGCCTGAGAATATTTGTATTTAGCCTACCGTGATTAATATCAATCAACAGGCTTATAATGCCTGCTTGAATTTTTTCGCCTTCTTCAATCAATGAGTGTAGCTGTTTCGTAATCATAAAGAATTTTATTGATTCCTTATAAACATAATAATTTTCTTTAAGAACTTCTGTCATGTTCTCAATTCTTATTTGCATACTTCTAAAATTGGAGTTAACATCTTCTGTTGTTCTCTTTAATAGATTAGAAGTTGAATCAACCACAGATGTTTGTTTTTGAATTAGTTTATCAAGGTTGTTCTGGTTATCTAACAAATTCTTCATATTTTCTTCTAATTGCTCTCTATCATCTTCATCCATTATACCAAATAAAATATGATACAAGGAACCCATAAATTCGAAAGGAGCACGCTTGCTTCTAGATCTAGACTGTATCATAAACAATTTATTGTTTTCTTCAAGTTCCGATAACTGACTTTGCATATTATCTAAGACTAGACTACATTGCTCTTCAAAGCTATGAAGTCTTTCGCAAACTTTCCTCATACTTTGTATAAGCGCATTACCCTTTGTTAACATTTTAAAATATGGATCCATTTTATAATAGATAACCAAATTCCAAGAAGTACTCACAATCTCAACATCTCCTAGCGGGTCTAGATATATTGCTGAGGTTTTATTTATTTTGTCTATAGAATATCTTGGTGCTATATCTTTAGGTAATGCGCTAGAAACTTGAAACAACATTGCCATAATGATTCCGATCTTGGACATTCCCGATGTCGCTCTAGTTCGTCTTTTTGGCTCTTGGTCAGCCTCATTTTTGTCAACAGACTTTATTCCTTCCAAGGGACAAATTTTAGTAATGGGTCTAGTGATATATCCTTCCTGCATCTTTACTTTAGCCACTCGGACCTTATCATCATTCCCCTTATGCACCTTTTCCACCTTTCCTAAAGGCCATCTTGCAGGATGACAATTCTCATCCTTTAATAAAACTATTTGCCCTTCTTCTATATTAGGAATTTCCTTTTTCCATTTATTCCTTTGCTGGAGCGTATGCAAATATTCACTTTTCCACTTAACCCAGAAATCTTTCTTCATTTTTTGGATAAGTCTCCACCTATCCAAATTTCCGATTTTTTCATCTTCCATTGGTTCGACTATTTCTAAAGGTGGTCTTCCAATTAAAAAATGACCTGGTGTTAAAACTTCTTGTTGGTCCTTCTCACTAACTATAGTGTATAATGGCCTTGAATTTAAGCATGCTTCTATTTGACATAAAAGAGTTGACATTTCTTCATAAGTCAAAATAGTGTCGCCGATTATACGCTTTAAATGGTATTTCATTGACTTAACTCCAGCTTCCCAAATACCTCCGAAGTGAGGTCCTGCCGGGGGAATAAAATGCCAATCAATCCTGTCCTTTTCAAGCTGCGCTGCAATCGTTATATTTTCTTGTATTGCATTAAATAACTCTTGATCTAATTTTCTTGCAGCTCCTACAAAATTTGTTCCGTTGTCTGAATAGATATTGGAACATTTTCCCCGTCTAGCAATAAATCTTCTGAGTGCTGCTAAAAATGCGTCTGAAGTTAGATCGCTTACCATTTCTAAGTGTATGGCTTTGGTGGCCATGCAAACGAATACAGCAACGTATCCTTTAAATGTTTTTTGGCCACGATTTTTTGAACATTTAACATAATAAGGACCTGCGTAATCTATTCCAGTATTAAGAAACGGGAATGTCATCGTCACTCTATATTTTGGCAAGTTACCCATTATTTGCTGAGCTGTATTTTGTTTATACCTTGCACACGTTACACATTCTCTTAAATACTTTTTCAACGAATTTTTCAACCCGAAAATCCAATACTTTCTTTGGATATAGTTTCGCATTAGGTTTATCCCTCCATGCAATGTTTCCTTATGAGCATTTTTTATTAATAAGCTTGTTAGGTGGCATTTTTCTAAAATGATTGGATGTTTAACATTAAATTCTGCATTGGAATTTTGCAATCTTCCTCCAACTCTTAGAACCCCATCCTTGTCCAAAAATGGATTCAATGACAATATTTTATTATTTGTCTTGATTTCCTTTTTGATTTTAAGGCACTTTATCTCTTGCCTAAACTGGTATTCTTGTTGTTTCTTAATAACAACTGTTTCCGCTATTCTTATCTCCTTTACTGAAATAATTGATGAATAGGCTCTATTTCTTGTTTTCATCTGCACGAATCTATTTATGTATGCTATTATACGTATAAGTTTTTCTATACTGGAATACCTTTCTATTAATTCGTAAATAGGATCATCTATTTTGTCATTTAATACTGTATTTATTAAGACAGGTTCTTCTACAGACTGCTGCCGAGGCCAAAGTTCTTTTGGGTCTGCTAGCCATTTCGGACCTTTCCACCAAAAATCACAGTTGATCAACTGGTTAGAATCCACTCCCCTGGATGCTAAATCTGCTGGATTATCCTCTGACTTAACATGATTCCATTCAGTATTTTTTAATTTCCGAATGTCATCCGTTCTTCTTTTTATAAATTTGATCTTACTTTGACCACTGTTAATCCATGCTAAGGTAATCGTGGAATCACTCCAAGCATAGATCTCCATTATATTGTCAATTGATCCTTTTAGTCTTTGGATTAATTCACTAAGCAGGTGAGCTGCACACAGCTCGAGTTTGGGAATTGTCTTCCTATTTTTTATAGGGTTGACTCTACTTTTGCTAGCTATTATATTAACATGAGGTCCTACTTTAGCATAGACTACTGCAGCATATGCTTTTTCGGAGGCGTCCGCAAATCCGTGAATCTGAATGACTGAAGAACTGTTTGAATTAATCCACCTTGGGATTCGAATATTCTCTAACAATAATAAATTTTCTTTATATTTTTCCCAATAATTTTTATCTTCTATGGATAATTCCTGATCCCATTCACTTTTATTTATCCAAAGTTTTTGAATAAAAAGTTTTCCTGAAACCGTGACTGGTGCCAACCATCCTAACGGATCAAATATTTTTGCTAGCGTTGATAACACAACGCGCTTATTTATATTTTTTGATTCATCATTACAATTTACGCTGAACTTAAATAAATCCTTTTGAGGTTCCCATTTTAGTCCTAAAGTTTTAACACATTCATTTTCGATAATATTGAGAACCTTATTGTCCCCTGTGTCCTCCACAGTGGTTAATATTTTGGAATTGTTGGAAATCCATTTCCTTAAGTTGAATCCAACTTTCTGCAATTCATGGGGAATTAATGTTATTAATTTATTAGCTTCTTCTACCGAATCAGCTCCAGTCATTAGGTCATCCATATAGAAATCATTCCTAATTATTGCACTAATAACTTGGTTTTTACATTTATCTGCAATATCTACCAGAACCCTGGTAGCCAAATATGGTGCAGATGCAGTTCCGTAAGTGACTGTGGTTAATTTATATGTTTTAATTTTTTCTTTTGGAGAATTTCTCCATAAAATATATTGATATTTTTGATCATTATTATCTATTTTAATTTGTCGGTACATCTTTTCAATGTCTGCCGAAACAACAAATTCCCATTTTCTCCATTTAATAATAATGTCAAAAATATCTTTTTGAACTCGTGGCCCAACCCACATTATGTCGTTCAAACTTTTGTTATTCGTAGTTTTTGCTGAAGCATCAAAAACTACTCTCAATTTGGTCGTAAGGCTTGAATCTCTAATCACTGCCTGGTGCGGTAAAAAATATTTGCCTTCATCACTCACTTCAATCATGTGTCCTAAATCCATGTATTCATTCATGAATTTAGTGTAGTCAACCTTAAGTTTTTCATTTCTTTTTAGTTTTTTCTCCAGATTCATGTAACGAGCTATCGCTTGTTTCTTTGAATCTCCTAAGGTGACATCCTCCTTGAATGGAATTGACACAATGTATCGCCCATCTGAATCTTTTTTTGTCGTTTTGATAAATTTATTTTCACAGATTTCAGACTCGATATCATCTTTTTCTTCTTCTTCCACTTCCCAGTAGCGATCTAACTCTTTTATTTCTATTGTTGTGGCTACAATGGTTTCTTTTCCTTTGGATTTTTTACATCCAGAAACTATCCACCCGAAATCAGTTTTTTGCCCAAGGAGACCGTCTATTTTTATAACTCCATTTTGCAGAATGTGAGTATATACGTCTGCTCCAATGATTAAATCAATGCGACCCGGTTTATTAAAATCGGGGTCGGCTAATTTAAAGTTCTTCCATTTTTTCTGATCAACATTAATCGTGTTGACTGGAAGTGCCTTCATAAGTTTTGGGAGAATAATTGCTTCAATTTCTAAATTTTTCGGAGAATTTCTTATCGAAATAACCGCTTTGTGCTTGGAGATGCACGTTCCTGTGGAAGATACTCCACTTATTTCAGTATGAGACCGAAATTTTTTCAATTTTAGAATCTGTGCAGACTCTTCTGAAATAATTGTGCTTTGAGAGCCACTATCAATCAATGCTCTTAATTGTTCAAAGCCTCCATACCTCGACTTTACTTGAATCAAGGCCGTGGCCAACAAGGCTTGACCTGTTGTTCTACACGTATTCACTTTTTCTGGATTATGACCTGCAAAGTGAAGTAACGTGTGGTGAGGTTTACGACAAGTCGAACAAAGCTGCTCGCTTATACATTTTTTACCAAACGGATGCCTCAGACATCTTAGGCAAATCCCATTTTTTCTTACCCAGTCAGACCGTTCTGCTGGATTCATTATTTTAAATTTATGGCATTGAATTAAATAATGCCCTGGTAGTTTGCAATATGCACAATTGTCACTATAATTTTTATTCTTGTTATTATTAATCATTTTCTTTACAGGTTTTACTTCCTGTGAGAATGATGATATAGAATTGAGCCTTTGCTCTAAAAAGTCCATGACATCAGAAAGTGCCTGTATTTCTTTTGTCTTTTTAACATGGCTTTCATATAAATTGAGTGATTCTTTATTGAATTTCCGAAGAATTATGTGAGCGAAAATTGCATCCACATCTTCTGGTAATTGTGCCTTTAATTTTATAATATAAATTGACTCGTTAATCGTGTCAATAAATGTCTTTATTTGCTTATTGGATTCTAAATTTAAATTTGGCATATCCATAAGCCTATTCATATGATCTGAGAATATGTTTCTTTTATTCTCATATCGCTTGGTCAAAAACTCCCAAGTGGCTTCATAATTTTCTCCAGAGCCGAGCAGTAAATGAGTAACCACATTTCTGGCTTCTCCTTTTAATGCTGACTTTAGATAATTAAATTTGAGAGAAGGACTGAGATCCTCTCTCACATGTATGAGCTCTGTAAAGAGTTCATTAAAAAGATCCCATTCTTTGGAATCACCAAAGAAGGTGGGAATCTGTATTTTAGGCAGGGTTGGTAACTCCTCCGCCTTAACAACCGTCGACATTTCAGCTTTATTTATTGTGCCACTGAGTCGACTATTAATGGCTGTAAGAATATTTTGTTTGTCAAATTCAAGTTCGCTAATTTCTTCTTCGAATAGCGAACTCTCAAAATGACTATTCACCTGTTCAATCAGGTTATCTATTTTATGCCATAAAAATTCAATTTTATTTTTCCTTATTTTAAGGAAATCTGGACTACTGTCTATTAGTTTAGACGTATCTTCTAGATATACTCGAAATTGGCCAACATTATTACGAAATGCCTGCTCTACTTTTAAAGCGTTGTTTTGTGCTATACCCTCTTTTTCAGGGTGACCACGCATTTCAAGGTTTAATGTAGGGGGAGGGTTTGATTTAGGGACAGTGTTTGATTTAGGGAAAGTGTTTTCTACCGACTCGCCCTTAATTTTTTCATTTTTATTTTTAATTTTTTCTAACACCATCATTATTAAATCATACTGCTTCGCGTTAAAATATTCATGATCGACAACGCCGATCTTTAACAAATTGCTATGATTAGCAATGAAACATTTTTGAAGCTCATTTAATTTTAGAATTTCTACATCTGTTAATGTTGGTTTTACTTCCAACTTTCTAATTTCCAAAATAATTTCGGACTGCTTCTTAAGGAATTGAATAGTCTTTTCTGACATCATTTTGAAAATTTTTTGTAATTTCTTAATATATATAGTACGTGTATATGTATTTTATATGTATTTATATATATATGTGTGTTTGGATAAACAGAAAATTCTTGTTTTGACTTAGCTGATGTCGTTGTTGTTGCTGCTGCTGTTGCTGCTGTTGTTGCTGCTGTTGCTACTGCTGTTGCTGCTTCTGCTGCTGCTGTTGTTGCTGCTTCTGCTGCTGGTAGAGGCTCCTTTGAATTTGACTTCCTTCTCTTCTTTAAGGCTCCGTCGATGTTTAAAGATGATTTTTTTTTTTTTTGGCACGTTTTATTATTTTTGTAGTCCAGTCAGATTTTTTGTTTTTTAGCCATTTATTTCGGCATTTATGCTCTTTTGGCATATACACTGCACTCTATTTATGAGCTGATTTAATGCTATTAGAGCATTTATAAGGCACTGTTTTCAGGCACTTTTTATTTAATTTATGCTCTTATGGCATATACACTGCACTCTATTTATGAGCTGATTTAATGCTATTAGAGCATTTATAAGGCACTTTTGTTATGCACTTTTTAATTTCACAATTGCTGATGTATGGCCTCAAGCACGCCTTACCACAATTTATAATGGTACACAAAGCAACCTTTAGCTATAGACTATAAGGTGCTTGTTTTAAAACATAAAAGATTCTTTTGTATCTTTTTGCTTTTTATATTTATACTCTGTTCCTTACCTTTGGTAGGGGGAAACAAGAGTCACTTATTTTTGCTACCTTTAGCTGCAAGATTAACTTAGCAATGCTTAAAGGAGCTGGCCTTTCTCTGAGTCCCTTACCTTTGGTAGGGGGAAACTGCAGAGTCGATTAAAGGCTCGATTGACCAAATGTAATGTCCCAAATAAGAAGACTTTACTCGTTGAGTTTTTGTAAGAAACTAATTTTATTTGGAAATATCTTCGGTTTAAATAGGTGACATGAGAATCGCATCTTAAAGTAAATGGCCTACGCAGAGGCCTAAGTAAATAGTCCCCGCCTTATCGAGGTCCCACGCTCGGGCACATCTGCCTATCTTGAGCGGCGAGGACCTTATCTGTGGTCTCCCACTAAGGGACTATTTTAGGAGGCGGGGAACGATCTCAAGTGACTGACTCATGTAGTGTGCACTTAAATTACATGTTTTTGAGCAATGCACCCATGTCGCCTTAGATAACAAAATCCTAAATATAATTTATCGCTCTCGATTCATTTACATAAGATATGAACGGAGCCCAAAATTGTAAGTCTTTAAATATATTCGTGTTCATGTGTGAACAAAATGTTTTCCTTTAATTGTTTTCCAATTTGCGGCAATTACGTCGGTGATTGCAATGGCAAGAGTAATTGATATAGCAAGATGTAAAATGTGAATCAGATTCAATTAACAATGCCGTGATTGTTTAAATATTATTTTAGGTTTGCGATCAACAGCACCCATTGGTAGAGGCAATGAATAAAGTTCAAAAGTAAAACTATGCTAAATATTACTTCATTATTCATTTTAAAGGACACTTTACAACTTTCCCTTTTTGCGGCAGAACCTTCGTTGTCAAAATGGAGCTCATTTCCCTGGCACTTGAAAGTTGGCCCAAAATACCTCAGTTGACGGACAACGAACAAGCGGAGAAAGTTTTTAAGATTTTGTACGGAAACTTTGATGCAGCTTGGACTAATTTGATTAGGTGCCAGCAAGAAGCAAGCTCCACAAAATATGTTAGAATGCAACACGACCAAAGAAAAGTTCTCGTCTCGCTTCTGGCTGAAAAAAAAAAAACCATTTCTGGCCATGACTTTGCACAGCAGAATGTTTCAAGTTTGGTTGCTCATTTCCTGAAATGTTCGCTCTTAAGCTAATTTAGGGCCAGTTCCTTTTTGCAAATTCTCATTTCGCAAGCAAAATCACCGAATTGATACTGACAAAGCGAATTATTAATGGCAAACTGGCAAACATTCAATTAGAATCCCAGTTCAAGTGGCAATATCCCGCAACCTGCAACATGACTTACCAGCCGTACATAGACGCATATCCTCATCGTATCCGTCAGAGCAATCGGGTGCACCATCGCATAAATATTGGATGGAAATGCAATTACCATCCCCGGGACACTTGAAGGGCTCATACGGATGACAGGCTTCTGAAAACGGAAAATGAAAAAGAAATCTGTGTGTCAGTCGGCAAACGTGTAAGTCGTTTCAAAATAAAAAGTTTGGAAAAATATTTGTATGTTCAATAGAAACAAGTGCGCAATCACTATATTTATTTGTTTAAACAGTATAATCGGTTTTGTTTACCAACAATTTAATACATTTCGTTTATTTTAATTCCATATTTATTTTCTGCTTCTAATATAACTGGATTAGTTCAGTTCAACGGACCGCAATGAATTATTGTTTAAATTATTGGCAGAGTCTTTATGCAACCCACAGAGTGTTTTTAATATTAGAAAACAAGAGAGAACGCTATAGTCGACTATTAGATACCCATTACTCAGCGGCTAAATTAAAAAATCCATAAAATATATGTACGTTAACTATTCGCCGTTGAATTAGCTTCCGAATAACATTTTGAAATCGGTAAGAGTTACAACGCTTACTTCTCATACTTTTCAACGAATCTACTGTATTATGGGTTTAAAAATCAATAATAGATTTTTCTAATTATATTTAAAATATGTTTTCATATATTTTTAATTTGAATAATTAAATTTAAACAATGCACCCATAGGATTTTTTGCAGACAGATTTATTTGCTAAACTTGTTTGCTTTATCTGCTATAATTGCATGTATCTGTTTTGAATACAAATATTAAGAGAAAAATATTTGTAGTTTAGATTATACTGGTTTTAATCAAGAAACTTTCTGGTTTTTTAATTTGTTGAACATGCAATAAAATTATTCTTTCATTTCGGCAAATAAAAAACTAATTAAGTTCTATTTTCGGGGCCAAACAAAAAAGTATTCAATTCAATTAAGAAACAAACAATAGCCTAAGTCCAAATAAGAACGGCAAAAATAATAAAAATATCACGAAAATGTTTTCTCACAATTAAGCAAATTAATTTGCTTTCATGTTGTTTATTGTTTACATTTTCCCTCGCCATATTTTGCTGTTCATAAAAAGGCGTTAAGGAAGCTTTCAGTTTTATGAGGGGGTGTAAAAGAATGAAAAGGATAAGGACATGATGACGTTTCCCCATCAGAGTGAAACATCAGCACCACAAAAAATGAACAGAACAAAACGAGGAGAAAGTTAATTGAATTTATTGTTTCTGCTTGTGCCGAAATTCCACATTTTTCATATAATATGTAAAGCCGAATTTGCAGGCTTATTTCTTTTTTTTTTCTGTTTGCTTTTTGTGTACATTTCTTTTCTGGCCAAGGCAAATTGGTTTTATTAGGCTCTGCACGTGGGAGCGCAAAATTTTTGGAAAACAATTTTCATTCGTCGACGCACATTTTCGCGGTTCCCCAAATGTGGCTAAATCCCTATCGCAAGCAAAAACGTTGGCTCTTTTGCTTTTGTTTTATGACTGCCAAAAAAAAGTTAAGCATTCAAAGATCAAATCTTTTTTTGCCCGAGCAAAAAAGTTGAATTTAATTTTCTACCAAAGAAAATGTCCATGCCCGCGAACTTTTGTCACGGCACTTTGAAAATTTTTCGGTTAAAGTTCAGAGGGAGTTTCGCTGCTTCTTTTTCCTCTACTTTCTATTCTATCTCTCTTTTCAAGTTTGTTAAAATCACCATGTAAAATAATACAAAAAATAGTTAGTTAAGAACGTTTATTAAAGCCTTGTTCTTGTCACCTTGGCCAGCGGCAAGGTGAAACAACTTGACGGACATTGCACATACGCACCGTGGCACGCGCGAGACAAGTTAATTTTGTGTGATTCATTATGTTTCGGTTAATGTCAAAACAATTGGAATTTATGTGCTTGGCACCACTAATTGACAGGCCGAGGGATCCAATAAGTCTCCCCTTACCTCATGGAGAAAGCCCCAGAAAATCAGCTCACTGGATATAATTCTGTGGGAAAAGTGTTTCGGGTTTATTGTGCGTACTGTGCTCAGATTGAAAAGGTCAAATGAGCCAAAGGGTTGGTTGGTCTGGCCTTTAGCCGGTTTCCCGTCTTGGGTTTTCGCCCTTTTCCCCTTTGAAAGATATCGATGCTGGCCTTAACACTCGCACTTAAAGTTGGCTTTTATGTGGCATAAAAAGGACAACTCTTGTACTTTGTTGTGGCGTTTGTTTTCTCTATTATTTTGTTGTCGATTTTAGTTTAGTCCCGTTTCCATTCTCGTTTTATACAACAATTGATTACCATTTGAATACTTTATTATTTTTAATGCCTTTTCGGTTTACGATCAAACGTGATACGTTGCAAGCGAAAGGATTGGCTATCCGAACTTCTTGTGCAAATGTCTTTTGAATAATTTATTCAACTTAGAAGTGGAACAGAAAGGAATTGACTCTTTCGAAGAAATCTGAGATAATCTGGGATAATCAGTGCTCTTTTTTCTAATAAACCCAGTTTTTCTAAGAAATGAATTAATTATAGTATTAATGATTTCATTAATACCATTTTCTACTAAAACCCCATTTAAAATAGGCCATATCTTTTACTAAACCTACAAAATCTTGAAGAGCTTGTTTTATAAAGTAATCATGTGTTGCGCACATTTAACGGCATAGCCCAGGCTTTTAAGCAAACTCAGTGAAATGTGATTTCCCAATATCAAGGAGGCAAAATCAGGGTGGGTCGGTTGCACACATAATGAATGTTGCACACATAATGAATGTTGCAGAATATTGCATTAAAGCCAAAAGTATAAAGTCAACACACAGCTTCCTGCTCCTCCTGGCGTCTTTCTGGCCAACAAAAAAATAAAAATAATAAGCATATACATGGCCAAACAGAGTTAAATGACGAGTAAAGCTTCTGGCCGCACACAATGTTGTTTCCGCCTGACAATGTCCAAAAGCCAAAATCCAGAAGCTCGTTCAACATTTTGCTAAGCGCCGCACGTGACACCAAAGAATATTGTTACACTCGCCTTTCGTTGCTGTCTCCCTATGGAATAATCTTAACTATCCGGCACTATGGCCGTATAAAAACGAGTAATAACACTGTGCAACAAAATTGGCAGTTGTCGCTGCAGAGCTTGTGTTTTATGCGCAGCTTTAGCTGAACGTTGAAAAGTTACTTTATAAAACCGCTCGAAGTTTATAAACCATTGGAGTTTCAAAAAAGTAAGTTAAATTTTATTAATTAATAAAACATTTCCTCAAGCCCTCGTCAAAAGACTTAAACGCATGCTTAAAGCGTTTGGAATACCAAAAGAAACTTTCTGATTAAGATACAAGCCACATTTTCTTTAAAGGGAATTGTTTGCAAGTTTATCGAAAAAGGCACATAGTGTACTTCTATACCACAGACAGCGTGCCAGTTAACAGAATTTTAGTTTTCCTGTGTCAATTTGCGAAACACCAAAAGCAGCAGCAGCAGGCGTTGTCACGCATGGCGTATGCGCAATGTTACACAGTTATTGCTCTTGGCTCGGCTACATGTTGTATCAGCTGCTGCTTTGTGGCTACCATAGCATCTATGGCCCATCCGCCTGCCAATTGCAGTTTACCTGACCCTCGCAATTGCCTGGGCGTGTTCCAGTTATGGAGGGTGGATTCTCCTCATGGTCGATGGGCAATATCCGTCCATATCTGCGTAGTTTGGAGTTGGGGCAAGTTGGGGTTCAGCTTCAGCTTCAGCCTAAGTTTCGGCATGACTTCGATCCACTGACAGCTGCCAGTTTGTAAGCAGCCAGGACACACAGTCGGTACAGTTATGACCAAGAGTTAACTTTAAGGGGATGATGGAAGTTCTGACGACTTTTGTGGCTGCCTTTAATTGGCAGTAGCCTTTCATGGGAATAATCAAGTGAGGTAACTACGAAATTTATTTAATTGTTGGTTTCCATTGTAGTGTGAAGACCTAACTAGCACATTATTAAAGAGCGCACATTTTCTTGATGAAGTTAAGGTAAAGTTCTGTAAGAGGCACGTATTCTTTAATAAGGTATTTATATTCAAAACTTGGAATTAAGCGAATTAATTATAATTATATAATAAATATTGAATATATTTTCATAGGCAACCAACAATTACATTACATAACAGGCAAAGTGCAGAATTGAAGTATTATATTCATGAAGGACTTCATAAACGTTTTATCTTTTGATTAAAACGTAATTATGCTGCCGGCCCCATGTGGATTCATTTCTGTCCATGAAGACTTGCGGCTAGCTAACCAACTTCCCTTGACCAACCCAGGTTTTCTTCAGACACAATCATATGCCGGCCATAATTAAGCTTTGCATATGCGAACCGCATATGTGAGTGACTAGCTAAAGTTGGCAAATATGGCAAACTGAGACCGCACAACACGACGGCATGTGGGGAAATAAACAAAGGGAACAGCACAGAGTGACGTATACGCAATATCAACTAAATAATTGCACACACCCTGGGCCAACGGCATATGTAGCGCACTAATGAAAATTACTTTCCTTGCCTGTAAGTTGGTTGTTTGGTTAGTCGCTATGTTGGGTGAAAACCAGTTTGATTGCAGTGGCAAAAACAATAGTTGCCCAACAGCAGCAGCAGCACCATGAAGAACTAATTGTTTTCCTTATAAATTAGCACATTTGTATGCAATGCCACGCACACACAAAACAGAACAGAACTCTGGCGTAATTTATTAGTAGCACCATGGGTACACATTCGTAGGTATGTATATATGTATATAACCCACCGATTCCGGCCCTCGAGGACATGCATCTCGACGTCGCTTCGAATGTCTTGCCGGCGTTACGGTTACGGCCACGTTTACGCTCCGGGCCAACTGAGTGTGAGATATGGCTTTGGTCTGGCATTATTGCCTGCGAATGTGTTCCACCACGAATGGCAATGGAATATACGTATTGAATAAGGCATTTGCAGTTCGGCAAAAGGCGGGGGGTGTTGGTAGAACAAAGAAATCGAACACCATGTGAGGTGACAAATAACCGATAAAATAGTTGGTATATATAGCAAAATATGATATGTCATATATTGAGTGACCAGAAGAATTGAAGAAGATATGTTAAATTCTAACTAATATACATTGTTCATGTGCACAGATTATTTTTGTTGTGCATACTTCTAATTGGGCAGTATTGCTAAAAACAACAAAGCTTTCATGTTACTATTGTAATTTTACAAATGATTATCTTTAAAACTTTAAAGCAATGTAATATTCATACTGTCGCACATAAAGATTAGAGCCTATTTGCATGGAAAATATTCAGCAATTTAAAAATTCATTAGCAACATTTTGAATCATTAATCAGCCATATCCATTAGTCCGCTTAAGCTAATTGCACTCAGGCATACTGCATAAACACAAGTGCATGTGCACAGCCGAAATGCAACTGGGAAAATATCGGAAATAAGGTGAAGGTGATGGAGTAATGGGTAAGCTAATTAATTTGCAGGATAAGGAGGATGTCAAGTCACAATGTCAGTCCATTAACTTTATTAAATCGCACCCAGATGACATTGTTCACACGCTTCAAAACCCGGCTACCTGCTGAAAACCAGGACTTAGTACCTGCATTTTTGATTCCCGTGTCATTTTTCAATTTGAATATTAAATGAGATTCGGAAATGTCAAGTTCCGAAGTAAATGGCTTAAACCGAGGAATCAATATAAGCGTCAAGGTTGATCTAACGACGGCATTCTGACCGTGTTATAAATAAAATATAAATGCCAAAGACCAATTAATAATTAACTAGTAATATAAGGCCGTCATTCTAGGTAAGCTCCACCAATATCAGTGCAAACTGTAGCTATTTTTAACTGTGAAATGGTTGTAGCCAAAATCAGAATCGTTTAGAACAACACTTTAAAATAAACTTGGTGGGAAACAAGTTTATGATCCTCCAAAGTCTGCCGTAAACTTTTCACTATTATTGGCCAATAAAAACGAAAATATGTCGAATGGAAGCGTGCAAAAACAAATGCGCTTTCCATAACGGAAATGCCTTTGTTAAAGTGTGGAAAGCGCTTACAGGAAAAAAATCCGTGTGCGCAGCAAAATTTGCAATCATAAAAGCACGGATTTTTCCTCCATTTTCCTCCCCTTTTTCTAATAGCTGTGGGTGCGGAAAACTAATGCAATTCGTTCCGTTTGGAGGGCTTAGGCGTGTCCGGGCGGAATTTGATTTCTTTTACGCAAATTTGTTGACGGGAAATGAAGCGGAAATGGGAGCACATCGTTAAGGTGCAAGGACCCTTCCCTACATGCGCCATTTTAATGGCCCAAGCCGTCACAAATAGCTTGTTAGAAGGAACGCAATCTCAGGTCCTGAATTTGATTTTTGCGTAATTTGAACTTGCGTAGCCAAGTGGAACATGATTAAGTGCGATTTCGATAGGATGGCAGCGGGATAAATTAGAAATTAAGCAATCGGTTTCATGGCAATTTCTTAAATAAAACAGGATTTATTTTAGATCGAAACTTACGTGTCAGCAAGTGACATCATTTTAATTTTCCCCACTAACATTGCTATTAAAAAAACCATAAATATGGATAAAGAAGTTTTCTTTGAGATCAGTATGTTTAAATTCAATTATCCTACATGCTTTCACGCTTTCATAAACTAAATAAATGCCAGAGGAAAAAGGACAAAATAAACTTTTCACATCAATTACTAATTCATGCTAAAATACGAAATTCAACTAAAAACTGTATGAAAAAAGCCTAAGCCAAAAACTCAACAGCATAACCAACTGTCAACAGCAGTTTTGTGTGTCGAAAAAATTCAGCTAAAATCCGAGTTTTTGGTAATACTTCTGTTTAGATCCAGCTGAACATGGCAACAGACAGGACAACGTCATTAAACTAAAATAAGCTTACACGAGAGACTGTTCCCTTTGTGGCCAAGTACCGAAAAAAACGAACCACCCTTCAACCAAATATGTATTCACAAAATGTCTAGAATGGCTGAAATGAGTGAAATGGCTAAAATGTCTGAAATATCCGAAATGGATGGGACAGTCTGTGGCTGCACTTCACGCAATCAAACAGAATGCCAGGCCAACAATTGTCATTTGGCTGGCGTTTGGAGAACCGCCAAGCCACCAACCCGAAATGAGTTCATCACACAAAAAGTTGTACAAATGTATTTGATATCCGACAGATATATTCGTATGTATATTTGCACCCAGTCAAAGTTCGCATTACAACGAGCCAACGAGCCAGAATGAAAATAATTTCGTGCAAGCGAATGGCAAGCGAATGGAATCCAACAAAGCGTATGACAAACTCTGAATTTAAAAGCGAGCAAAAATGGCAAAACGCAAACGAAATAAAAGCCCCTCCTCTGACACTATTACGACAATGGAACGAAAGCATTTCACATGATCCTAATCGCTATTTGGATGTTTGTTTGCCCGTTTATTTTTACCCCAGCACAATGAAAAACTAGCACGGCATGTTCACTGCAATTGGGGCGTATGGGTTTTCTGCGTAGAACTAAAACTAGAATTAAGCTGTCGAAAAAGCTTGACTTGAATTCATTATGTTATATGAAACAGATAGGGTTAACTATATGTAAACCATTAAAGCATGGCAAAAATCAACGATCAATCTATTAAGAACTTTGTGCCATTTGAGCAAAGGTACTGTTTTTTTTTAAATCCAGTTCCCACTTAAAAAGGATTTAAAAACACCAAAGAGAAGGTTTTAAAATACAGGACATCCTTCACAAGTTCCACATAGAATTAGATATGCCCCCAGCAGCTCCATCATTTCATTTAATCCATCCAGATCATTTAACACCCCCTTCCAAATGATTTTCCAGTGCCATCAAAATCCTGGCGAGCAACTTTACGTGCTGGTGTCGTGCCGCAGGCAATTATCAAATGCCACAGTGAGGCACAGAAGTCAGCTGCAGCAATAAATACGGGTGTCGGTGTTACTCTATCTTAATCTGTGGATTGTAACGATATCCTACAGTTGTCAGTGGACATTGGAGCCTTGACCCAGATGTGCGAATGGCCATTCCCCATGGCCAATGTCAACGGCAATGGCTGCGAAATCGTCGACGGGAAGTCATTAAATTGATGGAATTTCCGGTTCCGTCTTTGACTTCCATTCGCTGCGCTCACTTTTGGACTACGGTGTGGATATAACACCGGGAATTATTAATGTTTATGCACTCACGTGTTAATGACTCTGACAATTCTCAGCTTTTTGTTTGCTTTTTCGCTGAAACGGTAATTGAATTACCGAGTTCGCACTTTGGACATAAAAGAAGAATTATAGAGGATTGACTCATGCCATCGACGAGCTGTAAAATTGATGTTCCACTTAAATGGCATTTGATTTTATGGCCAGGATGTTTGTGGATTGACTGAGTTGAAGTTCGGTTCCTGCGACACTTAATCCTTGACCCATTGAGCGGACTCATAAATATATACATATATAACCAGCAAAGACAAAAGCTTTACAAAATTTTTTACATACAATTCTTGGCTTCTAAATGCAAATGTCATGCCCCAAATATAGAACCAAGGTTTTGCAGCCATACCTTGTCTTGGCTGACACATTTTCGCCTTGCCTCTTGTTAATTGCAACCGAGAACCTTGCACTTCATGCCCCCCATTCCATTCCGCCCACACGTTGCACTGGAAAAATGCTAAAATAATTACCACTTGAGTTGGTCGTGGCCAAGGAATATGACAATTACGCGAACGCAGGACATGGTGTCCCCGTTGGCAGTCAGTCGTGCGTTTAAGCCAAGTTCTAAGACTCCTGCAGTTTGTGTTTTTCCGCCCTTCTTCTCCCATTTAATCCGCATTTTTGTCCCCACAGAGCGAGTGATGCAATTAAATGGTTTCAGTAAATTTAAGCGCTTAACTTTTCACCGCAACTTGAAGGGTTTTGTTTTAACATACAAGCTTAGTTGGGGCCAGAGGATTTTCGCAAAGGAAATGTTAGTTCAAGAGCCACCGCGAAAGTTAAACAAACCCAAAGGATGGGTTACGAATACACATACTTGACTGTACGGTGAACATGACCTTAGAATAGAAGTCTGCTCTTAACTTTTAAAAGTTTTCTCACGTAAAGATTTATACTATAAACTTTATCTTTAAGGTTAGGGATTCAGTAACTCCTTAAATCATTTACATGCGTTCAAATATCCATATTTATTAATTTTTATGTTGAAGAATGGAAAAAGTGAGGTAATTAACCACCTCACTTTTTCCATTCTTCAACATAAAAATTAATAAATATGTTTTTTTTCCTGTTTCTCTTAAACTAAAAACTGTATGTGAACAGCCTAAATTTCTTAGCTTGTTATGTAATTATCCATTTTTTTGCTAACAAATCCGGGTGCTACTGACAGCTTTTCCCACTCAATCAAATTGATCAGCTGCGTACAGCGCCTCACCCAAACTTTCGCATTGAAATGTCAAGACATTAGCGTATAGGCCACAAAATTAATGGGCCTAATCATGGCGAATGTTTGGCCAAGTTCGAGTTTACCAACGCTTCTTCTAAATTAGTCGTAATAGGCAGCACGTTACGGAAGTACAATGTAGTCGTTTGCTCTTTTACATGTTGTCTGTTTTGTATGCAAGTTTCTGTAATTGACAGATGGTACGAACATTCGTTTTGATTAACATTCTATTGGGCGAATATTTCCGTGGAGCGGGGGTGTAAAAAAAAAAAGATATTAATGCCCTTGGAGTCGACTTTTTGCGCCATTTTCCTGGGTGCTTTTCATGCCATATTGCCTTTTCCACAAAAGAGCCGTAGGCAACAAAAGTTACAGAAACAAATTTTTGTTATTCTTTAGCGCTTTTTGTCTTTTTTAAACTTTTTGTGCTGCCTTCACCTGGTGGAAATCACACGCCTCAATGGGCAAATTACTAACTAGGTGGGCCGAATGATAAGGTATGAGGTCCTCCGCCCGCTTCCATTAGAGAATAATGAAATTACTTTACTCTTTGACATTTGATGCAAGTCGCAGGTAGCTAAGCTCTCTCAATTTTTCAAGGACAGGTTCAGCTTTTGACGGTTGCCGATGAGACGGGTAGAGTGGTTTATGGTATAGTTTAAGGTATATGAGTATCTGGGTTTCCAGGTATTCCATCGCATCCCTCACTCAGGCATCAATCGCTCAATAAGCCGCTGACTTCATCTTAAATCATGTTCACCACAGCCCATTTAATCGATACGACCGGCAAAACCGATCTATCCCATGTTTGCGATAAGGCGCTACAAGTTCTCCATCCCTCTATCGTTTTCCACAGCTTAACGCTTCAGTGCGGCGACAGCCATAATCCCGAGCACATATGGTTTTACTCCTGCCAACCGGATGTAAATATGTAAATTCAATCCGGAGTGTTGCGCCACCAAGATGGCAGGAGAAGCCCACCCACAGGTGGTCCTCGCACATGGCGAACAATAGGAAGAACATGCGAGGCATTAGGCGAAAGCACGATACGAGCAGGGAACAGTTTATAAATTATTTAGATTAAAACGCTTCTGCCCCACATGTTTGGCAGTGACTTTGAAGTTGGTCCAAAGAGTAAGGCACTCGTGCTGAAATTAGCCACCACCAGCTCTTCTTTTTTCCGGATTTCGGGACCACCAGCTGAGCCATCCACGTAATCGTGGCAGCAACAGCAACATCGAATTTAAGCCAAATTCAACATGTGTGTTTAACATATACGAGGGCGTTAGCAAGAGTTTTTATGGCCATCAGAGCAGCAGTAATCAACAGTGGAAGGGAATCAAAATGTAAGTGAATAAAGTCTGTTGATATACATATATATAATTATATAAATTAAAACAAAATCAACAATAGGCTTAACTCGACTAGAAGTCCACAGTCTACAGATTTTCCTTTTTTAATAAAATTTTAATTTTCTTGTGAACGTGATTCTTTTGTAAATATATACAGAACCAACCTCGCAGAAAAAAATTGTGTTCCAGGAATTACCTATAAGCCCTTAATGGCTCCCTCAAATATTTATATAGAGAACATTTTTAAAATGTCAAAATATAAATTGATTGAGGTTCAGCTGGGACACATGGAATTGAATTTTCCGAGATATGAAAACAAAAAGCTCTCAGGAATAAATGCCATCAAATATTAACATGTCGATTTAATGAAGCGTGAAAAATAAGCTAATATTATTGGAATGTTTGTTTAGAATAATGTTAATTGACGAAAATGTATAAATTCAATTTATTTTCCAATTCCAACTATCATTAGAATTAAAGCCTTTTTCCCAATTAAGGCAGTGTCAGTTCGATCTATTTGTAACCTGCCATCATATTTGATTAGTTTCATCGAATTCATCGTTCTCAGCTGTTCAAATTGCGTTGCTCGTCCTTCGATTGATTCAGATGATAAATTAGCTTGTGCTGGGGATACACTCAAATGTGGATGATGAATTCATTTAGCTCGTGGGCAAATCAATCAATCAAAGGGCCAAAATTTAGCAGGGCTGTACTGTTGACATTGCCTGCGATTTTGGCTTTCGAGGAGGAATGTATCGATGGCCCTTTCAAGCAGCTTTTTTTTCCCCCTTTTTTTGCTAATTTTCCCTACACCAATCAGATAATATTAGATGATTCTCCTAAATGTTCTAAGAGTTTAAGACTAGGATCATTAACTAGGCAATTATCAAATGCTGGTAGGCTTCATTTTTAATTGGACACTAATTTAATGGGACATATCTGATATTAGACCAGCATATTTCTGCTAACGAGTTCTTGGGCCATTTGACTGGCACTCTGATTGAATTACATTGAGTCATGTTTTGTCTGTGGGTGTTTTTCTGTGGTCCTTTTTGCATGGTTTTGATTGGCCAACTTAATGGCTTTGTAATGATACCACATTGATTGGCCTTAGGGGACAGGGCTAAAATAATTTGTTGTCCGATCAATGACTGGCGATAGGGCAAAGGTCCGAACCCTCCCCCATCGCCATTCGGGCAATTTGTCAAAGAGGCTTATTGAGGTTACGAAACAGTGTATTGATTTGACATAACATTGAGCAAGGGGCTTAACTTGAAGTTGGTGATTAGTTAAGTTAAAACGTTACTTCAGAACTATACACCACTTTCCAACCGAAAATCCTTTCAAAACTCACTTTAATTTAGCAGTAATTGCATTCATTTAAAAATCCCTATAATGTGGCGTTACCAGTGCATTAGCATATTTTAAGAAGTTCCCGCAGTCCACTTATTTCCATTAGACTACCTACCATATTATGCAAATCTACCAACAGACAAAATAATAATAAGCCGCCAAAAAACCATGAAAAGTTTTTCGGTTTCGTGCGTAAATTATAAACACAAATATCCTCAGGAACTTTGGCCTGAAATTATTGCAACTTAGCCGCAAAGTTTTCAATGGAGACGACACATAAATCAAACATTCAGATTGGAGCAGTCTGGAGCTCAATTATGCAAATTTATGTTAAAGCCAAACCATAAAACGAATAAATATAAGCAGCCGAAAAAAAAAAGGACAAATGTCGCACGTGCGTGTGTGTGTGCGTTTCTGTATAAATCAAATTAATATGAACCATTGAAATGAAAGCGATCCGAGCACACGCAAAAAAAAACACAAAACGCTGGCGAAATGAAGACCGAGTAGCATACGTGGCGTATGCGTAATGAGTGCAGACGTATGCGCAATTTTATGAATAATTGACAGCTGAACTTTAACAGCTGTCTGTCGCGTTAAAAAGAGCCACTCGCTCAGCCCAACAAATTTCAGAGCCTCAATGGCACATCCTTCTTTGGGCAGCTATCAAAGGTCCGCGTCAATTTACATACACGAATAAAAACAAGGACGAAAAGGAACGAGCAGGGTGTTGTAATGGCAAGCAGCTGCAGCTGCTCATCATCATCATTATTTTAAATAAACATTACGCTTGGCTTTATAACCATTTATCACATTTGTAGATTTATGTCCTGCCATTTGGCCATGCACACAGAAAAGGGCAAAAAATCAGTTCCCGAGTAAATTAGCCCACTCAGAACGAAGAAGAGATGTCCTTGAGGGAGTTGTATTTAAAATAGGTTTAAGTAAAAGGAATCTGAACAGTTCAAAGTACTAAAATTTAAATAAGTATTGACATATATTATTATTTATACTAAATATTAGAAGTAATAATAATTTAAAAAGAGCATTTTTCATCAAGCAGAAAACTGTATGCAAGTTTCCTTATATCTATTATCATTATCTGTATAATGTATATATTATATATATATATATATTTTTTTTTCTATATTCTAAATAAGACCCCACTTTGTAATAATATTAAGCGTTCGGTAACTCATTTTTTGGGTGAATACCCATCGCAGAGTATTATAAATCATGGCACGTCCAACGACGTTAAGTAACCGCTACAAAATGCAGGAAATCATAGCAGTCGCTTAGCTAAAAAACGATTCGCGTACACCGTTTCGAGGATTTTTCAATCTCAGCTGCGTTTTCGAGTCCTTCAAACGGCGTACATATATATTGATTTTCGCTATTTTTTTCAGCAGCGTTTTCCATATATGTATGTATACATTTCAGGCGAGGCTGTCCGCTTTTAATGGTAATTGGTGCCTGCATAACCATTAAAGGGTTTTATGCGAATGACGTGGACGTTACATGCGAGTGTGTATTTGTGGCGACGAGGCACTAATTTTAGGTACGTGCCACAGTCTAAGCGGTTATAAATGTGGGTTAGCTGGGCTTACACTCAGATGGTCCCGAAATTCAGTTGATTGATATTTTTAAAGCTGGATTATTTACAGACCAGATCTGTGGAAAAGTTTAACAGAGTGTGAACGACGCCTTAAAATTGGTTTAAAACAAGTGTTTATCATCCTGCAAACAAATTCGCACTTCAGGATAAAATATATATTAATCATATGGCAACCGTTATGATATTTTGCCAAACTTATTTTTGTTCTGTAACAATTTAAGCAGAGTTCAAAGTTTATTACTTTTAAAATGGTTGGCATATATCTTCAACATTAAAATATATCTAATATCAATCGATTAAACGAAACCTTAAAAAATATTACATAATCGGTGTTTTGCATAAATCTCTACAGATACATTTCGTGCCATTTGCTGTACATAAAACAATTTCCAGAGGTATTTTATTTCTGCTCGGAAAAATGGTTTCGATTGTAACTTTATACGGCAGACAGGTACTCCTATTGCCGCCTGACCATCGCCACGTGTCCGTTCCATGCTGTCAACTTTTATTGTTAGAGAAACGAATATGAATTTCTTGTGGGTCGCTTTTCCATTTTCCAAGAAAAATTGCCGGCTAACGAAGTCCGGCCGATAAGGCCCCGGCAACAACAGTTGGCCATTTTGTCTGGCCAAGATTTATGCGCGATTGCTCAAGTTTTATGAGTTACGTAGTTGCATTTTAGCCTAAAGAAAAAAGAAACAAGAGCCCGAAGGTTGTGGATTGAAATCGCTCATCTTCAGGACCGCACCGCGCTGCTATTTCATTATGAGTTAAACAAAGTTGTAACGACTTTTCTCCCTTTTTTTTTTTTTTGTCTGCGACAGATTATGGGGCTTTTGTGCTCTGCGATTAAAGCCAGTTTTCTTACACTTATGGCCAAAAAGTTCCCTGATATGCAAGGGGTCAAGTTGGAAGGACATTGAGCAAATGAAGATTTACATTCGTCAGCGATTTTTTTCCGTTCGCCTTTTCCATTAGAATAAATGTTATTAGATGACTCTTCGGTTCC
Organism: Drosophila melanogaster; assembly: GCF_000001215.4. Lineage (NCBI taxonomy): Eukaryota > Metazoa > Arthropoda > Insecta > Diptera > Drosophilidae > Drosophila > Drosophila melanogaster. The sequence goes on along the minus strand of NT_033777.3, from coordinate 19,426,006 downwards.
CGTGACATTTGTCAACAGGAAACGGATATGGCAAAGCTTGTCTAATAAATTCTTTGATGTATTTACGCTGACGTTTCCCTTGGGAACGAGCTCAGGATGTCGTACTTTATTTATGCCACTGCCAGACGCATTTCTCACTCCCCAATGAATCATAAACTGACTCAATGCCGTCATCAACAATTACGAATGTATCCCGCCCAAAAAAAAAAAAAGGACATCCATTACGAAGGCCGCAAAAAGAGAAATGAAATGTCGCGTCGCCTACTTGGCGGCTGCCTGAAAATTTCCACTGTTGGCTTAACAAATATTTGACCCATCGAAACTTATACGTGTGTCTACAAGGAATGGGCAAACAAACGAAAACACAACTCAAACAATCTATGCCGTATCAAATGCCGCTTAGCCCCCGACAACATGAAAAGCCAAGAAAGTAACCAAATTTGGAGAAAATCCTGAGGCTTTGCCTTGTTATCTGACACTTGTGTTTATTTTGGGAATAGAAACACAATTTGGCCAAGAAAAACTTGGTTTTATAAAATGTTGTATGTTTTCATACCTTTACAGTACGACAATCTTTCCAAACAAAAATAGTGAATATTTTATTCTCTGATAAACGGAAAAGCATTTGATTGTTAAGAGACTTACAAATGAAAATGTACTGCGGATGTAGTTTGATTTATTGCAACAATTGTATTTCGCACTTGTGGTTATTTTTAAAAAAAACGAAATATTCCATTCCCGTTTTAGTTTACCAAATGGGAAAAACTCGAAATCTAGCAGCAATTGATCATTTTAAATCCTGTCAGGCGAACATTCGCCCATAACATTCATTTGGCTTGTCTCGTTTTATCAACTAGTTAGAAAAAAACTTTTAGGTAAAAAATTCGAAAATTGTTCATGCTGCAAGGAGTAGCGAACAGCATCAAAATAGAGGTAAGACCGATTCGCGATGCAGGCCCATCATGCGATGCCCGATTTCCGATGCCGGAATAATTGCCAGCACAAGGAGTGCCAGAGGCATGCTCCTTTGGGCATAATCGATCAGCACACCCAGTGCAAGTGCTTGGGCGAGGTAAATGCCTCATCGATTTTCCTAGAAAATGTCCTGGACCTGGCCAACACTTTGGCCCAGGTGATGATCATCTGTGGACTGCACGAGTGCAAAGCGAAATCAACCGTGGACATTATCACATATGCCTTCTTGCATTACGATCAGGTGTGCTATTGCATTGATACCACGCCCAAGAAGCGACTGAGAAAGGAGGATTTGTTCCACGAGCTGGGCAAGAAGTCGCTGATGAACAAGGTGGAGGCCCACTTGGCCTATGCCATCATCAAGAGGGGATTCAAGGCCTTCTACTACGAGCCGAAAGTGGACTTGACCTACGATGAGCAAGGCAGACCCTCGTACAACGATGAATGCGTCTGGGTCCACGCAGCCAGGAAGTCAGCCGAGTCCTATGCCCGCTTCGATGGCCTCTCCTGCGCCGAACAGTTGGCATACGAGGCCAAGATCAAAATAGCCTTCAAGAAGTTCTACGATCGCATGCAGACGCGCAAGAGGCAGCCGGAGGGCGACGATTGCAACTGCTGCTTCTGTGCCAAGAAGCGGGGACATCTGGTCTATGCCAAGGAACCGACTCCCTGCACTTCCAACAAAAAGAAGCCCAAGCACGTGTGTCCATATTGCTGCAAGAAGAAGCAGAAGCAGCAGTACACACACCCTGCTCGCCAGCCGGCCAAGTGCCCCAAGTGCCACAAGTCGCGCAAGTTCTGCTGCTGCACCAAAATGGACTTCAACTTGCAGTGGGTCAAGAGCATATGGGAGCGGCCGGACTTCAATCAGTACTACAAGAACGAGATCGCCGAAATCGAGGACCGCCTGGTCAAGGGAACCTGCTGGCTGCCGCCGGAGCCTGAGGAGAAGCTGCTCGATGAGGGCGAGGGCGAGGAGGAGGAGGAAGCCCACCAGGAAATGTCGCCGGAGGCTCTCCTCGCCCTCGGCGGCAAAACGGTGCCCACTATACCGGATGAAGGAAACGGTTCTCCACTGGCCACCAAACAGCCGTCGATCACCGAGGGTGAGGGCGAGACCTAAGTTTGAAGGATCCTGCGAATCGGCGCTTGCTAGATTTCTAAATTTTACTTTACTCTTGAGGAAAGCAGTTCTCAAAATTTTCAGTTCCAGCTGTTCTTCAACAATTTATCATTAAAGTTGTACTCAAGCTAGTTTATGTACTTTTCTGTAAACAAGGTTTCTTTTATTTTCGTTCCACATAGCCATGGTATCATTAAAGGATTAAGAGCCTTTCAAAAGTAAATTTTTCGAAGAAGTATAGCTCTTAAACAAAATTACTGCCAGACCTAAGGTAGCTCAAATGTTTAATAAAAGGTTTAAAATCAGAAGTTCATTCAATTGAATCTGGTTAAATTCCACCAACTTCACTTTTAATTACCCAAAGTAATGGCTCGAAAATAAGGGGAAGTGAGGAGGTCATATCAACTGCCTTATATTAAGACGGAAAATTGAGTTTGCTCTTAGGGGACACACACACCTAGCTCGAACAAACACGGCCGCATCCATTTGGCCCACTCACACTCTTGGCCACTTGGAAAACTAAACCGGCTGCGAAGAGCTGTGACCTGTGTTGGTGTCTGTGTCTACTTTGGCCGAAAGTGGCATGCAACAGTAATGGAAAATACATTTAATCTGGCTTATGCAGCAGCTCGGCCCGACGATAACTCGGGCGCACTTCATCACAGCACTTGCGGCTGAGCAACCCACCTAGGAGAACACCTCTCTTTGAGCTGGAAAAGTGAAAATGTGGGAAAGCGTTCAGGCAGCCCAGAGGCAGCCATTTCTCTCACCTGGAGAAAAGTGAAAAATGCTGAAATGTTGACCATGGTCATGACGGCTGCTGCCTTGAACTTCCCTGGATAAACTTTTCGCATTGCAAATGCATGAAAACTTTCCCTTTTGTTTATGTGCACTTCACTCAACTTTCGCTCTCCAACCGAACAAAACGCACACTTTTGGCCAACAATGTCGGCGTTTGCCGGGCAGAAAGTTTTCCGTTTTTCATTTTGATTTAAAACCAAATGGGAATTGTGTAATCAAGTGGGTTAGAGGCATCGTTTAACCGCAGAAATTCAATAAAACCAATAGAGCAATGAACATTTACGCCTGGCGACCGCAGCAAATTGCAAATAAATTTAAATACGCTTTGTGGCCTGGGTCGGGTCATAAATAATTGTGGTCTAATTATTATATTTTCCAGTTTTAGCCAAACGGACATTAAACTTACTATTGAATTATGCAACAGACCGAAACGAAATACCAATTCAATTATCCTGCCTCGAAAAGCCGAACAAGAAAGTGTTTCACACAGGTCATAACCAGATCTTTGGGCCCATTGAGTTGAATGGTTATTTGTCTAATGAAATTCAGTTGAGAAAATTAATTTTCAGACTTTGTTCAGAAATTGTAGCAATAACCATAAGACCCATTGCAATGTAATCTAAAGGCTTTCTAACTAATTATAAGTTTTTTGTCATGAGATGAGAGCTTGGAAGTATCAGACCAAATTTCCTTTTCACCCCCTCAAGGAACTTAATTAAAGAAAAGCGAAATTTCATTTTGCATTAGTTTGTGCCACAAGTGTAGCCAAGTTAATTTCTCACACATGCCACGAAATGTTCAGGTAAAGGGCAGATATTATGCATACTTTGCACATGAGTGAAAATTGTGAAAATGACTGGAAAACTCGCGCAAATGTGCCGAGCTGCCGCCCACCTGCCGCTTTAAGCAAATCAATTTGGGAAAACTGTGGTTGTCTGCCGGATGGGCAAAGAGCACATATACAAAATATTGAAATCGCAGGCAACACCTGATCCTGGTGCTGTTGCCATTTCCCAGTCAACAGCTACAGCTATATAGCTCGAAGTGCATTCGCCAGCTAAATTGGATATGCAAAAGTGAAATGTGGCCTAAGACTTCTGGGCCAGAGTCGAAGAAATGCGCAAGTCACAAGTGGATTTTCACTGGGAAAGCTCTTCAGTCGTCTGCATCTGTGGTTATCTTTTCGTCCCTTCATCTGCGGCCAACGGATTTCCATTTGTGGCAATGGAAGTGTGCTTCCTCGATGGAAATTGGATTTATGTATTGTGCATTTGCCATTTCGAATAATATCTTGGCCTGACATTGGCCATAAATGTGTAAGTATGCTAAGCAGCTGCCAACTCAGCAGCAGCCTGCGGATTTACAAATATATTTTGCCATTTATCAGAAATGGTTGTGATGCACTTTAAACTTGGGCAATAGTGTGTGAATAGTTTTGCCTATTATTTAAGGGCCCTCAAGTTCAAGAATATATCTCAACTTGGCCTTTTTTGTGTGCAGGAAAATCAATAGGGCAATTGCTGCTCAACCATTCTGGGCTCTATTTGCCCATGACGACACTTTTGTTAATGAAAAACTGGTGTTTTTCGCCTAGCTGAATGGTTCTATTTATATAGCCAACGTGGCGTATGAGTAACGCTGTTAAAATGTCCTGCTCCGAGGTCTCCTTCTTTCTTCTTTTATGCATATTACACGGCTAGGTTTTCTGTGCTTCGCCTTGGCTTGGCAAACTTTTAGTGCGCAGCAAATAAATAATAAATGAGGCAACAATGAATGCCGGGCAACGGCAGAAAAACACTTTTGCCCGGACTGACTTGGCCGTAAAAATTGACAACATATAAAACAGATATTTCTTAGGCGCGAGTGAGCAAAACTTGGATCGTAAAATAATATGATGCCATAAAATAAAAAATGAAATTCAAAGGAAAATACACTTAGTTATGACTTGAGGCGTCTGTGTCTGGGGTAAAAAAGACTTTAAGGCGGGACAGAAACCGTAAATATTTTTATGAACAAATTGATAATCTGGGGCAGCGTGTTAAAGTGCGCATTTAACGAGTGAAAATCAATTGCAATCGATTGAGGCGAAGGACAAGGCAAAACTTAAATTCCAGTTCGTTTTGTGCTGAAACTTTACCCTTGTGCAATATACGCGACATAATTGTCGTATCAAAATGAAATGTAATTTTCGCCACAGACTTTTTAACAACCTTTCCACACTGTCACAACCACTTTCGATGATACACATACAGCCCACAACTCGATGATGGCCATTTGTTGGCTTATATTCGGTAAACCAGATGACAGTTTACCAAGTTAATGGGCACAAAGTGTGGATTGATCGGTGTCCATGGGCAACGCGGCGTATACGTGACCCTGCTGGAGCACCCATGAAGTCACTCAATTTGCATACGCACATGTACTAAATATTCATAGATTTGCATATCAGTGGCCGAGTTTACAAACTCTAGGGCCGCGATATAAATCTTGGCAATCAAGCATAATTAAACTGTCAGCATAATTTAATTTATCGCAAACAATGCATCCATATCATCTTCCGATTTCGTACCTTTCGGCACAGAATTTATGGCTTTTGTAAATTACAGGAGAATCGCCTTGTCCTGGCCAATGCTTTCAAACGTATTTTGTTCCCATATTGTTTCTCTTCTTTCAGAATTTATTATTTATGCCAGTAGGAAAAAACTAGCAATGGCAATAACAATAAATATTTTCCTCTTCCAGCAGGAGTTTGCTTTGCTTTTATGCCGCAAAGGTACTACAACATTGTTCGACACGTACACTTTAGAGAATCGAAATAATTGGTTTTACAACATTATTGATTTTTGTACTTGATCCTTTTTAAAAGATGTACATAGTATTCTCGATGGATATGTAAAGTACAAAAGCAGAGTACACTCGTAGTTGTTTCGGCTATGATGTGTATCAGTTTTTCTGCTTTTTTTGTTTTAAATTTGTAAATATAGAATTTGTTCATTTGGTCCAGCAGTTATCCCATATGTAAGGACCAAGTTATAAAAAAAGATAAAGGCTTTTGAAAGAGGCCAAATTGGGAAGATGAAGTTAGAAATTTTTACATGGTCGGAATTCTTTTACTTTATTTTATCTTAACCGAAAACAGTTTGCTGCACAAATGAAGTGAGCCAATTTTTGATTTTGAAAAGTTTTTACTCTCAGATTATTAATAGTTCTAATAGTTTTGCGTGCTCACATAAGATACGCAAAATATTGTAGTTGCAGATAGAACAGATTATCTTTGTGCACGCAAACAATAAAATTATAACTTTATATTACAAGAGAACAGACCAAACCCCTTCTTTAATTCGTATTGAACTCGTGACGATCGCACATTTGTACAATATTTTAATGTTAAATAAACCAGGTGCTTATAGCTTTTACTTCCCATTCAACCCATTTCGTTACAATTTAAGTCCGCAGCAAAAACCCCATTAAAACTTAACCCCCAGCTCGGCTTTCATATCTGCCGGCTAAGCCTTCTTATAATCCCCTAGAAAGCACGCAAAATGCTCGACCAAGAGAATTAATTAGGAAACATGGTCCAAAAGTCGGGGCCAAAAGTTGCTAATAAAATTATTCAAAGACTTTCAGGTTCAAGAGCATGGCTGCCGTTTTGGTCTAAATGCTTTTTGGAGAGCAAGTTAATGCTAACTGGAGTCTAGTTGGCTGCAACTTTTGAATGCCAAACGTAGTTGGCCATAATGCGCGGCTTAATCACGTTTCAGCTTTTGCCTGAGCGCTCTGTTGATTTTGGACTTGGTTGCGCTTGCTATTTTGCGGCTTTGCTTTTATGGAAATTCCATTTTGCGCCAGCTGCAGTTCGAGCCATCACGTAAGTGGAAATGGCCAAGACCACGGACTGTTTTGTAAGCCAATATGTCCGTCACTTGGCTCAGTGCTCAGTGCTCGGTGCTCAGTTCTGAGAACTCGGTATTCACTGCTTTTTCATTGGCTGCAGTTGCCTTGCCACGAAATCGTATTTTTGTGAAACAGGATATTTGCATGTGGGGCACGCTTCGGCGAAAGCCAGCCAGCCAGTATGGTACGTTTTGTTTGCCATTTGTTGCCGTTTAAGTCACCACATACTCGTACATCGGGCAGCTGGGAAAAAGCAAAAGGAACTCCCCAGCCAACTGCCACGATTTTTGGACGAACAAACACATTAGCCAAGAACAAATCAAATATTGCATAATTTATGCCACGAGACTGACTGTACTGAGTGCGCTCGTAAAACTAATTGAATTATTCGCTTAATATTTATGATACTCTAGGCTACGCTACTAAATGAATATTTAAACGGAAGAAATGGTAACTTACAATACTATGCAAAGACGTCGAACTCCAGTCAAATTAAGTGGAGCTAGAAAGCTGAATTTAATGTGTTTGTTTAGAAATTAACAATCAATACAATTGCTCCAATTTAATAAAATTAGAGTGTATGAAAATATCTGTACAGCATTAAAAAATTATTTTTAATACAGCATACTCGCTTTAGATTTGTGCATGCAAAGTAATTTACATTCAGAATTGTTTCTCTTTGGCCACTCAAAAGTAAGACTTTCAGTAATTTCAAATTTTTATTTAAATAATATTAAATAAATAAAATCATCCTTCGAATTTTGATTTTATTTTAAAATTGTAATTACTAAAGGCAGTGCGCGTGCCAAAGTGCATTTACCAACAATTCCATTTGATCCAATTAACATTGTGTTACTCAGCCGAATGTCGGCACTGAAAGCGAAAAACCATGCACCAATCAAAAGTAATGAATGCTTTCGTGATGAAAAGGAAACGGAAGTGACGTAAAATCCTTTCAAGTTGTCACTGCGATCTGGATTCCAGAGTGCTTTGCTGAATCCTGTCGGTGGCACATTTATTAACTGGCCCAGAATTGTCCGACTGGGCAGCTGACCTAAAAATTACGACCAGCACACAATGCCACAACCTGCCAGGCGACCCACGCTCGTTATCGTTCGTCACCAAGCCAGATTGCCACAATGCCAGAATGCCAGACTGCCGGAGCAGAAAAGCGAGCCACAATAAATAAAGCCAAGCCCAAGCCAACCCCCAAAAGCAAACCTTTATTCCCCAGAACCCAAAACCCAAAACCCAGGAGCCAATGTTAAGTAAAGGCAGCCAGCGGGTTAACAAGCGCCGTGGAAATGCAACGAGTTTCTTTTCTGCGGGAAATTGCAGCATAAAATATGTTGTCACTGGCAGGAAAAACTAAAATTATTACACTGCCCGGCAAAGTTGGTTTTCCCCAGAGAAATTGCAAAAGGGGAAGCTGCGACAAATTGGCTAACGTTTATCTCAGCAAATGTTTTCAGCGTTTTCTGAGCTGAGATTATTAAAGCCAGTTAAGTAACGAAGTAATAGCAATAGATTAAGATTATGTTTATTGCGTAAATTTTAAAGGAGCAACTAATTAAATTGATTATATGTCTATAAGAAAATTCTAATATGCCGGATGCATTAAGTGGATAAGTTGCTTATTTAAAACTGATCAGAATAAAATAGTTTAAATACTTTCTTTTTTTCGAAGAAAAACCTTGTTTGGTTTGTGGACTCGTGGCCACTTTGCGTCTGACAGTTTCCTGATTCTCAAGAGTTGTAGATGTTTTTTTTTCGAGACCTTTAAAAGTGTAATTACTGAAACTGACGTTCTGTGAGTAAAGGGAATCGAGGAAATTGTGTTCCCCCATCACGATGAGCACATAAAGCTGCCAAAATGTCGAATGCAAGGAATTTAGAAGGAGTGAAATGTAAAATTTCTGGTTTACCGGTCAAATCGGCATAGAGCGTTCAATGGAGCGTTCGCAGAAATAAGTATAATAGAATAAATTTGCTTTGCATATTCATGAAATGGCTGCAATTAATGACCGATTGAGCAACTAACTAATTGAAGTCTATTCGTGGCCCGAAACCAAAATGCCGCAAATTAAGTTGGAAATACACTTGTTCGCCAATTTATTGTCCTGGCTTAAGTTAATTACTTATTTCGTTAGAGGGCTCACAAAACATCAAATGAATAATTTAATTAGGTTTTGCATTATTTCTGACATGCTTCAAATGCCACAAATCAACGAACGCCTGCGGACCTTAATTAAACAATTTAAGCAGCATTGGAAAAAACCAGTGAAAATTCCCGCACGAACGGTGGCGCGGAAAAACCCAGCCTAGGAAAAACTTTCAGCTACCTAAAAAAATACAAAAATCATTTACATAAACTTTAAACGGAAAGCCAAAGATTTCCATCGTTGGCCACCAACCATATCACGCGAATGGAAAATCCGTAGAAAAGCAGGGAAAACTGAAAAAATAACATAAATAAAAAGTACGTGCACATTAATTATGCAGCTCACCTGCCAACTGCAATAGTGCAAATAAATAAAAAGTAAATTAAACTAAAATAAAAGAAAAGTGGCGAATTCCTGTGCTCTATTGCAGGCTGAGTATGGGCAATAAGTAAACTAGAGCAGGGGAAACTAAGAGGAAAGCCAGAAAAGAAAAATGGCTGAAAGTCCAAACAGCATACTGAGTGAATGGAAATTGGCCCAAACAAAAAACTGAAAACGAAAATGGTGAGCACGGACCCAATTCGGATATTGCGTATACGCCAGGTGCTCCCCTAATGAGCTACCAATATATGGAAAATGCCGGCGCTGCGGCCGATTACTTACCGCTCCGCTTCACGATGGGATTGGCCATGTGCCCGTACAAACGACTCAAATCGATGGCCATGGTGGTCGTGGTGGTCTGCAGGAGGAGCAGACAGACGGCGAATGATGGCCACATGCTGAGGTGGTGCTGACGCGGCTGCTGATGATGATGATGATGGTGGTGGTCCATTGCCAGGAAGGACATATACCGCTGGCTGGCGGAACTTATAAAGTGTGGAAATTAAGACCCTCGGCCTGATGATAAAAGTTTTTCACACGCGCACGCACACGTTTTCCACTTTATCCGAGTGTTTTGATGGAGTTTTGTAGTTTCCTTCCCTACTTCGCTCAGAAGCAGTTTTCCGGGCAACTTTTTCCAGCCCTTTGATTGAATTATCGTTGGCACTTCAGCCACTGCAGCGGGTTTCCCGCCGCTTACTCCGCTCGTCCTTCAATATGCTAATCGCCTTCTAATGGAGTTATACGAACCAGAAATTAGCTGCAACTTCTTCCCGATTCTATATTTCTATATCGATCGGTTCTATATAGTTTCCTTATCGTTTACTACTTGGTTTTGGGGACTACATGCAAGCTTTAACCCGTTTGGTTGCTTTTTTTTCGTTTGGTTAGTTGGTTTGTTTCGATTTCGTTTGTTGTTGGTTTGTTTTTATTTTCGTTTCGTTGAAATTAAAGTTGAAAATAATTTTGCAGCAAACAAATATTTATATGTGTGTATATAGATATATGTTTTTAGTCGACTTTTTACATTTTTCTACACTGAAAAGATAAGAGAAAAATTTGAAAAGTTCATTACGAGTTTTATTTTTATGAAATTAAAAAGTAGTTTGCTTTCAACTTTCAAGCACAACATTTGGTTTTAAAATCATTTCCATGTTTCAGATTTTATGACAACTTTTAATTACTTTCTCTGATGCGTTAGCTATTAGTTACTATGACTCTGACATTACATTCTAAATGTTTTCAAAGCATTGATTTTGTTTTTAATTCACAACTATATTCGAATAACACCATAAATGTGGTATATCTGTGAGTATTTTTCGAAGCTTTCTCAAATTCTTACAGCCTAAATAATTTTCCAGTTTAGGCTATATTACTCAATATAGCCCTTAAGAAACACATCGACCCCAATTGTGCTTGGGATTATGCAAAGATGTCTCCAAGAGGCAATTTACATGCCACAGCAACTTGACACACTGCCATCTAATCAACTTAACGAACTTTAACTTTTCCTCTCCCAAATTCCCTTGGTTGTTTTATTTTCGGGAGCTGGGCAAGTAAAAGTCCGCCGTATCAGGGAATAAAAAGTTGAACAACCCTTTTCGTATAATTTTTAGATGGATTTTCAGCACTCACACACTCGAGCGACTCTTAATGACTCTCTTGAGCACCCAAAACACATACGCCGCGTGTAACCAAAAAATGAAATGGCAGTCGAAAGTGGTAGGAGCAAAAAAGGTCCAGACAGTGGGGAACCTTTAATTATAGCCAAGTTAACCCTACCGTTTTTGTTCATTTTTCTTTGTGTAAGCAAAAGTTGAAGAAGTGAAAAAGTGGCGTAACTTTCTGGCATACTTTTTGGGGCAATCAAAAATGGACACACGACAAAATACAACGAAACTCGGGCTTTGAATTTTGAGAAGGGAAAATATAAAGACAGAATGCAAAAGTGTCGGTCAGGCCAAGGTTTTTAATTAGTCTTCAGTCACAGCTGGAGTCAGCAGTTTTCCTAACGGCCTTGAGCATTGAATAATTAACAAAATATTTACCCAAATTAGTAATTCCACAGAGCACAGCTTGGCTGAGTGATAAGTTTGGTGTTAAAAAGTCCGCTCTTTTCAACGCAATATAAAAGTTTTTGCTAAGCCAAACTATAAAGCTTAGATTGACTTTAATTTTATGCTTTTCGAAAAAAGCCAAAGGAAATTTTCACAGTCGGAAGCTCAACTTTTTGCCTGCTCATCAGCCGCCAGGGAATTAAGCCGTAAAATCTTCTGACAATTCCCAGGAAGACATAAACTACACTCAGTCCACCAGCTCAGGAAATAAATACAAAAACGAAGGACATAAAATTCTTTAATAGACTGAAAATGAAACTTCTGTCTTGGCTCCACCGATTTAATAAGCATCTAAAAACGCCGACTGCGACAGTTGCGCCGAAAATACGCACAAACACAATGACACTTTACTCGAGTCGAATCGGCGGGCATTTGGCTCTAAAGACACGTTAGCCAAATAGTAAATATAAGCCACCAGAGACTCACAGACAAATAGAGAAGGCCAGAGGAAATCCGCAGCAAAGAGAGCAGCAGGAAAAGTAAAGTAAATTATGGCCACGGCGCCAAATGGCCAAATAATTCGGCGCAAATTGCTCGAATGAGAAGCTATGGAGGTAAAGGTAAAAAGAGCATCAGGTTAAGTGTGAAAAGGCATTTGTTAAAAAGCATTGTAAATATACATTGGAATGAAGAATTATTGATAAAACTTAAAGAAAAGAATTTCAAGACATAATGTTGTTATACCATTACGTATAAGTTTCTTCATATAATTTGGAAAGAATATATAGGTATTTCAGTTAGCATAGAGCAGCATACTTCTTTAAGACAATGAAACAAAGTTGTTATTAGTGAAAATTATTTTATAAAAATATTCAAGTTGCACTTTTTCATGTAACTGCTTTAGTACAGTGTTTTTTGCTTTTGTTTCGGCAATTTATACACCAATAAGGCCAAACTTCTGATTGAGAATTTTAAAAGATGTAAATTCCACAAACATGAATAAAAACCAGACAAGCCAGAAAAACTTAGCAGAACACTAAATCTTAACTTTTTCCCGGCCACCTTGGCCCAAAGCGAACCACCAAAAAAAGAGCGACCAAATCACAAACAAACATTAATTTGCATAATTTACTGTGGACACCCAAACAGAAATGTGCCAGAATTTCGCAGCCAGTATTTTTAAACCATTTCCATTTCTTTGCATTCACTTTCGCCTTTGTGCGGGCTTGGGGTTCTTAATGCATAATTTAACAGCAGCCAGAAAAGCCAGAAGCTAGGGACTATAGGGTGGGCCCGACGCGGCAACAAGAGCCCAAGGAAGTTGGGAACAATCAACAACTGCGTGTTGTTATTCAAGGCACACGCACACCACCGATATTCGCACACACACACACACTCTCGCACACCCTAACCACCAGACGCCACACGGCGTATACGCAACGTGAATCATGGAAGCGGGACAAGACTAACGAGGCCTAGGCTTAAAGGAAAAAAAACAAAAACGTACAAAAAATCCGAGAAAATTGGGGGAGTACTGGCTGGTGGGTAGGTACAGCGTAAAGGTAATGAAGAGCAACAGAGCGGAGCCGTAAAGAAGCAATTTTCCGCACACACAGATTTTCCTTTTCAACTCAAATTTCGTGGGGATTTGGCTTTGTGGGCCTGGGTTTCGTCAACAGTTTTTCTACACAATTTTAAACCGTTTCATGTCACAAGTCATGTAATAGCACACGCGTCATTTGGAAATCATTTTGACATTTATATTGAATTTCGTTTCTTGTAAAAGTATATTTCGCTTGTATTTTCTCAAGGGCTGGATTATCTTAAATGCATAAAGGTGTTACAGTACGTTTGAGTACGAGCCAACAACTCGAACAACTATTTACAACTCCGCTTGAGTGTAAGTTTCAAACTCGACTGAAGCGTTGAGCGGTTTGCGCTCGTCTTTTAAGCACTTTTCCCGCCACTCAACTTGAGCCTCGTCACCGCCCACGCACGAGTCCTTGTCGAGTGAATTTCCCGGACGAGTGGAAAGCCACTTGCCTCTCTTCGGCGCCACCCTTCTGCGGTTCGCTTTTCCCCGCGGCATTCGCTCTTTGCCGTGCTCTCAATGTCACTCGCAGGGCTCGAGCACCTGCTCTGGGCCATATTTCGTTGGTTGCGTTGATGGCTTCTGGCTGGTGAGCCAGGAGCGGTTCTCAACTCGCCCACATCGCGGGTTGGGGCCACCGCAAAGACCTTGAAATTGATACACGTTTGCTTCATTTAGGTGGATGTCCTAAATATGGGGAAGCTACAATCAGTAAAGATAAATACTAGTTAAATCGATGTAACAATAATTACTTAAAAAAAAATTAAACGTTTGTTTTCTAAACTAATAATTAAAATTTTTAAGATTTTTCCCTATAATCGTACTATTTTATAATTTTTTAAAAACCATCGATGGAGGGAAAAATCGAATAACTTCGTATTGAAACAATCATTTTTTCTTTACATACAAAGCTGGTAACTCAAACAACTTTAAGATACTTTTACCTTTGTGTATTTAACGTTAGCTTCAAAACTTAAAAACTAAAAAAAAAAAAAAACGTTACCAAACTTTCAGCGTAAAAACGGAAGGATGACCTACAAAAAAAGCCAACTTGAAAAACTTGCCAAACCTTCGGTGAACTTGAGTAATATTTGCTGAAGTAATTCAATCCAGGGACATATATCTTCGGAACCTTCAACTCTCCGATCCTTGATAATCCTTTGCCCACTTAAGACTAGCCAAGCTGAAGCTCATCTACTCGTAATTTAGCCAATAACTGAAGCAACAAATACTAATTAGCGCCAACAGCATCCGCCTGGCCATGGTCTTAGCAGTGAAACAGGGCCAAAACCAATGTGTAAATGGCCAAGCGCAACAGTGGTACAAATGTAAATACGAACTTCGGAGTGAATGAGAGCCATCAGGAGAGAGCAAGAGCTCCGAATGCCGGCCCGCCCCATTTGGTCGGCCCACGCAACCACCCGTAGTGCCACCCATATACCCCGTAAGCCCCCCAAATCCCGTAGCTCCAGCGAATGTATCCAATAGTTTCTGGTACCAACCGGGCGACTTTCCTGGGCGCCCACGCAGACCAGCAGGTGACGCTGATTCGACGATGTCCTCGGAGCGTTGGCGTTGCACTCAAATGCGAAAAGCGGCAGTAAAAAGCTTTTCCGAGGGCGGATAATAAACAAAAATGCGGCTCAACTTTCCCGACATCTGGTATTACGCGTTCCTGGTTGAATCACTTAATTAAATGATTCTTTACTCTAGAAAATAAATGTAGCTTTCCTAAATAAATAAATTAATAAATAAATAAAGCTTCATTCCGCCAAATGGTGAATTTTTTTATTAGGATTTGGTTATCAATGTAGTAATAGCAATATACATGTTCTAGTTAGCTATCGAAATGGCTAAGTATAAGAGACTTCCTTGATGATAAATTACATCTTACCCAGGCGGCTGTTTGAAATACCTTGAGACTTTACTCCATGTCAAGAAAGTTTTCACAAACACCACCTATATAAGTGGAGGCGTAGGTGTCCACTCAATGGGTTCCTTAATCAACCAATCAAGCCAAGACAAACAAACAGGGGAAAATGCAAAAGCCAAAGGACAAGTGCAATTTCCTAATCAACAAGAATGCCGCATTCGGGAAAATTGTTTACGCAAGCCAACGGACCAGACATATCACTTAGTGTCCAAGCATCACTCCATTTATCACTTTGTTTGCCAAAGGACACGAGGAGCTGCTCCCATGACATTTTCAAATGGGCTCATCACACGACGCATTTGTTAGTTTAATAATTTATTCGAGTGGATCTGGATGTGGATCCGGTATGATTCATATGTGGCGTCGCAGAAAGGACATAACACGCAGCTTGGCCAGATTCATCTGCACGCTGTCCATCACCCGGATGCTGGACAAATCCTCGACGTGCGAGTAGCCTGTGGCACGTGGCACAAAACTAAGCGGGGTCTTTCAATCATTTGCCAAGGACTTACCCGTCAGGACTATAGCCTGGTCACCCTTTTGCTGGCCCAGAGCACTCCACGGATCCAGTTCGCCATGCGTGAAGATTACCTGAGCATAACGCTCGCTCTGATTGAACCCGAATCCGCCGAATTTGCTATTCGTCTGCTCAACGCCATGGGCCAATTGGTGGGCAGTCTGCTCCGCTCCAAACGCATCCTGGCAAAGTTGTTCGAAGTAGCCAAGGGGCACCTGATTGGCAAAGGCTTGGGACGCGGATGATTTGGATTTTGTAGTTGTGTACCAGCCAAACTCATTGCAGGTTTGATAAAACCAGGCACGAGCTGGAAAACGAAATGCGATTACAAATATAATTTCCTGCGGTTTTCTTACTTACTTTCTGAACTTTGAACTGAATCCTCGGTGAAAAGTTCTAGCATGGATGAGTAGCCAAAGTCCTGGCAATCACTGGAGCGCCTTCCTTCCGAATAAAGCAGTTTCAAGAATTCTATAAATGCCAGCTCATCACTTGAATCTAAGCTCATCAAAGTCTCACAAAGCCGCGGTATAGAAGCACTTAACAAACAATATGTATATAAATATGATACTTATAAGAATATTTTATCACTCACCTATAACTTTGTACCACTAAAGCAAAATAGTTTCCCAGTCCATTGAAGAAAGCTGCCCTATCCAAAGGATTCTTTGGACTATAGCCCACGCAGCCATTAAGATTATAGAGCAGCTCCTGAATTTCATCACCATCAAATAGCTTTACCAAGAATTTGAAACCCTTTTCAATACGCAAAGAGCAGTTGTTGCCGTAGCTCAATTGTATTGATTTGCCGACCATTTCCATGTATTCTAAAGATGAAATATCAGAGATTGTCTATGTAAAACATCCGTCTTACCAAAAAAATCCGCTTTCGCCAATAATGGTGCACTGGAGGCCCAACTGGCAGCTATTAAATCCGGATACAGTTGAGTCATCCATGCCACCAAGCTGCCCGAATAAGAGCCGCCAACCAAAATGACTTTGGAGTCCTCCATTTCGGGGTCATTTGACTTTTGGTGGCGTATGAAGTGAGCCAAGTCAGCCAATGATTGATGAAGACTCAGTTGCTTGAGGTTGCTCAATCGGTAACTTTCATTGCTATTGGTTTAAATATGTGTAATATTTCAAGTTATTCCCTTTTTTGATTTAATTCTAACTCACCCAAAAGGTAAACTCAGTCCATAGTAGCGGTGTTCGGTGTAGAAAAGCATTCCCGAGTTTTCCACTGCCATGTCGTGGGTTAATCCAGTGCTCAATAATCCTGGGCTAATGGTCCATTCACCTCCCACAAATATGTAAATGGGTCCATGGGGCTTGAAATACTTGGCATTACGATAATAACGCTAAAACATAACATTGTTTTTTTCATATTCAAAATAATTGTGTGATAAAATGATACCATTTTCCAGGTTCTATTGTTGTTTTTGTCAAAATGATCCACTTTTTGGTCCAACCAAAGTTCCTCCACAGAAGCCAACTCGTTTTTTGAACATATTCCTAATACCGGTTCGTGATTAAGCAACTCCACATTTGTTCTATAAGGATTAAAAGTAGCCAAAAAACTGGGCATCCAACAAATTAATTGCACTGAAAAATTGAGCCACTTCATTTTGATTAACCGGTGTTGAAATGAACATAAATAAGTAGTGCAAACTTTTTATATGATCAGCATACCCCTATGAAAAACAGCCATGCATATTTTAATGAAATATGGAATTCACAGACCAAGGTTAATGCAAAATATTGTTGCAAGAGCTGATAAAACTTGAACATCGCCAAACTTATTCAGAATTAAGAGGACTGTAAACGTGATAGCCATTCATGACATACCGTTTTCTACATATGTATCACCACCCTAAGATTTTGATTTTATATTTATGCCGACGTCAGTTACGGCTTTATTCAAAAAGCTTTAAAATTTTTACTACTTTTGCTTTTCTAAATCGTCTGGCAAGCAACAACTTTATACGGATCAAAGCCGCTTCCAGCCACCACCTCGTATACGCAACGTCGCTGCTGATGGCTAAAGAAACAGAAAAGTAACAGGCGACACCAAAAAAAAATTTAAAAATACAACAGTATTTTTATAGCGCTGACGCGAAAAAGAAGGGGAAACATAAAAATGTAAGCAGCTGCGCGAACAAGCAACAGGAGAATGCACAAAATGTGTAATTGGCATATTACTCATACGCCCCATATCCAGGACAATGGCGCGCGACGAAAGAGCAGCATTCCCGCCGTGTCAGCGGTTGTCCTGTGCGTTCACGGTGAAAGGATTGCGGACACGAAAGTCGAACTGGGAACTCTTTTAACTTGCAACGACAAGGGATAAATGAAAAATTCCTTGGTGCATTGCTTGTGCATATTTTTCGGTCTCTGTTGAAGGAGCTGTAGGTGTAAATAAATTGAGAAAGAAAAATTTACAAGCCCATTGTTGAATATTACTAAAACAGCTTTAAATTATTTCGAATCCTTAAATGCGGGATTTAGAACATAAGCTATTTAAATTCAAATACATAATTTTTAATATATCCACCGAATCAATTGTTTAAATGCACTTTACTAAAGCGCACTGCAATGAACGCCTATTGTATGTACATATTATAGGAAATATTCCACGATACCAACCCCATTCACTTGGGGGCACTTAACAACAATGGTGGACGCTATGAAAAGTTATTATTATTGTGGCTCTTTGTCGTTGTTGTTATTCTTGGTGGGCAGAACGAAAGTGCAAATTGGTTAAATCGAGCAATTGATGTTGAGCCTCTTATTTACTCAGCTGATTTTCCACACCGAGGTAAAGCGTGATGGCGGAGCAAAGGATTATTCACCATGAGAACAAGCCATGGAGTGGAAAAATTTACCAGAAACTGGCTTCCCAATATCATCAGCATATAAATAACATTTTACACACGTGCATGGCAGCATTCCACATGTGCTCAAAAGCCACAATTCCAATCGCCACCCAAAAAGATTTCTCTTATATGAATATTTATTAAAAAATCCGTTTTTTTTTTGGATATCAGGAATTGAATTTAAGTTTGCTCTTTGAGCCTGAGGAAAGCAGTGTGTGTGTTATGTGCGTTTTTAACATAATTTTAAAATGAACTTTCTATAAAATAAATCATATTTTAATGAAAACTGTACATAAGTGCTTAGATAAGCAAGCATACATGTACTGAGAAACTTAAACACCTTATTAACAAGATCTGCAAGATCATTAAACAGGCAATTTAACATGAAGACGATTCAGTTGAGCATTTCCCCTCAAAAGGACCTCTTCCTTGTCCATACTATAAAGCTTTCGTCTGCGGGCATGCGCATGGAAAAAGAACTCAAGTCGAGTGGTACTCACAGCGAGTCCTGCCAGTGAGCCTTTCTCTCTGCTTTCCACTGCTCCGAAGTAACGTCCTTTATGAATGGCCTCCTGTTGCTCGAGACATAACAGGTGGCAAGGCTGGGAGAGATAGCTTTAATGGAGCTGTTGATTGCTCACCGAAACTGGAGCCCAACGGTGGTAGCAAGTTCAACCCTGAGGCATATCGATGGAGCTGTCGTTTTGGAACCACTGCTAGCTTTGGGACACCTTGATACTGTAACCCACTAGAAAATTTAAATACCTGCTAGAAACACACGAGGACCTCGTCTATCGCAGGGATGTTGCCTTGAATGTTGTTTATGGTCCGATGTGTATTAGCTTCTAAGAACGGCAAGTGGCTTTATGCACTGTTAGCCCTATGTTCCGCCTTGTAAAGTGTAAAATGAATGGCTGATGAGCCCAGCATATGACATTTACTGCAAATTAACTAATTAACTAGTTTAAATTGTTAAGAGGCGCAGTCATTTTAGAACATAATATAATTAGAGGGAGTAAAATGAGCTTAACTGGGCCTAATTATAGCTTAAACCATTCAAGTCCAATTCGGTGTCTAAATGTTAAAACTATTACTAACAAAGAAATTTGTTTTAACATTTTTTGGTATACCTATCCAATTCAAGCGGCCATCCACTGTAAAGTTATCCCTCTCCCACTGGGACACTGATTACCCGACAAACTTCGTCGACTTTTCGAATTCAGAATCATAATTTAATAACAGCTCCAACTGGCGCTGGAGGAGGAGCATTGCTGATGCTGGCGATTCTCCTCGGTGACTGCTTAATTAGCCGTGGGTGGCTGTTTTTCCAGTTGGCCAGAGCACTTTAATTGAGCGCAGGAATGGGTGGAGGGGTGGCAAAGTGACAATTAAAGCGATATCTGCTTTACAAAATTTTCGCGAACTCCCAAGAGCTCACAAGAACTTTATTTTTAAAATATGACATACAGAAAAAAAATTCATATGGGAAAAATATTCTAGGAGTTGCGCTGTTTTGAAATCGTTTGATTTTGTAGAATCCCAAGTGATTTCTTAATTTTTCTTCCTGCCTTCATCTTGTTTATTGCAAAATGCCAATTTGGGAACGATTTGTGTGGATCTAAAGTCTTTCTGGTAGTTTACCAACTGCTGTTGGGAATTTGGAATTAGGAATTGTTTCAATAGGATAAATCATCCTAAGATGGTTTCGAGTTACTTGGAGGTGCGGGATCGCGATTCGCTCCGCCTTGATTCTGAACTTTGCCTACAGGTTGCAGGCGATTTTTCCATGGCTTTTTTTTTGGAGTTTGGTTTTTATTCGAATTTTGAATCTGCTGCTGGTTGGTTTGTTGGTTCTGGGCTTGTGGCTGGGCTTGGACTGTATTTTGGCGGTTCTGTTGATTGAATATCTTATTTGAATTCCATTTCGGTCTAGGTCCCTGTCCCTGACCTGGCAGCCCAGTTTGACCGCCGCCGACTGATGAAGCATTCGGAAATTGCTGATGGCCTGAATGATAGGGTGGATAAGGTTGCCGACATGCGTTAAATCCTGGAGGCCTGAATCTGTTCTGCTGTTGATGACACGGAAAGCGCGGACCAGTCCAAGGAGCCATTGGTCCACGGGGCCCAGAGCGGGGATGCGGCGGTTTCTGTGATTGTCTATTAAGGTGCGGAGTGTTCCGGAACGGATTGTTGGGATTGTTCTGATTCATCATATTCACAGAAGGCCCGTTAATGTTTTTGTCGTAAACATTCTGGGCCTGCTGCTTGCCCGGCTGCTGTTGCGGCGTTAAGGGCTTGCCTAGATGTTCATTGGGATACTGGGCGATAGCGGCAACGGGCTGAGCTTGAATAGGTTCCTCTTCATTCAACAGCTTCGGCTTTGCCTCTGCCTCATCCAGTTTGGTCTCAGATATCATTTGGATTATTTTATCGACTTTTTTCTTCTGATCGCGCTCGTCCTCCTTGCGCTGCCAGTGCTGATACAGGTGAGCTTTTAGATCCAGCAACATATTAGTAACAAATTCGCACTGGTTGCATCGCAATGGCGTCTTCTCTTGCAAATTATTGTACGTCTCCTCCGAAATGGATTCAATGGATCCCTGAACACTGAGCATCATATACGCAATTTGAAAGGGCATAAATAGTTCCGTATTGAAACTATTCCAGTGACTTATACGTTTCATGGCCATGGAATAGAAGTCGTTAGAAATAACATGTAGATTTAGACGATTCCAGAAAGTATTGACTTTGAAACCGATGAGAAAATTACGCGACTCCAGGTGTTTCTGCTTCTCGATGATTTGATTCGCCAGATCCATCATGTGATCCAGCAGGGGCAGCTGCGCTTCGGTTAGCTGATTATGGGGAAGGAGCATAAATAGTCAATTCAACCTCCTGCCACTAATCACACACTAGAAAAATTTCTAATGTCTTTGCACTAACCCACCTGAGTTATATCCCTGAACTCTTCCTTGGCCACCACCCTAAAGTGGTATTGCGATTTAGGATAGTCCGCTTTCATGACCACCGCCCGGTCACTCTCGATAAGGAAGTTCCTCTTATCATTTAGCTTGCGCTGCAGCTCATCTCGGATATATGCCAATTTATCCACCTCCATTTGCTTTTTGTATTCGTAGAAATCCACGAAATCGAAACAATATGCAAGTTCTGACGTTCTGTAACCAGCTGTGGGAAAGAACTGGTTCCCTAGTCGGACTCGCTGGCAAACTGATTTCGGATCTTGAAGGTGCCCCACCAGATGCCCCTTAAGTGATGGCAAATTTCTTGCAACAAACTCGCACTGATTACAAATGAGTGGCTTGGCCAGCAGCTCGTCTTTTAGTGATTTCGGGAGTCGCGAAATGCTATTCTCCTTCTCCAGCTGGGCGTAAAGCTCTAAAAAAAAAATATATATAAAAAAATTCAAATAGATTAGCTAATACTGCCACACTTTCTATATGGGAATGCTCATAAAAATTGGCACCGCCGGCAAATCTCTATTTTCTAACTAGATCATTCGATTTATCTGTTTTTCGCTCATGAAGCCTGTAGCCTGCGCCGTGTTCTAATAGCCTTACTTGTGTAGGGCACAAACAGCTCGGTGTTGAATGAGTTCCAATGCTTCTTGGTCTTCAGGCTTGTTGATACGAAGTCCTTGGAGATGACGTGCAGGTGGAGCCTTTGCATGCTCGGCTCCGCGTGAAATCCCACGTTGAAGTCCTGCCACCGGACTCCTTTCACTTCCACAACGTTCCTGGCCAGCAGATGCAGCTCCTCCAAAAGCGACAGATGGCTCCGGTTCAACTAAACGGAGCGAGAAAAATGTTACTTGGAATAGTAAAACGATGGAGACGGAAGCACAATCTTTGCGCACGTGAAAGATGCTGGGAATGTCGGCCAATGGTAGCACCAAGTAGTGATGCTGCGCCTTGGGAAACTTGTCTGCTATGACCACTGCGATTTCTGACGAAATGATCAAATTTTCTGGTTTCGAGATATCTTTGATTAGTGCACTTGACCAGGACATCACAAATGCTACTGCCTGATTTGCTTGGAATTGCAGCAACGGCGAGACTTTTATCGATTTCTGTGAGCGTATTTGCACAAAAGCAAATATTTTCGTTATTTATTTTGTTATTATATATTTCGTTATTATTTTGTCATTTATTTATTTGTTAACTTGCTAAGAACTGCTTTCTTTTCTTACTGGCAGTTGACATCCCAGTGCCGCACAGCTGGCAACATAAACATCGATAACTATCGACGTCTCACGACCCTACAGACTATTAAATCATCGTCTCCAACTGCACAAACTGAAAACAAAACAAAACCTCTAACAGCTGAATGTTAGTGTTGGAAAACGTATATAGGTAGAGCTGCTTCCTATTTATTCCTCTGAAAATATGTTATTAAGTTCAAAAACAGTGTAATATACATAACTTTTTTCATGCATTTATGTATTTTAAAATTTGTAATTTTGTGAACTTTTTTAATAACGATTTATGGGGATAGCAATTATATTATATTTGTGGTAGTCAAGCCCACTGTGCGAATGGCGTTGGATGCCGATATGAGGGTTACTCAATGGTATTTTTTCGCCGATCTCGCTGCGGTCATACTGTTGTTTACCTCTGTGCATGCCGCATAAAAGCAAAATTACGTGATAATTGTTTGTAAAAGCTGACTAAAATCGCTGCTGCCATGGAAGCCAAGCCCGTGCCGGCACCCCAGCCACGCCCCCGTGCCATGGCGGAGCCGCTGCACATCCAGCGCTTGGAGGCGGCACTCAACATGCGACCCTTCATGAACATGGCCAAAAGAAGTCTGCGGAAGCCACTGAGTAGCGACGAGGAAACGGACGACGAGCATGTGGTCAAGAGGGAACACGATGTACAAGACTCTGATGACTCCTCCACCGTGGGCGTGGTCCGGATGAAACAGTCCAGCAAGCGGAAGAGTCGTCTGTTGGCCAGCAAGGAAGGTGAGTTGGTATCTGGAGCAGTTTAGTACACCTCCTAAAATTTCCCCCAACAGAGCGACAAAGTGTCAAAGCACAGCTTTATAACTTCAACGATCTGACCAGCGATCGGGAGTGGCTATACGATCTCCTCTTGAGCGACACGGAAAGCGACGATCCCACTATCACCGAAGATGAGTATGTGCAGCAGCTGCTGAGAGAGCACGTTCGGGAACAGCGTCAGCGAAAGAACTACTACAAAAAGGCCGCGGTGAGTGATGCTGATGTGTCTAGTAGTTTGGTTTGCAGTTAGTGTATAAACTGATGTTATTAAAAAGATTATTTAATCCCTTTCAGAATGCCCAGTATGCATACTATGGCAGCGGCTTGCTGTCCAATCACGACATCTTTGCCGAGCGTCAGCTGGCGACTGCAGGAGTGCGCAAGAGGCGGCGTCGCACCAAACAGGAAATACTTATGGCCCGTTTGGCTGAGGCACAAGCTGGACCAAAACCACCCAAACAGAGAAGAAGAGGCCGCAAGAAGCGCGATAACATGGGATCACCAGAATCCGGCGAGGTGCCTCCGTCAGAGCTGGGTAAATATACATTTGGTGACACACTGCCCAACAACGAAGACGATGACGAGGATGGTGGCGAGGTTGACTACAAAAGAGAACTGGCCAGCTTGGCGTTGGATTATCCGGAGGAGGAAGAGATCGAGGAGGAGGTAGATGTAGAAGGCGGCACCGAGGGACAAGTGACAAAAGTTCGGCGAAAGCGAAAGAACCCAGCAGCTTTGGCCGCTCGTCGTCGGCGGATCTGGCAGATCATGTCCAAAAAGGAATCTGGCAGACTGCAACGCATCAAGAGTAATAATCACAAGGAGATGCTGGCCAATTGCAAAAGGGTGGCTGGCATGTGCGCTAAAGTGGTGCGACAGCGTGCTATTAATTCCCAGAGGATTATGAAGGAAACCGTGTGGCGTGCCAAGCGACTTACCAGGGAAATGCTCGCCTATTGGAAGCGGTACGAGCGCGTGGAGCGGGATCAGCGGCGCAAGCAGGAGCGAGAGGCGGAGGAACAAAGAAAACAGGACGTAGAACTTATTGAGGTGAAACGTCAGCAGCGTAAGCTCAACTTCCTGATTACCCAAACCGAGCTGTATGCCCACTTCATGTCTAAGAAACTGGGCCAGGGCAGCGAAGAGGATCAATTGCGCATTCTTAGCCAATTGGATGAGGAGACCAATGCCAGGTTGGCAGCTCAAGATGACTATGACGCAGGAGAGATGAAACTTTTGGCCCAGGAGAATGCCGAGGCAGCTATGCAAAGAGATCTGGACAAAACCAGGGCATTCGATGTCTTTGCTAAAAAGAAGGAAAAAGAAGAGGAGGAACAAGCGCAGGAAAGTGTGGAGGACATAAAACCAGAACCCCGTCC
Organism: Drosophila melanogaster; assembly: GCF_000001215.4. NCBI lineage: Eukaryota > Metazoa > Arthropoda > Insecta > Diptera > Drosophilidae > Drosophila > Drosophila melanogaster. The sequence continues at coordinate 19,401,297 of NT_033777.3, read as the reverse complement.
CGAAATGAAGGACCTACCCCAACCCAAAATGTTTAAGGGAACTCTGAAGGGTTACCAAATCAAGGGTATGACATGGCTCGCAAACATCTACGATCAGGGAATCAGTGGTATCCTGGCAGATGAAATGGGCTTGGGAAAGACTGTCCAATCGATAGCTTTTCTTTGCCACATAGCCGAGCACTACGGAGTGTGGGGTCCCTTTCTAGTAATCTCACCCGCTTCTACGCTTCACAATTGGCAACAAGAGATGTCCAGATTTGTGCCCGACTTTAAGGTGGTACCATATTGGGGTTCACCTGCCGAACGAAAGATACTGCGCCAGTTTTGGGACCAAAAGCACTTACACACACGCGACGCCAGCTTTCATGTGGTAATTACTTCGTACCAGCTGGTGGTCAGCGATTACAAGTATTTCAACCGGATCAAGTGGCAGTATATGGTTTTAGATGAGGCACAAGCCATTAAAAGTGCCGCCTCGCAGCGTTGGAAGCTATTACTGGGCTTCAGCTGTCGTAATCGATTGCTACTCAGTGGCACGCCCATCCAGAACAGCATGGCTGAGCTGTGGGCACTGCTGCACTTTATTATGCCAACGTTATTTGATTCCCACGATGAGTTCAACGAGTGGTTCTCCAAGGATATTGAATCGCATGCGGAGAACAAAACTGGTATTGATGAAAAACAAATTTCCAGACTCCATATGATCTTGAAACCCTTCATGTTGAGGCGGATAAAGAAGGATGTGGAGAACGAGCTGTCGGATAAAATTGAGATTATGGTCTATTGTCCGCTGACCATACGTCAAAAGTTACTATACAGGGCGCTGAAGCAAAAGATCCGCATTGAGGATCTCCTTCACCTGACCAGTGGATCAACCACTACTTCGTCCTCATCTTCGGCATCGAACCTGATGAATCTGGTCATGCAATTCCGCAAGGTATGCAATCATCCTGAGCTTTTTGAAAGAAGGGACGCAAGAAGTCCGTTTTTCATGCGCTGTGCGGAGTATACCATTCCCAGATTGATTCATGAGGAAGGACTCATACACAGAATGCTGCCCAGTCGAAAGCACTTGCTCTATAACCGGTAAGTGGATAGGTTTTGAACATTTTATCATATTTGAATTTTTAATCCTTGACTGCCCATTTGCAGGTTCAATATCTTCAAATCGGAATACATACAGAGGTCTCTCTTTGAGGATGTGAACGTGAATAGTTGCTTCGGATTTACCCGGCTTTGCGATTTATCTGTGGGAGATATGGTAGAAGTAACTTTAAATGGACTGATAGATTTGTGAGTATTCCTATACCCTTTACCTGTAAGTAACATGTTTATAATAGCAAAATTCGCAAATGTCGTGCTCCTTTGTTTGATAATAACAAATGGTTAAATACTTACAATACTTACGTTTGTTTTTCTACAGTCTTTTGCATTATCGAAGAGTTTTGGAGAAATACCCACTGCTGGCCTACCGTCGCTTTTGGTGGAAAAAGCAGCCGGACAGTAGATATCAACTGCTGGAGCCGATGTTGGAAAACAAACTAGCTCTCGACTATATGCCACCAAACAGTGTCCTTAAGAACTTCATATTCACAGCAATGGTATAATTATTTATATTTATAAATTTTTATTCGAACAATTTATACAATGATTTATGCTTAAAGACCGCCAACGAAAGCAGCGTTTACGCATTTGGCGATTACTTTACGTACAATATGCAGGAAACTATCGAACACCGTGTAATTCGGTCAAAGATTCTGAAGAAGAAAACGTCGCTAATCGAGGAGATGGAGGATGTGTCCAAGCAAAAGCTGGAAATCGAGTCTGTGGAGGTGCAAACAAAGTCGAATGCCAAAAGCGATGTTAAGGTGACGACGCTGCTGCTGCTACCAGAGTTTCCGCATCGCCCACGAAAGCCAAGAAAATACGTATGCGAACCGCTTTCCATGCCACGAATACTTTACGATTTGGGACAAAAAGTTCAAGCTGTGCATAGATATTTATAGTAAGTTTCAAATGGATTCATCGAAACCGATCCAGGTTTTTAACTTTTTTTATATCAATTTTAGCTGCGATAGTCGATCTGCAGCGTGGTCCCAGATTCGCCACAATCAGTGTGAGAATAGCCAGGGCAGGGAGCTTGTCTCCAGTGGATTGGCCTTGTGCAAGCCTCATGGTGGATGGTCCTCGATTGTGGTGCCCGACAAGGAAACCCTGATTACCGATGCTGGTAAGCTTTTTGTTCTTGACAACTTGCTAACTCGATTGAAGGCGAATGGACATCGAGTACTCATATACTCGCAGATGACCAAGATGATAGACCTGCTCGAGGTAAGTTTATTAAACTTGAAACGATCACTGTTCAGTTTAATTTTTTGATAAAATGTCTAGGAGTACATGTGGCACCGCAAGCATCGCTATATGCGCCTGGATGGCTCAAGCAAGATATCCGCTCGTCGCGATATGGTTGCCGATTTTCAAACGAGAGCAGATATCTTCGTGTTCTTACTGTCTACGAGAGCCGGAGGACTGGGAATTAATTTAACAGCCGCCGATACGGTGAGTTCATATTATACTTACTTTTTCATTTATGTATATTGATGTACAATATCAATTTTTTTTACCGTGCCTTTCAAAAAAGTTTGTCCCTTGTTTCGATTTCGTTTAATTTTTTCTTGAAATCACATTGTGAATTTATATTAGTGCCTTTTAAAAACTTTTCACTCATACGCTCTCCGAAATTTCTATTGTATTAGTCAAATCCATTCATTTTCAACAATAACTTTAAGTAGTCCAAATTTCAAGTTCATTTCAAATGCATAACAACAGCTGTTTAGAACCCATGGACAGGACCAAGACTACGAAACTTCCTCAGCTCAAGTCCAGCGTTACTCCCTACAGACCAAAGCCGAACCTAATCCGTAGTGATTCCCCGAAATTAGAGAACGATAAGCGTAATGGGCTGGACTTGGAGCTTCTGGATAATCCAGAGATACCGAGCGTAAAGCGAGTACGATGGGCTCCGATGTATGGGGAAAGGAGCCCGAGTAAGACCGGCTTTACCAGCGTTCCACTAAGCTCCAAAAAGGCGCAGTTTGATCATGATACGACAGATGAGTTAATACTGGCTAACGAGCTTCGATTAGCGGTGCATCGTGGGGGAGGTTCCATAGATCCCGACAAGAACTACGAGCTGAGGGCTCGACTGTCGCCCTTGCAATTGCCGTACAGTCGAGTGCAGCGAATTCTGAAGGAGTGCGAGTTGAGCGAGAGGAATCATCACACCTATAGTATACCCATGGACTATGGGCGGCAATTGGTTGCCATGGTTTGCAAGATCAGGACGGATAATCTCCCCGAACTGAAACTTCGCTTGGCCTCCTTACTGCGGCAAAACAAAGCGCGCTTCTTCAATCGACATTTATTCAACGAAACTGGCTTGATTGAGGCCACATTGCCGAGCGTAACACCATTAAGCTTTGAGGAATTCAATCAAACGTTGCGAATTGATGCTTTGTGGTGCAAAGCCACCGATAGTACCATTACCGATTTGGCCAAAGGATCTGTTTTGTTCAAATGTCGGCCTCTGGACCTGCAAGAGGTCGCGTACAAACTCAGGCAGTGCAACTACAAGATTGTACATAAGGAGGTTGGACACTGTCCAAACAAGCCGCTCGTCGAGTTAAATGATCGTCAAATGGCCCGCTATCAGGAGTTTCGTAAAAACCTTCTTCAAGACATAGATGTCGTAAAGATCTATGACAATGTGCGTGTCCAGTAGTTCAAGTCAGTTCGGCAAAAATCACAAGTAATTTTAAATTATCAAAAGTTTAAATTATCCGTAATACAAAACTCTTAATGACCCTCTAGAACTTTATCGTATAAACTATTTGTATAGTTTATTGTAAAGAATGTTTTCTCTATTTTTTTTTAAAGTGTGTTTTGATCAGTACTCTATTCAAGTACGAAAAATAGCCATATGTTTTCACATATGAGAGCGTAATTATAATTGGGACTGCTTTGAGTAGGTACTCAAACGTCGAATATATAAGCGGTGACTAATTTGGAAAGTCAAATAAATTTTAAATATAGTACTATGACTTCTTCCAAAATGTTTTATATTTTTTCATATGCAGGCTTAGCTCTTAGTTCTCTACATTATAGTAATTGTTCCCCATTCATTTGATGATTTATAGACAGGTTTGGGACAATATTTTACACGTCAGTATAGAGAGAGAAATTCCTTTGCCATTGTCCCGATCTCGGTGGCGGAAAAACCCTGTGTGGCTCTTGTATTCATTTGCTAAACTACTTGTTCATGCACTGCGGCAATCGATGGTGAATCTTGAGCAAGGGGTGGTGACGGGTTGGGTTGCGGATGGCGATGGATATGGGGATGAGCTGGGAGTGAGTGGCGGCAGACCATGATTTACTCGTGTGATCTTTATCGCCGCGCAACAATGAGATCCACCAATTCGAGTCCAGCGACCACGTAGAAGAATTCTCAGTCGAAAAGGATACAATATCGAACAGAATCTGGCCATGTTTCTCCCCCAGCATTTCTTGTTCGATTTCAGAGGTTCTGGCCCGAAGTTCGTGTGAACATTTTCGCCCGGTTCCTAAATCATTTTGTCACCGGTTTTGATTTGTTATGTGCGCACCCTGGCCAAGAGTAATTTGGTTTCAGCTCCTACTCTTCAGTCACTTTATAGCCAGGTTCTCAGGCTCAGTTCTTTTCGGTGGATCGGCCTGCCCGTCTTTCTTGCTCAGGTTTATGTTTTGTGTTGACTAATTCGATGTTGGTATTTTAGCTGGCGGATCTTTGAAGCCGGCTTCAAAGACCTTTTATAAATAATCGTGGGATGGGAGGTTTACTCACGATGACTCAGAATTATCCTTCGATTTAAAAACTTAAACTTACGTATGCGTTGATAATTAACCAAAAAGCTTAATGTGATGGAATAATAACCAAGCTAAGTGGAGGAACTTTACAACTTCCTGCAAAGCTAAAAAAAAAATCACATATTTCACATACCAAGCAATTTCCACAAGCCTTTGAATTATGGGAAGAATTTTCATTTATTTTTCGATATAATTTCTCAAACACCATTGGAAGGAGTGTGGCCCCTTATTCTCGTCTCCTTCCCTTTGAGGCCTTTCAACAAGAACAAAGGTATTTGCCGTTCATGTATTTGGCGCATACCGGAATAATTTGACCAAAAACTCAACATATTGGTATTTAATCGGCCTTTCGTTTGCCCTCTTTCCCCAATATTCTACCAAGCTACCAAGCACCAAATGCCAAAAAGAATGTCAAAGAGGAAGTAAGAACTGTACCAGTTACATTTTAAATGATACAAGACCCACGATTTAATTGTATTTTATGCTATTTATAAGCAAATTGTATTGTTGAAAACAAGTTCACTTGGGACTTGTTAAATGGATCTGCCCGGGTCATTAGAATGCGTGACTCGATTCGGTTTCGACTAACAAAAAGATTTATGACATTTTCTAAAGCAATGCAAAGTCTTTAAGTAGCCGGCTGTCCATAGATCTTGATATGCCCAGCACGTTTCTGAATTTAGTGCAATTCATTGGGTGTAGGATCTCCGCTCTTCCTCCGCAGATCATCATTCCCCACTTTTTTTTTTTGGGACCGTCTATGTCCGCGATAGACTGTCGGTCACACCTCTTCGAGCTTTTTGATGGATTTGTGAGCTACATAAATTTACACTCTTTATTGCATCATATTTGGAAATCTGTCGGAGCTGAGGGTATAATAAATTCGTTTAGCTGTTTTAGAAACAGAAAGCTTTACCAGTTTTGCGACTGTCCTTGCTAAGCGATTTAATGTTTGGGGATCTTATTATTCTATGGCCACTCCGCAAACTACTTGCATTTTCAGAGAATAACCCACTCAACTTATTTGTTAATTGTGCAGAGTGGGTGCTTCAGATAAGAATCTCATCTAAACTATAAAGCGTATTTATAAGGTTAAATATAAAGGTTTTGTTATAAAGGACTATTGATAAGTATAAGCAATTTGAAAGAAAGTATTGTTTCTTTGGTTGCAATATGGAATTAATGTTAGAAAAATTATAAATTTTATATATTTAATATTCGGTTTATTAGGTTCAATCACTGGTGGTTAAATAGTTATACATTTAAAACAAAAAAACTGACAATATCTTCTAAACTAATTAAAATCGTTGTTCGAGAAATTAATCCTCCAGCCATTGGGCCACGAGCTTGATCAGCTTTTTCTTGGAGGCCACCAGTTCGGCACTATCGCTGGCACTGATCGATCCAGTATCGGGACAATGGGAGGCGTATGGGATAATGGTGGCTCCCTGGGCAACTCCAGCACCCACCTTACTCCAACCGTCAAGAGCTCCCTGCACAAAATAGATGTTGGTGGCATTAACGTTTAGGCCACCGAAGTCATCGTTTGTTGCGCGGATATTAGCGTGGATGCCAGCCGAGTCGTACTTCGCTCCAAAGACCCCCTCGCAGGTGTCCTCATAGAGAGTGGCCGGAAAAGTGGATCCAAAGGGTTGGCTTCTGCTGCCGGAAGACTGGAACCATCCGAACTCGCTGCAGGTCTGGAAAATCCAGGGCAAGTCACCTTAAAGAGTCAAAAAGATAGGTTTTAACAAGGATATATGATGCTAAAAGCAAGTAGCACCTACTATCCTGGTAGTTCTCCTTAGACCATTCGTAGTAGCCAACAGCTCCCTTAAAGGTCGTGCTAAGGCAAGCTCCGGAATGCTCATTGATTTTCCAATTAATGAACTTGGACAAAGCAACAGAATCATCGTCACTGAACTCTCTCAGGATCGAGCAGTAGGTGGGTATATCATATTTCTCTGGTCTATGGGTAAATAATGAATGTTAGTACATCGTTTTGGTCCTTTCAAATCACCTACTTTTGGTACTGAGCAATGCCAGCAAAAATGTTTGCAATAGTGCTGAAGATCTGCCAACGGTCTTGTTCGCTGTTTACATTAAAGTTGGAGCACAAGTTCAATTCCTTCACAGCCTGAGTGCCATTTCCAATCTCGAACAGATTTTCATAGTACGAGGTGGCGTTATCGATCAGATCATAGCAATATTGTCCTCCAAGGGTAGCGTACGACTCGCCGACCACCTTCATGTAGTCCTTGAAGTTCACCTTAGCCAGGAGTGGTGCAGACGAGGCCCAGCTGCCCCTGATGATTTCCGGATAGAGCTTCCTGATCCAGGTGGCCATGGTTGCCGAGTAGGAGCAACCAGAGACCACAACCTTGGAGTCCTTGTACTTGTCCTCCTGCTTCAGCGTGGCAATCACGTTAATCACATCAGCCAGGGCCTGCTCCACGCTCTGGTATTTGGCCAAATTCTCAGTGGACAGAGGACTAAATGGAGCAGTTGTATTACTTTAGCTCTACGGAACTTAGTAAGGAAACCATTAACTCACGTTATAGGGATACTCTGGCCAAAGAAGCGATGTTCAGTGTAGAGAAGGGAGCCGTTGTGCTGCTTAGCAATGTCCTTCCATAGTCCAGAGGTAATCCCACTAGGATCGATAGCCCACTCGCCGCCCAAGTAGATAAAGATGGGAGAGCCATCAACGAAGTACTTGTTGTTGATATAGATTCGCTAGGGAATAAAATAAAGCTATGAATAAAGCTGACCATACTTTATGTGAAGCCAATCCTTACATCCTGCCAGGTGGCGTTGTTGCTGTCATCGAAGTTATCTAGTTTCTGGGTGATCCAGCGCTCCTCCACCTTAGCCCTGGTCTTCATTGGTTCAACTGGAGGACCTCGGTGCAGTTCTCTCAGAGATTTGACGAACGCATTCGCCTCCGGTTTCTGTTCACCCAGACTAGCTGCTGCAGTCAGAGGTGCAAGCAGGGCGAGCACTACTAGGGTATACTTCATATTGCTGGATAGTTCACAAGTTTGCGAATGATTTTCCTCCATCGGTGGCCGACTATTTATTGGAAAATATTCGCTACTGACAGTAACATTAACCTTAGATAGGGCCTTTGGGCGCTGAATTGCAAAGCAAACAAAAATCGGAAATATATTACACTGATAAAGTCGAGGGTTCTTTGTTCGTATCATGTCTTGCATCACGTTAATTGATCTAGGTTCATTAGAATGCGTTTCGTCCACGCAAAGACAAAGAAGATTGTCTCTGATTGTATATATCGTATTTATATAACTATGTTTAAATGTTATATACAGATTTTCTTGATTTAAACCGTCAATTATTTATATCAATGTTTATAAACACACATTTTAAAAGAGGGATTCATTTAAAAGGTAAAAAAAAGCGAGCAAGTAGTGGATTATGTTAAATTTTAAGGGACACCATTTGACTAAAGTTCTTGGTGAACTAGCCTGGATACCCACGTTTATATATTAGATTAATACTCTTCTTTGCGTTACTTTTGGTTTTAAAATTTAAATGAAACTCCAATATTGAAGGGAAAGGTCATAATCGATATGAAATAATTTCTCAAACTTTTTATGAAACCAATTTTCTTAATAGTATAAAAGTTTAGTTTGTTGAATAGTTTACATGTACACGTGCCCTGCAATCTTCCACAATTTAATCCTATATAAGCAAAAGTGGCAATTTATTGGTGGCATTGTTTTGTTACCAAATATTTACTTTTTTAGGGGCCTTGGTCAATAAGCTAAGGTCTTAAAATGATGTAAGAAAAATGAATCAATTTCATTCCCTATCATTTTTATGTAAGTGCAAACAAAAGAGTTACGTTAAACGTTATAGCTCTATCAAAAAAGTAAACTATTAGCAAAACTTAGAAGACAAAACCTATAGAAACATACATATACAAATATGTGTATAACCGGATTTATACACTAAAATATCTACACAGTATATTTAGAATGTTTATTTTTTTTTTTTGAGTTCCATTACTTTGTTTTTGACTTAGCTTTAATAGCATAACCTTCGGCGTATTACGAAATATTGCGATAGCCATTGTTTAAAACCCCATTTTAATTAGAGTTTTTGGTAAATAACTTTTAAATTTCGTTCAAGAAAAGCCTAAAATAGTGTCTGAAATAAAAACGATTTAAATATATGCCATATTTTCTTCATAGTTTATTTATGCCAAAGATACATATTAAAGAAATAAAAAGTAGTTATTGTAACTTTTTCAAAATGATTTTATTTAGAAAACTAAATTTCTAAGACCGTTTCCAAAAATATTTTTTCTGGTTGACAAAACTCTTACGGATTTTTTAATAGCCAACATATCTAGGCCAACCACTGTCGAACCAATTCAGCAAGTTTCTCCTTAGAGGCCCGCATTTCGTCGGAATCTGTGGACTTGATCGATCCGAAGTCTGAGCAATGCGATGCGTTGGCGATGACCGTGGCTCCCTGCTCCACTCCATGACCCATCGGGTTCCAGGGATCCAGTTCGCCGTGGGTCATGTAGATATTATCCACGCCGGGCTCCATGCCGCCGAAGTATTCGTTGGTACTGGCTGCATTGTTGTTGATCTGTTCATTTCCGTATTGCGAACTGAAGACATCACCGCATAGATTGATGTAAAGTGTGGCAGGGAACTTGGTGCCAAAAGGTTGATTCCTTGAGCCAGAGCTCTGGTACCAGCCATACTCATTGCAGGTCTGATAGTACCACGGGCGACCTGTAGATTTGGCAAGTATTTAAGAAAGCTTTCTTGGATCAGCATTGAATTGGTCACTTACTGGCGTCAAAGTGGTCCACTCCCCAGAGATAGTACTCAACACTACCTTCGTACCTGGCATCGATGCAATTGCCCATACCCCAGGCCCAGTACACAAAGTTCGCAATGGCCGTGGCATCATCATTGAAGCTCAGAAGGTAGTCACAGTAGTACTCAATGTCGCCGGTGCTGAAATATAAGATTAAATTTACAATCCGCAATATAGCAATACAAAACCCTACCCTTGGTATTGAGCGACTCCGGCGAAAATATTTGAGATACTTGAGAACAGGGTCCACAAGTCCAGGTCGTTCTGATCATCGAAACTGTTGCACAGGCGCAGCATGGCCCTAGCTTCAGCTCCTCGTTTATTAGCGAACATGGATTCCAGTTCGGCAATACCGTTCTCAATCCTATCGTAGCACTTCTGGCCGCCCAACTGAAGGAAGGCCTGGCCCACCACCTCCTTGTATTCGGTGAAGTCAACCTTGGCCAAAATGGGAGCACTTGAGGCCCAGCCACCGACAATCAAATCGGGATACAGACGCTTGAACCAAACCACCATGGTGGCCGAGTAGGAACCGCCAGCCAGAATCACCTTGGAGTTGGCCAGCTGGGGGTTCTCCGCCTTAAAGGTCTCAATGAAAACGGCCACATCGGCCAAGGCCTGCTTAACATCCAAGTATTTGAGATCTTCGGTTGACATGGTTCTAAAAAAGGATGAATAACTAAAATGCATTGAATGAATGCCCATTGATTACTCACGATGTTGGTATACTTTGACCATAGTAACGATGTTCAGTGTAGACGAGAACACCATTGTGTTCCTGGGCCATATCATACCAGTGACCAGCGCTTACCATGCTCTCCTCAATCTCCCATTCGCCACCCAGGTAAATGAAAATGGGACTTCCCTCAGTTTGAAACTCATCGTTGAGCAAATAACGCTGAAACGTGTAAAATGGCACGTGTTCAAGCTCTTGGTGTTATCTTATTTTTGTCTAACTCAAATGAATGTTTCGAACTTATGGATATTTTTACTGAGCAATATACTTCTCCTTCCGAATATACATACCATCTGATAGGTTTGCGTGTTGCTCGCGTTAAAGTTATCCAGTTTCTGGGTGATCCATTTCTCCTGGACATTGGCACGCTTGGTCACCACCTGGTGTGGTGGACCACGGTTCAAATTCTTTAGAGTCTTGACCAAAAGAGGCACATCTTTGATCTTCGGAATGTCCAGGGATTGGACAAGTCCTATGGCCAAGACCACAAAAAGGCAGACCAAACGCAGAGCAGCCATTTTCACAAATGAGGCAACTATCGGGTTCGATTATGGTTTTAAAGGTAACGGTGTCACATTCTAAAGTTATTTCCTACCACGATAAGGATTGTAAATTAATTAGTTGATAAGTGACCAGCGACATGATATGATAGCTTCCTAAGTTGCGATTAGATGTTCGCATTCGCTGTCCATCATAAATCGATCGAAACATTGGATTAGTTGAAAATTCCAATTTATTGTCGGCCAATCAAAATCACAGCCGTAACATTATTACCTAATCTATGAGATTTGCCGATCTATAGATTTTGTTTATAAATCAAAGCTTTCATTTTCTATTAATGTTTAGCCAGTTTACGGGATTCGTTGACATATAGTTTTAATTAGATGAAGCCCTAAACATTAAATTAAATTTTAAAACGAAGATGTTTATCGGTTTGTTTATAAGTAAAATCCGTTAAATTTTATTTGTGGTTTTCCATTCGGTGCGACCATATCTACGATTATTTAACCCACTCGCGTACCAGTTCGGCAATACGTTCTTTGGAAGCTCTCATTTCAGCAGTGTCACTCGAGCTGATCGAATTGAAGTCCTTGCAATGGGCATGCTCTATAAAGTCACGGAAAAAGTAAAAATATTCCTAATTCGGTGATGTAGTCCCATCTAATCACCTGGAATAATAGTGGCCTGAGTTTCGTCCTGAATACCCATCGCCCTCCAGGGATCCAATTGCCCATGGGTGAGGTAGACGTTTTCCACATTAGGAAATAATCCACCAAAGAACTGATTGGTGATGCTCACTTGGTTGCTAATGAACTCGTTGCTGTACTCTGAGCCATATAAATCGGCACACATGGTGGTATAATAGGTAACAGGGAATTTGGTACCAAATGGTTGGGCACTAGAACCAGAGGTCTGATACCAACCATACTCATTGCAGGTCTGGAAGATCCACTGACGCACTGAAATTATTCAGAAGCAGCTTTTAAAGGTTAAGCTTTTTAAAGCTATCATTCATGCGAACTTACTAATGTTGCCATTGTAATTAGTGTCCAGAAGTAATGCAGTAATTGCATCATAGCTAAGGTCGTAGCACTTGCCACCGCTCTCCTCGAATACATCCAACAAATATCCAGCAACGCCAATAAGATCATTCGAACCGGCCATTATCTTCTCGCAAACACCCTCAATTTGACCAGCACTGGAAGTGGGATATTAGTTTCTTATCTAACCCAAATACCATTCCGGGTATTGTACGAACTTGTGAGTCTGGACCACGCCCGCAAAAATATCGGAAATCTCGCTGAACAAAGTCCAAACATCCAGATCGCTGTAGACATCAAAGGGTTCGCACAACTTGAGCAGGGCCTTGACCTCTGCACCTCGTTTGGTGGCTATCATGGTCTCCATCTCGGCAATGCCGTTTTCAATTCGCTTGTAGCAGGCAGATCCACCCATTTGTTCGATGGATTGGCCAGTGATTTCTTTGTACTCTGTTGAAAGTATGGTTTATATTGTATGCCACCAAAGAGCCGTTACAACTGCCAAACTCACCAACAAAGTTGACCTTGGCAAGGAGCGGAGCACTGGAAGCCCAACCTCCAGCCACCAGATCGGGATAGAGCTTCTTGAACCAGGTGACCATAGTGGCAGAGTAGGAACCTCCAACAATAATGACCTTGGAATCGGACAAACCTTCGTGGTTTTGCTTGATGGTGTTTATGAAATAAGCCAGATCGGCCAGGGACTGATTAACATTTAGGTATTTTATGTTTTCGTTCGATAGATCACTTTAAAGGCGTGGAAAATAGTTTCGTTAGAAGCACACAATTGTTTTCAGAATCACTTACGGCAAGGGCTTGCTTTGGCCATAGTAGCGATGCTCTGTGTAGGCCAAAAGAGCATTGTGCTCCTTGGCCATGTCGTATAGGTGACCGCCGGTTATTCTGCCCGATGAGATCTCCCATTCTCCGCCAAGATAAATAAAAAGTGGTGCTCCAGACTGGTAAAGTGCATCGTTGAGCATATAGCGCTGAAAGAAATTAATATAAACATTGTACATGTCCAAGAAAACATCCCGATTTGTATCAATCCAAATTATGCAATATACCATTTGCCATGTGCGCGTTTCTTCCGGGTCGAAGTGATCCAGCTTCTGTTCAATCCAAAGGGTTTGAACTACATCAGCTCGATTCTGAGTGGTTGGCAGTGGTGGCTCCTCGTGGATCCTTTTGAAAGTCCTCTCAAAGATGCTACCATGGGTTTGGCCCAGGGCCAACAGAGCCAAAGAAATGCCTAGCCAAAGTTTCATTGTCGAGCGTTAAAGTTGGACTGATCAACGTTTAGCTTATGGGCCAACTAATTCCATTGCCTTAGCTAAAAAGGCAAATCTTATCGCTAACGCAGTACTTAATTAGTGGTCTTTAAGCCAGTAAATAATATTGTCAACTGGGCCAAATAGATTGTTGGCATTTTGTGCTCCAACGCCATGCGGCGTCTTATCGAGTACAATGGCATTCGCGTCGACTGTGCCCGATTATCAATCATTGGGTTTCACTCACTCAATTTGAGGGTACTTGAAATGTGGGTAATAGAGTTAACCGATAAGGGTTATACAAGGTGTAGTACAATTACTAACTACCATCTAATGATTATACACTGTAAAAGAGTCTTTCAATATTTTCGTTATATACAACAATCTGTTAAGTGTAATATTACATATTTGATTTATATTATACAGGTTTTGTTAATAGAATAATAAAATTTACAGAGATTAATCTTTTTGTAATTTTTGAACTTCGAAATCGATATCCATCAATAGGGTTTTTATGGATGGGTTTACATTCACTGCTGATGGTTGTAGATCCTCGCAGTGAGTTGCCCCTTGGTTAGTTAAAATAGGTTAGTAATTTCTGAGATAAATAATTCAATTTAAACGTACCCTTTAAAATATAAGTCCGATTGTGTTTTCTCACCTTAGTAGCCGACCAAGCGTCAATTTCTGGCTGGGTTAAGAAGACGCGCTGCATCTTTTCACTACTGTCCAAGTCCCTAAAGTTATGATCAGTGTTTTTCACCTTTTTATTTATGAAACAGTAGGAAAACTTGTATCCAAAAATATCAGCACACATGTCTAGCCAAAAATCAAGTGGAACGTATTCAGAAGTCTGAAAGTTTCCAAGCTGAGTACAGCATTGGTACAACCAAAGGCGTGCTGGAAAAAAGACTTTTGTAAAAGATTTTATGATGTTTTGCCATCTGCGTACATGAATCTGTGATTAATCGAACGTCACGCAAAGGCGTTAAACTGGAAACTGAGTCGTAGCACTTTGTCGAATTTCCATTAAGTTTATTTCTGAGGTAGGAAGTAAACGAGGTTTCCGAAATCTCATTGCAGGCTTTTTGAAGATTGGTTTTACTATCGGAATGAAATTAATTATTCACTTTATATTTACAATTAATTAACTCACTTTTCGTATTGCACCAGAGAACCAATGACTTTTGTTAATCTTTCAAATAAATTAAGAACATGAAAATTATTGACGTGGTCAAATCCGCAAATATTCATTTCCATAAGCTTTGAGGTATTATCTTTTTTAATTGCTTCTCGAAGAGCTTGGAAGCCATATATGATCTGATCATGGCACTTTTTACCTCCAATTTGTTGAACAATTCTAAAAACTTCTGTATAGAATTCTTTCAGTTCAATTTTAAACTGAAACGGAGCACTGGAACCCCAGCCCAAATCAATCAAGTCTGGATAAAGTTTGGCAAACCAGGGCACCATAAAACCTGAATACGATCCTCCCACAAGAAATACCTTGGATTGACCAAAATAAGTGGTATTTGATTTAAAAAATCGAATTAGTTGTGCCACATCTGCCATTGCTTGAGGAACTGTTAGGTATTTTAGGGACTTTAAGCTAAGATCTCTGGAAAAGACAATTTTTGTTATTTATCATTTTAATTTATTATTATGATTAAAAACGCACTTTGTCGCCTTACTTTCTCCATAGTAACGATGTTCACTGTGCACCAGATATCCTCCATATTTTTTGGCCAAGTCGTGCATAAAACTCTTGGTCAACATAATGTTAGAAACATTTGTAGTAGGCGATAAAATTGTTCCCTCCCCACCAATAAAGAAAAATATTGTGCCATTTGGCTTGAAATAATCTTCCTTGACCATATATCTCTGTGAAGTGTGAATGGTTTAAGACTTTTAAAAATATATGCCATACTCTTGATACCATTTTAAATGTTCTGGGATTCTTATGAAAATGATCCAATTTTTGCTCAATCCATCTAAATTCAATAGTTTCCTTGTCGGATCGAATTCCAATAACAAAAGCACTTATATAAAACAAAATTAAAATGCACTTACACATTTCTTCTACTACTAAACTGGTTGTAAAGTTTTATTTTATTTTTATAAAATTGCAGTGGGATTTAAAGTGCAACTAATCAATTGTGCAAAGAAAATCGGTTGGCGATAAATATTGTTTGTAACATTTGTTCACATACCCATTACAAGAAATATATTGATCTATTAGAAAAGAAAATATTCCAAATGTATTTCCGTATAAGAATTTGATTTGCATTATTATGCAAAATAGAAAGCAGTTTCTGCTTCAAAAATTTTCCAAATGGCGGAATTCCCGCGCTATATACTCAATTGATCATTTATTCTATTTAATAGACAGATTCCTCAATGGGCTACTTCCTTCTTAGATTTCTGAATAGGGCTCAACACGTGTTCCAAATAAAAAGGAAATCCCTGGAGCAGTTCGATATTAATTAGTCCCATCTCTCAGCCGGAAACTCCACTCCCCTAAGACAACCCTTGAGAATTACTGAACACTTGCACACCAAACACGTACCAAGTGCGATCCAACAGGGGCATTGAAGGGTTAACACCGGTGCCGGCGGTTTTCCTAGTTCAGATAATAGACCGGAAAAGCGAAAAATTCGTGACCATACAAAGTGGTTCATAGAGCAGTCGAATTGGAGGCAGAACCAATAAAATATGCAGGCTCGAAATCATCAAAAGAATGGCGAAAGGATGTGCGTGTGCAGCAACTATTTGCATACTAATTCGAAAGAGCTCTTTAAATATAGAAATATGCTTGTTCAGCTTGTTTCCTTAAATCGCATTAGTTTCTGTAATTTTCAAATTCAATTACTTCAAAAAACCAATATTAAATCTATATCTTTATATATTGTCTCATTATCATCAGGTTATCTTCTACGACTCGGACTGGAATCCCACTGTCGATCAACAGGCCATGGATCGGGCTCATCGATTGGGCCAAACAAAACAGGTGACCGTCTACCGACTGATTTGCAAAGGAACCATCGAGGAGCGGATTCTGCAGAGGGCCCGAGAAAAAAGCGAGGTGAGTGATCGGGGGACAGGAAACCCTACGAAACCAAACCGCAAGACGCTTCAAGTGCTCTGTTTTTCTTTTGTTGCATCGCATATTAGGCACGTGCTTTGTTGGGAATAAAAAACCCTCCTTAAAACCGAAGGCATTGTTGCGCCTTTGGGATTTCACAAAAAAAAAAGTGCTCAATGCGAAACACGAGCACTTGTAAATGGGATTTAAATGGTTGGGGCTGGTAAACCAACACCGGAAATTAATTATACAATTGGGTAGGCGACATCTCGGTTACGCCTCCTGGCTTCCTCATAAGATCGAGCACATCTTCGTTTTCCTGTGCATTTATTGGCTAAATTACGAAACGAGTAACAATAATGCCACGATTACCATATAAAAGTATTTTGAGCCGACAAGTAAATAGAATAGGAAGTAAGGTTACCCTTTGGCGCTATCCCTGCTCTTGTACGAGTTTCGTTTCATTTCCTGCTTTGAATGTCTAATTTTATTCAATCAAATATTGGAATTTTCTTCCCCAAACTTCAGATACAACGCATGGTCATAAGTGGCGGCAATTTCAAACCCGACACACTCAAACCCAAGGAAGTGGTTTCATTGCTATTGGATGACGAGGAAATTGAAATGAAATGTGAGTAGATTGAAGATAAAAGTGCTGTATTTGAAACCAATTAATATTTATTTATTCCATTGACATCAGATCGCCAGGAGGCCAAACTGCAGTCTTCTTCACCAATTCCAGCGGCTACTCAAAGCGAACGAAAAAGACGACATCCCCAAAAGGTGAGAACGACTAGGCCCAATAGAAAATCTTGTTAGTACGAAACGATCTGTCGGCCGTTTCATGCATGATCCAGGCTGACTGCCTAACGGCCGTTTATTAGACCAAGTTTGCACTTGCTACACGACAAGTTTCCACTGCGCTTCCTAATGAAAGTAAATGATCTTTTGAGTGAGGTTCAAATTGCGAGTGCGTCTTCCATATACAGAGAGCAAAAGCGAGGCGAAGCCCGGCTCAGTTGTTCTTGGCCTATGGGTTGCATTGGTGGTCATGGTCACGTGATTCATGCAACATCACAGCACACCCATACACAGACTCACACATTGCAGAAACAGCAACAAAGACAATTCAATTTGCTACAAAACTCAACTCATCGTCTTGGCTGGTCTTGGTCTGCTTCATAGCGTGCTTTGAACCTACTCCATGGCCCATGAGCCACTAGCACTTCCAGCCGACTATATTCATTCATCCAAGTGCGGTACACATTAAGAAACAAATGGGTCATTAATGAAGTAGTACTAGCTATTACTAAAGTTCTATCCGAATGGTCTACACTTGTTGTTAATGAATAGTTAATGGTTAGTTGTGTACCGAAATGATATTTCGTTTTCAACAATTTCGAACTTCATTTGAAAGCTCTTTTTAAAAATTAACCCTGCAGTCGTCGAAGTACTTGCATAAATACTCTTACAGTTTTCAAATAGAGTGCTTATAAGTAAGGCTGAGTTGCGAACTATTAATCTTTCCCAGTGTACTCGTACTCCCTAGCAGATACTTCATACTTGCTCTCCAAAGCAAACACTTTGCTTTTACCCTACTTGGAATCGCAGCGCTGTCTCCCGGAGACTCTTTTAAAAAACAGTTTCAAGTGCTTTTTGGTCCGCTTTGGTTTGGTTTGGGATCGGATCGGATTGGTTCAGTTTGGTTTGGTTTGGGGTGCAGGCTCTACTACTACCAACCACCTCCAAACTCGGTCCCTGACTCTTCTTTGTGTTTTGTTTTTGTTGGTTTCGCTAAATGATTTTGTGCGTTCAATGGAACACTGATTATGGTCTGGTGCTGCAGCCGTTGCTTCTTCTGCCTTTGGGTCTGGGTCTTCGTCTTGGTGGCTTCTCGCCGTTTTTGGTTCTACGAGCACTGGCTGGTGTTGTGCCTCCTTTTAGTTTAGTAGTCAGTCGGGTAGTCGTACTCCACTCAAGTTCATATGCCACCAGCCGACACAATGTTATTGTGGCACGCAGTCATATGCCAACCCCTTCGCCTTCGGATTGTCAATTCATTTACGGTCGGAAGTTCAAGTTTCCAATGCGCGAATGGTACTTTTCATGTTTTCAGGTTAAGTGCAGCCATCGTCTTCCTTCCTTTGGGCCTTTCGATTGGAGGGAGGCATTCAATTGGAACCGATTCTGCTCTGCAAGATTTGTGTCGCAGTTGTTTATTATAGAAACGGTTTATTTTCGTTACAGATATAATGATATATTATTCGAGCAAGTACTTTGCGGGCGGGTTAGTTTTATTGGTGGGGAAATTTAAATTATCAAATTGAGAACTTCTTTGATTCGATTTTAATGAATGAGTGCAATGAATTTATATTTCATGATACTTAAGTAAAAAAAAAACCCGGATCACTATATTGCGTGCTATACAATTATATTGTCTACTTCTTGTTATGTAAAGTCGTTTAGCCATTCGCAATGGGTATTATAATTTAACTTTTCAATTATTTTGTCCAGAACAACTTCTCCCACAACTCTTTACCCATTTCGCCCTAAACTTTAACAATGAATATCATTAATTTTTGAGCGATTTACCAAGCAGCTGAGTGCATGTAGGAAAATTGCTACTGTTTTCCCAGCAATTGACTATCAAAATCTGGGCGAAATGTATGCAAAACTCTTTACCCTACTTCCGAACAATTTCCTCAAGCATGGCAATTACCACAGGCCCACCTCGCCTCCCGAATACGTCCCATTTTTAACACTATCCCTCCGCTTGACCAGCCCAGTCTTAGTTTTGTTCAAGTTTGGCATGAATGATTTTTATGCCATACACTAGGGAGAGGGGGTGCAAGATAACTTGGCATAAATTATAAATGGTCTAAAGGGGAGAATTCTTGGGCCAGTTAGAAGATACGAACGATAAGCAACCGTTTTCAAAACAAAAAAAAAAAAAAGACCAGCAGATATATCTCATTTCCGTTGCCCATTAAAATGCTAATTGATTTGATTGTTACATTTGGGAATTAAGGTATAACTTTTTAATGATATTGTTTTTATTGTCTTAGGATGTAAATATGGGTGGCACCACCATAGCGGCCACATCGGCTACCCAAAACCCCGATGACGATGTGCCCAGTTGCAGTTCGGCGGCAAAGCGCATAAAGTTGGAAACGGAGGAGGACTTCATCGACGTGGGCATTACGTCATCAGCCTCGAGTGTTGGCACGGACAGCAATCATCCCACTCTCAGCCAGGAAACCTATGTGCCAGGAGCAACCTGTGTCCAGCAGACGGAAATCGATTCCGAAAATGAGGCTCTCGTGGTGGATGGAGATAGCCCAACGATGTTGGGTCAAAACGAGTCCATGAGTAAGTACCACTTGAATTCTTGGGGGCCCAGCTTTATTATTGGTTTTAAATACCGTAATCGCATTGTTTTTATTTTCAAACAAGTTTTGGCGATAAGTTTTTGGGAATTTACGACTCGGACTTGCCCATAAAACAGACACTGTCTGTGATTATGTGGGTAGCTATATCCCATTTAAATCTCACATTGCTTTAGCTCGATTTAAATAATTTGCGACATGCGGCTAGTTATTCCTCCGGAACGATCACATTTTTAATGATTAATAACCGAAATTATTTGGTAATCGCCAGCCTTATGGAGGCAGGCGAAAATGTGGTCTACCAAGTTAACTTGCCTCAAACTGAGAGCATGTCGGTTGTTATAAGTTGCCAATTGCATGTGGGATGTGCAACGATTGCAGCTTGTTAGCTCATGCGATTTGCATTCGCAAACGAAAGAAGGAGGAGGTGGTTAAGGGGGTGAGGCCAGGTGACTGCAAAGCAGAAACATTTCAAATTTGTTTAACAATTAACCAATCGAAAGTACAAGACGTTGAAAAGTAGGCAACGAGCAAAAAGCAAACGTATAGCAGCCGTAACAGCAGAAAAAAAAACTGATGTGAAATCGCGACAAGTGCAACGTCAGCAGATCGAAGTTGCATGTTGCTGGTTGCACGTTGCCGGCGGAGAAGGAGAAGGAGGTGACCAGCAGGAACAGCTCCGATGGCATCTGCGACTTGACCAGTTTGCTGTTGCCCGTTTGGTTGGCCAAATTGTGGCACACTCACTGATTGGCCTGCAAATTCACTGGCGAACGCAGCTAATTTTGCCTATGTCCCCGTTCCATCTTGTTACTGCAAAAGCGCGTCTGTCGCTTGATAACGTTTTCATTTCGGCCTGATGTGGCTGTTTTGTTGTAAATACTACCAGTTCGACTCCTGTCCAGTTCCCCTTCTTGGGAGACAGTGATGCCAGTTGGTCAATGGAGAGTGTGGGAATAGAAAAAGTATATTCCATGCATAGGAAATCATACAGAAAACCATATTTTTTGAAGAATTAATAAGGAATTATATAAGAATTAATGAAATATAAAATTATGTTTGATATCTGAAACATGATAAGAAATGTTTCTTCTTTGACGTGCAGAATTGTTTGTAACTAATATCAATTTTTCTAGTTTATTAGATAACTAATCTATAGTACTTTTCCATTTCGAAAAAATCCATTTTGGCATTACTTCTTTAAGATTTCCCAGACAAACGCAATCCAGTTTACTTTCGACGTAGTTGATTATGTTTGGTTCGCTTGTCACTTGGCTTTCGGTTTTTGTTTAGCCTTCGGTTTTTGCTTAGCATTTAAATGCCACAAAAACCCAATGAAAGCCGAAGAAAGACAGAAAAAACTCAACGAATTGCGGCTCATAAATAATTTTTATGTGCACAGGGCTTGGCCAAAAGACACAGCTAATTTAATCAATGAGCTCACGTGTTGTGGCTACATAAATTGCCAATCCGAGCGGGTTGCTCTCCTTGTTTTGATTTCGTAATGCAAACCGACATTTATTTGCTGTTTACTACTGTGCCGAACAAAATGAGAAATTGTCATGAGTCCGGAGTTAGACATTCTACTGTTGTAATTCTTTGAATTCAAATACTTCTTGTGAGGCAGGCGTAACTAAATTATTTGCCTGATGTTTCGCATTCAACTGGATTCCATGGCCAGACGCGAAGTACACCGAAAGAAACACATATGTTATATAGTTTGCTTAAAAGGTATAGCAAAAATGTGTAGTTATGTATATTTTCTTGTTGTGTAAACCATAAGTGGATCAGGGGAGAGCTAATGTTATACAGCAGGATTGTTTTTTTCTTGGCTGCAATTGACAACATTTTTGCCTTGCCATCATTCAAATTTCCTTGTGCGTGCACAACTTTTTCCCACTTAATTGTCTTGTGTAACACGGAGTGAAACAATTTCTTAATTGGTGCCATTCAATTGGGACACGTGCCAAATGTGCAACTTTCACATGAGCCAAACATAATGCAACATAACTGAGGCGAAACACTAAACGATGCCATTACTCCACCCGAATTAAATATTCATTAGCCCAACCCCGCGTAGATCATAAGATCCTTGTTCACTTTGTCAGCGGAGCTTGTGAGACATGAAAATAATTAAACCAAAACACTTGTTCAACATACGAGTACCCGTATATAAATCGAAGCTCTCAGGGAACAGCGGCAAAAAAGTATCTCATAGAATACAAGTTAGCCATGAGATACAATTACGCTGCGAATCTTAGCAGCAAATCAAAACTGCGAACAAAAACTTTGATTGCCCACAAAAATTCACACAGCCACTGGTAATTACAAAACAAAACAAAAAAAAACAAAAATAAATAAAATAGTAATGCATTCTCGAATGCCAATCATCCGTAGGCACACGAAAAATGTGCGTTTCGCTGAGCATTCTGAAGAACTCAGCCATCAATTGCATAGGCTCGGTTTGCTAATGGTTCCATTTCAGCCCAACTGGCTTAAAGCCCGGACTTTGGCGCATAAATTTACACCTTATTGGCCCCCATAGCGCCCATAGCAAGTACGTGCCGCGGATTTGTGGTAGCCCGACTAGCCGAGCTCAGCATTTCGTGTGGCCAATTGCAGTTGGCCAATTGCACTTGTCAGCCAGCCGGCTCAAAGCTCGAAGCTCTAAAATTAAAGTGGTTTTGACTCAAATTGGTTAATCATATTTGCAATGTGAAAACGAAACGAATCCGCTTAAGAATTTTGCTTTAAGTCGGGCGGCTTTGCATTGCTTAGATTTAAATGCGTGAATTTTTAATTGGACATCAAACAAAAAAAAGGAATAGTTGTGAATTACAAAATTATACTCTGATTGATTGATTATCTCAATTAAGTGTATTTGACAAAAAGATTTCAATTGATTACGATTTTTAATGTTTAGTGTATTAAGAATGTTTCATTTCAATTCATTGTTTAAATTATATTAAACAACAGTGGTAAAAAAACTGGGCTATGATGAATAGAATTTTGTAAAATATATTTAGTGACCCAGTTTAACAATTTAGTGACAGGAGTCGCTGAAAAGGAAAACTGAAAATAAGTGCCCTTCAATTACGATTCGTGTCCATAACGCACCCCTAATGATCTCGAAAAAGAACATACTTCACGCCACTTTGGTGCCTGCCTTTTTTTAGTCATTCCTTTTGGGGTGTTGCCCAGTCACTACATACATTTTTTTTTAGAAGAGGGCTCCACCAGGAAGAGGTCCTGGTGCAGAACCATCTGCCATCACGTTTTTGGTCATTAGCTAAATGTAGCGTAAAATTGCTGGCGTTTCCGTTAGTTCGAGTCGCATCTGTGGTGTCAATTTCACACATGTTATGAGCACTTTGCGGTCGCCAGATTGATGACTCTTTCGAAACGAAACGGAACCCCAGAGTCCTTGTCCTTATTATGGCTAATCGCCTGCAAAGTTCCGGCCCGGAAGTGTCCAGAGAAATGCCCACCGACCGGGCTTTAAATTTAAAATTCATGTGGCAAAGCCAGACAAAAATCTCTGTGTGGCGACAACAAATCATGACAATGGCAGTGAACAGCGTACAAACACAATGATGACCACGACTGCACCTCATCAAATGCAATACGCTGGCGAAGATGATGATGAAGATGGGCGACACGGCCAGCAGAGACCACCGCTTAAAACCAAAACCAACGTGGCCAGAAGGCAGACGCAACGTTAGAAAGGCCAGAACGGGTATTGTAGGCATACGACAATCATTGGATAAAAAGTGCGATCGATTGCAATGCGCACCGAATTTCAATTGGCTGCAGGAGTCTACCCCATCGATCTTGGACTCCAAGTGGGGAATACAGTTGCCACTGCTGTTAGCAGCTTGCAGCCTGCAGTTGGCCATCACCATCACCAGCTGGCCACGAAAGGAATTGGGTTATGACCTCGAATGCGTGTCGCCACGGGCAATGCCACAATGCCTCTGGCTGGACCCACTGGCTTTCATCGAACCATGGGCTCGTGATTGAGCCGTTCGGATTTCAGTGCGCGGCAGTTAAAAGCTGAAAGTATCTTCAGCATTTTTCAAGCACCGTGCCAAGCCCCGAGATCGAGGAAAATGACTGGAAGATTTAGCCTCTGGCATGTCTTTTTTTTTCGAATCCACAATTCAATTGTCTTTCATGTCACAGGAAATATACCCATTTTAAAACGACTTACATCCCGCTTATCAGGCATGCCAAAATATTAAGAGCTTAATATTAACTTTTTAGTAGTCCTAGATTTTACACTCGGCAATAAAAATGTGAGAAATGTAAAAATTCTGGTTAACTACCCACGAATACAAAATAAACCGGATAAGATGTAATGCCAAGATGGTACTAGAAAGTTGTAAAAAAAAGCAAAATTCAGATTTAAAAAAAAAAATAATTTAAGAGTAAACTTTTTGGACATACGACAAAATCTGTAAAATAAAATCAAAAAATGACGGCCACACAAAAACTCCGAACTTCGACGATGGAGTGGTGCGATCGAAACTCGAGACCCAAGTCATCGATACCCAATCCCGCCGTTCGTCCGGAACCTACTAGATGGCAAAAGCCAGGACCGATGAGCCGGAATGAGTGGGCCAACTTCCACAAAACTTACCAAGTAGATACAATGGCCTATAACCAAAGATTGCAGGGTGGAAAGCAAAAGCGAGATAGGTAAAACGCCATAAAATCGATCGTAGAGATGGTAGTTTTCTCAACCATAACTCGATCCTTTCTTAGCAAACCCATTGTTGAGAAGCCTTCCTTGCCAGAAGTTAGTCCTCTAACGGAAAACCAATATCGTCTGAGTATGCCACGCTGGCAGCGCCAAAAGTATATCCCACCGCCACCGGAACAGTTTCCCTATCGACCACAAATCATCGGTCAAAGTGCTCCTCCACGTCCGGAACATGGTAGACCAGTTCAAAGGCCAGTGGTTCCGTGCTGCTTTCAGCACGTGGATCTCGAGAACGAGTTTTGGTCTAACTTGCGGTTTCCTGTGTCGCGGAAAGCACTCACAGCCCGTCCCAGTAAGAAGATCTATGAACTGGCCCGGCCACGACAATATCCACAGAAATCCCACTGCCCGGTGCCCAGCAGCAACGAGGGGGAGGTGCCCAGACTTCGGAAAATGACCCCGCGGGAGTGGCGACATCATCTGCAGCGACTAGAGTTCCTAGCAAAACCAAATCCTCGGGTTTTGGCCGATTTACTGTGCTGCTGTCACTAAATTGGACCAAAAAGATTACTCCTTAGGTACAGATCACTTACGAAATAAAGTAGATTGACCTGTAGTTAAGAATTAATCGGATTGATAACACTTGCAATTGTTTCATTTCAAATGCAAATCAAGTTATGACCAAAAGAAAACGTGGTATAATATGGTATAACATGGTATTAATCATAAAAAGTAGGCGTCCAAAATCTTTCGGAGGAGTTATCCCTCGAAAGTCCGACAGTAACCAGACAGTCGTAAGACAATACTTTCAAAATTTAAAAAGAGTAAACATAAAAATTCTTAAAAAATATTAAAATGAATAGTGAAGCTTTTGGAACACACTTGGGCAAAATAAAGACTTCTGAGCCATCGATAGCCGCCATAAACTCCGCTAATGAATTTGTTGAGCAGGAAACATTGTTCGTAAAACCCAAGGTGCAAGGGCCGCCGCCCTCTTGGGCGGCATGGTGCGAACGAAACTCAAAGCCCGTGAAACGTGTACGGCCTCGTGAGTCCCGAAAGTTGACCCCGTGGCAGAAAAATGGTCCGATGACCATTAGGGATTGGAAGCACTTTGGTGCCTGGGCTGCTTTCCGGGCAGGGCCTAAAAATCCACAGCTGCAGAGACCTGCAAAACCCTTCTGTGCGGCCAATTACTTGCCATGTGCCTTGAAAAAGAGCCAACTGGACGAGGATGAGTTGCGGGAAAGGATGTTGATGTTGGCAAAGCCCCGAAAGATCACCGAGAAGTATAATACGCCTGACCTACCGCCAGCGTACTCCCCGGCGATCTCTTGGGGCAAGCCACCGCATCGCGATCCCGGTCGACCCTTCAAACCTCCTTACGTTCCCGCCTGTTTTCCAACCGACGAACTGGAGGCGGATTTCTGGGCCCAGCTCAGATTTCCTGTCCGGCAGGCAGCCCTCTTCGCAAAGATAACGCTCCGCATCCAGTCTCTGGCCAAACCACGGGTATATTCACCTACTCCGCACTGCCTCATTAATAAAAAAGTGTTGCATCCGCTGGATGTTCAGCCGCCACCGCGAAAGAAGTTCACCAAGCGGGGCTGGCGGTTGCACCAGATCCGACTGTTGTACCTGTCCAAGCCGGTTTCTAGAAATGAAACGATATACTTCTAATGTAACATCTAACAATCCTTGATGCTTCCAAGCTGCTCTTTATATTTGTCCAACACAAAATGAATTTATTAAAGTTTTTGACCCTTGTATTTTGTTTGAAGTGTGTTTCTTAACTAAAGAATCTATGTAAACTATTTTTTTTTAAGTGAAAAGCTCAACCCAATCAATAAATCTCCTATCATTTAGAAGATCCTAATCACTTAATCTCCTGCCATTTTTATTTAGACCGTTTTTTATATATTTTATAAAACCGAGGGTATTTATTAATTGTACTGGTTATGTACGATGCGGTTTCATTTTCAAAGGCTGCATAAGTAGGCGTTTTTTTAGTCTTCAGTATGATTTTACAAGTCAAACGACTGAGAAGTACTATTTTATTTAAAACCGTTGCCATTGGAGCACAAAAATTTGTTTTGTTGCATTAGATACAGTCAGACCCCTTGCTAAATTTTAAGTGATTTTAAATCAATAATCGGTTCACCATGAGTATGATACAAGAAGAGACCAAGGCCAGCGTAATCAGCGTGGTAAAGCCGCCACCGAGTTGGGTGGAATGGTGCGAGCGGAATGCCAAGCCGATCGAACGTCGGCTCATCAAGGAGAGGCGCTATCTAACCAGATGGCAAATTCCCGGACCGATGAAAAAGGCACAGTGGAGGGAGTTCTACGAGTGGGCAGCCTCCAGAGCCATGCCAAAGGAACTACCGGTGCCGGTCAAACAGCCCATACCCTGTGTTGACAAGTTCTTGCCATGCGCCAGAAAACCACGCGCAATCGATCCGGACGAATTTCAGGAGAAGGTCGCCAAGTTGGCCACGCCACTGGAACGGAAAATGACGCCGAAGCATCAGTACATCTATCCGGTCCAACCGTACTCCCCAATAATTGTCTGGGGTCAGCCGCCACTCCATGACAAAGGACGACCCTTTAAGCCCCCTCAAAAACCCTGCTGCTTCTTCAATGCCGACATCGAGGACAAATGGTGGGCCGAACTGCGCTTTCCCATCCGCAAGGCTGCTCTCAAAGCCAGGATAACTCCGCGCATCCTTAGCCTGTCGAAACCAAAGATCACGCCTCAGTTCCCACCGCATTGCTATCATCCGGAGCATATATATGACGTGCTTAATGTCAAACCGCCACGGAGGAAGAAGTTTACTCCCCAGGGATGGCGTCTCCACCAGATCAGATTGCTATATCTTTCGAAGCCTGTGTCCCGGCCCGAATACGAGTATTTTTATATGTAATATCGTGTCATATAGCGCCCATAATGTTTTTGATCTAAAGTTTGTGTTTGATGTAATCTGTTTTCAAAATTTAATATTTTCAAAATTAATATTTTTTGAATGAAAACAAATATCTGAAGAAGACTGAATCTTCCATACTGATATATGCTTTTACCTCTAACTTAAATCCCAACTAAACAGCTAACTGCAGCTGGACCCTTGCAAATAACATTTGCAAATCCGTAAAAAAATTAACAATTTCACGCAGATAAGAATCGCAATTTATATGACTTTTTATGGCTTACAGTAGCCGGCAATAACAACAGCGACAAAAGCGAAATGTAATCTAAGCCTGCGAATCTGAGAAGGACGAGAAGAGCCCGGTGGCCAGGGAGCCAAAGATCCCAAGAGCCACTTAGTCATGGCCGGCGCATTACAGTCAAAGGTGAGGCCTTTCGAGCCGAGATTCTCTTCTTTCACTTCGCTTATCGGGCGTAGCAAACATGCGTCACATTGACTTTGGCACCGGGCCCAGGGAGCTAGGATCAAGGTTCACAAATGATCATCAGTCAAATCAATTAGATAATTGAATGAATGATTTGTGAAATCCGATTATGCTCGCCGGATTCTTATTCGCCGTCTGCTGCTGAGCTTCATTCTCTGCTGCATTTTTATTTTTTTTTATTTTTTTACTTCCCGTCTCTCTCGTTTTTTTTTTTTTTTTTGTCATATTTTGCTTGGTGCAATTCCATTGTTGTTATTTCTTTGGGCCTTTCGTGTCAATTGGCAATATGAAGAGGGCCCAGACCATACAAATATCACCAGCAAGCAGCAGCAAATCAAACAAAAGCGAACATATTTATTGCAATCATAAATACAACTGGAGCGAAAGGAATACTTACTATCGAAAATATGAACTGAAGTTTGTTGGGCGGCAGAAGGAAGTAATGTTAACGGATTGTTATGCATAATAATATTAATTTACATCATTGTGCTTGATATACTATTATTCTTAAATATATTTTTTTGTTGTAGTGCAAACATTTTTGTGCATTTAAATAGTGTTATTACAAAAAGATTTAATAATTGCAAAAATAATATTTTTAAATATTTTTCCAACATTTACCAAGTACTTTTCGCATTACAAACCATTTGTTATCCCACCGATTCAACTGTCATTCGCTAATCATCAGACTTAACCCGAGCTAGACTTAATCCATCACGCTCAACATTTCCATTTTGCCAGGTATTTTCAAGCCGTTTTCCCTTGCCCCTGGTTGACAGCTGAATTATGCTAAAAAGCGAAACTTTGTTAGTGTTTTTTGATGTTTTGCTGCAATGCCACGACGACGTTTGACCGAAATACATGCCAAAAAGCAGCAACAAACCAAGAACGAACTGCCAAAAAAAAAAATGAAATAGGCGAGGAAAACCTCTTCTGGGCTGTGTGAATTGCCTTGGATTGAATTTTATTGATAAAACTTATGGCTAAAATCCAGAGTTCAGTTCAATAATATTGCATTGCCGTTCGAGTTGGTCTCGTTCTCGTTGTAACAGTAAAAGTAAACCCTATCACCAAAGGAGCCAGACTGCTTTTGGCCCTCTCTCTTTCGGCTTAAACCCCTTGATGAGCTGGGGGACATAGCCACAATCTTGTAGACAATTCCTCTGGCGACTGTCGATGGCGATGATCACTGCACCGACTAGACAATAATGTCGATCATGGAGTGATGATCATCGGATCGGCTATGATGATGCTGCCGCCACTTGTGTGCGTTGCATACCGAAATAGCGGAGCGCCAGGTATTGTCGCCAAACACCAGACAAGATACAGATACACTCGTTGCGAACAACAGACAACTGGGGAAATAGAACCAGTGGAACAACAACATTGTTGTCTGCCCGCTGATCGCAACTTTTTTGAGCCTGTCGTCGTTGTCGTCGTTGTTTATTTATTTGTTGTCTTTGTTTTATTTATACAACTTACAGTTAGCCGTCTAAGTCGCTGGCATATAACCAATGAAATATTTAAGTTTAACCCTAGACAAATCCTTTTTAAGTAAAATAAGTTGGGCACAACTACTTGTTCTAAAATCGTTCTATCCTTTTAGTTGCTTTATAAATTTTAAATCTTAAATTGATATTTTGTGGTATTGAGCATATTGTGGTTTTCTGTTACGTGTACTGGCGGGTTAAGAATTATAATATGGAAATATGGCACTCCGCATATTTTTCCTTTGGCATTTCGGTGGAGCCTTGGCCACGATAAAAGTTGAACTTGTTTGTTGCTGCCACCATTCCGCCATTGTCTTTGGGGCATAAAAAGTAACACGTTGAATGCGCAAATATGGTCATGGCACACATATCGATAGTTAGGTGCTGGCAAAGAATTATGGCCAGGAAACCTAAGAAGGTATCCCCGTCAAGCAGCCGTCAAAGTACCCCAGGCCATCCCCATTAATTAGGCATTTGGGTTGCGAGCCATAAAATTGTGGTAAATGTAACGAAACTCCCATTTTAATGTTTGTTTTTCGTTATACATATATATTGGGCCAGATGCTTGTGGATTTCGTCCAACCGCAATTAATCAATACCGAGTCACCTATAAATTTTTCCCCATCCTCCTTGCAGACTTCCTCGATGACCTGAGCGGCATTTCGCCGATGCGGCGACGGCACCACCCGCGCGGCACAAGACGCGGACGTCCGAGGGGCAGCACGCGGCGTGGCGGCGGACACGGCTCGATCCCGCGCGTGCTGACGCCGACGCAAGCGGCGACGCCAGCGGTACCGGCCACGGCGTCTCAGGCAGCGGCGGCGGGAACAGGAGCGGCAGCGGGAACGTCTTCACCCCTACCGCAGCAGGAAGTAAGCGGCGGTGGCGACAATGCCGGCGTCCCGCTCCACGAAGAAGGTAAGTACACCTAGCAAAAAATATGAGCTAAAGGAGAAACTTCAGGAGAATATAATTTGAAAAACAAAAATTGTGTTCTGAGCGAAGGAATGCTAGCTTTGGTAATCTGTAAATTATATACTTGCAGTAAATATATGGTCAAAAATTTCATGTTCGTAAGCTTAGTTACTAAAGTAATTAATACAATATTTACCATACAGCAGTATAAATTGAGATAAGTTTTTAAATCAACTAAGATGCGAACTAATTTTTTCAGTGAAAGTAACATTCCTTCCGTCACGCAACTCTCACTCCTCAAGAAGTCACCCCTCCGCAAGGATTTCCCCCTCAGTTGAATAGAGTGTCACTTGTCGCTAATCGCTTGTCATAATCACGTTTATCGCTGCCTTTTCCGGAACAAGTATTTTCGGGTACTCAGGCCCCTCCCCCTGTGGTGGTTTTATCTCCATATTGCTTTGTGGTTGATCTACCGGTGGGTCCCCCTTTCGTTTTATTCCATTTTTTCGGATATGTCTCGATTACAGCCCGCAGACGTACCTCCACTTTGTGGTACGTGACAATTTTAACGCAGCGCCAGGCGTTTGTACATTACATAACATATTCAATATTGCCCCCTTTAAGTAAATACCTAAATCCAGATAAAACATTCTTGAAAGTTCCCCCCCTTCAGTTGATTGCAAGTCAAGCCAAATATTTGTTCAGAGATTCACATCTGGCTGCATTATCTTTTCCACTTCTTACTTTCTGGCTTATCAAGTAAACTTGTGGAAAATACAACTTATTTGAGTATTAATTCCTTACCCATTTACAAGAATACGTTACGGTTCTCACAGATTGTTGCCAATTTGATTCATAACTCAGCAAAGTAATTCGCATCTGTGAAATGGTAAATTTCCCCAATTTATAGTCAAACAAATTCGTTTAAGAGGAGATAAATCCTTCTACAATGTGGCAATTTTCAGTTGGATTTTCAGGCGCACGACAAATGATAATTGAATAAATCCGCTTAAAGTCCCAGACACCAGACGAGTGGAGAGGGATTCCACGTGACAGGAACACGTTCCGTAGCTGTTGGCCCAAAATGGAGACATAATCGCAATGGCAAATACGCAACGTTGCATAAATTTAACTTGGCTGTAGAATGCGAAGGGACAGAATGTTTCGGGGGACTTTCGACAATTAAAAAAACCACAATTGCATGCATTGCCGGGGCAAGCAAGTAAATGCCAGGATGCGATGAAACGTGCGGTGGAAAATGCCAGTGGAATTAGCAAGAAAGTTGCTTATCCTTTGTTCAGCTCGATCTGCTCGTTTTTCATTTTTCTAATGGAATCTGATAGGAGCTAACGTACAGTTTGCGCAGTTTTCAAGGGCAGATGCAACTTTTGTACTGCTAAACCTTTAATTTGTTTAATTATAAATGGTATTGCGATCATAGAGTATAGGGAAAATTACATAAATACATAAAACTGCAATTCTAACATTCAGCTTTAAAAGATATATATTATCTATTCCTTCATTCCGCTTAAATATAGTTTAATTATTATTAAAATAATAATAATAAATAACTTACATATTTTACTTTTTGCAGAGTACAGAACAAGCCCCTCCGGACAATCGCCTGGAGTGTCCTGCAAACGCGGACCAGGACGACCTCGCTCCAAAACCGCCACACCAATCAGTCGGGGAACCCGCGGAGCTCCACGTGCCCGCCGACCCATGGGTCCATTGCTGGTGCCTCTGGGGCGAAGTCCAGATGACACGCCGCCCAGCAGCAGCCCGGCTACCAGTCGGGCGCCCAGTCCTTTATCGGGATCTCATGGTGCCGTCGGTCCAGAGTAGTTACCCAAAACAGTTAAATTTGTATTTCAATGTCAAAAGATAATAAAACAAATCAATGTAATTATTAATATTGTATAATATTCATTCCAAGGATTCATTCTTTAAAAAGACTGCAAGTGCAAACATCCTGAAATTCGGTATAAAGCTCTAATAAAAGGTCACCAAACGAATTCTTTTTTTTTTTCATTTGGCACCTCTTGCATTCTATCGTTTTAATAATTAGTACAAAAAATAATGACTGTTGCATTCATAAATTAATAAACTTGTAAAACTGTTGGAGCGCTTCCGTTGACACTCGACACGTTAATCTGACTTGTGATCGCGTCAAGTTCGTTGGCCAAGACTATGGTACAAGGGTATTCACGCATCAGCCATCAAAATAATTGCAGACCGCGGAAACAAAACCATCAAATGAGAGGTGTAATAAAAATTTGTTCCAAGTCAAACAAATTTTAGTTGTAATCAACACCGCCGACGCGTCGAAATTAGCGCAACATTCAAGCATACGCAGCCAAATAAAACTGGTAATTAAATTAAGGAAAATGGGAAAACTCTGTGAGAAGACCAAGCTCATAAGGGCGCCGAAATCATTGTCATTCGGCAATTAGTTACGCCTTGTGATTCCCGCTACAAAAGGTTTCTCCAGCCAACAGTTTACGATCTGTATTAAAAGTATACATATCTCAGTTTAATAACCGCGGACTTATATTACGACAACAGTCTTATAAACTAAACAGGACACGCTTCTGCGCAGACAAAAATACAAAAATTAACACAGATAAAATCAAGCTTTTCCTGCTTGACGTGCTTTTGTTATAATTTAAACAGCATTGAAATTATAGAATAAATACTTTTATACGAGGAATGGGTGAAATTAAAAGGAGGCATAAATAGTATCCATTTAGAATTCGTCATTATAGGATTATAATACAAGAAAATGATATAATTATTGTATATACTGTAATATACAGGTTGCATTCGCATATCACTTACGTTTGTCAAATTCGTTTTAATGCTAATCATTTGAACTGTATTTATCTAAGAGTATCTAACCATCGACCACATCTCATTAGATTTTTCACGCCGCTCGGGCTTGCAGTTGCTTGGCATTGACTCTCTAGGCATCTTGGACTTCTCAATATGACAATTCTTAATATTCCAACTGCAACTTGTTTTCCTTTTTGTTGCTATTTTTTCTCCTCATCAGAGTCGCCGGCGGCCAGTTGGCGACATTGGCGGACTGTCATAAGATTCACGTTTCGCCCGTAGTCGCTGCAGTTGGAGAATCCGAGAAATGTTAAAAGTGCGCATTTATGCCAAGTGGCATCTGAGGCGGCGTCCGGCAACCAGTCGTTTACCTTCCTCCCACTCCGTCCCCCTATGCATCCAATTCTTCTTGGGGGTACTGCGTTTATTAATTAGCAGCCATCTCGAACTCGAAAACAAACTTAAGCGAATAAGGCCCAGGAAGTCACATTATGATACCCTTTTTTTATCTTTTTTCATTGCTTAGTGGGTAATCATTTATATCAGAAAAAAATATTTTCTAAAATTGTTAAATCTTTTATTATTCTAATAACTTTTTATTTTTTACTTAAGCATTGCTTAAATATTGCTTTTCTTTAGCAGATTCATCATATCTGAAAGGGTGATAAGTGGTTCGATTTCGAAGATAACCAATATTTCTCGTTTTTTCCTCAATTAAAAATCACAAACAGCATTTCAATCGATGTTGTCTGCTGCTGCCTCTGAAGTTGTTGTGGTTGATGCAGGAAAAGAAAATTGTTGAAAAGCCGGCCACAGGTTGGTCTGCCTTATTGGAATGAGTTTGGAGCTTGACCCAGCCCGTGCTACGTAAACTACCTTGGGAAGGATCCGTATGAACCGCCTAAAAAATGGAAGTTAATCCTTTTTGCAGCTGCTTCCGAATTCGCAGCGGGCACAACCCAAGAACGAGCTCAATCCCTTCTTGTGAGTTAATCCAGCGAAACTAATAAGCCGCAGAAGCCAGACTTGAATCCTTTCCTGGCATTCTTAGGCGTTTTTTTTCCAACATAAGCCGGTAAAGATGTTCCGTGGTCTATAAATCAAGACAATAAGCACGATGCGGAGCCGAGCGCAGATTGCATGGCCACACCTTGAAAAAATAAGCAAAAGGATTTAATTTTCTTCAAAAGCGGGCACAAAAAGGGGGAAACCCAAGTTCCACTCCTTTCATGCCCTGCCTACGCATCGGATCGGCTTAGTCCTTAAGTTCTATGCACGGGCATCTTCCAGGCTATACTTAAAAAAACGAAGAATGTGCAGGCTGCTCTAGTTTCCCTGCCACTTAACGAGAACAGAAGAAAGATGGGATGGATTCCCTTAAAGGACTGGAGAATGCTATTCATCTGGCAGTCTATTTTTGGGAAATTAAAATGTCTACTCCTACTATTTGTCTTCGAGGGCACGGCCTCGGGTTTGGTACATCCTTGGGTTTTTTAGGGGATTCCGAACAACCCTCCAGCGACTATCTATCATATGACCCCATCCCCACGGCCGGATGGATGATGAATGTGCGCGTTTGGCGTCTCTAATTCAATTTATCTTACACAAAGTCAACGTCTCTCTATAGCTCCGTATAATGGATATAATGACGGTGCGTAGAGTGAACTTTGTTCAAGACGCAGATGTCCTTTGATTGTTTTTTAGGCGGCTGTTGTCAATGTCAGTGGAAAATAAAGTGCTAGACCGGAGAACAACTCAAGCTGAACTGAGAAGATTTTGCTTTAAGCCAGCCCCCTTTTAAAGTTCGTTGTCTAAGTCATTTGTTTTTACAACATTTTGGCAGCGTTAAGCAGGCGAATCAAAATTCCGCAAATGTTTTAGAAAAACGTAAGATATCCGCCGCCCAGGGAAACATCCGCCCAGTCAATGCAAACAATTTTAATGTAAATATTTGAAACAACATGCCATGACTGTTGTACTAACATAATGAGCTCTGCTCTTCAACCTAGTCAGTTAAAAATAGTGCAGACGAGACTGTCATCTCTCTAGCATTAAGACGCTGGGGAAAAAACTTGCCCGGGAACCGAGTGGAAAACACGTTACCAGCTTTAATGCATCAATTAAATTTTTTTGCTTTTAATTATTTGTATCTGCTGCTGCAGTTGGTGGCTTTTTGTTCCTGCTACTCCTGTCAGGCAACATGCTGCGCTCTGTTTGTTTTTCTACATTTACTTTTTGCACAAATTGTTGCCTGCTTGGGGCATCTTGGAAGCTCGTGTTTAGTGTTTTTGAAAGCCCGGCCAACTCACTTGTCCACAGCTTCACTGTGTGTTTATTGATATGTGTTCATTATTGAGTTAGTTGTGCTTCACATCGGTTATATTGGATATACCCTAAACAAAGAGTAATCCTTTGGAGTATTTTAGGAAAAATGTAAATAAATGCACAAATGTATAATAAAAGACTTTCTAATTTTTGTTATCTAGTTGTTATCGGAACTTCTATTACTTCCATAACATAAACCTCATATGAACTACCGCACAGCTAGGGTATATCCCAAATCGACTATTCAACGCTTATCCGTTTTTAAGCTTTGCTTTTTGTTTTTATTACCTCTTTTTTTTTAGCAGAATTGTTAATAAAAAGTCAATTAAGTTGGAAATACTTGTTGTGGACATCTGGCACAATTTTCCTTAATGTGGGAAACTTTATAATATTAGTACTATTTTGAATCGACTGCAGCAACAAAAGAACTCGAATGGAATATCTTACCTATATTGTTAAATTCAATGCAGGATAATTATTTTTTTTCAGAAGACAAAAAAAAGCAGACCACCCTATCACTTGGCCAAATTTCAATTTGCTCAGCTCCCTTGAACATTTCGCAATTTAACAATTACTCAATTCGGTTGCGCTCCCCAAGCTGGAAACCTACAGGCAACGCTTGTGTCATTAACATATCGCATCCTGTTGATCTGCACCACGATCCGCAGATCCCTGAACTGAAACCGAGACTTGACAAATATGCTTTCAGGTCTAATTATACCCAAGGAGCCAGACTGGAAGAGCATGCTCAGTGAGCAGGAGCCGGCCATGTGACCCCGATTCGGGGAGACCCCTTTGGCTTGGCCAGCTTGCATATGGTTGGTCTGTAATTACGCGAAATGAAAATGTGAATGTCAACTGGCGAGGGGCACTAAGAAAAGGTAGTAAATTAAATTGTATTAACATTTTTCGTATATCTGTACGTTATTTGCTTCGTGTTTTATTCGCGTGTGAACCAAAATTTAGTTTCCGAAGTGCTTAGCATCCGGGCCGAAAAAGAAACGATGCTTTAAAAACTTCAGAAGCGATGAAAACATTTCAATTTGGTTCACGCCCTTTCGCCAAGCTATATATTGGGAAGAACTCCTATCGGCCGTGATGATCATGCTTTTGCAGCCATTAAAAATAGAGAAGAAAACATTTGCATATAAAGCAGGCACAAGTCCAAATCAAACGCAAGTGATTAGCATAAGAGTTACATCGAATTAGCCACTAATTTGTATTTGTGTGGCATCTCTTCTGCGGCCATGTTTTTGTAATTAGTTACGCCTGAAACCGTTCGGAACTTTGGCAACCTGACTCACCATTCCGTGCACGTAAATGTGGGAGGGAGTTGGATTGAAAAGATGCGACTGGAGGTCTAACAAAGTCCTCCAAGTCGAAGGCGTCAATGTGGCGCCACCTGGGCCCACATGCCGTGCAATTTCCCTTTACAGAATTATAAGTACAACCAACCTAATACAAGACAATACCATAATGTAAGCAATTTCTCTAAGCAATTTCATTTGGGGGCATTTCCTCTGGTTGGTTTGTTTACTTGTCCACGGCTGCTTTCATTTGGGAAATGTTTGCGTGTCCATTCAGAAAAGCTTGCCTGCTTACTAACTAATTATGATTTTATTAACATTTTTAGGCATGACATTTTGGCAAAAAACAGTGGGCACAACTAGCCTCAATATCAGAGAATATAATTTCGTCAAGAACTATATCTTTATGAGAGCTTAAAATTGATCATTTTAATTGAATTTGTCAACCCATAAAATCAAGATATGTATTGTAAGAGTGAATATTACAAACATATTTACCTGAAAATCCCCTTTTACCAACCATTGTGCATAGCCATCATACTTTTTGGGCTTGTGGTTATTAGAGCGTCTCTAGCTAATGACTGTTGGAAGCTTGCTAAAAATGGGTTTTCCTGGGAATGGCAAATGAAATTAATAATTTATATGATAAAATATTAATGAACAATTAAATATTTCAGCAATCTTCCCAGGCCAGTCATTACAACTTGATAGACCCAGGGAAACATTTTCCTGTAACCTACGAAAGAAAAAACCCAAAAATTGCCAAGGGAACGAAAATAAAACAGAAATCTGCAAAATCTCTGTATAAATTAAGCATTAAATGCATGACATTACTGGGCCAGATAATTTCCATATAAATTATATACACTTATGTTCAACAACAAAAGGCGACTGCTTTCGATGCTGAAAAGCTGTTTACCCAGATGATGTCGCCGCCATTGAAGAGGTCCATGATGATGATGGCCACACTTCGGGCGACAATGTCTTCGCACCTGGCGGCCCTGCGTGGCCCAAACCAAACTTTCCTAAAGTGTGAACATCACACAAAACTTGGAACCGATCCCAGCTGGACACGCGCAAAAGAAAGTACCAGGTCGGCGGAGCCTTGTAAGCACCCTGCGGACATATAAAAGTGATTCGGGGTGTGGCGGAATCAGCGAGCGCCGGGCTTTTGCTTGGACTTGTTTTATTCGTTTGTACTTGAGTCTGCGTCTGGGTCTGGGTCTTTAGGTCTGGTCCAGACTCGTGGTGGTGCCTCCGATGCTGATGATCGCGGTGGCAGCAGTGACACACCGGCGATTCCAACGTGTCGACAGTGATGACGACACTTTCTTTTCTCCGTATACAAAGCTTACACCGAGAAATACACAGCAAACTTATGTTTCAATCTTGAAGGAAAAGGACATATCAAGTTTTTGTACAAGGTATTTATAACAAAGTATTATTTCGATTATTTTATAATTCTTAGGCAATATTTTGTTTACTTCTTTTTAATAGTCATACCATCTATAAAATTGGATGGTTTGCATATGGGACAAAAGCAGACGAATTTTTTTTCAGTGTTAACATTGGCCAGCCAGCAGCAATTTGAGAATTCTCAAGGCGAAAGTCGCTCAATGCGAAGTGCGTGTGCAGGGGGCGTGGCAGCAGCCTTCAACGTGTAGTGCAAATTATGAGGTGTTATGTCAATGCGACCATCCCCAACCCCGTTGAGCCCCCAAGTGGTTCAACTTTTCGTGCGCCATGCTCGGCGGCGTTAAAGTGCCTGAAAATGCGCGTTAAAAGTCACACGACCAGGCGCAGATTGTGAAAGGTCTTCGGCAGGATGGCCGGTGCGAAATTAAATTGAAAACGCCCCATGAAAGGGAAACCACAGGGAAACGTAATTATCAGCTACTGAACACTGATTGCGACCGGGCAGCATGGAAAGCGTGGTAAATTGCCCAAAAGGAAATGACACAGCAATTTTTTTACTTTGCTAAAAAACGTGCAATAAAATGTATTATTAAACATTTTTGGTTCCATAAATTTGTGAACATACATAAAACAATTACTTCTTCAGCATATTTCTCGAATGCATCTACTGCATCTTACTTAAAATTTATTCAAATTTGTTCAGCACTACATTTAAATAATTTATATTTCATTATTATTCTTGCCTTCTGACCGTCCATGTTCGTCTATAGATAGATCCAAATCGATTTGAAAATAACTTTGGGCCAGCCTTCTGGGTTTTTCCTCGGCTCTAGGAAGCCCGATCGAAAGCCAGTAGCCAGCTTGTGCATCTCCTGCTGTTTTGTAGTTATTGTCATGCCCGTTGTTATTGACTTCACTTGCACCGGACGATGTTGCAGTTGCAACTTGCAGTGGCCGATGTTGCCGCTGAATTTGAAGCTACAACCATCATTGAAGCTGGTTCGATTTGTGGCCGTGCGGACGTGCTGCATTTTATGAAATTGCTTGTTGTTATTATTATTGTTATTATTAGTAGTATTATTTTATTTGCTTGCCTCTGTGCCTCCTGCAATGTCATTTGAAGCTTGACGCTGGCGCTTACCTTTTGCCACTTGCAACTTTGCAACCCGGTTGCCGCCAAGCTCTCACGTCCTTCTCCACAAAAATATAAACATAACAATCATTACAAGAGGCTAGGCAAGCAACAGAACAGAAAAACAAAAACGAAAGCTGAACAAAAACTATTATTGGTAATGATGAGAATTATCTTGACTTCCTGCTCCGCTTGCTGTTTCTGTTTTTTTTCTTTCTGTTGCCGCTCAGTGGCGTCTTAAGTGGCGCTAAATGCGTGCATTTAATATAATAAATCTTTTTCAGTTGGGCATTTTTGTTTGCTGGGATTTGGTGCCGCTTTTTAAGCCATATTTTGTGTGGCCAAGCACGTACGCATTAAATTTTGAGTGGCGTGAAGTGAAAGGGTCGACAGCCTGTAGAAGCGGCTAGGCTGGAGCTCATATCTTGGGAACATTGACGCATAAGAAAGGCGATAAGTCTGGTATATAGCTCTATTATCAAGCTTACAGATTCAGTAAAAGCTTATCTTATTGATAACTGCTTCGGCTTATGAAATGGGGTTAGAAAGTAGTTACAGGGATTTAGCGAGATTTGACTTTTCGCTGGTGTTTGAATATCTTTAAATCAAACCGTACTACACTTTTTGCCTCATCAATTTTCTTTGAAAATTTTACGCTAAGGAATTCTTGGTTTGCCGCAAACCTTTCAAAAACTTGTGAAATTCCGAATTTCCATGCATCCTATATCACGTTGACCTCATCTCTGGACGCCTTTCGCAGGATACCCTAGCAATCGATTGCCATACCCTGACCGAAGTTTGTGGATTAAGTCTTTTGTTTTTCGCGGGTCCAAATGCTTTGGCATACCGTTAGATTCGGCGCCCATGCATCATCGGACCATCGAAACTGGCAACTCTTGTGGAAACACATTACACGGATGGAGGAGTTGTCGGGAAATATATGATGCCATTGTTGTGATATTTCACGCTGCTACAATCGACGCGAATGTAAACAGAAGGCACACACGCACAATAGGCCAGCGGAGAAAATGTTTGCGCCTTTTGTTGCGTTTTTCCTTATTGATTTCTGTTTGTTTTGCCTGTTGGTCATAACTTTGGGCCAGCAGCAACATGAGGCGCAAATGTCAACGCATTGTCTTCAAGTTGCCATGAATGATGGTCAGGATTGCAATGGCAATCCACAGCAGCCGGGGAAACAGAAAGTCCCGTGAAATCAATTGAGTCACGTTGAAGATGTTCCGCTTTCGGGGCGTTTCCAGTGTTAACGTGCGATAAACGCCCTAAATATCTGCGACAACGATTAATTGTGGAGCAGTTGACACAAAGGTGGCATCCGAGTGAATGAAATATAAAAAGGAAGTTTGGAGAACCATTGGTTAATGTAAAGGTGTACACTAATACATAATGACTTTTACTTAGTTTGAAAGGGATTTAAAAGAATCGGGAAAAGATACGTGCGAGAAATAGAGATCCCGATGAAGAAGTAGACGACCTAAGCATATTATTTTAAAAATAAACGTTAAATAATAATAATAACTTAGTTTTGTCAACTTATTTAAACAGCTAATCAGAACATAGATCCACAATAAAACGAATTTTGTAAGCAAGAAACTATTCTGGAATTAGTTTTAGCTCCAGCAATCGGACTGTTCGTGACCCCCAAGTTCGGCCTATGCACAGGAAATATTTAGACCAAGACTGTCAGATCATTTCCCTTGAACTTTTCTGCTACTTTTCCAACTCCTCCGCCGAACAGTCGGCATCTGCTATTTGGACAGTGAGGCGAAGAACAAAAGGCATACCAGCAGAAATAAACAAAAACCGAATTCAAAACAGTGGCAAATATTTACCAAGCCCCGTCCGGGTCTCCCTCAACTTGAGTTTCCTGGGAAATTGGCGCATGCTGTGCAGTGAGTCGCCGTCAGACGGACGTAACAATATTCCACATAGTCATGGCTAGAAATTGCGTTGCTTTTGTGTGCAGTTTTTCAGTTTTTCGGTTTTCACGCCGTTTGCGACGTTTGCGATCAGCGATGAGGAGGCATTGCAGTTGCCACCGACTCACGCTGAGCCCCTTTGGACATCTCTTTATCTGCGAGAAAACAAAAAAAAAAAGCTGGGGAAAAAGTGTCAACAGCGTTTGGCAGCTACCGTTCTACGTTTGGTTGTTTTTTTTTTTTTTTTGGTTCGCCTTTCTTCATATTTATTTTTGTGGCCAACAATTTTTCGCCGACTGCTTATCTGATCCCACTGAGTCATGCAATGCCTCTTGCCTTGCATTTGAATTATGGAGATGATAATGCGTTCGAATCGGGATTTGCATTCGCCGTAGTGCTCAATCCTGGCCAGAAACGCAACTCAAAGCTGGTCAATTAAGTGCCATGTACTGTCGGACATCACCACTTGACCACAGAGTCCACAGCTCTGGACACGCTTACACTTCGCTTAATTGAGTTTATTAGCCTCGCAACTCTTGCCTGCCAGTGGCCTGAGAAACGGGCAAAAGTAAAAATATTTTCATATATAAATTCGGTGCGGACAACGATCGGCTACCTTGCCGCCGAAGTAACGGTAACTTCAAAAATATTTCCTTTACAACTTGTCCAATTCTCCTGTCATGCTCGGTCTCCTTCAACTCCCCCAAAGTCCCCCAATCGCCCTTCACCTGTTGGCCAAATTAATGACACTCGCTCACCGGGTTACATATTTGTGAAATGATAAAAAAAAGAGAAGGAAAATGCAATTTCTGAAATAATTAAATATGAAGGCCAACATTTCTTTTGGGCCACGTCTCGAGTAAGGTTCTCACATGCTACGGAAATTTAAAATAACTCGCTTGTTCGTTTAATTTTTGGGTCAACATTTTATTTGCAATTAGCTGAGCCAAACATTTAAAATATGTAAATTGATTGCATTTTTGTTGGTTTTTTGGGAGCTTAATATTCAGGGGTTGGAAATAATTAGCCAGTTAATGAAAATTATAGAGGAAAAATTAAGTTGTGACGGTTTTTCGAAATAAATAACTGTAAGGCTTAAGATCTGAATGAATCGATAGTTGCTTAAAATAACTATACATATAATTATAAATATAGATAAGAGATCGTTCTTTTATTGATAAATTTATAATTAAGTAAGGCAGTCCCTCTTTTATTAAATAATTGATATATGGCTTTTCCTTATTTAAAATATAAATATTACTAAAGTCCAATATATAATTATGTATATTAACGAACCTTTGTCAGCTCATACTTCTTGTAATAGAAAGCATTGCAAAGTTTCCGAAAAAATGAGGAAAAAGCTGGGTCAATAACCAGGTCAGTTGAAAATCTTCAAGGGAAAAATGTCAGGTTGGCAACTCATTTGGAGCGACAAATTAATGAGTTCACTTTGGGCCAAAGAATGCTGCAAATAAAAAATAGACAAGACACTTGCCACTTGAACCCGTGCTCTCATTAAGCCTCAAACCGACACACATACAATTACACGGCAGCTGCTTCTGAGATTAAAGCCGCCTTTGAGTGGCTGTTGGCCAAGACTGAGACTAAACTCGATGGGGAGAAAAGACTCTCACTAGGCACTTAAAAATTAACGCTTTTGACAGCCAAACGGACTTTCAAATACGCAGAGCTACATGAAATACTAAAAAAAAGAGCAAAGAGCCTAAATGCCATACAGACTTCCCGCTCAAAACTCTGGGGATTGTAAGTCTGGGACGAAGCCAAAGCGCAACAAAGTGTCAATGCGGCTTTGAGGCGAGTTTAACAAGATTGGCAGCGACGGCAGTGGAGATGGAGATGGCCAGCGAGTCTGAAGATTTTCTCATAAGGTGCAAAATCTCTCGACATCATAAAACCAAGAGTTGTGGATGGGAAGGGGGTTAACGATGAGGAGACAACAGAAACATGCACAGAGATGAGCATCCATAAAAACATACGCGAGTTGGATTTCGGTGTTACATATATTTTCCCCGAAGCTCCTAATTAGCCAAAGCCGGTTCTTTCGGCGGTTTCTGCTTAAGGCTTTGGTTTTCTTTTTTCGGCTGCTGCGGTGGCCGTTTAATATTTTATTATTCTTGGGTCCAGCCCCCCTCTTGGAATAAACGAAAAACAATGGAGCAGTAAAAATCTGGGGATAATAAATAAATTAAGTCTTTAACGATGACAAGAAGCCAGCTCAAGGAGGGCTAGCGGCCCAAACATCTCAATTAAGTTGTTCAAGCTCATTGTTTTCAAATTTTTGGCTTAATTTTCGTATGGTTATAGCCGCCTTGTTTTTACATTGCGTCTTCCGTTTTTTTTTTTTTTGCTTAGCTCATTTTAGTTGAAATTACGGAAATTCTTAAGCGGTCGTGGTAATTTCAATTTGAAAATGGTTTCATAAATGCCCAAATCAGGTTACTAACCCTAAACTGGAGGAATACAGATCTTGCCCTTTTGCCACTCGCATTGTAATCATGTCTTAATTAACTAATTAGCTAATTTGCAAACAATTAAGCTAACGCTGGAAAGGAAAACAGAAATCCTAAGAAATGTTTCTGCAAAGTTGTCGAGTCATTTGATTGCAGATTGCAGATAGGAAATTGGACAGCAGCTGCCGGAGCTGAAAATATATTTATGGACAGTGAAATTGCTAGGAAAGTGAGGTGAGCAAACAGAAAATATTCCATTTAATGCATAACATAAATATTTGTACATCGAAAGAAAGAGTGAATGGGAGATGTTGGTGTAAGAAAA
This sequence comes from Drosophila melanogaster, assembly GCF_000001215.4. Taxonomy (NCBI): domain Eukaryota; kingdom Metazoa; phylum Arthropoda; class Insecta; order Diptera; family Drosophilidae; genus Drosophila; species Drosophila melanogaster. The sequence goes on along the minus strand of NT_033777.3, from coordinate 19,357,262 downwards.
TGGAAATTAGTGTCTGAAAATAAAATGGAAACATTACAAATTGTGAGAATATGCAGAAATACATTCGAATATGCATTTGCAGATTGTGTTAGTTTTCTTAAGGCGTTTTTAATAAGTAAACATTTTAAGTGCCCAAGTAAATTATCTTAATAATATTATTGTCTTTGAATATAATTAGAAACTGAAATCTCTTTCTTCGTAAAAGCCTATGTTTTTAGGCCTGATAAAATTAATTAATTGCCGCAACTAACTCTTGTTTATCGATAGTAGATATTCGGTGCTGAGACCTATTCATCAACTTTGAATATTGTTGCAGAATTCAGTTCCCACGTTTCGCAAAAAGAAACAAAAGAGAGGAAAATCTAAAACAGTTTTATAACTGTACTAAACAAGAGCCATTCACTTCGGCCTGAGAACATTTTGAGCTGTCCACCTGCAGCAGAGCAACATCGCACAAAAACCATAGTGGAAAGAAGATCTCTGTTGTTTTCACCCCCAAAAAAATTGGTAATGGAGGCGAAGAGAAAAGATCTACGCACCAAAACGCGAGTACCTGCACGAAAAGCATTTCCAAACAATTGAGTTTTCGAATGACAGTTTTCCTTCATCGTAGTTGAAAATTGGAACAATGCACTTGAAGCCGGAGCCGGTGCTCTATTGCTGAGTATCCGAAAAAAACAACGCTTTTTAATTACTACCAAAAAGAAAAAAAAACAGAAGAGACGCAGCTGCAAAAAAGGAACATGAAAAATATTAAATTTTGGCGCCCCAAACTGAAAGCAAGTTCGTTGCCTGAGTCTTTCGTTTTTTCTACCCCTCCTCTGACGAAGGAAGCGTTTTTTGGGGTCTCGATTTAACGCTTCTCGGCTGACAAATGAGCAGCATATCCTGTTGATCCTGTTGCCAGGAAATAATTATATTGCTGGTGCAAGAAACAACATTAATTGCAAAAATAATTAAAAACTCATAAATTAGCACATGCAAAAGCAGGCAGCATAACAAAGTGGAAATTTAATTATGGCCTTCATTAATTAATTCATTAAGAAAGAGGAGGCAAAAGGCAGCCACAGTGTTTTTTGCCACTAGCTAAATCAATCAACGCCAAATACAGGCAATCGAGTGAGTCCCTAAGGACGTAATCTGATGGAGTTGCAACCGGTTTGTCTTCACTCCTTTTTGGCATCCTTAGAATACATTATGCAACTGCCGATGCCACCGACACCGGGAGGTGGACTCCACTGTCCGCCCTTCGGCTTTCATAATTTATGGATTTTATATGGCGTCACATTCGCCCAGCCGCCGCCATTCGCTGACAGTTTTTGCCACTGTCGGACATTTTGACAGTTGCAGGTTGTCATCGTCCAGAACCGTTCCCCATCCCCCTACCCCCGTCATCTGCTGGTGCTGTCACTTGCAATTGCAACTGATGCATTGCCAAAAATATGCATTCGTATTCTCATCTCAACTGCCCCTCCGCGGCGTCATAAACTCAACTGTCATTTCAATTTCCCCCATGATGCGTGCAAGCTGCTCCGCATAAGGCGACCAGTCAAATGTATGATTAAGTAATATCCGAATGCCATAATTTTACCCTTTTCGATTCGAAAAAGGAGGTTTGTGGCTTAAGTCTTTTGTTGCTGAGTGAGTTTTCCCCCCGGCAGATAATTATGCGAGCATTGCGTAATGAAGTTGATAAAAGCGGGGAATACGAGTTTGCGGCTGATAAGGCGTACAAATTATATACTTAAGCTATAAAGGGGTGGATATCTTAAAGGATCTCGACGCTTCCCATGAGAAAATTGAGCTGTTCCTGTCAGCTGAACTTGCTAACAAAGCTAACCGTATTTTGAACCTATGCTATAACGCCAAAATAATATGTATTTATGCAAATTATATTTACTTCTAGTTTAGGGAAGCAAGTATACACTAAAGGATTACAATAAATTAAACGCGTTAGGCCCTCTCAATTAACTACGTTATCCGAAACGAAGTAATTCGGCTTCTTATGGAAAAAGCATATTTTTGAGTTAAAAAATAAACTTTAAACTTTATTATATAAAACCTTTATTATTACTGTTTTAGTTTAATTGTATATATTAACATAGGAAACTCTTTCAGCTGCCTTTGCATCTGCCACAAATGACTAATTTCAACCCTTTTCTTGTGCTTTAAACGTTGATGAATAGATAATAAATTATACAAAAACGCTCTGAACATATTTAATTAGTACCTACAAAGAAAACTCGTTCTTAAGTCACCTTTCTCCAAACTCGAGAAAGGCAGCTGCTAAAAAAGTGCTAATGCCCAACTACCATCAGTGAATAATATCGAGTGGTCAAAAATAAAATGGAATAAAAAATACAATTAAAATGCAATTTCGTGCAAATCCTTTTCGAAGGCGATCAAATGCAGCTGCAACAAGTTTGGAACCTGTTGCAGATGTCTATCCGTCGCTGGCCGCTCATTAAGTTTATTAATTTCTGATATCAAGACAGTTAAATTTAGTTTGCTTCGCATTTGTGTCGCCTGCCACACGCAACAGAAAGCGGTGAGCATGAACCGTGACCAGTTATCCCCGAAAAAAAACTATATCCAAAAATACAAAACAATAAAACCCCAACCCCGAGAGGAACTTCTTCAACCCTTGCGGATGAACTACGAGCGTTCAATTTTCAACTTGGCGTGCCTCACATTACTTCTCCGCTGTCCATTCGATTTCTACGCTTTCTACACTCACATCTTTCCCGGCGAGCTGTGTTCGTGAACAGGTGTAATGATTTTTGGTTTTGCACCTTGACTTTCTGCTTCCGTTTCAGCCAGTCGAGCCACGCTTGTCGATAAGTTTCTGGCTTGGGGTAATTTGTGTGCATTTACTTCCTCGGGAACAAGCTTCCGTATAGGGTGTCCTTTATGTCTTCCCCAACTTCCCCTGCTTCATCAGCCAGGCGATGTTCACATTCTGCGCATTAGGTTGCTCTGACAAAGCAATCACTTTGATTTAACATTTTAATTTTAATTAGTTAGCCTACCCGATTCTTTGCGACGCTTGAGGACTTCTGATTCTGCCTTAACGCAGTGGGCAAGATAAAAATGCAGCAATGGCAACACAATTAGTAATTTTGGAAAAGTTTGCCAAGTAATCCTCATTTCAAAAATATCCCTAAAATACCGGTTTCTAAATTTTATGTTTTTTTTTTTTTTGTATTTTTTTTGTTTTTTGAAGCCTACTGTGAGTTTTGTTTAAGAACACCCTGTGACGCTTCCCCCTTTTTCTTAATTGTTAACATTTTTGCTAAGGACTTTATTAGCCCAGGAATCGCATCACAAATGAATAAACCTAAACAGCGAGAAAGTTCTATATATTTTTAGTATAATTAATGTGTATATAAATATACTATCAGTTGAGGGGTCGTATTTCCTACTTGAGGTACCTTTCAATTACTTTTTATTATGCTTTAAAATATTTACAATATTTCTGATATCTCAATTTGATTCAATCTTGTTCTCGAATATTTTTAATACACAAACTATTGCTTACAGTGTAAGCCCCCACCAAAAAGGATATTTTGTAATATAACCGCAAGACAACTTCCTCAATATCAATCATTACGCTCGGCTATATTACCAACCCTTTGGCCATATTCATGCCATGGCTTTCTTCATAAAGCATATTTAGTGTGTAATGTACGTTGTCCCCGAAATAAAGTTTCCGTTTTATATTTATTTTTCGGTAAGCTGCCATTTTCAGGTGTTAGCCGAGAGCTTCCAGCCAACTGGTCATCGAAGCGAACTGAATTCAGCTCAACCCTTTCATTAAAAAGGGAACCAAAATGATATATTTAATCCGTTCGGTCGTTGGGTCAGTGAAGCGTATGCTTGTCTCGGAGCCACAACGACAATGACAGCGAATGATAAACCTGATATGGAACACACTTAAGGGCTCAACTTGGGTAATCTGCAGTTTGCTCGAGTAGAAACGGCAGCTAAAGCAGCGCCAACTGAAGAACCACGCAACCAAAATTAAAACTGCAGGCAACTCAGCAGATCCAGATCGGAGGGGTATGAGGCCTGTGTGGTGGCATGGTGTGGTATATCGCCGGAGATCGCAGATCGTTTCCAGTCGTGCAGGTGGATTTCTCAAGTGGATGCGTCCGCTTTCTGGGCACCGACTCCTCCTGTGCCCCTATTCTCCGTCTCGCCACATCTCTGTGCGTCAGCTGATTCTCGGAGATACTCGCAACTTCTCGGGGGTAATAGATACATCTGTGTTTGCCTCTTTCTTGGTTTCAAGTGAAACAAGTGCATCTTAGAATAAAGGGTTCGCTTGAGGATTGCCAGATGTTATTTAAGAAGCCCAATAAAAATAAACTGCTCTAACATTGCCACTGAACATGAAAAACTATACACTATATAGTATATAATTTAATTTATATATGGTGTTTAAATTCTATTTAAACTATTCACGGTTGTCAACAAAATCTAAATACCCAGCTATTTTATATTAAAAGAATATAAGAATATTACATTGTTTTAATGACGTCATGGTACGTCAATTCCATCGCTTTGAAATCGGAACCTAGAGGGATTTCTTAATTTGGATTGACACATTTATCCCCCAAATCCTGCATACGTTCCTCTTTAGCGCAATCCGAATGTGATATCCATAAAAATGTCTCCTAAAAATCCCCAAAAAAGTAGTAAATGTCAGTTCAGCGGAGACATGAGTCACAGGATCCAAAGGACTAGCGGCAGACGTCACTGGCATTATGCATGCTTGCTTAAGAATTTCCACGGAGATCCTTGAGGAGTTTCCTCCATGGCAACTGCAACAGCAGGGGGAATTGCAATTGTGTGTGGTGTCAAAAGTCGCACAGCAATCCATCAATTTAACAGCCATGGAAAATCAACACAATGCCAAGCAATTGTATGAAATATGTCAGTCAAAGGAAGAAAAAAAATAACTCGTAGCAGGACAAAGGACACAGTAGTCGTCACAGTTTGGGGTGGAAGTAAGAAATGCCAATGCGAATAAGAAACAGAATGATTTCCTTTTCCTTTGACTTCTTGGCTTGTTTTCAGGGGGGAAAAGATGCCACAAAGAAAATACTTACATTTATACGGAAATGTGTGTCCTTTGTGGCATGTTCTGCAATGTTAGCACACAGTAGTTCGGCAAACTTTAAGCTGTTCAAACATTTAGTCAGAGCCAGCTGGCACCAGTGTCAACAAACTCTCACTGTCCTCAGTTTTTGGATGTTCCATTTTTTTTGTATCTGTCTATGCCCCAACGCGTGCCATATGCCCGGGCATCCAGAATGTCAACTGCAGTCTGTGTAATTAAAAACCGATCGCTGCACGCTGATCATTTATTTATGCATGCCCCAAAACCCCCAAAATCAACTTTCAACCTGCTGCTGCTGACCAGATTTTGATTGGCTTCGCGGCGCAAAAGGCAAAACAAAGGCACAGTAAAATAAAACCAAAACCTTTTTTCTGGGCAGCCGGTGACCATCAGGCTTCATTTCGCGTCTGCTTCCCATTTTTTCGTACTTGCTTTAATTTCTTGTAGTTTTTCGTGTGTGGCATCAACGAGCGACAACATGCCGCAAACATTCCACACGATAAATTTAAGCAGTAAAACTTAAGCTGCTCCTTAAAAAAATGTTTCGCCACGCTCTCTTTGAATGCATATAATTTTCTTAATGTCGATTAAATATTATGGTAGGGTTAAGTTAAGGCGGCCAGAAACCCAGTTTAAATCGGGGGTCTTCGAAAGTTTACGCACAATGAGGAGATTTTAAGTATGATTGCTTTTTGTCGTGTTTCATTACATTTTTAGGAATATAGCTCATATTTACATTAAGACAGGAATAAACAATGCCTTTAATTTAACCTTGTAATTATTTTAAAGTTGGAAGATATGTTCCAGAAATGGTTTATGGTAAGAAATGGCAATGGCCAGATTTAGTTTGGAAAATCTTTAATTTTTCTGTAATATACTTTTAAACAATTCTAGTATAGGAAATTTCAAAACATATATTATATACACATACATTATTGTGAAAAATTCTCCACCCTTTTTCCTTTCCCTTACAAGCAATTTAAAATGAAAAGAGTGACAGCTCGAAATTCCAATTAACCATTGCCACTGCCTATTAGTCTATCAGACATTAAAAGTTTCGCATAAAAATCATATAAAGAATCCAGATACGAATACAAATAAGCAATAATCAAACTAGACAAATTCAATGGAAATTGCCAATGGGTATTGTAATTATTTGAACGCTTTTAAATCGTTGGCTATTGGCCAACTCTCAGAATTCTCTAAGACAATACCTTAGTCAGAGCATGATTGGAATACAGATTTCTATAAAAAATTGGCAAAGCAACAGGCACGATTTTTATCATGAACACAGATACCGCAGTCTACAGATCCTTGTCTAGAAAAAGGATACATGGTCTGGCTGTGTTGTGATTGCCACCATTTTAGAGGAAACCCAGACCAGCTGCCAGGTCAGGAACAGAACAAAAGTAAATCTCTCCTGAATGTTAAAAAAAGGAAAAATCCATTTGGGCTAGTGCAGCCTGTTGCACTCAGGATGCTGTTGCTGATCCTCCGGCTCTATCCAAGTACCTGCTGCGACCACCAACTGCCAGCCCTCAGAGATTGGTTTCATTTGTTGCACATCCCTACTACCTACTGGAACATTGAAATGCCGAAATCCCCCTGGCAATCTGTTGCTCTTGCACATGTCTCTGATTCCCGTCGAGCGTAAAAAAAGGTGGCGGACCGAATTCGATGCCCCGGCAAGGTGTTCCACTGACCCTCCGACGATCTGGAGTGATTTTTGTTTTCGCGGAATGCTCGATGGATGGAAGGAAAATTCCAGCACATGGCTCTGCATTTGCAGGGGAATCCTCGATAGGAAATGGCTGTAACGAGAGTAGTCACTGTGGATATAGTAAGGACTCAAGGTGTTCTTAGGATTGAAGTGGGTTTCCCTAGCAACTTCTCTAAAATTTCCAAAAACAGTAAACTTCTATGGAACATTTGTGATTTTTGTGATGAAAAACAGAAATTGAGTTATTAAAATATTCATTTCTTAGTGATAATGAAATTATACTTTCCAATGTTTTCACACACTTTTCTTTATACACTATATTTATACCTTCCCAAATAAATATCCCTCAAGTGTTTTATGATATTCTTTTGCATAAAATTGCACATTTTTTAATTTTTCTTTGATAAATCGCCAATCTTGTTAATCTGCCTGTCGTTGCCGCCCACCAGCTGCTAATAAAGTTGTCATTTCTGCACGATTGAGCAGTTAGGCAAACATTTGCGAAAGGCTGCGCAGGGGAACCCCCCCATGAAACAGCACGTAGAGCAAAATGGCCAACAATTACCGGCAGCAGCAGCCGTCTCAGTAGTCTGAGAGTCATTGCAGTGGCCAGAGCCAAAGTTGGCTATAACAAGCAAGTGGCGCTCTATAATCATAGACCCAACATGGATCTCCATCGAGATGGAGATCGAGATGGAGTTGCCCGCACTGGCACTCTAAATCAATTAGCAGGCACATCAAAAGTGTTGAAAACTGGAGCAGGCGATGGATAGAAAAGTGAAGTAAGTCTCGTGGAGAGGGGCCCATGGGAAAGTGAGGTGCAACCTGTCCGTCTCACTGGCAACTGACATTGAAGGCTAATCAGCATGCAAATAATGTTGCCGCCTCTCTGCCGCAAGATTAAACAGCCATGTATAGCCACCGTGAAGTGAAACATCGGGCGATGATGGAGGCTCTGGGGGCCCGGGCACTACGTGTGATGGAGCTGTGTGGCAAACCAGTTACAGTTTCCGAGATTGCCCAGTTTGCCGAGTGAAATGAATTTGTTAACACCTAGCCAAAACGAGGCAGGCGTGCCACGCCAACCAGCGATAATTAAGTATGCGTCACGTTGGAAATCTGAAGGAGCTCCTACTCGTACGGATTATTTGCCCGGCCCATTAGCGAACAGGCGCAATATTTTGGTGTAATTACGCGTTGTCCTCCCCTCGGACACGATATCTTCATTAGGCCAAGTGTACTGGCCATCAACGTAATTGTAATTGTAATGTCAATGGCATTGTTATTGTTATGATTGCGGCCCCAACTTGTTTGCTGGTTTGTTTGTCTCCTTGATTGGCATTCACTTGCCACATTCAGATTGAGATCTTCGGGAAAACTGTAGCAGCAGGTTTTTCACTTTTATTTATGATGAAGATGTCAATCGCGGATGAGTGGTCCGTCAGTGTCGGCATTTGTTTGGCTTACCAATTCGCTTCTACCACTAACTGGGCCTGTCAGCATTTCAGCCGCACTAGTTGGTGAGGGACGACTTTTTTTTAGTTTAGTCTTGCGCCTGGGAAAGTTTTCCCCACACTCGCAGACATCAAAAGGGGAGAGTTAGGAAAGTTATAGACTCGTTAGCGAAATCATCGGTGAGAATTAGGTTGGGGCAAGTGAAGAAGTTGAGTTCTTAGAAAATCATTTCTAAATACCATCCTCAATAATATAACACTGACTAATAACAAGCTGTAATAAATAATCAACGTTTTAAAATTCAAGGGAAATGCTTTTGGTAGCTTTCTCTAACTTCACCAAATATATTGCTTTAAAAGCTAGCCATATTGCTTAAATTACCCCTCAGAAACGACCAAATGCCAGCAGATGTTGTTGAACTCCTACGCTCATTACGCCCAATTTCCCTCTCCGCCCTCTAAGTGGCTTAAACATTTCCGAAATGCAAAACATCAACGATAAACAACAACTTTTACGACCGAATTTCATTGAACGTTGCCACAAATTGAGGAGGCGAAACGCAGACGGGCGGCTGCCTTGGCTCACACACACACGTGTCCCGACTGCCAAATCAGAGTCAATCCCAGCCGCAAAAAAACGGTAGTCCAGAAAGCATCTTGGCCAAGAGAAGGAGCCGCGTACGTGTCACCAAGCCACCAAGCTACCAAGCCGCAAACCATCACCATCGCACTCACGAACTCGGTTGTGTTGGGGCGGTCGATTGTCACCATTACCATTACCATTGCCATTACCATTATTACCATTACCAGTACCTTTTCCACTACCATTGCGATCAGGGAGACGAGCGGAAGACCCGGGTTTTGGGTTCAGAACGGCAGCTCGTCTTCAGCTCCAAAACTCTCGTCCGATTCGGGCGTGCGGCTATTTGATGTCAAAATAATTGTTAATCCGGCGAGCAGTCACATTTTCTAATACCCTGCGAAAGGAGTATTTTCGAAAATCAAGAAATAAATTTACATTTTAATCAAAAAACCACAAACCAGTTCAACATGACATATATGCTATGATATATATGTAATATATAGAAATATAAATTCAGATTTATTCTTATATAGAATACTTGCACTTTTTCAAAGAGCATATGAGTTTCGCCGTTGGCAATACACCTGAAATTCCATTTTATTTATTTTATTTTGATTGTATTTTGGGAGAAGAGCTTCGTCAGCCTGGTTAGCCACCAGATATTTACGAGTAGCTGTTGCACTGGAAACGTGACAAGCTTATGAAGATTTATGGGGTTCAGGAGGCAGGCGAAGACGGCGGCATTCGACATTGTCGCCATTTCCATTCTCACGATCGGTGTTCGATCGACAGTTCTTTATGGACTCCCCGCTTCCCAAAGCCGCCCATCGCCCCTTAACCCACACATTCTGCCACCACTCCGGCACCAACAAATTTTGTGGATTTGCTTAATTTAAGTACAATGTACGTGTTATCATTGGTCGATCGGGCATTGATTTTTAATTTGTTCATTAAAAGGCAATAATCACGCCCTGTCACAGGATCGCTTCCCAGCCTCGAAACGGATGATTCGCTTTGTGACTCCGGTTGCTGCCTTTGTATACTAATTTGATTGCGACAAAATATGGCACATTAAATTCATCAATTTATATTTATGTCTTGTGCATAAATTGATATCATCTTTGGGCTTGTTACATTTAATTTCGGTACTCGAATTTAATCAGGCATGCAGTTGGGGTTTTTGTCGCAATAAATTCGCATCGGGCATTTCAATGGCCTGAAACTGCTCCATTTTCGTGCGCTTTTGGCCAAATGCAAATGGCCCGATTGTGATGGTAATGCAAATAGCTCTAAAGTGGCGCTGGCAATGGGATGAGTCAGCTTCTTCGATAATTGGGAGTCTTGAGTCTCTAGGCTTGATTCAAAGGGGCATATTACTAATAATGTGCTACGAATATAGTTCCCATATATGAATCCATCTGGCTGACTAAATCACATGCTTTTATTTATTTAAGAAGTATGCATTCCTGCAGTTTCCCGATGCCGTCACCTTTTCTGTGATTACCCTTCCTGCATGCTTTCAATCAGAATCGAAATCTTCCCACATGTCGGCAGGTTCGATTGCCGTTAGGACTTAGCATATTTCCCAGCCATCGGCGGTGCATCAGGGATCGTCCTCATTAGGCATGCACAGCGGCTTGGCGGACACATGTTTGACATTATCAAACCGCAGCATCCTCCTTTTTAGCCATGCTTAATGCTCTTCGCACATGCCGGACTCAAAAAATAAAAATAAAAAGAATAACTCAACCGACATGCTGGATGGGGGCAGTAAAAATGGAAATAAATTCAAAAACAGGCCGGGAACAGTTGTGATTTCGGGAGTGCAGGCACAACTGTTGCACAGAACTGGAATCGGAGGCTCGGGACTGCTGTTATTTCCGCTTTCTGATTTCTGTTTTTCGCATTCTCATTCTTATTTTTCTGGTTTTGTTTTGGTTCTGGCTGCCAGAACCGCGGCCCCTGCTTCCGCATCCTTGCAACCAGGATCTCCGGATCCTTCGAACGCATCTGTCGTTGCTAGTGACAGGTACACCGAGTTTTTCACTCGGCGTTACCTACGCATCTTTTGTCCGACGATCCAAATCCGAATCGGGCGCTTCCTATTTCCTTTTTTCATCATTTTTTTTTGCCAAACCGGAAGTTTTTGTGTCTTTGGCAAACTGTAATCATTAGGGGATCATGGATTTCGGCAAATTACAACGGGCGGGTCAGAGATTTTCCCAGGAAACTATCAGTTACAGGTTCAGAAAGGTTGCGGAACAGGTCTAATGCCTTAGGAATATGCAGTTCCTTTCAGAAAATTTGCATGAACGGAAGGAAGTCGTTTGCTCTTTTTGAGATGGAAAGATGACACCCACAAGATATGTTTGCGAATGCACTTATAATTGGATGGGAGTATTGGATTAGGGGAATTACAAGGATTTGCAGGAAAATTTATGGAAATACAAAAGAACAATGAATAGATTATCGCCAACGGAAGAGACTCAACAAATATTTCGGAGAAGGATGTGGAGATATTCTCTGAATTAGTCTAGATATTTGTTTAATCGAATAGAATATGTAGGTTGGAATCTGTTTTCTCGAGTTGAAAAAGCTGGACAAAATAATTTAATTCTAAATAAAACTTATTTTAATATAGTCTTTTAATGTTTAATGAAATGTGTTTTCTCCGTATTACTTACCTTAAACGCCCCAGAATTTTATGATGCCACTGACAGAGTAATCAATTTTAGCTTCATATGTCTTAATTTCGTTTGCTTACAATATAAGCAAAAAACACCAGCGAGCTCATGTCCCGGGAAGCAACAATTGAAATCAAGATAAGCCCGAGCAACAGGATAAAGCTGCAGGACACAGCCATAAAGTAGGGACACACAATGCATGGAGAATTATGATATAAATTATACAATGCACATTGCAACATTTTAAATGCCGGCTGCCAGGGGCCGGCTGCTGGCCAGGACGAAATCGTGAGCAGAACAATGGGGCAGGACTACCTGCCTTGCCCTTCGCCTCTTCCTTGAACCTGCCGATGGTTATCGCCGGTTTAAAGCGTCTCAAATGAACCCGGTCAGCGTCTGCTCCTCTGTTGGCAGCGTGACGAGCGATTAGAGATTAGGACTTGGACAAGGACGAAACGACAGGACATGGTCCGAACGGCCCGGGGCTCGATACGCCTAAATGTGTGTTTTTTCACCTGAGCGTTTCCATAAAAAAGGAAAACAAATGTCCTTGCTGATCGACAAATGCTTAGACATTAAAGAAATTCCTTTGAATCGCAGTAAGACACAATTGATTTTTTTCTTGCCCAATTGGAATTCATTTATAATTTTGGATAAGAAATTGATAAGTTATGATCCATGAAAATGTTGTATATTGATGATTAAGTACCCCTTTAATAGCGATAAGGTGTTATTCCTGGAATGAACTCTAGATCTAAAGGATCTAATGTTGAGTGATGTTGAGTACAACTATGCAAGTGTTGAAATTTCTATTGTAGCTTATTAAAATATGTAATGAGTCCCAAAAAATTAATTCAGGAAAAGTTTCAAGTTTACTTTAGTATTATTCTAAAGCGCAACTGAATTTTATTTCTGAGAATAAGAGAGTGTATTTATCTTGTGGGGAAAATGTAGCTACTAACGTTTTTTCAAAATGATAAACACTTACGAAACTGGATTTGCTTAAATTTAGATTTCGCTAATACCACTCTTTCATAAAATGGAATGGTGAACTGATTTTCAAACCAAACCCCTTGAAACCATCTGCCAAAACAATTTCCCCCATTTAATCGAGATCCAAACAGTTGCAAAATTGTCAAAGGCCATTGAGCAAATACAGGCAGCGTATCAAAATCTAGACAACAATGAAAGGATTGCCCAGGACTACAGGATAATCCTGGCATTGTGCGATAGGTTTGCGTCAAACGGTGGCAATTGTCGACTGGCATAACGAAAGGATTGGCAGGAGCCAAATATTGTCCAAAACTGAATTGAAATATAAATTTGAGTGGGGGAGCGGAGACATCTGCTGGTGGAGGACATTATGTGGGCGCAGGACAATATGTTAATTGACGGCAGCTGATCCGCAGGAAATAGACTAAAAAATATCAAATCATTTTTTTCCCATTCTCCGTACTTGCTGGCCACGTTTTTTGTTAGTTCTCTTTTGAGACTACGCACGCTCCAAGGATGAAATGACAGGACGATCATTGCCAGTGACAGCTGCCTGCGGAGGAAGGAGCACATGCCGCACATGCAACTAAAGCAGGATACGCATATCCTGCGTGTGCCTTACCAAATTGAGAGATTTTTTCTATTAAAAAACTGCGTGGAAATTTTCGTAGGCGGGGAAGGACACGCGCTCCGCTTGACCTTGACATTGTTCCTAGATGACAGGCGAGTCCTTTCTCGAAGACTGTACAGAATAAGGAGTAGAGCACATGTACAGCCGGCTCCGCTTCTTCAATCACTGGAAAGAAAAATACAATACTTTCTACGTGACAAATTGCATGCAATATTGTAGATACCATAAATACATACATACATTAAATTATTACTTAATTGTAGTGAAATATTTTAAGTCAATTAAATATATTTAACATTTAATTTAAAATTATACTGGTTTAATAATTAAACCTTTTCAATACGATCTCACATTTCCGTTTTCACTTTACTACATAATTTCTTCTGATCAGTAGAAATTTTCCATTTACTTTAACAATATTTTCCGCAGTGCATACTAAGTTTTTTTTTAATGATACTGCTTACTTTTTGTAAGTATCCTGTTCCAAGAGGTCCTGCGTGCGTACGACAGTAACAGCAACAATACCAAGAAGACGAACAACGAGAAGACGAGGCATAAAAAGAAGAGGAGAGAAAAAAATGAGCGGAGCAGATGTTTCCTCAACAGGCTGCAAGGAGCGTACATAACACCACGCATGATCAGTTCTCGTCCTTCGGGCAGCTACTTTTTTAAAGACTTGGAGCATTGTCCTCCACGCACAACGCACAATGCTGGCCGACTTCTTTTTCCTTGCCATTTTCTTTTATGTTAAAAAACAAATCCTATTCCGTTGAAAGGAATCAAGGAATCATCGTCGAAGGATAGAGCTCGGTCAGCGGTGGATTATTCTAGAAAAGTGCGGGTGCCTGGAGAACTGGATAGAAGTTTACTTTCTTGCCTCGCAATACGATGATTCAATGCTTTTGAAAATAAACAATTCAAGGTTCCTATTTCATATTCAATTCAGGTGGCTCCCAGCACATGCTGGTCAACTTTGGTTAATTTAAGACATGAGTAAGCGAAGTAGGATTGGAGTAGCTAAATGTTTATGAGCCATTTCCTACCAAAGCAATTGGTCGGTTTGATTGTATGAAGATGAAGATGATTCAAATACACCATATATGGTTTTTATTTTTATTTTTTTACATTTCTTAATATTCTTATTTTGATAGTAAGTATTAAATTTGTTTTGCTGGAATGAAATATTTATTTATAATAAAGGGTATTTCCTATAGCATCTCAAGTCCCCAATGAAAGATCCCCCAATATTCCGTGCTGTATTATTCCTTTTAATCGTATATTTGAATTGCTAAAATATATCTGAACTATTGACAAGAGAATAGACAATAAGGCCCATTTAAGAAATTCGGCATAGACTCCTTACCAGCTGTATTTGTATCTAGCGCCCCCACATTGTTTGCCAATAGCAAAATATGCTACTGAATTAACTCATTGATGCCCAAGGGCACGAAATTGCCATCATTTACCTATATAGATATCCGCCTTTTATACAATTCCAACCATCCATCGATCGATTGAAATTTTTGCAGCTTGTCTGTGACATTTGCCGATTGTTCAATCCCGTTGAATTTTACGCAAACATGACTGGGAAATGTTTATTCTTTTGCATTGAGAATAGAAGCCCTTTGACAGAATTGCTCCAGATTGATTTGTCACATTTTATGTTTTGCCCTATCGAAAGGGTTTGCGATGTTTGTACAATTAGATCGAATGGTTTAAATGTCGATTTCAAGTCAACGAAATACATCTGCCTAGTTTGAGTTTCGAATTTCCCTCAACTAACTGATACGTGATATTGGACCAAATCCTTTCTAAGAACAGTTCTATTATAATGGCATAAATCCCCATCATATACCGATTCACACTTAAGCGTGATTTTTTTACGCAAACAAGGCGAATGTGTGAAGGTTTTTCCGGGTATTACCCACTCACCGCTTCTATGTTGTGCAATAGGCCAGAGTTGAGGTAAAATACATCTGTTCTGGCCACTTCATTCGACCTCGGCCGAATGCAAATACCTCAGAACAGTAGGTGGGCCGAAAACAAATTATCCCTGGCGTTGGCTTGGCCAGCAGGTTCAGTGCGTTTCACCTTTGTTTACTGTAGTTTTTGGTCCTGTTCTCTATTTGATCCTGCCTGTTGCTTCCCATTGTCTATAGTCTCCTTGCAGCTGTCCGGCTCTTTGAGAATATTTGCATACGTGCACGCACTGTGGGTGTTTCTGGCCAAACAATGGCGCACCTCAGCATAGTTGGTATTTCACGCATCACCTGCCCCGAAATTTCGACAATGGCACGTGCTTTGTGGCTAAACTGACCTTTGGCTGGCTTATATATTTGCAAGGATATTTGAGCCAGGAGCTGGAATTACGTTTTCAAATTCTCCCGTTTGTCTTGTTGTAGATTTTCAGCTAAAGATATGCTTTAATTAGCAAGTAAATGGTTTTTATCATAAATCTAGACGTTATAACTAGGGGATTTCAATGCTAATGTTTCTTATCGATCGAGAACTTAAAGCCTTCCTATTAGTACTTGTTTTGAAAAAAAGAAAAAACTGCCTCTTTTCTGTAAGGAATATTATGGACAATGTAAAAATTTAAGAGTGCTGAGCAGCACTTTGCTGAACAAAACTATATTGAAGAACTCCTGCTAAGATAATACCTTTTAACGCACCTATTTATTTAATATACCTCTTCGATTACAAACTACAAACAAGATTTGTTGGTATCTCCCGCATAGATAAAATTCTTAATATATCCTGTGCTCTATCTTTGACCAGTCAACCATGATACGAAATTCTATTCAACAATGATCTGTCTTTCAACGCATTGCAATCAACAAGATTCAATAGATTTTCCCTCCTAAAGTCTCGCATATTCTGCTCTTTCATATTTTGACACCATTAAATGACGATTTTTGGTTAGCCGAATCGCGCAGGCTTCGTGAGTCGTAATAAATTTTATATAAATTTGACAAAATGAATCAAAACAATGGGCCAAGATGCAAGGACACGCTCGCCGCGTTGAACAAAACGCGCGACGACAGAGCGGTACAATGGGTTCCGAGGCACTCGAAACCGGACAAAGGCCAAAGGACCAAGGACCAACGACCAAGGACCAAGGACCAAGTGATAAGACCAAGAAAAGGCCGTCCAGTCAGCACCTGGTGTCAGTCGGCGTAGTTTACGACTAAGACGAAGCCGCTGCAAGGACGATCCCAAGTACAGTTGACGCTCCTTGCTGGGCAAAAAGAAGTATCTCAGAAGTCAAGCTGAGCACGTGCCCTGTTCTAGGCATTTGTTTCACTTAGAGAAGCAGAGCAAGCGGACTGGCAATGGAGATGGACATCACTCCGACGCAGATGCCATCTCGAATCGATTCTCGGATACAGATACAGCTCAATTAAATTTCAGACTAAACCCTTTCAGGATCAGTCACACTTAGACGAAAGGTGCATTTATTCTCAAAACTCTAATTTATTACAACATAATTTTTATTTTCATTTATATAAATAAATAGGTCAAATTATTAAAACCATTTGATTAAAGAAAACAAATATCAAGCTAAAATATTTTACATGTTTTGAAAGCAATACAAAGTAATTACATTAACATTTAATATCTATTCTAACATATTCTTCTGTACTCGGTTCATGGCTAATAAGCTCTAATGCAATAGATGAAGTGGGATTAGATTTGAATTTTTTTGAGTGCAGGAAAAACGTCTGCTGCTGGCTCTAGCCGGCTGGTCAAGAGAGAGTGAGAGAGAGAGGGATCCAAGACTCCAGGTGGTAAATCCCTAACCCGCCTCGATAATTGCGCCATGCCATCATTTGACTGACTTTGACTCGAACCCTTCGGCAACTGTTTTGTTTTCGTATCGTTTTTTCGGTTTTTTTTTTTTAATTTCTGGTGTCCAACCCGTTGGCGTATAATTCGTTGGCATCTGTAAGCGCAAGGGTTTCGTCTTTTTCAGCCACGTTGTAGATTTTCGACATCGTCGTTCATTAGCCGACTCGAGTCCTTTCCCTCACTACTTTTTGGCAGTTGGTCATTACGCATTCATTGGCAGATGCTCTCGAACTGCTTCCCTTTTTTTTTGGTTTTTTTTTTGGTTAAGTATCCCTCGCAGAAGGGTCAAGCAACCAACACCTTTGATTTGGAGCTGCTCGAAATTGAATTTGTGAGCTCAGTTAGAAGGGTTTCTTGGGCTTTTGAACCGTTTGCAGGTTGCCTCGGCGATCAGTTTCAGCTGATAACTTGCAGCCGGACCAAGAACTTGTAGAACTTGCAGCCGCCTGTCTCGTGTAAATTTGGTTAACAAAGTATCCAAACCAAAGATTCTTCGAGATATATATCGGCCATGATCTGCGTCTCTCCAGTAGCTGCAATTTGCCGAAAGTTGTCGGCAACTTGAACAATTGAGGGTAGCCAAAACGGAGAACTAACAAAGATTGGGCAGAGAATAGCTAGGGACAGCAGGCGAAAAGATATCAATATCCATATCGGTAGCCAGGTCGACTCAAACAACTGCTGCTGACATATGGACAAGCCTAGATACTGCTTGATTTTCAATGGAACTAAATTGTAACTTAAGCTAGTGCACTGCGAAAAATTCTATCGCAATCAGAGAAAATGTTAGGAAAGGTATGTACGCTGATCTTTAAAGGTGTTTGAGAATATTTAAAGTTCATATCACTGAATAATTAAGTTAATTAAAATTAGAATTTACTGAAAAATAAAAATTAAAAACAATACATTTTTTCAAGTGTACTTTTTGGTCAAGCATCAGTGACAAGGTCCAGACATTCGTCCTTCCAAGTGGTTTGTTTCAGCGCCGCCTGCAACGCCGCATGTGTCTGGACCCTTGCCAAAAACAAAGGCGGGCAGGACACGAATCACGGATCGGTTGTGGGTGTTGTCGGGATCAACCCACCCAGGATTCTCTGGTGTCCCTTAGGTCCACCCGCCTGCCTGCCTGCTAGCATCCTAAGGTATCCTTTGGCATCCTGCGGTGCCGTTTACGATTGTCATTTTGCGGTTTTCACGTCTGTATCTCTGTCCGTCTTTTGTTTCAGGTCTATTCTTTCTTTTTTTTTTTGCGTCGAGCGAAAATTCGTTCGTTTCGTATTAGTTTTCACTAATTTATTTGCAATTGTTCGACATGTTCGCTTGCTGGGTATCGAATGCTAAACAGAAGCAGCTCGTTTTCAAAATGATTCCATTTGTAATTTACTCCTTAATTTAGTTATCATATAACAAAAGAACGCAAAACGTAAGAAGTTCCAAGAAATGTTTAAATGTAATTGGAACTCAAATTACAAAAACTGTAGGCAAGTAGTTAAAAAAAAAAGACTTAGATTCTTAAATTATGATTTTGTCAAGTTTATCACTTAAATGCTAAAGATTACACAGTATAAAACTATAGTATATAAAAACATAAACACCTTATTAGCTTGTACTTATGTGCTGATGTTACAAATATCTCTGTTATTTATTTCCCGTGATAAATTCTAAATATATATATTCGATTATCTTTTCTCCAATTGGGAGGTCTCCCTTCACTTCAGTTTTCACACATAAATTGTGTTCATCTCTGGTTCTGATATCATTTGCGTGATTATAGATGTGGCTGTAATGTGTTGTGTATGTGTGTGGTCAGTTGGGAGGTGGATAGACGTTTAGATCGAGGGGTCAGAATCCAGAGTCTGGCTGAGGAGATAACCACGTTAGAATCGTTAAAGTTGAGCCCCATTAATAGGCCGACTTGTCCGCCCCTGCGGCCACTTCAAAGATCGTTAGGAAAAGTCAACGCAGCGAAGGTCAAAGGGTGGGGAGGCAAATCGTAAATGCAATAAGTATGTCATAAAGTAGCTAAATGGAAATTCTTGACTCGGACGTGACGAAAATAGTAACGCTAGTTACTAGCTAGTAGTGAAGACCCTTCGATGGCGAGAATAATAATAAGAGAGTTCCCTCACCCTAAAGTGAGTGTTGTTTTCTAGATGAATGCTTCCGCTAATGGACTATATTGCCGGATTGCCTAGTAACCCTTTAGCAATTTGCAGTCCCTGTTTTCATGCTGATCTGGAAATTGTTATAAATTTGTTCCATGAATGCGCGCCACCTGAGCCAAATTAAGTTGGGCCCAAAGTCGGCTAAAGCAATCTCGCTCGCCGTTCGCTGTTTGCGGCTCGAAGCTCCCAGCTCGACGCTTTGAGCAACAGCTGGCGGCACTTAGGGCCTCAAATAGCTGATCCGGAGCACCCTTTTCCAGATCAAGTCCCGGCTATCTTTCTCCTGGCCATACTCTATGGATAGGTAAGTGAACTTCAGCGAGGAGATGTTCTAAGTTATTATCTAACACAAATATGATCTATCTGAGCGATTGAAAATATGTACACCTTTAAAATTCCATAACTCATTTATAGAAAATAATAAATATGTGCCCATATAACATAACACAACTAACACATCATTCTTAATAACTACTTTAATAAGAAATAAAATATTTGTTTAATTCATTGCTAGGGCATTTAGATATTCGGTCTAATGTCCGAACATTTCCCCTTGTTTTGTTTGTTATAATTCGTGTTTAACTAATTTCGGACTATTATCGCCGTCATTATTATCATTAAATGTGGAAATTGTTGTTATTGCTGGCGCGCATGCGCATTGGCAATTTCACACAGTCCGAGTTTAAGTTTGAGTTGGAGTCCCGGACTCAGTTTGATCAGAGAGTCAGGTTGCTGTCAGACACCAACTGTTGTCTCTGGCAGAGATCGGGATGAGGATGTGGATGTGGATGTGGATGTGGATGTGGATGTGGATGTGATGTGGATGTGGCCGAAGACCTGGTTGTGGGATGGGGATCTCTGTGGCACCGACTTGCCTTGCCGCTGGGGTTGCCTTCGGGGTCAGGCCGGCAACGTTTTGCGCCTGTTACGAGCTTTTCAGCAATATGTTCTATTTTTCACTCTGCTGTTTTCGTTTTTTTTTTTTTTTCATTTTCCATTTATCTTTCCCCTTGTTGCTGCACCAAGCGATTAGCCGTAAAGTAATTTGGAGCCGGGCAGATTGCCAAGGGTCGGCAGAAGACTTCCCTCAATTGAGGTGTTCCAATGGCTGCTTCAATCATTTAGCTAAATTTGAAGTTAGGCATCCGGCGGTTTATCTGATAATATAGCTCCAGAGTACTGAGAATCCTTGTTGCTCATCAGCATTCCATGCTATCCAAAGTAAAGTAAAGTAAAGTGGTTGGAATTTATTAACGTTGAAGCAAAGCAAGCATCTTTTGAACAAACTGTACTTTATTAATTGTTCCAATGAATTGCATCTTTCTTTACTGGCCTATATCGCTATCATATATTCACATCCTTATCGTGTTTCCTCAGCTGCCTGGCTGATCTCACATTATGCTTAGCCATTATCTAGATATCCATATCAAAGTGCATGATGCAAACACTTAGCCAACCACTCAAGCGATCGATCGATGATCCACTTCAGGAAATTCAAAGCGAAATTGAAATATTACATGATGGATAACCAATCAGGCGATTATCCTTGTAATTATGGATGGACTACTGCACAGCCCCGAGCCCCATGGAATATCTTATCGTGCGCTGATCGACCACAAAATGCAATAAACAGAAGGCTAGAAATTGACAGGCAGTCAGTCAGTCAGTCGGACACAAAGAGCCAAGGAAATCTAATGTGAAATGTATAACATTCTCCGATACAAAAGAAGACGTGAACGAGATCAGAAGTTGGTCTGCCATTGAGAACAGGATCGAAGGCGTCGGCTCATCTGCTCAGGGGTGGATCAAAGAAGGCCAAGAAGGAATGGGATGCCAAGGAATGAGTTGGGGTATACTGTGATCTAACATTGATCTTTTGTCTGACTTTATGGCTTATTGTTCGAGCTACTGTCCTGGTATCGATATCAAACACAGCTTGCAGTCATCTTTGTGGTATTCTTTGCAAAAAGGAACTTAATAAAGAAAGGCTACTGAAAGAGATATCTTTAAGAAGACCCCATGATGATAATAGCTTTTATATAGTTTTATATAGAATGCCACTACTGAAGGGCTTATAAAAGATTCGCATTGGAATTTAACATTTAAAGAACTGAATACTGTAACTACAGTTTTAGATTTGGTTACATATGGCCAATTACAAAGTTCCACCTTTGACAAGCTATTTTCCAAGGTGGTCCTTTAATGTATCAATTAATGAAGAACACTTCATTTTTAGCTGTCAACTGTCTCCGCTCGCAAGAAGAACCATAAAGTCCTGAAAAAATACTAGCCATAACCAATAAAAATGAAGGGCTCTTTTAATGAGGCGCAACTTAGTTTCAAATGGCATAATCAGAGTCATAAAAGCAGCAGCAATAAAATGTGCATATCCTTGGGACAGATGCCGCAGCGGAAGGATACGGCAAGCAGTTTTTATTGCACTGCTGAGCAAACAGGACGGATCCGATCTGGAATATGGCATTGGATGGGATCGGATCGGATATAGCGCGTGCCTGCTTCGGTTATCTTCCTGGGGGCAGCTGTTCGCCCAACGATAACGTACGAAAATGTATGTGTATTTACGAGGAACTCTTAAAACTCTTCAACATTCCATATTCGATTTGTATTTGCTTAGATTGCACTCCATTATCTTATCTTATTTGAGCGCTGACCTTATCGGAACTGGGTTTTTTTTTATTTTATTTCTGTAAGAGTTCGACTTGCACGGCTACCTGAGCATTCGGGGCGAAACTGAACTTAACCCCAATATTTCTCGGAACGTCGATAAGTTTATATAGAAGTTTAAATATTGGTTTTGGCATTTGGAAAAAGCTTAGCACGAGCCAAAAACTTTGGGCTCCGTCTGGCTGCAGCCTAAGCTGTGTCAATATTTCGCCCCTCAAAAATATTTTACGACTTGTCCAGGAAGTCGAATTCTTTCCACGCAAAATCGCTGCCGATAATTGGCATTTAAAATCGCTTAATCGCTGACCCAGATATGCCGCAACGCAATATTAAATGATATATCAAAATATTTCCCTTCACCGGCCGGCTCTTAATGCATTTTGTCATTTATGATAATGAAAAATCAGTTTGGCAAAATATCAAAACAGATTAAGTCCATGGAAAGCTGCCAGTGGGGCGATCTACAAAAGACCCTCAGATGATCTGCCGCAGCTGCCCCTTTTTTTTTGGGCAGTGAGATTAACCAAAATTGGACATTTTCGCTCGCTTTATTTTCGGGGATGTGCGCAGAGATAAGCCTAAACGGGTTTAACCGCCGAAGGAGGCGAAAAATAATTTAACCAACCTGTTCTTGCAGTTGAAATTAATTTTTTCTCTTCACGATACTTTCGTCAGTTTCGTCCTGGCAGCAAGCTGCATCCGGTGTTTGTGTTTATGCGAATAAACTTCCGTTTCCCCACCCAACCTCTGGCTCCATCCGTCGTGTTGTTGTTGCGCCTGCGTAGCCAACAAGTCAGTCACATCGACGGGCCGTCAACAGGTGTATTTACTGTTGTTCCTCTTTCATTGTTTATCGGCAGCCAAGAGCAGCGCAGAGCAGCAGCCAAGAGCCAAAAGCAAAACTATAGGGCAGTCGGAAGTGGACACCCTACGAAAATTTACCACTCCACTACTATACACTATGTTAGTAGATTAAAGTAGCGCAGAAGTAAACCTTTCAAAACAATTGAAAACTCTTTTTTTTCACTCCATATTATTTACAGCCAAATTAATACTCTTTTGTAACATTACATTAAAATTACTTATTGTTATTTGCTGATTAAGTTTTACTCATTTTGTTTTTTTTTTATTTCATATTTATTAAGTGAAGAATCCGTACATCATAATATTGTATCTTAACAACACAGGGTGGAGAAATATTCTTAAGAATTACCAAACACTATATCAAAGTAAAATTAAGTTTAATACTTCACTTAACATTGTCTAACATAGAGTAATACCCACTTTTATTGGGCCCATCAAACTGGGCACATAGCCCCTTATACCCTTCTTGCGATCCTAGGGCACTGCTCCCCAGCTTTTCGGCTTTTATTTATTTTTGCTGCTTTTTTCGTCAGCTTGCCGCTTTTTGCGAAGTATCTTCTGCTGTTGCTGTTCGTCTCTGCTTTTTGGCCAGGCAGCTTTTTCATTGCCATAATTACCATGATTAGCAATGAATGCTGGGGCCAGCTACCTTGGCGGACCCTTTCCCCCCCCCCTTGACTCCCCTGGACTTCACTCTTTTCTTTCAGTTGGGGAAATGACATGATGAAGGGGCAGCGAGAGAGGGGAGAGAGAAGCAGCAGGCGACCAAACACGCGACAAATTTAATTTTAATGCTATTTCTTTCTCATCTTATTTAACTTGGGTGTTGTTGTCGATCGTTGTCGTTGCTTTCTTGTTGCTATTGTTGTTGTTGTTGTGCCTGTTGTTGCATATATTAACCGTAAGTTGGCTGCACTTTAATTTGTATTTATGCGGGCTGATTATCTGCCTCCACGTGAAGGAGAAAAAACCTGACACGATCACGTTGATGCGGATGATGATGATGTTGTTGACTGCTTTTCTTTGGCTCTTTATTGGCTTTGACATTCGTTGTTCATTATTATTATTATAATCATCATGCGAGTAGTACGAGTAGTTGTAGTTACATATTGTTGTTGGTGGAGCTGGCGTAACGAAACTGTACCTGCTCGAGTGCGTATGGTAAAGATATTCCGCTTCTGATCCAGAACTTCTGAATGGTTCAGTTGCGATCCAAGACTCGTGTTCCTTCGGTATAATAAAATCCGTAATTGAAGCTGTCATCGAGTTTTAGATGGTCGGTCATTGAAATGAGTAAGGTGCGGGTATCTTATGGGGGTATATGTAAAATATAGAAGGATTCTTATAGATATGTTTCACATTTCACGATAGCCCAAAAATTAAATACTTTAATCACACGCAAGCTGGAAAGTAAGTATAGTAAAAGTATGGCAAAGTAACTAACATATTACAATTACAAGTATATTTTTATTAATAACCCCTATATTTATAAAGAATAAAATATGATTGAAATGAATGTACGGAAATGAAATTTCTTTTTATACAGAACTGTAGTTTTATCTATAGCCATATGTCTTTCCAAAACTGGCAGGGTAAGTATTACACTACAGGCAAACTATCTATACTGACTTCTAAGAGTTTTTGGGCAGAGTGCTATATACTAATTGATTTTACAACAGCTCGAACTGTACTTTACCAAAGGACCTCTTGGTCGTCTGTATTCAAATATCTTATCGTCGGGCTAAGTGCGTGCCCGGTCTGTGTCCAACACATGTTTAGACCCACCCATAGAAGTACCCATAGATCAGCCATAGTAGGTAGTAGGATCCTAAGTGTAGAATGTCTAAGCATTCTTTAACAAAAATAAAGAGCACGTACCGCTGTTCGTTAAGATTTCGGTATACTTTTATTTTCTATTCGGCAACCTGCTGAGCATCGGCCAATTTCGAGTTCAAAGGAAAGCAATGTAAGGGAAATGAAAAGATTTATCTATTGTTTTTTTTGCGCAATCATTTTGTTACGAAGATAATCACTTTGGTAACTTTCGTAGTTCTGCAACTCACCATCCTACCGAAAGGCGTTTGCTCGGAAACTCCTACTACAGATCCTTTTTCCTCCCCCAGGAGCGGTACGTTGATGATTAATTTAACTACCTGGGCAGGTGTATCAGAGCACCGGGACTTTAGTCCTGCCCTGTCTAGACATTTGTTTGGTGGCCGTATCTGCAAATTGCCATTTTGGCTAATGTTGTTTACTTTAGTCCTTCGAGTCCTTCAGTCCTGGCCATGGCAATGAAAACGCTCGCTGTCTTTGGCAATTAGCTGAAAATAACAAAGGTGCACGTTTTTAATTGCTAGGCAAATAAAAATCCGTCTTTTTGGGGTTCGGTAGAAAAAAACAAATTAAAATTCATTTTGCCTTTACAGACACTAATATTATTTACAATATGTATAATTACAATACTTTAACTTTTAACTATTCAATTGATTTTATGGCTTAGAAGAAATGCATTTCTGTATCAGATTTAAAATATCTACCCACCCACATGATAGGAACTTAGTTTGCTACTCCTAAATCTATCGATGGCAAGAACATCCGGCCTGCTGGCAGGACTTGTGGCAGCCACTTGATGCTGGCTCCGCCACATGAGCAATGCCCAGAATATCGCAGCAAACGCATGTCCTGCTGCCCGCGATGCCGACATCCTTATTTGCATGTCCAGCGGCCCGCAGGATGTGTCGGCGATGAGGATGCGGTGGCCAGCAGTAAACCAGCAGAACAAGAACTACCTGCTGCAGAGTTGTCGTCCTTCGCGGGCAAACCGGAAGTAGTCAAGGCTCAAGGTGCAAAACAACAAACAGCAGCCGAGGCAGCAGCATGTGGATGATGGATGGAGCCGCCTCGCAACTGTACATGAACAAAAATTAACTAAAATACAATATTTAATTTTTAATAATAAAGTAATTGATTTTCAAGGGAATATGTAAATGATCAACAATAAAATTTGTATACAATCTGGTTTTTCGAACTATTTGAACATACAATATTATATTGAAAAATTTAAAGGCTTTGTTGCTATTAAATTAGTTAGTATTTATGGATAAATGTTTTAACTACCATTGAATATTTAGGGAATATTCTTTCCTTATGTCATTTCAACACACATACATTTCTTCTAAGTGTACCAAGGCATTCGATTTGCCAGCACGCGTAATTTGATTCGCGCTCATAGAATGCAAAGGACTCAGTTAGGACTCCCGCACTCGGAAGGAAGTAGCCCACGAAATTCCCACGAATTGCTGAAAGTTCCTTTGGCCTCCACTCGTCTGGTTTCCGGTTTCTGTTTACGCGAAACTTTTACGCATTCGCCTTGAATGCTGATGGCGATCTTGGGCTCGGACATGAATGAAACGGGTTGGGATGGGTTCCACAACAGGATGTTTACCGCCACTGGTCCAGCTGATGGGCAATGACATGCGGTTGGAATTCCAGGAATCGCCATTTGAAAGTTTGAAAGGACAAGGCGCGTGTGTGTGGAGCAGCATCCTCTCGATTCCACGAACCAAAGCTGCAAAAGCTCTCAAGTTTACTTACCTACTTAGATTGCAAGTCACAGGACACATTATATATACATTGTATTTATGAATTTTACACTCTTTTAAAAATTTGCGCCTTACTAAAATAAATATTATTTTATTGCAATTGTCTAGAAATTCAATTAATTCCCCACCTGTAGTCCCCACCGGAATTAGATTTAGATTGGATGAGCAACCCCTTCGGCAGCTCTATTTGCTCCTAGGACTTCCCACGCTAAACGACTTCCGTTCTGAGCCGTTTGCACAAGGATCCCCCCGCCAAAAAACGAAAGATATTCCCACAGATGATGTGTGCAGGGGGATACAAAGGCGAAGATTATGCAATGCACCTGATCCACCCTCGCACTCGGCGATCCTTGATTTGATCTGACCCTCTGCGTTCTCAGTTTTGGCAAACAGGGTGCTGCGAAGATCCCAGTCGCGTTTCCGTTCTCAGGCCCAAAAAAGATTTCCGATAAGTTTCGAATTCAATAACAAAGAGACAGCAACTGCTGCGGTTTCGCCTTCGACTGCTGCTGCTGCTACTCCTTCCAATTAAGCGAAAGTCGAGGAATCCTGCGTCTAACAACTGGCAAAGGATTAACTAGCCAGCTGTTGTTGTTGTGCGAAATCCGAAAAAAAAATTCACACGGAAGTGAAGTTCGCATCTTTAAGTAGCGACACTTCCACCATCAACCTGAAACAGTAAAATCATAAGACATAAAAATCTTAAAAATTCGTACACGAAAAGATTGAAAAGCAGCTGTTTTCGAGCTCCCTGGGAAGAGGCTGTGAGTCCTTTTCTGGATAGATATCCCGCAGGATCCTCTAGACCACATCCACATGTACCTGCTGATGAGAGTCTGTGGGAAGCGCACATGTTCGTCCTTCGTTTTATCCTCACGAGAGGCCTCGATACTCGTTTTGGGGTTTCCAGTTTTGTGTTTCCCGATTTCCCGTTTGTGTTTTGCATGAAATCGAATTTTCGTTTGAAGGTTTCCTATTCGGTTCTGTTACATTTGCATCCTGTGTGGGAAAAAACGGATGGGAATTTTTCCCGGACCGCACCTGCCAAGGAAAAGTCGAGATCTTTCATCTGAAATTATGTTTTATTTGGATATGATACAAAATAAATAAAAGAAAGTGATACTCAACATTTTTGGTAAATGGTATTATTTAAACAAAAAAATGGTACAGAAAAGCAAGCCTACTGCAAAAATGAGTTATAAATATATTTTATAGAGGTTTTGATTGATGAATGATTCGAAGATGTCGAGGTTGCAAGTAAGTAATAATGGTAGTAAGTAATACCCCTAAATACTAAATTACATAAACTGGCAAAACTCGCGTTTTCTTCGTTGAAAGATAAAAGGGAAATGTAAGTGTGAATTGCAAGTTTCCAAAGCTTGTTTCATTAAACGAATGTTGTTTGCTTTCATTAATGCTTTCATATCATCAAGAGACCCACACATTCTTGCCTTGTTTATTTTTGAAGCCCTTTCGATAACAAGTTCAGCAATTAAACGACACATGCCACCGGAGAAATATTGGAAACAGGTTGCAATTGATCATTACATCATCCATCTGAACTATAAACAGATCATGAGCGACACACGCTCCACCCGATATGAAGAGCATGTCCCGCCTCCAGATCTTAAAGGCCCCCTCTCGGATCCACCGATTATCACAAGCCACGCGACTAATTTTCAAGTTTTGCAGCCTCCACAGAGGGCCAAGAAAAAAAAAACGCTATCTCTTGGCCAAAAAATATGCATAAAATACGTGTAGATCGGAGGGTAAATGGAGGGGCGGTGCGAGGATGCGCAGAAGAGGCTGCAAAGTGAAAGATGTTGCCTGTCTGGTGGACTTGGCCAAGTACATGACCCCAATTTCTTTGTTGTTGCTGCCTTATTATTCAAACTGCACGGCGCCCTTCGACGGGTTAAGGGACCCGCCGAGCGGCTAACAGGGGGGGGGGGGTTGCAGAAGGGTGCACGCAAAAAGGATGGATGATGTATGTTGCGCTTTCAATTTGGAGCAGCAGGACATCTGTTTTTCGGAGTTGGAGCTCCCAGCTCCACGCGGTTACCTGCCGACAGCCAACCGGTTTACAGGTGCTAACTTGGCTTTAAAAGTCGGGAGGGTGGCTAAAGGGGATCAAGGGGCTAAAGGGGCCTTAAGGGGCTTCGGGGGGTTAAACGGCGCGCTCCGGCGATCGAGAGGCTGCCGTTTGACTTTGCCCCACAGCCTGCAGGTTTTTCTTCTCACTGCTCCTTTTCATTTTTTTCACTTCGCCGTTGCCGTTGTTTGATCATAAATTTGTGTTTAATTTAAAAACTTTTCACTCTTCTCATGGCTTGAAAACTCCCGGTGCGAGTACTTTACTGTCAAATTTATTGCGCGAAATATATGTTTGTTTAAATATTGCCATTACAGTTGGACATCTTTATAGTGAATTGGCTTTGAAGATTAAAGTAATGTCTGCAAAATAAACTACACGAATTTAGAAATAAGAGAGTAAGCTGTAGTTTCTAAAAAGATAATACTTAAACATAGTAACACTTTAAATATTTACTTATTTTTAATAAAAGTCAATGATAAAATACATATAAATACATATTATAAAACTATTATTAAAATATGCCAAACTAAAATTATTATTTTAAAATTAATACTTGTTTCTTTTTTCAAATAATGAAGGAATTGCATATATTTTCTGATCACTTTTAAAGAAACTTCACTGTAAAAGGAATCGCGGCGGGAACTTTATAGTCGGACAGGAGAAATTCGGGGTCTTGGTCCGCATTTCCTTGTAAAATTGGGTGTTGACTTGATTGGTTTCGTTTTCTGGGGTCTCCTGTCTGGTCTCCTCCTGGTCTCATGCATATGCAAATGTCCCTCGTTCGATGCAAATTAATGAAGACCGATTTTTATTGTACAAATTTCAACAACTTTATTTCGCGTGAAGAGAGTTCTGGCCATGTTATTCTCAGCCCTTTGCCTTGCTGACCCATTTATCAGACCATTTCAATGAACTGCTGTTTTCGAGTGATTTACAATGTTTGATCAAAAAATCGAATCAAATTAATCTTGCTCTTTTCGTTAAGTAATTGGATCAATTTTTAACGAAAGTTTGGATCCAGAGACCACCGAAGAATCTAATGATTTGTTAGGAATAATAATAAAATAAATAGGTGTACAGACTTAGCATTTTTACCTTAAGATTTTTACAGAATAGAATGGAAGTACAAATTGGAAAATCAGGCCAGCTATTTAAAATTGTAAAGCCAAAATGAAATCGTAGTAGGCGAACACATCATATTCAATCTATTTTCATAAAAATATTTAGTTTAGCTCGATTCGGCATCGTCGGCAGTCCTATATCAACTAGAAAATATTTGGATTCAAAAAAAAAATTTTATTTTTATTTTTTTTAATATTCGTTGAAAATAAATGCAAGTATTAAAAATTATTACTATTACACAAAATGCTTAGAACAAAATTTATTGATTTTGAAATATTGTTTGGTTATATAGTTATTTATCGTTTATTTCAATAGAGATTCTAGTTCATTTGGTTATTGTGGAGCAAACATATGCAACGCAGTGAAGATGTTATCACAAGATGGTATTTCCGAGCCAATGGATCTTTGAGGCAGAGGCTTGTAAATATTTGTACATTCTGATCATATTTAATGAGATTCCAAACCTTTAGCTAGATGGTATCTTCAGCAATTTCCACCGAGCAGCTTGGACAATTAATATGTAGTTTATGGATCCTCTTTCAATGAATTTAGTATGCCCAAACTCGAAGGAGTTTCACCTCCATAAGAGCGACAGTCCTGGAGAAGTTATCAGAGCCAAAAAAATTCATATGATGATGCATTTTCCGTCTCTGAAAACGTCTTCAGCAGAAGTTG
This sequence comes from Drosophila melanogaster, assembly GCF_000001215.4. Classification (NCBI taxonomy): domain Eukaryota; kingdom Metazoa; phylum Arthropoda; class Insecta; order Diptera; family Drosophilidae; genus Drosophila; species Drosophila melanogaster. Next base: position 19,327,018 of record NT_033777.3, on the reverse strand, counting down.
TTTTTAGCGAAGTGAAACTCATTCGATTTTGATCATACTAACGACATTGGATGCTTGGATCGGCAGTTTGGTGGAATATAAATACCAAGACCCTAAGACTGATGACGTACCTGCTAATGAAGATGATGGAGATATACTTGCATGCCAATTCAATAAGTTATAAGCACCCAATATAATAAAATTCAAATATTTATATTAAATACAAATATCCATCTTTAATTTTATTTTTGGTTCTCATCTTGGCAACAATAAATGTTGCTAAGCATTTTGCTTTCAACTTTCGCGTGAGCTGAATCGGTAAATTGAGCGAACCGGGAATCAAATGTTGCTAACGAAATGCTTACAAGCCGGTATCCAACTGGTATCTGAAACTGCTAGCAAAACGGGGAATCAAATGTTGCTAACGTAAACGAATTGAATTGATTTGTTTTATTTTAGATATAAAAATAAAAGTAGAATATCTAGAAATAAAAAATCCGAATTTTGAAGATTATTTAGAGACAATCTTGGAAATTTGTACAAATAAACACCCGTCCGGTTGAAGTTAAACAATATAATAAATTCTTATATCAAAATAAACTTGGTAATGTATATTGAAATTTTAAATAGTTTTTAAAATGTGTAAGTTGACTATTTATTCAAAACGGTTTGTTGCATTGCATCTGCTGAAATGCACTAATTTTGCCACGGAACTCGTTTTGAGAGCGAAAGAGAGAAATGAGAGAGCGAGTACGTTTCGTGGTATTTTTTAGTACGATTCGCGGCGGTGAAGGTGAATAGTGTTTTGGTCGTGGACATGAACGGCATTACGTTTTTCAACTCGGCCGCGCGAATAACTCGAAAAAGGCAGCTCCGCAGCCAAGGCATTTTGAAAAACACAAGTCCCCGACTCGAAACGCGACCAAATATTCGGTGTGTGACGCGAACTGCCAATGCAATAGTTCACTTAAGAATTGCAGATTACCGCGACTCTGGGCAGTTCTCATTCGATATTTGAATGTACCAAAAGAAAAGTGCCAGAACCAGAAATCAAAATAAAAGATCTTCTAACAGAATAACAAGAAGTGTTTCCTCCGAAAGATTAAAAAATCGCGAATGATTAAGAATCGCGGCACCGTTAGTTCCCTCTCTCGCTTTTCCCTTTTGCGCTTTTCTGCGTGAAAAGGAGAAGACTCCGCAGTTCGCGAAAAGAGCTTTTATTTCGCGACACTTAAAAATAAACACAGTCGAGGAAATTGCAACAAAAAATGTGGCGCGTGCACGTGTAGCTTGCAACAACGACAACAAGAAAACAACGAAAATGCTAAAAGCGAATTGCAAAACCATGTGCGACAAGTAACCAAAAAAAAAATTCAAAACATAAACACAATAAACAATTTGAGTAGTTGCCGCACACACACACACACACACACAGCCCGTGGATTATTACACTAAAAGCGACACTCAATCCAAAAAATCAGCAACAAAAACATCAATAAACATGCATTGGATTAAATGTTTATTAACAGCATTCATTTGCTTCACAGTCATCGTGCAGGTGAGTTTCAGTCCCAGGAAAAGCGCTCATTTTCCATCCAACAAGTTGTATTTTTTGGCAATTTATTTTCTTTATTTCTACGCGCACGCGTGCACTCACCGCTGAATTTTGCAGCTGGTGTGTTGTGCGCGCATGTGTGTGTGTGGGGCCAAAAGGGAAGAAACGATTGAAGGGTTGCCAGGTTACTAAATATTTTAAAACTTTTGGGGTTCCGTATGATCATCTCAAAATATCTATTTTGAAACCACTCCAACATCGCGTTTGCTTCCAAACTTATTTTTCAAGCTGGTAACCCGAGAACTTTTGGGTAGAAACAGCTGAGTTGATATTTTAAGCGGGTTGGCTTTTAGGGGTGGAAATTGTGGATCGGATCGTATCACCCTTTTCGGAACATGCATACATATTTCATAGAGCAAAACTAGTTTGGAAACATGCGAGGCCAATGCCCAAACAGGTCCATCCCCAAAAAATGGTTTAATTCTAGTACACAGCGGAAAAATATGAGGCATACGTTAGAAGAAATACCTTCAAGATAATTTTTGACATGCAGATCAGTTCAACTTCTTAGAAATCCTACTATGTGTACTAATTGTTCTCCGTGTAAAAACAGAGATGATCCAAGTCTGCCTCAACGTCAAAATTTACCACCAACGGCGTATGCATCCAGAGCAGCAGCAAAAAATGATAAAACTGCTCGATTTCAATATGAGGCTATATAGTAATGCTGTGCTACAAGCCCATGCTAAAAAGTTGATGATGCTGGGCAACATCTGCCGTTTTCGCCGTCATCTCCTCCTCTGTCCCTCCGCTTTGCATGCGCTTTTTACATGCGATTTTTTTCGGTTTACTTTTCGCTCTGCGTAGGTCAACGCGACACATGCTCAGCCTCACTTGCTCTCCCCTCCTTGCGTTGTTTCTCTTCTGTCATGCTTTCATTGATCTTTAACGCCAGCATCCCCTGGTTACACGGATAAAAAAAAGAGTTGTGCAGGGTTTCCAAACAGTGCGATCTCTAGAAAATAACACTAAATATTTTGTTGTTAATGTGTGGGTTAGTTTCAAAGATAAGAAAATATTAAATTATAATAAATCTTGACCATACATAGTATGTGTACATAGTATACATTTCATAGTTCAGAACTATTTAGCTACGAAGAAATTACAACTTAGATCCACAATATTAAGCTGATAGGGAGCTCTTTATTGATAATAGTACCCATTTACTCACCGTGCACCCTGCATGTGCTCCAATCCTCTACCGCTCTCCGCACTTCTTGATTTTCTCCCAACTTTGGCACGTTGCGTGCTTAAACTTCACTCTTCGACCAGCTTCTTTTTGCAGTCTGCTATTTAGTCGCTAATTTTAACAACGTCCCAAAAAAGTGTCTCGACGCCAACCTCCTGGGGTCTTGGGACTGCTGAAAATGCTCCCCGTATGTAGGCAGAAACATCTGCCCAATAATTCTGACTCATTTCCTTACTTACTTACAGGGAAAGGTGGAATAGTTTAATTTGTCATTTAAAATAATATCTCGGGCAATTAGCTTGCCATTAGCAATGCAATTTAATTCAATTTTCTGCCCATTCTATAAGGTATTATTCTCACAATTTCTTGGCCCTTTCTTGTCCCATGCTGCGTTTAAATTTCAATTTAACTATCAAATAACCGTAGTCGCCTTGTTTTCGCATTTATGCAATTTTCATATTAACATTGAGCGTCGAAGAAGTGAGTGAGTGAGCGAGTGAGTGAATGAATGAATGAATGAATGAAGACTGGGACTCGTGGGGGAGCACTCGTAGTCTTCTCGGCTCTGCTCTTTCTTCGCATAACATAATTAATTGCAATTTAGAAGCCAAAGAGGAAGACGACGACTACTCCCACACAATGCGATGGATGATTCACTTGCGCTTGTAACTGTTTCCCAAGCCCGTTGTTAACGGTTGATTATGATGATGAATTTAAATGATTAATAAACAACATGCAGGGTAGGGGCACCAAAGCAAACACCTGTAGGAAAGTCGAGGAAAAGTCGGGGAAAATTATAATAAAAATGCGTGCTTTCATACATTTTTATGTCCCCTTGTGTTGTTTTAACTTCTTCCCTGCTTTTTTTTCTACAACAACTGTCTGTCAGTCAAGGCAAGTTGACGTGGAAATGGCAAAAAATGAAAAGAAACGAAGAACTAACTAACTAGTCGCTTCAAGCCTCAGTGATCGCAGTAAAAATAGGAGTAGTGGCCAGTAAAGAGAAAGAAAACGAGAAACGGAGACAAAGAATGGCTCAAGCAAAAGGTAAACAATGCAACGCACTATTTTCTAACACTTTAACAAGTGTCTGTCTTCCATTTGAGAGGTTGGCAGCTCCAGCTTTCAAGTTCCACCTGGCGAAACCCCCTCGTAGATCCCCCCCACAAGTTTTACCTTTCGGTTATTCAGCCGCTGTGGAGTTCATAGTTGAAGGCAAAGGCAAACAAAAAGCGGAAGGAGAACCATTACCAGTGTACATATGCCAAAGTTATGAGGCGGATTGTGCAAGGTGTAACTGAGCATTCAACATTTTGGAATTACGATAAAAACAGTCGGAAAAGTTAGATCAAAGAGAAATATATTATATATTTTACGTTATTAGAACGAAAGTTATGTTTTTTAAATGCTAATTCATCATATTATCTACTACTTGTCCCTTTAAGAGCTTGCTAATACTAACCGCATACTTGGAGGGACTTTAAAACAGTGTGAGAAACTATAACCAAAATTGGTGTCAAATGGTGGACAAAACTATTGTGGTTTTAACGATTGCACTTTTTGTTTTGTTTTGCTTGTGCTTCCCACCATCTTTAGAGTGTGTGTGAATGTTTGTTTGGTGTTATGCAAATTGATTTGCTTGTTGTTTTGTCTTGCTTTTTTTGTGTTGTATATGTTGTGTCAACTTCTGCGCCTTTGTTTGTGTGTGCGCTTTTCGTTTGTCCCATTTTGTTGTTTATAGTCTAGTTTAGTTTGGCTTTCCACTGGACACGCCCCCCTGCCCGCCGCCTCCCACCTTTCTAACCTTCCTTCCACTCAATGGTTTTTCTCCCTCTTTCTCTTTCCCTTTTTTATTGTATTTCTTTTATTAATTCAGACGCATCGTTTGGCTTGATTGTCTATTAATTCATTTTGCCTGCTTCTTATTCTGTGCTTTTTTGCGCATATTTATGCTCCTCTTCAAAGCGCCGTTGAAAACAAGTTTTTGCTCTGGGAGAGCCTCGCTCTCGTGCTCTCTCTCTCTCTTTGGAGCAGCTGGCAGCTGCAGCTTGTAAGCTTGCACACACACACCAGCAAACACGCGACTCCAATTCACTTTTAAGTCACGCTTTGCTCTTTTTGCGCTCAGCTGACAACAACAACTACCGCTTTAGCTCTCTCTCGCTCTGCGCTAAACTGTTATAGCTTGGGGCCTCTCTCTCTCTCTCTCTTTTGGCGATCTTTCAATATGGCTGCATGCACTGCTCTTCTTCACCTGGCGTTTATTCGCTTACACCTTTTTACTTCTGCTCTCTCGCTCTTCGCCCAAGCGCTCCCCTTCTCACCCTCTCGCGCTGTCTCTTTTCCTCGTTTTAACCATCAATGTTGACCGGCAAAATCGTATGCCGTGGGAAACAATTCGGTTTTACTTGTACATTTTTTCATCGTTTTTCTCCGACGTTGACGTCGACGTCGGCGTCGCTGCCTGTTGCTGCTGCTTCTTTTATTTAAGTTTTTTGTTGTGTGTGTTTCTTTTTGTTTTGCTGCTCTTTTGCGTCCGTTTTGTTTTTGTTGGCTGCTTATTAATACATACACAGGAAAAAGAGTAGATTAAGTATTAGCATGCCTTTGTATAACATTTTGATAGGTGAACTGTTCACTTGTTGTACTTAAATACAAATATTAATTAATCTGTTTAATAAGAAGCTAAAATATTAGAACTTTGATTTTACACTTAAAGTAGTAATACAAATAAAAGTATGGTTATATCAGATCAATATTTCTTTCCGTACAATGTGTTTGCGCCGCGTTCGTTGCCTAAGTCTTTCGTTTGGCCGCTTACATTCGTTGAATGCGCCCTCTCTTTCGCTCCAAATTCCCTTACAATTACAATTGGAAAAGCCTTTGAACAATGTTAGCGCCAGCTTTGGCTCTACTTTTCCGGCTGGGCATACGATTACACCTGTGATTCGACACAGCATCTTTGGACCGCACTTCTGCTTAATTGAGCAATTAAACACCCGTGTTCCTACAAAGGCGAAGAGGAAAACCCACAAAACTTCCCAAGCCACATGTGGAGCACTCGACAATAAATAAGTGAGAAGGAGGGAAGACGGCGGCGACTCACTGCTGTGCTCATGTCTTGTTAACAATTAAATTGTCGTTTTAACAAGCTTCACTTGTTGTGGCTGAAATGTTAATTGCCGAACGAACAGTTATAGAAAACGGAGCAATAACTCCGCAGTGCGCCTATTTTTGGTCATTGGTCGCTTGTCTCGCCCATTTATGGGCCCAGATGATGAAGTCATAATTAAGTTTTAAGTGCCAAGTCCAAAATGAGGTGTAATGTCAATTTCCCTTCGAATTTCCTAGTTGAAGAGGTTTTAAAGAAGTTATTTTTCAACCTTTTAATAACTTTGTTATGAAATATTGTATTTCTACTCAGTGAAACACTGCATATGGCAATTTCAAGCTTTCAATATGCATATCCAAGTAAGTTTCCCTACATGGCCAATTTTAGAAAATCAATTAAAAACACATGCTTGACCCATATAGCTAATTTCCCTCACACCTCGCTCAGCGGCATCGAATTAATTGAGAAATTTATGAGACGACGGCTATCAAACAAATTTGCAAATCCAAATATGCAAATTCTGTCGGCGCTTCAAAACGAAAGTCGAGCGGAAAGCCAAGCCAAGTGGAATTTATTGCAAACCGAATCGGACCGAAGCGGACCCAAACTGAAGAAAACGACCGCTTGCTGAGCATTTGTCATGTGGCGGCCGGGCTTTTTCGGTTCCAGATCGGTTTGGTCGCGGATTCGGATTCGGTTTCAGTTCGGTTCTCGCTTAATATTTCATAAGCCTGTATTCGTTTTGTCCTTTGCATGGGTCTCTGAATGCTGAATGTTTGCCTCTGCTGCTGTTGCCGCTAAAAATTCCTCTGCAATTTCAGTTTTTGTTCAAATACCATGCTGAAAGATTTATCGTCTTGTTGGGAGCTGCATTCTTTGTTCTCCGATTTGTGCCTCTCGTTTTTATTTTTGGTTTCGTGTGTGCCTTAATGAATTGCTTTTTAATTTGATTTGACTAATAAAATACCCCCTTCTTGTGTTGCATCCGTTGCAGGTTCACAGTTCCGGCAGCTTTGAGTTGCGCCTGAAGTACTTCAGCAACGATCACGGGCGGGACAACGAGGGTCGCTGCTGCAGCGGGGAGTCGGACGGAGCGACGGGCAAGTGCCTGGGCAGCTGCAAGACGCGGTTTCGCGTCTGCCTAAAGCACTACCAGGCCACCATCGACACCACCTCCCAGTGCACCTACGGGGACGTGATCACGCCCATTCTCGGCGAGAACTCGGTCAATCTGACCGACGCCCAGCGCTTCCAGAACAAGGGCTTCACGAATCCCATCCAGTTCCCCTTCTCGTTCTCATGGCCGGTAAGTAAAGCACTGGATAATATAAATATAGATTCATGTGGGAAAAATCTGAGCTATAAAAAAAAAAAATAACATATGTAGATAATCAAAAGAAATCAATTCAACTTTAAAAATCATAAAACAGGCTACACATTTACTGTGATTACAGCAGCTATAAAACTAAGGCCTTAGCCACACACTTTTCGCTGTCACTGTTTCCGTATATAAATGGCCTGTGCAGATGGCTTTTATATTTAGATTTGCCCTGCGTCGACGCCAGTCACTCATTCAGTCAGTCAATAAATATTTCCATGTTGTCTTCTTTATACGTTGAGCGTAGTTTTTCGCCAGAAAACTTATTCGTGCGGCATCTTTGCTAATTTGTTTGGGCTTTTTATAGCCCCCGATCGCCTGCGTCTGCTCCCGCGGGAGAACAACTCCCCTGATGCCGCATTCATTTATTTCCGCCGGGCGTCCTTGTCGAGGGTTGTTGGCTGTGGCGCACACGCCGCACCAAACATCTGTCGACTATTAAAAATGCGCTGAAAACGCGTGCGCGAACCGCACCACGGCACACCACCGCTCTATCACCGTCACCACCATATTCAGCACCACCGCCATTGGTGCGATCCAGTGCGATACGATAGTATACTATACTGTACGAACTGGCGAGCGACAATTTCCAGATCGCTGCAACGCAAGGCAACAACCCACCCTTGGGTTGCCGAAGTTTCCGTTACTTTTTGCCCTACACTTTTCCGGTTTGTCTTTTTGGAAAAAAATTATATTAAGTTGAATTTCCCGAAGTCACAGCTTCCATAGAACTAACTCCGAAATCCATTCTTCTTTCTAACAAACTGTCTAAAAAAGTTCTTTATAAAACAGGCAGAAATATTGAAACATACATTTCGAAATAGAATTAATTTCCAACTTAAACTTGCTATAGCTTTTGTATCTCGGATGATGGTGGTGGTTTGAGTTAGGGTTGTTCACTGATCCAGTGAAGTCACCTTTTGGTGATTTACTTTTTAGGACTTTTACCCCTGTTATTTTATAGCCCCTCCTTAAAGCGCACGTGTGCTCAATAAATTGCTGAAATTTTGAAATACCGCCACTGACGCTGAGTCTTTATTCTGTTCAGCTCGACTGGCCAAGAAAAATATGTATCGTGGTTGTGGCCCAGCTCAGCTCAGCTCGGCATGCCGTGCATTTCTTAATTATTATTACGACAGGAGGCTCTACATGATGATGGGTCCACCCTAGAAACGAAGAAGTTACTCAAGCTTCAAAGTATTTATGCCAGTAGCAATAACTGGAGTTTGTAACGTATTTTTGTGTCAGTGCGCCCGCAGTTTCTAAGGGGTGTTTTTACTTCTCTCCCCATATAACATAGTATTCCTCTATCTCGATCCCTCTCCCTCTTTTCCTAGTGTACACTTAGCTATTTCTCTTTGCGTAGACACTTTACTTCCTAATTGTTGAGCGGTCTGCGCATGTGCAGCGTCACTATTATTATCATTACACACATGTATCTTAAGTGTGCAAAGTCATGGTCCGAAAAAGGGGGAGGAAGCTAGGGAAAGGGTGGGGAGGGGGCTATTACCACCGGGCCAGGTAGCGAAAGATGTTTTGGCACGTGAAATGTGTAAGCTGAATACATTTTTAGCGATTAAGCTGCGGGCAGGCATAAATAAACAATTAGCGAACTATGGGCTAGCATAATTAAGTTAAAACGCACGCGCCAAATTGTTGATCTTCGGTATAAGTTAAATATAGTGAAAAGGGAAATTCACGTCGCATTCTATCGTCAATGTTTTTTGGAGTGTTTTTTATTTTTAGACTTTTCAAGAAAATGCTAGACTTTATTTTGGTAAATTGCTTCTTGTGATCTATTTTATCTTTACTGGGGCAAGAACTTCAATCCTTTGTTTTGCCCTCTAAAATTAGTTTGCTGTTTCAATCGGTGCTCCTAGAGCGTTCTAGACTTTATTTCGGTCCGTTTCCGCGCACTTTCAACTTCAAAACATTTCTAGGTCAAACTATAAATTTAATTATAGTATGACTCTGTCTGCTGCCGCTGCTGCACCAACTAATTTAATGTTGCACTTAATTAAAACAACGAAAGACGAGCCACGCATGCCTGACGACACGCCAGAAGATATAGCAACCGATGTTGCATGTAGGGATAGGGGGCTGCCACTCCCCCTTTCCGCCCTTCGCCCGCCCAGCGACTAAAAATAGTCAAGCGATGGCAGGCAGCATTCATGCTCCTCTTGTTCGTATTGAACTTTGCTACTTTTGTCCCCCGTCTGACGGGCTGTACTGTCTTGTCTTGTGCCTTGCGTCTTGCGTCTTCGGTCTTGAGTATTGGGTCTTCGGGCTGTGTCTTCTGAGAGTCAGTCAGTCCCCCTGTGGCTGTTGCTACGTGTCTGGCTACCACTCCTACTCCTGCCGCCGTGCACTTCACCCTATCCAGATATCCCTATGCTACATTCTGTATGCTATATGCTGGATATTGACGTTGATATACAGCACCGACGCACGCGATATTCACTAAGCGGCCGCTGATGCATGTTGCCTCATTTATTTTTGGATGTGGCATACGCCAGTGCAGCGAGTGTCTATAGGTACTCGCAATTTATACGCTATATATGCCCACTAAGGGAAGTGAAATAGAGGGACTTTCCTATAGATTCATACACCAAATATTCGCCAGAACTAAAGAATAGCATCCAACTTGAGATCCTCAACTAAAGCTCCATAAATTGGACTTGTAAAAATTCACATAATAATGGGAAACTTCATTCAGACGAGCGGGGCCAGCACGTAGCCACTGTTGAAAACTTTATTTCTCTGCACAATAAAACCAATAAACCATCGCAGCGCTTCATTTCATTTTAGCCATTCGTTTGTTATTACCTTTCCTGCTCATTTCCCATTGTATGCCGCTGGTTAAAGCCGATCATCTATGTCTGATTTGCTTCCTGTCGTGCCCATATAAATTTTACGTTTATTCGCAGCGACAAAAAGAAGAGATTCGCGCAGAGCGCAATTTCAATGTCTGATTACGACAAGCACACAAAAACCAAATGGCAATGTAATCGTTATGCAATCAATCGGCAACTGTGGCTTATCAACCAAATGAATTCTACATCTCCGGTTGCCCTAGGCCCACGCAAAATCGAAAGTTGGTCGAAAAATTAGTCATTTACAAGCGAATCGAAACGCGGAGCTCCAAACTCGTAGCTCTACGCAAGCCAAGAAAAAACACACACCCATGGAAAACCAAGCGCTGCAGCCAGCAGTAGTAGCAGTAGAGACACCTCTGCAAAAGTTTCAATCGGCTGGTTTTCGCCTTGCTTTGGATTCGGATTTGGATTTTGTGTCATCTCTGCCGGTTTTTCCAGCAGCGCTGCATTTGAAATCAAGTGTGAATTGAGGGCGCTGCCTGCCGGTTGCATTCGAAGTTGCATTTTGCCGATTTGCATTTGAAATGCATTCGCATTGCATTAGATTCGGCGGTCCGGGGAGGCATTCGGGCGTTTGGGGTATCGTGTGGGCGACCAACTTGCCTAGCCGCCTGTCATAATCTCCTTATAATGAGTGCTCACTGTGGGGGCGATGGAGCTCTAGGGAGCTTTCCATTAGCTCGGAATTAGTTATAGTCGATACGATTTGATAAGTGTGGATGGCATTAGTGCCTGTCATTTCCCGTTTAGATTTGAACTTTCTTTAACCATTTCCTTTTCTTCTTTCCGATTTACAGGGTACCTTCTCGCTGATCGTCGAGGCCTGGCATGATACGAACAACAGCGGCAATGCGCGCACCAACAGTAAGTTTAACCTATAATACATATTCAATAACAAAAATCTTTTAGGCTGTGAAATTACTTCCTTGAAACATGGGCAAAAGTTATGAGCTCATCATCCTGCTTCCTGTGATCGAAAGCTGTCAAAAAAAGCGGCAAGCGATCGCACAGACCCGCAACTTGATACCTTGGCAGGCTCTAGCTTTTGCTGCTCTTCGCTCAGTGTAAGATTTCCGGGGTATTGAGTGGTTTTAAATATCCAACCAACCAACCATCCATCCAGCTAAACACACACACACACACACACACACACACACATGGGGGATAATCGAGGGCCAGACTTTGTCGCCTTTTGTTGTCTGCCTGTTTTGGAACGGAAGTGTGCTCGAAGTTGAGGTTTGGCCATCCCTCATTTGCCTGAAATGTGCAATTAAGCTCGGGCTCACGAACTAAACGCTGTACTAGTCCAATGCGATTCCGATTGTAACGATCGAGAGAACCGAGATCGTGTGTAATCCATCTTGGAAACAATGCTACATGAATCTCTGTGTAGTAACTGATTGTCTTCCAGCGATAAGGACCACACAAGGATCCAGCTCTAGTCAGCTCACAAATCCTTGACAAAGCCGAACGATTTTTCTTTCAACAGCCCAAAAAGCAGAATTCCTTAGCTCCGATTTTTAAAAACACTTTTTTGTGGCTGATTTTCCCACACAATTTGATTGAAGTGCGGAGAAGGAGAAGCTACCTGCTTGGGGCTTAGCTACCTGCACTTTCTTTTGCTTTCGAGATTTATGGAGTTTTCATAGGAATTTCTAGCATGTTGTTCTCTTTGTTTTTCGTCTCGCCAGGCCCTTTTTTTTCCTTTTCGATTTTTCTATATATAGCTTGGCCTATTCCTTCAAGGAATTTTAATTGTTTTGCTGGGAGCTCCTTAACCGATTTTCACTCGGCATCCCGCTGTGCCGCCTCAACTACAGGCTAATTTCCGAGGCGGTCCCAGGCTAATAGATCTTTATCGGTACACAAGTATCGCCGAGTCCATCCCCATGAGCACATTTCGAACTCCCCAACTCCGCCGGCAATTGCAATTTCAATTTCTGCACACCGAGATTTCCTAGTCTCGCCGCCTGTCAAGGATTAATTTCATTATTTAAAAGTATGCAACTTAGTTTCATTTTCCTCCTTTTTTTTTTCTTGCGCTGAATGACGATCTCCCGCATACTTGGACTTGCATAGCGAGTTTACGCCGCAGCATTTTGCCAACGAGTTTAGCTCTTTTTTTGTTATATTCATTTAACATAAATTACATATAGCAGCGGGCGGAGGAGGGGTGGTGCAACGCACATGGCGACCTTTTCGCCAGGTTTTCGCCCAGAGCCGGAGGCCAACTTAAATGGCCAAGAGCCAAAGGAACCGGACCTGCTGGGCAAAGGAATCTGAAACTGAAGTTCGAAGGCTGAGGCACTGGGAGAAAACTGCAAACTTGATACTGACCGTACTAAGAATATTTATTTATTTCTGGCCTAATAACTTAATGACAAACGTAATTAGAATTAGTAATTAGAAGTAAATCCTTTGTGAATCCACTTTGTTTTTAATCGGTTAGCATCAATATGATGGCACTTTTCGTACTGTGTAAGTGGCTTTGCAAGGTGATTCTCTGGCCTCTTGGCTTGATGCGTTCAGAAATCTTTCAACTCATGGTTTTCGAGATTTTCGCCGCACTGTGGCAGCCTCTTCGGCTTCCTCACCTATCCCTACCTACCAATTAATCTCTGCCAATGCCAAAGTTGTTAGTTGCACGTTGTTGTGGCCGCTGCTCTCTGCTCTCCTGGTTCGATGTTGTTAAAATGGTTATCTTTTAATTTTAACTCATTGGATCAAGAAGCGGCAGCCCGGCAACAAGAGCCCAACTTCTCTTTTCGACTTGGCTTCCTTCGATCTTTTCTGGCTGGTCCGTCTGTCTGTGTGTCTGACTGTCTGCCACAAAACTTGTCGTTGTTGTATTCGTTTTTGTTGTCGTCGTGTGTCTTGATAAAATGGTATTTTCGAAAAAATTCCTCAAGTCCAAGTCAGCGATACTTGGGGAGGCGGATGCTGCAAATACAAAAAAAAAAAGTATTGGGGAGGAGGGAGTCAGAGTCAAGTTTGGATTTCTTGTTGCAAATTTGTTGCACACAAATTTCACTCATTTGTTGAGCGCAGCAAATGGGTTGACAAAGCGGTTGCAAAAGTGGCTTAGAAATAAGCAACGTTTGTGCCAAATAGTTTTCCATTTCAGATATTTCTCTAAGTTTTACTTTTTGTGCCTAATTATCTTCCATGAGAAATTTCCACTTTTCCGCGATCGTCAGCTAGTTTGGCTTTTCCACAGATAATTATGAAAATTCAACTTTTCACAAAATTCGCTTGCTATATATTATTGCACGTTTTTTGCAAACTGGCCAAACTGGCCAGAAATTGTGCGTCTCTTGCCGGCTTGTCTAATAACCTGTCATGCCACAAATCCATGCGCTTTATCGCACTGCCGAAGCTAACGTGTGTGTCGGTGTTGCAAATGTAAATAAAACCACAAAGTACAATTCGAATTTTTTTCCTTGTTTTTTATTTATTTATTTATTTTTTTTTTTTTGGATTTTGTTTTTGGGAATGCTGTTGGCTGGTGCGATTTTTGCATTGAATGCTTTTCCATGTTGTCGGCCCCGTTCGTCGGCAGGTGAAGTACACACAAGCACACACGAGTTTTTGGCCAAAAAAAAAAAAAAATGCAATTGCCAACCGCTAAGCCAACAGCTAGTGGCTCGAGCAACGGGCCAAGAATTCTTGTTGCCGCATTTGAGTTGTGCATATTTTTGGTAATTAATTAGTGAGTTTTTGGAGTTGCCGAATTTTTTATTTCATATTTTTATTGGTCAACCAGTTGGGTCGCTTGTCAATGGTTTCGCTCCATATGTGAGTCTGTGCAAAATATATAGCTTTGACAATATGGCTACACATATACATATTTGGGCCACAATTTTTGGTCGGTTGCTCAATAGTCAAAATACTTAATTGAAAAGTGAGACAGTTTCCTTTCCATTATCGCTATTAGCTTCACTTTCTCTGCTCTAATTTTCCAGGCGCTATTAAAATGGGGGCCTTCTCGGTTTTGCTTTGTTCTTAGACTTTTTAGTTTCGAACAATAAATTCCAGACGGATTAGCGCTGGATTTTCCAACTAAAAACTTGGCTATGGCTTGGCTTAGGATTCAGCTTTAACTTCAGCTTGTCTGCATGCAATTCGAATAGTCATGCACCTGCAATTTACTTTATAGACCATGGCATAATGTGGCTGCACATGTATCTGTATCTGCATCGCTGCCAGAGTATCTGCATCTGTGTAAATGTGCCTGTAGATAGGCGACGCACACAAACGAGTTGCCAGTTGCCTTACCAGCCACAGCGACAGCCATCCCAAATCCAAAGTCGAGACCGGTCGGCGAACAGCTGAAAAATGCCTCGACGAGCTTGGCTGGCGGTCGGTCTGATGCCTGCTGCCTTCTTTTATTTTTTCTTACTTACTTTTTGTATCTTAGCCATGCCCCGTGTCTGGCTGCCAGTTTGTGTGTGCCTCTCTCATCGCCAAATACCAAGTACTGCACTCCGTGCCCTGGCCAAACTGCATACCTCGGCTTGAGCACTTGACTCTGTGACAAGCAATTGCATTTCGGGTGTTTCAAGTTGCTTCGCTTCGCTTCGCCTTGCCTTGCCTTGCCACGTTTGATTTCGATTTTTGGTTTTTCCATTTCCCATTTACTGCATTCCAAACAGAGATTTTTCAATCTTTCTGTCTCTGCCCCAAGCGCCATCTCATCGGATCATCTTTAACCCAATTAATCTTCATTAGTCTATCGCCGGGCTCGTCGGCTTGTTCTCACACACTTATCATGGTCTCGATCTAATCGCCGTCTTTTTCACTTGCAGAGCTCCTCATCCAGCGACTCTTGGTGCAGCAGGTACTGGAAGTGTCCTCCGAATGGAAGACGAACAAGTCGGAATCGCAGTACACGTCGCTGGAGTACGATTTCCGTGTCACCTGCGATCTCAACTACTACGGATCCGGCTGTGCCAAGTTCTGCCGGCCCCGCGACGATTCATTTGGACACTCGACTTGCTCGGAGACGGGCGAAATTATCTGTTTGACCGGATGGCAGGGCGATTACTGTCACATACGTAAGTAGAAAATGGTTTTTAAATACGCAATACTCTGCGTGGGAGGGGTTGTCTTAAAGAAGAAGGTTAAATAGCAAAGGGTACTTTTTGTAAACTGGGAATATATCTAGAATAGCTGGTTTACGTTTCAATAGATATAGAATTTTCCGACTAACTAGAGTTCTTTGTAAGCCTTTCTCCCCTATGATTATTTCGTGATTGGTTGAAACATTTACAAAGCATAAGCTCAGCCTTAGCTAACCACACGGATCAATAGCCTCCATCGCCATCGGTACTCCCATAAGCATTCTTTACGCCAAAAACACTTGGCCCGCTCTGTTTGTTGTTGCTTCTGCCGATCTCCCAATTCAAGTGGCTCAAAACCTAAGTTTTTGTGTTTTTTTTTTTTTTTTGCCTGCCAGCTCTCATTATTATTGAAAATCACTTGCTTGTCAAATCAAATGAGATGATTGTACACAATGCCCAAAAATAAAGAAAATCGAATGCTGCTTGCTGGCCCAACGAATTAAAGTATAATTATTTTCGAGTGCGTACCGGCGATGAATTGACAAAAATGAAACTAAAAATTTGAATACTGAAAATGGCCATCAAGTGGGGAGGAAGAAATCAAAGTCAAACAAATAAATTAAAAATCAATGAAGTTCGGGAAACGAAAAGCAAAATGCAAGATATTGGAGAAAAGTCATTTGTCATTGGAAGAACAAAACGTCTAACGAACTGCCGAGAGCAGGAATTCGGGCAGCTCTTTGTAGTTTGTTTGGTAGTCGATCGTTGTTAGCTACCTTTGCTTTACCAACATTTTAAACTGTGAATCAGAGCAGACACACCATGCCACACCATGCCACACCATGCCCCTGATGATGATGGTGGTGATGATGATGAGGAGCAGGGCATACAAAAATCTTCCCACGCCAAGTGCAAGGGCCCAGGTTTTTGGACCAAAAAGGTGTGGTGCCGGTGTATCTGTATCTGTATCTGTGTCTGTATCGGTGCTGTATCTGTATCTGTGTCTGCGTAAGGGGTCCACTCGCACAGATACAGATACAGATGACGATCAAGGTTTGAGTTTGAGCTCGGGTTGGTTTGCTTCACCGCCGTCGTCGTCGTCGTCTGCATGCCGAGCATTTCTGAGGACCCGAGAAGAAGGGTCGACCCAAGAACAAACTTCCTTTAGGGCTGTTGTGGCAACGTCTGATTACACCTTAAATGTCGTAGTCTCCTGAAGACGCTTCTTCGCCTCGATTCTTCCCCCTTCTTGCCCCGTTTCTTTCCGTTCCTTTCCGTTCCTTCAGTTTTCGTTTTGTTTTTTTTTTTTTATTTGCTGCCTTTTTTCGGGCCAGATAATTTTTGTGTCCTGCTGCCGGTTTAGCAAGTTGCCAGCGGAAGAGGCAGCTGCTCCTGCTTGCTATATTTTATTTTCAACTTAAATGCGCAGAAATGAGCTTAAATTAAGGCACACACTCGCACACATGTGCGAAAATTATTTTCCAGCAGCAGGAGCAGCAAATAAAGCAGCAAATAAAAAGGCAAAACGTGCAGGCTGCAAAAACAAAACATGCGAAACCGAGTAAATTGGCCCAAAAGGTTATTTCTTCTGGCTCCTTCATCCCCCTCTGTCTTTCTTTGGGCCAAGTGCGTATATGAATGAAGTTAATTTCAAGGAAATGAGCTATTTCGGCTAAAGTTAATGAATGACAGGCAGCTGGCTGGTCGGTCAGTGGGTGCTAAAAAGAAACATATGCTAGATGTTTTTCAAGAAGAGTTTCGAGAACCCTTTGGCCAGAAGTGAAAGTAAGTGCAAGATTCGGATATATATATCATTCGATTAGCGCGAATTATCTGTGCCCTGGGGCGTGTGAACTTCTTTTTCACTTTCAGGAAAATCTATTTCTAGCCCGACTTCGTCTTCTGCGGGCGATGGTAATAAAAATCATTGGCAATTGCCAATATTACGCTTTTTATCCATAGCTATATATATATGTATATATTAAAAGGGGGCAGGAGCATGAAGCCTCTTCTACGTTGAGAGAACACGTTTTTGTGATTTTCTAGCAATTTTCCCGATGCCGCCGCCGCTTGCTTCTGAATGAAACTCACTCGGTTTAAAGAGGAGCATCATCATCATCATCGGCGGCTCCTTCCACGTTCTGGGCTCCTTTTGGCATTGCCTTTTTTAGTTTTGTTCACGACTTTTACCCCTTCTCTAGGCCCTTGTGGCAACTCCCCAACTTCCTGCTGCCGCTGCTGCTGATGCTGCTGCCGCCGTTGCTTCTCTTGCCGGCCGAAACATGTTTGCCACATTCTTCGGAGAGATCCCAGCTCCAGCTCCAGCTCCATCTCCAACTGCAGCTCCAACTCCAGCCCAGCTTCCAATCGAAGTTTTCGTCGAACCTTTTGAGCTTGGGAATCTGTTTTCTGTTTTGGGCCACGGCCTCCGCCTCAGCTGCTCAGGCTGCTGCTGCTGCTGCTTCTTCTTCTCCTGGCCATGGGATTATTTCATTTTGTGTGTTTCCTTTTTGGCCTTAGAAACAAGTTATTCCTGCTTGGCTTAAAGCACTCACACACTGCCGATTGCCGAGAGTTTGAGAGCCACTGGCCATGATTCATTTTTTATGGGTTTTCTTCTTCATTTTTTTTTTTTAGTTTTTTTGTTTAGCTTAGTCTGTGCTAAAACTTTTTAAACGTTTTCCTATTGTTTAGCGAGCGGCTTTTGTTTTATTTCCCAGAGACATCTTTTATGTTTTTCATTGCCAGACGCGTGAAAAAGAAAGTTTTTTCGGCACTTCTGCTTCGGAATTGCCTCAATTTGATGGATCTCGATGTCTGTGAGTGGGTTGAGCAGTTCGTTGTCGAGTGGGTGTCCCCTGGGTTTGGGCTTGGAATTGGGATTGTGTTGTTGTTTTTTTTTTCTCGAACAGGTGGGGAGTCCATTTCAAAGGCATTTAAATTTTTGGGAAAGTGTTTTGCCCCCACCACTGCAACCACCACCACCAGCACCCCTATAGTTTACATTTCAATTAATTTATATTTAAATTTCACCTTTTTTATTTGCAGCCAAATGCGCCAAAGGCTGTGAACATGGACATTGCGACAAGCCCAATCAATGCGTGTAAGTATTTTATTTGATCGTATTTATTTGATTAGGCCTTTTGTGAACATATCAGGAAATAGCTCGTTAAGTTTAGTTTGCTGCTTGTAGATAGCTTATGAAAATATTTACCAAATCGTCTTTCAAACTTCTAGAATTATGTTAATTAAGCCAACTGTTGCCAACTGCAACTAACGGGTTAGTTTGCCTTCAATTTAATGATGATTTCTGTCCTCCTTGTGTTTGCACGTTTTATTTGCTTGTGTTTGTTCTCTGCTTGGTTTTTTACTTGCCCACCACCCAGTGAAAAACAACGAGGAAAATCGCAACAACTATCATGATGGGGCACACCTTTTCAATGTAATGCTGAATGTTTGACTGCTACCGTGAGCTTTGCGAAAAGGGCAGAAAACACTTTGCTGCTCTTTTATTTTATTTTTTATTATTTTCTTTGTTTTTTGTTCTTCGTTTTTGTTTGGATTTTAATGCACGTTTTTTTATTTGCTCGTTTGTTCGTTCGGCGACCGCAGAAATTCTTTCTGTTTGGCGCGATGTCATTTGATTTGGCTGGGGTTTTGCATTACAATTTTGAAGCGAAGTAAAATCCAGCAGGCCAAATTGAATTACAAGTACCGAAGTTTTTCCCACATTTCTGCCCATCAAGGTGTAAGCGAACACTTTTGACGACGCTCGCAAATATTTGCAGATATTAGCAGCATACAATTTCAACAAAAAAAGAAACAGCTGCACGAGAACACAAAGTTCAATACTGCCAGCCAGCCAGACATTACGTTTTTTACATAACTCGTTTGCTATATATTTTGTTTTGTATTATGAAAATAGGTTTGTGCCGATGCTGGCACTCCAAGAGCGATCTGCCAAATTGATTTTCAAACGTCGATCGTAGAGGATGTTGCTCATTACTTTGGCATTATGTTGGCCAATAAACCTCTCACTGCCAGGCGGAAATCAAACATTTTGTGGTCCGCCGATAATTGTGCCAAATAAAAAGGAGCACCAAAATCAACACATCATTGTGTGGCTTGGAGTAGTAGTAAAGTAAAGTGATTGGTGGAACTGTTTTGTGAATCGAATTGTTAGCTGGAAACCGCAGATACGCCCGGGTATGCGTGCCACTTAGCCAGGTTGTTTGATGGTGGGAATATTTTAATAATTCTAAGCGCATACAGCACACATTTGCTAGTTGGCAACGCGACGCTTGCTTGTTTTTTTTTTTCGACATTTCTTTGTGTACACACTGGCTGACGCATATCAATTACTACTTGTCTCCCAGTCAGTCAGTCTGTCTGCTTGTCTTTCTGTCTGTTACTTGTCTCTCCGATCCGAACCGAACTCGAACTCCGGCACTTCCACCCACTGCCACTCCGCCCGCCGGTTTCAACAGGTTAGCTGTCTTGGTTTGAATTATTAACTATTGAAATCTTTGTGGGTGAAGGCTTTTTAGCCATACAGTTTTAGCCAACAGTTGCATCTGGCAATGCGTGCTCGTGCGTGCCTGCCTGCCTGCGTTATTTGTTGTTGCAGAGGAAACACTTTTTTCTTTTGGCTTGAAATCAATTTATGATCGTGAGAAATGCAAAAATTTTGTGACTCCCTCGAAGCTCTCTGCTCTGCCCCCTTTCTCTTCTTCATTTTCAAGTGTGCGGATATGACTTCTTACAGAGACATTCGTTTTACTTCAATTGCGAACGAGACTTTTTCAAGTTGACAAGCCTTCTTCCTTTCCCTGTCTCTCTTCATCTTTTTGCTCTTTTCTTGCCCATCTTCTGCGTTTTTCGACTGCAATCAAGCGTGGCATGCAAACAAGTGTACGGTGGGGCAGGGAGCGGGATGCAGGGATGCGTGGAACAGGTGATGGAGCACCGGTCTTCCGTCCTATTCGCTCGCATTTCAAAAGTCAAAAGTAAGCCAGCGCCCGCGGCGCTTCAATAAACAGAGTCAAAGATCTTTAAGTGCATTTGTGCAGTTTTTAGAGAATGGAATGAAATTAGCGATACCCAATTTTTATTTTTAGATATGATTCACATAAAGGCATGGGCACACTTCAGTCCTTAATATAATTTCAAATTCACCTACGGTCACACTAACCACCCGCTGTTACCTTCATTTATTTACAGTTGCCAACTGGGCTGGAAGGGAGCCTTGTGCAACGAGTGCGTTCTGGAACCGAACTGCATCCATGGCACCTGCAACAAACCCTGGACTTGCATCTGCAACGAGGGTTGGGGAGGCTTGTACTGCAACCAGGATCTGAACTACTGCACCAACCACAGACCCTGCAAGAATGGCGGAACCTGCTTCAACACCGGCGAGGGATTGTACACATGCAAATGCGCTCCAGGATACAGTGGTGATGATTGCGAAAATGAGATCTACTCCTGCGATGCCGATGTCAATCCCTGCCAGAATGGTGGTACCTGCATCGATGAGCCGCACACAAAAACCGGCTACAAGTGTCATTGCGCCAACGGCTGGAGCGGAAAGATGTGCGAGGAGAAAGTGCTCACGTGTTCGGACAAACCCTGTCATCAGGGAATCTGCCGCAACGTTCGTCCTGGTTTGGGAAGCAAGGGTCAGGGCTACCAGTGCGAATGTCCCATTGGCTACAGCGGACCCAACTGCGATCTCCAGCTGGACAACTGCAGTCCGAATCCCTGCATTAACGGTGGAAGCTGTCAGCCGAGCGGAAAGTGTATTTGCCCAGCGGGATTTTCGGGAACGAGATGCGAGACCAACATTGACGATTGTCTTGGCCACCAGTGCGAGAACGGAGGCACCTGCATAGATATGGTCAACCAATATCGCTGCCAATGCGTTCCCGGTTTCCATGGCACCCACTGTAGTAGCAAAGTTGACTTGTGCCTCATCAGACCGTGTGCCAATGGAGGAACCTGCTTGAATCTCAACAACGATTACCAGTGCACCTGTCGTGCGGGATTTACTGGCAAGGATTGCTCCGTGGACATCGATGAGTGCAGCAGTGGACCCTGTCATAACGGCGGCACCTGCATGAACCGTGTCAATTCGTTCGAATGCGTGTGTGCCAATGGTTTCAGGGGCAAGCAGTGCGATGAGGAGTCCTACGATTCGGTGACCTTCGATGCCCACCAATATGGAGCAACCACACAAGCGAGAGCCGATGGTTTGACCAATGCCCAGGTAGTCCTAATTGCTGTTTTCTCCGTTGCGATGCCTTTGGTGGCGGTTATTGCGGCGTGCGTGGTCTTCTGCATGAAGCGCAAGCGTAAGCGTGCTCAGGAAAAGGACGACGCGGAGGCCAGGAAGCAGAACGAACAGAATGCGGTGGCCACAATGCATCACAATGGCAGTGGGGTGGGTGTAGCTTTGGCTTCAGCCTCTCTGGGCGGCAAAACTGGCAGCAACAGCGGTCTCACCTTCGATGGCGGCAACCCGAATATCATCAAAAACACCTGGGACAAGTCGGTCAACAACATTTGTGCCTCAGCAGCAGCAGCGGCGGCGGCGGCAGCAGCGGCGGACGAGTGTCTCATGTACGGCGGATATGTGGCCTCGGTGGCGGATAACAACAATGCCAACTCAGACTTTTGTGTGGCTCCGCTACAAAGAGCCAAGTCGCAAAAGCAACTCAACACCGATCCCACGCTCATGCACCGCGGTTCGCCGGCAGGCAGCTCAGCCAAGGGAGCGTCTGGCGGAGGACCGGGAGCGGCGGAGGGCAAGAGGATCTCTGTTTTAGGCGAGGGTTCCTACTGTAGCCAGCGTTGGCCCTCGTTGGCGGCGGCGGGAGTGGCCGGAGCCTGTTCATCCCAACTAATGGCTGCAGCTTCGGTAGCGGGCAGCGGAGCGGGGACGGCGCAACAGCAGCGATCCGTGGTCTGCGGCACTCCGCATATGTAACTCCAAAAATCCGGAAGGGCTCCTGGGAAATCCGGAGAAATCCGCATGGAGGAGCTGACAGCACACACACAAAGAAAAGACTGGGTTGGGTTCAAAATGTGAGAGAGACGCCAAAATGTTGTTGTTGATTGAAGCAGTTTAGTCGTCACGAAAAATGAAAAATCTGTAACAGGCATAACTCGTAAACTCCCTAAAAAATTTGTATAGTAATTAGCAAAGCTGTGACCCAGCCGTTTCGATCGATTGAGACATCATTGTATCCAGCAGGAACATTTTTATAGATTTTACAAAATGCAATCTTAGGAATTATTCAATTGAAAACTATACACTTGAAATATACATTTTAAAAAATACTGAAAATTCTTAAAAAAAAAAAAAAAGCAAATGAAACACTCGATCGAAACCGCAAATGGGAAACTGACCTTGCACCCTTGATTATTCCAATGGACTGACCTAAGCCTAAAGTTGTATACCATATAAAGTCAACCAATCAAAATTGAAAACCTTTTGTTTATGACAACCTCATATCGCTCAAAGGAAAAATGACTTGACCAATTGCTTACTAGAATTTAGACCAAGACCAAGAACCACTGGACGACAGAGTCGAAGAGACGACTCTCCATACGTTTTGACGTTTTGCATGTTACTGAAAAATCTGCTTCAATTTAATCTATTTTTCATTTAGTTCGATATAAATTGTAAATATTAATGCTAGCCGTAGCCAACGCGTATGTGTAAACTAATGACAAAACGATTGAAAGAAACCTCCTCATTGACGCCGCCCGAGATGTCGGTGCTTTTCTAAGGCAAGGCAGTTGGCTGAATCGGGCGATTTGTATATAGTACTCATAGGTCACATCGATATACGAAATGGATAAGAGAAAAAGATGAAAAGCCACACAAAAAAACTACATAAATTGACACTATCTCGACTATTTAGTTTCTAACTATGTATATGTAAATGTAGTAAACGAAGACACTAAACTTAACTCGACTCTAGCTTAATGTTAATTTAAATACCCTACACAAACAAACAAACAAACAAACAAACATGCGAAGACAAGCAAAACATTTAGTGATTCTATTTTAAGTACTTCTAATTTACCCTACACCCAATTATTTTTTTCGATTTTTAAACTTATTATTTTAAATTTTATTTTTTAAATTTGTCCATCTACAAACCCTATTATATTTTTTTTGGCCTATTCCGATTTGGAGCATTTATCAGCGATGAAGTCAATAATATTTGTAGTTAGCGCCTAACTGTAAACGAAATGTATTGAATTTATAAATTGTAAGATACAGATACAATCAACTGTCATGAAAACTCAAAAACTGAATTGGAAAAAAAAGAACAAAAAATTATAAGCAAAAAGTGAATGAAATATACAAACAATATACACACTACTAAAGAACAAATGAAAATTCGTGTTTTTCAAAGTCTCCAAATAGTCTTATTATTATAATCTTTTGTTAGTAAAGCATAAAAGGTTTATACAATTTAATTTTGATCTCAAAACCGAAGACAACCAGACCTTGTGCAGCACGAAGACGCAAAAACTGTTTGCGAAATTCCAAAATGTCAAAATTAAATCAATAAAACTACACTAAAATTGCAAATGGTTCCTCGTTAGTGTAAAGAAATGAAAACTAGTTGTAAAAGTGCTAGAAACAAACTGTGCAGCTAATTATCTGATAAATCCTACGCAGTATATATTTTTATATGTTTGCTCCACAGCTCTCTCATCCAATTTTGTACATAAAGTTCTCCGATATAAGCTTTTACAGCCTATAGCCACACACACATATATTTTTTATAAATATCTAATTTTTAAATAGTCGTTTTTAGTAATTTATATTTTTATTGCATATAAAAAGCCGAACAAGGAAACAAAAAAATTAGACAAACACACTCAAGAGAAAATTGTAAAAAGTTGATACGACCTTAGAAAGCAAATATTTATACCAGAAGAAACAAAAATGAAAAAACCCATAAAAATAGTAGTTACTTGCATACAATTGTAATTTAGTGTTGTACTTACGATTTAGTCTAAACAATTTTATGAAATTTTTTAGCAATTAAAGAAAAAATGAATTAAACAAAAAAAAACCAAGCAAGCAAAAAGCCACAAAAAAAAACGAGCAAAAAAAAATGCAAAGGAAAAAATATGAAAAAAAAAATAAAAAATTTTTATGAATGAATTCTAAACACAAATGTTTTCTTACTTGAATAGAACGTGGTATGGGTATTGCAGAAATTTTCTCTGATGAATGAGCATGTTTTTTCGAATTTCTTGGGAAACGATCAATTATTGCCTCACAATTATTCGTCTTGAAATAAAAATGGATACAATAAGTGGCTTTTTCTTTGACTGCTACATCATTGCATTCAAAGTGCTATTTTAATTGCAACTTCATAGCATATAAATAATAATCAGCCAAGAAAGAAAGCTAAGTACATGCTAGTAAAAGAATTTACGGCTGTTGCCCCGCGGAGCCAAAAATCCAAACTAAGCGGGATATGTAAAGCCAAAAAACATCAAAGTTGGTTTGTCTCCGCTGTCTTTTAACTGTTATTGTTGGAGTCTGTTGATATAGAAGTACAGTGGAACCCACGCGGTGAGTATTTCCCTAAAATAAAAAGGCTACATTTAGAAATGGGGGCAGCTATCTAAAACCTTCAATCACATTTTATTAAAAATGGTATTTGAATGGTTTGCACTTAAAAGTAGGCCATTTGCATTTGAAATATTTCTTTACTCTTAGTTTACTCTTACATTTCTTTGGCCTGGAGTGCTAGATTTTAACACCAATTTAAAATTTAATGTCCTATCATACAAACCATAATCAGCATATGCGGCCACTGTAACTAGAAAATAATGTGCATAAAATACCACCACGGTGCTGCATCTAATAGAAATTACAACATTTCGCACTCCGCACTCAACGCGCGCTGCGTGGCGAGTGGAGCTGCAGAACATTAACAATAAATTCTCGCATGCCATTGTGAAATTCTCACAATAATCATAAATAATAGGTTATTTCTACTTTTTAAACGGCCCGGCCGAGAGGCTGTTAATGAAGTTGCCTGGCCGCCGTGTGCGTATCTGTCTGATTTACTAACTGAGCGGCGATACTAAAGGAGAAATAAGCGACAAGACGGCGTCCAGGTCGAAACTCCGTCGCTGGGAGCTGCCTAATTAAGCAACTCTGCACTGCGAGAAAAGACTAGTGCTATAGAGAAAAGTGCTGGACATAATCAGGATATGTGTGTATTCTAGAAAGAACAAAATTTCTTACTACGCAGCGTTGGATAAATATTTCAACTCAATTCAAAAGCAAATAAAAGACACTGAAATGAAAGTAGATAACAGTAGTAGATAATCCTTCAGTAATGCTCGTTTTAATGAAAGTGCAAGGTCGGCTAAGTGAAAAGCTTCCCAGGCATTAGAAACAGTTGTTGAGTCTGAGTAAAGGCTTTGCATTCAAAGTGGCTAGTCATTAAGCCAGCAGGTGGGGAAATGGAGCCAAATGGAGCGTATCGCTTACCAGAAAGACAATTGCGGCAAAGATGCATCGGGCCGATGATCTCGAGGGTTTGGACCATTAAAATGCACTAAAACAATATTTTGTTAGGTCGTCTCACACACTTGGGCTGCAAACAGACCCCATCATCGATGATCGTCCACTTTGTTTGTTTATCAAGTTTGTTTACTCTAGATTTTGTCATTTCATCTTGGCCGGTGTGGAGATGCCCATGAGTGGGGATCTTCGCTCGTTTCTTTCATTTTTTTTTCTCTTTTTTTTTTTTGTCTTTTTTTTAATTGTGTTTACGTTAGCCCCTTGCTCCACACCAAATTAACCCATTGAGGAGGCATTTCAATTATGTTTGGATACACACAAGCAATGCGAACACTCGTTGACAGTAATATTGCCTTAAAAAGCCCGTAAAAAAATGAAAGATATATAAAAGACAGAATGAAGTGTCCCAAGCATTTATGCCTTTGTCTGAGAGCGTTGAAAATTGTTTGGCTCAATTCTCATAAAACGAAATATAACCAAAGTAAGAAAAAAGATCAACAACTTAGTGTTCTTGTTCTCATTCTTGTTGGCCTGTCGCCGTCTCTGTCACTCCGGTTTGAAAATGTTCTTTTTAGGTTTTTTTTTGATTTTTTTTTAAATTTTTATTTTTGTCTGTTTCTGTGTTGTCAGTTTTTTCGAATCCATCGTGCATTCATTGTCTTGCACTAATCGCCATAAAAGATCTCGCTTTTCATCTCTTCTCGTGACGCTGCGTTGTTGATCTTGAAAATCTGCTGTAAGTAAAAAAAAAGAAGCCAAAGCAACAAACAGCACACAAATCTCCGCTCCGATTCGAAATCCAAAATAGTAAGCCGAGGTTGCTCGAGGATTTGAATGGTCTTGGCCGTCTCATGATCGGAAATTGTAGCTTTGTACTTGCTCGAAGAATGGTTTTATTCGGGGATATATAAATCGTGCAGTGCGAGAAAATGCTAGATGAAAGGTTTCAAAATGCAAGTAATACAAATATTTTCGACCATTATTATAAATATTTAACCACTTATGACTTGCATAGTCAATTGAGAGGTAAAATGAGAATGTTCATTGATAAATAGCCCCATTAAAGATTAATCCTCTTCTGGATATATCTGATGTTCATTAACCCTTGATTCCCCCTTGATATCTCCCAGTGCATCCTACTCATATTTCAATATCTTTTCCATGCATATTCCCAGCCCCTCACATAAGTGATCCATAATTTAATGAGCTTCATTCATCCATTCATTCATGCAGCGAGACTGAGTGAGAACTAGAGATACAAAACTCCTTCTTTTTTGGCAAGGGTCCAAAACAAAATAATAAAAAAGAGGAGCGACGGTAAGACGAAGCCGGGGGAAAAAAGGAGAAAAAAGGTCATCTTATCATAAATAAACTGACATAAAATCAAGAATCAAATTCAAAAGCGAAGACAAGAAATCCGTGGCATCCAAAGTACATTGAAGGGAATTACACAACAAATGAAATGCAGGCAAGCCACAGAGTTTGGAGCTTCGGGTCTGGAGTTTGAGTCCCTGGGTCTGGGGAACCGGAGGAGGAGGAGCCATGGACTGACAATGATTCACTATGGAGTTTTATGAGCTGAGAACATTTCGAGGCATTCAGGCAACTGAAGAAGCTCAGTAGATATAGGCTTTATCTATTTTGTGGACTATGCAAATGAGATCGATAAAGTATTTAAGATGCAACCGATCGATAGAAAAGTGGCAGCTCAGCTGCAGCTAATAGAGTGCGAAGCTGCTGAGCGGACATAGGGCAGCTTAATCTGGCCGTAGATCAAAGTCTTCGTTCAGGTAGCGCCCTAACATTCCCGGCCGATAAATTTCCACTAAACGGACAGCGAACAAAACGTTGGACTTCATTTCCAAACTGTTTATAATTTATTTTCACCAAAAACCAAGGCAACCCCAAACAGAACAAGCCAGCGATAAGAAGGAATCACCAAGTCGGAACGTTGCGCTTGCTTGTCGCTGCATAATTTGTCGACTTGTAGATACATTTGTAACTCTGTATCTGCTGCTCGAGTTCGTTTGAATTTCAGCTTTTGGTAGCGCCATGGGGCCACATCGTGTGTGTCTCTTGGCTTGGGCTTTACTCTTTATTAATGATGTGGGAACTTCTGTTCGGCGCTGAGAGCCGAACGTTGATTTTCTGGGTCTGCATTAAATTTCATTAATTATGAAAAATCATTTCATTAATATCGGTTTCGTCGTTGTTTCCATTTGCTGTTGTGAACGTCGCTTTTCTCCGGTAATTATCGTCTCATTGGAATCAATTAAAGTGGAAATGTTAAAAGAGTAAAAAACGAAACCATCACACAAAGCTAAGATCCCCCAAATATATTGACATACACAATTAGACACGGCCGACACACTCATCTCCATCATAATTAACATCTTGTTGGGATGCTGATAACGATGAAACCAGCTCTGATGATGATACATACATACATAAACAAGAGGCGATGCAATCTGAGATCTCTGGAGTGCAAATAATTAGGCAGAGCTTAGAAGGCGCAGACTCAACGGAATTCTCACCATTTAATTAGTATGCATTTCCATTATTTATCTGTCGGCCACGATATTCTGGCCGGGCTTTCCTTATTCCCCAGCTCATTTGGCCTTTGTATCTTATGGGCGCGTTCTCAGCCATGTTTCTGTAGGTTTTACGAGCGCTTTTTTTTTTTACAACTGAAAGAGCCGAGTGCAGTTGGTATTTCCACAAACTATTGTAATACATCAATATGATTATGAGGCCTGCAGCCGCAGTCGACGAGGTGCCTTCACATCTTTTATACATTTGTGGCATGTGTTGATTTATTTGGGATTCGTTTCTGTTCTCCCTTTTGCCTTTCTGTTTGTCAAAGGCAAACAAACCGAAAACCGTTCCGTTTGTGTGTGATCAGTGATCATTCTGGCCAAGTGCGAGAGATCCGATCGCTGCTTAATTTCAGAGTTCCTCCAAAAAGTGTTAACTTATGTCTCGGTCTCTTCACTTTAACCATAGCTCTTCAATATTTGATTTCTGGTCTCGCCTTCCGACAGTCACTGTTTTTTTTCTTTTTTCTTAAACCAACAGTTGGCCACGATTTTGTCGATGGTTTTGAATGGATTGAAGTAGTTGTAAAAATGCAAGTTTTATGCATTTTATTTATGAGCTTAAGTGCAAATTGTTCTAACAAAAATGGCACTCTGTGCATATATCTCCCAAAGGAGATAATTTCAAGCATATAAAGCAAATATTACCAACTATTCAATTATTATAATCTGAATTTAGAGTATACTGTAGCAGTAGTATTAAATGCACTGAGACAAGCCAATAACTTTAACCGACCCAGTTCTCTTTTCTACAATAATGCCAAGAACCCAAAATCTAACGTGGAGAATGGTGCATTTGTAAGTAGATTCCTCATTCCTCCTTCATTCCCATTCGATTTAGAACTAGACGGCACTTTCCATCGCTCTAATTGCCTTTCCCATACCCAGGCAACGTTTCCCATTACCAAGCCAATGTGCCACATTTCCACATTCACAAAGGAACCCGAGCACAAAAAATTTGAGCCCCAATTGACAAAATCACGATTCATCGAACAACGGCGACGACAACTTAACTTTACACACATTCGCAGCTCGAAGTAAAAGACTCCTCCTGCAATCCGCCGAATCCCAAAGAAATCCGCGAAAAAAAAAGGAGGAAGGGCCAGGAGTGGACGGTGCAGAAATGTTTGGCAATTGGAAGTTGGCGGCAACTTTTAGGCCTTTGGGGCGTCTGCGTTGGCTGATGGAAGGAAGCTGGTGCGGCTACCTAGGAGTTGCATTGTCAGCTAAGCGATCTTTAATAGGACTGCACTAAAAAACATTTTGTTGAAACTGTTAGTTTCAATTGCAGATACAATTGCTTTATAGCTTAGATCAATGTAGCTCTTAAGTATTATCCTTTTGAAACTGAGTTATATAAATTTAAACAAAATAATAATAATAATAAGACCATGAATTATGTCTTGAATGAATGAATTATGAATTATGAAAAAAAAACTACCCAATGAATAGGTTGTCTATGCATAAAAAAAGTTTGGATGTACTACATTAGGAACACAATCTTGAAACTTAGATAGATTTCCCTTATATTTCATTAGGATTTCCAATCCTTTGGCATTGTTTTAAGTGTATTTATCCTTTTTCCGCTTGTGCAATCGCTCTCTCCTGGCTATTCCCCATTTATCTGACAACTTTGAATGCGGACAAAAGAACCCGAAAGAGCCACAATTACGGTACTCGGCGTCATCGGCTGTTGTTGCAGCTTTGTTCTGGCTTGTTTTTTGTTGCCTGTTTTGTTGCAAAACTGTCCAAACATTGTCGGAAATTTGTTAACTTTAATTTCTATTGCCAGGCGGACAGGGTGAATTGGCCGAAAACGGTACCAGCGCCCGAAAGTTGCGGGTGTTGGCTGCATTTTCCCATTGCCGGCCTGTCGAAATTATGACAATCCCGGCAATCGAATAAAACCGTTCCCCACGGCTGCCAATTTTCGAATTGTCGTAAATTTGTTGCTTCATTTGCTGGACCGTCAAAGGGGGATTCTGCTAGTACAGGTCGGCGTTTCAGTGCCATAAAGCTTGATTTATTCTCATCTCATTAACATTGGCCGGATTCTTTACAACTCTCTTATGACAATGATAAGGCCAAGAACTTACCATAAACGGAAGCGCGGTGCTGAAACTGAAGTCTGGCATTTAAGTGGCATTTCTGAAATGTTCAAACAAATATTGTAACAGAAGCTATTTCGTTTTTGTGGCCAGCAGAACAGGCCGAGCTTTCTCAGGCATTGGAAACTAGTTGTGCGGATCGGATCACACACAAATCAATTTAACGATGCACTAGCCCAGTTCCAGTTTGAGTTCGCGTTCATTCAGTTCGGATCGCAATCCCATGGAGCGGGAAAAATGGAGGGGAATCGAGCTAAGTTGACGACTTGTCGTCGGCATTTGCAGCGACGACTTGGACTTCCTGTTGTCGCGTCATTATTGTCCATCATCATTTCCATTCGTAATGAGGCTAAGGCTACTAAAACCCAGTTGATCTCTAGTTCATTTAGATGCCGCCACAGAATCAAGGCAAAAACCGATGGCGGGGGATGCTCCGACTACCACTAGCCACTCGTTTCACGACTCCTTCGATCAGCTGTGGTTCACTTAACCGCCAGTGACAATTCCCCGCAATGCGAGTACGTACGTATCTATCTGGGCGAATGAGCCCCATGCCCATCCCGTCCTGCAAAACCGGCCATAATGTATGCGACCCTCTGGCCAGATCGGGATCCACTGCCAGCGGGCTGGGCCATGTGTACAACATTTACTATGTTCGCTGACATTCTTCGCGTAATTCTTCAATTTCAATTGCATACTCCGCTAGTTCCAATGCCTTTCCTCAGCTCTGGCCGACCAACGCAGACGGAGCCGCTAAAAGTAGGGATTACTTATACACCAGCTTAAGTTTGGTTAGGAAATTTGGATTACTTACAGAAATCTATGAAATATCTATTAATTATATTAATTTTTAAACACTAGATGCTTTAAATATGAATCTTCTAAATGAAAAATCATTGGTAACTTATTACTTATTATCGATGTATATTAAAAATAAGTATATTTTTTTTTATTTTAAGTATTTTTTTATTCCAATTTTCTTTGATCTAGCTAGTTGCCCATCTCTGAATGGCTACCACTGTCGTTTGTCTTTTGTTCGTTCCGTTTGGTTTTCCTTTTTGCGGGCACAATTGTCGCGACATTTTTCTAGGTAAACCTCACGAATTGGCGACACGCTTCTTCTTGGCAGCTCGGGCTAACCTGCTGGAGCTGCGTGAGTTGTGGCCAGACTGGTCCTGGTCTCGCTCCTGTCCTGCTTCTGGCCCAAGTGGCCCGAGTGGCCCAACTGCAGACCAGGTTTGCCTCGACATGGCCTCGCATTACATCGCATTGCATTGCATTGCATTGCCGGATTGCTGTGGAGAACCGAGAGTGAACAGCAGTCGCAGATAAAAGTGTTTATCATGTTTGCAATTATATGCTAAAATTGTAATTGCAAATGTTTGCCTAAGCCGTTGAGGGCTTTTCCATTTAGCGCAGATAGACATTCAGCAGCTTCGCTTTGAAGTGTCTCGTTGTTTAAATGGATTGCTTAAACGGTTCTACCGAAG
Source organism: Drosophila melanogaster (assembly GCF_000001215.4). Lineage (NCBI taxonomy): Eukaryota > Metazoa > Arthropoda > Insecta > Diptera > Drosophilidae > Drosophila > Drosophila melanogaster. Next base: position 19,295,053 of record NT_033777.3, on the reverse strand, counting down.
ATATTCCCCTCGCTGGGAACCGGATGCAGAGAGTAAGAGTTGGTTTTTCTTCATCCTCACTCTCCCAGGTGCAACAACGAGGAAGCTGCGCCGAGTTTCAAGTTGCAAGTCAAGGGGGAAATAGGTGGATAATTGATTGAGCAGATTTGTTACGACACTGAATTATCTCTCTAATATTATTACTTTAGAAATTCCCAAAGTTGAAAATAAAAAGAAAGTAAAATAAAAAATAAACTAAAAAAAAAATATAATCCTTTATGGGCAGATAATTAAGATAAATTACCCTCCAAAGCGTGCAACCGAAAGTAAAATTCGCAGAGCCGTCTTAAAGAATGTTCTTTCTGAAATCTTAAAAAACGAAGGACTTTAAACAACTAGGTTGTTAATTTGTATCTTGTACCAATGCATTATAGCGTTAGTTTGGTAAGTCCCACGCGATATATGGCATATCGTTCTTAGAGCATCCTAAAACTGATTAATTTGCTTGATTTTTACCCGAAATATTCTCATTCCATCAGCTACGTAAATTGCTTTTGACAGAAAGCTAGTCATGAGACGGCTGTGGGTAATTTCTCTTTTGTGGCACTTTATGATCCAACTCAATTGCGCCCACCTAAATGCTGGGGCAGCACAGTATCATGCATCATGCAAACATTGTGGAGCCATAAATTTCTTACCAACTGACCTCGGCTGGCATCAACACTCCATCAGAGAGCCCGGCACTTAATGCCCACCCAAAAATGGCCATGATGACGAAGATGACGGCTCTCAGGAGCGAGTCCAAGTCCACAACGACACCGCATCAAGTGCCTGGGCGAGCGGCACATAATGGTGCCTCCAAAGTGCAGCTAATTTAAGGAAACGCTTACTCGACGCGACACCAAAACGCATGCGCCGCCGAGATTGAAGCTGGACGCCTCTGGATGCCATCATCGTCGCCGTGAACGCTCCCAGCCTCCAGCACCCCGCGCCCTGCGCCCTGCTCCATGCTCCCTGCTCCCTCCTCCCCAACGCTCCAGCTTCGCCGTCCCGAACCTTTCTCTTGGCCAAAAGCCTACACCAATATGGAGGCGTTTTGCTGCACCGGCGCGTGACGTTCGGTGTCCACTTTTGGATGTCAAGCAAATTACATATATGATTTTTATGTGACAAATGAGCTTAAGATGCTGTCGCTGATGGGGCAGTTCGGTTCGGTTTGGTTTGGTCCGGTCCGCTTTGCTTTTCGAATGCTGACAGGTCTGTGTATAGAGATGATAGCGTGAAAGGCAACAAAATTGTGTAATTGAGTATTTCTTCTTAATATTTAAAAATCATGATTTTAACCAAGGGAATGAATATGTACTCCTCTGCCTATTCTTTGGATCATTACCCTAACCTGGAATATTGGAAAACTGTAGGTCCATTTAATAAAATTTATAGGGAATTATATGTGGGAATATCTTATACCGTGATTATTTAATCAAATCACACCATACCTTAATACCTTTGAATTTATCTAAAGATACTGTTTTAAAACTATACTTTCTTGGTCTTTATACAACATTTTTTTTCAGCCTATATTAGAAATTCCAAAATGATACAATCAATAATCAAAAATCAATAATGTTATATTATGCTTTCTAAAGATTTTCAACAAACTTGATTGTATTTTACCACTATCATCACGCACTCCCCTCTAAGCGACTTCTTGCATCCCGGAACTGGCTCTTACCACTTTGTTAGCCAAGTCGGACGGACACACTCACGCACATCGGCACAGTGACACATATCGAAGATGTTTCGGTGTGTGTTTCTACCTCGTTTTATGATGGGTCCATCGATTTGCATATTAATGCCGGACATGTTTAGATACGCCCGCGCTTCTTGTTTCCGCCTTTTCTTCGGACGGATCAGCTGGAACGGGGAAAAGTGAGAGTAAAGGTCTTGGCCCGGGTTCAGCAGCTGCAGTTTGATTTATGTAGCGACTAGTTTCTCGGCGGGTTGTTTACGATGTGTTAAGATGGAGCCAGAAGGTGTTTGTTTGGTCATTCCAAATTCCCTGTCGAAATTCCATCAAATGGTTTTCACTGAATTAAAATCGCTCAACGGACTGCGTGAGTGCATTTAATGCATTCCGCGGACAAGACATTGTCATAAGACCACCGATGAAAACTATAACGAGTGAGCGCAAAAATGTTGATGCAATCGTTAAGTTTGGCAAATATGGTTAGGAGCTCTGATTTGCGGATTCTTTTTGCGAGTTTTGAGCTTGGGTGCTATGCGCTGGAGTTGTGTTTTCGAACATGATCCACTGGCTGGAACTGGAACTCCTGCTGTGCTTGTTTCAGTTTGGAATGACCAGAATTTTGTTAGGCTTGATTAAAACACTGTGTTTTTGGCCCCACTAAAACGGGGGTCATCTCGGTTGGTTTATCTAGCTCTTGGCATAGTTTACGCTGCAATCTTTGCACTTAAATTATAATTCTTAAATTTTTCCATGTAAAATTATATTAAGAAAATCTATTGTTGCAGCACGGTAGGGACATTTTTCTGAGTGCGGCACATTTTTTAATTGGCGACTCACGCATAGTTGACCCCGGTAACTTGAGGCATAAATCGTACAAGATATGGCTTATTCCTGAGCTGCCATCAAACGGCGAATTCTAACATGCCTAACATGTTCAATGTCAGCTCATTACCCGGACCTGCACTTGCTCGCTCGCAGTTGGCTGTTAGCATTTAGCTCTTAACTTCCAGCTTTCGGCCATAAAAGCGCGTTGACTATATCAACCGAGCTGGCGGTTATGCAGAAATTCCATAAGCGACATCACATTCTCTCATAACCCGCCAGCAGCACCTTTTGCCCATCTCCCCCAGCCCCACGGCCATATCCATCTCGCCATCTTAAACTTCATCATCTCCGACTCCAACTCCTTCAGCGCCTTCTCCTTAGCGCCTATTAGCTTAGCCAATACTTCAAAGTGCAGAATGTGGCTGCTCGGATGGCCGCCTGGGCCAGCTATGCTGGACCATAAATCACTTGGACGACGATGCGACTAATTAAAAAATCGACACGCTTAACTGGCAAAAGACAAAATTAACATTTGCCCAGACAACGGGTGACCGGCTCAGAAGGATCCAAACCAATCCAAAGCGAGCCGAACCGATCCGGGTCTTCACTCCTCCGGCTGATAGGCTTTGCTTTGTCTCGTCTCGTCTCGTCTCGGTCCTGTGTTTGTCTTTCATTTGTTTATAGGATTTACAAGCACTGGCATTGGTTTTTGCCATTGCCGGCATTGCCAGTTAAAATTAACGACAATAATGTCAACAAGTTTCAGTTCGTTTTATTTTTCGCGTAAATACAGTCGTGCATCTGTATCTCAAACCTTTACAGGATTATACCTCTCTTCTTTTTATCCTTTAAGTAAGAGCGCTGTTTAATGACTATCATGCAGTGTGACCAATGTAGCAAAAATTACACCCAATGTAACCATATTTTTTAGTGTGTAATGTTCAGTCTACTTTATTAAGTTTGTACAAGAATGTGACTCCCTTACTTAATCAGTAAGTTCTAGTTACAGACAGTCGACTGTATTTCGCCTTTGTTGAGAACCCAACTGGCGTGCAAGTGATCAATACTTGCGATCAGCTTTTGGTGGTAACCGGAAAGGGCGACTCACCACAGTCAACTGCAGTTTTAAGCGCCTGAAAGCGAGGCCCTTTTGAGATTTCCTGGCATCGCACACCCGCAACCTTCCCGATGGCACTAAGTCGATAATGCATAAAAATAAGGAATACGCTTCATTGGACTCTAATTGCTAAACGCAAAGAAAGAGGGACAACACTCGAGGAGAAGATGACAACAACGACGGTTGTCGTGGTCGACGGCAAGTGCAAGTGCATCTTTGTTGGACTGGAGGAGGCCCGGAAGGGTGTTTGAGGAACTTCTGGCCAATGGACTTGGCCCGGTCACAACATTGCGTGTAATTAAAACACCAGCTTGTCCAAGAGGGACAGGTTGAGGCGACTGAAAACACTAACAGAAATCAATACAAATTAAAACATTATAAAGTTTTTTCACATATATATATAAAGAAACAAATAAATAGAAAATAATAATAATTGGAATCAAAAAACAAAAATCTTGAATCGATGTAAGGTGAATTTAGTGAATTCTCATATATTTAAAATAATAATCATGATAGCTAATTTATATTTACAAATACTCCAGATCACATATAACTATACCCCTTGCCCTATCGACCAATTAAATAAATTAGCCAAAACCTATTATCAATGTTTCTCTGAGTGAATGTAACTTCGATTTCAGTTCTTTTCACGCAAAGTAGGTGAAAGACTTAGCCGGTGGGGATGAGGCATTGCTTGATTTCTTAAAAGATTTGTAAACGTTGAACTTTCGAAAAACGACGCAGAAGTTAACCAGAAGTAAATATCGACGAACGCGGTGGTGCGTTCGCCGGTTTTGTCGACGAGAAAAATTAAGAAAAACTTAAATGAGTCAAGGCAAAAAAAAAAGTTCCACACAACTGCGTGAGAAGTTGCCGCCGCCAAGAGAAAGATGACTCCAAGATGGCAAGATGTGCAGATGGCTGGAGGAGGCAGAAGGAGCTGGCCGGAGATGGAGAGCCATCCGTTGCTCGTTGCATTTATTGATCGCCGCTTACCGATTATTGTTTAAACTGTTTTCAATGCGTTTACTTTGTGTAAATATTATTTTTTCAATTTATGAGCCGAGCGTCTGGGCCTGGGAGATTCCCCATTCCGCAGTCGCAGGCTTTGGCAGACAAATATCAATTGGAAATCTCGGGCCTCGAAATTGGAAATCTGCAAGATACAAACATGAAGCGTTCGTCATTATAATGTCTTGTCCTCCTTTACCTCCTCCTCACTGCTGGCATCCCACTCCGCCGCCTCCATGTAGTTTATTCTTTTTGAAATACACCGAAATATTTTAATGTTATTAACCGATTTCCATTTAATGACAATTCCAGCTGAATAATTGGCATTTAGTTGGTCGTAATGAGAGTGGAAATGGAAAGGAATTATACAAGTATTTTGTTAGCATTAAAGTGGGATTGGTATTGCACAAAATAAAGCCATAGGCTAGCAGTAACAACTATTTACATTAGATGATTCAATTAACAAACAATTGTAAGGAGTTGAAAACCCATAAACTTTTTAATTGTAAAACATATTAATTTGAGTGACTATGGTTACTTGTTTTAAGCTCCTTTAATTTGTGCACTATAAATCTTTGAGCTCATAAACTTCGAATTTAAACCTTTTGCCAGAGCCTTGCAAATGAAGTTGGCTTTGCAATTTACACTGGCCAAAGTTTCAACTCTCTGAAAAGATCAATTAAATGTCTATAAAGTCGAAGCTTTTACTTTATTTTGTGTGTTCTCGGCAAGGATTTGGCATCTGTTTATGTGGTAAATGGTCTTCGAAGGGGGTCCAGTCGATTTCCCGTGAGCTAAATACCTACCCCACCACGATGACTACTATACTTTGTGTTGGTTTATCGTCTAGTCGCAGCAGGTAGACGATAGTGATTTAATTAGAAACCACGATCTTTACTATCTTAAGCTATTCGTAGCTGACATTAAGTAGAAGACCTGCCAACCTGTACCAATCAACAAAGAAATTTAAGCAAATGTTTACTCAGATTTGTAAAGTCAATGGTGGAATATAAATTTCATATAAATTCGTACAAAGTTAAGTTCATGGAATTTCCAAAACATTATTTCTTGATAAATTCCTTTTTTGTTATAATTTATTGTCATTAAACAAGCCTAAACAAACAGATCATCTTCGTGCAGATGTACTAACTAAATAAATAACTCAATTAACCGGACCCAAAAAGAGAGATATTCTGTGGATGTGTGACTAGGTATCAACCGCATGTGAAGCAGTTTTACAACCACCTTCGATGCCCATTTGGTATTAACGAATCGGTTCGGTTAGTGGTCCGAACAGGCGCCATCTAACGCCGTCGTTTTGGTCGTATCCAGCCAGGCGCCACATGGTGCAAGTGGTTCCATCTCAGGGTTTGGTGGTGCGACTTTGGGCTGGGGCTCAGTACTGTGATTCGGGTACACACTGCTGGCAAAAGATCAAACGTTGTCCGTTGGTCTGGACGAGGCCGATCATGATGATGATGATGATGATGCGGGTTCCGTTTTTGTGGCGCTCATAGTTAGCGTTATGATGACGTCGGGAACAAGATATATGGCGCAGACATGCCCATAAGCCCGCTGATCTAATTAATAGGCTCGCATAGTTTTTTGCACCTGCATTTGGTGCGTGCAAATTTGTTGGGTCTACTTTCGATTCTCCTCTCCCATTGCAACTGCAACTATTGCCGTTGCCGTTGTGTCGTTGCCAAACATCGGTACGTGTCCAATCGATTCATATCTCCGCCTGTCCCGCACTCCTCTATTAATTTGTATGATATAATCGCACTCCTTCAATCGGAGGCGTGTTCCAGATGTGTGTGTCCCTGTCTCTAGGTCGGTTTCTGTCTCCCAGCCTCCATCTCCGGCTGGGTGATTGATCGAGATCCATATTGAAGTTAAGCAGCGCCGTTTTGATTGCCACTAATAAGCGTAATTTTGACTTAAACTGTAGCTAGTTGTACATAAATATTGAGTTAAAAAGCCAAGATTGAATTAGTGCTAAGTAAAGGATTTTTTGGGGCTTGATAATCTAATGCTGTGTGAGACAATTGTAACTGCTTTCATTTTGACCAATTAGTGTCCAGATTAAGGGATATCAGTTAAGGAATTTCGACTAGGTCTATAAATCTAATCGCCTAGAGCAGCTGACTTCTTATTTATTTTGCCTCGTTATATAATGATTACTTTCATTTCAAGTATGTAATGCCCTTAAAGTACTCATAATAAAAAAAAGCCGATGTAAATTTAGCCTTTTCTACCGGACTTCGTTTGCGGCAATCCGCAGCTTGGCTGCCACCCACTTGGGAGTCCGCTGACCATTTGTGGCAGAAGCCCGCTAATTGGATATTCACACTTGCCCACATTTTGGGGCGGCGTAAATGAGAGCCGCCAGTGGAAGTGGTGCGCATAAAATGGCGCCACTCCCAAAATAGGCATCTTGTAAGCGCCAACCAGCGAGACAACCAGCCTGGCCACATGGTACAGTGGTAAAGTGGTAACAAAAGATCACCAGACGTAGGATGTAGATGTGGTAACAAGAGCGAACCACAGCGCTGGGAAAGATCAAGTGAAAGAGGAGAGATCCCAAAAATAGGCATACCAATGTGTGCGCATGCGCGGAATTTATGGTGACATTTGAGTGATTCGAGCGACGTGCTGCTCCTGCTGCAGAAGCGTTTGGTGTAAAGGCCAATTAAATTGCAGGAAAATTGGAGCACCACAATCGAGTCGTCCGAGGCCATGTAATTGCCTTTTCAACTCTGCCGATTATCCCAGATGCTGGCTTGCAGTTCCCGTCCAGCGAAGGCATTCAATACGTAAGTGGATCGCGAAATTAGCGTAATTTTCTTGCGATCACCGCCGACGCACAAGACAAGTGTCAAAGTGAAAGAGCGGACGATTGGGGTCACCGGTCCCTTGTTCCGGAGCGCACAGGTTGACCAGCGAAAGAAATTCCCGAGAAATGCAAAGCAGCCACATATAATCGTACTTATACTCGTACTTTTATCCCTGATTCCAAGTCAAAGTTTCGGTCACACACTTTCTGATCTCTACCAGGCGATAAGGTGGCAGCTCTCTCGCCCTCTTTTCTGATCGCAGCAATCAGACAGGGTATATGATGGGTTCATATGTGAGGTTCTACTTTGTCTTACCAACTTCTTATATTAAGACAATATCATAATGGATGCCTATTCCTTTGGTACATATATTTCGACGAATATTGTCCACATATTACGCATAACTTTAAAGGGTATTTTTCAAGTCTAAGCTTACCTGAATCACAACGCTTTTTTCGGAATGTATATGGAACACACATAACGATTATTTCGTATTTACTTATTTTTACTCACCAAAGCAAACTCTGGCTAAGGCCGTGGCATATTATTTGTGCGATTAAAATGATCGCGAATGGGGCAATCTAAGGAGGCGGAGGAGTTCATTGGAGGAGTGGAGGGCAGCGGAATCGCAAGGAGGAGTCTCCTTTGTGTTCGAGCGTCTGGTTTGGCGGGGCTTCTGCGGCAGTCAACTTCACGCTTCGCTCAACCATCACCAAATAAATTTCATTGAGCATCTCTGCACAGTGGGATGGATTGGTTAATCAGGGAAGTGAAACGTACTACAGATAATCCAGGATATTTCATTTGATAAAGATGGATTGGGATATATATAAGTAATTTTCTACACTTATATATTTATTTCGCGACACTAGTGGTATATTAGTTTTCAACATTCTGCACTAAAAATTGCGTTCGATCACTAACTTCAACCACTGTGCTCATTGTTCCCGACGCAGTTCACTCTGTGTGATCCAAGGCGACGTGCCGCGTCTGCCGTGGCTTCTGCTCCTTGCTGCAGCTCGACCACATTCCAAGTACTTTACCTTTTGCCTTTGCCTTTGCATTGGGGCCTACCTTTTTACCTTCACCTTGGCCAGGTTGGGCCTGGCTTTTTGCTTTTGACCAAGCTGCTGCTGCTGCCGATGATGCTGCATGCCCCAGCGCATGCTTCATCTGTTGCATGTAGTTACCGCTTTCATGGCTAAGTGGTTGACTGGACATGGTCGTCTTCGTCTGTTTTTTACGGCCCCGTCTTGGGTGCCAGTGCCTGCTGCATCCTCTGATCCACATGCACATCCACATCCCGACGAAGACGACGACGACGATGCCGATTCGGAACCCGAATCCTATCCACTCCTTGTGGCCGGTTGTTTCTTTTGCAGTTGCGTGTCACGTACAAGCAATTCGCATGTTTCAAAAATGCTTCGGACATGGCTCTTTCTGCCGCAGTGTGTCGGTGTATCTGTGTTTTCGGTTGGCTGTTCTACCGACGGTTCATCTCACCGTCATCGGGGTGGTTGCACCAAGGAACGGAGGTGCAGAAGGTTCAGGAGGTGGGCGCATATTTGTGTGCGTACTTGAAAATAAATGTTAATTCTTTTATTTATTTCCTTTGTCAGATTAAACGGTTTAAAGGTTACATCGCCGGCCAGCACTCCTCGTCGAGATTCCACACATTTAATATGGGGGTTCGGTGCGAGGAATCCTGAATTATGATCTAGCAGGTTGCAAGTTTCCATTACTTGGCACAACTCTAAAATAACCCATGCTTATAGGAGATACAATGCATATAAATTTAAAGAATATGCAAGCTATTTTTGTTCCATTATATTTTTAGATTTTAGTCCCTTTTGTTTTTGTATCTATAATATCAAAAATATTTCACTTTCTGGTTGGTTATCTAAAATAGTGTTATGTGTGCCACAATTTATTGCACACAAGCTATTCCAGCTTCCCCATCCTGAGGCATCCAATTAGCATCGCCATGGGCCTGGGCAACAGTCCGCATTCATAATCTTCTAATTCCATCAAGTGCACCTTGGACCAACTCCCTTTCAGCGAACTCTCTCCATTCCAGATACAGTCGTCGTGGACTGGAGGATTTTGAGGGCAGCTCCCTTGGGCCCACACCCAACCAACCATCCCAGTTCTCACGCTGAGCTCACCTCCGGGCTTGACCAGTTGGCCAGTGCGGGGGAAACCAGTACACATCAATCTGCTTGTGTCAACACCCCGACCACGGCGACATCGTCCAGATGCACAGCCACATCCACATCAACAGAGTTAGTACAGATAGAGAGGCAGTACGGCCAGTGGCCACCATCCTGACTGGCTGACGTGCAATGCCCTAAAAGGATGCTGGACTCCTATTGACTTGTTAATGCGATCACTTTAGCTGACCCAAATATAGTCAAACGTTTCAATTTGTGCAACGTTTTTGGGCAATTGATAGCCGCGAGCAGAGCGAACAGCCAAAAGAGCAAAAGCGCCAAGCGCTAACAGAAGCAGAAGCAGAAGTCAGCCCAGGGTATACCAATCCCAATCCCACTTTGCAGTTCATCGTCACCAGACAAGACTATCCCACTATCCGAGTCACCGAGTTGGACGCGTAACGCGGTGTAAATCGCCCCGAGCTCCGGCTCCTTCCACACTTTGTACTCCAAGATCCCCACTTCTGCACAGTTGAGTTGTAGTTTCTGATTCGCTTTTTTTCTTTTATTTTTTGGTTGGGGCCAATGTTGTCTAAGATCGTCCGACGCCAGTTGACAGATTGCCCGCAGGCAGAGATTCGTATTCGTATTCGTATTTGGGCCTGAAGTGGGAATTTGGACTTGCTTGGTGCTGATGAGTCATAGATAGGCAGGATATGGTAGTGGTAGCTGTGGCAGCCAAAGGCATTCGCTTCCAGGAATCGGTGTTGGGTTTTTGCTTTGGTTTCGGTTTTGTGGGAGGCAACTTGGAGTTGTATTTCAAAAGGGGGAAAGTGTTGGCCAAATCATTTCGGATTCTCTAAAAACTACAAAGGACTTAATTACCAAGAAAACACTTTCGTTTAGAACTCCATGGCAATTATCATATAAATTTTAAGTGTTACTTATGGCTGTGGCCAGCCAAGGGTCTTAATAATCTAATGCCAAATGCATATATCCAAATTTTGACCTTTCACTTGAGTATATTGCTTAAAACAACATTTAATTTTGTAATCGATTAACATATTCTTATGACTTTGAATAATTACTTAAGGAAAATTCGCAGCGAGGACACCTGACCACTAATGAAGCGATTCGCGACCTCCGTGAGACCTCTCACGTTGCTTTCCTTTTTGGCCAAATACTCGATTCGAAACAATTTGTATCCTAACCATGACCGCAGAAATATTACCCTTGCGTCGACTTTAACTTATTACCCCAGCTTGGCCACACGCTAAGCTAACAATCATTGATCATCATCCTTTGGCCCGGCATTCGACAATATTGAAACATTAAGCCAGCCAAAAACTCGAACGAAGGCGAACGAATGCCATAAAGCCAAAGGATGGATAGCTCGCCGAACTCTGAGAGGGCCAAGAACAACATCATTGCAACGCTGGCCGAAACGCATTTCATTAACCTGCTGCTGATTCTTTGGGATGGGAGCGCCTGCGTCTGGGATTTGGATACCGCCATTTGGATGGGATGTGGCGTTGTGGGTCCGTGCTGCGGAGGAACTTATGAGGCGAACGTGAGCCACACAGCATGGATCGTGGTTCGATCTTAATGCCAGTATTTGATTTTATGCACTGAGGAAATAGTGTTTTGTTAGTCTCTATAATACGAACTAAATTCATAAATACTTACGCATTGCATAGTTAATATTTATATGTCAAGCTCTTAATATATATAAGCTATTGATTTTAAAAGCAATATTTTCTTTCAGTGTGAGGTTGTGCCCCAAACTCACGTGCAATTTTTAGCCAGTTGCTGGTACCCAAACCGCGGCCATTTCTAAGATTATGAAAAGTGCCCTGGCCTGGCCATTGCGTATGGTATATGGTATATATGGTGTATGGTGTGTGCTGCATGGTGCATGGTGTTCGCCTCTTCAAAGGTCGTCACTAAAATCAGCCGGCGACGATCAGCGAGAAGGCCTTAACTAAGTACCAACTCGGATCTCTTGGCTCGCAGTTCTCAGCATGAGCAGGTTCCAGTCCCCATCTCCAGTCCCAGCCACAGTTCCAGTCGCAGTTGCAGGTCCCAGCGAGCCCTTTCCCGATTTCTGGCTGGGATTTTTCATGCGTCCGTCCGTCTCTCCTCCGGTTTGCTGCGTGTGCTCTATAGGTGGTCATTATCGCGAGGCCCTGTCCTCATGTGCTGCGTTTCTGGGCGAGGGAATCGCAGGGTATTCTGGTGGCAGTGGGAGGGAGAAAGCGGACGGAGGAACTGTGGAGATCCCCATCTTCACACTGTAATGCCCGGCGAAGTACTTTGGATTATATTTAGAAGGAATACATATACTTATATTCATCTTTAAAAATTTTTACAATACTAGTTATTTTACTAGTTTATTTACCAATTTCATATAAATTTTAAATTTAATATTGGATTTTCAAGTTGGAATGGTTGAACTAAAAGCTTATCTTAATTCCACCAGTTGCCTGACTTACCCAAATGCACTGATAATGCAGGGTATTCCCGCATATAAAAACGTCTCCCTCATATTGTTAGTTCTGTAGGAATTTCATCCAGAACAGCAGCCTCGTCCTCGACTTCAGCCAACTGCTGTTCTACTTAATTTGCCGCTGCGTGCGTTGCCGATTTCTGATGACGATCCGCAAGCCGATCCCGATCCCGATCCCGATCCCAATCCTCATCCTCATCCCGATCCAGTGCCAATCCGAGATATCCTCCTCCATCCACCCTAGCCAGCTACCCCACCTCGCTGGGTCGCCACGGCCTACAACTCATCGCAAAGGCAGCAACAATTACCGCATTACCAACGCGTCGTTGACTGACGGACGAATGCACAGAGAGAAAATCTGTATGAAAGTTACAATATTTCCCAATTCGAAGAAAACTCAATAGCCCTAATCTCCCCGATTCGTACAGACTCTACGGATTTTAAGCATTGCGCGTAAATATTTACATCAAATTAAGAGTAATTAGTGTTGTTATAAATGTTATCTTGTAAAATCCATGAAATTTTTCAGTTTAAAAAACATTCTTATCCCCAGCGTGGTGAAGAGTGGGATGAGCTTGGGAGTCCGGAGTCCAGAAGTCCGAGAAAAAGTCAGAGTTAACTTCTGCTGATGCTGCGCCACTTTTGCGCGGCCTGGGTTTTACTTTATTTGATTTGTTTATGCAGATTAAATGCAAACGATCTTGATAATGACATTAACCGACAGAAGGAGCAGCGACGCAGCGGCAAACTGGAACTTTAGTCGGAGCTGGAGTTTCTGGCCGAGATGCCACAGAAACAACAGCCAAGAGTGCAACAAAAACAGAAACAGAAACTTGGCCTGGGACTGTGTGTTGTGGGGATTGTTAACTTGACAGCTTTTGAAGGCGGCTTCGTGAGGATCGCACCGCAATCGTCATGGATCCTCTTACCCCTTTCCCACCCCCATTCCACTACTTCGCCGCTGACCTGGCGCTGTTTTTGGTCAATGTGCTTAAAATTAATGCTCCTTAAAACCGAAACGAAACGCAAAACATCGCTCGGTGCAAGAAACCCAGAACCAGAGGTCCAGTGAAACGCATCTGAACTTTGGCTGCCCGGTTTTATCTGCCGTCGCCGCTCTCTTTCGCTTGTAGCCTAATTAGTTCGGATACAGATTAGGCCAGGCCAAGTAGAAGAGGAGTCAATGAGACAAACGTCGCAGCTCATTAAAGTCCCCGAAAAGTGGCAATCGAATCGGGTATGAATAAACCGAAATTGGGGCCATAAAATGTGGCATAAACAGAATGTTTAACCCATCTTCACGCCTGGCCATATAAAATCGAAGCACTTGACTTTATTGTTTCACAAAAATTTGCCATAAAAATCGGCAGCAAAATATTTTGCGATGCCGCATTAAAAATCACAAACTTCATAATTTAGCCAGAGCAAAAAACGCTGTCCAAAAGGTAGAAGCAACGACTTCACATTGTTGGCAAAAATTTATAATACCCAAACCGCTTTCGAGGCAAGTTTTTTGGCCCGGTATTCTATTGGCCCGATACCGATCCCGATCGACGATCTTCGATCCAAAATGCCGGCTGCATTAACATTTAGCAGCTTTTTTCTGCTCGGCGCTTACATTTCCGGTGCGGGAATCGGTTTCAAAATTAATCAACAGCTTCACGGCGATCGGTCGTCCCTCATTTTGTCTGTTTCGCCAGCAAAAATCAAAAGATCAGCGACCGATCAGGAGCAGCAGACTCATCATAATTATCGTCGATTCTTTTTTTTTTTTTGATACCTTGCAGGATTTACTTTTAAAGAGGACGTCTTAAAGTTTAACTCAATTATGTGGAAAGAAGCGATTGCCGTGTTCATACGGGCACATTAAGGAAATTTCTTGCATTTCAACATGATCAGATTGAGGGTTATGCGTAGAAGGTCCACAGATTTTGGAGTTCGAGAAAAGCTGCAGCAGGCATATCAATTACTTTCGGGATTCTCAGGTGTTGGCTAATTAATGAGATTACGTGAGCGCGAATTTCGAGGCGTTTTACCATCTATGTATGAGGGTGCTCATTGCATCCAAATTGCTGTCAATTCGGTAAAGGAAGTTATTATTGAAAAGGATTCTTGGGGGTTGTCTTACTTTTTAAAATAATTTCTGTATATACATTGTTTTGAAGTGGGATACAATCAATTTTATTTAATTTATAGACTGTTTTGATGGCGAGAAGCTTCTGTACAGCAGACTTAAAGGTTTCTGTGGTAAGGAAATGCTACAGCTCTTTGTTTCTTAATACACCTAATCCTCCGTTGAGTCACAACATAATTAGCAGCCTTTGGCTTCCCGGCGTCGGATGGCCTTTGAAGTCCACCAAAATAATTAAATAAATAAACTGTCATAATTAATTATGTGGGCCATCGTGAGCATCTGCGGAGATGAACTCCGTGCGGCAAGGAGGCTGAAGCTGGAACAAAAACAGAAACCAGAAAACCACACAGACAAATGCTGACCCAAATACGTTAATAGCTCCAGTCGCAGTTTCCCTCGATTCGGACCCAAAAAGCAAGACAAAAGACTCTTTACAGAAATGCCTTGGAAATAAAATGAAATAAAAAATAAAATAAAAGCCGAATAAATGTCGAAGATGTCGCCGCAACTGAGTCACAATTTTACAACGAAATGAAACTAAAGTGAAACAAAACGGTGCTACCCATAATCCCAATAGGTAGCCCGAAAAGACACAAAATATTTATCGCTTCCGGATTGTGGAGCTGTCGCTGGTAGATCTAAGACAATTTCATATGCATAAATGGCCATAAATGTGGCTTTATTGAATCCACGATCTTCCAGGCGGCTGCCCACGGTTGTCAACGGTTTCGATTCGGGCCCGTGGCTTATCTTACGGATTTGATTGATATTCGTATCGATTGCGTTTTGCGTTTGACAAGTTTTGCAATGCGCCAACTGTGCAAACTGAGCAAACTGTGCAACCTGTTGCAGCAAAAAACCAACTCTCGAAAGTTTCGTTTAGTTTCGCTACGGTTTCGGCTCAGTTCGATTCGATTCGATTCCAACTCGAATTAAATGCATTTATCAGTTTATTTATATATGTGTGTACGAAATGCATTTGCCAAATGTCGATGTGACTGACGATGGAGCTGACAATGCCTTCGTGTGGTTTCTGCTGCCTTTCGCCTCTTGAGCACCTGAACTGAGCTGAACTGAGCTGCACAGGTAAATCGAGGCTGGATGTGGATGTGGATGTCTTGAACCTGTCGGCGCATTTTCTACGCCTGTATGACATATCGCGATAGATTTACATTGAATTTCAATAACCGCTGCATGTCGCTTGCATTTGCAAACACAGCCAGATGAAGATGAAATGCAGGCATTACGTTCGATTCGGAATGAGCTTTCACTTTTGCAGTTTTCCCACTGAATGTATGTTGCAGTGCCTCGTTGAAATGACTGCACACCCAAGAACCACAACCATCCTCAACATTTTTTAGTATCCAGTCAGTCTGCACCTTTGACAGCACCCACCCAGCATTATTAATATAACTCCAAAAGACCCCACCCGACGGTAAATGAATCTCTAATTGCTGGTTCTTTGGCCCAAGATGAATAACTTTCGGTTTCGCCTCAAATCCATTAGGTCTTGACAAAGCGACGACATCGACAAAGTGATCGGCAGGCCGAAACCGAAATCAGCTAAGCGGCAACCTACAAACTTTCACCTTTGAGCAAATAGTTTCCATCATTTCGCAATGTATTTTGAGTGCACGTCAAACAAAACGGCAACAAATGTCATATTTAAGCACAAGCCCAGGCCGAAAAAAAAACCCAGGGCCCTACAACCCGAGACCATCAACCTGTTGCCGCGCTGCCTCGGGGGTACTAATTACCCCAGAGGCCCGAAACAAATTTTAAGCCACATATTTACATGGTACTCCAAAAGGGGGGTTGGGCCGAGAGTAGACGACCATCCTAGCAACCTCTAAAAGCTGGCATGCCCCCATCGCATTGTTGCAGATAATTTGTACCTGGAAACACGATGGCAAAATTAAGCATCCATTTGCAGAAGCAACGAACAGGGAAATGCACTATGGTTAAGGATATTTAAGAAAAGAAATCATTTTGAATAGTTAAGTTCCTAATGTTAACTTTAAGATTCATTTGAATCATTAAAAATCTTTAATTTATAGAGTTACTACGAACATTGCTCTTTAGATTGTTACCTGAATAAGATAGCTATATCGGCAATTGATTATAATTTGTATTAAAACATACAACGCACACGGATGTAATTATAAGTTAAAATAGTTTATAATTTCTTACTTCAGATATAACAAACTTGATTTGTAAAGATAGAGACTCCTCGCTGGATCTTTCAGCCGAAAAATACTAAACACTTTATGCACGATAAACAAAGACCTGGCCCTCTGATGTTTGTCGTCAGGCCTTCAGTTCGCGCTATCAACTCGGCTCATCAACAATAACAATATCGACGTTGCAGCCCGACTAGATTAAGCGGGGAGGCCAGGAGGAGGATGTTGGAGCCCGTAGTCAAAGTTGGAGCTGGAGCTGGGGCTTCATTAGCAAGCCAAGACGACCGGGCCAGAAGTAACAACAACGTTGCCAGCGAGCAGTGAAACCTTTTTAAAGAGTGAAACTGAGACGGGGAATGCGGCTGGTGACCTCCTCCGCTTTTGTGGAATGACCCGAGATTGTAACGCCCGCCCAGGCAAATTTCCGCCGTCTGGTTGGCCAAACTGCGACTAAGTGTGTATGGCAAATCAAGCCAACATACAGATCCAGATACGGTGCACTTGCCAAAGTTGTGAAGGAGGAGTTGGGTACAGGCCCAACCTCCAAATGCAATCTGGCGGCTCATCTCTCTGGTTAGTTAAATTAGCGCAGCGGAGTGGGTAACTATCTATGGTAGTCATCTTTTAGTTACACATTTTGTTGATTTAATTTTCATGTTCAGCGCGGCCCAACACTTCCATCAACTGACCACGAAAGTTCCGAGGGCACAAAAAGCCAACCAAAGCCAGTCAAGTCCAAGTCCTCGACTTTTTCCATTCAATGCTGCGGCAAAGTGCATAATTGGTTTATTATTTTTATTTTATTTGCTCGACACTATGACTGCAGCCAGCAGCTTCCTGCCATATTGTTCGCATCGCTGAGCAGCGATTTTCCTTTTTCCCCTGGGTTGTTGCTTTTCTTTTGGCCCTACCCTACTTGGCCCCATCCGCCTCGTGGCACTTGATTTTCATTGAGGCCTCGCCATCCTCGTGGCTGGTTTTTGTCATCTTTTCTGAAGTGTGTCTCGACTTGAGCTCCGAATCTCAGAGTTTCCGAGGCGTGATTTAAATTTGCTGCAGCTTGGTTTTCTCTGTGGCTTGATAAAATAAATAAATTTCTGCTGCTCTGCACTGACTGAGTTTTCCTTTTTATCGTGCCAAGGTGTGCCATCAATTGTGTCTTCCTCTGGCATGGTTTTGAATTTGCCTCTCCTGCATTTCGGTTTTTTGCAGCCAACTATTTCCCCTGGTTTTGGCTGCAATCTGTGGGCTGGCTAACTGGAAATGGCAAAGAAATGCAAAATACTCGACGATAACCCAGATACAAGTTGTCGTTCGGCTTGGGCAGAGGTTTCACTGATCCATCGAAGCCACACACCAGCAACCTTGAAGGCGACATCAACTTATGGATTTTCCATCAGAGGAAGAAGATACCTTATGGGATTAGTGCTTAAGCTGCTTTCGCTGCATTTCTGCGATGGCATTGAATAGGATAACTTATTATATTTAATATGTATTTTACCTCTATGCAAATAGTATTCGATTCAAAATTTAAGTGTTCTGTGTTTGATAAATTCTATATAATTAAAGCTTATAACTTTATATCTTAAGTACTTAATCCGTAATTGAATTTTACAACATATTGCAGTTATATTTACCTTAAATAGGTTAATATCATAAACTGTTTAACTGGTTAACCAAAACCCCCCATCTCATTGCACCCCAAATTCCCACATGCTAATTACAACGCTGAGAACTATCAATTACCTGCGATTGGATATTCAATTCACTCGACGCGGCTTATAAATCAAAAAACATGTGCAAGCCAGTCAAGACAAAAATATATCTGCTGACCATTCAGCCATTGTTAGCAGATGTGGTGGTCTGGTCTGGCATGTCGGCCTGCTAAGCTGCTCGCGCAAACAATTGGCCAATTTATTGCATGATTAGATTTACAATAAAAGCACCAAAAAAAAAATACAACAAGCGAAACAAAACCGAAAATCAATAAAACAAAAGTTCTCGAGGCCCCCAGAAAACAGAATTGAGCAAGAAATCAAAACTTTTCAATAAGCCCCGATCAGCAATGGAGATGTGGCGATGGCGATGGCAGGGCGACTAGTTAGCGTACACGAAGTGATATTTGTTTTATGAAGCCGCTGTTTGCCGAGGATTCCGATCCGAGCCAGCACTACTCCTCCCGCCCCAGCGGAACCGTATCCCCCCCCACCCGCCTGTGTTCGATGTGTTGATCTTCAGATTAACAGGCAGCAGCGGAGCCAGCAGGCAAAACTGGCAGCAGTTAGCTTGGACAGCAGCCGCTCATGGAGATTCAAATGAGCACGACTTTAATCATGGGTATAGCCCATATACGTATACGTACGAGTATATACATATCTCGGAGTGGTCAGCCCAACTCCACCTCCATCTCCACCTTCTCGTGGCGTTGGCGTTTTGTGAGAACAGCGCCAAACTGCTTATTAGACGCAATTAACGGGCCCAGACGAGTCAAGGTGGAGGAGCAGGGATCGGACCTAACCGGATCGGAGGAGGAGGAGGAGTTAACCAAACTATGGCCGGGTGTCAGAATCAGAATCATGCCTCTGTGGGGCATTTAAGGGTTTATTTCAGCTTGTTTCGGGATTTCGGTTCGTCATCTTTTGTCGGCAGTCGGCATTAGTTGGGTGTTAATTTTTTTTCATTCGCTTGTTTTTGGGCTAAACGCCGCCGTTGCTGATTAATAGAATTTTGATTTCCCTCTGCCAACTCTTCAGCTCTTCGAATTCAACGTGATTTATGTCCGTTTCTGGTGAGTTGAAGCTCCCTTTTTCCATTCATTGTTTGCGGTCTGTGCAATTAAAGGCTTAAGCGCGGATAATGCAATAATTTAGCAGTCTTCCGGTCTTAAATTGGAAATGATCGCCTTAAAACTGGGTGGTCCCCTTTTGTGTGTGGGGGTGTGACTTTTCACTTTTGATTGTAGGTTGCTGCTGCTTGAGACTTGGTCGGAGTTCAAGGTTGCTGTTGGCAATGGTGAATCATCTAGTGCCTAGTCTATAATCATTGAATTTAGTCTATGCGCAACTCGGTGCAATATGAAATAATTAACAAATGTAGTAAAAAGATTAAAAAATAGTATATATTTCAAGGAATCCCTATTTAAATACCACTTATAATCAAAGATTGCTACTAAATAATCAATATATAGTGCATCATGAATAAGAATCCCTACGGATTTCAATTAGGTCAGTGGGCCATACTCAATACTCCATATTTTACACAGCATTGTGTCATCTTAATTGTTAAAAAAATAATTATATATCTATTGGAGTTTAATTTTATGCAGTATTAAGTGATTTAATATCAACGATTTTTATAATGCAAACGTTTAAGTGTGAGACCAACATTATGAAATCTTTTCCGATGATTGATGCATATTCAAAGTATTAATCTCGGAAAATATTAAAAGCAACAGTGGGAAGCACTCATGGAGCTCATTAGACCCTCCCAATTTCGATTACCGTGATCCAAGATGGGGGCAGGCTGGCCAATTGGCTCCACAAAGACCTACACAAAGTCGCGGACGTACCCAACCCGTTATGCCATCCACTCGGCAGTGGCATAATCTGGAAAAGTTGTCTGCACTTGTTGCAGGTTGCAAGTTGCTGTGGCTACTGCTGCGACTGCAACTGCTGCCCCACTAAATGCACTGGGCCGCAGTATAAAAAACTATTTCTACTTATATTTTATTGAAGTCGAAATGCTGCAAATGTCAACAAGTTGGAGCGATGACGATGCCGAGATGCCGATGAGTGCTGGGCACTGGATATTGAATTGGTTGGATATTGTATATAGTATATTGGATGCCGCTTATTTCTATTCCTATTTCGCTCGCTGGCTTTTGTTGTGTTGTGCGAAATCGATTGGCAACAATTTTTCCCTCTTTTTTCCATTTGCCACAAGTTGAATTCAAAGTTTCATCGCGAGGCCAGCCAACACGTATAAAGATTATTTTTAAGGTGCGCACTTTTGAGGTTGGTCCTCTCCTGATTTCCCAAAATGCAACGCCTGTTAGTTTACCGTTTTCGCTGTGCTTTTGGATGCCGAGATGCAGCGCGATGAGGTTGCATGCAACGGGCGGGCGATGTCTCGCCGCTTTCTGAATGCTTTGAGTCATGACTGCCAGCAATCGAATATCCAGCAGCAGCTAGAGTATTGCCAAGTACAGTGGATTGGCAACAATTGCAAGTGCAATAATGGAAAAAAATATTCAATTTATGTTAGACCAGCCTTAATTTAATAATGGATAATTCTAAGTTATCATCCTGTTATTAATAAAATAACTAAAATACTAAAACATATGTTTAAAAAATTATATGTGTACTGCTAATGAAGTAGTATCATTACTACCCTTATTAACTTTATGTTACATCATAAAATATATCATTTATGAACCTTTCACTTTCAATGAAAGTGGTGTCTTACCCATTTTTTACCCCCATTTTTCAATACTCTTGCCCCACTGTCCCCTGTCTGCGGCGTGTTCTTTGACAATTTTCAACGCCTTCGTTGCTCGGATCTGAGCATCGCCTTGCTGCATGAGATGGCAACTGTTGCTGCCGCTTTTTGTTGATGCTGCCGTTTGATGGCTGGGGGTTTTCTGCCTGTTGCATTATGATTTGGACGGATTTTTTGGGTTTGTTTAGCCAGCAGCGGCTGACGCTGCCACAACTGTTTGTTATTGCGGCTGATGATTTTATTATTTTCCCGAATGCATTTCCTATTGGGTAATATTTCGATTTGCATTCCAGATGATGCGCATCACGCCAGCCAGCCAGCCAGCCAGCCCGCAATGAATTGCATTTTAATTAGATTCATGATGGTTTCTAGGTGGGGTCCCAGAACAAACCCTCTTCGCTCACAGCCTGACCTTTTACCTTTTGGTGGGGATGCCAAAGCCAAATACTCATACTGAAAAAAATCAAACGAAAGAGATATTCAGCATTCCATAAAGCTGAACAATTGTTTATTGTGCCCATTCCACCGCACTCTTGCCACCTTCTTCTACCCAGAAATCGGTCGTTGTTGTGTCAACAAGAGTCTAAAACAAAAATGCCTTCGAGCTGTTCATTAACACCTTTTTAAGCCAAAAAAAAAAAAAATCCGAGTATTTCACAGTTTTCACAAATAGAAATTGGTATTCCATGTGAGCGCGGTTTCATTAATTGTGTTTGCTCACCTGGTGTCCAAGTAATGAGATGAGTAGGCGGCGACTCACAGACTTGTTACAGGTTTGCCTGACAGGTATATTACTATATGTATATCCCCCTATCCTCACTACCCCGATTTGTAAAGTTGTGGGTGTTGTCCGATAATTGGCCGGACAGGTTTCAGGTTCTGCCGTTTCCATAATACTTAATTGTCTTCTGTTGTTGCTGGCAGTTTTATTATTAGCACTGATATTTCATTGTTCTATTATCTCCAGAGCATCATGAACCAGTCATCTCTTAAGTGCCATCGGTCTATCCTACAATTTTGGGTCAACTTAAATTGAAATATAAATAACGTACAGGCAATAGAAAACCCATCGATTTCGATTTCCAGCGAAAAGGAAAGTTTTCTAAATAGTTTATTATGAGCCTGCATTTCCTTTTCATTGTTCTACTTGTGAAATAACTGATGGCCATAAATTTCATTTTCTGCAACAGTAGGCCCACAAAGTTTTGATCAACCCCAAATTGAAATGGGCAAACAAATATAAAAGTCTCGAAACATTTTGCAATGACTGCAACCAAGCAAAACCCTATCCATAGCCGTAACCTTATCAGCAAACAAAAGTATAAACGAAATTGTTTTAATTTCCAAATATGAATGGCAATCAATAATCAAATCAACTTTCTACCTGGCACCTCAATCACAGCCTGGCAAGGTTATCCCCACTGCCGAAAAGCGCAGTCTACAAAATTAAAGGAAAGGTCTGGAAAATGCAGGGAAAGTCTACCGTTAACGTGACAAAACAAAAGGCAGCAGAAGGTAAAGTTTTTGTTTGGCGTGCTGATTTACAAGGATACCCTTTATAAGGACATGCACACAGACTGGGAAAAACAATTTGCAAACTAGAAGGAAAATATCAATAAAATAATAATTTACAATTTAGACAATAAACGATATATGTCGAGAAAAGTTTGCACTTTATATTTCTATCTGTATATGTTGGTTGTCTTTTAGATTTGTTTAGATTTGAGCTCTACACTATTTATTTCCTTCAGTGTATCTACAGCCTTGCACGACATGGAAGGAAATCATATTGATATGGCAATGGTGCAGCCCATTGAAAAATTGGACGATGGGCGGCGGAAAGGGGCGGAGCTTTTGGGGGTGACCTGCCACTTTGTTATGTGCCGACACTTCCGAGTTGGAAATTCGTGCCATGACACGGATTCCCCTGGACAGCCGACACATTATGGTCGCACCTAGAGGCGAGTCAAGTCGAGCTGGCTGCCCCGGAACTTCCATCGAGCTCCCAACCCACAACCATGTCAAGCCTGGATTCAAGTGGGCTGCCAACTAGAGCAGGTTAATGGACACTGGGGGTGGCGCAAGAAGGTGGATCCGCAATCAATAAGTTTAGCTTCTTTGGACTTAAAGGATAATTTTGCATTCTTAAATTTCTGCAATGAGCGACACATTATTTAGCATAAAACATACACATCTAATGGAATGGCAATAATATCGATATATTAATTTGACATTTTCTATCATCACATTTTTTGTATCCTTCTATTTTTAGGCCTAATTGTGCAAAAAGTGTGCCACAGGACTAAAGTCAATGAACAGCGAATTCTAAAAACAAAACCTGATGACTAAGCCGCATTTTGTGGTTGCCTCTTTAAGCGTTCATGGTTCACATTTGACTTTCGCTTTGATCTTCCATTGGACATGTCTCAAGTGCACTCGATGATAAATTCCTTCTATAGACATCACCGTCATCATCGCCATTGTGGCCTCATGCAAATTTGTGCCAAAAACTCAATTACCTGACGTGTCAAGTGCCGTGTGTGTTTCAGTTGTTTCTGCAGCCGCTGCCTCCTAATGTTTTTGTTTTTTTTTTTTCTTCTCTTCCACTGGCAACGTGTTGCGCAATAGTATCTCGGCTTCGGTTGTGCTTCTTTCGGTGGTAATATTGATTTACAACGCTGGAAAACGTCTTATGAACAGTCGAAAATTTTCGGTTTAGCATCGTTTTGAAAGCCATTCGAAAGATTTACACAACAGAGGGCGCTGCTCATCTTTTAAGTGCGGCTCTTGACAGCTAACTTAAAATAATTGTAGGTTTTTCCAAACGTTTCTAGTCATTTTTAGTGGTTGTTCAAGGCACATAACAAGCTGTCGAGGGTTTTTCTTGTGGCACCTTTTTTAAAACTCTAAAATTTTGGCAGTAATCAGACAAGTGTATTTTAAATATTCATGGTTATGTTTTCTAATTTACAGGCATTTGGTAACACATTGCTTTTATGTAAAAAGTTATAATAATATATAATTTAATTAGCTTCTCTTGCATTTTTATGCAACACTTACAGTTTTCCTAACCGAAAGTTGTTCTTCGCTCGCTGATGAAATTTCCCAACCGTTTTTCACTTGCTGTTTACCCTTTCAGCTTTTCCGCTTTTCCTTGCCAGATTCTCAACAATTAGCGAATTAATAATTTACAGTTTTCTAATCATCATGGTAATGACACTTCTGTCGACGTAATTGCATCTCCAAGTCATCAGAAAGTTACACACAACTCTCACACACTCGCCCAGTGATCAACTTTTACAGCTTCCGTCATTTTGTATGTGGCATCTGCATCTGCATCTGTGCAATGTTTTTGCTTTCCGCGACGAGAGGAGGAACATTTTTGCAACTTAATTTTTATGACTAGCTGTCGAGCGGGGGGGTGGGGGGAAATGTTTGCTTGTGGTTTCTGTCTGCTGTCAACTGCTTGATTATTATTTTCCTCGAAACAAAACGGAAAGCCGTCGATGCGGTGGAAATGGGGATTTACGATGCGGCCACGTCGAAAAGGGAAAAGGGCGCCATTGGGTTATAAAATCTAGTGGAGAAATGTCAAGTGCAACGCCACTTCTCATCTGCAGCGTCATTCGATTCGATGATGCATTGCTGTTATTTTTAATTACGCCCCGGCAACATTGTCGCCATATAGTATTCGTATAGTAGCATACACTCGTACACACGCTATCAACTACATCATCACACACACACCCTGCGGTGCATTTGCATATGACGTCACTACATTCATTGTTGGGCTGACATTTAAGGCTAGCGGGTCACTATTAGATATTTCATTATGTTCCATGCAGACTTCTCAGGTTTTTCTCCCTGTTTTTCCTTGTCGCCGCTTTGTGTGTGGCGCCTTCCATTGTTGGTGGCTGGTGGTTGACTTGGTGGGTTGCTGCCTCAAGTAGCTGCCTCATATGTACATATAAATGTCAAGGAGCTGGGCTAGCTGTGGGAAAAACTGTGCTTTGATCTCGTTTCTGGACGGCCATAAATTGCAATTAGAAGTGCTGCCATTGCAGCACTTTGAACTTGAATTGAACCTCCAGCATTTGCAGGACTTCAATATTGACCTCCGTCTTCTGTATTTTGCGGATTGACTAACCCCGGCTAACCCCGAGATCACGTCGTCATGGGCTAGAGGAATTTCCCTTTTGTTCTTACCAACCACCAATATTGCTTTTAATTACTAGGTGTGTGCGTGTGTGCCTGTGTGTGGAGACATAAAATTTCATTTTCATATTTAATTACTGAAAAGCCAGCAAATGAGCTCGGAGCTGTTGCGAACTGGGAGCTCTGAGCTGGGAGCCGCCAAGAGCTGCGAGCTGTGAGCAGGCAGCCAGGCGGTGGCAGGTCATAAATGAGTCAACGACTGGACTGCACGGGCGGCAACTTCATGTGCCACATCAAACCAAAACCGAAGCAAGCTAATGTAGAAAGAAATGGCCAAAAGCACCGAAGATTCTATTACCCTAAAATCAAATTACATAATCACTTAGCTTCTTGCAAGGTACATATATCTTTAACATCTTTTAAGTTTCAAACCCCAAATTAAATTATAGTGCACTTCTGCCAACAATCCCATTTTTTCGCCACTTTTATTCTTACTCCCACATAAAATTTAATCAAAAATTGGTTAACACAAGGACAAAAAGATCTTTCAGGATTGTTTAATATTTCCTATAATTGGTGAATAGTTTACAACAAATTTGCACATTATTGTTAAATTTAACTTGATAGATAAAGATAGATATTCTGTCCTTTTAATCTAACGTTTTACGAATGTTCATCTCATTCATGAGCTACTCTGCAGACCCATTCCATTCTAATCCATTGTATTTATTTGCGTAAAAAGCCTTCGCCAGACTGAGATACAAACTAGAATTAGAATACCCCTTGGCAGGGTATAAAGAGAAACGCCAATGCAGAACGCCGTGAAACGAGTTAGCCAACGGTTGGCGATGCCAAAGATTCTGTGGAAATGTTTATTAAACTTGGGGATTTTATGATTATGCCGCCAAGCCCGTGGAAGAGCCTGCCAGTAGCCTAAGCCGAAGTCCAAGTGGAATCCCCATCTCCATCTCCATACCCATCCTCATCTCCATCCTTTTGCTGCTTCTCAAGAGTGAAGATTTGGCCTTCTGCCTCCTGCGTCGGCAATTAAACTGCCCGCTCTGTCGGCCGTCGATGAAATGCCATTCATTTGGCTGTTTGGCTGGCTAACTCCCTGACTGCTTTTGGCCAGGTCTTCATGGCTGCCTACCTGCCTGTCTGGTTGGCCATTCAAATTTCAACTTTGCATAGCCGGGCTCATTTGGTAATTATGTGAAAAGTGCATTTGGGTGCTGCCAAAAGCGTTTTTCCGAGCCAGCCAGAGTCATTTGGCCAGAGATCGGTGACTACTGCCAACTTAGCCGGGTTTTTTTTTTTTTTTTGTGTTGCCAATTTTAAGTAGTTTTTTCCTTTTGGCCAGCTGTCGATGCATGTCAATTGATTTCATTTACGGCCAAGAAGGAGTGTTCCCACCTCCGGGAAAGAGTATTTTCCTGGCATGTGTGTCAGGCTTTGTTGTCATATTTGTCAATAAAGTTGCATTGCGTCTGCGGCCACCGTTAGAATGTTGCGAAGCATGTTGATAAGCCTCTGGTGATTTGTCAAAGTTTCCCGGTTTTCCTGGGTGGCGAAAATCCGAAGGAGGAGAGACCACCATTTGTGGGGTTAATGGCGTGCACAATTCGAGTATTTCGCTAATAATTCAAGAAAATCGCTTGAAGCACAACTGCATTAATTAACGCCAAAATGATATAACTATACCATCGAGTTATGAACCATAAACACAACAACACACTTTCGGATGTGAAAAAGTGTTGCGAGGAAAATTGTAACGCGAGAAAAGTACACAGCAAACATGAAAACGTAGGGAAATATTTTCCGCAATTTTTGCATATCTTGGCCAGGACGAGAGCGGCAACAACAAATCAAATAAGGAGAAATGTCGCCAAACTTTTCAATTCAACTGTCAATCAGTTTGAGATAGTGTCCGGTCCAGACTCTCCACTCCCGACTCCCGACTCCCGATTCCGAATCCAAGTCCAAATCCAAATCCGAGTCCGCGTCCAGCTCTTGACTCCTGACTGCCGCTCAGGCACAGCGGCAACAATAATGACATTTATGCAAAATAGTCATCGAATGGACCAGGGGAGTGGATAGCATCGCCTCGGATTCGATTGGCTTGGTTCGGTCTGGCTTGGCTGGAGCACTGGCATCCACATCGACTGGGGGTGACCATCGACGAAAACTGGTCACCTTTGCCATAATAATTGCACTTGCATTGCATGCAAATCAAATTGTCATCACGCTGCATCTTCTTGGCTCTCTGGATGGGTCCCTGCTGGGTGTCACACTGAAGAAAAATGGTTATGTGTTGACCCTTTTGGTAAGAAACTCGTATGGGGGAGTCAGATATATAAATATATATATATATATATATATATATTACTTTTAAGAACTTTCAAGTTTAAGGTCAGATTTAAGTCTGAATACTAACAGTATTAACAACGAACTAAATTAAGCTGTCGCATTTATTGCGAGTGTGCTTTGGATTTGGGGTGGGGGGCTTGGCCAGGAGCGGCTTTTGCTTTATTGGTCCCAAAGGATAGACTTCTGTCCGTCTGTCAGTCAGTCATCGGATCCAAAGCCAAACGTTGCCGAATGATCGATGACAGAGTTTGTGTTTGATTGAAAGCAATTGGTGGCACCGTCACGTGGTGACCAGGTTCCAGGTTCCAAGTTCCAGGTTCGTTTTGCCGTATCTTTTGCTTTGTTGTGGGCGCACCACCATTGTTCGCTCCCCCCACCACACCCTTTAAGACTCTTTTTATTTATTTTTTTTTTTTTTGCCTGGATTGGCCACAAAAATGATTGCCACACGCGTCTTTCCATACGGAAAATTTATTGCCTGGCTTCTGCATTTTGCTTCTTTTTTAAGCGCTGCGTTGGCGTTAGCTAACGGCACATTTTGCGCTATGATTGTTTATGATCCGTAGAATTAGTTATGTTGACAATGCCTAATTGTTTCGCTGGATGTTTATGTGGAATGCAGATACATTACCATAATGCTATGAGTTCCACTGGGCTGACAAGTTCTGTGAAATTGGAAAGGTTCTACAACATATATGGTATTACAGAAGAGCAGTCTTGAACAGTATATTAAATCTACTTACTTAACAAAGTAAGTTCATAGTAGTTAGCCTTTTGTAAGTATATATTTCTATTTTTCATAAAGTGTACTTAAAGTGTACCTTAAAGTAGACATCCAAGGTAGATATGAGATATAAATAGCTCCTTTATTCCTTCATTTCACAAAAAAAAAACGCATAGCTAATAATTAATCCTGAAATGGAAGTTTAAGCATCTGCGTTGCCTTTGGGCACAAGTAATTACCACGGACCGACTAAGATAGCTTAATATACCCTATCCATATACAGAACCTAATGCACAAAACATTAAGGTGCAAGGCAAATCCGGGTAGCAAATTAATTTATCATATTAACAATTGCCGCATAAAGTCACACGCTCACCACCACCACCGATCGTCGTCATCATCACCTGAGGAAGAAGCTGGAGGAGATTCACTACGTAGAGATGGTGGAGGAGGAGCAGGCAGAGGAGACGAAGGAGCCGGAGGAGGAGGGCTCCAGACTCTAGGGCTCGCTGACTAACTAAGTGGAGGCTTAGAGTCATGGACTTGTGGACTCGGAATCGGGCTATGCCAACAAGTAATGTGCCTCCAGCGAATTGAGCTGGTAGTTGAGCTGAGGTAGTGGCTGCAGTTGCACTGCGGGCACTATGATGCATTTCGTAGATTTTTAATTGAAAAAACATGTTTTACGAGCGTCGCTAACCACGACAACGATGACTACAACTACACCACCAGCAACAACTCAAGGCGCAGCAGATGACGCTGTCTTTTGTTAAGATTTGCGCACTTTTTCATCCCAGGTTGCAGTTGCACTTGAAGTCTACGTCTCCCAGCTAACAAGTTGAATTTAAGTACATCAGCGAGTACGGAACAAAACCCAGAACACCGATCACTGAACACCGAACATGGCTTACGTAATGAGCGACCCGGAGCCAAAGGCAAAGTCAAAGGCCCTTTATTGTGGAATGCGTCATGCTATCGGTGCTTTAAGCGATCATATTAATAGAACAGTCGGTTAGTCGAAGTGGCATAAATTAGGGGTACTCATTGTCGATATATTTGCCAAGGTCGTGACTGGGCCAACACAAAGTAATAAAAGGAGGGCTCATTTTCATTTCGAATTTATTTTTAGAAATATAATTGGGTACTTTCGAAGATAGTTAAACAATATGTGTAAAATAACTATTAATAGAATGTTAAGGGTCCAACCTAATATACTAAAGCAACTATTTACGTACGTTGCACTTGGACAACTATTAGATTAGTGGATGCACTTGACTTAGCCATGAATATATATTTCGCTGTCCGAGAATGTCAACAACCGTTTAACCCCGTGAACAACCTGACTGCCTGACTGCCTAACTGACTTATCAAATCTGCAAGTTAATTGCCAATTCTTAATTAGTGGCCTTTAAGCAGCGACGTTGCATAATCTGCAGAATGCAATTGCAACTAAGTGCAAGAGGCAACAAGCGGAAAATTGAACCTTTTCCGAGAGCGTGGCGCGGACAGAGTAAATCCGCACAGGAATTAAATAAAAGTGCGGCAATTAAACGCAACCTGGTCGGCGTTAATCGCAGCGCCGTTGCTGTGAGAAATGCCAGGTGAAAAACGGCACACGCATCTCCCCAGCGAATTGAGACAGAGATGGCGATGGAGACAGAGCCTTCCAGATGGAGCGTCTGACTGTGACACTTTGAGCTTGGATCTCGGATGGCCAGCGAATGGCGAGAGATGAGGCGATTAGGCCGAGAGTCAGGTATGCACGGTGCAAAAAAACCCACTAGATTGGTAACAAAATTGTTAGGACTAAAAGAACTTACTCCAATTGGAATTAGTTGTACAAAATCTTAGGTTTGCTTTATGTGTCTCTTTTAAGTCAACTGATGTATCTTTGCATCCCACAGGATTCTATCTCATTTGTTCTCAGTGTAAATCCCAAGTTGATGGTGAATCGGGAAGAAAGAAAGTTTAGCTCGGTCTGACCCGGCTACTGAGCCGATGAAAAATGCACGCAGTGCCGAAAGATGGCGAAATAGAGAGAGAGAGATTTGTGGGGAGAATGTGGCAATGCAAAGTAAGAGCCATAACTGAATGCAAAAATCAGGCAAATGGTAATAAAAATTAAAAATGCCGAGAGTGGAAAGCTGTTGCATTTTGCTGAACGAGTATGCGTGCGTGTGTTTGTGTGTGTGTGTGTGTAACTAACGGATAAGCCTTGGAAAATTGACGCTGACAAGGCTTGGCCACTTTGGCCAACGTTGCGTATGCTTAATCTGCCTATTTACATCGTTGCCCCCTCGTTCATGCTCTTTCTTTTTTATTTATTTTTTTTTTTGTTTTTCGTGTGTGCGTGCAACTGTTGTCATGCTGTGACTATCATTAATTTTTCATACTCATAATCATCATCTAGTCAGCGCCGCGCTGAGTTTTCCTCGTATTTTTCGGTGTCAAAATGTTGTTTCTTCTTTCACATTTTTCACGCGATTTATGCGAATTCTACCCTGGCCTTCTTCGCTTCCTCCTCGCCACGAAATCCATTTAGTTTTCATCTTCTAGACATTTCAGCCCCTTCTTATCTGCCGTCGAATGTTTTACATGCAACATATTCGCCAAAATGGGTAGCCGCAAATTTGGGAAGGCTCCTTATTTGGCTGGGTGTTGATATTTTGATAAACGGGCCATGAAAGTTGGTATATGGCGATCCGGGGTTAGGCAATTCTATGCAATAAGAAACACCGTTTCTACTTAAAAAAAAAGGGTTTATGTTAAAGCAATTTATAGTAATAGTTATATTTAAATCAAAAGTAGTTACACCTTTTGTATTTAATTTTAAAGCCTAAAACTGAAAATTATATAATAATATAATTACATGTTATTTTATGTGTTCGTAGTTATCTCTATTTATATACCCATAAACTAAATTACTTCAATTACGAAGACCACATTCCAAGTTATCTTTCAGTAAAAATTAAATGTTTAAGCAATCTATTTACCATATAAATGTTTGAGCACTTTATTTACTATTTAAATAATTTAACTAAAGATAATTTGTGAAAAGTGACATAAAATATTTATGTGGTAGTTGACTCCTCTCATTGCTCATTGGCAAAGATACGGGTAGGCAAATACCTCCAACGCACTTAAATATTATTCAAATAACACAATTTGTATGCAATTTCGCCCTTGGCAATTGTTATGTAAAACGAGGCAGAGAAAAATCTCCCATGTGCCAATTTCCATTGTAAGTTGACCGGCAGCAAACACTTAGCGTTTTTCCACATGTAAATAAATGAAGAGGCGGGATGTGCTAAAAGTGCGGCAATAAAATCGTGCGGCAGAGTGGGGAAAAGTCCAGTCTTGGACCGATTCGACGTTGAGTCGAACAAAATCGTTAAATTAGTAGAAAATAGTGTGAAAAACGACGAGCACACACATATGTATGTATATATGTGGCAGTTGGTGGAGGGAGAGTGGAATCTGTTAAGTAAAAGAAACTTTAAATGGCAATGGGATGGATTTTGGACGGCTGAATGCTTGAACGCTTGTACTACACAACCGAAGACAGTTTAATTACGGCGTGAAGTTGCGCACCGAGTCCGTTGCTTAGCCCCCTGCCCCAAAAACCCTGCCCCTCCATTTCGGGGGTGGTGGCTAAGTTCCGTAAAGTTTAGTGCGATTTGTTTTCCGCGCTTCGAGATGAGATTTTAATGCAAGCGTGAATCATAAAATGCTCACTTGATGTGTTGGTGTCACTTCGGTTACTACCTTCCACCATTTCCTTCGAGCATCGGCTCTTGGGCGAGTCTTCAAAGCCTGAAGACCCAAGCCTGAGTGGGTGACCATATAATAATCCATTGCGAATCGCGCCCATCGGTAATGTCGCTTTGTCTTCGCCCCAAAGGGTCAGAGGTCAAGTGTTTGGTGTCTGAATAATGGCTTTTCAGTCGCTTTAAAAACTGGAGTCGGGTCATCTAAGTTGAGCGGCTGCATTAGATCTAGCAAGTTTATTTCAATTTTCTAGTTCAACATAAGCATAGGTTCTAGAAAAGAGTTCAAGCTCTTTACAGCATATATATACGATTTATATAAGACTCAAGTAAATAACCAGCGATCGATTAATTATCAGTCTTAATTGATCAAAACTCTTTTCGAACTCGAATTAATTATGGTGTATCACGATCTTGGGGCCAGATTGTCAGATGGACATGCCATTAATTCAGCAATGAGTAATTACCTCAAACCCACGACAAGCTTGGCAACATTTTATGACCCCGCAGTTATCTGCAGCATTCAAATGAGAGGACTCCTTTTGAACTCCAAAAGGACCTCATGCCGCTCACACAACCATTAAAGCCAACCAGCTCCAGTGGCCAAATGATCAACCGACCGGTGGGTTCATAAATTAATTGCAGCCAAGAGGATGGAGATGGAATGCCCCGCTCATTAGATAGACTTCCATCGATAAGGAGGAGTTGGAGTCCGCTTGATCGCTTTATTCCAGTGGTTTGCTACGGCGCATGCCGATTGCATTTACCCCTCCCGCCATTCGTTATTTTCCATCGATAAGCGGCGCAATTAACCAACTCAAGCGGTGGTCTGACCAATGGCCATTTAATAAAGTTAGCATTTGTATAATGTCTTGTCAAAAATTTATTGGCATTTTTGCCAATATTTCTGCTTGCCTCAATCTACCAATCTTCGCGGTGTCCCACTCCTGGGAGGGAGCATTGATCTGTTCCGCGATCGCGATGGCTGTTTTGAATGTGATTGCGATCTCTGGCATGCTAACCGAATGCTTCGAATGGAATGGAGTGGACCCGGTTGCTGATCGTCTCTGGTTTTTTTTTTTTTTTTGTCGAGGGGGTGTCGGCAATTAAAACACCGATTTCGAAGATCTCTGGCTGTTTGTTTAGTCCATGATGTCTGGCAATCGGGCAGGATTAAAGCTGAAATGTTTTCACCTTTTGTCTTATTCCGAATTGATTAAATTATGCAAATGTTGGCGGTCTCTGTTCAAGAAATTGCAACTGTGACAAAAGGCGTTGCCATGCACGCTTGCTTGCATTTCCCTTTTGGTTCCCACACCCCCTAAAATATAAAACCAAAAAAAAAAA
This sequence comes from Drosophila melanogaster, assembly GCF_000001215.4. Lineage (NCBI taxonomy): Eukaryota > Metazoa > Arthropoda > Insecta > Diptera > Drosophilidae > Drosophila > Drosophila melanogaster. Next base: position 19,261,713 of record NT_033777.3, on the reverse strand, counting down.
AACAACCCAAAACCAAACCTCAAAAAATGAATTTCAGTTTCCTAATTTCCATCAAACGGCGCTTTTGTTTTTTTTTTTTTTTCATTCGGGGGGCTGCCATGGCAAAAAGATTCTCATGTTGTCTTTGACTCGATGTCGTCTTGGTTGTCGACGTCCTCGTCTCATAGTCATAGTCACAGTCATCGTCGTCGTCGTCATCCCAATCCACATCCACGTCGTCAAAGTTGTGGTTTTTGTCGGCGGCGTCGGTGGATTTTCAATTTCTAATGTAGTGCACGTTACGCCCTGAAGGGATTTTTATTTTATACAATTTTTTTTTTTGGCTTTACGGTTTTATTTATTTATGCCAGAGTTGCTGGGCTCCAAAGGCACAGTGGTTATAAATGTTATGAATGATTTAGATGGTAATCATTGATTAGCAAAGTTTATGCACGCTAAAAGAGCAATAGTTTCGTTGCAGAAAATTCTGTCATAATCGTTGGATAGAAAATACAAATGAAGCGAATGTCATATGAATCACAAATATTAATAATAAATGATTTAAGATCAGAAAAACACACCTGCCATTCACTTTTCTTTGGTGACATATTCAAACAGAGGTTTAGGAAGAAAATACTACTTATTTGTAATACGGAAAATTCCAAAATCTCCAACCACAGTGCGACATAAAGTTGTTCAAGGTATCCAAAAACGTCATTTGATGACAAACTTCAAAACTTGTGCATGCAATATGCCATTTTTGTTTTTTGGCCCTCTTCCTCCTCTTTTTCCTATTGTTGGCCGAGAAGTAATTTTTGTTGTCGTTTTCATGATTGCTTTGGTCTAGTTGTTGTTGTTGCCGGTGGTGCTAGTGGTGCTGGTGGTGCACACTTTTAGTCATCACCATGTCAGCGGCGGCATAGAGAGTTCAGCCCGAATCCAAACAATCAAAATGATATGCAAATATATGTAAGAGTACCGCTACGAAAAAGGCGTGGGTTAATTGTGACTTTATCATGCAGCAGCGGGGCAAACGAATCCGAGCCAAGGGAAAATCGCAATCGAAAGGAAAAAATCAAATTTATTACAAATTTAAGCATAGAGACCGCGAATCGAGCGAACGGAACGGAACGGCGACGATGGTGATGCGGCAAGTTATAGATTTCGTCATAGTATCTTTCGGATACATATATACTGCCCTGGCGAGACGTGAAAATTTGAAATAAACCTGTCAACAAACACCAACGCCAATCGACTCGATCGGGTCCCTTGCGTTTTGGTGGCTCGGATGTTGTGTGAACTACGAACTCGCGGACCGCCCAGTCGGTGGGTGGGCGGCGCCAAGACTAAGCCACCAAATCGCTTCGAATCACACAAAACACATTAACACGGGGGCAGCACTGGGAACGGGAACGGAAACTGTCGTTCCCATCGACCCAGCACCGCATCGCGCAATCCCAATCCGAAGTTGCCAACTCAGATGCCCTCCAGTTGACCAAAGCGTGCTAAATTCCATATGTGCACTGAGAAAAAAAATGTATTTCTCACTAAAGACACCTTAATGTTTGCAAAGTCGGTTTAATCTGAATGAGGTTAGACTTTTCTAGATATAAATAGGCATGTTAAATTCAATAAATATATAATCTGAGAAGTGTTTTACAACTGTTTCATTAACTATCTTTTGAAACTATAGAGAACATATAAGTTATCTTACAGAAAATTAAAAACAAATAAGTAAAGATTTACCACTGTGCATCTAAGCCAAACAACGGAACATTCAAGTCAGACCCAAAGACGGCGGAACATATGCATCTTGTGAACCAGTGATCGACATGCACATCGCAGCGGGATCTCAGGCACACAGTTCCTGTTTGTAGAGCAGGCGAAAGCCGCGACCCACATACTCGGAATCGGTACGGAAGGGCAGGATGATGGGACCCGCGGCGGTATCCCTGACGGTGGCATGGATGGTATAGTCGTCGCTCTCTCGGCCATCGTTAAACCGTTCTCCGCAAAGTGGAACGGAGTTGATGGCTATGAAGTCGTCCGGACAGTTGAAGATGCCAGCTCCCGCCTGGCCATCGGAGATCAAATCGTTCTCAGCTATTGCACAGTATTAGTTTAAGTAGGCTACTTTGAAATACAATATCTTGAATCTTACCTTCATCTTTGTTGATGATTTGAAAGTCGGGTTGATCACCGCCAAGTTGTTCGGTATTATAGGCCACACTGCAAACGTTTTTCAAGCGGGCCAGGCATATGGCATAGTTCAAATTGTTCTAGATCAATAAGAACTTATTAAAGTTAGTTAAATTAGAAGGCATTTGGCTTACAAAATATGTAGCCTCTCGGTTATCCACAATTGAGCCATCCGTATCATAGTTAAATGACTTTATTACGCCCTCAGCATCGTGGAAATATTGCAAACAATTATTGGGTGCCAAATTGTCGTCCACCTGAGTGACTTTTATATTGAAGGAACGTCCTCCTCCCGATACCTTCATAAAGACCGAGAGATACACTTTGCCCTCGTTTGAGTCACCAACATGGATATAAACTGAAAGATAAGTAAGTTTGATCCCCATTTGAATAAGTCCATGTGAATCCACTTACTATGCTGGCCCGTGTTGATGCCACACAGAATGGGTATCTGGAAATTGGTATTGTGGCCGGAGACTATAAATTGATCGTCTACACAATCACCATTGCTGGGGCGACTTAGCTGAAGATTGTGGAAAATCAATTAAGCTAAGGACTACGCATTTGAGATTGCAACACCCACCTCGAACATTTGAAAATCCAGCCGCAATTGCTGCACTCCCTTCTTCACATTGATGATTAGGACGCAGATCATCATTTCGCGCACAGCATTTGGATAGTTGGGACTTTCGAAGTAGAGGATCTGCTGGCTGGTGACATCGCCACATCCATTGACGACTGCAAGTGAATGAAGTTAGATAGATGTGAGTGTTTCGATATCATGCAAATCGATCGCTGTACTTTCACTCACACACACAGCAGACGCCCACGCCCTCGGCACAGCTCTCGGTGGGAATCCCACCGAGACTCTTGCACTCGAACTCGTGGTAGCAGACGCCCTCCATGCTCCGGATGTCGCCCATGGACACGCTGCACTTCGTGTTGGGGAACTTGATCACCTCGAACAGACTGAGAAAGCCCTTGCCCTTCGAGCGCGGTGCATTGGGTTTCTTCAGGATGAGATTCGCCTTGATGGGCGAGCCGAAGAGGATGTTCTTCAGGGTCTGATGGGGCTGCATTATGGAGCTCTTGGTGCTGGATGGTATCGTCGGCACTGGCGGACTCATTGAGGGCTTCCCAGTTGGCCTGGGCTTAGAACTAGGCTGCATCCCTGGTGAAGCACTCGGTGTGGGCACCATCATTGTGGGTGGTTGTGGTGAAGGTTCCTAGAAAGTAAAGGAAGATATTTGGCAAAGTTTATGGAAACATGGAAACGAACGGGCACACGATGTCTTTATTTGTCACTTAACATTAAGAAAGAAATTTCACTTATGTATATATGTTCTTTATGTTGTTCACTGTAATTTTCTAGACACTTTGATTATACAGTGAGTTGCACTAAAGTCTTGAAAACACCCTTATCGTATGGCATACCTCCACTGGAATGGTCGTCGGACGCATGGGTATCGTGGGCTCTGGTTCCTCCGGCTCGGTGGGAGCTGGTTCAGGTGGTGGTGTTCCGGGCGTGGGCATGGGCATTGGTGCTTCCGTCTCAGGTGGATTTTCCATACCGCCCATTCCCCCATCATCCGCCTGCTGCTGGGCCAATTTGTGGAGGTGGAATCCCGGCTGATATCGCATGCTGTACTGGAATCCAATGCCCTCCATTATCATGCCACCGGGACGCGAGAAATGCGTCTGGATACGCCTGCTTCTCCGCAGATCGCCCATTGTCACAAAGTCGGATGCTTCGTTCCCATCGGCCACGCCCACATAATAGAGCGTCAAAACGAAAGCGCTTATCAACGCATCGGAACGCTTTGACAACATTATTAACGGAAATTCGCGCGGCGACTGTGGCAGATGTTGCACTTGCGGCTGAAAATTGCTGCTGTCGCATGTTGCTGCTGCGTCAGTTGCTGCATCCACCGCTGCTGCTGCTCGTGTTGCATCTTTCTTTGGCTTTATCAGAGCATTAATTGTCGCCTTTCCAGCTTTTTCAACCTTCACTTTTGCAGCAACAATCAAACAACGAAGTCACGGTCCTCTGATTGCACTTGTGATGTTGCTGCTACGTCGGCAGTTGCAGTGGGTAACAGGGTAAATGTTATGCGAGGCATTTGAGCAAGCTCTTGGGGAACTTGTGTTAATTTTAAATGAGTAATTAAATGTGCCGAGTGCTGAACGCCATTTCAGATTATGGAAAATGCACTTGCGAAATGCACAATCCATTTGCAGTCGCAGTTTCGTGAAGCTGCGCTAAATGCTAACGAGAATATCGGATTGCAGCAACGATCTATAAATTAAGATAGTCTCCGTGGGGCCATCACTGAAAGTCGAATAACACTTTCATAATTAATAATGCCTAACGACATTCAGTCAGTCGCTGCAATCACCAATCGATTATGCAAATTGAGGTCGATGATGTCTCGCAAATTGCAAACACGGAATGCATCGAAACTGAAATCGATTTAATTGCGAAATAGAAGAGCACTCGAAAACATTTAGCAGCTTTTTATGCGCCAGCATCTGCATTTCAGCGTCACCACCATCACCTCCACTCGCTATAATCATCATCATCATCATCATCGCCGACGGATCATGGGAGGATCGGAGTGCTCTCACAGCCACATGCATCATGCACAACAAGGTTAAAAATTGTTAATTGCTGCTGCGACGAACGTCAAACGCCAGCTACACTGCAATTGCAATTGGTATGATTATGCACAGTTGGTAACTGCCAACTGGAAACCGACAACTCCCAGCTGCCGCCACTTGTCGTTGGCGTTTGGCAAAAAAATATAAAAATAACTATAAATAATTGCGCACTTGACAAATAAAGCCTGACTATGGAAAATATGATGAGCTAGTCAGCACAAAAAAAAAAGAGTAAAAATGCCATTTTTCTGCTGAATGCAGATACATTTGACGCGACAGTGCGGGCGTTTAGTTTTAAAGATTATCATTATGAGCGGTTACTTTTAATGGGCTGTTTCGAAGGGGCGTATTTGGAATTTCGTGATTGATGCACAACGTATTCAAAATGAATTTGCAATTAATCATGATCGGGGCTAGAGCTTCCATTAATCCAGCACTCGAGTATAATCAATTACTGGTATGCAGATTCTTGACGATGCATTGATGACGGATCTCAGCTCTGTCGTAGATACGATTAGGATGTAGAGTGCAAATCGTTGCAACCAATTGCTGTACAATAAAATATAATGTATGTGCTTATAAATATTTACCTTCGATTAATCCCAATGAAAAGCCGAAGTGTTCTTCGTATAACTCAACTTGCCACACGTATGAGCTTAGTATACTTAATGTATTTGCGCAGCACTCCAGCTTCTGCCACATCTGCGACTTAAGGTCCGCAGCCATCCACGTATCCACCCATCGGTAGATTCTTGTGAAAAGTCTGCCCCGCAGTCTGCTTGGATTCCAAAACAAACCGAAGCACAGAAAGATGCTAAAACCAAACCGAAACGAAGCCAACCTGATCAAACCACACGTACAGACAATTCCCGTCCATTAATTGAATCAAATCGAACGTTACGCATGCGTCATGGCGAAATGACAAAGGGAGCCGCCAGCACATATAGCACCACGACCACTGGGAAAACCACTGGAGGAGCGGCTCGCACATGCAGATGATGATGACGACAACGATAGTGCCGGCGATGGGGACTCTTCCCGCCCAGACAACCCCCTCCATAGCGTCCCCCCCCCTATTGCGTCCACCAAAAGCGTTGTGTACACAATATTGTTAAAGCTATTACTTCATGTTATGTTATGTTATGTATTTGTACACTGGGCAAAGTGGAAATCGCAGTTGGAGCGAAACTCCTGAAGCTTTTGAAAAGTGGAGGGACTGCAGTTAAGTGGAGGTGGAGCAGGAGTGGCGACCAAATCAAACTGCCCCGCCATGCCGAGTAGTGGGTAAAGCCCACTTAATTGACGTTTAGTGGACACTCGAATGCAAATGCTACAACGGCTAAAAAGTTCTAAAGAACACTGTGAGAAAAGACAGGTATTGAACAATGCGCAAAGTTACTTAATAAAGATTATTATTTGAACACTATGGTATTGCATGGTATTGCTTACTGAAATTCATTTCGTGAGTTATGCTTTTGGCCACATTTTTTCACAGTGCATCGATTGGCAGCAGCGAGTGTGTCAGCCAGGTGGAAGCTGCGTGGATTTGGCGGGCGCGATTCTCATCAGTGCTATAAGTAGTTTTCCTTTCCGAACTCAAACGTGGATGCCTCTGACTCCAGAACAGTCTATAGCCCCACTCCGCCACCGCCGCCCAATGATGACGTTGATAATGAGCATGTTGCCCAGTTGCTATTCCTGCTCATGATTTCTGAAGATGCGACTGCAGCAGAAGTAGCTGGAGTAGCTGAACCCAGACATCATTACAATATAATTGATGGGTTATAGCCGTCTAACGGTAAAGCCAAAATGTTTCCTTTTTCACTCATTCGAGTATTTTTGGATAGGCGGCTGGTAGCTGTGGAAGCCAGTTTTTGGCTGGAAATTATCATTGTTCCGCCTGACAGCTGAGAAGCTGTGCGTTTGGGCTTAAAGTATGAATATGGAAAATGGCTATAATGCCGCCAAATCGGGTGGGTAATGTGAGCGGTTGACATAGAAAACTACTTAGGATTGGTTGGACTTGGCTGGAAGCTCCATGGGATGTTGGCCAACGGGAGGTCAATGAAGTAAATATTTATGGCTTAGCCTCTGGAAGCTAACCAGTTTAAGAACAGGTGCCAATTAATAAAATACATTTGCACATTTCCAAAAACATTGCTACTGCTGAAAATAAATACTCATATGGTATTATTGATTATCATTTTAATACAAGATAATTCATTTAATTGTTATTTATAAAATGTATATATCAGGCTAAAAGACTTCATATATGTATTCCCACACTGTTTGACGTTTATGAAGTTCTGTTCTCAGGTTCATAAAAGTCAATGCCGAAATTGGTAACAAAAACATTCGAAAACCACCTCCTATATACCAAATCAACCGATACGGCATCAATTTTTTGCAGCACTCAAAGAAAAACCCTATTCATTTCAATGTCATTTGGCGCTGGAGCAAAAAGCAAAAGGCCAAGAGCACTGAAAGTGTATCTTAAAAGCGTATCAGTATCTGTATCTGCAGCATATCGAATCCAAATCGAAGCGTTTAAGCAAAAACACCAGAAATTACAGCAAAACATTTGCGGTTACCGCATTTTTTGCTTTCTGTTTTGCCTTTTTATTTTCGTTGTTTTTTGCGGAACTCTTAGCCATAATGCCGCCTAAACCGCAGCTGTATCGTTCAATTTTTCCTTTTCTTGCCTTTCAGATACGCTGCACGCACCACAATGGAGATGTGAATGGGGATGAGGATACGGGAGAAGGAGAAGGAACCGGCGGAAGGATCGACTGGGCTAAGGAAGGGGCCTGTTGGAGGGCGGGAAAGTAAACTGCATTCGATTGGGTTGATGGCCATAAATGGTGCGTTAATTAAATGCTTTATTAACATAATGAAATGCAGCAAGGTTTGGCATAGGAGACGCAGACTGATCCCTGAAAGGTTGAATAAATTAAATTAAATGCATTTTGTTAAGTATTTATCTTGCAAATTAAGAGGATGTAAGGTACATTGAAAAATTTACTTTTTTGAACTTTGTAAGATGTAATTTATAGTTTAAAACAATAATTTTATCTGTAAACCAAATTAACAAAACACCAATTAAGCTATTGGTTTGGCATAATACTCCAGATATTAAATCATTCTGCAAATTGCATGTTAGACCAAGCTTTAAAAAGGGTTTTGAGTTTGGGGTAGCGCTCCCTGAAGTGCTTCTTGGCCAAAACCTAAAGTTTGGGCTAATCTTCAACGGTCATTTAGCCTTGGGTCGTTGGTTATTTCGACTCTGCTCCATTTTGCGATGCTGGGCATGCAAAATTAGGACCGAAAAAGGATGCGAGGCGGAAGCTTGGCCAAAACGCTGGCCACCAGATTGTTACCGTTGCCTTTTCGGCTTTTTGCCCTGTTGGCCAGCCAACACTTCTTGGCCTGACCGGGAGCCTTTGTTTTCAGGGGACTGGGACTCCGGAGTGCGTTTATCTTGCGGTTCCTTTTTTTTGGGGGGGGGTGGGGGGGCTCTCATACACCACACACACACACTCCACGCCATTGATCACGATCCATAATGAGCGATAACTGCAGTTGAGCTCGATTTTTTTTTATTCGGCTATTCAGCTTTTGTTAGGTCCTGAGATTGAGAGCGGTATTTTATTTTTGCAGCGCGCTTTTTTCTATGTTACGTATCTGGCGGATACATTAAGTATCCGCATATCGCTGGCTAGCATGTAGCGGCATTTTTTGTTTGTCTCCTGGTAAATTAAACTGTTAACTTGCCATGTTTAGCTGCCATTGTTCGGCGGACCGGGCTAAGCGGTCTGACATTGTTTTGCCCGCTGCTCCTTGGGCCGACCGCTCGTGGGTTACATATGTACATATGTCTTTCGGGGGATCGAGTATCCAGTATCTGTATCTGTATCGCTATCTAATCGCTTTCTAATGGTCTGCGGCAGCCAGCGCGATCTATGTTAGCTGTCAGTCGGTCTTGTTTGCCAAATAGATTTTTTCCCTCTTAAACATATTAATAAATTAGAAAATGTTTTTTTCTCCTCGCTGTTTGCTGCTGCTGCTTCTGCTGCTGGTGGATTTTTTCTAGCTGGCCTTTAAACTTTAATGCATAGAGAATTGCATGTCGATCGATCGACTCGCCTGCAGAATAGCCAACCTTCAAAATTAAGTTGTCTCGGTTATTTATGTTTAATTGCTGGCTTCTGGCTACAGTGTTTTTTCTGCAAAGTTTTCGTAATTAATTACCATCCATAGTGTGATGAACTTTAAGCGGAATTTGATAGCAAACGACGTTTTTAACGCCACGTATTGATTTAGATTCCACTGGGGAATTCCTTTGCAAATCATCAATATATAATCGTGAGAAAATCGTAAATTTAGCTGCTAGTTGAATGTTTTCTTCGGCGACTGAAGGAAAACTCATGCATTTTTAATATACCCATCTGCATTTGGTTGGATTTCCCTCGAACTTCCTTCAGCAGTCGGAGAAAAATTACACCCAATATTTTAGAGTCGTACATCAAGTATTTAGCAACTTTCTAACCATCTGCATAATAAATTGAATACATCAGAAACTATAAATAATTGCCAACAACTGCAGGTCCCAGCCGGCAGCGAGTCGCTCACCAAAATGAAGAAATTTTGCCAGAATTTCGGGATTTGTGCGTGTGGCTGACCCGAAGATGAAGGCGAAGGCTAATGGCACCCAAACGACCGGAACGACAGGCATTTACAAGTTGGCCAACTGTGCGCGACAAGTGCAGAAAAGTGGCAATAAAGCGACTCAAGTACATACTCGATACCCTTCAGTAATCCAGGATTATCCACCTTCTCTGAAACTAAAAGATATCATATTTAATGTAATAAATAATGTTTAATCAATAAATATATAGTTAAATTATATATATGTTAGCTATATGTCACATAGTAAAGTAAAATTTATATCTAGGATGAATTCTGCTAAGCAATCCAAAACTTAAGCTTGAGGGGATGGTTACCTAATATTTCACCTAAAGATTGGGCAATAGTTCTACAAGGTGTCTACTATAAATGCTACATTATTATATATAATGTGATCATCTATAGCTCCCTGAAAGTAGCCTTGCATTTCGCCGCTGTAGTGCATCCAGTGGGTCCACCAGAGCGCATCCATCCTGCTGCCAGATGAGCATCACCGGTGTGTGTGCCACAAGCCAGGAGATGACTGCGACAACAGCAACATTGGCGAGTCCAAGAGCAATATCAAGGCAACAGGAATAGCAACAGGGGCCAGGCAATCGGCCAAACTGTCAGACATTGTGCGTTGTGTGCCAAAAAGAGCAACCGCAACAGCAACAGCAAAAGCTACGGCGACTGCGGCACAACAGCAACAGACAGGCAAGAGACAACGGACATGCAACAGGCGCAAGTCAAGTGAATGGCCAATGACCACCAAATTGGCAGTAAAGCATACAAAAATAACTTCAAATGGTCAAAAGGTTAACAAAATCAAGCAGAGAACAAGAGGAGACAGCCAGCCAGGATGCAAGGAGAAGCGGCTGCAGCGGCTGCTGCTGCTGCTGCAGCTGCACGCTCAACATGTTGCCAGCATTCCGTCAGAGGCAGCAGCAACTGTTGCACGTTGCTCGTTGCCGGTTGCCGGTTGCCAGTTGGCGGTGTGCTTGTTGCAACAGCAACATAATCCCCCAGCCAGTGCGCAACGAAAAAATGATTAATGAGTTGCCTCATTACCTGGCGAAAATCAATGTCTTGCGCATATTCTGTGGGCCAAGAACCCGAGACGAAGAGCCCAAACCTGTCACAGCCACTTGGCCATGTTGCTGTTGTTGATGCTGATGCTGCTGCTGCTGTTGCTGCCGTCGTTGGTTGTCGCATAATAAATCGATCATAATTCTCAGTCGAGACTCAAATATTGCATGTGTCGACGCTGATTTCGATGCCGACGTTGATTCTGATTCCGATCTGGGACCAGCGACAATCAGCTCCTGTCGCACACGACGGCACATGCAACATCAGCGGCAGCAGCAGCAGCAGCAGCAACATGTGAGTGATCCGAGACGGCATTTGCCGCACTTGGGCTTTGACTTTGCCCCTTTTCGATGGCATTTTTTGTCTGTCTTTTTTTTTATTTTGCTTTAATTGCAGTCGCGCGCCTGAGCTGGCAACCCATCTGGCTGGTGGTGCTGACTGATTTTATTTATTAAACTGTTGACATTCTGTGTCGCCGCTGGCGCCCTTGATAGCCATCAGTCGATATCTAACCAATTTCGAAGGAGAGGAGTGGCGCCGATTTATGGCCACTTGTATTATTGATGGACTTCATGGCCACGTTGTGACTGGTCTGGAGGAGATTCTCTCGCCCAAGGACCAGATGTAATGAAGGATTAACTCCGCGCAAATAAGATACCGCCGATTGAGTCACATTTCACTGCGCGTTCGATAAAGTGAAAGTGTGAGATCGTAAACGAGAAACTATTTAATCAATGATTACACAAACGCACATACGCTCAGATATGGATTATTGCTATGATAACACAATATTATTTATTTAAAAACCGAGAGTCAAACGGCGATTGAACACCAAGCGACGTCGCACAGGCCAATAGACCGATGCGATTGAACTCTTTATCGCCGTGTTATCTACTCCGATGCAACTATGTAAATATTGTAAATCTATAAAGGCGAACGGCAGTGCCAAATTGAACTTGAGAACCTGATGGTAGGGGAGGGGGGAAAATAGTACTATTTATGGCCCCTTTATCGGATTCCCAAGAGTGACTGGTTAAGGTTTACCTTTCCCACATAGAGCTGATATTTCCCGGTATCTGTGTCGAATTTCAGACTATTTGATCTTTCGGTGGGATTGTAATAAACGAAGAAGACCGAAATATTAAAGTCAACAGCACGGCGTCGTCGTTGTGGTTGCCATAGCTGTTGCTGTTGCATGTAGCATGTTGTTGTTGCTTTCGCTTGTGCTGCCGACAACAGCAACAGCAGCAGGGCAAACAAGTTGAATGGCATCCAGAGATGGGCAGGGAAAGGGATTGTGTACTGCCAACAGCAGTTTGATTGTTATTGCCAATGAATGAATGCACTTGCTCCGAGGATTTGTCTGCCAGACGACCAACTTATGAGTTTCCATCTACAACTCCGGTCCAAGAGATGCGGCTCCTGCTCCAGCTTCGTTTGCCCCGAGGGTTGTGGCAACACATTTTGCGGTCTGCAGTTGCAGCTTCTGCTGTTTCTGCCGCTGCTGATGCCATTGTTCCCACTGCCCCACCGCAACACTGCACCACAGTTGGATCCCTGCGCCGCCACCAACTCCCATCCAGCGCGATGGTGTTGCTCCTGCGTAAGCCTGCAGGGGGTGTTTATGCTGTTTGTTGTTTGTTATTTGCCGTTTCGCAACTGTGTGTTGGCAATGAATTGGCTGCAAACAACATTTCCGTTTTGGCCATTATATGGCGCCCACTCTACAAATGGGCGAGCATAATAGCCGGAGGGGGAGGTGGTGCAGTTGGGGTTAGCTCCCCGTCGCCGCTGACATTTTCACACTTTTCAGCGGAGTGGGTGAGCAGCTGTTGGCGGCGGGCAAAAGGATTGCCTTGCATTATCCTTGTTCATTTCCCTTATACTTTTATTACTGATGATTTATTGATGTCCCTTTGTTGTTGGCGGCGTGGGGTTTTTTCATTAACTTTTTATCAAAGATCGGGGGTTGGACATAAATAAATGAAGGACACGAGCAATCACTTCAAGGGTTATGAAAACTGCCAAATTAAAGGGCAAACATATGAAGTATCTACTACCGTTAAACAAGATACATGTATAATGTTTTAAACGTTGTTTTCATTCACCATTCGTTGGTCTTCTTCTGATGCACGGTATTGCACTCTTATAGTAAGTAATTGATGAATTTTAATGGCTTTCAAATTGGTACGATAATGTATATCTGTTTTTCAGAATTTCAACACCTTCGCCAGACAATAGCATGCTGCAAGTGCCGCAGCAATTGTCCATTGTTTCGGGTATCCTGGCCAACCAACCGGCAATACATAACTACATAAATTAACGGACCTCGATTCCAGGACCAGGACCACGGAAAGGGATCGGGCCAGAGACGTAGGGATGGCGCAGTGTCGACAGCAGGAATCGCCACCAGCTCTTCAATTGATTTTGCGAAAGCACTTTGTTGGTGGGCCCCATCTCAGAAACGGAACACTGCAGCACTAACTGGACAGCGGACGGCGGACAACGGACGACGGACTTCGAAGTTCGAACATTTGAGACAATGGGGCAGCAGCAGCAGTAGCATAACAAGGGGTATTGTGTGCACGTATTGAATGAATTGCCTTTGGCTTTCATTTCAGCTCTTTTTTCTGGGGCTGCAGGCTTCAGTCCAGTTTGGCTTTGTCCTGGCCGGGAAACAGTTCGATTGCGGGAGAAAATGAAATCAAAGTCGTATCAATTTGAAACCTGTTTCGATGTCGTTGTTAACACATGTTAACCAAACGTAGCCAAATTGCCAAGGAAAATGCAAAAAAACGTGGCAGCAGAAATCGAAATTGATATTGTTTTTATCTACATGAGTTGTTAAAATTACAATATATATGTAAAGTACCAATCTCAAACTTATAAGGCTGTAAAATCCTTTTTAAACTCACTTAACTGAATTCTACTTTTCATAAAAGGTGACAAGAACTAGTTGACTCTGGATTTTCTGACACTTTGCATCTGGTGTTCAATTCAACAACACCAGTCACATTAATCTTATATTTCGTACAAAACCGAGCCATATTTTATTGTAAATAAAATTCGATAAAATTTCGGTGGACATATTGGACGAAGATGTCCAGTCTGCAAGATATTCCGCTTGCCGACCCCGAGGGCCTGTCTGTGGAAGGTCCCGAGGTGGCCCCCGCTCCAAAGTCCAATTCCTTGAAGCGCTTCTTTAAGATCAGCAAGAAGCCAATGATGCGCGACCAAGTGGAGGATGACGACGAGACATCCTCCCAGGACAACAAGGACCTGGGAAAGTCAAACACTATAAGTCGCTTCTTTACCCGGATGAAGGGAGCCAATAAGGGTAAGCTCTTTTGACTGGTATTAAATATGATTTGTTGAAAAAAAAATGATTGCCTAATGACTTACAATTAAAAGGAGCTCTTCTTGAATAATCATAAACCCCACTTGCCAGATGTTCAAGATCCTTCGAGCTCGGTGGTCGAACCCGTGGAGCAGGATAAGCCGTTGCCGAATGCAAAGCCCACGATTAAGACATCCATTTCATCCTACTGGAAGATACTGTTCAACCGGCAGAAGAGCCAGCGCCAAAACGCAGCTTTAGGGCAGACCAATGCCAATAAAGAGGATAACGAGTCTGAAGAAGTCCATGAACTGCAACCAGTAAGCCAAGATCCCGATACCGATCCTCAGCCGACAGTCAAGGATGAGCACGATGAAATGGAACGTGGCACAGATCCGGAGCCACCCAACCCGAAGCCCAACAAAAGTGTTGCCAGCAAGGCATCCGGTCAGGAGATTGTCAGTGCCTTAGAGGGCGGCCAGCTGTCTACCAATGATCACGAGAATGCGGCTTCCATTTAGCCGTCTTCAACTAACACTAATCAAACCCGATGTCTAGTATCTCTACCGATCTCGAGGCAAAGGTTTAGAAATCAGTTAGGGAGCTGATTCAACCTTACACAATATATACTCTTCAAACACATCCCTGCTAACTGACATACATACAAGAACAAACATTTTCGCTTTGATTCCACAAATGATAATTCCGAGCTCACGAAATAAACACATACAAGACCCCAGTATGTTGTCATGTCATCCTTTGTGGTAAATCCATCCGTTTTTGTTCGTCTAAGGGGTCACAGAGTTCAGTTAAATCGGTTGTTAAAACGTCTTCACTGGGGGGTTTTGATTACCTAAACGAGTTTCATGTTTTGCGTTGCAAACAGTGGGGTTAAAAGGTGCCGCATGAGCCAGACAAGCCCGAGAATTATTTGAGGTTTTCACTTTCGAGGGAAGCCCTAAAGATGAGCCACCCCCAAAAGTTGGCTAACTAAATCACGTAATGAGTATTTAATTGTTGGAAGGTGTGCTATTAAGGAATAAGGGTGCAGAAAGTTTTATTTTAAACTTTATTTCAGTATCAGTATACCAGTGCAAATTTCTTGGCTCAGTTCCAAAGAGGTAGATATAGATATATCTCAAGAATGAGTAGTTTTCTTATCTCGTGTCAGTACTTTGGAAAATCTGAAACACACCAGTTGCATATCAGGATAAACAGCTGGGCGATGTTTACCAACATTGAGCACAATCTGCGCAAACTCCGGACCCGACTGAAAATAGTAAATATTTACATTGGCTAGACCAAAACAAGCACTTGTTGAAAGCCGACCGGTGAGTGCGGCAAATGCGAGATAAACACGCGATATGCGCATGTCCTACTTCCGAACAGCTGTTTCTGGGGGCTGCTGTCGAGGGTGGGTGGTAAAAGTGGGTCAACTTACCCTACAACTTCAATTCCCTCAAATTCCCTTACATTTAAGCCAAAAAATACTAAATCACATAGCCTATTTAATAATTAAATATATTTGAAATATATTCTAGCTTAAACCGCTTGATAAAGTGTATGTATAAGCCTGTATAAAAGCCAAATTGGTAAGGAGGGGGTCAAGGGGCGTCCAACAGATAGCGAAATTCTTGCACAGATACACACCATAAACTCAGTTTAGTTATAGAGATTTTTCTTCGTGGTCGTAGCTTGCTGTAAAACCCGTAAAAAATTGCAAATCTATTGAAAAAACTAACCAATTTCGAGGTAAGTTGACCAAAAATATTAACTTAAGTTCGTTTCGCAACCGGATTGTATGAAAATTCAGAGTTTTCTATGAAATTTCGTGCGCTTGAGCACTTTTTCACTGGCAGCATCTTTCTGGGCGATACATTACGCAATTCTGGGCGTGAAATGTTAAATGTTTTCAAAATGCAATCCTTTTTTGCCTAATTGCAGAATGCGAAGTCCCTCGGCAGCAGTTTCGGCAATGCGAAGGATTTGTCTGATATAATGACTGGCAGCTTTAAGGTGCAACTCATCAACATGGGCACTCGCGCTGCCGCCTGTAAGTTTGTCCACAGAAGTCTCAACTTTCTAGGGTGCTCAAAGGACCTTTTTTTCTGCTTTCAGTTCAGGCAAAACTGAGAGCCCTTCATGAATACCACGTTCGTCTACTGCACAACGTCTTGCCTGCGCCCTCTGGCGTCGATATTGCTAACAATATCAAATACTTTTCTCAAACTCTACTAAGTAAGTATCTATAGAGGTTAGAGTAACCTATGTAATTATCTCAGTCCCAACTCTTGATAGTATTATTACCTATTATTTTGGCCTTGTTAGCATTTTCTAAGCCACCAATTTATTGGAAATATCTTTAAATTTACAGCTGTCCTTAAGGATGTGCGCACTTCGCCGCACGAGCTTATCCGCGATCCTCTTGAAGATCCCACTCGCATGTCTGCCTATCCCAATCTCGAATATGGCAACCTCTACAATGCTCTTACAATGCTCATCGATGTGGCACCTTGCATCCAGTACGGCCAAATCGGTGAGCTTAAGACATCTTAATGCTCATAATATTCTAATTAATTTTATTTTCAGTGTTCGGAAAAGCTCTATTGCAGTGCCTAAGCTGCATCCTTCCCTTTCTGGACAAAGATCTTATCGATAATCTACCCTATCTTGTAAGCTCTACTATATCAGTACTACCACCAGCGTTGCACCAATGCATCATCAATGCTCTATGCTACTATATCTTGCCTTTTACTATAAGTGAGTAGTGACTACTTCCCTAGTTTAAAGAAACTATTTGATAATTTTTAATTTTCAATCTTTAGCTCGTCGCAGCTCCGACGAACAGGAATGTCAGGCCTGCCAATCAGTGTCCTCGGTCATCATGATGGTGCTCCAGTACTCCAACAATCCAGCGCATCATTGCCAGCTCCTGGAGTGCCTGATGACTCTTAAGCACAATGTCGTCAAGGACATCCTCTGCGTTGTGGCATACGGAACCGCTGTTTCCCGCACCTCGGCTGCCAAGCTGCTCTTCTACTACTGGCCAGCCTTTAACGCCAATCTGTTCGATCGCAAAGTCCTACTCTCCAAACTAACCAGTGAGTTTATTTCATATGATTACTCCTATTATCTTACCTCATCCTTCTAATCCCGAATAGATGACCTAGTGCCCTTCACCTGCCAACGGGAGCACTGTCCGAACTCCGGGAATGCGGAGGCAGCAAAGGTGTGCTACGACCACAGCATTAGCATCGCATACGCGCCCGATTGTCCACCGCCCCTTTACCTGTGCATCGAGTGCGCCAACGAGATTCATCGGGAGCACGGAAGCCTGGAGTTCGGCGACATTCTGCATCCCATGCAGCAGGTATCGATGGTGTGCGAAAACAAGAACTGTCGCTCCAACGAGAAGTCCGCCTTCTCCATCTGCTTCTCCACGGAGTGTGCCAGCTTCAATGGCAACCATCCGATCCGCTACTGCAGCCAGTGCCACAGTAATAGGCACAATTCCCGGCGAGGTGGCGATCACGTGGTCCATCGCAGTCTGCAGCCCGCCTGGCAGATGGATCCAGAGATGCAGATGCACATGGTGGAGTCGGTGGTAAGCCTTCTGCGAGAGGCGAAGCCACTAAACTTTGAGCCCGGCAAGGAGTCCTCGTCGTCCGAGTCCAAAAAGAACGGCTCCGGCATCACAGCTGACAATATTTCTCTGGAGGAACGCCAGAGACTGGGACGCTATGGTATCTGGCTACTGGTGGGTCGCTGTACACCCACTGCAGATACTCCCGTAGAAGTTCTGGGCAGGATTCTGAGCATGCTCTTCCACTGGTTTCATGTAACCGCTTACTCATACGATGGTATGTTAAGATGAATTATTTTTACCATCAACCATCAACATTTGTTTTCAGCTGCCGGACAAGTGGAAAGTACCATTGAGAAGCTCAAAGTGGATCACGTTTGCAACTGGCTGAAAGACATCTGCCGCATACACTACAACGTTTTCATATCCTGCCTGCTGCCACATCCCCCGGAGTATGCCCGTGTTGGAGGCCACTGGGAGACCTTGGCGTCGCGAACAAGCCACTTGAAAGAGGGTCTTCAGCGGCTTATATGCCTGGTGCCATATGAGGTTATCACTTCCGAAATTTGGGACTATGTGATGCCGCACTGGATGGAGGCCATCACCAACGACGTGGCCGAGAAGGAACTGAACGAGCTGAAGATTGTGCTCAGCAAGATCCTCGATCCGGAAATGTCGCCTCTGGGCTTTGATGCCAAAACCATGTACAACTTTGTGGCCATTCGATTTGAGAAGACAACGGCAAAGGTGCAGCAGCAGGCACTCCACTGGCTGCAGATCCTCACCAAGCTGGAGATTCTCATTCCACTGGTCCAGTTGTTCGCCATGTTCGGCGATGGTGTTCGCATAATGAAATACGGCATCCAGCACGAGCTGATGCGCGAGAAGGATGCCCAATCTCAGTCCCTGGCCAAGGCTCCCAAGACCCCGTGTAAAGAGAGCAAGGAGACCAAAGCGGATATGGCCAATCCGCCCAGGCGTAGCTCTATTTGTGAATATGCCTTCCACTAACATTTTATCACTAAGTATAATACATTCTTTCAATAGCTCCTGTTGTCGAGGATGACTCTGGTAATACGTCTGCCATTTCGGATGACGAGGCGCCCACGAATCGTCACACGGAATTCTCCACGGATGCTGAGCACAATCTCACCTGTTGCATCCTCATGCTGGACATACTTCTGAAGCAAATGGAACTACAGGACGTGGAGCAGCACATGGGCATCCATACGAGTGTCTGCGAGAACGTCTCCAGGCTGATCAAGTGCATGGTCACTGCAGCTCGAGTGGGTCTCAGTAGTCATGTCTGCGCCTTAAAGGTGAGTAAATCGTGTTTTAACTCAATTAATCCCATAAAATTTAACGAATAAATCAATTTATTAGGTGGCAGAGTGTGCTTACTGCGAGGCATCCATCATGTGGCATCAGCTAGCTACCAAGTTGGTCCAGTTCATGGCCCCATTGAATCCAGTCCGGCCACCAGATGTAAATCGTCGTCTTAACTAGAAGCTTAACCTTCTTATGAGTGATCTTCCAGGTTCCCATCGAGGACATCATTGAGGAAGAAAAGTCCTCGCGCAAATCTCCACCCGAATCCGACAAGGAAAAGACCCGTGATCGAGATGTTTCCCTCTCGATGGCTCCACTACCCATTCCGCTGGGACCTTTAGGAGGATTTGCAGGTACGCTCCAGGCTTTTCAACGCATTTCCCCCTTTACTTCAAGACCCTTAAACGAACCCCCGTTGTATCATAAAGTCTATAAAGTCCCAACAAAGTTTCTTTTCCAAAACCAACCCAAAACCTACCCACTTATAAATAAACTAACCACCGTAACAGTAAAGCAGTGAAACGTCACCAAAAAGTAGCTAAATGTAGACAGTACTTGAGCCTGGTCTATATAAAATATTATACAATTTTTTGGGTGAATGGTATGGAATGGCGACTCGCCCGTCGAGCGTCCCTATAAACAACCTAACTTAGCCTAAAACCCACGTTAAAACGCAAACCGAACTTTGTTTCAACCTACAACTAGAAACCTGCACTGCTATGCCTTGTAAACAACTACCAACTTGACCCAAATAAACAATCCTCAGACTAAATCAAACAATCTCAGCAGTATGAATTAACAGCCATCTAAACGATCATTCGTGAAATTACATTACCGTCATCCCGATCTCATCCGTACATTATCTTTTAAGCCATAACTATTTGTCTATCTTGCTATCTCTCTCTACATAAATATGTATATTTGTTTCTCTCTCTCTATCTCTAACATATTCTACTCCGCGTCTGCCTGTACAAAAATAACATAACTAACGCTATCTCTCTCTCTCTCGCTCGATCGCACCCTCTTCCGCGCGTACGAAACTGTCTGTCTCTCTCACACTCCAAAACTTCTCGTCTATGCCCAAAAATAATCTACAACTAATATCTACTCATGAAATACTACAAAACTAATACCGTACTAAATTTAAAATCTATCAATCATTATCAGATATCTTTAAGCTAGATCAATTCTTTTCAGACGATGGAAAAATTATTATAATGGCAGGTGATGCACCACAAGAAAATTTTTCATTCGTTACAAAAAAAAAAAAAAAAACAAAAATCAAAAATACAAATAACAAATTTACATTACATTATGAAGCATTTGTTGAAACATTTCGTTACTTCACTCAAACAAACCAACCAACAGAAAAAGACAACAATAGTTCCGCTCGATCACTCTAACCAACTTAACTTTGTCTCCACAAACACACGCCACACCACTCTCTCTATCTCTGTTTAGCGTTACTAGAGTATATGATTTAGAATATCCAAGCTTTAATTATATCTAGTTGACCTCCGTAGATTGACCGCCCGCCCCTAGAGAGTTCAGTTCTGTTATGCAACAATCGATCGATCGATATCCTTTCGGTTCGGCTATAGTGTTCCTCCCAAAAATGAAACACAAACTGCGAGTTTTTAATCCAACACCACAGATGCACTGAAGCCACACGAATTTTACACTATCTTTGATTTTCGGTTGGCAGTACGAGTGCCTAGTTTAAATCCTTCCGTTGGTTCTGAATATATTTCAAAACCGGATACGAATAATCCACGCGTAGTACCCGACACGATTGGCAGTAATGTACATCACTTGCTCAAAAAAAAAAAACCCTGCATGAGATTCTTTCATCGATACACTTATTTTCTAACTATCCGAATGACACTTGTAGGATTTCTATACGTATGCATGGTTGATTTGTGAATGCCAAACAGTTGTATGTTGTATGACCACTAAGCGAATTTCATTTTTAGCTGGACTCGCCTTACAATCTGTACCGATCTGATTCTAATCCCCATTTATACTTCTCTTTGAAAAAGGTCCTGTGCCAGTGGCCGTGCCCCAACCAGAACCGCACTCCGTTGGCGGAGTGCTCGTCCACATGCCCCACGTCTGTTCCGTATGTATTTCGATCATAAGCAATGCCAACCGTACACATTATGTTCTTCAGTTGTCACTCCTTAATTGACGACCACCATACTCGAATTTAAAGTTTCTTACACACTACAAACGAAATAAAACAAAAGAAAGAAAGAAAAAAAAAAAAACAAAAGAATAAGAATAAGAAATGTAACTTAAAATATTATGCGTTGATTGTAGGTATTTTGAAACACCCCATATATATACATATATATTTTATATATTTGCTATAAATATTCAAACTAATTAATTACAGCAAGAAAAAGCAATACTAAGTTAAAGTGAGCATTCGAGTTATTTCATTTAATCGACACACATAATCTGTATTCGATTCACTTTTGTTTTCCTTAACACAAATTCCAATTCAACGTTTTACTTTCGAAAATTGAAAATCGATAATTGTCGAACGATTATACAAACGTTTTCATTTCTTCATATATTTTTTATAGAATAACGAAAATGGGCATTCAGTTGATAGTAATGAATTGAGAAAAGTTCACGCCACAGACGAGGTACTTTGTGCATTCTTAAAAAAAAAAAAAAAAAATACCAATCAAAAGACAAACAACTCAACCAACAAAATTTATACAACTTTGTTTCAAATTTAAGTTTTATCATTTGCCCAACTATTAAACATCCATGCGATCCGATAATTGTACAACTCGTTTTTCAATATCTATAGTTTTTTATGTCCAGTCAACAAATCGTACTCTTCGTGTTAAGTGTAAATAAATGTACAGAGTGTTTTTCCCGATATTGGTTAAGTTTTATTTTTGTTTAAAAATTAAACTTTTCGTTCAGAATTTTTTTATTTTTGAATACTGCAGTCCTAGAATATTGCAAGCACTATACAGACATCCTTTTAAAGTTAAACTTAGAGACATTATAGATGACAAATAGGTTCGAGCAATGACGAAACGTAAGCTAAATTAGTGACAATTAATTTGAATTTATTTTAAAGTTTTTAGATATTTATACTGATAAAAATTAAAGATTTGACATTATTCACGAAACCTGAAAAAGTACTTTCTATTAGAGAAAATACTCCAAAATAAGCGTTTTTACTAACTAATAGTTAATAGTTAAGAGCATTGCGATCCGAGTCATAGATTCCTCATTACTTTTTTTTCTTTACTAGTTTTCTAATAATTTTATTCAACTACTGTGTCTCAAAGTATCTTGTATGTGTGTGAAAATAAATTACAAATTATCGTAAATCGACCAAGAAATCGAAAAAACGAGTTATATAAATGTACATTTCTTTAAGTCAATCTCGATTTTACATATCTTATTTAACATGTAAATATTGCGTTCCATGCTAATTTTATTCACCTAACACTTAATTCATTTGTTTTATGGATCATTGTTGAAGAGCATGTTCAATGTACAGCACTTTCACAGTTAATTACCTTCCCCCCACCACCAATCAATAAAAAATGAGATGTAATATTACTATAATCACAGCAATGCACAGAAAATGTATCAAAATTTATGCAATTTTACGTGTGTATGTATCGTTCTTGATGTAAATTATCTTGTTACCTAAACGAATCTTAAGACGGATATGTAAGTGTAAACGAAACGTCAAAACTTCCCGAACATTGCATTTGTCTACATGTGTTGTCAAAGGAATGTAGCATACCGTACACACCATGTAAACCACGTGTATATACGATGTAAACCTGTTGCGAGTAAATGGCACTGTGCCTCCTTGCTAATCCAACATCCTTTGTCTCATGCAGATCATGACGGCCACGGTAGAAACAGTTTCAGAGCAACTCGACCTGGCCTCCATCCTGCCCACAGACCGGGCCATAGCCCGCTCTATAACCCTTTCCGACGCGGACGTGGGCAGCGCCAATGTCAGCGTGACCAAGGCCTCGGTCATGGGTGAGAACGGTGCCAATGGCGGAGGGGCCTGTGGCGGCGGAGAGAACGGAAGCGGATCCGAGGAAGACGAGGAGGAAGAGGACAGCGACGACTTCTGGCACACCTCCGTGGGCAAGTTCAAGTTCACCCTGGACACGCTGCCCCAGCCGCTGCAGTACATCCATCAACTGCTCACGGTAGGATATAGTCTTTGTTAAAAGAACTCCTTCAAAGCTCCTTCGGGTTATAAACAAGTATTAATAGCCACAATCCTCTTGTTCCCAAAGGAAATACCTACCATCAAGAAGCCGGAGATCCTGTACTATGTTCTTCAGTGCCTGAACACGATGGCTTTGCATGGCGATGCTTTGGCCAAAGCGGCGAGGGAGCAGAGAGGCTTCTTCATCTGGTGCCAGGAGAACCTTCTGATCAAGAAGTAAGTGATTTTCAGGGAATATGCGTTAGTAACCCATGGAACAATCTATAATTTCCAGCCTTTGGGAGCTCTGCAACGCGGAGCACTCTCACATATGCCAGGTGGGCGTGCCGCTGCTGCTGCACTGCATCACGCTGCCACTCGGATCGGATGTGTTTTGGCGCGTGGTGCAGGAGGCTTTCCACGACACGGACTGGCGCGTCCGCTTCACGGCAGTGGAGCGAGTTACCGTGATTACCCGCTTCATGGACTCCACTCCCCTGCGCTCCGAGGTGGGTCTTCAGACGGCCCTGGCCACCGCCTTTTGCCACCTGATCGCCAGCATGGACGACATCAATGTGTACGTGGCGCAGCGGGCGACCCTCTACATTGGTACAATCCATGACACGGCAATTCGGTCGCTGCTCTTCTGCCTTGAGTCCCAGTTCGATCTCTTCATCGTGGACCGTCCGGTGGTGCTGCAGTCGGTCTACCAGTTGCACAACTCCCTATCCGATCGCAAAATGCTCGGCTGGGAGTTCTTCCTGAATCGATTCGACACGCTCTTCGTGGAGGCGCAAATCAATCTGGAGAAATGCGGCGACATCTCGTACCTTCGTGATCTGCGGAACTCGGACAACGGCAGCGAGGCGCTCTCGGCTAAGATTCAAAAGGCGAGAGAGGCACTCAGCCAGTCGGACACCAGTGGAGGCATGGCCAAGACGCTAAGCGCATCGTTCGGCACCAAGTGGCCCTATAAGCGTACCATGTCCGCTCCGGCCAGCATGGCTCCAAGACAGGATAGCAAGTTCGGTGAGTTCTCTATCAATAGGAGCATCACAAGCCTTCTAATCCTCCCTTCAAAACAGTTCCCGAGAAGGAGAAGATCTACAGCCGCCAGGTCTCAGCGCCTATACTCAAGCGGAAGACCTCGCGCTTTGGACTGGGTCAGTTCCTGGGCAGTAGTAGTGGGGGGGCTTCTGGCAGCAGCCAGTCCGTTAACCCGGCCACAACGGCAGCGAGCTCTTCGCGACCCAAGCCGCCGCCTTGTCCCGTCCACCAGTCAGCGCACACGGCCTTTCCCTATCACACCCACCACCACCATCCACATGGCCACCATCCGTACCCTCACCCCCATCCACACCATCATCCGCATCATCATGCCGGTAGTAGTGCACACGTAGCCACCACCGCCACCACTTCGGCCGGTCTAGTCTCGACGCACAGCCAGAGCCACCAGTACCTGGTGCACTGTGTGCCCCCCAGTCACCACAGTCCGATGCCCACGCTGCAGGAGGCGGAAACACTGCTCCGGTCCCAGGCGGCCGCCGATGCTGCCGCAGCGAGTGGATCATTCGGTGGATCCCTTGGTCATCCGGGCCAGGAAGCAGCGGCGGTAGGAACGGGCACAGCCGGAGGCAGTGCGGGAAACCCGAATCCCCATCACTCTTTTCACTCCCACTTCCAAAAGCATCCGTCGGCACCCAATCTGCTGCCCCCGCCGCCGGCCCCCAGTCCCAGCCCCTCGACTCTGGCCTTCCCCATGCACTGCACCTGTGATGCCGCACCACATCCGCATCCTCAGGTCTCGGGTGCGGCGGCCACCGGCAGCGCGGCGAACCCAGGTAGGTGCTAGAGCACGTGTGTTCCATTGTGTCAGTTCGTTTTGTAATTGTGACCCTCCCCTCGGTGGCGTCTGATGATCGGTGTTCTAGCAAAATGCCTACACCACTCACAAGGAAGTGTATTCAACAGTAAAAGAATTATTTATTTTTGATATTTTGAATTTTTTTTTTGCAGTTTTAAACATTGCTTATCCGTAGATTTTTAAGTTACTATCCAAAGTATTTTATAATACTTTCGAGTGTAAATTATTTAATAGACATGGTTTCACCAACTATAGTGCACGCAAATATACATATTAAGTTACTTTACAAGAACTACTTTAATATTATTTTTAAGCATATATAGAGTAAATAATAATATTAAGAAACCCATCCTCGTGAGTGGTGTATCCCATTTTCGGTGTTGCTTTGGCTTTGTCAGTGTGTAAACACCATTTGCATTATCATTCAGAACAACCAAGATCGGAGAAGTACTGTGATTAAGAAACTATTTTTATGTTTATTCGAATTGGCAGTATCTTATAAATTTTATAGGTTCTATTATAACAACATTTTGTTTTTATAAGTTTTATCGTGCTTTCTTTTTTACATTATCACTCCTTTAAGGTTTTTATATATATTATAATTATGATTTACTAATTTAAGAACTGTAATTGAAGCATGAGTTTTTTTTAAGACATACCCTGTCATCCCAAACATAAGAGCATGTTCTACCTATAAGCACATCTATAGCATCGCCATCGACCATTCTACATCGATCTATCTGCATCACACTGTTCTACATGTTCTATATGGGTGTTATATCTGTATTATCCAGCTGAGGTTCTAGTTGTGTGTGTTACTCTGCTTTTCATAAGAAATGTCGTTTAAGTGTGTTCCCCCTTCGAACTGGTATGTATGCTAACAATTCTATCGCGGTCCACTCTACATAAGAAAACTCTACTCTTTCTACCTCCAACCGTCTCTGTTTCAATACTTTTGAATTTCCCTCGTCAAGTTTAAATTGAATGGAAATTGGCGCTTACTCGACTCGAGAGACATAACTGTATATTATACAAGAATCATACAAAATTTTAAATCAACATAAGCAAAAATCAATCTAATTGTGGAATTGGCATGTGGCTGTGACCAAAAAAAAAAAAAAAATCAAAAAGATATTGGTGTTTTTCCCTCTTCCCCTTATCCAAATTCAATTTATAGAGATTCTAAATTATGAAATATTTCTATCCTCTAAATTCACATGTAGATGGTCATATCCATTCATTGGGCGGCTTGAACGATGACAACCTCATTGGACTCCTTTCGAGAATCACAGAACTGGAGGAGTCAGATCGGGAAACCATTCACCTGTTGGTCTTCATGCTGATGCAGTTCATGTCCCGCACGGATCAGGCTTATCCGTCTGAGGAGAAACCGATGACCAAGACCCAGAATATTGTTCTGAAGCACCTGTTCCTACTGCTCGGTCACAACCAAATCGACAAGACCTTCCATACCACTCCGGAATCTCTGAGGTATTTGATATTTTGAGTTGATAATGCTGTGGTGAATAACATCCATATTTATCTTTAGGGTTTCGGCCGTTTTCAATGCTTTCCTGGCCAATCTTCCGCAAGTTTTGGACCAGAACCATCTGATTGGGGGCCTCATCCTGCCCTCTGTCATGCAAATCATTCTCTATGCGCCAAATCCGACGAGCACCTCGGGTGAATCCTACCAGAACATAGTCTTCAACTATTCCCTGTGGCACCTGGAGCAGTATCCGCGACGCAACTGGCTCTTCACCTTGCTGGTGGTGCTCTACAAGTACTCGTACACTCAGCCTCCACTCAGTGGATATGTCATCGCTGGGATCCGCTTGATCATGAACAGCTTGCGTGGTCACTTCCACCAGTGCCGGCGCATACCGACCACCACCATTCTGGACATCCAGGGCGTAGGCGGCGCTGCTCGATCCCGCGATGTCAGCCAGCCGTCGCTTGGCACGGATCCGGATGACAAGGAGGCCAGTCCGCCGGCCAGTCCCATGTTTCCATCGGAGGGAACCAGTGCCGCTTCCAAGAGCAAGGGTAATGTGGCCTTCACACCGAAATTGCAGCATGCGTTCCGGAAGTACAACGACTCCAGCCTCGATGCAGATGAAACGGAATCGGAACTGGTAGCCATTCCGGAAAGCGATCTCTCAGATAGCACTTTACACGGCAGCAGTGCACCGGTTTGTTATCAGTCTTGTAATATATTATACTTTAAATCATATGTATATTATATTGCAGGGTTCCTTTGATGATACCATACACTTCGAGGACGTCATGCCACGCAACCGTAGAGCTCTTGAATACACCGAAGAGGTGAGAAGATTACATTGCAGGTTATTCTCTAAATACTAAAGCTAGAATTATCCAAAACAGAAATCCACAAAGTCTCACAAGTCCATGATCACCACCAAGGTCGGCGATACGTACACAACCAAAATCAAGGCCACCACTACCAGTGAAACTTTGGTGACCACCCACACCAGGCACAGTTTGCAGGAGGGTGTTCGCATGATAGTCACGCCCTTGGTGGGCGCGGAAACCACAGAGACGGCAATTGTGAGTCCACCAGTGGATGTCCATCGTGCTGTGACGGTGCGCAACAAGTCCCTGGAGAATGCAGCCGCCTCCACATCGAAGATGTTTGCCGCCATAGCCACTAATCACCTAAAGGCGCTGGGCGCTTTGCAGGACATGCCTGCGGCAGTGGAAAGAAAAGCCGCATCCAGCAGCGGTAGTGGTAGTCGTTCGGCCAACGGAAGCGGAAATGGCAGTGGAGGAAGTGCTCCAGCTGCTATCCAGGCATCATCTTCGGCAGCTGCTAGCAAACCCATTGGACGACACAAGACGATTGTGGAGTGCAGTGCCGGAAACTCGAGCTCCTCGGCGGATGATTCGCGGCAAAAGAAATCGCAAACCAAATCCCTGAGACGCACGGATAAGAACTACGGCTCGCCGGACTCACCGCTGTCCAAGATGAGCGTGATGCCAAATCCGAGGGATGAAATGGATGAGAGCATGCAAAGCTTGCCGCCACCCAAGAGCATTGCTGCCTTGGAGATTCCCACTCCGGAGCGTCTGCTGCCCATCGGAACACAGGACACGGTGGCCACCCTTGTGGAGCGGGTGAGAGATGGCCTCAACCTGCCGGACATCAGTCATCTCAAGCAGGATAGCCTTGATGTGTCGGAGAGCACCAAGGATGATGTTACCCCGAGCAGTAGGACGAACTCTCCCCGACGGCTTATTAAGCAGGTGGCCCTGGAATCTCCGCCGAATCCAAATGCTCAGCTTCCGTCGCAACCTTCAGCCGATTTGCACACCTCTATTCTCAAGAATGTGCAGCAGGATCTGAAGCAGAATGCCCCCGAAGGTAATGGACTCACCACCAGCAACAGTATCAAGCGTCCTCGTCAAAAACTGGCTCCCTTCAATGTGGACAGCAATGCTATTCCGGATATTCGATCTCGGTTTGCTGGCTCCTGGCCACCGCCTCCATTTCAGCCCGTGGATCCAGAACCCGATGATGACGATGAGATCGGTGCAGAGGCCTCCAATGGGCATGGAATCCACTCAACCCCTCATGCTCCACGTGGGGTGAGTCATTTTAATTTAACTACTCAGTGGGGTATTTAATTATAAATATTTAATCCCGCAGAGCTCTCGTCGTGTTGGAGATTACACCATCGTGGAACGCTGCTCCGACTGCGGTGCCCACATTGAGGAGTACACGGATGAGGAGATCGGCATCTTCATAGTAATCCTAGGAACCTTTATTCATCGAGAACCTGCCATGGCAGCACCATTCCTGCCCGAGATTCTCACCATGACTTCACGGTTAGTGGAATCACTAGTAAATGCATAAGTCTCAGATTACATTCGCCTCCATTTTAGGATCTGCTTAAGTAGCACCCATGCCTGGCAAGGCGAGAATGGTCCACCTTTGGCCAGCAGTGCCCAGGCGGTGGCCTGTCAGTTCTTCCGATGCGTGCTTCACCAGTTAGCACCCAACGGAATCTTCTTGCAGGTGTTCCAAACTCAAATGAAAAGTAAGCAATGATCTAATATGAAGGAAGTTATTTAATAATATTCTCTCTTTTAAGTGAAAATCCGTCATCACCATTTCCGCAGCATTGCCAAAGCGCTACAGGATTTCCAGGATTTGAACTCCACCAGTCCCATCTACATGGTCTGCGAGTCACTGACCTCCAAGAAGTCATTACCCATTGAACAGCTACCGGTGATTTTCCGCAACATGGCCGAGTACTTGAATCTCCAGTGCGTTCCCACGGAAGCGGGTGTGGGCTTAGCCGTTTGGTCACAAGCCATGCAGGCCATGGAGTCGCTTCTTCGCCAAGTAATCGTCATTATGCCCAGTCTCACCAATGCGGAGTACATGCTGGACATCATGGCGGCCACCTTGAGGCTCAATTGTGTGCCAAAGACGCTGCTCGATCCGTACTCCAAGATCATGGCCTATTGCGTCCAGCATACCAATCTGGAATATCAAACGCTATACGAGCTGTGCACTCTGAACATTAGATCGTTTAGCAAGGATCGGGATAAGAACTTGCTGTGTCGTCAAATGATCTTCGAGTTCGTCCAGGCTCTGAAGTTTAAGTCGAATATTCCGGACCACAATCTACTCACGATTATTGGTTTTGTGCTCCTTGATGCTGGCGGAACTCTGCCTCCAGGTGCTGCTCCCGGCTTGCCTGACGCGGCACCCATGATGACCACCAATTCTGCGGATTGTTTGAGGCAGTATATCAACGATGTCATCGATTTTCTGGCCGATTTCCACACGCTTAGCAAGATTAAGGTAGGATTTATTCATATAAGTATTTATCGTTTATTTATTAATTTTTTTTTGTAATAGAACTTCAAGAACGGCCAGACAAGCAGTGGACTGGGCGAAGACACTTTGGGCGGAGTCCTCAAGGGAGCGGTGGCCCAATACTTGGCTCTGGAAATGTCGCGTGGTAACTCAAGGGACAACAAAGCCGTTTCTCGCTATCTTCCCTGGCTAAACAATGCTCCATCGTCCCTTCAGCAAGGGTAAGTTCCAGATCAGGATTAACATCTCCCTTGAATAACACAAATAAACGTTTATTTAGACCCAAGGAGTTCACAGAATGCGTGGGTCACATGCGCCTGCTGTCCTGGTTGCTCCTTGGCTCCCTCACTCACATGGCTCTGATGCAGCGGCGCCAGGAGACACATAGCATTCCTACGCCCTTGCCGCAGCAGAATAGTCAGGGCACCGGTCCTGCAGCCAGCGTACATTATCAGCATCAAGGAGTGACCTATTCGCAACCGGTGCCGCAGGAAGCCTCCTGCCACATCGCCGATCACATTCAGGTGATCTTTGCCGGATTTGCGGAGCAGTCCAAGACCTCCGTGCTGCACATGTCCTCGCTATTCCATGCATTCACTCTATGTCAACTGTGGACGGTGTACTTGGAGCAGATGGCCCACAATACCAATAGCAATGCGGAGGGCAGCACGTTAGGCGTTCTTTTTGAGTTCTGGGCAAAGGTGACGCCCTGCATCTTGCAATTGGTGTCCCACGCCAAGCCGACAGTCAATAAGGATCAGCCGCAGACCCCCCTGGACTTTCAGACGCAGAGTGCTAACTCCAAGCTGTCCGAGATGGTCAATCTGCACTTCCTTAGTCTGTTGGAGGCGTTGAAGGACACCAATTCCACAGTGCTGGGCAAACTGCTACCCATGTGGAGCCCCGTACTCTCGTCACAGACGCAACTCTCGG
This sequence comes from Drosophila melanogaster, assembly GCF_000001215.4. Lineage (NCBI taxonomy): Eukaryota > Metazoa > Arthropoda > Insecta > Diptera > Drosophilidae > Drosophila > Drosophila melanogaster. The sequence goes on along the minus strand of NT_033777.3, from coordinate 19,231,027 downwards.
ACACTTTGCACGTCCGGTTGCAAAACGTAAGAGACTATGCACCGGACTACGAGGAGCAGCAAACGTACAAGTCGGAGGCTCTGCTCAAATGGCTGCAGCGCTTGCAGTTCAAGATGGGCCAGATCGAGTTGCAAGCCTCCACAGCCACGCAGTTCTATTCAATCTAAGTATTCACAGAGTATACACAGTATAGTTATGTATGCAGTCTTATTTGGTAATTGTTGCCTACGCGAATAAATAGTACACAATGTTTCTTGGAAATCGAATAGCATAGATTCTATCTCATGCTCTGCCCATAGGTTACTCGAACACCGTGTAATGAATGCCACTGGCGGACGATCCTCTGTCTTGAACAGTAGGATCTTGCACTTCATTCGCTTCGCTGGCTTTTTGCCTGCCCTCGATGAGAAAAGTGTCTTGGGGATCACGGTAGTTGCGGAAGGATTCCTTGGTTTTCACAATCGATTCCTCGGGCAGGCCAAGTCGGAGTCGAGAGTCTTTAAGCCTGGCCAGCCGCTGTTCAGCCTGCTGAATGCGAACCTCCTACAAATAAAGTGTATTTAGCATCGAATTATGTAGACCATAAGCAATGAAATTACCTTTACTCTTTGCATGTAATCAATCTGTAACGCAGCCGACTCAGCCAATGGCACCAACTGGGCCTCTTTGTGCTGGATGAGTGGCGGAGTTGCTGCCGTTATTTCCCAATGCTTGCCCTTTTTGCGCACGCGCTCCTTGTCGGGATTGTGGACATTGGACTTGGTGGTTCGGAATGGCATAAACTTTTCCCTAGGAGTATTCACATTTGTTTCCGTCTTATCGATGAGGTAGAGGGCATGCTGATCGGGAGGCAGCTCCCTGCTCAGCTTTGCGGCCACTTGACTGGCGTCGATTTCTACGATCTCGGCAGGAAGGGAACTGGTGTCACTATGTCCTGCCAAGGCGGAATCTGGGGAGTCGGTTGGTTTCTTAAACTCCTCGATATCCGCCAGATCATCTGCCGTAATGAAACTCGTTGGCGGAGGCAAAACCTTGACCTTCTTCTCGTGCATTGTTCCCTGCGCTATAATCCGCAGCGGATCCATCTCCACCTCATCATCGCTGTCCAGAATGTCGTCCACATGGGCGCCCTCGTCCGTGTTTCTGCCATTCCACTCCAGATTGTTGAGAGCAATTTTGCCCTTTTCGACAATGTTGAGACCGCTCAACATTCGAGTCGCTTCCTCTACTTCATCCCGCCTCCTGATCTCGGCCAGTAATTTGTCGTACGACTCCTGCAGACGCTTTCCCTTGTCCGGCAGTTGGTGCAAACGCTTTCTAAATAGAGATAAAATTAAATAAGATAAATTCACAGGGAACTCCACAGGTGGAAACTAAAACTCACTTGAACGACAGAAAGTGAGACTGCCTGTCCTTAATCTCCAGCAGCTGCGGATAGGTAAGGGTCTTCAGGTCCTTGCTGTGCTTCTCCTTCGCCTGGCTGGTGCCCGGGATACGGCTAAGCGGAGCAGGAATCACATTATCGCCCATTTTGGCTCACTTATTTTGCTCATAAGCTTAGTATGACCGTGCTGTGGTTGCGATAAAATACTTAGTGCTGCTACGAAGCAAAGGGCTACAGGAGTTCACTTAACGCCTATCGTTATCGACAAAAAGGCGCGTTATTCAAAAATATACATTAGTGCTTCTGATTTCTGTGCGGAATACATTCCTATATTTCTAATCCACCCCAAGCTAGCTTTCTGAAATCCCTCATATATTTCCATAAGATATAATTAAGTACCCATATATTATTATTCCATGCCTAACGACGCGATAATCTATTCTGGTCCCTACGAATTGGGACGCCTTCGCCGGCGTCGTGATATGCGTGTGGCGGAGTACCTCTACAGGCGTTCCATTCGCACACGCAATGCGGATCCCGAGATGACCGTGTGCCGTTTTATCAAACTGCTGCTCTACTTCATCGGATTCTTTTTCGTTTTGGGCGTATTCACAACCGGATTGGCCCTCGTGATGATTGCGAATCATATATATCCGGATAGGCCGGGATGCAAAAAGTTCCCCGGACTAGCAACCGCACCCGGACACCATGTCGGTGATCAGAAGCAAATTATGTGGAGCCCTAATAACATTAAGGATGTGGCTAACATACAACGCGCGATAATGCGAACGGTGAAACGATACGGTCTCGAAGGCCCGAAGCGCCTGATGGGCTGTAACATAGACGACAGTTGGGGCTATATGTCCGGCACGCCGTGCATTCTAATAAAGATCACCCAGGCATTGGGCTTCCAGGCGGTAACCTACGATGACGCCCTAACGCTGCCCGAGTACGCTCCGGATGAGCTATTCGACTATGTGGTGGGCCTGGGCTCGGAGGAGCGCTTCAACCGCATCTGGGTGTCCTGCCAGGTTATTGAGCCAAGAGTGGACATTCAGTTCGACTACCATCCGGTTCGCTTCTTCGATGCCGAAGAGCTCTTCACCTCCGGCAATGTCTTTCTCAACGAGTCTTCGGACGACGACGGACCTACTTACAAGGAGGATCCCCGCCTCAGGCGCATCATCAGTGTTCGGTTGAGCAACATTCCGATCAACGAGGACATCCAAATCCACTGCAAGGCGTGGGCTAAGAACATACCGCTCCATATGGTAACGGTCAAGATGCTGGTGCGTCTGACGGCACCAGTTCATCCAACCACTCCATTGGTGCTGGACGAGTGGTACGAGTGAGATCAGCTAACTCAGCTGGATTTATTAATGTATTAATAAATACTTAACAAAATAATAAAACTATTTGAGAATTATAGTTTACTCCGCTTTAGATTTCATAGTGAACCGAAGCTACAAGCTTCGAATATTTCCCACTTACGCCCACGTAACCAGTAGCCAAATCAGAACCGGAACGATCGCCACGATGCCGGAGGACGTAATGGTGCCCGCTGGGGACTACAAGCTGGTCAAGCAGATACGCCGGAACCAGGAGACACGTCGCAAGAAGGACCTGCCGTGGTCGAAGAGGATATTCGACATAGACGAGCACAAATTGTTCGGACGCACAGCTCTGGGTTGGATGCGTATCACTGGCTTCTACCTGGTACTATACGCCCTAATCGTGTGCATTGTGGCCTTTTGGTTGGGCATCTTTATGCTGGCCATCATTGATCCGAATAAGCCGCGCTGGCTCAAGGGTCCGCCGGGTCTGTCGATGGTGCCCAACCAGAATCGATCCGTGCTGGCCTACTTTACGCACATCATGAGTGAGGTCAATCCGATTGCGGACCGCATCGACGATTTCCTGAACAAATTGAACGACAATGCCATTGACTTCTTCGCCGATTTCAACCAGGACACTACGTGGGGCTACGCCACCGAAAAGCCGACCGTCTTCATCAAGCTGAACAAGGTTATTGGCTATGTGCCGGAGACCTACGACACGCCAGATGACTTGCCCAAGGAGGCGCCAGCGAGCCTTCAGGACACCGTGGGCAAGCTGGGCAACACGCCCAAGATTTGGATCACCTGCGAGGTGACCAATGGGCCCAAGCCCGAAATGGTCTTCTATCCGGGTCCATATTTCGAGGCCTCCGAGAACATGAGAGGAGTGACGCGCGTGGTGGCCATCCAGATGAACAAGATGCCCGAGAATGCGAAGACCTTCTTCAGCTGCAAGGTGTGGGCCCGAAACATACCCATCGACGATGACTACCAGGGCATGGGAATTATCAAGTTCGCGCTGAGCATGCGCACCGATGATGACGGCAATCCGGATTTCGAAAGGCCCTCCACTCGTAAGGCACCCCGCGAAATAGATCTCGAATCCGAAGAGCTCGTTCCCGAACCGCCATCTCCAAATCGACCAGAAAGTATGCTCGGAGGATTAGAATTGCCGCCACCGCCAGAGGATGAGAAGGACGCACTAGACGCAATGGGAAATGATGCCAAGAAGGAGGAAATGACGGAGCCACCAAGCTTATAAGAATTGGAATCTATTACTACTATTATTACCATTTGGAATTCTAGACAAAATTTGCTTATGTGCAAATTACCTATCTGTGTAGGTGTTCTTTAGGTTATTTAATTTCGAATAAGAATTGGGGGTAACCCACATTTTCACATTTCAAAAACCTATTAAATCTTGTTTCTGTTCTTGTTTTTCATATAATCAAATGATAAATGATAACTGATGATCTTTGATCTTATAGATTTATATATAATTTTATTATAACTATATTATATTCATTAACTTTTTATAATAATTTTAACAGCATGAGTCACCCTAACAAGCTGCGCACACCTAGATAACCCGCTTGTGCTATCGATAGTCGGCGACGGGCAGCGCCCACCACCAAGTGTGACCAAGGGGCATCGCCGAAATCGATAGCATCCGCCTATCGGAATCGAAGTGTTTTGCACGAACATCGAACTTTAGCTCCGCTCCGGACACGCAGTAGCTAAATAACAAACTCATTACTAGTATATTACTGCCGCCGATTTGCAAACGCGTACCGATCCCGATACCAGGCCAATCGCACTCCCCAGTTGTACGTCATCACTTAAGTAATAAATCAGCGGCAAATCGCATAAATTGCTATTGATATTCCGCCCGCTGTGTGTGCGTGTGTATTTGCAAGAGAGTGTGTGTGTGCATATGACTCGTGCGTTTAGCCGACAATTGGAGAAAAAGCATTAGAATCCCAATTGGCTAACTAAACTAAAGTTGGCTTGGCCAAACATAAACAAAAAGTGCGGGCGCAGCGATTTGGCAGCGAAACAAAAACACCAAAGTGTTATTGGCAGATATATATGTAAATTAAATATAGAAAGTGCGTGCGAAGGTTAAGCGTAGAGTGCAAGTGCATTTATATTTGGAAATAATAAATGCTACAATTTAGTTGAAATCCGCCAGCGAATTCGCATTAAATCTAATTCTGTATTTTGTACTCTCTCGCAGCGAATCAAGCAGGAAAATACCGGATAATAATTGGCAAAGATGCAGATCAAAGAATTGTGAGTACAAAACTGTATGTTTTTACCATTTACCTGTGATTATTTGATGTTTAAATCGCAAAAAAAAATCTGGGCAAGCCGCAAATTATTTGTGACAAATCGATTTTACACTCTCTTCGTGACATTCGCTCTCTCCATTTCTCTCTGGTCGCGTGTGTTGCTGCTCTCTCAGTTCTCTCAGTAGTTGCTTTTGTTGTATTTAAGTTTGCGGGCATTTTCCGCAACAACAACAGAACCGTTTTCTTATCAGCCCCCTGACGCCCCCTTTTCCGCACACCCCCTCTCTTTCCATCTCGCTCTATCTCAGGTATTTTGCAGCTGTGGCGATGACGTAATGAGTTTAAGTCACATTTTGGAGCTACGTAAGCCAAAACTTACTTCTTATAACCAATGCCACTGCTAATTAGTTTTGGAAACTCCTTTGAATCATCGATAATCTATACTATATACGTAAAGATAATGCTTTTTAGGCGCTCGGCGACGCCACGTTGTCGACTTTTTCAGTGAGTCACTCTCTTTTGCGCCTCTCTTTTCCCATTACTCTCTTTTCGGCTTTGGGCCCTGCGATTTTAATCAAACAAGTTGTTAAGTGCGATAAGGTCGTTGCGTTAACCCCACTAAACTGACTCATCGTGCATCTTTAATCCTTTTCGGTCGCAAAGCACCAGGTGACATTCTTCTCATACATTCTTCTCATTTGCAAATGGCTCACGTTTGCCACCCTCACATTCCCATTTTGGCAATGATACTTTTAATTTATTAACGGAAATTGTCAAAAGTCTGACATCAAATGGCTCGGCTTATAATTGCTTTGACTTTGACAGCTGTCGGAAAATCAAGGAAAATCCGAGCGGCTTGCATACAGGAGATTGAAACTGAAAGCTCAAACACACAATCTCGGTCTTATCATTTTTCGTATGCGCAATCATTCGCATCAATCTTATAATGGAAACTCAATTGTATATAAACAGCACCTTTTACTGATAGGTGTTAAGTGTATCGGTTTTGTAAGCTATTAATTCTCATACGATCGGTTTCTGGCTTAAAGTACACAGAAATCGATTTCTACTTTTGTGTTGCTAAGCTTGTATTGTATAGCTTATTTTTAATTACATATCATTTAAGAATATTATTGCAACAAAAACATAGGTATATCATTAATCATAAAGAAGAAATGATATGGAAAAATTTTAAAATGGAAAATTTTTAAAAGCTAGCGAAAAATCCGTGGCATTTGGTAGTTCATTACAGCGTTCGTTCACAGAAATGTACACAATTCCTATTTAGATTACCCATAAAATGTATTTATATCATTAATATTTATCATATGGTGTACGATATGTATTCAAGTGTGCAACGACCAAAAAGTAAACTAAAGCTCATGAAGTATAGGTGAAAATATACTTCTGCCGGTCTTTAAATAATATACATTTCTGGGAACGTTTTGTATTGCTCGAAATTTTTAACAGAGAATATGGAAGATTTAAGGCAACTGCATTTTACTGCACAATAAAATTTTTTTTATTTTATTTATTTAAATACGCATAAGTTGACGGGCAGTCTTCACGAGAGGCATTAATGTTTAATTGTTCTCGACGCCGTAATCCCAACACGAATCCGAAGCCCGTAGCATTTGCATTTCAAAATGTTTTTCCTGCCAGATTTTCGCATTTTTTTTCGTCTGCCGCCTGTTGGCGTGTAAACCATTTGGCAATGAACATTTCAGCATCGTCATTAAATGAAAAACAAAGGTGCAAATAAAGGCAACGCGTGCCGCATCACAGGTTGCTGCAGGCTGATAAACAATTTTGAATGGCCGGCGGGCAAAGTGGCCAAATGAATAAAAAGCAGCTGAAAAGGTAACAACAACGAATTGTGATAGTCTGCACTTGGCATGATTTATCTGAAATTGTGTTTTATTGTTCACAAAATGTTTAAAGTGCTGCACTTTATTTGTTGACATAGTAAATATAGCTAGTGAATTTAGAATACAGAATTTATTGTGGAATCAAGCCAATAATGTTAACTATATTTACGTGATTATATCAGCAATTGGCTGGAAAGTTTAAATAAATAAACAATGGTTCAAATAGATTATATATTCTTAGAATTTAATGAAATCGATCTTATTGCTGTACGGCCAACCATCAAGCAAATTCATTTACCCTCGTCCATAGGCCACGTTTTTGCGACAATAAAGTTGGTGTGAGTGCAGGTTTCTTTTTTCAACTTTCAACCGTCTCAACTTTGATCTCTGAAAGCAAAAGCTTGTTGTTTTCAATGTCGGTCCTTTATGGTGCTCGTCATAAACCAGCTGTAGCGTGACTTTTACTGCCCCAAACTGATTGGCCTCTTTGTACACCACACATGTATCCGTCAGATACAGTTCTCCCTTCGCCCTCCCCGCTCGCCCAGCCAGCAATCAATTTGAAAATGGCACGAGCTCCAATTTAGTTCCGCCATTTGTGCGCTTTTTTATGTACTGCGATAAGATAACACGCAGTGTTTGGCTTTCGACTTCAATGCGTCGTTTTACTTCACATCGGCACTGTACTCATTACACGTTTCGAGTGTTTCGGGCTTCGGTTGTTTCGAAAATGTTTGGCAATTGAGCGTGCCGGCTACTAAGCGCCAGCATAATTGGGCTCCAAATATGGAGATACATAGTATGCTATTATCCGAATGGGGGCAAACCGCGAAATGCGGCCTTGATTTAAAAAACAACTTCTCTTCAATGGTGCATGGCCATATTATAATTTCACTTGATTTCCATATGAGCTTTGTCAGTTATCAGTTACGCTTAAGAATAGTATATAAATGGTTTGGCTATTTAGATAGCTAATTACTTATGGCTTGTAAATGGCTTAAATTATAAACACATCAGAATATCTACTTATGTTAATGCAAACACCTACTGCTTAACAGGGATAATATCGTTTTGTTATATGTATTGTTAGTTAGACGAAGGTTTAGCACAAATGCTTTAATTTCAAGCTCGAATGACTCGTTGCTGCCTTATTCACTGAACAATCGACTGAGCAATCTCTGTGTGACATCTTTATTGCGGGTAAATCAATTATTACTTGGCTTCGGCCTTCAATTGCGACAATGGCCAGTGGGCGTCGCTCAATAATGGCCACCACAAGAGCCTTGGCCACTAGCTTTCCCCTCGACCCACCCACACAACTCACACACCACACACCACACACACACACACACACCACCTCTTTGGGATGCGAAGACCACAGAGCCCCAAACAATCACTTTCCATTTTCAATTATGCCAACAAGAGCAAACAATTTCCCTTGTTCATGGCCACAAAAGAGGGTTGAGTGCCAAGGGGTCTCCCGAGTGTTTCTTTCGGCAACTTTGGTCTCATTAAGAGTTCTTCAATATTCTCAGACGCTTGTTTTTGCTTTACTTTTGTACTTTTGTACTTTTTGGCCCCCCTCTACCACCATTCATGTGTGGGGATTTGTTGTATGTTTCTATTTTTGATTTGCATAATTTCTTCAATGCTCTGATTGTGCTGTGATTCATAGGAAACCCAAAAACCCCATGGAGAAACGCGACTATATCGTTTGATCTCTCGCATTTGCTGATGTTGTTCAACCCAGTTGAATGTTGTTTCGACAATTTCAGGGAAATTTATTTACCACTAAACTTATTGGAACAGCGATTTTGTCACAAAAACACGTTCTGGTTTGTCCTCTAATGGTTTTCCCTCTTCTGGGTTTTAAGCTTTAGCAAGTTTTTTTGCCTTTCAAGAAATGAAATGCTTTCTTTTTTTGCGGAACAGGAAAAGTTTGTGCAGAAGACCAATTTTTATGGGCAATTTTTTGCGCTAAAGTTTTACAATCAGATTTGATTGAACGACAAATGCTGCGTGGAAATTTGTTGAAAAGAAAAGTTATACTGTTTGCATAATTAAATGAATTGATGATACGTTGGCACATAAATGGGTAATTAAATTGGATGGTAACCATTTCGAATATTTATTTGGAATTACTTAGGCATTTATTTACATAAGTATAGATGGGCTGTTGTTAATTGACCAAAAATGCAAAGCATAAGCAATTTACCTTAGAATTTCCGTTTTAAATGACTTAAGCGAAAACTTTAATTCCAACCCGTTGAACACACACACACCACAAGAGCTCAAATCGTTCCTCTTGATTATGCAATGATTAAGTAAAGTTCCGAATAACTTCATTAACAATTAAACACCGCAATACAATGTTCTACCTCTCCCTAAGTCCCTTTATAGTTCCAACTTTTTGGAGCCCCATTCCCCCGACACGCACACACTCCTAAATCATCCACCTTGTTTGGAGAATAACCCCCCAGATGAACTCGGCCGAAAGTTGAACTTGATCCCCTACCGCCATAAAAAGAGTGCTCTTAGAACTTTAACCTTTTCAGGGCCGGCGCGTAGTTGGCCAACTTTTGAGTAGGCAGCATTAAAGCGCCTGGTTCTGTCCCTCTGCCACGCCCACCAGTTGCTCGAGTCGACTGGCAATTAGGAAACACATCATTACGAGTGTCAACAGTGGGCCAAAAGGTTAATTGCGTCTGCAAGACAACCGGCAAGCAAAGGCCCGAATTTCCCCCACTTTCGCCACATCACTTTGATTGTTCTCGAGTCGTGTCGTGTTTTCTTGTGTCTCATTGTTTGGCATTTGCCGTGTATTATGTGTATTATGTGTGGGGAGGCGAGAACGGCTGACAGCCCATAAAGCCGGGCCAGCACGAGGTTCAGGTTCTTTATGGCCAAGGAGCTCCAGTTCGCACCTTGCGAATGCATTCCAAGGCTTCCCTCGCACCGGGGAGCAATTTGGCCTTTATTTGCCGGGGAATATTTCATTTGCCAAGCCGTTGACTGTTGACTTTCCTTGGCTTACAGTTTGTAGCTAAATTTCAACATTGCGACTACGGGTTGTAAATTCCCAGAGATCAAGGCGAAATACCAGAGGTTTTTATGCTCCTCTTTTTCACTCATCACAGTTTTATGCTTGCTGTATCAAAATTAAAGAACTTTGGCCTAACTATTTCTCTATAAAAAAAAATTAAAAAACCATCAAAAAAGTTTGGGAATGCATAGAACATTTTTGCGTCATTAACTCTCAAAATGGAAACATTGGCAGGAGATTATAAAGCGATGATAATATAGGTTACAGGTTTTAATCCTCTTTTGTTCTATTAAAGTAAAGTTTCTAAACTCAAAGCTATAAAAGTTAATAGACTTTTTTCCATCCTTTAAGAGCATTTCATATTCGTTGTAAAAAATTAATTTTTTGCAATTAAATTGTCCCCGCCAAAACCGCAACAAAAGTCAAGCGATGCGTACAAGTTTCAAGGCTGGCATAATTATGTATATGGAGGTCCCAGAACACTTTTCGCCGCTTTTTCCTACTCTTTTGCTGCCTGGCAACCTTTTTGGTAATTAGAGGATGAGTATGTGGCCCGGAAGTGGGTGGGTTTTCGGTTTGGCGTGTTCAAACTCATATGCATGCAAATAAAATGCAAAAAGGCTTGTGAAGCTTTTATGCTGTGGAAACCCTTTGTTTTTGTTTCTTTTCAATGCCAATGCTCCGCCCACTCGTGTAAGCTTTTAATTAAAAATATATCGTTTAAATCGTGCAGTGATATTAACCTTTTTCAACAGTTTGTATTAAGTGCTCATATAAATTACCTGAGATCTTATCTCAACAAGTATCAATTGGCCACGATTGATTGGCTCTAGCCAAAATTACCGATGGTCATTCTTGCAAGTAGTCTCAAGATTCCTTGTTTGAATAGGTGCTGCATACTTTGGGGCTTGAGTTGATTGCCTTAGAAAATGTAAAACCAGAGTAGAGGGCTTGTAATTTGAGGCAATTTGTGTGCCTTGCTACTTAGAACTTAAAGTGGAACAGACAATTCAAAGTTGGCCTTAAGAGGAAAGCGTTCCTATTACAAAGCGGATTATTTATTGACAAACAGAAAAACCATCGAGATTTAAGTACACCTGTTGTAAACTAAAAGAAATGCAGTCTAAACTATTTGCATGTAGTGAGTGGGTGACATTTATTGTTTCTGAATGCATATTTAATTTATTTGCACAAAAGACACTGGCATATTTACTACTAAAACGTAGTCTGAATACCGCTCCTTTAAATAGAGCAATAATAACTGGTTGCATTTCACTGGTTATTGCTAATAATTTGTATATTCCGCCTCGTACTAAACTCGATATACTCCATACACCCGAAGTAGCGCGAAAGGTATCAACAGCTTTTTATGCACAGGCATGGTATTTAATTAAAATGGTTATATTAAACTTAATTAAAATCACGTAGCCTTTACACACACATTCGCTGACATATTCATTTTTTTTTCTCGTTGCAGCCGTGTGACTTTGCCATTGACTGTGGAAGAGGTAAGAGAGTTAACTGGGCAAAAAGCCCCTTGTCACGAGGATAACAATTTTCCCAACTCCTTTTTTTTTCTGCTCCACAGTATCAAGTTGCACAATTATTCTCGGTGGCCGAGGCGTCAAAGGAGAATACGGGTGGCGGCGAGGGCATCGAGGTGTTAAAAAACGAACCCTTCGAAGATTTTCCCCTGCTGGGTAAGCAAATACCGATTGGTAATGAATAGTTGCGGGCTAACAGAGAGTTTTTCGATTCCTACAGGTGGCAAATACAATTCCGGTCAATATACATATAAGATCTACCATCTGCAATCAAAAGTTCCAGCCTACATAAGACTATTGGCACCCAAGGGCTCATTGGAGATCCACGAGGAGGCATGGAATGCCTATCCCTATTGTCGAACGATTATCACGGTAAATGGGGAGAGCACTTAAATTTAATAGTTGTAACAAAATGGGGGTTAGAAACAAATCAACAAATGAATTGGTTTAGCATTAGCAATGTACTGCAATGTGAGGCAACCTGATGATTACTGTGATTATATTGAATTTCTAGAACCCCAAGTTTATGAAAGATGCTTTCAAAATAATCATCGACACTCTGCACGTCGGAGATGCGGGCGATTCAGAAAATGTAAGTCAAGAATCCACAGCATGATATGACTAACGTGTGTTTTCTTCTTTTCTCTCCATAACATCATCACATCTCAACCCTACATTTATTTGTGAAAACTAACTACTAACTCGATCATCCTGCAATATGATTTTGTCAAAATCCTACCATCATTTTGTTTGGCTTTTTTGGTTTGGTTTTGTAATCCTTTGGTTATCGATTAAGAATCCTGGTTATATGGATAAAAACTTTAAAATAGACATTTATTCGCAACACATAGAAAATGACCTTGGCACTGTTGACAACGTAAGTTTCGTTTGTTTTGTATTTCATTTGCTGTCTCTGCTCGATTCGGCTTTGTAGTTCTTATCCGCCATCGATCCATGTTCATGTCTATGTAGTAAACGCTTTTTGTGTTCGATAAGTTAATAAAATGTATGGATCTAAGATATATCGCCATGGCTCTTCGATATTGCAGGTGCACGAGCTGACGCCGGATAAGCTGAAAGTGCGAGAGATAGTGCACATCGACATTGCCAACGATCCGGTGCTGCCCGCGGACTACAAGCCCGATGAGGATCCAACCACGTAAGCGTTAATATTGAATAATGTGATGTGAATTAGAAATTTACGTTTCGATCATCCTTTCAGCTACCAGTCAAAGAAGACGGGCCGCGGTCCCCTGGTGGGATCCGACTGGAAAAAGCATGTTAATCCTGTCATGACCTGCTACAAGCTGGTCACGTGCGAGTTCAAATGGTTCGGCCTGCAAACAAGAGTAGAGAATTTCATACAGAAATCGGAGCGTCGCCTCTTTACAAACTTCCATCGGTAATAGTCTTGAAATTGTATATCCTTGAACTGCTTAAAATCTATAAAGTTCGATATGCATGAATACCTTTTTAGTATGCCCTGGATGGAAACTCCTTATTGATCGTCTTTTCATTTCTATTTTTAGCCAAGTTTTCTGTTCAACCGATCGCTGGTACGGTCTAACAATGGAGGACATTCGCGCCATCGAGGACCAGACGAAGGAGGAGCTGGACAAGGCGCGGCAGGTGGGCGAGGTGCGGGGTATGCGCGCGGATGCCGATTAAGTCTAGTAGAAAATTGTAAACAAAATATGTGTATGTAAAAATCAGGCAAAACAAGAAAACAAAACTAAAAGGCAAAGAAAAGCAAAACAAAGCAAAACAGATTAATGAAATTGAGATAAAATTGCATAAATAAATTTACGATATAAACTAACACCATGAAAACAAAATGAAACAAAATTAAAGCAATGTGAAGCCACAGCAGCGTCAACTGAAACAAAGGCAAACTAAGCGAACACCAAGTGTACGGCAACCGCAGCAGCAAAGCTTAGTACTAGTGTAGCACACGACAACAAATTAAAGAACCCGAGAAACGGTTGCAACCGCAGTAAGTTAGTTAAGTTCCTTCCACTGCACTGTATGTAAAATGTAACCAGGATGCCGAACAACACAAAGGACATCTGTTGACGACACTCTCCTCCACGCATGGCCAGCACCACGTCTAAGACCATTGTTTAAGTTGCATTTTGTAAATTGTGAAATAAACCAAATGACAGTTAATGTAAAAAGTTAAACGCAAACATCCGACCTGCAGGGGAGGGCAAGAGGTGGGAGATAGGAGCAGTTTGAATATGTGATTTTCTGAGAACATGTATGTAAATAGGAGCCTATGCAGGTCTTTGTCTATTTGCATTCATTGGCTATGCATCTGTGGTCTGCATGTGATTTGCATTTCAAAAAGTCAATGTATAACAATCCAATCCCAAGATAACCACGAATACGAGGAGAGTCTGGGGGGTCTTGGCCTGGATTGACTTGGCAAACAGTTGCCTTTCATGGGTTAGCTTGAATGATTTATGAACCGCTTGCGAGTGGAGTTAGCTGTGATCTACGATTGCATTACAGTCCATCTGGCTGCGAAGAATAACAACTTCATATTGTAATGGGAATTGCCCAAGATTATTTGTTATTCCATTTTCGAACAGTTTTCAAAGACACCAAACAACACTAGATAACTGCCAATATCTGAAATGCCCAAACAAGAGGAATCCTTGAATTAAACCACCTTAGATACACCGCACTCTTCTGCTATAGCCACATATCCTGAAAGTCGCCTCGTACTTTTTACTATCTGCCTACGTAGTTCTGCTCAAACAAAGAAATAGCTCTTGAAGTCTATGTAAAATTAATGATCTATCTATGAAACGTCCATTTTGAAGCTATAACCTCTATCAAAGCCAAAAATATTGAAAGCTTTTAACGTAATCAATCATTAGTGATGCTATATTTTCATGATCTTAAAACACACAAATGAGCGAACAGGTGCCCAGTAGAATGAGAAATTAAACAGCAAGTGAATTTAATTGAACCTCATAGGCTTAAAGCAGTCAGCTAGCACTATATGGTACTGGTAGTGGGGATTGTAGATGGGCTGGTTGGGAAATCCGGGGGCTTTTAACAAGTATTGCATACGAAATGGGGACAAGCAGCATTTTATTTTTATAGCCAATCGGTTCGAACACACAGACATCCACTTAGCACACCGAATGCATCTGCATCAGCACAATACTATACATTTGTACATACATACAGAGAGGACACTTGAAGCTGGGGAGAGTACTTAAAAAATATAATATTGATAAAAGTATAATGCGTTACGAGATATTCCATAAAGTATAAATTGCATCAAATTGTTATTTTCTGTGAGTTCTCGTTCCTTCCTTGTTCGTTTGTTGATTGAATTGGTTGGTTCCATTATTTATTCAGCTATCGTATATTACGCAATGTGTGTGTGTGTGAAATTTACATTTACCAGAAAAATAACTTTTTGCCAAGCAACGCTCTAAATGTTTACTCGAATTTACTTCAACTAATTCGCAGGATGTCGAATGTCTAAAACGAATGCTTACTTCCTACAAAGGACTATTGCGATTAAGTCGCTGGTAGGGGAATGAGCGAAAAGCTCGGCGTGGTCGAGTTTAGATTTTCTCAAACTTTATTTGTAGCAAACTGTCGAGGGACTCAAACTTCAACAATAACTCCTTTTAGGTCCCATCAACCCCTACCAATATCTCATTCGAAAGGCACACATCTAGAAGGAACACCAAAATTTAGGCATTAAAATAAAATATACACAACAATTTAGACAAATTATAAAGATAGAATCTCTCATTAAACGAAAGGCAAACGAAGCCAGGATCAATAGATCGACATAAAATAAATTTCAATATTTGAAATACTTCGCGTTCAATTTTTCTCGTATGAAAGACCCAATTAAAAGCAAAAACTATTTAATTAATGCTGTTAATTAACGTATAATTTGACAACGTAATACAGATGATAATAATAATTATATATATATACACCATAAACGATTTTTAAAATAAGCTGAATAAAATTGATATATGAGTAACACGTTATAAGCTGTTAAAAGTAAAACGAAACCAAATAAAACGGATACAAATTGTATTGTAGTACTTATTTTAATTGAAGAAAATAAAGCATTATTAATTATATATAATATTTCACTGGTAATAGTTTCTTTATTGTGAAATCGAATTAAAATTGGATTGGTCATCCCACTTGTACTCCTTCAAACCACCACGTCGGCCAGCCAGAAGAACTGACGCACTTCCTCCTCGTTGGATGGTCGGCAATGCGGCGGCGGGGTGATCAGCGAATTTCGGAGAGACTTCATGGCCAGCATGTTTCGCTTTACGGCCATGGACAAATCAATGATCCGCTCCGGATAATGGACTCCGATCAGGCACTCGTACTGCTCCTGCTGCTCGGCAGACATTCGCCAGGGCTCGTGACTGAAAATATAAAATGGGATTTATAATTTAAAAAATATAACAAAAGCACGAATAAACGAATTAAAAATATATATAGTTCAAATGGTTGCTTGAGATTGTTGAACACTTTAACGAATCATAAGTAAAGACGACAAAGGAGTCATCATATATTGCGTATACGACAAGTATACCATCAGTATTTTTATTATATCTAAGTACTTAAATTGTTATATGGAATTTTCATTATATAAACTTACACAAATTCCTTGGGCACATTCATCAACTCCGGGACGTACTGCTTGATGTAGGTGCCATCCGGATCAAGTCGCTTGGCCAATGCCACCGGGCAGGTGACCAGGGAGGAGTCCAGCAGCCTTTCAAACGCCGAGCTGGATACCCACATCCAGTTGCCAGCGCAGACCGACCAATCCGCATCCAGCAGATACTTCAGAAAGTGCTGCAGTCCATGCTCCCAGCTCTGCCACAAACCGCCGCGCGTGAGAAAGGTGGCCACGGTGTTGCGCAGCGTATGGTGGAGCCATCCCTCGGCCAGGAGTTGTCGCATGGCGCCGTCGATGAGCGGGAATCCCGTTTGGCCTAAACGCCAGCTCTGCAGGAGATTTTCGTTCGGCTTAGCCCACGGGATGCTCAGGCAGATGTCATTGCCCTCCATGCGATCGTAGTTTGGATTGTTCACCGACATGGTGTAGAAGTACTCTCGCCAGATCAACTGTCCCGTGATGTGCGCGCCGCCAGTCATCTGAACGCCCCGCACACAGGCGCGCAACTGGACATTCTTGAAGAGATCGTGGACGCTCCAGTAGAAGCGACGTACCGAAAGGCAACCAAAGCGCAGATGGGCGCTCATCGATTTTGGCGAGTCGTGGATATTGGGCAGTGCCTGGTTGGGCAGATAAAATCCACGCTCAAACGCATGCTGCTCCACTTTAAGACGCTCATCCAACAGAAGTAAGGCCTGTGTTTCTCCGCCGCGCCAGTTAATCTTGGCCAGGAAGCCCATGTTGTCTCCATACACATTGAAGTGCTCCGGCGTGGGCAGCTGCTCGAACAACTTAAGACTTCGGCAGAACTCGGGGTCCAGCTCGACAAAGGTGGCGTCTTCTAGTCGAGCATCGGCGGTGGGACGCGGTGGAAGCCCAATAATTTGCACCGTGTGCTAAAACATAATAAAATAAACGAAAATATAATTTGATGTAAATAATTAGTATCTTTCAGTGACTATATAATTTTCAGATAGTTATATTTTTACATTTATTTTAAAGATATATTCTCAAAAGAATATTATAACTAGAGAACTGAGCTTTAAACTCACCAGGAACATTTGGTAGGTCAGCGGTGGAATGCCACCATTGGTCTCAATCACCAATTGCGGATCCCAAAGCGTGTGTGATACCTTCTCGACAAAGTCGATATTCAGCTCCCGACATAGAGAACGGATGCTTTCATCGCGCTCATTCCAAATTGGCTCGCAGTCCTGCTCTATGCAAATCCTGTGCAGACGCACTTGCTCATGTAGCCGGCGGAAGATATAAGCCGGTTCGCCCTCGAAGACCAGGAGGCGTCCACGTCCATCAGTTGCCGCCTGTAGCTGATCATCGATGTCCTGCAACGAGTCCAGGAGGAAACGCATCCGATTGTAACCCACATTCTTGGTACCTGTTAAGGAAGAGCATTTAACGGTTTTATAAGATTTATAAATTTAAAAAAAATTATGCATTTTCAAAGTTTTTTCGTGCACAATTTTCGCAAAACTAGGAATTCAAAACAAGTTTGTGTGTTTAAGTGCCACCTTTTAGATAAATTTTCAGCTTTTGTGCAAACAAATGGTTCAGTTTAGCCCATTTTCCATTGTAATATTTGTTTTCACGCTTTTACCCACAAAACGACGCTTATCGGTCAAGTGATGGGTTCTATAGGTATCCCCGTTTCTCGCCGACTTTTTCCGTGAGCGAGCTGTTTAAACACAAGCATTATACTGCTATTCTGGTTTGCACTCAATGTCTCTACCCATTTTGCATTGTCTTTCTATATCTCTCTCCCAGCGATTCGACGGAAAATTCTCAAAACCGCCAGCCACAAATGGCATTAGGGCGCATCGTTTGTTTTGCTCTACCATGCAAAAGTGCATTAGGTTTTCCCTCCATTTTCCGCCCCTGCAGCTCTCGCCCTCTTTCCATTTTCACAAGCAGCGAAAACGCTGAATTCGCAGCGGTCGCGGAAAGAGGTGGTATGTGATAACCGATGCAAGTCGCAAAAAATGATATTAGCTCATACGGAGAATGAGCGTGTAATAGCAATCAAACTAAAAGTATTTATTTTAACCCTCTGTTGCCAACGGTTTTTTATTTTAATTTTGTTGAATTTTCAAACTCTTTCCAAAAATCTATTTTTACACAAACTTCTGATGATTTTGTATGAGCAAATATATATAGATATAATATTTTATCTTTGATGTTTTGCTATCTATTAATTATTTTAAGATTATCTTAATATTTTAAATATATCTCCATGAGATATCCATATCTCATATAAAAGTTTTGAAGTAATAACTTAGGAAAGTGCAAGGTAAGTTCAAGGTTACCTGTAATCAATTTAATTTGGATACCTACATGTATGTGTGCGCAACGAAATAAAATTTTCGAAAACTCAGTTCTTACCTGCACTCTCTCCATCGAATATGAAAACGGGAATTAGGGCTATACCCTGATCCTTATCGGCGAGGGCGGCCAATAGAGCGGGATTATCATGGAGGCGCAATCCATGGCGAAACCAAATCACATTCGCCCCTCGCGTGGCCATCAGTGAGGAGTTCCCTGCTTTTGGGCTTCAAAAATCTCCCGAATCCCAGTTTTGATCGGGAAGAACAGTTTTCCAGCTGATGAAAAGATTTTCTTTTTTCCGCACTCACGATTCGCTCGCGCCGGCAACTAATTGACGAATGAGAATGTGAATGCGAAATTTGAGTGCTGAGAACGTTTCTACAACTGCAGCTCAACGTTCCCCGTGTTCGGCGTTATAAGCTAAAATGAATCGCATAAGTACGGTGAGTGCAACAGAGATGGCGAGAAAGAGACCTGTGGGAACCGCACACTGAAAAAAAGTACTTACTTCCATATATTATATATATTATAACCAAAGTTTAAGTTGGGCAAAACCAAACGCAGGCTAAAACTAAGAGTGTTCTATAACATCCAAATATCGTTTTTGTTTTTGTTATTGTTTATATTTTGAATTTCTATGCATATTTAGTATTAAAACTCGTTATAATGGCTGCGAGAAAAGATTCGAGAGTTGATAAGGATTTTGCGGACATGCATATTTTCTCCCAGTGTAGAAGCGTGTACTGTGAATCGGTAACTAGAAACAGCCCGTTCAAGTGCGTCAATACAAAGCTGTCGATCTGTATGTGTGTGTGTGTGTGTGTGCGAAGGGGCGACTGTGTGCTTGGGTGCTTGTGTGAGCATAAGTGTGGCACTCTGCCCACGGTTGCCTGCACTTCTAGCTCTGCGCCGAGAACGAGCCGAGCCCCCACCCCGAATCGACCCCCAGCTGACTGTCCCACCCCTTCTTCCCTTCGCTCTCACAGTGGGGCACTGCGTTCTGAGCACACAGAACCAGAAACTGAACCCAACTGTTGCCGCTTATGACGTGACGAGCTTTTGCAAGCACTCAACTCTGCAGTGGGATCGAGATGGGCTGTTTGCATGCTTATACTTATCACTTTGAAGTAATAATTACCTATTTGGGTATATTTACTTGGTTGTTTATTATGAGTAAATACATTTAAGTTTAAATAGTTATAAGATTTATTGATTATTTGATTTGTGCTGTGCAGACATTCATTTGTAAAGCAAGTAAGTATCGCCCTAACTACAAAAGTAGGTTAGCCCATTCCTGGTTAGTTCTTCTACAAATTATACTGGAAATAGCTATTTTGGTAAGAAAAAGATGAAGATGGAAGATGAGCAATTCTAGATACCAGTATTCTCCTATCAATATTTCGAAAAACCAAATACACTTGAACATATAATAGAGTAGCTAATATTCGGTAGTGACGCACTTTTTGGTTATGGTCCTGCATTGGCATAGTTAGTTAACCCGAGCATGGGCCACAGCTCCTTTGCCAACTTTGAGTGAGCTTTTCCCCCATAAAAAAAAATCCCCGCACGTCGAATACCCAACATCGCTGGACAGTCCCAACGAGCCTTATTGTGAGTAAACTACGCACTTGCATCACAAAAACTTTAGCATTGCACATTGCATGTTGCCTAGACAACGACAACGACACCGACAGCAGCAGCAGCAGCAGCAGCAGCAGTAAAAACAAGAACAAGGACCAAATGGAGGCAACGTGCGTAACGGAATGTCAACTGCAAAGCTCGCCGATGCACGTGTCCTGGCAACAACAACAACGACAGGCGCTGCTTGCAACAATCGGGCGAGGAATTCAAATGATGACGACGACGATGATGAGCCTTCTGTGGCTGGACTATGGCCAAAACCAGGAT
Source organism: Drosophila melanogaster (assembly GCF_000001215.4). Lineage (NCBI taxonomy): Eukaryota > Metazoa > Arthropoda > Insecta > Diptera > Drosophilidae > Drosophila > Drosophila melanogaster. Next base: position 19,210,631 of record NT_033777.3, on the reverse strand, counting down.
TATAAGGGGGCGGGGGAAAGGAACAGTGGCAGAGGCAGAGTGAAACAGGGTCAAATGAACAATGAAGTGAAGTCGAAAGGTTTTGGACAAAAGAATTTTTCTTGCCTTGTTAGCTTTTATGAAACTAATTTACGTTCCTCGGTTGGGATTGAAATTTCGGAAATTTAAAGATTGAGAATAGCAAATACAATTACTTATACTCAAAGAACTCATATTGCTCATACGCCAGGTGGGTTTCTATTCACAATTTTCACTTCATTGACATGGACATTTTCGTATAGTTGGCATTTAATTTACGTTCAGGTCGAACTTTTCCAATAGAACTTGTCCCTTGCAAAGGAATACCCACTTACCCATACGCCAGGTGGTACCAATTTTTACAAAGTTCTCACCATTTCCTCGAAATTGAATTTTTTATGATTACGGACAGCCTTTCATAGTTTGTTCTGTGAAAAATTACTGAACATTGGCTGATAAAATGTCATGTAGAAAATTAAATATGATTTCTCATAAACCAGATGGGACCACTCGTTGAAAGGGCTTTTACTTTTTCAATCGCCGCTGCTTTACCATAGTTTCCATTGTGCTTGGAAAAGATCCTGTATCCTGCGAATTGCATTTGTAAATTGTGATGGAAAACTCCCTAATACTCCTGTGTCTGGTGGGACCATGCCCTCAAAGGGATTTCCTTTATTTAGTGCAGCTGCTTTCCCAAGGTTTCCTTCTCGGAAAGCAAAATGTTCAGCCATTGTCGGGTTATCCCATGCCATAATTTATCTTTCAGCCAGCAAGTTCCCAGTTCAGGTGCACTGGATCTTCCGTTGAACTGCCGGGCACAGGCTGCTAGTTTCATTCTTTCGCTCAACACGTCACCAAGGACTTGAGGGGCATCCTTTGTGCAATCAGCAGCAGCACATACCGCCCACACCGTCTCTGTGTTTGTGTTGATGCTTCGCTACATTACATGATTGCCAGGCTGTAGATTGCAGCTTGTTAGTGAGCAGTGTTGGCAGATGAAGATTCCTTAACCAAGATGGGTCAGCGGAAATGGTGAAAAAATGCAGTCATATTTGGTTATTGTATTAAAGCATTCTCCTTTTTTTTAATAGATATTATATTTTATACCCATTTGCAGTTTGTTGAATGCTATCTACAACAATGTTCTACTATTTGGTCATTATATCATATTCCTTTACCAATATGAGGTATATTAACTTAATTAAACATGAAATTTATAATAAGGGAATGTATTTATCACTTCTTTCATAAGGAAAAATACAGATAAATGAATGTCATCGCTGTTGTTGAAGATTGCATTCCCGTTGTCTCCTCGCCTGCGTAATTTTCCTTTGGAGTATTTACGGACAATATGTAACAATTTATGTTATACGACCTCCATTTTACACATTTCAAAGGATGTAGCCCTCTCGCACACAGGCAATCGAGTCTGCAACGCAATCCATCACACTTTTGTTGTCGGGTTATGAAATCGAATTTCTTGTTGAGTGATACCGACAGGCTGACAATGTCAGATTGAAGTCGCTGTTGGTTGCATGTGTACACAATTAAATGAATAATCATTGCACACATTAAGCTTGACAGAAACCTGACAAATGCCAAAATGTCCCTATACTAAAACCGTACTCGCAGGCACACATTCATCTCCGTGTTAAAGGGAATTTTCTGTCCAAAAGGAGATTAAGCTGCCCAAACCAGAGTAAGTTGTCAAAACAAATCCCAGACATCCAAGTCCTTAACTTAACCGTATGACGTTAGCAATGGAAGCCAAAAAAGCAAAACCTTAAAACAGGTTTTAAATAATTACGTTTTGTAATGAAACAAATGTTGTAAGTCTCTCTCATTAGCATTATGAATATTTTTAACTTTCTCTCATTTTACAAAAAACTCACTCTACAATTAAGTTGCCTTCTACCTCGTTTGCACGACGAAAGACTCTTATAAAGGTGTGTATGTCCAGTGCTTTCCCTAGCAAATCCTTTTTTCCCTAGCAACCCCTTTCAGTATTACTTTTATTCCCTTTTCTGAGTAAGTCCTGCTCGTCGTCCTTACTGGCTTTGCTAATACAAGGTAAACAAACAGTCAAATATGTCAATTATACGCACCATTGGATCCTTTGTGCCGCCCAATCCTATATACACAATCTGAAAGTGCCATGGAAAACCGTCCGTATGGCAATAATATTTAATGTAATTTTATGGACATACATATATGTAATATACGTAAAAACGTTCAGTGGCAGAGGGCTTAACTACTCTATTCACATGGTCCTTGAAAAGCATTCAATATGCAAAAGGACTTAGACTTAAAGTGTGATTCATGAATGGATCCTTAAGGTATTGAATTGTTTATACACTTAAGTGAAACTGTGGCTAATGTATCAAGAAAAATTTAATTCAACATTAGTTTATGCCAAAACTTTGGAGGTGAAGACCATTAGACTGATTTTGTTGCGAGTATTTTTAGATTGAAAGAGTATTTCGAGCCCGGCTTATCGGATTCAGAAAGTACCTTGTACTTGTTATTTTTATGTGGAATTTTTTGTAATTTTCTGTGCTTTTGACTATTGTTTATTTTTAGTAGAAATGGCTGGCGCACGCACACTTATGCCCGCACGAAAGCGACGGGTTGCGTGTCTGTCAGTGCGTCGTCTGGTTGAGAGCGTGTGTGTGTGTGTGTGTGTTTATATTTTTATGGCTGTCAACGGCAGGCGCCGTCTGTCAGGGGGCGTGGCATCCAGCAAGCGGGGCGTGGGCGGTGTCCGGCGGTACGATATCGAAGGACCTCGCTCTTATTTGTTTGTTTACCTGCGGGTATCACGGACAGACGGAGCATTCAGGCGAGGAAAACTACCCGACGCAGTTCATCCCCTCGCCGTTTTGCCTTATATCAACTTTTCCAACAGCGGCACACTGAACTCAGCAGACTGACGTCAACCGGATCGTATTAAGCCTTCAAATTGTAAATATTGTTTCGTGTCTGATTGATTGCACCCAACTGACCCTTCGGTCCGCTCTTTGGGTCACCTCTCCTCCGCCGCCCACTTGGCACATATGCCGACAAATTAACTCGCATAAATATTTATGCAAAGCGGAAGGGACCTTTGAAGTCAACAGGCGGGAGGAACGATTGCGAAGAGCCTGCACTCAGCACATGGAGCCTATCGAATCCTGTGGATCCTTTGTTTAAAGGGAAAGCACAGAGACAACAGGATCAGGAAAGGAAGTAATATATACCCTTGCAGTAATTGTTAAATTTACGAAAATAAATTACGTATGCTGAATTAAAACAGTTTATAATCAAACACAGCAAAAGTATGATTTCATTTCTGTCGTTTTTAATTAATTTCTGTAATGGATGTCAGAGAGAGTAGTTTGCATAAAATTGGTCAGACGGGCATGACCATAAGAATAGGATTATAGGACTTTATATATAGATTTCAGAACGTCAATATGTAGCGATAACCAGACGAGTTTCTCGACAATCAGAAAACTGATATGCGGATATAAAAGCTGTAACAACTTTTCCGATGATGAAGCCCCAGCCGCATTTATGGCAGCCATGACGTTTACCTCGTTCCGGCAAGGAATTAAGCCGCATAATCGCCAGGAGCCGGCGCCATTTGTCCAGCGACTTAGGGTCCTGACCCCTCTTTGAGGGAAAGTTGGGAAATTGGCTAGTATCCTTGATATATTCCCAGCCGTAAATCCTCAGTCAGCGATTAATTTGCAGCCGGCAGAGGACGTCAAGCAGCGACTGTCGCAGTGGAGGAGCTGCGATGCCGGAGAAATAAAGTTTCGGATAGAGATTCTCTTTTGGGAAACCATTTAATAAATATTCCTTTTGCCGCAGCCGGAGCAGTGCGCCCTGAGATGGGAGAAGCAGCAAACAACAGCAGCAGTTAACAAATATTAATCACTCTTAATGAATTTGATGTCAAGCATGAATATTATTATACAACTTTTGCGCGGCAAACACTGACTGATAGCGACGGGAATCCTCTGTGATTAAAAATGCTGGCGGTCGGGAGACAGGGATATGGCTTGGATCCTTCAGCAACGTGGAACTCAGCACTCCCTGGGTATTCATAAAATAAAATTATGTTAACGAAACTTTCCTTCTACGGCTTTTTATGCCAGGATGCCCTGCAAAAGTTCCATTTTTATCAAGCTTCATTTGCGCCTTTCAGACTCCTAACATTCCTGGCCAAGTCAAAAAGTTTAAATAATTGTTCTGAACTCATCTTAACAACACTAAAATTCAACTTTTCTTTTCTACCATTCTCAGTGTATTTTTCTGCTCGGACGTGGAGAACTGCAAATGGTGCCAGTTGGAAATTACCAGGTGCATGTAGGAATGGACATAAATCGATACGCTGATCCCAGGATTGCAGCAATATTATGGCGGCTTAAAAAAATATCGTGTAAGCCATTAATCAAATATTAATTACAACAAATTGAATAATTTGTAATATCAGATATCTTGCTGTCTAATCCTTTTGGTTTACTAACTTAAATTGGTTGCAATATTAAATTTCAAACTCGTATTAAATTTTAAATGCTTACTAAATTGTGAGTTAAAGGTCGCCCATTGTGCGAAGCTCTGTTCAGTTCTGCCCTATTTCTGTTTTCCCCTTGCCATAGTAAAGAAGTCCTGGCGCAGGACGACTTAAAGACGACTTAATCTTTGCGCCCAGATCGGGATTGAAAAATGGCTTGATGCGGCGCTAAAAAGATTTGGTCGCATTAAATGCTGTCGTTTATCTGGCACTTGGCTCACACCAAAGGAGCCACTCATACACTCGAACACACACACATATACACACTCAGCCATACTCAAAGAGGGGGCCAGCACGTGTGTTAGTGTTTGTGCGAGAAGCCGGAGGCTTGTGTTTGCCTAATACGCTTCAACTTCTTTGCCCACAAGCCAAAACACAGACAAACACACTCACACACGGTGGCCCATAAATAGGGACACGGACAAGGGATCGGCATGTCAAAGGCACGTGCAATGCAATATAAACAATTCCGCACATAGACACTGAGAGTAAATGCCAGATCTAGCATCTAAATCAATTCAAATAAAAAAAAAAACAGCTTTTAAATCCAAATTCAATTGAAGAAGATGGCTGTTAGCGAAACAGTTCTCCCTAGTAGTGCAATCCACAAGCACGAATCACCCAAATGGGCATGCTAGTGTCTCTTAACTACTATAAAATATACTATAGATATGAATATTTCAATAGATTTTAAAGTAACATTCATTCGATCATTAATAACACGATATCAATTTCAGTGTAGTTCCCCACACATATACAGTTACGGGTGCCGCTGTTGAACTAACCGGCGGCTTTCAATTTTTTCCCCTCAGCCCGCACACAAATTTCTTTGGCATTGGCTAGGTTTCTGCTCCAAGCGCAGACCAATGCGGCCATGTTCGCAATATTTTCCCACTTTTTTCATTGGAATTTTCCTCTTTTTACGTTGTGCCGCCTGCCCGAGCCGAAAGCCGCCCAGGGTTGCCGCACTGGCAGTAACACTCGCACACAGCTACCAACGTTGCGTATACGTAATGTCAAAACTATCGATGGCGAATTTACACCACGTTGTGAACACACATTTTTCCCACAGCGTTGTTGCTGTCGCGTTAGTTGTTGCATCCGCGAAGGGCTTATTTGTGGATCGCTGCCATTGACACACCCTCATATGGGGCGTTTCTGACGCAGCGATTTAATGATTATGCTACTTGGCAAATTAGCGAGTGGAAAAAACAATAATCTTACTCGTAAGATAAATATAATATAAGCTTAATGAAGATATTGATCTTCGCATCGGAAAGTACTTGAATATTCGAACTAATTGTTCAGTTCTTAATATATCATATCATATTCTAATCAGTTCACTAGTTGATCTACATATATCAAGTCTTTTCTCACTTAATTTCCAGGTCACTTTCATGGCCCATCACCTGCAAAGTATGATTTCGTTATAGCATTTACCCTGCAGGGCAGACCCGCTCGCTCCTATCGCATATTTCACTATATTTTCATTTTAGCGCTTTCACACAGCCACATGCAGCGAAAGCACTCACACGGATGCACGGGCACGCACGCACACAACTAACTAACTAACACACACCCATACACCCCTAACAATAGTCGCACTTCCTGTTTCCGCTTGTTGGCGGCGGTGTTGCAGGTTATATGAGGGGAGGAGGTGATGTGATGTGAGGTCGGGCGACACCGGGGTCAAGGGAGAAATTTGCATAAATTTTCCGTACATTTCGCACAGAAGGCAAATTGCATTTTCAGCATAACACGTACTCCATTCTACTTACACCGACATCGGAAAACGCACACTCACACACTCACGCAGTAGTTCCTTTAGTCAGCCCCCGCCATCCCCGCTCAGGTGGAAAGGTAGGCCGTGTTTTGCCGGCGCCATCGTCCTTATTCTCATTTCCAAGCTCCTCGCAACGTCAGGAGCTCGTCCTTATCCTGGCGCTCTTCCATTCGTCTGTGTTAGTTTAAGGCATGCAAATGTTACGAAAATTGCTTTTTACTTCCCATCATGCAGGTGAATGAGTTTCTCCCCCCAACACACACACACACTCGCACACACACGCAAGTAAGTTAAGTGTTTGCCTTAAAGTTGTTACTGCCAAATTACCTTTCGTTGTTTTTAACCCTGGTCTCTCGCACAATGGACACACAACTTTTTGTTGCCCAAAATCACATAAATATCTGAATAATTCCAGTCAGCCAATGGGCCGCTTTATTCATAGGCAATGTATATTGTGTGTCGGAATTTTGCTCATGCTCATGCTTACAAAAACATAAATATTCAAATTGTCATCATTATCCAACCAAACAACTCAAAAGCCTAACGTTTGATTTTTCCCCCATGTGTAGGTGCTAGTAAAATAATATTAAATATTTGAAATTTATTCATTTCCGAAGGAAATTTCTTGTTTTTTTTTTTTTGATGAAATTGTCCTATTTAAATTATTGGTCACAAACCTAATGCAATTATTGCCTACTTTTTTGGGCAAACCATGATTGGGAATTTAAATCCCTTTTCAGAGTAGCAGTAGATATTTAACGATTTAGGAAAAAACTTTAATTGAACGAATTAATCAAAATAATGGCTTCCAAATCGCTATAATACAATACAATAAAATCAACTACAATACCTTATCTGTTCATTTAATAAATTATACTTGTAAATGCTTAATTTAATTATAATTCAATGCCATTAGGTTCACAGCATATTTAACTAATTTATGTATTTTAAAAACCACAAAAATATAAGCCACAAAACTACAGCTTTTTCCATTGTCCTTTACCTCGAATGTCCTGTTGAATAATGTGTTGTGGGCCAATTTAAACCAAGCTCACTATCTCCGTCTATCTTAGTGTCCATTTTCCCTTTGCCTCGCACAAAACTATTTGGTTGATTTGCACTATAACATTTAAAACTGATTTATGCAGCAAATTGGGGAAAAAAACATTTAATTGCTACGAAAGTGTCTCACCTCTTTTCCCTTTTGTGTAGAATGTTTTGCGGGTTGTTCAGTAGAAATGTTTATTGCAATGTCAAGCAAAAAATAACAAAAATTCAAATGGAAACGGGGGAGCGAAAGCCAAATAATATTCTGCATACAAAATAACTTGGTTTCTCTAATGGCTGAATTTTAAAATGCATGAGCTTCACTCGGGTCACCCCTTCAAAAGCCCCAAACCATCGCAAAAAAAAAAAAAAAACCCCAACCCATTGGGTCCTACGAGCATGTTTGTGTTTTCTGCCATGCTTTGTGAACTGTTGAAGTTTATTTTGCCAGATTTTAATATGTATGAGTTGAAGATGAAGCATTTATGGCCAACACAACGCAGTGGCAGATAGAATACTCTGTATGTGTTTGGCATATTTATGCAGGTCTATGACGAGGAGGGGGAAGGGGGTGTGGCGTGCCGGCAAAAGTGGGCGTGCCGGCCTCTCACTTCTGTAATAGCAATTTCCTCCAAAGCCTCCAAGTATTTTTTGGCATGCTCAGCAATTTTCCCACTGGCAAGTGACTGACTAATGTAACTTACGTGTATCCCATATTCTCGTATTCTCGTATGTATGCATGATATCCTTCAGTTCGCCATGCTCCAATAATGCAAAACATTTGTACTAGACAAGGCCGTTCCATTTGCCTTGGTCGGTTCTGTTTTTCATGTGGTATATGTGGCTTCTTTTTTGCGGCTCGTTAAGTTAGCCTGATGCCATTTGTTTTATGTAGCTAACTCAATTTATGAATAGCACTCATGTATCATGAGGATTTTCAGACGTCCCTTTGGAAAAAAAATCACATTATTAAGATAAACGAAATTTTTAAATGCTTTTTAAAATGAGAAATGAGCTGGCACCCTACAACTTTCCCAAGGATGTATTGACTTCGGTACTTTCTTTAAAATTCCTAATTTTGCCCTAATATATCTCTCAACAATCCTTTTAACTTGCCTATTTACACAATCTAGTGTCATAGATCTGAAGGTAAGTGATTATGAGCTAATTTTATGCGCATCAGTTACGCAACACTTTCCCACTTATCAAGACACTTTCCACACCCCATTCATTTGTTCTTACCTCACTTATCTTGGCCCCAGCTCATATAATATGCGTAGTCCTGTTTGCATGTCCTACGTCTGTATCTTATTAAGCGAATTGATGTGTTTTTGCTTATATACGTTTAGTTTGCTGACTCGGATTCAGATGCCATAGACGTGTTATGGCTTTCCTGTTTTTGGTTCTTGCGTTTTACGTGCTCATTATCTGCGCTCCCGAACAATTAGATTCAATTACCCACCGCATGTCTATTGTCGGATAAAGGATGGCGATCCCCCGGATCCGCCTTACCCTGATGCGATGAGATGCGACTTGGACTGAAGATTATTATTCCCGTAGCGTTATCCGGACGGAATTCTCCGACGGCACGCACACACTTCACGTAGTCAGAACATCCGGCTGATGCTCCTGTTCGTAGCTCAGTACAACTAATCCATCACTATTTGCCGTACATTTTAAATGCTTTTCCTAGTCAGCCTGGATGGATAAATGGGGAGATTAGGGAGGTATTAACACCCATCAGAAAGTCAATTGCTTGTAAAATTCCATCTCAAGAATATTTATCCACCTTTAGCATGGCAGGGGCAACAGGATTCCATGGAAATTTTTGCAAGTGACACTTATTTATCATTAGTCAGTCCCCTGCCTTGTTTATCATCAGTGAGCAGGCAAGGAGCTGGGACAGCACGAAACAAACAAATTGAACAAGGACTTATCCTTAATGTGGAGTGATTTGTCAGCTCAAATGGAAGATGTCCTTAAGAGGATTTCGATGGCGGCTGAAATTTAATTTCATACTTTGTTAAAAAGCTCAAATCATTTGTAATCAGAGATAAGAGAGGCGAGGTGATTGGGTAATAAATGCGAGGGTGTACAATTTAATCCCATAAAAAGGCAACCTGGAAATTCCGTACAATTACGTATATTTATTCGGAGAGTATTTGTGTCCTTAAAAGCTAATTATTGAAAAATCACACGGGAAATGATTTTCTTACATCATCTTGCTTTACATCTGATCCAAGTAGTTTAAAGAAATTATTAACAAAAAGACGCTTTGCTACTAAATTAGCTATTTTAGGTGCCATAACTTACAAATTAATATCACTATAAATGCTTAAAGGGTGAAAGGTTTAGTGATGGTAAAGAATTAAGCTAGAACTCTGTGTGAAAACTATTCGCCGTATCGATCATCTTGGATTGCAGAAATATCTCGGCATGATCAGTCATCTAAACATAAGGATTAGTAGATAATATTATATTATTATAAAAATCTTATTGAAACGATTGCATTTCATTACCTCTTTGAGGGTCAGCAGCTCGTCCTTGTTCTCGTCGCACAGGCTGAACAAAGTGGCCGCCTCCTGGAGGGCATACCGCGGAGTCTTGGGGTTCACATAGTTCAGTAGCTCACCCCGATCCGCCTTGCCATCGTGATTCTTATCGATGATCCGCTTGAACTCCTCGCGTCGCTCCACCAAAGTCTTCGATATCAGAGATTTTCGCATCAGATCATCGTCATCATCCACATTCAGATCGGAAAATTCCTCCAGGGTTAGCTGATCGTCTCCATCCTGATCGAATTGGCGCAGCAGATCATCGACCAGCTCCAAGAGATTGGATACACTGGACTCGGGATGGCGGAAACTCAGGTATTCATCGATGGTCAGTGTGAACAGATCGGTTCGAGCTGCCTCCGACCACCGGGCCTTGTCCCTCATCATATCCTCCCTGGCCCTGCGGTTCAGCGCCGTGTGGCGAATCTCGTCATGCTCATCGATGTCCGCCTCTGTCATGCCGTGCTCCCTAAGGAAGAAGCGGTGGTACTCGTCCCAGGTGATCAGACCATCCGCAGGACCAATATCCACGCGTCGGAACTCGCGGGCATTGTTCATAATCGCCTCATCAATGTGCTCCACAATCCGGCGATTTATGTACTGCCCCAATTCCTGGATTGACAGAATGCCATCGCGACTGCGATCGGCACTGAAATGAATTGATAATAATATAATTTAGTATATCTTTTTTTCTAAATTGAGTAACAACTGAATAATTCGCAGCATAATTGAGTTACGAAGGCCTAATCAAATGTACATTATACATTAAGAGCAATCTGCTGGCCCCCTAAGATATTTCTCAAGAATTCCCTGTTGCCCACTTGACTCGTCCTTAATGGTGGAGCATACCTTACTCCAATCCCCAGACAATCTACCTCTGCCTAACCGCACAGATGTGGTCCCACCAAATGCTGCATATGACAGCTGTCTAATGATTTCCCAGGTCCGCAGGCTGCGTTTGCACTGGGAAAAATAGGTAAGACTAATTATGGTAATTGGTGAATATTTACTTTATGTATTTTTATTAACAAGAAGTTAGTTACCCAAAAATCTATGATAAAACTAGTAAGGTAAAACATTATTAAATAAATTTTCTAATAATCTAAAATATAGAAACAATTCTAAGGACTTGAGATGCAATAAAGAAAATAATTCTATTATAGTCGGGTTTTTTAAGTTGTTATTCGGATTTTTTTTAAGTACACACCTTCCCCCAAAATGAAGTGCGAATGCCCAAAACAGGTGTCAAATATTAAAGCTTCTTATTGGGACTTGGTAGGGTGGTTAGGGCAGCTGGGGATGTTGGAGTGACAGGAAGAGAGCAGCTAACCACTGGAATAATCAGCGGATGGCAGTGGAGCGGGAACCATTGTTTGTGCCTGAAACTGTGTTTGCTTGTACGTATACGTTATATATAATGTATGTGTGTATGTATGTATGTGGGGACACAGCGGAAACGGAAGTGGCAGCAGAGGAAGAGGAAGAGAAGGCAGCCACCGCACACTGGTTTCATTAGCATATAGTTGATAAATAAATAAAGTTGCAACTAAAACGGTTTCAAGTTGCCTCTTCCTTTTTGACGGTCCGCCCACCTAATTCTTCTTCTCGGTCACGTCTAACTCCTCCAGCCCTCCAGTTTGGCTGAAATGTATATGGAGAAACGTTTTGCGGTCGCCTGCAGAGTCTTTTTCAAGTGGGATCAGTAAGATGAGGCGAGGGAAGCGCTCCTAAGTCTGCGAAAATAAAAACAAAGTTTTCCGGCTTTGCGTTTCTTCCTTTGGCGTCTTGTACGTGCAAGAAATTGACTCGCAAAAAATGCGAATGGGAACAACCTTAGCATTCGTACATTCCTCTGCAATTGAGGCTTTGAGAACGGACCGAAAAAGGGGAAAGTATACGGTTCAAACGCCCGCTTGCAGTGGCAGGTGGATGGTTAAGGGGGGTTTTGGGGATTTGTTACAAAAGCGCAAAGTGCATTTTGCATAAGCCTGCGGTTCCACTGAAGTTGGCCAATTGCTTCTGCCACAGCCGTGATTCCAGCAGCTCGTTTTCAGTAGGATCCTGTCTAAGGATTTGGACAGCACGATGCCTGGCATAAAACTATTATTTGATTGCATATACACCAGTCTGTGGAGAACTTGTGTTCGCATTTATCCGTTCAACTCTTTTTACTGCCACATCCTTCTCACTCTAAGTTGCTGTCATGCTTTGAAGTCTGATGGCAGAAGTTAAAACCAACTGCTGAAAATTTAATGGGATTACTTCAAACTTGATTTCGACTGTTTAATCTAGGCCTTTTGCCTTTAACTGCAAATTCCAATGTCTTTGGGCTTGTGGTAAAGACACTTTGTTGGCTTAAATTCAATATCATTCTAAGTGTTTGGTTCGACTTAGAGAAAAGTTAACTTAACTTAAATTGTAGCCTTATAGCTTCAGACAGACATACGGACATGGCTAGATCGACTCGCTTACATACTTTTCAGGGGGTCTATAAACAAATATATTAATCCCCATTTATTACTAAATCGCATTTTAAGTAAAAGTTATAAATACGTTTCATTTTTCAATCGCTTCTCCGAATCAAACTTATATTATAAATCTCTGAAGCTTGCTCAGTTTATTAAATTAAATATTATTAAAAAGTTTCAACCGTTTCAACCTCATTAGAGAAACTAAAATAAGTATTTTTAACAAGTCAGTTTGAGTCCTAAAGGTGTTAACTTTTCTAGAAAAAAAAAAGCGAAAACACATAAATCACATTACCGCACTACACACTAGCTAAGCGCACTAACAACAATAGGAAAACTTGAGTGAAAAAAGTTTTCCGCGTGCAGCGTGCAAACTTTGGGCCAAAGTTTATTGCATACTTCGGTGCGTTCGCGTTCGCGCAGGAAGTGGAGCGAAAGGGGTAAAGGGAAGTGTGCAATTTTAGCACAACGCCCAATCAATGAGGGGGCGTTGCTTTAGCTGGGGGCGTGGCAGGTTGCGGGAGCCGCTGGCAGGCCTAATTGGATGCAAAAGTCAGCCTGGACACAGGGGCACGAACATCGTGGACAGAGGACACTGGATACCAGGACACTGGACAGGACACTGGTCCCGCCTCACTGGTCCCGCCTCACTGGTCGGTTCGGTCATGCATGGGCAATGAGATTGGAACTGCAAAACTGCCAACTGTCGATGGCATGCGGCTGCCCACAGGGGACAGAATCGTACCGAGGATCGAAAGAGTAGCCCGGCGATAGCACAACGCTTTACAATTAAAATTTATAACAATGTCCCTTTCAACGACCAGATGAGGCGACAGTAGCAGATAAAATTTAATTGCTCCTAAAAATGAACCGGACACCCAGGAAAGAACGGCGAAACTCACGCCCACTGTCACCGCATTATTTTTTTTTTTTTTTTTTTTTTTTATTTTACTTTGCTTTTATTTATTGAATCTTCTTGTATAAGAACTAACAATAAGTTTAAAAATCTTAACTATAACAAGTATTTTTTGAACAGTTGTATTATTTTTCCAACTGTTCTATGTTTAAACGGCCCTAATAATTTATTCGCTGGGTTGGTAGGTCCTTTCGCCGGAGACGGGAACGGCTGCTGAGCTGGATTAGACCTCGCGCTAGGTGGTTGGGGTGCGTGTGAAGCTTGCTATGGTATTTTTCCTTAAGTTCCGTGATTGCGTTGGTAACTGATGGGATATTTAAGTCTCTTTGGATGTTTTCACTCCGAACGTACCACGGTGCCCCAGTGATGGTTCTCAGAATCTTTGATTGTGCTCGCTGAATGATGTCAATATTGCTGTTGCTGGCATTGCCCCATAACTGTGAGCCATAGGTCCAGATTGGTTTCAATATAGAATTGTAGAGCAAGACCTTGTGATCTAGGCTGAGCGGAGAACCAGAGTTGATGAGCCAGTGTAAGTTGTTGGCTTTGAGTTTAAGTTGGGTTTTTTTGGCTTCAATGTGCCTGCGCCATGTGAGTCTTCTGTCTAGGTGTACTCCTAGGTACGTTACCTCGTCTGCTTTCGGGAGTGGTATGCTGTTCAACAAGAGCGGAGGACAGTCTTGTCTGTTTAGCGTAAACGTCACGTGCTTGCATTTTTGCTCGTTTACTTTTATTCGCCAGTCAGAGAGCCACTTCTCAATGTCGATGAGGTACAGTGCCAACTGTGCTGTAGCTTGGATAGGGGACCTTGAACGGCTAAGGATAGCTGTATCGTCGGCAAATGTGGATACCGTTAAGCGACTATTTGTAGGGATGTCGGCTGTATAGATGAGGTATAAGGTTGGCCCAAGAACGCTGCCTTGGGGGACTCCAGCCTCAATTGTATGAACAGTGGAAGTGGCAGTGTTGCACCGCACTGCAAACTTTCTGTCATAGAGGTAAGACTTTAGAAGTTTGTGTGTGCTTTCGGGTAGGGATGTTTTAATTTTAAACATTAGGCCGTCGAGCCAGACTTTGTCGAATGCTTGGGATACGTCTAAAAATACTGCTGTACAGTATTCGCGATATTCAAATGCAGTTCTTATTTCCGTTGTAATACGATTCACCTGTTCAATGGTTCCGTGGCTTTCGCGAAATCCAAATTGGTGGGCTGGGATTATATTGTGGTATATCAGATGTTGATTAAGTCGGATCAGCAGGCATTTTTCGAATAGTTTCGAAATGCATGAGAGTAGACTTATTGGTCTGTAAGATGAAGCGACTGTGTGGTTCTTACCAGGCTTTGGAATCATTATGATCTTCATCATCTTCCATCGTTGTGGAAAGTAACCAAGTTTGGTGATGGCATTAAAGAGCTTGGTTATGTAGCGAACTGCAGAATGTGGCAGCTGGATGATCATTTCCGGTGTTATAAGGTCGTAGCCGGGGGATTTTTTCGGGCTGAGATTGTCTTTGATTATTTTAGTTATTTCTTTAGGACGAAACACAATTGGGGTGTGTTGCTGATGGCGGTTTACGGGATAGGACGGTAGCGCGAATGTGCTAGTAGCCTGGTTTGGCGTGAACACATTTTGTAGGTGAGCGGCAAATGTGTTGGCTCTGTCTTCATCACTACGGGCCCAGCCACCTGATGAATTCCTTATCGGCAAAACGGTTTCAGTCGGTGGGCGAAGAGTTGAGTGGGCTCGCCACAGTGACTTTTGTTTTGTGCCTGTTGGTGTGAGTTGCTCTATGTATCGGCGCTGATCGTCGTCCTCTTCTTGTTTCAGAGCGTTGGCCAGTTTCCGTGTGGCTACTTTTAGCTTTTGTTTTGCAGTTGGGGATCTGGAAGATTGCCATTCTCTGCGTAAGCGACGTTTTACGTGGACGAGTTGCTCGATTTGTACGTTGGTCTTTTTTGAATTAATTGTATTATTTGTTATTTTGGGTGTTGCAGTAAGAGCTGCTGCAGTAAGGATGGATTGCAATGCACACGTGCAGCTCTCTATATCAGATTCAGTATTGAGTTTTGGGCTTAGCTCAATATGTGAACTTATATATTTTTTATACCTGAGCCAGTTTGTTTTGCTAGAGGTCAGTCTGGTTGGTGGTTTCACGTTTTCTGCGTATCGGCGGAGGTGAATTAGTACAGGCGAGTGATCAGATGAGAGATCCGGCAGACATTCAGCTTTAACCAAACTGCGGGAAATATTTTTCGTAACTGCGAAGTCGATCAGGTCTGGCAGCTTATTGAGGTCTGATGGCCAGTATGTAGGACTCCCGGGGGAAACATGGTCAAGTTTATTAGTGGCTTTTATTATCGTCTTATAAAGCTGTTTTCCTTTTGGGTTCACAAGTCGCGATCCCCAGTGAGTATGTTTAGCGTTGTAGTCGCCTGCTGCAATGAAGTGTGGCCCTAGTGCTTGGAAGAAATCCAGGAATTGAGCTTCTAATACTGTGAAACGGGGGGGGCAGTATACGGCCGCTAGTGTAAGGAGAGTGTTGTCATCCAGCTGAATGTTGATAGATGTGGCCTGAAGATGATTTTCCGCAAATTCTTTGTAAAAGTGGTGCTTCATACGGTTCCTTATGAGTATGGCGGTGCCACCGTGTGCTTTTCCGTCGGGATGATTTGTACCGTAGAAATGGTAGTCTCTTATTTGAAAATTGTATTTGCTTGTGAGATGAGTTTCCGAAAGAAGCATTACGTCGATATGCTTCTCATGTAGGAATTGAGCTAGCTCAAGTTTGCGCTGTGAGACGCCATTGGCGTTCCACGTAGCTATGCGTAAGGTAGCCATTATTTATTTGATTGTTGGGCTACAAGCATTTGTATCAAAAGGTTTTGATTACGCATCATGTCTTGAATGGTGGTCTTCATAAATGTCATAAATTCCATCATGCTCTGTTGTAAGGCTTGCATCATAGCTTCAGTTTTTGTTTCCTGCTGCGCAGCTGGGTGATAGTTTTGTTGTGTGTCTAATTTTGTGTGCACTTCATGTGGAGTTCGGGAGTTTTGGGTTGGAGGCGTCATACCTGATTTTAAAACGTTAGCAAATGTTGTCTTGTTAGTGTTGAATGTAGGCCAGGGAGCGAAACTAGCTGCTTTCGAGAAAATTACTTCAGGATTTGTCTCTGATGGTATCAGGGTAGCTGATCCTTGGTGTGCCCGCGCCGTGTTCATTCTTTTGTGAAGACGGATTTTCAGCTCTTTGTAGATTGGACAGCCTCTGTAGTTTGCTGTGTGATTGCCCCCGCAGTTATTACATTTTTTCTCGCATGCATTTTCTTTGTTAATTTGACACTGTTTGGAGTCGTGGAGATCTCCACAGACTACGCACACCGGGCGAAGTGTACAATATGACCTCGTGTGGCCATACTCTTGGCAGTTTGTACATTGTACAGGAGCGTTGCGTTTGTGCGGCTCTTCTACCGTGATCCTACGGTGCAAAAGGAGCTGGAGTTTGTAAATTGGGTGAACCTCGTTTTTTCTAGGAGGCTTGTTTTCTGGTTCAAGCTCAATCTTGAAGAGTGGTTGGGGCTGCCTGTTTCTGTTTTTGATATTGAACACGTTTTTGGCGTAAAATCCCTTTTCCTTTAGCGCCTCAGTTATCTCTTCGGGCGTAACATCAGACTCAATGCCCTTCAGGACTACTTGCAGGCCCTTGCTGCTTTTAAGCTGGTAGGTGTAGAAGCCTATTTTTTGTGCGGTAAAATAGTTTGTGACTTTTCTGTAGTCGTCCTCCGTTTTCGTCTGAAGTTTGATTTCGTTGATAGAACCTCTTACGAGGGGAGTTATATGAAAGCTATCTTTCCCAATAAGGCCAATCAAAGTAGTTACAAGACGGCTTGTGCTCTTCTCGCGGATGTATATTGGCGGAGGCTTTGTTTTCTTCGGTTCGATATCAACGGATCCCAGCGGCACGTCCTCAGCGGTATCTACCAGCAAGGCAAATCTGTTGGTATTTGCAGGGGCTACATTTTTGATCAAGGTAGAGTTATCGCGTGTATTTTTCGGCTTGTTTCCCAAATCTGAATTTTCCGGGCTGAGCTTTCGCTTTATTGTAATGTAGCGGTCCATTCCAGTCTGCCAGGTCGACCCAGCTTTTTTGTTTACGTTTTCGTTTTGTTTTGCTGGCAGTGCAGCAGTACCGTTTATTGCTAGCGGTTTTGCTTTCGCTGACTTAGTCAGACCGTGAGCGGGTGCAGCCGCATTATTAAAATGGAATTTACATTTACGGTCCACGGGGGGGGGGGGGGGGGAGGAGGCAGAAGTCGCCAAGTTCGAGGGTTTGGGGTCGGGACTTTCGCCAAATGATGGCTATTAATTTCAGGCAGCAACGCAATTATCACAACATTTTCTGGTCAGTTTAATTGCAATTTAATGCGAAGGCGACATGTGAAAATCCCCACATAACTCACTTCGCCCCCGAGGGACCTTAAAGATCCGAATATTTGCCGCGCCACAAAAGCCATTTAGTGTCCGCTCCTGTTTCACTTTAATTGCTCTCTGCCGGAATTTGAACTCGATACTTGATTGATTTAAGCTCGATTGTCCGAGAATTGTTCGTAATTCTATATATATTGTATATCTGCATCTATTTTGGTCTGGCTTAAACAAATTGCAAATATGCGGCGCAACAAATGCTATGCAAATATTGTTAATTTCGTTCGAGCAGAAAATCGAATAAATTCCGGACTCCCTCGGGTGTCGATGGTTTTAAATGTTATCATTCGTCAAATATTAATAAATGCTCTGCAAATACGTGCGGCCATATAAGCACGCAGTCGCCATTTGTCTATAAACAAATACGGACACTGCTGAAACCGGATTTCTGGCCACCAGGCTAAGTGAAATACCCTCGAGAGATTTCTGACCAACTGCCGCACGGAGTTTTGAAAAACTCTGGTGTCGGATAACCTCCTCCGAATTCGTATTTGCTTTAAGCTCTCCCCCGTTTACGTTTACTGATGGACACCGCTGCACAGCCACTGCTCTCCTGATGGACAGCTTTCTGGTGGCTGCCTTTAGGGGTTTTAACTGGTTATCGCATCAGCCGAAGGTCGTTAGAAACTGAAAGGTGGGCGGAGGTGCCCCAGTGCCCATGGCCTTGGGCCAAACTGAAAATGCAATGAGGTGAAAGCAGTACAGTACTTAAGAGCCATGCAATGAGAAAGGATAACACACACACTTACCACCTTGAAGTATGATTCAATAATAATTTTGAATATAAATTTGTGTTCTACACAGATTAATTGTTGCTGCTTTATACTAATAGCATAGGTAAATCGATCCATTTGGTTTTAATTACCACGTAAGAGCACAGAGTATCCGCACTTTAACCAACTGTCAATCGAAGCCCACAAATTCTATCATTCACTTTGCCTCAGACTTAATTGAACTTACATAAACTCTCATTAGCAGCAGGATAGTTCAGCTGGAATTTGCAGACCCAAAGAGTTAAACGGCTCAAGGTCCCAGTCGGACATCTTTAAAATTTGGAAATCGCAACAGCAGGGGGAATTTCTGTTTTATTATTTATTGAATTGAAATGAGTTTTGCCAAAAGACGTTTCAAGTTTACCAACCGCAACTTTGACTGCTTTCACTGGCTAAAGGAGGCCAAAAGTTTTGGCAACCAAGAAGTCGAATAAATATGAATCTGCAGTGACAGTTTGATTTCCATCCGTTATTTGCCCCCCCTCAAAAATGTATTTTCTCTGAAATTCTTTTCAACACCTCAAGTTTTATTTTCGTATTTTCCCATTGCTGTTGGATTTTGGTTTGGGAAATTCCTGGCATACTGACTGCTTGATTACCCCCAAAAAACCCCAGAGCATCAAATTGCAATTTCGCTCAGGACCATGACTGGAAACTTTTCAGTTTCCGTCTGACCACCTCTCGCCCCAAAAACACTGGCAGCCATCAAGTAATCTATTACGACCTCTAGTGAAGCCAAGTAATTGGCCAATTGCCTAATCGCTTGTGCAGGAGCCGAGAACGTTTTATATACCATGTTTAAGTAATTAGGCGAATAGTGCAAGTCAGCCGGATAGAAATCTGGAGGCCTTCCGGCAAACCAATTACAAGATGGCAAAAGCCTGGTGGCAAAGGGGTTATTAAATATGGTGATTATTAAATACATGCATAAGGCTCCTGATAAAACATTGCCCGTGTCCTTGGATTCTCTAACCCACTTGGGACTCATTTAATTCAATACTAGACAAGTAAACTTTTCAATCAACGTTTATTATCTTCGCTTTGCGGCAAGCTTGTAACTCGATTACTCTGATTGCTTGGAATGAATCAAAACCATGGCAGTGAACAAATCTCATACCGTGTCCTTATTGATCGAATCTGACCCAACCAACCTTGCCAGCGACTGAGCATCCATCAATTCCAGCTGCTGTTGCTATTGCCACTAATTTTTACAATTTGTCGTACACACAGTTATGGAGAAGGGCACTGAATGCGGGGAGGGGAGGGTTGGTTCTTTGGGAGGAGTCAGAGTGTTGGGGCGATAAAAGCCGCAGGCAACATCGTCCGGCGCAACAATAAAGGAGCCAGCGAACTAGTGCCAAATTATCAACCGAACAAACCGAACAAACCGAACAAACCGAGGCCCAGAATTGCCAAGGCCATAACTCAGAGGCGAATGGGGGAAAACTTACCGTTTGAAAGCTTTTGCCAGTATTTGCTTCTCATTCACATTGCTGGCCGCTAAAATAACTGTTTCTGGCTGGTTAGGGGATTTGCTGGCATTTTGCACTTTTTGCGACTGTGGATGGGGTTGGCGATGGTTATTCTCGTTCCTCGAATCCAAATTGTTTGCCACAGGCTGGAGTCTCATGCTTTGCTCGTGTTTTTGTTGCTGCTGCTCCAGTTCCTGCAGCGTATTCGGCCAACGTTGGGCGCCATTATGCCCCACGTTGGGCGCCATTTTTGTGTCTGCCTGCGTGCTACTGCTGCTGCTACTGCTGCTGCTACTGCTACTGCTGCTGCTGCTGCTGCTGCTACTGCTGGTTCCCTGCTCCTTTAGCTGCTGCTGCAACTTCTGGCTGGTGCTGTGCAGGATCAGGCCAATGAAGAACATATAAAACAAAATTGCGCACAATGTCGAGCAGCGCAGCCAGCGGAAGCTTTTGCTCAGCTTGTTAACGAAAGTCATTTTGTTGCCGCCGCCTTCGTCGTCCCTTTCGCTATCGCTATCGCTGTTGTTGTCGCCGCCACCGCTGGACAATAGATGGCAGTGGAGTGGCTGATGGCGATGATGGTGATGGGAATGGAAATGGGTATGGGTATGGGTATGGGTATGGGGCTGAGGCTGAGGCTGGCGACAGGGAGGCTGTGGTGGCGTTGATGGGACCAGCTCTAGGTTCTGGTACACCGACTCCTCCTCCTCGGTCCACTCGGCTTCCGGCTCTTGCTCCAACTTGGACCGCAGCTTTCAGGACTCGTTGCGTGTAATTTGCAGTAATTTCTGCTCCTCCTCACCTCCTCACTTCGCCCCCTAATCTTTCGGTGCCTTTTGAAGCCGGTTGCTTCTCCTGTTGCTGGTGGTCCTGATGTTGTTGTAATTGTACATTAATTGACTTTTATGTTGCAACCAGCGACAGGCAGGCGAAATGTTACGGATCCTGCTCCTGCAATTTGTATCACCGTGGCCACGCCCAGCTGCCGCCCCCTTTTTATATATATAAATGTAGTTGGCGTGGGGCGTCGGTGTAACAACTTCTAATACCAATTTGATGTGTTATTGCCTTTCGCACGACTCCCATTTCCTTCATTCCGGGTCTCCATCTCGTCTGCATTTTACACCAATTTTACATGATTGTTAGGAGCGCCATTTCCATTATGCGCACTGATAATGCTGATGGCGATGGCGATGGCGATGGTTCTGTGGAGCACAAGTAAAAAAGAGGAAATGGATTTTGCATGAGTAAAGTTAGGGAAATCGTTTCTCATTGCGAATTCGGATCAGTGGGTATACAAATTTAGTGTCGCAAAGTCAGAGGGTTTCGATTGAAATGGCATTTCAAATGTAAGTCAATTTAAAAGAGTGCACTTAACTCACGTCAACAACTAGCAAAATTTTTAAGAGCGTAATGGGTTCCGTTGGCAAAGAATATAAGAAAACCTTATCCAGACACAAAAAACAATACATTTTAAAATATTTCTACGAGCAAATCACATGGTCTTTTTTGACACACTTTATCACTTTCAGCTTTAGGCGAATAAATTGCTCTTTTTCGAGCGCACACTTTAGTCAAGAATTTATGTTCTCTAGCTGAGTGCATTCCCCTCTTTCGCCACCCATTTCACCCATAAAGTTATTAATTAGCCATTGAAAAATCTTTTCACTTCAATGGGCTCTCAGGGGGTTGCAAATCAAAGGAGCCATCGAGCAACCAACGAGCGAATTAGAAAGTCCCATAAATTTCCCTTCGCTCTCATTATTGAAGAAGAGGAGGAATTCAGGATTCAGAAGTGGCACGAACTTAGGGCTTAGCCATAAAATAAGGCCAACCTAATGACTTACATAATAGATGGTACTAAAACAGAAGTCGTAAATGAGATCAGATGAGATGTGGTTCAGATGAGACAAGTTCAGGCCAGCCAAGATGCCACAAGATAAGTTGTTAATTTTAATAGGACCAACATAAAATCTACCATGTTGGCCATCGTTAATGTGGCTACATTACCAAAAATTTGAATGGATGGAGCAGTAATCTGAACTCGTGACGGACTTAATGAACTCAGAATAAAGTTTACCTTGTTTCTATTTATATTTATGAAAGTACCAACTGAACTGTAATCCATTAAAATTGAAATTTCTTGTCAACATTGGCCACCACGATTTCCCGCAGTAAGAGCAATTTAATCAGATATTTACCCCTGTATATACTTTATACTTGTGCCATTTTCATTCATTCACCATATTCACAAAATTCACATATGTCGATGAAAATTCACCGCACTCCGCACTCATATTCAATTCGATTTGACTTACTGACTCAATTTGCGTTTCTGGATATGCTGCACATGTGCTCATGGGTCTCTGCACATTTGTGTGAATTTTATGATCTCACATGCTGTTGGAGTTGCCTTTTTTGGCCCTGGGTTGTTGGTCTGTTGCCACACTTTTTAACGCTATTGTCTCGCGTCGTTTAATTTTGCTTTCGTTTCGATGGCTGCGCTTGTCTTTATACCACTCTTGCTCTTCTCTTTTATTGGCCAACACAAAAACCAGTTGAGCGTCTTTTAAAACCCATTATGCACATGGAAAAATTATTGCTTGCGAACAAGATACTCAAAAAAGATCGGATTCAAGAGGGAATAACAATATATTCAAAAATAATAAACCAATTTGTTGCAAAGTGAATGATATCACTAGTATTTTGATTCATTTTATGAAAGTGTCCAAAAGTATGCTATGGCCTCATTTGTTCTGATTTTCGTTGCATACTTTTATGCACCATTTTAAATTATTTTCGCATAGTTTCAATTTGTATATTGTCATATGACTGACCATATTTTGTTTGATGTGTACATATAGATACGCTGGCTTACACTTTTGCAAACACTCAGAAACCCAAATGTTACATTCATAGCCTGGCTACTTTGGATTTGTGTTGACCAGCTACATTTGGCCATTGCGATTCGTTGTTGCCACTTTTACTGTTCGTTTGGCATTTCCATTTCTTTATTCTCGCTTTCTGCTTTTTATTAACTGCTTCTCGTTCGCATTCGCTTTTGTTTCTCCCTTTCAGCTGCAGCCTTGTTTTATGTCTCTGTGAACTTTTGTTGGTTATTAGCTTGTCCGCACTCCCAGACAGATGGCATAGGAGGAAAATAAGAGAGCGGAACAAAAAATAAAAATAAAAAAAGGGTCGGGGGGATGGAGGAAAAAAGTTGGTAATAAATTTTTAATGAAATTTCTGTGCAACCTTAATGAAAATCGACCAGAGAAAGAGCAAGGCAGCTAGCTACGTTGGCAGAGACAAATGGAGGAGCTAGGAAGATTTTTTAATCAAATTTACGTTCATATCGGGAAATCAAATCCAATTAGCAACTTTATAAGAACTTTTCATTTGCCTGCCCATTTTGCATTTGCCCCACAGCTGAGGCAACAAAGTGGATTCGCTCCAGTTGCTGCTCATTAAAAGTGTCCCTCGCAATGAGATTGTTATAAGGATTCATGTTGAACGCCCACGTTAAGGGGGGCTCCCCTCAATCCCCCACAGCTACCACCCCCCACCCCCGCGCACCAAAGATAGTGTCAATTTCAATAAAAATCGATGATGTAGCAAAAAGTGCTGGGCAAAAAAAAAGCGGAGGATAAAACGAGAAATGCGAGTTAAAAAAAATGCGTTAAACTTTATTGCAAAACTATTGCCAGACAAGTGGCACAAAATGTTGCATGAATGGTGGTGGTGCAGTGAAAGGGGGGCATATCTGCCTGGGAATTCAGCGATAAGCTCTGGATGGCTGCACAAGTTTAAAGATTTGATTTGGCGAAGAACTAAGGGGAATTCCCCAATGCCCCGATCCCCCCCTCCCCACCATCATCCATTCCCATTTCTCTTCCCCGACCATTACAAATCGATGATAACGATGACGATGATGAAATGTTTGCTCAGCCATTGATGGATCTATCCCGCTGGAAGGGCGCTGGGCCAGGATGGTTGATTGGCCCGTCGAGATGGGATAACAGTTTGATGGGAATGTTTGTTTGCGCCAAGAGAAATGCAGTTCGCACAAAGATAACTTAAATACTCCGGCAACAAGAATGTTTGAGCGATGAAGGAATTGCGATGGACGGAGGCTAATCTGGGATGGAAAATGCCGGGATATTGACTGGTTATATAGTGCATTCTGCGAAAAGGGCAGCTCCGTAAGGAGCTTAAGTTGAATGGGCAAGGTGGCTTACATTTATCGAAAGTCGTGTTCCATTTAAAGCTTTGTTTAGTTGAAGTTAAGTTAAGTTGAGAAGAAACTAAACTAAACATTATTTTTTTTAGCTATACATCGATTTTATGCTGGAATATATTATGTAAAATAAAACAAAAATGAATGGAAGCCTTTTAATTACCGAAACCATGACAAATTTATTGTTAAACAGGGGAAAACTGCCCGAATATTATTGCAAATTTAATGCCCAGTGTTTTAAAGCCTCAGGCTACTTGAAATTCCGAAAATCCACAAACAAAATAGACATCCTCCATTGAGCTGACGCACAATTAGATATTTATGAATTTCACTCTCCATGTCACTTTTAATTCGTGCAGAAATTTGTAACTCGAAGCGGCCAGCCAACGATTGCTAATCAATTACATTAATATTGAATAACTCGTTCGGTAAACTATCTCCGTATAAAACTATCTGTCTATTTATCTATCTATCTCTATTCCTAATTGAACATCAACAAAATCTCTAAAAACCCAGGCAAAACACCGACGGGCAATTAAACTGAAACCATGACAACGACAAGGACAACACTACAAAATTGCCAAAATTCCATAAAATATGCATAGGAAAATTCAATTCAATTTTTTGACCATAACAATTTTCGAGACTCTGACATTTCAATTAAAACTCGAAACGATTTGACGACCCCTGATGGCTATGGTAATAATGTTGATGTTGAAAAGGATTATCGTAGGCCAAAGTCCCAAAGGAATTAGGGCCATCTGATGGCTGATAGATTTAATTTAACTTTTTAATGAACTCGAGTTGAAGGCCCACGAAGCAATTAAGGCCATCATTTATTCCAATTAGCAAAAGAGTTTTTCCTGTTTTTTTTTTTTTGGGATTAGTGGTAATATACGTGATGTGCTAAATTTGCTTTCTCCTTTGAAACAGGTTTGTGTTCTTTTGTGCTTGAGGCTTCATATTTTTCTATTTTTCTTTAAGATATTCCACCCCGTTTTTGTGGCCATAATTTACTCTTCTTTTGGCCAAAGTCAAACCCGGCCGACTTGCGAATGTGTGTGTGCGTATGTGTCGGCTGGCAGTTGATGTATGCGAAAACTGCACTCAATCAGTGCCAAGCAAACAACGTGCAACCAACACCAACAACCAAAGAAACGCAAGGCTGTGGAGAGGGGCAGGAAACTGGCAAATAAGTTGATTTGTTTGTTGTTTGTAGAGAATGAAAATGCCAAAAAAGCGCACTGCCAATGCAAATACCCAGTGGAGAGGTGAAAAGATGGGTACAACAATTGTGAAGCTCGATTTGATTGTACCCTTTAAATTGAAGCATAAAAAGTATTTTAATTTTGCAATCTACCAAACATTTTTAGGAAAAACCATTTTTAATTAAAATAAAATTTATATTAAATTAAACAAAAAAAGTTATATATTATTAGTTACTGGGTTTCCTCAAATACTGTTTAAAATTTGATCTACCGTCTATTAAATTGCATGCGCACCCTTATTTAATTTATCTATTATAATGAAATCAACCGCTTTTTTTTTGCATAAACTTTTCAAAAGGGTATTTTTTAGCATCCGTTTTTTAACCGTGGCGCACAACAAAAAAATAACGACTTAAACAGAGCGTGTTTGTTTGGCGTTGCACATCGCGTATACGCAGCGTTGTCCCTGCAATGCAGAGCAATTTCATTGACAACGCAGCAGGTGGCATCATCACCATCAGCACGGCAATTCCGCCGGACAGAAGGGCATGGGAAGCTGGCGAATGAGCAACGGCTGACCCGGCAAAGTGCACAACAAAACCTGGGATGGATGCACTTGAATGCAAAATCCTCGACCTGGGGACAAACAAATGAGTGCAGACGAGCAAACAGGCACACACACACACACACACACACACTGGAAGGCAGTTGGCATTCCGGGGCCAGGACATTCCCGGATGTCAATCTCCTGTACACGTCCACACCCATTCAGCCAGATGAGATGCAAGGTGGAGAACTCACCGAAAGTTCCCATTGCCATTGCGCCGACCCGAAAGAAGTTCATCTCGCATTTTTGCACAATTTACACACTGAATTCCCTTAACCGACGAGGCATTCATATGCAAATAAGCTTTTATTAGGTGTTCCCTGGATGGTGAAACGAAAATGGAACCGAAACAACTTTGGGGCCAATGCGGCATGGAAATTGGAGTCTGAGTTGCATATTGATTGCTATTTGGATTATTGAAATGATTGCCCTTTTCTTTCCCTTGCTCTTCATCGTCGTTCTCTTCCGTTTGCTTATCCCTTTTTTTCGGGATTTGGTAATAGATCTGTTGGACTTTTTCCAATTACAGACTTCTTGGGTAATATTGAGTAACTAGGGATTCTTTACTTGTATATACCATACAATACAATGCAATAAAATTTTAATTAACCTAGTTCTTTTTTTGGCAACCGAAATCTGTTGACATTGATGGATGGCTTAAGTTCCAAAAACCCCCAAAATACATAGCTTAGAAGATAGGTTTCCCCCAGCCAAACCAAATCAATCAAATTGGACACATTGTGTGTATGAAGGGAGAGAGGGATGTGTAACAAAAAACAGATTGCCTTAGTTCACAGATAATTAGTACAAAGTGGATTAACGAAGCTAATCCCAGCTAACTCTTGGGTGTCTGACCCATTCTACTACAACAAAATGAAATTACCACAAGAGCGTATTTATTATTTCATTTTTCGGCTGTTTCCCTTTTTGTGGTGCTTAGCCAAGTTTAATTGCATTTTGATTAGGCCTAGCCTGAATTCGTAAATACATGAAAAGCACATTTTCCCACATACAGGTCTAATTTGGTACAACGCTGCGTATGCGTAATATGAGTTCTGTACTTTTGCCCTTTCATTCAATATGCTCTTTATCTAAGCCAGATGATATTGATTGATACCAAATACGTTTCTAATTATAATGTGTGTTGGGATTACAATGCTCGAAATGGCAATGGGTACAATGGGAACTAAAACGCGATTACCCCCACCGATTGCATATTAGCACTGGCCAAAAGAAGTTTCCAAAAAATAAAGTCAGAAAGAGATGGAAAGAGAGTGGGAATGGAAAAAGGAAGAGATAGAGATATAACTGGCTAGTTAGAGAGTGAAAGAGACGGACCACGATTGTCGTTTTGCCAGTTTTTGTTTATGGGTGAATAAAAAGTGAAAGTGCACTTCAAGCCAACTTCGCACACAGCCAAACAAACTGCTTATGCATATAGACATACAAAATGCCACATGTCAACATGTACGTATGTATGTATGTATATCTACTTACATACATACATGTGAGTTGGCTTGTAATTTTAACTGCAACTGTAGCTATGAGCCGACATTTAAACGTAACAGACACTTGAGTCGAGCTAGAAATGTCAGGCCTGGAGAACGTTGGGTGGCGCGGGGCGGCGAGGGGGTGTGGTGCCATCTAGCGGGGGGATTCCCCCCCACAAATGAACATACAAGAAGCAAGTGCATGTGAGTGTTTGCGCCGTCGTTGGTGTTGGGGCAACAATAAACCGTAGGGAAGTGCAACAAATGCATGAATAAACAACAACTCAATTTGAATAAAGCAACAGCAGCGCAGTCGACGTCGGCAGAGGGGTGGGGGGGGGTTCCTAGACGAGGGGCGGGGGGTTGTGGGTGCTGCTTGTTGCAAGGTGTGAAATGTAAACTAAAACTAAGCTTTAAAGTCACTAAGCTCTTGGATGCAACTTTAAATCCGGCTGCAGACGCCGCTTTAAACAGCTGAATCGATTTGAAACAAACGAGTTTCACACAAAGTGCACACAAAAATTGAATAAAAAGTAGTTATAGATTTTCTATTATACATCTAATTATAATACACAGCTCAATGGTTTTATTAATTTCGCACTAAATATGCTTGGCAGAAATGCTCTTTAAAAACATTACTCATTTTATTGAATTTGCAGGCTGGAACAAACAGCTTTAAGCCTAATTAAATATTCTCAGTAAATTGCTTTTAATAATTGATTACCTTTTAGGATAAGCGGGGTAATTAAAAGAAGCTCAATAAATTAAGTATTTATTAGTGTTTCCTTCAACACAAAAGGTGTGTAGCTGAGCACACTTTGTTTAAAAGTAAACATAGTTAAATTAAATAAAATTTTATTAGCGAAAGCTGATGCTAAGAAATTTTTGGGAAATCAATAAACTATTTAGCTTTAGTTATTTACCGTTTGTTATATATAAACTGTGCATAATTTAACAGCAAGAGGGAAACAAAAAACCATGGTTTTGCCAACTTTTTTGAGTCAAACTCGGTTTATGTAAACTGAAAACGGATTTTGGCTCCGCTGCAAAAACTGGTTGGCAGCGTTTCGTTCCGTTCGCCTTGCGTTTATTGCATACAACAATTGATTTTCTTCCGAAGGCGGAGAGCGGAAAAGCGGGACGGCGAAAATGCAAATGAAAATGGCAGAGTGCTCAGCGCCGTTGCGGGATGAATGTCAGCGAGGGGGCAATACATGTAGTTTCAAACAAACTTCAAATTGGCGAACACAAAAGCAGCTCTCAGACACACACACGCTTTACATAGTGAGACGCCGAGTGGGTGGAGTGAATGGAGTGGATGGAGTGGGTGGGTGGCGCTGGGAGGTGCCACCTGCTGGCTGGGCGAGTGCAACAAAAATGACAAACGTGCTTTTGATAGACTTGTTGACGACAAGCTCCTGGCACTTGGCAGCTGTCAGCAGCAACCCAGAAACGGGCTGACGTCCTCACACACGCATGCACTGGCCCAAAAAAGCGGCACCATGGAGATTATATTATTTATAAATTAGATTTTGCATAGAAAGGTTAAATTTACTTTCACTTAAAAGTGGTGAGAGCGTTTAATATTAATATTTGGCAAGGAAACGCAAAGTTTCATTCATTGATTGAGTTAGTTATGATTGATTGATGAAATTTAAGGTTTAACTAATATTTCAAACTACAAAGACACATAGACAGTAAAGACACATAGACACATAGTAATAGACAGTAAATATATTAAAAGAGGTAATTCAGCACAAATGTTTCTCACTGTGCACCCACGGCTATTTTTGATCTCCGGTCTTGTTTGTTAGCATATGAGTGCGGTTGTGAGAAAGGTGAGCCAGTTGCGAATTTGGTAAGCAGGTTTATGGGCGAACCCCTTAATAAATAATACCAAAAATCAATAGGTTGACTCCTTGCGATGACCGTTTTTACGGCCGCGTCCATACATTGAATGTTGCACGTGTGTGTGCGGTTAAATGTACTTTGTGGTCCAATCTTGGTAATTGCAATTACAATCGACTTTGGTCCGCCGCGCCCATGGTAATCAATTTGTTGTGTTAACCGCGGGCGC
Source organism: Drosophila melanogaster (assembly GCF_000001215.4). Taxonomy (NCBI): domain Eukaryota; kingdom Metazoa; phylum Arthropoda; class Insecta; order Diptera; family Drosophilidae; genus Drosophila; species Drosophila melanogaster. Next base: position 19,180,936 of record NT_033777.3, on the reverse strand, counting down.
AGCCCATGGTTACTGCAGCAAACGGTATGGAATTAAATCACAAAAAACTATTGCACTCACTTTTGCTTTCGCTTTTGGTTTTTGATTTGTTGCAATTTCCTTTGGACAGCCTTTTTGTTTTGCTTCTCTTTTATTTTGACTTGGTTTACGCGCGCGGGAAAGAACGAGATGACGACGTAAGTTTCGTAAACTTGTTTTTGTTATGGCCCAAATCACGGATGACGCGAGTCTGGCTCACCGAACACGTCCGATACGCAGCAGCAACAGCAACGCACTGGCTTTGTTTTGGCCAACTCGCCAAGCGGATCCGACCGAAGTGGCCACAGCCGAAGTTGTCAAGCGAAGCCGACAAGTTGTATGTTACTTCATAGCACACTGTTCCACAGGAAATCACTTTTATTTTATTGGCTCCATTCACTTATCATTTCATACGAGTAAAAATATACATTTTCTCTATTGGCGATGAAAATCTGCTAAACCGAGCACGAAATTAATATTTTAATCTTTTGAATTTCGATGGACTTGAATCCAGGTACGTTACAATCAGTGTTGGTAGGCATTATCGATAAGCGATTGTTGAACTAAACACTTTTGTCGCGAAGCAATCGATGGCCGTTCACTCCGCGCGAACTAGTTCACATAGAAAAATAACAAACTCATTTCGCACAGAGTAAAATAGAAAATTACACTTTGAACGGTCTTTAGGCTTTTTTTTATATATAAAAACTAATGAAAATTATGCCCGTGTCATGCTAGAAAACATTTCCCTGTGTGTGATCAAGATCGAAACGGATTTGGATCCCAGTGCAGGTAAAATTCAATGCAGCAACGATAGCTTCGGACAAAGGAAGTGCATTAATTCTATATTTTCGAACAGATTCTGAGGGAGCTGTGTCCGCCGAACATCCAACCAATCCCCGAGTGCTCAAGGAGCGGGAACGCGACCGCGGACTTCGCCAATCCCGCGACATCACCATCGAAACGTACACAAACCAGCGTTGGAAGCGGGAATTGAGTGAACCCAGACAGCAGGAGATGAACTGGGTAGCCGCCGTGCAGCATGTGAACAGCCCCTCGGCGGGCAGCTCCCGGGAGATAACTCCTCGGAGCGGCGATGATGGCCAGGCGGGAGCCAGCGCCTCCAACTTTCCCCAAGAGATAGGGTACTTCTCCGGCAATCCCATCGTCGAGGTGACCAAAGGTCTTATCCATCTCTACAAGAAAAAGTGGGTTAACTCTGCTCTATCCTACTAAATATTTCACTCACCATTATTTCTGTATGTTTCAGCGAACGCAAGGCCATCAAGGAAGCTCCATCTAACCAACTCTGCCTGCTGGCCGTGCCGGCCACTCTTAACTGCCACGATCTGCTGAACTTTATTGCCCCCTGTCATGCAGAGATTAAACACATCCAGATTGTACGTGACGGCAGCCCCAATCAGTTCATGGTGCTTTTGGAGTAAGCGGCGTTCCAATCTGACATTACAGATTCACGGATATTTACTAATATAATCACACTCTTATAGATTCCGCTCGAATGAATCCGCTTTGGAGTTCTACAAGTCCTATAATGGCAGTACTTACAACTCACTGGAACCGGACTCGCTGTGCCACGCGGTCTGGGTATCAGAGGTGGAAAGGAGCGAGCATGGAGCACCACCAATGGGACACACCGAGCTACCCACCTGTCCAGTGTGCCTGGAGCGCATGGACGAGAGCGTGGATGGAGTGTTGACCATATTGTGCAATCACGCCTTCCACGCCAGCTGCCTGATGAAATGGGGTGACTCCACCTGTCCGGTGTGCCGCCATGTTCAAACTCCTGGACTGGTCGAAGATTCCGTGTGCATGGAATGCGAGGGCACCGATTCCTTATGGATCTGCCTGATCTGCGGACATGTGGGCTGCGGACGCTACCAGGGAGGACATGCTGCTGCACACTTCCGGGCCACAAATCACACCTTTGCCATGCAGTTGGGCACCTCAAGCGTATGGGACTATGCCGGTGACAACTTTGTGCATCGCTTATTTCAAAACAAATCCGACGGCAAGCTGGTGGCATCGCAAACCGAGAAAGATGAGCGCGAGGAAAAGATTGACTCCATGCAGATGGAGTTCACATACCTGTTGACCTCTCAGCTGGACACACAGCGCAAGTACTATGAGGAGCGCATGGAACGATTGGAGCAGGAGTGGCAGAACCACAAGGCGACTGCCAACGACGCCAAGACAGAGGTTTCCGAGCTTCAACAGCTTCAGCAGAACATGCAGAAAGAAAAGGTCAATTTGGAGCGCAAGTTGGCCCAGCATACAGCTAAGTAAGAAATACATTCACATCGCCTTTCCTAATTAACCAAATATTAACCAATTTCGTGCTCTTGTAGGCTAAAGGATGTACAGAAGCAGCTGAACGAAGAGCGTGAGTTGTCCAAGGCACTGCAGAGCAACCAGAGCTCCTGGCACGGCAAATACAAACTCTTGGAACAGCAGTACAACGAGTTCAAGCAAACCCACGACGCCGAGGTGACCGAATTAAAGGAACAGCTTCGCGACATTATGTTCTTTTTGGACAATCAGCAAAAGTTGGCCAACACCGAGATAGCGGGTGGCACCGTTACAGGCATTGCAGAGAAGGAACCGGATCCCAACACCCGGCGCCGTAATCGTCGCAAGAAATAAATCATAGCCACCGTACGCCGTCTTTATATCCAAGCTGCATTGTTTACCCGATCTTAGATGGCTATGCAAACCGAGTATATAAGGTTTATAACAGCTCTATATGTGATTTCCTTTGTATAACGAAAACCTAAGGATTAAATATAACTACTACTACGTAGAAAACCATATGTCCCAAAATGTATTGCGTGTTTATTTTGAATTAATAAAATGTTTGAAGAAAGCCGCTTTTCATTTAAATTTTTCCGCTGGTGGCAATAAATTCTGTGTACTTAGCTCGCCAATTTAAAGTTATTATTCGAATACAATCGTGGATTAATAATGATATCATTCAGGCTTCGGACAAATATCCTCGCAATTGAATGTGGGATCCGAAAGCTCCTGGGGTTGCACTGCTGGATCTGCTTGGAAAATCACGAGCTTCTCCTTCATTTCCTGCTCGTTACGATCAAGATTCATCAGATAGGCGGCAATAAAGGCGCGTGGATCCTGCGGCGAATGAATGTGCAGTTGAGCGAAGGCCCTGACCAGTACGTCGCCCATCTGTTCCTTGATCTCGCCAGCCATTGCATCCACGGCCTCCAGATTCTTGCTCTTGGGCATCCAGTCGTATCCCTTGAAACAGCAGCACTCGCAGTAGGTCTTCGGATCGGAATCCTTGAGCAGTTTGAAAAAGGGCAGCAGCTCCGCCTCGCAGCTCTTCAGCTTGGCCACCTCACGCACGAAGCGCTTATGCAGCTCGCACACCTCCTTTCCGCATGCCCGGATAACCTCCGCATCCTGGGAGAGTGTCGCCGTCCGCTTTATGTAGTCCACCGTGTTCTCGTGGAACGACTTGAACTTGCACTTCTCCTCGTTGTAGGCATACAGGCACTGGCGGGCATAGATGATGATGTTGTCCCGCCTCTTTCGAATCTCCTCACTACGCTGGGTGAAGTGCGCTGTCACCTCTTCCAGGCTATTGATCCGCTGGGCGAATTTCGTCACATCCTCGGTGCTCTCGCAAACTACCTTGCCCTTCTTCTCGTGCCCGCACTTCTGGTTCGCCTTGTTAATCTTGGCCAGCTCCGCCTTTAGCTCTAGATTCAGATTCCTTAGCTCCGTGTTCAAGCGCTTCACATCGTTGTCGTTGCAGATCAACGCCTGGAGCATCTCGTGCAGGCAGTTCTTGTGCGGATTGGGCAGCTCATCGGGGCAGCCGGCCAACATTTTTAAGGATTAATTGGGTAGAATATTTTCACAACAAATAGATGTATGTAGCATATATATTTCAGTGTGAATCTTTACTTTTGATCTTTAGTAGAATTTTCTATCAGTTTACTGGGATTCTACGAAAAGAATCCCTTTAACTTAATACAGTATTGAAATATTACAATATGGGCTAATTTAAATATTTTTGTATTGCATTTATAAGCCTTGGCTTAGCAGAATCTTAATTCTTTGTTAGATTGTTTCTTTGCTTGAATATAGTTAAATAACCGAATAACAGTTTTCTTGCGAAATAAAAGTCCAGCATAAAATGTAAAATTACTTACTCGCTGCCAAATTGATTGGTTCTTATCTACAAATATACATACATAAGATATATCAGTACGCTGAATTACAAATTCCCAAAAAGTCTGTCCAATACGAACCGGTTTGACTAGAAACCGAATATTCACTTAAATTGCGTACCGACAGCAACAAAAACAAATAAAGAAGGCAAATAAAAATGAAATTTATTTGGCAGTGAACAAAAGGCAGCAAAAATAAAAAAAAATTCCTAATGGTCTCCCCCAACAATCCCCGCCCCTCCCTTCCCATTTCTCTAAAAAACGGTTCCACTTTTGGTTCGTCTACAATTGGCACACGATCAATCATTATGTCTCTTCTAACGCAAATTTATCTAAACGAAAGGTAGGGTATGCTGCATTTATTGATACCCTCTAGGATTAGTGTGTATCAGTTATATAAGTAGATACTATATTTTCGTACAGGGTATGCTCGTTGGCGAATACCGAAAGGAACTACTTGCAAAACTCCCACTAATGGACAATCGAAAAGCTTTCGAAAATTAAGTTTTGGCACAAGTCAACCTGTTTTCGGATGAGGAGAACTTGCGAAAGGTAAGCGGGAATCGACCTTTGACCGTCTTGTACCTGTAATTAAGTAACTTAATTAATTTGCCGCCAATAAAACCCAACAAACACAAAACAATGATTGAAGCTTGCGAAATTTTGATTTCAGCGTTTGAATAAATTTTGCATAATTTTTTCGGTTTCTTTAAGAATTTCATGGATATTATTGTGTTTAACCCGTGAAGGGTATAATTTGATTGATTTTCGGCGATGAGCATGGAATTTTCGACGGGTTTTAAATTTGATGCATAACGCAACTAAACTGTTGCACAATGGAACAGTCATTTTTAGCTTACATCAGATCATTACTTAACCACTGGTATAGTAGTTGGTCTTAAAATGCAAAATAAAAATGCATTTAACTATTTGTATGCTTTATGAATCGAAAGGTTTTCGAACCCTTTTAGGTTTAAGCAGCTGCTTGATCAATTTTTCATTTTCCATTGGGGGGAATAATTATAATAATTAGAATTATAGAACGCGACTAATGAGCAAATATTGACTGAGAAACTCGCCCAAGGCGTTTCAAATGGGCGGATGCAAAGCCCGAGTATGCAAAGGAGAGATAAACAAATAACCGAAGGACCACAGATGTGAAGAAAAGGACGACCGATCAAAAGGATGTGCCAGGATGGCAGCGCGGATCTCGGGGTGGGTCCCTCCTCCTTATCCTCTTCCCATTTGCATAGAAAAGTGACCCAGTTCTCTAAGGATGCTGATGATTGTTTAGAGCTCGCAGCTCGACTTCCTAATGCGCAGGACTCTGAAAAATGGCGTGAAAAAAATGTATTTAAATAATTTACGTATTTTTCTATTCGAAAGCACAACGATTTTTTTCGTTTCTACCTCTACTTTTTTTGCGGAGGATAAATGAAAAATGATGTTTGACCCTCCCGTCCTGCGAGACGCACCCTTCTCCTTCTCCTCGATCACGTATGCAAATGCGGAGCTATGTCCTGGGACAGGATCAGCGCTTCAACCCTTTGAGGACAACTGGCGGCGTCCGATCCGCGAACGTGTTGTGCATAAATTAAGGCATCCTTGCCGTCCTTTTGTCCTGGCACCCTTGATGCCTCGGCAAGGAAACGCTTCCGCATGGAAATGAGGCAAAAAAAGCCGGATTTTTTTCAGCTCCTTGTCTTCTGGCGTCTGCGTCTTTGTGCGAGTCCTTCATCCTTGATCGTCACCCTGAACGCAGCGTGTCTTTCAGCCTTGTGGGTAACCTGGCAGGGAGAACACAAAAAATCGTGAGAAAATTTCCAGCGCCAAATATTCAAATTAGGTAACCAAATGCCGCCCGTTGCATACTTTTTTGGACGGTTTTTTTTTTTTTTTTTTGAGTCCGCACCCAAAAGGACGGGAAGAAAAAAATCATCAGAATGCATGCTCATCCCATGCAGCCCCTATTGTATTGGGCGCATCAGTTTTTTAACCCATTTTTTTGTTCAGTTTCCGAAATTTTTTATGCTTGACTACCGAAAAAAGTCGTTTATAATTGGACAGAGTTCAGCTTTTTTGCCGCCTTTTTTTTCACTCCTATTTTGAATAACGATATCCTGCGTGACAAGTTTTTTTCTTCGTTTTGGTGAAAAGGATCTTAAAATCTTGTTACTGTAGTTTTTTATCCGTTTTTTTAGTACCTTTTTCCATGTTTTTTTTTTTCACTTTGATAAAAAGGCGGTGAGGAAATGTTAATTAAATAAATGTTACTGCGTCATTTTAGGGTAAAATCCTGTTTCCAATTTAATGTCTTTCAATTGCGCAGTTAATTTTTGTTTTTTGTCTTTTGAATGAAACCTCCTTTTTTTAACAATTTTAACACGTGTTGGATGTCAAGGATTTGAATTGTAAATTGTAAATGCTAGATGAAAAAAATGTGGGCTTTTGTTGAGTAATTGTAAACAACGTTAAGTGTTTGATTCGCCTTTTTGGAAAAAAGATATCCTGGGAACGCGATTTTTTAATTGAGTTTAAGCAAAAAAGCGAAAATCATGGGAAAATTGTAAAAGCGATAAAAATGTTGTGACAATTGAAAAAATTAATTTACAATCACACCGTTGTCGAATTTTTTTATTAAAATCTTTTCAAATTGTAAATAAACAGCAAACTAAAAAGCGTTAATGTAAATTGTTTTATCGTGCATCTCGCCATCAATAAACCCAGTTTTTTTCATTAAAAAAAAAGGAGTAAAGAGGGAAACAAGGGATTAAAATCCGTGAAAATGTAAAACCTTTATCCAACATCTGTTAGATTGGTATCATAAATGACTTCTTTTGGGGAAAAGGAAACGCTTTTCAAATAAAACTCATAGATCGAATTTCGAATGCGAGAGCATGCTTTTAATATTATGCTATTCAAATACTCATATATCACAAACTAAACCATTTAATTAAAATGCATCAAACCTTTTTTTTTTTTGCAATATGCCAATATTCGCCCAAGTATCTCAATTACATAACAATAGATATGATAAGGGAATATCAAGCCAAACACGGGCCCACCACAAACCTCAACAATAGGAGCAGAGTGTGCCCTCCAGTTCCAGTGTTTGCGAATATATGTATATGATATGAACTCGGTGAAAGGGTGCCAATATGGCAATAAGAATAGCTAACGAAAATCGCATCAAATTTCACAATATCGCACCTTATTAGAATCGAACAATACCGCCGATCACAATGCCAAACCAAATTGGCAAGGAGCTGGGGGGCAAAGGGCCAAAATGCAAATGCCGCAGGAAGAAGAAGTTATGGGAAAAACATACACACCTTCCATTCTCTTCGATACCGGGCTAATCGTTGGAGTGTATCCGCATATTGTGCGCATTGTTTAATAATTTCATAAATAGTTTATCCAAAAGAATCGCTGAATGCCGATCGAGCCGACTAAATGCCATTCGAGAACGGGTTATGTGAGACAAAAAAATCGAATCCCTTTCTTATGCTAAAATGAGGTCCTTCGCTGGGGTGAAAGGTTTTTCTTTCGCGGATCCGGATGTTTTGTTTTGTGTGCAACCCCTGATGATCGGATCCTATCTCCTTTCAGCCACCCTAACTGGTGTTTCTGTGTGTGTGTGTGTTTTGATTTCTGGGTCTGGAGTTTAGAAACCATAAATCTATTGATGCCTTTGATGACGCCTTTCTGCTGCACCGAAATGATCTCTTGGCATTGAAAACCCATAGACAATATTCAAATGCCAGTCGTTTGCATAATGCCCTGCCCAAAAAAAAAAAAAACAAAAAAATGATAAATTGATTGCACTGCACTGGGAGAAAAGCGAAAGGGGAACTTATAATGGCCCAAGCAAAATGGAATGAAACTATCTTTTGAAATCAATCAATTGATTGAGTTTTCTTTAATGCAGAATGGTATGATACTAATGCAAATACTGTAAGCCTTCGACCTAGTTTTAATGTGAAGATAATTCTCCTTGAAATTAAGTTTTTTAAGTTGATATCAAATAAAGATATGAATTAATACCTCTTATGCTGGCTTCTTTAAAACTTTCTTATTTTTATGGTAAGACAGTTGGGTCTTAATAGATAGTCGCATCAAGTACTGTGAAATTCAATTTGATATGCAAGCTGAAGCAATCCACGTTTTTTAGCCATCACGCTGGGAAACTTTCTTGTGCCCCAGACAGATGGCACTCGCAAGGATGAGTCCTTACTGCTGGCGGGCACTGCATTCTAATTATCATATCGATCAAGCTGCAAGTAAAAGTGACAGTCCCAGGCCCAAGGATCCCGTGCCTCTCCCGAAGATCCTCGGCCACATTTATTTTTTTTCTCATAGTTAGCATAACAAAGCCCCTGATGAGACGCACAACGGCCGGAGCCGTGATGATTTCAGCACCCAGAGACAAGACAGGGCCAAGGACAAGGAGCTGAAGAGCTGAGGAGTTGAGGAGCCACCCCGAAGATCGGGCAGCGGGACAATAACCACCAAACAATCGCCTCATCATTAGTGCGTCTATAATAATGCGCATTGATATGCTAATCGAATGGAGGAGCAACTTCAATGCCTCAATGCTTTTGTGATCGATGACGATGGCTGGCAGAAATCAAATCATTTATCAATTAAATTATTGGCAAACATTGCGTTGCAGAGCCCTCGATGCAAAAGGGTTCGATGTGCTAAAAAACTGTGCCCCTTCAACTCATTTTTTGCATTGTGTGGCCTCTTTGTTAAGCATTTTGCAAAACTGTCAAATGATCGATTATATCGGGAATCGGGAATCCTTTGTCCGCGTTCTTTGTCCTTTGCGGTGTGTTTGGCAACTCTGCTTTGATGATTTGTTGGTTTATTGTCAACGATCCTTGTTTTGCCCTCAAGAGCATCATTTTCCACATTCGCCAAAGGATCGTGCCCAATATTCGCACAATCCTTGCCAAAGGACAACGATCTGTGTTGACAAAAGGACAATTGCCCGAAATCCTTTTTAGGGAGTTTACATCTCTATCAGCTTCATTGTCGTTGCCCTAAATCTTTGTGGGTGTCTTTTCTGCAAACACACAATCCCCTTTGTTTAAGCCAATTTTATGAGCTATTTAGTAGAATTTATTTCGTTTTTATTTGCGGCATAAAAAGATCATAAAAAGAAGTTTCTTTTATTTTTTTTTTTTTTTTGTTTGTGTTTAACACAATTTGCTGCTATTTATAATTCCATTCAAACGCTTCGTTCAGCAAAAGACGGAGGCAAACAGAAAATAAACATAAATAAAGAGAAATAAAATATAATAAAGAAAAAAGCACCTGTTAACAACTTAAACTGGTTTCGTGTGGGATTTCTTAATTTATTGTTTTTTTAATTAGCTATGAAATTCGTTGTCTATACATTTATACATATATATGTACTCGTAGGTACACTTCACAGATATTCATGCACTGCATGAAGTTCCTTTGTCTTTCATAAAAAAAAAACATCGATGTACTAATCCGTCAAAGGTCTTTGGATGGATCTTCATATTATTTCATCACCTTCCATCTCAACTTATCAGATCTACTAGTTTCTTAAGTACTTGACCGTTTTGAAGTTACAAATCGTGACTGCTGAAGAAGACTTCGATGAACTAGTTTTATATCAGGTATAACCGTATATGCCAAGCATGTTTCAAAGAAACTGAATGCGAATCAAGTCAAATGAATCATTGCCATTAATCTCCGAGTCGATCAGCCGAAAATCCAAGACTCAATCAGTCATCAATCATTATTCGCCTATTCCGATGAAGATTCTTCCTCTGACGGGTAATTTTTAGCGAGGGTTGACCCCCTAAACTACGCCACTGTCACATTCTTAAGCCGAACGAACAGCAGCTGCGAATGAGAGAAATTTAAAGACAAACTTCGATACGATCGGTAGCCACACATTTCCCTGTGGATACTGAGATACAGATTATATGGGGTGAACATAAATCTCTTATGTCGCCTCGGGCACAAAGGAGTTCTTCTTAAGGTCGCTAAGCGGATTAGGTTGCATTTTTCTGGATCGTTGCATTAATTCGATCCGCTTTGATTCGCTAATGAAAATGCAAATCCTGAGGAAAGTTTGATAAACCACAGCAAATACTTTTATATATAGTTACAATCTTTATTGGTTGAATTGTACATGCATTTTCAAATCTATTTCTCTTTCAGCTGGCCTAAGAAGTAGAAAATATCCTTACTCCACTAGTTAGTTGATAAATTAATAATATCTAGCGTCCTAGATAAATGTTGATACGTTTAAATGTACAGCACAATTTACATAAATCTATGTACACTATAATATATATATATAAATATATCATTATAATAATAATATAATTAGGTTTATCGCTGTACTTTGTACTGCTCCTAGTAGAAAATAAAACTGTGAACTATTTATAATCGAGTTATTTGTATAGTTCAAGGTTTTAATTTGAATATTGCTTATAGATATCTAAAAGTGTGCATAATTATCGTATTTAAAATCCTGAGTTGATCTAGATATTACATATTACTTTCATATGGCAGTTGAAAATAGCACAGAAACTGTAGGATTGCAGTTGATTTTCTTATTGGTTTTGGGCAGTGATGGAGTTGATTTTGGCCGAATCGTATACAAGTTTCATGATGAATTTGGAAGTTGGAAGGATGCTTAAGAAAAACCAGTCACAATCCCAGCTCCTATGCCACTGCCAACTGGAAACTATGAGTAACTTATTTTACTTTCAGTGTTTCAATTGGTATGGATTCAAAGAGAATAAAATACCACGCTCTTGTATCCATACCAACTTAAACGTTGATCCTAAGCTAATGTCATCGTTGCTGCCTCTTTTGGCCCCGACCTGACGGCCTGTACTATTGCGCCTTTTCTTTGGCGGCATTAACAGCGCTCAGGCCCAAGGCGAGATGATCGCCAGCGATGAGACCCGCCGCTCCTGGCTGATGGGCATAGTTTCGGATCTGGTGAAGCGAGATGAGCTGTGTGGGAAAAGCCGCTGCTGCTGCCGCCGCATTCTGCTGATACAGATAGGCAGCGGCGGATCCTGGCGGACCGCGATGCTGTTGAAGATGTGGCGGTGGAGCCACTGTCGCCGACAGTGGAGTGAAGGCCGAGTTTCCCGGTCCAGGCGATGGCTGGTGCTGCGCTTGTTGTTGCTGCTGGGCCTGCTGCTGTTGCTGCTGCTGCTGTTGTTGCTGAAGGTGATGTTGTGGTGTTGACTGGCGCAGGACGAGATCCTCGCCCGCGGCCTCCTCGTGAGGACTATGCGAATGCCCCGGCGTGTCTGCCAATCGCTGATGATGCAGCAGTTCCTGCTGCTGTTGCTGATGCTGCTGCTGCAGGGATGCAAAGTTGCCATACGGCTGACCGCCGGCCTGCGGCAACTGCTGCTGAATGGCTTCCGCCAGCGAAGCCGCCGCACTGTCTGCGCCCATTTTGGCCCAATATGCGGCATTCACATCGTTCATGGCCTGGCGCTGCAAATTCAAGCCGATGCCGCTCGCCGGTACGTGCTGCTGGTGGGCAGCCACCTGGGCCGTGTGGCGATGCTGCTGCTTCTCCGCCTTCTCTGCGTGCTTCTGCAGATGTTTCTGAAGGTAGGTCTCTTGCGTGTACGATTTGCCACACAAATTGCAGATGTGCGTCTTCAGGTGCTTGGAGTCCTTGTGCTTGGGAATGTGCTCCAGCAGGGTCATCTCGTCGCTGAAGCACTTGTAGCAGGAGTTGCACTTGAACGGCTTGTCCGTCTGATGACAACGCGAGTGTGACTGCAGATTGGATAGCTGCGAGAAGGCCTTCGGGCAGCCGGCGTGCCGGCATTTGTACGGTTTGTCACCCGTGTGCGTACGGATGTGCTGCTGGAGATGCGACAATTGCGTGAACTTGCGCTGACATATCTCGCAGCGGTACGGCTTGATCCCCAGGTGGATACGCGTGTGCTGCGACAGGTACGAGGAGTTGGCAAAGGACTTGCTGCACGAGCCACACTTGTAGGGCTTGGCCTGATCACCGTCTCCCCGTCGGCTTTCCTCCTCAGGCGAGGAGCCGTTGCTGCCACTGCCGCTAGCGCTGCTCATCTGCTGACGCGGCGGCGATCGATTCGGGTCGTACTGGAAGTAGATAGAACGTTTTAAGGGTATCGTTTAGTATTAAGTACACGATGAATGGGTTACTAAAGCAAAGTCATATAATCTTTGACCGAAGAAATATTAAGATCGCAATTTAAGTATCATATCAGTAACATTTATATGCGTATGATATATTTTTTCAATATTGAAATAAGTGATTACCTTCTGTTCCTGCTGCTCGTGTGGAGTGGGCGGCGAGTTGGGCGCACTGTAGCTGACCTTCAGCTGCGGCGGGTGCTGCTGCTGTTGCGGGTGATGCAGATGCTGCTGCTGCTGCTGATCGGGATGTGGCTGCTGCTCCATGACCATTTGCTGTTGGTGCTGCACCAGGCCGTTCTTCAGCGAGTAGTCCAGTCGCTCAGCGACATTCTGCCGGAATTCGCTAATGTTGAAGGGCTTGTAGTCGTGAACCAATTGGGCGGTGGTCAGATGACCCAGCGAACGCAGCTGATCGATGGAGCGGTGCAGATAATCGCCGCTGGGGACGCCGTTCGGCGCCGTCGGCAGTTCGGCCATAAGCGGCGTCTGGTGGCCGCCAAGGGTCAGCGGGCGGTAGGCGATGGTGCGGGCGTCCAGTTTGGGGTCGTCGTCAGCGGCGGAACGAGCCTGTGCGTTACTGGCTAGTGGAAATATTGCTGCGGTCTTCGTCGCCGGGAAGTCGACACTTCACTGGCGGCGGGCTTACACAACTCGGCGCGTTTTTGTGCTGAAAGTACAGAAATATTGTAATTCTTGAATCCACAAATTTGTGCCCAGTCGGCACAAGTGCTTAAACTACTTTTCGATTCTGCCACTTGGCCGCTCCACTCCCCGCCGTTGGGTACATTAATTTCTGCACATTAACATAAATATGCATGAATTAATTAATTGTTTGTGAATTAAACGTGCTGCGCGCAGAAGGTACTGACTGAAAGCACAACTGTTGCAACCCAGTAAAAAGTTGCCAATGGGGCGCAAAAAGCGCAGAGAATTAATAACAATGCCGGGCAAAAAAGAGTTAGTCAACGGAAAAAATCACAAGATAAACAAAAAAGGCGCTTGCGGCCAGAAATTGTTGGTGACAACCACCAGATGGAAAGCGAAATGGAATCGCATTCTGGCCCGAAGAACCAAAATCGCGATTACTCTGTGGCCAGGTGACGATGGGCAGGCAAAAAAAAAAAAAAAAGCAAAAAAGGCAAAAAACGTCAGGGGCGCCAACGGAACGTGTCAACAACCTCGAGAACTGAATGCAACTACATCTCTGCCACTTTTTAGGGCGATGCAGCCGGGTTTCCAATGGACCACTGATGTTCTTGGTCTGTAAATCCCAAATGAATTACTTAAAATGTGGGATTTCCATGCAACAGTAAAAAACACATGAAAAGAATGTGTTCCAAACTTATATTAAGTCAAAGTTAAAAAGAATTAATAATATCTTACTTTAAATTACGCCAAAATGGTCAATTTTCTTAGAATATATTATCTATTTCAGAAGTTGTTGCTCGTTAAATCAAAACGGAAGCGTATTTGAAAAGAATACGTTGCGATAAAATGTAATGAAACTTAAAGTTTTTAAGGGCGTTTAAATATTTCAGCTGGGATGAATAATTGATAATTCGCTGAATAACAATGCGTCGCAATTATTGCTCAATTAAAAACATTAAATGCGTTGTTTTAAAAATATTTATAAAATATTAGTGCATTCATGCAAACATACGAATAATTTGAAATTTGACAAATACAAATAACTATAGTATCATTACAAATAAACAGGCAAAAGTCATTACTCAAATCTTTAATCATAGCTTTTATCTTCACTAGAAAATGTCGGTATTATTATGCGAATTGGGATTCAGTTTTGGCTTTTAACTAACTAATTTTAAGTCTCCGAAATATTTATAATGTGCATAAAACACGTGACTTTTGATACGAAATAAGGTTTTCAAACTCATGTATTTATGTCTGTAAAAATGTCCAAGTATTCCATAATTAATTTAAACAACATTGGTTTATGTGCATAACGCATTATAAGTAAATAGTTGCATATAAATCGCAAAATCAGGTCTTGTGAAATGGAAACTGTATTCTGAGCGCGAATTTGAATACGACCTTTTGGTCGGGTGGGTGTTGACGTCAGAGGTAAATTCAATTTTTGGCTTTTTTTTTTTTGGTTTTGCCTGGTCAAAATAACCGGTTCTGCCTTTGTTGTTGTTGTTGTTAATGCTGACGTTGGACAATTGAACAGCATGGTAGCAGGAATTCTGTGTAAAGATGGGGAGGGGGAGGGCGGCCATGTAATGCAGAAAATAAAAGGACGCGCCACTCGCTTGTTGCGCACATTTAGAGCGAGACGGGGCGACAAGCAAACAATTGTTTGCCGAACAAACAATTGTAATATGAAATAAGCGAAAGTGGCGAGCAATATAAAACAGAAGCCGGAATCGTAATCGCAACCGTGTAACAACAGATCCAGAAACACGGGAAATTGACCGCTCAACATAATGAATGCAAATGGGGAAATTGGGGATAAATAAACGCAATCGGTCAGTCCCCAAAAATACAACAAAAAAAAAAAGAAGAAAACCCCAAAAAAGAAAAACACGAGAAAGAGAAGCCCAAAAAGCGTATAAATAAAATGGTATACACAAAAAACCTACACACAAAAAACGAATCAACGAAAATTAATTGAGCGCGAGCAGCTGAAAACAAAAGAGAGCAAAGAGCGAGCATAAACAAACGAACGAGCGAGCGAACAACAACAACAGCGCAACAACCGCAATCGGACTGCTCTCTCACTCTCTTTTGTTGGGGGCGACATGTGTGCGAAAAAAGAAGCGAATATTTGATGAGTACGAAAAAAGTGGAAGATAAAAAGACATCGACACACAAACACAAATGAAAAAAAAACCGCCACCAAATGAATGGGAACGAGCATAAAAAGTCAAACAAGCGACTAAACGGAATGGTCAAGTAGTGCGGCACGACTGCAAAACGCTTTTGAAATTATTCTGGTTTAATTATTTGTTGACAGTCGCATTCGGCTTACAAATGTTTGGAGTTTAAAGGTTTTGACTTATTCCCCAAATAGCGAAGATTCGGAAATAAGGAAACAATAAGTATTTGACCAATGGAACACTGGACAAACACTTTGGAAATTGTGCTATTATTTTTTTTTTATAAAATAGGATATAGAGTCCTAACCAATAAATAAATTGTAATTCATTTGCTTTATATAAGTTTTTACATTAGGTAATTTTCAAGTAGCAATTAATATATAAAGGATATGCATATTAAATCGTTATAATTTTGTAATAGTAATAACTGTAAACGCTTTCATGTTATTTAACAAGGAAATCGCAAACTTTAAATCATTTTTGCAACATTTTTAAAAAAATAATGTCCTATAATCTTTTATGTTTTTCTCATAATAACACGTCAACTAATCATCGATTCGCAAAAAACCCCTCTTTCGAACAGTAAATATTTTGTTAAAAATGTGAATTTTACGGCGATCGTTTTCAAGTCTCACAATTATAACAAAAGCGACCACTGTGCGTGAGCGCGGGAAAGAGAAACAAACACCGCAATCGCAAGTGTGTTTGACCAATAAGGCAAATAAATAAAACATGCTCGTGCAGCGCAAAGTACTTACCAATTTGAAAGTGCCTTTTGTGTTCCGGCGTTCGGGTCTCGGATGCAGTCGCGGCCCCCTTTTTTATGTTTGTGGGCCAACTTTTGTTGATATTTTGGAGCACGTGTTCGCCGACTGATTGTGGGTGGGAGCCCGCCTGGGAGCTTGCCTGTTTCGCACACTGACACACTCACACACACTGGCGCAGGTGATTTGTTTGTGGTCTGCGGCACTCTATTTTCGTACTTTTGTTTGTTTTTGGGCACCCCTTGCGATTGATTTATTTAGCGAAAATTAGCGAATTTAGTGGGGATTTGCGTAGTTTGCTACGTTCTGCTTTGCCGTCGGGCCTCTCTTTCGCACACAGAAGAGACTCTCGAGTGGCAACAAGAAAAAATGGCCGCGCACGCCAAAAATACACACACACACCAACGCACACACACGGCAAGCTTATGTTTTTTTTTGCTTTTTCTGCACTTGTGCTTTTTTGCCCTTCTTGTATCGGACTCCCGAAATATTAGTTTTTTCAGCGACCAACAACGATTAATTGCATTTACAACGAACACGTTGCGAGGGGGGCGTGGAGCTGGAGCAGTTGGGGGCGTAAGCTCCGCTCTTCGGTTGTTTACGTCGCGGCAAACGCAAAAAAACACCAACAGAAGCAGCAGAACAGGAGGAGCTAGAATAACTGTTCGTGTTCACGACCGTCGAAAAACTGACTGAAAAAAAATCACAGCGAAGAGCGTCTTTTTTCAGAAGTTGTTTTTCGCTCTCTTCTCTCTCCGCACAAACGCACACTAGTGAAAAAGGCTTGTTTATGTTTTTTATGTGTGCGCTCTCACTCTCTCGCGCTCTTTTTTGTTCCCGGCGCCACAGAGTTTTTTTTCGGTTTCGGGGAGGAGGCGTGCTCTTTTTTTCGAATACCAAATTTAATTGGGCCAAATTCTGGGGAGAGAAAAACAAAAAGAACATATAATATCCTGCATCCTTTCTGCAGTGCCATTGCCCTGACTTTTGGCGGTATTTTCTATTTTTGGGAATCTGAAATTACAATTTAAGCTTTTAGCGAATCCTAATCTAGGAAACAGCAATAGTGGTACATAAGGTCCTCCGTGCTGGACATGATGCACATCACCCGGAACAGTGGCACAAAGAGTTTATCCAAAATATTAGGATGTTCTCCTGGCTGTATTGAAAATTCCGTGCCACTGGATCTTCGCCTATGAGCTGTTGAACTTTGTTACCATTTTATAACTTACACTTACATATGTATATTATTATAATCTATTATATAATATCAATGTTATTGTAATTATATTATTTTGCGCGCTGAATTCATGCCTATGCGATTCTATTGTATAAATATATATGTATTTATATATATGCATTTGTTAATACTTCTGAAAAAGAAAATGAAGAACTTAAATATCCGTTACATATTATATAATATTATTGATAATATTATTATAAGAAAAATATGTCTTGAAGATCAAATTGAAGATAAGAATTTTAAAGTTCCGGAAACTGATAATTATTTTATAACTCCTCATAATTTTTAAGGTTTTTTTTTTTACAAAATCAAAACATTTTTTGTTGTTTACCCTTGAAATATTTCTTTATTCACATTTTCTACATTAAAGTGCTGCGCCAAATATAAAATTTGAGCCTCCAAAAGAATTAAAAAATTTAACTTAAAAATAAAAAATATTAATTTATGTATATTTGAAATTAAGCAGCAGTCAAAGTTATTTTAGTAGTTTATTGATGTTTAGTGGGCTAAGATTGTTCCTGAGGGGAGTTCCGCTGTGCACCACAATGGACTGAAATGAATATTCCCGGATTCCTTCTTCATTTCCGCCAGCGGTTAAAACCTGCAAAGTGACAGTGTGTCAGTTTTAATAACTAAAAAGAAAGTGCAAGTATCTACCGATTCATTTACATGGATATCAGTCGTGATTTTCGAGGAGACTCTTTTCTGAAAGTCGAATTGAAAGCGTTAAAAGCCAATACAAAAGTTTCCGGGTGCTGGCTGATGGACTCAACGTCTGTTCTTCGCACCAAGGACATTGTAGGATGCGATCCTCAGCCTTGATATCGTCTATCAACTCCTGGGCAAACATAGAAAGGTACGTTTCCTTAAAGTCCTTAAAGAATAGCGTGCTTCATTTTAATATTTTTTAATTAAAGCAGCCGTACAGACCCCAAAACAAACGACACACCAGAAACAAATTGGAAAAAACTTGATTTAATTCCAATTTACCAACTTATGCACGATAAATAAAAGCATGATTCTAAATTTTGGTAAACCTCCAAGAACGCGCACACTTTGACATTTTAAACTGCGGCTTTATCGCGCCAAAATTTTTAACCATGAAAATATTCTTGTGTTGGCAATGCTTGAAGTACAGTAATTTTTGCTCGCAACGTATGGCCACACTGCCAATTTATTTGTAAATTTGATACCCTGTATGTAAATATATTGGATAGAACATATATGTTTTGTAGTTATCGTTGGCAAAATTAGAACAACCTTTACATTAATTGTAGATATTTTCAAAACATGAATAACAATATGATTTGTTTCAAACGCCACATGCTTATCTCCAGCCCTGACATTCGATAAGCATATATCGATAAAGTCGTGATTGGGGTTGCACCTATTCTAGCGCAAACAACACATACACGTGCACGTGACGACAATGAGTAAAAAACCGCATTCCATAAAAGTTCCCACCCAATACAGGGCGACTGCCAAGATTTTGAAGGCGGCACTGGAGCAGCAGAAGTGCATCAAGACCCTAATATTTGCAGAGAAGCATGCCGTAAGTGGATTGGACCTCTCGTCCGCAGATCAAACCAATATGCGTATAACTTTTCCCTCTCGCACTTCACTTGTAGCGTACACGCTCTTTGCATACGGTTCTGAAAAAATTTAGCGAAAATCGTGTGGCACTGGAAAAGGCCATCGAAGAGACAGGACTGCTCAGGGACAATCCCAGTTTTGATCCCAGTTTGGCCAAGATTCTAGTCACCGAACTGCTGTTTGGCAGGAAGGAGCTGAACGGCGAAAGCAAACCCGTGCAAACGGTGCGAAGTTACAAGGATCGACTGCTAAATTCCATCAGAGATTTCGGTGTCCAGCGAAAAGGCAGGTTATCACACCGATTACCAGTATTAGCCGGCTGAGATGGGCAAGAAGAACAGGAAACAACAGCATGTCGATGTGGTGCCAGCTACCACTGATGATTCCCCGGCTGTCATTGATTCTCCCGTGGAGCATCATACGCAGCAGGAGGACACCAGTGCGGAGGTCTTCCTCTGGCTGTTGGCCTACAGTGTGCTCATGTTCACGCTGCCCTTCTTGGGCTTCTATGGCGTCCGCAGCTGGCTGCAGGAGTCCTTCCCCCATTTGGACCTTTTCACGGTCAACTGTTGGTCAGTTCTCACGGCTGTTGTGGTTGTTAACCTCGTGGTGGCCATGTATGTATTAAAGGCTTTCCGCGAGAAGCCCCCACCACCCTTGGAACCCGTGCAGCAGGATGAGGACGACGAGCCGGAAGCTGCGGAGCCAAAGAAAGAACAGTAACTTAAGTGCTGCCAGCCAAGTCCAGATTATTTCGATCGTTTAAAGGACCAGTAACGACTCTTAACAACTCTTAATAAATCTTACTTTGGCTACAATTTTGAACTCGTCTTTTTGTTTGCCCACACAGAACCCAATCCTCGATATGTGCGCATCAACACAAATCTATACAGCTTGGCGGAGGCCTTGGACTACCTGCATAAAAGCGACTGGCGGCGCAAGGAGCTGCCTGCGGACGCCAGCTATGCGGATTTTCTGACTGCCATCAAATCGCTGGCGGAGAACGAGTTCATGACCGATCTGCACGTTGAGGGTGTGCTCATTTTTCCTGCCAAGTGGTCCAACTACTGGGTCCGCCATCCGTTGGTGCACAGCAAGAGGTTTATACTGCAGAACAAGGCCACCTGTTTGGCCGCCGAACTACTTGCTCCGCCGTCTGGGGCCACTGTGCTGGATATGTGCGCAGCTCCCGGTATGAAGACAGTGCACATATGCAATGTGATGCAGAACAAGGGATGCATCTACTCCGTGGAGCAGGACCACGTACGCTACAATACGCTGTGCGAAATAACAAAGGATGCTGGTTGCGATATTGTAAAACCCATTTTGGGAGACGCCTTGAACCTAAGTGAGTTTTATATTTATATATTTCACAATGAATATTTAAAAAAGTAACACGTTTGAATTTCAGCACCCGAACGCTTTCCGGACGTAGAGTACATCCTGGTGGACCCTAGTTGCTCTGGCAGCGGAATGCAAAACCGCATGACCGTGTGCGACGAGCCGAAGGAGGACAAGCGGCTGCAAAAGCTGCAGGGTTTGCAAATTAAGATCCTGTCGCACGCGATGGGCGCCTTTCCGAACGTCAAACGCATTGCCTACTGCACGTGTTCGCTGTGGAAGGAGGAAAACGAGCAGGTGGTGCAGCGTTGTCTTCAGCTAAATCCATCCTTCAAGCTGCTCAGCTGCAAGAAGGCCTTGCGCAACAAGTGGCACAATGTGGGCGACAAGGACTATCCCAATATTGGCAAGAACGTCCTGTATTGCCAGCCGGACAGTGATCTTACCGATGGCATCTTCCTGGCCCTTTTCGAGAAACGCCGCGAGGGCGAAAAGGATTAGTTGTTTCAAACGCAAGAAGGACATTTGTTTCCTTAAATTGTAACCATTTCTTTATTTGGCACTCGAGCCATTGAATTTTTCATTTTCAGAATATGTGTACACATTTTTTAAAAAAATAAAAAAATTATATAATGCTGGCGGTTGTTTCATGTGTGAAAAATTGATCAATGGTAAACAAAATTGAATAAATATATAACATATATATATATATATATATATATATATATATATATATATATAGATATGTGTGTTGAAATGAATACTTGCGATACATGTAATAAAAATACTCTTCGCTTATCTATCAAAAAGTGCGGAATGTCAAAATTTAAAATTTTACAATGAATGCGTAGCCGACGACGAAAGTGTTCCTTGCTATTTCCTTTAGCAAGATTTAAATTTAGATTAAATTCTAATGATACGATTGACAGTTCGAAATTCAAAGTGTTCCTTTTTCAAAATTTAGTAAAGATTGTAGATCAATTGTAGATATATCGAAATTTTTCGGCCGCAAGCGAACATTTTACGAAATGAAGGCGACCAGTTGCAGACCAATTCCATTCATCAACTTTCGGATTGTAAGATATTTCTATCGGCCACGACGATTGAACAAGTATTACGATATTGTAAGTCTTCTTTAACAAAATTAGTTTCCCTTTCACAGAAACAGACATAAATTCTTGAATTATTGACTTGGATTTGAGTGATCGTTCG
Source organism: Drosophila melanogaster (assembly GCF_000001215.4). Classification (NCBI taxonomy): domain Eukaryota; kingdom Metazoa; phylum Arthropoda; class Insecta; order Diptera; family Drosophilidae; genus Drosophila; species Drosophila melanogaster. The sequence continues at coordinate 19,159,521 of NT_033777.3, read as the reverse complement.
TTGTCTATACTATAAGATCTATAGGCACGGGATAACGCTCTAAATCTCTTTAAAATCGAACGCGCCAGGCGCTATTTAAACGTTACTATCTATCTATCTGGTTAACCCAGCTTTGATCGGAATGCGTATATATATTTCATGTTATATAAACGCTGCAAAAGCTGCCAGAGCCTCTGCTCCAGAGCTGGATTCGCCCTCTCTAAACCTTCATCTGTTGCTTGTAGTAACTGCTCTTGGCTAGGCGGAACGATTCCGCCTTGATCGCATCCTCCATGGTGATGATCGGCTTCTTGGGGCAGTACTTAATCGTGTGCGCCGAGTCCCCAGATGCCCCGCAGATGGGGCACACGTAGGTGCGTAGTTTGGGGCACAGCACTCGGTTAAAGTTATCTCGCACTGAGTGGCTATTGATAACCGCCTCTGGTTCGTTGTTATTCTCACAAAAGACGCAGTGGCGGCTGATCTGTTGGAGAAACAAGATAACAAATATATTTTGCAAGTTTTAATTCTGCGAATCCTGGATCAGATCCACTCACCTCTTTGGCCTTGCTGTTGTAACGCTTGTACACCTTGTTGTTGTTGTTATTATTGTTACTGGAATTGGAAGCTCCGCGCAGCTGTTCGCCCTGCACGGGCAATCCCAGACCCATTCCCACGCCGAGATTGGTGGACACAGTGGCCGCTGTTTGGGCCTGCAAACCCATTGTATTGGGAGCGGCTGGTATATACGACATGTTTCGCCACACGTTGTTCAGATGCTCCCGGTAGTTGTTCAGCCAGTGGGTGGCGAGTGGAATGGGCATTAAGTTGCCGCCATTGGTCTGCAGCTGGGCAGGATTGCGGCCCAGTGGCAGGTGCAGCCCCTGCTGTTGCTGATGCTGCTGCTGCGGTGGCATTTGCACCTGTGGCGGAGCACTCCCGTAGGACATGCGACCGAGATCATCGCTGGCATAGCCATTGGTCGCGAACTCCTGCATCACATCCTGCATCGAGCCAGCCGCATTTTCTGGGAATAGCAAGCTTTTCATTACCTTGTCCTGAACGTATTTTTTTTATTATTCGCGTTTCAATTGCATTTCAGAAATGTAATAAGCAAATACGGATTAGTTTTTGCATACAAAAAAAAAACAAGAACAGACGAGAAAAAGCAAAGAACTTCTAGAAAATGTAAGACGCAAAATGGCTTTCCGAAGTTAAAACAAAAAGGAATAGCGAAAATGCTAAGGTCAATGGCCGAAAATTCAGGGGCGCTCGAAAAACCTCTTGAAGGGGATACAAGTGTTGGGCAAAGATATATTTTAAAGCACATACAAAATAGTAAAATAAAAAATATACTACACTAAATGGCGAAAATCCTCTGACCTCTGCAGCAATTATACATTTACACAATTTTACTTCTGTTTTGCTCTGTGCTTTCGTTGCCCCTTTAACTAAGCCCATGGCCATTGACTTTGGCATAACTGTACTTGTACAGATAGTCATCTCGCTCCCGCGCACTGTTTTTGGCTATTCTGTTTTAAACGACGCCATATTCGCCATTTCTTCTTACCTGCTGCGCCCGTCGTCACCTGCGCAAAGATTTTCAAGGATCGCGCAATCTCGTCCGTTTGCTGGTGACTCGCACTAGCCGCTGCCGCTGATGCAGCCAGCGCCAATTGGTGCTGCGCCATGGCCAGTTGCTGCTGCTGCTGGAGCAGCAAGTGGTAGTGGTACTGTCGCTGCATAAGGAGCGAATTGGCGGTGGCTGCGCTGTCGGCCAGAAAAGGGAAGTGCGTCGACTGCGCAGACGTCGACGGGTCAGGGGTCACCGGCGTAATGGGCGGACTCAAAGTGGCCGACGAGTTGGCCCCACTGGTATCCAAATACATGTCCTGCAGGCCCAGAATGTTGAGCCCTCCTCTGGCGTGAAAAGCAGAAAAGTTATCCTGCAATTGGAAAATCTTTCCAGACTGAGCCAACGAGGGGGGATTTGCAACACCTACTGCTGCTGCGCCACTGCCCTCCAAGTTGCTGCGGAACATGGCGAAAATCCGGGTCGAAAGTTACGGTTATCGCGCACTCTACTTTCCACAAATCCTCACCCAAAAACCAAGCACAGTTTATTCAACTGAAGTATTCGCGATACTTCTTTATCTAATAATAATGTACATGTAACTAAACTCGCTTTTGGGTTAAAATCGTGACGCAGAGGCAAAAAAAATCGTATGTCCCTTAGACAACTTGAAACAACTGCGAAGCGTACGGCAATTCCAGGAATTTTGTGGTAAAGCTACGCGCCAACTAACGGTTCTTGCTTAGAGGTGGAATAATGTAGTTTTCCAGCGATAATAAATATATCGATATTTTTAGTAAAATTGAAAAGGTAAACTTAATTTTAGAAAATAATTTATAAGAAATTTAATAGTATGCAAAATAATTTTTACTTGCTAAGAATATGTGCCACTAATTAAAAGCTGGACACCGCGCAATGGAAAATAGTACTACAACACAGCAACAAAGCCTGAGTTATCAACAAAAAAATACGAAAACATCTCCCAAAACTAAGCACCCACACGCGCCACTCGCCGTCACAACACAATCACTGCACACCACCATTCGAATTTCGCGCACTGTGACAACATCACATGATATCGGCGCGGCAACATCGGATTACCGACAAAACGAACTATCGCACGAGCCACCGCCGGCGAAGAGCGCTCGTTTTGCAACACCGGCGCGCGCTGAACGAAGAGAACAGCTGACTGCTTGATACGTGCGTGTTTCGCGGCAGGAATTACATAAAGTTTAGAGCCTCTGACGCCAGACCCCCCGAACATTCGCTCCGATCAAACTACCTGCGAACGGTCACCTAATCCCCACCATGGTAGGTTACCTCTGATCCCGGTCATCACTGGCGTTCGCTCACATCCGTCCTTACATGTGCATATTTCGAGGTTAAAACGGTCGAAGCTTTCAATGATTTTTTCTCCTTGCAGTACAGAATAGCTGCCCTTGTGCGGGATCGCGCCTGTCTCTTCACGTGCCAGCAGGCCTCGCAGAACCTGCAGCAGCAGCAGGTTAGAGTTTGGCTCATAAAACCCCATGGCGCAACCGGCCTAAGTCATGACTTTACTCCGCAGCCCCGCTTTTATAGTGCGCCAGGTCGCAGGGCCGGCTTCTTCTCGCAGTTCTTCGACAACATGAAGGCGGAGATGGATAAGAACAAGGAGATCAAGGACAATATCCGAAAGTTCCGTGAGGAGGCCCAGAAGCTGGAAGAATCGGATGCCCTGAAATCGGCGCGGCAAAAGTTTAACATTGTCGAATCGGAGGCGCAAAAGTCGTCTAGCATGCTAAAGGAGCAGCTGGGCGCCATCAAGGAGCGCGTAGGCGATGTTCTGGAGGACGCCAGCAAATCCCACCTGGCCAAAAAGGTTACCGAGGAGCTCTCGAAGAAGGCTAGGGGGGTCAGCGACACGATCTCCGACACCAGTGGCAAGCTGGGCCAGACCAGCGCATTCCAGGCTATCTCTAACACGACGACGACCATCAAGAAGGAGATGGACAGCGCGAGCATAGAGAATCGTGTCTATCGTGCTCCTGCCAAGTTGCGAAAGCGCGTCCAGCTCGTCATGAGCGATAGTGATCGCGTTGTGGAGCCCAACACGGAAGCCACTGGTGAGTCTCCATCTTTTTCCTTCAATAAGATCAAAGGTCATGGCCATAATGTAATGTTACTTTTCAGGTATGGAGCTGCACAAGGACTCCAAGTTCTACGAGTCGTGGGAGAACTTCAAGAACAACAATACCTACGTGAACAAGGTGCTTGACTGGAAGGTTAAATACGACGAGTCCGAGAACCCTGTTATTCGTGCCTCCCGCCTGCTGACCGATAAAGTGTCCGACGTCATGGGTGGACTCTTTTCAAAGACAGAGCTTTCGGAAACGATGACGGAGCTGGTGAAAATCGATCCGAGCTTTGATCAGAAGGATTTCCTCCGCGATTGCGAAACGGACATCATTCCAAATATTCTGGAATCGATTGTCCGTGGGGATCTGGAGATTCTGAAGGATTGGTGCTTTGAGAGCACTTTCAATATTATCGCAAATCCCATTAAGGAGGCTAAGAAGGCCGGCGTGTACCTGGACTCCAAGATCCTCGACATCGAGAACATTGAACTGGCAATGGGCAAGGTTATGGAGCAGGGCCCGGTACTGATTATCACGTTCCAAGCCCAGCAGATTATGTGCGTGCGGGACCAGAAGAGTCAGGTCGTCGAGGGAGATCCGGAGAAGGTGATGCGGGTTCACTACGTCTGGGTGCTGTGCCGCGACCGCAACGAACTCAACCCCAAGGCTGCCTGGCGGCTGATGGAGCTGTCCGCCAACAGCTCAGAGCAATTTGTTTAGCGCGCTGCCACGCCTTTCTTTTTTACCGAGCCGTTTAAGTTTCCCTCATTTTCTCATCCAAAAAACAAACGAAAAGATTACTGGACACTGAGCATTGACGACGAACTGACCACGAACTCGACCCGCAGGAATCTATTAAGTGTGTACAAAGGTTTCGCTTTCGATTGCTTTGAAAGTTTTGTCCGCCACTAGTCAACTGCGTCCGCCCGGCAGGGGCTGCTGGTCGGTCCCGTGAACGATTCCCCCACGAATTCCGGGCACAGCAGACTGCCGGCTCCGGCGCGGCTCATATCCCAAATGACGCCCCGGTTGGCCGTTCCTTGCGGCCACGCCCACCGCCGATCCACTTCCGGCTAGCACGGAAGGAGTGTTCGGTGCGGGGATTGGCCGTCGGGATCGTGGTTCCTCCGCTGGTGTCCTGGCCAAATCTATAACGTTGAAGCTTAAAGTGCAACCGCCGGTGTATAAGGCGTATAAGTAGTGACCATAAGCAAATTGTTGAGTGTAGTTGAGTTTAGGTATTTTAAGGCCCCAACCCTTTCCGACACCCCCCCCCCTCCCAATCCCCACCCCCTTCTCTTGTAAATATGGAATTCGCTCAGGGCGGCTTGGGCATCGTAAATTGACTGTACACACAGAATCCAAAGAGTTGTATGTACGTACACATCGAGCGCCACTCAGAATGTCTAGAAAAATAAAAATACTTCAATATTTTTACATGTACCATTTAAGCAGCTGGCGAATTCTTGTGAAATAAGTGTTATGTTTCCTTACCCTAATCACAGACATCCAAGTTTATGGTTGCCCCATGGATCGGGCATCCGTAAGCGCCACTTGCTACTAAGTGGGCAAAATAAAAAAAATCCAATACTTTTACATAATCCATTCGATTGGGTGTTTTTAAAACATGGAATGCTTTATTTTCCGATGACAGTTGTAAAACATTTTAATTTTACCTTGGTTAATAAGTAGTATAAACTTGCTGTTTTGAGGGAGAAAATAGTTTGTTGCTCAAATAAAAATGTTTGCAAATACCTAAGTAGTCATTGTTTTCTATGCATGTGATTCATGTATCTCAAAAACTTGAAAAATATTTTGATGTTTGTGACAAAAACAGTGATTATAAATTAGAGACATTTTTATTTGATGAATAATTAGCATAAAAAAGCCTATAAGTATTTGATTTTTTAATTCACAGAATTCATTCATGACCCACTTCGTTATTCAAAATAGCACATATCAGGAATAAAATGTACTGAATAATAATAATAATTTATACCTTTAACAATCGGTTAACGAGCAAGGTGGTAAAATCCGAGCAAAGTTAAGAATGCTAAGTAATTTCTTCGTTTCGAATACCCCCAACAGTAAGTCAATGTTACTGCCTCGATCGGTTAACAGAGAGTTAACAGAGTTGGGGTTAACTCGGCTGGCTCTCAGCTTGAGTTTGTCATTCCGCACGGAAAGCTCGTCGCGAACGCACGTAAAACTGGCAAGGCGGAGAAATATAACAAACATTTACAATTTGGCCCGCAGAATAAGCCGAACGAGCGCTTAATCATCGAAAAGTATCCAGCGATCGAGTGGCGCGTAACCTGTGCGTGAGTGATAAGGAGCTAATTGATAAAGGAAGTGACGACGGTGCCCGCATATCTACATAAATTCGCAATATGATGGCACTGCGGAAAACTTTGGTCTTCAACAGTGCGCTTCTGTTGGTTCTGCTGCTGGCGGAGTGTAAGTACCACGACAGATAAAAAGATATAACTACAGTGACAACGGGCGAAACAAGATAGATAGACACGCACACTCGATGTTTCCACTTCTGCAGCGAAACTAGTTTGCAGCGCAGCTGGATGGGATCGAGTTGGAGCGGCCACTTGGCTAGACAGCTAACAGTTTACGGTTCACCCTTTGCCTTAAGTGCCAGCCAAGATCGAAGACCATGTCCGGTTCGGGACGCCTTTATGGTGAAGCCCGCCCGGTTTACAGCGCATAAATATGGGGTTTTTATTGAATGGTTCGACCGCCCGCCGTCCCGTCGCAATGAATCGTCGTCCATCAAGGTCCCGCCAGGTCGCGAAATTAAATTGCAAGACTTTAATTCCATGGGGGAACTCCATCCATCCAGCTGGCTTCGCAGTGCAGATAAGATTTCGCCAGGCCTTTTGCGCTATATTGGTAAATGATCGCTACGCAGGAATTGTAAGCGAACAGTTGTGGTCAAAATAATAGGCGTTGTTGTATAAATCCTGCCAAGAGGGAACTATTCAGATGGATAATTGGGTTTCAGATTTCTTTTTTAAATCAATAAGTTCTAAAAGTACAATTTGTTGAAATGATAGTGGACATTCTAGCATTGGATTTTCATGTTGTATTTTTCATTTTTAAGCTTGAAAGCCAATTAATTTAATTACAATATAATCCTTAAAATTTCCTTACTATTACTACTATTACATAACCAACGAGATTACTTTATAACAAATGGCCAAATGACTGCCGTTCCTTCCTGCAGATTATGAGGTGTCAGAACTTTATGAGCTGGGTCTTAACTTATATTATTTGTCCTAAAGTTGTTAGCACCCGCAACTCAGTGATAAGAACTCTCCGGACTCTTTGACACTTGTCAAAAGTGGATCAAGTTTTCTTCGGCTGAAGGCTTTGGCCTATCGTCACGTACTCAATTCAAAACTGGGTGACTTACGAATGTCGAATGCAATAAATTGCAAGACATCATGGCTAAATCATGTGCTTTTTCGAATTTAATTGGCTTTTGTTTGTGGAATTTTTGGAAGCTCCACCAGCTAACGCGCGATTTTGACGCGATTCGTGAGCGGTTTATGCGAATCCCAAAGCGATCGGCATTGGCGAATCGTTTGTGGCATTAGAAATGTGTTTATTGTTTCAGTTCTGCTATATAGTATATATGTATGTATAAACGGACAGGTTTGCAAAAAAAAAAAACCATACGATTCAAACAAATCTTAAAGTGTACAGTGGCAGTGATTAAAGTAGGAATGGAATGGTTAAAGTTAGTTATTGAGTTTCGGAAAGTAAAACAGGCTGCTATTTACTTATTCCAATTTAAATAAATATATTAAAATATTTACATATATTTTATTGACGCCATCATTGCTATTTCATTGACCTCGTCTGTGCTAATTAATGCTGCTTTTTTGAGCCACAACACGCTTTTACTTTGTTTGCCAGAAAGCGTAACCCCAAATTCATTGTCTACTGATAATGCGGCGGTGGCAGCAAAACAAATTCGTATTGTCTGGGTCTGGTGTTTAGTTTTGAATAAAATCACAGTTGGCTGATAAGGAAACATATCTGCAATTTGGCTAAAAAGGTGCTAGTTGCGAAATCTCGGGGTAAAGGGTAAATATTTGCGCTTCCCCTGAAACCGAGAAGATCTGTGTTTTCTTATTCAGGTAGCCCGCTGTAAGCTGTAACCAAATACCGGCTAATTCAAGCGAATGCATTATCTCATTTCGGCTTAATTGCTTTCTCTTTTAGCCCAAGCCAAGCCCTCGCAGGATTTAAACAAACCGCAGACGAAGGAGCCAAGTGATCTGGGTGCAGGAGCTGGAGCAGCACGAGGAGTGCCGGTGGCTGCCAAAAATAAGACAGCTGTCGTGGAGGTGAGTTGGCCAAAACAAAACGCTGGGCATGGGTAACTGGGCCAGGCCAAAAGAGAGCCGGGCAACGGGGCAGAATGGTACAACGGGACAAAACCAAAACCAAAACCAAAACCAAAACCAAAACCAAAACCACTCCGACTGGAATCACTGACGCACTGACGCACTAAGTAACGAACGACCCAAGAAGCTGAAATACGAGCCAGGCCAAATGCATTACTGCATTTTGGGTTTATTTTTACCCAGAACCGGAAATTTACGCTTTAAAAATGTTTATTTACTTTTCACTTTGATTTAAATGCAAAAGCCAGCAGAAGACACGCGCAGCGTTCGCCTTTTAAGGGGCTCCGAAAGAAACGCTTATAAAGACAAAAATAAAAAAGCTCACGCACAGAAACTTTGCATAAAATTATAAAAAAAAAACTTGGTCTAGAGGGGGGGATACACAACGCCTTAGTCACGAAACTCCAATCGGTGGGGGGCATTATAATAGCGGGTGATAATACCCCAACCACACTTGGGTGAGTCACCATGGAATCGGATTCTAGGTAATCCCTCCGGCTGTCGTGACGTTTGAATGAATGAAGTTTAGAAAACCCCTTTGTATCCCCACAAGGGTAATCCCCAATCAGATTACGATTTTCCAGATCTCCCAACTCGATCGCTCGCTTGTCACCTTATTTTTTTTCTATCGTTAGTTGTTAACAAATCGGCCAATTACACGAGATGGAGCGGCTAAAAAAGCAAATGAGATTGAGACAGAGACAGTAAAACCAGTCACGTATTGTTACTGGCAATTACAAAAAGTTGGTATCTCGATCTCGACGGTCATCGGGGTCAGCAATCTACATATACATACAAAGGGCATTTGGGATACAAGATACTTACTATATAGTAAGTGAGAGTGATCTGTGGTAGTCAGCATTTGGCAAAACAACTTGGTTGCGGCAGTCATTAACATTCTTTATGGAAAAATAATATGGGTAACCAAACACACACATATTATGCAAGATAAGTTCGAGCGACCTTACTGATAACTTGGCTAGTTTAGACAGCTGGAAGTGAAACTAAACTGAGATGAAAGCCAATTTCCTTAGCTGTTTCGCTTGGATAATTGAGCCATAAGTAAGGTGAGTCTCTGCTTTAAGTGATGATTAATATGCGGAGACATTTGACTTACGCAAAGCCTCGAAATTTTCAGTTGTGACTCAGCGAGGCTTCCGATTTCCATGGATATATTTCAGTTTCAATTGTTAGACTCGGTTACCAAGTCAACACTATCTGGCTTAATAGAACACTCAGTTTTTTAATCGGACTGGTTTAAAACTTGTTGTTTAATAATAGGGGAAAGTAATGAGTCCATCCAAAACATTAGCATGTTTGTAAAGCAATTACAATTTGTATATGACTTTTTTTAATTTTCACTAAAATTTCTATTTGAAAGCCGGATTTTTAAAGCTACTTCATTCGTTTGCATAAGTAAAGATGATCTCAAGAAGCTATAAGGCACTTTAAAAAATATTAAACACGCCTTCACAATTCAGACACTTTTGCAACGCCCACTTTCAAATTTGTTGCCCAAATTCGGCATAGAACTCGCATAGAATCACGTGCCGTTTGAAAATCAATTACTCAGCCGACAGTGAAAGCCACATCGATGACACGAGCCTTTTTTTTGTATACACAGGGAAAAACAAATTGACGCAATTAAAGGCAATTTATAGATAAATATGAAAATATAACAAATAATTAGTGAATATACGTTAAATTCAGCTTAAACATGTTGATCGTTTAATTTTAAAGCTTGAATAATATATGCATGTTATACTAACTAAAATTGTATTTTATTTTAATCGCAGGATACTTCCGACGATTCCGACTCAGAGGCGGAATCGGAGGAGCAGCAGCGGCGGTCATATCCCCACCGCGACGAGGACCAACTGAACTCGGCCACCAATTTGGTTTTGGCACAGAACTACAAGTACGATGTGGAGATCCTGGAATCCGGCGATGCCGACCAAGACGACAGTAGCATGGATGACGTGGACGATCTGGAGGAGCGTTTCAAGGGACGCGGTGTGATCTTCAGCACGGACACCGAAACCTTCGCCAACGAGAACATCGAGATGAGCCCGCTGAACGTGCAGGCGGATGCGGTTAGCCAGGGACACGTGCTGCTCGGCATCGTGGTGGTGGCACTGGCCTTGGTCTCCATCGGCCTGTACGCCGGCCTGGTCATATGGCGCTCGCACCTGGAGTGAGTTCTATTGGCTAATTGCTCTAATTTTCAGAGTGCTAACTCATTTACCATCTCTTTTCACCATCATCAGGCAGCGGTATGGAATGCGCGAACGACTGGTCAATCACGACTTGGAGGATGAAGCGGCTGGTGTCGACGACGTCGATTATCAGGTCTATGCGCCAACCACGACGGCAGCTACGCCTAGGGCGTAGTCCGTTTCGAAATCTGGTCCGATTCGATTCGATCCGATACGACGGTGGGCTTCAATTGGACCTGGTTTCGGTTTAAAGTGCACACTCACCACACAATTCAGACGAGACGACGACGATGGCAATTCATTGCAGCCTCAGCTAGGATGGTGGTGGAGAGACGGTGCTCAATCGTCTAATGTATGCCATAAATTTCCACGACAAGCTGAAAAGCATTCCGCTTCCCAATTACACTCTAATGGCGTTGCTAAAGGTCACGCCGATTTCTAACAGCGCAGTTGACAAGACCAATTAGTTAGTAAGTTTCTGTGATATTGTTCTAGAGATTCTTTTGTACGTCCTTGCACTAACAATACGCATAGAACCCACGTTGCTAATCGATAATAAAAACTATATGTAAATGTAAATGAATATTTAACTTAGGCGTCTTTATTTTGTTGATGGTAAATTCCTGCAAGTTACCTCTTTCACAGCTGCTTAAGACTCTGTGGTTTTCAAAATACTGGAATTATTTAATGGATTATAAATGAATAAGCAATTTAAAAATAACCAAAACATGTTATCTGACTTGATTCATTTTGAGTTTTATTGGATATAAATCTTCACAAGCCTTGTTTACACTTAACACACTCAGGTAAGCCATTAAATTAAAAATAGCCACACAAAGAACGAGTTACACACCCAATAAAATGCAGTAGTATAAGGTATTTTTGGAGTTAACAATTACATTGCTTTTATTTGTTATGCATTTATTCTTTCTTAACCCTAAAATAAAAAAGGTTTCCCTTTAAAAATTGAAATAATTTGTTTTCGTACAGGTATTTATAGCTCAAATTTGAATTTGAATTAGGCGCGTTTTCTTAATTAACAACACTGAAATAATATCTAAAGCGCAGCCAACTTTGCTCAGATAGCTCATGGGTACCACAAGACTAAGAACTAGTTCACAAATATGAATATTCAACAAAAACACCTTCTGGCTGACAGATAACTAGGCAGAAGTGGTGGTCTTTCTTACTTATTAGCTAAATGAAACCTTTGTATAGCTTCCTTAGAACGATACATGAAAAACTTAATCTTGACAAGCAACAAGTTTGCTGCATGCGCCGGAACCAGTCAGCAATGCCTCCAATTCGTCCCTGTCCAACACTGCAATCAGCTGTTACCTGGCCAACGCGTTTTTTTTTTTTGGCCTGCACTTTGAACCCCGAGGTTTCGTGCGAATAAAGATACGGATTTGAGTGCGCCTGTCCACATTCCCGCTCGTCCCGCTCCGCCATCCATCGCTGCCTATCGCATTTTCGGTTCAGAATCCCGCGGACCTTGCTGCCGTGCACATCGCATCGCATTTCCACAGCTGCGTTTTTCAGCATTTTCGTTCGCTCTCTCTCTCTCCGGTTTTTCAGAGCGCTCCGTTCCGCTCTCCCGCTCGCGCGCGCTCCCCTTAACGGTTCCATTGATAAGCAGCGCCACCCGCAGCCCCTGCCCCGCCCCCCTGCCACGCATATTCCGCCCTTCGCATTTCGGAAACTGCAAAAAAAAACCAAACCAAAGCAAAGCAAAAGCAAATCAATCAATTAAGATAGTACGCCGAATAGTGCAGTGCGTGTGTTAATTAATTTTGGTTGCCATTTCGCACATTCTGTATTTATTAATTGGCAGTGCATAGCTTCCGGCGGAAGAGGGCAACTTTCCGTTCATTTTCGAGCTTCCGTTTGTCGGCCAATTAGCAGCAGGTCGACAAAGAAAAAGCAAAAACAAGCGTAAAGGATAAGCCAACATGACGCACTGGGAGGACTTCTACAACACGCACCTGCCGCCCGCGGACTTCGAGGACAATCGCTCCCTGCTCAAGGAGTTCTGCGAACGGCACAACAAGCTCCAGAATCGCATCGTCCTCGTCACGGTGAGCTGGGATGATCCAAATCCGAATTAGGATTAGGATTAGCGCTAAATAACCACTGTACTCCGTTAATTAACTGCCCAAGCTGGTGAAAGCTTTCATGGTTGAGCCGAGCGCCTGGGGCATTAAAAACAAATGTGTAAAGTGTGGAAGTGAATAAATTTAAATTGGCTAGAACAAAGTTCGTAAATGTTAAACACATGCAGGGGCGCATGCATAAACAATTAGCATTTTGTGAATGGAGAAAACAAAAGTTGTTAAGTGTTTTTTTAACATACTTTAAAAAACCAAAATCACCTTTTTTTTGTTAGTTTTTAATTTAACATTTTAGAAATTTAATCTTAGTTAAGTTTCACTTTAAGTTAAGTTTTCCACTTTAAAATGCTGCTATGCGTAAATAATATATATTGCAAATATCTGCAAGTCTTGCAAATACTTGATTCGCCTCCTAAAGCTCAAAGTTAAATATGAAATTATGTGGGTCAACTGGTGTTTATTCACTGGGGCCAGCTTAATCCGAACATGATTTACGCAAATAGTTAACAACGAGGCACATTAGTTTCTCTCTATAAGATTTATGGTCAACTTGCTGATTTATCTGCCTGATTTGAATAACTAAATGCTGCCAAATATCTTGGATTTGTTCTAAGTCATTGGATTTTACATGAAAGGGACTTGGTTATTCTAATTTGTTTTATAAGAAATTATTGTAATGATTTGCACAAAACTGTTATTGTGCCTATAAGAAAGGATGTTAAAGGGGAGAAAATACATAAGAAGATACAAAACAAGAGAAAACTAGTCGAGTTACTCGGCTGTCAGACACCCAGTACTAAGAAGAACATCAAAAATTTATATTTGATATTAGTAAAAATGGTTAGAATCTGCATATCTAAACTTAATTTTGCAGATCTGGTAGTTACCAGGATCACAGCGTTCATACGGACAGAAATACGGACAAATGGACGGACATAGATTTCAGCGATTCTAGTATGCCCTTTCAACTCTACGAGTAAAGGGTATAACCACCACGAGCATTTAACCCCAGTTTTTGAACATGAAAATTTAATAGAGAATAGAATTTAAAAGTTGCTTTAATTGCAACATAACGATTAGGAAACAGAATAATCAATATTAAATAGGAGCAAAGAAAAAATACCAAAATGAACCAAAATATTTTCTAAAAGAACCCTAATTTGTTCAACATTTCCAGTCCGGTGGCACCACAGTTCCCCTGGAGCACAATACGGTGCGGTTTGTGGACAATTTTAGTGCTGGAACGCGTGGCTCCGCCTCGGCGGAATACTTCCTCGACCACGACTATGCCGTGATTTTCATGCATCGCCACAAGTCGCTGGAGCCCTTCACGCGCCACTTCACCGGCCAGCAGTTCTTCGACATGCTGGACATTGCGGACAACAGCCAGAGTTCGACGATAGCCATCAAACCGGATTCGGTGGACGTGTTTGCTCCGGTGCTGGCCAAATACAAGATAGCCCGCGAAACGCAGATGATCCTGTACGTGAACTTCACCAGCGTGGTGGACTACATGTGGCTGCTCCGCGCCGCCTGCGAGTGCCTGGCCGCCTTCGAGGAGCGAGCCGTGCTCTACCTAGCCGCAGCCGTATCCGATTTCTACATACCCGAGGACATGATGGTAAGATGAGACTACGGACGATGCCGGATGAGGCGGGTGGGCGGTCATGTGGGAAATCTCGTAATTGATTGCGCTCCTCACTGCGACGAGTGCGGAATGAGTGAGTGGAAATTGGTTTTTATCGATTCCCAAAGCTGCACTGCGGCAAATTAAGGATGTAGTACTTAAAAGTAAGGCCATGGCATAGTGATTGTGAATTCGTATCGATTTTCAAAGCAGCAACTACTAGTTGACATTGCAAAAGCGTCAATCATTTTGATCCTGATTTTGCTGATGCATGGAATGTATGTATGTATAATGCACTTTAAAGCACCATTTCCTGGCAGTGTGTTTCTAGTTGTTTTCGCTACCCTTGTGCCTGGTGCTCCTTCCGATTCCCGGTCGCTGTGCAAGTCCCCGGTCTGTGACACATTTCCTCTCCACATTATTGACGTTCGACTGGGCTAAGTCAACTATGGCTGCTGCTGCTGCTCCTCCAGTTCCTCTCTAGCTTCCTCCAATTCCATCCACTGGCCAGCAGGAGCCTTATCACAGGCTGTCAGTGTCACTCACGCTGGCCTTGTGGCCTTGTCCGCCAGCAGCCTTAACATTGTCATCGTATAATTTGATTTGCATAATTTTGCTTGTTAGCGTGTTTCTGTTCTACGCTTCACTTGATTCCCGCCACACCCTCCGCCCATCTAGTGCCTTTCTAGTCTCCTTTTTCACCTTTCGCTTTCATCCAGCCCTCTGTGGCGTGGGTGGTGTTTACCTGTCAGGAGCCCATCCTCCACCGTCTGTCAGCTGACTTGTTGGCGCAGCAGCAAAAGGCTTTCAAGTGCATCAAATGTCCATTGGCGGGGCGTGAATGGCTCCGCATGTCAGCCCTCCTTATTTACCTGCCCGTTTTGCATTTGCATACCACATCCCACATGCATTTTATTCGAGTGCACAGTCGAGGTCAAAGTTATAGCACTTCAATGCCAGGGGGAATCTCCTCGGTTCTAAATCATTTTCTAAAGTTTTCCGCCAGTTTTTAAAGCTTTGCCAGTTTAAATGCGATTTAGAAATGCAAAATATGCTGGAAAGTATGCTTGGGAAATTTTTGACATTTAATTTAAGAATATTGAAGGAGTATTTTTTTTGGTAGAACACAACTACAATCTGTTTAGACCAACAAATTTAATCCATCGACCTGATGTTTTCACACAGTCCGTATTCCACTTTCGTGGATGCCACCGCCAGCCATGTGAGCCTGATTCTGATTCCGATTCCGATTCCGAGCATCGCCGTGGCATTTCCTACGCCTTGTTTCCGCTCAGCTCGTGCATTTTCCGTTTAACTTTTTTTTTTGCTCAAGAAAATCCCCACCCACTTTGTCGCTACCTGAACATGTGTCTATCTGCACGTGTGCCTTGGCCACAAATCGTCCGTTCGCTTGATTAAATTGTTAGTTGCTCTCACGGCACATTGCCTTGGGTGAAATGCGGAATATGCCGAAAATGGCGCAAATGGCCTGTTGATGTTTATGCACGTGTCTAGTCAAATTTATGCGCATATTTGGCATCATCTTTGAGTGCTGCTCGGAGCCTTTCCCCGTTGGCAATACGATTTTCCCACAATCGATTGGAATTTGCATAATAATCTCTCTGGCGCTGTTATAAATAAAAGCATTCAAGCTCGATGCATCGAAACTGAAGGGCGCTCAAGTGGTTTTTCGAGTGATTTCAAGGACTGCCTGCCTGGCTCAAAAGTAGGCAACTAAAATCTATTTTCCAACATTAGCTGGTCGACAGAGTTTCTTGGAAAATTGAAAACTCATTCCCAGAGATTGGGTCGCCCTCTCGTTAGCCTTAAAGCCAAGGTCAGCTGCCATACTGAATTTTAACAAGTCAAACCGCAGCCCAGACACGTTTGCCAAGCCAATTGGCAAAGTTTGTCGCTGCTTACATACATAGCAATGAGTTTATATACTGTATATATACTGTATATACTACTTTCGAGATGATACTAAAAATTGAATTTCACAATCGCATCAACGCGACGCACACGCCTTCCAGAAAACATGGCCTAAAAGCCTTTACAAATTTATGCAACGGAAGTGGAGCGGGGAAGAAGGCAACTTGCTTTACAATTTGAATTAATTCCGGGCCCGGGGCGGTATATACTCTGGTTGAACCGAATGTAAATTGTACTCGTAATAAGTAAAAACAAACAGAAAATTAAAAGAGTAAACTAAGCGGAGGCAAACGAAAACCGAGAGCAGGACAAAAGGCAACGTGCCGAAATCCGCAAATCAAATCAAAAGATTTTACAAGAGCACGCATCAACGCACATTCATAGTGTAGTTGAATTCTTTTGGGAGGGAAAAGCGGCCAAGCTGGAAAAGCAAGAAAAACAAATTCAATGTCAACAGCTGCTAGCATTTCCCACTGAGCTCCACGACCCAAAAAAAAAACTTTCCCCAAAAGCTTAAAGTTTCCATCGCATTTCGCATTTCCTTTCGCTTTTCGTTGTCAACTTAGTGCCTTGAGCTACATTTTTCATTTCTCCTCGCCCAATGTCCCGGCTACTTAGGCATGTCCGTCCGCCTGTCCGTTTGTGTGTCCGTTCGCCAGTCCACCTGTCCGCCAGTCCGACCGCATTGTCCGGCTATGCCCGCTTTTGTGTGCCGGATAAATGAGGCTGGTCAGCAAGCTTAGAGCAGCTTACGGCGTTGCCCAGCTAATGAGAACAGACGGGAAGCACTCAACAAGTTGCTGGGCTGGCCCACATGGCGTATGAGAAATATTTTTAGCAAGGCTTTAAAAAGAACCTTGCCCAGGATGTGCAGCCAGGCACATTTGTCGTTAGCTCATTACGGCTGAGTTATGCTTTCAATTAGTTGTAATTCATATGCCACGTGGCGGCAACAAAAAAGAAGCGAATAAATACGGGGGAGAAAAAAAAGTGAAAGCTGAAAGACAGCCCTGGCCTTTCATTTCGCTGTTTGTCTGCGTATTTTGCAAGGACGCTTTGCTGCCCGAGTATGCGTGCGAGTGTCTGTGTGTGCTGCATTGTGTGTGTGCGCTCGTCCTCTCCATTTAAGAGGATGTTGCCGCGTTGGCTTTTGTGGGCAACGAACCAGCCAACCGCCGAAGCAATCCCATGCCATCGCATCACATCGCGTATACGCAACGTGGTCCCATCATTCCATTAAAACACTAACCGCTGTCAACGGATTTTCAGCCCACCCACAAAATGCAATCAGGAGATGGAGCGCCGACGATTTCGCTGCAGCTGGTGCCAAAAATGCTGGCCCCCCTCGCCAGTTTGTGGGTCCCGCACGCCTTTGTGGTGTCCTTTAAACTGGAAACGGACGAGAGCCTATTGATTGTGAAGGCACGTGACAGTCTCAACAAATACAAGCACAAGGTGAGCTAACTTGCAGCCGGCCAGGAAACACCTAATATGAATTCTAATTTCTTCCGCGTCATCATCCAGCTGGTCATTGCCAATGTGCTGCAGACACGCAAGCATCGCGTGGTGTTCGTCACGCCCACAGATTCCTACGAGCTGCATTTGACTCGCGAACAGACGCTGCAAGGACTCGAGATCGAGGAGCCCATCGTGGCCGATGTGGTAAGTGAATAAGTGCCATAACAACTCAAATGTGTCCGTTTCGTTTCGTGCTTAAATGTGCATTAAAACAGAGCAAGTGAAAGTCGGGTAAATTCAATTGGTGTTTTTAAATATTTAAGAAGGTTTTTGATGTAACTATTCTAACTATTGAAATAAGCTTGCCTATTATGGTTAAAAAGAATGTTCTGATACCATGAACTATTCACCATTTGCCTGCCTTTATTGTTTTTTTTTTAGGTGCAAAAGCACGGCGAGTTCATCAGTAACGCTCAACAGCGCCAATGACCGTTGTCGATGCGCCGGAGGCCACAGACGCAGCATCAGCAGCACCACCACCAACAACTGGCCACCGGTGACGAGGACGAGGATGGCGGCGATCTTGATCGGGATCCATATTGCGTGACCAGCTCGCATTATTGCCGTGTTCTGAATCCGGGCACGCCAGGCTTTGCCCGCAAATATTGAGCAGGTTATAGTCCATAGTGTATACTGGCATGTGGATGACAGACATTTACATTCGATTCATCCTTGCCCTTGGACTTTGAGTTCCCGCCACAATTTAGCTATCTATTTATGGTCGCGCCTCATAATTGAGGTGGCACCGCTCCATTAGTCCATTATCCTGTTGTTATTATTATTTTGGTATTAGTTAATGTATTGGCCCTATTGTTGTCCTGAGAAATGATGTCACTTGTATGTATCCGCCATTCCCTTGGCTCCTTTTCTTATCTTCCTTTGTCTGCCGGCACGTTTATGTCATCGAGTATACGCAGCGTGTTGCGCAGACATCAATAAGCGATTTTGATTTATGTTTGTGACAGAGCTTATGATGCTTATACATTTAATGAAGCATCGATCGATCCGGCGAACTGGAATTTAAATCCCACAACACGTGTGTTTTGATATCCTTAAATCGAAATAGCGACAGAGTGCATGCAATCGCAATTTGCCGGACGTTGTGTCCCTGGACAACTGGTGCTGTGTGTCAGTGGCAGGCGACGCGACAATTGATTTGCTGTTTTGCATATATGGGGTGGAAAAGAGTGGCAGCTTTGCCCGTCTAATGTCCTTGTCGGTTTAAATTTATGGCGGCCCAAGCCTTGGCGCCTGTCTATCCGAAGCAGGTCAAGTGCCACCGTGCCAAAGGTCAGCTTAAAGCACCTCAAATTGAGTTTGAAAGCGGCGTAGCGAAAGCTAATTAACATCCCACACTCACACAGGCACTGAGTTATTTCTTGGCCAGGCTGAGATAGACTGGCGCTGGGCATGGGTTTCCACATCCGTAACTTCAGGGTCCTTTGCGGACGGCAGCCTTTCCACATTTTTATTGCATGTTATGTCGTTGCCACACGCCCGTCGGCCATAAGCTCCATGCCGCCCGCCTAAACGAACCTCTGGCGAAGGGTTGGCGGTGGATTTGTATCCTCCTTTCATGGAGTTGTAACCACTTCCGTCCCGCCCGCATTTGTGGTTTAATTTTTCCAGCCCACAACTATGCAGTGCTTTGTGTGTGGCCGGCAGTTTTGTTTTCGTTCGTTCTGTGGGCTGGGCAAAAAAAAAAATTCACATTTCTTTCTGACGTCGGCTTTTTGTGGGTTTTGCTGGGATGGTTGGCTGGGTCTCTGCGTTGTTGGTGCCTGCATCAAATTAAATTTTATTGCGCTCGCACGCACCGCAAACACCGGCCTGGGAACAGATACCGAACATGGGAAACAATCACACATGTGGCTTAGGATTTAAGCCAGGCTCCGCATTTCCTTCGTTTTCACTTTCCTGTTGCTCGGTTTTTATGGCCTCGCCTACCTTAGTGTGCACCCACATATCAAGATACCCCCCCCATGTGTACTTCTCCCCGCGTATCGATTGTGCATTAAAGTATAAACATAAAAATTCAGTTTGCCAACATGAGTTGCGTACAATAAAATATGTATAACTAGCCAAGTGTGCGAACAAGATGGCAGCTGCGAATGGATGGTATTTGCTTTTACTGGCAAATGGTGTTTTTCTTTCTCAATGAGTACTAAGAGAGAATACTTAAGCATGCCAACCATAAATAAGCTACTTAAATACCAAATAAGTTTTCGAAACATACATGTAAATTCGAGAAGAACCTCTCCATATCCGTAACTTAGGACTGCATTTGATGAAAAGGTCAGTCCCTGATAAATTCTTAGTGAAATTCAAGATTTATTAAACCTAAGTACATGAAAGAATTTCAATAAAACAGAAAATCAAAAGTTCAACAACTCTTCAAGTCATCTACATATATGAAATCTATTCTCTATACATACAATACATGTACTATATTATCCAAGAGGGGAATAAAACCAAGTGAACCAATTCGTTAAAGTTTCAATATCCAATTTGGACCAACCGATAAGAACAAAATTAGAAAAAAATACAAACAAGCTATAATTAATGACGAATATATATATATATATATATGTATATGTGTATATCTCGATGTATACCTTTAAATATAAAACGAAACAAAGGAATTTCCATTGAATATTTACTCTCTACAAGCATTTTGCCCTCTAAGCTAGATACATAACTATTTTATTGTTGAAAACGAAAACAACTAAATCCAATTGTACGCAATGCAGTTTTGGTCACTGCACCTGCCCTCTTTCTTACCGGAATCCATGAGCTGTTTAACTGTAAAACTGTTGTAAAATGTTTACCAAAAAATGTACCATATGCCGTACTAAGGTCTAGTATCCATATACATATACATCTACAAAGATACATCAATATATATATATTTGAATGTGTATTAAACTGGAAATGAAATAGCTTTAAATGTATAGACAAACGAGTGTGTGTTTCATTTACTAATGGGATTGGGAAACATGCGACTTTTAAACCATAGTAATTATTTACATACAGTTGCATTAACTCTTAAATTTAAGACACATTAATATGATTTTTGTGCTTTCAGCTTTCTTATCATTAAATGCTTCGTTGCCTTAGAACTATTATGGACTGGCTCAATGGTATCACAACAATTTACCATACAGAGGTGGTCAAAAGTATTTTCACAACGCACAATATTTGCAAACTTTAACTTCTTTTTGTTATATTTCTTCTTGTTGTTGTCCGATTTGCCTGAAATAGTTCTTATCGCTTAGCTTGATCTATGCAGAAGGTAGTCGAAAAGAAATACGAAAGATAACGATAAGATAAGATGATAAAGTTCATAGTACAAAGCTTAAAGCAAAAGAAAATATGCATGCAAGTTGTCAATAGTATTTTCACATGTTTATTGCGCTTCAAAAGTATTTTTTTTAATTTAGTAAATTTCAGCTTAACATCTAATTTCAACATAAGAATTTCTTTATTTTATATAAATACAATACTAATATTTTGTAACACCACCTTTGGCATCAATAACTGCTTGAAGTCTTTTTGGTATTGACCTTACCAAAGTTTGTGCAAATTCTAATGTCAATTTGGACCAAATCTCCGCTATTTCAATGATGGCTCCCTCTCGTTTTCTATTTTTATCAATAGTTCGTTGGTTTTTAATAAAAGCCCAAACGTTTTCAATGATATTAAGGTCTGGGCTTTGGGGGGGCCACGGAAGAACCGCCAGATTAAGGTCGTTTAAAAATTTTGTTGGTATCCTACCCTTATGGCATGGAGCATTGTCCTGCTGAAGAATCCATTCAGTAGTTGGAAAAAGTCTATTTCCAGACGTAAAAGCATGGTTGTTTAAGATAAGAAGGTATCCGTTCTGATTTAAAGTTCCTTTTATCGGTACCAAGTCTCCGAATCCATAATAGGAAAGACATCCCCAAAACATGACTGTGCCCCCACCAAATCTATTGGTTGGCTGGGCTGCCAAATGCTTTTGATTATTTTTCAAATGCATAAAATGCTTGCTGTATGACCCCTGGTACTGAAATGCAGACTCATCAGTCCATAAAATATTAAACCAAAAGTCAAGAGGCTTCTTAACATATTCCAACGCAAATCGAAGACGTTTTGTTTTGTTGGTTGGTGTGATCTCAATCGTTTTGCGAACAACGTATGTCTTAAAATCAGCTTCTTTTAGCCTGCGACGAATTGTAGAACTACTAACTTGTTTGCCAATTGTATTTTTTGATTCTAAGGCAATTTTTACCGGACTGGCACTAGGATTCTTCGCCACAACTCCAAGTATTTGCCTGCATTGCCTTTGGTCCAGCACAGGTTTTCGGCCTGATCTTTTTTTATTTTTTAATGTGCCAACTGTATCAAACTTTTTTATTAAGTAGTAGACAGTTCTACGCGAAATTTGATATATTTCAGCTATTTTGGCCGCAGGTGTACCGGCTTTAAACCTAGCAACAATACCAGCCCGGGCCTCAACTGTTAACTCTTTTGTTTTGGGCATTTTATTTAATAACTGTAATAGGAAAATGATTAAATCTAATTTTTATTCAATAATTTAAATGTATTTAAGCAAACAAACCGGCACTTGTCACTCTAAACCAATCACTGAAGAAGAAATTGCGTTGTGAAAATAATTGTGATGCGACGAAACCGTGTGCAAATACTTCTGACAACTGATAAAGATCTCTTCATTTGCCTCTTCCTTGCGCATAGGAACAGTTATTTTTTCAATTCTTCTTTCATCTGACTCTGCATAGGTTTGAATTTGCAAAAGCAAAAGTTTTTTTGCATTTCACCTCCCCCCACTTGCTGCACAAGCAACTGTTTGTGACCCATGCACAAAAATGCACTTTGTGAAAATAATTTTGACCATGACTGTATATCGCTTTTAATATCTATAGGTTAGTTTGGTAAATCGATGAATTTAAACTTGAGCGGAATGTTTGGCAAGTTGATCAATGCAGATCGGAACGCATTCTCCGTGGGATAATTGAACTCCACGTTGAAATTGCGAATGAGACGAGCGGTACCCAATTCCAGTTCCATTTCCACAATGCGTTTGCCCACGCACATCCGTGGTCCAAATCCGAAGGGCAGAAATACGAATGGATTCGTTGACTTCAGTTCATTTGCCGGACACTTCGATTCCGAGTCCTTGGGACTTCGCAGCCAGCGTTCCGGCAGGAACTCAGATGCCTGTGGGAAGTACTCATCCCTGGTCAGGGCATTCAGGGGAACAATGTTCACGTAAGTTCCAGCTGGCACTCGGTATCCACTGAGGACAGCATCTCTGGCAAGGACGCGAGCATTTCCCACAATCAGGGGATGCAATCGCTGGGATTCCTTTATGCAGGCACGCAAATAGGGAACGTTCTTCATCGATGCTTCAGTGAATTCGGAATTCTTGTTGGGCAGCACCTTCATCACCTCCTCCCTGAGCCTGGCCTGCTTCTCGGGATTCTTGGCAAGGCACAGCAATAGTGCTGTAAAGGTGCTCGATGTCTGGAATGCAGGATGTTGAATTACACGACGCCTTCTTAAGATCGTACTACCAATAACTCACCGTATCAACTCCTGCCATTAGCATATCCATGGCCATAACAGTGGCCACCTTTCTGTCTACCTTCAGCAGTTTCTCGAGCACACTTTGTTCATTCTCCGGACGCACCACGCCCTCCTTGGCCTCCTTATCCAGCCGTTCTATAGCCTCATCAACGTAGGCCAGAGTTACTTCCTGAATACCATCCAAAGCTCGCATCAATCGCTTCAACTTGGGAGTTTTAATGTAGCGCCAGGGCGAGGGCTTCATTTCCAGATCAATGGATACTATAAAGAACTCATCCAGGTAGTGGAAAAGCTTGAGGGCCTCGCTTTCCTTATTTGAGTTCTTGAGCAAACCCAGTTGCTTATCCAGGGCCACCACGGATACGGATTCCAAGGTCCAGCGGTTGATGGTGTCTATGAAGTCGTCGGGAGCCTCAAGAGTATCGGGATCTCTCAGTTCGAGAATGCTGTCGAGAAAATTGGTTATCTTCGGTGTATGAATTACTATTCTTGTGAAAGTATCTTACCGCTGAACAAACTCCTGGTTGACTTGCGACATCTTCTTGTAATACAATCGCACATTTTTTGGCTGCATAAGCACGGGATTAACGACGGTTCTAAAGTCGCCCCATGGCTTGCCCTGCGTCGGAATGACGCCCATGACGCCCTGGTAGAAGTCCTTCCTGTACTCCTCGCGGTGGTAGAGCAATGTATAGTTGCCTGGACGATTGGGCCACACACCCTCGTTGCGAAATACCACCTCGAAGTCCTGGGGATTGTGGGTGCTTAGGAATGGTGGGTTACCCATAATACCTGGCATAAAGAATATATCGCCGTAGTCCTGTCTCATCGCCTCAAACATCTCCATCAGTTCCATGTTCTTGTATTTCCCACCCGGCATGGACATTTTCATCGACAATGCCCACATGTTGAGTCGAGGGATCTGCTCAAATGGCTTAGCCTGCAGCCATTCCGAATCCTCTCTAGCTTCTGCAGTCGCCACATTAGTTTGCCAGCGCTGGTAATATAGTTTATTGATATAAATATATAGTAATATTTTGAAGTACTCCGTATGCTGAGCAATTAAACAACAAAATAAACATATGAAGCAAAACCAGCTCTTGATAAACGGGCTTATAGTTCCTAGATTAGTTGTTTATATTAAATACAAGTATTCACCTTTTGAGTGGCGAGCGAGAGAGTCGCTTTTTGCGACTGAATTAATGATAGAGCACTGCGAACTTTTAGCATTTTTGCGATGATTAGAACTTTTCCGGCTCACCGCCCAAACAAAACTGTGAAACGAGAGTTCGTTCTACTGGCTTTAAATCCTAAGGCCGCGCGAGCTTTGCCGCTTAATTGGTTGATAAGAGCACACAAACAGAGAGATAGCGACCCCACAGACAACGGGCATATAAACAGGTTCCAGAGAGCTTATTTGGTAGTTTATAAAAAAAAAACATTTATTCAATTAATAATTGAGCAAAGAGTTCGTTAGTTTTTAATCAAATTTAAAAGGATAGAGCAAGTATGTAGAATTAATAACTGTTAAATTAACATGTTTAAATGGAACTTTATAACAATAGAACAAACACAAATAACATGGCCGTTAACCCTTTCATATCGGTCAGTGTCAATGCCAGCAATTTTTTTTTCACCATGACTATTAATAATAATTTCATGCTGGGGAAATGTATGGCCATAGCTACATTCTCTCTAGATATTCATTAGTAAAATTTCAAAGCCTTTTATTTTGAAATCTGTGCAATAGTTATATTTAAAATATTTTCATCTTTTATTTGTAATATTTGCAAACAGAGGGACTTATAAACATTTCATTGCAATGATGTATATATGTAGAAAAAGCATTCGTTTAACAATACTTATTATCTTATCACAACAGATATCTAATATATTGTAAAACGTATTAGTTGGGCACATCTGTAAACTTAAACTTGAGTGGTATATTGGGCAGGTTGATCAGAGCGGAGCGAAAAGCGTTCTTTGTGGAATGGTTGAACTCCACGTTGAAATTGCGAATCAGACGAGCGGTACCCAATTCCAGTTCCATTTCCACGATGCGTTTGCCCACGCACATCCGTGGTCCAAAGCCGAAGGGCAGAAATACGAATGGATTCTTGGTCTTCAGATCGTTGGCCGGGCACTTTCCGGCAGAATCGCTGGCGTTTCGCAGCCATCTCTCCGGCAGGAACTCCGTGGGCTTTGGGAAGTACTCCTCGCTGTACAGGGAATTTATGGGAATCATGGACACAATCGTGCCAGCTGGTACCCGATAACCACTAATTACAGAATCCCTAGTCAGTCCGCGGGCATTTCCAATTACAAGAGGGTAGACACGCTGGGATTCCTTTATGCAGGCACGCAGATAGGGAACGTTCTTCATCGAAGCTTCCGTAAACTCGGAATCCTTGTTGGGCAGCACCTTCATAACCTCCTCCCTGAGCCGGGCCTGCTTCTCCGGATTCTTGGCGAGGCACAGCAAGAGAGCCGTAAAGGTGCTCGAAGTCTGGATGGCAGCAAATATATTATACACTCCATAAATTTGTATGATCACTTACAGTATCCACTCCCGCCATGAGCATATCCATGGCCATAACGGTGGCAACTTTCTTGTCAACCTTCAGTAGTTTCTCGAGGACACTCTGTTCATGTTCCGGACGGACCACACCTTCTTTGGCTTCCTTCTCCAAGCGTTCGATCGCCTCATCCACGTACTTTAGAGTAACTTCCTGAACACTATCCATTGTTCTGAGCATTTTCTTCAGCAGTGGTGTCTTGAAATATCTCCAGAGAGAGGGCTTCATCTCCAGATCGGCCGAGTGCAAGAAGAACTCGTCCAGGTACTTGAAGAGCTTGGTTGCTTCGCTGTTCTTCCCCGATTCCCTAAGTAGACCTAGCTGCTTATCCAGGGCCACCACGGATACGGATTCTAGAGTCCAGCGGTTAATGGTTTCCAAGAAATTGCCAGGCACCTCCTGAGTGCTGGCATCCCTTATTTCTTTAATGCTAATGTAAAATATTTAAATGCAGAAAATTGAGAAATGTTTTATGTTCTTACAGCTCCACAAATTCCTGGTTAACCTGCGACATCTTTTTGAAGTACAATCTCACATTCTTGGGCTGCATCAGCACGGGATTCACAATGGATCGAAAGTCTCCCCAGGATTTTCCCTGCGAGGGAATGATCCCTTGAACACCATCGAAAAAGTCCTTTCTGTAAACCGTTCGATGATATCGCAGTATATCACTGCCCGGTCTGAATGGCCACACACCTTCGTTGCGGAAAACCACCTCAAAGTCCTTTGGGTTGTGTGTCATCACTAAGCCATCCCTTCCCATCATTCCGGGCAAAAAGATTATGTTTCCGTAATCCTGGCGCAAGGCATCAATCATTTCCATCATCTCCAAGTTCTTGTATTTCCCACCGGGCAGTGCGCTTTTGGCGAATAAGGACAAGATATTTGCCTTCGGAATCTCTTCGAAGGGCTTGGCCTGCAGCCATTCCGGATCGTTTCTGATCTCAGCTGTTGGCACATTTGTCTGCCAACGCTGGAAAATGATCCAATCAAGAGTTATGTATTTTTCATGTAAACATAAACATATACACATTATTGTATATTCTCATTTCAATTTATTCGTAAATTGCCACTGTTTTTATACCAAAACCTTATTATTTGTTTACCTGTTGACTTGCAGAGAAGACGATGGGTTTTTGCGACTGAAGTATATTAAGTGCGATACGCCCTTTCAACATTTTGCACGCTGCCTAATTCACGGTCAAAGTGAAACTACTCATACCAGTTGTTCGTTTTATAAGCTTTATATTTCTGTGGGGCCGGGCGAGCTTTACTATACATTTGAGGAAAACAGCAACCTAAAAGATACTTTGGAAGAGAAAGAGAGCAACGAACAGGTTCGCGTGTATTTGAGAATTGCTAACGAAAACATATGGCAAACATTCGGTCATTAAAATATACATATGTATATTTCTGGGAATTAGTACCGACTAGAATATACCTTTTCTTTAAGATATATCTTTAATAGATAGGAACTAAGCATTAAATAGTGGTGGAGAATTAAAAAAAAGATCGACAAGTGCATAATATATGCATATTACATATGTAATAAATATCGACATATGTGGTATGACCATTAATATCATAGTTTTTCTGACACATGATAGTTAAAGCCCACTATCGAAAATACCCATAGTTATTTGAATCGAATAATAAGTATTATCGCTGATGGGATTGGTCAAATTTATTGGCATAGGTTCAAAACAATTGTTCGAAAGAGAGTAAGTTATCGAGCGAATATTTTATCTAATCAGCTGTTTTCTTGACGCCAATTCAGCTGACAAACAATTTTCAATTGCAAAATTTAAGTTTATAAGTATAAAAAATTGCATCAGAAAATTTGAACATTCGATCGCTGATTATGCGAGGTACGTATTTTCTTTGAAGCGAAATATGATTATCTTTATTCTGAAGAATAAAAGCTCTGGGTTTTAGTTTTCCATTTATTTATTTAGACTGTATTTTATTTATGTTTACCATATATGCATGTATGTATTTGTTCAAACACCAAAAAGTTTAGTTTTGCTAATCAAATTGTTGGCATACCCATAGATAGTTGCCATCTTATGAAGTATACAACTTTTCGTCCTCGAATAGTGATATATAAATATTCGTTTAGATTAATGACTTAACAATAGATTACTAATAAATTAGAGTTGCACAAATCGTTTGAGTTTGCATTCGTTAAGCATATTTTTACATGACAATTTCCGCGCGAAACAATTTGGCACGCTGGGCAAAGATATAGATATATGTATGTACGTATAGTATGTTTTTATGGAGCAATTCAGAAGATATTATTCGTTGACTCTAAGGACTAAGTGTCTATGACAGTTTCGTATATTATTTAAATGATAATTCCTTTAGCATTGAGCAGGCTTAACTAGCAGACTGAGTGGAACTAATCCTGGCTGGCAGATCCATTCATCTGCTGGTAGTTGCACACGATCTTTGCTGCATCGTTCATCATCTTGGCCGTGGAGCGGACGAGGAACATCAAATGACACTCGTCGTAAACGGTCAGCTCGACCCGGGTACGCACCAATCCGTGCAGAACGGTGGCCCTCTCCAAATCCAGCCAGCGCTGAAGGTCTAGCTCCCGCTCCTTAGCGGATCCGGTGAGCGCCACATCCGAAGGGCCCCACAGTACGAACTCCAGCACAGCCTTCGCCTTGGACAGGGACTCGGCTCGCTCCTGCTGCAGAATGTCCGCCAGGATGGGCGTGATCTTTGTTGCGGGCAGCATGTCGGTCAAGGCCGAGTGGGCACATTTACAGAGCGTACCCATGGGCTCGTCGTCGTCATTGTTGTTTCTAAATGGGCAAAGCGATTATCAGTAAGATTTATAAGTTTTAGAGTTTGATCCCAACTCACCCCTGCAGCACACAGAGTCGCGCCTGGGCGTCCTTGTTGTCCATGTCCTTGGACAGCACCACATTGGACAGACTGAGCGGCGTCTCCTCGATCGCCTTGGCCTGCAGATTCTTCATTCCGTTGACCAGCTGCAGCATGATGAAGGCCACCTCCCGCGTCATCACATCATCGAATGCAGGCATGGCATTTGCATTCGTTGATCCATCTTCTGCGCCCATCGAATTGGCCGAGGATTCTTCGTTCAGTGTACTTAGATTCTGCACCGAGACTACATTCCTTAGATTGCCAGCAATTAAACCATTTCCATCCTTCAGGCCACTGAGATTTGGAATCGAGCCGCGGAAATTGAAGTTGCTCTTGTCCAGCACCTGCGACTTGCCCTTGAGTATTGATCCGATCGATTGTAGGGTCTCCAGCTGCAAACGGGGCAACACCGAGATGGTGGCCTGCAGCAGGGTCACCTCCGTCGAGGGCATCAGCGGCAGTTGATAGCTGGGCACCAGGTCACAGAATTCGGTCACCGGATTGAGCACATCGCTCACTCCGCCCGACAGCTGGCTGAGTTCCCCAGCCACGCCGCCCAGTTGGTTGCAGTCGGCCGACAGGGCCAAGGTCACCGGCGAGGAGCTCCACAGGGCGGCATGGAAGGCCTTCTTGCCCACCACAAAGGCTTGGGTTCCCTCCAAAATGGTAAAGTCCTCGTAGCGCAAGTTGATGGCATTGGCCAGCGGACGCAAGGCGGCCGGCACCACTGGAGTTTGCTGAAGCTGATTAGGAATATAATTAGTTTAGTTGTTTTAAATTATTAGTATGTGTATTCCCACCTGATCTAGCACCTGGGCGAGGGCCTCGTGATTGGCCACCACCACGGCGGTGTAGTTATCCTCAATGGTCTTGTGCACGACACTGCGTCCCTTGCGCATGCGCAAACGATTCGTGGCCTTGCTGCGGTTCTTGTTAGCCTATGAAAGTAAACGTTTTTAATAAGTTTTTATTTCTTGCTGTAGTTATTGTTAAGATTGAATTCACCTGTGGCATGCCCCAAACGCTGTCGTTGATGTCCGTGGCCACATCGCCGCCCGCCTCGCTACCGTAATAGCTGTACGGAGCATAGATATCGAACTCGCCCACCTCACTGCCCGCATAAGAGGCGGAGATGATGCGTGGAATGTTGGCTAAAAGTGAAAGTGGAGGTATTAGGTATTAGTTACAATAAACTTTTAGTGCTCAATGTTCGTATGAGGTTTTTTTCTAGCAAGGATCTTATAACCTACCCAAGCTGTTGTTCAATCCGTAGTTTCGCACCGGTCCATACTCGCTGCGCGAATAACTGGCAATGGAGGCCGTGTCCGAGTAGATATTGTTACGTCTCGTGGCCTGGGTCAATCTCTGGCCAGCCACGGACAGATCGATGTTGCTGCGCGTTGGCGGCGGAGGAGGAGTCGATGTGGAGGGCGTGGGTGTGGTATTTCCATTGGCAGCTGGCGGTGTCGGAGAACCCATCTTCACGAACTCGTACATGTTCTCATAGTCGCGCTTGTCCTTCAGATAGCTATCGATGGTGCTGTTGATCTTGCGGACTGAATCCTTGAGACTGCTGCGCTGGGCAGCATCCGCTGCATCCATGGATCGCTGCTCGAAGATCTCCAGTTTGCTGGAGATCGACATCTTCGGCTCGCTTTTCTTTTGGGGTATACGCTCAAAGGTGCTGGTCCTGCTGTTGGCAGTCGATGCGGACTTTCCTGCCTCCTGACCACTGCTGCTGCTGTTGGCATTGGTCTTACCCATCGTCTTGCCCTGATCCGTGGCTACATTGTCACCGTTTGACGAGCAAATGGAGATAGTGTCGGTGAGGACTCCACGCTTGCGCACCAGTTCCAGTTGGGCCTCCCTTTCCCGCATGCTGGCCGTGCGCTCCGGCTTTCTGGGCGCAATCGATGAGCGGATTTCACCTGTGAAGCATAGAAAATTTGAAATTTAGTTAAGTGAGATGCATTGCTACCAGTCTAAGTAATTAATAACTAATCAAATCGAATGGGTGCGGGACCGAGTGCAGGACATGCAGTCAAAACCTGCAGGTGAAGTCAAGCACCCCGGTGTGCCACTCATAACGGAGGATAGAGAAGACAAACAATCAGAAAAAGGCAAGTGCCTAAAATAATACATTTAATTTAAATAATAAACAAAGCAAAAAAAATATATATATTTAAATTGAGTACAAAAATTCTTCCACCCATACAAATTTTATGCATACAGAAAATGACCTGCTCCAGGGTAGCAAAACACTCGGATATTTTTTATTGCCGCAAGTAGAGTGTTAAAAAGTGTCAGTGGCTTTCTGCATTTTTCTGGTTTGCTGGCATCCAAGAATTGCGGAAAATCCGGCTCCACCCTCGTATTTCTACACCTGGGGGCCAAGTAGTTAGACAACCTGTGAGTACTAATTGCGATTTTGACCCACATTCGTGCCAAATTACAATTCGCATGGTGCTGCTGCTGCTGCTGCTGCTGCTGCTGGTGGTCAGCTTGAATGAGGTTGCTCTCGGATCTGGGTCTTTCTGGCGCTCTTCACCGTCCTCGATATCTAACAAATGGCTTCAGGTTGGGGTCTGGAATATAGCTTTAATAGCACGACAAGGTTCCAGGTGCCAGTTGCAGCGGCAGGTGTAACAAGTTCTCGCCGCATTCGCTTTGACCGCAAAGTGTCAGGCCAAAAGAAATGGGTCTCTGGTCCGCCAGTCTGGCAGTTTCACCATTTGGTTCTTTCCACCGACCAACTATCCACCATCAACATGTGGTTGGGTTACCTCATTGGTTCGGCCTGGCTTATTTTCGTTTCGATTTTTTTTATTTTTTTTTTTTGCGCTCATCTGGCAAACTATTTTGCTCTCTGGCTTGGCCACTTAACCCAGTTCGAGCCGGCTCATCACACTCGTTTGGATGCGGCGGATATGGTCATAAGTGGCGTACCTGTACCTGTATCCGTACTACGCTGAATGTATTTGTTTGTTCGCCCGTTATATTGATTAAAATGCGTAACTTGTTCTGCGTTTGGGTTTTGGGTTCTACTTTCCGAGGAGTTGCTGGCACAGCTTTTACCATTTACGGCAATTTTATTCGTGTTCTTGTTTTTCGACTCTCGCGTTTCGTATTTGTGGCTGCAATTGAAGTCAACAAGTTGGCAGAAGGAAGTGGGTGAAGTGGCCGAAACCCTTCAGACCCACATATTGTACATGTACGATACATACGATACATGAGCTGGCTGTGTTTTGAAGGTCGCCCAATTTCTGGGCGCTGTCAGTGAACGTGATTTGCTTACGCTTTCTTTTGGAATGCGATCACAATGGCCGGGAGAAATGGATGCGGGAAAAGGGGACACATATGTATGTATGTCGCCCACAGCTCATGGAATCGTGTCAATGGGAACGAGATTGAAATTGACTTCATGATTGGCGGAATTCCGCTTACTCATTATGCAGGAATCTCAGTGCTCTAAAACCAAAAAAAAATGTGTGCGAATAAAAGGCTTATTTGGTCTACATTTAGACCATTATGGCAAATTGGCCAAAGACTTTAATTTATCCTATTTAACTGAATTAAAAACCCTTTTAATCAAAGATAGTTTTACTAGGAATACCTTTACTTTTAAAATGTTTAATTCTAACCTGGCTTAATCATTAACTATCTAGAATTACCTAGAAAATCTTTTCAACCTAATAAGGTTAAAATAAATTTTTAAACTGATTTTACCATTCTGGTTTGTTTTTTAACTTACCCAAATTGGCGTAAACATTGTCGGCCTTCAGCTTCACGGATCCGCTGCCGGTTGCCAGTGGCAGGACACTGGAGTCCACGCTGCTGGCGCTGAGCGTGGCGGTCAGTTCGGTTTTCTGCTTCCGCCGGAGCTCGGCGCTCTTGGGCGGCGGAGGGCGTGCCGGCTTGTTGGCCTCATGGGCTCGTTGGCCCTCACTGGCGCTCGATCGAAGGGGCGGAGCTGGTGGCTTTGCCGTAACCACGGCCACTGTCTGGGCCGAAACGGAATCACTAGTCTTGGTGATATCCTTCACTACCTCCACGGCCGTGGGATTAATGTCAATGGGATGGATAATCACGAGACGTGGTTTCCCAGAGGCATTGCCCTCCTCGGTGCCGGTGCATATTTCCGTATACACGCTGCTCTCCCGCTTGGCCAGAGATTCACCGGACTTGCCTCCATTGGTGCCCATGCGCAGGAACTTCTTGA
This sequence comes from Drosophila melanogaster, assembly GCF_000001215.4. Classification (NCBI taxonomy): domain Eukaryota; kingdom Metazoa; phylum Arthropoda; class Insecta; order Diptera; family Drosophilidae; genus Drosophila; species Drosophila melanogaster. The sequence continues at coordinate 19,126,745 of NT_033777.3, read as the reverse complement.
TGGAGAACTTGGACTTTTGTTTCTGTGGCGGTGACGCAGAAGGGGATTTCTTATCCAAACCAGCCGCGGCCAGACATTCCTCGGACATGGAGAGATGACGTTGATTCCGGGGCGTTGGCTCCGGTGTCATCGGTTGCTTCAGGCTCAAAACCGAACTGGCCGATTGCAGCTGCATCTGCTTGGCCGCATTGGTGCGCTGCATCACGAATGTGTTGAGACTCCGGAACTTGGGATTGATCACGGCACGCTCGCGTTTGTCCTTCTCTCGAATGACGGGAGCTGCTGCCGCCACCGGAAGAGCTGGCTTCCTGGTGTAAAGGCTGCTGTTGTTGGTTGCAGATGCAGCTGCTACAGTTGCTGCTCCTGCGGTTCCGGCGGGAGCACCTGTTGCTGTCGCTTGGCTCTCGGTAGATGACGATGATGATGATGTCTCACTTGGGCCGGATGACGTGGCCTTTTCCGCTGGCTTTGCTGCCGCCTTTGTCGCCTGCTCGAACTCAACTACCAGACTGTAATCTCGTTCCGGCGTGGGCGGAGCGCTAAGCTTTGGCTCTGGCGGTGGATTCGGGGCTTTGCCCTTTTTTAGCTTGGCTTCATCAGCGGCTAGATTCTCTTTGGCCAACTGGAGACACTCGGTGGACTTGGAAATGGCCGACTGCAGCTGGCTGATGAACTGCTGCTCGGCGCAGCTGGGTTGTCGTTTGCCCAGGAAGCTTTTCAGCTGGCTGCCATTGCTGGTAGCATTGCTGCTGGGATGGCTATTGACAAGTGGTTTCACCGGGAGTTCTGGTTTTTTGAGACCGTGTAGGAACGACGGCCTGGCATCGATCTTCATGGGCGGTGGCGGTGACTTTGGCAGGGCGGGAAGCTGCTGCTCCGCCTCCTTTTCGACCGTCTGCTTTTGTTTCTGCTCCAGACTGTTGTCCGGATCGGCACTGCCATCGGGTTCGCCATGTAGCTCCCGGCTCTTAACCGCTGGCTTGGGCACCGCTTGATCGCCTATTTGAATATCCTCGTAATCTGAGTTATTGGTACTGGCACTCAGCTTCTTCTCCGCCAGAAGTTGACGCTTTTCCCCACTGGCCGCCGTGCCCTTGGCCAATCCCAAATTCTTGTACTCGCTACCCAAGCTAATGCCGATTCCCGAATCCGATTCACTGCGAATCATATTGTAGGCATTCTCCTCATCCGAACTGCCATCAAAACTGCTGCCCGTGGAGTCTAGGGCGTCATCCGAACTGCACTTGGTGACGATCAGACCATCGGACGTAATCTTGCTGGTCATAAAGTTACCCTCGTGAAGATTGTAGCTGGCTGCCCGGGTCTTTGAACTAAGCAGCATATCCGTGATGTACTGCGAGCTGGAGTAGTGTGAATTGCTGGAACTATCTGTCTGTGCGGCAGTTGCTACGCCCACCTGCTCGGAGTATTTGCCATCGGGAAGATTCTCGTAGCTCAATTGGGTCTCGACGACATCATAGTAGGCGGATACACCATTTTCCGTATCCGAACAATTGCTGTCCGTGTCCGAGTATTTGTGGCACACGTTCACCTTGGGCTTGGCCTGGTCCCTGGTGATGGGCGCATTCCGTGCGATGGGCTTCTTAAGGTCGAGAAATGGCTTTGGGGAGTCACTTAGCGCACTCAGCTCGAATTTGATCTTGCTGCTGTTGTGGCTATTGCTGTTGCTGGCGGATGTGGAGATGTTGCTTCCGCTTCCGCCTGAAGATGCGTCCGATGCATTTGTCTCACTTAGCTTCTGCTTCTGCTCCAATGTCTCCGAGATTTCGTCCAGCAGTGACTTCTCCATTGCCCGCTCAATGGGTGGACTATCTTTGCCATCTCGCGATTGAGTTGCCGTTGCGGCAGCTGCCCCTGTTGCGCTGGGCGTTGTGCTTTTGGCCATGGTTAGCGTGGGCGTTAGGGTGGTGGTCACCTTTTTGGTAACACTGGCAATTGCAGTAGTTGTACTACTGCTCTTGATGGCTGTGGCTGTGGTTATGGTCGCTGGTTTGGCTTTTGCCGGTGTTGCACCAGCCAATGATGATGCAACTGATTTTGCTGCTGTGCTTTTGCTTTCCGCGGACGCAGTTTTCGCTGGAGCCGGTGCGGATTTGCCCATGGGCTGGCCAAAGGGCATCACATTGATCGTTAGGGTCTGTTTCTTGCCCTCTTTGTCGACCTGAGGGGCTCCCAGTTTTAAGGCGGCAAAGGATTTCTTGATATTCTCCTCGGCATCGCCCAGCAGATTGCCATTGTTCATATTGAAGTCTGTGTTGGCCCTGGTTATCCTCTTCAGCTCTTTGGTCTCCTCGTCATCCGTCTCGCTAATGGCCATGTCATCGTGCTCATTGCCAAGGTTCATAAAATCGTGATCGTCATCGTCGTCGTCGTCCTCCGACCACTCGCCGCCATAGCCGATGATTTCGTGCAGTTGCTTGGGAAAGCACACCTTGACGCCCTTTGAGTTAACGGACTTTCCAGAGCCATTTCCCGAGCCGCTGGAACTTGAACTGGTACCGGTCAGTCTGACACCGAAAGCCTTCTTGATGATGCTTTTCGCCGGAGTCTTGTGCTTGTTGGGGTAATCCGTTTTGACCTCTTTGTCCGGCTTATGGCCGCCACCCATTTTGGAGGCAGCTGCTGCAGCGGCTGCCTTGTGCTCATCCTTGGACTTGAAGCAGTTCGAGCACAAATCCTTCTTCCAGGCATTCTGGGTGAAGTGCGAACAGATCGAGGACGACATCGCTTAGACTTTACCTTTGCTATTGCTCCCGCCGACGAAACAACCTTAGGCCATATTCTGCAAGGGAAAAATGGGAAAAAAACATTGAATCAGTTAAGCGGTCGTGAGTTATGGTTTGATGAAGATGATGATGATGAGGTTGTTAGTTCGTAAGCCTAAACTTTCTTTGCAAAATATTGCGCAAGCTCACAATTAACTTTCACTGCCGCCTGCAACGCAATCTCAACTTCTGCCGCATGACTCAATATTGATTGAGTGGAGAAGTTGAGCCCAGCAATTGCGACTGTGCCATGTGGCCATGTGGTCATCATCCAGCCCCGAAATCATGGCCACACACTGCCATTTGCCCAGGCAGCTAGCTTATCAATCAATCTTCATCTTGATAATGAAATTATTGAAATTTTGCTGATGATGATGTGGCCGCCGCTGCTGTTGACTTCATGGACTGCCAGAATTGGTGGTTGGGAAAATGTGGAAATGGATAGATGGGCTTGACAACCACATAATTTACTGTACTGTGATTGTCACATCTCTCTCTCTGCCTGGAAAACCCATCGATTGCGGTTGGGTAATCGCCAGTTGCAGCTGCATGGCTACTGTTTGTCGTTTATTTTGTCGACTGTTTGCAAATGACTTTCTAAACACGGCCGAAACTGCAACTGCATGTGCAACACTCCACGCGGCACAGTAATGCCTAACAAAAAAAACAAATCTAGGAAGTGCCACACAAATTAAACAGACAGACAACTCATTTGTAGCTACGAAATTGGCGGCTTTATTTGGTCAGAGCTTCTAGAAGTGATTCAAAGGCAAACTGGTTTCCATTTAAGGAAGTAACCATTCAATTTGATAATTTCCCAAACAAAGTCACGCTGTTTCCTGTAGAACATTATAGGTCTAATTTAATGACTAATTTGTGAGAACTCGAAACCTGTCTCTCTTATTTTGTATACCCATTTCTAACGCTTTAAAGTACCTCTTCTTTTTGTTATTTGAATTCTTGTAGTCATATCATCGGTAGATCAAATTACTTGGTACCAAATTATCCGATTTATCTGGAAGATCTGCTTAGAATGCCTCCGACAATTTTGGGGCGTTTCTAGTGAACCACTTTACACAACTTCCAGCGGCAACATAGCCATTCCGCCGCTAACAATGTAACTATTTTGAGCTCTTTAAGCCATTAACTTCTTCATATGGCTGTGAGCATCTCTACGCAAGTGTGTCACTTGAACCAAAACACCAAGTTTAGGTGCTGAAATTTGAAGGTGTTGCTGATGTTGCTGGTGTTTTTGGCCATGCTGCTGCTGTCGCGGCGACAACAATGAAGATGACAGCAACAGCAACATTATAGTTTCTGGCTTGTTTTGAGGCAACATTTATCAACGCCAGCGCCGAGGAAAGTTGACCCATTGTTAAATGTGGCCGCAGTGCTCGACTTCTGTTGCTGCCACGCTTGATTTCTGCAGCAGATGCAGATGTTGCTGCGGCTGCTGCATCTGCTGCATACACCAGATTCCCCAGATCTGCGTTTTTGGGTCAGCATTTTGACTTGACGTTAATATGCATAAATCTCGACTTTGTGCAATGCGGTCGCGGAAACAATTGGAAACATCGAATGATGATTGGGGGGGTAGGGAGCGGGAAAAGGGTTGTTTGGCAAATTGCATAACTGGGCCAGCTAAATGTTGCTGCTGTATTTTTGTTTTTGAATGTGCCCGCATTGTTACCCATAAATTTTAGACTTCGCTCGCGGTTACCGTTTGTTTTTATGTCTATTTCTGCCACGGATTTTTTTTGTTTTCATGTTAATTTTCTTTCACTCATTTGCATTCGGTTGCGGAATCGATTGGCCATTTATTTATGGCCACACACAAGTTGAGCGAACATAAAAAAAAAAAAAACGGGCAAAAGGCGATGAGAGTTGTGCCCATTCTCATGGAAAGCAAGTGTATCGCCAGATCACATATATGTCTGCATGTTGGCCAACTATTGAGCGAAAAACACTGCGATAACACTGAGAAAAACTGTCAAAGACTGTAAAAGAAATGCAGAAAATGCACAACAAATTGTGGGGCCCATTTGACCATATGAAAGCCGTTTGCCCAAGTTCCAGCCGCCAGCAGCAAACGAAATGAAGATGGTGTGGCAGCCACAACTCGAAATGGAATGCTGCAGCAGGCAGCATCGACAACATCTCAAGCTATTTTTCAAGTTTGGCAGTTGGCCTGGCAGCAGGAATGCTGTTTCCCTCCCCACAGATAAGATTGCTGGCCAGTGAAAAGAGATATCAAGGCGTGTTGCTGCTGCCGCTGCTGTTGTTGCGGCAAAAGTGTTACACAAATAAATCTACATAAATTTCAGGCCAGCGCTAAGCTCCTGACCAAAGATGGCTAATTTATGCCTGGCCAGGACGTCAGCTCGTTAGCCAAGTTTGCTATCTAAGGTGAGTGGTTCACTTGGACTGATGGATTCTGGTGGGGAAAAGTGTTCGTGGGCGTTACAAACTAATCGATGCACCGTCTGATCTGAATTTGCATTTTTCTGCATATACTGCAGCAGAAGTCCGTCTGCCTGCCAATTGGACACACACGAAACTGGCGTTGAAGAAAACCGTTCCCGTTTTCGTTACGGCGGCAACCCATTTCGATATTTTGCATTCTGGCATTTTGTATTTGCTTTAATCTGATCGGGCAAAACAGTTAGCTTGACCGCAGCCCGCAGGCAATCGAGGCCAACAGGTTTTAATTTTTTTTGCTTTCAGCCAAAAGCAGGAGAGTTCTGAAGGCTATTCTTAACAGCACATCCTAGTCTTTGTTTGGGTTAGCTGATGTCTTTTCTTTTTGACAACGAAAGTGGGTTAAAGCCGACTGATTCAGCCGCAACCGCAGCACAGCAGACCAGAGTGGCGCAACAAAAAAAAAAAAAGAGAAAAATTCCAGAACCGAATTTTTAATTTAATCACCAGCGAGTGTTGATTCCCATTAAAGCCAAAACAGGAAAGCGAAAAGCGCAAAAGCACGAAATTGAAACGAAATGAAGCGCGAGATGAGATGAGCGGAGATACAGAGGTGCTATATGGATATATATGCATATCGTTCCATCTGAAAATCGGGATGCGGGGCATTCGGCAGCTTTGTTCCACATTTGCACGTGAGATTTATGCGTGGCTGTGGCCCCCCAACTTCTGGTGTTTATTTATACATTTATCGTTATGTATACGCACGTACTAATGGATCCGTATGATCCGCAGCCATATCCACCTGTGTTCTCTTCGCTCCACACGGGATTATGCAAAGCAGCGGCGGTGGAATGCTCTCCGCCTTGTTTACATTGGCTAAGTTATGCAGCGGCACTCGGCGAAGTTTTTGGCCAAAAAAGAATTATTCGCTGGGTTGGGCCTCTTTGCCACGAAACGGATGTGGTGGGCGATCCACCGCCAGCCAAATGTCAACTATTTGCCTTTAAAGGTAAGGCAGCAATTGAGTTGCGGCAGAGAATCGAAGAATCAAAGCTCAAAAACTCAATTTCTAACAATCTGGCTTAGAAGTTCAAAGTTCAAGTTCAAGCGTGTGCTCTGCACTTCAGTTTTATTGCATTTTACTCACATGCTTTGGGCCTAATTACGCTTTCAAATTTAATCAGCTGCTGCTTACTGAGAGCTCGCCAAGTGTGGGAAAGTTTTGGCGAAAAGTCTGAGAAAACTTTATGCGGATTGATATATTAACAACGTTGCAGACCGAAGAAAAAAAGATCGCATAACTTAATAAATATCTTTTATCTTTATACCATGCCAACTTTTTATTAGAAATAAACCGTATTTTGAATTGTTATTCAGTTAGTTACCAACATAAATGTCTTGGTTGTATGTGCAGTTTTCAATGCCAAGTCGCAATCAAATCCAACTGATATATGCCAAAAATATTTTCGTTTCCCTGTTCACACGCGCTCAACCGAACACTAGAAATTTGGCTGGGAGATTGTTTAATTAAAGCCAAGTCAAAGTTGCCATTAGCTTGCGTTGTTGTTTGTGCCTCTCGAGAACTTGCCGGATGTTGATGCAGGCAGCAGGGCAATTTTGTCAACAGGTAATACAACAAACTTGTGCGACCACAATAATGACAACAAAAAGGCAGCAACAACAGCAGCTGCAGCAGCAACACAGCAGCAGCAGCAACGTCAACATCCAGCAGCAGCAGCAGCAATTAAATTGTGAAGAAGTTGTTTGTGAAGGGGGAAGGGGAAATTACTGTAGTAGTGCCGCTGGCTGTTTGAAGCCTTTTAAGCATAAACATAGTTGACGACTACTAACTGCTTTAAGAAGAAGTCAAGGCAGCGTGATTAAAACGGAAAGATTGGATAGGGAAAAGTTGTTAGATGGTACCTTAGATGGTACCTTTTGGCCCAGCACGTTTTGGATTTAACTCGAAGTTAAGTGCCAGAACATACATATTTATGTTGACCACCCAAGATGCCACCAGCGACATGATTTCTTGATGGCTTGTCACATACTGCAAATGGTTTGGGCCAAAAGTTACTTGTCCGCCTGTCAATTAACCCGAATAACGAGCCCGACTCACAGCTTCGCGTCCAGCTGCCAATATTGCCAGTCATTCGATGCCCGCCGGCATATCATGTCGGGTTAATTGAAGTTGCCATACTTGCTAAGCTGCTAAACCAAAAGGCCTTACAGCATTAGCCCACAAGGCCTCGCAGGCCAAGTTTGGGTTTATTTTTAGCAGCCCAGTTGATTACGGAGAAATGTTTTATGTTCATTTTCGCCAAGGATATTCCAGGAAAATGCGGAGGGGGGAGCAGCAAAAGCTGCGGGGGAGCTGCCTTAATCAACCAAAGCCTGTGAATTTATGCCTGTGAGCGCGCCCACATCTTCCTGCCTCTTAGTGTTGCAAAGAAAATAAAAAAAAAAGAAGGGAGAAGTTGGTGGCGTTGGTTGGGGGGCTGAACGAAGCACATATATTTCAAGGTTAAGTTCCCATGTCGTCTTCGTTTTCATTTGCTGTTGCGTGACGCAGACAAAGAGTATTAAAAAGAAGGGGTAAAGATGAAAAGGAAGCTGAAGAAGGCACACTGGCAACGTGGCGCAAAAGAATGACAGCAGTGGCAGCAGCAACAGCAACAGCAGCAACATCAGCAGCTGCAACAACAGCAAAACAAGACAGTGCAAATTAATAAATGAAAACGCATCCATTGATGCAACTGTTGCCAGGGGTCCAAAAAGCTGCTGGCCTGTTGCTGCTGTCTTGTGTTCATATCCATTACTAGTACAGGGTATAATGGACTATTTGAAAAGTAAAGTAAAGTAATATAGAAGGCAGAATTGGTATGTCTGTCTATACAAGCGTATGTTCGTGTGCAAGGATCGCAATGAGTGCGAGTAAGGGGTATTTGATAGTCGAGTCACCGGACTAGAGCGTTCTCACTTGTTTGTTTTTACCAGCACGCACATGTGTTGCTGCAACATAGGCTTAATTAAAGAAATACACTCCCTTGACGCTCCCCTTGAATTCCCCTCCTGCAACAGAATGTGTCGCTAACTTAAAACGGGGATCCGATTTCGACTTTGTATTTTTGTTGCCTCCCAGCAGCAACAGCTGTTGTCGTAACTTGACTTTATGACACAGCCCACCAAACCACTCCCTACTACTGCTAAGTTTTTAATACTTCTGCATTAAAATATTTTACGATCGCTGCGTCTTAATGAGTGCAAGTGTAGAAGAGAACTTTTTTCAGTTGGCTGCATTTGAGGACACCAAGTCAAATGAGATACATATAAACAACAAAAAATAATAAAAACCTGTTGCGTGGGATAATTTTGTAGGCGCCACAGTCTCCAATTTGCTGGACAATTTGTAAGTGCCTGTTGCCGGGACAGGCACAAATTGCAACTTCAACTGCAACTGCAACAACTTGTAATGGAGCAGTGAGTCATGTTTGCGGGACACACAGCTGCGTAGTTTTTGTTTTTTTTTTTTATCTTTTTGGGGTTTTGCCACAGGCGGATGACTGCCATTTTATCCGGCTTGCGGTTTTGAGATCTTGACCAGAACAATAAAACGCCCAAAAGCACGAATTCCCATACCTGCTCAGCCCAAAAAACTCTTTTTTGGCCACCTAATGTTCGTGGTTGGGACTTATGAATGCCTGTTTGTTTGACTTTTATTGCACAATTAGAATATGAAATACCAAATAAAAGCAAATACAAAACTTAAGCAATTTGAGCTTGAATCAAGACTTACTTGGCAAGACGAGAACAGCTTGCCCATTTGGCTTGAGCAATTTTCGATGTCTGCCAGCGGTCTAAGGCAATTGTCTCAGAAATGCGATGGTGAAGGGTCTGCGGATTGGCTACAAAGAGCCCCATGTAATTGTATGCCAAAGGTCAACAACTGTGTTGGATTTGGTAAAAGCAAATATGGCAAAAGCAAACAATATCCAGACAATGTATGTATCTTATATATGTTGTATCTTGCAACAGTACGGCTCCTTTCCATGCACAAATTAGTAAAGCTAGAAAAATTAAAATTAATGTGTAGTTTTAAAGGATTTTCCAAGTCAAATGAGGAGTGAACAATAAAAACAAAACGACTGATTTAAAACACTAATTTTTAATAAATCACAAATCACACTTTAATCACAAAACTTAGTCACTCAATGGCTTAACTTCTCTGCTATCTGGGATGCTTTTCGTTGAAGCTTTACTAACTCTTCTCTTAATTCGGGCAAGGACTTAGTTTCTGAAGAATGTATGATCAAGACCTTCTTGGTTGGTGGTTCGCCAAAATCTAAAGCTTCGTAATAGCGCACTTCTGTTGACAATCCAGTCAACGTTAAACTTCTGGATCACTGGATTTGACTTTCTCAATCATCTCTCTCTCATTTATTACCATGTAGTTGATGAAATGAGCATGAGTCCCAAGCTTAATGCGATAAAGTGTTGGAGATGGTACATCTCTTTTAGAGGCTTTTGCCATCGCTCCGCCAACTTTAAAAATCGATGTCTCTCCGATGGCCAGTGAATTTTGCACTGACGAAATGGGAGCACTTAGTCCTGGTTTTACCCAAAGCGGTGGTCCAATTGCAGTCTTCACTGGTGCAGCTTGCCAGTGGACGCAGCACATCTTTTCCAAAGCTCAAATACGTTGGATGATTTTACGACATAGCTTAACTTTTTTGTACACTAATAACCACTTACAGTAAAATCTTTGGACACACATTATTAAAATCTTTGAAGAACCATTTTACTACTCGTATTGTTAAACTAAATAAAAGAAACCAATCGAAAAATGTAACGTAAAGTCTCTTTAACCCATTTTTCAGTAATAAAGTGCAACAATTTTTCAAGCTCGAAATTCTGCAGCAATGACGACAAAAGAAATAGCTGCTAAATCCATCTTGTTGGCTGCGTGCAACAGTGTGATGGCATCTGTATCTGTATATTGAGCACAAATTGCACGCAACGTTTGTCAAACTCGGTTTGCTTGCACGTATTACGTATACGCACTGTTGCAAGGCCAAACAATGGCTCGTGTGCAGACGGAGACAAAAGCCTTACCAAACACACACATGCCACATGAGTGGCAGCTGCAGCAATTGCTCTTGTTGCTGCTGCTGTTGCCGTTGCTTATGTTGCCGTTAGCCGTTGCAAGTTGCAACTGTCGCCGGCTGGTGCGATAAACAACAAAAGAAAGTCAGTAAACCACTGCGGGAATGGCCAAGTTCAAAGTTCAATGGAAGACGAGCAGGAGCAGCAGCAGCAGCAGCAGCAACATGTTGACAGCGACAAGCAATTAGCCAAGACAGATGAAGGGTTCATCTCATGCGGGGGGGTTGTGGGGTCACTGGTTGGTTCAACTGCAGGGCAAAGCGCGCGAATCAATTTACATTTGCATCTGCAGTCGAGGCATTTTGTCTTTGGGCAACGAACCTGCAGCTTAAGCACTGCATTAAATAATCATAAATAAAGTTTTTTTCTTCCTTGGTTTTTAATTTTTTTCGTGTGCCTCTTACCACATCCATAGAAATTGAGCTACCGGCAAACGGAGCGCTTTCCACCTTTGTTTGATGTGGAAAGTGCATCGGCCAGCGGGCTCATGGGAAATTAAATCAATTGAACCGTCTGGGCTGGTGGCGGATTTTGAACTTGGCTTAATTAATCTGTGCAGCCTTTCGAAAGTTTGGTCAACAAAATTGAATTGAATTTGCCAGCCGAACAACAGGGACACGCCCAGCGCAAAAATTATTTGTTTTGCTTTGTTGTTTGACATTTAATTGGCATTAATTACTATCCCCTCAACTGTAAACGCACGCCCCTCTCGTTGGCCAATCACGGTCACAACTTTCACTGGTTCGCCTACACCAAAATTGGTAACCAAAAGCGGCCAATAGGCGTGGGGTAGTGGCAAGAGTGAAGTTGGTGGCCAATGCAATTGACATTTTCAATTGAAGCATTCGAGCGGGTCTTGGCCAAGGCTTATCGCTATGCGCCATCCAGGCGGCAACTTTACCCAAAACCCATTATCATTTTGACTGGCAGCAGCCATTAGACAGAAGCCGCCTCGGTTACACTCAGAAAAATTGCTAATATAAGGAATTTGGAATCTTAAAGATATTATATAAATCTTAAAACTTATTCGTTCAACAACAGTTATACACGAATCATGGAAATACCGAAACTAGAAAAGACTCTTTGTAGATTTAGGTTTCAAAATATTAAAAACCATACATTCGACCATACTCGACCATTATGCAACATAAGATAAATATATAAATTTACCCCTTGTCATCACCTAAAGTTAATAGGAATAGAGGGCTGCAGCTGATTGGGAACGTTGCATGCCAGCGGCTCATTTGGCTCAATTAACTTTGGCCGGGGCAACAACAGTTTAGCACCTAATCGTTTGCTACCCACTGAAAAGCGGGGAAATGCCAACAGAATAAAGCCAAAATGCGCTCGTTAATTAATAAACAGTTCCGCCGCATAAACGGTGCCACAAATCAGCGGGCAGCATACAGAAAAATGGTGGTGGAATGGGAGCTTGGCCCACACGTGTGCAACATGTCACCTGGGGAACGGAATGGAATTGTGCGGTGTGGCATGCAACATTTACGAGCTTGTCGCTGCAAAGATTTTCATTCCAGTTCCCCTGCGAGTGGGAGTCTCGGCGAAAAAATAAGACAAAAGTATAGTGTATATATTTATGTATAAGCCGAATTCCAGAAAACAAATTCTCCGTCAAATGGATGCGATGTTCGAGGGGAAGGGGAGGGGGATTCGAGCGATGAATGCGGCAACATCAGATAACTAGACAAATTTGTCTTGCTTTGTTTTGCGTCCCGTCTCGAGTGTAATTTTGTTAGAAATGGAAAGTTTTATTGTTTGCCATCAGTCGAAAGCAAATCTCTGGGACTAAACGATGTCGAATGATGCAGCCGGCCAGCTGTTATATCTACGTTTTCTTTCCGTTTTCTTCTACTGGCGACGGGCTTTTTACACATTACAACTTATTTTTTTCTTTTTTTTTTGTTTCTAACTGGAAAAAGTAAATCTGGAAATCTATTCAATTGTGACCGTTGACTGAACGACGTTCGACCGAAGCGAACCAAACTGAAGCGTTTCCATCAACATCAACAATGGAGTGGCATTTTTCCACAACTTCTTCAGCGTCTGCCGTTTTATGGGCTGTACAATAAATTTGGTATGAAATTAGATTTATCTCTTCATTAAATGTATATAGGATATATATATTTACGTGTATCTGAGAAGAAACTTCGCTTTCAGCACAATGGAAAGTTTCTCAAGCTGGCCCCGAAATACCAAAAAACAAAAAGAGAGAACGCAATACGCGATTTCCTCGACTATCAGATACCCGTTACTTAGCTGACAGCAGTGCGAATGAGAAAGTTCAACAATCCTTTTGGCATTGAAAGTAAAAAATTCAACATTTGTTCTAAAACTGTGGGCAGCTTAGGATTAGCTTTTACAGTTCCTTCTACCTACATACTTTTCAACGAATCGAGTATACCCTTTCACTCTAAGAGTAAAGGGTATAAGAAGAGGTTTTCGCAGCGAAAGCGATTTTCTGATTTTCTGAATCTGAGTCGCAGGGCGAAGAAGAGTTCATTGGCATTCGCATAATTTCTGCGTCATTTAACACACATATCTCTTAGTAAGTGGCCAGGCCAATTAAGGCCGATAATTAAAGACACGGCTGCCAACACAGTTGCAACACTTCGAACACTTTGGCTGCCGTTTAGGCCAACTTCCATTGTTCGACAGGTTGTCAGTTGCATTTGCAATCTGCTGCATGCCATTTGCAATGGGATTTCGATCTTCCTGGTCTTCGGAAAGCCTGGGACCTGGGACCCGTTCCCACTCTCTGCTCTGCTCCAGCACACCTGCCAACACATTGTTAGCCGCCTCGAATTACCCATGTTGTTTGTGGCCTGGGAGTGCACCTTCAATTGGCATGCCAATTGGCCTGGCAACGAAAGTGTAAATTATGAAAAACACGCCAAGTCGGGCCTACCGAGTTATCAAGTTACATATGCACGTTTAGCGTTACGCATTTTTGCATTCTGTGTGAATTTGATTGTGATTTGCCATTCCCTTACCTGCTTGAACTTTTCCACCTGTCGCACGGTATCCTCTGTTAATCTCGTTGGGCTTTACAATCTGCAATACAAATGAAAAGTATTTATTATTGAATGCATGGTTGTTAAAGATTATAACCTACTTATAATATACACATATATATTTTTAAATATGTACTAATACTAAAAGGCATGCCAATTGAAGACCTTGGGAAGACAAATATATCATTTGGCGCACTCAATCCATTTTCTCTGTTTGACTTAAGCTACTTTGAATCCGACTTACAAAATATTAAAGGAGGTTGCCAAATATAATATATTACAAAGGCAATTTATTATGCAAAAAGGTTGATGTATTTATCGATCTCAGGGTACGAATGCCAATCATTTGCCAAGAAACATAAAAATCTGACCGCTGTCCACAAGTACTGACTGCAGTTCAATGGCCTGTGGGCGCGCATGCAAAATTAGTCAATTTCGTTTGGTGTAATTCAAAATCAGTAATCGAATTACGAAATGCTAAGGCGCCAGCTGCCCCCCCCCCTCCTCAGCAAAAAGACTTGCCGTTTTAAAAGCCCCTTTCTCGGCTTTTAGCCATGCAATGACCCGAATTCAATGCACGTCGAGCTCATATTTTACGAGTTGCACTGCCAGCAAACTCAAAAAACAGTTGGCATTTGGGGGTATTTAGTCGCTGGCAAAGTCTCGACTTCAGGACAACACCACCCTCCCCCCTCTGAACACCACCAACGAACGTTGTAATCGAGCTACAAAATATTTATTGTCATTCTCCTCGGGCTTGCCCATGGTTTCGGTTAAACTTGGCTTGGCTGAACTGGGCTCGACTTGACTTGGCCAGAACAAGTTGCAGCCCGCTTAAAATGCACTTGAGCACTCCGGTTAACCCGAGGTGGCGATGCAGATGCAGACGGGTGGGTGGGGGTATTACGATAAAAGAGAACTGTTCCATCAAGGTTAACTTGGCCAAGTGGCTGGCTTTTACGGCGCACTTGTCCGTTCCTTCTCCTGGGGATTCGAATTGGCAGACAGTGGAAAGCCAATTCTATTGTCAATTAGCATGGTGTGATAAAAACTGACCGCTGCAAGGTCGCCTGTTTAGTCAGATCAGACCTGAATATGCGGTCGGCCACATTAATTAGCATATTTATTAGACAGCAGAAAAAAAATCAATTAAAACGATAAGCGGTGGTGAGGGGAGTAAAAGGCTAAAACGAACGCATTAACAAGAACAGACAGTGACTTTGTTCGCAGAATTATTATAAAAGGGGGCCAATTTAATATGTTGTCATTATTATATATATATACATATCATAAACTATCACCTAGATAAAATTTTATTTTCATGTATTTTAAATTTTAGGCTTAAATCAAATAAACAATTCCCCAAATGGAAGCAAATGAACATAGGAAAATGATCCGACTATGTGTAGGTTCTGCTTGTAATATTTGTATAAAATTTAAACCCATTATATCCACTGTAGCGATATATCCAAACTAATCTCAACCGCACCCATGGGAGCACTTGTATCGTTGCTCACAGCTATTGAATGCAAATTGCACGTGTGGTTTTACTGGCTTATTGATTGCGATTCGAAAGTGGCTTTTAATTAACTTCTTAGCCCCGGAGCAGCTGTCACTACCTGCAGAATTGATATTCTAAACGGATTTAGTGGGAAAAATTGTGCGTTCATAGGCTAATTAAAGTGAAATTGGCAAATCCGCACTCATCTAGCTACGTTAAATTTGTCAGTTAGCCCGAAAAAGGTAATTGAAGACGCCTTGCGAGAAAGACAAAACAAACAAACAGAACATATAAACCAGGGCTTTTGTTATGCGATTCAGTGGAATTTCCACGAGTGCTCCAAACGGAGTGGGAAGCTTGGGACTAAACTGGACTGGACTGGGCTGTGTTGGACACCGGGAGGAGGTGGAGGAGGAGCTGGAGCGGAAGCGGGAGTGATAATAAAACAACACCGAAGGTCATTACTGGAAAAACGGGTTTTTCTAGCCAACCTCTGCGGCTCTGCAGCATGAAGTGAGTAAGCATTTAGCATTAAAATACCGTTGCGATTATGGCGTTTGAATATGCATGGGCGAAGCGACAGTCGCTGCTGCGGGCGCTATGTCAACCCCCCCCCCCCCTTGGAATCCTTCCTTTTTTTGGCCAACAAGTTCGCCTTAATAGACAACGCGCCAAATGCCGCCAGTTTTGCTGTCCCAGCTCCAGTTGCTCCGGAGCTGCTGCAGTTGCATCTGCATAAATTATGCACCCAGAGCCATTTGCAAATTGTCATTCAACGCTGCGACGACAACTACTGGATTGGCGACATCTCCGTGGATGATGACGCCGATGAGGAGATGACGGTATGAAGTGATGAAGAAACGGCCAGATGGAGATGCGGATGACATGGCTTCATGCCCACGCCGGGTTAACGCCTCGTTCGCAAATCTGGTTACTAATGGCCACGATGGAGATGGTGGCGCTGATGCCATTAAAGGTCAACGGGCGGGCGATGGAACGAGTTCCAGATGCGATTAACGCTGAAAGTTGATTAGTAATGTAGCCCAGATTTATTTATGAACTATCCAACTGCATCGCAAAGTTGTACTTTGAACGAGCCACTATTCTTTATAGATACATAAAGACTAAAGATACTGAGTTAAATTTCAATCTCCTCTTCTGAATGAACTCTAGCGTGTGCCTAAACTTTGCTGAATTTCCATTGAATTTTCTAAGAAGTCAACAGTTTGAAAGTATCTGAATGGATACTTAAGATTTACTACAGTTCTTAAATAACTTTTTTTGGCTGACAAAAAAGTTTGTTGTCAAACAGCAGCTGTAAATGCAGAATATTGAATGAATGTAACTTTTTCCACATTTTGCATATTTAAGGGATTAACTTAGAACGCAAATCAATAAAGTTGTTTCGATTTTATGGACTTGAACTTCTGCTTTTCTGGTTCAAGAAGCATGTATAGTGAATATTTTGGATTTGGTAAGCTAGTTAAGATATTTTTTTAGATATTCTTCATAGCTCTTCAGATGACTTAACCGTTTTAAACCCTTTGGAATTCCTGCATTCTTTTGCTTAACTAAACCAACATTTTTACATAAGTCACAGAGAGAAATGCTGGCCGGCTTTTATTTGGCTATAACTGTAAGTGTCATCAGAAAGCGGTTAACCGGTTCTAAAACTCACTCCTCAAGCAACCAGAGGCGTAGCCAAAAAGGGGGTTCCAGTCGTGGTCAATGATTTAGAGGAACTTTATCCCAAATGATTACCGCTTTGAAGATTCCACACGAGCTGTGCCCCATAATCAGCCGCTTATGACACTTCTTTCTAGTTTCCCAACTATTTCTTTTTTTTTTGGGTCCAAAACCAGTTGGCGTTCTCTTCTAACCGTTAAGTGACCAGCCGTAGCCCCAATGCAATTCAAATGCAGATGAGTTGCTATCTCCATCTTTCTCCCGACTGCGTCATTGCCACTGCTGCAACTTGAAAATGCAACTGCAACTTTCTACGACTCGGCGTTTCGAGTGGAGTGCAATCGAATGCTTCAATGGAGCAGAAAACTTTAGGTGGCATCTCACTCAGCCTCAGTTTGTTTTTTTTTTTGCCATGGCTCGTACTCCCTCCGCGGGTCCAAATGTCGCAAATGAAGTTGAAGTCAATTTACTCAAGCATTGGCATTGCAACTGCAGCAGAAGGAGCAGCAGCCAAGTTTCCACTTGAGTGGAAGAGCTGAGCATGCAAATTGTGAGCCACGTTTATATGTACATATGTATGGATTTGGGTCCGGGCCAATAACCAGTGCAATACAGTTGGCCATATTTAATGGCCGCTTAGCCGCACAATTAATTTGTCAAAAAAAAATTGGTGGCAAGTCAAGAGCTCACGGGGAGGGTAATCTGTCAAGGCATGTTGGCTGGTGGCAGGTGGGCAGGTGGCGCAACTTTCACCTTGACCGGTTGGCCAAAATGCTAAAGTCAGAGCCGGCCAAAATTGCACTGCAGGCAATGGTCTTAGCCAGAGTTATCATCATTAAATTCGGCACATTTAATTAGACACTTTGCAGATGCCTCGCATTTATTTAGCCGTAGAGTTCCGAACCGGGGATCCGCACAAAGAACTTCCCTTCACTGCCCCATCACTCACTTGGCTCTTTGTCCGCGTTTTGTTTGAGCTTGTGTGTTTTTTTTATTTTCGCTGCTTTTGGTAATTTGCATTTCTAAGCTTGGCAAATTGGACAAAAAGACAACTGCGGAGAAGGCATTGAAAAGTTTTTCGCATTTTTGTGCGCTGTTAATTAGCCACGAGAAGCGTAATGCGCATAATGGCTATTAGATGGTATAGCAGATGTATATATAGATAGATAGATATCGGACTATAGGAATTTGTGGAAAGGAGAGTTGAGAATGCTGAATGCGATTGTAAACAAAAGAAGTAAGCCAGCCAGCCGAGTGATTGATCGAAGGTTGAACGACCGCGTATATGTATGTACATATGTGGTCCAAACCAAGACGATCCCAGATCAAGTCGAATCGCGCTGCGAAGCCACGAAGCCAAGAGCATAATTATGACCTTATAAATAAAATAGAACTACACGCCGAAGGCAGAACATAATTAACAGGTACGTGTGAGCTGGTGTGTGTGCCAGCTATATCTTAGAAACTATATCTATGACGCACACTGTGCGTGGCCAGTGGAAATCGCCATACGCCGCTACTCAATTAAAGTCGAAAAGCAAAAGTACCGAAATATTTCAGTTTCGTTGACCAGCCGGGCATGTCGCTAAACCCAAAAAAAGGGGCAGATGAAGATACAATCCGCATTGCTTGAGCATTCAAAATAGCCTCGTCTGCGGTTAAAGGTTAGCTTTCTTCTTTTGCATATCTTTATGACCATCCCTAGTTGTTATTATCGTTTTGGGGAGTGCGCTCATAAATCACATGATCATGCAGCACGTGTGTGCATCCTAAATATGGGTTGTGCACTTAGAGAACAAGTATGCTACTTTTGATACGTATGTCACTTATTATAGTAACTTAACACATTGTCATAGAAACAGCGATTTTAGATACTGATTGAAAACAAATTTATTCTCAGTGTTTAGATCCAATCTGAGCGCTTTCGCTCAGTGAGAAAATGGGCCTGCGTGAAAATGCATTTCCATCGTCATCGTTTGTGGGGGAGCGCACAAAATGAAGCTGATGATCGTGCCGCATTTATGCGCTTCCTAAACAACAACTGCTGCATTTTAAATATATAATTAGACTTATACTGCTGGCGGTGACTGTGCGTACCCCATTGTGGCTATTATTAGGCCTTCGTTCCCTGCCCCGCTGCATTAAGTGATCAGTTCCGCTTGGGCTGGATATCCCTCTTCCTATTCCAATTCCTATTCCAGATATTGTTCTTGCACTTTTATATATAAACATACTATATTGCATGTAGAATGCAGGCTCGCCATCAAATGGGAGACAATTGACTAATAAAAGAGTCGCACACGCGTAAGTAGATGCATCTTTTCTGCTCGAGTGTGTGGAGGGCGATGTCACCTTGTGCGGTGCATTATGCAATTCACGTAATTGTAATTGACGGCATCCTGCAGATTTCCTTCTCGCCATGCATAAGCGATAACATTTCGATTAGCAGCCAGCTTTCGTTTAGTCGGGGTAAACAAGTCTATCCAGATTCATCTGGGCCTGCCATTCATAAATTCTGTTCTTTGGAGCGCAGCAAATTACCGCCAATCTTGCCTTGCATCTTTAAGTGTTAGAGATAAAATGATCTCATTTTTGTTACATATGTAACATTATGAATCTATGGTACAATACACCGGATGTCATTGTATTTAAAGTATTAAAAGTATTACTAACATTATAGATCAGTTAGAAAGTTATTAATACGATTTAAGGGAAATTTTAGTCGTTCAAGGTGCTGTCATAATATTAGTTTTCTATACAGAATAATAATATCAAATATCCTACTTGATCCTATTAGATACAATATCAGTGGAAAGCAGGGATTTATAAATCACTTCAACTACTTATTTCACCTATTACGCCGGATGACACTTACTTATTTTGATGTTATAATAATATTATTGTTTTATCTTCAATTCCTCCACCCACTTGGATTGTCCATTTTTGGTCTATGACATAAGCGTGCCTTCCATTGTCAATGTTTTCTCTATTCTCTTTTTTTTTTGCAGTGTTTACTTATTAGCACTTAACATTGGCCCAACATGCGCTTTTAACATTGACTTAACAGCGCCCACGCATGCCGTCTCTTTCTCCGCGGATGGCCTTAGCCTTCGTTGTAATTGTCCAAAGTAAATAAGCCAACAAACGAAGCCACAAACCAAAGTTTTGAATATTAAACGTTGGCCAACGGCAACATGAAGCATTGACCATTTTCCATTTTTTTTTTTTTAGTTTGCCGGCTACTAAGGTTAATGCAAAGACACTAGAATATTCTAGTGTCTTTGGTTAATGGGCCTCTGGCATGATAGCACTCAAATATCTGTGCCGTGTTTTTCTCGTTTTGGTTTCGGTTTTCCAGTAGCCAACATTCAGTGGTAAGTTGGGTAGCACACATTTGATTGCACCTTTATCTTGGGGGCAACTGCGCGACCTCGTCGCATTGCGAAATGTTCCGTTTCTTTTAATATAAGAGCTCTTTTTTTTCTTTGCTTTTTTCTCAGCTCCTTGGCTAGCCGGCAACTTGTTGCCTCTCAGCCTTATTTTTTTTGCTGTTCGATAGCTGTACAAACCGGTCAAGAGCCGGAGCATAAAACGTTTCGCTTTGGCAGGGAGCATAAAAAAAAGGCGCACAAAAGCCGTTGTTCAAAGCGGCGTTAATGAAGTCCCGTCCCAGTCGAATGCAAAAAAAAAAAAAAAAAACATAGATAAAAAATCGCTTGGCCTGAACTCTCAGTGTGTTCGTTCGGTCATTGGCTGATCATCGTAATGATTACAATCTTCAGCACAGATCAGATGAACATATGCATATTTATGATATTGTGAAATTCCAGAAATGACCTCTGGATGGCTGCCAAAAGCCTTCCCCTTGATAATGCCAACCATTGTTTATATTTTTATTCAGTTTTTAAGTTTCCTACTGGCATGGCATGTGTATGTGTATGCTGCCTTGGGCTTGAAAATGGGAAAATATTTTGATTGTGCGGCCTTTTGCATGTGGAAAACAAACGCCTCGAACTGCACGCATGCATGTCAGCCCAATCAATCGAGAGCAACCATG
Organism: Drosophila melanogaster; assembly: GCF_000001215.4. Lineage (NCBI taxonomy): Eukaryota > Metazoa > Arthropoda > Insecta > Diptera > Drosophilidae > Drosophila > Drosophila melanogaster. The sequence goes on along the minus strand of NT_033777.3, from coordinate 19,106,102 downwards.
CACTGAGAAAATCTTATGAAAGTTATCTATCTCTAGAAGCAGATATATTCCCTTTCCACAGTATACTCACAAAAAATTTCAATAAATTCAAAGTGGCTTTTAAAAGTTCATTTTCATAAAGCTGGTGCTCATATATTGATTTATCTGGAATTTTCCTAATACATCCCTGTTTTCTCTGTGTTATACTGGTGAGTCGAGGGAATTTCCAAGTGCATAATTGCAGTCGATGCCCTGGACTTTAGCTCCACCGAAGGGCCAAATGCATTAAGTGCGGTAAACGAGGCAGGGCAAAAAAATGAAGAGGATGATGATGCTAATGGCGAGCCTGGGTCGCATTCCCTGCAGTAGCAATTGAAAACACTCAAGTACCGCCGACTCCCTGGATGATCCCCATTCCCATTCCTATCTCGGCGCCCAGAGCAACTCAATCCAGAAGTCGTCGTCATCGAGGTCGTTCATCTGGATGAGAAGCTGGGGCAGAACTTCGATGCAATCTGGCGCTTACAGCTGCAAAACTGTCACTCACTCAGCACCCAGTCACTCATTCGTGGGCTCAGTTTTGCATCGGACTGGTAGAGTGATGTGGGTCTATGGGTCTAATGGATGGATGTTGTCATAATAATAAGCAGGAAGTTCGAAGAAAAACACCCAAATCGGCTTATGTCGTTGTTATGTGAGCAACGAAGTAATGAAAGAAAAAAAAAAAAAAAAAAAAACTCAGAAAGAGCTGTTCGCTCACACACTAAGCCCAAATCGAGATTCATGAATGCAGTAAGTATCTATGAGATACTTTTGGTGCGTTAATTAAAACTCAAGCTGGGCGTTTTTTCTCCCATATATCACTTGCATAATTTCCAGTTGTCGCTCTCAATTATATCAAGCCCCACTAATTGCAACAAATCGAATTTGATTGCTTAAAATGCTGCCAATTAGTCACACCAAAAATATTGGAGCGGTTATAAAATTCGTCCATGTTTAATTTGATTAATTAATTACAAAATATTTGTCTTAAAATTTCCTCCTTATTCGCTCGACTGTCATAACCGAAACGGAAGCAGCAGTTGATTGTGTTTCATCAAAGATTGTTCGAAATATTTCCATGCCAGTCGGGGAATTAAGGAAGTCTCTGCGGAGCTGGCGAAGTCTTTCTTTCCTGAGCAAATAAACAAGTTTTCAATATTTAATTGCACAACTTTGTAATTGTGCCTAATTGTTGGGTAAACAAAAGTGAACAAGCTGGCTGACTCAATATGTTTGGGCGTTGCACATTTGGCAATGTTTCACAGCGTTGGCAGAGTGCGAGCTGGAAATGGGATAATGGACTTAATAATATGGGTAGTTTGGAGAGCAGGGTATCTGATTTTGGCTAATGCCTAAGCATACATATTTAAACATGCTTGAATTGTAATCAAAATGCTATGACGACCCTGACCCCAACCCCAACTCGACTCGGTAATTATTTACATCAACTTGGACGGTCATAAATCAACGCATTTTGCACATTTTAGAAATGGAAAATTACTCCATGTTACCAGGCACACAAAACTCACCCACACAATCATGCAGATGATTGCAGCGAGAACATGGAAAACATTTCCATGTGCCACTTAAAACGACTTTCAAAATGTTTTCACTTGCCACAATGAGCACCCACCCATATGCACTGCGAGAAATTGGCAATGCAATGTATCCATTGAATTTTAAAGTATTTTGTCATCTTACAAATGCTCCAGCCATAGAAATCAGATGGTGCTGTCTAGATAACTTAACGAATGGTTAAAAAATGTATCATAAATTCAAAGAGATGTGGTTTAAGTACATATAAATTCGATTTTGGAGGACTTTACGACTGTTTGCAGTGAACGGTTTCTTTTTGTGCTCCGTGCAGCCACAGTTACGACGAGCTAGTGGCGGCCACAAAGCCAAAAAGTTTTGCCCGACCAAAGTCCAAATTCCAGGCCAAGAACAACCCACACAAATGCAGCGCCAACTGGAGCGGCGGCTTTGGCTCAAAAAAGCCGAGTGCAACTACCAACGTTTGGTTGAGGAATTATGCCAGGGAAATTCACCGCACGCCTGGCGATTCATGCTTCAATGTTGCACGTGCTGTCGAGGGATTTAAGTGGCATTCACTAAATCACGGATTTGAAGTTCGATTTGGAGCGATTTGGGAATCGCCATCAACTATAACTTAGGCCGCTGGGACGTGACTTTCGAGGATATACATTAAGCCCGCATCTGCAATGGACCATAAATCGTCGATCTGGCGATCTGGAGCGGCAACAATTGCCGCCAATCGAAGCTGTTTTTCTTATTGATTAAGCGCGCTTTTATTGGCGTTTGCCATCGATGTCCAGTCCATCACCATCACTCTCTCCTCGCGCGGCTCTCTTTCTTTTTTGTATTTTGCGAAATCGTGGCCTGCAATTATTAGCCATTACCATGCAGTACAGTCCACCAGATAGATAGTCAAGCTAACTGATTTGTGGAGCCGGAACTGGTCTGACTTCGAATTCAACTTCGATCGATGGTTGGCTATAAACAACAAGGAAATCTTGCCAGCTAGCTATATATATTGTACCTCTATTTGTGTTGGTTGGCCACGGCTCAATGAGTTCGTAATCGGAGGCAGATAATTATGCGAATATTCATTGCATTGTGCATCGGTAGCAAGTGCAACACTTAATAATTCAATTAGTACCGAGTGGCGCCGCCAGGTGGGGCGATGAAGCAAGAATCTTAATGGTTAGCCAATCTAAGTGAACTGATATCGCCCCCAGGCACCTGTTTTTGGCCAATTAGCAGACAAACAGACCAGCAGTCAAGTAACAAATGGCAAACACCAATCGCAGATCGAAAATTCTAACAACTACGCCAGCACACAAAACCTGATTGCGTTTAGTCATCGTCGGTCTTTGTGGCGAAAATTATAATGAGCCGCAAAAGCTGTTGACAACTTGGGGTTTCGTTTTTTGTTAGCTTTTTTCTTCGGCAGCGCGATGAAATCACTCAGACCTCGACCCAACTTGACCACAATTCAAGGCCATAAATACCAGACTGAATGCGATTTACCAACTTGCCACAATTGAAAGTGATTTCTGATGGACTGACTGCTCATCCGCCTGGGGTTACCAATGCAGCCGGAAAACGTTTCTCAAGTCGGCCAGAGATTACATACATTATGCAAGTCTGGCTCGCACAAAAAAAATGCATTCATAGGGCATTATTAGATTTACGACCTGAAGCCCAGCCATTGACAGCTCATTTTTTATATTTATTTATGACAATCGCCGCCTGTCCGCTGCTGACCTGACCCACATGGTGTATACTACTTTTCGGCCATTAGGTGGCAATTAAAGCTGGCCAAGATCGAGATTGCGATTGGGATGCCGATTGAGATCGTGCTGGGCCCCAAGGGGCAGTGCTGCTGATCGTTAGGGCTAGCAGTGACTTACTGTTCTTCTTGATTGACATGCTTAGCACTCCAGATGCTATCGGTATCTGTATCTAGCATCCAACAATCTGTGGCCCCAGCAACCTCATTTACAGTTTACAGCGCACTCGGCTCCACTCAATAGGCGCTTTTGTTGCTCGCTTTTCTTCCGCTTTCAACGGTTCATAATTGAAATTATAATTCAATTTGCCGCCGTGGCCACACTTTGCTTTTCAATTATTAGAAAATGTCTGGAGTGAAAGAAGAGCGCGATCGCAGTCGCAGATACAGATACAGATACATTTACGTATATTTTTCATGCGCATGCAGATACAACTTTGAATGGCGTGCCAGCCGCTGCGCATGCGCAAATACATTTTTTAACATTAATGCCGAGGATCCTGGCCAAATATTTCCATTTCATACCCATAAATATTGTAAGCGTAGGAGAAAATAACAATGTACATAGGTAGTTACAAAAAAAAATAATGAAAAACTACTGACGTGTCGTCGCTCGCAATTAAGAACGCTTTCATTTTTCTTTTTCGACCTGCCTTCTTTCTCCGCCTTTTCCGAGTAAAAAAAATTACTTTTACTGAATATAATTGAATTAACATTAACAGTCAGCCCTGAGCAATCTGTGAAAAGTTCCATACAGCTTTAATGGTTAATGCAATTCTCTTGTTGGTCAATATCCATGAGATAGGAAATCATTTATTTATTAGCTACTTGAATATCTCGCTTAATTGAAATCCCTTTCTGCCTTTCTGGAACGAAGATAAATTTGAAAAACTAGGCAACGTTGTTCCGCTGCCATTTTAAAAATAGAAATGAAAAATTTGGAATTTCTCTGTTCACTTTTTTGAGGGAATCTTCTGGTGCTTGAGAGCTATTCCCCCATTTTCGGGGGCATAAATTGCAGGGGCTGTCGGAAAAGTGCAGCTCCCCCAGCTGATAAAGCAATAATGAGGGTCAGACCTTGGCTTGGGCTGTCTCAATTATTTACGATTTGGTAGTTGGTATTGATTTGCCGGGGGGAGCAAAGTCCAAAGATGGAGCTGTTCGTCCAGCTTTTATCAGTTAATTTCCAGTGACCCCGTGTCACTGGGAAAATCTGATGTAACAATATACATACATTCATACATAAGTACACACAAAAGTTTGCCCTGCTTTCGCTGCACGCGTTTTGCATGCGTTTAAAATCGCTTACGCAAGAACCGCTTTGTATTTTTTTTTTGTTTTGTTGGGTGGCAGAGGTAGAAAGTGCCGCCCGCTCGACGACACATTTTGAGGCATAAATTAAGTAATTTACTTTGATGGCCATGCGTGGAATGCTTGTTGAAAGCAAACTGCTGGCCAAAACATCATTTTACCCCCATTCAAGTTTTGCATGTGGGGTGTTGTTTTGCGTCTTTATCGCAAATATCCAAGAGTGTCATCTACTTTTGATTCATTTGCTGTCGCTGATTGTTTTTTTCCAGCAATTAATTGTTATGCGTTTTTAATGCCCCAGACAATGTCTTGTTTAGCTTATATAAGTATGGATATATAATCACATGTGTGCATTGCACACTCAACGGATTTGTTGCGTTTTTTCAACTCTGTTTGTGCTTTATATATTTTGGCGTTAATTTTTTTTTGGTTTTATTTCATGAGTTTGGCAAAGAAACTTTCTCCCGCCGTCTGTCGTGCCAACTTGACGCACCGCGAAAAAAGAAGATAGGCAAAAATAAAAAAGAGACGGCCGAGAGAAGCGAAAAATTAACAACAAGCCGATGATTTACTGACGAAAAAGCACGCAAAAAATATCATCATTGGCTTGAGTTATTTATTTATTTAGCAAAAACGATTTCGTGCCTTAAAAAAGAAGGGTGTCGGAGGAAATTGAACTTTTAACTCTCGGAAGCAGAAAATAAATAAGAAATATAAGTGTCATCGTAGACAAAGAATTGGTGGCATGTAATTGCTTTTATTGTAGTAAGAATCTTTACCCGCGAGGCATTTTATTTAGATAGATAATAGGTACTATTATGAATGATAAAATCGTCTAAAGAAAAGTAAGAATTAAGCTAAGCACGTGCTGCTTATTAATTATTGGAATAACACAAATTTAATACAATAAACAATTTAAACAAAATTATACTTGACAAACACCTGGTTTGTAAACATCACGCCGAATCGCTTTTAACCCAGATTAGAAAACACGAATTCGCAAAGTTCAAGTTTGCAATTATCGGCGAGCAGTATCTACAGCTGTTGCTGACCGAATGAGACCCAAAAAAAAAAAAACAAAAAACAAAAAACATGTGATAAATCACCCGCAACGGAGGCGACTGATAAGGATTGGGGCCAGACCCCCAAGAGACCCAGACCTGTCATATCGCTTTTCTCCCAGCTTGTTGTATTAATCAATCACGTTTCGCTTATCGCCCACTCAGCATGGGAATAAGGTGGAGAAATGAGATGAGGTTGAGGCTGTTGAAGAGAATATGGGAAACGAGAGGGCAGTGGAGTCCATGACCACAGACATTTAATCTGCATCGTCTCGATTATTATGCAAACGGCAATGAAAGCAAACAATTTTAAGGCACACATTTGGTAAACAATGAGCGCCGCACACCGACAAAATGGTATATAAAATAATCGAAATAAAACAAAAGCAAGTGCGTGCTTTGGTTTGGGGGAAAAGTGGAAAGTTTTTGGCTTTTGGATGCATAATTATTGCGGCGGTGCTTATTTCACTTTAAATTTACTGCGTAACGCAACGCTCCTCCCCTCTGAAAAATTCGTGCCAAAATGCAGTTTTCCCTTTACAAACTTCTTGTTTGTTCAGCTGATTTGCCTTCTGTTTGCCTGCGTTTGGCACGTTGCTAATAAAGCAACAGTGCGCCGCAACAAACAAACAAGTGAAAAATCTCGAAAGATTGCATAAAACGAAGAAAACAAAGTGCAGCAAATGAAATGCTCATATTTGTGCCATTTGGCCGAACGAGTTTTGTGAAAGTACGAGTATCTAGCGGATAGTTAATTCGAATTTACGAACGCCCGCCTGTCCGCACCATCCACTTTGTATCACGATTGCACTCGATTCGAACTGGGATGCTATGGTATGGTATGGTATGGTATGATATGGTGTGGTGTGGTATGGGGTTGGGCCACCAAGCCCGTGGCAGTGCAACACGTTTCTCTGTGGCAATTTCTGTTTCTTTTCGCAATTTTTTTTTTATTTTTTTTGTATCTTTTGTCCAGTACCAGACGTCGCCTTTCGCACTTTATTGACAATTTCTTTTTGGTTTTCTCGAACGTGCGTAGCTATTGTCGTTGATTGTGAAAAACCACACAAGCAGCAACGAAACCGGCCAGCGGTGTAATGAAATGCGAATTTCATTCATGGCAATTGGCTATGAGTTACGACTCGAATGCAGTTGGCAAACAACATCCATAAGAGGGGGGCAAAGGGGCAGAAAGGACGTTACCATGCGATGGCCATTAAGAGAACGACTTTGCTAGAACTGCCAAGTTAAATAAAATCCAACTAAAGCAAAGAGACTTTTATTTGATTATGAATTGATTAATTTCTTCTTCCGTGGATCTCTAACAATTGTTTATGCTAATGCCAGTAAGTTTATTTATCTTCAAATATTAACAGCATAAATACAGTATAAGAAATCATCTTCCAGCTAATGAAAAAAAGATTTATCTAAATTCACGCTTTCTGAAAACACTATATGTATAAACGATAACACCGAAAAATAAAATATTCAAATATTTACTCTAACCAGAACTTTGAGTCATTAGTAAATTCTATTATGCGATCTAAGGCGGACTTGAGTCATCTAAACCAGTGGCTTTGTCACTTTTCAGATCGGTCATAGCTAACATTCGTTAACTAACTCATCTCGAATTACCGATTTACATTCCTAAGACTTCCCAGCCAACTCGTGTTTATTTTATAAGTGAAACCAAACCCGTTTGCAGCACATATTGTCGAAAATCGCATATCAAATGACATAAATGTATTAGCAATGTATTTGTTTTTGCCCCCACATCCGCTGCAGTTTTTACTTAGCGCTGCTAAAGGAGAAATTTTCTAAACTCAGTTATTTAAATTGAGAAAAATAAATATCCGTTAAGGTGTTTATGCCGACGGGCGCACAAAAAGCAACAAAAGCCGAAATTGTGGCTTCAACGTAAAAAATTTCACAGAGTCAGCGCCGGTCAAAACAGCTTTAAAAAATGCCAGCAAAAAAAAAAAAATAAAAAATATGCCAGACGAGTAATAATTATCCAAAGAAATTATAGTCCCCTCGAGTGTAAAGCGTATGCGTGTGCGAGTGTGTGTGTGTTTGTCTTTGCATCGGTGAAATGCGAAACTGCGAAGGTGCTAAAAGTTATGCTGCCAGACGGCGGATTATGAAATATGGAAGGCATGCCCCAAAACAGAAGGACCCCAAAGAAAAAAGGAATGTAGGAGCTCTGTAATCGCGCAGTTCAAGGGCATTCATTCCCTATTTGGGGCTATGTTATGGCGACCCATCGAATTGGCAGTTATAAATTTGGATTAAGATTTCAGCGCTTGATAAATTCCTTTTCGGGAGAGTCAACCGAAATTAAACTGATCGGGCATTAATCACACTTTTTTAATCGTATTAACATTTTGTTTCAGTTAGATATTGATTTCAAATTGCAACATTCTAAAACAGGTTTTGGGATTAAACGTTTAAAATCTGAAGTTTAGCCGCCAGATAATTTCCAAAATAGGAAATTATTAATTATGCACATAGCTTTTGTGTGAGAATGCTTTTTTGTTAATATATTTTTTAACGATTTGTACGATCATTCATTACCGGAAATTGTAATTGTAATGTAAACGTACAAACAAACTACCAGTACTAGGTATTGTTTAGTCGTAAACCTTTTGTAATGCATTCTAACTCGCCTCGGCTGTGTTGCACTTTTGCAGGCCTATTGATCGTTGTATTAGCCACATCTTGTTAACTCGTTTGCAGATGTCGAGGAAAAGGGAATGCAAAGGCTGCCCCTGCGAGTTGTGTGTGTATGAATATCCCCCATTATAGTAGACTTTGTTGTTTTTGTGCGATGATGAACGATGGTGTAACTTACCCGGGCTGTTTGCAATCCGTACTTTGTGCTGTTGTTTTTGGCCGAGTAGATGCTGCTGCTGCAGTTGCGGTTTCAACTGACTGACAGTCGTTGGTTGGGGGCGTTCCAGGTATCGTTATCGCTTCCAGTGCGTTTTCCAGTCAGCTTTGCTTTTTAAGCTGTGTGTTGTGTATGTGTGTGTGTGTTTCGATTTTTACCTAAGCACTTCACTTGGAAGAAAAAAAAACCATGAATCACTTGCACGTTTTTCGGAGTTATTTGCTTGGCATTATTTGCCTGTTAATTGGTTTCGTTGTTGCTGAATATCGGTCGCAGTATTATTCTTCTTTTTATTTGTATTTTTTTGGTTTGGTTTGGTTTTGGTCGTTTAGAAAGTGGGTTAACGTTAACTGACAGAAGCGCGTCTTTTTAGTTGCGCCTTATGCAAATGGCGCGTATATTAATTCGATTCGAGATTGCTTTCGACTGGTGATGGCAAATTCCAACTTGGTTCAACTTTGTATCTCAGCGATTGATTCACATGCATGTACACTCCGATCGGATCGCTGCGTCTGGCGCTACAACTTGAGATTCCGCTTGAGACGTTTGCACTCCAACTCGATTCGCTCGCGACTGAACAGATCGCGTCGTGCTGCGCGGCATTTGCGGCTCCGATCACGAAGGTGCACTTCGCGGACAAGTTAAGACGCGCGCTGCTGCGGTTTTTTCCTCGCAAAAGGTGAGCTTGTTCGAGTTGGAGCGAGATGGCGAGAGAAACGAGATTTGAGCGGCGACTGAAGCTTTTAACGGCTTTCGGAGAGCCAAACAAGATGGCACTGCTTGAATTCTCTCAAAATAAATGCTAGCAGTGCTCAGTCTTTCAACCAATAAACATTTGAAAAATATACTAAGGCGATCGGGAAAATCCAGTTAGAATATACTGCCTGTAGTGCGGACACAAACCAAGGTAGAGGTTTAAAAGTATTAAAATCCAGCGGTGTGGCAATAAGGAGCAGGAATTCCCACTTACTGTGCCGCCTCTAACTCATCGACGCTAATTTGACGCACATTAAATTTCAATATAAAGTACTTTCGGAATTATTAAATTTTTTAGAAATCAGGAAGTGCTTTTCATTCCCAGAAACCGACATCTCTGGGAATTTATTTGCCACCGCCCACAAGAGGGAGCTTTAGTTTCATTTAGCAAGTACAACATCCGCATTTAGCGGAGTCTAGCACCACCATTGGTGCCGATTAGTAATTTTAATTTTTGTTTAAGTTTAAGTTTGAATTGTAGCCAATTTGCTTATTTATTTATTTGTGCATTTGATTTTTATCTATTAGCTTATAAAACTGCAAGGACCGGCTATCATTTCCAGTGCATTGGGCTGTCAAATTGATTGTTTTCTCAATTTATTTCATTATTTTGATTTAAGGATCCCATTTTCTTTATGCATATCCATCCAACAAGATGTCACATAGACAACAAATGCAAATTAGATACCGTAACTGTCATTTGAAATGAATTTAATTTGGGTAATTTACTTCAACGCGGATTACATTTCGAATCGAACAGACGACCAACGAAGCCAGTGTCAGAGTGCTCCTCGTGCGCTCCGGTTTAGTGGTGTCCCTGGGCTTCGGCCTCCAGCTGCTCCTTGGACTTGTAGCCGACCTGCTCCTCGGGAGTGTGGGGCCAGAAGGTGGGCTTGTTGAGGGGATCGAGTGCGCTATCGGGGAATGCGTCGCGGTAGTCCTCCATGGTCATCTGGTCGTAGGGCAGCAGAGACTTGAGATGGGCGATCTCCTTTTGGTAGTTCTGAATGCGCTGCTCCGAGGCCTTCTTGTAGGCATCGATTTCGCTCTGCGACGCCTTGATCTCGGCATCCACCTGGGACGACACCTTGTCCTGGGGATAGGGCACCTTCAGGGCTTCGTACTGCTTCTGGAAGCTATCGACGAGTCCGGCCACTGGCACAAGCTTCTTGTAGTTGGCCCAATCGATCTGGGGTGGGCACTCGGGATTGGCCAGCACGGCGCGCACATAGATGTCCGACTTGGTCTTGAAGGCGCCGAAGCTGCTCTTCTGGTTGGCGGGCACGCGCTCGGCGAGAGCGGACCAGTTGATCGAGGATTGGGCGATACGGCGGGCGGCCATTCTGCACAGATACTGCAAGACAACAACAAAAGCGGGGATGAGGTTAGGTTTTTGGGTTTATAGAGGTGGTAAGTGATTTCTAGGTGTCCTGGAACTGTGCAGCGATATTCTTATTAGTTGAAATGTAATCTCTGCTTCTTTAGTTGCAGACTTATCGACATAATGCACGGCGAGTTATGCTCGCAAAAATTATGTAATTTTTTTCAATCCTCAATGTTCCTTCAAACTAAAAACGCGTTTGCAGTCCTTTCCTCGAGGCTTGCAGACTAATCGCTGTTGTAGCCCAACCGTGCGCTTTTTTTTTATTATTTTTGCAGTGTTTAACGTAACGTACTTATATTTTCAAGGAGAAAAATAAGAATTTCTGCCTCTGCAACCAACACTTACACTTTGAGTACGAATGTGACCAGAGCTGGGGAAAATACCACATAATGTGGAAACTGAACCAGGGCTACCACAGATTCTTAATAACTAATTTAGGAGTCTTTAAATCTTACCCTCGGGTCGGTCACACTATCAGCTGCCTGGCAGCAAAAACACGATTTAAGTGTAGCTCTTATTTAGTGTAAATATTGTGATTATCAATTAAAATGTTGCTGAAACAGTTGCCCCAGGCTGTTCAGCAGATACGCTGCATCTCATCGGCCACGACGGCGGTTACCAGGCTGCATCGCTCGGTTTACTGCCGGCTATATCCCACAGTTGTGGTGCAACCCGATGGATCCACGATAAACATCCGCTATCACGAGCCCAGGAAGATTATCAAGGTAACGTTAGTTACTATAACTTAACGAAACCATAATTAACGAGTACCATCTACTAGCTTCCCTTGGATCTGAGCACCTTAACCGATGCGGAGCGCAGAGCGAGATTGGAGGCCCGCAAGCCGCGCAAGAAGGTCAAGATCATGGAGGAGGTGGAGGACAACTTCAACGCCAAGAAGTACATGAAGTACATCAAAAAGAAGTAGCCGCATTTTATTCACTATTTGTTAAATAAAACACGAAAGCCCGTTATATAATTGTTTTAAATTAGAATTAAGAAATTGTGCTCGTTATCGATAGTGTATATCGCACATCTGGTATTTTTGTTATCGGTTTCAGCATGGGCCCTCCACTTTTTTCCACCATCCCACAACGGTCACTCTAATCGAGTCGGAAAACAAAGTCGGACGTCTAGCTGCGCGTCGCTCCCGAAGAACTGTTAATTTGTGGACGCTTTTTCGCGAGTGCAGACATAAATGAAAGCAACATATCTTTAGCTCCATTCCAGACTGGATCATAGGCTATAGCCCGTTAGAGCAGTGCCAGTGAATCGGTTACCGAATTATAATCTCGCTCTGCGTCGGCTGAGTGGTAATGTTGAATGGACAGTCGCGTCTAACAAAAAAAAAAAAAAACAAGTACACACAACCAACGACGAATGCACATAAACAAGACGAGACAGCAAACGCAGAATCGAGTGAAAACCTATTTTAAAACACCAGAGCTATATTTATTTTGTTGACGCTCAGGATTTTCGGTCCTCGCATTTGTGATGTCTGCGGGTGCGTGTGAGTGCGCGAGTGCGAATGTGTTGGTTGCATATCACGGCGGATGCGAATAACTGCAATTGCAATAGAGAGCAGACACATACACACAAACACAAGCATAATTGGATTATGGCCACACGGCAATAAGAACGGAGGGAGAGAGAGAGAGCAGTCGCCAAAACCAAACGGGTAAATAAATAGTATTAGCAGAAATCGGTTAAAAGCCAGAATTAAATGGATTAGACCTGTGCTATCGTTGGCATTTCCCCATCGCTGTGTGCGTGCGTGTCTGTGTGCGGAAGCAACCTAGAGATGGGCCTGACCTTAGCTTTCGCACACTGCCTGCCAAAAGTTGCCACCCGCTGCTTTCGCTGCATCTTGACACAACATGGTTTTCAAGGTTCTACCGAGATAAAAACACAAATATAATTTCGTAACGGGAAATGCAAAATTGTCATGTACTATTGTATATTTAAACATTTAGAATTGAGGGTAAATAGGTTTGCAATCTTATATTTTAACTTACGTTGATTGTATTTTGTCTTAAATATAATAAAACATAATGCGTAAATAATGTGTCTATTTATACTTCGTAAATGCTAAATTTAAAGTAAACATTGTAGAGCTAAAACTTGTTACTTTTTCACATCTGTTTCGAATAGCATAGCCATATGATCTAATTTGAAAAGCAAATGCTTAAATTTTTTGTGAGCTCAGCAGAATCATTTCCATATTCATTTGAATCGAACCTGTTGTCACCATGCGATGCACTCGGAAATCTGGCTCATCTCTAACACGTGCGTGTGTGCGAGCGTCTGGAATTCGAAATTTGAAATTCGAAATGGGGAAGGTTTTGTGCGAAGGGGAGCGTAAATATTTTCGTAAGCAGCGGAAATGTAAAAATAACACAAACACATTTGCAAGTTATGATGAAGATGCTTCCGATGTTGGTGCTGGTTTTCCCAGCATTCGCTCTCTCCTTAGTCTCAGTTTCTCCCTTTTTTTCCGATTCGGTCGATTCAGCGGAAAGACAGTTTTCCACGTAAAACTGCGACAGATGTTCACGGCTCATTATCCGGGGATCGAGAAGCTATAGCTCCCAATTCGAATGCACATTCCACTTGGGTTTCCTCCCGAAATGCAGCTGCCCTATTGGGATTTTGCCGGTTTGGTGGTTGTTGGCTGTTGCTACTGCTGCATTTTTGTGGTGTTTTTTTTTTTTTCGTTGTGGTCTTTCGTGGTGTTTATAAAATTAACAGTAAACTCCCCCGTACTTCCGCCCTTGGCAGCTGGCTGTTAATGCTGCCTAAGCTAATTTGTTTTCATTTGTGTGTGTCCGCATAGAGGGGAATAAAATAAATAAAATAAACGAAACGATTTGTGCTCACTCTACGCGCCCTTCCTATTGTATTTGTTATTGTTCGATTTTTGCACCTCCTTCGGTTGCATTCATCAAGTGTTTTGTTTTGTTCGATCTTCTTATAGGACTTGCACTTGAGGCTGAAAATAAACCCATTTGGTTTTCGTTTTTGTTGACGTTCTTGTTGGATTTCTTCGATCCTAAAGTTTATTTACGTATAGTTTTGCTGCAGATCGATGGGCGGCACGTGAGTGCCCTCCCCCCGAAAGCCGACTGGCTGCCAATTAGTCGAAATGTCTAAATGGCGCAGTGATCGTTGGACATTCAGAAATAGTTTAGAAAACGACGGTTCTGTACCAAAGGAAAGTGAAATTTTTGTCTGCCCGGCTAATTAAGCTTATCTTATGCTTTCAGTCGAAAATTCCATTGCCTTTGAATTTATTTGGTAGATTTGTATACACACATATTTCTCCTCGCTTTCCATTTCGTTACGTGAATCACTTGTTGTACGGCCTCTGGAGTCTAAACTTTAAACTCAAGAGAATAAAAAACTAACGATAACTGGCACCTCACACCTTCGATGGGCTTGGAATTTATTCAAAATACACCAAATTTACATACATAGATTCTTTTTCATAAGTAGGCATACATATAGGTAGAGAGCGGATGCAGCCAGCACCTCCCCGGCTGAATGAGTTGGTAGTTTTTCCAAGTGTGGGTGTATCTGTATCTCTCAGATAGCCAGCGATATATAGGCGTAGAAGAATTTATGAGCGCGACAACGACATGAATTTCATTCAGTCTTTGTTGTTTCTGTGGGCCCAAGAGTGTGCCATGTCCCATTTTCCACTTCTTTTTTTTTTGTGTTTCTCGGTTTTTGTTGTTCTTTGATAATTTTGCTCTGCCTCGGCGTCTCATCTCTTTGTTTATAGAAATTTCTTCTTCTTGAGCTGCCTTGGCTTCTTTTCGCCGTCTCCTCGTCTTTGTTTTTCTTTCTACACGGCAATGAAGTGGCATTTTTTCTGCCGCTGACCAACTTTCCTTTTCATTAACGCTTTTTTCGGACTCTAAACGCAAGACGCTTCCTGAACGCATCACTTCTCGGTGCGTTACTTGCTCCCTACTTGAATGTGCCTGAACAGCAAATCATTTCCAATTTCATAACCAAGATTTATGCCTCTTTAATGGCCCAGCTGAAACGATGCAGTGTGCATTGCACACAATTCTCCTGGCACGCGTCTACGTAGGCGAAGATACCACGATGATGCTGCTGCTGATGATGATGATGATGCAGACGGTGGTGGCCGCGACGACCCTTGGCCCCATAAAAATGCAACTTGATCTCACAGCACGGCAACAAAGTCACCGCAGTCGACAGCGGTTTATTGACTCGAACCTTGTGGCGGTTAACGGTTTAACATTCGTTTTGGAAAATGCCATAAACGCCATCGAAAGCAAACGGCGATAAGTGGTGTGCTGAAATTAATTTCATTGGTTTCTCTCTAGCAAACATATTAGGAAATGTATTAATTAAATAGCCTCGATTTTGAACGATTAGTAGAGTTAATATTTGGAGAAAAGTTGTTCTTAAGTCGGTGCAGAATCCCACCAACTTTCAGATATAGAAACTTTCTTGCCTAAGTCAACTTGTTGATGTAGAAATACCTATTATCTGCTGTTTTGAACGTGATTTCTTTAGTTTTGAGTTCTTGCGACACCACAAGATGTATTTTCTAAAATTGCCTAAATTTATTGCACGTCGTGTTCCGCCTTTTTTTTTTTTAGATTTTTAAATTATATTCAGCTGCTTCAATGCCTTTAGGGCATTTAATCTTCGTGGAACTGCTGACTTTTAAGATTGCAGCATTCCGGTGTTGTGGGGCTCATCATCTATTTTCCATATGTTTGGCAACAACCACGGATGCGGACTGACATTTGTTTGGCTGCCATTCCTATTGAAACATAAATATTTTGATGCTTTACTGCTGCGGCTTTCCACGCGGAATACATGTGTATATAGTTTGAAACGTGATGGGAAAATAAATGTATGCAAGAGTCGAAATAAAAGCGACCGCTTAAGTGTTTTTCTCGACTCGATAGATTTGCTCACCCAAATCGGTAACGAAAATCGTTGCTTGGGGCCTTGACTTAGTTTCGCGGAGCGTGCTAAACTCATTTTTGTGGGCCACGAAATGGATTTTCCTCTTCATCGATGATAGGCACTCTCTCCCCAGCTAACTCTTCACCATGATAGCCGAGTTTAATGTTTACAATTTTTTTTTAAAAATATATTTAAGTTTGCCACTCATTAGGGTGTATGGAAACTTTCACAGCTGACTGGTGAAGATAGCACGTATTCATTTCACAGCTCAAAACGAGATAATTTGACAAAGACCTGCCTGTAATTGGACAACTGTATTCTGGGGGCGTGGTGGGCGCGAAAACGATCCTTGGGTGCTATTAAGTCGAAGCCACAAGCCCACTTTTTGCTGCAGCTCTTCGTTTGTCATGGCACCTAATGAAGTGTAGCACTTTTTCCCCGGCCGCTTCATTTGGCCAAAAGCTTTCGTTGTCGTCAATTGGCGGCGGTTAGCCGCAATTGACCCTAATTATGGCCTGCTGCCGGCTTTGACTTCAACTGGCTATTTGGACAGATTTCGCAAGAGAAGGAAAGACACACACAAAATGCCAAAACGGCAAATAGCAAATAGCAAATCCCAATTCGCATAACTTCCCCGTTTATTTGCCGAGTGCAAAAATGTGCTTGGTAATTTGAGTTTTATTTTGACTTTGGCCAGCAGCGGAAAAGTGAGAGCTCTGTGTCCGTTCGCTGCTATCATTATCATTATGTCGAAATTTGGTGTAATTATTTTGTTATAGTTTTAATTGTGAGCTTTGTGGCTTTGAGCTGTTATCTCTGTGGGCATGATCGCCTTTTGGCCACTCGCATGATCCTTTACGAGCCAAATTCAATTTTGTTGTGTCGCCCAAAAGCTATTTCTCAGTATCTTATCGCCGAATATATATGTGGTTATTGCGATAAGGAATGGCAAATCAAAAAATTCCAACCTGTTGCCATTGTTCGCCGGTCTAATAGCAAGCAGCAAAATATTTGGTTATATCATTTCCGAACTTATCTCAAAAAACTGAAACTGAGTACTTCGCGGTGGGTGGTGGTGTTTTTCCGATTGTGGAACTCTTCAGCGACCTCCCTTGCCGAATGTAACTAACTCCTTGAAGCCACTCAAAACAGACGTAGTTTTCAAGGCGCAAGGCCAAGGTTTTAGTGATCGTGTTTATCTCAATTATTTGCTGATGAACTGAACTCATTTGCCCCCCTCTCAAGACAACGACGAAAAACAAACGACGACGACAAAAGTAAGCGTAATGATAACAAAATTGCTGCTAAATTACATTGTTAGTTCGAAAAAAAAGCAAATGCTGAATGAAGTCTGCTGGCTTTGGGGACATTTGATGGGTTGTGTGCTTTATCGCACTTAAAAAGGCCGCCTTATCAAACGGCAACAAATACCTGTACATATATTAAGCGGCTATCACACCGCAAGAGCCCGCTGATAAGCAAAACTTTGCCAATTTTGTCGACTTTGACCCTGAATATTTATTAGCAATTTCCAGCGGGGTCGATTAATTCATTCTTGTTAGTTTTGTTAGCTTGCGATGTTTTTTTTCGCCATGTGCTAATGCAAAATGTCTACGAAAAACTGGAATGATAAATAAATAAGGCCGCTGTTTGAGTATTAAATGAAGAAACGATTTCGTGATGAAGAGGCTTAAGTTTCTTCGAAAAAACTTATCAGCTTCTTCCGAGTAAGAATCAGATTCCTATCTACACCATTTAAAATATTAAACTTTTAGCTCTTATTAGGCCTGAATAAATTTGCATTGTCTTGATTTCTGCCCCTTTTATACTTTTTAAATATCTTATGTTCCTATATTCTAGAATTTATTGCTGACACTGGGATATTACTTTGAGTGGCGCGTGACAACAGAAAATAAGGCGAATTCTTTGAAGTATTTTAATTTGCACCTCATAAAAAAGGAATAAACACAGAAATGTTGATCACGCGGCCCGCTTCGCTGTTTTTTCGAGCAAATATATACCTATCTATAGACGCATTTGTTTACATTTCATTAGAGCAGCGACGAGTTTGATTGAATTTTATTAACTTTTTAACTATTGCCTGCATTTCTTTCAGACTTCCAACTGCGAGCGCTTCCAGTGCAGCTTCCAACACAATTGCAACGTGCCAAGAATCGAAGAACAATCAAATGCATTCCAAATATCCAACAACTAAATACACAAGTTTCTCTATTACGAAGCAAGCAAAAAGTGATTGATAGTTAGTTCTCCACAATTTTTTTTCCTGTTTCAAAATTTTTAAAATTGTCAAATTCAGACCTATGGGTCCCATAAATGTTTCGTGCTGCGTTCCATAAGCAAACACTAAAATATATCATCCGTTGAACAAATCGTGCCCGTCTAACTGTCGCGTCAATCCGCTAACTATTGTCTTGCGATGAACGACACCATGGTGTAGCCAAGAGAACATCAGCATTAGCCAAACCACACAGTTCCCAACTCGATCCCCAGAGATCCATCACCCCCACAACAAGCAGGCAAGGCGAGGTCGTCCAACGCCAAAAAAAAACAAACTTAAACCAACTTCACATACACATCCGGTTACGACAGCAACATACGTCGTAGCTGATAAACATGAGCCTGAATCAGCACAGTGGACCCGGCCCGCCGTCGGAGATCTGCGGATTATCGGTGGACCAGGTGGACTCATCGGCCGCCTCCCCTTTCATCTGGCCGAGCACAGCGGGTATGTGCACCACCGCCACCACCGTCACAACATCGACCAATGGAGACGCCACCGCGGAAGCACCAGTGAAACATCAGCCGCTCCACAACGGCGGCTGGATCGGAAATGGTCTTCCGCCGGCGCCCGTGACGCGGACCATATCATCGGATCGCCTGGTCACCGGCAGCTCGTGTCGGGCGCTGCGCACTGCCGTCTCAGCATTATACTCCGTGGATGACTTCGTCAAGGAGAAAATTGGATCGGGATTCTTCTCGGAGGTTTACAAGGTAAGTGACAATTCCGCACTTGAATAAGCATAAGAATCAATTCTTTAGTTTTTACAATTGGTTTCATTTTTTTATTTTTAAATCATTGACACGTATCTCGCTGAAAAGTATCTTGCTCGTGGGCGCATGTCTCAGATAAGAAATATTTTGGTACACTGTTAAATGAAGTGATCAATCTGTTTGATGATTTTCACTCCCTGCCATTAGTCATAGGATCCATGCAGATACTTTGCCGCCTCAATGACAAGCATTTGAAATTCATCGAGTGGCAGGCAGGCGGTGAGCTTGTCAAAAGGCAGCTGTTGTTCCCACAATTGAGCATCATAATTTGATGGCACTTTCGTTTTCGCAACGGTAACACCCGCCAACGGTAACAAAGCCAAACAAATGCGATTATTTACACAATTTTAATTAAACTTTAAAATTTTTGTAATTACTCAATAGGTATTGTGGCGGTTGTTCGGCCGGCTCATCATTCATTATCATCATCATGCCGCCCCGCCGCCGCATCATCCCACCCCCCCCCCCCCCTTCTCTCTGGGCCAAAATGAAACAAAATTGCAAAACAATGGCCCAGACCAGAGCCAGAGCTGACTCAAAAATCCAAACCCATTGCCACTGCAGCTTAGCTAGCTGGCTGGGAGCTATAAAAAAAAATTCCGAGCGGAGAGCTCATGAAAAACGCATTCGAACTGCAGTGAAACCGTGTGTAAAATTTAATAGCGTTTAGTTTTAGCCTCGGCCCAACACTTAAGAGTGTAAGCTGCTTTGTTGCGGGTTGCTATTTGGGCATTTCGCTTACAGCTCGGAACGGTTGTTGGCCCCAAAAATTAATAAGTTGCAACAGATGTGGTGCATGGCATATGAGGCGATGCAATGCGATGCGATGCATGATGCGATGGGAGGAGGGCCCAAACGACCGGCACAAAGACTCTGACATTATGGCTTTCCAATTACGTAGGAATTAGTGACGGTCAGGTGATTATGCAATCAACAGTGACATTGGTACTGGTACAATGTACACGGCCATCTAGATGATGGGTTAGTTAGCTGCATAGATCGATGGGGGGGGACATGGTAGTGGAAATTGAAATCAATGTGAACACCAAGCTTTTCTAAATGATACGACAACTCTTTCACCCGAGTTATATTGAACTTTCTCATCTATTTTTTCAGATTCATATGTCTGAATGGATGAATGAAAACGGTTTCACTTTCATTTTCGTTTTTAAGTGATATTTACACATTTCTTTCGTGAATGTTTATTGTGTTTCACGGGCGTTATTCGGTTATTTGTTGCCATTATTTTCACCCAGCTTTCCCAACAGCACCAATGGCAACCTTACTTGCAATTATATTTCAGTTGTCTAATGAATGTGCACAATGAGCTGCGGTTAAATGGAAATCTGCTCCATTCATTCGTGGTCAACACAACACAAGGATCCTTTCTATCTATTCATGTGCGCATATTCTAATGCCGCAAATTGCATGCGAGTTGCGCGTATCTCATGGATACTTGTGAATCTAGCGGTGAATGACCGACCTATGTATGGTTCTGTTCCTCTACCTTTCCGGGGGAGACTACCTGCTGATTTGCATAACTGCTCGCCATTCCCAGTTCGCAGTTGCCCCCCCCATTCAATATGCCCAGTTCACTTCACCCCTCGATGGAGAATATATGGCTGCCGTGCATCCCGAAGATAACTTCCAGACCAAACCAACAAACGGACTGTTTATTTGCGTGTGAAGTGCGTTCGATTCCATTCCATTCGGATCCATTCGATTCAACTGCATTTCCGCATTGTAATGCGCCAGCTGCCAGACAATTAATGTCTGCAGCAGCAGTAGAAAAAACTTCACCCCTTCCCTTCATATCGATAAAAAATAGAAGGAAAATAATTGAAGCCAGCCCCCGATCATTCGGTTAGAGTTAATTGAATTGCCAATAAATTCAAATCAATATCTGCCTAATGACACGACCAATTTGTGGGTTCAGCGGCGTCAAGTGCACGCATGGATTTTCATCTCGACTGCCACGCTTTTGGCCCCAATTTCTGCTCCCTCCCAAAGATACATATATTTCGAAATGAAGAATCTCTTCGAGATTTATTTTTGGCCCTGGGTGGGAACTGCTGCTCAATTGCGTGTCAAGGCAGTCGCGAGAAAGATATCAAACGGAGGAGCAGCAAGCGGTTCCCACTTTGATTAAAACTCTTTCACAATTTCCCATCTATTTCCATCTGTTGCGTGCAACGGATACCAACTGTAAACGATGCGGTTTAGCTGCAAGATGCATAGAAGCTGGCGGATTTTAACCTCACACAGATGGGGTTAATCAGGCGGGAAAGCGTCCATAAGTGGGAAAATTAATAACGACCTCTGCATATTCCCGATTTTAATCGGAGATGAGAGGAACCGTTTTCATTCGTTTTCATTGTACATATCAAAAGATCACAACATAATTTAGCTAAATCATGTCGCATACGGAAAACGCCAAGCCAACACACAATTTGTTCGGACATAAATCAGGAAAAACTTGGTTTTTTCGTTCAAGTTTGGTTTTTTCTTTTTCAGTTTTCAGTTTTCGTAAGTAAGTGTTGTTAGTAAGTGGGCCAAAAGCAACGGTGAATGCATAACGCCAGTGTAGACGGCACTCAAGCAGAATGGAAGTAGAGTAGAGTTTGACTAAAGTGCTTAGTATTTATTTGATAACTACAGTAGACACAATGAGGGGTTCCTATGTGAGCAAATTGCAGACAAAGAAGATCGGATTGTGCGGCATTAAATTTATTATGTAAAATGATATGTATTTTGAGCGAGGAGACCTCAAAGCCATCCTCTTGCAAGTGCAAAACAATTGTGGTTGGTTGATTCGCGCTGGCCAAGGCAGCGAGTGAAAGTTCTAAGTTGCAATTGAAGAACTGGGAAATTGGGTTAGGCGATGGCAATTAGATTAGGGCCAGGCGAAATCGTACTCCCCGGCTGCCTTTGCATGATTTTTTTTCATCCTTTTTTGTTTTTTTTTTGTTTTTGCGAAAAGTGTTCCACTAAGCGACGGAGTTGGCAAAGTGAATGTATCTGTAGCTGCGATGGCGGGCATCCTGTTGAGGCGACTAGAGAGTCTTAGTCGCTCTTGACCAGCTACAGTTTTGTGACCAAAAAGCCACATCAGACAATCCAAGCCGATCCGATTCGATCCGCAGCCAATTGACATTGCACCGCTGGCAGTCGCATTCGTTGCGAATTGATGAAAGTAAACATTTAAGTAGAACTAAATAAGTTGATAGTGGCATTCGATAGACGGATGGCATGCAGTTGCCGTTGCTGTTGCATTTGCTGTTGTTGCTGCCACAATTTCTTCTTTTCTTTTTCGCCATCTTTGCGTTTTGCTTTTGGCACGGCTTTGTATCTCTTTGCGTTGCAACCGTGTTGATGTTCACGCGAAATTGATTGCCATAAATTATGCAAAGTTTGCATTCTCGCTGCCTGTGCCTGCCTCACTGTCGGTGAATTGGTGCGCGGCGGCATTTAGAAACTGCAACAGCAACATCAGCAGCAGCAGCAGCAGCAGCAGCAGCAGCAGTTGCTGCAACTGCAACATCTGCATTGGTCCGGGAGTGGTTGGTTTGTTTCTTCCGCTGGCCACTCGTTTTTCCCTCCTTTTGTCCCGTTGCTGCCGCCTGCTGCACACACATTTTCCATCTTCGATTTGGTCTTACCATTTCGCCAAACAATTTTTCAATTGATTTTGATCTTTTGTTGCTGCTGTTGTTGTTGTTGTTGCCTGCCTCGTCTGCTGGTTGTTTCTTACTTTTTTGCTGGCCAGGCAAACATTCGGTTACAGTTACTTTTGATGTGCATGCAAATGTTTACAGCGAAACCGAACATATTCAGCAGAAAAAGCGCTTATTTGTTATAGACGAACCCTGATGCGCCCCAAATTAATTTCCCTCGAATGTTATAATGCATCTTACCTTTGGGCTTGATTAAAAATACTTAATGTCCAAGCTAAAAACAAAGTTTGCTTAGTTAGGGCCTCGGGCCTATAAATGTGAGAAATTGAAATCCCATTTGCATATCCAAAGGCTTTGTCTTTGGTTCGAAAAAAGTAAAAGTGCTTAACGCACTAATCAAACCAACCGGCGGCGATTTCAATAACAAAAGCCCAAATGAATTTTGCACTCTTTGAAAGAAATTGCAAACAAAACAAGTTATGCAATGGGCCAAAAATATATACACAGCTAAATATTTACCGTAAACACTTCACAATGAGCAACGAAAATATTTGATTTCCATTCAAGCAACTGTGCAAATCGCTAGCCAGCTAATTAAGTTATAATACTTACTCACTTTGGGATCGATCGATCGCCCACGTTGGCAACATTTGTGTAGTTCGCTGTTTTATTTTTTTTTATATTTTTTTGGTAATGGCGCCGAGAACAAGTTTTTTCGCACTTTGGCTACCGCCGATTTGCCCAATTTGAATGCGATACATAATAAAACCATGTTAATGCGTTAATTGATTGAAGTCGTCGAGCTCGTAAATATGATTTTGAAATATGCAAATATTTGTGCTTTGTTTCGCCTACGTGGGCATCCAGCGTAGCGTTTCATTCATTAATAATAGATTTATTGCTGTGAAATAGAATTCTTCTAGTCATTGCAGTGGTGTATTGCGAAATACGATTTTCATTGATAAGCGCAACGTATTGGGTATTTATTTGCACATGCCCATGATTGCAAAATCAAGGAACAGGTAATTTATTAGATCAGCTGTCCCATTAATTGCGATACGACCGCCCAAATTTGTCATTAATTAATCTTCAGGCATTAACCAAATGTTTTCATAATTAAGCCAATTGAAGGTTCATTAGTTGTACAAACATTTAATTTTTTTTCAATTTTTTTTTATTTTATACAAACGCTGCTTTGATTTTGATCGCAGCTGTTTTGTGTATTTATCTTCATAAACTGCTGAGCGGGTGGGAAATTTATTGCAAATCCGCGGCTTATCCACTACAAGTGCTTCCTGCTGAATAATCGAATTCAATTAGTTGACTCTCGTATAAGTTGTAAATATATTCAGTTCTTTAGTTCATGTGTCGGATGCGTCATGCACATTAAATTTCATGCATTAGGAAAAGATTTGTTGCTGCCCACTTTTCTTTTCTGATTTTTTTTTTTTGTTTTAAGCTTGCAGTTTTGCCATTTTCTTGTTGTCTTGTGAGGCATTTTCACGCTTGGCCATAAACAATTTGAAATTATAAATGCAAATATATACGTGTGCTGTTCGGGGCTCCATAAAGTGCCTGATAAATAATAAACTAAGAGTAAATGCCAGCTGGGCAAAGGCAGCCAGCCAGCCAGCAAAGCAAAGCAAGTAAACCAAAGTCCACGAAACGACGGCGCCGAAGAAAGCAAAAAAGAAAAAGATGGGAATCATAAATTCTAATAAGACGCGCCGCCACCACCACAGGTATGTGAGCTGGGAGGCAAGCAGATCCCCACTTGGCCATATGTCATCCGCAGGGAAGTGAACTGATGTCCCATGTCCCAGGCCCTAATGCGTCTAACGAGTTGCTGCATTTTCGAGGAGCCAAGTCGGCGAAAAATGCGGAGCGGGCGAGAAAAGCAATGAATTTCATATTAGAGCCCATAAATTGCGACATTTTTGTGCGAAAAGGGGAAACCTGACTGTGTATTTATTTCAGTGTAGTAGTATGCAAAATAGTTGATAGTTCTTCTCCACAAACTGAGTACTATGAATACTATGAATACTATGCACTTTTAAGATTGATATACGTTCTTTGACATATTTAGTTTTGGTCACTCGTTACTCGTTACCGAAAGTAACAGTTAGTTACTTTCCAGAAGTGCGGTAATACTGTCATATTCACTACTTTCGTGGATCCTAGTGCTCCTAGGCTGGCTGGTTCAAAGAACTGAAGCCCACAACTCCATTTAGATGCAGTTAGATACTGCGGCAGGGATGCTGCCGCCAATCAGCATGTCGCAGTAAAAGCGCTAGGAATGTGTTGCAAAGGGAAGTTTGCCTGCCTGTATGTGGGTTAAGCCAGAAGAAGATGCCGTCCGTCGCACAGCCCACAGAGTCTGGATCCCAATCTGGATGGCTCCTACTCCACGGCTGCGACTGAGTGACTCCCATAACCGAGAGCGAGGTGCAGCAACGTGCAATTACGCGCACAACTTGCGTGCAGAAATATTTTCGGATTCATTCACCTCTGGAGAGTGGAGTGGCCAAAGATACCGAGAAGAAGATATTTTTATATCCAGCCAAACGGGGAGGGATGAGTACGGGCCCCTTGGGACGTCCTTGCACTTTGTTTGCCTCTTAACTGTGGCATAGATGGCATTCCATCGGGCCATCATCCGGCGATGATGATGTTGTTTTCGATTCGGTTTCGGATACTAGAGATGATGATGATGATGATGTTGCTCGCCCACGTCTTGCCGCGGATTGCGAGTGGCTATTTTTATTGATCGGGACGCCAGGCCCCCGCCAAACGTCGCGTGCCCCAATCGCTTTTTTTCTCCTCTTGGTTGAATGTGTGCCAAATATTTCACGTTGATTATTTCTGTGAGTCAAAAATGTAATAAATGCACGATGTGCTACTTGCCCGGTGGATGGATTGGATCAGATCAGATGGGATGCAGCTCGGAGAATATTCTCGATATAAATATAAATATAAATATGTTTTGTTTATGAGAGGTGTTTGGGGCTGGTTTCGTTTGCTCAACTTTAGCGGCGATTCGTCTCGTGAATTTATTTCGAATTTTGCCTTTTCATTTCACGCCGCTTGACGTTGCCTTAATTTGTGGGGACTCGCTTTGTTTAGCAGTGCGATCTTAATGCTTATTTCCTATTTTGCAAGATCTTTTGACGGTGCGATGACTCAGTACATGTATATTCTGGGCATTTCCTTTGGGGCCCGCATTCATTATTTTTGTTTCGGCCATAAAGCCACGAAAAAAGAAACCTTTTCGAAGGGATTTCAGCTCGCTGCTGTTTGTGACCTTGCCATCCATTTAGGTTGTTTCTTCTGTTTTACTCGATGGTTTCGCCTTTCTCACAGACATGTGTTCAACAAACTGTTTGTCTTGTCACATTTGCGCAATAATTACAAACGATTCGAATTGAAATGTTTGCGCAGGGCCAACAAAACTCCCACATAATTCACATGGCGTGCGACGAGATGGCCAACAAAAATAAGCAAATGGCATTCGAAAAAAAAAAACAACAACAACCAATGCGGGCCCAAACAAAATATGCTGATGGCTGGAAAAAACAAAAAAAAAAAAAACGAGCTCATCGATGATCTGGCTTCTCAGGAATGAAATCGAAGTTTTTAAAGGCAGCAACGAAGTTGAGTTCTCATGATTTATATGCGCCCATGGATCAGCTCTTATTTCTTCCTTCGCCTCTGGCCGCAATTCATTAGCCAAATGGCCATATAAATCTGCCCATGACTAGCCAAAGCCGAAGCTCAGAGCCTTCAGGAGTGCAGTGCAGTTTGGTTTCCCTGACTTGTTGTCGTCTTTTGGCCAAAACTACTTAAATTAACTTTTGCAATTCGCGTGTCAATGATGACAGGGGCAACGCAAGAAGCAGTCGAAAGGGGGAAGGGATTCGGAGTCTCTGGAATACATAGATAGACGGACTGACTACAACTAACCAACCAGGCAGCCAGGCAAGCGACCTGGCTTTTACTTTGGCCAGCTCCTCCAGAGCTAGCTGCGCCCTATCCAAGTGTCCAATCGAGCGTGTCCAGTCCTCGAGGTTCTGGGCAATATTAGCACGACATGATAAATATTTCAATGCCAAGAGCGAAGCTATTAAACCAGGAACCCCGGCCAAAGCGAGCCAAACCGATCTGAGCCGAAAGCTGAATGCCGTGCCCTATTCGAATCCCTCAGTCAGGTCTGCAAATGACTTAGTTCATCGCTGGCTCTTACACTGCGAAAAACTGAAATTGAAATACCCAAACAAAGATGGTGAAAAATGTATCGATCGAGTTCCTTAACATTTGCAGTTGAGTTTAGTTATTTGTGTTCTATGCTTTTACTGAGCATATATATATATATTATGAGCATAATACAACAGCGATTTTCTAAGCATTTTACTTGTGAGCTTGCTCTAGAGGTTTACTCACAATTGTGTATTTTAAGGAATGCAGTCTTTACTATACAAATCATTGATGAGTTTGGACTTTGGCAGCACTTTGTATTTCAAGTTTTCCAGTACAGTCTAGTACGAGTAATAGTGTGTTTTTTGTATTTTACCCTCTGAAAAGGATGGGCCCGCCTCCTTTTCCTGGCCAAGCCCTCGAAACATTTTTCGCAACTGACCAGCACTCGCAGTTGTGTGTGACTCCGACCATTGGAGTTCGTTGTGCGATGTGCTGGTTTTTATTTAGGTTTTTTTTGTTACTGTTTGCGGCAACCCTCTCGCAGACTGTTTAATTAAAATTTCCTTTCCATGAGCTGCTGCCTCCGGTGCTCTCTATTCGACTTTGCATAGACGTCTGGCCCGGGCGGGGTCTAATTAAAAAGTGAAACTGTAATTTAAAACGCTGCTGCTAATAGCAAATGCCAGGACTTTGGTAATACGAACTTTAAGGGGTTGCTTGCTGGCCGTAGTGGATTAAGGTTTATGCTTGGCGAGTTTAGTAGATGACCCCAAAATGCAGTCTCTGATGTGCATTAATTAAGGCAACTTTCGCTGAAAAATTAATTAACTTTCCCGGCGCCCTACAGACCCAGACCCCCCAATGCAACGCCACGAGGAACTTAAACCCCGAAGGGAGAGTCAAAGTGAAACTGCACTAGAGCTCCCTTTTTTTTTTTTTGGTGGTAGGGGGCTTTTCCAACTATCGCTGCTCGATGGAAAACTGCATTTGCAGCAGCTGCAACATGGTCATGGTCAGGCCACCATCACTTCCAGTGAGTCCCAATTTTGATTTTTATTTATTTGCAATGAGATAAAAAAAAAAATAAAATCGTTCGTTAGAGCCAAATGTTTGGACGATCTAAAGGCGAATCTGGGATGTTTGGGGTGTGAGAGACAATGAGCAATTCAAATATAATCATCATAAATCACGATTTAGTTTCGCTTTTTGCTTTGTTTTGCTACGTGGGTGCCAGACGTCGACGACCTATGAATGAATGGGAGAATGGGTATACCGTCTTGCACTTGGTATTGTTTGGTGTCTTCAAAAGTTGGTCAACGTACATACATACATATATAGCCATCGATGGCATAGGCATTTCCACACTGCCCTGGCCCAGCGATCAAGTTCAGCACAAAGTATTCAGTGGCAATCGCTACAATGTTGCAAGTTGCTTATTGCACGTTGCACGTTACAGGTTGCCAGCGTGTACAGCTTGGCCAGCTTGGCTGACTTTGCCAGAGCAGCGCGAAATTGTAATTAACTTAATCTCCACTACTCCGCCCTGAAGATGCTCCATTCGCCATGGACTGTGCTCCTCCCTGGCTTTGTCAGTTGTCCGATGTGTCAGACTTGGGGCCTTCTTTATCGGCTATGCAAATATTCAGTGAAAAGAATGGGTGTATTTGGGGAGTACATATCCATAAATTGAGCTTTATATATAGACTGTGGAATACTTTATTGTTCTCACTCCACATTCTCCAGATCGTAAACAGCGAAACAGCCACAAATTCTCTTATCTTTCTAGGTGTAAATAAACAATTAAGCCAAAAGGAAAACTTTGCGCAAGGTGGGTTGATATCGGAATAATTCCAATTAACTCAGCTATTTTGCAAACAGCCCGTTGGCCGCGTGCGCCCATTAAGTCATCTAATTGCAATTTTCAGTGGGAGTGGGAGAGTTAAGTAAGAGTCAATTAACGAGACATTTTTTCGGTCTTAAACATCTGGCTATGCAAACAATGAATGTGCATGAATTGCTGCGAGCGCACAATACAGAAATACAGAGTACAAAAGCCCAGTGAAATGCCCTAGACCGCATCCCCAGGATAAAGCAGCTTTATGCCCAACATATGCGCACACTATACATCATATTCGTATGTACAATATACACACAATGGTTCACCCCCTTCCCATGGGACATACTTACTTACATACAAGCGATCTTGGCTGACCATGGTCATTGAACTCGTGGGGCGCCTTTGTAGGCACGCATCGCTCAAAAAAAGAAAGCACTCTCCCCCAATGATTTCCAGCGAAAAACGCAACTACAACCGAGAACCGATCGAGGAGGGGAAACCAACACCCATGTGCGTATTTGTTTGAAAAACTATACCCGACAGTTGAAGTTGAAAAACTCAAATGCCCAGAATTTTTTTCAAAAAAAAACTCGAGACGAAGTCGAGATAATATCGGAGCCAAAGTCAAAGTCGGCAATCGATCGACTGTCGCTGGATCGTAATTAATTGTGGTTTATCCAGGGGTTTCTCTAGCCCAAGCTATCCATCACCTAAATGTAAATAGAAAATCGCCGGCTTCACAATGTTGTATTTTTTGTATTGTATTTTTTCCATTTTACAAATCACTTGAACTAAATATATACCCTTCGAAGCGGTCAAGCGTGGCGCAGAGAAGTCGGAGACATATATATTTTTTTTGAAATATTTCGTATTGAACTATCCGCTCGGAGCTAACTGGCTGTTTGTTTCATGGTCAGTTTGGTTTTGGCTCGCGGCATAAAACAAACAAATCGGCTTGAATGGGGAAAATATCACAGCGTCAAGCGGCAGTCGCCAAAGGAGACTTTGGCGTCTTAAATTGGCGTGACAATTGACCATTTGGTTAAATATCTAAGCGTTTCTATTTGTGCTGCAAATTTGTTGAGGCAAATTGATTGGCCGAACTCTGCAAACGGGCGAAACTCAGGCAAACTCTGGCTCGGAAATATCCGAATTTGTATCTATCTATGGATCTAGGTATCCCATATCAAGTTGGAGCATCTGCGGAGGCACTTTAATAGAACTAAACACTCAGCCGGCTGTCATAACTCAATTGTCTGAGTGTCAGACAATTTCGAAATTTAAAAATTTCCTTCTCTAAAGTGTTGTGCGCACCCCTTGAGAAACCTATGCGTGCATATATCATATGTCTATGTTCTGCAACCCTTTCCCCCATTTCTTTCAATCACACATAATATTTTTTTTAGTGACTCAAGTGCGTACTTTTCGGCGCTCTCTTTTTCCGATTGTCTGGCCATAGATGAATATATATTTATTGCCAGTATGGATGGGAACTGCGTCATGCCACCACCAGCAGCGATTCATCAGCGAAAAGAAACGTATGAAACAATCGGTATAAGTATGCAAATAAACTATACGACAATAGTAAAATGACAGCTATAATGCGCACCACACCCCCATACAGAATATACATAGATACTATCTGCCATCATAAATCCGTGGGACAATGAACATCTCGAATATCTTCCCTTTAAACAGAAATAAAGAGACATAAAGAAAACAAATGAATATATGTGTTTATAGCATCGACTGCGTATTCCCACGCATCCGTTGTCGTTTTCCATTCCAGTATAGTATCAAAAATATTATCGAAGTCTTCTAATATGTATATTCTTCATTCCTTTGTTCAATTCCTCAATTGAGCGCCATCAAAGACCCAACGACCGTCCTAACGAACCGATACGATTGCGATACTACGATCCCGGAGTCCCGGAGTTTGTGCTTTCCGTTCTCGGACATCTTGGACAGAGGCAGAGCGCTCTAATTAAATTTAAATTTCCGCCAAATGGCCTGATAGTCACAATATATAGGGGTCAGGGCAGCAAATGCATTTAACAGGCTGCCACCCAAGCGCTGCCCCCTTGCGATGGATGCTTGCGATGTTGCTGGGGCTGATGTTGCTGCAGATGCAGTTACAGTTGCAGTTGCAGTTGCAGTTGCAGCTCGTGTTTTGTCTGTGTCTTGGGTGATGCCTCTCTGTGATATCACTTACTAAGCCACACTGCGGCAATTGTTCGAAAAAAGATTGCAATCAAATGATTCCAGTATCTGAAAAAATATATAATGACCGAGTCTAATAACAATATGGTAAAAATAGTAATGTAAATGAATACAAATGAAAGAACTTCTTCTTCTTTGCTTTAAATCATATGTAAAGCATAAAGGTTCCAGTTTTTCTTGCTGTGCACGATCTTCGCAGTGGATCCCGCATGTATCTGTATCTTGTCTCTGGCAGGCTCTTTTAATTAGCAGCAGCTGAGAACTTTGGACGCGGGCACTTCTATGGCCGCCTCTTCAGTGGCAGAGAAGAACCCTAAATAGAAGCAGTGGTGAATGGCAAGACATGGAACCCCGGCTTCGCCAAACCCTTCTTGTGCCCCTTCGTTTTTTTTTTTTTTAGATAAGCTGCAGTTGCGCACATTTGGGCAGGCAAAGAAAATGGAAATGGAAATGGCACAAGCAAGCCGCATTGTAGGCAGCTGCAGCAGGAACATCTCAGCTCCACCACCATCCAGCGGAAGCGGAATCAGAATCAGAAGCTGGAGCAGAAGCAGAAGCAGAAGCCGAAGCTATCGTTTGGCACTGCCACAGCAGATAAACAATGACAAGTTGCACTCGACGCTTTTGCGCAGATGCAACCAGGGAATGGGAATGGGAATGGGAATAGGAAATGGTAATGGGAATGGTACGGGGAGCTCTTGTTGCTGCAAACACTGGCTCTGGTCTGGTGCATAATCAAATTCCAACCAAAAACCTGCGCTGTGCTCACCACCACCCAGGGGAGTCAGTCAGAGCCCGCAGGTTCAGGATCACATCAAATGCCATCACCGCACACACAGTTGTGTTTTCCCAACCAGCTTCACGATTAATGAAGGGCGCAGGCAAGCAACAAGTTTGGTGGTGGCTTCAATGCACTGAGGGAAAATTTTGAATTTACGGGGGAGTTGCATATGCAAATCAATATCATATTGATAATGCATAAAAAGATAGCTTTTATATAGGTTTCCGTATATTGAAACCATAAATACGACTTCCAAGTGCATTTCTTTCAGTGCAAACATAGACCCAGACGAAGCTGACAGCAGAGAGGCTGGCTGTCTGGGTGGGTTTCTGTGTGGTTCTCGGTTGTTGGTCCCCCATCAGTGTCAACTGCAGTGGCAAATATGGTGACAAACGACACTAAAGATTGCACAGCCTGTTGTCTAATGGGGAAGACAACAACAACACCAGCAGCAACAACATCGCCACATATAGCTGCCCCATCGCAATTTATCGATTTAACGCTGCAAGGCACTTTTCAGTGTGTTCGAAAATTGATTAGAAAATATACGCCATTAGCGAAGGGAGGAGGAGGAGGAGGGCGCAGGTTAATCTTGGCTAGGCTCATAACTTCCGCATTTCGAGAACTATATAGGCATTGCTCTGGGGAGGATGGCCAATCAAAAAGCCATTTCCAGTTGATAGTTGAAACGTGACCGGCTGGGCGCGCTCACTCGCTTTTTGGAGGATGGGGCCGCCCAAAAAGCGAACTGCCGCGGCCAACACGATATCCTACCAAATAGGCAACGGCCAAAAAACGGGCTGGCCAAAGCCAGTTGGTAATATCTGCTTTTAGCAGATACTCGAATCGAATCAAGTTGAATTGAATTGAATTGAATGGAGTCGCATGGAATTGACTGTTGAGCGTTTAAACGTTTGTTTGACTGCTCAACTGGTTGATCCATCCGATGGCCGGAGTTCAATGCACTTCGCTATCTCATAGCCATATTGCATTGCATTGGCTTTTCAGCGAACTCTGGCGAACTTCGAAATCATCGAGGATGCTGGCAAAAATAGTTTAGCTTTTGAGATCCCAGCTATCTGCAGCAGTTTCGCTCGCCGGCGATTGGCGGAGCATTTAAGCGCACTCAATACGTGTAAATTGTATGCCTTCGCGCGTTCATTCATAAAAATGCATTCTGACACAAGGCCTTGAGCATATTGCCCCTTGACGACGACGACGACGACGATGATTGCCCAGCCTCCATCCGCTGTAGAACTGATTCATCGCCAGCGTGTTGCAGCACAGTGGGTCCGGTAATGGGTATATGATAATTGTTATACGCAATTATAAATTATAGCTTATATTTCAACAATTCATTACTCAATAGCTACTGTGGAAAAACTAGCTTTAGACCCTTAACAGGTTTTTATAATCTCTTATTACGATTTTTACAATAAAATTGTCTTGTTATTAGCTTAGCAATGGCAAGAGATTTAACTTTATAATTACTATTATTTTACACGATAATTCAAGTGTTTTGACCACTGTGCACCGCGGGCAGCGCTTGTCAACTGTGTTGTCACTGTTGTTGTTGCTGTCGTTGCGATATGCATTTCATAGTTTTGCATTGATTCATTTTGGAGCTTCGGGCAGACGCCGGCGATCCAAACACATTAGTAATATATGACCCCATTATTATGACTATATATATATATGCTGTTGCCCCTTTTTCGTTTTTTTTTTACTTGCTGTTGTTGTTGTTGTTTTGGTGTCGCAGGGGCTGCACCCAAAAGTAGAGCTCATTTAAATTTGTCACGGCGCCAGAAACCACGAAATGTTATTATTTTCCTGTGTTGCATTTTCTAAGCCCAGACTGGGTTTTTTTTTTATGAGGCAACTAAAACGCATCTGACGAATTGACGGCTGCTCCCAGCAAATGTGCCCAAAAAAAAGAGGTACAAAATTAAATAAATTTCGAGATACTCGGCCTTTATTCATACGAATATGGGTGTCGTGCAACTTTATTATTATTATTTATTTATTTTCGAACGCATTGGAAAAACACAGCAGAAAAACCAAAACAAAAAAACGCTAAAAGACCGAAAAATAATGAGCAACATTTTTTTTTGTGGCAGTGAGGGTGCGGCGCGGTGCTTGTTTGTGAGTAAGCTATTTTAACGAGTCGCCAAATGGGCCTGGGAAAAACAGAGCTCTGTTTGTTCTAATTGATTGCGAGTTTGCATTTAGTTAGTCTGCTTGTACTTATTTGTTTGCATTCCATCTGGGCCGTAATTCGGAGTGCCTGAATGAAGGATATCCAAATGAAATTACTCACCGAGACGGGACCCGGCTCTCGACTGCCTCTGCTGTTTGTTGTCACCAACTTTCAATTAACGAAATGACAGGCAAATGCATTCCGACTTGTTCCATAAATCCGAGCTGCAGTGTCCGGAGTTCGATGACCTCGCTCGGTTGGCGAGGGTGAAACACACTGTTGACACACGACGACTGACTGCCTCGCTGATTTAGCCTTGAAATAGTTGACATGTCGCAGGCTCTCCTCCAGTCAGACACCCATCCAGTGATCCAGCCATTGGACCATCCAACTATCCGACCATTCAACCATTCATATCCATCCCTCCGCGGCAATGGAGTAATAAAAACAGAGGAGGAGCGCGTTGGAAAAGTTGAGCGACAAGCGACATGACAAG
Source organism: Drosophila melanogaster (assembly GCF_000001215.4). NCBI lineage: Eukaryota > Metazoa > Arthropoda > Insecta > Diptera > Drosophilidae > Drosophila > Drosophila melanogaster. Next base: position 19,071,945 of record NT_033777.3, on the reverse strand, counting down.
ATGCTATGCAGATGTTGCAGTTGAGATTGGGTTTTTTGACTAAGTTTTCTGATTTATTTTAAACTTGATTTCGACATAACATAATTTGCCAAAGGAGCTGAAATATTTGGAAAACCGCTAACTAACAATGGTGTGGAAAACGAAACAAAGCAATCATATATATAGTGCAGACTTTCTTTTTGAACCAACTAACACGCGACATGTAAGCAGCAGGCACATCTGCGTAGGTTTTTCCAATACAAAGTAATTTATTGCCCTCGTGTTTATGAATTAAAAAACTTCCAGGCGACTAGAGTCAGGAATTCATCTCGAAAATTTTCTCACATTCGAAAACGTAATGAATTCGTAGCGGGGCTTACTTGTCCGCTCTCTTGGCCAATTTGAAATGTGCAGCCAACTGTTGTGGGCCGTGTCTTTGTTTATTTGCTTTGGCAATATAAGATTATTCATTTTTTGAGTGTTTATAACTGCATTTCACTTTTGTGCGGGTTATACACTCAATGCACAAACGATGCGTAATTAAATTGTTTATTGTGTGTTGTTTTTATGTTTCTTTCTTCTCTACTTTCTTTATGTGGAGCGTTTGCACTTTGTTTCTGTTTCTGATTGCTCATGAAGTGTACAATAATTTATGCGCACATTTTAATTATCAAAAGTAGATTGTTAAACGAATATAAGTTCATTGCCATCGCACGCGTAGCACCGAATTAATAAATGTTTTTCCTTCTCTCTGCTTTCAGGTGAGCTTTTTTTCGTTCCTTATTGTCAAATCCTTGGATTTAATTGCACGACATTCGAGTGACTACTGAGGTAACTGAGACCAGGTAATTTGCACGACTCCATTCGGCTGTGCGTGAGAAATTTCCTATAAATATTTGCGACAATTAAAAAGCTATTTTAGCCCGGGTCTGCAGCCCATGGCTCACTCAGCTCCCAAACAAGCCGCTGATTGATGGACTTGAGCTTGAAACGCCACCAATCGCCACCAGTCCAACTGGTTTCTGCACTCAGAACAAAATCTTATTAGATTGAACTAACAGAACATTACAACAGATTAAAAGAGGGCTTTTAGATGATCTGATCTGCAGACTTGAACTAAGTTTTGCACATATTTTATAAGTTTTTCCTCACAAAAGTTGACACTTTTAAGTAAAATCAGTTTCAGATTGAAGTAATCTTCAATTAACACTCAGGAATTGAATTACTTATCTTGGAAAATACAATAGTTAAAGACTTTAAACCTTAAGATTGATTCAGCTTACAGAAATGGAAGCTCAAACTAAAAATCTTAAATAGGTATTGAAAGATAACCCAATTTTTTAAACTATTATCCATGTAGTTGATATTCTTTTTTTAACGTGCAATACGATCCGGCTTCGATTAGAACTAGTTGGGTGCTGGCGATGGCGATGACGTTGGGCGACACGTGTAGTCGCCGACCAGTCCGGCCCACTTGACATGAGTTGCACAAACGCTAACTGGCGGTGATGGTGGCGGGGGGAGAAAAGGGCGGGGGCAAGGGTCTTCCATCATACGGACTGGCTACTGTGGCAACCGGCAGCATGTGGCACTTCATCAAGGGCAGACGTCGCCACGATCTCAATGGAGAGTTTAGAGTGCTGGCTCCGTTTGGCCTGGCTGGCTGGTTGGCTGGCTGGCTGGCATTCCTCGGTGTCTCGCTGGGAGAACAAACGCAGCCGCCTTTCCCTGTCCGCGGCATGCCACATTTAAAATGTAAACGCCAATTGATTATTAACGCGCCAAACCAATTACATTTCGTACCCGATCGCGCACTTAACAAGCCGACAAAGTTCGAGCCGTTCTGGGTATGGAAATTGCGTGGATTTCGAATGCAGCTCTTTGTGCCAAAGATCTCTCAAGAGACTCGTCGTTTCTCTAGCTGAAATACCCTTTCTCCAAGATGGACACTCATGATCCTTGCCAGCCTTAAAAGGATATTAAAAGATTCGATTCTAAAGTGGATAGTAACATACATTATCATAAGGTTATAAGGATAGTAAAAACTTCTATAAATCTCTCTTAGTTGAGCAAAGATAGGGTATTCCCCATTTCTGTGTTGCCTTGCAACTTTCCCATCTTGTCGGAGTTTTCTCTAGCCAAATAGGGAGGCGAAAACCCTTTCGCATGGCATCTTGCTTGTGCTAATCGCCAGCAGCATGCCAGTGACCCTTTAATGGTCACCATGCAACGGACACCGATCCAATCCGATCCGAAGCGACCCAAGTCGTCTTGATTGGATCGGCTTGGACTGTTTGGTCTTTGGGCCAATGGTGGAATGGTGGCGACATGGGCGCTGGGACTGCTTATGGCAAATGCGCCACACTTAGTCGAATAGCCGGAGAAAAGCGATGGAAACGGAAGTGCTTGTTGTTGTCATTTAATGAAAACCTAGGAACGGGGATGGGGATGGGTAAGCCAGCGGAAGGCGTGTGTCTGGATTTTATGTTGATTTTAATCACAGGGACGTGTCACAACTGGCCAAATGCATCTGTTGTTGTTGTTGTTGTTGGTGGTGGTGGTGGTGAATGTGTGTGAGTGCAACTGCTGTGTGGCAAAAAGGTACTACTCACAGACACGCGTGCTTTTCTAATTTAATTGACAGAGCCCACATCCATTGATGTTTGCGATTTAAGGCGTGCGATAAAAGCAATTAAATTGTATGACTTACTCGCCGTGCATAAGTGATCAAAGAGCTTAGTGGCAAGAAGGGATTGTCTGGCGCCGTAGAATCGAATGGATTGGTTTGAAATTAAAACTGAAAAACTAGCTTCTCTGTTCGATAAATTTGTTTGTGTATTTTCCCACCCCATCGAAGCCCCTTTCAATTGGCAATTCGATCAATTTAGTGGCTCTAAGGTCAAATTATTTTGCAGCACACCCCTCCTAATCCCTCCCCTTTTTGACGTATGTATGTACTTGAAAAACGCACTGCAAGTCGTACAGATACATATATGTATCTACGCTTCAGTTCTGGCTTTTCACTTCCACCTATCGATTGACAGTCGCCACATCCAATTAACAGTTTGCTACTGTCTTGTGCGGTTTTTGTTTTTATTTCATTTCTGGTATTTAGCACAGTTTGTTAGAGGCGGCAACTTGTCGATATAGATACATATACCCATATATATATATAAATATATAGATATATATAGAGGTGTCTATAGCTGCTGCTCATGTACAACAAGACGTCTTTAATTGATTTTGTGTTACATTTATCCATTTAATTGCCTTAACCATGTATCGAAGATTAATTTATTTCTCATACTCGGTGTGGCAATGGCACTGTGCTTATAAATATGGATTGTAGCTTTAGTTCTTGTATCAGAAGTTTTAACGTGTACTGATAACAAAACGGAAAGAGGAACATGTTTGGAATGCATTTGCTTGCATCATACCGACTGGCTATAAAAGTGCACTAGGTTTTATGATAATTTCTGAATATATATGCATATGTATCTCCCCTGTGAGTCTATTATAAGCTCAGTCGTGTGAGTGGTGTTTCTAACACTTTCTAAGGCACCCCGTTAAAATTTTTAAACGACAGAGTTTTTGCGGAACTACCTTGGGGAGTTTTTTCCGCGCCGAATATTAGAGAAAACGAAATAACTGAAAAGCGTAATGCCCATGCAATCGCTACGTGAATAGTGCTAGTTATATGTACATATATATATACATAGATATGTATGTACAATCTGCAATCTAAGATCCCTCGACTATCTGAAGGCACTCAACGGGCCCGAAACGTGGGGTCGGTTAATGACGTTGCTGGTTTTTTTTGTTTTATTTTATTTTTTTTTTTTTTGAGGTGCGTTTGTGAGAGTGTGTTTGCTTAACCCATTTATTATGTCTTTTGCCATGCCATTGATGCAAAAGTAAACAAGTTAAGCGGCTTTTAATTTTATTATTGTACGGTCTGCTATAGCGGAGTATCGTAAAGTACACAAATAGAGGTGAAGCCGGAGTGAGATAGCATTCTATCAACTATAAATCAGTCTAATATATTGTTCGGCAAATTATTAAGTCATTATATATATATATAGCGGATTGCCCATTTCAGCACATTCCACAACCGCAAATGATTGATATCTCCAAGAATACGAATATGAATAATTATGACCTTCGGATCGGCGGATAGGTAATAGGTAATAGTTGTACTATAATTTTTCGTCTTGGCGGGGGTCGTCGACGTTCTCTTCGTTTAGAGTGATTTCGAATGATCTAGGGGGAAATATGCAGCTGGGCAAGCCCATAAACAAATCAGGTTCGATCCAAGCCAAGAATGTCTTGTTGTCGTCGTCGTCGTCGTGCGCCTCACCTAAACAAACAGCCATTCCGTATCCATGGCAGGCACGTCGTAGTCCAGTTTATTATTAATTTCAGAGGTGAGCAGTAGGAGCAGCACTTCCCAAAGATATCGCTCACGAACCCTTAAGCGTATGCAAGTCGTATGATACGACCCACCTCAAACTGCTGGAACTGAAAACTGAAAAGAATATACCCCAGTTGCCGAGTCATCCTACACATGACGGTTGTATAGCTGGAATGGCTGGATTGTTACTATTGTGTGACATTGTTATAATTCAATATGTAGAACGTGTTCGATTTTGAATGCTTTTTATGGCCGAGAAACGACGCCGGTCGTGTAATCGTAAACTTTTGCTGTCGTCCGATGTCATTAAAGCCAAGAGTCCTAGAGTCTCTCAGTTCGTGAGAACAGCATTACGGGGTCTTTAAAATGAATCGATGGATGGGCAGTGGCTGGGGGAAGGGGCAGGGGCAGGGGCACGAGGATGATGACGGTGACATAACATGGGCCATTAAACTATACTTAGTTATAGACCGACTGGCAGTTAGTCGTCCAACCCATCTACCCAGCCAGCGAACGAACGTGCAATGAACTGCTGAAGGTGATCTCGAAGGCTGATAGCAAGTGAGGCCTCCTTGTCAGATTTAATTGATTATGCAATGTTTGTTATTATTATTATTATTACTTTGAGCTTAGCTGATAAATACATGAGATGTGCACTGGCAATTTCCGCGTGTTCGTGATGCATAGCGGTTTTTAGTTTAGTATGCGTTAATTGTCCCCGCCTCCGCCAAAACAACATTCGCTTTTCCTTACCCCTCGGGTTTTTTCAATTTGATATCGAATTTCCATGTTGCCTACAACTAACAGCTAATAATTGCTGTTGTTACAAAAAAAAAACAGACTGGCAAAAGAAATTGCCAGCTCCCACCTCATCCTCCCACTAAAAGTTGTGCAATATGCGTGAGCTTGCTGCTGATGTTGCTGTTGCTATTGTAGCTGCAGCTGTTGCCGTTGTTGCTTCCTGCCCCGGCAACATCTAATGGCAACAACATTTTACTTTGCTAAATTATTTGCTTAACACGAAATAAAATTTTGTTAAACATGTGCTGTGCCGCAAAGGAAAAGGTGAAACAACAGGCAGGAGCTGCATGGCAAAGAAAAGACGGTAAACGCCTGAAAAAAAAAAAAAACAACAACACAAAACAGAAAAAAACAAACATTCCAAACTAAAGCAAAAAAGATTTGCATAACTGCGCGCCAAGGCTTCCGTTAACAATTAAAAGCACAAACACACACGGTGCCACAAACCATAATAATAATCATCCGACGTCCGAGGCACACACACACAGACACACATTATTATCCAACAAGTTCAATAAAAGGTTGCATAAATCTGAAACTGTATCTTGCCCCCGATAATTGCAGCTTGCAGCACACAGCCTCGAATATTCTTTGATTTGCACTCCTCAAAATGGACAACACGGACAACTTCCTGGTCGCCCACACACATGGTGCATATACCACATGTTGCACCGCCCACCGCCCAATTAAAGCATTTGGAAAAAAAAAAGAAAAAGCAATAGTGATGGTGTGAATGTATAAGGTGCAACAGCGAATTCCGCTCGTTTCACATGAAAACCAAATTCGAAATCGCTTAAAACGGCACTTGAGCTTATGGTTTTTTGCCGTTGTTTACGACTCTGTTTGTGGCCCGGGCATATAATATAGAGAGATATATATCTTTTATTTGGCGCTGGCTGGCTGAAGTTTTATCTGCACTTGTGTTCCGCTATTGTCGGCTTAATAAACGTTTATGGTGATTGATGCACACGCTCTCGCTCTCTCGCTTTTTGGCTAATTAATTGGGGATCCCATCCCTTCGGCCAACGGATGCATTTTTATGGCCCAATCATAAGTTTGCCCTTGGGCAGTTGAACTTTCCATACTTGCCGATGATAAGCTAGGCTGATTAGATTACCCATTGAATTATAATCCTAGTACTTGACTGTGCTGATATAACCAGAGAATATGTAGGTTTTATATATGTTCATGTTCAGCCAGATAAGGCTAAAACAATTTTGATACGGTCAAATAATGTCTAAAAATATTTGTGCCTACGTCAGTGCAGCTGTCAAGGTTAATTTTAGTTCTGCCATAAGTGAAGAAGATATAAACCATACCTTATAGGCAAATGTAAATTAAAAAGCTTGAAGCACACACTTCTTATAAGATAGATTTAGGTTAAAATCCTTATTATACTTGGCTCGTTCTCGTGACAATAGAGCGTGCAATATTAATACCATTTAACCCGATTTCAGCTCCATGCAAATTTCCAAACAAAGTCACCTGTCTCTCTGCATTGGCTCGTTATAACTGACCATAGCAATATAAAGGCCATTTAGTTAGAGCGGCCCCTGACGCCCAAAAGCAAAACTGAAAAGCCAGTTGTCGTGGTAGAAATGAAGACAACAAGCCGGCTAGCAGCAGTTATCTGCTATCTGCCAGCCAGCGAGAAAGAAGAAAGCAAACTGGGTTAAATTCCATTCAAAAGCCGGCTTCCATCGCTCAGCTCGCCAGCTGGTTCTTTTCCTGCCAACAAGTTGTTGGCAATGGGAATGGGAATGGGAATGGGAATGACCAGAAGTTGGTGGCAGCAACACCTCGCCTAATATTTGTCTTACTACATGGTTTTAGCCGACATTTCTCTGTCGTCTCGGAGTGCGTATTTCTGGGCATTGGGCTTTGGGTTCGCGCAACGGTGTGAAAAACGCGACGGAGTGTGCCAGAACACGTTTTGGCCAGACTCACTGCCACTACGGAGCCGTTCCGCCGGTGACATTGTACCGCTAACTGGTGTTGCCACAACGCGCTGCCTACCATGTGAAAGATGATTGACCAGGCATGGCTCTGACTCTGGTGAATGAAAAAACCCAACTGTAAATCGCATTAAGTATTTGTCAAGCAGCAAAATGAACGAAAACGCAACAACGCCGTGTAAATAGCTGGAATATTTTCAACACCAAAAGCAACTAACTAACTGGTGGTAGCCGGTGCAATCGAGTCGAAGATCGAATGTCACACGTGTGCCCCATGCCGCGTCCGTTTGGCTCAAAACGCGTTTTTTGGCCAACAAAATTAATCACGAGTATGTAACGAGCGCGCTTACAGGCCAAAAAATGAGCGGGTTTTTCTCTCTCTGCCTACCGATTACCAATATTTTGTTGGTTTTTTGCTTGCATCTTTCTTTTCCTTTCCGCCGGCCGAAATGTCAGTGTGAGTGGCGACTGGTTTTCGGCCAAATGCCTGGACTTTTGGTCAAAAAAGGATGTTTTTTTTTGGCGAGCTGGTGCGGCAACTTTCGTTGTTGTTTTGTTTCCGCAACCGCCACCATTTTTATTGTGGCGTTGTTTTTGTTGTTTTCATTTTTGCCCCAACTGAAAGTGAAAATACGAGTATTTTACGGCAAAAGGCAAGAAATTTGTTTGCATGCCGAAATGCCTGCTGACTTGCTGCCGCCTGTTGACATAACCATCGATGCAATCCAATGAGATGAGTAGCCTCTCAGCTGGCCATTAAAACTGGTTAAGTAATAATCATTTGATGCGTTTCATTTGAATGCGCAGAACGCACAACTGTGACTTCACTCTCACCTCCTGCGGTTATTGGCCGGTCGTCTTCATTGGCGGAACTTTAAGTTGGACATTATTTGCAGTGCAAACGAAAAATTAAAAGCGTTTCCATGCTTCGAAATAAGCAAACAGAGCCAATAAGTTGAAAATGCTCTTCATGCGCCTTCATAATTGATTTCTTGTTCTGCTGTTTACGTTCGACTATTGTTTATCACACATTTTGGGGCTAAAAAATGAAACGATGAATTTCGGGGGAAAATTCCTGGATTTTTCTAAGCTGCTAAAAAGCTTTTAGAATCCAATCTTGGGAGTAACTTTCCCACACACGACGACGACGACGGCGACGACGACCCAGATCAATGGTGGTTTCTTTCACTGGAACACCTTCGTTTTCGGATTTCGCCCGTAATTGATTATTTTGGAAGCCCATCGATGCTGGGCTATGATGTATGAGTATGTTTGCGTTCTGTGGGTAATTCTTTTCTCACGTCATTGCTGGCCTAAACGCTTTTCAATAAGAAACCGACCGACCAACCGACCAAATGGACAGTCTTTGAAGCTGGCCGCCGAGCAAAAGATCAATCCACACACAGCTCAGCTCACATATGTATGTATGATGGATGTGGAGTGAGTTCTCTTTTAGCACAGTTGCAGAGACTGGCTCTTCGGACTTAGGAACACGGACGTGCCACTTTTTGGTCCACTGCACCAGCCGGAGGAGAGGCGGCTCATTCGCTTTGTCTGCGGCACGAACGGTTCGAACATTTTTGGTTAAATACACCACGTAGTTTGTGGAAACTGCACTGCCGCTTTTCATCTGCAGCGCTCATTAAGCGCTTCGAAAGCATTCTAAAATGGCATTTAATGGTTTAATTGTCCCGGCAAACACTCAATGGACACACACACTTGGGGAGTGGCCCTTTTGATGGCCTGTCGCTCGGGATGACAGGGCTGTGTGACAGAATGTTGTCTGTAAGGTACACGGTCTCGTTTTATGCAAATCAATTTGGCAAACGGACGTAAAGCCATCAACTTTATTGGTCACGCACAAATAATTAGGCAATTAAAGCAAGAAATACAGTGAGACCTCACTAGGTGGGAAACTTTCAGGAATCAAGATTTCAAAGAAATAGAAAAATACATGGAAGTCCCCTATATCATAGATAAAAGTATGAATTATTTAAAGAAATTGCTATTGATATGATAGATAAGATATGATATTGCAAATTTAATATATATTACATATATTATTTGGTTTTCTCACAAAATTAGTCTTGCCATTATAATCGATATATGTATGATGAACAGCAGCGATTTAAAAGAGAACTGCCTTACTGCAAATATATTTTTTCGAGTCCATCCGGCTGGGTGTGTCAGCATTATGAGGTGATTTTATTGCGGAAAGCATATAGGTATAAATATAACTTATAAGTATATTGAAAGCTTTTTGAGTGGCAGATAAGCAAATGAGCGAATGACATGAGAAGCTAGCCGAAAATAAAGTGACACCAAGCGGAAATCGAATTCTGAGCCGAGTTAAGAATCTGGGCAACCACCTCTTTTCCTTACCCTCTGCTTTTGATTTTGATTGCCACATTCTGCTGCCGGCGGAGACAACAAGCCAAACAACTCATGACTGCAGACCGCCGTGAATTGGACTTCGGCCGCTGGGCGTAAGCGAATATCTTGTAGCAAATGGCAACAGAAACTTCATAAATTTGTTAACACCGACGCAAAGGCAGCTAGCAGATAGAGAATGGAGGCCAGCTCACAGTCGAAATGAGCTAAAAGCGCAACAGGACAATAAAGAACGACTTGGGAATGACTTGGTTACGACTTGGTTGTTTGTACACATAAAAAGGTACTGCAGGTAATGGTAGCATGGTAGTTGTCGGCGTCGTGTGTGTCACCCACGCACACGTGTTCCCGGTCTCCAAGTGTCCCCCGTATCCTATCTATCTATCCAGCCATCCAGCCATCCATCCATCCGGCCTGTATCAGCTTACTCACCTACATATCTATATATATATATGTATGTATGTAGATTCCGCTCGAGCGAATTGCAAGGGACAAGGAAACTTAATTTGCTGCCATTAGCAAAGAGCCGAGAAATTCGCGCTCAAGGAATAGAAGTGTGTGGAAGTGCCACAGCCTGCTGTTTGTTTTCACTACGTATTTGCAGTGTGTTTGTTGGCATAAAAATAGAATAGAATACTAAAATTCAAGAAGAGTTGAACACTAGTTGCCATTGTCCACATAAAAACGAGTGTTGTTCGTGTGTACGTGTGTGTGCTTTGGCAGCAACTTGGGGCTATTTGTTTAAGTGAATTGTGAATAATGTTGTCTGGCGCCAAGTGGCAATCCCGGCTCAGACGCCCAACGACCAGCTCGAAACTGAGAAAAAGTCGCTCTTAAATCTAAAGTATAATCTTCAAATAAAGATACTAATGTTCTTTGTTATTTGGTTTCAAGTTTAGATGGCAACAGTTCTAGGTTATTTTAAAATATTTTAACCTTTTCACACGTCGTCTAGAATATTGTAAGATGATTTAAACGATGTCTAGCCTGGGGTTAATTTGCTAACTCAATTAAGTAATTTAATTTCTGCTTCTAGTGTAGATGTACAGGAATAGCACCTACATACCAAATGACATTTAACCCTTTTTGGTGGGCGTATGTACCTATTACCAACCCAACCCATCTGGAAAAGGCGAATTCAATTAACAATTTTAATTGTGATTGCAGACGACTTCTCTGGCGCGCAAACCACCGACCATCAAATTGCATTGGACCAAAAATTGCCAGCGCAGACAGTTAGACGGGTTTATTGATTTTTCATTTGGTCTGCACAAATCCATGAAAACCACTTTGCTTGTTGTCTCACTTGTTTCGATGCAATTATCCACCAGCTCTCGAACTATTTGCCTTGCACTCGCCAACAACTTTCCACGCGAACTTGACCCTGGAATTCGAACATGTGTTTTTGTACCTGGTTCAGTTTTTAGTTTAGTCGTGTCCTCACATTTTGCACTTGAATTGTCTGACTGGCAGAACGATTTATGGATCTGCTTCTACATATATGTATATATTTTCATGTTTCTGATTTTGGCAATGTTTATACTGATTTCTGTTTGCTGATTCCGATTTTGCAGGTCACACATCGTACAACCGGCCAGGTGATGGTGCTCAAGATGAATCAGTTGCGGGCCAATCGACCGAATATGCTGCGGGAGGTGCAGCTGTTGAATAAACTTTCGCATGCGAATATATTGAGGTAAGTCTATAATATTATATTTATATGGTCTATAATATGAAGTTTGTGGTCCAGCCAGCTTATCGTCTAAAAATACCCATTCTAATCGCGAGCAAGCCAAAGCATCTTATGGGTCAATGCCAAACTCGATGGTCTGACTCATTCACTGATTTTAATTGCAAACTTGACTGCGTTACTTATTTATGTATGAATGCTACTTGTTGTTGTCCACTCTGGATGATAATATGTATTTACACACACATATATTGACATATATACATATATACTACTCCCCCCTTAGCTTTTGATGATCATGTGGCCCGATTGTGTTTACGCATTCAGTTCGCACCTCGACGCGAATTGACCATTCATTTAAATGGATTACGTAAACAATTTAATGGGTTCATCGCGCGGGGTCTTTATTTTAAATTCTACGCAAATAATGCCCATGTTCTTCTCGGTCGGTTTCAATTCAGTTTTTGGCATATTTTACACATGATTTCTCAGCACTTAGGTTAGGGGCTGCTTCTGCTGGCATCATCAAAATAATACTGACCTATGCTAAAATGGAAATGATCATATATGTATGTATGTATGTATGTAGTATATGAGGGGTATGATTCACTTTCAGCCTGTCGTCGTAACTCTTGACATCTGTGCTTCTGGGGCCGCTCACTCCACTGACATCATTATGGATATTATTTTTACACACAAATGTATTTATGGCAGCATGAGTGCTTTCAAATTAATAATGTGCAAATATTTACTGTTTACCGCAATGAGATTGGTCTGTTATGGTTTCGCCGATTTGTTTATATTTTTCGACTGGCCATTTGCTATTTGGCATTTTGAAAGAGTACCCCCAGTTGGAGTTCAGAGCAGCGGGTTCAAGACCAAAATCGCACAACACATTTCCGATGCTCGCGCAAAGGTCAAGTTCAGGCTGCAGCAGAGTCTCTGCTGTGTAATTACCTTGGCAGTGACCAGGTGTGTTGGGTGGGTTTGGGGGGTTAGCAGAGTTTGGGGGGGGGACCCTCTCACGGGTCACAGAAAAAAAAAAAACAAACTGCTGATGTAATTGGCTGGCTGAGTGGCAGAGTCTGAAACAATATGGCAAAGGCTCATGACATTGTTGTCTGTCGGACCTGACTAGATTTAATTGCCAAGCTGCGTAGAGCTTACTCACTTCGCTGGCGTTTGTTTTTTGTTTCTGTTTTTTCGAATATATTTCTACTATTTTTTCAGTTTGTTTTTCATCCTCACGTGACTGCACGCAACAATGAGTGTCTGATGGCAGCGACTTCAATTGTATGCAATTCTCAGGGACTTTTTGCTGCTGCTGTTGCCGTTTTCTATTTTAGCGATTTTTTCCGCAAAATGCCAGACCAGACAGACCAATCCATTTTGCACCGCCCATCTTTTCCTGCTCGCCTCCATGAATATGCAATTTCTGGCTAAGACCTTTTTCTCTTTCTCTCTGTGTGTGTGTGTGTTGTGGACCCGCCCTTTCATTTACCACGTTAACACCCCGAAAATGGCAAGAGACATGTCTTCTATATTAGCTGCCATTCTTTTGTTTTTTAGGCATTCAAACTTTAAACTCGTATAATCCGAAAGATTAAACGTTAAGAAGGCAACGCGATTTGATCTGACCTCACTCGGGATTTTCCAAGAGTTAGTATTGGTAGAGCCCACCTGATTTTATGACATCTGTCATTAGCGACTGTTTCTGACACAGAGCTAAGTGAGAAACGTGCAACGAATCGCGGTCGGGGTATTAAATGCAACGGATTCTGTTGATTAAATGCCCTGGCTGGCCAACTTATTTCGCTGTGTGCGCCGGGCTCGTTGAGAGATGGATTTGGGTCAGCGGAACACAGCCAGTCTAAAGCGAATCCATGCAGCTGCCAACTTTTCTTTATTCGTCGGCACTAAATGAAAATTCTAAAAACTCTGGAATGCAGCTGTGGCGCCATCGGTCGACTGGATAGTGAAATTAAAATTCAGGCGCACGCATTTAATTCTTTGTTTTATGGATCCCCTGCAGCAAAGCTATTTATATATTTACACTGAGGCCAATTAATGCGACACTGCGAGAACAAGTAGTTGCAATCAAAAACAATATGTTGGAATTAACAGGATTTAAATATTTTTCATTTTTCAAACTTTATTTTACACCTTAAAGCTATTTAAGCACTTCAAATGAGATGCTTTATAATTATTTATAGCTTATTCTGTAAGCGCTGCATTTCAATCAATTTTAATATGTACTTTTATATATATTTAACAGCGTTATTATTTGTCTCAGTGTATGCATTTAGGTACTAGTACCTATGCCTGTTCCGCCCGATTGAATCCCGCTCATATCCGCGATCCTCGATCCGCGTTTGTGATTTTATCAGTGACGTGGATCGCTAAACACTCCGCTCCCAGGTCGTCCAAATGATCAACTGTACGAATGACTGACCGGGTTGACTGACAGTTAGTTAGTTAGTTAGTTAGTTAGTTAGGCGCTGCTCTTGTTGGCGGGCGCGTTTAATGATGCCTAACGATCGCGGCTGTCGGCTAACTGTCAAATTTTAACAGCTACACCGCTGGGCGTCCATGCGGGCCGCCTCCCATGGCGGCCTTCTACGATCCGATCCGATCCGATCCGGCTAATGAAGCCTATTGATTGGCTGCCAGAACTAGCTGTACCGTTGCATCCTCCGACTATCAGTGTAATGCCGATGCAGTCGAGCGTCAATAGAACTAATCTTTTGGGTAATTGAAACCGCCTTTCTAGCCGGCAGCACGCCATGTACTACAGCAATGCATCGAATAGTATGCACACCCACGCCCGAATCGCTGACTTATTGGCCACAAAACTGAAACTGAAACTGAAACTCTCACAACACACTCGACTGAGGATAGTTAGTTGAGTGGTTGCCGTTGGCGGCGTGTATTTTTTATGGGCTTATCACGCGGCCGCCGTAATGCGGAATGTCGCACAATGAGAACGAACAGCCAGCGAGTCGGGCAATTGCGAATGGCATTCCCCGCCCAGCCTTTGGCACGCCTCCCCTCTCTATTGGCCCACTGGAGCAACGGCACCCAGCCACCCACATGGCATGGCTTGTAGCTGTCGCCGCTCCCAAGCTGCCACCAACTTGACAGATAGTTTGCTCCATACTCTGCTCCCCAGCAGCAACACTAATGCACTGCGAAAATGTGGCTAATTGTAGTAGTAGTATTTGTTTCTAGGGGCTGGTCTCCAAAATTATACATGAATTCAAATGGTCATTCAAATAGAAAATGTAATTAACGTGATAGTTTACTTATCATCGGTAGTATGCATCGACACGCATGCATCTACGCATTATTATTTCATAAATTAAATGCACACATAACCTTGATATCTTTTTCTTATTAAGCAATAATATACTATTCATATTATTGGATACCTTATATCTCCTTATATCTCCTTATATTTAATACGTAATTCTTGATAGCGCAGCATACCCATCGTTTGACTCACAAATCCCATTGCAAGTTGACTTACATTATTGAGTGGCTCTCTCTGAATGTAAACACAGCGATGACGCTGATGGCGCCGGGTGCTCTACACTTTGTTTTGCCCCCTTTTTTTTATGGTATATACATACATACATTTATATATCAACTGGTGAAACAACAACTACTCCACTTGTAACAACCGAGCAGGGGGGGAATGGTAAACAAGCTGCCGCTTTGGCTCACAGCCATTTAAACGCTCATTTAACGCGACTCAGACCGCGCAAAGACATGTGACAGTTCTTAGCCCGGATCATTACGGGCCACAAACAATGGTGGAAATTCCGCTGGAGCTGCTGTTTCAGCTTTTGCTTTGGCGGCACTTGATCTTTGCGCCTGGCTGCGATGCTAAGCAGGTGATAAGTTGTCGGGCAAATGTTGACAAATTGTTGGCATGCGAATGCAAATGCGCGCGGGTTAATGACTTAAGGTGCTAACCCACCGGATTGGACCACTGAGCTCTCACCCTTTCTACCGCACAAGTTGCAGTTGAGCTTTTTGACCCCGATCTACAATAAAGCGACTTGGGCAATCAGCAATCAGTCAGCTCAGCTATTGATATAAACCCGGCGTTGGCGTTGCAAGAGGTTTCACTAAGGTCAGATTGCACTTAATTGAATAGCCAGTCAGACGATCGAGCTACCACCACCACTCATCTTGCGATGAGTAAAGTCGCGGCGTCACTTGAAGGTCGTCTGTGGTGGCGGAATGCCTGCATATAGGTAGTATACAATGGTATAGTATAGTATGGTATGGTATGGTACCGTAGTATAGATGCGATGATGTGTTTGCCACAAGCCTCCATTTTTCGAGGGGCCACTGCACATTGTTGTCTCTCGGCCATTATTTGTCTTGGCTGGATTTGTGTGTCGCCGAGCGTTGGCGGCTCATTTCTGTCCCCTTTTATGAAACGAAGCAAAATGAAATGCTTGCCAATAAACCGAGATGGCTGGCCTTGAATTGAATGGGCGCCCTCATCGGTGGTGGCACATTGTCGGGCTAATGAAAAGATTGCCGAGAACGGGCGAAAAAAAAAAAAAAATTGTTGACAATTTAATGAGAATTTTATTGTGCAAGATGGGTTCAATTGGCCATTCATGCAGCGCGACAGCAGTTTGAGTGAATTCCGAAATCCGTGCATATATAATTAAGTTCTATATGTGTGTATAGTAGATGTAAGTAGTTTAATGGGGGATTTAGTGTCTGGCCAAATTGAGTACTTAATTTCTGGCCGCCGGGTAGTTTGTACAGTTACCAGACTTTTAGACTTTGACAAGTTGCAGCAGCAACACCTGCTGCAACATTAGCTGCAGCAGCAGCAACATGAGGCCGAAAGAGAGCGTGTCATGATTGCGGCCATATAAACATTTCTTTTTATTGCTTAATGGATACCCTGGACGACGGGACTGCCAGACTGGTTGACTACTTGCAGCGCACTTTTATCAGCGCAGCTTTTCATGTTTGCTCGTCGATTGGGGTTTGTCAATTGTCGATCGATGGCCTGTAATTGAAGCTGCTCGGCTGCCTCCGTGTTTTGCCGTGTGGCACGAATCGTTGCCATTGCAGGCAGTGCAAGAAAGCTAAATTGGGTTAATTTCTGATTGATGATCAACATGGCCTGGTAAACTGTCGCGCGCAATTTCATTAGGCAGCTTGTTTTTCAGACGCCCGTGTGATCAGTGTGTTCGATTTGGATTCGATCGTCAATTGCATTGACGTCAGTGTATCTGTATCTGAATCAGCATCTGCAGTATTTGCATCACGGATTTTCATTAGCACTTCCGAATGCCGCCTATTTATGGAGCGTAGAGTATGTAGGTGTGTGCTAAATTTAAACCAATAGTGTGTGTTTACAGCAAACACGAAATTATGCATTCCATAGAGCCAGCAATTATCGATGGATCATCATCCACTTTGGTGGGAAGGGAGATGTTTTTTTTTTGTTTTTTGGCCTTTTTGGCAATGCCAAGCACAACTAAACTCACTGACCCAAAACTGGGGTATGCATATTGCTGTTATTTTTATTTATTTTGGTAATGCTTTATGTCTCAGCCACAATAATATGTATATGTATAGTACACAAGACAATGCGACGCAATTGCAAGTCATTGAACCCACGGCATTATTATTATTACATTGTGTTGTTGTCGCTGTAAGTGCTAACACATGTAAAAGTATAAAAAGAAGAGCAGCAGGATTGATGTACCCGAAAAAAAAAACGAGCAAGAGCATGAGTAATGTGTATCGCACAATACCCAGCGTTTTTTCGGCAACAGATGCAGATACAGATACAGATACAGATACAGATACAGATTGGAATTTAATGAGAGCCTGCCTTGCATTCCATTTTGTTTTGGTTTTTTATTATTATTTTGCTCAAGTTGCGTGCTGCTGATGCCGTGTTGTAACAAGTTTCTTGACAGCAATTACTCACTACTGTGCGTCCGCTGGATTTTTAGTTAGTTTATCTCCCAGCGATAAATCGTCTCATATTTGTCTGCATAAATCGCACTTGTGTAATTGTCAACTTCCGCATGAAAAAATAAGCTAAACAAAATAGAGCCGTAAAATGGTAAATAAACGTGTGTCAGGCAGGCCCGATGTCCCATAAAACATTCATCTCTCTCGCCCGTCTTTTGGCCCGGCTGACTGCCAACATTCACTTCCAATTTGCGTTTGCGTTTGCGTTTGGCCATTGTCTTTTGTCTCTGGCCTGCGTTTTTCGTATGCACGAAATTATGTCATCAACTTTCAATCAATTTCAATACACTTCAATCAATTTTTCACAACAAAAAGCGGGCATTAGATATTCAGATTTATGCAACACCCCGCGATATATGAGCTTTCTTTTTGGGCTGCACTAGCTTCCACTAGATTGAAAATCGGTCAGCAGTGAAAACAAGAAGAGGAAGTTATGGCCACCACTGTTGGATGTTGCTGCTGTTGCTGTAGCTGTTGCTGTTGCCGCCGCTGCTGCTGCTGCAGCTGCAATCTGCATAATTTTCGCATCACGTTTTGCATATTTTTCTAATTGAAAACCAAATTCAATCATTTCATTTCGCAATGCTGTTGCTGTTGCTGTGACTGTTGCTCTGTTGTTACTACCCGACAGCAGCAAATGCCGAATGGTAATTGCAGTTGGCAGCGTTTAGGACCATTTATAACGCCCATTGCCACGCCCCCGGCTGCGGCTGCTGCTCCAGTGCCACCGTCTCATTTGGAAGTTGGGCATTGGGCCTGGTCTTGGGTTATTTACTGTTTGCCTAAAAGCGAATTTTGTTTACTTTGTGTCAACCTTTTAACCCCGCGATCGTGCCGCTGCTGCTGTTGTTGCTGCTGCTGTTGGTGCTGCTGCTGTAGTTGCAATATCTGTTGCTGCCACTGATGTTGTGGTAATAATTTTCAATTAAGCGCAAAATGCTTCAATGCTCCAATTCGATTTGCCAACATAAAATGCTTCGGCGGCGGCGGCGGCGGCTATTGCAACACACGGGTGAAAGAATTCCAGCGGGATTTTTCATTTCATTAGTCTATCTAATAACCAAGCTGGCCTGGCCAGCGGCAGTTAGCGGACTTAGTTGGACTACTACGACTTCGTCTGTGAAAAGTCTGGGAAACCAATTGGCGCAGTCTTGGGAGAGAAACGTGCAAACGTGTCAATTTATGGTTTTCATTGCAACTTGCAAGAGAAATGCCGGCTGACGATTTGCCGACTGTTGAACGTACAGCGTTTTCCCGGGAAAACAGTGTAATATGCTCGTAACAAATATTGTAACACCTAGCGAAGCAGTACATTTCAATTTAACACCACATCACATCTCTTTTGGCTGCAGGGTAAAAACGGTAGAAAACTGGCGAAAATGCTGGCGAAACAAAAAAAAAGAAATTGAAAAACTAAACGCTGCCAGAACAATGATTCTTCGGCAGTTTCAGAGGCTTATAACCGCTTGAGTAGGTTTCGCTTCCTGCTCCCGGCATCCTTTAGCTGCAGTTTCTCAAGTGGGCCCCTCGACGTGTATTCATTTCCTGCTAGAGAATGGAATGGAATGGAGACACCTTCGCCTTTGGTACCTCCACCTCCTCCTCTTTTGGCCAGCTACTGACTGCTTTGCATTTGCAGGCAATGCTGCTTGATGTCGACGAACCCGCCTCAAAATGTCTGGCGACGCCCACTGCAAATGGCTCTGCCTTTGCCCCTTTTGATAATTAATTAATCTTTTTGCGTTCCGAAAATAACATTGCACCCAGCCTGATGAATGCGTTATAAATTAACTGCCCAATTAACAAAGTACTTTGCGTGCAATCAAACGATGTTGGCAGCCTCACTCTCATTTTAAAACAGAAACCAGTTTCTGTGCTTTTCAATTAAATCCTTTCCGTCAACAGATCTCTTCTTCAAAGCCACGTTGAGTTGAGAATGGCTTAGAGCGTACATTAAAGGTGTTAACTGCAGGCAAATCCTCTTAATGTAAGCCGCTAATGGGCAGGAAAAGGGCATGGAGTGGATGGGGGGTACACTCACTCGGGGCGCTAATCGTGTATCACGCAGTGAAATAAATTGAATTAGAACCGTAAATCCCTGCGATGGTCATGCAAATGGAAGTGCGGCATGCTGCACCCACGGTCACGAGTCGCGAGAAGAGTGATTGGTGGGGGGGGGGGGGTGTGAGGCATAGGTGTGTCTCTCCTGCTGGAGAGGATGTGCGGCAGACAAAAACCCTCGGGCCTTGGAGCCCCTACCTTCGCCGTCAACACCTGGGATCATCGAGCTTGTCTCGCCTTTGTGATAACTTCATTTCAGATCCGCGTCGAGCCGAGCCCTTGGGCTGTCTGAAGGGCTGACATGTGTCTGCCACACACTGGCGTGGCATATCTATCAAGAAAATATAAAAGGGTCATGCCCTCTTGGCCAAGACATTTCCATTTTTTATGCAGCGTAATAGCGCATTGTGTATGGTAATACAGTCGATCCTTTGTAGATCGAATTTTCTGAGAACAAACTAATTGAGTTACAAAAGCGTATAGATATCCCTCATGAACAAATACCACAATCGATTCCATCCAAATTTTTGAAATAATAAATATTTATTTAAACCATGAATGGTTTTAAATAGTCAGATCCTACGCCGTATATAAAAACAAGTTATTTTGTACAGTTTCCACTGTAGTGTCCTCACCTGAATTCACTGCCGGAAAGCCAGTGACCTGACTGATTTCAATTAAGCTTCCCCGCAGACCGCTGATGATTCTATCTGCTGTGATTCCCAATGTCAGTCGGCAAACGATGCAACTGGTGTTCTGGGCCAACCCCTTTGCAACTCGTATGTTAATGCGTTGAGACCACTCGGTTGTTAAAACGCGTCGGGGTGGCCATAACATTTGATTGCCAGTGCCCTGACGTCACGCGCCCAGTCGCACCCTGGAGACCCTGTTGTCGTATCCTTATTGACAGCCTGACGGAAAGGTGTCTGTTCTGCGGTGGATGAGGTGACGGGTTGCGTGCTCAAAGCAATTATTTCCGACCCACACACCGTTTGCTAAATTTATTAGCGATTTACTTTGCTCTGCGGTTGAACTAATTAAATAAATATTTACTATGAGCGAAGAATTAATGGCCCAATCGCGCACATAAACGTAAGTCAAACTTTTCAAACGCCACTTGAGTTTGTGCGGGGCAGTGTGGCGAATATATATTATATAGGCGATAAAGCTTATCTGGCACACGACGCAGAGTTTGGAACCATTTGGCCAACTCTTTTGGGCCATGGCTATAACCTGGGTCTGGCCAAAAAGAAACATGTGCGCAGATAAAGCCTGCAAGTCCGATTAGACCATTTGACAGAAGACGGAATGGAAGTGAACCCTTATCGATATGAACACCTGCACGGGACTTCAGTCACATGCGCTAATCGGCTATATTATATATTATTTCTATATATTTCTACAAGAACATCTCAGCATGATTATTAACCAAATGTGTTTTATATAACTACCCTGATTTTAAGGGTATACATAGTATGATGTGCACGCTGACATGCTTTCATAGTTCCGCTAAAGTTCATTGTCACCTTGAAGCATCATCGTCAGCCCTGTCTGGCAGCAGTTCACCTTTTTTTTTACCTGGCTGCACACAGTTTTGAGGAAGGAGTGGAGTTAGCAAGAAGGTAGACGCATGCGTTGCCATTTTCTTAATAAGCTTACAGTTCCGGTTGCAGAGCCTGGTGACCTCAGATTGTGCTGCCGCCAGGAGTGAGTCGGTGGTTGGCGGCTGGTGAGCGAGCAGCTCCTTAGGCTTAGGAGTCATTGACATTGTCTGAGCAGGAAGCGGAGATGAGTGCTTAGGAAGTGGTTTCTTTGTTCTTTAAATCCTAGGAGATTCCAATCCAACTCCCTATTCCAAGGAACTGTGTGTCCATTGAAGGGAAAACTTTCTCTTTTTATTGCGTGCTCCTGCCGCATCGGGGGATTCGAATTACAATTTCATTTTGCATCGAATCAAGGCTGAAACAATGCCAACAATCAGTGGGGGGTGGCCGATTGCATGTCGACCGGCGATAAGAAATCTGGGCTCCGCGAAGTTGCAGTGCCCGTCAAGTTGTGTGATTGAAAGTGAAACTTATTCGGGCCATACCGAATAGTTGCACTGCAGTGGCAAACTTTAACTAAGCGTGTTCCTTCCTCTTTCGCTTCAGCTTCATGGGCGTTTGCGTGCAGGAGGGCCAACTGCACGCCCTGACCGAGTACATCAACGGCGGCTCCCTGGAGCAGCTGCTGGCCAACAAGGAGGTGGTGCTCAGCGCCACGCAGAAGATAAGACTGGCGCTGGGTATAGCGCGCGGCATGTCCTACGTTCACGACGCGGGCATCTTTCACAGGGATCTGACGAGCAAGGTGAGCGCTAACTGCAAGGAACTCCAATAATTAGTATGCTAATCCGATTCTTCATTCAGAATGTACTTATTCGCAATCTGGCCAACGATCAGTACGAAGCTGTAGTGGGTGACTTTGGTCTAGCCGCAAAGATACCAGTCAAATCGTAAGTATATCTTGGTCTAAGCATAACATAAGTGTAATATAATTAAACGAATCCAAAATGGGCTTGCTTACAGCAGAAAATCACGCCTTGAGACAGTCGGCTCACCGTATTGGGTCAGTCCGGAGTGCCTGAAGGGCCAGTGGTACGATCAGACAAGCGATGTCTTCTCCTTTGGCATCATTCAATGCGAGATCATAGCCCGCATCGAAGCGGACCCGGATATGATGCCGCGCACGGCGTCGTTTGGACTGGACTACCTGGCATTTGTAGAATTGTGTCCGATGGACACTCCTCCTGTGTTTTTACGTCTGGCCTTCTACTGCTGTCTGGTGAGTTTTGGAATTATAATCAATATAAGAATGTGTTGTAACCCATCCGATAACTTACAGTACGATGCCAAGAGCCGACCCACGTTCCACGATGCCACCAAAAAGTTGACTTTGCTGCTGGAGAAATACGAGCACGAGTCGTCGGCCGGAGCAAGTCCACTCAGTTCCCTGGAGTTGATCAACTGCTCACCAGGAGGCAGCGATTCGGAGAACGTAACGTTGACACCCCGAGCATCAGTACCCACGGTGGCCACTATTTGTACTGCTCCTGCTGGCACTTTAACACCGCGCCATCTACAGGAAGTGGACGAGGACGGCTTCCGATTTCCAAGTAAAAAGTCTGCTTCGGCTGCGCTTCCGGGCACGCCAAATGGATCTGCTGGAAGCAGTGGCTTTGATGATCATATACTGAAGTCTAGAGTGCGACGGGCTACTCAGAAGTTGGAGGCCGAGATCTTGTTGCACCGGCGTTCGCTAAGCGAGAACATCATCCACTTCCCCATGCACACGTCGCCAAGTGACAAGGCGCGGTGTCATCAGATGCAGCGACAGCGCTCCTCAACACACTCACCAACGCCCCCAAGGCAGCTTTCCTCGGTTCAGTTGCCCGCCACGTCTATTCCAGATCCCCCACCGCTTCCCAAGCCCGTTCCAGCGGTACTCACACTGCGCAAAGTGGGCGATCCACAGTACAAGCCGACATCTGAAAAGGATCACAACGGCTCTAAACCCAATCCGTTTGAAGCGCTGGCGCAACTGCGTGGTGTCAAGAAAATCCTGGACGCCAATCCGAAAACCTATGCAGCAGGGGTGGGAGATCTATTCAGCTCATGCTTCGAGATGCTAGCGCCGTTCTTCAAAGAACTGGCCGCAATGCAGAGCAAAGCGGGGGCTCAGGGCGGAGGAACGAGTACGGAGGAAACATCAACGGGTAACAAGGCTTCGGCAGCAACGCCCAGTGAACCAAAGAGCCTGCCAGTGTCGCCGCATATGACGCGCAAATACAGCGCCATCGAGCTTCGACTTCCTCAGCGAATCAGCAATGCTGCTCCTCCAGCAGTTACCAGTGCTCCACCACCATCAATAGCATTGCCAACCGATGAGGATGACTGCGATGATTGCAATTCGGAAGGTGAGGATCCCGATGGCGGTGGCAACTGTGCAGATGCGGAATCAAGCAGCGATGACAGCGCCGTGCGTCCGTCCACTGTGCCAACCGCTCGAAAATACCGCGCGAATTCCTTGTATGCGCATCCGCTTTTTCGCGGCTCCAATGGCACCAGCATGAAAAGTACCAGTACTGGTGAATTCGAGAGTCCAACTCTACTGAAGGCCAGCGCATCTACAATCACGTTGACTGCGTCAGTGGGTGCGACCAATTCGTGTGAGGATCTGACTGAAAGCGCCAGAAAATCAAAAGAGCAAGCGAGTAGCGGTGCAACAGCGGCGGTGCAGGCTTTGCCCACTCCCATGTCTGGCTGCTCCACCAGGTTGGTGGAAACCCCGGTGTCCGTTTCATCCTGCACTGATCTTGAGCTCGACGAACTGAAAAACACCTGCGATCTGAACGAATTGAAGAACTCGTGTGAGCAGCTTCCCTTGAAGACAAACCTAACGAGGCGGGACTCTATAGAAAGTGGCTTCTTCTCGTGCTTTAACGAAGAGTCCGATGCGGCGATAACCAACAACAGTTTCGGACGGCAGCTGAACGGGATTGGATCGTTGGGGTTTGGTTGCGGCGGCGGGGGCAACAGTAGCAACTGCTGCTATGAGAAATTGAAGACGCAGCTTATGCTCGATGCATGCGTCAGCGCAGATAGTGAAATCAAGTGAGTAGATATTAGATATTTTTTTAACTTGCCTCGTAAAATCGTACCGTATTAGAAGAAGACTTTCGAGTAAATCTCTTAATTGTATAGATTTCAATTTAACTGAATTGTAATGACCATATTGTATCTTAAATGGCTTAGAATCAAAATAGATTTTTATAATGGATGTATTAGATGTTAGCTAAATGATCTGTGAATATACGTATACAAACTTAAATTTGAAAAATGTTGCATATATGATAATTATTTCGGCATACCCCAGGTTAAACACAGCCACGGTATAAATATCGAGCACCTAACGCACAAGCAACGTAAGTGACTTGTTTAGCTAAAGCATAAAAATCACAATCATAAGTCACTTTTTTCTTGATCGTGCTAATTGTGTAATATCATCTTATTAGTCGATGTTCATCACAAAGCCATTAAGCATTTTCAAAAGCTATTCGAATGTTTGTCTGATGTTTTTGGTACATGAAGTAGGGCCTGCTGTATTTGTGTTCTTGGCATCTGATTTTACTGATTATGATTTTATCTTCTAGCGATAAACTGGCGAGTTTGTGTCGCTGCTGCTACTACGCCACCTCGACATCGAATGCCGCCGTAACTGCAGCCGCTGCTGCGGCCCAGCAACAACAGCAGAGCCACTTGCTCAACGATACGTCCTCGACCTCATCGTCGGTGCTGCTGATCGACAATGATCCCGCTGTGATCGGTGGAAATACCTCATCATCCACAGCGTTGGACTCGATGGATGACTTGGACGCGGACATTGTGGCATCGCGGCGCACACACCAGCGACGATACACTTGCCACCATGCGTTGCTCAGCGGGAATGGCAGCGAATCCCAAATGGCGGCTACGGCGAGCCTGATCAATCGTCTGGCTTTAGACTCGGAGATACATACTCTGCTTCAGCGTAGTCCTTTTGCAACGAATCAACTATTGTACTGTAAGAACCGCACCTCGTCCATATACACGGATAGCTCCGATGATATAAGTAGCTTGGCCGGCTCTGACTCCCTGCTCTGGGACGACCGCTCCTTCACGGCACTGCCCAGTACAAGATCCGCACAGATTGCCAAGATAGTGGAGTATTTTGAGCGAAAGCGACAGGACTCCTCGCCGCCTTCGGTGCACCATCGCAATGGGAACGGGACGGTAGCAGCTGCTGTGGCTGCCTCTGCCCTGGGTTCCAACTACCTTTCGTACGAGTCGCGTCGCTATTCGGACTTCAAGCGGCACCTGAACGCGGATGGCCTGTGCTTCGATCTGGACAAGAAGCCGGCGCAGCAAAGGATGATGGTGTGCGAGGGTGCGGTCAAGTCGAAGCTTCCCATATTCGATAAAAAGAAGCAACAGCAAGGCGGCTAGCTGTGGTGGGGACCTTGTGATGAAAACCCCGACCTGATTCATATTTAATAACTTATTTCTTCGATTCTTTGAGATTTTTATCCCCATACACGATTCCTTTATACCTGGCAGTACCACTTGATAAAAATACAAAAAATAATCGCAAATAATTTTGCCCACAAAAGTTGGTTAGTTTACGATGCCTAAAGGTTTAATTTGTAAGTAAATAGTTATTTCCTTATTGTCAAGTGTATAGAGCGCAATTGTAAGTAAGCCAAAATGTTCTACTAAAAATTATGCACGCTCTTACAATAAGAAACCCAATTTCGTTTGTATAAGTTGAAAAATTATATATAATTACCATTTATAAGCATATAGATAAACATAATCATACGTCGTACTGGTTCCTAGTCCTTCAAATTTACTTCGCTACATACATTATGCTAAATAGCGAGTATTCAAAAACCAATCATGGAAAGTATTTATTCTTAATAATTATATCTGTCGCTGGTAAACTCCTATGAAATGGCATAGCTGTTCTTTATGAATACATTTACATATAATTTTAAGTTTATCGCGCTATTTATTTGATTTTGTCTAAACTCTGTATAAAAATATTATGTTTAAAATACAATACAACAAATATACACACATTTATACATAAAATGGCATATTGCAATGTATACATTTTACCTGTAACGATTAATTACCGCGTAAGGTCCAATTTAAATAATTACATAGACTTACCGACTTGAGGTTTTAAGACTTAAAGCCCCCTTTCCCTCGAAAATTGTACAGATGATCCCGGATCGATTTGAGAAGCAAGAACACTTATCATTGGCCAATCCCGTTCGGCTTAAACACGACTTATGACTTTAGTTTTAGATTCATACGTTACAAATATGTGGGTATCTGCATTACAAATAAATACATAAGTATACATTACACCCAGCAGATCAATTTCATATATTAGCTGATAAATTCAGATTTTATAAAGAGTATTATGGGACATGATCTTTTGTTTTATTTATTTCTGTATGCCCTTTACAATCGAACTTACATATATTTGGTAAATTAAATTTGGCTGCAATTATACTTCAATTATAACATATATTGCAAGAGCAAGGCGAAGACTGAGCCATCATTTTTCAATTGGCTAGTAGTTTCCATTATACTGATGATAGGAAAATATATCCGTAAATTGAATATATTATCAAGAATTCTTTAGGAAATAATGGCTCCAACTGAAGCATCTTACTTTACCAACTTAGACACTGTTGAACAGAAAATTAAATAATTAATTAAGATAAGTGCGAATTCCGTGGCAGTTGTAGATAAAGTACGATATGTGTACATATAAAGAAGATTGTTATGAAATTTAAGTCGTCCATTTGATCATAACACGTCAACCTCATTGCATCGTCTTGTTAATGGGTTCTAAGTAAAGCCAAACATTAGAAAATCATGAATTTAAAATTCATTTCCGGTTGCCAATCAATCATTTTAATGCACTTTACCGACCGACTTGGGTCGATGACGAATAAGTATTATATATATACATATATTATTATCAACATTGAAATCGCAGTCCATCCCAGACACAAACGAAATTAATTTCGACTTTTAATAGATGTTAAAACAACGTAAATTTAAAATCGAAGAACGAAAACATGTCAGGCAAACAAATAATTTTGTAAAACTGTAAACTGAATTAATGTACTCGTATAATAAAGATACTGATATAGTAAATCCACAGATTCTATATTTTATCATTGGGTATTGGATAACGTTAACCAGGGTCGTCGTATAAGTAATGCGTGCAAGATTATTAACTGTCTCATCCTAAAAGTATACACTAAAAAATTATTTTACTGTAAAATTTGTTTAAGATGGGTAAAAAGTTATTGTCTATTAGAAAAAATTTATATCACGTCTGTTTGTTTAATTTTCACGGGCCCTTTTTTCCGCCAATTTCTAAAGAAAAGCATTTTCAACGACTTTGATTATCATGTCAGATTTATGTTTATTTTTCATGGTTTTCTATGGTACAGTAATTGGGTAGATTGTGAGTACTATTTTAGTTTATGTTGTTAAATTGAGTAAAAAGCTTTTATCTCATTTCCGACGATTCGGGAGTCAAATGAGAAAGTTCAAGTGATTCGCATTTCAAATCAGACTCGCAAAAGTCGCTGGGATCGTGGGGTGAAGTGTTCGTTGGTGGCAATGGTCTATATATCTGGAAAGGTGAGCTTACTAACTATAAGCTGTAGAACAGAACTAGATTACCACATGGTCTACCTCTAAGCGGGGCATATCCCTGCTGTCTCATAAACTTTGAATAAATAATACAAACTAAAATTGGACTAAACTAGTTGCGGGTATCCTCGAATCCGCTTAGCTCAACGTCAGACTTCGGGGACCCATTCGGGGCACATTTCTAGGTCCAACCTGGGCCTTCGGTAGCTCGGCGGACTTGCGTGCTCCATCCTCCTCGTCCTCGTCTCCGAAGAGCAAGGCCGCCAGACTCGTCTCAAAGGTGGACTTCTTGCGCTGCGTGGGCTTCGTGCTGATTGCCGGCGCTTTGGTGGTGGCCAGTGTGACATCCGACTTCGTTACTCCGGGTGGATGAGTCGTTGAGGTCGTGGATGTGGTAGAGGATGTTGAGGTGGAACTACTGCTACTGCTGCTAACTGGTGAAGCTGACGTCGAAGGTTTTGCTGTTGTGCCCATCAGTGGCAATGCGATTGGCTGATCCTTGCCAGCATTCTTGGCACCTGCGATCTCTTCCTGTTCCACTTGCTCAACATGTTTGTAGCCCGGTGGATAAATGGGTTTGAAGCCACCTTGAAGTTGTGGCTGGAAGCTGTCCATTTCAGAAGGCTTTTCCGCTGTCAACGCACTAGCAGTGGGTTGCTCCTCTTCTGGCTTCTTTTGCTCTGTGGTTTCCACATCAGCCCGGTTAATGTTATTCTTCTCATAGATCGCCTGATCCGTAGTCGACGGCAGAATGTTCCAGTTACTCGGCGCTGCAGGATTTATTGCTGCAGCTCCACTGGCACCACCTAGGCTCACACTTGGGTAAAATGGTGCCATAAAGTCCTTCTCGAAGTTCTGGCCACGCAGATCGAAATCACTGCTCAGACCCTCCTCCGTCTGGGTGTCCTGTCGGATCTCGTTGATCACCGACGTGGCCAGATTGATATTGGAGAATTTCTGCCCCTGTTCGTGGCGGAATGGATTCGGCTCTGTGGGCGTGTAGGCAATTGCTATGGGTGTCTCTGTCCCAGTGCCCATAGCTCCCGTAATGATCCGTGGCGCCACGAGTACTCCCGAAACAGAAGTCTGAGATTCAGGGTGGAGCTCTGAAAAGGATGGATCTGGCTTCTCGATGGGATAGGGGAACTTATCTTTGGGAACGTGCTGTGCCTTGTTTTGCTGCTGCAGGGATTGCGGCTTCTTGTTCTTGAGAATGGGTTCCTGGGGCTGATCGCGAATCACGGAGAAGGGAGTATTCTGGTATTCAGCTGGAGCTGAGGGAGCATCGCCTTCGCTCTGTCCCTTCTCAGCACTCTTCATCGGGAAGACAACATACATGCCGCTGGGATCCAACTTTTGCTGGCTGAGCTTGGAGGCCTCAGCTTCCTGAGGATCGTTGTCGGCCGTCACCTGGATCTCTCCTGCACCCGTATCATCGCCAGGTAGGCTCACAGCCTTCTTTTGGGACTGCAGCATTTGTAATGTGACCACTGGCTCTAATTTCGTCTCCTCCGTCCCCTTGCGATCCTTGCCAGGTGTCACGGGCTGTGGTGGATCGTTAATGACCAGATCTTCCTCCTCAAAGTCGGCAGCTGCCTCGGCATCGATCGTTTTGTAGGGTTCCGATGAAGGCGCATGCCGCTCAGCGGGATAGCCATCAACGGATCTTAATGGACCAGCGCCTTGGGGGCGACGGGGATACATGTGATCGGGCATGTAGGGCACATTCTGGCCTCCATACGGGGGTAGTCTGTAAACTCTCCTATTAACATCTCCTCCTGGACCAGGCCCCACGGGATACTCCGAGATGCGATTCATGGGATAGCGCTTCTGCATCATTTGCTGATGCTGCTGGTGCAAAGGCTGACGGCGATGGGCAAACTGAGGTTGCATCGCAGGATTATAAGGGCGCTTGGGACCGGGACCACCTTGCTGGGGCAGACGGATGTTGCCCGGTTCCTGCTTTAAGGCAGGTGGATGTCCGCTGGATATCTTGGCATTCGGGCGGAACTGTGGCAGAATATTTGGCAGATTGCTTGGACGGGGTCCGTTTTGTGGTTTCCGGTTGTACTCGTTATAGAAGTTGGAAGGTGGTGATGTACCCAATGGTCGCTTGCCAGGAGTTGGTGGCGCATGAGCCACTGGCACTGTGGTTGGGTATCGCGGAGGTGGCTCCATTTCCAATGAGGGTTGCTCGCCAGGCTGCTGGGCAGGGAATTTCTATGGATCAAGATTTGAATATGTTATAAAACGATTAATTGATTACCCTAAATATTGGACATACCAATGGTTGTTTCTGCTGGCTCAGGTTAAGCACTTCGTGCTGCTGGATCTGCACACTGGCGCTGCCAGGAACTACTTCATCCATGGGCTTGGGAAAGACAACAGGATTCGAGTTCTGAATTTGCTGTAGACTTAATGGTTGTGCATGGCCATTAATGTTTGGTCCCGCTGGAGGACCTTGCATCACAGCGGAGGAGGGCGGTTCCAGCGACTCTTCTCCCTGGGCCGGGAAACGAATGTTTGTGGATACAAGAAGTTCCTTGGTATCCTCTCCCTGCATCAAAACTGGGGGAGTGGGCTGTGGTTTCTGCGGGGTCGAAGATTGCTGTGGTGGGTAGGAATGAGAAGGCTGCTCAGGCTTGGTCACGGGTTTCTTTGATGGTCGCTTGTTGGATCCGATTAGGGGAAGCTGTTGATAGGGAGTAGGTGCCTCTGGTGGTGGCTCTTGGTAGGAAATGGTTCCAGGTGCTCCCGATGTCGCCACATTTCCGTTCTGATGGAAGTTCGAGTTCTGCTGGATGCTCGGCATCTGTTGGAAGTTCGGTGGCGGAGGCAGTGGTTCCTTAAGGGGTCGCTTAATGTTGCCAATGTCCTCGTTGATCACCTGACCATATTGAACACCTGGCGTGTCCTTGGCGAACAGTGGTTCCTTTTCAATGCTCGGATGGCCCACGCTAACCTGTTGCACCTGACTGCCGAGAACAAAAGAGGCTGACTGCTGTCCCGGCGAAATCACCACATTATTGATCTGTCCCGGCACAGGTCGGTATTGCATCATGTTTGGCTGCTGCACCTGGTACGAGACGTACTCATTGCTGTAGTTCTCCTGGCTACCAGAGATCACCTTCTGCTCGTTGGGACTGGGTCGCTGATGTGGTGCTGGTTGCTGTGTTCCTGGTTGCTGCTGAGTTCCTGGCTGCTGCATGGCGAAAGGCGATGGCTTGGATGGTGCAATGGGCTGAATGAGATTGCCCTGGGCATCGAATCCTTGGTTCTGTTGGTAGTTCTGTGCCACATTGGATTCCTCTTCAGCCAAGCTATTGAATATATCGCTGAGTGTCATGGGAGGCTTAGGCGGAGATGGTTGCTGTTGCAGAGTTGGCGGTAGTGGCTGATGTTGCTGCTGGTGTTGATGTTGTTGTTGTATATGTTGCTGTTGGTGTTGCTGATGTTGTTGCTGTTGGTGTTGTTGTTGGTGTTGCTGTTGGTGATGTTGTTGCTGCTGCTGTTGCTGCTGCTGTTGCTGTTTTTCCAGTTGCTGCTGGTACGGATGCTTTTGCTTATCCAGATGCTGCTTCTCCAATTGCAGCTGATACTGCTGCTGTTCATATAGTTGTTGCTGCTGCTGCTCCTGATATTGCTGATGCTGTATTTGCTGTTGCTTCTGCATTTGCTGCTGCTTCTCCAGTTGCAGCTGTTGCTGCTCCTCCGCCTGTGTGTTCTTCTGTCCCAGCGTGTGATAAACGTCGGCTGGATCCAGGTTGGGAATACCAGTTCCCGGAATGGGACTAAAGGCGGGTGGGGGCGTCGGTCCTTCGGTGAATACCACAGGTGCACTTGTGCTCGATGTGGTGTACATCTTGGTGGTTGTGACAGGTTCCGTAGGGAAGATAGCTGCCTGCGGCGTGGCATGGTGGGTGGTGAGGGCCACATCGCTGCTGCTGGGAGTTGGTCTGGGCGATGACTTCACCGGGCGCTGATCCTCGTGACCAACCGTTGGCCTGCCACTGGTGCTGGGCACTGTGGGACTGTACTTCTTGGTCGGCACAAACTTCTTACGGGTGGTACTGGTGCGCGGAGGCTGTGGTGTCGTGGAAACTGTCTGCAATGGAATGGGGCGTCTTGACGTGGTGGTGTACTTGGCCGCCGGGCTTGTTGGAGCCGTAGTTGTAGTGGTGGTAACTGGTTTCCTCGAAGGAGGCAAAGTTCCGCGAGTTGTGGTTGTTGTCGTGGTTGTCGTTGACGTAGACGTGGTGGTGCTGGTGCTTGTGGAGGGACTACTAGGATAGTAAGCTCCTGCCGTGGGTGTCACTGCAGTTAGCTTAGTAGTTGGCACCGTAAAGAAGTTCGAACTATGATAGTTGGGCGGTGGGGGTGTAACGGGAGCCACCACCGAAGTGGGTTTCTTGTTGGTAATGTAATTCTTGTTACTGCCCTGGTACTTCAAGTTGGCATACGAACTGGAGACCAGCGGATAAACAAACTTCGATGAGGAATACTTCACCGGCAGGTTCAAGAAGTCGTGTATGTTGGGCGAACTGCCGCCACTCAGCACGATCTTCTCGTTGGGATCTAGCACCTCATTGGCCTCCGGCTGAATTCCCGCCGGTTTCTTGGCACTGAAGTCCAGCTGACCAGACACGGGATCCTGGCGCGCATAGTACGGTTTTCCCTCGTTAAAAATCTGATTCGGCAGCACATAGCTTGTAGAGATGACATCTTCCTCGCCGGAGACATCAGCACTCCTGGCTTCCAAGGGCAACAGGGCCGATGGGGTCTCGGTGGTGGACTCCCCGCTCGATGTTGCTGCTGTGCTCAGTAGCAACATTAGTGCTAGCAGCAACAAAGAGTTGCTACTGCCTCCCATTTCGATTGGCTGCAATGAGAGAAACGAAATTAAAACTTTTTGTTTGAATCGCAGACCTTCCGCCCAAGCCGAAACCACTCTTGATTTCAGAGTCTGCACAAGGCCGCTGTCACTTCAAACGCTTTGACAACGGACCGCTTCCACATTTATGGTGCGAAAATTGCAGCCAGTCGGCTGAGATTGCTGGTGTTGCTTCTCCGAGTCCCGACACTCGGCAATTTGTCAGCAGACCAAGCGCCGTCGTAGGTTGGCTTAATTGAGACATGACCGTGTCTGCTTCTTTGCGAGAAGTGTTTTGGACAAAACAAAGAGCCCAGTACTATTCGTTTGTGGCCTTCGGATGGGTTATGATTGCAGATCAAAACATCGGCTGGCAGTGTCGTTTACAATTAACAACACAACTGGTGCACTCCCAATTTGGCACTGACTCTGGTCCACAAGTGACTGGATGGGATTGCTTTGATTTTCATAAAAAGCTGTTGCAATAGTTGCGACCAGCAAGCAAATAAAAGGAAAAAGTGAAATTTTACCAAATGTGAGCAGCCAGTTTTTGCAGCGAGTGGAAAACCCGTCTGGGAGTTGTGGCTTGTTGTGGTGGTCGCTCATTGTGGTGGTTATGTCAAACGAGCCAAATGCCAGCCGCCGCTGGCCTAACCAACACACGTTTGCTATTGTCTAATGCTCTACGATGGCTGCAGAACCACAGAAAATGAGCCGAAAGAGCCAAAAGATCCGAAATCGATTGGGCCGCCGCCAGTGCTTTCGATTTGCCGCTTCTTCTGTCGTGACAAGAAATTCACTTTCAAAAACACAGTTCAACTTTCATTCAATCAAATACTACATCGATAATGTCACCCAGCCGAAATACCCAGCGCTAATTATGACTGACTCAGCGGCGGAGAGCGCAGCCATAAGAGCATCAATGTCAAATTCATTCAGCCAGGAGCGAGGCTCATTATGCGCTTAATCGCCGCGTACTGTCAATCAAGCCATATAGAAATTTATTCAGATAACCGCAGGCACACTGCTCACCGCGAATCGAGCAGTTCGAGCAAGAATCCCAGATGAAAGTGCAATTGCGGCAATTGGCAGTGGTGTCTCCAAATTGCAGTGGTTATTATTATGGTCTAGATTTCCTCTCGATTGCATGCGGCATGTGCCACCACACGAAATCATTGCGATCTAAGTGCGCTTGGCCATTTGAGTGCAGCGTGTTTTCTACCATCTACCAACTTTCATTTCAATTGTCAATTGGCCAGCGATTGTGTGCTTTCTTGTGTTCTTTGATTTCAGACAAAGTGTTATGCAAATGCTAAGCTTGTTTGCCTCAATTTTGCCTGCCTCGTCGTCGATGGGCTGTAATTCATAAGAGCGAGCAGAAGAACTTGTATCAACAGACTGGTTAACTGGGTAATTGGGTCACAATTTAGGAACTTGTTTGCTTTTTCCATCACTTTATTAATGTCCACATCTCGCATGCTAACACGGCCAAGTTCGCTTTTATCAGTATGCTAATAAAAAAGAACAACCCGAAGAGCAGCAGCATGAGCAGAAGCCATAGAGCATCCTCCTGTAGAACTTCGAATGGCAAATGAATGGCAAACCTGTCATGGATTGTTGAAAGAGCACGCGCCCGAAAGCGATGAAGTGCGTGAGGCAAACGAAAGACTCAAGACACAAACTTCTTGTCAACAAGTCTTTGAATATGCGAACGCGGTTTCATTGCACATTTGAGCCGCACTTGATTGCCACTTTCCATTATGAGTGCCGCCGATGAAGGCGGCCTTTCTGGGCGGCCAGTGCTGCATTTTCATTTTCATAATTTACGCATCTGGGTCAATGTGCTAATTGTTTGTAATTATTATTCAATATGTGAGGCACGGCTTTCTTGTCGCGTAGAAAGTGCTAATTTAATTAAATTTGAATTTTGAAACGAGTTATTGGTCGCGACATTCCAATTCCAAATTTTGTGGGTTCAACGAACCAAACCCAATTGCTGACCCACTTCCTGGGCAAGGAAGTCTGCGGATTAGCGTTGTCACTTCCCTGCCGCACTTTCCTTTCGCATTACACAATTCGCCCTGCTCTCTGATTAACTCATTCCGGACG
Organism: Drosophila melanogaster; assembly: GCF_000001215.4. Lineage (NCBI taxonomy): Eukaryota > Metazoa > Arthropoda > Insecta > Diptera > Drosophilidae > Drosophila > Drosophila melanogaster. The sequence continues at coordinate 19,037,402 of NT_033777.3, read as the reverse complement.
ACTGGACGGGGTTCCCACAATCATTTTGGCATATAGTGCATAAACACCACAACTTTCCCCTTCTCCCGCCCGCTGCGAAGTGTCTCTCTCTTGAGAGGAAGACACCCCGAAAAAGTCGCACGTCTATTACGGACCACAGCAATTAGGTGTAGGTTTTAATGGCACCAAAATAGTGGCAATCAAAAGCGTGGTAAACATAATTACGACGACAAAACGAAACACATAATAGCGAAAATGCTTAATTCGCCCCCTGCGGCCAATGTTGACAAAGAGCAGAGCCAACGGAGTCATTAGACACCCGGGCCAATCTCACAAAGGGGCCCCCAAAAAACCCTAAAACTCAACTTAAACTGTCTCTGGCGAGCTAATTTTTAAACCAGATTCGGGGGATTGGTGGGGACTCGACGCTTTCCTACATTTCTTATTTCTTTCAATGGCACGGCCAGCAGCAGCTGCAACTTTCACTTTTGGCAGTCAAAAATTTCTCGCTCAGCTTCTGAGTGCTGTTGTGCCTGTGCTGGCTGCGGCTGTATGTGATGTGGTGCGGCGCCAGGCAGAGAGAATTATTTATGGCTTACCGAATTTATGCCTCAACTTTAACCGCAACGCAACGGCAAAAGCAGCCAAGCCAGAACGGTAGGACGCAAAATAAAAAAAAATAAAATAATTAAAATCAGTGAAATTTTTGATTGCCCCCTTGGCACCGCTGTCCGCCGTATGAGGCAACTTCTGATCCCAAATACCGAGGAAGCCAGTCTTCTTCCTGCCCGCCGGTCTGCCTCACGTTTGTTTCATTTTTTTCCACTGTTTCTGTTGCTTTTGCTTTTTCGGTGAATCAGCCGGGCAGATACCAGATGCCAGATACCCAATACCCAATGGACGTACCACAAAATAAACCAACAACGTCTGCAAGCGAAGCGGCTAAAGCCCGTGTACGTAGTACAGCTGACCCCGTTAGCGATCATTGGACAAACAGTCGTTGGCGAGTGCGACTGGAATGTGGACGAAGCCTGGAAGCCCTATGCTTTAGGCACATAAGTACACAAATAAAAAAGGCCAGCTTAAATGTAAAAGTTATTCAAAAACTCTATCTTTATATCTCTGGTTTGTAACTTGCAGTAACATATTAATAGCTTAATCAGTCGAGCTTATCACCACCTTTTTCAACAGTGTACAACAAGCGTCAGTTTCCCGACCCTAGGCAGTTTCCATTTTGATAGCCTTGGGTTACAACCATTCCCAAAATCGCCGCCGTCTTAGTCATTCGGATTTAATTTGCATTTCTTTCTGGCGAAAAGCGAGAAGGCGAAACAAAACACAACTCGAGAAATTTCACTTTTTAAGGTGCGTAATCGCTCTTGGCCACCACACCACACACACTCATAAATCCCGGCTATGATCTCTGGGGTCTGATGTTGCCTGATGTTAACGTTAACAAATGTTGGCAAGTGCAAACACCTTGGCCAAAGTCTCGTGAATCATTCGAGTGTTGCAATCACACGAAATTTCGAGCGAATTCCCGCAAACCGAAAGCAATCAACGGCCAAGGAAATCCGTGATCGGATTTCCGCTCTCTCGCTGGTGAAGATAGAAAGTGACGCCCACATGCTAAGTGTCGATTAGCATATAGAAATGAATAACCCCATTGGCCAAAACAGGCGGAATTCCTTCAGGCCAGAAGACAAATAAATACATACATAAATAAATAACTAAATGCCGAATGTCTTAAAAATCAATAAACCGAAATAGCCCGCGCGTCTGACCGCGTCTAAAAAAATGGCAATGAAAGTCAAGGCAACGTGCCTGAAATCTTAATTATAATAATACGCATTTGCAGGTTCTTCAAAGAGAAATGGTGAAATTTTCAGCTTGCCGCCAGAGTGTGAAGTTCAAGCCGAGCACTTCAAATGCCACACACACACACACACACACCATACACACATACACTCCAAAACTTGAATTTGTTGCTATTTTATTAGTTTTAATTAAGTCGACGACGGCGAATCGAAATTTACAACAACTTATGGCACAAAGCGAGGAAATTATGCGCTGCACACATGCGCAGACCGTATGAATTTTACAATGGAATTGCTATTATCAAGTGCTGATTTGAAGAAAAAGCGTACATAAATGCTGGTCAGCACAGAGTGACAGCTGGATGGATAGTTGGCAAAACTTTAAATACACCGTAAAAATTATCATAATCATAGGTATATATTTATAAATTGATTTCCAATTCTAAATAATTATTACTGTATGTGGTAGTGATTTACTATATTTTTCACTGTGTAACAAGAGTTTAAGCAAGAGCTGCATTGGCTCAAATAAAAAGGAAAGTGCCGCGGATGCCCGATTTGAAAAACAGTTTTTAGGGGGCAGCGATAAGGCCGATAAGCAGCGAGCACGATGATTGACTGACTATGTTCGCCGATGGATGTATCCCATTTTGCAGAATCGCCGCACGTCACCGATCTGGTCGGCCAATAAATCTTTCAAGGCTGTCAGTTCGTTTTTGGTGGCCAAGTGTGACTTCCTCGGCTAGAGCAGAAGCAGCCATAAATGGCCAGAGCTCGAGTGTAATTCGGTTTAGGCCTGCTGCCTCTGGCATGGCTTTTATGGTCACTTGGCTTTTTGGCTCACTTGGCTGGTTGCTGGGTTGTTTTTAATGCAATTGCAATAGCTGCGGCATTAGAAATTGCTGCGCCCGCGCGTGCCATCCAGTAAATGGGTTGGCTCCAAGTTCTGTTTCTGCTTCTGATTCTGCTGTTTCTGTTTCTGATTCCGCTTATGTTTGGCCCGGCATAGCTAAGCATATAGTATGATTCAATTTGGGTCGCTGGCGATGGCTATAAATCAGGCGGCGGACTCCTTCCCTATTGGGAACGCTGCTCCGACCTTTTGGGAAAGTAATAAATTAGCTAACGGTTGCCTGCCAATTGATCTCGTTATCTCCTCGTCTGTGTATTGAATAATTCGCGCCCAGTGCATAACAACCGCCGACACGCAACACATTGAAACTCATGCAAAGTGTGAATTCATTACCAGAATTCAATTATTTTGCACTTTACATAACGCCAGGCGATGGTCAATGAACCTGACAATTTTTCGGCCAGCGGAATGCGGAATCTCGGCAACAAGTTAACGGCAATTAGCATGTAGTCCAAGATTTGTAGGTCATCCGAATTTGATGGAGAGGAAAGTAAGGCAACGCGAGATCTAGACTAAAATAAAAAGCCGTCTTTTGCAAGTTAGTTGCGTACATAATTATTCTCTTACACAAAAACTCAAGTAACGTTTTTCCAACAGATGTGCAAGGGCCGGCGACAAAAAAAAGAAGCGGAGGCTAAACAAAAGACTTAAGGCACGAACTCGTCGTGTGGGTTGCTGGGCCTGCCCTGCTTTCCAGCTGGTGACCAACAACAGCCCGCTGCAGTTTGCCTATTTTTTGTGCTTTGTCGAGTGCAGCATGCTAATTAGCTGCAACCGTAATGGCCGACAAGCATTCCTAACCGCTTAACCCACAAATCTTACCCGCAAACTGGCTGAATCTGGTCGATATCCTTGGCTGCGGTGGCCCTAAGTATTCCACAATTAGTTGATTGTTTAGGAAAGCAATAGAGTTCACACAGGCACACTCGCGGCGAATGGAAGAGCTCACCGAGCACACACAACAATTACCGTTGTTGCGATTTCCGTTGACGGTGCCGTACGAAATTCGATTCGATTTTCCAAACACGTCTCGCACTTTTCTTTTCTCTCGGCTCGCGTTCAATATTGAATTTCTGGTATTTGCATTTCTGCCGCGAAAGAATCTGAAGAGAAGACCACGGCGCGACCGTTGCCATCAACGGCCAGACACTGAATGAAGTTGTGCGACGACAAAAGAAATTTTTATTAAAAAGAAAGCACTGCCAACAGGTAAGACGGCTGGCAGCGGTTACAAGCGGTTAACAGAGCCACTGTTAACTTGCAGCTGCTGTTAGAAATTCAAAAATCAAATCTACTGCAGTGGAACATTTTAATTGTTGACTGCAATCAAAGATTTTACGAACCGCTTCCGAGGTTACCCCTATAATAAGAGCGAAACTGTTTCGGTTCTAGTGATAAGAAAGTTAGATAAAAACATTTCAGAGCCTAATGTCTTAATTGATCAAGAAAGTTTCTTCCCAGAACATAATTGCGTACTTCCACTTCAATAGTTTGGCCCATTCAATTCGTGTTTGCAAACGAAAGCTGACTAGCTGGCCAAGCACAGCTATTAAGACAGAAACTTTTTATTTGGAAAATCGGACAATTAAGCCCTAATATCTTATATAAAATCGCATTTAATGCGCAAAAAGAGGTGCCTAACGACTTAAAGCTCATACTTAACTGGCCGATGTTACGTGCATTTGTTCGACGGACCAGCAAAATATTTGGGTGGCTCTGGTCCAAAAAACGCCACCAAACTTCCAAGCAGCAAGTAGTGAAAGCGGAAGCACTTATTATTCTCCGTATTTTGCACCACTAAAAAAAAAGTGATGGACAAAACGCTGGAACGACAACAGCAATCAAAGCAATACATATAATTACTTCATTCAGAAACGCAACCGGAATCGGATTCAGGGCCACAAAGTTTTTCAGCCGGTGGCAAATAAAAATTCGGCATTCAATAAGCGGAGAAAAGCTGTCCGTTATCACTTTCGGATCTGAGTTATCCAATCCTATGTTTATTCGCCCGATTTTCTATAATTTTATTGACTCTTGCATAATTAAATATTTCTTTTGTAAGAGCGAAATTATTACAACCAAATTGTGTACAATATAGAAAAATATGTGTTGAATTTGTATCCAGTTCTTATAATAAGTACCTATATAGCAAGATTTTATTCTAATATGAATATGTTAATCTTATTATTGTTTTTTGTCTTTCGTATCCTTTTGCATGGGATGCTTTATGAAGGATAATAGCTAACCACTTTTGCAATTAACACAAATTCAACTCACTGGGCTTAAATAAATAAATAAATTTATTCCGTCCACTTTTTTTTTTATATACTACATTCTGCGTACAGTTCAAAGGTGCTACAGAACGTTTTGATTATTTCTTTGCTGCTAGGCAGCAAACAGTCTTGGTCCTTGGATCACTTAGCGCGCCTGGTTGAATGGGTTGTCTGGTGACTTGTTCCATTCCTTCATCAGAAGCTGCTTCCACTGGGACATGCGAAGGGAAGGATTCTCAGCCTTAATGCGGGGCAGATTGTTGGCTTCAAAGGTCTTGTAGGCGGCGCGCATTCGCTTCTCGGGATGCTTGTCCTCTTCGCTGTCATTTACACTAAAATTGCATGCAATGGAAGATAATTTAAATTGATAAGAAAGTTTCAGTAAGGGAACGCACCTGAGCACCACGATGGCCTCGTCAATGTTGGATGCCACATCCGTGTCGGCCATGGATCGGTTCAGATTCTCCTCGATATGGTTTTGGACCACCACTCGCGCGGCCATCGGCTTGTTGGCCTCGTTTATCGCCTCGATTACGCGCTGCTTCTTCTCCATCTCCTCGAGAATCATCTGGCGGTTGATCTTGGCCAGCGGCTGCTTTCGCTGCGTGTTAATGGATGACATTTCCTGGTCAAGCAGCGCTTTGGCCTCAGCCTTCCGTTTGGCCGCCTCCGCCCGCTTGCGCTCCTCCTCGTCCTTGCGCTGTTGTTTCTTGGCCAGATTCTTGTCGTCATCGCGCCACAGGCGATCCTCCGCCTCCTTGCTCTTCTTCTCCTGCGTGGCCTTCTTGGTGGCCTCCTTGCGCTCGCGGGCCTCCACCGCCTTCGAGTTGATTCCCATTTTCTTTGGCATTGTGTCCTTTATGAATGAATTCCGATCCTAAAATGTTGTCTATTTTTTATTGATTTTGAGCCAGTGTGACCAGGCTGCGGAAATACCAAAGAGTAACCAAAGAAAAAATACTAGAAAAATATATAGCTCAAATACAATTTAAATGTCTAATAAATGCATTTAAATTAAATAAATTAGGAAGTACATATTTATCTAATTATTGATTAAAGTTATAGAACTAATTATAAGTTATTTCATAACTAAAACTTAGTAAATTCAATAGAATACCTATTTTAGTGGCCGCACTTGTATGTAAACATTCTCAGTCTGGTCTCACTATAATCTAAGGCATTTGTTTTGGTTACTCCACATTGTTATTAACTACAAATAACAATCACATGGATATTCTGAAAGCTGAAATAGCGCGAAAGCGCAAGCTGCTGGAGCAAAGGCAGCTGGTGGACGAAAAGAAGAAGTACTTCAGACGCGGTGACCTGAACGCCAAGAACACAGAGGAAGTGCTGCAGAAGGTGGGCTACATAAAGCAGGAGTCCGTCGAGGCACAAGGACAAACGACCGAAGGCGCGTACAGTTTTGTGGCCGATGGCCAGAACATATTGCCGCGCACGGAGGTCATTCGGAGGCTAAGGGAACGCGGCGAACCCATCCTTATATTTGGCGAGACGGAGCCCGAGGCCTTTGACCGATTGCGACAATGCGAGATTTCGCAGCCAGAGGCAAATCGCGGTTTCCGCAACGATTTCCAGGAGGCCATGGAGCAGGTGGACGCCGCCTACCTGCAGGAGATGTTCGCCAACACACCCACCACCAAGGAAGACAAGAAGTCGGACTTCGCTGAGCTCGACGAGTCCGTGTCGTGGGAGAGCATACAGACAATGGCTGCAAATATGGGCCGCAACAAGGACTACGACATGGATGTGATCATCACGCTGCTCACCTTCCTGCTCAAGCTGTGGAACGACCAGATCGCCAACTACAGCAAGCACGAAAAGATGTCCACAAAGGTGAAAATGACCCGCGTCATTTACACGCAGACTAAGGAATACGTTAAGCCGCTGTTTCGCAAGTTAAAGCATCACACCCTGCCAGAGGACATTCTGGACAGTCTGCGAGACATCTGCAAGCACCTGCTCAACCGCAACTATATCACAGCAAGCGATGCCTACCTAGAAATGGCCATCGGAAACGCGCCTTGGCCCATTGGTGTCACTATGGTGGGTATCCACGCTCGTACGGGTCGCGAAAAGATTTTCTCCAAAAACGTAGCCCACGTAATGAACGATGAAACACAACGGAAGTACATCCAGGGTCTCAAACGACTGATGACCAAGTGCCAAGAGTACTTTCCCACCGATCCCTCCAAGTGCGTGGAGTACGTCAGCAAGAAGGATCGGGAATAAACTTGAGCTTTATGTTAGTCATTATTGTAATAACAATATCAAGCGTTTAACTATATGTATGTGTAGAGAGCAAGGGGATGTTCCGGGGGATTACATTTTCACTTCTTTCCCAGTTCAGCAGAGCGCTGTGACGACTTTTCCACGGCGTTTATTAAAGTAGACCTGAAAGCACGAAAGAAAGCAATAAAAAAACAGTGTAATGTACAACTTTATGGCTACCCACCTGAGGTTCCCCTTTTCCAGTTCATGAACGCCTACTATGGTGGCGCCACCGGGAGAACAGACTTCATCCCGCAGCACCGCCGGATGTTTTCCAGTGAGCAGCACCGTTTTGGCCGCTCCCAGAAGCGTCTGAGCCGCAAACTGAAGAGCCATCTGACGCGGAACGCCCTGTTTGACGCCGCCATCGGCCAGTGCCTCTATGATGGTGTAAACAAATGCCGGACCGCATCCAGCTACCCCGGTAACGGCGTCGATCATGGACTCGGGCACCTGTTGCGCCAGTCCCAGGGCGTTGAGCATTAGGTGAATCTTTTCCAAGTCGTGATGCGAAACGCGTGCGTTGCCAGTGTAAACAGTGCAGCCCTCGCCCACCTGCATGGATGTATTGGGCATGGTGCGTATCACCTTCAGCTCCGAACTGCCCATGAAGCTGAAGGCCTCCTCCAGCGTTTCGAGACTGGTACCCGCCAGAACCGACACCACCAGCTTGCTGGCATCCTTGGCCGACGGCACGTGCTTGTATTTAAGCTGGGCGGCACACGGCGTTAGCATGTGTGGCTTTACGCAGATGAAAACTATGTCCGAGTGCTCCAGGACCATGCAGTTGTCGTCGCAGGTCACAGCTCCCAGATCCCGCCACCGTTGCAGGTTCTCAATGTGGGGACCGGAGACCTGCACCTGGCTAGCCTTCACGATCCCACAGCGCACCAGTCCGGATCCTATGGCGTAGGCCATGTTTCCGCCCCCGATGAAGCCGATCTTTTCGTCCAACTTGGCCATGCTTAAGGAACTCTTTGAGGTTTTAGAGACGTCTTTGCCCGCTATAGTAACAGGCCTACCAGATGATTTTGAGCAATTGATTGATGTTAGATAACTTAATGGCCCTCGAGCTTGTCCTAGTGTCAATATTTGAGGTGGCTGGACTTTTATCGCTCCTCTAATCAATAACAGCTGCCGATTGCATGGGCGTAGTTAGACAAAACTATTTTGAGGGGCCTAGCGTCTAAATAAGCTAAATCCCTTAAGTTACTCCTCTGAGCTTTGGTGTGACCAGATATTCTGTGCCAAAAAAACTAAAATACCAGATAAGTTTGCCATTCCTGCAACTTGAATTTATTTGTTATGATTTCTTCCGCGGATTGCTCTCCGAAAATTGGGTGAATAAGTTAAAATCCAGCTGCTTTCAAACTGAAAAGAATGCGGCGTCACTTACAGTGGAGCATTAAGCAGGTGGGCTTATTCATCATTCATCTAAACCACTTTTAACCCAGTATACCTAACAGCTAACAGCGAGTTACTCAGATGGTCAGCTGTCTCCTCGCCGGGTGACCGAAGATGCTCTGCAAGATGCCCTGCGGTGGAAGACACTGAATGCCTTTGTGCGCCTCACGCCGGAACAGGCGGGGCAGCAGGCCCAGGACGCGGAGCAGCGCTATAAGCTAAGGCAACCGATTAGTGATCTTGATGGAGTCACCATTGCCATCAAGGACAACTTTTGCACCAAAGATGTACACACCACCTGTGCCTCACGGTAGGAGACCATGAGAACCCAGCATCAGAGCAATATTATCCTTGTAGCCTTCGTTGCCAGGATGCTGCAAGACTTTGTGCCTCCCTATGATGCCACTGTGTGCTCCAGACTTAAACAAGCCGGCGCTGTAATTCTGGGCAAGACGAATATGGATCAGTTTGCCATGGGCGCCGGCACTGTGGACTCCCTGTACGGGCCGACTAAGAACATCTGGAGCGAGGACCTTAACAAGGATCACTGGCGCATCGCGGGCGGCAGTTCTGGAGGCTCTGCATCCGCCGTAGCCGCGGGTCTTTGTTATGCGTACGTACTAGCTTGTTTATGTTTTGAACACCTAACCTCAAACGCGATGGTTGAAAATGTAACATATTTGATCAAAATTAATCATCCGAGGGCTAAAAAGCAGCTGTGTCCACGGCGAGACTTGCAGATTTATTAACGGATTATGAGCGGACTCGCACTGACCGCACTTCGCATTCGCATTACATAACAGACTAAGTTTAGGGTCACTAAATGTTTAGATGATGATCTCGGTGTCGCCCAGATCCTCGTCCGAGGGCAGTGTAATGCTGGCGGGGTCCACGTAGTTGGGGCTGACCAAATCCACGCCGGCCAGTTCGCGGCGACGCAGCTCCAAGAAGCCCTCACGCTGGGCCCAGTTGCGGAACTGAGTGTCGGGCAGGTAGGCCCAGTAGAAGCTGCCCCACACCAGGCACAGTGTCACCGTAACGAAGAACGTCGACTTGGTGGCCTTGCGATCCTCCACCTGGTCCTTGTAGTCGAATCCGTAGCTCTGCCAGTTCTTGGGACTCGGATTGGCAAAGTCCTCGGTCGTAAGTGAAGTGGGGGCCGTGATGGTCTCATCCTTCTTCGGCGACGTGTTGATTGCCCGCACCACTGCCGCCTGGTTGGCGACCAGGGAACGCTGCAGCGCCACGGCGCGGTTGGTCAGACGGAACAGCGCAGACATCGCGTTGGGGAAGAAATTTCAGTCGCAAATTTCGTAAATAATCGAGTTTTCCCTTGATCGCTGGACTTCTGACAGCTGCGCAGTGTGAACGTTTGCTGCAATTTGTCAGCTGGCCGAGAGGGTAGCCACTCGATGCGGTATTTTTTCGGTATTTTACCTAGAACCGTTTTAATTTGAATTCCTAGAAACTTTGCTCGAAATAAATATTAAAATATATTCTTAATTTTCTCTTCTATATTCCAGAGCAATTGGTTCGGACACGGGTGGCTCCACCCGAAACCCGGCTTCGTACTGCGGCGTGGTGGGTCTAAAGCCCACCTACGGCCTCGTCTCCCGCCACGGTCTTATTCCGCTGGTCAATTCCATGGACGTGCCCGGCATTTTTGCCCGCTCCGTCAGCGATTGCGTGGCGGTACTGAATACAGTGGCAGGGCCGGATAAACTGGACTCCACAACCATCAGGCAGCCTTTTACCAGGTTACATCTGCCGGAAGTTGGGCAAATTGACCTGAGCACTGTGCGCATAGGAATACCAAAGGAATACCATTGCCACGGTCTTTCCGCCGAAGTTCTGGAAACGTGGTCTAAGGTGGCCGATTTGCTGGAGTGTAGCGGTGCCTCCGTCAGACAGGTTTCCCTGCCCAATACGGCAGCAAGTATATTCGTGTACACCATTCTTAATCAGTGCGAGGTGGCCAGCAACATGGCAAGGTACGATGGAATCGAGTACGGCCATCGGGCAACAGACGAGCGCAGCACGGAGCAATTGTATGCCCTATCCAGGGCCGAGGGATTCAACGATGTGGTTAAGACACGCATACTCACTGGAAACTTTCTGCTGCTGAAAAAGAACTATGATCACTACTTTGAGAAGGCTTTGCGGGTGCGCCGCCTTATTGCAGAGGACTTTGCAAGGGTGTTTGATTCCTCGGCCAAAGAGGAGCGCGTGGACATCCTTCTCACGCCGACAACTCTTACAGAGGCTCCGCTGTACAAGGACTTCGCCTCCCTGACCAACAGGGATCAGTGTGCCGTGCAGGACTTTTGCACTCAGCCAGCCAACATGGCTGGAATTCCCGCCGTGTCTATACCGATTCGCCTGTCCCAGGCCGGATTGCCCTTGAGCCTTCAGCTGATGAGCAACAGCCTCAACGAGCAGTTACTGCTCACAGTGGCACGATGGATAGAGGCGCAGGTGGAATTCGACAGCCTAGAGCACTCGCAACAGTATAAGGCCAGTTTGTAAAGCTTTTAATAAATTCTGTTTAATTGTTACAAGGGTTTTCTATTCTCTGAGACGACAAGATGGCCAATAAAATTATACGAACTTCGCACTGCGAATGAATCCGTCGCTGCTTGCTATGTATACCGTGTCGTTGGCTCCACAGCAAATGCTGTTCACACAACTGCCCACCTCCACCTCGCCCAGGGCTTTTGGCTTTCCTGCTTCCAGATCGGTCCATCCCTTAACCTTTTTGTCATAGCCGCCGGAGTACAAATAGGTCTCATCTCCGCAAAGGGCGTTTATGATCAACTCATGGCAGTCCTAAAATTAGATCAAAAGTCGTATATTACAGCTTGGATCGACATATGCAGGAAACTCACCGGCAAGTGCCAAATTTTGGAGTACTGTTGCTGCGAAAGATTGTTGACCAGTTGCAAACCCATCCCAGAGCGATCGGGAAAGGCCAGATAGCTCCGCTTGCCATCCACCATGGGCCCGAGAAGATGGAGCGGAGACTTACCTGGAATCACCGCCTTGTTGCTGTACTTTCCAGACTTGCCCTCCGCCACCTGAGACACCACCACGTCCAGGTCGCGAACAGTGTAAATGAGATTCTGCTCGCCGGCCAGTGACTTGACCTCCTCCACCAGGCTGTACTTGAAGAGCATGCGATCGTTGGTCCAAGTGGTCACCACACCCTTGTCATCGCCCGTGTAAAGCACGGATCCGTCGCAGTACATGGCCTGGATGGCGTCGTCGCAGCGGAATAGTTCCTGCACTGACTCGTCTCCATAGGGAGGCAGCATGAAGTGAACCTGGCCATCACAGCTGCTCGAGTAGACCTTTCCGTGCTGATTAATGGCCATGCAGTATATGTACGCCTCGTGAGCGTTTACAGTGGCCAATAGTTGCAGTTCCGGTGACCAGATCTGAAGGGGAATATATATTAGCTAAGAGAGCAATGTGGGAAACCGGTAGATACCCACTCGTATTTTACCGTCAGCGCCTCCGGAGAACAGCTGTCCATCGAAGTACGCCACGCATGTGGCGTCCCCTTCATGACCCTCGGAGGACGTGTGCTCGATGCGGGCGTTGTTGGCCATTTGCTGATTTGAATCGGACTGAGTAAATCACTTCTCATCCGTGGTCTTTTGACTTCATCAATGTACGTAAATATAGCATGGAAATACTCTCTGCAAAGCTATAAATAAAACCAAAGATCACACTGCGTGGTAAAAATAAGTGCTCACTTAGCTTCTTTTTAAAATATATCTCCTTAAATATGCAACAAATAGAAAGTAATACAGTGAATATAAATATTTTAAAATCAATAATCATGACCGTTGTCACTGAAATTGTTGATAGTTTTGAATGGCCATAAATTTATGCCTACGAGTTTTTATTTAAATGCTTTTTATTTGTATAAAGAGTAGGAATTAGAAAATCTAAGATCATTCAGGCTTTTGTGATTGATTACTTATTCAAGTTCAGACCGCTGAAACTAATGTCATTGGCCGAATCCTCCGCGATGGTGAAGTTGAACTTGAACGGACTTCCGGCTTCAGCTGGTTGAAGGCTGCTGGGATCGAAGTCCTGGACTGGTTGAGGCTCTTTTGAGCTGGTGTCTTCGGCGGGCGAGGGAAAGTTGAAGCGGAAGTCCTTTCCAGATGACAGAAGCGCCGACTTCTTTACAAAGCTAGACTTTTTGGATGATTCAGCCGTAGGTGTGAATTTGATTTGCCTGGAGGCTAGTAGCAACTTCTGCTCCTCCTGCTGCATCTTCGCTCGGTAGTCGCCCAGGGCTAGCTTCATCACCTGCCGCTTCCTGATGAGCGGCGCTGTTGAACTGGTTAGTACCTTTATGTTCTTGGCAGTATCTTCGGCCACTTTTTGCGCCAGTTTTCCGCTGTCGAGAGCAGTTTGCAACTGCTGCACACACCAGCAGAGCTCCACTTCGAACTGGGTGACAAGGTCGGCGTCGATGGACGGAGGTTCTGCCACCGGCGTGGGCTTCTTGATTGCTCCCTGGATTGGCGGTGGCTTATTAATCGATTTGGCGGTTCTTCGTTTGTGCATGGTTAAAAAATGTAATGTTTACAAAATGTGCTCTTCGACAGTTAGAGATGAACATGAAAAGCTGTGCCTCTCGATATTTTCCTGACACCGAAATCTTCAGTCTGGCAACTCTGCCCCACCAGCTGTTCGTCTTCTTCTTTCTTCAAACTTTATTGTGAAACTTGTATAAAAATTAATAAGTTATTAAATAAAGAATCAAACGATGGCACAAGTCGCTTTTCTGGACAACCTGCTTAGGGAGTACCTAGTTTTTCGAGGTTTCTCCAGCACCTTGAAGGCCCTCGACTTGGAGCAGCGCACTGAGAAGGACCAGCACTTCCGTGCGGAACGAATTCTGGAGCAATTCAATAATGCTGTGCAAGCGTCTGACCTTCAGGCTCTCAGGAGTTTGTGGTTTCACCTGGACAACAACATATTTTCCAAGCTGGAGCATACGTATGCCGTTGGTAAGTTCTTTTTCTCCCACATGATGCCTTCAATTTAATTACTATTTGACATCCAGCTGTCAAGAAACTGGAAAACAGCCTCCTAAAATACTACCTGGTGACCGCCTACAGCAGCAATCGACCTGAGAAGGTGTCCGAGTTCTTTAACAAGTTGGCGGGCGATCTGCAGCAGCAAAGCGAGTGGAAGGATTGGTTCTGTAAATATCGTTTAAGAATACTTACCAATAACCTCTTTCAATAACCCCTGAATCTCTTTAGACTTTCCGTTTTGCAAGAATGCCGAGGAGTCGCCCACTTTTGCCCTGTTCTTCACCAAGCAATGGCAGGATACGTTGCTTCTGTCGCTGCGCAACTTCCTGACCACCGTATACCAGTGCCTGCCGCAGCCCACATTCGTGCGGGCGGAGCAGGAAGCGGCCCACATGCAGCGTCTCAGCGAAGACAACGCTGGGCTACGCACTCGGGTACTCAACTTGCAGCAGGAGCTGAACCAGATGACCCAGCAACAATCAGGAACTGCGGCCGCAAGCGGAAGTTCACTTGGCGGTGGGGTCGACAATGGAGCCCGCAGACGCAGCGTGTATCGCCAGCAGCAGAGCCTGAGCGACATTCTGCCTTTCGACATCAGTCCTCCCGGACACATAGTCGATGATTTCTGCATCATTGCTTCCGAGGCGAACAGCGTGAGCCAGGCCAGCGACGCACAGGCGCGCAGCCTTAAGCAGTTAATCCGTAATATTGGATCGGGCAGCTCGCCTGTGATGGGGCGCAAGGACCAGACAGCCAGTTCTCTGGGAGAAAAGTCCACCAAACGCAGGTCTGGCAGTCTGGGACGCAGTTGGATTTAGGAACCCACGTATGTAACTAAACAAACCCAAAAGTATTTTCCAAAAGGTAATCGCAAGTGTGTATTAGAAAGTTGATAGCTTCGAGATCAAAATTTAGTCCTTTAGTTTTAAAATTAGTTAATTCGTAGGCATTCCATATATTATACATTTTTGTCTACCCCTTTAAAACCGAATCATAAACGCTAAATACCCAAATATTTAATATTCATAAATATAGATAATATACACTAAAAATAAATGTCAAAGAAATTTAAACAAATGTCAATCTAAATTCTTGTTTAAAGGAGACTGAAAGGCAATAATCTATTCCTCTGATAAGTTGAGAAAGTAAACGATTTCTTTTGGAGCTATCACTATCTTTCCAAATTGTGTAGTCACAAATAAACCACCCAAATAAGATACGCCAGTAGCTTTCAAGTGTTATCTAATGTTTTTTCTTTTAATCAATAAGCGATTCTCATCAGTTCGTAGACGTACAAGTGTACTACAAAACAAAGAGCAATGCGTGTAGCGTAATACATAATTGCAATAAATAACGTAAAATTACAAATAAATATATTGTAGGTGTACAGACGATTCGTATTCGTGTATAAAACATCTCCGTTTATACAAGCAGCACAATTTAAAAAATACAGTTTATTGTATAAAGGTGTTGTGTATATATAGTGATATATGTATATGTTGCAT
The DNA here is from genome assembly GCF_000001215.4 of Drosophila melanogaster. Taxonomy (NCBI): domain Eukaryota; kingdom Metazoa; phylum Arthropoda; class Insecta; order Diptera; family Drosophilidae; genus Drosophila; species Drosophila melanogaster. The sequence goes on along the minus strand of NT_033777.3, from coordinate 19,022,165 downwards.
AAAGTAGCATCGCTTCTGACTCGTTTCCGTCCGTCAATAAATGCAGTTTCGGCTTGGCTACGGAAGGGAATTGCTCATCTGATTATGGGTATCTTTTCTTATGGAATATGTATTATAGCTTGCGACAGCTAGAGTGGGTTAGACCCGCTCTACAACGCCGTTTCAAACGAGGGCAGCGGAGGATTCGCCACCGGAGCTGCCACGTACTTGTTGACGCCTTCGGTGCTGCCACCTCCGGCTGCTCCATTTGACCTGGCAAAGCTGGGCTTCAGCTCCCCGCGCATGAAATTGTTCTCCTCGGTTTGCAAAAAGAAGTTCCGCTTCAAGTCGAAGCTGGAGGGCACCGTTTCGCCCGCCTCGGAACTGGCTCGCGATCCTCCGCTGGTGTTGGAGTGATCCTCCTCGCTATTCGCCTCCGGAATCGTGGTGGACATGATGTCAGTTCGCGGTGGAGCCGCTGCAGCAGCCACCATATTCACGGGTCCTCGCATCTTTGGAGCAAAGGTCTTGGAGGGCGATCCAAACTGGCCTTGCCGAAGCATCCTCCGGTTGGCGAAAGTCTTGGGTGAGCCGCTCAGATCTAGCAGCTTTAGGCTGGTGTTGATCGTTGGTTTGCTTCCAGCTGATGCTACCTTCTGTCCAGGGCCACTGGGCTTTACAACGGGCGGCGTTGCGGTGGCTTGGGCTGGCTTCTTCAGCAGCTCCACGGCGGATACCTTCCTTTGGACCGGACTCGCCTTGGCGGACTTGGCCAGCAGCAGCTTCTTAAAGTCCATTAGCGTGGTCTTGCTTTGGCCAATGCGATCCGCACAGGTGTTGAGGCGTTCGGGTGCGTCATCGGTCCAGTTGCGGGATGGCTGCTTCATGGGGGGAAGTTGTGTGTTCTCCGAATCGCGTTCACCCTCTCCGCTCCTCGTGGGCGTGGAGGTGAGGAAGGCTCCCGAACGATTCCTTGGCACAATTGGCGATATGTTGCTCCTGTTGCCTTCCGCTGCTGTTGCCGCAGCAGCAGCCACTGGGCGTGGCAGTCGGTCGGCCCGTCGAATGGGCGTGGCGTAGAGGTCATCCCGGCAGGTCACGTTGCCAGCGGGCTGTGGCCTTGGCTGGCTGCGGCGATTCTGCAGTGTCCAATAGATGGGCGCACTGCGCTGGAAGGGCGTGGCAGTCGCATCTTCCTGTGGCTGGGTGCTCGGTGCTGGCTGCACTTGCTCATAGATATTAGAGAAACGTTGATACCCTGCGGATAGAAGAATGATTGCGCGGATTAGAGTCCATTCTCATTTTCGTAACCAATATTCCTCTTGAGATTAGTAAGCGGTTTCAAGTGCAGATCGTTAGGGCTATCAAATATAACAAGCGTTCGGGGCAAGCAGTTCCATACGTACCTGGGTCTTTCGGATGACATTACCTTGGTGTCCCAATCCCAAGTTCCAATGAACTGAGCGAATATTTACAAATACCAATTGGTGCATGGGTGCTGGGATGTATATTTGCGAGTGTGGTGGTGGTGGATGCTTAAATGCTTTTGGATGGGATGGTTCGACTGTAAGTATGGGGCTTCCTTTTACCGCGAACCAAATGCCAATGATAATGTCAATGCCGAATTTTCGTTTCGTTTCTTTTTTTCGTTTTTATTCTCGTATTTTAAACATTACTTACGATCGTTGGTAAATTGGATTTCGTTTATGGAATGTGGTTGAACTTAGCCAAGAACTTAACTTGTTTGGGCCATGTGCTAATCTTTCAGCTACTCGTGCAACTACAACTTATCATTCGTTAGTCGGACGGGGTGTGCAAAAAACAACTACTACTACTCTATAACATATACAAACACACACAAGCAATTTGGTTAAGAAAATGCAATAGAAGTCTTTTGCACGCCTCACACTCCGTATAATTTAGAAAAATGAGTAGGCAATTTTGAAATTAAAAACTCGAAAAATTAGCATCATAGTCGTGGAACTTAAACTTAAGTAATATTCGTTATAGTTGAGCTTTATGTGGATGTACAAGACGTGAACGGTGCAAAAAACTTTACAAAATTTACAATAATCATGTGTTGGTTTATGTTAATTATAATTAGTTACAAACATACTTATGGGTAAACAATTAACACGTATTATTCACTAATTCTAATGTTAAGAACAAAACACATAACTAATTAAACGAGCATAAGTCGGTGGAGAAAATTAAAAACGAAAGGCAATAATACTTTGTTTATACACACGCTGGGATTTAAAAACAAAACCTTGTGAGTAAGAATATGTTTAGTGTATATTTCAGTTCCGTATAACGTTATTGGAGTACAAACTGTATAAACAGCGCAGGTTATTAAATTTCGAAAGCCAGCTGGTTTATATGTATGTAAGTATAATTATGCATGTGTGTATTTCAGGGAAATTAACTTTTAAATAGGAGCCCAGCTTGGAGCATATCAAGTGTGAACATTGAACCCCAGGACAGGACCATCAGATCCCCCGCCATATCTTGGCCCATTGAACACGCACAGTTCTGGCCAAGTGCATGCAACTTTAATGAGGCCCACACACTACATCACTACATGGGTGGCTAAAGGGTCCGGCGCTCCTTTGAGCCGTGCCAATCTCGGCAATTAGGGTTTTGTGTGGGTGGTAGTGTTTGCTCAAGAGTCGACCAGGACGGTCTAACTACCATATCTCGGTAACCTCGAATTTCTGTAGAATGCGCTGGCGACGGTTGCCGTTCTCATCGCTGGGCAGGATGATTTTGAACGGGCGCAGCAGCACACTGTCCACAAAGGACTTGTGGTACTTTGGGGCTGGCAGGGACTGGGACAGAGGCGGGGCCAACTCCTCCTCGTCATCCTCCGATTCGGAATCTGAGGAGTTTGAGGCGTTCTTGTCTGGCCTTTGTTCAGGCGAAGCTACGGACAACAGGGCTGGTGAGTCATCAAAGTTCTCGAGCGACTTGTTCTTCAGATAGGAGGAATCGTTACCCGTGGTTAACGACAGCGAGAACTCGTCCACCAGGCGCTCAAAGGACTTGGCTATCCGCCGCTCCCCGCCAGGTGAGTGGGTGTTGGTGGGCAGGTGGTTGCTCAGGTTGCGCAGCCTAAGGGAACTTGTTGCGTGCTGCTGATGCACGGAACTTAGGGGCATTGCACCCGAACTAGGTGCTCTCTCGGAGCCGAAGGACACGGAGAGATTCTCCTTGTTCATCTCCAGTTTGAGCTCATCGTTGGCCAACCGGTAGCTGTTGTTCCGCTTGAGTGCGGTGCGCGGCTGGCCGGGATTGCCAGCGATGGAAAAGTGCAGCGCAATTGGGTCAATCGATAGGGGCTTGGTGGGGTGCTGTTTGTCGTTAACTTTCGCCCTCGGCGGAAGGGGTGGCCCTTGCTGTTCCCCCATTTCGAACGCATCCCCCAGGGTGGTAGTTTCCATTTCAACAACCCTCACTTTCGACTCGCCATCTTTGGGGTTCTGATTTGGATGCTGGGGCTGATGCTCCCTTACACTTGATATGCTGCCCGCTGACTTGGTGGCTATGTGGTGATTAAGGGTGCTCTTGGCAGACGTTTCAGTGGTGGCAGTGTTATTTACAGGGAAACCGGATGCAGATAAGGATAGGGATTCGGATTGAGATTTAGTTGTGGGTAAGCAAGCTGAGGGGCGGCTGCTGGCTGACGGGAGCCGCTCTGGCTTACCTTCTTCACCGGATTGACCCGATGCCGATGAGGAGGAACTGGTGGCTGTGGAGCCCGTCGAAGAATTGGACTTGCCCGACGGCGAGGGCATCATCAGATTGGCCACGGGTGCGGCAATGGTCTCGTAGAAGGGATTTGTTCGGTTGGCCAGCAGTTGTTTCTGGTCCTGGTAGCTGGTTGCCTGGTAGGTTGCCATTTCGCTGACGTTCCTGCTGAGCGGGGATTTGGCCACAATGGGCCTCACGTTGGCCACCTTGCGATTGCCAGAGATTAATCCGCCGCTGGTGAGCAGTAGGAGCTTGGCGCTCTTGGTACTGCTAATGGCTCCTGATGCTGCTGATGGATCCTGTGACGATGCTATTGCCGCCGCTGCACTTTCAGCACTGTGGAGCGCACTTTCGGTTTCCTTCACGTACGGCCCAGGTGCGAAGGTGGTGTGTGCACCCTTGCGCCGCTTCAGACTGTCGGAGTCGTAGACCAATTTCCCCTCGGCATTCGGGCGCAGTCGACGATTTGCCGCCGATGCGAGCGGCTTCTCTTCGCTCAATTCGCCGATTTCCGCGTACATGGGCACCCCATCGCCCACCCCCTGCGTCCTGCCGCCGAGGGGTAGTGGTGGTGGTTGGGACGTCGCAGCTGCCGGCTCGACGGGCAGCTGTTGTTGTGCGCAGGACTCGCTCTCCGCTGCAGGAGCGGATCTCGACGAGACCGCGTGCCGACGCAAGTGCTGTGGCAGCTCGTTTAGCGAAACGTACTCGGAAACGGCAGACGTCGATGGTTCAACCCTCTTGGAAACTATGTCATTGGAATAGTATATACCCATTCCCGTGTTACGTCGCCCAATGTTCTTGTTGTTGTTGTTGTTGTTGCTGATGTCTGCTATGGTGACGTACTCGCCGGCCAAATCGTAAAGCTCATCGTCATTCACGGCACTCGAGTTGGCGGGCTTGGGTTGCATTTGATTCTTGGCCGGAGAGCTTTTGCCCGGAACCAGTTTCACCCTCAGTTTCTCGAACATCCCGCTCAGCGCTTTCGTGGGCGTCTGCTTCAGTTCGTTTAGGTTGTGGTCCTTGCTATTCGTGGGCGTCTTTTGCTCCGCCTCATCCTCGTCCTGCTCCCCGTGCTCCACATCGATGGTGAGACTGGTGAGCGTGCGATTCGGATCATTGGTCTGGTGCTCATCGTCGTCACTCGTTGTGGGCGTAATGATGCACATCGAGGGTATTCTCTTGGAGGTGAGGGCCGTCTTCTGCTTGATCCGCTCTATGCGTTCCACGCCCTCCAGATCGGAGCTCTCGGAGAACTCAAGCTGCTGTTGCTGATCCTGGTCCTGCTGGTCATCCTTCTCCGTCACTTCACCACCTGCCTTGGTTGGCGACATCTTGACATTCCTCTTGATAGTTCCCGTGCGCTCCAGAGTGCTTCCGATGGTACTGCTGCTGTAGCTCCTCTCCAGCGTGCTGCTGCTGGCACTGGTGCTCTGGCTCCGGCTCTGACCACTGTGCTTGCCCAGCGAGCTACTCCGCTCGGGCACATCCGGCCCAGAGGCGGCACCGCTCATCAGAGCTGTGCACACGGTGCCCGCGGAGCTCGTTGTCGTGGAGGTGGATCCTCTGCCGAACAGCTCATACTCGCTCTCCGCATTGAGCACTGTTTGATTGGACTGGCTACCGAAGGAGTAGCTGCTGGTGTGCAGGCTCGTCTGGAGCGGGGTACCGGGCATCACGGATGGCTCCTCTTCCTTCAGCGTTCGAAGACCGCTGTCCATGTGGAAGGATGTGTAGTAGCCCTCTGTGTCGCAGCTGTAAGCGGAACTTGTCTCATCATCTAGGTGACCTGGATAGGCACCTGCCTCCGCCTGCAGTTCCGGCGTGGCAGTGCCCTCACTCGTCACACTGCTGGAGGCGGAGGTGTTCAGGAATCTCCTTCTGCTCAGCATGGAGGATGGTGGGCCACTGCCCGCTCCTCCTGGCTGAAAACTGGATACATTTAACGATGTACTCGAGGCACTCGACTTCGGCTGCATGGTGATCTCGCTGCCAATGGAGGCGCGTCCCGATTCCGAGCTGGCACTCCAGTTGCCGCTTGAGGAATGCGGCTGCTCCTCCTTGCCAGCCAGTGCATGTAGACCGTTTCGTCGCTGCCTGTTCAGAGTGGCTGTTTCCCGCATCTTTACATGGGCCGCTGCCATCGGTCCGGATGATAATTGCAGTCTGCCCCTGAGCTGGCCACTGCTGGACACACTAATGCTCTTCTCCGAGGAGGAATACGAGGGCTTTCGTTCGTGCGAAAACCGAGATTCACTCTTCTGGGCCACCAGATGATGCACCACGCATTCGTCGTCGATGTCGCGTTTGGAATTGTCGCCCGCCGGCGAACCATGATGGCTGTCCGCCTTCTCCGCGGAACTGTTCTGGGAGCTGCAGCCGCTGGTGTCCAACTGGTCGCCCAGTTCGCCGGTACGATGCATGAACTTGAAGCGGTTGCGACCCCACTGCTTCAGGGAATTCAGCCGGGTGAGGGTGCTCTTTCCCTTGTCGTAGGGCAAGGCAGCAGATTCCTTTTTTAATATGTCACTGGACTTGCTGCGTCCGAACTTCTTGGACTTCTTGGCATCCGACGAGGTGGTCTCCGCCTGCTGAGCTGGAGCCACCGGAGATGTGGCATTTGAGGCATTCTTGGACTCCCCATTGCTGTTTACATGGTGGAATTTTTTTTTGTGGAATATTTGTTTGTTCGTTTGTGCAAATATGTATTGTGTTTAGGAGAGAACATAAAAGAGAAAATATGTTTGGTATTTGGTTAGCATTTTTGGTAATGATGGATGGACATGTGCCAGTGAAGAGATGAAGAGGGGCAGAGCGATAGAGACAGAGAGTGAGTGACAGAGAGAGGGAGAGAGAGAGAGAGTGAGTAGTACAGATTTGCCTTCCTCGTGAAAATTATTGTGAGCAATTTTCAGACATGATGTTTGATTTCGATTTTGATTTGGGTTTTAATTTATGGTTCTGGTTAATTTCACGCACGCACACACAGATGCAAAATACACGACGTGCCTGGGGCTAAAAACAACAATAACAACAACAGACTGAGAACTAATTAATGGCGCAGTTCAAAGTTTAATTTTCCCAAATACATTTATATTTTTCCATTTTCATCTTCCCCCACGCTGCTGCGGCTGTTCAGTGGATTATTAAAGGCGATTACAACATCTAAGTTTTCGAGTGGGTAAATTCTCCCGGAATTCTTTCCCCACAAAAGTGTGTTGCATGCTGGGAGCGATCGGGAAGTGGAGAGGCACTATATTGGCGATAAGATTCTGGGCCAGCAAACAACTTGAATCAGGGGGATTTCGGTGATTTAAAGAGGGGCGGGTGCCCAAAGTGCAGTCATTGCTAAAACATTTCCACTGTATCTCAGTAAACAGAAAGAAACCCCTTTTGAATTTATTAAAAATATTTAATATTATTTGAGTAACTTACATCTTTAGAGGTAATCGAAAGCAAGTTTAAATCAAGGCGTTTCTGATATATAAGAAAATTGGGGGTTCAACAATTGTTTTTCTATAATTTAGAGCATTTCTCTTTGTGTACAAACAGAAATAAACAATCACGAAATGCACTTACAGTTTGGCAGCCACTGGACAGGGCTCAACGTTTTCGCTGTGCTCCGCTTTTTCGACTGCTGATCGCACAGATATCGAACAGCATTGACATAATGGGGCACCCGTACATACATACATACATATATGTATGTAGTGAGTTGGGGTTTCAAGTTGCACATATACTCTATATAGTATGTAGAACGCAGTCAAATGGAATGACGCCGTCGCCGAGTTGGGGACTGAGTTTGAGTTGGAGTTGGTGGGCAGACGCCAACCGAAAGTCGGGCCAACAAAACAAAATAAGATTTATGAAACTTTTAGCAAAAGGCGTCGTGTGTGCCATTTGAAAAGCACAGGAAAAGCAGAAAAGCAGTGAGCCCAAGTAAAACAAACCCAAAACATTTCGTATGTTGCTGGTGTTGCCGGGGGGGGCACGGTTAGCCTTTGGGTCTTGGCAGAGCAAATCCTACGGAACCAGCCTCTCGCATGATTTATGCTGATGATGCACCAGAAATGGCCGAGAGTGGGCCGCCTGACTGACAGAATGGGCCAACAACCTAGAGTCGAGTGCTGCATGCTGCATGTCGCATGTTGCTGGCAACAAATGTTGCCGACGTGTGTGGGTGGTTCGCGACCAGGATAACAATGCGGGGGCGGCGAAAGGGTGGGTGTCTCGGATGGATCATGAAATGTATGACTGTGTGTATGTGTGTGTTAAGAGAATATTATTGTATTTTTGTGGCTGCTGAAAATTGTTTAATTTGTTAGGCTGTTTTGCAAATTCGCTTTTGAAAATCATCCAAAAAGGCTTTAGTTTCCGCTGCCGAATCGGTTTCGAACTTAATTTCGCAAAAAAGGCGGCTGAAAATTTGAATTTGGCTAGAGTTTCTAATTACGTATAGCTAGCTAATAACACAATTTATTTACAATTTTCTTTGTACAACATTCAGTTTTTTTTTTTTAGTTTTTAATCGTGATTTAGAGACATTCAGTTGGTGGCATGCAATTTGTGCTGCTAATTGGGTAAACAATATATATACGCTAATAGTTAATGGCGCAAAACATCGATTTGTACACTCGGCCAGGCATTTGTTTAAACAATAAAAGGGCGCAATTAAAGTACACGAAATTAGGCAAACGAAGAAAACTAAACAGCATAACAAATCGTTCAGCTAACTGGGCTGATCACAATAATCTCATAAGAAAATGCAATTGAGAATAGGTCGGATAATACGAGTATATGGGAAGAATCTCTGGACAGATCCGCAAGAATCTCTCCAGGGTGTATGTACACATGGTTATACGAGTTTAGTATGCCCTTTGTACAGTTCGATAGGCGAACGAAGGTGGGAAAGGAGGGAACAGGTGACACCTGTCCATGTGGGAGCACATATAGACAGATAGATCGGTAGATAGACACGATTACATACCCATTAGCCGCATCCTGGATCTCCTTCTGATCGATTCCGGCTATCGTGTTCCGCCGCTTTCCGCGCACCTTGCGCGATCTTGACCTCCGGCTCACCGTCTGCACATTGTCGTCCAGGTTGTTGCCCTCCGTTTGGCCGGCGTTCTCCGGCGATGTGCTGCTCGAGGATCCGGCGGTGGCGCCACCTGCGTATCCTCCACTGGTCGACTTGCGAGCCGCACACATCCGCTGGAAGTGCTTACCGCTGGTGTTCACCGAAATCACTTCGGCGGGGTATCTGTTGTGGGCGGAAGAATGTGTAGATCGTTTAGAAACTCAATCAATCATGCTTTGAAAATGATATATGGTAGAGGATTATATAATCCATAAGATCTGCCCTAAAAACTCTCTGGTACGAAAAATGCAGTTGTGCAATGTGGTTTCAGCACCACTAGTTGGATTTGAATTGAAATATTCTCAAAAAGATAATAAGTTTTAACTGTAATTTCGCTTAAAAATCATTCGCATATCATAAATATAAGGCTTAGAAGGTCAAAGCATTTTGAGCATTAAATACATATTTATGTTCTTTAAATCTTCTGGCTTCTGTGTTAGTCTGTTTACCGAAAAAAACTGGATTTGAAATACTTATAATGAGTTTAAAAACATAATTTATTGAAAATAATTCCTATACTTTTAATGAAGAATATGTTTCATTATAATATTTAGCACGTTTTTGAGTTATGCAAAGCGGTGCAGATATTTTTCTGAGTGCCTGCAGATGTTGTTGTGATCGATCTGATGGCGGAATGGGAACCTCGCGCAGTTTGAAGTGCACTTTTGTGGTAATCCAAACAACAATTTGTTTACGCTTTAATACCAACCAGCCCAGCCAACCACATTTTTTGTGCTCCAAATCGGTGGAGCGTGAATACGGCTCGTATGTGGCTGCTCCATTTCGGAGTTTAAAAAGCCGAACAAATGAGCCATGGCCGGGATGGAGATGGCGATGGAAATCGGTGGAGGGGTGTGTCCGTGGATCCAATGGATCCAATGGTTGAGCGAAGGAGAGTGGGGCCGGGTCGGCGACACTTGCATAATTGTGTGGCCGCATTGTAAATATTCATACGTAATTGAATTAATTTATTTAAGCATTTTTTGTTTTCGACCGATGCGCTCGATGAGCAAACATCTCGTGCTCCAAACGCAGACAATTGAACGTTGGAAAAATGTATAGCTATGCGAGCCATGCTGTTAATAGCTATTCTTTTTTGTGCGTCATGAAACAGAAAACAAACAATAGTTGCCGCGAAATTTGCATAAAAAACCCATTAAAATCATGTTTAAAATTGGAAAAAAAAAGAGGAAAAAACAATGTGCCAGATCTCATAAAACTGTACGTGAAGTAAGGCACAGTGAATCTCAAACTGTTGCACGTTAAGTTTAGGAGAATAATTATTACGAATTTTATACTTTGAGATTCCTGAATTTCACAGTAGTTGTTCTACCTAGTTTTTAAGCGTATTTTGCTTAATGTGTATATATATCCAAATTTTAGGTTATTATTTAAATTACTCACTTTAAGGCAATCTGCTTGGTCTGTTCTTCGGGTGAAGGCAATCGATGATTCAAAGGCACGTCTTTATTAATATCGTTCGGGATGAGGGCTTGCGTGTGGTGGTTGTGCCGGGAGCTGTCCGCCGCCTGGCTCAGATTCTGGGCGTAGAGGGCATCGACGGCATCGGCGGATAGGACGGACGGTGACAGCGCCGGGGTCAGGATGCCATTCTCGCCGATGGCCAGCGATGTGCTCACCGAGGTGTCCACGTGATGCATGCAATCCGGCGTGACGGTGACATCACCCAGCGCCTCGCTGGACGTCCACTTCCGCAAATCCTCAATGGCAGCGGGCTGAAAGGGATGCAAGGAGGGAGGAAAGAGTTGAAACATCGCCATAATTAGAGGCAGTTGGCATGCAAAATTAATGTTTTATGATCCACGTATGTATGCTTCATGTTCCGGCGGACAGGTCCTTAATTAGCCGCACAAGAGAGCAGCCTGTCACGAATATATCCCATATCCCTTTATGGCAAATGTGTGTTTGCTATGTTTGCGCAGACATTCTCTAATGCTTTCCGCAAACTGGGACAAGTCACGCGATTTTGAAATCTGACAAAAATGTAACACGCGTCCTACACTTTGTTACGAAAGCGAAAATCAATCAGATTAATTAAAAACAATAAAGGGAAACCATTTTCGGTAGATGGTCGATGCCATAACAGCTTTGGTCTAGTTACAAAACCAATATTGGTATCTACTGAATTCTAGTTGTCCAAACAAACAGAGGATTCGAAAACCCAAAACATTTTATTTTACAAATACCAACATGAATACAAACAATTAGGCAGTACAATTATTTAAAATGGTTGTTTTTTTCTATTTGCTTTTGACACACACCACATTCCCCAGATTCGGATTGTCTGCTGGTCTAAAGTGAATTACGCTCATAAAAAAATAAGAAAAAAGCGCAATCGTTTCATTTGATTTTCGATTCGATTGCTTGTATCAATTGTAACAATTGAAAAATAACTGTGGATGGAGGAGCTAGCTTACATTGTGCCCCAACTCAGCAGTTTTTCATCCCCCAAAAAATTTCGAAAATTACACCCACCCACACCATGGAAAATCTACATAAAAACACACTTGAGCTAGATTTCCAATGGCCAAAGTGAGGCAGTTTAGGCCATAAAGAAATGCCTGAATCCGACAATGAGTCTGGGCTTTGGCTCTTTCTCCTTTCTTTTGAGAGCAGCAGCCAGCCAAATTCTTTTTTGCGGCTCTTTTTCCATCAATGGACGAAGCGAAGCAAATGTGTCCAACTTTGAACGATAAAATATTTGCACATAAATGTCGAGCCGTATATAATAATGCAATTTAAGTGCCGTCAAGACGGCAAATACGGCAACAACAACGACAGCGAGAGCCGCCCAAATGGGCCATCTTTGAGATAGTGGCTGCCGTAACCAATAAACCGCAGAGCGCTAATGGCCAGGCCGTCGTCTTTGGAGCTGAACTCCTGTCTGGATCTCGTTGGGCATCACTTCGGAACCTCTTTTGGGGTGTATCGGAGCGGAAGACTGAGGCCAACTAACGTCAAACGCAATGCGAAAAGGATTAAAAGTCATTTTATTAAGAAGCAGTCGACAGAATGGAGCTAAAAGTCGATTGCAGCTGGCAAAAACAAAGATGAGAAAAAAACAAAAAATGAGGATAGCTGGCGACAGTCGACAGTCGACAGTCGACTGGGATTGACAACCGGCGTTGTTTTTGCCAAAACAAGTTTGGCAACCTATTGAACAGGGATCCAAGTTGTCGTCGTCGTCGTCGCCGTCGCAGCGATTTTCCTGCTGCTGCTGTTGGTATTCTGCAGAGTTACTGTTGGTTGCCATTGGCATCATCGCCGTCTGCAGATATTGGCCATTGGCTGTTTGTCTTTGCGCAGCTTATCTAATGGCCCGGCTAAAAGATAAACAAGAGACGACGGCGACGACGACGACGACAAAGAAGGATTCGGAGACCAAATGGGTCGACTGCGCGGAGCGCGTTAGCTCAAATTAACTGAAATTTTCTGATAGCACATCGAATTACTAGGCGAAATAAACGAAGAAAATCTCCTTAATACCTAAATCTTTTTTATCAATGCAAATTGCTGGCGACTAAATTGTTTGGTGGATAAGGATAATCTAATCCTGTTTTCAATTAAGTGATACTTTTTAAATGGATTCAACCACGATTTAAGAGCCACACCTAAAAATGCTATACTTGAACCTTTAATTACCACCCAAAAGCTTTCTGGTTTTTAGTACCAAGACTGATTGCCAATTTAATATAGTTTCCCACTGTCTTACATAATTACCCCAGCAGTGTCTAATTAAGATGCCCCAATTAAACTGCCAAGATTCAATGGATTTGTCCAGCCCAAGCGCAGACTGCAAAATCTTCCCTAACGACTGCATCATAGTTTGCCAAGCGACGATGGCGTGGGTCGTCAGTTGGGCAATTAAAACGAGTCAACTAACTCGAAATGATTTGCAGCGCCGTTGATGGAGTCATGCCATGAGCTGCTCCTCGTTGGCCATTAGCAAACTGCAGATAGGCGATGTTTGATGGAGTTGTGACCGAGGCGTGTGTGTGGTCTTTGTTCCCGTTGCCGTTCTGCCCGTCATCATCATCATCAGCACCAAAGAGCCATGACAATGATTGGGTGGCCGTGCGGTCTATGTGGAGCAAATGTTTGGACGACAGTTGGCCGGCGATAGCAAAAAGGGGGGGTTTTAGGCATTAGCTTTCAGAGGCAAACCAGCTGGTGAATGGAAGGAAGTGCCAGCCGCACAGCCGCACAGAGACCACACACATGAGGTCGTCGTAGTTTGATTTTTTTTGGGGTGGTCGTCGTTCCGTTCAGCAAACGTATTATTTATGCATGATGCATAACTGCGGATGGTGTTACCTGCAGCCAGAAACTAGCCACTAACGGTTACCAGTTAACTTGGAAACCAAAACCAGTTAACCCGGAAAAATGCTTGGTTAAAATACTCACCAGTCGGATCTCGATCTCGGCATCGATGCGCGTGCGCAGCTTGCGGTTGGCATTGCCAAAGTCCGACACGCACAGCAGATGATCCTCCGTGTCCGTGGATCCATTTAGTTGTAGAACTTCGTGATCGCTGGACAGAACCTCACCGTTGAAGGAGATGGAACGGGACGGGATCAGCGACTGCGAGTGCGCCAAGGAGGCGAGGGCAGTCGCAGTGGCTCCGGTGGCCACCGGCAGCTCCTTACCAGCCTCCGTGTAAAGCTGCCGGACGCTCAGAGGTCTGGTCTCGCCTGTAAAGAGCTCCTGCTGGAATGACTTGTCCGTCTCGAAGTGGTGTTTGCGCTGTGCGAAGGTGAGCAGGTCGCTTTCAGCTGAAATCGAAAAGAAAGAATTCAAATTACAATGGGCATGTTTCGAATGTTATTAACTAAATCTAATTGCTCGAATTCTTTCAGTGTGGTCTCTTTATAGAATTCCTATACAAAGTGCTTTCGTCTTAAATTCAGATTTCCGTTCTTGCAGCCTTTTCCCGAGTGCAACTAATCTGTTTTCATTAATCCACGACGAGATCAGAGACGGCTCTCATCTCATGTTATTTAATTCCGGCATCGATCACTATCATCAGCAGATAATCAAAGAGCTTTTCATGTAATCTAATAGAAACAGCATGCCCGCCCATCTGCGTGCTTGTTCGCTCCAGTTTGTCCATCCACTGGATGTGCCCCAAAGGGGAAATGGAAAATGGCCAAGCCCATTCCACCCATCGATTCAGTTTCAATTTAGCCCACATGGCGATCGTATTTTTCGCCTCCGATTTTGCAGTCTGTAAACAAAGGAAGCAAAAACAAGGCGATGCCGCAAATAAATCAACGCGAAAATTAATAGAGTGGAAAAATCGGCACAGAGCAAGGACACAGCACTTAACTGGTGAAAAAAAATCAGAATTATCATTACGAGAAAAAATGAATGCCAGGAAGAATTGTAATTAACTTTAATAACCCGGCCACATGCCACGAAGCTGGTGCTCCTGCAACATGCATATTTTATTCTCTCGGCACTGGTGACCAGTTTGTGGACATGAAGGGAGTGAGTTTGGAAGGCCCCGGCGACCGTTTGTCTTTCTGGCTGTCTGCACTTTTTGCATTTAATAGGCCGCCATGTGGACTTGGTCGGTAATGAAAACAAAGCCCGGGGAGCAGCAACTACCAGGAAGCAGAAGTAGCAGAAGCTGCAGCAGAAGCATCCACTCGTAGATTAACAAGCCCAGAGCAAAGTCACTTGACATGGCCATAGAATGGAGACGGTGCAAGCGGGGTATGGACTTACAGAGTTGGAGGAGACATGGCTGGACCGCTGCCAGGAAAAAAAAAACAAAAAAAAACTGGAGATGGTCTAGAGAAACGGCGGCAACCTAGCGCTAAATTCAGGCAATTTTATGGCATTGGGTCCGCATTTTGACGTTCTGTGCGCCACTGGAAGACGCATGGTTCTGAATCTCTCGATCCGAGATTCGGGGGGACAGAAAGCAATGCCAGCAGCAATGCGCCGCCTCTTTCCCCATTAGCCATTTCAAGTGCGCAGACATTGGCACGCACAGAATCTCCATCCCCATCTCAGCACCAATCCCGCTGACCCCTGCCAGCCGAGATGCGAAAATAAGAGGCACTCAAAATAAACAAAAACTCCTCGGCATTGGCTGTTAATTTCGGCCAAATGCGAAATTCAATTAAGCATGCTCAGGTGCAACTCGGGCTGCAACTCCTTTTATTCCCTGCCTGTCGGCCAAACGGAAGCTGACAGCAGCCGTCGCCGGAAATGGCAAATTAACTTGGCAAAAATTATTATTTTCCTCAAAATACGCTCGGAGGGCCAAGGATGCCAAGGGAAACCGGGGGCGTCGTCACGTCTGGGTGACGACCATGGTCATGGCTGCCATTGCACATTATTTGTGAGTCATGTGCGCAGGAATGTCTGTGTACATAAACTTATGTACACAAAGCCATGCCATGTAGGCTGGGCCAGATAGCAATCGTTGCCCACAGAGATTGCCACAAATCCCGTCTGGAGATTGCCTTAAACTATTTCCATGCCGCTTGGATGGAGATCATAGCCTGGCCCAAGCCACAATTATGGTAGTACATGGCATGAGCCCTCTATATGGCTATTATACACTTTTATGGCGATTTAGCCGTTATCCAACGACAATTGTCAAACATGTTCGAAGTGATTTGTGGTCGAATTGGACCAGGTCGAACAGAAAATACTCTAAATGCTGCCAAGTAACTGGTAGAAAGTATTATTATTCCTATATATATTAAAGTATTGGATACAGAAGTTGGATTACACAATGTCTTATATTTTTCTTTATTAACCTTTAAGTGGGTTTTTAATACGAATTTGTACAATATTTATTCGAATAACTCTTTGTGTGTTAAATGCCAGCTTTGTTGGCCATATTTGCATACCCCAACGAGATCATCCACATGGGCATATCGGATTACCACGCTGTTTGTAACTTGGCGCCTGCCTTCTGTTCTGTTGACATCCCTCGATTGTCATGTCAAATGCGATGAAATTTATAGGAGGCCGCAAATCAAAATGCCCCCGGAATCCCCTCCTGAATTCAATCCGACTAACGCCCGATGAAAAACCAATAAGCCCAGAGCCAATATATCAAAAGTGCATTTGCCAAGGCCCAGGCCACATTGACACGTATGGAGCAATGCTCTGTGACGGCATATACTCCATCCAAGTCGTGTGTGACTGTTGCAAGTAAAGCCGCAAGTAAATGAGATTTACACAAGATGTTGGCCAACTAGAGAGAACGGTACAGAGTACCCAGCGGGCCAGCTGCTGCTCCTAAGTGCGGCGGTGCTGGTTCTTTTTAGCACAATTTTTACCCTGGCCATAAATTGACGCCCAGAGAGACGCCGGTACGTGCAGCATAAAAGCTCCGCCGGCACGTCGGCATCCACGAATGGCTATATATGGTGCATACATATATGTATGCTGTATCTAGCAGATACAATCTGTCATAGACTAACGCGTTCCGTAGCATAATTTGCACAAAACGAGTTCTAAGGGGGCGGAGTGGGTACCACTTCCACTAATACTATGCCAGTCGATGGCGATAATGTCTTGGGCAATAAATGATTTATAAGCCATCGCCGTGGCCGCCTTAATTACGCTGATTGCACCAGGTTAGAGTTCAATATCCTCGATTTTCGTTTTTCTGCTCAGCTCATTTCCCCAGCCGAAAACAATTGCATCGAGTGCCGGCAGTCGGGAGTAAGTTGCTCCATGGTTCAGAGACTGGAGGCTCCTTCAATCAGTTGACTGACCACTTTAATTTAATTATTTAAAGCGAAAACAATTGCAGGCGCAGCCAGGCAAATTAAAGACTGAGAGCTGCCCTTGGCCCTGCGATTCTTTCTGGCTGACAGCCAGACACGGACCATGGATATCAGTACTCCATGTTCCGAGCTCCAAGTAAAGCAATTAAGGGTCACATTTGGGGTCTGGCCCCCAGGGGGGCAAACGGGAAATGAAGGTCCTGCGACATCCGATGCGATAAAAATGAAAGCCAAGTGATAAATTAATTATGTAGAAAAAAGGAAGCGCGAGAAAAGAAACGTAAGTTGAAACTGCAGAGGAATGAATGCTACTTTGAGTAGCAAAAACATATAAAATATGCATATAAAGCTTAATATTTAAAGAATAAATTCCATTTTATATGAGCATCTGCAAGATTTATTCGTTCAGTTTTAGGGATAACACCTAAAGTCTTGGAAAATGATGTAGGACATCCATCAAAACGAAGCCTCTTTTTTTTCGCGTCTGTTTTTATAAGTCCAAGTACTGATAACCTTTGTGGTTAATTTATCAAAGGAACGAAAGAAAACACTTTGCATTTTGTATAACACCAAAGCTCAAAGCGGAAAAAGCAGTGCGCTTATCACCGACAATTTTCAGCATTCTGCTGCGAGATGATGATTTATGAGGAAAGATTTTGTCAGGGCGAGAAAAGCTTAAAGCCACGAACGGAAAATGTGTTCTGCACCCAAAAACTGCAAAATAAACAAATACACATTGCGGAACACACACATATCCATCCCCATACGTAATAAGCAGCCAGCCAGATGGGTGGGCATGTGTGATATGGCAGACGTACTCGTAGTCACATGTGCTTTATGGCCAAAAGTTTTTGCTTTCGGATTTACTCGGATGGCTTTGCTATTTTAGGTTGTATTTTAGCAAATTTTCGGCAAGCGGCAAACAAAGGCCACCGCCACATTTTGGGGCGCCACAAGCGCATAAATTGTAGAGTCCGACAACAACAGCTAGACAAATTTATGCAATACCCTCGGGTTTTCCCAGGCGATGAGGAAAATGGGCGGCATTCATACGCCAAGCAATCAACGGGCAAATGTTGCACGTAATGCGACAGTAAAAATGTTGCCAGCAGAGGAAAAAAAAAAGTCACAGCAAAATGTTGACAGAAATGGCAAATAAAATTGGATTCGCTCGTTGCTCTTTCGACTGCAAAATCTCATTAAACGGGCTGCTAAGTCCCATATGCGTATCACATTCTTCTTTCATTTCGGCGAAGACACAGGCTGCGACTTGAGTTCTCCAGCTGCACTATTAAAACTGATTTATGCCCTGCTGCAAAACCTCTATCAATCCAAAAGCAGGCCGACACACCCACGCGAACGCGCATTGCCAATAAAAGTGGGCAAGTCACGTGATTCTGATTTGCCAAGCCCATACGGTTACGGGCCATAAAAGGTCAATGTGGTCGCCGGGCGAGGGTGAGGAGAGTGGATTGGGTTGGATTGGGAGAAAGTGAGTAAGCCTGGCCAGGACTAATGATCTGAATTATGTGCGAGGGTGAACTCTTTTCATTAGGTCTCCCGATGACAGATAACGCACGATTCATCGGGCTTAAAGAGGATTAAAGATTGAAGTGATGCGAAATGCTGCCACGTCCTTTTCAGGCATATCAAAAATAGTTACGAAGAATTATCCCCAGCTTATGGGTAATCTGTGGCTATAAGCTGATTCAAAAAAGACACCTGTCCCTAAATAATATTTATGAAAATATTTACAAATGAATATATAGCTGTGTGCCTTGTTTTTGTTTTCATAAGGATTATAAGTTCAAATAATGGAAACCATTTAATGCGATCTTTTGATTGATACAGTTTATTTTGCACGCAGTTTCTAAGGAAATGAATAGCACTAAAGCAACATTGTGTCGACTTGCGATGATTCATTCATTTTAAGTTACAACTCACGAAACTATCGATGACAGCTTCGCGCTGTTTTAATTAAGCTCGTTATTTTTTTTTAGGCTGACAACTTGGCTTTTATTTAAATTAATTGACCCCGGAGCACTTGACGTGATAGCAATTAGCGTATTTTTTGTCTTCGCCCCATTTTGCGCTCCAATTAATAAGACTTCGAGACGGGCTTTTGGGTTGATTAAGTAAGACTTGACTTCCGCCAGGGCTTAATTATGAAACGGCTTTCAGCGGCGGGTTGAATGGGGGGGAGGGGTTTTCTGACTTTATGACTTTACGGCCATGTAAAGTAATTAAATGAAAACGTAAAATTTGCTGCTAAACATTTGAGGGCCGCCCCCGCAGGCATTCGACTTCAATCATGATCCGTGTCTATCAATCGATTTTACAGCCCCGGGGCGAACATAAAATGCAACATCAGACCAGACTGGAAATTGAATGAAAAATGCATCTCACCAAATGCCACTGCAGTTGGTTTTCCCAGTTGCAGTTGCAGTTGTTGTTGTTGTTGTTGCGGCCAATAAATTTAAGTGACATGCGTTTTTCAGCGAGTACCCGCGGGATAAGTTTACTTTAAATTTCATCGCGTACGGGCGTATTTGTAAAGGAAAACACCACCAAGGAAAGAGCCACCGATCAGCGCGACTGATATCATTAAGAGCTACATATCCTCATCGAGCGTCTTTTTCCCGGTTTTCGCCCCGCTTTTCCATCGCTTTTCCTCCAACCCTGCGGAAGTGCTCGCTGCTGCTGCTGCGGGGTGAAAAACAAAAATAAATGCACCCAGCAGCAGCGGCAATTTTATTGGGTTTTTGTGTCTAAAATTAAATTGAATGCCCGAAAATGTTCGCGGTGCCATAGAGTTTTTCACGTCCCTTCGCCGCGCCAGATGGATGTGAAAGAAGATTTATCCGGAGAATGAGAGTGGCAACCACTTTAGCGGGGATTTCCCTTCGGCGACATTTTCCGGCTTTCGGCTCCCTATATTTTTAACAGCTCATTTGCCTTGGCACCTTTTTTTATTTTTGGAGTTTCCCGCTGTTCGAATGCGGTTTATTCAAATATTGTGCGCTAGGCGAGCATAAAAAGTGGTGCAGCTGATGCGCCGAGATTATGGCCAATGTTTGACTTGAACTTGAAAAGAGAGAGAGAGAGAGGGGGAGGAAGTGAAAGGCAGCCATCACATCCACATCCACATCCGGTTTGGGTCTTAAGTCCTGGACCTATCCCTACACCATATCTCGTTCCCAGTTTCCCATGACCCATCGCCAAGATGCTAAGTAAGTCGTTTTCTTTTGGTGCCTCCGCTTTTTTTTTTTTTTGTCTTTTGTCTACCATCTCGCAGCGCCTGCTTTGTCTCAGGTCTAGAAAAACAAATTGCCCACCCCGTGTGCCGCCTCCCACTCTAGAGTGTGCCTCAATTGCCCCTGCCAAAGCGAAATGGAATCGGTTAGACAGCCAGCCAAAGCTATGGCCATATAACCATGTAGCCCTCGGCCAGAGCAATTGAGTTAGCATTGAATACAATTGAAAGACACTCTTGGACCCGAGAGGCTGAGACCCAAAACGGGTTTCGCCATTTCGTGGAAGAGTCTCAAGTCGAGTCGAGTCGAGTTCGGTCGAGGGCTCCTAAGTACCCCCCGTTGAGGCATATACACACATACATAAGAGTATGTTGCCGGGTAACGAAGGTATCGATCAGTGCGGAATGCTCGTACAGATGGATTCCTATTTGCTATTCATTGGAAAACGTCGAGGGGCCAAGGGCTAGGGGAGATTTACATATTGGTAAATGCGATTCGTTTCACCGACAACCTTGAACCACGACTTGAAGCTATCTTGAAGCTTGGGAACGGAGCTTAAGACAGTAGTTACAAGCATGATTGCATATATGATAAGTGAGATGATGGCCGCAGCCGTTGGGTTTGCTTAGAAATAGCTTTATTATCTACGAATTTTTTTTAATGGTAAACTATGAATTCCTGTGCAACTGGGAAGTGTTCCATAAATGGCGCTTAACTAAAACCTTTTGGTAATTAGTGATACAACATGTTTTTGCCGTTAAAAACGTTACCTTCCTCTTCCGTTGCTCCCTCATTTTCCCTACTTTAATATTCTCACCCACCTTAAGTGATTACTTGTAAACAAAGTGTCTAGCAGTTTATGTTATTAACACTTTCCCAGACTTTTATACACTTGGCGGCTTTAATGGCTTCCATGTTAAGTTTATTATTCAGTCCATCCGCAAACATCACCATAATGCTCGGCACTTCTGGCCTTTGCCTTTTTCCAAAGGCAACATCGGCTTCCTGGTAACTAATCCAAGCAGTAGACAACTCAGTTTACTAATTGGAAGACCTAATCAAAGTCAAGATATAAGGTTACCAACTCCAGCAACTGAAACACAACTCGCTCTCGCATTTGCATCTGAATTTATGCGCGCGCCAGCAGTATAAATACTAATTAAATGCTTAGCCGGAGTGACATGAGCCTGCAACTGTCCTGGAATTTCTATTATGCACCAGCACTTGGCCAGAAGTGGCCTAGCATCACTCGACTCCACCGGCTCCACCGACTCCCAATCCCGACTTCGAGTGTCTGGCACCCGGAGTTCAAGCGGGCGGCGTAATGCATTTTGCATTAACATTTTTCACTCCAACCCGGCCAAAGAACAATGGTAAGAGCTTACCGGGACACTTTAGCCATGGCCAAAAGCGTGTGCGAGTGCCAGCCAGTCTCTGACTTTCCGGCGGGACGGTGGTACTGCGAAGGGTATTAAATTCAGGCAAGGCTTCTTCACATTTTCACCGCCTCACGCTTGGCTTTATTTTATTTCACTTTATTTTATACCGAACAACTTTTGCATTTTTTCTTTACTGACACGTGCTAAAAGTTAAAAGACCAAAACTTTGCAGCGACAACGCCCCGTAGACAACAGGAAATGCTGCAAACATTTGGCAACACTTTGCCCGCTGAACAGCCACCCAGCCAAAGGTGCGGAAAAGAAGACTGCAGGGAAGAAAGCAAAAAAAAAAAAAAAACTTGAAACAAACATGCAGAAAAATAGCAGGGGAATAATATTCCCCTAAAAAGCAGGGCCAGTATTTCCCAGGCAGGTAGCAAACAGGAACTGGCGGAGCGAGAAAGGAGCAGCGATGATTCCTTCGGCAAACACACACAGGCACACTGGCTACCCTCGCTCGAGTCCTGGGAACGTGCATTCCTGTGAATGAAACCCAAGGCATTCCTCACTCATCATCCATTTCTCATATGGCCGATTTATATGGTTTCCTGCGACCCCTTCAAGACGTTCCTTCCATTCCTTCAATCGAGGAATCCTCGAACCGGCAAGAAGCCCTGCCGCCGATTGAATTACACTTCTTTCGCATCCCTACGGTACATATGTATATGTATGTTCTTCACTCCCCTCCAGCCATGTGCGTCAATGCCAACCCTTGAGGGACTCGTGTAAATATTTGCCTTTGCATTTGCATTCAGCATGGTACATGGGGCGGTAGGTGATAATCACGGCTACTGCAATGCCACTGAGGCTGCTAATTGCTGGGACAAACATCGAGATTGCCGGTATCTCTGGCAAAGGGGCAAACACAAATTGCCACACTGTCGACTGTCAACTGCTGTGTTGCACGAACGTTGAACGACGTTGCTTTTAGAAAGTTTCCATGCTCCTCGATGAACTTCTGAACTCTGTGGCCGCTGGAGATATGACTGGGATTCCCTGGGACAGATCCGATGACTTCGTCCTCTCAGGTGACATAGCGCTGAAACGTAGCAACGCTATGTTAGTGCGATTAAGTTAGTCAAGCGCCTAACAGAGAAACCACATCGGATCTAGTTACTACCTACTCTCCACCTTCCTCGCAGCGGCAATGTGCCAGTTTACTCTTTGCCAGCTGCTGCGGTTAATTAAACTCTGACTATCGGACGAAACCAAAGCGCGACATCGACAACGATTTGTTTATTAGAAAGTCGGCCGACGACAACGGGGCCTTCGGGGGGATTATATACACCAGAACAAGGACAAAGTGAAAGCCACATAGCAGAGATCTGCAATCTGTGTGAAAAATTACTTTAAAGCCGACTAATGATCAAGGTTTCTAGTCTAGATCAGCGAGTAAAGTTTTTAAGACTCTTGACGGTTCAAATATATCTCATAATAATAGAACCAGATATGCTTTTATTTATATAAATCGTATCTAATTCTTTTGTATTCACTAGCAGTTTTGATGGTCCACATTCCGTTGCCACCCACAGCACTAAAATGCAATTGAAAGAATTTGCGAAAGTTGTTTTTCCGCATTGTCGCCGCGCGAAGAGCTCTCCATGGAGAATAATGTCAAGATTGTGGCCGAGGACTCCTCCGCAGATGGCCAGGCGGCGATTAGCCGAGTGTGTCTGGTGTTGGCAAGGTGTTGGCCATTTGGGACTCCGGGCTAAGAGCCTGGCCAAGTGAAAGGCACAATGCTGCTCACGGTTTTAGCCCCAAAGACCGGCGATGTTATTTGTCTCAGAGCATCTGAATGCCTGACTGGCCAAAGCTGGTTGAAGGGGTTCAAATTGTGTCAACTTTCCCAAAAATTTGTCGGGAATGCGAATGCGGCTCAGATTTGCATAGGAAAACTATGAGTCGAGTCGAGTCGAGTCGAGTCGAGGGTCAGGACTGGCTGTTCCATGGCGCAAATGTTTATCGCTTGCCATTAAATGCAGACGACAATTTCCAGATAGCCGGCAGACAGGGAAATGGACAGAGATAGATACAATTGTGGCGAATGGCAGAGGATTTCAGCCAGCAGGAAGCCAAAGTGCTGACGATGTCTTCGTTCCCTTCGGAGCAGCATATCAAGTGCTAAAGATCTGCAATTTAAGGTGTCTGTTTAGGTGCGTTGACAGTCGAGATGGGCACGAGATGGCTGCCGCGAGGGATACGGATACACTGGGGAAAACGAATCAGGAGTAGTATCACAATAGGATTGTCAGAAGGGTTTAAATCCCAGATGAGGAAGGTATCATTACGCTGAGACCACAAAAAATATGATGACTTGAAATATTGGATTACTAGATGAAAGGTTCTTTGTCTGATTTTTCCGCGGTGTAAAGATAGGAGGGCTGATTCCCATTTAGCACTAATCTCCAGCAGGCTGGCTCCTCTTTCTGCTCCAACTCCCTTTGCCACGTCTGACTGCCACACGAGTGCTGGGTCCTTGAGACACCACAAACTTGTGGCAAGCTCTAGCGACGAGATGATATGTGAGATGTGCATAAGGATGGGGGACCGAGGCAAACCTTTGTCTTTGACGCAGCGCTATCTCAAACATAATTATTGCCTCATTATGCGACGATGGTGTCGTTAATGTCTTCGGCAAACAACGCGTCCAATGGAAATGCAAACAGCGCTGCGTTAATAATGAAATTGTAAATAAATTGTAAACATTTCGACTGCGCCAAGCGCAAATATTTGTCCCCAACTTGCTGGCAAGTATCTGTATCTGTGAGGTATATGTAATCTTTGGCTTCGCCACATACGTTTTCAATTTTATTTTCTTTTTTTTTTTAGGTTTCGATGGGCCGCTCTGGGCTGTCAACACTTTTCCCATTGCTCGGACAGGAAACAAACAAACAATAAACGACAGACAGAGCTGATAAAGCGAGTTCTACCGAAGCGCATTTTCTCGTAAAAATATTGAAAAATTCGAAATTAACCCGAAAATGCTATTATGGCTTTTAAAATATCGTACGCTGGGGAGCGATAAGAGCGTTTTGATGACTGCATTAGCCACGGTATACTGTTGTTTATGGAAATGGTATGGTCATAAAAAAAAAACGTGGCTCAGAAAACTCGATTCATTGAAACCAGTTGTCAATGATTTGTTCGCGTTTTATTATCACCTGTAACGGTGACAAAATCAAAAGCCGATCAAAGTGCCGATAAGAGCCAGACCACACACATTCTCATCATGGTCGGGACTTATCGTAAAGGTCACATGTGAGTGCGAGTTTGTCAATATAATCTCGAAAATGGATTGCAGATTGCCAAAGCAAATGGAATCAATGGGACAAAGCTCCGCCTGTCAACAAATTCCCCAAAGAGAACTTTCCAATGAAGAAATTAATTTTGATTTATTAGCCCAAACATGTCTACCAGCATGAGCTCATATATGGGAGGTTAATGAACATTTTCCTCAATTTTTTACGCCATAAAAGAAAAACGAAGTGGAGAGAAACAGTTGCAATTCACTCACCCCCTTTTCAAGTTGTTCATTTCAATTAATTATTTGTTGCATTGCGTTTTCATCGTATATTATGACATTTTTATGTCCCTCAGGGGGTGGGGAATATCTGTGACTGGGGACATACTTATTGAAACATAAATTAGGCAACACATGTCCATAAAACATTTGGAGTCACTTGTCATATCGGCGAACTGCTTCCAAATTTACGACTTCTTCGCCACTTTGACACCAACAGGATACGGATACCAATGAATTAGGTTGCTACGCTGGCAAAGGGAGTGTGGCTGGACTTCTTTTCTGATAAG
The DNA here is from genome assembly GCF_000001215.4 of Drosophila melanogaster. NCBI lineage: Eukaryota > Metazoa > Arthropoda > Insecta > Diptera > Drosophilidae > Drosophila > Drosophila melanogaster. The sequence continues at coordinate 18,997,015 of NT_033777.3, read as the reverse complement.
GACACTTGAAACCGGCCCTTAATGTCGCATTTAATGGCTTTACCGCTCGACCGCCACAAATGCTAAATCAATTATTGAGCGCATAAATCAGTTGAGATTGGAAAAAATCAATAAAGAAAAGGAAATGGAAAGAAGCAAAAAGAAACGCAGCAGATAAAATAAAGAATCTATTAGTAATAAAATAAACAGCAGAGTGGACCATAAATTTCGATTGATCTCAGAGAGAGAAAAACACAAATAGAAAATGGAAATTAATACGATGCGATAATTAATGAAAAATTAAAAGATTCCCAAATAATCCAGCTGTAGAAAAAGCCCATTAGGCATTCGGTATATTAGGGACTAGTATCTGAGGTTAAGGCAATCGTAAAGTAGGTCAATTGATGCCAATTATATGTAGTTAAGCCAAATTGGAATGCTCCAAATCTGCTCATTTCTTTAGTAATTCCAGTTTTCTGGAGCCACACAAAATCTCGAATTTCTCTGTCTGCCACGCCGCAGTTCACACGTTGCTGTTGAAATTCAACAAATCCATCATTTGCCATTGTGTCTGGCATCAAAGAAAACATTTTCTCAGGGCGTTAGATAACTAAAGAAACAAATTTCCACCATGTTATGTTTCTGCTTTCTCACTCGCTGCTGCTTTCCTCTGTTTCCCCACCAAATTTTGCCGCCACATAAAAAGCAATTCATGCATCTTGAAGACGGCTCACCCTTTGGCTCCCCACCATTTTGGTGCTCGTAAATCAGTCCCAACGAATCTTGGTCCGCCGATCTTCAAATTGCCAATGGGCTTTGAACATCGTCCCATAATAATTAAGAACAAATTCATTTACACTTTCAAACGCCGCCTAGGGAGAGGACCTATGCTATATTTTTTGGAGCTTGTGTGTCGTTGCTCTTGACATGTTTTGAGCGCAGGGAATTTATTTATTGTGGATACGAAATGCATTTAGTATCACACATAAAAAAGCGACAAACAAGCAGGCGGAACGGGGGCGATCGCAGCAGCCCACAGATTGAATGGAAGTGTGCGAGGATCACACTGAGCCAAAAACAAATGGGTACTAAATACAATTGGGAAGATATATTTGGTTAAGCACTGAGATCTTGTCTAAACAACATGTATTTTTAGGGAATTTGCTAAATAATTTTAATATATACAACAGAATTTCGAACCCTTATCTACCTATTTCATTTTATAAAATATTTTTTCTCAGTGCTGGAGTCCGCACAGATTGCCGCTGAAGCGCAACAACAGCTGTCGCGGCCTGTGGGGATTTCACTGGAGCACTTTTGATGCGGTAAGTTTATTGAACTCGTTGGTACTCGGTATCCCCTTCCAGAGCCGCCTGTCTCTCCCCCTTCCCCTTTCACCCATGGAAATTGCAAAACAATGCAAACTCCCCTTCTCGTGCCGCGAAATTGGGTCAGCGGGCTCATTAAAATTGAAGCCGTGAACTTTCGCTGATCTCTGGCGTTCGTTTATTGCCACAATTTGTTGTGTTTGGACTGCTTAAGCAGCAATTCATTTCAGTTGCAAACGTTTTATATGCCTTCATTAATGCAGCGCACGCATTCGCCTGCCCCGCCCCCTTTTTCTAGCCCATAAACGGAGGCTAAACTGCTCATTATAATGGCATTGTGCACACACTATTCGATTTCGAATCAAATCGAAACGCCAGGTTGCATTTCCGGTTGTGACAGTTCTGCTTCATTTTTTTTTTTCTGCTTTGTTTTTCATCAACTAGCGCCACTCACCGGATGCGCCAAGTGGCAGGGGCCCATAAAAGCGGCGAGGGAAACTCTAAACAATATTCAATGCTAACAAAAAAATTAGGGCAACAACTCGAGGGTTGAGTACTCGGGGGATTGAATACCGAGTTGATTATTGTGTTCTGTTGCATTGTTAAACAATTATGCCGCATTTCCTTCCGATGCGAATCCATTCGATGACACTTTGAGTGCCGGCTGCTGCGAAATCCTCCCTACCATTAGTAACCACCCAAATGCAGCATAAGCATAACCACACAGCTGTTCCTAACCGTTTGACCCACTGCGAATTAAATGGGCGGAGAAATTCCGCTTCCACATCCGGATCCGTCGCTCTCTTTACGGCTCATTGAAGTGCGACGTGGAACAAAAGGCTGGCAGCCAATTGATGGATAGTCTGCGTTTGACTGTCCAAACAAAGAGCAACAGCTTCGGATTGTTACTGCATTTCGATGATTACCGGGTGACTTCGTTTACCTTAGAGTATCCTCTTTTCAAGAAAGGATTCCTCAGCCAATGTATACCATATATATGTATATGTATTTGGCCCTCGAATAAACAATCTGCCAACTCAAGACCGGCTTTCCCTGCCTGCCAGCCCGTCCGTTCGTCTTTCTTTGCCATATCCGTCGTGGGTTATAACATAATTTACGTCTCTTCCGCTTGGCAGACTCGTAATCATTCTCCAATTCCATGACCGCACAAAAATGCGACTCCATCGAACTGCTGGCATGTATCTTCTCGATTTGCCCCAATGTCAGGGCATTGTAATTGCATTTCGTGCTGAACTTCTGGTCCTACACCGCAGACAAGTCAGAGCGAGGGCATCCAGAAAACGAAAATCCGGCATCCCAAACACGATTTCAGCTACGGAGCTTTTTTCTCTGCGGTTTGGGCTTGCAAGTCTGTGTGTGTGTCTGTGTGTATCTGGGTATCTCTGAGATACAATGGCAGCACAATGTAGCCAATATCTAAGCGTCGGCATCTTTGGTGGCCGACTCCATCATCGTTGGGAGTCAGTTTCAGATTCAGAGTCAGAGTCACAGTACTTGGTCTCTGGCTGCCTATCTGGGTTTCAATCGGCCAGCTTTGGTTTTAATCGTTTTGGGATTGGTTTTCCTGAACTTTTAGAAACCTTGAATCGACCGAACTGGAATGTGGCTTGAAAACCGCAACATATGCCCATTTGCGAGCCTATCCAACGGGTAGATCTCGGCACCAAACATCTGTCGATTTAGCTAGCCCACGTGTCAAAACTAAAGTATCTATATATGCTAGAACAACTCCGAATGTATCTCAATCTGGTTTTTCGGCTTAAGAGCATTCTATCGGCCGGGAATTAGAGACAGGGGCTGCAACCCCTAATGGTAGAACCTCCAGCTGCTCTGGCCTGAGTTTCATCTGAAGTGGCAGGCTGGATTTACGGGCATAGACAATCTAATTACTGTTTTCAGTGTGCATTTAGCGTAAATGATAGCCCTAAGGCGGCCTCGCCCGCTCACACATGTGCGTAATTAATCCGGCAGGGCATGGAGTTATGGCTGAGCAACTTCCCCCGGCCACCCTACGAAAAATAACAAACCTGCCCACCTGCTTTTCTAGGAGGGGGCGTAAGTGCCTGTCTGCTGGGTGTTTTTCTAACTCCGAGCTTTTCTTTTTTTTTTTTAGCTTGCAGTGCGTGGCCTCCCACTCTTTTGGGCATACAACTCCAAATTCCGGCTCCGACTCCAAATGGGGCAGCCATGATGACTTGGCATCTGGACTCAAAATGGAGGCGATTGCGATGGCAGGTCCCACGCACTCGGCTTCCCGCGCGAGCTGATCAAATGCAGCTTCAGCGGGTTGACTTCGTTGACTGGGTTGACTGACTGGTTGACGGCATGACGCGGCTTAATTGGCCATTACGAGGCGGCTGCATAAGAGGCTCTCCGCTTGCGCAAGCTCCCATTTCCCGCTGAGAGATTCTCCTCGACGGAGTTTCAGGTTTTCCTCGCTTATGGAAAATCATTTTTACCGTTGCCGGCCTCTCTTGTCTTTATGCAAATCAAGTGAAAGCAGCACCAGAAGCAACAAGTTTCCCAAAAAAAATCCTCCACAATCAGTGGGCACTTGATTGAACCTTAAGTGAATTTGGGTCAATGTACTCTAGAAAATGGATAGAACTTTTACATGCCTCGGGGCGATTGGATTGAGCTGTCATTTTTATCCGTTTAAGGCTTCCCAAAAAAAAGGGAAAATAAACTGGGGAAAAGTTAAGAAGCCAGCTCTTGACCCGAAAGCCAAGGCTCATATTGTTGTTCTTGCTGTTCTGGTTGTTGCAAAGGATTGGATTGTTTGTGCTCCATGTCGCTTGCTACAGTTGTTAACATGAAAAGATAAACATCGGAAATGATGTCAGTCAAGCTGACAGTGCCCAGCCTCCACGGCTGTACGAGTATGTGTATCTGCCTCCCCCTTTTTTTTTTTTTTTGTTTCCATCATTTCCATCTTCACGCATTCTCCCAGAACATGCTCTCAAAATCATGTAAAACTTATCCAACGAAAAGCGCACAAAAAAAAGCAGACGAGAAGCTGCTGAAAAAGCTAAGCCCCTTCAGTAGTTTCGGCTCTTACATGCTCGGCAATCAGAGCAACGTGTTTTGTATCTAATGAATTGCGACTCTGGGGAACTCACTGCTCCATGTATCCATTGTCGCAGTAGCAATGTTGCAAGCTCTAAGCCCCTTCCCTGTAGACATCGTTTAGCGGACTAAATGCCGCACTTTTCGTTGGAACTAACCACGGTGGCAGACACACAATGAATAAAAGATAAAGAGCTACGAATTAGATCACGCGATTGTTGCCTGAGTTTCATCGTATAGAGAACGTGAGTAGATAAAGGTATTCATCTATAGGGGATGCAGTGGGTTAAAAGTAAAGTACAGAAGGTTTCCTTTTCGGAAGGCAGAGGGTCCTACAAAAGGAGCAACCCCTAAAAAAAGAGATTATGTGGCAGCTATAACATTTGCATAAATGATTAAAATAGGTATAACACCTTTCAAAGGGTGGGAGCTTTGAAGAAATTAAACGAAGCTGAAGAAAGGATTTAGATACTGATTTAGCAATCTTAGCTGATAAGCACTTATGTAAGTGGGAAATCCAATACTAAATACAGGGCACACAATATCCAAAAGCTGATAAATGCCTATGGAATTATTGAGAATTCCCTTAGCGCATATTTGAAATCAATATGTGTGCCCATAAACAATATATTTAGACCAATGCCTCGTGCCAAGTATTACAACACTACAGTTCAGCACCTTGGGCCGCAATCGAAGGTGTGTAAACATATGGCGGAGATAAGATATATATGGAACGCAGCCAAGAACATTGTTTTATTATATCATAGTCAATCTAACGAACAATCTAATGCGGCATTGGCAAGGCTAAAAAAATAGGTGGTAAAAGGGTTAACAGCAGCTGCTGTTGCATCACATTTCGATTTACCATTCTGCAATTACGGATTAGAAACCGAACCCTGCATTTGGAACACACCCGGGTTTTGATTAATTTGCATATGACATGAGCCCGATGTGATCAACGCATAAGCTGGTCGAAAACCCCTGCCATCACTGAACCTTCCTGCTGCTCGAGGGGAACTCGATAATTCTGGGCCGGAAGAACTTGTTTTTATGCCACAAACAAAGCAATTTTCGCACTGACGCTTCCACCCAGGTGACCAGGTAACCCCCATCCCTAGAAAAGGGTGAATTATGAATGCAGTCCAACCGAGGGTTGATGTGCGAACGGGTTGCATGCAACATGCCAGCATAGAGCACACATTTTGGCAGGACCATTTGCTCACAGTTTGCGGTTTACGATGGCCGGAAAACTGGGAACACTGTAAACCCGGAATAGCGTTTACCTGGACAGCAAGACAAAAAAAAAAAGCAAAAAAGACACAAAACGGAGACAGGGTCAAAAGCGGCGAGTCTTGGCTCATCTGTCGCCCGGCATTGCGTGATGTTTGCCAGATGAATGAGAGTGAAAAATGAAACACGAGTTGCCGTCGCCGTTGCCGTTGCAATCAGTCGTCCGGAAATCAGCACAGACAGCCAGGAAGGGCAGGGGACTTCCATGCCGCGACGAGGGGCAGCAGGGACAGACAGGCCGCATTAAGGCCGCATTATGAAACCAGCAGCAAACGGGCGACAAAGTGTTTCCATTTCCCATTTTGCCGGCTTTCCTTTCTATGCATCTCCCTTTCCATCTCCCTCTCAATCTCCCTGTTCCTGTCCCACCCTTTTAGCCAGTTCTGCAATTTGTTTGCCGCAAACACACATTTACGTAATGCCAAGCGAAGGTCTGACTTGGCTGGACCTTAAAGCTGCCCGAAAACAAAAAAAAAAACCAGGCAGGAAAGCACTTGAAGTTCTTGCGATGAAATTCCGAGAAACAAGTTGGCTTGCGATGCCAAGAAGGTAGATACACTCAAAGAAAATACTCAATCAATTGATATACTGATTAAATTCAGTTAGTTATTGATTTTTATTACATAGGTAACTTATGTAGGAAACTATACTCAAGCCTTTCTATTGCGGTATTAAATACCAATTTTTTTAATTTTTTTAAGATGTTGCAGTCTATTTTTCTATACTAAATACCATTTCTTGTTTCAATATTTCAATTCCATTTTTTCGATACAATCAAGATGTATAAAATGAAAATTGCTTGAAAATTCCACGGATTGGACAATAACGAATAACTGAATGACCAATTTAGTAGCTATTCCCTGTGTGTAGACGACTGCTGCTGAGAAATTCCGATGGTAATGCAAGGTAATGGTCTTCCCAGGCTTTCTGATAGTCCCTGGACCTCTTTTCCCTCCCCCACTCCCGTCCGGCGATTCCAACTCCCCTGTCCAGCCCCTTTGATTAGTGACGCTGTTTACCTGTGCTACGTGCACAGGTTTCTGGAACGAATCCATAAACTGAGATCGCACGCTGACTGCTCTGTGTTTTCCGCTTTCCAACCGCGTGCAGATGGAATTCCCGACGCACAATTTGCTTTTGTTCTAACGCCCACGCTCCGTGCACTCACCAACCATCTGCCGCTCGTCCGAATTGGTATTTGCAAACACGTTTTTGGTTCGAGAAAATTAAATATAAATGCCATCGAATGCGCGAGGAAGATTGAGTCGAGAAAGGTGGCCGTGGGCAAGTTCAGCGCCAAGCGCCCCCTCTGCTACTCCATGCTCCATGATTCAGATTAGAAAGTCGTGCTCCGAAATGCGGGTGCAGTGTTTCCAAAGGTGTTTACGACCAGACACCGCTGAACTTGAAAACCGCCAAAGAACTTGAAACCCGAAACGACAGTTGGAAAAGGCTTTTAACGACGCCCTTCAACTGCGGCCAAAGGCTATTAATCAAGGCAGCACGAATCGCATCCGCTGCACCACTGCGACACTATCGATATCGTAGAAGCACCCAAGAATGAACCACTCAAAAATGTACAGCCCACGGCGCTGCATATAAATACCGATTAAGGTAAACAGACAAAGCCCAGACAGACACATTAATTTCGAGTCTTTTGCCCATTCTCCACACCGTTAAGAATCAAAAATCGAAGAGCGCTGTGCCTCAAATCCCCGGCTAGCGATCGTCTGCGTCTTCGTCTTCCAATCTTCCCAGTTCGAACGTATCGATGGGTTTTGTGGGTTGGGGTCTCGTTTAGGCATTTGGGTTGGGGAAGTGCGCCTGAAGTGGGGGCAATCAACAATGGAGAGTTGGGGCCCAGTTGTCGAACGAACGAAGGAACAAACGAACGAACGAACGCATAGCTTAAAGTTCAATGACTGAAAGGTGCGTTCTTGCTGCGGTTGTCGCTGTTGCTGATGTTGCTGCAGTTGCTCTTGGAGCTGGAGTTGCTGCGGTTGCATAGGAATCCATCAGCAGCAGCAGCAGCAGGCAACTTAGACTCGGACCCCATTTATATTGGCCATTTGGTTTTGCTTTGGCTTTTGGTTTGGTTCTTATTGCGCCTCGCTAGGCGAACGTGCAAAAATGCGGCATGAGCGGCCTAAGCGATCGGCAATCAATCTGCAGATTCCAGACGCAACAGCAACGCAACCCGTTGCTGCCGTCGATATTGGCGATATGGCTGCTCTTGCCAATCTCGAGAAGGCACGCAACAAGCAATTCCAGGCAAGAATCTCCTCTTGCCGTTGAATTTGGAGCCTTAAGTGGCTGCTACACTTGCGGCTAAGTTGGCCGAACAACATGGCCAAGAGTGTTAGCCATGCGCAAATACAACATGCAATTTCAGCGAATTGTTTAGATTGGAATGACCATGAGGAGGAATTTTACACAAGCCGATTGAGTAATAGGAGTAGTACAGCATGTGAGCTTTGTATAAGTGGAGCTTTAGAAATATAAATAAATATTATGTTAAGATTGTTTTTTTCTTTTTATTAATGGTTTACAAATCTTTATCTCGCTGTATTCTTAAGAGTCTTAAGAGCCAAGTCTCCATTCGTAGAACTGCCATATTTAGTATAGCGCTTCCAGAAATTTCCAAAAGATTAGGGAAAATTGCACAGACAAGTCCAGAATTCCAGCCAAGTCCTCTCAAATTCTTTGGTTTGGATAGCGACAGGAATTGGGATTCAGACTGTTATCGAGTCTGGAACGGAGACTCCTTCCATCCCGCCGCTGTTTACATGCACACGATGACAGACGCGTCTATTTATCTGTATCTGTATCTGTATCTGGCTGGCTGGACTGGTTGTGTGGTTGGTTTACATTTCGGTTTTGCGCTTTAAGTGAGAGAAAAATGTTGGGAAAATAAACAAGAGGAGCCCAGTCAGAATTTCAGACGCAGCGATGGCAAAACCAACCGCAGTTGAGTGGATTGAATTGGCCCCAAAATGGGGAGAAAAAAAGGGGAGCCCCGGGCAAAGTTTGACTGCAACAATCAAATGCTCATCAGCGCACTTGAAAAATAATGCGTGGCTGGCTAAGACAAAAACGAAGTACATTCTCGCGGGCAGACAAAGACATATAGACCTATAGATACTGTATCTCTGGATACCAGCAGCTTGTATCTTTCATTCTTTCATTTTTTTTTCGGACTGTGTAGTCGAGGCATTTTCATAGCTGGCTGTATTTTTCGTTGGCTTGTTTGTTTAGTTTTTGAGGCACACTCACACCCATATACACACGCAATGCTGCAGGTGGGAACAGGTTTTTCGGTTTCGGCTTTTCGTGTATCTCTCGGATGCGGGCCGTATCTTTTTGGCCTCGCGTTATTTATGCCCCACTGTGGCTGTAATTACAAATGCTCGTTTCCTGCTGAAGACAATCTGGCCATGTGTGCGCCTGTGTGACTGGGCATCTATGTAGTATCTTAGTATCTCAGTTTCGTCCGGGATGCCCACGCACATGTGTCCTCCGTCCGGGATCAAGTTTCCAGTGACCACTGAGCCGACTGGAGTGTCCGAAGTGGGCAAGTGCGTAAGTGGACAGCGGCATTTGCGCTCTTCAAAGGGCCTCCTTTTTACGAAAAGCGCCTGCTGGGCCCGAACAATTCGCCGGTTGTCCATGCCGCTCACGTACTTCCAACTATATTTTATTTCGTTTCCCCTGCAACATGTTGTGGCCCGGCAATATGGCCGATTGATTGGCAGATATAGTTAGTAGTTCATTGGCGGTAGTTGGCCATGGTTACTACCCGTAGGCCCGCAGCAGTAACAGCCGGAGAACGAATGGGAATTACCCTCGGCAAATGCTTCGCACGCTTGGCTGCACTAGCCCAAAAAAAGAGGCACTTTTCCGAGTGGTGGTTAGCTCGGCAGTCGCCGCAAATGGCGCGATGTAATGGCATTTCTAATATGAGCACATTAATGGCTGCGGGACAAAGGAACAGGTGAGGGGAATCGAAGTGGAGTGGCGTGGAGTGTCCACTCCTTCCGAGGCAATTGCAAATTTCAAAATTAACAACCCACAGTTAAGGTGAAATTAATAGCTGTGCCAGGGTTTCTTTGTTACCTCAATAATAACTACGCATATGGTTTTTATTATGCCAGTTGAGTTGGGTTTTTTGAAACATTATAACAATCGAAAAGTTTTACTTGCTTGTGTCACATTTTTAGATAAATTTAATGATACCATTTAAGTATTAGAAGCAATTTTATGTGCTCGCCCGTTTTGAAGGCTATCTATCACCTGGGCGCATATTTTTAGATAACCATGACATGTAAAATAAAATAATTGAACACAAGTCTAAGAAGAAAAGTGTCTATCCTTGATAATTTATTTTTAAAATGTTGTTTGCGAAATACTCAAAGAGCAATTGTATTTAACAACAATAGACAAAGGGAAAGAGACGCCTAACTACAGAATATATACATATGTATTTATTATTAAACTATACTTTAAGAATATTGATAACTATATTAGTGCCATTATCATAATACAAAATTTTTAAGGTCATATAAAAATCCACATACATTGTGGATTATGTTTCCAATTTTTGTGGAGATTCGCAGTACTTAATGAGCCTAAAACTATTATTATTGCTATTTTTGTGCCCTCAGCTGTACGCGCATATGTAGAAGACCGAGTGTGGTGCTCTTGTTTTTCCTGGGCTTCATACCTGAGCAATTAGTGCGACGTTTTCGATTGCGCATGCAGTAGCCCAAAGAGCAGCAGCTGCTGTTTTCGTGTTATTTTTTCTGGGTTTTTGCTCTCCTCGGGCAGCTGACAAGGAGCCAAAAGCCAGCGGCAGAGGGGCTGGCGTAAACAAAGTGAGCTCTTGCAAAATGACAGCTGACAATGGGATCGTACGCCACGTCGAGCTCCGCGCACAGCCCAAGTCTGCAGCCAAGTGCACAATAATAATGGCAACAAAACAATATCAAGTCGGAGTGAAAAAGCTGCAGTCAGCGTCGTCGCCAGTCTGCCGTTGAGATTTCATAAAGTTATTGAACGTTTTTCAAGCGAAAAACAAAATTCGGATTGCAAGCAGAAAACAAAAATGTAAAGGCGATAAAGTGCCGAGCGAAGCAAAGTGCTAAAATGCGGATAGACGAGAAAATATATTCGGATTTGGGCATATCACGAAGTTTGACAGCCACTGCGGATAACCTGTTGCTGTTGCAACTAGAACAACAGCAACAACAACTGCAGCACTTGCCACATAAATGGCCATTCGTGTTGGGAAGGTATTTAACACAAGGTCGCGAAAACAATGAGCCAAACGACTTTAGACCGCTTATCTAAGTGCTCGTAGCTCGTTGGTAATTGTAGAAGCCTCTGCTGGACGCGGGCAAGAAGCTAATTGCATGAACACAGGCCACCCAGCCCCACCCAGTCCCACCCACCCACTCACACTCTGCATGATGGAATAATGGCAGGATGGGCAAAGGGGCAATCGGGCGATCGGAGTGGAGCCCCAAACAGCGGAGGCGACAAAGTAAACAAGGTGTTAATTTCCACTGGTTCGGTATTCCCTCGGTTTCTTTTCACCGAGATGCTCAGAAAAAGGGTATTCCCAGGGTATGGCGATTTCAGGAGGAGTTTAATATACATGTGTATATATTATGATTATATTTTAGTATTGCTTGCAATCAAATTAAATAGTAAGTCCAGCGCTAGTAAATATCATTTAAATTCTTAGAACACAATAAATATGTTTATTAATTTTAACTTTTTCAAAAACAGAAAAGGAAACAATAAAATCAATTGTTTTAGAAAATATTAAAATATTAATCTAATATGTTAATATGCGTCTGTTTCTAATTAGCCCCAGTGAAAAAACTTTGCTATAGGGTATAGCGAGACCTGCTCCCCAATTCCCCCACTGACTTATTTTTGCTTCTCCTCCCTTTTGCGCCTTTGCAAATTGAATTCCCCGCGTGTTGCGAAAGCAGATAAGATTGGAGCACGTTCTCCGCCAAACACAGCCACCCACACAGAAGCTACTCCACGCATACAAAGCGGCAGATGACGGGCGATAAGCTGTCCGTGATAACGCACTTGACTTTGAGCGCGAATCGTGTGAGGAATACACACACACACATTGGGGGAGCTCCCACTTATGTAGATCCTAGCTAGAATTGAATAGGGCATAAGATGAATGGGTCTACTTACGAACTGTGACCGTTTTCGGATCGTAGGCACAGACGCGTCGCTCCACGGCGGCAATCTTCCGCTGCACACGACCCGCCCGCTCGCCCACCGCCTGCAGATCCCGCTGCAGGTCGTCGAAGATATCGCTGGCTATGAGGACCAAGCTGGCCAGCTGCCGCAGGGCGTTGCTCAGCGTTATGTTGCTGATCGAGTCGAACTCGTGGCCGGAGACCACCTTGGAGGAGCCGGCAGTGGGCGACTGCGGTGCACTGGCGATCCTTCCAAGCGCCGGCCTCTGCTGGCTGGGATGCCGCGAATTGGGCAGGGATTGCGACTGATGGCGAGTGGGCGAGGTGGACAGGAACTCGACGTGGTGCTTTAGCTTCTTCATGGGCGCCGGAGCGGGCGGTACGGGTTGATCCTCCGGCGCCTGGTGAACCAGAACCCTGGTAAGGGATGTGGGTGATCCGTGGCCATTGGGGACCTCTACATCCGGCGACTGCTTGTTAATGCAGTTGTTGTTCCGGCACTTGCCCGGCGTGCAGTGGAATCGTCCGGATGCGTGGCCCAAACTGGCCGCCGTGGCCTGGGCCACATTGACGGGCTGCACCACGCGCTGGACGAAGGGCATCTCTCGCTGGCTCTCGCACTCTTGATCTCTCTGGCGGCCACTAGCTGCTCCAACTCATTCGCTCCGCTTCGAAGGCACCGGCCAACATAAAATAAAAGGTAATCCAAGTAATCCCGACACACACACACACACACGAGCACACGGGCACCGAAAACTGGTCGGACAACTTCTGGACTTGAATCCTCCGCAGTCGCAGCCTCCTAGCTATTGTCTACTACTTTCGGCCAAATTCCTTGGCCTTTTCACACGCACTCACAAACTAGTTTAAATCAACTGGTTTATTGCTGCCCCCCAAATTTTTGTGGCTAGTTCTCAGCCTTGCATAATTAGCGCGCCGCACTCGAATTGCCCGTGGTTGTGGCGATTTTAATGGCCCGGCCACCGTTACGCGTCGTTCGAAAGGTGTGTTAGCCGGCAAAATTACAAAAACCGACCGTCCGCGCTGACGTCTTCGTATTTCGCCGGTTTCAAAATAACTGCCAGTGTGCCCAATACATGGCAAGGGCAGTGAAGTCGCAGATAAATCATCTGCCCGTGTGACCGTTCGTCCAAGCTGCTTGAGTATGTCACCGACTAGGGTTCAAAACTCTGCTTAGCTTAGTCAGGACACACTGCACACACTAACAGTGTGTTACCTGCTGTAACACTTAACAGTGCACAGTGGGCATTCAACACAAAACATTAATATATAATGCATGATTTATATTTATTTTTATGTTGTATCTGTTTGAATATATAAATAAATATAAAATGCAAGCTGACAAACCCAAATCAAATATCTCCATGAGTTTCAAGCTGAATGTTGCTGTTAAACATATCGATATACACAGCGGCAGAGTTGCCAGACAGCAGCATGTCTCAGTAGCTTATCACCCTTGTCGAAATACGGTCATACGACTGCGAAAAATAATAAATAAAACTACAGTGAACCGAATTTCCTTAGCTAAGATAAATAAATTAGTGCAATGCCAAAGTACTATTGCGACTACTGCGACACCTACTTGACCCACGACTCGCCCTCGGTGCGGAAAACCCACTGCACCGGCCGCAAGCATCGCGACAATGTAAAGTTCTACTACCAAAAGTGGATGGAGGAACAGGCGCAGCATTTGATTGACGCCACTACCGCCGCCTTCAAAGCGGGCAAGATCACGAACAATCCGTTTGCCGGCGGGCCAGGAGGAGCGCCTCCCAAGCCGGCGGGCGTGTCCATTCCGCCGCCCAACATGGGGGCTCCTCCGCGTCCGGGAATGCCTGGAATGCCCTATATGCCTCCACTGATGAACCCCATGATGGGCATGCGTCCGCCACCGATTATGAATCCCATGGCCATGATGGGACCACCGCCTCCACTGGGCACTATACCCGGCGTCCGTCCAGGAATCATGAACGGACCCAAGTGAACGCCCTCAGGAACGGCATCAACGTTCACAGCACAGATGGAGTGCTCTCCTTGCGATGTCCTAATTAAGCTGTAGCATTTAAGTAAGCCCGATAGCGAAAACAATTAATTATATACATTTATATAAAGCAAGTTGACTCAACAAATGGTTGTCTTTGTGGGTGGAAGTCAATAGAGAAATAAAGTATATATATTTAGGTCAGTAATGAGAAGCGCATGCAGTCACATTAGAGTTCAGCAGGCATAAGATCACGCCGCTTTTACGGTGCACACATTATTATGACTTTAAAAAACCCCGCTTCAGAAAAAGATAACAAAAATCAATGCTAGAGAAGGCATTTAATGATTTCATTGTCCAACACAATATAGTTAAAATGCAAGTGAACTGAAATGCTAACACAAAAATAGTAGGTGCCTTGCCTTTAACATAAACATTCACAGTTTTTATTACAATATTTTGAGCTTACATACTAGTTGCTGTGAAGAGAATATAATGTGGATTATAATTGTTAATATACGAATGTGTTAATCATTGGCTCGAAGTGTAAGTTTCTGCCTTTGTCCCGCGAATCGGCTCGTCTAGGCCTCTTATAATATTATTTTAAACGTCTGTACTACACACAATTAGGTACTAATGGGATAATGGTTATCTGGCGACCCTCTGGCGCTTGCTGGGCGACACCAGAACCGGCGAGGGCTGTTGGTTACTTGAGATGGCGTCGAATATGCTGCTCTCCGAGCGCTGGTACTCGGTGCCAATGTTTTCCAGGTTCAGATCGGCATCGAGGACTAGGACCTGAGGAAAAATGCATATTTAGCGGCTTCGGTAGATGTGAGCTTGTGTAGAAACTACCTTGCACGACTGCGGTCGTCTCTGGTGTATCAACCAGTCCTCGTGCAACTCATGCAGCTCCTGAAGGTACTTAAGCGGCACGCAGCTCTCCTCAGAACGAGCCCGCTGCCGGATGCGTTCGTACGCCACCTCCGGCGAGGTGCGCAGATATATGATGAGGTCCGCCTGCACGTGAATGGACTCTTCGATGAACTTGTACCACTCCTCCAGCGTATTGTACATGCCCTGCTCCAGCGAGCCGTTTCGTCGCATGTTCTCCACGAAGCAATAGCTGCGGCGCGATGGGTAATGGATAAGTTTCGTTTAGCGTTTCTGGTCAAACCGGACGACGGGAATAATGCACTCACCGAGCGCTAAAAATGGAGCGCTCCATTATTTTTAGCTTCTTGTTGGTTGGGGCGGTGTGCGACTGCAGCATGGTCAGCGTGACATAACTCTGAAAGGGCATGGCCCACTTCTTGGGATCTTTGTACATCAGCTCCAGCAGATTTACCCCGTTGACGTTGCGCCACTTCTCGACGGGCTCGGTCAGCAGGCAAATGTCGTTCTTGTACTTCTCGAAGTGGTTCAAATACGTGGTCTTCCCGCTGCCGATGTTGCCCTCGATGAGGACGGTGAAGGGCTGGGTGCCCTCGGCGTACTTGGTCCCCTTTCGGGCACAGGATGCTGCCTCCGCCATCAGTCCGGATAATCGGCGATCTGCACGTGAGATTGGGAGTTTTACTAACTGTTTTAGGTACAGCACAGCAGCAACGGATCGCGGTTGAAGTTGATTGTTCCGGATTCGATGGAGTACTGTACACGGCGGCGGGAATATGGTGACTGATTCAACCCGCCTGGTCAGATCGTTTACCGCCGAAAAACAAAAAGAGCGGGAACATCGCCATTTGTTTCTTTTTTTTTTAATCGGTGTTACCTATCGTTATGCTTGTTTTTGTCAACCGGCTGATCGGTAACTGTGTGTGTGTGTGTGTGTGTGTCTATTCTATTGCCGGTAATGTTTTTACATACATCTTTACAAAAACTTAAAGTTTAAGCCAATGCTGGTTGAATTACCTATTAATGATATAATGTTTTTCTGCCACATGTGCTTGCTGGACATTGCTGTTTTTACAAATTTATTAAATACAAATACCACTGATAGCAATAAAATTAAACATTTATTGCTCACAACTTTTATGGCCTCTTATTTATTTTATTTAACGTTGTGAAATGAATTTTCTTTTTGCCTATACTGAGAATCAGCTGTCGGCGATAACGATAACGGTCAGCTGTTCTGTGCATAGTATCTGTTTTTCGCCATCCCTACGACGACGCATTTTTTATCAATATTATTGTACATTTTTATAAACCTGTATTAAAACTTATTTTTAAAAGGAATCTTAAACCGGGAAATTAGTTTACGATGTCCATAGAAATCGAATCAGCGGAGTAAGTACTGTAAATCGACCAACACCACTCAGTTTTTACTAGATCCGTGATTTCCCCCCCAAACAAAGTGTGATTCGGCTCATCCAGCAGTATCTGAAGGAGTCCAACCTTATGAAGACCCTGCAAACGTTACAGGTTAGTACTTACACACCGCGGAGAGAGTTTGTCTTTCAATGATCTTAAACTTTCAGGAGGAAACGGGTGTCTCCCTGAATACGGTGGACAGCGTGGATGGCTTTGTGCAGGATATCTCCAACGGGCACTGGGACACCGTGCTAAAAGTGACCCAGTCTCTCAAATTACCGGATAAGAAGCTGCTCAATCTATACGAGCAAATAGTCTTGGAGCTGATCGAGCTCAGAGAACTGGGCGCAGCAAGATCTCTGCTCCGCCAGACGGATCCCATGACCATGTTGAAGCAGCAGGAGCCCGAACGATACATCCATTTGGGTAAAATATAAGCCATTCTAAGGTTTCACTAGAGTTCGTGATTCCTAATTGGTATATTTGTCTGTAGAAAACATGCTGCAGCGCGCTTACTTCGATCCCAGGGAAGCCTATGCAGAGGGAAGTAGCAAGGAAAAGCGGCGCACGGTCATTGCCCAAGAGCTAAGTGGCGAGGTGCATGTGGTGCCCTCCTCCAGGCTCTTGGCACTCCTGGGACAGGCTCTTAAATGGCAACAGCACCAGGGACTCCTTCCGCCCGGCACCACCATTGATTTGTTCCGCGGCAAGGCGGCGATGAAGGACCAGGAAGAAGAAATGTATCCCACCCAGCTGTTCCGACAAATCAAATTTGGCCAAAAGTCGCACGTTGAGTGCGCTCAGTTCTCGCCGGATGGTCAGTATCTGATAACGGGCAGTGTGGACGGTTTCCTTGAGGTGTGGAACTTTACCACCGGCAAGGTGAGAAAGGATCTGAAGTACCAGGCGCAGGACCAGTTCATGATGATGGAACAGGCGGTGCTGGCGTTGAACTTCTCACGAGATTCCGAGATGGTGGCATCGGGCGCACAGGATGGCCAAATCAAGGTGTGGCGCATCATCACCGGTCAGTGTTTGCGTAAATTCGAGAAAGCCCACACCAAGGGAATAACCTGTCTGCAGTTCTCGCGAGATAACAGCCAGGTACTCAGCGCATCCTTCGACTACACGGTGAGACTGCACGGGCTGAAGTCGGGAAAGATGCTGAAGGAGTTCAAGGGGCATTCCTCCTTTGTGAACGAAGCCACCTTTACGCCTGACGGACACAGCGTGCTCAGCGCATCTTCCGACGGCACAGTAAAGGTTTGGTCCCTTAAAACGACCGAGTGCGTGGCCACGTACAAGCCCCTTGGCAACGAGTTGGCCGTAAACACAGTCCTCATTCTGCCCAAGAATCCCGAACACTTCATTGTCTGCAACAGATCCAATACGGTTGTCATTATGAACATGCAGGGCCAGATTGTGCGATCCTTCTCGTCGGGTAAGCGCGAGGGCGGTGCCTTTATCTCAGCCACTCTTTCGCCGCGAGGAGAGTTCATATACTGCGCTGGAGAGGATCAGGTGCTTTACTGTTTCTCCGTCTCCTCCGGTAAACTTGAACGTACTTTGAACGTAAGCTGCTCTTTAAACTATTTGTTTTCAAACTGACTTTAAACGTGATATTTATTCCATAGGTTCATGAAAAGGACGTCATTGGCCTGACACATCATCCGCATCAAAATCTACTGGCCAGCTACAGTGAGGACGGCCTGCTGAAGCTTTGGAAGCCTTAGACCATATAAGCAATTGACTTTCACACCTAGTTAGTTTTAGTTGGTGGTCTTATTTGAGCTGCCGAAATATACCTACTGACCCCAAAGCGCTTGCAGTTTTTTTCTCATGCCCTCAGCCATTCCTCACATCAATATCTTCAATCTTGCCTATATGAAACAAATTGACTTTAATTAAGCATTATGCAAAGCGCCAATCTCTCAGAGCGCTAATCCACAGAGTTTCCCTCAATTGCCTCAATCCAGCACCTAAATTAGTCGAGCAGCGACACTCAGCCGGTTCACTTGCAACATGAAGAGCGACGAGATCATCGAGAAGATACGCAACAAGTTGAAGGAATCGGATCCTGCCCGGCGCACCGTCGTCAACACGTTTCAGTTCAACTTCACCGATGCGGATGGTAATCTCATCAAGAGCATGGGTGAGTGGGAAAGAGGATGCCTGGTTGTGGGTCAGCCCACCGTTGACCGTCTCATCGTAGTCTTTGATTTCAAAGCGTTGGACATCTACGAGGGGAGTGCCACCAGTGTCGATGCACAGGTCACCATTTCCGATGAGGACTTCTACTTGGTGGGCACTAAGCAGAAGACTTTCCAGGAGGTGTTGCAGCAGGAGAAGGCTAAGATCGATGGCGATGAGGAGGCTATCAACAAAATGCTGGAGAAGTTTCGCATAAATTCTCAAAACTAGCTCGGTGTCAAAAGTAATTATGCATGCATTTCGTTTATTATATGCGACAATTTAACGTTTATTGTTTATTCACTTCACCCCAATAATAAATTATAACAAATTAAAATATTTCTATTTAATTCTAAGGGAAGTCAAGAAAGAAATTAGTAGGAGTTACAACAATTAAAAAATAAACAATTATCCCACCAAAAAATGTAATCAAATCGTGACTTATTTAATTGGTTTTAGTATTCATTTATTTAATTACCTTTATTTATATTTAATGTTAACATGGAATTGTTTTTGTAGGTGTTTCCTTTTAATTTGAAATTTTTGTTCTGCGATTTATCATTTAACTATTTTATTTGTTATTCGGTTATCTCTCTTTTTGGCAACTGGCGCCATGTTCTCTGCCAATAAGTGCGCCCGAGATTCGGTTTTCTGATTTCTGTATCGGGTTTTTGAAATTTGAAAAACGTCTCTCAATTCAAATGTGTTTGACTCCTTTCTTTGAGTGTCTTATTTATAGGTTTAATTGTAATTTTAACATTTGCTTTTTGGGGTGTTTTAGTTTAACTTTGTGTTACTTTAGTAAACATTTTAGTTTAGAACATTTTCTTTTTTGGTTTTGGGATAGGTTTTTTTGCTGGGGACATTATTTTTCAAACTTTTTATTAGCTTTACGTTTTCGTACTATTTTTCTTTAAATTTATGTTTAATTTTTATTGCTAGAACACAAATTTAGAGTTTTTATTAACTAATTGAATTCTTCGCTTCTGGGTTTTCTGTTCGGTTTTTATGTAATACAACAACAAAATTTGTACACTTAAACTAAAGTTTATTTATACGAATTAAGTCCTAGGAGTTCTTGATCATTATGCTTTTTTATGCAACAATTTAACAACGGTTTACTTCATCAATGTAATTGTATTTATTTTAGCTTTTTTTATCATTCTTTTTTTTTTAATTAATGTAGCATTTTTGTAACACCTACATACCTTTATTATTAATCGTTTTTACGTCAAACGGGATTTTTTTTTAATTTCCATCGCTGATTTAAGCCATATTCTTTAATTTCCTCAATTTTCTTTGCAAAACGTACGTGCGCTATGAAACCAATAATTATTATTTATTCTTGGAAATTTCTGGGAATTTATCATTTAGCTCCAAAACGGAGGAAACTGATTTCAACTAAAAGCCTCTTTAACTTCGCAACAGGATTGCATGTGTATAAAGTTGATAAACTACAATAAAATAATAGTTCATTTAAATAGAATTCGACCCAACTAAAAAAGAAACTTAATATTGGGTTTCCTGTATTTAGTTTTTGTGTTTAGCTTTTTGTATAATTTACTTTATTATTATCGTTCCCTTTAGCGTATACATTTTTATAAATATTCTTGTTCGCCTTAAATGTTTATAAAAATGTGCTTAAATAGACAAAAATCTTTGAATTTATTTAATTTCCATTTCTCGCAATCATTTTCCATCTTTGGGGCCACTATATGTAATTTATTCAAATTCCTTTTTATTCTCATATAAACATTTCGATTTAGCGTCATTAAACTCTTGGCTTTTATTCTTTGCTGGAAGATACAGTTTTGATAGTCACTAATTCTTTTATTTATGCATTATTTCGTCTTCTCCTTTTTGTTGTTGTAAGTTTGATTTGTGTAGCCTCAAGGGTCGAAGATTTTTTGTACAAAATGTATAAATAAAAAGTCATGCGCGTATGTAAAGATAATTAATTATTATTGTTTTATGCCCTTTAGTATGTTGCTGCCGTTATTCATTATTGGTTTATCTATCGGTTTTGCGAATTGTGTGTATTGTTTTTTATCAACGTTATTTCGTCTTCGTTTTTTCTGTTGTATAATTAATTCAATTTATGCTTCACCTAAATATTACTCGTATCAAATATAAAAATCAACAACTTTATTTTATTTTTCGTCTTTTCTGCGGTCTCTTGTGGCTATGAAAATGATTCGTACATGCACTTCCGGTCCACTATTTTTGGCTCGTTTCCGTTTCCGCCGCACGGCTTCTTGTTGCTTTCTTCACATCCGCCCATCGGTCTGTGCTTTTTGTGCGCTCTCTCCGCTCCGCCGTACGTATTTCGCTATGTGTATAATATAGTTATTAAATGTAGCTGTTATTGGTTTCTTATTCATCCATCGCCTATCATTCCCTATGTGAAACGCTGCTGGCTAATCGTGTTATCGCAACTACAATATGCTCGCCCTACTGTACTTAATTAGCTTAGATTCCGCTCTATCTGTCCCATCTCTAATGCTACTAGCCATCCCGTTTCGCTCGCTATTAAATTTACGTCTTAATCAATTCGCATTTTTGCATAATTTCTTGTCTTTTAGGTATTGTTAACTTTTGAATTTCTGTTTCTGCTCGCCTCTCGGTTTTACTGTACTCGTGTTTCACTGTATCCTGTGTCTGCGTGTCAGTTTGCACTGTGGGAGTGTGTGTAATCTACTGTTCTTGCTCTGCAAAGTTGCTTCGTTCGCCATTACCTATGTATGTAGATAGCCTTATTCTAAATGCGTTTTAAAACCGAAACTGAAGGTTGCGATAAAAGTGCCTAAAACTGCACCGAACCATCGTTAGACGTTCGCCATTTGGTTGACATGATCGATGTTGTCCTCATCGAAGTGCACATCGTTGATGAAAATGTCCGCGTCCAGCTGGTCCTCGTCGAGCTCCAGATCGTCGTCGTCGTCCTCCCCGTTGGACATCAATCCGTGTCCCATACCCATACCCATTCCCATGTCCACGCCGGCGATGCAGATGTGTGGCGGCGGCGGTACACTGGTTGGCGGAAGTGGAGCGGGCGGAATGATCAGGTTGCCGCTGTTGATCCCATGCAAACTGCCAGCAATGCTGGCGCCACCACTCTGCAGATGCCTGCGACTGGAGCTGAGACCCGCTGCTCCACGAGAAAAAGGGGTTTGAAACATTAAAAAGTTATATAACTGGTATTATATTATATTATCAATGGAAAATCCCTACAATATGTTGAACGTAAAGTAATAACGTGATAATACTTATTGAAAATCTAAGTGCTGCATGTTAATTTCTTGAGTAAGAAATAAATCAAATTACCTTGAAAACAAATTAAATTAAAACACACTCAAAGAAAACCTATGGGGATCAAAAAGCAAAAGTGTTGATAAAACGTATATGCCGCATAAAATGGTGTCATATGGGACTTACCCGTGGCACTGGTCTGCGAGTCGTAATGTGCATTCCGATGTAGGCCCAGTTGGCGGACATGGTTTCTACGGCTTCTTCTGGAGTGACAGAGTATGCATAGGAGACAGATTAGGGACGAGACGACGAGAAGCGTTATTATAATTAGGACGTCGTAGTCCTCCTCGGCCGCTTCCGTGGTACCTGTATGATTCGTATGATAAATTGCGAGGGGAGAGCAAGAGCACAGAATACATAAGTTAATCAATGATAACAGAGCACTTCGGGTTAGTTGAACAGGAATATGCTTTATTGCTAGGGATGTGTATTGAGATCTCTAGTTAGCTGAGATTTGCGAGTGTGTGTGTGTCATGTGGGTGGGTGAGTCTGAACTTGGTGGTCTTGTTCTGTGTGCTGTGGTTTCCATTTCATTTCGGGTTTTTTAACTGGGTTACACAAGTTTAGCATATCAATATATTTAGCTTAGGCGGTTTAGAAAATTCAGTTCATTTTAACAAAGGCACCAGGAAGACATATGCTCTATATATACATCTGATCGATGCGGTGCACACATGACAGGTGAAGGTGGTAAGGTGCCAAAAGGAACACTAAGAAGCCAGAACCAAAACTCGGAGGCATGCTTACTAATATGAACTCAACTCCCAAAATGCGATTGAAGTGAACTAAAGGATGCAACAAAGGATAAACTTGGTATGGTCTTTGAACTGTGATCTCCTCCAACTGCGGTAATCTACGTGAATTGGGGTTATGGGTTCGAGTTTTAGGGTTTAAGGTTTCTCTAGATTGGAGTGACATGTATCTTGGTTTGAACTCTGTGCATGTCATGAGCGTGGAGTGTGGATCGATTGTTGACAAGCTAATGCGGAACTCACGTGTTAATTGTGACCAAGAGTTTCATTTACTTAGATTAGTATTAGTTAGTATTTTTGTTTTGGTTGCTTCGTTTGGTTGTTAGAAAAATGAGTACAAATTCTTGCTAGCAGAATGCTCCATTCATGGTAATTTGTTATCTTAGTTATGTTTCACGTTTTTGATTCTCGTGGCAATTCCAATTTTGATTTTTAAAATTTTGATTTTTCGAGTTTCGTTCTTGTTTAACTTTAGTTGTACGTATTAAACACTAATGCCGTAACTGCTAAAACAAATGTCTGTAGAAATGTGGGCAAATGCGTGGAGTTTGCGTCACCTGTGCCAAGGATTGGTTTTTTTTTTTATTGTTTTTCGAGTTTTAAATATTCGGGTTCGAGGAGGGGAGTTTTTCAAGTTTAAAAAGTCGAACAGTTTGTAGTTGGTAGTGGTTTTTCAGTTTTGTTGGTGGAGACAAAAGAAAGAACAGAGAGAAACAGAGGGAGAATTAGACAAGTAGAGAGAGAAAGAGAGAAAGATGAGTTTAGTGTGGGCGTGGCGGCAGATATCATGTATCTGGGTATATACGAGTATCTGTATCTGTTGAATAGTGTGCTGAATGCCATTCGAGGTGAAAAATCGGGTGAGATAAAGAAGAGAAATGCATTGGTGAAATGCAGGGATGGGTAGCACCCTAGACTATCGAACAGAAAGAGGTATGTACAGAGGTCTGGCCATCGAAAATGGAGGGAACAAAACAGCTAGTAAAAGTTCAGGACAAAATACGAATACTTAGGTGCAAAAAGACGTAGCGAGAAATAGGTATGTATATAGGATATAGATTGAGGTCACTTTAATTGGCTTTTAATTAGTATCGATTATTATATAGTTGTTTATATTAAGTGGTTAACGGTTTGCAAGTGTTTCGTCGGGTTCAAGTTTTCTTCACGCATCAAATGAAAAGTGTAACGAACGCAAGATCGCACATGAGCTACAACGTGTAACCGTGGAAAACCAAGAAAAACTTAGATTTGGAAACTGAATGGCTCGCCCACACAGCGGACGCACTGGAAACACGAGACAAACTTAAGATACTCGGTTACGTAAACTTAGGCAAAAGAAGGCAAATAAAAATTGAACTGAACCGTTCGACTCACTCACGACTCACAGTGCAATTCGTCAGTATCGTCGCCGGGTCCGCAATTCTTGACCCCGTCGCATCGCAGCTTATCGGAGATGCAGTATCCGGCTCCGCACTGGAAATGGTACGTCGATTCGCAGTGCAGACCCACGGACGGCGGACCCGGACCGGAGTCCTGTATCTCGGTCCACACAATGCGGAAGCCCTGTTGGATGCAAGATTTAAGGGTCACCATCTCTGGGAGTTCATAATTATGATTACTCTTACCTGGGCACCCACTGTCTTGTCGCTGGTGGTGAAGCTGATGCGCGCCGTCTGGCCAGTGGAGGTATAGTGCCACTGCTCCACGGGCGGCTTCTCGCCACACAGCTCCAGCGGCGGCTGGTCGGAGTCCACGTTCATCCACAGCCGCAGCACAGCGGCAGGACAGCCGCGATCTGGTTGGAAAAGTAAATAATAATTACACCAATTCTCATTTCACATTTTCACGCCACTCTGCGACTTACTGGCTGGGTCTCCTTCCAGGCCGAACTGCTCAAAGTGAATGGACAGCTTGTAGCCGGGGCGTGCCTTCATCACCCAGTTGCAGGCGTTGGAGGCCATGCCCCGACCAGGTGCCTTATAGCCCGCCGGCCAGTTGGGCGAGGTGATGAGACCCGAGTCCTGGTTGCTGAAGTTGCCGCCACAGTCGCCGGCATCCGATTTGGCCGACTCGAAGAAGTAACGGGCCTTGAAGCCGCTGGCTACGCTCTCCTGGTCCGTGTGTAGGGTGATACGCAGCCCCACCGCTCCCCGCGGGCTCTCGACGGGTCCGGGGGCTGTCTGACCGCAGTAGCGGCCTAGCAGGCGGTCGTTGTTATCCCGATAGACGACATACATCTCCAGCCAGTCCTCGAAGCAAGCACCAGAGCTAAAGGGTTAATCAATGGGTAAATATATAGTTACGTTTAATGGTCCCTTGATCACGATCTTACCCGTATGCTCCGGCGGTGGCGTTGGCATTGTTGTCCGCCTTGATCTTGAAGTGGTCAAACACAATGGTCACCTGCTCATCGGCCTCGGCCAGAAAGAGATATGAGCAATTCGTGTCCGAGGGATAATTGGAGGGGTATCTCGGACTGTTCAGTTCGCCGCGCTTCTTGGAACTGCTCACGTAGGTGAAGCTGCAGGTGCCATCCGGTGCCGCCGTGCCCGGTATCTTGTACTCCGTCTCGAAGGTGTACTTGCCCTTGAAGCCACGACCCTGCAGCTCACCCGAACTAAAGACCATGGCCAACCGTGGCCCCTCGCTGATCACCCGTTGCGTCTCATTGCCGCACAACTCGTAGTCAAACTTGTCGTAGGCATCGGCCGTCTCCTGGCCCTTCAGATAGATCTTTAGATAGCCGTCCGTGCAGTTGGACCTTTAATAGAATTAAAAGTTAAAAAATTAAAAAATTTATACAATGACAGATGTGCGATCTTAAAAGTCGGAATATTCTCTTGTACTTTTTAACATTAAAATTCCCTTCCCTTTTAAGGAACAATTTACAATAATAGTCTGTATATTTGTGTTAAATTAGTTGTCAATCCTTTTTATTGCTTAATAAACAACTTACTCGCTCTTGTCCTTGTGCTCCACCTTAGGTATATTGAAAGCGTTAAACTCCAGACGCACACGCTCCAGATGCTGGGCATCCTGCATGCCATAGATGAAATATCTAAATGATGATGCAAATATTAAATGCAAGCCCTCTCTCTTTAAGAAACTAACTAGAATGTTGTACTTACCTACACACAGTTTTTGGTATATAGGGATAGGGATAGTTGGGTGAGAGCACAAAGCCAGTGGATTCCTTCTTCGATAAAATCTTTTGATCACATTCTGAGCCACGTATGTGAATGCCATCATTTTCACCTGCGTTGCGTATTACAAATTGCAGTTTCGTTTTTTGTAGCGAATGATTAGTTTGAAATTTCGATAGAGCAATCAGATCAGATCAGTTCGAATTGTAGAGCAGATTGGAAATCACCAGATAGCGTTGAAAATAGTTATATTTGTTATTGAAGTAGAGAGAAGGTGTGGAAAGATTAGAATTTGCAGTGTCGATAGGTGAATAAATAAAGCTTAAAATAGCACACAAAACGAACAAAGCCAGTGAATAGGTGGGTTCAAGCACATACAATTAGCTGACAAATGCTATTTGCCGTGGCAGCCATTTTGTGATGCCCTAATAAGTAGGCTACACTTTTCGGTGAGCATGATGCTCCGAAGAGCATCACAAAATGGCTGCCAGGGTGGGCAGAACTGAAACGATAAACATAGTTTGTAACATTATAGATGTTTGACAATACTTACGTATAAAATCTAATTTAACAAAACTCTCGCTAAATTCATAAATTCCTTTAAAGCCACGATTTTGGGTATTTGCGGTGCGCGATAACGTATAAAAATGAACAAAAAGGCTCGACTCGCTCGAATACAAAACTAAGTTTCTTTGCTGCCCGCAATATGTACCGATTAATGCTGACGAATTATCTGGACCATCGTACACTTTCACATAGTCAAATGGGCAGCTGTTTAATTTGGTTTGGTTTGCAGTTGTGGTGGTGATGTTGTTGAAATTTGGTTGTAGACGAATTGCGCAGATTGGAATAGCAGATTGGATAGAGAAGAGTTGGTTTTTAGAGACATTCGGATGAGGGTAAATTCGGTTTAGATAGTTCACAGATTGTGTGTGTGGTAGTGTGTGGGCTGCCAATCAGAGCAAGTTTTGGCCAAAAGCCAGCCAAAAGCCAGCACTTGCTTTGATCTTGACTTGTTACCGGTTGTGTGTTTGTGTTTTTTTTTTTTTCATTTCGCTGTGTGTCTTTTGTGTGTGTTTTTTTTTTTAACTGTGCAGCATTAGAGGTACTCACTGTGGTCCACCAAAAAATAGATCAAAATCCCGAAACTCTAATCTAACCCTCTGATTCGATTCACCAAGAAACTGATATGTGCATGACATATCCTTCGGATAGGCACCTGGATAGGTTGGCGATATGAGCGCACCAGTTTTGTTGACGCTCATGCTGGGCGTTATCGTGTAGGAACATGGCGATCCCGCAATGGGTATGCCAATTTCATATTCCGCTTTTCGGATGGAATTTGGAAAGGAAATCATAAGACAGTCAGTAGTCAATAATGGTGGTGGCGGCTCGGGTAATGCCCCATAACTCCCTCTACTCACATGCATTTATAAACCTAAACGTGCCCTCGAACAGGTCCGTGGTCACGTTCTTGTTGCTAAAAAAAGAAATCGCAACTGCACGATACATGGAAATGCGACGACGCGGCGGAATGGTGCCGCAGTAGCGGCCACCGAATGGCGAATTGATCAGTTCCGCTGGCTCCGACGACTGCACCTCCGAGTAGATATCCATGTACTCATGAACACAACTGAAACGTGGAGACAACATTATGGTGGTATTCAACTTGAGTGAACTGTTTCGCATTTACCTTGGTAATTCACCGACGGCCGAACCGCTGCGAAATGGGCAGAAATAAGCAGAGAGAAGAAAATATATAAGTGTCTGGTAACTTTTGTTCCACTCATTCAATTTGCACTCACTCTGGCGGACTTCCTCTTAAATTAAACGATTTAAAAACTACTTCGACACGCTGACCAGGTCCTGCTAGGAAGGTGTAGAGGCATTGGCGCGAGTGATTGCGATGGTTGTGCAGCAGCGGGGCCGAGAAGCTGCCATTCTGGGGTCCGCCGATCCGCGACACGAATGTCTGATCACACTCTGTGAAAAAGGATGAGAAAAGTGGAGCGGCGATGTTGGCACACACCACATGGCCATCGGTAAGTTCAAAGGATGTTTACGGCGGGCTGTTTAGACTAGACATTGACACACACAGCAATACAGAACACATACACAGAACGTAGTAGCGGAACACGAGCTGTTAACAAGGCATGTCAATGTGTGGGTGTGTATGGCGTTGTGTGCACAGAGAGAAATGTCAGCAATTGTCTTTAATTATCGCATTTAAGCTGGGTATTTTTGGAAGTTCAAGTACATTTAATATAATTTATATCCACAATTATTTTAACTTTTAGTTTTAAGATAATTCTGATTTACAATATATATTTTATTCAATTTTTTTTATTCATAACCATAGTGTATTTATGAGTCCTGTTAAACTGCGTTATTATCATTCTTTCGAATGAATACTTTTTCATTAATGTCAGCACATAAGCAAGATTACAATATTTAGATGATTAGATATCTATAGTTATTGGCCATAATTCACGAAATTTATTTGGCACCACAGATCTAATCTCTTGACTTCTTCTCTGTTGGGTGTTTGGTTGTTGTTTGATTTGTGTACAACTAGGAAGCGATTTGAGTTGGTCAACTAGGGCAATTGGCACTACGGGTGGACAGTAAAACGCAACTGTTAACTACGGGCGCGCATTGCAGGCACTCGCACACCAAAAAACAAACACACACGCGCGCGGCCCAAGGCGCACACACACACATCGAGAGCGGGGATTTGAACTTGAGAGGGTGTGTGTGTGTGTGTGTGAATGGTGGGTGGGTGTTGGATGGGTGGTTAGCTGTTTGTGGGGGAGAGAGGAGAAGAGAGAAAGGGCGAGATGCCGCCACCTACTTGGCGATTTCGTGGGTCGCGACGACACCTCCAAATAGGCCACCACCGGCTGCATCCAAGGCTCTCCGTCGGCGCCGTTCGACTTTAAATGAGCACCGCCTGCACGGTGGGTGAGTGGTTGGTGGTGGTGTTTGGCAGAGTGGGTGTTTGTTTTGGGGGTTGGTTTGAAAACGGGGGGTAGACAAATAGACAGCGTTAATGATTTCGATATGCTTGGATATGGGGGCTCCTGCTCTGCTTCAGTCACAACTTGACGCCCAACATGGAAATGCGCTTCTCGACTTTATGACAAGCTGTCCGACTGTCTGTCCATTTGTTTGTCCGCTCACACGCTCCGCATCTATCTATCTATCTATCTATCAAAATGGCTTTCAGCTTTGGCCATGGGTGTGGGTGCTAGTCGTACGATAAGCGAATCCACCGATAGTGCAGCTGGGAAAGGAAATTCATGTACTCGACGTGCGCCGGCTGCCATGGCGTATACGCAACGTAAAATAAGAGTGCCTGTCTGTGTGTGTGTGCCAAAGCCAGCGGAAATTATTAAGAGCTTTCCAAAACACAAGCTCACACACACTAGCAAACACTGTGCTGCATTGTTCAAGGTGTTTTGGGCAGCATCCACTTCCTTTAACTTCCAAAGCCCCGTAAGCCTTTTATTAGACTCTCCCATAGATAACACTCTCTGTTATATTTTTTTAATTAGTTTAAATGAAATCTAACTACGCCGGCTTTAACTAGATGAACTTTAAATTGCTAGAAAATGCAAATTAGTGTAGAGGCAACTATTGCCTTCCGTGTAACTTGAACTTTGGACTGGCGTAAGTTTAGAAGAAGTTGCGTTCAAGGAAATAACAAGTCAGGACTATTAAATATTTTTCAATGTATGTCCTTTTTGCTTCAAATATATTACTTCGTTTGCAATTTGCATATATTTTTATAAGTCTAAGATATGATTATTGATCCAAACTGGTTATAACTAACAGCTCTGAATTCCTCATAAATGGCCACATCGGTTAGAAATTAACCAAAGCCTTGTGGGTGTGCCGCTTGTAATTAAATTCGCTTGAAGCCCATAATAAATGAGTCGACCGAGAGATGTGTTTGATGTTCGGGCAGAAGGTCGGTTTGGGCCATGCTTTGTGTTGGCTTTTGTGGGTTGCGCAGCTGCAGCTGCGGTCCGCAGTTGCCGAAAGTACGGTTTTGGGTTTGAGTTTGGGTGGAAATCAAATGCGCAAAACTACTGCTGGGGATAAATGTCGGCCTCGAATTTAACTGACTAAACGGTTTGCCTATTGATTTTGTGATTTCACCGCCAAATACACCATGTCAACATTGTGTTGGCCAAAGCCCCAACTAAGCCGTTTACATAATTTCCACTTAATTATTTACGCAACCGAATAGAATCCCTTTAGGCAAGCGATCTGTGCGATTATCCCCTGCTTACCGCCTTTGTCACCCGTGTTTGGGTATTTAAAATTAATTTTCGAAAACCCATACCCACATGCACACATACTCATACTCAGCAGCGACATTTTATCCGAAATGCAGTTTACTAAACAGCAAATAAATGGCGCACGAGCGAAAGTTTGCTCATTAAAATGAAAGCGGATTTGTGTGGCACTCATACACGCCCAACTCACGCCCCCGCACACCAACACACGATGCGTGCAACGGCGCAAGGCTGACTACGTGCCACAAAACAACAAAAAAAAAATTAAAAAACTCTAGGGAAAAGTTTCTGGACAATGGGATACCCTGCTTTCGAATGAATTGCATACATCAGGTTATTTTTGTATATTTATTTGAATATGAACATAAATGTTCAATTTGTGGCAAGGATTTGGATTCATATAACCTCGTGACAGGCAGAAATGAACAGTGTTCTAATATTATTTCTTAAAGTGTCTCAAAAGAATGCAACAATATGCAAAATGTCAGCGTGCTGCGTACTTCTAGACACCTTTATGACTTGACAATTCTGTTTATAAAGTTTATACTGTTTTTATTTATCAACGAATAATCTGAGCACCCGGGACTATTCGCTAGTGGGTTTGATTTCCGGTTGGAACCACTTTCACGAACACCATACATAATATGTATGTATGTATGCGTACCCTTGTAATCCCCGCTTACCGGGTAGAAAAACTAGAGGCGTGGCCGTGACGATGGGCGTAGCAATGTCAACCGCAGCACAAAACGCTGGCAACCGGAAGCTGCTCCCTCCCCGCACCAGCAGCCCCCAAACACCCCGCCCATTTTTCGCACCGCAATGACAATGCGCAGTAAAGTGTCAATAAA
Organism: Drosophila melanogaster; assembly: GCF_000001215.4. NCBI lineage: Eukaryota > Metazoa > Arthropoda > Insecta > Diptera > Drosophilidae > Drosophila > Drosophila melanogaster. The sequence goes on along the minus strand of NT_033777.3, from coordinate 18,966,252 downwards.
TTTTATGCAGACGCCATTTGCATCGTCATAAATATTTTTGTTGTGTTCGGCAACGCATTTGCACTTCTGCTCTGGCATTTGTTTTCTTGCCATTCAGTCCCCTCCTTTTGCCCAACGTCCCTCCCCATCCCCCCTCCATCCATGTCATTATGTTAATTTACACCTTTTGTTGGCTGCGCCTCGATTTCAATGCCATCGCAGCTGGAACAAAGCGCAGCACAATGCTGCAGCTTTTAATTGCGTGCCGTGAAAACTAACTGAAGCAATGAAAAGCTGCTAAATGGCAGCAATTTCATTGGGCAAACAAGTTGTCTGCTAAATATATTTACCGTTTGCGAACAGGTGTAATTGGGGGAGGCACCGGTCGGCTCACACACATACACCACAGCCTGCGGTTTGGCGCAAATAGCGCCCCAAGGATTCATGTCAGTAAATGCTACCGGGCCGTAACCGTAGTCCTAACCGTAACCGAGACCAAGACGCTGACGATGATGCCGATGACGAAAACGTTCCCCAGGAGGCACGTAATGCCACTAATAACCCAACCGACACTGTGTGTACACACACACACATAAATTGGGACAGGCGACACGAGGGAATATGCCTCGGATTCTCGAGAATTTAATAATCCTGAACGGAATGATCACACCACTGAAATATTTGCATTACCAAGGGAAATTGTATCTTGGAAATTCCAACGAACATCCTTGAAGATATATAAAAAACAACTAGCAAACCTAATAATTTATAATCCACTCAAGAAAACTATACTAATCTACTTACTAAGATTGTAAAGCAGTTTGGTAAAGCCTATGCCCATTTTCGAGTTTAGTGAAACTTTTTAAACTTTCATTGAGTAAAGTGAAACCTACTTACTCGAGGCGTACGCTCAAGTTACTTTTCAAATCGAGAACTTCTTTATGGGCTGATTCCATTGCGACACTTTTGTCGCCCTTCTGAACACATAATCTTTAGTGGCTCTGTCTGTCTACTGGGGTAAGTCCCCCGGCACCTGATCCTGCCGCCTGCTGCTGTCTGCCTGGGTTTCCTGCTCGAGTACACACTTCTTGAAAATTTAATGGCTGACACTGCTGTCGGCACTTACACAGCCACCCGCAGTGTCCTTATATGCCCCTTACCCAAAAACCAGTCGACCACAGACCCATCCTCCAGTACCGCTACCATTCCCTACACCTGCCCCCCTGCCCCTGCCACCGTCATCCCCTTAGACACCTTGGTGGAGGAGCTCATGTTACAGACAATTTGCGTTAAATTTACAAGTAACACCGTTCGCCAAATACCAGGCCCAAAACCAGAGAGACGCCACAGCGCTTTATGTTGTTTTATTGCTGCCTGGCATGCCGTTCTGATACACGAATTCTTGTGCGGTTCACTGAGAGAAAATCCTGGCGAAAGCTTAGCAAATGGCAGGCTGCAGTGTTTTGTAATGTTTTATAAGGCTGCGCTGAGTTGACACTTTTTATGTGTGACAAGCTCTACTGGCTAATTCAACTTGTCATGCCAGCATTTCCCAATTGTTTTATGCCAAATCAAAAACACTGAGATAAGAACTCAGGAAAAGATCGAGTCATGTTTTTGCTCCTAGATACAATTTATTTAGTTTTTTTTTCTTTGAAAATAATTTTAAGCTTTGCGTGACAGATACCTTGTATTTGCTCAGTGGATTATATCTGACTGTCTTGCTGCCATAACCAAAACCTCAGATGGGAAAATGGCAACAACGTTGGCAACAACAGTAACAGCAATTAAAGTGGATTTTCCTGAAAATGAGTTTTCCTAATAGTTTATTCCAGGCCGAAAAATAAAATCATGGCGATAAAACGCGTTGATTAAGACGAAGGCAGGTGAGTGCTGATGGCCCAGGATGATGATGATGATGATGATGATGATTATGATTATGAGATTCTATGACTATGGATAAGGATCTTAGACACAGCAGGCGTTCAAGACTCTCAAGGCTGGATTTTGGTTATGGTTTCGGGCCTGGTTATTTCGAATGGCTGGCATAATTATGCATATTATGTTGCAGGGGGTCGTTCCCTAAGTGCATATTTGCGTTGGCTATTAGGTAAATTGAGACTAATTTATGGCCAATTAGTAGGGTGATTAAATTCAAGTGATTATCTAGAAGCTCATTAATGGCTGTGGCGAGTGGGTTAAGTTCGTAATTAATATCATGCATACGCCCCGGTGGCCACAGAGAAACCACAAGCACTGCAGCTCAAGTTATGCACAACTTTTGGTCAACTTGAGATTCGTCCCCTGGCTTTGGTCTAAACTCTTTTGCATTTATTTATGCACTTTGCCGAGATCCATCAGCTCGATGACTGCTCGATTGAGGGCCGCTTCAACTTTGAACTTTTGACTACGTCGAACCAAGAACTTTTCTTTATCGATAAGTGGCAAATAATAAAATTGCCTGTGGCTGCTACTCACGCTTTCGATTGACTCTTGCGAACGTACCTGCAACGAAACGGAAAAAAAAAGAGTCAATATGTATTAAGTGATTTTCCGAGATGAAAGAGCTGCACGGAAAACAAATATTTATATTTTTAGAAAATAATCACATAATTATAAGAATTTAAATATTATCAGTACTGAAGAGATTAATTTTGAAGTCTTGAGAGCAGCTAAGTTAAATAACTATGAACAAAATATCTGTGGCATCCACAATACATGATTCAAGTGTAAAGGTGCCGCATGCATTTCACATCTTTTCAAAAGGTTAATAAGGGATGGCAATTAAATGGCCCGAGAAGAAGGAGCAAATTGACATAATGGAAATGCAAGCGGCAGTCAAAGAGATTTTGAGGGGGCGGATAAGAACACCGACTGCCACTCGAGCAGCCTTGAGTGTCCTGCCAGCGCAGGCGATTTCAAAGATACAATGCAATATCACCAGCAGCCAGTACTGTGGCCATGGCACGGAAAAGAAAGCAACCAAAGGGAAGGATCGAAGGGAAGACGGGCGTTGGCAGTAGTGAGCAGCCAAAGGACTCAATTCAATAAGCGCCATATTATGCTGTCTAGTCGGGTTTCGCGCTGAAGCACCTCGTGTTGCATGCCGCTAATCAATCATGGCGTGGCATCCTCGCTTGGAGCAGCCAACCCAACCAGCTAGTCTTCCAGCAGCTGCCTTCAATGGGCAATTATTGATTGATGCCAAGTGCACATCGCAGGGGGTTTCAGCATGGGCAGGATGGCAGCATGGCATGGCTTTACATTTGGACTCGCTGCACGATGGTGGGGCTGCAACTGAAGTGGCATGCACTGTGCCGTAGCCCTGATCTAGTGCCCCTTTTCTGCGGCATCTGCTGTCAATGTTAAGATTTTAGACATTGAAATAATTCCTTTGCGGCGCCTCGAAGCTTAAAGTTTTAATTTGTTGTTTTTCTTCGGTGTTGCTGTGTGTGTATTTGTGTGGAACAAGTTTCGTGTTTCGGTTTGCCATTCCAAGTGCAGCACTTCATTGACTTCTCTTTTCCTGTGTGGTCTTGGTGTTTTTGCGGCACTGGACCTTATTATTTTTTGGAAAAGTTTTCCTAGGTCTTCCGGCCGAATACGTTATTTTCTTGCTTAAAAGAAGTAAATACGTTTTATAGTATTTTCCATAATTGCAACTCAATGATGTCGGCCCCAGAAAATATGCTACAGAAAATTATTTTTCACAGATTTGTTCCAAAACGTGTTCCGCATACTTAAGGCCACAGAAACCAAACAAATTTATTTAAATGAGTCAGGAAAATTAAGTGGAAATGCGTGTGCCACGAGAGGCGATCTGTGTGTGTGTGTGAGTGTGATTGTATGGGAAATGAGGAAAATACGCGAGATGTAGATAAGTAGAAAGCGGGAGCAAATTTTAATGCCGCTCCGGCAAACCTTAGACAAATAAAACTATAAATATAAACGTTTGTGGGGATGGATGTCAAGGGGAAATGTATTTACATAAGTGCCCTGTGACTGGCGCACGTGTTTGATATTTCCTTTAGTTTTATGTCAGACAATGTCAAGCCCACACACACACACAAACAAACACACACATCCGCCCGTTGATAATTCAATAAACTAAACAAGATTCTGTGTGAGATTTATGGGTATGCTGAACCCGACTTTCGGGAGTTGAAAAGCAGCTCGGGGCGGTTTATAAATCTTCATTTCAGCACAAAGACAGCACCCAACAGCACACACACACACACACACACACACACACACAATCTTAGTCGCTTATTAAAATGCCATTTTGGAGTGGGGGAAACTGGGCGCGGCTGGTTCATAAATTGCCAACACTTATGCTCAATAAATGGGCATAAATCTGGTCCCGACTCGCTGGCGGCATTAAAATGCGTAGCGACACGGTCAAAAAAGCGAAAGCAGCACACAAACAACAAAAACACCCGGAATGTGCCACAGATGAAAAATATGCTCGTTGTTTGTGTGTTTGGTGGGCCAAATCTCTGTTCGTAGTCGAATCATTTTGCACGGCTGTAATTTGGTTTTAAAAACGTTGGCATTTGTTACATCCTGGCAACACAAGACCGTTGTCCTTAACGTGCCCACATTAAATTGATGGCCCAGACAGCTTGAGGGCTGGCTAAATTGATTAATTGGCTGTTGACTCAGCGCCATTTTGACGAAAATCCACCCCCAAAAACTAGCCAGCCAATTGGTTTTGCTACATTTCACAAAACTGCATTAAATTTCGAGTCATTAGGCAGCAGTTTATTCCCCATACCCGCACACTTTGTCCTTGGTCCTGCCAACATTAGGTGGACATCTTCTATCTGCGCTTTACACATCGCTGGCTGCTGACTGCAATTCCAAGGAGCTATCTGGCTGCCATTGTGAGGCCTTCATCATGCAAATGTAATCGAAAATAATGAGATAGTTCTACTTATGCGAAATCACTGAAGGAGACAACTTTTTCTAGTCTAGTGAATGGTTGAAGAAAAGGAAATATAGCATCTCTCATCTCGAAAACGAAAATTGCTACAAATTATTATTTCATAAATCAACCAGTTCTATCTGCAAGTTAGGATTGAAACACAACGCACTTTAAAGTGAGTCCTTAAATCTTAAACATTGTATCTACCTAAATAGGTCGTCGTTTAGTTTAATCTGTCTCCTTTGACTCTGTTTTGCCAGTTGTTGTGTGTTTTAGTTTGGCTGTCGATTTCGACTTTCTAATTGAGCAATTTCCTTTGGATAATTGCTTTTGCGCACTGTCGCATTCGGACTTGGATTCAAATTCAGCTGCAAATGCAGAATCAGATTGCGATTGCGATTCACAGGCGCGCCCACCGAATGCCGCCCACAATCTGCCCTGGAATTGGACAATTAATTTGTGTTAGTAGCAATTCATAAACAAACAAATTGAAATTGGAAGCAGCGTCGCATTTGCATAATGCTGACTAAGTGAAAAACCAGATAGGCACTCGAGCATTTCGAGTGTGCTTCCAGGAGCGAATGCAGCTCGAAAACCCTCGCACATACACACACACACACACTGTTGATATGCAAACGCAGTCATAAAACGTGACATTTGCCGTCAGCTTCAATTTGGCCAAGGCATTGAATGGCCATAAAGTGTGCGAGTGTGCTGGTGTGCGTGTGTGTGGCAAAAAGGTAGCACAAATTCAAAATGAAACGTAATTTGCATATGAAGGTGGTGGTGAAGCTGAAGGTGGAGGGTGGATGATGGAGGCGGACTGGCAGGGGGCGTGTTCAAGCTGCTCGGGGCGGCTTTTTATGCACACCCAGGACACAGCTGAAAATCAAGTGGGTAAAGTCGGGCCAAAGCCGAAAGGTAAAGGTAGAACTTGCCCTAATCTGCATAATAATAAACCACACAAACACAAAACATGAAAACACACATAAATTGCCACCCACAACAACGCTGCCCCATTTTTGCCATATTTAATGCTGTGTAAATTGAATTTCCATCACTTTATGATTACTTGATGCGGACTGAGGTGGAAATATTCATCAAGTTGACTTTTTGTCTGGCATCCTGGAGTTTCCTTTGCCGATTCATTTGCCGGACCAGGCACCACGGGAACGGGTCCATCCACACCACATGGAGGAGTCCAAGGACTGCAGTTGCCCCAGTAACTGGGCATATCAATTTTAATCAAATTGACAGGGGCCTCTGCAGCAATGAAACTTTATAGCCCACCCTCGTCCTTGTCCAGTTGATCCTTCTATGTGAGTAACTTTAAGCCGCAAAAAGTGTTTGGCCATTATTAAAACTATTGGTGTAGGGATATTCAGAGAAAAGTCATTGTATAACACGTTAAAATGTTCGGCTTACCTTTACTCTTCTCTGACTTTGGTCACTTTTGTTGATGTTTGTATTTAATTAATATATTAATTTATGCGCCGCGCGTTGATCATTTGTTAAATATTGTGTTCGCTGAGTCTGGCATTTGCATTGATTAAAACTGAATTGAGTCGAATTGAGCGGAAGTTGTTGTTTTTTTTTTCTTTATTATCCATTACAGCGCACGTACGTTCTGCGTTGAATTGATTTAATTGGAGTAGTTGTTTGTTTGGTTGGGGTTCAATTAAATTACAGTTTGTGGGGTTTAAAGTTGCCTAGTTCATTTGGTTTCAAGTGAGTAAGTTTCATAGTTGATAACAGCTTATATTGTATACACGAGATTTGGCTACTCCTAGGTACACGTACACGTAAAACTTATCCAAAAGTTTTTTGATATATAAAATGCATATCTCCTCTGTTCTATAATCCATATCTTCCATTTATTTAGGTAGCTATATCTATGCTCCAGTTATCCCGCTGACAATCCCGCAAGGGATTTACCTTCATTACTGTGCAATTAACAAGTGCAATTGCTGGCATCATTCCGAATTGATATGATCTTAGGGTATAATAAACAATTGAGCTCTCCAGTTGCATTCCCTATTGTCCTGCTCCTTCGATTCCATAATCCTTTGCATCCTTTACGGCTTCTTGGGTTTCCGCTCATCAATTCTTACATCGCTGGACTTTTAATGTAAACTTATTCCACTTTCGTGTGTGTATGCATGTATATACTCGTATATGTTGTATTCAACATCATTAAAACATCAATAAAAATCGGTTTGTTAACAACACTTTTATAAAAAAGAACGCAACTTTACGACGGTTGGGTTACACACATATATATATATATATATATCTATATATTCATATATAATTACGTAAGTATGTCTAGATATCTATATATTTTTGTATTTTGTATTTTGTATAGATTGTGTATCTATATATACATTTATATTAACAACACTTAACACACAGAAATGCTACATGAAGATGTGTGTGTTCTTAGGATGCGGAATGTTCCAAAATTTAGTAGCTCCTTTTGTGTTTGGTTGGTTTCTCGATTGATTTTTGCTTCACAAATTCAAAAAATTTCACATCACAGCCAATGGATACTGACGATGGGACGCATTTCCTCCACTCCACTCCACTCCACTCCTCTCCTCTCCTGGTTCTCCTTCTCCTCCTCCTGATCCTTCTGTTTCCTCTGCTAATTTTTCAGCCGCGTGAAAATGATGTTGATGATGATTTTGCGGATGCTGCAGATGCTGATGAGGTGGCAACGAAATTTTTGCTGGCGGCCCCAACAAACTAACAATTTTGTGGGGGCCTCTGTTATCCATCTGGGAAGTTGCCAGGTCCCAGCTGGAGCATGTCTCATTTGGGCTCCTCGATGGTCTGGCCGACCACTATGATGATCACGATGAAGACGGCCAGCAGGACGAGGATGCAGCATATGGCCACGGCCACCATGGCGCTGTTACTCATGCGGGACTGTTTTTTTTTTTTCTTCCTAGTGCCTCACTTTTGAATTGGATTCGATGTGTGCTCTATCTGTATTTGTTTGAGAGAGAAAATGAGGTGGGAATTTGCAAATTTGCATATGTGCCATTGCGATTGAGATTGCCTGGCTGTGCGCAGTAGAGATTATCGGTCGATCCACTGGGCCATCACTTGTCATAAATCCGCACCCCCCCCCCCTCCCCCTTTGCACAACCACTACGAATGGCACTGGCAAATGCCATAACCACCACCTATCTGCTATCACCAACCACCCCACAGATACAAATTGCCTGCCATAAATTGCGAGGGCTGCCTATCAGCCGCTCGGCTGTGCATGAAATGCCCGACAGCCTGTGGACAGCCCAAAACTTGTCGCCACCAGTGCGTATGTGTGATATCCCTTCCCCCATGTCCCTGCCCATGGCCACATTTCCACTCACACACCACCCGGCTCCCTTACGCACTTCATCAAGAGTGACTCGAGTGGGAATTCGGCCAAAAATCACAACCCATAAGGGTGAGCCGAGCTGTCCCAGGATGACCGAGTCCTTTGTCTGCCACTGACAGATGATTAATGCTGTCCTGTCCGGCCGGAGAGAGTGGATCCTTGCACTTTCCTTCAGCTGAATGCAATTTCGAGTGTCTATTATCCTGTCTAATAGCTGCTGAGCTGCACTGCTCATCTGTTGCCAGCCTGACGATAATTGCCAGTGCATTATGAGTTCTGACATGGCAGCTCGGGCATACGACACGTATACTTAATTATCGCTGTTGTGCGCCACTCCAAAGGGGGGGGGGGCGAAAATTCAATTACATCGAAACAAAACTTGACAAGCCATCCATTCGATACATTGAAAAGCGAAAATAAAACATAAAAATAATATTGAGTTGATTGCGAGAAAGTTTCGTGGCTATAGGAAATGATGGAATGCTCTTTTCAAAAGGTAAATTTATCATACATTCAAGAAATTGATAGAAATTAAGCAGAATGTTTTTAGGTGATATATAATACGATATACATAGTATCGTTCCTATTCATTCAGTTATTTATTTCCAATGACATCCCTTTATATTCACTGGTCGTTCCACGCAAAGTATCGGACATCGTTGAAAGAGTATAAAATCATCAAATAAATGTTCACTTTATCGCCGCTTTCTTTTTGCCAAAGTGAAAATGGCTGACACCATTGAATGGTCGCCGACATTTGCTCGGCAAAACAGGAACTGAAACTTGGAACCATTGATAAGTTTTTTGCAGTGCCAAATGGAAGGTGAACGGAGTGGAAAATAACAACTAATGCCAGACCCAGTTCTCGCCCAAATGGCCACAGCTGCTGTCAGTCGTTATCAATGGCAACTCGAATTGAATTTGCACAGGGCCAAAAGGACAACAAATTCGCCGAGCTTAAGTTTGTAGAAAAGTGCTTTGGGGTCCACTTTCTGTAAACTGCCTTTTAATTAAGCAGCTCAAGCAAATAATTTGCCATTCTTGGCATCAGAAGCAGGTCCTGTCAATTTTCGTGGCAGTTGCCATTTTTCCATTTGATTCGCCGCACTTAGTGGCTGCCCGCTGTGCAAATTCGTGTATAAAAGGCTTGGCCATTTAAATATTTATTTTTATTTATTTGGGCCCATTTGTCTCGGCTCCGAGTGCGTTTAAAAAAGCTATAAGTAAGCCTGGAACTAACTGGCTTTTTGGCCTGTCATACGGCCTGTTTTCGTGACTCAATTGCTCTTTGTTTGCCGTCCCTTTGAATTGGTCAATTAATATTAATGAAATGCTCGTCCTTCGCTCTTCTTTCCCTCAAACCAACTTTATCTGCATAAATTATGCTTTCCTGTCTGCGCTTTACCTCCGCATACACACACACACACGTACACACCTGTAATTTGGCCAAAAAAAGCAATTCACAAAAACTTAAAATTTCCCACACCAATATTGCCAGCAGGCGAATTATGTTGTAATAAGTCATAAGTCAATAAGTAATAAGTTATCAGCTTATTTTTAGCTTACACATGTAGGCCGCAGGGGCATCAATAAAAATCATATTTGCCGAATGGCAGGCGTGAAATTAAATGAAATGCAGCCATCGCCCGGGCAAACGAGGCGTATACGCAACGTGCCCAAGTACTTGACTGAATTGCCTGCGTTTGTGTTTTATGACTGACGGTGTAAAAGGCCGAAATTATATTTATTTTATATTTGTTTATTGTGTCGGTTGTCTGTGCACATTTTTCGAAATATTCGTGGGCGGGGCTGTTGGAGTCATTTTGAAAAGACTTACAACACATTGCACTGACACATATTGTCGGTCCGTCAGGCTTCTTTGTCTATGAGTCTTAATTAAATTAGCGCCAGAAGGCGACGAGCCACAAACACAGATAGACGCAGAAGGCCAAGATGACAGGATACCGGGGTCCTCATAACAAAGGAAACGCCAAGGAAAGACGCTTGTCACTGCCACAATCTGTATGTGTGGCTTGTGCTGTGAAATAAAATAAATTTTTGCAATTTCGTAAGTTTTATGCGCACATTTGCAAAATTTGTTTATGCTGGCGAAAGGCGAACTGCCAACGGGGAAAGGAGTGTGTAAGAGGTCATAGAACAAATGGGCCATGTCGTGGCCACCAAAGGGGTGGCATGCGTAGGGAAAATATGGAAAAAGGGGCAAGGGATGAGAAGAATGGCGCCCTGGAGTGCGTAGGCATTGCCAGTGACGTTGGCAACATTTCTGCGTGGCGTCGTGTGCGCTGGCACATAAATTCAATTTGTTTCGCCAGCGAATCGTTTGAAGGGTTAACGCTGGCCTAACTTCCCATGCTAGGGCAGAAAAAAAAAAAAAAATTATGGAAAATTGCACGGACTTGCTGAACTGAAAGGGGAGCGAAACGTTTATGAAATTGCATGCAGAATTAAAGCCGCCAGGCGAATGCCGAGCGAATCCTTTATCCTTTGTCAAGTTCAAATGCACGCCGCGACCTTGGCAGATGCGACTCAAGGAGTCCTCTCCGCCGAGTGCCGTGTGTTTGTAACTGTGTGCTCCCGATTGTGACTGTCTTTGTGACGCTGCATAGGTGTGTGTGTGTGTGTGTGTGGCAGGACAATAGCCGCATAAATGCTCGAGCACTGCTTTAAGCCTGTCGCCGTGTTGTTGCGCTGTCTTGCCATGTCACAAGTCAAAAGTGCATTAAAATAATTGCACTTGTTTAGGCGGCACTTGGCAACTACCAGCGAACGTATCTGATTTAAAAGCTGGTACCAATACTTAGTCAGGTGTAACTCCGCCCATTTTCAGACAGATCAAAATGTTAAACTGGGAATACTCTATCATCTATTCATATTAAATTAAATTATTTTAATAAGTGGTAACGAGTTGGAAATGCAATTAAATGTGATAGATACGATTTCTGCATTAATGGTTTCGTATGAATTACTTTTTGTGGCTTTGTGTGAAAAGGCATTTGTTTAAATTTTAATATCCATCCATGTTCAAATTGGTTTTGATGGTGTCATGTTTTATTTAAGCAAATAATATTCAAAGAAAAGAAAAATGATTTAAATAGTGTAAATCATTGCGAAATAAATGTATGATTTTGAGCTCAATAAAGTCCATATAAATATACCCTTTAGAACAATTTCCTTACTACCAACAAAGCTCTTTAGCATTTCGATAAAATTATTCGCAAGTATGCAAACAAGTTAGGTAATAATGATATTTGCAATGTTTTCTTGCGGTTTCTTTCAGTGTACGTGTGAGGCTCACGTTTCCGCCTTCAACTGCAGTTAAACTTGATTTCTGTGTATCCTTTGTCTTAGTTCCTTGGACAAGCGTCTGGCCCTCATTGTAACCCACATGAATGGGGCTTATACTCGTATGCAGGCGTGTGTATGTGTGCCTGTTAGTGTGTGTGTGTGTGTGTGTGTCAGTGGAAGTGTGTGGGTATAGCCTCGACACAGTAGCTGATGGGTGGTGGTGGCCTTCTTTTGGCCCGCTTCCTGACCCAGCTTGTTGCATGTTTCACGTTGGCTTTTATGGGGGAGATTTTTAAAGCTTACACAAAGATGCTTCACTCTCGTTTGTCTGCCATTTTATGCATTCACGTATCACAAAAGAGATATTTTAATATGCCAAGGAACGCGCGACAAAGATTAATGAAATTCTCGCCTTAAGCCACATCTTTCTGGCTAAGTGAATTCATTTTCTTCGGATGCGGAAACAATGGGAATTTGTAAGCAGAACAACGCTGGCATATTACGCGTTTACCAAACAGAAGTTTAGATTCCGGGAAATATTGAAAATTCAAATTGGCTAATCAGCCATAAGGCCCAAGGCCTTCGCTATATGCCAATTCCATTTGGAATTTGGAAATAAGGTATTTGGCGAAAAACAGTGGCTGACTGGGGCTATTTGAATTGGCTTCCTGTCGGCGCTTATTTCATTGTGGCAGCCTCTGTTTATTTATAATTCGATTGGAAATGTGTTTGGTCAAAGAAGTTCATTTCGATTGGCGCCACCTCATCGCATTTTACGACCATTCGCGGTTTGTTTATCTTTCTGTGTTTAGGCTTAATTACCGTGGCATTTCATTCATATTTAATGTGTCGGAAAGTTCTGCCCACCCGCACAGAAACTCAATCGAAATCGGCCTTTGAGTGCTCGCTCGGTTAATGATTTTTATTGAAATCGGCATAGTTTTCACTCGACTGCCCAACGGTCCATAAATTCATAATGCTAAGGACGAAACTTTAGCTGGCTATTTGCTCCGTTCAGATTGATTAGAAGATTGATAGACTGGCTGTAGCTAAGTGAGAATGACTTGAACTTTGGGAACTACTCGTAATTGATTGGCTCAGCCAGTTTGTATTAGCTTTTTCACGCAGGAGATGCCAGCTAAAAGGTTGCGAGTGTGGTTTTGATCGCATGCCAAATAATTTATGTCTTTTGTTTTTTCGCCAGTTAACAAGGTCTTAAAGCTGGTAAGCCTTGTGCAAATTTCATTCCAGAGGTGGCACATCAAAAGACGATCCCTTCTTTAATCAGCAAACTCATTAGCATCGTCCGCTAACTAAATACAAATTAAAGAAACAGCATCCACAGCTGGCAAAGCCGCTTGCCTTTCCCCTTTTTCCACGCTTTTCCGCCTGCTCCTGCTGGTTGCTAAAAAGTTTTCACTTCGCAGCCGTCAAGTTGATGTAATGAAAAAGTTGCAGCATATTTTTAACAATATTTTCCCAGCTCATATCACATGACGTGGACACGCTGGCTACTTTCTACTGGCAAAAGCCAATGCTGCTGCGGAAAGCCTTCAAAACAACAAGAACTCGGCGTACAGGGCGCTAATTAGTTTCGAGTCGGCGTTTTCAATGGGAATATGGTTTGAAAAAACATCGCTCATACGCAACGTTGGCCCGCAGCCGCAGGTTATTATTATAATTTTGGTTCGGAATGGTAAAAAAAACGGAAATAAAACTTATTTCTAGCACACAAACTGAAATAAATAAACACTTTCGCTGCGAAAGTGGAGACCACACCCTCCACTCAAAGCCGTTTTGCACGTAGCTTTTCTCGTGAGCAGCCGTCGGGAAAATCGCTTGCAAAAGTGAAAATTGAACAAGGAACCAAAGGCGCAAAGGAAAACCATATGAGCAACGGGTTAGCACTGTGAAAGCGAATCCAGTGCAGCTCATTATAAAATAGCCAACGTAAAAAACCCTATTTCCGTTTTTTTTTTTTTGGGGGGGGGCGGGTCAAAGGTGCTCGCTCCGGACCCGAAAATTCACTTTGAGATTCCAAACAGAAATTTTAACGATGCATATAAAAACCCGGCGACGGCAAATGAATAAATAATTTATGCGTAAAGGTTCCTAAACATTCGAGTGGCTGGGTAACATTATTTGCAAAGTTACTCGTCTCTTCTTTCTTCGCATTTTCCACACGTAGCAAATTGTATCTCTCTATTACCTGGTGGAAGTAGCCTGATTTAGTGGCAGTGCCGCCCACCTTAGCCGAAGAAAAAGAAAAAAGGGTTGAGTTTAAAACCCAGCCAACCCCGCAAGTCGACTTTTCACGGGAGTCCCTTTGGGTTATGTTTGCTTATCACCTGGTTGGCTATCCAAACAAGGTGGAAAACGATTGCGGCCCTCTGTTTGCACATTTGGCACGTTTCAATTTCGCAGCGATTGCCGAACTGCATGCAAATTGCAACTGAATCCCACTTTTTTTTTGTACGTTTACTACTTTGCATATGGCAAAGAAACTGGGAAAGCACTTTCATCTGATGATCGACTGTATGGATAGACATCGGAGTGAGAAATAGTCAATTACGAAAATGATTTTCGTGAGTAATTATTAAATAAGCTGCAATTTCAGGTAGGCAGGCTGACTATAAACCATCGCTTATAGTGAAACGTGAGCGGAATTTAAAAAGGAAAGTAATTTACAAAATGTTTACAAATATATTGAGTATTGGTTAGAATAATTGGTTGCCGTTATTAGCATGTTTATAATAAGCGTGAACGAAAATAACGATTTTTAAACAAAATCGTTTCGTTGAAAATCAAAGTATAAATCTCTTGAAAAATATTGCATTCAATTCAATTAATCTTTTGCTGAAAGTGTAAACGGAAAAACACGTCTTCTGCTAGTAAAACTACAATTTTATTTCGCAGATCATTTCCCTTTTTTTTCGGATCAAACAAGAGTATATTCAGATCTAAAAAATGAATTGGAAGATGAGCAATGCGTTTACTCCTGCCTCAAATCGAAGCTGTCACTTGTCAGTGGCACGCGTTGCAGGAACGGAAATCGGAAAGTTCGCCCGGACTTTGGCTGTGACTCCAATTAAGCAGCTGGCGAACAGGTGAAACAGGTGAGACCCAGCAGAAGTTGTCATAACTGCCGTGGACACATTTCCATCGCCATCACCATCGTCCCTTTTTCTTCTGTCTTTTCCGCATTTATCCAGACTTATTGCTGCATTGCAAACAATACGAGGGCCATGTTGTAAATCCCCCAACAATTGTCTGCCTCCAGTTCGTTTTGTAACCTTTCGTTGCCCAGATTGCCCTCTCCTGTTTAAGGACGTTCCAAGAAAAAGCAGCCAGGGTTACCGATTAGGAATGTATGGCCATTGTGCATGTGAACTAATAACGCATTTGTATGTTTGCTTTTGAAAATGGCGAGTTAGCTTGAACGTGAACTCATCCGAAGGAACATTCGCTCAATGCAAATAAAACCCAATTTTGCTGAAATGAGCATTTTTTTTTTTTTTTTTGGTGAATCGTATGGGCATGTGGACCGATTCCAAGAATCAATTTACATGGCCATTCTCGTTTGGTCAAAGGAATAGGTGTCATAGGTTGATATTAAATGGAAATGCAGCATTGTAAGTGTGGCAATAAATAATTCAATACACAGCACGGAGTGACTTTCATTTTAGTTGTTATACAAGTGAATTCCATTTAATAATTTCATTCGTGATAAATGATTAAGGTATTCTTATTTGGAATTGTTTGCCAAAAAACATTTGCATTTAAAATTGTATACGCGCACAAAAGAGGCATAACTTAAATATTGCAGTGGTTTTGCTGACTTTCAAACATCATTGTTTAATTTTAAGCGAGTATGATGTTTAAATGTCTTTAATCCTACCAAGTGATTCTGCAAAATACCTCCCAGCCTTTTGCCCCGATTGATCACCATAAATAGCCCACTCCACAATCTTATAAATGCCGAATATCTCAATTGTGCACCATAGCCAAGGCAATTTCAAAAGAATATGTAATTCGGTTTCCATTTGAATATTTACGTCTCGCTGCCGAGGGCTTTCTCAATTGATTTGTAATTCACTTTTGTGTCGAACAATTCCGCGTTGAGCTCTCCGTTTGCCAGGCCAGGGTTTTTCTTATCGCCGGGATTGGTTTGGCCGGATTTTGGATTTTGGATTTTGACACCGAAACGGAATGCTTAAGCAAACATTAAAATGCAAACGCACAGGACGAAGCGATAAGGCGGAAAGAACAAGAGACCTTAATCGGTGGTCAAAAGCGGGAAAAGTGCGCGCGTTGCTGGGAAAACTGATTCGAGGCTCCTGTCACACGATGCGATTAATGACGCGTTCAAAAGCTGGTGGCAAGCGGAATCCGGAGCTGAATTGAGCTGGCTGAAAAGCGCGTTGCGAGTGTGTGTGCCGCACGGCCGACTGAAATCGACTGACTACGCTCGGCTGCTGCCACGGCATTTAAGGCAGAGAGTGAAGTCGGAAAATGCGAGGAAAATTCGGAGGAAAAGCGAGAGAGCACGCCGCGATGACATCAAGTGAAAGCTCTGCCATTTGAATCGAGAGACGGCTGTTAGTCCAACGCCAATATAGTACGGCAGCGAAATAAATCAAATTGAATCTATGATTTCGTTTTTGTGCACTTCTTTTTTCTACTTCAGGACCCCAGGACTCCTTGGCGCAGCCTCCTCCTCCTCCGCCTCCTTCTCGAGTGGATCCTTCAAGTTGTTTGCCACCGGATTTCATTTGGCTGCGGCTCAATGAGCCGTCGATTCTGTTTGTTCGAGTGGCCGACGAGCGCTTTAATCGCCCATCCAAAGCCAAAACCAAAGCCGCCACTCGAGACAGCTGGCAGGTGGCAGATTTCAGGTGAAACCCGAAGGTTTCCAGGTGCCAGGCCATCAGGTGGTGCCAAAGCTGACAGGTGAGAATCTTGTTTAACTTCGGCTTCTGCTCATTATGCTCCTCCCGTTTTGGTCCGACTTGGCCGTTTGTGCGGATAATTGCCGCCTTCAATTTAAATTGCCAACGAGCTTGGCGCACCTAATTTTCGATTTCATTTAATTTGGCGCAAATCTCATTAGGGCAAAAACGTCGCCCAAGATAAATGGCAGTGTGTTCTTTTGTTTTTTTTTCTTGCTCTTCGTCCGAGGCATCGAATCGCAGATACTTTGACCTGTGCCTGGGGCACTGGCGTCTTTGACTTTCCCTGCTCCGTCCGGCATGCCAAGTCAGCGATTTATTTGGGCCAAACAATGGCGGGATAACCCAGCAAACATTCACTGGCCAACTGATAAGCGCCAATCTCTTGGCAAATGATAACACCGTTGGCCTGGCAGCGCAGGCGCGAGCTTTTCCACAAGAGAGAGATAACGATGGAGAGAGTGGAAAAGCCAGAGAGCTCTGCCAACTGATAAGAAAGCAGCAGACTTATGCTGCCTCTGCATCTGCGGCTTCAATTGTCTTTAATCGCTGCTCAAATGTCGATGATGTCCTGGGAAGTGTTCTGTGGGATGGGTTGGAAAATTGGAGAGCGGTTACCCCGGGGAGGAACTTTAACGAATTGTCATTGATTTCTTTTGAAATGGCACCGCTTTTGTTTGCCTTCGCTTCTGCCACATTAGGCAGCTGAGCAGGGGGGGGATTCTGCTCCTCTAACTCTGATTACTGCAGCTCTGCCTATCGGGGGCAATGATCACAGATTGAATTTGCTCCGGCGGCAGCCGGTCTTAAATAATTATGAGCGCGTTTAATTAATAAGTTTGCCAAGGCAGCAACAAAGACCTCGAAAAGGGTTCTTCCAGAAATATGCTGTTATTGTTTTTGCGGCCGGGAAGCAATTAAGACCGCCTAGCGCATTGTCTTCTCGGCCTCAGCCCCGTTTGACCCCAACTTTGTTATAAATTTGCCTTTGTGCGTGCTCTGAAAAATGACCAGCCCCTCAAATGTAGAAAAAAATAAATATATATATATAAAAACTGTCACACAAAGAGTTTGAAAAACCGAAAATGAAAAAGAGATAACTCAGATCCGAAAGGGGCAGGGACTGGGGTGCCGGAGCGGATTGCTTCCTTCCTGCCGGGGGACGCTCACTTTTGCCGGTCATTAAATTTTTTTCCATTGCCTTTGGCAGTCGATACATATTTGGCTGCGTACATAAATAATGAGCTCAGTTGTTGTTTGGCCAGATTTGCAAATGTTCTTCGACAGTTTCAATTATTTATTTACCAGCCCAGCCGACGACTACAGTGAGCACTCAGTGGGGTCTTTAAAACTGGCAGGCTAAAAGCCAGCTAGTGGACACTCGAGACTTGCCAATTAGGACGTAGGAAAATTGTTTTACATGAGTTGGTTGAGAGTTACACATTTTTTAGCAGGACTATGGAGGGCAGCAGCAACTTTCACAGAAGTTTAAAGGGAAAAGTGCCATGCTAAACCATTAAAGTTTGATGTGGCTACATTTAGATACTATAAGTCCGGATTCAAATAAATTCATAAAATTCATGAAGACGAAAAACTTCTTCAGCTGTTAATAGTAAACCCATATTTTTAACAATTAAACATGAGGTACATCATGTACTTGTTAAATACTTTGCAACGAATCTAGTAAATAAAAAGTACTCACCTGCATAGAATAAAGGCAGCAGATTGAAGATGATAACCAGCGGAAATATAGAGCGTGCAAACTTTTGCATATCCGTAAGGATGCCGACTGCCGGAGTCGTTGAAGCCGCAGCAGCGTAGTCCTTTGTGGCTTCGCCGTGTTGATAGAGCTTTCGTTGTTGTTTCGTAGAGTCCTGACTGACTTTGGAAGATAGGCGTGATAGGCAAGTGCTCGTGGCGAGGCGATCCTGCTCCGAAATCCCTGTAGAAGCGACCAAAGGGGCAGCAGTATCAGCCAGGTCCTGCTGTTGCTGCACGACAGGAAGAACAGCAACATTGCGGCCTGCAGCAATGTCGTCCAAAGGATTGCGCATCCTGTGCTGGGTGTCTCTATCGCTGTCAGAGTTCTCATCTGTGGTCCAGGACTGCGGACATTCGCTGGCTGGTACATCATCTGTTGCTGCTGCAGTTGCAGTTGTTCCTGTTGCTGATGTTGCTGCTGCCGCAAGTGTTGACTGGCATAATGTTGCTGCTGCTGTTGTTGTTGCTGTTGCTGCCTCTGATTCGCTTTGTGTTTGTGTGTGGCACAGAAACGTATCGTTTTGAAATTGCTTCCGACTGATGCAGTTGCAGTTATTCGTGTGCTGCTGTTGTTGTAAAGGTTGTCGTGTTGTTGTTGAAGAAATTGTTGTTGGTGTGTTATAGAAATGTCGTATCTGTGCTGAGGCCATGTTGTGCCCTGAAATGAGATATAAAACGGCAACAAAGCCATTAAATCGATGTTGAAAACCAATAAGCATAGTGTGCACATTAAATTGACAATTCGAACTGTCCGCCATTAAGTTTTGATAAGCCCATTGCTTTGATTATCGACCCCAACAACGCTGTTGCAAGGATTTCAAGCCGAAAGGGATGCGGACAGCATCACAAAGCATTTGGGTTCTTGTTCTTTTAATCAATTTCCACTGGCACGCCCATTCGGTTAACGCCGGCGGGCAATCCTTTTGCTGTTTTTTACAATCAGCCAAATCCCCGACTCTCTTTTTTAACTGGGTTTTGACCGAGGGTTAATGTTTGTTTTTCCAACGTTTTCTAAAGTTTTGTGTGTTTTTATTTACAAAGGAAGTAAGCGTAAGCCGACAAAAATTTAACATGTAATTTAATTTCATCTTTATTAAAAACTTGTGTATTTATTTGTGTTAAAAAATGATGTTACTATGATTTGGTATTGTTTTTTAACTACAGACTTAAGCTCAAGTTGACCAAATTCATTGTGTACTTTAATTTTATCTTTATCAAAATATTCGTTTATTTGCTTTAATAATTTTTATGGTACTTTTATGGTACGAGATCTGTAATGGCTAAATTTATAGCACAGAGCTTTTGCTCTACATCCTTGGGTAAAAACTGTAAAGGATTGCAAGCTTACATCGTAAAAGCTTTTAGCTGTGTAACTGTCAATTGGTTGTCGCATCCGCGTATACGTAATATTAATGTAACTGTAAGCGATGAGCTTTTGCTGTTATCGAACTGTTAAAAGGAAAAGCTTACACAGACATATGTACATACAGAAGCAATGACTCTCATAACAAGGAAATGATAAGAAATCTCCTAAAGTTAGCCTTTCTTAATATATTGAATATATTGAACGAAATAGAGTGTCTTTTTCCGCAAATCCCCACCTAACTACGCCACTGTGTCGCATACACATTCCTCATTTGCAAGCCATAAAAATATGCGAAATAATCATAAATAACCTACAAGTACACTGTAGATAAGCCCTTGGCAGATGCCACGCCCATTGGGTCAGGCCAGGCATTTATCAAATTTCCGCCACTCGAAATGTTTTTGGCCGCAATAACAGACGCCGTAACAAGTTTGCCAACCCTCAGCCCCCCGACTGCTTTTATCCTTGTTGTGGCTGGATGGTTGGCTGGCTGCTCCTGTTGTTTTAGTGATTACAGACGTTGATAATAAAGTAAAAATTGCAACAATGAACGCATAGACATCATGTCTATGGTCATACTACTCGGCCAGATCCAACAACCAACCATCTAACAGCAACGCCCACACGTAGCACAGAGCCATAAAGTGCTCGTAATCAACGTGAAACTGCGATGCACGCACACACATCTATTGCTGAATGGGTGATGGCGAGCTTGTGCACTGAGAAAAATTACTATTGATAGCTACAGTGGTCATATAAAATTACAAATATATATATATATGTAAATATGGCTAATATACGCGTTTTCCACTCAAATAAAGCTTTTTTTTAATTACTGCTTCATTGTTTTTCTCTAACTTGTAAATACAAACTTATAAATAGCTACAAAGTTGGTTTGTTCTGAAAAGATTAATGCACTGTTCTTAAACCCTTTAATTTTTAGGTTTAGTGTGCAATAAATTCTAGATGCGAAAAGAGTATCTCCTTTAAAACAATAAGAAAGTCAGAAATGCAAAAGAGACTTTTTAAAACATCTTCCAAAAACTGAAAGCAATTTTCTTTTTTTAAGTTAACGTTTTTCAGTTGTACATTTACGATTTTTCTCAATGTTTTGGTGCGTGGCCAATGTTGGCCACCGGACCTCTGCTGGCCGCTAGTCGGTGCCTTTCCCATTTTGCTAACGAAAATTGTCTGCAATGCTGCACTAATGTCATCAGGGCGTATGCGTAACTGGGTGAATGTTCAGTGCGGAGTGTTGGAGTTTTTCCGAATGACGGCGAGCGGGTGTTGAAGGCGGGGCTGGATTGTGTGGCTGAGTGGTGTTTTCTGTTACGTTCCAGCTGTATCCATTAATTCCGGGCAGCTGGCAGAAAGGATGTGAGCTCATGTGTGTATCCTGCTGAATAATTAAGGAGGCAGGATGGCCAGGATGACTCGGCAGCAAGCTACGGACTACACACTGCGACTTGCCGAACTGTCAACGCTGCGTGTGCAGGCACATGTGGCATGCCGCATAATTGGAAATTATTCGCTGCACTCGGCCGCACTGTAAAATGCTAATTGCAGTCAAAAGTAATAGCCACTGTGGACGCTGTAACGTTGCAAATAAATTGCAATTTGTTGCCGCTAATGTTTATTCAAATGTTCGTCCTGTTTTTAACACACACAAGCACACTCACACCAATCAACACCTGCGGCTGACCTGTTTCTGTTTCTCTCGCAATTAGTCAGTTTGTTTGGCATCATCGCAGGGCCATGGGACTGCGACTATACCTTTTGACCCGTATCTGTGGCCCGGCTAATTGTGCACTTGGCCAGCGGTTTAATGAGTGCTGCTCGTCGTTCAAAGGCAGCGAACGCGAAAATAATAAAGCCGGCAAAATTAAAAGCCAGCCAGAGCCAATTAGAAGAGACTAAAGCGCAGAAACCACTTCAAAAAGCAAAAAAAAAAAATAAAAATAAGTGGAGAAAACGCAGCAAATAAAAGAGCGACTGACTTTGTGCTTTCAGGCAAACTATAAAGATATTCTTTTCAGGAACCCCCTTAATAACTAAACTTATTAATATTAAAAACAATATGGTATTAAGATTTAACTGAAGCAAAGCGCCTTAAACTTGAAAATGTCGCTTGCTATTTATTCAGTTTGTTGCACAACTCTGCTTTGCGAGGCTTGCAAACTTGCCTCAGCTGCACCAGAGTAGATGTATATACATTTAAAGCCTTCGCCCGCCACCACAGTGCAATCCTCTAAGCGTGGCAAACACTCCAAAATAGTTATTAAACCCTCGCCAAGAGCCCTGAAAGCCCAGCAAATGGATGGTGGCTGAAACAAATGGCGCTCGATGCAGCACAAAAAGTTGCCATCCGCAGCAGCAGCAGCAGCAGCGCATCATCGTCGTCATCAGTGCATCATGAAAAGCAGTAGAAAAGCAGAAAAGCAAAAAAGCAGCAACGCCAGCATTCTACACTTCAACGCCGCGAGTTGGTGGCATAAATTTAGCCATCCTGTGTATCTGGGTATCTTTGAGCTTTGCTCAAAATTCTCAGATAGAGATGAAGATGGAGATGCGTTTATGTATATGTGCACCGCAATGGGGCATTTACATTTCAGATGTCCTCATGCTGCCAGTGTATGCGTGATGTGTAAGGGAGATGCAACAATATGCATTCACTTGGTTGATTAACATTCTGTTTGATTTAAAGCTTTAAAGTCGCTTGTCTATGGCAAATATCACACAAAGGCGGTCACGCGTTTCTTGCATGCATGTACATATATGTAACTCTTTTGGGAAAAAAACGAAATGCAGGCGTGCCTTTGCCTTTAGTTGCTGAGCTGAGCGCTGCAAAAAGGAACTTCATGATGATCACGGAATGGAAATTAGCCAGGACACAGGGCCTTGCAGTCGCATGTTGCATACATGACAACCAGCTAGCTGCAAGCTGCAACCGCAGTGACAAATTGCAATTTAAATTTGGCTTTTGCGCGCGCTACACAACTACATTTAAGTGCAGCATGTGTGTGTGTGCTCATTACGAGTCACAATTATTTGTAGTTTTTAATTAGAAAACTTAGCTCGTCGCCCTATATATATATATATACTTTTGCTGCTATTCCTGTTATCCTCTTCTGCTGCTGCCACAACGTGCACTTCAGCACAACAAAATGCTTTCATGAATACGCAATGCGCTTGTTAATAGTTCTGGGCATATGCGGCGTATGCGTAATGCATGATTTATGCAACCGTCTGTCTGCGTGGGTGAGTGTAAGTGCTGTATGCAGATAGAAAGATGTATTTGCAATTCATCAGCCAAAGGGCTTAACTTGTTGAGCTACTTAGCTGGCCAATCAAAAATCGTGCACATGATTAAATTTGATTTACAGAACCAATAAACCTAAATTGCACTTAAATGCTTTCCAATAAGGCGGTAAGAAGGCTTAAGAATATCAATTAACCAGATAACTCACCATATCGTCTGCATTTAGAGCGTTTGGGTACAACACGTCCTAATCACGGAGTCGTCGGAGTTTCTGCAAAGAGAAGAGCGGCGGAGAACTCAGTAGTACAAGGCGACTGGCAGTCGGCAGTTGGCAGTTGGCAGTTGGCAGGACTTAAGGCCAACTTTGCATTGCCAAACAGCTGGCAGCGCTTAAGTAAAAGTTACGCGCAAAACATTTGCAACTGCAGCATTAATGCGACTTCGCCTGGAAGTTGAAAAACTTTCCAACAGGCGTGGGCGTGTCAAAAAGATTCTAAAGTACAAATACACCAAACCAAAAAAAGGAAACAACGGGCAGGGATAAACTGGGAACTTTGCAGCAAATCAATTTCGCAGCAAACTAAATTAAACAACGACAAGCTAAAGCAGCTGCCAAATAGATAAAAATGCCAAACACACGTGTCGAGCAAAGGCGTTTGGTGCTTTCGAGGGGGCGTGGCACGACTGGCAAAGCCGCAAACAAACAAATTGTGTAAGAATGTTGGAAAAGCGTTGAGAATCGCGCAAAGGCATTTCGCCATTGGCAGCAGCGCCTTAAGTCGAGTCCCAGAGCAATTTATCATCTCTATGTTTAAAATTTATTACATTTATTTTATGTTGTTTAGCCCCCTTTTTTTTGCTGTTGTTTACTTTTAACTGTTTTCCTCGGCAATGTTTCCCCTTTTTTTTTTCGTGCCATTTTTGTGCGTGTCCGTGTCTCTCAGTTTGTGGCAGCACTTTAAGAGCCAAGTCAAGTGGATAAAGTGGTAGTGGCGGAGGCGGCGAAGAGTTCTGCCGCTGTCAGTTGAGTTATAGCCCTCGACTTGGCCCCACTCGGCACTTGTAATTGAATTTATCTCGCTGTAGCAATATTCATCAACGTCAGGCACTATGCGGCCATGCTCTGCACTCTATGCTCTACGAGCAGCAGCAGGACTCTACTAGCTGGCGTTGTCGAAGGCCTTACAAATGCCCGCCGATCAAATTGAAGTGCCAAAGATTATGCCACGCCTGCAGTTGCGCATACGCACCGTGGGCAGCAGTTGAAGCGAACTGAAATTGAATTACTCCGCCCCGAAAATCATATCCAAAAACCCAATGCCATGGTCCGCAATCCGCAGTCCGCTGTCCATGGTCCATAATCCAGCGGCTAGCCTAGTTGGAATCGCCGTATCTCTCATCCGCAGAGGGCAGCGGTGCCAAATTGCTTTCGATATCAATTTCCTGGCAAAAGCTTTTGTTTCCCTGGCAGCTCAGGCCGCAGCTGCAACGAAATCCGATTAGAATTCCTGCACTGCCAGTCAGCCAGCCTGCCACGCCCCCTTCACCGCATCCGCCCCCTTCATCAGCAGCACCGCTGTGTGCGTTAAAATCAAATTGTTTACGATTGCCTCTGTTGTCGCCGGGCAAACAAACAGTAAACAAAATCGAATACATTGACTTTGAAGCACCAAATGCCAAGTATTGTTAAATATTTGTGGTGATTAAAAATATTTGTTTCGTTTCGCAAAAGCGATATAAATCATTTTTTCAGCAACCATTGATAGCTACCATAAATGTATACATAAATATATTGTTAATGTAAATTTTGCTTTTTAAGAACGCGCTTTTAGTTTAACTTATAACTGAGGTACCCATGAGATATCTATATATAGTTTAAATTATAGTTTTTAAGTTTTTCTAGTACCTATTAAATACAAGTGTTTTTTTATGGAACGCTTTTCTCTCTGCCATCCTTTTACATTTATACAAATGATCCTTTGTATTTTGTATAAAAAATGCGGAATACAAACTGAATAACAAATCCTTTGCGATGCAAAAAAAAATCAATGGAACAGCGGAAGTGGCAGAGGAAAGGACGTGGCCATTTCGATTCGTCCTGCTGGTGAAAAAATCATGATGGAGTTGACTGCACGTAAAATATGCATATGCTGCAATGCATCCTGCCGATCCGAACTCGATTCGCTGGCACTGCAATGAAATTACCCACAGTTGGACTAATGAAACCAATGCCAAGTCAGCAAATTGAATCAACTTTCTACGGAGCCCAAAACATTTAACAAATCGCATTCAATTTGAGGTATACTTTTGAACGAACTTTCGCATGTGCAAACTAGCTGACATGGAGCAAAATGTTAAACTAATTGATTGGCTTGCGGAAATCCATTTCGATGTTACATTTAAAAAAAAATATATTTGTTTTTTAGAATCATATTACTTACTAGCTTTGCATTGAGATATTCAATAAAAGTATTAAATAATATAGTATGAAATGGTCATGTCAACAACTATCAACCTTTTTATTTATATTATCTTTGTGCGCAACAAGCAATTCCATTTTTTTTTTTTTTGAGTGTACTGCTCCCTGCGGGCTAATGGAAGCCAAACCGAAATTACCGCCAACGGTCAGGTGTGAAATGTTGGATATTTTCTGCATTTGCCGGTTGTCAGCGTAATGAAACAAATACAATGTACAATGAATACAAAGCCCGTGGAGTGACGGCAATCGGCAAATCAAATTTCAAATTTCGAATCAAAAGCGAATCGCATATCGATTGCAGCTGTCAGTTGCACTTGCACTGCGGATTCAGTTACGGATTGGGATTGTTGGCAATGATGATGAATGGATCCGTAATGAGTGTTATTAGACGGCGTCACTCGCACTGACCGTCAATTTGTGCGAGCGATTGGACAAAAAGCCGTCGATGATTCGATACTCGCATCCTCCTGCATCCTCCCTGTCCACCCTCTCTTTTCGTCCTTGGCCAGCTGACAGAGCGTGTGACAGGATACGTCCAATTGAGAGCGAAACTGAAGCCCACAAGATGGGCATGAGTGTGTGCATGTGAGTGTTTGCGTCCTTGGCAGTCGGCATAATCAATCCACTCGCCTGACACCATGTCCTTTGTGCTGTGCATTCGTGAAAATTGAAAAAAATTCACTCTACTGGTGGGTTGAAAGCGCCATCCTGGGATCGCTGCCAGGCCAGCTTTTGGGGAGGCTGAACAGGAGATACTCGCATCCAGGGTCTGGCTGGCAGATGTGATATATGCTTATGGCCACCGTTGCCACGGCGGATGCAACATAAATTATCAAAGTGCAAGTTGCAAATTGCTTGGCCTTCAGCCTGTGGCACGAAATGTGCACATAATTTCAAATTTATTACGAATTTACGTGCCATGCGATATGAAAGGGAATCCCAGAGCACTAACAGAAAAAGGCCTGCACCTTCAATAGGTGGAAATAGGTTTGTCTGCTAGAGTAAGGATTCAGCTATGGATCAAGAATAAAAAGTCTCAATTACATAGTTTTTAAATATAATGCGATCATATTTAGTTCAAAGCATTATTTAAGTAAATTATAAAAGAAAAAAAATAAACTGGTGTTTATTCATTGCAGTTTTGTAGCTAAGTACTACTAATTTTGTTGTTTTTAAGAATGTGCAGTATAACTTTTATCTAGTTTCGCTAGCCAACATACGTATTGCACCCAATTGCTGCCAGTGTTTCAAACTGCACGAATGCCGCATATTCAGGTATCCATGGCACGTTGGGGGCGTGTTTCACATGCAAAGCAGGTGACACTGCCACATTGCCACGCCCACCGACTCGTTACCCGCTTAAGACAAGCCAACGCCTGCAGAATGGCCATTGCTTTTGTGTCGACTTCCGCCCGCTGATGGTAGCGACCACGCCCATTGCCGCCCCCCCTTTGTTACAGCTTCTCAGCCCCCTCCGCCGCCACCACCGACATCCTCCGCTTCGATTAAATGCATCATTTCCCAGCATTTCAGATGCAGCAGCAGCAGCAACAGCAGCGGCAGCAGCTTAGCCATAGCCACAGTCACCTAAAAGGATGTGAAAGGAGCCGCAGGAGTCGAAGCCATCGCATTTGCCATCCTCATTCCTCTGGCTAACACGGTGCCCAGCGGGTAACGCCACTCGTTCCCCATTTCCCAGAATCTACACTAAGAAAAGAGATTATACAATCAAATCCTAGATACAAATACAATTGTAAGGGGTAACTTAACCTAGTCTTAAGGATTGATGTTCTCAAATAATATTAGCTCAATGCTTTTTACTGTGCATATCTAATATTAAATCAAAGTATCCTGAACCATTCATACTCTTGGTATAAAGAGAGGTATCTGCGAGAAAGTTTCTTAACAAGGATATTGCCAAGCTTGGACTTTCCAAGTCTGGATTTTGTTTAATACTTTTACAGAAAGTAGAAATCTTCGTGTCAAACCAAATATCATTTAGCTTTTTTAAGAAAGACCGTTGAAAAAATCTTTAATTCTAGCTGGTTTTCTCCTGCATTCTCATTTCACTCTATCTATCGAGACTCTTTTAGTTATACATAGTTTTCAGAATCAGTCCTATATATTTTCCCACAGTGCACCTGCAAAGAATGCTGTGCATTTGTGTTTGCCTCTGTGCCCCTGTGCTCAGCGTTGTCCTGGCTCCTGCTGTGTCCTGCGCGCTATGCTAACAATCTTGTACTTCGGAGCCCGTTCGAGTTTAACTATTGACGTTGTTGCTGCTGCTGTGCTGTGCTGTCATTGCCATTTCGCCGTTGTCCCCGGTAATGTTACACGGCTTTTTATACTCCTCGTCGGCAACGACAACCGACGACAACAATAAAGCAGGTGAAGGATTCACATAAAAGTTGTAAAACTGATTTAGCCAGGGCGTGCACATGGATAGCGAAGGATTGCGGACCTGCCACGACGACGATATTAAAAATCAAATCAAATTTCAGCTTAACAATTTAAGGAGATGCCAGATGACGTGCTATGCAACGCTAGTCCTGGAATTTTAAAGTCCTAAACCAACTTAAATCAGTGCGCTGATTGGACGTGAACTAGTGAGGTAGTGCTCAAATAATCGGATAATCCAGCGGGTTATATGCTATAAATCAATCTCCTTTTTTTTGGCACTTCAATCGAGCCAGTTGCCAATCGCCATCAAATTACCATTTTTGGGCCAGACAAACATGGCCGTCTCTTTTGTGCCAAGAATCTATTTGCTGCCGTTTTCAATAAGTTTTTGGGCCCAGGACCGCCGGCGATTTGGCAGGCCTGAGCTGCATTTCATATCAGTTGATTAGAGCTGCACGAAGGACGAACAAACGAACGAACGAACGAAGGATACGGATGGGGACACGGACACAATGGGGCCGCTGCCAAGGAGGAACTTTAATAATGGTCGCAACCAAAGGACAGACAGACGGACTGCAAATGAAACGCGAGACGCCAAATTAGTGCCAAGCAATTAGTTGGCGGCCAAATTGAAAGCAAATGAAATGCTCCGGCCCTTACAAATGCCTGCTTCAAGATCCTTACACCCATAGCAATTAGCCACGACACTCAGACCCCATTTTCATTTTCATTTTCATTTCCATTTCCATTTTCATTCCGCCAACCATTTTCATTTCGAATTCGCTGGAATTCTTGGATACTCACGTTTATGCTAGTTGCATCGCATGGCATTTGCTGTTCCAGTTGGGCCATGTTCTTTTCCCTGCTACATTTTCAGTTAATTGCATCAGCTTGGCGACTAAGACGAAATCCTTGCTCTGCGCTGCAATGGAAGCATTCAAATGGGAATGAGGTTAGCAAGTGCGTTTTGTAAAACTAATTGCAAGCTGCAATGGTTACAAGCTATAAATCAAAAGAGCCAGGGGTGTTCTTCTATTCACCAACACCATTATTTCAATGAAAACGATGTGTTATAGAAGTTCGTTTTCTTAAACTTAAATTTAGGGTTGAGAAAAGGCCTAAACAGGTTTCAAAAGTTTGATGGTATTTAAGAAAATCCATTTAAAAGACATTATTCAAGTGTGCATATCAATAACTTCAATATCAATAACTGATTTAAAAAAAAAGTATATCTTTCCATTAATCTTTTGCCTTTTTAAATATTGTTTATGGCTTTTACCTACCTTTTTGCTTTAAAGCAAATTTGATTTATCAAACATTTTAGTGGTTTTCTATGACAGAACCTATTTGTCTATTTGCAATTTGCATTTATATTACGGATAAATTTCACCCCATTAACATTAAATTCAAAATAACACACTATATTTCCATAGTATAAATAAAGTTAATTGGCGAGTTTTGAAATAATTTATATCCCAGCAGCAGCTGCTGTTTACATCATCAATAATGTATTTGCAATTTGGACTTTCAAGCGCGACTTATGCGCTGCATTTCGCCGTATGCCACATGCAATAATCCATAAAACATTAGCTTCGAAATGCTAGAAACAAAGCAATTATGCCACTCACGTACAAGTGTTTGATTGTGTGTGTGTGTGTGTGCATAGATGGCCATAATTGGCCTATGACTATGTAAATTGCGACTGGCCGCAAAGTATGCCATACAAATAGTTGAGCCGCAAATGGCATTAAAATGAAACACGCATCAACGAAAGTTAATTGGCAGCCAAGAGAGAAAGAGCGTAGCCAAAGGATATGCTAGGATGCTAAGGGAAAAGCAAACAAAGCTCTCCCACAGGCTTCGTATCAATCACAACAGAGCACACAAACAGATACAGATACAGGATACAGATACAGATACAACATCCAACGCACACACACATACATAGTTAAAGGAGAGGGAAAACTAAATTACAACCAATTTTTATTGCTGTGAAAACAAAAGGCGCAGCATATTATCACAAAATGGCGATGGCAGAGAGGCGGTGCGGTTTTTTGGGGCGTGGCTGGCTATATATGCGTCTGTCCGTCTGTCTATTTGTGCCAAGCGCACGTTTTCACACAAAAGACACAATAAATGATAACACATAAATTCGCACACAAGTTCGTAATGCCGGAGCACGCATGTGTGTGTGTGTGTGTGTATGAGTTAGGGTGTGTGTGTGTGGGTCGTATCGTTAAAAGTCAATTGTAAACTTGCACGCTCTAAAGCAGCCTCACAATCTGCAACTATTCACGCACAGTAAAATTACAAATTATTAAAACATACATAAATATTAACTATATTAAATTAACTTAAAATAATATGACAGAACGTCTAAACTATACAAAATTAAAAACATTTTTTCAATTATATTGCTCATTACTTTTATACCAAGTTTTTTAAGACCGTTTATTTTTTAAGTCTCTTTCAGTTTTGACCTCTTGCTTCATTCGATTTACCACGCACTTAGCGAAAGTTAGTCAAAAAGCATTGAAAAAAATTACGAGAGTTTTACTATATAAAGATATTATATTCTTCCTTAGCTGTGATGCTAAAAGTTTTGCTATAAACTACATATATTTCGGTTGGAGATGCTAAAAGAACATTAAATTAAGTTATAGCTCGGAAAACTTTATAATCTCTAAATTTATTTTGTTTAATTATTTTAAGCCAGTTTCTTTTCTGCGTAGCGCCACGCACACTACCAAACTGCGTCGCTATGACTAAGGCAGATCGAATTATAATGCAAGAAGCAACCGTCGCAGGACCCCAAAGCTCCGCACCCTGAACATTCTAAACCCTCCCCCCCCCCACATACCGCTCCCCGCCCGCAGGAGCGCGTAATGCCACCTTATCAGTGGCATTCAAATCAGAGCATAAACACACGCACACAATCGCGCGTATAGGCGCTGCAGCCAAAGAAAAGCACTGAAGCGGCAGCTGGATAAAAGTTACATTGACATTGCCCAGCGCTCGTTGTATGTGTGTGGTAAGAGAAGGATATGCCAGGATAATGTGGCCAGCGAGAGAGAGCGCCTGCGCTGGTCGGCTACCAACAAGGCATAAGAGTGGCTGTGATAGACACGCAGAGCGCGGCGTTTGAAAGGATTTTCTTTCCATTTTCCTCTTTGCCGAGCCGCCCATTTTTCCCGTTTCCCCCATTTTCATTTTTTTTTTTTGTTTCTTGCTCGCAGAGCCGAGTAAAACGTCGCTTTTGTTTTTGGCCAGGCTTGTTGTTTACGCTTTGCCGCATATGTCGCTGCCAATGTATTTAATTGTGAACTGCGCACAAAAGTAGGCAACGATAATTTCTGCTTACCCAGTGCCACACATCCTTGCCACTTACATGTTTGTGCATGTGTGTGTTGTTTTAGGGGCGTCTGTGGCTATGTGTGTGCGTGCGTGCGTGTGTGATTGTCTCTTATTTATTTATTTTGTTTGCTGTTCTGGGCCTTTTACAGGCAGTCGCTTAATGACGTAACAATTATCTTTGGACGCATGCTTATGGCACTCACGGGTGCGCTTACTGCAGCCCGAGGTTGCCAATTGAAATTGCCACAAGCCCAAGGCACACACACACACACACACACACACATATTTTGACCCTCACTTCGTACATGTCACATTATGGCTTAGCAGATGCCTCGTTTTGTGTATGCGTTATTGAAAAGTTTTTCAATTATGGAAGAGCTCCTTGGATGAGCTCCAGTCCATTAGCAGGCAGCGGAAGCTTAACTCGATGAAACTCCCTAATTGACCGCTCTCATACCGGCGACCCCTTTAGCACCCCATGGCCTAAACGTTTTGCAAATAAACTATTTTTTATTCATAAACAACAGCAACAACAGCGTGGCATACTCTAAACGACCACTTAAGTGTGTGCCCCATCAGCAGCAGCAGCAGCAACAACAACGGCAGCAAGCACAGCAGCAGTGGCAACAACGATGTGGCAAAGATGCAAGTCTTGCACGTGGCGAAATTCAAACGCAACTGACACACATTCGCTTCAGTACTAGTCATTGCCAATTAATATGGATACTATAAAGTGAAAATATATCCATATACAATATATAGATAATTAAAAAAAATATAGATAAAATAAATTGTACGTATTTTTAAGTTTTAAAATAAATAAGGCCAAAGTTTCATATCCTTTGTGAACTCTAATCATTTCTATCTGCATATCATCCTAAAATGCACTTGTCTTTTTTTTTACATAAATATTAACAATTTAACGAAATTTGCCTTCCTGTGCTCCAGAAATTGTTATTTATACAATCCACAAGCGTGGAAGTTATAAATTTTGTTGCCGGTTTGGGAAAACCCTTCGCACTCGACCAGAACAGAACCACATTTCCCGCTGTGTACACCACCCACTGCCACACATCCGGCGACGTCGCTGTCGTCGTCGTCCAGAGCGCATGAATGGATGAATGAATCCCTGAATCGCCACTGGCAGCCAGACAAGCCAGCATATGAGGGGCGTGGCCAGGACTTGTCCCCATTGTTGCTGCGGTGGCTGTGTTGCTGCTGGTGCCGCTGTTGCCGCTGTTGCCGCTGTTGCCGCTGTCATTACTCGACTCAACTCGAGTCGTTGTTTTTGTTTTCCTGCTGCTCTTTGTTGTGGACGCTGGCTGGTCCTGTCGTTCTCATCTAAGTGCATGCGAAGAGGGCTCCAAAAGTTCATCTTTCTTTTGAATTCCACATTTCCCCGTTGAGTTTTGTGTGGGCTGGAGTGCATGGCTTGTTGCTGTGGGTATGTTGATGCTGCTGTGCCATTTGTGCTTGATTATTTTTGCATGCAACTGGCAACTGAGTTCCGGGGCACCTGCTCATGACCAAGCGATGTAACCCCACCGCAGCTGCACTTTGTCTATATATTTTGTTTGTTTTTTTTTTTTTTTTATTTTCATGAGAGGTATTTGTGTTGGCTGCGGCCATTTGCAGGCCATCTATTTGAAGTGCGGCTCTTATGCCGAATTTATGCAGCACAAATTTTAGGGCGCTTAGCCGCCGGCACCTTGACACATTTTAGCCCTGCGGAAGAGGCTGGTGATGGGGCACCAGATTAACCTTGAAGCGACCAGGCAAAAGAAGAACACTTAACGCCCATCGATTGACAGGCATTGAGAGCTTCTCTTTTTTTTCTCCTTGCATTGAACACAGAAACAGGGCAACAGACAACAAAACATTTGTAATTAAGAAAGTTTTCAGCTGAAAAGCACTTAAATGAAATTTTAATTTATTTCTAAAATGCTGCCATCACCAATAGTCAAGGGGGAAGTCAGGGCGCAATGGAGCTAAGCCAACGGGGGAAGAAAAAAAGAAAATAGGAAAACACAAAAACAAAAGCCAAGGCAGCTGGAAAAGTTTTCCAAAGTGACAGGGACAAACGGAGAAAGGGACATGGACATGACTGGCAGACAGACAGTTGTCGCTAGAGAAATTATCTGAGAGCAGCCAGCAAGGAGCAAAGAGCAAGGAGCAGAAAACATGGAACAAGCAAGAGTTGAAGGAGCCGGAAAACCTATTAAATATTTAACCTTATCGCA
Organism: Drosophila melanogaster; assembly: GCF_000001215.4. NCBI lineage: Eukaryota > Metazoa > Arthropoda > Insecta > Diptera > Drosophilidae > Drosophila > Drosophila melanogaster. Next base: position 18,932,850 of record NT_033777.3, on the reverse strand, counting down.
GTCATTTCCACGGCATCAAGCCGGAAGTCTCAATGCGGCCAAGAAACCATTGCGGCCAATCTGCGTGTGCAATTGCCAGTGGCAGCAACAACAATTGGCAGCGTTTTAAAAAGCGCCTCCAGGACACGCCGGCCACATTATGGCGTCCCATGAAACGCTTAAGCCATCAGCCATCAACACAATGTTAGGTAATTAACCCGGCTAAATACGATACGACGGCCAAATTATGCCAGCATCCGGCTAAGATGGAACGTGTGCTCCCTTAATGTCCTCCCATTCCTCGCAGTTCGGCATCCTCTGGGGGGCGGGAGCAACCGATGATAGCCCCCTGATTTTCACTCTAGATCCACGTATTTATCTCGTCCCATCTCCAGTGGCAAATACAGTTTACTCGTTTTCTTTTATCTCCAACCAGTGTATGTGTTAAAAATTGATTTGAGACGCAGAGAATTGCTGTATTTGGTTATCGTATACATATATAATGTATAAAAGATAAGATATGATGTGGAGATAATTTTATAGAAAATTGAAGCTACTGACTTCCGGTTCGGTAAGTACATTTCGTTCTTAAGGCATGTGAAAATATATTGATAAATTAATGAAAAAATAACATAATTACAAAGTGCAGAAATTCTTAATATTTGTTGTTTTAGATATAAGGACATTTGCACGTTTCACTGTACTTTGGCATTCCTGTACAACGATTGATATTAACTTCTTATCGAAGGCTATTATCGTGATTAAAATGTTGCAAGCTTTCAGAGCCATTAACAACTGTGCAGTGTTCTTATCAGCCACAGTATGCAGCCCCCTACACCCACCCACACACCAAGTAACCCACAAAGGACACACGAAGAGAGAGAAAGAGAGAGAGCGCTAAAGAGAAAGTGCGTGTGTGTGTTTGTAGTAACGTGGTGTAAGTCCAGGGAAGAGACAAAAGAGAAATGTGTGGTTTTCTGTGCGAGTATATATGTGTGTGTGTGTGTGTTGCTATTTTACCACAAAAATGAGAGACGGTAAACAACGGACTTGACAACTCTTGGCTCCTGCCTGATGGTGATGGCTTTGGCTGCCGTCTGTGGTAGCGCTCAGCTCGCAATTCTCTCGAGGAGACGAATACGAAGACCGAAAATCACCCATTATCCAGTTTTATTTTATCATCAATTTTATTACACACAAAGTAAAGAGGCGCAGCCGAGCAGCAAGTTGATGATGTACCAGGCTATCAACATCAATGAAAAACGGCAACAACAACATCAAGAAGCGAAAGCTAGAGAGAAAGCGTCACACACACACACACGGGCACACACGCAAAGAGAGATGCTGAGAGGCGAGGATACAAAACACACGCCCTTTTGGTAGGAAAAGCCAAAAACTGAACGGAAACCGAAACTGAAACGGAAACTGAAACACTCGATTGACGACTTAGTGGCTAAGCTAATGCTAATTGCAGTCGTACTTACTTAGGGCTGCATCTATGGCTCCTTATCCTTATCTTTATCCGTATGCGTATCCTTTTTTTTTTTTGCTATTTGTATGTGTATATATATATATCCTGATCCAGTGACCGGGGCGAGGAATGTTTGTTGCTGAACACTTTCGTTTGCTTTGTATTACATTGGTATTATTATTTGGTTGTAAACTTTTGCTTTAGCACTTGGTTTCTCCACTTCTCAGCTTGGCATTTCACTCACTCGAGACACTTTCCTGTAGAAATCAAAGGATTTTCTTTTAAGGGGCGGTCCACTATGATTGTGCTGCCACGGATCTCGAACTCCTCGCACGGGTGGCAGTCGGGCGACTAAACGCAAATCACCTCATCTGCTTACGGGCCATAAAATAAATGTCTTACGAGTGCGCCTCAATTGACCGAACAATAAACTCAATTTGCATTGAGCTCTCTGCATTTGTGTGGGTGCGGATGATTGTGCCGTCTTGCGCTTGATTGAATCAACAGCAAGCAAGTGAACAGATTTGGATTCTGTTTAGCTCTCGGACACTTTAACAACATAGTACGGAGTACACAGTCGCACTGGATTAGTGCGCTTAAGTGCGCTTAAGAGGAGCCTTTTTAGCTATTTGCCTCCATTTGGCACTTATTCAATTGAGGCATTTTGGGGACATTTCGAAGATGCCAAGATGCGCCACCAGGAGCGAGTAATTATGTCCGGCAAATCTCGCCCAGGAAAACACAAGTGTCCAGCTAACGACAAAGACCTTCAAGGGCCGCTAAGTAGGTCGTCCTATATGGTTGGTCTACATGTATATTTGCTATACCCCAAACAGAGTGTTTGTTTCATACATCTTTTCTTTTACGTGTTTCACCTTTTGCTTTACGAATGAAATCATTTACCATTCTTGGTCTTTTGGGATTTAATATTGAATCCTAATTCTAATTATTTTATATAAATCGCTTTAATGTTAGTTGAGCACAAGTTTTAGTATGTCTTTATTTTACACCCATTTCACATAGTTACTTCCGCTACTTAGAAAACTGGTAAAAATCCCTTTAAAAAAATTCACAAATCTGGTTGCTTTGTGTTTCCCTTTCTTTGATTTTCAATTATATTTCTCGCTTTTCTTTGTCTGTTGTTGTGGTTGCTCTTTCTTGCTTTTCCCCATTTTCACGCTTCTTCTTGCTTCTGCTCTTGTTTTTGTTGATAAATTCGGATTTTTTGGGAGCGGCTCATTTGGTTTTCTCTTAAACTTTTCCTTTTTTCTCGCGTGGAAAAACATTTTTGGCAGACTTACTGGGGAAAATGTACGAAAATTTCATGCTTACTAGCAACAAATGTGGGAATACAAAAAAAAGTGACCATTATGTGTAGGATTGATTTTTCTTCAAATGGTTTTTCTTTTCAGGTTTTACTGAACTGAAGCTGCGGCAACTGATGACGCGTAGTCAACATTTAAAAATTTAAAGAAGCAAAATCTGTCTTTGTTTTGGCAATTCTTGGAGTTGGTTTCTTTGGGCATAATTTGAATTTTCTTTAGCTTTCCCAAGCACCGCACATGGAAAATGCTTGCAAAATGGCACACTGACCACATATAAACACTCGCACGCACGCACACACACAGCACACAAACGCACACATACACACACAGACACACACGGGGATTACAAGTTGGCAGAACAGTGGCAGCGAAGTCAGCAGCGGCATCGACTGCCAACACAATTTCCATTTGCCTATTCCGCTTTTTCACTTTGTTGTTGTTGTTGTTGTTATTTGGCCAGAGGATGTGGTGTGTTGTTGGTGCCAGGATTCCTTCGATAAGGACTATTTACCGAGCCAAGTTTCCTTTGAGCCGCCGTCGCTCTCGAGTCGCAAATTCACACTGAGCCGGAGTTTTGGATTCGGTTTTGGATGCTGGTTGCTTCGCACTCGGATGCTGCTGGTTGTGCTGCTTTGGTCTTCTGCCGCCGCGGCCAAGGACTCAGGCGCAGGCTGTCGGCGCAGAAACCATCGCCCCAATTCTCTTCGCCTTGGTCCTTTTAAGAGAGCCGGAAGAGCGCGTATTAAGTGAAGAGCGGAAGCGCGTGGTGGATTAACCACTTGAAAACCGTGGCGCCCGCACTTCAGCAAATGCGTTGCAAATGCACACATTACGTCCACTTGTAATTAGCGGGCTTAATGCACATCAAGCATCCGCTTTTCGGCGGATATAGGGAGGGAAGTCCCTGCGACAAGCCTATCGAGATTGCAAATCGAGTCGAGTGTTGCAGCGATCAGTATATGCCTGACACCGATCAAGCGCTTCAATGACTTTCAACGATAGTGTAATATATCGGTATAACTTACAGGATTTTAAATGAAAAAGCAACAAGATTAAACTCGTTTTAGAATAGCAATTAAATGTTTAATTTTCGATTGACTTTATAAATATTTAAGTTAATATTAATAATGTAATATAAATATCAATATACTAGATTTCTTGATATTTATGCGTAGAGCTTTGAAAGCATTGTATTGTTTTACACTGTTTACAATGCTAGAATATTTTTTTGTTATAAATATTTTATTAATAAAAGTCTTAGCATAGTGCCTGGGCACAAATTTGCCCAACTAAAATATTGCTGAAGGTTATGTTAACCACTTTTCAAAAAAAGATTTAAAACCTATCGCATTCGCTTCATTCGACGTCCATCTCTAAGTGTGACCCTTGGATGTGGCGATTGTACGGGCTATCGATAACTCCGACGCGACAGCGACGCGGCAGAGAAAACTCGTTGATGCCTTTCGTTTGACTAATTTTATATAACTTTCGGAGTGACAACACGGCCGACACATAAACAAAAAATATATCCTAGCTTGTGAATATTTAGGCACACACTTCACACACCTGCAACGCGGCCTGCAGTTCCAAATTCTTCGTGTTTTCGATCAAGGTGTTCCAGGCGGTAAACAAACAACAGCAACAACAGCTGGCACCACAAAAACAACAACAACACGGCGAACAACCTGTAAGACCTTGAGGGGATTTTTTTCGGATTTATATTGCGCGGCAATGGCAATCTAATCTAAATTATTCCACCAGGTGCGCTTCTGATTAACATTTCTGGTCAGATATATTCAATTAGCAAAGCGGTAGCATCATGTCGATCAGGAGAGCTATGTCCACAACGGCCTCAAAGGAGTGGCGGGATTACTTTATGAGGTCTGTTTGTTGGTTATCAATTGGCCTTATATGACTTATTGTAAATATTGCTTTTTATATCCACAGTACCCACTTCTGGGGCCCGGTGGCCAACTGGGGTATTCCGGTGGCTGCTCTCGCCGACACACAAAAGAGTCCCAAATTCATCTCCGGCAAAATGACATTGGGTAAGGATATCCCCCCTTGGGTTTTGGCCTCCATCTGGCATCCATACACGCGCGACTGGCATCGAAAGTTTTCGCTTAAGATGTCGTAATCAGAGCCGCTGTGATATGTTCTAAACAAATCACTCTATAATGCCTGATAAGCCAGATACGGAAACTGTCGAAACGTCTGCCGATAAGATTGCACAGAGAAAAAACTAAGCACAATTTGTCCATTTTACTCCATAATCCGATTCCATCGGAATAAGATGCCAGCGAGGCAATATGCACATAATGTAATGGAAATTATGACAAATTTTGCTTATAATTTGTCCTGTGCCTTTGCCTATGTAAATAAGTCTCCCAGAAATGCTTATCCTCGATCTTTTCCAGCTCTGACCCTGTACTCGTGCATCTTTATGCGATTTGCCTACAAGGTCCAGCCCAGGAATTGGCTGCTCTTCGCCTGCCACGCTACCAATGCCACCGCCCAATCGATCCAGGGTCTTCGCTTCCTTCACTACAATTACGGGTCTAAGGAGCAGCAGGCGTAAATGTAATCCTTGCCCCGAAATCCACTTCCCCGAGACGCGACGCGCGAAGCCACTTCAAATGTTTACCCAACAGCAGCAGCTATCGCAATTTACTGCCACCACACGCAACGAAGATCTAGCAAATTGCACTGCCGCAATCCCATTCAAATCAAATCCAAGTGGTGGAGTAATTGCCGTGAATCACACCCGCACAATCGGCTGAATCTCGAATCGCGAAGTTGTCGTGCCCCAGTAGCCGTTTTCGCTGGGGTCAAATTCCAATTCCAATTGAGTCTATACCCAACTTGTTACTTTGCCCATTTAGTTAATTCCGTTAGGCAGTTGATCAAAATTTTAAGTCGGTGCAATGCTTAGATTACGATTATATGAATATGGTTTAAAATCCAATAAAAGATATCAAAATCTAATTTTGTCTAGTGTCTGTCAATACAAAATGGTTGTAATAAAATTGTAACATTTAATCATTAAAATGAAGAACGTTATAGAACCCATTCAAATATACAAAGTTAGTTGATTTTGTCACGTTTATTGAAACATGCTTTTTATTCAAACAATTACGGTTATATAAGTTGATATCTGTAAAATATACATTTCAATTGTTCTTAACAATAGCATATTTTTTTGTTGACATTTTTTAAACTTTTTTTTGTTCATCAATGGGGTTAAAACATACGAACTCGTAATCATTTTTTTGTTGTGCTTTTTTTTTTTTTGATTACGCTTTGGACGAAAAACATATCCGTGGGTATAAAAATTTTTTAGTTTTCTCAAACATAATAAAAGTAAAATTAAAGTTAAACACTCCTCGCGCACTATGGGCGCCATCACTATGCCTAATAAGTGGCTTAACTGATGTCCACATGGAAATGGAAATTTGATTTCTGCTTCTCGACTTCTTCAACGACAACTTAACTAACTAAACAATTGGATGACGACGATAGGTACTATGACAGGCTTATGCTCCGCAATTTCTATTCTATGGCTACGAGAATCTCAGTCCTGCTCCTGCTTAACGTAAGTGCTCTTCTGCCGCTGGCGCTCCATCAGGTACTTCTTGAACTTCCGTTCCCGGGAGGCCACTTCGTCGGCCCGGGCACGCAGTCGCAGATTCTCGGCCAATAGCGTGTCCTCGGCGCGCTTCTCCTCCTCTTCGCGCACCTTCGTCTTCCGGCGCGATACGCGGCTCGCTTCGTTGTTCTTGAGTCTGTCCTGGTAGGCCTTCCTCTCCTCCTCGCTTTTCATGCTTGACATGAGCACGGGATCGGGACCGTCGGCATGATCCTTGGCAGGGCGACCGCGCTTCCGCTTGCCGCTGATTCCGCTGGCTGGCGAAGGGCTGAACACGGACGTACTGGCTGTTGAATAGGCGGGCGAGGTGGGAGCAGTGAGGAAGCCACCATAGCCGGTCTGGCAGGTGGGCGCCGCACAGCTGGAGCTGGCTGAGTAGTTGCTGTGTGGTGTGTTCGGCGCCGAGAAGTCGGTGGTAGTCTCCTCTTCGGCACTGCGTAGATCCTCTACGATGTCTGCATGGGTGCTGCTGCTGATGGAAGTGTTGCTGGTGCTGGTACTGGTACTTGTGGTGGGAGCCTCGAACTGCAAATAGGAGAGATTAAGTAAATTAGGCTGTGCTGGATATTTCGACTTCAAAAGAGCTGACAATTTTTCGGTACACCATTTAATCTGTTCTTTACAGATACTTACCCGATCATCATTCAGGAGCTGGTTGATAATCTCCGGTGTGGTCGGACTGAATGCTGGAGCTAGCTCGGTTTTGATCTGGAGCATCAGTCGGCTGCGCTTGGTGGGCTGCGACTCGACCGGGGCCGGAGCAGAACGCTTGATGTTGGTAATGATGGGGTGTTGGATGGGGGCTGGGATGGCCGCGGCGACGTCACTGCAACTGCTGGCAAAACTGCCGCTGACGTCCTCCACAAGGCCGAAGCCGAGCTCCTGGCTGCTGGTATAGCTGATGTCGAAGCTGGTCATGTCGGCGAGCAGGGGCTCCTCCGTGATGAATTTGGTGGTGCTGGATGTGGATGTGGCCTGAGAGTAGGTGGCGAGATAGGGGTCCTCTGAGCTGGTGAGCATGGCCGTTGGCTGCGAGTTGTGGAATATGTTGATGAAGTCCAGTTCCTGCTCCTGGTTGATGTCGATACCGACGCCGGACATCGATGACATGTCGAAAGTCTCCTCCTCGTTAAGCAGGTCATTCAATTGTAGAAAGTCGTCGTCTAGGTTGTCGTTGTTCATCCCGTCCATTGCCGGACTGAAGGGATCCGTCTTCTTGCCCTCAAGCTCAATCAGATCCTCCTCGGCAAACATGTTTATATCAAAGTCAAGAATATCCGTCTCAGTAAAAATCTCCTTTCCGTTTTCGCTGTTGCACGTCGATGACGTTGCTTCTATGTCTTGCAGGTATTCTGTGATAAAAAAAAAACATTTATTAGTACAAGTCAATTAATATTGAGGCAGATCGTGCTAAATGGGTGTGCATAAATTGAATTTAGTTTTAGGTAAATATATATTTTTTTTTTGGAGAAAAGGGTAAGATACCAGCAAATTGATTGATTGTATAAAATATTCGAAAAATAATTGTTATTTAATATATATTTAGTTTTCAAAGTCTCAACTATCTAACTGAATTAAAGTTACAGCGAGTACGTCATTGATTGAACGCAGTGTCACTTTAGAGTTATTCTAGGCGATCCATACATAGAACACCCTGTATTGTGCAAATTTAGTTGTGAAATTAGCCAAGAGAAAAGGAACAAAACAAAATCGAAATGAAAATAAAAAATAAAACCAGAAAAACAAAAAGTGCTGAAAGAGAAATTAAAATCTATTACATCTGTTAATTTGTGCAAACTAACAACAACCAAAACGTGCGTATAGCCAAATAAAATAAAATTATTATTCCATTACTTTTTCACCAATTATTCTGATTCGAAAAAACAGTCTAGTTTTTTTCTTTCCCTCTCTCTCTCTCTCTCTCTCTCTCCCTCTGTGCCGGGTGCTCAGCCAGTGACGCATTGCGCGACAACAACGACTGACAACAACCACACAAAAATCGGACATGATTTTTCCTGCTCTCTTTGAGCACCGTAGTGACGTAGTGAGTGTGTTTGTCATGTTAGGGGCTGACCATAGACAAAGTCTTATTTCTTTCAAGAACAAAAACATAATTTTTTAGAAAATAACTGGCATGTAAATCTAAAAATGAGAAATGCAAAAAGAAAACAAAAACAGTGGTTAAATATGGGGCGATCGCGTACAAGTGTAAACTAATTGCAGTCCCATTTTGAATGAAAACCATAAAGACTTTTATTAATTTTAGGTTTCACCAAATATTTACCTTTGCTGTCTTTTAAGCGGTTCCGATTTTAAAAATCGGTTCAGATTTATCCGCGGACCAAAAACACCTCTTAACGCTGCAACGATTGAATCCAAACTGAATTGGGGCTCAAGTTATTGTATATCTCTAGTAAGAGAGCCGGCCTGTACATGTGCCTAACAAACACAGACACAGAACAGCTGTCGGCGCAACAAGTTAGAAGGCCATCTCGCTCACACTCTCAGATTCTCAGAATGTGGGAGTTCTCTCTGCTCTTTCTGTCTCTTTCTGCATCTGCCGGCTTTTTTCTACATAGATTTTTGAACAACATAGGCCGTAACTAAGTTAACCATTCGGATTGCACCAATACAATTGCCTCTTGAATTTCACCAGAGCGGGGAAGGTTCGGGAATATAATATTGCCATTTATGGAAGTGGATCTGCCTAATGAGAACTGCGTTTCCCGGAAAGAGGTGCACCAATCGACCTTAAGTTTACAAGATCACCAAAGTTGAAAGAATTAATTTTTTTATCTAAAAACAAAAGTGAAAACTCTCAAAACAATAAACAAAAACGGCAGTGAAATACCACTTTCAAACAAACAAAATTTATAAAATATTTCTTAAGCTGTAACAGTGCGCATTCGCAATGCATTTTGCCAAAAAACAAACGCACACACATGTATGTGTATGTATGTATATGTACACATAGAAAGAGAGATCAGTCGAGTTTATATGTGTGCTTCCGTCTCTTAGGCGCTTATTGGCTGAGAGAACTTGATTCAAGTCAGAGCGAGAGAACAAACAGGTGTCTTCGCTTGTCGCACGCTATTTTTCTCGCTCTCTCAATTTTCGCTCATCATTCTTATTGAATTTCACAATAAATATTGAACTAACCTAAGAGAGACAGTGAAACAAAGAAGAATTGGCTTTTGAAATTAAATTAAACATTATGTTACCCTTTACTTCTAGAATACCCTGAAAAGTAGTATCATATTGACTAGTTTTCGAGAGAATATTGAGTAAAATATTGCATTAGCCGGCTAGAAAAACGTGCGCCAGAATTTGGGTCATGAATCAGCTGTTGCATTCTCTCGATTCTGACGTCACAGACCCGACGAGCCCCTCCGTTTAAATGGAAAGGACTATTTATGCATCAATGATGCAATCCCAGCATGGGACGCGGAAAACGGACTTATTGTATACTACGAGTAACTGATCATGCGAAGTGTGTAATTTATTGTTTGTACTATGGTTTTAATTCATTTAAGAATATTAGCAGATCTCATAATTTGCGCAATTCCTTTGCTAAAAATCGAGGCGGCCAACTCATCGGTCACGAATTCAATACGGATAGCAATTATACATACGTGTAATAAACTAATTGGTGTTACGATTTTAACTCTGTTCTGATTGGACATTTTCAAAATGATGACCTATACATATTAACATCCAAACACATATTAGCGAGTTCTTTATCAGTGGTCGTCGTAATGAAAGATACATATGTACTATACATATTCATTCAAAGCTTAAAAACCCGAATTGTTTTCTTAACTGCGCCATCAGGTGGGAAATGCACCTCAAACGCAAACGAAAAAGTGAATCATCGCGGAAATTTAAAAAAGAAAACTGTCATAATTTCTTCTATCAATTAAAAACATAACAAGGTATGTGTATCTTCTTATAAAATGCCTCTTTTACACCAACAATAGTGAAACCCAATGAGCAGAGGGACTTCTTTTGACAATTCACATTACAGAAGTATGTACATAAATATATGTATGTATGCACATATGTTGGCTATCTTAATATATGAATTTATATAATTTCCATGTTTGAAATGACACGGCTTGTATAGTTTATCGGCCTGGTGACCGCAGAAATTTTTCTCCCCTCGCTTAAAATTGAGAGCGTAAAAAATTTGCTTGCTTGTGTGAGTATAATAATAATCGTGCGCACGTGTGCGTACTTGCTAGGCGACGATTTTCGAGCCGAAATCAATTTTGGCTAAAAAAGAGAGAGTCTGGAGCGAGCTCTAGGGCCAGCCAAAAAAAAAATCGTGTGCAAAAAAATCCTATGGCGTCACGCATCTTTTTATTCTAGTGCCTTTGGTCTAGTCTATGTAAGAGATATCGAGAGCATGTACTTTATCCGGGTTACGCAGAAATACAGAATCACATTTTGTTCGGTCTAGGTCAAAAGAACAACACTTAAGAAAACCCCTTTCAGAAATAATGACAGTCTTTGAATCTCATTTATGTACATATGTACATATGTATGTATGTTGTGACAGTTCAGGGAGAGAGGAAGGTGTATTATTTCCAGAGATGGAAAATAACTGTTGAAGAAAGTCTTCTCTTAAAATTTGCATTCCAAAGAAATGTATCTGGGATAAGGCTAACTCTGAGATGAAATAAAAAAAATTTATGGGAAACACTTGGGGAAAGAAGTTACCGATAAATGGAAGTACATAGATTGAATATCCTGAGAATATCGATCGTACGAGTAATTACGTTGCCATTTACCGAGAACGTGGACGGAATGGAGGCGCACTGGGCCCCCAGACCGCCCTCAATCTCTCAATCGTTTCTTTAATGGGTCATTGCACTGTGATCTTCGCCTTCGTCCGCTACGTGGTGACTGTACCTCGACGTCCTTGGCAGAGCGAGGGCGCCAGATCCTGGGGATCGTAGCCCGAGCTCGATGCCTGCTATCTGACTCTTTCTCCAACTGATTGTGAATCATTTGTTCGCTTTTTTCGTATTTAACTTTTTTTTTTGCAAAGCAACAGTAATGAGAGAGTGCTGGGTACACAGGCAACACACACACAAAACACAGTACTCACCATCAATGAACACCGGAACGTCTATCTCTTCAACTGTGGCAGTAGGCATTGCTCCACTCACATCCCGGCGGGATGGCGGCTCGTCCGCACCTGTCAGCTGGATACCAGCCATGGCTGCCAGGGTCTGTGTCTGAGGCGCGCTCGATAAAACCGGGACCGTTTGGTTCACCATTGCCGTAGTCGGTAAACCTGCCACCGTTTCTGGTTGCGATCGGGATGTTAGTGTCCCAGTCGTGGGGTACGTTGAGATACGGCACCTCCTCGCCGAACCTATCGGATTTACTAAAGAACTCGTTGCAGGCGCGGCCTGGTTGGATGGCGGACGCGTTGGTACCGACCCTGGTAAAAAGGGTATTCTGATGATGCGAGTTCGAGGCGCTCTGTGCTCTGTCCCGCTGCGAGTGCTGTTGCTGTTGTTGTTGCTGTTGCTGCCTCTGTTGCTTGTGGGCACTCTGATCAGCAGAATTCTGGGATTTGGCTTGCTGTCTATCACGATCGGTATTGTGGTGATCGTTGACGTAGGCGAATCCTTCGTAGGCTCCGTTGGCCTCGTTCTCCTCTGAGAGCAGGAGCAGTTGGGCGACGAGTATGTCCCGCCAGCCGCCGTCTCCTGGTATTTTGCGTTGTCCTCTCGGATTGTCGCCTCGAATGTGGGTGCCGCCTGTACTCGTGCTGGCTCCTGGATCATCAATATTATATCTCTGGGATTTTCGGTAGCCTTCCTCGTTGGCGTTGCCCTGTGGTTGTGGTTTGTTGGTCTCGACGGCAGCACAATGGTCTGGGTTGCTCTTAAGGATGTTGCTGGTGTTGCTCTGGGTCTGGTTGATTGGGTTGCTGTTGTTTGATTCGCTCTTGGGCCTGGCTTGGCTGGTTTGGGCTTCGACGGAGAATGCCATTTTGAACGTGGCTATTGTGTTGTCAAACAATATCGATTTCAATGCGATCGGTGCAGTTTACGGTTTGGTGTACGGTTCGTTTTCAATCGGTTTCGGATCGACAGGATATCAAAATTTATACGCAATTCGTATAATTTTTATCGATTCGGACAGGATTTGGCGATGAGTGGAGCAAGCGCAGTTAAGAGTGTTCGTAAAATTTGTTTTGATTTTTATGTGAAAGAAAATAGACAAAAGAAAAAAGATTTTGTTATTACACAGATCGAGGACGGGCAGAAGCGCGATCCTTTTTGGGGAGTACGCGCCTCCAAATATCTTGGGTTGGCTTGGGTGGGTTAGCAAATGTACAAGTGGTGGTCGTGGGCCTCGGTGTCGCAGGGATCTCGAGGATACGCCTGGCCATCGATTGTCTTAGACCATCATGTTTGACGACTTTCAACAGCTCGGATGTTAGATGCTTAGTGTGTCGAGATGGGTGGTTACGTGGTTGGTAATGTGAGTGGTGTTCTTTTCTTAGCCATTTCGTTAGTTTGTTTCCATTTTTTCGTATGTTTTTTTCCATATTTTTTTCCCATTTTCTTTCTGTGTATTTTTTAAATCTTTTCCTTTTGTTGGTTATTTTGTACATGGATTACTCCTTTTTTGTTTGCTTTTTTTTTTTGTTGGAATTACTCCTTTTTTTGTAATGGAATTACTCCTTTTTTGTAATGGAATTGCTCCTTTTTTGATTGGAATTGCTCCTTTTTTGCATGGAATTACTCCTTTTTTCATATTTTTTCTTTTGTTTTTTGTCTCTTTTCTTTTTTTTTTCATAAAACATTCTTAAAAAACTATTGGTGCAAGGACTAAGAAAGTCGGGCAATCATGAGGCATGTCTTAATAATAGGAGACGATAGGATGTGGATACTCACTTTTAATTGACCGTTAGAAAGAAACAATGAAATTGTTAGGGTCCCTCTAAACAAGCTCTAAAAGAGTCGTCGACACAAGTTCCCCTTAAACTGTAAGCAAAGAAATGAAAAACGCAATTACTTATAGGCCCCACAAGCATTATGATACTACACTTCAGTTACAATTCAAGATAAGTTTGTTTTTTACCCAACCAAATAAGTAGTTCCTTGTTTGATAGGAGTACCTTTCAAAAATATCAGATAAGGTGCTTATAGAAGCACGCCCATTTTTTTCATTTTTTTTTTTTGCGGCTGGTGCTGCGAAAAGCTCTTTCTGAATTTCACAACAGCAGAGGCAAAAACAACAATATGGCGGCCACATCGGCAACAGGTCTTTATACACCAGATGGGCGCTGCGGGTGGGGGGAGGGGGTGTCTAATCAGCAGTTGGCAACCCCCCCCCCCGCACACCGTTAGCCACTAGTTGTCACTTTGATAATTGAGGCACACGTTCGGGTGGCTATGCCATTATCGCAAACAGATATCTAGAAATCGTGGAGCCGGCAAAAAAAACAAACACCAGAAAGCAATTACCTCGGTGGAAAATTTCCCCGAAAAGCACACGCGAGCTTTGGCTAATTACACACTAATATATAGAAATCTAATCACTCGAAGCGCCCTATAATTAAATGTTTCCACAAAAATCCCCTGACAGTATAAAGTTTGATTGTATCTGTATGCGTGCGTTTGTTCGACGCAAGTGACGTCAGCAGTGCACTTAAGTAATTCAATATGGCGACTCGCGAGTTAAAAACAACAAAAGCGCCCTCTATGTACTACACTACTACTATACGTATATCTATATTACTTAGCATATGGAATGCTGATTGCTTTACACTACTACTTACATCAATTCGGTAAATGTGTCTTCAAGATTGGTGGTCTGGTTTTTTTGGAAAACCCGACCGCGAATTCACTTGTCTTTTCTGCTACGCAATAGGTTGGGTGGTTCCTGGCACCACCACTTGTGTATTGCTTCAAGTCCGGCCGTTGCTCGGATATAAAGGATTACTTTCTGGGATAGCGACAAATGTCCACTGTTATTGTTCCGCGATGAACAACAACGATTGCCAAGTCTTTACACTGGGTTTCCTTGGTTATATGTATTCTATATGTATTTTATAGAACTAACTTCACTGTGCGATCTCTGAGTCAACCGACTGCTTGGAGTATTCACTACGTTTTGAACGGCTGCTAGTGGCGAACAGAAATGAAACTGTTGGATTTGCTGTGCACTGTGAATTTCATTCGTTGTGAAATTCAAAAAGCTCCCACAAACCAGTTTGCCATAGCCAGATACTTTTCCCTATCGGTGTGTGTCGGTGTATTTCAGATAAGCGTTCGCTGTGAGCAAGCAAGAGAGCGCTAAAATTCCCTGTTGCCGCCAGATGGCCTGCTTTTATAAAATTTCCCCGGCATATACTATTTTCATATGAGCTACAAGTTGGAGGCTCTTTGTCACAGCCGGCCGGTGTTTTTCATATTTGTATGTAAGTATGTACTTTACCGAACCAAACATTGCAAAGTACATTTTAGTGAGACTAAGTATTCATGAGTGAGATATATTATAGGCATGAGTCATAATCGTTTGCTTGGGTGGACCGACCTATCACAATATCATTTCTATTAAATAATTAGATACATACATTTTGCACAATGAAAATAAATTGTATTTTTGACTTTCAATGCAAAAATATATAAAGACCTCTTTTTAAAATTAATGAATTTTTTTTATTAATATCTATTTATTCATAGGTTTTTTCATCAATATGTAAAAAAATAATAACAAAACTATTAACAATGAACGAGAAAAACAACTAAGTTTCCAAGTTTGCACAGATTTGACACTGTCAAGAAATTTTTTGCACAAAGTACTTAAGCTATCTTAGACTTATAGTTCATAAGAAATTATAATAACTTGAGGTAATTCTAATACTTTGCATGCATACCCTTAGCATTAATAAAATATTGCAGAAGTTTTTTCATTGAAAAAATAACTTTTCAAGATCATTTTGTTTTGGGATCTTATATTCTTTGGGTCAAGAACTTTAAACAAAATTAAAAACACAAAAGAACGAGGCATGAGAATGCATGGTTATACTAAATAATAATATATGTACGCATCTGTATGTATGTATGTATGTATGCATTAGCCCAAGGGAGTGATTTAGTTGGAAGTCTTTTAAATTTCAGAGCAAATGCATTCATTTTCTAGATTGTTTGGCCTTTAAAAATAATAGACTGTGAACCCCACGACAATCCAAAAATCGTTGAGATGTGAACTTGGGAAATTTCTTCACGTTCTTTCTCTTTCGTACAGCTCATTCGCCCACATTTGAAGAGAAGAGCTTTCTTGTCGTGGTATTAGTAAGCTCTCTTTGAATGTGTGCTCAGATAAAAGCTGTTGAATTCTCGAAATCGAAAAGCTCTGCGTACGTACGTATGCATGTATGTATAACAGCTTTAACTGATAATTTAGAAATCCATGAGTCATGCTGATAAATATAAAGCGCAAAATGAGCTTCAGCGGTTGGCAAAAACTGTCATCATGTGATATTTGTAATGGGCCTGATCTGCAGACACAAATACAATATAACCAAGGGGGGGGGGGGTCATTTTGATTATTTGCCCACGTCCTCTGATTTTAGCCCCCAAAGCTGAGGAGCTTAAATGCCAGTCCACATATGCGTGCAAAAATATGTGACTTTCAAACGACAATCTTGCGCAGCGCACCGACTGGCACGAGCTCTTGGAATATCGAAGACGACCATCAACAATGGACGCCCTCAGTTGGCAAATTAACAAAATAAATGGCCAACACGTAGCGATTCGTTCAATCTTTTCACGATGAGTGCGCATTTTTCGATTCCACGAAATGGGAATGGAAAGGTAGGGCGTTTTGCATGTGTAGATGAATAGCAATTGATCTACAAAGCCCCTTCCTTGTTCGATTTGATTATCTTATCTTATCACTTTTATCTGAAACGTGATCTACATATGTACATACAATATAGTGTGGTGGTAGCTAAAAGTGTATGACTAAGTTTAAAGTGATTTTTTGCAACAAGCAGTTGTCTGGCATATCCAAAAATGTGTTTTTTTAAGCTGTTTCGGTGTGCTCAGTCTCTAAAGTTTTAAATTAGTAAAGCCAAAGATTTTTGTATCTTCCCTACCATATATGCATGAATGTCTGTAACTCAACAGGTCACCATTATTAATTATTTAGTAATCATCCTAAAGATACAAAATTTAAGACTAGTTACTTAACTAATAATATAGAATAAGATATAAGACAGAATCCGGTTTAGAAACCCCATATAAATTTATTATTTTAAGCGTCACGTTTTCACATGTAATCAAAACACCTATCAAAACAACGCCCTACAAAAGTTCACGATTACTATAGGCCTATAGGTAGGTGGCCTCATCTATCTATGTATACTCGACGTGAAGTGTACCCAGTGTCAATGACACCGCCAGCAACAAAGTTGTGGCAACAAATGTTGCTGGCTTTGGGAAAATGAGAAATGTGGCCAGTAGTTGCTTACCCTCCATCATGTTGCTGCCACGTTGAGCAGGTTCCAATGATGACGGCACTAATATGATCTTGATCCTTGTTGCTCCTTATCTCCGGTGACTATTTGACTTATTCGAATCGGTTTCAAAAGAAAGTGCGGCGACTAAAGCGACGGCGGTTAAAGTCACGCTTCTTTCGTAGCAACTTGGAGCGTCGTAGGATCTTAGTGCCCGTAGTGCCACCAGTGCCGGTGCCGATCGTGGAGGTCTCGATATTGATTGAATTGTTGCAATAAAACTTATTGTTATGCCAGCCGCGCATACGCATACACATAAAGTTGTTGAGCATGGGAACCTGCTGCTGCGAATGTTGCACACACATGAAGACAACGACAGGCGAATGTTGCATGACGTTCTTAGGCGACGCGATGTTGGATTTCCCGCTTTTTCTCGACACTGCTGTTGCTGTTAGTGTTGCACCAACCGCAGGCAGAACGAACATAATATTGGGGCAAAATGCCTTTGAAGTGTTTTTCTCTTTTTTTTTCTTTTTTTTTTTTGGTACGGTCAGCTGTTGCTTCAGTGATACCACTTGTGTAGATCGGGCGTATGCTTAATGTACTCGTCAAGTGTTCGTGTTCACAAGCGCTTATCTATATAGCATCTAGATACAACTGTTATCTGAGATACCGAGATACGAAGTATATATAGAAATTGTTTGTTTAATTTTCGCCAATTTATTGCGTCTCTCGCAAATGTTTTTCAGGCTGTTAATCACTCTGAACTTTGCACTCAAAGTTGAGTTTATCTGGTACGTTTTACACGAAAAGAAATTACTGTTCTATGAATAGGATATCTTTGTAACGAGGTTCAGCGTTTGATGCCATTAAGATGGGATTCTAAAACACGTATCGAAAATTTCACAAATTCCACGCTGATTTGCACACCGAAAGCTCTGTCGTTTGCCTTGACTCACTGAATTGTTGTTCTGTTCGCGACGAAGTATTGTTACTAACTGACTCAACTGCGAGCACTGGACGGCAGCCGCTGGCCGGGGTTGATATAATTTTGCTGACGTCGTTGCCGGTTTCATTCACCGCTCCGTCCATATACCCTTTCCCCACCACCAATATATATTCACATATATTCACACACACGCGCTCTCTCAGCTGCTGTGTCTATTTTCTATGGCCGTGCCCCCAAAACATTTCCACGCGGGGATCTTTTTCTCTCATTATTTTTGTGATGCGGAGGATGGGCCACTCGGATAAGTGGGTGCCTCTACTTCTTAGATACTACTCTACTCTAAAACCCTTAGCTGGTTGAAAGCAGCTGAAAAAGGTGTAAACAATGCATTAGCATCAACTGATTTAAGTTCTGAAAAAAAAAAATTTCCATGTGCTATTAACTTGAGGCAAAGTATTACATACAACACAGTTAAGTTAATATAACAAAAAATATATATATTTTCAATAAACTGTGCAAAACGCAGACAGATTATTCATAGCCGTTCATATTATTTGGCTAGCGACAGTCTGAAAATTGCACAGATAGCATTTCGGTCTAAATTGGCTACAATAGATAAGAGAAGCTAAAAAAAAAGAATAAATTTTACTCTGCACCCAGATAATTTAGAAACGTAGATATTAAGGTTGTAAGTAATAGCAACTATGTTTGCTCACAAAGGGTTAATAAACTGGTATTTAATAAAAAGCCGCGAAACTTAAGTATAGTTCAATACTTTGCGTATTTTTTCGCGCCTAAATATTCATTTATATTCATATGATCATTCACAGGATTTTTAATGTAAATGTAAGTATTTATGGTTACATATGTCACCTATGTCCGCTCCAAAAGGTATAGGGCAACTGGTTTGGCAGCCTGCCATGCAGCAACAACAAACAATACAGATTCGCACTCTTTCTCTCCACGTGAGTGAAACTCTCTCTCGCTGGTTGAGATTGGCTGATGCAACACTTGCCACACGTTGCAACAGCTGTTTTAGTCTGGCCCAGCTGATTCGTATTGTTGGCTTGTTGCCAGAGACTGCGAAAATCTCTTGGCAACATGTTGCCACAACTTTTGGAAAACTCATAGTGTTGTTAAACATGTTGGGCGAAATTTTCACACCGGTGCAGGGCAAAAAGGGGGTGGCTTAAACTGTAGCTGGCTGGCTGGCTTAAATTAGCCGGCCGATGATTCATTTTGGGGGTTGTCCACTTACATAAGATGAGCTCACCCAATGTGAAAACTCTTTAGTCGCTGGAAGAAACTGCGCATTTCGACACAGAAAAGCCTAAACAAGCAGAACGAACATTTGTTTTGTAGATTTATAATTTTTCAAAACATACAATCGCATTGCACTTTGCGATTGGCCTTGACACCCTGACGTGGTTCCATTTGGCGACACTGTTCCTGCTTTTATCTTCTCCATGGCGCAAGATAAAATCAGAAAGTACAACGTGTTGATCACCTAATGGCCAGAGTCATGCAAACCAAACTCTTGGTGATTTAAATCTATTTCCATGTCTGTCACAAAAGAATACTGCTTATTATTATATGGCGGGTTATAATTTACCAAAGTACACAAAATGTTACAATACAATACAGTTGAATATATACTAGTTAAATGTACATATGTTTTATAACAGCTCATTGGCTGTGTTTTAATGGTTTATAAATGTAAAGTGTTTTTAAAGCATTTTAAATTTCAAATGAAACATTTTTTTTGTGGAAGTGCTGTTTTTTATACTGTTCAGATATATCTCACTGATATTTATGATGATTCTTTAATCGTATGACTGTACAGTACCCTCACACTTTAGTTCTCTGTATGGTGTGTTGACTGTAGTCAAACCGCTCCCAAAGAAAGTCGGGCAAAGTGAATGTACCTAGGCGCGCTCCCGCTGAGCATTTGTTGTGTTGATGAGATTAAAACTGGAACTGGGAATGGAATTGAATGCGTCTTAAACGGAGAACGGAGAAATGAGAGGCTTTGTGGACACTTAAAAGTATGCGGCTCTCTTGAGCCGTACTTCAGTACGCTGACGTCGACTGAAGAATCGCTTTGTTCTGCGCTCTCAAATATATTTAATTTGGATTTGGAACTGGATTTATGTCAACATGCAATTTCTGCAGTGGATTTTTACACTATGGCTAATTGCTGGTTGCTCCGCTGGCCCGCAGAATGTCCTGCTGCTTCTGGCTGACGATGCCGGCTTCGAATCGGGCGCCTATCTGAACAAATTCTGCCAAACTCCCAATCTGGACGCACTGGCAAAACGCGGATTGCTTTTCAACAACGCCTTCACCTCGGTAAGCAGTTGCAGTCCCAGTCGCTCGCAGTTGCTCACCGGCCAGGCTGGTCACTCCAGCGGAATGTATGGACTCCATCAGGGCGTGCACAACTTCAATGTTCTTCCGGATACCGGATCGCTGCCCAATTTAATCCGTGATCAAAGTGGCGGACGGATCTTGAGCGGCATCATTGGCAAGAAACATGTTGGGGCCGCCAACAATTTCCGTTTCGATTTCGAGCAAACAGAGGAGCAGCATTCCATCAACCAGATTGGCAGAAACATCACCCGGATGAAGGAGTATGCCAGGCAGTTTCTCAAGCAGGCCAAGGACGAAAAGAAACCCTTCTTCCTGATGGTCGGCTTCCATGATCCCCATCGTTGTGGCCACATCACCCCGCAGTTTGGAGAATTCTGTGAGCGTTGGGGCAGCGGAGAGGAGGGAATGGGCAGCATACCCGACTGGAAGCCCATCTACTACGATTGGCGTAACCTGGACGTGCCCGCCTGGCTGCCCGACACGGATGTAGTGCGTCAGGAGCTGGCTGCTCAGTACATGACCATCTCGAGGTTGGATCAGGGAGTTGGTCTAATGCTGAAGGAGCTAGAAGCAGCCGGCGTGGCAGATCAGACACTCGTGATCTACACCTCCGACAATGGACCACCGTTTCCCGGAGGCAGAACCAATCTCTACGAGCACGGCATACGATCGCCCCTGATCATTAGCTCTCCCAATAAGGAGGATCGTCATCATGAAGCCACTGCTGCCATGGTCAGTCTTTTGGATATATACCCCAGTGTAATGGATGCTCTTCAGATTCCCCGACCGAATGACACCAAAATCGTTGGCAGATCGATACTCCCAGTACTGCGGGAGGAACCTCCGATCAAGGAGAGCGATTCGGTGTTCGGTAGTCACAGTTACCACGAGGTGACCATGGCCTATCCCATGAGAATGGTGCGCAATAGGCGCTACAAGCTTATCCATAATATCAACTACTGGGCAGACTTCCCCATCGACCAGGACTTTTACACTTCACCCACATTCCAGCAGATATTGAATGCCACTCTCAGGAAGCAAACTCTGCCATGGTATCGTTCCTTGTTGCAGTACTACCAGCGACCCGAATGGGAGCTGTACGACATTAAGACGGATCCCTTGGAGCGTTTCAATCTGGCCGATAAGGCCAAGTACAATGGCACCCTGAAGCAGTTACGCGAGCAACTGTTCGACTGGCAGGTAGCCACCAAGGATCCCTGGCGATGTGCTCCGCACGCTGTGCTCCAGGAGCAGGGCGTCTACAAGGATCAGCCCGTCTGTCTGACCTTGGGCCACGAGGCGTTGCAGCGGCCCAAGCGCAGGATTCTCGGTCAGTATGAGGAGTATGTGGTCTTCTCGTAGGTCTGACTAAGAGTATTCAATAGATTGGGTGTGTTGTCTTATCGCATGTCCAATGGTTGATAACTCAACCATGCCAATGTTTTTCACTTCACATGCCGTTACAGTTGCGGTCATACAAATAGGAATTGCAAAAGGTAGAAATGATAATATTATATTAATGTATATTCTTATTAAAATAATAAAAAAAAAGTAACATACAATACTTTCAATAATAAACTTTGTTTAACTTTGAAGCGAGCTGCTAATCTTTAAGCATGGCTAATAAAAAGATCAATGTTTTCAAAAGCAATGGTAATCATAAGAATTAAGCATTTGTTTAGAGTATGTACATATGTATGTTCTTTGAACAAATTTCCAAGTTTACATTAAGGGAAAACTTTAATTGCTTTTTACAAACAAACAGATAAAAATATATTGCCTTGATTTTCACCTGCGCAATGCCAAAAAAATAGCCAACAGAATTGGCAAAGAAAGAAGACTGAAGATTCCCCCACTGACTGAATTGGTTGCATCAGCCCAGACTGGCAAACACTCGTGTCCTGGCAGCATGACCTCACCCACTTTTTGGACTGGAGGCGTGGGCATCAGGGGTTGGATGCTGCGTCACGTTTCAATGTCATGCCCACTGGGTCAGTGGGATAGGGGAGGGGAGGGTGTGCTGGCGGCTGCCTGTGTCTGTGTGTGGAAAATCGAAAATTTCAATGCTTCTGTTGTAGTTTATTGGTGGCGCCTCCGGATTCCCACATCGCCCACCACCACCCATTCCCAGCAGCATTCGAGTCTCTGTGTTACACAACAGGCAGCACGTTTTATGGTTTTAAGGTCAGATGGGAAATATCAAAGAGTAAACGACGTTTGCTTGTTTTTTTTTTTGTTGTTTCTCAGTTATGACTTTGAACGAAAGACACATTAAAAATTAAATTTTATTAATTTTGGTTTGCATAAATTAGGGTCTTCAGTTTTAGCATAGTTATTATTATTATGTATATGCCTTGTAATATATATTATTCAAGTTACCGCCCACACAAAAATGCAAAATTACAATAATTATTGTTTGAAGTTCGGGCCCCGCTGCACGTGGGGCAAGTGTGTATCGCGTGGAAAGATAGTCTCCAGGCGATGGGTGGATCCTCCCCAGATGGGGTATCCTCTGGAAATGTTCGCACTGGCAGTCTGTCCGTCCACGAGGCAAATGTTTCATCTTCGCACTCGAATATATAATTCTGTTAAATGTTTTCTTGGCATTTAACAAATTTATTATCAACACAAGTTGCATGGCTTTCAATTCAATGGTTTTCTTCATACGTAAATATATATGTATCTTGTGTATATCATTCCTAAACGTACGAGTATATATATGTATATACATTCGTATGTATATCGTGCATAGCTGTATGCCAACATGAGACTATTTTGAATCATTTTATCGGTTTGCCGTCGAATGTTTATTATTATCTCGTTAAATATATAAATATTTGATCTAGAGTTGCGGTTGGTAAACGCGTTAGTAGGTTCGTAAGTGTTGCTATGCTTCGATTGACTTGACTGGATTTTGCTTACGTTTAAAGTTATTATTATCAACATTTTTGTGGAAATCGTTTAACTAGTATTATGCTTGTTGGTTGGTATTGTTTAGGAGGATTCTGTTACATTTACTTGCCGCTAGTACTTTTTATCTGTTATCATCGTTTAAATATTCATTATATTGTTTACGTTGCTGCTCAGTATAATTTATAATAAATACATAATAATAAATATACATGTAGATAATACGCTTAATAAATATATTTATACATATATTTGATTTCATTTAATATATATATATATAGTTGTTATGTATATAATTAACAAACAAAAAAAACAACACACATAAAAAGGAGCAAAAAGTAGGATACAAATTTCGCTTGTTTCATCCTCGAAAAATTGAATTGAATTATTCTTTACATTGAACAACGAACATCAAGAACGGTATTCCGTATGCCTTTTAGAATAGAGTGTGGGGAGTATTGTTTTTGCACAAATATACGTAGGTAGAGTAGGTATATGTAGGTATTTTCGGGTATATAATAAATATGTATATGCATGTGGGCGGGCGTATGGTGTGGATACGTAGCTTTAGCCTATAAAGGGACATTTGCATAGAGAGCGCATTGGCGTAGGTTGGTTTAAATTACAACGATGAGACCGGATAAAAAGACCTCCGAAAACTGGAGGCTAGAAGAACTCAGGTGGAAAGACAAAAGAGACGCGCCTCCATGGGCGTGATTAAGATTACACGGGTAATTTAGTTAATTAGCTAGAGTGTTTTTCTGTTTGCTTCTGCCGCCGGACCAACTGTTCTAATACGTGATCGATCTATTGTGTGAAGTAGTACTAAATGTTCGCAACTTGCAACGAACAACAAAGCTGACGTTTGAGAATCAAAGGTAAAAACGCAAGGAAGTGGCATTGCGCGCGTAACGTCTTGTAAATTTAGTTAGTTAATACGTACATTAATTTAACTCGTAGTTAATTTGTTAATTATTGTGTTGCCAACTGGTATAATTTTGCACATAAAATTTAGTTAGCTTGCTCTATGGCCACCATGAATTTAGCCTGCTGTGTGCTGCTAGCTAAGCCGTATCGTAATATCCGTAATCGTAGTAACCCGCTCATCTAATTCAACTATATATATATATTTGCATTTATGTGCTGCTGCTGCTGCTTCTGCTGCTCCTGCTTCTGCATCGGCTTGGGCTGCCCAATTTCGCGCCTCTGGTGGCGAAACCAACAATTAAGGTTATTGTTCTCCAATCAGCGATCTACGTACGTCTTCAGCCAGTTTGATAGGATGGGATTGGTTTAGGGATCGGGATTAATACGAGGAACAGGATGAGGAATAGCCTAGTTGCCATTGGGCAGGGGCACCTGCACCTGAACATACGACTGCGGGAAGTAACCGGTGCGGCCATTCACCGCGCCCTCGAACCAATTGTCGTCGACGCGATTCAACAGGGTGATAATGTCGTTCTCCTTGAAGGCCAGTTCGCCGGGATTCTCCGGCTCGAAGTCGTAGAGGGCCTGGCAGCAGGGCTGCTGCTGGCGCTGCGGCGTTACGGCCATCGACTTGGCGGGCGAACGCATCGGCGAGGGCAACGGCGAGGCGCTCGAACTAATGTGAGACGGCGTGCCATCTTCGTTGAGGCCGCCGCCACCGCCGTCCAAGTTCAGATCGAGCAGCGTCTTGGGCACGAACTCGTTGCGTGGCCGGCTCTCCGCCTCGGAGCGCTTCTCCTGCAGTGTCTCCTGCAGGCCTCGAAGGACATCCGCGCATTGCGAATGAAAATCGTATAGTGCCTCGGCAAAGGTGACCAGCTGGGAGACATGCTCCGTATCGTTCTCGAGCAAATTGAACATGCCCACCTGGGCCAGCTGGAGCGATTCACCGAACTTGTCCTCGGCACCACGAATCTCATCGTCCTTGGCCTGTCGGCGACGCTTGCAGTCAAAGTCTAGCCGCCGGCCCTGCAGCTTCTTGCGATGATGCATTACCTCCTTGAGGTCTTTGGTCTGCATATGATGCAGTGGCTCCAAAAAGTTCTGCTTGATGTTGTCGTCCAGCGAATACTTGACGTCGGCCATCTGTTTCAGCGCTTCGCCGAATTCGACGAGCGCCTGCGCGAACACGCTGTTGTCCTCGCCGAGCTTCTTCCCATAAGTCAGCATGCATTCCGCGAGCAGGCCCTCCGGTTGCGGATACGTATTGGACTTGGCCTGTCCGGACAGCTTCGAGATGCCCTTGACCGCTGCCATTTTGGCCCGTGCCGTTGGATTCGGCTGCAGGAACTCCTTCGTCTTTAGCTGCAGCTCCTCCACTAGCTCCACGGTGACGTCCGTCTTGCGTTCCATCTCCATGAAGTCCATGTCCAGTTTGGTGCCCTCGGCACCGCCCATCTTCTCCGTCATATACTGGTTGGCCTTGTTGATCTGCTTTTTGAGTC
Organism: Drosophila melanogaster; assembly: GCF_000001215.4. Lineage (NCBI taxonomy): Eukaryota > Metazoa > Arthropoda > Insecta > Diptera > Drosophilidae > Drosophila > Drosophila melanogaster. The sequence goes on along the minus strand of NT_033777.3, from coordinate 18,907,279 downwards.
CGGCGAAAGCCATGGCTGCTGCTGTCTCTTCTGGTTTTCTTCCTCTGATTAAATTGGTCTTGGGGCGCTCGACGCAGTTGCTGTGAACGGGTTGGTTGGGTTAGTCGAGACTCGATTTCAAATTCAATGTCAATATCATCAAGTCAACAATTTCATCAATGGACTGGATGGCTGCCTCACTGACTGCCCGACTGCCTGGCTGGCTGGCTGGCTGGCTGAGTGTGTCTATTTTTAAAACGTTTACGTTTGGAAGACTTACGCGTACTGCACTTTTCTCCGTTCCTTCTCCGCTGGGGGTGCTACTTTCCGGGGCTCTTCTGCTCGCTCAGTGGAGGCTGCGAGTCGGGAAACTCGAATTGGCTTGGTGAACTGTAGCCCGAGTTCGAGTTCTACTTTTGCTGACCACTACTGCGGGCACTTTCACTCGCTTCGCTTGCTCTGCACGTTCTGCCCCGTTTTTTTTTTTGTTGCTCTGCTCGTAATCTTCGATTTTTTCCAGAACCTTGGGCTGCGTAATGTTTGAAGGACCGTGAGTCGTTACTACTACTACTGGTCGCGCACAGGGGGCGGGGGCTGTGGGGTCGCGTTTTCCTCTCGGCTCGCAAAAATCAATATCTTGACTGTGTACAACAATTTTCAACGGCACTAAGCCACTGGAGCTGCGGGACTATCGATAATTCTGTTAAAAAACATTCAGTGTGACCGGTGGTTCGTAAAATACCAAAATCATTCGCATACAACAACGGACATACACGGGATACGCTCATCTCTAGGCATATGTTAAAGATGTGAGGTACAACTTAACATTTTCATTTAATTTCTTTGCAGGGGGGTATTAGATAGTTATATATATATATCAAAACAATATTAAAAATTAAAGTAATATATATATTTTATATTAAGAAGCCAGAAGCACATAAACAGTTAACATAATATCTTACATTTAATATCTAATACTTATAATGTTAATGCATTATAAATTTGAATTTGAAATCTATGTTGATTGGCAGAATTATTAGACTAGAATAAATATGGTCGGTCCCACTGTCGGTCTCTGTATTTGCTCTGTCCTTGTACATGCTGTTAATCGAATAGCTGTTAGATTAGAATAACAGTTTGGCGCGTAAAATTCTAACATTACAATACATAAATATATTATATTGATAGAAAACGTACTCAGCAAAAATAAAGCTGTATAACTGCTGATGAATGTTACGCTAAGATAAAAATGGAATGACTCAGAATGGATAAGAAAATATCATGTTTATCCTGTTTACCAAAATAACTGTGCGCAAAATAACCAGTAGCACAGCAGTCAATTTTATCTTTCTAGAAGGTGGCAAATATATCCCAGGCAAAAATTAAACCCCATTTGCATCGTAAAAACCAGTGACGTTCACAGCATGAAGTAGCAATTTTACCACCTTTTTTTTTTTTATATATTCTGGCTCTATCTGAACAGATAACCCCCGAGAGGTACTTAGCACCACCGAACAAACAATGAACATGTAAATCAGTTCAATCGCAGTAGTAATAGTTGAGATATCAGAGATAAGATCTCCCTGCCGTGTTTTTAATGGCGTATAAAAGCCGCAAGCCGTTGTGCTTTTGGCAATTAGTCTAGACGAAACCCAACGACTGAGAACCAAGTGAACTCAGATAAATTAAAAGAAATGAAATTCGCAATTGTTCTACTGGCGGCCAGCATTGCCTGCATCAGTGCACAGGTGAGGAGTTGTGGATATGGGCCCCCCCATTAAGTGGATTATTATGTAACCGAATTATCATAATTTACTCGTAAGGGCCCTGGAGCTACTGTTGGAAATCCCCTTGCCGGAAATCCCTTTGCCGCCGCCAATCCGTATGCGGCTGCCTTTAATCCCTTCCTAAATGGAATTTTCGGAGGTGCTGGCACAGGAGCTGCCGCCGGTGTAGCCGCTCCCGTGGCACCGTCTGCTCCCTTTGGAGGCGCCTCGATTTCCTCATTCTTCCAGTCGATAGTCCTGCAACGCGAAGCCGAGCGTCTGCTCTCCCAGCCTGACTTTCCCGCCGACCTGGCGGAGCGCGTCCTGGATGTGGTGGCCACCTCGGAGGAGTCGATCAGTGGCTGCAACAACGCCACTTTGCCCTGGCTGCAGATACGCTGTGTCAAGCCTCTGCTGACCACGGCCAAGAACCAGCTGAAGGCCATCGATGACGAGTGGCAGGCCCGTTTGGCCGCCACCGCCAGTCCCACAGGAGCAGCTGCTGCCTAGGATTCTAGTCCTGTCCTCCGGCTGCCTTAGTGTCCAATACTTCCTAGCTTAGCAATCGACCAACATAGATGCAATAAAATTTAAATAAGCCTAATGCCGGAATTTCCTATGCTGGTTTAAGGGGTGCAAAGGTGTGTGTGTGTGTGTGTGTGGTAAGGGGGGGAGGGGGGGGGAGGCCAAAGGACTCCTGACCTAGGACATGCTTTGATGTGGCCGGCCGAGCTTTGCATTCCGCTGCTTTATTAAATTTCCCATCGGGAATTACAAATTTTGGCGTTTGCCTTCTTGACGCTTTTCGGGGCGCAAATACTTGGCTGCTCACGTCACCGTCACGAAAATCCTGGTTCGACCTCGACTAAAAGGATGCTTATGCTTTGGAAAGTTAGTGTTGTCATTATGGGGGAAATATGCTAACTTAAGTTCTAAGCAAATAATTTTTATAAATTAATAGTTTTAATATGCTAACTTGCAGGATTAAAAAAGTTACTATAGCTTAGCTTTAAGTAGCTTAATCCAATAATACCAAAATTAAGCTAAATCGTAATATTTCATTAAAAAATATATGCAACTGAAGTGACTTAATTTTCAGTGAAATATATAATGGCCAAGTCGTCATCACTTCGACGCACACTTGAATCGTTTTGGCCATCGCATGGAACTTGACGCATTTTGGTCAAATATTTGTACTGAGTTCCTCTGCTTTGTTTCCCTGACCTCCCTGGCCCAGCTCATTTTGCGGGGTTATGACAGCCCTTTTATGCACTTTTCCATTGGCGCCATCAATTGTTTCCAGTGCATGATTTGCTTCTCAATTGGAGCCCTTTGAGTTGAGGGTCGGGAGTCAGCTCGCTTGAGTTGCGTCCAGTTGCGGCGGCAATGTTGATTTATGTGCCAGTGCAGCTCCAATTATCCAATGTCCTCACTCAAATTGCCGGCCATCCTGCCCTTCGATTCGATGTGAATCGAATCGATTCGATTTGATATGGCTTTTGGATTTGCATTTCAATTCGAATTCCGGGCTTAGGACCTGTGGTTATTAAATGGCTTGGCTTAACGAGCCAAGGACCGGCCACAAATGACCAAATGACCAAATGACGAAGGGGCCATTGGATGTTGGATAAGCCACGAACAATGCCTAAATGGGGGCGAGTTTGAATTCAGATTGAAATATTTAATTAAATGTAAATTTCCAACATACACAACATCCGCCGCTTCACAAGATGGGGAGTGCAAAAGTTTTGGGCCAATTAATAAAAGTATTTCGGTATTGAAATTCGAGTTTGTTCGTCGTCATTACAACAATGCGGGCCAAACTTGGCCAACTTTGGTGTAGTGTTAGCCGCGAACTGATCGACCAACCCTCCGTAACTAAACCTCAACCGAATGAACCGCCTTAAGCTCTGTTTTGGTAATGCAAAAGTTGCGGCATTTGAAATTCAGGCAGCAGCAGCAAAACAAAAAATGGTAATTTCGAGCACAGAATGAAATCCAGCCGCAACTGCCCAACTAAGAGTATATATAAATCCGAAATTGGTTAGAGGAAAAAATTAAAAAACAAAAAAAAAAGAAATAAAAGCAAAATGCGACACATACGAAGGGATTCTACGGAAAGTGCATGTATGGAAATTTGTTTTCGGTTTGCGGCTTTTTTTGTTTTGATGCAAAAGTTGTGTGTGCCCCCCAAAGTAGGCAACAAAATTTCTGCGGCTTTGGACTGTGTCAAAGTTCGTTAGTTCGTTTGTTATTCGACGATATTGTGGGTCGCAAAAATTAGTGCAAAAACTAAATCCGTTCACGACCAAAGTTCCAATCCAATAGTGAATCATCCCACAAACTGAATGGTGTTCATCCGTAGTTTGCTATTAGCACTTGCTACTGTTATTTGATTCCCGAGTGCCACTTCCGCTGATAAAGTTATCTAATTAATCCAGCAAATATACGCTTATGGACCAACATAAAACATAATGGGGTTGAGGCTATCGTTTCGTATTGCACTCAGATAGATGGTGAGATAATGGAGGCTGTAAACTCTATCAAAGCGCAAACAGAAGATAAGTTTGAATGTCTTTCGAGTTTTTCAAATTGTGCTTCAGTCGGTCATTGAAAGTTTCCAGAAAATGTCGAGTGCAGTGCTGATAGCTTTCTGCGTCTTGGTTGTTTTGGTAATTGAAAATAATACTAAACACAAAAAAAAATCTTTAAAAATAATCTATTTTTTCATATATATGCGCTCAATAGACCGGACAATCGGTTGGCCAAAATGTGGCCGTGCAACAGTCAATTGATTGGGCCAATGAACAGTTCAAAATCGCTCAAGTTGTGGCCCAAGGAAAGCTACCCAACAGTGTTGAGGCCCGGAACGATGCCAATGACCAATTGGACACTCTGAAATTGGCTTTATCCCATTGCGAGGCTGAGCTGAAATCCACCCAAGGTGTCGATCTTCACAAGACTTGTGTTAAAGCCGTCTTCGCTGGCTTTTATACTGCCTTGGATCGCTTGGCCGCGGAACACTGGCCCATTTATGGAGCCACCTCTGGTGCCGCCCGAATTGGCTTCTTCTGCTAATTAACGTAATCATCTTACAAAGTTTAACCACATAGAGGAATATTTAGGAATCTCATAGAAGTCTAATATGTTATACAGATTTGGAATATGTTCGGAATAATAAAAAGTTATTAGGGTTGGATGGATTTGTTTTACTATGTTGTATTTCGTGCTTGTGTTTAAGGAATTTTACTTTTGTATAGAGATGTCAAGGTGTGTACTGCCTATGACAGCCATTTATTCTAAACAGAATCACAAAATTTTTTAGTTCGAACCACTTAGTGTACAATGAGTTGGCTGTCAACCATTTTCGGTATTATTTTGATAACACTTTTGTGTACGATATGGATAGCAGCGCATCCGCGATGGGAGCAAATGGCCAAAGCTGTGGCCTCCAAGATGAACTACGACGACCAGCATAGAATCCACACCGCATCTAGGGCAGCCAAAAACGTGGATGCGCAGATCCACGATTTCTACGTCAAGCTGGAGAATCAGAAGAAGGTTGCTGCCCGTGAAGTATTGGATAGTGCATACACTGAAACGACCAAATGCATCGAGGTATTCTACAGTGGTGAGCTGGAGCAAACGTTTAAGGACTGCATCGAGCACGTCACCCGTCTGCACATGGAAAGGCTGAGGTCACTCCTCCAAATTACCACTAAGCGACAGGCGAGCGGAGCAAGCAGACTTAAAATCTGGCACTGATAATACCCTGGAGTCTTCCCAGGATCGCTGGCAGGCAACGAGTCTGTTTTCTTTGCACCCAGTGCTTTCTGATGTACTTTAATTAGACAGTCAACTCGAGACCCGTCAGTGCAGCTTTTCATCTCAATCTGGGTGGGTGTGATTTCGGTGGGAGGGGATGGCATTCTAGTGCTCATTAGGCAAATGAGTGGTGTGGGTTGTGTAGGAGGCTGGAGGCCGTGGGTGGTGGCTGTTTCGTAATTATAATCATTAGACGCGAGACAAAACCCTCACAAAGCAAATAGCGACATTAGCTGCGTGGAAATGTGTGTCAATGAAGATGAATCTGCCCGAGACGCCAGGGAGTTGAACTCTGCGACTGGCATTGTTGATTTTGCAACGCTGGAGGGTCCGCCTTCGTGGAAGTTCAAAATTACGAGAGTTTTGGGTTTGGGGGACTAATGAGAATGCAATGAGTGAGTGGCAAAATGCATGCATATTTCCATTCACAAGTTCAATCATTTGCTGTGATTTAATTGCGTTCGTAGGAGATGTCGCTGAATACTTTGGGTATATGGAAGTCAGCATTGAATGGTGCAGCTTTTTAGAACTTAATGGGTTTAAAATTATAGCTATATATATATAGCTACATATATGTGTACGAGAAATTTGTATAATTAATAGTTTAAACACAAACTAGCCATTGGTAACAAGATTTACAACTTTACAATATTTAATACTATTAGAAATAAGTAAGTTTCAAAACAATTTGCAAACTAACTTTATTTTGTAAAGTTTTAGGAAACTACTTTTTGTTATACTGAGGTTTATTCCATTTTTTTTTTACATTTTTGTATCACTTTACGATATTGCATCACTTTTTTTAAACTTTTCTGTGCCCTTTGCAGGCAATTGCGTTGGTTTTTTTTCACGATTTAAGCCTTTGAATCCGCCTCAGATGTAGTTTCCGTATCGGAAGCGGGTGCATCCGGTTTCGGCTCATCCGTATTGCCAAACACACACATAGGGCACTAAAGGGCGAGAAAGGATTAGTGAATAACATTAGAATGGCTAAAAAGGTATACCTTTTCCTTGAGAACTATGCGGTACTTGGGATGGCTAAGGAAGTTAAGAAACATATAAATTAGATATAGATATCAAACGGAAATTGTTTTTTTTTTAAACCTATTTATTCACTCACCTAATGCCGTACACAATCGGATTGTAGACTGCGCTCGTTTTGGCGAAAGTCGCTCCCCAAATGGTCGTCAGTGGGGTCAATCCGTCGATTTTGAAGAGTCCGAAGTAGCAAATGACAAGGTATGGTGTCCATGCCATAAACCATAGGGAGATGGTAGTTAGAGCCACCTTGGCCAGTTTTCCCTCGGCACTTTTGTCGCAATCCTCAGAGCTCCGCAGGGATTTCACATTCATCTTCTTGGCCTGTTCCCGCATCGCTTTTTCATGTGCTGCCACGGCGGCAATGATGAACCAGTAGGAGTAGCAGATGAGAAACAGTGGAGTGTAGTAAACGAAGAGGGAGTAGGTGATTAAATAAGATCGCGGGTTCCACATACGCGTCATATAGTCAATGCTGCAGGCAGTCAGATTGCCCTCGGGCACATAGGCGCTCCATCCAATCAATGGCATGACAGTCCAAAAGACAGCCATCATCCAGATGAAAAGTATCTTCATTATAGACGTCTTGATGGTCATGGGTGTGCCATTGATACCCTTCACTATCACATTGTACCGATCGAAGGCAATCATGCACATGGACCAGATGGACACACAGCCAAAGAGCGAGCCACATCCCGCGTAGATGTCGCACCACAGCGGACCCAGCACCCAAGTCTCGTAGTAGAAGTTAATAATCATCACCGGCGACTGGGAGGCCATCATACAGAAGTCGGAGAAGGCCAGGTTGAGAACGAGCAAATTTGCCGGCGTGCGCAGCGACTTTGTTCCACCGAAAATGTAGACCACCACTCCGTTGCCGCAGCACGAGATGATCATAATGGCCAGGGTGAACAATCCCAGAATTTTGCTCATCATGGGATCCATGGGCGCAAAGCGGCTCCAGTAGGGGTTCACCAGGTGCGCCATGTCGGGCAGCACCTGCGGGATTGCAAGAAGGCAATAAGTTGAAGTGCCACCACAAAGGATTACAATTAAAACTAGAACTAACATAAATCATTTCCCCCAATCACTCACATTGTCCAGCACGGAACCATTGCCACTCGACTGGGCCTGAAACCTGGGCCCAGAATGGGCCAGGTCGAATGGCGTCTCCGGCAAATGACTGCGCTCCATGCTCAGCTACCCGCAACCCCTTTGACTAGACGATGGCTCATCGAAGTGGATCTGTGCCAAGAGGCCGAATTCCCAGCCCTTTATAGATGTTTGCTAACCCAATTAGCCGCTCATCAAAAGAGGCGCAGAAGACTTATAGACGGCGGACAGCTGCCAGATAAAAGTCAATTTTATTTAATTTCATACGCTACATAATCTAAGCGCAAGGTTAATTTGCCGCCTTTGAATATTAGTTCTTGACACTAAAGGGCAGCCAGAAATTTCTGTCCACATTTCTGGCACAGTTTTCGCTGCACTCCTTGGCTGCAGGATGGCATCGAGGTCTTCGAGTTGGATGGGTCGGTCGACGAGGACATCAGTCCACCGGAGGATCTTATCTCCGTGTTTAGCAGATATATGCCACTGTTGTTATGGCTTGTTTCCGTCAAGTGATTCGCCTTGGCCGAGTCCTGCGGCGCATTATCCTTGCCAGAGTAGTAGAGCTCATCATCATCAGTGCTGGGTAGCTCGTACTTGACAATGTCCACTTTTTGGCTAAGGATGAGCTGCTTGCAGCACTCTTTGATTTGGTAATAGGCGGATCGAAAGTTCTTTAGCTTGTGGGTCTGGATGGATTGCAATTGTTCGACATATACAAGTGGGTTGCTTAATGCTCAAATTAACTCACTGGGGATAGGCTGTCTATAAAGGCCGGCAGTCCATTCTTGCCAAACGAACTCAGAAGAAGTACCTGACAGTGTTTGCCAGCCCTGTTGTCCGCAGCCCAGAGGAGCAGTTCTTTGAACACGGCCTCATCCATTGCCACAACATAATCAAAGTACAGAAAATCATTCACGGTGAACTATAGAAGTAAGAATCTATACATATGTGGAGTTCATAAGTTGGCGCTAGGATAAGTTCACCTGACGACAAAAGTGATCGGATCGCAGTCCGTGCTCTCGCAGAATTTGCAGGCATCGCTTGTTCGGTCGCCGTCCAGTGTTCCATGTCCTCAGACCGGCACTATCCACCTCCCAGTAGAGACTCGTCTTGACCATCAGATTCTGCATAATCACCTCGGCCATCGGAGAGCTGCACGAGTTGCCTTCGAAATGACGTAAGTTTTTCATGCAAAATGGCAAAGAAATTGAAAAGAAAATCTCATTTCTTACCCATGCACACAAATAGTATTTTCTTGAAAGTCATTTTTATTTTTCTCTTTATACGTTTTACTTGGCTAAATTCTCCCACTTTCAACTATAATTTAAACTAATTTTCCTAACTTCTTTTTCGAGACTTATGTTGTATTTGACTGAGTTTTTAAATTGCCTGAAATACATGTCGAACGGAACAAATGACACGGCTTACTGGGTGGACTTCCTTTGCCCATTCAATCTACTGAATGGCCTGCTCCGTTTAGCCCAATGAACTCGACGCCATGGTTGGAGTAAATGACCATTTGCTAAGATAATCATTCCCACTAATGCACTTTTTACACCACTTGCAGTTCTCTCAACCCATTGAGGTCCTTTGTCAGGACAATGCTTGTTCTGTGCTCGTGTGCCACGCCCACAAACCCATTATTCTGCCAGAAAGGGGCGGGTGGCAAGATAGTGTCACGTGGCTGTCAGGTGTTGGCCCACGTACAGTCTTGTCGCGAGATGCATTCGAAATTAGTCAACAGGTTCAGCGAACTTCCAGCAAAGGTAAGGAAAATTGGACGAGAAGAGGGCCAACTCCAGTCATGTATGTTAAATGGGCAGAAGACATGCACTAAACTTAAAGCAGTTTGGCTTTTAAGATGCATGATTATAGTAATACAACACTAAAGTCATAGTCCAATACAAATTTATTAAATATGAAATTTAATCTTTTCGCTACTTCCGAGATTAAAGACAATTTGTTTTTCCGTGTAGTAATGATTGACCCAATCCCTGCTTATACTGATGTCATTTCACGATGACACTTCAGCGCACAATACAGTTGGAATTCATTTTAATTCAGTCTCAATTAAACGACTTCTGTGTGAACTCTCGGATCAATTTTGAACATTTCAGATGGCGAAACACTATGCCAGCATTTTTTTTTTTACTCTTTATTTTTATTTCGATTTACCTTGCCCCTTGTTGAGACGAGTGGAGCGATGGGGTGGTTGGCTTGTAACTTGGCCATTGGCAATATCCAATTGGAATTGCATTGAACGACTAAATTGAAAATGCAGCTGAAAAAGCATATTTCACTTATCACTTTTCACACAAAACACACAAGCAAAGGCCAAAACAAAGGGCACTCTGGCCAAAAGGGGTGGCCGGCCAGTTGGTGCCAGGAAAAGCGGGCCAAATGAAATTGTAAGCGCAAAAGTAAAGCACAACAGCAACATGCAGTACACTTGCAACAGCAACAGCAACAACAACGCCAGCGAAAACAGCAACAAGTCACTCACGAACCGGGTGAGTGGGAAATAATATGTGTGCTCGCATGCAGGATGGCTTGTGGGTGGTTGGGTGGTGGTTGAATGGCCTGGGTGGTGCAAAGCGGGTTAGATGCCGGACAGAAGTGTGGCTCTGGCACTGCATTGTTGTTTTAATTAAAAACAAACCTACCGAGCTGCTGGCCCGACAAAAAAAAAAAACAAAAAAGAAGCTGGCAAAAAAAGTAAAGCCAAAGTGAGCAACCTGAGTGGACAAAAACGAAGGCGGGTGGTGTGTGTGGTCCTACGCTGGTGCCTGAGCGAAAGTGTTGAATATTTGGAGCAAAGCTAAAAAAAAAAAACACAAACACACAAGAAGCAAATTGTGGAAAAAAATCCGAGAAAAATGTAGCAACGAAATAAAGAAAACCCAACGGACACACAACCGGAAATGTGCGACTATCTGCTCATACATATGTAAGTGTGGCCGCTTATGTGTGTTTGCTGCATTGCAACAACATTGGCTAATAGCAACCGTAATGCTGTGGCAGCATTTCGACCAAATTAAGGTATGAGCCACACCTAATGGCACTTTAAATGAAGCAGCCGAGTTGAAAATGCGAATAAAAAATGAAGAACAAATGAAGCTCAGGCCCGACCTGGCTGGCAAATGCATTTTGTTGACCACCGAATGCAATTTACAGCACAACAATCAGAGGTGAGCGCAAAATGTGGCAACTGCCCCCAAAAGAAACTAATAAAACACACAACTTTGTTGGCCCGGGCCGCCCAGGAGCTGCATTAACTGACCAGTGAGTTGGTGTAACATACACACATATATATTGTACATAGGTGCAGTCAGCAACAAAAGGGGCAACAAAGGGAGGCAACCAATGTGCTGCAACAAGAGGTGGTACAAAAACATCAACAGCATCCTCATAGTTTTGGCCACAAAGCATACACAATTAGACATGGAGCCCGAGTAGACAGGTGAAGAGATGTGAGTGGGCCAAGGGGCTGGTTGGATGGATGAAGTGGGTGAAAAGCTGAGTGGGTCGGAAAAGTGCAGCGCGTTTGCGGGCATTTCTCGCTGATTGAGGTTCAGCGTACACACATACATATATACACATACGTATGTATTTCCGGATTTGCTTTTTAAAATTAAATTTGCCGTGAGCACATGTGAATATATGTTTGTAGTCTAGGACTTCATCCTTGCTGCTGCTGAACGGCGCCAGAGGTCCTTTTTCGTTGCTAAACAAACGCCAAACTACAACCACTTTGTATGGGATTTTACTGTGCGTTCAGGTGTGAAAATTAAATTAAATTGTTTGCCCAAAAGGGGCGTGGCACTGTGTTAGCTAATTCCATGCATATGAATGCGGGCACGATAAATATTTATTGTCGCCACAGTCAAAAGAGCTGATTTAAAACTTTACAGTTTCATTTGCACAAAAATTAGGCGTTGAGAAAAAACTCAGAGATTAAACAATGCCACTTTGAGATTACATATACATTGACGTTCAAAGATTACGTACACTGACAGATTAAACTATATTAGTAATTATAAAGAGCTACTATCACATGTAGTGACGAAGCGCAGCTCAAGTGTGCGAATGCCACTGCTATGAATGTATGCATACATGAAAAAATTAAAATTTTCTGTATAACATGTAATTTCTAACAACATTAATTTTTAAAATATTTAAATACATTTTTTTTCCACTTTAAATTATTTGCCCAACGGTCCCGAAGTACTTAACGCAATTTCTCCCCTTCGTGCATTATCTTATCTTTTGAACATTTTTAAACAGATAAATAACAATAATATTGTATTGCCTTCTTTTGGGCCTTTGGTTGATTTTCGGTTGAGAAATGTCTGGGGAAACCCATTAATAAATGCTGCAGACGAGCAACGGAAACTGACCTCAGATAGGCGGATCGAAGGAAACCCAAACGGGCCCGAACTCATTAAAAAGCCAAAGGCAAATATGGCCGAGCGTCTTGGCCATTTCCTTAACCTTAAATTCGACCTCATCAATAGCGACGGCGGCAGCCAGTTGAAAAGTCATCTGACCGAGATTTTTTGTGGCCGATAATGCGGCACGTAGCGGCAATTCAGCAAATGATGCAGGAACTGGAACGGGTACTGGCACGGGAATGGGGCACGTTCATGCGGCAAGTCAATCGTCTGGAGAGGCATCTTCATCTGCGGCGCAGCTCGTAAGTCATTTACCATTTTGAGGTATTTAATGAGCCAAAAACTTTTGGCCGCACATAAATTAAAAGTCGACGGGAAACGGATCCAGGACCCCTACGGATTCGCCAGCGGTCAGGGTCAGGTGTCCGTCCGTCTGACCAGCAATATGGCTCTATTAGCATGCCCATTAAAATTAGACAAATGGTTGCCATTGCCGGTCGCCGTTTCGCATATCCGCAACTTTAGGCCAGTCCGCAGATTTATGGCTATATGAAGGTTCGTTGGCTGGATGGATTTTGGCCGGCCTTTCGCCGCAATCACATTCGCCACTTGAGAGAAATGCGCCGCTGCCGTTGGTTATGATAAATGATTTCGTTGCCCATCAGATGGGCAAATGCATGCATGCGTGTGTGTGTGTGTGTGTGTTCGCGGCACAGTGTGTGTGTGAAGGTCGTTCAAAGTCATCTAGGCGTAATTGGCAAGAGCAGGTAAGGTTCATACTCTATCAAATGCGGTTCCAAAAAAGAATGTAAACTTTAAATTATAAGTTTTGCATAAACTATTTTAAAGAAATAATTGTTGGAACATTATAAATATTTTATTCCTTATTATTAGTATTAATGCCTCAGTTAGAGTAGTATTTATAAATGCAACATTTAAAATATATATATTTAGGATGTACAAATACCTTATACAAATTTGTGAATATTTAAATGTAATATTTAAACTAAATTTCTAAATAAAAATAGTGAATTTTTGACATACAGAGAAACATATTTTTGTTAACTGTTTGCCTGGTTTTAGGTTCTTCTTGCTTTAAAATTTGACACTCCCACTTTAAGGAACCGACACTTTCTCCAATTGAGCTGCCTGAATGGAATGAGATTTTCCGCCTTGATTCCCTTTGCTGGCGCAAGTTCTTTGTGTTTGCCTAAGCGGCTTCCACTTGGCATTTTCTTCTGTACCGGTCCGAACTGGGCCGAAAGTCCTTGGCAAATTTAACCCTTCACTTCATTAAACGTACTTGCCGATACCCCGAGGGCACACAAATCACTTTGGCCGCAGATACAAAGGCTGGCTAGGATTGGATTGGGGTGTGGCCATAGAAATTCGACATATAGCCAAACAAAAGCCTAATCGTGCAGCTGCCACATCTTCTACTTCTCACTGGCCACACCCACAACAGCCCAGAGGAGGAGGAGGAGGCGGAGGAGGAGATCTGTTGAAGCTACCGCCTTTTGGTTGTAATCCATCAACCTGCTTCGGTTTTGATTTGGGGGCCACTGTCGCAACAAATACGGCAAACAACAGAGCAAGAAATTGGCATGGATGGGTGAAAGGGTTTTGGACTTTTTTTTTCGAAGCGGAGATGGTGAAGCCGAAGCTGGTGGATTTGGGAACTGAAGATGAAGTTGTAGGCCTGCCACAATGAGCCCAAAACGTTGCCAGCAAATTGTTTTCCATTCTCTGTTTGCCGGTGCGTGCTGTTCCTACATCCGTTCGGTGTTTTAGGTATTTAAGCATTTAGTCAGTCGGCTGAGCCTCTTTCACTCTAATCTTTCGGTCCATTCAGTTGTCATTTAGTCCACTCTTCTCCTAGGCCAGCCTTTGTGGATGAAGTGAACTTAATGCGGGGCAAATATGACAAATTAAGCCTCCAGGCAAAAGCTGTAGCATACTCTTGTGTGCCCCCCTATATTGTTTCAGATATTAGATGGTTGCTGTTGGCTAACAAAAGTAAAGCAATGAGCTTAATTAATAAAAGACACAGATTTTTTTTTCAAAACAGTGTAAAACTTTAAATTGTATATGACAATAGGAATTTTAAATTGCAATCAATTATGTTGATTTTCGGTGTTTTGTGCATTTTATTCCCATTTTAAATTATTTTTTTAGACTGTTAAAGAGCTTTTCTTTTTTTTTTTGGTTTTTTTATATAATTTTTTTTGGCTCTGCACTGATGGCTAAATCTTTGGTCTTTGAAAATAGCTCAATTAATAAAGTTTCCATTGTGGCTGCTGCCCAATTTTACGAACATCCATGACACTCCGCACTCTATTTCGACCACATCTCTGGTTTCACCCTTGAGTTGTCAATCATTTCGATGATGCGATGCACTGGAGATTGAACCAATTTCCGATTTCCGAGGATTGCAGCTGGTGTGGCCGCTCATCCTCATCCCATTTCTTTATTGTTCCTTTTGATGGCGCGTCAATTTCAATGCCGCACGCACATGACTTGGCCGCAAACTTGGTTACTTGGCCATGACTGTCGGGAGGGCCGCAAAAGCATGGTGGGCATCAGCAGCAGTTGGATAAAGTTTCCTTCACTTTTCGGAACTTGCAACTTTTCTCATTTGTGCGTGTGCATTGGTAAGTTGCACACACCACACTTCTTCAGTTCGCAGCTTGCCTTTGCAGCTTTCAAGTTGGTGTGGCATCCAACTGTCGTGCCGACCCTCGTTTCCCTCTGGCCTCTAATAGGACAAGCACGAAACTAATCCGCAACACGACGACAAGAAAATTGAATTCTCGCAACTGTCAAATTGAATCTGCCTGCGCCTGACCCTCTCCTTGTTGGCAATTGTGGAATCAAAACTTGAACATATTTGGCTAAGAGGGACTAAGCCCAACTGTTCGCCTTTGTTTAAGAAGGTTAAAAAAGTTAAAAAATGTAGAATGGAGCAAAATACTTTTAATTAGAAACAAGCATAGCCACAATGTAATATTAATATTCTATACCAAACGTTTGGTTTAGCATTCACAAAAAAATATTAATTAAATCTCTAAACCAA
Organism: Drosophila melanogaster; assembly: GCF_000001215.4. Taxonomy (NCBI): domain Eukaryota; kingdom Metazoa; phylum Arthropoda; class Insecta; order Diptera; family Drosophilidae; genus Drosophila; species Drosophila melanogaster. The sequence goes on along the minus strand of NT_033777.3, from coordinate 18,892,094 downwards.
AAGAAGCTTTTCAAGTGAAGAAACGTTATAAGTAAATGTTGAAAATTGTACATTTCAAATGCGCTCAGCTAGTAAATAAATTGACAGCTGACTTTTCAAAAATGTAAAAGCATGCTTTTTCAAGTGCCTTGCGTATGAGTGATGTTGCTGTTATTGGCTTCGCTGACTTTTACCCATTGTAAGTGTCGTTTATTGACTTGCCTGGATAATGACAGTCTTCATCGATTACGCGATTATCGCAGTGTCACTTTAGAATTTTTCGCAAAATTTCCTCATTTTCGGGGCGTAAAAGCTTTTAGCCTTCGCCCCTCGTAACCGACCGCCCACTTCTCAATCTCCAATCCGAAACGTATGTATTCGCATCGCCCACTTTGCGTCATTCGGCGTTCGAAATTGCTGCGCTTCAAGTGTAATATCACTTAAGCTCTTAAGCAGTCAACACCAAGCAGTAGAAGATGGGGCAAAAAAAAAAAATAAATAAGAACAGCCAACCAGCCGCCTCAATTGCCACACTTTCAGCTGATTGGCCTTGCCACGCCCCCTTTTGGCCTTCAAAAAAGAACACAAAACTCCCAACTGTCTCATCCAGAACGAAACTAAAATGTCTCTAATGTGCGTCGAGCTGTTTAGCGCTAAAAGGATTTTGCAGTTTAAGCTGCAGAAGTGCAATAATTGAACAAAGGCCAGCAAAGATACACAGTGACATAGTTTGCATTTGCCGGGAAATAAAACAACGAGCAGGTGAGTGAAGGAGGTTCACTTGCGTAAGACAGGTGAGATACAACCAAATGCTATTTGCGCGGCACTGCCAAATAAGCAATCAACAAGAAAACGACAGCGAATTAGTCACCTGCACACGATGGCTGGTCCGTTGGAAATGAGGTGCGGAAAGTGTGGAAAGTGCGGAAGTGAAGGGCGGAAATTTATGTTGTAAAGTGCATAATGCAAATGCAGGCAAACAATAAAATAACGAGTTGTCTGTGCAAGCAAATTGCATCGTGAACACAAAAACAAGCGAGTGAGTCAGTTTGCAGCACGTGCCGGAGTCAAGGAGCCAAGGAGGCAATCGCCTCATGCTCGGCTGCCTCCTCTAACAAACGTGGCACAAACGACAACACTCAGTCGCAGACAGCCGGGTTGCTAACAAGCCGAACGAACACGGGGCGAGTCCAAAGGAGTCCAAAGGACAACCGAAGGAGCCATGTCAGTCAGAAGCAACTCCATCCAGGCAGGCAAAATTTGGCGCTTGTTTGCATATTTGAGCTCCTGTTTGCCACCTTTGTTGGCCCAGGTGTGCACGGCGAACAAAGAAACGACTTGACAGCTCAGACACTGCGAAAATAGAGTTTAACGATTTCTAAATGTTTAAAAACATACTTTTTCCAACTACTTTGAAGGGAGTTTTTTAGAAACCTACATTCTAAATTTACTATAATGTACACTAAGTTCATAGAAAGTGACTTAGACAATAGCAAGTCAAAGTAGTAGCTAAATAAATGGGCAAAAATAACACAGATCTGTTCAGATTCTTCGAATCAATTAGCGCAATATCCGCATTTGTTTGCATCTGCACCACGAAAAGAATCCAATTTAACGACGCAACGCTGTTCCGTATCCAATCGAATGTCCAAACATGCTGGCTCTCATTAGGGAAATCTCGCGTTCCTGTGCATGTTTAATTTAAAGCTCAAATCGAAATGCTGCGTGACTTAATTAAATTGCAATGCTATCGAAGGGGAAACCAGGGTTATCCATCCATTCACCCCAATCGTGCCACTGATGTGGCACCCATGCCACTGCCACTGCCTCTGTCAGTGGCAATAACAATTTAGATAAACATTGAACGCGGCATGTGGCGCGTGATATGCAAACGTGCGTAATTAACCTTTTGAAATGGATACCAGGTGGATACCCTCCCCTACGGCTTTAGATAATGCCCACAGTCTATATATGTGTATTGTGTATCCGCTGGCTAATCACCAAGTGCAGCTGATGAGTCGAGTCGAGCCCAAATACTGCACGTTCGTATTGAAATCGGCGCCGCTCCGCTGATGGCGCTAATCTAGATGCCACATCCCCGCAAGGAGTGCACTCCCCTAAACTATCAACAAATAGCATTAGGCATAATTATCAGCTTAGTGCAAGTATCGAAGGGCAGCTGTTGTTGTTCTGGCCACAAGGCTGGGCCTTCGCTTTCTTGGCCAAATGTCTTCATTGTCGTGGCCATCAAAGGGACTTGCAAATGGCATTTGCAATGACATTTGAGTCCTCATTCCGCACCTCCACCACCGCACACCGCATGTATATGTACATGCATATAAGCCTAAAGGATAACGCGCTGCGGGTGTGACTAATGTTGACTTGATGATGATTAAGTTGCACGTCCCCCAGGATGCCCCACGTGCGTGTTGAACTGTGGGCTGAACTGTGGGCGTGTCTGCTTTGAATGAACTATCTATGAAAAAAATGTGGGCCAAAGGGGAGCGAGCCCATTTCGGCCAAAGTCCCAAACCACGGCGAACGTGATTCAATTAGAAAGGAAAATACTGAACCGAGTCAAATGAAATACACTTAAACACTTTTTGCCAATAATCAGTCAGTGGCTAGGACCCGCCGGGGATTGTCACGGCACCTTTTAATTATGTTGATAATTAGTTGGCGACGTGACGGCTTTGAAGCCCAATCAGCAGTGCTTTCTGTCCCAGAGGCTTGTAATTGTTGGCCAACAGTAGCCTCGGTTTGGAGCATTGATCTTTGCACAAGTAGCTCCGGGATTTACACGGAAAGAAAAGATGGAGTAAGTACATACAAACATGTTAAAATTGGCAGAACATTGCCACTGGTAATAAGTTATGCGTAAAACACCTTGCTTAATTATGGCAAAGTTTTGTAGCTTGAGGCACGTTTCAATTGGAATGCCTCATTCCATTTAATTGCTAATCATCTTTGTAATTTCTAATAACTCAATTGATTAAACTTATTATAATTGCCTAATATTAATAATAAATGAAAGTAATGATTTTTCTACCGAGTCTATCGGCTTATTAGTTCTAATGATTTACTGAATAGAATTTATTGGGCTGAATGAAATTATATTCAAGAATAAAATGTGTTTCATTGCAAAGCTTTTATTGTATAGCTACGATAATGGTTACCCATCTGCTGTTTTGGATGATGTAATGACAGTGAGATGACAGCTTTGGTAGCAAGATGGGTAAACAGGGTCAGGTGTGGACGAGAAAAATTGTCAGGTTACGGGACATGGCTGCATTTTGGACATTCGTTACTGGGCTAAGCCTCCACCTGAACTGCCAATCATGTTGGGCTTCCAGCTTCCAGCTACCTACCTGAATCCCGACTCCCGACTCCTGACCCCTGGCTGCTCGTGGAGACAGCTTCGATAACAGGATGTACCGCAACAGAAAGGTGAAGGACCAACGCCAGGAGCAGGAGCAGCTGATTCCGGAGTTTAAGCCGGAATAGAGTGACAAACACAAACTGTGGGATAAATTTTGCCTGGCAACGTTCTCATTCCTGGCTGACAGCAGCAATTCGAGTTTGGCACTGGGATTGAATGAACCTGGTGTCCTGATGTCCTGATGTCCTCCCATTTCCATTCCCATTATTCCATTGGCATTGCTTAGAGCAGAGTCCTTCGGCTGGCCCTGCAACTCCTGATTCCTGGCGACGCATTTCATCTGTCGCACGTGTCAATGCGTCTTTGAATGCTCAATTAAATTTTCGACTGATTCAGTTGAACCCGGCGGCCAGATCCCACGAAATCGGCTTGTAATTGGGATTTTGCATTTACCTCCTGCCTTCTGACGGACCATTTTGGCCGTCCGATTGCCCGTGGGCTAAGTTTATTGGCGGCCCACCTCATAAAGTATTCGCTTTAAGAGTACTACTACACAGGGAATAAATATATGGCAATTGTATCATTGAGTATAATCGTTCACTATATTCTGTTATACAACACAGGGCATAAGCAAAGGACTTTATTATTTTCGTATTCCATTCCATTTTATCCTTTTCTTTTACAATTCCATATATTGTTTTACTATTTATAATTATCTATATTAAGTCCCTACTTTTAAACAACATAATGAATATTCGAAAATAATTTATTAATATTTTGATTATGTATTTATGTCATAATGACGTAATGTAATATATTCCTTAAAAGAACAATTCACTTTGTAAATTCTTTTCCAATGCCTTTCATAAGTTTGTGCTTGAATGATTTTCACAGTGTACTTCTCCTATTCCCGATGCTGTTGCAATTTGATTTCCGAACGGGAAACTCTCAGTTTATTGATATGTCGGCATGGGGCCGTGCATTTGTGCAAAAATATTGGCAGCCAATTGTATAAGTCATGTTTACAAAACACTTACAGGTCGCACCCAGTCTAGCTGAATAACTGAATGACTGAATGACTGAGTGAGTGACTGACTGACTGACTGCCTGAGTGACGAATGAAGTTAATGAAAGTTTATTGAGCACACGGCATTGATTGAGCCATCGAGTGAGCTTGTGATGGAGTGGCTGGATGGGCGGCCACTTTGCCGAGCTTAATGAATTTTGCCAGTTGAGCGGAAACGGAAATACACTGCCTACCATTCGCGATGTGTGATGGTGTGGGTAGGTGTGGTTGTGTGGGTGTGTATTTGTATATGGGTGCAGAGCTAAACAAAACTCTCGCCACTGTTTGTGTGTGGGTGCTTAGGTTGCGAGGAAGGGTTTTCCCCTTAGCATTTGCTAATGAAACTCTTTTCATTTGCACTTTCTTCATTTAACCGGCTATTAGGCTGCCTTGTGCTTATCACCATCCGCCCATCTCCGCACTTTTCTTGCCAACTTAATCATTTGACTTTTGTCTAAAGTTTCCTTTCAGCTTTTTTCCTGCTATTTGTATTACATTTGTGATCTTAACAACAAATTTACATGCAAATAACTTTTTCAACTTTGGCACTTTGCACCGATATATACATATAAATGTGTACATATATATATATATACATAAAGATATACAACCGCACACGTACGCGTATAGTCTCAATTGCCACTTATCAGCTCATCGATGAGGTTGGCAAAAGTTTTATACTTTTTATGTTCTCTTTTTTTTTCCTTCTTTTTCGGGGGCGAAACTTGAGCAGTTGTTATTCCATTTCTGTTTGAGTTTTGTTGTATGTTATTGAAATCGCTCGGGGCAGATCCGTGAAACAAATCGCACAGGCCTGGCATTAATCTGTGATTTTAATGCGCCGCCATTAATTCAGACTAAGCCGAGTCCTTTAATAGCCGTAAAGTGTTGACGACTCCCGCACCATCGTAAGTGTCCTCCGCTTTGGTTCCTGGACCATGACAGCGGTGTCGGATGGGTGGAACCACTCAGCCGCACTCTAGTGGGAATCATGCCGGCGTGGGCGTGGATTTGAGTCCGCTTCTGTGTCCGGATCTGGGTCTGAGGTGCCTATAATCATAAATTACGACCGAGACCACATGCGGTTGCCTTTCGCAGGCGCATACGCGATATCCCACTGTCAGTGGAGCTGGGGAAGCGGAAGGCAGGCGACAGAGGATGCTCCTTTGATGCACTGCACGGACTTAACGTGAATTATTTGCATTGCGGTCGGCTGACCACAGTGGTGGCCACGTGAATAGCGGCCACTCCAGGTGCGGAGCCAACCAAGCGATGACCTCTGACCCGCAGGCGTGCGTAGCTGCAAAGAACCGTGGCAGTCCAGTGTTCATAATTTAATCACACCCGATTTCCCTCATCCGCCGGTTGATCAAACAAATACACGCACATCTGGTGCATCGATGCTGGGTAATTAAATGCATTTTGCTGCAGAATTTAATTGTGCCCCCGATTGCACAATTTAAAATGCATGACATGGCCAACAAAATTTCGCCAGCAAGAGGCTAAGAGATCGCAGGGAAATGCCGCTGCTCCCTGCGGCGTCGCTTCCTTGGGGATTTCCACTTCCCATTTCCCATCCGGGCTCCAACGTGGGCTCAAGCAATCACTTCGCATTTCCGCCCGCACCATATGGCGCCATGATGTTTTTCTGGTGTTGCACACATATTTGTAGAAGTTGGGACTCTCGTTTGTCCGCCCTGCGCATTTGTGTTTGGTAATTTTGATTTGTTTGCTGCATTTTATACATATTTTTTTCCGGTCGCAAGGAAAAATTGATTTCGGCAAATGATGTTGGCGTTGCTGATGTTTTTGTTCCGCCCCTGTTTGCCAACCAATTTTGCTCGGTTTCGTTTTTTGGCAAGTAAATATGCGTTTAAGCAAATATTTTAGCTTGTTGAGAGTATGGCTTTTTGTACTTTTCCGCGTACTCATTTTGTTTCGCTGCTTTCTGTTTTTTCTGGCTGAAAAATATTTGCTTTTAATTCCGGCTACTTGCAATCCGTTATTATAAGAACACAATGCAAATAGGCGGCTTGAATGTAAAAGGTTGCAAACTCTGAGAATGGATCAGGCACTTTAAAATCGATCATACCTACTATATACACAAGCTAGTTTTATTTTCAAATTTTATTTATGTCAGCAAAAGCTATACTATTTAAAATTAAACGTGTCATGCTATGCAAATAGTTCGCTCATTTACTAAAGTTACTTGTAACCCTTTAAATAACCGCATTCATTGAAAAAATGCTCCGCAATATATGCAAAACGATGCTGAAGTCAAAACAGTTTGACTTTTATTTTTAAATAATTCAAAAGGTTGCGACCAGAAATCTGCGGATTTGGCGCGGCCGCATTAATTTGCTGTGACATGTTGACAATGGAATTTTCATTTAAATTTTCAATTTGCTTTTACCAATACAATTTTTTGCATTAATAGTGAATGAGATAGCAGTACAGTGGCTCTGCTCACACAGGACATATGTGACTGTCATTCGGTTAGCGCGAAAAGCGGAAGTTGCAAACCGGAAATACCATTGACAGCCACCTCATGAATTAATGCGGCTTGTTTTGCTTCGTTTCCTTCTTGTTTTGTGTGCTCTGCGTTATGTTATTAATTAATTTACATATTGTGGAGATGTTTCCCCTCTTATCGGCGACGCAATTCAAATCCGAGCAGCAACAGCTCATTAATAATTAATATTCAATAAAAAAAAAAGTCTATCGGCAGGCAGCTTAATTTTTGTTTTCCTGATTAAGCATTGAAGCCTGTTTAAATATGCTTTAAAATTCATCAGCGAATTAATTTGTGGAAATTGTATCGGATACAACGAGTCATTTGCGGAGCTTCTTCTGTGGAAAGTTCTGCTGCGCTTTCATCTTTTCGTTTTTTTTTTCACCATTCACTGTTGACATTTCTGTGTGCGTGTTTCGTGATTTTTCTGTCCTGTCTGCTCGCATTTTTCATTGCTTTTTGTTGCTGAATTTTATTAAAATCTGCTCCCATTTGCCATAATTTGAATTATTTTTTTTTTTTTACGCCCACATGCCGAATGACAAGCCCGACCCTCTGGTGCCGCAGATGAGTTTGACAAGCAAATAAGATGGCGAAAATGAAGGTTGGGGGTAGCGAATATAAATGTACACAAAAGACTCTATATGGTACATGTGGAGGTTTGGAGTTCCAGACCCCAAAAATGCTCCCTGAAGCACCATTTGTTGCAATCAAATGAAATGCCAGGCAGCCAGTGAATTGACAGACACTAAACCCCCGTATTCTGCCGCATTTGAGTCATTTATGAAAAAGCATTTTTAATTTCCAACGGCCAGAGCTGCTGAATCTGCTCTATTAAGCGGGTAATCCATTTAAAGGTAAATGCATTTATTTGCACTTTGGGTGCATTTATTAAGCATCGAGAGTTTTGTTTAATGAATCACGGCAAATGCGCAATTCAATCAGCAGAGAGTCCTTTTTTGCCACGTCACTCATACGCAGCGTTGACATTCGATTTCGCCTGCATGATTAATAAGTCCAAATTCTGCAGAAGCCAATCATTCAGGCATGCGAGCAGCGGGCGGCCAACTGAAAGCAATCATTTATTAATGCTAATGCATTTTGCATTAATCTCGAGATATGTCTCGGTCTCGAAAAACCAGCTTGATGCATCGGGCTATAGAATGAAAATAAATTGCTGTAAATTAGTCCAAGCGCATTTGATGCCTCCTAAGTTTTGCGCTAAGTTTGCTTAACGGGCTATGAACAGCTGTGATAGAAAATATAGGATATACAGTTGACCAATAATATTTTCTAATAATAATATGACAAGATACCATGTGCAGCATAAGGTCATATAAATATGTGTAATAATACTCTTAAAACATAATAGAATACAATACACCATATTCCACTCATTTCCTTTATTTATGTAACATTATTGATTTCAATATTTACAAAGTCTTTGATGGTTGAATCGAGAAATTGAATGCTTTGACTGTCAGAACTCTTATGGTGACCCCAACTGTATCCATGCGAGCCTTCGAAAGGAAAACAGTCGGAGGTGGAGTGCTGGCAACATTAATAGTTATACAACAGCTGACATATTGATAAATGAGCGTATTTTCAAAGCGCTGTAGCAACATCAGCAGGAGCAGAAGCAGCAGGCAAGCTGAACTATTGGAACTATTGATGAACTATTGATGGCAAATGGCTCAAGCAAAAGTTCCTGGAGGTTTTTGGGGTGCAGTGGCGATGGGATTTCGGCGAAAAATGGCTTCAGTGCGAAGCGTGAGAAATTCGCAACCCCGCAGGTACACACACACATACACACACTCACTAGCACACACACACATACACACACGCACGCACTTGCGAACGTCAGGGGTGCAAAACAAATGCTTGTAAATATTTCTGCAGCTGTGATTCCTTTTCGCTGACTTTTACGCCAAAGGAGTTGAGCGGGATAGCGGCAATGCGGCGAGCTCGAATGCTTTGCAATGAGTCAATTTTTTAACATTTATTTGACACGGACTTTTCATTTATTTCACTGGCTTTGAGTAAAGTGAAAAAATTTAATTAAATTGAAATTAATTTGACAGGATATTGCAGGCGCCACCAGAACTATTAATAATGTTCCATGTGGAGCGGCCATGGCAATGGCAGTGTGTGTGTGAGTGCGGTGGCGATGCGGTGGTGTGGGTGTGTGCATGTGAGTAAGTGTCGGCGGAAGACAAATGTGAGCCAAATAAATTCTCATGTTGCGCTTTTGAGTCGCTCGTCGCGTCAAAATTGCACACAGAAAGCGAAAGCTGAAAGTACAGTCGGAAAAGCAGAACGGAACAGACAAAATAGCGAAACGAATCATTGCCCCCGGGAAATTGTCCATAAATCATTGCATTCATTTCGTTTCCAAGCCAGCCAGGCAGCGAAAAGTCTATGTGTAATTTTCCAGACAGGCAGCGGCACATAATTAATTAAATTTTACTTTCGAGCGCGCGAGCGCGCCAGGCACAGCAAATATCACTCATACGCACCGTGGCCGACCTTGGCGGCGCCACCGCCATTTGGCATTGACATACGCACAAATAAATAGACGCTATAAATTCAATTCCCATTCTCGCGGTCGAACGTTGCCGTAATACCTCCCATACCAATTTTCAATCTGAAGCCAAATCCGAATCCGAATCCCCAATCCCCTATTTGTTGTTTGCTCATTGAGCAAACGTGCTGGAAACACATTCCTTCCATGCAAAACTTTCGCCTAGGTGTGCTATAAATCGCGTGCCCTTTCAGTTTCGGTGCCGCTTGACTGCTGACAGCCTCTACGGTTGCAGGACTTCGAGTTGTGAGCGGTGGGCGTGGCATATCATTTTAAGGTCCTGGTTTTTCGCAAAAAGTTGGCAACACGGCGTACAAAGTGTAGAAAGTGCCACGCAGCAAAACGTGCTTGAGTCGAATAAATAACAAAACATTGGCGGACAGCAAATGAATTTATGGGCCAAGCCATAGGGTAGAAAAGTGAAAAATTTTCAAGCAATTGGATTAGGAAAAGACCAGCGGTTCATCGAGTGGCGTTCGCTTTATAAACCCCGCCGCCATCCTGGCCAGAAATGAGATTAATGATTTTTTAAATGTCTTGCAAGGCGAATGGATCCGCCCGGGAATCCGAATCCGAATGCGAATCCACTCAACCGGAGACTTCGGACTCCGGACACCCTGACTGACAACTGGCAGCGACAATGATGGAGCTCGTCGGCTCGTCGTTTGTCCTCCTCGTCGAGGGTCCCGTGTGCACATTATTGGGCATTAGGTATGCATGCCGTTGAGCCTCGCACTGCGAAAGATGTTGAGTAATGCTGCTGGAGACAATGACTACACGGAAAAAATATTCTAGGCAACTCCTTAGCAAATTGCTTACCAGCACAAAAACAAAAACTCACCTGTGGTCACTTAAATAGCTTTAAATTGGAGAAAGAGATCAAGAGATGGGGGGATGGTATATCAAACTATAAGAATAATTAATTTAATTTTTAAAAAATTAATGAATCTATGCAATTTAATCCAATTTAATGCCATTCAACAAATGAGCTAATATAATGGCCTATATAAAAGCCTAGCATACTTATTAAGATAATACAAGAATTCTCCTTTGACTATGTTAATATTGAATTTATATGCGTTTATACGTTTCTGCGCCATAAAGCGTGATTTAAAATCACATTTGCTTTCGTTATCCAATTAAAATTAATGACACTTTTAGACGACATTTTTCTCCGTGTCAAGGAAGCCCTGAAGAAAGAAGGGGAAATGGCAGCCGGGTTCGATAATGAAGTTAAAAATTCCATACATACAAATACAAACAGACAGAAAGAGAGAGAGAGAGAGGGCAAAGAAAGAGAAGGGACAAGGATGCAGTTGTTGTTGCTGCTGCTGCTTCTGTGGCATTTGCCTTTGGTATTTATGAGTACGTTGTCCTTGATATGCCTGCGGAATTACTAAATGTCCCTGACTTGACACTAACTCACACGCACAGCCAGTCAGGATATACTCACACACGCTTAGCTCACACACTTTCGCAGCACTCACATACACACACACACACACACTTGCGCATCATCATTCACTCATTCATTCACTGCGAGAAGAGCTGTTGCTTAACTCTGTCAGCAATATGTTTGTTGCCACGCCCCAAAAGCCCACGACCGTATACCTTACTTTTTTCGTCCTTACTAATACACATACTTTTATCTTCTACGTGCAGCAATGGACCCAAGGCGAAATTTAAATAGAAATTGCATGCTGATGATATTTGGAGTAGGTTTATATTTAATTTAATATGCGAGTCTCTCCTTTGCCGCGCCATGTGGGTGCGTATAAATATTTTAATTTATTTTTTTGCGAAAGCAAAGGCGACATTAAACTATTACCATACCATGTGTGCATATGAAAATTGTAGCAAACAGAATTATTTTAGTTGAGTTAAAAAAAATGAAAAATATGGCAAATAGGGTTGGCTTCTAATTATTAAAATATTTCGTTTTTAGTTTTAAAGGAGGGTTTAACTTTTATTATATTCAGCTCTTATTAGATGGTTAATAATGGTTATTTCATGTTTTTTTGCATGTTATGATCTACATTTATGCCTTACAGAATGACTAAGCTGCATGCAACATTCGCTGTTGGGGGTTTATCTTGGCTTGGAGCTCCTTGCCAGCTTTCAGCCAGGGACTAAAACCATCTCGCAGGATGCGTTTGGGGATAGCAACCGTTGCGGCAGCATAATGGTGCAGTTGCGCCAGCTTGTTTGCTTTTGTCACACACTTCGATTCCGTGAGCAAGCAACGCGAACGCGAAATTCCAGCTAAATAAATAAGAGCATACCCCTGAGGCAAGATATACAATATATATATATATACATAGATGTTCATGCACATATATATCCCAGAATCGCTCTAGATAAAGCCACGCCCGCGCAGCGTATAAGAAGCTCGAGTGGCAACAAGTGCAAGTGGGCTGATCGGCCAAAAGCAGATAACAAGTCAAGTGGTCTGTGCCAGCGTGCAGGTGCCACGATTCTGCTTTTAGTACTTTGGACGGAAAGAAAAATATTTATCCTAAAATACGAAGCCAAAAATAATAAGCAACAATTGTCATAAGAATTTCAAATGATTAGAGTTAAGCATATGAATGTATATACATTATTCGTGTTCTAAGTTTTATTGTTTTATACTTTCAAATCCCATTACATTTAAGCAGAAAAGAAAAGACTTGTTAAACATTTTAGGTAGTCTCAATTTTAATTTTCACATTTTGAAGGCTGTCTATTTCATTAAAATTCCTCTTGCGTTTAGAATCAAAGGTATGAAATACGAAAGCCCTGGTTTTTTCCACTGTTTCCGTACTGTATGTGAGAATCAGTGTAGGTATTCGAATGCCACCTGGAGAAACTCGTCTCCAGATTGTGCATGAAATCAAGCAGAATGAGAAACCAATTTGTGTGGAAAACACAAAGGCAACAACAACCACGTCGGTGAAATTAAATTGGCCAAAGGGTTTAAGTTTCGCCACAGCTTCCTTCTCCCGACGGCGCTTTGGCGCGCATTTTGAAGGTGAAGTCAGTGGAAAACATTGCTGAAAGCAAACTTTTTATAAGTCGCTGGAAAGTCGATGGCAATAAATTTCATTGGTAACTTTCTACTTTCGTTTCCACTTGGCTCGAGACGGAATTTTAATACAATCCCAGACGGCGAAGGAAGAGTCGGAGAAAAGGGGCCACAAACATATCTAAGACTTAACCACAAAGAAGCACCTCAAAATTATTTAAACGGAAAAATAGTTAAAGCCCAACTGCAGAAGTTGAGTTGACCCATACCAGCTGGTTGCCTCCCTATGTGGCAGATACCAACACAGATACACACATAAACAAAAATGAAGCCCCAAAAGCCAGTGGGGAAATCCAGTATGTTGGCTGCTGCTGGGTGCTTAGTGCTTGTGTATGTGTTAGCCATGGCCACTAAACGTGGCCGACTGCGGCTGAGTGTGCGTCGCAGTGGAAATGCACCCGAATAAACACAAAATTTATATGAACACATGCAAGACAGATTAGGGAAAGGGGTCACTGGAAAAAATTGTAGGTTGGAACTTTCTCGCAGTTTGCGTACTTTCTGTGGCAGCAAACAAAAGCAAATTTTGCGTTTTATAAATTCCTTTGGCTTGTGGCTTTGGTCTGCTTTATGGCATACTTCCATTTATGCAATTCGAAAACAGGCATCCAAACAAATAAATAAACAGGCCAAACAGGCACCGAGAGCAACAATAATTCTGCTTTCCATCTAAGCAAAACATTTAGAATAGCATACTTTTGCGAGCTTTGTCAAAGTTCTTTGCCGGCTGCTTCCGTTTTTTTTTTTTTTGCCATCCCATCAGGGAGGCCGAAACTTTTTTGATTGACCAAAAAGCAGGAGGACTACTTTCGGTTTTATGGAATTGCAGCGTTACAGAATGTCCAGAATTGCTGCAAACGAAATCGAACAAGGACCTCCTAAAAATTTACATCCCATCTTCGTTAATGCCACCGAAGGGAAGCTGCTGCTGGAGCTTCTTCCAAATTTTTTGGTCACATAAAACTCAATTGCGTCGTTAAATGTACAAAAATGTGATAAATAATCAAATTACATGCATTTGATGCCTGCCCAGATTTGGGTCCTAACATTTTACGGCGCTAAATTTTCGTCTCGATTCTCATTTTTTTCCGGCTCATGCATCATTTATGGCACAATCGCTGATTATTCGGCTCGCAGAGCTAATGCCTGGTGGATTTGCCATTTTTCAATTATAGCCTCAAAGTGGCCTTTGTTTCCTTTATCGCCGTGTGCGTGAGTTCGTACGTTTTAAATTTCCAATTAGAACCGAGAGCAAACTAATTTCATGCAAATTGCTAGCGAAAAAAAGTTGCTTTCCTTGCACGCTTTGCAAAATTTTCTCTGTCGAAATTATGCGTTGAGTAGTTTGGTTTTAGCCGGCAAAATGCTATAGCCAATGCTGCTTTTTTTTTTGCCAAAATTACCGTCATCGTCAGCGAAGTTTTAGCACATGACTCGGATGGATTTCTTTCTTTTAAATTTCCCCGCTCTTTTTGTTCCCTTTTTTTTCCAATACCCTGAGTGCTGTCATTTAAACAGATTAATGTGCTGCCATCAGCGACATGTCATGTTGAGCGCGTCTCGTCTCGTCTCGTTTTGTTCGTCGATGCCATTATGCATTTGATTGGCATTTGTTTGTGCACAGCAATCAAGCCATTTTCGCCCAGCCTGCTGGCCTGGCCAAAACAAAGGCCTGTCAAATCGGACATATGCCGGCAGTGCAATTAATGCTGTTCCAGATAGCCCGACCTGGTCAACAGGTAACGCAGGCGAGATGCGAGTGTGGATCTTTTTAATTAGCCGTAAGTCGATAGCAGCAAAAAAGGGATAAAGATGACGGCTCTTTGATGTGCAAAACATCGGACACCTGGTGGGATGCGGCATGTGGTGTGGCAACCCACTTTCCTTGACAAAGTCCAGCCGCATCAGTGGGTGGAGTACGTCAGCAGCGATGAGTATGAGGCACCAGGAGCCCGCGGAATGGGTGGCAGTCCACGTCTTGGCGACAATGTCAATCCGATGTCAGGGGGCCATTTGATATGCCACTGACAGGTAGCACATTTGGCGCATTTTTTCCGCAGGCCCTCTTTATTCTATTTTATTTCATTTTATTTCAGTTTTGTTTAGCTTCTTTTCGTCTTTTTATACAGCCCTGACAGTGAACAAAGTGCCGATCCAACGCTGACAGCTTACAACATTTGTGTGTCTATTTTTGGGCGGCATTTAGTCAAAATCCGTGTGATCAAAGGTAAAAACACTTAAACACTTGAGTGTTTGGTGCCTGCACTTAGAGTTTAAACGAAAAGTGTAAAAAAAAACTCGAAAATATTATGGAAATTACATTTTTTTTTTAAATTTTTATTTAGATTTGTAGTAAAAGCATTTAACTCTTAAAATAAAAGTTGAGGGAGATGTGAAAAAAATCATATTTTAATGTATGAATTGTAAGTAATTGTGCAAAGTGCTTGAGTTTTAAAGTATCTAGTAAATAACGTTTTTTTTTTCTTTAAGTTCGAAAAGATCTCTAATTGCTAAACATACGCGTACAAACTTATCGCCTAGGTAAGATGTATCTATATATCTATATAGTACGATGTATCCACCGATGTCAATCAATCGCCGCAGCGTGCATCGCAGCTTTCCTGCGAGCAGAAGCGATTGCGATTGCCGTTGCATCCTTTATAGTTGAAGGGCTTGCAGACGCCCTTGTCGAAGTACCAGCGTGTAACGACCTTGGTCTGATCCTTCCTGCTGCAAAAGTTACCCTCGTTGCGGCCCACATAGCAGTTGAAATTGTCTGAAAAAAAGGCGGATTCATTGGTTAATCACCGCCTGGAAATGCTCCATTCGCTTCCACGATTCGGTCGGCAGACTCGACTGGCCTCATTAAGTGCAATTACGTTTGTTTATTTATACGGCGCTCGAGGCGGACGACAATATACAATATTTCATAATTCCCTGGCCACGTTGTAGTCATAAGCGGAAAAATAGAACAATTTCGCAGACAAAATTGACTTTGGCCGGCAAGAAGGTAAAAAAAAAAAAACACAGCATGTGGACAAAACTTGGCAAGTACCAAATTGTTTCATTCTTAGAGCGTGTGCTCTAATTGCCATTTGCCTACAATATTCAATAAACTGTGTAATTTAATTATTATTACGCGGCAAAAATGATAGCCAATGAAATTGTTTGAGACGATTTTAATTGACTTCTTTCGAGAGGAATCTTTTAAACGAGCTGCTGTTAATGCAATCAATGTTTTTATAAGAGCAATATTAATAATTTAAAGTAAAGAACTGCAAATGACACTTCTTCGGTAATATGTGTGTTTTATATTGAATAGAAACTCTGAGACAAATGTAACATACAATATTATTCAGCTAAGAACACAGCTTTGAACTAGTTATTGCAGTTTCTGTTCATGGAAATCACGCACTTAAAAAGTGTAAAAGTATTAATATGTTTGGATAAAGAACTTTGCTTGTAAAGATTTTTTATTTTATATGTTCTGTCGATGAGATAATCTTTAAATCTCCACGCAAACATGGTAGATCATCAAGTTCTTTAGAAAATATTCAGCGGCATTCCGAGACACTTACTCAGCTCTTTGCACGACACCACTGCCCCATTGCCAGAAGAGCTGCCTCCGCTTCCAAAGGCCTCGATATGCGCGGTCTGTGTCAGGAGGATGATGGACAGGAGACCGACGAGTGTCGCACGGAGGAACGTCAGATTGATTTTCAATTTCATGTTTTTAGCGCGGCCACCGACAACGGAATGAGGATGGGAATCGAAGCACCAATGGTAGCAGCTGTTCGTGGTACTCGCACCAGATGCAAACGCGGAATGCCGGATCGGAGAGTCGGAATATTTGAAAATATCCGAAACTGAGAAACTGCCGCCGACAGAGGCTGTTCCAATTTTTCGGTTTTTGGTATTTTTAAGTAATCTGCGCTACTTTCGTTGGCAAAAACGTGCCGCCGACTAACGAATCCAAACGAACCGATGCGAACTCACTGAATGTGGCGCATTTTCGGTCTACAGTTTATATACGAAATGCCGGAAATTGTTGCTAACTCGAACGCAAAGTATTCGTTCTCATTTGGCTGATAGTTTCTTTCGAGTATTGCCAGCTTGACAATCTTCTAGTACGCGTATCCGTCCATCCAACTTAGCACTCATACATTTATCCCTTCATCCATCCCAGCCATCATGCCATCAGTTACGCCAATCGGCCAACGGACCGTGTCCATCAATTTTGAGAAGTGTGAGAAGATATTTTTGGTCAACAAAATGCTCGATGCTCCCCAAATGGCCGACGAAGGGGCGATATTGCACTTAGTTTTATCTTTGGGGCGTTTACTTTGCGCTCGTTTGCATAATTTCCAACTTATTGAATATTTTCCACATAATTAATTTTAATTATTTGTGTTTCTTTCAGGCATTTGAATTAATTTAGATAAGAGAGGACCGCGAGGTGGAGCTGTTTTATTTTTTTTTATTTTTGGGAGGCTAAAAGGCGAAAAGGGTCGCGCATTGCAGTCACAAGGGATGGCTCTTCCATTGTCTCTAATTACAATGGAGGGCATTTGTTTTGGGCTCCCCTTTTTTATTCTTTGGTTTATTTCACTTTTGGTTTCTTGGCAAGTGGCTTTGGCATGGGCTCTCGCCTTTTTCCACTTTTCCCTCTCGGCTTTTATTTGCTCTCGGCTTCTATTGCTGCGGGTCGGGCGCAAAAATCAATCTTCATTTAAAATTCAATTTAATGCGCTGCGTGCATAAAAGAAGTTAACCAATGCCTTGGCCATCAAGCGTATTGGATTCGCCGGGAGAAAATTAGAAAACAATTGTGTATATATATTCTTTACGAGCTGACGCATCAAAGAGAATTCGCCAGCCAGTGTCGCATGTCAAGTCCAGACCTCGCAATAGTATTACTTTTGCCCCATTGCGTTTTTTATTGCTATAGATACATATGTATATTGGAAAGAGACTTAAAGGCGTAATAATTATTTAGACAAAAATATGAATTTAATCAACAGTTTCATGTAATATAAATAAGTATAATTTAACCTTATTTGCTCAATTTTTCGAAGTCATTTTTATGAAGGTGCCCAGTGATGGGTAAATCATGAAAATTACAGCAAACGGAAGCCTGAAACTCGAAAAGAGGATGTGCTCCAAACATAAATCGGAAGTCTTAGCTAAAAACGGTATCAGGTATTCGGTGGCCAGTCGAGTGGAAGACGAGCGGATGCGGGTCCCAGTAGCAGGATTCTCAGGCCTGGCCAGCAGTGCGTATACGTGATGTATCAGCGCGAGTAAATCAATACTCAAATGTGGCCTCCTAATCAATCGGGATCGGGATGTCAGCCAAAAAACAAAAACAAAAAAAGAAGTAAAATCAAAACGGATAAAATTAAAAAACAATGCGAGTGGAAAGCGTGGGCTCTTGGCCACGTTTCGGTTGTTTCGGCCACAATTTGTGATTTTCCACTTGTTTTGACCAATTTGGCGATTCTGTGATTTGTCGTCTTTAATTCCCACAACATTTTTGGACGCACTCGAGCAAAAGTTATTTAATGGCTGCACTTGAACGTGCCGAAGGACAAAACCGACCAAAAATATAAAAACGGATATTGTCGATTGAAAGCGACTGCGGGAGAAGTGATTTGCAGTTGGAAATTGAGTGAAAAGCGCTGACGTTTCACGTATACTGAGAATATTCTATGCATATATTTCACCTTTTGTTGATGCACCTGCCGCCATCGCCATCCCCTTCAGCTCATCCCCTTGCCAGCAAAATCGTTCGGTTGCCATAGTCCTCCGCTTTGCGCTACTTTGGAATTATTATTATTTTTTTTTTCAGAATCCGCTTTATTTCTCTTTGGTCTGGAAAAAAGCGAACGAATTTCTCCCTCACTTTGGCCAACCTCAAATTGAGGAAATGAAACATTTCAATGATTTGCTTCCGGCTTTTTCTCTTTTTCGCCATTCTTCTTTTGGCAGCGAATCATAAGCAGAAAGAAAGAGTTTTGTTTATTACCTTTAAGGCGCTTTGGACAACTTCTTAACCGCTGCGCAAGAAGTTCAACCCTAATAAATTATTCAAATTACAACTTTGATCTTCGCCGTGGGATTGCACACAAAATGCACAAAAGTGCTGTGCAAAAGTTACACTAGGCTACGCCATCAAAGAAGTGTTTTAAGTATGCGTTGAAGGAAATAAAATCAAAATAGATTTCCTATTAAAAAGTGTCGGAATATTGCAGCAGGGAATATTAGTATAAATATTTAAAATATATAATGTATAATTTGTTATTAAGTGGGCCTTTATTAAAAACATACTTTTAGTGCTACATCCTATGGAAGTATTTATCTTTTATCGATTTTTATATTACTCATTTTGGGAAACTCATTAAACGGTTTGTAACAAATGGTTTGTTGCACAGTGCTATTGATTTCAGTGGCACGAGTAGCAATTTCTTGCAGTGACACTGAACATTTTGTGAGGCATTTCCCGAACAATGGGGCAAGGACTATGTTCATCGTTTTTACTGGTTGCGCACTGTTTTTTTTTTTAGTTAAAATTTCGCAATTTGCAATAAAAATTCCAGTTTTGCTTTTCGGAATTCAGTTGGAGCGTACGTCCCAGCTAAGTTCAGGCTCAGATACAGATACAGCTACTGCTCCTGCTTTTATATCGGCAACGGCTTGTGGCCTTGCGGCTTTTCCTGCTTTTCCGGCAAAGGAAAGCGATCCGAGATGCGAAAGGATACGCATCCTCCCAATGGGCCGGGTTCTTGCTGAGCTATCAACCGGCAATTATTATGCGTCCTGAACTGCACGTGCCTCATATAATCGGGTTGTGTGCGTGTGTGTGTGTGTGTGCGTGTGTGTCTGGGGGTGAGTGTGTTGTTGTGTTGTGGCTGCTGGGGCGTGCCGACAATAATTTAATATCAAAACATATTTCACTTGCATGCCGAAGAAGCTGAGGAATGCGCTCAAAAGCTTAACGGAGTCGAGCCAGCCGAGCAAGTCGAATGGAGGCGATGAAGCGTTCAGCTTGTCCCTTTCTCCATCCACGAAACTAAACCGAACCACACGGACTCCTTGTCGCCGTCTCTCTCCTTCCCACTATGCCCGTCTCTTTCGGTGTCGCCTTCTGTGTGTATCGTAATTATTTTAAAGCCACCAAGGAGCCTTGACATTTCCCAAAAATAATTCTGCCTCTGCCACAAAAATGCGGCTTCTCATGTGAAGTTATGGCACGACCTGCTGCAGCCGAAGTCATTTTGTGTACTTATAAAAATAATTTATACATTAATCATAGTATTTAAAATAATACATTTATCAGCTGACTTTAAAAACTTTTTATACTATAAAATATGAGAATGTGTAAGTGAAAAAAATTACTTTTTAAGCAACTAAAAATTAAATAAGGCTAGTAAGGCAGTATTTTTTATACATTTTTAATAACTATAATAATTTAATTTTAATTTTACTCGTATTTCATATAGTTATGGGATTCAGCCTCAAGGAAGATAAAGAAGCCTTGACGCTTAAATGTTCTTTCAAAACTAATTCACTAGAGGATATTTCTTCAAGTGCAGCGATGAAAGTATCTGCAAAAGGGCGGCCATAGGAATAAGCGACGCCGTTGTTGATTTCGCTCATTTCCGACTCAAATGGATTTTGATTGTCTGCCCTGACCTCGAAGCTGGATTCGGTCTTGGACTTGGGCTGCCCGTGATGCCTTCTACGTGTCTGCCATTTGTCTGCGCTTATTTTGGCCAGCTCATCCCAGAGCTGCGGATTCGGACTCGGCGGCTTGAGAGCAGCAGCCGGCTGCCAAATGCCAAATGACTTTCTTTTCTTGGCCATTTCCTCGTTTGTCTGTTGCTTCGGGCCCATTTGGTTTTATTGTAATGATTTCTATTACCACACGACCGTTTCGTGTCTATAGTTTTGCTGCAGCTGCAGCTGCCAACTTCTAGCTCCGAGCTCCCAGCTTCTAGCTCCCAATTCCCAACAGCCCACTCCCTGACGCCATTTCGTAGCCCCCAATGGACTGTTGGACAGTTTACGTGGCCATCGCGCTTAATGAGTAGTTATTTCCGCTTGTATTTCTTGATCAAGTCGTGCATGGCGCCTTGGCTTTGGGCTTTGATGGCAGTTAGAGCTAATGCCCGGCCACGTTCTACTATTAATTGCCGCCTATTCTACTGCCAGCCATCGTTTTATTAACCTGCTGAGCAGTGTTCCATAATTGAGTTTATGTCATAATTCCTCGGTTGGCCAGTCGCAGTTTTGTCAATGAATTTATAGCATAGTTTTTCCGCGGTCGGCACAAAGCTTTGATATTTATGATATTCATTTTGCAGCTGTCACAACAATAGATAGTAAGTAAGTAAAAACGGTGGGCGCGCAGCAAAAAAAAAAAAAAAAAAAAGAAAATGTTAATGTTTTTCGCCATCTTCTGTGTGCACTTTCGAAATGAAAACGAAATGAAAAAGCATAATTAATTTTAATGCGATTTTCCGCTGCTTTGTTTCTACTTGCTTATCATTGCCATCAACGGATGGATTTCATTATGCAGATGATGCGGTTTTAAACAAGGACAGGTCCGATTCATTCGATTCAGAGGACCATTTAAACGACTTTGTTGCATTTTCATTCATTCGAAACTGAAATGCTCCTGATTCAACCGCTTTAGACACGAACCGAAATTCCTTTTTCAGCAATTTCAATGTGTGTGTACTCGTCGTCGCTTCCGTTCCCAACGCCGATGATTATCAATTTGCGAAATTCGTTTTGGTGTGGAAAATTGTTTACCCGTTTGGCAAACGAAATGAGCGAGTCCCCGTTCCAATTTTCTTCATTGTGGCGGGTAAATTGAAAACGCAAACAAACAAGCAAGCACACATGGAAATCGAAGTCGTTTGGTTAAGGAATCGCTGGCTTCCTGCCTTTGAGTAGAGAACTCGCGTCACGTTTTCGTGAATCCTGGCAGCCAGGATTAATGGTGGTGTAATTTATTGAAGTTTGCCAATAGAAGCGGGTGGCAGAATTCAAATTAAGCTCGTATTCCCCTGGCTGCTCTTAATGGCAAGTGCATTTCCCCAGATTTCCCTTAGATTTCCCCAGATTTCCGCAAACATTTGTTGCTTGTCAGCGTTAATAGTACATTGTGTGTAGTAGATGCCGCCGCTTGGTGGCCACCAACTAGTGAATACTGCAAAAGTTGCTCAAGTTTTTAAACGCAAACTGCGCGCCCCGAGTGAGTGAGCCGTTCGAAGCAACAGCGGAAAGTTATGCAAATTTAATGCAACCAAGTTGCGCGCTTGTTTGCCTGCAAGTGATTTATGTGGCCAGAACCATGACCGCGCCCATTTAGTGTGCATAATGCGGCACTTAATGTCGCACAGCAACAAGCAATGAATGCGGCACAGTTGCAACCGCAGACAGAGGACACACGCCAGTTACACAGCGACACGTTGCGCATACGCCCCGTGCACCGCGGCAATCAGTATCAAATTATAATCGACAAATTGCTGGCCAGAAAATGCTGCAGAACTTGTCTCTATTTGCCTGCCAAAGCAACTGGCTCGAAACTTTCAATCGAATTGGTCGCTTAAGTGGTGTAAAAGCATTTCCACAAATTTACACTAATGCGCATGTCTTATTGTCGCATAGTAATGAGATAGTAAAGGGGTAACGCGTACGAAAGAAAGGGAAAAGGTCTCCTGCGAAAATCAGGTTTAGTACAAAAATTTTATTCTTTGGGACCAATAACAACGAACTAATATTTGCCTATTCTCACTAATAAAAGACTATGAATTATACTTTCATTTGCTACATCTTTTTCCTTTTAAAGCTGCATTTATTAAGTTAAGAATCTCACTACTACAACTTAAACAGAATGTACTAGAATGCATGCATTTTCAAAGGATGTTAGCTTTTCTCACAGTGTTCACAGGCCGGAAGCATCTCTCCATGCTGTTGTTAGATGTGAGATATGCAAATATCCAAAACTTGTTAAAATTTGATGGTATAAAAGTTTGCCAAACTGCAATAAAAGCATACACACAACAGCGCCCGAACAACAATACAACAGTTTTCCATCCACCACCCCGATTTTCCGGCTTTTACGGACCCTACCCCTCTCTGCAATCCCTCCCATGGGTGACCCCTGGAGTGTGAAATATTTAACTAGCTGCTTGAAATTGAGCTGCTTACGCTTGGTCGCTGCCGAAGACAGAGTTTTCCCCATCAATATTTGATGGTGGAAAACTCCATCGCCTGACCGCAAGTTGATTGCCTTGCGGTTGCCTGGAATTAATTAAAATAGCTTTAAGATGCGTCGATGTCCAGGGCAGCAAGGATTCTCGTGCGGAATTCACCCAAACTGCTGTCTGTTAATATTGTTTACGGATAATTTGGTTATTAACGCAATGCCAGCTCAACTCAACTCCGAATGAAGAAAATCAATTTACGCAGCATTCCATGACATCCATCCATTGCTACCTTGTGATTTGCAGGACTCTGAATGCGAATGCGAATGCGAATGCGGATGCAATTGCTGACTGTCTTTGTGCGAGGATAACAACAACAGCATTAACATAACACCCGCACACAACATCCTTGCATTCTGTATGAAAATGATGTTTTTCGCTTAAAAGGGAAAATTCTCATTTTACATGCGCTGCAATTTCTCGCTCACTTCAATTATGCAAATTGTGTGTATGTCGATACCAATTCGTAGTCTCGCAGAGGCGGGAAAGCGCATCGGGAAAGCGCACACGTACATGCAATTAACATCATGGCGACAGCTCAACCGACAGATATCCTGATGGCTATAGTCGGAGACAGATATCCTGATGGCTATAGTCGGATAGGACAGCGAAGTCGATGCAGCAGCCCAGGATGCGATGCTCGTCCGAAATAAAGTTGACGCTTCTCGCTGGCGAGTAAGAGCGGAACTCATTATAATTTTCTTCGTTTCAATTTCCCATTTCCCACTTCCCATTTTCCACTTGCCATTCAATCCGGCGATGCGCATGTGAATGTGGGGTGTGTGTTCTTCCGCTGGCCTGCCCGCTTGTAATTTAATTTACAAGAGCTTCACAAGCTATGTTACATCAAAATTATCAGAGGCAAAAACTTTTGCCCATCACATCCCAACAGTTTTATTAATTACTAATGTGAAAGTTTGCTGTGTCCCCTTTCAACGCTCCATTATCCTTATCCCATGGTCCTTTGCTTCTTATCTCCCAAACTGAAAGTTCAGGCAATTATGAGTTTATTTTCTAGCCCTACGATGATTCCTTGGCCTGTGTCTAATGTGCGCAAAATCCCAGCCAAGTCAGCCAAGTTAGCCAAAGCCAAGCCAAGCCAAGCCAAGGAGTATACGCCAATTTTGCAACTTGGCCAAGAAGTGTTAACTCAATCAATGTGTGCAAATATTGATGGCCTGGCAGCTGGCTGGCCAAATTAATTTAAGTTTAATTGGACTCTGAAATGAGCTGGACTCAAGCCTTGTTTACTTTGCATTTAACTCAATCCTAATCAGGCCAAACTGTCTGCCAGACTTGGGTTTAATCAGCTCATTCTTAATTCCACCTCAGTCTGTAAGCCGTATTTGCTGTTGCCATTTCGCCATGTGCTCCCTGCACAGTCCTCTGTCTTGGACTGGTCAATTTGGCTGCCACTAAGTGGGTCAGACATGGCAGCCACTCAAGTGCATACAAAGTGCATGTTGGCCGGAGGAGAGAGAAAAGTTTGCAAAGGGGCGGGGATGCGGGAAGCGGCCATAAAATCTAAACGTGGGCTACGTTTTTCAGCTTCAATGGAGCGCACGTAAAACTAAACTCAAATGTTGCATTAAAAAGTTTGCAGCGAAAAAGCAGAAAGCAATTCAATTTAATTAGAGTACATTTGGCTGGCACAAAACAGCCAAAAGGCAAAAGGGGAAAACCTTTTCCACTTTTATGTGCCAATTTTATGGCGTCAGTTTTCCTCAAACTGAAAGAAAAAAAAAAATGTACAGAGAGTCGGGGGAAAATCCTTGCCCATCCTATTCGCATACCGGCGCATATGGCCCCGTCACGGCATATTTTGGATTCTTAAGAGGCAAGAATATGCGCATCAATGGAAAACTTGCGGCAACAACAGCTTCTTTAATGGAAATCAGGTTTGGGCAGACCAAATTTGATGGATCACCAAAGGCAGTCAATAGACCGGCCCAATCATTCCACCAGTTTCTTACTTTACTTTTGCCAGCGCCGAAAAGGACTTTGGCCTGAGGGTAATATTTCATATTTCTAAACTGCCAGCTTACATTTCCTCTCGACATCGATTTGATGATGGACTGGGCATGATTTTTGTTTTGCCAGCTCATTATTTGTATTTCAATTTGGTGCGTTGCCATTTCCATTTAGACCGCCTCTTTTCTCTTTCACCTGATATGCCTTTTACTTTTCGGATTTTGTGGTTGGCCTGCCACTTTGAATAACAATTCTGGGGGAAAAGTTTTCTGCGGTGGCTTTTATACTCGCATCTAGTATGTATGTAGATGAAGACGCAATAAAAAAGTTACTTTATTCAACGTCTACGTGTGCCTGGCATTTTTCCTCCGGGTGTGAGTGTGCTCAATACCGTGGAGTGTGGGCTAAAGTGCGCCTGTTGCGGCTGGGAAAATGTAGATTTGCCCCCTGCTTCAGCCTCTGCCAATGGCCGTTGGCAGGGCCACGACCTACAGATGGCTCCTAGATCCTAGTTCCCGGCTAACTGCTCCTGCTCCTGGCTTGCATGTTGGCTTGACAGTGGCAGGCGGTCTCGTAAAAGCCACTCACAAGCACATCGGACAGCGAATGCAAATACTAAGCTCCATAGACACACAATCATTTATCAGCATCGAAATGCACTTGGGAAAAATCCTTGTAGAGCTTCTGCAAGTTATATTACAGCTTTGTACTTGCTCTCTGTTGAAGTTGAAGGGGCTTATTATTTATACAGCTAAAAAGCACTTGCAGTTAAATATTTATCTTAATTCACTTGCTACAGCATAATATCTTTCTTTGTGCTTCATTATATATGTCAACGATTTATTTTAGATTTTTTAAACTCATTCCTTAAAATGCGTCCTTTTAAACAAAATTCTATCATAAGCTTGTGGTTACATAAGAGTAAGAGCACTATTTTTAAAGTGCAACTATTCCAACTTCCCTTACTATTCAAGCAGAAGACACTTTTCAGCAAACTGTTGGTTTGCAAAGTGACCAACAAGAGATGCTTAAAGCTACTCTTTAAGAAGTGTTTTGCTTTCGGTCTTTCAGGAAGAAAACAAGACCCTGGGAAAGAAGAAAAGGAATGGTACGCCCAGGTGTAATATTTGCATTTAGCCAACAATTTGCTATAGTCCATCCAACTGGCCGGCTGTCTGCCACATTTTGGCCTCCTGTCCAGAAGAGGAGGCGCATCCTGCCTGGTTAGCATCTTAAATTTTTATTGCAAGGAAAGCGGAATCTTTAGTAATTGCTCTCTAGGCGCTCATAAAAAATGTGTAGCCAGGTAAGCAGAAGAAGAAGAAGTTGCTACGAGTTGAGCACGCAAAATACCCAAGCAGAAACTATTACTGGTTTGTCTAATGCCGGCTCACAGATACAGATACATGGGCAAATACTTGTGGGCCAGGATGGTTTGTGTTTGCGTTTGTGTTTGTGTGCTTGTTTGTCTGCCTGGATGTGCGAGTGTGTTTGAAGAGGCCCTCGAGAGTTGGCTGCTCACTTGCCTGCCGGCTGAGTTGGCCAATCTGTGCCTGTTTCCCTACCAGAAATTCAGAAATCAGAATACTGCAGGTGTTTACTGTCGGCTAGTGCGAACTATACTCATCAGGGGTGGGGGCCAAAGCTTGGCGCCTTATTGCCAAATGTCCTCGAGCCGACCAATTTCAATAAAGTGTGTGAGAAACGAAAACAGCTCCGGCGGCCAGTTCATAATTCAGACGCCAACTGCTGGCAACAATTGCAAATTGACAAGCTTATTAATCGCTTAATCGGCCTGCAGAACTTGCTGTAAGTCTTTCGCATTAAAATGCGCTTTGTTTTCATTCCCCAAGATTTGTTGGGGTTGTGGGGGGGGAAAACTGGGCTAAGAAGTTTATTCCCGGCTGTTGGTGAAACTTTTTGATAATTGTGCTTGAATGGTCTCGGGCTGAAAGGGTTGCCGGTCGGTCCCTGATTGAGCCGAAAGCGGCAAAAAACAACTGAAAACTTTCTGGTTGCCAGTCGCCTGGCAACAGTGCGTATGATTAATATGTATACAAGAAATGCGAAGGACTGGCTTTGCTTTGTTGTTTAGCTTTGGGCTTAGCTTTAATGAGCACTGAGCACTGAAGAAGCTCGGCAAAAAGCCGCTTAATGATTCGAACATATCAGGCTGCCAGTCTTTTTGTCTGTCTGTCGGACTGACTGGCTTATCTAGCCCGAGGGCCACGAATTTCGGCATCCTCGTCCGTGAGCGCAATTTCCTTCGCTTTTCCAGCGCTTTTTCACGACTCAAATCTGGGGGCATTCGCTTTGCGTTTCACAATCACATAAAGAGGAATAAGAGCGACACTAAATGGGACTTGAATTGTGGTCGGCAGGCGAAACTCCGCCATTCTCATTCCCAATCAGACGGGCTAGCTTGCATTCTAAGTTGCATTTTACCAATTCGAGCCAAGCAATTTCCGCTTTTCCGTTTCTGTCGCATTGTTTTCGAAGCGGTGGAGAAAGTTTTGGTTGTGTAGGTGTGGCCAGAGTCGTTACTGAGTCAGCTTTCACTTAAACTGCTGCTTCTTATGGCCAGCAAAGGCCACTAAACCGATAACAAAACCAAGATGTTGCTTGCTCGGAAGGCATTAGGAATTTATAAGGCATTCTCCATTCGTTCAAAGAGATTTTTCGGTCAGATTATGGCGCTTCAGCTCGATTCAATTAAAGTACTTAGCGCAGTCAGTTGTGCGGCTTCATTGCTCTGAGTTATGTAAATCCTTTTGCCGCCCCTTTTCTAATCAAAAGGCAATCAAAACTTGATTCGATGGCCACCATGATGGCCATTTCCAATTCCAAGTTTTAAGTCCCTAAGCGAATTTATTAAATTTATTTTGTTTGCCTTTTTTTGAAGTTTTCTATACCTTCATACCTCCATTGCGGGGTAGCAAAAACAATCAAATATATGCAAG
Organism: Drosophila melanogaster; assembly: GCF_000001215.4. Taxonomy (NCBI): domain Eukaryota; kingdom Metazoa; phylum Arthropoda; class Insecta; order Diptera; family Drosophilidae; genus Drosophila; species Drosophila melanogaster. The sequence continues at coordinate 18,864,308 of NT_033777.3, read as the reverse complement.
TTATTCCCTTTGCCGCTAACTTTGAAGTTGCTGCCAGTGTCCGCTGCTCACCAAAAATAATTTCCCTCGGAAACTTTACCCATACAGTTTGTTATGCATTCTACTGGTTTGCTTTTTTTCTTAATTTTTTTTGTTATTTTGTTCGTATTTTTTTTTTTGGTTGGACTCGACTGGACTGGACAGTTTCGCCAGCGGGGAACAGGACATCAGCTGGCAGAGGATTTGGCTTGTTTCCTGCCGGGGTGTTGCTGTGGAAAATGTCTAGGTATGACTGGGATTTTAATATTTCTGGCACACCGACGTGCACTTTCGAATATACTTTTTTACATTTCTCTCTCTTCTCGAATTTTGGACAGATTTGAAGTAGAAATATTACATTTTTGACCAACGTTTATAATGATAAAGATAGAAAGAAAGAAAGAATTCCTGAAGGATTTTAAAACTTCGTACTTATTTTGTGAAATAAAAACAAAGCATCTCTACTTAAAGTTAATTTAACATTTTACCACTTATTTAAATATTCAAATAAGCTTTTAGATCTTTTCATAAGCCGGACCCCTCCGCACATTACCATTTTCCACCCCAAGCCAGTTACAGAAACAATTTAAATAAACTCGCTGTCAGAGCATTTGCGCTAATCAACTCGATAAAGGGGTCCAAATGTTTTGCGCTTTCGATTAGGGAAAACTCGTGCGTGAATAAGCCATAATATGCTAATGGGGCAGCAGAGGTGTTCTAAACACATTTGGCTACCCACATTAAAATGCACACATTCGAAACCGGATGTGTGAACAAATATTTTCCGGTCCACAAAATTATTGTGCAAATATGGCAGCCATGAAGGGAAATAGAGGCGATGCGATCTGGAGTGGGAAATTCCCAACTGACCGCAAAGTAAACGTTCCATTTAGTACCTTTATATGTATATATGTGCAATTTGATAACAAAATTGTTTAAAATCAGAAATGTTTTCCCTTTAGATGAGCACCATGGCGACTTGGATATTGTTGGAAAAATAACTGTGTATATTACAAATCAGATTATTTACTTGATTTTATATACAATTATATGGACGTATTTCTACACATATTGGCTAGGGGAATCGGATTGAAATTGAGTATAATATGTAGATACGATATATATAGAACAGGCCTTCCCGTGACATCCCATGATTTTACATTTGTCAATTTATGTGGACAACCGCAACCAGCTGAATCTCTGAGTGAGTAGTACGGCTCATTAGGCTGAGAAATCCATCTTAAGTGTGATTAATGTTATCCATGCCCCAAAGATTGATACCTGGCACGCCCACAGGAAAACTGATTTCCCATTTAGTTTGCATATCTCCCTCAACGGAAATGGGGGAAACCCTTAATAGTTTTGTAAACCACCTTCGAACGAAGCAATCAAAAGTCTCAAGTCCTATTTTGGCCCGAAAAAGGGTTTCAATTTGATTTAATGACGCTGCTGGGACAAATTCAACGCCACGCATTCGCGGCTTCTTCCTCTCGGACACAAAAGTCAATTCCATCAAGTTCCGGATGCTGCATTGAATACCAACTAGTTTGCCGGCTTCCGTACACTTGAAGAATTCTTATTACCAAATGTTAGTTATATTCAATTCAATTGTTTCGACTATAAGATCCAAGAAACTGCATGTATATTACTAAAATACTTTTAGAATGAGAATCTTAAAATAACAAATACTTGTGAAAAATATTTGTATTTAATTAAATAATCTAATTATACGAATCTTTACGCCTTTTCTGTTAATTTAAACCATTTACCATCATTTCCATATTGTATGCAATTTGTTTTTTTTTTTCAGTGCACTGCCGGCAGATAGTGGATCAGAACCCGAATCAAAGGCTGCCGCAGCCCACTTAAACTTGTGAGGTGAACGACTGGCGATGACGACGACGGATGTTGCGTTATAGAAGAGCGCCGGTGGCGAGGTTTTCATGTCAGCGCAAATTTCCGTTCCACTGGCAGGTACACATACCCTATATAAGGAGCACCAGGTGGGTAACAGAGTGGGCGGGGCAGTAACTGTGTGTGTGTGTGTGCCGAATGCTTTGTCCTGCAGGTGCTAGACAGCCGTCCCTGGCTTCATGCATAATAATGAGCCTCTCGGCCTGCTCAATACCCACTCAACCCGACCGAGACTTGCACTGGGTGGTGATTCCGGATCCGGACTCAACGAATCCCAACCAGAATCCCTAGCCAAGCCCGAAATATAAACTATAACCGACTGTTGCTCGCTGTGGGGCAATGGAGCTGGAGAAATGTTTGATTTTTGCACGACAAAGAGCCATTGAATGGGTGTGGGTGTGTATTTTAGTTTTGGATTTATTGTGCGATATTGCTTGTATGTTCATACGAGAGACAAGAAGGCTCAAATATTGGCCATCGAATTGCGGGTGGGATTTTTGTTTGCAACTTCACTTTTTGACATTTTCTTGAGTATTTGCTTGCGTTGCATTTATTTTGTTTGTGCTTGGACAGTTGAAATTTCGCATTTATTTGCTGCCGTTTCAGTTTCAGGCTGTTGTCACAAACACAATTTATCAACATAAATGTCACAAATTTCATTTTGCTGCTATCAATTTCAATTACAAGGCTGCGTCTGTGTTTGTGAGAGGCTCTCTGTGCTTTTGCCAGGCAATCAGAAACATGCAAATCGAATTGCATAATGCATTGGCAATTTTTGAGGCACTGGCACCAGCATCTCTGGCCTTGCGGCTATAAAATAATAATCGAGTTTAGGCCAAGTTTGTAGATATTCAATATTGAATGGCCAAGCCTTTGGCTCTGAATACACAATTAGGAACGCAATGAATGCCTAAATACTTGACTTTCGATTGGAATCCTCACACGGTTAAGCTTCATCTTTGGCCCCGGCAAATTGCCCGACATTTGGAATTAATGAGCACTTTAATCAAATTTTCCACGCAAAAGCACGTTCATTAATTTTGTACGCAATTATTACTTGGAAACGCCTTCGTCCGGCCCCACGCCGGGATTGTGGATTCTGAATTGAGTCCACAAACAAAATATGCACAATCAAGCGAATATGGCCCAAATTACTTTTCATTACAAGTGTACAAGCGACGGCTGACCAGCATGCCAAGTAAGTGGCAGTGGCAGGCCGTCCTGCCCCCAAATCCAGATTCAAGTTCCCGTTTCCGTGGCAAGTGGCAAATGCCACCGCAGCATCTGGATCTGGCTGAGTTGGCCGGGCATTTAAGGACAACTTCATCATCATTAGCACTACAATGGCATGGCGAAAAAGCGAGAGAACAACATGACGGGCATATAATGCTGATTATGGCATATAAATACGGACATGCACATAGCAATGCACAGAGAGAAAATTGAGTATCGAATAGATAAAGAAACAATCGAAGGATTAACTGAAGAAATCAAACTGGATATGTCGTTACATTTAATTGAAAGTGATAGTGAATAAATAGATCAACTCTATGTCAAAGATAGATTACAATTTGGAAGGATCTTAACCATTTATCGATTTGATATGAAATAATAAGATAAGATCTCGACTCTTTCATCAGTGTACATATACAATATGTTGGCATTAGCGACCCTCGCAGAATTCTTCCTGCTGTGCGGTAAAATCATATTGAGTGTAGATTAAATGGCGGCACGTCGACCTCCGCCAATCCCGGGCATAAAAATCCATTAGAAGCGGAAATCTGCAATGCGGGCGAATGGGAATTGGGTCGAAGGAGCAGCAGCCATAGTGTGGCACTACAACTGCCACTGCCACGGCCGCTGGCACCACTCCATTTCAGCACTCTTGGTGGGTCGACGTGGTTTAGTAATTATCACAGTTGCAAATGCTTCGATAGCACCCAGCTATACATACACATATATGTGTGTCACGGGTGGTTTGGTGTCTGAAGGGCGGGCTAAAGGGATATATTGTACATACATGTCTGTTTATCCAAGAGCACTTAACAAAACGTTCACGTTTAATTTAGCCTTGACTCCAATACGCCTGCTATGCCAACATCGCACACACCAACCCCCCCCCCCCTCGATTATAGCGCCCTTGTATGTATTTAACCCAATTTTTGATAATTTCCCTAGTAATAGAGTGTCAAAGTTTGTGGGCGAATCGTCTAACGTCTTAGGATTCAAATTACTCTGAGCTCTCTAATTAGAATCAGAAGGGCTTTGATATTAGCCTGAGAGTTGGAAAACTAACTAACGTTTTAAAAATTATACATTTATTTTATATATTTATGCTTTCAATTACTCTACCTGCTGTCGCGCCCCTTTTCAGCTATTCTTTAATTAGAATGTAACTGGCGTTGGCCAGGCAAATGCAGATGTGTAACTTCAAGTGCTCGAAACGGATCCTTTAACTTTTTGCGCTCTCTACATTCTATTCAGCAGAAGTGCGTCTGCGTCTGACATTTATTTCCTGGGCAAACAGACAGGAAGGCAACTTCAGCTATCAAAAGCATAAGCCCCTGAATGCGGCTCGGGAGATAAAACGCACATGTGCATCATCTCCGAAGTCGGAAGCCCTCTCTGCGTCAGATGCGAAACTTTTGCCCAAGAACTATGACTTGGCCTCGAAGACGGCCCGATGTCGATGGGATGAGTTGGATGAGTTGGATGAATGTGTTGGCTGTGTGGGTGGTGGTGAAAAGTTTTTCCCCGAGCCAAGCTGAAGGGGTGGGAAATTTCGCGCTAGCGACAAATAACTTTGCAAATTTTTATGAGCTTGCAATGGGTCTTGTCAATTATGTTCCCTGCGCTGTCCCAGATGTCACAGATTCTCGCTGAGAAATGCAGAAAATGTCAGTCGTTTCTTATTTTTCATGACTTGGCAGACCCACTGAAGTTTGCCTGTGCCAAAATCAAGAGTCACCTTTGCACAATTCTACCTTATTGCTGGCTGCCTGCCTCTCAGCCTTGTAGCTTGAATATTTAACTGCTTGACGAATTAATGGGGGCGTGGTCCACCCACCGCCCATTGCCACGCCCTAATAAGGTTGGGACCTGCATTGACCTGAATGCTAATGGATATCGCTGGCTGAGTGGGGATTTGGCCTGCGAGTGCGATTACGCTAATGGAGCGCACGCCGTCGTGGCCCACAAATGATATGTTGCGCATACGCCGCGTGCGCCGTCATGGCAATAACTCAAAATCTTAGACTCGTAAGCCAATTTTCGTTGATTTAGTTTATCTGCAGTGCTACGGCATCATCAATACAAATGCCTCTGCGCCACTGATTCCCATTTGACTACTCGCCCAACTTTGATTTCATTTGTTGTCGGCTTCGCAATGAAATCGTCTCGAGTCTCAAGATTCGATCGAGTTTATTTGCTCGTCTTGGGGGGCTGGCCGACAATTTGATTTATTGGCACAAATTGCGTTACATTACGTTATCGCTTTGAGTGCGAGTGTGAGTGTATGTACAGGGGTTGGGGTTGGTTTCAAACGCAAAAGGAAAAGCGCCTTAAGGCGACCGATTCACTTTCACTTTCACTTTGACAGTGCACTTTTCAATTACTTGATGCCCGGATATTCCTGGAAACGCGATTTTTTTGGTTGGAGCCATTTGACACATGTAAATACCCCTTTTACGCAATGAAAATTAATGGATTTGCCAAATTCCTTTTGCTGGAGAACTAGAAGAACTAGATCTATTGATTACTGAGTAGCCAAATAAATCAAAGTTTAGAAATTTGAAAATATTTTATTTTATTTAGAACATTAATGAGCTTTATTCAATTATTTATGAAATATTTATATAAATCTCTAAATATTACACAAAAATAATCAAAAGTCCCAAAATAAGATAAGATGAGATCTATAAGATACACAACTAATTAATTTGCTTTAAAAGACATTTAGCATCAGCAATTATTTCACCTGTACTGCGACCTTTCGTTCGTTTCCAAAAAAAAAGCAAGTATTTATAAACGGCAATAAATAAAGGCAAAAAGGTTGAAATAATTGCTGCGATATGTAAAACAGATTTCGGTATCGTCCATCATGGGAGGCCACGCCGCCGGGAGATGCTATCGGTTCAGACTGAATTTAGTCTGGAAGTGGACCCATCTCGTCCCATGGCCTTTGGACCATCTGATATCTGGAATTGCGACAGGTGTCAGATTGTGCAGATGCGCTTGAGTTGGGTTGGATTCTTCTTCCTCTTTTTTTTTGCCAGCGCAATCGTGCGGATTTCATTGAAATTTAATTGAAATTCAAACTCGCATTCCGAATGCGATCCCCAAATTCGAGTGTCGCTAATTAAGTTGTCTATGCAATAATTCGTATGCTTGCAATGCAGTCCAATTGAGTTTAAATAAATATGCAATTTAAATCAAATGAAAGGAGATTTCCACAGCCGCTCTCGGAGTGCAAATTTTTGCCTCGGGCGCAGCAGGTGCAACAATGCCAACTACTACTAAATGGAACAGGAATACTTTTGCGCGTTTTGGCATAAAGTGAATTTGTAAGCAATTTGGGGCACTTAACTTCTCTGGAGAGATGGCAAAAGTGGCTTTTTGTGGCAGAGCATGCACGGGAAAAAACAAATATTTCTACTCCATAAAGTAGACATAAGTATACTATAAATAATCTATGGTAAATAATTTGATATTGAATATTTCAGACTAATTCAAGTTAAAATCGTGCTTTCACAGAGGAGTGTACCCATATTTGTTCTGTGTGTAAGGCTGTGCATTCTTAGAGTGGCAAATGGCCAAAAGTTTTGCCTGCGGCACACACTTTTACATAATGGCCTGGTCCCTGGACTGTGGCTGGCAGTTATTTTTGGTAGAGTTCCATTGAGCTGGAAAGTCGCCTTGCCTCCATTAATTAAATGCGGCTTGCCGCCTGCAGCTGCAGCTTTTGTGGCTTTCAGCGCAGCCATAATGAAAGCCAATAAACAGCAAATTCTGTTGCTTCGCACAGCTCATAAAAGTCCATTTGCAGTCGCCCACCTGGATGGCTGCTCCTCTTCACTGCCAACGCTCGCTAAAAAAAAAAAAAAAAGTGGAGCAAAATATCCGTGTGCCCCAATTAAGTTTTATCACGTTTCGCATGTGTGCGAAAAGAAAAAGTTTATCTTTCTCGGACCAAAGAGCCAAACGAAGCGAAAGTCAAACTGAAGTGATGGTGGCCAAAAAAAAAATCAAATGTTATGCCGGCTGCTGACCCTCGTTGTCCTCCGATGACCCCAGAGGTTTGGGAAAATGGAGGAGGTTAATCGACGACAGGATGTTCATTAGATCAAGCTGAACGGCGGTAACGATGTGCTAGATTCGTTATGCGATATGGCCACAAATGGCTTTGATCTGCGCCAGAAATCGTTGGGTGGGATGCACTTCGACTGATTGCAATACAATTGCATAGTTTGAGCGAGTAAATGCAATTAATTCCGAACTTTGATTGCATTTTTGTTTGATTTGCCAAACGGTTCGGCATCAAATCTCGATTGCAACTCGTCAAACATTGCAGTTATTTAGAAAATTCAATTTCCGCAGCGCTTATTTCACAAAGGGCCTCCGTTAGGTCTGAGGGGCCAGCACTCCACACTCCCCCCCCAAAAGGCCAAACAAATAATTTGCAATGTTCGTAATGTGGCCAAACATTTGAGCGATTCCCAATTGCCATTCGCCATTTGCCCCAACTTTCAGATGCAACTTCGCCCCGAGCATGGAGATCCAAACTAAAGGAATGGCTGACCGTCTGAAAGCTTTTGCAGCTGATTAAAGTGACCTGGGCCAAATGAGGCTTGAGTGCCAACCGAGTAGGGCGGCAGTCAACCAGCACGGCAATCCCAGTCGGACTGGCAATCCCAATCCCAGGTTTTCCATTGCAGCTTGGCATCAAGGTCAACGCTGATTGAAAATCAATTGCCGGCGATGACGATGATGCAACCCACTAATCTCTCGCCTGGTTTATGACCGTGTCTAATGGCAATGGCAATAGCGTTGACTCTTTACACTGGTTGCACCGGCCAGTGGCCATGCCCACTTAGCGCCCCCCCCCCGTTGTGAGGCGACAGCTGAATATGTTGCATTTAATGTTGCCGCTTGTAATTCCCCATGTTTTACAATGCACTCGTCGCATGCCCACTTCCATTTCCCATTTTCCCATGCAATAGTTTTGGCCCGATTGTTATGCAAGAGTTACAAAAAAAAAGGGCAGAATGCAAATATTTGACTGGGCGGGGCGGCGTTGGCCTTGAAAACTGCTCCCGGCCAGCGGATGGTCATGCAAAACTCTCACAGATGTCAGTTTATGTAAATGGATTCGAAATTAGTTTCAGTTTGTCTGCGCTCGCTCCCAAACAAAAACAAAAAAAAAAAAATGAATAAATAAATAAAATAGCAAAGACAGCTCTTTGTGACCAGTTGGGCAGCAGCATATGTCGACACGGAATTGATTACGAACTTTTGGCAACAAATAGGAAATATTTGTGGCAAACAAGAAGGATTATAAATATTCTTAAAAGTAAATCAATGCGATTTCTTTTGCAATGTTTAACAAAATGTAAAACATACATTCAAACTGAAAACATTGTTTCACCATTTACTTAAAATAGAGAATTTAGGTTCACAAAAATAATTGAATTAAAAATATGGGGGAAGTGTAAGTTTAAACCCTTCATATTTTTCTTTATCAAAATTTAATTCGACTTTTTGATATTCTTTTTAATATAACTTTCTTTATAACATTTTTATAATGGTTCAAGCTAAGAAATTCACTGAACAAGGTAAGTTAACTGTTTCCTATCCGAAATATTTTTTAAAATTGGTATATTGATCGCTATCAATAATTAAATATAATTAGTCCTATTCCTTAAACCTTACACTTACGCAATTAAAATAAATATATATAATCAGGAAACTTGGCGAAAATTTCTACAATGCGAGAGGCAGGACGAAAAGGACTCGCAGGCGCGATACAAATGCATTTCATGTGTCAGCGCAACGTCAAAGGGCGTTGGAGGGCATTGTGAACATTGAGGGATTGAAGGGTTGAAGGATTGAAGGCAGCCGGAGGCGAAATGCGCCTAACCGTGCCAGCAACATTAGTAGCTACACAAAATTCTAATTAAGTCATGGGGTTTTGTATTTCCTTCGGCGCCGCAGGCACTTTGTGTAGCAAATTTTTGTGCAAGCTTCCAAAAATTTCACATTAAACAAGCGCGCAAAATGCGAAACAGCCAAACAGAAGCAGAGGAATAGAGGAAGTTCTATGAAAAAGGACGAAGAAATGCGGAATTTACACTTAACGAAATATATATAACTTACATTACTGTCAATTGTACTAACTTATGTTCTATGTATATTTTAACTAAAGCTACGCAAATATATAAAGCAAATTTTAAAATATTAATCAATTAAGTTACGGAGTGGATCTGCAATGCTTTACAAAAATATTATAAATAAAAGAGATACGATTTATTAAGTGTACATTTTAGAAATTAAACATTTATGTATATTAATTCAATTCTTTGAACCAGTAAGATACTTAATATGAAATTGTATAATTTTATAATAAGCCTTCCTCTAAGCCTAAATTCCACATAAACTATTGATCTCTGCGCTTGAATTTAACTTTTAAGTAATTTTGGCCTTAATTTTAAATGCAATCCATGCAATGCATTTTTTGACTGCATTGTAGAGTCCACCTCCCAGGTCCTGCCAGCTGCCATGTCCTCCAAAGAGTCCGTCTTCGCTTCGTCTCGTTTCGCTTCCCGTTGCGCTGCTGCTTTATTCGCAAGTCCAAGCTTTTCCGTGGCTCCCAGAACAAAGCGGCCAAACCACCGCCCTGTCGGCACCACCAAAACACCACCCACCATCCACCACCCACTACCCATGGGGTAGGGCATCCACCCACCTGGTTTCCAGCTCATGCCCAGCATTTGTGCTGCGCCGCTTTGTTTGCAAGTTTCGTTCTGTTGTCGGCGCAGCTAATTAAAAGAATGTTGAAAAAGTGTAATATGTAAGCAAATTTCTGCCGAGCCACATAAATAATCCCGATTATTTTACCTGGGCCGCCGCAGTACCAGCAGTATTTTATTTTATTTTCTCCATTCCGCGCTTTGTTTATTTCATACCGGCTCGCACAAAATTTAGACGAACATTCAGGGCATTAAAGTCACAAGGTCTCCTTTGTAAATACTCAGTTGACCAGGAGGACTGGGTCACTGGCCATGGAAATATGAATACCAGTACCAGTCACGCGGGGACTGGGGAAAATTGAGACAGCAATGGGAAAATGGGGAAATGAAATGAAAAACAGGAGGCGGCAGGAGGTAGGAGCGAAGTAAAACGACCCTGACTGGAGGAGGCTAGACCTCTGAAAATGGCGCAATTAGCTGCACAACTTGGACGAAACGAAAGATTAATGACAGCCCCCCGTTTTTTGCCAAGTCTTTTCACTTGTCGCCGGCTTATTGACTTGGACCCAATGGAAGAAGCCAATCGCCCGTCGTGTCAATAAAACGTTCGCTGTTCACATAAAAATAATAAATGACGTCGCCGATGGGTCCCCATCAAGAGTAGAAGTTGGCAGTCGGAGCAGAGCTGAGCACAAAAAGTGCAAGTAATTAGACGCATAAATTTTATGACAACTTGGCCTCGAAACTTTGGCCCGACTCACAGAGGAGCGAGATGGATTTACGGCTTGCTGCCGCCAGAAGGAGGCGATTCGCCTGCTGCCAAGTATGCACTTCCTGTCGGTCCATGTAGTCCGTAGTTCTCGAATTTCATGAATGTCGGACCAACTTGAGCGTATATAACACACACCGTGCTGTGTGCTGGATCAGGCGATTCCGGGCACATGTTGCCCAATTCGGGCTGTTGGTTAATTACCAGGCTAATGCTGCTCGGAAAGCCCCGGGCCATTCGGTTAAATGCGTCAAGAGATTAAAACTTTAAATTGTTTGGCGATAAGCACGAGTGCTGCGGAGCCAAAGAGGTTGGCAATTAATATAATTTAACGCCAGGCGATTGCCATTCCATTTAACACAAAATGCGGATTGATCCGACGCACTTATTTTCGCCGAGCCATGATAATACATATTTCTATAATATTTCTCTGTGAGCTGTGAACGCCGACGAGTGGAGATATAAATAATTGGCGCTGACAGCTTGATAAATGGCTTTTCAGCCGAGCTAATGAAACTAAAACATGGCCAACGAGAGCACAATTTTCGGAGCGTTCTGTAGCGCGCTTTAAAATTAAGATAATGCAGCAGACGGTAACACGGGACCACGGTGCGTATGAGTAGCGCAATTTCCTGCCTGGCTGCTGCCATTTACCATTTGCCTTTTTTTGCTGCCACAGCGTGCATGTGAAATTTTTTTTTAGCTTCATTTCAGCCAGCTAATGCGAATGATAGCAGCCATAATATATTTGCTGCCATTAGTGTGCGCTGCACTCGAGCATTCCTCAAAATGCGGCATTATCCAGCCGTACTGCCACAACATTTTAGGGACCTTTCTTTGCACAGTATTCGCGGCATTTTTGGAAACCGTGACAAAGCGCAGCGAGCTGCTGAGTGCTCAATTTATGGCCAGCACCCCTACCCCGTGCCCCTGCCCCATCGCTTTTCCGCGCCAGATTTTGCCACGGCCCACAAATCCGATTTCATTATGGAAAACGTGCGCCGAATTAAAAGTAGATTTACCACAGTTACAACAAAGGACGAACTATGGCGAGTGCCACGGCAAACACTCAATGCAGTTCCATTCAGTTCTCGGTCCTGGATGCCCATCGTCTTCCATTAGGAGATCTCTCTGCACTTGGCGGACTGCAGGGAATGCAAGGGAAGCCAGCCAGGCGGAGAAATTGCAGCGACAGCGAGTGCAATTGGAGCTCAGATATATGTGCATATAATTTAATGTATGCGCACTCGGATTTCACTGGCTTAGCTGTGGATTCTGCTGCACTAAAAATGAGCTTGGACTTCAAGTTGTAAGGTACAGCAACTAAATAATACAATCATTTTGTATGGGAATTGTATCTCCGTAATACACAATTCATAGATTTATGGATTAAAATTGTATTTATTTTTAAGAAACTAATTTGACACCTCTGCTGTCGAAAAGTTTAAGAATGTCAGAAAATCCGGACTAAACCGTTTTAAGCCCATTCGTTGAATAAATAAATCTTGTATAAATGACTATGACTACATTTTTGTAGCTTTTATAATTATTTTTTTTAACGAGCTCTGAATGAAGTTCGTAAAAAACCATTAACGTCTGGCCATTTGTAAATATTATATGCTTAAATGTATCTCACAATTAGTTTGTTTTAATCCTGCTTTTTGCACTATATAATCAGGCTATAATAAAACAACTTGTTTGCATAATTAATATAACTGTATAATCAAAGCCTACTATACTTATAATTATATATTTTTTACCATCTTATTAGCCTTGAGTTTTAAATCAAGCGAACAATTTTTTGGTTGCCGATCGATCACCGTATAGAGCTCAGTTGAACATTGAAATTCGTACTCTTCGGACGGTAACGGAACAAAAAATTCCTAAATAAATTTCCTAGTTTTTTTTCCGGCAAAACAAGTAACGTAATTTAATTGTACTCTTATCTCGACTATGGCTTATGTCCAAGTTTTGCAGGACAAATCAATTCACCATGTGCAGCTATCCTTGCTATCCTTGCGCCGCCTTGTGTCCCTGCGGAGGCAGTGGACCAAGTGGATTCTACGATCCGTGCTTTGGACCCTACAACGGACCATTTAACTCCTGGTGCGGAGCAAGTGGACCCGGTTTCTGGAGAGGTGGATGTTGCTAGTTTTTGTCATGAGCTGTAGGATTGAGCTACTTTCTCACACGGAAAAATTGGAATTGCTGAACGTAAGCTGGATACACTTTTAAAAATTCTATTTTTAATATACAATTCAAAACAGATCTCTTGCAAGGAAACTAAATTACCGTCCCACATGAAGAGAGAAATGTTAATTAAATAAAGTGTTCAAAATACGTTTATTATTATTGTAAAGGGGTCGTGAGGGTCGTGCAAAGTACCAAGTGTCTAATGCCTACAACTTTTAAATGGTGTGCAAAAGCTTCCTTAATTTCAGGTTCAAGAATCTTGTGTCCTGTGTTCAGGACTCTACCTTCGCAGGCAGTTAACATAATCAGGTCTTGACAAGCAATCTTTCGCTATGCATTGAAGATGAGTGCCCGCTGCCTGTCGCTTGTTGTTTCCGGATTTTGTCACTCCACGAAGTGCGTGGGATATAAATATATATATAGGTAGGTAGTCGGTCTCAGCTTGTTTGCCAGGAGACGGCCCTTTCGGATTTATTATGTTGATGCCGAGGTGCTGAAATGCCGATGTGTGCTGCGAGTAATTTGAAATTATGCGCGGCAACGCTACGACGTATGCTTAACATAATCAAATAACTCATACGCACCGTGTACACTTGATGAACAAGGCGATGTGCCAGCAGAGATATAAAAGAACCAACGAAGCAGCCAAGGTGAACAACTTCCAGTTCTCGGCATTTTCATTATCATAATTTCTAGTTGATTTCATTGAGCAGCCCAGCAGGAGGTAGGGAGCAATGGTAACAACCAGTCTGCCCGATTGATACGCTCAAGTTCGCTTTTCAATTATGTGCCCAACAGACGTGACTATCGCGCATAATGTGCCTGATATGTTGGCGGCTGTTTGTGCCGCCTTCCTTTTCAATGCCCGCACACCTTTTCAAGGTGGATGGCTTCATTACGCTTTTATTGGACAAACCTCCTACCCACCACAATTGAGAAGTGTTTAAAGGTGGCCCAGCACGGCCAACAACGCAACGGGGCCCGTATGTGGGTTAAAACGAAAATGTAAACTAAAGGTAGCATCGTGCAAACATGGCCAGCGAATCTGGCCAGCAGCAACCCTTGGCAAACATATGCACGAAGCGGGGGTTCTTAGAAGTAAAAAGGGATTCATTCGCAGCCCGCTGGTAATGGCGAAACGTGAAAAGTGCTGCCACAAAAATAAGTTTCGGTTTTTTTGGTTTAGGCCACTGGGGCAAAGGCAAACAAAGCACAACAGAACGCGCAACACATTGGGGAATATTTTGGAAAATGGAACAGAGAGAATTTCCTTCAAAAACATTTGGAGAGTGAGAAGGAGGCGAATTTCCCGATGAACATGCACTTGTGGAACGTAGCGATGAAAAACAAGACAAGACGAATACGATACTAAAGTGTTGTTTAGTTAAGATAATAACAATCAGTTCGATCGACGTCTAATGTAGTATGTAATCATTTGTATTATATTATAAATATAATATTATGCATTTAATATAATCATAATGACTGTATTTAGATTATTGTTTACAATATATTATTGATAAGATTATATGCAGATATATGTTAACACTGAACATAGATTGCAGACCATAGATTTACGCACCATAGATTTACATAGACTATATTTGAATTTGCTGAACTTTAATGTCATGTAATCACTTTGATAATAATCTTATTAATCCAGCTATTCAATTTACAATTTACCTTTTCGCTTCTGTTCTACTTGCCGTCTCTACAAATAGATAACAATATAATGATATTGACCTACGCTGAACAAAGTATAAGATAATAATTTTATAATTGCTTTTTTGCCCATATCTGCCAGCTTCGTTATTTATTCGAGCGCAATTTCGTTGTATTGTTTGCTTAGCTAGAAATTTAATCTGTTGACACCGCAACACTTGCCAATGAAATTGATAAACAAAGGCGACCACTGCAAGTGCGGGACACTCAAGATGAGCATTTCAGATGAAGAACACAGCAAATGGAATACGGCACCCTCAATTCGGATCCCAGAGAGCGTCGGAAAATCGCTGAGAGAGAAAGAGAGAGAGAGAGAGAGAGAGAGCGAGCGGAGAGAATTTCCCACGGTGGAAAACGACAACAAACGAACGAATGCTGCCGCACACGACCGATGGCACTGGCAGTTGTGGACGGCGATTTTGGTAGCAAGCTGGGCGACTGGGCGATGAATCCGCCAGCGGATGGCGTTCAGTTAGGATGTGCAGTTCCAGCGGTGCGAACGTGTTCCGGGCGCGCCAATTGGCCAAGTAGCCGAAAGCAGCCAAAAGAGCCAACCAATTTTAGCCGGAACGGCAACAGTTTCTCCTCGAAGACAGCGCCAAAATATGCCAACGCCTGATTGAGGGCCAAAATCGCGGTCGCGCGTTTTTGTGTAAATAAACAGAAAACATCAGATCAGAAGCCACATTGAAATCAAATTCAAAGTCGAGCGGAACAAAAACATCAGCGCATCATTTATCACAGAGAAAGAGATACAGATCCGCACAATTTATTTTTCGGTTTCAGTGGAAGAGCACAAGTTATTCACAATTATTTTACTAAATGCCAGCGTGCGGAGTGTCTGACCGATGAGTTGGCCAGCAGCGAACGCGTAACGCATACGCCATGTGAGCCGGATCGATGGGATCGTATTCCGGCCGAGACACAATGCCATCCTCCTGTAAATAGCCAGCAGCCTTTTCTACTCGCGTCTCTGTCAAATGTGTGTCCGTGTATCCGCCACTGTATATACTGTAGACTCTAATTGTTTAAACCACAATAAAAAACGAAACCAACCAAAGAATAAATAAATATAACAAAACGCTCGTGTTTTGGCCAACAGAACGCGTAGCACACACAAGTTTCGGTGCAAAAACGGGTATAAATAAGCGAAATAATATGCGAATGCTGTAGGAATAGTTAAATTATTAGGATTAATCGATTGGAATTTCGCGCGCAATAAGTACTAATTGTAAACACGGGCAGCATGGGACCAATCAGACTCTAGAGCTAGCCACGCATCCACAAAGTTAGTTGGACGAACGCCGGTCACGATCACGATCACTATTACGATCACAATGGATTATAGCCGACTGAATGCCAACATCAATACGGGCAACATCAGCACCGATGACTTTCTGGCCGTCTTCTCGACCGGAAAGCCGGACAATGCCACCCTCAATCCGCCCCTGCTCAGTGTCGATGGTCAGCTGACCCTGCCGCCGGGATCGGGATATGTCAATGTCAACGATACGATATTCTTCCTGAATGGCAGCTTCTACAACAGCAGCCTGCAGCTGGCGGCGGGATTCTATAATCAAAGCAGTGCTTCCGGGGCGACATCGGGCAATTTGACCAATCCGAATCACACAGAAGTCCACTGGGATGGCCGGTATCCCAGTGGATATACGCTTACGCACATCGTGATCGCCTCCATTATTGTGACGATCCTGATGATTATCATCGTGGTGGGCAACATGCTGGTGATCATAGCCATTGCCACGGAGAAGTCGTTGAAGAATATACAGAACTGGTTCATTGCCTCGTTGGCGGTGGCCGACTTCTTTCTGGGCCTCATCATCATGCCATTTTCGCTGGCCAATGAGCTAATGGGCTACTGGATCTTCGGCAGCTGGTGGTGTGACATCCACTCCGCGATGGACGTCCTCCTCTGCACCGCCTCGATCATGAACCTGTGCCTCATCTCGTTAGATCGCTACTGGAGCATCACCAAGGCCGTCGACTATCTGAAGTCGAGAACGCCGGCGCGAGCCGCCGTCATGATCACGGCAGTCTGGATTATGTCCGCCCTCATCTGCATACCGCCGCTCCTCGGCTGGAAGGTGAAGATGCCAGAGGGACCGCTGCCCAAGTGCGAGGTAAGTGGCAAGTGGTGCTCCTAAGTGGCGCAATAATCCACATCCCATGCGAAATTGACGCCAATTGACGGCAATTGACGTTGCCCCACCGACAATCGAACAATGAAAATTCAGACGGGTTGTGGAATTGAAAAGCATCGTGTGTGCTGCCCAATTGGCTATTTTCTGGTGTGATGTGTGTGGAGTATGGAAGATTATTAAACTTTTATAAAATTCTGTTATTCGAACCATAATCAACGGTTTGGCTTATAAATATCTTTAAATTACTTGAATAGCAACAGCAATTTCTTTTTAACCTCCACAGATTTATAGTTGAAACGCACAGACTTTAAGCACAATTATTTTTTACGAACTTGCTTGATGTTTTTATAACACGGCATATATTTGGCTTCAGATTTTAGGTTTCAAAATGTTTACAAGAAAAGGCTTGGTATAAAAAAGATGTTATGGCATATAATGGCATTTTCATTTTCTTACCAGTCTAGGAACATCTGTATAAAAATAGGTCAAATGTATACATAAATTATTTCCGTAATGTCTTAATAATTTACCGTGGCTATTTTAAGCAAAATTTTCTAGCCCGATTTAGCCACTTTTTGCACGTCAATAGATGCCATCGCTGCCGAGTACTTACATTTGCGAACAATAAAGCGGTGAATGGCTAAAATGCTGGCAAAAGCTCGGCTAGCAACATGCAAAGCGCAAAATTGCGGCCTCTTTCTATGCAAATTTGGCGAGTTGTCGGCACGATTGTCAGATGATTCGGCGATGCCTTGGCTGTTGGTATCCAAACCACATTCACATCCCCTCGATTCTTGGGTCACGCAGGGAATAAACGCAGAAATATTTATGCATATGAGCGCTGGCTACATTCCGAGTGTGTCTAATTCCGCCAGCTTGTGGCCTCCGACTGCCTAATACAGATGCAAACGGCTCTAAGCCAACCCCAAAAAGTAGGCTATAATGCATAAAAATATGCGCATTATCATGCGGGTTCGCCAGTTGCTGAATTTGAATTTCTTTGGAACACAGACCACCATGGATAGAAGCTTTTCAGTGTGCATGTGTGCCTGTTTGTGGGGCAAAAACGTAACAAAGTAGCTGGAAAATTCAGAAGAGAAATTCCCCCCATCCAAGGCAAGACAAAACATCAGTAGTTGCCGCAAGCTGCCTCGTTTTTTTTTTGGGAAAATTCCTTAAATTTTGCCACAAATTGAAAACGTCCTTCACTAGGGGAATCAATCGATGCAGTCACTCACACACTCGGCGAAGTCAACGAGAAAAACGCTCAATCACAACGACTGACTGACTGAATGACTGACTGACCCCTTCGACTGCTGCTGGCTGCTATTGGCACACAATTCGCTTTTGGCCCCCCAGGAA
Source organism: Drosophila melanogaster (assembly GCF_000001215.4). Classification (NCBI taxonomy): domain Eukaryota; kingdom Metazoa; phylum Arthropoda; class Insecta; order Diptera; family Drosophilidae; genus Drosophila; species Drosophila melanogaster. Next base: position 18,846,207 of record NT_033777.3, on the reverse strand, counting down.
TTCCAGCTTTAAGTGGCCATTTTGCGCAATGGAAATCAGCAGTGGCAAACAATTTAAATCGTTTAAAAAACTTTACACAGAAAAGCTGTGCAGTGAATAAAAGTGGCCAGTGGTGAGTTAAACCACAATATTATTTATTGCAATCATGATAAATGCGAAGCAAAATGGAAAATGCAAATAACCCAGGGCATTCCCCTCCATATCGTTTCTATCTGTATCTCGGCTGTCTCCAGAATTCTTGATTAATTTTTATATTTTCCCTCCACACGCACACCACACACATTGGACAGCAAATAAAAAGTAAAAAAAAAAAAGAGGACATAATAAAGTAGCAGAATATAATAATAGAGTGGAGTGGACGAAGCGCAGAACGAAAATATCCTAATATAGAGGATTGCTTACGTAAAGTTTGCCATTCAAATTAACCTTGAGACAATAAAGACGCTGGAAAGTGGGGGCGAAGGCACTTATTTACGATGGCCAGCGTCCAGTTTCGCATATTCCGGCAAATGCTGGCACATTAATCAAGCCTAAGTGGCCCGGATAAGTTTCCAGCTCCGGCGAATGAGCAAACATGTTTTTAGCCCAATTTTAAGCAGTCTAAACAGCACAAAATGACAATTTATAATGGCCAAACTTTTGTACTTACGAACATGAGTTTGCCTGCTCTACGACGCTTTAAGCAATCGACTAACTTCTGAATCACCTAATTCCGGGCACTCATATTAGCATTGTGACAACAAATGCCACATCAACTGGGAAAATTCACTTCACCTATCAAACGACTAACACATAACTTACTCTGATAAAAAAGAAAGAAATATCTTGTTTTCAATCAGATACTTTCTACATAAATGTATCTTGCAGATGGTAGAATTATACGAGTTAGAGGTTTGCAGTTATATATAATTTCGGTTTTACTTGGATCAAAATCGATTAAAATGTTTACCTGTAACTTTAATACACGTTTCACATCGTATTTATTTTTTGTAACTCCTCGCATAGTTCCGGATATAAACATAATTTTTCTGTGTATTTGAACATATACATTTGTTATTTGAAATTCAGAATCCTTTACGAATGTCAACTACCTCCTGCATCAGCGGGTAAACCAGTTCAAATTGATTTTTCGCCGAGCAAACGAGCTCTGTCCAATCATTAAGCAAGTCTCTCGCCTGTCGACATTGGCCTTGTCCGGGGTTGCCATGTGAAATCCCCAATTTGGCGACCCAACAGCCGGCGAATGAGGAGGATGAGGATGTGGCTGGGTAGGAGCAGGTGGAGGAGCAGGGCACGAGGAGGCCGAAGTGGCATGGCCTGGTGAACATTTTAATTATGACACCATGTTGACATGTACAAAATTGTTGTTCGCCGCCGCCGTCGTCGTCATCGTCATCGTCGCACATTGAACCGCAATACAAGCCGCTGGGGAGGTGGACAAAAAAGTGGTGGGGTTGTTGGGCGGTTTTCGTGTGTGGTGGTGGCGCTGATTTGACACTTGCCTGCTCGATTTAATTAATAAAATGGCATTTTAGAGCGCGTTGACGCTGATTTCGGGCCACTCGAGTTTGTCTCGGCAACGAACTATTTTTGGATCTTTTTGTTTTCTCCAAACCTCCAAGGAGGAGGATTAGGAGGAATATATTTGGGCAGGCGCCTTTAATTGACATCATCTGGCAGCGGCGATGAAAGTTTGCGCTCCCTGATTAATGCCGCACCTAATGAGGTATATCCCAATATGGATGCGTGTGGGTGGATTCGTTATTTTTGGACGCATAATTTGATGGCCCGCGGCGTGGCCCAAAAATCAACTGGCATTGTTCGCCGCCCACGTAATGGCTGCAATTTCACACAGCCAACTCAAGAATCTGGAGGTCCAACAAATCTACAAATAAACATACAAAAGACCGCTTATTGAATGAAGTGGGGCCGTTGGTTCTTGAGAAAGATTCTGATTCCAAGGAACTACATTATTCACTGCTCGTCCCATGGAGCCGGCCATTGTGTCCTTTGTGCAGCTCAGTGCTCAGTGGCAAAGGGTCGCACAATGGACCTTATTATAATCCGTAAAGGGCCAAACACTTTATTGAAATATTAATCGAATATTATATACCATTTTACGGAACATGCACAAAAGCCAGCCATCACACAATGGCGCAACAAATGGCCAGGATCAAAAGTGCGGCTCAATCGGCTTTTGGCCCCAGTTTTCTCAGTCACATGCTTGTGGGCCATAGTGAAAGTTTTGAGTAGTTAAGACAAAAACGTAGAACTTGATGTGGGTATTATTAGTGTACTCAAATTACGGGGCCAACAGTGCGTGTGTGTAATGTGATGTGTAATGCGATGATATGCGGCAGCGCAATAACGACTTAAGTCATTGCCTAAGTAGCTCATTAGCGTCAGTTTCTTTTTTGTTTTTTTGTGCCAAGCTTAGGCACTTTAAAGGAAATTAAGAGAGTGGCGACGAGGGCATGGCAAAAACCCCATTTTTCCTAATAATGGCTGCTGCTTTCTCCAACAACCTCAATGTCGTGGCCGGCGGCAGTCGGGCTGCAAGGGCTTTAAGTTGACATTGAGCCTGGACAAGTCCACGTCCACGTCCACGTCCACGTCCAAGAGCACCACTATTTTCAGTCCACCAGAGGCAGAGTGTGTGCGTGAGCCTGGGCACTTTTGATATTTTCTCATTATTCCATGTACATGTGCATGCTGAGGCTGTAATTCTCGTTAGGTCTTTGTTACATTTCATACACTTGACTTGCTTGGCTCGGCTCGAAGACGGTTTGTTGTTTCTGTACTTACATTTGCCTTCCCAGACGCGCATGTGTGCGAGTGTAGCCCTTTATGTTGGCTAAAGTATTTTACATTTTTTCCATTCATTTTTTTTTTTTTTCTCTTTCGGGCAGCATTTTCATGCAAAAGCAAAGAAATGCCAGGACTCGCTACGAAAAAAAAAGGTTCAACAGCAGTGAGCTAATGGGCTTAGTCCTTGAGATACTTTCCCTGGGCGGGTTCGGGCATGCTTGTGTATCTTGCCCTGCACTTGGGGAAAATATCAAGTATTTTGCTAGTTTGCAAAGTTGTACACATTATGGATTGCACATATTTTCATGGTAAACAATTTCATGGCTTTTCTGCTGTTGCTTTTACTTTTCCCGCATGAGATTTCAGTGAAAGCGATTTGCCTAACTGTTGAATGATTAATGTATGCCTGTTGTTTAAATTTAAGACTGATTGCCAATTGCATAACAGACTAGTTGTTTTACTATTGAGTTCATATATAATGCATAACTAGTAATCGAATTTACAGCTCAAAACAGGCATTTATTTCAAAAGAAATTCATGAATTGTTCGGCTTTTTGGCCTGTTTATGTAATTGTGGCACTGTTTTTTTTTTCTCTCACTGCACTATGTAGCTTAGTGTATTTACTATGTGCCCCGCACCACGTTTCCACGTCGTTGGAAAAGTTCACTTTTCTCGGCCATTAGGGTTTGAAATGGCTTTTAAGATCATAATCAGTGGCATTTATTTTTCGAGCGGCTGCCAGGAGTTTTTGGGAACGGAGACAGCAACATTTACGCATTGAACTGCGTTATTACATCCTTGATTTGTTTATAACAGGAAATTATTAAAGAAAATATATACGGGTCCAGCAGTTGGGGGAAAGAAATCGGAACAGAATCAAACAGCAAGCATACGCCCCGTTTACATTCCCTTATTTTTGGCTGCTCAGATCGTTTGCTAATTTCCGCTCGTCGCGCACTCATCGCAGCTGACATTACATTACACAGATACAGATAGAATGTTGTTTGTGGAGCGCCAAACAACTGGCGGCAATGCGAAAAAAATGAAATGAAACACACAGAGGACATCGTGTGCCTTTGAATGCCCGACACACCACAAGGCATATGCCTTGGCATTTTATGCGTAGCATAGTCAAATATTGACATTTTAGCTTATGGCGCACGCACCACTAACTGGCGCCCACCGTTTTTTTTTTTTTTTTCTCCCAACTCCGAGCTTCAACTCCCATCGTTGGTTAAATTAAATTACTGAGCAATTCTTTCCGGCTGCTTTTGGGTCGCTCTGCAATAGTATGTGTGACTCGTTATTGTGAGTGCCTCACGTATACCATTTGTGGTCTACACATACATACGAAGAAATGCACTTATTCTTTACATATTAACTACTAAGTGGTCCGTTTCAGCATTCATTTCTTATAATATTTATGAATGAGCACTTTTCCGGCTGTACATTTAAAATACTGAATGAGTAATCATCCAATAGTAAGAAGTTTTCCCTAAATATATGCTGAACTTTTAATCATAAATGTGTTTCCCTTACTTGAATACATGTAAATATGTTTTAAATTATAATTTTATAACAATTTTAATTTAAGTTTTTCTCTGTGTACAGTGCTTACTTCTCAACACAGATTTCATCTCCATCCGCTCAACTGCTATGTGCAGTGCAGCCGCTCATTGGCATTTGTCATGCCCGGGCAGAAACTTAAAGTCGGCACAAGTTGAACTTCACTTGGAGCAGGACCCGTATCCGGATATGTATGCCACATGCCTGCTCCTCCAGCTCCTCCAGCTCCAGGGGCTTATCCCCCTCATCCCTTATCATGGCTGTCGCGTGTTTCGCCAATGGCTTCTTTCTGTACTCCTCCCCTTCTTTTTTTCTGAAGGGGAGCGAGTGTGCCTGGCAGCTGGGGGAAATTTTCGTGCTGCTGGCTCCGTCGGTTTGATTAAAATAAAGCCAAGTTTCTAAGCTCGGATTAGTGTCCGAATTATTATTATTTTTTCATTCTTCTCTCTGTTATTTTTTCGGTGGCCAACGCGTTCTCAGTCAATTGTTTGGCTTCGTGGCTTAGTCAGCTGGCGTTTATTTATTTATTTATTTTGTGCGCTCCATAGACGTCGCTTAAAGTCGTTTCGTTTGTTCTTTGAACAATTTGCATTGCTTACTTTCGGAGGCAGTCTGAAAAGTTTTTTATTGCATTCCATAAAATGCAGGAATGGGTCCTGGAGCAAAATCAGGGACCGAATTCCCACATTTGTTGCTGTGCCCCTTATCGCATCAAGTACTTTGCCCCACAAAAGTTTGTCTCAGATACCCGACACATCGTACATTTACATTACATATATGCCTGCAACTCTGTGTGAGCTGATGTCATCTCATATGAAATATAATTCCTTCGAAAAAGTTTTGTGTCATTATTTTTGTTTCGGATGCTAGGCTCGTACCGAAAGTGTCTGAGAAATTCGCACGAGTATTAACTTTCGCTTGCCAACAGGCAAGAAGATCATAAACATGCTTAAACCAGTGGCCACCGAATGCCAGCTGAAGCAGATTTTGTATTTATGAGCTTGCCACAAGAATCTTGGCCCTATCTGCTGCCAAAGTAAATTATACTCGCCAAAATAAATTGAACAAAACAGGCCGCAAAAGTTGGGAAATTGAAGATGGGCGAAAAACAGACGGAGATAAAAGCAAAACTCTTTTACAATTGACTTGCGTTCCGCTGATGCTAATTGAATTAAAATCCATTGGAAAGTTGTTGTCTGCACGCTCTTTGGCCTTAAGGAACAAACGGGAAACCCAATTGGATGGGAAAGACATTGCACGGAGAAAAAAATGTGGTGTAGTACCAGAAATATTTATAATAAAATAGGTATTCAAAGCGGATTCCAATCTATATATTATACTATGTATATTAATAAATTTTTCCAATTTTATTTTCTATTTTCTAATTTTCTTCTATTGTAAAAGTTTATTTTGCTGACCGTCTGAAAGGGTCAAAGTTAATTTATTGCCGAATCAATTGCGAACATTCTGTCAAAGTTTTGTTTTTTTTTTTTGGGCAAACTGCTTTGCAATCGTAAAGTCAAATGGCGCCTAATTGGCAAAACAAGCGGAAAATCGCAAATTAAAACAGAATCTCACCAAGTCCGAGTCAAAGTTGGAAATAAATTTGTCTTGGCCGCTCTGCTGAGGGACTGTGCAACACAAATAAAACAAATTGCGCATACGCCCCGCAGCCGCTTTAGTTCTGCCCTGTGATTTTCACTGCCGACTGGCGCGCTCTTTATTAAAGGAAATCAAATAAAATGAAATGAAATATTTACCAGGCCCTCTGCGCTGCTCCCATTCAATTTGAGCAAAAGGCAAATGCCTGTCGCCTTGGATTCCGTTGGCCAAATGCCAGCATGTTGGCCATAATTAAAGAGTAAGCCGGCTGCACTTAATTTTACACGCATGACCCAACACCAAATGCCATTCGATACGATCGTATAATTCTTTGGCAAAAAAAAAAAAAAAATAAGTAAGGGCAAGAGACCGATACCGATACCGAACCGAAAAAATCGCTTGACATTTATGACAACATTTGCCCACATGAACGCCATAAATTAGCTTCACGCAAAAACTTTGCGCCATCCGCTGTCATAACAATATCAAAACTTAAATATTGACAATGCCATTCACATCGACATCGAATCGCATTGCCGTGCACCGCTCTGTTTAGCCGTGCTCGGCTTTATGGCAACGCATAATTTAACCATATTTTTGCAGAGAAAACCCTTTCACACACGCCATGGGCACGGCAGAGACTTTCACTTTGGTTTTCCGTTTTCGGTTTCAGCAGCTTTGGCATCGGCTTTGCCTTGCTGGCTTTCTGGCTTTTATGTGCAAATTGCGAGCAGTAAATAAAAATAAATGAGTATGAAAATTTTTTACCCCTATCAGCAGTATTTTTTTATTTGCTCGCCGAGAGTTCAAGACCATGTGTGTAGGTCGCTGGTCCTCTCCTCTCTCCATTCTGGCACCTCCTCCATAATAATCGTAATGAATGGCTTATCACGCCAGCTGGCGTTGTCACCCATCGTCATCGCAGCCATATAGCCATCGTCTGGCGCCTTTGTTGGTTCGATATATCCATCTCTCTTTGTACATGTGTGTTGGTTGGGCGGGAATCGCGGGAAATGGTTAATAAACGAAAGAGTTGTGCAGTTGAAGGAGCAGGAATCCCGGCGGCAACTCCTCGCACGATTCGACAATAAAATTAAATTTAGCAATTCAATTTAATGCGTTATTTGTCGTAAATTTTTACCGTGCCGAGCATATTGATTTACTTTCACTTAAACGAACGAACGTTGAAAGCTGGAACTGGAAAACAACCAGACTGAGATAATTGCCAGTTGAGTCAGCACACATGGCAGCAGCGAGCAGTTGGCCATATGAAGATTTATGGCCGCGCCGAAATCAAACACCAATTTCGCCTTTCATTAAACTTCAGTTTTGAGTGCTTGCTTTAAGATTTTTTCGCAACTTTATCTGCCTTAGCCAGGAGTTGGAACGCAGTCCTTGGTCCTTGGCACTTTGTCGCATAAACATAAACACTTAGAAATTCAGCGGGAAAAACGAGTGGGGCCATTCAGCAACCGGCGTAAAAACAAACAACAATGTGTCCACAATGGTGCAGAATTATTTTTTGGCTTGTTTTCTTTTCACTCGCAGGCGGCATAATCCATTTTGAATAAAATTCCGAACGAACAGACACGGCAAAGGAGCCAAACTGGTTTCGAGAACGACGGATACACGGAGAAAAATAGTTAAATAGTTCGGTTTATAATCAGCAATAAAAGTATGCAGCATTTCCATAACGCTCTTCATAAAATGGATTTAATGACAAATGTGCTACCTAACAATAGAGACAGAAACAGTTTGTAAATTTACTTTAAATGTCTGCAGGATTTGGGGATGTTTTTCAATAATATCCAGCTAAATTATTGAGTCCAGACTATGCTATTATTTATTCTCCCCAGTGTATTAAAAGCAGGAGTTCGGCCCCATCCTTTGTTGTGGCGGTCGGCGTTTGCCTTTTTTTTGGCGTTTGTCGCCGGCGATGGCAACACGCTTAAAACATGAGCACGGAAAACATTTACATAAAATCGTCTTAAAGTATTTGCGCGCCTCATCGTCCTCGTCGTTGAATCCTGAAAGAGAGGAGAGGAGAAGGAGGAAGAGCGAAAGGACTCGGATGCGCCCGTAGGCCAAATAAATTACACAAAATGTCGTCGGGCCCCATTTCTGTGGGCCATTTTGTGCTATTAAATACGATAAAGTGGGTCGGAGAGAAAAAAAAAAAATTAAAAAAATAAAACGAAAACTGGGATAAATGGGAGGCAAAGGCCCAAAAGAAATTATAGAAATTGCATTTATTTGGCAAAAGCATGAATAAGTTTTTAATTTGCATTGCGCTCTTAATTCAGTGTACCATAATCTGGCACTAAATGCAAATATAATTACCCCAAGCGGCGAGATAAACTTTCGTTTGTGCGAATTGAATTAAATTTGCCAACTGAAATTGCATTGCGTAAATGAATTTGTAGTTTAATTTGCCGCCTTTGCGACGGGGTAACTTTGAAATCAACTTTTGCACTCGCCGCACATGTCGTTTGGGGAGCCATTCGGCCACCAGAGAAATCAAAAAAGTTCAAAATTAAATGAGACAGAAGCGAGGGCAAAGGAGGAGGGCAGCCTCCCAAGGCCACAGGAGGTGGCAGGTTCTTGTTGCCACACAGACTCACTGGCTCACGATTCCCACCCTGGTGCAACTTTGGCTCCGAGTATCATTGACTCAATGGGGGCCAGATTCAATTTAGCATATATGAGTTTAATTTCGACATTCATAAATCCAAACCAACAAAGCCCCCGTATGATTCATGTAGTCTCCCTGTCCTGCCTAATTATGCAAAAGTTTGCCCCGCTTCCAGCTCTTACTTTTTATTGCCACGGCTCTACTTCTCTTGGGTCAATTTTAATTACGCTCATTTTGAACCTTTTAATGTAAATGAAAAACAAAGTGGAAAAGCGTTGGGAAAGTGCGGAACAAAACAAAAGTAAGGGCAAACGGAATGGAATCGAGGAAATTTAAAAATAAAACAAAAAAAAATAATAATAATAATAACAAAAAACCGTAAAGCAGGGTGTGTAAAATTTGACAGCGGCAACGAAGTGAAAATTGCCTCAGCATAATTCAGAGAAAGCCCGCATCTAGCAGTCGCAGTTTCCTTTTCTCTCGAATTTTGTACATAATTAAAAAAAAAAATATGCACATTGACATTTGAGGACAGGCCATGTCATAAATATTAATTTTTCCCCCCTTTTTTTTTCTTTTGGCTCTTAAATAATTCCGTTTGCTTGTTTATCTGCATGCTGGTTAAGCCTTTGACTTGGTTACATCATAAGCTTCAATGGAAACCCTTTCCGCATGTGCCATGCATATTTACCTTTGACTCTCGGAAATCCATCTAATTTTGCATGCCAAAAGGAAATATTACCTCATCCTCGTCCACTCACATCCACAGCATACTTGATCCTCTGGCTGCTCCTGCTCCTAAGCCCGCGTGTATAATCGTCAATCATCATAATTCCGGGCACTTTGCCGCACACGTTACGCATACGCCCCCATGTCGATAGCTCATTTTTACAAATGAAGCGCATTTTACAGTTCGCCATAAAAGCAAGAGCCTTTGCCGTTGCCATTGCCATTCCTTTGTCTTTCATTAACACGCCAGCACGACGATGAAGACGAATGACACTCGGATATTTCTTTGGAGCTAGTAAAACAGAAAGGAATGGGAAAATTTCAAGGCAGACACGAAAAGAAGCTGGTTCATGCATTCATTTGCGCTTCGTCTGCGGCGCCAGGGTTTTATTGAGTTATTGTTGCCATCGTTGGCACTAAGCCCGACCTCAGTTTTCTCACCATCATACACAGGGCGGAAATGGAGCACTCATTGTGAGGCTTTGATCATTTCCCCCTTTTGCCCAGCCAAGATGAAAACTGCATTGGCAAGAGTGGCCGAAAAGCAGAGGAAACTCTCCTTTGAGACCGCGATAAATTCCAATACCACATACACATCCTTTTTCAACTGTCACATCCCCCATTCAGTCTCTTCTGTTCTATTCTATTTTGCGATGTTCCCGTCTGCTGGCATTTTTATTTCATTTGGCTTTATGAAATTAGTAAATGCCAGGCCGTTGTTGCTGCTACCAAGAATTTCATGCCATCAAGGAGCAGCAACAAGAATAGAATGCGGAAAAATCCAACTCAAGCGTGGTTGTTGTTGTGGGAATAAACGTTAAAATATGATTTGATATTATGGCCGGGACGGCAGCCATGTAGCTTGGCCATTTGTTATGCTTGTTATGAATTCGAGAGTTCCAGGATATCACAAAGCACGATCCGGAGATGGAGTGCTTCGCATCAATGGCATTTTGATTGCAAATATTAAGTCATTCGACATCGGCAATGTTGAGTAAATGTCCTGACCCGAGGCAACAAGCGGACGGGATAACTTTAACTTAACTTTAACATTAAAAAAAGGATACGCTAAAGATTGATAGACTTTAGATACTTATAAATAAGATTTTCGGAAGAATCTATACACCATCGGTTCTGATAAAAGTTTTAAAAAGTTCTTACATAATCCAAACGCAATAAAGTTGAGGAATACATCAGACCTTTAACTATCTCGCCGTAAATCGAAATCATACTTCAAGGTACAAACTTAAGAAATATTTCGCTGCTGAAACGAAAGTGTGACTTTCGCACACCACGGGAAATCCCTTAATTTCCTTCTTCTTTTCGCAACTCTTTTGACTGTGATTCTGACCGCATTGCCAACTTATGTTCTGCGTCAGTCGCAGTTTCCGATCATAAACTTACCGCACACACTCGCACAACGAACGTATAGGCACATAAATAAGACGCTGGAGACGGAGGAGTCCAAGAGTCCGGAGGAGAAGAAGAAGCAAAGCCAACCAAACCGTGGTGTGCCCAAACCAATCCCATTTGCAGCACCTTCAACCTATGCTTCGCACTTGTCTTCCGAGGCACAAGGAACAACTCACAGCACACATATCATTTGTCTGTCTGACTGCCTCCGCCTGTGTGTGTCCTTGTGTATTTTTTTTTTTTTTTGTCTCCCATTGTAGTTGTCGTTGTACTTGTATTTGTATTTGTTGATTGTAGTTTGTTGCCGCCTTCGTTGTCGTGTTTGTGGTTACACTTTGCGTGCTGTGTGTGTCTGTGTCTGTGCACTTTGCGCACCGCTAACCCGCTTTTCCCCGTTAACCAGTAACCCGAAACCCACACGGCGTATACGTATTTTTTGTCCCAGCCCTTTGCATGCGGTCGACCCCCGGCCTGTGTGTGAGTATGAGTTCGTGTGGGTGTGAGAGTGCGGATAACTGCGCATATGTGTGCGTTGGCCTATTGTGCTAATAGGCAACACTATCGTATTTTAACAGCTTTTATTTACCTACACGTATGCGCACTCGCTCACCAGAAAGAAAAATAACTTTTACTTGTTCTTACGGCGGCAGTGCACTTAAATAAAAAATACATTTATTGTACTTCTTAAATGTGTATAAAATAATGTGGTTAATAATTAATTCAGTCACATTTTATGCTCGTTATATTGGAAAAATATCTAATGGATGTGGAAAGTTTGATAAGGAAACCATATTCAAATATAAAAACTTTTTAATGCATCTTTTATAGGCTCTCCTTGTCGAGAAAGTGGTATTCCCTGCAATATTTAACCGAAGTGAAATTGCCTTTAAGCGCTGGCAGTTTACTTTATGAATTAAAAGGGACCCGTCTGCCACTCAGTGAGTCAGTCAGTCATTCAATCGCCCACTTATCCACATGTCATCCGTGGAGAGGGGGGACTTCCACTTGGCGCCCCGTCCGCCGGTATTCCGTCCTCCGCCAGCTCGTCTGTGATCCGGTCCCAACATGATTGGCATTTTCAAGCGCCAGCCCAGACCGTAGGTAACCATCCCGCCAGCCCTCGTTTCCGTGTCGGGATGTATGGTCCTTTGTTAACACATTTCCCTCATTCTTCGATACTTGTGTTTTTTTTCTCCATTTTTTTTTCTTGGCGCACTGATAAAAATGGTGAAATGACAGGTTTTATAATTGGCGATAAAATGCCATTAACAAGGGACATTGTAAGTCCTGTCCAGTCTGTCCAGAATGGCACGGCAACTGGTTACGTGCTTGCTCGGCCACCTGAGCAACCAGTTTTGAGTGGCATACTCACACATACATACTAACACAATCGAGTGGGAAAGAATATAATGGAATCCACATCAGCTGCAGCTGATGCTCGGACTTCTTTAAGCCTTTCTTTAAAACATCCACGCCCAAGATTTTGAGGGAAGGGGGCCACCAAATAAAGTGATGAGTAATAAATTGCCTTTTTGGGCCGTTAAGCATGTGAAGTCAATAAAATTTTTAATGGCTCCATAGCACTCGACTTGCGTTTAATAACTCAAAAAAAAAGTGGAAAGAGCCGGGATAGCTGCCGAAATGGAAGTTGTGCTCACAGTTAAGGGGGTAATTCAACTAGGAGGCAGCGCCCCGGTTTCCGGTTGATACTTTCACATCCAATGGACAGGGAACTCGGCGGAAGTAGCAAGTAACAGCACATCCTGCGTTGGGCGCCAGTAAACTGTAATAAACACTAAAACGTAAAATGCTGGTGCACAGACTCAACTTGCTCCTACCCGCCTGCTCTTCCTTCGGTGTTCCCAGTGCCATTTGACTGACAAATGTGGCCAAGGAAATGGCAAGGAAATTAAAACAAATATAAAATGCTAGCTAGCTAGGCAAGAGCAGCAACACCCACAGAATAACAACAACAGCGGAAAACACACTTAGAAAATAGCAATGCCCTCCATGGCATTTTATTGTGATACTTTTATTATGGTCAAGATAAACAAAACAAAATCAAACAAAATGCTAATTATTTCAACATCAATATCAATTGCCAAAGTTATTAGTAAATTTAATCGTATTAGGATTTATTCTCAGTGCTCTTAGGACTGTGGACAAACTTGCCCGGCCAAATGAAAATAAATATGGGGCTAACTTTTCTGCTAACAGGCAGGACGAAGGCGTTGGCGGCATGTGGGCGGGGCAGGCGGTTCTTTTTCTGTTGCGCTAGTCATTTGCCATAAAAGTCAACAACTTTCCCTGGCGCAACGCTGATAAAGGCCAGTCCATGACTACCGACTGAATTACGCGTAATCGTTGCGAGTGCTTAAAAATTAAATTAAAATTTTATTTACTCCAGTGCCGCGCCGCCGAGGGGATTCGTGTCGAATACGGGATTTCAGTTGGGAAGTTGGGTGATGGTGGCCATGGGGTGTCCCACCTTAACCTTATCGCCGGCGCACGAACACCATCCATGCCATCAAGGGGGTCATAATGTACCGCTGGGTGATAAGAAATCGATTTGTCACCGGGACGTGAGACTCAATTGGCGCTTAAACAGAAGCCAAAACCGCGAGGACATAAATCAGGCATTCGCACACATGCACACGAGTTGAATGTCTCTGCGCATCGAGGACGTCTAAGTTTATTACAGTTATTCCAGCGAGTTGTTTTAAATCAAATCCCCAACAAAATACTCTCAGCTTTTGTGGCAAATGTGCGCAGCTCAGATTTGGCTCGAAGGACAGCTGGCGATGCGGATAATAGACTATCAGATACCCCGTACTTACTGCTAAATATTGATGACTTCTTGTTGTATTGCATATGTTGAAACACCTTTAATATATGTATATTTCTTTACACTTTTCTCTAACAACTGCGTTATTATTACTTATTTATCTTCGTGCATCCACAATATCAAGAAATTAATACACCCCTGAAACGCAGAAGTGTTGGTACCAAAAGAATTGAAAGAAATTTCGGAGAAATGGCATTGTCAAGCCTAACTATGAGCCCCTGGCTCTAATGATTATTAGCTTGCAGGTGTGCGCGGTGTCTGTGTTTAGCGCTGAGTTATCCCCGATTTACAAGTAAATCCTCGAGTGAAATATAATTTGCATGTGTTTTTGTTTCTTTTTTTTTTTTTAGCAAAAATTCAGCTGAGTCGATTGAGCGATGACAAGAGCAACTGCACGATTTTGGCCGACGGGGTAGAGATGGCAAGTAAATGCCAGCGCGCTTCGCTTGATGTTACCGGTTTACATATTTCGCGAGTAAATCCCCTTTGCCAGACAGCCAAAGTAAAGGAAAAGCGCCAGGATGAATGCTTGGCGTAGTCGTTTCTGGATTTCCTCTAGCTTTCTCTGCCCGTCTTTCGTTTATGGCACAGCGCACTTTTCCGATTTTCACGATTCCCCCATTTGGTCTCAGCGGCAATGTTTTCGCCTGAGTTGCACGTCGAATATTTTCAGCGATTGCCTCAAAAGCCGCAGAGTAAACAAGCGCGTTCACATTAACTTTCACTTACTTTTTCGGCAGAATGGTTGTGTGTGTGTGCCTTTCCCTTTTGCTCGCACTCACACAGTCACTCACAATTTAAACGCTTCATTTCACTTTATTTCGACTGCGATTTCAATTTAAATTCCATGGTTTTTCATTTTCCCTTTTGGCTGATGCTTGAACATCTTTTACTTTGGCATGCTCTGCTGTGGCTTTCCAGATTTCCCACTCCCACGCTCATGAAAATGAGTGGATCTCGGTGATTTTAATTTTTAATTTCGCATTTACCAGCAATCCATTGATTAGCACAAGTTTCCAACCAGTGGCCTTTGCTTTAATCAAAAATGCAGCGAAAAGTCGAAAAAGATACGCGAAAACCGCCAATTAAAATCGTCTTAAGCGATGATTTTCAGATGTATGTATGGAAGAGACTATGCAGGATGTGATTACCATTCTGTCGAGTGTATTCCGTGGCTGCCGGAATGTTTTAATTAACTTTTGTTTGCCTAAAAGTTTCATTCGAAACATTTTCCTCGCAGGTCCCTGGCATTCTTGCAGCCACATTGGAAATCAGTTCCGGTTGCAGGGCAAGATTCCCGCTGAATCTGAGCGAAGTCCATGGAGCAGAGCAGCATGCCGAAATTTTCAGCTGCGGTTGACAAGCGAAAGTCCCGATTGCATCGCTTGCCAAGCCGCACGCATTAAAATAGATTGCTGTTTACTTTCAATTTAGTTGGCCGCCATCTCAATCTCAATCCTTTGCGTTTCGCGGCGAAGTCCCTTGGCAAATATTTGCCTTTTATTAACATTTTCCATGGCACTTCGCGGATAGTTCTCGTTTTCGTTATCGTTCACGTTGGCTCTGGTACCATATACCTGTCACCTCCCATCGCGTCCAGTTGGCAATATTAACTGACATATTTCACCGGCATACCCGTCAAATAACTAAAGCTGTCACTGCCGCCCCGGGGCTGTATGAAATTCCCAAATTCCCAGAATTGCACCGCACAAAAAAAAAAAAGTAGTGCATAAAAAGAACTAGCCGGAGCAAAACGCATTGTTTCGCTTTGGTTATAGCTGGAGAATGTCAACCGGCGACAATGACTCCACTTTATACTCCGCTGCCCAACTATGCAGGGCAAACTTTTGCCCTCTCGGCTGGAATTTTTTTATTCGGAATTTATTTCATTAGCTTAATGCCCAGAGTGGAATTCCTGAGCTTTGGGCAAAGTTCTGTCATAGTTAATGAGCAGCAGGGAGCCTTACCTTACCTTACCCTTTCCCCATCAACGTCATCATCATTACTTTCTGACATCTTTCCCGATGCGGATAAGTGTCAAGCTTTCGGATCCTGACCAGGTGAAAAGTTCGCTCAGTTGGTCTTGTCCAACGCACTAACATTTTACTTTCCTGTAGGCCCCCCAACTTGGGCCTTCAACATAGTCGAGCCATCAAATTTATTACGATGTGGAAATACGCACAGTTGGCACAGTGGCAACGAAGAGTTTAGGCCGTTGAGCTAGGCTTTACACTGGCCATAATTTTCTTACCAAAATTGGGAAATTTACTTGGCATCATATGTTACCAATACATGCTATAATAAACAAAGAATTTAAAACGAAAATGGAACCATATATTAAATCTATATAATTGTCCAAAAGTATTCAAAATCATTACTGTACTTTATTTTATGACGGATCAGGCATTAAAACAAAGTTTTTAACCACTCGTAAGATTCGAGTTCCTCAAGACCAGAATTTAAGCTTTCTGTTGGTAAACTTCAGCTGTTTACTAAATTTGGCCATTTTCCTAATGACTTTAAGAAAGTTTTTATTAAATTTAGCAATATTTTCCATAGTGCTGTACTTGCTGTCGACTTTCAGAGGCCATTATCACGGCGAGGCGAGAGAAAGACAGCGCCGTAAAGAGAAGCGTCCAGAGTGCGACCATAAATGGCTTTTGGTCTGGTTGGAGGCAAGCAAAGTGACAGGAACAAGCTGCTCCAGCTCGACTCCTGCTTCAGGTTCTGCTATTTCTACTCCTAGTACTACTACTATTGCTCCTGAATTTGGTCCTGTGCAATGGAGGACTGGAGACAGCAGCCACAACACAGATAAACAAGGCTTTCTCCTGCTGTTGCCGCTGTCATAACCGCATATATCGCTCATAAACGCCGTCATAAAAGTGAAACAGACAAACACCCAATACAAATATGTGATAAAAAAAAGGCCGTCGCGATACAAAACAAACAACTATAACGTTGCTCGTCCCTAGTTTTGTGGCTAAGTAAAAACATTGATTACTTGCAAAATATAAAGGACAGCAACACTTCCCTATTATAGTGTGTGACTTTTTGTTTTATTGGTTTGCTCAGGACAAGCTCATTTCAAAATGCATTTTCTCCATTTTTTGATTTTATTACTACAGAAGGATCGTATACGTTATACACACAAAACTTGCTCGTTGCATACGGTTCGTATGCGCAATTTCAGTGCCAGGTTCTGGCCTAATTCTTCACGCTTCCGCTAATTAAACGCCTGGAAAGCTGAGCAGATTATTGCATTTGCTCTCCTCCCTGTTTGTCAATCTCTCGTTCCATCTGTGTGTGTTGATAAACGTTTAGCGTCATTAAAAAGGCAACAACAAGGACAACGGGATTCACATCAATGCCGGCCAACTGCCGGGGCCAAATGGAGAGATGGATGCAGAAGCGGACGAGATGCCGGCAGCGATTCTCGGCCCGTTTACTTCCAGCGCCATTGCCATCGCCATCGCCTACCTATCACATCACCCCAGATTCGCCCGCTTTTCAAGCCCGCAACGGATGAAAAGAGTCTAGCTTAGCCGGCAGCAACTTTGGCAGCTGCAAGTTGCCATTCTCTCTCATCTCACACAGATACGCAGGATGCACGCTTTTTGTCCTTGTTGCCGGCCATTGTTATCACTGACTCGCTGCTGAAGAGCCAACAACGGAAAAAGAAACTAGGCTATGTCGTCGTCAGGTCCTGTTCAAATTAAACTGAAAATCTTGTCCGCCCGCCAGACAACGCCGACTTGTCTGGAAGCGATGTCCCTGCCACCAAACCACTCCATAATAAAAAAAACCAACCCACGCACTCGGCTTGCCATTCCCCTAGTTGTCAAACATTGTTATGAGTTAAAGTGGCAGCACTTTTTCTAGCACAATTCCAAACCCATTTCACCCCTTCACTTGAAGTAATAATTGTCGCCGAGATTTGTAAGGATATTCTGCCCTAAAATTTAATACATATATATATAATTATAGAATAATTATCTACATACTAGAATAAAGCGGCAAAATAAGACTGGATGGTTTAAAAGGGGTGACATTAAGCTCAGCTGGCTCATTAAGCTTCATGCCAGCGTTTTTCTCTTTAGATCAGCGTATGTTGTAATTAAACTTACCGAATTCAGCTTTGACCAAACTTGGAACGTTCTTTCCCAAAAGGATAGATAGCCGGAAAGGAAAGGAGAATGTACGATAAAATACTCTTAAACAATGGCCCAAAACAAAACACCGAAATGAGGTGGGGTAGATAGGAAAATCTCCAGGGCAAATCGATAGCTCTTTTACTTTTAGCCACGACTGTGGCACTGATGGGTTAAGCTTGCGCCTAATGGCCGCCGAAGTTGACACAGTCAGCTCTTAATAATGGAATCAGGCAAAAAGAAATCCAATAGCAGTAGCAACACAGGAAAAACAGGCCAACAGCAGGAGCACTGGTAGGAAAACTTTTGTGTTGATTTATTAAATTAATTGCTACCTCATGGGCTCAGCGATGGAAAAGCAGACCGAGTGGGAGCATGTGAGTTAACTTTTATTTGTCTTTAATTTAATTTATACGAAAAACGGTGAAACTTTTTTCCTGACAGCCATAGGGGCTGCGTAAGATGTGACTGAATGGTGAGTATGAGCTAGACAGGAAAAATAAAAACGGAAGAAGAAAACTTCATAAAAAAAAGTTGCTCTTCTTTCTCCATAAACGATTTTTGGTTTATTTCGTGTGATATACGGAGAAATGAAGATTGCGGAGATGATTTATTCACAGAATGCACGGCATGCCGTAAAAGGTGGAAGGTGGAAGGCCAGGGCCTGGGGCATGGGGCATGAGAATGGAAACCGAAATGAATTGGGCCCCTACGTGTTGCTGTTCCACGCAATTTCCGGACAAATATCCCAAGACCCCCCATCCTATTGCTCCTTATTTCCCGCTCTCCCTGATAGCTCACACTTTATCACTCAGCCAAGAACATCGGTTTGCATCGCATCACATTTCGCAGACATTTTGCACTTGATTTAATGTCACCCCCAGGAGAAAGCCTCACCCTCAGAAAAGTAGAACTTCCCTTAGTGCTTCAACCAGCCAGCTTCCTTTTGAACCCGCTTCGATTTGTTGCGTTGCCAATTTTCCAGCAGCTAATGGCGTTACAATATGCCATTGTTATTCTAGGTGTTTCTCGTGGCCTACACTGAAAATCGAAGTGCTGTTTGGATTTTATTGAGAAGGTCCTTAAATGTGCATAATAAGAAGAAGTCTGTAAATCTTTTTAGCATTGTTTAGTATGCGACGATATTTTATTTGTCTATAAGTTGATGTATAACTCATGATCGAAATTTTAAGGCACTAACTTTTTGTTGCCATTTAAGTTTGCTGAAGATTTCTATACAACTACCTTATTTTGGGACATATTTTTTCGTATCCTTTTATTGTAGTGTACTTTCGAACTCCCCTTCTGCAAAGGGGACGAGAAAAATGACTCCGCAAAACCTCACGGTGCGAAGTGCTCATTTATTTCGAAAAGGGGGAAGCCCCGGTCGAACCTCTTAAGGGGAAGTTAACTGCTGCTGCCCCTGGTGTTGCTGTTGCTACTGTAGTTGTTGCTGTTGTTGTTGCTGCTGCTGCTGCTGCTACTTCCGTTGGAATATGTTGCACGTTAAGCGTTCTCCTTACAATTTATTGCTGGGCGTCTGTGTGGCTGACTGTCAACCCATAAAAACTTCGACTCTCAAACCGGCGTGGAAAAGTGGTGCGGGGCGGTTCCTGCCGCTTCTTGCCGGGTGAAGTTCGGGGTCTATGGGTGTGGCCGTTTATTGCATTTACAGTTACTTAATTCTTTAGCTTGAACTTGCCACACAAACAACAATTATTGCTCACCTCAGAACAGCAGAAGAGAACTGAGCTCCATTGCTCGTTCCCCATCCTTCGTTTTGCGGCTGGCGTGACACTTGGCCAAAAGAGGCTGGGCTGGTTGGCTGGCAGGTGGTAAAAACATTATGATCGTTCAAAACTTTTGCAGCGGTTTTAAATGGTGCTCGCAAATTACAGCTCAGCATTTTGGATTTTTTGTTTCTTTTTGGGCGGGGGTGTTGGTAAAATGGGGCTTTGTTGCTTTTATTGCTGCTGTTACGCGCATTGATTGTATTTTGAGTGACGGGCACCGCAAAAAAGCTTTTAAGTCATTAATTTCATTTTGAGAGCCAGCCAGCCAACCTCAAAGGATTTTGAAGTGAACATTTTCGCTGATGATGCCTGCAGCGTATATGTGTGCTGGTTGGTTGCGTTTGGGTTTCTAAGGGGTTTCTACGGATTTTATCCCCGCCCGAACCGTATTTCCTGTATAAATGCCACACATTACAGCAGCGAAATAAAGTTGCTCTGGGTGCGTGAAAATGTCTGGCGAATATAAATTCACTAATAACAGAGATTTATGCACATATTCCGCCAGACAAAACAGGCGAACTTGAAAATGTAAAACAATCACAGAAACGCACACACACACACACACACAAAAAAGGAAAACATTGAAAACTGGCAAATGTTTTTGGTCCAGAGATAAGAGCGACTATAAATATTTGAGAGCTTGCCTTCGTATGTGAATAATCGGAAAACACAATCTGCATCCAAATGAATCAAATAAATTAGTTTGGCCAATTTTGAGGCCAAAATCAAGTGTCGGCAACGGGACGTATGCGCAATAATCTAACCGACAGGGAAAACTGTTGCTGTTGTGGCATCTTTTTGGCAAAGACCTAGGCTTAACCAAGCTAAAACTTTTCCGCCTGCCGCTGTTTGATTAAAATAATTTCCACTTAACCTCATGCTATACCCATCGTCTTTTTCGGCTTTATCCGTGAGCATCAGAGCCGAAGGACACAAAAAGGCAATGTAATTAAGAGGGCACGCGCACACGCAAAACTATCCGGGAAATTAGTATGAAGAACTTAATGCATACGCCAGAAGCCAAAGTGGAAGTCGAACTCAAAGCCAACCAAATAAAAGGTATCTAAGCACACAAAACGCCCAACATCACTGACTTTTGGCATAAACGGCTGGCATTGATTGTTCCTGCTCGTGTGTTAGTGAGTGTCTGCTGGTGTGTGTGTGTGTGTGTGCGCGTGAAAAATATGCCAAAGAGCTCCTTTGGCCACTCCTGCAAGTGTGTTAGTGTGCTGTGCTCATCCTTTCAAGTTCACTTGGAAAAATACGTTCTAAAAGTATATAATAATACCTGAATATATAAGTCTGCATTAATGCCTTTTAAAAGCTAATATGTAAAGCATACATTTTACGGGAATATTGTTAAGTAACTCTATGAAATGATGTTGAATAGATGAATATGATCGTTTAAAGGAATTCCAGTTGTAGGGCAATTCAGAAGTTTTATGCCAAGTGTAAGGATACTCTTCAAATGAAGTGGCCCAGTGTCTGTATGTTCTGACAGTAAGATTTACAATGTGGCCACCGAGGCACGCATGTGTGCGACAGAGTGGGCATGAGGGCGGAATGAAAGAGACGAGATCGCAGGGAAAAAGTCGGGTTATAAATGTCTAGGTGGCGCCATTTGGCTGTGAGCTAAGCTAACTCGAAATGGGTTTGGGGCTGCCAAATGGAATCGTTGGAATGGCGGAAGAGAGGGGGGCATGAAAGGATCCCGGGGCAAAGGGCGAAAGGGATGTGGAACAAGGGTTCGCAAATTGTATTGTTTTTGTGTAAATTAGTTCACTTTGTGCGTGTCTGTGTGTGTCCGCTTCAGCTGCAACTAGAACAAACAGCAGCTAGCAGGACGACGACGTGTTTGGACCTTTTAATTTGCATGTTTTATGTTCACTTCATGAGATTTGAGTTGGGGCTGAGTCGGTCCTGCGGTTTGGGTGTTAGCATAAAATATTCAACCGGCCACGACCACATGTGTGTACGCTCCAATGTGTGAGTGTGTTTTTGTGTGTGTGTGTGGGGGGGGGGGGGCACGGCATAAACTTTAGCTGTGATCATAATTTATAGCTGGCCCATGTTTGTGCCAGCCACACCACACACACTGTCGAAAAAGGAAGCTAACCATACCATACCATTTCATACACAGCCGAGTTTCAATTTGACTTTCGTCTAAGCAAAATCCCAACCACAACCTCAATTCTGCTAATACTTTTCCAGCCGTTGTTATTTATTTACGTAGCTTGGTGAAACCACTTTAATCAAACCAGGCCGCTCATCTGGCCTGGAAATTAAGTTCTCTGCACCCTAGTAACAGGTTTGGTCCACTTCCGTGTAAGCCATTTAGTTATAAGCCGGCAACACGAACGCGTTTAATGACGAGCTTCGGTCAGTCAGATGGCCAGTCAGTCGATTTTATTTATGGACACATTTTATGGCACTTTTAGCGGGCCAATGGCGTTAACGATGCAGAAGCATGCAAAGGATTTAAGCAAAGCCACTATGTGTTTAGTTACATGCTCATGGCGTTCGCCTACTAAACTCATCGTGCAGTTTTGCTTTTATTTCAGCAAAGACATTCGTTTTACTAAATCTATAGTATATATAAAAGTATGCAGATCAAATGTATGTATGAATGTTTTTGTTGGATACATTAAAATCACTAAAAAAGTTTTTTAAAATTCAAGAGTTGTAAGCATTATTGAATCACTTAATGATACACATGTTTAATACGCAAACTTCTAGCATGCTTAAGTATATTAATGTCAAACTTCAGATTCATTCCATATGTTCGAAAGATATTTCTCCAAATCATTATTCCCTCCACATTGGCGGCAAGCAGATTAGAAATGCTGCGTGACTGGATCGAAACCCAGTGCCGAAATGAGTGCGAAAAGGCAATTACAAAATCGCCCACAGATATTTGACTTTGCAGCGGGGCAAACATGTCAATAAATCGGGCATCGGGACACAAAAGCTCCGGCAGGATATAGAGATAAATTCCATTTGTAGTTATATATTATAACTGGATTGTGTACGTGCTGCCGCAAAAGAAGAAATATGCGTTTTTCGGCTGTGGCAGGACACGACCATCCAAGCACATGTTAAACTCTTTACACAGACATAAACAGCGAGCGGGGATACGTGCGTGGAATTCAGTTTCGCTGCCAGTAATTGAAGCCACAAATGCGGACAAAGAATGCGACCCAAAATTGATGAAATCACAAAGAAGGATGTATGTCGATGGGGCACTGGCATTGCATCATCTCGTGCCACTACAGAGGCGGAGACCGAACATTGTTTAAGGGATTCAATATGCTATTTTGTCCACAAAAATATATACTTTATATAACATTGATTCCAACAAATATGAATATGAATACTTAGTAAAACTTTATGAGCAGTATAATATAATACTATTTGAAAAGTCCATGATTTGGTACTTCTTTTACGTTTATTAATTATTAATTAATTTCAATAAGGGTGGAATTCCAACCCCTTCTGCAACTATGCCACTGCACTCACATACCGCAGTCGAGCATATCAAATTGTATGTGGCCTTTGCTTTCGTCCGTGTTTGCCATTTGTTTGGTGGGGCGAAAAGCGAGTGGAAAAGGGGAATGCGGCGAGCAATCAAATGGAAAATGCAGCAACAATCCGCAATCTGTTGACATGTTGCGCGAGTGCAGCTGAAGTGTTGTCGAGCTGGAGCTAGAGTCGAATCTGATACCGTGTCTGAACCCCAAGCCGGAGATATGTCGCATTTGGAGCAGCAAAAGTATGGTAAAAATGTATATATATATATATGTATGTATAAAGAAGAGCCAGTGAACGAAACTCGAACAGCAGAAGATATGACACCGAAGCTCGGCGTCAACGGAAATTGCTGTTAGTGTGCATTGGGCTGCCAAGGACTCACCTAGCAGGACACTTCATTTCTACACTAAGCCAAAAAAATATGTCATTGAACCCACAGCTGCAGATGAAATTTAAGTTTTATACTACTAAAAGTTGTAGTACTGTAAATAGTTAAATAGCATTCAAATAGTATCATTGTATCATCAATGAAAATCCCAAGAATTGCTTATATATCCACTTTTTCCTCTCAGTGCCTTTCTCAGTGAGGTCGAGTGAGTTGGCTGGCTGGACACTTGCGATTCCCACCATAAATCTGGAAATGAAATAAGTGTGTGCCTTGGTATATTTGACATTTGGTCACTCACCAGCGCAATGACAGTGAACGAGTGTCTGTCTCGGCTTTTCCGTTGCCAGTTTGTTTTTGTTTGTTCTGCTTGTTTGCCTGCGTGGTCAGCAGAAGCACCCACGTACGCACTTGTGTACAGAAGGATATCTATCGCAGCCAGCCGAAACCCATCCACCACCGCCATCCATCTGTCTAGATTCGACGAATGTGTAAGACGACAAGCCAAAATGGGAATAAATGAGATATTACCAATTTGTATTGAATGCCCCAAATGACATAATAGAGTGGCTTACATGAGACTACCTCCTTCTCCTCCTCCTCGTTTGTGGAGCGTTAGGCAAACACAATTAGGAAGCTAGCCAAGCAAATACTCGCCCGGCATTTGCCGTGGCAAAGGCGTTGCCAAATGCTAAAGCAATTATCAAGCATACGCCGTGTGGCAATGAAGTAGAGGCACCAGCAAAGCAAAATAATAAAAAATATATACCACCACCTAGGAAAAGACCAAAAAAAATCAGAGCGAATGGGAAGCAACACCCAGCGGATCAGGGGACACATAAACGAGAAAAATATGTCAAAACAACGTTTCCCATTTCCCCCCCAAAATGGACAAAGCATGTGCACCCTGCCAGCCAGCTAGGTCCTTGATGGCATGAATTAAATGGACTACAAAACAACAAAAGCAAAAAACAAAAGGATCTGACGGCACAAAAAACACAAAAAATGGAAAGGAAAGGAACGAAAGCATTGCGGAACATCGTAAAACAACGGGCGGCTAGCAGTCGGGCGAAAAAATTTGTACACAAATTGTAAGGGAATAAAATTTAAGTATGCGCATATTGATTTTATGATCAGACATAACTACGCATAGGACTAGGGTACATGACATTTCTGAAAACTGCAAAGCAATCACGAACGTGGACCAACATGGAATAAAAGCGAGCAATCGCCGCCGAAACATTTGCCATGATTTTCATCTGTAGTGTGTGTCAGTAAATATGGTTTTGTGCTTTCATATTTTTCCGCCTAATGCAAAATTGATTGGACCCGAAGAAATGTGTACCATAAATATTTATACTCACGCTTCATTGCATCGCTGAAGTGGCGAGCCAGTGGCCTTGGACTTCTTTAGTTACGGAAAACTGGCAGTTAATAAAGGGGCGAGCTGCCACAGCGGAACTTATAATCTCGTTTGCTCAATTCTTGCATTATACGCTTCATGAAAAATTTTTAAATCCGCTAAACCTTCGGCTCAGCCTGCTGGCAAAGTTCGTGGATAAAGGGCAAATAAACGAGCAACAATGTATGGAATACTTCTGAGACAGACAGACCTAGGAAACTGAAACAGGGCAGGCCCAATAAAAAGAGCACCAAATAGCTGGCCCCAAAAAGTAGGCAGCGTTTCTACTGTAAGCGAAACCGAAATCGAGACGAGCATCAAGGACGAGCCACAAGGAAACGATGCTAGCCAATATACTCGTACAAAGGCAGCAGCGGCTGTCCCAAATGTACGCCACAAAATATTGTTTAC
Organism: Drosophila melanogaster; assembly: GCF_000001215.4. Taxonomy (NCBI): domain Eukaryota; kingdom Metazoa; phylum Arthropoda; class Insecta; order Diptera; family Drosophilidae; genus Drosophila; species Drosophila melanogaster. The sequence continues at coordinate 18,820,941 of NT_033777.3, read as the reverse complement.
AAATCTCTTCAGCGACGCCCACAAATTTGTATGCGGGGCATTGTTATCCCTGTTGTTCGTTTGTCATGCGGGTCAGAGGTTGAAGATTTCAATATTTACTCTGGCCTCTGCCCTCTCGCCACCCGCCTGCTGTTGGCTGGCAAAAAGTTTCTGCCGAGCCCATCTCCGTTCTCTATTCGACTTGGCCCACAAGGCAAAGATGGCTTACAGTTTCTTCATCTCTTGATTAAATTACATGGATGCGACTGGCAGCCAGAGGGCGTCGCTCTTCCTATTCTGCTGACATGCGAGCACAATTAATGAAAACTTTCCTGCTGACCAACCCTCCGCCGGCCGACACACATAAATCGCCAGCCGAGTGGGGACAAGTCAGGGGCACACAACTGCCATAAAGTAGACTGAAGCGGCGTACTCTAAAAATATTACGAAACACTTAGAGAAAAACATAATTAGATGCAATTGGAATGCATAAGCTTTATTTTATGGAAGGATTTTTACATATGATTCTACGATTTTTAAATGCAGTAAAAACCAATTTCTGCTTGATTTGTGCTGTTTAAGATATATTTAAATATATGCTTTATTTCTTTCATCCAACAAGTAATTATATCTAATGTATATGCTTGAATATCAAGTATACGCCTAGTGCACAATATGTTCACTTTGGTATCCAAGTAACCGGCTGAGAATCCTTTGTTTTTTTTTTTTTTTTTTTGAGTGCAACCCCAGCGGCGAAAGATGACGCCTGAGCTCATCTCCACGGCACTTGTGTCCTGCTCCTCGGGGACGCCTCCATGCTCAAGGAGTCTCGTGCTCCGTTTTCGCTTCGCGCACGAGTGTGTGTTAACAGAGCAATAATTATGTCACATTCTGGGTAAATCGATACCGAGATCCGCAGCCTCGCAGCCTGGCAGCCTGGCAGCATCGCAGCTGACGCACATTTTCACAGTAACTTGAACTTTAACTCGACTTTAAATGCGGCGCCAAGCGGCGCAAGGGAAAAAAATGCGAACTTTTCGCTCAACTGGGGCGAACGGCGGCAGCAACGACCGCCATTATTGTCCTTTAAATGACATTTGCCATGACTGCAGCGGACGTCGACAGATGCCGAAGCTGCCCTTTTGCCCATCGCTCGTCCCGCACCCGGAAAGAAGGGAAATGGCGAAATAAAACGGAGCAAAAGCTCTGCGGAAAAGTGTCAAATAAGAAACTAAATCGCATGTCGTCTGTTGTCTGCCGGACCCTTTTGTGCGCCGTCGGTCAAAGCGTTTCGAATTTAAAGCTTTCCCCGTAATCCTGGCGGGGATTGCCCATCGAAGGAGGAGGAGGTGGTGGTGGAGGAGGAGGAGGAGGAACCGCTGCGGCTGGTGGGTAAATCGCTGTCGGAGTCGTCTGATGATTCCATCGCGGTCGAAGTGGCAGGAGCAGCAAGGGCGGCATAATGGAGCAGCTTTGTGCCTCGGGGCAGCATTTAATTACGCTCGTGTTGCTTGTAATGAGGCAAATTGCTTTTTGCTGTCAATTAAAGTAAAGTTTTCGCATTCGGCCGCCTGAGCCCGCCCACATCTAGAGCCAATCAAATTCGTTAAGGTTCCCATATACCCACTCTAGCCGAGGCTATTGCGATAATGCCGGTTGTAAAATGTGCTCTACAACACCGCCTCTAATTTCACGCATACCCATTCTTTTTCAGCGAAGCTCTCTTCTTCCTCATCTTCTTCTTTTTTCCCGCCGGCACACATCCGTTTCCGCCCGCAGCAGTTTCTCCTTCCGCAATCGCGTTCTAGTTTCCAGTGCAAAAACTGACAGCAAATGCGTGTCGTGGCACTAGGAAAAACTATAACTTGTATGCTTAAATACAATAATCGAACTTTTGAAACTGCCACCTTGTTAGAGAAAGATTAATGGTGATTGGAGTTTATTGTGTTTGTATAAATAAAAACAAACAAATTGATATGAATTTTTTCAATCATTGCATAAGAGAATATACATAAAAGATAAACATTCCGTGAGGGTAATACTTTTATTATTTAATTAAAATCCAATAATAATATCTACTTAGGTTGTGAATTATTGCAAAGATAAAATAATAGCTCTTGCAAGAAGTACAGTATTAAATAACCACTAGTACTTTTAGTAAATTTAATTGTCAGAAGTTGTCAGCATTTTCGCGCAGTGTTCAAGTCGCCGTGTGAGCGTGGGTTTGTCGTGTGCATCGTCTCAGAACACGTTTGTAAACATCTTAAATGTGCTTTTAATGGGCAGCTTCCCCGGCAAAAGGCAGGAACAGTCAGACAGGCAGTCGTGCAGATGCTGCCACTCACTACACTTGTTTTGGTCCTGCCACCCAGTGTGGCCAAGCCATCCAGGATCACCACGAAACCCGCCCCTTGACGCCTGCGACAGAGGCACAGTGTCTGCCATTACTTTACCGCCATTGCCGTATTTTAATAACGCTAATTAGTGCTCTAATTAGTTGAAGCCTTAGTTCGTCTTGGGCGGGTGTGTGTGTGTGCGCGCTTGTTTAACGATTTTAAAACACGCAGAGAGCGTTGTGCAATCGCTTAATATTAAGTGCACTGAATATGCAATTGCCAACGAGCAGGCATTGCTCTCGTGCCAAGGAGCGGCGTTTAAAAATTATAAAAAAAATTTAAATTAAATTATGGATGGAATTTCACATAACAAAACGTATGCCCTTCCTGTCTGACTTCCACGCCAACTCTCCACAATTTTCCATTGTTTTCATTCGACAATGGTTGTTGCGTGCATCAAGCGCATTCCGCTACAATGCAAAATGGTTGGCTGCCACGGCGAACGGACCGCGAAATAAAGTTGCAATTAATTAGCCATTAATGAAATTGCACTCACGCACACACTCACATGCGTGGCGTGTGTGTGTGTGGTGCTTGGGTGCCGTAATGAAAACGAATGCTGCCAATACTGATACTATTTGTGGCCGTAAACTTCTGACCGACGAATACAATCATTTTCATTGAGTTCTGGTCGAAGAGGATTTAAAGGATAGCAATCCTTCCACTTAATCAAATTGATATTCCGGCAATTGCCAGTGAAACGGAAACTTTTTAATTATGCTTGATTGACTTGAGCATGCAAGGCAAATCAATATCAATATTGTCTAAGGTCGCCGCAAGGCTTCATTTCAATTTTAATTTCAGGTGTATATTGCGTATACGCACCGTTAGCTGCTCTCCGAAGTTTGTGAACGACAGCGGTCAGTAAAATAGGAATAGCTCTGTATAGCACTATATATTTTAAAACAGATATGTTAATGTGAATCAATTTATATCAAGTGAACTTCATATAGTAGGCATGCTAATCTTAATCATTACAATATTAACATTATTATGTATATTCTTGCAGTTACATCTATTTGGTAAATTTTTCTTTGCTTTACTTTATTATCTTAACCTATGCCGTATATTAAAATGCAATATTGCATATTGCAAGCAATACGCACATGCGTATTTTTTAGTACTTTAAACCATAAATTACAGCCGTCGGCAGAGAAAGCAAACAAGCATTGCAATGGAAATTGCGTGATATGTGGAAAGCTGTTTTGCTTGTTGAGCGCCCGGGCGTTCCTGTAGTTGTACTTGTCGTGTTGTTATCGTTGCTGTCCCTGCTATTGGACTGCGGTCGAGTCACCGCACCACCACCCACCACCCACAACCAAGAACCTATATGGACCCCCTGCAACCCCTGGCCAGCTGCTCCTTCCTCATGTGTTCGACCGCATGGCCAAAGCCCCAATGGCAACTTGTCCATGGCTGCAACAGCGGTTGTTCATTTGTCCGGCTTTTGCCAACGACGAGTGTCATGGTGTTTGTACCACTCAGCAACCAACCAACCAACCCACCCACCATCCCATCCACCTCCTTTCGTGTCCTCCATTGGTTTGTTTGTGTGTCAATAACCATTAAGCGTTAAAATTTGTGAAACATTGTTGTTGCTGTGGGTTTGCTGCTCCTGCTGCATGCTGCCTGCAAAACCAACAAGATTTGTACGCCCGGCACAGCACAGTAATTATTTTTGGCCCAAGCAAAGCTGGCCAGTTGGAAATTTGGCCAGCACAATTCGGCATAAACACGTTTTAGCCTGATTTCGATTTTAGCTACATTACGAGTGCAGACCACTGGCCAGTCGCTTCCGCACGAATATATATCATTTAAAATTTCCAATTGGCTTGCCACTTGCAAAAACAAACATTGGCACATTAGGTTTCCATTCAAAGTGCACTCAGAATTGAGTTATGGCAAAACTAAAACGCCATCTGTATTTCATTTGCCGTATAATAAAGTCAATTTTCAACAATTGCTTAATTTAAAATTAAATATTTATATATTTAAAGTATTCAATATTTAAGGACCCAAGAGAATAATAATATGGATCATTAAAATTTTTAGAAATCATACATTTTTTACGCGTATTTATTTCATTTAAAATTTCTAAAATGTCAAAGCTTAACTTTTTCAGTGTCTATGGCTCTGGCCGGTTAACTGCCCATTTAGGCCCGAAACACGGCTCAGTGGCAGCTTCCATGGCTCCCAATGCGAAAAGACTCGTATTTAATTTACTGTTAAAATTAACGACGCCGTTGGCCGCTCTCGGGGTCGCACTTGTGTACAAGTTTGCGGAGCCCCAAACAAGCATTTGGCAACAATTTGTTACAACTGGCAACTGCAGATGATTAACAATGCATGCGACATTGTGGTTAAAGGCATAATATTAGCATACATTTAGGCCCACACACACACACACACACACACACACACACACGCACTTGTGTACAATTCAATGGAAGGGACAACCGAAAGCCATATGAAAATTAATTTTCTGCTATTTTCCGTAACATACCCTGGGCTTATTGTGCTATTTATGTGCCTGCCATTATGGCAAGACAAAAGCCCGTATTAATTACACAACTCATTTGTTTTTCGTGAGCACCGAAACACACCAATGACACAAAATCAATAGGCAGTCCGGAACAGCTCGCTTATCGCCACTAACCTTCCGACCAATTGGGAATAGAGTCATCAAGGGGGTGGGCCGGGTTGGCTCTTTCGATTTGGCCACACAATGAGCCCGCAACCGGTAATCAAATAAAACGCAAGTCAAATCGTGTTGCATAATTATAGTAATTTAGCGCCAAACATCAATCACAATTTGCGTTTGCCTACAAAAAACAAAAAGGCAAATCCATTAAACGGGTATCGGTGAATTATAAATACCCTTTGGTAAAGAAGTTTTCAAATGTCTTTCGCTTTTTCAAAAGCGTTAAAAACTAAATGATACTTTAAAATTAAACTCAAAATATTAAGCTGTTCGAGTTTATTATGTAAAAAGGATTCTTGTTTTTAATTTATATTTGCTAGCATGGAAGCGAATTAACATTTTTTTATTTTTATTTGATCGAAATCGAACACATGTTTTATAATGTTCGATTGAGGCATTCCTTTTATAAGAGTACGCGAAGTGGAAAGCTAGTCTGAATTGACCGCAGCTGAAAATGCGGAAACAAATTGCCGTGGACTAGGTCAGGCACCTTCAGGAAAACACGCCTCCCCCCGATTTTCCGCCCACACTCTGCGTGTCAACAAGCAATTTCCGCCGCCGACGATTCCATAAAGGCAGCAACAAATCCTTAGTCCTTCTGCATTTTACAACTACTACAGCAGCAACAGTTGCCGAGCTCTTTTGTTGCTATTTTATTTTAACGATAATATTAAGCTGGCGGCTGCTAACGGATAGGCCAGGCTGGCAATCAGCATAAAGTGGTTGCCGTTAAAAATATCAGGCCGCATAATAAAAACGCCGTTTCGCAGCGGATACGAAGGAGAGGAAAATCCTGGAGGGGGCGGAGGGGTTATGGTAAATGTTGTGCCACACGCAGCGATACAGCCAGCGGACGAAATCAAATAATAAAACCATAAAACTCGCCACAACAATTAAAAAGCCTGCAGCATAATTCCGGAAATGTGTTTTTCTACCATTGCGAACGTCGAACATTTTGTTGGCCTTTTTTTTTAGTGGCGCCCCAGCAAATGCATTTGCATGGCTTAGTGAATGACTAGCGGTTCTGAAAAATTGCAATTTAATGAAGCGTGCCGTCTGCCGCAATTAAGCGGCAATAACAAATCGGCACGACCCAAGGCTTAAAAAACACCCTCGAGTCGAAGAGTTTTTGCTGCGGAATTAATTTATTGTATCGCAATGGAAAAAAAAAAGCAGGCCCCCAATAAGAAAATCGAATACATAACGCGGACAATCAGATTAACAAAGCAATACTTTACTAGCACTATAAAGTATGTTCTTTAAATTAAGTTCAGTTACGCCCATAAGTTACTGTATCTTAGTTTTTATATGACCATGATCTATAAGACATAAAATGTATATGTCCCACAGCATAGCTTTTTATGATCCTATAAGTAAGATAGGTATCCTATCAGTATATTTATAATTCTTTTTTACGAGTGTAATTAGTGCTCTGGCATTTCCCCACACTCTTCATTAGTAACATTTTTAATTGTCAAAAAATTGGCTCTGGCTGGACATTGTCGCGGCGTAAATGAGGCGATAGCTGGCCAACTGGACGGATTTGCGGCATTAGCTCTCGTTTGAGTGGCACTCCAGCCTGCGAACGAAAGGAGCCACTTGATTTACGTTTATGGCAAGTGCGGGCAAGCGTTAAGTTGTGAAAATGTGGAAATGCGAAAAGGCAGTCGCAAATGAAGTCAGCTGGCAATGACGACAGCCTGGGAAAGCAAAATGAATGCTCTAATAGAAAATAAGGAATGGCAATGGGCAAATGCCAATGCGAAGTGCAGTCAATTGAAATGCAAGCTTCGGCCAGAGGATGTGGAACTTCCTGACGAGGAGCAGTTTGAAGTCAATGCGAAGACCCTCGTCTCGTCTCGAAAAAAAAAAAAAAAGAAAAACTGCAGCCAGGCAAATTGGCTATGCAAACTCTGTGCAAAATGGCTGCTTCAGCGAGCAGCGACAAACAAGAGGGCAAATCGAGCTGGAATTGGGCTGAGGAAGTGGGGGCCGAATTGGCACGAGATCCCCCCTTCAACTATTGACAACATTGTCAAAGGGGCGGCAACGAGGGCCAAGCAGCGAACATTTCTTTTGGTCAAATTGAAAACTGAGCTCGGTAGTCGTCGCCGCCGCCTGTAGTTGCACTTTAGATTTATTGATTGTCTCAGTGCGTTGCGTTGCAGTGTCCTTGGCGAGTCCGAATGTGTCCTGCAGTCCTTCGCAGTCCTGGCTTATTGCTGTTGAAAAACTTGCACAAGCACCGACAACAATGCTGATGATGACAGCAGCCACTACCAACTCTTTCCACATTTTCTGCTGTCCCACCATTCTACTACTCGTCCTCGGACGAAACGCGCTTTTTTTTCATTTGCAGAGCAAATATACACATATATTTTAAATCGCATTAAAAGGATTTCGCCGAGTAATCCTAGAATGCAATAATTAAATAATTAGGATTTTAAATTGTAATTTTATTTTTTTTCAAAAATAAATGAACTGTTTTTTAGATGAATGAATGAAATGAAACGAACATAAATTAAAACTATTTTCAAGAGCAGTTTGAGCCAGCGCATTGACATTCCGAAGAATCATAGTTTATCGCATTTATTTCTGTTTTTCCGAGTGTTGTCGCTACACACACACACACACACACACTTTGTTTTTCGTACTTTTGTGAGCTTGACTCAACTTTTGTTCTGCGTCCTTCTTTTTCCCTGCTCAAACTTTCTGCAGTGCAATGCGGATTGAAATTCTTTTGTGTTTACAGCGGAATTTCCTCTTTATTTTCTTTCATTACATATTATTTGCGATTGCTGCTGGCAGCTATTGGTGGCCACAAGCCCACGAGGCGTATGATTTACCTTTAAAGCATCGCTCATACGCCACGTTGAACGCAGTACACGAGCGCGACCGAAGCAGAGGAATTTAATATTTTTAATTACGCTCATTTCAGCCTGCTTTTCCATGTTTACATTTCAATAAATTTCCACTCGGTCTACCGTCAACCCTTTCATCATTTTTCACCATCCATTTTGCTGTGAGCTGTTTTTTTTTTATTTCATCCTTTTTTCCAAGGCACTTGTCATCATCAACACTTTTAGCTGTTGCTTTTGCTCAAGCTCCTGCCCGCCTAACGAATTTGGTGGCGCATAATGAGTTTTTGTTTCCGTCAGCTTAAGTTCGCCAATGCAGAGGATGAAGCGGTGGCAACAACAATTGCCATTGCCATTTAATTAAAAATTGCAGAATAATTATTTTTCCTTTTCGCCTCGTTCCCTGTTTTCCTTACTCTGTCTCTGCTTTCGCACGCTACTTCTTCGGGGAGCGCGTGGGAAAACTTTTAAATAAACAAAGGCGCCCTGTGCAATTTGAAAATCTGCAAATTAGCACAAATGCAGCTTGTGGGCGGATTGAGGCGGCATTGAGAGATAGAAAGTCTGCAGGAGGAGCAGGAAGCTCCAAAGGTGCATGGCAATGGGAAATGGGTTAAGGGGAAAAGGAAAGTGGTAAATGGTAAATGGGAAAAGGAAAGGAAAAAGGCTAAAGGGAAATGCAGCAACAAAGTGAAGTTTTCAATTACATTAAATCCGCTGCATAAAGTTATCGTCACGCACAGTTGACAATTTATTTGTTAGCCCACTAGTTTCCAGCTCGGCCAACACGTTCTTGGCCCGCACAAATGTCAGTTTAAGAGCTTTGTTCCAATGCGTTAATAAAATATTCTTCCGCACATTCTACCCGCCGCTCGACTCGACATCATTATCGCAGTGTGCAAAACTTTGGGCCCACTATTTTGCTACAGGTGTTTCCCGAGTGACGTAAACACACGTTTGGCATATGCGCAACTTTTCGGCCTACCAACAAAAGTTTTTCGGCCAACTTTGGCTTTAATGCCAACGAAACGAAACTCATTCCTTTGGCCCACTAAAATTCACGATGGAGGTGAGAGACGGTTCCGCGTGAAGCGCTGACAAATGCTGTCAATATATCAGCCTTAAACCGTAAATGATGAGACCATAAGAGTAGCTTGAACACAGTTGTTTCGATGCAACTGCAGCATACAGTGCAAAGAAACATTTATCCTTCGAGTTTGGATCTAAAGATTTGCCAAATAAAAGCACCCTCATCTATTGTTCCTTTTAGTGTATTCCTTAATATTAGATTATTTAAGAAACTCTGGTACAAACTGTACATGATATGATACAAATTGAGAAATTCGCACCCAGTTTCTCGCAGTGCAGTTAGCGTGCTGCCTGTGCGGCAAGCAATAAGTTGAAAACCGAGACAGCCCGGCTGGCAGCAGCAGCGTCAGCATTCAAGAATCCAGCTTAAGTAGCTGTTGGTGGCTCTACTCATCTGCTCGGATCCTCTGTTGGCGTTCTCCTGCTCGTCTCTACGTGCCACTTGATGTATATTTCGGCAACATTATACCCGGCGCTTAATACTTTATGCTTATTTTGTTGCCACAACCCCGGTTTTAGTAGGTGGCGCGTTGGTCGGATGGGTAGAGGCTATGATATTTATATTCCGCTTTGGCAGCAGGATAAAGTTGTCTAGCTCAGCCTGTTTCGGGTGCAACTTCGCCTTGCGGCTTATGATAAACTGGGCTGCACTTAAGCTGCCTCTGCATAACAGGCCAGCTATCCAGCCAGATATTTGGCTATATGCTGTGTATTTACAGCTGGCTCCTCTTCCCGGCAATTCAATTTGCCTGCCTGCATGTGAGCGTAAGCAGCTTAAAACCTTAAATAAATTTCGTTTGTAGCCACCCGGCTTCTTTCTCCAGATGTACACACTCTGGATATCAAGTACGTAAAGAATTTTTTATAAATTGCTAGTCGATTTCTTAACCGGCTACTGCAATTCCACCAGGGGGAAGCAGCTTAACTTGACCAGCTGATGTCGGGCACAGATATTCGCAGCACAAGGATGCATGCACTGTGAGAAATGGAAACAGCAAGCCAGCAAAATCAACAGATTATGTTGGTGCATTGTAGAGCAAGGGATTCGCTTTAAAGTGTCTCCTTTCCCAGCCTTTGGCATTTTCTCGGCGTGTAGAATTATGCATTTTCCAGGAGCGTTGAATGCGGATTGAGGTGAGCTACAAGCAGTGGCAGTAACAACGGGACAAAAGCTTTTCATTATGCACGCCACTCGCCGGCGAACAACACGAACAGCGACTCAAAAGGGCAAAGCTGCTGGGGCAATTCGTTCGTTCTCCACTCAACCCCTTTCTCCGGCCCCACTACCCCCCCCCCCCTTGCTGTCAAGTGCACTTTTTCGAATGCCTTTCATCAAAACACTTAATTTGCATAATTTTTGTGAAGAGAGTTGGACGGGCAGTAAGTTTGAGACGATTTAATTCCGGCAGCTTTAAAGAACAAAAAAAAAAAAAAAATGGAAAATGCTTTTCCAAGCACGAGAAAATGTGCCGCGAAACGTTTTTCGCCGCCAGGTTGAGGAATCTCCTTTGTGCGGTGCGGGAATCTAATACTTTTACTTCATTTAACGTTATAAAATTTCTTGCTCTTTGCATATTTCACATAAATGCCTTAGGAAAATGGAACCCGGGGCTCAGAATTGCCGACGGAAGCAGCCACAGACAAAAACATTTTCGGCCAGACATAAAAGGCGGAATGCATTTTTCAGTAAATCAGACTAATGCACTTAATGAAACCCCGCTATCAAGCCTGAAAATATGGCCAAAAGCAACAAGCCAGGCTAAAGCGATAGTAAATATCAAAGAAAAGGCGATTCAAAGTCAGAGGATGTTGGGTCGTAAATTTAATCTGGCAGACGATAGTTGAGGTAACTTGGTAAAGTTAATGCTCCTTAAGCTCCAACAAAGGCTACAAGTCAAGTTCAGGGCATTCAATGGGAAAATGAAACTAGTTGATGGCTAAAAGGGCTAAAATTAATTAAGACCACAAAGAACGAAAAATAGTGCAGAGTTCCTTTGGCTGTCGATAAAAGCAAATTTAGCTGCAGAAGCCAATTGAATAAAATGCATTTCAGGTTTGGCATGATAAAGACATTGGGAAATCTTAACCAAATTGCCATTTAAATCTTAAATAAATCACTTTTATTTTTTATTATTGTATATTGCATTTTACAAGAAATCAAAAATTTATTTAATATTTAATTGCTCATAGCTATATTTATTTATCATTTTGCAAGTAAATTGCATTTTACGAAAAATCAAAAATCGTATTGAATTTTTAATGACAGTAATGTTTAGTTACTTTTCTGTAAACTTTCGACACTACACTGGACTTAACCTTTGGCAGTCATTTTCTAAATCCATTTGGCCCATAGCCCGATAATGTCTAACCTTCGTCCTTTTTCGATTTGTTGCAGCTAAGCGAGGACATTGGCTACGTGCTGTACTCGGCACTGGGCTCCTTCTACATACCCAGTTGCATCATGGTCTTTGTGTACATACGAATTTACTTTGCCGCCAAGGCGCGGGCGAGGAGAGGCATTAAAAAGCATCCCCGCAAAACGAACAACGAACAGGTGAGTGGTTGGGGCTATTATTTATGAATTTGACCCATCAAAATGGGCACTTATTTACACACACCTAATGCCTAATGGACTCCACACCTCGGGGCGTCGCAAAATCTCACTTTTGAGCCATTATTGCGGTTGGCCGCAAAATGTGTCAGGCATGGAAATGGGATTTTTACGATTCAATGGACAAATGTAAGTCTTCTAGACGACTGCGGCATATGCGGCGTTTGTGTAATATTCACACACACACACACACCTTTCCGCTTACCCCAAAAAGTAATTGTGCATTACTCCAGGATGCTGCAAATTGAGCACACATGCCTCGCTTCAATTTCCCATCAACAACTTGTGGTAACTACGTGTAGGATTTACCCCCACTTCCCCTTGCCCAAAGCCATCGTGAATTGCAACTTGCCAACGCTGCAATTTTGGCCGCTGCAGCAGTTGCAGTTGGCCACGTTAAGGCAAACGGCCATTATGCAGGCCCATTCAATCCAATGGCATTTGCTGACGCCACACCCGCTCTTAACGGCCTTTGTTGGAAAATAATCGCTGAAAATTTAATCGAAACTCCGCCCCAAAATCAACTGATTGAGTGAAAAGTCTCTAATGATCGTCAATTAGGTAGCGCAACGACTGCCAATGCAGTGCAATTTGCATTTTCAATTAACTATATGAGCAATATACACTGACAGAAAGAGAAGGGTGTGTGCTGGTTATACATTCACGACTGGACAGTGCCGGCAACATCAGCGACACGTCTCGACCATTTTGTGCAAACAAATGCTAGAGTCCAAGCGAGCGGCCCAAACGAGCGATTAACAAACAGGAAAGGGGTTGCATTTTCCGTGGCGATGAGGGGTGGAGGGGGTGGGATGGGTGGAAAAACAAGCAGAGACAGCGGCAGCAGAGGAAAAACCGAAATCAGGAAGAACAGAGGGAGATGACCGCACATATGCTGACAACGCGATTTGCCTTGAGCATTGTTTCTGCACCCATTTTACACAGGGTACTTACTACATGGGAACTAAAGTTAAGATTACAAAGGAAAACATTTAATAAGGTCTATTTTAAATGTGCATCAGAGCTACTAGTTCATTAGTGCATATTTGAATATTAGAATACTACCTAAAATACATTTTTAATGCTATTATGTTATACATTCTGTTGTTTGATCTTTAATTTTACAAACTACATTATAAATAACTATATTATACTTTTTATGATAATTACTTTTAACTAAACAATTCATTATTCTGCTTAAAATTCAAGGGTATTCCCACTCTCGATCTTCGAATTCTTCTATTTTATTTTCATTTTCGTTGGGGCGCCCCGTGTCTGTGTTAATTGCCCCGGGTAATTGTTGCTGCCTCTCGAGCATTGAATATGCACTTCCCCGGCAGTGCCCCCTCCATTTTGGCCACGATCCGGCATCCACATCCCTATCCCGCATCCCCATCTCCAACCAAAAGCAACAGCCCCATCTCCATGTTTGTGTAATCCGCGCGCTCGGACGCGTTTCCCTGCCGCCTGTTGGCTTAAACAGGATTTTCGAAATGGAAAACTTCTGTAGCAAGTGTTTGGCCATCTGTCCCTGTTCTCGACTCGCCTGCCGCTGCACTTGTGCGGATCTGCAACCTAATTTGCAATGCCCGAGCATGTGAGACAGTTAATCACACAGAATCACTTTGAAAACTATGAACCGTGCCAGCAACAACAGGTCTGGCCAACTAAAAATATTTTGCCAGCACTTTATGATCTCTAAATCAATATCAGTGTGGGAGGACCGGAAGCAATAGAACAGATATTCTTAAGTCTTAAGTTCTTAAGTAGCTTGTACAGCTCTTTAAATTTGTAAAATAATATAACTTATAATATTAGTTAATTGGAAAATGATACAATCAGTACATAATTAGCTGAAACCATTTTAGGATGTTTATGTTAATCAAGACAGTTTAGGATCTTTGTAATATCTAAGAGTATTTTATTACTAAAGATTTTCCATAAAATCTATGTGCCCAAAGTATTCTATTGCACCTCGTGACCTTTTACCGCATTAATGTTGCTTTTTCATTTTCAGGTAACGAGCTTCACCACCGCCAAGAAAGGAACAATACCGATGCCCTCCTCGAGCGGCGTGTCCGCTTTGCAGCTGCACCAGCAGCGCCAAATAGCCACCATCGAGACACCACCGAACAGCGCCAGCCTACCGATGCAGATACCCACGGTGACCATGGACCTGGCCTCCGACATATCCACCTCGGAGGCGGGGGAACTGGAGGCGGTGGCCGCCCAAACGGTGCTTGCCTATGCAAATCCCAATGGTGCGGGCACGAATTCGGTCACCGTGGTGAGCAGCGGGAACGGGGGCCCTGGGGCGTCGGGTGTTCCACCCAGCTCGCCGAAGGAGACGCTTCAGGTGAGCACGATAGCCACCGGTCGGGTGGGTCTCAATGTGCCCGTGCCACCGTCCATGGGCAGCAATAGTTCCATCAATGTGCTGAACAACAACAACGGTACCGTGGCGATGGATGGAGGTGCCACCGCCGCCGGCGGGGGAAATGGTAGTGCTGTAGCGACGCCTGGTGGACTGCAGCAAACGGGCGGTAATGAGCTGCGCGTCTCTCCGATCGCCGGACGGTGTCGAGCCCTATCCGTGGGCGTGGACACGGACATGGTGAGTGAATTCGATCCATCCAGCAGCGATTCGGGCGTGGTCAGTCGCTGTGCCGTGGTCAAGCCGCTCAAGTTTCGCCTTTGCCAGCCGATCTTCGGGCGCAAGTCGAGTAACCAGCAGCGGCGCAACGAGGCCAAAGCGGCGGCCAAGAATCAACAGTCCAGTGGAGTGGCCAGCAAAAATCAGCAGCAGCAGCAGCAGCAACAGCAGCAGCAGGTAGTAAAGTCGGAACTGGAGCCGGCCATACCGAAGACACCGAAGCCCAGGGATCCGGAGAAGGAGAAGCGACGAATTGCGCGAAAGAAGGAGAAGCGGGCCACCCTAATTCTGGGCCTGATCATGGGCAGCTTCATCGCCTGCTGGCTGCCCTTCTTCTTCCTGTACATCCTGGTGCCGGCATGTAGCAGCCATTGCAACATACCGGAATCGGCGTTCGCCGTCGCCTTCTGGCTGGGCTACATGAATTCGGCGCTCAATCCGGCCATCTATACCATCTTCAACAAGGACTTCCGACGCGCCTTCCGGCGCATCCTGTTCAAGTGATGTTTGGCCTATGTGTGCTGTTACAGGTGCGTTTACGCCAGCATCGAGAAGGCAACCGAACGTGCCATGGGCAGCACACCAATGGGCTATGGTCATGGCATGTATCAGCACTACAGGCGTTAGATTTGCTTCGTTTTGGCAGTGCCATAGGTCTCTACAAAAAACATATCCTATTCCAATTCCCCATCCCAGAACTGCAAAGCTATTGATATATTTATATATATGCACATATCCCATATTATCCATTGGATTATTTCATATAATGCCTCAAGTTCAATACAGTTCAAATGGTTTTCTTTAAAGGTTTTTAGCAACATAATTTTTCTACA
Source organism: Drosophila melanogaster (assembly GCF_000001215.4). Lineage (NCBI taxonomy): Eukaryota > Metazoa > Arthropoda > Insecta > Diptera > Drosophilidae > Drosophila > Drosophila melanogaster. Next base: position 18,805,821 of record NT_033777.3, on the reverse strand, counting down.
AGTTCCAAAAGATAAAATATTTTAAAATAAGCTTCTTGTTTCAGCTATCGATAATATCGACTAACCGAATAATCCATAGTTTTGCAGCTCTATCCACTCCCATAATTTTTTTCTTTGAATAAAAAAAAAGTAACGAACATTGTAGCTCATTTCAAAAGCAATGAACGGCTGTGAATTTGATGGAATCTCTCAATTTCAATTTACGCATTTTGGTTTCATTTCGTTTCATTTCGTTTGGATTCTCGAGCACCCTTGAACCCAGAGACCCCAATCCCGGAGGCCCCATAACCCCCATGGCCCACAGAACTCCCAGACCAACCGAACGAACTTACCGCAACCCACACACTTTTCACACTCGACGAGCTCATAGAAATGCATGAGCTGAGCAAACAAGAATTTGAGCTGGGCAAACATCTATTATGCTCCCTGAATGGATGTGTCCGCCAGCGACGTCTATGGCCATTCAACTTAAAATAATTTCGCACAATTTCCATTTGCGGCTGCATTGCCAATGACAAATATCAGTGCAGACTGCAAATGTTTCGAAAGTCGGACTCAGGTAGTCCCAGATCCACATTGTTCCATGCTGGCTTTCAAAATGCAGGTCAACAAGTGTGAACGCTGAAGTCGAGCGATGGCAACAAATTAATTTAATTTATTTTTAATATTTTGGCAGCCGCTTATCCAATGCTTCGACGACGAAAATCTTGGAGTTAGGCTGCAGTTGGCCGGGGGCCAAATCAATAATTCCTTGTGCACACAAATGTAACTGAAATCCAGCACAATGGCCGCACAATTTGTTGTAACAAAGTGAGCACACACAGCTATGGAAATAGAAAAACAGAAACCAAAACAGCGACAGATTCCACAAGGCAGGCGCAGTTTTATTCATTCACTCAAAGATGTTTCACTCGGCGACACAGAAAGTGGGAGCCCAAAAAAATAATCCAAATGTATGGGAACCAATGCCTAATGGGCACAGACAGATGCAAACGCAAATGGTTGGATTCTACACTCAAAGAAAGCAGGGCATTGTTTTATTTTTGAAATCATTCCGATCAAACATATAGGATAAACTTGTAAATTTTCTGATATTACTTTCATATCCTTAGATACATATAATTCAACTTTATAAAAGGAATTTCGCATAACCATTTCAGATGGTTTATTTGGAAATCTAGAACATTTACCTTTCAGTGTACCTCATTCCATGGCACCATTTTCTCCACCATTTCCCACTTTAGTTTTTGGCTATGCATCAGCAAATGCATGCGCCCGGCCGAGTGGAATAGACAGCCCGTCACCCAGTCAGGCAGTCAGTCAGTCAGTCAGCCATTCAGTCCGTCCGTCATTCAACCATTCAGTCAGTCGAACGGACAGACAGTCGTCACTGGAACGCTACAATGACACCGAGTTAGACGGAAAGATGGTGACAGAGGAGCATCCAGGATGAGAAGGGGGCGGACCGACTGACAGACTCTGTTTTTGGCATGTGGCCCAGAATGGCTCTCCATTTCGTTTGGCTGGTTGGGCTTGTTTTGCTGGGCAAAGCCAACGAAAAAAAAAAAAATGGCAAGGAAATACTATATATAGTATGTGGCACGACCCAGAGAATCCACACAAAACACGGAGGAGCGCCAGTCTCCCAGTCTATGCATAAATTTTACGTACAATTTATTTTACTTCCTGTGTGTGCTGGCTGGCCTGGCCATCACCTTTTTTGACACTTTGTGGCAAGATGCAACAATATCTGCGAGGCACTTGTAACCATTATCGGCTAGATTGTAATCTGCATAGAGCAAGCTACTATCTTCAATATAACAAATAAAATCACCTTGTCCTATGGGCCGCCCAAAAAATTTATGGCAGCTCTTAGCAGCGCTGGAACTTTCAACACATGTCGGCATAGTCGAAGATTGATCTGATTTATAGCTATGGGCAATAGCCTAAGTGCTTGTGGTTGCCGAAGACCTCTTAAAATTGTTTAAGAACGCATAAATAATGCGACCGAGATCGGCCATGAATGCGCCTTGGTGCCACCAAGTGTTACATTTGAATAAATGGAAAATGGAAAATGGAAAATGGAAATCGACGAGAGAACTTTGATGGTGTTGAAAGACAAACAGCAAAGGCTTTTGGTGCCTGCATTTTTTATGGATCACGCAGCATTCTGCTGAACGTTTTGGCATTGTCAGCAATGTGTGTACAACAACTGCACTCAAATGACAATTTGAACAACGACAGAAAGTCCAACAATAACACCAACAACAACAACAACAACAAGCTAAATGGCAGGACCAAAAAAAAAAAGGACCGTCGTGCACAAAGCGAAATCGAAAACAATTGAAATCGACAGCAAGGGTAAATTCATGTGCGGGTGGTGCAAGAAGTCTGGTGCAGCAAGGGTGGTGCAGCAGGTGCTGCAGAAGGCACATTAAAATGCGCGACTACACGGCAAAAAAGCATTAATAAAACAAAACGCATTTTGCAGTAAGCGCATCCATACAAATCATAGCAAATCTCTCTAACATAACAATTCAAAATATCCTCAAAATAGATATATTTGCAGATTCCAAGGATAGATTATGCGAATCTTATTGAAAAATCTGCTCTAACATTCTAAGAATTTTTATTCAGTGTTAGTTAGTTCGATTTTATTATATTCCCGCATTGTTTTCAGTGTAAGCGCACATACATCCTATACGCACGCAGCACTTAACTGCACTTAGGTGCGACAGCCAGATGAGTGTCGAACGGCATTCCACGGATGGCATTGTTTTGCCAGGCGCACTGAAAGTCATTTTCACTTAAAGCCGGCGTAAAAAGCTGGCAGGCATTTTAGACCACGCTGCGTATACGCAACGCCATCCATTGTTTCACCTTTTTTTTTTTTGGTAAAAACCGCTTTTGCCTGCTTTACTAACGACTGAGGAGCATTAATAAAATTGCAATTAACGTCACAATTAGCAATCACCATAAATTAAATGCTCGACAACAATTGAGAAATTGAACACAACAAAGTAGCCAAAACAAAGAAAAAAAACAAACAAGAGGCAGAGAAAAAATGTGATGAAAAAACATTTTAAATAATTCAGTGCTATTTAAATTAATTTCCATAATTGAATTATGGGATTCGGAATGCAAATTTTTTGCTTTGTTTGCCTTAATTGTTTTCAGTCAACATGGGAGTGGTCCGAAAGCGAGTAAATAACAAAATTAATAATGACATAAAAACATTTTAGATTACTGTTGTGTCGTATTGTCTCTTATTTTTTGTTTTGTAAATTTTAATTCCGGACGCCGTAGGCCGCAAACCCGCTCGTGAAATTTAATTATTTATTGCGCAAAATGCGTAATCTAGAATTTGCATTTCTGTCAACATCTATTTCGGCGCCAAGCATTATATGCCATAAGCCAATTTAATGCCTGATTAACTTGCCAAATTGCACAGGTATTTATAGAAAATCGGATTGACAGCGAAATTCACTTTAAATGCATTTTTGTTTGCGGTTGCGAAATTTTCCAACTATTTCGCCGATATTGGTAAATATTTGGCTGCATTTTTTGTGCGAATTACTATCGCTCATGCAGACAAATGTTTATTTATGCGTTACTATTGCCCAGACGCGCCACTCATAATTACAAGCTCTTTCAGAGCTCTAGCAAATAAATTACACTATAAAACAATGTGTATAAAAGCATCAAAGCCATCAATAAAACGGCGTTCATTATCGTTTACGATCCACCCACATGATAAACACGTGAAAAGTGCACACGCAGAGAACTGCATTGTTGCCGGGAATCGCATGAACGCATTTGTGGCGACGGAATTTTTGGATATAGCCGTATATACTTTTGGAGCAATTATCATGGCTATTAGGCAGCAGGAGCATGAATCATCGAAATGACGCTCGCTGGCCTGCATATTAATTAGTGGAGTATAAAGGCCATAAATGTAAAACTCATAACGACAAATGTTTGGACCATAAATATGCACTTAGGTATTTATGCGCATTGACAGCATGAATATTTATGAGCCACTGACGACGACGACGACGACGACAGCGGACATTAAAATGCGCACCCTCCCCCGTTGATTAATTGGAAAAGTTAAGTCGGTTATGCTGGTTCGCTTCGGTTCAACGGGTCGTATGCTTGATGCTTCTTACCTCCCCATTTTGCAGGTCTGAAAATGCCGCCCAAAACTAAGCAAATCCAATGCCTGTGTTCAGGTTTAGAGACGAGAAGATAAGAGATAGGAAACGCCATGCGACCATGTAAGTTCAAGTTTTGAGGCTTGTCTTTCAAAATCAAATAAAAAAAAAAATTAAGAAAATACAATGACTGAAATGTTAAATGAAATTATTTCATTGCAAAAACCAAACAAATCGCATGTAACTTAAACGTATTTCAATATTTAATCTTAAACTTTTTGCTAATTGTAAACTAGACACAAATATTTATATACATATAAATATTAAATATAAACAGATCTATATATATATATATATATATATTAAAGTTGAATTTTGAAATTAGATAAACGCAGCCGGCGGATATTCGAATAGTTCAGATATATTTAGCATAATTTATAGTTGCCGATAAATGGAAACGTTTACTCATTTAATTAAATCGTACGGCATATGCATAGCAAAATTTTAACTCATTATAACTCATACGTGTCTGTTCCACTAGTTGTGCGTAGATCAAATATGAGCAAACATAAAATACCACCAGATTACGATACCAAAAACCATAACTATACTTCACGGAACCGAAAACACATTGTACAACAATCTGTGAGTATGCAAATGTATATCAAATCAAGCGGTTAAAAATCAAATTTCGCAAACTGGCGAAATTAATGAACATAAATTAAAAAAAAAAAAAAACTACCTACATTTTAAGCGGAAGTCTTCCACTACAATTACGCTCTAACCACGTGCATTCTATTTGTATTTGTTCCCTCGTTTTACCGACTTCAACTTCTGTTTCCGGGCAGACTATGTAACTAAATGTGTGTATATCGAATAGGTGTATGTATTTGAAAAGGTTTCTTCCCCAAACAAAAAAAAAAATAATAATAAAAATAAAATAAACAAACTAAGCAACATCGGAAACATGAAACTAGCAAAAATCCAATTGTTAAGCAAATGGAAAGCATAAGCCATAAATTTACATTAATAGAAAAATGCTGCACAAATTTGCATGTTAGTTTCGTTAGTTAGTTTACTTCCATGTAAGTTACGATTAATAAACTGTAGTTAACAAAGGTAAAAAAAATACACAAAAATGTGCTACGAATAAGTAGAAACTATGTTTAAATGCCAGACATGGTCGTTGTTGCTTTTATTTCCATCTGTTATAGAGGAGCGAGTTCTCGTTTCGTTTTATTTATACATTTTTGTAGTGTCCACATAGCTAACAACGAAGTAACATGGTGCTATGAGCTACGATCCTCCTCCTCGGTTCATCGTGCATCGCATCTCATCTCTTAGCCATTTAGTCCAGTCAGTCAGTCAGGGTGGTCAAAACGTTAAAATCTGAGCCCCTTTTAACGTCTTGGTTGCATTTAGAGCAGCACCACCCAAAAACTAAAGCCCAACAAACATTATACACTCATTCACAACACTCGCCCACAAAGGAGAACTTAAATCAAAATTGAAAGTTAGTTAAGGAAATTAAGAGCATTTGAAACCAACCTACTTAGCTGCTAAGCATTGTAAATACCTATTACTTACGCCGTGTTATAGTTCAACTTACTAAATATAATACGATTACGATAATTGAAATGTAAATTGAGCAACACAAATTGCAAATTGAAGCCACCAAAGAATTGAATTTTCGCATGTAAGTCGAACAAGTAAACTAAAAAGTATTTAATTAAACCAAAGCTAAGACTAAGTGTAGACCGAGTAAAAACCCCCCTTTCTTACCCTCACCAAAAAAAAAAAAAAAAAACAACAACAAGCAACAATAGTCGAAAACTTTTAGCATTTAGGCAATCATATATCATAGTTGAACTTAACTAAAGAAATGGCAATTCATCCCAAAAACTATGTGTACATTTTCTGAGAATAGCCAAACGACAAAACACCAAGAACTAAGACGCATTTAAAATCATTAAGTTTCATTGTTTTTCTACCACCACACCAGTTGAGTTTGAGCAAACGTATGTAACATTTACCCATTGTATGGGGGACACGTTGTTTTCCTAAGATCTTGTAGCCTAAGTGAAACTTATAATATAGAGCATACGATACATAATGACTACGAGAACTAAATTAAAACTATTAGCTAAGCGAATACATATGTCCAGTAGAAAGGACAATAAAGATTTAATTGAAATTATATAGTACGATTACAATTACCACTAAATGGCCGACGAGAAATATCTCCCGAGGCTCCAAACTCGAACTCATCAAAACCAAGCTAAAGCTAAACAAACAAAATACTAAAAAGAAACCTTTTAAAAATTACTCTCGTTAAGCGAATCACAAAAAACACAAAAAAAAAAAACAGTGCGCTGAGGCAGAAATCATAAATGAATAATAAAAACCGAAAGTATTCTTAAATTCTTTAAATGCATTTGTCGAATTATTTGTTGTCGCCATGCACTCCGCATGCCGGCAAATATTTGGGAATCTCAAGTGGCATCGCAGTGAAGAAATGAGTGAAAATCCTCAATAAATTCAGCAAAGTTCATTTGGGGCGTTTTAAATGGCATCTTAATTTCCTGTATGCGCAGACGCCGCCACGAAAAAAGGACCGGCATTTCGGCTCCTCAGCGTATTGATTTTCTCCAGCAGCCTTGACATTGCCGTGCTGTCAAAGTCAGTCATTAAAAATGCAGTCGAACAAAGGGCGAGATAGCTACCAAATATAGCACACTTTTGGGCGAAGGCGTTAAATGGTAAGTATATTACAAATGCACAGCACACCTTTGGGCGCATGTACAATTTTATTCCATCACTTTATGGGTAGAAAACAATCAAAATGCTTCGGTGAATAAAGGTTTAAGACTGTGAGCCTTTGAAAAATATTAAATATAAACGTTAACTAACCTTTAAGTTTCACTTTTAATCCTTAAAGAATGTATACACAATTCTATTATATTTTGTGTATTTTATTCAATGATCGATTTTATTTATGTATGTTACAGACAGAAAACACGCAACATGCCTCTACTTATAGTAAAATACTAAGAATAGATAAGGCAATGACAGATAACTTTAAATTGATTGAAAATTATGAATCCATAAATCATCTGAAGAAATTAGCACGTTTTTAGACTGAATCACACATCTTTTTCAAGTCTAATGCATTCGCAGAAAGAACAAAATTGATACTTGTGCGTACAAAGTTTAACTAGCTAAATGGAAATCCCGAACCGGACACAATTATCACACTTTGTTGACTCAATCTCGGGGCGATTCATTAACAATGTGTGTACTTTATACTCTTTAAAGAGAGAGAGAGAGAGAGATGAGCATAAAACTAAACAAGTTCCTGTGTGATCAATTGTTGTGCGAGCGCAATTAAATAATTAGCGCCAAATGCGAGCTCTTAGCGCCGCGGAGCAGCAACAGTCTCATTAATCAGAAACGCGCCAGCAGCATGCAAAGTTTGTCAAGCCAGTTTGTTTGCCCAGTTCGTCTGTCAGTCCGTCTCTCAGTCTGCCAGTCAGCCAGGTGCTAATTACACACGTGACGCCGGTTGGCGAGAGGCAAAAACTGGGCTACCTTAGTAGGTACAACTTTCCTGCAACATAAAAAATAAAAAAATCAAATACAACCGAAAACATTCACACACAGCGAGCCTGCGGGCTGAGTCCAAATGCCACAGCCACAGTACTAATTGTTTCAGTTGTTGCTCCCAAAACTCGTGCAGCGTTTATCAACCGGGTCAGAGGTCGCTGGCAACAACATTTTGCAGCGGCATTAGAAAAAATGAAAAGCACCCGCGAATAATTGTCACGGAACAGAAACAAGAAGCTACACAAACGCAGCCAGCTCGTTTGTTCCTATGGCAAAATATAGAGATGGCTACATGAGTTGTGCAAGTTTTAATTAGTTAATTTAACGCCTGGCACCAACAGGAGTCCCGTTGCACGTTGCGTATGAGTAATGAGCGCGCTGGCTCAGTCGGGCAACGAGTCGTATGCGTGATACGGAAAGACGTCTAAATACGTTCACAGAGCAATTAAATATGTTCAAAATGAAATCAAAATGAAATAGGACTCGTAAAGCTAGTTCCAATAGTTTTAGGCTTGCAAAGGATTGATTAAAAAAAAATTAATTTCTACTCGAATTAAATTACATTTAACAAATTAAATCAATCAATCTAAGGTTAAACAATCATTGCTAATTGATCTGATTCATCTGCAATTCATGATTTATACGTGTAATTTTTTTCACTGCACAGAATATGTAAGCCAGCTACCCTTAATGTGTATTTCTTGAAGCTGTCAACATTTTGCCAACGCTTGAACTTTCGCAACAAGCCGAGCAAAACGGTTGCTGGCGAAGGTAGTAGGGGGGGGGGGGTGTAGTGGCAAATGGAGGGATGGGACTTTTGCGGTTGGCTGTGCTAAGTAATTTCCCCTTGCGGATGCAACTAATTACTAAACATTTCGCATAAAATTCGCAACTTGACAGCCTCTAACTGCATGGCTAAGGACACGCGCCCACACCCACAGGACATCAACTTGTACATGTCTATGTGGGTGGGTGGTCTTATGTGGGCGGTGTTATGGTGGTGTTGCGATGTGGGCGGACCAAGGATGGGCGTTGGTGGCATGTTATCAACGAATCTAACATGCGGTTTGTGCTAATTCACTGGCACAACCAAGCCAACCGCCAAACAGACGACCACCGCCCTGCTTAGCGGTCATAAAGTAAGCGCTATTCCCAGATAGAAAGGATGAGATGGAGGAGCTATAAGAGCTGTTGGAGCTGTTGGTGGGAGGTTGACAGCACTTCCGCTGGAGATGATTAGCCGTGCTACCCACACAAGCACTAGCAGACAGACAGTCTACCAACGCCGACTGGACTAGAAATTCAGGCCCAAGCCGAGAAAAATAATCGTAAAATAGCTGAAATTATTTAACACTGTTTCGCATTTAATGCAAAAACTTTTCTTTGGCTGCGTAGAAATTGTTGCCGGAAGTTGGCCACCAAGTTGCAAAGTCGGCAACATGCAACTGGCCGCAAAAACCAACAGTATGAGCGACAAACGAAGCGATTAATAGTGAATACACTGGCAGGAAAGTTTGCCATGCTTATAAGCTAAGTTTATTGGTCCAGAATTAACCAAAAGTGGAGAAACATATTTAGCAAGCTTACTATGTATTTTTTACACAGCTTCCTTATGAATCATACACTTTAAATAAACTGAACCTTTTTTTTTTGGTGACAGAGAGGTACGGATTTTCTCAGTGTGGCATGTATGGCAGTTGCTCCTTGAACCTGCCGCCAAAATAAAGCATTTATCCGTGTTGCAATGGGAGTGCAAAACATGTGTAGTTAAGAAGTACAACCAACGCGTTGTTAGACGTATAATTAACGGCTCGACTCTGGTATATGAGTCACTCCTGGTTGGGGCCAATAGGAAAGGAAATTCCCCGCACCTCAAAAGGGCCAGAAAAGCCCTTCATTGCGCCACTCCCCCCACTTTTCAGCCATCCCATGTAATTGGGCAAAGGGCAGTGTCGACAATTGTTGTTTGTTTATCCACGTTTTAGCGTTGCATGTGTTAATTATATCGCATTACGTTGCCATGTTTGCACTGGCATTTCGAATATGTATTTTCATTTTGCTGCCAGCCAAACGGGGCAAATGCACTCTGGCTGCACCGCGTGGTGTAGAATCCGTATATCCATTTCTTTGGCCACTGGTCAGTGGATCGATTGGAGTTCGGTCTTGTTGGCTTGTGGGCTGTGGGTTGGGTATCCAAAAAATATGGCTAAAACCGGCTTTGTGCCACCGCAGCCAGTGCGTAAACAAACCCACAATATTTGCCTGTGCGGCCAAGAGATGTTCGTTCATTTAAGTTGTATTGATACCCAGTAATCGTAGATGGTGAGGGTATATGGTTTTATTTTGGCTTCTTTGCTGCAAGAACATAATGTCTTTATACCATTAAGAACGAAGATAAAAACTTCAGACTTTAAAGCTACTAAATATATTACATTAAAATTAAGTTTGGCTCATCACAATGAACAAATGTAAACAATCAATATACTATTTATTCAGTATATTGCCGGTTTTTGCAAAGTTAAGAAATTTCAATGTAGCTTTTGAAATCCCCATAGATCATATGTTTCCAAGGACATCTGTGCAGTGATCAAAAAGTGATAATCATCAGCTGTGCACCCAATTCCTGGGTACTTCCCAGTCGGTTATCAAGCTTGAGTCATTCCTTCTTGACTCTTTCTGATTTAGTGGAATCAATGCGATTGGGACTTTGGCTGCGAGATGCTGACGCCGGCGGAACGCTGGCGGTACGCCCAGCAGAGCAGCTGACGCTGCGCTGCCGTCACCGTCGACTGCGGCGTTTTACGAACCTTCCGCGACGACGAACAAGATCGAGCCAACACGCTGAGGAGAAATAAATGCCGCCCAAGAGGCAGCCGCGCAGCTGGAGATGAAAACAAACCCGTCGTGGCGCTCGCAGACACAAGACGCAGTTCGCAGTTCCGAATCGATCGATCCGTGCAGCACTCAAAATCCACATCCACTTCAGTCCACTTCAAAATCGCACCCGAAACCGAGTTTTGAATTTGTGAGAAAAACAAAAACAGAAGAAAAAAAGTAAGAAGAAAACGGAAGCCAACTACTATCGCCGTCGCAAAACGCAAATGAAATTATTATTTTTAATATTATTATTATTATTATTTGCTTGTCATCTCGGCGTGCCACAAAAACACAATTTATTCACCCAATGCAATATAAATAATTGTGGGGAGAGAAAACAACGAGGTAGTGGAAAAAGTGTAGGCGATAAATGGAAAATTGATTGAACAAGTTCGGCATTATCACAGGGGCTTTGCAATCACGCGATCCGGCTGACCGAGAGTTCAATCGAAATCGAGGCATTTACATAACCCTTTCTGGGCTCGCGATGGCCCTTGGGTCACTCGTGCGGACGTGACGGAAATATATGATAACGAAGGTCGAATATTCGACCAGCCACCCACCGAACTTGGGATATGGAAAATTTTCGTATGCCTCTTATTTCGAAAAATTGCGCGACCAAACTGACAAAACTAAGCGGAAAATTTGAACAAACAAGCTGGGGTGATGGGGTTGGGTGTTGGTCAGCGAAAATGCCCCTCCTTTTCGAAGAAATTGAATATCCAACCTGACAATGGCAATAAAACGGCCGATTTGATGTGTGCTTTTTATGGCCTATAGTTTTCGGATTTTGATAAATTAATACGAAACGCCAAATATTGTATTTACGAACTTTTCACATGGTCGGGGCCATTAATTCTGGACTGGACCCCTGGGCTCGCTCATTAGCAATGCAAACGAGCTACCAAAATATAATCTAAACGGTTTTTAGACAAACTTTTCAAATATGCCACATAAAGCGCTAAATACTCGTAGTCAGCTGCCAGTGGAACGAACAGGTTCTCTCGAAAACGCCTCACTCTGACTAATTGAAAACAGATTTCGACCAGGGGGATATTTTACAACAAATACATATATTCATATTTGATTATGTAAATGCATCAACGAAATCACCGAAAAGATCTGTCCAACTTATTCCGGTCCATTCTCTGGTGGCAAATAAATTAGTGTTCGTGTTCGTGTTCGTCCATACAACTACACACTACAAAGACCATATAAATGCGAATCTGGGAAATTAATAACCGATGACAATGGGGACAGGGAGTGCGGGGGCCTTGAGCTTGAGCCCTACATATAGCCAGGTGCAATTACCTGGTCCCCAGTGTGCTGTGTCACAGTTTCCGCAAATTATATTAGTCGCTCGTAGTCGCTCGGCCGGCTTATCCCCCAATCACAATCGCATCAGCATCACCGTTTTCATTTCATTTCATTTTCTTTTCACTTTATTTCCATTTCCATTCCCATACCATTTTCATTTTCGGACCAGACCCCCCCCCCCTCCCCGCAAGGCGAAAAGAGTGAAAATTAATTAGTGCTGTTATAAATACAGCATAACCATTGGGCGGCCAAATCATTTGACATTCAGTCCCCCATCAGACGTGGGACAGACGAGACGACAAGTGCGCGAAAGAGTGACGAATGTTGGGCGAATAATAATACAAAAAAGCCAGCCGAATAGGAGACAACTGAATCTGAAAAGCGGAAAGCGTAAACCGGAATCAAAACAAAAAGTAAAAGATTTTAAAAAAAAAAAAACATATTGTTTGACGCCGGCTAAACAAAATCATCAGCCAGTCACGTGATTATGATTTCGCCTCGTTTTTGAGCCAACAAATAAATACTACACCCGATAAAAATAAATCTCTCATTTTGTGTTAAAACTAAATATTTCATTATTTAAATGGTGAAGTTGTATATTGAAAAAGTAATTAACATGTGTATTCAAAATCAAAATACGATTACTAAATCAGCACATTTTCGTATTGAAAAACATTCAAAAATATTTTTTTTCTTTCTTCGTCACCTCAGTTTTTGCCTATTGGCTACTATAACAAAATCAGCTGCTAGTCACGTGATTATAATTTCGCCTCGTTTTTGTGCCAACAAATAAATATAAATATCTCTAGGTCCACGCAACATGTGCGTTTTTGAACTATATATATTTCATTAGATAAATTCTAAAGATATATTTTCAAAAAGTAATTAACTTAAAAATTCATAATCGAAATACAATTGCCCCTTCAGTAATGAAACAACAATATTTACTTAATGAGAGATACAGATAATTTTTATTCCTTCGTCACCTAAGTTTTTGTCTGTTGGGTACACAATAACAAAGTCATCAGCTAGTCACGTGCTATGATTTTTCACCCTGCCAAAATATCTCAATATCATGTGCGTTTTAAATTATATTATTAGTTGTTGAGTAAAATAAAATGTACATATATTATCGTGCAACCCGGCATTTCTTAAAATCCAATGTTTTCTTATCATAGTTCCGTTTCGAGATTCGGTTTCTTTGGCGATGAAGGAATTTTTATAATATTTTTTTAAAGTTTTATAGAAATTGTTCTTTGTGCCTCCCTCCTCACAAGTTTCGCCTTGAAATGCACTTTCCTATGTCACTGTCATGTTTTTAGCTTTCGCAGTCATTGTTCCTTGTTCTGCACTTTTCCTTTGTTTATCGCTTAATGCACTTGGGATGATACAAAGATATAGGGTATAGAGTAGATCGGCGGGGGAATGATATGTCCGAGTGTCGCGTGTGGGGGCCATTGGCACAAAATTTAAATTCTATTGAAGAGAAACTGGGCAGATAGCCAGAAAATCGGAAGAGTGGCAAAAACAGAAAGATAAATGCATATATACATATACATATATAAAATGATCAGCATATGAACGGATTTTAATGCTACAACGATTGCGGATATAAAACATTTTTGTGTGGCGGTGAAATCAACGATTGATGCGTATTTTTGTCTTCGGCAAATAAAGTTAAAAAGTATTTTTATGTCGCGCTAATTAACAAATCAAACTGTTTCTTCTCTTATTCGCTGACGTACCAAAGACTCAACGAGACGCAACGGATTTTGTGCTAACTAAAATTAGTGACACCTTTTCTTCACGTTTGACTAAGGGTAAGTGTGAATTGATTTCCTTAGATGGGTTTCGATTAAAGACCATGAATCAGGTGAAAAAGTGATTCACCATCGATGGCTATGTACATACATACATACATATGTATAACTGGGGCAGTCTCCCCATTGTGGATGCAACTATTTATCGAGCTTGGTAGTGGGTACTCGTGGGCGCTAAACATGCAAACCCCCTTTGGCAACACTTTTTGCGAACGCGACGCGCGTTTGTCATGCAATTTTAATCGCAATTGCATTTTTAATTTTCCTCTTCCACCTGACGGCGGCAGAAGAGTTCTCTATTCCTCCTCATCCTTCGCGAGCTGGAAAGGGAAAAAAGAAAAATGTGCTCGGCAGTGGGTAAAAAGGGAAAATAAAAGCAAATAAATATTAAATGCAATACACTCAATACCCAGACAGACAGACAACCGGCAGCGAGCTGGCAAGCAAACTGGGCTGACAGTGCGGAAAAAAAGCAGGAGAGGAGCAGCAGGGAGGAGCAGCTGGAAGGAGCAGGGAGAAGCAGGCGGATCAGGGCGGAGGAAGGACCAAGGAACGCCTGGCGGGCTACTAACACATTGGCATACAGGGAATGCGAGATGGGACAGGATGCGAGCTATGCGTTCCATTTGCATAAATCTACATTTTAACTATTTTTTCCCCTTTTTTTCTGTACCCCCCCTCGCATTCTTGTCCATTTGCCCCCCCACCGTACACCCTGTAAAAGAAAAAAGGGAATATGGAGATAGGGGGGTGTGTTGAGCAAGGCCGAAGGACTTGCGGACTAGGGTAACTTGATAAATATTCGCTGGCGTGCTGGGCGTGAAATATGCAACGATATATTTCTTCTTGTGCAACTTATGTACATACATATGTACATATGTATATACCCAGGCAAAAGGAACAACTGTCAACCACCGAGTTGCCGATTGCAATTGCAATCGAAATTGGTTTTATTTTTAGAGCTGCCGCGCTGCTGCTGTCGGCCAACTGAGGCTTTTAAATGAGCTGCATCGATTGAAAGGCTCATATGTCAGAATTTGTGACAAACATGACTAATTAAACATGAGCCCGCATCGGACAGACTGTCAAGCTGGTATTAACATTTATCTGCCATAATAAGGACACTGCGAAAAAAAGTCGATTTTAAGAAAGAAAGTATAAGGAGTTTTAAAAGAATACTTTCGAAAATCTATTCAAACGAAAAAGTTAAAATATGTAACACAACAAATTTACAATCAAATCAAGTTCATAGATGAGTCTATCAGCTTGTTTGAATATAACTAATGTTTATTGGACTAAATGCGTACTTTCGAACATAAATTTATGCTATATTTATGTATTTTTTTTTTTGCGTGTAGCCACGTCGGTTAAATATAACCGCATCGACCACAACCTGCCACCGCACCGCAAGCCAAATAATGAAGTCAAATCCTCACAGCACTCGTAGAGCATATTTCATGAATACTTTATCGAGACGACAGCATTGTTGATGGCAATTTAATGCCGATACTCGACATTTTTTTTTTTTTGTTGCCGTTGTTAATTTTGTATATTCCTGTTGACATCCGACATCAGAAGTCATGAATGAAAGGTTTTTTTTTTTTTTGTTGCTGCTCATTCACCCGCCGCCGCCCCCTTTGAATTATTCCGCTACTTGCCATGCGAACTTTTCTTACGTCGAAGTATAATAATTTTACAAAGTAGTCAATTAGCATAACAACAAACAGGCCCCTTTGCGTGTCAAGTGCACAAGGCGCGAGCTTTACATTGTTTATTCAGCCGACTTTAAGTCTTAGAAATGCATCCATTTGGCTGGCACATACAATATTTCTGCAACATGCAACCTATCAAGTTATTTGTGTTTATGTAAGTTTTATTCTTATACGTTGACACCTATTTAGTTAAGGGAAAGCAATACTTAAATTTGAAATTAATATATAATTTTGAAGTAGTGCAGTAACTGGTGTGTATGAATATCCGCTTTGAGTGAAATCGAAATATTCCCAAAAAATTGAAAAACTCGTTTAAGGAAAACCAACAGCACCACAAGTCACGGGTTATTTTACACATATGTATATCAGCTATCTGTGCAGCAGCATACAATTCTCCTTAGCAATCAGGCAATGGAAAACAGCACATGACCACTATATCAACCACTCGGAAAACAAACCAAACCCGATTGCCAAACCACGTGACTGACTCGATACCGGTTGCTTCAAGACTCCAAGACTCGAAGACTCCACGCAAATAATCTGCAAATTGATTTCCAGTCTGAAAATAGCTTTTCCGAGCGAGACGAAAATAACATTTTGCAGCGGCTCTGTGATTTGAATAGCTCGCATTTAAATACTCGTGCTTGAATATAAAATATGCCTATTTACTATTAAAAATACTGCAAATATGGCAACGTCTGTTGATTGACTTATGGCCTTAAATTCTTGACATTGACACCTCGCGAGTGGCCTGGTTGAATGAACTGTTTGCTTTTCTTAATTATTTGGCCATTGCAGGCGGTAAACAGTGTTAAGTACACAAAAGCCAGAGCTTGTGACTCATGTGGAATACTGCAAGTTGTATTTACTCGGATTTATTTAATAATTGCTAGTGCAGCAATTCCAAAAAACGTGGTAGCTTCTAGTGCTTACTGCTGATTAATTGCCATCACATGAGGGGCGACTTAACTATTTTTGAAACGATTTCGGCCATCGCCCATATACATAGGTGTCATAAAAACTTAATAAACTAGTTCCAAAAGAGCAAAAATCTCGACAGATGCTTGAATACTATAAAGCTTTTGCTGATGTTGTTTTTGGCTAATCAATACAGATCGATGACAGAATTTGCAGACACTTTACGAAAGTTGAACGACTGGCTGGGAGAGTTCGGTTACCTTTTGGGCCAAATGATTGCAAATGACCCAAATTGGATTTAAGTCGATTAAAAACGAGCACCAACAACAGAACAGCATACTTATGCCCCGGCATGCAATCAGAAATCGAATCGGATTGCCATCGAACAAACAAACAGTGGGGCAACATTGAGGAGGGCCATGCATGTTGCAAGGAGCATTTATCAATGAAATTCAATAAAAATACATTTTGCATGCCAGTTCGTTGAACTGCAGTGAGCACAAAAGACAGACGTCCTCGGGCCAAATGCAACTTACCTGTTCTCTGTTCTTTTGCGTTCTGTTCCAATTCATTTGCCTGCCTAAAGAAGCCGGCAAGGAATCAGCGACGAGGCAAACGACTCACAAGATCCCACTTGGCCGTAACTTGACCTGCAGCAAGTTCTGCAAGGCACTGCAATCAGACAGCCGTGATAAATGTGACAACAACAGGCCAATAGGCGGCATCCAGCTGGGCATCACATCCCATTCGCATTTCGCATCACCGACCGATCCCGATCCACTCCTTTACACTCGCCTGACTGCACACTGAGAGAAAAGTAGTGGCAGTATTGGGGGGAATCGATTTAAAGTTCATAGAGTATTACTCAAAAATTATGAACATAAAAAGCTTTTGGGAAATCCCTTATGAACCAGATGAACCAGATTCTTCTCCCTTGAGCAATAAGGTGTCAGTCTGTTATGAAAGGCTGCAACTTTTCTCTCAGTGCCCCCACCAGCCCGCGTCTTGTCATTTCAATTCAATTTGGCCAAAGTTGAGCTCCAGTCGCTGTGCCGCTTAAGTGCAGGCCCAATTCCAATTCCAATTCCAGAAACACCCAGCTCCGCACCAGCGGACCATCCTCAACAATATTATAAACAGGCGTCTTAGTCGTGGTAGTGTGCCTGCTCGTATTTCAACTTCTGCCTAATTGTTGTTGGCATGGCGATGGTGATGGCGATGGCGATGTGGATGTGGATGGTGACGGCGTCGCGACGCCGCCTGAATATTATTCCCGGCTAATGCGCTCCGGCTATTTGATGTTGAATCGCCGGGGCTACGTGCATAAAATTGCGGCGATCTTTCCCTCTAATCATAAACTCGGGCATGGTTCGCATTTTAATTGCACATTGATGGCGCAGAAAGTGGCGCTGCATGCGACTTAAACTTCAACTGGATTTGGCAATTTAATTCTATCTTGGATTTAAGATTTAAGACCACATCCCTTGCCGCCCAAAGCAACTGGCTTAAACCGAGTTGTTCTACACATTGAATATGAAATTACACAAACTTTTGGCACCCTTTCGTTAACTCTGATTGCCACAATCAAAGGAGCGTCTGCAGTTGCACTGCTCGTGTTGCAAATAGGTCCAACATGGCCCACAAACACAAAAACACACACACACTGAGTCCCCCGAAGAGAAATGAAAAAAAAATCCATAACAAAGTAATCAATGAGCGGGGTGGGTGGGAATGGGGCGAAGTGTGTAACCCAGAAGCGCCAGACGGAAGCCGAACCCAGTTTCTTGTGGCTTCCAGTTCTGTACTGTTTGGCCAACACGCTAAGCAGACAGCGAACCAACCCAGCAGACCCGGCCAACTCGAGCGAAATCAAATCCGGAGTCCCCAGTAAGCACTGAAAAGCACTGAAAAAATCAAATACCCAAGTTTGGTGAACCTCATCGATTCGAAACGATTCCTAATTGGTTGTCCTCTGAATATCTTCATATAAAGGATATCTACATCTTGCTACTATAGCAAGGTATATCATTTTATGATAAAATTTATACCTTGAGTGAATGAAGGTGTCCCCTGTTTTTTGTAGTGCATCCCCGCCCCGTCCGACATTCGGGCTTCCCTTTTTGAGCAGCTTCTGCCTTCTGCGTCACTTGAACAACAAAAACAAGGATTGCAGCAATGAAGTGGCAGTGTTGCTGATAGTTTTGTGGCAAAGTTTGCAGCGCTGAATGCCCTCCTCCAGTTATCAGACTTGCATTTGCTTTGCTCTATTTGGCGGGGGCCAAAAATGATTGCAACTTGCCGCTGGCAACTGATCGAATTGCTTGCCACATGCAACACACAGGCAAACCAGGGCCAAAATCAGAGCAAACCAAAGTGAGCCCAAAACGGCGGCAAAAAGAGCTGACCGAATGCTGTTTTCAATTTCGTCCTCTCGGTGGGGTGGAGGGGGGGGGGTCGACGCGACGTCATTATGTGTCCTAATTTTTATTGTTCGCTGGGCATTTAGTGCAACGGGCACACGGGGCGTATGGGAAATGTGCCGTAGGCCAAGAACATGATAAAGCAATTTAAATTTGTCTGCCATTGCCAGCATTAAATCACACAAGTGTACGAACCGAATGCAAAGCTAGCAGTCGACTCGATTCCTAGGTCCTTTGCTGCTGACGTCAGGACAATAAAGTGAAAGAAGCAGCAGCAGCAGCAACAGCAGCAGCGGGAAAAGCTCGGGGGAAAAGCGCCTCGAAGTATGCTGCATTGCCTGCCCTCCAGCTGCACGCAACATGCTCATAAAAATTAGAACCTCGAGTGTTGAAGCTGAAGCTGAAGCCAAAGTCAAAGAAAAAGCCACACCCAACGGGGCCGAACTGAGGCGCTCTTCAAGTTGCATGCAACATCGCTATTTATGAACTCAACAAGCAGGATGTCCTGGGCACCGCCCCTTAATTCTTCGCTACCATCTGCGATGTTCCGAACGTCCGGGTTGTGTGTGCTCTCGACATGGTCCCAAAACATGCTCCATAAATCGCCACAGGTAAATTTGTGTTCTGTTCCTTTGATTTCGTTTTGCTCCTCATGGCTTGTCGTGTGTTCTGGACTTACAAAAATATTATTATTGCTGCCTCGAAGAGAAAGGTATTGCAACTTATCCATTGGGTTTGCAATATACTATTTATGCGCTTACATATCATACATTCCTGCTAGGAAAGTAGTAGTATCAAATATATTTGTTTATAAACTTTTCAGTTATTCAGTATTATATTTAAATGATGGTTAGAATTGCTTTCCCACAACTTTTTGTTTGTAATTTTTGAAAGTATGCATATATGTTTACCAATGTTGACTTTTTACAAACAAGTAAATAAAAAAAAAAAGCTCATAATGGCATAACCACATAATGAGTACACGCTTTACTTATCCACAAATAGAGAAAGTAAACCTGGCATTTCTTTATTTGTGTTGACAGACTTCAAAGTGCTAAAATAAATAGTTAGCGATGAGCTAAATAAACGCCAGCTGTTCAATTTTTTCCGTAACACTCGCTTGAAATGTTTTACTTTCAATTTCGAAGCCCAGTAGCCGTTTAAGTGTATCGAACTTTCATCTTTCGTCGCCACTTACATTTGTCTCCTTTTTGTGAATGCAGCGCAGCACAAGACTGGCCAAAAGTACGGGCCGAAATTGTTTTCATGCTTCTTGGCCAGCCAGCCAGCCAACCAACCAACAAGCCTCCATCCTACAGACCCTTTTATTTATGTCAATCTCCGTCGGCTGTTGGCTGTTGGGTGTTTAATGCCCTTTGCCCAGGAACACCGCCCTTTTGGCCGACGATCATAAATCTTGGCAAGACAGTTGGGCGCTGAAAGTGCATATATAGAATATAAATAATGAGCGGGTGGCCGGATCAGAGGAGCACGCCCATTGTTTCGTATATATGCATCGAATGCATTTAATTATTTATTATATTATGTATACTCTGTAGTCTTGTGCGCGAATTCCACTCTTTTTGTTTATCAACGCTTTGCCTTTGTCCTTTGAACTGGGCTTATTTTGTGCGGTTATTGCTGTCGTTTAATTCGCTGTGGCGCTTCATTGACACAAGCTCGAATTAATTACATTCTTAATATGGCCATAATCCTCGATTTTATGCTAAATATAATCCGCGTTCAATGCCCATTCCATGCAATGTGGTCCATGGTCTGTGAACCTTGTTCCACCGGAGGGATTTAGCAGATATGCGATCACGTGCTAGCCAATTGCAATTGGATAAATATTTAATGATCTCGACTCGAAATAAATATCAAAACAGCTGCTGAGTGCTGAGTCAGTCTGGTTGGGGAAGCACCAATAAAAGTTTGTATAAAAGAATCACATGACAAGTTGTGCAAAAAACAAAAATATATATATATATACAGAAAATACAATTTAGTGAGCCGTGAGTGCCAGACATTATTAGCGATTAAATATGGAGAGCCAGAGTTAAACAAACACATTATGGTGTAATATTTGAGTAAGCAAATAAACAAAATTTTCAATTTTAATATTTGCCCAATGCGGAAAATAAAACACACAAAAAAAAATTAAAAAGCCAAAGAACACAGACGTGTTTAAATTGAATGCTGTTTTTTAGCATCACTCGTTTTTGTGACCATCACAGTGGGGGAGAGCCATTAAAAATAATGAATAATTAATGGAAAAATACAGTTTTATAGACCGGAGTGGCAAATTGAAACTGTCAGTGTGTGTGGCAAGAGTGCGTAAACACACACACCCACTTTTGGGCCACTCGACTGCTGCTTGAGCCGCCTCAATTAAAGCCGCAGTGTTTTACCAATTTTTTATACCGGCCACATATATGCAACGCATTTTAATTGCTTGTCAGAGATGGCTGCGGAACTGCTGGTCTGGTGGACTGTTGAACTGACCCCGGAGCTATGCACATCTCGCACTGCACTGTTATTGTGGATGAAGCATTTAATTTGCTGCACAGCGTGCGCGTGTCACAATAAAAAATCACTCAAGTGCAATGCTCCACTCGACTTCGTCCGTCCGACAAATGCAACGCCGTCATCGCCACCAAAGTTGGCCAGACGCACTTCGTTAGCTTCGACGGTGGGTCCTCCGGCGGCTTTCAGGGTTTTCCACAAGTTTCATCCTTGTATATTCAGTGTTTTCACGGGCTTTTCTGGGATCGCGGTCAGCAGAGCCGTGGCAATGCCAGTGACAATGGATAGCGCCTGCTCCAGAGTGCTTCAAGTGGTTTGCTTGTTCGACTGTCGGTCAGAAGTGCAAGTATCTCACTGCCGCGAACGAACATGGGAACTCCATTTGTTGATAAAAAAAATAAGTAAAGACTGTAATGCAGAAACGCGACAACTGCCACTGGGATAAACTTTAGCAACGAAGAAGATCGGCCATAAAACCTCGGCTATCTTTAGGGTTTTCAGCAGATAAGATAGATTAAATACCAAGTTAGGAAAGACATATTTCTCAAACGTAAAAGATTATTCCTGGGAAAAGCTGTCATAATTAAATTTGGAAATTTCTGAAAAACGTGCCAGGTATTTCATGGGAAAAATTGACTCAATCTTATTCGCCGAATCATTCGTCAATTAAATCTCAGCAGTCAGTTAAATTAACCATGAATTTGTTCAGTTAATCATATATATCTACTATATAAGCTGACAATAAAATGTGATGATAATTAAATAAATATATTCACAAACAACCATCTAGTTCTATCTAAATGCGTACATTGGCAGTGCAAACAAAAAGTCTTTTAAAATAATATTTGCCTAGCTGTCGTCGAATAACTTTCGTCATTCATCTGTTTTAATATATCAAAAAAAAAAATAATTTAGCAATGCGAGACAAGTAATTGTGGTCACGAGATTAGAAAATCAATGAGTGGTCTATTTTCAGTACTGGCCACTTTAGTTTCTAGCATTATTTACCACTCAAAGATACCAAGTCAATCAAAGCTAAAAATAATTGCTTCTCATTTGATAAGCACGTGTAAATATAAAACGTTTCGGGGAAAAACAATTTCATATTGAAATTTCTGAAGTACTGGTCTGATAATTAGATTAGATAGCTGGAGTTTTTCGGCGAAAAACTAATATGGCACCCAAGATGGCTTTTCGGTTATATGGTTATAACTGATTTTAATTTGCTTATCGCATACTTAGAATATCACCATAAAGGTGAAGCAATAAAAAACCAGTGTCACGTGATCACCAGACCCAGTCGAAATAGGTACTTAGTAGTCTTATTTGACGACTATGTTACCAATTAAGAATGACAAGACAAGGACTTAAGAATGAGTCACTAAAATGTCTGGGCGAAAGAAAAAATAAATCAATCGAATAATTCGTATCAATCTATTAATGCCATTCTAATAATAATTTTTAAGTACAGACGTCTGGTTGATATTTTTCAAAGATATACACTGAGTCATGAAAATGTAAGATACGACATTGTTTTCAGAGATACATTGGTTGCAACCCAAAGAGGAATTCCATTTGTTCTACGGGGAAAAACCATTTCGAAATCAATGGCAATAATTTTAAGTAATTGCACCAGGAAGCAGACTAATGGACAGGTTAACTGATTTTAATTTCGGAAATCACATAATTAAATCAAAACCAAAGCACTTGTGTTGCAAACAAAATGGCGACTGGCACTGAAGTGTTTTTATCAATCGCCATATTGTTTCCATTAGGTGCATAAGTTGCGAATGGTTGGTAGAATCAATTTTCGATATTGTTTTGGTGTTGGGGTTGGGGTTTTGTATTATCAATTAGTTTCGGCACACGGAATATTCACAATGGTCTTGTGTGGCACTTTACACGCGAAAACAGGCAAATGAATGCCGATGGCGATGGCTGATATGCGATGCGGTTCGTAGAGAGATAGCACCCACTCAGGGCATCCAGTTGATTGCTTATTGTTATCGCTCCCGGGAGTCTGGTGACTAACTCCATTATTTTCTGCCAGCCCGCACTATTTTGTTTTTTTGTGTTTCGAGTTATTTGTTTCGACTAATTGAAACGATGATGATGCCCAGTGTGA
Source organism: Drosophila melanogaster (assembly GCF_000001215.4). Lineage (NCBI taxonomy): Eukaryota > Metazoa > Arthropoda > Insecta > Diptera > Drosophilidae > Drosophila > Drosophila melanogaster. The sequence continues at coordinate 18,782,352 of NT_033777.3, read as the reverse complement.
TGGCGATGATGATGATGAAGTGTCTGTTGGACAAATAGATTTAATTTGGTAGACATTTTTGATTACTTTAATTTACTTGCCCTGGCTAAATTTGCTTTTAATGCGGCCAGCGGCGATTGTTTAATTCAAAATCCGAAATCCAATTTAGATCCACTCGACACAGAAAGCAATCAAAATGTGCAGTCAAATGGACTACAAAAGAGTTGTGCTTTTTGCTACATCTGCGCCCAAGGCGAGCAGAGTGATCAATATTTGAATCAATATTTGAACACGTCTAGTAGACACACTGCACTCAGCAAATACTCGCCATAAGCCATATTCAATGCACAGCCAGCCAACTAACTAATCGATGGTAATAATACCAACAATTAGGTGGCGAACAACAAACGCTCCACAATAGCCACATCACAGCGGAGTCTGCTAATCATCTAGGCTCCCCCCCCCCCCTTCAGCTGTGCTGTAATTTAATTAACTTGGCAACGCGGCGCAAAATTAGCATAAATCATTTAATTAAAGGTAAGTGCTGACGAGCGGCATGCTCGGCACTGCTCTTGTCGTCATTTACGCGTCGTTTTTGGGTATGCTAAAAATGTTGTGTTCCTCCTGCGAGCCGCCGAATCATGTGTTAATTTTTTAATAGCATTTCATAAATATATTTCAAGATGCCTAGCTTGAGGCTTGAACGAACTTAATTAATTGTTTAAATGCTGCATTTAATTTGCAATTGATACGTTTTTAAAGCATTTCACAGCTTGAAATTCAATTTTTTCCAATTAGCCTAGTGAAACTAACAAACGCTTAAAGCAGATACAACAAATGCCGATTTAGGAATCATTTCAGTGCTCGTTGAGAGCTATTCAAGCAAAAAATAAACGCAACAGCTGTAAAATTTTAACTAAAAACACAACAATGTGTTTTAAGGGAAATTGTTGCTTTAATCGTTGCCAGTATCGCTATTGTGGTATATAAATAAAAACCGCATCAAAACTATTGTAATAAAAACATTTCCATTCGCATTCTCACAATGAGCACAATTGCAAATTGATTTGTGTGGTTCGGTGAAAATTTCAACTCTTTTCCTTCAGTATTTTGCATTGAATACAGTGAACCAAAACAAAATAAATAGTATTGCAAAAAAAAAAAAAATAAACATTGAAAAACAAACTAAAGTATAACCAAAAGAACGACAGCAAAAATATTCAGCAATGAATTCGATATTTTCGCAAAGCTTATGAATCTTTGATAACGTTTTTCCTGTTAAATATTTAAGCATTAAACAAACAGCGTTTTCATCACTGCGACCAAATATATAAAGCTGATGTTTAAATTAACTTACTTTTAATCCGAAACATGCGAAGTATATTGTGTGCAATCAAATGAGTTAATATTTGCCCTGGGTTAGTTGAAGTAAATATTTACATGATGAATGTTAAATATGTTAAGTACTTAAACTTCAAATTTTTTTCCAACGCAATATTTTGTTCTCTTTGTTCTTGCACCCTTTTTTTTAAAAAATTTATCGATTGTTGATGAACTCGCAAAGTCAATAGAACTTTTAAGATTTGAGAAATCGCAGGCTCATACATAAATTAGAAATACGAAAAGCGTTTGCCTCAGCGTAAATTTCAATTAGTTAGTCATGTAAAGAGCTCAAACTTTTTTGGGCCATTTTGCTCAGAGTTTTTATTTTGTGCGGCTAAGTCGGCGAACCTGCAACAGCATCCGCATAAATTTTGCATATTTATAGGCACATAAAACCCCACTCGATGCCACCCACATATATATATTTTTATATGCATACATATATTCGGATATGTACTTGTTGAAAGGGCGTCGGGAGCACCTTTGGCGATTGCCAGTCGACCTGGCCTCGGTGTGAAAAATGAAACATAAATTAAATCTGCTACACCGAATTCAGCGCAGAGTGTCGGGCTTAGGATACTTAAGCGGCGGCCGCACCTCCTCTTTCACTTTATGATTTCAGCCAAATGAAAATTTATGAAGCAGATGGCACAAGCTGATGCCAAAGCCAAAGCCGAGGCTAAAAAGAAAGCCAGTCGGTTGCGGCGAAAAATATGAACTTCAAATTCGGTGGTCTTCAAGTTTTGTGTGTGTGGCAAATGAAAATTATGACTCATTAAATAATGAAGTGGTGGCCATAAATTACACTTTACATTGCAGTAGCCGCCGTGTTTACCTAATGTCTAAATCTTATAAATCATATATATATATATGCATATATCAGACAAGCGGAGTTAATCATGACTGCAGTTTGCGGAGAAAAACTCTCGAATAGCCGTGTGCCGCCTTGTATTCCATTAATACCACTTAAAACTAGTAATTAGTTGGCTAAAACGACGCAGGCACTACAGCTTTCAAACACGACTATGAGTTATGAGCTCCCTTTATCCAGCTAATTTAGATAAGACTCTGTACGCGGTCTGGGAAAAATACTTCCGATTAAGTACTCTAGGTCGAGGCAACTTCCCACCCGCCGAGCAAGGCCGTTGGGTCTATCATCATCATCATCATCATCATCATCACCACCACTGACGAACTGACGTTAGCTTATTATATGATTTTACTGTCTGGCAAACATTTGTGTCTAGCCCGATTCCGTTTAACTCGATACACCGACCAGTACAACAAGAGCACGTTCTGCGTATAAAATGAAAACACCTGGCGAAACACCCGACACCCTAGTATTTGCTTTGGCATTATCAGCGTAGATCCATATCGCTCGGTCTTATAAATGAGGGCACAGGGCCAGAAGCTGCAAGCATTCCTTGAGCGATCTTAGACAAGGTCGGTCATTTAGTTTATTTTTCAATTCAGTGGTCAACTTGAAAGGAGTTTGAAGTAATCTATCTACTCGAAACATTTCCATATTCACGTGAGTAATTGGTTAAAATTCACATTCACATCGGATCGTTTAAACAGCTGTCAGTGGTTTTTGAGTTGACCCATTAAAGGTTTCGGGTCTTTTGTGTGCAGAGAGAAACTTCTGGACGGAAATATTATTTTTTTTTTTTTAAGCTTATTTTTGGCAGTCGCGTATGCCTAGGCAGATATTATTCTCAGTTGTCTTTTAGCTGTGCTCGGTGAATTATTATAGCTCAATGTTTAGCTCAATGAATATTCCATATGGCTATCCTCCGAAATTTCCGTTTGCCGAGTAAGCCACATGAGTGTTAAACCTTTGAATCGTTGCAAGTGTTTCTACTTTGCGGAAGCTTCGGCTTAAAATCTATGCCGTTGGCCTTGCCAGGCAGCACTCGAAAGTTTCCAGACAATGTTCCTAATGAGTTCTCAACAAGTGGACTAGCAGTGGCAAAAGCATAAACTCTATGCAAATTGATTCACTTTCAACATCAGCAACTTCATTTGAGTTCGTTACGTATGCGGCCAGTTGTCGGCTTAAGAACCCAGCAGCCGTGTAGTAAGCAGGCTAAGTAAGCTGCTTTAGTTATGACAAAGCACAGCGTTTCGAGAAACACACACACACACACACACACAGGATCACAGGATGTTCCACGGACACAGGACCCACGCCGAGTGGCAACACGAGTTGCCTAATAAATGATGTGGCGGCCACAGGAGACGACTTAAGAGAAACCTCTCAAAACGTTGTGCAGTGAAAACAAAGAAGTTTTAATTTAAGATACAAATTCAGCTTACAGACTATTAAGGAATATTTTTGTTCGTATCTTATGTACGAAACAAGGCCTTGAGTTGTACTTGTTTTCTTTTCACATACCAACCAAATCATACTAGCCTATTTCTCAGTGCATCTCCCAGAAGTAAAGATGACAAAATGTTGTAGTAGCTGTAGTTGTTTTAGCTGTTGCTGTCAATCAAGACAAGCTGAATTTTTGCGACATTGTTGCTGGACAAGCTGCTGCTGCCAAACGAGTTTACTTTGTCCTTTCCGCTGTCATTGTTCCGCTCCCGATGCGCCAGTGACTGCCGCTAGTCCTCCAGTTGGTCATGTAATTGCTATACTGCTATTACTTTGGGCCAAGTTATTAAGTGATTGTTATTCCTGCTGCCGCTGGTGCTTTTGTTCCGTTGATGCAAAAGCATAATCTAACGATTATGCGAAGCAGCTCGGTCTGGCCAAATGTAAATTAACTCGTGTTCGAGCTGAGCATCCGTTGCTCGTGGCTAATTTTGTGTAGTCTGCTTTTTCGGGCAGGCGAGTTGCAAATTAATTTCGATTTTTGCGAACAGTTCGGCCATGGCTGTCCGAAACAATTTGCCAAATTGCCATTGCGAATATGTGTGTGTATGCGGTGTGTGTGGCGGCACAAACTGTTGCAGCTGGCTCAACTAATTGCCTTTAATTATGAATGGAACTGGCAACTGGCTGCCTCGTCACCAAAACACACGCACTAAGGATAATCGCTGTACGCTGCTTGTCAGACATGGCGTTTGAGTAATGGCTGTCTAGGTAATAATGCATTATCGATTTAAAGTGTCAACCGATACGAAAAGTGCCATTTGCATTGAAGTGCGGACAATAACTAATTGCCCCCCATCCAACTGGAATATTTTCCTGTCAATTAAGCCGATAAAATGTGGCCAGGAGTCAGGAGCCAGGAGCAGAGGAGTCGAGCGAGCCGTATTTATCTGTAAATATCGTTTACATGACATTAATTGCATATTGATAGTGTTTGCTCAATTGTTTGCCCTTGTACGCTCTATTTGTGTTTGCTTTGAACGACTCGCTCCGCTCCGTTGATGCAACTTTGTCCGGTCGGAGTGGCCATCAATCAATCAAGCGATCCATAGATCAATCAATGCGCCAAGTTTGTTACCGCCAACTTTGGCTCCCGCCGTATCCAACTAATTGAGCCCCAACTCGGCGAGCTTGTCAAACAGTTTTGGCCCCGAGTTAGCTGCAATTTGCGACTCATGAATATTTATGCGCGATATAATTAAATATGCTAATTACAACTGATTGTACGCACAATCATTTGAAATTATAATTCTCAGCGAAGCGGAGCGAGTTCACTTCGCGCCGGCAAAAGCAACACGAGCAGCCAGGACACAAACAGCCAATCCGCCAGGATAACACGCATTGTGAAACTGACAATTTAGCATAAATTCAAATGAAATCAACACAAAAAGGGGGCGTGACTTAGCAACAGTTGCCAGCTTAAATTGCTTTGCAGTGTGAAAAATTAGGGGCAGTAGGGTGCGGGGGATGTGCTGGGAATTAAATAAATTACATTGTTGCCGGCATAAAGTTGACGCTGCCAGCTAAACAATTTGTGCAGCTATCAGGGCTACCCAGCCAAATGCCACCCCTATCCCACACCCTTTCCCCCTTTCACCCATCGGGCAACATTGGCCTTCGGGATGGGGTCCTTGCACATCCTGCTGCACCTCCACTTTGATTATTGAACCACCCACATCAGCTGCCATGGCCAGCCGGATGAGCCGGATGGCTAATTTTTTGTGCTCCAAGTAAGTGAATTTAAGTTTTAATAACTGACATTGGCCATCAAAGATCGAGCTGCTACAAGCCAGGTTTATCCGGGTTAATTGAAAATCCAAAAAGGCAACCGGTGAAGGCCAGAGCATATTTTAACATAGTTTTGCCCTCCCTCAATTGCGCCAACATAATATTCGAGAGCATGTCTTAAGCTGGCCTCTATATATTGCCAAGAAATTGCGCATAAATTGCGAAAGAAATTAGTTTTCGTGTTCTGTAGACCGACAAGAGTTTTGCCATTAAATTAAGCAGCTCAGCATGCAAATGAAAAGGAGGAGCTTAAAAGCTGCATTGGGAGCTAAATAATCCTAACTTAAAACTAATTCTACACATGTGTTCAACTAAAGATCCAACACATTTCAGATTGGAGATATTCGAAAAACATAAGTAATTAAATACATTTTGATTTGTATACTAAAGATTACTTCTCTGGATTTAGAAAACTTTAAACTCCTGTACTACGCAATAAATTCCCAAAGTCAGCACACAATCAGGCAGCAATTGAAGGCCACATTAAAGCGTGCTCATACAAAACATCGATGAATAATTAAAATTTGTATTGCCATATGCACACTCATTACATAAATACTTCATTAAGCAGACTGGACGGGCCAAAAGCACTTTGTCCCCGACCGGACATAAAGAGCCTCCCAAATGATAGCCGTTCACTTGAACAAATCACCAGCACGTGGCCAATAAAATGGGGATGGGCTCTAGAGCTTCTGCTCATTCCGCCATCCAGTGGAAATAGTTTACCAAACGTAGATAGCCAAAAGGGAGGCGTTGCAGCCATAAATATCCATTTGCGGCATTTCCATGGTGACAAAAATGTAGCCAGTCTAATTTATTATCAACAGCCTTTGTGCAAACAAAGGGACCAAACAAGCTTTTTAATTTCCACAATCTCAAAGGACGAACGAAGGACCAAGGACTTGGGTACTGGTCACTGGACAGGCCAAGACCAGACCGTTTCATTAGTTCAATTAGCTGGACAGGTGCTGGCTGGATGTCAAGTGGCAGCTTTTTAAACGATGATTAGTGGCCATTCGTTTTCGTCCTGGGCCAGGACGAAATACAAGACAAATTGTTGTTTGTTTAGCTCCCGACAGGAGGCACTTGAATGCAAATTTATGTGCCCGAAAGGATTCCCCCTGTCAGCCGGTCCTTAGCATTGGCAGGTCGCAGCTGAGGGATTCCCCAACATGTTTTCTAATTTGCTTTTTGAGCGCTGGTCTCCGGGGTGGAAACTAAAATTTGTTGACACAATTTTAAAGAACATGAAGTCTAATTAAGATGCCTTCAATATTAAAAATAATTGGTAAACGATTATTTAACAAAAAATATTAAACAGAGAAAAGTGGATAGTGGTTTAATTTCAAACTATTTTTTGCACAATCCTTAAGAGCGAAAAGAAGCCATTATCATATTATTTTAAAGTGGATAAACAAACAATTTTTTGTTTTCAAATACCTTATGGTCTACAAATTTTGTCACTGCCACAGGTGGCCAGTGGCCAGCACAATGAGCTAATGGCCAGAAGTCGGAGGTGTTAGAGATAGCAAAAGGGCCAACAGACACTGCACCCGGAGACTAACTAACCCAATTATTTGTAAAATGCGAGCACAGAAAAAATAACTGAGAAACCAAACTGAAAAGAAACCGCAGCCCATTGTTCCTACGCCACAGCAGGTGAAACCCGAGACACAGAAAAGTTTTCCAGGGGTTTTTTGCAGAAGGGGATCGGAGGAGATGGGAAAAGCGGGAAAACTGGGGAAAACTTCGCACAGCACGCGTAATGAAAACTTTGTTAGGGCACACACCAATGGTGCACAGAGCGAGCGAGGAAAATGGCACAGAAATAGACAAAAAAAAAAATATATATATATATATATGAGAGGGAAAAACAGCTTTTCCCGGCAGTGCCACTCGATGGTGTCGAGTGCTCCGGCTGCTGGACACAAAAGTGGCGACAACGGGAAATTAGTTGTGCACGCTTGCTAGTTGCAACGCAAAACCCGGGCATTAGCCGGCTGTCCTAGATGCCCTGCCGCTGGGGTTGACCACTAAATTGCCGAGATGAAGTCGCCGCTCCGGCTCCGGCTCCGGCTTCTGGCTGATGTTGATCAAATTATCAGCATGTGGCGACTGCCAAGTGGCTGATGACCGTCGCTTAATGCGCTCCCAACGTCCTTCGTCCTTGCTCCTTTTGTAGCATACTTTTCAGAGACCAGCAAATTGCTTAAGCTGAATTGCCGAGCATCGAGAGTGGAACGTTCACGCAGAAAAATGGCAATTAATTGGTAGACTTATATAAATACGAGCAGCTCAATAGCCATAGAATCTAAGAATTCGATCGATCACATCATGACAGGCCTTTAAAAAATGAATAGATAGACTAGTAATAAAGTTGGAATTTAAAGGCTTGACGACTTAATTGAAACTGCTATAAACAATAAGTTTGCATTTTCATAAACCAAGTATGTGCTTTTGTTTCTCGTGCTCTTTGCCTGCTCAATACGACATTAAGAAGTTCAAAAGTTCCAATCACGATTTTTTAAACAATATTCCGCCGTGTAATTCAAACGAAGCCTGCCTAATTGTTTGACAGGACAACTTGTAACGCGAAAAGTTTTGCTTTACTTCACGTCTGAAATGCGACGGGGCCACAATGACAGGCAACAACAAGTTGCAATTGTCACTTTTGTTGAAACTTTCTCGAAATTTACAAAGTACCAGTAACTTACTCCCTTTTTTTTTTTTTTGCTCATTTTCGTTTTGACCAAGGCTACACACTTTTTGCCAAAGTCATGCTGGAAATAAATTATAAAAATGTCCGCGGAAAATTATGTTTTTTTTTTTTGCGGCGTGAGGCAGTGGGAGTGAAAGGAGCATTTGATTCCTTCGCCGGTCAAGCGCCACTCGTTATAAATGATCGCAATTGAAAGTTTAAACCCCATACAGGGCTAGTTGAAAAATTGACATTATTTTCGGTTGGCAACAAACAGTCAACGGACGATAAATAAGAGGCAACTTAAGTCGAGTATTTATTTTTCGGGCATCCTTTGATAAATGACTTTGACCTGGCCGATGTGCAAAAGTAAAAAAAAAAGTGGTAGAGGAAAGCCGCACATGGGCGTGCCCTGCCACGCCCTCCGAGTGACTTTTCTCATTAAGCCTGGCCAAGGCGAACGTGGTCGAAAAGAAATCAAACTAAAGTTTTGCACAAAATTCTTGGGGTCGCCGGCCCGAAGGGACGTGAACATGTGTAAAGCGTCGAGCGGTTAAAGCTAAACAAACAATTGCCAAATGCAATCGAGTTGGTTTTGGCCTCGCCCCCAAAGGAGCAGGCGGGTGGACCCTGATTGGTCTAAAGGACGAAAAACAGTAGAATGGGGTGGTAAGGGGCACAGTTGCATGTTGGCAAATGGCAGGAAGAAGTTTGCCAACCGCATGCTTCAACTTCAATTTGCTGGAAGGATTGTTACGGGGAACTGGGATCGCTGCTTACAGCTTGACTCGTATTTCATTACTCGAACTGGTATTAAGTGGCAAACTTTTGTATTTAACAACTTTTAGCAGCCGAGCAGCAAAAATGAAGAAGATGAACCGACCAAAGTTTGCCATGGCAAAGCCAATGGAAAACAAAAAAAAAAAAAAAAAAGAAATGTGAATCGTAGAATGAGGAACAAAAAGTAAGTTGCAGTCACTTGACTTAACTGCAATTCTCTCGAAATTCACTTGTCAAAATTTCGCTCAGAAACAATTAAATTTTCTTTAGGTTTTTTGAACTTGAAATGCATTGAACATATTTAATATTGTATAGTACAGTAGGTATAACTTGTTTAAGAAAAGCAATAAGTATAAATACAATTAAGTATTTTATAGTGTAATATCGCTAGGGATTTTAATGAATCAGGAGAGCTAACCGTTTTTGGTGGTGCAAAAGCCAATTGGCAAGAACATGTGGCCAAGAGCACAGAGGTGGCAGTTAAAAGCTCCAAAGATTCCCGAAATTGGGACAACACTTTGCACTTTGCAATCTGTGAAAGTTGTTGCATCCCCCCACTTCGGGAAATCTGTCAAATAAAAGTTTGATTGGCACACCCCCCTGTTGCACGGGAGTTTTGGAGCCATGACTTTGCCAGTGCATTAATTAGCAAATGCAGCGAACTGAGGAAACTTTCGAGCATTGCCATGAACTGCATGCCGTGCATGCAACTTTGTGGCGCCCCCCATACACGCATCCAACTCATCTGAAGTGGCGCATAAATTGAGTGCATAGCGAATGCGTACATATACGTATATATGCAACAATGTGGCATATAGTGTAATTTCCCCCGCATTACCATAATTATCCCTGTCATGCCCACAGCTCCGCCATCACCATCACCATCAACAAGCTGATCAGGCTTCGCGGCAGGCGGCACTCCTTAATGCCAGGTCATGCAAGGTAGTGGAAAGCGAAAGTTTTACATACGTTCTGCGTCGACAGAAGGCGGAAAAGCGGAAAAGTGGAAAAACGGAAGAGCGCACCCACTCTCACAGCTCCGGCCGTCTTTACTTTTTGCTGGCCGTTGGCCAATGTCGGCGCTGCACTTTGGCTAAATTACATTTTCAATTTGTCAGCTGGCGGCGAACTGCAGGCCATTAAATGGCAAATTAAGTTCAGCTTCGGCTTTTATTTTATTTGCCAAGCTGCTGATGCTGCTGGCGTGCTTGCAATTTTTGCATTTTTCCATTCTCCGGCGGCAAATGTGTTTTTGATATGCGTTTCATTGTCTGACGATCTTGGCGCATTAACGTGGCAGATTTTCGGCTCTGCGTCGTGGAGATGGTGGGCAGGTGGAATATGCTGAATATTTCATGAGTGTCATAAATTTCTCCTTTACACGCGCTTCAGTTTTGCCGCCCTTTTATTTTTAATAACTTTCCATTGTGGCTGTCAGTGGCAGGCAGGCAACAGCAACAGCAACACACGTGCTTTTCCTGCTCGCCAGGACTGAGGACTCAGGACTCCTCGAGTGTGAGGACATGTCAGCGATTCGTTGTTGCTTTTGTCACTCCTTCAAGCTGTTTTATAATTTATGATGCTTGGCATCGAAGACTCCTTTAAGCACACACACGAAGACACACCCACCCACACACCACACATGTCGCCAACTTTTGTATAATTTTTCAAAAAAACTGAACTGCATGAATATTAACTGCAAGTGGCAGAATATGGCGGCAGCAGCACATCCTGCCATCCGAAATCCTGGCCCATCTTGGCTGCCACTTTTTTTTATTGTGTGTGCGCCCGGCGAAAGTTTCAAGTGCCAGCTTGATCCGGAAGGGGCGGTGGCCACGCCCTGCTAACTTATGCATACGTGTAGCTAAGTCTCCTTTTTTTTACCCGCCGCCAGCCAGCCAGCCATCTTCAGCATCAACCTCCACTCGTCCTTTTGTTTTCGGCAAAGGATTTTTCATACATATTTGATGCAAATGTTCGCAAATTGTCGTCGCTGTCTATTGGACATTTTGTGGCCGCATTCGGTTCGCACATTCGCCCATCAAACAAAAGAGCAGATACACTGGGAACAAACTTGTATATAAGCACTTAAATTGTGCTTAGTTTAACAAAACAAAGTTTAAATAATATTTTTCGAAGGTATTTAAAACATTTGTTGAACGTCCGAAGGTTAAGGTTATATATATACTTTTTATGCACTTGTGGACATCTAAGTGGAGTGCAGGTGGCACTTCGCATGGATTACGGATAATTTGCTTAAGCTTGGCAAGCTGAAAATAACAATGAGGCAGCCACAAAGCAGATCCTTGGAACTGTCCGTTTCGACTCCTGGCTCCTGCGTCCTGTTGCCCGACTCCTGGCTTTTGTCTCCCGGCTTATCACATGGCCGAAAAAGCGAAGGGACAAAGATGAGCTAGCTGGTCAGGATCCTGCTGCGACGGCTGTCAGGCAAGTGACACGGCAGCTGTGCTTTAAACAAAGCTAAGCTCGTGGTAAAAACAACATGACTAATAGTTTTGACAGAGCCAGGCAAAACAAAAGGCCAGACAGCATGTCAGATAAAAGCCAAAGCGATGGCAAATGATGGTGTTCGCTGGGAAGGCGAAACTGCATGCTAAATGTTGTCAATTAGTTGTAGTTGGTGAGCCAAAAAAAAAAAACGAATGACCGAATGACTTGGCGAATTGGCTCGCAAAAAGTTGACCAGTTGGCGACCCTTTTGCAATGGGTATTTTACATTATCCAGAGGGGCAATAGTCATCTTTGTACAACAAATCAATTATTTCTAATCATGTGAAACGTATGGGAATTTCAAGACTTGTAAACGTATCTCTGACTTGCAGATTTATTTGATTTAAAACACAAGCTTGAATACGATTTCTTATTAGACACACTACATTTCAATACTGTCAATCAGGTTGTCAATTAGTGTTAGTGTATGCTTTCTAGAATCAATCAGTATTTATGACAAAGCTTTCTTTTGTTCGGAAATTTAAGACAATCTCAAAAATAGGAACTAGAAAAGGGTGGGGCAAGATGTTAATATTCGCATACATAAGCCAGCAGCAACCATAACTTTAAACTTGAATAACTACAAGCTCTTAACATAAAAACTAATGAAACATAACTTCCAATTATTTCCTTCTCTAACCCCTTTGAATTTGTAACATCGACTTTTGAGAAGATACACATTGAGCAAGAAGTCTGCTTTACGACAGCTTCAGGTGAAGGAGAAAATCCTAAGCTGGGTGGGTTATGCCATTTCTTTTGGTCGCCGGGATCCATGGACCTCGGAATCACCAAGAATCACAGGGCAGCTCAACAGCTTGGCTTGGCTATAAAACCACAAAGTCGCCGCCAAAGTCACACTTAAGCTCAACTCTGCCCTCTCTTCTGATTACACCCACTCATGCTTACAGCAACTGAAGTACAGTGGAATGTCCTTACGGCGGGACGTGCATACAGATGTCAGCAAGTGGGGCGAAGTTCATAAATTCAAAGAACGAGCCAAATTTTCCAAGGGTGCACCGTAAGCAAAAATTGGGAGGTTTTTGAAAGGTGAAAGAACATTGCAGTTATGAAATTTTGAAAACATTTTCTAAATTAAGTTTGCGTTTATGGATTTTTAATGGCAGAACTCCTAAACCTAAACTGTTGAACATTTTTGGCTTTGTATTATAGCATTAGCATTTAAATGCAGTATAATTTTTAGTCATTGCGCTTGGGGTTTTACGAATTTCACCCACAAAGAAAGTTAGTTTATTGTCACTCTGTGCCATCTTTTTGCTCCCTTTAAGTTTTGTGCAGCCTCGTCTTTTTCGCCTGGCTCATTTCGCCTGGCCCCTGGCCCCCATGTTAATGTTGATGGGGTTCGTTTGGATGTGGGTTGTTGCAAGTGTTATGATGGGTGCAGGCAATCCACACCACAAGGCACCCACACCATTCGCCTGCGGATATGCAACAATGTTGTCAAGTTTCCTGCTTGACACAACGTGGCCGCCGAGCCACGGAGCGCTCAGTTGGCATTATGTCCATCGGGCGTGACTAAAATGCACATGCTCAACTGTGCTGGAAAACGTTTTATCCAGCTCACATCTCACCTAAAAGCCAACAGCCCCCCCCCCCCCCCCTTCCGCCACTCCGAAAGTTGAAGAGATTGTGTTTGTTTTTTGCCGGTGACCAACTTGAATTTTGATTTTGATTCTCATTTCTTGCACACTTTTTTTTTCAGCAGAAGCAGAAGCAATAGCAATAGCAGCATCAACATGGCCAAGGACTTGAGCACTATGGGATGGGATTATCTGATGTTTGTACTGTTTATAGCCCTCACCGTTTTGGGCCCGTTGTGGAAACGCATTTTTGGCAAAAAGAAGGAGCGCAGCAAGGCCGACTATGTTTTTGCCACCGGCGGAGTTTCGATAGTGGCAGTCATGATTTCCATTGCCCGAGGAACCTTGGGAGTGAGATCCGTGCTAGGTGAGTCTTTAAATGCCTTAATTACTTCTTATTAAATCTTAATCTTGTAACAATTTTAACAAAGGCTATCCCAGTGAATTGTACTACCGCGGATCGGCCATGTGGGAGATCATCTACGGCATGATGAGCGCCTATCCCATCGTTTGCTTCATGTTCGTGCCCGTGTACTTTAATCTGGGCATCACCTCCGTCTATCAGTACATCGATCTCAGGTAAGTCGAGCTACCAACTCGAGCTACCAAGTCCAAGAAAAGCCACTCCCCAAAGCGCCACATCGTTTAATTAGTAAGAAGCGAAACGAAGCGAAGGAAAACGATGCGAAGTAAAACGGCAGGCAACAGGACAGGAAAATTGTTATTTAAACATTCGTTTTAATTCCGCCAAATGCGACGCAGAAGCAGCAGCGACTACTGTCCAAGGGTCCTGTGTCGCCTCTCTTATCGCCGAACCGCACACAATTTTATTCTTCATTAAGGACCCCAAATGAAAGTGAACAGAAAAGCGCCACGGGGCTCAGTTCAGTTCAGTTTAGCTCAGGTTCTGCTTTTACTTTTGCCAGGCTGCGAGTGGCACAGGTTCGCTGCGTTGCTAAATAAATTTGAATTACATTTCACACAAAAAAAAAAAAATCGGCCAAACAGAGGAGCACAACAACAACAATGAGTCGCTAACAAATGGCCAAACAAAAGCCAAGCCGGCAGAGCAAATAATCTATAGATTTGTCCTTGCCCCGCCATGGAAAGCAACTCTTGGTCATGGAGTCGCAGTAGTGAACTTGGTCGCTTGGATGCTATCGTCCAGTTGTCGTCAGCGCTGCTATTGGGCCACCTCGTTTCCCTCCGCCCCTCACCCTAAGTTTAACTGCTCCTACTATTCCATTTCCATTTCCATTTCCATCTGTCGCAAGTTGTCGCCTCGTGGGCCTAATTGTTTTTTAAGTTCGAAATTAGTTAACAAATTTGTTATCAAATGTTTTGCAGTTTCGACAACAGAATTCAATTAATTGCAAAAACAGACAAGGCAAAAAGGAGGGGGGTTGGCTGTTTGGTCAGAGCATAATTTGATTGAAATTTAATTGGCATGTGCCGCACATTGACAAAATTCTCGGTGGGTTTTCTCACAGGGCAAAGGAACTGGTCGTGGGCAAAAGCTGTGCAGAATTGACAAATTATTTAAATGTTTGCTTGAAGAACTGAATGTAATTTGTTAATTAGCATAAACAAACTGAAATACAAGAAGAACTAATGGGGAGTCTAAGAGAAATTAATGATAAAATCAATGCCATGTTTCTACTACTGTGATGAGTCTCAAAAGTCCAAGGATTTTGCCATGTTTGAATAAATTTTTTACAAGTCCTACATTAAATCCTGCTTAACAAGAATTTGGTTAATACCTAAAAGTAAAATCATGCAATCTACCAAAAAAGGTTTAATTGATGACTTCTTCTTCAATCACCTATAGACTTTCATTAAGCAATTCAATAAATTGTTTAATGGGTTTAAAACTCAGTTAAATTAATGACCATATCAATGACTGATAATGCTGGTTTCCAAAAAAAAAAAATACCATTTTATAAATGTACATTTTACTCGGTTCGGACGCAACACTCAAACTAATTGAATAGCGAACGAGTCAAGCCACTTCATCAATCTTAGTCAATTGGCTTTAGCCCCAAAAGCGGGCAAATCAAGAAGGCAGGAAGAAGGAGGAAGGGCGTGGGATACGAAGAAAAGGGTTGCGGATGCGCAACATGGCCAAATGTTGCCCCAAAAAGTTGGGCGCACAACATTTGGATGCCTCATTGTCGCTTGTCATCGCAACTGGCGCCCAGCGACATGTTTATGCATACAACTTCATCAAAATAGGCTGAGCCTCTCGACTGGCGGATGAAAATGGATGTGGAAATGGAAATGGGGTCTAGGGCACACACAGACGGAGGCCGATAAGTGAATATGCTACAAATTGGCAAAAGCCACTTGGCCAAACACATCCAACCAGGCCAAATAAAGCAAGTTTGAGGCTGAGAAAAAATGAGGAAAAAGACAAAAGCATGACGAGGACAATGCCATACATGAAGAATGGTATAGTTAAACCAGTGGGCCAAGTCATACCCATTCTTTCTTAATATTACTAATATGATTATCAAAATGATTAAATATCAAAAGAATGCATATGAAATTGCTAACATTCTAAGATACTTTAGATATGATGTAGGCACCTAAGTGAATTGTAGGTATCCTGATACCTACTCTATCTTTCCCGTTGCATACAATCCCAACAAGACAATATACCTTTGAAGCCAATGACTACCGGGTATCAAGCCAAAAAAAAAAAACCCATTGAAAGAAGCAAAGGAAAAAGAAGGAAACACAAAGAAGCCACTCGGTCTGAGGCTGTTGACAAATTGTATGACAATTCGTTTGTGCCATAATGTTTATAAATAGCGCGTGTTGTTGCCTGTCACTGGCATCAGGCATCAAGGATCAAGCACCGAGCCCCAGGATCTCCGTCCTACGAAAAACTTGCGAAACAAAAACCCAAGACATCCCAAGCACAATCACACACACACACACACACACACGCACATAGCCGCCCAAAAGTCGTGGATTCTCTCACTTGTCAGTCGCCTGTCGCAAGTGATGTCTGCCACTCAAATCTGTGGAGGAGTGGGTGGATTGGGCGGATCGGGTGGATTGGGCGGATTGGTTGAATGGGGGAATGTGGCATGACCCTTGACTCGCTGCCAACTCAAGTGTTAGCCAACTCGCACAGAGATTTGCTATCTGGGCAACCATCGAGTTCAATGGTCAAGTAAAGTTCGGCTTTGTTCGCCCCGGATAATTCATACTGCCGGTGATTTCGTGATGGGGGAGGAGCTAGTAGGAGATGGCAATTACATGTAAATAAATTGATACCGAGCTTGTGTGCCAGAAAAGCGGGAGAGATCAATGCCAACAGTCGTTGGCACTTAGCAAATGGAAAAAATGCATTCCGGCTTCCACCATGGTTTATTTACGAGTACAAGGGTGGCCAAAGTGCTTCTGAGTGAATGACAACCAAATGAAAAAAGGCCACGCAAAAAACCAGGTTGGCTGCCCAGGATCGGAGGTTTGGGGAGAGGTGAAGGAGTTCGCAGGGGTCGGTGTTTTAGGACGACATGCATACGCATAAATAAAGACGTTTTCGGCGGCGCTACAAAGTGAGGCCGTGATTTGCAATTCAAAGGCAACAAAGTTGTTTTTTTTTTTTGTGGGAGCAACACACATGACCTGCGGTGGTAACAAGAATGGGGATATTGGGACCAAGCCAAGAATGATACAAAATAAAGGTAGTTAGATAAAGATACAAATGGGTGAGTTCTTCAACAAAATGCCAACAGAGTTCAGATAAATTAGGCGATTTTAGAACTAAAACATCGAGCTTAATTTAAACTGACCTTTATTTACAAAACGTAAAAGAATTATCTCAACTGCACACGATAAATCAATTTCAAGTGATTTGAACATCAATCCTAATCAATAATAATCCTTAAAGCCAGTTTGCTCTGGGTATCTTGAAGTCGATTAAATCAAGCGAAACCATTCACCTTTGATACCTTCTCTGCCACCCTTTTTATGAGCGGCTTTTAGCGCATTGTAGGCACTCACAGGACACCGACTTCGTATGGCTGATTATGTTTATTTATGCATGACAGTTAATGCATTCAAATGTGTCACCCTTGTTGTTGCCTCAGATTGGCTTTGATTGTAAAATTAACTCGATCCTCCCCACAGGAGACACGAAAGTGTGGAGCTGGAAGCGACTTGGATTGGGATTGGCTGGCTAAACGGCGATTATGTGGCCATTGTACAAAACCACTCGTCATATTAAATTTGCCATTAATTTATGCCTTTGTCGCCCTGGCCGAAAATTGGCTTAGCGGCTTCCCATGATAAATGATGACACCGAGTTGCAGAGTAAACTCAATTCGCAGGGGCGTTGGATTCGAGGAGCACGAAAAGTGGGGGATACTTAATCCCCCAGTACGGCCAGGGTTCAATTAATGGAAGGGGGTGGTGGTGGTGCTGACCTGCTCATTCGCTGGCAACCTATTTTCACACCCTCCAGTGATGGTGGTCATTGACGTTGTCCTGCCAGCTTGCCAGCCAGCCTGCCTGGTATCCTGCCATCCTGATGGTTAAGTGAGTGTGGGATGGCGGTGTAAATGGGAGCGCAGCCGCCAGCTGCGAGTGTCCTTGCTGGTAATTGCTTGCCCGCTGGCATGGCTGCAGCAATTATTGCATACTTTGCGGCACTTACATTTCATTTAAAGTTATTAAGCGACAATCGCATCGCAGTACGTCTTTAATCAACTCAGCCAAGTAAATTATGCCGGCCAAGCGATCCGCTGACTGGTTAAATCAATTAAACTAAAACAAAAGCCAGGAGCAGGCCAACGTTCAATCAACTGGACGGCGGTGACAGCCCCAGGTCATTACTCAAACACACACACACACACACACAGTCGGAGTGAGATGGAGATGAAATGACAGACAGACGGATTGGACAGAAGAGGAGAGGTGAGTAGAGCAGGGCAAATCCTGGGCCAGGACAACTGGCCGAGCACTTATTGTGATGAACACAATGTTAACAGGCTAAATGAGAAACAAATGCCACAATCAGACAACGTTGGAAAAACAAGGAGCAGAAGACGAAATGAAAGGCAACCGAAAACAATAAATCGCATAAATCATATTAAATTGACATATCAGGCTAAAATTGACCGCAAGCAGTGTGGATGTGTGTGTGTGTGTGTGTTTGTCTCTGCTTGTGGGATATTTTATCCTACAATAATATTTCTTTATCAATTTCCACAACAAGCTCAAGCTCAGAGCTTAGTCCTGGGAAAAGCAAGAAGAGCAAGAAAATCTAGAAAAAACCAAAGAACACGAATTAGATGAGACGCAGCAAAGAGGGCGGCGAATGCCTAAATAAATGTTTGACCAACAAAGCAAGCCGAATCATATCATACCACTCCATATCGCACCGAAATTCCCGCCCAATGCCACGCCCACTCAATCAACACATATATGAGGCGTGTGTCATACAGTCCCTGTCCCTGTCCATGTCCATGTCCTTGGCCAAATTGGCCAGGCTTTTACGATGGCCCTGAAGTTTCCTCTGCGGAATTTTCCGATTGTTTTCCTCCGGCCCACAGACACAGCTGTGTCGCAATTAAAATGTGTATCAAGCATACGACGCGTTGTCATGTAAAACGCTTAAGCTGCTCATCCCCCCTTCCACCACGGACAAGCAATGTAAAGTCGATCGGGTAAATATGTTAAGCCCGCTTAATGCAAACCTAGCCTGAGGGCGTTTCGGGGGCGTGGCCCCAACATCCCGCATATGCCAATTGAGAGAGGGAAAAGTGCAACATCATTAATTAATGCACAGTACGATGGTTTGCAGCCTGCGGCCACGTTTTATAATAACCAGAACATTAAGGCGATTAAAGATGAAATCCAGTGCAACTCGTCCCACATCTAAGTGTGCACTTAATCCCCCCTGCCGAACACCTGGGTCACCAATCGCTCATAAACCTTCCCCCCGCCACCAGCACCTTCAAGTCCAGGACCTCAGCCAAGACACGGCCCGTTGACAGCCCAACTCGTCTCAGATCAATATTGGCCAAGGGCAATTAATCATTTAGTGGGCCATCTCACACACGTCGCCCAATGCAGAGACACCGAATGACAAACAGAGAGGAGCAGAGCAGGAGACTGGGCAAATGGAGCGGAGTTGGGCACAGGACAAAAGTGGATTATACAGTCAGCCCAGATGTTCAACAAGAAATTACTTGTGATTACAATGCACAGTTCGGTGCAAGGATATAGCAACTATCAATAGAGATTGTCCATAGTCCTGCATTATAAATCATGTTGGAAAACCCAACCCCAATAGATTTGTTTAATGATTTACAGTCATATTATATGACAATTATGCAGATTAAATATTGATATTAATAAAAACAAAATCGCATTTGCCGAGCGAATGTGATTAACGATTATTTCATTAATCTCTTAAAGAGAATGCAATTATTGTTAAAAACAAAAAAAAAACGAAATCATAAAAGCCAACACAAGCTATAAAGCTGAATATTCCTGGCAAAATACAACCACTTCATGCTTTAAAATTCCCAGCGTCTAACCGCCTTTTATAACAATTTAATAGCTTCGGAACGGACTGTTAACTTTATGCGCCAACTAGTGGCTTAAAGCTCAGGATGCCAATCAAAGGATTACGGACGCAAAGCCATTTATTTATTAAGAGCCATGCCGTGCCCGCTGGATGCGTGTGCGCAGGCACTTCAGACATTCGACCATGGCCACATAACGCACACTAAACGATCATTAGGTGGACCCCCAAAGCAGTGACCCCCCCCCCACCTCCTCACCCATCTTGTCGCACATTTCGCATCAAATTAACACACAAATTTTTACAACCTAGTCCATAAAAGCGCTGGTCTGAACTATAAAAACAATCAAAACGAGTTACAGAGCCGCCAATTTTCTTAGGTTTTTCTCGTCCATGTCGTAAACTCGACCCGCCCGTTGCTCCCGATTCCACATAGCTTCTTTACAGCGGTAGTAAATCATAAAAAAAAGGGGGCTAGAGCAATAATGAAAAACAAGAAATGCCACCCGAGCAGGGGACACACATTAAAAGTTAAAAAAAAAAATATATATATATATAGAACAAGCAAAAAAAAAAAACGGATGGAGCTGCTTAAATTTAGTAGTACGATGCACTCACCTGCTCCTGTTTTCGTCCATATTCTTATTCTTCATTCTTATCCTTATCCATTGCTTTTCCTTTCGTTTTCTAGGTTCAAGAGCCGCACGGTGAGATGCCTGGCATCGGCGACATATATCGTGCGGCAGATCTGCAACCTTGGCATCACCGTGTACACTCCCAGCGTGGCCCTCTCGACGGTGATTGGCATACCCTACTGGGCCTCCATTACGGGCATGGCCGTCATTTGCATATTCTTCACCATTATGGTACGTACTGTGCTCATCGCTGTGCCACGGGAATGCCAGCGATTTAATGATGAAAATATTTAAATTCCTCTTCACCCTTGTTCCAACTCATTAGGGCGGCCTGAAGGCGGCTATCAACGCGGACGTCATCCAGACAGTGACCATTCTGGTTGTCACTGTGGCGGTTTGTATCCAGGGAACTATCTCTACGGGCGGCGTGAAGAAGGTTTACCAACTAAATCGGGACAATGGTAAGCAGTGGCAGTGGGTGTGGGATTTGTTTCGATTGATCATGGCAGCTTATTAGCCAGCTGCCAGGATGTGTGCGTGTGTGTGTGTGTGTGTGTGTATAGTGCTGACGAATGATGACTATTAAAATGGCATCCATTGTGGATTGCCGTTCGCTTTGCTTCTGTTCCTGCGTCGGCTCATTATGCACATAAATGATGATGATAAAAGTGTCATAAAACAGCGGCATCCGAATCCGAGGTGGGAAGGAGGAAATGGCAGCCTCGCATGACGACAGTAATAAATGTGTGTCGGCGGAGCGTTTGTCACTCGAGTTTGAGTTGTTGGCTGTCATTGTGCGGCAATCGTAGGGCTCCTGGGAATCCCTTCACGTGCTCCTCCTCTAACGGCAGCTCAATCTTTTTCCCGCCATAAACATGCACTAAGGACTTCGTTCCTTCTATTTTCAGGACGTCTCAACTTTTGGAACTTCACGGGCGATATGACTGTCAGAGTGGATACCACATCGGCTTGGCTGGGCCAACTGTTCATGTCCCTCTCCCAGATCGGCTGTCAGCAGAACTTTATGCAGCGTTATGTCAGCCTCAAGTCGCTCAAGCAAGTGCGTCGGTAAGTGACTATCTTCGGCGAACCACCTATTAACGAAAATCTATTAATTAATTAAAAAATCTTATCTGATTTTGCAGAGTTATGCTGACCAATGTGCCTTTGGTCTTCTTCTTCTTTTCCATCTCCTGGATCTCTGGCATGGTCATCTATTCCACGTACATCAACTGCGATCCCTACGCCGAGGGCTACATTAAGAAACCCGATGAGATTCTGCCATTCTTTGTGGAGGATCAGCTCGGTTTTCTGCCCGGTTTCGTGGGCATTTTCATGGCCACTCTGTTCAATGGCGCCCTTTGGTAAATAGCTCACATTCTCACAAAGTTCTTTCACTAATCCAAGCTAACATTCCAGCATGATGGTGTCGAATCTGAATTCATTGGCAACGGTTATTTGGGAGGACTTCATCTCACAGTTGCCGAAATTCAAGGGACTCTCCGACAAACAGCAGCTACGAATTCTGAAGTCGATCACTGTCGTCTGTGGACTGATTATTATGGGCGTGGCCTTTGGAGTTGGTCTGCTGGCGGGCGTTATTGAGTCCTCGCTGCTGGTGTTCTCGGCCACATCGGGTCCTTTGTTGGGTTGCTTCATCCTGGCCATGATGGTTCCGATTGCGAATTGGAAGGGCACCTCCGCCGGCATGGTCACCGCCTGCGCCTTTGTGCTTTGGATCATTGGCGGTGGCATGACCGTTACCAAGGACAATCCCCTGCTGCCCACCTCCACAGATGTGGGTTTTTAAAGCATTTCCGTTTTAAGCTTGATGCCTAATACTTTGCTTCTTTACAAAATGTAGGGCTGCACCAACGATACCTTCGCGCAGTCCATTGGCAAGCCCATCGTGGAACAGGGACAGATGCCCTGGCTGTTGTCGCACACGCCTATTGATGGTTTCAACCAGAGCTTTGTGCCCACACAGCCCACAATTGCACCTGAAAGGTGAGATAATTTAATTATTCTAAAAGTATTGCGTAAGATAGTACGTCACCTGGTGAAAATGTGCACTAGAACTTTGTTATCCTGATATTAATGTACGCTTAATTCCAATGCAGATCCGGACTGGAGACCTTCTACTCGATCAGCTTCATGTACTACAGTTTAATTGGCACGGCACTGACCGTGATCATTGGCACAGTGATCAGCTTGCTGACTCAGCATCCGGATGACGCCTACGACGGCAAGCTGCTGCATCCGTTGATCTTTCGGCTGTGCGAGCGTTTCTCCGGCCGAAAGCCGTACTACGTGAAGCACGAGGAGGAGTCCGGACTGAATGGGCGGAGCAGCAGTGACTCCTCGGCCACGACAACCACATGCAAGGCGGAGAAGGTGAATCACGGCTACGAGTCCTCGCCGGAGGACAAGGAGAAGAGCAGTCCCATCGCCGTGGTATTCACCACCTCCGAGGGAACGGGATCAGCAGGGGATCAGCAGTCGATATGCGACAGCAGTAGGATCCAATTGGACATTGTGCCGGGCGAGGGCGAAACGGGAGTGTATCGCCAACTGGCCGGGCGATCTGCGCTCTGAGGGTTAACTATGTTGCATACGTAGATAGTCTGACCCTAAAACTTAGTCCGTAGTACGTAAGCTAAGCCGTAGAATAGAGCAAGTTAGTTAGCCAAGTGTTTCATGTCTATAAAGATGCTGTGATTTTCTGTGCGCGACTGTTGTTGAGCAATTGCTCGCGCATTTCATTCGCATGTACTTAACGCATATGTGTGTGCGTGTCAGCATGCAATAAATAAAGACAAATAAACGTATTTTTTATAAAAAACAAACACAAAGAATTACATTTCTAACGTCAATTTTTACTTTTCGCGCGCTGAAACTTTCTAAACTTGGCCAGTGCTGCCCATCAAATTGGTCTATCGATAACTGCGATGACCAGGGCAACGAGAGTGCAGCGTGAGTCACGACTGTTACGTGACGTAAGTTAAGCGGGGAATGAAGTGGATTTGTAATTAGATATCCAAAGTATAAGCATGAATATAAAAATATAAAATAAGCTGTTTAGGTATTTTACCAAGCATTGTATTTGACATAAACATGAATTTTAAAGCAGCTTTATTTACTCGTGAGCCATCGTGACTGCTCCCAGCTGTTCTCCGGTTTCTCCCATCACTATTATATTTATGGGTCTTTTTGTTTGGCGTTTTTGCGGCCCCCCAAAGAATGCGAAAATAAAACGCAAAAAGTCTGATCCCTAAGCAATCAAACGTACAACATGGCCACGTTGGAGAAGCCCAAAAAGGAGGTGAGTCGTGGGCAGTAAAAAGTAACGAACCTAATAATGAAATTGCAGAAGAGCAAAAAGTCTCGCAACAGAGTGCCGATCGAAAAAGAGGAAGAGGAACCTGCTGAGTTATCAACAAGTGAAGAACAAAGACCAGCGGAGAATGTGTCTCTGTTGGAGGAATTCGAGCGCGTTGCGACCTTGGCCAGCAGTTCCAGTGGCGAGGCAATCATAAGCCACGAGTGCTGCATTTCCAGCGATGTAGGAGTAACGTCGCAAGAGCCAGAAGGAACACAGGAACCCACAGAAACGGAGGCCCAACCCAGTGCTCCAAGTGCCCCGCCCTCGACGACCGTTCACGTCGTTCAGTATCCCAACCTGCAGCCCATGCAGCTGTCCAACGCCCAAGTGGAGGAGCATTCCGCTAAGATCGTGTACCGACAGGCGGAGTCGCCCACCGGTTTCGCGCTAGCCAGGAGTCACATTAAGCTATTGAGCACGGAGGAACTGCGGCAAATTTACGATTGTCCCGAGCTGGAGCTGGCCAAGCAATTTGAGTTGGAGTTTCTAATGAACTCATTGCTGGAGACCAGCGAGGCGGATCCCCTGTATGCGGCTGTTATGGAATACTATGAACTGCAGGGAAAGATCACCTCCAATCTGCACGATGTAGAGAAGCTGCGCAAGGGCTGCGCCGAGTCCCAAAAACAAATCTGGGTCCGACAGCCAGTTACACGCACTTTCAGTGGAACCTGCGGCGATGGCAATGTGGTCCAGGAATGCGTCACCTACGAGTGAGTCAAGTCTTACCTCCATCATGGAATTGCTTACCGAAATGTCTTTTCCAGTGTGATACAGGTGGATCCCATTAAACTAGAAGTGGCCAAGACGTCTTTAACTGGCCTATATGACCTGGTGTGCCACGCGTATACGAATAACTCGATTACAGCCAAGATAACCAAAGTAAAGGTTGACCAAATCATCAATGATCTGCTGACCTATCCCAATTTGGATGGCCATTCGGTGGTTTCATTACATCACACACAATCTGGAGAGGCACTGCAGTGCGTTTCCCAACTAAGGCGAGCTATATCCATACTTTTCAGCTTCGTTCGCAGACCCAGTCCAAATGCAGTAAATCAATACTTTAAAGTTAAGAGTGAGAGAACATATCTAATATCTTTTTACCCTCTCAGAATTTCGACAAAGACCTCAAGGAATGGCTGCGCAAGCTGATTGCTCTGCAATTGTTGCTGGCAACGAGAGAGGATCACTGGTTCCTTCTATTTAACATCCTGCGCTGTCCCAATGGAGTCGGCTCCTGGGCTGCCCAATTCCTGCAACTGCCGGGAACGCGAGCAGTGCGCCGTGGTTCCCAACAGAACGAACTGCCACTTGACCTAAACTCGCCCGAACTTAACCACTGCATGGCTGTGCTGCAGATTTTGCTGATGCCCGTGAAAAAACGAAACGAATATCTCAAGAGTCAGGCTCAAGCTCACCGCGAACTTTCCGATACGCCGGGAGCCACTGATCGCTGGATAGTGGTGGATTCCGATGGCGAGGACTCGCACACACCCGCCGGCGAATGCGTAGGTCTGAAGGAAAGTGACCTGGTCGCCCTGCTCAACCAGATGCCTTTCGAGAAGATCTTTACGTGAGTTCGATTGTCTGCATGTGTAATTTGATTAGGTTCTAAAAAATCTAATCCTTAGCTCGGCCCTGCGCATTGAAAAATTTCTAGACGACTACATTATCGAACCGGATATGATCACGGCCCAGCAAATGCTCGCCGTGGTAGTGTTTTTTTCCCAACTGGTCAAGACAATCGGTGAAGGATTGCTGACCTACAATAACGAGCGATATAAGCAGCTGGCCAAACGACTTGGTCGTCTGGTCCGACATACTCTGCAATACGTGTTTGATTACAACGAACTGTTCATGTGAGTAGAGTAGATCACCTAATGTTAATTTATTATTTCTTATCTACTTAATTACCGCGCAGTAACAACAACCTTTATAAATCCTCCGAGATGTACGAGCGCATCCAAGTGGAATTACAAGCCCTACTTGTACGTGCTTGTGGCTACATCTACCGCACCCGAAACCTGGGCACATGGCAATACTTTTCCACGCTGCCCTTCGGCACCTTGGATGCAGAGGTTATCTGGCACTTGTTTTACTATCTAAATGTGGGTTTCCCCACGGATTTGGCCAACGATTTAGTGAGCAATGCGGAAGCAGCCTTTCAAGCGGAAGATTTCTGGCGGAAATTCGATCTAGCGAATGCCGATGTGGCGCCCGAGGATATGTACTACCTTCTGCAGACATTCTTTGAGATGGCCAATGAACGAAATCGATCTAAGGATGGAAGTCTCGTCAAGGCAATCTGCCTACACATCTTCCACATTGGATATATACATAAGTCTACGAGGGAAATTTGCTATAAAACTGCGCGTGATATGCTGGCCAACTTAATGGATGAGGATCTCTTTGGTTGTGTGTTGGTGCAGCTGAAGATGCGATACGGAGAAGTAGATCAAGCGGCTTATCTTTTCAAAGCTCTGCCTCTAGAAAACTGGCACCCCAGCATGGATACCTTTGAGGTGCTCTCTAACTGGCTCCTTCATTTTGACTACCAATCGTCGGAGAGTCAATTAGCTCGCTTGATTATCAGCCACTTAAACTGGGGATTAGATTGCGAGGGTCGGCTCTTTCTGCCGCACAACATACACGTGAGAATGGCTCACCTGGTGAATGAAGCACTGAATAAATATGCTCCGGAGGTTATTGGTGCCTCCGGCATTTCTGAGAGCGTCCGTCAAGTGTCTTCCCTCATTGATTCCACGCAATCGAGCCGAGAGCAGTTTACGAACTGGTGCTGGCGCATGGTCTCCGTTTTGCGGCTTCATCTGATGGATCAGGGTGTGGAGTCCGTTAGGCGCACTCTCCAACATCCGACGGAGCCACTACTTTTTATTCCCGAACTAGAACGAATGGAGATGATATTCCAGGGCGTAAATGAGAACAGACCCCTCGCTTTGTATGTGGGCATGTTGGTCAGCCTCCATGGCCATTCGATTCCGCTGATCTGCCAGCACGGATTTATCCTTCTTCAGCAACTGCTGTTGGATCATCGTCACGCGGCCACAATTCGCTGCTTGGAGTTAATAGTACCATTGTTTTTGGAAACGCCCGAAACTCTGGCCAATTGTGAAAGGTTCGTTGTCGAATCGAGTATTTGTATTGTTTATTTTAGAAACATTTTGAATTCTAGTTTTCAGAGACTTATCACCACTCTCTTAAACGCGGATCGTACCTATTTGAAGCTGGCTAAGGACATGGTCTATGCAAATTCAATTGGCCCCATTCTGGAATTGCTAGACAACATGTTGCACCATCAGATTATTTCATATACAAGGTAAACACATATTTTATCGTCTATATTTTATTAATTACATAGCTGTATCATTATATTTCGGCAGCTATGGCCTTTGTTCACCGCTCAATCTTCTCAACATCTGGCTCAACTGTTTTACCACACTGCCAGGATGGTCCCAGAACTCCAATTTATTGTATCTCCTTGACAGAATGCTACGTATTTCGTACCAGTTTCCCGACTGCCGTGCTCAGGCAGTTGAATTTTTCTACAATTACTACAAGGTAAATGTTCTAATCAAGGATACATATGGAAATTCTGATTAACTAATGTTCATTTGGTCTACACAACAGGATTGCACAGAATGGAAGTCAGCACCTAAGGGATCAGCCTTAAAAGCTTTCTTCGGTGGACAGTCTGTGTCTCGCATTCCCCTAATCTCGCCCCAAAACTGCTGGTTGAATTTAGTGATACTCGAGATTGAGTTCCGTCTAGTGGACACGCGTATCTTTCCCGAGCTTTTGCGACAGATTTCCGCTCAACCTGTGGAAGCGGCTCTCAAAAAAACCATCTCATTAAGCAAAACTAGTGCCTTTCCCGCCAGCCAATTGGTGATATTTAAATACGCTCAACTGCTTGCTAGCATGGAAAGCACTCACGCTTTATTTCCCATCGTTTGCCAAAAATTTTTCGAACTCTATCTGTGGCGAGTGCCGACAGAGAACGAATCGCTTAACTTTAGTCACAATTTCGGTGTATCCGACAAGTTTTATGAATACAATGTGCCTTTGATGAAGAGTATTAAGTCCCAATTGAAGTCTGCTGAGTCGTACTATTCAGCGCTAGCAACCAAAAACGCTAACGATGATGCCATGGCCCACTTCTATCGAAATTGTTGTAAGCTTATGCAAAACTGCGCGCTTTGGCTGGAGGATACACAAATAAATCGCTTTACCAGTGATGCAGAGCACCTGCCTGCCCAGTATAATTCTGAGAAGCTCCGCGAGCTACTAAGTGGTCATGTCAATCACTGGACGGAGTTCCTATGCCTCGCTTCGTTGCGCAAGGAGCAACGCCATCAGGCTGATCAGTGGGGCCGAAAAGTGATGAGACTTTCCAACCAAAAGGCCCCGAGGACACCAGTACAACCGAAGCAACGACAACCGCCTGCTCAACACATTAAAAGCCTGCTAAAAAGTTACGAAAAGATTGTTGAGAATCCGCTTCATATTCGTGTGGAACCTATCAAGACGCCGCCGATCGATGGAGTTATTGTTGCTCAGATTCAGAAAAAAATGACCACGTTGAACTCAACGGCCAAGTAAGAAGCTAACTTTTATAGTATTACAACTCAACATTACTGATTAATTATATTAATTTTAGCAACTATCATTATAAGACGTCCGAGTTAAATTCCCTGGACCTCAACTATTTGGAAAGAGTGCCAACACTGTACTCAATGATTCCATATGAAGAAACCAGGCGAAAAGAGTGCACATCCCTGCTATTCAAGCGAAATTGTACTGCTCCTGCCCAAATTAAACTCACGCCGGAGCATATACGAATCAATGACGTTATATCCCGAAAACAAGCGCAGAATCGGGAAAGGCATGATAAAATTATTGAGGACATTTTGTTGGCCATGAGTGTAGAGAGTTTTGCTCAAGCCATTGAGGAGTTGGGCGTCTGTATCGGTGCCCTTCTGGTTGCCCCGTTGGAGTCAAGCGTCACGCAAATTGGCGTTCGAGTCTTCTACGATATAGTGGATAACCTAAACGAGGTGACAATGAAATTCCAACCAACACATGACCTGTATTTTCAGGTGCTGGAAAAGCTTGGGGTAAGTAACAAATTTCTGACTGCTAAGATCTCATTTAATTCATGGTATTGCTCAGGTGTTTCTAGAAGCAGACCAGGCCGCCCAGGGATTGGCTATTCTTCGTTTGGCGCTCAAACGACCCGATCTTTTAGAACTGCTCGCCGGAGTCTTTGTGCCCAGTCGCACTGACGTGGATCACTTTCTGTCCATGTACGAATTTCTTATTGACTCGCATCTCAAGCACTGCGATACACAGACTCTGTTCGTACTTTTCTCAAAATTCGATCTTTTGGGATGGATGGAGGCCTATCAGCCGAAATTGAGCGAGATCAACCGTCTGCTGTTACTGGTTCTGCAGGGACTGGAGGCATGGTCTCAGCCCGATAGCAGTCTTTTACAAGATCTGTTCCGCAGGCATCTAGTGCATATTTTCGGTTATGATTTTCCACAACACTACGGCGAGGTAATGCAGCTCGTTCTGGATCGCACGTCGGATCAGAAACTGATGCCAGTTGTTCTTTTGGACCTTCTAAATGCATTGTTTGTCCGATCCAACTGTGCGGAGTTGTCTTTGCAGCAAAGCGAAGTGCGGGTCCACGAACTTGCCTTGGACTTTGCCCGACGTCAGAAGCTATTCACCCTGAAGGCGGCAACGGACACCCTGCTGCTCTTGTCCCGACACTTTCAAAAGGAGCGTCTCCATCACGGACTCCATGGACTGTATCCCAAGCACAAGGATTATTGCCAGGCGTTGGTCCTTTGGTTTACCTCTTTCGGTCATACGCTTCTCGCTTCCGCCATTTGCAGCTATCAGGAGCTATTGGCTGATCAAAGTGAGTTAAGCACCATTTCCGCAATATCATTATTGTTAACTATTTCGTCTTTATATTTAGTCAGCGATATTGTCTTTGGTTCCATTGTGGAGACATATAGCCCCTGGCTAATCCCATATACCGAAGAAACGGTTAGTGGCGTAGCCCACTGGATCCGCCAGCTGACTCCTGGACAGAGCAAAGTGCTTCTACCGTGGAGCGAGCAGCATGTTAGCAGCTGCAAACTGATGATCCGTTCCTTCGTTGCCACCATAATACAAGTACTGCAGTATCTGCCTTCGTCGAACAAGATTCTGGAGCACGTATTCGCCTGGTACGTGCATCACTTTGCCCAATCCAGCACAACAGGTCACGTGCTGGCGCCCATTCACGAGGGATTGGCTCAGTTGCCCTGGGAACGTTTCCTACCACCAGCACAACACGTAGAGTTGCTTTATGATAGCCTGCAGAAATTTCTGCCAGAATCACACGCCATGCTGGGACACATATTCATTCGAATTGAATGGAACAATTGGTTTGCCCAGATGCCCCAGCCAGTGTCGATTCTCTCTCGACTTTTCACCATATTCGTTAAGATCGCCTTCGAACCCAACATTCACATTCATCCCAATACGAGCAAGATACTAGAGGATGCCATTCGTTATCCATGGCATTTGGTGGAATGCAGTGAGCTGGAGCAGCTGCTCAAGTGGTTCGTGGCCAGCGTGGAGCCAGCCATTGCCCTAAAGATCCCAGCCGAGAGTAACTATGCGGACCGCGCTGTTTTGGAGTACGTTAAAAAGGGGTAAATGTAAAGTGGCCTTAAATTTATCTAAGCTGTTCATTTTTGCAGACTCCTTCGCCTGGCGTGTGCCATGTTGCCGGAACGCTCTGCACAGGATGCTGTAGTTCTGGGTACCGCCAAGCGAATGCTCTACACCCGCTCCATGGTCCGCATGCAGCGCGCATGCGGGGCCAAGCACCAAAAGTTGTTGGCCACCAAGGAGGGCGAGCGTGCGTTTAGTAACGCATTCCTAGAGCTGCTGGATAGCATCGATGGGGCCATCAGCAGCTGCAGTGAGCATCGTACAATGGAGGAACAGCGTAGAGAAGCACTCAATCTGATGCTGGAGCTGGTTGCGCCCACCCAGACGCAGAGCCAGGAAGTGTCCAAGTATAATTTCCTTGATAACTATTAAATTTTAAGCCTAATGGCCCTTAATGGTTTTCAGCATACACATTAAGGCTCTGGTTTGGTGGCAGCAGCGTTGTTCTCCCGGCAACCTGGTCATGTGCTCCACGCTGCCGGCCATCGGTCACCTCAACACATACATCGCCAGCATTTACTCGCTGTTGGAGGCCAGCATAGAGAACTACTTTCGCACCTCGCCAGAGATCGCATCCTGGCATGCGCCCAGCTGGCAAGGTCTAATGGAGGCACTGAGTATGTCGCTGCCGAAACTGGACCTTATGCCGATAATGCAGGGTAGCTACTTCTTCTCACTGCACGTTTTCGTGCTCTACAAGATGGAGGAGATCGCGACGGATGGGGATAAGGTGACCTTTTTGCAGGACCTATCCCAGTTACTCGAGAATTTGAAAACCAGCCCACAGACGGAACCGCGAATGGCCCTAGTTTGGGGCGTGATCATCGCACGGGGCTGTCAAATTGCGCAAGTCAACCAGCAGGTGAAAAAGCCACTTCACATGCTGGCGAGGCACCTGCAGATTGCATCCACTAAGGCAGAAGGCTGGGGCGATGGTCTGTTGGGAGTGATTGGTCTCAAATCGGAGGTTATAACCAACAGGTTCGTTTTTCCGATTTATGAAGATTGAACAAAGAAAATACGCGTGGTTTACATTTCAGACGAAAGGTGTTAACTCGTTGCTTGGCTTGTGTGATCTTTTCGCTGTTTCCGGCCAATCGGGACCTTCGCATACCGTCAGAAGAGTACGAAAGTGCGCTCCGGGAGCTGTCTATGCTGCTGGCCAACAAGAAGTTCACCGACATCAAGCCCTTGATCGTTCGGGCCGTTAGCCTGCTCAAGGAATCCACATTTCCCGATATCCGGGCCGTACCTCATATGGTCTGCCGACTCATCAGCATCTTCTACGAGGAGAGCTACCTGACAACCATTCCAGAGGTCTGGGACTTTGAATTCAAGTTAATGGCCACGTAGCTTACCGACCAAGTGAAATATTCTAAACATCCTAACAGCCAGTTGTGTTATTTTCCAGGTGTTATATATCATCTAACTAGGTATAGGTTAAATAAAGTGATAAATTTTAAGCAATTTTCAAAATTGCATAAAATGTATAAAAGTGAACATTTATTTATACATACTTTTTAGCATAATACAAACATGGGGCCAAACACTGAAACTTTGTTTTAAATCTTGTAGACTATAACTTTATTTGATATACATGTCTCGAAAGTGCATACTTGAAGCTATTTGTTTAAGCGTAGTTACAATAACAAAATCGACATCAGTACCTGTATATAAACTCTTCACTGACCATGATCATCGACAATCATGACAGTAATAATCCACTAAATGTACACGAAAATATAATGATACACTTGAATGAACTTTAAACAAAATATAAATACGTAGGGCTACACGAACGATAACAGATGAACATTAAGGGTCTACTCTTAGGTATTGCTACATGAAAATATAAATAACGATAATACAGTGCTCGGTACGAGCACGCTGACACGGAGGCAGCCGGGCTCCGCTTGGCAATCATTCTTCTAGGGCAAAATTGGACAGCTGCAGGTGCTGAAGATTGTTGCGCGCATCGAAATATCCCGTATCAGTGGGATTGTCTGGTGTCGGGACAAATGGGGGCTCGGTATTGCCTATATTCTCCCAGTCGATGCAAGCAAAGTGACGCATTTGTTGCACTTCCTTTGCGGCCGGTCGCTCATTGGGATCCATGGTCAGGAGCAGTTCCACAGCCTCCATGGATTCGACGGATAATGCCTCATCACCTTCTGGCCATTCGATGTCTGTGAGGAATTGGTAACAAAAATATAGGTATAATATTTGCAAGAAAACTCTTGAAATAACAAAACTCACTCTTATTCAGAATGTTGTCAAATACTTTCTGAGGTGTCTCGTCGTTAAAGGGTGGAATGCCGGTCATGAACTCGTAGAAACAGACGCCCAGAGCCC
The DNA here is from genome assembly GCF_000001215.4 of Drosophila melanogaster. Taxonomy (NCBI): domain Eukaryota; kingdom Metazoa; phylum Arthropoda; class Insecta; order Diptera; family Drosophilidae; genus Drosophila; species Drosophila melanogaster. The sequence continues at coordinate 18,749,572 of NT_033777.3, read as the reverse complement.
ACCAGTCGACGGCCGGACCGTGACCTTGCTTCAGCAGTAACTCCGGCGCCAGATAATCAGGTGTGCCCAAGATGCGCTCATTAGACACGCGAGCCCCGCGACGCACTGATTTCGGTGTGCGGAACGGGGTATTGATGTTAACGTTTTTCGGCGTCTTTGGTAGATTGCCGGCTCCATGATTGATAGGCGACATCGTGGGATCGTCGGACAGTTTCAGATGGTACTGAATGCCTGACATCTTATCGGCGGTCGCATGCTCCCGTTTCTTGTTCTCAATGGACAGCGGAAGAGCGAACCGAGTGGCCTTGAGCTTTCCAAGAAGACCACCATCCCGACGTGGCAACTTCTGTGAAGATACGGGCGTAGAGAAGACCACGTTGGCCACATTTGCTTCCGGACCAAGCAAATGATTTATGGGCATTTCGTCATCGGATAAAGAGCGCACCTTTAGCACACCACGGATGGGCGAGGAACGGGCCTTGCGCTTCTTGGGCGTGCTGCTGCCAATATTAAGGATTTCAATTTCCTGTGTTAGTCCGGTGTTGGTACTTCCATTGCTTGAACTGCAGCCATCGGTATCCATGCTGGACATGTTGTCGGAGCGATTGACCAAATTGATCTTTCGCTTCATGCCGCGCAGGAAGTCGGGGCGTTTAAAGTGCTTGGACAGATTCCGAAACGGCGAGTTCATGTTGATGCCACTCATCTCGTTGCCGTTGGTCACGTTATAACTGCGCGAGTAATCTGAACAGCTAAAATCCTCCTTGGATTGGCTTAGGTTGTCCACATTCTTCTCAATCGACGAAGCCGTGCTCTCGCTATTCAGATTCAAGTGGCAGCTGGAATAGTCGTCGCCCTTGCGACTGGACACCCCTGAATCCTCCGGCCCCTTTGAGATGCGATTTCGCTAAAGGGAACAGTAGAGGTAGTTATTAACTGAACTACCTACATATGTGGTATACATATCTTTTAACCTATTTAATGTTGGTTAGTTGTAAAGTTAGTTATAAAATACTAGTATTTTAATACAGAAAGGGAAACCGCACAATGGACAGACACACACACATGCACATGCCAACGCACCTCGTCGACCGATCGCCTGCGCACCATGGAAAACTCAAACGAAGCCTCGATTGCGTTATCTATCTTGGGCAAATGTTTGCCATCATTGGTGGCCATGTTGCTGCTGTCTTGCTCGGCCAGCTTGCAGCCCTTTCAGAGAATCAACCATTTATGCAAATAAATACAGAGATTACGGGTTTGGCCGATTTCCAGCCACTTACCTGACAGGGTGCCGCATCCAAGACGAATTCCACGCGCCGCTTGCTGGGGATCGCATTGCCCGCAGCAGCACCGTCCTTTGACTCCAGTGGTGGTGAGCACTTGCTCAGGTCGGCCGAGTTACAAGTGTGGAACGAACAAGACGAGCTGCTATCCTGGGGCTGAAGATTCGGAGAATGATAGATGAATAAATCCATTTTAATTGCAATATGTTTACCCACATTTACGTTTGTAGTGCAGGTATGAGTAATGGATTCATTGGCCTCCTCGGCAGAAAAGAAGGGGGAAACACCAGATATCTTGCTATCGCTCGTCTTCTCTGCATCATTGAGCGAGGTGTCGCCCTCGCTATCCGACAGCTCCATTATCAGACTATGCTTGTTGATGGCCTGCAGCAAGTGGGATGTCCCCGTGGCCACCGAGCCCATTCCGTTGTTTTGTCCACTTGAAACAGAACCGAAGTCATTCAGTTTCTTCTCTGACCCAAAAGACAGGTGCGAAGTAAGCGACAAAAGCTGGCCCGGCGTGCGGGCGTTTAAATTCGGTGAGCAGTTTATAAGGTCTGATATTTCCAGATCTCTTCGCATATCGATTTTGCTCAACCCAAAATCAGTAAGCTTCACATGGCCACTGGAGGAGAGCAACATGTTGTCCGGTTTAATATCTCTGTGGACAATTCCGTGCTGATGCAGATACTGCAGCGCCATCACCATCTCGGCCACGTAGAACCGGGCCGTGGGCTCGTCAAAATACCCAAACATGGCCAGCAGTGACTTGAGATCCCCGCCCACCATGTACTCCATCACCAGGTAGACGTAGGAGAGCGATTGCAGGGAGTAGAAGAGACTGACACAGAACTGAGAGCGGGAGAGGGCCAGGGCATTCCGCTCCGTGATTACCTGGGACACCATGTTCTTGTTGATCATCTCTGACTTGCGCATCACCTTGATGGCGAACAGCCGCTTCGAGTCGTTGTTCTTGTAGCCCAGGAAGACTTTTCCAAAGGCGCCGCGGCTGATTGGCTTAATGATGACAAAATCCTTGATAGTGGGAAGCTGTATAAGAAAGCGAATGTATCCATTACTATATAATAAAGTGACCTAAGTGGTGGTGGTAATTCTTATAGCCCAAGGCAGAACAAAGGAAAATAATATAGCTAAAGTTAGACATAGAAAAACTTCAGTTCTAGATATAAAAAATAAAAAATCTTAAAAAAGCATATGTGTATATATATAATTGGATAAAAGAAGATATATGTACATCAATAGCCAGTAAAAGGAAATGAAGAAAGGAGCTATGTAAAAAAAACAGAAGATAAATAGAACTGTAAAAATGTTTTTGAAATGGAAATCCTATATAACATCACATTTGAACGTACATATGTTTTTCGTTTTTCCTATAATACATAAACATAACCTTTTCATTAATTCTTGAACATGTACTGCCCTTTTTTAATCAATTTACATAAACACTGTGTTTAGAGGCATTTCAAATTTTCTTGATTAGCAACCGTGGCTAACTGTAAACCACCCACGTGTGGTAATCGCCAGTTTGCGATTCCTCCGCGTACCTTGGCATTCTGGGAGTGATTCTCCGGCTTGGTGGTAAGGATGTTGATCTTGTCCAGCAACTGCTCACTGTCGATCAGCGAGTGGGTCTTCTTGGGGGTTTTGTAGTCGATGTGGACATCCGATTGCGAAGTCGCATCGGCGTTTTCCATATCTTCCAGGTTTCCGACGGTCAGAGTGCGATTTTCTCGCGGTTTCGCACAATATATACAATTATCGTACAGAGATATACAATGTATAGAATTCGATATAGACCTGAATGCTATTAGCTTGTTTATTGCACAATTTTTATTTCAAACACACATTTAAAACAGCGCGTCTATTTTCTATGACCTGAACTAGAGGTGAAACTAATTCGATTCTTAGTATTATCGATGTTTCTAGAAATTTGACAACATCGATGTTATTGCAGTTTAAAATTAAACGATTTTTTAAACTAAAATTAAATATTACCAAAAAGAAATGCATATTAGTAAGATACCGGTTGAATATTTCAAGTAAATTTATTCAAATATTTCTTTATGCATATATATAAAAGTAGATATACACAAAAATGTTAAAAATGTAACAGTTAGTAACTATTGATAAATGGTTAGGCTTTTATTAATTTGATTTAAATATTATTTTTTTTTAAGAAACACATAGCAGGATCACCATATCACCATCACCATTATGAACAGTCGATAATTCCCGATAGCTATAAATTGTTATCGAATCCCAGCTCGCTTTGCAACACTTGCGTTCCACCTGGAATTTATTTACGTGCTGAAATTCGAAGTTTTTTTTGTGATAAAACAGCACTCCATGAATGAAAGTGTGTTCCGGATACAGCCAAACAGACAGTGAGCAATGCGCCATACCCTGTCATCAAATAGCAGCCGCCCAGAGTGAGGATCCGCTTGCCAATCCGTCAGAGAAATCCCCGCCAAGATGATGCCATACCTTCGCCGCCTTTTCAGCCAGGAGCTCTCTCCGGCTGCTCAGGGCGATTTTCTGGGCTGCTTGCAGCAGGCGCCCAGTGTCCTGGCCACCGGATTCCCTGGAGCACCCGCACTGGAGAGCCTAAGTTGGTTACACAACCTAGCGCCGTGCTTCCCGCTGCGAGGCGATCAAATTCAGGTCATCCACGAGCCAAAGCACTTCTACGAAACGCTGGTGCAACGAATCGGTCAGGCCAAACGCCGTATAGTGCTGGCCAGTTTGTACCTGGGCACTGGGCAACTGGAGAACGCAATGGTTCAGACGTTGCGTCACAGCCTGGAGCAACAGTCTGCCCTGAGGCTCAACGTGCTGTTGGACTTTACACGCGGCACGCGGGGAACCCTCAACTCCAAGACCATGTTGCTACCCCTGGTCCGCGACTTTGCGAGCCAGGTGCAGCTATCCCTGTACCATACGCCTGATCTGCGCGGGATGACAAAGCGACTAGCACCGCCACGGTGGAATGAGCTTCTCGGACTACAGCACATGAAGGTCTACCTGTTCGACGATGCCGTGATCATATCAGGCGCCAATCTGTCCAATGACTACTTCACCAACCGGCAGGATCGATACATACTCATTGAGGACAAACCGTTGGCGGATTTCTATGCGCAGTTCATCGAACGCGTTCAAGAGTTTAGTTTGGCAGTGGCGCCAGATGCCAGCGAGGGACTGCACCGCAACTGGCGAATACTGCCGTACGAGGGCACCAAGGAGCAGTTTATCCAGCTTGCCCGTAAACGTATTTCCGATTTAGTGCAGGAGACGTTTCAGCGGCAGGCGCGAACTAAAGAGCAGAATCCGCAGGCAGACACATGGATTTTTCCGCTGCTTGAGATGGGCCAGATCGGCATTCATCACGACAGCGTGGTGACCAAGCGGCTGCTCTCCAACTGCTTGTCTGGATCACGGCTGAAACTGGCCACCGGGTACTTCAACCTGACGCAGGAGTACATGGACACGCTCACGCACAAGTGCCTGGCCCAATGCAGCATACTGATGGCTCATCCAAATGTGAGTGGCTATCAGTAATTAGTTGACCAATAGTAACCCGATTTAATTCATTTTCCAGGCAAACGGCTTTCAGGGTGCCAAAGGACCAGCGGGCGGAATTCCGGCTGCCTACACACTGATAGCCAAGAGTTTCTACGAGAGCCTGGTCCGCCGGAAGCAAAACCACCGCGTTAACTTCTTCGAGTACGAAAAGCCCGGCTGGACGTACCATGCTAAAGGACTGTGGTACTACCTGCCAGAGGCAATACTGCCAAACCTCACGCTGATCGGCTCTTCGAACTTTGGCGAGCGATCGGTGAACCGCGATCTGGAGACACAGGTGTGCCTTGTGACGGCTAATAAGGATCTAAGCCAGCGGCTGCAGGCGGAAGCTGACCGGCTGTACGATCTGTCACAGACGGCGGAGCGGGAAATCGTCCAACGACCCGTTCCGCGATGGGTCCAGGCCGTCGTTCGCATATTCAGGAATTTCTTCTAGGCTCTTCGATATAGTAGTTTAATTTTTTTCGTTCTTTGTTAAGCCCCATATCCCAGGTAGTTAATTTAGTTTTATAATTCGTGTTTAATCTTTGCCCTGGGCAAGTGTTTCTATTGCTGGTAATTGTTGATTTTGTACACACGCTAAAGTTTGTTAAATAATAAAGAGAATCGAGGGCATGCAGAAGGAAAAATACCACGCTGTGTTCTAATCACCAGGGGGATCATCATTTTAGAATCAAGTGCATATGTTATAAATATTTGTACTATCTATATGTACTTTCATTTAGTTTTAATAATTTTTGGTGCTGATAATAATCATGCGTTCAAAATTAAATATCCCGCCCATCTGTGAATAGTGATGGACGCCTAACGATGGTTTACCGCTTTGGAGAGGCAGAAATAATCGGATAGACCAATGTTTTTAGCTATTTTCAAGAATGTATTTCGAACTTTGTTGAAAAAAGTTGCAATTTGTTTAATTATTATTTTCAGATGTCCTCAATGTGTTTACCAATTTTGTTAAAAGAAATTTAAGAGCAAAGTCTAAGCAAAAATTTAACTCTTCGAAATACTCTGCTAAGTTTAAGCTTTTAACCAATTGTTGAACGAAAAGTCCCAGTTTGATTATCGCTTCTTTGCCACCTCTAAAGCTCTCTCTTTTTTCACTCTTCAAAAACGCCGGGCGACTTGAGTGGCTCGAAGACTTTAGTTAGCTGCTTTTTTTGGCCCGGTAAGACGTACGACAAAGTGCTTACCTGCGTGCCAAGTTCGGGAGCGCGTTAAACGTTATGTGTTTGCTCGCCGTGAAAGTTAAATTAAAATAAATCTGATTATCGCCAAAGGCAAAACAAAAAGAAAAATAAAAACGCGGCGCGTGCTTACTAAAGTGCAAGTGTGTGTTGGTGCTGGATTGCGATAGTGTTTGTGCACTGGCGGCTGGCTGAGCATGTGTGCGTGTGAGCAGCAAATTCCAAGAATATAACAAAAGCAGAAAAAACAGAGTTTTGCAAAAATGTCAAACAGGCGAAGAGTGCGAACAATTGATTATCTGGCGCTGCAGCAGAGTTTGCGTTTGCAAAAGACACCGGCAGCAACAACAAATGCAGAGGAGCAGGTGGCAAGGGAGGAGGAGAATGGCAATGGGCATCATAGTACCGTTACAGCTGAAACGCCACCCACACCACCCATCCCGCCCATTCCGCCCATACGATTACGACGCGAGCAGAGCGTCGAGGAGGATGTTGCAAGGTGAGCAGAGCACACCAGCGGTTTTCGAATTGCTGGGCTTTTCCCAACACAAACAGAAACAAGAAAGTCTGCATTGGCACGTAACTAACAAGCGCTCTCTTTCCCATTTCCTCTCCCCCTCTTTTAACATATCTCTGTCGCGGCTCTGCTCTCAAAGCCATATTTGCGGGGTTTCCCTCTCATTCGCTCTCGCATTTCTTCTCTCTCGCTGTGCATTTCACCAGTTTTAATTGTTTAAACGTAAACAACGTGTTTTTTGACCACGTTATCTTGTTGTTGGCCTGGGTGGCTCAACGAACCCCAGAATTTAGCGAACTGCAAGACAGGCACAAAAAATGAACAGCAACAAATTGCGAATTCTGCCTGAAATTAAACACTTTGTGTGCAGCGCAATTAAAATTCTGCACAGGTGCACTGCAAAAATTGGATCACATTTGTGTAACGCATACTCGTCGAACACGTAATATATTTAGAAATTTTTGTGGAAATTTTAGTAGATTGAGATTGAAACCAAATCTTGAAGTCTAAACGCTCCTTTATGTAACAGTAACGATTGTTTTCAGTGATCAACAAGTTTTCTCACTTACAAGAGAGCACCCTTCATAAATATTTTAAACTGATTTTAATGTGTTCAAATAAAAAAGCAATAATTGCTAGGTATTACATTACAAAAACTAAGTTTCTTTATAATGCATGTTATATTCGCTCTGCGTCGTTTTTCGTAGTATTTCGGCATTTATCATAGTCATATTTTTGTGTGGGGCCGCCTCAAGTCTTCCAAGATATTTGCTGATAACGCTGACGGTGGACTGATAACACATACACACGCTCACCTTGAGAGAATTACGGATACGTTTTCCGCTGTTTTTTTTTTTTGTGTCTTATGCGCAGGGGCTTATTCATAATACACTTCATTTTTTTGATTTGATTTTTATGGGATAGGTGAGTGTTCATCGTTTTGCGGGAAAACATGATTGTCGTATGTTAGCAGGAAATTTGCGACAAACATCCATTTTCTTTTGGCACCTGTTTCTATGGCAACTAAGTGAAATTAGCCGAGATTTATGTGTCTGCTGCTCGCTCTTTTTTTCGTTGGTCTCTATATTTTAATACCTGTTAATTGATAAGTTGATTGGTTCGCTGGAAAAATGGCAACGTATAGATATAATATTACATATGTTTTTTTTTTTATTAAAGCATCGTATATGCTAAGATACAAGCAGTGATTCTTTAGGAAAGGTTACGAAAAAGTTTTTGACTTTAAAGGTTTAAACAGCATTTATAGGGTAATCGGTAGTTCGGACATCTGTAAGCATTGTTCTCATTTGATGCCGCCAATCTTGTTCTTCTTCAGCTGGTATACCTGTTTTAGGGGGGAGGGAAGAAGAAGAAGAGACGGAGGGGAGACTATTGGAAGTTAAAACGCGTTTAATACGTGCGTTTGCCCACTCTGCTTTGTAACCTCTTTCGTTATTCTGTTTTCAAATCGAATTCGCTTTCTTCTCATATCTCCGTCCATAATGTTTTGTGGTTGTCACCTGGCTAACTGAATGGAATTCCGATGATTGAAGGTCTCTGGCCTAACTGTTGTTGGCTTTGGTGAAGAGAGCGGGAGCTCGCGCTCTTGCAACATTCGTATTTGTACTTGAACTTGCAGGTTATCTTTCTCTCTCTCTCTCTTTTGCTCCACGTTCTAGACCTCAGTTCAGTTGGTTATAATTTTGGGGCTTTCGTATGTTTGATAAGCATAATTGTACACACATATCAGAAAACATTTCCGCATATTACACACGCACGCGCCCACACACACACGTGCCACTGCCGTTTGCACTAATTTTAGAAGTTTCTAATGTGTTTTTAAATGCCATGTTTACAGAAGAAAACAGCATAAACATGAGATTCACAGATTGTGTATGATTTGTTATTTCCATTTATTTAAAAATTGAAAACCTCTCAAAATCCATTTGATTACTATTTTACATTTTTAACTTTTTACTTTACTTTAAGAAGCATTGAAAGATAAAACTAAAAACTATGGTTGCATATTAACATTTGTTTACATTTAATAATCTTGATTGGGTGTCTGATTGTCTGTTTCTTATTACAACTCACTTTGTTTTGGACGAACTCGTCCTATCAGTCGATCTGATAAATTGATCGCTTAGTCATCGAATTTCCAATGCTTCATACATAAATGGGGACCACGGTGCGAATGTGCAACTTTTATGTGTATCTATAAATATGAAGTATACGCACCGCTGGTCACGTGACCAAAGATTTTCATATAGAGCCAATGAAGTTGATTGACTTGATTTGAATCGATTTTCATATTCTGACCGTTTGTAGAAAAATACCTACACTCAAAAGCTTAAGTAAACACATTGCTTATTAGCCAACAAGCGGGTACATAATAAAATGCCATAAATTAATAATAAATATTCTCGCGGCTAAGACAATTGCGAACCACAAACAAACGCAATGCGCTCCAGAAACGATCGAATACCCCTTTGCGTTCCACAACAAACCGTATCACGGTGGTGTGTCTCTCTTTCTTGTGCTCTTAGTTTCCATACCTCTGTTGCTCATCTTATTGCGTCTCCTCTCTCTGAGATACCATACACAAATGGCTATAGTTTATAGTGGCAGGTATTGTATTTATTGTAAACCGTAGGCTTCACAATTTATATTTAATATGTTATGCATACTTTTACACTTTCTGTGCCACACTCCAGTAGTTTCTGACTGAAATGACCACTGGTAAATGTTAAACATAACTATTTAATAGCTAAACCGGCATCCCCGATTTGAAGTGGCCACCCACTAGTTGCTCTCCGCTGAGGGCCGTAAACAATCGGATGCGTCGGTCGGGCGGTCGTCGCTCGCTCTTTTCAGTTCGCCGCGATTGGCAGTGAATAGCAGTCGGTTTGGGGGCGACACCGCTTCGTCGGCACCGCGGCACACACTCGCTTGCGCTACATACAAAACCGTATACTGTACGCATTGGCGAATAGATGGGGAATATTCTTGTTAAAAGTGCTAATAAATTGACTGACTGGCTGCCGCGACAAGTGCTGCGCGTTATGAAATTCGAAAGGGTTCGGTGCGAGGCGTGCGAACTACTGCCGCCTGTTTGCAATTCGTCGTGATAAACCAGAAAACCAGCCAGAAAACTACACACTACTACGGTGGGAGATAGTGCATAACCCATAACCCACCCCACCAGTAAAGATTCCATCGATCCGAGAAGGGAATCGGCAGTCGCATACCGCGGATCGGTCATCCAGCCCCCAGGCCAGTCCAGTCATCGTTCGCTGGCTCGCGTCTAAAGTTCTCTCCAGCTCTACCAGCTTTTAATTGTGAGCTGTCGCTTTTTATTTGCTCTCAGATCGTTCCGCCGCTGTTTGTTTTTTGTCCCCAGAGTGGGTTGTAGTGGTGTATGGTGCGGTGCAATTAGATGTGCATAAATCTGGCTCGGGCACCCACCGGAGACTCTGAAAGTAACACTAGCCCTCGATTGCGGCGATTAAGCAAAGTTTAAAACAGCGGCATTATCAACCAGCCAGTTGAGAGTAAAAAAGAGGATTGCACTCTCCAAGGTTCTCTCTCGTCTCGCTGCGACTCGCTGATTAGTGCCGGTTTTGGAGCTATTGGACTGCGCAAACAGTGATTGCCCAGGAGGAGGTCTGCAAAATGCGTCGGAAGAAGTGAGTGATCCAAGCCAATGGGCTGATGAAAAGTGTGACGCGATTTGCACACCACAATCAAACGAGTAATTGCCAGCCAATTTTGGGCTTTTTTGGTCGGGAATAAATCAAACCTCTGCTCAAATTAGGGCATAATCGCAGGCGTGACATGCGGCTGTCTGCAACACCGGCAGCAGTCAGATAAGATAGGGATGTCCTCCTCCCCAGAGTTTGCCGCTTTCACTCCCTTGGATACACCGACAAATTTGTATGTGATGCACACGGAGAACAGCGTGAAATTTGGTTGAAAGTTCAAATAAAAAATTTTAATGTTAGTTCGGGATAACTGTTATTTATCAACTGATAATTGATTTCGCTAAAAACTCGATTCAAACACTCATTGATATAGTCCTAAAAAAAAAGATATATTATATTGCGACAATATGAAAATTAATATACATTAACTTAGCAATTTAATCACTTTATCGCAGATGTAAAATATATTGAGTGAAAAATTCCTTGTTCAATAAATTACACACCGTAATACTAAAGCTTTTTTCTGAGTGCAGTAGGTATATTTATCTGGGTTATCGGCGATTAAGCGGCACTTGTCCGCCGTTGCAATTAGCGAAACAATTAGGACAAGCCCCTAGATTAATGCAAATATACTATACTATATTTAACGTCATCATCTACTCTTTTTTTTTTTGATCTTTTAGAGTTGAGTACCGTGTGAAGCAGACGCCTTCGCGTCCAGTGCAGATGACTCGAAATCGGATTGGTGCTTTGGAGGAGGACATGCCTCCCGAAGATGAGCTGGCGGCGCACTATGAGGCCTTCGGCACTACTCCGCCACGTACCAGGCTCAAAATCAAGAACCGCGACTGGGAACGCAAACAGAAGGTGGTCAATGTGACAGCGTGAGTATCAGTACAGTCAATCAGTAAATGCGGTGTGCTCCATATGGATAAGGCATCAGGATGGCCGCGATAAGGGTTTGCGTCCGTGCTAGGTACGTGATCGGGAATAGTGACGAACGCAAACTCACCAAATGACCATATGCTACCATATGCCGCATCTGATAGTGCCATCTCTATGGCTGATGTCATTTTCGTAATCACTGTTATTAGAAAATGGAAATAATTTTAAATAACCTTGAAGTATTTAATATCCATTTACAAATAAATATGTTTCAAGAATTGCCCATTTTACACAGTTTAAAATTTGATTTTAATATAAATTACAAAAATCTCAGATAATTATTTGGAAATTAATATCCAGAAATATATAGAATTTCAGGGTGTAACCTCAAGAATATGCAAATAACAGTAGTCTTTTTATTATAATAAAAAAATGCAGATCTCCTGTGTTGTTAATGGTATCCGCTTTTTTTTATATTAGCGACCACTTTCTAAACGCTTTTTCTCAGTTCCGCAGACTTACCGGCCAGTGTGGGTGGCACCCCCAAAAAGACCAGGACGGCCAGATCCCGCGTCCTGCGGCGCAACACTATGGACTGCGCCCTGCTCAACGAGATGTTTGTCAACGATGAGAGCAAGCGGACGGACAAGCGGCTGCAGTCACTCCTTCGCGACTCGGAACGTGAGATGAAGAACTCGTTGGCCACAACGGCGGTGGCTGCTCCACGAGGTAACAGCTTCCACGAGACAGCTCATCCGCTGGAGTCTCTGGACCAGATCATGCCGCTCAATTCGGAGGCAATGGCGCCGATTCCACTGCGAATTGCTTCCAAGGTGGTGGAGAGCTGCAATCGCTATCGCTGCGTGTCCTCACGTCCCATTGGGTATCGCTCCTCGGCGCCGCCGTTGGCTTTCGCTGCCCAACTTCCCGCTGGAATGCTAAGGAGTGATGGAAGAGCAACACCTGGGTTGGGGAAAAGAAAGGACTTCCACGAAACGTTTGCCAATCTAATTAAGCTCGGTAGCGTAGATCGACAGGACGCCAAACTATCACAGGAGGAGCACACCTGGCAGACTGAGCTGAAGGATCTCATCTGGCTAGAGCTACAGGCCTGGCAAGCAGACCGAACTGTGGAGCAGCAGGACAAGTACCTTTTCGAAGCGCGTCAGGGAGTCTCCGATCTGCTCACCCACATTATAAACTACAAGTTCCAGCCGCGTTATCGCCGCGAGCCGAGTCTGATAAGCTTGGATAGTGGCACTCATTCCGATAGCAATTCTAATGCCAGCTGTATGTGAAACCATTCTTCAAAAGTAAACCCCTTATTATTTATTATTTAAATCTATTCTCCAGCTCCACTGCCCAGCAAGATGTGCCAAGGATGCATGTCGCTGTACTGCAAGGATTGCATGGATCATCAGGAGTTGGCGCTGCGAGAAGTGGAGGGTATGCTGACGCGCCTGGAAGCTGCAGAGGCACTCTACCCTTCCTCACAGGCCATGGGCGCCCTGCATCCCATTTACAAATCACAGAGCTTTGTAGGGCGCATCAAGTCCATGTGCTTATGGTATAACATTACCAAGCAGAACAAGTTGAAGCTCAGTATTTTAGGAAAAATTCTGGCAAGACTGCAGGATGAGAAGTTCTCTTGGCCCGTGTGCACTTCCTCCTACATCGCCACCGACAGCGGTAGTTCATCAGCATCGGGTGTAGAGAACGATGATTCGGCTGTTAACTCAATGGATTCATCAAAGCCGCCCAGTATGGCCGGATCAGCCTCGCGAAAGGGTGTGACACCGTGCCACAAAGTGCAATTCATGTTAAACGACGCCACCCACGTGCCAGGCGAGACATCAAGTAGCAATGAGTAAGTATATACGAAGTAGTACAAAATTGAAGAAAAGAAATAATATACATTTTCCTTCAGATCCACCTCCACGGAGGTAAGCCAGTGGTCCAGCGAGTGCTCTCACAGCCATATGCGTAAGGGATCCATGCACGACATCAACATTTTCAGTGTCGAGCCATTGGGTACGTGCAGCAGCAATGGGACAGGAGAGCAATCCACTGGGCTGTATCGCAAGTTCATTGAAAATGTGCTCAAAAGTCGAGGACTGGCCAAGTCGCTGGCTTTTCTACACAAGCTGCACAACGTGGCATTGTACAAGGCGCACATAGCTCTGGAAAAACCCGGAGCTGAAGACTTCGATTACGAGTCGGATGCAGAGTCCATTGAAGAGGACGTACCAAGGCTAGATCCTGAAATCAGCCGCGAACAGGTTGTGGAGCTGCGCACCTACGGCTACTGGAGCGAGGAGGCACAATCCATAAACCTGCCGTCGTACATTCCCACCTTTGTATTTCTGAGCGGAATTCCGTTGCAGTTCATGCATGAGTTCTTGCGCATGCGTCTCGAAACCAGACCCGTTCGACCCAATCCACTGAGCCTGGAACAGTTGATGAAGGAGCTTAGGGAGGGCTTGACCCTAGCCTTGACCCATCGGGAGCGATACCAGCGGCACATAACCACGGCGCTGGTGGAGAATGAGGCGGAACTGGGCAGTTATATTAGCATTTTAAACCACTACGATGCTACGGTGCGAAAGACTTTCGAGCTGTATTTGGAGTACATCGATCAACTAGTGCTGGTTGCCGTTCCGGAAGGCAACCAGAAGTCCGTCCTTGAGAAGGAATGGATGTTTACCAAGCTTATCAGTCCCATGATAAAGGGCATGCACACGTTAGCATCTCAAAAATTCTGTGGCATAATCAGCAAACTTTTGCGGAGCATTTCCGAACGCCTGGTGAAGCGCACCGTTGAGCTAGATCAACAGATCGATGGCACCGCCGATACCGACGACAACGAGGAGGTTAAATGGCAGCTGCTAACCATTTGCAGAGAGACACAATCGCTGCTCACAGTCGAACGGGAGCGCTCCATTAAGGTGCTCTTCTTTGCCAAAACCTTTTGTCGCGACGTCGAGACGACGGATTTTCATCGCGAGCATTATGAACATGACGTGGCCAACCAGCAGCATGACTTCATCTGTTCGGACGTAAAGGCGGCGTTCAAGCTCTTGCAGCAGGACGTTCTGCAAGTGCGCAACAAGTTGACGGCAATAATTGAAGGAGTGCAAAAACGGTGCTGTTTGAGCAACATGCGAGATTTGGATGAGCAAGACAAACAGGCTGTGCTGTCGCGCACTCGAGAGATTTTGCATCAGGGATACAAATTTGGATTTGAATATCACAAGGACGTCATTCGGTTGTTCGAGCAGAAGATTATGGACCAAAAGGACAGCGGTGCTCACACAGTAGATCTTGCCTTAGGAATTATCGCTTACGCTAAGATGTGGATGCATTTTGTAATGGAGCGTTGCGAACGTGGACGAGGAATGCGTCCCCGTTGGGCCTCCCAGGGTCTGGAGTTTCTGATTCTTGCCTGTGATCCACAAATCACCCAGCACTTGGACGATGACGAGTTTGAGGCGCTAAAGCAGCAAATGGATCGCTGTATTTCGCACGTGATTGGCATCACCTCGGAACCCGAAAAGGTCGCCAAGAAAAAGGCTTCGCCGCGCACTCGCAAGACTTCATCGCCGGCCACCTCGCGTTCCCGGACACCAACACGGACTCCAATGTCCGCTGGCATGGTCCTTAATCCGAATACGCCGCCACTACAGTCGCCACCGTACAACAAGTTACTTCATCCGCAGTTCAGTTTAAAGGAGGATGTGTCAGGAACTTCGTACAGTCCCGTTGACAGTTCAGACTATGTTGACACTCCGTGCCAAAGGAGTGCCAACGGCGAGCTGCGTCTGCTGGTGCCCCAGACGCCGCCGACTCCAGCATCTCCCGGAAAGAGCAGCCTCGAAAGTACACCGCTGGCCTTGCGGCAGGAACGTGTTAGAGATGCCGTCAACCGTTTGGATATGGATCTAGAGGACGGGCTACGCGAACGAAGGTTGATTGGGCAGGTCAAGTCTCTTAATTCCAGCGACAAGGTGCATATAAGGGCGCGTAGCGTTCATTTCCGCTGGCATCGTGGCATTAAGATCGGCCAGGGACGATTCGGCAAGGTATACACGGCGGTGAACAATAACACGGGAGAGCTGATGGCCATGAAAGAGATCGCAATCCAGCCGGGAGAGACGCGAGCACTCAAGAATGTGGCCGAAGAGCTAAAGATCTTGGAAGGAATAAAGCACAAAAACCTGGTGCGTTACTATGGCATCGAGGTGCACCGCGAAGAGCTGCTTATTTTCATGGAGCTGTGCTCTGAGGGCACCCTCGAGTCACTGGTGGAGCTGACTGGTAATCTGCCGGAGGCGCTTACGCGACGTTTCACCGCCCAGCTGTTGTCGGGCGTGTCTGAGCTGCACAAGCATGGCATTGTGCATCGCGACATCAAGACTGCTAACATATTCCTCGTGGACGGCAGCAACAGCCTAAAACTGGGCGATTTCGGATCAGCAGTGAAGATCCAAGCGCACACCACTGTGCCCGGTGAGCTGCAGGGCTATGTAGGCACGCAGGCCTATATGGCGCCGGAGGTTTTCACAAAGACCAACAGCGATGGCCATGGCAGGGCGGCCGATATCTGGTCGGTGGGCTGTGTGGTTGTCGAGATGGCCTCGGGCAAGGTGAGTGCTTCGCATTGTAGATAAGCAATTCGATGTATGGGGCGGGGTATACAGTCCATTTCACAATGTTGGATTATTAGTGCTTTTCTTTGGGTGAAATTTTGAAATGTTTAACATTTAATATATATTTATGGTTTCTTTACAGCGTCCTTGGGCCCAGTTTGATTCCAACTTCCAGATCATGTTCAAAGTGGGCATGGGCGAGAAGCCGCAGGCACCGGAGAGCCTATCCCAGGAGGGTCACGACTTCATCGATCATTGTCTGCAGCACGATCCCAAGAGGCGTTTAACGGCAGTGGAACTGTTGGAGCACAATTTCTGCAAGGTGCGTATGCCTGTGGTTAGCTCGCTGCCAAATGTTGCTAATTGATTTTCGTTTCCATGTGCAGTACGGTCGAGACGAGTGCAGCAGTGAGCAGTTGCAGATGCAGGTGCGAGGCTCTTTCCGGCGAAATGTGGCGACCAGCAGCAGCTAGGTGCAACGTGGTGTCTACTTAACTAGCTTGCGGTTTTTTTTAGGCGCACCCCTACATATGATGCATATGTACATCGGTGTGGATTTTGTTTAGTGTCTAATTTATGTGAATGTCGATTATTTGAATGCCCTCGTCTGGTTTTATGTTGGACAATATATAACCCGTATAAAATAATCAAATGCCTTTCCGTACCGTAACCCCCACAATTCATTCGATGCAAGTGAAAATTACACGTATTTTAATATATTTGCGATTCAGTTTTTAATTCATCAATCGATGATGACTATCCGTAAATGGGATAGATGGTCGACGTTTCTGGCGTGGCATTTGTGGTCTCAGCCTGCGGCGGACCAGAGAATCCCGTGCTAGTCGTACCATCGACGGGAGCACCAGTTGGCGGAGTTGGCTCCGGGGTGGCAAGACTGGAGAAAGCCGACACCCACGAGGTGCACAGCATGAAGGCCAGACAGAGGCTAAACAGCAGGTTGAAGACTGCAACGAATTGAGCCGGTTACTCGAATGGTCCACGGATTGCGTTGGCGGTTACTCCTTGTACGGTACTTACATTTCATGTTGACGGCGTTTTAGAGACTGTTGAAGTGCCCAGAACGGCCAGGGCCTTTTATGGAGAACCACTTGGCCATGGGTATCCATTGGTATTTTATTTAATTAATTTATTAAAACACTATTTATCTGGCATTGGCTTATCATTATTTATTTATTTATTTGTTATCGTATTTACCACTTGGATATTAAGAAGTGCGCAGCTCGGATTTTCATGACTGTTTCAAGCGGAAGACGACTTATCTATTCTTAGAAGTCACTGAAAAATACGTGGCCAATTTGACCGTGCGCCTTATCCAAATCCATATACGTATGGAGTATTTTCATTCACCAGCAGATCAATTGTAGGTCAGGAATGATGGTGGTCTTGGTTTGTAATGCATTTATTTCAATTTATTCGGTTCGTGATTATTTATGCATACATTAATTGCGGCTCTTGGCCATATGGAAACGAGTCAAACTTAACGACAGTACAGAACAGTATGGTAACGTAATGATTGATACACAGATCGAATAATACAGGTAAGATAGATAGTTAGTTGGATAGTACGTAGTGATAGTTCGGTTAACAGTTTAGAAGATAATCATACATATAGTACATATATAGCAACAATGAACACAGCAACTAGTTTGATATAAGTATCTGGTTGTCCTTTAACGTTTCTCATATATTTTCCATTGTAAATAACATACGTATAGTATTTATGTATATAATATATTCTTTGCAGATTATTGACAGCTTTGGTGGATCGCCATCGAAACATCTTTTTTTTTTGCTAACGGCTCGAACAGACAAACAAACACACATAGGTTATATATGTATCTATATCATTCTAAATCGTCCTGCGCCGTGGGGCATCATTTGCCTTCCTGGGATGTATATAAATTTATTGATATGTATTGTTACGTCTCAAGTCTATACGCGTATTCTATATATTCCTCTACATTCATTTCATTATTCATTTACGGGTTGTACATACATATATTATTATATATATATATATATATATATATTCATCCAAAAAGCCTTTAGTTACGGTATACCATTTGCTCTCTAAAACACGAATATATATGGAAATATATTAACAGACATTATATAATTCTTTTTTTGTAATAAGTCCTCAAACAAACAACGAAATTGCAGTAACAAGCGCAGATAGTACTTTTAGTATATGCTTTAGCTAGTATCTTTTGTAACAACTATAGAACGTATTGTATTTGAAACACAACTTTCGTAACGAAAAGTATTGCATACTTGTGGGCTTGCTTGCCATAATTCGCTGACAGTAGGGGTATAAACAAGTTCGTAAGCTCTGCTAAGTTAGTTAGTGATTGGTATAACACTCATATTTAATATAGCACAATTAACACACTTAGATAACAGCACTAACAATTTGCGCATAAAACGGCTCTAAAACATTTAATTGACTAGAGTTGCTCTAATTCAAACTACGAGGATACTTTGGTAACGGATATGTAAAGCGAATGGGTTGCGTATAGTTTTCTTATTTCTTTTTTTTTGTGTTTTTTTTTTTGTCTCAACTTGATAGTGATTGACATCAGTTTTCGATTCCGATTTCGTTATCGTTATCCATCTTATTCCTCAGATGCCCACCCCTCGTTGGGTGGCTCGCTTGGTGGTGCTTGGTCACAAATGAAACGCCCGTGTGTGGTCGCTAGTTACACTTACTTACTTTCGTTCGCTAACCTGCTTAGGTACATTAACTGATATGTTTTTTTTTTTTCTGGTGGACCCCAATCCTAGCGACATTCTAGTCTAGTTCGTCTAGTTTTGCAGTAGATCACGCATTATGTCCAGCGAGTCCTGCAGCGATTTGGCGTAGCGCGAGGCACTCGTATCCTCACAGGAGTAGAAGGCCGAGACGCAGAAGACGATCTGTTCCGGATGCGGATTGTAGGAGCAGCCATAACCACGTGGCGTTACCGGTCCGTATCCCATGAAGCTGTCCGTAGAGCAGGCCACCTGAATGGTATATCAATAAGATCATTATGACGATTCCAATAACATGTATGCCAAGTCCTGAAGATATCTTCATTCTAGCCGATACCTACTTTTGTGCAGCTGATTTGTGCTCAGTGGTGCTGTGGTGCAAGAATTGATTAGGTGGTGCAGAGGTGATAGAGTGCAGAGTGGTGCTTATTAGCGAAGACCTGTGGGCCAATTACTACCTGACTGGTGGAGAGCAGGAAGCACTGCGAGATGATGTAGGACTCGTCTTTGAACAGCTCGTGCATCTCGCCGGTGACCTCTATACTGGCCTCTCGCAGGCCCAGCAGCGGGATGTCGATGCCATTGCCCAGGATGTTCTTCACCATCACCTCAGTCTGGCGGGCGACGGCGCACCGGAAAAGCTCCCGGAGATGATCCTTCTGTTGGTTGCGGGGCAAAGATAAGTTACTATTTTCACAGTGGTGGCTTTACGCTGGAATACCCACACTGTAAATGCTAAACTTGACCTTTCGCGACTCCTCCTCATCCTCGCGATCGCTCTCCAGGGGCACGTTTGCACCCTCACCCTGGCACATGGCCTTGGCCCACTCCAATGCCTCCGTGCTGGCCGCTCTGATGCAGTCTACGCGACCCTGGAAATGGAATTATACAGAGACGATGAAACCGACAGATTAAAATCTTAAATTAAGGATCAACATTTCCTGTAAAGATGCCGGTATACTTACGTGCAGAAATCGTCGAGTGGACGCACTTTCGTAGGTGGCCACCAGACGTCCGTACAGCTTGTAGTGAGCCAGTTGCAGGGCCAGTTGAATGTACACATCCGGACTGACCTGGCACGATTTGATAAAGGTCTTTCCGTAACTCTGGTAGCGGTACACATAGAAGTCCAGGTCATCGATGCATTTGTCCACACTCTTGGAGGCTTGGGCAAAGCGCAATTGCAATTGCGGACCCACATGCCACTCCAGACGCTCCGGTGGTGGCAAGTGGTGTTGCGGTAGACCGTTATCCTCGTCCGGGTGCTCCTCGATTTTTTTGTAGATCTTCTCCAGCAGCTGGACAACAGCAATGCCTTCGGAACAGGAGTGCTCATAGCAAAGGCCCCAGGTTCCATCGGTGCAAATAATGAGCTGAAAGATAGGTTAGTTATTTTTAAAAAAATTCAATTAATTAAGGAAGTTAAAGTTGCATTACCTGCATGGTCTTGTCAAACCAGCGATTTCCGGAATTGTACTCGCTGCCTCCGCCGTGGATCATCTCATGGGCCATGTTCGTCTCGTCCCGATCCCCCGCCCGATGAACTGTGGGCGTGGCACCCGTAAAACCGCGCGCATTAAAGTTCCCAGCCAGCGGTTCGTCCAGACAGAGGACCACCTGTGCCGTCTCGATGAGCTCCAGATTGCGTTGATTGCGTTCGTCCTCCTGAAGCATTTCCCGGTCCCGTGCCCACGTGCTCCTCGGCTCAGCGGTCAGCAGACCCACCGGCACTGGTTTAGCTGGCAGACAGGGAGCATCACTGAGCACATAGAGGATCTGTGAGGCGATCTCACTCTCCGACAACTTTCCACGATCGCTAGCCTGCAGCACGACGCAATACATTTGGTTGCGGCAAATAACCACCACATGGCGATCCTCGTCGTTCAGTCGCTCCCGCGACGGCAGGAACTGCGAGTCCTGCTTGACACCAGGCCGACGACAGGAGCCCAGCAGGCGGTAGTACTGCGCCATGCACAGCGGCTGATTCTTTTCCCGCGAGGCGGCCCGCTCCAGCGGCAGCTCCCCACTGTCCAGCATCTCGCGGTGGCTCAGAATGCCGTCCAGCAGGCGAGCGGCGAAGTGGGCCACGTCGTGGACGGTCTTGAAGCGACGCGGCGGGAACACCATGCCCGGATTCGAGTTGATCGGCAAAGGGATGCGAATATCCATGTACATCTCGTTGAGCCAGTAGTAATAGGCCTGTTCAAAAAAAAAAAAAAGACTTACTGTTTTAAAATGTGATTCTAATCGACATTGTGAATAGAATATTAAGAGATATGTTGGAATTCTTTTTGGCCAAGGCCTTTACATGAAAATCTTGTTAGTGGTTGATATTTCCTTGTCGTGTTCGACACAAATTCAATTAGCTGTGAATTTTTTTTGGAATTTTTGGGGAGCGGTCTGAGTGTGTCTATCTCGAAGCATCACGCGGAGATCGCTGATCACTGATTTCTGATTTCTGATAGCAAGATGCGAAGTAGTATAAATAATGGTAAGTGGGCCATTGAAAGAGCAGTACCACAGTTCCCCCGAAGCATTACGGATAACCAAACGGACGCAGCCCAGAGATGAAAGGTAGGATGTGAAAAGATCTCTACAGTATGCGGAGCTGACCTATAAAATACTTCTCCTTCTTTGATCCTGCCAGTATTCGCATTGTGCTTCTTGAGCCTGCTGGCTTTGAGCCAGGCCCGCTTGGACTACACGCTGCAGTGCGCCCGCGGTGAGATCAGTATCCGCTGGCCCAGCTACCACAGCAACTCGGAGTACTATGTGTGCCCGAGCGTCTACGGCAGCCAGTTGACTGTCCACTGTCCGGCCGGCCAGGTCTTCACCTTTGTCCTCCAGAAGTGCGTGTCGCCAGCCCACTATATCCCAGCTCCCTCAATGGAAGTCCTGCCCACCGCTGCTCCCATCACCATGCAGGTTATCGAGAATGCACCACCAGTGATCTCCGCACTGTCTCAGCCAGAGGCCGAGACTCCGGAGCACCATGAGCATCAGGAGCACCACGAGCATAATGAGGAGGAGGTTGAGGCACACCCCATCCCACCAACCCCGGCCCCAGAGCCACCAACCCCACCCACCGTTGCTATTAAGCCAGCTGTGCCCGTGCCCGGCAAGAAGGTCACGGTCCCCCAGCCCGGCAAGAAGGCCACCGTTCCTGTGCCCTCCAAGGCAGCCATGGCGAAGAAGCCCAGCGCCGCTCCCAAGAAGCCAGCTGCTCCGACTCCATCCAAGGCCGCCAAGAAGCCAACGCCACCCAGCAAGGCCCAGAAGAAGCCAGCCACCGCTTAAATCCCAATCCCAATCCTAACCAAGATCGCCAGTTCAATGCCCATCTTTCAGCAAGCGGAATTTCATTCACTACTCTAAATAGCAATCTAAAGTAATTAAATATCTAACTGGCAACGATTTTCGTTCGTATTTCCCAACGGGAATGGGGTCGTTCAGGGGGAATGGCATTTGTTGTTTCCAGAATTTCCTTATCGCGGTAGGGAGTCAGAACTGGGTAATTGATTGCGATTTCTTGTTATGCACGGAATATTTTGATAGGCCGCCATAGACATCTGAATTCGATAATGTGAAACGAAAAGGAAAAAGTGACGAACAGATAGGAGCTGCCAGTCAGAACTGAACTAAATGGTCATTAGTTTGACACGATCTACTTGCATATTTTAAATGCAAATTCTAGAAATAGCAGTGAGAGGTACGAGAAGGTCGGCAAGATAAGCACATAAGTTAGAGAAGGAAGTCAATTTCAGGGCAACAGAAAATCAAAGCTATTATATGGTGACTATAACTAGCTATAAGATATTACTCGAAAGCACCTCCACATATCATGGAAAAGTACAAATGTTCGAGAAAGTTGTTGGTCGCATGTTATCTGTTTATTGGGAATACATTATAAAAATTGTAATCAAACCTTTTAATGTGGGAAGGTTTGCTGGTTAAGATATGATAACTTCGATAACATCGAAATAACACTTTCATAAGTGTACCAATCCAGATACTTTAAGTGATTTCTAAACCTTCAACGAATTTATACCTTAATTATTAAACTGAAATATTTAATGCTCAGGAATTACCATCAGGGTGAATGGAGGAGTGGTTCCCCAGAACAGAACATAGACCTTATGTAGCAACAACTGCTGCTATCTGAATGCCAGTGATAAAGTGCTGAGAACTTGAGTTCCCCAGAAAATATCATGAAGTCATTTACCAGGTAAGAATGGGATCTCCGCCTCCACAGATGATCTATTCGCGATGCTAATTGACATGACACTCGGAATGAGAAGTTCCTATTGCTTGCTTGCTTACTTGACACCCAGATACGGAATAGAGTCCGCCCCATTGTTATCTGGCCGAGATTACCGAGACTTCGGGCCAACGATTCTAAGGCGCAATTAAGCGTGGTTGGTTGGCATTGCTGATTTCAATTTCGCACCCAGTCCTACAAGACACGAATTAATCTAGAAGCGGGCTGATTAAATGTGTCTAGCATGGGCTGCCTCCACATAAAAAGGCTTTCCAGCTGGCTGGAATGCATCAGTGATCGGTGAGCCGAGTTAGCAGCCAGACGCATTCCTTCTCCAGTCTTGCAAGTAACCCGAAAATCAAACCATCAACATGAAAGCCGGTAAGGAGCATCTCAAACAGGCCAACAGGATATAGCCATAGCCCATCAACCACATTCTCCTCCTATTCTTTTCAATCCCAAAGTGATCTTTGTGCTCGCCGTCGTGGTAGCCATGGCCGGAAAAGCCCACGCCGCATGCTCCGCCGTTCCTCAATATACGGAAAAGATCGATCCTGTCAATTGCCCACAGTCAGGATTCAAGTTGCCCAACTATGAGAACGCCTCCGTGTACTACCAGTGCACCGCACAGTTACAGTCCGATGGCAGCATAGTGGTGACTGGCGTCTTGACCAGCTGCGGTGAAGACACCTACTTCAACTATGCCTTGCAGAGATGCGTGGCCTGCGCCAATTACTTCCCAAGCGCCCAGTGCAGCAGTCTGCCCATCAATGTGACCTGTGTGCCCATCTCCACCGTTACCACTGTGGCCCCCACAACCGGAACCACCATTGCTCCCACCACCGCGTCCCCCACTACCGCTGCTTCCACCACTGCGGCACCTGGCGAGTCCACCACTGCAGCACCTGGCGAGTCTACCACCGTCACGGTGCCCGTACCACCAACTGAAGCTCCTGGCAGCACCACGGCCTCCGGCAGTGACGACATCATTACCCCGACTGGTACCACCATCTCCGTGCCCCAGCCCCCCTCACCCAGTGACAGCAACGTGCCCACTCCGGTGACGCCCGCGCCCACAGCTCCTGTCATCAACGACGGTCCTCCGACCGCACCTTCGGCTGCCACCAAATAAGTCCTCGAGTTGATTCTATCCAAAACCCCAGATTTTGTGGCTGAATAAAGTGTTGGCGCACACACACACACACATTATGAAAAGGAAATAATTTTTAGTTTTTAACAGCACCATAATAAGTTTGATTACAAGAAAATCTGATTGTAAGCTATCAACGATAAAAACGCATAGACATATATAACTGTTTTTTGCCAAAAAGTGCATGCATTTATTTATGCCTTTTTTTTTTAGATTTCAAAATAAGATGTGATCACTTTTAATGCTCACCCAGTTATCCTCCGCCTCACGCTTGTCCAGCAGATACTGATGCAGCCGCGCTCCGATTCCCTGGGGAGCCGAGAACTGCCTGATCAGCTCCTTGGTCCGCTCGAGCTGCGCCGGCGTGGTAATCGGTTCCAGGGCGCGGATATAGTCGGCCATCGTTTCATCCAGTGCTGGAACGGGCACCTTGGGTAGAGTCTGCAAGAACGGAGTCAGGACAAAGGGTTCTCGATGGGGTTAGTAAGCTGCGTGGTGCTGCAAATTTAATTTTATTTCTCTTCCACACTTGACATTGCCCGGCTTTTCCGGGAAATGCCCCCCCATTTCCTCATTTGTATGCATGACAATATCGAGCGTCAAATGGAAAGTTGCCTTGTCCTGCCACCAGCAATACTCGTACAAAAACTTTATGCCCTGGGGAGCCAAATTTCAAATCAAAAAAAGAAAAAAAAATAGAAAAAGAAATGGAATGGCTTGAATCTGACATTGTACTCCGCTCCTTGACATTTTTGCCTTTTCCGTTTTCTGCTTTCCACCCTCGCACGGAAACTTTAATTGAGAGGTTTTCTCTAGGAGTTCCCAAGTGGGAAAATCGTTGTGTTTCGAGGTCTGCAATTCAATCGATTGCCGGATGGCCAAAACAGCTGGTTTTGAATGCAGGATTACTGACTGCAATTTCATATTTAAATGTATCCATCGACCTTGATTTACCTGCTGCGAAAACACAGATTTCCACTTAGCAACGAAACGACGAGGTATAAGCATGTCGTTGACTTCCGCATACGTCGTGTTCTCCGTTTTCAAAGCCATTGAAACTTTTGTTATATCCGAATACCTAGTCTCTTGTCACTTGCCTTTTTTTCTGGGGGGGTTCCCCTGTCATCCATCGGTTTACAATTTAGATGTCTAACTCTGCTTTTCGGGGGTTGTTACTGTGGCTGCTGTGCTTTTTTTTCCAGGTGAGTATGGGGGTGTAGAGGGTAGCGGGTGGTGGGGCTTGGGCGTTGGGGGGTTGTGTTTTGAAAAGGTTGGTTTTTCCGGTTTGTTTGCACGCAGGTTGGTTGCCAGGAGCTACCCGAGCTCCTGTTGCCATACAAAAGCCCTCGTTATTTGCATTTGTAATTATAACAAACAGGATTAGTCTGTCGTCTGAGCGAGTGTTTGTCTTTGAATTATTCAAGTAACAGTCGAGTTTAGCCCTAGGGCAAATATTTGCTGGAAATGGGGAGGCGAATTCGAAATGGTTTAATCAATTTTACTCACGTCAGGGAATCCAAACTCGTCCACAGACTCGGCCGTTGAGAGCCATTTCTTTGGTATCGACAGAATCGAGTCTTTCCATCCTGAAATAACAAAGAAAACAAGAGCGACACGACAATCGCTGATTAACCACTTGTTGAACACCAAATTAAATGGTTGAGTAATTTGCCGCAATCGTTAGGCTGCAGCCATGAACTAGTTAATCACTGTCACGAGCCTCAAGAGTTTTGGGGTATCCGAAATATGCCGACCTTATCGATCGGCTGACAGCCCCACCAAATAAAAAAAAGATGTATTGCCTATGCGTCACCAAGTATTTAGTTTTTTTTTTTTTTGACGAATACTTTCGAATCTCGACAACCCTTAACTTGATTTCCCTTATCTGCAGTTCAAATTTCGTTAGCTCGCAATCGATTATCCCCTCGATGACCCACAACCATATATCGTCCCGCATCAAAACACACATAGATTCGGACAAATTCGTGCTAGTTTGCCATTTATTGTCTTGGCCAGACTTCCGCCGGCGAAATGCAATAAAATTGGTCAGAGGAAACTGAAAATTATCGGGCTTAAAGCCAGGCCCATTTCCTTTTGACTGTCCGCCTTCTGGCTTCTGACATACACATAAAAACTTTAGCTGTTCTTGCTGTGTAATTCAGCTGTATAAGCACTTCCGGTTGCCATTGCGCCCGAGTAGCTCGAATTTCCGGCTCAGGCAAGAAGGTCTTGGGAACTTTGGGACCAATGTAAGCCAAAGACATTCGAATAACTAGATGCGTAAAGGCCATACATTGGACGCCCAAAGTAGCGTAAAAATCTATCCTGTAGTTCCATTCACCGCCGATTCATCGGTGAATCACATCCCAAAAACACCGGTTAACGGACCAATCGTCGCTAGATTCACCGTTTTTAGCGTTTTTTATGACTATTTTTCATCACCCTTTCATCAATTAAACATCAACTATATTTCATCAGTCATTTTTTACTAGCTTATGGACAAACTTATGTTTATGAACAAAAATTTTGATAATTCGACATAAAAGTGAGAAGAGGCATAAAGTATATAATACTCAAAGTATATAACATTTACACATGTATATAATAAGATATATTTAAGATGCGACTGCTAAAACAGCTCTCATTGATTTTTAATTTCCTTTTATTACTTTTTTTAATTTAATTTCTTTAGGAAACATCGAAACATCAATGTTTTGGAAGTCGGAAAAAAATAAAATAGCAATGAAATTCTTTGAGAAATCATCGCTCCTGAATTGACATTATCATCTCTTTAAATTTTTTGGGAGAGAGATGACGAGCGAGAGAGGATACGTGTGCACACATTCTGTCGTCGACGCTCACTATATGCGTATAAGAGAACTGCTGCTCTCTGGCTTTTAAACGATAGTTCGATAGAAAAAATCGTGTTCAACACTTCAAATAACAATCGTCCACAAAGTAGCATTTTCGAATTAATTGGGATATCTAATCAAGATTTGAAAAATCAAAAGACAATTGCTGTTGTATCAACAAATCCTTTAAAAGTGCAAAATGTCTAAAAGCAACGCATCTGTGGAAGGTCCCCGTTTTGAGGAGCACCTAGTCTGTCCATTCGATGGATTACATCGCATATTGCCGCTCGATATGAAGACGCACGTGTTGCAGTGCGCCAAGAACTTTCCTTTGGAAAAGTTGGTGCACTGTCCATATAACTGCGGTCAAATACACTCGGTTGCCGAAATGGAGGTGAGTACAAAACTAGTGAACCTTTTAATTAAATAAAAACATCGTACCGATTCGCAGAATCATATCAATGATTGTCCAGACCGAGCATATTTGGAGCGCAACAATGTGCCTAGTGATGAGTTGCCTTCTTTGGCACAGCGACCGCGTGGTGTTGAGGTGGAGAGCGAAGAGGATTGGGATGCCGAACCGCCATCTCAGACGTACAACCCTAGTCTTCACTGCGAGAGGAGCATGGTTATCCGTACCATACATGGAGCTACACGATCCGCTCGTCGAGAATTCCGCAAACGCGAGCAAAAGCGATTAAATGATTTAAATCCATAGATCAAGTTTACGAGTAGTAAAATAAAGAGCACAGCTCAAAAATAATTTAGTAATTACATTTTTCATTTCAAGCACTTATTTAAACATGACTAATTCCTTTCTAAGGTAACAAGGCCCTTATCTAAAATGCTTGCCACATAAGGGGACATTGAGCTGATTGAAGCACGGCCATCTAGCTTTGTGGAGCTGTTTGATTTCCAACTAAATCGACCCCACCCACCTTCGAAGCGGCAGGACAATCATAATGTTATTAATAAAAGTGTTCTATGGCAATCGGGATAAAAGGAAAACGAGCAGAAACGGCAAACAGGCCTTTATTTCCCTTTGAACCGAAGTGGGAGTAGAGCCACGCGCCTCACCCACAACGATGTCAAATTTAATGCAATTTATTATCCTTTTTTCATTATCTCGCTAAAGATGCCCTAGTTGAGCAACTACATAGCTGGCGGAGGTAATCATACAATGGAGTCACGTGGCGGCAATTTGAACGTCCGTTCCTTTGTTGTCCTTGCCGAGCTGGAACAACAGCAACCACAAAATGTAACCTTTCCGGGGTCACCCATCTACCCATCATACCCATCAGCAAATTGTAATAAATTGTATTAGGAAGCGTCGTTGAGAAATTCAAATTAAGTAATTAAACCTCTGGTTTGGGGCCACTCTTTTCTGGGGTGGCCCATCGCTCATCTCACTGGCTAATGGATTTGGGGTAGCTGTATCTCGCTAGCTTAATAGAGCAAATATCACTTTTTATAAGAACTTGGCGCTTGTTACTTTCTCTTTGATGTCCAAATATAAATTTCAATTACCAAGTTTTCCGCTGACCAGGACTAGGAAAACACAAAATGAGCCTCCCTAATGAAAATGAATTGAATGTTGATGGGGCAAGTTCCAGAACTAGATGCAAAAATCATAAGTTTGTTATCTTTACTAAAAATAATTATAAAATGTACAAAAATGTAAAATAATATTAGGAAATAAATTTTAAAAAAAATAAACTAAAGTACTAATGCTAAAATAGGAATGGAATCCCATCTGTTTTCCCTTCCAAGAGCTAAAAATGTATCTGCTGCGTCACCTTTAATTGTATGCATTGGCAGCGACACTTTTCCAATTGATTGATTGATGGCCAGGATTTCTGATTAGGCAGACAGACGGCTAATCAGATATTCATGCATCATTTCGGTGGCAGACACAGCGCAGTTCCGTTTCCGGAACTTGGGGACTTACCCCAAAGTAATGCTCCCCTTTCCTTTTCATTCCATGTAGCTGTCTGCTTCAATTTGCTCGTATCTGTCAGTTTTGTGCCAACTCATGATTCGATTTGGGCCCAGCCATAACATTGCGGATAGAGATCGATGCCTCGTTATTATTATGGTTGAATATATTGGATAATGGGAACGGGATGGGATGGGATGGCGATATGCCGGAGACATTTCACACATTAACGGCGAGGAATCTTGGGCTTAATGCCAACACGCCCCTACTTTAAATGCTGGCCAATAAAACGCGTCAGTAAACCGAGGGCTCATTATTAAGCTGCAAAAATCACGCTCGAATTCATGGCATTCCGAGCTACCCATTCCAAAAAAATAAAGGACGAAGCAAGCACCAACGACGGGCAACTTACGCCGCCTGTCAGACAATGCGATAAAAATGTAATCCCAATGAAAAATAATGTTTCTGCCGGCATGATTCCAATTTAGCTACAGTCGACCCCAAGCTCAGCCGTAGCTCATTAGGACCAGTCCAAATAGCAGATGCCGGCAACCGGAGCAAATGAAGGAGAAGAATTTAAAAAGGCAAAACAAATCCGCACCCCAAGGAGGCGGCAGGATGAGGGCGCGACACGTTGCGACTACATAAAACACCCGTCGAACAGGCCGGAACCCCAAACCGCAGCCACCAACTGGTACCAGCGTTCGGTGGTGAATGAAGTTGCACTGGGAAAATAAAAGGGATGAATCCTTAAAGAAAGTTTTGCCAAGAAAAGGTATTAGATATTAAGGCATATTCAAAGAGTTCATATCTTATTTAAGATCCTTGTATATAAAGAAATGCATTCCAATTGATTTCAATTCTTTTGGCTTTTTGCAATCATACTGATTTTTTTCAGTGCCGGCGTCTGGCGGGGTCATAACATTGTCGGATGTCGAAACAAGCGATGAATGGTCGAGTGAATGAGTTTTCCTCCTTTTGTTCGGTTTGGCTGCTCGTAAAGGGCTTTCTTCCATTCACAAGGGTGGACCTGGACCAGGATGGAGGATGTCGATGGGCATGATGGGGGCTCCCATCGCCGTCGCCATCGCACGCACATCGCAATTGAGCCGTAAATCCTTTACGGTCTTAGCGCCGTTGTTTCACGGCGAATGGGACTACATTGCGCTTTTGTGGATATGAGCAGGGATTTTTCTCTTTTCAGCAGCAAATGCCTAGCATACTTTTGTGCGCCAAACTCAAATTAACTGCCGCATTGTGGCATTGGAAATTCTTTTAATTGTTCAGATTGAAACAAGCGGAAAGCGTAAATTGCTTGGGCTTTGTGCCGGAGATTGCTATTCTGCTGACTTGTACTTGCACTTGGCTTGCGGTTTGCGGCCAAGCAGTCAGAATATTTCGACAGACACGCCCGAGAATCGTTCCACCTTTCGTTTGCGGCTGAATCTGTATCTCAGCCTGGGGCATCATCCCCCAAAAATCCGAAATAAGTAAGTAGACGAAAAAGTTGGCTGTTCGTGACTCGTGCCAAAGTTGCTAATGGAAATTGCAAACATAAAATCATTTTCCACACAAATTTCTGGCCTCCGGGGCACGCACACAATTCCCCAACGGAAAGTTCGTGGGCTCTTTTTGGCTGGAGATGTCCATAGGTACACATACTAACCCCCAGATCTGGGAGATGAACGCTAGAATTCCAAAGTTTCCGAATACCGACTTGGCACGAAACCAAAACCAGGTGTACACACAATGCGGCTCGATTTTAATCGAAACAGAAGGTCCTTTTTCGCTCACATTAGCTAATTAATTGCATTAATCGTTAATAGATCAGATGAGCTGCCAGTTTCCATTAAGAAAAGACTCGTTTTTCCATGGTTAACAATTATATTTCAATAGTACATGTTTGTTTTGTGTTGTTTGTCCTCTGTTTCTGTTGTGGTGGTTGGGTGTGTGTTTATGGGTGTGTGGGTGTGGGTGGGTGTGTGTTGGGTGTGTCGCTCTGTAATAATGCATTATCTTTCCACTATAGCTCATGCCAATATCTGTATGCTTTAATGTACGTTCGGTTATAATTTTTTTTCTGCTCGTTCAATTCATTATTCATAGCATTTTCCAATAGCCGAAAGCAGGCAACTGCCATTTGGAATTCTCTTTCTTCGATGCAGTTCAAATACGTTTATAGAGTCATGTGTGCGAGTTTTCTATTTGTATTTTACCCTTGAACAAATCCGGCAAATGCCAATTTGTATTTGTTTAAGCTTTCAATTTTTGCCGACTTATGCCGTGAATGAATCTTAAGGAAAATATACAAACATCGATCCGAACTTGAATGGTGTTTGGTTTTCGAGGCAGTTCCTGCTTCTTTCCCTATTGCTTACATTTGATTTTAGAGGGTTTTTGGGTTTGTTTTAGCCATATTAAGTCATCGAACATCGATTCGCTTTCGTTCGTTTTGATATGCATAGCACTTAGTTTGCTTAGTTTGGTTTTGGGGATAGTTGAAGAACGGTTTGATATACAGATACAAACATAATTACGTATAGAATATAGATGGATAGACTTGGAAATTGAACAGCAACGTTACAGAACTGGGATTTGGATACTTGGTAAAATTTGAGTTACTCTTCTGGTTTGCATTTGCATTTGCTTAATTATTTGTATTTGTTATTATAATTTCCATCGTTTATCGTTATAATTATTGTTAGATATGTAACACAAACGTCTATAACATTAGCCGAAACAAATTGCAAAGATCTTTGTTATAATTTAGCTCTGTACCATCTATGTAAGTATGTACTTGAAACACTTTGACTTCTACCGAAATGGACATTCGAAACTAACAATATGTCTTATATACAATACAAAACCGAACTCGGGGGCATTACATAACTTTGTCGACTTCACTTACGAACTCATTTTATTTTGTCTAGGGTATACAATTAAATTTTCTAAAACATTCTTCACACGCACAACACATAGAAACTGTCGGAGAGGCAATTCTCATATGAAAAAATATCAAATTATTTTTCTGTGCTACTGGTTTTGTTGCCAAGGTAAAATCCCTATATCATTTAGTATATATACGATATTAAAAAATGAATTTTGTTCATTAATTATCCATAGCGCACAGTTATTGCATATAATTCATAATTCATATAATGCTATTGAACATTCAACACTTGTAATACGCAGAGTATAACCACTCGATTAACCGCTATCGTGTTTAATAATTCATTTTATAAATGTATATTTCACTTATATGTATGTTGTTATCATACATCTCTCTTATGCTTTTATTTTAATAATTATATTTATAATTATTTACTCGTAACACATACAGTTTATGCGTTCCATTTGCTCTTATTTGTTTAGTAAGTTATTACACATTGCCGGCACTGCTACACACATCCTTCAGGCTCTTCACCATCGACCTTCAGGGTCCTCGTCCTTTGAGTACATAATGTGATGGTTATTACTTAGCTGTATATTTATATATGTATATATAATATTTATTTGTAAACCAAAATCGGAAGATTCATATACATGTTGCGCTTTACCAAACTTTGGTTAAAACTGTTCAAATCTATTGAAATATCGAATGCCTGAAATTGTCATGTTTTTTTTATTTGTTTGACATCTATCTACGTCCAGTTTCGAAAGTCATGTAAAAATCAATCATATTTTAGTGAAAGGAACGGACTAAAGTTAATGTATAATTATTTTTGAACGGAATTTCAATCCACATGACTTTACATGACTTTAAGACCTGGCATTTTTGTTTTTAGATGATTGTTTCAAAGGAAACTTAATTAAATATTGCTTTTTCGGTGTCTTGTTATACATGTTCATATATATTGATGTATATATGTTTATTTAGTTGTTATTAAAATTCTATTGTTAGCTACTTAAATAAACAAGGTTATAATATGTTACATAATAATATATATATTATTTGACTATATTAATCATTCATCTTGTATTCTTCTTCGCTTTATATATATGTAGTTGCTTTAACACTTCTTACGTCACCACTACTTCGTCATCGTTTTAATTGATACATTTGATGGGAGATTTTTTCATGAGTTTAATTCATATTATAGTTAGAGCCTTTCTACAGTTTTGTAAATTTGTAGAACTATGTATATATTTGTTAAGTACATGTATTTAGTGTCGGTAAAATAGGGAAAATAATGGAATTTAATTAAATATAAAGCTGGTAATCCATAAAAAGAGATAACGTTTTAACGTTTATCTAGAGTAACTAAAACAAAATTAATGAAAGTATTGAAACGAGCATTTTTCTAAAACCCTATGAACGTATTTTGTAACTTCATCAAAATCAGTGCATTTCTGTTAGTGTATAGCGTATATTTATGTAGACTGCGATTTAACCAATTGATTTCGCTAAAGGAAACTCGTACATTAATATATCATTATCAGTGTTTAAATGGCCGTTTGATTGATATGTTTACGGATATAGAAAGTCTGTGATATATTCGCAATCAATTGTAATTTTCGACTAAACACATTCGAAAAGTGTAGATAAATATTCCGAAATCCATATACGCATGCTGAATTGTATATAAAAGATCAATTTACTTATCGATATGACGGAGCTTAGGTCCGACTAAATGGTGTATAATATAGGGGCAGTAAACTGCCCTAAAAATTGGTGCAGTCGAAACGAATTAAAATACCGTCGTACTATATGACTACAATAATCTTTAGTAAATATGTTCATATTATTCAGTTAGGTTTATCTTTATCTTATAGACAAGGTACACACATTTATGCTATGCTATCGAAGATCTACTATGGCGGCAGTTCCCATGATTGGAACTGCCCATACGCACATAGAGTCAACAAGCAAATAATAATTGATTGGTAGGTAAATATGAAACTTGAATTTGAATCTCAATTGATTTCTGTTTCCATTGGTTGTTGTATAACTTATGTACACTTCTTTATGTACGTCCTAAAACTAGTTGTGTATGCTATCGATATGATACGATATATATGTATGTATGTATATAGACTAGTAGCAATAAGTAATATCACTTTTGGTAATTTTAACAGGCGAGCCATCGAGACTCTGATATGTATCGTTACCTTGGTTGTGTCTTATGTTTAAGAAACTTTCAAATCATAATGCTTTTCAAACCGTAAATCATATAGCCCCTCTGGCCGGGAATCCACTCTCGTCCCAAGTCCGCCACAATGACAACCGAAGGAGTTCCTCTTTTTTGAGTGGGCGTGGGAGGGTTTCAATTTGTGCAACTTGTGATATGTCTGCGATATGGATGCCATTGCTTTTTAAGCGGCGGCACTTGGGCAAAAGTGGTCCTCTGGTCAGCTGAGCTGCTTACACAGCTAGCTTGTATATAGATATATATATTATATATATGTATGCGTGTATATAATATCTGATACTTGTGTGTATACTTGATGGGGCGGGAGTTCGATACCGAGTCCGAATCCTCCCCTTATCAACTATCTATGACTAGGCTTTGGTTTCTCTAGCTTCACTGACTGATAGACACGAAAACGGCTGCATGAGTACTGAGTATAGGGCATAGGCGATCCGATCGGACCGCTCTATATAGCATATATGCGTTATATTAGTGATGGGTATATCTTAGGCCTGGTAGTTTGGCGGCTTACTTGGACATGGATAGGAATATAGAGTTGTTAAATATCATTACTGAAACATTGATTCTTTTTGGCATTTCTAAATAGTGAAATGTTCGCATATAATGTCATCTTTACAAATAGCTTAATGTTATTGGTATATGGTATTAACTTTCTATTTTGGTATCAGCTTTGTTAATTACAAAAAAAAAATTCAGTTCACACTTTCGCTTGCCTTCGTAAATTTTGTTACTTTGAATTGGATTTAAAAAAAATAAGCTTTCCATCCTTTTTGGGTCCTTTAGGTCCATTTCCACATCCAAGTAAACTCAAGTCCTACCTTACCCATCACTGTTCTCGGTTGCTTCAACATTCGTGTATGATACAAAACTTGGTGCGGTGCAAGGCATTAACTAGCTGCTATTTTAACTATCTGCATGTAATGCTCGTTATAGTGTACGTACCACTTGCCTATATGTCTATAGTAATAATATATGTGTATGTGTCTTGTGTCTAGATTAGAGTGGATTCAACAGAGAACAGAATATTGCACACGGAGGTGTGCAAAAGAACACGATTTAAAACTAGGAGTATCTGTTCGGGGCAACAGTTTAAAATCCTTGCCTAAAGGGATTCGCTGGGGCGGCAGGACCTCTGCTCTGGACCTGCTGCTGTTGTTGTTGTTGCTGCTGCTGCTGCTGCTGGAAGGGATTGGCCACACGGGGCTGACCTTGCGGGGCGTAGCTGCCGCCCTGCTCCTGATAGCCCGGCTGGTAGCCCTGATCCTGCTGATATCCTTGCTGGTATCCCTGCTGCTGCTGCTGGTACTCGTACTGCTGGTCATCCAGATTCGTCTCCTGCTCCTGCTGATACTGCTGGCCGTACTCCAGATGATTCTTGACGCCACCCTCGACGGGTTTCTGGTCGTGCATCACATAGGTCTGGTACTCTTTGTTGGGCGGGTCCTGCATCAGGATGTTGGCCTCATTCTCGAACGGCTTGAAGTCGTAGATGTTGCGCAGCTTTCGCAGCACGGGCACATAGGCCAGATTCGAGAAGGCTATCAAAAAGTTGAGAGCCGTAAACCCAATGGCCTCCACCACTCCGCCGGCGATAATGGGCCCTACGGCATAGGCGATCGAGTAGGATATATCTGCTATGGCATAGATACTACCGTACACCGACACATATCGCACGTCCACCAGATAACCGAGTGTGGGTAGTAGAGCCGTGTCTATTAGGGCAATTCCGAAGCAGATCACACAGATGGGCAGCATGAGCATCTTGTAGCCGCTGCAGAATGGTATGATGAAGCAGGAGAAGCCCTCCAGGGCCAATCCACCGGCAGCCATTAGCCACTGGTGCTGCGGATACTTGCGGGCCATCTTCACCGTAATGACCACGCCCAGCACGTGTGGGAAGAAGGCGGGCAGCCAGACCATGCCGATCTTCCAGTTGTCAGTGGTCATGTTATCCTCCATCCACAGCGAAATGGTTGGCTCCAGAAAGGCCAGCGCCACATTGGACATGGTCAGTGCCCCGGCACAGACTGCAATATAGGGATCCATCAGCAGGCGCCAGATGGGTATTACTTGGTCCTGCACATCCTTGCTTTGCTTCATCGCCTCCTTGACCGGTTTCATCACCAGCAGCAGCATCAGCCCGTCCAGTAGGCACACCAGTGCCAGGATCAGAAAGGGCACTTCCTTTCCGGCGAACTGGTAGAGCGCTCCGCCAAACGGAGGCGCCACCAGGCATCCGAAACTGATGAAGGCCAACGCAATGCCAAGGGCCTGCGAACGTTCGTTCTCCTCGGTGAACCGATCGGCTATCATGGCCAAACCGGCGGTGTCCGCAAAGGCGGAACCGGCTCCCTGCAGGGATCGGGCGAAGAACAGGACACTGTAGCTGCTGCCACAAGCAAAGACTGCCGTCGAGAAGAACATGATGGTCAGGCCGATCATCATGGGCAAATCGTAGCCGATCTTGTCGATGAGGCCGCCCGAAAACGGATTCACCATCAGCTGGACGATGGCCTTCGAGGCGAATAGGATGCCCGTGGCCGAGTCCTGCCCGTGATGATCATGATGCACGGGTATGATCTTTCCCGTGATATTATCCCTCAACGGTGGAGGCGTCGGCCCGTCATCGAAGCTGCCAATCTCTCTTAAATAGTCGGGTATAATCGGTACTATCACCATATACAGCATGTTGTCCAGCAGCAGGGCTATCGATACAATCACGAGGATGAGGCGTCGCTGGTTCACCGGCTCCTGGATCTTCTCCCACACGATGTCCTTGACCTCGCGCACCTCCAGGTTGATAACAGGTATTTGGAATGAGGCCATTTTGGTTGCAATTAATTAATTTCAATTGCTGAGGTGTACAAAGTTCTGATCCAGTTTCTTTGGGACTTCCTCTCCCTCTCTCTCTCTCTCTCTCTCTGCCTCTCTTCTTTTCCTTGTTTGTACTCTTCTCTGTTGCCTTAAAGCTTTTATGCGCCGATCGGCGGGCTTGCCATTCTTACAGCCGGAAATTGCTTAGCTCTCGCTACGAATATGGCCGCTTCCGTTTCCGCTCCGCTAATTGCCCGCTCTGAGGTGGTTTATCGTTGCTTGTGGTTAACTGTATTGTTTGCTCCTGCTCTTGATGTTGTTGCTGTGTGGTTTTACATGTTTTGGTGTGCTTGTTGTAGTTGGAGGTGTACGAGTTGTTGGCATGCCAGTGAACAACCTTTAACGACACAGAAACAAGATTTCGTTAGTCTTTTCTTTAATTTTGCAGCTTGATTGCCGTGCTACATTTATTTTCTTAATTTTTTAGCAGCACTCTCTCTCTCTCGCACATGTGCTCCTCTCTGCTTCTCTTTCTTACTCTTAACTAGGATTAGCTGGTTAGTTGGGTCTATTTTATGATTGAAATGTTGTTTCTGTGTTGCAAAAGGCTGCCTGCTGGTGAACAGAAATTGTATTTTATTAGGATTAGTTCGTGGCATTCGCATTGTTTCGATTACATAGGATTAGGGATATCTTTCAGTTTCAGGTTCTTCTTTTCGAGGGACACACATTTCAATCATAAAACGAATACCGAAAAGTACGTGTTAAGTAAATTCTACAATTAATTCATTGAACACATTTGTGGGTCCAGGGTGATTATATAAGGGTGTAGCAATTATTTTAATTGGATTTTGTGGGCATGTAAACGTAGCCAAGTGTTCTTAGAGCCACGCGGTTGCACTCATCTACGCAGTAATTATAATTATTGCTTTTACTTCACAGAAAAAAGACCCACTCAACTTGCACG
This sequence comes from Drosophila melanogaster, assembly GCF_000001215.4. Classification (NCBI taxonomy): domain Eukaryota; kingdom Metazoa; phylum Arthropoda; class Insecta; order Diptera; family Drosophilidae; genus Drosophila; species Drosophila melanogaster. The sequence goes on along the minus strand of NT_033777.3, from coordinate 18,711,854 downwards.
ACATCCGAAAATACTTGAATGCGAACAAAAGGGAGCTTAAGTCGACCCAAGCATTGTGCTCAAATAAGAAATATAATTTTCGAAAGAGTATCGGTGGACAAGCATATACTGAAGTATCAAAATTTTGTTTTTTAAACGTTAGAAAGAATTATCTAGTAAACATGTGATACATGTGATTAGTGATTCATTGTTTTTGTGTAAAAAATTATACAGTTTGGACTTATACTTCAGCAACTGCCACCACTCTAAGTTCATTAGGGCTTCATGGTGTTAAAAAACTTCCTATAGCTAACATCTCTGCTATGCCGGCTATCAATGCCGATCTAATTTCAACATTTATCTACCTTCTAGCGCTCGACGACCAGCCACCCCATTTTGGTAAACATGAAAATACGACGTGTGCTGCGTATAAATATGACCCCTGCCCCACTTTTGTTTTTTTTTGCTACTACGATATGGCATACACCATCCCCATCCATACAAATTCAGAGCCGCCCCTTATGAGGCTTTGGTGTACGCGAGACGTAACAAAAACATTTCGTTTTATCATTAAATTTTCATGACCACGTCCGTGTATCTGCTCCAAACCTCCCCGACAGCCGTGGGTTCTGTCCTGGTCACCCACCCACTTTCACCTAGCTACTCTTACATACATATGTATATTAATATGTATATGTATAAATGTACATGGCAACAGCCCCCGGGCTGCCCATGAGTCAATTATGCTTTGCGACCGTGTGGGGCTCTTGCTTTTATTTTTCATCCAGCGACTTTAATTTTTGAGTTTTCTCCATGCATGAGTGCTTTCCCCCAACAACAAAATCCACTGGAGGAGGCCCGGTGGGTCAGGTGGGTGGACGCACTTGACCCTGGTGCGATGATGGTGGTGGTGCTGGTGCTGGTGGTTGGCGGGCTTTTATCAGCACCAGGGGTTGCTCCTGGGTCGCCCGCCTGCAGCTGCTGCTCAAGTCAAGTGCAGAAACGTGTGCCTACATGTTGATTACAACAAGGTCCCCACTAAACAGACCATTCAATGTATCTCACGTATTTTTAAGGAATATTATAACAAAACATTCGAAAAAGAACCTTGAACCAGCTGATACTTTAATATATGTCTTTAAGATACATATAATATTCCACAATTCAATGAAGGTCTTATAGAAATATTAAAATAATGTTCCTAGCCAATAATCCGTATATGGTATGATAAACAATAATATAAGCTGTTCACAGAACTCGTGCCCACGACAAGACATCAAAAACTTTGCTTCTTTCATTCCTATAAATATTTCAGAATGTTTTCAAAGAAATTTTATTATATTTACTTGACTGATTACCAATTTGAAAGGAACACACCTACTAATGCTGCGTATATATGTATATACTCGTATGTCTGTTTATAAATGAGCCAGCAATTTGTATTTACGCTTTTATAATTTTATTGATTTTTCCGCCCTGTCTGGCAAAGCTCCCTGGACAGCTGATGGATTTCCCAGGCAATGCTTGAACATTTATGGAAAATTCTATTGGCTTGTGGTCGTGAATTTGCTTTGCGTTTTAGTTAGTCGTTTCGCCTGACCTTTTGTTGCAACTCCTGCTGGGTTTCCTTTTCATCTCTTTTTGGGGTCGAATGGCAACTTCCGACTGGCTCAATTAGCAGGCGAAGAGTTCATATTTTATGCAGCTTCCACCGCAGTAAATTATGACGGCCCATGTGTTTTCCCAGGCTCCGGAGAAGGAAGCATAGTGTAGTTTCTACTTTGTGTCTCATTAATAATACGCTAGCTGTGCAGGGGCTTCAGGTGCTGCCTTAAATATTCAGGAGGCTTTAAATTTTCCAGCTCCAATCCATCTAGGCAAAGCCAAAATTTAATCTTCTGCCAGACAACAAAGGACGAAATGGGATTCTGGGGCAGCAATTGAAGGAAGTGTTTTCTTCTCAGCCAGGCTTAAAGCTCCACCCACTTATACACTCACTAGCCTTTTCAATGGCAGGATGATCGCCGACTTTTGCCACCCGACCCGTAACCCTGGGAACATCCGCAGCCTGCTCCTGTCCGTCTGTCGTCCTGTCGTTTTTTGAGCAACAGCAAAGGATATTTACTTTGCGAGAAAGGGGAATGAAATTACATTCGCTTTTTTAGTCCTGGGTGTGCCAGCGTCTGTCTGACGAGGTAATCAGCGTAAAATACAATTTCATTCTGCCCTCGCTCCCCTGAAGGGTAAGACATAAAAAAAACACACACACACACACACACAATATCGTGGGCTTCGTTCGACTTGAATTTGCAATGAGATGATGGCATGTAACTGTGAGCTTTGGCGCTTTGCCATTGCCCAGGCAACGCAGCGAATGCCATTAAAATTAATAATCTAGAATATATTTCGTTTTTCGTTTCAGTGTCAATTTTAAAGGTGGGGCAGCAAATAAAATAAAATATATCATAATATTTATGGTAAGCCGCACTCGACAAAAGCCGGCGGAAAATCCTCACAAGTGTTAGGTCCGCAATATGGATTTGGATTCGAGATACCATCCCCCTTTCAAATGGACTGGTCTTGTAAAACTTTCCGCAAGTGGTGTAAGCTGCTTTGTTCAAGTGGCCCGAAGGGTTGAAGTTCTGTTAGGGGGTGGGCAGCAGTGCAGTAGTAGTTGTAGTAGTAGTAGTTAGTATGTGGCTAAGACACGTTCCCGAGCAATTGGCTCTAATGAACTGTGACCAGCTAATGAGCCTCACCTTGGCCACTCTTGATCGATTAACTTGGCCAGCGTTGCTAGCGTTACCTTAACCCTCTTCCGACTGCCAAGTGTTTACTCGACTGCCAAGTGACATTTCTGTTTCAAGTTTAATTGTCTTGTCGCGGTCTTGCGATTCGTGTACAATCGATTTTACCCGGTTGGCCTTAGCTCGGCTAGTCGTTGTAAAGCACTTTTTTAATTGCCAAAGTTTTTGGGACGATGGAAAATGTCAATTTAAACAGGGTATCTATCCCTTTGTGCCTTTGTAAGCAACCCTCTGTGCTGCAGGTCCTTGTTTTTATTGCTCTTATTGTTGCCGCGCTGATGTGCTTTTATCAACTCCCAGTGGACACGCAGCCACTTAGCCCGAGGATCCGTACTCCAGTTTCCAGCTGCCCCGAAATGGAAATAAAGGAGCACGAGCGCACAAAGGGCGTCATTTAGGTGGCACTGATGGTACCACGGGGCGTATGGAGCAGCTCCTTTAGTGCGGAGGAGTGGATGGGGTCTGTCTATAAATCAAAACATTAAATGGGCGGGGCTATTGGGGGGGAGTGAGCTCCAAATGGTTTCCTCTTTCTCGATCTTCCCCGTGTGGGTGTGCGTGTCTAATGTCCGTGTTTTTGCACACATGTCCAGTTTCCACCGAACATCCCTTTTTTGGTCAACTGTGAGCGTTGGATTACAAATTGATTTCCACATAAATTACTCGGACTTGCCGCACTCAATGCCTTTTTTTTTGCAGGGTAAAAGTAATTTACCTTTATGTCTCCCATTCAGCAGTTCGTGTTTCAAGTAGTTTTGTGCACAGAGAACAATAGACAGAAGATGATTCCTCAGACATCTAACAATTTCCAACTATTTTAAATTACAACTGCAAGCCACTAGAAAGTATGATTCCAAAACATGAAGCTGTTGACAATTTTTTTTATTCATATAGTTTAACTCGTGTGAGATTAGTAGTTCACGCTCGAGAGTATATTTTGCTTTTATATACGAGTACACCCAATTTTTCTCTACGTGCATTTTTTATTAATAACTGCGATATCGTATTCGTCCTGGCAAATTGCTAATTTCCAGCATCGAACCCAGGGCCTAAAATGTAACCATTTGTAGCTTGGCAAATGCGGAGCAATCAACAACACCATCAGAGCGACCCGTTTACGACTTTTGATGGCGCTATTTGGGTGCAACTTCTGGTCCAGATCCAGCTCCAGCTTCTTTCTCCCCCTTTCTTCCCTTTCATCCGCCAGCCCCTTGCCGCATTGTCCCCCTTCCTGAATCCTGATGGCTCAATGCCGAGCGGGCAACCCTCGAGATGTACGGGCGCGTTCTTATCAGACGGCATCAAGACAAATGCGTTACTTGTTTCTCGTTTAGCTTATTACGAGCTACCTTCCTGCCAGCCTTTGTTTCTGGCATTTTTCCATCCCCTCGGGCTGCCGTAGATGGGTAGAAAATAAGGAAGGAGAAACTCGGTCTGTAGTTTCTCGGTGGTTTCTGGTGGTGGTGGTGACTGGGTGGTGGTGCGCCCCCTTTTGTTTTGACACGAAACCGCTATGAACACATCAGCGTTACAAACGCGTCTACAAGGCAAACAATCTAATGACGACGGCGTCGTCTTGTTTGTGTTTGTGTGTGAAATTTATATTTATTGCCTTCATTATGCAGCAGCCGCAGCACCAGAGAAAATTGCTTCCTCTGGCAGGTGGCTTTCGGCATGGTGGCGTCTCCTCTGGCCCATGGATGACAGTAGTGGTAGTGGTAGTATCAGCCTTAATGAACTTCAGCCGGACCACGACTAGACCATCTACACATTCCACCAGACGAGGATCTTAATGATTTAATGGGACAGCAGACACAAATTTGATTAGCCAACGAAATCTAATAAAGGCATTTGTTTGCGATTCTCGGCTAATTGATTCTCAATTGGTGACCGCAGAAAAGTCCTAGAACAACGACCAGCAGAGGAATTTGGGCATTAAATGCCGATGGAGGTTTCTGCAGACTAAAAACATTTCCAAAAGCAGTGTTGAAATGTTTTTTTTTACCATTCGCCAGGAATAATTAATAATTACCTAGTTTTGTGCAAGTATTCTTTTATATTCGTTCAGTTATGTATCATTCTTTTAAAATTATATTATGCAAGTAACTTTCCTATACAATCATGAGAAGTAAAGTAAGTACTCAGTAAAGTCACAAACTTTAATATTATAAAAATGCTTTCAAAGTGTGCCAATAGCTTTATTTACTACCTCGAATTCTAAGTGTTGGAAAGAAAGAGTAATCAACAATCCCACAAATTCTTTCTCTGAAAGAGCAAGCCTACTGCAGCTACATACCCTCTTTAAACATTCAATAAACATTTTTTGAACTGTAGAATTGCTTTATTTAAATATTATACTGTAAAAGTACTGCACCGAACTTAAGAAATTATTTGAAATAGTTTTTAAAACTGCTAGATTTCTAATACAAAAGGTTTTCTTCGTGTGGAAAGGCACCTGGACAGTCCGTTGAATTACATAAGAGCTAAAGTCTTTGAGCTTGGGCGGTAGGCGGTCGAACGGTAACTGTTCCATTCCGTTACGTTCCGTTTCGTTTTCCCATGTTGTTCCACGGTTACCCATTGAGTGAAACGAAACCTACGAACCTACAGCTTTCGGTTTCCTCGTTCTGTTTTGGGGCCATAAATAAAATGTGTCTACCCTGTGAAATGTAGCAAGTGTCGAGCTCACGAACGAGCTCTCCATGTCCATAAAAATACACACACACACAGAGGAACACACACATAGAAGAGGTGTATATATGTCTATATATATATAGCCACACTTGTGCGCCAAAGGACAACGCTGATGAGCGGGAGGCCTTTGAGGACGAGGACGAACCACTTGGCCAGCGGGCCCAGTGCTCTAGTGTGCTTGCGACTAGAAGTTGTTTAATTTTAATTATGACCCAGCCACGTTATGCAAGTCCCAACCAAGCAGTAACTATGTATTTATGTTACTCACCTGTATCGCTCGGTGTGATGTTGCTGAGGCGATGGGTGAGGAATCCTCGGAGATTGGAGACGACGCGCTGCGGCGAGTTCGGCCCGCTGCCAATGGAGAAGCTACGCAACTTGGAGAACAGGGCGGCGGACTCCGGGCCACTGCCCGCTGCGCTGGTGCTGGCCTCGTTGGACGCCACGTTCGCTCCTTTCGGATCCGGTTGGTTTGGCCCCTTTTTCTTTGTCGCTTGGGATGATCGCCCAAATCACCCAAAAGCAAATAGCACACGAAAGCGCGCGGACTTTTCTCGCTGCGATTATGTAAAAGGGCAGCGCGCGCTAATCGATCGCCAAGACGCTCACACCGACGCCAAAACACACACACACTGACACTCTACCCGCAATGCAACCGCTTCGCTCGACCGCTCGTTCGCTTGGATTTCCCTGGCTGAGCTTGTCCACAAAAAATGATACTTCTTTTATTTATTTTTTTTTTTTTTCTATTCCTGGCTATACAATGTAGCTCCGGGGAGTTCTTTTTCCAGGCGACGGACGGCGACTACGGCGTTACAGCAGCAGCGTGCGTTCAGTCGTCCGGGCAGGAGCAAAGGTAACTTCTGTCTGGCGACGGCTGGCCAAAAAGCGTCGAGCAGCAGTAGGTATTCAGCCTGGAAGGCTGGAGCTCCCCACCTTGCGCCTTCCATGGCGCAGGACATCTGCGCATGCGCCTGCGCCTCCGCCGGGCATTCGATAGCCAATTGGCTGGCAAATCCTGCCCCTCATCCGCATTGCCCGCTTCCCGTTTTCCCAGGCCCATTACTCTCGCCCAGTTGAGCACATTTGAATAAGAATCTATTTGAAGTGTGCGGAGAAAATCAATTTCCTTTTGGCCGCTCGCTCTCACCTGTCGGTTTGCAAATGTTGGTTGCTTTGTTTGTTTGTTTGTGTGTCGTGCGACTATTTTTTGCGCCTATTTTTTGCGCCCATTTTGTCATTGCGTGCTTTTGCCATTTTGCCATTTTTGTGTAGCGCACATTTGGGGGCTTATGTAAGGCAAGTTTGGGGACTTACTTTCTGAGTTTTCTTTACTTTTCCTTCCTTCAGCCAGAGAAATACACACACCGACCAAATGTAATTATTTTACAACAACAGATTTTGGTTTATTTTCTTGCTACAGAAATTGTAATTATTTTTGCAGAACCCAAAACTCCCTGGACAACAATTGGGCAATTTCTTTGTTAATTTCAGCAATTGCCCGAACAATAAACAGACATTTCTTCTCAAGTGGGCTCGACAATGGGACTGGCTGGCAGAAAGGACACTGATTAATATCTCTGGTGTGAAGGCAGCAGGACTGCAATGCAGGGACTAACACCCACCACAAAATATATGTGGTATACCCTGTTAGCTTTTGTTGGATTTTTTGACCCGAATGTCGCACAATTTGCCAATTTCATTGTCATTTATCACTTGACAAGCACTTTCTGCAATTTATCAAGTCCCAGCTCGGGCTCAAAAGGCCACAGAATTATGTTAAGATCCCCCAAAAATGGCATAAGAAATTCAATGGCAAAGTTTTTCGCTCACCTTTTTTGTCTCATCTCTTTTTCCCTGTCACTGGCATTACATTTCTTATGCAAAAAGTTGCGAAACACCAAAGAAAGTTTTTAATTTATTCAAGTCTCTCTCTCTTTCGCTACGTGATTAGGGCAGAAGTTTAGCGGCGAATGTTCCATTTTTAATTTACAGAAAAAATCCCATCAACTGACCCAGTAGTGAATTGTAAGATCAGGGCAATGATATTCTGCTGGCTAGTTAATTACATTTCCATTTTTCATTTAACATCGCAAATGAGAACTGGCAGCTGAACTGAAAGTCATGTCAAGGTTAGAGCAGTTTTATTGATTGATTATGGGGCTTGGGTTCATGAATGGCATGTCTAGTCCGCCAGGACTTTAGTTCCTTGTGTACGTGGCATAAAAACTTTCTCACTTTGCATTTAAAGTTTGCTCGCCCCAATCAGCAGTCGAAAACCTTCAAAAATCCAAACCACGTAAAAGCAATTACGAGCTCCACTTTTTTGTGTGCTGAAACTATTTTTGCAGCTTCTTTCATTCACTTATTTACCAAGTAGTGTGAGAAACTTTTAATGCACCGATCGATATGAGCCCAAGGACTTGGCAGGACGAGGCATAGCAGCAGGAGGCGTCTTCTCAAAGGTAAATTAAGGTGTGCCTTCATTTTTGCCGCGTGCGTGTCCTTTGCCCAAGGTGTGGGTGTGGCTGTTTCTGGGCGGGTGGCTTTCTGCTTGCCTGTGGTCTGCTTAAATATAACAACACTTTGTGCGGCGGGGCCAAATTATATGGCACAGCCGTCCGTCGGATGGCCAAGTCGAGTCGAGTCGGGCCAACGTACCCACCTAAGAGTGGTTGGAAACAAGGTTACCTGGTACGCACCACGCAGCCAAAACAGAGAAAAATGTCTACAAGGCACGCGAGCCAAGCGTACCACAAGAAACCGAGAAAACGAGCCTCGTCAGGCGCCCACAATAGACCAAACAAAGCCCGGCCACACAAAACACAGCCGAGAAAATGAGGAAAATTTAGAAGTGGAATGAAAACAGTCGAACTTCTTAAGCGCAAACAGCACTATGGTATAAATATAGGGAAACTTATTCAGCTTAACGAGCTATGTTTTGTTCTAGGCAGATATATAGGAAACCTGGGAAGTGCTTTAGTAGTAGTAGATTCAAACGAAAACAGTCTATTAGAAATTTTTAAAATCCATTGTCAATTATGTCTTATCTTGAGCTAATATTAACAAAGTCTTTTAAAATTAAACAAAAACAAACTAAAATCTCTGTAAGGATATGAGTAGTCCCATTAGCACGCTCACCAGGCGCGCTTCGTCACTACGTATTTTAACGTTCATCAAAGAGATGTTTTTTCAGAACTTATATCAAGTTTATTTTAGAAAAAATTTAGTTCGACTTTGAAGTTCAAATTATTTGTAAATAATGTAGCAAATGTATAATTTCCTTTGGAAGTTCCACTTTAATATACCTAGTTTCTATTTAACTGGTTAAATAAAATTCACACTACCGCTAATAGTAAAGTGCTTAAGGAGGCTTTACTGTTGAGCTGGTTTATATGCAACGTCGATTTGCGCAGCAGTTAAGCTTAATACAAATTTAATTTACAGCTAATTGTTCGACCCGAGAGATGTGCCATCATTTGTCATTTTGCGAAATGGAGCCGCCTAGGCGATTAATTAATTCTTTGCCACAAAATGGGGCAAACAATTGAAATTCGACACTGAAAGGTGGCTGCGGAAGTCAGCGGAAAGTGCCCAAGTGGCCAGGATCAGGATGCCAGAGCCTCGAGGGCGATAAAAAAAACGAGGATAGAATAGACTTCAAAGCGCGGCAAAGAAACCAACCAACCAGACTGCAGCACATTTAATTGCGTACCTTAATGTTTATTTTCAATTAAGAATTCACTCATACCCAGAACGAGTGCTCTAAATCCGTGGTATGATGTCCTACGCCTTTTGGCAATTAGACGGCGGACTAGACTGGCATCTGCTTGGATGCAAGCGAGCCACAACCACTCTTTAACCACCACCGAGCAAGAAAAATAAAAACAAACACAGCACTTGTAAAACATCATGCTGCGCCTTTCGGGTCTGCTTTTGCCCAAGGTGAACCCCCATCTCCATCCAACCCCATCCCATCCAACCAACCACCCACCACCTCACGCCCACTCAACCCCTGTTAGTTACATTCTATCGATTTTTATATAGCATGTGCAATTCGTGTGGGTATTTTTGAATATCTTCGCACAGTTTCTGGGTAACAAGAACTAACGCTAAATGCTGCCAAATACTCAGCTGGCCTAATTGGATTGCTATGACCGCAACCAGTTTTTGGCATGTCCTGCCGCTAGCAAAAAAAAAAAACCCCTTTAACCCTCTGTCTCAGGAGGTTTAAACTATGTATATTACGCTTAAAATATTTCCACTGCCATCCAACTTGATGGCTTCATAGTGCCGCCGATCCTTTCTGTGCTATATTGACAGCTTGATAGACAGCAGGATACCTGCCAGTTGGATTTGGGATTGTTGTTGCTGCGCCTGTCAGTGGCAGTGTCTGGATTTTTGTCATGGGACACGGCATGGGGGGCATCCACAAGCGACCCCGGGGCGCAACGTTTGACGGCAGTCGCAGCCACACATCCACTGCCACTGTGGGTGTCCAGGAGGGGGAACCGGCAGGACGCTGCGCCAAAGTTCATTTCGGAGCTGAGGTGACGCGCCAGCAAGTGGCGGCCCAAAGGTAAACAAGCTATGATACGAACTCAGAAACTGCTCCTGACACCAGGATTTATCCGAACTGAAGGTGCAACTACATGAAAAGTCACCACACTTGGCAGTGCAACATACGAGGGTAAAAAATGGCCAAAGCTAACAAAAACTGATGCGATTTTTATAGGAGCACTGCAGATAAGATTTTTGATTTGAGTCAACTTATTGTTTGTGACTTATAGTTATGTGAATATATTTGGTTTATTAACTTAATTGAATTGAGCGAGAGGATAAAGTAAAGGAAGGTTATTATGATGAAACTGAGAAAACCAAGAACTTAATTGACAGCTAACAAATTTCCCAGCGGATTACCCAACTTACTGATGCTTGATTAATAGCGGCAAAATAAAAGATTAATGATTACGTGTACATTCCAGCCTATTAATAGTGTATTCAATAAATATTCAGTGGATACTTTTGACAGAAAGATTTTTGCATAAAAATCTGTCAAGTTTATTAGCTTTCAAAATGAAAAGCCAGAATATAAAAATTAAAATTTTAACGATATTCGGCTTATTAAAATCGGATACCACGCTCCATTTCATAAAATTACATTATCCCTGCGATTTCAGGCAGTTGCCAACCGGACTGCAGCCTTCATTGGGAATTCATAAAGGCAACCGAGCATAAGCTGCTGAAAATATGTATGTATATAAAAATTTTCAACCCGGTCCGCTTACATTGATTGCGTAAGCCCTCGGCAACACTAATTGCGAGTACTTATAGTTGCAATTGATTGCGCTCTTTATACTGGAGTCGACAAATCAGCTGACACGGAGTGTCACAGCCAAGGCCGAAGGATTCAGTATTCAGGAGCAAGAAGGGTAACATGAGCCGATGCCTCGTTAGCGTGGATATACTGGTGGGAAAGGATTCGAAGTTGCGAAAGGTAAAGAGTTGAGGATGATGATGAGGTGGGTCTGTAATTTTCCAACCGATACGAAATTGTATCTGCGGAAGCTGTGCGGGTGGACTACGCCTGCCAACAATCAGTATTGAATTACCAGTTAATTTAACTGAACCTGACAACGTTTTCGTAACGAGTTAAACTCGAATTGAACTTGCCCCATCCAAGAGAAGAACCAATTGTTAATTAGTTTTCAAGAAAGTATTTTTTTCTAAGCAATCCAAATTGAAAAATTTATATTTAACGTAGAATTTATCAATTTAATTGCATTAAAAAGCAAACACATAAGAAGATTATTTTAGAGAACCATATGAGAATAAGGTTTTTGGTGAATAGAAGTGGTATGATTTATTAACAAAAAAAGTAGTTATTAATATTAACATTTTTGATTATTTGATATTTACAACAAAAGCAAACACATAAGAAGATTATTTTAGAGAACCATATGAGAATAAGGTTTTTGGTGAATAGAAGTGGTATGATTTATTAACAAAAAAAGTAGTTATTAATATTAACATTTTTGATTATTTGATATTTACAAGAAATTCAATTTGAATTTATATAACTTATTAGAATTTCTGTTTGCCCAAGTAAATAAGTAGGAAACTAATGTTGGAATTGCCAAACAGATTAGGAGAAAATGGCAGAGAATGCATAAAATGGGTGGGCAATAAAATCTAATGGAATCTGCGCAAACTGAATAATATCAATAAAATTAAAATTAAGACGACGCTTTGCGCAGTGAGAGGAGATGTTGGACAGCGGAGTGAGAGAGAGGGCAGATAACTGAAAGTGAGAAGGAAGAAAAGCGGAACCCACAAAAGAGTGCTAAGGAATTTCCGTTTTGCCATGAGTGAGTGTGTGTGTGTGTGTGTGACTGTATGTGTGAGTGTCACGACGAGTGGTGGAATTTCAAAGGAACAGCGCCCATCAAAATGGCTGCCGAAAGTGTTGAAGTGTGTAAGTGAGCCAAAAAAGAAGGAAAACTAACAATGGCCGACATCAAAGCCACATTTGAGTGGAAGCAAAAGAGGTGGGTTACGGACAAAAATAAAACTGAAACCCCTGGGAAATGGATAAGTGTCCAAAAATATACAATCGTCGTACATCTGTGTGGTTTCGGAAGGCGAGTCCGCCAAAATTAATTGCAAATGTCGCGTGTTTTCTTTTTCTGTCAACATCAACACCAATGTCAACGGGACAAACGTTTGGTGTGCGTGTTCCTAGCTTCCCCGCCCCCTCGAAAATCGGAGAATGCAACTTTTGACATTTCGATGACCTTAGCTAACTTGCTAAGCGCGAAACAACAACGAAAACAACGCTTGCAGTTAATTTGTGCCCCCTCTCTCTCTATCTCTCTCTTTCACTCTCTGTGTCGTCTCTTTTCCCCTGGCCTGTAACCTAAATTCTTATTACTGTGTTTCAGTTTCCATTTTGTGAACCATGTTCCATTTGCCATTCCGTACCGCCAAAATGTATTTGCTCCCCACGCCATTTCCCGATTGACTTTGCCATTTTGCCTTTACTGTTATTTCATTCAAACATGGCCGCGTGGGTGTGGCCTTGTCACCCATACAGCAGCGTAATGCGAATCCTCTCCCACGCACACACGAAACACACACACACACACACACGAGCTAGGAGTCGTCTCGCCTGGAAGCGGTAGGCGGAGCCGTTATTGTCGTACATTCCTTCGGTTCCTGGCAGAATGAACACGCTCTGCCTTCCAGCGACCGCTTCCAGTGCCACCACCAATGCACATGTGGCTTCCAGCTGTTCATCAGCTGTTCAGCTGGCTTGGAAATCAGGGGCAAGCACTGTGGTGAAAGCTCTACGTTAAAATAGATTGCAGTTTGCAACCCCCAACCCCCCTCTGTCATCATCACATATCGAAAACTATAAAAAGTTGACATTACTTACTACCAAAATGAATGGATGGATTATGGACAACATTGGAAAAAGTCACGTTTTGCTCAAATTTCCCCTAAATTAAATATTTCTGCAACTTCTGTTTAACATAGTTCAATTTAATCTAAAATATTTATATTTCAAATTTTCAAATCACTCTTGGAAGTAATATTAAAATGTTAACTAGAAACTAAATATTTAATGCAAACTTTTCTGAGTGCACTTGACTGTAAATGGAATGGCAAACAATGTTCTAATTATTTTTGAGACGCACAAAGGACATTCTTGCTTACTGTTGAAATATTAAACATTCTGGGGCTTTGTCTGGATGTATAAGCCCCCAATTCAATTAACAGTCTGCAGATGACGTACCTCAATCACTCGGATCCATCGCAATCATTGCAGATGAACACGGCTACGTTTGAAAGAGAAATAAAGTTTTAATGCATATAAATTGTGGATGCCTAAAAGAGGGGCAGACTGTGAAAAATTAATGTGGACATATCACGGAGGCGATTGCCTGTATTGCCAGTCGACCAAGAAAAAGCCAGGTGAGGGCTGACAGGTGAGATGGTGATGATATTCCCCAATCTTCCGCCTCGCAGATTCGGTTTCAGTTTCGCTTACAGCTCCGGATTATTGTTCCTGATGTGGGTACGTGGCTCACGTGGTCCATTGGATGTGGATGCTCCGGCTCAATGACGTCAGCAACGGACTTGAACCGAAATCCCGCCTCACTGTCGAACTTTGACCTATGCTAAACTCAAGCCCAAAGCACTCAAATACATTTTTTAGATCGCCCGAGGGCGGTTCTGGCAAGTCTGTCGCTTTGAATTTATTTGTCAGCTTGATGAAAGGTCATTTGGATTCTACTTCTTCGGACAGACGTACATATGTACATATATCTAAGTGTCTGTCTGTCGCTGGATTTTCCGCTGTCCACCCGCCCGCCGCTGGTAGATTCATCATGTCAATTTGTCACTCACCTGGCCTGACAGCCCGTGTATTAGATGATATATATGTATATATGTGCAAGGCAGGGCCGTATTCACATCGAGGGTACATATGTTTTCTTATCAGTCAAATCAGTGGAGCCATCAATCAAAGCAGCAGTCTGCGGTTTTTGGCTCGGCAGTTGGATTGAGATGGATTGTGATAGATAATTACTTAAGACAGACAGACGGTGGCCAAATGGCGAGGAAACTGAAAAGTTTCGCATACCCAATTAGTCAAGGTCAAAAAGTTAATCCTGAATGCAAATCAAAAGTGTTTGCATAAAACTGAAGAACACTTAAGTGTGTGTCCATGAAAACTTTTAATAGCTTTTCAAACATAATTAAATATTAATTTAACAATTCTCCATCAACCGTACATGTATGTGAAAGCAGAAAATAAGAAATCATGATATTACACTTAAAATGAAAATAGTTTTATTGGAGATATAAAAAGATACATTTATAAAAGAGATACATTTTATAGAATCGTAATAATATGATAAGTATACATCAAAGATATATTCTTCTTACAAACTAATCTTCAACTGTATTTATTCTATTATATCTGTGGAATAAACCTCACTTCTATTGATCCGTACATAATATAGAAAATATTAACAAGTTCTGCCATTATGTGATTTCGTCATTAATGTGCACCTATTATCAGCTGAATACAAAGACTTGATAATTGGTTCAATGTCGCAGTTTTTCGATGAGTATTCGCCTTATTTGCACATCTCTGCATAGATGTACGACGATACTGGTAATACGTAATGGGAATAATTATTAGATGCCTTGCTTCGTTTTTCGATGTAATTGCTGGCCAAGTGCGACGCCGCACTCGAGATTGGAGCGCCGGAGACCGTGGTTGCAGCTCATCTTAACCCAGAAATGAGGCGACATCTGATAAACACAAGCCCACATTACTATATTGTATTGGCAAATGCGGCAGCTAATGCCAGTGCTTTGTTTTTCGCTCCAATAGGAGCAGTATATGAGTGTCTAGTTGGCATGGCCATTACCATTACCAATGGCATCGCTATTGCCATTACCATTACCATTACCTTTGTCATGGCCAAGGGGAATGGGAGTAAGGAGTGGGAGTGGGACTGGGACTGGGAATCGAGTCTTATCTGCATGCAGATAATGGACCTTCTCCGCCTTGTCAAGGCCACAGAGACTTTCTTCAATGGCCTGGGCCTGAGATCTTTTTGGGTAAGGTGAGTGAGCCGAATTCATTATGTGATGCCATCATCGATGGGCACTTCAACTGCCGTGGGGCATCCACAACGAGCCCACGAACGGCGCACTTGAGGCCATCCGCATCCATCGAATACGAGTATAGTATATTTGTACAAAATAAAAAACAAGCGTGTTTGCATTGCGGCAATGATTTCTAACTAAATTTATTGAAGTACTTTTCACTTTTAATGCGAGCGCTTGTGATGTTTCTCTTCGCCACGCTTTGATATTTATGACTTTTACTCAAAAAAAAAAAAAAACAAAAATAAGTATGTGAGCCCCAATTTCTGTACGCACACTTGTATTTTGTTAAGCCCCAAATTGGAGCACTAGCACTCCGGGCTCCATCTATTTCACCTCTTCGCATTTTGAATGATTTCGGAGCGCTCACAATGCGAGTTGATTGATTGTGGTAGCAGCACAGCGGCAACAGCTTTGATTGCCAATCGAAGGTGTTAGATAACATTACAAGCGCAACAGACACGCACCGCCTAATTATCGTTTATCAGACGAATCTCATATTCCGGGCATGGCCCGAAACCCTGGGAACCCATCCCATCGACCCCAGATGCGTGTGTGTGTGCGTGTGTGGTTAATTAAAAGTTCTGCCTCATCGGTCTTCGGCTTGAGGCTTCAGATGATTCAGGTGGAGGCTCAAGTTCAGGTCCAAGGCAGCATCGTTACAGTGGAAACTGGGCAACCGCAACCAGCAATTGCCAGGTTATACAATATACTTAGGTTAAGGTGACTTGAGCTTTTAGATTGCTGCTGGGCTGTTATGGAATTTTACTTTGATTTGTGTGGAGTACAAGATGGTGCAATCAGTTGTAAGCATCTGATAAAATATTGGAAAAATATAGAAAAAATGTGAAAAAGAGATAACTCGTTCACATATTAAAAGCAGGGTAAAAAAAAATCCCTTGAGTAAACATAGAGTTGTTTGACTGTGTGCCAGGACACATAATTAATTTATTTGCACCACCACTGATCCAACCACCACTGAGCCGTAAATCCAATCGAATCCAATCAAAACTTGGCGGCAGAAAGGAAACATAAACGGCTTAGACGTTCAGCAAGAGTGCGAAAGTTGGCTGTTTATTTGGTGTAGGGCTCGACCCACTTCCACTCCTCCCAGACGACGCAGTTCTGCTGCTGCTCCATGAAGGCGTAGTTGTCCGGGCACTGGATGTAGTCAGCCTTCTCCTGACCCTCGGGGCACACCCAGTAGTGGGTGGGGTCCGAGATGTCGCGGAACTTGCGAGCGTGATCCTCGACAATGGCGCAATTGGGCTCGGCATAGATGTCTTGGCCATTGTAGGCGGAGCTGAGGGCCAGGAACAGGCCCAACAGCAGGCAGCAGATGATCGAAACTAAAGGAAAAAAATGGGGGAAAAAGTGAGTGGGACATTCTGGCGAAGACCGATGGCGAGGTGGCTCACCCTTGTACATGATGAAAGTGTTGCAATCGAAGGCCGACAATTGGCATATTTATACTAGTGCCGAATTCTCCTTATCGTAGCGACACTTGCTCCACAAGCAAAATCACTTAGTTCAAATGAGTTAGAAATTTATTTTTAGCTACCTGCTGCGGATGTCGCCCCAAAAACTTTGAGCTATGGCAATCATAACGAGCCGCATTTCACTTGGCCGCATTAATTGGATTTGGCCCAGACACCGAGCGTGTCGGCTTAATCGATAATTAGCCGCTGCACTGCGTTGCCACCACATCACATCTTGGCCAACCTGAAATAATCAGTTAGCTTAACACATGCGATGCGATACGGCAGCGTCATCTTGTCTCTTGGCCATAAACACACAAAAAGACATACATAGTCACCCGCTGGGGAGTTGCGTCGCTGATTGGCCACCTCCTTCTCCGGCAATCTCCGCCAGGTTGGCCGCCTCACAATGCGGAAACTGTAATTAGACTTTAAAGCATTTTGTAAGCGATTTTCAGGGTTTTCGTCGTCGACCCACTCTTGCTGCTAAACGGTTTTTAGTCGGCACATTTCGTGAGGTTTTTTGCCATATTTAATTTCAGCAGCTGCTGCTGCCTCTTCTTTGGTATTTATATTGGTCAAGTGGCCTGGCGCTTGGGGCGTTTGAAGCTCCGATACCAAAGCCAAACAAAGCCACAAAGAGACAAACAGTTAACATAAATGCAAAATACTTTTGCAAAATGACAAAACAAAAATAAGCAACATAAAGGAAAAAAATGAAGAAAAAAAAAACTCAACCTAAAGACAGTCCGCAATTAATTAATGGAGGGGCCGATAGTCTTAAATGTTGCAAACTTTAAACGAATTCAGATTTCAGCATTTGTTTACCGCACTATGGAAATATCCCATTATGAATTTGACACGCCAGCTGGGCTTACAACTCACAAGCTGTCAATAAATAGTCATGGTTATTATGCTCGATGACTGTTGACTGAATAAAATGCTGGGTTGTTTGATTTAATTGGATGCAGAACATGTGTTGTTGATTCTAAAACGAAATGAATCAAATTCACGGGAATCAAACCAATCAACCAATCATTTGTTTGGCGATAATATGGTAAATATCTGTGCACATAAATATTAGTTTTTCCTAGTAAATGAAACGGTTAGCCCATACATATATATCAAATAATTTTGCTTAAATTATATCGAATTTATGGGCTGGGTTCGAATTCATTTTGGATATTTTGGGTGCTACAAGAAGAATCCATTAAAAATGCACTTGCTTGTGTAGCTCCTTCCTTCCTGATGCTGCATTAAATAAATGCTTCAATTTATTTGTTATCTTTCCACATGCGCCGCCCCCCGGGGGGAGCCCATATATTTTCCTACCCATCTTGATAAAGATGCTGTTTTCAGCTACTTTTCGCTCTGCTCCCTTGATAATAATCGACGGATGTGTGTGTCAAAATGTCAATACTTTTATTATTCTTGTTTGCACATCGTTTTTTTTTCGGTCACAATTCGCCCTCGAAAGTATAAAAGTTGCGTTCTCGAAACGTGAGCGTCTCAGTTGGTCCCTTCTATCGAGAAACTTTCACAGCTAAAAATGAAGTCTGGTGGGTGTGAGGTTGAATTTTAATGTTGTTTCTCCGTTTGATAACTTTTTGATTCCCCAAAGTTGTTGCCCTGTTTGCCACCGTTTTGGCCATTATTTTGGTGGCTGGAGTGAGTGCGGATGCGGGTCGCTCCGCCTGCAAGGATGAGTCCGAGATTGGACAGACCTATACGCATCACTTCGATGCCGCTAAGTACTGGCTGTGCGAGACCCTTGGCGTTCCGGCCACCGAGGTGGACTGCCCCGCGGGACTGGCCTACATGCATCTGCTCAAGGAGTGCATCCCATGGGCCAGTTACATCTGGAAGAAGCCCGAGATGCCACCAACTGTGGCCTGAAAATAAATGACCCAGCTCTTGAACGTTCACAACTGCAAGATTATTTGGTTATTGATTGATTGGGTGCCGGCGGGATTTGTTAGCAAAGGTTGAGAATATTGTGCATATGAAACTGATTCTACAAACATAATTATTCCAACTATTCCTACATAATTCGACAGATTTACTTTGAAATTGCCTCACAGTATTACTGTTGAAATATGTAAGTTGGTTAAAACAAGTTGAAAGTCACTGTATTGGTAGGAAGTTGTATATCACTCATACGCGGTGTTGCCTTTGTCTTCTTAGCTTGGAATATACGTTGCTTACTTCAAGAAATTAAAACTGTTTTTCAAACCTTAAAAGGCAAACAATGCGTAATTTAAGGTTCAAGCTTAAACCCTTTTAATAGTCCAATTTAGCTGGAAACCAAGTATGATTAATCCATAAGACATAAGACACAGCCGATGACAGCCGATGTTGCCACTGAACTTGGCAACGGATCGAAGTGGATTTATCAGTGCAAAAACAAAAGCAAATGCCAAAAGCTTCACGATCGCAGTAGCTTGTTGTTGCTGCCGCTGTCTTTGTTATTTTGTTGTTGCATGTTTTCTGTGGCAGATGCGCAGCTTTGGACGCGAAGTCGCGCATGCGCCGTGGTGGACGCTTCTGCCGCTTTGGTTGTTGGTGGTTTCTGTGGTGGCTTTGTCTTTAGGTTGTTTGGTGGCTCCGACGAAGAGTGAGTGCATTTGAAGTGTTACATAAAGTACCAAACTCGAAGACATGCCGCTGCCAGCGTCTTCTTCGCATTGTGTTTTTTGGCTTGGAGCTTTTGATTTTCGTCTGTCCGCATTGTTATTGCTTTTTCTGCTGGTTGTTTTTTATTTTTTGTTGGTTTGTGTCTTTATTTTTGCGGCTTTGCCTGGTTATGATTTTGTATAAAAGTGCATGCTGCGCATCAGGCAGCAGTGTAGTTCGCATTCGTCCATCGGCAGAGCATCGTCTGCAAAGTGCCCCCAAAAATCTCAAAGAAGCAGCTGGTGCCCACGAAAACGGTCAGTGCTACATAAAGGATAATTAATTTAAAAGTACATATACATATATATCACCAGTCATCGTCATCATAAATCATCGTTATTAAGTGACAAAGTCTTTAAACAGGATTATTACAAAGTCAAAGTAGCAGGGATGGTTTATTAACAGTTACTGTGAAAAAAAAAGTTTAAAGCTTAAAGTTCTAATTCATTTATCACTTTTAATTTGAAATTATAGTGCTTTGGGAAAACACATAAAACACTTGGACAATTCATAGTCAACTCAATACTATCCTAACTTTCTAGATCCTTTAGTCACAATGAAAAATATTTTCAAATGCCGAGTAACAGCAACATAACAAAAATAATTAATTAATATTTTTATATATTTATTTTTATTTGTTAAATTGTGTATGTGCACGTTTTCAATCTTCGTTACGAAATTCCCAAGAACTAAAAATCATAAAAATCCAAGTTATTGTCAAAATACATTCGACTAATATTAGTCTAAAGAACTTAGCACTTGTCACCGTCGTAAATTGCATAATCAGCATGGCCAATTAGGAGTTGCCTCACATTCAGCAGGTCATTCAGTCATTTAGTCGGACTTTGAAAAATAATTAAAACTTGTCGCAATCAACAAAAACCAAACAAGCGTCGCGAGCCAAACAATAAAGCAAAGTGCTGAAAAACCAACAATTGGACGCAACGGGACAGGCCAAGACGACACCGAATGTGGCCAAAACGCGGAGACAGTAATTGGCAGCAGTTGCTGGAGAGGCAAATATGTGTCACTCCGCATGCAACGTGCCACATGCCACATGCAGTGGGGGTGTAATGGCAATGGCGCTGAGAAATTGCCAACTGCCGCGGCTGATTTTGCAATGTCATAAAAGCCAGCATTATGCCACAGCCGATCACGCCCACTCACTCTCAGTCTATATAGTCCCATTTTATTCAATTTCCTCGAAAGAAAAGCGCCGATAAAATTAAGTGAGTTTCACTCTGCTTGGAATGAGATTTGCCAGCGATTTCAGTGGCTTTTGTTTGCATCCGCGATTTGCCCAAAACGGCAACTTAAGTGGCAGCACACAACTGGGTGCTCCTCCACTTTCAATGCCGGGCGACACGCTCCGTCTGCTGGCCAGTTCTTGGCATTGGCCGACCCGACGGACCGAGCCAAGATTGACGAGCGATTAGGTCCGCTCCGTGGGTTAAGTCTCGGTCATCTTGGCCATCTCGGTCAGCTCGGTCATCTCGGTCGTCTTGGTGCCCGTTAAAACTTATGCAACATTAACGTAATCTTTCTATAACTATTTTTTGCAAGTAATCCACTTTCAACTGATTTTCTCTAATGCCCCCTTTTCCCGCATTGCAGTTCGGTTAATTTGCATTCGAAGCTCATCAACATCGAGCTCATCCCCCGGAGAAGCAGCATCAGTCATGCGAGTGGTAAGTACACTGCAACAAAAATGGGACACTTAAAATAAATTTAAGTCATTTATTATACTCGCTTCCATATAAAACTTAAAGTAAACTTAACCATCCAAAAAAACTTCTGAAAGTTTTTATAAATCCCTCTTCATTTTACATATTATTTAAAATCAAACAAATTCAATTTATTTAAACCAATCTAGCAATGCTATTAAAAAAAAACTTTATTTTAACAATTACTTTACTCCTCGTTCGGCGTGAAAATAGTTTTATTTAAAACATTAATTACAATAATCACTTAGTCATTATTCAAGTGTATCTTTTTAAATTTAAACTACAATACTTGGCCAAAAATTGAAAACTACTTATATAAATGTATGTAACAACATAGTTTTTTTCAAAGTGCACAGCTGAAGAGATCGCTCTAATGTGTATCATCGATCGGTGCGTCATAGAAAAAAGCCAATTTACTAATTTCCTCGTTTTTGCAGCAGCTTTTCGGTGTCATCGCCGTGGCCGTGGTGGCCGTTTCGCTGGTCCGCGACGTTGGAGCGGAGCCACCGGTGAACAACGCCTACTTGCCACCCAGCTCGCCCCAGCGTCCGTCCTCCAAGTATGGTGCTCCGCCGGTCAGCTCTTACCTGCCACCCGCCTCCGGACCGGCGCCATCGTTTAACTCCGCTCCGTCCAGCAGCTATGCGGCTCCATCGCAAAGTGCTTCATCGGGTGGCCCATATCCAGCTGCCGCGCCACGCCCATCCAGTTCGTATGGACCACCAGCCTCACGTCCCTCGTCCAGCTATGGACCACCGCCCAGCCGGCCGAGCCAGTCGTACGGACCACCGCCGCAGGCCAAGAAGCCTCATCATCGTCGCCCATCCAGCAGCTATGGAGCTCCGAGACCCGCTCCGCCTTCGCAAAGCTATGGTGCCCCGCCCTCTGCTAGCTATGGGCCTCCGAAGTCCGCGCCTCCATCCCAGAGTTATGGTGCCCCAGCTCCACCATCCAGCAAGTACGGTCCTCCCAAGTCAGCACCTTCTTCCAGCTACGGAGCCCCGAGACCAGCAGCCCCTTCATCCTCCTATGGCGCTCCAGCACCACCATCGTCGTCTTACGGAGCACCTGCCGCCCCATCATCGTCTTATGGAGCTCCTGCCGCCCCATCATCGTCTTATGGAGCTCCTGCCGCCCCATCATCGTCTTATGGAGCTCCCGCACCACCTTCCAAGTCTTATGGAGCACCTGCTCCTCCATCTTCTTCGTACGGAGCGCCTGCTGCTCCTTCCAAGTCTTACGGAGCACCTGCACCACCATCTTCATCGTATGGAGCACCTGCACCACCATCTTCATCATACGGAGCACCTGCACCGCCATCCCCATCTTACGGAGCCCCAGCACCACCATCCAAATCTTATGGAGCCCCTGCTCCTCCATCTTCTTCGTATGGAGCTCCTGCTGCTCCTTCCAAGTCTTATGGAGCACCCGCCCCGCCATCTTCCTCCTACGGAGCACCTGCACCACCATCTTCCTCATATGGAGCACCTTCAGCGCCCTCTTCATCCTACGGACCACCCAAGCCAGCACCCGCACCACCTTCCTCCAGCTATGGAGCACCGCCTCAGGCGCCCGTCAGCTCCTACCTGCCACCCGCATCGCGACCATCGAAGCCCTCTTCCAGCTACGGAGCACCCAGTGTGAGCAGCTTTGTGCCCTTGCCCTCGGCTCCATCGACCAACTATGGAGCACCATCAAAGACTCAAAGCTTGGGAAGCAGTGGCTATTCATCCGGACCTTCTTCATCCTACGAAGCACCAGTTGCACCTCCATCGTCCTCGTACGGAGCTCCTTCCTCTTCGTTCCAGCCCATCTCACCACCATCGTCTAGCTACGGCGCTCCCAGCAGCGGATCAGGATCAAGCAGCGGAAGCTTCTCGGCTGCTCCCTCATCCTTGTACAGCGCCCCGAGCAAGGGTTCCAGTGGTGGATCCTTCCAATCCGCGCCATCCAGCTCGTACTCTGCTCCCAGTGCCAGTGCTAACAGCGGTGGATCGTACCCCTCGGCTCCATCATCATCCTACTCTGCCCCCAGTTCGAGCTCCAGCAGTGGAGGACCTTATGCCTCGGCTCCATCTTCCTCTTACTCGGCACCCAGCTCCGGATCCAACAGTGGTGGACCTTACCCCGCTGCTCCATCGTCTTCGTACTCCGCTCCCAGTGCCTCTGCCAACAGTGGTGGATCCTATCCATCGGCTCCATCCTCGTCTTACTCGGCACCCAGCCCAGGATCGAATAGTGGTGGACCCTATCCTGCAGCTCCTTCATCCTCGTACTCGGCACCAAGTCCTTCAGCCAACAGTGGAGGTCCATATGCTTCGGCTCCCTCCTCTTCATACTCCGCACCCAGCTCTAGCTCCAACTCCGGTGGACCATATGCCGCTGCTCCCTCCTCTTCGTACTCCGCTCCCAGTTCCAGCTCGAGCAGTGGAGGACCCTACCCATCGGCGCCGTCATCTTCGTACTCCGCACCTAGCTCCAGTTTAAGCAGTGGAGGACCATACCCATCGGCTCCCTCTTCTTCTTACGCCGCACCCAGCCCGAGCTCCAACAGCGGAGGACCTTACCCGGCTGCTCCATCCAACTCGTACTCGGCCCCGATCGCTCCCCCATCTTCATCATACGGAGCACCTGCCTCAGGACCGTCTCCCTCGTTCAGCGCTCCCTCCTCTTCCTATGGTGCTCCCTCCACTGGATCAGGCTCCAGCTCATTCTCGTCCTCCTCATCCTCCTTCAGCGGAGCCTCGTCGAGCAGCAGCGCTGGCTATCCCTCTGCTCCGTCCAGCTCCTATGGAGCTCCATCCACCGGTTCGGGCCACAGCTTCTCCAGCGCACCCTCGTCCAGCTACAGTGCTCCGCCAGCGGGTGGATCCTCCAGCTCCGGTCCCTATCCAAGTGCTCCGTCCCAGGACTCCGGCTACGAGTACAACGGACCCAGCCAGGTGCCCGATACCATTCAGCAGAGCTACAGTGCCGACGGTGGCTACACCTATCGCAAGAAGTGAGCAGCCACCGGCATCACGCATACGCCACGTGCCTTCGAATACTCAACCACCACATCATATCATCGCCGTCGCCATTGTAAATTATTCCCCAAAATGACAAGCAACCAATTCGCCCATTCCTCTTATACTCCTCCATGGAAATCTAGCCTTAATTCACTGTACCATTAGATGTAAAACAACGAAACAACGTTTGTGTTAAATAAACAACTTGATGAAGATCATAGAAGATTCGTAGAAGCCATCAGTTCTGGGCGATCGGTTCCCTTCACATCCGCGATATTAGCAAGACATTCGCGGAATTCTTCCGTTCGGCTAATTGACAGCCATGGAAGTGAATAGGTGGGGAAGTGGCAGTTGAAGGCTCAAATCGGCAAACAATGCAAATTTTGTGCGAAAATAGCGGATATACCGGATATTCGGATAGCTGCCACAACAACAACCCCGGCAACAAGACATCTTGTTGTGGGGGCCACAATTAGGTGGAATTCTCGAGCGACACAAGTTATGAGCTTATGATGGAGGAGGGCGAGTCCAATCTAATTGAGATTACAACTTAATTGCCACTGCAGATGCAACAGAGCCAACTGCAGATGCAACTGCAACTGCATCGTTAGCATGCTAATTGCAAGCAGTTGAGATCTCAGATGGCGGCTATATGATTCTCTGACTTTGGCAATTTAACCGACTGACTTTCGACTAAATAAAATAAGTAACTGTCGCATAGTTGCCACATTCTCCGCGCTGTGAATCCCAAAAAAATGCATTGTCTTGCGGCATTTGGATATTTGGATCTCGGACGGAACCGATGAGATGCGACACCGACAAGAGCTCTTTGCTCTTTAAGTTGGTCTGAGAAATTTCCACCTGCCATGATAATGCGGTTCCATTGTCTGCGGATCGTCACTTGGCGGCTTTTGTTGGCTCGTAATACTCGCATTTATTTCACAAGCCAGCCAGTTAGTCGGCAAAATAAATAAGTACTGAGAAATAGAATAAATAAGTAGACGGATTGGATTTGACTTTTGGGGCAACAGAGAAACCATTTCAATGTAGATATATATATACCTTTTATTTATTAAATACTTTTTTTTCGATTTATTCCATTTCGCTATGCTTAAAACATTGATATGTATTCGGTTTAATTTTAATTTAATACATCATGTATATCGTAACCTTTCGTCCTATTCATTTGTATTTTTTTGTATTTAATTTCATTTAGTTCGGTTAACATAATGCCACTAAGGTAACTTGGAGTGATAGACCAAGTTTGGTTAACAATAACAGAAGTAGGTACGAGTATATATTTAACTAATTGCAAAACTGTTTGTTTTAACCAAGCGAAGTAAGTTCATCGCAGTTGAATGCATAAATTATTTGGTGGTTTTGGTTTAGTTGATAGTAACTTTACAAACGATTCGAGTAACTATAATTTGCTTATTTACAAACCTGGTGAACTGCACAAAGAAACGCGAGACATGGAATACAAACACACACATAATTAACATACTTTTATGTAGGATCTCTCTGGAAATTTAGTCAAATTGTAGTTCTTAGTTAAACGGATTCAAACGCCATCGAAATTGACACACTCAGAACGGATGCAAGAGATAATAACAATAACAACGAACAGATATGCTTGATATATCATATGATAGGTAGATAATCCTAAATGGACTCAAACTCTTCTTAGTTAGTTTCACTTATGTAAACGTTAAAAAACTCGACCCCGATATAACAAACATACGAGGCTCAATCAAAAAGCAGTCAACATTTATTACAATTTAATGAGTTGTATGTAGTTGCGGTATTTTCCATAGGGCTCAAAATCTTACCAAGTTAGTTACGCATATTAGTTTACTTGAGTTGACTTTAGTTATTCAGATTTCAGGTTTAGATTTAGATTTGGATTTGGATTTGGATTAGTTCTTTCCAACGGATCGAAAGAGCAACAAACGAGCCGAGTGACTTTGAAGAGGATGAACCAATGCCCACCTCTTGGTAAACTACAATATATACTCAAATGGAGATCAAAGGTTGGGATTTGAGGTTTGGGGTTCAGGCAGCGTGTGTTTGTCTATATATGTAGATCGGAAACTCCCTTTGCCAATGGTTCTTTAGCAGGTTCGTGGGTCAGTGGGTGTGGTTGTTTCCTTTGGGTATAACTCTCTAAATTCAGTGGCTGGCTTCTAGATATGTGTATGTATATATATGCTTGTGTATATGATTTGTATAGGTATATCTTTAGGTACTACGACGCAACATGTTATATATATATATATGTGTATATTTATATATAGATCTGCATTCCTGTGCCTCATCTGCCATGTATGTACCTTGTGGTTTTTGCTCTTTGAGAGCAGCTAAAATTCATTCCTATATAACTCGATATGCCTCGCTTTCGTCCACTTACACGACTACTGTTTGGATATAGTGGATGTTTTTCATACCCCGATTCTCCTATATAGCTAACACGACTGATATGTATATTGATATACTTCCGCCTTGTTTTGTTTTTTTTTTTTTGATATGTTTCGTTTGCATTGGTTTGTTAGTTAGTTAGTTTTGCTTAGCTTTGTTCGTTCTGGAAGGACACATGATTCACATTTTATGCATCTATATAGTATAGTATATATGATCGATATGCTAATGCCAGGAATGCCAATTCATATTGCTCAAATGCTCGTCACTTTGGTTATACATACATCTTAATCCATAGCCACTTTAACTGGGCTAACTCCTTTTGGGTTAATACGTGTTCCTAGGCAATTCTCGGGCTAGGAAAATGCAATTGATATGTATTCGTCGTCAATTGACTTGTGAACATTTACACATAGATAGATACTCTAACATCAAAATGAATACCGATAGAACAACGCTTTAAGCTTGTAGAAACTATACACAATAAGTTGGCTAAATGAAAATGTAAACCTTACGATCAGCTTTCTGCAATTTTTACCTGAGCACTTGTGTGTTTAACGTACGTTTCCTAATACTTTCTGTACTCCATTCCACGATCTGATGACCCCAACTTCCCCCCATTTGTGTCCCCCTAACAAGCGCAACATAAAATCGGATAATTCTCTGGTATCAACTGCAGCCTATTTTCGGGCATTCAGCTGCCCAGATGCCATGGGATTCTCCGCTACTCCGCTCAGAAGGCCGTATTGTCCTGCTCCGCCGTGGGCATGGCCATCCCGCTTTGGCTCTGGAGGTGACCACCGCCTCCGCCCGACGGCTTCACCCCAGTGGCGTTATCCAGCATCTTTTTGACCTGCGCCTGCGCCGTCTCCTGGTTGATGCGACGTGCCTCCGCCACCGGCAGATCGTCGTCCGATTCCAGGGCGGGATTGATGCGGCCATTGCGCTCATCCTTGCCCGCCATGGTGGCCGCTCCGTAGGATCGGGCCAGCGGTCCAGCCATCACGGATAGCTGCTCACCCGACTCCGAGGGATCGCCCACACGCTGCACATCCTCCGGAATATTGACCACACAGCGGAAGTAGTCGTAGCTGGGCGGCAACTTGCCGGACTCAAACATCATTCTGAAATTGGTTAGGAGAAGGGTTACATTTAATTTAATTACAATAATATAAATCAAATATGTAGTAACTATGTAATTTACATAGCCTTATACTCACTTAGTCCACCAGGAGACCGAGATGAGCGTGACCAGGCTGAGCAGCATGGCCATGGTGCGGAAGGGGAACATCTGCTCCTTGGTCTCCTCGTCGTAGCCGGGATACTTGATCAATGGAGCCAGTCCCAAGATGGCCTCACCGCCCGACAGTCGGATGGCCAGGGCCACAATGTATGCCGACAGGCTGCCGTACGTGTTGCAGTGCTTCTTGAAGTGCACCACCATCAGTAGCTGCGGGAACAGAATGACGTAGACCAGATCCGAGCACATGGACCTGTCCGGAAAGATAAGAAGAGCAGGCACTTAGCAAAATGAGCTGAGGGAGGGTGAATAATGCATCTTCTCACGCACCACAAACCGTAGATGGAGGGAATGGTGAGGGCCATGATGGTAGCCAGGATGCCCACCACAATGATGGCGACTCGCATCACCCAAATGATTTCCATCTCGGACGCCTTCTGACGGAAAATCAATTTGTACACGTTCCGAGCGAACATGGAGGCGGCGGAGAGCACCGAGGAGTCGGCGGAGGACATCACGGCGGCGGAAACAGCGCCCAATCCAAAGAAGGACACGAAGTCAGGCGTGAGGTACTGCAGCACCATGGGCAGAATCATGCTCGTCTCGTCCACGGTCAGGGGATAGGGTCCCTTGTAATCTGTCTCGTTCCAAGCTGTCAGAGAAAAGAAAATAGACATTAGTCAAAGGTGCATAGGTAATCTGCCCCCCACACCAAGGATATGTGCTTTCTATTTTGGGGATATCTGTTTATTACTTGCTAGTGTCGTCTAGCTAGGACTCACGTGTAGCCTTGGCAATCGCTCCGATGAGCACCGGGGGAATGGCCATCAAAATGCATCCGGCGGCTGCAACATAGGACAGAAGCTGGGCCCTTCCTGCCGTTTTGCTGGACAGCACCCGCTGGAAGTAGACCTGCCAGGGAATGCCACCAAAGACGAGCAGCAAGCCGTAGTCTATGTACAGCCAATGCTTTTTAGGCTCCACGTGCCCAATCCAATCCACCTCCAGGTCACTCAGGCTGCCCACGTGCTCGTTGCTCCAGGCGAAGGGAATGCACATCCACAGACCGATGAAGATGCAGAACAACTGGATCACGTCCGTATACGCCACGGAGTACAGTCCACCGAACAGTGTGTAGAAGATGGCGATGCAGGAGGACAGGATCACCGAGGTGCGGTGATCCATGTCGATGATCACCGATAGAGTGGCGCCAAGTGCAGCCAGGATGCCGGCTGCCCAAAAGACCTCACCGCATAGAGCGGGCAGGAAGAGCAATCCTCCCATCCGCTCACCAAAGGAATCCTGCAACGGATCCAACATGGTGATGTAACCCTGCTTGCGCATGGGATTGGCAAAGAAGATGCCACCTAAGTTTGGAAGGAGGATAGAATCACTTTTTGTTAAGAAAGGAATCTTAATTGGAATCTGTAAAGTTGACTTACCAAATACCAAGCTTAGAGCGTATCCAAATGGAGCCTGGCACCACACCAGACCCGATGTGTATATAGCCTCCGCCGTGCCGTTGATGTAGCCGCCACCCACCCAGGTGGCCGTCATGGTGAAGATGCCCACGAAGAGGCCGATGGAGCGTCCGGCCAGCATGACCTCCTCCTCCGAATCATTGCCGGACTGCTTCTTGCGACCGGCCCAAATGCCAACGACCAGGATCAGGAGGTAGAAGAGCACGATGCTCACCACGCCAGCGATATTGATCATCCTTGCAGTTCAGTCGTGTCCTTGGCTACGAAACTTAAGGTTCTCCACGCGCTGCTGTAACCAAATACTCTCAAAATGGGGTTGACCTTCTAGCTGTAATGGAATACAAGGGTTTCACATAGAGCCACATCCTTTAGCATAATGGTTAATATGGCAGGAGCTCATTTTTCAATTAACTAGCAACAGCACGAAGCATTAAATATTAAGCCAATGCATTGGCCATGGCCTCAGGTGCGCCTGACCTTTGTTTGCAAGGATATAATTGGAGTTGCCCCCACTTCCCACTTTCAACTTCACCCCTCCATTCCATCGTCCCACCCACCCATCAGAAAATGCGTCCTTGTTAATGGCGCGCAATTAAGGAGCTATTGCATTGAGTTTGACCTCCACGGGGTCCTATAATTATAATAGATCGACTATAGATACTAGATACTACAAATACTAGATACTATAGATACTAGAATCTTTAGTTCTCTGTACTGTATGCCAAAGTATCACAATTGTATAAATACGCATAAAAAATATTGTTGTAATTCGATTTTAATAAATAAAATTAACAATCAAATGAAAATCTTCGTAAAGGTGTGCTTTGTTAACTACAAAAATGTGAAATAAAGAAGTTCATTATCAAATTTTTCATTTAGATATAAACTTCTTATGAATGAATCAATGTATTTGTAAAAAGGACCTAATATTTAATAATTTATTAGCGTAAGCGTTTAGTTCCCAAGTAATTCGAACAATAGTGAAAGCATTTAAATGTGCGGAAATTAGTTCTGATTGCAGCCACACGCACGTGTCCTGCTTATGTAACAGACCGACTTTGGGAGCGGGATGGTCGGGACTTCACTCCGCTTATGTGAAATACATAAACAATTCAAACTACCTTGTGTGTGTGGGGGAAGGCGGGTCAAGTACGTCATAGCCACGTCAAGCGAGCGGCCGCCGCGAGAACACCTCAATCCGTGTGCCACATTGCCCCCTTGTGGCTGCTTCATTCACAAAATTGAGCAAAGCACGGAGCGCATCGGACTAATAGTGTGAGAAGTAATCCCCACCAGCAGTCTGCGCATGACCCATCGTATTTGCGGGTAGCCACTCACCTCTGTCTTGCGATTTGTGCGCCAAGTTCAAGCGGACGCCAATTTTCGATTGTGGAGCTTAGCGACGACAATCAAAGAAGCGCGCCAATCAAATGCGCCTCGACTTATGCAACATTTCCTGTTCCAAACGGGCTCTTGGTGGATGCGGGCTGCCCCGTAGTAGTACTAGCTTGAACGCAGTGAGTCGCGAGGGAATCGAACTCGAGGATGAGGTCTCCGGCCAAGGAACACGAATGGCGGTCGGAACACTAGACTAGACTAGGCTAGACAGCAGTCGCCCCAGCGGAGGGACGTCTTCTGAGACGGGCTGTTACGCGTCCTAAAATGTAACCCGCACATGTGCTCCGGCTGTTGGGGAAACGCGTGTCGGCCACATCAAAACCAATGCCACTATGTAGCTTCGCACCCGAGAAGTTGTCGAAAATGTTCCAGATTATATATAAAAAAAAAAAAAGAAAACCAACCACCCACACGTTCGTTCAAGTGGTGCTGACAAGCCTTCGGCTTGTTTGAAATGCAATCGCGTGGGCTATTAAATCGAACCCAACTTCAAGGTGGACTGAATCCAATCAGATCGATATTTGAAAATGAATTAAGCAATCAAACTAAAGCCATTCGGTTTTTGGTAAAAACAAACGAGCAGTTGACTACGGTCTATTGGTAAACTAAAAACACGTCTCCACGTTCAGCCGTCGGACCGTGTTGGCGGTTAGAGCGACGAAATTATAACTGAATTGGAAGTTCAAGTACTGGAGTCCCATCGGCGAACCGATGGCCTCTTCGACGCAAAATGGCTGAGCCGAGTGGGCGTTCATTTTGTGTATGTGCGCAGGAATTTTAATCGAATCGCCGGATGAATCGTTTCGTGGAAGCCGCCACTCGACTCAAACTAGGGGTGATTGCCAGCGCGAAGGAGAGTTGCCAGCACTGGAATGGTGGTGAAAAGCTCTACCACTCCGTCTAAAGTACCGCCGAGTACCCATTAAACAAATAAATATGAAAACATTCAAGGGTTCAACATTTACAAAGTTACAATGAGAGGGTCTTATAGAATACATCAATTACGAGACCTAGACTAGTTTTAAAGTACATGTAAACTAAATATTTCCAGTGTTTTAGGGCTACCAATGGGCTAGTAGCCAAACTTCTCGTTCAAGTGGGTGATTCCATCGCCGCTCTGGTTGGTCGGTGGCACCCACTTGGCGTACTTTTCGGTGTCCTCATGCTCGGCCAGCTCGTCGAGGTCCATGTCCACATCCTGGCGCTGCTTGTTGCGCTGTCGCTGGCGTTGACGTCGCTTTTTCTGCGCTTCTTCCGGTTCCGATGTGTCGTTTGCTCGGGCGGTGATGTCTTCAGCTGGCGCGCTGGAGTCTTCTACGGGGGTGCTCATGTCTTCATCTGGATTAGTTGAAGCAACAGTGTGGCTGGGAGCTGGGGGCGCTTCCGTTGAAACTTTTGTTGACCTCACGTTCTCTGGTTTTAGGACTTCCGTTTTAGCGACTGTTGGTTTGCTCTCTTCCGGTTGAGCAGGGAGTTTAGTTTCCTTCAAGCTATCGTTTTCTGGAGTCGATGGCTTTGTCGTACTTTCCGGCTCCGTCTCTTCCTTCTCCAAATTGTCCACCTCTGCCTCCTTTTCCTTTACTTTTTCTTTGACCTCTTCCTCTTCGACTTCCTCCTCATCGGAGGCAAATGCATTAGATTGAGTCATAGTCTGTGTGCTTGGTGACGCTTTGACCACCTTAAATTTACTAAACTGATTTCGCTTGCCAATCATGGGAAGCTGTTTTTTTTTGGCTGCACCACCTTCCTGGGCGGCCGACTCCTTAGAACCCGCCGCAAGGCTTGTGGTAAATGGCAGCGCAGTGGGCTTGGCAATCTTCAGCAGGCGTTCCACCTTTTGCTGCTCGCCCTTGATTCGTTGCTGCTCCAACTAATTGGAAGTCAATCAATCATTTTGTTTATACTAATATCTGTAAGTACTTACCCTTAACTTTTTGATCTCCGTCTTGTCCAGTTGCTCAACGTCTTTGGTGAGCATGTCCATGAAGTTGTCCAGATCATCACCTTCAGCTTGCTGTTTGGCCGCCAGCTCCTTCAGCTTTTTTTCATTTTGTTGGTAAGTGGAAATCTCCTGCTCTACCTTTTCCATTTCCATGTTGAGATCAATCTCTTGTTTCAGCTGTGGAAAAGTTGGAATTGGTCGGTCTGTTGATGAAAAAGTAATTTAAGACTTACCAAATCCTCATAGGTAAGGGTGACACTGACTCCAGCATTATCCTTTCGCTGCTTCTTACGCGCCACATCACCGGTGCGGTCCCAAAACTCATCTTCGTCATCAGAGTCCCGATTTTTGAGCTGCTTCCTTTTTTGGGCCTCCTGATTGGCTTGACGCAGCACACCATGCCTGTCCAGCGTTCGACACGCCTCCAGGGCGCACTGCACCACGCAGTCCTTCTTGCGCCCCTTGTGGTTAACCTCAACAATGATTGGCCTGCCATTGGAATCGTCGAGCGGAAGCTCCACACGGCAAACAAAGGAACCGGTGGACAATTCGTCGCACTTGTACTCTAGATTTAGACCCTCTCGCTCGAAAAAACCGCGCAACGTTTTCTTTGGGTCATCGAAGAAGAGCTCCTCGTTGTTGGTGCTGGCGTAGGGATTGTGACTGAGATCCGTTTCCTCATCAGCGTCGTCGCCCATGCCCCAGCTGACGCCCTCGTTGCGCTCTCGCTCCTCAGCTTCCAGAAGCCTCAACTCTCGTTCCACGGCTGCATCAGCTAGCTCCTTCTCTCTTTTTTGGCGCAGTTCGGTAACGGACAGCTCTGATTCCGGTTCCTCATCCTCGCCGGGACCCTGCAGGATATACACGCGTGTGCTGCCGCCTAACTTGAGCATGTGACCAACCCTCATCCGGATGTAGACCTTTGGCGGCACGCGCTGTTTGTTTAAAAAAGTCCCGTGTGTGCTGCCCATGTCGTAGATGTACCAGCCCTCTGGCTGATCGTTCTTTGGCTCCTCGTCCTCTTCTTCCATCTCATCGTCTTCCTTAGCGGTTTCGGGCTTTGGCGGAGCCTTGGGCTTGTACTGCAGGACCACGTGGAAGCGTGAGATCGTCGGATGGGCGGCGGGAACATCGTTCTCCGGCAAGCGACCGAAAGTCCAGACCGCCTGTTGCTGCAGCTGGTGCACAGTGTCGATTATCTGGCCGGACTTGAGCACCTCAAAGCTGTAGATCTGATTCTCGGCTGGCGGAGCTGACCACTTGGGCACCTTGTACGGACAGACGGCCGCTGGCGAGGATTTCGGAGTTTTGGGGATTTTTAATGGCGGAGGCGGTGGCTCTGCGGGAACTTCAGAGCGCGGCTTCTCTGTGATAATCACTTTGGGTTTGGGCAGCGGAGCGGGCACTTTGAACTCGTTCATTTTGATGCACGAACAAAATCTGTTAATTTTTCAAGGTGTAAACAAATTTTTGCAAAATTAGCAGCTGTTCGGCGCAGTGAGGCCAGATATTTGCCGCCTAAAAAACCTAACTTTTTCAACAGTTGTCCCGCGAAATAAAGCTTTAATTTTTGAATATATTTTAAATAATGCTATGGATTAATTAAAATGGAATTAAAAAGTGAAAAGGCCTAACAAATGATTTCAAATAGAAATAACAAATAACTTTCCGTTATTCTTTTGAACACAAAAATTAAATAGCTAAAAATAGCTATGAAGTAGCTAAAATACCTATACAGCCTGAAATGCCCATTACCACCTCATGCTGGCGGTATTTTTAGTATTTTAACTACATTTAGTGTTGAATAAAATATAGTCTTTCTAAACAACAAAAGGTGAAACATGCAGGAGCTCAAGGTGCGTTTATCACCAACTAAATATATATTAGAACTAATAAATAATGCCCTTAATTGTACATTACAGCAACGTTTTGAGCGACGCCAGTTGGCGGATGACCTGAAACAAAAACAGGTGAGTGCAGCGTCGCAAAGCAGGGGCTATAAATAAACCAACTAACTAATGAATGCATAACAAACCAGGTAATCCAGGATCATCTGCTGCAGAAAATCCTGTACTCAAAGCGCCTGCTGGTGGACCATGTGGAGGCACTGGAGCACTGCATGCAGGAGCTGCAGACAGCCTCCAGTGCGAGTTCCGGCCGGCAATTGCTGACGACGAGGAACGCCTGCCTGATATTGGGTGGCACTCTGTTGGAGCACCTGATAACCCCACGGGGCATCCGGTACACCATGGTTCCATCCATCCTCATTTCGGGTACCTTTGCTGCACTGTTCGCTGTGAAGAGCGTCTTCGTTTGCCGCAACAAAATCGTGGAACGGAAGTTGGAGCAACTGGTCAAGACCATCGATGAGTTCGGCAACTGCATCCGTCGAAATATGACGTACTTTCAGGAGATCATCATCATGAAACAGGCCGAGCTCATAGAGTAATCCAATAGATTTCAATTTAATGAATTATATATATCTAATCACATTTCGTTGCAGATCCCGTCAAATTGAGCGCGCTTGGGATTGCATAACGGCCGCCAAGGAGGTTACCGAAATCCTGTACGATGCCACCCGAAAACTGGAGACGGACTATCCCCTGCCGACAAAGTACAGCGCCTACTATGCGCCCATGGAAGAACTGCGGGAGTGCGAGTACTTCAAGAACAATGTCACGGACTACAGTCCCAAGCACATAAAAGTAAGAAGGATTTATCTATATCCATATTTATTTACTTCAGAATTGCTTAGTGTCGTATAAAGTCTTATATAAACTGGCTTTTCATTATTATGCTTGATACACAGTGTATCAAATGGTATCCACTATTCGCCCATATCATGAATTTAAAGTGCATATGGTAATCTTTAATGACGCATTCAACAGATAACTGATAA
This sequence comes from Drosophila melanogaster, assembly GCF_000001215.4. NCBI lineage: Eukaryota > Metazoa > Arthropoda > Insecta > Diptera > Drosophilidae > Drosophila > Drosophila melanogaster. The sequence continues at coordinate 18,676,435 of NT_033777.3, read as the reverse complement.
CAAATAAATGATAAACAATTTGTAGTCGCTAATTGCTTTTAGAGGCGAATCAGACAATAAGTAGAGCTTACAATCTATTTTATCTATCTAGGTAATACGCCAATGCTTTCTGTAAATATACTTTTCTTTTGGTACACTCAAAATGTTATAATTTATATTAAACTTCCTCATCTAACTTACTAATTATAAAATTATTCTAGGACTTTCACAACATCTTCGCCTATGTGCAGTCACAATACCTGCTCCGGCTGGCACTCACCATCACAACTCGTCCCTCGATCTCTCAGCTGAGCGAGGATCTGGTGAAAATCGACAGCCTGGTGAGGCAGTTGGTACAAGAGGAGGAGCAGCACTTCAGTAATCTAGCATTAGCCCTGCAGAACAAGAAGCAATTGGAACTGGCTGAGCTGAATGCGACTAGAGCAGAGCAACAGCAGAGTGGACCAATTGCTGTGCTGCAGCACTCCTCGCTAAAACTAAGCGCCTGCATGGTGGCCGTGGCCGCAGAATGTCAAGCTCTGGACGTGACTCTTCAAAAACTCACTGTCACAGAGGCGGCAAAAAAGAACAACTCCAAGGAGCTGGTGGCTGTGGCCAATAATATGCATGGCATCGAAAATGCCTTGGCCGTTTGCTGTGATGATTTCCAGCGATTGATGCTGGTCTACAACAAGTTCTTGCACAGTCAGCTGGATTTGGAAGGAGAGTTGCCGAAGCCCAAGCAGGATCTCGACGATGAATTCCCCGAGAGCATTCTTAGGGTTGAGTTCTCGCAGAACGTGGATGCTCCGCAGCAGAGGGATGACTTTTATGCATACATGTACGATGAAAACGAGGAGCAGCACTTTGAAGCTGAGCAGAATGCACCGTTTCCCTCGCCGGAAAAGGAACTGCTTAACTTCGAGAAGCGTATTACCAAGGGAAGGTTTAAGCCTGTCCTCAAACAGCTGAAAGATCGCATCGATCCCATCAGACAAGTTATGCTGGAAAAGGAGCGTGAGGTTCTGGCCTCTAAGGGCATAAATGTGGACGAGCTGTTTGGCAAAATGGAAAGAGTCGAGCAGCAGCAGGAGGACAATCGCTTGGCGGATGCCGCACCCTTACCTGTCTACGAATCCTCCAGCAACTCAGATTCGGACTCTGCTGACGAAGAGGCATTCAGGCGACGCAGCAAACAGCACAAGGAGCGTGATAATTTTGCTGAAATGCGTCAATTTCTTGCTCAGAAGCAGGCTATTAATCTGTTTAAGCTACCACCACCACCTGTGGCCGCCGGTGGGGAGGAGCTGCTTGAAAGTGAATGCTAGACGGGCTGGCTGGCTGTTTGTTTTGTTGTTCACTAGCCTGTTATCTGGATATTTGCTCTGAATAGTTTAAGCTTTTATCATTTATCTAGCCAATTGGAGAGATAGACCGCTCGCCAAGCGACGCCACATCACCCCGAACACAACTTTCTGCCTTTCGGTTGTTCCTCGTTTTGATGTTCCCTACCATTTTTATAACTAAATAAAACATAGCAAAACAAAATAAAACAAAGCAATGAATAAATGTTATTAAGTAGGCCAACTCTACATAATACATATGTGAAAGCAATTGGAAAAAATTCATTTAAACTATTTGAATCGGCAATTCGTTTTGACACTTGCGTTTAAGGAACTTAATTACACTTTTAATTAAAAATCATTGTTAAAAAAAAAACATAAGTTTGGCAATCACGTTACCGATATATGTATACTCTATGTAAAGAACTGTAATTGAAATTAAAAATCTTTTATTACACACTAATGTGCGGATCTTAAGTACAATACACAAACATCGATGGCTTCACTAAATACTAGGGTCTAGGGACTGGCAATGGGATCAGCTCCTTTGTGGAAATTAATACAGGGAGCACCTACATATGTACAGGATAGCACGCACAGGAAGTCTTTCGGTTGGGATCGCGTCACTGTCGTGGACATCTTTGGCTCGAAACTTGTGCAGCTAGCTCGGAATTTGAACCGTATTAGGATTTTAACACCGTGTTAGGCATTGGCAGCACCAGTGGTCACCCCACTGCTGCTCCCGGCATGAACATTATTGAACTTGCTGGCCACCGAGACGGGCTGCAGCTGCGAGAACTGCGACAGATTGCTGCCCCTAACGCTGGTGTACCGGATGGGTTGTACTCCGTAATCGCTGCCCTTGAGCCGTCGGCGCACACAGACCACGACGAATCCGATGACCAGACCAATTACCAGGACAATGCTGGCTATAATGGCGGTGAGTATTATGTAGTGGCGTCGCAGGAATCGCGGTGGCTCCTCGTCCACCTCGCGATATTTCTTGGGTATCACCATTTTGCAAATACGTTCGGCTGTCAAATTGGAGAGCGGAGATCCGGCCAGAAGGTATGGCGTTTCACAACGCGCCTCAGTTCCATCCCATTCCCGATCGATGTGGTTCAGTCCAATCAGCTCCAGGGCTTTGAACAGTTCGCAGCTGCAATACCAGGGATTTCCGGAGATGCTCATGCGACGGAGTCGTGGCCAGGTCTCATTCGTAGAATTACTACTGTTATTGCTCGAACCGGTGGCATTGATAACCAGAGTAGTCAGTGCATTCCAGGACAAGTCCAACTGCGACAAATTTCGACTGCTCAGAAGATCGGCCAACTCCAAGCGCTCCAGCTTCGAGTTCCTAGAGCAATCTAGGTGCTCCAAGGCAGGCAAGTTCAGAGCACCCTTCTCCAGACTTCGCAGGGAGGGCATGCTACTTATATTCAGTCGTTTCAGGGAAACCAAGCCCTGCAGGCTATTCTCCTTCAAGCTGAGAAATGCATTTCCCGCCAAGTTGAGTTGAACCAAAGATTTGCCCAATAGCTGCAGGCTGGCTGGCATCGTGGAAAACTCATTTCCGGAGACGTCCAGGAAACGGAGGCTTGTGAGCTTCGAGAAAAGCTGCGCTGGCAAAGTCATCAGGCCATTGTGCGAGAGATCCAGTCGCTGCAGTGTAGCAACCGATCCAATGGAGGCTGTGGTGGCTTCATCCAGGGAACTCAGCTTGTTGTAGGCCAAGTTCAACTTGGTCAAGTGGGGAGTGTGCTCGAAGAGCCGGCGATCCAGTCGAACTATCCGGTTGTGGCTCAGGTCCAGGTCTCGCAAACCAATCGGCTCGTAGCGAGTGTTGCGGAAAGGACCCCTGAAGAGATCCGGCACCAAGGCATCGTCAGTTATATCATTCCAGCTGATATAAAGGGCCTGCACATTGGGCACGTCCATGAACAGCGGAGCCTGCAGATCCTGTAGGCCACAGTGGCGGCAGGAGAGAGTTAAGCTGGCATTTGTGGCCGGCAGCTGTTGGAGCAACTTGATCCTATTGCCCGAGTACGAGACGACAATCTCCGATGCAGCTCCGGACGCAATCGCCTGGCTGCCAAACTGCTCCGGCCAGCGGGCCAGGATGTGCTCGAAATTCCTCACCGAGCAGTCCAGGTTGAAGTGCGTCCGATGATCCACATCCTGGGTGCTGAGGCACAGGCACGTCTGGCAGATGTTGCTCACCGGCTGGTACGGAATGTCCTCATGTTGGCTCCGAACTTCAGTGGCCAGGAGCAAAGCCGCTCCTGCAAGGAACTAAATGATAATAAGCGCTTGAGTTAAATGATACAATTGCATATATAAATCAAAATAAATTTTTAAGTGCTTTCCGTTTCCTTCGAAATATTGTGGAATATATCTAGTTAAAATCTTACAAGAGTTTTAAATTTTAATTTAAATATTTTTTGGATTGTTTTTGGAATTTCCTCAATTTTTAATAAAAAATCAAATGGGGATCTTTGCTACATTTCGTCTCAAAAAAAAAAGTACTTTAGGGAGATTATAACATTCTCGGAAAAACAACCTGAGTAATATGCACGTGTCCCTTGAAATTTTCGCCACATTTTCCATCGTTCTGACCATGGACAGAGTGTTGTATGTCTGATTTGAAGCTGCTTCTCATATGTCACGATTGCCACGAAGTACAAGTGTTCAGACAGACGAAAGTACTTTGCAAACCAGTAAGGTTGGCGCCATTAATATAATTGCATTGCTGCATCCAAGAGTTCTAAAAAGCTGAGACGTGTAGCGAATACCAATGCAATGTTTTATAGGAATTTTATATAGCAAAAGTAACTTGATTTTCATTTAAGGAACAGTCTAACTGCTAATTGCCCACACATAATTGATTGCATTGAATACTAAGAAAATACGTATACGACAGGGTTAACGGACACAAGTTTGCTTAGTCAACCTAAAAAACTGTGCTCATTTTTTTTTTTAAATCAATCATTTCTGGGTCAATATACAAAACAAAGAAATTATTCTGTCATCGATCGTTGGTCTGTGTACACCGCAATAAATATTTATATAATTAATCAAGTATATATTTTACATTAGCATTCTATGGAACATATGGGTTCTAGTAAGATAACATTGATTGATATAGTAGATTCGGTCAGCCATATTCTACATAGATGCGTCTAGTTTGGTTCGCTGCAACTACTCTCCGAGGAACTTTAACATAATAACATCAAGAACTACATCCTCGGCTTTGTCAATCACACATAAGGAGAATACGAGCTCGGCCATCTTTCTCCAACGATCCCCACGATTTCTGTTCATCTTCATTAGGGTTTTGAAGTAAATTCCGATTGGTATCCGTACTATTGCTGCTTTCATGTGTCTTGAAGACTTGAGATAAATTTGTGGCAAAACATGTTCAACTGATATCGGTGAGTGAAAACTGAAAGCCAATGCGATGTATCTCCAAGTGGAAAACATCTCGACATGACGCATCTGATTGACTCACACAGATCTGATTCGATAACCTATATGGCATCCTAATTTTGTTGTTTTTTTTTTTGGGCCAACTGGCCGTCCGGAAGGAGGTCATCGATGTGCTTCATAAAAAGGTCTCCCCACTTGGGCACATTCAGGAAAAGAGCTTAACGGAAAACACTCTCTGATCCCCACTATCTGAGCCCAAAGTATGTGCGATAAGATAGGGATACTGTTTTAGATGGCTGAAATATTTACTCACCAACAACAGAAGTTTGTGCTTCATTATGGTATCGGTTATATGTAGATTCGATTTGAGTTTCGGTTTCGGTGTTTTCCAACTCAGGCGTACTGAATTTCGAGTTATGTTGCTTATATCTTTTGAGTTTCTTGTTCTTGCACTTATTTGTCTTTTGATTAAATTTTTATCCAGAACATTTACTTATTACTTTTTAAACGCAGCACACGGCAAGCGTACTGCATGCCTCGCAGTATAGAACTAAATATATGAATCAAGTAAAGCCGCCGTGGACTGAAGCATTATTTGTTTTGATTAGATATCGGTGGGCAAGAGAAGAGAGTCTCTCTCGGGGCTCCACTCCCTCATCCTACCTCTATCACGCTCTCTCTCCCACGTTCTCAGTTCTGAGATCGTAATCTAAGCCGTCGGTAAAAATGAGTAAAAAGTAAAAGTGAATTCTAATTGAGTCATCAACGGACTCTTCTGCCTTTCTGGCTCTCCCCCTCTGCTTTCTCTCTACTTCTATGTATATTTTTCTTTGCAAGGCCGTCAGATTGCTTTGCTGCTTTCTTCGTCAGCTAATTGCTCGTAGCCACCTGCCTAAAGTGCAATTGCCTCTCGAGCATACAAGAACTACAGTATTGCACCCCTACGGCGAATTTCAGTATCTCTAAGAAATGAAATAACAATGGATCTACAATTGAATTTCATCAATAAGTTGTATCTTTTAAATCCAAAAGTAATTTCGTTACTACTCTCGATTATATCTCATATTTTTCTAAAGAATTGAAAGGAATAAAAACAAATCAGAAGCCAACATTATGTTGTTATTTTTTTCTACATTTATTGTATATTTCTTTATACAGTACTCAACATTAGCATTTCGAGCTATAGAAGTTTTACTGTATTGTTTGGCTTCGAGCAGATTGCGCTGTGATAAGATAAGACTTTGTGTCTCGTTGTGGGAAAAAGTTGGAGCCAAATAATTAAACCATCAGTTCACTCAGCTTAGCCCCACCACATCTGCTCCAAATGACTTTTGATTCAATGGCCGAAGGAGAGCCAATTAGATGCGATCGCAATTGCAAGTGTCACTTGGTTCCATTGAACTTGCTGACGCCTGGCATCGGGAATTAAGAATCGAGAAATGAGAAACGAGAGCGAAGAATGGAGAATTGAGCTGTTCGCAGCTGCCGACGATGAGAAAGGCAAACAAGAAGTGTTTGTGGCTCTGGAATTGGTTGCATAAACAAAATACTGACGAAGTTAACCGAACACAGCCAGACGACCAATGTTGCCCAGACACTTGTGACTCACGATCGCATTGGAGGCAAGTACAGTGGACATCGCATAGATTGTAAGTATCTATTGTGGTAGCTTTTAAAGTCGTCACAATGCACAAATGTAGCAGCTCCAATACGAAATATTTCTAATATCATTTATACCTGTATCTACCTAAAAAGCAGTTTCATTAGAATGCATTAATATTACACTATCTTTTAAATGTCCCGCCTTTGATGTTCCTAGCAAATGCTATCAGAAACTAGTTCCCCGTCTCACTTCTTATCCGATGTCCACTGTAAACGTTCACCTAAGAGATTTGATCTCTGTCGCCTCGCCTCCAATAGCGTTTCTTTCAAGAAACCGCAAGGGTGGCGGACGAGACGCACATCCGTGGCAAAGTTCCATGTGCTTACTAGTCGTTAGTCTGTGTTTAATTTAATGATGAAGGCTTTTGCATATTCCGTGAACTGCACGCGACCCAACCGCACACACAATAAAAGTAAATGTCCGTCGAGTGCGAATGAAACCCGTTTGCGTTGCTGCGGTTACTGCTGATCTTGCCGATGTTGCTGCTGTTGCACTTTTGCAGCTGCTTGGGGAACGATGCTCATCCTCGTCTGTAGAAGAAACACGCGCGAAGGCTGATGTCGAAAACGGAAACGTTAGCGCAGAGGAGCCAGCAACGAACGATCTCTACCTGCCCGCCGCTCGAGTCGAACTGAACAAAAAAACCGAAACTGGAAATTTGCTGCTGGATCGAGATTCCCGTTCGCGTTCCCACAAAAGTGGACACAGTGCTCCCCCGAAAAGAAAACCGGTCGGGGGCTCGCTGGCCGAATTTTAAAGCGAGACTGTGGCACATTGTTTATGCCACACAGTGCCTTTTTGATTGGGGCGCATTATTAATGTGTGGCAGCTGCACTTTTCCAAATGTCAGGGCTCCAAATGGTAGCCAACCGGAAATGGGGGCCATTATAGGTCGTGACGAAAGCGTTTCCTTGGCGGCAATTCACAAAAGCATATCCATAGACGTTAGTTAGAAACAAACATTTACTACGAAACAAGGTAACCGAAGAATATGAGCCTATCTAGAATACATGTAGTAGTCGATGGCCGTGGAGAAGGCGGCGAATCCCAGGCCGCCGATGATGCCCGCCTTAACGCCAGCCCGCAAACCAATCAGTCCTCCAGTGATGCCTCCAGCGTAGGTGCCATTCTTCCAGTCCGTGACGCCCCGATGCTGCAAAAATCAGAAGGAGTTCTAGTTAATACAAACTAATACACAACGCTTTTGAGCAGGTGGACTTACGCTCTCGATGGTGCACTCGACGGCGGAGAACACACAGCCGATGAGCGCGAAATTCTTCGCGTAGGAATGGGTGGTGGAGCGCATTTCGCGGAAAACCTCCCTGGCCGTCTGCTTCTTCTCATTCGCGAACGGATCGGCCATGTTGGGATTAACGGAGGCGCTAAACAAACCCAAAGCTGCACCCAAGCCATAGCCTGAAATGGAGTATAGATATATGGTTAACATAAATTTAAATTCTTACATTTAAGTTACTAACAAATACTGAATCTGAACAAATAAATAGAATATTGTAAAAGTAAATAACTCAACATGTTATAATTTGATTAGCTTTTTGTAAACATTTCATTAATTAACCATTAATAATAACATATAATAATCAAGCATGATTGGTGAATCGAATTAAGAGGTATTGTTATAAAATAATAACCATGGATGGATTAAGGACATATAGGACATATATTCAAATGTCCAATGACTTGAATATGCAATAATCTGTCATAATCAAGAGGGGATTGTTTTGCAAGTGGTTGTTTTGATTATGAACAATTAGCTTGTAGTAGTAGTAGATAGTGTCACCCACCCATCACACAGGCCATGGTGCATTTGAATCCACAGCTCTCCACCGCCGTTTCGATGAACTTCTCCTCGTTGGTCTTGATCTTCACGGGGCCGTTGCTCTTGGGGATTATGATGTTCTCGCGGTAGCGCTGCATGTTTCCGACGTACTCCATCGCCATGCGATCCAAATCCGGATCGCCAAACATTTTGGGCGCCGTCACCGACGATTCATTGTTTCCGGCGTTGGGCAGCACGGACATCTTTGCTATTTTATATAGATTTTTATTCACAAATGCAGGATTTAGTTTTGCGCTAAACGTGTTGTGTAAAAAAAAAACCAAAATTATTATCACATCGCCGAACAGCTGGTTGCCAGGGCTGAACTATCGCAGCAACGAGTGCTTATCGACAAGCAGAAAAATACCATCCGCTATTATCGATTGTCAAAAGAAACCTGAAATCGGCGGGGAAGTACCTTTTTAAATTGTTCTCCTTCGAAAGCTTAATTTTTCGTTACATTACGTTTAATGTTCAACATTTTCACACATGGGTGACAGTTATATAAGGTACACTCAAATTTATTTGTGAAAATCCTTAGAAAATTAGAAATGCATCCTAATTAACTAAGATACCGTATCGAAAAACTGGACTGGTACTTGGAGTCTTCGCAGGCGCGAATGCGTTTACCCAACTCGTTGCAGGTCTTCTTCATGGCCTGGATGTGACTACGGCGGGCCTGTATATCGGCCATGCACTTATCGTAGTCGTACATCAGGCCCGGCTTGAACAGCAGTCCGCCCTTGGTCTCCAGCTTGTCCCGCTTGGTCTTGAGGTCGGCGTGCTCCAGCTGCAGCCTGGTCAGATCCTTGCGCAGCTTGTTTCGCCGCTCGAATCGATCTATATACTCGGCCCTCGCCTTGGAGAGCATGTAGGAGATCATGTCCCGCTTCTCACGCACGCACGTCTCCTCTATCATGGACTTCTTGTAGTTCGACTGCATGACCGCAACATCCTTGCACTTTTCTATACAATTTATACGCAGGTGAGTTTAACGATTAACTTAAAGTTCTAGAGTTCATCAATTTACCCTCTAGTTGCTTGCTCAACTGTATTATGGATTCGTTGGCGCACAGCATTTGCGAAATGGTCAGCGTCTCGGTAACACGCTCGAATTTCATCACTTTCTGCGAGAGAAGAATATACTCGTATTTTTCCAACAAGATTGTAAGTTCCTAGCATCATTCGTCCTTACCTCATCCACAAATGCCAGGTTGTGAAGGTTCAAGTTGAGCTCGTAGCGCTTCTCGCTGATCTGGTTGCGAAGATCCTGCATGCGCCTAAGATCGTTGTCCAGGGCGCGCCTCAAGCGATCCATGTCCTTGCGGATGAGGGTCTTGCGCATGAATCCCTCCAGACGCTGCTCTTCGTTGAAGGCGAGAACAGAATACGAGTTAAGCTCCAGCATGGCGCGCGACGCACTGTGTCCGTTCTTGATCTTGATCAGCTTTACCCGCTCCATCAGATTGTCCACCGAGTTGAGGGCATTCATGTAGCGAATAAACTCGCCAGCAGCATCTTCCGGTGGCAGTGGCTGAAAGTTGTTGAACTTGCGATTGCGACGGAAGTAGTCACAGACGACATTGTTGAGGAGGGTGTTTTGGTACTTCTCGAAGGTGTAGTCGTCTACCAGACGCTGCAGCTCCAGCAACATCTTGCGCTTGTCCAACAGGTTCTCCTTGTTCTTCTCGGCGTTCTCCGCATTTTCCACCACGGTATTGATAAGATTGTTCAGGAAGTCGACAGTGAGGCGATACCAGAAGGGCTCTTCGACGGGGACGTGCAACTCCTGGTGGGTCTCCATCTCCGCATCGACGGCCTCGGTGAACATGGCCATGGTGTCCACTTCCTCCCCAATGACGACCTGTTTTTCTGTCGGCTCTTGCTCATCCGGCAGATCATCCATCAAAATGGAATCGTCGTCCTCTTCCGACTCAGCCGCCGCATTTATAGCAGTGCTAGCATCCTTATCGGAACCCGAAGAGCTCCCCGACTCGCCCTCGCCGGCATCTGTGCCATCCTTGTGAAATACACCATCATCTGTGTCCGCCTTGGTGTCGGATTTGTCCTGAGCGCTTAACTCCGGTTCAGGTTCTGGTTCCGGCTCCGGATCGAGTGATATATCCGATATGCTTGGCAAACTTTCAAATCCGCGGATAAACTCACTCTTTATGGACACTCCCAGCCTGGGCAAGGGCTCATCAAAGCTGCCTTCCGAATCGAGATCCTCTTCGATTTCCTCTTCGACGACAACGCTTGGGGGCTTTTCGTTAAGGATGGCCTTTATATCTTCGAAGTCATCTTCGGAATCCTCTCCGCCCGATTCCACGGAATGAAGTTCCTCCTTGTCCTCGTCTTCCGGCATCTCCTCAGATTCTATTGGAGCTTTAGCCAACGCAGCCTTCGCAGCCTCTTCCTCGTCTTTTTTGGCAAGCCTTTCCTTAATTCTCTGGAGCTTTTCGCGCTTTCGTTCGTCGGCGGTAGCAAGACCCTTGTGTTTAGCTCCAGACTCCTCCCCTTCCTTTGAGGCTTCGTCATCCTCGGCTGGCAACACCGTTTCGCCTTCTCCTTCTATTTGATCTACGTTAGCTGTCTCACCTTGGATTTCTGCACCCTCCGCCGCTTCCGCGATCGTTACTAGTTTGGGAGCATCCTCCGCGGCTGGAATCTCCGCGGGTGGAATCTCCTCGGCATTGTCTATGGGGGCAGCCTCTTCTGGTGCATTTTCAGCCATCTCTGTGCAATTGAAGTCGTTTCAATAACGTAAATGTTTTAAATGTTTTGGGTTTCTTTTTGGTATATACATAAGTTGTTATGTTTGCTGTTTGCCTAAAATTATTAACTGCTGCTTGAGATTAGAATCAATGGCTGTTGGGTTTTGTCTTATATAGTACATTTTATTGCTATCACAAGTTAATCATACACATATACCGTCGGAAAAAACAAACTAAAATTCAATTGTCTGTAATGGAGTTTAATGCAAGCTCTATCTTTGGCCAAATCGCGGTGGCGGGTCACTAGTTGAAGGCGTAGAGCAGCAGCAAGATCACACAGAAGCCAATAACTGCTCCCAGGATCAGCGAATCGCGTCGCTTTTTAATGTTGATGCGCTGAATGAGACTGTGCATATACAACAAATAATTGGATAAGTAAATATGCATAAATTGAATTGAGAACTCGTCTGTCTCACCTGGAAATCAGTGGGAATCGATTGGAGATATCGTTAAAGCGGGTCTGCAGCCGCTTGAATGCTTGTCGCTGGGCGTGAAGATGGTCACGCGTCTCAATCGCGATATTTATCTGATCGTTGACCAAGTGACTGGCGCTGTTGAGGTGCCCGCTCTCCTTCAGGTACATTTCTCGCCGGTTTAGGCCCGAGATGGATGGACTGCCGGAGCTGGTGGCCAACCCTGAGCCACGAAGCAGCTCCTCTCGCTCGATTCGCATTGTGTGATTGGCGCAGATCTTATTGAACTCCTGGCGATACCCCTGCAGGATCTCTCGATGCCTCTGCAGTGTGTGCATGGCGGCTGCTCCAGAGGCGGGCAAATCGGACATGGACTCATTTAGCGAGGATAGCTGCAATTAAGAAGGATGAAATAGAAATGAAATCCTTCTATTCTATAGAAATTCTATAGATATGGGAATTGCCTAAAAAACGTAGATAACTTAACAAGCAAAACAATTTGAACATTTTGTGCTTCAGTCGGTGACTCATTCATTACTTGGAATTATCTATTAAAGTATTTATCAAATGGAATTCATTTAGCGAATTCAAAGAGGAATTCTTAAACATTTTCTTTTAAAGAATTTAGCAAAGATCAGAGCATAAAAAAAACTCGAATAATAAAGTATAATATATATACAGATTCATAAAAAATTGGAAAGTGATGGAATGTTTTCAATATATATAAGTTAATCGTGGCAGTTTTTCAATTGTGTGCTCAATTCTGCCAATTAAATTATGATTTTTGGGAAGGCTTAGTGGGAAATTAGTAATTCATAGTAGCACAAAGCCGGTGGCACAGAAATTTGCTTAATAAATAAATAAGGAATCCGCACTACATTGTTTCGGGTTTAATCCCTGCACCATCGCATGGCATTGGGTCACATATCGCACCTTCTCCAGCATTTGCTCGATCTCCTCCGACAGCGAATCGAAGACGTGCTCGCCCAGGAGCGGCGATGTGTCAACGCCTCCTAGTCCTCCACTTCCACCTCCTCCACTGCCAGCTCCGATTTTGCTGAATGCCACCAGCTTCAGGTCGATCTCGTTTTCCAGGCTCCGCGCCTGCTTCCTGAGCACTGTGCGGGAGGTCGAGAGGAGAGATAGCTTATATGGAAGGTAACCATTAAGTCCCACTGCTCACCATCGTAGCTGGATCCTCCCATTTGTCAAAAATAGTTTTCCTTTATTTGTTCGACTTTCGTGTGGCAATCGGTGTGACCAGGTCAGGCGGGGCCCAAGTGGAATGAGTTGAGAGTATCGGGAAAGATTAATAGCCAGATTTAATCTAGGCCCTACTTAATGAACAAATGTTTACGAGAAAATTAAATTGTCCTAATAACTTAATGTTAATGTAAAAGGAAAAAGTACAATGTTCTTTTCCAGCCCTTGTGTGAACAGGTCCATACCGGCAGTCATCAAACTTTGGTCACACTGCCGTGCACAGCGTTTTGTTGCCGGCGATTTGTAAAAAAGTTTGTTATTGATTACATTATTTTAGACATCATGACGCAGGCAACAGGTGATGCACGCATGCCAGACGAGGAAAGCGACCTGCTGCAGATCAAGCCACTGTAAGGAATCTTGATTTAAACCAGATAGAAGCTCAAGGGTAACGCTTATATTTCAGTGGTGCTGGCCAGGAAGTGGGACGCTCCTGCATCATGTTGGAATTTAAGGGCAAGAAGATAATGCTGGACTGCGGAATCCATCCGGGATTGTCCGGCATGGATGCCCTGCCCTACGTAGATCTAATAGAGGCGGATGAGATTGATCTGCTGTTTATATCACAGTAAGTACTGCGGCGATTAAATGGGCATTGAACTTTTAATGGTGAATGCTTATATTTATCAGTTTCCACTTGGATCACTGCGGTGCCTTGCCTTGGTTTCTCATGAAGACCAGCTTTAAAGGCCGCTGCTTTATGACCCATGCCACGAAAGCCATTTACCGATGGATGCTGTCCGATTACATCAAGATCAGTAACATATCCACCGAACAGATGCTATACACGGAAGCCGATCTGGAGGCCTCCATGGAGAAGATCGAGACGATCAATTTCCACGAGGAGCGCGATGTGATGGGCGTACGCTTTTGTGCCTATATTGCTGGTCATGTTTTGGGTGCCGCCATGTTCATGATCGAGATTGCTGGCATCAAGATCTTGTATACTGGTGACTTTTCGCGCCAGGAGGATCGACATTTGATGGCTGCCGAAGTGCCACCGATGAAGCCGGATGTTCTTATCACAGAGTCCACCTACGGCACTCACATTCACGAGAAAAGAGAGGATCGAGAGAATCGATTTACCTCGCTGGTGCAGAAAATTGTTCAGCAAGGCGGGAGATGCTTAATTCCAGTATTTGCTTTGGGCCGTGCCCAAGAACTGCTACTTATTCTGGATGAATTCTGGTCGCAGAACCCGGATCTGCACGAGATTCCCATCTACTATGCCTCCTCTTTGGCCAAGAAGTGCATGGCTGTCTACCAGACGTACATCAATGCTATGAACGATCGAATTCGACGACAGATAGCTGTGAACAATCCCTTCGTTTTCCGCCACATTTCCAACCTGAAGGGTATCGATCACTTCGAGGATATCGGACCCTGCGTAATCATGGCGTCGCCGGGTATGATGCAGTCGGGATTGTCGCGAGAGCTCTTCGAGAGCTGGTGCACAGATCCCAAGAACGGAGTGATTATAGCCGGTTACTGCGTGGAGGGCACTTTGGCCAAAGCCGTTCTCTCCGAGCCGGAGGAGATCACCACACTGTCGGGCCAGAAGCTGCCGCTCAACATGTCCGTCGACTACATATCGTTTTCGGCTCACACGGACTACCAGCAGACCAGTGAATTCATCCGCCTACTAAAGCCAACGCATGTCGTGCTCGTCCACGGCGAGCAGAACGAGATGTCGCGTCTGAAGTTGGCCCTGCAGCGGGAATACGAAGCAGATGCAAGCACGGATATAAAATTCTACAACCCGCGAAACACACATGCCGTGGATCTTTATTTCCGTGGCGAGAAAACCGCCAAGGTGATGGGAAGCCTCGCAGCCAAGAACTCGGAGGTGGGAAGCAAACTCTCAGGTGTTCTGGTTAAGCGCGACTTTAAGTACCACCTCTTGGCTCCTTCTGATCTGGGCAGTAAGTAATAGTTAGTTAGTTTCTTTGTAAAAATGTCGATTCATTTAAATAATTCCCACAGAATACACGGATATGAGCATGTCTGTTGTAACCCAACGCCAGTCGATTCCCTGGGGCAGCTCGCTGAGCACTCTAGAGCTACTGCTGGATCGCATTGGAGCCGGATGCGTTGAGGTGCTGGAGGCGGAGCGAAAGCTGCGCGTGTTCGGCTGCATCGAGCTAACTGTGGAGCAGAAAATCATTGTGATGGAGTGGCAAGCGACGCATGTGAATGATGTGTACGCCGATGCCGTTCTTGCCTGCATCATGCAATCGGAGTTGGGCGGAACAAATCTGAAGGGTGCCACAAAGCAAACCAAGTCAGAGGACTCGCGCTTTCGGGAGTGCCTAATCGAGACGCTACAGGACACCTTCGGCGACAACTGCGTGCCAAAAATGTTCGAGGGCGATCTGCTGCCAGTGACGGTGAGCGGTAAACGTGCGGAAATAAATCTGGAAACCCTGGTGAGTGTTCGTCGAAGGTGCTTTTTAAAATCGAAAAATATCGTTAATCTACAATCTTTCCAGGCCATCAGCTGTGCCGAGGATGATGTGCTGCGACAAATGCTCAATACGACGGTTCAGAAGTTACACCAGACCCTAGTCTCCGCTCTTTGAAAACCATTCTATTCCGCTTAATAAATCTCCTTGTGTTGAAATGTTCTTTTTATTAATTGATTCAATGTTGAAAGTACTATAGTATGCATGAGCGAAATGGTGATTTTTCATTTGTTTCAGCCAGAGTAGTTTCAGCGCTGGGTACTCTTCGCAATCTGCTCTTTGAGCATGACAATACTGACCCGTTGCTCGGAGGGCAGCTGCGCAATCTGTTCGTCGGACAGCTGCAGTACCTGCATGATGAGGGCAGCCTTCTCCTGGTCGGAGGCATCCGAGGGCAGGACTCCATGGGCGCCTAGTCTGCTCTGCAACTGCTGAGCGGCCGCCTGCTGTTGTTGTGTCGGTGGCGGCGCTTGGGGGATTCCTTGTGGCGGCGCCTGCTGCTGAGGACCAGGTCCTGCCCTTAACCTGGGATCCATGGGACGCTGGCGCGGATCGCTGGGATAGGGGGCCGGTGGCGCCTGCGGAACGCCCTGCTGCTGCTGTGGGGGCATCTGGGCACGAGCTCGGGGATCCATCAGCGGCGGTGGCACTGGATTGGGTAGAGAAGCTCGCAAATCCTGGTCCATGCCACGGCCCATCATCCTGGGATCCATCGGCATGGGTCCACCCGGCACCATGCGCAAATCGATATCGTTCGGATGGACATTGGCCGGGAAGCCAGGTCCGGGAACGGGCATTGGTGGCTGGGGAGCCTGTTGCTGTTGCTGCGGGATCTGCACCTGCTGTTGCGGAACCTGTTGCTGACCCATCATGGTGTGATTCCCCGGCCCCTGGTGCGGATTGCCGCCCAAGACGGGGGGCATTTGGTTGGCCTTGAAGAGCATCCCGAGCGCCTGCTGAGGGTCCACGATCCTCATAACCACCATGGCCTGGAGCAAAGCGTACGCCAACTGAGGATTGAGCATTAGCATCTGGCGTGCCTCCGATGGATTGCTCACGATGCAGAGCTTCATCTGCTTCATCAGCTCGTACATTTGCTCCGGCGGCAAGGAAGCCACCGTTTTGGTGATGAGCTCGGGAGCATCCTCTGGTTCGCAGGGCTCGCCATAGGGATTCTCCACCTGGGGTCCCTGAAGCAGCTGCTGCATCTCCATGCGCGACTTCTCCGTACACGCGTTGTCCACTCGCAGTGTTCTGCCGCCGATCTCATAGCCATTCAGATTCCGCATGGCACTTAAAGCCGTCTCCTGGTCCTTGTACTCGCAGAAGCCAAAGCCCTTGGGTTTGCCACTTTCCCGATCAAAGACCAGTCTGGGGGATTGAGAATAGGAGGTTTACAGTGAGATATTGCATGGCTCTAAGTAGGGAACTCACTTCAGTGACAAGACCGGGCCCACTTCGCTGAAAATCTCCTTTAGCTTCTCCTCGGTGGCCTCGTAGGGTATGTTCCCCACAAAAACCGACCGCATGGACTTGTCCATTATACTTTGTTCCTGCGCCTTATCTGCCATATCTGTTGTTTGTTATTATTTACTGCACAAACTCGACAAAATCTTAGCAAACGTTGACAAACTTGTCTAAAAAATTCCCTGCGTTCCGGCTTGCTGTTTCTTCTTCTTCCTTGAATAATTTCCCTTACCAGGGATTCATACTTTTCATATACTTTTTGGGAAATAAAGCGGTATGGGACGCAAAATATTAAACAAAGTGTAATAACAGATACGCAAGCCATTTTATTTTATTTTCTTATCTAAACACCTGAGAAAATAATTAACAGTATTGGTCTAATTTTTGGGATTCTCATCCATTGCCATCACTTAGAAACGTAGTATTTAGCAAGAAAATAGCTAAATGCCCTGCTTAGCCAAAAATACCACCACTGCTAGTGCTGGTAAGTTCCCGCAGCCCGCATACGTTTTGCAGCACTCCAACGCCTGGTGTTGTAATTTTTCTTGTCGCAAGGTGAAAACGATTTAAACGGTTTTTGATAGTGAAAAGTGCACCAATATGCACGAATTGTACACCAAATTGTAGATGAAAGTGGCGTTTATTCGTTTTCTATGCGGCAATAGACAAAAAACGGCTCGAAGTGCATGAAAAACGTGCTTGAAAATATTACTTTGTGTGTAGCCACACGCACTCCAACACACACAAACGCACACACACACAGACAGAGGGAGATAAACGCAGCGATGGCCTCGCAGTCGCACTCGCACATATAAAAAGCTCGCTTGTATATTGGAAGAAGGAGCGCACAAAGCGGAAGACGAGAGGAAAGATTTCTGTGTCATTGAACGAGAAAAAGAAGAGAAGAGAGCCTCCTGGCTCCTGGTCCTCCTGTTCCAGTTCCTCCTCCAACTCCACTTCCTCTTCATCTTTAAGCGGCCGCAGGTGCACCACGCTCTTTACATTTCCAAGGATACGCTCTCAGCCGCTCTCTCTCTCGATCGATACTGGTAATTAGCTGGCGTCCTCTCTTTGTGGAAGTGTCATTCCATTCCATGGACGAAACGAAAACGAAATCGATGGCAATGGCTGGTGAACAAAAGCGGAAATATGTGCATTTTTAAATTGTGTGTGTCTGTAATTATGTGAATAATAATCAGCAGAAAAAAATCGTACAATAAGTGGCAAGATCAGCGACATTAACGCACACAAACAAGCGCGCGTGTGTGCACACTGGAAAAAAGGTTGGCTGGCGATTGTTGTCGCTGCAAACTGGGATACTGGAATAAATCATAATGCATTTACGCACCGTGTGCTCCTCAATTTTTCGACAGTCTGTGTGTGCATGTGTGCATGTGGGTGTTGTGTGTGCGTGGTGTGTGTAACCTTTGGCAAAGGAAAAATCAATAGCAACAGACGTAGACATTTGTTTGCCGCTGTTTATGTGCAGCCCTCGCATTGTCCTTCGCCCCCAAAACAAAGAGCCACCCTTGCAGAGATGGCCAAATCCCAAAAAAGAAACAAGTGAATGTTGGTCTGCAGACAGACTATAAATAAAAGCAAAAGTTATCGCAAAAGGCAAGCAGCAAAAGGCAAACCAGATGAACGGCCAATAACTCGTCAGCAGGCTGGGTCTGGGTCGTTGCCTCTTTTTTTCCGATTCTGATTCCGTTTCTTCCTGCTGCTCTGGCTCCCCGAGAGAAAAAAGCTGCTCCAGAAGTTGTCTCACCCATCTGCAACCGGCATTCCAATCCGCCATTTCCATTGCCCAAACAGGACCTTCTAATCAGAATTCTTATGTTGCTCTACTCAGAGAATGTGGTTAATATGAACGGATTCGAATATAAGACATGGCTTTACTAAATCAATAGAATCGATTTAAAATGGCACCTCTGATTTCGAAAATGTGGAATCGACTTTAAGGGTGACTGTGTTGAGGTTGGGTCTGCTTTGTGCTAGAAAAGTTTATTGACTCTTGTTCTCTCATTTTGATCCTTTGCGATCCTCAATTATTAAATATGCCTTGTATGTTTAATTGTACTTATTTGGTAGCTTTCTAAAGAACAAAATAATTACTGGTAAACCAAAATCATTATAATCATCATATTAGAAATGCACTCGCTGTTGAAACAATTTTATTTTTATCATGCTTTTATTTTGTTGGCTTTTAAAGAAATTACTCACTACAAGAAACTTCCAACGAACGTTTTTTTACTGATTATTTGTGCTACCCCCGATAGTAAAACATTTGTGGTTTTAATTGAGTTACTTTCAACAGTTAGGATGCACGATGTGCGAAGGGTTCTTCCAGTCCAAATCACCTTTCTATAAGAAAAGTAGGGTTTATTATTAAATTATCAGCTTTATAAATTTGGATTGGTTTTGTAAAAAGACGCGTTTGTTAAGATTAAACATTACGCATTCCGTGGATACTTGATCACTTGGATCGCCGGACGGCGCATTCTTCGCATATCGGGTATCGTTTCACCGAAGACGTTGATATCGGAGCGCAGAATGTGCCCAGGGACTGGTACAGTAATTTCTGGCACCAACATTCTGACATTCTTTATATTCTCCAATGCAGCTCACCCGCGTCGAATCAGAGGATTGAGCAAGATGGACGCCAAGCCAAGGAGATACGCTGTTTTATGACTCTGAAGGGCAACCACGCCAGTCATCCGTCGCACTAGAAAGCTAGAAGCCAGGCTCCCAGAGAGCAGGAGCAGCCAGTGAGCAGGAGTAGGAGTAGGCAGGAGCCACACATAGAACAATCTAAAATCGTCATCATGGTCGACAACAGTGTCCAATGCCCCGTGTGCACATTGTACCTGCATGCGGGCATGAATCTCTCCGATCACTTGGAGACCCATCCCAAGGAGCAGGTGATCAAGGCGCTGGTGCAGATGACGATCGTTGGGAACGGTGGCAACAGCATGGGCAGCGTTCTCGCTGCCGCCATGTTGACAGGAGGATCTGGAGGAGGTGGATCCAGCGGCGGCGAAGCCAGTGCTGATGAGAAACCGGCCGTCTTATCACCCCCTTCTGGCGGCGATGTCAAACCAGTCGTGGTCAATACCATATCAGCAGCAACAGCGCCTGTGCTGCCACCAGCACCACCACCGCTATCCTCCTCCCTCGTGGCGGCCTGCTCCAACGGAGCCGCCTCTTCGACAACCAGCTCCACACCCACCTCCACCTCAGCAAGCAACAGCAGCAGCCTCAGCAGCAGCAAACCGAGCAATCCACCGATGAAAGCACTGAAATGCTCACCGCCCACAACTGAGGCGCGAGCCAGCACATCCGCACATCCCACCACGAGCAGCGTGTCCACTTTGTACCAGCCAGCGCAGGTCACTCCGGATTATCGCTTCAACCAGCAGCAGCAGCAGCCGCAGACGTCGGGCTTTGGGCGTGGTGTCACCACCTCAACAGCCGCGCTGGTGATTCCGCAGGTGCCTCAGCAGCACTTCCTCGCCAGCCATCAACAGCAGGCTCACTTTCCACACCAGCAGCAGTCCCCGCAGCAACAGCAGCAACATTCGCAGCATCAGCCTGCTCTGAAGTTCAGCTACGCCACAGCTTTGCCCCCACCTCCGCCGTTGCAGGTGAGTCCGAGTCCCAGAAGTTATTTGTCCCGTCTTAAAGGGTGCAATCAAGATTTAATGCAGTACACCTTTGAAAAGAAAGGGGTAATATTATTTACGAAAAGTATTAAGAAACAAAATTAAAATGTATACCCACTGTACCCTTTATGCTTATATAAATTTAGTATTTATTTTCGAATTGAATTCCGTTCTTAAGCAACTCGAATTTCTTTACAGCTATTTACGCAGCAACAGCAGCAGCAACAGCAGACGGTTGTTCCACCGCAGACCCAGCAGCAATCGCACCAGAAACCACCTCCCGCCTATGGAGCCGCCATTAGTCAAATACGATCTCAGCACAACCAAAACAAACAGCAGCCACAGTCCCAAAGCGTGGCCATGCAACCCAACCTAGCCCTGGCACCAACGACGACATCAGCGGCTTCAACTTCACACGCAACTGCAGCTGTTAAGCAGCCCAGTAAACCTCATACGGAAGTATTCCTGAATCCCCCACCACCGCCATCGGCACAGCAACAGTTGCAGATCCACAGTTTAGTGCAAAATCAAGGTCAACACCATCAGCATTCTCACCCGCAGCAGTCGCAGCCGAGCCAGCAGAGTCACCAACAGCCACCGAGCTTGCAGACCTACGGATTAGGGGTCAGCAATAGCTGCAGTTCCTCCAACAACCCCTCGACCTCGGGATCTGGTCATCGTGCGAATCGTCAGACAAACTCACCGTTTGGAGCACTGCTTAATGCTGCAGCGGCAGTGGCCTGCGCATCGCCGGCCTGTCCCACCACCTCATCTTCGGTATTGAGGTTTGCAGAATCACCGGTGGCACACTACCTTGAGCGGGAAAATGGTGACTTCATTGTCCAGGAGACACCGAAGCATATTGTAGAGTGTGTGGAGAAGGAAGACGGCGAGTTTTCCGTGATCGAACGCATTTATCAATCCCCGCCGAGTGTTCTGCACATACACGATGATGATGAGGATGACGAGGATGAAGAGGAGGAGGACGAGCATGATGCTCCGCCCGAGGAAGAAGACGGGGACGATGAGCGGGAGGAGAACAGCCACAGCCGTAATATGAGCAAGACAACGAAAAAGGCCCGTAAGACGAAGCCGAAGCGAGGCTCCAAGCGCATGTCGGACGAGGAGGAGTTCATGAGCCTTAGCAGCGGATGTGAGAGTGATTTGGAAAAGGAGGGTAAACAGGAGCAGCTAAATGCAGCGGCATCACTACCACCTCCATTGTGCACGGCTCCTTCTACAAGTGCTGCGGCTGGAGCTTCCACCTCCAATCTGGCGGACAATCATTCCAATTCCGCGTCCAACTCTGCCTCCAATTCGAACTCCACCGCCACTACAAAGTCCAAGAAGAATCGAATTACCGTACTCAGCGATGTTCCGCTCAATATGAATGAGTACCTCGATTTGATGGGCAACATCGTAGCCTCCAGTCGCATTGGGGCAAGTCGACCGTTTGCCGCTGTGGCGCCCATACCACTCGTCAAGGTGGAGAAGGAAGAACCTCTGGATGATTACGACAACGTGGCAATGGCCGCTAATGAAGAGCTGGAGCAAAAGCCCAGCCTTGAGCATGGCACCACTAGCGTCATTCGAATGGCAAGCACGGCTGCAGCATCGACTTCTGCAACGGCGACCGAAACATCTGCCGAGGATCTCACTCAGCCGCCGCCCATGAAAGTCGAGGTTGAGGCGACCACCACATTGTTGCCGCAACGCTTTTCAACTCCCGCCCAGCATCGCGGGCCTAAGAAATTAGTCATCAAACCAAAACAAACAGCACCAGCGACAGCGACGACAACAAAAAAGACTGACACCCCATCTTCCCCCAGCAACAACCCATCCATATCAAGAGATCTGGTGCAAGTAAAGAGTGAGACACTGGAGGCGCCAGCGACGAGCAGTAGCAGTAGCATTCTGGAGAAGCACCTAACCACCAGCCGAAAACTTTTGCATCATCACTCGGCGGTGAACGATGACGATGCCCGGGTGCTGCTGGAGTTTGCGAACTCGAAGCAGCCGCCGCCACTGGCCGCGTCGAGCACAACGTTTGTGGTTAATGCCAGTGTAGGCTTTCCCTCGGCTGGCTCAGTTTTCGCCAGCAGCAGTACCAGCTGTTCCAAAGCACCGGCCAAGCCGGGAGAGGAGTACATCCTGCCGGACAACAACATGGACGTGGATGAGATTGTGATATCCTCGTCGTCTTCCTACACCTCCTCTGCAGCCCAGGTGCAGAACACGTTACAGCCGCCGGACTTTAACTTTCTGTACCACCAGGCCACTACAACGGCCACGACGGCCACATACTTCAATCCCTTTTCCAGGCAGCAGCAGCATCATCATCAGCAGCAGCACGGCGTCAGCGATGCCACCAATGCGGCTACTTTGGCTTCGTCGTCCAGTAATTCGTTGGACCACGAGTCGATGAATGCTACATTCCGGGTGGCCAAGACCCAATCGCTGCAGTCATGGTATCAGCAAGAGCCGGATCACGATCCACAGAATCAGGGTGGTGCGGAATCGGGAACTGTCACTCCCTCCAATCAGAGCCAGGATGTGGTTAGCCACCAGCCAACAAACTTTAACGCCGCCCTAGCGGCCGTCGATTGCTGTAGCGTTGCCTTGGACGAGGACGCAAAATATCTTGATCTAGACGCCTGCAAGCGTGAGCAGCTGAGCAGCAGTAGCAATCTGCCCTCCGCTTCCGCGTCCACAACGTCGTCGTCGTTCGCTGGCGCTGGCACGGAGAGCAGTTTGGTGGGTGGTCTGAATATCCGAACCGATGAAAAGATGCCCGCCAAGGGTGAAATTTCCGAACAGGAAAGCAACTGCGACATCGAGAACTCCTGGAGTGAGTCGGTAAGTTCAATTTCATTTCGGTCATTTTATAACGAAAACTAAGTATAATTTTGATTCTTTACAGGTTTATGGGGATATTTCGCAGCGGTACTTCAGAAACCAGTTTTCTGGCGGCTACCACCCTGATTGGCGACAGGACTATTATCCGGCTCAAGATCTCAGCGCTCAGCTGAGAGAGCATAAACGGTAAGCATTGAAATTGTATTCTGTGACGACAAGGTATAATAGTTTTTAAATCTCTTAAACACTAACAGTTTTGACTTTAATGCTGTCGATGATGAGGCTTCATCCAGCTCGAGAAGGAGCCATCTTACAGATCTCCCGACAGCGGCCACCTCCTCCGCATGTACGTCATCAGCTATGCTGGCGGGTCCACCAATAGCTTCGACATCACGGGCTGCTGCTGAGGCGGCAGCGGAGGCGGCTGCTCTTGCCCAGCGGAAACCGCAGCGCCGCAAGCTCTACAAGTGTCCTCACTGCGAGGCGATCTTCGAAAAGCTTAAGGAGCGTAATGCGCACATGATTGGCGAGCACAACTACGTACGGCAAAATCGCCGTCTAATTTGCACTCAGCCGCAAATCAATACTTCGATGTTAACGCTACAGCAACAGATGATAGTGCAGTCAGGTGAGGTTGAGGATTCCAAGGATGGCATTGTGAAGATAAAACAGGAGCAGTGCCAGGAAAAGCAGGATGTTGAGCAAATGCACGACCATTCCGAACTATTGGCTGATGTCAAGGACTCTGAGCTGATGGGCATCGGCGGTGATGGTGACGGTGATGTAGATGACGACATTAAGCCACCCAACCAGCTAGATGAAAAGCCCACGCTGCCGCCATTAGCCATGACGACCCCAGCGGCTAAATTAGCAGCTTTGTATCGAATGCTCATCGCCTACAACGAATCCAAGCTCGGACAGGAGCGCAACAATCTTAGCGAGCTGGAGCAGAAGGCTATGGAAAAATCCATATTTCTCTGCTATGTCTGTCGTACCGACTTCCCGTCCGTAAAGCTCTATGACGCCCATCTCACCGAGCATCCCGCTGAATGCTTTACGTGCGGCAAGAAGTTCTACCGTTGGAAGAACTTCTCATTGCACTTGAAGCGGCACTTGGGCTGGAAGGAGTTCGGATGCTATGTCTGCGACAAGAAGTTCGTAGTGCGCAGCGCCTTGGTCGAACACATGCGGATGCACACGGGGCAAACGCCACTCAAGTGCAAGATATGCGGTAATTCAATTACATAATTAACTATTTATTACCATCAATGTTATGGATCTAGTTAGTCCTATTGATGAAGTAGCAACACTTATCTACTCAAAATACTCCAGCTATAATATTTTTCCTAAATTCTTTTATACACACAATAGGTAAAAAGTTCAAGAGATACTCGAATCTGACGCAACACCGCAAACGCCACACCAAAATGATGGTGCGCAAGAAGGAATACGTGTGTCACTGCGGCGAAGTCTTGCCCTCGAAGGCTCGCTTCCTGTGGCACAAGGAAACGCACGACCTGAAGCCGAAGTGCTGCCCGTACTGCTGCGATCGGTTTGTGCACGCCAACTCGCTACGTCGACACATACGGTTGGCCCACTCTGATAAGTTTGACTATGCCGAACCTATGGAATGCCCTATGTGTAAGCAAATCTTCGCGAAGACGTCCATCAAGGCGCACATGGCGACGCACTCAACGGAGCCCCAATACGATTGCGCCATTTGTAGCAAGAGCTTCTCCACCAAATGGAATCTCAAGATCCACTCGTGGGTACACGCCAACCGGACGGCCAAGCCCTTTAAGTGCGAATACTGCCCAAAGGCGTTTGTGCGAGAGCTGGACTTCAAGAACCACATCAACGCGCACAAACAGATCAAACCGTACACGTGCGAGTACTGCGGCTGCAAGTTCATCCGCAAGTACAATTACATGCGACACCGGCGCGAACATCATGGCACCAAGAAGTTCACCTGCGACCAATGCGATAAGTCTTTCCATCGGCATTACTATCTGATAGAGCACCGGCGAATGCATACCGGGGAGCGTCCGTTCACGTGTACCATCTGCGGCAAGAGCTCCACAACGAAGACCAACCACAACAAGCATCTGAAGATCCACCATTCGCGCGATCCGTTCACGGTGGAGGCCTAAGGGGGTTCGGTTCCATTGGGCTAATCGTAATCGAACTAAAGTTTAATATAATCATTACCTAGGTAGTTGTTCATGACTCTTCTATGTGTGTACTGTGTGTGTCTGTGGTTAAAACAACAAAACAAAACAACAAATTAGTATTACCTATCGAACTATATATTTAGTTAACATATGCGATTGCCAATTCTTGTTGATTAAACCAACAAGAAACAATTATCACAATAATTACATTTTACTAATCTTACATTTTGGATGTGGTTTAAGAACGTAGCTAAATGTGAAAGTGTTCCCCATTCTCTTCCTCCGGATTCGAATCACAATTCGCGTCAACCGCTTTAATCCCGTTTAGGTTTTAGATTCTAACCCACTTTAGTAAAATGTTATACCTAGTTCAGTGCAATATACATCGATTAAATACTATATGCCGCGATACTTTTTCATTTCTATTTTAGTAGTTTAGTTCGCATTAAGTTTATTCATTTATCTTATCTATCCACGCCTAGAAGAGCATACTAGTTAATTTAAGTTAGCCGAAATTGGTCTTAAAACTTTCGAGTTTTTCCAGAACTTGAGCACATTCTAAGCGAAGGGCACATACACAGAAAACGAACACCCATCTAACAACTTGTTATATAATTTGTATTTTTCTAATTGAAGAGAAAACTCTCTGCCAGCAATCGAACGTAAGCGAACACAACTGTCATATTGGATAACAAATTTCGATGTACGTAGCATATTTTTGATTTATAGTAGTTGCAACTTCTCTAGGCTATTTTAAAGGATTGTTTCAATGGTTTATTGCAGCATTAGTTAAAATTTGTAGCTCTAAGTGAACCCAACATTAAGTATAAATAAAATTTCACAATACATGCGTACATGCATCATAATACGAAAACAAACAAATGAAAACAAAACAATTTTAAAATATTTACAACTTACGATAAAGATTTCAATGAGAACTAATGGAAAGAATCCCATTCTATGAAGGAAATAAATTCAATTTATGGATAATTACAAAACAATCAACGCCTTTTATTGATTCTTTTGCGGGACTGGTTGCTGGACGACTGACACCACTGATAACAGCACAAATCAGTTCAAACTTCAAGAACTTTATCAAAAAAGGATGACATTAAATTTTAATAAGCCTATTTCGTGTTTTTTATAACATCTGAAACTTAAAATATGAAGTAATACATACATATTCATTTATGTAGCATAGGAGTAGTAAACTAATTAATAAATACGAACTGAAAATGGCTTACATCATATGTGGCTTTAGCCGTAGCCTTAATGACATTAAATTCGAATAAACATATTTCGTGTTTTTTATAACATCTGAAACTTAAAATATGAAGTAAAACATACATATTCATTTATGTAGCATAGGAGTAAACTAATGAATAAATAGAAACTGAAAATGGCTTACATCATATGCGGCTTTAGTCGTAGCCTTATGATTTTTTCAGGAACATCCAATTTTCACATAAAGATTGATACACTAGCTTTTTTTCGTGCCTGTTCTCGTAAAGTTCCACTTCGATGAGATCAGCGTCGCAATTAGGGCGGTTGGGGTAATAGTTGAGAGGATAGTGTACCCGGGCGAAAACCAGCGGATGCTGGCAGAGGCAAGCCTGCAGTGCCTGGCGCACCGATTTTTCTTTAAAACTCTTGTTTCTCTTAATGCCGTGCAATTTGACGCAGAACGATCGCAACGGGAACATGAACAACTGACTGGGCATTACTTTTAGGTGGTTAAACGAAACTTTTTCGGTGTCATGGAAATCAATGTAGAATACTGTGACTTGCTCACTGGTTGGAGACAGGATTGGTGAAATCTCCTTGATATTGGCCCTGTACCACTGCTTGTCTCTCGAATAGCGGGCCAGACACAAGTCGCCTACCTTCGGCTCCATCAGCGGTTCCGCGTCCTTGATCAAAGTGCTCGTCTCCTGGATCAGGCTGATTTCATGCTTTGTGAACTCCGAGAGACATGGGGCTATCTGCAACTCCGTGTCCGACAGTACATTGTCCACTGTGCAGTAGAACTCTTTTACTCCGTTCGGAAGGCTCAGGGTCTTGAAGCTCGCACTGGCATCGTAAAAAGACCTCACCGACGAGGTGTCAATAGGTGAAAAGGTAATGCTGTCCTTTATTTCCTTGAAAAATATAATACAATAATAATAATTATTATTTCAATGATTATATAAATAGTATTTTTAGTATTTACCTGTTGACGCAGTGCAATACGGCGGATCAACTGTTCGGTGGCGAATGAATTTAGGGGCTCCAACTGACTGTCATTGACGTTCGCAAAGACTTCCATATCAATACTTTTAGAGGAATTCGAGTGGGGCTCATCCTCATCCCGAGCGGTTGTTTCATCAGCGTACTTACCAAAGTCGCCGAGATAAAAATTATTGTTAAGGTGCATTTTCTGTGCGGCTTGCTGGCAATCAAAGTCCTGATCACACTCAAACGCCTCTACCTCCTCCTGATCTACCAGGAATTTCTTAGTGGGTGGTTGCTGAACCGATGAAATGCTATCGTGTTTACGTTGGGTGGGAGGCGCTTCCTTGTCTGATAGTTCTCCCTCCCCGGCGGCCAGGTGGTCAAGCTCATCAAAGACTTTAAAGTCCTCGAGAAATTTTTGGGAAGGTAAATATTTTGTGTTATTCTTGATCGTCTGCTTTTCGATAGGTACAGACATGCCAGAATCTATCATCATGGTGGCAATGTCAACATTACCAACCTTAATCTGGCATTTGGGTATCTTATTTGGGCCAACTGTTTCGTCATCCACAATACGCACACCGCTTAGTTTCATGACCAAATTCAGGTGGACCGTATCCATTTCCTTTAAAGAATACTTTCCTTGTTTAGATCGCACGCCGTGTAATTCCACCAGGAAGCACATTGCGTTTAGGTCCGGGAACGGAGCATATGGAAGCATTTCATCCGCCTTGACCAGCTCCATGTTGCCATAATCAACATAATAGACTGTGTACTCATTATGATTGTTCTCCAGGCGCTGCACTATACCTCGGTAGATCATGTTGTCCATGTGATAGGTAACCACCACCGCTTGTCCCACTTTGTAAGTATAGGAGGTAGAGCGCTCCTTTTGCTTATCCATTAGTGGCTTGTATTCCCGTACCAGCAGGTTGCCCATATGCTCGATGAAGGGCTTATCGCTGGCCAAAGTCAAGTAGATGCAGCATTCGTAGGTCACATTAGTAGCAATTGCCGTGAATACGGACTTATCGCACTTTCGTCGTGTAGTCCAACCAGCAGGTGGTGTTGTCTCTCCAGTTGTATTCTTGGTATTTCCTAAATCCTCGAGCAGAGCTAGTGGAGGCATGTCCTCGTTGTGCTCAAAGCCGACTGTCACGCTTCGTGATTCAATGAGATTCAATGAGTCGTTTGTCTTAGAAGTTCCATCAATTTTGCTTAAACAGGATTCCCAGTCGTTGGCTTTTGCAGCTTCTTCTGAGTTAACGCTTACATTTTCCGGCATCGATTGCTGGTCGTCTTCGCTATCCGAATTGTGATCCTTTTCTGCCATTCCGGCCATCAGAAGAGCCTTGTTGATATTAACGTACTTTATAGTAGCTGGCGAAAATGGTCCAGTGAGTATGGAAAGGGAGCCCCATAGGATGACGCTCAAAGAGTTTTCTGTACGCCCACGCCCCGTCACGTGGATTTCGTTATATGCCTTCAACTGATCCATAAAGAAATCAATGGCGTCTTTGGACCATTCATCACCAATTGGACGAATCCCGTGTAAATGACAACGCTTTGCGCTGCTTGAAATACGCATGTCCGCCTCATCGATGTTGGCCAGGGAAGAACTGTGCACATCATCGATCAGCTCACCCAAATCCCGCAAATGCACTTGGTATCGTACAATTGGGCAAGTAATACCAGGTGGTATGACTCCTGTTACGACTCCACGATACCATAAAGCCTGCGAATCGCAATTGGCCTGAACCCGTGCGTAACACATATCGCCCACCTGCCAATCGGTTCTGGGCAACATATTCTGGTACATTGCGGCAGCTGCTTTTTGCACCGACTTCTGCAAGTTATTGATGGCTTTCTGGAAATGGGGCAAGGTCACGTAAAACTCATCCGGCTTTCGAACATAAAGAATATTGACAGTTGTTCGTTTGTTGCGCTCGGTATTATCGGGCATCCGGTAAGGCGACAATTCCACCGGCCGGACCTTCTGCTGTGCAATAAACTTTTTGGTTTCCTCATCAAAACGTACAGAACGATTGGATACGGTTGGTGTGATCATTCTACTGCTTTCACCACTTGATGTACAATGTCCATGGGCCACTAGTTGTACTCCGACACTTGTGGTTTCCGAGTTGGAGCGCTCGAAATGTAATGACACGTAGACCAGATCCTCCGTGCAACTAATAACATCCATGTAAAGCCTTGGATTCGAGGTAAGCTGTTTAAAAAGGGTCGTCCCTTCTGGAGTCCAAGTATAGGAGTGCTCTGCTCTGGTCTCCACATCCGCCAAGCAGCACTTAATGGCTAGCCCTGTATCCCAAAATTTCTGAGGGAGGACAAATAATTGATCCCAGAAAACTTTCTGACTTGGACCTTCGTCCACCAGGTGCACGAGAACATAACCTGTAAAAATGCATAATTTTTAAAAAAAGAAAAACTCAAAATAAATTTAATGGTATTAGTTGCGTCTACTTTTTATTGTGTTGTCCCAATATTGTTGTCATAACTCACCGTCGGGAAGGATCTGCTCAATGCTAGCTCGCTTCCACTGTCCACCCGACTGCAGGACGCAACCGAGATGCAGCTGTCCAAGAAAGATGTTTTGCAATTGGCTAATGTTAATGCGATCCATGGCTTCCTGCAGACTGAATTGCAACCATAAGCGCTTTTTCTCGTAGTCGTGGCGCATGACGTAAAACTCCTGTGGGTCCTCCACGTGCAGCATCTGAACCATGTAGACGTCTCCGAATCGGAAGCTTATTCTGGGTAGACGAAGCGCAGTAGGGGCAGGCGGCAGCCATAGAGGGGCACCGTCGCGGGAGATCGCCAGGCCACAGTATAAGAAAGAATCTCGCACGGAGATGTTAGTATCGTAATTGCTGGTGATCAGGTCCACCCCATGCAGTTCATAGGTAAGAGCTTTCTTGACGATCACGCGCACGGGGTTGCTAAGAATCAGGAAGATTTCTACATTTTATTTTACATTTTTTAGGTCGCTTTGAGTAACTTACTTCTGCACTATCTGCTTAAGGAACGCGCTGGCTTTACTATCCCACTCGGATTCACCATTTTTAGGCATCAACTCACTTAAACTGCAGTGCACTGCGGAGTACGGCAGGTGGGATATACGTTCCGGCACCACACGGAAGCTGAAAGGGATTGCATTGCAGTAGGAATTTGACAAATTCATGCAGAAAACTCACTCCGAACAACGAACATGCAAATGAACGCCTATATCCGTCAAAAAAACATTGTACAAATTTTCATTGGTCAGCTTTTGGCTGACCAGGGCGCGATAGTATCGATCCTTATCTTTGTGGTGGATAATGTAGTTCTGGCCCACCACGATAGTCGGCGGAACTGAGGAACTGTCCGAAAGTGTGTGCGCAAATGTATCCAGCTCCTCACGCAATCGCTGGGCGGCATGGATGCCTTGAACATAGAAATCCTCCGGGGATTGTACGGAGCGCACCCTAACCAGTGTATCGGTCTTGAACCAATCGCTGCTGTCTTCAGTCGTCTTATTGCGCTTGGTGATGTCCAATGAAGAGAAGTTGTGGAGAAAATCTAGATCCTTAGCTGGGAACTCATCGATAATGGCGGCAGTTGAATTTAGACTGGATTGGGCGACCTCCGTAGCATTTTTACCCCGTTTCTTTTGGCTTTGCGACACTTGGGTGGCTTTCTTTAGTTTCGAATTTTGGGCTAATAAAAGTTTGCGTGAATGTGGATCAAAGTTTTCCTTGCTACTACTGGAAGACGTTAAAAAAGTGATTTCTCCTTTGGGCGAGGATGAAAGGCTTCGACTAATCTCGAGGTCGGTCTTGAAACAAACTTGTATATTGGGGTTCACGAATTCACACTTGAATATGTTGGATATGTCCATGAATCGACTACAGGTCACGCTAGAAAATAAAAATAAAATTATATTATGCTTTTATAGAGCTTTTAAATAAAGTTTGTTTACCGATAAGGATTTTCGTCGACTTTGCTGACCTGCACAGTTGTGGGAATCTTCTCAAGATGTTCGCAAATGAGCTTGAGCAGCCATCTTAGCGACACGTCTCTGGGTACGGCCATGTCGTTGCCGACTCCACTGTTTAAACTCTTTGTTAATCGCTAAGTAAAGGAGTAAATGATTTTCAAAAAAGGACTGGAAATACCAACTGAATTCAGACACCCACCTCGATGACAGTTTCGTAGCCACTCAGCTGGCCCATGGCTTCGTTGAGTTTCAATTGTGGTGGCAAACTGGACTCGCGCAGCTTCTCAATGACCTGCAGCTCGGCCACCTGGAGAAGGCCGTGCAGGTGGGAAAATCGCTTCGAAATGCTGGCCAACGTTTCGGTGGCATAGTCGTTTAGTTTTTGTTTGGCCCGTTGAACCACCTGCGAATGCAAGAAGTAGCGGAAATTATCTGTGGTTAGCTGGACGAAGATAGCCATGCAGATTAATCCGTTGCACATTCTAATGACTCTGCGTTGCTACCTAATTTTTTGCCACTTGCCACCTAAACCAGCGACCTCACCTATCCACCTCTCTAGGTGAATGGCGAGCGTCTTGGATTTTAGTTGCCAATTGAAGAACGTCGGTGGCCACTTCTCAGATCAGCTTCAGTTCGGTTTGTTTTCATATAATGATTACGTTCATAAACTTTAGATAAGTTTTAGTTTTAAGCAAATATATTTATATAAAATATACAGCCACTCAATAATTTGAAAGCTAGCAGTTTCGAGGAATACTTATTAATTTTTCTAATTTAAAGCTGTTCTCATTTAAAATCGATTTTTGAAATATATTAACATACCCACAATTTCTCGTTTATACCATTAAACCCCTATTGCTGCCCGTTTCCTTTCTAAACGGTATGGGCAACGCTGCTCCTTCCGATGGTCTTGATCGCAATCATCTTCTTCATTCACCGCCTGTCAAGTGGCAATGATCATTATCAAAGATTGTGTGGCTGTTAGTTGGGTTTTTGAAAGTGATTGTAACAATCGCCGAAATAATGCTGCCCGACTCACATTGGATCGGATCGGATCCGATTGGATCGGACTTATGACAGCTGATTTGTAGCAGATGACAGGCAAGTTCGCGCCAGCGGGCTGTTCTGCCATAAAAGGGCATCCATCGAGCGATCCAATCGCAAGAGTTGTCGTGTAAATGAAACCATGTAGGAGCCCAAATCTGGCACATCATTAAAACGAAACTCGGATCGTTTTGCCATTCCCGTCGCTCGGGGCAATATGATTTCAATTCAGCTGACCTTGTCAAGGGTTTGGCATCGCATTTGAGAGCCAACCGAATATCATAGGCAAAGAAATGTTTATTGTTTAACTTGTCTATCAAAAGTCCCAGTTGCCCAATTGATACTTGTGAGCTTCAATCCAGTCTTTGCCAATTAAGTTTTCTTACTCACTTTTTAAGAGATGAGCAAGAATTGAGACTAATTCCCAATCCCAGTAACTGACTTCTAACAGAATTACAAGTTTTAAGGAAGACAAACCAATTCCAATTAATCACAAAATTATTTGATAAAACATTCGAATCCACCACTGACTCGAATATCAATCACTCAAATATTTTTGCCATCATTTTGTGAACTCTGCGATAAATGCTGTCATAAGTTGATCAGCTTAGCCATAGACTTTGATTTAATATGCCTCTGGCGATTACATAACCTTGTCGGCGTTTTGTTTGATGGAACTTTCGGCAGTTCTACATTGATTTCGTTTATAACACGTGGCAGAAACATTAAGACTATTAGTGTGCAATTAAAGTTACTACATACATACATACATATGTACATAAAACAGAAGTCAGCACAATTGCGATTATTAAACGCAATCGGATTAATCATACATTTTTTGTTTAATAAACAGCATTTGCGGTAAGTAAACCGACGTCAGTCGATCACAGACAGGCAGTCGAGTTCATTTTGGCCAGTTTATCAATTACAGACAATCGGACGGACGGACACACGCAATTTGGTAGCATTTTGCGCCGCCTCGTTAGCCAGGCCAGCTATTCGATTTTCAACTTGGCTCAGATCGGCTGCGTAATGCCCAGTCGCGACTCTTTGGCTTTTGCCATTAATAATTGTTTCTCGTTTTATATAATACATAATTTGAGTACGCTTTTTCGTCTGTTTATTTTTGCAATTAACCATTGGGGAAGCGAACGCACAGCGATTTCTGCACACCTTAAATCCGACTGGACCATAGGCTACTAATGTGATTATGATTTATGTGGGAGGCCTTGAGGTGCTGCCTACTTACTACCGTACCCATGATCGGACCAAACTGTCTGAGCCGAGTGAATGACTGATGTTAAACCAAAGGCAACCAGCAGCATCAGCCGGCCAATTCGATTGATATTCTCTGGACAAGGCTAATTGCGAATGCTGGACGGCACATGGCACATGGCAGAGTAATTTAGTTACCCCGCCCAAAGTCCATCGTTGTGTCTCCATTTATATACTCCATTAAAATGCGGGCCCAGAAGACTGTTGGCTGGCTTGCCAGAAGAAGCCTCTTCGACCAAGTCACATTCTGTGACAGCCAAAGACCTGCAACGCAAGGTCAACTGCAGAACGGCTTGCAGGCAAGATGCTCTTGGCCAAAACACTTACCAAAATTAGGTGTTTATACATTATTTGAACTTCTTTAAGATTTTAAGATAGCTTTTTAAATTAGTTGCCACTTTAAAAACTTATGAACATTTTTAATAATTCTATTAAAAGTAATTACTAAATTTTCTGTGATTAACTTTAAACGAGATTAAGAACAATTTGTTGTTCTTATGCTTTTTATTTCTATTCAGACCTCAACTTTTAAATCTCAGTAGTTAAACTTCCACTTCATTTGTGGTGAGCAACAAAAAGCGTCCGAAAACCTCTAAAAAATGAAAGGCCCCCAAATCGCAATAAAGTGTCATTCAGCAAAGGCTTTTCCGCTCTCTATCCAGTCGAATAAAAAAAAAATCGAAAATATGAAATGAAAAACTTAATTACACTATTAATTAGATATGGTGGCCTAGGTAAGTGGCTTTTTGTTCTTTCGAGACTTGTTTTTCCCGCTCGAAGGTTGCCCAAAATAGGGTTCGGGGCTCTCTAGACTGCGAACTTTTTCGTGATTCATCGGCAATTGGCAATTGCGTAAGATCAGCGCGCAGAGCAGAGCAGATCGAGCTAGTTAGTTAGTACAATTAAAAGTAAGCTAGTAAGCTAGCCAAGTGGAGTGCGCGCTCAAGTTGAACACACATATAGTTTTTTTTTTTTTTTGGAGGCACAACAAACGAGTTCAAGTCTGACTCAAAAGGCCCACTCAAATCTGAGCTGGAGTGCTTTTCCAGATTGGAGTGAGTCTTTTGGTTTCTGGGTAGACCGTAGACCGTCAAGTAATCGCATTCAACAACAATTGCAGCCAGTTGAGGTTGAAGCGTCTGGTTGAACGGTTGTTGTACTTGTCTGGCGATCAGAGAAGCCCAAGAATAACAAAAGTGAATCAAGAAGTTGTATTATTATTATTATTATTATTACTATCCCATTTGTGTTGTGTTGCCATATTCGTGTGCTCCATTGTCCCGGGAAAAGTTAAAAAAAAAACAAAAAAACATCTGAAGCAATTGCAACTGCAACATCAACTGTGCAACCTCAACTGTGAAGCTTTTACCCGCCCGCTATTTTTGGCGGCCTATTGGGCAATCGCCATCTCGCATGCGACTCAACTGCTTTATAGGCCATGCAAATTTGCGGCAATCTCCGGCTTTGGTGTTGTCGCTCCATTTACTAGCATTTTCCTACGAGTATGCCGAGTATTGGTAAAAGTAAACAAGCGAAACACGAGTGCAACGGCAGCGGCAATTGCCAATAAAAACGAATTGATTGTAATTGCTTCTTAAGGCGAAAAGTGGCGAGACGCGTAAAACGCTCAACCGCACGCGGTTTTTGTTGCCTTGTCGATCGGTTTCAAGTGCATGAAAGTAAGTAAGTGCAAGTGTTAAGAGAACGAACCAACCAACAAATAAACAAACAAACAAACATTGCAAAAGGTCGAGGCATAAATCAAACACACGTAGTGGGAGTCGAAAAAAAAAAGGAAAAAGGAATCGCTGCCCGACAAAACGAAAGGAGTTAAAACAAGATTTACCAGCTGCAGAAGACACAGCAGCAACATGTTGCCGAGAATAACTTTTGTGTTCATCATCATTTGTGGATATTTATTATATACTGGTAAGCTGTGAAGACAATCCCACGAGCCATAAATCAAAAATTCCCACAATATTTATGTGGCTCGCATGCTAAGTAGAGAGGTTACTAACTTACATGACTTACTGCCTATGCAGGGTTGTCTTTTAATACACTTTTCGAAACAAGACATGAAAACATAATATATTACTTTTGTTACAAAAGTTGCATTTATAATGTCACCCTTGTCACAAACCCATAATTAGAATGTCTGAGTTTGACTTTGAGAAACATAATCACTTTTGCCAATATTTAAACAGGCGACATTCACTTTAAACGAATGTGCAGTTTTGATTATTGATTATCGAATTTGAAAAACTCAATTACTCAAGTTTATATTGGCATTTGAAAATCAATCATTTAAATTCTGCATGCCTGAATTTTTCTATGGCATTTGATAAAGCAATTGATTGCTTAAAGATATACAAGCAATACATCTATATTGTCATACGTATAGAGTATTGTAAAAAGTTACATCCACAAAGGAAAACATATTTTATGGTCACAGCAAGTAGACTGGCTTGGCACAAGTTGTTTTGAATTATTTGAATTTCGAATTACATGCACAAAAAATGCCAGTTAAGCGCAATAAATTCAAGCAGATTACACGACATTGTCGTCACATCGACGTTCATACGTGTACTTCTTACTGTGATGGTTGCCTAATGAAAATCTGTTAATATATGTTATGAAAAAATAATACATATAAATAAATCATAATGATAAAATGGAAAAATGTACTCATGTTTGTTCTTAATATGGCCTGAATAGACAGTTTCTTTTGTCTGCTGCGTTTGCCTTTTTGAGTCTATGTTCTCTTAAACAAGATAGCGAGGACCCACTGTACTTTAGTGCCTCATTTCAGGCGGAGGCGGGATGCAGCCAGCTGCGTTGAGGCAACCCAACCGCCTGCCTTGATGTGTCAAACCGCAAGCTGACAAAACCGCAAGCCAAAACTGCGTTCTCAACGCAATTGCATTTTGTTTTATTTGCACTTTTTTGGCGTGTCTGTCGGTCGGTCGGTCGGTCGGTCTGCTGGCTGGCTTTCCATCGGGTGGCCATAGTTTTGGCCACTTGGCGCATGCGTAACTTTTTTGCTGGCGCTGGGAAGAGCCAGCCAGTTGCAAAATGCGCAGTCCGACACGACACCATGCGAAATATTCGAGTGTTTTATTGGCCAGCGACACACCGCCAAAGTTCAGGTTATTTATGAACGCGGCGGCATGTTGCGGCAACAGCAAATGATGCCACATAGAGATGTTGATGCCGCCTGGGAATACTTTCCAAATTCTGGCCAGACGACTCACGGCAATCGACATTCGCCCAGACAGGAAAGTTCTACCATAGATGGCATCTGACATTTGCATGGTTTTGAAGGTTGCTCAAGTCCGCACCCCGAAAAAAAAAAATATATGTATATATCTATAAATCCACAGCCAGATGCTGCACGACATTTTGTGTGGCAAATGCAAAAGAAAAAAGACTAAACCAAAATAAAAATTTGCTCAGACAATAAAAAGGCGAAATTAAGCGACCGAAGCGAAGGCTATGCGAACCAATCCGCCTTTAGCCGTCTTTTAACGTCTGCCTTCCGATACACCACATTTACCTTTTTGCCATTTCAATGAGGTGCGATTTGTGCTGGCCTCTAATTACCAGTCAGTCACTCTGGCATTGTGTTCGATTATTGCTTGGATTTTCATTTTAATAAACCTTTCATGTCAAAAGTGCTGGCTTACACTTCTAAGCTGGCCTAACGTAAAGCAAATGTCAAATTGTTCACAATGGCCAAGAATATCGAGTGGAAATAGTACTTAATATATTCATTTTATTAAAGTAAATCCAGAAATATTTCTTATAAATTTTTAAAATAATATGCAGCTTCAAAGCTTAGCTAAATCTACGTAGTCAACATATCGCACAATCTATTTAGCGACGGTACAAAAGTGTGTGCCTAGTGATTCCTTCTAACTACCCCCACTACTTCATGTTTCCAATCTAAATTTCGAAAGTTGCCAGTAATGGCTGCGATGGCTTCTCCTACATGAATGGATGCAAAAATGCGCCTCGGGGCCCTCTAGTTGGAGCCCATCATCCCGACGAATGGCTTCCCACTCACATTAACCGCGCCAAGCATCGCCGCATCCGTCTGTCGGTCACACAAATCAGTCGCGAGTTGCAGCCAACGTGGCGTATACGTAATGCATGCAACTAACTGGCAAATAACCTTTCAGCTGCTGTTCGGCACATCCGCTTTGGGCAGATTGTCAGATGTTTTAACCATAGCCAAGCATTTGCCATTCGAATGCAAATGATTTTCAATTATTGCGAGAGACTGGCACAGATATGTATTTATGTGAATGACAAAACTTAAAATTATTTCAATATGTACACATGTTTTTATGATAAATATAAGCGGTATAAGTTATAGGAAGTGTAACTAGCATCTTAAGTTCTTGGCTGGAATAATAAATAATTATTGCTTTAAGAAAGTAAAAAATACGTTTTAACTATGTGCATAACTATACAGATTATGAAACACTATAGTAGAGTTAGTGCACCAGTTTTAAAAGCCAACAATTTTTTGATCTAGTTTTTGATAACACGGGTCTTATATATCACACTTTTTCAATTAGGCATTAAAACCACAGTGCGTTTTTATTATCTACCCCATCTCGGATACGTGTGCATAATTGACCAATAATTTGCAGTGTGGGCTAAAAGCTGCCAAATAGTTGCGAATTGCCAGGTGGAGGAAATAACTTTGCACGCAAGCATTTCGCATTTTTGTGTATAAATTAATTGATTTATATGCATGGCTAGCAACAAAATACAAATGCTCTTGCGGAAAACAAGACAAAAAATTTGACCCAATCCGGTGCACGGTGCACACACAAAAGATTTACCTGCGCAAACATTTTTGCGCGTAAGTCAAACATTTGGCACACATGAGAAAACAATTTATGCGGCTGTCAGCCAACACATTTGGCCAGGCCAACAAACAACGGCGGACCGCCCAGCTGACAAATGCAAATCTGTTGGCCAAGTCAACGGTCAACAAAGCGATAAGTTTGGTAAAAAAAAAAAAGTGGAATGCCCAGCTCAAATCCGATTGAGTTTTTTTCCCCATTCGGTTCACAATCTGTCACATATATCCTTTCCTATTTATGGATACAAATCAATCAACAACTTCTTTCAGAAACATCATTGTATCTGTCTTAAATATTCAATTTCTATTTAAACATCTTCCTAGTGAAAAAAATCATGCTTCATCCTCCATAGAATCCCATCAAGGAACATCCATAAATTCAAACTACAACATCCTCGTCGAGATCCCACAACAGAATCCATTAAATCGCTGCTCATGTTAATGCTCTGGCATAATTTTCAATTAAAATGAAATTTGTTTTGTGTGCGACAAATTGCGGAAAAATTCAGTCATTTATATTTATGAGATATGCGACATGAAAAACGGCCCAGGCGGCCACGAAAAGCGTCCTCCTGCCTGCCTCACCTTATTTTTGCCCAGGATGTGGGAAATCGGAGCGGCTGGCAGGTTGGGAAAACTGTGGAAATCAGTCGCGGCTTTTCAATGCAATTAACGTGGAAAAATGCATAATTACATATAAAAGCTTATTAAACCGATTTTGTAGCAGACAACCATGAGATCAGCTCGTTTTTGGAGTGAGTTGATTCATTGAAACGGGAAATTATCAATGGATGTGCTCAACATTACATGCATTTAAATGCGGATACCACCTATTTTTTTTTTTGATGTAGTAATATCGTAAATACATAGCTCCATTGATTGCTTGCAAGTTATACGATCCAATCGTAATGTTTTCATGTTTTTATGTTTTCAAAAATGACTGATTGTATAAGCAGCAGAAAGTGAAACCCTTCCTCGAGCGAAATTCCCAATGACGCCCACACCCGAATGCAAATTTATAGTTGTAATAAGCCGGCAAACAAAACAGCAGCCCAACAAGCTGAAATCTTATGTAAGAAGTTTGCAAATTAATCGCAGCGCGGAGTTTTCCTATATTTGCGTTCGGATCTGACCACCACCACCTCCCATGGAATCTGAGCCTAAAGCCAATATCGGCACGGTTTCGTTTCTGCACAGAAAGAAATAAATAAGTACAATTTGCAAATCTCCCAACTATTGGCCAACAAATGAACATTTTAAATTAAAATTGCCTCAATCACTTAACTTTTTTCTTCAGTGCAATAAGCACCAAGCCAGTCAGCAGTTAACTGGAATATTGGTGGGTGTCTTATGGCCAAGCGATAAAGTTCGGGAGACAACGAGATCGATTCTAACTGTGCTCCGTGTATTAAATTTTATTTGGCCATTCGAATTTAAGCCAAAAGTTCTTTGGCCTAAAACGAATTTAGACAGGGTTTTTGTATTTGTAGTTTTTTTTTGGTCATAGCTAACAAATAGATTTTCGGTTGCGTTCATAATTTAACCATGCAACAGCAACAAGGGAGTGGGTTTTACAGGGGCATATCAAAGTATGGTATGCTATAGTTTAGTATCGTATATCGTTTGGGATCTGAGGAGGTAGCAAGCAGGGTGGACTGGCTAGACAAAGCGCCTTTGAGCTATTTGCGGCCATTGAAAGCGCTGTTGCACGAACACAGCCGGCAAAACTGAACTCGTTCGTTTTGTGTTGGCATTGTTTTAGTTGGCTCTTGGCTCAGAGGTTTGGCCAACCGACAGACCGACCGAGCGACCGACGCTTTATGCAATGCATTTAGTCAATAGATTAAGGAGGCTCGCTACTACACATATACGAGTATAACTCTGAATATATCCAGATTTATATATTTAGATGTGTGCAACAAATCGTGACTGCATGAGGTTGCCGTTTAAATACACTGGCGATTCGGCGGCTAGAAAAAGCAATTTTAGTTCAGATTTCTGTCTCCAATTTTTAAGGTGGAGCTCGCGACAATTTTTCGCTGACTTTCAACTGAAATCTAGCTGCATTGATTGTGGAGACAGTAATCTAAACAAACGATGGGATAATTTTGGTTATATTTGTTGAAATTATCAACGAAAGCTACTTCATAATATCGTCAATTTTTCATAATTTGTAACATGAAATGATGGCTTATTTAAACAGCCGGATATTCGTATTTAGATAATTTACCAATACCAACTAATTTTTAACAACCGGATTTGGGGTAATCTTTTTTTATGTCTACGCTTTATTGTACCTGCCAAATTTAAAGCACATTAAAGCCAATATCTGGAGAAAAAGCAGTGTTTATGGATTATTTTTAAGGCCAACCATGCTTAATTTGACTGTGGCACCACCTGGCAGATTTATGGAAATGTCCCTGGTCAACGCACAAAGACATAAACATATACATATGTATGTATGTAGACATATAGTATGGCAAACGCATCAGGATCGGCACCACATGCAACAGGAAATTCATTTACATAATTTTTGCGTTTGGCCATTTCGCATCCTTTGCGCTTGACTGGGCATTATCCTTTTAATAAGCGAGTGGGCAAGGTGGACGGGTGGAGCCAGGCGGCAGGCACATGGGCAAGCCGTGTGGATAATCAGCCTATCAAGGATTCAATTATATAATGAGCTTAATTTATTTTGCGCCGCTTTACGCCGCTTGCCACGCAGCAACAAGGACAGCGGAGCATCCTCCTTGTTCCATCGGTCCGATGATGTTCATCATCATCATGCCAACTGTATTATCCTCGTTAATGTTGCTCTTTTCCCCAGTTGTTTTTCCTCCTGTCGCTGGCTGCTTTCGGTGACATGGAAGGATATGCCATTGCCATCGTCTTTTGTCCCCCGCTTTCCTTTTTTCTGGTCAATGATTTATTTTCACTCAATTGTTGCTGGGCAAAGTGGCCCCCCGCACACGACTTCGCACTTCCTGGGGCTTGACTTTTTTAACCCTTTAACCGATTACGCTCAAGAAGAATGGTTATTGTTAATGGACCTTGTGACTATTTATGGCTGACACTAAGGTGTATTAAGCGAATAATTTATTCAAGATGGTCGCCTTATTGAAGAATTGAGCTGCATTGCTCATAAATTTATAAAAAGCGGTTGGTAGTGAAGTAAATCTGCACAGCATGAAAAGTTGAAGCGAAATAATTAAGGTGCAGATAGGTAGAACTTCCCGTGCAATTACTATACTGAGATGGGGAAAATGTAATTTTAAGTAAACCCCATAAATCAAAACTATTTCACAGATTATCTCATAGTGTTTGCAGAAAGAAAGAAAGCACAAATCGTTTGCTTTTTGCCTAATTTAGATGCGGCAACCATCATTTCCGGCACTTAAGCAATTTAGTTCCTTACCGCCTGCTGTCTAACCTTCCACTCCTGACAATGGACAAAAACATAAATAATAACAATACCATTTAGAGGCGGATAACCGATAAAGCCGTAAGCCGCAAAACAGTTTAATTTATGTGCAGCCGAAACGAACTTCGGCAGTATAAGGTACCAAATGAAGTCCTATTACCTGGCTCTAATCATCC
The DNA here is from genome assembly GCF_000001215.4 of Drosophila melanogaster. Lineage (NCBI taxonomy): Eukaryota > Metazoa > Arthropoda > Insecta > Diptera > Drosophilidae > Drosophila > Drosophila melanogaster. Next base: position 18,634,125 of record NT_033777.3, on the reverse strand, counting down.
ATAGAAAAGACAAAGCCTACAAAGGCAACAGGCCCAAAAGAGATGTACCTATGCCGATAAAAGTTTTGTGGCAATTTGATTTATGTGGCGGATTTTTATCAGACGGCGGACTGGAGGATCGGGTGCTCGAGCTGTGGAAAAGGTGCCACATTCAACGGCAGGCCGAACCAAACAATTACAATTGTGAAATGCGTTTCTGTTTTCTGTTTTGCTATTTAATTTCCCCTGCACCTTCCACAACCAAACAGCTGCTGACTCAATTTCGCGCACACACAACGAAAGGCAATTACTTTAATTATGCGACTGCATACAAAACCAAAAAACAAAACCAAATCCCAATCACAGGGGCGATGACAAGCCAACCAGCCCAACCAAACCGAACCGTACCGAACCGAACCAAATGCGAACCAAGCAAAGCGCACCAAATCATCAGATTGGATGGAGCAACACATGAAGGATGCGGGATTTGGCGTGCTCCGCCGGAGGAGAGTGGCAGCAACAACGTCCGTTTGGCTCAGTTTGGATTACCTAACCGGCGGACAGACAGACAACCAGCTAGCCACAACGCCTGACGTGGCAAAGGGGTGTGCCCCATGACGACGCACTCCCATCCGCCGTTGTTGTCCAAAAAACACCGAAAAAATTAAATCTTTTTATGGCTACTCTTTATACCCTGACGCAGGGCATTACAATTTTCCGTGAAATTGGTCTTTCCAGTTTGATGTTGGTGATAAAAATTATACTAGCCATTAATTACACTATGGATTTCGGTTTATTGGTATTAAAACCACTTCATAAAAATATTATACATTTTTCTCAATTATATAACCAAAACGAATGAATATGTAAGCAGCATTCGACTTTGAGTACCCATTTGATATCACTATCTATCTCATTTTCGAGGGTATACCATATTCGAATTCAAATTGAAATTCTTATTTTTCGTCTCACGCACAAAACTTTTCGACATTAGGCCTCCAACAAATGCGTGGCTAATGGACCTGGCCACAGTTATAGATATCGAGATTTATACTCGAACGCGGACACATGAATGTGTGAATAATCGGGCAGTTTTTACAATTTGTCGCTGAATTTGCAGCTGGTAAGACTCACCTCAACGCGCGTCTAATTACACATTGATTGTTTTTCTTTCTCGCAGTAATTATTTCAGTTGTAATAAATTTCGTTGCTATTTTTGCGAAACATAATTTTGCAATTTGTTTGGCGGTACCTCGTTGTTAGCTGGCCAACTGCCGCATATGTTAGTTAGCCTCTTAAAAATTAAATTTATAATTTTATGCTTTCTGCATTCGATTGGTTTTTGTGTGGGCGCCTGGCTGGCTGGATTTCGCCTAATTGTTTTCTGCTCTTTGGGGAGTGTCCTCTGCGTTTTTGCAGTTAAATTGTTCGGTTTAAATAATTAGCAAACCTGTGGCCAACAAATTTCTGCCTTTTGATACAACTGAGTATGTAAATGGTATATGGTTTGGTCCATTATCTGCTGCATATACATTGCAGAAGCAATTTAGAAACTCGAAATAGTTAGATTGTTGCAACAACCAAATTACAATGAAAATTTTGCGTTTGAAGCAACTGTTTTTCAAAGAGTCTAAACACACAAAGTCTCATATGAAAATTGATGTTTACAAGCTTTTCGGAAGTTTCAACTTAAAACGTAGTTAGATCGTTTGATTGATTACTTATCGATTGGCACAGCTGCACTTGGCTTGCCTTCCCCTTGTCGAAAGTTTAACGACTAAACCCACACTTGATCCGTTTACTAGATGAAAGGCACACATGTTCGATGCAGTTCCAGATCGTTGGCCAGGCTAAATCAAACATTCGACTCAATTACACAACCAAAAAAAAAAAAATGTATATATATATAAATAACAACATACAATTTCGGAACAAGGTTAAGGTCAATTACAACCAGGCATCAATAAACAACAGCGACAACTGCCATGTGAATAAATTTCGCACGAAATGTAGAATATATAAAATAAAGAACTAGTTTTCTCACTTCTTACAGTTGCAGTCACAACATGAAAAAGTTTGAGAGGTTTTTTAAAACATTACGGTTTTTACTTAAAAGTCCTTCTTAAGTATAAATACTATTAAAATATGCTTAAAATGTATGTAAAATGTTAAGAAATTTACGAATTATTGAATATTTAAAGCTGCTCTCGATTAGAATCGCGAACTGAGGTCCGTCCGTATAAAAGTCATGATCACATAGAACTTTAAGACTTATAAATCTGGAACTAAGCATACAGTATCTAAACGCCTACGCAAGGAAGTTTGTTGAAAGCTAAAATCTGTCTGAAGCACCCACGCATCTATTTGGATATGTGTAAATGTAATTTGGGTCAGATTACCAATATTCACTCACGTGACAAAAGTTGGTAAAATCTTAAAAAAAAAATTAACTAAAAGTTCACTAGAAAAAGCAGTCTCCTTGGTAAACGCATTCGATGTTTGTTTGATTTCAAATTGCCTACCGAGATTTTCAAGACCAAAGCTTATTTAGCATGGGGCCGTGTGAAGGAAGCAGAGCGGAATTGCAACCTCAAAATGCATCAAGTTTGTTAGCTTAAGCAACAGGTACTACTTATGCGCTCAAAGCCCAGTCATGCTTAATTAAAAAAAAAGTATAAAACAATACATTTTTATTGAGCAATTACCGCAACGTTCTCGAGTTGGTGGCAGATCTTTTCTCACTGCAAAAGAAGCGGCAAGGTCAGCCACAAAAACGGCAACAACCGCACGAATCTTGTCATCTGAAGCAGCCATAACATTAATCTGCACAATCAACTGCCAAAACGAACAGCTTCATACACTTGGAATAAAGTTTCCGGAAAATATAAATCATCCACACAGAATACGTATTCCCAAGACAATCCAAATTCAGTATTTTCTTATCGTGTAAGAGAACAATTGTTGCAGCACCAAAAACGAATCTTAGAGCTCAAAAGCGGGTCAGATACATCTGAGGTTAAAGGTAAACCCGACGGCTACTGACTCATTAACTGGATTAGGGAGTGGTTTATGTACCATCAAGCAAATTAAGTTTGTATCTTGACATTAAGGCCAATGATTGGCATCGCCGCTAATTGTAGTACATAGACTTTAATGTTTTTCCCCCTCGACGAAACCTTGAACTTTGCAGATTTGTTTACTTCGACTAATTGGTTGTGTTATTTTCTTGCAGATTGCCATGAAACAGTTCGTTCCAAGCGAGCCAAACGCCCACGAGCTCCGGAACCGGTAAACTTTGAGCCGGAGCCGCAGCAGGATCTGGAGAACGATGAGAATGGCAGTCAGGAGAAGGATCTTCCGGAGATACCGGACAACTTTCTTAGCCCCTCGGTTCGGGAGTATCTCGAGCTGGGCAAATCCATTCCCGGTGGGTAATGGATTTTTGGAATTTCCAAACATACTAATACTTTGCTACTTAAATGGTTCATCCCAATGCGAGTATGCATGCCCGGAGAGTCCATCAATTAAACATGACACAACATCGAAAACAATGGCAATGGTCCTTTGGCGGAGTGGAATATTCTTCTTGATCATTTTTTTTTTTCGGAGTAGTCGGTCTGAAGATGGGGCAGCGAAATGCATTTCGGTGCCATCAGCGACAGGCCAGAAAAAAGTGCACGATTTTAAATTATTTTCGGACGAGCGCGAAATGGATATTTGGCACAGAAGTGCATCTACTCGTAAATTCATTTATTAGCGCCAGAGAGGCGACTGAAACCGGTCGAGGATTTGTTTATGCCCGGTTTTATTTTTGTTTCCATTTTTTTTTTCGGTTGATGGGGGGAGAGCTTCAGTTTTTTTTGGTGACCCCGGGGCAGCGCGCCTGCAGTTGACACTTCTGGGAGGTAGGAGTGGCTTTTTTCTGCAGTTTTCTTTCAAGTAAGGTTGGATGAAGTGAAATTGATTGGAAACCCCACGGACTGCGTGACATGCAGTTTGTTTTGGTTTCGGTGACTCGGCGGCGGCACACTAATTGCAATAACAAAATCATTTGCAGGTCGTCCTGGCGTTGACTATCCCATACTGTCGGCGGTGCCGTACACCAACTTTTACTGCGACGAGCAGGAGTATCCTGGATTCTTTGCCGACATGGAGACAAGGTGTCAGGGTGAGTTATACTCAAACAAAGATATTTTCAAATTAAAAAATATATATATATATAATAATCTGTACTATATGCTCTACAGGCTGGCATTACTGCGACATCGATGGACGACAGGCCACGTTCCTCTGCCCAAATGGCACACAGTTCTCACAGGCGGTCTTCGTCTGCGACTGGTGGTTCAATGTGCGCTGCGATCTCTCACCCCGGCTGTATGCCATTAACGCCCGGCTCTATCAGCGCCCCAAGGTGAATCCCACTCGACCACATCGCATCATCACCAAACAACTGGTCGAGGACATCTTCACCTGAGCACCGAGTGATCTTCCCATTAATAAATGTATCTTAAGTTTGCCTATTAGTTAATACATTACTATTTGCTTTTATTATGCGGTAAATTCAGACATAGAATCTAATGGTTAAGTGACCATTTTTGAACAAGTTAATGCGCTATAGTCCTAAGTCGGATGATTTGTACAGGTTTTCTTTCTTGCTGTAAAGACTTTGATATATTTCCAATAGTTTCAAAAGACTTGTAAGAAACGCGTATACAATGCATTCAACAATCCAATGTTCTGCAATTTGTGTGCTCTATTTTAAAAATAAATATAACTTTCATCAGCTCTACGAGAAACATTTAAGTTACTTTAAGCTAAAATAAACATTCATTTGAAGTTTAAAAAGTTTGTTGTACACTTCATATAAATTTTTGCATACATTCCATTAGTAAAATGCATTTCTTTTAGCGTAAAAATTGAAAATTTCTCATTTAAGTTTTGTATATATATTAAAGTTTCAGTACCAGATCTAAAATAAAATTATTTTTAGAAAACGAAACATCTTTTTGTTTGCTAATATGCAGATTAGGCGAACACGCCATATCTGGTAGCCTAAAGCCAGGTTCCAGTGCCTTTATCCTTCATGGTTCCCTTTTTTTCGTCGTGCTTATAAAATAGGGATTAAATAATTGATACAGCCAGCTAAGCAAGTTGTATTGAGCAGTTAAAATGCTCGATGCTCTTCGAGGTTCATGGTGTTATTTTCATCTTGGAACATCCACATACAAGTAAGATTAGAAATTTAAACAAATCAATTGTTAAGAGAGTTCTTGCTTGCATTAAAATCAGTAAAAAGCAGCTTTTATCTTCTTTGAGGTTTGTACTCATTCTCATTTATAATAGACTGCCTAGTTTTAGGAGTAGAGTATAAATCTGAATCAAGGTGTAAAGTGTGGCATACTTTTCTTCCCTGCAAGCAGCTGTGATGCAAGCCAAACCAAAAACACGCCAGACAAAAGCTGACGCCGCAAACAAGTTGGCCAAAAGACGTCATCCGCAGCAGCATCAACGTCAGCAATGGCAGCGAACGACTGCCAGGTCGAAAGCACCAAGAAACGCCGCGAAGAGCAGCGGCCAAAATCGTGCAGTGCCGAGGTGCTCGGTATGCGGCTCAATGGTCTAGGGGTATGATTCTCGCTTTGGGTGCGAGAGGTCCCGGGTTCAAATCCCGGTTGAGCCCGGCTCCAATATTTTTAACTAGCTTGTGGCCAAATTTTTATAGCCACGGCCTAAAGTTAATTAAACAAACAAACAAAGCAAAAGATACCACCGCCGCGAAATGAGCGATGTGAAAATGCAGATATTGCAAGGCATTTTCTTTCGGCCGGGCCAACAAATAAACGACGTTGCACAGATGGCAACGCGTTGATTGGATGGCAAATAAAATGAAGTAGCAATAGCGGCTTACTGGCGATCAGAGATGGGAAATATCGTAAAATGTGTTGTACCTGTACCCAAATCGGGCTTTTTTATTATGGGTACTTTTTCCACATCTTGGCACATTTTGAATCTTGTTAAAATAAACATTTATACAATGTGATTTTACGTGAAAAATATCTATATTTAATTTTAAGAAAAAGCGTTCTTACTATTTACTAATACAAGGCGAATTTGATTAGAGATATCCTGCAAAATTACGTTCAATGGTAAAGAAAATGAGCTGTTGTAAAAGAGTTTTGGCTTATGACCATCCTGCATGTTGGCAATACCAATCAAATTGTTTAAAAATAAACATATAATTATCAAATAAATTTGGCATTATCAAATGTTGAACCATTATTATGCGTTTATAATTTGTATAATTACTTTGTTTTAACATTGTATAAACACATTTGTTGCCTCAGAGGCACAGCACCGCATGTAATGAAAGGCAAAAGCCAAGCGTATGGCTTTTCGGCTAATACTCGTATTACCACCAACTTTGAGCCAAGCACATGCAACTACTTGTTTTGGGGCATTAGCGATTGACTTGGCCGATAAGTCTTTGTGTGTTTTATCGCCGACAATTGGAAAATTGAACAATGAGTGTCGCTCTGAGCCCGAATGAAAACTCGAACTCCACGCGAACGGAAAGTGTGAAAGACATAAATTTAGGCCCATGATGTAACCCCTAAGCAAACTATTTCTTTCGGATCATTTCCAGTTTATATTTTTGTGGGTAAAAGCAGGCACAAAGCCATCTGCCAGCTATAAATATGATTTGGCTTAAAGAATAGAGCCATCATATTTTGTAATGGCCTTACATGGCCGTCGCAGCGAATTATTACCAAATCCAGAGACAGCCAAATGCATCGCCGAAAATAAAATATAAATAAAAACTACTTTCACTAGCCGGTCGCGGTGGCATCGGAATTAAAAATCACCCAGCAATATATGCAAGTTTTTTGATCCGCGTCCGCCATCTGACAAAAGTGCAGAGACTGGCGGTGGCCTTCGCATCGGGACGAGATGATCGGATCGGATCTGCAGCTGGCTGGAACAAGACGAGATGGCAACAAGTGCGGGCCAGTTTGAGCCACATAAGCAGCACATATCGTTAACTTGGCCAAGCGAATTCGGTGGTAAAAAAATTTGCCCGATGCAGGCTGGACACCAATCCACGGGAGATCAAAACACCAAAATCACTTCTGGAAATGGTTTTTGACAAATAATTTTATATGTTTAGTGCAAATTCTTAAAAAAATATGTTTATTATTAATCTTAATTAAGAAGTAGTCTAAAGGAATGTCAATATAATTTAAATTCATTTAACCTTAGTTTGCGATTTTTCATTACTAGATTTTTAGCTAATCGTTATTAAAGGTGTGTCTTAAAGAATTAAATAAAAAATGTTTCCTAAAATTCCTTAAAAACAAATGCTATTCGATTGACGCTAAACATTTTCGCATACCTTAGCCATTTACAAAAGCATCGAAAGGAAAAATATGACAAACGGCTATGGAACAAATCGGACTTCTTGCCACAGCATTGGCGAACGGAATCGGTGGCGTATGTGTAATATATTTCGTGTACTTCTTAGCAAACCGGCGCACGAAACACAGAGATCAATCCCCAATGCAGTTGAACAAATCACGAGCAGCAAACTGCTGTTAAAATGTTAAGAGAAGTCTTAACCAGATCGACTAATGATTCGGTTAGAGACCGATTGCAAGACAGGTGTGGTGCGGTTCCATAGTTGTTGTTAATGACTTTCGGTGGCGGCCTCAAGAGTGCAATGGAATCACATTTAATGGGTGCCATAATACGGAGCTCAGCAGGCTCTGGGCCTGCTGATCAATTGCCCGTTGTCGGCCAAGTGAATGTCATTGGCTATTGAAAGTGAATGTACATTGCCCCCTGGTGAAAGGATCACTCTTTTGGAATGGGGATCCCCACTAATGAGGCTCAGGCGATGGGAGGGTCGAAAATTCTCAGCATCGTTCATCTGCCAACAATGTTGCAACAATTGCACTGTAACAAATACTCTGTATAAAGTAACAATATGTTCAAATTGTTCCATTATTTTGAAGTTCTTATAATTATAAACAATATATGTAGTGCATAAGCAAGATATATGTAGTAGAAAAAGCATATATGGGAGCTAAGCTCCCATATTTCTAATCCTAATTTCGGTTAATTACCGACTTTATACGATTTTTCCCTACATGTACCCCCTGAGTTACAATTGTGCAATAGGGCCAGAAAGCAGACAGCGCCTAATTTGCCTATCAATGCTCTTTTTCAATTTACGTGAGGGATTGCGGCATCTTTGAGCGGCTATGAAATATGAGAACTCACCGCTCCAAGTCACGCAATTCAAGTGTAAAATTACATTTTCTTCATTCATAAAATGCAACATGTTGCTGCTGCTGCAGTTGGCAGGGAAAAGCGTGAGCATTTCCCCTTCGTAATGAGGCAACCACAATGCTGTTGCGGGTGCATCGGAATGTTGTGGACGGTTTTGTGGCAAGGAAGGATCGGGGAGTAAGGTAACCACGTCGCTGGCCATAGATGTAATACCAGAAGGCGTGAAAAGTCGGTTATTTGGTCAGTGGTGGGCAACAACCAGGCACAACAATCAACTGACCAACACCCACAGACTTGTGCATAAATAACTATATGGTTAAATAAACTAGTTATCTTTGAAAACCACGCAAGTGTGTAACAAAATATGTTTTGAACATTTGCAAATAATATGTGAAATACACAACCAATGGCCATTAGAGGTTAATCCTCTAAGACTCCATAAGATTATTAAACGTCCCATTATGTCTCAGCCGGAATGTTAAACCCTTTCTTGAAATCTGAAGATTACGAATGCGTCCATGAACACCTGCAGTTCATTTATTTATGGTATTTGCTCTGGAATATATGACCATCTAAATGCAGCTTTCTTGGCCCACAAGCAGTAAGAACAAATAGATTTAAGATCTTAGCCAGCTGCAGCAAATCATGCAGCCAAGAAACTAAGGCGATGCATTTTCAGTTGGTAAATGACAAACGCACCTAGCTGCAGCAGTCCGGCGATTTAGGTGGCTAACAAACCATTACACGCATTGTCAAATTAAGTGTAAATAACTCGGTTGTATCAACAAATAAATCATGGCACTCAACAGAAAAACTCTGTTCGCAGTCACTCAGGCGAAGAGCAGAAAACAACAGGCAGTTAAATCGAACACAAAACGGCAGAGAGATGGTTGCAGGGGTAAAGTGCATTTGCATAATGACAATGCAATTTCAAATAAACGCAGGACACATGTCAACGAATAAATTAATTTACTCTAAAATTATTTATGCAGCAAACAATGTGAGAGTAGCCCTCCGTAGCACTGTACGAAATGTAGCAATGGTTTTTTAAACGTTTTCATTTTTTTTTATAATTTTAAGCCATAAAATGTACAATTTGAATAATATTCGCATAAGATCGTGGAATTTCCTAAATGTTACAAATAAATTCCGTATTTAAGTATCCGAGTTTTTGGTCAGTGCACGTACCGATTTGAAACGACACGCACACGACATCCAGCGTACAATGGAGGCCAGACTGGGACACATTGGTCGCTTGGTCGGTTGGCTGCTCCGAAGTGAGGATTGAGGTTGGGGTAGTGGGAGTGGGAAATGGGCTGCGGGTGAGCCTAATGAAGGAAGTATTTGGTGTCTGCCGATGGTGGAGTGCACAGCCATGGACATGGAGACATGTTCACCCGGCACTTGCAGTTGCACCTGCACACCTGTGCCAATGGACGCCTACATGGATTCAATCTGGTTTCGTCTAGTCTCGTCTCGGCATCGTCATCTGCATTAATTGTATGGCTATGAAGGTGCTCTGATGACTATGGCTCTATTTGCCTAAACTGTCGGCAGACCGAAACTTAAATAGCCAACACAGTTTCTTCTTCGAGGGTAGTGGTAGTGGTAGTGGTAGTGGCGTGTGGCATGTGGCATGGAATGGACCTTTCATCCATCCACTCTTCGACGGCCGGGCCACTTTTCAATTATAACAAAAACGCTCAAACCCTCAAAACGAATGGCAAACGCAGTGCGCGAACGAAACTCAAAGGCGTGCAATTTGAAATGCCAATTGATTTTGCCCCGGAATAAAAAATATGTACATTTCTGCCGGCAATCCCGGCGACTTGTTTAGTTTGCGGTTTGCTGGCACCAACAGGCGGGCAAAAAGTGCTGCAATTGAAACAGAAAATGAACTGGAAGTGGCCACCGGAGATGGGTCAACGTTCAAATGGAACGAAGATTAGATACCCTCGAGGTAGAATTGTAATTTTAAGTTAGGACCTTGCTAAACCGTTTCCTGGGCTGCACTACAGTCAATTAGCTGTGAATTGGTCTAAAATCGTAGAATTTAAATAGGAGAAAAATATGTGCAATTTAATTGAACGAAATAATGTTGTATCTATTTAAATCTAGTTTTCTGTACTATAAAGATGCTGGGGATGCCATCCTTTAAACGGCAGCACATCAAGTAGACCAAAACAAAACACCTAACCCAAAAGAACCATAATCATCCAGTCAACGCAAACGAAAGTCAGACGCAGGAGGAGCGATCCCAACAACTACTTTTCCACTCTCCACTCCCAAAGATGGTTCCATTCAATTGCTCTTTGTACGATTCATGGCGCGTGATTTTTGCAACTCGTGGTGGTCGCGGCTCTTTGCCAGCTACTATTTTTAGCCAACATCGCAGTATCCAGCACCCAGCATCCAGCACCATCCTAGCAACGCCAACTGCTCCTGTCCTGCAACTCCTCCGCATCCGGCTCCTTCCTGACCAGCCGCAAACATTTTAGCCAGAAGCCGCAGCTACAATGTTGACAACGTCAACCCGTGTCCGTGTCCACATCTCCGCCGCCTTCGTGTTTCCATGTCGCCAATGTTTGTCCACAATTCAAAATCATTTAAGCGCGCTTTCTGCTCTGCTAACTGAAAAAAAAACAAGAGTCGCCCCTTTTGTGTGTGTACGTTTCCTTCTGTTGGCCGTAGTTTTTCCTTCTATTTTTCCATCGCTTTTCTTTTTATGGATTATTTTCACGCCTTTGGCACTTTGCATTTTGCCTTTTTGCGGTCTGGGAAAAAAAGAGCTGTGCTGCATTGACTAGCATATTTCTTGCGCCCGGGCTTTATAATTGAAAATCCCACAAAGGTGTTGTCGTTGCTTTGTGACTAAATTGAATTTAGTGATCGCTTTTTTATCGACCATTTCTAACTAAAAGCCCCCCCCCCCACACACACACTGACATACCGTGTCTATAACATAATGTTTTTTGCCACAAAGTGCCTTTGGGCACTTTCTAAACCATTTTTTGGCACGTGCAGTGTCCACTTTCTGGACACACCCACCAAATTGACGAAGTTCCCCTTCATGAGTGCCCCGGGGTGACGGCATTCAGCCAATTGCACAGACAATAACCAGGAATAAACATATTTCGGGAAGTAATTTTAGGTAGGTCATTTATATACGATTCACTACACTTGATGACTATAAAAAACGGATCTAGCACTCCCAAAAACCGTAGTATAAAACTTTTCTATTTAATTATGAAATTAAAGAGGATCACACTTCCATAGTAAGCCGGACTTTTTTCAGGGTACAAAGCCTGTCTGTCACTAACAATGCCAAAAGTTACACATCCGCCCAGACAATCGTCCATATAATTCGACCTCAAACACTTATCATTCGATTTAATGATTGCACTTTCATTTGATTGGCTCGCGGAGCTCATTAAATATTTATGGGTGAACAGACGAATTATAATTTCTGCATTTTCATATTTTCAACAATTAAACTTGAAATAAATTCGCCTGCATTTTTCTTCTGAACTTGAAAAACTTTTGCCTTATGTAAATGCTGGGAAAGGAGCGTAAGATATAAATAAAATGGAAAGGGGATTAATCTCTCGACTTATGGATGAGGGTGAGTTAAGTCAATGGGCCAAGCAATGCGTGCAACGCCAAATAATTTCATCAGATAATTTATAACTTTACTTTAATTAAATTTTACAGCAGCTGAACAATGGGAGTGGTTCGCCCAATATATCAAAAATACAGCAGGGAAATAATTTTAGAAAGATATATTGAAGATGGAATAAGTAGGATTGTGCATTGAAAAAATTAATTTTGATTTTATATAAATTAATTATAATTAATTAGCAAGCTATATCACAATATTTAAAAATACATATATCCTATAAACACAAGTAACTATTGAAACCATATTTACAGTTTTGAGTTAGTATAGTCTGCACCACACTCACTGCGATCGCGTGGTTGCCGAAATTGAATTGTATTTTTTGTTTATAATTATGTGGGATGAGCTGATCATATTTTGTGGTTAATTCGCGAGCGATGGAAAGTGCAGAGGTGAAAGGACGGACCACCAACGGACCGGTGAAAGGGATGAGATATACGGATAGGCAAATAGAACTAGCCCAAACCCTCAGGCCTGAATCAATTTGAACATAATAAGATGGTCACCCCGGTAATTGGCCGTTAATGGCTTCATTACAAGCCGCAAGACGGCGAAAACGGTAGTTAGAGGCAAGTCTGAAAAATGGTATAAACAAAGCAAAGTTGAGACCTGACCTGCGGCAATATAATCAGTTGAAAACCCCCCCTTGAAAAGCCCACCATCATCGTGAGTCACAAGCACGCGACTTGGTGGTCACAAAATCGTCTGGCAGGGAAAAAGAGTGAAGTTGTTTTGGAAAAAGAGCGTTTTGACTTGGCAAAAAGAGAAACCAGTCGAAGAGGCAAGCAGTGCAAGCAGTGCAAGTAGTGCGGCGCCAGCGATCAAATAAACAAACGCGCAGCCGCCAATTCACGTTTAGTTTCAATTTGAACGCCGCGCATGCGCGTGTACCAAAAAAATTCGCGCTTTGCATCGCTTTTTCATCACAGTTTTTCGGTTCGTTTGATGACTTACAAATTATAAAAACATTGTTGTTTCTCAGTTTACCATTTGCGAAAAAAAAAAACCCAAAGATAAATCGCCTAAGTTATGAACTGTCAATATTAGTTATCATTAAAAACCCGTTGGCTTTTTAAATAATATTTCGACATGTGAAAGTTGGCAGAAAATAAAAGCGGAATTTCAATTCTAAAGCTAAATTTGCATTTGGTGTAAAAATGACAAATAACAAATTGTGAAACTTATGAAAAGTGAAGTAGAACAAGCTTTGTTGTGAAATCTATCTAGATCTGTGTCCCAATTTTTAGTTTAAGTAAAGCGAGTGAAAGAAAAAGAGTTTAAGCATTTATTGTAAACAAAACGAAGCTAAGATCTTCATTGGCTGTTGAAAATATTGCACATTGAACTATAAAATATATGTTTATTGGGGTTTAGCTGAAATCTTCAAGATTTCACTCTAAAATAAAAGAAAAACTTTCCTAACACTTTCTTAGTCCGGTTTTCCCCCAATCTTTTCAAGTTATCAAACAATAAAAGTAAATAAAAATGTTTTCAAAACAAAAAACATTCTCTTCTTTTGGACCAAACAAATTTATGCATTCATGAGATAAGACGGGACGGACAACGCCCCTTTTCTTAGAACGTTATATTCACAACACTTTTATGCTAATCTCTTTTTTTTTATCGCTGACAAGTCCATTAATTTAATTTTTTACCTTCGTATGTGAAATACTTTCAGTTCAGTCTAACAAATATGCTTCACTAAGCTATCAGACAATCTGAAATACACGGTTCAGTAATATACGAATCGAAAGTGTGAGACAATCAGTGAAACAAAATGTGGATCCCCAAGGGAAGATGGAGCGACTGGCTTATGCCATTGGCATTTGGTAAGTGCAGATCTTTAAATTACCCGGTAAAGCTAGTTAGAATCGATCGAAACCAGTTTGCTGGTTCCATTTTGCTTTTTTCTTCTTCTTTTTTTCGGATTGGGTGACTGAACGGGAGCAAGGTCGTTTGTGTCGCACTAAGAAAAATGTTGTTTTATATCAGCCTGCCAAATATTAGAGCTTATGCAATCCCTGAATCCACCAACAACAGCTCCCCCACCACAAAGTGCAATGTGCCGCATTGCATTGCCTTGCGAAATGCCAACCATTTCAACGCGGGGCTTTGACCATCATCAATTGCCGTTGACAATATGAAAATGAAGTTTAAATGCCTCGCCATCGGATGCGACAACGTCCGAAATCCCAAATACGTGCGCAAAGTTGCGTTTTAAGTATATTTGTGTATCGTAGCGAAAGTACGCAAAGCGATGGTTCCATCGCGGATTCGTCCACGTCCGTCAGGCTCTGCGGATAATCCGCACAGTGGACCGCTTTTACGACATTGCATACACTAATGTGGGATTTAATTAAAACTTACGGACTGCTCCTCCATTGCATCCATTTCAATTAAAACATAAAACAATTTAGTTAAAGAAAATTGTACTAAGGCCAAAAATTGAACAAAACCGTTTTGTAATAGTACTGCCATAAAGGTACTACAGATAACAAAAATCTAACTAGTTGCATGGTCAATTTAAGCGCAATGTTATTTTTATCGATTTAAATCAATTAATAGGCGCCATAGACAATGACGGTCGGTGCCACTGTGGAAGCGAGAGAGTAATCTATGGAAAGCCTTGTATTGATGGAATGGCATACAAATTATTATCGCCATCAACATCATGGACGGCATTCACTGACGGTGCATTACAGCGCCAAGTGGATATCTAAACTGGACGCCAAACCTGGGGGCGGCGTATTGGCAAACCGGAGTAGGGATTCATAGTTGGAGCCGTGGGGCAAAGTTGAGGTAAACGTGCTCCACATCGAGTGCGCGGCATTTGCAGTGAAAATGCAATTTCCCATCATCGGGGGAGCAGCACAGCAGAAAGGAATGTGTGCATTTGTCTGGCACTGACTTCGTGGGAGATTGGGCAGATGTTTTGGAATTCCAAGCGCTGCATCCATGTAAAAAATACCTGGAGCGGGCCGAGTTCGTCCGAAATATTCCAAAATGCATAGCGCACGGCAGAGGACGGGAAAGAAATGAACCCCATTCCTGAAAAGAAAACACAAACAAACTTCCCGGAGCAATTATGCTAATAACTTCCTAAAGCCGAGCAACTTGGCTTACCTAATGGCCAAAAACCAATTACAGTCATCATCACAGTCATTCATTTAACACCCAAAAACAAAATTCGGCCCAAGTTCACTAATTGCCGCCGCCACACAGTTTACATTTTACATAATTCGCAAGTTTTGTCAACTTTCTGCGGTGCCTAATAGTTGCAGGCCCCACAATTTGAAGGTCCATAAATTTGCTTTGGACAACCCCAGCTGCATACATACATATATACAAGAAAACAAGATTTTTCACTTCCCATACGGAATGTAAGTAGAAAAAAAGCAGCAAAAGAGCGGGAGTTTTAAGTTTGGGGCGTGAAAGGAAAAAGTAAAATGTTTGCCAAAAAAAAAAGTGGAAAACCAAATTCAACCACACGTTGGCGGACATTGTCTGTGTCAATGACTCTGAAATGATTTCAACGCCAATTTCTCGTTTCGCTTCTCGGTTAGCCGTTTACGTTTCACCGATCGCCACTGATCCAAAACTGCGGGTCAGCAGGCGTACGTGGACTTTATTAGCAATTGGATAATTGACATAATAAGATGTTCGAATGGATAGAAAGCCGGCGGAGCCTGATCTATTTGAGCCACTTTCGAACGTCGAGTGATGCTACTTGAATGTTTAACCCACGTTAATTAAAGCCATCTGACTTATAAGCCACATCTGAGTTTAATACTTGAAATGAATACTTTTCCTAATTATAAATAATGAAAGAGAGAAGGTTTTTATTTATATTGATTTTGTTACGACCTATGAAATTAAATAAAACGTTGTTCAACCAACAAAAGTATAAGCCAGAATTATAAAAGTTATAAAGAATATTTTTTCTGAACTCTATAATTGAAGCCAAATTATAAGCGGTACACATTAATCGCAATTATTTTTTAATTCTTACATTGATTTTAAAACTATGCAAAATAATAATGCAATCAATAATTACTATTTCATATGAATTCGCCTACTGCAGTGTAACGTTGATTTATCATCGAATAATACAATTCAGACTTAAGGTAATATTTGTGAACATTTCCAAGAATATTTTACAAACCAGGGAGCTTTTTATTATCTTAGATCTCAATTGCTGGCTATAAAAAATATCAGATCTACGCTGCGCTACACAATAAGCTGGTTTTAACCCGGAGTTCAGTTTTGTTAGCAATTATTAACTACAAATATTCTCTTAACCCTATGGTGGTCTTTAAATATTTCAATATTTTATTCATGGTTGGTAAAATATTGTTTTATACTAAAGAAATACCCAATTATCTGATTAAAATATAGAAATATTAAATACATGTTCTATTTTTATAGCGAATAAAAAAAAATATTGCGCTTTTATATTTAGAATTAATTATTTAGAACATTTATGGAATGTCCCAGAAGATAATTTCTTTTAGATTTTTATTTTTACGAATATGAAATACTTTTAAAGCCGCTTAGTCGAAGTGCTATTACAACTCGAAGGGGTCAGAATAGGCCATGCAAATTCGATGTAGGTTAAAGTGGCTGTTATGGGTGGGAATCGTATAAATATCCACGAGTGTGCTTTAGAGAACCTCAGTTTTCGTACCGTAATCAACGAATGAGATGCACGGTAGCAGTCAGTTGACTTTGACCTTGGCTTTGGCCTTCATGCTCATCTGTTTGGGATGCAATCACGCCCTAGCCCAGGACGAGCTCTTCCGCTGCAGTGTGCAGTACAAATGCTCGGATGTGAAAGAGCTGGTTTGGGCCATGTCCGACGAACGTTGCCATGTCTTTCACAACGATTGTCTGCTGAAGGTCGAGCAGTGCGCCCGAAAAAACAGCGGAAGATCGGAGCTGATTGAAACCACGCGGGAGATCTGCAAACCCAGCTGCACCAAGGAATGCCCGGATATCTATGACCCAGTCTGTGCGCAGATCTTCCAGGAGGAGTACTTGACATTTAGTAACGAGTGCGAAATGCGTAACTACATTTGCACAAATGAGAGGCGTAAGTTAAATGTTTTAATTAACTACGAAAGGATTGTTTATAGACTGAGTTTTATTCTTATACAGCGTACTCATTTATTTCCGTCGGTGAATGCGTGGAACAGCCAGTTGGTTAGGTCTAGATAACAGACTTGCTTATAAAATATAGAAAGAAATACATGTAGAAACTTAAAAATTGTAAAAAAATAACAGCTTAAATTCGATTTTGAAGGACATAACAAGTACAATTCACTCCCTAAGTGCGATTTAACCCACTTCTTTTTAGAGGCACCTTGACCAAAAACAGGATCTGCAAACCAACTACAGAAAAAAAGAAAATGAAAATAAAAATAAAAATAAAAGCAAAGTTGGCGCACAGATGTGTTGCAATCGTGTCTTTAATATTTAAGCTGGCCAACAACAACAAGTTGCACAACTTTTACGCAGCCACTTCAAGCCAGCAATTCAAGTTCAATGTTGTCTGGCTTTTCCAGCGACCACGCGCTGCCACCACTCTCTTCCTGATTGGCCGCGATTGATCGGATTTAATTAAGGAAAATTTTGCATTTGCAATATGCAAAATACAAAAAAAAAAAAAGCTCATTTGAGCAGTCAGCCACCAACAAAGAAACTCCGCAGCGCCAATGTCCTCGGGGCCGTTTCGCAATTACGCGACGTCCGAGAGAGCTGGTTGCAACATTTTCCTCATAGTCCACATCGAATCTGTCCAGGTTGCAGTTCCAGCCCACAGATTTGCTTTCATTTGAATTAACTTGGTTGCTTTTCATTGTACCCTACGAGAGGCACTCTACACTTTCGGGCAAAAGAAGTATTTTGAATACCCTAAGTTTAGATATAAATAACTCTTCAAAGCTCTATAATACAACCTGTATGCTATAACTTTATATTCATTTTCAATCATGTATGCAGTGGCATTTGATCCTATAGTATAGGGTATCTTTAGCTCATTGAGTTCACAAATTCAATATTAAATAAAATCATTATAATTTCTTATCTTTATCTACAAGGGTATTTGGGATTTCAGTCCCCAAATAAATGCCTAACCACCTTTCTTGTTTTCCTTATTCATTCGGATTTGCATTTCTTGAGTGAGTTTCTCACTCTCGAAGTCTCTCATCCACTTTTCACCCAATGGATTTGATTGTTTTATGGCCGTTGGCAAATTTACACAATACCATGCCGAATAGTTATCAACTTGTCCAAGGAGCGAACTGCAAGTCAAGTGCCTTTCCACAGGCGGAAGAAATACTCACAATGCTGAACTGCTCAATGCAAATGCAAATTTCCCACAGATGAAACAAGCTGAACGCCTTGTTCGACGCCTGCGATAATAACTTAATTGATTTATAGATCTAACATCTAAGTCTAACCGATATTTGGACGGTGCCATTTTCGGTAATATGCATATGCAAAGTGTGGGGGTTGGTCGATGAAATAAAAACCGGTGAGCAGAATCGGTTTTTAATTTAGCTTTAATATCATTAGGTCATTAAGTTTTCTTTGTCTCATCGCGACTAATGACAGAATTTGAAAGTCAAACAAAACTCATTTGTTTCGCTCTCTAATTAAGAAACAAAGAAGTTCACGCACTACAACCATATTCCAAGTAAATTCGCTAATGAAAATTACATAAGAAAACCGAAAAAGCGAAGAATAATAGTTCAGAGCTGAATTAGACGCTTGGCTGACTAAGAAAAATGTCAAGAAAATGACGTGGTAACAAAAATGACGCACAATTGATTTAAAACCGATTTTTGGTTTATATTTAAAAAAAAAAGTGTTAAGAACCATCATACCTACACTGTTATAAAATAAATATACATACAAGCAAGAAGTTGAATCATTTGAAAAGATTTTGAAAGTAGTTTTTGCAAAACATCCAAATTTGGTCGTTTTTACGACTACAGAAATTTGACTATCAATTTTGATGAATCTGTATTGAAGCGCTATAATTATTTTTAATTCTCTGCGAAATTTATTTAAACGTATTTTTCAATTTGAATCACAGCTCCGAGGCACATTTACTCATAACAAAAAAAAAAAGAAAAAACATTGAACAGTCATACCTGCTGTGATTCCAAGCCAAGTCTTAAATTACTTCACACGACCGTAAAAACTGGGCTAAAAGCAAAGCCACAAAATAATAATAAGAAGCCGAAAAATTGCATGGCAGATGCCTTGAATAAACCAGCATGCAATGCTATGAAAATCCATGGCTTAGGTGTAAACTGTGTGAATATTTTTCGCTTATTACACGCATTTTGTTATTATTATTATTATTTAACCCCCCTGCCGTACGCTTTTTTTTTTTGGAAACAACACGAAGCCTTTTGCCAAATAAAGTCTTAAATGAAAAATGTCAACACATGAGACGATGTTTTTCATGATTATTAAAACGAGCAAGTGAAGTGGGGTATAACTCGGGTGGCACCACCCGAGTAAGCCAACAAAGCGCCGCATTTGGTAAGAGACATTCCATTGTTATTGCTGCGGTTGTACCTGTAACTGTAACTGAAACTGAAACTGTAGCTTTAACTGTAACTGAGCCTAGACTGAACTCAGAAAATTGCTGATGTACTTAGTGCAATGATGACGGGCTCGTGCGTAACTTAAACGAGAAACAGAGCGCACTTCGTTTAAACGAACTAACTCATACCCTCCAAAAGCGTCAGGTCGAAAAACTGCATTAACTTATACTTGAAATGAAATAAATGCAACATACGAGCGAAATGGTATAATATTTTACAACAAATAAAGAAGATTCTATGTTGGTCTGTTTTAAACCAGTTTACGAAATAAAACTTGTACACTTTATGAGAAAAATAATTAAAAATTTTTATATGATATAACAGTATCACCATAAACTAACCACCCATCGTCTTGAGCTGCTCATACACATTTTTCATTCACCTGCTGACAGTTGACAGCATGACATAATTGCGTATTGTTGTTAAAGTTTCGGCTCGGTTTAGTAAAATAGTGCACCACCCCAGACTTTTGGGACAAGAAGTGTTGGCATTTGGGCTTTAATTAGTGGTCTAATTACCAAGTCAGTGATATATGAACTAGTGAAAGCTGCAACAGCTGCTTCATCGAATATTTGTGGGCCAAGTGGCGCGTGTTAAAACAAAACTGGCATGACTTAAAATGAACACACCGCCTGCATAGATGAAATTGCTGGGATTAGAGTCAAGCTAAATCAGAGGATCGACAAATATGGCTAAGACCAACTCAAACCAAACCGTCGCGATAGCCACCAAAGTGCACTTGTTGCGTCTGAATGCTCAAAATAGCTGAATAACTAAAATCGTTTGCCTTATTGCAAATAAATTATATACAATAAGCACATCATTCGGGATGCGACTTGGGATTGGAACAGGTTAATTGGTTAAATAAAGGAAAGTTGCTATCCCATTGATGTAATGACCGCAATCACGGGGATTTTTAGCAGGCTCAATCAAATGTGGAATTTTTGTTTGCTTCACCAGATAATCGATTGTTTTTCACGGCAGATAATTGAATTAATTTTCATCGCTTTATATTATTTGAGGAACTGCAAGTTATTAAATGCGAATTAAAAGTTGGTGGTCAAGAAACTTTCAAAAAATCAACAAGGAGGAAAAACGATTTAGTCAGTTTTTATAAAAGAATATTTAAGACATCATAAGTTGAACACATAAATGGATAAAAGCAATAGAGAAAAAATTTTGCTAAATCATATCTAACGAATAAGGTACGATAAGATTATTATCCGGTTTCAAATGTGACTATTAGCTAAAATTGCTGGAAATATTTCATATTCATTAACAACTTAATTGAAATAGCCATAAGCTAAAACATTGAATCATCACATTACCAACAGAAATTCAAAGAGTTAAACTGAGCAGGAAAATCACATCAAGGTGTTGTGGCAACTTTGAACACGCTACACAACTGCTGTACACAAAAATATAGAGCAAAATTGTTGCTCCGCATAAACCAATTTAGCACAAAAATTGTCCAATATTTCGCCATCGATGTCAAATGGTTAGCAAATAAAATGCATGCTAAAGTAGAACAAATGTGATACAGATCAAGTTGAACATTATAGTTTTCGTGATTGTGGATTGTGAATTCGATTGTGATACTCATTGATTAGCTGCTCGACTATGTGTTTAACTATATGCGAGTATGTTGGTAATTAATCTCTTATAGTCACTAATTTTAATTTCCAAAGTATCCAATTTGTCAACCACGATAGCGCCAAGGCTAACTTCCAGTTAGCGGGTGATAATTTATGGCCGCTTTTACTAAATTTTTCGTTTAGCTCTCGGCGGGATCTGCATTAACCCAATTAAGGTTGAATCAAAACTTGGCTGACCTCTTTCACTGACCTCAGATTAAATGAATATCTTTGTGTTTTCGTGGAAGAAACGACACCATGTAATTATTAAAATAGGTTTGGAATGGAGTGATTATCGTGCTGTAAAGTTACCAACATTTATAATAATTAACCATAATTAAAAGTGGCCAGTGGGCAACGCATATTTATCAACTAATTGATGAAGTTGAAGGTTGCTGCCCGGATAAGCTAATTAATATGTACGGATTGGATTACTGGATTAGCCTAGCTGTTTTAGCACTAGCGTGTGTTTAGCCACCCATTCAAGTTCTAAAATAGCCGAATTGGTTGTTTGGCAATAAACCAACATGCAAACACGATTGTTAACACCTTAAAAAAAAAAAAAATGCTAGCCCAGCTAAGCCTCCAAATTAAGCCAATTAATTTGGCTAGCTGAGACAACAATCGCTTGGCATGAGCCAAAAAAAAAAAAAAAGAAACCAGCCAAAAGATTTCGATATTTGGCAACCCAAAGAACGCAAAAACCTACCAAAAATGGGTAGGTTTACAATGCTATATAAACTGCAGCTGAATGTTAGAGTAATTAATTAAAGTGCTACACAAAGTCGGCAAAAAAAAAATGTTGTCAAATTTTTGAGAACCACTATTTATGGTCTGCCTGTGAGTCAGCTCAAATTCCATCGTTTTCCATTGTCTGCGGGTGGTTTTCACAGGGCAAAGTCGGGCAAAAGTGCACAGGGTTACAAATGTTGTTTGTTTGATCATTTCGTGATGGTCATTGGAATTCGCCTTGACCGTTTTGGGTCAGAGGTCACAGAGCACTTGTGGTTCTCGTACTTAAGCCAAATTATTTACTGAGGGAATCCCCGAAGCAAGGGTCATTAATAGCTTCCTGCTTTAACCATGACTAGATAAATTCAGGAGCTTAATCGTTTGTCTCAATTCTCTAGATGGCTCTGATAAATGCGTTTTAATTATGTGAATTTTATAAAGTATATGTTGACTGGTTTTGCTAGGTATTTATATTTATGAATGGCGGTTACCAGAATCTTTAAAAAATATCTTATATTTAAATAATGACCAATATCGAACCAGACAACTAATTGGTTGCTGTTAAAATCCATATTTTAAATTCTTCGAACTTAGTTACATTCCCTAATTAATTAATTTATTCTAATTTTCCCGTGCGTAATTATAATTCCTTTTTTAATGATTCCCTAAGGGGATTCATCATGCAATTTAGTTTCCTTGTTAAAGAGTAGTTCCCTTTCCTGTTGGTAATAAACAACCACCTTTTGTTTGAACACGCTCGTATAAATTCGTGCCGTTGATTATGACATTCAATGCCTTCCAACTGGAACCATATTAGTTATAGATTTTTTTCATTGGTCAGCCCAACCCAGCAGGGCCTCCAAAAGATAGTCAAAAACGTGACTAACGACGCTCTAATTAACAAGATTTACTTTTTTGTTACCCGATTTGCACTGGTTTCAATCAACACAAAACAACGAACCACAAAGCCAACTAATTCTAGTAGTTAACGATTAATTCTGTCTGTGGGTCGGGATTAATTGCCTTTTAGTAATCGCCGTGGCGACGGCCTCGTCTTGTTCTCTATGCTTTTTGATTCCAACAACCTCAGCAACCAATTTCCGCCTTCTATGATAGCATTTAATCGTGTTCTTTGAGAACAAGCAGCCACAAATCATCAAATCATTATATTTTAAACCGCAGTTTTAATTTACTATTGCATTTGTAAAAGAATGGTTGAAAGGTAGATATGAATCTCCTACGAAATAATAACATAAGATTTAAGAAGATTGAAATATAGAATCTGAGATTCTGATTCACAAAGTTGTTAGTTCTGTATGGAGTTTGGAGGATCAGATATCTGAGCCGTAGCACATATTCAAAATATCAACAAATAAACATTGTAACAACTCAAGGCTCATCAAGAATTGCATATTTTGTAATAAAGCATTTCTTGAGATATGATTTCTGTAAAAATACTAACTTCAAATGGTAAACAAAAAAGCTGGGTCGACCTGGCAGACTGGAATGGACCGCTACATTACAATAAAGCGAAAGCTCAGCCCGGAAAATTCAGATTTGGGAAACAAGCCGAAAAATACACGCGATAACTCTACCTTGATCAAAAATGTAGCCCCTGCAAATACCAACAGATTTGCCTTGCTGGTAGATACCGCTGAGGACGTGCCGCTGGGATCCGTTGATATCGAACCGAAGAAAACAAAGCCTCCGCCAATATACATCCGCGAGAAGAGCACAAGCCGTCTTGTAAATACTTTGACTTGGCCTTATTGGGAAAGATAGCTTTCATATAACTCCCCTCGTAAGAGGTACTATCAACGAAATCAAACTTCAGACGAAAACGGAGGACGACTACAGAAAAGTCACAAACTATTTTACCGCACAAAAAATAGGCTTCTACACCTACCAGCTTAAAAGCAGCAAGGGCCTGCAAGTAGTCCTGAAGGGCATTGAGTCTGATGTTACGCCCGAAGAGATAACTGAGGCGCTAAAGGAAAAGGGATTTTACGCCAAAAACGTGTTCAATATCAAAAACAGAAACAGGCAGCCCCAACCACTCTTCAAGATTGAGCTTGAACCAGAAAACAAGCCTCCTAGAAAAAACGAGGTTCACCCAATTTACAAACTCCAGCTCCTTTTGCACCGTAGGATCACGGTAGAAGAGCCGCACAAACGCAACGCTCCTGTACAATGTACAAACTGCCAAGAGTATGGCCACACGAGGTCATATTGTACACTTCGCCCGGTGTGCGTAGTCTGTGGAGATCTCCACGACTCCAAACAGTGTCAAATTAACAAAGAAAATGCATGCGAGAAAAAATGTAATAACTGCGGGGGCAATCACACAGCAAACTACAGAGGCTGTCCAATCTACAAAGAGCTGAAAATCCGTCTTCACAAAAGAATGAACACGGCGCGGGCACACCAAGGATCAGCTACCCTGATACCATCAGAGACAAATCCTGAAGTAATTTTCTCGAAAGCAGCTAGTTTCGCTCCCTGGCCTACATTCAACACTAACAAGACAACATTTGCTAACGTTTTAAAATCAGGTATGACGCCTCCAACCCAAAACTCCCGAACTCCACATGAAGTGCACACAAAATTAGACACACAACAAAACTATCACCCAGCTGCGCAGCAGGAAACAAAAACTGAAGCTATGATGCAAGCCTTACAACAGAGCATGATGGAATTTATGACATTTATGAAGACCACCATTCAAGACATGATGCGTAATCAAAACCTTTTGATACAAATGCTTGTAGCCCAACAATCAAATAAATAATGGCTACCTTACGCATAGCTACGTGGAACGCCAATGGCGTCTCACAGCGCAAACTTGAGCTAGCTCAATTCCTACATGAGAAGCATATCGACGTAATGCTTCTTTCGGAAACTCATCTCACAAGCAAATACAATTTTCAAATAAGAGACTACCATTTCTACGGTACAAATCATCCCGACGGAAAAGCACACGGTGGCACCGCCATACTCATAAGGAACCGTATGAAGCACCACTTTTACAAAGAATTTGCGGAAAATCATCTTCAGGCCACATCTATCAACATTCAGCTGGATGACAACACTCTCCTTACACTAGCGGCCGTATACTGCCCCCCCCGTTTCACAGTATTAGAAGCTCAATTCCTGGATTTCTTCCAAGCACTAGGGCCACACTTCATTGCAGCAGGCGACTACAACGCTAAACATACTCACTGGGGATCGCGACTTGTGAACCCAAAAGGAAAACAGCTTTATAAGACGATAATAAAAGCCACTAATAAACTTGACCATGTTTCCCCCGGGAGTCCTACATACTGGCCATCAGACCTCAATAAGCTGCCAGACCTGATCGACTTCGCAGTTACGAAAAATATTTCCCGCAGTTTGGTTAAAGCTGAATGTCTGCCGGATCTCTCATCTGATCACTCGCCTGTACTAATTCACCTCCGCCGATACGCAGAAAACGTGAAACCACCAACCAGATTGACCTCTAGCAAAACAAACTGGCTCAGGTATAAAAAATATATAAGTTCACATATTGAGCTAAGCCCAAAACTCAATACTGAATCTGATATAGAGAGCTGCACGTGTGCATTGCAATCCATCCTTACTGCAGCAGCTCTTACTGCAACACCCAAAATAACAAATAATACAATTAATTCAAAAAAGACCAACGTACAAATCGAGCAACTCGTCCACGTAAAACGTCGCTTACGCAGAGAATGGCAATCTTCCAGATCCCCAACTGCAAAACAAAAGCTAAAAGTAGCCACACGGAAACTGGCCAACGCTCTGAAACAAGAAGAGGACGACGATCAGCGCCGATACATAGAGCAACTCACACCAACAGGCACAAAACAAAAGTCACTGTGGCGAGCCCACTCAACTCTTCGCCCACCGACTGAAACCGTTTTGCCGATAAGGAATTCATCAGGTGGCTGGGCCCGTAGTGATGAAGACAGAGCCAACACATTTGCCGCTCACCTACAAAATGTGTTCACGCCAAACCAGGCTACTAGCACATTCGCGCTACCGTCCTATCCCGTAAACCGCCATCAGCAACACACCCCAATTGTGTTTCGTCCTAAAGAAATAACTAAAATAATCAAAGACAATCTCAGCCCGAAAAAATCCCCCGGCTACGACCTTATAACACCGGAAATGATCATCCAGCTGCCACATTCTGCAGTTCGCTACATAACCAAGCTCTTTAATGCCATCACCAAACTTGGTTACTTTCCACAACGATGGAAGATGATGAAGATCATAATGATTCCAAAGCCTGGTAAGAACCACACAGTCGCTTCATCTTACAGACCAATAAGTCTACTCTCATGCATTTCGAAACTATTCGAAAAATGCCTGCTGATCCGACTTAATCAACATCTGATATACCACAATATAATCCCAGCCCACCAATTTGGATTTCGCGAAAGCCACGGAACCATTGAACAGGTGAATCGTATTACAACGGAAATAAGAACTGCATTTGAATATCGCGAATACTGTACAGCAGTATTTTTAGACGTATCCCAAGCATTCGACAAAGTCTGGCTCGACGGCCTAATGTTTAAAATTAAAATATCCCTACCCGAAAGCACACACAAACTTCTAAAGTCTTACCTCTATGACAGAAAGTTTGCAGTGCGGTGCAACACTGCCACTTCCACTGTTCATACAATTGAGGCTGGAGTCCCCCAAGGCAGCGTTCTTGGGCCAACCTTATACCTCATCTATACAGCCGACATCCCTACAAATAGTCGCTTAACGGTATCCACATTTGCCGACGATACAGCTATCCTTAGCCGTTCAAGGTCCCCTATCCAAGCTACAGCACAGTTGGCACTGTACCTCATCGACATTGAGAAGTGGCTCTCTGACTGGCGAATAAAAGTAAACGAGCAAAAATGCAAGCACGTGACGTTTACGCTAAACAGACAAGACTGTCCTCCGCTCTTGTTGAACAGCATACCACTCCCGAAAGCAGACGAGGTAACGTACCTAGGAGTACACCTAGACAGAAGACTCACATGGCGCAGGCACATTGAAGCCAAAAAAACCCAACTTAAACTCAAAGCCAACAACTTACACTGGCTCATCAACTCTGGTTCTCCGCTCAGCCTAGATCACAAGGTCTTGCTCTACAATTCTATATTGAAACCAATCTGGACCTATGGCTCACAGTTATGGGGCAATGCCAGCAACAGCAATATTGACATCATTCAGCGAGCACAATCAAAGATTCTGAGAACCATCACTGGGGCACCGTGGTACGTTCGGAGTGAAAACATCCAAAGAGACTTAAATATCCCATCAGTTACCAACGCAATCACGGAACTTAAGGAAAAATACCATAGCAAGCTTCACACGCACCCCAACCACCTAGCGCGAGGTCTAATCCAGCTCAGCAGCCGTTCCCGTCTCCGGCGAAAGGACCTACCAACCCAGCGAATAAATTATTAGGGCCGTTTAAACATAGAACAGTTGGAAAAATAATACAACTGTTCAAAAAATACTTGTTATAGTTAAGATTTTTAAACTTATTGTTAGTTCTTATACAAGAAGATTCAATAAATAAAAGCAAAGTAAAAAAAAAAAAAAAAAAAAAAAAAAAAAAAAAAAAAAAAAAAAAAAAAAAAAATGGTAAAAGAGCATCTAGACTTCAACCTAACAAAACCAGTTTTTTTTTTCTCGTAATTCTTTGGTGCAGATAAATTAATCTGAAGAATCGATGGCGGATCTATAGAGATATGCGACTGGCGGTCCACATTTAGCAGCCAGCGACAGCTGTGCGACCTTGCCGATCGTTTTCTTGCCACAGATCGAATCGATCAGATCGCTCGATTTCTGTAGCGCCGCAAATCGATTGGAACCGTGGCCATAGGCCATAATACGCCAAATTGAAGTTGTGCAGTCTCTGTTGTTTAATTTATGCAATGTTACCGTTTTTCCATTTCTGGCTTTTATGAGCTGTGCTCGCGACTTTTGTTTGTTGGCTGGCTGTAAGTGAATTATATTTAAATTTGTTTCGCCTGGCTTGGCTGAGCTTCGCGAGTGATAACAATCGGATTCGAGCCATTTGCTGCCGTAGCTTTTACTTTGTTGCATGCACAAATAAATTACTTTTAATTTGCGTAATCATTTTTCAATGGCAAAAATTGCTTACACATATACATACATATCTGCATACATATATCTGCATTGTTTTAAAGAAGTTCATTACACAAATGAGGCCAGAACCTCTATATAACTATAGCGATTGTTTTCGAGAAAGCCATCATAAATAACTTTGAATCTATAGCGATTGTCAACGGGTTAGTCCAAAACGCCACTCGAATCGTGCTCCATACGCCCCGTGGACCCCAGTGGGAGTTTGGCTTTTATTTTTCTAACCACACCGAGAGGGTCAAGCGTTTGGGTCACCAAAAACCGGAGGCAATGGGTTTGTCGATGGAGTGTGTGAGAGACAAATTTATTGCTTCCATTTCGGGCAGCCTTGGGCTGACAAGCTTAGATCCATATACATATATATAAATATTAGGAAGTAGGAATTAATCAGTTATAAATTTCGTCCTTGTACTCCCACTAAATAAGTAACAGGTATCTGATAGACTTGTTTATTTTTATTTTGGAATGTCCATAAAATCAGTTATAATCGTCAAAGATTTCTTTGAACCGGATACGAGTACATTGTTTAACACCTTTCACACAATCGTAAAACAACAATAAGAATCTGTGTCTAAAGTGTTCTTATTTATATTTCACCCGTTGGTTAGATTAAAAAACAGCCGATTAGCATAATCAATAAAATTAGGTTCGAACCAATCGACAAATGGCAAGGCAATAAAAGTAATGCCAGTAAACGGAAAATCCCAATTACATTTCCCCATTCCCATTTGAGGAAACACATTTGTGAATGAGGAAGCACTTTGCAGACGTTTTCGTTGCCAACCTGGCCGTGAAATGTAAATCTTATAATGAGATGCAACTGACCGATGGAGTGGGCGGAATGAGTGTGCAAATGTTGTTAACTAAATGCAGGCAGAAAGTGTAACAATCATTTTCCATTTCCATACAATTAACGGCCGGCCAATGATAACAATTACTTTGCCAAGCATTTCCATGGATCGCTGCTCGAATGCTGCAGTGAAGTGAAGGTGAATGTGAAGATCATTTCCCCTATTTCATTTTTGTAGGAAAGGTATCAAATTCTGAAATAAACTCTGTATTTATATCCCATTTTGATAGAGAGTTTTAGTGCTGTGATACTCTGTAATATTCTAACACTCTTAGGGTATGATCCTTAAAAAACAGGCCTTATAAGATGACTTAAATAGTTAGCCTTTTTTTTTGCATATCCAATGAAAGTTAATGTAACTTTTTTGCTTGGTAATTGGCAATGCAGTACTGCAAACCTCTCGGTTGACAACTTGGTCGACGATTTTGACTTTGATGAGAACGCAGTTTGATTTGATGGACAAACTGAGACGCAGACGGGTGTGTTTTTCCATGTTTATTTAATGGGTGGTTAATTTGATGTTTCTTTTTTTTCCAAGCTGGCTGCAAATGCTTATAATGGGTGCCAGTGCCAGATTGCGACATTTGCAAACGTACCAGCGATAGCCGATTGGAGGAATGGAAGGAAAACCCATTCACTTTTCTGTTTCTGTCGCAATTGTTGTCGCCGACGAGCGGAAAACGTGGAAAATAACAATATAAACTAAACGAAAAAGTGTACATTTATTATACCGAATTGTAAAAGCAATTCCGCTGATCAAGTTGCAGTTTCGCCCGCCAAGCGGATGTTTGTTCTGGCCATAAAGTTAAATTCGATCGGTGCGTTGCCTTTGATATATGAATTAGACAAGTTCTCAGCCATTTAATGGAATGCAGCTTAAAGGTCGGCCAAGTAGAGGAAACAATCGATATAAATAGACATTAACCATTGTGGGCAGTTGCAACGATTTGAATTGGGGTGTGAACTGCTACGAATGGCGAATTACTCACGATTGGTGTGGCTAAAATAAAGTTAACATTTTACCAATCTTGCTTTTTCGGAGTAGAACTAAATTGGGAATAAGTAAGAGGAAATACTTAGTTTTCGTTCAATAATAAACTATATTACAATGTGATTGAAGTGAGAAGTGTAAGTAATAAATGACTAAATCTAGGTTTACAACTCAACATGCAATTGCATTTCCACAAATTCGTGAGATACTTAGCAAATTTTTATTACAATTACCAATGAAAGATCGCTCGAAAAAAAGAAAACAGAAGTAGCAATTTAGTTCGCACTTTAGTTGGCTAATATTTGGACCACCCGAAATTGTGCGATTGGTTTATTGCATTTTACGGCCTCTATAATTTGTCTTCTGGCCAAAAATGTAAGTGAAGGCAAATCTGAGGCCTTGCGCCTTTGTGTTTTGTTTCTGTTTCTGTTTTGCTTACAAACGGACAGCCAGCAATTTGAGCTTGACTTCTTGGACCCGTGGCTCGTGTAATGCCCGCTTTACAGATGTGGAGTTTATAGTTTTAGTTTATGGCTTACATGGACGACTTTACAATTTGGGCCATAAATGGCCGGGGGCGCGAGTGGTATCGTTTTGGCCATTATAATTTGGAGTCGCGGGCTAAGCTGAGTGGCACAATAATCGTATCGCGGGATCCGACGATCCAGCCAAATCAGCAAGCGTCGTGCAAAATCCGCTGGCCTCCGGCTCACTCAGCTGATGATGATGCGATGGCCACAAGCATTTCCAAAACAATAGCGAAAAATTAGAAATGGGTGGCCAATCGATCGGGCGGTAAATGGAAATGGTCGTCGAGCCGGTGACAAAATTAAAATTCATTCACGCTCAAGTAAATATTTACGCAATAAATTTGCATTTAATTGCATTTGAGCGATGCATACCGGGGGGCAGCCGCAGAACGCTGGCCGAAATCAAATCAAATCAAATTAGAAAACAATCCACCAACAGCAGGAACAACACTCCAAAATGATTCCGCCACCACCGCCTTCCTACCCCGCAGAGCCGAGTGACCAAAACAATTCGCTCGTCGTATCGAAATCTAATCAAATTATGCGCCAGAAATGTCAAAAAAGCGCGAAATGTTTGGCTCCGGGCCGAGTGAATTAACCCAAAACAGGTGGGTACTCCACGTCTGGTCCACCTGGGCGCCACCGTACCCATTAGCTCTCCCCATCCCCGCCAGAAATCGCATCAAAATTGCACAAAATAAGAAGCGCTCAACAAATCATTTGCAAATTTTATGCAAAATACATGCAAAAGTGCTTGGCAAATATGGCCTGATCAGTATCTGTATCTGTATCCGTATCTGTATACTCCGCATCTCACTGATTCTGACCACAAACATTTTTGGAGCGATTCTCTTGAATTGAACTAGAATTTCAGTGGGTGACGATGATGAGGATGAGGATGAGGATGAGAATGGGGTTGGGTGTGGGCTCGGTCCAAAACAGCGACTGTGACTGCGGCTAAAATGTTTTTATGCGGTTCGCTTAATGTGTTTTGGCCATAAACCAACTGACAACTGGGCAAAACAGCTAACAACCCACGGTTTCCAGCAATGTGCGAAATTCGGCGCAGAGTGCCATCCAAATGACAACGATAACAAGTCGAATACCCTGCGGGGTCAGTGCGAAAATATACCGACCATTCTCCAACCCCATCATCTCCTCCTATCAGGAATCATTCTCAAACTTTTGTTGCCCGCTTTTATTTGTTTTCGCGGCTGCCTAATTGCATTTCAACATTCTGCCGCACTCCCATATTTATATTGTAATTGAAAAAGCAAAAAGAGGGTGTGTGCCGTTGACCATGACAAGTTTATTTAGGATAGGCACTTCCTCCTAGTCCCCTACTGCTATACCTCAGCTTTAGTTCGCATTGCGTGCTTTTTGCCTTCTTGTTGAATCAAATCAACAATTATATTACCCAGCCTGGGAAACTTTTTGCATGCGGCGATGTATGGAAATATGAGGTTCGATTGCAGAGCATAAAAACAGTAAGATTTCTTGTTTTTTGTCAATGTCGCTAATGAGTCTTTAATTATTTTACTACACGCCATCACTACAAATTAGTGGTTATTATGATAAAGGGTGTTCTTAAAGAACAAAATGTATATTAATGGTATTCGTTAATATGCATTATGAGTTTATTTATCAAGAATTATTTTTAAAATGAACATAAATACAGTAATAAATCCAAAATTTTGAACCAACTCTTTACCACACTATGTTGATTGGCAATTCCATTTGCAATTTTATACAAAATCACAAATCCCAAAGCCGAATCCTAGCAAATTATTAGCAATATGCGAAAGGCAAATGCAACACATTTTTCAAAGGATTTATACGACAGCCGGAAGTTGGAAGGCGGATCTAATAAGCCCCAGCAGTTCCGAAGGGGGACACACAACAAAGACAACAGCATAAATCTGACACGTTGCCCCAAAATTAATTCCATACGAGCCACTTGGGAGCGACTCTCGGCTGGAAATTGGCTGCAGCCAGGTGGCAGATGAGCCATCGCAAAACATTTTAGTGCCCCGCAGGCGGAATGCGAGCACACAGACAACTTATATTAATTAATGCAAAATTGCATTACGCATACGCACAGGTGTGCAGCAGAGCAAAGACTGCCTGGCCGGGCCAACACATGAAAAAGAGTCGTAAAACGAAAAACTCTTTTAGACAATAAAGAAAACAACAAAATGGCAAGCTAGCCAGGATATGACATACTGAAAGATCAAATAAAGACAAGTATTTTCGG
This sequence comes from Drosophila melanogaster, assembly GCF_000001215.4. Taxonomy (NCBI): domain Eukaryota; kingdom Metazoa; phylum Arthropoda; class Insecta; order Diptera; family Drosophilidae; genus Drosophila; species Drosophila melanogaster. The sequence continues at coordinate 18,601,403 of NT_033777.3, read as the reverse complement.
TAACACTTAACTTTGGGTGGGAACAATAGTACAGTGACCATAAACGGGTTTCAATTTGCAAAAATTATTTGAAGTATGAAATAGCTATTAAATTATATTATTTAATTATGTCGCACTTTAAATGAAGTTTTAAATCTTTGTTTAACTCCCTTTAAGCTAAAATTAGTATGAATTTGAAAATGTAGCGTTAGGTCCAAAAAAGTCTAATCTAAAATTAACACAATCAAAACTTAGTTTTACGGTCTTTTGAAAAATAGGTGTTTTGCCACAAAATGTTACCATTCAGCCTATAGTGCAGTGGGCTGGCTCACTCTATCACCCATTTGTGGTGTCACATATGCAACAACAAGACCTTTCTTGCATCTAAGTTGCCACTTAAGCCCGGCCCGCTCTCCAATGCAAATTATCTGCCCCACAGCTCTGATTTGGCTCGAACTTTCGGACACTTATTGCGAGGAGACTGCCGACTGTCCATGTCGTGGGGCCGCCTGACTCCCAAGTCTGCAGATTGCTGGTCGGCATGGCAACTTGCAACACATGCCGCACAGGACACGAAAATGCGAGGCCGGGCCAAGCCAATCCAAACCAATCCAATCCATTGCAAGCTGGCCAGGAATGGCGAAACGAGCAAATCACACAATTACTTATGTTTCCCAGTGATTGGTCACATGACACGGCTTAAACGAGCCTAGCCCAAAATTAATTCCCCCAAATTATAACACATTTTGATGGGTTTTAGACGGACATGGACAGATGGACAGACCAGACGCCTTCCTTCTTCGAGCTTAACCATTATGATAAATATGATTGAATCCAAGTCTAATTTAGTTAAAATTTAAATCGTTGCGTCGCATCACTGGCGCGCCTTTCTTTTCACTGTCGTCTGTGGGCTGGGGATTCCCCTCCCACATGGCATGGAGGCTCTTTGGATGCCTCTGCCGGCTGACACGGCTCACTAAACACGGCCAACTGTAGCGGAGAGTGTGGCCAACAATGCACACGATAAATAAACTCTAGTACGCCATATGCAGTGGGGAAAGATGCAAGAAAAATTTGTTCGACAATTTACCTAATGCTATTTTATAATAGTATTTCTTTTACGGTTATGACAGCGCCACTTTTTTTGTTTGGTTTCTGTGGTTAAGCTTCGTTGGGTCTGGCTTTCTGCTTCATCCAAGTCGCTTAATTGTTCGGTTTGCATCTATTACTCAACATCGACTGGCTTTTTTTTTTTTAAATATATTTAAATAATTTAAAAGCTCTATCCCGAAGGAATAGTATTTACATATCGTAAACGATTAGACCTAAATACTTCACCATTTGGTTTTTTATTAATACCATACAAAATAAAAAGTGGGTGATGGGATTCAGACAGTTGAAAGATATATCTTTCTGAAAAAATACCATTGAATTTCTGAGGAACCATTCCAATTTACACATATCTGTGAAACCAACGCGCTATGCGTGCAAGTGCTCATAGGATTCTCAGTGATGAGTGGCTTCAGAGATTTTGCAAACTTGCAGTCAGTTCTAGGGAATGGGTGTTTGGGATTCCTCGACGGTTCGCAGCCATGCACAGTTAAGGATCTCGCGTAGATTCCAGCGAGCATGTGCCTCCGGTTCGAGCAGCACTGAAACAGTGGCCTTCGCCTGGGCCGATATCGTTTCCTGCAGCTTCCGGCGAAAGGCAAACTTGCGGTTACGCTGATCCTCCAGCAATTTGGTCAAGTTACTGTCATCGAAAGGCATCTTGGCATTCATCATGATGAACAGAATGACTCCCAAGGACCAGGCGTCCGCTAGCTTTGGATCATATGGTCGTCCACAAACTACTTCAGGTGCAGCATAAGCAGCTGATCCGCAGTATGTCTCAGATTTCATCTCCCGGCCATTATCGTCGCGACAATAGCGAGCAAATCCGAAATCGGCCAGCTTGATGTTGAGCCGCTTGGAGAGAAGAATGTTCTCGCACTTGAGATCCCGATGGGCAATGTCCAGGTTGTGCAGATACTTCAGTGCCTTGGACATCTGAAAGAACCAGATCTTCGATTGCTTCTCATCGATGGGACCCGACCTCTTGATGTGCGACAACAAATCCCCATTCTCTGCGTAACGCATAAAGATGAAGATCTTGGGACCGCGCTGAAGGATGCTATGGATCTGAATAATGTTGGAATGATCAATCTTTGTCAGGATCTCCAGTTCGCGCGGAAAGAACTTGTTCACGAAATCAGTGGGCGCCTTGGCTTTGTCAATGATTTTACAGGCCAAATGTACTCCATGTCCATGATCATCGGCATAACCGGCGGTTATAACAGTGGCATAAGACCCCTCGCCGATCTTGTGACCCACATTGTAGCCCCGCTGTGCCAGTGCATCCACATCCGAACTTCGAGTACCCAACTGACGGATCCCAGCGCTAGAATTGTATTTGGACATGGCTCTTGTTTCCTCGGCGTGCGTGTAGTGTAGTTTTCCGAGAGTTTGCAACTAGGTGATTTGGTAATGGCATCAAGCGAATGATTCTTTTCTAAACAGCGGACATAATTACCCTTAAGTTGGTTGATTTCACAAACAATAATTTTATGCCACTTGTGTATTTTACTTACTAAATTCGAATCCAGAAATTTTGACAAAACCTACAAACGTTATGAGGTGTGAAAGAAATATAAAAAAGGGTAATGCACAGCCTTCTACCATAACTGACAAATCTGAACCAAAGTATAAGGTTACTACGTCCCAAATATTATTATGCTAGCATGCGAAATGCTAATAAGAGGGCATAAAAATAATATATAATATATGGATAAGGAAAAACTGTTTAAAGTTGAGTATTTGTTTTGAGACATTTTAAAAGCCTTAAATTGATAAATTAAGTAAAAAAAAAAAACTGTGTTCTGAAAGCAACTAAAGTTTTAATATTTCTATATTACAGTTGCCATTCTTGTTTCCTCGAGCCAAGCCACTGGCTCTGCGTCCCAACCAGCTCCAATCAATAGAAATCCCCGAGGCAGCCACAACAGCAGTGGCATTGGCGACTCTGAGCTAAGTGCCTCAGAGCGAAGTCGACGATTGATACCCTACATGGCCTTCTATCTGCCGGCGCCCGAGTTGCCCATTAATCAGCAGTATGCCACCAAGCACTCGTCGTCGGCTGGCGGAGCACAGCTGCAGGCACCGCTGCCAGGTCCTGGAAGGATACCAGTGCCGGTGGCCTACATGCCGCAGCAGAAGCACCATCCCCACCACCATGGACCACCGCATCCGCCACCAGGGCCGCATTATCAGTCGGGAGCAGGCGAGGTCTATCACTCCCTTGCGATTGGAGGCCACCAGCATCAGCATGCGCCCCCACATCCGCCACCTGGTCATGTCAAGGAGCAGCAGGCGATCACCAATTCGGGTGCCACGTATATTGCATACAAGCCATTAAACCCGACGCATAAGGCAAGTATTTGAATAATAAGTGTTTTTAAAAAGGCTATGTCGCCTTGGGAAAGAATATATATCAAATGGAGCTAAATTAGTGCTGAATCGGTTTAGATTGCTTCCTTCTAAAGTCCATCAATCGTGAAATACCAGCAATATTGCGAATATTGGAATATGAAACGTCGAGGGTATTGAAAAAGCACTTGGATACCTATCCACTCTCCTTCATTACAATTGATTTCATGGGTCATAAATAAGCAGAAATAATCACGTAATTCATAATTTACACGCACGCAGCACAAGACAGTGCAGCATTTTCCGCCACTACCGCCGTCGCCCAAGGAGCAAGTGCAGCAGCAGCATCCACAGCAGCACCACCACCTTCTGCACCACCAGCAGCAGCAGCAGCAGCAGCAGCAGCAACCACAGCAATACGAGATCCTATCATCGAGCTTAGTGGCATCCCAGGCGCAGCGACAGCGGGGCAAACAATCAAAAATCAATTTAACACCATTTACAGCGCAGAACACATTGCCGGGACAGTTTATACCCATTATTTATACGCCAGTGAGCAGCAGCAAACCGGGCTCCCCCGGCGATGCCATCAATTACAATAACATCCAAAGCAACCTGAAGCAGCCAGAAATTGTCTATAAAAATTCCCATCAAACACAAATCGTTACGGATTATGCAGCCGGAGCGGCTGCCTCCGCCGAACAGCCACCACTATCGTCATCTGGCGAGGAGGTGGATGAGACGAATGGCGAGAAGATGGTGGAGCAGCAGCAGGAGGACCATAGAGCCCAGGAGGAGGCGGTGGAGCAGCAGCAGCAGCAGCCGCAACTACACCAGCAAGTGCAAAACAATCCAAGGTAAGATTTCTTGTCACTCTTGTGACTCTCATGCCCAAACGGAAAACAGAGCGCTGGCGCGAAAGCCCAAAAGTAAGCCAGGTCTGATCTTTGATCTCATGGAATATCCAAAGCCTCGTCTGCTTAATAGGCAGTTCTCACAGCCACGCCCACTTATATATCGTGAGGTAGTTGCAATATCGCATGTAGAATACAAATTAAAATGTTGCCACTATGGCTGTCTTTAAAACAGTTTCATGTCATCCATACATTTTTAACAACTTTACACAACGAACCTTTAATTGGTCTTAAAAAAAAAATGCTATACAGATTACTTTTAAGACACAACCCACTTAATTAACTTACGTTACGAAAGGTTGCTAAACTTATTGTTTCGCCATCCAAAGATGTCAATAATTAATTGGGAACAGCCAGTTATCAACAAACTGCAGTCCAATTCAATATTCGATAATGCAACAGCGACTTTAATATGCTTCTGTTTAAAACGCATGCAATTGGGATTTCTGAGTCTGAGACGGATACTGCTGTTGCAACGCTATGCCCTTGGGCAGAAAAATCAATTGCATTTCATGCACCAGCCCAGTCCACTCCAATGTCCGGCTGCGACACAGACCGCGTCCGCTCTTCTCCATCTCTGAATCCGGTCGTCCACATCGTCACCATCTTTGCAACTGCACTGGTGACGTAAGATCCATGACGACAACGATTGCGACTCCAATTGCCGTTCGATGTACAGCAGGAGGCACAGCCAGTGGGCAACAAAAAGGTGGGCTGAGGAGACTTGACCTGGCCGGCCAGTGTCTCATGTATGTATGTACATAACTCCTCTCCACATTCTCATGTAGTAATTGTCAAATGGCAAATTCATGTCATAAGTAGCCAGCGGGCTCAGGTCAAAAATTTGTCATACAATGCTTATCAGATGAGGAGTGGGAAATGGAAAAACATGCCAATCAGCGAAGATTTTTACAACCACCACACTTCAGTTGAACACATTTCGATGCTGCACCTTTGTTTTTCGGTTAAAATCATTCAATAAGTTACACTTTAAGGTGCAAACGAAATAAATTATGCTTAATAGGCATATTACGATTTCAAGAGTAGGGAAAGTCAGGATATAAAGGAATACAATTTGTCAAATTATTTGGCTGTTATCTACTAGTCATGGATAGATAATCAGATACAAATTAAAACTTCTTAAGGAATAATGAATAAATTTGAAAATATCACAATGAAATAGGGCAACCTAACGTACACTCTCATGACATTTATGCTTGAAACCGAAATCATAACCGCTTTGCATGATTAACCTCCAACAGCATCGGCTACGCTTCTGTGTCGGTTCCCGATTCGAGCGCAATTACCGCGACCACATCCTCCAAAAACGCATTGATAATACATCAGAAATCACCGGCTTTCGGGCACGTTAGCAAATACGAAAGCTACTTCAATATGGCCCCGCCCTCGACTAGTCTTGGTCATTCTCCTCATCAGCAGCATTCACACATGACGCCGCAGGAGAAATATGTGCTTTACTTACAACAGCGCATGAAACACCAAAAACATCAGCAACATCTGCAGCAGCAGGAGCAGCAACAGCAACAGCATTACGACTTTTCACATCCGGTGGTGCCGGCACAAAGCAATACATTGGCTGGTAGCCACCATTCGCAACACACCCATCTGCATCCCCATCATCCCCAAACCAAGACCCATCATCCAAACAAGTACGATGCCCTCTACGTAAGACCGGATGCGACTGCTGGCCAACAGGTGCTGCATATCCCGCTGCGCGCACTCATGGCCCACGTCCAAGAGCAGTCGCACTCCCAGTCGCAATTACAAGCGGAGTCGCAGGCACAGTCGCCACGTCACGATTTCGCCAAGGATGAGCCACTTGGGTAAGTTCTTTGCTTGGGAGGAGGAGCAAGGATCGTTGAGAGGAAACAAGTTGCTTAGGTCTTACCAACGCAATAATGATTCTCCCTTCTCAAGAAAAAAGTATTCTACGAGTTTATTTAATAAGAAAAACTATCTAAATTGATAGTGATGGTCTAAAGATAATCCACATTACTAAGATATATAAAACTGCTTAGTAAGTACACAAAGTACTCAATACGTCCTTCAAAAACTAATCATTTCTAAGTAACAAGTGCATCATGAAATCATAATTTAGCCTCCCAAAAGACCTTACTTTAGATCTGAACATTTCTTTTAGTTCCCCAGCACCACCGCAGTTTATAGACTATCTAATTGATGGGCCAAGACAATCGCTGGAGGAAGAGCAGCAGCACTCCCAGCATGAGCGACCATCGGCTCATCAGCCGCCCCAGCATGCCTACATCCTGGTGACCACGACAGCTCCACATATCGAGCATCAGCCTGCACCGCAAATGCATCCAGAGATTTCCACACCGCGTCCACCGATTCTCTATAACCAACAGCCCACACTTCGATTACGTCCCGTGCATACTTACAAGGCCACCAGGCGTCCCATTTACGTGACCACACCCGCACCCGCAGTGTCGCCGACTTCAAGTCACACGGTAGAGATTACGCCCAAATTTGTTTACGTTTCGGGGAAGCCTCCTACTGGCCAAAACCCAGAGTTACCGCTTAGAGAACCATCTACGGTAACGCCTATTAAACTTAAGCCCGTTTACAAATACGCCCATGAGCGCCCTCCATTAACGCCTGCATACGTACCAGAGGATCAGGATCAGCTACCAGATATTCGCACCTCATCACTGGCCGAAATCCTTCACAAGCTTCAAGCGAGCAATCATCTTCCGCAAACCCTAACACCCGACAACATCGACAACTCCATCAAAACATTGATCCGCATACTGCAAAATCTAAAGCAAACCCAAACCATTGTGGCTAATCCTCCGCAGCATCACGACGAGCACAAGTCCAGTGCCCAGGATTATGATTACAATACGGGCAGCGAAGAGGAACACCATTCTCAATCAGAGGAAGCGATTGCCAGACCCAAGGGACCAAGTGAGTAGCCTTTACTTTATTATGTTTCCCTATTTTATTTCCATTTGAATAGATAAACATCCAGGACCAAGCACTGGAAGACCTGGCATCGATTATCCGAACTATGCGGAGATCCCTCAAACCAGTTTTGAGTGCACCAAGCAACGCTACAAGGGATTCTTTGGCGATCCGGAGACCAATTGCCAGGTCTGGCATTACTGTGATCTCAATGGAGGAAAGGCTTCGTTCCTTTGCCCCAATGGAACCATATTTAGTCAGGTAAATGGGCGAACTTATGTTATACACATGTTAAGAATTAAACAATTAAAAACATATATAAAAACAGATTGCCTTAACTTGCGATTGGTGGTTCAATGTCAAATGTTCAACAACCGCACAACTTTATGTGCTGAACGAACGACTTTACAAGTACATTCTGCCTTTTAATCCAAAGTTCCCCGAGGACTACAACGGACCTATTGTGGATAAGTAAGACACTCTTATATGATTCGAAAGTATTAATTAACAAACGTGTCATTTACTTAAGGTATCTGGCAATGAAATTCCAGGAAATGGAGGAGAAGATGCGCCTGGAGAAACAACGCAAGGCGGCCCAAGAGGCACAGAAGCCCGAAGAAGCACCATCTACTCTACCTGCGTTGCCCAAAAATCACAAGCCAGAACCGAAACATGGTAGCGGAATAAATGCCCAGGTCTATGAGCAAAGCTCTGAGAAAAACTTGCTGATCGATGATGAGATAGATGATATTTCGGAGCGTGGGACCTACGATACGTACGACCAGACCGCACCCACAACTATAATGGCACCCACGAGCACCCAGGACACGCAGTCCTTTGTCCTTAAACCAATCGTAGTTTCCTCCACTCCACAACCGCTGCCAGAGATTGATTTCGAAGTTGAGCCAACAGCTCCAGGCAGCAGCGAAGAGGAGGATCACCTGCAAAGTCTAAGGGAAACTAAGGAAGCTGAGAAGAAAACGCGTGAATCCACAAAGGTGAGCGTGGAAAAGCTGGAAGTAATCGAGATCAAAACCGATGGAAACACCGGACAACTAATGCCCATCAAGAGCAGTAGCAAATGAGCATTTTGTGGAGAGGATGAATAGCTCTTGCCATATTTGTAATGAGAAATTTGTTTGCGACTTGGTTGTATAATCCCTAAATTATTCTTAGCGAGCAAGTACTGTAAATAGCTAGCTGTAAATGCAACTGTATACATACCTATAGCTATAGTGAAATAAAATCTGACAAGTAAGTAAAAACGATCATAGCACTTACCTGTTTGCCATTGAGGACATGAATATGAGCCATGTTGAGTGAGTTTAAAGTCGTGGGAATCTCGGAAGCATAGCTTTGATTCTGTGGAAGAAATCAATTAATATTAGGTGGATTATTATTATTAGATTAATCACGATATTTCAAGTTGCTAGTGCGCAACGTAATGGATTTATAAGTACAATGCCACAATTTATGTGTACCTCATAGATATGTAAATTCTAAAGCATGTACGTTTTGTAAGCTAGCATTTGAAACCATATTGTAGATCTCAAAACTAACGTGCTTAAAATCTTATTCAGAACATTTAAATAAGCAATTACATATACAAATATGGCAGGGAAATGTTTCAATATTTCAAAAATTATACTAACAATCTCGATTAGCTTCCGTATGCGATGCCCGCTATGATGCACGGTGGAGCAAATTTGGCAGTGGGATCGGTAACACTTCATACAGTACTTGTCTTTGGGCATTCGGTGATGGATGCAAAGGTTCTGACTCGGCAATGTGAAGTACTGATCCCCCACTCTGAGTTTCTTGCTGAAACTACTGTCCTGTTCCGTAGAATTGCGAAAAATATGCGACTTTAGTACGCGACTACGTTTGTGGACAGCATCAAAGCAACGGCGGCAGTAGAAGGCATTGCATTGCCTGCACTCTCCGCTGGCAGTGGCATTCCCGCACTCGCTGCACTTGACGGTCTGGACAATCTCGCTGATCGAACTGGGGCTCAGCGATTGGTTTGCCGAGTCCTTGGCAAATGGCAGAAGGTAGCTGAGGCTACTGGTCCTACCCAGCACGTGGTAGTTTAGTTCGTACAAATCGCGCAAATTGGCGACCGACTTGCAGTCCGATCTCTTGGCCACAATCGTAGGAGGAGCTGGACTATGGCACACGGCGCACTTCGGATCCAGGCGATCGTTCCACAAGCAGCTCTCGCAGAGAGTATGACCGCATCCCAGTAGAAAGGGACGATGATTGTCTGTTGATTAAAAGCAGGTTTCAAGTTAAGCTTTGAAAATATCGTACTAACAAAATATGAAATAAACAGTCGTTTAGATCCCATCTGACAATATTAATTGGTTCGAGAACAATATTTGTGCTAAAAAAAATTGAACTGCAGGGTTTATTTCATTACCCAACATAAACATTCATAAACTTGTGCATGCATACATATATACATATGCACATACATATGTAAAATTACTGTACACCTGTTTAGAATCAGACGCCAAAGTGAACGGAAAAACTTTTGCAGTAATGTGAGTGAGTATCTTCAAAACGGCTCTTCATGTTTGGCTCTGGCTTCTTATTTTTCTTAAATATGTTTCAATTCATTTAACAAGTAACCTTTCAAGCTGCCAGCAGCCTTTTTACTACATTTTAGTTAACGTTTTTACACTCCTTGTACTATTTTCCATTTTTCTTGCCTGAACTTGTCAAGCTTTCATGGTGGCAACACTTGTTCAATAAGTGATGCAGCATTTGCCATTGCTTATACCAATTGTAGCCCCCCACAGTCTAAAAAGTTATGAATTGAAAAAGCCAATTATGTTTGGCCAAATTCCTATGCCACACAGTTGAGCACTTACCTTCTTCAGAGTTCGTATTGTATAAGTAAGTAAAACATTTTGAACATTTTGGGCACCGCAGAAGATTCTGCAGATTGGACGCCACAAACTTGGGATCAAAGGGCTTTATTCCACTGTCGTCGGCAATCATGATCGAATCTTAGCACGAGCCGACGGGAAATACTGCACTTTAATTACTACACTTTTATTTAATTCCCGACTTCCAAGCTGTCACACGAAGAACAGTTATTCAAGCACGCCGGCGAAAAGGAAGAGGGAGATGGTGATGGCAGCCCTTCGATGACAGTATCGATAAGATTGCTCCAAAAAATATCGAAGGCAATTATCAATAAAGTGGGAACAGTTAGTCTCAGTAAAAGTGGGAAGAGTATTTGATGGGCATTGTCAGTGAATAGTTCAAAAATGATCTCTTTAAAAGGCATATTCCAAATAAATAGATAATTATACTTACTTTAACATAATAAACGGACGACACCAATCTCTTCCCAATAAAAGACTTTTTTCCCTTAAGCACCTTTATTTTAACATACTACAAATTTGACCAAATACCGCTGTCGAATCGATTAACTCCAAGTTAGCCGAACATGGAATCCAAAAGAGTGTTCTCCCGCTCCCGTCGGTTAGCTTCATCCTGCCTAAACCTGCGCAACTCCTCGTAAACAGGATCATCAGTTTCCAGTTCATAGCGACACAGAGGACAGGAATTCGTCTGCAAGATTCAAAACAGAATATAGTTAATAGGAACATTTTTAAACATAAGCATAAGATTCTATTTTGATAACTTATCTACGTATGTATGTACCTTCTTCAGCCAGAGCAGGATGCACTCCTCGTGGAACTCGTGCTTGCATGGAAGGATCCTGTACTTCTGGCCCTCTTCAGCTGGCTCCTTGCACACAGAGCACTCCAAATCGCCGCCCTCGTCCGATTTGACGATTTCATGAACTGGTAGCTCCAGAATGGCTCGCTTGGAGGCCTCTGGCACCTCGATCTCCATATCGATGCCATTCATGATGGCCAAAACCTGAAGGCGCTTTAGATTTCTGGCCAAATCGTTTGCGCCCAGTGGTCCAGTGGGTTCATGACCCAGTTCCTCGAAGTAGTCGGACATGGCTGAAATTGTTGTAGCAGAAATTCGTAGATGGTAGCTTGATGGCAAAATCCTCAGATCCTAGATATATGTATACTTTCGAAACTTTCCACTTGATAATTTTGTACCTACATACATATGTAAATATCATAACTATTAGGAGCCAAATGTGATTTTTATTCGAGTTTCTCGTATACAATTGATAACAGTCTATCTGGGTTAAAACTCCATTTAAATTAATTTGTTGCAGCAACTTTATTGCTAAGTATCTAAGAGGTCTTTGCATTTAAAACGCTAGCAAGTATTGGTTTTTTTTCTAGGACTAAAATTCTTCGTTTAGTGGCTGGCAGCCCAGCAATGCTCTTTAAAAAGTCTAAAATTACAGGCATACACTGGCTTCTTTATTACGTGAGCTAGGACAAAGTCCACCCAATCAATGCTTCACTGTACTTGTTACTTATTCATTATTAGTTCTGCCAAAGAATGCTTAAGCAGTAAGAATATCTTATTCTGTCATCTTCTGAGCTTCATAAAGATGAATATTTGCAAAGGAGTTTTTTTTTTAAATTAACTTTCAATTTGATTTAAATTAAAAAGTAAACAATGCTTTTCCAACTGGAATCCCAAAACCAAACCAAAACAAAACCAATTCCATTCCAATGAAAACACAAAACTAAATTCCTTTTCGTTTCTATTTTTTTGTAATTTTCCTTTTTTACTATACGAAGTTTAAAATTATTCATTTTTAAAGTAATTGATTTACGATTTACTTCAAGGTAGTTTTACAGAGCTTGAATCATAGTTTCTACTCCTTTCTTCTCTCTCTCTGGCCTCACTTAAGTTTAAATCCTTTGCGATCTTATCGGAAAACTCATACATCATTTAGTGTAGGTATTCAGAGTAGTGGTAATTAATGATAAAATAAAATACAAAATAATAAGAGTAAAACAAAAACAAGACTTAGGCGCTACGATTTAAAAATTAGTAGTTTAAATTGCTAGAGAATAAATTAAAGACGCCTGGCGGGTGAGCGATTGGTAAATGATAAATAAAGGCAGGACTACTACATCAGGATCTACTGATTTCAGTGGGCTAATTAAAACCAAGAGCTATATATATATATAGACATACAATATATATATATATATATACGTGTGGGGTGTATGTACAGAGCTACTTAAAGACAAACGAAACGAATAAGTACACGATTCTTCAATTACTTTAGCGGGGCGAGGGAAAAGTGGGCTGGGCACATGGGTTAATTACAATGCGCATAGGATTTATATAGTACGTAAAGCATATATACAAATCCAGGGCGGGCCGATTTCCATGGTAGCATATATAAAATCCCAAGAACAATTTGCAGTATTTAATATTAAAGTTGTAGTACAATTTAGATCACTATAGGGGGTTACCAATTGAAAAAAACTTTAAGCAGAATAGTAAATATATCAATATATCAGTTGAAATCGACCCATCCTGTTTAGCATATATACCGTGTGTATAGATAGTTTCTCTATGTGGTAAACGATCGGCTCGCGTTAAGATCTATCACTAGCATATACAGTTAGTTCTAGTCTAGTGCTAAAAGCAGCAAACAGAAACGGCTCCAGTCGGGAAAATCCATGATCCCGAACCCTACCCTCCTGGCCTTACGTATCATCATCAGACTGGCTTGGTTTTCTAGGGATGGTGCTAGGGAAGGTGTTGGTGTTTGGGATGCTCTTGTGATGGGTTGTGTTGGCTGTGATGCATGCTCCGTGGCAGATCACTAGTCCGTGATGGAGATCTGCGCATATCCCACCAGTGATCGTTCGTCGGGCACTTCGCCCGGCTGCACGCCGGAGCTCAATTGGAAAGTAATCGTTTTCATCGTTGCACTGGCAGCTATCAGTTGATCCAGATGCGTTGCCATCGGTTGGGTATCCAGCGCATCAACGAGTCCGGCGTCTACCAGTTCTGTAGCGATACCCTCGGCAGTGTCCTTGCCCACAACGAACTCGAAGCGAATGTCGTGAAGTTCACGTCGCAAGTTGCGCATGCGAAGGACAAGATTGACTGGTGGCGCCTCGCCGGCCGCTTCGCTAGGTAGTGGTAATTGAGCAATGCCAGCTGTTAGCTCTTGGGCTGCACCAGCACCAGCAGCAGCTGGAGCTCCAGGCGTCACTGTGGCTGAGGAAACACTGTGGGTTATTTCGGGAGAAGGCTCTTCCCGGTCGCTGTCCGATGAGTCGGCTCTTTCCAATCGATTCATGGGTCTATCCTCGGAATCCGAGTCCGAAGATGGATGTTTTCTGTCTCCTGTTCCGGAACCGGTGGCAGAGCCACCATTGTCCTCCTCTTCGCTAGACCAGACCCATTCGCCTGTCACCGTGCGATGCAAACGGCCCGAGGCTCCTGGTTGGCGTTTCGCCGCCTTGTGAACCCTGGTCTCCATACTGGGCCCAGATTGCAGCAACGTCTGGGTGAGATATTTGCGATCCTTGGCCTTCTTGAAGAAAGCGTGCTTCAAAAGCTCACTAGCCGTGGGACGTTTCGATGGCTCCTTTTGCAAGCACTCGACGATCATCTTGCGGAATGTCTTGCCATACGCCTTATATTGATCTTTATCGTCCGCACCCGTGTCCAAGGTGGGCGGATCATTTTGCAGGGTCAGCATTAGCACCTTCATGGGCGGGTATTTATGGTATGGTGCAGTGCCCGTGGCCATTTCGATAGCTGTTATTCCAAAGGACCAAATGTCCGCCTTAAAGTCATAGCCATGATCCTGCTCCATCACCTCGGGAGCCATCCAACACGGTGTGCCCACAAAGGTGTGGCGCACTTTCTGCCTGGACAAATCCCTGCCAGTGGCCAGCCATGCACTCACACCGAAGTCAGCGATTTGAATGGTGCCATCGTCACCAATCAAAATATTGCCGGCCTTGATATCACGATGGATTTGCCCGTTCGAATGGAAATATTCCAATCCCTTTAGGACTTCCTTCAGTACCGTGGCAATGGTGGCTTCGTCGAAGACACCCTGTTTGCAGTTGGACGTTCGCATCTTGTGCTTGATGATGTCCAGCAAAGAACCGCCTTCTAGAAGTCTTAGCACCAACCAGAGCTCTTCCCTAACCACAAATGAGGTGTGATAGGTCACCACGTTCTCGTGAAAACAGGAGGACATGGCCTGAATCTCCTTGAGCAGCTCGTCCATCGATGTGTTCCACTTCTCCAGGTTGATGCGCTTAATGGCGCACTTCTCGTTCCTTGGAATACAGTAAGCCCCATGGACAACGGCTGTGGCACCCACACCAATGACGTCCCTCAGCTCGTAATCGTCCTTGGAGTTCGGCCATGTATATTTCTCTGGCGGTGCCGCAGCTCCTGGTAAGGTTGCTGCACCAGCAACATTATTGCTAGACAGATTGGCGGGTATGGAGGTCATGCTCCTGCTGCTTGCGGTTCCGTTTCCAGGTGCGACTGTGTGAGGCGGCGGGGTTCCTGGACGTCGTCGGTTGTTAATAGCCGGCTGACTTTGCGATCTTGGGGTATTCCGCGGACGGGGTTGCTTGGATATGGGTGGGGTTTTCTGGGGCTCCTCCTTTTTTATCGGATGAAACTCCTCGTCCTGCTGGCGGTAAACGGATGGATGCTCGTTCTCCGATTCCCTTCGTTGTTCTTGCTCCGTTTGCTGGACTTTATAGCTGCCCGAGTTGGAACTCTCTCTGGGTCCTTCTGATTGTTTCTTTTTAGGATTATGCTGCTGCTCTTCCTTCTTGGCAAAACATCCAAAGATTCCTGTATCCTTCGGATCTCTTTCTTGGGATTCTTTGCTTTGGTTCTGGTTGTTGTTGTTGTTGGCGATGTGTGCCACCTCTGCAAGTGGAGAAAAAAATCAGAACGGGGTAAAGTTAGGGACCTTGCCTTGGTTTATCGTTAAACAAATGTCAACTGATCTACGTGGAAGATGATCAACGAGCTGCCCAAGGTGGATTCAGGAAGTTTTTGGGAAAATCTAGTTGTGAATATCGGGATTTAACGAAGGAATCCCGGTTCCGAATGCAAGGTGTGGAAAGGGATTGATTACCGGATTAAAGTGTATGATGAGTTAGTAATCACTTCAATTTAGACTATAATACATTCGGAAGTTGTTAAAAAGTTCATATTGTCGCACACGTACATTGAATGAATACAACAAATATTTGGGGGAATTACCCTGAATTGTTTACAAAAACGTTTGTTTAACGTTCGACACATGTCTTACTGGGAATAGTTATATTCATACCCGCTTTCTTCCCCCTTCACAATATGATAAATTTTTCCACGTTTTGCTGATAAGATTTTACTGCATGTATATTATGTGTGGAGCACTATCTGAGATTCCGACTGTTCGGCTATTGTTTAACTTTTTTCGCCCACGACTGTATTCATAAGTGCGATCTGCGCTCTCTTAAATTGTCTTTCTCTTCGACGCTCATGCTCTCTTCCACGCAACATAAAAAAAGTTCAATCGCATGGAATGAACAGAGAGAGAGAGAGAGAAAGAGAGAAGTGTGCGAGAGGGACCAATGACCGCATTGAGCTATTTATAGCAACAAATAACGACAACAAAAATAACAGAGCTATACAACAAAGATAATGTGTGTGGAAATTGTAATTAAGTTTTCAACTAAATGTTTACAATTTCAGCTTTCCTTTATTTGCCTCCTTCATTTTGATTACATCGAAAAACCCGAACACGATAAGCTTGCGGTTAAAAACGGTAAGAAGAACAAGAGCAATTCGATAACTGTGACAGCAGCGATAAAGAAAACGCGTTTCCAGTTATCGGACGTGTCATGTGCCACTTAATTAAACCAACTAACTTTTTGGACCAACAACATACTTGGCGAATTTCGCAATTTAACACTTAGGCCAATTCAAATAAAGAATAACGCCGCAGGAAAACAAAAAATATCTAAATGTTTACACAACAAACAAAATGCGAAGCGGGGGGAGACAGGAAATGGCCTTTAAAAACACTTGGCAACCAAAAATAAAATTAAGAAAGCTAATTTAAGCAGAAAACCATTTTAAAATGGTAGAAGAGAAAGCTAAGTTAAGCTAATTTTCACAGATACACTTGAATACTTTTCTTATGACAGTGATTGAAGATTTAAAACAAAACGTCGATTTTGGAATTTGAAAACTCGATGACAAGTCAAAAACTCAAAACAAAAACAGAAAACTATGAAGATCTAAACAAAAAGCGTTTAAACAAAACTCAAATTTAAGCTTAAATCAATGACAAATATGAATTTAACTGGAAAGTGTGAGTAAATGATTTTATTTATGCAGACAAATTTCACAATTAATCAATACCAAGAGTAGTTGGAGAAAGAGAGAGAGAGAAGAGAACGCGGGAGAGACACACGATCATGTGCAACTGATAAGCATTGTCACACGACTTTACACACACACACACACACGCACACGTTTGGAAGTTCAATAAATTTTCATTTAGGGCTTTATTGATTTCTCGGCAAGGAAATCAAAACAATTTACGCCAAATGCTGAAGAAATAATTACACGATTCTCGTTGCTGCTACTTTTTTTTTGTATTCTGCTCCACACGCCGGCGCGACTGCGACTAGTGTCGTTTTTTCGGCGTAGCGATCGCTTCAAAAGCCGCGCAACAAATGAGCGCACAAAAGCAGAACAACAAACGCAATGGCAAAGCCAATAGCAGCGCAGGCGACGTCGACGTCGTAACAACGGCTTGTGGCAAAAACAACATGAATATGAGAGAAAAGCACAGAAAGTTGTATTATGCGAGCATCGGATACCCTACCACTAAATAATTTCGTCTTAAAGCTTTGCTTTCCAGAATTCTGCGGATTTAAATGTCTTATATAGATTCTTAAATCAAGATCTCCACGAATATGGGGGTTAGTACTTTGAAATATGCATAAGCCAAACGACTGAAGGGTATTATGCTAGTGTGGAAAGCTGAAACTAGAAATATACAAAAATAAATTTATTGAGTAAATATCAACAACAGAAAAGAAGGGCGGTGGGGCGGGGGTGCTGGTTGAGAATGAGGAAGCAGAGAGGTAGAGAGCGCCAGTGAGAGCGGGTTAAGAGCCGCACAGTGGGCGTCATAGATGAAAACTATCTGTTATTAGCGATAAAAAATTGTTTCGATAAAAAAAAAAATTGAATAAAAACTGTAATTTCAAAATGCTAAATATGAACCTCAATTTTGTTTCTGGTAAAAATAAATTGGAATAATAGTTCAAAAATATAGAAACTACTTTTTTCTACATTCCATGTTATTTGCACGATGTTTAGGCGATGCTGACCCACTGGCAATTGCACAATTTGTAAGGTTTTTCTTTTGTTTGCCCCCACCAATTTTCCCTGCGCCTCGTGTACTCGGATTTTATCAGCTCTGACGCGCACGATAAGTTAAAAAGTTTCCAGCGGCAATAATAACAACAAGCGAGAACAATTAGCAACAATAAAGACCCAGAGTCCCAAAAAGTGGAGCATAGATACAGCAGACATATGTATGTGCTTTCCATACCGCACCCAGATACAAAAGTGGAATCCAGTATCTCACTCTCTCTCGCTTTTACTCTTTTTCCATTCCGTTATCTTGCTGGGCAAGATAACTGGGTTAACATACTGGAAAGGGGGTTAATTTGTGGGGGGAAGCCCGCACAGTCATCATGGAAAATTCATAAATTGCATCCACAACAGCCCATCCATAAAACCCAGGCGGACATCTAGATAGATACAAATGTATCTATAGGTTGATTATGGGATCGTCAGTTTGCATTTGGCCATAGCGCTAAATTCTGTTCTGCTCTGCATAAAAATGCGCCATGGTCGAAGAACGAAGACTGAAGACTTATAAAAATAAGATATTCGCGCGCGCACACACACAATACTGATACTGATTTTTGCGTGGTCTATTTATTTTTAGAACGTCTCCGTCTCGTTGGCTATTTGCATATAATTTCCAATGCAGTTCGGCCATGGCAAAGTGTCTCGCCGTGCGGAAAGAGGCAGGTTTTTGGGTGCGTATGAATCCAAATGGATCGGAAAATGGAAAGCAGCTCAAGAGAAAGATTCGAAATATACTCTATTCTAATCTTAAACAAAATTGTGTTCAAGAATTTGCAAAAGGTTTGGTTACCACATTCAAAGTTGTTTGGTAATACTTAGAGTGGCTCTGAGCATTGGTAAAGTATTTGGTAACTCTTTTATTTTTTAAATAAATTTAATGTAATACTGCGATTTTCAATTGAGTTTTCGTATAGCTTGTGTTACTTCTGTTAATGGTAGTAATTAACTATAAATTGTTTCATTCAAAACAATTAACGAAATTTTCCACACATATAATTATAATTTAGGTGTACTAAAGTTGGCAATTTAAGAATCAGCGTGATTCAGTTACCTAATCACCTCACAATCCAGCTAATGGATCCTCTCATTAGCTCAGGTAAATGAATACGCATAAATATCTCATTCGCTTAACACATTTTCCGTTTATTGCACTCTGTTGCGTTTTGCAAATATGCGACAGCCTTAATATAGAAGAATCAGATAAATTACAAAAATACACGTGAGTGTATTTATAAAACGTCTCGATGGAAATGAATTTAACGACATTTGTAATTTCAATATTGACACATTAACGAGTTGCTTGAACTTTGAATTGCAGTTGCAATATCGCTTCGCATTAATTGTTGACACAGTTCGCACTGCAATCGCGCGCAAGAATGAAATACAAATGACTAGATACTATATCTATACTATGTATGTATCCGTTAGTTGAGTAGATGAGTGCGCGGCTATGAGTACTGAGCCGTGCCAAGTGCCCAAAGTGACTGTTTGTTTAGATTAGATTTTTAATTTGGCCGATGCCAGCGACTTTTCAGCACGTCATGTGGAAGAAGAGTAATTGATTCCTGGTTTTTGCATTTAGTTGCTGTTCTGATTTGGGAATATAGTATTTGTACTGGCATTGATGAATTCATATAGCGCATACTCATTTCGATCTTTTCGTGTTTTGGTTCTCGCTGTTGGTTCCAAATGATCAACAAATTTAAGAACTTTTCACAGGATATACTATAATACTGCATATACTGACAAAATTTGGAAAATCCCCTGATCTATGTATTTTGTGAATCCTCAACTCTCTTTGCTCAGTAAGTGTTTTTGCTTTGGAAGCCAAATAAATCCTAATAAAGTCGTTTTTGCTGAGTAAATTATAAATTTCGTTGTGACATGTTTATAAGCTTTTTGTGGCAATTATTTTTTAATAATTATTTAATTATCCCGAACCCGACTGGATATAAATCACAAGCAGTATAACGGGGATTCCCCTGACCGAATTCAGTTTTGGCAATTTAAGTTGGTTTGCCAAATTCGCATTTAAAATTCACACTCCTATCTATCAAATAGGTATCATTTATTTAGCTATTTGCATAAGGATACGTGAATACACGCACATACAGTATTTTTGGATTATAAATGACAAATGTGGAAAATAACTTTCGGCGATAACATGAATTTCAAATTAGTTTGTGCTTGTGATTTGCTGAAAAGTTGAGTGTCGTAATCGTGATTTATATAGTTGGATTTTTCAAAAATTTCAACCCACTTTGCTTGAGGCACACTAAATTCAGCAACTGCATTTTGTCTGGTTGTCACTATTTTTTTTTCTCAAGTTCTGAAATGATTTTAGTTCTGGCTGTAAATTGCTTTTAAGCCAAGATCTTTAGCCACAGATGTAGATTCGATCACACGCGACACTCGAGAATGACTGAGTTGAGTTATCAACGGAACTGCGATTGGGATTCGATCCGATTGCAGTTCGCCAAATCGCATTGCTCGCGATCGCTGAATGGGCCGCTCCTCCAGCGCGAAAATCACAAATTCGACTGAACTTCACAAATCGTTGTAATCAAACATTTAAAATGAACTGTTTTTTCCACCCCCTCCCCTTTCCATCCATTGCTTTCGTTTCGTTTAGCAATAAACAACAATAAAATTAAATGAGCTCTACAAATGGCGGAACACGACGACAGGCGATACTATATACTATAGTAAAAACGCCGTTGCCGATCGACGAAATAAACGTACGAAATGTGCGAAATTTTGCCGCCTCCATCAACGCGCGTTGGCGTTAGTTAGTAGTAGTTAGTATCCGCCTCTGTATCCCCATCGGTGTCTTTGTATCTCTATCTGTATCTGTAACACCAGGTGTATCTATGTATCTACGTATGTCGGTTGACGTAAGCTCGGATTTGCCGGGCTTTATGGCCAAAGCCCAGCTGATAACTAACATGCATGAGTGATTGCCTTGGCTTCCACTTAAAATTTAAATACCTTCGGCAGGGGATTTTCGGGAATTTGCATAGGCAATTGTTCCTAGTTCCGTTCTAGCGGGTTCTACAAATTTCGTTTGATACGAAATAGAAAAACAACATATCACCAACTTTTATAATTAACAGGAAGTCCTTGTGTCGCGAATTGTGAGTAAAAGTTGCTTTTTACAAGTAAGTACTAGGATATTCATAGATCTATAAATGTAGATTCTTCATATCTTGGAGATACAACGTATCTCTTTCTATCCTCAAGAGGACTGTCTTTGGTAAGACCTCTCTTTTCTTATAGACGTCTTTCAACCATGTTTACCCTGGTTTTTAGCAGCACTGTACCCAGGTAATTCTTCTTCATCGACAAAGACATGCGCAAGTTTGATGTTATTATTATTTTAGCAATTTGCATACGGCTTATGGGATGTGTATTTTTAAATTCTTGTTTATAGTCAAAGTGTGCTGCCTTATTTTCCTACTTTTTGCTTTAATCTTATTTTTAACAAGGGAATTTGTTGTATCCAAGCCAACAGAGCTTGTGTATCGAAATGTGTGAAATCTGTCAGGCTGTGCAAAATCGTAAATATATCTATAATTGTACGCTGGGTTACTTTTTATGCGCACCGGCGATTCGAGTCAAGTGATCGAACGCCCTCAAAAAGTTTTGACACTCGAAGAGCGCAAAAAAAAAAGAAGCCGAAAAAACCAGCGATTTAATTAGCGCCCAATGCCATTCGACACGTGTGTGGGTGGGCCAAAGGTTGAACCCCATATTCCTGAGCCCCAAATATTTCGCTTTCTACATACATATGTAGATATACTACTCACAATACTAATACTAGGCGTTGGTCATAAACTCTGTGAAATTTTTCACTTGCGTGACGTCGGTGACATCAAAATGAGGAAAACTCATTAATGACCACGAGCTGGGGGCCAGCTATGATGAATGAACCGAAACGAACCTATTTAGTATACTAAAAACTACAGTGGATATACTTTTGTATATTTGTATACAACCAGCTATAGAAAAATATTATTAAAATGCATATTTTCTTTATAGTCTTGTACTAGTAAAATGTTTTCTAAGCAATCGAGATACATTTAATGAACAAACTTGCTTTAAAAAGTCTAATACTATAAAATCCCATGAAAGATATATTTTTAAAAGTATATTGCAGATCGACGCGTTGTTCGTGAAACTCTATACATTTGTATAAACAAATGCGCATAGTATATTTCTTAAAAAAAATTCAAAATATGTGCCATGTGCCATCGCCCATCAGCGAAATCAATGCTCACATGCTCGGTTCAATTTGCTGGTCAACATCTCATGTGATTTCTGCTCAGTCGGTCGATTTCTCAAGGCAAGGACGTTTGGGACTTTTGCACTCGCAAGTCATTTTTTCGCAAGAAATTAAAAATAAAAAAACAGCAGTAAATAAATCAATATTCTTGTACGCAAAACATTTTGTCGAGCTCGAGGGTATTTCAGTTCATTGAGTTCAAAAAGCTGCGCAAATGCAGGAAGTTAATGTATTCGGAAGTCATATGACAAACATAATTGTCGCGCATTATTATTCAAAACTAAAACTAAATGAGCCGCGTTAATTGCTCTTTTGTTTTATTGCCAGAGACAGCAAGGTTTTGTTTAAATAAAAAACAAATTAAGCGTGTCAAAAATGTGCAGCGATCTTTTGAGAAATTTTGTAAAGACAACCCAACATCAATTCAAGCAATTAAGAATTAAGCCTTCTTGTTTCAAAATCAATAAGTTGAAGTTGGAATTGCTTGTGTACCTAGTTCAGTATGGAGATCTCATATGAAGTAACCTTGCCACAAGTCGCACAATCGCGGGGCTTAATGTTGCCGCCCCTCGATATGCAAAAGATGAGAGATATATGTACATAAATCGTAAAGCCGAGACGGCGCGTTGACAATGCCTAAAAATAGCAATCGCAATTGAAATTTCGTTCCATATTAAGCGTGGAGCCCAGTGATAGTTTCGTTCTTTCCCTGGTGGTCATTGTGGCTAAATTTAAATCTCTGAACGTCACATGAGTGGGTAGGAAATGGTGTACGGGATTGTACTATAGTGCGGATTGGGGCAAGCCTTCTCCTTTGGTGCAGAAATTGTAAATTACAGAGCGACGCAAGTTCAAAGTCAAAATAGCAATTGAACGAACGAGCGAACGACGGAGGAGGAACAAGTCCGCATGTCAGTCAGTCAGTTCAGTTCAGATCGTGGCGATGCTGGTGATCATCATCATGTTTCCGCTGATCGTACAAGATCATTATGCCAATTTGTTGTTGTTTTTCCGCTCGACCGAGCATGCAAACAAATTAAGACTGAGGGCGCCGTGCCCCGACTAGCGAAATTTAATTAGCATTGCCTCACTGTGCCCGCATTCAATGCACTGGCAAATGATATTTTGAATTATTTTCAATGATTACTCTATAGGAAATGCAGAAATATATGCAGCAATATCACACTCACACGGCAGCATTCCAAGTAGTAACGAAGTGCTTCACAAGAGTAAACTAGCTGTGCTCGTTCGATTAGAACGAGTGGCGAGTAACTAGATGGACTAGTTACTTTCAAGGCGTAATATTATTTAACATGTGAATGATGTAGCTTTCATGGAATGACCATGTTATGCAATTCAATTACCATTTTTCCCAGTGCATGTCACCGTCTTTTTTTTTTGCGACTGAAACGCTTTCGAATGCCCTCCCACACATTTCCGCGTGCTAGCAGTGAGGCAAATTGAGCGATTAGCGCCGAGCAGAACGTGATCCACCGGATTGATTCCCCACCCCCAAAAGCCCCGAAAAAACCCCACTGTGCCTTCTACCTATATCAATTTAAATTCGATTTTAGATCACCATTTAGATTTCACAGTCGCCGATTGCATTTCGCTTTAATGCGTTTCGTCTGCCGAACGAGACGAACTTCTATAGCAGCGTGCTTTCTTAATGACTTTATTATGAAATCCCCATTACGATGACTAATTGTTGTGAAACTAAAATATTTGTAAATCACGCTAAACCTTAATGCATACAACAAACAAACCAAAAACTAACTATCTTTAATAAATAAATCTTCTAGTTGCACTTTTATCTAAGAAGCCAGTTAATGCTTGCCATTCTAGTTTAATTTTATGGATCTACTATATAAAAAGTTAGGTTCACAGTATGAACTTACCAGTTCTCCTCTTAAAACCTAAAAAAAAAATGAAAAGAACATTTTAGAAATTGTTAATTTAGATAGCGATTAAACAAATGGTTTCAATGGGGGCGTAAATAAAAAACTATTGAACAAGAAATTATAATAAATAATGCACGATAAAGTGTACTTATTTGAAAATAATTTATTAATCGCAAGCAATCATGCATTCTAGGTGAAAATCTCCATCAACGTTCATCATGTAAGGGATCAGAGCCAAGCGAATGGTAAATAATTTTCAAGAGGGGGCGACAAATAAATAATAAATAATTAGAGCACATAAATTTTGATTTGTAAATAATTTGCGAATAATTTATTAACGTTTTTCCCAACACTTTTCGTTGGCGGGGGGGCTAAAAATAAACGAGTCTCGAATGTGCAGCCAACAAAACTTATCTTCATGCCAATAAATATAAACTTATCCCGCATGCAAATAAATTATGAGCAGCCGATGGCCACCAGTGCAGCATCGCATCGAGATGCCACCAATTTCTGTGGCGTTTTCTTTTGGCGGTAGAAGGGGGGGGGGCGAGAGAGAGGCGCAGGTGTGGCACCTGTTGCCACCAATTAAGCGAATGGCGTACAGGAATATTAAAATGGCCAAATAGGTCGACTAATTTCTAACCAACTGCTGCCAAAGAAAATACAATGTGAGCATCGCCAGAATGCATAGTAATCAATTGCGCAAAGTCTCTTATATTTTTCTAAGAATTTCCCTTTTATGGTCTTTGACAGAGAATAAAACCAAGGCGACATGTGCTAAAATCCTATTATTGACGTCTTTGCCACATTTTGGTGACGTCTGAGCTTCGATACTTCAAAATAAATATTTTACCAGTCAATACAGATGTTTGTTCGTTTTGTTATTTACCCCAAATAATAGTAATAATAATAAAGAAAAAACCTAAAAAAAAAATAACCAAAAAAATTCAAGTAAGCAGAGATGCCTTGGTCTAAATCTTACGATTCTCATTAGTAATCTTTACCTATAAATTAATTTTTCATGTCTATGCTATTCTTAAGATATGCAACCAATAATTCCAAAAGATACACATCAAAATGACAACGATAGGTTTTTCAAAACATTAATCACAAGCACTGTGCTATTTTCTTTACGAACTGTGATATCGCTTTTTCAATAGACAAAACAGCTGCGTACTTTAATAACTGCCATAAATTATAAACAAAAGGTTATGCTGCGCATTTGCCACATACAATAATAATAATAACAAATACCAGTGGACAAAAACAGGCGGCACGTGCTGTAAAACCCATTAAAAACATTTTCTAGCCGCATAAAACGAGAGCAAAATAGAAAATTGTGAGCGCATTAAGTTCGAAATCTGTGTGGACAACAAAATGACATGCAAGACAAACAAATGCGCTTAAATGTGTGACATATGTTGAGATTTCAGACGTCCTCACAGCAAATACAAAATGTGAAATGCGTGGTAAATGCAAAAAAAAAAACAAACATCTAATTATTTGAGTGATTTAGGGGAATAAAAAGGGGAATTAATGTGTTACCTATCATAATTTTAAATACAATATTCTACTAAATTCTTCTGGTTGTATGCTCTTTCATCAATCTTATCGCCTGATTGCATTTATATGAGAGGCCCCTTCAACTAATCGTACTTCAAGTGCCACTAAATATAGTACAAGCTGTCAGAGTCTGACCCCACAAAGAACTAGCCAGGAATGTCATACAAACAATAACAAATAAAAACACTCAATCAATAGAATTGTATAAATATTATTAGCAATAGTATTCAAACTGAAAGATGGTCAGGGTATGTGATTGAAGCACCTGTATGCAACATGTAACTACGGATTATACAATATTGATTGTAATATTGAATTGTAAAATGGACATGGAATGCGTTGAATGTGTTGGAAGTGTGAGTCCCGAGCAAGTGGCAATTAGATGGGACGACACTTGCACGTGGTTCTCACGATGTCACATGGCCAATAGACAACTAATCTAAGCAATCATCGAAGATGGGCGTCCATTGGACGGCGCATCGAGCATAAATTGACGACACGGGATGCAACTAATTAGAAAGGCAAATTGGCAATCGGCAGGACGGGCAGTTGCCACTTGGTCGGACAACAGGTGTAAATGGCACGATTATGGCACTGTGTGCATTGCGCCTCAAAAGGCCCGTTGATCAATCAAATTAGCAGCGGTTTCCAAATCCCATTGTTATTGGCATTAAATGGCGATTTTATTTGCCACAGCCACGCGACTCTGCCACGCAGCTGGCATGTGAAATTCTTTGGCTATTAGAGCGGTGTATTGGCCCATAGCAAATTTGAAACTCTTTTTATTTGGCACATCTTCACACCTTCCTTACCATCATCGAATCGATTAAAACGAATTTCTAGCGAATCAGAAAAGGGTTCTCACGTGAAAAGTAACATTTTTGAAACTGCTTAAGGCAAATAAATCTAGACATTTTGCATATTATGAATATTAGAATATCTTTTGATAATTTTCAGTGAGAAAAAACAATATTTTAGCCAGTGAAGAAGTTAGTTACTTTCAGTAAAGGTGTTGATTGTTGTGGCTATTTGCTTTTTAATTCCCGATTTGCGTTTCAGAGCAATATTTTCTAATAGTCTTTGTATTTAGCAGTTTGTTTTTGTTAATTGTGTAATCATTGGCCGACAATTAGCGTATTGACGCTAAAGGGTAGGATATGTGTGTAAACTAGTAGGCATTTATTAAATTCTAAGCAAATCATTTGCATTTTTTACATAAGATAGATATTATTTATTTATAACAACACTATAGGTTATGTCTAGTTTGAAATATCTTAATATTCAAAAGACAGCATTTAGATTTCTACAAGATTCTAAAATCCAGTGTGGTAAGTGACCACATATGTACCTACTAATCCTTTTAAACCAAACACTTGAAAAGTCATTTCTAGTAGCTTAGTCTTTTTTTTTTGGTATGACAATAACAAAAGAGCTTCCGCATGGATCACAAATTGAATCTACCCTCTTAACTGAAATTATGGTTAACCTTCAGGAATTAGTGTGTGAAAATTAACCTTAGTGATGTGTACCGACAAAAACTAGTTGCAATAACAGCCGGCGGCAATAAAAGATGATAACACGCTAAATGAATGCATATTGCATAATCTTTCGCTGTCCGTCCCTTTCGCTGAATGCAATTGAAAATGCAAATTGCGCGGGAATTTGAAAGAACAGCTGCTGCACCCACAACTGCGAAAATGTCCGAGTGAAATGGGAAAGCAGAAAAAAATAATCGCCACTAATTGAGGACCCGTCCATTTGAAGTTCGTATCAATTAAGAGAAATGCAAGCAATTCAATCAAGTCGGCCAGTGTCGCAATATGGCTGGACGCGAGTGTTTCCAATATGCTACGCGTGTGTTCCAATTCCAGTTGAACGCACAGCAGCGGTGAGCGCAATCGTACTCAAAATTCCATACTTATTCTGGAAATTTCTTGCACTCCGCATAATTGAATAATGAATGGGTAAAGTAATAGATTGATTACACTTTTAAATGAAGACAATTTGCTTAAACTATTAAAACAGTTCGGAAATACAATTCAAATTACTTTATGGGACAAGAAATAATTTTTAAAATGCTTCCTAGCCTCCAAAGGTATTCATAAAATAACATTTATTACCATAGTTGAAATTTATTTGAAATATTCCACCAATCTGTGTTAGGCACCTTACTTTTTTGACCTTTACTGTTTGTGACACGCATAACCTCACACAACCACAAGCACAGTTACTGAGTCACCGTCGCTCGCGCTCTCTTCCCACTCTCTCGCTCTCTTTGGCACAGATGACAACAAGCCGGTATTTTCATACAAATTTTCGCAACGAATGAAATGCTAAAAAGCAGAAGGCCAAAAAGCAGCTCAAACTCAAGAAATCAAACGAAACAACACAGAATGAGCAACGATTCTTTTTTAGAACCAGTTGCAAAATCAGAAAAATCAAAGAAATGTGATTTTTGGGGGTGGGGTGGAAAGAGAGAGAATGAAAACCAACCTGTTTTCCCTTTGCAAAATCGATGAAAATCCAATCGCCGAAAAAGCAATTTCACACGGGAACTTATCTTGCACCGATTTCGTATTATTCACAAATTGATTTTCTGACTTTCGTCGCCTCTTCCTCCACTTCTGCGTGCAACTTTTAATTGTATTTGTTGCGAAAAAATTCCACTGCTCTCTCAGCGTGACGAAACGTTTTTCGATGTTGTTCTTGCTTTTGGCTGCTTTGCTGGCAATCCACCGATTCACTGGAATATATACGCCAACCGGGCTATCGCCAATATCTTCGGGGGATATATTTCGGCTGATTTCTTTCTCCTTTCGAGTGCAAACTACACGAAAAAGTCAAAAAGTCAGCTTAGCGAAGCGATTCGACGGCACGAAATAAATATACAACCAAAATTCAGCTGCCGCACGATCCGTTCTCATCGTTTCGGTGTTCCCTTCCGCTGTTCCCCGTTTGTTTACCATCTGTACCCAAAAAGCTTGACTACAGGGCGCTGTTAAGCGCAAATGCTGTTGAACTGAGCGCGCGATTCAAATTTGTAGGGAGTGAGAGTGTGTTACAAGACGTGTGATGTTAATGTCCTGGATAAACTATTTATTTATTCAATTCATTCATTTATTAACTTTCATTCAATTTCATCCGTTTAAGTTTATTAAAGTATATTTAAAGTTATATTATTATTTATAAGTGCGTATTGATAAAGGAAAATGAATTCTTTTTTGAGTGAAGTAAAAAACATGGGATTTATATATATTTTATATATTTTGAATATTTTCTAAAAGTGGTCATTAAAGTGGACAATGCTCTAAGCAAATGTTTAGTTTTTGTCTTTACTTTATTGTAATATTTACCAACAAATGATTAATCCCAACTAGCAAGCTTTGCTGAGTCACCGTACCCGCTCAAAGTGAAAAGCGTTTAAAAACGGCAAGCTTGAGCGCTGTAAGTGCCTAGCAGAATGTTAGGGCAATGTTACACCTCCACCCACCGCCATCCACTTATGTAAGCTGGGAGTGGGTCTAGGTCAAGGTCACAGGGGCCGGTGCACGCCCTTGACAGCCGAACAGCCTCCGAACCAAGATCTATGTGCTCCAGATTATTACATAATAAAAAATGGCTTACAGCGTGGGAGCTGGCGAACTTAAAGTTAAGAGTTTGGAGTCCTGGAAAATTTGAGGCATTTTCCGGTAATCATAATCACCGTCTATCTGGGGACAGGATGTTTTGGATCTTCGGCAAATGACCAAAATCCAATCAGTCAACGCTTTGCGTCAACGTCTCTGACAAAAACCAATCAACTAAGTGTCCGAGCGCCACGAATTAGCATAAGAAAGAAAGTCCGGCCGAGACTGCTGGGATAATTCCAACGGATGAGTGCTAGAAGTGTGGGTTTTGGTCCAATGACCACTGCTTTTGAGCCATGAAAACCGTTTAGTTCGTAATGAAATTTTACAACCGAAGGGCGCTCGTTAAACGGCCACGTCAGCCGTTTTAGTTGGCTGTGATTACACCAGCAGAAACTTAAGTAACTAACATCAAATCGATAACTACATGTATGTAACTAAATATAACTAAATATATATGCTAAACTTAACTAACACCCATGTAATTGTACTTTAAGATCATAAACAAATTTATGATAAATCTACAAGTTGATCTTAATATAAGTAAAGTATAAGTATAAGTAAACCCTAAGATGACTACAATTAGTATATATGTAATAATCACAATTTAAAAATACGTATTATAAGTTAAGCTTGGCTGAGGATTTTTTTCGCAGTGCCCCCTCTTTGGATTGCCTTTCCTGTTCTGTTTAACCACAGTCCCAGTAGTCAAACCAATCTCCCCAGTTTCCCTAAAATCGGAGGACTTCATCCCCAACCATCTCTACTTGCCACACGCCACTTGTCTGGCAAGTTTGACTTAAGTGCAGTTTTAACGCTGCTTTGTCCGTTTCGCAGGGGCACGAACTACGGCTATGGATACGACTGGGGATACGGAAGTGGATACTGGAGTGCGGCGGACACAGGGGAGACAGGGGAGGATGGAGGGCAACGGATCTGTTTGCCCGCTCTGTAAGCACTGCGAACGTGTTAACTGCAGGTGTTTGGCATTTGAGTTACGTGCGCACGCAACAAATGTGGAAAGTATTTCAAGGGGTATGGGTTAGCCGGGTGGCAATTTTGCATTGGGTTTAGTGGGCCGCCGTGGGATAATTCAACACAGCGATGCATATAATTATTGTCAGCTGCTGGGTGCAGTGCATTTCATCCCCAAAGTTATGGAAAATCCGTGTGCGACATAATCCGTAATAACAGGGAATTACAATAATGAGGGGATGAGTAATTGGGATGTGGAAGTACCACCATGAAAATACGAATTAAAGCAGCAGCAAACGCGGCACAATTACATGGATTATATATAAAATAATAATTTAAATACAAGATAAATAGAAAAGGTCCCACATTTGCATTTATACTCTGGACTTTTACTTTTATGGCCTTTGATTCAAATAGTCTGGCTTTGATTACCTTCATTTGCCATCAGGAAAAGTCCCTCTTTATTTCTAGGACCCTAAATGATGGACCCCAGCCAATGGCCTGGAATGTAGTAGCAGCTCATCCACATAATTGCCACAAGACGAGTCCTTCAGTTCCGAGTGGCAAGTGGCAAGTGGCATGTGTTTGGCACACACTTCTGGCTCCTGGCTCCCCACCAAGTGCCATCCGGCCGACAGGGAAACACCAATTAAGGCGGAGGGATCATTGTTGTGCGACAATTAAAACCGAGGGAGCGTGTGGGGCAGCCAGCCGAGTGATGGATTTGACCAGCAAACAAGGCGACCAAGGGGCAAGTGGATTGGAGCGGGCATTCGTTATGAGAAACGTGCCGTTGCAACGCGTGGGTCTCATAATGCAACCGATGATGCAGTGGTGCATGTGCAACTGGTATTGTGCCACTGAAGTTAACAGAAGCAAAATCAATCCTCCGACATGGGAATTTAAACGTATCTTCAAATATTAAAATGAATAAAAATGAAATTAATTTAGAATTATAGATAAATACAAGTTGCAAGCAATTTCAATGCCAAAGAATATGTAATCAACGAATCATATTAAATATCTATGGCATTAAATATAAATATATATATATATATATGTGCACATTAACTTGGAAGCACAACAGTTGGCAACACTGATTGGGATTTGGGATCCAACTGGACCCTACTAAATGCAATCAGTTTGAGTGCTTTGATATATTGGCCAGTGCCGCAAATGAGAGCGTGACTCGCACAGCAGAGAGCTTTTAAATTCTATGGT
Source organism: Drosophila melanogaster (assembly GCF_000001215.4). Taxonomy (NCBI): domain Eukaryota; kingdom Metazoa; phylum Arthropoda; class Insecta; order Diptera; family Drosophilidae; genus Drosophila; species Drosophila melanogaster. The sequence goes on along the minus strand of NT_033777.3, from coordinate 18,570,196 downwards.
CCTGCCATGTGCCACTTGAACTCGCCTCATTTGGCAGCCGCACACGTCCTCGCACCAACGCCTTGACCCCTTGCATCCGATCCTTCCAAGGAATTTAATTTCAAGCCGGAGCAAGTTAAGAAATAACCCGAGAAATGTCATCGGCGTACACGCAAATAAATTACCAACCCTTCAAGCGATTTGAATTTAATTAAAACATTAAATTTCTTCACAAAACCGAACTTAAAATGCGTGAAATAGATATGCAATATTTTTCATAGCATACTTTTAAGCACCATGTTAAATTGCGCAATCATTGCAATCACTATTTTTGATTTCCAGCATCTTAAGTTAATTTACTTACTTACTTTACTTTCACCTCACCACTCACTCCGCTCTAATTGGAAAATAATTTTTCCTTGTGTGTAAGCTAAGCAGAGCCAGCCGAGCCGAAAAGGACTTGAAGTTGGCCAACACCTGAGGTGCACTTATGGCAGTCTCATTGGCAACGGAATCGGTGGTGGCAGTGGCAGTGGCATTGGCATTAGCATTCCTTACAGCCAACCAGCCGGCAGATAACAAAAACATGCACAACAATTGCCCCGAGACGGGAATGATGATGCCGATACCAAATGACGATGCCAATCGGTGTCGGTGGGTGGAGTGCTCAAGTAGTACCTACGAGGTGGCAAGATTGCACCCAAGCCATCGCCACCGACATATGGCAGCTTGTTTGCGTCGTCGTGGATGGATTCAGCGATTTTATGGCAGGCACTTGCTGCCCGAATGTGCCGGTGTGTGTATATGCCGGCAAATAAACACATTTTCAAGCTCAATGCCATTCGGGCCGGGCCAAAAGGCGAAAGGCGGGGGCAACAACAATGCAGGGCGTCGAGAACAAAGCCAAACAGAAACGGCAACAGAAGCCGGCACAGAAATAGAAATGGAAAAGAACTGGACGATTCTAGGTGTTCCGAAGGTGGGGTGCATCAGTTAGTCCAGGATGAGCACGAGGAGAAATCGGGAGTTAATAGAGAAATAATACACAACAGCCTAACTATAATATAAATATAAGTTATCTTGCAAACAGGATAATGTTTAATTATTAATCTTAATTATTAACTGTTAGATTTTCGCGCAGTGCAGTGTGTGCTGCACTTGCTCCTGTCTGCCAACGGGCATATAATGAAGTTTCGCAATCTCGCTGCAGTCGTATGGGTGTGAGCGAGTTACCCAGCGTCTGTGTGTGTGTGTGTGAGTGTGTGTGGGTAGAACCGCGTTTTCCACGTTAGGCGTGTGTGTGTGTGTTGATGTGTTTGTGTGGCTGGGCGAGGAGCTCAAGTGTGATTACATGGCCCATGTTCGTTGGCATCGAGTGTTTGTGGCATAATATTATTGTTTTTGTGCTCGCGTGTGAAATCAAACTCGATGCAAGGCAATGCGATGCATTGGCAAAAGGATTAAAAGGATATGGCTGGAATAGGAGCAGCTACATGGGTTACCGAGGTATCGGAGGACAGGCGGACCAAAAGGACAAGAGCCGTGCACGTGCATGACGTTCGAGAATTGTTCGACCTCCATCCTGACACACGCTTTTCCCCACAACATTTTCCATTTTCCCAGTCGAGTTATCCAGACAGCTTGTAAGTGTAAACAGATACATAAAACCTTCTGTTATTAACACCATTTCGACTATAGGAATTCACTGCAAAAGTAGAGATTATACAATCTTAATCATGTGGCAAGAGGGCATTAATAAACTTTAAAAGCGTTCGTTCGTTGTAAGTATTATATAGTAATTCATACATCTCCCTATTATTATTATTAAATGTGGCGTAATTATATTGATACCTAACTAATGATTGATTACAAAAGGGTATATGCTAGCTCTCTATCTTCCAAACTTGTATCGTTGAGATAATTTAGATCCCACACTTCCTGAAGGGGCTGCCAACGAAACCGAAACCATAACGAGACTCATCACCGTCGCTTGTCGGCAGCTTCCGTTCGAGCTTCCCAAAGGGCGGATCCGGCCACAAGGATACAAGTATCCTTGGGAATGGGATGTTTGCTTCTGCTCACTCAGTCGATGGCATCTGTTTTCAGCAGTTGCCGCCACAACACCCTGGAACAATAACAAAAGCAGTAACAACCGAAGGAGCAACAAGGCCAACTTCAAGGAACCATACTACAGTTATTTGACTTTTAACTTTTATTGCTTTATGTAGTTTAGATAAACGTTTGCGGCATGCCATAAATATGCAGCATGTTGGGCCACAGCACAGCGAGCAAAACAAACAGCGCCAACAATAACCAGCAAAAACAGCAAAATGCCAAAGGGATTCTGATCAACAAAAAACAAAAAAAACGACTTCATCCAGATAGCTAAGTAACTTCTGAAATAGCAAATACCCTTTCAATGAACAAAAAACAAGAAAACAATACAAATTATAAAGTATTTTAAAGACTTACAGGACAGTATTTGTATTCGAGCTTAATCAAAAATCATTTAAAACAGCTCAAGTTAAATGATTGTAGTTGAGAAAGGATATGCCTTTTTGTATTCATACAGAAAAAAAAAGCAAATTCTAAAATATATTGTCTTTCACTTATTACAAACCGATTGCGATTTGTTATCATAAGTTAGACTTGAGCCAACATTGTGTGGCAACCTTTAAAAAGGGTAGAAGCAACTCGACCGGGAAAAATCCTGGTAAGTGGGATGTTGCAACCGAACTCGACCCTTGTCTGCTGATGGCCTTCGATGATAGACAATCGGCAGACAGAGAAATGGACAAATGGTGGGGGCAGTTGGGCTGAACTATCTCTGATTTATGCTGTAAGTTACAATCGGCATCTTGCAACGGTTTGAACTTATGTACTTGCCACTTTTGCACTTGACTTTGTGGCCCGACATTGTCTTGCGGCAATTTGTTGGGGATTCCCAAACTTTAGCATGCGAGAGGGTTCAAGTTTATACTTACTTTCTTTTCGCTCGCAACTTTGAGCAGCGAAAGTTTTTAATTAATTTCACACGCCCGAACTTAACTTGCGCATCTAATTACACGTGAAAGGTGTAAATAGGTGGGTGGCTGGGCGAAAACTTGCGTGGTGGTTGGGTGTAATGTGTCTGTGGGCAACCATCATTATCGCGCGCATCATAAAATGCTGAAAGCAAAAGGCAAACAACAGCAGCTGCAGCCGCAAAGTATGCAACACGTTCGCATACGATAAAAGTGGATTTGTGGTGGAAAATGTGTGGGGTTTTTGGGGACACAGGACGCCAAACGGGCAACATAAAGCAAACAAATATCACTTGTAATGCTAAATGCGGGCCTGGAATTACAAGGCTTTAATATAACAAGCACAGCTTACAGCACTTTATTATAAACTTTTCTTCTGTTAAGTAATAACTGATATAACTTTAATTTACTTTATGTTAAATAAGTGCTTTTCATAGTATTGAATTCAGCTGCCTTGATATCGAGTTCAAATTCAGTCAATATGACTATATTAACATCACTATCTTCATTTAAGCCCTTGTGGATCAAAGTATCTACCGAAGTATCTGTTCCATTTGCACATTTCGGATGCGTTTGAAAATCCGCTTAAATGCCAACCGAATCGAATCGAAACGAAACAAACCAAACCACGTTCGCCTCAAATCGACAAAGGCTTTCCCACTCCTTCTCCATTTGGAGCCACCTTCGACATGGAGTCAAACACCTGCGAAATTGAATGAGAAATATCCATTCTGTGTGCGTTGTGAGTGTTTTTTTTTTTTTTTTTTTTTGGTCAGTGTGTTTGTTACGCTTGCAAACTTACGCCCCAACTGCCTCGATTATTTTCGAACCTCGAACATAGTTGGTAAAAAACAATTTTATTTCACCGAAAGAATTTTAAGCAATACAAAAGGATTTTCAATGCATGAACTGCAACTTATTTTCTTGTTTTGAAAGAATTCCTATTCGGTTCGATGTGTAGGAAATGTTTTTGTGGCACCTTTAAAATATTTTAAGGCTCCCTTTCGAAGTTCCTTAATGAAATTAATTAAGTGCTAACACCACACATTTATTGTTTATTTGCTTAAAACCCACAATATCTCAGCATCTTTAGTGTGAAAAAACCAAAAAAAAACTGGCTCTACTTTTCTGCGGCGAAATTTTAAATTAAAAGCAAACTTTGCTCATCAGTCTGTGGGTGTGTGGAATGCGGCAGATGTCGAGGTGTTGCTGCGATTTGGCATATATCCATCCATTTTTGTGCTGCTTGTTTTTTGGTTCTTACTCCATCATAAAGCATCAAATGTCAGCAGCACTCGCAGTCAACACAGCAAGGCACAATTTCAAAGTTTGAATTGAGCTGCGTCTGGACGCCGCCGACGCGTTCCCCTGGAGTTCTATATGTTTGTCTAGCTAGCAGTTCTATTTGCAATGGTCCCCAGATTCTGGAGAATCCCCGGAGGGCATCGTCATCAGCGGAATGAGACGAAGAAAACAACAATGAGATGGGACCTTGGCGCCCTTGCATGATTCATTCAAGCTTCTGGCTTATCCACCAACTCGAGTGCATGTGGATCACAAACAGGCATAGTACACAAAGTTCACTAAGAAAGTAAAGTGCTTCATAATAAAGTAATAAATAAAATTAAAGCTAGTCAGTTAGTAAAATGAAAGTGAATGAATAATTTAATATTTCAAACCGATAAAATCATTCGGAAATACGAAAAAAATCGGATAAGAACTCAAATCCGCTGCGAGTATTAATAGCGTTTTATCTGCATTTTTGAGGGAGAGAGAATAAAGTTCTGCAGAGAAAAAATTTTGGTTTTTAAATTAAATCATTGTGAAAATTCAAATAATGACCATGATTAATATTTTAGTAATTATTTCAAAAACAATTGATAGAGAAACTATATAAATATTTACCAAGAAATTCAGAATGTAATAATTATTAGCCCAATATAATTTCTCTGTGTGTATTTGGAGAAAATAAATCGCCATTTGAACGCAAATGCCAAACATTTAAGGGTTCCTCGCTATTTAGTTATATTTCCCCATCCGCACATCGAACGTCGCTTGCAACATGGATTGTTTTAAAGTTTTCGAAGTTGTATTTCAATCGGAAATCAATCCCTTACTGCTGATTCCCGCCGTAGCTACAATTGCACTTACGTTGTGTTGCTATTGTTATCACGGCTATCAGTGGATCCGCGATCGTCGAACAGCTCGCATCGAGGAGCAGCAAGCCCAGTTGCCACTGCCACTGAGTCGCATATCCATCACGCCCGGATGCTCAATGGTGGCCACCACGAAGCTAACGCACAGCCGGAATAGCGTTGATATCTATTAAAATCCTAGCTTTGTAGATAAATCATTAAACACTTCAGCGATGCTTTAATCTTCAATCTTTAAACTTAAGATTATGCTCAAGACATAAACGAGTGGCTATCGAAAGTGAGGATTTGAACTAGTTTATTTTTTGGACAGTGCATCACGATGACTGACAGTCAAATTCACTTGTCCTACTTCATCTGCGGACCGGTCTTCATATTGATGGTATTCATGTACTTCTACTACTGGTATCTGAATGTCCGCGAGTGTCGTAGATCGCGGGGGCGTGAAGCCACGCCTACTTTGCCAGACGATATCTCTGTGGAACGACTGCAAGTCTATTGACAAAGTTAAGTTCATGTGAATCACTGCACTGCGAGAAGCGTTTTTTTTAAACCTTTGTAAAAATAATAATAAATGCCAAGCTTTAAAAAAAAATTGTTTAGTTACGGTATCTATTATATAAGATAATGTTTAAACGATTTTCTAATTAAATAATCTATGAAAAATCAGTTAATGATATTTCTGTGTTAAATAAATCTATAACGACATATGATTATCGCAAATATTAATATTTATATTATTAATTCTTTCCCAGAAATAAGATAACGAAAAGTAAATAAAACGTGTATTGAAAACGAAATGAATGTAAAATGCACACTAGTCACTGACATGATGTCGCCTTGTTTACAATCGGTTATGAATGATTCATTCTGTATCTGAATACCAGTGTTTTTATATGTCTCCGCTCGGATCGCAACCATAAAAAAAGAGTTGCCTGTTGTGTAATAAAATGTTTGATGAGTTCACGGCAGGAACGAAGTACCTTTAAGTACAACTTAAGGTGAAAACGTGATGTCTGTGGGTGTGTGTGTGTGTTTTGGATGGGTGTATTTTGAGAGTTGTTGGTTGCTTACGACGGGCCATAAATTTAGCCAAAAACTTGGCTATGCATCTTCGCTGACGTTTCCTTTCACGACCTGCAAAATTTAGAGCTGCACGGCGGTTTTGATGGTCCTCGGTGGCAGGACGAGATGCGCTAATAAATGACATTTTCATTCACATCCCGGCAACGAAGTCGTCACAGGTAATAAGGGAAATTAAATTAAGCGAATTAAGTGGCCAAAGTGTAAAGTGAGCTTTAAAACAAAGCAAATTGAAGGTAACTCATTTAGAAGTAAAAACTATTAAGAAGCTAAGACGTTTTTCTATTTTACACACATATTAATATATGGATAAAAAAATATTTTTTTTAATATTTAGCTGCATACATATTTTTTGATTTGTATAAAACAAATGAAGAAACATATTGCACTTTCTGGACAGTCTGCAAGTTCTGGAACTGTTTGTTTATTCTAAAAATTCTTGGCTTTTGCTTACTTTCCAAAAAACTTCTTACATTGACAATGCTACAATATTTATAATATTATTTTTTAATTTTCTTCAATAGAAACTTATAAATGAATAAAAAGGTTCTAAAATTACAAATGCTTACCCTTTTTAAATATTTTTTATATTCCTTTAAATACCTCTTAATACATTTATAGAATTTTAAATTATCTTTGCTGTAGATAAATTGCTTTATTTTTCCATTTTAGCTTCTAATTTTTTATTTTCTTGCCAATTTGTTAAGTTTTCCTAACATTTTAGCTGAAGAGTTTCCATCAACTTATTTAGCGCTAGTTTCCCCAGCCAAATGCAAATCGAATTGAATTAGTCAACTTTATTCGCTCATCATTTTGGGTAACTTTTAAGCAATAGATAGATAGATCGTCGTGCATATATATTCTTTATTATGGGACCCATTCAGCCAATGACAGCTCCTTCTGCCACTGCCGTCTCCCTTCTAGCCAAATTGAAACGCTAAAATAATTTACGGCTCAACTGACCAGCTTCGGCTTCTCCTTCGTATCCTGCAGCAGTGTCCTGCCATCTCCTTGATGGCTGGCACGTTAAATGCCATCGAAATGCTCCCAGTTGGAAAATTAGTTTAAAAATACGTTCGTTCGGCAAAGGATAACTTGTGTTCTGCAGCTTCTGCTTATCTTGATACCCTCTGATTGAAATGCAATTGAAACTTCTTCTAAAACAAGAGATACTAACAAGATACTAACACAAAATAAACAATGATTGAAGTGTTTAAATAATTTGTTTAAGCAGAGACCTATTTCCTATATAAATATATCAAAGCTAAATCTTAGAAATTTGTCTTAACTTATCAAACAAAATCGTAGCTGAAAACTGGTTAATGTAATTTTAATTGATAAATAGTCAACAACAAGTTCTTATTATTATTTTTTATTTGGCCATTATAAAAATATTAAGGGGTATTTTAAAAGTCGTTGAAATACTTTTTCGTGCTACTAGCTTTCTTGTGCAGCAGCACGCGACTTGCGTTCATGGTGGCGTAAAAATTCACTTAGTTGAGCTACCCGCCCACCCCTTCTATTTTAGCCAACTTAGCCGGAGAAATGGCGACAAAAAAATACGAGTACTAAGAAAATTTGGTAGACTCTTGCCCAATAAAATGCTCGTGTTTTACAATTTTATTGGGTGACGCGCGGGCTCATCAAATATTTAAATAAAACGATACATTCAGAGCTCCTTTTTCCATTGTTCACGCTACGTTTAAGTAATTGCGTTTTGGTGGACATATGTTTTACATTGAGAAATATGCATGTGCGTAGGGGGGGGGGAGGGGAGAGAGAGGAGGGTGGACCTTAAATCATCTCCTGTTTATCTGGCGACCATAAATTAAGGCATTAGCCGTCGTCCTTCCTTCGAATTGCATCGAACTGTTTGCATTGCGACCGTGGCACTTGGCCGTGCAGCTGCTGCCGCCAAATGTGGGGTTTACACTGCGGCCCGGGTTAACCGCAATCGAAGTCGTATCCTTAAAGAGATAACGACCCCACCAATCCCGGCCCCACCATCCGCCATCATTAATGGCCCAGAAGAAGTGGGCATGTGCCCCGGAACTCAAGGTACAACCATCGATTCATTTTATTGTGTAGATTTTTTAATTTCAATGAAGTTTTAAGTGTATTAAGGCCACATTTAAATATATAAAAAACATAGCATAGTAATTATACACTTTATTCTCAGTGCACTTTTATTGGCATTGTTTGATTTAGTCGCCAATCGAACCATTTTCGCACTTGGAACTTTTGAGTATTGGGGCTAGTCGACTAAGTCGGAGGAGACACTGGTCGTGAAAATGTTGTGGCTGGCCAAAGAAACGCTTTTCGTCCTGGATACCACCACCCTTCTCTACCACAACTTGCCACACTTTGTTTGCTAATGAGCCAATTTAGTTGCATTGAACGCAATTGCATCGTGTTTGTGCCTTTGAGTGTGTGTGCCTTTGGTCTGGCCGCCGATACTTGAAACTTGGCCAATACGTTCTGGGCCAAATGCCGCCTTGAGGCTGAGGTGCCTTGCTTTGAAATGGTAAGTAGGGTCCGCCAGTCCACTGCCAAAAGTGGCAGTGTGCGATGGCACCTCACATTCACTAACAGCAATGCTTGATGTCCGGTAAAAATTAATGCTTTATTCTTCAAATGAAAATTAAATTGAACATATTTTATATAACGTATTAAGAGTAATAAGAATATTAAAGCTAGAACCTCTTATGCATCACGGACAGCAGATACTTGCGACAAGCGTCCAACGAGTGTCGATTCAAATAGGAAAACTGACTGAAATACTTGCCACACTGTCCACATTGATGCTGCCACTCGTGGTGGCCCATGGTGCGCTGATGGGAGCGCAGATTGGACCTGAAATCGCAAAGTCATAGTGATTAAAATAATACCAACTGGTACATATGTATATAAACTTGAAAGATCACCACTCACCTATCCGAAAAGGCTTTGCGGCAACTGCCATCAGGACACACAAAGGGCTTTTCACCAGTGTGCGTCCTTGTGTGTGCAGTCAGCATCCAGGAATGATCGAACTTCTTGTCGCAATCAATGCACTCGAATTGCCCGCCCACTCGCTTTAAACGTCTCTTTTCCGGCATTTTTCTTTGCTGGATTGGTGGGATTTCCACAATATTTGATGGCACTGTCACATTAGCCAAAATTGGTCCTTTCCGCTTGAGTTTCGTGCGAGTTTGCTTGGACTCAGCCGTGACCGTAATGATGCCAACCTTGATGCCGTTTCTGGTTTTTGGTATCGAATCAAAACTTTCACCTGGCATTTTCAGCTCCCAGATGGTATGACTGAGCAGAGAGCTTTCCGTTATTGGTAGGACACTCATCAGTTGGATGCCTAGTCGCTCCTCCATTTCTCTCCGGACCACAATGGGTATATCGTCGCCCTGTCGCCAATCGCCGCTCGGTTCACTTTGACCAAAACAATAGGTGAACTTTACGTTGGTTTTGGGCTCCGGTTTTGTGGCTACCCTGCTGTGGTGGTTGGTTTTTGGCCTGGGCATTGGCGGTAAGTTTGGAATGACTTGACAAAAATCTGTAAGTTCGAAATGTATTAGTACCAGATGGTCGAAAATTGCGAATGCCTTACCTTCATATCGGTCGTAGAATCGTTCCTGCTTGCCATTATAGCGATCGGACAAGAAACTGCGAAAAATTCTTGGCATGATTGCTAAATTCACCTTACCACCGAGCTGCTGTCAAATTTTCCGAATTTTACAGGCCCCGAAAAGTCAGTGAGCTACAAAGCACTGATTGACGTTGCCCACTCGATTGGAAATTACATTTTGCCAGGACAGTAACAATGCACTTGAAAAAATTGTACCATTCTGGAGGGATAAGCATGCATAACTTGAATAAGTCCATCGAGGGTATTTACTCCTTAGATTAATTACATTTTCTCAGCGGAATAATCGGGCTTCGGTATGTCACTTTTGAAAAGTAAATCCCTTTATTTTCGTATCCAATCAGATTTTATTTGTAAAGGAAAAAAATTAGTTTACTCAGTGGTCTATTGATGTTTATTCCATATCATCACAAGATCAATCTGCCACAAAGTTATTTTATAAAAAATTTATTTCTGACCAGACCTCAAATTTGACAAACAAAATTATGCCGTCGGCAACAAAAAGTTTCGATTTAGCAAGGGGTACGTATGTACGTCGATAAAAGTTATCGGGAAAAGTGCAATACTGTTGGTGAAACGAACCAGGCGGGTATAAATGCTTTTATAATATAAAATAATCCAAAATAAAATAATTCCAAAAGTGTTATTTGTAAATAATGCTATTAAATTTAATTACTTAAATGGACAAAGTGTAGTAAAAAAGTAATGGCGAACATCGGAATTAAAGCAGTTAAAGTGGTGGCCGCTTTTTTCTCTGGAGAACAGCTTTTATTCCGATAGTAATCGAAAGATTTTGACCAAATCGAAATCGAAAAAAGTTACGATTATCATTTACGAATTTGATTTTCAAACTTGAACTAAGGTTATCTTCTAATGAAATTAAACATTGCTTTGGAATTTTATGTCTTTTATTATAAATAAATTATATTTACTGTCTAAAAATCTGTTAAATTTTTAACTCTAAGTGTGGATTGATTTAAATCCTCGGAAAAAGACGAAACCAGTGGCGTTGACCGCCGAAAGTGAAGTAAACAGGCTGCTTTAAAGGAGCTGACTGGTCATTCGGTGAATGCGTTCTCGTTGGGAAATTCAAGACGTAGCACTTAAGCAATCTTCCTGTTAAAATTTTTGCACACGAATCCGGGATTGCTCTCAAAGAAAGAGAGGGAAGAGAGGGCTGGAAAGAGATGGGGCTACAAGCTGGGCAATAAACAAGGCACGAATGTGTTGAGCAATAAAATTAGTTGGCTTGGCTGTTCACATTCGTGTGTGTGTGTGTGTGTGTGTGGGTTTGTTTAAGACATGCAAAGACGTTTTGCAATTTCCCTGTAATCCTGTTGTGCCAAGAGCACCCGTAGCCACCCGGCCACCACCCACATCCTTGGACTGCTTGAAGGACTATTCCATTGCAGCAGCTCCTTCAGTAAGCACTTAAGTCCCAGCTCTATTGTGGGGAACTTTTCAATTGTTCGACAGTTCGCTGCGCTTATTTATTTGCATTTTTTATTTGTCCGTTTTGAGTGTGTTTTGTAATAAAAGCCGGAAAGAGAAAACATTTATGGCATCACCCCTACTCCCCAAATAGTTCATCCCCCCATTCACCATTCCTCATTCCTCATCCAATTGCGATCTCGACAACGAGTTGTACCAACAGCTTTATTGCATTTATTTGGCACTTTATTACCGCCAGCTCGTTGTTCGGCTGTTAAATGGCCAAAAAGGACCACAAAATATTGGGCCAGCAAATTACTTGGTCATTTCGGAGTGCATCAATCTCGACGACAGTGCGTTTCACAGCAAATGAGTTCGATTGCCCAAAGTTGGGTATTGAACTTTAAAATCGAAAATAAATATATTAAACCAATGAAGTTCAAGTTACTATTTACTCTATTCGGAACTCTTTAGAAATGTTTATCTATGATATTTATTTCGTTTACACCAATCTAATAAATTGGGTTTATTTCTTGCATATCCATTATATAGACCATGTTATACAACATGAATTTCCATGAAACGCACTGCATTCGTTTTCAACGAGAAAAAGGAAGACGACAGTCAAAGGAAAATTGTTTCCAGTTAAACATTAATTCGTTTCGACAACAGCAAATTTGCTGTTCATTTCTCTGTGTCCATAAATAGTTCATATCTGTGGACCAAACAAATGACATTTTTCATAAACTTATATTTGCTGTGGCAAATGTGTGTGTGTGTGTGTGTGCGTGTGAGAGGGGGCATCATGTGCATCATCGTGTTTTGCTCCAACGACAAAATCGCATAAATGCTTTCGACTGCCAAACAAAAGGCTGCCATGATGCAGGACTCCAATGCCATTGAAAGGAAAGGAGCTAGTTCTCCGCCTCTCTGTTTATTTGTGTATGTCAGTCGGACTATTAAAAATCTATTTCAAGTACACAAACATCGAAATTGCGTTTGTCTGCCAAGCTCTTGTGGCAGTTGCACAGCATTTTATTGCGTACTCTTGGGCGGCCACTAAAGCTAGTAATACCCCTGCACTAGACACTAGTCGCAGCTGGGCGTGAAATTAAATATGCACGTACTACAAATAAGATTTCTCTCGTTTTTTAGCTTAGCCTACACTTTTTTTATGGCCTTTCCGTGGCACAGCGAGAAGTGCCGCCAACAATGAGCCACAAATGAGAAGTTGGACTAACCTTGTTACCTAATTAAGTTGTACTTAATTCACTTATGATGCTTCTCATAGTTTGTTTTCTACATATGTAAATATGTGCCTTTGAACTTGGGAAAGTATATTCTATTATATGAACTAAAATTAAGCTTACTTTGGCTATGATATCTATTTATTTATGCATCAAAAACTAAGATAGAAAAAAAAACTCGGATAAAAGCTATCTAAATTTATTTAAATTCCTTCGGAGACTCTTTGGTCTCCGTCATATTTATTACCTTTGCAACACTGGTTGGCCGTTCGAGTCGCAGACACGTCGAAGTCATCAGGATGAGAATTGCTTCTTTAGCTTTAATCCAAGGCACGTAAGCTACTTTTATTGGTGGGCTCCCAGTAGGCCGATGCCTTAGATTGCATTGCAAATTTTGTCATCAACATACAAATGAAGCGACATGGCTGGCTGTCAATCTGCAGATGCCGGAAAAGCCGAAAACGAGTCACGCCAGGATTTGGCCGCCTTTGTGTAAGGACATGGAGCGAGCACACTTCACTGTTTTCCCCAATTTAAAATGTAATTATTTTTGTTTTGCCTCTTTGCTGGCATTTCGTTGCTATTTGGCCAATTGCATTTTGCATTTGCTTCGAGTTTTTCCTTGAGAATATCTGTCATAAATAAATACTGTGGTGAATTTACTAAAAATGTTTCTGTCATCACATCACATATGCAACAAATCCCAAGCAAATAAAAATTCATAATTTAATCAAATACTCGTATTTCGAGCTGCGACAATTGCCCTCAGGCGTTTGCCAATTAAATTTGCATGCCGCAAAGTGTGTGTGCGTGTGTGTGTGTGTAGCCAGAAAAAGTGTCAAATCCCGTTCTACTTGTCCACTTATTTACTAAAGAAAAACACAATTGTTTGCAGCATTTGCGGCCTGACCATTGCCACAGCCCCATCAGCCACATCAACACCTTACGTACCCATTCTGTCCATTCTGTTCATCCTTCCCATTTTATTCTATTCCCTAGAACACCTAAGGCCATAGCATAAACAAATTGCGACATAGGCAAATAGGACTTTATATCCGTGAGTTTGGGGAAATTTGTTAATTTGTCCAAAAGTTTGCACAGCATTTGGCCAGCACGGTCTACGTGGCCAGCATAACAATGCAAAAAGAATGAAATGTGGCCAACAGCATTGGAGTTCATTTGGAAAGATGGGGGCAACTGTTGGAACTGTTGCCAGCCTAACGGCTCCAAAATTGCCGCTGATGAGCCTCAAAATTGCATCAGCTTTTTATTTTATTTTTAAATATCTCTGGATTTCTTATATGCTGTAAAACTTTAAGATATCGAGATTATTTGTAAAGTTGGCATAGAAATATTAAAAGAATTTTATATCGCGTTTAGAATTTTGTATGTTGTTCAAGAGTTATTATTATGCCATTGAAAATAGCATAGATATTATTGTATTGTGCCCAAAAATACAATGCACATTATATTTCTGAAATGTATTTCAAAAAGAACATAATGTTAATTTTAAGCTATTTACTATTTATACATATTCCATTTTAGACACATTTCATTCTCATTATATTAATCTGAAATTAGTAATGAGCTAAGTAAAATGTTAGTAAACATAAGAATATTTGTTTATAGAACAATGTTTTGTATTAAAATTTTCTTACCAAGTGACCACTGTAAATCGGTTAAAATTGATTAGAGGAGCCAGCGCACACAGAGGCGCCCTGTTTGTTTAGTTTATAAATTAAATTGGAGCTGCAAACAAGCAAATTTGGCAAGCACGTATCCCCGTTATGGGTCTATTACTTGGCCAGAAGTGTGGCCAAGTGTCGAGGCGGCAAATTTGTGCAACGGAACTGTGCCCATAAATAAAATATGGCATTCGAGCAACGAAACCACCGAACCCACTGGATTCGCTATCTTTGCGGTTTGTCCATGAGAATGAAACGGTCCATCCGTAGCTCGTAGATTTTTGCTAACCATTTCCATTGTCACATGACAAATGCTCCTGTTGCTCCTGTTGCGAGTTCGAATCCTTTGCTCCTGCAATTGTTATTATTGCTGGCATTGTACTTTCGACCATTCGGCCGATCCATTTGTATGCTGGCCGTGTTTGTTGGCCACGGCGATAAGTCATACGAGTAGCTGGCACGTACCAAATTTATTTGTTCAAGTTTGTTTGCTTAGCTCGTCGGCAGCAGCTGCGATCCTGCGGCCAAGGATATGTGTATGCCGAGTGCCCCGAGCAATTGCATTAATCGCTGCATAATTTACACAGCAATAATAATGTTTGCCAATGACAAATAAATATTTATTGAATTAACCAGAAAAACGGGCCCGCAAGGCCAATCTTATCAGTGGCGGAACTTATGTTATCGTAATGGCTAAAAAAATAAGTAAGCGGGATTCAAAATTACTAACTTTGTTATTTCATCCAAGAAATCAAGAAATTATGGCTAAGTTTTAATGTTTGTATAATCTTAGTATATATTTACATTCTGATTTATATGCTAATCTGGAAGATTATGAGGTAGATTCTAATGAAACAAGTTTGCTTAAACATATATAATTATAGAAAAGAGCTTGAATCATTATATTTACAAAACAATCTTAAATTACTACCCCATTTACTGAACCTGAACCGACCTATCTCATTTTCAAGTCAGCTTGTGCAAAAAAAAATAAATCGCAGTATGCGTTGTTTATTGCATTGCCCACAGTAAAGAAAACAAGCGGCGTATATGCAAATTTAATTTGCACAACCACACACAGAAAAAGAGCACGCACACACGTGCAGAGCGTAGGTCATAGTCGCAATCGTAGCATACTTTTCAGCGCCGCAGGACATTAAAAAATGGACTGTGGCTGCCTTTCCCCGACTTCCGGCCGTCCCCGTCGCCACATTTATTTATATGAAAATAATCACACATGCAAATTAATAATTTCATTTCGCTTTGCTGCCACACAGATGAATGTTTCCCGTTCTATTGTGCCGCATTGGAAAATAAACTTACGGGCCAGCCAAATCAAAAATTTAGACCATAAATAAAATTGTGCGAGTAAAACGTGGCCCAAAGTGCCGGAATTTTCGGGCATGATGAAAAGGGGGGTGGCTAGCGTTCCGGCTTATATAACAATAAATAGATTTTGTTTGGCCAAATCTGTTGCGCATTTGTTTTTGCTTATCGGGGCGAATAATTTATGGGCTGGCATAAAAATCCGCATTTCATTCTGGGCTTAGTGGCTCGACTGGCGACTGTCGGGCGATTTATCAATTTGCCACTTTAAAGCTGTTTCGCTGGCATTTATTTTGTTTGCATTGTAGTTTTTAAATAGCAATAATAACTGTTAATTTACATGCCGCAAGTGTCAACAGGCCGCTGGCCATTTCCAATTACGAGGTTCCAGTTTTTTGTTTCATTATTGCAACGCGTGTTTTTTGCAATTTCTTTTTTTTTTTTTTTGCCCCAACTCCTTTTTTTCGTGTTCATCGGTTTCATGTTTTTCATGGCCACAAAGTACTTTATAAAATGCATTGGCATGCAAATTATGTTAAGCTCGTGAATTTATAATTTAATGAAGACACTTTATAGCCATAATTGGCCCCCCGTTCGTCCACCACCCAAAAAAACGAAATCTCACCTCCGTCAGTTTTCGCGTAATATTCTTCTTAATTAAATAAATGTGATCCAGCGATTGTGTTCATTGCGCTGATTGTATACATTTTTTACATTATTGCGATGCACTTTTTTGTCGAATGCATAATTTAATTGCACTTTGTTCGCTTTAACAGAAATGTTCGAGAGGTCCTTTCATCTTGTTGCCTTGTTGCTTTTGATATCCAGCTTCGAGGATTAAGTCTCATCCGAAATCCGGAAGAAAGGTGAGTGAAGTGCAGAGCAGCCAAGGCAGTCGGTTCGCCAGTGCATCTTCAGCTCATGGAAATGTTTATGCCGCGCATGGTGTCATGAATTTTGGTTAATTTGATTTGATTAGATGTTTCACGTTCTTCTTATTTCTTATATTTATGCGTTGGAATCCCTTTAACTTTTTTTGGGATCATATTTTAATAAGCACTAGGATTCAATATACTTCATTGGATTTTTACAAATATTTATTTATGATTTTTTGTCAAACGATTCTTACTTAGAACATTAATAGCCAACGATCTAACTAGGCACTGCGAGTATAATTCAAACAAATACAATATAATATAGATAATGAGTTCTTTTTATAATGGTTTTAACTTATGATAAATTGTTTTATTGTTTATATTGTCTTATCCCTGCGACGCATAAACGTCTTCCAAAACATTTTCCACCATTCTTCATTTTCGCGTGTGTTTCAATTAACTTTTTGCCGTGACTCCAAAAGATGCGGCGAGTGAAATGAAAATGAAAATGAGAATGAGATGCAGCTGAGGCTTCGCCTTGTATGATAAGCAGCTTCTTCGCTTGTTTGAACATAAAAATGCAGCGCTTAACATAAATTACGCATCCTGGCAGGTGAAAGACGTGTGTGTGTTCGAGTTTGGATGTTCAGGTGCGAGGCAAGTTAATTGTTAAGTGTTTGCCGACTTGTAGTTTCGTGCAGTGTAGTTGCAGCTCCAGGATTAGCAGGCAAACTTTATCCATTGCCGTTTTTTTTTTTGGCAAGGTGGAGGATATCGCTTCACAAAGTTGCTTCAGCCGGCGAAATTTCCGCAATTTATGTGGCAAGCTCGCCGCGAAAAGACATCCCCCCCCCCCCCCCCCCAAAAAAGGAAGCAGCGCGAAAGACTGTAAATTATAATTGCATATTTTCATATTTTACAATTGACGGCGTCATCCTTGTTGCGGCTGCTGCCAGTTTAATGAGAAACTAAGTGTTCGCACTTTTGCTATGCATTTAAATGCATAAAAACTCTAATATTGAAAACTAATTTCTTTGTCTTTCAGCGGGCAAAGTTTGGTCTCAGAATTCCATTTAAATTCCTGAATCTTTAAGAAATACACAGATATGGCTAGGAATGGAGTCCTGTATTTGGCACGTATGTAGATATTAGTACTTTTCAAAACCAAAGAAAAATTCAGTATCAAGTTAGAGAACCACGCTCACCTTTAACCTGTTCATTTGCAATAGCCTTTGTACTTTCACGAAAATAAGTGGCTTAGAAAAAAAAAACGAATAGACTGCTAGGTTGGGAAAGCGGGTCTCCCAAATTCTCTTTGGCCCGTTGGTAGCGGCAATGGAAAAACTTTCCAGTCACCTCAGTGCGCACACATTTTTATAAACATCTAATTGGCAAGAGGGAAAACGAGTGTGACAGTCGAAGATTGGCTGGAAAAAAAGAAAGGATTCCATGCGCCCGAGGGCCTCTGAATGCCTGACTATTGTTGAAATTCGGATCGCCTTGTGGCCAGGTCTGCTTTTCCTGCGGAAATTATTTCACACTCGAAACCATTTTCATGAAATTAGTTTTTCTTTGGCATTGTCAAGGTGCAAATCTCAATTGGCCCAAGGGAAAATCCTGGAAAAAGCGTGAAACTCGGGCACGTTTCATCCGAAATGAAGTTGCATATGTATGATCCAATCGAGAGTTAGTTAATGCAGATACAATCCGATTAATATTTTATAATTTCAGGCACGATTTTCTATTTCACCTGCAATCTACATTTTTCTTTCGGTTTAAGTTCTGGAATTTCTGAATTTAATATAGCGTATTCAATTATTTGAGGTATTTGAAAATATTTATTTCACTTACAATTTGGATCAAATATTTTTCTTGAGCATATGCTGCCACTTTTTTTATAGTGTGCATTTCGTTTCTTGAAAGGTATACGTTTTTTAGGCCCACCCTTGAGGCTACTAGACACGAATTTGAATGTTAATTTCCAAAACATCTTGCTCGTTCCCAACGCCTTTTGAATTGGAATAGAAATCTATTGGCCTTGGGAGTGAAAGGATTTTTCGAAAATAAATATTATGACGCTGGACTCTGGCCTTTGTCTGAATACTCGAGTCGAGGACTCCGGCACTCAAAGTGCGTTTTGAATAATTTAATTTTGGTACAATTGTCGCATCATTAAGTGAAGTAGCTGCGGCCTGCTGGCCATTAAAACTCCGCCAGCCAAGTTAAGAATCATGTTTAACAGCACGACAGTCGCTTCTCTTTGTCTTTTGTGGAAAGCAGCAGGGATTAATTTTCCATTTCGCCAGCAACTAATCCTGTAAACTATTTCATCCGCCCGCGATGTCTAGCTCCTTTTGAAGTAACGAAGAACTTTCCACTCTTAGCCAGCCAGTTTTGTTGGCAATTGTTAAATGCAATTGAATTTATAAGCGGGCATAATTAAAATTAAGCAGCCGCTGCCGAAGATGAAAGTTTTTGCAAGTGTTGCACTTCCTGTTCCGAAATTCGCTTTTGAGTGGCTTGTAAGTTTGCTCCTGTTCGGAAGTGGATTGTCCTGGCGATATTCTCAGGATGCGACTTTAAACAGACAAAGGCTGGCCAAGAAAAATATGTGCAAAGGAAGTCTTGCCCATTTCAACAGAATTAAGTTGCTACCTTTATTGTTAAAGGTAGTTAATAGAAATTTTTATTTAATGTTTTCTTTAAAAATGACAGGATCAATAAATATGGGATAACAATAATAAATTTAAATTCTATCTCCGCGTTCAAAATTCTACATATTTGTGTCTTTTAATCGCCATTTTATTCGACTAGACATAATTAGTTTGATTTTATCCGATTAAGCCTGCAATGCTACATATTAATAGATAAGATAATGAGTACATATATTCTAGTTATTTAAAGTTAAGACAATTGAAAGTGTATATAAAGGTAATTCATCTCATTTTGCGAAAAATTCTGTCTTAATCAAAATGGAACTTAGAAGCCTTTTAGTCCTGTCTGTATCGCTCTTTAAGAAAACTTTCCATTATATGTAGCCAGGTTCTCATTAGAAAATTTTCCAATTCCCAGAATGCATAAACTAATTTAGCTGAAATGTTTTTGCTTACAAATGGGCTGCACATCCCGCCAGAGGATTTCATCACTCCGTCAGAGCAAACTGCTCGAACTTGGCATGGAAAACAAACGAATTGCCAGAAATTATCGAGTGAGGAACTCGGCGACAGGATCCGGAAACTGAAATTCCTTGCACTCGCATTACAGGCGACGACGGCCAAATGAGTTGTCGTCCCTGGGTGAAGATGACGAGGCTGACGTGGATTTGGTTGTGGATGCCGCATGTGGCTGGCCCGTGGTGATGTGAGTGAGTTGCTCCATGATGGAAATGCCAAATGGTTTGTGTCTCTTTATGGGAATTGTTGTTTGTTGTTCATTCTCCTCGAGCTTAGTCTTAGTTTGCGTTTTGTTTTTTGGCTGCTGCCTGTTTAGCTCGGCAGATAAGCAGCTCTACTTAGATTGCGGATTTCGTGGAGAGGGATTCTAATTCACAGATCTCTTTTATTTGCCAAAGATTGGATATTTTTTTTATGTATGCCAACGTAACAATATTTTGTATGACTTTTGACCAACTAAATACCGAAAGTTAGTTAGTCACTAAACAATAATAAAAGGGTTCAAATATAAAACCGCACACTTAAATAAATAGCTTTTAAAACTTTTAAGCACTATTATCGTGTTTCTTCAAATCGGTAAAACTGAAGCTAGAAACTAGAATCATCCTAATTCTGGCCTGTATATTGTTATATTAAATTGGAGCTTATAATAGCAAAGTACTAGGCAGCGATTAAAAGTAATTTTGTAGATTAAATAAACAAATAAAAATGAATTATGTTTTTAAGCGGCGCAGTAAATATAGTTTTCTTATTCCCCGTATTGACTGTTTCTAAGTTAATCAAGATGCAGTTAGGCTGTTTAGGACACATTCAATATTTCCCACAAAAGGATATCCAAGCCATTTGACGTTTCCATCACGAATGAACTCACTACCATTTGACATAGTCCTTCTAGCAGGTCAATTTGTATTGGCCACATTATGAGTCCTAGAAAAATTGGAGTGTTAGTTTGATATCCGTATATAACAAAAATTGAGAGCTGCAAAGCAAATCAATTAATGTATTACGAAAATTACCAAGCATAAATGAATATTAATAAACGTAGTACTTGCACCTAATTCGTACTTTACTAGAGTAAGGCATCTTGATTAACTGAAGCCTTTGGTCTTCAAGCAACGACTTTGTTGCCATTTAAAATAAAAATATCATTTAATTAAGTTTAAAATTTATGCCAGGCAAAGAGAGCGCTAAATGGCTTGGAGCTATGAAATAAGAACATGACAAGAGGAAACAAGAGCAAACAGCCGAGGCAAATAAATACAATATGAAATAAGGATAAAAAAAAGGCCGATGGAACCAAAGAGCAGGAGATTTAAATGCAGTTTGTTGCAAGGATATTTTTTTGTAAACTTTACGCATTCGTCGCGACGACTCGAATGCTGAATGCCACGCCCCTGCGCCCCTCCCCCCCTCCCCACGCCCAACGCTGTATGTTTGGCATTTCGGTTACGAAAGCCCGAGATCACGAGACCCAAACGAGCAACATTGTATGGCCCGAAAGAGAGGTAGGCGGTATGGGAGTCCTTGAGCTCCGTCGACGAATGAGAGTGTCGAACCCTCCGCCACCCACCGCCCAACGCCCACCCACCCACTGGTGGCGCCCCCTCAAGGCCACCCGCCAATGTGTAGGCGACATGGACGAACGCCGTTGGTTGGCCGTCGTCGGCGCCTATGTAAACGAGCCACGCATGTGTGCCATCTGTGTGTGTGTGTGTGTGTGTGTGTGTTCGTGTGTGAGTGTGCGTGTATGTAGGTGACATGTACTGCGTACTGCAACAGGAGTCCTGGCAATGGCCAAAAAGGCAGCGGAGTAAATGCAAAATCTGTAGGGAGCCCACACCACCAGACCGGATCCGACCGAAACCATTGCGAAGCCCCCATTTGGAAAAACCCACCAGTGCAACACGGCAAACATCATCGAGCGAGCATTCGCCAGGGGAAGCGATTACGCTGCAACATGTTGCAAGAGGAGGAGTTTGCGCACCGCTGCAATCCAGTTTAGCTCACCGAGGTTCCAAGGCTTTAATTTTTAGCTGAATGTATCGCATTTTATCTTTATTTAATGGTAAATAAAATTGGGACTGCTTCTAAAAATTCCCGTAAACTAATTACCTACAAATATACGGATTTGAAAACTTAATTAAGAGGGATATAACTAGAAATTTGCCATTTGAATTTAGTTCGTTATAAAGAGATTTTACTTTAATTAATTTGATTGCGAAAGGCTTAGATCTATAACAGCTCTAAATTTTTTTTAATGAGCTAACAATATTTTTAAAGGTATAAGGCATTTACCTTCTGAATCTGAATAAAATTTTTTGAACTAAAACCTTTTTCCAACGACTTTTTTTATATTATAATAAAGTTTTTATTTGCTTGTTTGGTTAATTTGAGCTCTCAATTATTTCGCTTAATGCTTCGTATCTAATTTAAATATAAACCTTTTCCAAAATGTGTATATGTTTTATATAATATCAAAATTACTTCGGTAATTATTAAGTTTCCTGAACTGGTATTAAAATTTTCAAAAAAGAATACGTATTTATTTACACTTTTTTATTTCCATATTATTTATCAGAGAAATATGTCTGTTGTGGTAAATATTCTTACGTTAATATTGCAATATTGCTAGATCAATAAACCAAACATGGTTACCAAGTTCGTAATCAAATTAATAGATTATTTGTTTAAAAATATTTCTTAAAAGGACTGACTAATAATATAGCCTTTTACTCTTGCAAAATAAACTGTCTTTTAATAATAATTGATAAAATCAAAGAATATGTAGATAAATATAAAATATTAATAAATTTTTAACCTATGCCATTACACACATTTCATTTTTGAAAAATATTTCGAAAAACAGAAATTCTAATTTTAATTAATTCCAGCACAATTTAGGTCGATTTGTTTATTTATGTATACTTAGTCTACGAACTGTTTCAAGTTAATGATTAAAAAAGAAATTTGTAGTTGCTTCAAAGAAAAAGGATTGATGAAAGAATAAAGAGGTCAAACCCGGATGAATGGCAAACAAAAATGAATAAATAATATTTTGATTACGCTTCATTGCTGGCTAATTTCAAATCGGTGATTCCCCTCGTCTGTCGTTTAGCCCCCGAAATGCATGCCACATTGGGTGGCAGTTAAGTCCGGCTCCTTGGCAATTAAAACGAACAATGCATTTTCGCAGTTTTCATTCGCCAAAAGCGAGGAACCGACCAAAATACCCGATCTTTCATATAGGACAGTCACATAGGGCCAGCACTATATTCCAATTCGCGTAGGTGGAGCACCGACTTATGTAATACTCGATTTTTTGCTGCTCGTGCTATATTTGTTTTTGTTTATTTTCGTTTATTGTTGTTGTTGCGATGGGCTGGGGAAATGCGCAAAAGAGACGGATAGTTGCAACATGTTCGATTGCAGGGCGTTGGAAAAAAGTTAACTGCTGTAAACAGCGCAGGCCTTACAGAGAGAGAAAATGGGGGCAACTCGAAATGAGAGCGAGCGCGAGTCCTGGCGAGAGGAGACTTCGGCAAATGCCGGCCACGTGACATTGTTGCACTTCCTGGCCGCGCGCTTGTGTGTGTGTGTGTGTGTGTGTGTGTGGGCGCTTGATAAGCTTGCAACGAAGCTATTAATCAAAACAGAATCAAAAAATCCGCTTCGCTGTGTGCGTGCGAGAGAGAAACACGTGCCGGCCCAGTTAACAGAGGTCCTTTAGCAGCGCTCTGCTAACAACGCCGGTTGGCAACAGCAAACGTTGGTTGGCTTGGTTGGTGGAAAACTTTCCACTCGGCCTCTCTAATAATAGATTTTATCATTGCCGAGTAAACCGAGTCGGTGTATTTACTTCGTGTAATTAATGCCTGGCTGCTTTGCGATTTTAAGGTGGTTTAATCGGACGATTAGGTGGCTAGACGCTGGTATCAATTGGCCATTTCGCAATTTGCATTTTGTGGTAATCCATTTTCATATTGGTTGTCATTCCCGTAGGGGCAATGAGGCCGTATCGTGCCCCCTTCTAGCGGCGTATTAAGTCGATTGCAAGAGTCTCAAATGTATTCCGGCTTTAGTGCTCAGCTTGTTTGTCCAACACTTGGCACGCACACGCAGCTCCGCAGGTACAGTGTACACCCTGTAATCGGGATCGTAGCGAAAGCATATATTTAATACATTTTTGATAAATTGTTTGTTAGTTTTCCCTACTCATCAATTATTAACGTTAAGTTGCCTACTTATGTTTGCTATTCGTATTGAAATCATATTATATTCAATTAATATTTACTTAAAGTAAACATTGCCTTTTTAAAAATATATATATTTTCGTTTTCTAAAGCTAGTTAATTGAGTACCCACTGTATGTGGCAGTGTCCTTGTACTTTTACATAATAAATCAAACCCCACCGAAAGGAACGGAAATGAAAGTAAGGCAAGGAAGAGGAAGGAAACGAAAAGAAATGCCACTGCGGAAAGCCAAGAAAAGAAAAGTGCATTTGCACGCTAACAGGAGCTGTTACCATTTCACTGATAAGAGCCGGCAAGCGCGAACAGCTGTTCGAGAAAATCCTCGGAGAGAAAGCAGCCAAGGATATCGAGAGCATTTCTCTTCGCTGTAAACGGGCACTGTAAAGGCGGCCAGTTGTTGACTGGGAACTAAGCCAATTGCACAATGTGGGCCGAAGTTGATGTCGTGTTGCTGCTGTTGCTGCTGCTGCTGCTGCTGCTGTGTGTGTTGCAACACGAGCAACTACAAGTGCAACTACACAACCCTTCGACTGCAAGGACTTCGGCAGCAACGAGCATGTATATGTATTCCACCGAACCCACCATGTACTGCGTTTATGTGTTGCTGCTGCTTTTGCCTTTGACGCTGCTGCTGTCGCCGTGCTGCGCCTGCTGCTGCTGCGTTTCGTTGGTGCTGCGACAGCAGAGTCGTTGCAACAATCGCAGCTTGCACATCCAGCAGCAGTCAGTTGGACGCGGCGGCTCCTTCAGCAAGGACGCACAGCTCACACAATCCCTTCGAAGGAAATCAGCAGCCGACATACCGAACGACCTGCCACAACATTCCAATTCAAATCCAATCCAATCCAGACTTTGAAGTCCTGTAAAGCGTTTTACATTCCGCTTACATAAATGCTAGAGCGCTGTAAAAATCGGCGCTAGAAACGCCAATTAGCCAAACATGTTAGCCATGTTTTAGTCGGTCCTTTCGCGCTTGACTTGTTTTGCAACTGTGTGCGTACGTTTGAGTGTGCGAGTGCCGCCCGATTTTGTTTGTCCTTTTTTTTTCTGTTGGTGTCTCACCGAGTGCCGTTTTAAGCCAAGATACTAC
The DNA here is from genome assembly GCF_000001215.4 of Drosophila melanogaster. Classification (NCBI taxonomy): domain Eukaryota; kingdom Metazoa; phylum Arthropoda; class Insecta; order Diptera; family Drosophilidae; genus Drosophila; species Drosophila melanogaster. The sequence continues at coordinate 18,545,243 of NT_033777.3, read as the reverse complement.
AGACATACTAGCGACTAGCTAATACATATTAACTTGTTGTGCCAGCGTTTTGTGTGTGCCAGTCAGCCTCTGCTGAGTGCATTTTCATTAAAGTCAACAAGTTGCAGCCGCATAAGGTCAAATAAAAGCAGGTGAGTCTGTGTTCCCGGCCAACAAGAGCCAGGTATTCCTATGTAAAGTTACTTAAAGTGCAGGTGATATGCTCTTCTGAGAGCAGATTTTATGTTGTTCAAATTGTATTAAGTGGTTTTGTGGAATACGTTAAGGGCACAGGTACAAAACCAATATTAAAAAAAAAACATTTGTTTGCTCATTTTCTTTGTATAAATATTTATTTTAACTAAGTCTTTTGAAAATTTTATAATGTGGGTTCTAAAAATATTTAAAGTGCATTCTCACTATGTGCTATCTATTATGAAGTACGTGTTTATCAATTAGGTTTTATATTTAAAAATGTTAGATAGGTTCGAAAACGTTGGGGTTTCCAAGTTTTAATATAAAATAAATATATTAAAATATTTGAGTGAGTATCCAAGCAGTTAATATCTATGGTACTGCAAGAAAATTCACTACGTTAACACATTTAAAAAATATTCATCCATTCACATCAGTACAGATGTATAAAATAATTAATAACAGGTCAGACAAATATATGGTCCTTATTTACCTTTAATAATTACAAAGAATTTTTAGAAAATTAAATCATAGAATCTACTGACAGAATTAAGATATACCTAAATTAAATTACAATAAATTATTTTTCTAAACCACATTGAGGTGTTTTGCAAGAATACTATACTGCTAAGAAACATTCGGTTCAGTTATAACAACAAAATCTTCGAAAACTTTTAACTAGCAAATTAAATTACAACAAAACCTAAAGTTGGCTGAGCACAATTCAAATTTCAGTTTCTTATATTTTATTAGCAAATATCAGTTTACTTCATCTGCATTTGATTCAGTTTATTCAGAAGTTCAGCAGACCAAGGCCAATTGCAAACTGGCTAATCCGTGTTACCAATTTATATTCAATAATATATTTGAGTACTCTTACATCTCCCCCGGCCAACATAAATTTGGTTTTTAAAGGCACCCAAAAATATTTTGACAAATTATGAGGTAGGAATGTGTAGTAAATATTTCCAGAGATTAAATGACAAGTCTAAAGGGAAAATATATCTACGCTCTTAATGATCCTTTGTAATAACTACAAATCTGTGGGCCGGGTGCATCCTGGCCGTGTCCTGGCCATGTCCTCAATTTCGTTGAGTTACAAAAGGTTTAAGTAAGTAAGCAAAACGGTAGGAATCGAGTAATCGCTCTCAGGGGCATAGTTTAATATTGGATTTGTAATGGAAATCAATATTGCCCGAGGAAAATTTATGCAGAGGCCAACAAAGAAAGCAAACCATTCAAATTGAACCGGGCCAATAAAATTGCAGTGCGAAGTTTGCGTCCGAGTTTGATTTGAGTTGTGCTGAATCGTCAGCCTTGGCATTGCCAATTTCATTAGGGGCCATAAAGGGAAAGAGTCCGCTTGTAATTGCAATTAGTTTTATCGTAACTTGCAGTTAAATAATCAAAACATTTTCCCAAGCTTCCGTCCCCATCGTCCGTCCACCGAAAACTCTTTGTAATGCAAAACTTTTTAATCCGACGCCTTGGTTTGTTTACACGAACTGCCAGCGCCCCGCCCACAGCGCCCCCGATCCCTATCCACACTCCAGACAATAACAACAACGTTGACAATAAAAACAGGATTGACAGGATACACCCCAGGAAGTCGATACGCTTAATACCCTTGCACGAAAAGTGCCTAAAAATAGATGGGAATCTATTTCGGTAGAAATTAGGATGATTTAAGAAAGTTACTCTTATTATATGAGTTAAAATAAAGTAAAAAGCAGACCATATCAACTTTAAATTAAAAAATGTGAACTCAAACGATGCAAGAGTATATAATATTTCAGTTAATCTTATTATGAAACAGAAAATCAAGTTAGAGCTTGTAAACTAAATGGATTAGGAAAAAATCGGGAGTATATATATTAATTTTTATAATGATTTGGCAAAATTATATTTTAAATTTCATTAGATAAATAGATACATCTCAAAGGATTTCCTTCGTAGAAAAAAATTGCTTGAAGGAAATGCTGAATAAACTCTTTAAATATTTTTAAAGTCGCATTTGTTTAATACAACTCCTATACAGTTGAGCATATTCTGAATAGCACTTACAAAAAAGTGCTTACCAAAGTTACTAGTTTTACTTCATAAAACAGTACTAGTGCGGCTGCATTTTCCTGAGAGGCTTGTAAAGTTCTTGTTGCAGCAGTGCGACTCCCTTTCAGGGTATGAAAATAAGAAAAATTTGCATATTTACACAAGACAATTTACACACTCTCCCAGTCGGCTGACTGAGTGACTGAGTGAAGGGCCCCTGCGAGGCAGGGACGCAGTTTTCCAGCGGGGCGCGGGAATGCGAGATTGAGTGGGTGGATTGAGGTTATTTTGTAAATTGTGTGTAAGCCGAACTGCTGCGACTGCAGCCTGATGAACAGCCAGTGCCAGAACCGTTACAAAAGTCCAACAAGTTGGGAGGTGGGAAAAGTCGGGGGAAGCACGGGAAAATATGGGTAAAATATGGGTGGAAGTAAAAGGGGGGGGGGTGGCTTGGGGCCAAAGGGCGGTCTGTAACGGATGACAAGGACAAGTGAAGTGAAGTGTCGAGATGGAGCTGCACTGGCGGCTGCTCGTGTTGTTGTGCGGCATGAATTGGGGATATATATACATATATATATATGTATGAATGCTAGTGCTCACAATGCCACAACATACGGAAGTAATTCGATTTTGTTGGCAGAATGATGATGGCCCGGCCCCCAGTGACAGACAGCCTCGTAGAAATCCCAGAGCCATAACCCCATACAGATGCAGAACCCATAGAGAACCCACAGAGTTCCACAGGATGGCAGCATTTCGAGCACATTAAAAACAACTTAATATCTGTGTTGTGTATTTTATTGGGTCTCTTTCCGGTGTCGAGCCCATTATGAGGCATTTCCCAGCAAAGTAATTTAATTATTTATTTACAACATGGAAATTAACAAACATAACTCGGATGGTCTACGGGCGACACATTGTGCAAATTATACAATATCAACATTGCATAAGTTGAGATTGGGGAAGGTGGATCGAGGGGGAGAAAGGCAACGGACACACATGTGCTGTGTTTGGGGTTTTTACAAATTTCATTTCCATGCACTCGACAATTACAGCATTTAATGTTTTTACACTTTATTGTCATTAACAGATTTTATTTTCTATGGTTCTGTGTATATTTTCACGCGATTACGTGTGTTTTTGGCCGTGTTTACATGTGTTCATATGTGCATATGTGGCTTGGCTAAATCGGAAATAGTCATAATATAGTATTATGGGCTATTTGTTGAGTGCACATTAGATAAAAGCTACGGCGAAAGCATCTAAATCAACTGCGGTAATTTATTACAAATTAACGAAACATAAAAAGTGCTCACTGTAAATGGACCTTATGCAATTAAATGCTTTACAGAAAGTGTGAGTAAATTGGCAAATATGGATATGGATAATTCATTTTATTGTTCGTAATAACAATGTACACTTTACTTGATATTTGTGCTAAAAACTTGGATGAGTAACAAGGTCGAAGCTTCTAACTTTAATTGAATCGTAGCAAGTTAGCAATATTTTCATAAGCCAAGTTGCTTGCGTAATTGGTTTACCCATCGCGAAATTGGCCAATTTATTGGCTAATCTAGGATTAGCCTAACTTTCGCACTTGAGGTCGTTGTAAAATGTTACACCACAAAAGAACTGCTCAAAAGTCACGGATAGTTAAACGCTAATGCCGCAAAGTAATTCAAAACTTAAAGCGCACTTTTCGGGGCTCTCGACGCGGTTTTATTTGAGTTTTTTTTGCAGTAACTCTGGCATGTTTCTAATGCTTTTGTGCCAGTAAGTCTGTGCGTAGCACTAACAGGAAAAGTTAAGTAAAATGAAATGAATGCACAAATGCTTTTTTGTTTGAATTGTCTGCAGTTTGCTATCACCAGCACGCCCTTTGACCTTGTAAGCTGGTCTTAAATTTTGCACTGACAGTCAAACGAAAAGTGAAATATTTCAATGAAATCATTTTCGAATCAAATAATGCACAAGCCGTGCCAAAGTTGATCGAGATTATTATATATGGGCTATAACTGCACTTTAAAATATTATTTTAGATTGCCTATCTGCGAATTGGAAACGAAATTTCTTGCAATAAAAATGCTGGCACTTTAAACTCGAATCGCACATTTAACCTTAGGCCAATAATGATACCAGAAGTCTCTCTAATTCCATTTGAATTGGGAATAAGACCATTGGAGATATGCAAATATTTGGCTTATAATTGCCAACCAATTTATCGGTTTGCTTGGACACCTCAACTGTATACACTTTTCAAGTTATATATTTCTTTCTTGCTGTCGTCTTGCCTTCTGCCGGTTTTTTCGACAAACAATTAGTGTGCCAAACCACAAATTGTTAAATGAATTTCTGTGCACAACTTTTCCGGCAGATGAAGATGAAGATTTTACAATCCAGTCGGATCTTACATAAGACTGCCAAAATGCAGCTCAATACTGCAGCTTGGCTGCCAATTAAAGGAGACAAAAATGTCTTTACTAAGCCAGTTGCTTCATAATTGCTTCAATTTAAAAATGCATGAAAAGTATTTGCCCAAATGCTCAAAAATGCTCAAAGTAATAAAATGACTCGGACAGAACTCAAGACAGAATGGCTGAAGGGAGGGCTATATACTGGCTAAAAGCACATATAGAAGAACAGAGAGTTGAATTTGTAAAATTGCGTAAAATGCCTCGACTTGGCTTGGCTAACATTTTGATTACCTAATGCCCATGAGCAGTTTTATTAGGCCTGTGGTTTTGCTCCTTCGATATTTAGTATTTTTCTCGGACAGCAAACGCCTGCATCAATATTTAATTTCATTACAAGCCAAAGAAGCCGAAAGAGCATCAACAATGCCACAGCAGGACATGGCATTTGATAAATTATTTAAAATATCCACATCCAGCACTTGGGTGAAACGCATCCGCATCCGCATCTGCATCCTTTGCTCCTGGTCAAAGACTATTAGATGCGTTGTATCTCAGTCGGCTCGATTAGTTGGACACATTGAGTGCCTGTAAATACCGTTCAACTACAGTGAAGCTGCGCGAAGTTCGACGAAACTCGCAGCTTTACTAAAAATAAACACTGAAAATTACGTGCTTAACGGGGCACAACGTTCTTTTGTTTTAAGCCAAATACATTTATTGAATTCCCTGTGTGTAGGGTTTAATCAAATATAGAATAAATAGGTAGAATTTATTCCTGTTTAAGTTTTAAGGTAGCTAGTTGAGCTGTTTTGACTGTAAGTGTCCTTTCGTCCAATTCATTCTGTCTGCGTTTCTGCTCCATTTACACCTTTTGGTTTTTGGGGTGTAAAACCATTGGCCCGGCCTTATCCAATTTTACACAATTTTAAGCACTTGGCCACGAGTTGGTCCGGCTTTAAATTGCAGTCGAGTTGAGTCCAGTGGCGACCAGTCCAGTCCAGTCCACTCCAATCGAATCCTAGCAGACGCCAGAGACACGGCCAAGTGCATTTTATGTTCAGCCAGCAGACTGCCCTCTATTCTTGCCGCTTTTTACGTGGCAGTGGTATCCCCTTTTAGCCCACTGCTCTTGGCCCGTTCTGTTCTCGTCCTTGTTCTGGGACACAGGACATGAGCACCCTGTGCGCCTGCTTAAAATGATAACGTTGAAAACGCTGGCCCGTCTACACAAGACAAATGTGCGCTATTGAGGCGTGAAAATATTCTACTATAAACACACAATACAGCAGCGGCCAAAATTGAAGGACTATGCCTGGCTTCAAATGAACGGGAAAATCGTGCTAGTCCTGGCAAGGATGTGAAACAATTTAGATATGTGCTTAAAGCCATTAGGGAGATTGATATCATTCATTCAAATATTTCTTACCTTTTACATTAAATAAAGAAGAAACATAATTCTTATTTTTTAACCAATTAGAACGATAGCATAATATGTTGATATATGTGTGCTATTTTTGCGACCACCATTACGCCTACACATGTGAGATGCGAAAACCCTTTTCCATATCCCCATGTTTTTTCCTTTAAGCCGTGTGTAATTTGCCGTGTAAAAATGTGGGTGGCTAGCTGTTTATTTATGGCCTTGCCCGGCGACTTCTTAAATTATCTATGGAAATGGCTAAAGGCAACCGCTAAACTGGACGCTAAGTCGACACTGATTATGGATTTACCACCAGCAGTGACTTCGGAGTTGGAGAAACATTGTGAAACACCAAAAAGGACGAAAAACTCCCTCGAGACATTGCAAAACGGAGACGCAGTGGCGCCGGAAAAGTATAAATATTCCTTGCTCCTTAGCTGGCGAACTTGAATGTGTCAGAAAAAAAGGACATTGTTTCTTTTGCCTACGAATTGCATTTCGCAGGCCTGCAGTGCTACCTCCTTAGTGTTTCCGCAATTGAAAGATTATCTGTGTTATGGTTGACCAAGTGTGTTCGCAACGGTTTCTAAATTGCCCTTTCTGTTATAATTATATGATTTTCTTAGAAAATAATAGTTGCAATAAAAAGTACAACAGAAAAATGGCATATACATATACTTCAATTGTCATTGTTTAAATAGTTTAATTATTCAGACTGATTTTATTTATCAAATGATTCATAATCATTTATTACTAATACTATTGTTTAAGCTAATATTACTTTATTGTTTATTATTCAAAATTATGTTTTGATCATAAATGATAAGAAATACTATAAAGCCGAATTGATATAGATTTTCTATAAAGGTTTTTATATCAGCTATTTCTTGTTTTCTTATAGTATTTCTATTCTATTTCTTGTCATGCAGCCCATTTTTCTTACTACCAAATTGTTCTGACACCCCATTATTGCTGCAATACGATATAGAGATCCCAAGTTTTTCCAGCAAAAACTGAGCCATTTATTTAACTGTTTAGCACTTCGTATCGCTTTATGATCTGTTCGCATATTTATTCAACGACCGAATAGTTCACTGGTATAGAGTAAATTGTATGGAAATTCTCGGCAGACAGATTTCCCCTCCTTTCTCCGCGACTTTCCCCCCTATAAACGCTTTTGGTGTCGGCTGCCAGCCAAAAAAAAAAAAAAAAAAATGTGGAGCGACAACCGAAAAGAAAGAAAACAAGCTGGGAAAATAGGGGCAAAAAAAGGGCTCCAGTAAATGGCAGCAGCAGCCAGTAAGTAAATGCAAAACGAGCAGTTTTCCCGCATCACGAAAAACAGCGACGGCAGCAGACAGTGAAAGGGACGGGTATAGCAGCAGGAACAGAGACAGCATCACAGACGATGAAAGAGAAGGGTGCGGAAAACAGAAACAAGAGCAGCGACCCAATTTCGCCAAGTAAAATCGCAGTTTTCATTAACCGCAATGCCAGACGACGGCGACAGAGGGGGCTAAAAAAAAAAAAAGAAATGGGTTGCTGTGGCGGTTGGGCGGGAAAATGCTGAGTGGGTGGCACATCCTGGCTAGGAGAAAGGTACAGCAGCAAGCTGTCGCGACAGTCGGCGCTGCTGTTAGAATTACAACAACCAGTGCCACTAGGTGGCTGCTTGATTGCCAGCGAAATGCCACATCGACACAGTGGTAGCTTCATAGAAAATTTTGTGGCAGATATTGCAGGAGCTTATATCAATGGGAAAAAGAGAAAGTTTTGCGAACAAAAATTAAAGTAAAGATATGGGGTATATTCATCCCTTAGGTAGAAAGATACATATTCTAAGATCAGCTTTAATAGTACAATTTCATAAAGTCAGAAGAGCCGTTGGCAAAATAAAGCTACAGTTCCAGGACTTTTCCTGCCACTTACTGTACTCTCTGCACAAAACCTTTGCCTTATTCACTGTGCACTCACGGCGGTCTGATTGCGTCCCTTTTCCGCTGTATTGCCAACTCTTTCGCTCTGCTCCTCACCCGCTCACCCTTTCATGTATCGCCGACCAGCTTTGTTTGCTTGGATTATTTATATAGTGGGTATCCCGATGATTTGTTGGTGTTAGCCATTCCGTTAGTTGTAAAACTTTGGCGAGACGTAGGATGGGTGGCGGAAAATTCGGCTGGGCTCACCTTGCCCCGAAATTTAGCAAGTTTTCCCGCGAACTTTGAGAAAATACCCTGGGCCGGTTTAAAGTTTTGGCGCCAGCACGGAAATTAAATGCCATCGATGGCCTGGCAAATGGCACAAGGATATTTCCGTTAAAAGAGTGGCCGATGAAAACGGAGAGAGAGAGAAAAAAAAAAAACTTAAAATTGAAAGGATATCCTACGGTCAAGTGTTTGTCATTTGCAATTAATTTCCTTTTGACCAAACGGCATCTTCCGCCGCCCGTTTTGTGCTTTTCAATTAGCAAAACTCAAAGTTTTCCCGGCTCAGACTCAAGGCAAAGCGATTCCAATAATTTCCTGATGATTCCCTCCGTTTCCACAAAAACCCAAATCCCCCAACCCAAATCATCGAAGAATTTTGCTGCGCCTAAAAGCCAACTGCATTTTTTATCAGGCCAATTTAAACGTATTATCCCGGCCAGAGAAATCCCAACTCATCCATATCCATGGGCACATCGATGTCCGGCACATTTATAAATAGCAAGCGACTCAAAAATGTTTTCCTTTTACTTTTAATGTCACCAAAAAGGAGGGGACACACTATCTCTGAACTTCTTACATGGGCGGTGGGCGGAAAAAAGGGGGGGGGGGGGGCTCAAATTCCCCCCTCTGCCACTTCAATATCCTATTTATCGTGTGCGTTTGCTTGTGTAACCTTGCCAGGAGCCAACTGTCGCTGGCATATGCTAATGCCGGGAGGACGTACTCCGGCATCTCTGAAAGCACTGAGAGAAATTATGGTGTGGGTAAAACATTTTATTTTGACAAAATAAAAATAAAAGTTTGTATTAGGAAAATGTGAACGAAACAGGTCACTTGAAGCTAGTATTTTGAATTAGGCTAAAATATTATCTCTTAACTTTAGAAAAAAATCCTATCTATATCCTGGAATACAAATATCCAATTAAATAACAGTAGATCGATTCCTCTTACTTTTTCCTCATTTTGGTTGTTTGCACTTATTTTCTTTCATTTCACTGTGACTTTAAACATCAGCTTATAGTTTTGCATATTACTTAAGTGAATGTAAGTGAAACCCACTCACTTTTTGGCACAGTGTTGTCTCCTTTGGCCGTTTGGCAACAACTGCTAAATATGTATGCCAAATGCGATTTGCATATAACGTTTTGTGAAACGGTTTGCGAAGTAGTGGAAAATGAGGAGCGGTGCGCGGGCAGTGGGGCTTTGGCTACTGGCTACTACTGCCTGGTATGCCTTTTAGCCATGTTACGTTGGATTTTGACTCATTTTTCGTCTTTTTCGGAGGGACGTTAGGAGCGGGGTATTACCAGAGAGGCGGGCCATGACTGAACCGTTTGTGTGGCCGAACTTTGTGCAGCCACTGTGAATCAGGTATGCAAGTTTGAGCCCCTCCTGCGGATCCATCTCTGTGTTTACTGGTCTAACAACGGATTGTTGTCAGTTTTGATAGGCAAAGTAGGTGCACTTGAAGTTCAATGCGGTCAAATATGTATTTAATGTTGAAACTAGACAGAGATACCATCAAAACAGGACATTAGTTGATAAAAACACTTGGAAAATAATACGAACACCACGAAAAATATATTTCAATTTAAAGAAATATTTTCGCAATGGAAAACTCAACTTCCAACACTAGGGATTTTTCCTAGATTTAGTTACAATTTTTCTAAGTGTCCTTTATGGCATAGGAGTTTGGCCAGCAAGGATCTTCCCCCTGCCCTTTTAACTGCCCACCTGCAATTGAACTTCGCATTGAGGCGGAGATCGCGGGCGTGGCTTATTTACATGAAAATTAGACGGGAACACGATAGATTGGCCAACTGATTGGCCGTGGCGTAAACATCTCATTAAAATGCTAAAATCTTACATCACATGCATACAATTATGCTGGGCGAGAGCGATGCCAAAATTTATTCATGCACAGCCAATCCAATCGGTTGGCAATAAAAATAACTTTCAATTCATTTGGCCAATATGAATGCGATTCGCATCGTCATCATCGATTATATACATTGCCAAATTGTCCGATTTATGACCAGTGGCAGAAGGCAGATTTAATCGAGATTTTAATATTTCTGAATATTTTTGCCAATCGGGAAATTGAATGAACTTTGAGACAGTAGGCTTTAAAAATATGATTTTTATGAAATCCACTTCTTTGAAAACAAAATTGTTAGAAAGCATAAAAAACTATGAGCAATAGTACTTTTTAGATATGGGAAATGTACCACCATTCTTTTAAATAACTTAACTTAAGATACAATATAAATAAGAGTGTTAAGGAAATTGAATAGGGATTGTTAAAGGGGAATCTTTGACTATTATTAAATTCCCGTTTTGAAGAGACCACTGTGCATGAGAAATTAGCCACGAATGTATTGTCGTAAAGGACGAAAGTATGCCCAGATCCGATCCGGGTCCAGGTCCCACGTCCAGTTCCAAGTCCAAGACCAAGTCCAGGCCAAAGGCATTGTCGAAATTCTATCCCCCAAAAAACTCACTCCGCTCTTTCGGAACTCTTTGGCCAAGTTGCACGATGGCGATAAATCTCCACCGAAAGTTGTATGTGTTGTGCGGGGTAAAAGGGGGCGGAATAAGGACGAGTGGGCACGGTAGTCCCCAGGATTGTGTAAAATATGCACAGCTTTTGGGCCGCACCGAGTGCTGCACACGGAGGCGATGGTACTGCGGACCCGGCCACTTGGAGCTGACACAACGTCACAAAGCGCATTATGATGATGATCAACTCGATTATGGCCAAAAAGGGAAGCAGTGTTGGCCAACTTGACACAAAGCAGTGAGGAGCATAATTTTTAATGCGAAAATTCAACAGGATCTTTGTGCCGTTTAAGGCTTTTTATTAAGGGTTTCGATTGTGCTCAACTAAGCTCGAATATTAAAGCAAACGAAAACTGGACATCATTTAAAATACACTTAGCTAATCACTTACTTGCATTATTGTTTCAGTTTTAAAGGAAGAGAAAGGTTTCTGTATCTGCCAGAATTTCATTTCAATGCATTTTGGAGTAAAAAAAAAAACGCACACACATTGCTAAGCAGACTCAGTCTAACCTGATTTAGGGCACAGCAATCCTCGAGCTGAATCTCAACACTGTGGCCAAGTTAGTGCAGTAAGTTTTATTGGTATTTGGTTTTTGGGCCCTGCCTTTCCCTATTTCGCCCAACTGCCTTTTCCGCCCACATATCACACAATCGCAGGCACAGTAAACAGTTGGACAAAAGGAATTCGATTTTCAGCTATTTTCTATGCCAAAAACGAAGTTCTGGAAGAGCTGGAAACAACCTACTTACGACTTTGCTAGCTGGACGAACAAAAAAAAAGGGCAACCGGAAGCAAAGGGAAGGGAATGGCTTTCGGGGGTGGTCATAAGCACGTGATAAAAGCCTTACTTCCAATTTGAACTCTGCTGTCTAGTGTGGACTGAGCCGTCAGACGGAGACAAAAATAGCATCAGACCAGCGAGATTTTTTCGTACCCATTAAAGTAAAAACTCAAGGATTAAATGGACTGTTTTTCATCCGGCAAATGAGAGCTTTAGTTCGACTTTAAATTTTTGGGAATCAACACTTAAGTACTAACTTACAATTTAAAGGGATTTATTTTTAAAGTTTCCTTATAATTCAATAGCTTATAATTCCATAAATAAAATAATTGATTGGATCTGTTTCGTACCCATTCCTTTATTAGGATATCTAAATTTAATGAATGTGTTTTTTTTTTTTTTTTTTTGTATTTCAGCAAAGTAATCATTTTCTTTGACTACTTCTAAGATACCAGGTAGCTCGTAGTCGACAATCTGAGCCGCTTTCCTTCAGCTTTTCCTTATTTTCCCTTTGTTTCCATTGTTGTTCCTTGGGTGTCTGTCTGTCTGGCTGGCTGGGTGGGCTGTCTGTCTGACAGTTGGGCGTCGCTGCGGCGCCAAGGGCAGCCATTTTTCATCGGCGGGCGTATGTGTTGTGCCAACGATGTCGACGCCGCAGCCGGAGTAACTGCCAGTCAGAGAGTCAGTTAGTTCGTCAAACCAACAGATTGTTTGTCTGCTCGTCCTGCGTCCTTCATGCCACCGCCTCTCCGCATCCTAGCTCCGCGATTGTTGTATCCATCTGCCCGTGGGATTCTTTTTACCACACGGCCAGGCCATCCGTCTGGTGTCCTCGGTCTTGGGTCATTTCCACTTGTATTCCGGCTTGAACTTGTCTTCATTTGACTTTTCGGTGGTTTACGAGGTTGAATAAGGCGCATTTTCAGCTGGCATGCATATAGATTTACAGGCAAAATTTAGATTTATTTGATGGGTCCATACATTAGAGTTGGTCTTGGTTTAAGAGCATTTTTATAGATTTAACCAATAATAGCATTGTAAGTATACCAAAAGGGAATATATTCTTGAATAAATGTGATAGAATTGCTTGAGCATAAATTCTCTAAATTATTTGCTGTACCCAACATTTCTTTAAGTTACTTTCAAGGCTTCTCAACTTGGTATTGCTGTTTTGTGCATATTTCAGTTTCTGTTTTTGTTTTCGTTGCTTATGCACAGCCGTCTATAAATTGAATAGTTTTTACTTGAAAGCAGGGTAAAAACGAAAAAAAAACTGTGGGTTTTTGGAGACGGAAAACCGCAAACAGAGCGCCACCCCCTCGCAAGTAATTGGTACTGGGATCATTTCAATTCCGGTCCGGATTCCTTTTTTTGGCACAGAATCAAGCGCTGGCTTCGTCTTACATAAATATGCCACTTAACAAGCCACCAACGTAAACGTTTTTTATTTCCTTTGGCTCGCTGATTGCCTCCTTCGCCAAGGATCCTCGATGTGGCAGTGTAGTAAACAAATGGCTGGCTGGTCGTAACTATCGCTACAAGTATCGCGACTATCGCTTGGCATTCGTAAATGGCGAAAATGTAAATCTTGCGAAATCCAAAAAATGCACCACTGCTCCGCTCATCATCAGTGCAGTTTTGCAATTTATTTAATTCGATATTTGTTTTTGCAAGTACTTTGCATGGGTGAAGATGCAACCGAAACCAACCACACACACACACACACACATGCACTTCGTATTCTCATTCTCATTGATTTGAATATGTCAGCAATTTGTGTAGTTTTGTGCACCAATGCGCCAAGTTTCATCTGAATGCCCCGGTACCACCCACACTGCCACCCACTAAATCCACCCGTTGGGCGGAATTGCGGGAGAGGTTTTCCTGCGTAATGCAATGTAAACCAAACCAAACCAAACAATTTAAAATCATGGCATGCATTTGGCTTCAATTCAATTTAAACTGAAATGAGCGCGTGGCCAGCATGCATCGGTGTCGTCGGCCAGGCCAACGAGTGGCTCAAAGAGTTGGGAAGGGGGTTGGTGGTATTGGCTGCAAGCTGGGTGGACATTGGGCGGAAAATTGGTTACCGCCCCATTGGCAGGCTCGCCATTATTGCAGAGGAAAAACCTATACAATTGGTAAATCAACTGGCTTAAATAAATCTTGAAATTAATGTGTTTCGAATTTTTAATGTTAAGCAATCGTTTAGCCAAAGTCTAAATTTTAAAAAAGGAATGGGGATACTAGGGACCTTTGAAAAGTATGTAGCGGGTATGAATTAGGAAGCGTTTCTGAACCTTTTAAATATATGTATTCCTGATTGGGATAGCTAGTCGTGTCCATTTGTCTGTCCGTATGAGCTTCGAGAACTTTGTACTTAGAGGTATTTTTTCGTGGGGTAGAATGATTTAATTTTCTTAGGTTGTTTCTTAGTATGCTTTACTTACTTTTCCCTAACTTTACCAAATAAGGAAATTACCCATTGTATTAAATAATGTACCCATTACATAATTACATTAAAGGGCTTTTACGAAAGACACCTTACCCTCACACACTTTAAACACTTTCCCCGGGGAAAACTTAGTTTTCGCTTAAAGTACGCTCTTTACTTTATACGCAGCCCGCAAATGGAAAGCAATTTCATTACGAAAGTTTTCGCACAGCTGTGAGCACTGTAATGCAGCCACTTACAGTCACGCTGTAAACGCGGCTGTTAAACAACAGGCTTTAATTTGAATAACATTCCCTCAAAATGGGGTTAAAAAATAAAAAATAAAAAAGGACTCTAGGGTCGGAAAAATGGGGGCCGTGATTGTAACCCGTAAATTCGCCCTTTAGTTATGCATTTTTAATGTCCGCTTGCAGGCTGGCGAAAGTTTCACCATTTCAATGTAGCCTTCGCTGTTTTCCATTGCGCTTATTGACACTTGGCCAAAATTTACGGTCGCAATTTCAATGGGTATGTGGGTATACTTCTGATGCCGCCTAACGAACACATGGCTGATACAGTGGCGACCAAAACTATTCTCTACTTTGACCACTTATACAGCCTTATACACGAGTTTGTCAAAAAAAAAACAATTGGCATTCGTTCGGGCCAATTAAAAGTTTCCTCGAGAAAACAGCAATAAAGTGGTGGCCAAAAATATTCGACACTTGCCACCTTACGCTGGCGCCTTGTTAGTAAGTTTATGGCAACTACCCGGATATTTACCATGGCAATTTAATGAGAAAATGTAGGACACTTCCTCACCCTCACCCACATCCACACTCACACCACCCCCATTTACTGGCTTATCTCAGTGGGCGGTGGGCGCTGGGCTGCAGCACTACCCCCTCTTTTGTGGACTGAAGCACTACTCAAAGTCGTCTGAGTGCCACAGCATTGACTGAAAATGCATTTTTATAGAGAGAGAGAGAGTTGTGTGGGTGTGTGGCTGTGTGAATGTGTGTGTGTGGCGCGGAACCCAACTTGCATATAGAACAGGCCGAGACCTCAGTGCTGGCTGGCCCTTTTCAATAAATCAGGGACCCAAATCCGCAGATGTCAACAAATGTGGAGGCAAACTGGTTGTTGCAACAGTATCAACAACGGTGACAATTACTGCGATAACAACGGCAATGAAAACAAACTGGCGTGGAAATTAATTATGACACCTGACGAAGGTGGAACATTGGCTGAACAACACTGGGGAAATGTAAAGTGCAATTGTTAGAATGAATTCTAGTATTGCTAGCAATTAGCTAGATTTTTGATTGAGTTAAAGAAAGTTTAGATATTCAGAAAGTAAAATAGAAAATATTATGAATTATTAAATTAGACAGCTAATCAAGGCAAAATTGTTGCCGAAATATATTGCAAATAGGTAAATAAATGCATAAAAATACAATTTTTAAGTATGAAATAGAAAATAGAAATAAAGCACCTAAATACACTAAATTAATATGACCCTTAAGTCAAGAATATAAATTTAAAATTACTCAAATCTTTTTATACACTTTTTAAGTGTGTGGGTAAAATACAATAATTTTATAACATTACACAACTGCAATAAATTTAAATGTGCAATTGAGAACTCATTTGTTTTTTCTAATTAAGTGAATTCTTTTCCACTTTTCGGAACTGCATTTTTGAATGTTCCCTATTTAAAGCTATACCTTTGATACAAAATTATAAGATAAAATCTTTAGCCTACTATTGAGCGATGTTACCAAGCTCTTTTAGCCCCTTTCTATTTGAATTTACCTTATTTTACCTCATGCGTAGGCCTTAAAGTAGTGACTGTAAAGTCAAGTGCAAGAAAAGGGGGCCAAAGTGACCGCCATGGCAATGGGGTGTGAGGTGCGAAGGGACTTTCAATACCTTAACCCTCGCCATCTTCCGGCCAAACTGTAATAAACTTTTGTGCTGTGGCCTTTGGACATCTTTACAACTTGCTGCGGCTAGCCAGGTTGCCACCACTCAGCTGCCCCAACTGCCGCCAACTGCCCCACGTGCAACGCCACCACTTTAAATGCCTTTGGCTTTTATGGGTAGCGCTTTACGTTCGGGAAAATGTACGAAAAACAACGCCAGACAAATGAACTTCAAGCCTCATGAGGCGAGCATTTAAAAAATAACTAAGAATATTTTACATCAGTCGATTGGGCTCTAAAAAGTTTATGGCCCAATTTATTGGCGGTCAACCAACACCCAATTGCTTTTTCTAAGCCGAACATGCATATACGTATATATAGATATATCTAAATGTGCAGCGTGGTGTTAACAGTTTTTTGCGCTAGTTTCAATTAGATTTTTATATTGGCTGCAATTTTTGTTAGTTGTAAAACCAAAATTGATTTGGTATTTGACAATTTTTCGGCTTGTTCTCTGTTCGACCAAAAATTGGTAATAAAAGAGAAAAAAGTAAAGCGAAATTAGATACCAATTTTTGGTTGGGTATATTTTAAATGGACAAGGGTGTTCTCTATAAAATAAAGCAAAACATTTCAAATGGAATAAATACGTTATGTAGCCTATACATGCATAGTGGTTAATTATTCAAGTAGTGGTAATAATGGTTTCCGACGACATGACCTTAAAAACTTTAATTAAATTTGACCAAATTTCTAATTTTGTATTTATACATGTTCTTATTTCGATTTACCATCTCCTTCAGGCTTTTCAACCTGCCAAAACAAGGGCGAGCTAATACAACTTTCGTCTGAATAACATTTGTTTAGGACGGCATCAAGTTGGCGTTTATTTATTTAATGCCCAGCACAGTGGGTTAAAACTAGATGTGACCAAGAATGAATGCTATTAATCTCTTAAGTTTAAAGATAATTACTTCTAGTTATAAATTGGTTTAAAACTATGTTCCACAGTAGCTTTAACTGGGATGGCCATTGAAATTTAGCGTTTAGGCCAGCGCAGTTGCCAAATCGTGGCACCCTCCAGGATGGCAGACTGTATTTCCGAGTTTGCCCATTAAAATGCTGTTGTTTTGTCAAATAATTTTCACTTTTATTGCTGGGGAAAAAAGTGTATTTTGTTTTTCCCTATTTTTTTGCCCATTTTTTGTTTGCATTCTGGACGTCTGCGAATTTTTAATCATTTGCAGCCCGAATGCCGGTGCTGTCTCAATGTGTCTGCTAAATGGTAAATGCAAAGTCTGAGCAGTCAGACAGGCAAGTTGAGAGCGTGAACTAATTAGTGCATTAGCATTCAGTGGCATGAATTTGGCGCAGTCGAAAACTTTCACTGTAATGTGGGTTAGGCGAAGTTATATATTTTTCTGCGGCTGCAGGCGATGTACATTTGTGTGTGCACCCGAAAAAGATATATATCCCCGAGATATATATCCTCGAGATATATATCCACGAGATGCCACCACTGACAGCAGATGCAGATGCCTGCTTCTGCTACTGCTGCTGTAATGCTTGACACATTTGTGCATATAACAAGCTGTTGATGCGGTTAATGTATCTGGTGCTCATTAAGGCTGCATATCCGATGGATGTGATGTTTAGTTATGGATTTGCTGGATTTAACGCAGGCTCAACGCCTCAAAATGCACTCACCGATTGATGATTGATTAAAATTGCCCCTAAGTAACCATGATGAGCTCAACTAACCACGCGACGGCAATGCAATTAGCAAATCAATTCCGCAACTCCGCAATTCTGCAATTCTACAATTGTTCAATTGAAATTTAAATTAAACAGCAGCCACGAGGAATTCGAGTCCTCCGTTTGGGACAGCGGACAGGAGTTGATTTTCATGTAAAACAAATATCACTTAATGTGGCCACGGTGGCGCAGTTCTACCAGGCTAATGGCAAAGCAAAAAGGCACGTATCTGCCGGACACTGGCCACTGGACAGAGTGTCCTTGTCCCCAGGACCTCAGGACTTGGAAACTTTCCGGCACGTGTGCGTGTGCAGCTCGTAAAAAGTGTGCATCAGGTTGCAGAAGGGGCTACTGGTGTTGCTGCTGTGGCTGATGTTGCTGTGCGGCATTAATAGCAACTGGCGACAAACAACAACAGGCAGCAGCAACAGCAGTAATAATAATATGGCAAAAGGCTGGGCGGCAGGAGTCCAAGGTCCTGGGACCACCTGGTGGTCTTAGCTGATGATGCACCATTTCAGGACGCTGCTCACTGGACGCAAAGTGTCATTGGGATTAGGGAAACATCAAGGACATTCGGGTAAACAAACAACAAAGGCATAACAAATTGTCATTTCCATTCCAGTCTAGTCTAGTACTTAAATTGGTAAATCAATAGACCTCTGGAAAACATTAATTTGAATGTTGAGTATATGCACATAGCATCAAACAGGCAAAGGTAGTAATAGAAACGTTTATTGGACTAATGTAAACGGTTCTCTTTAAAACTCATTTAAAGATTGTAATAGACCGAGGGCTAACTACTATACTAAGAGTTTTAACTATGGAAATAAATAAATAGCAGCCAAAACCACTGTTCTTCGGCTCTTCAGCTCTATGACACTTAATTTTAATAAACAAAATACTCGGCGCGTGGACCGGTGTCAAGGATAGAGAGTGATGTAATGGTATGTGTGCTGCTTTTGTGTGGGTGAAACGAAACTTCCAGTTGGAGGAAAGTCTAGAGGAAGTGCAGTCTCTGCTCTGATATGAGTGTTTTTTACTGCTCTGACGGAGTTGTAATGAGCCGCACGAGAAATGCAAAAACTTTTTCGGAACGAAGCTTTAGCCCGGCTAAGTCAGCTCTGCAACTGGGCTTCCCAGGAGATCGATGTCTAACCATAACTCAGCCAGAGTCGGAAAAAGGGGGCAGAACGGGCGGGCATTAAAGGGAAGCATACACGTTAAAACAAAATTATGGCGAATCATGTAAATAGTCATGAAAATTCTATATACCTGTCAAGGAGTACTGCTCTTACAAGCCAACTAAATATGATTTTTATATGATTCATATATGATATGAATTCTAGAGAAATTTAATGCTATTTCCCAATTTTCTCACAGTGTAGTCAAGGTATACGACGTAAACGAACTCCTTCAATTTCGACTACCGCCGAACAGGTCGCACGTGCTCTTGTCATTTTACTTTTAAAACTTTTGCGTTCTACTGTCGTTTTCGATGTTGTTGTTGTTCTGTTTGTTGTTGTCGTTGTTAATGTTGTTGTTTTTAGTTGTTGCTGGTGGCTGGTGCTGTTTTGGCTGCTTTTCAATTTTATTGTGGGTAAAACAACTGGCACTGTAAAAGGCGTCAGAGTGCTACGTGATTTACACCTAGCCAGGATGTGGATGTGCATTTTGTGGGCGCATCATTTTATGATGGCTGCCTGAAACCGAACTGCTCTTGTCCTTTTGCTTTGGATTCCTTTTCAGTACTTCTGGAGCTGCTTCTCCTGCTGCACTTACCACATGTCACGCCCTTTCACAGCTCCCTGAATCGCAGTTTTCCCAGCACCGGGAGGAAAATCAAGTCGAAGATCATGCTTTAAGGAAATTCCTTTTTTAGTTTGATTTGAATTTAAAATAATCTATTGATGTTTGTACGATTTTTAAAACAAGGATATCTTAAATATATTTCAAATTGGAAATGGTTAATGCTAACCATTTAAGCAATTTAATTAAACGTATATCGATTGATTGAATTAAATAATAAAAATATGAAGTATTAAAATCTAAGTGATAGCCGAAATAAGGTATTTTATGTAATTAATATATTTAATGTAAGTTACTTTGATTTTTTAAAAAACAAATTTATAATGCAAATGTTATCTGATGTATTACCAAAAAGTTTGTAAAAAGCTGTCCTACCCATTTTTCCAGTGCCAACCTGCCAGCCTCTGCTTGTTTTCCATTTAAAGTTTATAAGGTGCTGGCTGCTTTTAGCTGCCAGTCTAGATGTTTGTTTATATTTTCGTTAATGCTGCTCATCCGCAGTCACAACTTCCAGCTCGACAACTTGCCATGCCCATCCCCATACCCATACACCGATTTTTCACGGCGGACTTCCAATTTTACAGCTCCAGTTGATTTGACTTTTACGTACGTGTTGATGCGAGAGGTCGAGCCGCAGCTTTGGTCACGGGGCATTGCATTTGAAAAATATGGTGTCGGGCTGGGAGGCGATGGTGTTGGTCCTGCGTTGTCCTGCCAAAGTCCTGCCCGGCGGCCATGTCAAAGTCAAAGCCACGCGCCACCATTGTCATTACACGCGCGGACGCTTACACGATTGAAGGTTTGGGGATTGGGAACCGAGAATCGGGGACCAGGGACCAGGGACTACGGACTGGGGGCCTGCAGGACGAGCTGGGGACCATGGCCAGCGGGTTGGGTTGGCTAGAAGGGGGGGGGGGGGGAGGTGGTGCAGCGGACCCATTGCTCTCCCAAGGATGCATTGCATTTTAATGAAGATATACGGCGCGAGCAGCGAGTTGAGTTGCGTTGCGTTGCGATGAGTTGAGTTGGTTTGAGTTGGTCGTGTGCGAGTGTCAGTCGCTCTGCTCGCTGTGGCTTAGTTGGAAAATTTACACGCCGCTTTTTCCGCCTCCTTACCGTCCTTGCCACCCAACGCCAAACCAACCCGGCTCCAACCACCCAGCCACCAGACCCTCGATTTTCTATTCGCACTGGGCCTGTCAGTCAGCCAGACTTCGCAACTCGTGCTCGTTCTCCTATATATTTTATACCCTTTTCGGTTGGCTCCATTTAAATGTCATCGACTAGACCAAGGGGCTTATAAGTTATAATATAAATAATAATTAATAATAATATTTACACTAAAAAAAGGAATTCAAATACTAAAGCTAATTATAATAAAAGAAAGAAATGCTATAGAATATATATATATATATGATGTATATCAAATGTATGTATGCATTAAATTTATGTAAAAATAGGTGATTTTCTATCTTTA
This sequence comes from Drosophila melanogaster, assembly GCF_000001215.4. Lineage (NCBI taxonomy): Eukaryota > Metazoa > Arthropoda > Insecta > Diptera > Drosophilidae > Drosophila > Drosophila melanogaster. Next base: position 18,524,235 of record NT_033777.3, on the reverse strand, counting down.
CAGGATATTCTAGCGAACTATTTCTAAAACTTTATATCCTTTTCGATATCCTTTTTTCCTTGCTGGCGGGCGCGTGCCTTTCATTTTGAGCTTGTCCAGCGGCGTTCGTTCCGCTAGCGTTGTCGACATCCACGAGTTAGCAATGTCACTTTCTCTCCCGTACCTTTCTCCTTTCCCCCCAAGCCCCCCTTTCAGCCACGCCCCCTGCCTCCTGCCCCCGCCACTGCATTTTTGTACGGACGCCAGCGAGTGCGAATGCGTGGGAGAGTGCAATTTAGCTGCCATTTTGGTTAGTTTTGTAAAATATTTGAAAAATGCAAATCTGATTTGGTTGCGGGCATGAATGTTTATTAACACGGAATTTATTCATGTTTCCGGTTTTTTGCTGGTGTGAAGAATGGAGTGAATGCGTGCCTGTTTGTATCTTGATAACTGACTTAACATTTTTAGGTGGAGTGTTTATAAACTGGCTTAGATTTAATTAAGAGATTGTAGACGATGCAACTGAATTCTATTTGAAATATTTTAAAAGCGTACTGTTTTCCATATACATATGATGCATATTAAATTGAAAGTTTTTCAAACATTTTACTTTGCGCTTTAAAGGGCATACATTATTTAAGATTCAATGAATTGCTGATCGGATCGATTTAAAGTTTACCCACTGACGCCCCTTAATTGCCGGAAGCTCTTAAAGAAAAATGGCAGGACAGAGCGTTGAAAACTCTGCTGGTCACATGAATAATGTATTAACACTGGCGCACCATTCTTTTTTTTTTTTGGCCAAAAGTGTGCAAAAAAGGCGCCAAAAGCGACAGCCGGAAACTTTAACTCGGCTCTTTGTCTGTTTGATGCCTTGGATTCCGTCTGCTGTTTGCTTTGATGTCGGGGCCAAGTTCTTGTGGTTTTGGCCACTCTCTTTGCCTTTCGCCTTTTGCCTTTGTCTTCTTGGCAACTTTTCGCATTAATTCTGTTAATAATTTTTAATGTCTGTACAGCGGAACGTAAAGTTCACCAACTATTTGAACACATGGTAATTAAAAATTTAATTGCCTTGTCAATATGTGGCTCGAACTTTTTGTTCCTTTCATTTTACTTCCGGATAAAAGTTAAGTAGCGCCTTGTTAAGTGCAACCACACATTTGCATTACAAATTAGCCATTCAATCGATTTTTTTCCACCAAGGATATACTAATTATTATGTTTAAAAGAAAGAACAATTAAATATTTGCGGGACTTACAAAAAATCACTCATACGCAACGTTGCCCATTGAACGTTCTTAGAAGGGTAGTTGCTGCCCTTAAACTGCATATACTCTAGACCTTCTCTCACTATATTTATCCCATATCCGTCTCCATGCGCTCATGTCTGCCTATTAGGTCCTGCTAATAGGACCCTTTAAGGACCTCCACTCGCACGCTGTCCAAAACAGCAGGCACTTCCCATTTCGCCGCATGGCATGTGGCAACTATTGGGAGCTGTCAATGCAGAAGCCGCTTGACGTGTTAATTCGCCAGCTGACACGCACAATCCAAAACACACACAATAAACACACATCCTTCCAGCACACACACACACACACACGCACACACATCTACGCATATTCAAGTACAAGGACCCAGGCAAATGGCTGATCCGACATGCAGGCATTCTTATTTATGGCAGCACTTCCTTTGCGGTTTATTAGCCACGTGCCTGCATTTCACAAATTCCGGCAAAACAAAAGGTATTCCATATAAATGCAAATGTTCGCAGGCAGCTGCTATTAATGCATATTTTACAATGCATAAGTACTGCGTAACTGCCGTCGACTACGGTGTACCTTTTTACAACAGGACTATTTCATTCAGTAGGGCCTGCCAATCTCTGGAAAAGTTAATATACATATAATTTTGTAAAAAGGGAAATTGTTCACTTGGTTAAGTGCTCAATTAAAGGCGGGAACGTATAGTTTAGCCATTGTTTTAGCCATGCATGACGTAAAGGGAACCCTAACAGTTTGTTATTGGTTTGGAGTCGTAAGTAAAATATTTATAATCAAAGAATAATTATTTCTTTTCTATTCTTTTCCTTGACTTGTTTCTTTTAATTAATATTTTTAGACCCAAAATTGTAAGAATAATAAAATTAATTTGGCATGTTACTACTTTCTTTCTTTTAATTGTATATTAAATAGCTCATGATAGACACAATAAATTCACAATACTTGGCAAAATGTAAGAATAACACCATTTCTTGGCAACGGAAATAGCCAAATATCAATGCAAGCTGCTGGCTAACACACACATGTGCCGATAACATTTCGATCTCGGGGTCACTTAAATCAGAATTAAAGACTATGCAAGAGTTTAAAGGCTTTGGCAGACAGGGCAGCCATGATTTTCAATGGCAACAGTTGTGGCAACATGTAATGCTGTTTCCTTCAGGCCAACAACTGCGAATCGGGGAAAATCGAAGGGGGTGGGGGGAAGTCGAAGTGATTCACGGAAAAGCTGCTGAACATCAGCATGTTAAATGAGCTGCTCTCTGGCTCAGTGAGCTTGTAAACAGTTTGGCACTTGGAAATAAATTACACACGCAATATCTGTAAATCGTTTTAAGAGTCGAAACGAATTGAATATGTTGTCCGGTCGAGTGCAGATTATATTTGGTTAACTCCCAACCGGAGCTGGCCAAAACTTTTCCGGCTGCGTAATAGTTTATTTATGCAGCACGGGTTGGCCAAAAAAAAACCCTAGTGCGGGCTGTGACAGCTGTAAATGCTGCGAGTCTTTACAAATTGCCAATGGTCAAACTTTGGCATGCGTCTATCGATAAAAGTTTTTAGCTCCCTCGCTTAATTTGAAAGTCAAGTAACGGCTTGGGTTTTTGCATTCAACGCTGGCTGCCGCGCCACTTGATTGCCACATTTGTGGTGCGGCTGACAGGCGTGGCCACCAATATTTGGCCAATTCCGATGCGGATTTGCCAGAAGCGCTTTATTAATGGCGTCACTTTGGTTTTATTAGAGATGGGCGCTTTTGAAATATTTAATTAAAATGCTCTAAGCTAATGGTAAGATATTTCTATTTCCCACTGCAAAATGCCACAAGGAACTGGCATCCAGCAGAAAGATACAAATTTTATCAAATTATATATAGCAATATTTTTATTTTTATTTATGCATTGTATCCTTAATTCAAAAACTAAGGTTAACTATTTTAAAAGCAGCTACATCAGCTTAATTCTATAGTATGTTAAATTCATATTCTCGACCATGATCTCAATCACCAGCTTATTTTAAAGTCATTTAGCCAGTGCCATTTAAACGAGGCAACACTTTGTGCTCGACTAATATTGCATTACAAAAACAATTGAATTTATAAACTAATACAGTAACTAGGTGGCGTTGGGTGGTGCAATGGCAGCAGTTTGCTGATGAAATCGCAAAGTTGGAGTGGCGAGCACGTGCGGCACTTTGTGCAACACCGCGATGTAGATCCCGCCACGGACATGTGCCAATATGGACATGTAGGAGTATGTCCAGATATATATGTATGTGTATGCAGACCCACCTGAAAGCCCAGCACATAATTGGCCATTAACAGCGACCAGGCCACAAAGCACAAAGGACGACACTTAATATTTTTATCCACGAAATTGAGAAATTGAATTAAAAAGTGCGAAAATTGACTGCAAATCTGGCGAAAGGCCACGCCCCGAACTAAGCATAAATGTAAAATTAATTGAATTTGCATTTTGAGCACACACACACACACACACACACGCGCGTCGCGGAAAGCTTTAATGACGCCCGATTTAATTGCGGCGTGGACCCTGAGGTTGGACACGTTATAAAAATAATCCCAATAAAATGCATTTTTCATGTCAAACGCCTGAGCTGGCGGAATAACCTGAATGCACGCACAGGACTTTACGGAATTGCATGCAAACAAACCGGAACACAGAGCACCATCGCCTGCCACGCACATGACTGCAGTCCAAAAATTGTCATAAGTGGGGCTTTCGGTGCAGGCGGGGATTTTGCCGGGTATCAGCTTTTCCCGCCCCCAAAAGTGCACTCCCTCTCTCTCTCTCTCTCTCTATTTGAGCATTATGTAATAACAAAAACAAAATCAAATATCCAGCACGGCTAATCAAATAGTCGAGAGGGCAAACATTCAAAGCCATTTCGCAAGCAAAGAAACCCCGGCCAAAGAAACACAAAGAAACAGTCATTCGATGGCAAAAGGAGCTAATGGAGGAGGTACTGCACAAATCAGCTAACAAATGAAGCATATTACTAAACAAGTGCACAGCTGGCGGGGCTGCCCCAAAGTTATGGTACTGTGAAAAAAAATTGTATTTCGTTTTTAAAAACTAAGCAAAACTAGTTAATAAAAACTTGTTTTCAACTAAACAAATATTCTGAATAGGTTCTTGCTCATATGCCATGACTATAGAAAATTCTTCGTAGTAGAAAAGATCCATTTAGTACCGCATATCCTTTGGAATTTATTTTGCTCAGTGCAACAGCCAGGACTAAGAAGATTTGTCTTGGCCGCAAATTCAATTTATTTGCGTCTTAAAGCGTCACCAGCGCTATAAAGCAATAAAGCCGGAAAAAGGATTATCTTTCAGGCTGCCTGCTCCGCCTGCGGGTCAGCAAACGTCTCCCGAGTGGGAGCTCCGGAAAAGTTACTGCAAAAAATGGGAAGACGCCTCGGCAAAAGTCAGCCAAAGTTGCAAAGCACTCGCTGATAGCAAGCAACAAAGAAGTTTTTGTAACCAACTCGAAAATAAAATAAAACAGCCAGCATAGGAATTATAATGGAACACAAAAAATGGCATTCTTAAGCGATAGCAAACTTCTTTTCCAGACGCATGCTGAACAAATTGCAGGCAGTGTACCAAGTGGTTCAATTAATTGCAACTCACACAAAATGCATAATGAGTGCCAAAAGGGGGGGAAATTTCAATATGCGACTCCAGGCCCTTTTCCCACTCCCAACTTACGGAGTTATTATATTTCCGCCCTTGCAACGCCCCTCCAGCGAACTTATCATGCATTATGCAGCGTGTGTTGTGGTGTAAATGATTCCATCGATGCCACAACAAAGGCAGCAAACGAGTGCGTCTCAACAGCGAATTTGCGATGAGTGCGTGAGTACGCCTATTTCAATATAAATCAATTACTTTGATAGTCGTGCTTAATGCCCTCTAGTTAAGACATTATTGAACAAGGTGAAAACTACCGAGCACTGTTTCTGTTATAATTATTTTAACTACTTTAGAAATGGACTACAATAATTCGGAATAATTTTAGTATAAGGAATATAACAAACATTTGTTGGGATTTATTTAATGGTGAGACACTGTGACCGTGAAATATTGCAAATTTCGCTCCTACTTTCACTACTTTCTTCATTCAAGAACCTCATCACTAGTCATTAAAATGGATGTGCATATATGCAAATGGATGTAGGAGTGTATTTCTGGGCCCAGAACTCTCAGTCTCAGCGGCGCACAAAAGTAGGCAACAAAAACCGTCGGCATTTGTTGTCCGCTGCCATTGTTGCCGTCTAGCGGCTTTTAACTTGACGCCAACGCACTTAGGACAACGCACACACACACACACACACACGCACACTTATTCAGACACTCACACCCACAAATGCATCATATCTTGACTCATTAACAGCCCCTGAGCGCAGCGCTGTAAAAGCGTTCCAGAGCAGAGATTACTTTGCCTGATACCCCAAACACTCCGACGGGCATTCTAGTCAGCAGCTCTGCCAATTTGGCTTTAAATCACTAAAAATAATGGATAAATAATTAGGGAGAATAAACGAGTTGTATGTTTGTAGAATTTCCACATACCTAAACTTTTACAATAGCAAAAAAATTCGTAATCCCACTTAAACAACAAACAGAGGCTCATACTGTCATTTTAACAATATTTAAAAATTCATTGTGTATTTATTTATATTTATATTTATTAGTTTGGAAAATTTTTATATTTGATATTTAATACCATTAAGATTGATTTTTGTTTTTAATTTTACTGTCATATAAAATAGCTTGCATTTCACGGATTTATTTCTGCAAAGAAAATACGTATAGTTTTCATAAATTTTAGTTTCCCAAACATTTTTGTTTTGCAAATATTTTATCATCACTGGCTTTGGGCGTTTGATTCTCGACGCTTAGCGCTCGGAATTCAGTGCTCAGTTCAGTAGGTGACACCATTGCGTTAAGGTGTTTTGGTCGGCCCACAACGTCTGGCCTATATTGCCACATATGGCAGTATATGGAGCTCCTCCCGACTGCCACACAGGAGTCCTCATCCTCGATGCAGTGCACTAGACTGCGTGCACTTGACGCTATTGCTCCACATTTCCTTCACTTTCGAGAGTTAGGGTGCGTACATACAGTGGCCGTCAAAATAATAGCGGAGGCTATCGTTTATTGAGATTTATGTGGGTTGTGCATATTTACAGACTATCAAGGAGTATATTTCAAATCTAGCTTTGAGTGAGTTATACAAAAAATGTGATAATATGTAAAGATAATTACATGTTAAACTATGTACTACCAAAAAGTCTTATACTTTAAAAACGAATCTGATTTTGTTACTTATTAAAATTGCAAGAATTTCAACCGCATCTGGACATTTGGGCAGGTGCACTGCCACCTCCAATCCGCGCTTCCCATTCCCTTTGTTGCAACAACACTCTGGGGGGCGCCATTAGTGTCGCGGTGCGTGGCATGAAAAAAAGTTGAGCCAAGTAAGTTAAAACAATTCGCAACGTGCGTGCCGCAAGCTTTCACGTAGATTTCCGATATCCGTATGCTGATGTACAGTTTTCAGCTGCCTGCCCTAACTTTCGCAAAATGCTCCTTTCTTACACGTAATTATGCAAAAGTTAAAAGCAACCATCATCGACTGGGTTTTCCTTTTTTTTTTGCTGTATATATTTCGACGTCTTGCCAGTCAGCCAGCCAAGCAGCCAGGTAGAAAACCAGTCAGCACTTGAGCTGTCGCTGTCGCGTTAAATTATGCAAAAATATATATATATAATAAAAGGAAGGGAAAGGCAGTGGAAAATGGCTGAGAAAGATGAAGGAAAAGTTCATTAAAACAAAAAATAAGCAACTCGCATTGGTCATCACACCGCTGAGCACTTACTGATTTTCCCTTTTCGGTCGTTATAATTGCGGCTGGGAAAATGGATTGCGAGACGGGAATCCTGCGAAATGCGGCTAAATGTGTTTGCCACTTGATGCCAATTGGTTGGAAATTTGCGTAAACACGTCGAGTGTGTAAAGTCGGCTCCACATGAGTGGGCGTAAGGCGTTTCGTGGGCGGGGCTCTGGCTCGGACCGCAGTGTAAGCATTTAATTGCAAGTGGCTTCAAGTGTTGGCCGATTTGATGGTAGGGAAATAATGAGCCGTTTATGTTTACATGAGCAAGTGGAGAATGTTGGCTGGGATTGCTGAATATTTGGAATTTGCGTTTGATGCGAAAGCAATGGTACAATGTAATTGTTTTGATCATGATATGTAATTAGATAATTGCCTTATCAAATAACCATTAATCGGTTTGGATACTCCCATAGAAGCCTTTCGAATATGTTTAACACAAAGGCTTTGTAATGTGCAAATTGGCAAAGATTTATTATATCCCCATAAGCTTAAAATGTTTATATTGGATTGTACAGCTTAGTACGCATTTAACAAATGATTATTGTTTGCTTTATATAATTGTAAATATATTTTTTGCTCAATTAGAGGACTGGTTTGGCTACCTAAAAATAATTGTTTTTAAAGTCTTGTTCTTTATATCTTGTACTTAAAAGTACTTGTTCTTAAGTTTTCTCATCAAATTCGTGGTCAATTCAGTCTGAATAGTTGCCGATTTATTAGAAGACCGTACTATTTTATGGCTATAAGCTGTAGTAGCTTATTAAATATTTACAAGATAAACCAGCTTAAAAGCCATTTAACAATTGTTCACTGAAGATAAACGGCATCGTATAAATTAATAATTTTTATCGCTCAATTAGGAGGCACTTGTCTTCGGCTCATCCCATGTGGCTGGCCGGCCAAGTGTTCCCGGCTATCTGATATCTGATATTTCCCACGCCAAAGGCCGATGGCCATTGTCGCCTCGTTACGCGTTCGTGGCAATTGGCCGGCACTTTAAGCGACAAGCCGGCACTTAATTACATGTGTAGTCCGCTGCTGGCATGTCCTCTGCTGTCAATTATGGTGTGTCCGACATGTGTATTGCATCTGGATCGCTTTGGGTGAGCAGGGGGCTGGGGGGCTGCGAGTTAAGGGTCAGGTCCTGCCTGGTGACGGGCAGGGTAAGAGTATCAATCACGACGAACATGTTAAAATAATTTCATTTCACAACCGGAATTAAATGCAGTCGCGTGCGGGGCCCATTTACATGACACGACTATTAAATTAAAAAACATGAATGGACAGCCACAAAGGCGGTGAAGAGATTTTTTCGCGAGAAAGGGCTTATAACTTCACTAAGAAAAAAATGTGTAATGAATACCAGTAAATATTCATCTTTAAAGTATTCTCCTAAAAACAAGTTTAATGATACATAAGTGTAGCTAAGTAACTCTAAACTTGTTTTTTAATCATAGCAAAAACCATTTGCTCAAAAGTAGAAGATATTCTACATTCTACATTCTACAGAACTTTTTCAAGTGCATTCGTTCAAATGCCATCGTTTAGTCAGAGGCAATCGGTGGCTATAAAAATGCTTTATTGACATGCCAGCAATCGCCCAATGTTTGCTTTTAATTTCAGCAGCTGTGCAGCGCTGCCCTGTCATAATTTGTCAATTGCGAGCTAATTGTTTTCTCTTACCACTCATTTTGTGTGCTTTCAGCCAGAGCCAAAATGATGGCGACGTCACAGGATTATTTTGGCAATCCATACGCCCTTTTCCGTGGACCGCCCACAACTCTGCGGCCGCGCGAGTCGCCGCTGGGCGTGGGCCACCCTCACGGTCATGGGCACCTGCACAGCCACGCCCATGCCCACGGGCACGGCCACGCCCACTCGCATTACGCGGCCTTGGACTTGCAGACGCCGCACAAGCGGAACATCGAAACGGATGTGCGGGCACCGCCGCCGCCATTGCCGCCGCCACCGCTTCCGCTTCCGCCCGCATCCCCTAGGTAAGCCTCCCCACCCCCCCCCCCCCCCCCGAAAAAGAGTAAAACCAAAATGGGGGAGGAAGAGAGAAAGTGGGCAGTTTAACACCAGATCGAAGACGAGCAAAGAATTGCGGAGAAATCAAAAAACCAAAAGCCAATTCACATTGGCATATCATCAGCAACACACATCAACACACTTCTCTGCTATGTCTGCAATCAACCAAAATATCGAAAAAAGAAAAACAAAAAGAGTCAACATCAATTTTAAAGTTTTTACGTTGGTTCAAAAGAGTTTAAAATGCCCTTAACTATTAACGCCCAAAAGTAAACGTAGATTAAAGTAATATTAGCCAATCAATCGTAAAATATCAGCTTTCATTTTTTAAACCTTACCAATGGACTTTGATCCCATCAATTGCAAATCTAAAGTAGAGAAATAGAGAGAGATAAGAGATATAATATCACTAACCAAAAGTGTTTGCCACGAGTATTAAAATGTTAACTACTACAATAGAATACGTATTATGTTTAATTCGCTAGTATGTATAAGCAAACTAACTGCAAGAAACAACACCAACTAATTAATATTCAATAGCATAATGCTAATATCGTAAGAATATCATAGATTTAAGGCAGAGCATTTCAGACAGCACTTGTACCGTTCTAGACTTAAGAATTCGAAGTATACGTAACTCAAGCAATTCAATAACAATAACTAAGTAGAAATTCTTTTCAAAATAATACTATACACGAATACTTCAGTCAAACCCCCTACAATATTACTGAGATAAACATATAGTATTATATAGCCAAAGCCAGGAAAGGAGTTGTAAGCCATTGCATATATATATTTGGTAGATAAAGAACAGCTAACGAAAGGGTCCACAAGCTACCCATAACTTACTTAGAATAACTAAACACAACTAGCCAAGAAGTAGATATACATATATATATCGAGTTTTGCTAATATCAAAGTATACGTAAATTGAAAACCAAGAATTTTGCCTAGCTTAAATAACACTCTTTCAAAGCAATACCATAAACAATAATTACAAGTTAACGCAACTAAACACATATTGTATACCAGATAGTTTATGCCTAAACACTACTAGTAGCCCTAAGTCCTAGGCATAAACCGAGCACCACGGCGAGATATGCACCCATGTAAAATGCAGAAATTAATTACCAAGAGTACAAACTGTAAAGGAAACCCCTATTGAAGCTCAATTGGCCAGCCCATCTAGTGTAGCACTAAGTAGTTCGTAATCGTAAGCAATTGTAAGGCAAACACTTTTCAAGTGAGCGAAATATCAAGCAAACTGTGAGAATTCGAGGACGTGTGACGATGGAGCAACCCTTCCCCCCCAGATCGAAAGAGAGAGATATCATCAATCAACATTCCCGTGCCCGGAGGAGCTGCTCTTCAATCAACACTCAACCCGAACTGGGCCCTCAAAAGCCCGGCAACCTAAAGTTAGTCCTTTCATTAGCCTCTTCTATCAATTAGTTAGTCAGCCAACGTTTCTCTCTCTCATAATTCTAACCGAAAGTAAGCATAGAAAAGAACCAATACTTCAATCAACATACCCACAAAAAAAAACAAATTCCCACCAACTGGCGCGGTAAGTGAAGAGCCATTTTAATTATAGCCTTAAGCCTTAAGCCCTAGCCACTGACTAGCCAAATGTAGTTGTCCAAAGTAGTGAATCCCACCTAGAACTCAATTCAACTGCATTTGGATGACGGGCGGCATAGAGCCCATTTCCGGATTTTCGCAAGTTGCAACCGATGATCGCCGATGATGCATGTGATAAGCAAGTGATGAACAATCCGTAGCAATCAGGCAATAGGCCCCTTGAACAAATTTAACTTAGCTGCATTTTGCGCATGCCAAATGAAAAATAACAAACCGTAAATTCCAATGGTAACTAAAACTAGCAATACTAACTCTAGCCGATGGAACATGCAACCGAATTCGTTAAATTAACATTCAAGCCAAGTTACACATGCAACTTAATCGAGGGGGGAGCAAAAACGGCCGAGCAATTATTTCGGTCGGTCCGTGGAAATTTAAATTTAGGAATTTCCTCGCGACTATCGCATTACTTTATACTTTATGCCCCGCCGGGCGATAATCAATTTTAGCGGAAATGTCTCAACAAGCGTCTTAAATATGCAAAGTGCAATGGCAAGTTGACATGCTAGACGTTCGTTAGAGTTCTGCCAATTATTGTGGTCACACCTGGCAGGAAAAAATTTTCGAATTAAGCCATTTTCGACATGGGAAACTCATTTGCAAGAGGGGCTATTTACTTTTCCTTTTGATATTTACATTTTTATTTTTTACATAATCAAAATGTCGCTCTATTAGTAATATTTCATGCAAATACATATTCCTTTTTTTTAGGATTGCTATCTGGGAATCTGTTACTATATAAACATAAGCTTATAGATATAGATATCACGTTTCTTCAATAACACATTTGGGTAGCGTAACTATTTAAGTAGCAAAACTCGTTTTAATGCAGTCCTTGCTAGTGAAGTGAAAAATTTCCTTTATTTCGGTTTTAGGGCATGTTAACATGTTCATTTATTGAAAAAGTTCTGCTCAACTTAGGGCCAAGTTTCAATTCTCCTGGCTGGTAACTGTGACGTGTGGCATGGCATGTTGCCAACACTGGTCATGCACTTCCTGTTCAGGGAGCTACAGCCGCCATGTGATTAAGTAACACATGTAACTGCCAAAATCACTGGGCTTTCTCAGGTGTCCCAATGGACGAAACATGCTAATTTGCCAAATGGCTGCGCCACGGGCCACGGTTTAATAAAATGCTGGCTGCACAATTCATTTTGGCGAATAATTGGTCATAAGAAAAAAATTGGTATGAAGCTATAATAAGCGAAAATTTACGCTATTGAAATTTTTAATATATGTATTAGCATTTGCGCATCCTGAAACCTTGATCATACCAACGGGAAAACATCGTTAAATTTCAATGAAAAAATATTTTCTTTCTGATAACAACCTAGTTGTTTCCCGTCTTAACTATCTAATTAGTTAAGAAGCACTCTGCTTTGCCATATTAATAAAGCTTACTCGGGGGTATTTTATACTTGCATTCTCTCATGGCTTAATTTTGCTTAAATTAAATACAGCCCATTTCATTTACTAAGCCAGCGGGCCGCTTGCTTTCGACCAGCCAAGAGCCAGGCTAAGCGACAATTTGGTGGCATTTAAGAAGGTTGCAGCATGAAATGCTGAAGGCCGAGAGTAATCATAATAACCATAATAATAATGGCGCGATGGCCCCAAGTCATGTTACACCATTAGCGCAAAGAGTCCATGGAGAGCCGTGGAGCCACGAAAGAGGCAAGCGGAGGAGGAGCTCCAGAGGTGCGCCTGTAAATGCAATTTAATTCCGAGACTGTGAGCGCCACTTGGCCAGGTCTAATGAATGCAGCAGACTGTGGAACTGGCACAGGACACAATACAAAAGACCGGAGTTTCCTTCGAAGTTGCGTTCCCTCCGTTTAAGCCATGTTGTTTGGGGGTTGCAAACAAGGCAGCCAGCATCCTGTTGTTGGAAAAGTGCGTATCTCATCCTGGCTCCCTTCTCTCGCCATTTATCTGGAAAAGGAATCGCCCATGGATATGGCCAGCTGAATACCTGTAATTAAAAATTGTGCAACCGAGATACTTCCGTTCGAATTATGTGCACTTATCCGGCAGGAAACTCCGGCAATAGAGGCAAAATTGTTATTGACCTGCTGCAAACAATTTGGAGTGTCGGGTAGTAATTGCGGAAGTGTTGGGAAAAAATGAAGCACCCAACACCTGGGGCTCAAGTCAAGTCAATAAATCACAATCCAGAAAATCAGTTAACAGGACTAAATGCCACCTAGACTGGATAAATCCATGCCATGGATTCACCCATGGCTCTAACCTGTTAACACATTTTCCAGCTGACTTTTTGCCACTTGCTGTTTGCTGTTGGTGCAAATGCTCAACTTTTTGTGTGCTTAAATGTTTTTTTGGCCCTTTTTATGCCAGGAAACAACAAAGAGGAGGTTTTTGTTTCACCACAGTGCTTACACTTCAAACTGTTTTTGTAAGCTATAGTAATTATTTGCCTGCGAATGTAGCTTTTTACAAACACTTAAAATGTGAAAGCTCGCAGTTCGGTATGGGATTTTATTTAATATAATATAAAATGTATTTTCTGTTCCTCTGAATTATGTGTAGTTACTGGCAGACTTTTGTTTAACGAAATAATTTAAGCATTTTTGTATAGTTTTGTTTCTCTCAGTGCCTGCCACGTCCTTTGGGGAAAGTTTGTCTGTTCCGTGGCGTAAACGCAGCGTGTCGCCAGTCGGCCCCCGCTAATTGGATAAGAATCAGATGTTGGCACTTCATAAACTGCCACCGCTGGCTCATTAGGGTCTTGGGTCAAGACGGGATCAAGAAAGTCAACCCCAAGTTTCAACCAGGGTCGCCAATGAATTTAAAAGGAAAGTTTCTAAACTTTTGTAAGGTTTGTAGTCCAAACACACGGCTTATAAACAAATATTATTGTTCGATACTGATGTGCCAAAAGGAGTGCAAATAAGAAAATGCATTTTACTCGTTAATAAAGTTGAGTTTACTTTGTCAGGAAAAATCTTTTTGATTGCGGTATTTAGAAATGCATTCCAATTAAGCTATCCATTTTTTTTTGTATCACTTTCTCTTTTATTTCATTTCCATAAAACTGAAATGAAAAAGAAATCTTCTAAAATGTATTTGAATTTTTAAAAATGCACTTCTATTTAAGCTGCATCTTTGACTTGCTGCGCCAAATGCTCTGACTAATTGCCAAGAAATCTATGTCCAGCTGCTAACAAATTGTCGATGAATTTGATTTCGACTTTAGCCATTCGGCTTGTTGTTTAATATTTTATTAAAGCAACACATTCAAAGCAAAGCTTAAGCACAGAGACAAACAAATTTAGGGGGAAAAAGGTGATGCTAAGACCCTGGGACAGACTAAACGAAATGCTCTTTATAATTAACTTTTGCAACTGGCAAGTAGGGATTTCCACGTATGTCTGTACTTTGTGAAGTTGTCACCCAAGTGTGGTAACAATGATGGTGGCAAGCGAAAATGAGAAAAGGATGTTTCCTAGTGCTACCGACTGTGGCCAAAGGCACAAATCATAATTTCAAATATTTTCCAGAGCGCATACCGTATTTTATTCATGTCTGCGACTCCCTTTACCTCGACATTTCCTCCCTTGACTCATCAACTTTTGTATTGTGAGAAATCAACTTTTCACCTGCATTTGATGCCGCACTTGATTTACTGCTGATTACATTTTATTTGCACCGAATGTCTGTGGAATCGGTTTTTTGGCCAGAGCCGTATGTGCAAATAATTCACCGTCTGCAACTTAAGACTTTGCAATTAGTGCGGAGTGCACATTGTGTACAGGCGGCGTATGCTTAATATTAATCAGGTGTTTATTTGCCAATTGAATTAGTTTAATTAAACGTAAAGCGGCCACTTCCACTTGGTGTGTGCGTGCAATTGGAATTTTAATTGCATTATTAATAATACGCCCCTATGGCTAGTGAATGATTTGGCTCTCGAGCAAACACGCATACGTACATATATGCATGCTATTCGAGTGATTACGCATACGCACCGTGGGCGTCAAAGCACTAGTGCAAGTGAGGCAAATATGCAAACACAAATTACATTGCTTGACAACAATTTGGGTCACTTAGCGCTGCAGAATGTAATATGCGTCGGGGTTATAAAATTTCCAGACAAATGTGCGTGTGCCTGGTGACTCGACAATTGCAAATCACAAGCACTTGACTTGCCAGCTTACACAGTCACGTGCAGCGCCCTGGAAGTTGAGAATGATTACAAGGAAATAGATGGCCCCGACCAAAGCCAACAGAGAGTTTCTCATCATTCCCAGTGGGAGTTGTCACAGCTCACTGAAGGAAATTAAATACAAATGTTCCTGGGAATGTCAAAAGTGAATCGCTCTTGAAGTAAACAAAATTACATAGTCCCCTGAGCTGGAAAGTGTTTGCTGATTCGCTTTACTGCAATAGAAACTGTATAGCTAAAACTTTTAATTTCAACGAAACTCGTGAGTTATTGTTAACACATCCAAAAGTCAAAGACAAGCTAAGTTTTAGCACTAGTCCAAGATCTCCATTACTTTAATCAGTTTTTCCGGAATTTTTTGCTTTTGATGAACTGTTTTTTTTTTTTCAAGTGAACGAGACGCTGCGTTTGAGTGTTGCATATTTCATTAAAAATATGGCATGCCATACAGGAGTGCAACCCTCAGATCGAGTTTAAGGCCCAGACCGATGTTGAGCTAGAAAATGGCGCACACTAATGCACACGCACGCACACACATGCGTAACACTTAAGCGCCTTACCAACAACAAGTGCGTAAGTGCGTGGGGTTGCGAATTTGGGGGTGGTGTATTGGTGCACAGTGAAAAAATATTTCAAACTTACTCTTTATTGTTTATTTCTTTTAAGAATAAAAACGTTGAATATTGATTTAATTATAATTCAACGTTTTATATTCCCTTAAAAATATTTGTTTTATTTTTAGAATCTTATTTTGCATTCTAATATCTATTTGAGCAGCTGTTTAGTTTTCTGTGTAGTTGTGGGCGGTGGTTTGGGTTTGGGGATGATTTCGCAATGCGTGAGTGGGCAGCCCCCGTTTCGCAGGCAAAAGTCGAGAGGGCGTCGTCATTTGTGCGTGGGCGTTCGAGATGTGTTTTTTAGCCCCTTCTGCCGCCATTGCCCACCCTTGGCGCCCTGATTTCTTTGGCCACCTCATCCCTTGTTCATTTGTTTGTTTCTTGGGGGGGCAAAAGTAAAACTTTTTCCTTTGGGGTCGCGGCTGAAAAACTTGCGGACGACGAGTGTACCACGCAGCCTAATGCAACTTATTGAATTTTCGAGTGCTTGGCTTAGTTGATTTTTTCCCTGAATCTTTTAATTAATGCAGGTAGCTGCACTTCAGAAAAAATACAGCAGCAGTACGCAAGCAGTTATAGAGTCCGTGCATATAACACAAGTGCCTTTTGTTTGGCCATCGCTCAGACTAAGAAAATCTGCTGCCTACTTTTGTGCGGCGTCTCCAGCAAGCCTCAAAGTATGCCCCTTCAACCAGCCCCTCAGCCAGCCACGCCCACCTGGCATTGACAACCGAATAGCGGAATCGAGTGAAAAGTATTATGAATGGAATGAATAGTAAGAATAGACAGAACAAAGGAAGCGGGCGAATGGAAAGCTGGCAAAGAACATGTAAATATATTTCTATTTCGCTGGGGAATTTAATCTAATTAACTTATGACATTTAGCTTGAACTACTGTGCCAGAAAGACAACAAATGAAAATAAGGAACAAACACCTGATCAGCTGACGAGGGGGTCGTGAGAAATAGTGAAAAAAAGTTTTTTTCTATCAAATTCAGTCAAATTTTCAATGCTTCTTTGTAACAAAGCTCAATATATAAATGCTATTATTCGCAAAATATTTAAAGAAACGTTTTTTAAAATTTTTATAATTTTTGCAACCTGCTTTTTCGAATCAAATCCATATGAATATGAAAAATTAACCCTTGAGACAACTTTGAATTGAGTTTTGTAACTAAACTTGAATCATTTTCAAGGAAAATATGCAATTATGAGGGGAATGCTCTTGTAAGCAGTTTCAAATTTGCGAATGACTGAATTTGATTCCCATAAAAACTCTTTTGCCAGCTTTTTGTCGAGGGCATTTCACTTCTTCTTCCGCGGAGCAGGCACTTAATTTATAACTTTACCAACAGAAGTTAGAGTGGGTGTCGTTAAACCCGAGATGCTTGTAACTGCAAAGAGCTCTTCTGAAAGTTAATTGAATGTAAAATGAATATTGCCATATTGCCACGGTTTGCTCTAAGGAATAATTATTTCTTTTTGCTTATGAGGCATATAGAATCTATAGGATAAGATCGCATCTGGAAGTAAGTATCTTATCCTAGCTGAGAATTATCTTTTTTGAGTTCTGAATTTTCCGTTCGCACTGCGCGCCAAAAATTTGCGGCTCACGAGCGCATCGCCAACGTGCCACAAAAACCAAATGCGAAGCTGCAACAAATATGCCTGCATTCTCCATAAGCGGCTTTAGTAATTTTGAACATTTTGCCACCCATTCCGGGGGCACTTCTTTGGCAGTTTGTGCGGCGTGGCCAAAAGGGGCCAAAGAAAATGTAACCTTCAGCCGGCTGCTGCCGCCTTTTCCTCTTTTTTTCGCTGCTGTCACAGTTACCTGGTCGCCCACATTTACCTTTGGCGCCATGTGTGCGGCCCATAAATTCCGCTCAGACGGCCGGTGCATTTTTTTACTATTTTTTACTATGCACCAGCTTTTCGCACTGCACTTATTGTCACATGCAGTCGATTCGAAATTTGCGGATGGACTGCCAATGCAAACGGTTAGTAAATGTCGAATCGTCGCGGTCATAAAATCGCTCGGTTTTAGTTTCCCATAAATGCTGCAAAAGAACTCAGTCCGCAAGTGAGTTAGTGCACAGATTACACAGTTCTTATCGTAAACCAACAAAATAAAAGATCAATTATTGAAATGAATAGGCAGGCAACAGTAATGCAAACAAATTAAATTAATTTCATTTCATTTCCTAAACACCAAGAAGTCTTCAAAAAAGCAATTACCCATTCATACGTGAGTACGACTGGACATATTTCGATTTTTTTTTTTCTACAGGGGATATAAATTCCCATGCCCTGGCTGACAATTAATTGTTTAGTTGCTAACTTAATTGATAAATTGATGGACATTTAAATGCTCGAGCCAGGAGCCATTAGGGAGTCGCATCAGCAGCATAATAATGTCAGGCCATGCCAACGACCATTTTTGGCCAAGTTTAGGCCAAAGCTACCGACCAGAGACAATGCAAATTTCAGACCAGATTCCATTCCATGACACGGCCCGGCCACTGTGCCTGTTTCGGTTTCGGTTTTGGGCTCGGGCCTGGGGTTTTAGTTCTCAGCTCTCTGTTTTCAGGTTGCCCATTTTGGCTGGCCACTGGCATTGAAATTGGCCAACTGCCTGCTCCCTACTCCCTGTTCCCTGCTGCCTGCTGCCGGGCTGCCCAATGAAGCTATTATTTGTGGGCCTGTAGAACACAATTGCCGTCCCAGCTCCGCTTGACTTCCTGCAGGCGGCCTCCTCGTAGGTGTCACTTACATAAATGGCAATCGGTGCACTGCGAAAAATATAGGAAGTTTACTTCAGTTTATTTGGGTATTTTTTGAGTGCTACCATAATATTACCTTATAAGTTGAAACTAAGTGGAAGTAATACACAATAGGGAACTATTTGATGGCTCTAGATTGGTAGTAGCCCAAATTTAAAGGCCAACATTCCCTGACTTATCTAGAAATTTTAAAAGGGAGATTGAATTAATAATTTATTATATAGTTATTGTAGTTATTGTTTATAGTTATAACCATTAATGAATCACTTCTCAAGTTCTCAGTTCATAGGTAAAACATTTGCATTTACGATTGTGTAGGATTAGTATCGATTATCTGTTGAATTCTCCAGAATAGACTTGAATGCACTTTTCTCCATGTGCTTGACTTTTCATGGCTTCGAGGGAGGATTGACTAATCGACCCGTGGGGCGGGGGGCAGGGTGCTTGTGGCGGGACTCCTTCTGAACCCCCGCCGCACGTGCGCCGCTGTCTTTCACTTGTCCTGTTGCTTTTCCCTCCGCCACGGGAGCACTTTTCGCAATTAGCCCGACGAAATTATCCGACTATCTGCTGCTATCGTGTAGCTGTATCTGCCGTTTGTATTTGTATCTGTATCTGTATCTGCAAACGCGGCGAGTGGGCTTCTGCTGCGATTGTTGCATGCAACAATTTAACTAGATTAGACCCCATCGTCGCGACGATTGTTGCAGTTGCAACTTCTGCTGGCTACCGCTGTTGTACCATAAAAAATGGCATTCCTGACGGAAGAATCGTCTCTGGTCTAATCTAAATGTTTAGTCCGGACATTTGATGGCCAACATGCGCCGTCTGCCGCTGAGTGGCAGTTCCAGCTTCAGCTCAAGCTCCAGCTTCAGCTCCAACTCCTGCTGCTGCTCCGCTGTCAATCCGTACGTCGACTCTTTGGCCGCCGGCTGAAAACGGTGGCACTTACAGTTGCACTTGCGGATTGCCGGCAGTTGCAATTATTGGAATACACTCGGGTCCCGGGCGACGAAAGTGTGGAGAAATTCACTGGAGTGCAGTGGCGTGGCGTGGAGTGGCGTGGAGTGGAATCACCGACTGATGCCGCATTAACCCATTGACCTTGATGCTAGGTGGGGGCGGCTGAGAAGGCGTGGCATCAAGGCAATCAAATCTTTGCGGCACGTTTCTGCGCCACTTTTCGGACGCCGAACGCCTAACACTGCCACAAAATGTGAATTTTTATTTGAGAAAGAAATCTTTTAAGTTATTATATATGTTTAACAATCAACGTAGGTATAAGCCACATGAAATATATTTGACATACAGAAGCATATACAATTTTAAGGTTAATAAGTACCGAGGGGCCTGTGTTCCAAACACAACTTTTGGCTGAGTGCATCGGAGCCGAGCTTAACAGCAGATTCGACACCCAGGAAAAATCAATCGCGCAAATCTTATCATTAAAACATCAAAAGCTGCCAGTTGGCCGGCATGTAAATGCTAGCAGGCAGCAACTTAATTTGCAGCAGACGATGACGATACAGGCGACACAGCTGCAAGACATCAGCGGCAATCAACGGCAGACAATCAAATTGAGAGGCAGAAACAGCAGAAGCTGCAGAAGCAGCACAAGCGGCAGAAGCTGCAGCCCCCAAATGGCCGAAACGGCAAGGATAAAATCAGCAGGTGCCCCCCTGCAAGAGCAACAACTGCAACGAAAGAGCATAACAACAACCACATCAGAGACTTTTCCATCAAATAGTGACAACCGGTTTTTTTTTTTTTGTGATTTTTCAAAATCGCATTCGTGCCGGCAACTGTAGATGTAGATGATGAGCAGGATTAGCCGCAACATAGACAGTGCCTCCTGCCTGGCTTGCCCCACCTGTATCACCTGCCCCACTGGCCCCGCCTTTCCAATCTGCCACATTCGTAGGCCCCCCCTGGATGCACTGCCTCTTTGGTGAGTGACTGACATGCAGAAATTATGTTTTGCCACATGGCAAACTCATTAGATGCCTTCGGCTACTTAACGCCCCGCCGCATTGGCGTGCAAATGCTAATCAGTGTCAATTGCAATTAAATATATGTGAGGCACACTGGTCACAGGGATTACCAAAATAAAAGTAATAATTTGAAATAGATAGATTCATGTTAGCAATGTTCCAAAAATGTAGTATCCTTAACATTTATAAATAGAAATGTTATAGTTCTGCGAGTTTAAGAATCAGATTACCAAATCTAAAAACTAAAAAATTTATTGATTTTCCCCTGTGCTTATACGCTTCGAAATGAGTAACATGCGGTTTTAATTTACTTAACTGGAAAGTGTCAAAAAAAATTGGTAATTTCTTGGCTCTTGTAAAATACTTTGAAAATGTGAAAACTGTAAAGTCGCCTTAAATTTATATTCCCAAATTATTTTCCTTTTGATGCAGAGCGATGTGGCCAGCACACAGCTGAGACCAATTTCCTGCCATCAAGCAAATTGAATTAAAATTCTTGTTAAGCTTTGTCGTTACTCTAAATCTTGCCACGGATTTCAGCAGCGGGAGGTGAGCGGAAAATACTTATAGAAAAAAAGAAAATGCTGGCAACACGCTGGCGAGATAAGTCGCCTAATAACTTCATCTTCATTGCTCAGCGATTTGTTGACTGTTATATTTTAGCCAGGACAAAAGCCGAGCGCTGCCAGCGGTTTTACAGTTTTGTCTTTGCTGCCGTTGCAAGTTGATGGTGCACCTGCAGCAAAAGTGGCCGGCAATAAATCTCAATTTAAATGGCGCCCCAGCCAGCATGCGTGGCCAAAACGCTGGCCGCTGCTTCTTGGCCTTCCACATCTTCCACACACCATCTACTGGTTTTCCTTCAGCTTTCTGCTATCTGCCTGCTACTTGCTGCTTTCTTTTGCCCCCTTTCTTTGGGTCCGCTCATTTGTAGCAGAGCGCGTCAAATTTGTTGCCGAACCAGTTCAGTGTTGGTGTGGAAAATATAGGATCGGAAAAATCGAGAGATAGGTTGCACATTCGAACTGTACCTCCGGTGTCCGTTGCATTTCGAAATGCGATTTACTGTGCCAAAGCGCGATCATTATCCTAACGCAATTTATGCGCCCCAGCCGCGCCCCACGCCCATCCTCTAATTGCAGCCAGTTTGCTGATGTTGTTGATGCTGTTGTTGATGTTGTTGTTGATGCTGTTGTCGATGCCGCAGTTGCAGTTGCAGTTGCATTGTTAGCTACCTTTTGTGTGGTAGTTGCTCGGCTAACTGCCATCAGCTGCTAACCGCAATCACAAAGATGCAGCAGCAGTTCCTCTAATGGCGCTAATCATTACGAAAATCGAAGGCTGCTTGATGAGAGCAGCGACGAGAAAAGCAGCAACACCTGGGAAAAATAAATTATTAAAATTATAAGGAACTGCAACTTTAGGATCTAAAGGGCAATGGAAACCATGTTCTATATTTTCCATTAAAAGAAGCTAAAACGATCGAACTACTTGTATTATAATTAAATATTTTAAAATTTATATATATCTGAGAAGTTTCCAAATTACTATAGTTAATGATTAGCAATATGTCTACTGAACTACTTTTCGCGCAGTGCATGCAACTAAGTACAACTGGTTCTGCACGCGTCGCTAAATCGATCCTGAAGCTGGCATTAGCAGGCAATCTTTGGTCTTTGTCTTCCTGCCATCAATAAGATCGTTTTGAAGCGACATTGATCCGCCTCCTCCCGCTCTCAGATCCACACCCCCTTCCTTGGGATTCGATCCCAAAGATCGGTCATTCTCCTATGTATTAACATAGCCATCAACGGATTTGTCGGTCTTTATCAATTACGCTTGGTCTGTTCTGAATTCTGCATTCTTCGCTGGCAATATTTTCCAAGAGCAAGTGCCATCGACAGCGACATTGACTTCGGACATGTCTTCGATTTTCCACCACAATAAGAAAAATCTGCATCACGATGAGAAGGATGCCTTCCCAGGTTGGATTTCTAATCTTGTAGGCAACAAGTTGACAGGTTTCGCTGATGTGTGACTAAGATTTATTTGGGAAATGTGTAGGCCGATGCCACTCTAGATGGTAGTTATAGGATAAGCCTAGAGAAGGATGATACATATGTTCTTTATATACAATCGTTTATATATAATCGTTTATACACACTATTAAGAATGTAATAACTAAGTAAATAGTACTTTAGTGTACAAACTTCAGTAAATTCAAGTCGCATGTAAATCTTTACAGACCCTTTGTGATCAATAACCATTAACTATAAATCATCCAAGTGACGACTATTTTCGCAAGTGCCACAGCTCCGACTTCGTTTCACACAAATCAAATTTTATTTGGCTTACCCAGAATCCAGTTTGGCACTTGAGTGTGACACCTGCATAGCTGCAATCCCTCGCAGATTTGTTTATCCGCCCCCAATCCAATCAGTGTTCACACAAAGCCACTTCGGGCTGTCTGGATGGGAGCAATATAAATGTAACATCCGCAAATCTCTGTTACATGACACTCTCCTGGGTCACGTCACCGAAGTGGGATGATGGATGACGGGATCCTGAACTTCTGCCACTCGAAACGATATCTTCCATTGTTCTGATTTCGGCGGCGGAAAAAGATGCCGCGGAAGAAGTCAGCGCTGTTCACTTGAGTGGATTATAATTTCCGCAATGGCCAATGGTCGTTAGGGGCTAGTTAAAAAGCAGGTGGAGGCTGAAACAGTTAGCCAGTTAGAGATCTTTCAAGGACACATAACGGCCGGCCAGTCGAGTGACAGCTGCGATAGCGGTAAACGTCACACACAGATACTCAGATACTCAGCTGCCCAGATGTTCGGATGTGCAGATGCACACTCGCAGATACACTCGCCGACTGAACGAGAACAACAAGTGCAGCTGACTCTGGCATTTGCCAATGGAAATGCACTCAAAGCATGCAACACAGTCCTTTCAGGAATATATATTATAGTATTATATATTATATATACTATATATTATATATACTATACTATATATACTATATATATAGTATATATAGTATTGAGAAAAATATATATAATTTTGATTAACTTCCAGATAAAACTGCTTTTCTTAGATCAAGAAAATTCACAAAATATTTTATTCTTCAATTTATTTTATTCCAATACCAATCGAATTTGATGTAAGCAAAGATTGCGTTATTTAGATATTTGTTTATATTATTATTATTTACTTCCAAACTACGGCTTACTTACGTTAAGTAGTTTCTAGAGGAAATGAAAAAAGAAAGAAATAATTATATAATCTTAGTGCATTTTTCCACGTGTGGGGGATGTCGTCTTCATTGCGACGGACGGACTACAAGACAGCCCAGGAGATAACTCACTCTATAAAAATTCGAACAGCCAGCGATCCGAGGAAAGCCAAAAGCGAAACAAGCCAACATAACAGGGAACAATAACGAGAACAAGCAGCAGCCTTGATAGTCAGGCGATAACAGGCACACACAAAAAATGGAAAATGGGAAATCTATATGTGCGGCTGAAAAGGAAGCGAAAATCGAGGAATTTTCAAGTGGATTACCCAGTTTTTGTTCGCTGTTCGCTGCTGCTGTCGCCTGTTGTTGTTGTTTTTGTTGCTGCTGCTTTTACCCCAAAGCCCGGCAGTTGCAACGTGAAAATAAATAAACTTGTGGCATGATTGGCTCTGCATGATTAGTCACATGCAGAGGAACGGAGTATTAGCGGGGTGGCGGGTTGGCGGGTTGGAACTAGTGCCAGGCTTAATAGAATTGATACGAGTGGTAGCAAGGCCGGTCATAAGATGTGCGAGAGATAGCCGACGTCAACTTGCAGCATGCAGCATGCAGCATGCAGCCAGCAGCAGCAGCAATGCCATTTATGCCAGCAGCAGCAGCAACAACAGTTATTGTAACAATAAAATTAGCTAACGATATAAAGGCAAGGCAAGGCTAAACAAGCAACAATAACGGGAGAAAGAAGCCAACACGGCGGCAGAAAAAAATACAAAAAAAAAGAAATAGAAATAGAAATAAGCAGTGACTGCAACAGGAACAGAACAGGTGGCAAACGTGGCACGACCAAAGGAACCAAACCAACAAACGGCGACTGCTTAAGCTGATTCTGCCACACGATGAAAAATAACACTCATCAATTCAATTAGTTTGGGATCTAAAATATAAATTGACTAAACGGGCCAGCAGAAAATGACGCCTACTTTTTGGTTTATTTATGTTTTCAAATTTTTATACATTTTTCTTGGGGCTAAAACTATGGTAACCCACAATCATAAATAATATTTATATATGTAAAAGTATAACTTGGTGAAAACTTTATAATTATTTCATAATTACTTAAACGTTTTTATAGTCTTATATTTTTTTACAAACAGATTCATTCAAAGATTATTTACTTAATAATAGGTGTAATCTTTATTCGCTAGTATAATTCCTAAATGTATCTCTAGTTTTCCCTCAGTGTTTCTAATACTGCCTCCATCGAATGCACTTGGCTCCCAAGTTAGTGCAGCATGTAAATCATATTCAGGCCCGGCTCGGTTACTGTTTTGGTCTTTTCCTTGGCTGACTTCTCTTACTGCGCTTTACGGCGCTTTATTTGGTATTCAATTTTCAAGAGAAACCTTTAAATTGAACCCTGGAACAGGCGGCAGTCTAGGGCAATCCGACAATTGGAAATCGCCTTTACCCGTACCTGTTGCCACTGCATCAAACTAGGCGCTTTTAGCCAGAAATTTATTGATTGTCTGCTTCACGCTTTCCTTGTTTCGCCTTGTTCCCCAACTTGCCATCTCCCCATCGTCGTGTTGGCCTTGTTCTCGTTACTGCCAACTCACATTTATGTCGGACTAAGCTTGTTAATGTCATGTACTTCAATTATTTTATTAACTTATTCCCAGGCAGGCGAAGATGAACACATTCCACAGACTTTGATTGCGGCATACAGAGCGTATGCGTTATATGTGAGGAATTTGATCGCTATATTCTGTGTGATTAAATATTATTTCGTTAATGCAGTTGAACTTAAAAGATCTTCAGGCAATTACTGGAATCAAGTTTAAGCAGATTTTCCCCAACTTTTTTTTTCTTGTTTATGTTGTGTACGCTGGTATTAATTGAATATATTTAAATAATTTCAAACATCATCCGTCATAACTAATGACGGGCAGCGAAGAAGAAAATCAATTTACATAAAAAATGCATACTCCGTGGCGCCCAGCTAAAAATATTCGGGCCTTGAGAAAAAAACAGGATGAGAAAATCGAGGAAAATCCGCTGTGTTGGTCCATTCGCTGGTCACTCAGTTGGCCATTGAAGCGGCAAATGCGATGCAGATGCAGTTGGAGTTGCGTGCACCATTAGAAAGATCCCGAATGGCAAATGGAAGTGGATGCTACATGGTGGAAAATATGATGATATCGCACTTTTCTATTTAGTTAAAAATCGCTTTCAATGGAAGACTTAAACTCGCACTGTCAAACATACATATTATTAATTATGGTATAAATATAGAAGAGTTTTAGATTATATTAGATTTTAGATTAGATTGAACTAGGAGTAGAACCCTACGGTTTTTTTCTCCATGCACCACAACGATCCCGTTAGCAAAGCAGCGTGAAGCATCTGCAGCAGCGGCGGGCCACATCCGCCAGGTTTCATTGATGCTCGGGCCCAGACCCAATCCGAATCCCAATGCTAGTATCAGACCCAGTCCCAGTACCAGTCTCGAACCCCCAGTCCCCCAGCCAAGTCAATCAGTTAGCCAGTCAGTCATTCAGTCAGTCAGACAGACATGCGCAGGGAATGGCTGAACGGCGACTTTGGCCAACTGGAAACTGGCAACAGGCAACAGGCAACTGCAACTGCATCCGCTCACGAAAAGAGCCAACTCGATGGCCCAATGGGACGCCCCAAGGATCAATGGCAGGTTTGTGCCGTTATTGGCCATTGCCGTTGTGTAATGCATGCTAATTTCATTTGCCCAACGAAATTATGGCTTTTATTAGTCAGTCGATCGAAGAGATTCCGGCGAATCTTTAGCGCTTCGAGTTATTGAATCGAATTGACCGATGAAGTGGAAAAATAGCTGGGATGAACTATAAGATTGGGAGCCTAAACAACCGAAGGAAATTGTACTTTGCACTTGTGCCCCCAAAAAATATAAGTGTAGATAATCAAAAAATAAAAAAGGGTATATAAAATATTATGTTTCCCAGATTATTTTCTAGTTTCATCTATTAGCATTTTAGTTATTAGTTTTATATAGTTTGAGCTTAAAAGTATTAAAGAAAATGTCATAACTTTTGGTAGCAGCTTGCATACGACTTTTCCTTGTTTAGTTACATCTTCTTGCATATCTGCTTTGCAATTACTAAACTGATTTATTCGGCCCACTAATTGAAGTTCCCGCTGCGTCGTTTTTTTGGCCAAGACACCTGCAACCCATAAGACGATAGATACTTTCAATTGAAATGGCTAACGAAAGCTACGGCGGCTGCAGCTTTAACTCTGGCCGATTAGTGCGCAACAAATTGCTCAGATTTATTACGCGCGGCTGCGCAGAAGCAACAACAGCAGCAGCAGCAACAACAACAACAACAGTTGCAACAACAGCAACAACAAGCGTCAGCTTATCAAGCGTCTTGCCAATTTTGGCAACGGCGACGGCTGCGTTATGAATTATTGGACACTATTGAGTGCCGCCGTGCGGCGTGCTACCAAATTTGTGTGCCACGCTGCCTCGAGGACTCGCCGGCATATCGGATGCTGCCGCCTGCCTTCTGCTGCCGCTTGTTGTATGTTGCATGTTGCTGGCGACACCAGGCAACGGCAACAACCACAGCAATTTGTCAGCGCAGTCGCAGCGTGTCTGAGAGGCACAGAGTTTGGGCAAAGCCAATGCCAAATATGGCCAGGCCACAGCGAATACTGCGAGTCGTTGGCTAAAAGCGCTGACAATTTGGCCATTTTTTATCCAATTTCAATACTCAACTTTATCACTTAACTGTTTATCATCTATTCACGCATTCACAAACAAGTTAAGTCGATGAATAAATACGAAATGATTATATGTAATATGGTTAAAAATATTCAATACAAAAGTAAAAAGTATTTTATAATTTTTTTGAAATTTCAATAAGTAAATGAAAACATTTTTTTCTGTGAATTTAGCTAAAATAAATTGAATGATATGTCTGCTTATATAATAAAAAATATCATTCAATTGTTGAGAATTTTTTTACGTTTGATATTGCTTACTTTACTTAGCTTTGTTTATGCTCTATATTAGCTCATTTATTAACTTTTTGGATAGTTTCCTCAGCTAACTTGGCTTACGTTTCCACTTAAGGGTTGACTTAGCTATTTTTTGGCAATCAATGGCATCTCCGTTGACCAGCTGGCTGGCTGCCTTTTCATCTCCTGGCCTGGCCTAACTGCCCCACCTCCTTCGTATTCCTCGAGGTTGTGGGGCTGCACTTGCCTATGCGCGTTTATCGTTTACGTTATTTCTCGGCCGCTAGTTTTCCAGTTAGCCGCAGTTAGCTGTGCTGCATTTGGCTCAAAGTGAAAGATTTACGCGGCCTCTTACGCTGCCCCCTGCCACACGGCCTCGAAGTCGCTGTTTCTGTTTCTTTTGCTCCCTTGCAGCGGCGCATGCGTGCCGTTATGGTTTATTTAATGCGTTTTGAAAGTGCATTTTCATGTTCGATGAGATTGATGAGAAAATTTGATTTATTTTTTTCCCTGCCTGCACATTGTATACTTAGTCTCGTTGGCTAGATCTGCTGCATCTGCTGGATGTGCTGGATGTGCTGCCACCATCCGCCAATCCCCATCCTCATCGTCCGGCATTATTTTCATTTTATTTCATCTTATTTTTACTTCTCTTGCCCTGACCAACTGTCTGTGTGTCAGTTACACTTGCAGGTTGCGGCATTTTGTCAGAGGGACAGTTAGAACTGAAGGCAGGTCCAGCAGCCAAGTTGGCCTGCCCGTTAAATTGTTCATCGATCTTGGTTGGATCTTGGATCTTGGAGCTAGCAGCTTGGTGCTTACAACTTCGATCTTGGCAATCGACAATTGGCAATCCATATGCCATAAATGGCTGCGCATGAGAAATTTGCTGTGGCATCTGCTCAATGCAATGGGAAATGTATCGGTTTGCAATCTTGGGCAGCCGATTGCATAACTTTTTCCTTATAGAATGGGCCTCACATTTGACATCGCAGGCCGATAGTTCAACAGTCTTTCAGAAATTTACCGAACATCTTTTTTTCGTTCTAAAGTTTAGGAGTCTTTAAAGACATACATACGAGTATTTGACTTCCTGGAAAGCTCATATGATTGAATCTTCAAAAGGTGGCTATTTCGTCACATTGTTGCTGTTTAGCTAATTACATGGTCATAAAATAGATGTCCTAGTGCGTTGATAATACCGATAAAGGGGCATTAAAAACCCGGCACCTCTAAACTTCCGATCACGATCTCCCTTGTGGCATTAATAAACGCATCGTTAAATGGACAACGGCAAAAGCAGCAGCAGCAGCAGTTAACTGGTCGGGCTGAATCTCGTTATAACTGCGATCCCTCCACTAGCCATCTATTTCAAAAAAAAACTCACACGCCGCAGGGGGGTCAAGTTGCACACACAGAATTGGCTGGATGGGTTACTTTGTCACTGGAAAGCAATAAGGACATCGTTTCCGTAGAAACTAAAACAACACTGAAAAAAAAGAATCAAAAGTAGTGGTTCCTATAGTATAAAGAGACAATAGCATATAGTAAATAAATCAGAATATATATTATAAATACAAAAATATATTTTTAAGACTTTGACAGTCCTAAAACAGTTTTAAATTAGAATGAAAGCAATCGAACTATTAGCAGTGCACCATTCAAAATGACCATACGAATCACAGTGTTGATAGTCGTCTCATCATTTTCCTGTCGCATGTTGCATAATGTTTATTAATGCACAAATTTTTACGATGCCATGTGGAACCTTTTAACGATGCCTCTTAACGATTACGCCCCATTCGGCTGGTCGATGGCATCTCAATGGTTCCAGGTCGATATGAGATGATATGATGATGTTGCTGCGATGGTGCAGCAATTGTTGCTCATGTTGCTTCTAACATACGAGCGGTGCATGCTCGATGTTTTCTTTTACGACTTGCGACCAGTTGGAACACCACTAGCCACTGGTAACAATTTAAACTGCAACAATTTACAATTAGCCACGTTTGTGCTCCATTTCGCTGTCGCTGATTATTGCAAAATGAGACAGCGATCCCAATCCCATACACACTTGGCCATCTCGCGTCTAACGGTCGAAAAAATAAATAGAAGGGGAGGAGAATAAAAAAGTGCAGAGCAGAAAAATGCACAAATGCAATGCTCTCTTTTTTGTCCCCCAGATGGCGCAGCGCTAAGCAATTAAAATTGCAGTCTCCAGTTGCTTTGCCTGCTAATTGCGACCGGCATCGAACTGCATCTATATAGCATCTGCCACGCCCCTTTCCACAATACATACCCAGAAACTTCGCGGAAAACGGAGGAGTTGCAGCTTTCGTAGGAGTTTGGAGCCGCCTTTGTCTGGTAACTTTTTGCCAACCGAGTTCGAGTTGAATTCAATTGTTCGCCGTTACTGAAATCTCAATCGATTACCAGTGCACTTGAAAATAATTAACTCATTAACGATAAAATAATATTTAAAAAACAGGAACTTTTTGCAAATCGAGTAATAGGCTCGAGGCTTGGCTGTTCTCAGATCCCGGAAATTAAATGCTTGAATAAAAGTTAAATTTAAACTGAGTATTCAATTTTATAATTTTCTTGAGCAGTGCACAGCTTACATTTTTTGTAATTACCAAAAGTTTACCCCAATTTCTTTCAGTGTTGCACCCCTCTAAATCACGCCACCCCCTTTTCGAGTTCCTCTTTCGCTATTACTTCGTATTAGAAAACCGTTTTCCAACATGGCTGGCCGCCCACTTGGGCGTCGTCATCTCGTTTGGCTCGTGTTTGAAATTTTAGTTGTTGGGTTTTTCCATTTCCTTCTTCATCGCTGATTTCGTCATGACCTTGACCAAGAAAGTGCACGCGTCGCTTTTGCCGTTCATGTAGTTGTGGGCTTGCGTGGGCGTGGCAGTTGCGTGAACCGGCAACTTTTCA
This sequence comes from Drosophila melanogaster, assembly GCF_000001215.4. Taxonomy (NCBI): domain Eukaryota; kingdom Metazoa; phylum Arthropoda; class Insecta; order Diptera; family Drosophilidae; genus Drosophila; species Drosophila melanogaster. Next base: position 18,493,607 of record NT_033777.3, on the reverse strand, counting down.
TTACATAATGCGACGAGACCTTCAAATTTCAGCAGGATGCTGTGCCAACTTTACTTGCAAAACTGCGGGTGCATTTTCCATTCGCCATTCGCAATTTTTCATATTTCCAGCCGAGTGTCAATAATTTGAAGAGTACGTGGTGGTTGGCTGTCATTTGACATCCTCACGGTTTCGCTTCTCCACCGACTGGCTATAATTCAGTTTTTAGTCAGTGAACGACTTCAGATGCTCCGCGCTGTAAGCTGCAATTTGATAAACGTGCCGACATTAATGCCGCCTGACATGAAAAGCCAGCCGCCGACTTGCTCAAGTTGGCGGAGAAATTGCTGCTTAAGCCGCCAAAGGAGGAAAATAAGGACACCATACAACAATGGGACATGGGAGAGAAGAAAAAAAAAGGAAGAGAGTAAGTGCAGTCAAAGGCGCGAACAGGAGAGCCATTGTAAGACAACAAATACAACATCAAGGACACACCATGGACTTGGCATCGTTTTGTCTTATGCGTAGGACTGTTTCCAGCTTTCAGGCATTTTGCCCTCAAGGATTTCCCAGCCGAAGGCATCCTTATTGCATTTACAGAAGAGTAGAGCCATTAATGTGGGTTAGGTTTCAAAGACTTCTATTGGGGTGCAAAATTCCTGTGCTAAATTCTTTAAGCTTAAACCAAGTAATAATAAAACGTGGAAGCTTGCATCCATTACTTTGAGTACTTTCAATAGATATACGAAAGTAAGGATTACTTGGTTGCCAGCAGTTGATTACAATATATATCAGATATCCTTACTACGAATTTAGATTTTATCTCGTTACGATTATCTTTCAGTTCGATCATATTAGCAGCCATAAAGAAAAGTTGTAATTTCCTCTGCACTTCATGTTTTACATTAAATCTGATCACCGGATATCTTATCCCAAAGCCCACACTCATAAGTAGTGGCAGCTGTGAAATTTCTTTTACGACTTTAAATTTAAACCATTAGATACCATAAAAAGAAATCAATTTCTATAAAATATCCTGACCCAAAGTGTTCGTAATTTGAGAGAAAATGTTGCTTGTGCCGAAAAAAGTTTCAATCTCGTGACAAGTCGAAACTGTGTTTTCCTTTTCACGTCAATTGGATGCAACAATGTGTATTACAAGCAATTAGAGCATTCAGTTTTATGTGGCCATCATTTGGCACGGTGCATTTTGGCCACTTGCCTGTAATTTGGGGCTCTCGCATAGTTTGCCGCTGATGACCCTAATTAAAAGCACAACCCGCACACAGAACCCAAACACAATTTCCAGTCTGCTCCTGAGAACCGAGGCCTTTATGATCGGGCGGCACAAACCGCAACTTTGGCATCAGCATATGGGGTTTGGTTGTTGCAAGTGGCGGCTTTTACGACTGCTATCGCCAGTTACAGTTAACATTATTAGGTCCCGAGCCCCACCAACAACAGTGCACTGAGAGAAAGAAGGGGCTAGACAAGTGTTTCAAGATTATATAGAATTTTGGAATATGGGAAGATGGAGTAAACTATGATGTTAAAAGTCAGAAAACAAAAATCTTTCTTTTTTATTATAAAGTTGATCAATACATCTCCCCTTTAATAAATGTATCTGAAGGATTAGCGCCAGTTGCTTTTCATTAAATTGTAGAAGTTATCCTACCGACTCACACAGAAGTATTCATATTTTCTTTCCGTGCTTCTTTGTCCGCTTAATGACTTTAATAATCCTGTCACCGATCATTAAAAAATCTTCACGAACATACAAAAGAAATTCCATGGCAGCTTCAATCAAAATAAAGTACACGCTCTTCCTGCTCGGCCACTTGCAATGTGGCCCCTGGTTTTGACCAGGCCAAAACCGAGGCAGAGATGCAAAGGCGGCAGACTTGCCGATCGGACTCTGTTTGTTCTCACGTGGTATTCAAATTCTAACAACATTTTAATGATAACCTCGGCGGACATTAAAACTCATTCAGCCGTAATAAACATTAATAACACTTTAATCCGTTGCACGGCAAGAGTTGTGCGATTTTCCTCATTTTTTCGGTGTGCAGATGCAGATGCTGCTGCGCATGCGCAGAATTGGCGACTTTCCTGCAGCTGTGCGCCTCGTGCTATCAAAATAATCAGCGAGGACAGAGATGGCAAGAGAGGTGGCAAATAGAAAGGGAGGAGCTGAAGGCAGGGACGGACATGAAAATGCCTTCAAGGCAGTGCAAACACTCGAAAAAAGGGAGATATTCCAAAGTTTACTAGTTGAAATCAATTAAGTCGATATTCTTTCATAATTCCACACGCCATGTGGCTTAATAATATTTTCCAAAAATTCTATATTTACTAGGCTGTCCTTATTTAATTACCTAATTATTTTAAAAGTATTATTGGCAGTGTGCTGTGACCGTCAGCTTGGAATAAATAATAGAGAAACTTGTTGCCGTTGTTACTGTTGCTGTTAGCTGGGCGCGTTGTAAGGCTATAAAAATGCATGTTTGCTAAATCAATGCAACAACTTGGGGGCATGGCAGCAGCAGCCGATGCCCAAGTCGAAGCCGTAGCATCAGCATGAAGGCGTCCCACATGGACCAACCTTCCAACCTACCTGGCAACCGACCAACCAACCTGCCCACCTTTCGCCTGGCATCCTTTGAAGCGCTGCAACTGCAACTGCAACGCTGCTGCTGCTGCTGCGGCTGTGTGCGATCTTGCCACTTACGTAGGCCGCGTGTGGCAGGTTGCCGTTGCATTTGCTGTGGATACAGCCTACATTGGATTTAGATGCCAATGGGTATATATGTGTATAAATATTTAAACGATATATTTTAATAGAGAAATACAGATATTATTTTCATTGTAGAATAATCAAAAAGTGGTGTTTAATATATAGATTAAAATTAATATGGTTTTATATAAATATATATGGGTTTATATAAATTTAAAATGTTATATCAATTCAATTTCAATACATTCGTCATTTGGGTAATGATAACTCTAACTATTAGTATAGCTCATCCTTCAAAAAAAAACTTGTGATGTGGGAAAATAGAGTATATATCCATGCTATTGAGGCCCCACTGTATAGCCCGTTTCTTGGCTGCACTGGGCTCTGGCCCCATACCAAGGTCTTTGAGCGGTTCTTGTTGCTGGTTTGTGGACGATAGTTGGTGGTGCTGGCAGGCCAGATCATTTTGCTTCCTAGTTGCATGTGGCCCATGTAATTGTGTGCCCATATGTTGGTGCACGTTGCACGTGTGTGTGTGATAAGTGAGGGGGAGATCTGGATGCTGGATGGGATGGTATGGGTTGAAATGGGATGGTGGCAGGGTGGTGTTGAGCCACTCGGCCACTCGCTGTGAGTTGGCCTAGCTGTTGGTGGTGCTGGTTGCTGGTTCCTGCCTGGTGGTTGGTCGTCGGTGGATCGCGGATTGCGGATTGGGGCCCGCCGATTCAGAATGTCGCTGTCCCTTGACTTCGGATGGTATGCCAGGCTAATCGAATTTCCGAGGATGCATTCACTTTGTCATGACAGTTGGACAGGCAGGTTGAGGTCGAAGTGGTGGGATCCCACAAGAGCCAATCCCATTCCATGGAGCACAGGGCTCCGTTTGCCGCAACCTGATGCGGCGAGTTTCAACCTCATATGGTTAAGAATGATATGGGGAACAGTTCGACAGAGTAGGAAATTTAACATTTACAAAATATACGAAATATATAATATATAATATATTTAATATGAATATTCTTTGGCATAACTAAGAAATTTATTTGAATTTTTTATTTAATTTGTTCATCTTGCTTCAATATAATACATTATATTTTTTTCTTTCTTAATATTATAAAAAAAAGATTTAAACCTTTTAATCAGCACTAGTTCTGCATTAATGAACAAAAGCGATTTAAAAGTCGGATTAATGCTCTTGGGTTTTATGTTCTTAGTGCATTACGAGATCGTGGTTAATGCTTTGGGCCCCTTAGATTCCATTAGTATTATTACATTTATCAGCCGAACATGTTGCCGTTGTTACGAGTCCTCTTTGCTCTTTCTATCTCCCTTCCCCCGCCAACGCCCCTCTGTCCATTGAGAGATGTTGGCCAAATCGAGACCTAGGGTCCCAATTCTGGTTTCTGGCCAGATTCTGGCCGATGGACTTCATCACGGGGATCGCACTCCAAAAGGTTATGTGCAGGGCCGGGCTCTCGGCTAAAGTGTTTTCACTGCGTAATAAACATAGAATTCAATTTTCATTAAGATGTTGCCTGATCCCTTGCCGTTTACCGTTAGCTGGCCTCCCCGCCCCAAACGGTTTCTTTTTTTTTAGGGCCTTTTCCTGGGACGAAAAAAAAGGGGGACGAGTATTTCAATAATGAATTCGAGATAAGCGCATTGGCTTCATTTGCCCCAGGTTGCCGCATGCCGCAACACTCGGGAAAAAATGTTAACAAAAAGGTTTTTAAGTGACGAGCAAAACATAGTCGAGAATATATAAAGTAATACGTGGCGTATACTTAATATATTATGGTTGAATTTGGGTTAGTTCCATTTTTAAACAATTATTACTTATTTTTATTCATAGTTATATAACTAAATAAGTAATTATTTATTTAAATACATTAAAGAACAACTCCTGGATTTTATACAACGTATTTCTTTAAATAATACTTAAATTATATTTATTTTATTAAATTCAATTAAAGTAAACATAGTAATTTTGCAGTGCAGGGTCTAGGATGTGGCTGTGCCTTTGCCCGTGGATGGACAAACATTTGTTGTTAGAGGAATTTTCATTTTATATAAGAGGCAATCGCAGTGAACCGGACCAGCCCCGAAGGTTTTCGCAGCCAGCTGGGGAAAAGCTCAGGCCGAGGCTGCTCAAGTGCGCAATTTTCTCACATGGCAGTCGCTGCTGTTGTTGTAGTCCCATTCCCATTCCCATTTCCAGTCGCAGTCAAGTTGTCCCTCCAAAAGTTGTAGATTTAAATGAACATGGCGCTGGCCAGCAGAGTGGACAGCCAGACACACACATAGGCTAATGCCCAGGCCCATGCGTGTTGATCTTCCGCATCTTCGCAGGTCTCCGGGGTCCAGCTAGAGTCCCTGATTCTGCACTTGAAGAAAATAAAATAACTTTAGGTTCACTGTTCTTCAAAACTGCTTGGACAAGCTGAATCCTCTTTATAAGTATCAAAGTTGTACTGCTAAGGATTCTTGCTACTTTAGAAAGCTTATTTTACTTAATTATATATTTTGTTCGAATTTTAGAATGGTATTTATTATAAAATAACTTGAAGATACATGCATATATGTAAGTTCTAGTTGGAGCTAAACTTACTTACTACTACTTTCTTTCTGTGTATGTGTACCTTCCTTAAACTCTTTGGCTCGATCCCGATTGCATTTTGGTTGCCTATAGCTGACACAGTTGACGAACACGATGATCACGATGCGAATGCGGATGATGAAGATTAGCGTCGGCTGGCCGTTTCAGATTGCGGATGCATCCGCGAATCTATCTGCACTGAAAATAATGAACAGCATATTATGCAAAAGGGATATTGGATGGATGCATCTCATTGACTATAATTACAGATTTAAGCATTTCTATAAATCGAATTGTTTCACCGAAGGGATATCTTCTGCCACAAGAAATATAGTTTTTATATTTAAGATAAATGCATCAAATTTCGTTTGCGTGTAGAACAAGTTTCTCGCTTTTCCTGCGTTGTTGTTGCAAGTGCAGCGGCGGCAATATTTAAATTGTTTTATACATCGTTGTGCTGTTAGATGAATTCAGCCCCCCCCCCCTCCTATATACCCCCTCCACTGACTGACTGGCCCATTGGATGTCCTAATGCGTAGAAATGCTAGAGAATCGAGGGGATTGCTAGTCATAAGGATGGTGGGCCATTCGCTTCCTAGTTGGGCCGCAATTTGATTTTCTTCGGCCGTATACCTGCTTTAAATTTCCGTTTATGCCTTCTGAAGGCTTGTAAAATGTTAAATGAAATTAAAATTTATTGCCTGGCCAGCCAGCCGTCGATTGACGTTTGCACATGGCGAATAGCCAGTTGGCTTTTAGATGGCCGCTTGAAAAGCACTTGGCCAAGGAACTTCTGTTCTTGGCGATTATGAATCTGTGCCTCCTCGCCTAACTGTTAACCAAATAAATGGTTTATTGGTCAATGATGGCGAAGGCTTTTGAAGGCTTTTGAAAATTGTTTATTTAAAGCTTAAGCGTTTCGTTATTTATTGGCATTGAAATGTTATGGAAGAAAATTAAGGTTGTGTCTAACTTTGGGCCATAAAACCCATGTTTGTTGCTTTTCTAGGAATGTAAAAGTTATTTTAATTAAGTAATATCGTGAATAGTTATTTTGCTGTTAATGCACTCTGGTCAAGAACCAATAAAGAAATAACTGCCGAACAACTATTGAAAACCAATTGATTTTGCTCTACATTGTTTAGTACAGTTTACAGTTGAGACATAAAGATATATAGCCATTTTAAATTGATTTAAAACACACAATTAATTTCGTACTTATTCAACCGTTCATACGGTGAATTTAGGCCAGTAAAAATAAGTCCTGCCATCTTCTTTGTGGTAAATTTCAGCACTCTACAAAGCAATCTCGGCCCACGATAAGCTATATTTGCTATAGCCATTGTTTCCAGATTGATCTGGCCGGTTCATTCATTCGCCGGCTTGATTCCCGCAGCTAAATATGGACATTAAACGCGAACAAAATGGGAGCAACCGCAAATGCCTGCAATTTTCCACTTGACTTGAGCGTTTCTGGACGCTCCGAGTGGCGAGTGGGCAGATGAGGCCGCCAAGGCATTTAGCCACGACCACGGACCTCCAAGTATCCCTCTCATCCCTCTCACCCCACCAGAACTGACTGCTCCTACTGATGATGCTGCCCACATTTGCCTAAAAGGGGCCCAAACCTGTTGCCTACTGAAATGTAAATCTTGATGGTAATTTTAATAGAAAAAATCGAGGCGAACCGTTGGTTGTTAGCCCAGGCCAAGCCAAGCGCTGGGCGTCGGAATAGTTGGCTAACTAAGCCTCGGCACGGGATAACACTCCAGAACAGGAACAAAAACTACAGAGAACTACAGAAGCACTGCAAATAAATACTTGTAATCCAATTTGTAACTTTGATCAGGTAGCTTTAATCACGGAAATTCCGTTTAAACAACGAACTTAATGTGATAGGACTTTTACCCAAAGAGATATTTTATTTTGATTATTAAAGACTCTGGGCCATTTCTTAATGCACTTCGCACTTTCTTCGCATAAAACACTCGCATTTGATGAAACATACCGCAATCTCTATATATTTTATTTGCTGATTTTTGCCGAGTGCACTTATGCGAGCGCTGGCAACGCCAAATGTTTATTGTGCCATATAAATGGCCACATTTGCAGTTACCCTAGGACCGCTTCTTGCCCCATGTTGCTGCTGAACGCATTCCTTCGCCTGAAAGTGGCTGCCACTCAGGTACATTGGCCCAATCTGCCGCCCTGCTTTTACGCTCCTCTCCGCTGCTTTTCATCCCGCTGAATATATACATATATATATATATACATACGTATGGCTATATGTGCGAGTGCCTGATGCTGGGCTGCATCTGCAGCGCCCGCTGAGTGGACAAACCAGATATTGATAACGGCTCTTCGATGCTGTTACTTTAACAGCCGCATTGCTCAGGCCGAGGACAGGGATTGCAACTGCAACAGCAACAGCAACATGCAACATTTACTGCTGCACACGGGCAACACTTCTCTCTGGGCTGTTTGTTTTCGTATGGAATTAAACGCCTTGGCGCACAGGTGCTGGCCAAGAGATGTCTTCTTGGCCCAGCCAGCTACAGCTCCAACTCCAACTCCAGCTTCAGCTCCAACCTCGCGCCCCATCCCGTATCCACCTCACCTGCTCAGGTGCAACGGCGGGGCTGCTTGCATTTTATTTGCAATTATTTTTGTAGCGCAAAGGAATTACTCGCCTGGAGATGCACAAGGAGAATTAATTTTGGATATTCTATATTAAAATCTAGTAATGCCGGATCTTAAAAATCCCTTGATTTTAACCAAGTTAAAAAGCAGTAACATATTTTAATCAGTATACTTCAATTCATAGCTGCCAGTGCTTTATAATTATATCGTTGTACAAATATATAAATAAATTTTAAAGCATTTAATTTAGCACCCATTGCTTTTATTAGATATCTTCTATAGCACGTAGCTTACTGACCCGATATTTGTTATTTTTAAACTGAAGCTAAGTCCATTTCTCTCAGTGCTTATCTAAAACTGCGACTTTGGCGTTGGCTTTTTGTGCATGGCTTTATCAGCGACTCCAGCCTGGGCCATCTCCTCCTTGGCCGCGCTAAGAGCCAAGCGAATTCTAATTCTAATTTCTGCAACGCAGCTGTGCGCCAACTCCAGAGCGTAGATCCCAGTACCCGGTATCCAAGTATCCAAGTATCCAAGTATCCACGTATCCAACTATCCAAGTACCCAGCCTCCAAACTGGCTAACTGAAAACTGCAGGCCTTGGACCAGGTCCAGTCCTTAGCTCCGTTGGTGGCGCTGTTGGTGTTCATTACGCAAGAGGTGAATGCACCGCCCGGCACTTGCTGGGAATTGGAATTCTGGAAGCTGGGATCTGGTCCCTGGAATCTAGAGTCCGCAATCCGACCGGGCAGCGAATCAATGAACTAAGCTAGTTTCGCGGCTGCGGCAATTAAAAATCCGCTCGAGCGTCATATGCAAACATGTTTTTGGTGTTTTCTGCGGGTCGTTCAATAGCATTTGCTAGAAATATGCAAAAATCGAAATAGCAAAGGTCAGCGGATTTGAAGGCTGTTCTCATGCAGTGCGCGCTCGCGTTCCAAATCCGATTTCGATTCCAAAACCGAACCAAAAACCAAATCCGAACTGAGCTCCGAACTCTTGCGGCGTCGAGATTCATTAACCAAGTTAATAATTAAAAATAAAACCAGGGACACAGATCGATCGATCTGCGACCGGCTTGCAGTGACTTCGCAGCGACTTGGCCAAAATTTATTACATTTCAAACAAAGGCAAACAAAAAGTTAAGACTGTGGAAGATACCAGTAAAGGCAGAAATGCAGCGAGATATATAGACTTCCGTATTTGCCAAATTGTTGTTGCCATTGCCGTCTACAATAAATTACGACAACTTGATGGTATGATGAGGGGGTGAATCTGTGGGGGGAAGTGTGGTGTGCTCGAGGGCAGTCGCGCATAATTTTGGCAAACTTAGCGAATCGAGCGAAGGTTTTTTTTTTGTTTTTGGCTTGGGACGGGGCCCCGCTAGACCAGTTTTTAAATTACATGCAAAGCATTCCAAATGCAAACTAAAACATTTATTTCTGTTTCATTCAATTTCGTCGCCCGTCTCGTCTTCCTGCGCTTAAGCGGCTCGCGAATGTATCTAAACTTTAGACAAAATGCAAACAGCATAAAACACACAAAGAAATCGGTCGAATATAAAAAAAAGCAGAGCAGAAACAAAGCAGCCAAAAATCGCACATTTTTTCCTACTTTTTTGTTTTTTGCAAACTAAAATTTATTTCAAGGGCAAATGCGCGAATTTTTTTTTTTTTGTGCGAGTTTTCTATTTTTTATTCTCCTTGCACTGCGTCGTCATCGGGTCTTCGATACCCTTACTGCGGGCATATGCCAATGTTTATAATTTAATAATAATTAATCAAAAATTAACTTATAATACAGTAAAATGTACTTAAGTACATGTCAGTGTTTGCGTTCAGTACATTTTATAAAACATATTTAACTCTTTTGTTTGAAACAACAAGTTTATTATGAGCGCATCTTGCGTTCCATGCGACCTTTGATGGTTTCTCCTGCCCATTTTAATTTTTCGCCTAATACTTTTAATAAATTGCCCGGCGCCAAGCCCAGGCACTTCGCTTTTTTCGGCGAAAACTCAACTGAAGCGCTTTAGATTTATGCGTCGTGGCAATTAAATTCATTCAACGTAATTTATGAGCAACCCGAAATACTTGAGGGTGACATAATTGAGGGCGTAGAGAGATGGCAGCCCTCATCCGAATTGCCAAAATTTGATAGCAAGTGGCAGCCACTAAATGGTACAGTTTTCTATATGTATTTGTGGGTGGAATGGGGTGGTGGGTTCAATAACCTGTCGGAATTATAAAGCGAGTAAACAAGAAATTTATTTGGAAATGGTGAGAATTGGGCTAAGTAAATTACGCACATTTGGCCAAATGCTAAACAGGCGAAAACGGGGCGGTGGGTAAACAAAGAACTTTTGTAAGACATATTCATCTATGTGCCACAAAATTACCATGTATATACGCGTATATAGTTCTCTATTAAACAGATCACCGCAGCGTGTAATATTTGCATTATAATCAACAGAATACGCGCCCCGATTAAAACCATATTGTTCTCGATCGTTTTTGGGGGCGGTTAGAGGTGTAAGGTGGCCAGCTGGCGCCCTACTTTCGCTGGTTATTTGTGCGCCGATCTCTATACAACTTTTGGTCCAAATTAGGGCATCTATTTGGGTTTATTTGTAAAGCAAAAATGGTTAATGTCTAATACGCGGTCGCTGTTAGCTAAAACGAAACACATGTGTGGAAATTCTCAGCCCATTGGAAGTCAAATTAAATTTCCGCACAAACTTTTGAATCAAAATATCTCACCAACGAATATCCATATTGCACATACGCCATGTGATCCCTGACCGCCGACTGAGAACGTACACACCCCATACCCACTTAGCACTCGTCAAATCAATTACACTTTCTTATTTTTACTTCATTTATCACTAAACGCTTAAATCAAAGAAACAAAAAGGCATTTAAAATATAGCATCTTATTTAAAAATATAACAACGCTATAAAATAAATTATAGACAATGATGTGGGGTAAATTTCTAGTTTTCACGAAACATTTAACCCCGTATTTACTTCTAAAAATATTGATAAGTAACTAAAATGTATCTTTAAAACCACATCTTGATAGATTTTAGCCAATTAAATTGGCAAATTTTTGTCCAGGTTGATGAACCTACATAACTATAATCGTGACTTGATAATATCGCTTTTAGCAATGATTTGACTAATTTGGGAATTTTTCAAGCGCTGTTCAGATTGACTTATATTAAAATTGCTAAACATAAAATGCTAAAATTAAACGGAATTTTCTTTCTTAAAAGTGAACTAGAGATTTTTTCTTAATTTTGCTGCAAACCCGAAATGCGGTTGTGCAAAAAATAAAAAAAAGAACAAAGGCAAACAGTTTGTATTTGCTGTTGTTGTTTTCGCCTTTTGTTGGTCGAAAAAGACGAAAACGGAAGACCGAAAAGCAAACGCAGTGATTACGACAAACGACGAAACGACCTTGCCAATTACTGCTGTTGGCTGTCGACCACCCCCCCCCAAACCCCATCTCACCAACTCACTCACTCTCTCTACCATTTCTCTAGCTTCTTTCACTTTGATTTCCTCGCATTTAAGTTTGCTTGATTTTCGAACTTTTCAGTGGGTGGCTGGGCGTTATCTGGCACGTGTCAAAGGTTAAATGCGAGCCCTAAACTAAATAAACTATCTGCGCCATCTCTTCTTATGCATTCTCTTTGAACGTCGAGTAAGAGAAACCTTCTTGCTTTTCTCTTGCTCGCGAAGAAAGCTCGCCAATAATTAGCGCATTTCCAACGCTCGCCGATGCTTCGGGTTTTTTTTTTTCTAGGTCTGTGTTCGGTTCCGAATTCGGTGATTTGAGTGCGTGCGATCGCGGTTACCGCATCGCTCGCCGTATCTCTGTGTGCGAAAAGTATCTGTGAGATACAGCTGGGCGTTCGAAATTCGAATTGCTTTACACGAGCGACCGAGAGATATGTGGTGGCCAAGGAGAGAAAGGGCGTAAGATAGGGCGAAAGCATTGTTATAGCTAGAAGACAGTGACGGATCATCAAACTTTCTTTGAAATGGAATTCTTGATTAATATGATAAATTTATATGCATTGCATAGCTCAATAATAGAACATTTTCTTAATTAATATTACGATTTTAAGCTAAAGGCACAACTTCAGTATATCGCAAGCATCTGTCCCTGTTTCTGGCTGTCCTGATTCTTAGCTATCTTTTGTGTGGGCATTTTTTGCAAAAGTTTACGCATCTTATGGTTCCCTCTTCCCCTTGTCAAGTGCGAAATATGTGTGGAGGATGAGTGTGCTTGTGTGTGGTATTTGTGTGTAGTCAGTAGCAGCGACAGCACTTTGAGAGCCACTTAGGTGCACTGAAACAACAGGTAAAAGCTAACAAAAGATATTCTTTGCCAGAAATTTCTTAATGATAGAGAATGAATACTAGCTTAAACAGCCAGAAAATAATATATAATTGGAAATTAAGCTAGAAATTATTCAAATCATCCATCATACATTGTCATACCATATCAAATATGTATGTTAACGATTGAATCTAGAATGAGGATCCCGGATTTCGTCCAGTGTAGTGAGCACATGTGCCACAAGAACCGAGCATCTCTAACGCACACACAGATAGCCACAGACACTGGGACAGCTTTTCATTGCTCAGCTGCAGAAACCCGCAATTCATGAAAAGGGGGCGGGGCAGAGGCGTTGAAGGGGGCCGTGCGGAAGGCGTTCGGTAGGCAACGAAGCCGAGAACGATCGCCGTTCGTTGCCCATCTAAGACTAAGCCTATTCTAATGCCAAGTGTGCGAAAGAGAGCTAGAGAAACGGAGCGAGAGAGAGGGCCGGTCCACAGAGAGAGGGAGATAGAAAGAGAGAGGGCAACTGCAACTCCAGCATTTGCCACATGCGAAATTCACCGCTGCAACTAGCGATGTTGCTGCTATTGCTCTGCCAGCGGCGACTGCGACGTCGCGTCGTCTAAGTTGTTGCTGGACGTGTTCTTTTTAGACTTTTAGCATTATTTGCAGCATTTGCAACGAACACTCGCTAAAAACAACTGCAACCGCAACGTTGTGGCACGCGTTTCTATTGCTCGTCAAGCAACAACAAAAATATAAAACCGAATATCTGAAAACAAAAATTAAAAAAAAAAAAAAATAAACGCAAGATTATACAAACGAAAAACGATCTTCTGAGTGTGAACAATCATCAACAAGCGAGTGTTGTGAATATGCGATCGGCAACGAAAACCGTGAACTGTGAACAATCGCAACACATGCGACAGTGCAACATGTGGCGCCTCGCTGCCTAAAAGCAAAAAGATAATCAAAGAAAAAGTATGAGGCGATCCTGACGGAAAAAGAGTGATAACAGTTGAAAGAATCTACATCTCTTAGTAGTTGTGACTTAAAAAAGAATTCAAAACAAACAGTTTGGGAAATGATAGAAGTAAAAGGATAAAGGCCAATACTTAGAAACAGAAAGGAATGTCGGTTATATGGAAAATTATATAAATAACTTTTAACTCTTTATTTTTATTTCAAATTAAGAGTAACTAGTAACAACAATGATAAGCACACAGAATACAAATCCTAAAAATTAAACTTTCTATCCGTTAGTAAGGGTATATAACAATAGTCTCTTTATGAAGGTAGTCTAAACATAGAATAAAGTGCAGATTTCGCCGCTTCCAAGAATAAGCTTAATTGTTCAGGAATTCGCTGTAATCACTTAAAGAGAAACTCCATTATGTGATCCATTGCGAACAGAAGTTCCTTTAAATGTAATGCAATATGGCACTATCATCGCTACATATGTACATGCAAATTGAAATGATTTCTGTAAAAGCAAAACCTGAAATTCACAAACCGAATTATAATGACAAAACCAAAAAGGTGAATAAACAAAAGGGAGACAGAGACGCAGCATAGGGTGTGAGCGGGAGGGAAATCAGCTGGTGATGACTATCATCATTATCATGATCGCTTGAATGTGTGTCTAACATGTGAGGAGCATTTCATAATGGTTCTTTTTCGGTCGGGCACTTTTTTTTTCTGTGTCTTGCCTCCTGTGCTTAATTTTCAGACAATTCCATAGAATTAAAAGCGATCCTCAGAGGAACAGGGGACACACTGGGGATGATACGGAAAGAAACCGAAAAGAATCGAGACAAAGCGAGACTTACAAAAAAGAGCAAACGACTGGCTACTAGGTTAGCAGGCAAACGTCGGCGAACGAGGAATAAATACACAATTTTATAAGCAGCCGACGAAATTCGCAAATTGCTCGTTTGAAAGCGAAAACCCTCCAAAAGAAGCACACACACCCTATTCGCAGACCCAGACACAGATACACAGATACAGATACCCCTCTGCGGATACAAAAGCCGTTCAGATACAGATACAGGGCACAGATACATCCGTAAGATCGCTGTAAGCTCTTCAAGGGTGAGGCAGCGACGTCTGCAGCGGCAGAGGCAGCGGCATGTCCAACTTGCCCTTGATCGTTGCTCGAAATGTCGCGCCGCAAAAATACAAAAAAAAAGTTTTGAAAAAAGAAGAAATATATATATATATATATATATGTATATATATAAAGACAGCAACAGCGCTGTAAACTTTGCCCATCCCTTTCCGTCCCGTCAGCGCAGCGAATTTTGGCAACGCAAAATAAATCCACCGAAAAACTCATAAGAGCCCAAAGCACGCAAGATGACCGACGAATTGAATGCTCTCCATAGAAATTAGAAGGTTTTGTAGTGCATACATTGCAATCGGTTTAAATAATATTTTCATTGATTTGATTAACATACTACTTGACTTTTGCTGTTCATTAGAGGACTAGGATAGTGATTAGACCAGAAAAGGTTCTTAAATAGTTAGCAAACTATAGTAACAGATACTTCTATTAGATGAATCCATTCAGTTTTTTAAACTAACTTAAAAATAAACTTTTCTAATCGTAGACTTCTCAGCTCAAACTTGCAACCCTTTGCAGGGTATCTCGCTTGCCCCTTTAAGTTTTTTTTTTGCTCAGTTTTCGCCTTCATAGAAACCATTTCGTTTATTTTGTTTACTTGGACGACGTGCCAAGGGATCAGATCGTAAGGGATCGGATCGGATCGGATCGCATCCGCCTGGGGTCTGGATCGGAATCTAAGCTGGGACAGTCGGCAGTCGGTTCGCACTGATGCGATTCGCAGCGAGGGCTCCAGAGGAGGGTTACGGTCTTAGCCTCAACCAGTCTTTCAACTGCTCTCTTTTCGAATCTCTTTTTCCGTCTATGGGCTCGTTGTTTGGTGTTTGCTGCTGGGTGCTTGCTTGGCTCATCAGGCATTGTGTAATAATTTGCACAAAGGAATTCCAAACTGAGAACGTGCGCGAGTGTTTGCTACAAAGTGTGTGAGATACAATCGCAGAAATATCATCAGCAAATGCCTCGTCGCATCAATGTGCCAGTTGAACTTGAGAGATACAGCTGCATACTCCAGATAATCGAATAATCGAAATACCGAAAGATACAGATACTTTGCCCCGAACCACAAACGCAGTGCAAATGTTATAGTGCTCTACCAACTACCTTCAATTGCGGAAATGACAAGGTTTGTTCGCTCATTAATATCTGCAAATATTTTATGGAAAATAAGTTTACAAATGAAGATGCGATTTTAATGGTCTTTTGTCAAGTCTAATCATTTATTCAGCTGATAAAAGTTCAAAGTAATTTGGAGATACAAATTCAGGGGGTTTTTCGGATATGTCCATGGATTATTAAGTCAATGTTTTAGCATTTATAAAAAGTACAATAAATAATTAATAAGAAGATTAAAATTTAAAGCGTTACACATTATAATAACATATAAACAGTTTAGATGTGGATGTGCCATGCTATAAATTAGAAAACTAGATGGAATACAGCCATTGTCAAGGGCATCAGCGATCTAGCCGATTACTCATCCCATGCGATCTTGTTTTATTGCAAATGTTTCGGGTTTGGTGGAATTCGGTATATTAATTATCCCACGCTCTCTACCATGGCGACCGATGTTTGCCAGTGTTTGCGTTTTAGTATCCAACTATTGCTAATTGCCAAAAGTATCTGTCGTGGCGCGCCCTGCCATTTTAAAATTGATTTTTCGCCGCGTTCTGTTTCCCATTTAATAGATTAATTTTTGTTTTTTTTTGCAAAAGCCATTAAAGATTGGTAAGTCGTCTGCTCGCGCCCATATGGTCAAAGTAACTGCCGCTTAAGCCGCTGCCAAATCGATGCCAATTTGGTCGACGGCTCGTGAAGGACAAACGCGACGCGATCGTGTTGGCTAATAGGAGCAGCAGAAAAAAACACGGCAGCAATAGCAAATCCACACTCGGAATAAAATCGTAAATGATTCAGAATATTTCACAGAACGTAAAGATAGTCATTAATTGATTTGAGATACGAAAACCCAAGAGAAATTCGAATTATTACTTTGGTTATGCTTTATAAGATACTCAAAAAATACCATTTTATATAATTTATTATCTCCTGATTGCTTAAGTTTTAATTGATTAAGAACCGCTTTAGTTGCAGCCTAACTTCGATTATCCAAGTGTATTAGCTGAAAAAAGCAAAAATCGGCGGTGACGTCGTCTTTGAAAATAGATGAAAATACGCAATGCATGCTAATTGAATAATTTGAATTGTGGCACCTACAAACAACTTGTTTGGCATTTGTCAGGCTCACTAATTTAGTTGCAGCTGATATTTTGACAGCTTTGGCTTATGGCGAGCGTGGGTGGCTGCATTGTGGGTGGATATCGAATTGCATCGGATTGCACTCGAAATCAATGCGAATGCACATTTTTGGTCAACTGTGCGCAAACACTTTTGTTTCGGCTGCGATTAAAACAAATGGCCCGGGCCTCTGAGCCACTATCGTCTGTGACTCTGGAATGATGTCATCGGAATAAAAAAGTATATAATACAGCAGCTGCTGCTGCTGGTGCTGCTGCTGCTCCGCCGCCGATCTGTGACAGACATGCAGGGTCAGGTTAAAGTTGAATCATTTGTTTATTTCGCAACACGATTTTTCTCTTAGCTCTCATCGATATGGCTGCAAACTTGGCCGCTAATTAATTGAGTCCCATTTTATCGCGCACAAAAGCCATTCGGGCAATCAATTTCAACAATAGACCCCAGATGCGTATTATTAACGGATATTCCATGCGGATCAATAGAGAACCTTATGGCTTTATTTGTTGGCATGGCCAACACGATCGGTCCTTCGAATTACAGTACAATAGGCGCTACATTACACTACGTGCTGTGCGTTTCATAAATATAAGATAAGTTAGGAGCATCAACAATATATGTATGTGTGTATCTGTAGATAGAAAAGCTCGTAAGTCTTCAGATAGTTGGGTTTAAACATATTTTTACAAAAGCCTATAAACCGCATTCATATACAAAAATATCAAAAGCTTCCATTGAAAAATATATATTATATAGTATAACATAATATAACATTTAATAATGTAATAAGGTAATATTTTTCATATGTGTATAATAATTTAATTTAAATACCTTCCCATTATCTTGGTCAACTTTTTTAAAATTAATGCCTTAAAACTTATAATCTTAAAACGTTAAAAAGAACCTTCAAACGATCTTTTAGTTCTGAAACACGCGGTTGGGCAGCGAAAACACACACAAACGCACATGCTGGTTGGGTCGCTTTAAAAAGATACAACTTCGGCAAATATCAACTTCAACTTTTTTCGCGAGATTCTTTCGGCGCTTTTCAGTTTTCAGTTTCGTTTTTTGCCGTTGGCTTACAAATAAACGGCTTTAACCTTGAGCGAGCGCATTTAGTTTGTAAGTCACGTCTAAGTCCCCGCTCAAAGGTTTTGACAGCGACGTCGCCGTCGACGCCGGCGGCGCTGCCGACAGTGCTGCCGACGCAGGCAGCGGCGCATGCGCAGAAATTGGCGATTCGGTTTTTGGGTTTTCGGTGCTTTCGGCGCTGCGTTTTGTCTTTGGCCATTTATGCCAAATTTTTCGCGTGCTTCGCTTACCCTTCTTAATTTTTTTTTTTTAGCCACGTTCTCGTTACCAAGTGTGGCTGTGTGTGCGTATTATGTTTTATTTATTTCTTACCTTTTTGTGTTAATTTTGGAGCTTGTAAGCCAGGCTGGGCTTTTGCACGCCACGAAAAAGGTTAAAACATGTTTTTGAACTAGCTTCGCTTCGCTCGCGCCATCGTTCCTAGTGGCCAACTACTAATTCTGCTGGCTGTTGTGCTCTTGACGGCCTGTTTTTGCCATTTCTTGTGGCACAAACCGTCGTAGTCATGCATCCAAAGTGGCGATTATGTAATGGCCAGAGCTCTATATGTATGTATGTAGGTATGAGTATCGCGCCAGTAATGGCAAGGTGACAGGAAAGGCGCTCGATAAAAGTCTATTTAATGGACATTTATCTACCTCTGCAATTTGCACAGAACTCGCTGCTTTTTATGGGCAGTTAATTCCGAATGGGCTCTCATTTATGGTTAATAAGCTTGGTGCAGCATGAGAAAATCTCTCGGTCAAATTCTTAGTCAGTAAGAGATGGCTTTATGAATGAATTATGATCTCTTAACCATTTACTAATGAGACTCAGGAAAACTAACCGTTTGATACCACTAATTTTGCTGGTTTATTTATAGGAAATAATTGCTTATCAATGCAGAAATTCGCTATTATTTGATTGCTAAAAATAACATAAATTTGTAGATATGTACATACTTACAACGCAGAGCGCCAAACACGCGCGATCAATTCGCGAATTTAATCGCTGCTCACACACACACACACACGCGTGTAAAAGTGCCAAAAAGTGACGCACACATACGCATAAAAAGATAGCACAAGCTGCTGCACGTGTGTTAGTTTGCCTTTTTCGCCAAGAGTTTAGCAAATATCAAAATCAATAGGAAAGAATAGGAATAAAGTAAATGAAAACAACAACAACGAGCGCTGAACGAGCTGCCAGGCTGCAACAACAACAACGGCAATGCAAAACCAATTTAACAACATACAAAAATTAATATAAACATTTTTTACTGCCCTCCTCCTCCCATGTTGTTGTAGTCGTTGTTGTTGTCTTTGCCTTTATTCGCTATTTCGGGTTTTATATCGATGTGTGTGTTACACTCACTTACACAAGAGAGCAATTCTCGATGGGCGAGTGTATGTGTGTGCAAATGGGCGTGTGTGTGTGTGTGTTTGCCTGTGAACTTTAAATTAGACGAGCCACGACAGCAACAACAACATCGGCACATGCGAAACAGACCCTAATAAATTTCGCATACTTTGCGAATTTATGCTGAGCCACAAGAACAACAATCAGCGACGACTACAGCGACAGTTGTTCATTTGGCGAGAGTGATGGAGCAGGAGGGTAGTAGGGGGCGGGGCGCGAAAGAGACGGCAGCCAAGCCCCAAAATTCGAGGGCCGCCGCTGCTTACGTCCCTCATGTTGCTGTTGCGGCGGCTGCTGCTGCTGCAGAGTTGTTGCTGTGCCTCTGATGTTGCTAGTGAAGTGTTGCTGATGCCTTTCTTAACTTCACTCATGTTGCTAAAGCTACTCGCCGATGTTGCATGTGCTTTTACTCCTGAAAGAACAATGTTGCTGCTGTTTTACGGTAATGTGCTGCGATACATTTTTATTCCTGGCAGTGCTGTCTAATGTTGAAAAGTTTTTAGTGCTGTAGTTGTATATTGCAATGTATTGCAATGCCATTTCATTCTTATTAGGTATTCGAAACCATTAAACACTGCAGTCTACTTTAATTATAACTTAATCAAGTAATTTGGCATAATTATGATGTTTTAAATCACTTAATTTTCAAAATTGCCGCCGTGTTGCTGCTGCTGCTGACGACATCGGCTGAGCGTCGACGTCTGTCGGCGTCGCCGTTGACTGCATTTTGGCAGCTCTGCCAACATGGCTCATTTGAGCTTCAGCCTCTTCTTCTGGCTGGCTTTCAAGGACAAGTGTCGATTGCCGCCGATTGGGTTTCCTCCTCCTTCTTCCCATCATCCACAATCCTCCCCTTGGCTCCACACAATCCCTACGAGCTGTGACTCAACTTTGGAGTCTGTGATGGAAGCGAAAACGAAAACGGGAAGGGTTGCCTTCTTCAATCGGTTTTGTCATGGAAATGCCAATACTTTCGGTAATACCAATCACTATGAAAAACAATAGATGTTAAGTCAATTACCCATCCATACTTGTAAGAACGAAATTTGATTTACTGGCAATGGCTAGGAAGGCAATAAAGAATTATGTCTTGTTTAAAAGTTCATGGTTCTCAGAATTAAGAAGACAAATCCACTTATCTTATATAAAACATAATTACATATCTTGTTCTTTTTGATGTTATTTTTAAATAATTAAAAAATATTTATGAATGTCTTTGTTGTTCATTTAGCAAACACAAGTTCAAAGAAATGTAAATTTCACATTAATCACGTGAATCAAAATGTTAAATTTCCTATTTACAATTCTTCGAGAATCTTGACTTTCTTTCTATTTTCTAAGCTGAGAAAGTGCTGTTCAGTAGCTCCAAAATTGTTTGGATTTCTCCTTTGACTCTTTCGCTGGGATTTTGGCTGCTGCTGTTTTTTTTTATTTACTTTATTTTGAACGCTCGTTTTTTTCAGCGCTTAATTTTTGCATGCACGTTTCGGCGCTGACCTTGAAATTTTTTCTTTCGCTTTGGCGTTTGTATTTGTTTTTTTATTTGTTTATTGTTGTATCTGCGCGTTACTGTTGTTTTTTATTACGTTTTATTCAAAATTCACACACACACATTTGACAGTATTTCTTTTGTTATATTACGTTGCCGAAGAGGAAGCAATATTCGCAAAGCAGCAGGCGATAATAATAAAAACAATAAAAAGAAGGTAGAAATAAATAAAAAATAAATTAAGTTCGTAAATTACTTGACAACGGCAACAATGCCCGCGAATTTTATAATCACTCGTTTTGTAGCCCAATTTTAATTCTCGGTTTTCTTTTGGCTACAATTATATTTTTGAAAGTCCACTTAAAATGACATGGCATATTTAATTAGATACAAATTTATTAATTTATGTTCCCTGAACTTCGTTTAATTTAAATACATTCATACATGTATGTAAGGAAAATGCAGTTCATAAAATATTTCAAGGCATAAAATATTTTGTTTTTTGACAACGATTTTCTGTAAACGAGATTTTAAAATAATTATTTTCCTTCATAAAATGTCAAAAGATCACGGGAAACGATCTAAAATTTAAAAAATTAAAATTAAAGCGCCATTTTCGTCGTTTCAACCTCCACGACTCATTAGTTTTCGTTAATTGCAGTTAATTAAAATCCGCTAAATAATTTCACTTTGACTTAATTATTTTCTATATCCTATAGTTTTAGGATGTTCCGCTGCAAGTAGATGTAGTAGATATTATGATGTTTTTCCGCTGCCTTTTGCAGCTCATTAAAATTTGTCGCCAACTTTTGCACCTGTCGTCGCTACCTTGCACACAGTTACACACAACGGGGAAAAAAACATAAGAAAAATAAAAACTTTTAACTGACAATACGGCCGAGACAGCCAGCAAAATACAAGTGCAAAAAAAAATACCACACAGATACAACGAAATTGAAATCGAAAGTGTCACGGCAGCTTGTTTTTGGGTTCTTTTGTAAATAGTATGTCGACATCTTGGCTCTCGGCAGCGTTTAATTTGGTTTTTCATTTTATTTCTATTTTTTTTTTTTGGCTTTCTTTATTATTTTGAAAAGTGCTTCGGCGGCGGCGGCGGTGAATGTGTTTCAGCCGTTTGGCATTACTCGACCACACTACGCGTTATTAATTTGACCCAAATTCGGCTGACAGCTGAAGAAGAGTGCGAATATCATTCTGGGCCAACTTTGGGACCATACAACAATATTTCTCTATTTCTCTAGTTTTTGGCCTACGAGAGGAAGTGTGCTGTAAGTGTTTGGGCTCGTCTGTCACTCGTAGGGTGATTTGTCAAGTGGTCAGATACGTTTTCCAAAACTGACAGCCAGCTGTGACAGCCGGCAAATCTTCCGCCTCATTTGCGAGATGAAAGCGAGTGCAGCTTGCACTCACTCAAACCCATCAAGACCCCTGCTAATTCACTCAAATTAACCGAAATGTCAATTGAAGGCGCATCCGAGATGCGTGCTAACGTCTAGTATTGGCCACATTAATTGCATTGTCAAACGGGAGATGTGTTTTGAGCGGTTCTGATCCGTCGGCCACCACATGTCAGCTGCACATTGCGCATACGCCACGGTGGCCAAGAGAAAGCGATCGAACTTTCGCGCTATAGACTAAAGACTTATTTATAAAAGGATAGAATCAAAGATGTGAAATGTCTTAAATCCATTTTAAGAAGGAATGCTAAGTTTTGGCCAACAAGTCCTACGCATAAACGCAGTTGAGGAGAACGAGAGCCAGCCTGTAATTTATCATGCTAGAGTCCTCATGTCTGGCACAATTAGAAATTAAATTCATCAGCAGACAAAAGACAAACGGAGCCAAAAAATTAACTTGTCCCGAACTAAGTGGCGGGGCCAACCTGTCGCCTGCGGCTGACAGAACGAGTGCACAAAGCGAAGGCGTTTTGGCCCAATGCAATTGTGCACTCTATGTAAATGCAAACAATTTTCGCATATTGCTGACCATTTAATTAGGTTTTTTTTCTGCAATTTTTTTTTTTTTGTTTTTTTGTAGCTGCCCACGCGCCGCCAGGCTGCAACTCATAAAAATGTACAAATTATGTCTTATTAAGTGTGAAGTGGCACGGGAAGATATCAGCAGAAGTGTTTCGCTTTCGACCAAATTATGTGTGCCAAAGGGAAGCATCTGGTATTTTTAGCAGAACGTTCATATATTTCTTGTCATTTTGCTAGATGACTTCCAGTCGAGTGCTAACTAGAAACATTCTAGCTTAATTGCACCGGAAGTGCCGTCGTCCAAGAACATTATTTGCTGATGCCTTCGGACATTATTATTATTATTATTTTTACAGGGGGGCCAATGCAGCCGACTGTTTATTTTGGCCTTTTTATGTGCGAACATTTATTTAATTTGTTGTTAATGTTTTGGCTCTGAAGGTGTTGTGTTTTTTCTTTTGGCTGTGATTCACATATACAATATATCTTTTGCGCATGTGAATCATAAAATCTTTTTTATGGCCTGCACATGAAAAAGAAAAGGAAAATTAAATGTATTAGTTTATTATTTTAAAAATAAGCATGAAAGTGTTGCGCATAAATCCCATTTAAATTTATAAAGATGCACATATAATGCTTCGTGTGCTTCGATCACTTCACGCAATCTTTGACGATGTCAACTTAAAGCCTTTTGTGCACGAGGGATTTTCAAGAGGCTCAGCTTCCGAAGGAGATTCCAACTTCGAATCGGAAACAGAGACAGGGTGTGTTGCACACTCGTCTGGACATTGTGGCATATAAATTAATTGACTCATGCCTTCTCAGACCATCCGAACCGAACCAGATGAGAATGAGTTTGAAGATGGAGTGGGAGTGGAATGTGGAGGCGGACGACGATCTAAGTTGGTCCCAGTTATGAGTCAGTCAAGCCAATAAAAATTGTGCGCTTCGCTAAGTCACTTACAAGCCGCGGAGAAATTTCAGCGGAGCGGCAACTTACAAGCGAAACATGGGAATGTGGCTAAGTCTGCAAGTCGTGGGCAAATCAAATCACAGCCAAGACAAAACAAAGCCACAACTCCCGACAGTCCTCGTCATCATCATCATCATCATCATCATCACTCGCGGCTTCATCTGCATCCAGTTGTGGAAACTTTTAAGGGCCGCAGAGGAGTTGCAGCAAGTGGCAAGTGGCATGTGTCATAGCTGCTGCAAAAACTGACAAGTGTTTGGTGCACAGAGCAAAATAAATATTGTTGACCTGATATGGGTTATACTTAAAATCTTAAAAAATATATATATCGAATAAGAAATAACTTACCCCATTATGTTCAATGAATTTTAGGCATTTTTAAAGCATTTTTAATGCGAATCACAATGTTTTTTTTCCGGTGCATCCACCAACTTGCAGTGTGATGAGTTGTCGCTGTTCCTGTGTAAATGTTTTTGTTGCATCCACCAGTTTTCTTACCCATTCTTAACCTCGAATGATAAAGGAGAATCTATTTCGTCGGGGGAATCATTCTTGCTTGCCAGAGGCAATTTCGTTTCGGATTTATTTAGTGCTCTTTTACGTATGAAGAGCTCCATTTAAAGATAGTTTATTGATTTACTACCACATTAAAATGTGCGTTGAATGGAAAATACATTTTGGTTCGTATCGAAGAAAACCATTTAAATTTATGCCTTTATTTACTAACAAATAAAATGTTATGTTTTTATGACAAGCATATAATTGCTGAAAATATAATTTCATATTTATTATCTATATACAATTTATTATAGAAATATAGATATTTTTTGCGTAGAATCAGCTAATAAAGTTTCGTAGCAAACGGCAGCAATAATTATAAGCAGGGCCAAAAATCAACGAAAAGCCAACCACATTTCAAGGTCAGCTTCGTACCGAAAGTCACTCAACCAACAGCCGCGTTGTAAGTCACTCGCAAAATTTCAATACGAAAAGAAAATACAAAATAAAAACCCAAAAATCGCAACAACAAAACGCGGGAAAATAGGTCAGCCAGTAGTCAGCCAGCCTATTTAGGTATTCAAATTTTTTTTACAACGCCAAGTCAGCGTGGGACCATCAGTGTGGGGTTAAACAGGGGGGACTTGTTACGTGGATCGGTGAACGGGGGGTATCGCGGATTGCGGATCGGTGGTGGGTCGTAAAGGTGGAGGTGGCGGTGGGGAGAGTGACGAACGCCCTTTACCTTGCTGACACACATTTTATGCTAAATAGCCGCCGGCAACAGCGGACTGCGAATTGTGACGACGACGCTGGCGTTGTGTTAGCTGGTATGGTTTATGGTTACTGGTGGGCTCTTTCAGTGGGTGATGTTGATATTCCGTTGCTGGGTTAAGCACACATTTTTATTGGTTCTAACTACGGTCAGTACGAGTGTAGGAGTTGCCTAAGTGATTGCTGCTGATTAGAGGCTACTCGTACTACTAATTCCTATAGTTATTTCCACAAGACTTTCTTTGTTTTGACTCCCACTTGGCATTCGTTACTCTTTAAGCGATTGATGGCTTATAGCGTACATGTAATTTATCTTTTTTAAAAATATCTTTATATTTATTGTACTGTATATATTGAAAGTTTCTCTGCATCTTTCCTCCCTTTGACTCACTCAATAAATCTCTTCAGCTTGCAATCATGAATAATTTGTTATTCGGTTTTTTTTTTTTTGCTTTTCAAGTGAGGACAACCTTCGAACATTTTGCGCAGACTTACACTTGACTTGAACGGCAAGTTGAGGCATAGACATGTATTAGCATTTTCTTGTTTATGTTGTTTGGTCTTGCTTTTAAATGAACTTGAAAAAGGCTGCCTGATTTTACAACATTTTAAAATGCAAAGTGGGCAGGCAAAAAAAAAACCGTATAAAAAAATACATGTACATAAGTAAATTCCGCAGTTCAATAATTTATTCAACATTTTGCATCTGCCCTCTGCTGGCAAAGCTAATTAAATTTAAAATAAATACATAAAAAATAAGCTGAAAAAATTAATCAGAACAATGGTGCACAGATAACTGATTTGCAAAAGAGAGAGTGCACCATTTTTTGTGCAATTGCATCCTATTATTTGCCTTTACTATAAATATTCAAAATGACTTAATTTTTTGCCACTTATATTTGTTTATCCCCAGTCATCGAAATACGCTTACAAGCGCCAGCAAACTTGGCCGCAACATGACAAAAAAATTTCTGCTGATTTGTTTAAACAAAACGCAGCACAGTTTTCACTTTATATGTGGTATTTTTGTTTTTGTTTTTTTTTTTTTAATGTAGTTTTTTATGTTTTTTGTGTTGACGCAGCTGGGCTGATTTTTTGGGGCCTCTCGCTTTACAATGGCAAACGGCCGGCGCCAAAAATATCGAAGGTCTGGGCGATTCATCGCCCATACAGAAATGCACTCTATAAATATGTGCATACTCGTATTTGCCCATTGGGTCAAGCGAAATTACAATGCTGTAACAGCAAGATAATAAAATGTAATGCAGCGCCATAAAATCCCCAAAATTTGTATGCTCCACTCATTTGTTTTGCTCCGCTTTAATGTTTAATTTGGTGTTATCCAATTTAGATTAAGCCATAAATAGGTTTATTTACAATTCAAATTAATTGGAGCTTCACAAGCTTGTCAACTTATAGAAAACATTCGAACTGATCTCATCCATCTATGTGGAGTATTTGAGAACAAGTTTGAATGTGGCAAAATGTTACCTGCAACGTCAGCGAAACATCCGCCCGCAAAACTTGGGCTCAGGTAGCTTGGCTTGGGTTACCCTCAAAAATTATAAAAAAACATAAAAATTAAGAATAGACACATGTACATATGTATGTATGTATAAGACACATAACCAAGTTGGCAGATAGTCGTCGACATTTGGCTAAAGCGAACTGCGTTTTGGCCGCATTGCAAGCGCGTGTTCTAATGCGAAATTAATTCAACAAGCTTCTTTTTTTTTTTTGTTCTTGCTGCCTTTTTGTAATATTTCTTTTTGTTTTTTGTGGCTCTGTATGGTTGGCAAATTAAAATCTTTTAATCAAATGCAAAATGTTCGGGCTAATTTTACTATTTGTTTGTTACCGGCTGCAGTTAACTGGTTTCTCTGCTGCTGGCCAAATGTGGAGCCTTTTGAGGTTTATGTCTTGCCATGCCTTCTTCTGCTGTCGTTAATGAACGAAGGTCAGTTTATATGTTGGCTATATGCCGGTTTGGTTTTTGCTTTTGGTTTCGCTTGGCCTGCCCCAGCCGGGCTAAAACCAAAGTTTCGACCGAACAAAAAACAAAAATATGAAATAATTTGTTTGGCAACTAATTTGCACGGTTTAGTTATGTGAACAGGAAAACCAAGCAACAACAGCTGCACTCGCGCGTTTTTGTTTTATTAGCTGGGAACAAAATATTAGCGGATGTTGCATGAATGTGGGGAGCTAGCATGGAAATTAGAATGATTGATCTAAAGGATAATTAGGTGAACACAAAGTGGATAGAACTTAAAAATAAACTAGGCTTAAATAGCCAAAAAGTTTCAGAGTTGCCTTGGTGCAAGTTACCAAAAAGGCACAGAAAAATGGCTAATTCTTTATCCAGAATCTTGTGCAATTCTCTCGCCTTTCGCCATAGATTACCCCTGAGTCAAGTCAAGCAAAGTCAAGCCACCTTTCACATGCGATCTATCAAAACCAAAGATGGTTCAAAGCGGCCGCCCGGCAAACATACGGCAGGAAAAATACCATAAATATACGGAGCCAGAGATTTGGGATAATATTCCTGGCCTG
This sequence comes from Drosophila melanogaster, assembly GCF_000001215.4. Taxonomy (NCBI): domain Eukaryota; kingdom Metazoa; phylum Arthropoda; class Insecta; order Diptera; family Drosophilidae; genus Drosophila; species Drosophila melanogaster. Next base: position 18,466,156 of record NT_033777.3, on the reverse strand, counting down.
CGGCCAACACATCCTCCTCCTCCTCGGCCTCTCCTGCCTCCTACCTCCTGCCTCCTGCCTCATGCCACTTTTTGCTCTCGAGGCTTGCGGCTCATGTGAAATGCAAACAGGCAATTAAATGGCGTTGCTGGCTGCACTTGCCCAGATCCAAAGGCCCAGGCCCAGTACATATATACATTATTATACATATATGTACATATATAAGGCTTTGATTCGTCTGTGCGTGTGTGTGTTGGGTGCTGCGCATGCGTCCAGTTTTTACAGTTTTATTAACTGCATTTTTATCTAGCAACTGCAACGAGCTGCACGAACTGGCTCTCGAGCGGAAAAAAAAAGTTGTTGCCGCTGCCGCTGCTGCTGCTGCTGCTGCACGAAATACCCTTTTGGCCAAGAATTTGTAGCCAGCCAAAGGTATTGCCGGTTTTCCACTATTTTTTCTCCTCCTCATTTCCAAGGAGAAGGCTGAAAGAAGGAAGCTGGCCCGCACTTGTTGTGGAAAACCAGTCGAGTCTGTCGCTGTCTAACTGTGCTTGCAAGTGCAACTGCAGCAACAGCAACTGCAACTGCAACTGCAGCAACATCCACGTCCGTTGGCCCAAGCTTATTATTTATAAAAATTTATTTGGCCCACAACAGGCAAACACGATCGAGTTGTAAAGCAGGGGAAAACAACAAACGGCGACCAGCAGTAGAAATCAAATGATGATAACTTCAGTAGTTTGGCAACAGGGACACTAAATTGTAGAGGAAATATTTTATGGCAAAGCTCTTAGTTTCGCTAAAAGGTATGGTTGTAAAATAAATAATTTGGCTAAATAATTAGAATATTTCAAATCAAATAATAGTTTTTTTATTTCAAAGCTGACCATATATTTCTGTTTTGAACTTGTTTTAATAGTTGAACTCATTTGCTCGCCATCCCTAGTTCGAATTCCTTAACTTATTCCTAATGTTGTGGCAAGTTCTTCTGCGGAAATCGAGGGGAAGGGGAGGGTCTAAAAGTACAAGAAAGCAGAAGGCAAAGGCTGCCTGTCTTGTTTGTCTGGTTGTTGTAATAGAGATAGCTTTTGGCTTCCTTATAGGGGCAATCAAGCAGGCTACTTGGCGTTGCAGTTGCAGTTGCAGTTACCGTTGCAACTGGCAGTTGCATATTTACCCAGGAATGTCAACAATTTCCTTTTAATAATTTGCCAGTTTGACAAGTTTTTCCCCCTTTTCTTTTTTTTTGTATTTCTGTTGTTCCCCCTCTGATTGATGCGAATAACAATTGCTGGGGTATCCTCGTTTGGGCAATTAATTAATCGGGCAAATAGTGGCAGACGAGCATCTGCGGCTTAGTGCCCCTTGTTGGCTTAGTGCAGCTCCAAGTTGGCTGCAAATCTCGTCTGCCGCAACAACATTTTGAAAGTCAATATTGAAACTAGCTGCCAACGATGGAACGATGGGCAAATAGCCAGTGGATAGCCGAGCTCTGTTCAGATGCAGATACACCACTCGACACTTGGTTACTAAGCCAACACTTCAGGAGTTGACTTTTGCCACCTCTACCAAGGGATTCCGGCTGCCTTTTGGTATCGCAACCAACTTGTGGAATTTAGCACGACAATTTGAGCGGCGCACTTTTGTTTTGTCTTTTTCGTCAATTATGCAAATTTCCGGGCTCTAAATGCATTTAAACTGGGTTCTGAACTGAGCGATTTTGGTTTTAAATTTGGTTTGCCACTTGGTAATACCTTTTTAAATTTTTAAGTCATTTTTTTTCCGCGTATAAATTTTAAAGAAGATATACAATTTAATTTCTTTTCTATATTTAAACTTAAGATTTTATACGAAATGGCGGTTTTTTTGTTCAATTAATTTGAAGAAAGGTTCCTAGTGTATGTAAATATTAATTAATGCAAATTTCAATTATTGTTGTTGAGCCAATGAGCACACATTTCCAAGAATTTCCTAATTCACCGACTGTTCCATTTAACATAGTCTTGCTTGTGCAAATGCGTAGCCATCGAAACAAATTAAGTTCAAATAAAAAATAGAGCACTTGCTAATTCAGCTCGTATGCTTTTAATGAAGATTGACGGGTACTCAATGTGTCCTGGCCAACCTGCAGGCGCTGGAAATGGGGAAAATGGGGAAAAAGCGAAGGAAAATGGATGAAAAGAGGCGAAGCTGCTCGGTTTCCTGATCGCTTTTGCCTGACTTTTCCGTTGGCTTTGATGATTTGATTTGATCGAAATTGAGTTGCATGTTGCTGGCCGAGAGTGGCAGGCTTGGATCGCCAATACTAGTAGCCATCGAACAAAACAACAACAACAAAAAATAAAACACCCAGTAGAGGTAAAGAGAAATGATTGTAATTTGCACTCCGTTTACACGATGCTTGTGGCAATTTGGGCGTGGTCGCACCTGGTTTGTTAGCTAGTCCTAAGATTAGAGCTGCTTCGGCTAATATCTATACATCTACATCTATATCTATAACTAATCAATGAACATGTTTGTACGTAGCTTAGACTTAAGATATTGCCTAGGCATAACTGGTAAACCAAAATAACTAACAAGCGCAACTCAATAAACTCGTGTCTTGCCCGAATATAAAAAACAAATGTAACCGATAAATATCTATCCCATATACATATGTACGTACTTAAATGGAAAGCATCTTTAGGATTTAATTTGAACATTTTTGGTTTTTTTTTATTTTCCATTAAGTGCATCAGTTTTGGTTTAAAACACACATACACACATTAATCAAAATGCCTTAGCATTTCCATACTAATTCTGTTTTTTCTACTTTTCTAGGTAAGTCCATCTGATGACTAATGACTCTGTAATTTGCTACAATATCATAATTATCACGCCTATCGAAAACTAATAGCCTACAAATAAGCAGGTAAAATAAGCTAAGTAATAATACTACTACTGATGAGATTTTATTATGACTTTTTTTTGGAATTCACAAATATGTCATTAAATATTGCTAAAACGAACTGATTAATACGTTTTCTTCTTAACAAAATAAGTATTCTTTTAATTGAAGAAAGTTAATTGAGATCTAAATCTCAATTAAGCAAAGCCAAAAAGCAAATCCGTAGAAGGGAATCCGTAAACAATTCTCCCTGAATTATAATGCAAATTTAATTTAATCGCAAGGGTGCAAGCATTTAAGCGGGATAACTCTTTCAACGCGGAATTCCCGCGGTCAAGGATTTCCCGTTTTGTTGCTCCCCTTGTTTGTTTTTTCGGTTGAAATTCCACTTTCACGCCCCCAGTACACTGACCACAAACCGGAAAAAAAAACAAGGAGAATGCAGCTTGAGTGGAAAAAAGGAATTGGCCGCTGGGGAAAAAGCGCAACAGCTGAAGGGCAAAGGAAACACAAAAAAAAAAAAACAAAAAACAAAAGGCACAAAATAAAACGGGTAGCGGAAACTGGAGAGCGCTTAACCCAAAGTGTCGTAAAAAACGCATAATAAAGTGCTTGCCCCACTTGGACACGCCCAGGAAAAAAACACCAAAAAAAAAAGACGAAATCCGAAGCAGAAGAACGAGAGCGTCTGCCATAATTGTTGGTCGAATAATTGCTGTAATTTTGAATGCAATAAAGTTTAATGCGCGCAGATAAATTTTCGTTTAAGCCAAAAGCGCGGAGGTGGCACACGCCGTTGTCTTCTTATTTTCTTCCTCCCGATTTTCGCTTGTCTTGCTGTTGTGGACAACGCGGCGTATGCGCAACTTTTAATACGCACTGTGTCCGCATTTCGTTTTATGGCTGCCATTCCTTTATGACTTCATTTTGTAAATACGCCACAATTGCAACTGCAACGTGGGCAGCAATAAAGCGACAGGCAGCGACTACAAATTAATTAAACAAATAAACAAAAACCGAAACAAGACATGGTGGCTCTAACATGGAGATGGAGTGACCAAAGGAAGGAAACCAAACAAAAAAAAAAAAAACAAACAAAAAACAGAACAAAATCTATGCAAATTTGCATGATGTCAGCGGCCAAAAAAGCACCCAGATTATGTTTTGTCTGGCGTAGGCCGCTTGCATCTGTCAGATGCAGATACAAATACGGATCCCTCGGTGATCGCTATCGTTTCCCAACTTGCTCCTTGACCACTACCATTACTCATCATAAGTGTGTCGCCAGAAAGCTACCTGCTAAAAAAGCAAATGCACTGAGAAAATACACATTATTCTTTGTACTTCAATTTTATATTAAACAGAAGTATATCTATATATATCAAAGAATTTTAACATATTATTTTTACCATATTTATTTGTAATTTAATGTTCACTCTAAAAGGTTTTCCGTGCATCAAAACCTTTTGCGTTGGCGTTGCTTTTAGGTCAGATCGCGACTCTGGCTCCTTTTTGGCATTGTTCTTGGTGGTCGGAGGTTGGGCCCTGGTTCGTGATTCGTAATGGAGTCAAGGAGAACATTTGCGACCGGTTTTACCTTAGCTTGGGCCAGAGCTTCGCCGTCTCCTAGCCAACAATATCGCGTGGGTGTGCCACAAACAGCAGTGGCAGCTGGAAAACACAAGAAGAAAAAAAAAACAACAACAGACCACAACTGACCACAGCAGCTATCTTGTTAGCCCCAACCGCACTGACGGATTGCTTTCTAATGGATGCCAAATGCAGGCCGATGCCGCCTGACCCTTTGCACATTTGGCCGCCTCCTCCTGGTTTAACTTCCCTTCGAGTTTTCTTGGCCTGGAGTTGGCGTGACCAACACTGAATTCTTCTCAAACCCTTCTCTTATCTAATTCGCAATAGCATGAAGAATTTCACTAGACTTTTTGGATGTTTTAACCTAATAATGGATTTGAGTAAGCCTAATTAATTCGAAGGTATTTAACTTCCTTTACTGAGTTCATTGATTAACATTCATTTCCAATTTTAATTGATTTTAAAAATTCAGCACAGGAATCTTAATCCATATGTCTTTCTCCCTTTGCAAAAATCACCTTTCCATATTCAAACAATTTAGAAACAATAACAATTTTTGCAAGCATTAGATTCTCCGCCAAGGGCATTCTCTCTTCGACTTGGCCAAATCGTAACCTTTCTAACCAATTTTTCTGCGGCTGCCGTTGGTCGCCTGAAAACGGTTAAATCGCCACAGGCGCGTAACCTGTCTTAAGACCTTTTGCGCAAGTGCAAAAATTGGCCAAAGTGGCGGCGGTGGCGGTGTTGGTGGCGGCATTTAGCCAGGCTTAAGTCTGGGCCCGAGCCGGTGTCCAAAAATGGGGAATGGGCATTGGGCATCGGGCAGAGGGGAAGAGTCGCGTCTAAGCCAAAGTTCTCGTATCTGTGTCGTTTGGCTTTGGCCACTTTTGGGCTCGCAGCATGCGATCACCATATTTGGCCAAAACTGCATTTGCTGAGCTGGCCAAAAAGCCAAGCAAAAATCCATTGCATGCCACTTGACTTGCCAGTCTTACTCGTATTTGGTTAGACGTCGCCCTAGGCTAGTCTTAACGAAAAATGAAAAAAAAAAAAGAAGAAAAACCCCACAACCCCCTTTTTGGGCCGGTTTATGTTTTTGCATGCCTCTCATAAATCCCAGAGAATTCTCATTTTCTCTCCAGCCGCTGTTACTGGTAATTCAAGCTCACATTTGACTTTTAACTTTGGGCCAAGACAGCTAGCCAGCCAGCCAGCCAGTTGGCCAAATGTGCAACGTGGCCAAATATGCCGCGGCCATTTTGGCCATATGTGCGCACTGCGAATGGCGATGGCCTTACCCTATTCTCCAACTCCAATACTTTTTCATTCTAGGTGTGAGCAGCGCGTCTTTTTGGCCATCGACGATAGCCGATAGCCGAGATTTGCGTGAGCGATAATCGTTGATTTATTTCAATGGTTTTCGACGCGGCTTCTGGGAATAAATTTCGAATGCAGCGGTAGCAGCATCACGATCTTAGCCATTATCGAGCCAATCTAACAGCACTTTTTATAATTTTCTTGCGTTTTACATAGAGTTGATACGGACTCATTTCAGACAGGAGTTGATTATAACTTATTTTATCAAGTTTTCGCAAATTATTAATAGAATTTATCCACTCGCTCGTTGCAATGTGTTTATATCGCGACTAGAAACTGCTGCATGTAAATATTTAATTAAACAATGGACGTGGTGGCTCATTGGTACCCTTTAAGCCACCAGCCAAGTGGACAGCGTCTGGAGCTCGGCGAGCTTAGCCAACCAGATCCGAGCTAATCAAATTAAGGCCACGCTTTAAGAATTAACGCGGCTTGTAAATAGTTTTAACGGTGCTGAAGTAATGCGCGCCATCAAAACCGTTGCACCGTGCCAGAAGCAACAAAAACAATAATAATAATAACAATAACAACTGCAACAGCAACAGCAACAACGGTGGCAACTAGCGAAAATATAAAAAAATTAGAAGGAACAAAAAAAAAACAGTAAGGCAGCGATCCAAAAACAAAGGCAACAACATCGGAAACAACAGCAACCACAGCAAGCATATAAACAAACATAATCGGTGGCGCCACGACACGCTTCGCGGGTCAAAAGCGGTTGCAGTTGCAACTGGCCCGCTGCAAAAAGCCAAAAACAAATGGAAGAACAACACCGGCAACTTCCCTGGCTGACCGAAAAAAGAAATATATATATATATATATATATAAATATACATATAGAAAGGCATAAAAAAACACACATAAAGAAATACATCGGAGGGTGAAGCGAAAAAATCTCTAAACACAAGGAAGAAATGCAAGGAGCAAAGCGAACAAAAAAATAAAGAACTGCACATGCAACGTCAACAGAAGGATGGCAAAGGGGTTGGCAGAAGGGGGGGCTGGGGAGGCACAAGGCTAACACAAGCCAACTTGCATGTATATATGTTTATTTTCCAGCCAGCAAAAGGCAGAAAAACTCGCCTGGCTAATCCATCAATAAAGCGAAAAGGGTTCATGACACACACTTTAAATACTCTTACCCATTTCGTTAGTTTTTGGGAACTAAGCTTCTGAACCATTAAAGTAAGTAATCTATATAAAGGTTCTTCTTCCGATATATTCCTATTTACCTGCAAGCTTAAGATACCATTTGAATATGACTAAAAGCACACTCTTATTCATTTAAATAGTTCTCCATTTCTCACTTTTCTTTCGAATATGTATAAGGATATGTTTTAATGTGCAAAATAAGAATCCGAGTCGAAAGTATCTCAATTTCGTAAGCGTATCTCAAGCGAGTGTAAGCTACGAGTCGGAAAAGCAAAGGTGGAAAAGCGGGAAGGGCTGCTGTGCTTACTTTATGGCTGTGGATTTTTCATGACTTAACTCGGCTGCACTTGGCTGCCCTGGCTGTTGGTTTATAAATTTTTCTCTTGCCTTCTGCTCATTATTATGATTATTATTTTTGAGCCGTCTGCTGGCGCTCACTTCCATCGCGATTGAACGTACATATAATCAGTGCGCGCATCTTGCAGATACTATATGTACATACATATGTCGGTATCCCTATCCCCTATCCGTCTGCGAGCAGCCACTTAACGGTGGTTCAGTTTACATACATATGGATGGATGTATCTTCTATCTGCACTCGCCAGTTAGCAGTTAGTAGTAAGCAGTAAGCTGCAGTTAATTTATGTGTAATTGCCCGGGCGTTGCGCTTGCGTTCAGTTGGGGTGTCCGCTAATGGGCTAATGGCCATATGACTGGGCATTAATATCCAGCTTAAGTAATGAGCCAGCAGTTGCTTTTTGCCACTATCTGTTGTCTGTGCTCACTTAGGGATAACAAAAGGAATGAAAAACCCAAGGCAAACTTCAGTGTGTAAAAAGGAAGCGCCATTGATTGTAAATTAAACGCTTATTACTGACAGAAGCGAGTTACAAATGAAAGATGAACTGCAAATTAGACAAGCAGTTACACCAGGATGATGGATCGAATCTGCACTTCTGGTTTTTAAATCCGAAAAATATTATATATAACAGACCTTCTATTTTCGCATTCAAAAATATAACTATCGTGAAATTCACTGTTAGCTTAGGTAATGTTTTAAATAACTAAAGATACAAGCTCGTGCACCTACAACTCATTTGAATTTAAAAACAATTTATATGAAGTGTTTAAATATAAGTTTGTATATAATTACATATCTCTATTTAGTTTTATATAATTTATATATATTATAAACCAATTAAAAGCAGAATGTTTTAGCTCGAATTGCTGTTAAAATCTTACTCGTTCATGAGCATCAAATTGTATCGCAACCATGAACGATTATTTTTCACCCGAATACTCAGCTGTGCAAATAAGCCAATTGTAACATTTCTAGTCCAAACAAGCACACTACAATTAAGCCATTTTGGCAACAGTGGCCATAGCGATTTGCCAATGTTTTAAGGTCAGTTAGGGCGATATTAACTCATTGTCGACACGTGCCTGCCAATGAGCCGTGTAAAAGTGGCAATCGGAGCGCCGAAATCAGACACACAATAAAAACCCATTGCGGCAGCCAAGATACCAAATCAAAATAATTAAGCTGCAAATTGTAGCGTAAACTAAAATTGCTGTAGATGTTGCTGCTGCGGTAGATGTTGCTGCTGTAGATGTTGCTGCTGCTGCTGCTGTGTTGCTGCTGGCACGTGCTGTGCATCATTCATAAAGTGCAACAAGCAACAGCAAAGTGCGGTGTGAAGTGTTGAGAGTAAACAAAAGTCAAAAGTCGAGTAAACCAGCAAAAACTCTGTCTGCACCGCTGCTTAAGTAACCTATTTGTTGTATACATTTTACTTGCACACAAAAAAGTTTTCAATTCTTTAAATTTATATTAAGATATTAAATGCAATATTGTTTTGATATAGAAGTGATGGGAAGTGTAAAACAAGTATTTCTGTTAGTTCCAAGTGGAAATAGCTTGTTTTGCTTTAAAGCAATTCTTTACTAAAAGCAAATTATGTCTAGGTAGCTTCTTTTCTAACAGCATTCTTATGTTATGTTATATGTTATAAAAAATATCTATTTAGCTTATATATGACTATATTTTTCCCTGTGTACCGCTGAAAGCAGCTTAATTGGGTGCAACAAGTCCCTGATTTACGTTTTTCGGCTGAGGAAAACGTGTCCGAAGAGCCGGAGCCACCGAACAAAGCTGCTTAGGCGCCGCTTTTCAGGGCCACCGCGCATCCTGGGCCAAAAGAGTGAAAGAGGTGGAAGCTGGCGGTAGAAAGAGAGGGGGCACAAGAGGCGGGACAGAGATGGAGGCAGACAGACATAACAATGCAATTGGCGCTGCTGGAAGCCGTGCCCCTTTGCATCGAAGCTGTCTGTCAAAGCAGACAGATTTACCGCCTCACCGCCTCCCGCCCATCAGCACCTTCTTCAACAGACCGCCCCCGCAGACCCCACACCAGCATTCTCCTGAAGGTCGCCGGCATTGTTGTTTTGGCCCCATTGTTATTGTTGCCGTATTACCATCATCATCGCGGCCCGAGCGACTCACGTTTCGCTCATTTGCAGCCACTGCCATCAGCCACCCACCATTTACTCACTCACTCAGTCAGTCAGTCAGTTCGTCAGTCAGTCCATCATTCAGCCATTCAATCCGTCATTCCCGTTTTCGCACTCATTCAGTTTCTTTTCTCCACTTGGTTCGCTTTTCGCTTGGCGTTCTCGGGGTCAAGGCAACACCGTCACTAGATAGTGATTATGGCCTGCACAGTGGGCTAAAAACGGGTTAAGTACTCGTGCTCAAAGTTAAAAGAAATTAAATCCATTTCGATTGATAAATCTGGTCATCCATTTCTTCGGATTTAGTTCTTAGAAAATTTCCAAGTTTTGTTTGCATAAATTGGGCTACTTTGTTCCACTGTACCCGCTTAATGGAAAATGAGAGCAGGCGATTTAATTTATTATTATTGCCTTTGAGGTTTTCGCATTTCGTAGATTCGCTTTCCATTTTCAAATCGCTTTCGAGTGATCAGATGCGGGCCTGGTCGATGAATCAGATTAAAAGGCAATTTGCCCGATTGAGCAAATACTAATAATCGCATTTATTGGCCCTACCTGAGTGAGTGCTGAGGGCCCTAAAACCAGTTGGGTTACATAAGCCACCCACCACTGACCGACGTAACATCTCGGTCTGAAATCATCAGCCTTTTGTTTTCTCAGCAAAACAAAAAAAAATGCAATAAAAACAAATAAAGGTTCGGAAAAAGTTGTACATTTTTGCGTAGTTTAATTTCACAGTTCAGTGCGTTTCGGGGCGAATGGATCGCGGCTTAGACGCGCCCATCTCACCCTGATATGGTAACTGTTTTTGGATACATAGTATCTTTCAGATACAGTGCGGTTTGTTAGTGTAAATAGTTGATTAGTAAGTAATAAGTTATATATATATATATGTATTAGTTTCATATCATGCTCTACTATTTATTATAAGAAGTTTCGTATTCCTATGCCACAGATTCCTCAGCATATCTGGATTTCTTTTTACAGATACTTCTTCTCAAGCAATTTCCGGACTCTCCATTTCGTTTTACACTTTTGTAACGCACTATCTGCATACTTTTCCATTTACAAATCGCACGCTGCCAAATGCTAAGACAGCCCGCCACCAATCCCCGAAACTTTTAGCCGAACAAAAGACAACAAAGCTGGCTTTCGGGCGGAATGTCTGGCTTTGGCCCGCAAGTTGGCCAAAATGCAACCTTGGCTGCAGCAGCGGAAGTTCAGTGCGGCGTCGCTTTGACGCAGAGTGGCCTTTGGCTCCCCATGCCCCCCCCCCCCCATGCCCCTTGTGAAGCCCCCTGCCCTGTAAATTTATGCATCACCCGAAGCAGCTGGCTTCATCGTAATGCAAATTTCCGACTTTCCACATCCTTCACAAAGCTAGAGCTTCATTTGCCACTTCCCTTTCCGCCAAGGTAGCGCAGGATTTATGGCCTTAACTGGGCAACAATAAATAAAAGTTACACAGCATGGTTACATTCGAGCATTGCCATCGAGATTGCATTTATTAATGGTCGGTAATTACACTTTTTTGGATAATTTAATTCACAGTGCGAGCCGTAAAAAGATATTTTTTTAGCTGCGTAGAGCTGAGTGAGGCAAGTTCGTTTACATTGACGAATTATTTATGAGACCACTAAAAATATGATGTTACTGGTAATTTAGAAGCACCTAATGCGAATGAACTAAATGTTCAATTTATGCTACACATCAGGCTAAAAAATACAGCATAAATATTAATTGTTTTTCTACCGAAGCACTTTAGCTTTCACCTGAATAAAATTACATCGAAGGTAAAAAAACAAAGTATTTTTTTGGGATTCCGGATATTTTATTACACTTATTTATTGCATTTCAATTTCGCTCTTTATTTATTACAATATTTTAGTGCTTGATGCGCATTTGTTCTTTTTTACAGATTCAATTTGTGGGTATGGGCAAATTGAAAAGCCATTAAAGTCAATTACTGGCCATAACTTTGACAAATTTTCGATAATGCTCAGCAGAGATGAATGTCTGTGTGTGTGTGTGTGTGCGCGTGTGTGTGTGTGGGTAGGTGTTTTCCGGCGGGGTATGAAAAACCATAAATAATAAACGATTTCCATGGCGGGCGCAATTGAAAATCTCTTGTGCTGACAATTAAATGCAATGGAATTAAAGTCCATTTTCGCTCGCAGCAGCGCAGTCGTCGTTTATTTCTCCGGCAATTGTGGAGCATTTTTAATGGCCAACACGATTGGACCGCCTGCGTCACTTGAGTTGTCCGTAGCCAGGATGCGAATATTCCGGAACTGAATCGGCAACTGTTTGCCATTGCCGCATCCTTTTATTTCGGCCTTTGTTGCTTACAGGGATTTACAGCAATCATCGATTGCCTCCTGCGGTGAGCAAGTGGGGATTGAATTGATGTGGCGGGAGATGCAGTTGGAGGCGAGGTCGGGATTGGGATCGGAGCAGGGATCGGGGTAAACGGAAACAGCGAGATGTCCGGCCTCCAACCGACTTTTAATTACGCCATAATTTGCGCCGTTCTGATTCCGCGAAGTTCGTTACATTGAGCAAAAATATTACATCTTGAAAGTAGTAAAGCTGGCTATTTCTATCTATACAATAAACTGAAGTAAAATAAGAAACTTAAACAATAACTATTTAAATATATATATGAATATATCATTAATTTATCACAAGTAAAAGATACTTTAAATAATAGAAATTTATTAGAATATAAGGACACTTAAACATTTGTTGGGAAAATTCCTAATGCATCTGCATACTTTTGTATCTGCATCTGGTGCATACCCCACTTTAGAAAGGACATTTTTTCTGGAAGTGTCCTTCCTTCTTTGGCGCCATGCTTTGATCTGCCGGGGAATTGTGTCTGCTCTGCGTCCATTTCACGCATTGTTTTTTAATTATTTGCCCAACTTTTGTGGAGATGTAAAGGGAAAATGGGCCGGCCAAGTCGAGTGGGTGCCGATAATCGGGATTGGTCTGTTAATGAGCCAACATTGTTGTGTTAATTTGCCAGGGCAGTGCTGTGGACAGTGGACGATGGACGGTGGACGGTGGACATTGGATGGGATCATACTGTATAGTGGAGCCGGGGTCTTTATGGTCATTGTTTTTGGAGTTATTAAATTGACATTCGCGCTGCCTGATGACGCGTTGATTGCAATTCCCGGCAGAAGGACATGTAATTTTTATGGCCCGCCATTTTTTGTCGAAATTCAATTTGTCATTTAATTGATTTTAATGTGCACATTGCACATTTTCACATTTCCACATTTTCACATTCACATTTTCGCATTGCCACACGGGTTATTGGATACGCCGTGGTCCGGTCTGGCCCATTTGTGTGTTTGTATTTGTGCTCGGTTTCCGGCCGGAGAGCCAATGCCGAGCCACTGGAGTCCGCAAAGCGGTACGGAAAATGCAAATTTCCCAATGCCAAAAGAAAAGATGCAACGCGAGCCGTAACAAGACAAAAAAAATGAGAGAACTTTAACAAAAACCGCACGCTTAATATTTTATGCATATTTTGTGGGCATTAAAAATTAAATTAAACAAGCAGATGTATGTGTGGCCGTGTGTTTTTGTCCTTTATTTATTGCATTTGCCTCGAGGGGAATTCCCTGCGTCATTCCCAGCCCCAATTCGCCTTAAAATATGCAACGCAAAGTGCCAGCAAAAACATTCAGTACACACACAGATAAATAAGTACTTGTACACGTGTGCGTACAAATGTTGTAAAAACATTTTTCAAAGCTCCATCGTCAAGGGAAATCGGACGGACATTTTTTGATATTTATTTTCCCCCCTCCGGGCAGCCCACCAAAAATTTTGATGTTTATTTTATTCGAATAAAAAAAATAATGTCGGCCCATATCAAAATAGTTTTTTCAACATAAACTCGTTTGTCCATTTCAACGAGTATGTAAATATAGCATTTTTTCTAATCCTTTCAAGGAGAAATAGAAATGTGCCGCATTTATTTAATTGTTCAACCATTTTTTGTCACCTGAATTCCAAGGCAATTTACAAAAGCTCTTGAGTTTGAAACTGTGGGAAATTTAAAAATTTTCTGTTTTGTCAGATATTTTGAAAGAGCAATAAAGTGTAACCATTGATAGTTTTTTAAATGTTCTACCACTTTAATACAATAAATTACACTGAATTTCGCCTTAACTCGCGTTGCTCACTTTTGGGAAAACAATTGTCGAATGCAATTTGGCGAATGTTTACCTTACATTGACCCTACCAAATTTTCATTTTGCCATTGATGAATGTAATACGCTGGCAGCCAAAAGTTTATTTACCCTTTCGAATGGCGATATTCGTGCTACGACCAGAAATTAAACATTTATTGTGTTTAGGCTTTGATTGTGTGCATGTACCATGTGTTGGTGTGTGTCGTTACATGGCCAAATGAAATGGTCGGAATGAATATTTGACAATAAATAAATATGTTGTCAGTTAATTAGAAATTCCATTGAGTGAGACCATTTTGTTTGGCTTATTAGCGAGGCGCTAATTTGATTTCATTTGATTTGATTTGATTTTGCTTCGCTTACAATCTATCAGTTGTTTTTGGCATACCTCCGCTATGCTGATTTGTTCAAATTTGTTATACAAACAAGCGAAATATTCAGCGGTCGAGTTGGCCAGAACCCATTGAGCCATGTAAATATGGTAGCCACTCACTGGGCGCTAAAAAATAAATTTAATAGGCGGAAATATGCGTATTAAGATAGATATTAGAACTAGAAATGTTTTAATGAATTATTTCTAAAATAATAACTATTAATTTGCTTTTCTGATATCAATATTACTATATTTATTTCTCCAGTGTGCTGATTTATTAATTGCCGGTTTTTATACTCGCGATTAAATACCTTTACACCCATCCCAGTACATTTTTTTTTTTTCTTATCCATCATGAGTTTGTTGTGTTTTTTAGCTCTTCGTGCGTATCGAGTGCATTTTTTTCACATCTGGCTATAATCTCTGGGCCAAGTACGTGAGTGTTGGGCGCATTTTTATGGATATAATTGTGTTTTGCCACCCATCGAGGGGCTGATATTCCGATATTCCATTACAGCGCCACCCACGCGCCTATTTTTGGGCCGAATGCAAACTTTGGATCGGCTATCAGCTATATGTGCTATATGATCGGGCCATAACCGTTTCTCACGCTCAAAATATGGGTTTTTTTTTTGCCGTTTGGCGTTGTCCAAACTATGGCTGTTGTTACTTTTTGCTGTTTTTGCTATTGTTTCTGATGTTGTAAACTGTCTGGCGGCAAGAGAATTGCCGTTTATGGGCGCCAGAAGGTTCGCTTGACAAAAAGCCTAGCAAAAATGCTTGGTTTTCTAACATTTTCATTGTATTTATTGCACAGGTTGCATTTCAGGCGAGTGTGTCAAGGCGGCTGCGCCACCCTCAAAAAGGCATCAACCGCAAATGTGGATTGCAATTTGAGCAATTGGAACTGCAAGTGCCTGGCTACTGGTACGATGCCATACGGCACTTACATACTAACTTACACACCCGACTCAGCCAATCCGATCCTAACTCAACTTACTCGATCAGATCGCTGATCGGCTGATCTGGCTAACTGCCTTTTAAGGAGATTTTCGCGATTCGTGGGACTCATATTTAATGGGCGCTAATTCATGGCAGTCACGCCCCGAATTGGAAGGTTTCGGATTATGGCGGTTTCAGTTCACTGCGACCGCCTGTAGTTCTTAAATGGTTTTTTTCACATTTTGTAAAAAAAAGTTAAAAAAAAAATGTTCCAAGTTAAAGGATCTAAAAACATGAATTTACTATTATATGTAAGATGCAATTTTAATCCTACTTAAAAGGTGTCAATATTATATTTATGATTATTAGACATCTTTATAAATTATACTTCTTAATACTTGCATTCCTATCCTTTCCATCAAATCTCATTGCCCGCTATTTAAAGTGTATAATATTCCAAGTTCATATGCCCTCAAATATCGCTTATGTACAGATTGTCGTTTTATCTCATTCCCACATTACCGCCTGTTAGATACGAGTATTTCCTTAGATACAGATAGATCTTATAAGGTCTGCTCCCTTCTCTTTCCTGCTCTCGCTCTCTTTCTCGCATTGCCTGCGACGCAAATACCGTTCTTCATAATCTCCTCCTTTGCGATTCGCATAACTTTTATTTGCCAGTGTGTGTGTGTGCGTGTGTATTTATTTAATAATTCGCCGCTCTTTTCTTCTCTTCTCGATTATGCGGACAGCGCGGCCGGCGTCGCAGCTACAGCGCTGCCGGCGCTCTGCCCAAGCTCTGCCGGCATCGCTCAGTTGGGTTCTTTTCTAAGCGGCATGCGGTTGTAATTCTTCTAATCATTGGACTGCTTTTCGCACTCAATTGTCGCTGCTATTACGGTAATAATATATCGCTCGGCTCTCCGATCTTCCACACATGCACATATATGTACATACATACATACGTAAATATTCCTCGGATCGTAAAGAAAAGTGAAGTTGTCACGATGACGGCAAATGCCGTGACTTGTAATTGAAGTGACTGCGTGACTTTTGCGATAGTGTGTGCGCAAATCGATAATAATGCGTATTTATAGAGCCTAATCAAACGTGATTGATTGCCGAGCTTTGCCCTCTTTTACATTACACGATCGATCGATCTGGAAAAGGGTCAGAAAGCATGATAAGCGCACTCAAAGATTCCGCAGCGAAGGTTTAAAGTTCAAGAGTTGGTGGCAAATTATAACATTATGAGATTCTTTGATTGAGAATCACCAGTTATACGTTTTATATACTGATTATAAGCAAAATAAGTCTAAATTGGTTGGTAAGAAGAATTTAAAAAGGACATGAAGCTCTAGATTTCGCAAATTTGTCTTTGACTTTTAAAAGTAATTGTACAAAGATTACACATTAATCTACTGAAGGATTCCTTTAAAATAGCAAATATAGATTACTTTCTTATGACATTTAAATGTTTTGCAATTTTACAGTAGCTAGAACAAGGTAGTCTAGAAAGCTAATTGGTATATCTGTTTAACTTGGCACAGAAGTTACTCATACATAGTTTCTGTAATAGATAATTCAGTTCGTTTGCTTACCAATTTTGCCTTGACAAAGGGCTTCGTTTACAAATTAGTATTGCAAACAAGCAAGTTACCAAAAGATTACACAATCTTTATGTGAATAGAACACAGCATACTCCCAGATAAATTTCGGTCAGAATCAAGATAGAAAATGCCTGGAGGGCCCTTGAGATTAGACTGTGGAACCCACGCAAGCGAATTATCAAAACGCTTATCGCAGCAAAACACACACACAATTATTCGACGGATTGAGGTTCATTCATAAAGCCCTCGAATCGAGTGACTTTCACTTTAAATGGCCTGATCTCAGGATCAGATACGTACTATATATACGCTTGCATGCATATAGAATGGAAAAGTGGCAGGGCAAGTTCTCGTTGTTGTATATCAAAAATGCCCAATGAAAAAATGCAAAAATTCTAAATTTATAAAAAAAAAGCAACAATCAAATTCGCACACACATGCCTACGTACACATGTTTAGCACATGTGTGTATTACGTATTAAATTCACCAACAGCTACAACAAATTGGGATGGCAAACAAGTGTGCCTGTGTGCGTTTGTGTTCCGCTTAGTATCTGTATCTGTGTGAGTGACTGATCAAGGCAGCGCAGTCGGCGTCGCCCGTTAAAAAAGCAGCAAAGTGGAGCCCTACACGCGCATGTAAAGTTACCCACACGCACACACACACTCACGCGGACACTCGAGTGTGCCAAAAATAAGGCAACAACAACGAGCCAACAGACAGCGACTGCGACGCAACTAACGCCAAGTTAAACTGACGGTTAGGGCTTAACCGACAGTCGACACACTCTTCGCAATTTGATGATCCTGCGATCAAGAAAAGGATAAGAAATTCAAACTTTAAACGAATAATTACATTACCTCCCTAATAACATCACATGAGAACGGTTAATAAAAAGAAGGGAAAATATTTAACATTATTAAAGCTAAAAGACTTTTTAAGCATATAAATCTCTTAAGTTGATCCTTCGATAAAGCTCTCCAATCAAGTATCATAAACTTTATAACCTTATAATCTTAACAGGAATGCCTTCTTCAAGGGTATCAAAAACACACATTTTTGGCGCTTATGGGTCGTAAAGTTGACCTTCAAACAGCAACATTTGCCGAAAAAATACGAGCAACCAACACACACACACACGTGCGAACGAATGTGCAAAAAAAAAACAAGACTAACGACAATCCAACGAACACGCATACAAGCAAAGGTACAACAGCCAAAAAATTGCAAGCTTTTTTATTGTTGTTTTGTTTTTGGGCTGCGCCCCTACGAAAACGCACACATACACACAAACACGTGTACGAAAATATACATGTGAATAGGGCAAGGGGCGGGGTAGCGGCAGTAACGGCGATGACGCTATGTGCATACCATGATAATTTTTTTGTTGTCTCATAAAATCTAATTTGGGGAGCGCATTTTTACAGAGTGTACCGAAGAGAACGATAATGGAAGAGCGGTGGCGGGGGATCGCAGTAGACGGCGCCATTTTCTTGGCTATTCAAACTCCCTTATTCTTAATTTAAATTTTAAAACTCACAGTTTTATTGAGTAAGTACAAGATTTTTTAATAAAATAGCACCTAGAATTTAAAAAAAAAGCATTAGAAACTTCTTTAGGTATTTAAAATTTTGGATTTAAAATAAATCATTTTTTATTGTAAAATATAAATTAAATTCAAAAAGGTTTGAAGAATCAAAGGTTTCATGACTCATTTAGGTAATTTTAAATTGTTTTAAAAATATTTCATAACATACAATTTTTTTTTGTTGATTGTTATCGATTTTAATAGTAAAACCGTTTTTTAAAAACCTATTATTTTCCCTATCTGATGTTCACTTTTTTCAATAAACTTTTTGCAAACATTTTGCGCTTTTTATGCTGTTCGCTCTCATAAGAGAGTGTAAAAAAATCGCGAGAGAGAAATGGCGCTCTTCGCTGCAAATTCGCTCTGTGCGCGCGCGTATGTGTGTGAGTTGCGATCGGTATCAAGGTTTTTGGCAATTTGGTTCGCGAGCTCCACTGCTTCTGTCTCTGTCGCTGCCTCAGTCGCTGCCACTGCCTCTGCCTCGGTCGGCGTTGCCTTTTTCTAGTTGGACAGTGCTGCGTTCCTTATTTTGCGTTTGTTCGCTTCTTCAGTTTTTGCAAATTGCCGCGCGAGATCAGCAAGCTCGCGTGCGCTCAAAAGTAAGAAAAAAAAATTCACAAATCTCTCTGCCGCCGCGCCGGCCTACTGCGCTGCCGACGTCGACGCCGACGCACGTTTCGCGCGGCACTCTTAACCTATTTTTTCGCGAACCTCGCATTAGTTACAATTTTGTTGTGATGTTGCGCGGCAGATACGCGGCGGATACGGACGGGTTGCGTTTGCGCGAATTCTAACACACACTCACACATCCAAGAAACACACACACACACACATATACAGAGTTCCGCCCACACGCCCTAAAAAATCGACAAAAAGTGCATTTGCAGTCGAAATACCTGCAAGAATATATTAAAAATTTTTGATAAAAATTAAAAAAATAAATAAATCTGAAATTAAAGTGCTTCAATCAGTGCCTTGCAAAATAAACCTAGAATAAAATACCCCCCCCCCCCCTTATACAGATCGCTACTGATCAGTGAAGAAAAATGTGGTGCCTTGATAGAATTTTAAAGTTTTGTGTCTAACAAATAAGTGGGCAGCGAGTAATCAAAATCAAAAATTGTATAGCGGCAACTGAACCCAACTGTACCTCTTGCGCCCAGACAATTGCCAAAAACTAAGCCCGTCAAATTGGATTACACTAACTATTGGCTGCTGGAATCACTCTTGGAAAGGTTAGTACATCACAAGACCCACCGGAGCCACATCAAGTATACGACCTGTCTCAACGACAGCGAAAGTGGATGGGAATGGGAATGGGAATGGAGAACTCTCGGCATGAGCAGAGAATCGAAAGCGAAAGTTCCCAACTGTTGCGCATTAAGTAATACCCATACAGTGGAACCATAATCGCATACTGCATATAGTATGAACAAGTGTAGATAAGGTTTATTTTTCCTGCGAATTTCCAACTGGCATTCCTTTGCCCAACTAACCCTCCATTTGGGTCACTTTTATGGTGCTCTACTTGTAAAGGGGGTCTCACAGATAAAACCTTTGCTGACAATTTGAAAGCGAGAGTACCTCGAGACCAGATCTATAAAACCCGATTAGCTGGGTATCATCAGCTCATCCGGCGCGTGTTATGTAATCCCGAAAAATGTGTCCAATGTCGTCAGGGTGAGTCGCAGAAAAAAAAAAGTGCGATACCTAGGATTACACCTTCTTAAAGGTAGTTCGTGAAAAGTATTATAATATCTTTAGGGGTTTTCACAACTTAAATTATTCTAGATTAGTTAAGGAATGATTAGTTGGAAGTGAAGGCTTTGAAATATCATTTCACACAATCCCATATTTTATAGTAAATTACCACAAAACAAATAATTACATAAACAAACGAAACAACAAATATCAAATATTTGCTTTTGATAAATGGCTAAACTTTTCAAGGACTTTTCAGTTTAGCCACTTCCATTACTTTTCAAAATGGGCAATAAAAAGCACCCCCTATGAGGTTGTGTATATTTGGGGGACCTTCAACTGTCCTACACAATGCGAAACGAGAGTTCGATTTTGACGGTTCTTATCTATATACATACATACATACGTACCTTGACAAATGGAATAAAAAAAACCCCGGATCACTTACATCACAATGCGATTGAGTGGAATCCATTATGTATGCGAAAAACCCTATGGCATAACAGCAATCCGTCCGATTTATCTGCTCGACTATCTATTATCTCGCTACGTGAGTGCGATGTAAAGCGAAGGTATTTACCGTTCTACCCTTCCACCCGCCACCCCCTACCCGTTCAGCACCCCTTCCCCTCGCATCGCCCTTTCAATTTAGCATATCAAGTCATGCGTAAAAGTTATCTCTAAAAATATACACGAAAATGTTCACACACACGCCAACTCATACACACACACACACACACACACACGACTAGCGGAAGAAAAACCTAAAACATGCGAAAATTATCTATAAATTTAAATTTTTACAATCTGTGCGCGATTATAGCAACAACCAAATTGCTACCAAAAAAAATAGAAAAAAAAAACAAAAAAAAAAGAATAATAAAGAAAAAGCTTTGAGCTGACGTCAAACGCGCAGCGACAGCTTCGCTGGCAGCGCCAATTTATTTTACACAATTAAGGGTGTGCACGAAAAGCAGGCAGAGAGATTGAGAGAGATATGTGGGTATATATATATATATTCTATATTCTATATGGAAGACATGGGCGATCGCTCATGCTCACAATCACACTCGCAAACACATTCACAAACACAAACACATGGACGGCACGCACGGACACACACACACACACACTCATTACTATGTGCCAATTTAGATTAAAGGCAAACGAGCACGGACCACGCCCCCTTAAGCAGCCCACCCAGCTAGCAAATATTACGGCGTGAAAAAATGGAACAAGAACAAGCTGGCGAAAAATCCCACAAAGAAAGGTTATCTGCGTACTAACTGATCACAATTTATATAGTTTAGCATTAAATTTTATTTTGCACTTTATTATGTCATTACGGAAGTAGCAATGAAAGTTCTTGGAAACAAAATGAACGTTAAGAAATTCTGAAATACCGTTTTTCTATGTTGTTTTGATACCATTAATGTGGAATTTGGTTAGTCTTAATCTTATTCGATTCCGCGTATTTGCAATATCATTGAAATACCATTTAATTATACAATTTTAAATAAAATGATATTAAAAACCCTTAAGCTCAAACGCTTTTATGAACTATGATTAGATCACACTGTTTTCGCTGCGATAGAAAACATTTCTGAAATCGCATACATATGAAAGCAAATGACTAGTCTAAAATAACAAAAGATGGGCAGAAAGCTCCAACGCACAGAAGCGGTGCATTGTTACCTTTTGCGCAATGTGTTATTTATTTATTTATGTATTTATGCAACTTATTTATTGTACACCTTTTTTATTTGTGATTTGTATTTATATGAGCGAAGCGGAGAAAAAAAAACATTTTTTCAGTGCGAATTCGTTCGAACAACTGTGTAAATACAATACGAGTGCTGCCTTTCAATAAGACGTATGTATGAGAGTGGCAAGGGGGTTGCTGGGTCCACCCTAATGGGTTGGTCTGTATGGCTCACATATCAGCCCAAAACACAGGGCCAATTTCCCAAAGAACCCCCCTTTTCCTCATTTCGCTCTCATTTTCCTGGGGGGTAAAAGATCATCGCGTTCCCTCTGAAAATGCTGCCTTCTTTTCTTTTTTTTTTTCTTTTTTGTTGCTCCCTTAGTTTATTTTCGGTTTATTCTGCGCCGAACTTATAAATACATTTGCGAGCAGGATAAAAGCTTTGTTGTACGTGTGTATCTTTATGTATTGGCCCACCTCAGGAATAGGAAGACATGCCAAATGCGAATACCTATCGCCCAAGTATTTGCAAACAAAAACATAAATTATTTTGTTTAGCTTGAATGGATTGCATATTTATAATTTGCGTGTTCGGTGGAAATCTTTATCTATTTATAACTTATATTTTTGGGGTGTGTTTTGTTGGTCAAGATTAATATTAGAACTCTCCAATGAAAAATGCTGGCTGCTCACAAAATTGAATTATCACTGACTAACTAGTACTACCTTCGATTTAATTAATAATAATAATTAGCTATTTCCTTAGATGAATTTTCAATAATTTAACTCTGTGCTTCAAGAAGGTTAAGAAGAATTAAGAAAGAATTTAAAAATTAAGGGATTGTTATAAATTCTTCGGTATTTGATTTAATTTTTAGCAAGGGCAGCTTCCAAATTGCCCTTTTTGCATACATAGTACACCTGGGAATTTCGCAGTGCCAAGTCAGTGGCACATGTTGCCCAATATTTGCTTGCTGTTCGTGGATTTTATTTAATTTTTTGCCTGAATTAGGCCACATGTCGGCGATCGATGCGGCCAGAGGACGATCGGAGAAGTAGGGGGCTCGCACGGTCTATAAGGTCTGCCCACGCAGAAGCGCGCGCGATTTGTCAGCCGGCAAAAGTTTCGTTTATTTTGCTGGTGGCTTGGTGTTTATTGTCGGTTCTTGTTCGTGTGCTCATGTGCCTGAGGTTGCTTTTGGCAGGGTTTAAGTGGGCCCACACTCACACACACACTCAGGCACCGCATCCATAGGTATAGATATAGGCGTATATATACATATATATATACAGATATTTGTATATATACGCCTTCGCGCGTCTGTTTGTTTTGTCATGTTGTTTGCGTGTACTTAGTGCTATCCAAGTTGTTGTCGCTGCTCTCTCATAGACAATTTCTAAGTGTGTTCGTCGAATTTGGGTCAGTCAGCGAAAAAGTCCGCCGCGTCCTCTCTGCCCCCCATTCCTTTCCCCTCCTTCTTTTTCCATCAGAGTGTCATTGTAATTGCAAATATCCGAGGCAGGGACAAACAGATACGACCACAGAAGCTGTCGCGCAGCTCGAGCATTTCGGCTGCCCACGCCGCCAGTTGAAAGATGCCAGAATTTGTGCATCATCTTTACTTTTGCATATACAGTTTGCATGGGCAAAAGTAGCAGCAGCAGCAGCAGCAGCAGCAGCAGCAGCAGCAGGAGCAGCATCAAGGGGAAATTGGCACATTTAATTGCCCAGAAAGTGTCTGACCACAGACACTTGACGTAATTGTTCTTCTTCGCCGGCCACTTATGGTTGCCAAAAGTTGATTTTCTTTTGCATTATTTAATCGAAATGAATTTCGTTGTGATTATTTCGATAAACGCTATTTGCATGCAGTTCTGTTCGACTCGTATGGTGTGCTAATTGAGTTGCGCTGCTGCACCACGTGACGTATGCGCAATATATTAGGCATACGCCCCGTTTAATTCGGGCAGCACGATCGGCGAGAGCTCAACATTTAGCAGGCAATAAAGCTTGTGGAGACTTTTTATTGCTATTTATTAGCATTAGCATTGAGGCCCTTTGCTGAGTACTACCACAAGAGGCATATTCGAATTGTTAATAATATAAATAAATTAAAAATAAACATAACTTTGAAAGAATAGAAATCAAGTCTAACGACTACACCGATGTAATTTGGCCAAGACTCAAAACAAAACCCACTACAACAAAACAATAGCAACTCGTTGACAGCTGAAGATTCTTGTAAAAGTCATTCAAAATCGAATCGTTTGGATCAGCCCACGGCGGATTTTGAAAATCGAAGACAGCTCCTCGAGTGGCGGACATTGGAGTACTTGAAAGCTGAAAAGCGAAGTCCGATCGAGTGGCTGCTGCTGCCCCTTGGCTAGATTCCAGATTATGGCCATTGGGCACCAGCACCCACAGTGCTCAGCCGTAACTGTAGTCGTTACAAGCGTTGGCAGTCAGTGAGTCAGTTCGGAGAATCGCGAAGTAAACCAATGCACTGGAAAAATAGGTCTTACACAGTATTTAAACCAAAATATACTTTTTCATTAATACTATTTAGTTACATTACTATTAATTACATTACATTAACGCTTAAAGAGCATTTAGCAGATTTATGGACATTTATTCACATTCCTAAAATGGGACAAGAAATAATAAGAAGTTTTTATAACTTCCAATACTCAATATTTAAGTACGTTTTGAAAAGCATTGCAAATAGATAAGAATATATATATATAAATATATATTTTTTCTCCTTGCACAAAGATCGTTGCGGATGACATCATCATGACCTGCTAACGAGTGGCAATTTCAATTCACCTCAGATCATAACTCAGCCTATGTTATGGGGGCCTCTGTTGCGCCCCAGCCTTTCCCCCATCCGACCCGACCCGCCACGCCCCCTCTCCAGTGATATAGCATATAGCTGATAGGCGCGAGCAGTCGGCTAATTTCATTTGTCGTCTTGTACACAATTTCGCACTTCTTGGCCGCCCACACGCTGCTCGACACAGTTTCGCACTAATGTTTGCATCCCTGATGCCCCAGCCCGCCCCCTTTCACTAACCACCCCCCCCCCTCCCTTCCCGCTTTCGCGTTCGCCTTTTTCCCCATGGGCGGGTAAACGGCATAAACAGTTTTGCGTGTGGGCGTTCTATTCCTGGCCACGGACTGAACTGCACTGCACTGCACGCACTGCAAGGCAATTAACACATTTGTATCTGACAAATGTAAAATGTATCTTTTGGTGGACCCCCCCGTCTGCGTCCTCCGCTCGCCAAGCCAAGCTGAATGGACTCTTGTGCCGCTGTTTAATAATGCATTTCTCTAAAAATATCCCCTCAATGAGCGACAAGTTAAATTATTATTATATCTGCTGCTGGACCGCTGGTCGCCATGTAAACATACGACTCGGAAAATTGCACATTTTTAATTTATCTATGCAATTTTAAATCCGAGTGGGACGCGTTTAACCAATGCTCACACAACAATGAAGTGGTAAACAAAATGCTTAAGATGATGAATAATGTGTTTATAGAATTTTACTAAATTTGCCCAAGTCAGCAATATGCGGTTTTTTTTTTTTGATTTTATGTAATGTAATAAATTAATTAACCAAATTTGGTTTTGATTATAAAATTTGTCACAAATGAAATCCAAATATCTCTTGTATTTACAACCTTATTTAGGGAATTCCGATGGTCCTAAACAACCCGGTCACAATACCCATAGCCCAAAGTTAATTAAGCAGGCAAACATTGGATTTAGTTCGGCAAACACGTGCATAAATCAATTTGGCGAACCCATTACCCTAATATCCCTCGCTCCCACAACTTCGCCCATTGGAGTTTTACGGCTCTGTGACCCAGTTAGGCTGGCTAATAGCCACTAGCTGTTTTCCCAGTGCCCAGTATCCAACCAGTACCAGTAACCTCCTACAGTTGACCTTGCTCAACATTTTGCTAGCTTTACATATATTTTTTTCGATCCAAGCCAAGCCTCGAGCCAAAGGCTAAATTGAGTTTTTGGCCTCAGCTTTCGGGCCGCGCTTAATCAATCATGATCTGGCGTGGCTGTATCTGTATCTATGGCGCTGGTGTATCTGTATCTGTAACCGGCGACCTTCATCATTTACAAGCTGTCCAAACCTTTGGCAAACGCTTTCGGCCAGGCTGATTCATTAAAGCCACTGTTGTTGCTGCTGCTGCTCAAAGTTGACTTTGCGGCATTTTGCACATTTGACCATTGAGTCAAGGTGAACCGCGAACGCGCTAATCTTGATCTCGTTTGCCTTCTGCAAGTGTCTATATGTATTTGTGCATCTGTATCTGTATTGGCATACATGTAACTGTGTGTGCATTAGCAAATTTAAAATATTCATTTTGGCTATCTAAACAAACGCATCTCCATTTCGAGTATTTCCATTGATTTATGACCGCTCTGCTTTATCGAAGGGCAGAAATATGAAACGTATCAAAACCGGAAAGAATAAAATATCAAAATATTTATATATAAAAATAAATGGATATAAAAAGTTTCAATGAGGAAATAGCAAACAAAGTTTTTCCCAAGAAAATATGATTAATAGATGTTCTGAGTTCGATAAGCAGCAAGAACATTCTTAGCCAAGAATACTTCCATTTCTGTAAATTATCCAGAAAAATGATTTTTCGTTTTATAAACCACATTTGGCGAAAAGAAAAAACAAATTTGGAACTTGTTATAGATATTGGCCTTAGGGGCGCCAAAAAAAAAATAAAACTATGATTGTCTGAATTTTCGGGCTATCTTTTGCTGACAGATACGGATACAGAGACCATGTAATGACCATGTGGGCGCTCATTATTTCTAGCCAGGTTTTTTTGCGTTCGTTGAACTCGCAACGGTAAATTTACAACGCGCATAACAACAACAACAACAACAGCCAACCTACGCCAACATGTAAAGTTCTAAAGCAAAAGATAAACAGCAAAGCAAAAATTGAAAACTAGCAGCAACAAAAATGAAGAGGAAAATAGACGAGAGAAGATCAACAAGCGTCAAACGTCAGCGGCAGGCAGCAACAAATATCAACAAACTACTTTGTATTTATAATTATTATCGCTGTTGCCAGTATCTGTGTGAGTGCTCGTTCGCGTATCTCACGGATACCCACACGCACACACACTCGCTTGGCTGTGCGCAAACTATTTAGAACGTGTAAATTGAACAGAAAAAGCTGAAAAAAAAACTATTTCGCTTACAGCTGAGCGCTAAGCGCTGGCAGCGCAGTCGGCGTCGCTGTCGACGTCGCCGTCTCGCACGATAAGGCGCTACTAACTGAAAGTTGAAGGCCATTACTGATACGCCCCGTGCGCCTCAAAAGTATATATGTATTACTGTTTTCTTGGCTGCTTTATATACCCTCGCAAAAGGTGCCTTAACTATAAAGTGAAGTTTAGATTTATACAAAGATTTATGCTTCTAAAATAATATGATTTATTATTGCTATAAGATCACATAATTAATAATGTTCAATTCGACAACGCTTGCTTTACAAAGAGTGCAACAAATTTAGAATAATTTCGAAAGTTATTAGCATTTATTTACATTTGTTTATTACCTTTGCTACATGATCTGCAATCAAGCGATCCCTTAAATTGAATAATATCAAATAATAAGGGCACACCAACTTCGATTTGTTTAATCGCACCTACTTTGCGTACAATGTGACTGGCAGTTAGCGCTGATTATCTAAGTATGCTATGTTGACGCGTGACAAAATGTTTTTTTTTCCATTAACTTATTTACTGCTGCTGCTGCTGCTTATCTGCGTATCTTCAGGTTTGTATCTGCATCTTGATATTGATTCGCTGAGCGTTACAGCCGCACGTTTCATCTGATGGATGAGCGGCATTTAACATATTGCGCAATTTGCGGATGGCGCCCGCCTCCATTTGCGCCCCCAACTGCTACCCAAGTGCCCCGCCCCCAAGAAAGCCCCCAGAAGTCAGCTGATAAGCGCTTAAATATTTTTAAACAATTTACGTAAGCACATCGGACGCTACTGTTGTTTGAAAGTAAAAGTTGTCATTAATTAAACAGAACAATCGGGGAAGCGGCAACAACTTTGTGTTTGCATTCATAGCAAATTTGCATTGAAAGCGCAAGTGTAAATAAAAACTGCAATCGCATGCAACGCCGACGTCGGCGTCGACGCCAACTGCGCTGCCGCCCGTCAACGAAAACGAAATTGAATGAAAAAAAAAAGTGTATAAAGTGCACAATACGTCGAAATTGCTTGGCTTTTGTATTTTTTTTTTACTTTGGCGCCGGCGCCGACTACGTTGCGTTCTATTTTTTTTTTTTTTTAACTTTCCCAACTTTGTAAATAAATGGCCAGTGGAGTTATTAAGAAAAAAGCGAAGCTAGAATGACACAATTAAGAGAGATTTTATGATTGCAATGATTTATGGGCAACGAAAAATGTATTTCTGACTGCCGTCAACCGGATTTCAAGAGACGAGAGATTTCATTTATTTTTAGGGAATTTAACCATAACATCGTACTGCAGCCATATTACCAACTGAAGGTGGTAATTATGAAAAAGTACCTTAATTTCACCACAATCTTAACAATTTGATAAATATTTAATGCTTACAAAGGCCTCGCGGGTCTTAATTTATTTTTGTTTTCTATGAATCAGTTTTTACTCATTTGAGTGACAATCGGAAATGATAACCTTTTGGGTTTCCCTATTATTTTGGCTGCCTTTATTTATTACCATTTTATAGATCTTTCATAAATTACTTCTTATCAAATGACCATAAAATTAACTATTAGAGCAAAAATACTTTATGATAAAAGGTTTATTTATACAGCTTATTGTATTCAACCCTTGAAACGTTCCGTCTACACATATGTACATATGTACATGCGTTTATACAAATCAAGTCGTTATAAAACACGTGATTGAATCATATCACTAAGACTTGCGAAACTAAAATTGAACTCAGTTAAATTTAAAATTCAGAAATTGAAAGCCCAACTTTGAGTTGCGAAATTTACGAATAAAAATACAGAGCACATATTGAATAATGCAGATATAGAACAATTTCACAAACCAAACTTTTAGAACCTTTTACAAAAAGCGAAACAGATTGCAAAGGAATGCAAAAAAGTTGTGGGCGGCGAACGAAAACGAAAGTTTACGTTTAAAGTGATTTAAGTTTATTTTGAAATCAAATCAAATCAAACAAAGAAAGCAAGCGAGTGAGAGCAAGGGAGAGGGAAGATGGCCAATAAAAAACGCTTACGACAGCGGCCAACACACGCTGTAATTGTTGTTATTACCAGAGCAAACACACACACACACACACATAAGTGCACATACCGAACCGATCTAATCTCTCGCACGCGCGCACCCACTGTCGCTCTCTCTCTCTCTCTCTCTCTTTCTTTCACTGTTTTTCCCACTATTCCCCCCCCCCTCTCTTTTGTGTGGCGCATCTAGCCCTCTCTTTCGCTCCCCATTGAACACCTCTTTCTCACGGTCAGCATTTCGGTTTGCGAAAAAGTTCTTTGACGTTTTGTTTATTTATTTTGTTAGGCTCTGCAGCGTCGCCGGCAAAAGCTTAAAGCTCTGTCGATCGCTCTTAGCTTTGCTCTTTTTACAGGGTATTCGTTGGTCATATGGGCAATCCAATCACTAACCTTATAAAATTGTATGTAAAGTTATAGAAACTGGTAGTTTCGTAGACTACTTTACGATTCTTATTGAAAATCGCAGTGGTATTAATACTTTTTTCACTTCACTTAACTTATTTGTAACATTTACCGGTAGTATCAAAGTCGAATAAGTTCTCGAATCGATCAAAAGAAAAGCAAAAGTGCCTCTTATCAGAGCCGCATTTTGCCCCCTTTATTTTACCCCCTGTAAACGGCACTAGACTCCGGCCAAAGGCCGTTGAGATTAGGTGGTGGATTCCAGGCGAATGTAATAAAGAAATATAAGCATATGCATATAAACTCTATTCTTAGCCTCTTGGGCGCTGTAAGGGGGTGTGTAGGGTTTAGGGGGTGTAGGGTGCTCAATAAATTTTGCGATAGATAAGCCACGAATGCCATCCATTATGCCACCAGTCCCTTCCATCGGTGTGTCAACCAAATTTGCATGGATTGCTCGTCTATTTGGCCGAGTAATTAACAGTTAGCCAGCAGCCAAACATGGCGGCAACATGGCAAAATGGCAATTAACACTCTAATACAGATGCAACTGTGGAGTTTGCGGAGCTTGTGGAGTTGGCAGCACCACAACAACAGCAACAAAAACAACAACACACACGGTGCGGTTTGTTATCTGGCACCGGAAATGCAATAAATAATTGAGAACAGCCCCGAGCATTTGGTAATTGTAATGAGCAATTGTGTTCAATGACAAATTATCATTGGTATTTCTTGTACACCGTTACACACGACCAAAAATTGTGGACCATGGCGGCGATAAAGATAACGGGGTCGAAAGCGTAACACTTCCGTTTCCGGTTGAAAAATATAGCGAACGGAGAAATTTTCGAGTATTATCGCATGGGATTTTCCCATTAAGTCTGCATTACCATAAATGTGTAAGATTTAGCTAATAAATAAACAAAGCAGGCGCTAAACTAGACCAAAAGAATTAAATGAATTTAAGGAACATTTTGATTATGCTCTTGTTGCGTCACATACTTATGCATTTATACTCTATATTACAGGTACAACACTGACCAAGGAGCGATGGACCAGCAATTCTGCTTGCGCTGGAACAATCATCCCACAAATTTGACCGGCGTGCTAACCTCACTGCTGCAGCGGGAGGCGCTATGCGACGTCACGCTCGCCTGCGAGGGCGAAACAGTCAAGGTGCGTCCATGAGATACACTTAAAGATATAGATATACATATCTGACATTATTTCATATTCATTCTATTGCAGGCTCACCAGACCATCCTGTCAGCCTGCAGTCCGTACTTCGAGACGATTTTCCTACAGAACCAGCATCCACATCCCATCATCTACTTGAAAGATGTCAGATACTCAGAGATGCGATCTCTGCTCGACTTCATGTACAAGGGCGAGGTCAACGTGGGCCAGAGTTCGCTGCCCATGTTTCTCAAGACGGCCGAGAGCCTGCAGGTGTGTGCAAATCAGGGATCTATTTTAAGGGACACGACTTTAGGACATCCTTTTTTGCTTGTATTTAAGGCATAAAGAATATCAGAGTCATTCACAAGCTTTAAAGTATGGCGAAGAAATATGTTGTCGGCTTACTTTAAATTAGTTATTATTAAGCGAGTCTTGCGAAACAAAGTGTGCCAGACCACATGTAATAAATAGTCTTGCTTATCAAACTGGGGAATTCCCGAATTTGTGTCCGCTACCCCAACAACAACAATTTAATATGAACTTATAATAATATGTACGTTATTTGGGACTTTTCCAGGTGCGTGGTCTCACAGATAACAACAATCTGAACTACCGCTCCGACTGCGACAAGCTGCGCGATTCGGCGGCCAGTTCGCCGACCGGACGTGGGCCGAGTAATTACACTGGCGGCCTGGGCGGCGCTGGGGGCGTGGCCGATGCGATGCGCGAATCCCGCGACTCCCTGCGCTCCCGCTGCGAACGGGATCTGCGCGACGAGCTGACGCAGCGCAGCAGCAGCAGCATGAGCGAACGCAGCTCGGCGGCAGCAGCGGCGGCGGCGGCAGCAGCAGCGGTAGCGGCCGCTGGCGGCAATGTGAATGCGGCTGCCGTCGCCCTGGGCCTGACCACGCCCACCGGCGGCGAACGATCTCCGAGCGTGGGCAGCGCCAGTGCAGCGGCGGCAGCTGCAGCGGTAGCGGCTGCGGTGGCAGCGGCCGCCAATCGAAGTGCCAGCGCCGATGGATGCAGCGATCGGGGAAGCGAACGCGGTACGCTCGAGCGGACGGATAGTCGCGATGATCTATTGCAGCTGGATTATAGCAACAAGGATAACAACAATAGCAACAGCAGTAGTACCGGCGGCAACAACAACAACAATAATAATAACAACAACAATAGCAGCAGCAACAATAACAACAGCAGCAGCAATAGGGAGCGCAACAACAGCGGCGAACGTGAGCGGGAGCGAGAAAGAGAGCGTGAGCGGGACAGGGACAGGGAGCTGTCCACCACGCCGGTGGAGCAGCTGAGTAGTAGTAAGCGCAGACGTAAGAACTCATCATCCAACTGTGATAACTCGCTGTCCTCGAGCCACCAGGACAGGCACTACCCGCAGGACTCTCAGGTGAGCACACATTACGTATACATAATATTCATAATATGGGGCATTACGTATACGCACAGTGGTGCGCAAATAGTTTTGAATTGGGTTGGAATTGGGAAAAATTTGCAGGGCGTTGTATTTTAAACAAAAAACAGGTTTATTTGTATTTAAGCCATGCAGTTCCTTAGAATTCCAAGCCTAATTTTATTAAGTTTCGTTTTGTTTTATTATCCAAATCAGAATTAAAGCCGTAAATAATGGCTTACATATATGCGGGCTTCTGCATAAAAAATGAGCTAAGGTCCCCGAAGTTAGCCTTCCGTGTTTATTTAATTGTTTTATTGGCCAGCTCTTTGCCCTCGCAATTAAATTACCTCTGTTTCTGGTTTTTTGTTTTCCCACAAACATACCTAAACAATTTGCCAGTTCCGTCGGTCAGTGAGTCAGTTATTCAGCCAGCAATTCCGCATTTAAATGTCGTTTTTTTTTTGTGGTGTATACTTTAATTGCCTGACAATTAAAATTAATTAGAAATTATCTCACATTCAAACAGGCGTCAAATGCTTATTAGTTACATACATTATAATTATGTTATAAATACTGTATACTACTTTTTAACGCAGTTTTTACAATGTATTTTAAATTTAATTTTTATTTGGCTTCAATTGATTTAAATTCTTTTTTAAAAACGGAAAGCAAGAATACATTGTATTTATATTTAATACATCTAGTTAAACTATTTATCAATAACCCCCTTTTTTTCTGTTCTTAAGGATTTACAAGCTGCAATAGCTAAAAGTCTTATCTTTAGAAGCCCATAAAATGGGATTCCATACTAGGAATAAAGATTTGCTCAAGTGCCATTTGGGGTTTTAGCGCATATTAACAACAAAAATCCGAAAAAAAAACCCGGTTAAAGAGTTGATGGCATATCTTAGACATATGTATCTTTATTTGGCGTACCACCCACTGGGTCGACCTTCGTGCCGCAATGCCATAAGCTTGCCAAACTTTTCACTATCGCTCGGCGGATGGATAAATGGAGGGGCAGGCAGGCGGGCGGGCAGGCAAACAAACAAACAAACAATATCAACATTTATGTTTGGCATGTGCGATACGAGGGGCACACGCTCCACTCGCTCACATGACTGCGGTATCAACTATGGCCGCTGATCTGCGATCAAATAGGGCGACGCTGCTGTTTTGCCAGCTATTTCGGGTTTCGCGTTGTTATCAGTGGGCATGAAGTTTTGTGGGCTAGGCACGTGCCGCTCTCCCTTTCAATGGCAGACTCTCTCGCTTTCAACCAGGTGGCACGCGTGCTATGTTGTTGCTGATTTTTAGATAACCTATAAACCTATAATTGGATAAATATTTGGATTAAGTTCTCTTACAACTAAAAGGTAACTTATTTTAAAGTACTCAACTTGTTTGCAGGCCAACTTCAAGTCGAGTCCCGTGCCCAAAACGGGCGGCAGCACATCGGAATCGGAGGACGCCGGCGGTCGCCACGACTCGCCGCTGTCGATGACCACAAGCGTTCATCTGGGCGGCGGTGGTGGCAATGTGGGCGCGGCCAGCGCCCTTAGCGGTCTGAGCCAGTCGCTGAGCATCAAGCAGGAGCTGATGGACGCCCAGCAGCAGCAGCAGCATCGGGAACACCACGTGGCCCTGCCCCCAGATTACTTGCCGGTAAGTGTGATCAGTCAGTTCAGAATAGTCGATTGAATATACAGTGCATCTCGATTTTTGATTGAATTATGATTTTGTTGCTGCATCGTTTAGTTTGTTAAGGTTTTTTCTTTTTGAACCGGTGCGATGGTTCCAGCCACTGTACAGAACATTCTTGTAAAGCCTTTTTGTTTAAATCAGCTATACAGTTTACCTCTAAGCTAGCCAATTGCAAAATGCTTCCCAAAAACGTGAGACAACCGTAGACAAACTCTAAAAAATTGTATTCTTTTAAAATTTAAGTAAATCGAAGCGAATCTAGCAAAATGGGAGCAGAACGAAGGATTGGTGAATGATTGCGTTTAATTGAATTTTCCAAATTCGAAGCGGAATATCGGCCAAAGAAAAAGAAAAAATCTCAACAATGCTGCGCCTCAAGCAAAAGTAAAGTAAAAGTAAAAGCAAAAGTAAAGTAAAGTAAAGACCAGAAAATCCTTCCTTCTATCAGATCCATGTTTTGCCAACCACATTTTCTCAATCCTGTGTGCAGGTGAAAAAGTCAGAAGCGTTTTTAGGCAGCACTGGCAACAAGTCCATGCATCAAATGCTCCTCCACCAGGCAGTGGAGGCTCAGTTGAAGAGCTTTCAGCTGCATTATCAGAACGAGGGCTTGGATTCTGCCATGCACAGATTGCTGGCACAGCAGCAACAACACCAGGAGCAGCAACAACAGCATCAACAGCAGCCACACCATTCGCTGGGAAAATCCCAAAGCCCAGCGATACCATCGGGCTCTGCGGGAGGAAGCTCCCGGAAAAGTGGTCGATTTAGGGCCAACTGGCTGTATCAGTTCGAGTGGCTGCAATACGACGAGCGGGCCAACACCATGTTCTGCCGCCATTGTCGCAAATGGAGCGGCGAGCTGGCCGACATACGCACCTCCTTCGTTGAGGGCAACTCCAACTTTCGCCTGGAGATCGTCAACCACCACAACAAATGCAAATCGCATCGCATGTGCTACGAGCGTGAGCTCCAGGAGCAGCAGCAACATCCCATGCCCAGTGGAAGTGCAGGAGGCAGCTCCAAGCGACGTTCCCCCGAAATTATCACCATAAATGTGGGCAAGAACAGCGCATAGAGACAGGTCCTTGAAAGAGGACCCAACACACCGCTCAGGATTAGCCATAGGCATTAGCATTAAGTTTTCGTTATCAATTAAATGTCCGAAAAGTAAAATATATTTAGTAACCTAAGAACTTGGCAGCTACTATGAACAAAAGCAAACAGCATTTGCATTGGCGAAAATTGAACAATAAACTGAGAAGCATTAATAAAAGAATATAATTATTTTGAAATTACTGCAGCATTTTGCAATTGGTGAGCAAAGAAGTAGAAAGGCTTTACAATTTTGTAGTATTTACTGAGGTTATTTATAGTTAAAACTAAAATAATAAGAGAAAAAACTATCAGAATACAATTTTTTGGTGAAAAGTTAGCATTAGCAGCACGTGAAGCTGAATTTCATTTTTCCTAATGAAAATGGGATGTATTATAAAAAAAAATTGCTAGATATACTATATCCCCTTTATCCTCTCTCCCAATTTCTTGCTGCAACCAAAGAGCGCCGCTCTAAAGCTGCACGCGGAGGATATGTCAACGCTGCTCACGCAGCATGCTTTGCAAGCAGCAGATGCGCGGGACGAGCACAACGACGCCAAACAACTGCAGCTGGACCAGACGGACAATATCGACGGTGAGTAGATGAACGCTAAGCATTGCCATTTAGCCATGTAGCCTTAGCCAGAACCGAGCTAGCACCACTACAACTACAACTACTACAAGTAAACCACACACAAAAGAATCTTCTTCTCTCTGAGCTTTTGAATACCTAACGCACTCGAAAACCGAAAGAATATCTTACCTTATGTATCTAAATATTGCGTATGTAATTTGTTATTAGCTTTTGGTTCATATACAACTTTTTTTTCCCCTTCCTACCAACTTTGTTTCCACCACGCGTTCAAGAAAAGCGAGAAAACCCTTCCAAAAAAATATATATATTGATAAACTGTAAAGAAAATTGTAGAAAATTTGTAGCTTAATTCTGTACCTTTCCTGCTACGGCCCACTTAAATATCTAACTCGAAAGGGAAAACTATTCTAATATATATATGATAAGTAGAATAAACCCCTGGAGATTTCCCTCAGTTATTTAGAAAATACATTTATAAATTGGAGAAGAATGGCTGAGCACCAAGTACATATTGTAAAGTATTAAAGTTAATGAAATATTCCCATAAAGCTCCAACTTATAACTATATTTTCTGATAAATCCTGCATGCATTAAATGATACCCTATCTTCCTCATCTTTCCAAACCCCGAGACAAGTAATACCCTTTTTTGTATGCTTTTGTAAGTGCAGTACCTTTAGTTGCCCTATGTATTTATGGATATTCTCCGAATGATAGTTCCTAAGAGAAGTTAGACTCAAAGTGCTAGCTAGAGCAACAGATCAACACCTCTCCTACCAGAATATCTCTACATGCATATCTTTATTATTTCGTTGTTTGTCGTATCTTATGGTATTCTATAATATATTGATAAATATACCTAAATCTAGCTTTTAGGACGAGTTTCCCATTTGGGCTGGGACTAGATCGCGATTTCGAATGCGGTTCTAGTCTTTTGTCGTATGTTTGCCGCATGTTGCATGTTTTATGACGCCTTTACATAGACATAGACACAAACACACACCCACTTACCTTCGATACTCTCCCACACCATCACATACACACATACGATTATCATTTAAGTATCGATTTATTTTAATTTTAAATGTATTATTTAAAACTTATCAATTGATTTCACCCTCTTCATGCTGCCGCCATAACTAGTGCTAAGTCAGATCGAAAATTCCCAATTAGTTTTTAGAACAAAATGCCTCCGTTTTCATACAAAAAATCCGAACAAATAATTAGCTCAATTGGCGTACACAACAAGAAAAACTAAACACTTATAAATAATAAAAAAAATAATCACCCAATAAAACATGTAACAAATTTCAAATTCAAAATAATTTCATCAGATACACTTGTAGTTATTTTCCAAGCGCTTTCGTTTGAACTTACCCCACTTTGTTTTCATAACTTATTCCTTCTTCGTTTTATTCTACATTTTCAAAACTGTGCTGAAAAAATAAATGCAATTTCGAAAACGTATACCTTTTAAAACTTTTCCAAATCTCTTTTCGTCTTTAATGTTGCAACTTATTGTCTAAGAAATGGATACGAAACCAAAAAGCAAGAAACATAATAAATATAAATTACTTTCAGTGTGAATACGAAAAATTTTAAAACAACCAGCTTCCAAAAGTCGATGTGTTCTATTTTTTGTTTAATCCACACACACGCAAACACTATCCCACCCACACACACACACACACACACACACACACACTCAAATACACTCGCCCACACACAGATACAGACTGTACTTTTCCTATTTTGGATATTTCTACTAACATTGCTGCATTTATGATTTGATGTGAAGAATCCGTTGAACCATATTTTGTCACACTGTTTTTTAACGAGATAACTGTAACTGACTGTGTTTTTTCAATTGGTTTTTCTGCCAAGCTAACTAAGTGTATTCCAACTATCTTTCTTTTGCCTACTCTCTTTCTATCTCTATCTCACTCTCTCTGTCGCTCTCTCTCTGTACTTAACTGTCTGTGTGTGTGTATGCTTGTGTCTGTGTGTGTTGCACATATTCTTTAAAAGTTTTAACGAGAGCTGCCGCCAAAATAACGGTAAAGTGTAAAGGAGAGCGACAAAATTCGCACATTGGCTCCAGATTGCGCACAAAAAAAAATCCATCAAACTGAATACAAACAAATTTTGAGTGAAATTAAATCGAAATTTAAATTTAAATTGAAATTGAAATTGAAGTTACCTTACAGCTAAAAGAAAATGAAAAATCCCGCACCCAGCGTCCAAAACAACCTTCAAAAACCAACAAAAACCCAATAAAGAAAAAGAACTGGAATTTGAATATACATATAACAAAAAAGTGTTATACTATAATAAAACAAAAAAATATATATATTATATATACTTACTACCAATCAAAACTATAGCTAAAAAAATCTGTTGCAACATTGAAGTACTAAAACGAAAACTATCCCAGAAAACCAAACAAGAAAAACCGATATATTGTGTATGAGATCTGTATTATATAGAACCGAAAATACCAGACATTAAGATAAGCCCAATCAAAAAAAAAAATATTGTCGATGCCACAAAATGACACGAAACCAAAGTTGTTTACATTGATTTTGATTTACTTATGATTTTACCCACTCCGTTTCACACTGTTCACACTGTTGATTGATTGATTGATTTGCTTTGATGCAAAGTATACTTAATTTAGCTGAATTGTTTTCTTAGTGCTATAAAGTCCTGCCGATCCGAAACGATGCCGCCTTAGCTTTAAGTCCAGCCTTGATTTGATTTGTTTTGTTATTCCACAGACTCTGCAAACTGTATGATTAAGACTCTTGATTTGATTTGATTACACCTTGAACCCTTCACCCACGATCGATTTGTATATTATGATTTCCAGGCTTCGCAGTTGCCTCTGCCTAAAATCCCAGCCCCATTGTCCTTGCCGATCACTTTTCTTGTTTTTGCTCTTCGTTATATACATACATAGTACATATATATTTTTGGCCACCACACGCATTCAAACACCAAGTTTGTTCCGAATCGAAACGAAATGGAAATGTCCCGAATCCAATCCACACATTTAAATCCAGTTTCGTAGCTGTCTTTTGATCGACTGTTCTGCATAATCGAGAAAATAAATGACGTCATATGGAATACTCTAACAAAATAACCAGCATTACAGTTAGTTATTTTTTATAAGACAAAAAATAAAAATTTGCAAGAACATTTGCCAATTGGGCCAAGATTTGATCCCTATTCCAAAATCTGGTAATATCATTCTCTTAAATAAATTTTCTTTTGATTATTCACTTTAAAATTTAACATAAGTAAAATGACAAAATAGATTTTTTAGAATTTTAATTTTTAATGCAACTTCCTAGAGCAGTTTTGGTCCACCCTAATCGGGATTTACTTGTAGGCCCCACACTATACTTCTAAAACACCCGTTACACCAGTTTTTTTTTTTTTTTGCCTTCCTTCTCCTCCTCATGTGGCTACTTAGTTAAACTAGACACCATTCACACCCACCGTACACCGTACCCGAATACCATTGGCCTGTTTAGCCCACTGTGCGCATGGAATGCAAGAGAAGCGCGATCGAGTCCCTCTTCGTCTTCTCATCTCTATATCCACCCCTTGAGCTCCCACCCCCACAGTGATGACGCCTAATATGAACCAAGCAAATGTTTGCAGGTCGCGTCAAGTGTTTTAACATTAAGCACGACCGTCATCCGGATCGGGAACTGGATCGAAATCATCGGGAGCACGACGACGATCCAGGCGTTATCGAGGAGGTCGTTGTGGATCACGTTCGTGAGATGGAAGCGGGGAATGAGCACGATCCGGAGGAGATGAAGGAGGCAGCCTACCATGCCACACCGCCCAAGTACAGACGGGCGGTGGTTTATGCTCCTCCGCATCCGGATGAAGAGGCGGCCTCCGGATCGGGATCGGATATCTATGTGGATGGCGGCTACAATTGCGAGTACAAGTGCAAGGAGCTCAACATGCGCGCCATACGATGCAGTCGCCAGCAGCACATGATGTCCCACTATTCGCCGCATCATCCGCACCACCGATCCCTCATAGATTGCCCCGCCGAGGCGGCTTACTCACCGCCCGTGGCCAACAATCAGGCCTACCTGGCCAGCAATGGAGCGGTGCAGCAGTTGGATTTGAGCACTTACCATGGCCACGCAAACCACCAACTCCACCAGCATCCGCCATCAGCCACACATCCCAGTCACTCGCAGAGCTCACCCCATTATCCAAGCGCCTCTGGTGCAGGTGCGGGCGCGGGTTCAGTCTCGGTTTCAATAGCAGGATCTGCATCGGGATCAGCCACATCTGCACCAGCTTCGGTGGCCACGTCAGCGGTCTCGCCGCAGCCGAGCTCCAGTTCCACTGGATCCACATCGTCGGCGGCGGCGGTTGCAGCGGCAGCTGCTGCGGCTGCCAATCGGCGGGATCACAACATTGACTACTCCACCCTGTTTGTCCAGCTATCGGGCACGTTGCCCACTCTATACCGATGCGTTAGTTGCAACAAGATCGTGTCCAATCGCTGGCACCATGCCAATATCCATCGACCGCAGAGTCATGAGTGCCCCGTTTGCGGGCAGAAATTCACTCGCAGGGACAATATGAAGGCGCACTGTAAGATCAAGCATGCGGACATCAAGGATCGATTCTTTAGCCACTATGTACATATGTGATCACTTCTCTAGGCAGGCAGCAAAACAAATCAAATCAAAAAATCAGTAACAGATCGAATGGTTTTCACAGCTAAGTAACCAAGAATCAAGCAAACGTATACGTAATCCAGAGTGAGGAGCCAACAGCCATCAGTTGGATGTACATCTATATCTATATCTATACATTTATAAACCCTATCAGAAAACAGAAAAAAAAAACAACAAAAAAAGGAAAAAACAAAACCTATGCTACACGTAGTTGATTTCAAGACTTTGAACTATTTATTGTTAAATCGTCTTAACCTCTAGATGCTTTTTCGTAGGACACTAGCCAATCAAATGGATTATTATATCGATATAGAAATACCGCGACCAGTACTCAGTGGAGGAACTTTGACAAGTATTATATGTAGAATTCCAATCGATATCCGCGTCAGTTATTATTATTATTTTTACTAACTTAACATGTGCTGTAGTGAATGTTGACTAATTATTTTTGTTCGTGTCATTTTGTGCCATATTAGCTAAACTCTCTTCTAGTCCATAGGCCCTAAGGTCGCAAAAACAGATAGTTGAATAATACAATATAAATTGCAACAGAAAGCAACGAGTGAGGAAATTAAAAGCGATATTTAAACCAGAGTCAAGAATTATATCGGGATTAAATATTTTTCTATCTCTATTACGCTATCACACGATTTTGTCTCACTTCTGATCGAATTCGCAATGAAATTCAGATAGCGTCCAATTTCAAGCCGTTTGGCCAGAGCCCCAGAGATAAATATCGACTTACTGAAGTTGGACGCTCTGCTGATCTATATCTTTGGCAAAACACCCACCGAAGTTGATTGGAGTTGATAATACTATAAATAGTTTATTAAATGAACCGCTGAAAATCAGTGCTTTGCTAAAGAACAAATTCTGATCAGATTTTATCGAAAGATGTACTTAAACATTAGCTATAGTCACCAATCAAGCAATGAATCCAATTAATTAACACTTAAATACAGATATACATACAAGTACATATATTGTGAAACGGATAAATCAATATTTAACATCTTTAACTTTACTTAATAAATCTCTTTCAAATCAAATTCCAGTTCTTTTCATTCAATAAATACCAAAAACAATCGTCCCCTAGGTACTAAAATCAACTAAACACAATTAAAATATAATTATAAACATAAACTATAATTTTATTTCGATCCGAGTTGAAACGAATCAAAATTAAAATAAAAATTTTAAACATCAAGCGCACTCTCTTAACGGTAAGTTGAAATTTCTAAGATCTACTTAAGCACAAATACCTCTCCCTATAATTTAGACTTATGTTAACTAAGTTAAATATATATATATATATCTGATTTATGTATTATGATTTTATCTAAAACGAAAAGCTACAAATTCGAACAAACTAAAGAATATACAAAAAAAAAAAACAGGAATTGGCCAAACGATTGAAAATTTGTTTTAGTTATTTAAACTGTTAAACAAAACACTTGCCTATACTCACTCACTCACTCGATATATCTATCCTACTCTATAGCTCTATTTCTCTCTTTATCTCTCTAAAACTCGGTCTGTCTCACTCTGTCTTGTTCTCGCTCTATATATATTGTATGCAGTCTGTCTCGTTCTGTTTTGGACGAGGATCTAAATTTGTTTTTGTTCCGTCAGGCAGGAGGGGTGTTGAATGAAATGTGTTCGATAAACGATAAATTACATTCGATGTTCGATATATAGTTTGCGATATAACTTTTCTTATCCACGTTGCTGCGCTACAGTTATTTCGTTAGTCTTCATCCCGAATCAGTCATTTAATTTACTTGTTTTGTCTCATTTTTTAACCTCATCAGCGTTTTTTTGGCCCTCCACTGACCCATGACCCTCGACCCTTGACCCCCGACCCCCGACCCTCTCGCTCACTCTCTGTCTCCCTCCAACTTATTGTACATTTGCCAAACAAGAAACACCATCACCTCCTCAAAAGAAAAACCCCTCGAAAAACAGTGACAAAAATTAGACACTAATACGGTTCTTGGGCTCTCTTGACAAGAAATTAACAAAGAAGCTAAAAACAAAAAAAAAAACGAAACTGAATCCGATCCCACAATCATCTGTTCAAAAATAAACAGTACATTATACAATTAGATCTTATTTAAGTGTCTGAACACGAATCATCTGCACATACAACATACATACATTTTAAATATGGTTTGGGTTCCTCAATATCCAATTCAGTCGCTCCACCGATTTTTGTAAATAACTACTCCTTGTTGAATATTTTAAGTGAACCCATGGCCACCGACGATCATCATTTTTTTTACAAAGCAATAATGATTTTCCCATCCCGTTCAAAAGTGCTGTTTCCAAATTCTCGAAACCCCATGAAAGAAAAAGAAGAAATTTTTAACTAAAATTTATTTGCCAATTTTTTGGGTGTAACAAAATTTGATTGCGAACAATTTTAAATGCATATAATCCAAAAATCCCGAACCGAGCAGAGGTCTCTGCCCCATATAACACCATGTCTCAGGGATATGAACAAAATTGATTTAACAATCATTCGTTTTTCAGTTGTAATCATTCTTTCCATGGCAAAAAGAAAGCAGATATTACGAATCTACTACCAGAAAAGCAAACATACACGCATAAACACACACACACACACACACACACCAGAAACATACAAACACACACACGCAGACTATGAAAACCATCTAATTATACAGTTTAAGAATTATTATAAAAATGATTTTTCTGTTTCTGTGAATCACCAACA
Organism: Drosophila melanogaster; assembly: GCF_000001215.4. Taxonomy (NCBI): domain Eukaryota; kingdom Metazoa; phylum Arthropoda; class Insecta; order Diptera; family Drosophilidae; genus Drosophila; species Drosophila melanogaster. The sequence goes on along the minus strand of NT_033777.3, from coordinate 18,423,380 downwards.
ACAACATTGTTTTTCTCTTCTTTTTTTCTTTGCGCGTTTGAACGAACAAATTAATGAAAAAACCGAAAACGAAATCGAAATCAAATCGAATCGAAACGAAAAATGCAATAACCCATGATATAAACAAAAATAACGAATCGAAATCGAATGCAATTGCAATCAATCGAAAATAAATTAAATATATAATTAATCGCGCAGGCTCCAAGGCCTGGCACATGCGGCTAACTTTCGAGCGCCTCTCGGGCGGCTGCAACCTGCACCGTTGCAAGCTGTGCGGCAAGGTCGTCACGCACATCCGCAACCACTACCACGTCCATTTTCCGGGCCGCTTCGAGTGTCCGCTGTGCCGGGCCACCTATACGCGCAGCGACAATTTGCGCACCCACTGCAAGTTCAAGCATCCCATGTACAATCCGGATACGCGCAAGTTTGACAACCTAATGTCCTCGTCGGCGGTGGGGGCGGCTGCCACGCCCACGGCCAGCCAATTGGCGGTGGCCTCCCAAGCGGCGATGGCAGCGGCAGCCGCGGCGGCCTTCAATGCAGCGCAACAGCAGCAACAGCAGCAGCAGCAGCAGCAACAACATCAACACCAGCAGCAGCAGCAGCATCAGCAGTCGCAACAGCAGCAGCAGCAACAGCAGCAGTCGCAACAACAACTCCATGCCCTTGCGCAGCAGCACATGCTGCAATTGCAGCCGCAACACCACCAGCAGCAGCAGCACAATGCCACAAGTGAATGATACAGTCAGTACCTGGGCTGGAACTACGGCGCCTGGCGTCCCGATGACCCCAACCCCAAGCAGCAGCAACAGCAGCCACATCGCAAGGCTCAGCCCTTCAACTTCTATGCCCGCGACTATTACTACCAGCAACATCAGCAGCAGCAGCAACAGCAGCAGTCACCCATCAGCAGCATGAGCAACGGCAACATGCGGCAGCAACAGCAGCAGCAGCAGCAACATCGACGCCAGCAGCAACTTCCGCCTGCGCAGACGATCATCATCGATGAGAGCGACAATGAGCTGGAGGAGGAGCAGCAGATGAGGCTGAGCTTTGAGCGGTACATGGAGCAGCTGAAGCAGCTGGCGCCCTACGATCCCCAAGAAACTTTGTGCAATAGCAACACCAATAACATTAGCAACAGCAACAGAAACAACAATAGTAACAGCAACCGCAGCGGCGAACCAACGAATGCCAATCAAATGGAAGCTACTACAACTACTACTAATAGTAATAATAATAATAACAATAGCTATGCTAACCACAGCACTAGGAACTACAACAAAAGGCAGCAGGAGTAGCAACAGCAACAGCAGCAACAGCAACCAATTGATACTCAAAGCAAATGTAATTTAGACGAGAAACGCGAATAAGTTCTTAAATGTTGAATCGATTTAAGGGTAAGCCAAATTTGTTTGTCAATTATGTAGGCGAAAATTGAAGAGGATTGGAAAGGAGAGGAGAGGATGCATTTCATTTCCGGCTGCGAGGAGGAATCCAATGCTGATCGGTGCAAATGGAGGCGACACATTGTCCAGGTTTCAACTAGATACGGATGTTGCAGTCACCCACACGCACTTATATACAGAATGCAGTATATAGTATACAGTATACAGTATACAGTATAGTAGGAGAATTATTCGCAATGGAGTTTTAATTGCAAAAGTCTTGTTCGTGGGGCAAGCAAAAGGGTTTCCCAGCCAGCTGAAAGCAGAGGGTGGAAAGCAAAAAGGTTTTAACTACAGTAGTAGCAGCACTCAAATATTTACAACAAGGAAAAACCCACAATAAAAGAATCACATAAAGAAAGAAGCTTAAAACTAAACTTAAACTAATTGTATTTCGAAGCTACTCATACTACATATATATGGAATTACAAATTTTACGAACTAAAATCGTTGGACCTGTCAGACATTTGTGCCAAAATCTCTTGGTGGTAGTGCCAACTTCCTTGGCTGCACTCTCTCTCTCTCTCTCTCTATTTAATTGCACCTGTTCGTTGTTGCATTTAACACTAGTATGTGCACACCCGCACACAGACACACACACACACACACACAACCCAACCCAAACACCCACACTAACCCACCCGGAAACCACTCTGATACTCTATAGGAAATGAAAAGAAGTTAGGAGCAAACACCGAACATTGAAGACATTTTAACGAGAGATTTCTATGCTGCTAACCATTTTACTGTTTTATATAAATGTAACATTAATTACGATCTAATCGATGTCGTGTTTTGCGCATAATAACAACAAATTGTAAAATAGAATAATAGCGTTACTCCTCGACTCGATCGACATTTAAAGATATTCTCTGCATACGAGTTTAGATGTATCTATGATGTACAAATCGGTGCGTTTGATCGATGTTAGTTGACCCTGAAGACATGCATTACGGTAGCCCTAATCTTAGCGAAGCAGTTTTAAACTAATCTAATCTTAACTAAAACTAAAAGTAAAACTAAACTAAACTAATTCACTGATTACGGATACTAAACTAATGTTAATTTATTTATAACCATTGCGGGAGTGTGTGCGAATGAGTCTCGACGTGAGCAATTGCCGCTGGATCCAATCCAAACCGATCATCTTATATGATCTAATCCCAATCCGATCTGATCTGATGTATTATAGTTAGCGATAACATCGCTATCGATCCAATTGTCAATGCATGTAGCCGAGTTTGTTATCCAGTCTATATGATATAATACATATGCTACCTACTTATATGCACACTTCCGTGGGCTAATATTGATTTTGCAGACTCTACTTGCGGTGTAAATATGATTGGTGATTCTTTCCCGATTTCTGCTAGTTAATGTATATTTAAATCAGTTTTTTTGTAATTTGTTGTTGTACATTGATTGCCAAAACCCCGATATTGGTGCGCGCACACGAACACACAAACACGAGCATATGCATATGCGGACAAACACACACACACACAAACACACACAGAAAGGTCTAATTGCCTAAGGAATTAGTGCATAATTAAAGTCTATGAAATATATAGTTATATGTTATATACACACATATTCATAATATTTATTTGTTCTACTTCTTAACATGAAATGTTTAGGAATTAAATTTACATTATTAATAATGCTACATCAAATACTGCCCCCGACTTAATGTTTGTTTAATGTTTATTTTTAACGCTGTTTTGTTAAACAAAAATTTAAGAAATTTATCTATTATATGATGTGATAACTATAGTAAAACTAAACACACACGCACACACACAAACGAAACACACATGAAAACACCCACACATTACAAATTGAAATTATGTTAATTAAGCAGGAGAGTTGAGCGTTGAAGTTTTTTTAAAAAACAATCGAAAGAATTCTATCATTTGTGTGGTATGCAAAATGGTGCTAAATCCAAATATACTTTAAAGTATACCGAGTAGAACGAGAGGAGGCCAGTACTCCTTGAATCGTATCGTATGTGCAATATGACTAGTTTTCGTTTAAGGTGCAGGAGGATGGATAATGGATGATGAATGATGTATGATGAATGATGGTGACGAGACCACGCAAATGCCAACCACTTGAATTATGCGAATAAAGAAAAACAAAAAAACAGAAAAAAAAACACAAAAACTAAACACACAAAGTATATGTAAATACAAAGCGGTGCTAAGCCCCCCCCCGAAATAGGCGGAAATAAGTAATGATATTCAAAGTCCTTTTAAATGTCGCAAAATGGGTAGAGACACCAGCCGAAAACAAAATAAGTGTTAGCATATCACTATGAATATGATTATGAATATATATATATATATATATATATATGCATATATATATATATACGTCTGATATAGCAGCAGAGCAGTTAGTTAATGGTAACTTTTCGCTACGATTTCTGTGTCTATTTACAATAAATGTCATAAAGCTTATCAAATTACCGAGCACACCACCACCACCAACACCACCCACCCAAAAACCACACACAGCCCCATTTGAAAAAAAAAGAAACAAAAAACACTCTCATATTTATTTTGGTGCCTTTTCGAACCATTTTGAGTTCAGTAATTGATTTCGATTTTGCCTTGACTTTGACTTCGTTTAACCAACTTTAACAGCATTTTCGCAGTCGATCAGAAGTGGTTTGAATCCCTAATTTTAATGACGTGCTAGTTTCAATGTAAACTTAGTTTAATCTAATTTTTGTATTAATAATAAATGCAATACAAACTATTTTTAGTTTTATTTATAAACAACAACCGTAGCGGCAGCAGCAATGAAAGCTAAAAAAAAAACGAAAATAGAAAAACGCAGAAAAAAATGAAATCAGTTTAATTAAAGTTTAAGCAAATTGAAGCAAGCCCACGAAATGCTTGCAGCATTTGTTACAATTTATATATACACATATAAATATATATTACAATATTTTTTAAAACCATTTTTAATAAACATTCTATCTATTATGGCAGCCTTTCAATGAAAACAAATTGAATTACTAAACAAAAACAAGCTAAACCGTAATAAAATCATAAAACTATAACTGATGAACAGGCAGATGTACCAATCTCACACATACACACACGCACAGACAGACAGACAGACAGACACACACACACACCAACAAACAAATGAAACAAAACAAAACAAAAATCAAAACTAAATCAAATAAATTGAATTTTATGGAAACAAAACGAAATGGTGATCACTTTATTATTTTTGATCCTCTGACTCCGAAACCGAATCTCCGAATCCCGTTCTGCTGTGAGCTTTGAATTGTGCTTCCAACGATGTTAGGGGTGCCCATGAAAAGTCGAACTAATGTCTAAGGACTCTACTATATACCAATTCCAATACCAATACCAGTACCAAACCAACACACTCACCTGCACACATGCGCGCACACACAAACACACACACACACACATTCGCATAGAGAATTTTCAACCTCGGCCCAATTTCCTGTTTTTTTTTTTGAATATTATAATATTATTGACTTGAATTTGTTAACCTCTTTTCCACATCTACGAGTACCCTACTTTTATCTATTTGAATATATATATATTATGTATCAGTTTCAGCCCGAATTCGTTAAGTGTAAGCTAAGACGATTCTTTGCACAAATGAGTTACACCCAAAAAAAAAAAAAAAAAAAAGAAAATAATTGGTATTCAAGCAATACGAGTGTACAGGGAAAATGTTCATTTGATCATACAAGAATTGTTGCCCACATTTGTGCTATAAAATAATTACTTTTACAAGCATCTACACATATGCGTCGATTGTGACTAATAATTTTATTTGTATAAAACTATATAATAATGATACATATACGAAGCCGAAAGAAATGACATTGCAGGAACAAACAACGGAGGCATTTCATAAGTTAATTTGTAACCGAACAGTGCCTGGGATAAGTAAGTTACATTGCAAAAAGGATAATTTCAAAAAGTGTTGCCTACTTATCGCGCGCACTGTTCGAATATTTTACAAACGCTTAGTTTTAGCAAACGAGCTCGCATTTATATTCTTCACATATATCTCTAAATTTAATTTATGATCTATACTATTAAAAGAGTAATATAATATTTCATTTGCACGCTGAAATATGTGAGGAGGAGACGCAGAAACGATCGAAATATCCCCTGTGTTAGTCACTCATTTATGTATATTTTCCGTTGACCTAAGTTGCTTGATTGTAGTTAGTGACGTTTGTTTGTTTTAAGGACTACCTAATTTTTGTGTACTTTCTTCTTAGTTGTTCTAGTTTAGTTTTGATATTTTTTCATTATGCCGCATAAGTATATTTGTTTTTAGCTCACAAAAACGAACTCTACCTATCTCTGTCTCGCCCTCTTTCTCTGTCTGTCTCTCTCTCACACACTCACTAGTACACCACCTACCCACCACCCACTATCTCTTTCTCTCTCCCTCGCTCTCTCTCTGACTATTATACGAAAAAAAAAACCAATCCAAATCCAAACAAAAAATTGAAAAAACAAAAAACAAAACAATCAAAGAAATCTATTTCTCTGGGCTGATTTTCGTCCCGCTCGACGGGCTGTTGTGTGTTCTGTTCTTCTCTTTCTCGTTCTCGAACCGCAGGCAGCAGCGCCCGCCACCACCTGTCGACCCCCCTGTCGACCTCGTCGTCGGCCTCGCCCCCGCCGCCCCCTTTCGGGATGCACCTGTCGGCGGCCCTGAAACGCGAGTACCATCCTCTGCACTATATGGCCGCCGGCAACGGTCACAACGGCCCATCGGCGCTTGGTTATGGCAATCAGGGATCGGGCAATGCGCCGAATAGTGCCGGAGGAGCTGGATCGGTTGCGGGCGGAGTGGGAGCCGGCGGAGGAGCCGGCGGAGCAACTGGAGCAGCTGGCCATAATTCGCATCACACCATGTCGTACCACAACATGTTCACGCCGTCCCGCGATCCGGGCACCATGTGGCGGTGCCGCTCCTGCGGCAAGGAGGTGACCAATCGCTGGCACCACTTTCACTCCCACACCGCCCAGCGGTCCATGTGTCCCTACTGCCCGGCCACCTACAGCAGGATCGATACGCTGCGCTCCCATTTGCGGGTGAAGCATCCGGATCGCCTGCTCAAGCTGAACTCATCCATTTAAGGGCGTGGCCGGGGCCCAAGTGCAGCCCATCACCGCCAGCTTTACCAGCAGCAGCAACAGCCGCATCATAAGCAGAAGCAGAAGCAGCAGCAGCAGGAGCAGCAACAGCAGCAGCAGCATCAGCCGCATCAGCAGCAACAGCAACCAGCTTACTACGTCAGCAACTATAGCAACTACAGCAATAATAGATACAGCTACAGCGATAGTTTATTGTAAATCGCTGCAGTTCTAGGTGGATTTTTCTTGCATTTAGTCGTCGTCCAGTCGTGTACATTACCCACTAGCTATCCAAGCAATAACCATAACCCAAACTAGTAGAAAACCGAAGATGCTATGCTATGGCAAAACGTAAAGCGTTAAACACAAGTATATTGATAATCTTAACTAAACTTATTGATAAACTTTGACACAATCGTCCCATCAATTTATAAATGTGTATAACTAAGGAAGATTAGGAAAAGGTTTCAGTTGCGAGTCGAGGAGAAGGATATGCCCAGCATAGAGGGCCAGTGGAGGCGGAAAAAAAGTTTTCCAAAGCCACAACAAACCGTTTCGAAGGTTTCTAAATGTTGTTTCCTAAAAACTATAAAGTAATAACTACACTAATACTAGAGAGAGAAAGTCGAGGAGAATCGTTTTGAGCCGATTCAGCAAATTGGGGTCACTACCACATCACGCGGGGTCACCAGCAGCAGCAGCAGCAGCAGCAAAAGGAGGATGCGGATGCGAATGCGGATGCGGATGAGGATCAGGATGAGGATCAGCCAGCACAGCAACAGTCACCCACAAATACTACTCATACGAAGGTCACATTAGGTTTTAGTTTACTTTAATTTGTAATGTCTAGATTTTAGTGTTAACCGATATGTTCTGCGGAGTAGGAAACGGATGAGGGCTACTCAACCAACTACAAAGAAATTTTCATATACCTCAAATGCATTTCAGTTTTATTGTTGATTGCTTTAATTTTAGTCTACGTAGTCAGTTAGCACTTATACATAAAGTACCACATACATATATGTTATTTTTTAATCGGTTCCAATTTGAATCGGCGAGATAGCCAATAGTTTACCAATGTTTTCCTCTGTTTTTTAGTGTGTGTGGTGTGTTCCCTATCACTATCACACTTTTGATTTTGTCCTATGCGTTAAGTTGAAGATTTTAGGATTAGCTCGAACCACTTGAACCACCTCACTTTTTTTTGTTAAGCTTGTTTATATTTTATATTTATGGTCACACGTTTATTTAGTTAAAGTACACTAAACACATATGAAATCACGCGGAAGAAAGTTAGTTGATATGAGGGCTATACAAGAAAAAATCATATCACAAAAATCTAAAAAAAAAAAAAAAAAATAAGGAGAAATAATTGGAAAAATCTATAGAAATTATATTTTTAAATTGCTTAATTGTCTGCTCGATTGGCAAGAAATTGGACGGTTTAATTCTAATTTGATTACCATAACCCGCAGAGACGGCAAAAGTAATTAATTTTAAACATTTTGTGATAGACAAAATTATGTTTCGGCGCAAAATAAATTTAGAAAATGAACCCCTACAATATAAAATATAAAATTAAATGTGATATTTTCGGCACAAAACTTTACAAAAACAAAGTAAATAAAAAGTAACATAAGGGAGTGGCAACATTTGGCTAAGATTGCTGCCTTTTTCGTATTTCTTTAGATGATTTTTGTTATAGAACTATTCAAAATTGTTATCTTTCGGTCCAAAGCACAAAATGTATAAAATTACTTTCTAGTTATTCTTTAAACCCTATTTTACTTAACTTTAAAATCTTATTTGATTTCCTAATTATAAATTACGTGCATGTGCGTGTGTATATATATATATATATATATATATATATCGATTCGAAAATATATGTACACACAGATTTCATAATTTTATTTAGTTATAAGTTGATTGAGTTGAGAAACTTTAAGCCAATAAACTACCGCAAAATTAAAAAACAAGAAACAAAAAATAGCACAGATGTTAAGGCAAACCACTACTACACACAGATTTATGTACCAAAAATGTAATAAATATGAAATTATAAACAAAAAACAAAAACAAACGAAACCAAGCAGTCAGAAACCAAAAGCAAACAACTAGAGAAAGCTAAAAAAGAAGGAGTCTAGCTGGATTTTTCTAACCTTTTTCCAAACATAAGCATAAATCATAAAACGAAATATTTTTATACATCCACTTGTAATCGGCCGATTGAAAGGAGAGCCACCAAAGATCGGGGGATATAGGGTTGCTCTGTCGAATCGGGTCTGGAATATACTATATACTATATTTACCAGATGGCAAACGATCCGCAATCGTCATGCGCAAATACAAAAAAAAAAACAAACAACAGCGAGTTGTAATTTATTTTCCTCTACAGTTACAAACTCAATTAATCAATATGCAAATACAAATGTTGCAGTGGCCAAATCACACGGCACACCGGCAGCAATGAAAAATATTATTAACAGTTTTCGTCGTCTACCAGTTTAAATAAATCAATCCATTAAGATCTATATATATATATATATCAAGCAACAAATATATATATTTCAAATTTATTCAAATTAAAATCAAAATATAATTCACTAGCAGCATTTAAATGTCAAGCGAAACAGCGAATAAAACCAAATAAAATTTATGATTATTATTATTACATATATCAACAACACTCGTTTCATGTTCTGCCCTTCATGACCTCGTCCCTCCCTTGGAAGCACAATTCAAATCGTTAGGTTTGGGTTCGATTTTGGGTTCGGAGCCCTTGGATTTGGGGTTTGGGTCGGAGTTGTGGGCGGAAATTGCATTTTTCAGCTACAAAAACCTCTGCGGATTGCCATTTTCGGTGACGGGGTAAGTAATTGGTCAGACTCGGTAAGCTAAATTATATGGTATTTCAATAGCTATTGTTTGGTTTTGCAGGTAGAAGTACATTTACTTCGATGTCTTAGCATCGATGTAGTGAATCAAAGGAGCAACTCCAATGAAAGAACGCGCTTTAAAAATCTAAAAAAAATTTATAGGTTTAAGATTTACTTACAACAAGCATTGCCTTTTACAATATAAAATGAAATAAAGGAAAATAAAGTAACATTTATTGCACTCAAAATTGTTTTTCTTACAAAATAAAACATACAATTTATTTTTGACTAACTTTAACTATTAAGCGAACTAAAAGAAGTTATTGGTTTTGTTTTAAAACTAAAATTATACCACAATTATTTTCTAGTATAGAGGAGTATAAGGATTTCATAGCTGTAAAATATTGAATCGGGCGCTTAAATCAAACAACTATTTAATGACAGAAGTAACTTCAAGTTTTGATATATAGATTTAATTATTTTCATTTCATTTATTTGCAACTTGAGAAGCAAATATAGATTAACAATAATGTGGTAGGAAATGTAGCAATTTAATATTTTAAAAAGAAAAAGGAAATAAATTAAGTTAAGTGAAAACTTTTAATGTCGCAATAATTCGATATCTTAATGTTAAATACACATTTCCTTGATAGTTTCGATGTGTCTCTATTTTTGAATATTTAAGTCGAGCCCGCCAATATTTGGAGTTGCCACCTTATATGCAACTCATCGATTATACAAATCGCGATGACTGGGCACACTAACAATCGCTTTTCCGTAGTCAGAGTGACCACCTATTGATTTGTGTACTGATTTATCGATAAGTAGCAATTTTATACATATTAGGCGCTTAAGAACAAATTTAAATTTAAAACTTTTTAAAAATACTGTACATATGTGCAAAAAAGAAAGGCCAAGAAATAGATAAGGTGTTGGTTATGCGCTCCCCACCATATAGCCGCAACTATCGACAGATACAAAACACCGATAGTGCCATCGATAGTTCTGGCTGCTCTAGTCGCGAAAACACAGACGCAAGATAAAAGAAAAACAGACGAAGAGGGAATACGGGAAATACGCGGGAAGAGCAGCCAGAACGCCAAAATTTTCACGCGCAACGATTAACGAGAATAAACAGCGTAAGTAGCGGAAAAGTGCAGGTGAATTGCAACGGTAATTGCAGAGTGCAATGCGCCGGAAAATTTTGCATAAACTTTTTGTGAAATTTCAACTGTGTTTGTGTGAGTGTGCAGCAGCAGCAGCGAGTTAGCGTGCGTGTGTGTCTGTGTGTGTGAATGCGAGTGCGCTGGTGTTGAAAAAATCTATCTCTTCGCTACGCATTTTCACCCCCCGTTTTTGCGTATTTGATCTTTCTTCCTCTTCTTCTCTATCAGCACAGCCGCCTATGCGTGCGTGCGTGTATGAGTCTGTGTGTGTGAGTGCGTTCTCTGCTTTCGTTTTTTAATTCTTTGTTTATATTTACGTATAGTTTGTTTGGGGGGCCCCGTTTTATTGTTGTTACCCGATGGCGGATGCTCTTTCCCGTTTTGATTTATCGCCGCGCCGTAAAAATAGCGCCCAATTCTGATTCCGTTTTCAATTCCGAGATTCCCAAAAGCTCTCGCGCCGTCTGCTCCACCACACACACCCGTCGTCAATCAAAGTGCCGAAATTTTATGACCAACACTACCAGGCTGTATCTTTCGGATTTGCTTAATTGCAGGAAATTGTCAGGGGAATATGTGTATCAGCACTTTTATTCCAAGCAGATAACTTTGCAGAATTAGTTTTGCCAAGATAAAATCGGTTAAATCTTGATTTAGGACCATACGAATAGCTACATTAAATAGTTTTCTCCAATTCAATACTCTCTGTACTGTACTCACTGTACTAAAATGATAAAAACCTAATGATTACTCATTAGTTATTATGACATCCTAACATATCAATAGTTATTTCAATGAAATTTCTACAAAATCGTTATCAATTAATTGAAGTACTATATGATAATAAGATGCTTAATCGTAACTATTTTTCAGTACAGATTATTGTATATTGTTGCATATTGCACCTGTACCACAGTGATGTCTTAATTGCCCCGTCCATAAATTTGACGTAAATGGCCTGATTTAGAACCGCGGGCACTTGCTGGCATAAATATCTGAGCCGCAATATTTGTTTTCCATAGATTCATTCGGCTTTCCACTGGCTTTTCCGCTCGTTTGCTCTCCGAGTCTTGGTAGATTTTCCCTCGAAACAGATTTCCACCAGTTGAATTTTGGCGCCCGCGCTGATCGGTTGTGCAGTCGGGAAAATCTCACGTTTGATCTTGTGGAAAATGTGCCGTGCAAAGGCGTGGGTCTATTTTTAGACAACTTGCTGATTTCCACACTCGCCGCCGTGCTCTAAATCAGATTGAGAATCGATAACTGTCCAATTAATTGCACATCGTCGGGCTCAAAGGCCATTCGACCAGAAGGGAGATATCCGGAATCTGTGGAATCGGTTATATAATCCATGTGCGACTAAAATGGCCAGCAAATTTCAGAGGAAACCATCTCCCGGCGGAACTGTAGGCATGGGAGGGGGGCCATCGAGTGTTTCCTCTACGCCGAGCAACCAGCCGAGGAAAAGGGTGAAACGCTGCTGCCGCAACTTCGTCACCTTTATGTGCACCCAGGTGGGCGTGGGCGCTCTGATCGTGATCTATGCCATCTGTGGAGCATTCGCCTTCATGCACATCGAGCGCCAGTTTGTGGACGAGACGGCTGGCCATGTGATGGAGCTGCGTCAGAACTGCTCCCAGCAGCTGTGGAGCATCACGGAGCAGCACAACATAATCGATCGTCGACGCTGGACGGAGGCCACGAACGATGTACTGAGGGAGTACCAGTCGCAAATAGCCGGAGTTGTCAAACACGGCTATGTGGGCAGAAGTCCAGAGCAGATCTGGAGCTTTCCGGCTGCCCTAATGTTCTGCCTGTCGGTGATAACCATGATTGGCTACGGCAACATGGTGCCACGAACTCCGTGGGGCAAGGGATTCACCGTGATCTATGCCACCTTTGGCATACCGCTCTACATCCTGTACTTCCTCAACATGGGCAGAGTGCTGGCCAGATCGTTTAAGTTCCTCTACCGATCACTGCACGACTGCACCCAGGAGCACCCGCGCCTGGATCGAATGGACGCCCTTGAGGGTGGTGTTGGCATGACACGCAAAAAGGTCATTGTGCCGTCGACCGCTTGCCTGTGGGTCATTTTCTTTTACGTTCTCACCGGCACCGTGATGTTTGCCAATTGGGAGAAGTGGAGCTTACTGAACAGCTTTTACTTCTGCATGACCTCGCTGTGCAAGATTGGATTTGGCGACTTTGTGCCCGGTGCCTCGCTGACTACCAGTGCGGATGTGAATGCAGCGACGCAAAAGTTGCAGGAGGACATTTCAGCCGATCCTGCCGAGCTGGCCCAGCTACAGTCCGTGGCCGCCGATCAGCACTCCAAATTGGCCATCAATTTTGTCTACATGCTGCTGGGCATGGGTCTGGTGGCCATGTGTCGCAACCTGATGCGCGAAGAGGTGCGCCTAAAGGCACGCGAGATGCGCGAGGACGCCAAACTTTGCATGGAGGACACCAGGCTGCGATTCGTTGGCTGTTGCGGGAATCCTAGGGACGCGTACGAGGATGATTACTACTAGGATAAGAAGAGGTTGTTAGGAGGGGTTTCAAACAAGGACGTCCCTTATTTAGATTTATATTTCATCACTAATCCGAAATGGTTCTATTCTGATGGAACTAAAGAAAAAGCAAGTGTATTATAAGAAGATCGTATTTAGCTTTAGGGTTATAGTTCTGTAACAGAAGTGGTCTATATCATCAGTTATTCTATTCAGAACTTTCGAAAGTATATTGATTTGTGAAAGTTTTCAAAAAAGAGCGTTTGTGTGTGAAGCTGTGAAAATGATGCTGTGATTGGTTAATGCCCACCAAGTAAAGTAATCCCCCATGAACCGATTCGATCCCGCAGCTCACCATTGATCAATTCCTGCAACTGCAAGAGCGGATCCGTAACTTCGAGGGCATGCTTGGCGGCGGCAGCGGGGAGCGTCTGTGCACGCCAAGCACTTCGGCCGGCCCATTCCGCATCTTTTCCGTGGCCGGATTCCAGAACCGGGCCAATGACATCGTCTACTGCCCGCCGATCGTGCGCCAGCACTCGGTGCACGTGCCGGAGGACTCCACGGCCATAATCTATTTTGGTGGGGACGTGCAGGACTTCCCGGAGAGCATGGAGACGAACCGTGACAGTCGGGGCTACATGAAGTACAACCTCGAAAACTCGGCCATCCTTCTGCGCGAGGCCTTTCCCCGGTCACACATCATCGTCATCCGGCCCGTGCGGTTAGTTTTTGCATATTTTAATAATAATTTATAAATAATATAAACGCATTTTCATTTGCAGCATGGAGTTCAAGACATTCAGTTGCTTTGACAATTTTGTTCGGGGCAACAACGCTGGAGTTCCGGATCACACGCCCATGAACCATGCCCTCCAGCATCTAGAAAAGTAAGTTCATAGTGTACAATTCAAGAATGCTCTTATTAATAACAATTGTTTATCCCCACAGACTGCTTCAGAATCTATCGCAGCGCCTGATCTCCATACCAGAGAACGAAATTCTGGATCAGGCCGCCCAGGCAGCGGCTGCTGCGGCGGCAGTGGCTGCTGCTGCTGCGGCCGCAGCTTTAACGCTATCCAACGCCACGGTCACCTCGGAGTCCAACTCACAATCGGCACCGGCCAACGACAGCAGCCAGGAGATGGACATTGATATATTGCAGGTGCAGGAGAATATCACAGTGGACGCGGATGGGGCAGTAATATTTCCGATAGTTGGCAACGAAGTGCCAGAGGCAGTGAACAATGTATCCGGGAATAATGGCAACATCGGTGGTGGCGGTAACGATGATAGTGTAAACAACCACCAAGAGCAAGTGAACAACCAGCAGCTCCAGCAGCAGCAGCAAACGGCGGCAGCCATCAAGATGACTTCTCCCACAACGGCGATAAATGCCACCAACAATGTGGAGCACTACAACAACGATTGTGGTACGAGGCAGGCTTCCGCTGCCTCTGCAACAACAGCCTCGGCAACGGGCACCTCCACATCAACGGCAAGCAGCGATAGCAATCCGCTGTGGTGGCGGGAGAACCTCAATCTGGACAAATCCAAGCTGGTGCTGATTGGCTTTAGCAAGGGCTGCGTCGTGCTCAATCAAGTGAGTCGCGTTTGGTTCGTTACCTAGTTGATCCACTCGCCAATACGCCAGCTTCAATCCTATGCAGAAGTGTCGATGGAGCGTGTAGAGTATAAATCTAAACGCTGAATCGGTATCTGAGGATTGTGGCCCATACCCAACTGACCATACTTATCTGCACTTTCTTTTTTGTTTATAGTTCATCTACGAGTTCCACTATCTTAAGACGCTCACGCCCGACGACAGCAGCATGTGCCGCCTTCTCTCCCGGATTTCAGACATGTACTGGCTGGATGGCGGCCATGGGGGCCAAAAGAACACTTGGATCACGTCCCGTAGCTTGCTGGAAACACTAACGCGGATGGGTAAGTGGAGAGAGAGTAAATGCCAAGTTGAGTCAACTAACGAGTGGGAGTCTTTAAGCAGGCATGAACATCCATGTCCACCTGACGCCCTACCAGGTGCAGGATGATCGCCGACCCTGGATTAGAAAGGAGGAGAAGTTGTTTACGGAGATGCTACGTAGGCTGAATGCGCCGATCACCCGGCACTTGCACTACGACAACCAGCCAGCGAATCTGATGACCCACTTCGAGGTGCTGCAGGCATTTTGCCAGCACGTCCACGCGCTCAACCAGCAGCAACAGCAAATGCAGCAGCAGCAGGGTGTCGGCATCAGTGAGCAGTCTTCGGCGGCGGTGGCCGCCACCAACAATGGGAGCAACAATCTATTGGAAGCCGGCGAGGAGGCAAAGTGACAGCTGCAACTGCATCCGCATCACCACAGGCGTCGCTTGCATGCGATGCGCAAGGGTACCGCCGCCCTCAAGCGTCAGCAGGTGGCGCAGCTGCGCCAGCACCACCAGCAGCTGCTGGCTGCCGCCCCGGAGCTCGCGCTGGCCTCCTCATCGCGCCTGGCTGCGGCCCTGATCTCGTCGGCGGTGGCTCTGAGCGCCTCGTCCGCGAGCCTTGTAAATAGTCATCACCACAGCCATATGCAACAACAGCAGACGCAGCAGCCGCCACAGGCGCGCCATCATCACCATCCGGCAACATCACACAGGCATCACCACCACCAACACCACTCACATCACCACTCGCACCACCATCATCATCATCATCAGTGTCGCTCGAAACGCAAACTGCAGAAATTGTATTATACGCTTTGCCGTTAGATCTGTAGCCTAACTATATCTATGTGTACTTGTACGAGAGAAAGTTTCTTAGAACCACCAGCAGCATCAGCACTTAGCTTAAGTGGAGTCACACCTACCACGTCCTATATATATTATATGTATGTCCAGTCCCTTCGTCCCTTCATTTTTTGTACATGTATTTATTTATTCCCCTTTTTGTTCGTATTTTGTATCTTTGATCATCGCATTTTTGTAATTCGTCCCAAACTGAAAGCAAAATCTCATCAGTGCAATAATATACATAATCCGAATATATATATATCTATATATTTATATATATGCGTATTTATATATATGCTGATTTTACAGACCTCTCTTATTTTATACAAACACTCCATGCTATTTATTTGTAATTGATGAAAAGATTTGTGATTTGCGCACATGATATAAAGTAAACATCGTAGAGCAAGCACTGTAATCGTAGCGTGTCTCAAGCAATTTATGTTTTAAGTACCCCAATGAATTTATACATCATCCGCACAGACGCATTAATCTAACCAGCCTAAAATCTAAATCACACACACCCACAAAGCCCTCTGATTAAGTATTACTTAGCGTACGTAAGCTAACTTTAAGTTGCAACTGGCAAAAAGCAAGCCACAACAACAAATGTACTTTACTTAGGTTGATCCCCAGTTTCCATCGCAAACTGGGGGCAAAGTATCAAATTTGTGAGACGAGAGCGTCGATAGCAATATAGCAATCAGCTCGTCCAGGCATAGACGACGTAGTTTTCTCTGATTGTGCTGGGCAAGTCAAAGAAGAAGTACTCAATGCAAATGCAAGTGAATAAAGTGAATTTTGCCAATTCAGATCCGAGAAGTAATTGTAAATGCGATGGCGCGCGTTCCTTAAACTAATTATGTATATCGATGTGGAGATCATTACCGCTTCCGCTTATCATCCAAAACAAGACAAGAAAGCCAGCCAAGAAAGCAAACCAAGAGAAAATCCAGTGAGACGTACTGTGCATATAAGGGAAAAATTAATTACACACAAAATTTCGTACCTTGTAGAATTTGCAGTTCAAAATTGCTTTAGAGTTTGTCGATGTACATTTTACGGATTAAACTGCACAAAACATTTTTAGGCAAGAAGAACCATATTAACTAAAATTACAGACGGTCGTAGATGTAAATTGAACATTATAAATGAAAACGCTGCGAATTCGAAACCAAAAATCGCGCAGAGAAAGTCGAGCAAAAAAAAGAAAACAAAACAAAAAAGGAATTCCCAATGTAAATTCTACTGATTTTTGTGAGTCTGGTAATAAAATGAATAAGCATATATGGATAAAATGGCAGCTTCTTTTTTTCACATGTCCACAAAGATCTAATCTTGCAGCTGCTCCTCTGGCACCAAATTAAACATAGTTTTAAACAAATTGTACACATTAAATCCATCAGATTCTTTGAATGTGAAAACTGGAACAGGCCACATTGTGTTTCTTGGAATTCGTTTCTTTTATTCAATCTACTTATTTTAAAATAAATTACAATTCTATTGTACTCGTACAAAAAATATCGCTTGTGATGCGCCGCCCGACATCTTCATCCTTGAGATTGGTGTCCTAGGTGCACAGGTGGAGGAGATGGAAGAGGAATGGGAGTGGGAACGGGGTCCCGTCGGCCTGCGACTACGCACAGTCGTTGGGACACTTGGTCGCCGTGCTCCACTCATCGCTGCCGTCGCAGCAGTCGCACACGTGGTCATTAATGCGGCTGCTGGCCACGTAGATATCCAGGCCCCGGCCCGTGATGTGACGCTTCTGGTAGCGACAGTAGAATCGCCCCTTGGCGCAGGCATTCGTGCTGGGCTCGTCGCTGCCGTCCTCCTCACAGTCGCAGTAGTTGTCGTTCAGGTGGTCGAACGGGATCTCTTTGGAGCCGTCCAGACACCGGAACTTGCCCTCGAAGTTGGGCTTGTAGGCGTCGTAGTCGAAGAGCCGTGTGCCCCTAAAGGATAAAGACGAGGATGAGGAATTTTCCCAAGCCAGCAACAATGCATCTACTACACACCTGACAATCTTGATGGGATCCTCGTGACCCGCAACAGGTGAGGTTTCCCCGCCTGCCGGAGCAACTGCATCGGCGCCTCCGCCATCGAAATCGTCCACGTCGCGCTGTTTGCTGCCCAGGGACTGCATCATCTGCTGGTGCTTGCGCTTGATCTGCTGCAGATTCCACGGAGCAGGCACTCCGGGCAGCTGGTTCAGCGAGAAGGCCTATCGTTATTGTTTACACATTAAACACCGTGCACAGGAAAATCCTTGCGAGACTCTCACCTGATACGCGATGAACGAAATTCCGACCAGGAAGATCAGCAGCAGGAACATCTTCGACTTCTGCTTGTAGAAGGGCTTGAAGTATATATTCTCTCGCTTCACCCACGTCTTACGCATATTGTCCTTGTTTTTTCGCTCTGGCCAAGTAATGTATAAAAAATATGTTTTGTTTACGAACTAGCATTGTTTTTGTACATGCCTGCGTTAGTCAACACTGCTGGGCTGGGGCTAAGGGTTGCCACCCATCCCGGAATTTAATCAAATACAGAGCGATTTATTTAAATTTGTTTGATAAAGTGTAATATTTTTTTGTAAAACTTTTAACAGCTTAAAAGTATAATGAATTTGATTGAAATAAAAGCGCCAAACACCTTTTTGCTTTTCCTCAGAATCTTAAAGCATTTCACAACTCCAAAGACCCATTAACAATATCATTTTTCACAGAACAATTGTTTATTGAATCAGTGTATAAATAAGTTGTAAACTTTAGATCTATCGTCTTCGCTGATAGGTAAATGTACTTTCGCCCGTCGATCACATAAGCATTTCATTACCGGTCAATTTATTTGTTTTGGCAAGGGCATGATGTAAATGCATTGGACATTTGAGCATATGTACGTCTAGTAGTATCTGAGATTGGTTTATGAGGTGGCGAGGGGAAAATAAATAAGTTCAGATGGCAGAAGGAATGGTTTTGGCAGTCTCTCTCAGCGATTAGGTGGCATTCAGGAAGCCCTCGTTCTTGTAGACCTCGATCACGTTCTCGATGATCTCCCACTGGTTCTCTCGGGTGAAGTCCTTGACCAAGGGCTTGTACCACATGGCGGATTCGTCGGACTCGTCGGTTAGCGGCACCTGGATGCCGTAGGTCTGGAGGGCCAGCGACAGGCACCCAATGGCCACATGGGTGGGCTTGTACTTGAGGATATTGGCGCTGTGGTGAAAGTCTTGCAGATACGAGGCGGCTGCCTTGGCAATGGGCACCGAGTTCCACACCTCAGTGCCCACCCAGTCTTGTAGGGTCTTCATGTAGTGGAGTAAGTACTTGTGGGCCAGATCTATGTTGAGATCGAAGCACAGGGTGCGCGTGATGAGCAGCTCAGCCTGGACAATGGCATCCCGCATCGACCAGTACTCATCGTTCAGGTCGACTGGATCATTGCCCCGGTTAAGGGTGCAGTATGCCACGTTGATGACATCGCGTATCTTGACACTTTCGTCTTCCTTAATTTTGCCAGCCAAGTACAGCGAGCCCGCGGCAATGAGCTGTGGATTCCAGAAAGTTTCTCATGAGATGGGGTCGTTTTGGGGGCATATATTACTCACGAACTCATCGTAGTCGCTGGCCTTGACCTCGCGGAAGAAGCGATGGAACACTATGGCCGCACAGGCCGCCGTCAGCGGTTTCATTTTCAACTTGGCAGCGCACTCAAAGATGTACATCGGCACCACGCCGGGTTTGTTCATTTTGCTGCGGCACAGATGGCACAGATATGTATATATTGGTGGTATCTTTAGATTGGATCATTCAACTTACCGATAGTCGATGGGCTTCATGGTCTGCGCCTTGTTCAACTCCACGTGCTGCTGCATCGACATGACATCCAAAACGTTTTTCATGCTGCTACTCCCAGGCCGAACTGAATGAAAGGATGAATGTGGGTGGATTTAAGCAATTTCGTTAACACTCGAGGAGCAAGATAAAAGCAATTGGACTGGTTGGGGAAATGGATGTGAACTGAGACCACCGAAAAGTCGAAAGGCGACAAACCGGTTTGATTGGGCTGCAGCGCTGTAATGGGAGATATGGTATCATATGCAGGGCGATCGGGAAAACTAACGGGCCCGAAGGTATGTCAGCTGTTCGATTGGAATCCAATACAACGGTGCACGGATTTGTTTGTCTTGTGGGAACTCCCAATGGTGTTTTCAAAAATAGTACCTACAACTACGGGCCAAACAGCTGTTCAAGTACACAGTGTTGATTAAGGATAATGCTTCCGTTTCAAAGGGTTATACAAGATAATCAACCCTAATAAATAATTACAGGAAAGCGCTGATCCATAGTTACATTTCTATTTGAATTTATTTACCTTCACGTGTCAGATTTGAAAGTCAGCAAAATTAACTAATTGTTTCTCAACACTAGTACTCAAACCAAAGTGCACTAAAAAAAAAACTTTGTTAATTGTACATTTTTATAGATGTGTTTTTGTTGAAAATTTTTCTAAACTAATTCATAACATATAATGAATTTTCAGTTAATTTTTACAGGATTTTTCGTTTTTATGATATAAATATATTTAATATGTAAACTGCAATTTCAAAATTATTTTATTTTAATTTGTTCAATTTGCTCTCAGTGTGCCACAGTCCGACTGTGCGATAATCGCACATCGATAACACTCGATACACACACCAGCTGTTCCGCCCGCTCCCCCCGCGCACAAAAACACCTGCAATAAGTATATTATCATTGCGAAAACCAAGTGCAACAGCAGTTCCCCAGTCAGCCAAAGAGGCAAATGCATCGCCAGCAGCGGAAGATGGATCAATAGAGCGCGAGTCTGCAACCCCTGAACACTAATTGGATTCCCCCGGGCGCTCTGCCCACCAGGAAACGGATATCGCCGACCAGCTCGGCTCAGAAAATCACTTGCGAGATACACAACAAAGAGGCGAAAAGAAAAGCATGAAGGCTAGCAAGACACGGGCTGTGCGCCTCACCAGTTTGACGGAGGACGTGGCCGCCGTACCGGAAGATGCACCATTCCGTGCACGCCTGCACGTCCTCTTCGCCCAGATCGAGCGGGAGTTCGAGCAGCTGTATCTGGAGAACCAGGCCCGTAAGTAGCTATATAATCCACAACTCCTTAAGGTCTCGTTCATAAACTTTAATATTTATTGCTTACATATGTCAAATTTTGTATAGTGCACGCATGATTAAAGCCTATTCTCTGTTATAGTGCAGGAGAAGCTAGACATAGCCACCACCACCAAGGAGTCATTGATTCCACCCGATGCCAGATCCGCAGCAGGAGGTTCAATGAGCACTCAGGCCTCATCCGCAGCTTTGGCCACGCCTGCAACCCAGACGGATGAGGTGGCGGGCAGCTTCCTGGCTGCAGCATCCAGTACACACAAGAGCTTGAAGGCCAAACTAAGCAGCGCTACCGGCGGCAGCAAAGCCAAGGCCAGCAACAAGATCAAGGCCCAAACCAGCCGCATTGTGTCCAGCTTTAAGGCGCCCACAGTGGTCAGCACGGTGGTCCGAGAATTCGGCGGCCACAAGGATGGCATCTGGCAGGTTGCCGCCAAGGCGGGACAACCCATCATTGGCACCGCCTCCGCCGATCATACGGCCTGCATCTGGGGCGTGGAGAGCGCCAGGTGCCTTTTGCAGTACCAAGGGCACGCCGGCTCCGTAAACTCCATCAAGTTCCATCAGCAGCGAGATCTTGTGCTCACCGGCAGCGGGGATGGTACTGCCCACATCTGGCAGGCGGCCGTCAACTGGGAAGTGCCCAAGTGAGTAACTTTGCAATATATTTTATAGTAGTTCAATAATCGTTGCATGATTTTCAGGAAGGGCCATTCTTCAGAGGAGGAACTGGACGACAGTGATGAGCAGGTGGAAGATCGCGATCGTGTGGACACCTTACGCACTCCGCTCTGCGAGTTCACAGGCCCCGGCGGTCATCTTTCAGTCGTGGTGGCCGCCGATTGGCTCTCTTCGATGGATCAAATCATCACGGGCAGCTGGGATCGGACTGCCATCCTGTGGGACGTGGAGACTGGCCTGCCACTGCAGCCGCTCACTGGGCACGACCACGAGCTCACCCACGTGTCGGCACATCCCACCCAGCGCCTGGTGGTCACCGCTTCCAGGGACACTACGTTCCGTCTATGGGACTTCCGAGAGGCAATCCCAGCGGTCTCCGTCTTCCAAGGGCACACGGAAACGGTTACGTCCAGTGTGTTCGCACGCGACGACAAGGTGGTGTCCGGATCAGATGATCGTACAATCAAGGTCTGGGAGCTGCGCAACATGCGATCCGCCTTGGCCACCATTCGAACGGATTCCTCGGTCAATCGTTTGGCGGTCTCCACTGGTGGAATTATCGCCATACCGCATGACAATCGACAGATCCGACTGTTCGATTTGAACGGGCAGAGAGTCGCCCGATTGCCACGGACCAGTCGGCAGGGCCACCGACGGATGGTGTCGTCTGTAGCGTGGGCGGAGGAGCCGCTGCTGGACTGCGATCTCTTCTCCTGCGGCTTCGATCGCCGCGTTTTCGGCTGGTCCATCGTTCTTCCGAAGGACAATTGAAGGCAACTGAAGCGGAGAGCTGCTGCACCAAAGGAATGAGGAGGCGCAGCTCTGCGAAATCCCAAACATCTCTCGAACAAAGAAGCATCCCCAAAGCGATGCCCACATACTTACATATATGTAACCGTTTATCATAGATCAAGTATTATGCAGACATTGTTCAGGATGTTCTACTATCTCGTTGTCGCCCACTGAATGTAATTAACGTTGCTTTTTGCCAAATAGTCGTGGCATAGCGTGCTGCACGAACTACATATTATCATTGTTATAGCATACGTATGTATATGCGTTGGGACTGGGCTAAACTCTTCGGAGTGCAGAGCTTCCGATGTCCAGACCCGATTTTATCTGTGTTTTACTACCATAATACATATTATAGACGTCTAAGGCATTAACGCTTTAGCCAACATGAATAAACATAATCAACCACCCGATTCATCGCTGGGTATATCCTAAAACTGACCTTTTTGAATTGGAAGTGCATTTTAGTGGAGTATATACATTTATAAGCTTATTAACTAGGACAAAGAATTCGTAACGATTAATAGGTATATATAGTCCATCGCCTGTTTGGTGGTTACGACTTTGGAATAGAATGGCATTGGCTCACAGGTGAGCGAACTTCAGCACCAGCAAGCCGACGAGTATGCCCACCTCCAGAATGATAATCAGGATTAGGATGATCTTGTTGTAGAGCACCTCCCTGCTCAACTTCCGAATGATGACCCTCGATTTGGACAGATCCTGATCGGCGTCCTCCAGGCGGCGCGTGGTGCGTAGCAGCGACTCCCTCTGCTCGCCCAGTTCGCCGAGTACCTGTTGATGCGTAAGCGAGCATTAGTTAGCCCTGTTAATGGCTACTATCTGGGTAATTACCTCCGCCCCCATGTTCTCCGTTTCGATGGCAATCTGGTTGGATCGCTGGATACTGTCCGTCGTCCGCTGTAGCACGTCGTAGGTGCTGGCCGCGAGCTGCGCCTGCCTGCGCTCCTGGTCGCTGCCGCTGGGCAGCTGGCTATAGCCGGCGTAGGACATAATTTGGTAACAGCTTTTAATAAATTAAATGCGATGCAGTGGGAATATCAAAACAAAACAAAGGCAGAGTGTGGCCGTGGTGAGCGGTGCAGTGAAAACGCTATTTGGTAAGGTACTAACGCGTTGTGCGTGGAGCCACCTGTTAACACTTTATGCACTTTACAGCACTTAAAACAGTTGAAATTTAAAATGAAACTGTTACCAAATTAGCTTAATATTATTTTATATTCTAAATTCTAATTAAAAGTTTAAATTGTAAGAAGTGTTAGTTCAATTGGTTTTTTTTTGAGATTGGCTTCCTCACTATCAACAAGCACATCTAGTTACTGCAAAAATATCACATATTAATGGTGATTAATTGGGTGATCCTAAGAGTGATTAGGTTTTTGGAAACTGACCATTTTTTTGGTAGACACATGTAGCACTCGAGGATTTTGACTTTAGTACGGGTATTTGTCGATTTCTGATTTGCGATAACGGTCACCGATCATACATAGTTGGCATGCCCGCGCCGAGAGAGCCGCCTGAATTCACAGGGTGTGTGTGCTGAGTAACAGAGAGTGCGAGGCATTTCGAGGCGATCGCGAGATTTTCGAACCGAAGTCGCGGCAGCGAGTGCCAAATTTAAACGCAGTCGATCGCTGGCGGTGAGCAGACGTGTGCTGCGCTCCATTCAGATTCAGATTCGAATAAAGATACTCTCGCTCGGCAACAAACAAGTTCTAAATTTATCGCTCGCACTCGCGGGGAATCGAATCTGGTGTGTCTTTGACATAAAAAGCGTTTTCGGAGCTGTGAAGGTAAGCGAAAAACTCGAAAAAACTCGAAGCAACTGGAAAAACCCGGCGGGTTCGAGGTGTAAAAGCTGTGCCACGGGTTATCCACCCGTATATATCCCATATCCCCTGTAAACTAGCCATCCAAAGCACGTGCTTTGGCAGCAGGGAGTATGTGCAATTAAGCCCAATTTGAATGCACTTTGGCACGTGATGCTGGCTGCTGACAGCTACTGGTCGGAAAAGTGAGCTTACTGGGGGCTGCGGGGCACACCTGTCATGGGACCCATTGTGCAAACACCTGCCAGAAGTCGCAGCTAAAGTCAGAGCGGCAGATACGCGTAGCGCTATCTCTTTCGTAAGCCCCGAGTATCTCTGAGATACTCAGGTACGCACCTACTACGTTCGCAGTGTGTGTGTGTGTTAGTCGAACCCTTGTCATGTGAATATAATACTCTCCAGAGTATCTGTGAGTCGCGCTCTCTTTGCAAAGTCGCGAGTTTTCGAGTTTTATGCAATCATCATAATCATATGGGGGGGTTCTATCATGTGATCTTTTTCTCGGGGTCTCGGTTTCCAGAAGCCTTGCGTCCCCACAAAGATCTCCAGCTGGAACGGAAACCCTAAAAGCTGGGCTCGAGTAGTTGCGAATAGCGCACAATAAATACCAGTCGATTATGATTTATGGATCGCTCTATAAATTGTCCAATGGCACTTCCAATCGATCAATCAGTATTGCGCTGATTAGCCACAGTCGCAGACCCAGTTTATGAATGGGGAAAATCTGATCGATTCTAGAAATCTAGCAATTTCACATCTGAAGTATAGTATTTTGCCGAGTTGCACACAAGTGCTCCTGGTCGATCGTCCAGTTAATTAGCTATATAAAGCCAAAGCCCGGCCACTCGAGTCGCCGATCTCCAGTTACGTAACTCTATATGTATGGCTTATCGGGGAAGTGGTCGGCAAACACTGCAAATAATGCTGACTTTGATGGCTTATTTTTCTGTATTCAATAGTATTGCGTAAAGAGGCTATTTATAAGGAGTTGATACTAGCCGATTTATTAGCTGGCTCCTGTTTTACAGCTCTATATAATTTTGAATTCCCCCCATTAGTTCGATAATATATGAGCATAATCATCTTTGTGACGCAATGAAACGGTTTCTTCGCACAGAAGCAGTTGAAGAAAATGAATTGAACTGACAATTGGCGTTAATAAATGATGGTGCGGACTGTTTTTGTTCCTCGATCGCCTCCACTGTGGATTCACATTGAATTGGTTCGGTTATTCGTGCCAGCGAGTTCTTAATTACCCGCAGTGGAAAAAAAATGGTTTTGTCATAAAACCGAGCGCAAAGGCACCATAAAAACTAGAAGTTATATTCGTATTCGAATTAACAACAAATAGCGAACGGGAGAGCCAAAGCGCAGAGCGATAAAGAGAGAAGCAAACAAAACAGAGCGCAAATTCAACGAAACTTCGAAGTGTAGCGATATTAGCCTACTCACACATGGGCGTGCGCCCGCTCCCAACAGCAAAAAAGGGGGGTTGTCAATGTCAACCGCTCGTTCGCTCTCTCGGCGCCGCTCCCTCGCCCACTCAGCACCTCCTTCTCCACTCACCATCGAATAAATGTGATTAAGGCTCACCCACAACTCGCGTGTGAAAGCCAAGGAGCAGCTACAACAACTGAAACAACAACATTGCATCTGAAGTACAGTGCAGCTTGCTTATGTCGCTCCGCTCAGTGATAAAAGCTGAAGATTATTATTGCTCTCACAGCTATTGTTCTTATTGCAATTTGGGAAGTCTTACATTTCACCTTCTTACTTATTGTCGCAATAAGTAATTATTTTAATTAAAGACTTCTGGACATTTAGTAATAATAAAAGTTTACCTGTACATCGTGATAGGCGCACCCACACTCACGCACACAAGGCTAGATTGACCAGCAAAGCAGTGAAGAGGTGGAGAGAAGAAAGCGGGAGAGAAAAGAGAAGGCGAAGAGAGCGAACGGCACTTAGTTGTTGTTTTGAAGTCGAACTGGTTTACAGTTAGCAGTTAGCAGTTGCCTCTCAGCTGGCTCAGTGTTTTTTTAGTGTTCGAGCTGTGCGTGTGAACTGTGATATTGCGATATTGGGCTATCGCAATTGGAAACTGGACTTTTGGTTGAATTCATTATAAACGAAAGTGCGCTCGTTGAATCATTAAACAACATTTGAGCAGGCGAGTTACAATTCTATTACCGGTTTTTTTTTTAAAGCCAATCGAGTTTTGGAGGTAATTCTCGTCGGCGGAGGTAAGGGTTTCATGTGAATTTATACTAATTTATTGCATTTATTATAATTGGAAGCTTAGTTTTGTTCCTATATATTGCACAGCAGTATATCTTTAATACTATATATTAATTCTATTTTGAGTTCAGAGAGAAATATAAAACTTGTAAATAGGTTTCATATCTACATATAATGCCTAGGTTAAAGTCTGAGCCATATCTGTTTCCGCTTTTAAGTGATAAACCTTCAATAGTAAATTACCTCAAACAATGAATTATAAATAAGAAGCTTTCCCATTCGCTATTTTCTACGCCTTAGAAAGAATACAACACGTCGTAACGTTTTGATAAATTGCTAGAACCTAATTGGTCTATAAGTTTGTTCTTACATTTATTATTAAGCCAAGTACTAGAAATGCCGTGCACTAGGGTGCTTAAAAATGCACACCATTAAACCATGGGAAATCCTTCAAATGTGGTTTCAAATTGCGCCACTTAACCTCGTTAATAGTTAACACCGCCAAATTGCATTATAAATTTAACAAGTAGCCGCTTTAAATTGGAGAGACCCGCTCTATAAGGATTTCCCCCACCTGCTGTTTCGGCGCACGCCAATAGTAATTTAATAATGCCATAAAGATGTTGAAAACAATTGCCCGACAAACATTCTAAAATGAGCCTTAACGAGCTGAGAACTTGCCATATTCCTAATTAATAATAGGAGCAATTAGGCTGCGAATTTCATGACTCTGCTATTTTTAGCAAACTGCCGACAGCCAACGATTCTTGGTTATAAAACGACAGAGCAGAACAACAAAGTGTCAACCTACATAAATGCTGACTGAGCTGATAAAATGTAAGCAAAAACGCTGAAACTGGTCGAAAGATATGGGAAGCAACAGGCGATAGAGGAGCATATGCATATGTATTCAGAGTAGACGCGGATCGGATTGGGGAGTCATATGCAATTCCAATCCCCAGCGAAGTTGCGCGCTGAAACCTCGAGGAATTCGGGTTTCAAGCCCCCTTTTCCACCCATCCGACTTTAGTTGGTCACATGATTGATGAACCTCCAATAGCTATGGGTTGGGTTTGTCGATGGATATCAATGACGTCCCCATACTGGCTCCTGTCCAATTGTCTTGGCGGCCACCCAAGGGTTTTATTCTATAGTATGACATATGGGGCTTTACAATTCTTCAACATTATGATGTATTTGTGCAATCGCAAGAGTTTACTATTCATATTAACGTGGGATGCCAAAACTTACAAAGTGGTAATTCAACGCTTGTAAAATCTCAGCAAAATCTTCCGGAAATTCTTGGGAATGTACCAATGATGCGATTCCATTTTTACTGATAGATTCTTTAAAAAACAAGTAAAAAATGTAAATACATTAAACTGCTATATTAAAAATTAGCCTAAGAGCTATAGAGATTTTTCAACTATATCTTTCCTCGATAACAAATGCCCAATGTTTTGTTCTTAATGCCTGCCACCTCTGCATAAATGTGTTCACATATAAAATAACACATCATTCGTTTTATGTGTCCCGCAAAAAGCAAAAGCTAATTTTCCTGCTGTCGCGAATTGAGGGACTGGCCACTTGGACGGGATCCAGGGATCTCGGGGATCCGGGGGAGACATTAAAGTTCGATAATGTGCGAGGCTGACGTCGCCGTGTCGTTGACTGTTTGGCCCGATGATGTCACAACAAACCTTGGTGTTTGTGGTCTGTGTGTACACAGCGAAATGGCGGAATGCTCTCGAGTGCAGACACCGGAATGGTGACTGGTGACTGGTGACTACGGACCAATGCCCCTTCCCAGGACCTGCCCCACCACTCCCCCGCGGTCACCATATGTCGCCCAACCACAGATGTACCAGTCCACCCGCTCAATTAAATCAAAAACAGTAATAACTGGCATTATCTGGATCCACCGATTTTTGGTAGAAGTCCGCTCTTGATAATGTTACAATTATCAGTTAATTTGCTGAACCATAATTTATATTAGCTCATCTGCAGATACATATATGCGCTTATGTTGCCAGATTTTTCGAGTTGAGAAGGAAAGTGTAGAAATAATGCATTTACGGTCGACATGGGCGATAAGAACTGTTTTATTCGGCCGTAAACACTTTTGCAGCGGGTATGGAGATAACTCAAGCAAATAAGTTAAGATTGCGATGAAAAAGGCCTTGCAAAGTGCTCACCCTTCTAGATTACCAACTCCAGGGAATGACATTTTGGGGACATGGGACAACATGCGCCTCGCAGTAAGAAATGAGTCAAGATAAACTGGTACTATCCCAAATTGGTGCGCCTAGACATATGTACATATGTGAGCAATGAATGAGACCATAAAAATAGAATATCTTAACGATTGTTCATATCAAAGATCGTTAATTACTATATACCATCATAATATGATGATTTCTTTCTGGATCCCACTCCGTATATCGTTTTGAAAGTGCGATAACCATTGAATCACTTCCTGCTGCTTTCTTAAAATGTTTAACTCCTTTTGTATACCAAAATGTTTTCTCATTCTTTTCGGTACTTTTCCCTTGTTTAGCATTTCATGCAATCTTCAATTTGATTGGAAAAGACCTTGAAGAGTCGCCACGAGTTTGAAATTCATTTGCACTTAACGATCCGTTTGAAGTTACGTGATTTAGCAGTTAAACTCAGGGGCCTAGAACGTGACAAGGTGTTGTAATTGAGCAACCGATACATATTTGGATCCTCAAATAATTGACTCTCCTCTAGTCGCACTGAAAGCCAAAACATGTGTTGAGTTTCGGCCAGGTCCGAGCGCCATATGGAGCTGAAAATAGAGTGATTGCCTTTCCGCAGCAGAGGAAAACAAATGAAAGACAAATAAATAAAATGATTTGCAGAGCAAGCCGGCAAAATTCGTATATACATAAATATGTCGGGTTGAATAGCGGGCGAAGTAGCACTGAAAAAAAATTTATGAATATTTTTTGAGAAACTATAGAAAATCAAATTAATAAAAAAGAATTAGTAAAAAAGATACATAATTTCATTTTATATTACAATTATTTTTCAACAAATAACAGATAGATAGATCTGAATTTCGTTTGAAACATATAATTTCATAGCAAAAGTCCCACTTTCTGAGACTATTTCCCTCAGTGCTGCGACTTGTTTATCGTATACGACATTGTGGCCCAGACAAAACATTCACTGAGGGCGAAAACAAAACGTTGTCGTTGGCTGAAGCAGCTTTTCCCTGTTTTAATTGCACGTCTGCGGAATGCCGAAACTTACCTCCACCCCCAAAATCCTCCTTTCGCCCACAGGGAACGTAAGCAGTCGCCAAGATGGGGGACATGTTCCGTAGTGAGGAGATGGCACTCTGCCAGATGTTCATTCAGCCGGAGGCCGCGTATACCTCCGTATCTGAGCTGGGCGAAACCGGCTGCGTGCAGTTCCGCGACGTAAGTACGGATTGTCTTTGCGAGATACCGCGACTAATCAGATAATATATCTATCTTGACCAACAGTTGAATGTGAACGTGAACGCCTTCCAGCGCAAGTTCGTCACCGAGGTGCGTCGCTGCGATGAGCTGGAGCGCAAGATCCGCTACATCGAGACGGAGATCAAGAAGGACGGCATCGTCCTGCCCGACATCCAGGATGACATTCCGCGTGCGCCCAATCCACGCGAGATCATCGATCTGGAGGCGCATCTGGAGAAGACCGAGTCGGAGATGATCGAGCTGGCCCAGAACGAGGTGAACATGAAGTCCAACTATCTGGAGCTGACCGAGCTGCGCAAGGTGCTGGAGAACACGCAGGGCTTCTTCTCCGACCAGGAGGTTCTCAATCTGGACTCCTCCAACCGAGCTGGAGGAGACAACGATGCTGCTGCTCAACACCGTGGCCGGCTTGGATTCGTTGCCGGTGTAATTAACCGGGAGCGAGTGTTTGCCTTTGAGCGTATGCTGTGGCGCATCTCCAGGGGCAATGTCTTCCTCAAGCGCTCCGATCTGGACGAGCCGCTGAACGATCCGGCCACCGGACATCCCATCTACAAGACCGTCTTCGTGGCCTTCTTCCAGGGCGAGCAACTGAAGAACCGTATCAAGAAGGTGTGCACTGGCTTCCACGCCTCGCTGTATCCCTGTCCCAGCTCGCACAACGAGCGCGAGGAAATGGTTCGCAATGTGCGCACCCGCCTGGAGGATCTGAAGCTGGTCCTTAGCCAGACGGAGGATCATCGTAGCCGCGT
Organism: Drosophila melanogaster; assembly: GCF_000001215.4. Classification (NCBI taxonomy): domain Eukaryota; kingdom Metazoa; phylum Arthropoda; class Insecta; order Diptera; family Drosophilidae; genus Drosophila; species Drosophila melanogaster. The sequence continues at coordinate 18,392,477 of NT_033777.3, read as the reverse complement.
CCTGGCCACCGTGTCCAAGAATCTGCCCTCGTGGTCGATCATGGTCAAGAAGATGAAGGCCATTTACCACACGCTGAATCTGTTCAACATGGACGTGACCAAGAAGTGCCTGATTGGCGAGTGTTGGGTGCCCACCAATGATTTGCCCGTTGTCCAAAAGGCTCTGTCCGATGGATCTGCTGCAGTGGGCAGCACCATACCCTCGTTCCTGAACGTGATCGACACCAACGAGCAGCCGCCGACCTTTAACAGGACTAACAAGTTTACCCGTGGCTTCCAGAATCTGATTGATGCCTACGGAGTGGCCTCGTACAGAGAGTGCAATCCCGCCCTGTACACCTGCATCACCTTCCCCTTCCTTTTCGCTGTGATGTTCGGCGATTTGGGTCACGGCCTTATTCTGGTTTTGTTTGGAGCTTGGATGGTTTTGTGCGAGCGCAAGCTGGCTCGCATCCGCAACGGTGGTGAGATCTGGAACATCTTCTTCGGCGGTCGCTATATCATTCTGCTGATGGGTCTGTTTGCCATGTACACTGGTTTGGTTTACAACGATGTCTTCTCCAAGTCGATGAACCTGTTTGGATCACGTTGGTTCAACAACTACAACACAACGACTGTCCTGACCAACCCGAATCTGCAGTTGCCGCCCAACAGCTCCGCCGTGGGTGTCTATCCCTTCGGAATGGATCCCGTGTGGCAGTTGGCTGATAACAAGATCATCTTCCTCAACAGTTTCAAGATGAAGCTCTCGATCATCTTCGGAGTGCTGCACATGGTCTTCGGCGTGTGCATGTCGGTCGTTAACTTCACCCACTTCAAGCGTTATGCCTCCATTTTCCTGGAGTTCGTGCCCCAAATTCTGTTCCTGCTACTGCTCTTCGGCTACATGGTGTTCATGATGTGAGTTTACTTGTAAATAGCTCACTCCTTTCCTTATCTAACGAGTGCTTTTTTGTGCAGGTTCTTCAAGTGGTTCAGCTATAACGCTAGGACTAGCTTCCAGCCAGAAACTCCTGGATGCGCTCCCTCCGTGTTGATCATGTTCATCAACATGATGCTGTTCAAGAACACTGAGCCACCAAAGGGTTGCAACGAGTTCATGTTCGAGTCACAGCCCCAGTTGCAGAAGGCCTTTGTGCTCATCGCCCTGTGCTGCATTCCTTGGATGCTTCTGGGCAAGCCCCTGTACATCAAGTTCACTCGCAAAAACAAGGCTCATGTGGGTTTATCATTTAATTATTTGAAGTTGGTCCAGTATTAATTTCCAATTTTCTCTCGCAGGCCAATCACAATGGTCAGTTGACCGGCAACATTGAACTGGCCGAAGGCGAGACTCCTCTGCCCACAGGATTCTCTGGAAACGAGGAGAATGCCGGGGGTGCCCATGGCCATGACGATGAGCCCATGAGCGAAATCTACATCCATCAAGCCATCCACACCATCGAATATGTGCTCAGTACCATCTCGCACACGGCGTCCTATCTGCGTCTCTGGGCTCTGTCCCTGGCTCACGCCCGTAAGTATTCTATTCTATTCTATTCTATTCTATTCTTTGTGATTAACTAACTAATAACTCACAAATTGCAGAGCTCTCCGAGGTGCTGTGGCAAATGGTGTTGTCCCTGGGCCTTAAGATGTCCGGCGTGGGCGGTGCCATTGGTCTGTTCATCATCTTCGGCGCCTGGTGCTTGTTCACCCTGGCTATCCTGGTCCTCATGGAGGGTCTGTCCGCCTTCCTGCACACTCTGCGTCTGCACTGGGTGGAGTTCATGAGCAAGTTCTACGAGGGAATGGGCTACGCCTTCCAGCCGTTCAGCTTCAAGGCCATTCTCGATGGCGAAGAGGAGGAGTAAACCCATCCAAATGTGCTCAAACTAGGGAAACGTGTATACAATTATACCCCCAGCCCGAACTATTTTGATTGTTTGTTAAATGTTTTTGTTTTGTTTAATTTTTTGGATATTGTCAGTATTGTGGTGCTCTTCCCACATTTTTGTATCCTCCGTTGTGTATTCCATTTGTAGTCAAAGTATTCCTCTTTTGAGTTGTGCCTAGTATTCTCAAAAACCCTTTCGAAAGCAATAATTTGATATTCATTGTTATAAATAACTAATTATACAAATACTAATTGTAATAAATATACAGCAAAGAAGAGAACGAAGACTTGTTGGAATTCATTGAAAACTCAAACCCCACAGCTTATCTACCCTACATGTTCTCACAATACAGATTGCACATTAATAAATTTAATTTTTTTGTAGCATTCTTTTGGGATGTTCACAAATGTGGACAGCACGCCCAGATACAGATAGACCATATTGTTGTTATAGCTTGTATTATTTACATAAGTTCCGATGTGTATACAGATATTTGTAAATGTATTGAGAAGGTAATTAATTCGTAAGCGACTGACAATGGGTTTTTAAGTCCAAATAGTTGAACTTTACAGCCAAAGGCAAAGTAACTACCGATAAGGAAGAGTCATGGTGAGGGGAATCGCAATTGAGGTAACGGCCATTCCATCACATTGATGGATGGCTCGATTGGGCACCAAGTTCCCCAAATATTTATCCAGGGGAGGCAACTCGCCTGCACTGATAAGCCGGTAAAGTTGCTCGTGGGCCAGCAATTGTCACGGAACCTTCCTCGTCCAAGTCAAGTGACCAGACCGATCAGTTCGTCAGCTGTGCTCCGAAAGTGAGGAGCCCACTCCGGAATTGTTTTAACCCAAGGAGCAAGGATCAACAGGATCAGCTATCATGTCCAAGTGGTGGAGCTGCGGCTCCAATCAGGAGAGCAACAGCATCTTCCGCAGCGAGGTGATGTCCTTGGTGCAAATGTATCTGCAGCCGGAGGCAGCCTACGATACGATTGCCGCCTTGGGCGAGGTGGGATGTGTTCAGTTCCGTGATGTAAGTGCTGCCAATAAAAAGTTTCCATCAAGGATAATATAAATTTGATAGCTATGCGTTTTCAAATTGAAAAGAGGACCTCGGTATGATTCTGAAATCTTTTACCATCTTTCAAACAGTTGAATGCGAAAATAAACGCTCAGCAGCGAAAATTTATTGGCGAGGTGAGACGCTGCGATGAACTGGAGCGCCGGATCCGCTACGTAACCGCTGAGTTGAACAAGGAGGGTCACAAGGTGCTCGATCTAATGGATGACTTCCCACCGGCTCCTCAGCCACGTGAGATTATTGACTTGGAGTTGCATCTGGAGAAAACAGAGACAGAGATCTTGGAGCTGGCTGCCAACAATGTGAACCTCCAGACCAGCTACTTGGAGCTGAGCGAGATGATCCAAGTGCTGGAGCGTACCGATCAATTCTTTTCGGACCAGGAGTCGCACAACTTCGATCTGAATAAGATGGGCACCCACCGCGATCCAGAGAAGTCCAATGGCCATCTGGGATTTGTGGCTGGCGTGATCAGCAGGGAGAGGGAGTACGCCTTCGAGCGAATGCTGTGGCGTATTTCCCGGGGCAATGTCTTTGTTCGCCGATGCGATGTTGATGTGGCCCTAACGGATCCCAAGACGGGCAATGTGCTGCACAAGAGCGTCTTCGTGGTCTTCTTCCAGGGCGACCAGTTGCAGGCCAGAATCCGCAAGGTGTGCACTGGTTTCCATGCCCACATGTATCCCTGTCCCAGCTCACACTCCGAGCGCCAGGAGATGGTCAAGAATGTGAGGACCCGATTGGAGGACCTCCAGGTTATCATTAACCAGACGAGTGACCACAGGACCTGCGTCCTGCAGGCTGCCTTGAAACAGCTGCCCACCTGGAGCGCCATGGTCAAGAAAATGAAGGGCATCTACCACACGCTGAACCTTTTCAACGTGGATCTGGGCAGCAAGTGCCTGATTGGCGAAGGTTGGGTGCCCAAGAGGGAGCTGGAGCTGGTCGAGGTCGCTCTGGCTGCAGGATCAGCCAGTGTGGGCAGCACTGTGCCTTCGTTCATCAACGTATTGGACACCAAGAAGGAGCCACCAACCCACTTCAGGACCAATAAGTTTACACGTGGTTTCCAAAACTTGATTGATGCCTATGGAATCGCTGGCTACCGGGAGGTGAACCCTGGTCTGTACACCTGCATCACTTTCCCCTTCCTGTTTGCGGTGATGTTCGGAGATATGGGCCACGGAACAATCCTCTTCCTTCTGGGTCTGTGGATGGTGATCGACGAAAAACGGCTGTCCAAGAAGCGAGGTGGCGAGATCTGGAACATCTTCTTTGCCGGGCGTTACATTATCATGCTGATGGGTCTGTTCGCTATGTACACTGGATTCCACTATAACGACATCTTTTCCAAGTCGATTAATGTTTTTGGCACTCGCTGGGTCAATGTGTACAATCGAACCACTGTGCTGACCAATCCCACGCTGCAGCTGAACCCCTCGGTAGCCACACGCGGTGTTTACCCAATGGGCATCGATCCCATTTGGCAGTCGGCCTCGAACAAGATCATTTTCCTAAACACCTACAAGATGAAGCTATCGATCATCTTTGGAGTGCTGCACATGGTCTTTGGCGTGTGCATGTCGGTGGAGAATTTTGTATTCTTTAAGAAATACGCCTACATCATCCTGCAGTTCGTGCCCCAGGTCCTCTTCCTGCTTCTCATGTTCGGCTACATGTGCTTCATGATGTTCTACAAGTGGGTCAAGTACAGTCCAACAACAGACGTGGAGGCCGACACTCCTGGATGTGCGCCCTCAGTCCTGATTATGTTCATCGACATGGTGCTTTTCAAGACGGAGACGGCCCTGCCAGGCTGTGATGTCAATATGTTCCCCATTCAAAAGAATCTGGAGATGATCTTCCTGGTGGTGGCCCTTCTTTGCATTCCGTGGATTCTGCTTGGAAAACCTCTATACATTAAATACCAACGCCGAAACAGGGTAAATTATTGGGACTGTCATAATTGCCCAATTACCTAATAATATATCTATATACCTTCTAGCCTGCTGGACCAGTGGAGGAAGTGGACGAGATCGTAGAGAAGATAGAGGTGACAACTGGCAAGGAGATCATTATCACTGAGGTAGCCGAAGCGCATGAGTCGGGAGGACACAGCGAGGAGGATGACGAGCCGATGAGCGAAATCTGGATCCACCAGGCCATCCACACAATCGAGTATATCCTTAGTACCATCTCACACACGGCCTCATATCTTCGTCTCTGGGCCTTGTCCTTAGCTCATGCCCGTAAGAATCTGCTAAGTCAGTAATTGAATTTGTACTTCATGCAGATCTTATTTCAGAGCTATCGGAGGTGCTGTGGACTATGGTGCTGGCGATGGGACTTCAGATGAACGGCTACGTGGGCGCCATTGGGCTGTTTTTCATCTTTGCCGTTTGGGAGTTTTTCACCATCGCTATCATGGTCATGATGGAGGGTCTTTCCGCCTTCCTGCACACATTGCGCTTGCACTGGGTGGAGTTCATGAGCAAGTTCTATGTGGGAAACGGATATCCGTTCACGCCATTCAGCTTTAAGGATATTTTGATCGTCGTCGAAGATGATTAGAACCATCAGGATAGCCATCGTGATTCGCTCCTTGAAGAAGGTTTAATTAAAAAAGCATTACAGAATAAAAAGTACTTTATTTGTCAAATTATTTGGAAAACGCAGCAATATTAAGGATTATTTTTTGGAAGATGAGGTACGACCGTATTTTCCAATGCACCTTTGGCGATTGTTCAAGTGTTATTTGTTTTCCTGTACTTAAATTGCAGAAATTTTGGATTTTAAGTCTTCGATTATCCCACTGTGGAAAAAACAAACATTTGGGATACATGTTCTTGTACGGTTTTTTTATAACTCCTAATAGTTACTCACATGAGGTCATGTTCGATCTGGCCTAGAACACGGATATCATTAGCCATTGACTTTTGGGTGGTGTTAACAAATTCTCGCTTCTTTTTGAGCTCCTCGGTCTTTAAAGCCGTCTTAGCGCGAATTTCTTGCGTTTCTTTCTTGGTGTTAAGTATGGTCTTCTTTAGATCGTGGTAGTTCTGAAATAGAAAATATTTGGATAGAATTTTACAAACCTGCAAGATTACTGGTTTCTTGAGGAGATTACATACCATCACGGTGAACTCATCGAAGCATTTCGTCTGCTCCTGCATCTCGGCCTTGACCTTGAGCGCCTTCTTGCAATGGTCATCGTAGGCCTGGGAGACGTTTCTCTTGGCGGTGACCGCCTGATTGAGGCTCTCCAGGATCTTGGCGTTCTTCGTATGCAGAAAGTGGATGTCGTCCACAAGATTCTGGGAATTGGTGACATGGGTTAAGTCGTTCAAAGTGGTGTACTTCTCGGCAATCAGGACATCCAACTCCTTCTTCTTTTCATCGACCAGCGCGGTACGGTGATCATTTTCGGAGCCCTACAATAATATCAAAATGTATATAAATTTTAACTAAAAATGTTTCCTTTCTTAACTTACCAATTGGGCCACTGATTTCTCAATGTATGCTGTCACTTGGTCATCTTCCTCAGGTGGGACCTCAGTTTTGGAGTCTTCCTTGTTCCAATCTTGGTTACTACCCATTGCTCATGTAGTTTTGGATAACAATTTGTTTAACTGTAATAATAATTGTCGCAACGTTCTATTCAAGTTTTGGCGAAATTTCTGTTTTGACGTACAAAATGGCGGTCAACTTAGTGTTGGAAAACAGCAGATAGGTCGATGACGATAGCAACTTTCTACACACTTATTGGTGATAGATCTGTTGATGAGCGCGCTATTTAAATTTACACCAATTGGAAATATTTACGTTCTAGTCAAAGAACACAAATACTTCATAACTTTAATAGTTTCCATATCTGAAATTGGCATACATTATATTCACATTCATGTTCATATATTTATGTATATCACAGAAACTGTGGACGATCGACTCTGACTCTGGACTTGTGACTCTGATCAAAAATATAAATATATATAATAAAAATATATTCTTCTACATGTTTCACACTTTTCAGCGAATCTAATATACCCTCCTTTTACTTTGTGAGTATAACTGAAAGCTTTGACGTGATTTGTTTTGCAAAATGGTTCGTAACATTAAACTTTGTGTGAGAAACCTTCTTAATTTAAAAAAATGAGACGGTTTCTCTTCTCTTTTCTTCTAACAAACCGTGACCGCCAGCGAGGATGCCGAAGAACTGGCCTCCGCAGATTTACCCCAACCTTATTGGGTCATCTCATAGTTCATTGATAAGCACGGCATTCCAACCACGGCCCACTTGTATGTGGGTTTGGGTTACGTTAGTGGTGCATTGGAAGAAGGTCATCATATTGAGGGCAGCGATCAGCGCAAAATTCTTGCGGATGGCAGCGAAATCAGATGGAAATGATCGAGTGGGGAGTTTATTTAGAGGTAGTCATTATGAAACTCCGGTCAGTTGTGGAGCCATCGAGCAACAGACAGGTCTCCGGTCTTTCCATTCGTAATTCTGGATTAAAACATGTGGCATTTGTGTTTGGCTCTTTTGGGACTGGCGGTAGTGTGCTTTGCGGATACACTGGTTCAGCTCCATGTGAATCGTCCTTACAACGATGTGAACGAAAAGTTTGTCAGTTTTGCCGTTCGTCCGGAGGATCTGTACGATGCCCTGGATGGCAAGAACCGCAAGGCGGTGACCAATTTGGCGAATCTGCTGGGAGATGCGCACATCAAGTTCGTGGGAGATTTTTACTTCGCCAGCAATGCGCCAACTAGGCTGCGAAACCCCACCAAAATCATTTGGAAGGGGTTCAATCGGTGGTCGCGGTAAGTTGGTGGTGATGGCTTTCCTCCCATTTTCTGATCATCTATCTGACCTTATTTTTCGAAGGGCCGTAAACTGGACCATGATCATCCCGGTGCCTTATGCGCCCGATGATTGGGACTCCATGCATACGCTGAAGATCCTGAACACCTCCTATATGGTTGGCATCACCGACTGCATCTGGCAGCTGGGCACAGACTTTGGCACCTCCAGAGCCAAGGACTACGTCCAGGAACTTCGAACTCTCAAACTGATGACGGATACTTTCAAACCGTATGTGGACGACTGGCGACTAATGGGAGCGGACATTTCAGCTGGAAGCAGTGCTGATGAGACCAAGAGATACGTAGATATGTCCAAGGATCTGAATACGGCATTTGGATGGACGCAGTAAGTAGTGAGATTGGAAGTGAATGTATTTATGAACATTATAGAAGTAGCATCTTACCTTTTAATAATTATTTTGTTCCAACTGTAGACCCGCAAACATGCTGCCCAAATCAAGCCTGGGAAGCTACTTGTACGACAGCGATCCTGCCCTGCGAACCCTTCAGCAACAGCGCGTTCCCTTGTGGCTGACCTTGCCGGAGGAGCGATCCTCGCAGAGATTGGTGGGCGACGAGACCACGGATGCCTTGCGGTGGGCCCAAACTATGGGAGATGCCGCCGCTAGTGGATTCGATGTTATATTTAAGCGAATGAACTTGGTGGACTTCGAGCGACCAAACTTCAGTCTGTATGTAACTGCTTTGTTCAAGAAGGTCATGGGATCAAGGGTGTTCCCAGCCCGACCTCTGAACGCCTTTGCTCCGAGCAACAAGTTGTATACCCATTGTGCAAATGCCGTATCCGGAGGATTGGCATTCATGGTGGTAAATACGGAGGAGCAGCCAACAACGATTACTGTGAAGAGTACCAGTAGTTTGAGCAGTAGCGAGATTTGGCAGTATGTACTGACTGGCCATGATCAAAGGGTCCAGCTGAATAATGTCCGCTTGCACTTGAACACCACTTTGCGTCCCCTGATCAAACCCATTGATCCAACAAAGCCACTGCAACTGATCACGCCCAGCATGGCGGTGAGTTTCTGGGTGCTGCCCGATGTCAATCTGGAACACTGCCAGTTCACGGAGATCGAGGCAGGCGATTCGAGTGGGGAGTCCTCCAAGGAGAAGCGCCGATCATTCCGCTATAGTTCCGCCGATCGGTTACTCCAACGATTGATCGAGGAAACTGCAGTTGCCCGAGGCTCGGTTCAGAGTTCTATTAATCGCAATCGGAGATTTGTCGTTGATAAGGAGGAAACGTCACAGACCCTACTAGATCGACTACTGGACCATTTCAAGGATGACGGTCCGCTGAAGAGGGATGTGGGTGATGAAGTGAACAAGTCCAAAGAACAGGCTATTAAGCCTCATAAAGCTCTGGCCTGGCTGTATCAAGTGCTCGAGCACACCCGTGACATGGGCAAAAAGCGGGAGAGACGCGACACATCCAGCTATTCCGGGCCCTTCTTCTACAATCGCCAGGGTAAGAAGACAGCATTGACGAAGAAGATTACTGAGATCCGGAAGCCGGAAAAGAAGAATAAGCCCCTTTTCGACTTCGATGAATTCGATGAGGAGAAGTTCTTCAAGCGCATTGGAGAGAAATCCGAGGAAATACCCACTTACACACGGCTTCCAGAGGGTGATGTCCACCTGAAGCACATTGAGACTGTGGATGGGGAGGTGGAAAACGAAGAGGAACTTGAGCGGGAGGTACCCAAAAAGCGCAGGACCAAGTCCAAGAGTCAGCTAAAGATCATTCAAAGGGAGGACAAAGAGGATGAACAGGAGCAGGAACCGGAGCAAACAGAAGGGCGTCCCAAGTTGCGTCTACTGCCCACGGAATTCTTTGAGGCCCTACCAGCTCCCAAGCAGAACAAGCGATTAAATCTGGGAGCCACCTTGAACTCACTGCTATTTCCGGAACCCTTCTCCAGCAAGGCCACCATGGCCAAGGCTAGTCTGTCCCAAAAACCCAAGTCTGTTGAAGAGTCCGAGCCCGAGGAGGATGTGCAACCGGTGCCAAGTGCTAGAAGGCGTCACTCCAGGCTAGGTCACGTGGCCAACGACTTTTTGCAGGCCCAAAAAGAGCTTGGAAAGCATTTCCTCAGCCACATCAACGAGCATGAACACGAGTTTTCTCTAGGAGATGAGGGCATGCGGGAAAGTTCCCTGGAGTCGGCGAATGTCGGTAGGAAGTCCCTCATACAGGATCATTTTGAGGGAAAGAAGGCAACGCCTACTCTTCATTCGAAATTGCCTCAAAAGCCAGCCGATGAGGGTATCACTTCCTGGTGGGATTTACCAGCTATGAGAAGGCGGCGTGCCGTACTTAACACTAATTCCCTGGCTGAACTGCCCTCCAATGCCATAGACAAGGCAGATCGCGATGAGATGATGCCGCTGGGAAGGTACACCTACTACGAGTACAAGATGGATCACGAGGCAGAGAAGGATGCCAGCCAGCCCAGGGAGGAAAAGGAATCCAAGATCATGAGGATCAGCAGCAAGAATTCGCTGGCCTCTGGTCGTAGTCTGACTAAACTCTCCGAAAGCCTCGTGAGCACTATGAAATCAAAGGTATCTCGCTTCATCAACATCATATCCAACCATATGAACGAATGGTACAACACCTTAACCAAGCACTTGGAAACGGATGCGGAAACCCAACCACCCCGCCGACAAAACAGCATTGAGAAGTAGAATGACTTATATTACCATATGACCTTGTTTAAACTGCCAGCATTATAACCGAATGTAAATATATATTTATTTTCAAACATTACTGCATTCAAAGGAATTATATTTGAGCGATAATTCTAAGGGAATTATATTTTTCAAATAAAGCTATATACAGGACTAAGGCAACGAACTAGACGGGCTTAGACTAAGCTTGTGGTAGATTGTTGAGCATTCTTTATTGTACTTGTGAATATGTCATCTCTATAATAAAATGCATTGAATTGAAAAGAATGTTGATATATTTCAGTGGTATCTCGGTTAATGATATATGAAATGAAAAATAAAATAGATTTTTATCTGACATGTTTATACAATTACCCGTAGTACTTCAAATAGTAATAAAGTCTTGGTCATTAAAAAAGTTAATTACTATCCATTATTATTTTCTACATTATTTCAAGCTCATCATTCGAGCTGCATAACTAGAAAAGAAGCTTTGCGAAGCCCCCGACAGGTGGCTTTCTAGACACACTTTCTTGGAATCCACTACCCAGATCTTTCTCTTACCGCTGGTAACTATGTATTATAGTTTGGCTCCACTCTGTGCTCGCTCTTTCGCTGCGAGTGAACCGTTCATGAAGACGATCCCAAAGAGGAGCCCGGAAAGCCGCTTGGCTAACCTGTTACCATGGCTATAAGTGCAATAACAAAATCACCGCGACCACGGCAATACCAAACCGGTGGAGACGATCGCGCATTCTCCGCAGCCTCGGCTTTATAATCGGAATTCCGACTTCAGTCTCCGATTAGTCGTTCAAGGCGAAGGTTGTGGCACTAGCTCTTGGATCCACCAATTCCATTTCGCAGCGCAGATATAGTCCAAAGTGCAGGTCAGCAGAAGTTGGAATAAATTATAGATCAGCCAACAGCCAAAACAGGTGAGTTTGCACTAAAAAACTCGTCTCCGACTGGCAAAAGTTGAGGAACAAAACCCAAAAACGGGTCACTTCTAGACTTTTTCATACATCTATAGATCTTGTTTCTTTTCGAGACTGCATTGTAGGGCGTGGTTCGGTTGGGGGGGTTCTTAAATGGTGCATGCAAGCGTAACCAGAGCCAGTCTTCGAGTCTTGAGGAAAGCTCTTGGAAATCTTTGTGACGTGGACGGTGGGGGAAAAAAAAAACAAACAGAGAAGAAAAAACCAGAAACTCAAAACGACATGAAACTTCAGACTTTCTTTCTTGTTCAACCTTCTTTCGTTTGGGCTGTCAATGAACTTGGTTGAATGTTATTTTTTTCGGCGTTTCATCATAATAAGCCATAATTACGCACATGTGTGAAAGTGAAAGTGTAAGTTTTCTCAACAGTTTTCGAAATTGATTTATTGACAGTCACTGATAAACGATTTGAATTGTGAAAACCTTCGCCGACTAACCAATATCCCCAAAACCATGAAACCCCAAAACCCAAAACCAAACTCGTTTCGTTATGCCCTAAGACAATCGTCTGGCTTTGGCAGCTTCGGTTATTATATAATCTGATTTGCATGTTGACACCGATATATACGTATATGAAGATACAATATATAGTATACACACCTCGGCATATTTGTAGGATGGGTTTCATCTTCGGTTGGCTGTCGACCGAGCACTATGTGCGCGACATCTTCCTCATGACTTCAGTGGCCGCCATAGTGGCCACCCTGATGAGCATTCGGTTCTATCTGCGCATCACGGCGGGACGATGTTTCACCGAGGTAACGAACGCACCTCACCCAATCCAAAAAACCAAGTCCCATGCTCCCCAGAATCGCGACACGACTCGAATATTTCGCACTTTATATGGCTGTTGCTCCCACTTCCGCTGCGAATTCTTTTCAGATCTTGTAGATGAGCTGTCATATACATACAAATGATGGTGGGATAGTTTACTAAAACAGTATTCGGACACGACCTTAAGCTTATTAATCGCTCAAAACTTTTACAAATTTTATATATTCATATAAATGCGAACTATTCAGATAAACATTACAGATCCATAATTGAAAATGGTTCAGCTTACCGCTCTATAGAAAACTACATATATCACTATCTGGAAAAACCCCATATAATTAAAACGATTCTGTAGCATTCCAAGCATTCCGACTATGGAAATCTTTTAACTATATATGAAATCACCACTAGGAAAACTTAACGTGTTTCAATCTTGTTATTACATTGGTCAGTTGTGACGCGTCGACTTAATTACAGATTAAATTAGATACCTTCTGAGAGGCGAGGTACGTCACATCTCTGAGCTACGATTACCACCTGACCGAACATTGTTCGTATCCCACAAAACATCTAAGCTTCTGGGTATCTCGGTTACAATCTGTGAGATCGCTTACCTCTGATTCACAGAAAGCTCTCAGCACTCGAATGGCAATTAAGCGACCCGTTAATGGGTCTGAAAACTAAGATAGCTTCCGTTCCAGACGAACTGCGATTACTGTGACTGTGAACAAGCGCCAACTAATTAGTATTGTAAACATATTTTCGAACCGCCCTCGTCCAATTTTCGATTGCAGCGCCGTATTAAATGATTAACCTTCGACATTGATTACAGACAAAGATGGAGGGCAAGACAGTCATTATCACAGGCGCCAACAGCGGAATTGGCAAGGAGACGGCCAAGGATCTGGCTGGACGTGGAGCCCGCATCATCATGGCCTGCAGGAACCTGGAGACTGCCAATGCAGTGAAGGGTAAGTGGACCAAGACAATGCCTATGAGGTTATGCCAAGGATCTGGCAGGACATGCAACACGGTCAAATTCCGATAACTGGTCTCATCCAGTTGATTATAGACTCTGGCAAAAACTGCTTACTACCAATGATCTTTTTTTATTAAATATTTACGTTGTAATTACTTTAAAGAAAGTATCTTATAATATGTTGGCGTTGCATTAACCATGTTTTTTTTTACATAACCGAATTTTGTAATTTATTGTTGATTTCCCACAGATGAGATCGTCAAGGAGACGAAGAACAACAAGATCCTAGTCAAGAAACTGGATCTGGGCTCCCAGAAGTCCGTCCGTGAGTTCGCCGCTGACATTGTGAAGACCGAGCCCAAGATCGATGTGCTTATCCACAATGCCGGCATGGCTCTGGCCTTCCGCGGACAGACGAGTGAGGATGGCGTGGAGCTGACCATGGCCACCAATCACTATGGACCCTTCCTGCTGACGCATCTGCTCATCGATGTACTAAAGAAGAGCGCGCCGGCTCGCATAGTCATCGTAGCCTCGGAGCTGTACCGCCTGTCGTCGGTTAACCTGGCCAAGCTCAATCCCATCGGCACTTTCCCGGCTGCCTACTTATACTATGTGTCCAAGTTTGCGAACATCTACTTTGCCCGGGAGCTGGCCAAGCGGCTGGAGGGCACCAAGGTTACAGTGAATTTCCTGCATCCCGGCATGATCGACTCGGGCATTTGGCGTAACGTTCCCTTCCCCCTCAACTTGCCCATGATGGCCATCACCAAGGGATTCTTCAAGACCACCAAGGCCGGCGCCCAGACCACTATCTATTTGGCCACATCCAATGAGGTGGCCAATGTGTCTGGAAAGTACTTCATGGACTGCAAGGAGGCCACCCTTAATGCTGCTGCCCTCGATGAGGAGAAGGGTCTCAAGATCTGGGAGGAGTCCGTGAAGATTGTCAAGCTTACGCCCCAGGATCCCAAAATCTAGACGGGTGTCTGCGGCTGAGAGCCAACGCACAATTTACTGATTTACTTTTCTTGTTTTTAAGGGGGAGTTTACTGTAGCCTAAGTTTTCTCAATAAAAATGATTTTGTATAATTAAATGTGGCTCGTTTTCAATATGATATATTTGCTGTCAGAAAAAAAAGCACATCAAATTTCTGACTATATATAATATATTACAAAGATCTTGGTTGTTATATCGGTTGCTCGTGAGTAAAAGGGTATACTAGAATCAAGACTAGAATATAGTCTGGATCAAGATCAATAGCCGAGTCGATCTGGCCATGTTCCTCTGTCCGTCTGAATGTCGAGATCTCAGGAACTTTAAAAGCTAGAAGGTTGTGATGCAGCATACAGATTCTAGATACATAGACACAGCGCATTCACACTAACTGAGCAACGGGTATCTGTTAGTCGGGGAACTCGACTTCTTATTGGCACAGGATTTCGGCTTGGATTTGCAAGGGGACCGTTTTTGTATTACATGTAATATATATTGACAGTCACTCGATAAATCTTTTGCTAGGTAACTAGATATGACAATTCTGACAAGTTTTGAACTTTTCAACTTATTGCTTCTCGTTATTTATTTTGTAGCTGCAGCTTCTTAGTCAAATGATCTTTAAAAAAGTTCTTCTAGGTATTGAGATATGTTAAAAAAAAAATATAAACCAATTTGCTCTATAAGACATTTTACTAAAAGTAATGAGCGTCCATTCATCCCTCTCCTAATACACATATATTTCAGAAAGAATTATGCAACTACTGGTTACATTTTACCCGTTACTCGTAGAGTAAAATTGTAAAAATATGTAACATAAAGTTGATATATTCTAGATCAGGATCATCCGTATCCGAACGTCGAGATCTTAGTACCTCAATTTTTATTGGTCTTGTGAATTGCTTTCGTTTTGTCACGCCCATGATTACTTTTTTTCTTATTTAATATTAATTACAAATAAGCAAACCTGGTTCACCCTAAAAATTAACAGCCTCTGTAAGCTATAACAGGAGTTACTGTTAAAAGCTGATGTAATAATAATTTTATGTATGGTCTAGAAATTAACTGAATCCTGGAATAATTGTTTTAATTCAACTGATATCCATCCTGGATACTCCGTTTCAAATTAATTTCATGAGAATGCTCGAGAACGACAAATCACAGCGCCAATCGGGTGAGGCAAGGTAACCCGATACAAATGGAGAGGGGAGCAGAATCGGGGAAAGGCCGAAAAATTCTCACACAAAGTTTCGTTGGACTCGCTCACCTGTTGAGGAGGACCAAGGGGGTGGATGGCGGGAGGACTCCCGGGGGACTCCGTCGACATGTATAATCTGATAAAATTGCAGTCGCATCCTTTGCGGGCTGTCACCACGCCTGTTTCTGCAGAAACGGAGGGTTGCGGTTGTTCGCTTTTGCGTAGATTGCTATCAGCTCCTCGACGGCACGTGACTTGCCCAATGATGATGATAGTGCCGATCGGTGGCTAATAATATGTTAAATGGCGTAATTGAAATTTAATATTTATCCAAAGGATTACAGGATAATCATTTGCGGCTCACCAAAATGGCATTAAAGATAGCGAAGCGTGCGGCACCGCAGATAATTGAAGGACCAAACGCCCCTTAATTCGCTACTGTGAGAAACCAATAGATCATCGATCGGAACTTTTCACAGGATTTGTTTGCGGAGGTGATGCCCCAATAAAAAACAAACAAAGAGTGCGTTTTTACTGCTGCATTGGTTTGTATCTGTCACCCAGAATAGCAACTTTATTGATAAGATACGAGTATACCGGTAATGAACCCTTCTGGTACCGAAACCCCCTTTTGTTTTTGTTTTTCAGAAAGTATCGCCTTACAAATTCAATTTGGCGCGCTTCACTCAAGTGTACTCATATCCAGAAGGACGAAAAGACATTGTTGTGGCCAAGTTCAGTTTGTAATTCAAGTAGTTGTCTCCTTTTCTTGGGGGAGTCCTTCGACCGTACTTGTATCTACTTCTCCCCCTGGGTTTTTAATAAGTCGCGGGCATTTAATAAGCTGGCTTAGGTTTTTAATAAGAAGTGGGTTATGCGACAGTCCCGATCCCGATGCCGAATCGTCCAGCTGTCAGGACAGCGGTTCGTCCTTCCCCATCCTGTCCAGCAAATGTCAACTGGCAACGGCTGCGCCTGTCACGCGGTCATCGATACTCTCCTCGGGAGCGGGGGCGTCGGTTGTCGGCCCAATTGCACTCACAGATGTCTCATGCACTCCAGTTCCAAAACTCTACAGTTCCTACTAAGTCATATCATAGAAACCATACAGTCCACGCCAGTTGTCTATATCACTGGGGAAGTGTTATTTACAAGTTAAAGGATCCTCTCAGTAAACCTAGTAAATAAAAAAATTGATAAGAAATTAGGAAGAGTGTTTTCACATCCTATATTGAAGAAGAATTTGGCTTAAAAACCGACTGTTAAGCGATGATTGATTGATATAAACACAGATTTTAGCCACTTAAATTCAATTGTTCTTATTAAATCTTAACTTTTGAATCGTTTCTTAATACAAATTTATAATTAGAGGTAACTTATGTTCAAATACCATTGATAAGTTTCATCAGGCATTCAATTACAACAAACTGATAAGTTCAAGGATATGACTTTCGATGGAATTAAAAGTTAAAGGTGTGGAACATTTTTATAATTCACGGCACTTAAGATTGCATTTTTTATTTTCTTAAATAAAGAATAAAGGAGTACGTTCCTTTTGTAAGGCTCTAAGCCCAGGACTTGTTTATAATTTTGTTACTTTTTGTTTATTTTTGTTTATTTTTGTATTTCTGTATCAAAGTTAAGCGCACTTAATGACAACTAATTGTTAATCATCTCTGATTGAGCAGGCACACCTCCCCCACTCCCCGCCTCCAGTTGAACCAAGTTGGTTAGCTCATTTTAGCCGGCATGGTAGCTAATATGACCGATTGGCATTAACATGTTGAATGACTTGAGTGGCAGCATAAAAGCAAAGCGCAGCCCAAACCAGGAGAAGCCCCATCGGTGCAGCCCGAAAAGTATTTCATTGATTTTAGAAGCCTCGCCAATTCACAACGGACTACAGAGCGGCGAAGGCAAAAGAAATGGAATGAAATGAATTGAATTGAAATGAAATGAAATGTGCTCGAACACGAAATGCAGAATGAAAATGAGTGAAATTTGCCTCTCAAGTTGCTGGTGGCAACATGGGAAACGTACGCAGGGATGGGCAGCATCATGTCCTGGCATTGTTAGTCAATTGAAATGCGCAAAACAAACACCAGCTAGCAATGAGCGTTCTGGCAAACAAATCCACGTGCGATGATAAGGTGGTTGGTGGATGGGCTGGTGTGATAACAGGTCCCTCTAAGAGGGGGTGCTCGAATATGTTTACCCTGCGGCTTAATTTGTAGCAAACTCTTGAATTCTTGAATTGCGGTCAATCGAGAGATGGGAAGCAGTTTGATCAGCTGACACCTGAACGCACCACCTGAGTGGAATCTCTGGCTAATTGTTATTGATACCACCGGATTGCCTGGCTACCAGCTCGCAGCTAGCAGCTAGCAGCTCAAGGATCGCATCCTAATCCATTCTGACAATCGGCAGCAGAGACAGGCTCATGTCCTTAGCCAAGTTGTTGACATGAAACTGATACTTGAAGCGAAGTAAAAAAAAAAAGAAATATAAAAATTGAAAACTGGTTCGAATCTGCTCAGACTGTGGATCTGATTTTAACACACACGACGCTGGCTGGGCTTGACCTGAAATTCCCATCGATAAGGTAAGGTGATATGGGGGATATAGCTCGATACGTATGCGATCACTGCAAGCCTTTGCACTCAACTGATTTTGCCAATTGGCGGTGAATTCGATTTCGGGCGTGTGAACCAGGTGATCGATCCGAATTGGGATCTCTTCATAGCATTATATCTATAATATATCTTAGCTAAATATAGTCGAGTTGGGCTTAACACATCTATTTCATAATTTCCATTTGCTTTTCCATCTGGCCTGCGATTTATTCCTTGCTTTTTCTGCTGCGACCACAAATCGAACTATCAAATAACATTCAAACTATTCACGATTGTCGGCCCGGCGACAAGAGCATCGATCGATTGGCAGTCGTCATTGGCCGGGCTACAATTGAGAATCAGCGCCGGAGATAGAGATACAAAGATACACGCAACAGAAGCAGATACACACGGCCAGATACGCAGATACAAGCTACAGAAGCAGTCAGGGGGTTGCCGGCCGACTTGGCCGATGGACTGCCTCACTTAACCACAAAACAATGGAGCGAAGAGGAAGCAGAATGCCGACGAAGACGATCAATGGTTGGCAAGTCCGTAGCAACTGTCCCTCCCTCATCAGAGACCCTGCCAGAAAATTCCCATTTTAATATGTGAATTACTTTATTTTCAATACTTCTTGTATCATATTTATATCATACCAATTACATTGTTTATTAATAATCCCTATAGTACTTTTTGTTTATTATGTAATAAAATTACAATACCTTTATTTTAAGAAAGTAAATAATATGTTATATATCGAAAATATTCACTAATCACAAGCATATCAAATAGTCTCAAGTGATTTGATGTCCTCTTAAGAATTTAGCGACAATCTGCGGTTGTGCATCTATAGATTTTAAGGAAAAGGAACTTCATATCTTCTTTTCAACAAATAAAGTGAGGATACTTGTTTGTGAATTGAAAACAACGTTATTTGAACGGCCATCGATTTTGAAGTGTAACATTCTAGAGCACTAGAACTGCTTGCTAGCGATTATTTCTCGAAGTGTACTCTTTTTTCTCCCCGCCTCGTTGGTATCTGGTGTCGAGCTGTAAGATATTGGGTGACAAATAAAAACTACTGAAAACTGCTGCCGATGTAGCTGGCCACGTATGAATGGGCCTGAAACTCGGACTGGGCGGGATCGGCAGCGGAGGAGTCGGATATGGAGGCGAAGGCGAAGGCGGAGGAGGGTGACTTTGGATTTGGATGAGGATGTGGACGTGGAAGCAGCAGAGGGGTGGGTAGTAGCCGCAAAAGCCGGCAGACGGAGCGCATTGGTTGGCCAACAACGATGACGGCAGCGTTGTTGTGGTGGTGGATGGATGGAATCTCAGGAGTGGGCATGGGATATAGTGCGGGATGGCTTGGTGTGGGTATGGTATGGTATGGGTTTGGTATTGGAGGAGGGGTGCTTTCAGCAAGGGTCTCGAGTGTGTAGTGCTGCGTACTTGTGTCATTATAGCCGACCAAAGTGTGAGTGCGAGCGAGATTGTTGTTGCCGTTGTCTTTTGCGCCCTTTTGTCGCTTGTTTATAATTAAGTGAGTATGTTTTTTGCGCCCTGCTGCTTCCTCTGTAGTTGTCGGTTGTCGCTTTGCTGCCGCTCTGCCAATCCGATATATCAGTCGATTTTGGGCCGAGGTGGCTCGAACCGAACTGCAACTGACAATTAGTCGCCGTCTTATGCTCCTCGCCAAAAGTCGCTTCTTGCCCCGCACTCGAAAAATCGAAAACTGAAAACGCATAAAATTCAAATCGGAAAACAACGATCGTGTGTTACTACTTAAAACCGAGTCTTCGAAAAAAAAGTTACAAACATATTTTGCAAGAAAACGTTGAAATTCTATTGGTGATCTTGGTATCATGCCATTTGTGGATCTATTCAGAAGGTGAAAACGATTAAGAGTGCATATGTGAATAAAGAACGGAATAAACAATATTAAATCTGCAATAAAAAAGAAGAAAGAAAAAATGGAATACAACTAATGTATTTGAAATAAAACCTAATAACTGCAAATAGCTAATTAAAATGTCCTAACAATGTTTTGGCTAAGATCGAAAAAATCAATTCACTAAGAAGATTTTATCAATTTAACAATATCATAGCTTTGATCTCATTAAAAAGAAAAACAAAAATTTACTTTGATTTGCATGCATAAATTAGTTAAATAGCAATTTTAACGTTTTGTTTCTTTCAAAATGAAAGTTATTGTAATTTTAGTATAATTTTTTAGTCCTAACAATAATGAAACAATCGAATTGAAATCCATCTTCGTCATAAGAGCGATCTATAATTCGATATCTCTTTTAAATTTAGAGGTGAAGAATCTGTCATATTGTGTATCTAATTTCTGATTAGCTGTCGAACTTTATTTAAAACTGAATTTATTAACACTTTATTGAAAATATATGAAGATTAGATTTGATATTGGTATTTGATTGAATAAATAATAAATTGAATAATAGATTTGAATAAATGAATAGAAAGTGAATCTTAATTAGAATTTACCAATAATGTTCCGTCATCGCCTTGCAGTTGGAAATTAACGCATCAAGATGAAGCGTAGGAAAAGCAGGAACAAATGCGCGACTGCTGAGCCCAAACGTTCCAGAAGTGGAGTCATGTCATGGGATTGTTATATAAGGGTTCCAAACTCCTGAACACAATTCTGGGTGAGTGAAATCGGAAGCACCATTGCACAGATATGCAGATACAGCATATTGTATGGCGATACACGGATGGAAAGTCGCGAGTCGAGAGAGCAAAGCAAATGGCGGTCTCTCGATTTGTGTATTTGTGTGTGTCTGTGTGTGTCTCGAGGGGCGGAGCTAGTGCGCACAGTGGTTGTCATGGGAGCAAAAATGTATCCATGAGATACGCGCTGCTGGCGAGCATCTCTGGCGTACTTCCAGTGATTTTCATGCTGTTCTTTTTTTTTTTTTTTTGGCTGCGCAGATTCCCTGGAAGATCAAGAGGGTGGAGCTATGTACATATCGTGCGATGTCTCAAACGGCGGTCCTGTGGAACCAGAGACGGGCTATGTGCCCAACAATCCCCTGTTCGGCCTGGCGCTGGACAGCCCTCAGGTGAGTCCTGGAATCCTTTTTCGATTTCGCCTCAATATCTCCGGAAATCTTCGAGCGTTCGGTTGTGCTTGTTTCGTGGAAAGAACTTAGCTGAAATCTGTGATATACCTGAACTATTTAAATTTTATAACCAGGAAATAGAACCCAATACCGAAATTGTGGTTATTTTAATTTGCTATATCGGTAACTGAAAAATCAGACAGTTTTGTACTAAGAAGTTTATCATTTTCGTTTTTAAAGTAATCTATTACATTTTTAACCCATACGATTTTATCTATTGGGAAGTTTAATAGCTTAGAAATTCCTTCCATATGTAATACAATTAAACTCTCCTCAGAAGTCAGTATTAGAATGTAAAAATAGTTAAAATTTACTAAATGTTTCCACTAACTAACTAATTATTTTGTCTTAGTTACGTATTAGTACTAACTGAATGTATTTCATAACCGGTCTCAATCTCCATTTCCGTTTTCGCTCGTGCAGCAAGAGTGCGCCGCTTCCTGCGTCGGCTGCCTATCCTGCCAGGGCAGCACCGCCCTGCCCATCTCCTCGCTCACCAGCAGCGACTTCGACTGCGGCGGCTGTTTCGATCCCACGATTGGAGTGGGCGTGGGCATCGGTGGCGGCCACATCCAGATCAGCACGACACCACCGGCGAGCAGCGGCAACGGGAGCAGCAACAACGGTGCCGGAGGAGGCTCCTCGGGTAATCACGGCTACTGGAGCACCGACGAGATGGCTTCCACATTTCCCGGCCTACCGCCGCTGGACATCGATCCGCTGCCCAGCCTGTTCCCATTCTCGCCCTGCGGCGCTTCCTACAACTTTGCCGCCGGCAATCCGCACCAGGCCGCCTCACTCTCCTACACAGTGCATCCGCACCAGATGCTCATTTCGCCGAACTCCCACAATCATGGCCAGATGCACTCGCAGCACCAGCAGCACCAGCACCAGCAATCCCAAGTCCAGGCATCGCACGTAGGCAACTCTCTCCTCCAAAGCAGTGGTGGCAACAATATCGGCAGTAATGGTAGTGCCGGAGGAGTGGCCAACGCTGCCAGTTGCTACTATGAAACCAGTGCTGGAACGGCCGCACCACCTCCTCCTCCGGCGGCAGCCATGTATCCCAGCATGAGCGTGAACGTCAGCATGAACATGACCATGCACCATGGCTACGGTGCCGGTGATGCAGGCGGCGTGCCAATGCAGTGCTCCCAGATGAACTGGACGCCACCCAGTAACTCCACCTCGGCGGCAGCAGCAGCAGCGGCGGTAAATGTGCTATACCCACCGCTGCTGAGTCCCGGTCACTATCCTGCCTCGGCCACATATTCCTTTACAGCGGATTTTCGGGCACCGGCTCCCACGGGTCTGGGTGCCCTGCCACCGCTGACGGTGGGCGAAAAGGAGTCGCCATCGCCGCCGGCCAACTCCTCTTTGGCTGGCTACTATCCCACGGGGGTGGGCAATCAGGGATACACACCGCCCCACAAAAGTCCCACCAGCTATCAGGCAGCCGCCCTGGGCTTAAGTCTATCCGCCTTCGAGGACGAGGAGGATAGCAACGAGGATCTGGACGGCGATGAGGGCAGCAGTGGCGGCGAGATGAAACCCAATCTATGCCGGTTGTGCGGAAAGACATATGCCCGGCCCAGCACGCTCAAGACCCATCTGCGGACCCATTCCGGCGAAAGACCCTATCGATGCCCCGACTGCAACAAGAGCTTCTCGCAGGCAGCCAACCTGACGGCTCACGTACGCACACACACCGGCCAGAAGCCGTTCCGCTGCCCCATCTGCGACCGGAGATTCTCGCAGAGTTCCAGTGTCACCACGCACATGCGCACCCACTCCGGCGAGCGGCCGTACCGCTGCTCCTCGTGCAAGAAGTCCTTCTCGGACAGCAGCACCCTCACCAAGCACCTGCGAATCCACAGTGGCGAGAAGCCCTACCAGTGCAAGCTCTGCCTGCTCAGGTGAGTCCGGGATGGGGGATTTACTTACACCGTCCTTCCTCATTCCTAAACGAACGAAAATGGTTTTGCTTTTACTTTTACGTAAACCCTTAAAGCTTTAAAGATAGTTTAATAATTTCTATCGTTTCAATATAAAACTAACAACTTGAACAAAACTGAGACTGTTGCAAGCTTAAAAAAAAGGAAAACCAAAGATAATATGCATCATTCATTTTCATTCATGCATTTTCGTAAGATTTTCAACTTCAACTAAAGAACTGAAATTAAATGAAATAATAATTGTTTATTCAAATGTAATGCTAAAGATGAAAATTACCCCTTAAAAAAGGCTTAGGCCCCCAAAGAGCAGTCCTGGAACGTTATACATCGAGTTAATTGCTTTTTTGGTGTCCACAGATTTTCGCAGTCGGGGAACTTGAATCGGCACATGCGCGTCCACGGCAACAACAACAGCAGCAATGGCAGCAATGGGGCAACCGGAGTTGGTGGAGAGTCCTCCACCGGCAGCGGAGTTGGTGGTGGCAACAGCCTGCTCACATGACAAAAGCCAAGGAGTGCAGGAGGTTTCCAGCATTACCACCCCCCGCACACCCACCACATGCACCACCAGCACCACGCCCATCACCATCACCACGCCCACATGGGTAACTACGACTACGGGAACTACAGCATCGGCGATTATACTCCACCCGGAGCCACACAAAACTATTCAGGGTATTATTTCTGCGCACTCAACAAGGCGCCCAAGTTCGAACGATTCTACTAGGGACTAAAATCTGGAGGATCCCATCTGGATAAGAAACCTTAAAGGAGGACCACTCAGTGAATTATACGGGGATAGTCACTCTATCGCTGATAAATACAATAATGTATATGCCATACTCAACATTGCTGTAGAAAAATAATTTGGGTTCGTGTTAAATTGAAATCCTAATTGAACATAACGATGTAATAATACTCATAACCCAAATCCGCATCCAAATGCAGTTAAAAATGCTCAAACAATACAAATCTGAGGAATCGCGGAGAATCGAACAAAAGTAGGCCTAAGAGCTGCACTGTACATACTTATACATACTATATTTATTATATTCGCTTAGCCTAATATGCATTGAATCCAAGTTAGTTCATCCATTAAATAAGGTAGTTCAAAACACGCATAAATCTATTCCAAATTAGCCAACGAAATAGGATTTAAGACGGATATGAGTATGAATCATAAGACCAAACAACACAGCAGCACCCAAAACGAGAATATTTAAATTGGAATTGCCAAGGCATTAAACCCATAAACACCTGTATACGAATATAGAGTCCTAAGCTTAAACTAGACGTAGATGTAAGACAGGTGCTTTGATCTAAGCCAATTTTGGAGTATATAAAGAAAATAATAAATATACGAAAATTAAATACAGTAACTAATTGATTTCAACAATTGAAATATTATATAATTTAGGTAAGGAATTCAAAAGGCTTGACATTTAAACAATATTATCAACTAGGTAAACGGCTTCTGTGTCGCCTCCGCAGACCAGACGACTTCCATGCACATCGAAGGAGTTGATGGACTTGCGAACATTACTCAGCACTCCCTCCACATCGACCAGGGAGCGAACACGATCGCCAGACAACCAGGGGCTGTGTCCGTCTTTGTTATAGTCGCACCCGAGAACTTTGTTCTCTGACCACATCCACACCTCGCCACCTTCTGCGGCGGTGAACAGTTTGCTGGGATCCTTTTGATGGAAGCCTATCTCGTTGATGGGACTTTTGTGAGCGCTGAGATAGGAGGCGGGATAACTGAGGTTTCGCATATCCCAGACGGTTATGGAACCCTCTTCGCTGCCGCAAAGTAAAATATGTTGCTGCATCGGATGCTTGGCAAGGGACGAGACAAAGTTCGACTTGTCATCCTGGGAGGCCACCATAAAGGTGGTCTTCGGCTGCGCTTCAGTGGCCACTCGGGCGTCCAGCATTCGGATAACACCCATCCTATTGGCAGTCACCAGTTCCTGCTGGCTGATATAGCAAATGGAAAACAGCGCCATGCTGTCCGCCTCAATCTGTCGCTTCACCTGGCGCACATTTTCCACGGAGACGATGCTTACACACCCATCCTCGCCGGCGGTGGCGATATCCGTGCCGTAAACAGAAAGGTCGGTGCAAGGAGCGGGCTCCTGGCTACGTTGGAAGCAGTGCAGACGTCCCGATCGGGACGTACGTTGCATCTGATCCTCCTCCACGGCTCGATGGACGTTAAACACGCTGAGATGACCTTGTTTGGTATTAAAATAGACATTTATTTAGCTGAGTTCATGATTGCTGGAACTTGTAACTGACCATCGGCACAGCTCACAGCCAGCGTGTCCTTGTCGACGAACTCCATGGCGGTCACATCGTCCTCCATTCTCACCTTGTCCATGCAGCGAGGTATCTGGTCCACTTCCGAATCCGTGGCGGTGACATATTGGTTCGATTGTAGCCGCCAGAGGCGCACGAAGTTCTGGTCCATGTCCCAGCTTCCAGTAACGAACCGTTCGCTCTGCTGCAGTTCCTCCGGAAGCCAGCGCACTTGGGACACCTTCTCGGATATGTAGTGCGTGGAAACGTTTGCAATGGACATCTTTTCGTTGGATTTAGCAGAGGATTCGCGATGTAAACAAAATAATGCGGCTTTCGAGTTAAGTGTGACCAGAGCAAGAAGATCGCAACATATCTTAGCGGGAAACTTAATCTGGTATCTATAAATTGGGCAGGGCTGGAAACAAAAGCAGAAAAATTGTTATGTGGATCTATATTATGGTACTTAATGAGCTTATCTCAAAAACGATTGGTAATTCTATTATGAAATTTTCCTGAAATATCCTTTAAGGTGGTCAAGCTTGCACAGGCTCTGCGAGTGGAGATGTCCCCCAAAATGTGGGGCGCCAATTTTTCAATAGCATATTATATATACTTTCTTGAGTCCTATAAACTTATTTCGCACATAGATAGTTATATCTTTCTTTTCTTAAAAAAATTGCATTTTTAGTTTATCGAATTCACCTTGAAATAACAATAATATAAATAAATAAAAAACATTTCCTTGTTCCAAATTCTACCGTTCCTTCATAACTCATCAAGGCACTTATCGATTGTCACAGTATTTTTTCGTACTGTGGTGTTTATGTGCGCCTACCCCTCCATATTTTTGGCGGGAAATAATAGTAAACAAAGCATTTAAGAAAACGAACAAGCAACGCGGGTTATGGAAAAATATTTAACAAAAATGCCCATCAAATCAAAAGCAAATGAAGTTCCCAAGGAAGTAGGCTAATACACAATTTCGTGCAGGGATAAAAACTAACTTAAAAGTATTTGTAGGAGGCGGGCGTCAAAAAGGAGACTCCCAAAGTGGCAAGGAAAGCAACAAAAAAGGATACTCCAAAAGAGGTTTGCATTTGTTTATTATTTAGAATTTATTATTTAAAATACTGCTACTGCTTTTTTCAAAACTAAGAATCGGTTTCTGTAAATCGGAAGCAATAATGACTATGTATACTATTTCAACCGAATAAATCTTGCAGTTGAAAGATAAAGAAAATGCTGGAGATGATAATACGCCAAAGCAAACGAAAGGAAGACCCGGTAGACCGGCTGCCAAGCGAAAAAATCTGGATACTCCAGATGTGGTAAGCAACAATTTATATATTAAGTTTATATTGGGACGAAGCATTAACAACTTTATAGAAGACTGAGAAGTTAGCGATGGAGGAAGAAAATCCGCCCAAGCGCCGGAGTTCCAGGCTGACCAGAAGCACTCGTTCAATGGCAGAGGATGGGTCTCCATCACCGGAGAAGGAAAAGCCCGAAAAGCTTCCCTTTATTAAATACAAGGGTGCTATAAAGTATTTCACGGAGAGCCAGGATATTGCGGCATCTGCTGACGATGTTTTGTAAGTTAACTCTATAACTTATTCCTGCTTGTTAATAATGTGCATTAAAAATCAAAACTTAGGCAATGGGTGGAAAAACAAAAAGATGAGGTAGTGCCCATGGCCTTCGACATGGAGTGGCCCTTCTCTTTCCAAACAGGACCTGGCAAGTCTGCCGTCATCCAGATATGCGTGGATGAAAAGTGCTGCTACATATACCAGCTGACTAATGTGAAGAAACTGCCTGCGGCCCTGGTGGCCCTTATCAATCATCCCAAAGTGCGATTGCATGGCGTGAACATAAAGAAGTTAGTTATACAAAGGAAAAATCCATTTGGATAAATAAAATCTGTTATTTTCCAGCGATTTCCGAAAGCTGGCACGTGATTTCCCCGAGGTTACAGCCGAACCACTGATAGAGAAATGCGTGGACTTGGGTCTTTGGTGCAATGAGGTCTGTGAGACCGGCGGGCGCTGGAGCTTGGAGCGATTAACCAACTTTATAGCCAAGAAGGCCATGGACAAAAGCAAGAAGGTGCGCATGAGCAAGTGGCATGTCATTCCGCTGGACGAGAATCAACTAATGTACGCCGCCATCGATGTCTATGTAAGTTGATATTCACTTTTCCATACAATTTCGTTCAATCTTAGTTTTCTTTTCAGATTGGTCAGGTTATCTATCGTGAATTGGAACGCCGCGAGAAGGTCAAGATTAAAAATGAAGAAGAGTTCAAGGAAAAGAACGGAGATGCTGCCTTTAAAGCAATGAAAGCATTGGGAGAGACATTTCTGACCAAGATCAACGAGGTGACTCTGTAAGCTTTTCTTTGAAGTTTCAGATATGCCATCTAATTCCTTTTACCTGTTTAAATATTTTCGCCTTCTTTCATTTATTTTCGGGAGTTTTTCTTAGTTTAATTTGTTACCAACGTGCTGCAAAATAATTGTTAAATTTAATATTGCTATCCAATTCGATTATTGATTACGATAACATTTATAGAATTGTTTATACCTAAATGTACAAATTATAAACACATTTTGATGCATTGACTTTGATCGGAACGAAATTTTACTAGTACTATACATTTTTGCATGAATTCTAGTTGGTTTATAAATTCCCTTAAAATTATATTAAGATTATACAGCTTTTTACACTTTTCAACTTGCAATAAATTTTAATTTTGTAAATTCGCATAAACACTTTTAATTACTTAATGAACACAGTTGGAGCTGCCTGTGGAGGCGTCACTTGAATTGCGGTCGCCGTGTGCCGATGGCCTCCAGTTTCCGCTTGAGCAGATCGTTGTCCAGGTCGATCTGGCGCTGATTCTTCTTCCGGTTCACAGCTGCGCTGGACAGTCGTGGCGCTGGAGGTGTCTGTCGCTGTATGACATTGTTAAGGAAGAGGTTTAATATTGGACATAAGTTCTATATTATGTACTCACCTTCTCGGGCCCATTGATCTTTATGCTACTGGTGCTAGCCTTGATCGTCGCCGTGGGCTTCACAGTCATCATCTTGCGCAAAAGAATCTGATTCTGGCGCTCGATCTCGCGCACTTGGGGATTCGTAAAGCTAAAGCTTTTGCGCCCAAGGTTTTTATAGCTATGCAGATGTAATTATATGTAATAGAGTGTATAAGTATTATAAGTTACTTACTTAATCTTATCATTAGAGCAGCGGGAACGCGACACATTGATTTGATACTCGCAACCGTCGCTGTTGAAGGTGCTTGGAGTTCCGCTAACGGCTCGCCTGTTTAACTCCATTGGTTTGCGCTGTTGTGGATGCCTCATGAGTCCGTCGCCCTGGCCACATTCGTCTACGAGGTAGCCTTCGCCCAAGCCGAAGTTCGCTGCCAGGTCATGGGGCAACTCGTGACCCATATCCAGTTTCTGCTCGTGTTCAATTAAATCCGATTCCGAGGGACATCTGCATTTGGGTCTGGGTAGCTTGGAAGATCGCGTCGTGAGTAGTGCCTCCTGAGAACGCTCCATCCGCATTGTCAGGGGGGGAATTCCTCCACCCAAGCTCCTAGCACTGGTCATAGTCGTTTCCGTCATCGATGACATCTCGGATTCAGTGTCCCCGCGCCTGTCACTTCGTTGCTGCAACATCTCCGTGGCCATGGCAAGCTGCTCGAAGGCTTGGCTATTTGGCGCTCCTCCATTGATCTGGAATGACTTCATGATCAATTCCGACATTTGGGTCATCTGCTGCTCCAGGTACCGAACCCTCGCCAGATCGGGCTGTGATGTTGGCATGTGTTCTTCTGTTTGATTTTCTTCGGGTTGTTCCGGTTCTTCCGGTTCTTCCTGCTCTTTTAGCGATTGCGAATCCTTAGCAGTAAGTGGTTGCTGTGAGTAGGTGTTTAATTATCTGTAGTGAGATATTATCTAATCCATTATTTACCTGCTTTCGTAATCTAGGATACTTCACCAAGGTGTTGTCTGTTTCGTCTCCTGATGCACACATGGTGACCACACTGTGCTCACTACTGTTATCACTGGCATCGACCAGCGAAACAATGTCCTTCTGGGGCGGTGGTAACTCCTTCTGGACCGTCTTTTTGCACACAGCTGTTACAATTGGTTCGTCCTCCTCCAGCTGCTCCACTTCCACATCCGTGCCCTCCTCCTCGTCGCTGTCGTCGGCGGATTGACGACCCATGGATCCATCGCTTTGGGCGTCGTCTTCGTCTCCTGGAATTTCTTCCTCCTCTTCTTCGATTTCCTCGACTTCAGCATCCTCGTCATCATTCTCGTCCTCATTATCGTTATCATTTTCGCCATCACCTTCGTCATCATCCTCGTCTTCAGCCTCGTCCTCATCCTTAACCCGAGAATGGGCACTGCCTGGCATCAGAGTGCGCACCGAGGGCGTCTCATCCTCCGGAGGCGTGTCCACTCGCAGACTTAGTTGATTTACCTCGGCTACCGTCTTGGTGATGACCACTTGGCTTTCGTCGTCAGAGGAGGAACTCAGGTAGGACACCACTCGGGCGCCCAAATAGCGACGGGCGTGTGGCTGTGGGCGCGATGCAGGTTGCGGATTAAGGCTGAACTCGGAAATAGTCAGCTCCTGGTGAGGAGGACTTACGTTGCCGCTAAGAAACTCTTCTTTCACATCGCTCTCGCTTTGGGTGTCGCTCTCCCCCAACAGAAGAGCGTCACTTGGTTTTGACTCCTCTGGCTCAATATACTCAATCTCTTCTTCCTCCACCTCCACC
This sequence comes from Drosophila melanogaster, assembly GCF_000001215.4. Taxonomy (NCBI): domain Eukaryota; kingdom Metazoa; phylum Arthropoda; class Insecta; order Diptera; family Drosophilidae; genus Drosophila; species Drosophila melanogaster. The sequence goes on along the minus strand of NT_033777.3, from coordinate 18,362,199 downwards.
TCCGACTCCGAGTCCTCCTCGAAGGACTCCTCTCCATAGGACTCTTCATCTGAGTGTTCTCCAGCCCCCGACATCCTGTATGCTTATTCTTCGTCGGTTCTCTGATTAAGTTCCTTTCGTCGTTTGTAGTGTATTTTGTTTTTTTTGGGGTATTAGCGTTGTCACCCGTGTGTTTTTCTTTAGTTTGTACTGAGAACTGCCGAAACTCCTAGGCCTTTCAAACTTTGAATTTTGATTTCAGCTTGAGTAGTTGCTATTTGTTCACTGAGTTTGATTTTGCAGCCATTTCGATGCGCTCTTATGATTGACACCTTTGCGCCCACATTGGGGCAGGTGCTCCTCCGTCTCCGGTCTACCCCAAGTTGGAAAAACTGGGCGCATACCGCGCTTCTTGGCTCAACTTTGACTCCTTGGTTGCATTGCGGTGGCGCTGCCAACCGTCGACTGGAGCTCAGGTGAGCGGAGTCCGCATGCCCACCGCTAACCCCTCGTCGCAGCACCCACCACTTGACACCTGGGAATTTATTTATTCTAGCCAGCGGTTGTCCTGGGCAACAGAGCAGGCGCAGGCGGTTTGTTGTTGGTTGCCTCAGCAGCACTTTGCCGGCTCTTGTTGCGTTAATTATGGAAAACACTGAATAAATTAACCAACAGCACTGGAAATTGATATAAAGTGATATTGAAATAATACAAAAGTTATTCAGCAAGTATATAGCGGATTTACTTTTTAAGCACCGGGTTTAAGCTGCGAACACTAGAACTTTTTGCCGGATATATAATATTGATTTGTGTTTATATATTTCTTTTTTCTCAAGACCATATTACTTTTAACCACTAGCTTAAGAATTACAAGTTTAAAGCCCAATGATTCATATGCTTAATGGATTAAAAGTTAGGAAATTGAAATTGAAGATTGGATTTTCTAACTTGGTCATAAATGTATTATAAAGTGCAATAATAAACTCTGAACAATAAATATTAATCCATACATATATCTATAATAGTTAGTATATCTTGGTGATTTTATTTCTTCTACTTGGTAAACTAAACCATTATTTCCTGCTATGCATTTTCAAATATCTTAAACAATTAAGAATCCCCATTAGCTCCATGTGGCGCCGCCTCTGTGGTCAGGAACTTGCGCTCCAGCACTTTCTCTCCCTCGCCCAGCGACTCCATTCTCGGGGTATTTTCTCTGAGTGACTCTCACGAAATCTGACAGTTGAATGAAAGGCGAAGCGGCGTCGAAATCCGCCGCCTGCCAGTTGCAAATTGTAAATATTGCGAGCGGCGATGGCAGTGCTCCCGAATCGCTGCTTCAAATCCTCTCCAGAGTCATGTGGCCATAAGGCAGTGCGCATGGGCGTTGAGAGTGGCCCCCTCGTGGGTACGATTCCCCCCTGGATTTCCTCGCTTTGAGCGAAGCGGCTGCTGTTGGCCAGCGGGCAATTCATTTGGCCAAGAAGCTTCGTGGCGTGCGGGCGTGTTGCTGAGCCGGAAAATGCGCGCGTAAACCGTGATAGATGTGTGTGAAAATTGTGGCCCGCAACGGGAAAATTGGCAGAGCAAACCAGCAAGTGTGTAGCGTGCCATGTGCCTGTGTTTGTGGAGTGCGTGAATGAAGTGGCACGGTATCGTAGCGGAAATCGTTTGCTGGCCCATCGACTGGCCAGCCAGTGCGGGTAATTAGCGTGGCTAAGAAAAGTCAACAACTAGGCCAACTGAATAACCGGTGACAAGCCCTTCAAGCGTCAACGGCTTTAAAAACGCTTACGAAAAAAATGAGTGGAACGTGCGGCGTATACGCAATATGGGCTTGTAAAATCAAGCGCAAGAGTGGAATAAGCGGCGTATACGCAATCTTGACCAGCTTTTATAACGGCAACATACGGTGTATACGGCATATACGCAAATTCTGCTTCCATTTGCCGTTTTAGTTGTTTAATCAATAGCAAATAGTTGAGGGAAGTTTCACTTTTTGGCAGTCGCTCTTGCCTTTGTCCTTTGCATGCGTTGGTTGATGTTCCTTTGCAACAGTCGCCTAAGTAATTGCAAATTGCGTGCCGCAAGTTTACAAGTTATTTCCGTTTCCTCGCTCGCTCGCTCTCCCTCTCTCTTCCGCGCCCCATCTCTCTTTTCGGGCTGCAGCAATTTGGCTAAGAGCTTGTGACGGCCGCGGGGGTTGCGGGGGCGGCTAGGTGGGTCAAAAGGCGCAGCCACACGACACCAGCAAACAGCCGCAGCCGCCAACCCACAACCCACAATCTGCAACCTACAACCTGAGATCTCCGACTCGAATCCACCAACCCGGCCAAGAGCCGCAGTCAATGCGGCTAGACCAAGAGCTCCAGCTCCAGCTCCGGCATCCGCAAGTCTTGGCACGGATCGGCTTGGCCATGGGTGGATGGAAACACATCCGTTAAGCCGCCAAATACCCTGTAATTGCGAAGAGTTGTGATAGAAATAGCACTGCGTTTAAACAAATAGCACAGCGTTTAAAAATCAACTTAATAGCTATAATAAGTAAACCAGATGTGTTGCGAAATTGTTTTGAATAACAGAAAAAATAGTGAATCGCCGTCGGATTTTTCAATCGATTTACGAACCACATTATTTACTTAGTTTTTTGTTAACTTCTGCAGCCGGATGTTTTTACTCAAACAAATTGTACGACAAAACAATAAAATATAAAACATAAAACTTAAATAGCACGGTCATCACTTTTTGAAGGAAATGAATTTAATAAATTTATTATCATTTTAATTGATGCATCCTACGTGCAACAAACTTTGCTTTTGCTCGCTAAATCATTTTGCGGTTGTGGCTCGAATGTTCAGTGAAAGCGAAACACGATAAAGTTTACCATTTAGCCTTTTTTATAGGCTACTTTTTCAGTTTACTTTAATTGTTAACCAAAATAAACGTGTATATTTGGTATGGTTTTGAGTGGATATTTGTCTTTTTTATAGGCTACTGAATTTTTTATAGATATCTGTTTTTTTAAAGTAAGATATGTGTAAACTTAGATCAGGAAAGACTGAAGTTAATCAAATTTACTTTGATGTAAAGGGGATAACCCGATTTAGACATATTCCCTCGTTTGGCTTTAACATAACTAATGACTTGGCTGAGTTTCAAGGGTATGCAAAACTTCGTTTTCGACTTGGGGCTAACCTTCCACGTTGCCGCTCTATTTTTTTTGCTTATCGATTTTTGACGCTTGACTGACGTCGGGACTTTGGGCCAAAACTCGAGCCGTGAGCCGGCTAATAATGCTCAGTAGGTCAGCGCCGCGGCAGTTTGAAGTGCGTTAGAAGCAACAGTGGCCAACGGCGGGCTGAAACGAAACCGAAAACTGGCACAGGCACATTCACAGCCTAGAAAGAGATGGAACGAGCTATGCGAGCGAGAGGGAAGACCGAACCGCTGGCTCTACTTGAGGCGTACAAAAATAGCAGCTTGGTGGCTCACACACACACTCACACACACACACCAACGCAGTGGCAACTTCAAACGCGCTTGGCCTACTTTTCCTGGTAATGGGCTTGGGACGTCAACTGCTGTTGGTCCTGTTCCTCCAGCTCCGTCCCAGCTCACTTGGCTTCGCCTTGCCACAGACCACTTTCCAGTGCCTCCGACCACCGCAACCAAGTTAAATGAAGCACACTCGCAAGTACATGGGGAAAAACAAAGCAACCCGATAGGGAAAAGAACTTTTATTGTTTCTCTCCAATATTTTACTAATTACATTTTGAAAACTTCTTTAGATAATGTTGCTTTCTAAGATAATTATATGTGGAATGTTCTTATACAAAAGGTGTGAATGAGAGTAAGCAGTTAAAGCAATTTATTCTAAAGTTTGCACATTTTGAAATAGGTAATGAATATTTGAATTGCAATTTTATGAAGCAAATAGCTGGTATTTGAGACACTAAACTTTTCTCAGTGTAAAATCCAGAGGGTGGTGTTCCCGCTACAGCAAATGACCAAACCGAAGGCACAGAGTGAAAAGTTGCGGTGACGGGGAATCGAGTAAGAGTGAGTTGTGAGGAGGAGGACTCAGAACAAGCGGCGTTAATCATACGCATCGTGCGCCAATCCGTGTCCTGCGAATGCAAAGTCAATCAGCGTTTAATTGACAGCTGCAGTCACTGCCAGATACGGCCAACAATGGCCCGATCCCCGAAAGCCGCCCATTGAGCGCACTCGGAAACAACAATTAAACCGGCAACCCACTGAACAGGATTTGGTTTCGGTTACGCTCCTGCGTCCTGTTGCTATGTGCTATGATGCAGGACTTTAGTGCTCCTCCGGCGAGTGGAGGACTTGACCGAACAAAATCCGTTTGGGAAGTATTTTTGATTAATGATTTCAAAGGTTGGCGTCAGAGTTGTGTGCAAACACTGTAAATATGAAGTAGTTAATTGAATGGAAGAAATATACTATGGCTTAATGAAGAAATCTTAAGAAATTCCCTAATTTATCAGTACTAACATAACAAACATAATTGGAGCGCACAACAGGCAGAATAAAATAGGAGCTATGATCTGAATTTTAAATCTACTATGCAAATGATGTATAATTTTGGTTAATATATTTATACAACGTCATTTTTACACAAGCAACTGTACATTGTTTTTTTTTTAATACAAACATGTTTTTAATCTCTTTAAGCGATTTATTTTGTTTACTTTTCAACTGCTTTTATTGCCATGTCATAAAAACAAAGACCGACTTTGAGCCAAGAAGAACCAAATACAAATTTGATAAGAAAAGCAAAATTGCAAGGCATTACAAAAATGAAATTTGTTTGATAAAATATCATTGAACATAGTCATGGAAAAAGACTAATTGCCTGGAAAAACTTTGTTGCTGAGTTGTTGGTTGGTTACACAGAATCAACATTTTCATTTCGACCACACGATTAGTTATATTGCCTGTTTCTTCTGACCAGAAAGAAAGCGGAAAATTGGAATCACCCCCTTGCCACCGCATCTTACCAAGGCTTCCTTCCCTCCAATTATTAGCCATATGGCTGTCAGAGATTCGTGGCAGTTGCTGCGGCAGCTCGAAACTTATCGCTCGATTGCAGATTGTTTCTCGGCTGCCAAGACGGCGCCACAAAGTATGCAGCACTGAGTAGTCGCAAGTTGGCCCCTCCTCCCTCGCTTCGTCCTTTCTCCTCTCGAGGCCCATATCATGGCATTTTCCAATTAGAACTGCCTTTTGGCCTGGCCAAGAGGCAAAAGGGTGCGGGGTGGTTTGGGTGGGTTGGGTTGAAGCGGGACTGGTGCCAAACATGCGTGGCACGTGAGCTGCAAAGGTAAAAACTTCTCGTTTCCCATGTGCGTGTGTGTGCATGTAAATTACAAAATCGTGCAAAAAAGGTGCCATTAAAAAGGCAGCAGGAGGCCAAAAAAAAAACAACAAAAAAAGAAAACACAACAGGCACCCAACACACAAATGCAAACTTTAAAAGAACAGCGAGTTGTGCATACCCTAGCGGACCTGTTCAAACATTAATGTGGGCAAAAACAAATGAAAAAACAACTTTCTAGCTGAAGGTCACTTATTGGATTTGCAAAATAAAAAGGAGAAAAATGGGTAAAATTCTTGTTGTTCCAAGCATTTCCCAACTGATTTAAGAGGAATTTATATAATATCATTTGGTATTCTGAAAAATTCTTAATATGTTTTAACATGACACAGTAACTTTAAACTTGACAAAATTTATTTAATTTAAATTGATATTAAAGATGTCTCACAATAAATTTGAGTTTAATTTTAATATTTAATATCTACATTTTTATACATTACAACATTGTCACAACACAGATCTAAACAATGCATCAGATATATTGCATCTATAAAATATCCCTTTTGTGCTATACAAAAACCCGCTGCTTCATTGAAAATATTTTTATGTTGCTTTTATCAGCAGCATTATCCGAGTGTAAATTGATTAGAATGTGGTTGGCTTAAGACCTTATTTATATACCTCAAACGAGAGTATTGGCAAGGAACGTCGAATGGTATGCCTGGCAGGGCAGCTATTCAAATTCTCGCTTCACGCCCGTGCAACGCCTCTGTCTCTTCTTTTTGTCCCCGTTCGCATTGCGTATACGCCGCGTATTCCAAACACACACATACACACATTTTCACTCTGCATTGCGTTACGTATACGCCACCTATTCCGCGTATTGCGTATACGCCGCGTACTCCACCCTATTTGATGCGAAGTGCGTGCGTGTGCTGCATAATTACAGGTGCGCTGTGCTGTTGCGGTCGTGGATGATGCGGCTGGAGCTGGCGGTGCCAGGAGCACAGTTCCCGGGCCATAATTGTCGGTTGAATGACTCTCGATGCGATAGCAATAACAGCAATAACAGCAAAATCAGCTGCTCCGGCAAGCATAATATTCATCACGCTCGTTCCATTTGACGGCGAGAAGGAGGAGCCAACGGAGCAGCAACAACGAACAATTGCCAACAGCACCACCGCTAAATTTTGGACACAATCATAAATGCGACATGTTAGCAAGGGCAAAGCGAACGGAAAACACACAACAGGAACAACAGCAACAACAACAAGAACAACTATCGTCAGCAATATTTAATAAAACTACAAAAAGGAAAGGGCGACCGACGGCAGCAGAATTAGCTGGGGGAAAAGATGGTTCTCAGCACCGAATGGTCGCAGGTGGAGGTCATCGATCTGATCAACGATGGCAACGGTTTGGGCTTCATCCTCGTGGGCGGTCGCAGTACCGGTGTGGTGATCAAGGCCCTAACGCCCGGGGGCGTGGCCGAGCGGGATGGCCGACTGCAGCTGGGCGATCATCTGCTGCAGATCGGCGAGGTCAATCTGCGGGGCTTCAGCTCGGAGCAGGTGGCAACAGTTCTTCGTCAGACCGGAGCTCAGGTGCGTCTGATAGTGGCGCGGCCGGTGGAGCCGACGGCCATCGATTACCAAACGCTGGCCTGTCAGGCGCCGATTATACCAACTAAGCTCCTCTCCGACCCGGAAGAACTGTCGCGTCATCTCTTCCAGAATCCGAGTTTTGCAACTGCTGCCGTAGCAGCCGCAGCAGCAGCGGCAGCAGCAGCGGGCTCCGGCAGCGACGGCGATGTCGGCGGCGGCGGCGTCTTGGATGTGGCCAGCTTGGTTGGTCTGGTGCGCGGCGGTCCCGCCGAGGGTACGGAGCTATCTGCCGTGGAACCGCAACCAAGTGCGGCGGTGCTTCAGCTTCAACAACTATCCGAGCTGGCCGGCGATCTGGCTGACTTCCCACTGCCTCCAATTCCGGGTGGTGGAGGCCACTCGATGGTCACGGACTCCAATGCTGGCCAACGCCCCTGCCCGCGTCTGGATCTGGATATAGTGCCCTTCTCGATACTATCGCCGCCGCCACGTCCCGCCCTGCAGATGCTGCCCCTGGAGACCCAATGGCGATGCGTTCAGGATCAGAACCGGCACATTGAGACTGTGATAGCCGACAGCAAACGCAAGCTGTTGGCCAACGAAGATGGCGGATCCGCTTCGGCGTCGGGTTCCGGTTCCCCCGACTCCTACATGGACTCCCCGGAAACGGAAACGTACGTGGTGGAGCTGCACAAGAATGTCTACGGCCTGGGTATCACCGTGGCCGGATATGTATGCGAGGAGGAGGATCTATCGGGGATATTCGTGAAGAGCATAATTGAGGGAAGTGCAGCAGAGACAAGTGGTCAAATCCAGATCAATGATCGCATTGTAGCCGTGGATGGCAGATCCCTATCCGGCGTAACCAACCATCAGGCGGTGGAACTGCTCAGGAACACCGACATAGTGGTTCATCTGACTCTGGAACGATTCCTCAGAGGCAGAAAGTATGAGCACTTGCAAGTGGCCCTTACCGAAATCAAAGGAACATCTGCTCCCTCCGGCCTAGATAGGAGTCAAGATAAAGACCAGGACCAGGAGTCGCAGCTATCCATGCCTGGGTCCCCGTCGATAGCCACGTTAAGTTGGCTGCCACCCAAGTCACTGGATGCCGATTCCATAGCCACCGAAGGCGATGAGGCCGTGGATGCAGAGTATGTTGGCATTTCGGGAGCCGAGGATGAGTTCATTGAGCTCCCATCCCGGGACACAGTCGAATCGAATATGTCGCACGTGCTGGACCGCAGTGATCACAGTGGAGGCCTCACTAAGGATCAGGTGCCCAGGATCAGTCCGATAGTGCCTCTAACGAATGGGCGCAGCCTAATCCTGGCCGATGACAGTGGCAATGACACCGATGAGCAGTGTGCTGAGCCGGAAACGGAAACGGCACAGGCCCGCAAAGGGTCAAAGCCGGAGACGGAGAGGGTCAAAGACCTGGGGGATACGAAAACGGATACCGATCCCGATCCTGATCTCGATCCTGGCCAGATGCCAACGCCCACGAATGAGGCACCTGTGAAAGCGGCCAGCCCGACGGCCGCCTCGCTGCGCGTGGCCTGGAAAAGTGAGTTTCCCGACAGTGAAATTTTAGTTGCCGAAATAAATAAACTTTCAGGTCTAGGGATCAGCCTTGAAGGCACTGTGGATGTGGAGTGCGGCATTGAGAAGCGTCCGCATCACTATATACGCTCGATACTGGCCGACGGGCCGGTGGGGCGACAGGGCATCTTGCGGCCGGGAGATGAGCTCCTCCAGGTGAACGAGCACAAGCTCCAGGGATTGCGACACATCGAGGTGGTTAAGATCCTCAAGGAACTGCCCGCCAGGGTTAAGTTGGTCTGCGCCCGCGGCACTCACGTTCCGTCGGTCATAAATACCTCGCAAAATCCGGAGGCCTTTGAGACTCGTAGCCTCTTACCCGGTGGCCACCAGAGTCTCCAGAATCTGCTGAGCAAGGCCCAGTCGGAGAGCTCGCTCTACACGTCCAGCACGGCGACTTTAACGGATGCGGGAGCAGCGGCTGGAGGATCGGGGGGCACTGCAGGTGGAGGAGCTCGCTCCAAGTCACTAGAAAACGTTTCCGGCTTGGCTCTGTGGAGCTGCGAAGTGACCGCCGTCGATATAGAGAAAACGGAACAGGGCTTCGGCTTCTCCATTCTAGACTACCAGGATCCGCTGGACTCCGAGGGCAGTGTCATCGTCATTCGCGGCCTGATACGCGGTGGTGCTGCGGAGGCAACCAACGAGATTTATCCGGGCGATCGCCTTATGAGCGTCGGCGATCGCCTGCTTCAGGGCCTCGAGCTGGACGAGGCGGTGTCCATTCTGAAGGCCATGCCGCCTGGACTCACGCGGCTGGGCATCTGCCGACCCCTCTCCGCCTCGGATAGCAATAGCAACAGCAACATAGCCTCGCCGCTGGGCGATTCGACCAGCACATAGTGGCAGCCCCTTCCCGACGGCCATCAGGAGTCGGCGGCAGGACTGCAAGCGGAAATGGCAAGGCCACCGGAAGCGGAAACGGAACAGGAACTGGAGCAGTTTACACTGTGTGAGTACTTCTTTTTATTACAATTTCATTTTAGTTAAGAAACCTTAGGAAAGTTATCTGTACACATAATATTTACCTATAAAAATTCGAACAAAATCTATATAGAAATAGGAAAAGATGAATATATAATAGGGTTACTTTAGCTTTAGCTCTGATTTTTAGACGGGGAAATTGAATATCCTAAACTATTTAAACTTAAGCGAAATCTGCAAGAGTGGATTTCAAACATTCAAGAATCAGGAAACGGATATATATATTTTTATCCGAATTTTTTGACTGATTGATGTCGCAGCTGTTGTCAGAAATCCATATGAACGCGAGTCGAGTTCTTATTAAATTGTCACCTGTCACACCTGACGGCGATTTCCACACACACCACTTCTGTCTCCCCTTCGACCCAAATGCAACTTTAATCAAGTGACGGTTTATTTTTGGGTTCTCGTGCATTTATGAATACCTTTTTTTGGGCACAAATGCTGCCGCCCCAAGTCAATTTCCTGATATACCAGCAGATATTTATGAGATTTCCTCTTTAATTGTTGCCCCTGGTGACGCCCAAAAGCCATGTCAAAAGGTTACGCCCACCTGAGGAAAGGAACCAGAAAATAAATGTGAGTTGGCCCATTGTCAAGATGATGACCTATTGATATGCCTTTGAAGTAGTTCATACGAACAGTTTGTCTTTTTCTGCCTTTTTTTTATTGAATATACCTTTATATAAAGACGTATTGACCACAGGCTTTTCATGTGGCCAATTTGCAGACAACCCTTTTATTTAATGCCGGCTATTTGTCTTTATAAAATGTTTTCCCAATTCGTATGGCTATTTTTTTGATTGGGTAACTACCTTTTTACGCTGGCAACTAATTTAGGAGATAGTAATATATTGTAGTTAATTTATCAAACTAAGAATTAGTTTATTATTGTATTGAAAATAGAGACGCAGTGAAATGAAGTTAATATACTTAAAAGATGCTTGCAACTGATGTGTATCAACTCATTGTGTATTTGTTGCTAGTGAAAATTCCTTTAACAATGTCCTGTCTGTTATCCTGAATAATTCATGTAATAAGCTTAGCCACACTTCCCTCTCGGTGTTTAATTCATTAGGTTTGTAATTGAACAAGGACGAAATTGCAAGGCGTTTGACATATGCTGAAAACTTTTAATACCCAACACCTGAAATGTTGGGACATCCGGGAAGGGAGGAAAGGAAAAGTGTCTGCAAGGAGGCTGGTTTGAAACTTTCACCCACAAATGCCAAGTTTAGTCCACCCAGTTTTGGGGCCCTGTTTCAGGCATAAATAATTTATGCGTAGATATAAATACAAAACTTTGACAAGCGGAGAGTCGAGAGCTGGACGAGGGATAAACTGAAGTTTACCACTAATCTCCTGAGCTCGACATTTTCCCTCCATGTTAACCTCATAAATAGTAATTATCTTAATTGGCTCTCGCCGTTCGCATTCATAACTTACGATTTGTCTGCCCGGTTGGCTTTGTTTAAAAAGTCATTATTTAGCAATAGTTGGTCAGCATATAGAATAAGCCTGCTCTGTTGTCTTGGCCAACTGGCAGTCCAGTTGGTCGATGATTTATGCATGCGGCGATAGCGAAAAGTTCCATTCCTTGCCCCAAACTTTGCACATATACATATGTATAAAGTGGGATATATTTCAGGTGCGAATCAGATGGTCTGGGAACCGCCACTTGGTTGAATAATAAAAGCTCAGCGAGCAATTATAAAAATGTTTGGTACATGTGCAAAGGCCGACGGGAAAATTCTTTATTCTCCAAAAATATATATGTGTTAATACATATCGCAGAGAAGCCGCACAGAGTTATATATGTATACCCGCGGATATTTATGCAAGTGTGTGTAAATATTTGTGTAGATAGTCGTTTGTTGTTGTTTGCCCGTTTAATTAATTGGCTATTAAAAGTGTTGAAAATTGAAAACAAAATTTAACGCCACTGCAGCAGCAGCAACAACAACAATACGGCATCAAAATAGCTTAGCCAATGGATTTTGTAGATACAATCGAGAAAAAATAGCTGAGCAAGGCAAATCGTATCTATGAGATGGAAAATGCGAAATTGCGTGTAAATACAGGAATTAAATACTACAGGCATATAATTACTATGGGTTTTATTCCATTAACTATAGTATGTGAGAACTGCAAAAAAAGGGGAAAGTAATTTTCGCCGAGTCAATACTTGGGGCCATAATTCTGCCACAACAAACGAATTAAACGCCCCACAACAATCGCATGGATTCATTGTGTTCCATTGTTTACCATGGCAGACAAAATATTTACACAACCGAAATATAATATGCATAACAAACAACATTTTATTAAGGTATTATTTCAAAAAGTTTAGCACTGAATATTGTGGTACAGTTGAAAATTCCATTAAAATTCTAACACTTAACTAAGGCAATGAACCATAGGAATATTTACACTTTCATGCGAAGTAGTTTCAAAATAAAGTAGCTATTAACAAAAATCTTTTCACTTATTTTTTCCATCATTTACCATAGAGTAGTAGTAGAGTAAAAGTCCTAATCAATGTATCAATTTAGCTTGAAATGCTGTAATGACTTCTCCTTTTTTGGCTGACTTTTATTATTATTAAATCTAGGCAATCAAAGCATATAATATACTTAGGGAAATTACCTGAACTCGAGCTACGTTTTGAGCTGTTCTGCAACAATCTAAGATAGTAATTTTATTCATCGGTTTCTTGAAAGGCCTCCAATAGCATTTTAATAAATGAATCTTACGTCATGGCCCAGAATTTCCGAACCCGTGAATTGCTGTCTGACTGCTGTCAGCTTAGCAATCCTGATGCGCTGGCGTTGCATTTTAAATCAAATTAATGTAAACATCGGTTGGGATGTCAGGTTGGCCGGACAGTCTGCCAATTCATTGCTGCAGCGATAATAATGGCTCATAAGAACAACTGGCAGAAGGCGGGCGAATTTGCATTTGTGGCGTTGCAGTTGCACAAATGTAAATATGTAAATATGGAATAGCAACATCATAATTCCGCTGGCAACTTGTGTGTGATTAATGCTGAAGTTTCTGTCTTTGTTGCAAATGTACTTGCATTTGCATTTCCGTTTCAATTTGCTGATTGCTATAGAAATTGCTAAGGAATTTAATATTCATTAAAACATTTGATACAATTCGTAAAATGACGATATTTTTTTAGGAATTTAAGGTAACGATTTACAACCCACCATTGAAATTATAATATAAATATTTTCATAAAAGTGCTATGATTCGCATTGCTTACAGTGTGAATATCTGTCTAAACTTGCTGAAGGTCAAGGGCCAAGGGATCCAAACATAAATCCCAAAAAGGCAGATATTTTTGTTGGAATTTAAAGAACGTAAATAGTAAAAATATTTTCTTAAAAGTGCTTTGGTTTGCTTTGCTCAATGTTTGAATATATAAATATCTGCCTTATGCATTTTAGGTAACAAAACCCAAGTGTTTCATTTCCTGCATTTAGAATTTTTTCATTAAAATGACTCTGGGCCTGATTGCCGTTTCTTCGAGCATATTTGCGCTTTACAAGTACAACAGACTGCAAAAATAATTACGGCAGAACAAAAAACTCATTAAAACGCATTGCACACACCGCAAACATATTGTGTGTGTATAAGTGTGTATGGGTGTGTGTGTGTGTGTGTTTAAGTGAGCTTTCTAAATTTCCACAGTCTTGCCCGCGTCTCCGCCATTTCCACTTCCGTTTCCTTCGCCCAGAAGTGTCGGCCATGCATGGAAATCTATCAACGTCTGTGCCTGGGAGGCAGTCTCCCGGTTTTTCCACTGGAATGAATTCCTTGGTGCACAGAAAACAATTAGTATCGTCTATTTGCTAAATAAACACACAGGCACAAGCTATTCTAATACATGTCTGTACGGACTTTGAAATTAAGATTAGTATATCGAAAAACATGGAAAAGAAGTATATTAGATATATTGCTTATTGAAAAATAATGACCTGTTTGATCCAAAGCATTTCATAAAAATAAGATAAATGTCTTCTTTACACTCAATAATCCTAAGTTTATTACTAATATTATTATATATTTTCTTAAATTTAAATTAAATTACTGAGTACCCCAGCTGATCGTAGGCATTTTTCTCTCTCCACAATCACATGTAAGCACGTAAGGCGGACATGGGTAGAAAAAACATTTATTTAATGCAACAATTGTGTAGATGAGGCAGCTGCCAGATGCGGGGAAATGGCACGGCACGGCACGGCATGGAATGGAATGGTGTGGTATGGAGAAACAATAACGGGGCAAGAACATAATACACACAGCGGCAAGGAAGCGCATACCCTCTCTATAAAGACCCCTTTGCATGCCCCACTTCGTCCTCAGTGCAACCACTTTGCAATTGTCTGTGCCTGAACTTTCAGCTTACACTTTGCAGCAGCATCAACAATCACAACGGCAGCAACAAGGAACAGAAACAAAAACAACAAGTTGCTGGCTTTATCTTGGCATATCGACAACAAGGTCATCATCCCCCGCTTTGTGAGTCTCCATCAGCCATTACCCATTACCCATCACACATCACCCATACGCCCCGTTGGCCCAGTGCACTCTGGAATGCTGCGAGAATGAGCTTGGTTTCAGTTATTTTTTTTCTTCGCTGAGCACCCTATGCTTTTGCGAATGAAAGGGTTGGTGCATTTATGCACCTAATCAATGGTAAATTTAAAAGATTATAAGATGTTTATAGTAGCTTAACCACTCCCCTTCACTTATGATTATCAATATAATGGACTTAAATATCATATTCTTGCCTTAATAAACTCTTCATTTCAAAATTATTTTTAAGTTGGGAAAATTCCTTAAATAGGATACATTTTACACATAGTACCTTTCTCTCTAAATATACTTTTTAGTTTTTACTTCCATTAATACCCAGTTCATCATCATAAGAACAAGCACGAAACAAAACTGCTGTCTTCGTCATTCTGTAGGCCCTTCAGTATTTCAGTCATCTGGTGGACTTGAAGTAATTTACTTTCTTTTTTTTAAGGATTCCCCACTTGAGTCAAGTGCATAAATTCGTATCGAGTGCTCGTCGTTGTCGCGATATTTATCTGGCTTGTCGCTTATGGCCGTTAATATTGTTGGGCGCACATAATAAGGGGAAAATTGTGGGGCATGGTAGCGTTTTAAAAATACATAAAAATTAACTGCTGACGCAATTGCCAGGGGAGGTAAATTGAGGAAGGAGCGCAAAGTTGTCGGTGGATGAGCTTCAACAGCCGTTCCGCTGACTCACTCACTGCTCATAATTCCCATAATTGACAATGCCACTAGGCCACCAGGCCTCCGAAGCCCCCAAAATGCCTCGACTTTCAGCCCCCAAGCCGTGGTTGTCATAAAATTTGTAGCGAGCTCAACTGGCAGCTTATAAATATTTGAAGATTTGCGTTCGCCGAGTCGTCAACTGATTTACTTAACTTACTTAAATACAAATTACCGACTGCAGCTGCCACGTCCTCGCCGACTTATTGCCCCATATTATCCGTATATACCCATATCCATACATTCACTTGGTCGTCCTTTATGAATATGGTAAATAAATTGCGAATTCCGTGGACCTCGAAGTCCTTATTGATTTTTCTGACTTTACTCGAGCCTGTGAAAAACAAAGGGGAAACATATGTTTTCATATTTAATTACACCCATTCCACACAGTGAGGAATATATGTTTTCCTTCGAGTGAGTGTGGGTGCACTGGTGACCCTGCTGTTCCATTCACTACCTTTTTTATTGGTGAATCAAAACCTAGTATTTATCACAAAAGGTCATAAAAACTGCAAAGTAAAATGCAAAAACTATAGTTTTATTTGTTATACCCGTTACCCGTTGTAGAGTAGAAAAGTATGTAAAAAGAAGGAAGCGTTTTCGACCATATCAAGTATATATATTCTTGATCAGTTTCAATATCCCAGGAAAATTATGAAATTTCGCGTTCGCAAGCACACTAGTTTCTCTCTTTTTTTATTTATAAATGGTGCTGATGACCTACCTCTAACTCTCTCTACTCTCTTAAATTGCACCAAATAGACGACTTTCAAAAACTATTTTCAAAAACATTAAAGGGCAGCGCAGTGTGATCATACTGCCACGTTGATTTTGGCTTTCAGCTTAATTAGGTTTGCTGTTTGAGCCAAATGTGAGCCAAGTGCAAAATTGCAGGCATTTGTTTCTTGGTCAGACTCTTAATTGCAGTGCAAACGGGCCGCGAAAATGGGCCCTCGGCTGTTTTTGGACTGGCTCACCTGTTCCACCGGCTTACTGGCACCACTGCTCCCAAACACGACCCCCCTTTAACCACAATGGCCCCTGCCTATAACAACCACTCTCTCCTTTAAGCCCCCCGAGTTGTTTGTCCTGCATGCGAGGCCAAAATGTTTCCAGCCACTGCGGCTGCCAGATAGCCCGTGAGCAAACACACACACACACGCGACGTTATCGAGAGCTCATTGTGCATGCCAAGATTACCTCCCCAAATACCAAATGTCCTGACAACCTGCCCATTTTCCCCCGTCCAGCACCTTCTGCCACACCCTTCGCCCCTTTATTCCCCATCTGATCATCACTGGCATTGCAGTTCAAAGTTAACGCATCGCCAGTACAAACGATGAACCAGTAATACGAGTAGTGATGCGCACTTATATAATCAATCTTTATTTTAACTGTTCGATAACAAAAGCACTATCAATAGCACTATCATTTAGCCTATTCTAAAATAAAAACCCCCTGTTGATTTTGCATCTCCTGGTGTTCCCCTATTGTTGATATTGTTTTTAGATGCTACCTCTGTTGTTTTACATATTCTCAGTCAGAATATTTTAGCAGCTTTAGAACAAGCCAACAGAAGCACAAAATGTACATGAACATTTAATTTAAATGCAGAGCGTAGCAAAATGTCACAGACTTAAACCTTTGTTGGTCTTAAAGAAAACGAATGTGTCAAGAGAAAACTGGGTAGTTGGAAAAATCCTCAAGCTTGGAAAACAGTGCAATATATAATCGGAAATAAGCTTAATGAAAGTAAAGAGAAGTCTCTGCTGTCAGGATAACTATAATATGCGAATGTCAGTCGAGATTGGTGGACTAAGCAACGAACGATAAAGTTTAAGACCGCCTTTATGGTCAATAATTTTAAGTACCATACTCCCAATTAAACTGAAGTGGAAAACAAGAGAGAGCGTTATTATTGTGTCTTAAATGTTTTTGGCAACAACAAACAAATGATAATATCAACATTTTTCGAAAGGTGTGGGAGTTAAATTGGGCGTGGCAATGGTTTGAAATCAACTTTCAACGTTGGTATCACTGAAACAAGCTAGAATCGCTCGATATCATTGGATAATAATACTATATAGTGTTTTACAACTTTCACGAGTGACTGAAAAAAAAATCAATTTTAGTGTCTGGAGGTATGTCTTTAAAAGGTATATTAAATTCATTCAAATTAGTGTAATATTTGTATTTCTTTGGCATTTTCTGCCTGTTTCCTACGTTTGAAGAATATTTTGGTATTATTATTACTTTCAATTTGCTTTAAAGTTTAGTACGTATTTATGTAGAGGCAATCGATCTAGAGTTCAACGTGCACCTTTTTATTCACTCTGTTGTCGCATTTTTAATGCTATTTCACAGCTTTTGTTGCTCTCAACGTGAAAATGCTTTTGACATCGCGGTCTGTATATTGAATGAAGATGTATGGGAAGAGTCGAGCATTTTTATTTGTGTTCGGATGTATGCAAATTTGCATATATTCTTAGGTATAGTCCCACAGTCAAACTTCTTTGACTTCTTTTTGCAGTATGCTTAAAGCACGTGACAAGTTCTATGAATACTTTTATGAATATACTCAAAGATATTTATCATAAAATATGAGTAAAAACTATCGGAAAGAGCAGAACTCATAAAATACTCACACCACAAAGGTCCTAGAAAGAGTTTATAAATTGCATATGGTGGTCATAGTGATAGAGTAACCATGTACACATGTACATATGTTCACATATGTGCAAAAATTACGCATACGCCCTGTGAAGTTCAATCGGCGGTTGAGCGCCTGTCTTCGCCTCCCGTCCAACAACAACCACTTGACAATGGCAAGCAGCTCTCTCATCTTCTTACCACCGCTCCACACCTCCGCTTGCCACCGCCCCTGCAAGTGTTTTCCGCATTTATATGCAATTTTTCTTCATCTTTTATGTATGCTCGTTGTCGTCGCCGGCTTTCATATCCTTTGCCGTGTTCATTTGCACAGTGGTAGGCATAAAAATAGCACCGAGTATTGGCAAATCGGACTCCTGCATCTATTCACAAAGGTTTCTAATTCTCATAGTCAATACTTTGGGCAGAATGTGCTTTTTGGTTTTGACAACTCATGAACTTAAGGATCGAAAACATAAATTATACTCTGATTTATTTTGCTTTTCGTAATTTTTAATTCTATTTATTTTATTTGATTTTGCTAACCATTTGTGCTACTACCATTTCGAGGACATCTGCAGCTTTATCCCATGTACTTCTGTCGTTGTCAGCCAGCCGTTGCATGTGTAAGTCGCTGTAATGATATTTGTTATTTGTTTGTTTGTTAGTTTGCGTGTGCGTTGAAAGCATTGAAATGCCGTTTGTCAAACACGAATACGATCTCCCACCATGGCACCCATATGTACACCCACCTCCCACTCCCCCCCCCCCCTTCAGCCATCCATCCACTCGTGCACTTTTCTAATGGCTTGCCTGGGGGAGCATTCGGGAAATTTGTGGGGCGGGGTAAGTGAGGGAATGCATTACAACTCGCTTACAACTCGCAGCGTGATTCAATTACCATGAGCTCTTGCTTTTGGATCACATTTGCATAGGCTTGGCCCCGAGGCGATTTCGCTTCGTTTCGCATTTGGCATTTCCACCAACTTTTCGCTTGGCTTTTCCCAACGCCTTTGTATTTCCGCTTCACCCAGTTACGCCGCCTGAAAGCAGGCAATGCAATTTTTAAGTGCACACACATGATGATATCTGAGTATTTTCTGTCCATTTTGAGACTTAAAATGAATGCTCGCCATTTTAAGTGCTCACTTATGAGTTTATTTAACAATTTGCGCTTCACTGTATTTGCATGAAAATTAGAGTTTGCCCAGCACTCGAATGATTTTGATAATTGTGAACTGATAGATATAACAATTGAGCTAAATATGGGCAATACGTGAAACAAAGCTGAAATGCATTGCTAACTATTTACTTTATTTGCTAGAGTGCTTCAAGGGATTTTTTTTTATTAATGGATTAATGAAATTTAGAAGTTATTAATGAATTGTTACTTTGTTGGTTATTTATAAATTTGGTAAAAACACACATTTTTCTTAGTGAAGCAAATACCAGACAGTCCATGTACCTTACCCTATTATCAAGATTAATCCAATTAGGTTTGGCTATGTATTTTGGGTCCAATTCCCCTGTAAACTGGGCTTGATCAAATATGTATAAAATATGGATACACTTGAATGTCCTGGTTCCCGAGAGCAAATCCCAACCGATTGGCCTGCCCAGGAGCATCGTTTGCGAATACAACATGCATATCGGATCTGTTTTCGGGGTCCTGATTGATGGCGATATTATCCCGTAGAGCGAGATGGAAGGTGCAGGAGAGAGAGTAAAGGCAATACCAAGCCAGTCACACAACTAAGCCAGGCAATCAAATGTGTGTGTGTGTGTGCGCTCCTTGGTAGCGCTTCTCATGTTCAGATTATCCTGTCATGGCTCCAACCAGACAAATTTTACTACTTGTTGGTGTAAACCATACATGGTATACCGCACACCAAACAGCCACGCAATTGTGTGCTTTATATGCGCCGAATAACTTTTGCTTAGTCCACAGCAGACCACATTCAAATAGATTCTAACGAAAATCAATTTAAAGGCGATGAGAAAATAAATTCCAATATATTTGTAAAACTAGTAAAAACTTGTCCTTATAATTTTAAGCGAACAATAGCTCTTTGATTGATAATCAGTGAACTATTTAACGCACTTCCAATTTGACTGTGAATATTCGTTTTTTATATAGCATTTCACAGTAATCTACAATGAATATACATATGGTACATGAAAAACGAATTACGAAAGCTTTTTTTTTATAAATACTAAACCAAGCACATTAGCATTTAGATAATGCAAATTTGATGTTTCATCATTTTGTATTTATCACGTTGACTCCAACCACAATGACATAATGTCAGAAAGCAGAGCCGCCGCCGTTCCACATTTTCCTTAGTTTTTCCGGCACATTTGGACACCATTTTTGTGGCAGCCATAATGAATGTAAATTGAAATTGATTTTGTGCAAATTAATTTCATGTAAGCGGCATTAAATTGTGGCACCGCGCTGCTTATTCCGCGGCTGTCTGTTTTATGCACAAACGGTGGATTTGCCCCCCTAAGCCCCCTGCTCAATTCAATCTGCCCCCCCTTGTCATCCTATTGTGCTGCCTGTATTTGCACTTCATTTTCATATTTAAGTTCGTTTATTATGCGAATGTAATTAATTATAAAGTTTAGCGAGCATAAATTCAATGTTGCCTGGTGCCAAGCAAGAATCCCCCAACGGATATGGACGATGGGGCTGTTGGGGCCATTGGGGGTCAATCTCAAAGCCATTGGCTTTTGTGGGTCAGTGTTGAGTTGACACATTCGATGGCTGGAGGCCGATTAGCCATGTTTGCACTGGCGTAAATCAAGCGACTGTCAAGCGCATGCAGATCAAATTGTTTCAATCGAGTGATAAATCAATCAGCGTAACAGATGTACGCTCGCTTATTGTCAGATTGCCCGAACACACTGCGAGAAAGAAGTGGGCATTTAAAAAATAGAATTTAATGAGTCTCAACTAATTTTAAATGTATCTATTTATTTTTATTACCAAATATGAAACATATACATATGTATTTATTCATAAAACCTCAGATTTGATTGTTACCCATTACCCGTTACTTACCAAAATCAAATTGCGTTATCTATACCATTAATTGAAATGATAGCGAATAATCAAAGCGAAAAGACACCAGTGATACGGATGTAAATCACCAAGAAGAATAATAGTGATGTATCTCCCATTTGAAGGCAAACCAGAAAGTATTTAGCTGTTTATACAATTCCCCCGCCAATTTAGGACTTCAATTTGCCTCAACTCCTCCCTGGTGAATCATGAATTCGCAATTGCCGCCAACATTAGTCGCTTCCACGCCCAGTTGGACTCTAAATAATTGTTTTGCCGAAATCTGAAAAAGGCTAGCCAACGTGGCAGCAGCTGTTGCAGCCACAAATCTCAAATGCAAAGAAACATTTTATTGTGTATGTATGTGTGTGTAGCACACTTTTTGGAGCCAGCAATCTAATCGCAAACAACGCCATGCTGCACTGAACTTAAAATCCAAAAGCCAAGCAAAAACGAAATCAGCTGATACACCCTCTTTCATTCCTCGCAGTTTACAGCCCGTAAATTATGCAACATGCTTTCAAGGAAGCAGAAGCAAAGGGAAAATTCTGCACAGAACGGGCTGCCGATTTCCGCGGAGAAATAGCGAAAAATCCAAATCGTGGCACTAGCAAATGGACATAAAAAAATGGAAAATGAAAAAGAAAATTTGAGAACGACCTGATGGTAAAACTGTGAATATATAAATGGTTTTACAATCAAGAGGTTCTCTTTAAGTTTCAAATATTTTGGTAGAACAAATCTTTTGTGAAATTGAAGACACGACTTTTTGGCCATTTGCTGTTGGTCGCTTTTTATCACTTTCGCTTCCTCTGTCCTTTCTTTCACCCAGCACAGTGTGGGGGCGTTTATGTAAGGGGGCGTGGGTGGGCCGTCAATTTTAATGGCTGGCCATGAAATTGAAATGCAAGCAATGAAAAATTCAAGCATTTCAACATGATGGACACTATGGCTGTGGCAATTTATAGCCCGACCATTTGTAACTACACCGTGCCAACAACAACAACAACAACAATAATAATCACAAAGGCAACAAAATGGGGCATATCCCCAGCTGACAGTTAAATATCGAAGGCCTTCATGGTCTTTTCGTTTCATTTTGTAATTAAAATGCCATTAAACTATTTTTCCCTTTGTTGAGTGTTGAGCCCTGGCATTTCTCTGCTGTGCGCCCTTTCATTAATTATGAAAAATGTAATGTTTTTCTCTTCCCTAATTCTGGTCAAATATTGATTACACAATTGCCTTTCAATTGTCTTTGACACAGCACATTTGAATTCCTTTATACTTGCTATTCAAACAAGTTTTAATTAAATTGCTTAGGTATTTTAATTCAATATGCATCAATATTATTATTCATAATAACGAAATAGTTTGTGAATGCAAATTTGTTGGCTGATAAGCGTGCATTATGCAAATTTAGACGTTCGCGTCAGTTAAGCAATCAAAGAAAACTATTGGAATGTCATTGCAAAATGGCGATAGCATTGATGAGGCGTGCCTAACATGTGACTGCGAAAATTGAGCATATACAGCTGACATGGCGGATACGTGATACGTATGTTGCGTATACGCCACCGTGACCTGTCAAAGCAAATTTGTCTCCCTTGGCAGTTGGCTGTCTTTTATGCCGAGTTAACTCAATTCCGACCTTTAGAAGCTACACGAATTTCGTTGTTATTGTTCCATTAAGCAAATTCGTTTTCAAAATCAGCATATAAATAAATTCGCAAGCCAAATAGAAGGTAAATTAAATTTATCTACGTCAATGGTTTGTCTGGGCTGGGCTTGGCCCAATTGCCGTTGATAAGCCCGGCAAATGGCATTCATGGCAGGCTATTTTAAGGCCAATAAAGTCGAGCCAAAGTGAATCCCTTTCTTCACTCGTTCTCCCCCAAATCCAAACGTCCGGATCGTTAAGGGAATGAAGACAGGAAGGCAAACGACATTTGCAGATAAGGTTTCACTCTTTCTTTTTTTTTTTCAGGGACCAGTCCAAAAATGAATATTTTGCCTGCTCCTTTTTTCCTGCTCCTTCGGTTGTTCCTCATGGCGATTTAATAAAAGTTGCGGCTGCAATAAAACGAAGGCGAATGACATAACAAGTCCGAGCTGAGCGACACGGGCATCTGCAGATGGAAAATCTGGTTCAACGGCGTGTGGTCTTATCAACACACTCCACATGGCTAGTCTAGGCTGTCCTTTTCAGCATCGGAATTATTACATTTTCATGAGAGCCGCCCGACAAAGAATCCTGCGCTGCGCCTGTCCTTGACGCGCGTGCCACAAGACAATGGCATATTTCAACATGTCAGTGGATCTACTGCCACTTTTAGTTGGGCTCGCTCCCTGGTCTGCGAATGGAAATATGGGCAAATAAATCATTTTATTGCAATACAATTTCGGGCCACTGTCTTCCATCTTTTTCCGCCAACATCAGCTCATTTTTATCACACGCTTCATGCAGAGCGACAAAAACTTGCTGCAGATAAAGATGACATTTTCTATAAATACAATAACTTATTTGGTAATATTTGTATTGTACAATAAATGCACTTTTAACATTGACTAAATTCTAGATATGCAAAAGATATTATTATCTACTTATTATGGCTTAATCTATTAATAATTTTTAAAGCACAAAACATTATTTTGTTGTGCCAGTACTACATTTTCTAAATACTAGCATTAAAGCAAGCACAAAAACCATGTCTACATGGTTTTTTCCAGTTCAGTTGGAGACACTTTAGCGCTTTCATACAGCTGAAGCATTTTATGCGGCCATTGGGAGGGCAAATACACACACACGTTACTTCGATATTAATAAGGCCGTGTGGAGGCTGTCAATGTGACGTGGCGCCAAACTGCTGCCACCGGAAGTTGTCCAACGGGAAGCGGAAACGTCGCCCGTGCCCGAGCATCACATTACATTCGCTTGTGGAGTGGTGGCATTGGCATGGTGGCATGGCTCATTTTTTATTATCAGCCAATCCAATCTCGGCAGCCAGTTTCTGGGTTGGAGGAGGTCGGAGGAGTCGGCGAAGCAATTGGTTTTCGAGCTGCTGCCACAACCGGAAGCAACAAGGCAACACTTCGAACGGAATGGGAGCTGTTGGGCGTTTTCAGCTTGGCATCGGTGGGTTATTGGCCACTTGAGGGATTGGGCTAAGCCAGATTTGTGGACAGCAATTAATACTTTTATGGTTGGGACGGAAATTTAATTTAATTATTAATTAGATGGTACCCCGCCGTCGTCTGCTGGCCATTAAGCCAGGCGAAAATCCCATTTAATTGCTTTCAAACTCGACGAGCTGCTGCTTATTTGGTCCTCTTTTATGTCTTCGAATGGAATGGCAAACAAAGCCGGAGGACCAAGATCAAAGTCAATGCCCCTGAACTTTCCTCACCTTCGCGCCAAGTTGCCCACGTTGAGTTTTACCCCCAAAGTTTGTCCTTTTCCTGCCGCTGTCGCACCTTGAGTATGTTTCAACTCTTTCGCCTGCACTTTGCCATCCCAGTTGCTGAAATATTCATAATTGAAGTTTATTGTTTACCCTCGGATGTGTGCCACGCCCTTTGCTTCCTGCCCGCCCCTTTTTCGTAACGGGGCTCGCTTTGATTGTTTTGTGGCCCGGAGACTGTCGATAAGTTGGCCTGCAGAAAGTTCACAAACTTTTCAGTCTTTTTGTTTTAGTTCCTTTTTCAAGCGCTCTGAAAACTTTGATTGGCGAACAAAATGGCACAAGTGATTGGACATGTGCTTCATTTATTATACTGTATGCCTGACCTACTACTCTCCTTCCCTTTTTATCGCGGGGTATCACATGTATGACAACTAGAAAAATAGCAAGATTTGTATGAAATATACAAAATAAATTCGATCTTTTATACCATATTATGAACGTAAATTCAGACTACTGCCATTTAAAACTAAAGATAAGTGCTCTTGCTATTATTTCTCAACGGAAACCACACCGTTCACGTCAGTTCTTGTATGGCCAAAGGTCACGCGTTTCTTATTTCCGTTTCCCATGTGCTCTTGACCGATTTTTTGATAAATTGCTTTTGCCTTTGAGCATCGAATGGAAATGGTATGGGTGCCTAAGGAACCCATCCCTTAGTTTCCAACTCACAGTTTAAATGGGCTGCTCGTTTCACGTTTATGGAGCCCACTTGAACGAGCTATTAAATATAATTGTAGGCAATTTGTGCAATCTACTTAGGATATCATTTTTAATGCGACAACCTAGGCCAAAACCCATGCCAACTCACATTGCAATGCTAATTGCGGAAAAAGGTGGTTACAAACTGGGACGACGGTAAACATGAAAAGAACAATAAGCGCGAAACAATGGACTGTTTGCAATTTAAATTAACATTTTGAGTGAATCAAATAAAAGGGTGAAAAAAATGTGTGCTCCGGTGGCAAAAACTGCCGAGCGGAGCAGCTAAATTGTTTTTGATGCCACCGTTGGCACTGCAGATGGTCAACAGCAGATCCCATTGCAGGCCAAATAAAGGATGGCAAAACCCAAGCCAGATTTGCATAACACGTTCCACGCTGCGGTTCCAGTGGCCAAAAAAGGCCGAGTCCGAGATTCCCGACACCCAACGCCCAGCTGCGCCAGGTTTCATATATATTTCAGCTCAAGCGCTACCAAAAATCCTCCCATTTGGCTGCCGTGGAATATAAAATTCTGGCAATATCATAAAACAGAAAGTTTAGAAGCTGGTGACCTCGACAACGGATTACCCTGAACTGTTATTCAAACTTATTACCTACTTTTTTAGTTTTTCCCTATTAATTAGTTCGTTTTTTCTACGTTTAATCATGTTCTGTTGCTATTCTCCTATAAATAATGCTTAGTGAATTATCCAGATGTTCTCCGTTGAACTTGGCTCTTAAAATAATTATTGAAATGCAATTATTTACCAACTTCTTTCTTTGTATTTTGTAATGGATAATGTTCCCATTGAATCGCTTACAATGTCTTGACCAAATGCACTTTGCATTTCCCGCGACAATGGAAAAGTGGCGGGAAACCAATTTACATTTCACTTGTCTGAGATGTTCTGAGATGCGACTCCGTTTTCCATACTCCCTGATCCGTCTATCGCATGCTAACCCTTTCCCTTTTTGGGACGCTGACAGCCTGGTCAAAGGACTCCGGGCTGTCCAAAAACCAAAGCCAGGGAACAAGGAACAAGGAGCGGCAAACAAAGGCAACAACAGCAAGGCAAACAAAAGTGGCTAAAAAGCAAAAGCTGCAAAAAGGCCAAAGGCGAGGCACGAACTCTCTCACCAAGCAACATACACATACACACACGCACACACACACCAGCACACTCGCATTCATAGATACATACATATATGCATGAAATTTCACACCCAGGGGCGTAGGTAAAGGGGTAGGGGTTTCGAGGGGCGGTAATGGGGGCGTAATGGGTGGTTTTGGGCCATGCTTTTTGGGGTGCACAAGACAGCCAGAGCAGCCGAAATGCAAATACACAAACAATGGCGGTGCGGGGGCTACTAAGCCAAGCTAAGAAGGTTTTGGTAAACAAATTTTACTGCCAACTCGCACACAAACAACTCGCACACACAAATAGGCAAATGCACGCGGAGAAACTATGGGGTTGCTTGTAAGATTCTATAATAAAATACCAAACTTTGTGTAAAATAAAATGACAGAATAATGACAACAAACAATAAAAACTAGTAATTAATTTTTTTTTTTGAATTTATTGATATTTAGTTATAATATATTTTAAATTTAAAATATTTTTTCATGTTAAAGTATTTAAGATCACACAAGGAAATACAAATATTCTTAGGAGTTAAAATCAAATACTCTTAATACATATGTTATATAAGACATCCAAGATGCATTTTCAGCTCAAAACACTAGTTGTTTTTTTCCAGTGCATAATTTCTGTTGTTGTTGCTGGCCCAGGACATTCATATTTAAAATTTAGAGAGACAGCGCCGAGAGATTTGGCAAACAGCAACAATATCCCCACCGCCGATGTTGCCAGCCGGCAACCCTCCAACTAACCACCCCCCTCACCCACCCTGTTGCGTTAATCAAGGTTCACGCAATCGCCAACAACAAGAAGAACAACAACAATAACAATAAGCACCACAACAACAATGTGGGCCATGCACGTGCCAAAATTGCGAGGGAATATTTTGCATTTGTTTTTTATTTTTGTGCCAGCGACATTTTGTAGCCGAGTTTTCGTTTCGGGCCATTTGTTGCTGTTGGCCATCTGGGTGTTGATTAAAAATTGTCAGGTTCTGAAAATTCATAGCCCTATATATCCTTTATTATGAAGTGTGTGTGTGTGTGGAAAGTGAAATGCAAGGTCACTATCAATACCTTAATGAGTTTTCTAAACTTTGTAAAAGTAAAACATATTTTATCAATGTTAATTGCAACATTTTGGTCAGTAAAATACAGAAATCACCCAATATTATTTCCAGTCTTAGGTTGTAACACACTAAACTTGCTATAAAGTGACACAACACATTCACCGGATATTCCCTTGAGGAAAACCTTTTGCTTACTGACTGTTAAAATCGATTGGATTCTGTTTGCTGCTACTGCCACATATATTGACCGAAAGCAAAGTGTTGCCATATTTTCCAGCGTGTTTTTAGGTTTGTTGAATGCCCATTTTGGGTTAATAACAAATAACCGAATGGTCCATTACACGAAATGAGTCTGAGCCCATGGCCGAAAAGTGTTGAGACCCACAGGCAACGGCCCTGACAATGCCAGTTACCAAATAATGGACTTGGGATCCCAACGGCAGTGCGATATGCTCATGGTTGGCCCGTTCGCATTACCCGAAATTACCCTCATGCATTAAGTAATAAATTTATATGAGCTAATTGCCAGCAAAAGTTCATTAATTTGAGAGTCATGAACCTAATTTATTGAGGCCATTAGGTGATGTTAGTAACTGATTCCATAAGCATTGGGTTTGGTTAAAGCGCAGAAATGTCATAAAACTGAAGAGGTATTCGGTTTTAATAAGCTAAATAAAGTATATTATTATTAGAGATTCAAGTTTAATAAGCACTACTTATTGATTATCATCATAGCCATATTTAAATTCGCAGTGCAGTAAGTGAATAAGTGACCGGAGTTACGACCACAAATTGATTTATTTCCACTCACTACGATATTCATTGAACGAACGAACACATATGCAAAGCGAGCTTATGGCTTATATAAATATAGCCAAATCAATCGGCCGTTATCGATGGGAATATGGGAATAATATATGTGTATTTGCTTAGCCGCAGCCATCACGACCGCTAATCTAATTTTCATATTTGTTCGCTTCGCTATTTGCAGATTTTATGACCCTTATATCGGCCTTGTGAATGCATCGCACCACCAGCAGCCCCACATTGAAAACCTAAAGCAACCAAATGGAGAAGTCTGCGGCATAAATCCAGCGAATCTGGACATTAGAACAATTTGTACATAGTATAATAACCAAATCCGCACATTGACCGATTGGATTAACTCCACACACGACCTAGGTTTGAATTGATGGCCCAAAAACCCCGAAAACTGAATACTAAAAGTGCATAAATAAATAAATTGAACGGCACGCAACGATTCTAAAAATATCACAAATTGTTGTATCAATAAATTATTAATAACAAAAGCTTACAACATCAAATAGAGTTGAACATCAACGGAAATTCGTAAAAAAAAAACCCACGAAATTCCAAGCGAACGAGGAGTGGCGAATTCGGAATTTATTCATACACACAAATATTGCAAAACATTTTTCCAGTTTAGTATGCATATGTCGAGGTGGCCATGATGGCAATAATGATAGCTCTCCCTGGTAGTTTCCACATATCCACCCGAATGCCAGAAGAACCACACCCCCGCCCACCTTAGGAAACCGCTGTAAATATTCCAGAGATTATTTTTATTGTCCTTTTCAACTTTGCGTAGCATAAATTTACAATTTCTAGCTTGTAAATCATTTATACATACCAATAATATACTTAAATAGGTAGGGCTAGGTCGGGGGGCGGCTGTGTCGATGGGCGTGGCAGCTCTGCGTAGATAACTCGCTAACATCCTCAAGAATTCGCGGACATTTCATTCGAACTGTATAGGAAATGAGAGTTGCAGCAAGGCACAGATTTTGTGGATTAGTTGTGCATATATATTACATATACCTATTATAGATACTGCAAATTCTATGCCTATGAATAATATATATATTTACAATTGACGACCAAGCAAAAGTAAAACTTTAACTTTAGTAACAAGTCAACACACACACGAACTACACAATTGAACGAAACACACACACACACAAACTGAACTAAAGTAGATCGAAAATAAAGACATTGCACTATGGGGCATTTGGCCTGTTTTTTTTACAAAAATTAATACCTCCTAAACTATTGGAGATATTTGGATGAATTTTTTTTTATGCGTTACACATGCCTCCAGGAATATTTTGGAAAAGTGGGCGTGCCCCAACTCCGCCCCATTTTTTTTTTTTTTTTTTTTTTTTTTTTAATAATATATTTTTAAAGTTTATTTTTAATTTCAATAATGTATAATTCATAACCGTCTTCCTCTTCACAATCAGTAGAGTCTGAAGAATTTTTATCAGGTTCAAATTCGCAAGCTAACATTTCAATGACTTCTGGTGGAAGAGATAG
Organism: Drosophila melanogaster; assembly: GCF_000001215.4. Classification (NCBI taxonomy): domain Eukaryota; kingdom Metazoa; phylum Arthropoda; class Insecta; order Diptera; family Drosophilidae; genus Drosophila; species Drosophila melanogaster. The sequence continues at coordinate 18,332,956 of NT_033777.3, read as the reverse complement.
TCGCTTATGTTTTCGCCTCTTTAAATTTATTGATGATATTATGGGATCCGAAGTATCCATTGCTCTGTAAAAGACATCTGCGAAGCTACTAATAGTTTTTGCCGTGGCTGGCTTCAACAAAAGAATTTTAAGTATGGCTGCAAGATCCCGCAGGCAGCACTTCCGTGCAGCTTGAACCAAAAGACGTTCGTTGTGTTTCTGCGCCCTTACGAGTTCATCTGCTTGCTGTCTTGGGCCACTCAAATTTTTTAAATAATATGACGTTTTCGGGAGTCCAACTAATTTCCTTTCCTATTTATTTTTCTCCTTTACCTTCAGGACTAGGTGTTCTTCTAACCAATTTGAAAAAAATTTTAAAAATTCATATATTTTTCGATTGCATTTTCTCCAATTTCGTAAAAGATTGACTGAAATCATTCGTTATTATTATTATTAGTTAATCGTTTATTAAAGTCTAGCTTGCTATCAGAAAAATGCCCACTGATAAAAGTGCAAATAGAATTTTCCTTTTGACGAACACCCTTTTGCGTGCGCCACACTTCCAGCAGGGCAGCATTGGAAATCGAGATATTGCTCCCTAAAAAATGAAATTTCTCAAAAAACCGCAAAAAACGCACATAGAGACTACCTGATATGAGTTAGGAATTGAACACACTACAACATGGATATAAACACTTACTGAACAAATTTGAACAAATTGTTGTAGCTCTATTCAAAGTTGAAAATTTTTTCAAACAACTACATGTTGACACCACTTGCTAAATGTACAAATTGTTAGAAATAGGCGCACACAATAAACAATATATTAATAACAACACATAATAAGAACCTAAAGATTGATTATCCATTTCAAATTATACTCTCCTTCTTCTTCTTTTTAAATTTTAACACTTTGAAAGTTAAGCTAAATTTTGCGCGCAAAGCAGCCACGTGGTATATGCTCGCAACAGCCGACTTTAACAGCTGTTATTATAACAGTGCATTGTTAAATTAACTTATGCGGGCTATATCATAACAGTTTAACGTATTTCCAATGTATTAATACTAAAATACTTCAAATTTGCATACTTGTGAAAAACACATTATTGTAAAAAAAACAGGCCAAATGCCCCATAGTGCATTGGTGAGGTGTTGAAATCACCTCTTGCAGCATAGAGAATATACACATTAAAACAAAAGCTTATTAGTGATACTAATTTTAAATGGACAAACAAGAAAGCAAATGATTAATGAAAGAAAGAAAAAAACAAACTATAATTGATAATTCTAGCGAACCGTAAAATGTTTAAATTGTTAATAAATTTGTGTTGATCGATTCTATGTTATCAAGCTGAATTCAATTTCATGTGTATATAAAGTTATAAATCACATCAACAAGATGCTTGAGCTATCTTAAAAAATAACTGAACGATTAGATTAGGATAAAAACACATGCAGTGGGTTTTAAAACTACAATATCTGTTAGTAATAATTCCAATTGATTTATCATTAATTTGTGTTCTGTTAGTCCTGATAGAACAAGTGCTTGTAATGCCATTAAAAGTCATACTTCTCTTTGAATATTTTTTCTATTGATTTTTTCCAAATTTGTTATCCCTTGCTAATTTTAATCGACTTGTAGTTATAAAACGCACTGTCCATTCGTATACCGATTTTCACAAAGACATAGAGCGGCATTAAACTCATGCACTTTGGCTTATGAGTTTTTCTATATTTTGCAGATGTAATGAGAAAAAGTTCCACGCAAGTCAAACAAAATATGCAGATACATTATCTATCTATCTATCACGCAACCACACTAACACACAGAAAAACACCAGACACACACACACACATATACACGTATGTAAGAACACGCACATCAATGCAAGAATCATAATATCTGAAACAAACTTACCAATTAGCATTACAAACTAATGAAACAACTCTTTCGAGCGAAAACCAACTATCAACAAAAATCGACTAAAACTACACATAATGTAACAATGAAACACAATCGAATCGAATCGAATTGAAACACGTGACACGAAGGTTAACGCAGACTAAAGTTGAAATCCATATGCAGTTTTGGCAAAAACATAGGCTACATTAGACACAGAGTATGTAAATTGACGAACGTTCAATAAACGAATGCGAAAATATAACAAAAGTATTAATACACGTACAAAGATCCATTTGAGTGTGCAATTTCATTTATTTTGGACAGAAGGGCATGCGATGGGGAGGGGGGGGGGGTGTGTAACCCCCATATATTTTCGGATGCTGTTCAATCAATTGTTCAACCGGAAATGGAAACAACACACTGCGAACTGGAGGCGCAAAGTGCATGGAGTGCACTTTCCATAGTCCATGGCTCCCATAGGGGCTGTGAAAGCTACATACATTGCATGTGATACGACGAACTAAATTACTCGAAAAATATATATTTAGTCACTGGCATGTTTTATGGATGCGTCGTAATTGAATTGAAGTTTCAAAGGGTGAGAGGTTTGCGGTGAAATGGACCGAAAGCGAATGAATGGCATTTTCCAGCATTTTCCGTGAACAACTGATGATGGCTCTTCGCTGAGTTCTTGTCGGATAATAAATTTGGACAGCGTGTGCGCCAATGGACAAGGTAAATAAGTGTGTTCCATTCTAAGGGTTTGTATTTTTACGAATTTATGTAAGTACAAATAAAGGAGAACGCTTTTCCAGTTAGTGCGTTTACAAACACTTCAGAATTGACAGATTTTATAGTAGTATAGATTAATTCTTCTTTCTTTGTTCTGTTTAAAAAATCATCAAATAATCTAATTTTCATAATTTATAATTGACTAATTCTTTAATTATCTGAAATATTAAATAAGTTTTCTTAGTTTTAATATTAGAACACACCCATTAATTAATGTTCCACTATATCCCAAACCACTTTTCTTCATATTTTATCCCAGACAACAGCTGTTAAAGAATAATTACAATTTGTGGTTACTCAGTCTGGCGTATATAGTACACTTTTGAATAAATATAAATAAAAAAGGAATCTTCGAGGTAAAAACGCGAAAAGATTAATTGAATCACATTAGTCTGCATTGCCGCAGACAAAAATATGCAAACTGAATGCGTAAGCCGCAGAAAATGAAGGGAAAAAAATGGGATGAAAAGCGAAGTAAAAACACAAATTAAAAAATGGAAAACGTGTGTAAATAGCGAGCAGCATTTTCCGACCCTCTCACGTTCTTGTATATTGCGGCTTGTGCAAATTTGCACCTAACCTTCAGAGCCACAACGACAGGTGGCAAACTCGGAAAAATCAAACGAGGGCCAGGAAAATGAGGAGCTTGGGGGCGCCACTTTCCCTTCTCGTTCTAGCGCTCATTTCGTATGCCGCGCAACAAGCATTTATGTAAATTGAAAATATGCCGGTGACGTTTGAGGGGTCGAAAAAATAGGCGGCGATGCCGAGTGGGGTGGTCATTTAAATTCAATTGTCAACGACATCTTCTCCGCCGGCTCTGGAAATCGGAGCTCAGATGAGAGCGGGTCCACTCGCAAGCCCGCATTTAAACAGGCATCTCTCGATAGGAACAATCACTTAGAACTAACTAGCAGCCATAAATAACTATCATATTCTTAAAACGAGAATATATTATAAATCTAATCGAATACATATGCAATCATGATTATTCTAGGGTATCTCCCGTTTAAGTGGGCATGCTAGTTTCAGTTTTTGCTCTTTACTGGTCACTCAAAACCAAAACTACAGTAGGCATAAAATATCATTAAATCTTCAAAAAAGCTTAAAAAATAAATACTTAATAAATGTGATTAAGGAAATCGGATCCAGATTGAACAGCATTTCATGAGGCGTTGCATGTATTTTAAAGATTTCCACTATTCAATATTTTTGAGCACTTTCTGTAGTCCCATTTAGGAAGTGTCCACTGTAGTTACGCGTGTGTACATACATTCACTTATGCTGCACCCAGCGGGTGACCACGCAAAGAGTATTCATATTTATTACTACGGATGCCGTTCAGTTTTCGTTCAACATTTGTGTCGTGCAGACCCAGTCACAGATTCATTCATCGATTGCAGGGGAAGAAAGTGAGGCAGGACCTAACGCGCACCCAGTAGCATCCAAAGCATACACTCAAGGATGGAACGATTGCTGACCATGTTCGAGGAGGCGGATCCCTTCGCCACGTGGTGGCCCACGATAGCGGCCCTCACGGTGGGCATTGTGATTACGGTGCGGTGAGTGCGATGAGTCAACGGAAACTGTGTGATATTTTTTATTCACCCGGCCACATTCCCTACCCCATTCCTACCCTACCCCACCGCACCCTACCGTACCCCAGAAGCCCCCATTTTTTTGGGGCATAAAAACTTTCGCCTCGGACACACGTAAATAAATGTCGCAGCATCCCAGTAAAAACTTCCCCTCCGTCACCATTCGCGGAAAAGTTTTTAAGTGGATTTCATACGGAGATGGTGGAGAACTCGAGAGGAAGTGGATGAGCAGTGGTGCAGAGAAGACCCGGATAATATGTAATATCTGAAGATTATTTCCACTTTTGTTTTTTACACCCTCCGGTACTCGAGGGTTAACAGGGTGGACTTTATTCATGCGAAACAAATTGGAGATAGAACACGTAGCCAACTAAAAAACACACATGCATTAAAAAGTAAATAGAGAACATTTTTAAGGAAAGCATTTAAATTTTCTATAAATAATAAATTTATATATAGTTGGTAAAGTTAGCGTTACACTATACGGAGAATGGCTCTATATGCATACATGGATTAATACATATTCAACACAGTATTTCTTGAAAGCCCTTCTCTAATTTGAGAGTTTTGCCTAATTTGTTTTGTACAGGGTATCTGGTAGTTCAACCATTAATTTACCACGCCGCCTACTAGTTTTTGTTATTCCTGAGCACCGCGAGCATCGCGGTTTTTGTGACCCAACGCTATCTGTCGTTTCGCAGTTGCAGGTGTTAGTTTAAGCTGGGAAAGCGGAAGCGGAAATGGCAGTGACTGCAATATGGCACTCTGCACTTCCCTTGCAAGCAAGTCCCGCCCAAGCCCCTCCGCCACCTCAAAATATTTACAAAGTGGATTTGCGAAAGTTTGGCTCAAAGTAAATGAAATGCCAAATGAATTCCAAAATGAGGGATGGCATGGCAAACTTGGCTCTAAGTGCCAAAAATAAGTCGCCGCCAAATGAAGTGGAGCAAATGGAATGCGGTGAAGATTATAGAGGAAGTAGCTGACTGCAAAATGCAGAAATTAAATTGCCTTCGATTGCGGGAGAGGTGGGCTCTTAAAATTTGGATTGCAGTGAGCATTCTGTTTACAAAGCCAATTATAATAAAAATCAAGCACCTTATGTGAATATCTTTTAAAGTTTCAAAATAAGCTGCATTTGAGCTGATAGCTTACAAGCGAAATAAGTTATTACTTTCAAATGGAATTTTGTTACAAATATGCATAATATTAAACTAAATTTACAGACAAGTGGACTAACTCGCACAAAAAGTGCAATTAAACGAATTGGAAATGAATTAGAACTCAGCCATGCGAATTAATTGACTACAGCACGAATATATACTAATTAGTGAGCTTTGTACCTGTTTAGAGTTTAAAACACATTTCGCATATAGCTTTAGATAATGCCTGTGCTGCAGTAATTTCGTTTGTTTCCCAAGGCTTGAAATTAAATAAATTGACAATTATTGTTTACAGACATACGCACCGTAATTAATGGAGTCGAAAATGAGCGGCCAGAGTTAGCCAAATCGCCAAATGGCCGCAGGCAGACTTATGCAAATAGTCATGCTGATTCCATTAACGCCTATCAATAAGCCAAAATTCCGACTATATGCCTTTACCACCCCTTAACCGCCACCCTTACTACTTTGAAAAAATGTATAAGGTTTATTTTACACAAAAATATTAAAAAACATGCTATAGCTTAAAGCAAATCTATTTTAAACTAATTATGTCAATTTGAAACTTACTATACGCAAAACTGATGATGTATAACATTTTTTAAAATATCTTATATAAAAAGTTTCTTCGATTGTAAAAGCATGACTCTTTTTTTAAGATCTTTTATGAGTTTCATATAAAAAGAATCACTTTTAGTGGTAATATTTAGCTAAGTGCACACACGCAACATGAATGCAGGACATCATTAAGCTACCCATAAACCACTAGCCACACCCACTGATCCACATGCCCGCCCCTTTGCCATCCAACATTCTCCATCCTTCCAACTCCATCTAATCTGTATCCTTTACCCGCATGCCAGGACCTTAATGAGCGGCCAGCGCTGTCCGAACGATAATCAAATCAAGGAGCAAATCGTGGTGGTCACCGGCGGCAACAGCGGCATTGGCTTCGAAATAGCCCAGGCTCTGGCTGGCCGAGGTGGCCGGATAATCCTCGCCTGCCGCAATCTCGAGGCCGGGAAGCGGGCGGCGGCCATAATCAAACGTGAGCTGGGCTGCCGCACACCCCTGAATTCCTTGGATGAGGATGACAATCCGGAGGACAGGTACTTCGTGGAGGCACGCTACTTGGACCTCTGTTCGCTGCGCAGTGTCCATCACTTTGCCGGCCAGCTGATGGCGGAATTCGAGCGGATCGATGTGCTGGTGAACAATGCCGGAGTGGTATTCGCCAACACTCAGATGCCCACCGAGGATGGCTTCGAACGGCACAGCCAGGTGAACTATCTGGCCCCCTTCCTGTTGACCCACCTGCTCCTGCCACACTTGCAACGCTCGGAGCAAGGACGCATCCTCTTCGTTTCCGCCCATGCCCATCAGGGCGCCAAAATCGATTTCGACGATCCCCTGAATGTGGGCACCTGGTCGGTGAAGTTCCACGCCCGCGAAGCATTTGCCCACTCCAAGCTCTGCGTGCTCCTTGCCACCCGTTGGATGGCCAGGGAACTGAAAGGTAAGTGCACAAAGTTCGGGACCTATTCCCCGAGAGGGAACTGGGGAAGTGCACTCGAAGGAGCTGCCTTTTTGGGCTATCTCAATTGCTCTGTTAGTGGCCATTAGGCGGGGAAAAATTTAATTAATGAGTTTCTATTTTTTCGCAAAACTTATCCTAAAGTAATGTTCGTTTGAATCATTTATAAATTATTACTTGCAACACATAGATTAAAGTTAAATATTATTCCAAATTGTATCTTTATGTATAAATTCCAGAAAAGAGTTTGATAAAATTTACATATCCTTTCCTGTCTTCAAAAACAAATTTGTATAAGTGTACAGCTAGGCCCGAAACAGTTCTGTTTTTCTCTCGGTGCAGTTCCAAATTTTTAGCATAGTTTGCACTCTGATTTATTGATGCACTCACTGCGCAATCTTGATTTCCCAGATACAAATAACCAAGGTCCGCTAATTTCCCCACAGGTACCTCGGTCACGGTCAACTGCTGTACGCCAGGACTCGTCCGTGGAACCCGCCATTTTCGCAAGTAAGTGCCCAAGATCTGGAAGCCCCAGAAGCCAGACCAAGTCAACCGGGGAAAACCCGCAACCCAAATTGAAATTCAAACGAAAGTGGAGCAAAGTGCAGAATGCAACTGAAACTCTAACTAAATTTTAAGCTCATTTCGTGGCCGCGCGAAAGACAACTTTTGCACTTTCATTAAGCAGCTCTAGCTGCTTCTCTATCTCTTTCCCTCTGTCACCTGCTATCTCTCTCTCTCTGGTTTTCTCCCGACTTTGTATCTGCATCTGTGCGATGAGGGAGGAGGCGACTCGTTTTGATGCAATCAAAAAGTTGCCAAGTCATTCGGGCGGGGCACAAAATGGAAGCCACCTTTTTTTGGCAACAGCATCAAGGTAACATTTGCAACGAAGGCCGAAATCATTTCGAAATACGAAATGAGTTGGTCAAATACCGAAATCCGGCCCAAATGCAACCAGAGAAATGGGGAATCGAATTGCAAGGGTAAGAGGTAGCAATGCATTTAGGAAAACATGTTAGAATGCAGTAACGAGAAACTAGAATTACAGAATAGATTCAATAAAAAGTTAATTGCTTTTATAATAATGGATATTAGAATTTCGGAAAATTCTTGTAATCGACAGAGATTTTAAATTCAAATCACAGCTTAACTACAACTCATGGTCACTTCTGGTTGGCATCGATTTTCGTGCAACACGACATACAATTAGTTAGTTGCCAACACTTGGCCAAACCATAATCAGGCTTAACAATTTGCCAATGCGATGGCATCGCAGTTTGCTTCTAAATCCGATTTTAAGGCATGCAAATTAGATGCGACTCGGCGCACAAAAAAAGCAAAAACCAGAGCAGCACATTTGCACAGTACACAGAAAAGGACGTGCAAACACGACAAACAGTTGCAAATTGCGGAAGGACAAAATGCCAGCAACAACAGACATCAGCAGGACACTGAGAAAAACAGTAGGTTCCAATGATCATTCAACAAAATAAAGTTCACAGAATCGCTCATGATAAGTTGACACTGTGGGTGGTTTTAAAGGAAAATGATTTCATTAGTCGCTTACCCTTAAATAAGTTACTTAAACTGGAATAAGTTGTTAGCAACCACTTAGGGCCTTTAGATTAGTAATAAAATAAATATAAATTTATAATCATATAAATGTGTTAGGTTTTGTGAACATCTGCCATTATCATCATCATCCTTCTTAGATATATTTTTGCAACTGTGCAAGAAGGAACAACTTATCCAAACGACAACAGCTGCAATGAACTTTCACCCTGCCACGCCCACTCCTCATCATCAAATGCAGATGAGCTGCCATCGAGTGGCAGTTGCCAAAAAGATATGAGAATGTGGGAATGGCAGGGAGGGAGCTCCTTCAGCGTTCTACTGGGCAGAAGTGAAATGCGGTAATTAAAAGCGGCCAAGTCAGAGAATTGCGGGTCGGCCGCAATTGAAATGGTGGCGGGTCAAGCTCGGCTCTCACTTCTGGCCAGGCAGGCTCCTTGTTTTGGGCCAACTTTCGCCTGCTGACCCCGCCACGTCGTCCTTTTGAGTTATGACCCAGACCCACAGTCACACACCCCGGTGACAGATGCCTCCGCATCTTCTGGCTCTGTTGACGCTGCTGATGCTGCTGATGCTGTGTTGGCAGCTCGACTTTTTGCTAAAAAAAAAAATTTGTTCCTTTGGGGTTTGTTCCAGAAAGAAAAGTGCTTGCGATATAAAGAGTTCCTCAGACATACAAAACCTTAGAATAGTATTTCCTAGGTTGTACCTAAGAATATGGCTAATTACTTAAGCTAAGCTAAGCCTTCTTTATCTTGACTATCTTGAATTTGACTTTTAAAATTCATAAAACTTACTTATATTTCGCAAGATTCACGGTTCACTCTGCCATTAGAATTGGGCATCTCTGATGGCCAGCATCAAGTTGATGGCACACTGTGAACTTACTGTTGGCCATGAACATGAACATGTCCGGGACTCGGGGTCCGGGCTCCAGTCTCCTAATGATGGACCAGAATTAATGCGAAATTTATTGATGCTTCTTAAGCTGGCACAAAAGTTGTCCCTTGTTTTTCCGCTGCTTCCTTTTTTCTGGCAGTTATAAATTAGAATTTGCCGACAATGTGCTGGTACACAGAGAGTCTTCTGGTGACTCCCAGATTCTCAGGAAATTCATCTATTCAGATTGTCCAGGCTGGATAAGATTTTCAGGATGAAGAGTTCACAGATTTATTTATTCGTGAGCGTCAATAGAACCTACTTAGAAAGTTTTGTAAGAAAAGAAAAGGATTGTTTCAGTTTGATTTATTTGAGCCTTTAAAAAAGAACGAGATGAAATCGAAAAACCAATTTAATTTACATTGAACATTTATGAGATTTAAATTACATCACAAGTACTTTCGGTGACTTTTTAAACCAACTATAAAGTGGTTAGAAAATTAGGTTTAATGACCCATTAAATGTATTTTTATGAGACTCTTCAAAAAATAATGTCACATTACCCAAAACGCAAGATGATTTAGACATTTCGGATAAGGCCAAGAGATTAAACATCGCTCGATGGCCATTGAAATTGTGAATTATTATGAGCCTGTTCATAAAGCCTGTTCGCACATGCGACGAACACATGTAAATGGGGATTTCGGGGGAAAACACATGCCCAGTGGAGGCCGATGGACCAAAGCCCCAAGTCGAGGACAATAGATGGCCAGGACCCACTCGGTTGGGTAGCACAATGGGGCAGGTGCTCAAGTGTGTGTGGCACACACACAGTGTCACAATCGCAGCACACAGTTGCACATTGTGTTAACACGACCAGCACGTACAACAAATTACACAATTCAATGGCAATAAATGATGTAAAAGAGGCTAAGGTTTAGATACAGTTCTCGTGCTCATTCCACCGAAAGGATCTGAAGTTGGGCTGTCAGAAGCCAGGAAAGCATAATCCATCATAGGCACAAATTGTACTTTCTGCATATGTACAAGTTTAACTACCCTGCTTCGTTTCCATTTCCATTTCCATTTCCATTCTCATATTCCCATTCACATATTCAGCTTTTCCTGGCGAAGCAGAAACATTGTTAACATGCGTCATTACAATTTGCAAAATGCGATAACAATGCGCCAGCAAAAAGTGGCCTGAAAATGGGGAAAAAGCGAAGCAGGCAAATTAAATGCCTTGGCGAGCGTACAAATCATTTGGACATAAAACGCAGCACCTTGGCAGGTGGAATATGACATGGTCATGGAGATGGAGATGGCCATGAAACTGGGGTTGGGCATGTGGATAGGTACTGCTCCTATCGGCGTGGCACGTGACCAACGAAGAAACCAAGCCATCTTACAACGTAGAGATGAGCATTGCTCCTATTTTATAATAAAATAGGATTGACTAATAAAAATGATTGACTTATGTATAGAATATAACATACCCATTGGAATATCTTGAGTTATCGATATGTTTATGATGTAAGCATACATCCACCTAAGTTATGCAATTCCTATACTCGGACATTTATCGAAATATTTTCTAAATAAATTTCAAGTAGTTAAGGTAGTCATTTGCCTATGTAGGAGCCAAATATTTATAGACCTTTAACAATAAATTAAATATAGTGCTAGCGTGCACTTTCAGCACAAATGCCTCAATTTTGTTGTATTGCAAGGGCAACACAACAAACCAGGCAAAGTCGAAACAAATTAAACGAAACAAACACATGCTCACCTCTAGTGGCCAAGGAAGCACCCCACTTGCCCCAAAACTTGGCCAACTGCTGCGGGCAGCGGCAATAAAACAGCAAATGAACAGCGGAAGCGACATCAAGTGGCTGTACACGTAGGTGAATGTGAGCCGGGCTTCTCCACGGGCTCGGATGTTTGGATGTATGGCAACTGGAACTGGAACTGGATTGCTTCATGCCCATGTGAACAGCACTTGGAGTTTTTCTATGGCCTTCGACTTTAGAGATGATAGAAATAATAATGATTCTAAATCTACTGATAATATCTATTTCGTAAAACCGTATTTCATATACAACCCATTTAAATTTTTACACCTACATATATCTTGTTGTAAATAGGTGTTTTCTTCATCCTTTAGTTGAGTAAGGGGTATCTGATAGTCGAAGTACTAGACTGCAGCGTACTATCTAGTTTTTACTCGCCTCATTTGAATATTTTTTCTCACATTTTCCTATTCTGTTTACACTTTTTTTTAACGATTTCCGCATAATATTTAAAATATTTGTGTTTGGAGCATAATTATTTTCATTGCATTGTTCAGTTTGAATTCATTTTTTCCGGTGCATGAAGCTTACATGCATTGGCTTCCTGTCCAACGGATATCTCCCCATTGTGCTTTTTGTGCTGTTGCATTTTGTTACATGTTTTGCCTTTGCAAGTAGATTTTCTTTTTACAGACTTTGTAGCGCCAAATTGAACTTTTGTTGTACTCGTACTTATAGCATACTGCCACGCCCCCCACATCACCTACTCCGCTTCCTTGCTGGCATACTATGTATGTATATGTGTATGCCATACACTATTCATATCGGAGATAACTCTGACTTTCGTTGGCAACTGCAAAAGTGCTGAAGCAGCTGTCATGCTCACCAATGCACTGCAATTTCCACCCCCGACCATCCTGGCCATCCTGGCCACCCAGGCCATCCAAGCTAACCTGGCCACGCCCACATCCGGACACTCTTGGGAGCATCTTTCTTCATTTTTTGCAGCTGCCATTGATGAAAAAACCGATACCTGCTGGGCTTACGAGATTGTGGCCGAGTGCTTATCATCGGAATTCTTGTATACTGCATCATCTTGGCAGGAAGGTTAGTTTATGCTTGCGTATCTGGACTGATTTATTGCGACCCTTTATCCACTTGAGAGTTGGACACTCACATAGCAGATTGGTTGCTAAATCAAGATTATACATTTAAATTCAGCTATTTACTATGTCTTTTTGTCGGTCTACTCTGAAATTAAGTGCTAATATCAATATGCCATCTTCCAACTGCAGCACCGAATTTCAAAAGGTTCTGGCAAGCTCTTTAGCCAATTTAATGAAATAAAATTCTATATAGCTAGGAACCATTCTAAAATAACCTATATATTGTAACATAATCGCCAGAAAGGCACTTAGCCCTTAGTCTGCTTAAATCGCCGTCCAATAAAAACAATTAACATGGCGTATACGCTATTAATTTCGACCTAGAGTGGATTCAATTTCCGCTGGTGGCCCATCTATTGTGGCATTAAAGTAAAATACTCGGAAAAAGCCATGCCCTTTTCTCTCTTTCAAGCCATTTTGCTGCGCTTTTCCTTTGGCTGACTGGCGCACTCACACGTACAGCTAAAAGATTTTCCCGTTCGGTAATAGCAGGTGGTGCAGGTCGGGGTTTAAATGAACTTTACACCGCTGCAGCTTAGCGAGTCAGGCTGAAATTTTTCAATCCCACCCACTGCGAAGGCCAAAAATGGGTGTGAGCATATCAGGCAGGTCGGTGGCGTATACGCAATATTACAGACATTTAAGCTGCAATTGCTTAGCGAATATTCCCCATATTCGAGCCAACCAAAACTCAAATAATATATATATTTTTAACGCTTTTAAATTTAAGTTTTGCAAAGTGCTCATCTAAGCTAAGCTAGAAATGTAATATTTTACATTTAATTAAATGTCAACGTGGCTTCCAAACAAATTATTTTCCCAATTTAAACTGGAAAATTTATATACTCCCTTCGTAAGCCCACCAATATTTCCTGACTACTCTATGTAAACAGCCATTAATCAATGCATCCAAAAGAGTAACCCCCTAGTCTAAGCCACGAACCCAGCCACACACATTTATTTTGTTTTGCACTCTTTTCCCATTTTTTCCCAACAAACCATCTGCAGCCCCTGCAGCTTTCTATGCACTTTAAAAATGCAACCAGTTGGCGAGGGACGAAGTGCCGGGGGGGGGGGGTTAATGGCGGAGGGAGCAAGGACAGATACTCGTATCTATGAAAACGCTGGCGTAAAACGATGAATGGAATCAACACCAGCCTCGACCCAGGACAAGGGGATTTAACTTTTGTAGCGGCATGGGAGGTTCCAGGGGGTCAGAGGAAGGATCCAGGGGCCAGGTCAGCCCAATTCAAACATAGTGATGCGAAAGGCAATATTTTATATACCTAGATGAGGTGCGGGAAAGTCGTAAAAAAATGAATAGTTGGTTAGGGCTCCTACTAGATATATATCATTTCATATATTTCCTTAACTGAACAGTAACCCTATTGAAATACTTATGCAGCCTCAAATATAATTGCGGTTATATTAAGTTATTCTGGAAAAATTGAATTAAACAATAATATTGTATATAGATACTAGTATTTATTTATCTAGATAGAACCATCTACTACTATATAGGCACCTCCAATTGCTGAGCACACATGGCATCGCTTTTATGCGTGACTTCTATCTTTGCGTACTATGAAGTGAATGAAAATGAAAAGCAGTTAATGCTCAAGTCACGGAAAAAGCGTAAATGGAAAAGTTAAACGCATTAATTATTTATTTATCGTTTTATCGTGTTCAAGTGTCGGTGAACTTGCTCACTGTTCATCGTTCGTTGCCCGCCTGGAAATAAAACAAAAGGAAAACGCCAAACGAGGGCGAAAAGCATTAACAACGACAGCTAAGCAAATTGTGCGCAAGTTCGTAATCCTTCCTGAAAGGCAGCATCAGAAGGACACGGAGGCAAATGACTAGGTAGCTTTAAAATGTGTTAAAAATGCTGAAATGACTTAATAATTCAGTTCTAAAACAGTTGAATCAATATGAGATAATTTACCTATAATCATTTAAGGAGCTCAGAAAAAGTTAAGGCGCAATATCTAATATTTTAAAACATTTTCAAGTTCCAGTGATATTTTCAAAAGAACATTTCTCAGTGTAAAAGTAAAAAGAGGCGTTGAAAGAAGTGGTAGAGAGCTGGTCGGGGGTGGCCATTTCGCACAACTCGTTGGGCTCAGACGCTGGAATTGGCCCCGTCCCAGCTGCGGAGATGGCCAAAAGCTGGAGATCAACGGATGAGCGGCTGAATTGAATGGAGGAGAGCTGGCGGTACTGGCGCCCTTTATCGCCCCAATTGAAAATGCCATTAAAACAATGCATCCAAAAGAAATTGTTCAAGTTTCGCTCGGTGACCAGATTTAGTCAGAACTTTATAAGAAACTTAACTGGGATATAACGATTTAATTGAAAGCGGAATATGGGTTGAATAATAAGCAAGCTAAACAAGACACTTTATTTCCAAGTTTGTGCATATCTTGAGAGTTTCAAGCCACTTTCATGTTTCTTAATCTGAACAAATTTAATTGGCTAAACCAGCAAAAGAAACATTTGGAACAATATATGTAGATAAATTTAAATATAGTTTTCACTTTCATCTTTGAGCTTTATTTTATTTATCTATGACTTAATTGTTGCTTTCCTTAATTGCGAATATATCTGCAACATCTTAAATCAGAAGCGATTGTTACATATAAGAACTCAAAGTTTGTGAATGGCTAACTATTTAATTAAGAAATATTTCTTTTCCCTTTCTAGAATCCATTTTAAGAGCAACGAATTCATTTAAATGCACCCCATTCAGCTTCAACATTTCCTGGCTCCTTGTTTGCCATTTAAATAATTACAATAATTGGTTAACTTTGCAGCTCGCCGCTGATGTCGTCCCTCTGCGTGAAGGCGGTCACCTATCCGTGGATGTGGCTGTTCATGAAGAATGCCTACGAGGGCGCCCAGTGCGCCATCCGCTTGGCCACCGATCCCCAGCTGAAGGAAGTCACCGGCGAGTACTTCAAGTGAGTAGTTGCCATGGCCACTCCGCTGCACTCCGGTTTCTGTTGGCCGCATTAGCCAGCACTTTGTTGGCCACTTTCTGCAGCACGCCCCCCTCCCACCAAAAAGTCCCCTTTTTTTTTTGTTCGTTGCAGTGATTGCGAAATTGCGGCAAGTTCGGTGACGGGCCAAGACAAGGAGTTGGCCAAGAAGCTGTATATGCAAACCATAAAAACCCTCGAAAGCGTTACCAAGCTAACCGTCGACAGGGAGGAGTACGGCTTGGATTTGCAGCTGGAGATGGAGTCTGAGCTGAGGCTGGAGGAACCGGCGGAAGCGGAACCGGAAACGGAAACGAACCAGGCAGCGGATGAAAAGAAGTGGCAGGGGAATGGTGAGACGAAGCAGCCGTAGTCATTGGAGTGATTTATGCCTGGCACGCGGCCCGAGTTCCTTGGAGACTGCCAACTGCAACGTCTATTTGCATTCGGTTTAACAATTGCCGCATTAGGCAGCCTCCCCTCGCCCACCTCCCCCCTCCCCCCTCCCGCCATTTTATGTGGACCCCTGACTTTGTGGGGCTTCCCCGTTTTTCGCCGGAAATAAATGCAACTTTAATGTGCGAGCAGCCTGAATTTGCCGAGTTTGTACTTTTCGAGCAGCGTCGATGGGCTGAATACGTTGGTGCTTGAGCCTTTGATTTATTCCCAATTTAAAATGCCCTCGTTTGAGCGGGAATCCCTGCAAGAATCCCAGAATGGACAGTCGCAAGCTATTCGGGTGAATAATAGAAATGGATGGGGAGCTTTGGGAATTTTCAAAGGAGGCAGAATGGCTAAATCCCTTTTTCGAAGGAAAATATTTCTATTAAATCGTCATAGTTATTATAAAATTTATTTAATTTTAATTAAAATTCTTACTTGTCCTGCACATTTTCCAATCTAACTGAAATCATTTGCATTTCATTCGATACAACTAAAGTGCAGAGATTATTTCCATTCCCGACGCCATGCCCCAAATAAAATCCAAAATAGCAGCCCCGAATTGTAATCATATATTTGGCAGTCCAAATGCTGGAAAATCCATGGGCACCAGCTTGAATGGAGAATAGAGAATGAGCTAATTGCGAAATGTTTTTCGCTCCGTCTAAATTTGGCCCCCTCCCAGCGCCCGACTCCTGATCTCTGGGGCAAATGGCAACGCGTGCCAACAAACTGTTGATTACCAGCAACAACAACGAGGACTTGAACTCACACAAATACTCGCCTAAATATATGTTTGTATGTGTGTATATATGGCTGTACGGACGGAAAACAAACCAGAGATGCAAGGCCAATTATTTTTAGTTCAGCTAAAACCGATTTCCATTATAATGTGTGTACAATCTACAATGCGAGGCTTAGACGAGGACATGCCAGGGGCAGACAGCAGGGAGAATTCTACATTCCGAGGAGCCGGAACCCACATACACAGAGAACAAATAGACCGTTGTCTTACATCTTAATCTGGCTAATTGATTTAAAAATGTTTCTATTATGTTTAAATCCTGCTAAAACTTCATTTAAAATACAATAAATTAATAAATAAATTTATGGTCCTTACTCCTTCGTAGATATATTTCTGATTCCCCTATAATAAATACGTCAAAATTAAATATTTTCAATATTTTATCCAATTCAGTTGAGATATTACTCCACAGTAGTTTTCTATGTAGCAGGACACATGCAACTGTCTCGACGCAGCCCCGCTTTGTATGCTATGGAAAATCTCTTTATTATATTACGTGCGACGCTTTTGTTGTCAGTTGGCAGGCGGCACAGCACCAGCAACAAAAGCCATTCACCCCCTTTTGGAAAAATGGCCTCCCAAGACCCACAGCCACCCACCTTCCGCACACATCCGCCCCATTTTTGCCGGGGGGACGGGGTAAGCGCCATGTGTTGCTAGAGCAATTTTATGCTTCCCTTTTCGAAGTTGCTTCGTTTGACTGGCCCAGTTCTTTCCGCCCATTTTTCCCCATTTTTCTGATTCTGCGAAATGAAAAGCTCTTAGCGTGGAAAAGCGATTACGATGCTGGCGAAAAGCTTTACGTTTCCGGTTACCTTTCCGCCGCAACGTGTTACCGTAATGTGCATTTTACGCGCTTCAGTTTGGCCAACCAAAAGGGGGATCCCCGGAGTTCCTCGAGCTACTGACCTCCGGTGTGGCGTGTGCATTCACTGAAAGGCGCAAAATCACTGCCGCTGATTTTTTCCAGTGCAGATTAAAGCTTTTCGGGAGCAACAGTCGCCCATTAAAAGCCCGCTCACTTGACTCTCTTCGAGTGGCACACTTGTCTCTTAAGTTTCGACTGCTCTTTACTTCTTCTTTTAAGACTCAAAATATTACGTATACGTAAACAATATTCGGTTTGCCTATTTTATTTTTTATTTGAAATAAATATATAAAATGTATCAAATATTTTTGGTAGGAATTAAGAGATGTAATTTATGTTATTTTTTAATTTAATTTAATTTTAGTTATTTTAACTAACTTGCAAACTTATATTATTATTTTACATGTATAATTAGAAAGATACCATTTTTGACAATATTACTTAATATTTTAATATTCTATAAGTAATCCTAATATGCAACTACTTACGCTCTAAGCTAAATATGAAATAAATAAATTATTTAAGTTTTCTTTGTTTAAACCTGTCTACCCTGGCAGCTCTTATGCGTAACCTATCCTAATTCTGAGCAAAAGTGGGCCGCTTCTCTTCGTTACAACTCCCAAGCTTTCAAGACACCTGTGAGAAAATGAGAAAGCTTGGCGAGCATGGCTTTCACCTCTGCCACAGCCGGATTGTAAACAAACGCCCAGCCGAAATCGAGAAGAGTAAATAAACAATCGAAAAGAGGCCAAAATAAAATAGAATCAAAATCAAATTGAGGAAGCGCGTCAAGAACGCCAAAAATGTGGCAAGTGATGCGTTGCTTGAACACAGCATCCTAGGAATCGCAAACATTCTGCCCCCCAAATGCTCTCCCATCGGAGAATCTCTCTGGTGGATTTGTGGGGGGGGGGGAGGGGTTCAAAAGAGAGCATAAACCCGAGTCCAAATCGAGAGTTGAGTTGAGCTCGGCAATTTCATTTGGATTTTGCCTTTTCAGCCGCTGCTGCTGATTTTTGCGATTGCTGGCCTGGCTGCCTTTGGAAATTTCGCTTCAGTTGCGCGGCGGTCGACGCGAAGTGCAAACGTGCGAAGTTTTCTCGTCTTTTTTTTGGCCTCAGCGACAGAAACAGCGCAACGTGGACATGTCCACGATGCTGCCACACAAATAGGAAAACAAGGAAAGGAAAATACTACGACACACACACACGCACACACACGCGCTCAGAAACGGCAAACAAATATTGAAAATTCTAAGGAAAAGCGCCCGGGGAAATGGGGCACGAACGAAGGTGTGTTGGTACTCTAGCTGCTGTCCGTGTGCATATTAATTATTCAAATTAATTGCAAGACATTTTCAACAAGTCTATATATACATGTATATATACATTCGCCAAGTGTTGCATCTTAAATGAGTGTAAAAAATAATCGACGGAAAGTCGGGCAAAGTCGTCGAGGGATGCCAGCTGAAAACAAATTAAACCAAATGAATTTTCCCGAGAAACATTAAAATTTAAGTGTCACAGTTGGCGGCTCCTTGGCAGTTTCCCGAGTTTTCCGTGCTTTCCGAGCTTCCCAGTTCCTGTTATTATATCATCCTGTGCATAAGTGGAGTGCTTTTGTTGCTAATTTGCTACGTTTCGTTGTTGGTGGTCGTGAGTGGTAGTTTTGTGCTCAATTCGTGTCTTTACGAGGCATATAATTATTATATGCTAGCTATTCGAATGGTAAAATAAGTATATACTATATGGCACCATTCATTTATAGAATGGCTTGTTAAATGCGTGTATCATTTCAACGGGGTCCTTTTCAATGGTTCTTGGAACTTGGAAAGGTTTAAATTTATAGTGACTGTGCGTATTCTTATATTACTAAGTGCTTTAATAAACTAATAATAGTACTTACATGATATTCATATAATTACTTTACAAATACAAATTTTGACCTTATACTTAGATATATATTTGTCAGCTTAGATCTGTATTGTTAATTAATCTGAATATGTGTACATTTAGCTAATCCTCCTTACTGAGTGCCACCTGTACCATTGTCCTGACACGCTTCAATGCAAATGTTTGTCTGCGCCCGCGCCCGTTAATATTTATTTGCTCCTTTGGGCGGGTGGAAAACGCACTCCCACTTCGGAGTCCACCATCCACTTGAGCTAGAAAAACAAACAGAAACACATTCGAGTTGTTCCCTGGCCTTGGTGTTTATATGGCCGGTGCGTCAGGCTCAATAAACTGGAACCATTATCGCATCTACACGCTTCTCTGGAGATTCATAACAAGCCCAATTTCGATTTAACATGTTTCAATTTAAGTTAAGCAGAAGAGGCGCTGTAATTTCTAAATATATCTTCAGAACTTTATTCATTTCATTTCGAAAGACCTTTAAAAGATGGTTCATCATATATGTAAATCCAAATATATTATCTAATATATCCTCATTAATATCCTTCTTCTAAGATGATACTTTTTTCGCGCACTGTATAGGATTTTCTTGGGCTCCACCCGCAGTGGAATTTGAACTTGGCGTGGCATCATCGGCGCATCTCGTTCTCGCTTTCGCTCCCGGCTTGGAATTATTATCACCTTTCTAATTATCTATCGATGATAATGGTGATGCCATGCGATGCCCCCTCTCTATCGCTCCCCGTAGCCCCGTCTCGTTCTGTTTTCTTATCAGACTCGAAAAGAGCCCGCGACTTTTGCGTCGACTGTGACTATTTGCATTTCGCTACGTTCTGTGTTTGTTTCACATGAATCTAAGAATTTGAATTCTAATAATATTCCAACAAATAAACATGTGAGTACGGGTGGCACAGCCTCCAAAAAAAAAACCAACCGATAACCGAGGGGGATAACAATAAAAAAAACACATGAAACAACAGATTTCAACTAACTTCTTGTTTGGCCATTTACATTTCAAACTGGAGAAGTTTGAATATCATAATTTTGTTTTTGGTTTCCAAAATAAATAGATGTTAGTGTTGCAATTTATTTTGATTTCAAGCATAGCAGTTAATGAGCAACATTTTAAATTAACAACTACACACTATTTTTTTGGTGCAATTAATGAACTCAAATTTGTTTGGTTTTTTCGGCAATATGCCGCTGTTATTTATTGATCAATTTAAAATCTAAAAATATGTTCAAAATACTTACATATTATTAGGGTAACGAATTTTACGAAATTGTTTCAGAGTCATTTTCAGTTGATTCGAAAATATATATATTGGTATAATTTTGAATTATTGATTCGGTTATTTATGCTAATCCATTAGGGATCGACATTTAAATTCCAAATATATATTTCTTTAAAATCGAATACGTTTTATAATTTTTTGTTATTTCCTTGCCATTTTAAGTAAAAATCCATAATTTCTTTCCATTCGCTGACAACATCTGCACGCTTGGCACAACTTCAGTAACCGTCACAATGAAAGGAAATCACCTTGGCCCTGGGGCCGTCTAACGGTAACGGGAAAATCGCTTATCAAACCTCAAACCACCAACCCCCATCCCGCACCACCTGAGTTGGCCCAAACTACACACACCCCCCCCCCCTCTCAGGTAGTTTTCTCGCACAGCCTTGACAATGACAACGAGCGAAGAAATGGGCGCTAAATGGGCGCGCTCGAAGCGTAGAAAGAGTGCAGAAGGGGCAGAGTAGTGGGAGAAAGGGGAAGAAAGGCCGATGGTGGCGGAAGGTGGGGTTCGGGGGTATATTGAAGAGTGCGTCCGTTACAACAAACAAACAAAGGAAACAAACAAACTGGGCAACAAATGGCGGGCAAGGGCGGGGTAGTAAGACTATGCCGGGTCGAGTGCTTTGGTTCATGGCTCACACTCACACACGTCTCAGCCGCTCACTCTCTCTCTCACTCTGTTGTCATCTCGCTCTGCAGCACTCTGGCCTTGTCTTTCTCTATACATTCGTCTACACTGGAATAAAAACATGTACTTAGTTTCTCTTTTACAAAATATTGCTATGAGGTAATTATTTCTTTTCAGAACACAACTTACTTAAAATTCATATTTTACATTTTGGAAATTTATTAAAAAAAAAGAACATTTTATTACATAAAAAATAGATCTAGACAAGTACTTATTAACCATACAAATTATTAAATATATTTTTTGGTGTATGTATTTAGTTGATTTAAACGAAAATATTTTCTTTAAAATAAAAACAAAAATACTTTTAATGTATAATAAAAGCTAGATGTTAAAGGTTAAATATGTGTTACTTAAAGTATTATCAACTGCATTAAACAGCAATTAATGTTAATTCTTCCTGTATTTAGTTATGTATTTATTCATTCATTTCAATTATTTTCCCCAGTGCCGTCAAACGGGTTTTGAGTTGTTTTTGCGCTGGCTACTGGGTCTCAGTTTGAGTTTGGGCCTGGGTTTAGGTATGGGTATGGGTTCGGGTTGGGGCTCTTTATGGGGTTTTGTGTCTGGGTCTGAGACTGCGACTGCGACTACCACGACTGGGACTGGAACTGGGATTGGGAGTGGGAGGGGGTCTCTGGCATCGTCGGCGGCTTTGGCAGTCAGTTGGCCAAGTCAGTTGCTCTTTTGGCTTAACAAACTCAGAACGTGCCGCGGCGACGATGGCGGAGACATCGAATTGCAGCGCATAGAATAAAATAGACAGCAGGAGCTGAAATCGAGGCAAGCGAAAGAGCAAGAGTTGGGCTTAGTCATCATGTCCAAGCGGCATCCGTCGGATGCAAGGCGCTGAAAAGGTTCTCAAATTCACGACTAGTGTGTATGTGACGGATAAATTATTAAGTGATATTCGCTGGCATCGCCGCTTGTTGCTGTTGTTGTTATGTATGTAAATGGCGAATGTATCTCTTGGATACCATAACGTATCTTAATATCGAAATGTGTGTACGTGTTTTAGCCTTGACTTTAGGCCTCTGCGCTGCGTCATTTGCGTGTGATGGTGCTCCAATTTCGGCTATTTCACGCTGATGGTATCTTTTTTTTTTTTTGTCCAAAAAGCACTTGAGGATTGTGGAGCGCCGGAGCGGAGGAGCAGCCTCCATGCTCCGCCACCAGATGCCAGGAAAGGCACTTCAATTGAAATTCAAAACGCACTCGGCTCCCCATCTGCGACTTTTGACTGATACACCTACTTAAAAACAACAACGAAAATCCAGAAAAGCGGAGAAAAAGCGGCGAGATACAAATTTTAGAAAGTTGCCTGGCAGCCAGCCGAGTATCTCGTTTTGTTGTTCTTCTTTCACAATTTCTTCTTCGCTTCTTTTAATTTCTCTCTCCCTTTCTTTTGCCGCTTCTCATGGCATTCCTTTCATGGCCAGCACACATATTTGCCGTCATGATTTTTTAATTATTTTTTAATGCCTCACACACACACACATACACACACACTCCACTCCATAAATGGGTCACAAACAGGCAGGGCACTTCAAAATAATTGGTAGGAATTCAAATCGCCCCGCGCAAGTTTCCCAGGGCGATCTTATCTTTCTAGTTTTTCACATCGCAATTAGCAACCAGTTTTTTTTTCGTATATAAATATAATGACAGTGTACATATGGCCAATCGAGGTATACGTAATGGCTATTGAAGCGGCGAATCGACTGCCGTATTATTTATGGCTCCATTGTCTCAGTGATGCACGTTTGCCATGACCTAACTTACTAATCCCCAATACACACAGTCTGTTATCCTTTGAATTAGAAATCGAATTTATTTGTTGTTCAGAATGAATACATTCTCAAATACTTTGTGTCTTAGCTTAAAGGGAATATTCAAATTTGATACGAAATGCTTGACGAACGTATCATTTATGAATCCGTAGGTATCAGTTCTCAAAAGTTCAACTATTTCCCGTTACTAAGCAAAGGGCATTTATTGTGAAACTTGTAATGGCTTTATGTTTAATCCTTCTCCACTATCCTTGCAGTTAGTTTCCATGATCCAGAGGCGGCGTGGTGTGGTGGCAAATCTGGTGCATATACCTCATCTGGACACGTAGAGCCGTGACCGACTGCAATCCTTGAACCGCAAAACCGATTCCGAACCGCAGTCGAAACAGAAGGCAGCCAGAGCAGTGTAAGGATAACGGTGGCAGGAGCAAGCAGCATTAAACTTACGTTCGTCCTTGGCATTTGCAATAACAAGCGAAGGGGCTGAGGGCAGGAAGCCCCGAGAAATCACTGCAAGCGAAGCGGAAAAGAGGAATTTTATTGAATTCGAGGGCAGAACAGGACAGGAGCTCCGTGAGCGAGGGGATTTCCGCACCATTGCAATCCTGGCGCAACGCAACCACAGCACCTCCAACGGCAGCAGCGCAGCCAGCGTCGGCAGCGGCGTCGGCAGCGTTCCCGTTATCATGGAGGGTCCTGAAGTCACATTCCTTTTCCAATTCGGCAGCGTGCGCGATGCGGTCTGTGTGCCCGCCAACTCGCTGACCCTCAAGACGCTCAAGGACCTGGCCTGCGATTTCATCAACACAAAGGTGAGGCCAGGGGTGAACCAAAGTGAATCATTTCGACTTACATCTGTGCAGGATTCAAGGACATGGACAATATTTGAGGGAGTATTTGAGAGAAGTCGCACACAAACTATATATTTCCAAATGGTTCTTACTGAACAATGTATCCTTTGGTATTAGAACGCTACCAAAGAACTAGTAAGCTCCCAAAACAGCAAAGGAGGTCAACATCTGAAGCCATTTAGTTAATTATGCAAGGTCCTTCCAGTAAACATGTCAATTGTAGAATATTTAAACAGAAGTCAAATGGTCAACATTCTGTGCAGTTGGCCCATAAGTTACAGTGGTTTTATGCAAAGAAAGAAAAAACACAAACAGATATTTGAATGCAATAGTAATTTAATGAAATCAACCCTTCTTAACTTTGAAGTTGAGGCAACACAAAATAATTTCTCTCAAGTAGTTTTTCAATAAAACTACTAGAATGAAGTCATTGCACACTGTATTTCTAGCAGACAAGTGAAAAGGTCGGATTAATCCATGTATGTGTGCACAATAATTGCTTTATTTCATTAAGTAAGTCCAAGTTACATAGGCATGTACTCGTTTCCGCATGGCCCGTTCACCACCCCCCTCGCACTACCGTGACGCAGCTACCCATGGCCAATTCAATTAACCAGGCCGCAACTGGTGGCGTTCCTAAGTTCCATAACCATCCATTGCCAACGACAGCTGCTCCCGGCACGACTCCTTCCGTTCCCAGCCGGCTATCCAGCTCCAAATGCGTACAACTTTTATCCAGACGAGGGGGGAGATGTAGTGAATGGTTAATTTGGTTTGGACAGGATCTAAGACCCATGGACCTTTAATTGTGCCTTGCATATGTATGCGTACATGTCTCCGACATGACTGGCAGTAGATTTTATCAATTAACTCCAGAAAAGCTGGCATTTCATCAAGTCACACAATGGTTTATGGATTTCCGTAAATATTCCAATCACTATAATCATCCCACAATTTAGCTTCCTTCTAGCCTTACCATATATGGCGTTTCAGCTCAATAAATATTAGCAAAGCTACATAATAAACCTATAGGTCATTACATTTTTTCTAATTTGTAAGGGTATTTGCAACTGTGTAGATATAAAGCAAACAAAGCACCAATGTTAAGTTCATATCAATTGAAATCAATACGAAATTTTGTGCATATGGCAGGCTGGATCTTATCGGGCAATCAATTAAGATACGAATATGATATGATAATGGTTCGGCCAATGTAAAAATAAGCGTTAAACGAAGCCGAACATCACAAATGGTCAATGCCCATGTCATTGCCATTGCCACAATCACTTAACCAAACGCATTCGTAGTGCTCACAGCTCACATCCTGCTGGTTCATTTCAGATCCCGGACAGTGGACTCACATACCTCTCGGAACGCATTCTCCTCTTCGTCCACGACTACAGCACCCCGAATGTGCTGCACATCATCAACTCGGCAGCGGAGGTGGTGGACGAGACCCTCGTGGAAATCGTGCTGACCGCCAGTCGTAAGTAGCCAGGGATTCCAGTCACTTCAATAGGGTGACACATTCGTCGACGGACATCACTCATTCAATTCATAAACTTGCAAAGGGTTGAGTTGAGTTGAATGTGTCGAAGTTGTGACAAGACAGTTTAATTCGCAACAGATATAGTAAAAAATTGAGCTTTATTCGATACATCTATAATTATTCAAATGTGTCAAGATTGTTAACTACAAAGTTATTCTAAACAAAGTTAAAAATCAATTACTATTACTTACGATACTTAACAACCATTAGAAAAATCCATTCTAAAGTTATGTTTCTATATTTGTAAAGATTGTAGAGTTGCATTATCATATATGTTACTGCCTGCTAAAAATCATATTCACTTTGCAAACTAACTCTTATTGCTTACTCCTATGGCGAAACCAATTTTAAAGTATCTTTTTCTCGCCCACACTGCAGCCATCCTGTATCCGACCTCCGAGATGCCGACCCTCAAGCCGCACAGCCTGAATGTGCATTCCTACAAGGGACCGACCTTCTGTGATTTCTGCGGCGAGATGCTGTTTGGTCTGGTGCGTCAGGGCCTCAAGTGCGACGGTATGTGATATCAGAGGGGGGGGTTCAGAGCTATTTGACTAATCTCCAAGCGTGTCCTTGCATTCCGCCCACAGGATGCGGCCAGAACTATCACAAGCGGTGCGTGGTGAAAATCCCGAACAACTGCAATCGCTCCAATGACGCCACCTCGAGGCGCTCCTTTACGCTCCAGGCGCCCCGCAGTCCGTCCGGCAGCTCCCAGCAGTCGCTCGTCTCCACGGAGGACTCGACCGGACGGAACGACTCGAGCAGCTCACTGGTAAAGCGCATGTCGGACCTTATGAATGATATTATTAAGCATTGACAGCCAGACAGGACCTTTCATATTCGCTATCATAAGCATATACAGTGTGTGTGAGTGCGTGTGAGTGTGTGTGAATGAATGTGTGTGTGTACGACCTTTAAGGGTGGTGGTAGTTGATAGTTTCCGCCTGTCCCCACTGCGCGTATTTTAAATTGTACTTAACGTGGCTCACACTTTTAATTTGTATTATTTTCACGCTTTTCTAATAAACTTTTTATACTCCGCACATTAAATGCTTTATTAACTATTTAGAAAACACGTAGGGGGGTTTGAAAGATGCACTTAAGTATAACAGGGGATAACATTCAAACTATCTGAAGTCAGTGAAATTAAGGATACAGTTTAAAAAGTCACTTTTCTTGCGTTCTGATAGATAAACATCATCAGCAAAAACATTTCTTTCTTTATAAGTACTTTTCTTAAAACGAGCATAATTTCCCAAAAACACCGAAACCATTTCAAAATTTTTGCTACCAGTTCCTCGAATTCCTTCCAAAAGGAATTCTGGAAAGAGGTTTCAAGAGAAGCCGGCCAAATTATGAAAATTCGTTTTGGCCAATTAACGCTATTAAAGAGGCCCTGCCCGCAGGGAATACCCCATGCGCATCCATCCCCAGAGCCTCTTAATTTGCTAATGAAGTAACCTGCCTTCCACAATTCCCAGAATATCCCCGGTCGCCATCAAAGGACTCATTCGTCGGGCAGCCGGAATGGACTGATGGTGCTCCGTATTCCGCACACATTCATGGTGCACACGTACGGCATACCCACGGTGTGCCAGCTGTGCAAGAAACTGCTCAAAGGACTCTTCAAGCAGGGCCTCCAGTGCCGGGACTGCCAGTACAATACGCACAAGAAGTGCATGGACAAGGTGCCCCACGATTGCACGGGTGAGGCGCAACTGAGCCAGCTGCAGATCCAGGCCGGCGCCAAGGAGCGAGACAACTTCTTTCGCGAGGAGTTCGACGACAGTGACGGCGACGACGGATCCGAGTATGGCAAGTACAAGTCGGCCATGTCGAGCGGTGTCAATCTGGTGGCCGGAAGACCTAGAGAAGCACCGAAAGCCCTCACAAATGCCCACAACTCGCCGCCCGAACTGGTCAATGGAGGACTGGTCGATGATTCCAGCGTTAGTGGTGGTGAGACCAGTAAGTCCAGTAGCGACGGCCAGTCGGAGCAGTCGCAATCCTCCACCTCCTCCTCGCCGAGTGCCAATATCCCGCTGATGAGGATCGTCCAGTCCGTCAAGCACACCAAGAAACGCGGTGGGCAGGCCCTTAAGGAGGGCTGGCTGGTGCACTACACCTCGCTGGACAAGGCAGTAAAGCGCTACTACTGGCGTCTGGACTCCAAGACCATCACACTGTTCGTCTCGGAACAGGGTAGCAAGTACCACAAGGAGCTGCCGCTGGCGGAGCTTCTGTCGATCGAAAGCCACCTCGGAGATCCACGGCCGGAGTGCAACTACTGCTTCGAGCTGCGCCTACCCAATCTCAGCTACTTCGTTGGACAGGATCCGCAGGTGGGCGCCAAGGAGGAGCAGGCCGTCAGATTACCCCCGCCGGACAGTGGAATTGGCAGTGACATTGCAAAGAGTTGGGAGACTAGCATCCGGCAGGCCTTCATGCACGTCACCAATACGCGTAGGTAGTCCAAATATGTTTGTAAACGGCGCATCAGCACGCTTTGTTTCCTTTCCAGAATGCTGCGAATCGGAGGAGCAGGTCCAGGATATGGGCCAGCTGTACCAGATCTTTCCGGACGAGGTGCTCGGTTCCGGGCAGTTTGGTGTGGTCTACGGCGGCGTGCACAAGAAGACGCAACGCGAGGTGGCCATCAAGGTGATCGACAAATTGCGCTTTCCCACCAAACAGGAGGCGCAGCTGAAGAACGAGGTGGCCATCCTGCAGAACATCTCGCATTGCGGCGTCGTCAATCTGGAGCGAATGTTCGAGACTCCGGAGCGGATCTTTGTGGTGATGGAAAAGCTCAAGGGCGACATGCTGGAGATGATCCTGTCGCATGCGAGGGGCCGCCTGAGTGAACGGGTGACCAAGTTCCTGATCACCCAGATCCTGATTGCCCTCAAGTACCTGCATTCGCAAAACATAGTCCACTGCGATCTGAAGCCGGAGAACGTGCTGCTCTCCTCGGACGCCGAGTTTCCGCAGGTGAAGCTCTGCGACTTTGGCTACGCCCGGATCATCGGCGAGAAGTCCTTCCGGCGCTCGGTGGTTGGCACTCCGGCCTATCTGGCACCGGAGGTGCTCCGTAACAAGGGCTACAATCGATCTCTAGACATGTGGAGCGTGGGCGTCATCATATACGTGAGCCTGAGCGGCACATTCCCGTTCAACGAGGAGGAGGACATCAACGACCAGATCCAGAACGCGGCCTTCATGTATCCACCAAATCCCTGGAAGGAGATCTCCTCCAATGGTGAGTGTAGGGGCTAAGCACGAAATTCAAGTCCAGGCTCATCAATGAATCCCTTTTGGTTTTCCCCAGCCATCGACCTGATCAACAACCTGCTGCAGGTGAAGCAGCGCAAGCGGTACACGGTGGACAAGAGTCTGCTGCACTACTGGCTGCAGGACAAGCAGACGTACCGCGATCTCCGGAACCTGGAGGCCCAGGTGGGTGCCGGCCGGTATCTGACCCACGAGGCGGATGATCTGCGCTGGGACTGCGCGGGCGACATGTGACCTGGCTGTGAGCCCGAGGCGATTCTCGAGAGCACCACCGAGTTAATCAGCTGCAGCGCCAACACCACCACCGAAAGCTATCGTCGATCTCCGGCGGACTGCGCCGGATGCCATCGGCTGTCGGATTGCGGGAACTCACCCAAATCGGAGGCCATGAGCGACAGGGCGCTGAAATGGATGCGGTTCCACCTCTGCCGGCACATCAAATAGCAGTACAACCTTATTGCCTAGCCCATAAGTTTATCCTATCTCTCTAACTCGCTTCTCGATTGATATCCGCTAAACAAACGAACTCTTCTTACCACTTACCACTTACCACTTACCACTTACAACTTACAACTCTGTGTGCTAAATTTTTCTCTAGAATCAAAATTAGTCGATAGCTTTAATTTGTTAACCACCTAAAGGCAACTCTTATGAATAATACACAAATACTTAATATACTTATGTGAAAATAAAACCCAGACGTAACTGCGAAGCTCAGATCCAGTTTAGTACCAATGGCCATAAGTTACAGGAAGAACCCAAAAACCAAACGAATGGCAGAGAAATATAGCTGAATAAACAACGCTTGACAATTAAGAGACCCACTTCGCGCTTTTACTTACAGTCGCGGGCAAATAAATAGGTAGCATTGTCATATTTGGGGTTAATTTGAAAATATATAATTCATTTTGTTAGCTAATTTAATATTTAATTAATATTTAATATTAATTTATAAAGTATTGCTTAGTATTTTAATTGTAATATTTTCAAATTAGATCATGCTAATTTGTACTATTTTTTGTAGTTCGAAATGACTATATATGTATGTAGATATTTTTCACATATGTAGTAAACAAGTGTATCTTCATATTTTGAATATATTTTTCCACCCATGACTGTTTGTCACCGGTAATGGAAGTGTCTACAACTTAAGGTGCTCCAAAAGATCACTGGCCTGCAACGGTGGACCCCTTTCTCGCCGAAATTTCAATGCTTTCCAACATTTCTTGTTCAGCATTTCAGCAGTAAAGATGCATTTTATTGTGCCTCAGTGCTTCATAATGGCAATTCTTGCCGGGATTAGCCAGCAGGGCGATGACTTCAGCACGCCCAGTGTCGCCTGGTTGGAATATCAGCGGGAGAGATTCGGTATGAGCAGTAATCCTTTCTTGTTTGGGTCCACCAAGGCACCAACAGTCCCAAATGTAGAGGTGGTGACCCCGAAAGTGGAGACTACATCCAGGAAACATTCATCCAGCTCAACCGAAAACGCAAATCCGGAATCGGAGGAGGACGAGGAATCCACGGAGCCACCAAACGAAGATGAGGAAGTTGGGGTGCCCAGCGTTCAAGGATTCTTCAAGTTTCTAAAGGACATGCAGAAAACTTGGATCAAGAAATCGACTCTCACTTTCGGAAAGAAAATAAAGTTGCTTCAAAACCTACGAGATAATCTTATAAAATTGATAGGTTAGTTTTATAGGTTTTAAGATCTTATATGTTGCCTTATTATAATTAATCTTCTGATTTTGTAGAGCAACAGTTCTCGGTTCTTTGGCAGCCACCAGAGCGAAAAAGGAGACGTCGACGTGGAATTTTGGATGACTCGGAAATAGACTTTCCGCCTGAGGCGGCAATCATGAGCATCAACTTTTTGACATTCGCCGTTTTCCTCATTAAGCTCGTTATGGTATGTTGGAATTTATATTGAAATATTTATATGTATAATTAATTTTCTAATATTGCAGCAAGTGGTTAAAATTGTAAAAAGCAAACATGTTACCTTTTCTGGATTTACCTTTTCACCAGAAGCTGCAAGACGTCCATAAAGTATTACCACTGCTTAAGTTTGACACGTAGTTTAGATTTTAAATATATTCTTTTAAAATGAAAAACGAATTTTCGTGAAACAGAAAACTATTTTAGAATTTATAATAAGTAGTCTGCTGCTTAGAACAATGATATATTAATCTTTCTTATGTTTACCAGATCTAGATTTAAATTTTATGAGTTAGTTTAGTCAAAGGTTAGTAAATGTTTTAATATTAAATGCTGTCGAAACCAATTTTCAAAATTTGAACTATCGATTCTTATCGACTATTCGATTTTGGCTGGAATCGGCTTTCATATCACTCAGCTTTCGTCCATCGCATGTCATCTGTTTTGTTTTCCACACGTGCAACATTTGAATTGTTTCTAAAAGCCAGAAAAATTCAAATATAACGCAGTAACAATGGAAGATAAAATTATAATAGAATCCGTATGCGATCATAAAAGAGACGAGAACATACCTACCATACGTAAGTTAACAAGTGCAGCCATCAATTAGGAAGAAAATATACAATCTCACCTTCCATCCATAGTGAAATTCCAGAATGGATCTCTTTTGGGCGACGCAGATTTCAGCATGGTAGAGAGCACCGTAGATGGCAAAAAGCATGCCTTAGTATACGCGGGTGACCAGGTGTACACGGGCGAGGTGAAGGATAGCGAGGAAGTCGATACCTACATTTTCATAAGGAACAAATTAACCAACAAAGTTAAAGTCGTGCCAGTGCAAGAGGCATTGATGTACAATCACGTTTACAAGAAACTGGAGCGACAGAAGAGAACGGGTCCCACGATGAGCCGGGAGCACGCCAACAAGAAGCTGCTCAAGGAGTTTGGAGGGCGCAAGGCATCCCGCTTCGTGGACAACCGCGAACAGATGATGGTCAACGTGGAGGTGATGCGTCAGGATCTGGACGAAACGGTGAATTCGAGCATGCTCAACGAAGACGAAGAGGACGGCACCCTGGGTGATGTGAGCATCAACAATGAGGAGTACCTGGCCAGCATTGTGCCCGAGTTCAACAAGGAGGCAACCAAAGTGGACGAAGTCTACGCTGTGGAAAGTTTGATCCCGAGCTCTCTGCTCGAACGTCTCGAGGAGGAGGCCAAAGTGGTGTTCTCCACGCCTGTGCAGACTCTACCGTATGTAGTTTGGTAAAAGCAGTAACATTTAAATGTTAAAATTTCTGTTCCTTGCAGCATTAAATCGGAATACCTCAAGTCATGTTTGGCCAAAATTCAGGAAAATCCCGTTTCATCCAAGCGAGACTTCTTGCACATTAAACTTATCATCTACATGGACGCCTTGCAGTCGCTAATTTCCCTTCGTTCGCGTCAAATGCAAAAGGCTGAGCTCTCTGGTATCACGGAGAAGATCGAGAATGATATACGCCATCGTTTTGCGGATCCCAATGTGGCAAAGAAGGGAACTCGCACCAATTTCAGCAGTGAAAAGGCACTGACACACTTTATTGTGATGGCCCTGCTCCTCAGTGAGAAGTTCGAAGTGGACATCAATGTCCTCTCCCGTGCTTTGGCCACCACCAAGGCTCGGATCAAGCAGTACGCCCACATTGTGAACGCTCTGCCAAAATCCAATTCGGACATCCTTAGCCTGCGCCTGCCCAGCAAGGTTCCGGCTCTAAAGTCGGGCCGTCGCTTCCAGCGCAAGAAGTAGGAGTATCTTCAAGGACACCGCGCCCGCCATCGATTTAACAAACCCTGGCGCGCCAATTACATTTATTGCATCCAGGTACTTCTGATTTTGTTATTTTGGGCAATGCCAGAAGGAATATTATTATTCTAAACGATAGAAGGTTTTGATAAACTAAAATAAATAAAGAAATAAGAGAAAGACCATTAAAGTTTAATTTTAACAAATGCCTGGGAATTTAAATCGATTTTAGACCAATGGCCAATTGCTGCCATGGAAACGAAAAATATTCCCACGACCCAAAAAATGATGACCCATTGAAAACAGTTTGCAATGATTAACTTATTATGCTACGGTATTATACACTTTTTATTTACGTTTTTAGATTGAAAATCAAGAATAACATTAGGCGAGTACACTGGCAACGGAATAGTTGCTTGCTAATTGCTTGGAAGTGACGACAAGGTTTTCAAGTGCTCCATAATAAATTTTGTTATTACAGCAGGATGGATGGCCGATCAAAAAAGTATGGTATTTGTGTTGTTGGTGTGTGCTGGTGTACGACGGCAATCTTGTTAGTCCCTCCCCCTTTTAAGTCATCTTCATCGCGAATTCCGGCAGTCCTGCCATTCCTCCACTCTAGACGGCCAGTCCGAAGACCGAAACGATGCAGTACATGGTCTTGTTCTCCCAGCGTACTGTGCACGATCCGTCGGTGTCGTTGTTCCAGTAGCAGGAGCTGGCGGTGTGGAGTCCAGCACCGTTCTTTTGCATGATCATGGCGGTCACAATGTACTTGTAGGGCTTCTGCTCCTTGGTGAGCACCGTCAGGCAGTTCTCCACCACCTGGCCGGTCCAGTTGTTCACCTTGTCGTGCTGGTAGGCGTTACCGCCGATGGTCGTCTCGATGGCCTCTTTAATCGTCTTGCTCACGTCGTCCACAATGAACTGGCTTTCTTCGCGTGAGTCATCCATCGTCGCAGCTTTGATTTGCTTCTAACGGCAGCTGGTCAAAAAAGTTTACGTACTGAGCTCAAGTTTGTATTGTTGTCGTTGTAAATGTGCGCGCGTTTTTGGGCTCGTCGGCGGCGTTCGAGCAGTCCAAATAATATATATCGGGATTCTATTTTTCTAAGGGATGCGGAAAGCAAAGTTTGCTTTTAATTTGGAAGTATTTTCTTGGGCACCTTGATCTGGTCAGACTGTGTTGCAATTTAACCGGAGAAACGGTTACATCGTGGGTCATTTCAGCATCTTCACACTAGAGATTTCAAGAGAAGAAACAGTTGTCTTTTATTAAAAACAAAGGTTTCGCTATCAACATTTTCCAAAGCAATTAGTCAAGGAGAGTATAATTAGATTAAGTACTTTCAAAAGGAACCAAACAAGTTAAAACCTATTATAACCATGATGCCAGTGGAAACACATCTAAGCATTTAAATTAATCGATAGAAAACAGTGCTGAAAACCGCGGGAAAATTAAACTTTTAATCGCTGGATTATTTCGACTGCAAGCCACGGTCACTCTGGCAGAATCAACATAACGGACGCGTTCGCGGCGCAATAAAAACGAAAAATAATTAAATTATTCCATAACTCTTCTGCGACACCATTGAAAAACATCGACGCATATCAAGGCCGACAAATATCGCTATTAAATGCACAGCTGAAAGCGATTCGTGCAGCACGTCGTTGAATTGAATTAAATTCGTTATGGGAAAGTGCCTTGGTGTGTGTGTGCGTGCGTATAATTAAGCAAAAGTATTTAGCAAATCGAAGGCGCACATTTCGCAATACACGCTGCGAAATAATCGGGTGATAATTGTCGCAGCTGCAGGCGCACTTCCTTCTCCATCTCCTGCTTTCTTCGTTTTTGTCTCTGCGGATACGTGCTACTACTTTTGCAGCTGCTGTTCAGCTATTTAGCGCGTGTGTGTGAGTGCGCTCCGCGGCTGCTGCTGTTGTTGTTTTTGTTGGCTCACCTCTCGTTAACCACCTTGAATGCGAGTGAACGAGCGAGAGGGGGTGAGAAGAGTGCAAAGTTGATGCCCGCGAGTGTGCGCTTGTCTCTCTGTGTGTGTATGACAACAAATTGAGTGCGACTGTGTGCGTGCGGCATTAGTCACTCTCTTTAACTTTTAACTGTTTTGGTCCACCCTCTGCGAACCAAAAAGGCAAAGACAAAAAAAAACCACTAAACCAACTTTGCGGATCGGTTTTTTTTTTTTGAATCGAAACGAATCGGATCGGAACGAATCGGAAATCACCAAAAGGTTAGTTACCCGCAATTGATATTTAACCACAACATCACCCTGACAACTGCTTGCTTTTGCAAACATACATACATATGTAACATCACTCCACCATTCTCATCAAAGTTTTGCTCAAGCTACTTACTTAATTGAAATTCCAGTCAAGGTCGCATTTGTTAATTAATTAAATGTTTGCCCGGCTGACTGCAAGTATAAGGCAAAAGGGGAAACTTGGCGACTGCACAATAGTTATTGTACAATTCAAAAAGTATTGCATAAACCGATATGCTACGTTTGTTCCGACTGTTTACTCAAGCCTCAAGCGATAAGCGGGGAGTACAGTGACATTTATGGATGGGATGGGAAACCCATTTTCTGTTTTGACTGCATAATCGCCAGCACACGAAAAACACTGTCATTGCATTTAACGAATAACTGGAATTATTAGAGAACAGCTGCCTACATAAATACCGCTTCAAATGGTCACCATTGGTCACTAAATACACTTTTTTTACGAGTCATACATTTGCAGTTTTTCTCTCTGTGTAACTCTGCACGAAGCTTCTTCTTTACCCATTAATAAAATAGAAAACCGAAGGAGTTTCGTTTTCGTTTTGTCACTTTCGGACGCAGCAGGTGGTGCATTTGCGCGCTTACCTCACTTTCCAGCTGACTGACTTTCGGGCGATCCTCACATGGTAGCCATAACCATATAACATATGCTATTCCAGCACCCTTTTTCTCTACGCCAGTGCCCAGTGATAAAAACCCTTCGCAGAGCAATCTTCATATGACAAAAACAGGAAATGTATATCACGCAATGTATATATACATATATATATATATATATTACACAATCTTTTAGAGAAGTGCAATCTTATGAAATGCCAAGCAATAAAGCGGTTTAATATGCTTACTTAAATCGTATACACCGTTTCGTTATGATAACGGCAGATGATATCAAAAAGTATCAGAATATTAAATATTATTATACGCCCAAGGGTATCATTTATACGACTGAATCTGATGCTACACGCAAATGGCACAAAAGATCCTCTTTATAGGCTTTTCAAAGTGCATTGTTTTTTAACTACTGAAATGGGCGGCAAGTGTTTTGCTTTTGCACTCAGTACTCGGATACACATTGGAGTGCACAGAAATGTGGGCGTGTTCGAAAGTACTGATGTAAGCTTTCAGCTCTGATTGTGTTCAACTTTGACCCACATTCGCCAAGTGTCCCGCCATGAAACGCACGAGTGGATTGCAGGGGTAGGAGATGGAGGAGCATTCAGTGATGAATTTCATCTGCTGCTCCCCATATATTTTACATGCAAACGTGCAATTTTCAGACCGCATTGTTTGTCTAGAATTTGTGGGTTTAGCACAAAACTACATTGTATATGCAGTATGTCTATCAATAGTTGTGTGTATGTAAATACGCTTTTAGAACGAACTGCACGAGCTGGAATGGAACGGCAGGGAGAACAAAAAGTACAGAAAAATACATACATACATAATACGTACGTATGTATACGATGAACAGGAAAACGTGCTGACAATGTAGAATGGTTATTTCACCTATTTCATACTTATTCATTCCGCTTTTGCATAGCAAATAAAAATTAGTAGGAAGACTTGTGAAGACTATGCAAAATCTTGGGTTAAGTAAGTAAAACCCGTTTTTGCATTTGGGCTTTTGCCTGTTCTTCGCCTTTTCCGGTCTCCCCTATAAGAATTTTAGATTTTTTTTTTCTGTTAAGACTGCTGCTGCTTAGAGCGCCAAATTTGCCGATCAAATATTTGCTAGCGTGTATCTGCGTAAAGATTGTTGTCGCACCAGATTCAAGCTGTATCCACAAGCGCTCATTAATCTTTAACCCCTCGATGATAAAGAGCTCTTTCGACGAACGAGACTGCCTTTTAAAGATCGCCAGAGCTCAATAAACCTTAACCTCAAAGAATTGAACAAAGCATGGCTCTGTTTTCCCATCATTGCCCATCTTTATCGCACTTGATGTAAATTGAATGATTTCGGCTTCGTTGTTCTCTCCGTAATTTGCTTAATTGCATGAACGCATTGCGGGCACGTTCTTTTCGATTCTGATTCTGCCATATTGGGCAGGTTTTGAGGCGCTTGAAAAACAACTACTGACACCAGCGAAGGAAGCCAAAAGTTGGGCGTGTTTTTATAACCGTTAATCGTAGAGTAGGGCAAAGCTAGCCGAGTACAAAAAATCTTTTTTTGAACTCCGGAAGCTTGGACCACGCATCGTGGCTTTTTGCCACGTCACTCTAACGCCCTAAAGCCGTTAAAGCGGTCACGCCCACACTTTTGAAAATTGTTAAAATATTTTCTCATTTTGTTACCCAACATCATCGATATCCCAGAAAAATGATGAAATTTTGCATTCACACTAGCTGAGTAACGGGTATCTGATAGTCGAGGAAATCGACTTGATCATTCTCTCTTGTTTCAGTTAAGTTCATTTAACTTGCAATGTATGGCATTAAATTCAATTGACTTCGACGTTACGACGAGCATTGCCTTCGTTTTATTTTGTTCATCTGATGGGGGAGCTTTTATTGCCGCTGCTCCCATTTGCTATTTTTACGCTACACCTCAAGAAATGAGTGTTATTTAATATTTATTTCACTTGATGTATATTTGCTTTAGAAACACTTCTTTTTTTTACAATTCTTTTATCGTGTAAACTGAATCAAGCGACATTACAAATTACTCATGACATTTTATAGTTTTTGAAAGGAATACCAGAGGACAGAAATGAGTGGAATGATTCGAAAAGAAATGATTTCAAACGTGACAAACTAAACAACTTTCTTCTATTACAATATACACATATACATATCTATATGGCTGGTAATATATCGTTTTTGCTGTGTACTACTCCAATCGAGAGATCCAAATCATTCAGAGGTTAATGCTTTTCATGGAGCGCTCAAGTGGCGCAAGTCGGAGACGACTAATGGAGCACTTGTAGCCCTTTGTGATGTGATTGTGGTCTAGTTTTTATTTGGCCATTGAAAATAAAAGCATTCAAGGTCGTCGCGCCTGTTTTTTTTTTTTTAAGGCACCGTCAACGATAATGTCAAAGTATCTATCTATCGACAATTTGTAGTGTCAACAATCGATGGCAAAAGGAAATTTGGATCGTGGAAAGAGAAATGCTGGGTTAGAGCACAATTCATTAAAAGCGGAGCATGGAAATTGCTCTTTCAAACGCAATCCAGTCCAATTAATACCACTCGATTACCAATATCGCTCTCACTAGTCTTTGAACAAATCAGCTCCACCCCACACACTCTGTATATATATATTTATATATACAATATATACATATATGCCTGAGATCGATGTGTTTGTCACTTTCTTTTGTTCTGCTTTCCTCCGACTTCCATTGTTCGTGAGACTTTGCTCGGAACGTGCGGTCAAGCTTGAGGATGATGATGGTCCACCGTGTCAGTAAAGTAAAAGTTGCCCCAAAACCCAAGTGTCTCGCATCACAGAGCGTATTTGCCCACACATTTTGTCAACCGGCGACTGAATCATTCATCGCAACCCATTAGCGCAGTTGCACTGGAAATCAGTTACATGAAAAACCGTATCTGAAAATACTGAAAAAAAAAACCCAAATGAAAACAAGCAATTAGCAGACATTTTCACAGACTTCATTCTCATCTTGTGGCGAATGAAGGGAGGGAGTCGCTGTGCAAACCGGTTAGCATCGAATGCTCTTGAGCTTGAACCGCTGAAAAGAAGTAGCTTTTTATTACACACCTCCGAAGGTATCGAACTGATTTCAAGTTTTCGCTAGATCAAGGAAAGAACTCAGATCGAATTTATTAGAAATCAAGAATCAGTTGATCTTAGGAACACCTTACAAGGTTTACTCGACCAGTTCGTCCAATTTTAAATAGAGATTTTAGCCAAATTGCTCTTCTAACCAACGTGGTATAAACTAGTTTCTAACTTGTTGCCTTATTTTACGCTAGTGCTTAACTTTATTTGCCTTCTAATATGCGTGATTCTCATTAGCTGCAACTCAAGTTTAATTTGCTTAAATGGCCTGATAATGGGTGTAATGTAGAGCAGCTCATATAAACGTTCACTGTCATCATTTATTTAGATTTGCCCCCGCCAGTGATTAGGATGATTATTTGATCAATTTTACTGACGCCACGCGGAAAATGGGAAAAAGGAAAGCGTGTTTGCCATTGTAAATAGACTGAGTGCTCATGTTCTTTGCTCTTCAATTTTTGCACATGTGTCCATATACAAAGCGAATAGTAAGCAAAATGATTAAATTGGCATTCAGTGGAAGGAACCCCAACAAACTGGTGGTGGGTGAAAATTGGGCGGTGGGCGGTTGGCCATCATCACCTTCTGAAGGTGATTTTAATTAGATTGTAAACGCCAGGTTTGTTCTACGTTTAACCGTTGAAAACGTGTCTGCCATTAACGTCACAGTTTAGCAGCCAGTCAATTGTTTTTTTTTTTTTTTTTTGTGCAGCAAGTTATTCAATGATGGGCGAAATGAACAGAGATTTGGCTATTCATTCGCCCAAGTTTTGTGTTTATTTTACTAACACGAAAGGTCTTCTCTATAAATGACATGGAAAATTTGCATGAATTTCGCATGCAGCGTTCATTCGGTATGTTTGGTTGTTTACGACTGCGACTGAAAGAGTTTGAAAGTTTTCAAAATATCTAAAAATGAAATTCCAGTTCTTTTGTGCACACATTCGGACCATCCGTTAAATGGCATATTGTTCAGATTCTTTGGGCGATCATTGACTTTTAAATGAATGTGAATTTGTAATTTAAAATCGAAACGTTTGTTTGATTAAGCGAAAACAAATCGTTCATAATTTGATCCATTTATATATAACTATGTTGTCAGTTTGTTTCTTGTGTTTCTTAGATCTTTTTTGGCCTTAGAATTACGTATATTTTAACAAGTTCTTTCTGGCGGAAACCACTTTTCACATAAAGAAGACAAAAGTGCTTACAAATATTTGCGAACTGTTTTGTGTTCGCAGAAACAATAAACATATGTAATTCCGGCCATATGCTTAAACATATTTACCACTAAATATACACACCCGTACCCAAAGAGGCGGAAAATTGTTTACCACGGCGCCATATCCTCCCAACTTTTTTGTCATTTCATTTCCGCGGATGGGGGGCTTCTGGGAATTCTCCATGTGACGCACTAATTTTCGACCATCCTCCCATCTTTTGGATCGCAGCAAAAATATACATACTTTACATATGTATATGCGAATAGGTTTAGTTTATCAAATGATACGCGCGCCGCCCCTTTGATAGCTCAACATTTTTTGCGACTTAAAATTGTTTATAAAAATTGTTTTGTTTACGCAAACCATTTCGTTGTTCTCGCGAGAGGCGACATTGGATTTGCTCTTATCACTGGGCATTGTTCATGTGTTTTGCCCGGCTCCTGATTATCCCACTTGTGGCACATATGCAGTCCAATTCAGCTGCGCTCTCAGATCGGCTTGGTTCGGTTCCACCATGTGCCGGGCACCGGGAAGCAAAGCAACCCAACAAGTGGGTGACACACTGCAGTCATATTTTCTGGCTCTGGCGTAACTCAAAAACGTTTCAATTCTCCGCTATTGATATCACTTTTGTTCACTGCTTATTATCTTGACGTTGGTTGAAAAAAAAAAGCACAAATAGACATTCAGATGTAGAAAAAACCGCAGTAATTAGCAGATGAGCACATTTGTGGATGCGAACGATGACGTAAATGTTCGAGAAACCCCTGCGAAATCAACAAGTTCTATATTTATTCTTTCGCTTCTTTGGCCCATTGCAGCGTAAACACAAAGTACTAACCTGTCGATTGATTGTTGCCACTTATTGATATTAAACGACTTCGCCAGCTGTTGATAGCTGAAAATCATCGCTCTAATCAATGGAGCTTTACTAGCGTGATTCATTGTGTTCCCTTATAATAATCATAAAATCCATTTTGCTTATCAGTAAATGAAGCGTACGTATTTTATCACAAGTCTCTTCACTCTGCTGCAAATCCACTTGAATCAAGTACTTTAGCTAACTAACATCTTATCTGGCATTGTAAATCAATAAGCATTTCTTAATGTTCATTATAAAGGCAGGGTGGCTTGACCTTCAGATAAAGTAAAAGTACATTTTTATGCTCTTGCATTACGAGTAAGAAATTCCTTGATGAAAACATTGCCACAATTTTGTTACAATTATGAGTAGAGCAATCATTCATAAATGATCTCTTTCAAATGACATTTGAATTCCTTGACAGCTGAATGTTCTGCTCACAAAAAACCGGCAAACTCGTTAATATTTCGTATTTGTTTCGTTTTTGAAATTTTGAGTAGAAGAAAAGTGCCACGGAAAGTCCGATCTCACATTGGTGGGGTGCGAGGCAACAATTTCGAAGCAGCACTCGACGAAAATTCACTTGTCGTGAGTGTCGCTTATCAGGCACAAATATTTGCGATAACAACACCGACTGATTTTGCATGTTTAATTTTTGGAACGCCATTATGGCGAACGCTGCTCTGCTCTTCTGTTCTATACACGAAGTTAATTGAATACCCTTTTGGGCCAATTGCAGATAGCATGACCATTCCATCGAGACCGGCGCCCGCACCGCCCGGATCACGTGGCCAGAGCGCAGCGGCTGGGGCAAATGCCAGCCTGGAACAGCTGCGTCTCCAGCTGCAGCAGCAGCACCTGCAGCAACAGCAAGGCGCCGGCGGTGGACTCCAAAAGCTGACCATCAAGCTGCCGCCACCGCCCAAGGGACCGCTGCAGTCGCAGCACAAACGTACCACCGTCAGCAACAATAACAACGGCAGCCTCTTCGACGAGCCAACGGGTGGCACGAGCATTACGCGGAAGTTTCCACAGGCACGCTACACGCCGGCCACCAACTGGGACGACGATCCATTTGGAGGCGGGAGCAACGGAAATGATCGCTTCAAGAAGATGCCACCGCCGCGACCGCCGCCGCCCAAGGTGCTGGTCAATGGGCAGAACATGACCAAGTCCAACTCCTCGATGGCATCGGCGGTCACTGGCGGCACGGGCAGACTCATGTCGAACATTTTCCATCGCAAGAAGTCGACGTCCACGGCATCCGCCGCTGCTTCCAAGGCTGCAGCGGAAAATCGTGTCTACGGCCTGAGCAGCGGCAATGCCGGTGCAACACCAAGTAACAACAGCAGCAGCAGTGCATCGTCGGCGGCCTTTAGCAATGTGGATTGGAATGCAGCGTGGAACACGGCCACCACTACCACAACCACCACCTCGAGCAGCAGCCACAGCTCCCATTATGCCTCGCAGCAGACGGCCGATGCGCAGCTCATCAGCTTCGATTCGCCCCCTTCGTCGCCAACCTTTACCCAGAAGTCCAATAGCGACTGCGTCAGCGTGGACAGCTTCAGTTCGGACAGCAACTTTAGTTCGCCCAACAATGGCAGCGTTTCGCAGCCGGAGAGCGGATTCGAGGACGATTATCATCGATCACGACCCTCCACACAGAGTCCGCTGGATCCGTGGGAGGCGGTGGATAGCGTTGGACTCGGGGGAGTCGATAGCTTTGGCTCCGCCCCAGTGCGTCAGACGTACCAAGTGCAGTCGCGCGGCTCGGACAATCCGCTGTGCAATGGCAAGAGTCTGTTGCCGCCCACTCAATCGCTTACCATGCCCACCATCATCAAGCCCAAGATATCGCAAAAGCCAAAGGCTCCGAAACCACCGCCATTTATTGGGGGCCATTTGCCGCCAGGTTATAGCATACCATCAGGTTACGCAGGATCGGAGACACCACCATCGCCGCCGATGCCCAAAGGACCACCACCACCGCCGCCGCCGGCATCTAGCGGAGGAATCTCACTGCTGGACGTGATCAACGGGAAAGTGGATGCGCTAGCGCTCAGCAACGGATGCCAGGGCTACATGGAGGAGGAAGTGGTTCCTTACGCCGTTGCGCTTTACGATTTCGATGGCATCGAGCCGGGCGATCTTAGTTTTAGAGTAAGTCCTTGACACTCTCATATGATTTAATTATATTATAGTAATGCCGATTTTTGTAGGAAGGCGAGAAAATCTATCTGTTGGACCATCCCACGCCGGAGTGGTTGCGCGGACGCACGCGTTCCGGATGTGAGGGCATTTTTCCAATTAACTACGTGGACATCAAGGTGCCATTGGGGGCCACTGGTGGCGCTGCTGCAGCTCCAACCGCTAGTGCTGCAGCACCGTCACCCAGTCCGTCACAACAGCAACTGCCGACGGCGCTTTGTTTGTATCACTTCCCGGGCGAAGTCGAAGGAGATCTCGCCTTGCAGGTAATTATCCTTGAAGCAGCGCCTTAACATCATTTTTTAACAACTCTTTATCCCGTAGGAGAACGAATTGGTTACAGTGCTTTATAGGATTAACGAGGATTGGCTGTACGGCGAGGTGGCGGGTCGTCAGGGACAGTTTCCGGCCAACTTCCTGGACCAGGTGCCCGCCAATCTGCCTACGTTGTAACCATAATTAGCCCCCGATCTTTAACGATCTATAAATTGTATACCCGAAACATTGTCGATAAGCGAGTAGATGTCGAGCGAACTGAATCATATACACACACACATATATATAATATTATTTTTACTATATTCTTTTCGAAAAATCTTATGAATCGAGCATATAGTCTAAGACAACTAGTTTGTAAGCGAAAAATCGAAAAATGTTTTATATGGGTGTATTGGAAACATGCCCATCCCTCTCCTACCCGCTTATACACGGGATCGATGTATTGATTTTATGTTCAACCCGCGAATGAAACTGTTTAGTTAACTAAATAATTCTATATATATGTATTAGAAATGATTTGCTGATCCTTAAAGTATTCGCCCAGCCCCATAGACCCCAACACAATAGAGCAGGCAAAAAATATTGTATATAAGTTAAAATGTACGTGATTTCTATTAATGTTTAATTATTTAAATTGAGTTTAGTTAGACGCTTAGTTAGGCACATTTACAGATTCCAATTTACGATGCAAGCCGTTTGTTTATGTATGTATTAATAATTCTTTCAAATGCTTAGGGCAATTCATCTCCGAGTGAGAAGATGAATGGTTATTTATTTGTCCCTTGCAGAGTGCTACTCTCACAATTCGTAGGACTTATCGCTAATAAAAAAATATCAGGATATCCTAGCAGTGAAGAATG
Source organism: Drosophila melanogaster (assembly GCF_000001215.4). Lineage (NCBI taxonomy): Eukaryota > Metazoa > Arthropoda > Insecta > Diptera > Drosophilidae > Drosophila > Drosophila melanogaster. Next base: position 18,288,892 of record NT_033777.3, on the reverse strand, counting down.
TAAACCGAAATAAATGAAGATGATCACAAAAATCAAGTTGGTTGCCTATGTGTTACATTTCAGTGTGGTGTTCCATTTCCACACTCGATTCCATTCGACCACCTCAGCATACGTGGAACACATCGGGAAACTTTTCGTTGTCTAGTGTCTTTGCAAAATTATTCTTTAGTCGTTTCGGCAGTGTCAAGTCTACTCAATCGTTTCTCCCAGCTCCGAGCAAACAAAATTATTTCCATTGACAATTTTCCAGTTTTCGTCAGCTCCACATCGCCGTGTCGGTTTGTTTGATTTCAAGTTTCTGGAGGTTATTGTCCCATAATCAGCCATGTCCGGTGATTGCAACACGTATTGCCAAAATGCCTGCGATCCCTGCCAGGCGCCCACGGATTTCTCGCCCTGTCCGCCGAATTCAACGTGTCCGCCTTGCGACTGCGGCGACTATGCAGGATGCTGCTACCAGCAGCCGCCGCGCACCATGCCCATCCTGCCCAAGTCGCACTTCATGCGCTCCACAGCGCCGCTGGACACGGACACCATATACCGACGATCGTTCTATGCTAACTGTGGCGACAACATTAGGGCCCGACCCGTAATGCCGTGCTCCCAAATACGAGCATCCACGGCGCCGCTGGAAAAGTGCACCATACAGAAGTTATCCTACATGCCACCCTGTCCGGTTAAGCGGACGCCACCCATTGTTCCCATGGAGAGCGGCCTGCGCTTCGAGGGACCCATCTATGCGATGACCTCGCAGAAGCACGACTACGTGCCCAAGGGGATCGTGAAGCGGGATCCCATTAAGCCGCGTGTGGCTATCTGCACGTCGAATGCACCGATGGAGCGCTGTACTATCCAGAAGCTGAGCTACATGCCCATCGATGTGTGCCAGAATCCGCCTCCGAAGGCCATGGTCCAGGGATCGCACTACTGCAAGCCGGCAGGACCCATGGAGCGCTGCACCATCCAAAAGCTGTCCTACATGCCGGTCTGTTTGCCGGCCAAGGAGCCCACGCCCTGGGCCGACAAAATACGTTGTGTGCCGCCGCGCTACTCCAATGTCTGCACCACCTACAACCTAAGCTACATGCCCAACTGCAATGAGGCACGTACGGCTCCGGTGACGCCGCTTACCACCTTGCGCTTCTGTGGCAACGACGCCGGTTCCGGCAGCACGGTGTACAAGCTGAGCTACATGCCCGTGGATGCCTCCAGGACCAAACCGGCGCCCGTCCTGCCCAGGGACACTTTCTGCCGGCCCTCAGGACCGCTGGAAAGGTGCACCATTCAAAAGGCAAGTCATCCAACTCACCAAAGTTTCGTATAAAACACGTAATCTCTCCCTTTTTAGCTGTCCTATCAACCGAACTGCACGGAGCGCACTCCTCCGATTCGCCCGATGGAAAATGGTCTGCGATTCGACGGGCCCATGTATGCGATGACCACTCAGAAACACGATTTTGTGGCCAAGCCCCACGTGAGGAGGGCTCCGATCATGCCGAGAACGGCCTTCTGCCGGCCCACTGGAGCCATGGAGCGCTGCACGGTGAACAAGTTGTCGTACATGCCGGTGGATGTCACCTGTTTCCCACGCGCCGAGTCCGTCCGACCACGACAGGGATTCTGCCGGAACGAGGGACCCATGGAAAAGTGCACCACATACAAACTCAGCTACTTGCCGAACTGTGTGCCGCCCAAGGAGCCACTGCCGTGGGCCAGGTACACATCCTACTGCCGGCCAACCGGACCTATTGAGAAGTGTACCATCCAGAAACTTAGCTACGGACCGCCAGGTGCCTTCCAGCGCTGCGGAGGTAGGTTATCACCAGATTTACTTCCTAGCATTTATAAAAAAAAATGCATAATCCCAAACAGGTCCTTGTGGAACTGGCGCTAACGATGGCACCTTTCCCAAAGCCGGCATTTGTTAGCCTGGAAATACATTATGGTTGCTCTGAAGAATCCGTCTCCCAAGCTCATCCCGAGTTCTACGTTTTATGTTCAAGCTAAATCTTTCAGTCCACGTCTTCTAAAGAGATATGTTGTTTTCTGTTGTAAATGCTTGTCAAAGGGTTCGCTTTGCGAACTGCATCCATTAATCGAGCGGCGCTATCCGTTTGCTTCGCTGCACCATCGCTTTTATCCGATTTTGTCAATCCCATATGCATATACAGAAAATTGCCGGTGATCCAATACATGGCTTATGAATTATGGTGTATTCCTCATTGTCAAATTAAACTCTGTTCACAGAAATATAGAAATCCAGTAAATCACGGAATAACTAATCGTTTTAATTGGATTTATACAACTAAGTCTAGGGTATTGCGTCTCAAACCATTTGAATCTGCAGCCTCCGCTTGCTGGCTTCTCTCCGCTTCTTATCCCGTTTCTTGCGGGTCTGTGTGGCCTCCCTGAAGAGCTGGACACCATCGCGCTGCTCCACTTCCGTTTGCAGCAGGGCCAGACCGTGCAGGTTCCATCCTAAGACATCGCGCAGCTGACCAACGTCCCGCTTGAGCATCGAGAGCAGCTTGACGAGCAGCGGCTTCATGTTCTTAGCCGCCGAAATGGGCTTCATGTGCACCTTGAACAGGAAGATGGTGACGCGGCAAAGCAGCTCCAGTTGGTCGGGTCGCTGGGTCAGCAGAGTGGGCAGGCGTTCGAGGACTTCGCACACAGTGGAGAAGGGGAGTAGAAGAAGTGCCTCCTCCAGATCGGACGCACGTATCCTCATCAGGGTGCTGACCAGGAAGTCTTCGGGATTCTTAACCTGCAAAGCCTGCATCAGAGGATGTAACTCGGGTTTCTCCTCCGCCTCGAGCTCGAACTGTTTGGATATCTCCAGACATTCGAGTATCGATTCAGCAGACTGCTCGGAACCCACTGTTTTGCGTGACGGCATCTTCAGACCCGGAAGCAAGGGAACTGTGTTGTCCTCGCCCGTGGCCAGTTGCTCATTCTCCATTTGCTCTCGCTCCTCCTCCTGCACATCCTTCAACACAATAGTCTCATCTGTTCGCTCGAACATTCTAAGAGTTCGATCTGATCCGCAGGTGACCAAATATCGGCCATTCGGAGAAACGGACAGACAATACGCTTCGCCTATGTGTCCAGGTAAGGTAAGAATCTTCTCGAAGTTATCGCCATCCCACTGCTTCACCTTTCCATCCTTTCCACACGTGAAGAACATGTGCGTCCTGGGTATAAACTGTACACTCATTACCGAATCGTCGTGTGCAAAAATGGAACGATGACAGTCTCCGAAATTTAAGCCCCAAACTTTTACGTTACGATCTGCTGATCCTGTTACAATGAGATTGGAGTCGTAGGAGATGTCCAGGCAGATCACAGGTAACTTGTGGCCGTACAGTGATAGGTAGAACTTAAAGGTGTCCAGGAAGAAAACCTTCACGGTGGCGTCCAACAAGCCCACAGCCAGGTACTTCATGTCCGGACTAACGGCCAAACAGAGCACGGTCTCCTCCAGCTTCAGTGTGTTTTTGTGCAGCAGGGACAGCACCTTGGTTTGGGCAGCACCCTCGCCGGCATCGATCAGCTCGAATGTCCAGATCTTAACCGTGGTATCGCCGCTGCCAGTGACGCAACCCTTTTGATCGGGCAGTATGGCAATGGACCAAAGTTCGCCTTCGTGAGCCGGAATCTCCTCCACTATATCAGCCGCTGCCACGTCCACAATGAGCAATTTGCCACTCTTCATGCCCAGAAGGACGTAGCGATCGCCGGGAACAAACTTCGAACAGAGGATGTAGTCCGTTGGCACAGTACGCAGGCACTGCATGGCATCTCGATCCCAGAACTTAAAGGATTCTCCAGCTCCGGAACCAATGGCCAGGGAATCGTTGCTGAAGCATACGGATCGCACTTCGGACTGGTGCCCCAGACGAGTAAGTGACCTAAGTAGTTTCGCGCTGGGATCGGTTGCTTTGCGCGTTTTGATAGACGCCTCCAGCGAGTACAAGCACAGACTGTTGTTGGCCAAACTAACAAGGACACGCAGCTCCTGGTTCTGGCCCAAAACCACATCTATGGACTTGATCTTTTGCTTGGCACGAATGCTTTCCAGTCGCTTGATTTCATCGCTCAGCGATTGTTCCGTGGACAGTTTTGCTTCGTCTGATCCCTCATCTTCGGCGACCTTTTTCTCCTTCTTTAGACGCTTAGCCAGTCGTTTCTTTACCTCGTCCGGCGTGCAGATGTAGAAGTTCTCGATTAGATCATTAGTGCCGTGGCAGCTGATCACGCGTTCACTGGGATCGGTCACCAGGTTGACGGTGCGGCCCTTTCCAGCGCGCTGGATGGTGCCGCAGTTGCTCACGCTAATGGGGCTGATGGTGTCCTCGTCATCAATAGACAGGCCTTCAACTGCAGACTCCAGAGTTTCAGTGATGGCACCGTCGTGCTTTCTCAGGCGGTAGACATTCATGCCGCTTTCGCCGGCGCCAGCTACCATTAGATTCCCAATAAAGGCCAGTGCCCAGACTTCGGTGCGGTTATCCACGATTGTCTTGAAGCAGAACTGCGTCTCCAGGTTCCAGAACTTGATCTGCGTGTCCTTCGAACAGCTTACCACTATGCTCTCGTCTACCAGACGCTGCAGGAAATGGGCGTCCGTGATGGCGGCATTGTGGCCACTCAATCGAGCTCTTCCCGCCTGCTCCACCACATCGACGACCACCAATTCGGTGTCCAGGCCTCCGCTCACCAGACGCATGCCCTGCAAATCGTACCGCAGGATGCTAACAGCGTTCTTGTGGAGTGCCAGCGTACAGATGGGATCGTAGTACCTGTCCGAGCTGAGATCGAAGATCTGCACCATGCCATCCGCATAGCCAACGGCAATGTGCAGGTGATCTGGCGAGACCCTCAGGGAGGTGACCTCGAACTTTTCGCGGCGCAGCGTCAGCTTGCGATCGCCCATTCTGGGGAAATATAAATTCATGTCAGTTTAAAAACGAAGTAAAGGAAAAGCTTAAATAGCCTTACCGCAAATCCCACACGATCACATTTTCAGCAGCTGGAGCGGCCACATATCGACCCTCTGTCTTGTCCACAACGGCAAAGTTCACATTGGCGCGGCCGGAGGTGATGATATTAAAGCTGTCTATAGCCCGGTAGGCCAAATATTGTTTAGTTAAACCCATTGCAGCATTCAAAACACATAAGGTAAATCAAAAATCGCGTTTCACGTGTTTGGAGATGGTTCCCAATCGATTGCCAGCCGTTTCTATCGATTTGTTCTTCGCAAATCAAAGCAGTTGGCAGCGCGATTGGGTGGCAACGCCGCGCGATTTCCGTTACGCGCCTGCGCTTTTAAAACTCGAAAATCTAACAAACCCACCCCAAAACGTTTAAGATAACTCTGTTTTTGGCCAGCTCAAGCTGCAGTTTTTTCACAAATAGCACAGAACAGAGATCCAAATATGTCTACCTATCCCAGTGCTTCCGCATCCCAGTCGACAGGTATTAATAACATATATTCATTTTAATGAGAACAGAAAGTAAACAAAATCGCTCTAGGAACCTCTGACCTGGACACCGAGTCCGTGGAAGTTCTGCGGGAGCGGCTGAGCACCATGAAGCGGCTGATGGCCGAGCGGACGTCCCAGCAGCAAAACAACCCGGCGACCACGGAGGAGATATTCTCCACCAAGCGCCACCGCTCGGCGGGCATCATCGATGGAAACTTCCTGAGCATCGCGTTCGGCGGAGCTCTGCTGGTGATCATCACGGTTTCGGTGTACGCCTTCTACAGTCTCTACCATGCCATACTCAAGAAGTTCCCTTCGCGCCACGAGGAGCTGTAAACGATGCCAAATTCGATGGCGGTTTTCCGCTTACACACAATTATGTACGAGTTTCTGCATTTAATAATAAATTGTAGCATGAATTTTACTATCAAAAAGTGAAAAAGCCTTGGAACGTGTGCTGTTTTGCATTCGGGTTAATCAACGCCATTTATTGGAGTTCAACTCATTACAAAAATCAATAGTCTCATCACTTTTTACACATCCATTGTTTTTTGTTTGGTTCGAATTAGACTACAACTAAACTGAAAAGGGAAAACTGAATGCATGGACAGCAAAAAAGAAAATGGGGCGTTTGGAAAATGATTTGGATATTGCTATATGGAAAACCATCAAAATATAACGCAGGTGTATAATAAAAACAAAAGACATGACACGAAACGCTGAAAAGGAACACTTGGGGGGATGGGGCGCAGATATATCTGGCGAAAACTCATGGATTTGATTTTGCTTACTCGCTAGCTAACCTCACATCTCGCCTTTTGATCATTATTATTATATATCCTTTTGCCTTAAATATTAGTGTTCGCTAAACTCCTATTTTATGTGTATGAGTTGTAGATTTCATTAATATATCGTTATGTTTTTTATTTTTTTTTTTTACTTTTTCATTTAGTTGGATAGATTTGTTGGTAGATAAATAATAACTAATATCCGTTTGTTTTTCTTTGTTTTTTCGTTTTTAATTCAAATATTATTAGTTTATGTTTCGCAATGTTCCATTTCTTGCACAGCGTAACAGTTCTACTATTTGTAATTAATAATTTGTTGTTTAAGGCGGCCATAAATCAAACCGTTTCAATTTGGATTTTCGGAATAAAACAATTTCAGAGTAGATTAGAACATTAAAAATGGCTATAAATGAACTGATACTATAGGTTTGGTTTCGCAATTTAACTGCCGCTGCGCCGCTTTGTGGATGCCGGATAAATGTTTAGGATTGGATTAGATTGGATGTTGGCTATGACTTCGAACAGGACTCGGGGCTACCGGCTTTCTGCTTTTTACAATTGATTAAATTCCCTACTATTCTCGAACTGATTCCGCTTCTGCTGGTGCTGCTGCCGAGACAGACGTTCCAGACGCTCCCGCCGTCGTCGTCGTCCCACCCGGCGCCACTTTGTTTCTTGTTAATCAGATGTTGTCCACGGAGTCGGCGTCATCCTCGGAGCTGATCTCATCGCCGAACTCGATGTCCTCGTCGAAGCCATCCTCCACGAATGTGACTGTCTCGTTGATGCGCACCGACTCGGGGAACTCGCCGTACGTCTTCAGGTTCCTGGCCTCGTCCGGTGTGTATTTGAGGATCACATCAGCCTTCGAGTCCTGGTAGTCACGCAAGCCCACCAATATGATGTCGCCCTGGTTAATCCACACCTGAAAGTACCAAGGGAATCCGTAAATAAACATTGTTATCTGCACTTTTTTTTTTGGGAAAGGCCACGACTCTTTGTTTCTTTTGTGTTGTGAGTAATTCTGTGGGAAAAGGCAAACTCAATTTTGCAGCTTGTATTCCGTGTAATAGATAAAAGATAACTGATCTATGGCGCAGAGCGACTCCATTCCGGGAATTTCACAAATGGGCGCAACGCAGCGCCATGCTAACTGAGTAAACAGGAAAGTTCCATATTTAGTAAGAATGTTCTATATTGAAAGTGACCATTGGCTTTTTTTTGGCCAGAATTTCGCAAGCAGAGGTGCAAGCGGAGGAGCTCACGTGAACTGGAGAGTAATTAATTCCTCGTGGATTCCAATCAGTACTCGAAACAAACCATCAAACATTGATAAACTAAGATTATAGCCGGCCAAAAAACCCTCGAAAACGAGTAAGAACTCACATAGAGGAGATAGATGGGTTCAAACTGAATGGATCGCATAACAGGCACTGGCTAATTCCATGGAAAACAGAGGAATTCGCTACTGACGAGATAAGACACATTGAGATATCTCAAATCCAATCACGAGCAAACCCAGTTTTGGTACTGAAGCGATAAGAAGGTACCTGCCTGCCATATAAATGGCAAGCCTCTTGAGCAAGCATTTACCCTAATCGGATGCGAGTACGCAGGAGGCCTGACAACAGATCGTGATATCTATCACCCAGTGACGTCAAGACAAGATTGGCGAAGTAGGAAGTGGAAATGCAGTAAATGCTAGGGTGGCAATGAGAAAAACCCCCCTTATATTAGTAACTTACTCAAACAAACTTACTCAAGTCAACGACCTAGGGCAAGTTGCACTAGTCGAGTGATTCAATGCCCATTCATAAATTCACTTCCCAAAACCACTTCCTGCCACTGGCTCTACGTCCAAGGTGGGTGCAATATAAATTCCAGTGCCATGCATAGATGACACATATACGAAGAAAACCCGTTGACCACGTAAAGTTCGATAAGCGATGATACCTGTGGTGGGCTTTATAATTAATTAAACGGAATCGAAGCCACTGTCGCATAATTCCCACATTACGTATGCGTGCTGAAAATAAACAAGCCTTTCGGGCCCTCTACGAACTTTGGAGTATTTATCATCAATTAAAACCGAATTGATGGCATCGCGCCGTAGTTCCATCCGGTTATCTATCCGGGAACCAGCGGGAAACCAACACGATAGATCATGCCAAAAGCGAAGAATCGTGACTAAATTGAATCGAAATTGCCCTATTACGATTTCCAGCAGATAAGCGTACCACATTCTTGGATGGGCCCATTCGCGAAACAGCTGGCCGGGAAGCACCCAATTTCTCCACTGATTGCACGGCAGTGTGCCGCCAATGAGTAAGTTAGCGAGTATGTGTGATCCGTCAGTGGAATGGCATTCAAGGCAGCAGGTCTCGATACCCTATATATAGACATAGACATCATTGAACTCCAGAGATTGCGTAGCCAGTTTGCACTGGTATGTATGCTCAGTGCGAAATGTAATATGTTTGGCTACTTTGGCTTTGGCTACACAGAAAGCTTTCTACAAAAGGAAAAAACACAATATTAGCAAAACACTAACTTAACTTCGATTCATTGTGAGCTTTCCATTTAACAAAACTCCCATCAATAAAATCAGCGATAATACTTTTATGGGTATAACCATTAATTCGGGATAATTCTATGTGTCATAAACATAACTACACTGGTTAGCAAGCTAACTTAGATTACTTAGTTATTGTTATAAATTTAAACCACTTCTCAATTACTTCGATTGAAATTGAAACCTTTAGAACTCTGCTATTCTGGGTGCTAAGTACACACTTGTTTTACATAGCAATGTGTAGATTGGGACTCCTCCACGTAGGGCATTCCAGGGCAAGACAAGCCCGATCCCCAAAGTACCTTAGACATACCATTGGCACTCGCACTCTGCTATCTCAACTCGTCACTGATAGGGGTCTACCATATATGGGGGGGCAAAACTCGCTCGCGCTTTCTTAGCGATAAGGAGCCACCAATTACGATTTGGCAAGGAACACTCTCTCCAGAGCGGCTCTCCCTATAAATACAGCCCACACTCGCTGGCGACGGGCAAATCCAAAATTGGCAGCAAGCAAGAGACAACTGAACAATACGAACACGGCAAAATCGGGCCGAATAAAGTGAATTCCATGCCAAAGCGAAACGGAATACAAGTGAAGTGCTATCGATACGCCAGAACAAGGGCGAAAAGCTAAAGTAGTCGCGACATCGAATCCCCAAACGAGTCGCGCCTCCACAACCAAGAACCCCAAAACCGTCAAAATTACCTTCTACTATTCGACAAATTCGTGCGGCGCGTGCAACCAGAGCGAGGACATCATGCTCTTATCCTACCGATGCATCTACTCGGTGCTGCTGTCCACCATAGCCAGTATTATGGTGGTACTAAGCTCTGCATCCTCCGGCTCCATACAGCTGCCCACTGTGCGCAAGTGCGGCGGTGGCAGATCTGCGGGAGCAGCCCACACAATGGCCATGAATTTGGCGGCCTACGGGCTGCTGGAGAATCGGATTAGCACTCTGGAAGCACCGCGACAAACGCACTGGACGAAAAAGTTCCTGGCCAAGCGGGAGGCGACTCCCCATTCGGCGCCGTATGTGGTCAGCATCCAGATGATGACACCCGATCAGGGACTGGTCCACTACTGTGCCGGCACCATCATCAACGAGCACTGGATCCTGACGGCGGCCCACTGCCTCAGCTCACCGCAGGCGGTGGAGAACTCGGTCATTGTGGCGGGCAGCCACGATATTCACGATCAGAAGGGCGAGGCGAGCAACATTCAAATGCGACACATCGACTACTACGTGCGACACGAGCTCTATCTCGGCGGAGTGAATCCCTACGACATCGCGCTAATTTACACCAAGGAGCCCCTGGTCTTTGACACCTATGTCCAGCCAGCAACGCTGCCGGAGCAGGATGCCCAGCCGGAGGGATATGGAACTTTGTACGGCTGGGGCAATGTCTCGATGACTGCGGTACCCAATTATCCGCACCGCCTGCAGGAGGCCAACATGCCCATACTGGACATGGAGTTATGCGAACAGATTCTCGCCCGCTCCGGACTCCCATTGCACGAGACCAATCTGTGCACTGGCCCGCTGACAGGAGGCGTTAGCATCTGCACCGCCGACTCCGGCGGACCATTGATTCAGCAGTGCTGCGAGGAGCACTTCGAGCAGGCCAACATTGTCATCGGCATTGTGTCCTGGGGCAAGATGCCATGCGGCCAGAAGAACGCGCCCTCGGTCTTTGTTCGCGTCTCCGCCTTCACGGAGTGGATCAACCAGGTCATCAGCACGGCCACCCACATTATGTAAGATCATGTAATAATGATCATCGGAAAGATACTATACAACTTAGGCAGATTCGCCCACAAATTAGCGCTCGAATGTGAAGATATCGAAAAACGAAATATACAAAAAAAAAGACACAAAAGATTGAAAAACCCAAAGAAAAATGTAGATTCTCTAGACAATCTCACTAGGAAAATAAGATGAACAAATATAGAATTATATACTGCCACGATTCTAGTAATTTAAGACTTAGACTAAGCTACCAAAAAAAAAACATGAATAAAATTGTGAATACTTAAATAGAACAAAGATCTCAACTGTCTTCTTATTTTTAGCTTATCTAGCCAAGTAGGATGAGTTAAAATAGAATAAATGTGACCTATTTTACTCCGCAGTTATTGCGTAAGATAACTATCTTGCTTTTCTAACCAAATTAGCTCAACAAACAAGAACCAAAATAGATCGCACACCGGATCTTTAGTTTGGATTTAAATCCAATTGCGCAGATTGAATTAGAAAAGTGCGTATAGAGCCACCAGAGAGCTCCTTCAAATTTGGCCCAGTCGAAATAGATTGTGAAATAAGCTGAGGCGCGGGCAGTCGGTCGGCCAGATAAGAATTCGCGATATAATCCCATTCTGTTGCTGGGCGGGGAGCAGGCGGAGTTGTTGGGGTACGAAAGCACAATTCACTTGGCGCCTTTCCACGCATTAGTCATGCTCCCGAGCAACGTCTGGCCAAATTAAAGGGGCATCGGGAGCATGTTACGACTGTCAGATTGGGATCAGTGTGACTAGATTAGCTGGGAGCACGTAGAAAGCGCTAAATTGCCACCATCAGCTGACTGCTGGATGATTGACAGACTTTTTTGGGACAGTGTGTACGAAAATTACTGCCCTTGTTTTTGGGCCCAGACATCTGAGGATCGAGAGCTCGTTGAACCTTGAGTCGTCTGTCCAACTGCTGCACTTTGAGCCCCCAGAAACTGAGTAATTGGCTACCGGTCAGCTGTAATTCCGCACTTCCAATTTCCAGGAATTATCCATATCTATTCAACTTGACAGATGGCCTAGAAATTGTGAAGCACTCCCCACAAGCCCATCACACGGTATTCAAATGTTATTGTACTATCAGATCAATTATAGGGCATTTTCAATAAAATAGATAAGAAATAAAGAAAATTAATTATTTGGTTATTTGTGTGAAGGATTATTTATAATCGCTGAGTTTTTATTTGCCAAATTAGTAATGCAAAAATCTCAGTTGCAATGAAAAGCGTATTCAACACCAACATACGTGTACATAAGTTTGGGTTCAAAAATCTAATCACAGAAGTGCAAGCGCGAATAAATTCGTTGTTAATTCAATGGCGTCTCAGCCACATGCACCAAACGAATCCCCTACTTTACGGCCATTACGTAACATATCACTTTAAGATTAGGTGAGATTATAAATCCATTTATGGAGATCATGGCGCAAACTAAAAAACATAAAACTGCGTCGCACTTGCTTGCAAATTATAATTGGGTTTCCGTTTTTTCGGACACGACTTTTAACAGTAGATTAGATAAATGCCCCAAACCCCTTGACCAAGTGCGGTCAAAGAATAATTGCCAAGTCAGGATGTTGCATGAGGTTCATTTTATGGCACAGCACGTGCTATGAATCTTTGAAGTTCTTTCACCAGCTTCGTTTGGAATTGCATGTAAATGTAGAAAATCCTTTTTACTAATGGCATTGAATAGTTGCAGTGGTGCAGCAGGTGATTTACTTTGTTAATCAATGTCCAATAATCTGACAGGTTCTGTTCTAATTTATGGCGCTTATAAAGATAAAAAGTTCAAGATCTAATACCCGAAGAATTCATTGGAATTTCAATTGAAGAAATATCGCTAGCTAGTGAACTTCTATTTCGATCTGTTTACTTGCATTTACAGTGCCAATGATTGGCAATTAACGTATGACATGATTTTCAAGAGTCTGGAATCTTTTTGGTTGCGTAGTTTCCTTTATAACTTCATGTCTGATTTGTTCGCTCCGATTGGAGTCCACTTCTGGTATTGTATATTTACTTGACACCTACTAGAAATCGAAGACGTCACTAATTACGCCGCGAATCTTGACGCAGTCGATTTGGATGGAATCTTATTTATGACGCCCGTCTCCTGCGGCGTGAAGCACAATCCAAAATTTGACATGTGCTCATTCCCTTCGGAAGAAACGATCTAATCTCTATATGGACGACCGTGACCACGACCAGGGCTAACTCAGGTAGGTGATAAGGAGGAACTACCATTGCGGACGTATGGTATTTCATGGAATGCAGTTTGACCACCCAAATTAGTGCTATAAAGGAGGCTGTATTCGCAATTGAAAACATGTAACTGAATAGCTAATTCAAATGCAAAAGATATACGCAAAATTTTGCGTAAGGTGTACTACCATGAAAAAATTGAAAAAAAAAGTGCGTAGCAAAACTTTTTCACTAGCTTAGTTTCAGAATCGCTGAAGTGAAAACTGACTATATATATCATACTTCTTATGATATATATATATATACTTATATGATATATCATACTTCTATTGTTTAAAATGATATATATTGTATCAATAAAATTAAATTTCATATGGTTTTAAGTAGACAGTAAAGTGAAATTGACTATAACCTCGACAGAATAGTACTTATTTTAAGTATTACGCCTTTTTACATTTCAAATCGAATTATTTGAAAGAATTAAGTATCGGCGGTCACCCTGTATTTGCAGTGCTATTGCTTTGCTTTCATCTACATACATACATCAGTGCATAGGCACTTGCGTATTATTAATCAGCCGCCCCGTCCACACCGCCCACTGCTCTTTTGTTAATGCATTCGCACAAGGACGATGACACCCACTCAATAATGGACCAGTAAAAGAGAATTGCAGAAAAAGAGAGTTGAAAATTAGGTATAGAAAGGTCGAAAGTTAGCAGGGTAATGCAAAATCCCCCAAAATCACAAAAACTGCCTGCATTTCAACAAAAACAATAACGTAAATACGTAGCATTCGCTGGCAATCAATGCCAAAATGGCTTAAGAGAGCCACCTTAGAGAGGGGCACCCACTCAACGCAAGCGAAGAGAGCACAGGCGAAACAAAGAGCGTAGTCAGAGCAGCACTCACCTTCTTGCGAAGTTTCCCCCGAATGTGACACAGGCGTTTGACGCCATCAAAGCACATTGCCTCCAGACGACCGTTGCCCAGCATCTTGGTCACCTGCGCGTACTCCTGTTGGTCCTCCTTGAAGATCAGCTCACGCTTCTCGAACTCGTTCTCGTTCTTACCACGACGACGATTCTTGCCTCCTTTTCCTTTATTCTTGGGCATTTTGGCTGTTTGCTGTTGTTGCTGTGCAGCTACTTTCGATGTTGTTGCTGTCTGCGGGCTTGTTGGCGACCCTGGAGCGGGAACGGGGTAAAACTGTTACTCAACGACTTCACTGGGTGGGTAGTAATGCAATGAAAACATTCAACCCGAAATAAAGCGACAGAGTTGTTTCAAAACTTACAATTTTGTCAAATGTAAATGTGACAATTTCGCCTCGCTAAAGTGAAAAGGACTAGAGGTGGACGGTTTCGCGGGGAACCAGTATATCGAACTGGTGCTATCGACAGCAATGCAGAGTCTGGCAGCATTCGTTTAAAGTATCGTAATTTAAAATTTCACTCAACTTTTTAGTCATTAGCGATTGAATCTTAAATTATAACATGTACAAATTTTATTTTCTACTTTGTATATTTAAGTTATTTCGCTATCACCATAAGAGGAAGAAATCGATTTACCACCGCTAAAGCTATCGATATCTATCATCATCAGCTATCATTAGTGGTACTCCCATCTGGTTTGTTTATAAGCTTTTTTACGAAAATAAATTGAGGCGGAGGAGACCGAAGTTTTTCCACTTGGCCAAGATGCACCAGGCCTACAGTGTTCACTCGATCCTGAAACAGGGCGTGCAGATAGAGTCAATTGCGGCATATGGTGAGTGGAATTTTCGGTGCACAGCTATTACTCACCGGACGCATTTTTTCAGGCAACCATGTCATCTTGGGCACCCGCAGCGGACAGCTGATCATGTACTCTGTGGACGAGGAGACGGGCGTGGACATGCGGATGTTCAACAAGAACTTCAGCCGGAAACCGATCACCCAAATGGAAGTGATTGCCTCGGAGAACCTGCTCTTCGTACTCACCGACTTACAGGTGCAGGTGTGCGACATTCGGCGGATTGAGAGCAACTTCGCTTTCATGCACAGTGCGCCCGACACGAAGGGATGCACCCTGTTCACCATGGACGTGGACACGCCGAAGTCCACAACCGGACGTGTGGCCACCGTCATACGGGTGTGCTGCGCTATCCGGCGGCGTCTTGTGTTCTTCTTTTGGAAGGAGGACAAGCTTAATTCCCTGGAATTGATCATCGAGCTCAGCGATGTGCCCAGGACACTGTGCTGGGTGGGCCATGCTGTCTGCGTGGGCTTCAAAGACGAATATGTTGTTTACGATGTGAGAAATGCTTTAAAGTCGATTTACTTCGTATTTTAAAGGTCTGCATATCCAATTCTAGATATCAGGAAAAGCACCAAAGAAGCACAACCTCTTCCTTACCTCCTCTAGTATCAGCAGAGATCCCTGCATTTGCCTTATCCGGAACAACATGTTGGGCATCTCTAAGGACAGCTACCTCGTCGTAGTAGATCCGAGTCAGTACAAAGAATCGGATGGAATCAATAACTCAACAGATGTCCGGCCAGCTGCCATGGACAGCAATAGTTCCCTAACTCCTCTGCTCTGGTCAAGTCCGCTTTTAGATCTGGGTACGATACTCACTATTCACTTCAAGCCAATTTCTAAATCACATTATCTTCATTACAGTCTGGGATGAGCCATTCGCTGTGGGTCGTGTCAACAACGCCATCGAGGTGCGCAGCCTAGTGGGCAAGGACACCCTGGTCCAGACCATTCCCGAGCTACAGAAGACGAAATTCCTGGTTCACGCCGACAAGGGAACCATCTTTGCCGCCGCCACCTCCGAGCTTTGGTGCATTCGAATGGTGGAAATCCCTATCCAGCGTCAGCAGTTGCTACAGCAAAAGAAATTCCAACTGGCTATTGAGCTGACGGTGAGTCCGATAAACGAAATCAAAATACGACGACTACAACAAACTTTATGTTCAGCAAATCTCCGATGAACCTGCCGCGGACCGAGCCCAAACCATTCGCCAGATACACATGCTCTATGCGAAAGAGCTGTTTACCAATAAGGAGTTCTCGGCGGCCATGAAGGAGTTTGAAAAGGCGGCTATAGATCCCTACGATGTGATAAGACTGTTCCCAAACTTGGTGCCAGAACCAAAGCCCGGCACCGAAGATGTCACCGTGCCTACGTCCAGTACTCCGGCGCTTGAGGATAGCGACCTGGAGAACGCCTACTTGGCACTGATCGAGTATCTGGCATGGGCCCGACAGCGGGAGGTGGTCAAGCTGCGCGACACTAAAAGTAGTTCAAAGTCCCTGCTGGAGATCATCGATACAACGTTGCTGAAGTGTTACCTGCAGACAAACGACTCTCTGGTGGCACCACTGCTACGCCTAAACCAGTGCCACTTAGAGGAGTCGGAAAAGACGTTGAAGAAGCACAACAAGATCTCTGAACTTATCATCCTCTACCAGATGAAGGGCAAGCACAAGGAGGCCCTTAAACTGCTTCGAGAGCAGGCGAGCATCGAAGGATCTGTGCTGCAGGGTCGCAAGCGTACCATACGCTATCTTCAGGAGCTGGGTGGTGATCATCTGCCGCTGATCTTTGAGTTCGCTGACTGGGTCTTAAACGATAATCCCGAGGAAGGCCTAACCATTTTCACCGACGAACTTATTGAAGTGGAATCCCTGCCGCGCGCCAAAGTTCTTGATTTTTTTATTAGCAAGCACAAAGCACTTGTCATTCCCTATTTGGAGCACGTAATCACTGAATGGAAGGACGGCAACACCCTGCTCCACAATGTGCTCCTCAAGCAGTATCGCGAAAAGGTGCAACGGCTTCTTGCTCAGCAGGAAAAAGGGTGAGAGTCTGTCATTGTACTGGATCAAAATGCTTATACTCACCTGTTTTCTAGAGAGGAAGTTCCCGAACTCATTCCGATGCGAGCCAAGCTCTACAAGATGTTGGAGGAGTCCAACGACTATTCGCCGGATCGCCTCCTAGAGGAATTTCCAACCAATATACTCTTGGAGGAGCGTGCCCTAATCCTGGGCAGGCTCAAAAAGCACGACAACGTCCTGTCCATCTATATTCATGTTCTCGGAGATGTGGCCAAGGCAACGGCCTATGCGGAAGCCCATTACAAAGAGGACAAGCACATATTTCACACGCTCATTAAGTGCATATTAATACCACCAACTCAACCGCTCTATGATGGTGTGCCCTTGCATCCGGATTTCTCGCAAGTGAATCGAGAGGTGGCCCTGGAAATACTTAACACCCACGCCACCAGAATCGATCCATTCGAGATCTTCGAGGTGAAGAATGCATTGAATGCATGACTTATTAGAAATATTTCTCAACCATTTTGGATTTTGCAGCACCTTCCCGATGACATGCCCATGCCCCAGCTGGAGAAATACTTGGAGAAATCTATACGTAAAATGATGGCCGACAAGCACGAGATGCAGATGATGTGCGGCTTCCTGGAGGCAGAGTCCACGCGCCTGGAGAATGCCTTGGAGGAGCAGCGAAACATTAGCTTCGAGTTAAACGAGTCTAGTGTGTGTTCCGAGTGCAAGAAGCGTTTTCAAACCCAGTCCGCCTTCGTGCGCTATCCAAATGGGCACATCGTGCACCTATCCTGCCACGATCGGCTCGCCAGGGCGGCTGCTCAGCAATAAGTGAAATACTCCAATGTGATAACTGATCAAGGTATAAAGTGCGAATTGAGTGTAAATGTCTGTATTATTCTGTTTTTAAATAAGCTTTTTCAGTACTCGTATGTAATGGATATACTGCAATGCTTATACAATATAATATAGTTTGCATTGATTGATTGTAACAATCAACTTGCAGCTAATCATCAACAATTAAAGACAAGCAGAAGTATAGAAAACCGATATTGTACATATTTATTTGACTATATTTACAGGAAACTTGCTTTGCACTGGCGTGGTTTTTAGGCCTCCTCGCTGCCGTCCATGAGGCTGTCGCCGTCCAGGGAATCGTTACAGATGGACAAATCCGACTCGGACTGCGCTCGACTCAACGGCGGTAATGCGCCCGAAAGCGACAGCGAGTGCTTGCTATCCTCGTTGTCCTCCTCCTGCAGGCTGGGCGAGGCTGCACTGCATCCGTTTGTGCGTTCCGTGGACACAGAATGGGCCGCATTGGCCGACACGGATACTTGATTGCCCAATAACGATGTACCTGGCAGTTGAGTTTGCCTTATCAATGCCAGCCGTTGTTGTGTCAGTTCCAAGTGGTGCTTGCGCCACTTGATCCGCCTATTCTGGAACCACACCTTCACCTGAGCCTCCGTTAACTTTAGGGTGTGTGCCAAGTAGAGCCGCTCCGGGCCGACCATGTACTGCTGGCGCTCGAACTCCGCCTCCAGGCACTCCAACTGCTCCGGCGTGAAGATTGTCCGGACGCGCTTGTTCTTCAGTGCGCTCTTCTTGTGAGAATCTGCCGAATCACAAAATGATGATCAAATGGAGGTATTAGATGTGCACACACTATGTTTACTTAATACCCACTTATGATCAAATCATGGGTTATTCATCGACTGAAACACCTGCTTACCCGACTTGAGTTTTTCCCGCTGAAAGCTCAGGGTGGCCTGCTGCTGAGCGTGGTGTTGCTGGTGGAGCTGCTGCAGGCTCTGCAGGGCGGAGGGAGCTGCTCCGACGGCGGCGGCAACCGCTGCAAATCCCGCCTGGTGCGGATGCGGATGCTGGTGTCCGCCGTGCAGGTAACGTCCATTACCGGCGACACTATCACAATTGAAGTTGTTTACACTCGGGCTGCTGTTGTTGTTGCCACTGTTGCTGCCGCCGTTATTGTTGTTGTTGTTGTTGTTGTTGGGGTTGCTCGTGTAGCACTTGTTGTTGTCGTCACCGATGATGTTGTTGTTGTCGTGCAGGGAGAGATTGATGGCATTGTTGTAGTCCTTGCGCTGGCTCTGCAGGCCCAAAATGGCGGCGATGGTAAAGGACTTGCCCACGTCGAGGGAGGAATGCGCCGCTGCCGCCTCGATGAGCTGCGCGTGCGACGTCGCAGTGGCTGCCGCCGCCGCCAACTGTTCCCGGTGGTTGCTGTTGCTGTTGTGGCTGCTGCTGTTGCTGCTGCTACTGCTGTTGTTGTTGTTGTTGCCGGTGGTGGGTGTCGGTGGGTGTGGGTGGTGGCCATCCTGGTGGTGGGTGTGCAGCTGCTGATGATGATGATGTTGCTGCTGCTGCTGCTGCTGCTGCAACTGATGATGCTGCTGCTGGTGCTCCATTTGGTATGAACTCTGACCCGCCGAGACAGCGACCGCCGCTGCTGCAGCCGCTGCCAGCGCTGCATGATGCGGTTGACCATGTGCATGAATGCCCCCACCCAAACCTCCAAGTCCGGCGACCGACGATCCCCCGCCGCTGCCGCCGCCACTGGCTTGTGTGTTATGCAATGCCAGGAAGTGCGACAAGGGATTTGCGTGATATTTGGAAGGATTCTGCAGCATGCTTAGGTATTTGCCACTGTCTCCGAGTTGTCGTCCGCCTTCTGCCGCTGGCCTCCGGGATTCTCGGTCGCTCTGCAAATGGGAGAAATGCCTCTGTTTAATTGTTGCTCTGCTGTGGAGCTTCTGTGGCTGCCAGGTGTCAACGACTCCCCGATTAAATCCACAATTAAGTGAAATGTGATCGCTGGCTGAAGAAGTTGCTCTACCATGAAGTGCTTGGTCAGCTCAGCTAAGTGGTGGGAGATGGAACAATGGAACTACAACTGGTTGGGACGGACCTTTTGATGACTTTCCCTACACAATGACAATTTTGGAACTGAAGTATTACTAACTTAATATAAGTAGAAACAACAGTATCTAAGGTTAACAATACCAATATTTCTAGTTTACAATCGTCTATAAACATGGTCCTATCAAATTAGATATTAAAATAAGAACAATATCTTTAATTATAAGAAGTAAATTTTCTTTTAAAGGATCTTTAATATTTTTAATCAACAGAGGAATCTGCAACTTTTGCATATAAGTTAGAATTATAACTCTATATTTCAATGTTAAAATGGATCCTTTTTGTACATTATTTCTGGCATTCATTACAAGGGTTAAAATTTTATAATATCAGCTTATGTAGAATAATTTTGAAAAGTGTATAATTTGCTTAATGCCAGCTTCTCTCGCTCGCATGCATTGTGTTTGCCCAGGTAAGCCAAACCTGAATCGTTTTGTGGCAATGTGATAGCCTAATTGAGACTTTGTCACAGTTGCTGCTTCATTGTGGCAGATGTAGTTGCTCTCCCAGGTGAAGCACCATCCCAAGTCCTCAGCACTGTTGTCGCTCATTGTTTGTGCTTTAGGCCAAATATGCGAATGTCTCAAGCTGCATTTAAGCTGATTTGACTAAATATGCGAGGCTAATGTCGTGTGCGGGCCAAATGAGCTTCATTAGGAGAATGCCATTTGGGTGTAACAAGTGGATTTCACACACATTCCGGCTGTGAATTTCTAGCTACATTAATTGTGGAGCTTAGATCCTGAGAGAAAAGCTAGTATGTTATCCTATTTTGTATCTTTCTAATCACTCATGTTCATTTATCAGTCTTTGTTCAATTTGAAAAAAATTAATAACGATAAGAAACTTGTAAAAACATATAAGCACTTTAAATCAAATTTAAGCTATCATCTGAGCTATCATAAATATGATTTTGTATTGAAAATTTTAGGTATTTATCTTATTGAAACATACAGATTTTAGCTGAATGATAAATTTTTAGAGAATCCGTTATAAAATTTTAAGCATTGAATGCATTTTAAAATATTGGGCATAATAAATTATACATTATTGCTATGTTTACAAGCTCAACGCTGGTAAATCTCAAATAATTCTTTTAATGGCATATCCAAAATCAGAAATCTTTTTTAGTAATCTTGAATTAAAAAGCCGACGGAACTCGATTTGGGCCAAAAATTCTTATAAATTGCAAAAGTTACAAACCTTCTAAACCAATGAAGTTCTAATTACATTGATTTCAATTGCAGATGTAATCAACTCAAAAGATAATCCAAGCGTGAGTTAATCAGTTTTCAGTACTTTCACTATTATTTTCACGAACACAGTTTTCAATCTGAAAAATTTGCTTTTCCGACGGCACTGCAAAAAGTGTTGCCTACAGTTCTGCGCCCAACGGCAGTAACGGAAATCGAATAGAAAATCGAGCGGAAGTTTAACTGCCGGAAACACATGCGAACGCGAACGTGTTGCAAACTGAACTGAACTAAAAGTTCGTGGCCGTAAAATTTTTACATTATCGGCAGCGAACGCCGGCAGCGAAGCTGGCAGCGCTGCTTTCTGTTTGCTGCGGTGCGCTTGTTTGTGTCTGTGTGCGGGTGAGTGATTCTTTTTGTGGGTGTGCGTGAGTTGCCGTTGTGATTTTTCTATCCGCTTTTCCTTTGGCTTTTTTTTGCTCTCAACCAGGGTTGTCAAAACTTTCACTAATAGTATTCATTAACTAGTAATTAAGTGCTTTGAACTTTGTTCGTTTTCATGAATACATTTAATTTTTTGTGCTAACGAAAACAGAATTAAATTTAAATGAAAAATTGTTTTAAATAATCTTGGTATCTTGGTTTTTGACACAATTATGTACATACCTAATTTTTTATAATTAAATTTGTTACAATTATTTGTACCTTAATTTAGTTTAAATCTATTATGTTCCTAAGCATTTGAACGATTAAAGTGTACATTTAGAAAGTCTCTCTATTATACATTCATATATATGATATTTTAAAACATATTGGTACAACACATCCGAAAGATATAGATTTATTATTTGTCTTTTAAAAGCAATATCTTCAAAACAGCAAAGCGTTAAAATCTCCTTTTTAGACTTTCGCCCATGACTTTGTTTTGCTACAGTTGACAACCCTGCACTCAGCTTAGATCAGAGCCATTGAAAGAGCCAACAAAGGAAAGAAGGAGATGAGATGTAGCTGAGGCATAAAAACATCGTCAACCGAAGCCTCATCATCATCATCGTCATCATAATCATCGTTGATAGTCATCGTCATTATTCAGGAGCATCCACCAGGCAGTTACATAAAAAGGAATCACCCACCAAAGGGAGCAATCCACCACCAGCCACCCGAGCCACCCACCTATCAGAGCAACCCTGCCCACACACCCATTGGTAAACACCCGTTTCCCTTCCGAGGGCGAGTGTATAAAAAGTTATTGAAATTATGATATAAATGGATAATTGGCTCACTGGTAGCGTCTCCCTCGCTCATGGCAAATGGGCGGTACCTAAGCAGTCGGAAAATATTGCGGGACAATATGGCGACGCTGGATTATTAATATTTTGTGAATAGGTGGAAAAGCCACTGGGGCAGGGCTATGTGGGGATAGACATAATTAATGAAGCAATAAGCTAAGAAATTACATCGTAGATACATCATAAGTATAAATATCTAAATTTGGACAGGTAAAATCGACAAAACAACGCACATTAATAATTTGTTTTAAATCTTAATTTAGTTAAATTTTCACTGTATACAACATGATATTCAATGTCGAAGTGCAATTCAGAGTCGAATTACCTTTAGATTTAGTATTTCAGTTTACGACTTATCAGTAAATAAACTTTGTCAATTTCATTTTATGGTCCTTTTTGGCCGATGTTAGTAGTATTAAGTCTTGGAAACGTTTTTGGCCCAAATCCCCAAACTAAGTTGGCAATACGAACTATCTACAGCCGCAGGTCAACCCCAAACCCAACCCCAATTAGCCGTCCCCTTGGCTCCACCCTTTTGCCTGCCAAACGGGTGTTCAATTTACCGTTTGATAAACTACCCGGAATGCCAACGATCATTACGAGCCAGCGAAACTGGCGGAAACGGAAATGGAAAGACGAAGGAGGCCCCAATTAGCGGCCCATCAAAGTAAATCAATGCAAGAGCACGTGGAGCGGGCAGACAAGGAAAATGCCAAAAAAGAACAAAGCAAATGGCGAGTTTACACACAAAAAAATAAAACAAATGTAATCCGTTAGCTTTGAAGAAACTTTAAATGTATGTACATAAAATATAGTAAAAGTAGTAGATGATTTTTCACTGCAAGAATTTGCTTGCTATGCAGTTGCAATCGTCATAACATTTAAAACGATTTAATTTGGGTAAATCGACCAAGCTTACGGTATTTAAAGAAAATAAAAACCAAATTGTTACAAATTGCCTTGTTCCCTCAATGTCCAACTTTCGTCTCATCTTTCAAAAAACCAAAGAGGGACAAATTCTAAAATCACAGCCAGGAATTTGCAGCCAAAAAAGGGCAAACGGAGAGGTGGAATTGGGAACTGGAGCTTGGCAACGAGCTGGGGATGGAGAGGATCCTTTCGGGTGCTTCGGCGTCACGTTTGTCGTTTCAATCATCATTAGTGCTAATGTACCCACAAGAATTGGCCAGCCACTTGGCGCCGACGCTGACGTCGACGCAGGCGTCGGCATTTAGCAATGGCGGCCGCAGCAGAGCGAAAGAGAGTGGTGCCAGAAGAAGAGAGAGAGAGAGTGAGCGGAAAATCAGTTTTAACTAACAGAATACACATATGCTTACATACATATATAAATACTTTTTATATACCCACATATTTTATTTTCCATTTATTTACCACAATTTTAATATTTTTTCGAGGTGCAAACAACAAAAACAACACGTTCATAAAACAAACCCACATATACTAATGTGCACCGCGCATGCTCTTAAGTGGCAGGAAAGAGAGTTAAAGAGAGGTGGGTAAGTGGGGGTCTCTGCCACCGACGCCATTGTTGTTGTGCTTTTGGCCTTTTGATAAACTTCGTTGTCGTCGTTCTCGTTGTTGGTTTTGTTGTTCATGCCCTGTGGACGAGAGATAAAATGAGATGAGAGGCGTAATGATGATGATGTCCCGTTTCCGGTAAAGGGAGAAGAGGGGGCGAGGGAGAAGAGGAGCGTTGCCATAACCATAACATTTATTTATTTTTATTTAATAAAAACCCCTCCTGCACACAAACATTATAATGTAATCTAATAAATAAAACACAAACAAGCGGTAGGAAAACTTTTTTCATTATGAATTATTACGGTGAAAGTGCCAGGAAATAGGAAAAGGGGCCATAGGGCCCCTCGGCAAACGGGCAAATAAAATTACTGTTAGTCCTCGCACAGGGCTGCAACGCGGGGCTTGCTAAAAGTACAGGGTTGCCTACTTTACGGCTCCATTGATGGGCAACACTGCGTATGAGTTATAATAATGTTGTAAAAATATTAATATTACTCAGGGAATTAAATGGAAATTAAATTGAAAGGGCAGAATAGGGAAGGCTTAGAGTTTAGCTGTTCATGAGATACAGGAATACCAATTTGTACACCATATATGTACATAGATGGATTAATTTTCAAGGACAATGACATTTAGTTACGTTAATATTTACATTGAATAAATTATTATTATTCGACTAATTTCAGAGTTTTTATTAATACATAGAAACATTCAGTTATCAAAAAAATGTATATTTACTAATTCGATTGACAGAAGTCATTAATTGTCTAACTGTTTATTCATTCAATTGTGCATTCATATCAATTATATCCGAACATATATTTTATATTACCATCCTTTAAATGAGCCGTAAAGAACACTTTCTGTACTTTGTCCGTGTTTCCTGCTATCCTTTCTCATTTAATGAAATATTTTTATTCCTATGGAGCCGCACGACGTTGTGGCACAGGCGCCCCAGCATCCCCACACAGCTCCATATACACACACACACACACACACACACACATCTTGGCAGGAACAAAGTGCCTAAGCTGCTCCACCAACTTAATCCTCTGCTGCCCACATCCTTCGCATCCTGCTTGGCTGTACCTCCTGGCAGGGCTTAATTTTATTAGCCCTCTGCCCATGATTCGGCTTCACCCTCGGAATGGCAGCATTCATTTGCTGTGCAGAACATCATCATGAGGTTGAGCCAGCCAGCCCCTTTTGCTCCTTGCCCATCGGAGGCGCCCCCTTTGTTCGGGCTGCCCCCTTTTTCTTGGCCACTGGCTCACAACAAAATGGACTCAAAAATGCGAGAGGAGCAAAACATTTGCGGCATGTTTTTAATAATGTTGTTTATAATGTTGATTTTCCTCAATTTTATTTGTTGCCGTATTTTTTCCGCATTCCCCCCACATCCATTTCTTTTTGATCTATGTATTTGCACCACATTCCTTTTATGGGTGGAAATATACGAAATGTTAATCTCTTTTTTTTTACGGCCTCGAATCGCTTCATGCGATGCCCTGTTCAACTTTATGGCTATTGAATTTTTAGAGACCTCTCAACGTGCTAAATCAAAGCCCATTCAAAAACTAATTACAACATCAAAACTTATAATGAGCGGAAAATTAGAAATTTTTCGATTGCCCTCAAAATCGGACAACAAACGGCCAGCAAATCAGGTGAAAGGGCGGCAATTTTGCGATTTTAATTAAATCCGTCTATTCCGGTGGCTCTTCCGCCGCATTTGCTGCCACATTGCCACTTTGCCGCTCTGCCACTTGAGTGTGTATGCACAGCCCGCTGTTGGCCATATTCAAAATGAGTTTTGGTCCCGCCGTTTGGGTTTTTGGCCAAAACTACTGCTGCACTCAGATGCGCTGATGGCGAGCCACTCGAAACAAAAATATTTTCGGCCCCATTTCGTGCGCTTTTCGCTCCGCCAAAAATTAATTTCCATTTTTTGATTCCATCTCTCTGTTGCGCAAATATAATGTAAAACCTAATCACATTTTACGGTTACGCTTTTCAATGTTTTAATTGGAAATTTATTTGGTTATGTTCGCAGCAGCACTAATAACTGCGTTTTTAATTGCATATTGTTGCGTTAAGCGGAAGACGGGTTGTTAGATTTTAATTAAAATCCTTGCACTGAAGCAGATTTCTGGCTAATAGGAGCTTAAATCGTGCTCTTGCAGTTTTTAGTTATGATGTCAAATTGAACATATTGTTGTATTCTGATTAGCAAAAGAAGGCTAATGCACATTAGATTATATTATATTAAAAAAAGATAACATATAATCTATAGTACAGATTATTACAGGTAAAATAACTATTATGTAAAAAAATTATATTAAATATAGAAAGGTAATTTAAACTGAGCATTTTTCATCAAAAAAGTTTCTATTATAAACTTTTCCATTTTTGAGTTTGCATTCGCTTAGCCTTGGGATTTCTCCTTAATATTGGTTTACAAGTTGAAGGTATTTCATGATTTTTGACTCTGGTTTGTTCAATATGTTATATTCACCTAACATGCGAATGCCTAATATGTTCAGTTCAGAAATATTTCTAATTGAGTTTTGCGGGTGTTTAATATAAAAATAAAACTTAAAAAGGTGTGATTCTGGAAGAAATAAGAAAGTCTACAAATAGCAACCAAGTGGAAACTGACTTTGAACGCAACATTTTATTTGACAATCCAGATAACAGATATGCATATTAAAAGACAATAGAAGCTCTTTTAAGTTTAAAATTTAAATAGGTAATCCCGCAGCAATTTAGAACTTTTGGTCTGATTCTGATCCGTTCGCAGATCCACCTTCTTGGCAGTAACTGAATAGCCGGGAAAACCGACTTCACACAAAGGACAAACTCCAGCGAAGGAAAAATCATCCCCATCGTGGGGGAAAACTCGCGCTCGCTCATCACAATCGCCGTCCCTTTCTGTTCCGCTGGCGTATTTGGGGAATCGCTGGCTCGCTCATAAAGCGTTGGAAATTATGGAAATTAATTGAAATTCCAAGGATGCCGTTTGCTCTTTTGCCGAAACCAACAAATTACCATCATTATGCGAATGCCCCTTTCTCCTCCTTTCTTCGGTTTGACTTTGCCAAACTCAAACGTTGCCTAATTTTAGGCGCTGCGGTTGACCAAGCTAGAGTGTGTGTGTGTGTGTGTGTGACTGCATTGGTATTTAAT
Organism: Drosophila melanogaster; assembly: GCF_000001215.4. Taxonomy (NCBI): domain Eukaryota; kingdom Metazoa; phylum Arthropoda; class Insecta; order Diptera; family Drosophilidae; genus Drosophila; species Drosophila melanogaster. The sequence goes on along the minus strand of NT_033777.3, from coordinate 18,262,057 downwards.
TAAGCTAATTAATTATCACGGTCATTATGCGAGTATGTACGCAAACAGTAAAAAGCGAATAATAAATATGCTGGCGCTTTTGATTGACTGCCGGCGCACTTTACTTTCCCATTTTCCAGCGCTTAAACATATTTTCCGCCGCCCAAATGCCCCGCAAGCCCCCGGTAAAACCACCCTCTGCCGGAAGCAACAGCAGAAAAAGTCATATTAAAAATCATTCGCTTGTGAAGATCAAAAGCATTCTTTTTCACCGAAATGCCATGAAGAATGATGTTGCGTGGCATGGAGGGAGGGGTAGTGGCTGGGAGGGGTGGTGGATTTCCTGTAAGTGAGCGTCGCTCTCACTGCGATGTTGTCGTTGTTGTTGCTGCTGCTGCCTCTGTTGCTCTCAAGCATTCAACCAAAAATGCATGGCACACACACACACACACTCACCCACACTCGCTTGCACCTACCCAGAGCCAGCCTACCTATTCGAACGGGACACAGAAAGAGAGAGGGAGAGTAAGATGGTCAAAACACTATAAAAAAAATATTTGCATTTAAAAATTGGAAGAAATAAGTTACAAATAAGTTGCAAGTTATGCTTACGCTTTCATTTTTAATAATTGATTTAAAAAAAGCTTGTTTCTTGAGGCAAAAATATTTTAAAAATATATTAATTTTTTTTTAAATTTTGCTTTTAGTCTATTCAATTGACTACACCCATTATTTCTTCAAGTGTGGAAGTCGGAGCACACGTTGTAGTCTTACATGTACTTGTGTGCGAAAGCTCGCTTATTTATTTATGGTTTTTTTCGCATTCAACCACCAACAACAAGGAGCAGAATACCATATACATATACATATGTAAGTACATATAAATTTTGCTCGGCCCTGTGCGCATTTATTAAATATTATTGCTCTTGTTCTGCTCTCTACTTGACTTTTTTTATTGCCCATCAATGGCAAGTGGGCGGATAACTGTTCGGCCTGCCCCTCCCACTTTCCACCCGCCCCTCGCACTTTTTCTTCATCTTTATGATGCTGGTGTATATAATTGCTTCTGGTCTTGTGGTTGTTGCGATGCCCTTTGTTGTTGTCGCCGCCCTTGCAGCGTTTTATTAATTTTAATGGCTGCCACCAAATGAATAACGGTTAATCAATAAGTGGGTTTCGGCCATTTTGCTAAAGTCTCGACGGGAAGTGAACGAGAAAAACCCGGTTCAAATATATAAAATAATTACGTTTCTATGGTAAAAAGGAGTATTTACATAAGGAAATTGTAAATCTATGTGAATAAGCTTATAAAATATCGGTGTTGTTTAACTCGTAGCAGTTTTAGAATAGAGAATTAAAAATCTTACAATAATCAATTATAATAAACACAAATCATACCTAATTTTATTACTTATTAGAACACTTTATTATATAAGCTAAAATAAAATTTAACAAATTGAAAGAAGAAGCCATTCTCAACAATCTCGATCTTAAAATCCAGCCAGGATAGCATCGTACTCAGATCGAGATCGAACCATTCTCGGATTGCAATACCATTTCAGTTGAATATAATAGTAAATTAGTATTGTAGTAAGGTAAGGAATATTCCTTATATTAAAGGGTGTCCTTGAAAATCCGACCTCAAAGCCAAAATTCAACTTTGAATCAATATTTGCCAAGAGCTGGTCCACGATTAGGCCATAAATCAGTTGGCAATTACTGAGTGTTTACAACCCCCAACCCGCTTAATTAGATGCGCCCATGAAGCAGCTGCACCTGCAGCCGGAGAAGAACAATCGCATTTTGCACAGTTCCCAGGGACTGCACGCTGTAATCGCATTGCGGCATTGTCGCAACTTGCGGCACAAATAAACCACCCCGCCGCTTAGTAACTCTCGGATGGATGGCGGATGGGAGTCGGAGCCGGGATTCCCCGGCTAAGGCCATCATCAAGTGGCGCAAATTACAGATCAAACAGCCAGTTAGCCAGCCAGCCGGTCGGGGGGTGGAAGGACCTCGTTGTTTTGGGTGACCATTTGTCAAGAAGGATGACAACATTACGCTGGAAATTAAATAGCGTATTAAAAGGGTGACTTAATTTGTTTTTTGCCCAAACGAAGGACGCAGCCACTTGTCGCTCGACGAGATGAGCTGTGAACACGTGCTTGCTTTCCAATAAAATATATTTCTATATATTTTCAGCGAGATGCCAGTCGTTTTATAGGCCGCCCAGTCAGGTTATTGAAATTGTTGGCATTGTCAACCCCGCATTAAAGCGGCAATTACATGTATCTAATAAAGGATAACAGCGCTACTGACTTAAAAACCAAAGTGGATAAACCGGATCCGGAAGGGGGCTTAGATTTAAGTAGCTGATAATGACAAAGTTGACGCGTGACGGCCAATTGCACGGTATTTTAATAACAATCCGAACAATAAAAGTCAGTTTTAATCACCGGCAACGAGCTTACTTTGCAATTTGCATTAGAAATGGTGTATTATAGTACTTATGGCAACGTATTCCTTTTTTATTATTCCTTTTTTTTGTCATTATGTCATTATTATATTATTATACCATAAACTCAGCAAGTGGCAGTTTGAGGGAGATCGACCAAAAAGACGAAACTCTTTTCGAAGCCCCGCATCTAGCGTGGTTTAATGGGCGTGGCCATCTTCTCCTACTCAATCTTAATTTTCTTGCTTTTATAGATTCCAAGAGCTCGGCGTTCATATGGACAGCCGGAAAGACATACGGATTTGGCCATATCCACTGGGCTAATGATCCTGATCTAGAATATATCAACTTTACGGAGTCGGAAACGCTTCCTTCTGCCTGTTACATAGTTTTCAACGAATATAGTATACCATTTTACTCTACGTGTAACGGGTATAAAAAGGTAACAAATAGTTGCATAATTCTTTCTGAAATATATATGTATTAGGAAAGGCATAAAAGGATGCTCATTACTTTTAGTAAAATGTCTTATAGAGCAAATTGGTTTATATTTATTTTTTAACGTATCTAAACAAAAACTTTTTTAACATCATTTCTGATATCATTAACTATATCAACTCTATATATTTATACTACAACTATATACTATATACTATGTACAACTATATCACTGATATCAACTATAAGTTCTGGCCTGAACTCATACGCCAAATTTTACGTATCATATGTAAATCTATTAAAGCCCACAACATTAAACTTTACATTTAACTTAAATTTAACTTTGTATACAATTAAAAACTATAATATTCAGAATATTCGCCTTACTCTTGTCAAAATATTGCCATTTTCCAACCAACTTCCCACTAAAATCCGTCGTTCGCAAGGCAGCCCACAAATCAGCGCCGGAAAGAATGCTCCAAATTTCGCTCGAGCTGCTCCGACGCACACTAATAAGTTAATCAAACTAATTGCAGTGGAAAGGAGCAGCCACTTGCCGCAACTGGTTGGGGCGCGGGGTTGGGGGATAATGGAGGAAGGGGTAAATATCTCTGTTGCCAGTTGGCAGCTATAAATTCCGCACATGCCCCGCCCACCGCCCACTGGCCACACCACAAGCCCCTTCAAGCGAACGCACCCCATCCGAAAGAGCTAAGTAAGCTGTAAGCCATGAAAAGGGTTGTTGCTTCTGGTTCCGGCTCATCGTCTGCCGTCTGCTGTGGAATGCCGAAGGAACTGCTGCCTGCGCCGCGAGACGAGCATGTTAATTGCCCCCGAACCGACGTTGCCAGGTTCAGCAGGATGCGGCTGGCTGCCTGTGTTCCATGGCTTTTGGGCCAAGTCACAACTTGTGGCACAAAGTTCTTAAAAATTGACGCACGCTTTGTTTCCTTTTGCGTTTTAATTAAAAGTCCAATGCCAGTTGCAAGAAGGGATTGCGGAACGTTATGGTTATGACCATTGACCATTGGCCAGTTGAGCTTTGTTAAGCCATCTAAATTGGCTAAAGAGCTTGGACTCTTTGGCATCGCCGGTCACTTGGCAACAATCACTGCACTGAAGGGATGGGTGAAAAGATTTTACTCTTGCGTTACATGTGAGGCGGCTTTATTCATTAGTCAACTTTTCTCCTATCTTTCTATGTGGCAAAAAGAGGGAAAAACTTAAGGCGATAAACAATGAACAAAAAAGTTGTTGACCATAGCCAACATTTTCCTTTGATCCATAATTACAGGAATTTGTGAACTCTGTGTGCTTATATGCTTCGAGTTTAATTAAAGATACTTACCAAATCATTTGTATTACATATTAGTTAAAATGCCTTTCATAGATTTATTTTCATATTATGTTATTGGCTCGTTTTGAATATGATTTATATCTAATAATAAGCAAAAAATGCCATGAAATTATGAGCCCGTTTTTTTTTTTAAATCCATTCAACTATACATATGTATGAAATTAAATATATTTATTTATATAAAAACAATGATGTTATTAAAATTACTCTCAATCGAATCCTACTCATCTTCTCCCACTGAACCCTTTATGATTCCTTTACCATAATAAGCAGTGAGCGCAACCATTCGGGTGTCCAGATAGTTGTGCTCCACCTCGCACTGCTGCCCAACTCCACTTAGAGCGACCACCTGCTTCATATTGGCGTTGCGTGGCAGAAAGAAAGCTACGTCAGATGCCAGGCTACGGGACAGCTGCATCAGTTGGCTAGCACCCACGGGCAGGAGACCTGTTTCGATATCAAAGGTGGCCTGCTTTTGGTAGTCAGGACCACCCCACGGAGGGCTCAGGAAAACCACATTTGGGCGCAGCTTTGTGCTGGCCGCAAACTGCAGAAAATCGGCGTGGATAAACTCGATCTTATGGGCCACACCATAAATGCCGGCATTATGCTTGGCCATGGCCAACTTCTCGGCATCGATGTCCACAGCAATTACGCGTCCACAGGTGTTTGCAAACTGAATGGCATTGCCGCCGCATCCACAGAAAGCATCTACGATCACGTCGCAGGCCAGTCGTCGGGCCGTTTGTTTGGCAATCTTCTCGGGTGTCACCGAGAACCAGCTCTCGCGGTCCAGCCGAATGCCCTGATCGAAGCGGGAGAACAGCGAGAATCGCTTGACCCAGTACTTGACCATTTTGTTGTTATCCTCTTGCATGCACTCTGGCATCCTGGCCTTGAGTTTTTTTATTTGCCTTTGCCGTCGTTTTTTCTTTTTAACAGAACCGCTCTGAACGCCGTGCAGAGCCTCGTTTTCGTTGTTCTCCATGGTCAACAGATCATGATCGTCCTCGCTATCGCTGCTAGATAGTTCGTACTGTGTCTTTCTTTCCTTTCTATAATTAATTATATCTGCCTTCGACGCAAATGATGTTGGCAATCCGAGAAGGCGCAGCTGTTGTTCCTCGTCACAATCCTCGGGATCGTCGTTGGCAGTCAAGTATGATTCGTCCTCCTCTTTCTCTGTGACCCTTTGCTGTTTCGATTTTATTGGCTTATTTGTAAGGCTTAGGTTCTGCAAGTCCTCCTCAACATCTTCTGAGTTTTCAGCGACGTCAAGGCCAAATGATTTGGCCAAATCGTGTTGGTAGTTCTCAAAGGCACAGCTAAATATATACCAGAACTTTTCACTGTAATCGCTGGCGTGCTTCTCCCACAGTTCCTGCCAAAGGCCTTGCTCCTCCGACGAAACCACCTCGATAAGATCTTTGTATTCGGGAAACCGCTTGTGCCACTTTTGCTCGAGCAGCTCATGCCCCTCACGCTGCCAGAATTCTTTCCAGGTAACGTTTTGAATGCCCCCCCAATTGCAATTATTCCAGTCGAAATCGTTACCAAAGAGCTGACTGAATATATAGAACTGCGGATTGGTTCGCGAGGTGGTCAGGTGGTGTGTGTTCATTTCTCGATCAGACTTCTCATCTCCAGCCTGCGAGTCAGCAAGTCCTCGGCTCTGTCGATGACCTGGATGTACCATAAGTCGATGGCCGGTCTGTAGGTGGCAAGTAGCGCGCTGAGATACTGTTTTTGGGCCAACGGATCGTTGGACAGACTATTGATCTTGTCGTAGACACCGCCGGCGGTCAGTTTGGCACCTTTGGGATGCTGCACATTATGTAGCACCACTTCACCACGCACAATGCAGTAGCGGCCGGTACTCACGCGATTTTCGACGACTTTGTCATGGGTAAGGCCAAGAATAAGCAAGGATACGGTGCCCTCGCCCAAGGAGTACTTCCTGAAAGATGCAGCATCATTGGTAAGGACCGGATGGATAGGTAATATAGAAAAACTTACTTTGGCAAACACTTAACGCGCACGTTTTCTAGGCGGTACTGATTCGCCTTGAACGCCAGACGTCCAATTAATGCGCACTGACCGTAGTGCAGGTTGTGGTAGGAAGTTTCCAGCTCCAGTTCCTCCACCAGCAGGGTCTTGAAGAAGTAGCAGTACTTGGGCGCTCTCGAGGTAGAGGCTTCTGGCACCAGGGACATAACTCTCTTGGAAAAAAACCAAGAATTCCGAACAAAATCAAAACACCCGGAATGATAAACTCAACATGCTTGCTAGTGTGACCAACGTATCTACGCACGATGCGACCCACCTATCGATAGCTTCTTCGCCAGTTATAGCCCTGCCTTTCTCATCACTAAAAACAGCGACATTTTATTGTGCAAATTAGAATTTCTTAATATAAACTTTAACAAACTGAGCAGTTCTTAGCTCACTATGTCTTTTATGAACCCCGTGGATATGGTGGATGAGGACGCCGCCGACCTGCAGTTTCCCAAAGGTAACCAACGCCCTACACCAACCGAAATGCAACTTACAAGTGAAACTGGCTGAAACCTTTGGCTTCGAGTGCCCCAAAAGTGGCACTCCTCCACATTTTTACCACACTGAATTGCCTCTTTGCAGTTGAGCCACTGGGGCCACAGGTTAAGCGGTTCATCCATGCACATCAGAATGAACACACCAGGAACTCCATGGTTTTGTATAATCCGCACACGTTGCACAGGTACTTGGAGGAGATGGAGGAAAAGACGCGGGACCAGAATAGCAGTGTTCCATCGGCTACAAAGGATGCCAATCGGTGTGCCACATGTCGCTGCAGTCTCACAGAGCCGTACATTAAGTGCTCCGAGTGCCTCGACACCCTGCTCTGCCTGCAATGTTTCTCACGTGGAAAGGAGGCCTTTTCTCACCGCAATAACCACGCTTACATCATAGTCCGCGACAACATACAGGTTTTCGCCGATGAGCCACACTGGACGGCACGGGACGAGCGCATACTGCTGAAAACACTTCGCACCCACGGCTATGGCAACTGGGAGGCGGTCTCCCAGGCTCTGGACCAGCGCCACGAACCCGCAGAAGTGCGTCGTCACTACCACGATTGCTACTTTGGCGGGATATTCGAGCGGCTCCTTAATCTGAAGCATGCGAGGGACAGCTATGTGCCCGAGCGAATGCCGTATGTCTTCAAAATGCGCAGCTTGGATCCACCACGTCATGACGACATCGCCTCCATGCAGTTCAGACTAAGCGCAGGTTACCGCTGTGCAAGAGGAGACTTCGATACTCCGTACGACACCTCAGCAGAGAGTCTGCTATCTATTATGGTGGATCATAGGGGCAGGGATGACGACAACGAGGCGTCTGAGAGTGAGTTTGAGCGCGAAGTGACAGAGGAATTGCAACTCGGACTAGTTCGGGCATACAACAATCGCCTCAGGTATGATCTTATAACAGAAAGCTACTAAAAAAAATCTAATATGCATATTTACTCACAGAGAGCGCCAGCGTCGTTACAAGATAATGAGGCAACACGGTCTCATAATGCCCAATCGCACCGTCAGCTGGATTTCCAAGTACGTGCACGCCTTTGGCAGCGATGCGAGTTGCATGCGTTTCTTGGGCTTCATGCAGATCTGTCCTGACCCCATTAAGTTCGATATGCTGTTGGAGTCTCTGCGTTATTATCGGGAGCTGCATAGCCAGCTGCACAAGCTATACGATCTGCGGGAGCACGGCGTTCGAACTCTTTCCGGAGCCAAATTATATGCCCGCTTGAGCAAAGAACGTCAGCAGGCTCAGCGAGATTACAGCAGGCTGAAGCAAACAGATGCTTTCGACTGGCAGCAATTGGTGCAGCATTACGAGAGCAACAGGAGCGGTGATCCTGGTCCCCTGGCCATTAACTCAAAGTTATATGTGATGAACACGCGTCGAAAGGCCAGTCCCATTGAGATTGGAGGTGGGAAACACTTTACTCATTGCCTGACACCAACTGAATATAATTTTTCTTTGATCCCAGATCTGCCTGGTTACTCCAAACTGGATGATGGCGAGCGAAAGTTGTGCAGTGTGGCTCGTCTGGTTCCGCAGTCGTATTTGGACTACAAGAATCAACTCGTTACGGAGCAAGCAAAGCTCGGATATCTACGACTGGCCGATGCGCGACGTCTCATCAAAATTGACGTGAACAAAACGCGTCAGATCTACGATTTTCTGCTGGAACATGGCCATATCAGCAGACCACCGTCCTATGGCTAGGGCTAATTTTTTCTCCAATGTTTCACTTGTAAATTTCCTGAATGTCGTCAAGTAACTAATTCAAGAAAAAAAAACCCTTTCGTTTCTCTTTGTTTCAGAGTTCGAAAATGCCGAGACGCTGCTGATATCGGAGGTGCACATGCTTCTCGATCACCGAAAGCGACAAAACGAATCCGCCGACGAGGAGCAAGAGTTCTCCGAGGTCTTCATGAAGACGTACGCCTACACGGATAGTTTTCGAAAGTTCAAAAACAAGGAGACCATAATGTCTGCGCGAAGGTAATGTAGCAAAACCGAACAAAGCACGTACGAGTAGTAATATTCAATTATTTCAAATTCAGCTTGCTGATGCAGAAAAAGCTGCACAAATTCGAACTGGCGGCACTGGGTAATTTGTGTCCGGAGGCGCCCGAGGAGGCCAAGGCGCTGATTCCTTCACTAGAGGGTCGCTTCGAGGATGAGGAGCTGCGCCAAATACTCGACGATATCGGCACTAAACGCAGCTTACAATACTAATTACTACTACGTATAAATATAGTTTAGATATAAAGTCATGGTCCACTTACACAATAAAGTGAAGAACAGCAAGAATTTTAAGTAAATGCAGAATATACACTGTAACAAAAATCAACAAAGTCTAAATACAATGTAATTATATCAAACAAAAGATTTACTTAAAAAAAAGTATATATAAATTGAATTTGCCGCTTGAAAGAATTGTTTGTCTAGTGTTGCCAGACTGCTCACATGAAAGAACTTATCGAAATAGCCGTCACATCTGGCAACTTGCTGAAAGGCCCGCACTTGCAATTGTTTTCTTTTTCCTAATAATTGCAAGCGAACAATATTTCACAATGAACAAGGACAACTCCAGCATGAAAATGGATCCGCAGCTAGCCCTACGCCTCCTGGCTGATGGCGGAGTGCTGGTCATCGCCGGTGTACCCGAGGGCACGGAATTCGGCATTGATCTTTGTGCCTACACCATTGGTCCGGATTTCCGAGGCGTCAAGATGATTCCACCCGGAGTCCACTACGTATGGTGCTCCTCCCGTGGTCCCTACGGCGATGCAGCCCCTCGTGTTGGATTCGTGCACTTCTTCCATCCGAATGAGATTGTCGTACGAGAGTGGGACCACGAACTGGAGGAATTGCGCCCGCGGAGGATTGCCGAACCGGAAGTGGAGCGAGACCGAATACGCAAAAACCTAGCCCAACTGGAGCGCGTGCTGGCGCCGTACGACTATCGTTACGTGGTCCAGTGGAAGGAACTCACCGGCAGCGTGACGGAGTCTTGCGTGGATCGCTGCCGTCCGACAGAAGGAACCATCCGTACGAACATCGAACTGCAATCCTGCCCGGACGCAGATCGGCCGCGAGGTGGAGCCGCTACTGTCAGCATAAGCCGCCGGAATGCTGCAGCTCGGATTCTCTTAGATGAGAGCGAACTCCTACCGGACCTTAAGCCCGTGGAAGGAACAGCTCCGCGCTTCACTACCGTACCCCTGCGTGTTCCACAAGATGCCCTGCCCGCTGATGTTTCCCGCCATGCCTTGGACTGCATCGATGCTGTTGACAAACTGCTCGAAGGCTTTGAAACGGCCGATGGACTCATTGAGGAACTGCAGCTGGCTTACGCATTTTTCCTAGTGGGCTACTCTGTGGAGTCTCTGGCCCACTGGCGCAAGCTTTTGGGCTTGCTGGCTCACTCGCAAACGGCGGTCACCAAGCACAAGTTAACGTACATGAAATACAGCGAGGTTTTGGCCCACCAGCTGCCCCATCTGCCCGAGGAGCTGATGGTGCCTGGTCCGCATAACACCGTCTACAAAGATGTACGCGAACTGCTGGTCAATCTGCATGCGGGCGGCTTAAGTGTCAGCGCTGAGCGGCTAACTAAGCGGCTGGAGAAAAAATTGGGATGGGAATTCGAGGGCCTGCTAGACGAGGATCCCGAGGACCAGCCTGTAGTCATCGAACTTCCGGAAGCCTAGGAGAAGGGCGCTACGCATGTGAAGTGTAATTCATATATTTGTAATACAATGGACTGAAACTGATCTATATTGATTTCTACTTTAACGCAGCGAATGCTGGGTGCGCAAGTAATTCCACAGATCCCGAGCCGTGCGGATGCTGACCATGAATTGGCACAACTTGGTCTCGATCAGGCAGAGAATCAAGAACTTGGCCCGCTTGTCCTTTAGCAGGGACTGCAAGGAGTATGGCATGGACATGGGTTTTCTGTAGCCATAAACGGCGCCACACCATCACTCACCTCCTCGTTGTTCTCGGGACCATTCTCCACCACCGTCCAGAGTTCCTCCGACTCCAGATACGCCCGCACCGTCATCGACCAGGCCTTGTAGTTGTCCAAACCTTTGAGCTTCTCAATTTGCAGCTGCAGTGCCATCTCCGAGACTCGAGCAACGTTTCGCAACTAAACCGCATTCGGGCCCTTTGCTGTTTCCTTACCTTCGCCTCTTCCAGCTGTTGTCCAGATTTTTAAATATAGATATCTTAGTATTTGTATCTGTATGCACACGGCTTTTCCATTGTGCACATCAGCAAACTGAAAACAATGGCCACTAGACCCACTTTTCGTGTTGCTTCTGGCCCAGCTATACATTCAGCTTAAGTGGACACTTCTGATTTGACGCAGAAGCGCTGTCGCTTTATGTGCCTGCCTGCTTGTATTTTCCGATGACCACAGAATTTAGTTTGACATATATTTCTTCTGAGCAGCAGCAGTGCGCCTTCTAAGCTCGCATCTTTTGGATGCATTGACAGGTACGAATCTTCATTTTCTGTGGCTAAGTCTTGGTTAATAATTAAAAACTGAATGTGGGATTGATCTCGATTCGAAGCTATGCTTGATTAGCAAATGATAATGATAGAAGAAAATGTGTTTGAAAATCTTTATTGAAAACTTCATTTAAAAACTATGTAAAATTTCTCTATCATACTGAACGCGTGAAATCAAGAAAGATGCATGATTGAAAGGATCACTTAAAATAAATCCGTCAAAATGTAAAACAAACTAGTTTTATTGTTATTTATGGTCGACTTCCAAAAAAAAAACTAATAAACTAATAGAGAAACTGCGTGCCGATAAGGAAAACATTCGGTTCCTTTCTATATTTTCAATCTTTCTATGATTGACTGTGACCATTTAAACAAGCCCATAAAAACACGAGCCCCAAACTCAATTAATAATAAATTGTGTTGCCCAATTGTTGTTTTGTTTTTATGATTTTTATTTGAAATGAATACGAATGTCAGTTTTAGCTGCTGGTTTCTTGTATTGCTGTTGTTGTTACGTTCAAGAATGTGGCTGTTGTTTTTGCTGCCTCGGCTGATTTATGCTTAATTAACTTTCTGCACGGGCCTTTTCTATTCAGCGACTGCAAAATATTAGTCTGCCTTCTTTCCTCATTTATTAAATTTATTAAAAAAAAAAAAAAACAACCAAAAGCGAAAAACAAAAACCATGCGAAAGAGCTGCGAATAAGCTCGTGCGAAAATTCTCCCGTAGCTTCTGCACAGCTCATCATTCTATTTTCCTTCGCTAATCACGCAAACACGCTACAGATAACTCTGCCGATGATGGTGTTGTTCTTGTGGAGAATCTTTGGGTTTACTTGACTTCGGGGGCTAAAAATCAATGTGGTTTTGGACTGTCTGTCGGGGAGTTTTGGAATCGGAATCTCTGGAGAGATGGTTAGTTGGGTGGTGGGGCGAAAAGTTCGAAATCTCTACAAATTACATAAGTGGTAGGCATAGAAAATATACAAGTATATATGTATACAATATATATATATATATATACGTATATATATGTACCGTTGTTTTGTTTTGTATTCTTTTTGTTTCTTGTATTTAGCAACTACAAATACTTTTCTATATTATTAATATGTTTCTTTGTTGCGCAAGGTAAGAGATGATGAAGAAAATTGTTTGCGATTGCGATGGAGAACTCAAAACGAAAGGCGAAAAACAGAAATCCACCAAATTCCCGTTCGATTGTTCGGTTTCGTTTCATGTGATTTGACCATGCATGGGTGTGTGAGTGTGAATATGAGTGCGAGTGTGAGAGAGCAAGGAAACGCTAAGAGAAAACAAACGGCTCGTATGCGTAATATGGGTGTCTGTGTGGGTGGTGGGTGTGTGTTAGTCTGCGCGTGTGTGTGTGTGTCTGTGAGGGTGTGTCGGTGTTATTGAACAGTACACTTACATACATACAAATTTAAGCTTAAGAATTCGTTTTGAATTTCGCTTAACTAACATTCCTTTTTCTCATTTAATATAGTTTTTAGCTTTTTGCGTCTTTCATTCTGTTTGCTCATTTCGTTTCGTTTACTCCATTTACGTTTTATTCATGTATTAAATTTAAATTAATTGCTGTATTTTTTCCTTACATTTTCGACTTTATGTTTTACTTTTACGTTTGCGCTTATTAAATCGTTTTTCATTTTTATTACCTCGTTCTCACGTTTATTATTGGCTTAAAATTAAAGTTGTATTTTACGTGTTGCTGTCGTATTTAAAGTTTGTTTTAAAAATTAATGCATGCCAACTCGATGAAATTTGCTTTGTGATTTACTCTCGTGTGATTGTTTCTCAATTTTCGTTTAGTGTTTCGACTTTCGTTCTTTTTCTGCTTGTGCTTTAATGTGTTTTGTGGTTTAAATGAATTTTATTTGTTTCGTTTTTGCTTCTCATAATTAAATATAATATTTATTCAAATATAATAAAATGCTTGGTTTCTCGAATGCAAAAAATTCAAATGTAGTAGACTTGATGTTGCAGTTTTCTAACGTTAAGGAGCCAAATTGCGAAGCGACGCCAACTTAATAGTACCGCGAATTTTTTATGTTGCGATTCGATTCTGGGCCGCAGCAACAGCCGCGCCACGCCCACCAGGCCGCCCAATTTTCAAACATTTTGCTTGGATAGTTGTTTTTTTTTTCTGTTTTTGTGCTGTTGTTTTCCATGCTGTTTATTGTGGATGACAATTTGTGTTCCTGCTGCTTTGCTTGCTGTTATCATGTTGCAAATATGTTGATACACATACGGGTGCTGCTGTTGTGGTGATCGACTGCTATGGTTGTTGTTGCCGCATTGGTTCCATGTTGTTGTTCTTGAAGTTGTTGTCGTGTTGTTGTTGATTTTGTTGTTGTTGTTGTATGCATATATATTATATGGTATTATATTTACTTTAGAAGGTATATAATGTGTTTTAAATGGAAGGGCGGGGGTTTACTTAAATTACGACACGTCCTGATCCTCAACATCCTGGATTTGCTCTTTGGGCTCGCCATCACCTGCGTTGGGGTCTACTTCTTAGTATAATATTTAGAACTTAATAACGGAGCCGAACAAGTGGATGTGATATTACAACTTACCTTCTGCCTGCATATCGGACGTCCATAATGTGAGGTTGTCGCGCAGCAGCTGCATGATGAGTGTCGAGTCTTTGTAGCTCTCTTCGCTCAGTGTATCCAACTCGGCAATGGCATCATCGAAAGCGGCTTTCGCCAAGCGGCAAGCGCGGTCCGGCGAGTTGAGAATCTCATAGTAGAACACCTGCAAGGATTTTAAAATATATATATAGAAAACATATGACGACATCGTGTCTCTTCACAATCACTCACCGAGAAGTTCAATGCCAAGCCCAAACGGATGGGGTGTGTTGGTGGCAGATCGTTCATGGCAATATCGCTGGCCGCCTTGTAGGCAATCAGCGAGTTCTCTGCCGCATCCTTGCGGTCGGAGCCGGTGGCGAATTCGGCCAGGTAGCGATGGTAGTCGCCCTTCATCTTATAGTAGAATACTTTGCTTTCGCCGGATGTGGCGCATGGAATGAGATGCTTCTCGAGCACGTTCAGTATATCCGAGCAGATGTCGCGCAGCTCCTTCTCCACCTGTCCGCGGTAGGTTTTGATCATCTCCAATTTCTCCTCGGCCCCCTTGTTCTCCTCCTTCTGTTCGATCGAGGTGATGATGCGCCACGAGGCACGGCGTGCTCCAATCACATTCTTGTACGCCACCGACAGCAGATTTCGCTCCTCGACGGTCAGCTCTACGTCCATGGAGGCGACCTTCTTCATGGCCTCCACCATTTCTGTAAAGAGGACATAACAAATGAAAGGTGTGGTCTTTAGTATATAAGAGTAAATGTTTACAATAATCAAGTGTAACATCTCAAACCAAATTTAAGGGATTGCCCATTAACTAACGATTAGTTTAATCATTAGTTCGCATATATGTATATTCATTCTGCAATGCCTAAGGAAAATATACATCATTAAACAAATACTTCATTTGAGTGAGTAAGAAGTAATGTTTATGATGTAGTTTAAACAATGCTATCGGACGCTATTTTATCAACAATTTCGTAGAATACAAATGTTTGTTTGATTGTTCATATAATTTTTGAATTGCTTTCATATATTTCATGTTAAGATTAAAAATAAAAACCAAACATTTCAATTGGAAAGCCAACAAGATACATACATTATATACATTTTGCGTAGATAAATTTATCCAAGGTATGGAAGGCTTGTTATCTGGACTTTCCTCCCGCTTGTCCTTGTCCCCTCGCGACAGCCTAGACTACCTATTTTCCATTTCTTATCGCCGACACGCCCAATCCGCGATGATATATAAGTTATGCAGATATATTTATGCATAAGGTGGCGTTGCGTCTACGCCTGATTTAGCTGGTTCTGTCATACCAATACCAATACCAATACCAATACGGGGCCATCCAATCAGCCGGTGATAAGGGCTTCCGCCACATTGTTGCACCCAATCCTATCGTCCCCATCGGGGGCATCTCTATCTGCGTCTGCATCACCATCTAAAACTGCGTCATGAATCACATGTTCGGAACTCAACACGGAAGCAAACAAGGAGCTCGTTTATCAAATTAAAGTGAGTAGGTTAAGAGCTGATATCATTTGGCCATTTCATTTCCTTTTTCGAGTCAGTCAATTGAAGTCTAAATATATTTCGAAGTTCATTTAAATGCTTTTCGGGCATATGATTAGTATTTGGAATTATGCAAGATTAGTTTTTGATATCTGACCAAAGGAAATGTAAGATATTTCCGAACCAAATCATCTAAATTATCATTGCAGTGCTGCCTGTCTGGGTAAAGCCAGTTGCAGGCTAACTATCTCGGGCATATCTGGTGGCTGATAACAATACAGAGCTAGACTACACTACTATTCAAAATATTGTAATTGTAGCGCGTTTGCTGACTTGCACTGTCTGCCCTCTCTCGCTCGCACCCGCTGCCCGTCAGCTGCTGACGTATTTCGCACACCAACACCCCCATACATACACACACACTAGCACTCACACACAAAGACATCGGGACATTTGCCGACTGTCTGCTTATTAGTGCGATTTTTGTTGTAGCACGTATTTGTGAAAAATTGCCAATAAAGTTGCATGATTCACGAATATTTGTGGCTGTGATTGAACTTCAAACATTGTTGTTCGCATTGGCGGGCTGTTTGAAACCAATGTGGATGATGATGTGCACACGCATTTTACAACGCTTGCAAGCTATGCTGAGTTACGCATAAAAAATGAACTTGAGAGTGGGTAGGGAGGGGGAAGGGGAGGGGGAGCGCAGTTGGGTGGTGAAGGGTGGCTGGGATCCTTGCAACTTTAAAAGTATACAGCACATGTTGCTTAGTAGTAAGTAATCCACAACCAATTATGAGACATGCGCGTCAGACCAGTCACTAAATCATGTACATATAGCAAGGCGAAAATCAATAAACGCGTCCCAAAAATAAAGAGCCAAGTCCCGCGGGCATGATAAATCATTTGCGGAACCACGAAGTGGTAAAAAGAAATGTATGGAAACTTCTCGAATCATATGAACTTTCAGTAGAAAGTGCAAAGTTCACGAAAGTCTAGCAAATTTGGCGAAAATAGTATGGAATAGATTCTAAGTAGATTCGTGAGTAGTTGAACTACATTTGAAAAGTATTCATCTTTTTTATTATAAAAAATGATTAATCTTTTTCATAAACAAGTTGATTGCAAAGATGAGCGTGGTCATCTCAATTGTGTTGTTTTTCCAAGAAATAAGTATTGGAATTTGATAAACTAGCGACAACCCTGCAAAGGCAATCCACCACCACCCAAAAGTAAAAAGAAGTCACGCGAGCTGGAATGAAATATTGGGACGAAATAGGGAGCAAAAGGAATGGGCAGGATTTTCCACCCCCTCCTACCAACACGCCCCCAGAGATCCACCCCTCCCTTATGAGACGCCTGTGGGTGTGTCTTGCGCTCGTGTGGGTATGAGTGCGCGTGGTTTTGTGTGTGTGTGTATGTGTGTGTGTGTGAGTCGCATAAGGGCGCAGCAGCTGAAAAAACATGCGCACATACCGTTACAGCGGGCAGAGAATGTGTAATTAGACAAAGGAAGCAGCAACAACAGCCCCTAAAATGGTGCAATTTGAGCAAAAAGCGAGCAACAAACAAAACACACCTAACACCACCGCCACCCACCGCCCATCAATCAACCGTATGTATGCTACTTTTTCCACTCATTTTTTTTTTGTCTGCCTTTTGCGCATATTGACGACATTGACGAGAACGAACATCAACGGAAAAAGCAGCGCGCGACCTCGAAAAAAATGTAGATAGAACGCAGAGAGCGCAAGATGGAAAGAGCATGGAGCGGGGGATGGTGGGCGCAGGGGGCAGCACCTGAGAAAGCACACTTAAAGGCTGACGTTAATGTGTGCAGAAAAGGGGAGCAGGGGTTTGAAGAGGAGATGAGATCAGGGGCGGAGAGGGCGAGGCAAGTTCAGATTGGGGGCGCAGACATTGCCGGCTGGCGGCTTTGCCGCTCCGCTTCGCTCTCCGCCGCGCTCTTTCTCTCTCTTCGCGCGCAATGGTATTGGTGCTCCAGCATGAGCTCCACCGCAAAATGTCCGAGTGTGACAAGGCCAACGCCAAGTGCTGCACACCAACGCACACCGATGGGCGAAAATAAGAAGACAAACATGTGATACAGACACAAATATCCCCACCAGTGGTGTATGTATGCATGTATGCCCTGTTTGTGTGTGCTAATAGTTGATTGACTTCTTTGCCGCCGCCACCGCCCGTTAATGTTGTCAGTTTTGCAGGCAATTAGGTGCAGAGTACCGTTTGCAATTATTGTTGCTATAGTCGCTGCCCAAGTACAGCAGCAGGAAGGAACGGCAGACAGAGGAATCGCCAAATGTTTGTTAACTTTTTACAGCCACTGTGCAGCGTCGCCGACACTTCGACACACTAGCCATCTCGTTTTGGCGCACGCAGCGTTTATGGCAATTGGTTAAGCGCGCGCTTTTTGCAAATGCCGAATTTGCCGTCCCCCTCCCACTGCGACTTTCTTTGCATTTTGAGCTGGCTTTTTAATTAATTGGAGTATTTTTAATTAAATATAAGCAAAGGCTACAGAAGAAGCAACAATAAAAACCGCCCGGCGGACACTCATCGGCACACGCACACCTCCGTACAAACACACACACACACGCATGCATACATGCGCATAAGCATGAGTAATGCGAGAGTAACAGAAGAAGCACAGAAAAATTTTATATTTCCTTTTTTCGCATTATCAGATAGGGTTGCCAAGTGGCCGCATAACTGCTTGCAACTAGCCGCAACTAATTTGCATAAATAAAGAATTAAGCAATAGGCAGAAAGTGAGAGAGGGAGACAGCCGGCGACACAATCGATTCATTCATCGATTTTTCGCAGCAACGGCATGGTGACGACGCCGCTGCTGCGCATGAAAAGCACATTTCGTGGAAAAAAAGGGGGAGGGGGTCTGAAAGAGAGGACTGCACCTACCCCTGCCCCACAATCATTGATTTTGGGTGTGGAATAAGTGTATTTAAGAAACTAGAATCCCCAAAAAATGTGTCGTTTCTAGAAAGTTACGCCTTGACAACTACTAAGAAAGAAAAAAAAAGAACGCGAACTGGAATCAACTGCAAACAGCCCTTAGCAACCAAGGAAGAAAATAAAATGCTAGCTGCCGCGCAGCCCTTGCTCGCAACGCCAAATACACAAAATTTTCCCCTTCTAAACTAATACTATATAGTTCCAAAAAAGAAAGAGCGGAGCAAACTATTTGCTGTAAATTATAATACGCAATTCCGTTTCTTTCTCTTTTTGTGCAAAACCACGCGAATTTTTGCCGGTAAAAATCAGGTTTTACACTCTATTCATCTCTTTTCGTTCTTCCGACGCTCTGCTTCTTCTTCGGCTTCTTCCTCTTCTTACTGTTTCCTCCATCTCCCGTTCTTTTCGCAAGAAATACTACTCATCGCGACGCTGCGTCGCTTCGAATGCAGCTACAGCGATGAAAATTGAAAATTTCCATCGTTTTCTCTGGAAGAAAACCTTTTAATTGGCACATTCGGACGAAAAGCGGAGCTCTAGACTTTTTCAACGACCACGCGACGACGCAATGGATCGGGAAGACAAAAAAAAATCCCAGGCGACCCCTCCCCAAAAACGTTGGCGCTCCTCAGTCGAGAAAATTTTTTCCCTACTCTACTAGCATTTGTCTACCGTTTTCTACCATTTTTGCTACCATTTTTTTTCGGAATCACTACTCACCGTCGTAGCGCTCGGCCTGTTCGGCCAGCTTTGCCTTGTACACATTGTTCTCGCGCTCAGTCATTGTGTTGAAGCCTTTTCGGTAAAATTAATCCACAGAAAAAATTATTTAAATGCTCCCGGTACGTGCGGCGTCGATTTTGCTTGCTGCCTGTGGTTCGTCGCCTTCTTTTTTCTCTACTTCTCGAGCGGTGTGACCGTATCGGGCGGCGGTTGAAACACTAAAATTGATGGGCGATGGCCTAATGACGGACTTAAAAACGCATCACGCGTTCCGTGCGCATGCGCAAGCGATGGTGGTAAAATCGGAAAAATTTCTTTTTAAAATGGTATTTCTATCTGGATATTACTTGTGAAAATCCGTTTGTGTGAAGCTTTTATTCGGAAGTTTTAAAATGTTATAGTAAATTGACACATTTAAAAAAGCTATAGCTATAAATATGTTGTATTAAATGAACACATGAAGCAATGTCGTTAGCAGGGACTTCCACCTTTTCTGTGCAATTCAATTTGTCATTAGTCATGACATAACCCACATGCACTGCAGACTATCGATACTTATGATACTTTCGATTAGAGTATAAATTTTAAATTTTAAAATGTGACCGTTTTTTATTTTAAATAAAAGTGTTTAAAAAACAGTTAATATTTTTATGGTTTAATTTAATCCTTCTAAGTTAAAAAAATAAGCTACTAAATGCTCTTATTTAATTTCGAAGTCCGGAAGTGGTTATTTTGGCGTCCTTTGGTCACACTAGCTTTAATGTTGCAAAAAAGTTGGGGAACAACGACATTTGATATGGGAAATATGTTTAGAAACTAAACCACCAGGTCTTGCAGCAGAAACCAGAATGACTCTCAACCTGGGCGGCTGGATCCACAGCTTCACAGTGACGGACACCCAGGAGCACAAGGGCGGGTACACAATATACAAAATCACCTCGATTGTAAGTCGTTTTTTTTGGGGGCAGATGAACTGTTCCAAATAGTAAACCTCACCCACTTTTAGGTCTTCCCAAGGTCGGTACCTCAAGCTCTGACCTGCCTGGTGGTGTGGAAACGGTTCCACGATGTCAAGCGGCTGCATCGCGAGCTTAGCCGGCGCCACAAGAGTCTCCAACTACCCGGCAAGTTGCCAGTGCCCACAGATAGCACATATTTCAAGAGATTCGATGCGGCAGTCATCCAACGGCGTAAGGAGTACATCCTGCAATTATTAGACTTTGCAGCGCAGCATCCGGCGCTGTACAAGTGCTCAACCTTCACACAGTTCTTCCAGGAGACACCCTCGCCAAACGGATCGCCACTTAAGAAGCTATATGTGGAGCGATCCCTGCGGCTGCAGACGGAAGACAATGGCTGCGGAAGTGGCGGTTCGGAAACAGGAACTTGCGCTGGTGCCATAGCCGACATTTGCGATAAACTAGACTTGCCCTATGACCCACACGACGCGGGGGGCATCACGCCTCTAGATCCGCGCTGTGATAAGGAGCAAACGAACAACGAATCCCAGGCCAAAGAAACTGAAATCGAATTAGAAACGAAACAGGAGCCCAAGACAGACGTAGCGCTGACCAAGAGGGATTATCTCCGCCTTCTGACGCCCATGGCTTCCATAGAAAGCGACGACAGCGACTACATATATGAGGCGGCTCTAGAGTTCAGTCATGCCGTCCAAGCGGAGGTTAACCTGGAGTATGCCGAAGCCCACGAGAGGTACAAGCATGGTGTGGACCTGCTGCTCAATGGGGCCAAGCAGGATAGCAGTGAGGAGCGTAGATTTATAGCCAAGGCGAAGATAGCCAAATACTTGGCGCGGGCTGAGGAGATTCACGCCAATTTCCTGGCCAACGATTGTCCGACGAAGAAGCTGCAGTTCCAGCTCTCGCTGGACACGACAGACGGCGGTAGCGTGAGCCATTTGGAGTGCCCCTGGAATCAGTTGGCACGCTACAAGGTGCTGCAGATTCTCCAGGACCGTGTGATGCAGGTGCAGTGTGTGACGAAATCCCAGCAGCCGGCTGCCATTATGAAGGGCGTCGAGAAGCCGGCCAGTCACTCGCTGACCCAGAGCATCTTTCTGCCCCAGCAGGTGCCTTACATGGTCCAACTGCTGGCCTACTTTCAGTCGGAGCAGAAGATTTTTCTGCTACTGCGGCAGGCGGAGGGCGGCATGTTGTACGATTACCTGCAGAGCTACACGCCCACGAGTAGTAAGAGTGTCAATTATGGAGAGCTTTTTCCCTCGGACCAGGAGCCGGAGGAGAAGGAGGCAGAGGAGCCACCTCTGACTTCGGACAGCGATGTCAGCGATTTGGTTCGCAGCTCCCAGCAGCTTTTAAAGTCCGTAACAAACACGCTGAGCAATTTGCAAGCGGGAGTCGTTACACCCAAAAGAAATAAAAAGGTGGATCAAAATCGCATCCGAAGTAAACCCATTCCGGAGCAGTGCCTGCGTCAGTGGGCTTGCGAACTGGCCATCGCCATACACAGTCTGCACGGCAAGGGCGTTATTCTGCGCGATCTGCACATGGGCAACATTTTACTGGGCGCCAAGGGACAGCTGCTCCTGACGTATTTCTATCAGAACGAGGGTCTAACCTCGGACGACAACTATGTGCACAAGGCACTGAACTTGGAGGCAGTGGCTAATCACTTTGTGGCACCAGAAAGACCGCTCACTTTTCGCTCGGACTGGTGGAGCTACGGCGTGGTGCTCTATCAGCTTCTGCTGGGAGTTGTAAGTTTTGAGTTCTCGATTGAAAATGTTTGGATAATAGCAATCTGCTTTCTTTCCAGCCCTACAAAGTCACGCATCCCGGGCAACTGGACCTCTATGGTTGTGTTCAGTATCCTAGTGAGTCGTTGGAGATTTCCGATCATGCCAAGGATCTGCTGGAGCAACTGCTGCAGCTTTCTCCGGAGCTACGTTTGGACTACGACCAATTGCAGGCTCATCCATTCTTCAAAGGCATCGATTGGCAGGCGGTTTTGGAGCAGGGAACTGAGTCCATGTGAAAATAGGCACTATTTGCTTTGCTATTGAGTCCGTAAAGTATTTTCTTATTTCGTACTGTACCTGAAATCCCATTTGTGATTCCTTGCTCAGTTCTGATTGGCATTGATTTTGATTACTTTCAAAGAATCTGAAGTCGCTCCATAGCGATTAATTATGTTGTGAATCTGCTATATTATTTTCTATGCATTACTTTTAATACTTGTCTTCGAAAACAAGTGTATTAACCATCAGTTTTGTTTTTATGAGTCTTTTATGTTGTTCCTTTTTTGAATTGGAAGCTGATCAATTATTGGTACAAAATACGATTTATTTATACGTCTATTATATACATTTGCAAAGTGTCCTAGTTTATGTAATTGCTTACAATTAGAAATTAAACTAAATTGAATGTAGTTGTAACAAAATTTGCAAGCCATTTTACAAAATTAGTAAGTAATAAAATTTGTAAAGCCAAATGAGCTAGTATACAATATAAAAAGCACTTTATTGTCTAACTACAGCAAAAACAGCAAATGGAACTTAGTCTACGAGTAGAATAACTAAAACTAAGTTTGTTGGGCAACGAAGCTTTCCAATTTGGAGGGAGGTCACTCGTCACCCGTTTTGGTAAGGCACATTTGGAATGCATTCTGGGGGCGGGGCTCTCGTTGCAGAGCCCCTAGCCCTAGATTAACCTAGACTTAGACAGGCATAATAACCTCATTATGATTTGGCAAGACTTGTGGATTCCGTTGTTGTTGCAACTTGCGTCATTAAACCTAAAAGGAACCTATGGCAATATGAAAACAGTGGCTAGAAACTGTGTGGGACTGGCTAGAAAAACTCCAAGGGATTGGAAATATAAACTAAAAAAACAATATTATCAAATTAAATATAAAATTTGTGGACTCTCGCCAAATTTTTTGAAAGCAACTAGTTTTAAGTAATCCGATGATGAATTCTACTACTTATGAGGCTTTATCTTTGGGAATCCGCTTTTCTGGAGCCCCACTTTCAGTCGGAGAAACACAGTTGGAAATGCTGCACACGCCACGCCTCCATCCCTTCAAAATGGCCGACGGAAACGGGCGTTCGGCGTGCTGATGGGCGTGGCCCAGCGTCGCTGGTGTTGTTGCTGTCGCCGGTGTGTGAGCATTTCTCTCAGTGCAAAAAAGGCGGCAGGACGTAGCTCTGTCCCTGCTGCTGCTGCTGCTGTTGGGAGACCTCCTCGCTCTTGATCACAGTCTGCATGCCGCCGCTGTCGTTGTCATCGCTGCTGGTGCCGCCCGCGGATGCAGCTCCTCCCGTCGCCGTGGTCACATAGTGCTGGCCCTGCGCCTCCACCAGATGACAGCTGGCGCCGGGACTTAGCTCCAGACCACCTCCACTCTGATGGCACTGCAGGTGCACGTATTTGGCCTCCTCGGCGCTCAGGTACTTGCCATTGAGTTGCTGCTGCTGCTGCTGCTGCTGTTGGTGGGCATGGACGGTGACCAGTGTGCCGTCGGCCAGTTGCTGCTGCTGGGCGGTCTGCAGTTCCGCCGTCTGATAGCTGCCGCCATTGGCCACCGACTCATCTCCGTTTCCGGCCACCGAACCGGTTGTGGCGCCCATTTCCATGCGCGTGGGACTACCGTACTCGTAGTGACGCATCGGGAAGAGCTGGCTTTCGTGCACATAGGCACCGTACTGGCCGGAATAGGTGCCATACGGACTGGCCGCCGGCGAGAGCAGGCTGAACTGGGGCGTCAGTTCGTAGGGCGTCTGGTAGCTGGTCCAGCTGTCCATGCTGCCCGGCGGCGTGACCGTCGTCGTCTGCGGGTAGCTAGTGAATGGTGGGGCTAGGGTTCCGGGATTCAGTGTCGCCGTCGGCGGAGTGCTCGTCTTGATGTAGCCCGTCTTGCGCGGTGGCTCGTGCTTGCGCCACTTGGCCCGTCGGTTCTGGAACCACACCTGCACACGGGATTCGCTCAGATTCAGCTTGATGGCCAGCTCCTCGCGGGCGAAAACATCCGGATACGGAGCACGTTCAAAGGCACGCTCCAACTCCTCCAGCTGGTAGGCAGTAAAGGTGGTTCTGAAGGTAAAAATGGAAAGTATAGAGGATTAGATGAAAGTCTGAATGGGATTCATACAGTTAGTTGGTCATATAATAGGGATTAAAAAAAGGGAAAAATGAAAAAACCCATAGTATCTATTTATATTACAAAAAAGTTCTAAACTGAAACTATATTTTAGAATATTAGAAAATTCTATAGAGATAACCATGTTCTGTGGATCTATCTATCTGCTATCGGTACTCATTATTTAATAATTAGCCCCCCAGATTGCACGGGTTTCCGTGCGAGTTGCTAGCAATGTCCTTACTCCAAATTACTCATACGCCCCGTGGTCACGGTCATAAATAGCAAGTGCTATCATCTTGTGCCACATAATTTCATTGATTTCCCGTCGTTAAATTAATTGACAGCGTAGCAGCTTCGACCGCTTACCTCGTCTTCTTCTTCTTGATGCCATTGGGATCGCCCTTCTTCTTGCTGCTGCTTCCGTCCTTTTTGGCTGCAGGAGCTGCCACGCCCCCCGCTGTGCCCGCCGCCCCCTGAATGCCGACGCCAGCGGAGGAGGAGGAGTTGGCGTTGCCAGTGCCATTGGTGGTGCCATTAACCACCGTGGAGGAACTACTTGGCGGAGTAACTCCAGCACCACCCGCCTCCAACTGCGAACACATCTCATCGGGCTTCTTTAGCTTGCCACCAGCGGATCCTCCGTTGATCATGACGGGCGAGGAGTCCTGGAGCAAGCCATCACTGCCATGATCCAAATGGTCCAGATGATGCGGACTGCCGCCGTACAGATGCTGCAGCTGCTGCGGCTCGTACTGATCTTTGGGCGACGAGGAGTAGTCCAGCTTGCCATTGAGCGGATGATAGTCCAGGATGCCCACCAGCTGTTGCTGCTGCTGCTGTTGCTGCTGGGAGGATTGCTTGTGCAGCAGGATGCCATTGTGGCTGGGCGGGGGCGTGGCCGTGTAGTGCTGATGATGTTGATGATGATGCTGCTGCTGCTGCTGCTGCTCCACCAGTTTTTGCGGCGCACTAATGTACTCGTACTTCTGGCTGGGCGAGTAGCAGCCCATCTTGTTGACAAAATCCAGCTTGGTCACATAGTTGGGCGATCCTCCAGCGCCGCCAGATCCTGCTCCTCCTCCTCCGCCATTCGGCAGTATGGTGTTGCAGTCGGGCAATCGTTGCTGCTGCTGCTGCTGCTGCTGTTGGCTGCACAACTCGTGGACACTGCCCAGCATCACGGGATGCATGGCCGTTGTGGTGGGCATCAGTGGCTTGGCGCCCAGTGGATTGAGTGGCCCGCCGCCGAACTCCCCGAAAATGGGATCATCGAAGCTATCGTGTTCCATTCTCCTCCACGACTTTAATCCTTGGAACGCACAGTAACAGCACACAAGACACACTAACTAGCTAACAACACTTTTGCCACTGCGACACTTTCAATCCATTTAGTGTATTATTTGGTTGATTTTCAACTCGATTATCGCTGCTGAGTTTCCAAATCAATCAGTTGTTAATTGCATTTGGCAAGCACATAACTGGGCTGCTGTTGCTACTTTTCTATCGGTTAGGATGTTGAATATATATATATATATATATGTATATATGGGAGTAGAGCCGCACGCTCACCGCTCGAGTCTTTGGCCTTAATTGACTCGGCTACTGGCGATGATTGTCCTTTTATACCGGCGCAGGCGGCAGCGCAGCAGCAGCGCTGGCAGCGACCAATCGCATCGCTCCATCGGCCGCCACTATCGCCGTGCGAGCGGGACGGCGCATGCGAACGCCGCTCTGTGCGTTTCATGCTGGCGTGTGTGACTTTTCCGCTTGCCCAGCGATTCGACGATTTTCCATTCAGCGGGGTGTGGTCTCCCCTACTTTGCGATTTTTTCTTCTTTTTTCTGTTTTTTTATTTTTGACTGGGTCTAGCTGCCTGGGTCCAGTTTTTGGTCTTCAGCTTCGCGGGCACACGGCTACCAGCAGATCGAGATGTTCTGGGAACGGAAGAGCACGACGGGATGATGGGGTCCTGGGAACCGGGACTTGCATCTCTACTGGCTCTCAGTTCTTAGAGCGGATTTAAGGACTCTAATGGCACGCTGATCTTATTGTTATCCTACTATTGAATTATGTTTTATTTATAATGAGGATATAGAATCATGAAAGCATAGTCATATTAGGAGATATCATATAAATGAACTGATTGTGTTCTGTTACCATGCAGTTACAAACTATCGCATACCTATTAATAATAATGTATGGTACAGAAGATAATCTATGGTATGATCTATGATTCGATATATGGAGATAAGGTATCTATAAGATTGGGGGCCGAAATAAGAAGAATGTTGAACGATTTGAAGGATTAAGTTTATGTCTGGTATATATACTATACTATCTTTTCAAATGTTTTCGATTTCAGAACCGTTTATCAAACTAGTGGGAATAGTTATAGCCATATTAAAGCATTCAATTTTGGCGAAGAGATGAAAATTACTATGCTGCTTTCTAATCGTTCTAAAGATCGTATCACAGATAAAACCTAAAAAGGGGGGTTTTTAACATCCACTATATTTCCATATGCACTTATGTATGTACAATCCCAATTTAGCGGCTTCTTGTTGGCAATCCATTGATACAGATTAATTTCGCCCAAAGTTGAGAGAGCCCATCTATTTCGCGTCCACCTCATGGTCATCGCTATCCGTAACAATGCACCTTCATCGTCACACATGTTGGACGAACAATTAACTTCTAGCCGAGGAATTCCGATGGTCGTGGTTCCAATTGGACTCATGAGGGTGGTTCCATTCGAGGTTGCAACCCCTGTAAGGCAGCGACTTGGTGGCACGCTTGTGACCTTCTTCTTCCACTTCAGCCCGTTTCCACACCCTGATCGCTCGATCTTCCCACAGCGCGTGTCACCCTCTCAAGGATTGGCATGCTCCCCTTTCCTCCAGTCCGCTGTTGCGTGTGACCTTTTGGCCAGATGCTGGTACTTCGATCGCGCCGAGGTGGGCACTTAGTCAGGGGCTAAGTTATGGCTCATTTGGACAGATCCGAAGATTTCACGGAGCATTTGAATGGGAAGTGGGAAGAAGGCTGCCGAATCATGTGGGCATTGCAATCGAAGAGGGTGAAAGTGGGTAGAGCTATACATTCATTGGGATCGGTGATCTTTAAGAGTTACTTATTTAGATATTTACTTAAAAAACCCATATGAAAATATTTCTAACATATTCAATGGACAAATCATCATCAATCCAATTTGAAGTGCAAATTTGGTGATAATATTTGGAAATATATTGGGTGTTGAAAAATTTATAGCTTCGTTATTTTTTTTTTTACCAAGAAAAAATAAGTATCTGATGTCAAATGAATATTAATTCTTCAAAAGCAAACAAAAAACATTAACTTTTTCTTAGTTGTTAAGGAAGTTAACGAGCAATTTTGGTGTCTAAATTAAGACAAAGTTGCACAATCCAATGGCAAAGTTCTGTCCTCAAAGACCGGCCCGCATTGATCGAATGAAAAACAGCAAAGAAACTTCAGCTTCCCAGGAATCCGAGCCCACAAAGGATCCACAAATTTTCCCATCATAAGCGACCAGCGGGTTGGAGGAAGAAAATCCCTCGAATTCCACGCGGAAACCACATCAAAATCTCATTCACTCACAGACGGAACCGGACGATTTGATACTTTTCGGCCTGGCAGGTTCCGAAATGCGGGCAAAGTCGAAGTCTCTGGGAGAATGGACGCGGGGCACGCGATCAGAGCCGAAAGATGAAAACAAACTAAATACACCCCATACTGTGGGTAATGGGTCGCGACCCAGAAACTGGGAGGGATGGTATCCGAGGGCAGCGAAAGGAGTCGGGTCCTCGTTGCGTGTGAATAATCAGACAGTATTTTGCATTAGCCAATGTGCCAATTATGTGGGTCTGGCTTCAAGGATTGCAGCCGAGGGAGAGGATTCGAAAAGCAGGAAGAGGGGTAGCAGCAAGGACACAGTCAGGGTGGGGAAATCAAGGAGCGATGATACCATCTCGAGTAAGATCAAAAGTTAATTACTCGTGATCCTCGAACCCAAGAAGGTTAAGGTATAATGAAGGCAATCACTGGCTTTCAAATGAGACAGACGATAAATAAGCGGGGAAATCTAAGATATCTGAAAATATCTTTATAAGCCAGAAAGAAAGAGTTGGCAAACTGCGGGTATGGTTTTCTTTTTAGATTAAGATTGTCTCTATATAGGTAGTTTAGTTGTTAAAAGGGATAAAATGGGCTGGTAGCTAATAACTTTTCTATTATCAGAATAAAGTTAATCGGATTAATTTATAATAGAAATTTTAAATAACTTCAAACTTAAATATTTTTCAAATTTTAAATACTGATATGTTAATGCAGTATCCAACTGTTTGAAAGTTTAGGTTTGTATAAACTTCAGGTATATTTAAAACAAAAAGGGCTTTATTCCACAAAGACTTAAAACTCAAGCATCTATTAATATGGTATATTAAAAGTACTTTGAACTCTTGCATCTATCAGTATAGAATATAATAGTAAATCCAGCTTAGATCATCTATGAAAATCACTTGTTTGGTACAGTTGCCGCTGTTTGGCCAAGTGAGCGCCTAAGCTTTTGTTGAATATTTTGTCATATTTTTTCCATAACCATTAAGATACACACACTGCCAGGCGGAAAGACAGACAGACAGACGGACGGATTCCCGACTGAGGGGTAGACAGATACTCAAGCCCATCGCCACCATCACCATCACCATCATCATCAACATCATCATCGTATCCACACTTGTCCCACCGAGATGACAGTCCATCCTCAGTAGCGATATCACCACAAACAGCGACCACAGTCCAAAAAAAGTATATGATATACCGATATAATATAACATGAATCATAAAGTAACATGGTGATCTTTTAAATATGATGTTTTGATCTTGCATATTATGATATATAATCTATTTTTCACCTATTCACAACCATTAATAACTTTAACATTAACATTAATTTTTTATTTATAAGTAGAACATATTAATCATGTTACAAACAGTTGACATAAGCATAACATTTTAGAGAAAGGATTAGAGTTCCAGGATAATCCGACATTTTAACAAATTTGTGGCGTGTAGTAACTAGGTTTATATTTTCAGGTTTCAAGTCCCCGATTCTTTCGGTGCAGTAGCATCACCGACAGCGACGACATTCTGTGTTGTGTCTCATACACTCGTACATCGGCTATATCTACTATATCTTTTTCATGAGGCAGCAATGTGGATGCGCGCCATGCCCGCGTCGCCCATTCCCATTCCCAGTCGGGTTTACTTGGTTCGGCGATTGTGATCAGTTCGCACAACGAAATTCCAATATGGCGGACGCAAGTACCGCTACACGGACGCTCACACGGACGCACACTCGTGCAGGATTGCGGAGCACCGTTCACACATACAGATGCGACCAATTAAGCTTCGTTAAGATCAATTTAAATCCCGCATAAAATATCAAATAGTTTTTGTATTTTAGTTCCACTTCTGACTCGGCTGTCGCTATTCGTTCTCGCTTTCAACATTCTGTGGAAAACAAGAAAAAAGCGAAAAACAATGAATGAAAGTAGGAAAAACCTCGACTTATGAACGTGAATACACTTAGCGAATAGCTTACAAATAGATGAGAATGTGAATAATGTTCGCAAGGCATGAAGAATGATAATAGGTACTTCAATCTCATCCCATCTCAAAAAGATTTTTTCATAATGACCTTTTTAAAAACTTGTTATTTTCGAAAAAAAAATGTGTTTGAGGTTAGTTTTAAATAATCGAGATCTTGCTATCCAAAGCTTGTCTGTTCTTAGTCTTCATTTAATCGTAAAAATCCAACGAAAATGTAAGTTTTCAGTGCACATTTCGAAATCTACTGCCCACGAGACAAAGTCTGCAAGTCGACCCGTAGCCATAGCTGTAACCGGACCGCTCCCCCAGCCATCCAGTCAGCAGTATCTGACCTGACAAAGACGTATAGTTTTTTCCCCATTTTCGTTTCGTTAATTCTCCATAGCACTTTGGGGTCCATACTTGCCTGGTACTTGGTACTTGCTGTTCTTGCTCCTGCCAGTCTACCCCCTTTTCATGATGATATTGTCTGTACATATGTACATACATATATATGTAGTAGAAGGGGGCGGATGTGAGACGTATGCGTATTTCGTAGCTGACATCTGACCCACGATCACAAACGTCCACTCAAATTGGTTTATGCATTTTGCTTTCTGCGGCTGCTGTCTTATGAATTTGCCATCATTTACATGAGATTTTTTTTGGGCATGACTGTACCAAAGATCGGAGTTCAAGAATTGTGGTGGGAGCGAGGTATTACATACATTCCTTGCTTGTAAAATCATTGTGGATATAAATTCATTTCGAATGAAAGATAATTAGTACAGAGACTTGGTCAGGCTTTAAACTTGGAGCAATAC
Source organism: Drosophila melanogaster (assembly GCF_000001215.4). Taxonomy (NCBI): domain Eukaryota; kingdom Metazoa; phylum Arthropoda; class Insecta; order Diptera; family Drosophilidae; genus Drosophila; species Drosophila melanogaster. Next base: position 18,231,354 of record NT_033777.3, on the reverse strand, counting down.
ATAATGTGGTAAGTAAATCATGATGATATCATAAGAATGCCAAATATACTATGTCCTCTGTTTTTGTTAACTACAAATGTGTTTATTAATATTGCAGCAATTAAATTCTGAAAATCTAAAGGATGCTAAACATCTTCTAGGAGATAGCTCATCATATATTCCTTGAAATGACTTAGTGCTAAATCATTGAGTGTATTCCACTCCAGAAAGCATTTAGGGACCAATTTGTCGCGGCATAATTGTTAAATAACCAGACCGAGTACACCCACCCACAAATCCGACTTGAAGCTTAATCCAATCAAAGGGAAAGTGAGAGATGACGCCAATAAATTAAAGGCAATCACAATTGCTAGTGCATATCAGCCGCGATATATGGGGCATTTTACTATATAGGATGGGGAGATGATATGGCTGAAGATGTCAACTGATGGGCCTGGCCGGTGTAATTGGCTTTGGGGCTTCTTGGGGCTGTCGATGCACGAAAAATCGCAACACAGTGTGCACAATTCAAATTAATTGCCGACAATTGTGAGTTATTTAAGAAGAAGGCGCCATTTAATGCCCCATCTGAGTGGTGGGAGTGCTACACTGCAGCTGCGACAGTTGACTTAAGCGGCACGATCGCTCTCGCAGAGCAATTTGTGGTGTTATGTAATTGAAATCGATGCCCGGGAATGCAAATGGCTTTAAACAGTCGAGTTTGGCGCGAAAATGGATATCCAATATAAAAGATACGAGTAATGCTGCTCTTATATCTCCCAGCTGAATTTTATTTTTAGAAGAATCATAGATTTTCAATAGTGCGTGTTTATTTGCCTCGATTTGATACCTTTTACTATGTTTTTTAGTGGCAATGCACGCTTTTTAAGACTGTTAGCATCAAAGTCGCAGTGGAAATGGCTCATTATCTACTCGTAATTTATAACGGACACCTATCGATTGGCGCGAGCTTGAATTCGAATTTCTCACTTTGAGATTTATGAATGAACAAGTTGATTGCGTTGTGCGATAATAATTAATTAATTATTGTATTGTGGCTGCACTTGACACTCTGCTTCGCTTATCGTTTTTGGTGTTTGTGTGCCTGTGCGGCGACTTAATTGTTTGTAATTAAATAAAATTGTACAAGGTCGATTACGAAAAGAGAGTGTCGTCGCCGCGAACTGGTAAATCCATCCATGGTAACCAATTTGTTTTAATATAAAATGCCGGCCGGCAATTCCATTTCGCAGTGCATATATAGTACGTGCGCGGCGTCTGAAAATTGATTCCTGCTCATTATTTCATTAAAAGTGTTCTGCCAATTGGCGGAACCCCAAGAATCGAAATCGACCGGCCTATCAAATTGTCTCCCGCGCTCCGTGATTTTTGCTTGCAGTTCGATTTGATTTCATGAATGGAATTGTATCAATTGATTGTTTTGGTCTTGTTACCGCTGCCTTTCGATCGCCGATAATTAAGTCGGGGGTGTGTTCGTCCACTCCCCTCACACCCCCTCCCCCCTACAAAATGGCTAAATAGGCTAGAATTATTGGTGCTGTGGTGCTCTGCATCGCCCGAGTTTAATGAACAAATCAAATTGTCTAATAGTAATCCAATTTACTCGATTCGAGCTGCTGCCAAGCACTTCAATTGGCAAAATCAGTGCAAAACGATGTAGAAAGTTATGGAAAATTATAGATAAGGGGATGGATCGCAACATTTACAAAATCTATTTAAGAAAAACATGATTTTACAAACAAAAATATCAAAGAAATAGGTAAATCATATTTAAAGAATGAAGAATCTTTTAATTATCTAAAATTTAATAATTTATATTGATCTAATATAGATCATCCACTAATACAGAAACTAAAAATAGAAAGATTTGTAACAATTTAGAAAATGAATACAACTTTTTAGTCACCAAACAAAGATTGCTTAAACATCTAAATCTAAAAACATGTGATATTTTAATTCAAATTAGCAATTATCACTGAGTTGTGAGATTATTCGTACAAAGTATTTGCAGACACGTTCCTCCGAAAACTATTTTATTAGATTTAATAATCTTCAGAAGGTGTGAATTGTTTGGAAATTATATTGCAAATTTTTATACAAACAAATAGGATTTCTAGTACGCTCTCGAAATATTTTGTTAGGAATGCCACATGCATAGCATAAAAAATTCAACTCTCACATAAATTTGTATATCGTTAAAAAATGAATTCCGAAATGCGTACGCACTGGATTCGGAGCCGGAGTCTTGGTAGGATTCCGGAGGGGTTGTCATGGGCGTCGGGAGGGGAATCGTCGTGACATGCGGGCAAGTTTAAATTGATCTTAACGAAGCTTAATTGGTTGCGTCTGTGTGGACGTGTGCGTGTGAGCATTGTGTTTGTTTGCGGCGGTGTAGGCTACACTCAGCGAAATTTCCGGTTGGTAAATACCATCCATCTGGTGTGTGTCCGACAAACACTCTATGCCTTCGCTCAGTGTAAGCTGGGCAACCATTTTCCCAGTGACGCTACTTTGGTGGAATTACAAAAACAGATCCTAAACCCATAGTTGCATATCTTTTTGCTGTGCGAAGGGACATTCAAATCACTAGTTGATTGTTTTGGGGTTTTAAAAAACATTGACACGCAAGTGGGTTTAAAAATCTAAAGCCTTTTTTCCAAGTTTACAATTTATTTATTTCAGATATCAACTGGTTTCATTTTACACCACACACTAGGCGCAGATCTATATAATCTTGGGACACGCCGACTTGAGACGAAAGATTTGCTAGGGGTAGTATGGGTAGTTTGCCAATTCACAATAGGCGCTAATGAAGTACACGATTTTTTGGTAGCGGATGGGATTTGTTGGATCGCTTAGGCGTTGGCAAAGTCAATGCCCTTCTGGATGTTCTTCTTCAGCTCGGGAATGGCGGCCTCCAGCAGCTTCTTCTCGTAGTCGTTGAGCTTGGGCAGGCCGAGGTTCTCCTGGACGCCGTTCTTGCCCAGCACCAGGGGTGTGGAGAAGAAGGTAGCCTCCGTGACGGTGGACTGCACGTAGGAGCACTCGATAACGTTCTTCTCGCCGTTCAGTCCCTTCAGCAGGGAGCCGGCGAAACGGGCACCAGCGTAGGCCATCGACAGAGTGGCGGAACCGGCTCCGGCCTTGGCCTTAACGACCTCAGTACCGGCCTCCTGGATGCGCACGGTAAGCTTCTCGATGGTGTCCTGGTTGCCCTTGAACAGGGGCTGGCTCTGGGAGAGCACAGGCAGGATGGTCACGCCGGAGTGGCCGCCGATCACGGGGATCTGCACGGTCTGGGGATCCACACCAAGGGCATGGCCGATGAAGGCACGGGCACGCACCACATCCAAGGTGGAGACTCCGAACAGACGCTTGGGATCGTAAACACCAGCCTGAAAAAAGGGATGGAATCAGGAATCAGGATCACTAGCAGCCAATAATGTTTCTTACCTTCTTGAGGATCTCGGCAGCGATGGGCACGCAGGTGTTCACCGGGTTGGTGATGATGGCCACCAGGGCCTTGGGGCAGTTCTTGGCAATGGAGTTGGAGATGTCCTTGATGATGCCGGCGTTCACGTTGAACAGATCATCGCGGGTCATGCCCGGCTTGCGGGGCACACCAGCGGGAATGACCACCACATCGGATCCTGCAAAAACGGTGTGCATAAAAATGCATCGCTGATTAGTTTTCTGGACTGGCTGACACTTTGAGCTTTGATCTTTTATGGGTTCAATCCCGGTGGCTTCTGCACTGATAAGTAACCGCTTCTGATTACGTCGTTATTAATACCAATAACCATTTCAAGGCTATCAGGGTGTATATTCTCAGCTGCTTATCTTATCAGAGCATAAAATTTCGTTAATGCAAATCACATGGAAGAGCTCTGCGAATATGTATACTAATGGGTAAGTCTAAAGCTTCATTCTAGAAATCTTTATTCTTGATTTTTAATGTTCATATTTATTGTTTAAAACACCTATCTGATTTTATGTGAAGATTTTCAATTTGAAATGTATGCACAGAAAATATAATTTTACATAACTTAAGTATTATTAATGTATACTTATATAAATTGAACATTATTTCTATACCCCTTTTAACAACCATACATGTTTAAAATACAAAACATCTAAATCAACTAAACCACATAAGTAGAATGTGTTCATGTTTTAGTTAACTTGAAAAATAAATTTTTAGAAAGCTTAGTAGATTTAAAAGAAGAAAGATACTTTGCAATATGTCAGTAAAACCATTGAAGCTAAGCACTTCAAGTACAGTGCATATCATATCATGAGTGATAATGGTGGATTCTACCCCTGCCCCCTGCGGAACCACCACCATCATCGTAGGCAAATTTTCCACTGGTATCCGCTGGTCACATAACCTCACTCGCGGCCCCTGCCCTCTACTCACCCTTCAGGGAGTCACCCAGCTGGTCGGCTCCGATGAATCCGGCGGTCTTGCTCTTGGTGTCGATATGCGACAGATCGGCGGCCACACCGGGCGTATGAACGATATCGTAGAGCGCCAAGTCGGTGACCAGGGGATTCTGCTTGAGGAGCAGCGACAGCGGCTGGCCGATTCCTCCAGCGGCACCGCAAACGGTCACCTTGTAGTTGTTCTAGATCGAGAATGCAAAGATATGGCGAGAGTGCCGATGTTATGTCAGGCTGTGTAGTTATTGCTAGCGGATGCAGTGTATTAGCCGCCACTGTTACGTAAACAGTTGCAGTGGAATGGGCACGATTCTGGCCGGGATTTTGGAGGGTAACAACAATGCTTACCTGCTGGCCAACCGAGAAGGTGCGCACTCCCTGCAGGGCCAATTGCTTCGTCACTTGCTTCAGCATATTTGCACGGGTTTTGGTTACAAAATGTATTGGTTAAAACAATTAAACGAGAGCAGTTCTGCCAGCAAAATCCCACGGGCCAATGAAACAGATTTGCGAATCCATGTTGTTGTTGTTGTTGCCGTGGGGGCGGGGGAGAACAGGGTTGCTTTCGCTGAGGGAGCTTTTACTTGAATGAAAGCTTTTCGTTGGGTTTTGATTTGGGGGGAACATTTTATGTGCATATGAACTAGATATTTGTTGGCCATATGCTTGCAATATTAAGGAAAAGCATACTTTCGTATGGAAATATTTAAATTGCAGTTGCAGTGCAGCATATTTAGATGCAGCAAATTTAAATTTGAGCCTGCATATCGATACAAATCAAATGGAGCTGCTAACTCAGTTGCAAGCCATGTTCAATTGAGCCGCAGAATCGTATCGACCTATCGATATTCGATAGCAACCAGATTTATTTATTTTGGTTTGTCCCAATAAATGTTAAGTTTATGCAGCTAAAATAAGGTGCTACTGGAGAATGCAATCAAAATGATGATGATGATCATAATTGAACTATTTTGGTAGTTTCCAAGTATGCATTTCAAACTCTAAGGGATACGGTAAATAGTATAGCTGAGCTCCAGTTTATTGTTTATGTTTTTAAATTAACTAAGTTCTGATATTTACAGCTGAAGTACAGCCGCAGGACGTAAGTCTCAAGAAGTCAACACATCAAACTTTTTAAGGTAATCGTCTGCGATTAAATGAATATATCGCATACCTGTTTACCTATGAATACTTCCAATACTATTTAACTAACTTAGTGAGGCAACCAACCACAAAGATGTCATCTCTGCGCTTAACTCAACAACAGCGCAATCATTTGAGCCTGCTCCAAAAACCCGCCAGCGCTGTGGTGGAGCTGTGCAAGTCCGCCTTTGATTACCTAATAAATGGACCCAATCCCAGCCGTTACGAGATGCTAGCCAAAAAGTCCTCCGATTTGGGCAGTCCTGAGGCAGTGCAGCAGGCGGTGGAGGCGCTGATATCCCTGCTCATCAGCGTGACCACCCGAGTGGGGAGCAGTTCCGTCGACATGGAGGCCATACTGCGCCAGACATTCCCCGAACTCGGCGACGATGTGATAGAAGTTCTCGAGCAGTTCGTCACCAGCAAACGAAACTTTGTGGAGGGCTCAATCAAGTCGGCCAACATACGTGCCTATCGGCTGGTCAACCTGGACTGGCGACTGGAGGTGCGCACCGCGTCGCGGAGCCTGCTGGATCAGTGTCAGGTGGTGGTGACTATGAAGCTATATCTGCACACCGAACCGAAGAATGAAAACCGAGAGCTGCTGGCGGTGGACATCTCCGGGCGCAGCGAACAGGAGCTGAAGGCCATGCAGGAGGACGAGCGGCTGCATCGAAAGGATTTGCTAGTGCAGACGGATGTCTGCAGTCTGGTGCACATGATCAAAACGCTGGAGGACGCGTTGGCCGAGTCCAAGACGCGGCGCATTCGCAATATTGTCGACGGAATACACTGATACGACTCCAGAACTCATACACTTGTTAAAGCTAATTTAATCAGGACCAATTTATTACAACTAAAATTAACTAGAGAAGGGATTGTTTCCTTGTGAGGCCAGTGCTTCGGCGGCGGCCGCCTTCAGAGCAACCTTCTTGCGCTGTCGGTTCTCCTTCTTCTCCTCCGGCGTCTTACGCAGCGCCTTGACGCGACGCGTTTGAATGGAGCCCGTTTGCTGCTTGCCCAGATGGACACGTCCCTTGGTGTTGCCCAGGGCGTCTGTGCTAATGTTCTTCTTCTTGCCCACCTTCAACTGCTTGGGCTGTTTGCGTGCCTGTTTGTACAGATCCTCGCTGGCGATCTTGGTGCGGCGAATGGAGAAGTCGGCCGAGGGTCCGATCTCTTCAAGCTCTATGCGCGGCGTCCTCTGGCCAGATTTCTTCAGCAGTATCCGGTAGGAACGCATCAGTATGTTCATGTCATCGGTAACCGTGAAACTCAGAACGTGTTCGATGCCCTGCAGCCGGATCGAATCCACCTTCTCGCGCTGGAAGGTGTCGATGAACAGGTTGCGAAGGCGCCTCAGTTCCTCGGTCTGTGCCCATTTCGGACCATTGAACACCAGGCAGGGCTTGACGCAGGCTCCGATTTTCTCGTTCTTAAACTCGGAAATCGCCTGATACCGCTTGATGCCCAGTTCAAACATGTCCAGCACCTCGTTCTCGAAGATCCTGCCCAGTATAATGTTATCGGGTCGCTTCTTGGACGTGGAACCGAACGTGAACAAAGCAGCATCGTTCTTCATGGTCAAGCTGGTGATTCGAATGATGTTTACAATTAAATACACTACATTTTAGTTGTTTGCTTTGTCCAAACTTACAACTCCAGAGATGAGGGATCGTCAAAGGGGGTAATGTCGTTTTTGCGGTTCAGCACTTTAACCAGCGGCTTCTTCAGCGCCTGCAGGTCCTTCATGCACAGCTTCACATTGCCGCCGCACTTCCTTCCGTCCAAAAACAGCATTGTGCGGGCGGATTCAATGAGTTGCGGCTCCCTGGCCAGCAACACCTTCTTTCCCTTGCGGGTTTTTGGTTTCCTGGAAGCGCAGTTGGTTTGATTTCATTTGCATTTCATGGGCTTCATCTCCAATGCTTACCTGATGCGTAAAAGCGACATATTTAAATGTTTTGAAATAAAAACCAAGTCAAATAAACTATAATTCACGCGCACGTGTAACAACGCTGCGGGGTTAGGGATGTGAAAACAACCGTCGTCGTATCGATGAAATTGATTTGCCGGCCGTATCGATAGTTGATTACCTACCACAAGATCAAGGGAGAATACATTTTCTGCACACTCAAAGCCTTTTTGCAACTCAAACATTGAACAAAATAATATTAGAAATATTAAATATATAATATAAATTATATTATATTATTATATTTTGATTTTTTCCCTTTGTATATATGTGCTCCCATCACTAGCTGCAACAGTTGTCATTCACCCCGATAACAGTTACGTTTCTTTGCCGTTTGTAAATAAATCTGCGGGAAATGTTATAATTATGCTGCGCAACGGCCAGAATCAAGCGCAATTGCTGGCCCGGAGCCTTGGACAGCTGGCGCGGGGAATGGCCAGTTCGAAACGGGTCAGCAGTAAGAAGGAGGATCTCAAGCCAAAACTGCCAAAGCCACCGACAGTCGAGATTCCGATGGAAGAGCCGCTGAATGCCAGCTATTTGTCCAAAACTCTGGGTAAGCTAAGGCTTTAAAGTTGATTTAGGGAGTCACTATTGCGTCTTTATAGGTAGTTCCTATCGTTCTTGGGCGGCAGCCTTAGAGAAGCACCCAGAGCTCAAGACGTTAAAGCGCAAGGACTTGCTAAGCTCCTACGACACTTTGAAATCACTGGACTATAGTGTGGACGACATCATAGCGAAACCCATGATCATCTATTATGGCGCCACCACTTTGGCCAATCGCCACAGTGTCTTGCAGGAGTGCGGCTTCCACAACGTGACTGTCCAAACGCTGGCCAAGTATGTGACGGTGGTCAACAAGCCGATAGAAGTCTTGAAGGCACATAATTACATCCCCTTCGATGTGAAGGTGGCGGAGCGTCTGGCGGGATATTTTAAGGATATCAAGCTGCCGGTGGATTTACGGGAGCTGGAGAGTGAGACCCTCACACTGAAGAGCTTGAGACAATCCCTGATCAACGCTTACCTGCGTGAACGTCTCCAGATGGACGACAACGATCTACAGAAGCTGTGGCGCGTTTACACGCGCATCCGCCACAAGAGTTTTCGAGCAGTGCAGGACACCATTGAACTGCTGACCAAAGAGTTTAATTTTTCCGCCGAGCGGCTAAGGAAGAACAGTTTTCTGCTCTATTCGGAAGCAGATAACGTGCGGCGCATCCTGCGAGAGGTGCCTACCATTGACTCGCAGGACATACGAGAAATCGGCTTTCGCAGACCCAAGATTTTGATGTCCACCTGCGATAGCTTGAAGCAAACACTGCAGCACGTCCACGCTTTCGGCATCAGTGAGGATGCCGTTCTCCGCTGCCTGGAAGTGCTCACCCTTGGACCGGATACGGTTCTGGAGCGACTAAGGGATCTGCAGGAGATCGAGGAGTTTCAAGTCTTGGGTACCAATCCGCGAATCCTGAGACTGGTCCACTACCAGAACAAGGCGCGACTGCGTCTGGATTATCTCAATCAACTGCGGGTTCGGTGCGCCTCCTTGCACATCCTTTCTTGTGGGTCCGAGGCGTTCGCTAAGTAAGAATCTTATCAGCTTATTGACTGACTAATCAAATAACCATGTTCCAGATTTGCCAGAGATGGCTCAGATCGTACTAAAGGCCGCGATATAGTCGTCTACTTGAGTAATGTTTTGGGGAAGGACGTGCAAGTGCTGCGCAATCTTCTCTCTCGCCATCCCAACTGGTGCCATATACCATTGCTGCACGTGAAGCAGTGTCTGGAGTACTTACGCAGCAAAAAGTTTAAACTTAATGAGATATTTGCGAACATACACTTGCTGCTTTATCCCATGTGAGTGGTACAATTAATTTACAAGCGATTTTGCCCTAATACTTTTTGTTTCTACACAGCAAACGTATTGAAGAAAAAATGCTCCTTTTGCAATCACCCGATGCGCAAGAAGATCTGCAGTTGCCAGTGGCGAATTTCGATTCGTTAAGCAACAACGAAATTCTGACTCTCATTCTCTACCTAATCGAATCGGAGTTCCACTTCACGGGCGACGGCATCTGGACGGAGCAGCATACACATCACGTGGAGAACTTCAACAATCTACTGCCCGACTTTCCGGAAAGTCTCAATAAGGTCTACAAGTACGGCGTAAAGCCTGCAGAGAAAATGATTATGGAGCGCTTGTAGGTGCCTCCAATATAATTGTAAATAGCTTGTTATTAGAATTGGAAACTATACTGAAACCCAACTTACTACTCGCGTTTCACGGGCCTTTTGGTATATATGAAAAAAAACGTTTAAAAGTCCAACGCTATGATCATTTATTCAGATTCAAGCTTCAGGGCAGCAAGGCTCGTCTCCGTTTCCGTGATCAGTTCATCCTCGTTTACCTTCAAGGGAGCACATCGTGTCCAGAACGCTTCGTCGTTGCTACCGGGCAAGGATTCCTGGGGGAACGTGTGCAGCGACAAGTCGTTGAATACATTGTGGTGCTCGTAGTCATCTTCCAGCGGAGTTTCTGTACAATGTTCTACTATTCTTGTTATGTGGTCATCCTGGTTTCTGGGCGTCATGGTCAGCATTTCGAAGCTATTCGAGATGAGAAAAACGTTGGGCAGTGTCTCCCGCTTCCAATTGGACCACAGGATGTTATGCATCAGAGCGTAGGGGCAGTGTGGCAGATAATAGAGCGTGGGCACCGTCGCCTCGTGCTTGCCCGCGCAGTCTTTGCTCATTATACAACCGTCGAACAGCCGGATCAGTTCCTTCTCGCTGTCTCTGAAGACGGGATCGAAGTACAAGGCCTCTCTGATCTTGTGATGCCGATGCAGTCCAATCACAAATGCAGCCTGATGCAGGGCATGGTAGGTGCGGGAGAAAGGTCCCAGTCCCAGGCAAACAATTCGCTCCAACGGTTTCCTAATGCCCTCCAGTTGCTGCTGCAGCGCTTCCATGGCCACCAGAAAGTAGTCGCTTTGGCACATCTCGGTGCACAGGTTCTCAAGGCGCCTAGAAGTGGATTTTGTTTTCAGGAAAAGGGCTATGAAAAACACAACAATATGAAATACTTACGGCTGAAATTTCTCCACATTCACATCCGGACAGTCGATTAGGTAATCGCTTTCGGATTTATGGCGATCCCGCCGCCTCAGGCACTTACGAGCCATCCATTTCTTGCGCGTTACCACCTGAAAATCCTCTCCAGAGTTCGACATTCCAAAAGGTAAATAAACACGCTTCTTCTTTTTCTTGTCACCACGCTTAGTGTGGCCGTATTTGGTACAGAGAAAAAACATAAGCTAATAAGTGGTTTATTAAATTATTTTGTAACTTTAATTTATTGCTTTAATGTGCTTCTTGTATCAATATATATCTGTTATCTAATGTTTTGTTATTTTCTTTAAAACAGCATAATATTGTGGACAGTCCTAATGAATAATTAAAATTATAGAAAGTATCTCGATTTGTTTTGTGCCAGTGTATTTATCAGCTGTTGCTTCTGCAACTTTATCTCACAGCTGTATTTTTGTAGTTATACTTTTGTACGCAATGAACGATCCAAACAAGGCTATTAGTGTGAATCTTTCCTCGCTGCTCAGCCTGAAGGCGGAATTGCTGCGGAAACAGCATGAGGTGAGGGTGGCCAAGGCCACAAAGGCATCCGCCGCCGACTTTCGCCCCACCAAGAGCGCCGGCAACAAGGAAAAGTCCAGTGATCAGGGCTACAAAAAGGTCGCAAGCAGCGACGATGGTGCCAAAGTGTACGAGGCCGAGGACCATGCTCAGTTGGAGAAGTCACGGCGCATCCTGGAGGCCAAGAGTAAGTTCTACGACCGGATGAGCCGCAATGGAGGCAGCCTCAACTCCGATGACAATTGCCTGGTGATGTTCAACCGCAAAAAACAGGAGGCAGATCGGGAGCCGGAGCAGTGCACGCAGAGACGTGAGTCCCGCCAGCGACTGAGTAGCAGCAGCAGTTCCAGCCAAGATGAAGAAGGCCACGACGATTTAGAGGTGGAGTACGTTGACTGCCTGGGACGCACCAGAAAGTGTTTGCGGAAGGACTTGAAGGAGGCCAAGAGACGCGACAAGCAACTTGCCGAGAGCATGCCGGAGCGCCTAGATCAGACCAAGGCCAACTGGATGATAAATACCAAAGGAAGCCGCGAGCTGAATAGTAACCACAACAGCGATGATGAGTCCTTCATTGGGCCGCGTCCAACGGAGAGCGTCTTCAGCGAAGCCCTGTCCACGATGACGAAGCACGACGAACAGCGCATGAACTGGGAGCGCAAGGAGCAGGAGAATTTTGAAAAGCCTGATGTCCACTACCAGGATGTCTTCTTTGACGAAGCGCGCACCCACGGTGTTGGCTACTATGCCTTCTCCACGGACGAAGACGAGCGCCGACAGCAGCAGTTGGATCTGGAAAAGGCACGCCAAGCAACGAAGGCTAAGCAGATGCGACGAGATGAATTGCGCGCCCAACGAGACCGTCTCGTGGCGGATCGCGTGCTGGCCGCCAAAAACAGGATTCGAGAACGCAACGGCTTGCCACCCATCAGCGAGGAAGACTACCTGCGGGAGGAACAGCAAAAGAAGGACGAATTGGCGAAAGAAGAAGCAGAGCTAAATCGGGCGGAACAAGAGAGGAGGGCAGCCATCGAGCGTAAAAAAGAAAAGGAGGAGGCTGAACTGGAAGAATTGCGCAAGGAGCACGTACGCGATTGGGACAAGAACAAACCTGGTGTGCGCAAGCTAGCAGACTCGGAGAGCGCAGAACCACCTGAGGAGGAGTGGAAGTACAAGGCCGAACGCCTGCCAATGTCCCAGGAGGAGTGGAATGAGAAGCAGCGTGCCCAGCGGCATGCAGAATTTGCGCCCATGCCAGAGCCTGTCCCCCTTAAGCGCAGTAACTTCAGCAGCATGCCACCGCCTATGGTGTGGAACCGTGCCCAAGAGCCGCAGTTCCACAATTTTCACAGCACAAAGGAGGAAAAGAAGTTCCAACGACGGAGCTACAGTGCGAATAACGAAGACGAAGCTGATGAACAACCGAGCACATCCAGTCGTGGCATGGGTGCCGCTATTCCTCCGCCTGCTGGATTGGATGACAGAGCTCCACCAGCGAAAAAGCCCAAGTCTCAGGATGACCTGGAGCGCTCCATCGAAGCGGGTCTTAGATTTCTGCGTGAGAACTGCGACAAGGGCGTCCTGGGAAACAAGGCCACCTGGACGGCCAAGGCGGATTACTGAGTTAAGGAAAGGCATACCCTTCATTTATAGTTTATTACTTTGTGTAAAGAATACTTTAGAAAAACACAATACGACTAGACAAGCTTTCTATTGTCTGTTTTTTTTTCGGCCTAAGTTCAACAAATGTATTGTTAATTTTAGCTACGGCTAGAGCGAATAGTGCTTTCTCACAATTCCTGTCCAATTTAAAAGCCCTGTGCCCAATTGCATTCCGTCTAGGTAAACGCAATGGAAACTTAAATTTTCCGAGAATACCCACTTGGTATCATGAGTTAAGCGAAAGACTAAACAAAAAACATATATTATTTACTATTTTTGCAACGTTCTGTTTGCTCATCTAGCAGTACAAATAAAAAACTAATATGAGAATAAATTATTCATACGGAAAAGTGTTAACTCTGACTACATGAAATCCAACCTGGGACGCAGGGTCAAGGAATTGGATGCTACAGAAACGTAACATAAAGGTAGCGGTGGTACCCTAAACGTACAAAGTCTTGCTAAGTTACTGATAATTTTTACTATCTTGCATACATATAACTAAGGGTTAAGTGAGCATCAACTGGAGCACGGTGTATTGTTCGAAATTGGTGTTTTGGGCTGACAGCTAGTGTTCCATTTCGATTGCAGGGTGGCCTAGAGCATGTCCCGATCCACCATATCAATGACTATCTCCGACATCTTCTGGCGGCACAGGTCGTTGGGTGGAAAGTTAAGCGTGGGCGCGCCCACATCCTCCCCGAGTTCATCGCTTCGATCCAAATACATATCGGGAGCATCCTCCGAAGAGCAGGTGCTAATAGGCAGGATATCCAATGCCAAACCAAGTGCAAAGCGTCCGTATGTCTTCAGCTCCTCGGCAAAACTATGGACATATAAAACATCAATTAACTATTTTAACTCTTAAAAAAATCATTTGCTTACAGATCCTGCAGCTTCTGTAACGTGTCGCAGTGGTCCGGCAAATTTGTGCAGAGCATTTGCAGCCATCGAAACAGCTCCTCCGTATAGATCTTGAGCAGAGTCTGCAGCTGAGCATCGCGCATTTCCTTGGTGGTGCAGCAGTACAGCAGATTGGCAATGTCCAGTGCGATCGAGCTGTAGCGTATCAGCTGAAAGTCGAGCAGCGCCACCTCAAGCACTCGGTGTGGATCCTCCGGATCATAGTGGTACAGAAAGTTGTTCACCCAACAGTCGCCGTGGCAAATGGCCGATAACGGCGACTCGGTACTGGCCAACTTCACCATCCGACCGAAGAATGAGGAGCTTTCTGCGAATTTGTTCATTGCCAGGACATACTTGGAGTCGGGGGGCAGCACCTCGGACACCATCTGAATGGCGTTCTTGGTAAGGCGTTCGTAGTAGTTTCGATACCAACTCGTATTGGCCGTGCAGAATATGCCCTCACTGATCATGCTGCACAGATTGCTGAACTCCAGCGGTTTCTCGAACTTGTAGGCTAGACTAAGGCCGTGCAGCTGGGCCACCTGCAGCAGGACGGACTGCGTCTCCTCCAGACTGAGGCCTTTGTGGCGGTCGGACATCTGAAAGCCACGTTCGCGAAGATCCTCTACGGAAAATGTAAATTAATTAACCAAATAGGAATCCCTAGTAAAGGCGAGAGGTAATTACCCATTATGAGCAGATCATGCCTAGCTGAATAGCACTTGGGAATGGCATTAAACACGGGTGTGTCCTGGTTCGTTTTGCTCGCCTGGAACTTGAGCAGTTCCGGCATGATGGTGTTGTAGAACTGCACCTCGTTGCTGTGGAGAATGGGCAGGGATTATGACGCTATTAAGGATGCACGGAATTGGAGCACTCACCGGAAGAGCTTGTCGCTCTTGTAGGCCTCCCGCGCGACTACACTTTCTGGCATCACCTTGCAAATGACGTTCTGTTCCCATTTGAGACTCCTACGCTTTCCGGTCAGCTTTATGCGATAAAGGGCGGCCGTATAGTTGTCACCCCGGTCGGAGCCCTGGGCCAGCTGCAAAAGTACATATGTATATGTAGATAGGTGGGTGGAAATGATTTCATAACCGAATGTTTGGTGCTTGCTCGAAGTGTCCTTACCTCGAAGGCATCGATCTGCACATCCGGTTCCACGTGCTTGAAGATGTCTTGGAACACCTCGAGCGAGAGGATTTGTTTGCTCTCCACGGCGTTTGCCGCTCCCAGTCCGGTAGTTGTTGTTGCTGCTGTCTCCGTAATACCCATTTTTCCAAGGAGTCCTGCGGAGGCTCTTACAGTCAGCCTTACTCTCGATCCTTTGCACGAACACAATATTTATTGCTTTATTGCAGAAAACGCACTGCTCTATTTAGTTTTCGGTTTCCCCTTTACAGTTTATTCATCGATTTTGCGCAGAAACACATGTTTCTTTTCGCACTGCTACGTGCCTATGCTTCTTCTTCTCTCGCCGTATCCTTTCGCCTTCGTGCTTTTCCTCCCGTTCGTGCATTGCGTGCCTTAAAGCGCTTCCAATACGAAATTTGAACTGTCCATACCCAGCACGCACATGCAGGAGGAACATACTCCATCACAGTTAATAGCTGGCATCTTGCATATCAAATAAACGCCATATTAAGCTCTCCTCTCCCTTTTTTTCAGAATTTGTGCAAATTTTCTGTATAATTGTAGTACGATGAGTTCAAGCAGTGTAAATGAGTCCTTGTCTGAAGGATTTCGCTCTCCAAAAACGATCCCATTGCAAATGCAAACCGAAATCCTGTACCAATAGGAAGAAGTCTTGAAGCCGCCAGAATTAATTTTCAAGGCGGCAAAGCATGAACAAAAAATCCTTTTTTGAACTCCAGAAGCTTGGACCACGCATCGCGGCCTCACGACCTCATCTTCTTGTCAATATATAGGTTTTCAATATAGATTTTTTGTGACTGCTTCCGGCTTTATTTATTTGGCAAGTGGCTTTTATTTTGTGTATTGTCTCGAAAAATCTTTTGCTGGCTAATTACAATAGATATGATAATTCTGACAAGTTTTGAACTTTGCAACTAATTGCACCTTATTATTATTCATTTCGTAGTTGCAGCCCTGGTCTTACGTTATGCGATATATCGTTACGTTGCGATATAAATACATATAATACGTAATGATTGTTCAAAAAGTTCTTGTAGGTATTGAGATACGTTAAAAAATGAATATAAACCAATTTACTTTATAAGAAAGTGTAATAAAAGTAATGAGCATCCGTTCATTCATTCCTTTTTTAATACACATATATTTCAGAAAGAACTATGCAATTGATTATTACCTTTTTACGCCCGTTACTAGTAGAGTAAAAGGGTATACTGGACTAGAAGTGTTTCCGACCATAAAAAGTATATATATTCTTGATCAGGATCAAGAGCCGAGTCGATCTGGCCATTTCCGTCTTTCTGTATAAATGTCTACAAGGTTCAGATTCAGCATACAGATTCTAGACACCTACGCGCTTTACTAAACGTTTTTACTAAAAATGCGTTCAATTGGAAGACGGCAATAAGAGGTTTTTTGATTTATTTTTTATTACAGTATGAATATGTTCTATGTTTGTATAATTGAGCCGCTGCTTACAAAGTAGTCTAGAAAAAATGAACATTTGATGTTATTAGTATTACAAGTGGCTAATGCTACCATTATGTATGTATTTTGGGCCGAGAAGCCGCTGCTGCTGTTAACATTCGTATTATCCTGGCTTATAAGCCACAAGATGCTGGGCTTGGGCGTTTCGAACGCCATCACTATGCGAGTAGATTAAGATCCGGAGCAGGAACTGCCAGCCAGTTGGCGATTAGTCCATTAAAGCAATGTAACTCATATTTGGCCCGAGGCCAATTGTCAGATTTTGGCTAAAAGTTAAATGGTATGGCATTATATTTCAGGTATACTTAAGGTAACTGCCAACAGGGCACTCACCTGGCGCCTCTCATTGTTGCTCCTGCTGATGCGTCACCAGTCCCATGTCCTCCTGCACTTTCAAGGGCAGAGGCAGTGGTCTCTGTGGCCAAGTGCGTCGCTGGAGCAGCATTTCCGCCCTGGCCAACTGGCGCTGCAGTGCCTCGATGGTGGGATAAATGTGCTGCTCCACAAACTCCGTCACCGTGTACTCGTCGTATACCTCCCACAGCAGCTGCTGTGCCTCCCTCGCCATCGCCCGCAGCTCCTCGATCAACATCGGCGTCCTCGCAGTCAGTTCGCGCACCCTCAGCGGCGAACTGAAGTTGTGCCGAACATTGTAGTCGGAGAGCCAGGCGCTCTGGTCCCGGGTCTGCTGCAAATAGAGTCGGATCTCGGCCAGCTTGTCAAACAGGCGCAGGGCATATTTGAAGACCAGGTGACCCGGATAGTTGCAGACAGCAAAGAGCTGACTGTGATGGGCATTCGGATGCAGTTCCAGCCAGGGTCGACCCGATCGCCGACTGTCCGGCTGGAAGACGCACTGCAGCACACGCAGCAGCTCATTGTCCCGCGGATTAGTGCTGAAGTAGCCCTTGGAGACGGTCGACAGCGACGTCATCAGACTGGGAATGCCTACTGGCAGAAGTTCACAGAGTACTGCGAAATGATCATACCGCTGCCATCCGGTCAGTGCCAGACCTCTTAATCCCTTTGAAAAGCGTCCGCCTTCCTTGGCGATCACTGCCAGCCATCGGATGTTGTTCTCAAGATGATGCTGCAGCGGCGGCACCAACAAGCTCTCACCAAAGGCTCCCTTAAAAGCCGACGCCGTCCAGGCGCTGGGAAAGACCTTGGCATAGGTATCCCACAGCTGTGGCTGAATGAATCGGTATATGTCACTGGCATACACCCAAACCATCGGCTCCACGTAGCTGCCCACTTGCGAGTGCTGCAGCTCGCTGAGGGACATCGATCGCAACTGGTCGTCCCAGATTACCACACCCAGGTGCGGCCACTGGCGGCGAATGAAGTGCGCCATGCTTACCACGTGCGAGAGGAAGAGCTCACTGCGTAGCCTCTGGCGGCATGTAGTGCACTCGCCCATGCGCTGCACCTCGTCACAACCGATGTGAATATGGGTGAACCTGATTCGCGCCACGGGAACGTTGGTGGCGGGCGTCGCCTGACCCAAGCACTGCGAATGCAATTCGATCACTTGGGTGAGCATCTGCTCCAGCAGGGCCATGCTCTGTGGCTGGCTGGGGCAAATCGACTGTGGACTCTCAGCCAGCTCACGCAGCTGCTCGAAGCCCGAGAGTTTGAGGACGTATTCCATGTGCCCAAAGGTTTGAACGAGAGGCATTACGCTCAGTCCATGAAGGGCAGCGCACTCGAGGAAGTCCTGCAGAAGAACATATATTAGATATATCTCAGCCTAAAGATTTCCAGACTCACCCGCAGTTCGTCCTCCTTGTAGGCATTGTGCGCGGCCAGCGGCTGAAGAACTCCGCTGTAGGGAAACATGTCCTCGTACTCTATGAGCAGACCAGTGGCTCCCAGTGCCCGCAGCACGGGCAGCAGTTGCTTGAGAAAGCTTAGCTTAGGCGGAGCACCCTTCAAGTCCAGATGAACGAGACGCTCGGCGGGAGCTCTCGGACCATCCGGCCCGATGCCAGCCACCACCGGCACGCCCATCCTCTGAAGCTCGTGCTCGTACTGAGTCTGTCGCTCCGCCGAACTGAGCATTCGCTCGTCCTCGGCATTGGCGTTCAGTTCCTCCATACCGGCGTTTCTCTGGCGCTGCTGCTGCTCCAGAATCTTGAGGCGCTCCTGCTCGAACAGGAAGCTCTCGGACATGGGCAGCGGCGCCTTCTTGGCCTGTGTGGGTCGCAGGGAACGCACGTTTCCCAGCCGCTGGACTGGCGATGGCGATTTCTCGACAGCGTTATCCTTGAGCCGCTCGGCACGCAGCACCCGGTTTGCCTGCTCGATAAGCTTCTGGATGATGTGCACCTGCTGGTAACCCGTGGACTGCTGCTGCTGCTGCTGGCGCTCAGAATTGGAAATGGGGGCGGCAGGAGGCTGTGCTGAGGCTGTCGTATCGATTAGTATGGCCCATGTCCAGAGGCCGAGAAGCACCAGGCCAGACACGACGAGCAGGAAGGAAAGTTTCCGGCGCCAAATAAATATCCAAAGATTTGAGTGCATCTACAGTACGGAAAAAATATGGTTGTGTAAAAGAAGTAATATAATAATGATGCAAAACAGGAAGCTATAAAAGAGATACATTTTATATTTAATATTTATATATATATGTAAATATTTTCTAATAATTTGGGATAGGTTTATTTGATATACAAATTATATCATAAGTTACAATGTAAATAGTAGCATAGTTTTTTTCATCAGTGTGACGCTGTGGCAAGTCAGCCACTGCAATGCTGCTGAGTAAAAACTTGCATCACTTTTCATAAATATTTGAAGATCCAACAAGTAGCCCCCGGAGTTATGCTATATAAATCCGCCCACAACCGGCGCCCCCAGCCGCACGTTACTCATACGCCACCGAAACGGTCTGAGCAGCTCATTGAGGTTGAGTTAAGGGCTCCTTCCATTGTTCTTCTTGGGTTTCCTTGTGGGTCTTGGCTGCCGCCTTTGTGTTTGCCCAACTCCGGCGGCTGTGCTCCACTGCGGTGTACCAAAGTGGATCAAAAAAAAAAAAACTAGAATATATTGTACTTATTGCAATGACTCGCATATTTAGATGTTACTAACACGTTGCGCTTATTTCGGGAATATTGATCAAACTTCGGAACTAAAGTGATTAACTTTCTATCCTTCACTCTCTAGTTTTTAGTTTCCTAAATTACATATAAACTTTAAGTTCAAGCATATTGTATTTTAATGTGCACTTCATTTTAATACTCAGCCATAAAGTTGATATTTACCTGGTCTAGACCACAGGTAAATGGAATGGTCTTAATGGCTTCTCCTGATAGTTTGGTCGCATTCGCATTAAATAGGCACAACGGACAGCTTATTTAAATGAGCCTCCAGCCGAGCCATAAAAGCAGCCAGCCAGCTAGGCATCCTCGCACAGGTGGGATATAACGCACAAATAGTTGGATAAAAGTGCTCGATGGAGGCTCCGAGGCTGGTTAGATGGTATCCTATCCTATGATGGCACAGCCAGCAAAACTGGCACGGTTCGACAGGCGATAAATGCAAGTGCTCAAGTGGAAATGTGCAGCTGTCTTGCTGGCGGAAATTGAATTGAGTTTTCACTGGGCTACCGCCCGCTGCCAGTGGGCGGCTGAAAGTGGGCGCCACGTTTAGGCAACTACCCACTTGGATCGCAGTTCGTGGTTGGGAACTGGCGGTTGGGGTGATTCGTGGCTGCCGGCAAAGACAAACGCGAAATGGTTTCAACTCTTTGTGGACACTTGTTAGTCGGTTGAGTGAAGTGGTTTGCTTGAATCGGCGGTGTGACCACCGAAAAGGTGAACTAATGAGAAGTTTGCTATCATTGCTAATGGCGCAGACAAATGTTGACATTGCGTGAAAGTGCTTCAATGAAGTTTAGATATAAAAACAGATGTTGTAAATATACCGTAGTATATTCACATAAATATTGATATTAGATAAAATAATGATTTAGTTGCCATTACTATTCATATTTGACTACATTTACATTCAGCTAAACTGACAAACCACATGAAATTAGTGTTTTAAGCATATAATCCTCATCAAAATTTGCATTCGACAAGAGCCAAAATCGAATGACGATTGCTGACCCATTTGGCTTAATCCACACATTTGCAATACTTCGTTCTCGATTTCTTCTGACTTTCCAACGCCAGTTGTTGCCAAATTTGTACACACGAAAACATTTTCCTTGGGGCAAACAAAACGATGGGAGGTGTCGAATGTGGAGGAAGGAAGGCCTAGGAATCGTGTGGGTTTCTCCTTGGCATCTCTGTATTTTCCCAACCACAACTACTTTGAATGTATGCTCTCGTTTTTCAGTCGCTTTGTTGCCTGATGTTCTTGCCAAGGATGCAAAAATAGAGAAACCAGCTATGCAAACAGAGGCGCCCCCAAAAAAGGGGTACGAGTGTGTTGTGTTATGAGGCAGAAAAATGCCCCTTTCCTCAGTTTTCACTTCTAATTTCATATCCATTTGTACACGATTCAAAAATATTTATTGCTTAAAAACTAATTTTATTTCTATGATTATGATTAACTATAAAAACGCTTACACAAACGCCTCTAGTTTTAGTCAGTTTTAGTACTTTAAAAGTCAAACATAAACTACTCTCATAAGAAGCTAAGTGCATTTATTTTACACAATTTCACCAGTTCTTTCTCCCAGTGCAGACAATTCACTTTCCCTGCTCGTTACCGACAGATCCTGCCAAGAAACGGTCTCGACAGGACAATAGATCGGTGCTAATTGCCTTCGTTTCATCAGACACGACTGAAAATAGTTCGGTGCGACTGTTTCCCAAATTAAATGTAATTGCACCGCAAAATCGACAGGCCAATTTGCAGACAGGCAATTCACGGCATCCCTGGCCATTTCCTGACTGCCAGTGACCTCCACCTCCATCCACTCATCCTCCTGCCCCACATCCACCCACTCAATGGTGGAGCGGCGCTAGAAATAGCAGCCATGTCCTGCAAAGTGTTCCGCACACCGCACAATTTGGCAGTTTGCCAAAAAAAAAAAATGAGAAAAACACGTCTGAAAAATGAAACATGAAAAACATTTAAAGCGCCCACTGACGAACCTAAAAAGGCACTCAATTCGCTGTTTATGGCCCCATGGCCAGCACTCGTATTCATATTCATAGTTTTCAAAGAGTATATTGCAAATGGAACTATTGAAGTGGGTTAACAATAACTTTGTTTAGTATACTTTCCAAAAATATAACGCATTTAGCGTTTAAATATTGCTTTTGTTTAAGTAAGATGCGTAATTACTCCAATTTAATCTTAAATCTTAAATTGTGCAAATAAAGTGCAGCATTGCACTTAAGTTAAGGCGGTGCTGCGACTTTCCATTTAGTGGCTCTCGCATCGCTTTTATTGCATTCCCCGCATTGCATTTTGAGCAGAAAATTTGCCTGCCACTGCAACACAAGTGCAAGGGAAGGAGGGGGAGGAAGGAGGAGGAGGAGAAAGACGAGATGAAGGGAGCGAGAAAGCCAGGCCAAAGCTGCCTTAACTTGGCTTTAAGGATACAGTTGCCGGCGAGGCCATAGCTCACAACTCTGGCCACTGTAAAGAAATCTACACGGTGGGAAAATATCAGTCAAGCGTTTGAATAGTTTTATTGTTACAAATTTGAATTCCAATCAGATTTGCAGATTTAAGTTATTCCCTTTTTTTTTTTGCTAGAA
The DNA here is from genome assembly GCF_000001215.4 of Drosophila melanogaster. Lineage (NCBI taxonomy): Eukaryota > Metazoa > Arthropoda > Insecta > Diptera > Drosophilidae > Drosophila > Drosophila melanogaster. The sequence goes on along the minus strand of NT_033777.3, from coordinate 18,209,214 downwards.
ATTATTATTAATTTCTCTGCGCATATTCCGCTCGACATGCAATTTGAAAAGCATCTGGTTCTGCAGGTAATAGGGATTTTCATTGGGTCCAAGTTCCGGAGAGTATCCTGATACTACAGATACCCGAGCATCGGTGTCCTTTAAACACGAAATGCTGCAGCTGCTTCTACTTTCGTCATTCAGATGCTTGTACTTGAATCGTTTGCTCGAAGGCCCGAAATCGTAGGGTGAATCCTCTTCAGTCCGTCGTTTCAATTGATTCCAAAGTTGAGCCATTTGACGCACTTTTTTAAGCAGTCTCGTTGAATCGTTCCAAAGCCTTAGATTTTTATGACTGCTTACTGTTTTTTTTTTTTTTTTTGAAATTATTAGCACTGTCAATTTTAACGCAAGGCTTCCTATGTCATTTTGTTTTCATTCAACTAATACATATAATATTCCCAGATTATGTTTTCTTTTTCTCTCGGTGCAAATCGCTGCGTTTTAAGCAGGATGAGCACTCGTGCTGGCAAAATATTGTGCTACCTATTGGCCTGAGGGCCATAATCGGCAATTAGGCCATTTAACGCCCTATTAACGTCCATTAGCAGTCGGCCATTAATGGACAAGCAGAGGAATATCCATCTTTAACCCATTTTGAGTGCTTAAGATGCCTCGATGGGCACTCCAACTAGTTTCATCAGCTGCAGAGTGCATCACTTCTCCACTGGAAGGGAATAAATCGAAATCGAAAAAAATGAACAGGATGCATGCCGATGCTGGCTCTTGAATTAGGAATCGCTCGATGGGAATGATGGGTGGGGATTTTCCAGTCGAAATCAAGAGCAATGGCTGCCTCCACGGATCCCAAAACGAATATTATGCAATCAGCAACAAAGCCTCTATTTATAAACCAGCAGAAATGCAATGCCATAAAGCAATTTAATGCCGCCATAAGCCCTGCTATTTTGTTGCCAACAGAATGGCATGGAAAATTGGCAATCAAATGTATGCAAATACATACATATCATTCGCCAACGAGGCCGCCACCTCCCACCTCCTCAGTCAAATTCATAATTGGCAAAGCAAACAAACTGTGAATGAAATGAAAATGGGAGCAAATAAAAACTGGTAAGCGAAACTTGTCGCCGTAATGAAAATATTCTGATGAACTGTGCATTTCCACTACCCCACCACCCAGTTTTTCCTCAACTCAAACTAACTGACAAAATTGCCGTGCTGATGCGAAACTTTCGCAGAGCTACGAAAATTGTCTGCATTCCATGGGTCCAGTCTTAATAAAAACGTTGTTACCTACTTCATAAGTAGATTATAACTGCAAAAGTTTACAGCGAAAAAAGCCAGCTTCGTGGCGTAAAATCGAGGAGGGAATATCGAGGTGGAATTAGAACCGAGCGTCCGTGCAACACTCAGTTTGTCCGCTCAAAAGCGCTAAGCAGCAAAAAGCAAAAAGCAAAAGCAAAAGCAAAAAGCACAAGCAAAATAGCAGTAGCAGTAGCAAAAAGCAAAACTGTCACAGCAACAGCTGCTGTGCGAGTAAAAACTGAATCCATAAAAAAGTTTCAGATTTGAATGCCTCGACTATGGGACACCATAAAAGAAACGCACTCCACACAAAGTTGACACATGTAAGGAATAAAAAAGGAAACTTTCTTAGTACAACATCATCTACTAAAAGCATTAGCATTATACAATTTCATAATTAAACCTCTTGAAAATATGCATAAAATGGCTTAAAACGCCTCCTATTTCATATATTTTTATATAGTTTTACATACTTTTGATACTTTTGCCGCAGCCCAATACACCCGACGACTAATGGGTGCAAAGAAATCACGGCAAGGACACGTAGCTAAGTGTCTCGCCTCAAAAAAGGGACCCTCAACGACGCCGTGTTTATAATTTGAAATGATTTTGTACTGCATTTTACTGCCAACAAAACGGGTGACAGAGCAAAGATAGCGGACGTGAAAAAGGGGGGAAATTGAATGGAAAAACGTTCGCTAGCCAGCTGGCTATACATTTTGCCTAGATAGTCCTGCGAGATATAGAAAACATGGAGTCCCCATACAACAGGATACACCATAGATACAGTTGTGGTCAGTTATTGTTTATCCGGGTGAGATGTGCTCAAGGCATCTCAACTCAACGGACAATGTCCTTGCAACATAGAATTCAATCACAATTTACACATCACATCCTGTATCGCACATCCTGCTTCCCACATCCTGCATCCTGGCAGCCAGTCAGGCACATATGCTCCATCGATTTCAATTGCATTACGGGCTTTACTGTGATTTATGAGTTTCTCTGGGTGACAAATAAATTGAAATTGACAAGCGAAATTAGCTTTTCACTTTCACTCGCCTGAATTTGGATTTTAATTTCAAAATACAAAAGTCAAGATGTTTGAAAACTTTGCACAATGTGCTTATTCAATAACGAAAATGACATCAATTAAAGGATTATCAAAACGGTGTCACACACTGTGCCTTATAGCCATTTATTTATTTAAACTTAAATGTATTTCAAGTGAAATTTTAATTGCTGAAATGTCTAAACAATATTCGAACCAAAATGGCTTAAATTGAATGGCACAGCTTTCGCCGTTTTTGGCTTAACCGCATAAAATTGTTGCTAATAAAGTTTGTGCGGCTTTTGCTTGTATGTATATATATAATGCGAGCACAACGCTGCGTATGCGTAATATTTATTTAGCGATAAGAATGCCGTGGCCTGGCCATGCAAACATTTTGCATCATTAATTCCAAATGTCAGCGAAATGCAAAAGCAAGTCTATTTGCTTGGTTGTATGTGTTCGTGTTCATTTTGCTGTTTGCATTGTGCAGTTTTCAATGCTGCATTTGCGCTCGTACAAGTTGGTGAAAGCCAACTCTAGAGTCGCCTTTCCCGTAATTCCCGTAAAAGCCATTAAATTCTCTTATTCAACAGGACACTAAAATGCAGTCCAACCTGTGCCCCGCCCCCTTCGGGTGCATCGCCCGATGCTGTGTGCTGACTTGTCGACTGATGACAGCAAATGACGAGCGACGACAACAAAATGTTTACTAATGCAGGCCCAAAGCACTGCCCAGCAAAAGCAAAGTGTTGGCCCACATTTCGGCATTTCCAGTGGGCGGAGGTGAATGGTGAATGGTGGATGAGCATATGGGCGATGCCCTTCTAACCAGGCAGATGCTGTGACATCGCTAAAGGAATGCACTCCGCTGGGACGCCCAGGCGGCTCATCCAGCCACTCGAACGAGTGCCACCGAGCTCTGATTGATGTTTATGAATTATTAAGCAACTGCACACGGATAGCAGCTCAGCTCAGCTCCATCCGCTTTCAATTCCCGACGATGACGACGAGTTGATGGATGCGAAATGGAATGGTACTGGAGGGTACTGCTGCAATTTGAGCACAGATTGTTGCAGCTCCAGATTAGAAAGCTTAAGGCCCTGGTAAGAACACACATAAGTGTAACTGATTCAGTTGTACGACAAACTCAAATTGAGAGCCATTGGAACCACTTAAAATATAAAATCTTTACACGTGTTACTCGGATATAATAGGTTCGTTAAAATGCTTTATGTAGCACATAGGAAGAAGCATTTTAAAACCCATAAAGTATAAATATTATTGATCACTAACCAAGTTGATCTGGCCTGGAACAATAAAATCTATATATCTTGTCAAATAAATAAAGCATCGACCAGTCACAAAAAAACCATATTTAATTTTCGTGCGTTGTTACCAAAAAAAATCCCCGTGCAAACAACACAAGCTCATTTTATCACAAAACGACTTCAAGCCGATTAAAAATGTAAGCACAGGTCCTTTAAGGACACAACCATAACGCACAGATTACATAAAATGGTTTCCAGTGGTCTCGCATTTCGATTAAGTTGCACATCAATTGAAAAGTCCACAAAGTTCGCATAAAGAACGAGTTTTAAGTTTGACAAGTCGCTAGTGCCTCGATGCCCTTCTTTCACGCCGACCACAATGAAAAACTTTTCTAAATATTCTTACATGCATGGTATTTTGGGCTGACTTCTAGCCAAAGGGCAACCAGAACATGTCAAACACTTCAGTCCAACTTTTGGCCAAATGTTTAGATGGCTTCGGGCATTAGCTAAGATCAACAGAGTGTGCCAAACTGTTTGGACATTTTTCGGGGCGATTGAATTTGGCAAGACTAGCCTGAATTTAATGAGAGCACAAGTTCTGGATGTACGAGTGTGTCCACAACCGCATCCTGTAATTTATCTAGTGCAGTGCAGCAGAGCACACAAGCAAACGCTAAGCCAATTAATCAAAGTCAGCCCGTGGTGCAATGTCGGCCAACACGGCGTATGCGCAACTCCGGTTGAGCTGTCACCCGCACACTTCTGCTGCCACTCAAGCCGCTCCTCTTCGCCTTCCACCTAGGATGTCTTACAAATTAATTAAGCCAAGATGGGCGGAATAGGATGGGTTATGGAGAGGAGGGGGGGGGAAGGAGATTAGCTGACGGAAGTGGGCCAAAGCCAAACCCAAAGCCAAAGTCAAATGTAACTCGTGCTAAGCCAAAAACCCATTTAAGTTTAGACAAACAAAGCGGATGGCACTCAGTTTCCATATTTTCCTGCCTTTAGCCACATTTGCATAATTCCCAGCGTCCGCATGCAGCAATTAAAATATTTTCACTAATTTCATTTGGCTAAGCGAGCATTACCATGGAAATTAGAACAATTCAAATGTTTTAAGTGCAACGCCAAATACCCAACCCTTTGCGCCTCCCCCCACAAACTTTGCACAAACATTCCCACCCCTTTTGCGATTTGCATTTACATTTACATTACATTTAAATGGGAATGCAAAATGTGTGAGCATCAGAAATGGCAACAAATAAACGTAGGATTTATTTCAACACTACGAAGCTGCAACACGCTGCACTTTGATTTTCATTTGCATCAAAACAAACATGTGGTGAATGCTTCGAGCGATTAAGTTTTAAATGGTGCAAATGGATATGGTCAATTTATTGCTGAATAGTGTTTAATTTAATTAAAGCAATAACTTGAGGTAGCTTCAATTGAATATGTGCATTGTATTTAATATCTATGAACCACTTTAACTATTAAGTTTTGCTTATGACTTAATTTAAAGTTCTTATAGAGTCCATCTTGTTTACATAAGTAAAAAGGTAAGAATAAGCAACAACAAGGGATTGTCTAGATTACTTTCTATTCCTATAGCGAATGCCGCTTTGAATTGAGCTCCTTGGCTACCAAACCAAATAACGAAGTTCTAATGCCAAAGACAAAGTTGCAACTATGTAAATTGGAGCAGGACCGCTCCATTGGGGGTCACGAAATGAGCCTAGGCAACTTTTGTCTGCGGCCTGCACGACTATTGCCAACTGGTGCCAGTTCCGCTGGTGTCCATGCCCATGCCCATGCCCACGTCCATGTCCCTGCTCCGCATCGCAATCCCAGAACCAATTTTACACCCATTCCATTTTGCATGCGAGAAGAATGCGGCGCATTTTGCATGCCTTCCAAATGAGATTCCGCTGCGAACTTAATGCTATTGTTGCATGTTGCACGTCGAGCTCCCTTATCCACCGTATCCGCCATATCCTGCGCATCCTGCAGCACGTCTCGCTTGTTTACACTCGCAATGTTTTCGTTTTGCCTGTCACCGTCTGCCCAAATACCCGCAGTTGCTGCCTCCTGCTGCTCATCCTCGTGCGACGCCCCGCTGATCCACTCTGCATTTAACTCCTCCCCACTTCAATACGCACTCATGCAAATATAATCGGGGCACACGCACGGCGCTCTCTTCACCATGTGGCTCCTTTGCCATTGCCTTTGCCGAGTCCCCCTGCTATCCGCAGGACATGTCCCCATGCGATGTCATCGGCAGAGCGCTCTAAATAACTTTTAAATGAAGCACAGGATGCATGCATGACCGCCAAACAACTGGCCACAGTAAGCCAACAAATAGTGGGCACACTGAGAATGCTAAATTCAAGTATTTACCGGGACTTGGATCCTCGCCAGGATGTGGAAATATATGAGTTCTTTAGGCCACTGTTCCATTTGAGTGTTCCCAAATTCTTTGATTTTCAATTCATATGGATCATGGGATTGCTTTGTATTGTAGATCTCAATACGTATGGCATTGAATTGAAATATTCCATTCATTGTTGTTTTACGTTTCCTGAGCTTCATTTCGGGATATCCTTCCTTTCGTGTAATCCTTTTGGACGCCGCATTTACCACATTTCCTCGTCCGCAGGTTGAGTTTTTTCACGCATGAATGCTTTAAGGGTTCTCTGCACCGCCTCTGCCGAATTTCTTTTAGAATTCAACACAATTCCACTCCGACTCCGCGCACCTGGACATCCTGGCCATCCTGGACAGCAGGTCTCTCATGGGATGGGTTTCATTGTTTTAAACTATACACCGTCTGCAGGGAGATGTATGCGTGTTGGAACTTTTTTCCTTTACCCCCTGCTCTGCTCATGCGTTTATGAAAATTGTAAAAATATACCGGAACCTCCCCCGGTTTTCCCCCATTTTCCATTTTCACCCACAACTTTGGACTCGCTTGGCGGTGGCCAAAGTGTGAATGTGTGAATAAATAAGTTGTATGCGAGTGGGCCAAAGTTCCCCAGAGTTGCGGTGGCTTATGAAATATTTAAATGTAATTTTGGCGCGTTAATCAAAATTAAGTTAATTAACTGTGTCTGCGGCGCGTTAATTAGGCCATATAGTGTATATGCAGATGGTAATCAAGGAATGTCCCCGATGAGAAATCGAGATAGCGTAGTTATTTGTGCACAAACACTTAAGAATACGGCTGAAAGAAAATCTTCTTGTGTGCATAGAATATATGTAGCCTACTTTTAAGGGCCTAAGATGTATAAAGAAGACCATTAAAGGTCTTATAAATGTCACGAATACTCCTGATTAAAGGCTTTTCGAACAAGAGATATTTTGACCCTTTACGAATATTAAAGTAATCCCAATGCCAGTCACCACCACACAGGGTATTAATATGTTACTTCGAGCAGCTCGTAGGGGGCGGAGATTGTAATGCAGCCGTTGGCCCGTTGCCGCTTTTCAAGGCAATTGAATTACAAGTGCAGCAACCTGAAAATACTCCCAGCACTTGTGCTGCAAGACGACAAAGGCGGAAGGAGCAGACGCGAGGGGAAAGAAGAAGTATGAGCCATTGGAAGGCAAGGCGGAATCGGAAACGGATACGCCTGCCACCGGAGTGCGGGGCTTCATAAATCCTGACTGGCAACGACCACAGCACCCGACAATCCGCATACCCCACATCCCTTCATGTGGCCCGATCCACTGAAATATGCTTGCGTCAGTGCGATGCCAAAATCCGGCTGCAGCTGCTCCACCAAACGATACAAGGCGATACACGAGTGAAGGTCCAACGGAAAGTAGGTACTTATCCCCATACACAAATTATTCGCTCTCATGCGCTTAATCCGCAAAAAATACTATAGTCGGACTGCTCAAAGGGGGATTTTTCTGGCAGTCCCACTTAATTGAATAATAATAAAGCGGATCGAGAAACGAGTGCATCCTTCATTGTATTTTTGGAAAAGAATTAAAGCTTAAAGAACTGTCCTTTTCTAGCCTTAAGATCTCTTATAAGATACAACTAAAAAGGGCCAAAAATTTCAAGGTGCTCTTTAAGGAAGTCGCACTGTAAGTGACGAACAAAAAAGGACTCGCACCATCATCAGTTTGCCATTCCATTCATCGGTTTTCTACCTTTCTCTGCTGCAATTGTTCCCTGTGTTGTGTCTCTGTGTGCGTTAATCAATGTGCAGAAAGCATTAAATTGCCAAGCAATTAGTTAGGGGAGAATAAAAATAACAAGTTAATGCCATTAATTAAAGCTTAATTCAATTACACATAGTTATGAGTCACTTGGATTATCGCACAGCACATTAAACGTAAATTAATACAGATTTGTGGTCCCAACTGGCGAGCAACTTTTCCACTAATGGCGACAGCAGCAGATGCTGCACATGCTGCATGCTTCAGTCCTTGAGAGCAATGCAACTCAGTGTTTTCGATTCGAAATGTTTCTAATTGAATGGCCCGGCGAACGGGTGTGCCTGTGTGTGTGTGCACTTTGGGTGGCTGGGGGCCAGAATTTGCCAACAGTGCACAAAACTAATGTTTGTATGCGAAAGTCAACAGGAGTTTGGAAGCCCTAGCCACAAAACACACCGACATCAGCAAAAAAAAAAAAAAAAAAACAAAAATCTGATTTCGATTCGAATTTAGAGTGAACGGGTGAGAAATGCGACCCTTGGGAAATGTCGCCCTCGATTTTGACAGAATTAGTAATGCAAAGGGATTACCGGGCAAGCGATTTGCCCAATAAAATGTGTCAAATAAAAGTTGACAAAATGGTGAATCGTTCGGTAGCTGCAAAAGCGACATTATTCATTTGGTAAACGATTGTCCTCTGGGGTGTCTCTTGAAAAATAAAAAAGAAAAAGAAAATGGGGTGCACAATCTAAATGTTCCATTTGAATGCCCAACAGATTCGACACTTGAAAACTGGCAGACTAAAAGACCGTATGCAAAATAGGCAAAACTCTTTTGCTATAAAAAACTTGAATGGTTTAAAGTGCCTTGTGGGGGGGGGGGGGGGTACCATTAAAATTCGGTCATCACGTGCTCGTTTTGTAAGTGCAAAGAAAAAAATACGTTTCATTGGTTTTTCAACCATTTTCGAACTTAACTGTTAAAGCCGTTTAATCCGCTTTCCTCTCTTGAGGGCCAGTCAATCAACAGTCCATTTGCTTCAACTGCATGGCGTGGAAATCGCGCGAATTGCAGAACTTTGAATTACAGCAGGAAACCGCAGCGCACGTAGCGCAATCGCGAGCAGTTGCAGTTGCACTAAACCTCAGCACTGTTTATGCCTCGGATCTCTTCAATATTGCTTCGCTTGGGGGGTTTCCATTTGGCGGCAAGCGGAGGTTCTTGCGCACTGAATGCGTTTTGAACAGACACTGTTATTTTTCGAGCCCCAAACATAAACAAACGGGCGTCTGGTCACACTGCCGCTGTTAACCTAACAGCACTGCAGTTGCGGGCCAACAACAATGTAAATGCATATACATGGAAATTCGCCGGCTTTTGTAAGTCCCCGCCCAGCAGTTTAGGTGCAGACCGCAGTCTATAATGCAAGCAAACAACTTACCCATTGGCAACTTAGGTAATCGTGAACTCTTTATCATTAAGGCGTACTATTTTAGCATTTAAGATATATTTTATCCGCGAACTTCTGTACGGTCCTCCTTGGTGAATTGCCAACTACGCTGCCAGACACCCTTAGGCGACCGTGGCAACGCCAAATGAGCTTTTTCCAGCACGCTGGCAGCCCTGTCATAATTAATCGATAATATAATTAAACCTTAATAGAATTTAGCTCATTTAATCACAACCTCCCATTTATTTCATATAAAGCGTACTGCTTAACCTTTACCACACCTAAATAATAAATATTCATTTATTAAAAGCACTGAAAATGGCGTGCTTTTAGTAAATTTTAGTGCGTTTCTCAGCTCGCAGCGGATTATTTAAATGCTCGGCAAACGGTCACACTCGAACGAGACGAAGACGACGACGACGCAACTTGTAGCAGTAAAAATATTTATACGATTTTGCCGTGTTTAAACGATTAAACCAAACTAATAGTTATTTGCAATCAAAGTGAAAATGTGAACGTTGTGTTTGCTTTCGAAATGACATCAATTTAAAATGCATTTCAACGCAATAGCTCTCTGTGAAAATTTCGTACAGGCAAAAAAGAGCCGATTTTTAGTGGAAGAAGAAGCAGCAGCAGCCGAACAGGCAGTAAAAGCAATCGTCGAATACACGGACAAAGCGCACGGCGAATGAAAGGCGTGTGAAGAGAAAACTTGCAAAAATTACAGCAGCAGCAACAACACAGCGGCGGCAGGCAAAAAAGTGTGTTTAGAAAAGAAATTAAAAACACTCGAACATATACATACACACATCCATGCAAAACGAATAAACATACACACACACACCGTCACATAAATACAAGAGAATTGGTGCAAAAAGCTAATAATAAAAAAACGAAGTAAAATAGCGCGCGGTTTAATAATAAATAATTATATGTATGCGCGCAAAACATGTGAAGAGCCGGGGAGCCGCTAATACAAATACGAATACGAAAAATCAATGATTGTAATAAAATTCCGTATTCTCGCTATCGCTCCTCCCTCTCGCCCTGCCGCTCTCGCACTCGCTCCCGCTCTCTCTGCCTCTCTTCTACTCTCTTTCGCGAGCGCAGCAGCAGCAGCCTCTCGAATTGTGTGTTTGTGTTTCTTGTTGATTTTGTGATAAAATTGCAATCAGCAGCACACGACACTCGCCAAAATAAAAGTATTCAAAGTATTAGGGCGTTCACAAAACGACAGATAGCCAAAGCCAACAATAAACAACAAAGGTGCGTATGCAACAGCAGCAACAATATCAACAAACGGCCATCTGTGAAGCTGTGCGTTCGAGTGTGCGTGCGTGTGGTGTGTGCGAGAGTGTGTGGCAAAAAGTAGAACGTGCGAGAGAAAACCCGCGTACCCAATTTGATGACGTCTTCAAATAGACAACAACAATGCAGCAATATCGGCACTAATGTAGATTTTACTCATATTTTTTGTTATTGTTGTACATGCTGACAGCGACGCCAGCAGAGCTCGCGGGCAGCGGCAGCAAGAAAGAGTGAGAGATGGACCGGTATTTTTTGTAGCAGCCACACTGCAAGTTTAGGTACTCAGCCCTTGGGCTTCGTCGTTGATCACAGGTTTTGGGCACTCGAATAGTTTCGCCACCTGGTTTCATAATAGATTCCGATAACACCTTCTGTTTTAAATGATAACAGCTGACAGCCCATAGTTTTCGCTCTCTGTGTACATTCGCTAGTTTGAGTTGAGTTCGCCTTCGACCGCATTCAAATCGGTCGTACAGTTTTCCCAGCCATTGGATATATAGCCGATAGTGCCTAGTAACTGATGCACCTGTCCGCAGAGCCAATTGACCTTATCGCTACGCGCCCTGTCTCTCCGAGCTGTCACTCTGCCAAACCAACCACCCACCCAACCCCAATTGCACCCGCTCGCCCCCGCACAGTGCCACCAATATTTTGGGACCCCGGAGACGAGTTCTGATTTGAATGTCTGTTTGACTGACAGGCGGACTATGCTGCCCGCTGGCCTTTAGGCTTTTAGGTAGCAACCTACCTGTGTACAATGTGTACTAAGCCGAGAGGCCAAGAGCATCACTGTCTGCTCCTCACTCACCTGAGTGGAACGAGGGAGAAGGGAATCCAACAAAGTGGATTCTAAAAGTATTCCACCAAATAATAAAGTTTTTACCTTTAATACAGCTCTAACAAACTCTTAGTGAAAGCGAACACGTTAAGTACTTAAACCTCTGTTAGTCTAATTTTTGTTTTACAAAAACCCAGTAAAAAGTTGTAAAAGATTAATGTTCTAATTCTAAATGGTTATCAAAATAGTTTGTGACAAGGTCGTCTTCCCCTTAAGAAATGCACTAGCAAGTTATACTTTTAATTAAAATAAATCAAAATAATCCAATTACTTAATCAAAGTAAAAGCGAGACACTTTTAATTTCCAATTTAATTTATGTGTCACGAAAAGAAATTTTAAGAATTTTAAGAAAAAATACAAAAATTACGTCATTAAATTGAGTTTAAAGTGTTAAATTAGAAATAAATTTTTCGCCACTTCTTTACTCCTGATTTTATTTAAACTGTTTAGCAAAATGTTCAAGGTGGTACAAAAGTTTTGACGGTTAGTGTGGCACTTGTGCCGTTTTGTCGACAATGCGCGCGCTCCCTCTCTCGCACTCACGCAAGTACGGTCGCACACACTGACACAAATACACGACACACCGCACTTCACACAGGCTCACGAAAATTTGCAACACACATACACACGAACTGTCGCTCGCTCTCACTCATGCTCTCTTTTTCTCTCTCTCCCTCTGCTCTTCTTTTTCTGTTTTTAGTGGTTGTGCAAGAAGAAGCAGCAACAATCAGGCAAAAAAATACCTGAAAAAAATAAACGGTAAAACGAAGAAGTGGCAACACACACACGCACACACGTACGGCGAGAGCGCGCTAAAAAGTTTATTAAGTAAAATCTGAAAAGTAAAGGCAAAAGTAAAGACCACGGTGCGTTTCATTCTCCATTCGCAAAAATATATATTTTATTAAAAATGGTGGAAGTAATAGAGCGGCGGAGAACGGCTGCGTGAGCCAAAGCGCGGCCAATTAAAAAACAACAACAGCACAGCAGTAGCAGCCGCTAAAGGGAAGAAGAAGAAGAAGACGTCGACGACGAAGAAGCTGAAGCTGAAACAACCGAAGAGGAGGCAGCAAGACAGCAAGAGCCTCGAAAAGTACATAAAAAAAGTATAAAAATTTAAATACGCTCGAAGTCGGTAGACAAAAAGCGAACTAGCGACGAAAGAGAGGCGAGAAAACCCAAACTCCGAAATCTTAAAACCACCTTACCCAGCGCACCAATAGCAACAACAGCAACATCATCATCAACAACAACAACAGCAGAAACAAAACGCAACTACAGCCAACAACCAACATCACACAAACAAAATGTACGGCAAATCAAAGACATCGGCGGTTCCATCGGACGCCCAGGCCCGCGAAAAGTTGGCCCTGTACGTGTACGAATATCTGCTGCACGTTGGCGCCCAGAAGGCGGCACAGACATTCCTCTCGGAGATCCGATGGGAGAAGAACATAACGCTGGGCGAGCCGCCGGGATTCCTGCACACCTGGTGGTGCGTCTTCTGGGACCTGTACTGTGCGGCGCCAGAGCGCCGAGATCAGTGCGATCACAGCTCGGAGGCCAAGGCCTTCCACGACTACGGCTTTGTTAGCTCCGGCTACGGAGTGAATGGAATTGGACCGGGTGGACCCCACAATGCTGGCGGACCAGCGCCCAGTCCCCTCGGGCAAATGCCGCCCGGCGGCGATGGCGGTCCAATGGGTCCCGGCGGACCAATGGGACCGAATTTCTTCCCTAACTCGACGATGCGACCGTCGCCGCCGACGCACGCCTCCAGTCCGCAACCGCCGCCGTCGCAAATGATGCCAGGCCAGCCGCCGTTCATGGGCGGACCCCGATACCCGGGCGGACCGCGGCCCGGCGTGCGTATGCAGGGCATGGGCAATGAATTCAATGGACCCCCCGGCCAGCCCATGATGCCCAACAGTATGGATCCGACACGGCCAGGCGGAGGGATGGGACCGATGAATCCGCGCATGAATCCGCCACGCGGTCCTGGTGGCATGGGACCGATGGGCTATGGTGGACCAGGAGGAATGCGCGGCCCAGCACCGGGACCCGGCGGAATGCCGCCCATGGGCATGGGCGGAGCGGGCGGAAGACCGCCGCAATGGCAGCCAAACGCCTCGGCGCCACTAAATGCGTACTCGTCATCATCGCCAGGAAACTATGGACCCGGCTCGAATGGACCGCCGGGACCGGGAACGCCAATAATGCCGTCGCCGCAGGATAACACGCAAGGTGGACCAGTGGGCGGACCGGGCGACAGCATGTACGCCCTGATGAAACCCGAGTTCCCGATGGGCGGAGGGCCGGATGGCGGCGGTGGCGGAGGTGGTCCCGGCGGAATGGGACCGATGGGCGGCGGGCCAAATTCAATGGGCCCCGTACTTAATGGCGGCGGCGGTCCGGACGGATCCGGTTTGGATGGCATGAAAAACTCGCCGGCCAACGGAGGACCTGGGACGCCGCGCGAAGACTCTGGCAGCGGCATGGGTGACTACAATCTGGGCGGATTCGGCGGACCCGGCGAGAACGATCAAACGGAATCGGCGGCCATTCTGAAGATCAAGGAGAGCATGCACGAGGAGGCCAAGCGGTTCGAGAAAGACACAGATCATCCGGACTACTTTATGCCATAACAACATCACCAGCAACAGCAGCAGCAGCATCAGCAGCATCTCAACACGGTGGCAGCCGCTGTGGCAGCTGTGGTGGCGGCTGCGGCGTCCAACGGATCGGCGGCGGGCAGCTCCTCGGCCGCTTCCATTGCGGCTGCTGCTCTTGGGGCCGCCGCCTCCAATCTGCTCAGTAATGGCAACAACAATTTCTGAAGGCGATGACCACACGCAACACCACAACACGCAGCAAATAAGAACGCGGTAGTAGAAATCCTTGATACATAAGCATAAAGTAATTAACATTTAACGCATGTATGAGAAATAGAAAAAGCGAAGCAAAAAAAAAAAGAAAAATAAGCGAAAAAGCAAAGCCCTTAAATATAATAGACTAAAAGCAGCAAATGTAAAATTGTGAAAGGATCAAACGGGCGCAGAAGTGTTCTGTTGCCACTGCCACTGTCCTTAGTCCTGGATTTCACGCTATAGATTTTAGATTAGTTCGTTTCGTTCTTGTATTCTATGCTTAACTTTAGTTTTTGTTTGGAAATTTTAACTCGTAAAAAATGGCAGTGGAACTCAGGAGAAGGCCACAGCTGGGCAGTGGCCAGTGATCAGAATGGAAGTGTTTTCCGGCAAAACTTGAGATAATACTGAAATGTAATGAAAACAAAACCAAGCAACAAAAACTGTAATCGTAATGAACAAACAAATGCGGTCGAATATTCGTAAGTCGGACTAGATCTATGTAACGAATATAGTTCGCCTTGCGGACATTCGACTGTTTGCTTAAAGTAATGTTAAACATGTATGCAACAAGTTTAGTGAGCCTTGTGTTTAGTTTAGTTGTTGCAAGCACTCACCTCACTGCAAACTCCCAAGATCCCAATAATACCGATTCAATTCACTTGCTCATGTAGAAATCAGACCATACCACATAATCGCAGTTCAATTGTTTTTGTTTTTTTTTTTTATCTTAGCAAGGCAGCAAAACGAAAGCAAGCATATGAATGGTATAATTAAAATGATATACATAATACCTAGTTGGAGTATATAGTTAGCATTATTGGACTTGTATATGGAGATAGTCTGTAACCAACCACACTCATTCACGTGCACTCATCTTGAACTGCGCTCCATTTTACAAAATGTGGTCAATGTGTCTAGATCGTTTGGCTTGGCCCAAATTTTATTCGTTTTCGATTCAATTCTCAACTCTAATTGTACAAATTGTGAACGCGTCCGTTTGTTTCCTTACGCTTACGCTATTCAGTCTGCCGTCTGTTTGTTTGGTTTGTTTCGTTCAAAAAACGTATTTGTTGTATTGTTTTGTGTCTTTTTGTCTCAACCATTTGTCGTGTATATGCGTTCGTATGTATTTATATATATTTTAACCAAACAACTAAAATGAAAATCGTTATTTAAGTTCCTTCCAAACGGCGAGCAATAATACCATTTGTATGGCATGAGCATGAGATACAATGCGATATGTACTGTACGATTTTCCTCACTTTGGAGAGCGGCAGCAGTTTGCACTCGTTTCGATTTCCTCACGACGGCATTGTGTGTGCATTAGGGCAGCGAATGAAAATTATATGAAAAGCTAGCTATATGTAAACCTTATATATATATAGACAGAAGCAGAAGCCGATACAGATGTAGCCTATTGTATGCACTAATTTATTGCAAAATAGCTACGCGTATAACTATAAGATTTAGCTGTTTAATATGCATATAAAAGTATATAATATATATTTCGTAAAGCAAAAAAGCAGCGCAGATGCAGCAAACAATTGTAGAAATCATAATCTAATGAAAAGTTTACTTCAAATATCACACTTAACTTGAATGCTGTACAAACAAAAGTCTTAAAGTGCATAAAACATATATATATATATAAATAAATCTAATATATACACATTGTATATGTCTGTGCTAGCATCCTTTTAGCGATACAGCAGCACACTTAGCATTCATAGAGAAACCAACCAACCAACCAACCCGATCCCGAACCCCTATAGTAGCATTAGAAACGAAGCTAATCTATAAGCCCAGCAACATAAACAAATCAAAAGGAATATATACACAAACGGAGAAACTAATTTCTTTGGAGCAAAACACAGACACACACACCACAAACTACACACACCCACACACACACACACACAAATCAATTGATAAATTAATTAAACAAGAAAAATGGAAAAGTCTATTTTAAATATTGTATATGTTTAATGTGTCGGAATTTATAATACGATCGAGAGCGGAGTGGAGAAATTTATAGTATGTGCTGCATGAATTATATCTAAATTATAGTATGGAATGCAAGCGAAAAAACTTAAATAGTGACTAAGTTAAATTTATTTACTAACGCTTTGGGTTTGAGCGTTTCAATTGCTGGATCTATAAAAACCACAAACAAAAAAAATAAATTATATAAGTGTAATGGAGCGGAATTAAGTAAACAAAAGGTATAAGTCGCCCCAACAACAAATAATAAAAACAAAAAAATTGCAAAAAGTAACACGGAAAAATCGAAAAAAAATAATGAAGGGAATACAAAACAAAAAACCGATTGAATATGGAATATGTTTAAATAAGTATTTTAGTGTTAATTATACAATTTACAAGTACACAACACAAACAAAACAACAACAATATAATATAAAAATGAAATAAAGTTTTAAAACAATATTTGTAAAAAGTAAAGAAATAGAAGCGTTTTTTTTAAGGGTTTCAAAATGGATTCTAAAACTAGGATTTTAAAGTTAGAGTATCTATAAGATACCATTTAATTAGAAGATATGTAGGTGATCTTAGTGATCATAACTATTCTCCGAGGGATAGTGACAGCTTAACATTGATTTAGCCACAACATCCACTTGGTCATCCATAATCGCCTGCTATTTGCAATCACAACACCGCCAGTTGGAGCCAATCTGCTGATTGCATACATCATCAAAGAGATTTCAGTTCCCGCTGGCAGTAATTGAACAATTTTGCAGAAACGCGTGTGGCCGGCTGGCTGGCTTGACTATCTGCCTATCTGGCTCTGGCTGAGACAATTGGTCCGGCACACGCACATGCCTAATGAATGAACACCAGCGAGCGGTCAGGGAACGGGTGTAGGGCTACCACCAGGTTGTCGGGGCAACCGGCCGTTCGATTGTGGCCCATACAAATGGTGGGAGCTGGATACACACAGCGACTGGACACTGGCAGCGTGTTGACGTTGGTTTGGCTTGGCGCTGCACAAAATCAATAGGTTCAGCAGAAGTGTGTGGAACCATGCAAATACAGCGAAGTTCATCCGGCGGCTGCTAGCGAGATCAGTAAATCGAGTACGGCCACCAGACCCATAAATGCGGCAAAGTGGCGTCCTGTTTTTACACTTGCATGGGTCTGATGCGGACAGTTGGCGGCGCCAGCGATGCACAGCTGCCGGAGGAGGCGGTGTCTACGCTCAATCATTGCCCGACCTACCGACAGATTCCAGGTGCCGGAACGGGCGCAGGATCAGCGCCAGCCAAGCGAGTACCCGTCCTGTTTTCCACCAACCGTGGACTCTATCTGCGCCTGGCCCAACCACTGGCAGATCAGATGGAGGTGATGACACTGCAGCCAAGCGGACAGAACTACAACATCAGCTTCTGCGATCTGGAGCGCTGGGTGAGTTCAATTTCGTAGGGAAGTAATCCGTGTACGGAGGTCACACAACTCTCTATCTCTCTCTGTCTGCAGAGCACCAATCGGGCGAATGTGGTCAGCCTGGAGGACACCTTTAGCATCATGCAGCAGCGCAATATGTCGCCGGAGTCTATGAACTACCAGCCACGCCTGTGGAAGAACAACGTCAGCTACAGCCTGATGCACTGAACTGAAAGCACCTCAATAGATTATATCTAAACATTGCAATAGCAGAAGTCTCGTATGTAAATTACAAATTTTTTTACTTTAATTAATTCTAATTTGATTTACAATCTAGTGGGTATGCATGTGACGGGTTTTCAGGCCGTGTTACTTGTCAGCGAGGCCATCAGAAACTCCATTTTGTTGAGAAAGCTCTTGCCTTCGATTTTGTCGAACCTCACCTAGAAACAAATCAAAATTAATGGCTCTGTTTTTTTTCGACTGCTTTCCAATAGTGGACTCACCTCCTTGAATGTGCCTCCCAGATTCTCCCATAGCTTTTCCGGCACCAGTGGACTGGGAAAGAAATCCTGTCGTGGACTTCTCGCTATATAAACTTTAACATCTATCTGCGGATCGCAGCGAATCTGAACGGCAATCATGCGATCGCTATTGGGAGATGCCAGAAGGCAGGAACTGGCATTTCCCAGCGGCTCCACCTTGCCGATACCCAAGTGGTTGCTGTTCGACAGCACGGTCCAGGACATGCAGCGCGCTAGACTGATCAGGCAGGAGATCTGGTGAGAGTTGATCTGGCAGAGGATCAGGTCGCGAAGTTCCTGCGGCTCGTAGGACAGTCGCATAACACGTCCATCGCGACAAATGCATTTAAGAGAGCGCTCCTTCACGTGAATGACCAGCGAGGTGCGTCCAATGGCATCGTAACCATGCGTTACAATGTTAATCTTCACACACGACATGGTTGGACTGTTCATGGCATTCCAATGCGACACTATCTGCGGGTCCTTCACATCCCTGGCCAGCGTATCGAGCACATATTGTGTTCGCTTTCGCATGAAAATGTGCTGCGCCTGGGCGATGATCTGTTCGAGTATGGTCTGTGACTTGGTCATGTCCAACAACGTTTCCCGATCGGCGGCCATCGGACCGGCTAGCATGCGCTTCTTAGTGGGTCCCAGTGGTGCACTGGCCGGATGGGGAAAGGGATGGTGTGAGTTCTTGTAGTGCACCTCGCGCAGAAGCTGATGCAGCGAGTGTTCCAGAACATGATCATGATCGTTAATTGGCGCCGGCTGGCTGGAATCGAAGGTGGTTGAGTGGCACAACGAGATAATAAGTTGAATGTTAGGCAGCAGAGTGGCGCGAATTTGGTTGCCGATGACCACATGTGGAATTGGTGCCTGCAATTGGATAGCTTCACGTGCCAACTGAGCGAATAGCTCCTTGCAGAAGAGCACATTCTGGGCGAACTCCAGTGTCTTCTGCCAGACACCCACCTGGGCAGTTATATTGGGTCCGTGACCCATCAGATTCAGCTGAGCGGTGCACAAATCCTCCTGATCCTTCTGTGTGATCACCTTTATGTAGGCGACACCCTGCAGTTCCGCTGGAACAATCACTCGCAATGCGGAGCTGGCCTTAAGTTGCATGCCATTGTTGCCGGATACGCTACTGCTACTGTTGGATGAGCTGGCTGTGTCCTCATCACCGGTCTCTTCTGCTTTGGTCACCTCGAAGGTACCGCTCATGCCAAACTTGGAGCCCGCGGTGCGGTAGCTGAGATCCCCGATAATCGCATTGGACACCTTCTTCAGGCGCCAGTTCTGTCGCAGGCGCAGTAGTTCTATGTGGAAATCTGAGACATTGCGATTGCGCTGCTCGCTGTGCGCGTTCCGCAGGCGTTCAGCGCCACTTAGGAGCACTTGGGCTGCCTGAGAGATGGCTTTCTTGCGGCTGTACACCTGCACAATGGGCTTGGTGTCGTCAGCCTCCTCGAGCAGTGGATCGAGCACTAAATAGCGCTTGTCCTTGGCAATGGAGATCACATCGGACAGCACACATATCTCCGTGAGCGCATCCTTCAGCTTGTTGCGCACCGCATCCCAGGGCCACAGGCTCTCTTGGAACTGAGTGGCGTCCTTGTCCTCGTCGGCGGCCGCTGCCGCCGACTTCTCCTCCTTCTTGAGGTCGTCCAGCGACGTCTTGCTGAAGTCTATGCGCGCCGCACATTTCGCCAGACTTTCCGACAAAGTCGGCGGCCTAAGGAGAAAAAAACAAAGAACCCAATAAATCATTGAGAAGAGGGCTTGCTGGCTAGCGGAAACACATACGGCTGATACAATTCGGTGCCATCGTAGCCAATCTCACGTATCTGGTTCTCGCAAGTCGTTTCCACTGATATATTCACGGAATTCGACATATTTGCGCCGGGAAACAAAACATTTGGTTTGTCAAAGCAAAACTAAAGAATAGTGCTGCAAAACGTCTGCGGCCGGCTATCGATAAATGAGTGCTCAAAAACAACACTTTTTTCCAGGTTAGTAACGAATGTAATGTATAAAATATTGATATTTAAAAATGTTTAATATTTAATTAATATGTGTTATAAAATTACTTTCTTGCTTTAAATTAAGTTTTATTTATTTAAGACAAAACTTTGAAATTTAATGGCTTGGCCACGTGCTTATATTCATTTATATGCGAAGTATAAGTAGGCAGCAGTCAAAAAAATGTCCTTAAATGTAAATAAAATTTGTTTACCTTAAACAACGAAGTTATCTCTTTTGATTTTTGAACCGCACTTTTATTAAGCTCCTTGCCAGAGTTGCCACCCAGTGTCAATTGGTAAACACACCAACACTGGAATCATTACTTTCATATTTTTGACTTGACTTGAATTAGCATCTTCAACTCATTCCGGACACCAAGAGATTTAACCCAATTATGCTGTTTCTAAAGGACAAGCGTACCACTCTGGACGTAGCAGAGCACACAGTAATCATACCGAGCATTTGCGTGGGAAACGCGGCGCAGCTGGCCTGTGACCTGTTGATTGCGTCCAAGGAACTCCGGCGAATTGGATCCATCACACATCCAGCCCTGATTCCGGTCTACGGACCCTCCGCCTATCAGCACGAGCCCAAAGAGAAGGTCTCCTCCTGCGAACTGTACGAGGGTACGGAGGATAAGCTACTGGTCGTGCAATTCCGGGCGCCATGGGTTGCCCGCCACACCGCGCATTTTCAGAAGGAACTAGTGGAGCTCCTCAAGGGCGCCAGACGCGTAGTCATTCTAAGCGGCAGTTTCGGCTTCGAGAAACGAGTCATTGAGGAGTCGCCATGGGCATACCGCGCCAGCGAAAACTTCAAGGAAGCGCATGCTGCCCAGCTGGGCAATGAGGAGCTGATCAAGTGGAAGGAGCACAAGGGCGATGCCATCTATGGCGGCGGCAATGCCTTGCAGTTGTTTAAAGCCTTCGATGAGCAGAAGGTGCCCGTCATGCTGTTATTCCGCTATCTCCTCGAGGGCGACAACTCCACCGATGCATCTCTAATCGTCCGGGAACTGAACGAACTCTGCGAAGACTTCCTTCAGCTGCGCAACGGAGGCGATGGCAGTTTTAAGCTCACCGTGCCCAAGTCCTGGAACCTACTATTCGGCAATGATGTTACGGAACTTCTTTTTTAAGCGTCTACATGTATTTTTCGGTGCTTTCAAATAAATGTTAATCTTTTGGTGTAGGATAAAAGATATTGCTAGCTGTGTGCTCCCGAAAGAACTCTCTGCCATGCTCCTGGTGGTCCTGACGCGTGGTCAGCGTCTGACCGAAGGTGGGCTCTCCTGCGTGCACACATGCTCCCAGCCAGGCGCTTAAAGTTGGCTCATCCGACTCGTAGATGGCGAACTTTGATTGAAACGGTCGCATTTCCATGAGCTCCTTGATTAGTCGCTCCTTGAGACCCTTGAATTGGGCACAACCGCCGGTTAGGTACACGTGCTCAACCAGGCGCTGCTGCTCAGCGGCGGGAAATAGCTTCAGCACGAATGCTATTAGTTCTGCTAGCCCCGCCTCTGAGCAACCAATCATGCTGGGCTGGAATAGAACCTCCGGCACGCGAATGTTCTCAACCCCAAAGTGCAGCTGGTAGTTCTCGGCGGCACTCTGTGGCGGAACATTGGAGTTGCCATCGGTGTTGGCATCATAGTGATTTAGGATCTTATCGAACTGCATCAACTTTTCGTTATCTGCATCCGAATCGCTGTCGTCGTTGTAGCGATTGATTCGCTTGTACACATCCCAGTCGTTGTCGTTCATCCCAAAGCCATCGTCCTCTTCCTCGCCGTTCGCCTTGCGCCGCTTCTCGTTCTTGGCCAGTGATGAAATGATTCGCATCCGTTCCTGCGCGGCGTGGGTGTGTCGCTTGGCCTGCTCGGATCGCTGCTGCTGGCGCGCCTGCTTGCGCCCGAGTATTTTCTCCCGCTTGCCCTGGAGTTCGGCCAACCAGTCCGCCTGGGACATGCCCTCTGGAGGTTTCGGCATCTTGTTCAGCCTCTCCTGCTGCTTGCTGGGGCGCGGGCCACTCTGAGCTCTCTCCTGGGCACGCTTAATACGCGAGTTTATGGTTGCAATGAGGGAATCCAAGTCCTCCAATGTACCAATCTGCTGTTGCTGTAGAGCTCGCTCAAACTTGTCCAGCTTTTTCTGCTCGTACAGTTGCCTCAGCTTGTTGTAGACGAATAACTGCTGCTCATCCTCGCGCAGTTTCTCCTGCTCCCGGTTTTTTTTTATGTCCAGCAGACGATGTGCCAGCTCGCGACGCTTCTCCTGCTTCTGCTCAGCGGTTAGCATGGCGTTAGTGGCGGTCACCGCATTGTACGGCAGTTGTATCTTCATTATGTGCTCGTCGTAATAGTCCATCTGGGCCCATTGCACCAGCTCCTCCTTGTAATCAACAGCAATGTGGCAGTGCTCATGGACCAATTTCTCCATACGACTGATGGTGATGGCATTCAGATGGACGGGATACTTCATTTGCATGAGCCGGAAGAGGTAGGTGATGATGTGGTAGCCACCCACATTCAGGCGACGCACATGCTCCAGCTGGAGTTTGCCATCTAACACGGGAATGACGTGGGTGGTGCTGTAGCCAAAGGAAATGATCAGGGCATCGGATATCTAAAGGGGAAATCTCGTATTAATTGGATGTTAGCAATTGCAAGGGCCAATAAACAACATTTTTCTGCTTTTGCTGATGATGCTTCCAGCTGTAGAGCGCATCTATGCCGTAGGATACAGACGGAATACCGTAGCACTCGAAGAGCAGCTCGTTCATCTGCTGGCGGCAAAAGTTGGGGTTGGCCAGCGCCTCTGTGAGGATGATTGGGTGGTCGATCTTGTCCTGTCCATCGAATCCCATCTTGGTGAATATGTAGTCGAAGATCTGCTCCTGGTGATTCCAGTTGGTTATCACATTCCGCTCGAATGGACTCTTCAGATGCGCACGCACCGCCTCGATGTTGGTGATGTCATTGCCCACCTGGATCTCGGCAGATTGCTCCACTGTTGTCTGCGATGCGGATCCCTCCGAAGCAGCTGCTTCCTTTTTGCGATCCTTGCGCGGCTTGGTCAGCACATTGCGGAACCGCAAGTCCGGCTCCTTGGAGTCGCTCCAGCCCACGCGGCATTCGTAGGATCCATTATCGATGACCAAAACACGTTTACCCGCCATTACAATTGGTTATTTCATTGCTTTTCAGTCAACAAAAAAACTCAGTTTCGCTTTCCACCCAATTCGTAAACAGTAATGCCGCAAAACCAGTGTTGCAGAGTGCCATTTTCCCAGTGTCAAGTCAAAATTCGAGTGAGATATTTTACAATATTAAATTTTATACAAGATCTCCAAAAGTGTTTTTAACTCTTTTCGTTAAATTAATAATTTTGATTTTAAACTTTAAAAAAAATGGTGTTTGTACTAGCTTACATTGAATCAAAGTACCTCAAGGAGGATGGAAAGGTAACTACTACCTTACATAATTATCTTATTTATTACTGGTTCATCGTTCAAAGCATTCAGTGTCGTAAAGTGCCAAGCATACTGTAAAACGAAAGCTTTGGCATAACGGTTCTAAAGATTCTCCAATAAAAAAGCGCATCAACATCTTGAATATTCTATTTTGAGAGACACACTTATTTTGTATATTACCAATTGTTAATTCAAGTTTTAATATCTTCTCTTACATAAAATGTTCGTCAAAGTGAAATTAGATGCCGAGGGAAACACAAGTGTGGTATGCAGTTATCTTAAGCCCGCACATATTTTACAATTGTGGCTTATAAATGGAGCTATAATAATTGAAGCTTAAATTTAATAAATACATATTTTCATTTCTCAATCCCATACAGATGCCGGAAATGTTCGAGCTCCACAATAATGCGACCATTGGTGAATTGAAGCAAAAACTGGAGGTAAAAGTAGGTCTTCCCTTGGCTCGCCTAAACGTACAGAGTTTTCACAAGTCTCTGGAAAACGATGAGTTTATTACAAATTTGCTCAGAATTCCGGATAAAAGCGATTATACTTATCCGTCGACAACGCTTAATGGTACAGCCTTTTCGCTGTACCACGAAAATTCCTTTGTAGGATTTCTCCAATTCTATACAATTCCAGAGGGCAAGAGCCAACTGGATTTCCTTAACATGCCGAAGAGCTCTATGCTTCTGCCAGTGGACAGGCTTCCGCAGTTTTGCGAGGCTTCGAACTCGCAAGATTCCTCCGCATCCAGTGCGTCGAACCAGACGAACGCCAGCTTCGAATCCGCAAGCACGAGCGCCAGCTCCGTAGCGCGAAAGACGAGAGTGTGCGCCTCCGATGAGGAATCGGCTGCCAAAAGGTGTGTGTTGTGTGTAATAACTATATATGTAAATGATAGGGATACCCAACTGATTCATTCACAGAATACGAAGCAACCAAGAGAACAGCGTGGTCAAGGTGGTTCCGCAGCAGAATCTGCTCGCGGACAAACGAGCCGGCAGCATGGCTTCCATATTTGGTTCGAAGATCCACCTGATGAACTGCTGCAAGACGGAGACCAGCCGCACAAGCTGCTCAGTGGAGCAGGCCGAGGAGTGCAAGGAGAGGAAGAAGGACTGCTGCACGCCAAAGAATTGTCGCAAGAGGGATACTCGGCCGCCGTATGCGAACACAATGCCCGAGAACCGACGTTACGCCTTGGTGATAACTAACCAGAGTTCGTGCTCGGATGGTGTGGACACTATCGCCCTAATGGAGCACTTTCATTCAATATTCGAGGACAGTGGATCGAGCGTCAGCGATCTCAATTTTAGTGAGTGTGCCTCAACGCAGACATTCGACTGCAACATGCTGGTGGTCTGCGAGGATAACGAAACGGCCCAATGGGTCATCGAAGCAGTCGAAGGTGTGGAGCCGCCCCACTCCTGCCAGCCCTTCATTAAGTTCTTCGATCTAGTGAGGACGACCTTTGTCCTGCCCTTGGTCAGTCCGAATAAGTCGCTCTGTGTGATCTTCGCATTACTGGAGTCACAGAACCCGGGCTTGAATACCGACAGATGGGCCGTCGTTAATCGCTCCACTTTGGACTGCCAAGACGTGGAGAGGCAGGTCGCTCAATTCTGCGACAACGTCCTTATTGAGGTGTATATCGATGAGGATAGCAGGGATTTCATCGCCGACCGGTGTTCCAAATTGCGATACTGTTTCTGGCAACTTAAATTCGATTTTATATAGGACTTTTTGGGCTTTCCAAATTCACTGTTAACTTGTTAAGATACTCCTCAATTGCAGAGAGTATTTACTAAATAGAAATAGTAAAATTTTATGAAGTGTACGAATGAATAAATGTTGTTATAAATTGAATTTTTCCTGCATATATCGAGCATATAGGCCACAAGCAATTTATACTATATTACATATTTATTTATTATTAAATACGTACATTTCAACACTTTTTATAAAAAATACAGGAGGAAAAAAAGCGCGGCAAAGTCGAAAATGGAGTGACCGCACACTCGGCCCGTCCGCGAATTGGTGACTTCGCGCGTTGGTCACACTCGCGAATCCAGTGCCCACAGGCAGAAGCAAAGAAAACCACCACCCGAGGATTAGCGGACAGGAGACTGCCTCTCGGCAGCAGCAGCATTAGCAGCAGCAGCAGCCATTCCACATGGAGCCCATTGACATTGCGCGTCTGGAGGAGGCGGTCGTGTCGTTCTACCGCTCGAACTCGCAGAACCAGGCGATCACCCATGAATGGCTTACCGATGCGGAGGCCAGTCCACAGGCCTGGCAGTTTTCCTGGCAGCTAATGCAGCTCGGCAAGGTGAGTACCACGCAGGACCTGCGCATCAATGCATCAATTACCCGGATATGTATACTCATGCACCTACCGCCCACCCAATCACCCCACCGCCCACACAGAGTCAGGAGGTGCAGTTCTTCGGCGCCATCACGCTGCACTCCAAGCTTATGAAGCACTGGCACGAAGTGCCGCCAGAGAATCGCGAGGAGTTAAAGCAAAAGATACTCGAATCCATCGTTCGCTTCGCTGGCGGACCGAAGATCGTCCTCAATCGGTTGTGCATCTCGCTGGGCGCTTACATCGTTCACATGCTGGGCGAATGGCCCGGCGCCATCGAGGAGGTGATCAACACGTTTCAGAATCAACGGATGCCAAATGTCAGCGCCGATGTGCAATTGTGGATCATGCTGGAGGTGCTGACCGCCATTCCCGAGGAAGCGCAGGTCATACATACGTCTGTCAAGCGGGTTGTTCTGCGCGCCGAGATCGCCAAGCGAGTGCAGTTGGTCATTCACACCGTTGAGCGATATCTGAAGCTGCAAATGAACCGCGTGTGGGATGCCGAGGCGTACAGTAACATGAACAGGGCCGTTAAGTGCGTCGGCACCTGGATCAAGTGAGTATTCAATTTACAAAATTATTCTTTACACGTTCTAAGTGAGTTTCCAACTTGGACAGAAACATCGGCTACACCATTGAGGGCTGCGTCACCATCACCGCCGTGCTCCTGGAAGTGGTGCACAAGTGCTATTGGCCCTGCATACACGCCGGCGACGGCTGCATGACCGCCGATGAGAACGAACTGGCCGAGTCCTGTCTGAAGACCATGGTGAACATTATCATCCAGCCAGACTGCCACAACTATCCAAAGACGGCATTTGTGCTTATAAAAATGTTCCTGGACTCGCTATCCGAAATCACAAAGACGGAATGGAAGAGGGAGAACGACAACGAGGACATTATCGTACATATCTACATGCTGTTCGTCTCTTCGGTGGAGCGACATTCGACGCTGTTGCTCAGCGGCATCACGTCCGCGGATCCGGAATTGTCTATCCTAGTGCATCGCATCGTGCAGGAGATTCTCCACTGCACGGACAAGCCGGGCATTTACCCGGTGGAGGAGTCCTGCAGCACAATGGCCTTGGCGTTTTGGTATATGCTGCAAGACGAAGTGTTCGCCATGTCTAACGATGAGCAGAAACACAAGTGCTGGGAGTACATCAAACCATTGTACGCCCATCTAACCAGGATTTTAGTAAGAAAGTCAGAGCAGCCAGACGAAAAGTCGCTCGCCAAGTGGAGCTCCGATGATTTGGAATGCTTTAGGTGCTACAGACAGGATATATCCGATACCTTTGTGAGTGGTTGCAACAGTTGGAGTGTCTCCAAATCGAAAGGATTGGCTACCGTTTTCAACTATTAACAAACAGGCATAATATAGCATTTATTTTATTTATTTTAGATGTATTGCTATGATGTGTTGAATGACTATATCTTGGAGATTCTGGCTGCCATGTTGGACGAGGCCATTGCCGATCTGCAAAGACATCCCACACACTGGACAAAGCTGGAGGCGTGCATCTATTCCTTTCAGTCGGTGGCCGAGCACTTTGGTGGCGAGGAGAAGCGGCAAATACCACGGCTGATGCGCGTGCTGGCCGAGATTCCCTACGAGAAGCTCAATGTCAAGCTACTGGGCACTGCGCTAGAGACAATGGGCTCCTATTGCAATTGGCTGATGGAGAATCCGGCGTACATTCCGCCAGCCATTAACCTACTGGTGCGCGGCCTCAACTCCTCAATGTCAGCACAGGCGACGCTCGGCCTGAAGGAGCTGTGTCGCGATTGTCAGCTGCAGCTGAAGCCGTATGCGGATCCGCTCCTAAACGCATGCCACGCTTCCCTAAACACGGGCCGCATGAAGAACTCCGATTCGGTGAGGCTTATGTTCAGCATCGGTAAGCTAATGAGCCTGCTGCGGCCAGAGGAAATACCCAAATACTTGGATATTATCGTCAGTCCCTGCTTCGAGGAGCTACAGGCCATTTGCCAGGCAGATTCGGTGAGTAAATATAAATATAAAATATATAAAGAGATCAGTTGCTAACCATTTCTTTTGTTGCACTAGAAAACTCCCGCTGCTCGAATTCGCACAATCTTCCGGCTCAATATGATCTCCACTCTCTTCTCCTCGCTAAACACGGATGTGGACGAGCAGGCGACGGACCAACCGATTGTGCAGCCAGTTCTGCTCGTCATGCAGCGCACGATGCCCATCTTCAAGAGAATCGCCGAGATGTGGGTGGAGGAGATCGATGTCCTAGAGGTAAGGCAATAAACACAAAATTTTGCATATTTTTAATAAAATGTTATCGTATTCATATAGGCCGCTTGCAGTGCGATGAAGCATGCGATAACGAATTTAAGGAGCAGCTTCCAGCCAATGCTGCAGGATCTTTGTCTCTTCATTGTTGCCAGCTTTCAGACCCGATGCTGCGCTCCTACTCTAGAAATATCCAAAACGGTGAGCCTTACCAATATATTGCAAATGACTGAGTGATCTAATAGAATCCTTTGTTTCAGGCCATTGTTATGTTCTTTAAGGACGAAGGCTGCAAGCCGCTGATGCAGCAACTTCTGAGGGAGTTCATCCAACACAGCTTTAAGCTATTTGAGAGCACTCCCGAGCAGAACTTCTCCAACATTTCGGACACCATGGAAACCTTCTTCGGCTGTCTGACGCAGATCATTAAGAAAATCCCTCAAGTTTTGGAGGACAAGACACTGGCCTACGATCGTCTGGTCTTTTACGCCCAGCGTGGAATGACTTTGCCGGAGAGTGGTGCCATCCGAAATAGCATACAGTTTCTTACCCACTTTGTGATGCAGTCGCGTAACCATGCTCATGTCACAGAAGTTGTCCTGGCCACCGGCGAGCAGACGCTGTACACGGCGATGATGTGCGTGGGCTACCTAACGCCGCGGTCGCAGGTGGATAAGTTTGCAGACATCCTTCTTGCCATGAACAGAAAATATGCCGCCGAGATGGCCGTCTGGATGAAGTCCCTAATGTCCACTCCCAATTTCCCCACACAGCTCATAACCGACGCGGATAAAACGCGCTACACTGCTCTAATAATCAAGTGAGAGGCGTTACTTATATATAGATCCTTAAAGATTGTATTAATTTTATAAATTTTTTCACAGGGAAAAGGTCAACAAGAGGTTATTGCAACAACATTTGTCGGAAATGGCAATGAAGACCCGAGGACTTACAGAAAAGTTCCAGTGAAATGAGTGTATGCAATAAGTGGCCAAATGACATCTTTATCCATCCGGATTTTGATCTAGTTTCTATAATTGTATTTAGTTTGTATTTAAATAGGCCGTCAGCTCTGTAAATTGTCTCCAATTTTAACTTAAGTTCAAAAGTTCTCGACTTGATAAACTTTTATTTATAATTTTTACAAAATTACATGCTCCATTTACAATTTGCACATATATATTGTTTTAAGGGTGTATAACTCATTTTTCATTTATTGTTTTCACTTTTAGTAAATGTTTTATAGTTTTTGTTTTTCCCATATATATATATATGTTTAATTCTTATGTTGAAAAGTTTGATTTTCACCGTTTCCTGTATGAAAAAATCTGCCTTTCTAAGAATTACTTTCCCTTTACCTCTCCACCCATATTATTGTTTTGCAATTTTCCACATTGTGTATGTATCTATAATGCCAAAAATATGTAAATACATCTCTTTATATAATATATATATATATATATATATTTGTGTCTATAGCTAAACTGAAGCCTTTCGTTTTTGGCGTGTACAGCACTTGGTAGTGGTAGCAAAACTCTTTTGATCTGCTTCGTCGCCTTTGTCTAGATTCTAGATTAGTTGAGAGTATCTGCATAAATCCTTGTCTAACGGACCCGGTAATGACTTGACTATGGAACTAAACGACTGGTTGACACGGATCCAAAATTACAGTTTAACATATAGATATAGATTAACGTATAGAAGTAGACGCTACGACCAGCAATTTGTCCCAGTCTGTTGTGGTGACGTTGTAAGGATGCTTATAGGTTATCAACTGTGCTTGGTGGACCAGAAATTGGCACATCTCTATTCCTTGGCGGTCCGCAGGATCATCCACGGCCAGTCCAGGACAAACAAAAATGCCTAATTCCTTTTGATCGGTGTTCAGGAACACGGTTCTCCGCACATATATATATATATATATTTCTATATTTAATAGGTAGTACATACAAAAATACACTCACGCACATACATACCACAATTTATGTGTCCTGCTGGGCGATTTGTTTCATATAAATATATTATGGGTATGCTGCTCTAACTGCTAGGCTAAATAGCGTACAATATTTGCAAATTTGAGTCGTGGAGTAGTAAACATGTTTTATATAGTATGTGTGTATAATAGTGGCATGTGGCATGAATGTCTGGATGTCATATAGCTATCTATGTATGCATGTGGCAGAAATCGGGGGATATATATGTACTCAATCAAGGTGGTAAACGCCTACGCCTTAAGTTAGACAATTCAAATTCAACTGTACAATTATATTCACGCGTTTACTGAAATGGTAAGAGCATAGTTGTGATACCAGATTATTGCACAATTAGATCTAATTGATAGGGCTATAGCTAAAGCAACGCTAGCAGCAACATGCATTGGGTAAAAGATATAAGAAATAAGAATATATATAAGAAGGTCATTCAGGGCTAAGCTTCACTGTGGCATGCGTTGGAGCAAAAGGGTAATCTTGAAATGCATATGCAAACGAAATTGGAGCTAGACAATCGATCTCGTTGGGGATTCTTGATCTTTATTGGTACTATGCATGATCACTAAAGATAGGTATTTTGTATGTGTATATATATATAGCAATTGGCTTGCATCCGTTGCCACGCCCCCACTCTAAGCCCCCAAATGCAAATGCATCGTTCAAAATTGTTTGTTCTCTAGTTGTGCGGATTCTATCCTTCATCTCTGGACTTGGACTTGTGCTTCTATATATGTATGCTTTCTGGCCTTAGTCTGGAGTGTGTAGGTCTATTTGGGTAAGTTCTGTGGTTTGACTATCCTCCTCATTGGAGCTACGAATATTGGTGGCGTCGGCTGGCCAGCTCTCTCCTAGTAGTTTCCATCCGGCGGCGGCGTTGTGAGGTACTCATCCGTCCGCTTGTGCTCGTTTAGCGCCTTCACGGTTCCACTGTCCGATGGCAGGTCCGATTTCCGGCGCAGCAGCGGCTTGTCCTTGTTCCGTTCGCCACGAATCTGTGTGGAACGGGAAGGGGGGTTTGGCAATAGAAAATGGACCCGCTTCTGACACTAAGGCATCGCAGCACACACACACACACACACTGGGCGGGTGAAGTTACACGGTGGTGCGGGATGATTGCGTTACGATATCGAGTGCTGTGGTGCTGGATGGAAACTCGATGACCACCAGTTGGACAACACACGACTACGATATATATATACATCTACACCCGAATGTCGAATTGTGTTACAAAGGTCTGAGATCGAGGAGTGTTGTATGGTTTCTGGTTCTGAGTTGTTAACAACATGATACATTTGACACTAGTTTTTAATAGTTATGTGCACAGATTTTACTCTAACTGGGATTCATGCTTAAAAATGGTGATTCACTTGAGGAAAATTATGTTAAGTGTTCAAATTAATAAATGAGAATCATATTGATGTTACAAAAGGAACGCGTTCTCTCATTAAAATGACCACAAATGAGTTAAAAGATGGACCAAAGTGTAATTAACATCTAAGTAAGATAAACTACATATTAATTCCGCCCAATTCGTATGCGGTTAACCAAAAGTGCAGGAGAAAAGTTGTTGTGTCGTGGATGAATTTGCATGGATGCGTTTGGTTTGGCAGACAGTGAGGTTACCAAATAATTAATAAATAAATAGACAAAGTTAAAGATATACAAATATGTATTTTTTTTTTTTTAAATGACATGAGTGTGATTATTTTAACAGACATTCGTTCGATTAGAATTAGAGTTGAAACAGAGTGGGCCTTAGCTGGGCACAGCTCACAGCGACGCCAGGATCACACGTGGCGGATTAGTAGTTGTTTAGTGTTGTTAATGTGGCAAGTGCCTGTCTCACCTCTCGGGGCTCCTGGTGCGCCTGTTTCTGTGGCGGCAGCGGAGGCGGCGGCTGGCGCGCCCTCTGCTCGCTCTGATCATACGCTGAATCGCTGTTCTCACTATATTGATCGCACAGGGCCCGGCTGTCGCTGACCGGCAGGCAGTCGTTAAACCGGCGCGCCTTTGTCCACTCCGGGTTGGTCTTGGCCAAGCTCTCCACCTGTTGCCAGAGCTCCTCCCTTTGCGACAGCTTCTCACGCTCCCTGCAATGCAAAAAAAAAAAAAAAACGCCAATGTTTAGTACAAAGTAATAAAACGTGAGTGCATCGTCCCATGGAAGTTAATTATCAACTAAAGTTAACACATACATCTGCTTCTCTTGCTTGTAGTTCTTGCTGCACTCGTCAAAAAGCCGCTGATCTATCTCCATGAACAGCTTGAGTGCATTGTAGATCAGACCATGGATGGTCTTGTTCCAGTGCGTCTTTGAGTTGCGATTGAGCGCTGGGAACATAATGGGTAATATCACCGCCGAGTTATCCGTTATCAGCGACATAATGTACTCGTTGTTCCAATAGTACAACGCACGTTCGGCCACCTGGAAATGAGGCGAAGAGACGCACTTGGCTATTTGGCGGAACAGCGGCACCATCACCTTCTGGAACTCGGCCGGCTCAATTACGTCCAACAGCTCCTCCAGCTCGTTCAAAAACATAACCTCCTTGGGACTGTGCGTCTTGGGCCAAAATTTAAGTAGGCTTCTGCAAGAATATTGAAATATGGCAGCGATAGGCTAATTAGAAAATGCGCAAAATAAGGAATTCTTTACTCACTTGATGACCGCCTCCGATAAGCTAGGATCCTTCTCCAGGAACTGCACCACACAATAGGTGAGCTGCGGATGGTAGACCGAGAGGCTCTTGGCTTTGTGCAATGGCAGCAATACCTTAAGTAAAAATTGTTTATGCTCCTCCTTAAGCGGCAGAGCAAAGCCATTGATAATGCTACCCAGGATTTCCAACAATTCGGCTATGCCATTATGATGCTCCGTTTCATAAATAAATCTAAATGTGGAATGCGATTAGTAATGTGAGGCATTAACCTTATAGATATTCCAATGACGAGCTCACCTGTAAAAGACATTGTTGATCTGCTTTCTAATAAATGCTCTCAAGCCCAAAAATTTTCCATAGATGCGATGTAAAACAGTCTTCAGGAAATCACGTTCACGTGGATCCTCCGAATCGAATAAATCCAATAGTTGTAATACAAATTGATGGTCGATAAAACGTTTTGCCATGCTTGGTTGAAAATCTGGTGACTCCAAGAAGCGCAAGAACAGCTCGTAAACGAGTTGCAGATGCGGCCACGAGGACTCCAACGTGGGCTCATCCTCCTCCGGATCGAATTCGGCACCATTCGGGTTGGACGATGGCGGCAGAGTTCGGAAAAGGTTGACAGCAAACTGATGAGAACAGATAAGTATGTTGTGGTAAAAGCATGTGATATTATTTTAAATATGTAAATTAGTAGCTTACCATATTGATCGCCTCCGGGTAAATAACTTCGGTTATTACGCCATTTTGGTTGGTGAGGAAATCGACCATTTCGTGCAGAGCCGCCCGCTTCACCTCCTTGAACTTGAGGTCGCTGAGCGGCTCGGAGAAGTCGAACAGTGTGCAGCATTGCTGGATCTTCTGTATGAACAGCTCCTCACGTTCACTGGCGGCGGTCTCTATGGAAATACAAATGAAATCATCATTAATTTTTTTAAATATATAATATAAGTGATAGATATATCAAACAAAATGTAAGCCATATAAAATTGACCTTAATATAAAATTAAAAAAAAAAAACCTACAACTACAAAAACGACCAACCAAAAGCAGGCAAGCGAAACTCAAAACGAACATAATGAAGATCGGAAGAAAGGATCAAGTAGCCGGAGGACCTCAGGCCCAAGGGCAATGGCTGGAATGGCTCCATCCATCGCCATTGGCCCGGATCCATTCGGGATAGCAACCTCGCAGTGCAGGCAGCGCCATGGCAACCGAAGCGGTGGGTGGCGTGTAGAATAGATTCCGGTCGCGAGCCCTTCCCGGACTGCCCGTCAGCTGTTGGAGCGTCTGGGGCGAGGGCTGAAGACCCGCCGGATGACCCGGCAGTATGTCACCGTTCTGCCGGATGCTTAGGCTCGATGTGGTCACCACCATGGTGGCGTTAGGTGTCACCATTACTGCTGATGACGCAGGTGCTGCGCCGCCATTGCGCTGGCCAATTCCCAATGAGATGCTAATGCCGCCCACCAGATTCTGGGCCACCGTCGGACGCATCTCCTCTGCGGGCACATCGCTGGTGGTGGGAACAGCGGCGACGGCGGTGGCGGCGGACGACGGCACAGCCGCCGCAGAGGATGGGGATGATGAGGAGGAGGTGGCCGCCGCTGCTGCCGCCGCCGCAGCACTAGTACCCACACTCTTGGTGGCATTCAGTATGTTCTTTATGGCCGCGGCCGCGCTCACAGGTGACTGGATGATGAGGAAGCGATGAAATGAGAGCAGAGTATGGTTTTGGTTTATCAAATTTCGGTTTGTTCAATTGGGATGGAGTTAGTGTTGGTGGATAGTGTGTGAGATGCTACTAAATGTATTAGCTTCTAGCGTACAATGTAAATAAAACTTTGATTAACAAGGTACTTGAATTGTTATTTTTTTCTTTGAAACTTAGTTATCGTTATCCAAAAAGCTAACACAATTAGTGAAAGTTTGGAAGAAAGTGTAAAATTTGTGGTTTGTACTTGGAGGTGGTGATGTGGTTATGTTTTGGGTTTTCAGATCGCTGGGTGTGTGTGTATGTGGACAAGACCAAGCTGCAAACCTTGCTGGCGGCGATGGAGCTGCTGGCTGCGTTGTTGGTGGCGGTGGATGAGGAGGAAGCTGACGAGGAGGACGCCGCCGAGGCAGAGGATGCCGCAGCGGCTGCCGCCGATGCTGCGGCGGATGTGGCCGCCGAGAAATGTTGTGCCAAAGTGGACACAAGTGAATTGCTGCCGCTAGCAGCGCCCGTTGACGTTGTTCCAGATCCAGATCCAGATCCTGCTCCTGCCGCGTTCTTCGACATGCCGGCATTCGAGGATAGCGAGAGCGAAGAAGTGGAGGACTGCGATCCAAATGGCGAGGAGGCAATCAGTGCAGCTGCAGCCGAATTCGCTCCACCACCGTATGTGGCGGCCGAGGATGAGGCCGAGGAGTTAGCAGCCGCCGAGGCTAGCGAGGATGAGGCCGCCTGTGAAAGCGAGGACAGGGCCGAGGCCGACGAATTGGAGCTGGTGGACGAGGACGATGGTGAGGAGGATGTGGTGGGTGCTCCGGATCCGGCTGCTCCTCCTGCTGCTGCCTCTGGCGGTGAGAGGGGCGTTTTCCGCCCCTCGAACTTGGCCTTTAGCTCCTCCACGCTGCTAAACCTGAATCGGCTGCCGGTCTGTTGCTGCTCCTGCTGCTGATCCTGCACCTGATCGTCCAACTCGTCGTCGGCCAGCTGATCTAGGCCGCTGTGAAACGATGGAGATTTGGGTATGCGTATGCCGAGGGCATAATACCCGGCTGCAATGGGCTGCGTTTCCTGCTCCTTGCTGGAGGATTTAATGGGCGCCGGTTTCTTTTGCTCTTGCTGCTGCTGTTGCGATTGCTGCTGCTGCTGCTGCGGCTCCTGCTGATGTTGCTGTTGCTGCTGTTTGGGACCTTTGAGCCCGTTGCCCGTCAGCAACATAGCACCGAAGACCATCTCATTAGTGCCGGCACTTGGAGCAAATGGCACTCGGTTTTAATCTTGATACGGAACGCTTGTTTTTTTTACCAGCCGCCCCCGCCGACCAACAACAACACATGAGAAAGACTACACTAGAAACTCAATTTGGGCACGCTAAGTATGAAACTATAGAATCTGTAATGGAATTGCAATATAGATAATGGTTTAGATTAACGCCAAATGCGATTATGCGCTGATGGTAACACAAAACGAAATGAAATGCAATTGGAAATGAAAATGGAAATGACAACGCCTCTGCTAAAATTCTTCTTTTGCCTCACAAATGGCCATAATTACGTGGAAAAACTTACGGTTCGAATGGGAACAAATGAGGGAATAGGATAGGAGAGCAATTAACTTGGGAAACGAATATTTTCAACTAATATTAAAGTTTTCGGGGCACACGACGTTCACGGTCTTGAAACGGTTTTTTTTTTGTTGCTTCGACTGCTGCGCCAATCGGAAAAATCGATATCGAGAGAGAATGAAATGGAGAGAAATTTGGTGAGCAGCAGACAGAGAGAAAATAAAGAGAGAGAAAGTGGGCTGGTGGGCGAGCGAGCCACAATAACAATAAAACCTAATAAAATAAAATAGTATTGAACAAGCGAAATTTGTTTATTCGATTTGTGAGTCGAAACCGCCCAAGCAATTAGCAGAAAGGTATGTGAATAACGCAATGCGATGACATTCATGCTGCACAGAAAAAAAAAGTGTAGCAATTTCATAATCATTACGCGCAGATATGTACATATATGATTTTCAAAAATATTGAATTTGCTTTTTTTTAAATTAATTCCCTGCAGGATACAGTTTTTCTAATTATTTGTATACACAAGTTTAAATCAATCGAATACATTTGTGTCATAAAGAAATGCCGGTGTATATATGAAATTTAAGACGGTCTGAGAAATCCTCTAACGATGCTTTCTCCCAGTGTAATGAGAGGCTGCGGAGAGAGCGCATGTGTTGAAATTCCGGTGAGTGAGAGAGGTGGAGAGAGGTGTGAATTGATGCGGCTGCTTGGTTCACATGTGTGAGTGGCCGTGCGTCAGTGTTGCCACCCACCTAATCAGACGACACTCCCTTGACCTTTAACTTTAACAAATAATAAACAAATTACAACAGCTGAGCGAAATTAATCAAGCGCCGGCCAATCAATATTCCCAACAAGCTTGCAGGTCGTAGGTACACTTTACAGAGAATGCCTCTTGTAAGTTAAAGCTGAACTTATAATCATGGAAATTTACCGGAGTTAATTGACATAATATATGTAATTATGCATCGTTAATGGGAATTACTACGATTTATACAATCTGTTTTGAGTGTATAGTTGCATAAAAACTTAATTGACGATGTTGGTAGACAGTAAGAAAGGTAATTTTATATCGCCTAAACGGAACCCTGCCCTAAAATGTATGCTACGACATGGCTACGACCAAGTTCTACCCCATGCAACCGATCTGCAGGCTTAAGAGATATCGATCTGAACAGCTGGCAGTACATGTATTATAAAGTAATATACTAAGTAGTAGGATCTACTCCAAGGCTACTCACTCTCGTTTAGCGGAATGAGGGCCGTCAGTTCGCAGTTCTTGGAGGCATTGTACCGGGCGCTGGTCTGGCGCTTCTCCTTGCGAACGATCGGGGTGCCGGTGATGTTCAGGACCTTGCTGATCGGCGTGGGCGGCGGTGCATCGTACGGTGGTGTGTTGTCCTTGAGTTTGTTAGCCTGCAAAGGGGCATAAATGACACTTATCTGATTATCTTTTCCCATGTCAACGGTTTGGCTTATGCTTAGTAAATGAAAATAATTTTAACAACGAATGCAAAGCAATATGCGGTCAAATAAAAAGCATACTCAAAACGTAGCACTTGCAAAATCAGAGCAAAGCAGTTCAGTTCGGGATGGTCCCTCGCTGCCATTTTGGCCGGCCATCGCTTTTACCTTGGACTGTGCGAATCCTTGACGCCTAAGTTGAGCTGCCTGTGGGTGTGTTTTAGTCTGAGTTTAGTAATGCCGAACATTGAAATGTGCTCTGGGATCAGGAAGCTGGAGTTCCGTAGGCTCTCCATACACGTATAGGATTATATTGCTGGCATCTACCAGGGAATCAGGTGGTGGCATATATGTATATATTTTCCAGGCACTAACATTTATGTATTTTTTAAAGCATTTCATTGGGCAATTTTTTGGCAGTTTCAAAAAGCAAAGTGCTCGCCTTATACTTTATGTTTTATTGCAAATGTTCAATATTTTTGTCGTTGGAGAGACAAAAATGTAAAAAATTTTCATTAAAAGTTCTTCTAGTTAATAACAGGCATGTGAGTATAAAGATTTGTATAATCAACTCCGTCTTTTGTTGACACAAAACTTTCGGGAAATCGTATAAAATCTAGGATTTAGGGCAATCTATTCATTCAATCGCAAAAGTCTTATCAGAAAGTAGAACCCAAGGTAATATAATTGAAACGATAACGATTTGTAAACCAAAATTGAAAAGCAATAAAGATTGCTAGATTACTGTTACCACTTACAAGGTCATTAAATGCTATTTATATCGTTTGTTAAATAAAGAGTATTTCCTCTATTTAAAGAAATAATTAAATGCATCATATTTCGTATAAAAAAACTTATGAAATTAATTAAAAAATCATTTTTTAAAATTAAAAAAATTAAAATCTAATAAGTTTATCTCTCTAAGGACTAACGAATTGGTCAAATTGGAGATGAGGAAAAGGGGGAAAGTGAATATCGGTTTGTCAAGCACTTGCGATACAATTACGATTCGATTTGTTATCCGAACGACATACACTCATTTAACAATTGGCAACATTGTGAATCTAATTGGTGTTGGTCAATCTAACTTGAATCGTGCGGGGTAAGGTGAAGCAGCGATACAATAACACACATCATTAGCACTGATTAGATAAGATAAGGCTTAGGCACACACACAAATGCACAGTGTGCGTGTAAGCATTACGAGTGAGGTTTACGTTACGCCAAAATAACGGTAGGCATGCAAATAGGGCGACAAGTGAAAGACAGGGAGAGATCGTAACAGAAACAGAGAGAGACTGTGGCTTAAAGACAGCAAGAGAAAGAGAGTGAGTGAGGGAGTGTGGTGGGGAGGGCTAGTGTTTTGGGGGAGAGCTACTCACCAAACTGCTCAATGGAGGAGTGCCGCCGGTCACCACGATTGTGGACGTTATTGCTGGAGCTACTCCTTCTACAGTTGTTGCTGCCGCTACTGCTGCTGCTGTTGTTGTTGTACTTAAGTTACTGTTACTCTCTTTGATACCGTTAGTGGCCGATGCCGGTATGACTATATTGTTGCTGCTACTACTGCTGATGCTGCCGCTTGTGTTGCTATTGTTGTTTGTGGCCGTTGTTTCGTTTTTTGATTCTGCCGCTGAGGCTGTGGCCGCCGCGATTGTTGTTGTGGTTTCCACAACTGAAGATGCTGCTGTTGTTGTCGTTTCTGATGCTGCTGCTGTTGGCGTCGCTGCCGACGTACTGCTTTTTATTGTTGGATCTAACGCCTCGTTATCCATAATACGCAATCGGTTCTGACTCTTTTTGGCTCTTTGGATGTGCTCTCCTCTATGTGTGTTTTTGGTTTTTTATAACGATTTTTTATTTTTACAAAATATAAAATACGTATGAAAAGCAGCGAGAACGAGAGAAAAAAACGTAAACAACCGGACAAACAAACAAATACAACAGGCCGGGCTGGACCGCTCTCAGTTGATTGCTATCTGAAAATTATATTTGCACTGTGGAGGGTCGAAAGAAAAAAATTAACGTAGCAATAACTAAAGGAAAAATAACAATAGCATCACAACACACCGTGCAATTAAGCCACAAAACAACACACTCAAGCAGACACACACACACACACACACGCATT
The DNA here is from genome assembly GCF_000001215.4 of Drosophila melanogaster. Classification (NCBI taxonomy): domain Eukaryota; kingdom Metazoa; phylum Arthropoda; class Insecta; order Diptera; family Drosophilidae; genus Drosophila; species Drosophila melanogaster. Next base: position 18,169,349 of record NT_033777.3, on the reverse strand, counting down.
AACATTCGCATTCGAGGGGCGCTCAACGTAAATTAAGGGTTTACTGAAATCTACCACGAATCTTCTCATCACTACTATTCCTCATTTGTTATGCAACTTCATGGAAATTCCAATACTGTTTCTTTTCCCTTTGATCACTGTACAGTGGAACGTGCATAACTCGAATTATCTATATATTACATAAACACGCTGCTATTAACTTAACCATAACTGTAAACAACACATTACCAATGGGAAACGGAGCAACCTTTAAGAATCTCTCGCTGCGCGCTTTCCAATTGGAAATGCCTTAATGGCGGAAAACCGCTTCGTATCGGAGTTCCTAAGTTGTCACAAGATGTCCCCACAGAACCGCGATCATATTCTCATTCTCTAGCATAGAAAATCCGGTTCTAAACGGTACCGAAAACACGTTCATGCAGCGTTCCTCCGATTAGTGCTGTAACTTCCAAGTGGACAGGTGTTGTCGGTGATGTGGAATTTCGGATTCCCATTTAAATGTTAGCATCAACACTTTATGCAGGTCTTCAGGCGTTTCATTGTTTGGCATTGTTCATTTCGCATAAAACTATACTCGAAACGAAAATAAGTAACAAAAATGCCAAAACACTGGCGCAGAGAGAGCGTACTTGAAAAGAGAGTAGAGAGAGAGAGGAGAGCAAGCGAGACGAGCAACAAGTTGAGAAGCAATGGCCGTCGACCAATTGCCAGGGTTGCCAGACATGCCAATAGAAATGGGGAAGGAAGAGCGCTTTTGGGTGGTGTTGGTGTTTTTCAAATTTTTTTTTCATTTCTTTTTGGAGGTGCAAGGATGGGCAATCATCAACACAAGTATTGTTGGGGCACCCAGCAAGTACTCATAAGTTTTGTTGTTGCAAGGAAGGGGTGAAACAGAGAGGGAGAGAGACGGAGACAGTCGAGAGCGTAAAAGTAAAATGTGTACTAGGCACGATTAATAGTTGTAGTTGCACTTCCAAGACTCAAACACACAATTATTATTAAATATATATATATTTATATATATATATGTGCACATATATAAGTGGGGAAACAAATATAACTTTGAATGTCAAGGGGCGAGGTTAATTTGTGGGTTATATTTTCAGAGGGGGGTTTTTAATGGGTCTTATTTCGCCAATTTACCGCCAGAAGCTGCAAGAACTTGTTCAATTTGGCCCTGCTGCGATATAGGTTCGCCAACATCAAGTTCACTGCTGATAAAAGCTAGTTCTTTGCGTAAAATGCGAATTCTAACAAAAACGCTTGCACACGCACACAGAATCACAGCACAGCGCACACACACACACGCACACCCCGCTCTCGCGTTAAAATTCAGTCGTCGAGGCTACACGAATTATTTGCGCTGCAATTTCTTCGATCGCTGCGATTCGCTTCGATTTTCGCGTGCGAATTCCACAAGGCTCGCTCGCGAATTTCACACCCAATAGCTCGGCGGTCTATCGGCACCGGGGTCAAGTTCACCTTTTCGCTTAGAACGCACAACATCAACGCTCTGTGCAATTGTAAATAATAATTTATGTAAACTGTCTTATACACGCAACGTTGTCGGTGCTCAATAGAAAATAGAGTTACCAGGGCTGCAGGCGTGCGGCGGCGTTGCCTGACCCAGCCGACCCTCGATAGTTACTTTTAGGAAGATTTTACCGACTCCGTTTAAAAGCTAAAACGAGCTTTTGCTTATGCTATTTACTTATTTATATTTACTATCTTTATACCTTACTCTCCTCTACTGTCTTATTGCCAAATGCGAAAGACTTAAAGATCATTATTAATTATAATAAACCGAATGTTTACAAACTGTTATTTAATTGTTGATCTCACATTATTCTTTAATTTTGTAAAATAATAACTTCGAGTGGTTTTCGATAGCTTGTACATAATTTGTGCTAGCTGCATTAAAATATTAATAATTTTAAATAACATTTGGCAATTTACAAGAATCATATATATGTACTATATATTAATATAAGGAAATATTTTTGTAAATTATATATTAGCAAATATTGCGGCACTTGTTTTACAAACCAGGGCCGCTTGGCCTAATGACACTTGGTGGCAATACAGGTGGCAACGCCAAAGACAGATTGTTTATATCGCTCGACTTCTCGAGTTTGACTTTTAATTTTTTAATAAATTTTACGGCAATTGCTATGCAGATAACAATCAAGGTGCTGAAGGGCAAGGACTGCACCATCGAGGTAAGAATGAACCTTGCCAAAATCAAGTGAGGTCGCTAATATGGTAATATTTCACACAGGTGGCGCCGACATCGACGATTCTGGAGGTGAAACACCAGATCGAGGCGGAACTGCAGATATCGGCTACAAATCAAAAGCTACTGCTGTTGGGGCGACCGCTTAACAATGAACAGACAATTGCGTCATATCCCAACATCAAGGAGGGCACCAAACTCAATCTGGTGGTGATAAAGCCCTGTTTAAGGGACAGCATCCTGCGGGGATTCCGCAAGCACTATTCGGAGCCCCTAGCTGAGCGTATGACCAATGAGTTTATGGCCGACTTCGAGCGGAAAATCAACGAGCAGAGCCTGGACGACCTGGAGAGACTGGCGGACAGCATAGTCAACAGAGCGGCCACATAGCGCCATTGAAGACCCAATACCAACCACCACCACCCCCTCCAAAAATATGATGGAAGTCTATCCTTACAGCATAATATTTTTATTTCCCCCCTTTAAAAAAACAAACTAACTAAAAAATATGAGGTAGTAAAAATTAAGACTTGACTGAAAACACACGGCCCATATTCTTTTTTGCGACGGTCTGGCAACGCTCCACCGGCCAGTTGCAGTCTTTGGCTGTGTGCGTGCGTGCCTGTGTGTGTGAGAAGAAGAAAGAGAGGAGAAATGCGTGTGCTGTCGTGCAAATTTCTTGGCCGAGTTGTTAACTCCGCGCTGCCCCAACAAATCATTTCACTGCGATCCCTGTCCAAAACCAGTGCAGCTATGGTGAAAGTAAGTGCAGGTTGACCGGCAAACGCGGATTTCCGGCTGTGCGGCAGTCCGGATTCCATTACATAAGCCGGTGCCGAGCTGCATAAATATTGATTGCGGCGGCACCCAGAAATTACAGCGTTTCAAGGTTATCGCCTCCATCTTGCTGCCTCTTTTCTCTAAGTACGCCTGTCTGCCTCCCACTTTATTTCCAGGTAGGAGACTCCCTGCCATCGGTGGATCTGTTCGAGGACTCGCCAGCCAACAAAATCAACACCGGCGATCTCGTCAATGGCAAGAAGGTGATCATCTTCGGCGTTCCCGGCGCCTTCACTCCAGGCTGCTCAAAGGTGCGTAGGTAGCATAGTTGCAAAGTCATCTGCTTTGAGTTTCCGAATATTGTAGAAACTTCCAGCAGTATAGTGTAATTTATGCAGCTTATGTATTCCAACTGAATAATGCATTTCCCCACACCCACAGACCCACTTGCCCGGCTATGTGAGCTCCGCCGATGAGCTGAAGTCCAAGCAGGGCGTGGACGAGATTGTCTGCGTTTCGGTCAACGATCCCTTTGTGATGTCCGCCTGGGGCAAGGAGCACGGAGCCGCGGGCAAGGTGCGCCTCCTAGCTGATCCCGCCGGCGGTTTCACCAAGGCCCTGGATGTGACCATCGATCTGCCACCACTTGGCGGCGTGCGCTCAAAGCGCTACTCGCTGGTGGTGGAGAACGGCAAGGTGACCGAGCTGAATGTCGAGCCCGATGGCACCGGACTCAGCTGCTCGCTGGCCAACAACATTGGCAAGAAGTAAATGGAATCCAGTCAGCCCGAAAACACTAGAAACTCATACATGCTAATGCTAGGCCGCAATGATATCAATTACGTCTTCAAAAGAACTATGTAAAACGTACAATATATATGCGATTAGAGATGTTATGTCTAAGGGGTATGCTTTAATATCTAATTGGGGGGCTTATAGTCTTTACAGTCATTTTATCTAATAACTAGCGATTGTCCGTGTTGGGTGCAATCTTCTGTGACAACAGTTTGCCATAACCCCCGCGGCCGGCATCGTAATCCGTGCGGTATTCATCTCGCACCTGTCCGCCGGTTTTGCCGCGTCCATACTGCCTGCCCTCCACGAAGCCGGCGTCCCAGTCCACACGAATCAGACGGTCGTCCAAGCGAGTGCCATTCACAAATCTTTTGTGGGAGAAGAAAAGAGTGTTGAAGTTAGTTAAGAGATAATGATACCCCATCTGATTACTTCTACAAATGCCGGAAAAAAGGCGGCTTTTTCTAGCGTGGAGAGATGGATATGGCTCACCTCATGGCCGCCTCCGCCTCCGATCGGACATAGTACTCCACGAAGCAGAAGCCGCAGGGCGTCTTCTTATACTTGTCCAGGCCCATCACAATCACACGAACATCGCCGCAGCGGGAGAAGAGCTCGTGGATCTGCTCCTCGGTGGTGTAGAAGCTCAAGTTTCCCACGTAAAGTGTACACGAGTCGCGGAGCGATCGCTCTTGCTCGGAGCGCGAGCCCTGCAATTGGTTTATTGAGTCGGAGATCTGCTGTGGCGCCTTCGGATGTACTCACCTTGAAGTGCTGATCGCGATATGAGCTTAATTCCACAGATGCGAACATATTTTTCAGCTACAAACTATTGAAATATTTTCTCTGCTTTTATTTAGTGACGGCACTCTATTGACTGATACTTCGATAGCACTTTGAAATATGAATCGGTGAGCTAGTGCATAAAAAGTTTACTGGGTAGCAAAAATATATTATTTTAAAATTCGTTGTATACTTATATATCAATTTCTCTCATGGCCCTAACGGGAACTTATTCTTTAAGCTTAGAATAAAAATCATTGCAAATATTAACCATGTTAATATAATATAAACTAAGCTGTTACTTTAGGCGATAGTTCTGTACATTCGATACACACACTGTTTACGTTTGGGTATTTTCGGCACGCGTTAGTACATTTTCATATAACTGCTGTTTCACCCCGAAATTTTGTAGCTCGTTGTTATTGTTAATTTTATGGACTCCGCACACCGTACTTAATGAACGCCACACTCAATTCCGCGGGCGGCAAGCGTCAGCTGCGCTTTCGCGGCGACGTCACCGGCAGCCGAGTGGAGGAACTGCATCATCAGCAGCAGGAGGAGCAGAAGCAAAAGGCGCCGCTCGCCCAGGATGACGTTGCAGCGACGCCGACTGCGACGCCGGCAGCGGGCTCAGCGCAGCAGCGACTGCAGAGCGGTAAACACGGATTTACTGATTGGAAAAACATTCTTTTGAATTATTATTATTTAGTTCTTAGGATGACATTTACGTTAACTAATTTTAATTGGGTTTCGCGCTATTTCATAGCAACTTTACTTTTGATCATAACATACACATTTGCCTTAGATTTGATGCTATATTTAAAGTTCTAGAGAGATTTTTAATTAACTTAAATTCCAGATAAAGCTCTTAAAAACCTAATATATCATAATTTGCAATTTTTGAAGTTGTTTTAACTAAGGATAAGGATGTATAATCAATGATTTGTAATCAATCGTTATCTATTTTACTTAAATCATTAGAATCTATGCATATACTTTATATTTGATTCATACTTATCATTCATTTTTCTTTTATTTTTGCAGGAACCGCCGAAACCTGCACAAACACATTCTACGACTTCTTCAAAGTGGAGATGACACGCGGCTATATGCTGGAGCACGACGAGGAGCGCTATTCGGCGCGTAGGCAGAAGATCTACAGCTTCATGCGCATACCGCGGGATCTGGAGCGATTCATGGTGTACGGGATCATGCAGTGCGCCGACTCATTTCTCTACATTCACACTTTTCTGCCCGTCCGATTTGTGATGGCCGTTTGGGCCCTAGTTTCCAGGACGGTGGCAAGAATCTTTCGACTACGCAGCAGCGGACAAAGGCTGCTATCGCCGGCGGAGATCTGTGATCTGCTGAAGGGCGTCATCTGGATGACGGTGACGCTGATAATGCTCCTGGTGGACACGAATCGGGTGTACCACATCATCAAGTCACAGTCGATCATCAAGCTGTACATATTCTACAACATGCTGGAGGTGGGCGACCGGCTGTTGTCCGCTTTTGGTCAGGACACGATCGATGCTCTCTTCTGGACGGCGACAGAACCAAAGAATTCCAAGCGAGAGCACTTTGGAGTGCTTACGCACGTTCTCTTCACGCTAATCTATGTCTTCTTGCACAGCGGACTGATCATGTTTCAGGTGAGTAATGGTAGCTTTATAAACCACATTTTCTCTGTGATTATATTGGTTTGGTTTCTAAACTATTCCTTCAGGCCACCTGTTTGAATGTGGCGGTGAACTCCAACAACAAGGGCCTGCTGACCATCATGATATCGAATAATTTCGTGGAGCTCAAGGGATCCGTGTTCAAGAAGTTCGACAAAAACAACCTGTTCCAATTGACCTGCAGCGATGTACGAGAGCGATTCCATCTGTCTGTGCTTCTGTTCATTGTGGTCATCCAGACCATGAAGGAGTTTGACTGGAGCATCACCCAGTTCTGTGTAATGCTGCCCGACTGCTTTGCCGTGCTGTTCACGGAAATTCTGATCGATTGGGTGAAGCATGCGTTTATCACGCGATTCAATGAGCTGCCGGAGAGCATCTACAGGGAGTACACGACCAGCTTGGCCTACGATATGACCCAGACGCGGCAAAAGCACGCATTCTCAGATCATTCGGATTTGGTGGCCAGACGCATGGGCTTCATTCCATTTCCGCTGGCTGTGGTCCTGATAAAGGCCATCTATACAGCGGTCTCTTTCGAGAATCTAGCCGCCTGGCTGCTCTTCCTGCTGGCCTACTTGTTTGCCATGGGCTTGCGCATTTGCCTGACCATCTGTGCGCTGGGCAAGGCCTGCAAGCTAATGAAGGAACATCAGACCGAGCGCAACAGTTCTACACCGAGTAGCATGACCAATGTGCCGGTCATAGGCGCAGCTGCTCCTGTCTCAGCGGCTGCGACGGGCGGACAGAATCACAATAATAATAATAACAACAATAACAACAGCATTAGCATTGGCTCGAAGCCAGCCCAAGTGACCACACTGTTGACCCCGCCCAGTGCTGGCCATCTCGATGTGAGTAAGAATTTCTCGCGCACCTCAATCGCATCCACATCCACGCCAAAGAAGGCGGTCAGTGAGCAGGAGCTGGACGTGACCAACTCCCTGGAACTGGGCGCCACAGCTCTCTTCTCCAACAGCGATGTGGATTTGGACGATGTTTGCCTCAACGAGCAGGTGACCAACACCAATACCAGTTCAGCCGTCCAGGAGGTTTACCAGGAGCAGGACCTGGTGCGCAGCCAACCGGATTTGATGCTGCTCAACAATTCCGGCGACGGAGTGACAAGTGCCAAGGCTAAGAAGGCCACCCAGCGATTGCCCAAGCGAACGCACAAGCGTTCCGAATCGGAGCCGGGCATGCCCAGCATGGTGGAGAAGGGCGGAGCTGCTGGTATTGCGGGAGGCAACCAAACGACACAGCTGTAGCCATAAATCGATGCTAATTTATTATTATATTTGATTTTATCCTATACGTAGTTGCATTGTTTGATCTTTTAGGCGGCGCTTAGTTGCTCTTTTTCGTATAAGTATAAGTGGAGAACTGGATTTGAAAAATGTACTTTAGATCGTAGCCAAAATTATGTTCGCCCTGGAATATCGAACTGTGCCTCAATATCCTTAAGATGGTGTGTGGTACCATGGTATTTCTATGAACTTTATAAATTCGTTTATTGCGATGTCACATTTTGGCTGTTTCCGAGCCCTTGCAAAATAAAAACACTCAATAGCTTTTGTCCAAACTATTTGTTACCACTAGGTGGGGTGATCCATTTTATAAACTTATTTAGTTCACTATGGAATAATAGTAGAAAGTTAACTTTGCTATTGTACATAACATTCTATAAGAAATACAATATTAAACAGTTTCGATTATTTATTTATGACAAATAACTTATATTTTTTAATGGATTCAACTTTGGTATGTCAATGATATGTCCACGGATGACCATGTAACCAGGAGGACTTTTCGTGGTCAGACTGCTGGGAAATCTTGTAAATTGTGGATACAGGTGGCTTAAATACAGGCAAAGGACAAAAACTTGGCGATGTTATGTAAAAATATTACTCATACGACACGTTACCATCAGATTGTGTAATAAATACTTTTCAACTTGGCAAAAATCGAATCTAACTGAACGGAATTTAAAACATAAAATCTATGTGACGTACACAACAATTTCATTTATTTTACAAATACGCATCATTTAACCAATAACCTTTAACATTTTCAAGTTAGCAAGATTTGACTCCCAGCTGAATGAAAGCCAAGCTAAACTAAGTTTACCACAAATTCCTAGGGGCGAAAATTGCTTTCAGCTTAGCGCGAAATTGTTTTCTGGACGAGCTCCACCCAAAAATCTTTGGGATCAGAAGTTTGGAGCATCCCCACAATCCTCCCCCTGAGTTGGATTCATGAATGAAATGGTTTCCCACTTTGTTTGTGTTTGCACGCGTAGAAAAATCAACAAGCTGCAAATGGAGTGCTCACTCAGGCCCAAATCCGCGCCCAACATCCAGCTCTAACCTCCTGTCCCCCAACCATGACCACCTTCTGGGAACTTACACGCGCCATGGATATATATACATGTATATCTACGCCGCGGGGCGTATCAGTTTTATGAATGAAATTTTACGCTGACCTTGGAACAGCGCATTGTGGTTGCGTCAGTGGCCGGAAAAAATGGGGAAGTTTTCGCAGTGAAATTGGAGAGAGAACATTTTCCCCTTTGGAAAATTCGCACATTATGGTGCGCAAACTCACCGAAATGTGTCAACTTTTCTCCTCGCTGGCCGTTTTCATTCATGAAAAGTTCGGCCAACTTCATGAATGGTCTTTCCCTTTTTCGATTTCAAGGACACGACGCTCCTGCGGAATGGCGTCCTTATCGATTTTCCCTCTCGCATTTATGTACATTTTCACATTCGCTTATTGCGTGGGCGGAAAATATGTTTTTTCTTCTTGTTAAGCGTGATTTTTGAGCAGATTTATTGCTGTTTTGTTTGACTTCTGTTTAAAGTCGAGTATTTATGTGATTTTTTATTTAAATTGTAGCATTTAAGATTGAATTGGGTTTCCGTATGGAAAATTCAAGCTTTATAAGAGGGGAAGTACTTAAAAATGTTACTTAATAAGAGTGTGAAATTGATTTGTTTATACAAAAGCATGGCAGCAATAATCATATTATTAAAATAACCCCGAAAAGTAGGCCATAGTATTAGCTTCACCTGGCCAAACTTTTTGATCCACCGAAGTTTGTGAGTTTATAAAACTAATTCTAAACATTCAGACTTTCTAATCATATTGCATAGTTTATGAGAGGCATAAGGACATCCTTGGTCTGGTCTAGAAATAGCCTTGAATGTGTCCACATGTCATGTGGACCAGTTTTTTTTTATGAATGAAAAAAGCACCACACCCAGGAGCACCGGGGCAATGCTTCACCTTGCTCTTGACTGCCGCTTTGCCCCAAACATCATAGTACATATATCGATTGTTCGCTTTAACTTTGGACCTGCGCACTAGCAGATACAGATACTCGTACCAAGATACATAGATACTATAGATACGCGTACTTATGTAGATGTTTTGGCCCCAGCTGCTTATCACTGGCACATTGACGACAATGAGCTTTATATGATGCAGAGACCGAACTGTTGCTTCCCACTGACGTCATGGGAATGCTGATGATTAGGGTTTCTTGCACCGAATGTAACCAAAATCCAAAGGCTGCATAATCACCGAGAAAAGCGATGCGAAGTTTTGTTTATCATGTAATTTGTAGTTGTATAAATGAAGTTAATGATAAAATATCAGATATCTGTGACTCCACTGTGGGTAAAGTCCTGAAACCAGTCGAACTGCTCCAGCCAGCGTTGCATCACGCCGCCAAAGACGTACAGACGCACTGGAACGTAGTCGACCTCTTCGTTCACATCGTCGGAGGAATTGGATGACTCGCGTTCGTTATCCGAATCGTCATTCGACAGAAGGACATCCAACGCAATGAGGCAGTGCAGCAGATAGATAACACTGGACACCAATGAGGCTGTCGCCTGGTCCCGCAGGCTACCGAAGAACGGATGGAGCGGCTTCTCCGGATATAGTAAATCATCCGGGTTCCTTCCATCATACCATATATAGAAATCCGTCTCGGCATCGCCCAGTGCCATCAACGATATTACCGTATATAGAACAAATCCGATCAGAGGACGCACAACTTCCTCAACGATCGATGTGCGATGACCGGTGCAGAGATTTATGCTGGCAAAGAGCGTTACCACTGTGAATATGTAAAAGAAGGACATATAAAAGCTTTGGATTAGAACATCTTCCCATTTCATCGTTGTCAGATTGACGAAAACAAATGCTTTCAGTTGGTAGTACAAAACGAATAAGTTGGCCGTCGTCTCCACCATGTAGAAGAGAAAGAGCACCGGGCGCATTTGATACAAGTAGACCCTCATTTCTGCAGTCGCTTCGAACGCTTGACAAAACTAACTACAATAAGTCTGTGCGACAGGTGTACTATGTTTGAAGTGAAACGCTTTAATTCCAGCTCAAAAATTAAAAAAAAAAAAAAATAACAGAATATGTAGAGCCAGGAACTAAGCTCAAGTCAATTTGGTCAAAAAGATTTGGCTAAAACTACATAAGCGGCCCAAACGAATGGTCAAAACGAACTGACTAAGATGAAAGACCAAAACGAAATAACCAAAGCAAGACAAAAACGAAATGATATAACGAAATTAATGGCCAAAACCGAATGACCAATACGAAATGGACAAAATGCCATAACCTAAAGCAAATGGTCAAAAATGGTCAAATGATCAAACGGAAGGAGCAAAGCGAGGTAGTTTCGAAAGAGCTTCATTCTACTAATTTACAATTTAATTCAGATTCTTGAAAATATGTTCATTTATAAGAGTCAAAACAGTTAAAACAAATAAGAAATGTATAGGCCATAGGTCTGCTACAATTTGTTAATGGTTTACATTCTGCCCAAAGGGTTTCCACAAAATGCACTTTGTACCCGGAATGTACATATGTATGTACATACATATATGTAGTTCCCATTAGCGAACTCGAAAGACACGCTTTTGTTGTAGCCTCGGTTTCTTTCTCGGATGGAAAGTGCTGCTTTGGGCTCGGCTCATCTCGTCTGATCATAAAAAACCACTTCACTGCGGCGGTTGGTGCTTCTGTTGCTTCGTTTGCTTCTGTTGGCCGGACGGACTGCGTCTGGAAACAGTAGCAACATTTGCCTGCCAGTTTGATGCTGTTGACTGCTGTTGACGGCGATTACGTTGATGACGCGCAGACCGCAACGAATTTACGCGCAATTCTCCACCGTGCTCCAAACTTCAAGCTCCAAGCTTCAGATTCGGCTCCAGCTCCAGCTTCATCTGAAGTGGCTACGGGGTGGGGGTAAGCATTTAAATAAATGTTTGTACACACGAGCCGCTCATGAAACGCCAAAAAGTTAGTACACTTGTACAGGAACAATTGAATTTTGGATGTAATATTTAATTATGTACTTTGGTCAAATAGATTGGTGTAATCATAGGACCTAAGCTAACTTTTGATTTTTAACTTATGCAAGTTCAAATACTGGTTGCACTTTTATACATACTTTCCTTTCATATTAATCAATGGCTATAAATGCAATGCTACATTCGTTTTTTTATATATATATTTGAGTTCAATGACCTTTAGGAAATTGAGATAAGTTGGCAGTACCCTGCGAATGCTCCGACGATGCGAATCGATAAAAAGTAATAAGTAATAAGTAATCGATATCCTTAGCGCCGTGTATTCCCAAGTTTCCGCGCAATTGTGTTATTTATTTATTTTTTAGTTTAAATCGCGTGATTTTGTGTCGAATATTTTTCCGAGGGTGTAGCTTAATCCGTGTGTTGGGCAAAAAACTACAAGAACGGCCAGAAAAATCACAAAGCCCTGTCTGCTATTGTTGTTGTAGCCACTGTATTGCCTGTTGCAAGCACATGTGTGTGTGTGTGTTTGTGCAAAGTAAAAGGGTTAATTCATTTAACCATTTCGACTGCGTCATCTCTTTGTGGCTTCTTAACATAAAAAAGGCTGAATGCTGCTGCAATTTTGACAAGCGAACGCACCGCATTTTAGCGACTTTAAGTGCAACAACAAAAGAGGGCAGCTGCTCCTTACGTACATAAATACATATATGTATGTACATATGTATGTATGTACCTGTGTACACATTTTATCTTTATTTTTTTCCCGCTTGAGATTCCAGGGATCGCACAGTAGTCACTTGCGACTTTTTCAAGTTGAACTTAAGCACGCGAGCCCTGCCCAAAACAAAAAAAAAACTAGCAAATTTATTTATTTATCCGATTTTGTAAGATCAGCAGAAGGATCTTCTGTCTCGTTTTTGTCGCGGCCGCCATATTGAAGTTTGCGCGTGTGCGTGCGTCCGTGTGTGTCCAACTAGACTGCAAAGTCCAATTGGAAAATCTAATTGGTAATGTTTAGAAATCCAAATATTTGTATTTGCATCAAGGTAATTATATTTAATATTGATTTAATATGTATACACAGTAAACGTCGGGATGTTTTTAATTATTAACAAAAAATATATATATTTTGGAGTTTTACTTGACATTTGAAGATTTCTTGTCGGTGATTTGTGATTAATAATTATATGCTCTTAATTTTGAGGAATAAAAATAGATCGGGGATTCTAAACCCTCTTTTCTTCCGACTGATAATGACGAAGTGCACTTTAATTTTGATCATCATTGTGGGTCGCTTTTCGCCCCACAATTAAGTGTTCCCAACTGTTACGTAATCGTTGGCGCAGCACTGCAAATTGCTGGCGTTACGCCCATCCCAGGGGGCATGGCCGCTATGCGCTGCTCCACATGCCACATACAGTCGGCTAAATGCAAGTGCATAAATAACAATTACAGCTGCAACTGCAGCAACAGCAGCGCAAATAGCAATAATAGGCAGCTCGGCCGCTCAGGTGTCAATTGGGGGCCGCGCTGACCGCCGGCCATTTTGCAAAAGCGCATTCTGCTGATCGCCACATGCATATGTATGTAATATATATATATCGGCAAATATCGGCATATAATGCCCGTTGATTATTATGTTTACACTATATGCAAGATTGGTACGCTCGGCAAGATTGCCGGTCGCGGTAATGATCCCGAACCGTTCCGATCTCAATGCAAATCAACGGCAATTAATAATTCATCGCCCGCTGGGCCTCCTCCATCCACCATCCGAATCCGATGGCAATTATGCGCCAACAACGCCGGCGGGGGCTGCACACAGCTAACCCGGTGGAGAGGCCATCACAATGAGCTGGAAAAGCGCACATGCCGGCCAGCAAGAGGGCGGTTCGCAAAACTCGCACATTACGGTCGGTAATTTTGGGGGGAAAATCTCTTAGGTTTCCAGTCGATTACGGGCCACTTTATTAGAGCAGTTTTCCAGTGTTTCTTCGGCAATTACTTGCTAGAAAGAGCCTATTAAAATAGCACATTTATTAGCTAGTCTAGTCGGAGTTTGGTTTTACCAACTAAAAATGCAGACTCAGTAGTAAAATTGTTTCAACTCAATCACATTGTTTAGGCTTTTGACTTCTGATATAATTAGTTTTAATGATTGAATACTACACGATCCACCCTCGCGTATCTAACTAAATCTTTGGCTATATTCAATAAAATAAATTTAATATGCAAAACAGCCGGACAAGAGCATAGCAGCAGCACTACAAACTGCTCCAGTGCCCGCCTGTCGTCCAATATCAGCAAATTTGCAATAAAATATTTGTCTGGCCGTCGCTTTCGATGGAGCGAAGTTGGGGTTTCAGTTGGCCAAGTCGGTTGGTTGGTTGGTAGGTAGGCCAACAGTGGGTCGTCGAGTGGTCGCCGCCCGGCTACTGCAAATTATTTATTTGCACCTTTCGCCGCCATCGTCGGACAGAACCCCCCCGCCCCCCTGCTCCCTCCTGCTCCAGCAATCCTCCTCCGATCGTCAGCACTATTCTCTTTCTCCAGCGAACTGCATTTCCATTTGCTTATCAAATCGCTGGCAATCGGCGGAGTGAGAAATGCAGGGCAAATATAAATATTAGTCGGCTGGCGACGGGTGCCATGTGCACTGAAAGAAAATCACATGAATATCCTTGAGGTATATATCTCAAAAGCTGTCGAAAAGTATGCAGCAATAAACTGAAGGCGTTTTCTTCATCACTGTGTCTATAAGTGGGTTTTAGAACTTTTACCAAATTATTTCTAAGTAGCCGACTAACAAATGCTCTTTTAATATCAATTTTTCTTTTTTTATTATAAATTTTTGCCTTGTGTGGCAGAACTTGGACTGGCGTATGAAATTAGGCGCTGCCAATTCGCCGCCAGCCATTTCGACCTGTCCGATGAATGAAAAGTGTGAAAACGAATTAGTGGACTAGCTTTCAGGGATCTGGAAACTGGCTCAGCTCCTCGCTGACTGGGGGAATGGAAGGAATGCGGGTCCAAGGGCAGACAGAGGTCACACAAAAGTTATTAGAGTCTATGCATTCGTGATTTTTATGTCAGCCAGAAAGGAGAAATCGAATATGTGGCACAAACAATCACTGTGCTAAACAATCAGTGAAATATGTTTTGTAGATTGCTATTAATATATTTAATTGACATCATACATATGATTTGTACATCAGCTTAGTTTTAATTCCCATTTGAAACAACTCGAAATAGCTATGCAACAAGCTGCTCTTACTCATAAATGATACAATTCCAGTTTGAAAATGTCCCAATTCGCATTTTCAGAACTTATGGCTGCTCTTCGGTCACAACTCCTGTTTAATTATGGCCAAAAAAAACAGCTGTCCTCGCAGGACTTTCAACACATGTCGCTCGTTTAACTGTTTGCTCCACAAATGCCTAACTTTGGCTAACCAAAAAGTCAGGCCAAATTGTCACTGGCAAACGGGCGCCCAATAATTATAACAATGGGTGGCCCCAGCGACAGTCGTCGAGTTTTGGAGCTGGAGGTGGTGGAGTTTGAACTGTGTTAACCGCGTCATGTTCACAAATTTGTTTGCATTCCGCAACGGTGGTCGCCGCCACCACTGACAAAATGCTCAAAGCCCAAAGCACCAAAACGCACAAAATGCGGCAAAAAAAAAAAAGAGAAAAAATCGAGAAGCAAATAAACCCCAGCCATCGTCACATATGACAAATTTTGTTGTTGAAAATCGTGTAGCTGTTGCGTGTGGCTTTTACGCCCCACCGCATCGTGTGGAAAGAGGGGGGGGGGGCGAGAGGCGTGGCGGCACCAAAGGGGCGTCCGGGTGCCACATGCGTGGCGCATGCGTGGTGGAGTCGGTGACTATGACAAATCGCCACATGGCAGGCGGCCAATTAGCAAGCGGAGAAGTCCATACAGACTGGTTTGATGCCACCTGATAGACTCAAGATTAATTATAGCTAATGGCCAGACTAAGCTACCATATGTGCAGAATATATATATGTAAGCATGGATGAGCTTAGCGATCGATCCTATCCTTATGATCTCATATATCAATACCAAGAAGACTGAAGTTACTAAATACAATAGAAGCGTTTATTAGACTTTGTAAAAGGGTTCTAAGAAAGCCATTTAAAAGCACACTTTAAAAGCAGGTTATAAATTTTCATTTTCAAAGTGCATCACAATGTCCTCCGAGGCAGAACTCTCCAAACTTTCCAATTTAAGAATAGATTCCTTTCGTTTCCAATACTTTAACTGAAAGTTAAAAACTTTCATAAGTGATACAAGTGAAACTAATAGATACTTACGTTCTGTTGATATGTATCCCAAAGATTCGGACTTTTCGCAATTCTGAGCAACAAGTGCACTTGTTTATTACCACTACTGCGCACTTTAAGAACACCATGAAGTAGATCTTCCGTCAGTTCTGGGCACTGATCCAGTAGAAGCTCTTCCATTTCGGCATTAGCCTTGATGAAGTCCAAGAGCTGTTCATCAGTGAGATCTGGACAGTTGGTGAATCGAGCAAAGGTTATGCCAACGGGCAGACACAACTTGACTATATCCTGATAGGCAAATATGCAATTGGATAACTGCAGTTCCGTCAGATTTATACAGCAATTTAAAGTCAAATCACTTAGGCACTTGATATGATCCTCAAAGATGCAATTAATTTGAATGCCCACAAGTTCATTGCCTTTTGTCTGCACTACATTGGCTAGGGCTTTCGTTGTGTCCTTGTTTTCTCGAATCTCAGTGATTTTCAGTTCAGTAAGACTGGGCAGCTTGAGAATCTCATTTTGACCGGCCAAAAAAGTGTCCAGATTTACGAATAAGTTGCTCAGATATTTGCAGTGTGAGATGCAACTTGTGGGATATGTATGAGAACCCGATAGATTCAAACACTTTAATGGTGCGCCACTTAAGTAAATGGCGTCCATGGCTGGTTTAGAAATCTCTTCAGCGATCTTCAGGGCTTCCAATTTGGCAAACTGATCGATAAAGCAATCCTGCACTGGGCAGTATATATCGAGATCGGTCAGATTGCTCATCAATTTGGGCAGTGCGAGAAATGGCCAATGAGGGAATTTGGTATTCTTCTGGCTCGTCGAATTTTTCCACGTAATCGTACAACATTTCACGTGCAGCAGACGTTTAATATTGGCCCGTTCCAGGATGTTCAATTCGTCCTGCAAGCTCTCACTGCGAAATTTAATGCTGGGAATATCCGTAATCATTTCCTGTAGAAACAATTCCAAATCGGATCCATGCAGCTTCCGTTGCATTAACTCAAAGTTCAGACGTGGATGTTGCAATCTCCAGAGCATATGAAGGGCATCCGGTATATGGCCAACATGGCGATGGAGCAGCGTCTGATCGTTGACATTTAGCTTCCTTAGAACAATTTTCAGCATAGCCAGATCATCATTTTCCCGCTCGGAATCACTGCTACAAACCAACTCGTTCGAATTCTTATCTTTCTTTTTGGGCGAAGTCATTTTCCACGCTTAAAGTTTATACATTTGTGTGGGAGTTGCTAAATTTGCTGTTTTTGTTTTCAAATTGGGGATCGTTTTTGTCTAAATTGTTGAAGTAGAACAAAGCACTTAGGGTTACGTTGTTTTTTTTTTCCTAAAATATGTATGGCTCCTGGTCACAAAGTGCAAATGTTTTTCAAGTTTGTCCCAACTGCAATGAGAAATTCAAATGAAAATTTCCCCCACTTTCCAGCCAAAGACTGGTGTCATTGCTACCACCCTGCTGAGATCGGATGCTAACGAGCCACGGATATGTTTTCATTTCAAACTGATTTTGTTTTATGGTCCCAGGCATGGGGTCCCCGACCTAATCGACGGGGACACTTGCAACGCTCCAGTTGGACACCACTTTTTCACTTTTCCACTTTTCCACCTTTCCATTTTTCCATTTTTTCCAATGCCATCTCATCTCGGTCGGCACTTCTTGATGCTTCTCTGGGCCAGACGGTGTTCCAAACTCTTTGCTAATGAGCCGACGAGTTGTTTGGAAACTTATTTATGACACTTGACTGCTCATATCTTGGCTTTTGTTTCCCAAAACATTTTGCTGTGGCATCAATTAGACGATTGGCTGGCTGGACTTGATATTAAAACAAGTTTCACAATGGAAACGAACGAGAAAAATCACAAAACTAGTCGAAAGTGTGTGTGTGTGTGTGGCTGCTGGAAAATATGGAAAATTGAAATGTTTTATTAATACACTTCAACAACTCTCGATGCAAGTTAATTAAATAAATGTATCTCGGTTTCCTCTGCGCTTTATTGCTCTTGTCGACAACCGTTGCAATTCTCGCCACTTCTGACAGTTTGGACACATTCGAGGAGGCGAATAGAAATAGCTCGCCTTTGGGTGGCAATGCGAATCATAGCAAACCCCACCCCAGATGCTGATGTGATTGGATTTGCGAAAGGTGGAACCGTCCAGGCTACCAATTTGTCCGGAACAATGTGAACCATATTTTTAAGATAAAATCAAGACATTTTTAAAGTTATTCCTTAGATTTTACAAGCATATTTCATCTCTTAAACTGAGAAGAATCCTACTAAAACTATACAATTCATTATGCAATTAAAGTACAATATTAATAATACATTATTTAACTGCTTAGAGGACATTGCACTTGGATAAGTTAGCAATCATTTGATTGCACTTAGTTAAGTTTAAGTTTGCCTCTTACTTTTCCCATCAAACATTGATAACATTTTAATAAACTATAAAGTGTATGTTATATCAATTTGTTGCCAACAAATTTCTTGAGTCTATAAAGTTTTCATATAACTGCTAATTGCATTTGGCACATTTAATTCAAAACTTCTTTTTATTCCTTCATTAGGCTCTTTTTTTCTTTTAAATTATTAAATTGGTAATTTGGATATTTAAACGTGTTCATATTCCACATTTTTTCCATCATACCAAATCTGCTTAACCCAATCAACAAGTGCTTAACATTTTATTTTCTCGTTCGTTTACTGGCCTTTGGCTAGTGTGCTCGGTCTAGTGTGGCTGGAAAGAAATAGCGTTTATGGCCTTGTCGGGTGGGCCTTTAGAGCCAGATACAACTGTGCAGATACACATGAGATACACAGATACAGATACAAATTGCGCCTGCCCGCATTTGGGGCGTTTACATTTGGCTTTAACCACCGCAACCCGTTTAAATGTCTTGAAATTCGAAATAGTTTACATCTGGCATATTTGGTTAAATATTTTAATTATTTTTTTTTTTTAGTCTCAGCAACGCCCATTCGCAGTTGACTTTCGTCATATCCTTGATCGGCTGCTCAGCGATATATCTCCAATTGATCGTAGAGACCTGCAGCGATGCTTTCTCATTAGCGGCTCATTAGGCTGGTATATCGACGCCCTCAACGCCCCGCAACCAAATCGCTCAACACGAGAAGCTTGTTATTATGGCCCGGCCAACTGATTACAATACGCTACGTTATGCGCAGTCAATCCAAGTTGCAAACTAACCAGTGTTGGCCGTGCAATTATTTGCACGCGAATAAACAATTCAAAACATCTCTGGGCGTTTATCACTGCCCCTCGACTTGGCCAAGAAGTCGCCGCAACTTGCCACTTTCCTGCGCCTGTTGGCGTTTAATTTTACGGCTTTATTAGCAGGGCCATCGCCGGTAGATCGGCCAGTCAACGATGGTAATTTGACGGGCCCCCAGGGCTACTACCACCTGCATTCAGTTGCCACTGCTTTCAGTTCTCAGATTGAACCACTGGTGGCCAATATGAGATGGTTACTCCTGGCATCGGCAGACACCTCTGGGAGGTCTTTGATGTTCGGTGGACTTTAATTTGTTGCCTTGCCAGTACGCCGTTAAATAATGGAGAAGTAAGCAAAAAGTTGTCCATTGTTAGCCAAACAGATGCTTTTTAAGGGTGATTCCGGACTCTTATGCTTGTTACCTGCTCAACTCGGTTATCAACTATTTATACACCCAGAAAAATTGAGAATGAAAGAAACACTCAGTGGCATCAATCAATCGAGAAGAATCCTTCATAATTTCGAGATGAAAACGATCTAAATTTTAATATTTTGAGAGAGAGAGAGAGAGACATAATAAGAGCAAAGTCATTTGCAATTTGATCTTGGCTAGATTTTGCTTTTTTTTCAGTGCAGTCTTTAATATACGCAACTGAAATCTAACTTAAGCTATTTCTAAGAAAGTTTTATTTACATTCGTTTACTTTTTTAATATATTCATTGTCAGGTCTCTGCGGACTTTGAACCCGAATGTTTCCTTGCTCGCCATTCAATCTGCCCCTTTTTTTTGATTGTTCAAATGTATGTACTTACCACTAAACCAAATTGTCGGAATCCAACTGCTTTACAGCAAACAGTTTATCAATCACGTTGAATCTCCACTGCCATTTGGTTTGGAGTTCCTATGGAACTCCTTTGCAAATGTCTTTATACTCCCGCCACTTGTTGGTTTTGATTTATGCACACAATTTGCGTTATATAAAACACGTATTTATGCGGTTGGATCTTAAGAGAGGCTTACGGAATGTTATCCCCGATTATGAGCGGGAATTCAATTGGAAAATGCGAACGGACAAACATTTTGTTTGCAGCTTAATGACCAGTCGTTGACTTGGTTACTTTATGCCATGCGCCAGCACCGAACAGCATTCAATAATGGTAATAATAATAATAATAATGATAGCAACTGTAAGCGCATCTTTCAGTGATTTTATGTGCCAGCAAGTACGGCAGAGGACGGCATAGGATGGCATTGCATTCGAGTAGAAGGCCCAAACCGGACTTGTTATTACCAACATGTGGCAATTGGGATTGGCTGTGTGTGGCATGCGTGTGCCATTTTCATGTCGAACTGTCAGGCGCAGAAGGCAGACCTAAAAGTCTAGTGACAATGTTGCCCTAGACGACAGCCACTCTCCCGCGATCTTCCACTTTCATCCCACTAATTGCCACTTACACCTAAAAAAATGCCATTAAAGTGACATTAACTTCTATACTAATTTCGAAGATAAATGCGGGAGGAATGGAATGACATTTTTCGTTTGACAATAAGCCTAGAATGTTGTAACAAACTTGAATATATTTGATTTAAGATGCTCCTCTGGTACCTCAACTATAACTAATACAATTAAAAAAAGAAAGACATTTCGAAAACTTCATGGTTTAGCATTTAACATTTTGATGGTTTCAACATTTTATGGACCTTGTTCAAAGGTTTTCAATAGCTATAGATCGTTAATTTGTCTGGGTATCTTCTCGCATGAACAAAATACCAGAAAAACGTTTCTTACAACTATATGTAGATCTATAAAAATAAAAAATAACTTCGATTTTTTATATGCAAATTAAGAAATTAAGATAATTCGCATGGCCATTAAATAAGGCAGAAGACTTAGGGAAATTCTGGGCCAGATGCCACAATTAATAACTATTTGGCGATAATATCGATCTGAGATAGTAAACTTTATCGACGGATTGTAAAAAATCAACGGCACGCTGTGTTATTGGATCAATTATTCAGTCGAGAAAGATGAGAATCGCTATCGACTCTAATGAACACATTACATAAAATGTTAGTTTTTATGCCCCACTTCGAGAAGCGGGTATTCTTTTCTCCGCCCGTTTTTTCTTGTTTTTTTTTTTTTTGTTTGTTCCAGCTTTTTACTGGACGCGCCAATTAGAAGGGCTTGGACTCGGGGACTCGGTTTTAATGGCAATGGGCCAAGTCGAGTCGAGTCAAGTCTAGTCTGGGCTTTCGTTTTATTGTCTGGCTACTGATCTGTATCTGTTGTATTACTCATATTCTCATGTTACCAATGTCGAGGTATGGGCCAAAGAAATGTGGCCGCTCCTCATCAGTTCGGTCATTACTTGATTAAGTTCATTTTGCGGCCCAGTTTGGTACTGTTTTTGTTGTTGTGCTGGGAAAACCGATATAGGTAAGCGATACTAACCGCTTTTCCAAGCAACCAATAATGCAATGGGTGCGCGTGTGTGACAAGTTGCAGTTGAGCTACCAAAGCTACATAAATCGCCGGCTTATGGTGGCTAGCATTTCACCTGCTCGAAACGATTCATAACTCAGCACTTGATTGCATTCACAATATTATTTGACTGACTTATACAGAAGGAGTTATGACCGGTAACGAATCGAATTTCAAACAAATATCGATGCGGTTCAACGGGAAAAATCTTCGATCTCGTCATGTTCAATCATCTCGGCTCATCAATCAATGCTGGTAGGCCG
The DNA here is from genome assembly GCF_000001215.4 of Drosophila melanogaster. Classification (NCBI taxonomy): domain Eukaryota; kingdom Metazoa; phylum Arthropoda; class Insecta; order Diptera; family Drosophilidae; genus Drosophila; species Drosophila melanogaster. The sequence continues at coordinate 18,147,429 of NT_033777.3, read as the reverse complement.
AAATCGAAAATCTATTTTTTGCTAATATCGCATAATCTTGATTACTCATTTCCGTCGCACAAACACAATTGTCAAAGGCAATTGCAAAGGGGACAAAGATCGAAAGGCAAACCGGTGGATACCCTACATTAACTCTTGCTACTCTAGGTGATTTCTAAGACAAAAGAATGTCAAGTAATGCGTTAAGTATTGCAAATAAATAGAAAAGTTAAGAAAATGCGCTGTCATCGAGCTGAGCTTGAATCAGAACCCCCAGACAAACGGAGACCCACAGACCAAGTCAAGTACTCAATAATTCAGAGAGAAAAAAGCAATATATATATATATATATATAAGAAATAAAACCCAACAACGTTGAAAATAAAATGATCAATACGAGCGACGTTTCTGAAGCAGGGAGGAGGGATTACCAGAGGCCAAGAGGAATCGACAAGTAAAAGAGCAAAACGCAACAACGAGAAATTGAAAAGCCACAAGTCATCTCAGCTGGTGGCTTAAAAGGCGCGTGCTAAGCCATTCATATTCATAAAAAGAGCCACAGCCAGAGACCCCAGTGCCAAGTGAAGCTGAGCTGGGCGAAGAAAAAAAAATGGGAAAAAGAGTAAAATATATACATATACACAAAAAAAAAAAAAGGATTGGCCAGACCTGGACTTTGCGGGTGAGGCAGCCAGTCAGCCAGCCGGCAGCAGCATCACCAGAAGCAGCCACAGATCTGGCAAAAACTGGACTGAAGAACCAAACGAAAGCCAGCGGACCTCAGGAGACAGACAGTCACTGGAAGACAGGCGGCGGAGAGACCCACGACCGAAGACCCAAAGACTGAATGTCGGCTACAGTTCCGCAATGTCGCCGGGCGACAGCATCAACATCAACTCAACATGCCTTCTCCATACCGTAGAAAGCAGCTCATGGCGCAGGAGAAAACAGAAAGGGAAGAACGAGGGTATATATTGTAGCAAAAGGTCTACTCTTCTCATAATAATATTATGATGTGATATAAACCCAGAGGGAAGTACAATGCTATTAGTTTTGTAATATTTTTTCAAGGAATTAGGATCTACATCATTTCATAGAATTGAGCAAATCTTCAAATCGGAAATAGGAAATATTCTAAAAAATACTGAAATACTTTATATATTCATGGGTATTCGAAGAAACTGCTCATTTATTCAGGAAATGTATTCATTTTTTGATTTCTATAATTTCCAGCTTCAAACTATTTAGTTCCTATCTAAATACTAATCTTTGAATAGTTCTTGTCCTACAAATCCTTAATGATTAGGATTACTTATAAGCAATGTGACTTGATATTCACTTTTATTGATATTTAAAGTAAATATACAACTTTCTTATATCTTGCTGTTAGTTTATTACTTCATTTATCACTTTTAGTTCCTCTAACCGAATGTTTTAGGCTTTATTTGTAGGCCTATTTAAGCTCTTAGTTCGCTGTCCTCATTTAGGGTATTCAAGAGCCTGACAAATGTGGCTTTACCCTTTCATATTTGTATCTGCTGCCTTTTTAGGGATGGGCATATCCGATTTTTTTTTTTTTTTTTTGTTACAGCTACAATTTTACGGACAGACTGCGTCTGCTTGGTTGTTGTGATTGTTGTGATTGTTGTGGCTGTTGCCGTTGATGTTTTTATCTTGTAGTCAGTCAGTCACAGTTGTTGTTGTCATGGTTGTTGTGTTGCCCCGATGTTTTTTTTTGAGCTTTTGGCGTTTGGTTTCCATAGGCTGGCTGTGTGATTTACCAGTTTGATTGATTGGATTAGGTACTTATGTTATTAATTTACTTCTATTTATAAACAAGCCGGTCGGACAAAGGTCTTTCCTCGAGGGTCCGTCCTGTTCACCACTCCCACAACTCAACGAAAATTTTGAAAATTTTCATTCACAATTCAAACAGAGAGACAATCGATGGGCATCCATGAATCCATGAATGGTGAATAGATGCTCTTGGCCTGACAAATTGTTAACCGAGTACAGTTGACTTGAGCCCGTCGATTAATGCCTCATTTCCGGCCAACAAGCCGCACTGTTGATGATCAGATCGGTCGCAGCTAATTTATTCTCAGTTTTTCATGTCAAGTGTAAAGAAATTAATATTTCAGCCGGTTTCGCTCGGCTTATCAGACCAAAGCAGTGGTGTTGTCGTTGTGGCATCTCTAGCCAACAATCGTAGAGCAATCAAATAATCAAATCGTTTTCAACACTTTAGTATAATTGTAAGTTATTTTGCCGCATTTGCATAAATCGATTTTTCGGCTTATATTTTTTTTTTTTTGCGATAAGCATCAGTTTGCGAGCTGAGACGAGATGAGTCCCAGATTTGTATATTCATTAATTGAGGCACACAGAAACGGTACAGCCAACTGATCAGATCAACGATGCTGCTGCTGCCGCACCAACAAAATCGCTGATAAGCATCGCTTGGAACGAGGAAAAAACGTCGAGAAATGAATTCAACGGATGATGATCGCACTCGGCTGGTGGTCCCTTACTGCTGCTTTTTTTTTTTTTTTTTTTCGGTGTTGGCCTGGTCAAAATGTCAAACTTCTTGGGGCCGGAGTGGCCACCTCATTAGCGTGGCAAGTGTGGAGCAGTCCGAGCCTTCGATATCGACGCCTGGCCAGGTGTAAATGTAAATGGTCTTGGCCACGTTGACACTGCACTAGACTGATCCCCACATGAGTGGAAAGTCTGCCCGGCGGCCATAAAATGTTGGATATTTAATTAATTATCATTTTGGTTTTTTTTTTTTTTCGACTATTTATTTCTTAACGATATTATCTCCGGCCATCGATCTGCAGACTGAAATTGATTTTTGTCTGCGGAGATTGCTGCAGAAATCGATGTTTTGTCTGTGTATTTAAATTAAAAAGATTTAATTGTTGCACTATCATAAATCTATAATGTGTTTTTATGATCGAAAGTTAATATAATTTTCAATAAAAACTATTTTCCATAACTGAGAAATTTCCCTAAAATGAACATTATGACATTTTTTAGTTAGTTACTGAATCTTAAAAACTTTAAACTTAGCTTTATGACTTTTTTGGAAGAAATAAACGAATTGCTATCGTAATACAAATGAAAAGGGAGTAAACTCAAAACATTTAATGCGTGTCAAGTCTTGGCCATTAACTTGGCACCATGTCTCCCCCACAAGTTACTTACTTTCGATGCGCCAGTAATGAACTTAGCCTGGCTAAAATGGCTAGAAAAAAAAGGGTAGACTGTGGCAGAATGGCAAGAAGACAGCACAGCACAAGCAGACGCATTGGAGCGTTGCAAATGCATTTTAGCCATTTTGTTACCCGCTTTGGTAACGAGTCGGGATGTCCGCCACGCTGTTACCAGTTCTCAGTTGCCAGTTATTGCCTTTGGGCGTCACTCCTTTGGGGATCAGCGGAAGGAACGACATCAGCATCAGCATCAACATCAGCATCAGTTGCAGCAAGAGCAGCAGCAGCAGCAGCACCCATCTCAACATGACTGGATCTCTGGGTTTTGGGCCAAACCCTTTTTCTATTTCCGCTCGGCTCTTTGGGAGATCCAGAAAGATGGCAGTAAGCTGCTCTTATCTGGCTGTTGTAATCGAAAACACAAGACTTTTGGTCAGAACGTGATTGGAGCAGTGTTAAAGGAAGTAGAATGGAGTAGAATGGATCATGTGAGATTTCACTGCTAAAGAAAAGTACAAAAAATAACACATTGCTAACTCATTTTGTGTTTGTATCTTAAATGAATTAGCCATCAAATTGTAATCAGTTAAGATGCTTAAATAGTTATAGTTAGAGTTTATGCTCTTTTTTTGCAGAAATACTAATCAATGTAATAAGCATGCTTACAAAAGATAGTTGATGTGTTTTGTTAAACCGAGCTGAATTGTTATAATAAAATGTCAAATATACTAGTTCTTAAATCTCTGAAAAATTCCAATCTAGTTTCTTCATAAATGATTGTTGAAGAATGCGATAAATTAGTTAATCCCTTCAGCTTTTTCTATACCCTTTGTTGTTTCGTGCTCGTGCCAAACCAAAAATTTGTAAATGAGGGCCTAAAACGGGCATAAAATTAAAGGAACAAGGCGGCGCGAAATAAAAATCGGCACACGGCAGTCGTAAAGTAAATGATCAGTTCTCGAACGAACTGAGGGACCTGGCGAACCATCCTCCGGCTATGGTATATCTTTGTCTTTTGGGCGGCCCCTTCACCTATAAGGAGGCCCAAATACGTGGACCCTTTTGCGTGTCTCGCTTTGGTGACATTCTCGTTGTTGAATTGTTGTTATGGCTTTTCGCTGTTCGGCTTGCTGTTGTTGCCGCGTGTCATTTTCGAAATTATATGTCACACTTTTGGCGTTAAAACAGGCACACGACCGACCAACCGACCAACCAACCAACCAACCAACCAACCGACCGACCAGAAAATCCGACCCGTTTCAGAGTCCTGATTTTTATTGTCATGTTTTGATCTTTCTTATTTTTTCCCTCACTTTTTTTCTTTTGCCTTTATATTGTTGTTTTCCGATTTAACTTTTTGTTTTTAGCCATCGTTGTTGGGGAGTTGAAATCGGAGTTGAAGCTGAACTTGAAGTCGAGGAATGCGCATAAAAGTTTTTATGTTGTCAGCCAAGTTAAGACGACGGCTGTTGTTCGGCTTAAAGATGGTACTTACCCGTGGCACAACTCAATTGAACCGTTAAATATGTGTATTCAACGAAATCATTCTGAATGAAGACAATGGAATCATAAATTCTTGCTTCCACTTGTTGCATTTCGTTTCGTTGTATTATTATTGGCCCCTTTTTCTTACGTTTCCCAGTGGCCAGTGAAGCGTTTAATTTGAAATTTGTCGCAAACGCTGGGCAGTTAATCAAAGTCCGTAAATTGAGTTTTGGTGAGTAGGTGGTCCAGGTTGCCTTTGTTTTGTCAAGCTTCAAGTTGTCCATCAATTTGCATCATTTATATGAAGATCGCCCCCATGTTTGAGCCATGAAATGGGGCTATACTATATAGCTGGCCTATGCTGGTAGCTTTTGTCTTTTGGGCCCTAAAAGAAATCTGAAATTTGATTTCATTTCGTTGCTGTTGCTGTGGTTTTGTCGACAACTCGTTAAAGTTGTCAATAAGTGCACCATTTTCGGCTTCTTATCAGCAAACTCAGAAGATATGCATTGAAAACCCTGGGGAATTTGAAACTCAGCCAAAGAAAACTTAAACTCAACTCGCAGCTTTGAACAATTTAAATGCTAATTTGCCGATGCGGGAACTTCGTTTTGTTTTGGGTATGTTGTGATAATTACCTCAAGTTATTTTTATTTATATTTCTTAAGATAGTGCTCTTTATTTTCGACGTTTCAGGAGATCGAGTTTTGTTATCTATGAGCTTTTACATTAAATACCGTTGGGGGGAATTTGTAAAGAAATGCTAATTTCCCGTCGCGTGTTGTGTGGTCGCCAGCCAAACTAATTGGTTTCAAAGAATCAAAGAAAAAAGAAAGAAGTCCAAGACTTGGACCCAAAATAAATTTCCTCCTAAATGGCCAGCTGATAAGTGTAAGTAGCCCTTCGAAGCGACCAAACGAGCAGGTGAAGAAATTGGGTGGCCGGTGGAGGAGCGCGGCGATCATCTGGCCACGAGGCCAGCTCCTAAGCAAGTTATTAGGATTCTTGTCACCTGGGCCGAGAACAAATTTACATGGCAACCAATAATTGAACAGCAATTTTCCATTTTCGCCACTAATTGCCAAGGACGTGAGCCGAAGTTGCAGGAGCGCTGGAGTGCTGAAGAGTGGGGCTGGTGGGAAAACTAAATTGATTTTTACACCTGAGGACAGTCGGAGTGTGTGTGCACTGGGAAAAATGTGCGATCTTTTACATTACAAAACTTACTTAAAATAAATAATGTTGAACAAGGTTTTTAGCCTGTCCGTTCGTCTGTTCGTATGTCCGTATGTCCGTATGTCCGTATGTCCGTATGTCCGTATGTCCGTATGTCCGTATGTCCGTATGTCCGTATGTCCGTATGTCCGTATGTCCGTATGTCCGTATGTCCGTATGTCCGTATGTCCGTATGTCCGTATGTCCGTATGTCCGTATGTCCGTATGTCCGTATGTCCGTATGTCCGTATGTCCGTATGTCAGTATGTCCGTATGTCTGTATGTCCGTATGTCCGTATGTCTGTATGTCCGTATGTCCGTATGAACCCCTCAAGCTCACCAACTATAAAAGCTAGAATATTGATATTAAGTATTTGTAATTATTCCATTTAATTGGTATATATTTAACAAGGATGTTTAAGCTTACCTTTTTGATTTCAGTAAAATATCGTCTTTTTTTTTTGAGTGCATGGGTATGCAGAAACCACGTTTGCCTAAGGACACACAGAGAGTGGCTCGAGTTAAAGTCAAGCCAGATTAGCAGCGACCAACACATGTTGCTGCTGCCGCTTTTGTTGCTGCAGCATTTGTATTTGCTGCTGCTGCTGCTGCTGCTCATCAACGAACGTCGCACGCAAGTTGTAGCTACAAGTTGAACATGGGAGTCGCCCAGCCGAAAGGGACAGCAGTTTGGGAGGGGCAGGAAGGATTCAGCCACCAACCCAGTTCCATTCCCAATTCCAATCCCATGCGCAGTCTCCGGTTCAACGGCATGTTGCAATTTTAATTGAACCAGCCATTAATTAATTTTAACACAAAGGGTTCGCCAGTAGAAAGTGGAGTTTCAAGGCTGAAAGATGATTGGCGAAAAGTTAGTGCAAAACAGTAACGCAGTGTAACCAGTATTTACTACCATACTTAATGTTCAATTTCCTACCTAATTAATATGTTTACTTACTAGTTTATTCGATTTTTCTGACTACTTTTGAAGTGTTCAATAACTGAGTTATTATATCTGCTTGCGTATCTGAGGTATTCCTTTTCTTTACTCGAATGCAAATCCAAATCGAGCGGCAATAATTTCATGATTGATGGCCGCGTAGTTCGGTTAACGGCTGCTGTTGATCGTCGATCGAAAATAGAGGATTGAGTGCAGATCGCGGATCGCAGAAGATCGAAGATCGAGAAGCTTTGCGTTCCAGGCGATCCAGGCGATCAACCGTTGGCAGGCTTTCGCATAAATAATAATGGACTTCTGGACCAGTTGTGCTAACATGGCTTGTGGTTAGCGTAATAATTCATTGGCTCCAGCAATGGGGTCCATCATTAGGCAGTCGAAACGGCTACTGGATTCGCGATCATCGGCCGGGCCGAAAAATATAAATCGCCACATAAATGCTCATCATTGGTATTTTGGAGAGATTGAGGAAGCACCTGAAGATATGATGAGCCTAAATCGCCTAGATCTTCGTTTTGGATCTGTGAAAATTCGGGGCGTGCTATTGGATCTATGCTATGGGATGGTCTATGGTCGGTCTATGCAATCATGATAATCAACATTAATTGTGAATCAATAAGTGCACGCCTGCCTTGCCTTCATTCATTCCGTGGGGCGGTGGGGGGGCGTGGTCCGGGCTTGGGTAATTGGCGCAAACGTGAGCAGAACGCGTTGCCAAGTTTGTTTAAAAACCCATTAATTAGTGAGCATAATTGCCGTAGCCGGATTTAAGATTAATTGGAATATGAAGATATGACCAAACGATTTCCATGTGACAAATTAAAAGAACATGTTTATACTTACTTTAATACTTTAAAAATTTTTAGTATAAACTACATTTTTTACATTATTTTAAAAGGGTGTAATATTTTTAAGTTTAGTTTAGTCTACTATTGCTATATCTTTAAAGCCATCTTTATTGTACCAAAACTCAGTATACAAGCATCGACACTTAGTTTCCAATGGCAGGACTTGCGATTTAAGAGGCCTGTTTTAGCCGTGTCGTTCGTAAAAGCCACTAGTTCATCTCTGGCTGGTCGGAAAATCACCGGGCAGGTATGGTTAATTACCGGGGAGCGAGTGAAAAGTCGTGGGGCGGCAGTTAGCAGGAGGCAGAAACGATAGACGAATTTAATTGATGTCTGCAAGGCGACTGGCGATATGTGAGCTATCTATTTAATGCTTCGATTTTAATTCTGTGCCACTTCCTGTCACTTCGCAATAATTACCCAAAGGAGCAGCACCAACTGCGTAGCTCCGCAGCGAAGGAAGGAGGCAAAAGGCCTTAATATATATGTATATATACGTATGTATGTATGGCTCGGCTGGGCATTTCTTTTATGGGAAATTATTGCTATTTTTAATGCAAATGCGCTAATTACAAACACTGATAAGGCAGGCGGGACCCGAAGGCCCGAGCAATGCATTAATTAGGAATTCCAACGATCGCTGGCCAGGAGTACGGTGATGGCATTCTAGCCTTTTTCGAGCCAATATCAATATATTTAAAATTTTTTAATATTAATATATGAAAGTAAAAATTTAATGGTAATGCTTACTTATATCTGCTGATCAAAATATTTTAAATGTACATGCCTCGACTATCAGATACCCATTATTCAGCTTCTAGTGATCATAACCTGCTAACGAATAGTGGGATCTCAACAATATTTGGCATGCAAAATTCCATCTGGGCTTTGAGCTTTCAACTTCATCTTAAAACGTGTGACAAAATGCAGTTTTGTAGTTCTTTCTCCGTTCAAATTGGCTACATTTTTGTCTGGCTGCCAGACATCTCTGCAGGAGTATTAAGTTCAAGTCCACCGTCCATTGATTCACCAAGTCCAGCAGTATCGAGTGTCCAGCGGCGCCTTTGGCCAAATGCAAAACGCCCGCGGCACAATGCTCTGTGACAAAGTGGCACGCTTCCGCAAAGTGTCTCCAAAGTGGTTCGGGCCCAGTTTGCTACGAAAATGTGTGTAGCGAAGCAAAGGAAAAAACCGAAAACAAATTAAATTGATCTAGTTTCTTTATGGCCAGCAAAGCTTCTGTGCATCGTCGAGCTCTGCCGGCTCCTCCCTGGAGTTGCGGAAGAGACAACGACCGATGACAACGACGACGATGAAATATGTGGCCATAGATACGCGCTACTTGGGGAATACTTTTGGGGCAAGGTAGCCAGCCATACGGCCAAACGGCGCTACCTGGCCACTCGATGGCTTCCAGTGCCCGGATCCCGGTGCCCTTAGCGCTGAGTTGCTACTAATGCATCGGCAGCACCCATGATGAATTAGTTTTGATTAGGCCAGACGCAGATGCAGATGCAGTGCGTGCGTGTGCGCGTGTGTGTGGCTATTCTAGTGGCTATGCCAACTTTCGCTGATCTGGCCATAATATATCAGGGCTGTTCAATTAGTCAAATGTCGCAGACAGTGCGATATGGCTGGGCTTATTAATAGCACTACGCTACCGACCACCGAGGGGTCTGGGGTCTCTAACCCCAACTTGACATTTCCTTAACGGGCGCGCCTAGAGATCCAGAGTCTGGGAATGCGGGTTCTCACCAGGTTATAGAAGTGTTCCAGACTTTACTTAAAAGCAGCTGAATCAATTTAGAATACATAACAGTATTTTATCATAGCTTAATAAACTTTAAGTTTAACTCATAGGTCGGCTAAATCAAGAAGTAATCCAATATAGGTAACAATAGTTTTTTCTAATATATGAAAAAAAAATGAAGAACTTCCCAGCTGCGAATTACCATCTGCAATTGCCATTCAACTTTTGTTTCGAACCGATCAGTGTGTCAAGTAGAGCTCGTGTCGATGTCGTGTGTTGCATGTGGCATGCAAAGTTGAACTTGGCTTAACTGCTGGCAATTCTATTTATTTACGAAATAAATCACTAACGGCAACTCATTAGCAGTTAAGCAAAGATATTAAGCCGAGGCAGCATGGAGATTGCCTGCATGACATTCCTCCAATCCCGGTCCTTTTTTTTTATTTTTTTTTGTGATTTTTAAGAGCTGAAAAGAGGCAGTCCGGTTTGCGATAGTTTGCGCCCGGTTGTTGAGTGACTGTTCAGCGACACCTCGCTGGCAGATAGTTGGTCCACTTCCCAATCCACATCCACCTTTTGAATCGCTGGACTCTCTCAGCCAGGTAACTTCTTCTCGATACCGAGCGAAGCGATAAGCCATATTGGTGTCCATATATTGAAGCTACCGAATGGCTAAGATGAAATGTGGCAGCTTATCAAATCGAAATCAATTTGATGCATATCGGGCATGCCATCTAAACACCTAAACATGTCAAATAGGCGCACTTAAGACGACAACTATACATGTGTGTTATCCTAGCCGAGACTGCCGACAGTTCATCACCTTGGCTGCTCGGCTAGCTGGCTGAATGGCCAGGGATTCACCCAAGAACTGGAACCAAGAATGGGGATTACCGCCGACTGTTCGCCAGCTCTATATTCCGAATAATTTTGTTTGCGCCTGTCATAAGCCAAGACTGGCGACCGGGTAACAACTGGCCATTGGTAGCCACAGCTCGCGGCTCAAATTGTACCGCAAGCCCACAAATCACAAGGTGAACCTCCAGCTCCTCGAGCTCCTACAGTCTGATCTCCTCGAGCTCCACCTCCCTCCTCGGCTGCTGTTGCTGCTGCTGTTGCTCCTGCTCTCGTTCGATGATGATTGCTGCGCAGACAAGAATTTCTAGTTTCGGCCAAGGCGAAGAACCTTAACTGTGGCAATCGAGAGGCCGAAGACGTGGAAGCCGCAGCCGTGAAAGCATTTTGCATTTTCATGCCCTATTCGAAGAGGAATTCCTAATATACTGATTCGTTTGTACGCCTTAAATTGCTTAGATTTCTATTTCTATAAGAAACTGCATTTTCATAGAAGCGAATATTTCCCAAAATAAGTTGATTTAGTTTTGTATTATCAGTGCCCTTTTAAATATTCATGCGAACGAAAAGAGAGGGCGCCAATTTTTTTTTTTATTTCATCACGAATCTATAATATTGTTCAGAAGCCAATATTCTGTGAATAAATGAGCAAACTTGTTGTAATTTGATACACTTGTTAGGGGCACAAAACTAAAATCAAAATAAATATAAAACAAATTTGAAAAGTTGAATAACGACTTGTTTAAATAGAACCCATGTTTATTTTACATTTCATTTTAAATGTATAAGTAGTCGGATAGTTGGATAGCTTAGAAACTACAAAAATTAAAAGCTCTTTATATATGATATCTGCATTATAAAACGCCATATTAGCTCCATAAAATAACAATGCAGTGTAATTTGTTTTCATATTTTCAATGGATCTGTTAGAGCATCTGTCATTCTTCGCTGGCTAACCACTTTTGGTGGCCTTTTTGCATTTTTACGATAGAATTGCGCTCATAACTTTGGCCGCATCCCCGAGACATTGGCTGCTCGTCTTTGGCAGCCGGGAAAACTGAAGAATTTCATACCCGACATGCGCCTGTCGCTGCTGGCAGCCCAGCCGGCCTGCTTCTTTCCTCGAGGATCGGGATCGGGATCGGAATCGGAATCGGGATCGGTGGCAACAGGTGAGCGGCGGTGGTCAGGAGAAGAATCACCAGTGCAATCGACTGGCGCGTTTCGTTTCGTTTCGTTTCTTTCTGGTCAGTCTACTTTCCTGCTGGTGGCTGCAATCGCTTTGGAGTTTGGAACATTTCATTAGTTTTGAGTGCTGGCATATATCGTTCGTGTCGTCGTCTTGTGGCCAGCTTTGGCTATTATTTTCAATTTTATTGCGCTTTTTATTGGGGCTGCATTTCGCAGCTATATATGGCCACGATATGGCTTATTGAAACGAATGCCTAACTAATTTATATGACCACAGCGAAATCCATTCGACGAAACGTGCGAGATGTACATATGTACATCATCCAGAAATAAAAAATGAAAAGACGGTTAGTTGGTTCAATTTTAAATTTCGTTTGTTTAATTGGTTCAAAAAGTGTTTTCGCCAAATTTGCATATTTGTTTGTTTTTTTTTGTTCACGTATTTAATATATAATCTGAATATTGTTAGTTTTTATTTGACATAAAATATCAACTTATGCTTAGGGATATACATATTTTAGGTGTGGAATTTATAAGAGCGAACTGATATAGTGGAGCAGATGGAGAGACTGCCCCAATTTTGGATGATAGAACCGATTCGACAGACTTAACAATCTAAACACAAAGACAGTCTTGGAAATTAGAGTTAGCGAATTGAGAGCCTATTCGTATTTGGTATACTCATTTGAATGGGTAGTTAAGTAACATACTTGATGTGCACACAATGGACATTAATAAACACTTAGATTAACTATGTATGTATTTTAACGCACAAACAAATTATATTTGAACTGCAATGCGAAAACTACAAGAAACACACTTTTCAAGCTGCCTCACCGTTTGAGCATTAAATGTATTCGTATTTGAATTTGAATTTGTATTTGGCTTAGCTACGAATAATTGTTGTCTAGCTAAGAATGCATCAATAAAATACATTTATCCAAGTGAATTCTACATTCGTGTAATGTATATATGTATATATATATATATATATATATATGTATTGTATATATATATGGAAGAAAAACTGTCCATAAGCAACTTGAGATATAAACACATCCATCTACTTATGTACACAATTAAATACACCTATGGATATAATTTGCTTAATAAGCCTCGCCCGTTTGGAAAAATGACTGAATAATAGTTATTAACACTGAACCATGCATCAAATGAACAATATAAATCACAACGTTTAAAATTTCAAAATCTTCTCTTAGGTATAATTGTTATTTTTCATTTGTCCGTGTTTTTTTTTTTATTTTTTTATTTATAAGCTTCATTTGTTTTCTTGATGGCACATAAGTTTCACACATTCATTTGCATTTTGGATACTTTGTGACTTACTTCGAACACTATGCTAGCTAAGAAATGACAAACTTTCAATACAAATATATAGATTAATGTTAAACTTCTTGGTGAAAAGTTGTTTTCCATGCTGGCACTGCCCTTCTTCACCTATTTCCTAGTTATACAATAAGTTTATAGCTAACTCGGTTCTAATGCTAATTTGTGACTGATTTTAGCGGCTATGCAAAATATATGTATGTTCACCATTGTTTTTGCTATAAAATAGATTCGAATTTAAAACATTCTCAAACCATTCGTTACTTTCGTCACTTTCGTTACTATCGTATTTTAGCTATCGTTGCTCTCTACATTTATGTATGTACGAGTATGTATGTATACATCAACAAATATATTTGTCAAGTGGCACAAGAGTTTCATTTAAGTTTCTGTTTCGGTTACTGCGTTTTTCGTGCTTTTCCACACTTTCTACTTCGCTTTCATGTTCGTTAGGCTAACATTTTTGAGGCGCCAGACTCATTCAGAATAAGCCGAGCTTTAAAATTTCGTTATCTAATTTCATTTATACTTATTTTATATGTATACTGTGTGATTCATAGCCATACAAAAGTTCGTATGGCTATGGAAAATACATAGTTTTTGGAATAAGTTTCGAATTGGGACTTTTGGATTTTCTTGTACTTGTACTGCTGCGTATTCAATATTTCTATTGTCTAACAACTACGAAGTTCTTAACGTTTTATGCGATCCTTATTGCCAAATACTACGAGCCGAAACCATCTACTTAGCATGCACCATTCGTTTTTTTTTGCTTTTGAAAATCAATAAATAACACAATAAATAATAACACAAATGAAATATTTTTTTTTTTTTTTTAAATTGTTATATATTTTGCAAGGTAAAGTAAACTAAAAATATAAAAATTACTTAAACTTAAAATAAACCATTACGAACTAAGAAGAAATTTCTTTTCTACAGTAGATTGAACATAAACGTATTCAAGATAAATATATGTATTTATAATGTATAATAACATTTCATTTTCATTTGCCGTTTTGATTTCGAATCAATTAAGGAAGTACACTGGGTTCATTTTTCAATTTTAAGTTTTTTCGTCGTTTCCGTTTCCGTTAAACAAGTTTCTCGTTTTTTAGCACACGAAAATTCCATTTACCGATTTTAAATGTAACTTTTGTTTTGAACTTATGCAATTTATAATGCTTAGAGGAAAAACTGATATGCTAAGATTTGTGTGTGTTCGTTTTCGTGTATTCTGTATGTTAAAACCTAAATCTAAACCTCTAAGATAATAAGTTAATAATTATAATAGATATACATATTACGTATATGTATAATTATTTTAAAATGCAATAAATTAGTGTTTGTGTGTTTCGTTTGTGTTAGCATTTTTAAAAAATGAACATTAGCTAGGCAAAGGCGAAAGGATTATAATTTTTAAAATTATTACTGGTTACTTGCAGTTATGTAAAGAAATTAAAATTAATAATTATTACACATGAGATCACAGTATTAGAGACATAAGTTAAATATTTTCCCATTTCAATTACATCGAATATAGTTAGTAATCAATCAATTTGCTTTAGTTAGGCTTTGTATGGTTAGTAACTCTGTTTTGTTTGTTCGATTTCTTGATTCTCTTAATTTCATGATTACTCGATATCTCGATTTCCTATCCTGACCATTCTTGGATGTGTGAAATATTATCTAGGCTAACTGTAGCATATTGTATCTTCTTTACTATTTAATGTCTTGCATAGATTTTGCTGTTAGCACAACCCCGTTCCTACGACTACCGTTTAAGTATACACTAAGTGATTATTCAGCATCAGCGATTGATTCCACTCGACGGCTTGCCTTCCGGATGAGCTCTACTTCTCCTGGACGCTGACGTTGTCCTTGTAGAAGAAGGGCTGACTGGAGTCCTGGCCAACCCAAACGTAATTGAACTGCCTGGGACTGGTGAGCGGCGACAGGGTGCCATAGTCGGATGTCAGCTCGAAGGGAAAGGCGCTCTCGTCGAGATCCAGAGCCAGGGCCAGACTAACTTTCTGTGTTGCAGCCGGAGCTGGTGTTGGAGTTGGAGTCTGGGCCTGGTCAACGCTGGATGCCGAGTTCTCTAGTCTCTACATGCTCGCACTGGAGGTGACTATGGCCAAATCGGCGGAGTGCAGCAGGTGATGCTGCTGATACTGCTGATGTTGCTGCAGGCTCAAATGATGCTGCTCCTGTTGTTGCTGCAACTGCTGCTGCTGCTGCTGTTGTTGTTGCTGCTGCTGCTGTTGCTGTTGCTGCTGCTGTTCGCCGCGCACCTTTTCCTTCTTGATGCGCTGCTTCAGATGCACCTTGGCGTGGCGCTTCTTCTCATCGGATCGCGCGAACTTCCTGCCGCAAATGTCGCAGCTAAAGGGCTTCTCGCCGGTATGGGTGCGAATGTGGGTGGTGAGGTGATCACTGCGACTAAAGCTGCGCATGCAGATGCGGCACTGGAAGGGCTTCTGGCCCGTATGGATGCGTATGTGGCGGGTGAGCTCGTCGGAACGGGAGAACCTACGGTCGCAGTTCTCCACCGGACAGGCGTAGGGTCGCTCATGCACGGGCGTCTTGCTGGGGCGATTGGGATACTTGCGCGGCTTCACGGGCACCAGTTTCAAGGGCACAGTGCTCTGCTGATAGACCTGCGACAGGATCTCGTGTCCCTTGCTGGTGGATGGACTGTACTCGGCCAGTTGCACTGCTGCTGCTGCTGCAGCAGCGGCGGCAGCAGCTGCCGCCGAACTGCCACCAGATCCGCCGGAATAGCCGGTGCCATTCGAGCTGGGCTGCATATCGGGATAGTTCTCCTGCTTGGGTATTAAAACGCCCAGAGCGGCATTGCTGGAACTGGCGGATGAAGTGGGTCCTGGCAGCACCAGAGTCTGCTGTTGCTGCTGCTGCTGCTGCACCTGCTGCACTTGCTGTTGCTGCTGGGCATAGTCCGCTGGTGAGTCAAGCCATTGATATTTCGGCTGTGATCGCACATACTGTTGCTGTTGCAACTGCTGCTCGTGACTGCTGTGCAGGTCACCCAGACCCGGGAAGCCGGCGGAGGCTCCGGCGTAACTTGGTGGCGGTTGTTTCAGCAAGAGAGGTGTGCAATCCATGGTCAAGCCCAAGAGCTCGGCATGCTGTGCCGCCGCTGCTGCTGCAGCTCGTCCATCGTCGTAGGGCGAGGGAGCAGCTCCTGCTGCTTGCTGTTGTTGCTGCTGCTGCTGCTGCTGCTGCTGCTGTTGCTGCTGCTGCTGCATGGTGGCATAGTGAGCGGGCAGGCTGAACAGGGGCGGCTGGAACATGGTCTTGTCCGGACTGGGCAGACCCCAGCTGTTGCCCAAGCTATTTGAGGGCGGAGACATCGGTCCTGCCAGGACGCCCAGTTGCGGGGAGGGAAGTTGTTGCTGGTGCTGCTGCTGCTGTTGGTGTTGCTGCTGTGCTGCGGCGGCTGCTGCGGCAGCTGCTGCGTTCATCGCGTTGCCTGTGGTGGTGAAAATGCCACGATATGAGATTTTGCTAGCCTGCTGTTGTGATTGCTGGTGTTGAATGGCATGTTGTTGATAGTGTTGTTGGTGGTGTTGTTGCTGTTGCTGGTGTTGCAGTTGTTGTTGTTGGTGTAGCGGCTGTTGTTGGTGTTGCTGCTGTTGTTGTTGTTGTTGCTGTTGTTGTTGGAGTTGTTGTAGCTGACTGTGATGGTGGTGGTGGTGATGGTGATGATGGTGGTG
This sequence comes from Drosophila melanogaster, assembly GCF_000001215.4. Taxonomy (NCBI): domain Eukaryota; kingdom Metazoa; phylum Arthropoda; class Insecta; order Diptera; family Drosophilidae; genus Drosophila; species Drosophila melanogaster. The sequence goes on along the minus strand of NT_033777.3, from coordinate 18,130,852 downwards.
ATTTGGCAATTGTTGTTGTTGGTGTAATATTTGGTGTTGTTGGTATTGTTGTTGCGGGGAGCTCATGTGTTGCTGCTGCTGCTGCTGCTGCTGCTGTTGGTGACTGTGGTGGCAATTGCTGTTGCTGCTGCTCGTGTTGTTGTGTTGCAGCTGTTGTTGTTGCTGTTGGTGTGATTGTGTATGGTTGCCTGGTGAGCCAACGCACTCGGTGTTGCTTTCGCTTGTTGTCTGTTTGCTTGTTGTTGTTGTTGATGATGATGTTGTGTTGTTGTTGTTGTTGTTGTTGTTGTTGTGTTGTGGGTACATATTACAACTATTATTACTTGATTCTTCCTTGACAATGGCCAATGCTGGCGGAGTGCTGCGCTCCTCCTTCAACGGACTGCAATGTGACAACACGGGACTGGCCACAGATATCACCTGGGGTTCCAAAGACAGATCCTCGGATTCGATGGAACCTGCAATTGAGGACGAAAGTATATTTGAGTTAGTTGAGTGGTTCTTTTTAAGGAAATATTTTCATCCTAATGATTTAAAAGTCACAATAGTGCAATATTTCTTGAACCTATGATCTGTTTGGTTTTTTGCATAAAGTTCTAAAGAATTCCATGCCGCATTATGACAGAATGAAACCCTCTGGCTGATATTTTGGGTTATATGAAACAGTAAATCATTGCCCTGAAAGCCTTGATTGCTGGTGTGCTGCTTGAGTTGCTGGTGTTGCTGTTGCAACGATATCAATCACAGTTCGCCCGAACGGCATTGGCATTGGCACTGGGCAACTGCAACTGCAGCTGGGCGCGCTTTGATTTCGCGGAAATCGAACGACACGGGAGGTCGCATCATCGCTCATCGCTCATCGTGCCCAGAAGTCCAGAGGAGCAGAAGTGCAGAAGCTGCCAGTTGCCATTGGGGGCCAGGCAAAAGTGTCGGCGAGAAGACTAATTACGCGGCTACCATGCCGGGAATATATCTTTTCCAGCTCTACTCTACTCCCCCCCCCCCTCGTTTCTGTTTCTTTTTTTTTTTACTGCTCACGATTGTCGTCATTAATGCCGGAGTTGGAGTTGAGCTTTAGCCTGGATATTGATTGAGTTGCAATGCGCCTAATGTGCTGCGACATCAATCTGGTTTTCGGAGTGGCAAAGCGCGCAATGCATTGCGATTCACAGAAATTTTCGCGATAGCGTTTCTATTGTTCCATAAAATATATATTTGCAAGCCCCATTAATGCTGTCAGGGCAAATTATGTGTGCCGCCAGAAAAAAAAAAAAAAAAAACAAAACAAAAAAAGAAAAAGAAAAAGAAAGAAGAAAAAGTTGACAACAAATTATGTTTCATTTTGTGACAGGGCCGAAAGCAGACGCATTCCAGTCTGGCCAATATGGAGCCTTGGTCCAACCAACTCGTCCAAACCCTCCAATCCGAGTGAGTGAGACATGGCCAGCAGTTTCGCCAGCTTGCCAAGTTTGGCGATTAAATGCCGCTCCATCATTGTCATGCAAATTGTTTTAATGGATTTTCATTTGAAAATTGCCCATGTCTATGATTTCTGCCGTTCTGCTGCTTCGCTGTGCTTCTTTCATTTAGCGTTTTGGCCAAGAAGTCGTCGCTGCGTGGGTTGTGGCCAGAATTTACGAGTGACATTTTTTTGGCTTCTGGCAAACTTTATAGCTAAAACATATTTTAGACACAAATGAATCTGATATATGTTTTTATGCATTTTCAATGGATCTAAACGCTCTCGGCGGCTAGAGATGAGGCGCAAAATTTGTCATTCTTTGTGGCAGAGAAGAGAGCAATTAAACTCAATTGTTTTTGATAGCAGCAGCAGCAGCAGCAAATCTAGTATACTTTATTTGCTTTGCCTTAATTCAATTAGAAATGCAGCTCCATATGTCCGTAGATATATACATACGTATATATATATTCAAGTCCGATACGCGTATCTTGCGGCAGCGTCTAGTGAGAAAATTGCGCTCGAAACATTGACACTGAACGGAAATGTTTAATACATGCGCCGCTGTTGTTGCCTTCTCTAGATTAATTAAGCGATGTTGTTGCTGTTTTGTTGTTGTTGTTTTTTTTATATATTTTTTTTATTATTAGTATGCAGTCTTAGAAATATGAGAACGCTGCGCCGTGATCATTGCAAAATTCAATTTTATTTGACATTAATGAAAAGTGAGCGCAAAAATAAAACTGAAAATTTTATGACATAAATTTTGTGAAGTCTATACGGCGATATAGCCATTGGGATGTCAACATTTTTATTAATTTATATTTATGTGAGCAAAGACCAAAAGTATATATGAAACTCTTGGCTGGAGGCCGCTTTAAATGCCTCATAACTTAATAATACGAAACGAATTTATTACGGCAAACGCACACACCAAATAACAAAATCTCAAAAATAATAATGAAAAAAAAAAGAAATCCAAAATTGAAAAACAAGATCAACAAATCAGAAGACGTGCAAATAAAGAAATGCCTCAAAAAATTGGTACTTCAACATTTTTCGAATGTTTATTTTCGATTTTGAACTTGCCGCTGTGGGGCAAGGGGGCAAGCCGAATGGAGAAAAGGTTGTGGTAAGTCGTCCGGTGAAAGACAAAGCCGAGATACTTTGGAGTGGCGCAGAAGTAAGTCAAGATATGGGGCCAACATAACGACAGTTTCTGCGCTCTCCGCTCGAGCTGATTTATGTTGAGACTTAGGACTGACAACGGATTAGTTGCGGACTCCATGCGGACTGCAACTGCGCCACTACTGCCACTGCAACATGTGGCAGCTGCAAGCTGCATCCATTAGCAGCAGATAAAGAAAACTCACGGTCCGACTTTTCCTACCAGACGATGGGGCGCAGCCACCAGGCAAAACTCTATAAATGTTTTGAGGCTTTTGTGTCGACGATTTATAGGCCGTATTACAATATTGAACTATCTTGACAAGGAATATATATGTACTTTCGCTACGTTCTAAATTATCTCCACTACGGTAGTTCCTTTCTAAGGAGATACGAGTATTTATGGAATGAATAAAAAGCTAAGATTACTAACTCTGCATATTCGTACTAGCGAACTGATCAACAAAAATGATTTCAATATGTTTATATGTTTTGTAATGTAATGTAATTCTTATAAGATCTCTCTTAATGCAACTATCAGTCCAAGTATTTCATAGTTTTTAGTACTCACCAGTAATGGGCGGTGGCTCCACGACGGTGGTGGGTCCGAAGAACGAGGGAATATCGCTGGACGTGGTCACCGGTGTGTTGAGGTCGCCCGGCAGCGCCTCGATCAGCTGCTTGTGGGCCTCCACCTGCTCGACGGCCGATGAGGTGGGACTATGCTGGCCACTGGTGTTCAGCAGGCTGAGATGGGAGGCCGAACTGCGTCCGCTGCTGGCGGTGGCGCTGGGCTGTACGGCCACGTGTCCCGGACTACCGCCCTGGGTGGGCGTGGCCGTCTGATTGCGGGCACGAAGCACTGAATTGTTGGCGGATGCAGCAGCGGCGGCTGCAGCAGCGGCAGCTGCCGAAGCTGTGGTGTAGTGGAGCAGCGAGGACGACGTGGACGACGAGGATGCGGTCGAGGAGGAGTTCAGGGAGTTGCTGCTGGTGCTGGCGCCGCCGTGATGACTGCCTCCGAATTGGGCGGGACTCAGGTAGGTGGCCGTCGACGGACTGCCGCTGCTCTGGGCCGCCGTGCTCGTCTTGAACAGACAGGTGTCGAAGCTCAGCACATTGAAGTGAGCGGCCGCGGCCGTCTCGGTGAGCAGGAATGCGTGATGCGTTGGCGCCACCAGGGTTTCAAGCCCTTCCATGATCATGGCCGCTGATGGAGTTCCAGGGGCTACGCCGCCTGCAAAAATAGAAAGAAATGCGAATTAATAAATTGAGCAGAGCTATAACTTAGGTACTAAATATAAAGTAAAGAATTTATACTTCAGTTATTTGTTACTTATTATGTGCTTATAGTTTCCAACTAATTTTATCGAACTGATATATATTTCTATTAAATTTAAGACGAAATGTCGAGTGCAATCAAAGCTGTTGACCGCAGACGGACACAAATGCAAAATCATAATTGCGAATGCCGCGCACTTTGGCTTTCAATTGATTTGCCACGACAGCTGTTCGATTGCATAACCCGTTCGCTGAATGAGTGAGTACTTCGGGTCATCAAGTGGTGAAATTACTTAACAATTTAATTTGCCATCGAGTTGTTGTCTTTGGGGTCTCTGTCGCAGAGACTTTCGCCTCCTGCGCCCACGATTGCGATCGCAGGCAATTAAATTAAGATAGATTAAGCACTTAGCAGCTCGTAGTTTGCAGCTCTGAGCCCTGAGAAGTAGAACAGTCGTCTTTCCCATGGCTCATCATCATCATTGTCATCCTCATCACCCCACAGGTTTCGGATCGGACCTCGATTCCGGGAAGTGGGTCATTCGGTGACCTTACGCAATCCACTGCCGCAAACTTATGCAAGTCTCTCAATTAGAGATGTGGCTGGCCAATTTTTCTAAACAAATGTCTCATAAACTTGGCTTATTATTTATTTTGTAGTTATCTCTGTCCATGTCTATGGCTATGGCTATGTGTGTTTATCACAGATAAACTAACCGAATTTGCGATTGCCATCTGCAACGAGTTTGTGGCATTGGGTCTGGGTCTTCCCCCGCCATTCGATGTGGCGTCATCCGAGGCTCTCGAGTGTTGTTTTATTTTATTATTTTTACATTTTTTCCGTTTTTTTTGTTTGTTTTTTTTTTTTGTTTTTCCTCCGTGGCAAAGGCTTGACCGCGTTGATTTGCATTACAAGTGCACTTGTGTTGACAGGCAGCTATGCGCCAAAATAACTACCGTGCCACGGCGTATCTGTCGGATGTACGAAGAGGCAACATCGGCGGAAGAGAGCGTCCCGCTTTTGGCACTTTTGCTTTTTTTTTTTCTCCTTTATTTACATTTGATTTCACGCATAATTTCCATGGCAAAGTGCACTCCAGACGGGCAGCGAGTGAAATTACATTCAAAAACGTCGGGCCGCAGATATACCGACTCAGATACCGACTACAGCTACAGATGCAGATACAGATACATTTACACAGCATGTTGTAGATACACATTTGTGTTGGCTGAGACCGCGCGTGCTGTGCTTTGTGCCTTTTTGTGTTTTGTTCATTCATAAAATTATGCGCCCGAGTCAATAATTTTTACAGTCGATCAAAGATTTGTATCTGCCTTTATTTTTTTAATTTTTTTTTTCTCTTCACTGGCTTGCCACATGAATCATCCGCGGGCGGCCGAAATAAAATCCAATACCTCGAACCTTTCAAAGTCTGAAAAACTGGTTGGAGTAGAGAGCATCGAATCGAAGCCAACTACCACCTCTTTGGACTTCTTGGCCCGGTCTTTGTCTTCCCCTGTGGTTCTTAATAACTTGGCTAACAATTGACACTCCCTTAAATGAAAAAAAAAAAAAAAAAAATCAAGAAAAACCAACAACGGCAAGCGATGCTGTTGCTTATCTACAGTGGCAACTGCCTAAGAAGATTACGATTGGCTGTGGTATGAAACTTTGACTGACTAACAGCGCAATCGCTTTAGAGATCTTGCTTGACGCCCGTTTACCATTTAGAGATTTTCCGATTTTCCGGCTCACAACGTTCGTCATAGGCAAGTGCCACTGTTTCGTACCGACGTCTGCGTTTATGTATATTGTAAATCTTGTCTCCGGCCCGGATCCCCTGACTTCTTTCACTCTGCATATTTTTGCATAGCATTTTTCCTGATTTTGTTTTTAGTGTAGTAGGACAGACAACACAACACACGTCAAGATCGCTTTGCCATGAATGAATATTGGCAGTGGCTGTGCGCCAGAGTGAGATGGATATCCGAAAGATACATTTAACGGCTCGATGAGGAAGAAAAAAAGAAAAAAAAAAAAGCGCCGAGCATGAAAAAATTGTTATGTTGATATTATTTTAATTAAGTTTTGCCAAACCGGTTGCAGCTGTCGCTATAACTCTAGCCATTTCCATAGTTCCACTTGGAGTTCTATACGCTCTTCCCCCCTCCTTATTATTATTATTATTATTATTTCGCCCCGGTCGAGAGTGTTAACAATCGTATAGATGGGCGCCAATTTGTTTGCTTTGGCAATTGAGGAAGGGGGAATAGGATAGGCCATGGCTGACCCCCAGGTCCCAGGTTATTTTTTTGATTTTTAACCATTTGTTTTCATTGGCAGCATTGAAGACCTCATTGAGGATTAAATTTTGAGACGCACTAAGCGACCTTTGGCTACTTAACGGCTCCAAAAATAAACTACAAGTTTGTTGTCTTGGGGGATCTTGTGCAATACTATACGGTACTCAAATATCGACAGATTTGCATTCACAGCCTTGGTACACAGCACGAAAAAAAAAAAAATATATCTCAATTAATAATAACAATAATAATACAAGTTTTTGCTTTGTTTTTTGTTTTCTTATTAATATGAAAAGAAATTGGAGAAACGTTTAAAGGAGAAGGGATGGCGATCATTAGTCAAATATGTGTGTGTGTTGGAAGGAAAAAGTATCTTGCAGATACATAGATAGAAAACATGCAAGTTGCATGCGACACGGAGCCAAAACGAAACGATGATGGAATGGCCGGGCGGCAACAAAGTCCATCATTCACACAGCGGGAGCAGGAACCCCATCTCCCAATCCCCCAATTCCCCCACCAATCTCTCCTCACCAGGAGTGTCCAACAAGTTAACATGGACAACATGAAAATGTATCTTTTGCCGCCGTCTTTTGCATGCGTAACACTTTGTCACACTTTTCATGCCAACAGCTCTGGTTGCCTGTTTTCCCTCCTCATGAGAACAATTAATGAAAATAAACAGCCGCGGGCCAGACAACAACAACAACAACACGACTACTCTACACCACACCGAATATGTATATTTTTATAAAGATTGCTTTTTCGCCTCTTTGTTTGAAATCATTTTAGTGGGCACTTAAATGAAAATTTTCTTGTTTGACTTGGCAGCCAAAACGCACGAAAAACAAGACAAAAAAAAAACGCACTACCGACGGCAACTTTACGCGTTTCGGTCACTTAAAGTTGAGAAAAATCCAAAAGGAGCTGGGGGATTTGGTGTCAAAGTGCCATTTGGCAACTGCGGCAAGTGTTAAATGAACTCTACGATGACCCGTTCGTCGCAGTCGTCGGCACCTTTTGTTTTGATCTCATAATTAATTGACCAAATACGAAAATTCGACGAAAAGTGATGGAAAAGCTTTTTGGATTGATAGATGATAGCTCGGTTATGGGAGGTTGCATGTAAATCATTTTGCTAATTGTTTTTCCCATTCCACTAACTAGGAAATGCATTAGCGGGAAAGCTTTTGGGCGTTTTGGTTCGTAGGATATGTATGTTACATATGTATGTAAGTGCATTAATGTGCGGAATGCGGACGGACCAAAAACATTTGCCATCAAATTGTAAACAACTGAGCTGAGCAGATTGCTCTTTTTAATTGAGCGCTAAGTGTATGACAATAATTTAATTACAAAAACTGCAAATGGCTAATGCAGATTGCACTTGTGCTTGCTTGGCCACATAAATTCGGTTATACATAGTTGCAGTCGTAAATTTTGCCGCTTGGCTGTGTCTCTGCGCCCAGGTGCTTTCTAAATAACGTGCAGAAATTTTTATTATGCGTTAAATGAATTTTTATATCTTTCATCTAAAACTGAGAAAATAAAGTAGTCTGGCTATAGTATATTTATACTAATACTAAGATGAGCAGGCTTCTGAAACTATCGAATTTATTCATAAAACCCAAAGCCTCTGGGTTATTTCAAAATTATTATCTAAATATTATTTTTCAAAATCAAAAAATCAAAAAATCAAAAAAATTTAATCAAAATCTTCTGCAGTTTATAACTTTTTTACTATTTAGAAAATTTTTAAATTTATTTTCAAAGACAACTGGACTCTAAATCAAATGCCAATAGGAAGTCTCAAAAATGTTTCTGCGCTCAAAATTGAATTTTCCAATCGACAAGGCGGCACACATAAATCAGCAATTAAATTTATGCTTCTTAGCGTTCTTATAAATTTAATTCGCTGACCAATAATTCAAGCAGAATTAAGAAAATTTTTCATTTAATTTTAAAGAACGACCACAATTTCAGAACTTATTTATTTTATATCGAGAGCCTAAGTCACTAAAATGTTTGGTTTAGCTTCACTTTTTTAACAAACACCCACCTGGATCGCAATGGCACTTGCAGAAGAATTCAAAGGGGTTTTCCTTTGGCTTTTTTTTTGTTGTTGTTGCCTTTGCGGCTTTACGTCGCTCCTAGTAGTCGGTCTGCGAAATTTTCACAGTCAGTTTGACGAAAGTTTCGTTCTCGTTTTCACTGCGAGGCAAAAATCAATAAAGCACTGCTCGTGTAATCATCTTATAAGGCGGTGGGCTTTCATTCATGCCGTCGCCAATTTGCCGAAATATCCTTTCACTTTTAAGTTTGATAAGCACGAAATTGCTTCTATGCTCTATTTCATTTATTTGTGATGAAAATTAAATATTTTGCTTTTTTGGCACTAACTTATTTTTTTTCACTTCACAAACGATGATTTCAATTTATATTCCGCGTTGAACATATATATCTGTATATTTATTGTTTGCTTGTGAATTGGCTTTCTTGATTTCTTGCTAGCTTGGCTGGCTTGCTTTTTAGATAATTCTATTTCAACCGTCGCGTTTGCTTGTCCGAACACAACTGAGGCACGAGATGCGCCCTCTTTCGGTTTTTATGAATGAAACTCAACATCGCTGTGCGCTCACACACACTGCTATGAGTGCGGGTCCCTGTTCGGGCGCTATACCGCAATGCCCCTGCTCGGGCGGCACGCGCCTCAGAGTCGAAATCGAAATCGAAAAACTCGCTCTCTGCGGCGGGGAAATCTCGCTGCTCATCGACGTCATATGTCTCGAATGTATGGTATATATATATATGTGTGTGTGAGTGTAGTATAGCCGGCCGGTTTGGCGGCTCGATGTTGATCCAATCGTAGGTCTGGTTGCCTCCCTACACTGCAGCCATTTTCATCGCGCACGCGCACTCCAGCCAATCAACAGTTTGCCAGGCCTTTCCGCCGTGGTGAGTTTCGTTGCTCTCCCTCTCACTTCGGGCAAGCAGCGCTTTTTCGACTTCGACTCTCTCCGGTCTCGCTTGAGGTAAAAATAATACAACAGGTACCCCCCCTATACCAAGACCATTTGTGTATAAGTATGTGTATGTGTATTCAGTATCTCTCGGTATCCATCGATTCGTGCGCTTGTGTGAGACTTTTAGCGGCTGGCAAATGTTATGATTTCCCGAAATACGTCATCAGTGTGCGCGAAAATTGTGCGGCCCATTAGACATAGCAATTTTCGCATCGACGTAAACAACTGAGATCCATCCAAAATCGTTTGCATGAGCCGGCCGCCAAAAATGTACCAATTTCTAAACAAATGATTCACTTGACCATTTATGGACAGTTTTTTGGTCGATGTCTGGCATTATTGCATATCCGAGATACTTTTCACGGTAGGCAGCAAAGGTCAGGGTGGAAAATTGTTTGGAAAAGTTGTTGAGCAAGTGTTTTGGCAAGTATCTGTCTTAAACAATTTACTTGCTGTGTCTACGAAAGGGGGATTTGTTTGGGCAATTTCGGGTTAATTGGGCACTTTTATGAACTCTAACAAATCAGTTTGGACAATTGGCTACTCCAAAAGCTTTTCGAGAATACAAAAGGCTAGGGAATAAAGGTTCCCATGAAAGTTACTTAATGAAATGCGGTTTATTTCCACGCGTCAGTGGAATCATTTGAGACTGGTATAATCATAGGTTCTGGTGACTGATTTTCGTGAGAATTATATAAGATGGAAGACTTCTTAAGTTGATTGATCTATGTGACTGGTGGAAAATATTTATGTGCTTGACTGAACGTGTAAAATCTAAAGAAATATAGTTATATATATTCTCAATATATATTTATTTTTATAATAATAACACGAAATATGATGTTGTTATTTTTCTCTGATGTTTTTGATGTTCTTAGGCATATTTAATCTAGCTTGTATTGAAAATTCCTAACAATGTAAGTTCTGTGCTGCTCCTCTGTTCTGTTTCTGTTCCGATTCTGAAATGGACAGCATTTGGAATTTCGGTTCATATGTTTATCATTCGTTCACATTGTAAACGAAACAACAGTTTTCATGTGCTAAGGACAAGGTTGCACGTCAGATGTGCAATGTGCAATGTGCAGGGGCAATAATTCCGCAAATGTTTTTACTGCGAAACAACATAAACAAAACTGCAGTTGCAAATAGTGCGAAAATAAATTTTGGGCGACGCTGTGTAGGAATTCCAATAAAAATCTTCACAGTTTAAGCTTATGGATGGGTTAACTAAAATGGTTCGGGTTAATTAAGAAAACCTCAGAATAACCGAGACACTTTTTTTTGTGTGTGTGTGTGTTGATTGGAGCACACGCCATGACCTAAAAATAAACACCTGAAGATATGTTTTCGTTTTGTTTTTTTTTTTTTTTTGCCGGCAAAAAGTTGAGCGGCACACAATAACTGAGTACGTCAGATATCTGGCAAATACACAAGGGATACGGATACAGATACAGATACAGATATATGCGCCCCCACCCAAAAATAGAACTTTGCCTCATTTGTGAAAGTTTTTTGCCAAACAAAATAAAAACAAATCGCATCGCTCCCGATTATTTTTAACCTTCACATAATGCTGACCGATCAGGGTAAAAATCGAAGGGGGAATATTGTTAAAATAGAGCAAAGGAAATGGCCACGTAGATGCCGACGCGTCGGCCACCTGTAGGCCAACGTACGCGCCAATAAAAACTTGTGCTTTTCATTGGGTCGGTAGCGAGGAAAATGAAAACTCATTACGCTAAATATAGCAAAATCTATTCAGAAAATTTCTATAATTTTTCACCATACATTTTCGTGTGCTCTGTTGATGTTTTATATTATTGCTAAGGAGAATTGAAGATGGGAAAGGGCGAGAGGGGGTGCCTGGGTGCCCGGCCCCTGACAAAACACCCACGAAAATAGTTTGCAAAATCTAAAAATAAATAAAAAGTACACTTTTGTGGCCATTGTAAATTATTCGCTGCCCGCTGACTGACTGACTGACTGGCTGGCTGTTTGATTGCCGATCATCCCAAGATGGACATGGTTGGTTGTTGGATTCGGATTCCATTCGGTTGTGGGGGGGCGTTCTTGTGACTTAAGCCCAGCTGAGCTACCAGGTGATGACTGTTGATGACTGGTTGCCCCAGCACTGCACCTTTTACCCAATTTGGTGGCAGTATCTCTCAGACAGCGCACCCAGGACAGGTCGGGCCTCCAATAAACGTGCCCAACACAGACGTCTACATAAATTGGCACACAGTCATTGATGGTTTTTTTTTTTTTTTTTTTTTTTTTTGTGGTTTTAACAAACTAATTACCGCTCGAAGTTGAGGTGGGCATATGTACACGCGAAGTAACACATCTAATAAAAAGTTTTGGCTTGTGCTTAATGTCAAATAGTGAAGTTTTATGCGAGTGCGACCAATTAAAGTGTTTTTTTTCTTGGTTTTATTTTACAAAAAAATATCTGTAAAATAATTGAATAAAGTGATTTCAAGGATCATTGTTCTGAAACTTAAAACTGAGAAACCAGTGCCTTGAAAATACGCCATGATCAGCTAATTTATTCACCCTTTTTGCGTGCTTAGTTCGATACATGGTGCCTTGCCTATCTGAATATCCAACATCGCATTGATATCTATATCTGTCTATATGCCAATTTCACAGATGTGTGGGTTTCCTCAGCCGTGTTATCTCATTGAGAACGTTGCTGAACGTGCGTGGGTCAATTGCTGAGACGACGGCTGATGAGGCAGAGGCGTTAGATAGTCGCAAGTCGCAACTCTCGAGTCGCAAGCCAGATGACACATGGCACGCGCCCAGCGCAGACACAGATACAGACACAGACACAGACACAGTCACAGATACAGATACAGATACACGACAGATGCAGATACAAATATACAAAACCAAAAGCTGACAAATAAACAAAGTAACAAACAAACATTGCCATCAATGCCACCAAGCCGAGCTTGAGCATATCTATCTGTCTGTCTGCCTGTCCTTTTGGCCAAGGTCCGCGTTTTGCCGTAAATGGTGAAAAGTTTTGTTAGGGCAACTTTTGAGTTAAAGCTCTCGCCACGCGTAGGCTGTAATTAAAAGCGTATTGACTGGCAGTGCAACTCGTTTGCTGCCATCCCGCTTCCACTCCAGTGTATAGATACAAGTGAGATATCTATGAGATTCACTTGAGCTGTGGCTGTGTGGCTTTCTATTCACTTGTTATTGGTTGGCAAGTCTTTGGATTGCCCTCGCCGCTACTGAAATTGTTTTGTTTTTTTTTTTTCGTTTTTGTTGCCCTATTTGAAAAGCCAATGGGGTCTTTGTAGGGTTTTCACTCCGCTTGAAAACGCACTTAATTTCTACTGCTGCTGCTGCTGCTGCTGCGCATTACGCAAGCCAACTTCATTTTGGTTTCGGCCAAATAGGTGAGAGCCATAAACCAATCGACAAGTGGGCGTCGTCATCAGCTTTGGATTTGAGGTGTGAATAAATTTATATACCTCTGTCGCACATATAATACATACATATATACATTTAACATATAATTATTACGAAGTAACCGTTTTGATAGTGCTTAAATTTCCCAACCTGCTAATTGCCAGGATATAAAATATAAATCGAGTCAGCGAGTGAAGTTAAATATTATTCACCGTCTGTCCGTATGATTTTCGTTGTAAGTTTCATAAATAAAATGTGGATTTCTGTTCGTTTATATTTTATTTCAGTTAATTTATGAGCATCATAATATGCTTTATGATCTTGGCATGTTGCCGTAAATTGCTGCAGTCAACAGCAAAAAGGGGGGAAATATTGTTGTTCAGAGACACAAATTAGAAATTTAAACATTTCAAGACCCTCAAAAAATATTCCATTGGCTGAAATAGAGCGATGGGGACAAGGAGTGGGCAGGGCAGGGCGGTGAGATCGGTGGGGCATGGAGAATCAGAGAAACAGATAGACATCTCCAGCGCCATTTTCCCCCACATTTTTTTTTAAGAGAGGTCGGCGAAAAATGAGGTGAGAATTAAATTTGATTTTCGGTTTTTTATGAGTTGTCAGTATTCCAAAACAAGTGCATAAAATCTAAGAAATTAGTAAGATAATTAGTGGCACTAAAATTGTTGCTATCCGTTTTTTTTTGGAAAATCCTGAACTTGATTAAAGGGTGACAGTTTATGATTCGTAAATTTAGCAACATTAGGTTGGATTTTTTAAGACATCACTATGAGCCTATCTTGTGAATAAATTGTAGAAAATTATGTATTGGTTTTATATTCAGTTGAATTTCGATTTCTCGTATTATATATATTTTTCAGGATTTTTGGCTAACACTTTCTCTGCGCTGTCCAATTTGTCAGTCTCAATTTTGGAAAGCGAAAAACCAAATGTCTGGCAATTGTTTAGCAGCTACCCACAGGCGCAAAGCTGTTGTCTAATTGCAAACTCTATGAGTTTTGGCACAAACATGAATATTCATAAATAATAACTCGGCGCGATCCCAATTAGGAATAAGCCGCTCGACTCAGCCTGATTCGTCGTCCGGTGAAAGTGGGTCAAATGAAATGGCATCGGAAATAGATTGCACGAATGATAAGTACTTCATATGCGCTATTTATGTTGAACGCCGCTACTGTTTTTATTTTCTTTTTTTTTTTGGCGCACACGAAAAACATGGCAATCTTCTAAATATAAAACGCGTGGCTCACTCGAACTAATTTTAAAAACGCTTGTCGATGAACATATTTAGACTTAGCCAAAACAAAAAGCGAAGAATCGCAAAACCAAAACAAATCAAAAATACGTTCGTTCATCTTTATTTTATTATTATTATTTTAGCCAGAGCGTGAGGGGGGAAAACAAATGGCTAAAATGCTCAATCAGCTGGCCGAAAATAGAGAAAACAGAGCAAATACGTGTGCCGCCCAAAAGGAAACAAGACCTAAATTGGCCAAAGTCAGCAGGAGGTCTGGCGGCGATCTCGCTATCCGCTGGATACGTCAGCAAACAATTAACTGCCGAGCGATCCGAAAGATACGAGAGATGCGAAAGATCCAAGTATCCGAGCATTCCAATTGGCAATTGCCCATCGCATCGATCTCACGGCAATGACGTGAAAAGCGCCGCGTGCAAATAGCTAAATAATTACAATATAAATTTTCCACGTCAAGTTCATAAATTCTGTGGCGCTTAATCAGCTTCGCCCGCTTTTGGATGCTCACGTTAATTTTCCCGCCCCAAAATCTATTTATAGGCTTTTGTTATTTTCTAAACGCTCGGTCAAGGTAATTTTAGGAACTCACACACTACGTACACTAATTTCCCAATGACGTTCAATTTCAGTTCTTTGCGAGATGGGCGAAAACTAAATATAGCGCACACAATGATTGGCAAATCACATGGGTAAGAAAATAGACTTTCGGTTGCATTTAGCGCTTTTTTTTCGGCCTTTTGTTGTTACCAATATCTCTGCTCGTTTTGATGGATTGGGCGTATTGCATTTTCCCGCTCGCTGAAAATTCGTTGAATTCCATTTTAATGGCTTTATTTATGGGGCGTGCATGGGCAGCATTTTCTCGCTTTTTATTTTTTTTTTCTTGATTTTTGTATATTTATGAGAGTGCCGTCTCCGGCCACAAAAAGTTAATCCCACTAAATGCCGTTGATAGTTTATATTACGATTTGTTGTGCTGGCTAAAATGAAAGATATTGGGGCATTTTAATTTTAGAATTGTGACAAATGCGCAACTTTTTTTTAACGGCTGCATATGCGACGAATGATCCAGGTTCTAGTTTTATGATTGATTTTCATTGTTTTTCATTTGGCTTAGTGAGATAGTTTTACTCGGTAGCGATTTAGTGGGCTTTTCGTGCTTAATTTGGGCTTTATGAATTTTTCACTTTATTTATGCAGTTCAGTTCTGAGAAATGAGAAGTTCTTGTTTTTATAGCTTAAGAACTAGTTAGTTAATAAAATCCATTAAATTTCTTCACTTCTTTCATCATCATTAGATAAAACACATTTGTCTGACGTTTTGCTGACCCAAATTTTCCCCTAGCCAGTCGCGAATTATTATGTTTCCTTATCAATTGGCATGAACGTCACAGATTATAGATTACAGATTTTTAGATAGCAGATAACAGATCGGAGATTAAACTGCGTACGTGTTACCATATAGAGATAAGTCGGGCAGCGTCACAGAAGCCGCTCTGAAAAGCATTGTGCGTCAATCAGCATAATATACACGGATATATGGATGTCACACGGCTAAATATAGGCAGTGTTTAGTATACCTTATAGCTGTTATAGCCGGCGATATCGGGAAAAATGTATATATCCGTTTGATTAGCGACACAAAAGGGGCCTGGCAACTCAGTCGGCCGAATGCGAACCAATATTCCAATAATATTGTCAGCTGCTAATGAGCAGATTCTTTTGGGTTGTGTGTAAGTTTGAGAAAATATGTATGTTTTGGGCTCTCGATTCTCGATTTTGGTGGCATCCGTGACACACTTCGCAGTTGCATCATTAATTTTCAGTTTTCGTTTCGCCTTTTCCATCTCAGCCATATGGATACTCGATGGCAGTCCCTCGCATCTCTATGCGGCTAATGACACAAAACTATCTGCTTGTGGGACAATGGGCCAAGGCACACGGCACACGGCTAGAGAAACAAATTTCGTCGTGTTTACGCTGCCAGATTGCCATTAATTTTATATCTATATAGATATATATCCCTTGCGATGAAAGTCGTGAGGGGGGCGAGGGGCGGGGTTGGAGACATTCCCGATATATCTTGTAATTTTTAATGTTCGCAGTGTTGTCGAGTGGAATTTTTGATTCAAACTGAAGTGTGTCACGTCGTTGGTGCTGTGCTGTTTTTATTGATTTAGTGGCCCATTTCCTTGTTGGCTCCTCTTCCATTCAGGGGGTAGATATTTTTAGAGCCCCCCTCCTCCGTGACGAACCAGAAATTGCAAGCCTATAATTAGCCCCAAAAATCTGGAGGAGCACAGACATCATATAGATGGACCGTGTTTACTTCGCACCCACACACACACACACACATTTATTCGTGGCTTGTGTTTGGATTTGTTTAGATGGGCGGGCAAGCGACGTCATAGTTGTGTTTTCCTCGAGACTTTCAAATTCTCATGAACTTGACGTCGGCAAATAATTAGCTGAAAGCATTCCGCTTGTTGTTCAATAATAATCAGCAGCTAATACTCGTTACGTGAAACGATATAAATAGTACGCGTGGGTTATATTTAGCCAAAGATACGAATACTCATCGCAGCGGAACTATAAACGCGTCTGTCTATAAAGTTTTGAACTCTAAGGCTAAGCCAAACAAATTGGGCGGAATAAAGAGAGAGAAATAAATGAAAGGTCTACGGATATGTGCAAAGATATGTATATTTTTTTGGTAGCCAGCTAATGGCTAATACAATTCAGATACATTTGTATCTGTTTCGGCTTCCTGGGTGCGTTTCCATCATTTTTCATGGCGGAAAGTCCGGGGTGAATGTGCCGTCGTCTACAAGTCAGGCAGGTCTCCCATTGGGGCCACATAAATCCCTTCAAATGCCATGACATGTAAATATTTTCCAAGTCTTATGGGCCGCAAAAGCAACAGTCGAAGCAACAACAACAACGTGGCGAACAACTCTCTTGACTTGCAGAGCGCTTATAAAATATAATTTCATTCTATAAGAAAAATGCAAAGTGACAACATAATTCGCCAGTTTATCATAATCAAAATACGCCTACATTGTTCGCCTTATTTTTTGTAGTTGTACTCTTATTTTTTTCTTCTCTTTTCTGTGCTTTCCACACGCTGGCATGCAAAAACACTTTACACTGGCACGCTTTAAACAACAAATCCACACCGCGTATATATGTATCTCCATGCAACACCAACACAACAATGACACAGACGAGTGTCAGGCCAAGTTGTGCAAAAATAACTTCAAATAGTTTTTTGGATCTCGGTGCTATGCACTTCCATCCATCGCTCCCCTGCAGCATTTACTCTATCCGCTATAAAGGTACATGGAATTTCTTTTGCCCCAACTGACAACTTGCTTTTCAAATGGATTTGCAGATACTCTCAGCAAAATAAGATACTTCACTTCTTGATCTAACTTGCATTCAAATATTATTAAATAGGAATAATAATCATATATTTTAGTAACGAATCTAGCTATGAATCTATAACATATATACATATATCATGATTAATACTTAGAGTATCTAACTCTCGACCTATTTGAACTTCAACGATGTCTCCTTGCTGATTTAGACTTGATTTCGGACACTAATCTGTTTGCTCCTGGTCTAATGTTGATAATCTCACGGCAAATTAATGCTGAACACGATGTGGAAAAGTCTTAACATGCATCAGTATGAATCATTGCGAGTGTTGTTCTTAATTAACAGCGAATTGTTGGATGCACCTAGCGGCGAGGACAGGCGATATAAATGTGTCTCAAGATCTCACTTCATGCCATTTCATTCAAGAGTTACCAGCCAAATCGAAAGAAGCGACAAAAAAAAAAAAAAAAAATTATTAAAAACCCGAAAGCTCTTTAATGAAATGTCAGACACTTAAAAGCGTAATTTTATTTTGGCACTCTTTGAGCCGATGTCGAAAAACAGGTCAAGTAACAAAGTGATTTTAATGCTCAGACAAAACTGAACGAGCGCATATTATACAATTCATAAAAGAGACCCATCCAAATTTGGTCAAAAGTAGGCACCACAAATTTAGTGTCTGCTGGCTTTTTATTATTATTATTGTTTTTTGTTTTCAGCCATCATCTTGTCGTTTCGGCCTTTTCGGCTGTTTTGCTTGGCTCCCTTCGACTGGTCTTAACCAATTTTGGGCAAACTTTGTGATTTGTGCTTAATTGCGGTTTTCGCTTCTCTCCCTCTCAGCTCAGCAAGCCATGTATGGTAGCATTTGTGTCGAGAGTCGTGAAAACAAGTTAATAATTTCATGGCTGGCTTAATCATCGTTGTTAGCCACGTCAGATTCTGAGCCGACTATTTTTAACAAAACATTTCACCAGGCAAACGTGTTGCGATTTATTCTGATTCTGTCAGCTAATTTGCTTTTGAACTAGACAGTTAAGTCGAAGAACTAAGCAAATGAATTAAAGCTTAAAGAAATATCATTTTTATAGTTACATACATTTCTTTAAATTATTTATTTTGCCTTCTTATTTTGCTTTAAATTCGTTCGATAAATATTTTGACAGAGTTATTTTCTTAAACAGAAATGTTTAATATGTATTTATGTATGTAACTTCCTTAACTTCCCAATGGCGTTAAATGTTTTAAAAATAACACTCTATTCACACTCCTTGTTTGGTCCTCAATTACCGTAACTATTTTTATCGCCGCTGTGTGTCAACTGTACAAGCGTCTAATGAAAATTTACGAGGCGCGCAACTTTGTTCGCCCGCCCGCCCAACTGCGTCAAACGCAATTCTGTGAAAGTGAAAATGGGGGGGTGGGAGCAGAAAAAAGAACCAGGCGCAGACACAGACATCTTTAAAATTCCATTCCACCTGTTGTGTGAAACTTTCCGCAGTCAAGGACATTCATTGCAGGGCCTTGCTTTCGTCATCGCAAACTTCCGCAAACACACCGATAGGCGTGCGCACGCACACATTCGCAGAATGGCAACGCAGGCGCGCTGTTAAGTATGCTATAAATTGCCGCATTCATTCATAAAAATTCACCGGGCACACAAAAAAGTTTACGCAAGCCAGAGAAAGCGAAATACCAAGAGAGAGAGAGAGGGAGAGAGAGAGGGGGAGGGAGGTAGAGCGAGATGGGGAGAAAGCTGGAGAATTTGCAGGAGAACAGTGCCGGCAATGTTTAGCTCTATCGATTTTCGAACTTTCCGGGCCGAGAGAAAGTGAGTGAAAGGGGTTGGAGAAATATCTCCTTGACTTTGAACCAAGCTAAGTTTTCCACACGTGGCACGCGGTTCAAAGTGCACTAGTCTTTATGCCAGGCACTCTTTTCATATTATTATTATTTTTTTTTTGCCTACCGGTTGACGAACAAAACCGGTAAGCATTTATCATCTTTGCCGTCGCTCAACCAACCCGATTCCTTTGCAAAGGCCTTGCCAAGAAGGCGTTCAAAATTAAAAGTCGCTCAACTGTGGCAAAAAAAAAAGTAAAAAAAATCCACAGAAACAACAACAAAATGCATTGCGCAAATGCGAATGATATTAAAATGAAAAGTTTGCCAAGTAATAAACTGATAAAGAGGCGACGTCTGCGCCCGACGTCGACATATCGCAAGAAGGTAACTTATTAAACAACATGGCGCTGGTTTTTGATACCCTCACCTGTGCGGACCTACAAACGGGTAATAATATCCTTTAAAGTCGGTTTGTTACATATAGTGAGCATAAAGGAAGTCTGGTTCAAATCAAGACGTTCTTCTTATTGATCGTTATAAGAAGCATATTATACCAAACTCTAATGTACAAAATATATCAAAATTTTATTAGAATCTAACAAGAGTTATAATTCAAGATATATTCTATTATATGAATATAATCTAAGCACATAATATAACATAACATTCGATTGTTTCCCTTTTTTGTTGATGCCTTGCAAGGACATTTTTAGTTCGGTCATGGGGAAATGGACTTTTCCTTTCTTGTTATTAATACACACACGCACTTATGCAGCGATCCAGTTGTTTTTGTTGCTATGGCAGTGTGACTGCCTCGTTGCAGCAGATAAATGTAAATTATTATGTCGTAAATTTGTTGACTGCCATGTTTGTGGCTGCAGCCTCACACTGACATGGCCGAAAGAGTAAAAATGCAAAAAAATAAAAAATAAGAACCGACTCCAAACAGCCAACAACAATGCGACTCAACCAGATCGGTGCAAATTAAAACCCCTGAAAATGCTTAATAAAATGCCTTGATTGAGTCGCCGTTTGCATAATGCGCTAAAAACAAAAGCCAAAAAAAAAAAAAAAAAAATGAAAAAAGAACGAGGTAATAAGAAATATTGTGTGGAAATATGTATTGAGCCTGGGCGAACCGGATGCCTAAGATAGGCAGCAACACGTTGATTTATTTGAGTCGGCACACGACCAGACGACAATGACATACGCATCTAGAGAGTGGCAAAAAGTGCAAGTTGCAAGTTGCTAGCTGCACGCTGCAAGTCGCCAGTTGCCAGTTGCCAGTTACCAGTTGCCAGTTGACGTGTGGGCCAAAATGGCGAAGAGGCGTTCCAGATCGAAGCGTGCCAAGAACGCCTCCGTCTTAGATTTCTCTGTAGCCTGTGGCGTGTGCCAAGAAGGTTTGCTTCCAACGCCCTTGAACTCAACGCATACAGTACATGTATCTGTATCTGTTCCTCATGACTGACCGACATTTGGCAGATCAGCGCCTCAGGTGGGTGGATATGTGGAGAATCAACAACCCCCGCATAAGCAAAAACCGGCCACAAACATTTTACGACGTCATCCGTACGCTTCCTCTCTACACTTGTCGATGCCAAGTTCGCACGCAGAATTTTCGCTTTTTTTTTTTTTGTGTGGATGTGGAGGTGGAGGAGGAGTATATGGCCCCACGTGATCTGCGATCTGCGGCCGAGTCGCGTGCCACATTGTCCTACACACCGACACATGGGTCACTCACTCGCACACTGAACTTGCTCCATAAAAAGAAGGCAGCGCGACGAAACACAAAAAAAAAAAAAAAATACAACTAGTAAGCAAAACGTAACCGATCTGCCAGAGAATGGAGGCGTTTGCCAATTTGGCTTGGAAAGTGGGTGCACTTAATATGCACACTTTGCTTAGGCGCGATCAATTTTCGTCTAGTGGGGGTGTGGGAACTTTTTGGCATACGCCGCCCGCTGGCTTTTTGAATTATCACACATAAATTTCACACACAAAGTAGTTTGGCCCGACTGCAACAGCCGCCCACCCAGCATAACGGAACCCGAAAAAAAAACAAAAAAAAAAAAAAAACCAAGCCGATGCCATCCGGAACCCCGAAAGACCTGGGTGAGATCGCCTCTAATTTAATTAGTTGCGCGTGCAACAGCCTCTCCCGATTTTCTGGGATCTTCGAGCTGCCGGTTTGGCGTTGCCCAGGGTCCATGGCTACCATGCTTCGGTTGGAACGCCTTGTTATTTATGCGTCGCCTGCTTTATGGCTTCCCATATAAATTCTCATTTCGCTTGTCATCATTTTCGGTTCGTTCTCTGGGTTGGTTTTCAGTTTCTGGGCGAGTTCCACTGATGCGTTAAGTGCATGGCATTTGGTTGCAAGTTGATGATCGCTGCAGGAAATTATGTGCATTTCGGTAGATCCATTTTGGGGGTGGCAAGTGAGTGGTGGTCAGTTAGAGCAATTGAACTTGACAATAAAATTAAGCCATTTATTGGTCATTTCAAAGTGAGAAAATGAGAATTTACTATGGGATTATTTCATTATCTTCAACAAGAATTAAAGAAATATACAGTTAACATTTATTGAAAATATTTATTACTTTGTTTTAGAGTTAAAAAAAACTTAATGTGCGTCGGCCGGGAATCGAACCCGGGTCAACTGCTTGGAAGGCAACTATGCTAACCATTACACCACCGACGCCACACTTTCTCACCGATTTCACATGTGTTTGTAAATTAATACATTCATACATTCAGTTAAAAAAAAAAAACATTTTATCAATTAGGACCAAATTTTTTTTTAAATACCAAATGTAGCCAAATGATTAGTGGTATTCGTTTAATAAAATTGTTTAGTTACTTTTTGTACTCTCCAACGAAATAAACGAAATAATTTATTTTATATGTTGTTTGTTCAAGCACGTGACATTTTTGAAAATAATTAAAAATAAAAAATTTTTTTAAGAAATCTATCAAAAAGTTACCTGCGTCGGCCGGGAATCGAACCCGGGTCAACTGCTTGGAAGGCAACTATGCTAACCATTACACCACCGACGCCGCATAATCTGCGCGCGCTAGTCACAGCATAAAAAGTTAGTGCAGACAACTAGTTGGAAACACTATGTTGACAACTACATCTGCATTATCAAGTTAATATTTGCCTGGAAGCAAAAGTAATTTATCGTGTTAATGGGGTGGCTAGCCTTGGCAGCACTAGTGTCGAATCATTTCTCTGCCAGCCTTTTTAATTGGTTCTGTTTAGAGTAAGCTCTTTCACTCGTCGGCGACAGGAAACACTTTGTGTAACTATATTTCTTATGAATATAATTAAAACGCATTGAAAACGAATAAAGCAAACAGTCGGCTGATCGATTCACAAAGGCAACCAGCCGATCCGAACAACATCGGCTTCAACTTGACTTGTGAGTGTCTGTCGCTGGTTGTTATGGTTGTTGTAATGGACGCCCACCCAGTAAATGTCTTTTGCTGTAATAATTTATTATCACATTTACGTCTTGGCATCGCCAGCAATTAATATGAAAAGTAAACGGTGGAAACAGCCACAGCAACAGAAACAGAAAATAGAAAATTAAATGAATGAATGAATGAATGAACGGGGCGAGGGGTGAGAAACGCCAAGTGATCAATGAACAAAAACCGAGTTGTAGCTCCATCTCCAAAGCAATATCTATCTGTATCTGAGGCCGTATCTTTTGTGTTGGCGTCCGAAACAGCAGAAACAACAATCGGCAGCTTTTGACTTAGTTGGCAAAGCGTTTGCCAATGCAGAAATCCGAAATCAAATTAGCCGCAACACACAGTCGCAGTCTGTAGTTTGTCTTGCGTATCTTACAGATACAGATACTTGTCGCGTTTGTTGTGCTGTGTGGGTTGCCACTGTGTTGTCCACTGTGCCGTGTGCGTAGGTCGCGCACAAGTCGGCAGCACCCTGTATCCGCGGCGCAGAATAATAAAATTTAACAATTTATTGCATTTGTTGCTTTAATTTGTTGTTGTTACTTGCCCGAAAGCAAAATCGAAGAAAAAAAAAAAACGAAAATATTTTTTCATTCACAAAACGGCCGCCGTTGTATGCAAATTGATCGTGTTGTTGTTGTTGTTGTTGTCGATGTTAACTTTAGTTTGGCTCTTTGCAGTAGCTGCTCTGCCAACTTCGCAGTCGACACACTTGGCAAGCGATGTTCGATGATTGCAACAGCAGCAGCAGCAGCAGCAGCAACAACACAGTAACTGCAACACCAAACAGCAACCAAATGAATGAATTGGGTTTGTGCCTTGGGCCAGGGCATGTTGTTCGTTGCCGTTTCGCCTCTGCCTACGTGGCGGCTACGTGTTGGCATAAATTATATATTAATGCTCTTTGAATGGTGGATTTGAATGGTTATTGGATGGATTAGGAGCTGATTATGCGAGATGAAAGCACCAGGAAAATTGATAATAAGTAAATTGCGCTTAATGATAGAAGAAGAGCAGATAGCAATCAAAGTGTTTGATTTAAAATATATCATTTGAAAAAAGTTCAAATTCAAATTGGGTTTGGTTCAATTTCACTTTTCTATTATTTAAATATAATATAATATAATGCAGTTCAATATCCGGATAATAATAATAATGCACGAACATAATACATACTTAAATAAACCTTAGATTTAAGAGCTGATTGTTATACATCAATATATCGCATTGAAAAGGGTATTCAACAACCATTTGGCTTTTTCAGTTTAAATCTCCACTCGTTTTTTTTTTCTGCAATTGCATGCACATTTTATTTATTTAAAGCATTAAACAAAGACACAGACATATGTTAAACTATGGCTGTGGCCCGTGTTGTTTGTGTTCCACTGGCGACATGCAACAAATGTTAGACATTCAATTTGTTGTTGACACTTCATTAGCAAACAAAAAATTAAGCGAACGAAGATGCAGCGGCCAAAAACTGGGTTAAATGTTGCTAAAATTAAGCGAGGCAAGCGAGAAGATGCAGCCAGCAGCAAATCAAGATATGGAAAGTACATCCCATTCCCATTCCGAATCCAAATCCCAATCGCATACCCATTCCCCAGTTGCAAGGCTAACCAAATAAAAGCGAGTATTGGGTTACTGGCCAACTGGTCGCGAAGTGAAAGAGATATCGGGAATTGGAATTGGTAAGGGCTGGGCCACGCGTTGTTAATGAAGAGGCTTTTCCCTTCGTTTGATTTTATGAATGAACAAACGCAACGCATCGTAGTAAACTGCGCCCACATCGCGTCGATGATGAAATCATGAATGAAACGAGTCTCGAAACAAAACTACGGAACTTTTAAAACCCCAGGTGCCAAAAGGGCACGCGAGTCGTAAATGTGGGCAGACAAATGCAAATTGATGGCCGTGGCCAAGATGTTGATGGCAAGATGCTGCCTCTTGGCCATTAGCCATTAGCCAGGCACACCGGAACCGCATTAGCATGTCTGAGATCCAAGATCCGAGATCCAAAAAAAAAACTCTGGTAACCGGAAAGTGCCTTTCCCTGCGCTTTGTCAATGCAAACAAATTAACTGTCAAATGCGAGATGCGTTCAATAAAAACATTTCGAATGAAATCTTGGCCATCAATGAAATGTTTCTGTTGCTCAAAAGCTCAGTGGGTAGGAAGCGAACTAATCGTCTAGAGAACCGTTTCCTCTATCGGAACTATCATATTTCAGGCGTTTGTCAACGGCTACCATTGTCAAAAAAAAAACCCTCCTTTTCTATTCGGAATAGAATTCTTACTTTAGTCGCTTTGGTTCTCCACGTGAAAGCGATCGCAGAGTATGTTGTTAAATATGTGAGAAAATGCACATTAATGGCGGGATTATCTTAACGTATCTTCGGCCATAAATGTATCTGGCACTAGTAAAATCTAAACTTAAGGTTTTTCGTAATTAATTTGCACTTTGGCGCTATTCATTATGGGTCGCAAAATCTTATCCGTGAATGGCTTATTTCCCACTCCTCCGCCGGGTAGAATGGGCTTTTTTCTTTTGCGGCCATTACAATTTTACGACTTGCCACAGCTGCAATAACAGTAACAACAACTACAACTAGCACTAACCACTTCTCATGGCCAGGCTGACGTCATAAATGCATAAATGCAAGCCGCGATGACATAAATTGCATTTGAATATTGGCCAACAGCGGAAAAAATAGGAAAAACAAACCATAACCCCAGAGTTTAAGTTGAGCTTTGGTTTTGCCGCTTGTCACGATGTCTGACAGCTCTGGGGCATTGATCGATTTTTGTTCGGACTTTATGGATTCTGTGGCAGAGAAGGGTAGCACTCTTTGGCACTTGATAAATTATTTAATATTTAAATTTGCACGTAATAGCTGAAAGCAGTCTTTTGAAAAAGTTACAAACAGCATGTTTATTTATTTACGAAATATATTTATTTAAATATATATTTACACAGCATGCTTTGAAATCAAACAAATGTAGTCACGATTGTTTCTAACGAAATTTTTGAGGGCAATAAATAATATATTAAATATATGTATAAATTATTAAAAATTTGTATAACGATTTAATATGAAATGATATTCATTCGCATCGCAATGTTTTGTATTTTTCAAAATTTTAAAAACATTTGTATTTAATAATTTAATAATAATTTAATAAACATCAATTAGTTTTTACTTCTTTGGTTTAAAAAAATTATGATTTGCAATAATCCCTTTTGTTTAATACTACAAACACATTTATATCTTGTATATTTTTTAAAATTATTTTCATAGATATAAAGTCGCATTATTTCCAAAATCAGTTGACATTTGCTGCTGCAGCAACAGCAGCAGCAAGAACTGCGGTCGCCAACAAGAGCCACTTTAGCATCCACGCGTGGGTTGCTCCATTCATAACGACCGAAAATTCGCTGAATGAATTGCAGTTTTGTATCTCTCAGATACACACGCCACCGACAACTTGGGCCACATAACGGCATCAAAAGCAGCCAAAAAAAAAAAAACCAATGAAAGAGAAGAAAGCCAACAAGTAGTGCAGCGGAGGATTAGGGAGTGGTGGGCGGCTGAGCGGGAGCATTCAATACGCTGATTGGGAAGCAGCGACAAAAAGTGAAATAAAACTCGTCGGCGATTTACATAAATCAGCTGCAAATTTGTTCCACTGTTCAAATGCAGTGTCGCCGTTTGTGCGAGCGAGAGGTTCGAGGAAGTGGCAACAGCTTCCACCAGAAACTCACAGACGGCCAAAAGCGACAAACAGACGGCAAAAAAAAAAAACAAAACCAAAAAAAAAAAAACAGATCCCAAGTCGCGGCTGTGGCCCAAAGTCAACGCGTGTCGCATTTGGAAAAACTTGCTGCTGGCTTGACTTTTTTTCTTTTTACTTTTATTTATCTTATATTAGTCTTTATTTTTGCGGGGGCCCGTTGGCAAAGTTAGTAACTTTGGTTACAGTTTTTCTCCATTTTTTGGGTCAAGTCGGGGAAAAAGGTAGAGGGAGAGAGTGCGATAGATACATAGGCAGGAAACACAGCGATTGCATTGGCATATGTGATGGGAAAAGTTGGTACTTTAAGGTGGTAATCTTAACTCATATATGCCATTTTATAGGCACTTAAGTGATAATTTTTTAACATCTTCAATGAAGTTACGAAATCGCATTAATCATTGATTATGCAAATGCTCTTTTAATTTGAATTCAATGCGAAGCTGAGAAAAAAAAAAAAATTTATTTTTAAAATTAATTAAAAAATTCTACATACCACATTCATTCCATACATATTCCATACCATATACATTTGGCTGAGTTGAGCGTTTCTGCAAGGCAATAAGTACTTTTCAGCAACTTTTCGCCCATCTGTAGTTTGCCACTTAGCCCATTGACTGTTAGATGACTAAGATGTGCTGGCACTGCCCCCATCCACCCACTAATTAGCCCTCCTGCTCACTTACCGGCTGGTCCACAAATTGTCGCGTCTTTCAGCATTTGACATGGAACCAAAAATGCCAGCGGACAGTTTTCGGCTTTTGTGCTAACGATATGCGTCTGTCCAAGCCATCAGTTGGCACCAATTGCCAAGGATGATGAGATGGTGGCGGTTGGCGGTGCCAACGGGGGTTTACGGTTGCCCGGCGGATGGAGACGCATAAATCTTGGTGTACCACCAGGGAAAGAAATGAAAAAAGAATCTACTTCTCTTTTCGAATTTTCTTGCGTGCGAGTCGAATGATGCCGAACCGTGGCGATATGCGGCATGGTTGAGCTCATTAGAAAATATGCGCGTAATTTGTGAGTTTCGGACTTTGAAAATGGAAAACGGGGAGCAGCTATTTTCTGATTTGTCTGCTCCCCTCCATTGAAATGTGTCAAGTGGCGTGAGCACGCAAAAGCCCCTTGATGATATCTTTAATGGCACACGGGGAGGACGCACTTGAAACTTGGCTACCAGACACTGACCACCAATCGAATTTTACGTAGCCCATGAAAGCTGTGTGTATATATCGCTTTATGGATAAAAAAAAACAAAACAAAACACAAATCACCAAATCACCGAATCATACAATCAAACAACAAGCAGCGGCACTCTGAATAAGGCAATCCTCGAGTGGGCAGCAAGGCGCGCGCTACGCCCACAAAAAGTTCAAGAAACAACTAGAGGAGCAATAACATAAAACTTCAAATCACGCTAAACAACAGCAACAACAACTGCCGCAATATCAAAACTATAAACGCTATAGCGACAAACAGCAAACAGAACAATAAAGAGCACAAGAGCTCATGTAAATTATTTGGCTACCATATTTAGTTGGAAATCTTGCGTGATCTGTGATCTCCGGCGATGATGATGATGGCTATGCTGATGGCTGCCCCTGTTTTTGTCGAGTGGAGTACCCTTGATGTGCGGTATGATGGGTATGATGGACAGGCGAGATCACCATGGTGAAGAGGGGATTTTTCGAAAGGTTCATTTTGAATTGACTCGCAGAAAAGATAATAATTGGGGGTTATTTTGTAGGAAAGGATCGCCAGTCATTGAACTAATAATTATATGGATATACATTTAAATATAGCAATTTATGTAATTTCCATAAAAATACAAAAAATATCACTTATTATTGATAGTTTAGCATCTTTTTCATTTACAAATATTTAAGTTTCTCTCTTGTGCGTAAAGTTTTAGCATCTTTTTACCTTCTCATATCCTTGATGATTAAGACATCATATCTTGGTAAACAATCTTCTGTAAGTTTCCTTTTTTTTGATTTTCAGCCTGTTAATCCTAAGCTGATTTCAAAATCAAGGGCATTCATTCAGGGTTCAACTCCTAGCATTGCAGCACTATTGTCTTCTAAGCCATCTTGGGCAGCCCACGGTGGTAATGGCCGCTAACCGCTAACTGAAACACCAGTAAGCCAACATCAGCGGCTCAAGCGCTCTAGACTGAAGCCGTTGGCCAGAAAGTGAAGTAATAAAATGTAAAAAAAAATAAAATAAAATAAAAAGGCGACAAACGGACGGACGGACAATGATGGCGGTATGTTGAGCTGTGACTGACATTTCGCTTCAAAATGTCAGCCGAAAGCTGGAACTCACTGGTCCGGGCCAAGTACGAGTGATCCAGCCTGCTGTTCGGGGGGGGGGGGGGGGCATGACGGTTCAAATGTGGCCGAAAACACGGCCAAGACGAGACCATTTTGTGCCGAATGCGCCATATTTGGGCCCAGCTGTGTGTGAATATCCATTGAGATTGTCATGGGACGAGGAACCCCGCGCGCCGCCGAAAAAGAAGAGCGTGATGAAGTGCAGCTGAGCCAAAGAGCTGGGTGCTTCATATATGTATATTATTTTATTTCATTTTTTTTTTTTTTTTTTGGGAACTCCGCTCCGGCTGAAGTTTATTTGCGCTACAGCACATTTGAGGCACCTCGAGATGAGCGGGCAAAAGGACTGACTGACTTTGGTCGTTAACCGGAAACCCCCAGCGACAGCCTATAATTTGCAAATTTAATTTGCAACACACGCCAACATGTGACCCCAAAACGGCAAAATGTTATAAATAATGTGCAGTTGCAGCTTGCAGTTTGCAGTTTGCAGTATCTGGTGTGCAGTATGCAAGTCTCCAGCGGATCGTAGGTGTCCAGTGTGGCTTACCTTAAACTAGAAATGCTCGGCTTATGAATGGAGCTCAGTGCCTCATGAATGAAATCAACTTTGGGGCTTGGTCTTGCTCTTGGTCCCCCAACACACACACACACACAAACACACACTACACACACTCCTCAGTCTGCCGCATGTTCGATTGCCTGCTACAGACAGCAATTTTTTATGCAAATGAAAAACGCGTTTTGCGGTTTTTCAACGAAAATCCAAACGATTTCAACTGAACTGCGCTTATGGTTCTTTTTTTTTCTATCATTCGTTCGATTTCGCTATATTTAAATGATTGTGGTTTTCGATCTACGTTTGGTCGAGGCTTTATTTTTCCCCCGAGGTTTAACTGCGTGGGTTGTGCCACCAGGTTCCGCCACAAGAGATAGACAGGTTGACCCCCTGAGGTGTGGGCGTTTTTCTATCGAGATCAAGAAGTCCACTTAACCGATAGCGATTGATTACGATCTCTAAGAGGAGTTTACCATTTATGGATGCGTTTTAAAGATGCAAAACTATGATGAATGGCAAAATGAACCAAATTAGGGAATTCGCGTGGCTCTAATAAGTAGCTGCAACTTACAAAATTGACATATTACTCTAGACAGCATAACTGTCTCATTCCCTTAATGAGATTTAAGCCGCATTTAAGCCGCATTTAATTAATCCCACGTTCTACGCTTGCCTTCAGCTTCTGAGTTAAGCTTGTATTTTTAGATTCGTGATGGCAATTTATTTCTACTTGAAAGTTGTCAAAAAGCTTACACAAATTATAACTTAACTCGAATGCAAACCACAAAAACCAAAAATCAGCCCACATGCTGCGGCTTTCGATAGATATATATGTATATATACATTTTAGAGTTCCAAATCGTTTTGATTTGATTTGGCCAGCGGCGCAGACTTGGCGCCAACTTCAAAACCGCAGGTGACAATGCAAAAAAAAAAAAAAGAGAAAAAATGAAGAAAAACCAAATAAAAACAGATAAACAATATAATAATAATCAAGTTGACCTATACGAAGCCATTTGTGGCACACTTCTTCGACCCACACATATTATGCTAATCATGTGTCGAACCTAACGCAACTTTTGATTTGAACCAGTTCAAGTTGATTATACTAAACTGGCTATGAAGAATAATCAATGGCTCCTCATGCCATTATGCAAACCTAAAAAAAGGGTGGGGGAATCTGGAGGGCCATGTGCAATCCATCAACTGCATTGTGCCACCAACAAAGCCTGGCCGGGAGCAATCACAATTTAGCCTCCCATGTAAACGG
This sequence comes from Drosophila melanogaster, assembly GCF_000001215.4. Lineage (NCBI taxonomy): Eukaryota > Metazoa > Arthropoda > Insecta > Diptera > Drosophilidae > Drosophila > Drosophila melanogaster. The sequence goes on along the minus strand of NT_033777.3, from coordinate 18,100,259 downwards.
CAATTAAGTTGCCGTCGTCGCAGTCGTGAACTTGTGAACCATTCCAAAAGGCATCATCATCATCAGCATCAAGTTTGCAAGTCTGCTGGTCTGTTGGTGTGCAGATCTAGGAGGAAGTTCGGTTCCATTTCCATGTCCACTGGTTCCTGCAATTAATCGCGGCTCAAGTGGCTCGCTGATTGCAATTAATCTTCATTAAGGCCACCGCTGCAGATTCGAACTGGCCGTTTCGTTTCCTCGGAGATGTCCTTTGGCCCAGGCATTTGACACAGGTCTACATAGCTCTTCCCTTCCCTGGCGAACTGAACTGGCTGGCTTATCCTTACAAACCAATTTGGCGATCGTGAGGTGTTGTTGTCGTTCGCCAAAACCACAACAGCAGCAGCAGCAACACCAACAGCAGCAGCAGCAACATCGCCAGGTGACCGCACAGCAATCACCTTAATTAAACATTAGGCAAGCCTCGCTGAGTGCCAAGCTTCTGGAGATTGTGTTTGTGCTTGGCTTGGTTTCCCTGCTACGCTTTGGCTGACTTGACTGCTGTGGTGTGGTCCATGTCAGCGATTTCCGTTCGGCACAGGGTAACAAAGGTTGTGCTGCACAGTGGTTCAGGGTCTGGCCAAATGGAGGTGCCAAGATCAGCCGATCCTCACAGAAAGCACTTTCTAAAATGGCAAGACAGAAGACAGAACTATCCACCAACTGCAGTTGCAGCATCCAATTGTATTTGCTACTTATTTTATATTCCAGTACGGATCCATTTCCTCTCATCACACACAAAAAGGAAATGGGCATTCATTAAGACCAAATTAGCCACATTTAAAGGAGAAACTAATGAGTTATATTTGATACTTTGTTAAGCAAAGGTCACAGGTTGAAATTGATAAAGGAAATGCCATCCTTCTTCTCGAATTTCCATTCATTAGTTCCTCAATGATAATAAGTTTGCTGTCTAGGTAACCCAAAGGTCACAGGTTAATTAACTTGATATTCTGCTTATTTTGAATAACTATTATATCTTAAAAGGGAGTTCTTAGGAAGTGTTCAATTGCCAAGAAACCAATGGGAAGGCAACTCCCTTTTCTCAGTTACCAATTCTGCTAGCAACTTGGTAACACAGAACTTGGCAACATTTAGAGCCAGTGTGCCATGTGTGCATTGAGCCCCGGATGGTTGCCTTAATTTTCTTGCAGTTTTCTTGGCTGTTGGCTTTCATTCGTTCGTGTTTGTTGTCGACGGTGTCAACGTCGCCTCTCGTTGACAAATGCTGAAAGGCTTTGTGTGCGGAGTGAGTCTGTCTGGGATTTTCATTGGAAAACGTGGACCAAGAACCGATCACCCAGGTTGATTTGACAAAAGGAGGCGAATGAATGGCACCCGAGTGATATTAAATAAACGGGTCACGTTATTAATTGGTTAACCCTTGCCAAGAGATTTATGAATATTGATTGCCAGCGAAGTGCAGCAGCCAAGATCGCGAAAAGTGCAACAGCTGCTGCATTTGGCCCTCGTCTGCAGTTCGCTCCCAGATTGAGTCAGCTTCCTGTCGATTAGGGTCACTCAGACTCAGCTAGTCTTGAATGCCAAATGCTGAGTATACTGAATGCCCCTCGGTCAGTCGGGGTCATTTCCTGGCTAATTAGTTGCCATGAGAGATTTGTTTTTATTCTTGCCTCTGCTGCCACTACTACTATTGTTTTTTGCTGCCTGCCCCCCTTCTGCTCTGCATCGGCAATTAAGCGCCGTCGCATATTTATGATATTAATTAATTAAGACAATTTGCGTGGCGTGTCTTTTGCTGGTGGAGAAATACGAGAACTGCGATGGGCTTGCCTTTAATTTGCCATATATGGCATTGGATCCCAGGAGAGCGAAGTTGTGAGCAATCTAACTTTGGATATACCAACTTTGATCGCTTTGAAAGCGCTGAAGCAGAACACGTAACTATATGGTTTTTGAAACTTTTAAGAACGTTTAAGCTAAGTTGTTATGTTTTGTGCTTAGCAGCACTTGGTATTATAACAATAATGAATTAAAATTCTATTAGCTAGCTAATTTATGTGTTAAAGAAAGACGAAGATACTTTCTCTATTGAACCAATGATTTTTCCCTAGCTCTCTGATCCCAAATTGCATTGCATAAATGCAATCCCTTCCGCTTCACGCTTGACACTTAGTCGCTTCGCAGCCAAAATTTTAATTGAATTTGAAGCGGAAATAGCGCCGTTAGGCCTCGATCGAAGCCACAACATATATAATATATATGTGATTTAATTTGTACGCACTGCGAAGCGCTGCTCAGCGCCAACGTGGCCAGCATTGACACACTTTGGGTGGTCTTGGCGGGCTGACTTAATTTTGGCAAGCCGGCCGAAGTCCCAAAAGAGTGCAGAGACGCGCAGCGAGAAAGATACAGATACATCACGTCGAGTTCGAGGCGCGTAATCGATGAGACGTGCGATGGGAGCCGCAGTGGCAGAGTGCGGTGTGTTGCATGTGTGAATGCATGTGCCACCTGTTGAAAGGGCGCAAGCCGGAGCAATGTAGCGGCGGGGGGGGATCCGGACGAGGCACTGCATCATTTGCGGCTGAAATTTCAATTTCAGCCTTTTGGCAGCGTTTCAAAAGAGCGCCCAAACTGACCGAACAACTCAAGTAGACGACGGGCGCCAAGGCGCCAGCGAGCGGCATTAAAGTGCGCGAAAAATCTCATTTTATTTCCATTTTATTTATTGAGCCATTAGAGAGGGGCGCAGGAGTTTCGCCTGTCAGCTCATTCACAGATTAATTTTGGCAATTTATAGCCGGCGAGATAGTTTTTGAGTAACTGCATCATGGACATATGCATGGAGTGCGTGGACCGTAAGTTATGTAATGAGTGGAATGGGGGAATGGGGGACGCCGGATCGCCAATTTTTGACTACCATGTTGGCGACAGAGTAACAGAAATGTCACGATACCCTGGGAAAATGAGCCGTCCGGCGTGAGTTATTGATTGGTATTTGTAATTGGTATTGTAATTTTTAGGCCACTGAAAATATTTGAATTAAATGCAATGCAATTGCAATTGCTGATTGACACCGAACATGAAGGAATTTTTTTCCATTAATGTACGATTTAATTTCCAATTTAATGGGTATTCATATTGTATGGTAAGTCTTGTTTCGCTGTGTGTAAATTCGTTTTTAATGAGCAATTTTATATCAAAAGTTGTAATCGTAGTTAATAATTTAGTTAGGGTCCGAGTTGATTAGTCATCAAATTAAAGTATATTTATCAAACCAACTACTTTCCAAAAGAATATGTACAATCTAAGGCTATTCTAGCGACATGAGGTGAGGACTCACCTGTGCCATTGCTGCCGAACCAGAGGGCGACTAGGTCCTCACCTGGCGGCGTATGGTGGTGATAAGGATTGCCATACAAGTAGGGACTCGGATAATCGAGCAGGACACGACGCGAGCCGGGCGAAGAGGACTCGGCTGGGGGGTCAGATATAGGTATATAGGTATATTGGTATATTGCAGTAATGATCGCTGATCTGGGATGCTATATATAAGGCGTGCGGATGTGAGTCCTTACCCTGAGCTAATTGAGCGGCATACTCGGTGGCCTTTTGCAGATTAATTCGCGGTCGCGGCTTGGCAAGAATTTGTTGCGGCTGCTGTTGCTGCTGCTGCGGTTGTTGCTGCTGCTGTTGCTGCTGCTGTTGCTGATGTGGATGTGGTTGCACCACAGTATTTTGTTGTGGCTGCTGAACGGATTGTTCGGTTGTCGGAGGATTATTCGCTGCCGCTGCTGCTGCCGCCGATGAGTCCAATAAAAGTTGCTGAACCTGCAGTATGTCTACATACTCATCCAGTTCCACTGGCGGTTGTGGTGCCGTACTAACTTCAGAGGTTGCCGCCGGCGAGTGATGAATTGGTGGTGCAGCATTCACAGTCTGATAGTAACCGAATGTGGGTCCAGATGCTGCAGGATTTGGCACCGCGATGGGTGGTGCCGGTGGTGGTGCAAACTGGAGCGGATTGCGACTGAGTCCGAGCAAAGGAGTTGTGGGTGTATTCAGAGAATCCTGTGAGTTAGCTGACGTAGAATTAGTTGCTGCTCCTGCTCCTGCTACTAAATTAAGATTTTGTCCGGATAATCCTGGCGAGCTGGTGGCTCCAGCGGATGAGGATGCGGATGAAGTGGCTGACGGATGCTGTTGGCTGCCTACAATCAGTTCATTTTGACGCCGCATTGTCAGCAACATTTTTGTGGTTTAGCGCGTTGCACGTCGATCGGTACGAAAATAAAAGAAAATGTGTGGAAAACAAAAAATTGAAACACAAACGTATTAACCGAGACTCCATTTGTTTGGTAAACGATCACTTTTTGGTTAATATATGAATTAACACATTTTGTTCACTTTGTACTTTGTTCACTTTTATTCGCTGCGGTTAGTTTGATTGATTCATTGAAAAGATCAAATCAGTCTTGTTCCATTTACTTTGATTGTATCTTGAATTGAATGAAGTTGTCGCAAAAGCTGGAAGGGAAGAGTAAACATTATTAATATTTTATAAAAACATATTAAACCGAAACTTATTATAGACAAATTATAACAAATTTATTGCCTTGTTTACCTCTTCCTAAAATTTCCTATTTCAGCTTGCAATTACTACATTTATTTATATAAATATAACACCAAAAAACATTTATAAAAATGTACACTACAGTAGATAAACACTTAGATTTCGATAATCACAATAAGACACTCAGAAAATGATTAGATATATTCTTAAAATTGACGCTCAAAAATACACATTCAAATAGATTTCAAAAATGTTGACCAAAAATATGCCCGGTATATCTTCACATTGCCGTCGGTAAATTTTATTTATTTTATTTTCTGGCATTTAATGTTTGCCAAAAAATCCGTCGATCGTTTTTCACTTGGTTGTTTTGTGCCTTTCGCTTAATTTTTCATAATTATTTTTGATTTCGAAAATGATTTTGATTAATTTGTTTTGAGCAGACGCGCGCGATAAAGGTTTTTCGCCGTCCCTTGTTTTATTTCGATTTATTTTGGCAAAAGTGGCGAGACGAGCCGTTGAGCCGTCGAAACGCTACTGGCGCGAGCGGTGAAAATTGGAAATGAAAATGGGAAACTCGGGCCATCGGTGAACAAAAAAAAAAAACATGAAAACAACGGCAAATCGGCTGCGTCGGCGTCGGAAGCATCGGAAAATGCCTGAAAATTTGTGTTCAGCTTTTGGCCATCATCATCTATTTGCCGCCCGAATGCCATGTCTCTGTCTGCGTGTAACTTTGATTCATATTTCTACTAAAGCATCTGCTCGCTGCCTCTCGTTCCTGGCCCACACACACACACACACACACACACATTTCTCTCATTTTCTCCACCGATTTTCCCGGCCGTGCATTTGTGTGGGCGGCTCTGTGAGAGTGAAAAGCAGTATTTCCGATTCCGAGCGGAGCAAATGTCAACAATTGTGGGTGGCGGTCTGCTGGGAGCGAGTGTGAGAAGCAAAGAGCATCGATGAGATGGGGGAAAAATACAAAATAAGTGAACATGAAAATGAAAATACTATGCCATCGGGAGAGGAGCGGCGCGGAAAATGTGCCACTGAACTTGCCAAAAATCGACGTAATAGTTGTGCATTTTGTACGTGCGTGTATTTGGCAAACGTAATTCGCTTATCATCGTTGATAAGCTCTACGATTTTCGGCTTTCACTTTCCGTGGCCATTGGCGTCATCACACGGCGTATGAGTAATTTATGATAATTATTCATACGCCCTGTTGTATCTAATCCTTTGACAGAGAGAACTACTAAAAGAAAAGTTGTAAACGAGGTATTAATTAAAGTTCAGCTTGATGTTCCAACAAATCAATTTTATTTATTTGAATAAAATAACACAATCACTTATGTTGAGAATTTTAGCGAACTAACGCTTTAGGCCATTTCGAAACCAAATCTTTAGATTTGTATGAAAACCTCGTTAGAATCTCCTTCTTAGAAATAAATGCGAAGCATGTGAACTTATCAGATGGCGTTACAGAAGTTGTTTACTGAAATGAAATCCTCCGTTAGCAACTTATCACTTATCAACTGACATTTGGCAAAAAGTTGTGGAATTCCACGAAAACCAAACACTCGAAGGGCCCAAATACCGAACTTTAGAAGGACCAAACAAAAAAAAAAAAGCGAAAAACATGCAAAACGCTAAATGCTAAAACGCCCCCGTTCGCTCCATCAACAAAACGGCAATTAGAGTTGCACAGTGGAAGCTAAAGCTTCGTCCCTGCGATGACATTTAAAGGTTAGAGGTTGCGAGCATCAATCAAAAGGCAGCTACACAAGTGGAATGGAAGTCCCATCCTGTGCTGTTCTGCTCCATTACTCTAGCGCTGAAACAAATGAGCAATAATAAAAATAATAATATTAATAATAATAATAACGAGGGGACAGCGCTTCCTGGAAGGTGGAAAAACCGAAGGGACATTTTCGTTGGCTGGGAAAACGAGAACAATAAGGTTATCCAAGCTGGACCTGTTGATTGCCTGCCTTCATTTCGCCAAATGTGCTCCACTTCTACTTCACTTTTCCTAGTGGAAATAATTTCCAGCGTGGGCGTGTAAGAAAATGCTCGACTGGGATGCTAATAGATGCGATTAAACGCCCACACTGTCAGATATTATTGACTAGAAGATGAGGATGAAGTTAAGGGCAGGGGCACAGCTAAATGGCAGATACGGCACAGTGGGCTAATACTGCCCATGAATACTGTTAGAATAAATGTATTCGGGAAAAAAGAAAATCTCTAAATGTTAATGTGTAAGGCAAAGTTGTGAATACTTTCTATTATTCAAAATATTATAATGTGAGAAATTAATCAATTGCTTTATATTAATCATACGCAGTGTGGTCATAAATATTTACTAAATTGAAAAGTTAAAACAATTACACTATAAACCCTATTTATTATATTATATACACTATATTACACGATTTGAAATAGTTAATAGCTGATAGGTACCCAAAGCTTTTGTACACATTTGAAGACTGATTTGAACCACTGTGCAGAAGGAAGCCAGAAGCTACTAGCATTTTCCACTCGAGAAGAGTCTCGGGAGAATGGATACAGGATGCTGGTGCCTTGCCCTTTTCCCGAAACGTCTGCCACGTGTGTGGGATGTCCTGCGGCTGGAGGCTCCTGTTGCTCTTTGGCCAACCCACCGCCCGCCAATCGATGGCAGACCAAAGGTTGCCGGTCACATTCGGATAAATATATGAATGGAATGGAAAGCGAAAAACTGAATTGAGCTTATCAATGAAAAAAGCTCCCGTTGATGTGTCCGCTCAACTAGAAGTTCATTCATAAATTTTCCTGATTTTCCGCTAAGCGAATAGAGCAGCTGAACCCAAAGAAGCTCGCCCTGTTATCCGGTTGAACTTTGATATTTCGGTATTCACAGGAGAAGGTCCTGCCTTCCGTTTCTCTGCCCCTTTGTGGGGGAGTCGCTTCAAATGTCAGCTGCTCCTGACTCCATTTAAACCGCATTATTTGGCCGGAAGCTTTGGCTGGATTCGTTACACCTGCGTGTTTAATTAGCCAGGCAATTTCAACTTGTTGCAGAAAATTTGCGGCTACCAATTGCCGGTTGACCTTATACATATGAGCAGCATTCCCCGCGCTGTGCCCCTCGCACATTCGCACACGGAACACGTGTACGTGACTTTTAACCTTTTCATGTGGCAGCGCTAATTGATTTGTTTTACGCACGTGTCGCTCTGCAGGAGTGCAAATACATATGTATCGCGTGGGCTACGCATACTAACGTCCTTCATATTTTAGGCCATAACCAGCAATTCGTCATTCAGTCAAATAGCTTGTGTTTGAGCCAAAAAGAAGTTGTTGCAAGGCTGTTCTTTGAGTTTTCCATTAAAAAAGATAAACAAGAGGCCAACAAAAGTATACTTAAAACAACCAATATGTTGTAAAAGTTTCATAAATCATTATATTAAGCCTTATCTTTGTATATTTTTATTAGTTTTAATTTTAGTTATTATTTCCATTCATATTGAATGGAGGTAAACCACGAAATTCAATTGACTTCTCGAACATTCGACGGCTTCATAAAAAAACCAGGTTTCTTTCGAAATGCAAATGGAGTCTATCTGCAAATGGTATTTGGCAAAAACAGCTCCTAAATATTAAGGAATGTGTAAATAATTTTATGCAAAATGATCTCATTCGATTCGGTTTGTACAGAAATTTCGAAGATGTGTAATCTTTTCCATCTCATTCATCATTAAAAATGTAAGGTTTTTCAATGAGACTACAAATATTGAATGAATTTTTATATTTAATAATTAAATAGAAAACAAATCTGGTTTAGCTAATGGCTAAAAACCTTTATGGTTTTGTGAAATAGGAATTTATGAAAATCACAAAATATTTTATGTTAATTACCTTTATTGAATTATTTTAAGAAATCATCCAATAAAATAATTTGGATTTACGAATATATGTTTTCGGGCAATATTCGTACAATTTATTAATAAATTAAAACTAATGTAACATGACCGTAATAAATTCGGCCCCGCTTCAATTTTCCCCATCATATATATGTAATAAAGCCTTATATTTGGCTTTCGCCCCAATTAAAGGCCATTAGAGGCCATAACCAAACCGACAATCACCCCTTTCCCGCTGTAACCATTAATATACTTGTTCAGATGTCGATGGTGGATGGCTGGGCAATATAGGCAGGGTCTACTACTACTACTACTTACCAGCTATAAAAAGGCAATCAGATGTCGTCGATTCGGAGGCAAGTCGGCGACAACAGAGCACGCAAGCGCCCAGAAAGCTGGTCTGGCTAGGGCATCAAGATTTGGGCGCGTAAATAGGCAGGATCGTTGGGATTTTCATCTGTAGTCCAACAGTCGCGCGGATTGCGGATCGCGCGACTGCGTTTGTAATTAATTACGAGGCGGGCCAAAAAGGCGAACGCACGCGCGACTCACTATAAACCGCAACCGCGATTGCAACTGCAACAACTACTGCCAACTGCGACTCTGAAACTTCAGATGGCCAAGCATAAGATAAGATGCGCAGCTGTATAGAACGTGGCCAAGTCAAAGGAAGCGACGTAGCTACTGCGATTACGCGAAAGATATCCACCGGCTGTAATCGCGATCTCGTTGGCTAGCGAAGAGTTGGCAACTAGTTCCCGGCTTCTTCGGTGCAGATTATGCAATTTTGATTTGAAACACGCAATTTGATGGGCTAGTCGAGATATTGGGCTACGGGCTATCTTTCGGCTTAATTCGCTTAACGATCTCATGCACAGGGCGCGTAAATCGGGGCTATAAGATCCCCTGCTCTTTTTTTTATTCTCGAATTTATTGTGCTCAACTTATTAGACGATAATTTCCTTCCGGTTGCGATGCGTTTTTTTTTTGCGATTCAATCCGTCGTCCGACTGTCGGCGGTATTAAAAAATACGGTTTGCTTCGCTTTGCAGCGCTGCCTTGACTGTTTTGCCTCGGTTTCACTGTATCTGTACCTGTACGTGGCTTTGTATCTGTATCCGTTTGCGATGGCAGTGTGTGAGTGTGTGGCAGTCGTGGGCTGATCATCGCCTTACTTAGAGATCTGTCGCCCAGTTGAGATGCCTCGTCTGAGTGTTGTTGTTGTTGTTCTTGCTGCCGTGTGTGGGCACAACTGTACATGCGGACGGGCTAAGCTAGCCGTCCTCGTCGCACTCATGACCGGGGGATTGCCGGTGGGGCAACGAACAACGAACAACAAACAACAAACACCACAAACCACACACACAACCCCCGCAACGCCTCAAAGTGCTTTTCTCTCTCGCTGAGCTTCTATCGCCTAGCATAAGGCTGTAACACCTTTGGATTACTCTTAAGCCGTTTTCCTACACTGAAAAGAAGTGTGAGTGTCAAAAATGTCCTGCGTGCCTTCATCTTAGTTAAACTAAATAATTGGTATTTCTAAATCCTCTTCAGCTGTTAGTAAACCAATATATGTAATATTTTCATTGACATTAGAAGAAGTGTTTTGTAAATAGGAATTATTTATTTATCAATAATCTTCATTTAAGTCATCTTAAATTGTTTTCAGTGCACCGGAACGTGCCAAGTTCTACGAGTGGTTGTGTGGGCTTTCCTCGGTCTAAAAGCCCACACATTTAGCCAACACTCTTGATCGCAACCCTCTTAGTAGAATCAAAACCCCCTCCACGTGTGCAAAACCCTTTCATAGGGATACTTGTAGAATCTGCGTCATTCAATGCACTTGTGCAAACAGACATACATATGTACATACATATTTTAGCCAGGATTTTTACGGATGCAGTAAACTTTAAGGGTTTTCCTGGAATCGAAATCCAAATTCGTCTATCAATCCTGAAAGCTTTTGCTGGAAAGCTAGTCAGCTAAAAATAACACCAACGAAAGCTAATTGGCTGAAAAAAGCTTGGGCCCCCTTAGAAAAAAGCTTTAGAGGCAACAGCACCCACAGAAACGCACACCCACACACAAAAAAAACGCCAAACACACATACACACACACACACATGTGTATATACAAAGGGGTCACGTGGGTGGTTTCATTGATAAATTCATACTTTTACCTCTCGCTCTTTCAGCTGACTGCAAATTGAATTGCAAAATACTGCAGCTGTGCTCGCAGAAAGAGACAGAGCGATAGAAAGGGTGCAGGTGGAGAAAGGAAGCGGAAAGAGATGGAGCTACTGGAAGAGAAAGAGACAAGGACAGAGCCCCTCTGTGCACTGCTCCACTTTAAATAATGTGGGTGTGGATCAAGCCCGGCATTAGATTGTGAATGAAAACTCGAAAAGAGACAGCGAAACGCGGCTAGAAAGAGACGGAGAGCCGAGTTAAAAACGCCCACCAAGCTCACCTTACACAGACACACACACACACACACTCGCACTTTGGCTTCTAATCATATTCATATTTTACCCCCCCCCCCCCCTTCACAACTGAAAACTCGAATTCATTCATTCACAAAATGCTTATATATGGAAACTTGTCAATTAGTTCAAGTGTCTTACACTGAGCGAAACCCAAGTCCCAAGTCAAATTAATTATACTTAGCCGAATCGCCCACATCGGACATTTGACATTTGTACTCTTATTAACTGTAATTGCTCATTCAGAATGTGACACATGCAATAGTAATAACAAAGGCCAGCACAATTAGCTCGCCACCTTATAAGGCTTATACTTTGTTAGGAAAATAAATTTGAGAAATGGCACTAGAGACAATAGTATGGCCCAAAAACCCAATATTAAGATACAAAATCTAAGATACAAGATACACCACGTTGTATTCCGACAAACTACAACTATGAATAATCTATGAATAATAATACGTGAAGTGCTCGTACGTTTTGAACTGCATTCTGTTTGAAAATGATGAAATATTAGTAATTAAAATCCAGCTAACAACTTTCCATCACCTTAATTTGATAATTATATTATTGAAAACGTTTGCAATTCCAATCATTTTGGCGCTTGATTGACCATGTTAGGTCCTTCACAACAACTGACGATGGCTTCCGTTTTTAACACCTTTTAATGAATTAATGAGAGACTCTTAAGTCTGCAAACTGACGGATTAAATGAATACCCTAGGGCTACGTCGACATCGACATCGTTTGTGGCTTCTGTTGTCGACTGGTTGGCTAAGAAGGGGTTGCTCATTAAACGACAACTCCTCTGCCATTTGGCTGTCAGTCACTCATTCAGTCACATACTCATTCATTCATTCATTCAGTCGCTTGGCAGACAATTTACAAAAAAAACGCGTTCCATTCATTAGCATGACTGCCAACTGATGTTGTTGTCGTTGCTTACTTGATGGTTACTATGGACAACTCCTTTGACTGGATTTTTCACTTATATTTAGTTGGCTCCAACAAAGTGTACGTCTTTTAATTGAATTGCGTTGAAAATTAGTTATAAACGCCCACGTGCATTCTTCAAGAGAAAAATGCTCATTTATGCTTTTTTTTTTAGCTATTTAGGTTTTTATACATTTTTGTCATGACAAATGTGTACGCATTGCATCAAAAATTAAAACTAAAATCAAGGAATCTATATAAGAAATATATCAACATTTAATTATATACCTTAATTCATTAGGAACCTTGTGTAGAAAGACAACCTTCCATTCGTGGTATCAATTTCCAAAATCATGCTGGTGGTCTGCTGATTTGATTTCGATAATTTAATAGCCTAGAAAATTTTCCTTTTCAAGTCGTAAATTTTCGAAAAACATTTCAATTGGACTGCGGTCTGTGTGTGGCGCTGCGGCATTCGTTTTCATCATCATCAATATAGTCAAACTCTATTGGGTCTAGATACTGGCGCATCTAATAAGTGGACATATAAAGGTGACACTTTTATTTCGGTCGGTTTTGCTTACTTTATTGGTGATTTACGATAACGCGTTCCATTCACTATATGCAAATTGCATTGGTTGAAAATTTATTAAAGATATTTTCCTTTTGTTGCTGTTCATATTTATTGAGCATTTTCCCAATTTATATTGTTTTACTAGGCTGGCCACACATGTTGATTGTCTAGGGTTTCCGAACGTATATCTTCGATCTTCGATTGTTGAACATCTCTCATAATAATCATAACTGAGGGATCTTGGATTAACAGCTTATAATTCTTCAATTAATAAATATGACACTGCCTTGCCTGTATCATAAATCTGAAAATGTGGCAGGCACAAGAAGAGTTTCACACTGCAACGAAGCGGAATAAAATTCCTATCAATTTTACATGGCAACCAAAAATTTGCAATTTCAATTAGTGCAACGCCCTTTAAATCATGCCTGCATTCACTAGTGAACTATGTCACATAAATCATAAACAACACGGATCCCAGTCGTTTTGGCCTGGCGTCAACTTGCTCGGCTCACTTCCTGTGCCCCACACATCATAAATATTTACAAGAGAACCAGCAAAAAGCGAAATTTAAATAAATAAATTGAGTTACCACCTCAAAAAGGCGCTTGTCAACAAGTTGTGCCCTGATCTCAAAAATTCTGCGGTGTAAAAGTAATTGTCAGTTTGGGTCCAATTACGAAAATTTCGCCATTACCTCAATTGTTGGTTCTATGCAAATGGGAAGTCCCCCCAGCATTTGTTTCATAGTTCTTCGTGGATATCTTATGGCTCTGGCGTGGATGATTGCCCCTACGATTTCTCTATTAGCCATAACCAGGGTAAATAGGCAATTGACTTGAAATTGGCAATTATTTTTTGTCTGTTTCGGAGACAGGCGAAAAGTTAAATGGTAAATAGAGAGCCCAGACAGACGTCCATATGTGAATGCTTGGTCTGTCTGTCCCTGTGCATTTTCCCCTTCTCAGCTCATGGTCTTAGGCTCTGACTTTGCCGTCTGCCTCGTGAAAACCACAAGCGCATTATGAATGAATAATGTATGAATGAAAATTGCATGCACGTGCCCGCGAGCTACAAAATGTTGCACTCTTCGCAGTTTTCTGCTGCCGATGATTGCGGAGATGAAGAACTTTGTTCGATTTGAACTCTGGAAGTAGTAAGGTATAGATTTTCGTTTAAAAGCTTAGGGTTTATTACCTTATGCAATCTTATTGCAGTAGAACTATTCAGATTTATTTATTTATTATTATATTTCAATATATGACAATCACAAAAGAACAGTTATTGAATATCATTCCAGAAGACCTAGATCTAAATCGAACTCCTTTCTTTTTTTTTCTGAATATAGTGGGTATAAAATTAATTTGATTTCCTTTGCGCGATCAGCGACCAAAGCCAACACACGGAACCGATCGGATTCGAGCCTCGCAAAGAGTTCGTCAAGTTCGTCACCTAAGTCTTTTGTTTTGCAGCGCCTCTGTTGATGTCTTCATTAGCGAGGTGCAGCGATAAGCGTGTTTAATGCTGGAAATTTGTTTTTAATAACCCAGAAGAACGCATTTAATTAATTGTTTGGTAGGGGCAAATGCTTTGTCACAAAAAAAAAAAAGCATCGGCGGTAGCTAGACGATTTAAATGCAAATCTGAGCTGCCTGTGAGTGCATCGGATCGTTAAGTTGCCTGAAGATATTCAATTTGATCACTTTGCTGCTTCTTAAGCATTGTTAGATGCAGTTATTAAATTTGACAGTTTACAGTTGGCGATAGCTTTTGATGCTTTGCCGCCGCGGCTACCAAATGACTTCGATTTGGAGCATTATCAGCCGCGTGTTTGAGTTTCTGGTGCAGCGACGGCTGTAGATGAAAGGCGGCTAGCCAAGGAAAAGCGGTAAGGAAAAGCGATTTCAATTAGCATTTTGATGGCTCTACAAATGAGCGGACAGAACAAAAATCGCCGCCATTGATAGGCCATTGATAGCACATCATAAAGCAGGCGATCATTTGTCCATCGCCGTTCATCTGCTTCATTACACTACACAAAAAATTATAGTGAATTTCATTAAAAATGTATGCAAACCTTATAAAATATATAGATTTAACAACTAAACTATGCAATGAATTTTAAATTGATTGTAGTTATCTATATATAATATAAATCACTGCTCTAATGCAAATATTTTTCCGCTTTCATCGGAGAGGCGGCTTAGGTTTGAGTCGCTCACGTTATTAAATCATTTGGAATTTATGATACGTCACGCGATTTTCGAAAGACACCAGCCATCAAAGTGGCCTCCAACTGAGCCAGCTATGACAATCTTCGGGGTAATTAAGTTTTTGCCAAGTGACAAATTAATCGAACCGCGCCAATTGCCGCAATGACCGTCTGGGACCGGCCCGCCTGGCATTAATCAATGAGATGTCAATTCGACTGTGACTCGGGGATGCAATTTTCCTTTTTTTTTTCATCCATATATTTTTAAGCATTTTTTGTTTTGTTTTGGCCGAAAACAAATGGCAGGCTACGATTGAGGTTCGAACGAACATTCAACGAACCGGCGACAAGATGTCAAGTTTTCGGTTTGGCAATAAAATTGTAAGCATTTATCTTGTAGTTCGTTGGCGTTGTTGTTCGTTTGCCTGTGTCCGAGGTCTTTGTATTGTGCGTAGACCCAAAATAGGGTCTTACTTTTCTCTTTTTGCATTACAAAAGTATAGAGTTACCAAACGATTTGTCAACGTTTAGCTAGTTATGCGCCAAACTGAAGGAAACTGGCACCGGATCCAAACATTTTGTTACCTCGTTAAGATTTGTTGACACTCGTGTTAATGTTTTGTGTTATTTTCGTTTGTGTGGTTTTTTCTTGGTTCGATGGTGATGCAAATCAACACGGTGGGCCACCTGGAAAGCCAGTTCATGGTTAAGACTTCGTGAAAGAATACCGATCCGTTAACGATAAATTGTTGAACTGAAGACCGAATTGATTGTCTTAAGTCGATGATCTTAAATAAAAAAAGTATATATATATATATTCGAATATTATTAATAGGTTTAAATGTTTACTTATATTGATAATTATATAAGAGGATAAAATTGTTTTGTTCTCTTGAAATATGTACATTATCAAAGATTGCTGTGAGTAAATATTGGTATTGATTTGATTAGTTAGTTTAAACGAAAATTGCATCTTTAGGGCAACAATCTTGCGTTGCTTCTATTTATCTGGAATCTGCATGCTGAATCTCCTAGCTTTTATGCTTCCTGAGATCTCGACGTTAATACGGACGGACGGACATAGCCTGATCC
Source organism: Drosophila melanogaster (assembly GCF_000001215.4). NCBI lineage: Eukaryota > Metazoa > Arthropoda > Insecta > Diptera > Drosophilidae > Drosophila > Drosophila melanogaster. The sequence continues at coordinate 18,084,479 of NT_033777.3, read as the reverse complement.
TGATCTAGAATATATATACTTACTTCTGCCTGTTACATACTTTTCAACGAATCTAGTATAATAAAGCAGAAATCATATTACTATATTATTTAATATGCAGAAAAGCTTTCGCATTACTTTATATAGAAAGGCGCACCTAATTAATATTTTTTGTAATATCCCATAATTGATCACCGATCATTACAAGCTCTAATTTCACCTTAACCATGGCAACAACAGCCACTGAATTTTACAAAAAGTAAAAGACAATATCAAAAGCAAGCCGCATCGTCTTATCGCCGTATTTATGGTCTGAGCGATCGAACTTATCCGACACAGTACACCACTTAAGGGCCTCTGGGGATTTTTTGGACCTTTTATGTTTAATTTAATTATGGTAAAATCAGCTGGTGCTAGGCTGCCTCATTTCGATTAATTTGATTCGATTCGATTTCATTAACAAGCTTGCTCTGCAAATCCACAAAGTTGTGGCATCGAACCAATTTTGGGGCTTAAAAGTCAAGAAATCCTCGTGTTCGCGTTCCAATTTCACCTACAAATTCGTTACACTTGGGACAGGTTGTAGATGACCCTTTGATTGCCATCACCATGACGAATTGTGTGCCCTAGTGTCATGTTAAATAAAATTGATAGAGAAATTAGGCAAAATGCTTAAGTTGGGTTGGAGTGCGAAGATGTAGCGGAGCGGCCTTTTAATTGGGTCGCATTAGTTTTGGACCTTAAGTGGTGCATATGTCAAAGAAATGCCCCTGCAATTAGTCAATTAATGAAAAACCAATAGATATGCGGCTAACACAAGTCGATAGCCAAAAAAAAGGTCTATCCCCCCCAAAAAAAAAAAAAACGTTTGGAAATGGCAACTACGCCAGTTGGTCGGTCAGTTGGTCAGTCGATCTCTGGTCTCCTCCGTTGGCCATAAATTAATAGTCCATTATTTCTAAATTTTGTCCACTTCAAACTGTCGTCGCCGAGTCGCCCAGAGCCAACTGACTGCCCTCGTTTGCATTTTAATCTCTTGATGGGGCGATGGGGGCCACAAATTAGTCCGGACCCCACTTTGTGTTGACTTGCCAGTGCGGCCAATAATTTAGGCCGACAGACGCGATCGGCTCACGTAATGTTGGAAAACGAAAGCAAAACTATGCTCTTTTTCCCAAAAGCCATATTTTTTTTCGAAGAGAAAAGTTATGTAAATCATTCAGCCAGGCGCACATTTTTTCAAAATTGCTTAATTTCCTTCACGTGCAAGTACGCATGGGATAGTTATCGTTTATAGTAGATATGTTATGGGATATTATGTTATAATCCAGAAGGCTAGACTACCCTGTGATTATCCTTTCCGATCGGAAACCTCATAAAACAAAGTTTACATATTCATTATGGAATAACCAAAATATTAACAATTACACACAAATTATAGTTAAACATCTATAATCTAGCTTATTTGAAAGCAGTTGTATTGCGCCAACCCTGAAGTAAGAGAGCCAAATCCCCAATGCCATGCCAAACTTCACTTCTTTTGGCCAGTTGGCCAATGGTCAGGAGTTTCGGTGATCGGGGAACTGAGCCGGACAGTCGGCAAAGAGCTTTGGGCACTTTGCGAACTCATTTTCCGACTCAATCAAATCAAATAATTTATGCCTCGCGAAATTAACTGGCCATGTGAGTGGAGGTCATGCCACATGTGAGGAGAGTCCAAGAAGCCATGACGGCAACTTGGGGCCCAAAGCACAGTTAAATCTTTTCGCTGGCCATAAAGTGTGTTGATTTTTCCATTTGCCAGACCCTAAAGCGCTGCAATGCGAAATAAATAAATGTTTGCCGTTGAAGGAGAGACCTCTTGGAAAATTGCCTGCAATCGGGGAGTGTTTGAGAATGAAAATGTGCGTTGCTTTTGATTTAGCCAGTGCGTCTTATTTATATACAATAGAAAATATAAAAAATTACAAAATTCATGAAAAAAAATATTTGTTTAGGAGTATATACAATTGGTAAAATTGTTGAGCTGTTATTCACTCAAAATCAAACTCGAAACCATCCTCCTGATATTCGTATTCGCTGCTGTCACAGGTGACCTGAACATATTTGTTGCTCTGCCAGTGATAATATTCCTCGGGTGTGAAGTTGCCCCACATCATGTCGCTGAACACCTGCAGTGGTCTGGGATTCCTTTCCTGATTGCGAATATTCACGAGCTTAGTAAGTTTCTCCCAGTTGCTGTGGTAGCCGTTCAGAGCCAAGTGCTCCAGATTGACGCACTCGGCGACCAGTTCCAGGAGCTGAGTCTCCCGCACAATCTCCCAGCCACTGAAGCTGAGCACCTCCATTTGTTGGCAGGGCATGTGCTGGCGATCCAGGAAGAAATCATTGTGGCACCAATTCTCGCATATCACCTTCCTCAGCTTGGGCAGTTCGAGGAGCAAACTTTGCTGCCACCGAGCTGGCAATTGAACCACTTCGTTGTTCAGGGCAATTCGGGTGATCCTTTCGCTTTTGGCCACCACAATCTGCTGGAAGATGGTCTCCTGATCTGCGTTCAATTGCCGCGAATCATCGAATCGCACGGATAGTTTCTGTAACTTGGGCAACTGCAGCACCTCCGATAGCATGCATTCTACGGTGCTCAAGTTGATTTTTAGCACTTCCAGATTGGGCAATTTGATGTCTGTGAGTCTCACACAACTGTCGAACTGATCGGTAATGTCAAGGACTCTCAAATTGGTCATTGTCAGACAGATATCCTGAATCCAGCGGCTATCCAATGGCACCGAATGGTACAAGGAGTTGAATACCAGCTCCTCCAACTTCTTGAAGCCACGCATATATAAGCCAGATAGATTCATGCAGGTCATTAGGCGCTTGAGATTGGGCAACATTACCGTCAAGTCGCGGATGTCCTCATCGACCACTGTGTTGGGATTGCCCGCCAATATGCAAGTGTCCACCTTGGGAAACTTGGTGATATTGATATCGCACAGGTGTGTGATATAGTCGTAGAATTCAGAAAAGGAACCAACGCCGTCGTGAACGTGCAGATCCGTGAAGCTATCAGCCATGTGTTCCATAAAGAAGACATAGTCATCGATGTCCAGGAGTCCAAGGAATGGTGTATTTGGACCGATGATCAGGTGCAGTCGCCTCTGCCAGAACTTGAGAATCTGTGGCATGAACTGTGGATAGGCCCTAGCCATGCGTACCTGATCGATCAGATTGTCGATCTCTTCGAAAATCTGCTCGAAAAATATAATGTGCAGGTTGTCGATGTAGTTCGGTTCAATTTCCTCCATCGGTGAACAGGTATTATTTTGCTGGGCAACCAGAGCGTCCTTGTAGAATGCGGTATTGTGCATTTGCGACATTGTATGTATTGTCTGTCAAATGTGATGACTGCTGTGTGTTGCTTCCTCGAAGGCTGCTGTTGGTTGAATGTGCTCTTGTTTTGATGAATCTAAGTTTTTATGCAAATTTAGGTAGTGCATTTAGTGAGGGAGTGAATCAGGTAGTAGTGGGGAAGGATTACCCAGTGTCCTTATCTCTTTTGCAGGCTAATCCTTTGGCAACAGCTGTGCCAGCTTTCAGTAGTAGTTACCTGTAGTTACCTGATCTGTAGGATCGCGCCATGATCGCGCCGGTCCTCATAAATTGCGCCGTCGTATACTGCCTGCAATTTGTAAGCCTGCGCTGTTGTTGTTGCTGCAGAAAAAAAACCCTATCTGTACAGTTATCGCTAGAGAGACTCACTAGTTTGCATATTACACGAACCCAGACGTGTTCCCAGCCAACTTCTCTAGCAACTGCCCTGTTCCAGTCCAGAATCTTGGCCGGATGCGTTGGACAAAACGTGGTCAGCATTCGGCTTTGCCTGGCTTGGCTTCTAGGAAATGCTAACAACTCTCGCAGAGGAATCGTAAACGAAGAACAGTCCCACCAAATGGAATAGAATAGAATGGAATGGATTCTGTGCGAGCTTCAACGATCTAATAATCAAAGCCATGTGTTTTTGTCTGGCAGCTTAGCGAGCGATTAGAGGAATCACAATCACAGAAGACACTGAAAAAGAAACTGCACAGTTTATTATCCGAAGAAATACATTTTCTTTTAAAGATACAGTGTTAGAATTATCTTTATATTAAGGGAGAAACGTAGCTGATGAAAACTGTCGAAGCGATTAAAAGCGAATCCTTTTCACTAAAGTATGTCCAAGGAATATATATGTTAAAAGTAAATGTTATAAGATCACAAACCTTTGTTAATAATATATTTAACATATAATAAATTGAAAAAATCATATATAGGAAAGTAAAATATAAAAATATCAAAAATTGAGGTACATTCTTAGTTTGATTTCCTTTAAAATCTAGTAAAATTTTGCTAGGATAGACTTAAGTACAATTATTAAATAATTTTTGTGAGTGTTGAAGAAGGTTCACACCGTTTCCCGGACAAACTTGTACAGTTGCCCTGCGTTTCCCATTGATAATTCTTGGATACCCTCTGTTGTCAATTGTCATTGGGTTGGCTTTTGTCCAGGGACTAATGGCATTGTTGTCAGCCTTGTGTGCGTCTATGGCCTGTCAAAGCATAAAACTGGGCAACAGACAATGCTGACAATCTTGAGCGGGGAGCCAACTTCTTAATGTAGATATAATGCACATTTCTATTTTGGCCCGGTTGGTGAAAATATTTTCATTTGTTCATATTTTTCAACAACTTTGTTGGCTACACCTCAAATCTGATGTTTATGAATTCTCAGCGACTCTGTTTTCTTCTTTTGGGAAAACGTTGCTTCACACGAGATTTGGAAAACGGGTTGGGGTATATCTCTGATGCAAATGCACTTGTCTCTGGTATTCGTTTTTTTCGGCTATAATATACTTTTTTTTTTTTTTTTGGTTGGTCTCTGTTTGACTGTCTTATCTGAGATCAGTGTCGATCAAGGCAGCAGACGAATTGGGAAACATGACATACCGAAGTATGTGTATGTATGTGTATATGTATGAGGGACTCGAGACTGTTTTAATAATTTTGACGTAATCACATCACAACAATCTACCGTGGAGGCTGTTGGCTTTTGACTTTTCCTGACTCCCAAGTGGACAGTTCTTTTTAGCCTCGATCTCTGCCTGATTTGTTCATTTAAATGAATTACAATATTTTATCTTTACACAGAGATCGTTGGAGCTTAAAACGCTGTTCACATACATATCTCCTTTGCATTATTTGCAGGTAAATAAAAATGAAAAAGTTGAGAACTTTCCAAGCATCATCTGCCTGAAATTCCTATAGCCATAAAAACCGGGACGGCACAAAAGGATCAGGCGGCGGCTGAAATACAGCTGCCACTGTTAAATCAGGTAAGCCCTTTTGGCCAAATTACTTCACACCTCCGTACTGACAAGCCAACACGATCGGTAGCCGTTGCCGCTGCCAGGAAAAAAAAAAAAACGTAAGTGCACGTTTTTTAATTCATTTGTTCTAAAACTTAATCAGCCAGTACGAAAAGAGGAAGACTGCGTTTTTTGGGCAGAGACAAGAAGTCGTGATTGCGCAACTCATAACTCACACACAAGCCAACTTGAACTTGGCTGGCTTTTTGTATTATATATATATATATATTTTTTTTTTAGCTTCTTCTTCGCCTTCTGCTGCTTACATTGTTTAATTAAAAACGAGGCTGTTGTTGCCGCTGCGGCTGCTGTTGCTTTTGCAACACGTACCACGATGATGACAACAACTGCTGCAGCAGCGCAACTGCAACACCAGCAGCAGTAGCGGCAGCAACATCAAGACACACTCTTCAGCTGAAGGGGCAGCACTTCAAGTGGCTCAAAAGGACGACACGTTTTGGCTTCTGTGTAGAGCCGTTGTTAGCTGCGGCTAGCAGTTTGCAGTTGCAGTTGCAGTTGCAGTTGCTGTTTGCAGCTTGCTGCTGCCATGGTGAAGTGGAAAGCAGTAGCTGCAACGGCAGCCAGAAGAGGCGCGCCACTTGCCACAATTACCGGGACGGGACTTTCAGCGAAACTCCGTAGTCGTCTGTCTGCGGCGGCTGCTTAATTTTCAGACAGCCAAGCGATTATATTGCTCCAGAAATATACGAAAATGATGGTTGAGATACTCTTTCCAAGAGGGTATAACCATTAGCTATTAAGTATTAATAATATGAATCTAGAAACAATCTTAACTTATCTCATTTCCTAGAAACTACCAACAATTTTTACGTTAGTTGTACTCAGGGCCATAAACAAAGGGTATTGCCATTACGATTCCTAAGAAGTTAAACCTAGACATGCATACATCCTTAAGTAACTTTTAGTTCGATCCTATCTAGGGTATTCTTTATTCGTAGTTCCCATTCCCGTTTGCTTTGCATCAGCGCGTGGTGTTTATAATTCGCGAATCATGTTGCATTGTTCGGAGCGTCTGTTGGAGCTTTTGCCTCGGGAGATTCTGATTTTGTTCCTGTTTCGTTGGCGATGATGAGGAGCTTCACTTTTTAAGGGGGCACCGTGGAAGCTGGATGGCACCTGGATGGCCCGACATGATGGGGCACATTTGCCATGTGGACTTGAACTTGGCTGGCTCCTGTGAGCTTGGCTCGGCTTTAACAATGACAATTGTTAGTGCCGCAGATCCACAGACGACTGCTGATTATTTTGACTTGATAACGAGCTAAACAATAAAAACAAGCATCAGTCCAAACAAACTGAACAAAACTTTTCGCCAAGTCATGTTTATCAGAAGACCTGGACAGAATTCATCCTCCAAGGCTCAGAGTGTGTTCGCATGTCTTGGTTTTGTAATCAATTTGAATGGCTTGGTGATTTTATTTGGTTGAATTTGAGTTTGTTTTGCAGCTTGTTTGTTGTGTTTACCATAAGTTGTTGCAATTATGTTCGCTGCACTCTGCATAAAAGTGAAAACTAATTGAGGGGAGTGGCCTGGATAAATGGCCAAAGTAAACAATTGAGAAATTAACATGTTCTATGATGCGAACTTAATGGTTTTCCTTTTGCTACCTTAATGTTTGGTAGCACTTTGTGTCATTCGACACGTTTCCTTCTTAACAGTCGTAAATTGGCGATCCATAAACTGGCCAAACAATAAGCGGCTAACAATCGGCCAACAAAATTGTGGACTATGATCATGAGATCTCCTTTGTCTGGCATCCAAAAAGCGATTTGCATAAGAATGCAGCAAACCGGCGAGGTGGTAGCTCCACATTTCCCACCTGCATTTAGTCACAAATGTTCCTCGGTCATAAAGTGTCCACAGTCCACAGCCGAATTATGTATCCAACACTTGATGTTGTCTTCCCCAAATGGACTCCAGATGAAGTGTATTGTGTTGGGCGGATATCTATTGTGTGCTTTTTGGAGCGATCCACTGATGGGATGATATTTATTTTAGTGCTGTTTTACTGCAAATTGTTTTGCTTCTGAATGTCCAAACTATCGATCTGAGATTTTAATTCCATGGTGCCTTGATTGTTTCGCTTCTGAATGTCTTAACTAGGGTATTCGTTTCAGCTCATTAGATGGACAGTTTTTTTAAATGGTCTTTTGAAGTCTTGGCGATCACTTAGTTACCTGTTTTGGGCTTACAACTTGAAAATTGGGTTCTGAAAAGAAATGCTTGACTTTGTTTTTAGTACGCAATCATGCAGAACCCATCTACTGTGCTCTTTTTTCCCAGTTCTCCATAATCGGTTTCAATTACTCACCCACAAAATTCCCAAGAGACCCCACAGACAGCGCACAACCCTCTGTCCTCCACACTCTGGATACTTTAGGTTTTCGCCTTCGTTTATCATTGTACACTTGACTTGACCTCCCGATTCAATTCATAAATCAACAAATCATTAATTTTTCACTCCTCCATCGAGGAAACTACACGCCTGAGTACCTTAACAATTTACCAATTCTTGGTCGAGTTGGAAAACCACACCGAGATTGGTAGACAAGGAATGGGGGAAGAAATGAGAACCCTTGCGCAGTGGGAACTCTTGGCTCCCACAATTAATCAAAGTGAAATTCAGAGTCGAGGCATTGAAATGGAACACGCACACCCTGATAATTTGTTTATTGATCCATTGTGTTGTTTGAGCTGTGGAGCAATATACGAGCATAATTGAACATGCTAATTAAATGTGGGATTAGGGGCCTGGGGGCCTGGGGGGAACTTGCGACATGGAAATCCATAAGCTGTGACCCCCACTACTGGAATTTCGTATCCTGTCGGTCCTTAAGATCGCATTCCTTCTTTTTTTTTCCTTACTGCGGCATGCTACGTAAGATCGCTTATCGTCGCTTCTTAATAAATATCAGTGCAAGGCGATAGCACTCACACTATTTATTATACAAACATATTGTAGATTGACCGCTTATCGACGCATATGATCAGCCGGGTATTCCTGCCACAGACTTTCGATCCAGCCAACCATCGACCATCGACCATCGACGATCGTCGATCGCCGATTGATTGATAATAGCACGAGATGCAGAACGGGTTGATCGGTGGAAAGAAGAGCAAACAGAAAACTCATTAACGCAATAATTAAGACGACAACAAGGTTTTTAAGATAACAGACAGCAGACAGGGATTGCGACATGCTGCAGAGTATTTATTTTCGGTATGTCTGCACTTGGAAAATATTTGTTCGAGCTAGTTAGGTGTATGAACAGACTTGTTAGCATAGATACAAATTAATAGATGGATGATAACAATTTTAGAAATATTCGAAAATATAAAAAATATTCGTTTAAACGATATTGCAAGTAATTCCAAATTTAGTATGTTAGAATTTGATAGAATTGAATTGATGATGAATTGATAGAATTTGATAGAAACATTCAACGAATTGCTAGAAAACAATTCCAATAAATGACTACATTTTAAGTAAAGAAAAGTTCGTGATATGTGACTAAGTTAGTTTGACATTTTTTTAAGTGCTTCGTGGATCTGGGCCAGACTCTCCGACGCTGACGGGCTGCTTAGGCATTTGTCCTGAGCGGGACACGCGGCGATTGCCGATACTCGATTCCCCCGATTCCTGATACTCGGATTCTGGGATTGCTGATTCTCGGTTTTCTGTCAATGTCTGGTACCTGCCCTCGGGCCAGATGTGATAATGATAAAGGGCTGCTACATCAATCGCTGACAGTTGGGCTACCACACTTTTCATTTGTCCCTCCAATCTTTTCGATGCCCGACTCTCTGCTCGCGATTCCCGATCTGACGATCTGTAGATCCGCAGATCCGCAGATACCCAGATCTCCAGATCTCCAGATCCTCATCCTAAGTACCACTTCACGCTCCGCGATGCCTGGTTGTGATAAGATATTCTGGTTTGCACTGCCTGCGCGCCGATCGGATCGCTGCGGAAAGAAGAGATATTTATTGTGAAATTGATTTTTTATTACACTGTCACATTTGCAGAAGAGGATCGCACATTCTTCTCGGTTCGACTGGAGGAGCGTGTTTAAAAACAAAAAAACAAAAAAAAAAAAACCCACATTCAAGACCGGCAGCAGCGGGCAATTTTACGCTTCATTTAGCGTGACGTTTAATTGGAAGTTGCTCGATCTTTCGCCGAACTCGTTTTTCCATCTTTATTTCCTGCAAGATCAGGTGGAACAACGCAGTAGATATGGTATGGGGCCGAAAACGGAACGATCTCGACCAGGTGATCACTATCTGGCACTCTCTCTTTCTCAGTCTCAGCAATTGCCATTGATCGATTATAGCGTTCGCTTTAATTGATTTTTGTTTTGACTCGCTTATGAATTTGGTTATTTATATAAATGTATATAAATGCCGTGAGTGAGCAGAAAATTTGGAATATCACCGGCTCATGGCAATTAGATGAACATGATCGGCGATCACAGTTGACCCAAGGTGTTGGCCATAACTGAGTGCATTGGGGATTCGTAGGACTGACTACCTCCTGGCGTTATTTAATTATGCCGCTGATAACATTCCGCCTAGATGGTAGCAATTATTCATCGGGATGTGGCGGTATGTATGGGTATGCATACAAACAGCAGTAGTTCGCAGCAAGTTGGGTGGAAAGGATTGAAAGGCTTGCAATAAATAAACCAAAATGATAAATGGGCCAGCGTTTTTTTAAATGTATTTTAAATGCAATTCGAATGCATTGGGTAATGGGTAGCATCGAAAGGGGCATCGGAAGCGGCATACACAGCGGCGCCTGTTGAGTCTCATTACGAGGATAATTTATGATGGCCAAGTGTGAAGGACGACGATGGCGGTGAACCAATGGAGAACCATAAACCTGTCCACAGAGTGGTGGGAAATAAATAATTTAATTTGTTTAATAATTTAGATTTTAAACGCTATAAATGCGAAGGAAGATATTTGAAAATACCAGAAAAATGAAATTATATTAATTGATTTTTCACATTTTATAATATTTTTAAATATTATCTAAAAATTTGTTTATTTCTTGTTGCACTTCGCACCCCTTTTGCTTTAAATCCAATTTAATCCTGGCGCAAATAAACGACATGCTGTACATACGTCACATTTCATTTGGAACAACTTAATTAGATTGCTAATAAGTCACCCAGTTGTGGCACACCACATTGAGGGGCATTCTCAATCCCCATCGTTTTTTCCACTTGGCGCCATTGCTGACAAGTGCTTGGGTGGCAACAAAAGAGAATGCCACATGGAAAAAGGGTGGCGTCCCCCCCTCAGAAATTCGCACATGTTTATGGCTTGTAAATCGTGTAAATGATTGAGGGTGCATCATTAGCAGTCACTGGGTGAATTAATGAGCACTCAAATTAGCCACACAAGATCATCACGATTCTCTTTTTAAAATGTTAATTCCAAGGAGATTGCAAGCGGACCATTTCTTAAAAAGTTATAAACTATTAACGTCACACTTGCATAGATTCATTTTCGAGAACTTTTTTTTATCAACATACTACTACTTACAATTATTTTTTTTGTTGTATACAAATTTAAACTGACTTGATTCTAAATTCTTTCGTTTAACCAGCTACTTTCTTCCATCTTCAAATAGTTGTCATTTGGAACATGCTGTGTCCCATTTGAAAATTACGAATGTTTAAACTGAACCGCTTATTTAAAATGAATGTTCGTATGCATTATTAACGAAACATTTATGAACCAACTGGTGGCCGGCTCTTCTTGTTTGGCTTTGTTAACACCTGCTGTTTACATACCGAAATCAGCATCTAATTGTGAACTGCCCATATTCCGCCTCTTGCATCTGGCATAGCGACTATTGGATTCATTATATCGTTGGAGCTACATAAATTAACATATGCTTTGCTCCAAATAAACTGACATAATTGCCGTTGAATTTATGGCTGCTGCACAAGGGTTTCTTTCTCTAAGACAAAGCCAAAGTGTCAAAGCAAGTCATTAGGTCGAAATTCTTTTTTTTTTTTTTTGGGACCTCTCGATTCGATTAATTAGATATTCGTATGCCTCTGTGCGTTGTTTTTGTTTTGGAAAAAATCTTTCACTTTGTCGCCTGGAGATGCCGACACTGCGATCGAGATAAAGAGATAAAGCCACAAATAAAAAATGCGATAAAATCTGATCGAAAATATTTTCCCCCATTTAGTCTTTAGTCTTCTTTGGCCTTTTAATTTTTATTCCAATTTGCATTTTATTTTTTTTTGTTTTGTTTTTTGTTTGAGGTTTAAACTAAAATAAATTGCCATCTAATATATTATATGGGTGGGGTAGGAAAATGAAAAACCTTTGGAGATTGTTTGCGGCAATTTTCCGAGCTAATTTGCCAATTTCGAGGCACGCCAAGTGAGATTGATCATAAAAATTGATTTTTTCTTAGCTCAAGTCGTGCTGCGGCATCGAAAGCCAATTGAATTCAATTGCCTGGTGGTTAGACGATCGCTTGGATAGAAGGTGTTGGTGTTTGGATGGCCTGAAGGTTCGAGTCAAGCCGTTGGCTAAGTGATTTGCTTGTCATATAAATATGTTTGATTTCCCAACATTTCCACGAGCCATGAAAATTTATGAGGTCTCTTACGGAATGTCCAACGAATGCTTAGCTACGATAATGAGGCTTGCAGTGAACTCTGGTCTGATCTTTATGACAGACCCAAAAATGTACCGTCCATAAAATAATTAAATACTACTTAAAACACAGAAGAAATACAGAAAAGGTTTAGCATCATTAGAGCCAAAGTTGTTCGTGAGCTTGGCTTTCTGAACCCGCATGTTTGGAGACAATGTTAACAAGGCTGTTATAGTTTTCTAATGAAGTCATTTTGGTCGATTTCTAATTGGGGAAACATCGAGCCTGTGGCTCCAAGCTCCAAACTCCAATCCCCAATCCCCAAGCTCGCTTTCTAATTAATGAACGATGTCGAACGATCGCCATGTACTGGAATCGAATGTTGCATTCTCCCCCGAAAACATTTATATGCATTTATTGATTTGCTCTCTTGCCGCGTCTGCTGATATATTTTGAATTTTTATGGGAGTTTAACAAGCCAAAGTTTGATGCGAGTTAATAACTTTATTAGCGGTTAAGGCTTCGTTGATGGTTTTTAGCTGTCGTGTTGCGTGCCGTAACTTAATGGCCACCAGTCGGAATTTATAACTCCAAATGAGTTTGAACTATATTTTACAGTAGTTTAAGCTGGTTTTATGATCACCATGTACCGTAACGCCATTACCGAGATTACCATAGGAGATCCTAGGGCCAACATTTCTGCGTCTCCAACTCTGGGAAACTTTGGACAGAACGGATACCAGCGCACATCCGAGTTTGTGGTCGATAAAAAATCGTAACTGACATTTTTCGTTTACGAAAATGTCACAAACTCACAGCGGGACTGTTGCCATTACAAGTGATTTAAATTCAATAAATCATTGGAAACGCTGTCTCAGCCGAGCTGTGCAATCCATTGATGGGTCCTCCCTTCACCATATCCACCTCGCCAGCCCTCGTGAATCTCGGAAAGTGTGAGTGCTCTTGGGATTGCAGTATACCAAAACCCATGGAGTTGGTCTTTCGCTGTGGGCCTGGCTAAAAAAGGTTGGCTGCTGCCAGAACAGCGAATAATATTTATGTAGCTTATTGCGATTTAATTACAATTGGGGGCATTCACTTTGCTTGCCCCTCGCCGCGGACATTATCTCATTTAAATTGGCTATTAAGCTAAGTGGAGGGGGTAGCTGGGGAATGGCAGTTTCGGATTGTAGTTTAGATGGTTCTCCAATGATGGTGAAAGCAATGACCGGGAAAAGGAAATAAAATTAGTCGCAGATTAGGTTGCCAATCATCGATAAACTTTTTATTAGGCTACAAATAATTGGTAATACTAATATAAAAACAAATCTGTATAATCTCTTGTAGTCTAATTCTAGTCTAAGCTATCTAAAGATTGGAACAACTTGGTGCGACTAATTTAGACATAAATCAACTTCGAATCGCTGCTTTAATTATTCTTATGGAAAAGGTTAATAATAAAAAAAGTAATAGCATTTTATGGTACAGTCATTCTAAGCACATAAAAATTCGTATTGAGTAGTTTGCATGATTTGAAGTTTATCCACGCCCTGAGTGGCTTAAACTTACCTTCCAGGAACTTACTTACCTGCATGCCTTGAGGACCCTGACCTGCCCATCGAATCGAATTGAACTCTTCTCCTTAATGAGAAAGTCAGATACGTGTCTCTCTTTGGTTTTTTGCAGCTTCAGCTTCAGACCGCACAGCACCAGCAAACTTTTGACTTTGACTCTTAACATATTTATGGGTTTTTGTATTGCCGCGTGCCGTGTGCCAAGTCAACCTCACAGATACTCGCAGCGCACATCCCAGAGATGGTTGAAAAACAAAAATAAGCGAAGGAAAATATATATATGTACATATATAAAGACGCCCATGGAGTGGAAAAAGGGAGGAGGGCCGCCGCCTTTTTGGCATTCATAAATTTGTAACTTCACTTGGCGTGACAATTGCAACACATTCGTGTGTACATTAGCCCGTCCTCCAGTCCGTCCAGATCGCAGTGCTTGGATATGTGGGGAAAATAGACGTTTCATTGTCGCCTGGCACTCGCCTCGACTTGGGATTGCAGTCGGAGTTGAAGTTGAAGTTGGACCCGACTCGGATCTGACTGGGCCTGATCTTCTGGGGATCTGGGATGTGGGGTCTTGGAGCCAGCGCCGCTTTTATTTATCGGGGCCAGTGCAGCGGCGTGTCCAAAGTGGAGGTCGCAGGAGCAGGAAAACGCAAAAGACGGAAAAGACGGAAAAGGGATCATCGATCGTCGCGCGTGTGGCGTTGCCCCGCAGCTGTGGGGATTTGTTTTTGGATTTAGTTTTGGTTGTGGTTTTGGCATTGGTATTGGTATTGGTATTGAAGCGCTTTTGGCCTGTCCATTATAATGTTGTAGCTTTCATTGTTGGCCCAGCCGGCGACGATAAGAGCCATGTCCACTGCTCCGCTCCTCCATGCTTACCAGATCGAGCTGACCGAGCCCTTTCATGTTCACAACATGTACCTTTAGCTAGTTTTACAAGATGTTTCCTGTCGTCGCAGCCGCATCGAATTGTTGTCAATATGCACTGCGAAAATATATGAAATTTCTTATATTATATAAAGAACATACATACTATGGATATACTATGGATATCATTCATTCAATAGATACGAATTTTCATGTAGTATTCTCATATTAAGCATACCTTCACTTAATATCACTTCACTTTTTCAACCAAGTTTATTTTATAAGCAGGCTTTAATGGTTAGTAATATATATAAATTATTTATATATTATATATTATATAAATAACCATTTGGCCATTTTGCTAAAATAGTATTCTAAATTTCTAAGTGCAAATGGGCATATTAAAATGTCATAAAAATTCAACAAAGGGTTAAATATTTCTTAATTTCAATTAAATATCAGAAATATATAGAATATAAAGATATAGTTATATCTAAATATTCATTTTCCGTGTTATTTCTTAATATAAAATGAGCATTTTTAGTAGTGTAGAATGAATACTCTTAAAATCGAGCAGAGACAAATCTCATAGCAGATACGGTGTTCCTCTTATTTTAGTAAAGATTTCGCCATTTCCATAACGTGGACATTCTTAATCATTGATTTAGACATACGAAAATTGATTAGATGCGAAGCACCATAGCAATAAGCGAAATATGAAATTGTTGCATGCTGGAATTTATAGAGCTCCCCGTGATAAATAACAATTTGCGGACCAAAATGAGAGTTGAGTTGATGATGAGCGCGCGACGAGGACACTTTTATGGCCAACTCCGTATGGTTCACCTCCGGTTCTTCCCCGGAGCTTTTCATCTGATTGCAATGGCAATGGCAATGGATGTCGAAAATCAGCGTTTCATAAATTCCAGCCGCAAATGGCCAAGCACTTGGTGGCGCAATTTATGCGCCTGTAATTGGCTTCCCTCCTTCTTGGACCAGAATAATAAAAAAAAAAAAAAAATGCAGCCCCATCCGTCGCCGGTTGGCGGAGCCAAAGTGAGACGACCTCAGTGCGTTATCAATAAATTCAAATTGACACTTCACACTCGATATGTCACACGATACTCGCCAGTCGACACTTTACGCCAAGAGTCCCCAATGAAGAACGCAAAACACGAATACCCAACTCAAAGGCACAGAAAAAGGAAAACTCTGCGACAGATATGGTAGGTAGGTATGTATATATATACATATGGCAGGATAGCAGATTGGATACATCCAACTGTCCTTTGGCAAAACAAAAGCAAAAGAAAAAGGAAGATATTCAATAAAAAAAATATATATATATGATTGCGATTGAACACTGCAGGTTCATGTAATCTCTTAGCCAGAACAAACTTATTAAATGAGTGCCAAAGCACCAAAAACCGGCCGATAACCGGACGCCATCGAGGGACAAAAAGATAAACGCGTATGATCATGTAAAAAAAAGTGCATTAACCGACCATCCTCGAATCGGGCGCCAGTGGAGAACCACCATGCCACATGCCACATTCCCCATGCCCCAATCCCCCTACCGCGAGATGGAAGCATCATTAAAACAATCTGCAGAGGAGCGCCGCCGTCAAATCAATGGAATCGGGTTAGGTTCTTCTTTATATACGTTCATATATATACATGTGTATATAGCATTTGGGTTGGAGGAGCGGTTCGCCGCCAGTGGTTGACAGGAAAAGGCAGCGCACCGATTGCCACTTATCGCCGGCCGGGCTGAGGTTGGGCATTTCCGGCTGCCCAATGCCCTGCAGAAAGAGAAAGCCGATGGCTTAATCATTTGAATTGGTATAGTAACGAAATTCGGGCTTATTAAGATTTTTTCCAATATTTAAAGTATTACTTTATCACTTTATATAACACATATCTTGTCTATCTTAAAAGGTAAGAGATGATAATAGCTGGTGATGATAATCATAAGCTCAAAGGAACTTATTACTTTCCTCTTATTACTTTGCACATTTAATTATTGCCAATCTTGGTATAAAATGTATAAAATACTTAAGCAACTACACATTTAATCAAATATATCTTTGAAATCCCTATAGTTATACCAACTCCTTGTTCGTAGCGCACTTTAGTGAAATGTACAGCCTACCCCGAGCAATTGCAAATGCCGGGTCCCCTGATAAAGTTCACATTAAGAGTCTCGTTTTACAAAATGTAAACATGTTAAGGGTTAATAAACATAAATAATCTACGCTTATTAACGGGGCAGCAAAAAAAGGGGGCAATGGAATGGGTTCGCCATACCAAGTTATCAGTGCTCGAGTGCATTTTGCAAAGGTGTTTGTCTGTTTTGATTGGAACAGCCTTTTTCGGACAGACTCAAGCGCTGCCGAGCGGCGACGACAGGGAGTGCAACCTGTACAGGACGACGCCGGGCGTCAAGCATCATGAAATATGTGTGTGCCAGCAGCACAGATAGCGCTGCCAAAGTGACTTAATTAGCCGGGGAAAGCCGAACGGATGGGGCCAACTTTATCGCCCTTTAATTAAGTTGCAGCCAATTTGTCAGACAATTAAAAGGGATTCTTTATTCTTTTATGCATTTCTCGCTTTTGTCCTAAGGATTTGCATAATTTGTGGCAGGTCGGGGGCGCAAAGTCCAAAAAAAATAATGCAAAACTGGTAGTCAGTCCAACATGCGGCAGCAGACGGCGCCACTTCGCATCACAACCGGACTTAATGGCAAAGCAACCAGCTACCGGCCAAGACTACCGACTAAGCCAAGTCAAAGCATTTAAACATCACCTTAGGCCTCATTAAAAACAAAATATTATGTAAATTTCATTAAATTACACACAAATCAATGATGGTGGCGTCTCTTTCACGTGGGGCAAGGAGTTAAGGCATGCCTTAGATCCATGGAGCAAGGAGCCAGTGCCAGTTTTAGTCAGCAGTCTAGCTGCTTGTTGAGCCAATGAGTATTCAAATGGACACTTGTCAAGCCATGCATGCGGCTACTAAATCATATTAAGACCAGACAAGGATTTCCAGACTGAAATTGGTGTAACATGTAAGCACTGGCCGGGGGAGGAGATTGTCCGCGGACGGGAGGTGGTATTTCGGATTGGGGCTTCTACTCATTTACTGTTGTGGTGGGGGGAGAATCCGCCAAAAAAGGGGGAGACTCTGCGCTACGCATGATGTTCAGTTGACACGCAAGGCGACACCAGTCCAAGGAGGAGGAGGAGGAGGAGGAGCAAGTGGCGCGGGCAGGGACGTTGGGAACATGGGGCGGCGGACGCAACAAGATCGCTTTGGAAAAATATATATTTTCATTTAATTAAGTTGGCTACTTTTCCGCGATTTTATTTCCATATGTCACTCGCTGTTTTATACTCTCGCAGTGGGTTTTTTTTTAATGTAACTGCTTTAATCTTTCGTTGGAATTTTTATTAAAATCTATTAATATCCATTGGGTATTACAATGAAAATGGCTTACCATTGATTTATTACATTTATGATTTAATTGTTGCATAAATTGATTTATATTTATCTGTGAGAATTTCTAAAATATTTTCAAATAATTACTTTGCAAGTTGTAAAATTATTAGATGGAAGGAATGTATAGGGCATTCTAATCTTCGTTTTACTTGCCTAGATTTTTTTCCTTCTTGTTTTCATTTTTCTGTGACAACGACTGGCGACGGGGAAATGTAAACATTTAAACTCCTGCTCCGCAATCCAACTGTCCGGCTATCCAACTGTCCAGTTGTCCGCTGTTCCAGGGGCGACGGACAGCTCTTGATGCTGACCTGACAATGCATCATCATCATCATCATCATCGCGGTTGCCCGAGGAGAGCGCGAGATCTCTTCCAGCTTAAACTGACGTGCCCCTGTCGCAACATGACGCAAAAACTCTGGCGGCTAAAACACAACCCGCTCATTAATCAACATGGAAATGGGTTGCTGGTCAACTGGTTATGCAATCTGCAATGGGTTTGGCCTGTTATGTCAATTTCATCCAGTCATAAGGTACGTTAAAAAAGCTCCTCCTTAATTTGAAATATGTACTTCATTACAATAAGTTTTATGACTTTTAAAATTACTTAATTTTTTCTAAATTAATGTATTATCATATTTTCTAGACTTTTTATGAGCTAGTCAATGCATTGTTCTAAGGAAAAACACCTAAGTTAATCTAACCATTTGAAAGCTATAAACTTATTATGGGGTTAATTATAATATTAACTTCTATACGAATACTTAAGTTATAGAAACACATACTTTCAAAATTCCAAAACTCTTTTCTCAGTCGTTTCAAAGTGGCCTCCGGAAGTCTGTGCCTCCTGCTGCACCTGAGTCTTTGAGTTGGCCACACTCGACTCCACTCCATCTCCACCTCCATCTCCACCCGCCAAATCTGCGACTCCATCTGGGGCTGGGGCTCCATCTCGGATCGGATCGGATCGGCTCGGCTTTGCTTTGCTTTGTCATTGCCGTTGGCTCGGATCTGATACGAGGCAGAAACATATGTTGGCCCCCAATCCGGCTGCTGCCCCTCTTGATTTTTGGGTGGGTATCCGTATCGTGGCGGCCAGCGCCATTTGAGATTAAGTAACATGTTTGCGGAGTCTGTGCGTCCGCGCAAAAGCACCGGCTCTAAACCATTTGGTTAGCCAATAAACGAAGGCTTATCTAAACAAAAAATCTTTAAATTGATCTAGCGAAACCTTTTAGCATATTTTGTGCGATTTGGCAGGCGATCAACGCACCGGCAGCACCATTACCATGGCCCAAACCCAAACGCAAACCATTGAAATGTACCAGCGACTCGATTGAGGTCCAGTTTTTCCGGGGCGTAAAAGAGTTGTTGTCTTAGCCGATGTCTTTCGCGTCTTTTTAGGCAAAAAAACAAAAAAACATACATAGTACCAACCGAGTCCCGATTCCCGAGAGTTGGCTCTGTAGGACCGTAAGCCGCCCCATTAAAAACTGCCTGGCCACAGTCATAAACATCTGAGCTATCAAATTACAGAACGATTTGTTAGATGCCGACGATGCAAAAAAAATAAAAAATAAAAGAAAACAATATCACAGAGCAGAAAACGCATCCAGAAAACCTCTTGGAAAAGCAGCGAAGAAAACAACGCAGTTGCTAATGGATTGCCTGGACTGTAGCGAGTTTGGGTTTGGGTTCGGGTTCTTCAGACTCTGACTTGGTTTCGCTGAACTCTAATAGCTCATAGCATGAGGTAAAGCTAGACGGAGTCTCTGCACTGAGAAAAATGCGAGCTTTCTTTTCTTATATTAGAAATATATATATATATATATAATATATATCATATATATAGATATACCTTTAGTTTATTGAAAATCATTGGTTGTAAGGCTAAAATAATCCAGAAAGCTTTAAAGATGCTATTCAATTTTGAAGATTAAGCTTTCTAATGGCAAAATATTCTACATAAAATAGCACTGTTGGATTTAATGTCGTTTTTAAAACTTAGTCGATGAATGAGCATAACCCTTTGATGGCATATCCCATAATTTTCCAGAACTACAACTTCAGATTGCATTTCTTTCAGTATCCGGAGGCTCGGAGGAGACGACGCAGCGTGTCGGCTTTGCGGGCCGATATCTTTGTTATAAATCTGTGAACCGAGTTCAACATGGTCCGGGGGATCCATGCTGGGTTTGTTGGTGTGGCCCACGAGGAGAGTTGGAGGCAGGAGGTCCGCATCTCGTAAAAAGCTCGTTTGTTGCCTTTTGGCACGCGCAGAGAGCATCTAAAGGTTAAGCTGGACAGCTTAACCTGACTCCACGGACTAGAAAAAGAAGCGGAAAGCTACCCCTATAGCCCCAAAGCCCCCAAGAACCCAGTGCCCAGTGCCCAGAACCAAGTTGAAAATGAAAACGCCATCATAAACGATTGATGGAAGCAATTTTACAACTTTATAACAGCAGCGTCCAACTTTTGACTGGCCGACCATAAATGTCTCGCCGAGCTGCCAAATGCCGTCCAATCTCCGGCAGCTGTCAACCCAAACTGAGATCTTTTTGGGGGCAAAGAGCCGAGCCTTGCGCCAACAAATGACATCATTTGCATGCTACCATGGAGCACCATGGATCACCAGAGTCTGAGTCCGGCTAAGAGCAGGTTAAGAAACAAAAAACTTCGGCTAGAGTGAGCCATTAACAGTGCTTTACAGCTGGGAGCTCCGTTTAATTGTTGTCCGCGTTCGGGGCCGAAAAATCAATAGTTGTCTGTTCCGCCTGCTGGGAGCGAAAGAGGCCCGCCTCGTAAATAAATTGTTTCCTAGCCTTTTTGGACGTCTTTTCCCAGTTTATGGCTTAGACAAAAGCGGCCGTTTGGAGCTTTCTGACTTTTATGGCTACTGCTGGTGCTCGGTCACTCAAAAAATCCATCCACTGCCAGTCAAAAGTCACAGCTCACGGTTGACTGACTGACTGGCGACTGGAGGGACCCAAAAGCTGGAGTGGAAGTACGAGTATCTCACATCAGCGTTTTCGAAGGGGAAATATCTATGAGATGCATTTCGAAATCCGAAAAAAGTCGGAAAAGTAGGGGAAAGTGCCCGAGAGAGAGAGAGAGCGCGCGATCAATGTGGGTGTGGGGAGTTTTCAAGCTGTCGTGGTGAAGAGCAACGATCGAGACATTGGCTGATCGCCACTTGAATTGGAATCCAATTCGAAACGGAGTTTGAATGGGTTTCTGGTTGGAAACTTAGCATAGAACAGTTTTCATTAGAAAACAACTTGCTGATCAAAGTTTATAAAGATCCATATAGATATATAGATAAAGACATGTAAATTGAATTGAAAATCCTTAGAAAAAAAATCCCCGAAAAAATCCCCCGGCTACGACCTTATAACACCGGAAATGATCATCCAGCTGCCACATTCTGCAGTTCGCTACATAACCAAGCTCTTTAATGCCATCACCAAACTTGGTTACTTTCCACAACGATGGAAGATGATGAAGATCATAATGATTCCAAAGCCTGGTAAGAACCACACAGTCGCTTCATCTTACAGACCAATAAGTCTACTCTCATGCATTTCGAAACTATTCGAAAAATGCCTGCTGATCCGACTTAATCAACATCTGATATACCACAATATAATCCCAGCCCACCAATTTGGATTTCGCGAAAGCCACGGAACCATTGAACAGGTGAATCGTATTACAACGGAAATAAGAACTGCATTTGAATATCGCGAATACTGTACAGCAGTATTTTTAGACGTATCCCAAGCATTCGACAAAGTCTGGCTCGACGGCCTAATGTTTAAAATTAAAACATCCCTACCCGAAAGCACACACAAACTTCTAAAGTCTTACCTCTATGACAGAAAGTTTGCAGTGCGGTGCAACACTGCCACTTCCACTGTTCATACAATTGAGGCTGGAGTCCCCCAAGGCAGCGTTCTTGGGCCAACCTTATACCTCATCTATACAGCCGACATCCCTACAAATAGTCGCTTAACGGTATCCACATTTGCCGACGATACAGCTATCCTTAGCCGTTCAAGGTCCCCTATCCAAGCTACAGCACAGTTGGCACTGTACCTCATCGACATTGAGAAGTGGCTCTCTGACTGGCGAATAAAAGTAAACGAGCAAAAATGCAAGCACGTGACGTTTACGCTAAACAGACAAGACTGTCCTCCGCTCTTGTTGAACAGCATACCACTCCCGAAAGCAGACGAGGTAACGTACCTAGGAGTACACCTAGACAGAAGACTCACATGGCGCAGGCACATTGAAGCCAAAAAAACCCAACTTAAACTCAAAGCCAACAACTTACACTGGCTCATCAACTCTGGTTCTCCGCTCAGCCTAGATCACAAGGTCTTGCTCTACAATTCTATATTGAAACCAATCTGGACCTATGGCTCACAGTTATGGGGCAATGCCAGCAACAGCAATATTGACATCATTCAGCGAGCACAATCAAAGATTCTGAGAACCATCACTGGGGCACCGTGGTACGTTCGGAGTGAAAACATCCAAAGAGACTTAAATATCCCATCAGTTACCAACGCAATCACGGAACTTAAGGAAAAATACCATAGCAAGCTTCACACGCACCCCAACCACCTAGCGCGAGGTCTAATCCAGCTCAGCAGCCGTTCCCGTCTCCGGCGAAAGGACCTACCAACCCAGCGAATAAATTATTAGGGCCGTTTAAACATAGAACAGTTGGAAAAATAATACAACTGTTCAAAAAATACTTGTTATAGTTAAGATTTTTAAACTTATTGTTAGTTCTTATACAAGAAGATTCAATAAATAAAAGCAAAGTAAAATAAAAAAAAAAAAAAAAAAAAAAAAAAATCCTTAGGTTAGAACTTTTAAAACTGATACAAACCACTTTGAGTAGATTTATTATAAAATAAATCCTACATGTTGTTGTTTATTTCTTGAAAAGTTCGATAAATATATTTGACAAATACAATTAATTGGACAAAAGTCCTGTGAATTGTATATATGTACATATCTTTGTAAAGGTAGTCTATTCGTTAATCAAAATTCAGACGTTTTCTTCTACTGGCATTAACCCTTCCTGAAAACTTCAGTGAGTAATGGCAAGTGGTCAGCAATTCACTTTCATTTAAAGCAACTAGCAGCGGCGCCGGCGCCGTTTGTCAATGGATCTGTCTGCGAAATACGATCGCGGATAATCAAGCCTAATCAGTGACTAACCCTAGCGAAGAACATGTATTTTCACGCCATTAAATTAGCAAAGGAATGCGGAACATCCAAGTCTGGCTGGTGCGACGAGTAAGTGACCAGCAACTAGTTTCCAGTAGTAATACAAAACGTGAATGCAACTGCAACTGCAACGCCAGCGTCTGCAATTCACTTTGTTTAATGTGCTGCCTTTTGGTTTTTGAAGAAGTTTTGCCCTCAGCTACTTACAGACAATCAGCACGAGGCCGGAGACCCTCAGTCCCCACTTCCCGTGCCCAGAGTTGTCCAGTTCCCGGCTCCACCAATAATTCCTCCGCTGTTATCCACCATTAGAATTTGTCTCTGCGGCTGCCGGCGGCTTTGCGCACGCGCCATGGATGAGGATTAGGCTCGAGATCGGGGAAAGGGAACTCTAGCTGAAACGTAACCAAGAACGGGCTAAATTTAGTGGGTATTCCAAGAATACGAGGGTGTACAAGGCTGTGAGAGAAGCATGTATCTACTGACTAATTTTGTTTGATTTCGATAGGCCTAGGATAAGATTAGGATAAGGTCTGATTGATAGAGGATTAATTTAAGTGTTTGTTTAAGTAGAGTACCAGGTACCTTTGCAGTCGCTATCCATTCGCTATATATTCCATCTAACTTACTCCCATTCCCGAAGTGCATTGCACGAGATGCTGGCAGCCAAATCCATTCAACTGGGCTGGCTGTTTGTTATGTGCACTCTGTCGCCGGCGGTAGAATTATGCTCAAAGTGTTAATCAGGAAATCGTTGCATGTGCTCCCAACCGAACTCCTCCTCGATGGAACTCGGACTGCGATTTGGATAGTCTCTATGAGTTCGGACAGTTTGTACCCTTATAATAATGGCGTCTGCTCTACTGATTACCGACCGGCTGACTAGAGGGAACTACTTATCAATTGAAGCCGCCGCAGTGAAAGTGGAGCGATGTTAAAGGAGTCATAAGCCCATTATCGGATTTATGAACAAACCGACTACTGTGTGGAACGGAACGCCCACTCCAATAGTAATAAAGCAGCAATGATGGTGATGATCATAAATCAGGATCAACAAGCCATGATTGAAGCACAGAACCATGATCGAGCCACAGCAAATCAATTGGGATGACAGTTTTACAGCGATCAAAACAAAACCAAAACAAGCCAAAGGGTCAAAACAAAAAAAATAAGAAAAAAAGAGGCTGTGACCGCACCCAGATATCTCCAGAGACACTAAACTAGTTGAATTTCAATTAACAATAAAATTGAATCATAAATTGGACAAAGGCCACACGCAACCCGCAGCATTCAGCAGTGACGATTGTTATGATCGGCTGCTGTCCCCCAGACAAAAAAAAAAAAAAAAAAAAAAGAAAAGATCGAGATTGCTGGTGGTCCATTGGAAAATGAAGTTAAGATAGCCAGTGGGGGAAACGTTAGAAGAAATCGAATTGAATTATCAAACGCGACAAGGAAAGTGGTCGCATGGCATCCAGGTTGTAACGATCGTTGGCAGCGACACCTCAACAGCGCCGCACCACCAAACTAACAAACCACCAACCGCCGGTGGATCAATGATCACAATTCGGTGGATTGCTGGATCGAATCTCCAGGCAGTGTGTGTGTGTGGCCCAGCTTTAAAATGTCACATAAACTTGAACGCTGATTAGCACAACAAAGTCGGTGCATGACGACGGGAGGATTAGGGTCTATATAGCCATCCAAATCGGCTGGCGGTCGGTTCTCCCGCCCGATTTACTATATAAATCAAAGAGACCAAAAGCTCCACGATCCATTGTTTACACATTGTGCGTCACCGACATTTTGGTGGCACTAACTCATTTGACTTTGAGTAGCCGACCAATTCGGTGTTATGACAATACTTTAGTCGCTCCTCAGATGTGTGGGGTCCCAAAAGACCACCCAATGCGGTGAAATTTCCAAGACTTTAATATAGACCGCTTAGAATTGGTTTACAATCGAGATACTTGGGAATCAAAGAACGCAGCTTAGCTTTTTGTTCCAAAAAAAAAAAAAAAGTAAATTAATGCAGAATCTATTCAGGTTGCGAAATATTCAAATTTAAGCTTATTTAAGACTTTTTAATATGTTAATAAATTGAAATAAATTCGTTCATATCTATATTTTGATTAATTGCGTCTTGATGACAAAATTGAGACTAGCAATGGATATTGATCGCATTCGCTGTTATCTTGGCAGATCATTATTTTAATTTCGTACGACAAACTGGCGTGCTGAATGAGGAAGTTAATTTCGATTTCGAAGCCCAAAGCTAGACAAAGTTGGTATTAATTTTTAATTGATCAATTATGTTTTGGCGGCAACAACAAGCAAGTGCAACAGTAATAACAGCGCAACAGTAGGAAACAGTTGTTGCGGCTGCAACAACAAGCCCAAACAACCCAAAGTGGCACAGCTCAGGGAAAACATAACGCCGAACGATGGATGCTGTTGCTGATCATAATCGCAACGATTTAAGTGATTGCCATTCCAGCGTCTGGGATTCCACGGTATTGGGGTGGAGTGCCAGTGCCAGGGCAGGATTGGGTTGGCACTACACAGCAAAAAATTAATTCGAATATTTAAGAAGCATTTGAGAGTTTGAAGCAGATATCTTTAAGATATACTTTGTTGTTTCACAAGTGCTCTTCTGCGGTTTTATTACCACCACTTTGACAGCATTTTCTTGCTTGTTTCCATATTAGATAGTTTTTTTTTCCAGTGCAGCGCCGTGAAGTGGGTGGAGCCGTGGACTCCGTCTGGCTAGACCCGCAAGCCAACGGTTAATGCCAAAACAAGCACCACCTGGGAACCTGGGAGATCGGTGGGGTATCTGGCAAAAGGCATCCGAAGATCGTGCCTGCACCTGTTGCACCGCTGAATCTTTTTGTTGAGGGTCGCCGCCGATCGCTGATCGCTGAGATCGGTGGTGTGAAAAGGCATTTGTTCTTTGGCCGCCGCTAACGCCGATGATCATGATGATAATGATGATGATGATACCCGAAATGATCACGACTACGAGAGCGCTGAACGCAAATAGGCGGAGTTTTAATTTAATTAAAAGTTATTAGCAGTCAGCCAGTGGTGTTTTTTTTTTTCTCAACTGCTGCAGCCACAAAACGATCATTAATGATCACTTTAGTAGCTGGCAATTGGCCATTGATATATAAATGAGAAACCATTTTCTTCAACTCACTGTACTTTTGGGGGCATAATTGGTGGCTTCCATGAGCGGCGAAACTTATTGATCAGCCATCGATCGCCGGCTGATGAGCTGAGCGACATGTGTTAGATCGTTGGACAACTCATTTGGCTCAGTTGGCATTTTTTGAAATGCCAGACACGTACGTGCCACGAACATGGCGATCAACACCGAGCGAAACTGGGTGATCATCATTGATCGGTGATCACTGATCATGATCAAAGTCGATCAGCATCGCGGTAGCCTGATTAATTTGTGGCGCTGTGTTGTCGGCCGTGCTGGGAAATTGTTTCAATTAATTTAGTGATTAATCCCAGTACGTGATCGGTGTAACAAAGCCAGGGCAGTCGCCGTTCAAACCGGGTCGTAAAACGCAGATTAAGTGCACCCAAGTGGCATGTAACGTGGCTTATAACTCATTCATGGCGGCCCAGTGGAATCGTAAACTGAAATTGCTGCGATACAAAGATGACCCAATTTCCTTTTTGCCATAAAAACCGAACTTAATTTGGTGTTAATGCAGCTCGCAACTCGGTCACAAAAGGCGCTGATTTTGATTGCACCCTGGATTGGCCATAAACGGGCATTGAGGAAATTATAAACGCATAAAGCGGCAAGGAAAAATCAGAAGAAAAAATAAAAATAATAAAAAAAAAGAAGGAGTATAGACTCGCATGCCAGGATCTCAGGTGCAACGGCTGTGTCCCATGCATATGCATTTGATTTATTAACCTTTCATAGCCATTCGTGTCGACAACAACGACCGGCTATGCAAAATTAATGCGCATTGAAACGCCAAACATGCAAAGCCTTAGACCCGAACCGACCATATATCTACTCCGACCAGATTCAGATACCGATTCAGATTCAGATTCAGCTCCAGATTCCAGGTCCGCGATCCTTTCATGTGCCTCGACATGTGTTTGATGCCAAAAACAGCGACGTTCGCCGAAATCTGCGGCTGCCGGAGCAGTGGTTCTCAAAAACCGCCTACCAAAACCAATGAAACCACCGAAGCCACCGAAGCAACCAACCACACACCACGCAACACCACTTGGTGGTTGGTACAGTTATGTCAGCGACGTTTTTGGAAGGCCTGCCCAAATGCCAGACAACCTGGCACTGGCACGCAGCTCCAGAAGATTTCCCCCCTCCTATTTCCCCCAGCCCCCTTCTTTTTTTTGACAGTTTCGGGTAATTGCGGGAGCTCGGGGGATTCCAGTCTTGGGGGGCAGGAGGCCAAGATCAAATACGGTAGCCTTTTGCGGAATGGATCGCAAATCGGCGGTTCGACCGACAACAATAAATTTGCCAACACTTTTGAGTACACTCATTATCGTCATGGGGTATAATAGTTATATGGTTAAGTGCTTTATAATTTGTTAATAAATAATACAAGAAAGAAACCGATACTCGCCTATAAATGTTAGGTTTATTACTTGTTAAGAAAAAGGAAAATAAATTCAGAATAGCGTTTATATTATATATTTGATCAATTGGACGAGCCATGTGATTTATCATAGCTGCTCATTTAGAGTATTAACTCTTCGATTCGTAATATTTTGGCCATCACCTCAAGTGACTTATGCGAACGCATTTGCATTGTGTGTAACCTGCCCGACATACGTGTATGGCTTGTGTAGTGCCATGCTTTTGGTCCGTGTAAGCGACGCCGGCGTGTGTGGGAAATATTTGTTGAGCCATCGATGCAGTGGTCGGTAGCAGTGGGCACTTGGATCAACTTGGTCCCAGGGATCCATGGTCTCCAGATTCCTTGTTCCCGGTCTCCAAGTTCCAGCCAACCCAGGTGCAGTTATGATTTATGCGATACTCCTTCTCCGCCTCCTGCTCAGCGGTGGTTTGAGGTGAGGCACCAGTGCTTCGAACGGCGTAAATTATATCGGGCTTAGCATAAATCGTCAATTACAGCACATGATTATTATTAGGGATTATGGGGACCGGGACTAAAAACCAGGGAATACATACATATACAAAGGCCACGCCCGCGCGCCAAGCCCAATCCGGCCGAAAGGTCTGTTTAAACGCACTTTTAAGCGCCAGTTTTAGCCGCCCCAGCCCATACCATATCCATTTGCCCCCTCTCTTCTAAAGAGCCAGCTTTAAATTATGGCCTAGACCGCGACGGCGGCTAAGACCCTTGGTGGAACAGAAAACGGGCAGATAAAACCACTTTCCGAACTGAGAACTTCGAACAGTAGCCATAGCCAGTAGAACAGGGAAGATCGTGTTGCTGGGGATATCTAATATAATTAATACACCTTTCATTAGATTCGCCGACTCTACTCGAGATTTCTGCTGGCCTTTCGTTTCCAGCGTTTCGAGCGTCGTGTTAAAAGCAAGATATCAACGATCGCCGGTCTGCTTAAGCTGATTTACCATAGATCCAGAGATACATCAACCAGCCAGCACAATATAAATCAATCAAGTGCATACAAGTTCATTGACAGCTCGCACAGCTTGCCGAGCCCCAAAGCGCTCGGCGATGGCAACAATTTCCAGCCCCACATGATCCATGAGCCATGATCCTCCGCTTGGATACCCGAACACCCATCTCTGTGGCAGGCCAACTGGCCAACTCTGGGTCTAAACCAAAGAAGAAAAAAAAAGGCCAACAGCCTGTCAAATTGCCGGACCACATTGTAAGTTATGATTAGCTCACGCGCTCAAAGATTTAAGACCGGAAATGGCGCGGTGCTGGCAAGGTGGAGCCAATAATTCAAATTCGAATCTCCAATAGTTTTTGAGTGATTGGAAATTCGATTTCGGGCTTTTGTTTTGTTTTTTCTCGCATTTTTGATTTTTGCTTTCCGCCTGTCTCGAGGCTTATTGCATTTTCATTTATTTTGCTATTTGCCTGCTCTTGTGGCAAATGCAAACACACCCGCATAATTTCGCCTGCCAGCAGCAACCCACTCGGTTTGGATTGCGAAGATGCCAAATTGCCACGCACAGTTGATGCATAAATTATCATCGACATCGCCAACGAATGGAGCCATCGAATTGGTCTGGTTTTAAGCGGGTTTTTGGTTCTAGGCAATGATGAATCAATGTTTTGCAGGCCTAACTTATTTGAGCCCATATGATACAATAAATACATTCAACTCAATTTCTTAATCTTAATCTACTAATCCCAAAATTTAATTGATTTCCCAAGTCACCTAGCAAAAGTTAATATATTGCTCTTCCTTATTTTCATTGACAGCTTCAATAGCCCATCTGTTTATCTATTGCAACTGAATAAGTCTAGCAGTTAACTTATTTTTTGGTTGTTTAATCCGCTGGTCGAAAGCGTTTCTCATTGGCATATTTCGCATATAATTGGCTATAAAAATTCATGTTAATGTGCAATTAATCATATTAGCAATTAACTTTATGCTGTTTGGCTGCTCTGCACGAGATCTCGACGAGCTGCGATCTGCGAGATGGCTGCAGATCGTGTCGCCCAACTCGAAGATCGTGTCTCCAAAAGCCTGTTACCGTTCCCGATTTTTCATTTCCCATTCGCAGATTCCCAGAGCCAAATGGCCAAAGGCTCGACCAACCAGACTTTGAGCCAATTTCCCAATATTTATTTCTATGCTCGAAACGCTAACAACTTGCGTTTCGTTCTGGCCAAATTGAAAAGCCATACGGAAGCTGAAGCTGCGATCGGCAGCCTCGAGGAGAAGCACTTTTGGGTAGCCAAGAGGAGCCCGGTTTGGAGCCAGGTTGGAGCCAGGAGGCTTGCCCAGGAGTGCATAAAATTTAAGTATTATGACCATACACACTGATCGGTGGCCGTCTTTAACCCGTGCTTTCCCCGGTCTCTCTGCGGCTTTACGAGGTTGTTAACTGTTGAAACTATGCTAACCACTCATGGGGATCCTCCCTCCCAATTCCGCCGTGGAGCATCAATTAATCAGTCAGGCGTAACGCCATTTGGCACTGAACGGGTCCCGTCGGCCACAATTGATGGTCAATAATCGTTAATTGTTTTCGATTTTCGGCCAAAATCCCCCCTGCGTCATTGTCCATTGTTTGGCTAACCCTTTTCGTTATTTTTGGTGTCTCCATAGAGACAAACGCTAAACGATGCCATTGTCTTTGGCGCACAGCGTGTGTGCTTTGATGGCCTTTTCACCACGAGTGTCATTCATTAGAGGGGCTTTCTTCCATCGCCACTTGGCTACTGGTTCTTATGTGTCTGTTGGCCATTTGACATTGGCTATAAGTAGCTCATAATTAATAACTGCTAACTTACTTAGCGAGCTATTGTGTTGGCTAATGAATCTCATTCCGCATTTTCCGCCTCAAACGAAGCGCAAAGAAATGCGCAAAGAATTTGTCAGTAGAATCTTAGGCCCTCATAGGCCATAAATCTTTTTAAAAAATAATAATAATTAAATTCAAGTGACTGATCTATTCTGACTAAGATAAGTTAGCTATTCTTTTTAATAAAGCATGATCCATCAAACCAATTATAACTACATAAATAATTGATCTGAATATAAGGAATCTTTTTGACAACTACCCATCTTCTTTGCACCCTCATAATGAAATTCATGAATTTCCTCGCTGCGCTCGAAACTATGCAACATATTGTGCGTTAGAATATCTTTGAGATATTCCATTCGACTCAATTGAACGAATTTTAGAACGAGTGCGGTCTGTGCACTCAATTACATTTCACTTTCCAAGGGAAGGCCGCCACTCAGCTACACACTTGTGTGTGTGTGTGTGTGGGTCCCCCATATATAGGGTATAGGGGCCCCTATACCATATAGTACCATACATACATATACCGCATACCCAACCCCTCGCTTTTTCGACCCTTCCTCTCTTTGGCTGCGGATTATACAATGTGTGGCTGGCGTTCCGTTCAATTTTGTGTGTTTTCTGTATTTGTTTACGCGCCTGCCGCAAAAATACATTGCAGAGATGTGTTCTCCAGCATGTTGAAGTTGATGGGGGAAATGTGAATTCGTTTCATTTGTTCCCTCATTTAATTGAAGAGATTTATTTCGCAGAGCTGGCTCGGTTCTGTTCGGTTCGCTTGCTTTTTTTTGACTCAGTTGCGATCGGACTGCGTGCCGTTACAGTAGGCGAAATCGGAGGAAAATCGTTGGAAAATCGGTTGGAAAATCGTTGGAAAATCGGTGAAAAATCGTCGAAAATTAGAGCGAACGATCGATCGATTGAACGCGTAATAACGCCATATAATATAATTATACTAATAATTATTAGTAATGCCTCTTGGTGAAAACGCACACATTTTGTGGATGGAAAGAAACAAAACAGAGTCAAGTGTGCAACGGTTTCTGGTTCTGTTTAAGTGCCTAAGTGCCATATAAATGCGTACTAAAACATTTCTGGAATTTTAAGTGGAAACATTCTCGAATTCTGTGAACTTTCCCAATTGTGTTTTTAGTGAAAGACTTACAATTTAGACGAAGGCAAGGAGAAATTCCAACGCAGAGACACTTTGGTGGATATTTGGCAAGAAGCTTTTTGGCATTTTTTTTTTTTTGTTCGTGGAGCAACGCACTTTGTGAGGTAAGTCTTTAAAAATACACACCGTGCATCGTTTAATTTAGTTTATTTTGTTTTTGGTTTTTTTTGCGTAGTTGCGCAAATCATTTGTTTGATCCACTTTTTGATTGACCGCGCACAGCAATTTGACTTTTTAACCCAAAGGCCAAAAAGTGTAAAATGTGCAGTGGTTCGGTTCCAAAGCAATTTGTGTCGTTTATCCCGCTGTGTGTGTGTGTAGTCAATCGTTCAATTATCTATTCTCTGGCTACCCCATAATAATACAGTGAATATGGACAGTTGTGGGCTCCCCATAGTATCTGTTTTTTTTATTTTTTATTTATTCCATTCGGTTCTGCTATGGTACATGCTCAAATTGAAAGCACTTTTCCACAGGGTTCCCATTCTAATTTATATTTATTTATTTGCTTTTACAAGCCAACCGATGCCCCAGAGCTCGGGAAAATATTTCAAACTCATAATTCTGTTATATTCCAACGCTCCCTTAGAATGGGATTTTGTTTATTAACCAACAGCATATAGCATATATCGTATCATCTAGAGTCTAGATTCTAGAATGTAGACGGTATAGGAACATGCAATATTTTCTAGCCGCGTAAACAAACATTTCAACTTGTCTGCTCTTTGTCCGACTTGCTCTATATCTGAGTGAGTATATAGCTAAAGATATAGCTATCTGTGTGTATATATATGTATATATATATATTTATCGGGTATCTGTTTTGTCGGTCGGTTAGCTTTACGATGCCATCTTCTAGGTGATTCGGCTTCTGTTTTGTTGCCTTTGGCAATCACTCAATTTGCTGGCCGACAACCGAAGACGCTTCTTACTTTTCGCCTCCCTTCTCTGCAATTTATTTATGAATGATAATTAAGGTTAGGTTTGTTTAGCTAATTGTGCGGCCAGTTCCCGGTATTGTTCCCATATCATCTCAGGTGGGATCCACGCAGACTTTCGGTATGATCCTTTGATCTTTATGATGTTAAAGTACAAATGTCACGAGAATATATGCTTGCTATATAATATTAAATGTTTTCATGAGAGTTTATCATAAAATCAGTGTTTACCAAATAAAGATTTCGATTTAGAAATAGATTTATGTCAACAATAAAGTAATAATGTTATTTTTTGGTATTATAATATATTATAGCTTAAGCTTATCAATGCTACAGCACTTTTATAATGGATTTTGTTGTCTAAATGTTTGTGAGTACTAATAAAATTTTAAAGCTCTAAATGGCAAATTTACAAATATATAAGTAAAGCTTGCAACAATTTAAGAATAGCACATATTTATTTCAACTAAATCTGTTGAACGTTCTTTATATAAATCGCTGCGTGCTTTATATTTCTGAAATGTAAATCGAATCAATAGTTCACTACTCATATACTTTGTGATAATTTAACGTAGCTTCGCGTTTTTGATAAAGTCGACTTGCCACAATCGACCTTTCGCTCCATCTGCTTCTTTTCGTTTACCCCATGGGATGCAACCTTCTCGCCGTCACGTACTGAATGGTATATACTAGATGAACGGGTGGGGATGGATGGATGGATGGATGGCTGGATGGGATTGGCATTGGGTGGCTGATGGCTGGTGGAACCTGCCGACGAACCGTGCGAAATAACAGACTCGTGCCGGTCTCGACTTGGTATCGGATACACTGAGCGGCAGCGGGGCAACCGCCAAGTGCGTCAATTGCGGGTCAACCCGTGCGATTGAAATGGATGCGCCAAGTGACCGGCGATTTCAATTCGATGGGAAATGTACATATACCGTGCAATGTTTGTATACTTTGCAAATACTTTCCGGAACGTGTTTGTTTATAAATCGGGCGATTTTGGACGGCACAGGAAATACATACATATACTAAAATTGCGCGCTCATTATCGATGGAGGTGAAGGTCGGAGGGTGGAGATAGAATACCAAACATATATACAATTTTTGGCAGTTTCCGATTTGGCGGATGCCTTCCTGGAAGTCAACATTTCGGATAACCCCATCATTTAGACGCTGGAGTCGCTACTTCCCCTCGAGAATCGACGACAATGTCTGTGCAACACATGTGGCACGATCTTAGGTAGACATACGTATATGTACATTCGTGTATGTTCGATGCTGATGATGTGCCCACATGTTGCAGTCAACAATAGAGCAACAAATGCAAGCCGAAACAATATTTGCCCTTGTCTCTGCTCTGACTCTGACTGTGGGCGTGGCGACGGGGGCGGGAGAACAGAGACAACTGAACACAGTAGTCTTCTCCGCCGGCCGTTATTTTTGTTGCTTTTAATTTCTTTAATTTTTTTTTGTCCGCCAGATGTGGGCTGAATGTTGAATGCGGACTGGAAAGATCAGACCCAGAACGCGGAGAGAAACTGTGTCTGTTTTAATTAAAGATGAGAGTAATACCCAGTGCAAACTGAGAGATACCGCCGATACTGAGATACAAAGCCAGACGGGGCTGGCATGTGTGGAAAATTAAGGCTGCCGTTGAAAGCGAAAAGATGCGGGACGCTAAAGGCAACGACCATCCAAACAGAACAGAACCGCAATGTGAATGAAAAAGCGAGCTTGTCAATTTATTGACTATAGCATACCTGGCAATTTGGCAACTCGACTTTACTCGAAAAAAAAAAAATGTCCTTTATAATGATATACCAATATATACCAATCATGCCATTAGGTAACAAATGTATATCATCTATATATTATACTTAGTACTTGAATAATTTCACAAAAAAAGATTTGTTTAAAAAGGATCTTAATATCGATGCACGAAGCTTTCAACGCTTTACTCTTATGATCATATCATCACTTCGATTGCTTATTTGATCAAACCCGTGCATAACCCATTTCACCCTTACATTACAGGGTATTAGGCATTGGAAATATAACGGCAAAAGTGGAAGCGACTCGAGGGCCCACTAAATTGAGTCGCCTTTTCCGACGCCGGCGCATTGAGTAGGACATTGTGTGTGGGAGAGAGATGGTGAAAGAGAGAAGGGCGATCGGATCCGGGGAGTTAAAGAGAGATAGCGAGAGAGAGAGAGTGTGGGAGATTTAAGAGAGGTAGAGAATCGGAATAGTCGCGATCACCACTAGAATTGGAATCGGAATTGGCATTGGGCATATTCAGTACATCGGACTACGCGGACCAATTTGGAACAGTTTTTCGCTTGGCTCCGTAAAAATTCACAAAATTTCGAATTTGAAAAGCGCAAAAGTCGGCAGACACATCTGCGCAATCCCTTCTAGAAAATCGGAAAAACGTGAGTGAGTTGTGCGAAAAATAGAATCACATTTTAGGGCGCAGTGTATGTGTATATATAGAATCCCATCGTTAAGTAAACTGACAACAAGTTGAAAAGAATTTTCCAACGCCAAAAAGGTAAACGAAAAGACAGGTCGTTATTTTATGACGGTATTAAAAAGAGTGCCAGCCGAAACATTTTTGTGTGGCCATAAAGCTATTTTGAAAATCGATAAAATATGCAACGCGTAAAAGATGAAAACCATCAGTATTTGTTGTTATATGTACATTCTGAGCTCATTCCACTGGACCATTTTTAATTTATGGCACGCGCTGGACAAAAATCAGAAACGGGTATACGAGAAATGCTGAACAAGTTACCGGAAATGTGCGCGACATTTTAATTAAGTTCGCCAAATGGAAATGGCCTTTAATCGAGTCAAGACCAAAACGAATCTCTGCGAAAGAATCGAAAGTTTACTTACTATACAAGCGAGTGAGCCTATAAACAAAATGGAAAGGAAATTCATTTAGTCAAAGAAATTGAGCGGATGTATCTAGTACATTTCCGATTTCCGATTTTTTGCACATGTTCTTGTATCTTTGAAAGTTTTCGTGTAGCTAAACTTATGCACCCAAAGTGAACATAAATCTAATCGCATGCATTCTTTCTTTCAGGTGTTGCAGCAGTCACATCAAAAGCGATCCAAGGAATCCACCCTCCAGAAGCCATCGAATGATCTATGGAACTCACCGTCATCCACGCCCACGAGTGGAGCTCCTTTGGTGACAATATGGCTGCCATAGATCCATCAACTCACTGAGTATATCACACGAGCAGCCATCTCATCCCCCCCCCCCTCCCCCATAAGTAGATGATTTTTGGGGGAAAGTATTTCCGTTACATCGAGAAGAGAGATAGGTGATCATCGAGAGGATCATCTTGGCCTCATCTCATCATCAACAGCATCCGATTGCAATCGTGGGTGGAGTGGAGGATCACTTCAAAGGCACACATGTTGCACTGAAGAGGCCACTGTTGCAGTTGTTTTTTCCATTATAAATTAGAAACTAGAAGATCACCGATCTTCTTCCGGCGCTGGCGAAAGAAGAGGGAGAGCGGTCCATATAGAGCGGAGCACTCTAAAGTGGATTTCCGGTGAATAAAAAACCAAGCAGCACATGCGACAAAACTCCAACAAGGGAGTTGCCGTCGCAGTTGCAGTTGCACATCCAGTGGCAGTTGCACATCCAGTTGCACTCGCTGTTGCACATTCGAGGGTGCTGCCCTGCCTCCGGCAAGAGTTACAAAAATAAATATACCAAAAATGGCTGCCGCCTGGAGTTGGCGAGCCAGTCACTCAACGATCACAATGACAAGCGGATCGCTGGTAGTGCTCTTCCTGTTGCTTTCGATTTGGCAGCCAGCCGTGCAGGTTGAAGGACGACGCCAAATGGCCAATAGCCAGGAGATGATCAAGGATCATTTGGGAGCCAGGAGTCAAAACAAGACACCAGCCATCACGAACAATGCTAATCAATCGAGCACATCCAGTGCGGATTTGGATGATGGCGCCGCAGATGATGATGATAACAAGGCCGATTTGCCGGTGAATGTCAGTTCGAAACCCTACTGGCGTAATCCCAAAAAGATGAGTTTTCTGCAGACGCGACCCTCGGGCTCACTGCTCACCCTCAATTGCCATGCCCTGGGCAATCCTGAGCCCAATATCACATGGTATCGCAATGGCACCGTCGACTGGACGCGCGGCTATGGGAGCCTGAAGCGGAATCGATGGACCCTGACGATGGAGGATCTGGTGCCGGGCGATTGTGGCAACTACACCTGCAAGGTGTGCAATTCATTGGGTTGCATTCGTCACGACACCCAGGTGATTGTAAGCGATCGAGTTAATCACAAACCGATCCTGATGACCGGTCCATTGAATCTCACACTGGTGGTCAATTCCACAGGCAGCATGCACTGCAAATATCTATCGGACTTGACCAGCAAGAAGGCGTGGATCTTTGTGCCCTGCCATGGCATGACCAACTGCTCCAACAATCGATCCATCATTGCCGAGGATAAGGATCAGTTGGACTTCGTGAACGTTAGGATGGAGCAGGAGGGCTGGTACACGTGCGTCGAAAGCAACAGCCTGGGTCAATCCAATAGCACTGCATATCTGCGAGTGGTGCGAAGTCTTCACGTCTTGGAAGCCGGAGTTGCCAGTGGTTCACTTCACTCGACCAGCTTCGTGTATATCTTCGTCTTTGGCGGACTTATTTTCATCTTTATGACCACCCTGTTTGTGTTCTATGCCATCCGAAAGATGAAACATGAAAAGGTGTTGAAACAACGCATCGAAACCGTTCACCAGTGGACCAAGAAAGTGATCATCTTCAAGCCCGAAGGTGGCGGAGACTCCAGTGGTTCCATGGACACCATGATTATGCCGGTGGTTAGGATACAGAAACAGCGCACCACTGTTCTTCAGAATGGCAACGAGCCGGCTCCATTCAATGAATATGAATTTCCACTGGACTCGAACTGGGAACTGCCCAGAAGTCATTTGGTACTGGGTGCCACTTTGGGAGAAGGTGCTTTCGGACGAGTGGTCATGGCGGAGGTCAATAATGCCATTGTCGCCGTGAAAATGGTGAAGGAAGGACACACGGATGATGACATTGCCAGCTTGGTGCGGGAAATGGAAGTGATGAAGATCATTGGGCGACATATCAATATTATTAACTTACTTGGTTGCTGCAGTCAAAATGGTCCGCTCTATGTGATTGTCGAGTATGCGCCACACGGAAATCTCAAGGACTTCCTCTATAAAAATCGACCCTTCGGAAGGGATCAGGATAGGGACAGCTCGCAACCGCCGCCATCGCCACCAGCTCATGTGATAACCGAAAAGGATCTGATCAAATTTGCCCACCAAATTGCCAGAGGAATGGACTATTTGGCCTCGCGGCGATGCATCCATCGAGATTTGGCAGCCAGGAATGTGCTCGTCAGCGATGATTATGTGCTGAAGATTGCTGATTTTGGACTGGCGAGGGACATTCAAAGCACGGATTACTATCGGAAGAACACAAATGGCAGGCTACCCATCAAATGGATGGCACCGGAGTCGCTGCAGGAGAAATTCTATGATTCCAAGAGCGATGTCTGGTCATATGGCATCCTGCTGTGGGAGATCATGACCTATGGGCAGCAACCATATCCAACTATCATGTCCGCTGAGGAGCTGTACACCTATCTCATGTCCGGTCAGCGGATGGAGAAACCAGCGAAATGCTCCATGAACATCTACATTCTGATGCGACAATGTTGGCATTTCAACGCCGACGATCGGCCACCTTTTACGGAAATTGTTGAGTATATGGACAAGCTGCTCCAGACGAAGGAGGACTACCTCGATGTGGATATCGCCAATCTGGATACACCGCCCTCGACTAGCGACGAGGAGGAAGATGAAACGGACAACCTGCAGAAGTGGTGTAATTATTAAACGAATCAGGATCCTTAGATGAGATCAGGACAATTCAAGCCTGGTTTTTGAACCAAAGTCAAATTGTTAACTAGAGATTATGAAGTGTCCTTTAGGGTGAATCCTAATAAATCTTCGAAAGATCTAAGGCTTGCATAAAAAAATCCTACAAATCATACTACACTCGAATTTATGTATATAACTCTCATTTAAGTCTGTAAATCTCTTGAAACATTTTACCAAAATTGCACCAAAGGCGTAAAACCAAAAACAAGCAGCTACTCGAATTTACTTTTAGTTTAATGTTGATTTAAGATATTACCATAAAACATCTACTAGTATATGCGTAGTTCTAAGTTGAACTTAAGACTCGGTTGTATTTGCTGTTGTATTTCATATTGTACTGATCTTTGTAGTATTCGCAGTTTTATACTCGCTAAATTATACTCGTAGCCCATAAACATAAATGTTCTATCTTAGCGTTAGTTGCATGCCGCAGTGCCTTATGAAACAAATAAATGTTGTACACGAATCCCAACGAAAAATGATCATCGCCTAAGCATAAACGAGTAGATCCGACGGAACCGATGGTCAGATCATGACGTCTCAATTTGAAAATCTGTGAAAAAAATCACACTCGATTTGAGGCGCACGAGGCACGCGCGTCACTAAACGAAAAATGATGAATGGAACGGCCTGCGGTTCGCTCTGTTGCTTTTCGTTTTTGGTTTTTTTTTGTTTTTTTCCTTTTATACGAGTATATTTTCATTTCTCAGCTTCGAACCGCTACTTTGAGGTGTGAGATAGGATTAAGAAGCGGCTGGGGCTGGCGGGTGTGGTGTATCTTTTGGGGGCTGGGGTCGCGGCGGCGGCTCGTTTGTTGACGCGCTAAATGCCACGAGCGTCGACGATGCAATTAGACGATAATACAAGACCCGCCACATTGGGGAGAAGAAAAATATGTTTATAAAGTATTGTAATTGCGGGAGATTTGTGGAGTGTCCGATTTATTCGCAATGAGCCTCAACCCGCTGCGCCGGCGGCCAGAAGTTGGCCCACTTAGATCTGTGCTGTGCAGCACAGCGATGCGATCCGTAAGATCTTGCAACATTGTGGGCCTGAGATACTTGCGAGATAAATGAGCATTGGGGCATATTTAAATTAAAACTTGTGTCTTGATTATGAATCGCTCTAAGCCAGAGATCAACGGTAATTGCCACGACTTCATGTGGGTGTGGAAGCCAACAGAAGTCTGAATTGATAGTGCCTGGGATATTTATACATCGATTAACCCGTTGTGATGCACACATCGGCTTGCTTTTTATTAAATTAGGAATTTCGGTCGAGTCAGTTAAATTGCAATTTAAAATGCACTTAAAATTTTATTATTATTATATATTTATTCCCACTTGTGTTATTTACGTTTTATGTTGTCAGTTAATTTAAAAGCATCATTAAAGTATTAACCAAGCAATACGATATTTTATAACTTTGTCTGGAGTTTAGCTGTTGGCATTTGGAGATTTGATAAGCTCTTCTGTTTTCATTGTTTGATTTAGCATGCAATAAGTTCTAGCTGCTAATGCCAGCGTATCAAATTGTCAAATATTTCATCATGCTCTGGCTTTTGTCATTATTGTTTTTACTTTCCAGTGACCTACTGGATTATACAACTTAGATTTCCATCCATTCTTTTCGAGCGTGGCAACCATTAATTAGGCGGCATTACCGCGGAGAATCGCCAACGCATCCGATCGAATGATGTGATCAATCTCAATATCTTTTTTGTCTAAACTGCATTTCGATAATTTATCAATTCCTAAGGGCTTTTCATCGGCGAGGGCCATAAAAATAAAATTGTTTTGTCTGTTTATTAATTAGGGCCCCTGCACGCAGTGCGAGTGGGCGTGGTGCGATGAGCGCCCATCTCCTCCTAATGATCGGAAGTTTGACACGTGTCTGCCGGGGATTCGGGATTCGGTGGACGTGGGTGTCTTTTTTTTTTTTTTTTTTTTATTTGCCTATTCGCTGGCCACAAGAGACGTGGGCCGTTCGGAGACCCCTGCAATTATTGCGTGAATATGTTAATTGAAATTTGTTCATGCAGCCATGGAAATCAGACCACATTTCACCAGACGGCTACCTCAGGAAGTCTGTGATCAGCTCGAGAGCATGCGGGCACTTACCACCAGCACCAAACTTAATTCGCGTCGATCGATCGATTGTCGGGTCTATAAGTCTGGTCCGGTCTGCAATCTCAGCAATGTTACCTGTCTCGAGTGATCAATTAATTTTTCGGCCAAAGTTGGCTATTAATTTGCATGCGCTTTTTTGCTCTTTCGGTTTGGGTATATAAGATAAGGTATCAAGTTTGTAATAGATTTCAATGGTATCTTGCAGAAAGTGGAGACCAAATGAGATTTATTAAATTGCAAAAATTGAAATATTTAAGGCAGGAGTTTATTTTGCAATCTATTTGCTTTTTGTATAACTTATGGATAACTTTCTCTGAGCTTGTTATCTAGTAAGTCAACGCTTGGGATTCCAATTGGCTTCTTTTACAGAATATATATCTCGAATTCTTTTAAAAGAACTTCCCAGGGAAGTGTATTAGAACCTTCGACTTACCAAAAACCGAATCCTTATTGTTTTGTTTTCTATGGTCAATCGTTTTTGGCGATCGGACAGCGCACAGGTTGTCTGCTGGATTGCCTGCTGGCTGGCTGGCTGGCTGGCTGGCTGGCTGAATAGTTTGAAACTATTTTAAAAGTCTACAAATTGCCTGTCTAACGTCGATCGTCCAGATCGTGGCCGTCATTCAGTCAGTCAGTTGGTCAGTTGGTCAGGCAGTTGGTCGATTGCACAGCTTGGGTTTGACCTCGTCTTGGGGCTTTTTTTTTGTTTGGAAAGGCGGACCGATGGCAGATAGATCAGCGTGATCAGTTGAGTTGAGGTATCATTTCGCCACCGACATAATTGGCGCCTTATTGTGGGGATAGTTGAATGGAACTCGGGTGGGGGCAAAGTTTGACAAGTGCTTAAAGCATTAGATGTGTTTGCATTTCTATGGATACAATTATTTATCGCTCTGAGCTTGGCAACACTCGAAACTGAATAGCACCGGAAACAATA
Source organism: Drosophila melanogaster (assembly GCF_000001215.4). Lineage (NCBI taxonomy): Eukaryota > Metazoa > Arthropoda > Insecta > Diptera > Drosophilidae > Drosophila > Drosophila melanogaster. The sequence continues at coordinate 18,042,619 of NT_033777.3, read as the reverse complement.
AATTAATAATAATACATTTTGCCCATTTGAATAGCCAAACAGATGAATCAGTTTGGCGCACCTGTCAGCAAAATGTTGATTCACAGTGGCATCAGCCAATTCCACAGGAACACTGAATCGCTATTTCTTGGCCTAAGTTCACCGGGGCGTATGAGTAATCTCTAGTGGTACTTCACGTGTTTCAGATGCAAATTTTACGCTCTTCCATTCATAAAACTTTACCAAAACTCAAAAAAGAAAAAAGACACAAAAACACACAGCTGAAACAGTTTCATAACCGGCAAACCGGTCTGGCAATTCTCGGGCTAAAAGCTTTGAATCTTTAACGATTTGGTGCCTTTTTTTTTACTACAGCGATCACTTGACTTGGCTTGTACGAACTATGCAAATCCAGCCAAAATACATTTTGCCATGTGTGGGCAGCAGTTGGATCCGAAATCCGAATCCAAGTCGAAAACTGTGACAGAGTCTCTGTCGGATTTTTATGAATGAAACGAACGATGGAGTGGAGGTGACAACGCTGAATGAATCGAGCAGCGGATGTGCCTAATTAACATTGCTGATTACATTTTGTGTGTTATTAATTAGAAATACTCGACTGGTCGCATAAATTTCTGAAGTCTACATATTGCATATGCATTATAATGAGCGAAAGGCAAGCGAATCGATAAGTTTTCTGATTCAGTAATTCATTTTTTCGGATCTCTCCATTTTTTTTTTTTTTTTTGTTTTTGTTCGTTGCATCTGTCGGATTTGTGAAATCATTTTCGCCGACTTGCCACCAAATTATGAACCCAATAATCATAATTATAAAACCCAATACCGATAATGGAATGCCCTTCGTAGCATATGGAGTTTAGTTTAATAATTAATAGTTGCTGAGAGACTAAATATGAATTCAAAAAACCGAACTTGATAATTTGAATTATAAAATCTTCAGTGCTGAGAAAAAGTACAAAATTCGAATAATCTATCTTGATTGCCTTAAAGGGCATCACTGTTAGCCTGCAAACTTAATTTCCGATTTGCGATCATTTCAGTTACCCAATTCCTTGGCCTTCAAGCCTTCAACAATCTTGTATTCGAGTGACTTTTGTGGGTCTTTTCTGTTTTTTTTTTTTTTTTTGCTGCCATTGCCGTTGCCTTTCTGCTACTGTTAAACGCAAAATTTATGAACAATTTTCAAAAGGAGTCACGCGTTAAATGTACGACACGAACTCACGCGACATTTCCTGGTGCGGAGGTTCGCGGGGGCTTGCACCTGGAGAAGATCTGGAAGGGGCGCCGGAGCTTGTGGTGGATGATTTCGTTAACGCATTTGGGCCTGAAAGCGATCAGAGATCTGGGCTCGCAACCCGGTTGGCCTTTTGTATTGCGCCTTGTAATATATTTTATTAACAATAAAATGTTAAGTGCCACAAGCAAGGGCACAGCGGCGGATCGGGGTATTTGGGGTATCCAGGAACAGCGCGCCGGCTGGAGCTTCTCCAGAAAGTGTTCGGATTTCAGGCCTTCATGCTGGGCCAATGCTACTGTGCTGCTGTTGCAGGAAAAAAAAAGGAAAAAAAAGCCGTAGAGAAATAAGAAAAGAAGATAAACTGCGTGCGCACATATAATCGCGCCATGAATCAAAATCACACCAGTTGGCTATATATAGATATCCGGCTAGCTGCAACTGCAACGTGCTGAGCTAACGAGGGCAAAGCTCGCAGGAGGACACGTCCACGACCATTGGAGTTCTGCAGCGGTGTCACCACTCCGAGTGCCACCTGTGCGAACCTGGATCACAGTGCAACACTCGCGAATGGCACCACGCAAATGCCGAAGGAGGAGCATTAGGATGGAGTGGTAAGACGATGGCAATACCCCATTGGATGCGGAAACATAACCAGATCGGAGTTGATATGTTTAAGTCCAACTGGAATACCCTTTATTTTAAGAATTTCATTTTTGGCAGATTCGATAATGTTGCTATTATATATTATACTAGTAGTTTAGAAGATCGAAACTTTATCTTAAATAGCTTGTAGGAAAACTGAAAACACAAAGGCTCTGCTTGCCATACGTGCCGATTAGGCAAACAAATTTAAACTAATATTTAGCTCTATGACTCGGCCGTTCGTAGTAAAACAAACAAAAGCTGCTAAGTGATGCAACGCAATATATATTTAAGTTAACGCAAGTTCCACTTGCATCAGGGTTCTCGGCACTCGCTGCCGCATACCTCACCTTGATATGACAACCAACATGCTGTGGTTCTCCAAATAATAGTCAAGATAGTTAAGAGGGTTCGAGTTTACGATTAGCTTTATTTTAAGATTCCGTTCGCGATCTGCTAGCGGTTCCGTTATGTGTCCGTTCGAGACTGGGGCCTCTTCTCCCGCCCCGCTGCTTTTATATCCGCTTCCCCCGTTGACCCCTCACCCTGAGTGCGACCAACGGCACTTGTTCCGAATGCACACATACACAAACATGTTCCTAGACAGGCCCCGAGTCGCCTGCTGACGGGGCCCGAAAACACGAGAGCCGAGCGCTGGTGAGTCCTGACGAAGATCGCAAGAAGAGGGTTCGTAACTTACACGAACATGTTACTAGACAGGCCCCGAGTCGCCTGCTGACGGGGCCCGAAAACACGAGAGCCGAGCGCTGGTGAGTCCTGACGAAGAGCGCAAGAAGAGGGTTCTTAACTCCTCCCCCCTCAAGATCTGCGTCCCGCAGATTAGTGAGCCTTGTTCAGCTCGGTTTGGCCCAATGCTTCTAAGTTTGCGGCAATCTCGCGGACATCGGGCATGCCTTTGGTGGACATCAGCTTCTTCCATAGGAAATAAAAGCCTAGGAATATGCAGATTGCGAGTGCCGCCTCGGTGAGAAGAGAGGCTAGTAGCTCACTCGCCATGTTGGACATCTTTTCCAAATTCTTCATGCTCACGTCGTGGACGTATTCCAGAGAAAGTTGAAAGTTGCTGGCCGTTATGTGGCTCAACACGGCCGGCATCGCCATTAGATGACTGACCGAGTAACTGGAATAGTTTTGACCGTTGACCATTATCGTCTCATTGTCGAATTGGATGATAAAGGAGCCGATCAGGTCGTAGTTCTCTGCAGCCGTTCTTAGAGTTCCGTTGAAGTTGGTCAGGAGGAGCATTCCATCGTCGACTTGCTTAACCACTCGTTGGTTACTTCAGTAGCCGAGGGATACAGCTAGCCTCCTCCAGTTTTTGCAGTTCCTCGAAGCCGTCGCTTGCGCGGCCAAGACGGCGTTCCAATCAGCAGCATCTGGAGATCCAGCTACCCATTTCCAAGCCGACCCCAGCCAGTCCAGTGAGCGGGATTTGCGCCGCATGCAGAAATCGCGCTTACAAAAAGACAATTCGTAAATATCTGGTCGTCTAAGTTGTTCTAAGACTACGTAGTGTGTGGGGGTACGGTACATTTTGTGTACTTATATTTTTATTTTTTTATATTTCTTATTTCTTATTTCTTATAATCTGTATTTTTTTATATTATTTTTTTTATAGTTTTTTTTGTATTTCTTTTTGTATTTCTTAACTCATTTTTTTTTTTTTTTTTTTTTTTTTTTTTTTTTTTTTTTTTTTTATTAATGTTTTTTTTTATATAGGGTATGCATGGGTGGAATATTTCATTAGCTGCCACAACGTACTTTTATTACTTTCGTTATTCTTTTTCGCGTTTCTTTTTTAAATGTGAAAGCCACGTCTCAATTTCTTAGATCAGATTTGTGGAAAATTTTTCCTGATCTGGTTTTAACTGTTACCTTGTTGTCTTCCTGTACCTTTTCGCATCTGAACCTCGCTTTTTCCTTTGTTTTTATTTGCTTATTTGCAACAAAAACTTCATCTCCCGGCCCATAAGACTTTGGCTCGTCCCTATTTTTATTCCGAGCCATATTACCTCTAATTTGCTTATACTCAATTAAGCCCTTGATGTCCTCTAAAGTCTGCCGCCGGAAATCTGTCAGACCCTGATAGTTTACCCTTGACGAGCGGTCGAAAAAAACGTCTGCTGGTTTTCGATTCGTTACCGAGTGAACGGAAGTGTTGTAGCGGTCCACTGCTATGTGTACCAGCTCAACGGGTTTGAAGGTAGGGAGCTCATCTTTAAGGCAACGATAAATTTCTAGGAACGTAGAGTGGAATCTCTCGACTTGACCATTTACTTCGCTCTTCTGGGTTGGAGCATAATACAGATCGATATCTAGAGACCGAAGATAGTTGAGCACTGTGGGGCATAACAACCCTCGCTCGTTATCCGAAACCAAGACCTTAGGGGCGGTGAAGTAATGTAGGGCCTCCACCAAAGTTTCTCGCAAATGCACAGATGCTTTTGACTGCAGATGGAAAAGTTTGGCAAACTTGCTAAATTTGTCAATACAACTTAGGTATAACCTTTTTTCGAGCGCAAAAATGTCGATGTGAAGTATTTCACATGGGTAGTTAGGAATTGGCGTAGGTTGTAGGTTTGGTTTGTTAGGGTGTCTCTCGTACTTGTAGAGTTTGCAACACTGACATGAGGAAGTTTGCAGACGGATCGTACTGGACATTCGCGGGAAATAATATTTTTCTAAAAGTTGGAGACGAATCTCCGTAGGGCCCCTATGTGCTCTACGGTGTTCTTTTTCAATTATTTCACAAATTTCCTCTGCGCCAGACACGTCCGCCACTAGGCGCTGCGTTATCCGAATTTTGTATAAAAGAAAATTCGCTAAGCAGATGGACTGAAAGCGTTGCAAATGTGCTTCCGGGATTTTGACGCCGTTAATTATTACAGGTCGTAGACACGATTGTAACGAGTTGGTTAAATCGGCAAGTGATCCGTCTTTGAGAGGAATCAGATGGCGAGTATAACCTGGGAACGGGTGCTCGCATAAGTATTTTGACCTGGTTGTGTCAAAAATGAGTTGATTCTTGAAAACGTTGATTGGAGATTCAACGTGGGGAATCAATCGTGAACTGTCATGTAAAGCGCTATGGGCAGTAGCCAAAGACTGCATGTCATCCTCGGGATTAGCATCTAAATCGGTGCTCAACTGGTTAAGCTGAGGCGGAATGCGTGAAAGCGCGTCAGCCACCACATTAGATTTCCCAGGCTTGTAGATGAGTTCGCAGTTGTATTCCTCTATACGAGCCTTCCAGCGTTTTAGCTTCGCATTGAAATTTCTGTTGCCTAGGGCAAACGTTAGAGGTTGATGGTCAGTATATACTTTAATAGTACCAGCGCCATATAAGTAAGCCCGAAGATTGTCCAATGACCAAATTATCGCGAGCATTTCCTTTTCGATAGTAGCGTAGTTTTCCTCCGTCTTATTTAATGAACGGGAAATGTACGCTATCGGCCTATCTCTACCCTGGTCGTCCTGTGAGAGGACAGCTCCGATGGCCCAGTTAGAAGCGTCCGTAGTTAGATGGAAAGGTTTAGTGAAACATGGGAACGCCAGTATTTCAGAAGAACAGAGAATTGATTTTAAATCATTAAAAGACTGTAGGGCCGTCTCGTCTAATGTAATTGGCACTTTGCTTGATTGTGAAGACTTTATATTAGCGTACAATCCACGCGTCAAGTTTGTAAGGGGCTTTGCTACCTTCGCATAGTCCTGAATGAACTTCCTGTAGTACGAGGTCATGCCTAGAAATCTTTTTAACTCCTTAACAGAGGTCGGAGGAGGCATTTCGCTAATCGCTCTGACCTTTTTCGGATCTGCCTTAATGCCATCGGCCGTGACGATATATCCTAAAAATTCTACCTGCGTGTCTAAAAAATGCGACTTCTCAAGGTTCACTTGGAGGTTAGCTTTTGATAAACTCGCTAATACCAATCGGAGATTTTTCCAGTGTGTGTCATAATCTTCACTGAAGACGATGATATCGTCAATATAAACGTAGCAGACCTTGCCAATATGCTCGCGCAAAATATCATCGATCATTCTTTGGAAGATTGCAGGTGCATTCTTCAAACCGAATGGTAGACGGAGGAACTCGTACTTTCCATTTAGAGTAGAGAAAGCTGTCTTTGGAATGTCGCTTTCCTTCATGTGGATTTGATGGAATCCAGAAGTCAAATCTAGGGTGGTAAAGTATTTGGCATTGCCAAGGCTGGCTAGCGTAGCGTTTATATCTGGGATGGGGTAAGTGTCGGGTATGGTGACGGTATTTAACCGCTTGAAATCGACTACCATGCGATATTGTTTTTCTCCGTTTGGTTTAGGTTTCTTCGGGACTATCCAGATAGGGGAATTGTAAGGGCTATTAGAGGGTCGAATTATACCGTCCTGCAGCAGTTCATCGATTTGACGTTCGACTTCTCCGCGCATGTTGACTGGGTAAGGATAACTTTTAGCATAGATCGGGTCTTGTGTGTTTGTCCGGATTTCAGCCTTGACGGCCGTCTCCACGGACATTCCAGATAAGGGGGGCTCGAAGATGCGGGGAAATTCCCCGAGAAGGGAATTCAAAATTTCTTGTGTACCATCTGGGTGTTCGGCGGCGAGTAGCGGGTTAACGTTTATTGAAGCTCTCGCCAAAAGAGGGATTTTAATTCCTGGGGTTATTATCAAACAATTGTTTTTCCTATCCACTATGGCTTTTAAGTCTTTGAGAGTATCGTCGCCAATGATACCATCAAAGGAATGTAAATTCGGTAGTACGAAAAAGGTAATATCCGAGTCGTTCCCTAGTGGTTTGAAGAATTTACCAACTAGGCGGTGCGTTATCATGATGTTACCCGCAGCGGACAGTACGGAGAAGGGTTTACGGACTGTGGTACACCCGGCTGCAAGTCTTCGGCTAATAAAGTTTTTGTTCGCCCCCGTGTCGATCAAAAACTTCAGCCTTTCTCCCCTCTCCGTAGCATACTCTAAGTACGGTACACTGGAGAGGCGTTGGTCATAAAATTTGCCCCTCCCTCAGTCTCAAGGTTATGTGGAGCATCTGTAACTCCTTCCACGTTTTTCTGCGGAGGATAATTGTTGCTTCTCTCGACAGCTTGAGACTCGTCATCATAGTAACCCTCGTGTGAACGTCCTTGGTTATCTCCACTAGCCGCCGGGGCTAGCGGGGGTGGTGCCAATTCCATGTGGTACAATCTTTGTGCCTTTTGGAATGGGTTGTTTCCTTCGGACATTCTCTTAATACCGGAGCCTTCTTCCTGGCGACCACTGTATCCTGATTGGTAAGATTGACCCGACCGATTGGATTCCATTTTTATGGCCTGTCTAGGACCCTGAGTTCTGTAGGAGTTTTGCGAAAATCTGCCTGAACCAGGAGAAAAAGGGGTTCGGAACGGTGGCCTGGCCTGATGTTGATATGGGCCTGCGAATCTTGGGGCACCTGACGGTTGATAGTTCTGAGCTGTGAAATTTCTTGACATTACATTCTGCAATCCCATACAAAAAGAGTAAGCCTCTGGTAGATTCTTCGGGCTGCGGACAAGTAAGTGTTTGGAACAATCTCTCCCCACTCCTCGGATAAAAACATCCAAAGCCTTGTCTCTATAGGTTTCTATCAAAGCGTTGACTACTTCACGAGGGTGGTTTCTGGCCTTCAAGTTATTTAAGATCAACGAGAGATGGCCATTAACGTCCATATAGAACCTATCTAGTGGTCTAGAACCTTGGCACATAGCGCCAAGCTCATGCTCAAGCGTACGTAAGTCTCGTTTGTCTGCGTAATGCAGCGCCAAGACTCGTTTTATGTCGTCCCAATCGTCGTCTTGGACGCCATAGGCCGCCAAGGCCATGTCGGCGTGTCCCCTTATTTTCTGTCTAATATGCAAGACAATTGCCCTATACAGGGGTCTGGTTTTAATCAAGTCATATTCGGTCAGTATTGACTGTGCCCTGTTTATCCAAGACAGGCAAGCCTCCTGCCGTCCTTCGAACGCCTGCAGTTCTTTGACGCAGTCAGGGAGGACCGATATCTCTCTCAGCTCATACTCGGTGCGTGCGCGCACCAGGGGTTGCGGTTGGTCGACCGTAGGGTCAGCGTTCCCGCGCTCCTGTTCTAAAATAGCCAACCTATCATTATTTTTCTTAATATCTTCCTTAATGCCTGTCACCACGTTGGTCAGGGCATTGAGGGACTCGCTAAGAGCACGCAGGGTCTCTTCCATTTTGATTTTTAGTTTGCGTTGGAAAGATGCAGGAAGCTTTCAAGGCAACAGAATTCGTTATTACTTTACGGAAATGTGAGACAACGGTTTTAACCCGATAAAAAAGAATATCTGTTCTTCTTTGCTTTTTCTTTATTTCTCTAAATTTAGCAAATATGGCAATAAAGTTTAATGAAATATTTCACTCACCCTTGTATGCTCTTTATTAGTTTTCGTCGTTTAGGTTGTACCCCTACAGCATGAATATTCTATTGGGATAAGTAAAAAAAGGTGAATTAGTGTATTGTAGAGAATTTTTATTCATTTCGTTTCGGGAAATTGGGGAAATTGTACTATACTTGTTTTCCTTTGAATTGTGGTGTTGTGCATGTGTTTATACAATTTTTGTGCGCTATTCCATTTTGCAATATTTTTTCCTTGCGTGCGTGCTGTTACAGTTTTTTATTGATGACCTCTAATTTATTTCGGCACTGGGCACGGTGGTTCCGTAGTATCCCTTTTGGCTGGTTGCCTACTAAGGTACGGCCGCCACACAACTTGTTGGGCGGTTTTTTTTGGGTGCATTCCACACCACTTAACGTATCCAACAAGCTGCCACACACCACCTTATCACTCTGGGCGCTCATATTACTCGTACTGCCGCAGGTAAACTGCTGCAATGGTTAATTATTGGTTTATTATACACAATCTTTTGCACTCGCGAATTGGCAAGGAGAGAAAAAAAAATTTTTTCACAAGCCGTACCGCCGCAGTGGGTTGATCGTGTTTTAATTATGTTATAGGTATCGTACAACTTTTGCGCTCGGCATGGGCGACGTGGCGTCCTCCGGTAGCGGGTCGTTGTTTTATTAATTTAAATTAGGTCTTGGCGCAACATAGGTTTACATTTTTATTTTAGAAATTTTACACCTTTTATTGAATTATGCAATATTTGTTGCGCCCCGGGATGGGCGTAGTTCCCCCCGGCAGCGGGTAATTGCTATTTTATCATTTTATACACAGCTCACGCAGCACTTCTTTTTCATTTATGGATTTCAGATCTTAATCTGACTTATGCACACCACCACTATTTTTACGCACAAATTTCCACAATTTTTTCGTATCACTTTTATCGGCCGGACATTGCCGGTCCCTGTTCGGGCGCCAGTTAACGCAAGTTCCACTTGCATCAGGGTTCTCGGCACTCGCTGCCGCATACCTCACCTTGATATGACAACCAACATGCTGTGGTTCTCCAAATAATAGTCAAGATAGTTAAGAGGGTTCGAGTTTACGATTAGCTTTATTTTAAGATTCCGTTCGCGATCTGCTAGCGGTTCCGTTATGTGTCCGTTCGAGACTGGGGCCTCTTCTCCCGCCCCGCTGCTTTTATATCCGCTTCCCCCGTTGACCCCTCACCCTGAGTGCGACCAACGGCACTTGTTCCGAATGCACACATACACAAACATGTTCCTAGACAGGCCCCGAGTCGCCTGCTGACGGGGCCCGAAAACACGAGAGCCGAGCGCTGGTGAGTCCTGACGAAGATCGCAAGAAGAGGGTTCGTAACTTACACGAACATGTTACTAGACAGGCCCCGAGTCGCCTGCTGACGGGGCCCGAAAACACGAGAGCCGAGCGCTGGTGAGTCCTGACGAAGAGCGCAAGAAGAGGGTTCTTAACTTTTATATTCCAAACAAATTTAGATTTCAACAAAATTATAATACTTTCAAGCAGGGAACGCAGAAAACAAGAATGGATGCCTAAGCCCGTTCTCAGTTTTGTATTTCGGTATATGCAGAATGCCAAGACATGCCGAATTCGGTTGCTCAGTGGTGGTGGTGGTGCACAGTACTTCTGTGGTGCGGCTGCTGCCACCCACAATTGGTCAACAAATAGCGGTCACAATTAACCGTACGATGCAAATGCGTCCCGGGACATTGACAATGCCCATAAAGAGCCAATGCAGATGATGATGACGGGCCCAGACGATGATGCAGGGTGGTGAACTGGATCTGGATTCCAGACCATTCCCATTCTGGCTCTCTGTCAGCATCATCAGTGGAGCATTTATCTTGCACCCGCTATTGAAATCCAAGGAGCAGGGCATCGCAATGGGTTTGGCCAACAGATTGGAGCCAACAGAAGCCACTGAAGCAACAGCAGGTGATCAGCTCTGCAATGGGGGGACCACACAGCATTTGCCATGTGCCTGGTCATTTATCTATTTCGGATTTATCATTGATTAATCGGCCGGCGGCAGTCGGTGGAGATGCCAGTGGCCAGGAGCCAGTAGCAGTCAAAAGTCAGTCCAATCCGGTAACCAGTCGGACTACGGAGTCCTAATCGTCGGCATATTTGCATATGCCACTTTATATAGCAAATGGTCTAGTCAATGATCGTTAAGCCGATTTCTGAGTTGATATACCCTTTCCGAGGGTTATATTATATACGATTAATCTTGAATTTTATATGAGATAAGCTAACATTATACATCAATTTATTTATTGGCTGCCTAAACAAGAACAATTCTAATTTACTTGAGCATGTGTGTTCAGTTCTTGATTTTTTGTAAAACAAATAAATTCAGAGATTCCACGCGGGCATTACTTAATCTCCTCATATTTATTTAAGCACTAGATTATTTCATATATTTTTTTTATAAGCGGAAACCAGCAGCTGTTAAACCAATTATCACAAAAAACAATAAACCTATTTATTCTTCTTTAGATTATAAACAAGAAGATGCTTCAATGAGAGGAATCACTCACAAATAATAATAACAAATGGTAGCTATTGTTTACAAAAGCAGCTAAACTTTCGCAATGGAATTCAAGAATTTAAGAGTATTCTTCGGTGCGCATCCCAAATTTAGCACATCTCGAGTTGCATGTTTCGGAACCTCCCCGAATACATTTATGTTTGTCATAGATCGCGGCTCAATTAGCACACCCAAAAAGACAGCGAGATGGAGTGGCATGCACCTGTGCCGATACCATATGCCATTGGTTCCCCTTGGTTTCATATTCATTTTGGCCACGTGTTAAATGGTCCGCTAATTGGCCACGGTTTCCAATCGCTGGCCACATTCGCCATGGCCTCCAGGGTTCATAAGATCGTGGGGCTGTCTCCCGGGTTTTGACTTGTGACCAATCAGTTTTCGTGCTGCCTGTCAGCGGGTTTTTTTTCTGCTTTGCTGACCCTGTTCCCGCGTAATCCTGTCAAGCTGTTAAATTAATTTCTGTGCCCCCAAGTCCAGGATGTCAGACGCACTTATTCGTATATACCTTGTATATGTACTATGTATATGTGGTACATACGCATACATACATACATACATAAAGACAGACGAGAAATGGCAATTGGGAGCTGCCCTGCCCCCAAGTGCTGCCATTTGTGGCGCCCATTCAATTTCGCTGTCGGCTGGGTCCAGTTTTTCTAGCCGCCACTGGTCGAACCACTGGCAAAGTGTTATAATCCATCATCGTAATCAACGCAAAAAGTTGATAATTGTGCCTGGTGAGCCCGGTTGCCTCACTCTCTGTTTTTTTTTTGCCAAATAACTGTAACTAATGGAAATTGTAACACTTTGGCAATGCTTTTTTTTTAAATGCAAAATTACCAGCCACTATCTTCCTGCCTCCTCAGTCTTTATCTACGGTTTTCAGCGCATTTATGACGCCTCGTGAGGCGTTCAAAAATGATTAGGATTAGGAACGACTACCAAAGACAGTTATTATACAAGGTACGAACTGATATCGTGGGGTATATCGGATTGGAAATATATATATATATATTCTAATTCTTCCGCACCCCAATAGATTGGTTCATATCACAGCATGATTTATTACCCCGAAGAATGCTCTAAACAAATACATTTCTTTTTACGATATTTGCATGCCAATATTTATACTTAAAAATTATATTTTAATTTCAAATAGTTTTAACTTAGCAACTATGCTCGTAAATATGCATTCTAAAGATGCATGCTTTAAACGCACAAGCACTATAAATTTTTTAAAATCAGGTATCAAAAAGTCGTCATGGAAGAGTGTACAATAACTTTAATTTACCCTGTGATTACCGACGGCCGTTGAGTGAAGTTGGCCACGCATTTAAGCCAAATTATCAGGCCATATAATGCCCGACTCCCCAATCGAGATATCCAGCTGGTCGCGTCGATCCATCAAGATATTGGCTTCGAGACACGTGACTGCGATCCGCGGAAAATTGGAGCTTGACAAACGCTTCGCGGCTTTTGCGGCTTTTGCGGCTTGCTGGCATTCGGGGTCCCAAAAACATTCTCACGCAACGAGGAGAGGCTTGGTCTTGGCTCTTTTGGCCATAAGTGAGACATTAAGCACAGTTTGCAGTCGGCTTGAACTTTGACCCACGACCATATTTGAGCAATTTTGGGCGATCAAGAGAGGGGTGCCGTACAGGGGAGTACAGAGCATCGAGTAGAGTATATGACCACGGCATCATTAGGAGTGAAAAAACATTTGGCCAGGCACGACCCAAGGCGCTTGATTAATTGCGTTTAGTGCAGAATTTGACTTTTTTGTTGCTCAAATTGCAAGGCTGCAGCGGGCCAAAAGGCTGCCCAGATTTTTTTTTTAACCAGAGTAATTACCATGCCAGCACAAAAGCTTAAAAGCAAAAAAAAAAAAAAATATATATATATATCGAATAAAATCCACAATGGACAGCGACTCAGTTTCAGCCATTCGATTCTATTTCAAAATGCACTTAATATGGAATTTCAAGTTCAAACATGGCCTATGCTTTTCACATGCTAACCGCCGATAGCCAGCATGTGGCATTTGGCCATTTCAGTCAGGCGGCATAAAAATCCATTTGATCTGGCCGTTTTTTTTTTTTTTCGTTTTAGTCATGGCTTAGTTAGATGATGTCATCTGCCGGCTCAAATGGCCCCCGAGAGATCAAAGACTGTCAGATTGGCAAATCTTTTCACAAACTGTTTGTTGCCCGCTAATTTCTACTATAACTAATTGAATTATTTATGTGCGAGCTATGCAATGCACGACTGGGACACTGAGAAAAATATACAATACACAAGTTTGAAAATAATAAAAAGAAATTAATAATTAGCTTTAGCAAGCCAATAAAAGAGAATTCAATCGGAGTACTACATTTTATACAAATAATATTTGTTAATTATTTCCCATTGCTAGATAGAATTTAGCTGAAGTTAGGGAGTAAATATCCTTGTGAAGGAATTTAATTGACTTATCCTTCAATTAAGCTATATAGTACTATGTACAAACTGAATACTTCACCCACAAATTTCGCTCAGTGTACTTACAAAGTGGCCTAACGATTTGCACACCATTTTTGGCTGCCATCCGGCGTGCGTCGTCTGCGTTTCACAGTCAATTTGCATATGTCGATTGTCGCTGCCAGAGTTTCGAGTCTCAAGTTGCATGTTGCAAGTTGCCTGGCATTTGGCTGCAAATGTGACCAGTACTGTGCTGCTGATCTGCGATGTTGGCCAGATCTTTGGCCAAATTATGTCGTTATTTGTGCCATTTTTGGCAAACGCCTCCACCGCCGACTTCCTTTACCGCCACTGACGACGATCGTCGACCATCGTCAATGATAAATTCCATGCACTTAGAGCTCTCCTCACAGTCTGTCTGTCAAGGAGTATGTCAATTGGCTTGCTAATGGCTGCCAGCGACTGGGTCGGCAGTAAAATCCTCTTAAAGTGTTGTAAACGATGCTTGGTAGACGGCTAACGAGCCGCGTCGGATTCAAAGCTGCAAAGATCTTGGCATTTATCATAAATTTCATGCCAGTCGCCTCATAACTGCATAGCCAACAAATTTCCAAAAGGGAGGAGCATTGGGGCATGGATGGGGATGCTGGCGTTCGGCATCCATTGCCATATCTCGAGGCAATAGGAAGCAGCAAAGTGCAACAATTGAATAGATAATAACTCACGCCCCACCTACCCACCCACCCATCGATGCCAACCGGGCAAAAAAGCAACATAATAACCGAAATACTAGCCGAAAGCCACTGACCGTTGACCACAGAGAGTCCCTATAAAAATGGCAAGAGACTTGGTTAGCCGGCTAATTGAATGCTCTTTGTTAAAAAGCAAGAGGTATGATTTAGTTGATATCCCTTCTAAGAATTCCTTTGGAATGTTCTGCTTTTGTTTTCATTGATACTGATAACATTCAATGCTCTGTACTTTCTTTATAACAAATTGATATATGGCATGTGCCCAAGTTATTCCCAAAACCGATATACCCTCTTAGCAGCGCACATATAAAAGCAACAACAAGGCCTGTTACTGTTTGGAGCTGGCGCTGTCATATTCAAATTGCTAATATGATTGGTGTTTACAGATTAGAAAACAAATATTTCACAAATATTACCACTAATAATTTTGCCATGTAAACATGGTGCGCAGGCGAGATCGGCGTCATTATCATCGTCGTGATGATCATGCCACATGATGAGGCCGCATAAATGCAGCAAGTGTGGCGATAACCTTTTGACTCCGGTCCCCACATCCTTCTCCCGCCAACCACAAGATACGTGGGGCAGGGGCAGGGGCAGGGGCAGTGGAGATCTTCGCCTCGGTTTTTCGACTGGGTTTCGTTTTGTGCTAGTGCAAAACTGACAAATTGAATGAATAAAAGAGCAACAAGTGGTCTTGCGGCGGGCTGGTTAAACATTTTGAATGAAAATGCCGCAGTCGAGAGTCGGCCAGAGCGCATGTGGCATGCAGCATGTAGCATATAGCATAATGCCTAGCTGTGGCGGCCGAGGCGCAAAAACATAAATCGAAACACTTGCTGCGTGGCATACACTGTGGTAAAATATCATTTTAGATTATAACAATAACCATTTAATAACTTTACTTAAGCTTATTATTTATTATTAATATTCATTTAGAAATTTCTAACTAGTAATTATAACAAAAAGAAAAGATTGTTTCAATAGGATATCAGCTTAAATCATCCACCGCAATAATTCATAATATGTACTGAGTAAATTACTAGTAAATTCTGAAAAAATCTTACATACATTTTATAACAATTGTCTGATTCCCAGATATATTCCCGAATTAAGTGGAATTTTTTCTAAGTGTCTAGTCGCCTCCCTTATGTTTTCTGCCTCAGTTTCAACCGCCCACCGACGGCTCAGCGGGCTGTGGTGTTTTTTTTTTGTTGTTTTGGCCATTTGATGGCTTGGTGCCTCGATGCCTTGGTAGGTGTTGCCTTGTGCCTCGAACTCGAGAAAAACAAGGAGGAGGAGTAGGAGGAGGTGGAGGTGGAGGTGGAGGAATAAAGCCAAAGCCAAACCAAGGCGTTCAGAGCCTGGAAATGAAGTCGAAAATTGCAATTCCAAAATGTTTGCCCTCGGCTATGAAAAAAAACAAAAAACAACAAAAGTGGAGTGTGCAGTGCATTGGAGTGGTCAGTCATGTGGCATCTATTCGGATTCGCACACATGTGGCATGGATTGGCGGACTAGAGCTGGAGCTCTTACTGCCTCTTTCTTGGATTTTGGCCTGCCTAGATTTGTTGCAATGTCTTCTGTGGTGTGTGTCGTTTAATGCGTGGCCGCCTCGCACGGCGCTTTATTAATTCACTCGACGGTTGTTTAATATTTTTACCTCTACGCAATACTCTCACTACGGGTACTATGATGATCCGTGGGAAGATCTGTTTTGTTACATTGCTATACACTCTAACTGCAGACTTCGGAAACACTTTTTCGATTCGCACTAACAACTGCAAAGAATTTGAAGATACTTTGATGATTGAGACCATATCCAAAGGTTGCATTTTTCTGCTAAGGAAAATAATTTGGTTATAAACAAAGATATAAAGTTTTACATATCCTTTTACATTCTTGAGTTGTAGAGCATTTGTTAATCGACCTTTAATTGGTATCTTGGTATTGCTGTCTATTTTGTTGCGGGTGCAGGCTATAGCAATGGGTTGGTTATTCCTTTTGTTCGTTGGTTGGTTTGTGGCATAAATCGGCCCCAGGTGCCTCGACGAGCATTTCCCACGGATTAGTGCATAAATAAAGGAGGTCAGGGCAGCCCCAGAGTTAACTAGATATTTCAAATGTTTTGGCCCAGGGGTCGTCCTTCCAGGCCATTCATTTCATTGCCTTTCGAATATCTCCTACCCCTTCAGATAGCCACGTTCTTTTCGCAATCAGAGCGAATTGCTTTATTAGCCCATGTCGAACGGAATAACAGCTTAATTCACACTAACTGTGCAGCCCATGGTGGTCCTTCTGGCATTTCCTTAAGCTCATTAACACCCCCTGAAAAAATATATATGAAAATCCAAAAAGTTTGGATCTAAAGCCACACGCAGCGGTTCTCACGCTGTGAAACAAAAGCGAGAGGCTCGACTTCAATTTAAGATTAGCAACAGTTAACACACAAAGGAATTGGCGAAAAGGCACCGGGATCTCATGATGATGATAGTGCCCTTAATAACAGCGGTCATCCTGCGCAAGGACCACACCACAAAAGTTAGCCATCCCGCTGATAAGATGGCCAAGTGAGCGGTCTGCGTGCTGGCCAAGATCCCTTCATCGATAATCGCGCACTAAGCGTGCGTAAGTCACGTCACACACAGCTGGCAGCGTTGGGGCCACCAAAGTTAAGGGTTAAGGGACCAGTTCCGCCGTCCCGGGATGAAGATCATCCGAAGATGCCGGATTGGTAAGACCTTGCCCTGGGTGCGATCGCGATAAGCGCGACTTTTGCCTCGGTACGTGCTAAGCCCCTGGGCTGCGATCATTTTAATTATACCCCATATCGGCCCGACTGGCCACGCCCATGCCCATCGGCTCCATAATCCGCGCCCTCCCCTTTCCCCTCTGGCGCTGGGGTCAAGCAACGCAAATTGCAGGCTGGGTCAATGTTTGTTTTAGCCAACCATAAATACTTAATTTGGGCAACGGTTTCGAGCTGACGAAAGCCTCGAAAGAGAAAGATATAAAAGGGCTGTGGGATACCTTTGCACACCGAATCGAAGATACTCTCCAAAGATATTTAGCTAAAGATTGTCAGATAAGATTTTTCTAGATTTTATGTTATATATTAATGAGACTTAACAATCATTAGTCTTTAGTAAAATATTCAATACGTTAAATTTATTAAAATTTCGTTGATTCAAAAATGCAGACGAAAGGGTCAGATACAGAGCACACTTTAGTTGAGAGAGTCCTCCTCCGGATCGGAGTCGCGTCGCGAGGTGGGAGCCGATGCATCCACCTCCAGATAGTCGTGCACCAGCTGGCAAATGTTCTCGGAGGCCTCGTTGAAGTTGCCCTCCTCGAGTCCTTCGCCCACATAGTGATAGACGAAGGCTCGCCGCTGATAGAGCTTGTCGAACTTGTTGACCAGGCGGCACCAGGCGATCCGGATGTTCGTGTTGTTCGAGATGGCCACGCAGGCGCGATTGGTGGGCGCCAGATCGCCGCCAGGAACATAGTACGGCGGCATGGGGCTAACGCCGATCTTAAAGCCCGTGGGCGACCAGTCGACAAAACGGAAAGACCTGTTCCGCTTGATGTTCTCCAGCGCCGTATTGATCTCATTGGGTGCGATATCACCGCGGTAGAGCAGCACACTGGCCATGTACTTGCCATGCGAGGGATTGCATCTGACCATTTGGTTGCTCATCTGGAAACACTGACCCGTTAGCTGGGCCGTCGACATATTGACGAACTGCGAGTGCGAAATGGGTACCAGTGGTGCGTAGTTGATCAGCGGATAGTGGATTCGGGGATATGGCACCAGGTTCGTCTGCAGCTCCTGAAAACTCACGGTCGATCCGCCACCAAAACGCTGTGAGGCCGTAAAGCTGGAAACCACTTGTGCGATGATCCTATTGAGATTCGTATACGTGGGAGCAGGGACATTGAGTGTATTAGCACATATGTCGTATAGAGCTTCATTGTCCACAATAAACGATACATCGGCGCAGTCCATGGAGAAATGGGCAGCCAGCAGTGCGTTGTAGGGTTCCACAATAACCGGAGAGATTCTAGGAGCAAAAAAAAAAAAAAGTGCACATGAGTAGCAGAAAACATACCCAAGCCAATACCTTACGAAGGCGAAGGATAAACGAGGAACTCCACAACAGTCATCTTCTTGCCAAAGTCTTCGACCAGTCTCTCCATGATGCGAGTCCCTAGCCCGGAACCAGAACCTCCGCCGATTGCTCGAAAGACCAGGAAACCCCTGAGATTTCTGCAACGATCCGCCACGCGACGAATGGCGTTCATGGAGCGATCCAACAGCTCGCTGGCCATCAGATTGTAGCCCCTGGCGAAGTTACTGCCACTGTCATCCTTGCCCGTGATCAAAGTATCCGGATGAAAGAGGTTGCGGTAGGAGCCGGTACGGATTTCATCTGGAAAGGAAGATAAAAAATTTATATGACACAATCCAAGCTTCTGGCGGAAACTTACCTATCACTGTGGGCTCCGTGTCGATCATGACGAGTCGAGGTTGCACACACGGCTGATGGCTGGTGAACTCAAAGAACGTGAGGAACGAGTCGTCCATGGGCGACTGGGTTAGTCTTCCATTGGCCAAAATGCCGTGCTCCAGACAGAAGAGCTCCCAACAGGCGTTGGCTATCTGCACACCGGCCTGGCCAATGTGGATCTGGATGATCTCCCCCTTTCCGGACATGTGTCATATCTTAATTTTAACCATTAATTTCCTTTCTCTGGGAATGTAGTTTTCCAAAATGTTCTAAAATCAAATCGAATTGACAATCTAAACAAGGAAAACTTGCTACACAACGGATTAAGTACATAACATTGATTTATTGTCCGCGCGCGGATTAATCAGTTTTCGAAGCGTTGGATACGTGTAGATACAATTTATTAGATATACAGATATATTCTTATATTTAGTTAGGTAATTCCGTGCTCGAGTACGTTGCCGTTGTAAATTGGAATGTGTACGATGAAGTCAGAATTGAATTGTGGCCACCTAGTCCTACAAAAAAATTCATCTGTATCTGTATGCAGATACGCGTATCTCTGTGTATAATACAAATGCTACGTCAAGCTACGTAAATAATTTACAAAACATTAATAAAATTATACAAATACTTTCGGTTTGGATAGTGCAAGGACTAGAGAGTTTACAAAGTTTATACACCTGATGTCTAAATGAGAACAGAACAGTGCATTTTACGACTATAAGTAAATATGTGGTGAAAATCAACAAAATCGATTAAGATATGTGTACAAAGTAAATTGAAATAATTTAATAGCTGTTTTGGTTGTGAGATAGAATTCAGCTTGGGAACTTTTCTTTTTGACTAGAGAAGAAATATGGCAAAGGAATAACTAAAACTAAAACTAAAATGTGTAAATAATTTGTTTTATACTGAAAGTTCGCATTTTAAAACTTAATCTAGAATGCATATTTAAAATGTCATTCTTGTAACTTAACTTTTACATTAAATAAATAAAGTGTTACTAGACAATAATGTATTTCATTTTTTTTAAAGGTAGTTGTCCGCATTGGCAGAGAAAGTGCCACAAAAATTACTTGAATGAAATGCGTTCCTAAAGTCCTAAAATGCACCGTCTTTTAGTTATTCTTGTTAATGCTTTGTTCTCATGCTGCTAATTTGTTCAAGGCTTTTGTGTGGACTATCTAAAGAAGTGACTGTTCCAATAGAATGCGTTCGAATCCTGGTGGTGGTCCGTGTGAAAAATTATCCAAGATAATGTCCAGAATGGCGCCATTGCCCACTAAAAAAATTAGGTTAATTATGGTGATAAGCTTCTCTTAAGAGTACGAAAACTCACCATAAATGACGGGAAATAGTGCTGCTCCTCGTACATTTCGAAATGGAACCTCCAGATTCTTTCCATTGAAGTAGAAATTCAGCTCCACGTGGTCAAAGGCGACGCCCACAATGTCTCCTTCATCGGGAAAATCTCGCTGTGGCGATGCTATCAACGAATCACCGATATCCACATCGGATGATGCCACTCCAGTGGTCATCAGCAGATCTTCCTGCTGCAAATCCTCGATGGCAATGAGTCCGGCCGCTTTGGCAGCGCTATTGTTCAGGATACCATTGCTCGTCCTCGCTGGCTGAGTGGTGCAAGCAGACTGCACCACTGGTCGGAACTCCTCGCGGTCATTGTGGCGTGTGGCATTATCGGAGCACAGGCACCAGGACTCTCGATCCCCGCCGCCGCTCTTGCGACTGAGATCCGTTTGACGCGTTGCCAAGCCCACCGACCAGCTGCCGCCGTGCTGGATCTTCACCTCGAAGTAGGACTTCGATTGGACCAAAGGCGCCGTGGCCAGGACGCCGCCAGTGCCCGTTACGCGCAGTTGGTGTGACAGCAGGATTACATCAGGTCCTGCCAAATGGATGATATGATATACATATTATTAGTAAGATACAAGATGGTTAAGCCTGTTGAATGAGAATATAAGCACTTCTATTGTATGTACATATATATTAATATCTGATCACGTATCTGAATTGTGCGATAAAATTGGGAATGTTGATATCTTTATTGGGGTATCACTTATTATCGAAGCTACATATCTTTTGGAAAAACACATTAGTTCTCTCGCAATCGCTTCAGTTGACCATTTTAAGGATAGTGTATCTTAATCCTTCTGAATTTAGTGTAATTTTACCCATATGCGCTGCATCCAGGTGAACATCGGGCTCCCGCAGGCGACTGGTTGCCGTCGGTTTCCTTATGTGTCCACCATTGAGACAGGTGCGTAGGCAGCAGAACATTCCCAAATCTATGAAGGTTTTCCGACTCCGAATCTAGTTTTAATTTGGATTTTTAAAAATCGCCAATAATTTTCGCTTCTTCGCTTGGTTTTGTTTTTGTAAACAGCTGTGCTCTTTTTCCAGCTGATGGTCATACTGAATTTGCATTTTCTGGTATATGTGATAATAATGGGTAGAAGAGTGACGGATAGGTGGCGCTATAAATGAATAATTAGATGCAACCAAATGCAATTGACACATTTGTAAATAATTTATACATGTTTGTTGATATTTCAATGTTTTTTTTTTTTGGCAAATAGTTTAGCAACAGCTATAGAATTAAGAAAAGTTTAAGTACGAGCGCCACCTAGTTTTCAATGCGCTTTTTAGTACCTAAAATGTACGACAAGAGTGCGTTGAAGAAATGGCGCTAGCGAGTGTCCGGAAAAGAGCAGAAAGAAAAAGAAAAGAAGTTGCACGGCGCCTTAAATTTAAAATTTAAATTATTATATATTATCTATAACAAATGCAAATAAGTTCTTTGTATAAATAATACCTCTTTTCAACATCTTTCAATTTTCTTATGCATTAAATGTAATGCAAAAATGGTGTTTATTTAATTGTTGACGCAACTTTACAAATAGTCTTAGTTAGTTCAGATTCTATTCCTGTTGGGCGCACTTGTCGTAGTTGGTGACCAGTTGGCGGTACAGATTGGATACCCTGGCGCTCTTGTGGCACACGGTTCCACCACCACGATGCAACTGACCTTCTTGCCGGTTGATGTCGCCCACACAAATCCAATCTCCGCCGCCAACTCGCCAATGGTAGATCAAAATGCCTGTGGGACGAGATACCGCCCACTTGGAGTGATCTTGTGTGGTCTTAAAGTCCACCGATAGCTCCGGATTGGAAATGGATTCCACATTGAGAACCTTATCGGACTTATCGCAGCTATTCGGTAAGTTGCCGGCACCGTCGCGCCACGCCTCCACAAAAAGACTGACATCCAGAGTGGGTGCGACCACATCGGCGTACAGCTCCACATTGGCGCGTCCACTCTTGCCAAACAGCCGGAACTTCTTGCCGTCCAAGCTGCGCACCTCCAAGTCCTTCTGGAACGGTGATTCCGTCCGCCACTGACCATGCAGAGCCCTTTCCAGGCTCGGGAACAGCTCATCGGAGCGAGTGGCCAGCGGGTTGCGTTGATAGTAGAAGTGCGGTTCATTGTACACCAGAATCTGACCAACCTTCTCCAAATCCTCGCCCTTCAGTGTGACGCAGAGCATGCTCTGTGCGTACTGCTCGCCGGATGTGGGATAGCTGTAGTCCGGAATTGTTGGAAATTTGGGCACCGAGTGGACAATCCAAATAGCCGTCTCCCCATCACTGGCCACCACTCCTTTGGCATGACCACCGCTGCTGAAAACCGTGCCATTCGGCTGTTGATCGTTGTAGGCGGCCAGCAGAGTGTGGCTGGGATCGTCGTTCAAGGGGTTAAGGGTCTGGGCAGGCAGCGATAGGGGATCACTAATGAACTTTCCCGACATCTGCCAGGTGTCATAGTTCTGGCTGGTCACGTACAGGTACTTCAAGCCACTGGTGTCCTTGCCCAAATCGTTGTGCTGGTAGTGCTTGGGCAGTTTGTAAAGGTGCCACCTAAAATTATAAAGGAATATTTGAAAAAAAATTATTAAATAAATTAAAAACATGTTTATCTCATCGAGAAAACCCCTCAATCTTTGGAAATTTGTTTTTAAGATATTAAAAAAAAAAAATAATTACCATTTAATCTATTTTTGGAAATGGAAAAGTATTAAAAATGATGTTATTGTTATCAAATTGATTAAGTTTGTTTGTAGCAAACAACTTTGATTTAAATCTCTCATTTTAGGAAACAAAATAACACACTAATTACTTTTTAATTTCTTGTCACACAGTATTGTACAATTATTATCAATTTTTCCGCTTGAACTTGAACTCATCATATTCAATTTGTTTATCGCCTCTTTTAGAATAATCTCAATACAGCAGTGTATATAAATAACTAAAATACGTTGTGTTTGCAAATTGTTAATGATATGCAAACAGCGACTGCAGATAAATGAAAAAGTATGTGAAAGGCCAATATTTATAAGTAACTTTTCTAATAAGCACATTTAGTAATGTTTTAAGAACTAAACTATTTATTGTTTGATCTGTTAATCGAAATACTTACCAATCTACATCGTTTCCAGCTTCATCCTTACAGGAAACCTTAGACTTAGCTTCGTTTTGGTAGAAAAACCAAACGAACAGCAAAACGAAGCACAGAGATCGCATTGTACAACCTTCAAGTTGCTCGGCCGGAAAACAACTAAATAAGTGTCAGTGAATCCAATCCAATCAACGGCTGTGCTCATACAGGGTGTCTCAGTCGCAAATTGAAATCCATCTTAATCTTTTTCGATTTCTTCACCAGGTAAAAACGCTTGAATCGAGTGAAAACTGAGATCCTTGCTGTTTGTCTGTTTTATCTAAAAGTTGGATTTGTAAATATTTGGTCGTGTTTGGGTTTTTAACACAGCCTATCGCCACGTTGTCTGCTATCTGAGGGGTCAGCCACTTATTGCAAAAGATCAGTCGAACAGAGAGGTCGCTGATAAGCCAAGCGCACTAAATGCGGCTACAACGAATATATTATACTCTACTAAATATGTTTGACTTCATTTTTATGGATATTATAAGAAACTACTAAGAATCTTGTCCAATCTGTAACATATTATAAATACTTACCCATTTCACCATCATCACATAAACATCCCATTCATCCCACTGGCGGTGAAAAGAACTCCACTTCTTTACAATTACACAAAACAATTGTTAAAGTTTTTATTTATTATTCGTATTGTATTATTATAATTTGTCGCCTGCTGAAAACTGCAATTTGTTGCTCTTTTCCCCGTTTGCATTGCAGGGCATATCGTTTGTGCTTTCCTCCTCGATCGTGATCGCATGAAAATATTATCGTTATCAAATTGTATAATTTGTCTTGCGGGCGGGCGAGCCCATCTGCTAATATTGAATTATATTGGAAATAAACTGTCTGGTAAATTAATTGAATTCAACTTCGTTAGTTCTTATCGCTGGTGGCTGTCTGTGAAAAAATGGTTCACCTTTCATTCTGTTTCGAATTTCCTCTGATCTGCTTTGATCCGATCTGATATGATATTATCAGATGATATTATGTTTTTTTTTCTTTTTGTTTTGCCAATCGGTTGGTATTGCCATTTAGATTTATATTTAACTTAGGTGTACCGATTTGTTATGTCATTTCTTTGGTTTCGTATGCAACAATACATTTAAACTCACAATACAATATTTTCGCTAAATATTTTTTATGTATTTTTTTTTTTTGTATCAATTTTTTCATAGTTGTTAATAATTTATTAATATTTTGTATGGTTTTTCATTTTTTTGGTTTTTCAAATATATATATAAAGAACAAGGCTGATATTTATATTTATATATATATATATACGAGTTTTGTTTCTGTTTTATGTAAGTTTTATAATAATATTTAGCTATACGTTTTGGTTTTCATTTGCTTGAAAAATCAATTTGTTTTTTACAATATTAGCAAAGATCTTTATTCGATTTGAAAAAAGAAGGTCGTACTTGGTTTCGCGAAAATGTTAAATAAATGAGCCTCAAAATAGACAAATACTTGCCATTTCTTGTATTTTTTTTTTTTTACTTTTAATATCTCAATTAATATTAATCATTATTTTCGTATTATTTACGGATAAAAGTAGACTCAACTGTTGAGTTATGCAAATAAAATTGCATTTCCCGTTAGACTTTCGGCATATTTAATAATTTTATCATTCTCCTTCTTTGTTATTTTTGAAATTTGCTGCGCCTAATTTGCGCCTGCTTTTCATTAATATATATATATATATATATATATATATATAGTGTATATATATGTGTATATATAGTTTTAATCGGGCACGAGTTTGATATGTTTTGACTTGTGTTATCTTCATTTATCTGCCGGTATTTCGATACCTTTCTCTGCCTTGATATTTTCAATATTCAATATCAGTTACCTTTCCTACTTAACCCTCTAAAGATACTATACATATGTCTGTCTGTATAAGATATAGATATGCATAGTATTTAAGTATTACAAATATACAGCGATTTTCTCAGACCTACCAGGTTGAGTACAATGCCATTCTAGTTGACTCTCCCGCAAATGACTCAAAACTTGAAATGGGGAGAGCGATGCATATATGTGGTATTAATATATGTAATTGTATAGTTGGTTTTAATTTTCTTGCAAAAATTGTCACTAATTCAAAATTCGTTTCTTCAAAGGTTTATCGCTTGGTTGTGTGAGATTTGGAACTGAGTGAAACAATAATGGGTTTGTTTAACGAACAAAATATAAAGTTTTATTATGCGTAATTAATACCGTCAATTGAAAAGTTCTAAGTTAAGGCTACACAAATGATATAAGTATATTTATATAAGGGTTTATCATAGAGGTATACCATACATATACATATAAATTACTTAGAAATTAGTATTAAATTGTTGGTAATTTAAATTTTTAGTTTTATTTTTTTTTTTAGGCAAACATAAGGCAATTTCGGAGGCAACTTAAACTAAATAGAAATCAATCAATCAAAGATTTTCGATACACAAATTATAGCCGTACAATAAATACAATAGAGTAGGATATATACTGTTACTGATTTTTATCGTTATTTTTACTGTTACTTTTACTGTCTTGCTATTACTGCTGCCACATATGTATTTAGATATGACATTACTAGGTAAGCATATAGCTAGGCATTATGTAAGTAGTTCCGTAATCTATTACTAAGCTTTCAATCAGTTATGCTTGCTTCCCCCTTAATTTTTTTTTTTTGGTAACTGCTTTCTGCCTTTTTGCGCTTACAATGTTTAAAAATTTAAAAACCACATCAAAACATATCGGTTTTATGTTCCTTAATAATGTTGCTTGTAAAAGTTTTCTTCTTTATCCGTTTTGCTGATATGTATTTGTTATTTTTTCCATCATTTGTAATTATTATTAGGTTTTCGTTTTGTTTCAAAAATGTTTTAATATATGCGTATGTATATATTCATATAATGTTCCCATAATTCATATTGTTTAGTTTAGTTTTTCTGTCATTCATTTTAGCATTCTCTAGTTTATCCCTAACGAGCTAGGTTTTCATCTTCTGTTGTGTTTTCGAGATATTCCCAATTTTTAGTTTAATATTTGCATGCTGCAGATATGTAAAATCTGGATGTATATAGAGCTATGAAATTTAGCTTAAAGAATGTTTGGAAATCAAGCCTCAAAATGGTTTTTTTTTCTATTTGGGGGTGGGGACTGAACAACCTTGCCAACGCGCTGGTTTTCCCTCTTCTTATCGCTTACTATCTTCAATGAAAATTGCACAAGATTTTCCCAGATGCACACACGCACACACACGCACACACACTTTTGCACACTCACACACTTATGCGTACTTCCATTGCTTTTGTTGCATACTTTTGGGCTCGTCGACCACACTTAGGCGCTAAAAATTAATTTCGAAAATATTTGTTTCGTACTTTAGCATCTATCGATTTTTGTTTCGTTATTTATGCTTATTTATAGTTGTAAATATTTTTGTTTTCCATCGTCGGGCATTTTGTTTTTCTTAATTGTTTTGAAAGGCGCAATTTAATGATATGCATTAGTATATTATGTATAATTAAACATTTTTCCTTGCTTACACGCTAAAACTTTAACTAATTTACTTGTCTTTGTGGTGAGCGTGTGCGTGCGTGTGTGTGTGTGTGTGTATGTTAGGATTACAGACTTATATGTAGACCTCTGTTCTTAACTCCGAATGATGATGCCTCTTAAACCAACGCGATGCTGGCGAAGAGATGATGTTTTTTTTTTTTTTTGGGCAAGAGGAAAGCACGAAATGTAATTGGACGGAATATGCATTTTACATTCGACTAAAGTTAGACGGGGAAATAATGTAATTAAATATTTAAAGAAAATTTGTATGGAAAAAGGGCTAAAACAGTACCAATTAGTAAATGTTTCTCTTTTTGTTTCATATTTCCTTCTAACAACTGTGGTTTTTGTTTCAAATATGCCTTTGGTATGTCTAGTCACGTTTACACTAAACTAAGCTTTAAAAAACGTTTAAAATTAGTTGATTTACTCGTGGGTTCCTTCTGTTTTTGTTTAACAAATTGTGTGTGAATTGGTTAACATAACTTGTTTAATTAGTAAGGACAACTTTGGTAAAAATGTAAGATTTTATCCGTATATATATATATACTTATATTGGTTTAAACAAGGCTGAACGAACTCTTTCGAAAACCATTCGAAAATTATGATGTAAAAAGCTTGCTTACAATTTGTTTTCGTATTTAACTATATATAGTTGTTAGCCTTTAAGCTTTACATTGTTTTTATAATAATTAATTATAGTTGGTTTCTGCTGTTCTGCTGCTCTTGCATTTAGTTACAATAGAATTTGTCGCTTTTTGTAGTCACACATACATGCTCGACTTATGCTTTGCTACGTAAGATGATATGCCATTGATTTTATTTACTCGTCCTTGTTTGCTGTTACCTCTTAAGCACTCTCCCCACCCTCACACGGTATCCGATATTCGATACCTACGCATACGATCTCGTTCTGCGACCTCCCCTCCCCCACCCCATTAAATCGATCGTTGGTTTAGCAAGAAATGTGATTTGATTGTTCTAGCATTTCGAAAGTTGGTTAGGAATAAAGTTTCTCACTATGTAAATGAAGTCCTGCAGATTTGGGGGCCTCTAGTAAAAGTTCAAGTCTTTGTAGGGGAAACGCAGAAAAGTCTCAACCAAAAGTGGCGAAAGAAAACATAGAGTTCTGGGCGGAAAGTTTTGGAGTGTCCTGTGCCAGCAGTTTCAGCATTTCTGGTTTCTTGTTTCTTAAAAATCGGTTTTTTTCTCGAGTCTTTGCTTCACTACAGCGCACGTGCAACGTTCATCCCATGTCGTCGATAGGTCCTTATCGGGTAAATTTGAAATTCACATTTAAATTTTGTTATGCTTACGTTTGTAACAAATAAATTTCGAAACCAGCTTTCTTCAGTATTCCTCAATATAAATTTAAATTTATACGATGACGTCGACTACTCGTTGTGGTTTGTTTTGTAGAATTTTCTTGTTGAGTAACATTTTGAAAATTTACCTTACTAGTTATACAATTATTACATTAATGCATACATTTAAATTGTTTTCTTTTGGTTGTTTTTTTTTTTCTGTTTCATATTACTTTTTTATAATTCTAGAAAGAGAGCTATTTAAAGGGCACATTCGGTTAAGCTATAATTATATACTTTTCTTTCTCCCTACACTTTTTGTTCATAATTTATTCCCTTACGCTGTTTGATATATCGAAAAATTAGAAATTATGAGATTAATACGAATTTCATGTCTCAATTCCTTGTGTGAAAAGTCGTTTATGTTTGGGGGGGGGGGGGGGGTTTTGAATGTAGGGTAAGAAGTAACAATAAAAGAACGCAAACATTTCACAAACAAAAACTTCAAACAAAATCAATTTATCAAGCTACAAAAGAACATTAAATGGATATTGAATAACAAACAAATTCTCGATCAGCTTGCTATATATATATGCATGTATATATAGGTGTTTATGTATGTATATATGTGTATTCGTTTATAGGGGGCATATCGGCTGTATTTGCAACTAACTTAGTTAAGTAGTTCGCTCAGCTTTCGATCTATGGTAAATTGTATATTTTACTACAAGTTTATCCCGTTTTTTGGTTTTCACTACAAATCTTTTGTTGCCTGTCGAAAAATTTCACTAAACTGGGGTTATACACGGGTCTGCGGCAGCTGCTTCCTCTCCGTCATATATATATATAAATTAACTTCTTTTTGCATTTTTGTTTTGTTTTTAGTTTTTTTTTTTTGATTTTTCAACATTTTTTTTTCTGTTATTTTTGTATGCCTAGAACTAAAGGTTCTTACTTCTCGCATGAATCCGTTGCATGCGGAGCTTCTTTGCCTCGATTTTCTCAAACTCAAATGTGGCCACCTCAGGCCGCTATGTGACTGACTGCCGGCAGCACGTACGAGTAGATGTGGTGCGGCTGCAGCTGCTGCTGCTGTTGGTGGTGCGGCTGGTGGAGCTGATGTGGGTGGTGGTGCGGCGGCGTCGTAGTCGTCGTCGTCGTTGTCGCATAAGGTCAGGTTGCTGTCGGCGTCATCAAGAACTGCTGCTGATGGTGATGATGGTGGTGGTGGTGGTGGCTCAGGTGCTGCTGCTGTGCCTGCTGTTGCTGTTGCTGCTGCTGTTGCTGTTGTTGCTGCTGGTGGTGCTGCTGTTGCTGCTGCTGGTGGTGCGCTGTCTGGTGGCTGTGGTGGTAGTGCTGCGCTGCTGTGTGGTGGTGCTGCTGCTGCTGCTGTTGCTGCTGCGTCTGGTGATGCACTTGCGTCTGCTGTTGCTGCATTTCGCGCTCTAGCTTTTTAGCGAGCAAATCATGCCGTGATTCCATACCCGCTCCTCTGGAAATAATTTGCAAAGTGTGAGGCACAATTAGTTTTTGTCAGTGTAAGTGGTCCAACTACTGGTTTCGTTGGTGCTGGCTATTTAAGTGGTTGTTTGGGAACTACTCATGCGTGGACCTAAAATATTTTAAAATCACTTTTTATGGCTTCTAACTTTCTATTTATTTTGATTTTTTAGGGTAAATATTCAAGACTAAAGAACATAAAATAACTAAAAAATTCAAAAAATATATCAATTTAATTTAGATATAGACTTTGATAGAAAGTTAAAATAAAATCTAGTCAAATACTTTGATCTATATATAATATCGTAAAGTTCATTCAGGCAAGAAAATCTTCACTTTAACGCTCTGTTATTAAAAATTAAATAAATTGTTGGACTTTCCATTGGCTAGTAATAATATTTATGGCAGCTCGGGCATGCTCACCCCTCGATATGCAAATTGATTTTCAAACAACCTACAATAAAGTAAAGTACAGACCATGCCTTGAACAAAAGTGGTTTAAAGCCCGAACGTTTAATGTGGTTGGGTTAAATTGGTGGGGCAGTAGTCAAGTGGGTTATGTGTATGGCAATATAGGTGTGGCATGCTGCGTTTAATTTTGCATTTTTTATAAAGCTGCTGCCACTGCTGCCGTGGCTTTTTCTTGCAGCAAATTGAAAAAACATATTTATGTGGCCGTTTGGCATTTGAAGTACGTGAGTCAAAGCCCACGTTGTGCGGACATAGAATGGTTGGCGGGGCAGTCTCCCAGCGGAAGCTGGCATTTAGGAAACGGATGTCTATGAGGAAGTCCCAGCAGCACCTTCTCTGGACCCGCTCCATTTCCCCTTCCCCCAACCTCGTTATGACTGCCAAACTGTTCGTTTGCTACAATTTGTGTTTAAATGCGGCTCCAATTGTAATGGCTAAGTGAGTGTGCGAGTGCGATTGCGCTCCGGTGTTCGGGCCAAACTCATATGGTTTTGGCCATCCCTTAGGTAGGTTCTTACTTGTTGTTGCTGATTGTTGCTTGATTGTTGCTTGCTGTTGATGCTGCTGCTGTTGCTGTTGTTGTTGTTGTTGTTGTTGTGGTGTTGGTGGTGGAGGTAGCATGCAAAGTAAACGGGCAAGCTTAACAATAACAATTTGCAAAATTTTATAAATAGTTAATGGGGGGGGGGGGGTTCTCCTTTTATATATTTTGGATTTGGGTTTCGGGTTCTGTGTTTTGGTTTAGGGTCATGCATATATCTACGAGGGACTTTTGGGCCTGTGAAAAGCTTTTTGCGGATTGAAAGGCTTATTCTAATATTAATGGGCCAAGGGCTAAGCGTGTGTGCAGTTTAGTGGAGCAACTTATATCATGATAATGATGGGGTTAGATTACGCTAAACAGACATACATAGAAGAAACTTGGTTCATTTGGTTCACCCAGAATAATACATACGTCTCTAAAGAGATGATTTTGGTGGTGCTGATTTGGATGATGAAGTTGGTGGTGCTGTAGTGAGTTAACAACAACGCTAGTGGTGCTGCTGTGGGTGGTGGTGCTTGCTGCAGTGCAGGGTGCTGCCACGGTCAATTGGAGTTGCTGCTGCTGTTGATGTTGCTGCTGCAGGTGCATCTGCTGTTGCAGTTGCTGCATCTGGAGTTGCTGCTGCTGCTGCTGCTGCTGCTGCTGTGCCGACGGCGGTGGTGCTGGGACCAGCAAATGCTCGACCCCCCCACCGCCGTTCAGGATGTACATGGGTGCTGGCGGTGGCGGTGGTGCAACAGTAGCAGCAACAGCAGTGGGTGGTGGTGGTGGCGGTGCCTTGGTGTTCATTATGGTCACCTCGTTGATCATTTTGCTGCGCGCAAACTCGATGCGGATGGAACCGCGATCGGAGCTGAGCAGATATTTACCCTGCAGCTGCTGCATGGCCTGAGACGCGGTCGGTGGGTCCTTGAACTCGATGAATGCCACCGGATGTTGCTGCACCGCAGCGCTGTTGTGGTTGCTGTTGCTGCTGCTGCCACTGCCGTTACTGGTGGAGCAGCTTGAGCCAGTTGCTGTTGCCATGGCTGATGGTTCAGGAGCAATCACAGTCGCAGACGCAGTCGCAGATGTGGTTGTTGTGGAGTAGGAAGTTGAAGTTGGTTTGGTTGAGGTCAGAGTTGAAGACAAAGTAATAGGCATAGAATTTGTGATTGGGTGCATACCTTTTGTGTGCATTCGTAGGCGACAAAAGCCAGGCATACTGTGCATATTATTTATCATAGTTGATTATATATAATTTGTTGTTAGATATATATGTCGGTTATCATGTATCATACAAGAAGAGTGATCGGGTGGGATGGTGGGCAACAAACGAACCAAGGAAGAGAACGCAAAAGTTTTCGGTTAGTAATCGGTTAAGAAAGTTCACAAAGTGCCATCAAGAGTGGTGATTGTTATGGTGGTTATGTGTGATCGTGATCTTTATCGTGATCGGGTGGTTTATACTGTGGTGGTGATGTGGTGGTTTCCAGTGATCCCAGTGCAGTTTTCATTGTGTCTCAAAAAAGATTACAAAGTACGATTGGCATTATTCGTGTGCAATTTACCTAGAGAACACCTCCTTCAGCTCGTGCTCCGAAACGAATTGCCCCAGATTGGCCACAAACAGCGTGGAGCAGGGCGCATTGGCCGCGATCTGTGGATTGCCCGGATGACTGGCGTTGTTCGTAGATCCAGCCGGGCTGGCCAACGCCGGACTCGACAGATAGTGGTGATGTGATGCAGCAGCAGCTGCAGCGGCTGTTGCAGCAGCACTTTGCGGTGCCGCAGCAGCGGTGGCCGCTCCCCCACCTCCGCCGGCAGCTGCAGCTGCCGCAGCCGCAGCCATGTGAGCCATCGCAGCTCCGGGATGAATAGCAGTTGTCTGATGATGTGGCGGCATGGTCATTTGAGTCTGCAAAGTGGAGTAAGAAGAGTATTAATAATCTTTCTTTCTTAGATGTTTCTAAGATTTATGTGCGTTCCACTTACTTGATGCATCGGCTGCTCCATTACTTTGTCTGTATTTAGTCAGAGATAGGAGCGCACTGGCACCTGCGGATGCAGGGCCGGATGCACTAGCGTTGCATGCTGCAGTGCAGCAGCTCCTGGCAATTCGGCGGCGGCGGCTGCCGAATAGGCTAGCGGATGATGCCATAACTCCGGTCCGCCCGGAAAGAAGGGACCGCCCAAATCTGCGAGTCGAGAAGAGAAATAGTGGGGTAAATCAGATGGCAGCTCACCTAAGTGGTGTACTAATTGAGTATTAAACACTGGTTTTAGTTGACAAAAATCTAAATGGTAAAAACAAGAACGGTTTCCAAACGAAAAAAAAATATATATATATATTAAGAAATGATTTTATTTGCTTAAAGTTCGTTGCCTCAGTCTTTCGTTAAAACAGCTAAGTTGTCAATGACTCTAAAATTAATCTCGGTAAGTTCATTAATTGTTTTAATCATTTTTTAGGATGAAGATATAAAAGCCTATTTATTCAGTACTAACTTTAGCTCTTCTTTAGCTCTTTTTTTCTATTTTTTGTAGGCGTGTATGGTCTTTTCGTGTGTGCGTTGCACAAAGTGTGGCAAGTGATCAAAGTGCAGTACATTATATATAGATGTTGTAGTTATCGTGACTGTAACCTAATTGGGAATATAAACATAACGCAATAGCGACTCGAAGTATGCAGAGATAACAACTTGATATGGTAGATATAGCATACAAAAGAATTTACGATATATATTTGCTGTTATATATATATTTATATATATTTTAAGTTGTGTGCACTTGAAGCTAGTTCGTTTCCATATATAACATATTCAACTGCTCAACTGTTGGATTGATCGGTGTAAGAGTGTGCGAGTGTTCGGTGTATTCGCTGTGTTTGTGTGTGATTTTGTCAATAGTTAGGAGGAGGTGCTCGAGTACGCCTTCGGTTCGGATTTCTTGTACCCTTAAACATACAATAGTATTGGTATTTCATAGATCTCAACTACATACACAAAAGGAAAACAAAACAAACTCAAAGAAATTAGCAGCTGCTGAGTTCTCATATAGCTATTTGGTTTTGCTTTTGATAATTTCTCGTTATTTATTTATTTTTTGTTCAGTTTTTTTTTTTTTTTTTACTTACGTCCAGTGAGTGGGTGCATCAATGCAGGATGTGAGGCTGTTGTCGCTGTATTGGGCTGTGGTTTGGGTTTGCTCACTTTCGTGTTACTCTTGGCGAATTCCAAGCGAATTGTTTGGGGCATATCGGGATCGAAGCGTACACCCTGCTGTAAATGATCAGATCAAAATACAGCGGTTTGTATTTTCCATTGTTTTCTCTTTTTTATTTTTTCAAGTAATTTATTCTTTCGGCAAAGTTCAAAGGTTTTGTGGGAGACTTTTCAATTAGTTCTTTTGCAACAATTCGCCAAAAATAATTTTGAATGTCGCGTGAAAGTAACGTTAACAAAAAACAAAAAAAAAAACTGTGTTCAAACTTGTGTTACTCATTTTTTGACTTGAAGAGCTATTGCTTGGGGTTTTCGGGGGGGCGGGAGACATTCAACGCGTTTGTATTTGTATTACGTGGTGCCTGCTCGGTAATCTGAGTTTTGGTTTTGGGGATCGTGACAGCTTTGGTTTTGGCTAAGTGTTGCTATGGATTGGGGTCTTTGGGGAAAATCACTTGAATCGTTAAAAATCCTAGCAATTTTTCAATATTTTTCAATCACAGTTTAGAAAATACTAAGAAAAATCCTAATACTGCCCTTATAAAACTAGGTTCTAATAAAGCCAGAATGATTTTTGTAAAAAATTAAACAATCAATACAAATTGTTTTCTTCCTTTAGAAAAGTTTGTAAAGGTATCTTTGAATGAAATATTATTTTCTGCTCTTAGTTTTATTTCAAGGCGAACTATAAAATGATTCAAAAATGCTTTCAGCTTGAGGGGGCGTCCAGGATCTCCAAGGATAATTAAAAGTTGTTTCAAGGAACTTTAGTGTGCTCTTCCAGGGGCGGTTGGCTTAAGGGGGGGGGGGGCGTGGCTGGGGGACATGCACCACAGGCTTGAGACGTTGCTTTTCGTTTGTTGGTGCTTTTTGCTTTGCCATTTTGCAGATTTTTTTTGCCAGAGATGTAGGTGTGTGTGTGTGTGTGTGGTTGTGATGAGTGTACCAGTTTACGTGTGTATTTGTGTTCTCTGCGTGTCAAAGAGTTTTCGTAGAATGAGCAAATAATAGGAGGGATGCAGATACCAAAAACAATAAGACAACTCAATGGCAAGTTAGAGAGAGATATATAGAACGACAGAAATGGAGAGATAGATAGAGATACATAGAGAGAGAGAGAGCGGGACAGCAAAGGCTAGACAGAGAGGGAAACACTTAATGCGATTTGGTGAATTTTAAGATTCTTTCTTTCAAATGCAAGCACGTGTTCGTGTGGATCGTTGTTTGTTTGTTTGCTTGTTCGTATTTTGTTTTGCTATCATTTGTTTTTTGTTTGGTGATTTTTGATTTTTGGGTGATGCAAAAGGAGCTCGAAGCTCGATTTTTGAGCAGCGGCAACAGGGGCCTAAAGGTATTTAAGCCAGGCAATACGAGTATACAAGTATTTTGGTTATTTTCGTAGTTTCAGTACTTTTTCATTGGGTGCTTTACAGTTCTTATGTTATGTGTGTAGGTTTCATTTGCTCTTGTCGCTGAGAAAATATTTCTGGCATTTTCTCTTTTGTCGCATTGCTCATACAAATTTGCTAAATCATTTTAGTGTTCTTTCGATTATAAAAGGTACAGAGATATATGTGTATGTGATGTGCATATTTACCTGCAGATCCTGTTTAGCTGCCTCAGCTCCAGCTCTTGTATGGAATGTCACAAAGCCAACGGGCTGTAAATATTTTTGGAAAATTATTAATAGACTGAAAGGTAAATCGAAAAACAAAATAATTTCAGGATATATGATTTAAAAATAAAGAAATAATGTGAGAACTTCTATTTAGATGAAAACCTTTACTCACCGATGCAGTTTTGCCATTTTTGCTAGTTACTTTCAAAAGAGATCCTTCATAGCCCTGTTGTTGTGTAAATGTTGTATTAAGAAATTGTTTAACTTACTTTAAATATATGAAAAACTCACCTCATAGGCTCTGAATAACAAATAGAGCTCGCGCGGCTTGGCGTCCATGGGCAAACCACTGACGAAAAGTGTGCGAACCTGCAATGATGACAAGATAGATAGAGAATCGTTAGATGATTGCTAGTTCGCAAAACCAATTTCCCATGATTACATAATTAAGTTGAAACTGTCACGTTGTCGCTGCGAAAACACAAATACAACCTTCAGCCTCAATTTTCAACTTCAAATGTTTGTAATGCGCTTTGTGCCCCAGCAAACCCGCTTGTGCCACTCATTTGGCCAAAAAGTTCATGACACCAAACGCACACGACATTGCAAAGGGACACCCCCCCCCCCCCCCCCCCGGGTGGCAAATGGGTGTGCTGGTGGGGGTCACATGTACCCACTGATAATGAAACCAAATGGAATAAGCGCCATAAACGCTGAATTCATTATGACAACGCCAGAGACGTGACTCTTGTTCGTCGGACGCAGGGGGGATGGTTGGAGTAGATAGGGGCGTCTTTAGGGGGTGGTGGGTAGGCGCTCAGGGGAATATGTATTACAGGTGAGTCAGGTAAAACCAACATACACACACACACACACACATACACATGTGCTGCAGGGACTAAATGAGTCCCCAGTTCTGACAGCTTTTTATTTTTAACACCTAGGCGAAAATGTTTGAGTCGAGGTGGCGAGCGTTACTTTTGAGCGATGTGACTGTGAATGTGTGCAACTGGGTTACATTTCCACACCCTCTCCTTAATTTCATCCTTTTTTTTTCGGGCTGGCATTTTGTGCTGAGCGGGTAAATTTACTTTGTTGCTGGCCTTTAAAGCTGTAGCGTCATTAGCTTAAAGGTAAAATGCATAATGGTTTCAGGGGCATGGGAAACGTGGCAGTCTAATCAAGAAACGCATGTAGTCTTGCACTCAGCTTAATTGAAATATTTTCTAGCAAAAAATACTTATTTGAGAACTAACTAGCTTATATTCTATAAATTTCATTTACTCCTTTCTATTCAAGTTTATTTCTGATTCCGATCATGGTCACGACTGGCTTTT
This sequence comes from Drosophila melanogaster, assembly GCF_000001215.4. Classification (NCBI taxonomy): domain Eukaryota; kingdom Metazoa; phylum Arthropoda; class Insecta; order Diptera; family Drosophilidae; genus Drosophila; species Drosophila melanogaster. The sequence goes on along the minus strand of NT_033777.3, from coordinate 18,005,966 downwards.
TAAAATGTACAGCTTCCATGCAAAATGAAGTTTACATTTTTCCGACCAACTGATTTTTTCCCAGTCTTTCATCCCCTTGCGGCGCACATGTTGTGTTCAAAATTAAAACGTGTTCTATCATTGCCATCTACCTACTTCTTTTTGTTTTTCCTGCTGTAATCTACTGCAAACTCTGTCCTTGTGTGTTTTAAATTTGTTTTTATAGAAATAGCGATACAGGTTGGCAACATGTCACGCATCCTATCTATTTGGCAAATTCGCAGTAGCTGAAAGCAGAGGGAAATTCTTCATCACAGATGAAAATTCAAGTGCAGCCAGACCGGATAAGAAACGCCGACAAGAGCAGCCCGTATTTGTTCACTGTCTAACCGCAGAAATTCTTATAAATTAATTAGGAAAAGTCCTGCCACAAACTCCAGCGGAAAAACAAAAACCAAATTCTGCTGGGGGAAAATAGGAAAGAAAAGCCTAGGTGGTTTAGGGAAACGCCGAGCATGGTCAGTTAAATAGCAATTTAAATTAATTTTTAGGCACTAAGCGGTCGGCTAATTGAAGGCAATAATGAGGCAGCGGGTGCAAAAGGGCAGTCAGCCAAGTTGGCAGGCTAATTAGAGAAGGGCTGCTTGGAATTGGTGGCGCGGCTAAAAGGCTTTCCAGCTCTAATGGCAATTGAAATGCAATTATCAAAATGTTCCAGAAAGTGTTAATCAACTTGGGGCAAGTGCTGGAAAAGATGTTGAAGTTTTTATTCCATCTTATTCGAGTTAAGACTATGAATTTTCCGCTTTTCTCCCCTAACCACCCTGTCTATATGTGGGTTTATCTTTGCGACTCTGTCTGGGAACGTGGATTTGGATTGTGTGCGCTTGTGGGCATTGCGGATAGACATTTAGTATTTTGGCAACTTCAACTGCAATTGCAGCTCCAACTCCGTCGGCCAACTCTCAACTTTAAATGCAAACTTTGGCTTACACATGCAAGCTACAGCATATCAAAGCACTGAGAAAAAATCGAAATGCTATATAAATTACTACTAATTACATATATGGAAAATACATACATAATATTTAAGGGCGGGAATTTTTAATAAAGTTCTTTGCTAACTAATATATAATATTTTGAATTTTTATCTTCAATTTTAAAGAGCCAACTCTTTTAATTAATTTTCTCAGTGATTCTGTGGCTGATTTCGATGCTGTGGGTGTTTTGTTTTTGGATCCGTATCTGTATCTGCAATTGTTGTTGTTGCACTTTGCGGATTTGCCCAACTCCAGTTGCCAAAATCCATTTAAATACAGCAAAACTGTTGTTGCTGTTGTCTTTTGGTCAACCTTGCAACTTGGCTCTGATTTTGGCTTGCAAAACATGCACTCCACTCCCCGCTTTTGTCTGACTCGCTCTCTCTGTGTGTGTATGTTTATTTTTGCTATTTGCGGTTTGCTGTTTGTTGCCAAGAAGTTAAAATACTCCGTTTTCCCCACTCCCTCCACCAACCCCTTTTCCGTTTGCCGCAATGCCTGCCACGCCCACCCCCTTTTTGTCAGTCTATATTCCTTGGCCAAACTTTGTTTATAATTATGCTCGATTCCATTTGTTCTTCTGCCCGCAATTAATGTTCTAACTCTTGTGATTTAGCTGAATATTCTATACGTTGCGTATACGCAGTGTTGGCCACTGGGAATTTGCTAAGGCGACCTTGTCTTTCGACATTGTTGGGCCAGCATAAACAGTGAAAATAACAACGTTTATAAATCACTCGGTAGTCAAGTGTTGACTTACAATAATTAAGCATGACATACACACTATCACATGCACAACTACCGGTTCAGGCCGCCAGTCACTAACGCCCATGCAACGCTGACGTGGGCGTGGCAATGGCATATAAATGCAAACAATTTGCCGGCCAAAGTAGCAACCAATTACTTGAACGTGTTGCAGTCGACGCTAAAACTATTTAGTACCAACAATTTTGCATACACTGTATTCCCATGTGGCGCGACTTAATGAGAGAGGCTTTTGAGCCACTTTTAAGCTGATTTGTTGCTGATTTTTATCGTTCGGCGGCTTTTTTACAAAGCAAACAGCATGGCTTCAATAGCTTTTATTTTCTCTATATATATGTATATAGCTGGTAATTAAATTGCAATTGATGCATGCTAAAAGTTGATGGCAATGTCGAATGGAGAAAAATGGGCGCACGAAATAGAGAAATATTCGCATTTGATTGATATTAATTTATTTGAAAATACATATATAAATATACCACGTTTATAGGCGTATTTATTTGAATTCGAATAACATTAGCTTACTGTGTGATTATGTTTACTTATAAATTATTCAGCTAATGCGAATCAAACCGAATTTAATTGTGTAAATATTATTCAACACTTGAAATGGCTGCATGTATTTACATAACAGTTTTCATAATTTCTATTGGTTGACTTTAATTAACAAATTGTGCTCAAGTTGTGTTTTCTGTTCTTTTTTTCCATCGCTTTGTTTGTATTCGATCAATATTTGCGCTTGCGACACTTTTTTTTTCTTCATATGCATCCAAGTGCCATTTTTTATTAAAATTACATTTTTTATTCGCATTGTTTACACGTTTTGTATTTTTATGAATTTTCTCGTTGATGTGCTTTTTGAGTAAAATCAGATGGCAATTTAAGACATGATTTGTTCTATTTTCATGTCAAATCGGTTCAGGCCAAAAGTCTTTTCAATAGTCTGCATCTAGTTTTCAATGCCTCTGATTTTCCCTTTTGTACTGTATTCTGTTCTACCCTCGACTGTTAGCCAATTAAGTCGAGCATTTAGTCAACTAAAGTGCCAGCGGCTAAAAGTTTATGTTACAATTTGTTATTGTTGTGCTGTTGCTGCTGCTGCTGCTGTTGTTGTTATTGTTGCCAGCTACTTGTGTTTGCTTAGCCTTTCTTTGCTTTCTTCGCTCCTTTCTCATTTCTTTGCTCTCGGCAGCGGAACAACAATAATAACAATAAGATTGCTTTGGTGGCAACAAAAGCAGCATCCGTGGAAAATCTTCAAGTGTTCTGCAACAGCGATTGTTGCCAGTAAGCCGGAAAAAGTAGCGTTAATAAAGTATGCTTTATGTAATAATTGTTTTAACGTATTATTTAAATTAAATTTACTATCTATAACTGCACAAACTGTATATAAGAACTAGTAGCTATCAACGATTTTCATAGCAATTGAATTTAAATAAAGTGAAATTACATATTTTCGCCCAGTGTAATCTGCCATTGTCGTTGGCAAGTGGAAAATGCTGCAATGGTAGAAAGAAAGAACTGCAACTAAATGAGTAAACCAAATGAATGAATGCATGTGGCTTGACTTTTGTAGTCCGCATTGTTGTTGCCTGCCATTGTAGTTTTTCCCTTTTTTTTTCCACCATTGATGTTGTTGTAGCTTGCTTTGGCGCATTTTGCATACAAAATGTGAACTGAAGTCGCTCTCGGTGAAAAGGATAAATAAGAATACCAAATGGCAGCGATTGCCGGTGTCTCTTTCTGCATCTCTATTGCCGTCCCTGTCAATGGGTGCATTTCTTTGCGTTGCATCACAATGCTGAAAACGTTTTGTATTTTCCTCGATTTTCCATCCTTTTTTTTCGCCCAGCCATTCGGTTTTTGGCATTTAGCTCACGCGTCTGGCAAACATCGCGTATACGCGATGTGGATTGCTAACCCCTCCAATTCGCTCAATTAAGCCTGGTCGCGGTTTTAATCTCTTCACAATCTTAGTTGTTGCTTTAGCCTTGGTTTGTTTTGTTTTTGTTTTGCTTTTGGCTTTGGCTCAGCTTCCAGCCATTGTTTAAGCTTGTTTCCCAGCCATTTTCTTTTCCTTTCTTTTCTCTTCTTTTCTTCTCATTTCTTTTCCTTTCAGTTGTTCTCACTTGTTCCCATTTTGAGTCTTTACATCCTGGCTTATTTATTTTCTTTTGGCGCATTTCTTTTCTTAAGCAAGTGAATCGCGGGGCGTTCCGGATAATTAGCGCCTGTCTCATTTTCGCATTTAATTAAAGTTTATTTGGGTTGGCCAAATCTTAGCATAAGTCGCTTTTAAAACTAATATTTTAATTGTGATCCACGACGAAGTATCCACAGAATAAATGTTTTGCTTGTGTTGCAGCTTATTTTATAAATTAGCCTACAATCTGGTTGGGAAAATTTTGAAATTCCTGGCTGTGTGAGATACAGATAGTGGGTGAGATAAACAGCTGGAGGCAAAGCCACGCCCCTCACGCCCCTCAAGCTCACACACAAACACACTCACTGGGAATTTCCGTAGCCTGCAACTTTTGATTGCAAATTATTTGCAACGCACACACTCGCACAAACGCCAAATTTTATACACTGGCTGACAAAAGTTAGTTGCCAACAGCGAAGTGTGCTTGTTGTTGCCGCCTGTGTTGCTTGGCAGTTTGAAAACAACAAAAATTTATAACAAGATAAACCCAGGAACACCAGTTTGCGACTTTGGGAATTGCTGCAGTTAAGCAAAAGTCGCAAAGTGGGCGGCGTTGCCTGTATTCCCCATGAAATATATATAATATCTATAAATAAAGCTCAGCTGTCCTTAAAATTGCAACAGCAGCCGCCGTGGCAGTAACTTCAAAATTTTAATAATTAAAACTCATTAACACTTTCGCCTGCCAACGGACGGTGGGCGTTAAGGGGAGTTAAGCAGGACAACAGCAGCAGCCGCCCCTTGGCCGAAAAAGGATTACATAACAAATGAGCGATGACTTTTGCAGGGCCATATTCGTTGCATACTTTTTGGGGCAAAGTCAAGTGGAGAGCTTAAGTTAAGTTATGTCAGCCATACTGGCTTATTAATTATGAACTGAGCTGAAGCGAAATCTTCCCCAACATCAGCAGATGCTTCTAATTTATGGGATTTCCTGTAATTGCAATGAATAAACTACAAAATTTATCAGGCAGTTTGTAGGTGAGTAATATCCCTACTCGAAAACCAGGACAAGGCCTTCGGCTCGGCGGAATTTGCAAACAATTCAGCGTTTAGGCCAAGGTAAGTAAAACAAAACGAATTGTTTCCGCCAGCAGAGCAGAAAGAAATGAAACAGCAAGGCAGAAATTCAAACAAAAAATGAAAGCCAACAGCGACAAATGACAAAACAATAGAGAAGTCCGGAGAAAAGGATTGCTATACCACAAATAAATTGCCAGACAATTTGACAAGCAAGTATTATTCAAAGTAAATGATTTTTATGTGCGAGCAGATTAGGATAAATGAAAGGCAAAAGCAAAAGTTTCCAGCAACATAATAATCATTAAGACAGTTAATTAACTGACCGGTCTCTAATTAAATTGTTATAACATTTTGGCCCAAAAGTTATCACCATTTATATAAAACAAACTTCGGTCATTAATTACAACTACAATTTGATATTTTGTTAATATCTGATATATAGATAGATCCGGTTCATTAACCGAATTTACGCCCGTGTCTGCTAGTTGCTAATTGCAATTTAAGTGCCATCTAATAAAATGCATATGCGGCGTATACGTGATATGTGGCCACATATACAGGACACATTTACCATGGCCGTAACGCTGGATAACTGTAAACTGCGTCGACATCAGTTAATTAAGATTGAAGTTGCCGCAGTGCCAAAAGGAAGGGCGGTGGCAAAAGCAGTAGCTTCAGCAATCCAAGCAGCTAATTTATTATGCCAAAACTATGTTGTGGCAGGCCACAGGGGTAAAGAGAGAGATAGAGAGAGTGTGTGCGAAAGGGGAAAAAGGGAGAGGGAGAGGGAGAGCAAGAGCGAAGCATGGGGGAAATGGGAAAATTGTGTAGGTACTATATGTGCATGTGTGTAAGGTGTTGAAGTGCAGGTGTTAAATGGCAGGTTTAGGGCTGATTCTAGCTAGTGATCAACAGCGTTTGGCTTCTGCAGCTAATTATGGCCAAACTTTTCAACTAAGTCAATTGCAAGTAATCAAATCAGAAAAGGCAGCTCCAAAAACCTTGTAAACTGAGACAAACTAATGTGATTCGATGTGCAATTTTCCCATATATTGTTCGTTCTGCAAAATTTTCCTCATTGAATTCTTTTTTTGGGAGGCCAATTGAAAAGTTCGCCCCGAGCCATATTTTTGTTTTCAATTTGCTGGGGAGTCGAGAAAAAAAAGTGAAGAAAAACTGTTTTAAGCAGGAGTGGATGCGCAAAACAGAGTGAAAAATCAAAACGAATCATCGCATTTTTGGGTCAATCACGGAGACAGCAAAGTGAGGAGCTGGAAGAAGCGCAAAGGCGGGCAAGGATTACGTGCCTAGGATATGTCCTCTTCCCACCTTTCGCACTCCGCCCTCCATCATGCCCATCTTCTCGTGCCAGATTTGAGCCATCTTTTTGGTTAGCCCCGGGCTAACGAGCGCCCATCCTGCGCCACTACTTTCGTTACTTTTCCATGTCCTGGCATGTCCTGTTCAGTTCTGCTCCGATTGACCAAACAACAGGCTACGCATATTAAACACGCCCCTCTTAAATAAATAATGTTGACCTAAGCAGCGCTGCGGCTTTTCAATCAAAGCCGGTCTGAAAAGGCCTTGCTTCAAGTGCAGCAAAAAAAAAAAAAAGAAGAGAAAATTAAAAAAGGAAAATCCGGAAAAATATAGAACTTGGGCATTCGCTTTTTAGGACTCTCTTTCAATGCGACTGTTTAATGATTCGTTCCAAAGTTGTTCATTATTCCCTTTTGCAAATTGACTTAGTTCTTGGTAATTAGTTTTGTCGCTCGGTAACAACATTTTTATGACACAAACAATTTAGTTTTAATCAATTTTTCAGTGAGTCACCGAGGACCCAAAACGATATGGACATTTTGAATCCTTGTAGGAGTTCATTTGCCATTTACCGCAAAACAACAATGAAATACAAACTGAATTATTTAAAACCTGACAATTATCCAAAGCTCATCTGCGAATGTGGTAGTGAGTGTGTGTGTGTGTGTGTGTGTGTGTCGCAGTGACAATTAAACATTGGCCATGTGAGTTGTTGTCAAGTTCTTTTGGCAAAATGTTGCTCCACAAATATGTAATTAAATATTTATAATTGTTATTTACACATTCGGTCAGGTTAAGTGCATTGGGTTCGGGCTGGGATTTAATGTGGTGCTGGCTTTGGGGCATTTTGTGGCCATATCTGTCCATAACTATTTGAATTGCTGATTTGCCATTACACAATATAAATATCAAAAATAAACACAATTTTATTGGGCAAACAATGGAAGAAAGAAGTCTTCAGTAGTCCAAGACAAAGAAGTTATCTTTGCATTTGCATAATTCAGTGGCTGAGCCAAAGGAAAATGGAATAATTTTGGGAAGTATATTTGCCATTATTGATTTGGTCAAAAGTTGACTTATTGTTTTCTTAATTGCTATTTGCATATAATGTTGTATAATTCGTTACTCTCTAACTATTATTCAGTTATTTGCAATTTAAATCATCTATTTCAAGCGGGGTTCTTTATATTCAATGTTGTTTTCATTATTTCTATCTTTAGTGTTTTAATTTAAATATTGTGTAGTCTTTACTAAAATTTCCTTCTTTTTTAAATTTTCTGTGCTCGCTTTCGAGCTGCTTTTCCTATTTTCTCGCCACCAAATTTCAGCTGCTTTTCGTGGCACTTGCTTTTATTGCCGCAAATTAGGCAAAACTTTTCTTTTGCACAGTTTTTCCGAATTGCTGTCCCTCGTTTTTGGGTTTTTTTTTTTATTTTTTTTGTAGACCATTGTCGAGGAAGTTTATTAGCTGCTTGGCAGGTGGCCAGTCGGAAACCAGAAGGAATCTTAAACTTGCAGTTGGGTAAATGTTCGTTGCAATCTAGTTTTCTTTTTTGGTGCGGCTTAAATGTGTGTCTCTGTTGCAAGGCTCGTTTTCCGGGCGCTTATTTATAGACAGAGAGAGGGAGAGAGAGAGAGAGAGATAGCCCCTCGAAATGCTAGGGGGTACAGCAATTTTCACACTCACTTGAGCTGCCATCGATGTGCACACGCATCTGAAATCCTGTGTCTCTCTGGTCCGCTTGTCAGTCACAATTAGCCGCTTGGCTAAAAATAAGGATGTGCGATGCCAGGATGTAAGGATGTGAGATGGGATCGTATGCTTTGGGTATGGGGGCTGCTGTGCTTTAAACTGACTTGGGGCTAAAACGGGTTTGACAGCGTGTGACAATACAGAGAAACAAACACACGCATACACACACTGGCAAACACTTCAGCTGGCACTTGTTGGAAGAGGACGGCGATAGCCAGCGCTTAGCTTATATTTTCCTCTATTTTTTTTTTTGTTTTTTTTTTGAAGCTGAAGAGAGGGACAGACACACTTGGACACAAGGATTCAAGTGTCCTTCAGTCTATTTGGATACTTTGCATTTTCTAACGCTTTTTTTCCATTTTTCCGCTGCTGTTGTTGGCTAAATGTGCTCTACTTTTGAGCCAGAGAGTGGGAGGGCCAGCTCACACACACACAGACAATGCCACTTTGGCTAATGAAATGCAAACGCCAAGGCAAAGCCGTGTATCTGTTTCTCAGTGTTTGTGTGTGTGTGTGTGTGCGAGTTTTTGTGTGGGAGTATGAATATTTATATAAACAAGAGCGTGCGAGTGTGGGTTACAAATAGCTGGAAAACATGGCTTACACTAACTAGAGAATCTTCAGCTGCCACATTAATATTTATGCTCTGTAGCCGTTTTGTAGCTGAAACACATAACCGATTCATAACCGGTAGCTAAGCGATGCCGTCTTCAAAAACTTAAAATGTTTGAAACAGTTTGTTAAAATTCGAGTCTGTAAGAATACATTTATTTAATAAATCGACATTATAGCTTTAATAAATCGACATGAGCTTTGAAGTAAAAAAATGCGATAATGTTCAATTATTATTGATTATTGATGATTTTCATAAGCGGATTTCAAATATTTTCTGCCAAAACGATTAACTCTTAACCGATTCTAAACCGATTGAATTTTCCAAACTGAAGAACAGGAAATTGGCCAGTCCCTTGAACCAATGAAAAGCCCGCAGAGAACTTTAATTTCTGCACACAAAAACGGGATGTTCGAAAAACTTGTCGTCAAAGTTGAAAGGTGAAATTTTCCGCCCCTTGGCCAACTGGCAATTTGATTTGCAAATTGAAAACGGAAATCTGGTTTTGAAATCAGTTGGGGGAAGAGGTCAGAACCCCCAGATTCTGAGATCTCAACTTTCGGATGAGGAGTCGATGATTTTAATTAGCGGTTTGCTTGGGAAGTGGAAAAAGGGGATGGGGGGCAAGTCGACAAGTGATTTATACGCTGATTTATTCATAAACTGCAACTTGAGGAAAATTTACGCAGAGTCTGGGTAATACTCGATTCAGTGCAAATAAAAATGTTGCAATTGCATTTGAAACGCTGCGTGTATTTATTTATTTTACTTGCTTTTTCTGCTTGGCCATGCAAATTAATTGAAATTAATTACTTCATTTGTTACGGCATTTCTGATATGGCCAGCAGCGATGCCATCGTGTTTTTATGTAATTTTTCATTCCGCTCCGCGCCAGCTTGCAATTGAATTAAATTAAAATCGTTGCCCCAAACTCTCTGTTTGACTACAATTTTTCGCACAATTTAATTTCGGTTATTTGTTGTAATTAACGAATGTGGTCAACCGTTCAAGTGAAAGCTGTCAGCGCCAGAGTTTGTAAAGATTACTTAAACTTTTCGTTCAAAAATCCCGTGTGCTGGAATTTAAAAGAACTAGCGCAGTGGATTCAATGCCAATTGAGTTTTTATAGCGCAAATATCGACACAAACAAGCGCGTAATTGAGTCTGCACTGCAGTCCTTACCCTTTTGCCGGATTTTTGAAAAGTTCAAATGGCATGAAAATGCAGCAGAATAAACAAAAATTAAGCCGGAAAAAAAAGGGAAATAGTGTTTTTGGCTTGCCATAACAAAACCATCTAAATATAAAACTCGGCGGTGCAATAAAATTGAGACTTGCTGAAATATTCAGCAGTTTTATTCTAAGTTTTAAGCCTTTCAGCGCTGCACTAAATTTACATGGAATTGAAAAAGTGACTATAGAGTAATACGAACAGAAACTCTATTTTCTATTTTCAAGCGATAGATATGTATCCCATGGGTTGGTTTCACAATTAGATAGTTTAGATGTTGCACTTGTCATTGACTTTAGTTTATAAATTGAAGCCGACCTCTTCATTTGGTGAGTGTATGAAGTAGCGTTTTTTGTTTTACTGACTGGTCGACAATTGCGATGACAGCTAGTATCCTCTGCACATCCTGTTCCTCTTCCCTTCCCTGCCTTACCATACCCATCATATCGCTCTGTCAATAGACATCAAAAATGAAAATTGTAATGCGAACAGTTCGGCAAACGCAGTCCGGAGTCCTCGAACCCGGAATCTGTCCGGTTCGCCAGGCAGTGTGGATATAACATGGTGGTGGCAATGGGCATCCAGCTGGAGCAGGAGCAGGAACAGGAGGACTCTCTGGTCCCGCCCGTTTGTTGTTTTTATGCAGTCCTGCTACTCCTGCTACTCCTGCGTCCTTCTGCCATTTCTCTCCTTTGGTAGTTGGCCATATTGACAGCGGCAAATTCATTAATGTCAGAGCAAAGTGCTGAGTGGGGTAGCGCTGCGAGCAGGTATTGCTGCAGTTTCGACGAGGTCCTGCGACAAGGACCTCCCACTCGCTCATCCACCTACGCCTTCGGTAATCCAAGTTTATACTTCTGGACGCCATTGTTAAATGGTTTGCATGTACAGCAGGCGAGGGGCCGTAGTGAGGGGTGAGGTAAATTCCCCCCAAAAAAAAGGATAGTGGGTGCTACATATAGAGTGAGCTATTGCATGCCGGTTGCAGGACGCAGGACAATGCGCGTAATGAAGTGACAGCTTTATTGACAAATAAATTCTGTTTGACAACACTCAACGTGGCCGTGGCGCTAAAAAGTCCAGAAAAATGCCGAAAAAAAAAAAAACGTTGAAAACACTAGAGAATGCACTCAAACCGACTGCTGGTGGCCAATTGTGCAATTTGCTTTGATCTTTGGCTCTAAAATAAATTGCGTAAATATAACAAATGGCCAAAGGGAATCCAGTGCGAGGCGAGGAAAGTTTCATTTAAAATTCAAATCATCACAGAAATGATGGGCCATGGAGTTTGGTGCAGCCACGAGGACATAGAGGGCATAGTGCCACAAACATTGCATCATGAACACAAAAACAAACTACAATTGCTGCAGTTTCAGTTGCAATTTCTGTTTCAGTTTGCGACGTGGCGCCATGAATTATGCAACAAATGTGCAGATTAAACACAAAATGCCAGAGCACTTAAAATGCCCCGAATAACAAATGCTGCCACCAGGATGGGGCATGGGGCTTTTTTCGGTACTGGGTGGTAGGAAAAATCCTATCCCCGATTGCCATTCAACATTCGACTCAATGACAATGAAATGCCAGCCAGGGTTAGCCCAAAACTTCCCACCGGAATTTCCATCTGTCTATTGTCATTAGCCGGCTCGAAGCGTCGAAAGACGATGCATTCACACAGACCATTATAATTGTTTGAATTATTTAGCCAAATAATAAAATGCAAATGAAAGGAATGTGAATGAGCAGGAGGAAGCATTGGGTTAAATCCTCGACTAGAAAACCCTGAAGTGAACATGAATGCCTGAACGACAAGTGCTCAAGAACGATGAGAAATTCTCCAGAGAAAGCTGAGGACTTAGAGATACAATCTGCCGAGTATCGCTTCTAATCGCATAAGTTGCATTTTAATCAAGTTTTCATTAGACGGCAGACAGGAAGTCACAATAATGCATAGGAACTTAATGGGCTCGCTGGCTTATAAATAAATTGGAACAATGTGACTGTTTTGGTATTTAAAACTGCAGATTAATGTGCTGTGAAGCGAAGATTGCTACAGGCTTAGTGTCTTAAATAATTTCAACGTGTGATTTAGTATTGATAGTGATAAGGATGGGAAAAATTTACTATTTATAGCTTATTCTCATGGTTCTAAAATGAGTTTTAACTTATATATCTGGAAAACTAAGCAAAATGCTTAGCAAGATGGGAACTTTGTATATAATATTGAATGTTGATCATCACTAGTTTATGGCTCATTAGATGTGTATTCAATTGGTCACAAATGATGTGCATAAGTTTAGGTAATTCTTATCCATATTTATCTTATCAAACGTACTTTTTCACAGATCTTGAGCTGAGTTCCGGCTTTCTTTTTCCAGCGGAGCATTCCTTCAAGCCCCACAACTTTGTGGGGTTACTATCAAGTGAAAATCCCCTTGAAGCCAAGCAACTACAACCAAGATTTCTTTCCGACAATTGCAAAACTCAATCTCGAACCCTGAGATGAAGACATTTTTCATCCATGTGGTTGTGCGTGTTGTGTGTGTGAGTGTGTTTGTGTTTAGCACTGCATGTGTGTGCGTTTGGCCCCAAGGATAAGGATTCTTGTCGCCCGGCGTGTTTGCGTTTGTTTGTTTGTTTGTTTGACTCAATCTGTCTGTTTGTCTGCCTGCCTGTCGCATTTTATCTCCTGCCTTTTTATGGGCAGCCATTTTTTTTATCGCCTAACGTGGCTGAGTTGATAGACCACCAGCCGTACCGCCCTATCCATCTCCTGGCTTATCTTCCCAGCGACGTTTTGTAACCATTTTTTTTATTGTTTTTGTGCCGCCATCGCCTGGAGTTTGTGGCTTTTGAGCAGATTTATCTTAGCAGTGGCAAGTGTAACTGGAAACTGGTAAACGGGCTTAGTGCAGCGCCGATAAGAGTGCCAAAGAGCTTCGGGCTGGACAAAACGTTGAACGATTTATTTTCTATTTGTTGCCTGTGAAATGAACTCAAAATTAAATCAACCGCAATGGCTGGGGAAAGAGTTCTAGATCGATTCGATTCGTTCGATTTGGGCAAGCAAAATACGACCCATATTTTCAGGCTCAGCACGTTCGCTTCAAGTAGGCACAACTACATACTCATTGTCCTGGCAAACATCCTGCAGCGCAGCATGAAATCCCCGGGAGCCCTGGCAGCTGCAACAGCAGCTTCTGATTTTATGCGATTTCTGGCTTATTTCACAAATTTACCGCGCTCGGCAAGAAGTAGAAAAAGAATAAAAAAAATGTCAACGGGGAAATCGGCGGAATCAGATTGAGCACCCAGTCACGTTTTCCAAACTCAAACCGCCTCATCAATATTATGGCTTTCCATGACTGGTCCTCTCAGTGGGGGATATGAAATTATGATGGAGTAAATTTAATGCCAACGTGTTGGAGGTGGGTCAAAATCACATATATTACGCACACACATACGGTGTTTACATATAATGCAAAATCAAATGGCAACTGACGACATTGAGTGACAATGAAAATGCAACCAGCAGTGTCTGCCAGTTGCATGTCAAAATGAAACTGAGCCAGAGGAACAAAAACGGCAAAGTGCCAGTGGATTTTCTCGACATCTGACAGCTGGCGACAAAAGGCAAATGAAGCAAACTCTTGAAAGCCACGATAAACAGGAAAAAAAGTGTCACACCCCCCCAAGTGCAGTCACAAAAAATTATGTACAACCAACATTTATCACACTTTCTTCACTTTCTTTCCTGATGATGGTGGTGGTGGAAAATGTTTTTTTGGCTAGAAAAGCCAAAGTGTGCGACATGTGCAAACTTCTGGAGTTTTTCCTGGTTCCGAACTTTATTGGTTTTCAGCAGGAAAAGTGGCAAAAGAAATTTCGAAACGTAATCTGCCAACTTAACATTACTTCACGCTTGAAGTTTCCATCTAAGTGTAATATATATATATATATCTCATAACGTATATATCTCACAACACTCTCTCGTAATCATTCGGAATCAATCAAAGGACATAACTATACTCAGGTAGCTAATAGCAACGTCCTTAGCCATCGAAATAAATGAGCAATGTGCGTGTTCCACTTGGAGTCACTACACAGACGAAGTGGGCGAAATTTAATCAAGTTTCCATGCTACGCGATTGATGTGCATATATAAATCAGCCTATATTAAGGCTTGAAAAGTGGCAGTCATAAGCGTCAAGCAGCGTGTCAAACGTGGCGTATGCGTGATCTCAAGGAGACTCTCCGATGAAGAAAGAAAAGATTTTTGCTAAACTGCTTGATACTACTTGATACTTGATACTACTAAACTAATGAAAGCTTGTACCTTTATTTGAATGGCTTTATAATTTCGGAATATATTTATAAGAGGTTACTTTAAAGAAAACTGTACTGTAAAGTGATTTGAAGGGCCGCAAGCCTTGGGATTTCCTGTAGCTAATATTCCCACATTACGTATACGCAGTGGTTTCACAGGAGCCGCAGAATTGCAATTGCCTGCCCGTCGACTAGTCTGCCCTGCCGATCTGATGGAATTTCCCAATCAACGCCAATCAAATCAATGCCGTCTAATGGCATTAACCCATCAACTTCAGTGTCAGACTCCAGCGGCCTGTTCTCATATTCGTATTTACCTATATGCATCCCCGATTTCCAATCGATTCCCGTCGCCCGTCTGCCATATGTTGAAGTTTTCCACTTTTGCACTTTGCGTTTGCGTTTTCGCCTCGATTCGCGCAACTCTTTTGCAAACTTTGCTTTGATTCGATCAGGAAATGTTTTTCGTTTTGCTAGACTACCTTTTTTTTCTTTTTTTTTTTCAAAACCCGCAAGCTCGTCCATTGAGTTCTGTAATTTCACCAGTGACCAGTGGGCGTGGCAGGCAGGAATTGAAAATGTTATTTGCCCAAACGTCAGCGACATCGGCGGCCAACGACATTTGCAATATTCAAAGTTACATCGGCATACTCGTTTAGAAAATTTTGTCAGCTTCAAATTGAACTTGATTTTAAAGGCATATTTGAAGAAGGCTTTTGTTCAATAGTATTTATTATCGTTCGAAGGATAAAAGCACTGATGGAACGTGTCGAAATGCCAAATCACGTAACAACTCATTGAGCTCATTAAATGGCCACGCTGGGGTTAATCTCAGTTTACTTTCGCCATACCGAACTTAAAATTTTTCACAAATTTTAAAGCGCCTCGGAGTCGTAAAAGCTTAACGACTGCCGTTTTCTTAACCGGGAATTGTGAAACATTAAACAGCAAACAAGTTGAGGGGCATGGGCTGTTTGGTTGTTTGGTTCTTTGGTTGTTTGTCCGTCATGTTATTGATGAAATGTTGTCAGGCGAATTTTTCCTGCTCGCCTTTATTTTATTTGGTATCATGATGAGCGGCAAACTATGGCAACGCGCAAACAAAAGGCAGAGGCGTCAGGCGCCAAAGAACACATCAAATTTTAAGGAGGGCCAAATGGTTGGTTGCCTAGCAATTCGGCAGACACGAAAATTTAATAGCCTCCGCAACAACAGCAAACTTGATGGGCCAAAAAAGTTGGCCGGGGCGGGCGTGTGGCAAGGCTGCCCCTTAATACCAAGTAGGGTAGTGGGTGGGTGGGACACTGTGCAACAAAATTTTCAACACTTGCCGGAACATGTCTTGAATGCGAACATGAGGCGACGTGGCCAAAAAAGACGAGGGCGTTCGGAAAAGGGTGGCCATTTTGTGGGTGGGTGTTGTATGCTTTACCCCCCAAATGGGCACAAAGTAGAGCATCCAGACACGTGACAGGAACCAGCTTTGTGGGCTCCAAGTAGTTTGTCATGAAAAAGTCAAAAATATCGCTGGAAGACCAGAGAAAGAGAGAAGGGGTTCCAAGGGCGTTAAGCTGGCGGCCGAGGGAATATTAAAATTACATAATATCGCAAACATATTGTTTTACAACATTTTTGGACGTCAGTCAAACGTTCGAGCAGAGAGTTCAACGAACTAAGTACTCTGAAATAAAGAATAATATTTTGGCAGCACTTTGCCACTAGTTGTATTTCTGTCCAACTTTGTTGGCAAGCCCGAAGAATCCCAAAATTTAATGCCAAAATGCTGTGTGCAATTTTAGCATCAAATTGCAATTAATCAGCGACCTAGTCAAATCTTCCTTCGAACTTGTTTCTCTCGACTTTTTTTTTTTTGGTTTGGTTTTTGTGCCACTTGCCTTGCCTCGCATATGTGCAACATTTGCACTTGTCGACGGGGCAAGCTGCTAAACTGCTGACAGCGATAAATGTCCTCGCATTTATAATAATTTGCGACTAATTTATTGCCACAACACATTCCCTTTTCGCAGAGTTCGTTTCGGCTGATCGGCGGCGAATTATGTGCTTATATGCTCAAAATCCATGATGTATTTCGGCGGACTTACAGATGGTCGAAATAATCGAGATTTATGCTGTACATACCTGCAACGAGAATCGGAGAAAAGTATAAAATTAGCATTTGGTTTCGATTTTGTGTTGCAAGAGATCTAACGCTAAGTAGGTTAATTGATTGGAAATTTAATGGAAAATATGATATCCCACTTAACAACTTTTCTATAGTAAGTGAAATAATTATTTGCTTGCAGTTTAAAATCATATTTATTCATCTTCTTTCAATTATCATGACTTTTAAGAGTTTTACGCAGCTTGGTTTGCTGCTAAACTTAAAGCAGTTTAAGTTCCTCAGATCAAGTTTCCCCTGAGTTCTTAGTATTTATGCACATTGTCGCATAAATCTTTTGCATATGCATTGAAATGCGTCTAATGGGAGTTAAAGTTGCCATAAATAAGAGGGGTTCTGGCTTAAAGGGTGGCAGGATATGGCAGGATGCGCCAGGATGTGGGAGCAGAGCCGAGTAACAAGGACTTGTTGTGGCACGCACGTACTCTCCTGGACACATGTACAACAACCGCTGGGTAATAACTGTCCTCGCACGAGGACGATGCTGTTGCTTGTTGTCCTGTTCGAGAGGATATCCTTCCCAATCCTTAGCAACACCCAGCAACCCCCTCCGCAACTGCCATCCACCCGTCGCTACTCAGTTTCAGTTCGCAACTTGGGTGTCCTGTCTGACTGGCGGCTGGCAAAACATATTTCGTATTTTATGCAATGCGGCGCATAAAACTTTGCGCTTAAGCCTTCCTGGCGAAAACACACACAGACTGCCAGCGGAAAGAACTGGGAAAAATTCTATCAAAAATATACAAAGTTAGCTGTTAATCTTTGCTTGAGTAAGGCTTAATAGTTTTAGCCAACAATTCTCATCAGTTTGAAATGGTGCTAATCAAAGGGGATTGCAAATTTCTCTTAGAGTATGTGCATACCACTTAGAATCAATTTATTTCTATATAATTTGATCAGCAAAGTAATGTAGTCCTAATTAATATTAATTTTAAATACAATATATGTTTTATATATTTAAGTTTTAATTGTTTTACCTATTTAAAGGTTCATTCATATTGTATGTGATAAAAAATAAACTCAATGATTTGGCTGTCAGTTGTTATTTCTAGAAGTAATGTGGTTTTTCGCCCAGTGCAGTGGCGCCGTAACTGACCAACGTCCTCGCATCCTGGCGCGTATTATCCTGACCCCCACCACCCTCCCTGTTGGTTGGTGGTGGTGGTGGTGGGGGGGCAGTCCGTCAGGCGAGTGTCTCAACACATTTGGCACGGTTCGTTGGGGGCGCGTGACATGTATATGAGAAATTATTCCGTCGACTGCCCCTTTGGAGTTGCGAGCTCCAAGGATGGATGTGCATGGGTCGCACGCTGCTGTTTTCATGCTCGACTGCCAGTTTCGCCCGCATTTTATTCGATTTTCCTTCGCCGGCTACGTTTTTGCACCTTTTTCGGCTGGTGAATAATTTATTATTGCCATAGCCATTGGATGGCTGGGCGGCCACTCCTTACTCGCATTTCGCTGTCATTTTTTTTTTTCATCGGCGAATGCATAATTCTTATTTTTTGCTTGGCCACAGGATTTACTCCACACTCCTTTGACCTTTGGGCTCTTCATTCCGGATGGACATGTCATTGTAATGAAATTATTTGTCAGCTTAAATGATTTTTTCAGCTCTTTAAGTAGCACTTTCAGTTATTTTGCTTTTTGTTCTCCACATTTGACTTTGCCTTGTGAATATTTTATTATTTTTGTGCCAGTCGCTGGAATTTCTGCGAAATATTTGACTGGCGTTGGGAAATCTCTGTGGAAAATCCACCTAGCCACTCGCACTCGCAATCACTTTAGGCATTAAAATATTAATAACAATTTTGTGATGCATATTTTCAGGCTGATGGGCAGCGAGTCAATATCGAAAATACGGGGAAAAAACCGAGTGCAAAATAAATTGACAAAATGCAAATCAGTAGAGTAAAATGTTTTTCTATATCCGAACTTTCATTGGGGCATTTGTGAGCGATGAAAGGCTTTGACATCTGATCAATGTGGTTTCATTTTTAAAGCCAGCGATTTTTCGAAATCCAAACATAATCTTAAGACCTTAATAATTAGTTGGCATTGCCATGAGTTGTGAAATATTAAATATTGTAATAAGGTTTTATTATATATATTTTTTTTAATGGAACTACAGTGTCTTCCTTATTCGGCGATTGAAATTATTTATAGTTTCCGCTTCATTGATGTTCATATTTGTGTGTGACTTTTGAGCCGCATCGATTTAAATTTTTTTTCCAATGTATTTGGAAATGAGTTTTGCGTTTGGATGTTTAACATAAATGACTTTATGGCAAGCCAATTGAGTCCCCAGAGCGAATGTTCTCAGAGGAGGAGAAAGAGGAGGAGGCGCTCGATTAATTGCCACCGATAGCAAATGGTAATGAGGCACGCCCCTTCCTTTCCCGATGCCCCACGCCGCACCGCCCCCTTTCGTCTGGCATGCATTGTGAGCAGCTAATCACTGTGAAATCTGCCCAGGCAATG
Source organism: Drosophila melanogaster (assembly GCF_000001215.4). Taxonomy (NCBI): domain Eukaryota; kingdom Metazoa; phylum Arthropoda; class Insecta; order Diptera; family Drosophilidae; genus Drosophila; species Drosophila melanogaster. The sequence continues at coordinate 17,987,054 of NT_033777.3, read as the reverse complement.
ATCATTGGACCAAAACGTGACATAATTTGGCCTCCAAAATGGGTGGGGATATCTAATTGATGTTGCAACTGCTGCTCTGCTGCTGCACCCTTCGTAATTAAAGCCTGCACCCATTTTCTCGACGAGAACGCATTTAGGCCATTAAACAGTTTCAGCTCCTCCACTTTTTTACTCCCACTCTAAACAAAATTCTATTTCGATTAATCCACATTTAGTTGTCACGGCGACCAAATTTATTGCAAATCCAATTAGATGATAATACTTTTGTTGCATCACACGTATTTGCTTTGACATCAATTAGTATTTGCTTTTAGCGCAATGTGTATTTTTAATTCAAGTTTTCATTTCGCATAATAAGTTACATAAATGAAAAATGTGACACAATTTAGTTGCATTAAATAACTGACAGCAGCTTTTTTTTTGTGGTGTCAGAAAGTTGAAGGCAAAAGCAGTAGCTCAATTCACTTTTAACTTCACTTTGACCAGCTTCTTCAGCATTCATTAGCCTTTGAACTGAGGAGCCATATTGCATTCAAGACATCGTTTGCTGCACTTCCTGTTGGACTCGACGTTGTTGCCCCTGCCTGCACGATAAGCATTTGATTGGTTTCCCAGGAAACTGGGCCAAAAGGATGCCTTTATTAAAAATTCCATTACCATCGCCACAGAATGCGACCCAAACTGACAAATCAAAATTAAAGTGAACTGTTGTAACTAGCGACAATGTTAATTGCAATTGTAATTGCACTCGCACACACACACACACAGAGACACTCTCTTGCAGCAGTGAAAATCACGGCAAGGAAATCAGCTTTTTGCTTTTTGCCTTTCGCCATTTGCCATTTGCCCTTCGGCTTCTCTTTCCCTCTCTTTGCAGGTGAAATATGCGCTAATTAGTGTGCGCTCCGCAAAAGGGTGCAAAATGGGTTTTCAGGCATTACGGTGGGCTGTGAGGGGTGAGTTGGCGAAAAACTGGCGCAGAAAGGAATGCCATTCACTTGCGAAATACGCGAAAGCAAGAGGCAACAAATGGCTAACAGAGACGACAACTGCAGCAGAAGCAGCAGCAATATCAGGCTACCATTTCAGCAGCAACAATAGAACAACTGCAGCAACACGAGCAACAGCAGCAGCAGCAGCAGCAGCAGCATGCAGCAACAACACGCAGCAACTACATGCAGCAGCAGCAGCAACAACCATCATCAGCTCGAGCAGCAAACAAAAACCAATTACAATTATATCTGCGCTTGGTTAATCATGTGAGTCCGCCGGAGAAGCTGCTGCAGTTGATGTTGCTGATGTTGCTGCTGCCGCACTTTGCACGTTGTTGCTTGTGTTCCGCTTGGTGGCCATTGTTATCTGGAAATCCAGACTGGGTGTAGGCCAGTTTGCGGCAGAACCGTTCTCAAAAGGGCGACTCCCAATCGAGCCGTGTTGCTGCTGCAGCTGTTGTTGCAACAACTGCTACTTTTTTGCAGCTCACTTCCGCTCAATTGTGAGCTGATGATTTGGCTTGTTTGTCTTTCACTTCCTGTTGGCACTTCGAAAACTTTCAGCAAGTACTCGCAATTGTGCTATCAAATTTAATAAGCTACTTCTGTTATCCGAAAGATAACTTTACTTTTCATTTTAAACGAATAAGAATATATATTTATTAAAATGATTTTTGTTCTTTCTAGCTAAATGCATACAAATTCCCTTTAATTTGAGAACCTTACTTTAGTAATTATTTCTATAAATAAAAGTAGCAGCATTACATTGGAATTTAATATTGTTATAACGATTTTTTTCAATGCATGTCATTTAATTTTAGATCTGTATTTAAAATTTTTTAGTTGTAATTTAATACAGCTCTAAAGCTTTTTCCCAACTCATTTCTTTTCTTGTATACTCCTCATATTTTTTTCCCGGATTTTTCCATATTTTTATTCTCAGTCAATATTAACAATGACCACGCAACTGTGGCAGCGTAAATCCCGCCTTTTTTTCGTCCTGTTTCCGTGCAACATTTGCTGCAAATAGCGGCTGTGGCACGTAAGATAAGCGATAATCGGCATGGAAACATTTTGGGCAAATATAACGCGGTTGGAAAAAGCTTCTGTTGCAGAACCAATTTGCATTCATTTCGGACCGCCATTGATAGGGTGGCAAATTCCGCACATTACCCATACGCAACGTGTTGCGTCTGCTTTAGGAGAGAGAGGGTGCCACATCAGAAACACCGATCACGTTGCCTAATCAGGTTGCCAAATCATTTAATGATGCGTCATACTAAGTCGGTGAGTATTTCAGTTGGTGAGTTCATGTGTGTGTGTGTGTAGTTTCGTCCTCGGCCAGGACATTTTAAATATTCGTCCATGACTGGGGCAAAAACTGTTTACAGGCCTCCGACTGAATGTCATGTGGGTGTGCCTGGGTAAATAGCGTGTTAAGGTTGGGTGGGAGGGTCAACCTTGTCTGGCCGTTTGGCCGTTCCATTGGCAAATTGACGTTGACAGGCGGACGCTAGAGTGAAAACAGGATGAGGGGCATCGATCCAGCAGCAGCTGACAACACATGTTCCATTGATTTGTGAGTAGGTTTTGCTGTTGTCGGTTAGAGCTAAATTAGTTTATGGCCCCAAAATGTCAGATGTCCAAATTGTCATACCGTTTTACTGCTGCGATTTTTGCAAACAATAACAAGCACGTATTTTTTTTTTTTTTTTTGAAAATGATCTCTGGTTTTATGTTTTCTGAAATTGATTTCATTTCATTTGTAGCCGGTTTGACTTTAAGGGCCATGCATTTTTAACCAACATAAATAATGTGCACACTTTTTCAATGCCACTAGATATAGGCTTTAATAGTTTATGGTTTGTTCCCATTTCATTTGAATTTAATGAGCTTTTATTGGTAAATATTAATGACCAGCAGGTTGGCCTTTTTGTTTCAACTTGTATCATTTGTTATCCTTAAAGCCCACACGTGTATTTATTTATGGCCATTAGCCGTCCGTTCCGCTCTAAACTGAATCTGCGGTCTAACCACAATCCATGATGCAACAACAAAACTGGCGCCCACGGCAGCCAGATTTTTGCAATTAATTTAATTAGCTTTAGGACACCGACATGGAAAAAAAAACTGCATTTTAAAATGCTCGAAATGCATGGCAGCAAAATGGAAACATTTTAATAATTAAACCGCAAAAAATGCTTACATTTCTGTTTTTATTTGTACTTATTTGCGTATTTTCCTCTTGGCCCGGCCCGCAAGAAAAAAACACAAAACACAAAACAGCAAATGAGCAATGCGAAAAATGCCGGCAAATAAAATATTTTCAAGCGCGTAATTTGTCAGCCTGGCAGGTAAAAGAAAAAAAAAAAAACAGAAGGCGGTTTGAGCCAGAAGTGGGCACAACAACAACAAAAAGCCTGTGGCAGGTCAGCCAGGCATTTGGGGCTTCCAAGGGATCAGCTCCTGCCATAATTAGCATCCCAGTGTAGCGAAGTGCAGCAAGCAGTTCTGCAGCAGCAGAAATATCTGGCGAAAACGTCCAAAAAGCTCATTAACATAATGTGCGGTTACCTGGCCCGAAAACCTCCATTTTCCTAACCTTTTAGCCCGGCTTCTCCAGCAATTGCAGCAGCTCGGAGATTTTTATTTGCCTGCTTAGACACGGGCTTTATGAGCAAATCTGCGGTCCACTTAATGGGCCAAAAAAAAAAAAAAACCTACATAAATAGTTTTTAGCTTGGCTGCGGCTGCTGGCTACTTTTCACTGAATATTTAAGTAGTTAACGCTGGGATATTGTTTTTACAATAAATTTTGCAGTTCAGTTAGGCGCTTTTAGTAGCTGCACTTTAAATTCATTACGCTTTAAATGAAGCTTACGCGATTTATGGTACTAAAGAGTATATAGAAAATATATAAATTCAATCATTACAATTATTTTGCATCTAGAGCGAGAACAAATGCCCAGACTCCTTGACTATCTTAAATGGCTTAACAACTTATATTTCTATTTCGCCGTAAATAGCACTTCTTTATGTGGCTAGTTTTTTATGCAAGACATCCTCTTTTTACACATTTAACTTTTGCATATTATTGAACCCGGCTTAGTCCTGGAACAACGTGCCTGGCATGCTGAGCACTTTCTTCGCCATGCAAAAATTCCCTCGACACCCGCATATCGCACATTTCACTTTGGTTTATGAAAAATTCATAACAAAACATTTTTCCCTGTCACGGGCCACGACACAACAAATTTGAAATGGAATTCGCTGCCATCCCATACACACACGTTTCTATTTAAATGTTAATGCAATTGAAGTACCATGTATATGTATGTATGTATGTATGTATGTGCTCCTGCATCACATGCCCTTTCTTAGTGCAAGAAGAGAATCCTTGAAGTGTTTTTCCCCCCAAGTTTGTGCCACCACTTTAATAAGCCACATAGTTACATCGGTGGCAAATAATCAAATGGCTGTAATTAAATGAAATGACGTCGACAAGTCTGCGGGCGGAGCTAAGAAGTTCAAGCCAAGAAGAACGCATTAAAGTAACTTATTTCAATCTCAAAAACATTCAACTCTGAGCAGCTTACTGCTTCTATTTCCTTTCTATTCCTTTTTTTTTTGCGATTTTTTTTTTCCTTTTTGCTCCTGGCAATTGGCGCATTTGTATTGCTAAACCAACAGCAATTCACAACGCCAAGCTGGCTTAAACGATTCTACATAAATATGACAAGTTGTCGCCGGCGAAGGGGGAAATCCGTAGCCAAGGATGATTTCCACTTTTCCGCAGTTTTCCACAGCCCTGAGACATCTTAGGGTCCGCGGCCAGGAAAAGCGACTCTGGCAGCGAGGAGGAAAATTTAGCTCAAGTGTCGGGCGACGCTTATGAAAAGTCATGTGATGTATTTGCGACCATTAAAGTGGCAAAATGGCTGCCACACACACACACACATAGAGTTAAACAGTTTGAGGAGTGCGTGTGGCAAAATGAATATTTATGTTGGCCATGTGGCATACACATAATATTTTCATGGCATTTATTAGTTTGTTTGCGCAACGGATGAGCGGGGGAAATGGCGGCCAGATAAGCATGGGAAAACCTTTTAGTTAAATGTCAAGAGCTGCGGACAGTTTTCATCTCCGCAAATCATTAATCAATTTGCCGCAAATGTCATCGCCACCTGGTCAGAAAAGATGCAAAAACGCAACCGAAGTAAAGTTATGAGGTAGATTCATATATGCTGCTGATGATGATATTTCCCAGGCGTTAATTAACAGTAAAAACCAGACAGAGTCGACTTGCCTGGCAGGCGTGACCCGGCAAATAAACTTTAACCCCGTCAGGCGGGATATCTTACACTGGGAGAAATGATCTGTTGATTCGTATGAACCCCGAATGCTTTGCTATAATATAATATTTGCTATAATCTTTCAGTTACTCCCATTTTCGCCCAAATTAAATATTGAATATATTAATGGCCAGATTTAATTACCAATGTCATCTCATAATAAAATCCCCCATTTGACCATCCATTAGCCAAACGTATTTCTTTCTGTGGACTAGCGTGCCCTGTCAACCAGTTAACCTTTTTCCGCCAACTGCACTTTTGCATATATGCAAAATGAATGTGGCAAATGCTATATTTTTTTCAGTTTTATTTGCTGGCACACATATGTATGTATGTATACATTTTTATGGTCTGCTGACAAATTACGCGAACTTTCCATTAGTACGAGGTTATGAAGGGGGTAGGGTGGAGCTCGATTGCTGTTAGGAGGAGGAGGAGGAGCAGGAGATGGAGGTCTGTCCATGAGTTGTCACTTTAAACTCCAAAGTGGCAATGCCGAACGAATAAAATCATTCCCAGACTCCATGTCAGTGCCTTAAATAGCTTTTTAATTGTCTAAGACAGGGTGTTTCTTGCGCTGAAATTTCAAAGCTAACCAGGCAAATATACCCCCATGCCCGTATGTAGCGCACCTGTCGCCGACAAAGATTAATCTGTTGGAGCTCATTAAAATGTCAGTTTTAATATACATATATAGCAAACACGATCCTGCAGGCGGAAGATTCATTCCAAAGGGCCCTCTAAATAATATGTCTACACGCCAAGTTCGAGGAACTCCAGTCGTTGGGAGGATGTGCGGAAACTTGGGCTTTGTTTCAAGCTTCTGGGGGTATGTAGTATGTTACTACATACTCGTATGAACATATATAAAAAAAAAAAGGCCACAGCTCTTGGAGCCCTTGATATATGGTCCAGTATATCTGCCATGCATCATTTGCTGTGGCAGTAAGGCGGTGGGTTGGGATACTAATAAATTTATTACATCCACACGCATGCTGGCGAAGTTTGAGATTGGTGTGATTCCAGGGGTTAGACACACGCTAATGATGTAACCACATTTGGTTAGAAAATTATCTGCAACATCAAAAGGTGGTGGAGGTGTGTGTGCGGTGATTTCGGGCGGAACGACATGTTTTTAATGAGCACTTTTCGTGGTTTTTCATCAGAGACTTAAAGTTTGACTTTAAGCCACCTTCGCCGACGTCGTTGGTGGCTTAAAAGTTTCACCATCTCATCTCGCTTCATCTGCGAGTATAAAGTAACCGACTAATATACCTCTGCACTTCCTGTTGACAAATTGGCTTAGTCGCAGTTGCTTAAGCAAAAGTTGGGCTTTAATTTCGGCTTAGTCTGCCATTAGGCAACAGCTGGCCATCTTGTGTAGTCTCCGTACCGAGCGGGCTATTAACGGACCATTTACCAAAATCGTTTTCTGATTAGATGCCAAAGCGGCCGGGCAAAATCTCTTATCAGAGAGAAAACTACGCCTCTGGTTTATAGTTGCAACTGCCACTCAACTTTTGCTCCCAGACGCTGCTGTTGCTGCCTAGTCACAGTCCTGAGATGAAATTGCCGCGATAAACTTGATGGAAGTGTCTGCTACGACTGCTAGAAAAATCGCAACGGAAAAGCGGCGGGTGGAAAGGGGAAAACTCGCAGAGGAGCCGTGGAGCACAGATTTATCAAAACTGGGCAATCTGCCGGAATCTGTTTCTGTTTCTGTCTCTTGCCTGCTGCCGAGTGTGTAAAGTAATTTGTTTACCAAATGACAGGCTGGCGATTCTTTCTTTCGTTTTGCCGAGTTGGTGGCAAGTCGGATTTCAAATGAAATATTTAATTATGCGCCAACGGAAAACACATTCGCATACAGCAACAAGTTCGCTGTTCGCTCATCTTATTCGTCGGACGGATAGACAGACAGCCTGCTAAAAATGTCCATCCAAATCCACTTTACACCATCTTGCAAATGCGTTCAGCATTTTTGAGCAGCTTGCTGCGGCAATTTGGGGAGTGCGAAGTGGGGCTATTTTTAAACAATTTCAAGGTGTGCCATAAATGTACATATACGTACAAACTGAAGTATTTATATAGGAACTTCGGGCGAAGTAGCAAAATTTAATCACTTTTTATTCCGATTTAATTGAGGATTGCTCTTTGTGTGCGCATAAATGCATTCAATCGGAGTGCAAAACAATTGAACCTATTTGATTTGCGGTTTTTCTTATTTGATTTTCAAATGGAAACCATTTGGCCATTTGACCGGCAAAAATGGATTTAATTTAGAAGCTGGAATTTATTTATTTGGTTTTTATTCAATGATTTTCCTTCAACTAACTTGGGTTAGCTGCAATTTTAATTTGAATTGTGTATGTAAATTGTGAATGAATTTCCTAATGTCTAAATGGCATTTAATTTTAGTTGAATTGTTAGATAAGGTGATTGATGGCACGAACTTTGGCTGTCATAAGTAAACGCGATTCATTCACTTAATTGGTTTAATTAGGGCTATGCCAAACATTGTTTCACTTGAGATGATGATTGAAGTGAGTGCTCATAGTCAAAGTCAGATTCGAAATCACATTCAAGGCAATCAACTTTCGAAGGCGCCTGATTAATATTTATTATTTCATTAGCTCATTACACCACATGCAATTGTGGGTGCTTTTCGGATTGTATTGGATACGAATGGATTGAATTGTGGTTGCTGGTAATTTGAGCGGGAGGCCTAAGGCTTTGGGCGTGGCCAAAAAAAAAAAAAAAAAATGAATAAAATGAATCATTTGTTGTGAGTGTGTGCCGAGGTAACTGGATAAGTTAGGCAATTCCTCGATGGGGTAAGGGCTACTTTTTTGTATACACTCGTATTTGGTTAACAACTCGACTTGCATAAGTCGCTTTTGTAATTCGAGTCAACACCTCGAAGCCCCCAGCTTAACCGCACTTGAATGTAAACATTATTTCTCTACTACCCTCTATGCATAAATGTTATTATTTTCCATTTTCATTTCTGTACAACTTTTTGCCATTTTCCATTGTGTCTCTGTTTGGCAGCGAAATGCCATTAGCTTCCTGTACTTGCCACTCTTAATTGCTGCTGTTGCTGCTGCTGCTGTGCTGCTGTTTTTGTCTCTAATTTGTCAAACATTAAACAGAGGGTCGTAAATAAAACAATCAACTCGAGACATTTGGACATTTTGCAATGAAATTCGTAGCTTATGTTCGATTTTTTTTTAATCTTTTTTGGAATCGACGATCCGTGAAGGTTGAGCGACGATAGATCACACACCAATCCACTTAGAGGTGGTTGCACATACTTATCCATGGGAAATTTGTGCGGCTTAGAACGCAATAAAAGGCTCAGTATTTCGTTTTTGAGATGTTCATATTGCGTTTAAACAGTCTTTTAAGAAGTTTTTGTTCATCAACATTATCATTAGACTTGTTGCGAACTCAATCCTCAGATGTATTTTTCAATAAGTGTCATCATTGTTTATATCTTTTAGTGGCGAATAAGTCAGTGAAGTGACTTTTTTCGACGCTGATTCCACATTTCAATTGCGACAACATCATCAACTATAATAAGGGGGCAATCTTGGCTGCCATTGTTGCCCCCGCACTCACGACAATCGTACGAGACACAAATTAGCATTAGTATGAGTAATTAACTTAAATACAATAGAACAATTTAGTTTCCCGAATTGTGCGCAGCGAGATGCCAACAACAAGGCATCATTAGTAGGGGGCGACATTGTGCGACTTTGGTTTCCGCACACAATTGAAAATTTTGCAAGCTAAATAAGGCTTTGTGTGGGTGGGGGGGGTGGAAAACCAGGGGGTTGGGGGCGTTTTCCGTCGGACTGTCGACATTTTGGACTGTAATTACGCGAAAGCACGTCAACTGACCGCTCCAACGAATATCGAAGCCATCGTACACCCATTTTTCAACCCCTCTATATGGTGGGCATTATGTTCGGTGCATATTTGATTTTCAGCCGGGATTACAAATGTTCGCTGGCCATTGAAAAACTTGATATCGTGCACTTAAAGAGGATGTTTTAGGGGGGAAGGGGGGTGTAGCACCGTCGAATCGGATCTGTATAATTTGTGTGCGATTTTTTTTGTTTTTTTTTTTTTTGCATAGCTAAATGGACATTTCATGACCCAAATTTCTGTGCCAGCTAATGAGCTTTTGATTGAGTCTATACTCTCTGCTTTTTGATGTTTTTTTTTTTTTTTTCAGTGATATTCCTGTCAGCCGAGCGTAACGAAAGCTGTTTTGTGTACTTGCGTGTGGTTTGAGATAAATTTCAATAGATACACGATATTTGATAATTCGTATAATGAGCACATACCTGCAAAGATATCAAAAAACACAAAAATCATATTAGTTACCTTGCGTTTGCCAAAGCACATCATAGTAATTTAATTTTAGTTGGGCCAGAAAAGATACATGGAATTTAAAGAAGTATCCTGCGAAAGCTGAATCAACAGTTATGCAGAATTCAGCACACTTAACCCATGCTGACCGGCAATAATTTTCTCGCAGTTTGACAATGTCCCTCGAAATGGATTTTTCCCATTCATCGACAACAATGCCCATTCAGAATGCTCGATTATGTTTTCTATGCCCAAGTGTTTCTACTTACTCCCTTACTCCTTTTTTTTCTGGGGTTTCTCCACACTCGTTTTTTCTTATTTTTTCTTTGAGACACCAACATTTTGGAATTAAGCGTCGATTCCTTTCTTATTTACCGCCTTTCTCGAAACTCCTTCCTGGCTCGCCTTTTGTGACGTAAATAGGCGGAAAAGAAAATTATGTTTACGCAGAGGGAGTGGGATTTTAGTGGCAAGGGAGTTTCCGCCGGTTTCAGGTTTCAAACGGATACCCTTTGGGAAAGGTGACAGCTTACAGTGGGCTAAAAAGCTTTTCGAAAGTGGTATAAACTTTCTAAGAAAGTTTTATTGGTTTTTAAGGAATTATACACTACTTTTAAGTGTCTAATTCCGCTTTGTTTGCATAATATTTAATATAATTGAGCTTCTTCCGAGTAATACTTTTAACTAAAACGCAGTTTTGTTTAAATTTATGTTACGTTTCAAATAAATTCCATACTATATATATATATAGTATGGTATATAGTATAGTATAGTATTTTTCACCTTTTCGACTTAACCAGAAATGTAGCTAATTCTCCTGCTTGCCTGGAAACAACTTCCATTGAATACCTTCGACGACCATAGTGCATCATCCTGGCCGGCCGTAAACTTGCACCCTTACGTGGCACGCAAATTAAATGAATTGCTTACCCAGCTACATGGATACCCATGCCCCATTCTACGACTCTTTTGCGCTGCCATTAAAATCATGCTTCAATGGTTTTTGACCATTTTTATCCGCTCCGCTGTGCTGTTGTTGTTGTTGTTGTTGTTGATGGCCCCAGGATTGAATGAAGTTTTTTTTCCAGCTTTGTTGCAGCGCACAAAAAAGTTCCGAGCCAAGTGGCAAAGTGGATCGTGTAGCGTGAAGCTTGCCCCGCCCACCAATCCTGTTCTAGGTAAATGAACCTGCTGAACACTTGCCTGCTAAATGATTTACGCACTTTGGGAAATTTAATGGAGCAATTTTCCCCAGTCAGTTGGGGGGAAATCTTGAGAAATCACCATGGCCTGCGAAAGCAAGGAAGGGGCTGGGGCATCGCCTTTAATTTGTTAAATCAGCAGGGCGTGTCCGCAAACATTAAAGTTGTTTTATAAGGTAGAGCTCTCGAAAAAAAAATGTTAAATTTGTGCAACTCTATGCTATCCAATCAATTTTCAGAGAAATACCAAAGCTCTCCTAATATTTGATACCCCAATTACCATATTATTCTATTTAACTATGGGTAACCTCAGTTTCGTTTTCCAATCCTTCGTTGTTATTCTGTGGACTTTTTTTTTTTGGTTTGTTTGCTTATTGATGTCTGTCCCCGCGTTGGGGAATCTGACAGACAGCCATTCTTTCACTTCGGCTTGCATAAAACATCAAAAGCTGTGTGAAAACACAATCCTTGTGCCAGGCTTTGCCCATCGCACATGCTAAACAAATAAGGACCATGATGCTGCGAAATATGAGCTAAAAAATGGGTGGATGGAAAACTGAACTGATGGCGGCCCCTAAAGCTGTGCTATGATTTTTTCCGAGTGCCGTTCGTTGTTCTTGCTGCAGTTCGTGTTGTGTTTGTTGTTGCTGTCGTTGTTTTGTTTTCTGTGTTCGAGTGCAGAGCGCAAAAAAATCGCATAAACAAAAGGCGCCCTAAAGTTGATTTCCGGTTTCCGCTCAAATGGCTGCCTCAACCGCGACACCCTCACCCTCACGCTCATCCAACCCAAATATCCGTGTGAGAAGTCCGTGCGAGATTGAGTGCAGCTGCAGGGTAATTGCATTGGTATGTATGCGTGGAGGCGTACAGGCTAGTGGGCGTGTCCATTGGGGTGTGTAAATTTCATATTTTATGATTGACTCCACCCACACGGTTCGGAGAACTGAAAAACAAACAAAAACACCGCCGCCTGCCACCGAATATCACAAAAACTAACTTAAGTCCTGTCAGTTGAGTGAGTTCGCTACAATTTGTATAGTACTCACTAAATTATTTATTGCAAAATGTTGAATAAGTATTTCAAATATGAACATATTCATTTTAACCCTCTTTCACATTTCATTGCATGAAGTTGGCTTTGTGAATTTACTAGGTTCTTTGCTAACTGATTGCATGAACTGGCCTTTGGCGAAGCCATTGAATATGTGAAAATCGGACAGGAATCTTGAAGTTAAACAGCGAAACAAGCACAATTTTTGCTTGAGTAAAGATGGGGCTGAAATGCGGTCTTTTTCGTAGGGGGCACAAAACACATGTTCTGGACTCCGGCCTAATTATGATGGACGGCAAACACTTTTGGTGTTCGGGGGGCCCACTAATGAAGCCCTCCCAAGTGCGACAGATCAAACACACAGCACGCGCCGTCCAAGAATTATTTCGACTCTCCAAGGAAACGAAGCGGAAACAAAGCAAATAGTCAAAGAAGCGGCGAGAGGAGTAGCAGGCGGAAGAGGAGACCCAGGGTAACACGAATGGCACACTTACACATAGACAAATCGTGTGGCATGTGGCACTGTCATTTGTCTCTGGCCTGTAGAGGATGTTGATCCGCTCCCCGACCGCCCTCACTCCACCAAAAACGGAGCTTCCTGATTGCGTGTTGTCAGCACATTACCGCCAGCATGTTCAACACATTAACGTTTTTCCAAAGGGGGTGGTGTTCCTTAGGGGAGCCGAAGGGGGAATCTGGTGCATGTAGGGTCCTTTATTCACTTAGTGCCACATCACTTACTCTACACTTTCTGGCAATATTGACAATATAAATAAAAGCAATAACGAGTCATACAAATATTACAGAATATTAAAAGAAATTTAGGGATAATTGGTATAGGAATCCTTTTGTGGTCTGTGGTTTTTCTTATTCAGAAATCATACAAAAGTCATAAATTGTTAATCTATCAATTGGAAAACTTAAAATATTTCTGTATTTATTTAAAAGGCATTTAGCCTACAACGCAATTTCAATTGTGCTCTTTCTAAGAAATGTCTTTGTTGGAAATGCACAATGGAAAAACCTTACGTACAATCCTTATTTATAGAGCCAACCCGGATTCAACCGCAGTGTGTAAATTAAATTTTCCGCAGGGCAGAACGGTCAGCAAGCTTATAAATTTTCAATTGATGGAAATTCACTTTCTCCCATCCACTCGCCATCTCCATCAATATTTAATTGAGCTTAACCTTTTTTCACTCACTCGCCGTTGACCGCAGGAGTTTCGACTCCAACTTGGCAACAGTTTGTCCACCTCCACCTCCATGACAAAAAAAAAGAACAACAAAGGAGGACAACTCAAATGAAACTTCAATTATTCCACGTAAAAAATAAGCAGCCGAAGGTTAGGTGTTTTCCTTTGGAGGGTCGAAATGGCGGAGCTTTGGCCTGACCATAAACAGTAACTAAAATAAGGAAACAGAAAAGGTAGCGAATTCTTATTCACTTTGTTGTTTCTGGCCTTGTCACGATTTTTTGTTTACAAAGAGCATTTTGTGGGTTGAATCTTTCCATTTGCCGTTACCTTTGTGCCGTGCCGACCATTCCCAAAATGCCCGTTTGCACTTATTTGTTTGGTGATTTGTTTGACTTGCGTGTCGATGATGACACAACACAAAACATCAGCACACAGCACCCATGACGAAAAAAAAAGGGAGCAGCACAAGCGGTAAGTGAAAATTTCGCCAAGAAGGGTGCAGAAACAACCACATCACCCCACCCGCACAAGCAATAACAAACAAACGAGGAAAAAAAACCGGGGGAGCCAAACTTATAATAATCATAAAAAAGCCAGCGGACAGCAGATGTCGCATTGCATACAAAAAGGCGCTGGGACATGGAAAATGAGTGGAAAAACGTGCGAAGAGCGGAAACAGCCAACCGGAAATTGTTGCAAATGTCAGCAGCATTTTTGTATATGCGTGTTTACAGACAGCCTTATTTATTAGTTGGCCAGAAATCGGTGGGTGGAAAAAAGAATGCAAACTGCACACAAAATCGTGTGCGCCAGACGGATAGTTGCACGAAGTTCGGATAAAGTGGTTTTCACCCGAAAAAAAGATTTTAAAATAATTAAAAAAAAGAATTTCAAAATGAATCATCTTCAATCGCAATCTTACCTGAAGTCTACGTCTTCAACACCCACAATGATAGTTTTATGGTGCTTTAATTACTTCGTCTTTCACTCATTTGCTTTTCCCAATTGCTTTTTTCTGGCGTGTTGATGGGAATTCTCGTTTATGAGGCTTTTGCATGTTGCGTCGGTTTGATGGCAACGCATAAACAAGAACACGAGAAAAAGCACTGTATTTAGAGCAGAGACAAAGCGACTAATGAGTTTTAAGGCTCCCGGGTGCGATTTTTCGAACATAATGAGCACAGGAAACAAAAGAGCGAAAAAGCAGCCACAATATGGCCAAATCCGAAAAAGGAGTACCGCCTGCGATTCCACAAACAGCTAAAAGGAATATTAACGATGGCCGGCGACTGGACGAAGAAATGGATTTTGGCGCAGCTCCCCGTGGGTCAGCTCGACAAACATGGCCAAGAAAAGTGTGCACTGTTTACGCAGGCTTATGACTGCACTGTGTTCTTCTTCAACTTCTCTATCAGCTATCTGCTTTCTTTCTCACCTGTCGTCGCTCACTTTCTCTTCGCCTTCGCCCACGCAACGTATCTTTATGTAGCTGAAGGTAATTAAGAGTTATGGGCCTGGGAGTCGAGGCCGAACAGAACTTATTAATTTCTGCATTATTTAAGCGTGTAATTTATGTGTTCAGCTGGCATTTTTAATTGCATTACACGGCGGTGGGTTAATGCATGTTAAATGCATAATGAGCACCGCAACCCGACGATAGGAGGAGCAAAATGCCATTGGAGAGATGTGTCACATACGCGAGGTGACGTTGCATGGCGTTTGTTTTATTAATTGAAGTTTAATCAGCGACAGCTGCCACAAGTCACGTTCACATTTCCCATTTTACCATCTCTCCATTTCCCAGACGGCGGGAAAAGGTCAAATTTGATAGTAAACCCAATTTAAATGACTCAGCTGCGAACTAACTTGAACTATCTTAGATCTTTTGTAAAACGACTTGCACTTGAGTGCAGCTTTAGTTCGACTATTTTTATGTTGGCACCTTTGGTTTTACACAAATTATTTCCGATAACATCTTAAGAGCCTTTTCTTTCCGCTCCTTTCTTGGCCTCAACCTTTTAATAATTTCATTTAGCGCGAAATTGTCTTTAGCCAAATTGAATTAGCCACCACCCATTCGTTGCAAGCTATGAAGGCATCTTCATGGGTTTTTCTTTTCACACAGTTTTATAGAGTACTTAGATGCACTCGAAAAAATCATATTAAATGATTCACACCGAAAATGATATTTAGTTAAAGAATTGGTTTTTAGCCCATTAGCAGCAGTTAAAGAACTTTATTTCTAGTGTATTCTGGTCAACTTAACCCAAACTTAAGAGTTGACACTTAACTTGGCCTAATGGCGATCAAGATGCTTCAAGAACTTGGCCGCAAAGTGGACATTGTTAGGGGGAATGGCAAAAGATGGGAAATGGAATTTAGAAGTGGCTTAGGCGGTGACCAAACATTCGACCACGTAAAGCAATTTGCCAACTGCATCGATGTGTTAGCTTAAAAGCCCTGTCAAAAAAAGGAAATGGAAAAATCAGAAAACATTTCGACAGAGAGAGCGGAGAAGAGCGGAGGGACAAATAAAATGCAAAATGTAAATAGGTAAATAAAATACATTTGATTTCAGGGGCGGGACAAAAGTGCGAAGAGACCAGCAAAGGGGCGTGCATTGTTTTAGCCAAATTCATTGGGCCAACAAGCATCTGCGTTCCCATTCATTCACACAGATTTTAGCCTCGTTTTATTCGGTTCTCTTTTTATTTTTAGCCCTTGCCATATGGTATATACATATACACACTACCGTCGGTGAGCAACAGTTGAAAACTTTTCTTTCTAATTTGTTTAGACAACCTGACAGTCTGACGCGCGCCACCTAGTGGCCAAAACTCTCAACTTTGATATACTTTCGGCCATTATTCTATTTGCAATTTCGCTCACAAACAACGGCAAATAAATAAACAAATTGAAAAAATGTGAAACGAAATAACGCAAACAAACTGCTAAACTGGAAAACTGCAAACTGTCAGGGGAGTGAAAATGGAAAGCGGTCGCCAGGAGGAGCAGGAATTGGAGGCCAAGAGCTGAGTTGGAGGCAGCTACCGTTTTGGCACATGGCAATTTCCGTTGAGTGCACATGACAAAAATGTGGAATGTGCATAAAAAGTGACACAAGATGCAGGGGATGCAGGGGTAGAATTCCTTTCGCAAACTGGCAAAAAGTTAAAAGTTTAATTGTGCGCAACTTTGGGCAGGATGTGATGTCAACCCAGGCAACCGGCAAGGGGCCAAAGGACATCTGTGACAAGTTCTATTAAGTTTATTTTATATATTCTCACATTTTGCATTTAAACAAAGCAGAACGTGCTGCCACAACCCAGTCGGTGCTGTCAGGGTAGTGGAGCTAAGTATGTGAAATCTGGTGGGGGATCTGGGCTACGGAGGTCACTCGATTGCATCGCACACACTTTTATATGGCAGGTTGCGCACACTTGACTGCTCGATGGCCCCAAAAGTCCAGCACTTTGCATTAGTTTCAGGACTCCTTGGGGGGAATCTCTCGACCGTCCGCACTTAAAAATATATCCCAAAATGTTTTCTGTTCCGTTAAGCAATTGAGAAGGAGTCCTAGGCTTAAGATTGGCTTATTGTTTAACTAAGTAAATTATATAACTTTGTAATAAGCCCTACCACTTTTAGTCGAATGAATATCAAGAAAGTGAGTTGAGCTTTCATGACTATCTCGTATTAAAGTTTAAAACAGTTTTAATATAAAATTGGAAAGGCTTTGAGTTCGAACTTTAAATTTTAAGTCAATGCCAACATGTTATTCTTAATCAAACTCCGATTTTTGGCGCAGTGGAGCCAAGGGAATTGGCCTGCTCGACGCATAAAACGTTTAAATGAAAGAAAAGCAATATGTTGTCGCCTGCAGATGACAAGCAAACATCGTGGACAGGATGCACCGGGCTTCGGAGTGCCTAGTCCTTCGGCTTGAGGTCTCTGTAAAATATTTACCAACCATCAGCCGCTGTCATACTTTTTTAATTGACTTATCAATAATTCATGCAGCTCACACAGAGTGTAAGAGAGAGAGCGGCACACATGTGACGGGACTTCGCAGGACGAAGTGAGTGGGTGGATTGGTGGATGGGGCTGAGAATGAATACTCATAAATACAAATGAAGTCAGATTGCAGTGTGAATGAATAGGACAGCAGAGAGAGAGAGTGAGAGCAATGGAGATTCAGGCTGAGGGGTAGGCAAAAGGTGAATTGCATTTACAACTCTTTTCCCACGTTCAGGTCAACGACTCTCGTTCTCCCCATGTCATCCTTCCACTTTTTTTTTGTCGTATTTTCCATCCTTTCGCACTGCCGGAAGATTGCCTTCGTTTACTTTTCGGCTTGATATTTATTTTGATTAATTTAAGTCTCCTAGTCAGTAATATTTTTCATTTTCATGTGCAACTTTATCTTCCACCGCCCTGGATTTTCCTTGCCTTTCATTTTGGCCAGAAAATGCAGAGGCTTGCGGAGAGTGGACTGGAGCAAGTGGGAACCAAGTGATTGATGCATTTTTAATGCGAATTTCCGTGTACTAAATCCAGCAGCAAGGCGGCAAAAGGTTCTCTGTGCATCTGTGCTTTGCAAACACATCCCAGTTGGATTAGGCTAAGATTTAAAAATCTTAAAATATATCTGCTGCACTATTCTGCCCGCTTTAAACTAAATCTTCAGTCCAACTTTTCCCATGCCATTAAGCTCTTGCCAACTATTCAGCAAACCTGTGCGATAGGACTTCAATAAATTTCCCAAAATTACGCGCGCATAAAAATCCATAAGCGTAGTTGGAATGGGTAGAGTAAAACAAAAGTAAGAGCATTTCTTTATCAAGGATAAAATCAAATTTAACGCATCGCTCGGTAGTAGTGGTAGACCCCCCCCCTTTTTTTAAGCCACCCCCTCCTCACAAACGACGGCCTTTGTGTGCGTGTAAGGCCACGTAACCACTTGACATGAAGGCAGTGCAGCGAGGCAAACGATGGGTGGTCGGTGGTTTGGTGGGTGGGGTGGTACAGTGGTTGGCTGATGGGTTGGGTGGTTGGGCACGTGCCGCGTGGATTACGCGTGGCACGCTGCTGCGAAGAAATATGAAAGGGAAGCAGCGTGAAATATGTGTAGCATAAGACAAGGCGCATAATCAAAATGTAAGCAACAACAGCGCATTGCAACAGCAGTAGCAACACCAATGGTTGCACATGCCACTTACACAAGTGCAAAGCATCGCCCCACATCTTCCCTGTGTCCCCCTCGTTTTCGGCTTTCGAAAGCAGCAGGCTGTCGTCCCCCCTTTTTTTGGCCAAAAACAAAGGGCGCCGCACAAAAATCTTACGCCCGAGCTGCCAGTTGATGTAGCGCACCATTATTTCAGGGGATTTTCCAAGTGGGTGTTGCTTGTATTGGGCCAGAAGCACTCGACATATCGATCATACTTTCTATTGCAGGCGAAATCGTGCGAAAGTCTTTAAATGATTCAGCCGAAAGCGAATGATTGAAAAGGATACTTTCAACACATGTGATTGAATTTATGAACTTTTAATTTGAGCTCTAAAAAATAAAAGTCGTAAAGGAAGAGCAAAGGGTGATTTGTTTTAGGAAAGGATACCCTATGAATGAAATGAAATAATTTAATATTGTTGCTACCGGAAATTTTCAAGATGGAAACTGTTCAAAAAGCTTTAAATTTAAGATGGTAGCTGACAAATTTTAGTAATCGCAATTTCTGGAAATCCAAGCCAAACCCAAACATAATCCCCAGAACAATTTGCATGGACCTTGCTTATGTACTCAAATGCAAATTCTAGCCCAAATTCTACTACTCCACTTAGAGTTTTCAGCTGCCAAGAGAAGTTTGCGCGACTTTCCACCGATTTATGCAATATTTCAGTATGCAGGACTCTGTATTCCCCAAGCTGTCACTTTTGTCGCATTTCGCTGCTGGGGCCAGATCCTTTTCGTTTTTGCCCGCCCAACGCTATCTTTATCTGCAGCTTTTTATTTCGTATATCTTTTGGGATGGCGGAATGGAAGCTGTCACTCACCTCTTCCTCATTGCTGGCCGTATTCACGGAGTCCATGCTCTGCGAAAGTCCCAACGGGGCCAGAGCCATCTGATTCTCCATTATGGCGTTGCTGTTGCTGTTGCTGCTGCTGCTGCTGTTCAGGTTGTTGTTGCTGTCGCTAACGGCCGATGTTGCTGGTGTGCCAGTTGCTGCTGCTGTTGCTGCCGCGCTTCCTGCTGCTGCGGCTGTTGCTGTTGCTGTGGGGGCGGCGCTGGTGACGCTGCCTGCCGGCGAGGGCGTGGTCGGCGCGGAGGCGGTCGCGGAGTTGGACTCGTGCGAGTGCGATTCGTGGGCGGGACTGTCCGGCAAGCTGCCGCCGGTGGTCGGGACAGCAGCAACGGATGTTGCTATGGGCACAGCCGCAGATGCTGCTCCTGCACTGGTGTTGCTGTTGTTGTTGCTGTTGTGCTTGCTGCTGCTGCTGCCGCTGCTCAGAAGGATGTGCTGCTGCTGCTGTTGCGGTGCGTATCTGTGCAGCTGATAGCCGCCGTAGTGGGCCAGAGATTGCTGCTGGGCTTGGTGTTGCTGCTGCTGCGCCTGGTGTTGCTGCTGCAAGTGCTGATTCAGGAGAGCTGCTGCTGCCGCCTGGTTGAACTGGGCCAGTCGGTGTTGCTGCTGCTGCTGCTGTTGCTGCAACTGTGGTGAGGCGGCAACTGCGTAGGCAACTTGTTGCTGCTGCACGGCCTGCTGCTGTTGCTGTTGCACGGCCTGTTGCTGCTGCTGCGCCTGCTGTTGCTGCTGCTGCTGGTGGTGGGCGGCAACGGCGGCCGCGAACTGCGTGGGATGGGCGAAGCTCAGCTGGTGGTGGTGCGGATGCGAGATCGGATGCGAGTGCGAGATCTGGTGTGTGTGGGCGATCTGGTGTGTGTGCGAGATCGGGTGACCTTTGACCGAGACGGGCACGGGCACGGAAACGGGCAGCGGTACGGACACCGGAACGGGCACGGGAACGGTCACCGGCAGCACGGAGACGGCGGCGGCACACTGGCGCTTGGGCGACGGCGACAACACCTGTGGGGCACTTGCTGGCGTCTGCGGCAGCGTCGGCCTGCGTTTTATCGCAATCGACGAAATGGTGATGGCTTTTTCGAACACCGCCTGCTGGTTGTTGTTGCTCGGATGGCTGCTGCTGCTGATCTGATTGATCGGGCCAATCGAATTGATAGGATTGCTAATAACTGCTGGTGTCGTCGGCGCTGCTGGCAACAGGTGTTGCAGTTGCAGTTGCGGTTCGGCGGCTGCTGCAGCGGCTGCGGCGGCGGTGGCGGCTATGAGCAGTTGATGATGGCTGCCCAACAGGTCCTGGTAGTTGGCTATTTTGACGAGTCAGTTGAACTGCGAAAGAGCAGAGCAGAGAAGAAATTAATATTTTCAATAAATACCATGTCATCTGTACAACTATGTATGTATTACATATATGTATTTCCCTAAATATTAGTTTTCGCAAGTAATCAGAATATGTAGCCCTCCCAACGCTTAGACGCGCTGAATTTGTGACGTTAAACAGAAGTCAAATATTTGGCCATCGTGTGAGCTATTGTTTTTTCGTAGATGTATGCAAATAATACTTCGATATGTCGAAATACTTTCGGGTTTATTTAGCATAATGCAAATGTTTACATGAGAGGCAACGGGAGCACGAAGGTCTTGAACAACACTGCATAAATCAAAAGTAAATATGACGACAAATGTGTTCGATGGATAAGGGGTGAGATGAAAAAGCAACTGGCAAGCATTGAGATTCAAAATGTACTGGAAATTTCAAATATGCAAAGCTTATCGGTGTCGCAGATAAATCAAACTTATGGAGTGCCACTTGCTTAACTGATAACTGATAATCAAAGCAATACAAACTATGAAAGTTAAATGTATCTCAGCTTCGAACCCAAAACATTTCGATTCAGCAGATGTTTGTCCAAACCATCTGCTATTAAGATTGCCTACATATGCAAATATGCAAAGAATGCACATAAACATAGTGGGCCAGTGCAAGCAAACACAGAGGGCTCTTGTTCTTTCTTTCAGTGTATAGCACACTCACACACTCGCACACACTTACTCTTATCATAGTGAGACATCAGCAGCACAGCAACAACAAGGCCAGCTGGCAACTCCATTGCGTAGTTGGGTACGAAAAAAAATTTAAATACACAGAGGCGAGCAGCAGCGGCAAAATGGGAATAACAGCAACCGCAAGGCAAACAGAACAAACAAACAAACAAAACCCCCATATACTCAGGGCAGACTATCCAGAACTCACAGTAAGGAGGTGGGGTTGCTGAGGGGGAAACCAACTTGAAAATTGAGCTGACAACAAACCGAAATTGTATTACAAACGCTCGCTTGAGCTGGCAAAAATATGCACATAACTAAAGTTCAGATCTCGAAGATATGTTTCGGGATCTCCATATGCATATGGATGTGAGTTGATGTGTAAATATATGCGGGTTGCTATACAAACAGGGCTTTCAATTCGGATTATAATGGAGCAAGGACAGAATCGAACCACCACCCTCCCCACATTGCTCCACATTGACGCCTGTGAATTGTATCTATCTATCTGAATCAGTATCTAGCGAATGATTCTATGCAGCTCGCTCGGATAATTCCGCATAGTTTGCATATGACAAAATATGCAGGCGATAAAACAAACTTTCGGGCTGCTAAGACCTCATCAGCTTTGAAGAGGAAGTCCATTCAAGACCTAATGCGAGTTTAATACGACCCCGCCGCCAATCAACGATGATTTGAGGATGGCAGTCGCACTAATCCTGTATGATTAATAATTGATCAAAAAACAAGCGTGGCAACCGCACAATGAATTTAAAGTAGACAATGGAGCACCCAGTTATGTGTGGGCTTATATAAATAAGTGGGTATATTTAAAAGTGTGTTCGGTATCGAGTGGCATGAGATTTATGGCCAAAACTTGCGGACACTGTGCGATTAATGAGCGGGCGGTCCACTGGGCGTATGCGCAATGGCCAAAAAAACATGCGGCAAACAATTATAACACAAACGTATGGCATACGCATTAATATTTGCCAATTATAGCATTGATCATTCAGTTGAGCCAATGATATAAATGAAATTGATTTCCATAGGAACAATTAATTAAATACGAAACAACTTGTTGCCGCAATTTGTGAGATCAGATAATGCGATACGGTGTGTATAATAGAATTGAATTTCTCCCAAAAGGCTGCCTGTGCTTTGATTTAGAATTCACTTTCGCTCTTCTCGACCTGAAATCTGAATTCTCAATGCACTTTTGCAGCAATAAATAAGTGACTAACACTCGCCACACAATGTTTGCATAAGCAGCAGCAATAGCGCTACAAATTCTAACAAAATACAATGGAAAAAGTCGGGGAATATCGGGTTTTGGGGGCAGGAAGGAGCTGCAATGGAACCCGGAGAGTAACAATACTGTTGTTGGTTGTAGCCCGTCTATGCCATGGCCCTGGAAATTCGACGGTAGAAATGTGAAAAAGTGTACAGAAAAGGTCGACAGAGGGGAAAAAAAAACGCATACACAAAACAGCGAGTCATAAATATTGCTAATGAATTTCCCGCACGCTTTGCTAAATAACAACAATAACAAACCGAACCGAACCGAGTCGAGTCGCTCTCCCAACTATGCTGAAACGGAAGTTGGGAGCGGGAGCGTTTGTTGTTTTGTTTTGGCCTGAAATAAATATAATTAAATGTAATTTTTATAATGACAAATGCCTTTTGTTGTCTGTGGCGCGCCCTCACCAGTAGAACAAAAAAAAGGGGGGAAGTTGAGCAATTATAGCTGAGCTCGGAATAGCACATCCACGAAACCGAAACCGAAACGAACTCACAAATTGTGTATCCCAAATTTGCTAGCACAAAATGTAGAGCAGAGCTCGCAGCTTTATGGCTTGGCTTACAGATCAATTTTGTTGGCAAAGTATAAAACGCGAGTTTGCCCTCTGGCAAAGTCGATTTGCCTGCTGTTCGCTCGATTAGCTGGCTAACGGCCCTAACCCTTCACCTCCCCCTTCGCAATCAATCGAGATCCATTGTAAAATTGTAGAAAACAGAGATATACACAAACACGCCGGCTAATAGATGCACGCCCACGATCCTCAGGGGCATTTATGATGATGATGATGATGATCGGATCGCAAACGAGTTTTGCCATAAAAATAAAGATGATTTTGGCCAGATCACTTGTCAGCAACTGAAATCGCAATTAGCATTGCTAATGCGTGCGGATAGACAAAGCCCAAAGTACTTGTATCTGTAAGTACGCTGCAAGTATCTGCAGCTCCCACGTGATATTTTTTGTGTGTTGCGCATTCCGCTCGTTGAAAGCACTTGAGATAACTATGATGTGTTACAGATACACTCGTCGTCCGTCGCTCGTCTTCGATGCAAATATATCGTGTTTCGTGTCAAATGCCCAAATTTGTCAACAGTTCGTCATTATGATGATGATTGCTAGATAGCAGAGCCACAGAATTGGATGAGCTGACACGCCTAGTGGCACTAGAATAATAAACTCGTCTCTCAATGGGCCAAGTGGTTCTGGCCATAAAATGGGCAAATATCTACTGTCATTGTTATTGCTCTACACTCGCAGTTGCATAATTAATATTTAATAAGACTAGCCCGAAGCAGTGCCAAAAGTTTTCTCGACTGAAATATTCTGTTTCTCAGGTGTTTCATGGCCTCCAGGAACTCCTCCTCGTACACCTGTCTTCATTCGCAAATGTAGCTGCTTAGCTACATTTTAAAAAGTATATATTTTTTATAAAAGCTGTTTAAAATGTTTACTTAAAAGGAAACTAAACACATCTTGACCCACTTTCTTTCATTTGCAATTCTTAATGCAAAGGCACTGCATTAGCTGCAAACTGTTAAAATAATATCAATATCGAAGCTTATATTAATAAATATATGTTTAAGCTGAACAAGATACATAGCTCTTTGATAAGTTTGACTTTTGGACCACTAACTCACGTTAGGATTGTTCCAAGGTTAAAGCCACAGGGCATTGAAAGTTCGGCTTGTACCTCAAGTTCTTTCGCCCGAATGTTTGTTTTCGTTTTCAACTTTTCCCTGGCCAAAAGTACAGGGATGTGGAGGAGAGTAGACGAAGTCTCGGTTTTGGCTCGTTGCGATGCTTATGTGCCGCATATATTATGATGCTCAAGCAACATTTTTTATAAGTTGCCATGCTCCAATTCTTTGGTGCAAGAGACCGACTCTTGCCTCACGGCGGCCCGTCTCCATTTGCCATCGGCTAGGGGATTGGCGGTGGAAAAGTTGAGGATGAACCATGCCGAATGTGTGTGCGAAAGTATCTACGAGTTAGTTGGTTCTCGGCAACTTATTTCTCCTTTGGCTTCGACTCTTCTCCATACATTGAGATGAATACAAAAAAACGAAGAAGAAGGGTGTACTACTTCCTTCGTTTTTCACAAAATTACAAAATCCATTAAGTTGCTTGCACGCAACTTAAACATAAATCCATCATACGCCATGTGGCACACATATACACACACACACACACAGATACACAGACAGACAGAAAGAGAGGCAAGGACAAGTTGCAAGTGGTGGGGTGTGGGTGTGGGTGGTGTGTGTGTGTTTTAGGTTAGTGTAGCATAAGTATAGGTAGCATATCCACGCTATATGGCATGCACCAGCCACGCCCTCCGGCCCGCTCCCGTTGTGACGCCCCTGCCCTGCTGATTCGGCTGCTTTTATTATCCACGCCATATTTAATGCACAAACATTCAGACACTCGAGTAGGTAAGTGGGTTGGGCGAAGTCGACATCCACATCACATCTTTATGTATGTAGTCTGTGTATCTTTGGGTCTGTTATGTAGCCTCTTGCCTTTTCTTTAGCCTGCAAGGCTTTCAATTTAATTTCCTTGCCCGACTTGACTGCCTGACTGACGAACTTTGAGCTCACACTTTTCGCTAGCTCGTCGATACTTTCCAATTTGCTTTCAATAGACGGAGAGGCCGACTCCCTTTTTGAGGGGCTGTGTATCTTTTGGCTGATAGCCTGAGATACCATAAATCATAGAACCGATTACGCCAAATTGCAAACGTTAATGTAATAAAACCTCGGACCCAAAATTGCCAGTGAACTTAAGTAGACGCGACGAAAGAGCGATGTGGGAAAAGTAAAACTCACGTCTTGGGAAGAATTGAGCGGGAAGAAAGAGAAGACAGCTAGACAATAGACACACTCTGCGTGTGAGAGTGAGCTTCAGTCTGCAGAATCTAGTTCAAAAGTTCAAGCGAAAAGCGGAGATTGAAAGACACCAGAAGACACGACGATCGCAGAGAAAGGGAGTCTCAAGATGAGATTGCTCGATTTCGGGGGCTTCCGTTTTTGGGCCAAAAACCTGGCCCAAAGCCCAATGCTCTGGGTATTTACACCAGGGTCCGGCTATAAGCTAGCTGCTTGCTGCTTGTGGTTTTCGAGAATGCTTTTCGCCAGTTGCTACAATTGCCGCAATCAAAGTGTAATGCCAACTTGGACAGAAAACCGCAAATCAATGTGCATCAGTGATTTGCGTGTCGGTGACAAGTACGTTATATGTGCATGCATATTGTTGAAAGTGTGGATGGATCGAAACAATACGAAACGATTAAGGTGAGGAGCTTTAGCCTGCTCAAAGGCAATTTTGTAACCGCACCAAACGAACGAAACTAGAACCGATGACAAATGCCCTGACGCCTGACAAATGCCATTGTCGTCATCTCCATCATCATCAATGTCGAGATGAACACCCAACGCCACCCAACGCCACCCACTTGCCGCCCTTTGTTGCCGCAATCTCGGGCTCTTCCATTAGCATTCGCAATTAATTTCCATCTGCGCTGAATTTTTACAAATTTCTAAGCCAGCCCGGGGAATCAAAATGCTACGAAATGTGAAAAAAAAATCCTACACAAATCGCTGGGGAAGAATCTCTAAGCTCTCGTATATACATCTCTACTCTATATACTTTTTTTTTTATATTATTGCACGAGGCTAATTAACATTAATTTTGCATAATTAAAGCGGAACGAGCGACGGAAGCCGGAAAAACAATAGAAAAAGAGACCGAAAGTAGTGGCGGTGAGGCTGGAAAATCTCCATGAGTAGGCAATCCCCAGATTGTCTGTCAGTGGGTCAGTGTCAAGGGTTTTCCCGCAGATGCGGACAAGGAAAAGCTTTTCGGCCAACCCAATTTATATTAATTTCGACTACAAGAGCTGAAAAGCTAAACCCTCATTTGATTACTCAATTATTGTGCGTAAATTAAGAGTATTGTCTCTTGGCTTTCCAAGTGTTGGCCTTTTCGCAAATCCCTGGCAAACCGCAAAAATCTTTGAGAAATCAAGACCATTTGTGGTTGATGTTTGACACTCTGGGAAGAGAAGTCTCTATTTTCTTGCTTCAATTGTCGAAATCAATGAACCAAGCCTGAAAGTACTCCCACTATTTTGGCCCCGACTGTATGCATATATGCCTATGTCTATCCACTTCCGCTTGGCCATTCAGCAAAGTAAGTAGTCCTCTCTGTGCATTTGTGAAATTGCCTCGAATTAAGCGCAAAGTGCGTGTGCGTCTTCAACTGTTTGCTGCTCTTTCTTTTTCATAAATTGCGCTTTGTTTATTATGCCGCCCCGTACCGCCCCCTCAATTGTCCCCCTCCGATGCCAACATTCATTGCTGACCCGGCTTGGGAATGATGTCATTAATTAATGTGAATGAGTTCAGTATGATGTCAATTAGCTGCGGAAAGCGCACTTGGAGGCAGAAGCTGAAGCAGCGGCTCAGCAGCAGCAAAGTGCATTGGGTAATTTGTTATTGGACAGAGAACCACCCACACATTGAGCACCACCAACACACTCACACACACACGCACACACTTACAGATGCAATTGGCAGACAGACACACTGGCGGCTTAAAAAAAAGAAGTCCGGAAACTGGGAAGATTCTGTTCATTTCTCCTCGATTATCATAAGCAGCTGCTCGGTGCTTAGGAAACAGAATAAAAAAAGCTGAAAGCTTTATCTGCGGCAGGCAGAAAACTTGGTCAAAAGTACTTAACAATAGTTAAGACCCAGTCGCATTGGGCACTGGAAAAAAGTAAAAGGCTGGCATAATCATTTAAACGCGACGCCCAATGGAGGAGGCCAAGAGCAGAAATATAATAACACTAAGTAAATGCAATAAAATGAAAATCCAACTGGGGAAATTTCGCCATGATTTATTGTTGTTTCTGAACAAAAAGGAGAACAGCAGCAGAAAGAAAAGGAGCTCGGAAAAGAGAAGTAAAAGGCATTATGCAGATCAAACTCGATGGAAAACTTTTGTTGGCTCTGCGCTTACTTACGAAAACATTTTCGTATTCCATTTTTTTTTTTGGGGCACAAAGAACTTGGGATTTAGCTCACCTGCAAAGATAAAAGAGAAGCACTCATTAGTTATTTGCTTATTAAAACATTGGATTTCTTAAGCTAATACTTAAAGCATTAAATTATGGACTTTGTGGCTACCTAAATATGTTATTTCCAAAGCGAACAATATATGGATTTTTGATTTATGGCTCACAACAAGCGTAAATCAATATTTTCAACTCATAGAAAATCAATTAAATTTCACCAAGAAGAGAGGCATAAAATGTAAATGGTTTTTTAACTAACACAGAAGCCTCATAACTTTTAAGACGCTAAAATTTGAAAGTTTTCAAAGCTCAACTTAGATTTGTTTCCCTGCAAAAGCAAATTGCATGTTTCAGACAACCGATTTGTTTGCGGAGTGCGGTCATTGATTTCGGGCCTCTGGTTTTGCTACTCCGTCCAATTGTTGCCACAATTTGTTAATGCAAAAAGGCGAAAGGCAAAATATCGAACCGACTTTAGAGCTCCAATTCGAGTTTAGTCTGTGATTTTGCGGTATGTGTTTGTGCAGCGAAGGCGAAACAATTTTTGTGGTCAAGAGCCTTTCACCAAACGAGAGGAATAAAGAGGTAAAGAATGGAGTGTAGTCCGAGTTCATAGCTCATGAACTACCTCCTTTTTCCCAGAGTTACCCACTTTGGGGCTGGTCATGTTTTCGCCCCCTTTTTGGCCCGGCTAACACTGGAAGCTAAGCCCGCTTTTTACCCTTTCCTGGAAAATTAGTTTAGCCCTTGGCTCGCCTCTTATTCTTCCCGTTTAAAGAATGCTTTCCATGGTTTTATTTTACGTTCCTTTGCTTTTTTTTATTCCCTCTGCTCCTGGCTCTGACTTTTTGGGGTTTCCCTCTGGTCGGAAATGGGAAATAAATGGTTACCGACGTTACCTGCAATCAGTGTGCATTCCTATCTGTCAATGGGAAATCAGTCAAAGCTACAAAACATGGTCCGTCAAGAGGAATTACCCTCCCAGATACAAAAGTATCTCAAAGTGTTTGGCAGCTATTGCTAATGATGTGCACGCACAAGGCTAGCAAATAGCTAAAAAAAAAAGGAGCGGTAGACAATTTCTACAGCTCGACACTCGGAGGAGCTGCTTCCCCAATTAGCTTATTGCAAAATAAATGGAAATATAAATTATAGAGTGAGTGGGGCAGCCCACACACACAATAAATAAAATTGACAGCCCTTGAAGACAAAAACTCTGGCAATATTTACTTATGAGCAACTCAAACTTGGTATCCAAATGCTTTCATATCCTGAACTTCTGGTTTGTGGCAAATTTGCATGTTTAGTGCAGTGAGAAAAATAGGTTTTTAATCTTCTTATATTATTTGAGGTAATAGTGTAATACCTCGATAATTAGATTAGTCACACCATCTGACTAGTTTCTATGATTTTACTGATAATTATCTTGAATGTTTGTCCAAGGATATTGGTTTTTTTTTCTCTGTGACTACCTGTTCCAAGTTCTGCAGGGGTGGCAGTTTTGTCTGATTGGGGGTGTCTGGCCTTTCGCACACACACACACACTTTTGCCCGCCGACTGCCGGAGTCTCGGATTACATGCTGGCAGCCCTTTTTGATGGATGGATGGATGGGTGGACGCATTCCGTGCCTTTTCCCTTTTGCTTACTTACTTAAACAAGAGCAGCGAACACACAGAACACAAAACTGGTTGTCGCCGGCGAAGTAAAGAATCGTGTGAGCAAACCTGGAGATCAGTGGAAAGAGCGATGAGGAGTGGAATGGAGGGAGACTGCCAAAAGGGGTCGGGGAACGAGTGACAGTTGGCACGGAAGTGGTTTTGATTTAATGCCGCTTGGCGCTGAATGACGCAAGATAAACAGATGCTACGCGGCGAAGAACAGGTGTCGACAGGTGAAAGAAGCAGCGCGGGAAAGGTAAATGAAGGAAAGAGAGAAAGAAGTGGGGCGAAACCAAAGTCGATTAGGATACACCTTAAATGGGTATCGGAAAAGGAGCACCTCTTGTGATTCATTTGGCTACTGCCCAAATCGGCAGCTTATTATAAATTCAAGTTAATCTGCAGTCAAAGTAGATATAGAATGGTCCGAAATGAAAAAGGTCATGGCATAATTTTTTTCAAAAGAGCTTTTTTTTTATTAGAGCTTAGGTTAACTTAAAAATGTAAGAGCAAGCTTAAAAATGCCACTGTATGTTTGAAATCCTACTTCTTTTCAGCCGTTTCAGTTTCTCCCCTGCTAACATTTCACGCACTTTTGATTGTTCTTGTGCGGTTTATCTAATTTGTAATTGCTGCCGAAAATGAAATTCCGTAACAGAGGAAGGCCAAACCACAGAATACAATCACAGTAAAAGAATGCCTAGTACTCAAGGACTAAGGGCTGATGGAGAATTTTCGAAGGGAGCATCAGGAAATGGAGGCAGACAAAATAAATCCCCCCACTGGGCATACTTGTGGCTTATTGGCAATCAAATTTGGCACAGAGCTCGTGTCTAAGCCAAGGAAAATGGAGGCAGTGCCACAATGGGGCAGGCTGGTAATGGCAGGGTGGGAATGGAGAGTCTCGGCTGATTAGCATAATTGACTTTGTGTTAAATTTAGCATTTAATTAATGCGAATGCAGAGCTAGCGAGCAGTTGGCCAATATGTAACGCCAAAGTGAGCCCCAAACCTTGAATCGGTTTGCAAACTGGGTATTTGTAAACGCAGATTTAGGGGAAACACCAACCAATCTACCTACCAACCAACCAACCAACAAACATACCAACCATCCAGCCATCCCAATTTTCCAGGCGATTGTTGTTCCTCCTTTTCGGTGCTCAGTCTGGCAAACACATGTGCTCCAATTTCAAGCCCAAAACTCTCTCCCAGCTCGCCGGCACTTGAACAAAGCCTGGCCATAATTGACTTTTCCAGCAGCAGACGCCGGCGGACAAGCCACAACCACTTAACACCTCCCAACCACCCACAAACAAAGCGGCTGGAAGAAGGAAAGGCGTTCTAGAAAACTTTGGGCCAACCCCTCGGCAAAGCACTTAACATGTTCATCAATTGCGCCCGTTTTCTCCGCTTCCCCACTGTCCCACTGCCGCCCAAATTTTCCGGCCCAGAGTCACACACATACAGCAGACAGCCGACAAAGTGTCCCGGCTTACAGTGAAGCCTGGAAATGGAAAATAGAGCAGGTAGAAATTCCGCTGGGGTCGCCGCCAGTGGAGGTGGTGGAAATCTGGCCAAGCCAAAACAATGCAGTGCTCCCCAGCAAGGGAAAGAATCCAAAGAGCAACAGAGAGCGCCGTGAAATTGTTTGGCGACAGGAAAAGCAGTCAAGAAAAGTGGAGCACATTTTAGCACTGCGGAAAATTGGCTTGGAGTCAACAAAGTATTACAAATTTTACTTTTATATACATATAATATTCCTTATTAGGTAGATTAACTAAAACATTATAATAAGACTCTAAGTAATTGGGCATTGTTAAAAGCTTTTAAATTAAATGCGGTGTAATGCAGAGCTTAACCCAAAAACTTATCTTGCGATTTTTGTACATATTTTTTGTCTCAGTGCAGCGCAGAGGGAGTTGGTTGACAGCGAACGCCTACGCAGAGAGGCTGTAATTTGTTAGATGCGCCACACCAAATGACAAAGCCAAAGCCAAGTCAAGGCCCAAGATGTTGGGGCTGTAACTCAAACGGAGCTTGAAGAAGAGCTGTCTGCGATGTAGGCGATCAAAAATGTGGCAAACTAAGTTTGGTCAAAAGTCTAGACAAGAATCTTAGCTAATGAATGTCATCGCAAAGAACTAGTTAAACCAGTTTAAGGAGCACTCGCGACTCGGCAAGTCTTTCAAACGGATGACTTTTGGGCCTTTGAGGAATCTCCCAGGGGCACTTTATTTTAATACCATACCAGAAAGGTGTTACGCGCTTTTCCCCAGGGCATATTTTTTCCCTAGTGATGGCAAAACCAGTTTGGTTTATTACATTAAAATTTTCTGGACTCTCTTGTAATTTTTCGAATATCAGCAAGGGTTTATTACCTTAGAGCGTAACTAAGTTTTTACAAATCATTTCATCTCTCAAAAGTAAAAAATAACAAAATATCAGGTATACTTAAAGTCGCTTTTGGCCACTTTTGTGAGCATGACATCTCTATGCGATCTTTGCGACCAACCAAAGCCATAATGATTAATTTGCCTTTTTGGCCGCACACGCTGAACGCTCGATTGGCAGAGAGCTGGAAGGTTTCCTCACTCAACGCGGTGTCAAATGCGAATGGTACCCCGCTCAAGTTGATGAACACTTTGTGGAAGTTTATGCAAATGACCAGTTGTTGGAGTAGCTGCATAAGTATCCGCATAATTACCCATAATGAGTAGAAAATGGAAAGTATCCGACGAGTGGGTTAAGCAAACTCTGGTTGAACGACCAAGGGATCGGTCGGTCGGTCATCGATTGGCGGCGATTCCAGTGAAGCATATGACTGACTCTACGTTTATCTGTAGTTATAACCAACTCGAGGTGTAAACGAATACAGAACTTTGGCTACGAAGGGGTAACACGTTGCGCAAATTTGCATGGCGTCAACAGGTGGCTAGCTAAGCGCGAAATCTATTTATTTAGTTACACATTTCGCTTTGTTTTCGTCTTGCTTTCAACTTGAGCCAACTTGAAGCACTTGGGCCACAGTTTTGTAGACTCTTACTTCTTGGCTCGCTCCGGGCAATGTCAGCTCACTCGGCTTTTAGCTGCACTTCACATCTTCGACTTCGACTGACTGGAAACCAACTGCTGCTGCTGCTGCTGCTGCAGCCAAAAATGCAAATCTAAGTGATGCAACAAAACAGTCAAGCTCAGCTGAAAAGCGCCAGAGTCAACGTTTCTTTCTTTACGTTCGATCTTCGATGGCTGCCGAGGTCTCCATCTGAACTCAACTCGGCTTGACTTGACTTGGCTCTGGAGTTGGTGTTGGAGTTGGAGCTGGAGCTGGAGCTGGAGCTTCAGCTGGGGGCAAACAAAAAGACGAGGCCCCGAGCATCGGATACTTTGTAGTAATCCCCACTAACAGTTGGAAACACTCGCCATACACAACACATAAATATATCCACATGATGTGGCTTCGGGGGAACGAATGGCTTTCTGATGATGATGGCGATGGTTATGATGGTGATGATGACGAGGTTGAAGGCAGTCTATCATATGCAATTTCCCATTAGAGATGGCTACGTGAGCGGCAAGAGTTCGAAAAATAAATCAAAACTAACTTCTTTACTAATTTATTAAATTTTTCCTTGCCCATTAGGCTTCTAATAAGTAATGTAGTTTGTTTGTTTCGATTGATAGCTTCCTAATGTTTGTGATACATTTTACAATTTCGCTAGTGCTTTTCCGGGGATTTTCCCTCGCCCGTTTTGCGCTGTGTCATCACTATACTCGCACATTACTCGCTCATTGGCATTTGCAATTTCCCGCTGATTTCTGTTGTTTTTCACCAAAGCCATTGTCTTCATCGCCTCGCTTGAAGTTGTGAGCCACTTCCACTGGGATTCGTATTCGGATTAGTATTCAGATTCGGTTTTGTTTTATTTTTTCATCTCTTTCTGGTGAGCGGCGCGTCAGAAACTCGAGCATGGGGATCAATCTCTCCATTAGAGTCGTCATCGCAGTTCGAGACCCTCTGCATCTCGACTGCCAGTCGGTTATTGCATTGTAAAGACAGAATGCGACAGCCACAAAGGCAACGTAATGATGTTTGCGTCATGAGCGGCATTTCTAGCTCAAGAGTGTGGAGTATCTACAGTATCTACATATATCTAAGTTTATCTGTATCTTTGTATCTGCTGTCGTGCACTTGTAGAGCTCCGCTGCTCGTCGCACGTCGCTCAAACATCTCACATTTCGCAGTTGCGGGTACTGCGAATATTGTGTAATATATGTAGGAGTTCATTGTTGTTGGCTTGCCGGGAATTGGGTAATCCATATGGCCAATATCAAATATGTACCAGCACCTCAAACTCAAAACGAAACGCTTGACACGGCAAATATATGAAACTCATCTCCGCACATTGAGATGGATTGGCGCGTTACATTTGCATCTTTTGCATAGTTTATCAATTTAAGGTGCCATGGAGGCTAAAGCCTTTTGATAAATTGCTCGAAACGAAAGCAACGTTTCTGTATCTGTATCTGTATCTCTCAGATATCTCTGTGATGTGTACATAAATATGAAACGAGGCAAATTCAACAATCAATCAGCGGAAGACGACACTCAATGCAAATGGCCAATTTGTTTATAAATAAATGTTTGACAATTTTTGAGAGGCTAAGAGGTACGAGAGGAATAAGAGTTTGATGGGCAAAACAAACAAGTAGCAAAACAATATTTGTTCTGAAGATACAAACATATTGATTCGAAATTGAATTTTCCATTTTAGAACATTCGAAATTTATGTATATTTTCTTAAGATACATATTCTGAAATCTTTTTTCCTTTTGTTATTGAACATTTAGGAAATGAATTATAATTGGACTGTAGAGTACAGTTTATAATTTCTTCGAGTGCATATGGCTTCCAGCTAAGCACGTGCGCCTACAATAAAATTTCGAAATTTATTGCCTGGTTACTGTAAAAATACAGTATACCTTTTTGGCCACTTCCACCCCTCGGGTCCTTGCCAACCCCCGCCCCAAACACCCGGCTCCTTGACCCCGCTGCATGTGTGTGTGTGTGTGTGTGTGTAACCATGTATTAATGTTGCATGTTCATTTGGTTTGCGTGCAGGTCTTTCGACGCTTTTGCTCCGACTCATGCTGGTAGTAAATTACGGTGGCCGAGCCACCGAACGAAAACGAACCCCTAACCTTGGTTGTGCAACCCCTGGTCGGTGCTGGCGTATTCAGAGTTTTGGGCTGGTTTCGAGAACTCCTTGCCACTATTTCCAGATCCTGTCATGCCTTGTTGTCCTGCCCCTAAAAACGAGCCGCGCGACAGCTGATGGCAATGGTTTCCTCTTTCTGGCCCGCTTCGCAATTGGTTTTATGACCAACCAAAGGCCACTGAACCGCACCTTAAAAAAAAAGGCGCTAAAGCAAAACGTGGCCAAGTCGCAGTTTGATTAAAACTATACACAGAGCACACAGATACAGATACACATGGACTACAGTAATAAATGGCCATACATGGACACATGGGAGCAGCCGCCTTTGGTCTTTAAACTCGCTGATGTCGCTTTTTTCTTTTTTTGGTTCTGTTCTTGGTTGTTATACCCTTACATAGGGTTCCATTATAATTCCCAGAAGTTCGACGTTATCGAAGGGAAGAAAGCGTATCCACACCTTTGTTGAATATTTGCGTATTTTGGTTAGTTCTCAAAAATACATTACATTTCATTACTTTTTTATTTGAATTTTTCGGTGTGAACACCTAATAGAAATGACAGAATTATTCGCTTATTTGGTATTATTTTTAAGTTCCAACCAATTTTTCATTTCTAGCACTAAAAACTCTATATGACAGGGTATTCCCGCGTTCGACCTTCCCAGCAGTCCAACTCTTCTCGTATTTTGTAATGCTTTTTTGTTTTAATAGTCTTGGTTTGACCTCGTCACCGGTTCGCGTTTTGGCCCAGCGGCGCTCCCTTCCTGACCCTTTGGCTCTTCCTCTTCCTGTCGCCCATCTGTTCGCTGTTCGCCCTGTCGCTGTCCCAGTCGCACACCGGCACTCACAAAGTATCCATCTCTTTCGGACCACCGTGTGTTTTGCCGGGCGGCTGGTTTGTCATGTTTCATGTCGGAAGTGGAAATTATCCGCAGTGCACTTTGCCATTGCCATTGCCCTGGTGACTGACTGGTTACCCAATGCCACACCACAAATCCACCACTCCAGCTCTGTCCTCTCCGCCCCTCAGCATCCGTATATGTCTCCCTCTGGGCCTCCCTTTTGGCCTTAGCATTTTGGTTTCGTTTCGTTTTCATTACCCACTATCGCCATCCGCTGGCAAGTCATTGACACACCTGTGGTGAGCATTATCAGGGGCGGAATGGACTGGCCACGATGGTAGGGAGAGGTTGGGTTAGTTCCCTAACAGCCAGGTAATACAACTCCCCAAACCCTACATTCCGCGCCCTGAGACTCGCATTCTCTGGAGAATTTGAGCATTTGCAGGCGGTTTTACCTCAGTGAATTGCATTGTTGAGATGGCGGAATGGATAGATACGCGTATGAAATGTATAGCATTAGGTGCATGCGACGAGATCGTTAAGCGTTCGCCCAAAGGTGGTCATTAAAAGTCACTGTATTTATATAATATATACACATATTCATTCATAATCCATGATTATAAGGGAAATTATATTTATACTTGGCAAAAACTTTTCTCAATCAAAAGCTTGCTAAAATGTCAGCGCTACCAGAGCTCTAGGTGATTATCTAACTTTCTACTGCCCCCCGAAATTATCCCAACGAACAGAAAACAATTTTGGAAACAGTAGTTTCCCAGAACAGAAATTTCCCCCTGGCACAGAAAGCGAACACACACACACAAAAGTTCGAATAACACTTCCGAAAACCATTTGCGATGTTGGCGATAATTGTTTGTAACTAGTTACAAACCAGACCCGCACACCGATGCCCCTCCCCCTTCTCCATAAAGCAAATGACCCTTATGTGGCGAACCTCATTACGACACTTTGGTCATTCGCCACGCATTCAGAACCGACTCTCTTTCAGAATCGAAGAAACTAATGATCATTCGATTCATTTCTGGTTTTCATGGCGGTCTATAGGATGAAAGAGAGTGGGGAGAGGGAGAAGTCTCGGCATAAATTCAATTAGATTTTATTGATGATTGATTTCTGTTCGTGGGGAGGGGGAGAAAAGCAGTGCGGGGTCAGAGTTTCCCGCAAGATCTTCGAAGATCATTCTCTCTTTTTCTCTTGCAGAAAACATGCGCTAATTGTCTTTAATTCAATTAGGACACAGTCACACACACACACACACACACACAGAAGCACACACCATTCCACACTTAACTTCAATTGCTGTGACCCAACGAGCCACCTCCCCCTGCCACCGATCTGCCCCATGACTGTCTTTACTCTTAGCTAAATTCATCAGACACTCGAATTTATCTGGTTTCCCATATGCATATATTTTATGGAATCGTGATTATATTTCCGCTCCTAAACGCAAATAAACACGCATACCGATAGGCAAACAGTTCAAGTTTATTGATATAGTTTCCTATAGCTTTCTCTTTCTCCCTCTGATTTGCTGTTTCATTGACCGCCTGTTAAACAAATGCGAGAAAAATATTCATGCAATTGCCGGCTCTTGTTATCAGCGTTATACCAAGATATATATGATATTTATATTTATATTTGTATACGATTCGGTCCTCACTTTTGTCGATATTGTACGCAAACAGCATTTGGCCATCAGCAATCGATAGATAAGTTGGAATTGGCTTTGCTTTCGACTCCAAACTCGCTGAAGACAGCTGACAACACTCCCCATGCCCCTCCCCAGCACTACCCACTGCCATGCGCTACCCCCTCCCTCCCCCAACATAATCACCCCTCCAATCATCGATCAGTTGGACTTATTGCGGGGCTCGTTAGGCGACCCATGACGGATATTATTGGGAGGTCTGGGTCTCTGGTCTGGCATTCCGTGCGAGAAAGAGAGGAAACACCGCATGCAAGTCGTGTGCACTCAAAGAAATTAGTGGGCATCCCAAATTATGATTCAATATCTGCTATTACACTAACACACTTAATGAAAACCCTAATATATTGTTTACAATTAAATGCATACTGCCCAGGTGCGCTTCGTCACTACGTGATCTGCCGCCTAAGAGAACTAATTGCTTAATCTTGACTCTTGCTTAATTATACGTATTTAAATTTTAATATTTTTTATCTTAGAGCTGCAATTGATGCTCCACTCAAACGAGAACTCGGCTGCCACCGATAAACGCCATATAAAACGATCTGATTTCTCGCTGTGCATGGGCATGACTTGCCCAAAGTTCGCTTTTCTCCCCCAAGTGAACGCTATGTACATATCTTACTCTCTCGTTTGGGCTTATTGTTTTAGTTGCCTTGCTCCGCTTCGCTTTGAGCAGCTGCTATATAGACTTATATATATATATATATATATAAATATGTATACATATAGAGTAAACAGCGACTGGGAAAACAACAACTACAATCTACATACAGTTCATTTTAATTGACATCGATAATTAAAAAACTATTTTAAGTTTGACTTTTTGTATCGCCAAGTTGTTTCCTCCACAAGCTGAGCTAAGCAGTTTCAGTTTTTCAGCAACGCTCTCTTTTAATTCCGTGAGCTTGCATGTTGGCTTTATTATGATCTATAACCCCAAAAGCCTTTGTCTCACAGATACTTGCTCTACTTTCCCGCGTTTTCATTGTTTTTCAGCTGCAACCACTGAAGAAAGGTCGAGGTGCTGGCAACTCGCCACTCGAGAGGCAAACCAAGTCAAGGGCCAAGATACAAGTTTTGCACCAACAGCACCCCCGTCGCCGTCCCATCACCTTCCTTTGCTATCTTCTATATCTGCTGCTGTCGTAATTACCCAACAATTAATAAAAGTTAACCACTTTCGTTGTTTGATATCTACCTCATTGCGCCGTCAAGTGCGAGGTTCTGATTACGACGAATCACGGAAAATATCTCGAGCTCATAAAAGTAAGGAACGTTATAAAAACCCAAAAGCCGTTCGCCTCTGACACACATAGTGTAATCGGTTATTGGTATATTGACAAAAAAAAAAAAAAAAAAGGAAAAACTAGGGAAAGAAATAAGTACTATATAAGGTGCTGTGTTATGATTCGGAAGGCGACACCACAAAGTTGGCTTTAGATAAGATTCTCTACCTATACAGTAGCAGCGGTTTAATTGAACTTAATTGAAGGTGGTTGATTGCAGTTCTAGATTGAAAAGAGCGCTACTGTTTGGAATATTTTCGGGATACTCAATTCGGTTGAAAGTCATTGTAATTGACAGCTAAAGTTCATAAAAACATACATAGCGCCTATTTCCAACATTTCGCACTCAGATTCTTCTAATCATAACGTACTGCATAAGATATTTTCATTGCTTTTCCTATGAGTCAGTTAAAAATATATTGAACTCGAACTGAACTGAGGTCTTATTCCCAGAAGTTCCCAGGTCATTCACAAACTCTTCTACTCATATTCCAAAACTATTACCCTAAAAGTCTATACCCATGAGTAATTCGTGGAAATAGTCGTTAGATATGGATATATACATAGGTATTTGTACATGGCCAGAGTTTGCCTATTTATATAGTTTTTTATCGTCGCAACTAAGAGGCATTAAGTAAAGTTCCCAGCTTTGGTTCCCACTGCGAGGTTTCCTCTACGGCAACTGAAACGATAAGAGTTGTGTTCCCTAGGCATAATTTGTGGGTCAAGTACAAAACCACTGCGTGGTTGCAGTGGAGCAGTGGAGCAGTGGGGCTGCTGGAGATATTTAGCATTTCGGTGCGCTCAGTCTTAGATCGCAATTTCAATTTTCACTTTTTGATTTCGAATTCCATTAAATCGGTTGTTAACAATTCGATGGTCTTTATCGATTTTCTATGGACTTTTATGCGGTGTTAATAAAGCCTTTTCAGACTTTTAAAAATTTTGTTCGGCATAGGCAAGCTCAGTTTGATTTTGCGGACCTTTGTAATTTCTTTGGAGCGAGACTATTTTTGGCCGCTGCTCTATGGTTATTGAAATATTTTACCTTTTTGTAGTTATTATTACTGCTGCTGTTGCCAGTCACATTTAACTGGTTTTTGTGCCGTTCCGTTGGTGTGGCTGTTGGTTGTTGGATTGCTGAAGTTTTACTTTTCAGCTGCACTGTAATTGAAATTTTTGTAGCCGTCGTTGCTGTAGAGCATTTCAAATTGTTTTGCACCGCCCACTTTGAATTATTTTATTCGCGTTTGATATATATACTCTGGGGATTTTCACATATATTTATATATGTATATATCGATATTGGTAGTTTTATGTACGGATCTATGGGTTTTTTCGCCTGTTCAGTTGGGTTTCGCAAATCAAATAATTTGTATCACAATTTTCTTTTTGGGTTGTTTTTCTTTGTTTCGGTTTTTTTTTCTCGGGATATATCCTCACTTTGATGCTTCTGCGAGGATGAACAAATGCAAGTTAAATCATAGGTTGCGTTTGGTCATTAGCACTTCGTTTTGTCTTTTATGCAACATTAAAAACAAACACACAAATACACACATATGCATAATCCGAGAGTTGAAAGTTCTTGCAATGCGGCAAGAGTTGGCCATAATCAAATAAACCTGTTGGCTAAGACAAGAACGCAGCAGCAGCAACAGCAGCAGCAGCAGCTGATTTATGTTGCCGAGCTGGGAGATATATGTACATTGTACACATATAGAAATATGTATATTTATAGAGCTAGCGTTTTGTTAACCGGTTCTCAGCGCCTGGGTCTCGGATTCTTGGTCCGACAGCCAAAAGTCTTGGACTCGGCCAACAATTGATACAATTTGCGGGATAATTTTCTGCTGGCGTTGCCGACTTCTTTGATTTTCATGGCCGTTAGCGGGCGTGTGTGTGGGAAATTCCTCCCAGCTGCCGCCAGCAACCGGACTTTGGGGCCTGGTGCCTGGGGCCACTTGCATAATGAGTGCAACAGCGCAAGAACGGCAAGAACAGTGCAAGTCAACGACTTTCACACGCCCAAAAACTAAAAAAAAAAAACAACTAAAAACCAAAAACCAAAGCCAAAGACTGCGAGCCTAATGAGGGGAAAGGCATCAGTGCGAGAGTTGAAAAGGTCAGCGGCACCAGTGGTTGGAATTGGGGAAGAACGGCACAGAATTTACACTGAGAAAAAAATAAGGAAGTATTCTAAATAAAATGGTAAAGTTCTTCGCTTTTAACACAAAATGCTTTTATTCTAAAATTACTAGCAAAACAAAACAAACAAAATAATGAGCCGAAGAGGAGGATTTCTACATTTCGGTTACAACTATTTGCCCCAGTGCATCCGCTGACCAAGTCCAACTCTAGTGCGATCCCATGTCCGCATTGCCTCAGCGGAAATAATCGTAAAATAAGGTACCACCGAGGGCACCAACAGACACATAAAGACAAAAGCCAGGTTCAGCTGGCCAAGAAGTGGAGGAGCGAGAAGAAGCTGAAGCGGCTAGTGGTGCTACCAAGAATATGGAGGAGAAAAGAAGAGTATAAGCAGAAGCACAAGCAGGACAGAAGTATCGGGCAATGGGCATGAAATAAAAGTTTAGCGCAAAGCGGAATTGAAATGGATGGCTGGCCAAGAACTAGACTCTCTCTCTCGCCGCGACTGTTGACTGTTGTCGACTGCTGTTTGAACTTGGCTAAAATAAATAAAGCCATACAAC
The DNA here is from genome assembly GCF_000001215.4 of Drosophila melanogaster. Lineage (NCBI taxonomy): Eukaryota > Metazoa > Arthropoda > Insecta > Diptera > Drosophilidae > Drosophila > Drosophila melanogaster. The sequence goes on along the minus strand of NT_033777.3, from coordinate 17,945,935 downwards.
AGACCAACTGGGGACCCAAACTCCAGCTCCCATCCCCCATACCCCGTCCCGCAGATGTTCCCTTAGTTTTGGGTGTCAGAAAAGTTTTGTCGCTGGCAAAGTTAACATTTCGCACCCCAAATGAAAATGAAATAGTTTTCTTTTCGCTCGCAACTTTGCAGATATAGCAGTTACTTTTTACTTTGCCTGATGTATTGGATTCATAATTAAATTTGCTGCTAATTGTGCGGCGCTCTTAATGAAGACATACAAAAATGAAATGATAGCTGCCCCCAGTGGACGGCAGTCCAAAGTTGTAAGGCTCCGTCTAAACGGACTTTCGACTTTTCCTTGGGAACTCGAAAATGGAAAGAAATTCCTCTTCTCGTAAAATTGGCACTTTGCAATTGCAGCACGCAATTGCAGTGCGAAATCCATCTGTTTGCGACTAAAACGGGGGGGAAATGGAGAGCGGGGAAAGTCTAGCCCGTTGCCAAGGGCTTTGGATTTCAATTTGCGGTTGCAGCTGCTTTTTCCCTTTTCCCCTCCCTCTCTTCAATCCTCACCACTAAATGAGGAAAATATTTTGCGGTTCACTCGCAAGATTATGGCTCAAGATTGCAATCCCTTAACTAACCAGCTAACTTACAATCGCTGCAAAGAACTTAAAGCAGCAGATCTGCAGCTGGAAAATTTCCATAATTGAAAACGAATCTGCAACTGCAACTTTCCAGCTGACTCCGATGAGGAGAGGCAAATCGAGCTATGGCAAATATTTTGAAATTGAAGATTCGATAGTAAACTTTCGTCACTCAGGTAATTCTACAGAACTTCCAAGTGAATTATTCAAGTGAAGATCAATTGGAACTTGATTTTTAGGGGATTTGAATAACATTAGTCCAGATATTATGGAAATTTGTAAAGGTAAAGTGTCCAATTGGTTATTATTATGAACCCACTTAATAAACATATAAATGGAATATCCATAAAATGTTCTGCAGTTCCATTAAATTTCTCTGATCTTCACGCAAAATGTTCACTTCTTCATCAGCCAAGCGACTCCCTCTCCTCAGATGTTCGCCTCTGAATTTGCATAGCTAAATATGTATTTAAATATTTATTTTTCAATTTTTTGGTCCCTAATGAATTTGCTGGCTGCCTTTCTTATTGTCTTTTATTTATTATCTGCTTTGCATTTAACCCAAATAAATGGGCGAGCAAAAAGTTCTGAGTTTCGGAATTGGATTCGAATCGCGATTCGCGTTTCGAGTTTCAAATTGTTTTTTTTTTTTTTGTGGGTTTTAGAACGTGACTCATTTGTTTCTGGTGGCCAAGTGAAAACTGCACACCATGCACAACTTAATTTGTTAATAAACAATTACGCCGTTGGGTCTTTAGTGTGGCAATTAAAGTGTTGAATTGAAGCCCGGCTTGCGAAATGGAGCCGTGTATCGAAATGCACGAATTATACACATTCGCGAGTGTAATTGCCCAGTGTTTCCGCTTTTTGAGTTTGCGATATAGTTTTTTGATTTATGCGAATAGTTTCTGGTTGCGAGATAGGCCAATATTTCAGATGCATATGTGTGTGTTTGCGTGTTTGATATTTGGTATTGCAGCTTTATCGCTCGACTGGCGGCGTTCGATTGTTGGTCTAGTTTTTGATTTACAATATTTCGAGTTACGGCCGATTGTTAAGTTGCTGTAGTGTAGTTACTGCTTACTGCTACCGGTTGTAGTTACAGTTTGTTTATTATTCGGCTAGATTATTAGTTATATTAAACGGCCAGTTTTGAGAGTTCCGCACGAGACGAGCAGCTAACTGCGTTCCTGACATTAGACTGAAAACTGAATCTGAAGCCCGATCCGAATCCAAATCGCCTGAACTTAAAACGCTGCCTTCGGCTCTCGCTCGGCACTCGCTCGGCTGCGACGTCGACTGCGACGCTGGCAGCGACAACAACGATTGGCCTCTCTCATTCACTTACCTCCTCTCTCTCTCTCGCACTCTCTCTTAGCGGTGAGAGAGTGTTTTCCTCACATTTGTTTTGCTTTTGCGGTTCGCCAATGGCCCCCCAAAACGAAAAGAGCGCGCAAGAGCTAGCTCCACAGTGGATCCTAAGAGAACGGTCCCTGTGGACTCCATCTAGCTAAGAGAAACGCACTTAGTTAGTTTCTATTTTTGGTTGTTTAAGTACTGCTAGCTGCCTGCCAGTTGAGTGTCCGTCCAAAAACGGTGGTGGAAATGGGGGTGACCACTTCAAACATGAAAGCGAAATGTCCTGAGACCCTACAAAAACTAGAAATACGCGGGTGCACTGAGAGAAATTTTTTATTTCAAGTAAATTGGCAGAGGCTACATTTTGAATGTTCACAATGAAAATTGCTGGGGAAGCTAGTGAACAACCATTTCGCCATAATTTACACTATCTAAGCTTTTATTTTTAGCCACATGATATATGCATGCAGGGGATGTATTTTTGTGATTCTGTGCTACTCTTGCCATTTTTTCATCAGTGCATCGCAATGCTTATAGAAAAATCGGCACACTGACAATAAATCACGTGCGGCTCTGCTTCCCTCAGGTGAATGACGGTGTGTGTGTCAGCTACTTTTCCAATCAAAAAGCAAAAGTCTCGTTAGGGTTGCTGCTCGGGGAGTTTGCAGTGTGTCGTCATAGGAATGGTTAACAAATCATTTGCCATTTTTAGAAATCTACTTGACTCGCGCACACCAGGCACACACAGCTCTGCAAAAGCCATGGTTGTGGAGGGAGGAGGGGGTTTGGGGATTATGTAAGAGGCAAGAAAATTCACTCGCTCGCTAACTAACCTCCCATCATACTCACCCTCCTTCTCCGCCTCCTCCTCCTTTTCCCCTCGAGGAATGTGCCACGAATGTGTGGCAAACTGGATCGCCACAGACTGCAGCGGAAAAAATTCGGGATGGAGGAGGCTGGCTGGTTAGGTGGTTGGGCGGAAAAGTCCGGGAGTGTCGCCTAGACAGGCTTGCGGTTCAAATTGCCCGACCAGAGCCATGAACAACACTTAAAACTTTATTCGCTATATCCCGCGCTGCTGCTTCTATCACATACACTACCACTATTTTTTCCCGCTCCCACTTTTTCCCAGAGAGTTTCGGTTTTTATCTCTTTTCTCCTGCTTTAGTTTCTTTTCCTGGCGCTCTGGAACTTTGAAACTTGCACTTTTTTGGCCTAAATGGCAGGGGAGAAGTCAGCCAGGGGAGAGCACAATCCACCACATGGGAGTGCTGTCCATGGCAGCGTTCATTAATTGAACAGCTCGAAAGCGCTCCCCGAGTGCTTGGCCACAAGTCGAAAGCCCCAAAACACGCTTCCTGGCCACCAATGCACCATGGCGGTAGTTTCATAGCCAGATCAAAGCATTAAATGAGCCATTTATTGGCAAGGGTTTAACAAGAGGGAATTTGCTCAATAGCCTATAATGAATATAAACTGCAAGTGATTAATATTTCAAACAATTTATCTGTTCTAGCTACATTTCAAATTGTTCAGATATTGTGTGAATAATTCAGTTATGTTTTCCTGGAATCTACGAAGTGCATAATGACGCCAGAACAAGCATTTAACTTATAAATAGTTAATAATCGTCCATTAAAATCTCCATTCGCAGCTCCTTCCACCAGCTAATCCCAACAATATTCAACAAAAAGTGCCCACCCCAAACGTTGTCACAATTTCTTTTGTTTTTCTTCGATAATTTGTCATAAAAATTGATCAAACAAGCCGGAATAATGACAAAATGCAATTTGCATGTCATGAAAAGCCACCCATCAGCCCTTCGCTAGCACCCATACCATTTATCCTTGAAGGCATTGCATGTGTGTCGTGGATAAAATGGAGGGGAACAACATGTACACAACGACAGCAAGTCACGATAAACCATTTACAATATTTATTTATTCATAACTCACCGACTGGAATTAACTTTACATACACAAGATGGTTCAGTTTAGTTCGGTAATAGTTGGCCGGATTTAGTTGGGCCTTTTTTTTTCTCGAATGGCATTAGCCCTGTTGTTTCATGTCGGGCCACGATTTCCTTGGATTTGCGTACACAAATTGAAAATTGTGGGCAGGACAGGTGGAATGGCACTGAGTAGTCGAGGTGGAGTTGGAGATGGAGTCCCAGGAACTCTGACGTGATCCGTAGTCATAACTTGGTCATATTTATAGACTCTGCAGGGCCTAATCAGAGGGGACAAGAATGGGGGGGCAAGAACCAATTCCCATTACCAATTCTTGTTTATGCATCGAAAACAAATTCAAAAATTGAATTTTCTGCCTTTCTCTTTTGGGAATCTAAACAGTTGAGTCCAAGTGCCTTCCACTTCCTTTGCCCTCCACCCCCCCCCCCCTTCCGACCATTCCCTTCATCTTTCCTCTGCAAACACCATCCACATGGGCCGCTGCTCTTAATGTTTGGCCAATTGTCCCAGGTAGGCGGCAGACATCAGGCAGCAGACGGCCAACATTCGATGGTCGATAGTCGACGGTCGACAGCCGGCAGCCGGCTTGTGCTGCTTCTTCCTCCTTTGGCGATGGCTCAAGCCAGAGAGATATGGGACAGGTGCACTATAAGCACAGACTATCAGTACACTGAGAGAAATAGTTGCCTATTTTCGGGAATATATTATAATACGGCCAAAAACATATTGAGTTTGATTCATGAGTTCAGAATGACAAGTACACTAATTTAAAATACTTTAATATATATCTATATAAGTTTTTTTTTTCACTGCACTCTTACTTTGTTATGGTTGTAACGACTTTGGGAAAAAGGGAAGCGTACTTGCTTACAAACACAGTGGGGAAAACAACACGCGGCACAGTCAGGTGTTTTTCTGTTTGAAGCCATATGCCCTATGTATTTCCCCGTTTTCATTTATCTTTTTTATAGAGGGGTTACTTTTTTTTGGGCAGGGTGAACGGACTGAGAACCGAACTGTTTTCGGAAACCAGTCCGTCGCAAGTCCAACTCGAATTGCAAACCAAGTATGCCAGCACTTGCAATTGCAATTGCCAGAAGACCATTAGATAGAAGACAATGACAATGGGGGTCTGTGGGGCCCAGACAGTGGAGTGAAACTGAGAGAATTCCGTAGTCAGGCGGCCAGTCATTGCGGCACTTACTCGCCATGAGTTGGCCACTTTTTTTTTTGATTCCATTCTGCAGAAACAGCCGGACAATGGCAATGACCACGGCCGCAGTCGGCAGTCGGCGCATAATGCAATAAACAATCACAGAAATGCATAATGCATGTCAGATTAAGAAAATATTAGCTGCATTCGTGCATTAGACTGTTTCGATGAGGAAGGAGTCTCTGAATTGCAGTTAGGCGACTTCCTTTAAGTTCTAACTGGCTATAAATGGAAGGGGTATTCCTTGCTGAAAGGTCAATTATAGTGTAGGGAAAACCAGTTATGCATATGAGGATAAAGATTGGCTAATGTGGTGCAAAAAACGCAATTATTAATATCTCTAAAAGTTGTATATAACGTTACATAAAGGGCATTGCTCGGCTATTATAGAATCATATACTTATTGATGGTATTGTGATAATGACTACATTTTATAACTTCGTTTCATGCAGTCTTCATTGGACATTGACTGATTCACGACTGCAGCAAGATCTAATGCCTTTCCCATCTGAAATTCCCCTTCATTTGAAATCGCACAGGATGCCATAAGAGCTTCCCTGCTTTCGTCAAGCAGAATAGAACAAAAGTCTGTCATTCATTTATTCAGCTGAGCTCTATCCAAAGCGACTGAATCGAACTAAACTATACCGAACCGTACCGAACTGAACTGAAAAGAGCAATAACAGTGGGCGGATGGGTGGTTGGGTGGGAGTGCCGCACTATAGCATACCACGTATTATCCGATCGGGAGGTCCCCGCAGATGGGAGAGACAAATGTTGACGGCCATGCTTCAATGCGTGCGCAGCGGCGAATGCTTCCGTTTCCGTTCTTAATAGCTTTATTGTGATTTACTCAACAACAAACAGTGGGGGCCAGCTACAACAACAACAGCAATAACAGCTGCAATGAGCGTAAGCAATCAACGGAATTACAATAGCGTTAAAAAAGACAACAACTGCTGTAACGATTAACTGATAAAAACAGCATTCAATGATTGAGAACAATCGAAGGGAGAAAAGTTAAGCCCCCCCCAAAATAAAAGTGAGGAAAATTAAATGGGCGAAATTATTTTAACGGGCCAGGTGAGAATGGGCGTATCGCGCAAAAAAGCGTGAAATATGGCAAGCAATCTTAAAGATACCCTGACCCACCTACATATTTAACACTGCATTTTGAAGCCTGGTAAAAAGTTAACAAAGAGCTTTTTTAATCGGCCTGCAAAAGAACAAGCTGCAACTTTTAGGGGCACTAGGTGAGCTACAACCCTTTCTTGCATCACCTTTGGACTTTGAGGAAACAGGGTTGCCCGTATTGACCGTCAATCAGGAAAGCCAGGTACAACAACAACCACCCGCTCACGACTCGTCGACACTCCAAGAAAAGTTATGCAAATATTGATATAACAGAAGCATATGGGTTATTAACTGCCAATTGATTAGCTGAGTAGTGGGTATATGATACTTTACTTCTGCGTTTTTCTTTCTATGGTTCTGTTTCTTTAGTCCATTGGCTTAAATACTTTATGGCTTTCTATACTTTTTTTCAAGTGTATTTTCCTACCCCTTGGACTTTCAACGTTCTGCCGCTTACGTCACTCGTAAGAAAACGAAAGCCTCATCCAAAACCGAAACTTGAATATTTTGTTCGCCGTGTTGTCTCACTTTATGCCAAATTATATGGCTTACAAATGGGGTGCATAGGATGGGCGGGGGAGCCAGGCTATACTATGATGTGCCATATAGTGGATATGTCAGATGTCGGTATATAGCATATAGCATATGGAATAGTGGTGGCTTCGCCTTTGCTGCTTTGTTGCTTGGTTGCGTTTCAAATGCTCAGCCAGGTGAAACGCGTTTTTTTTCTGTCTCCGTCTCCGACTCTTTGTTGTTGTTGTTGTTCTTGTTGTCTGGGCCGCCAACTCAGGTGTGACAAATAATTATACATACCTGTCTGTATACAGGCATATGTACGTACATACATTCATTTAAAAGAAGCGTCAGCAGCAGCACCAGCAAAAGTTCATTAAAAGGCGCACAATTTCCACTGCTAAAAAGAGCAAACGAGTTGAAGTACTAAAATAACCCCAGTCCAACATAAAGCACTTTTCAGCCCAAAGTGAGTTGGGTTCTGGAGTTGTCAACCTTTGCCGACACTTTTCTGACTCATTAATCCCGTCGAGTTTTGGGGCAAACACATTTCAATTAAAAAAAGGAGCAATCCAATTGGATTGATTTCCATGCGGGCCGCAGTTTCGTCTAGTTGGATTTTCGACGAAACGAAGGCCAAATAGCGGAAAATGCTGAAAAATCTAGACCACCAATCGCTAGAAGGGAGCTAGCTGACTGACCATGGTCCATGGTGTTTGTTGGACCACGTGTGTGTTCTGTTTGTGGCCTTCTCAGCCAATTGTGCAACAATTTGCGGCACTTACGCCGCAGGGAATCCGCTCAAGACTCAGTTTGGGCCAAGGGAATGCGGTTTCGAGTTTGGTACTAAACGCAAAGAGGAGATGGTCAACAGCGGGAAACGTGGCCAAGTGCCAGGCTCCAACTGAGGACCAATCAAGCTAAGCGGTTTACATTCGAGATCAAAGAAAGTCACGGATAATGGCTTAACCAGCTGTGTGAGAATCATGTTTTTTAAGCCTCTAAACTGAATAGAAACAATGACATAATAGAATTGTAATAGAATATGTAAAGCTTACATAGCTTTCCTTCAATTTTGCGCATTTATAAACTGATTGGCAATAATATCTGGATTATTGTAATGCGAAAACCATCATAGTGATTAATGCTGTCACTGGCCAAAGAGTCAATTAAACTTGGCACAGCTCGACTGATTCGACTTGCGGTTTTCCAACTATCATCTATCATGCATCAAACTCCATCGACACACTTATCTATTTGCGTAATTTATGACTTCCTGCACGTTTTCATTCGAGATTAAGCTATCAAAACAGCAAAAGCCGCACAGCTTCCCATAATTACAACATTTTCACAATGCAAATGAATATCCAATTGTTTCGATGAAGTCGAAATGTGCTTCAATTAATTGATTGCCCTGAGTCTTTGCATGCATAATAATCGAATTTATGGGGCTTAGCAGATCATATCCACTAAACACTACTCGAAATATTGGTTAAGTAAGTGACCAAATTTAAGAGATCATATTCATATGTTAATGTATTACTCACCTTGGTTAACAAAATGTATACAAATTGCTCGGAGCTTCCGATTGCAGCCCAATTAAAGTCTGAAAACAGAGAAATAAAGAAAATTGAGTGAGGAAGTTGTTAATGCACATGAAAGATTATTTCCAGGTGACAGTCCGGGTTAATTGTAGGTGTTATTATATATTTTAAATTGAGCTGTAGTTTTTGAGTATGTGTATTTTCGTATCTTATGTCTTTGGATTTAACGAAAGACTATCAAGGACTTCCTTTTTAAACTGCAGATTTTGGCAGCACTCTAAACCCATCTCCATTTACCTCTGCCATTTAACATCCTTGCCATTTTCCGCAATCCCCTCTTGTGCCTTTTAGTTTTATTGCACTGCAATTGCAAAATGCTCTCGCCGGGAGTTCAATTCAATTTATCTTTGATTTTCACGGTGCTCCACGAGAATCCAGTCCATTTCACAGTTACCACACCTCAGTTGGTTTGATTAATTTTGTATATTTTTTGAGCTGACAGCTTTCGGTACGTTCAGCATCTTCTAATCCACTTGATTTGTGCGCCCAGCCGGACTAATTACACTTTTTCTACTTAGCCGAAATACCTAGTGTCTGCCGTCCGGAAAGCTTTTAAGTAAATTACATTTGCAATTAGCGACCACCGAAATCAATTTGCGTTCCTCCTGCTGTGCCATTGTAAATTGTAAATTTCGCTCCTGGCTCCTCGTAAATTCCTTTGGCGGCAAGCAACTGCATTTATGCAGCAGGCATGGAGAATCCGGCCAAAAAAGCGAAGAATGCAGCTGACAAAAGGATACCCACCGACTAAAGCTACAAACCAGCCAAAGGAACACAACGGGGCCAAAAAATACAAACACACACACAAACTCATGGCTACCAAACTAATTTTATTACAGGACCACAGCCAAAGGGCCCCCACAGGAGTGTCCTTGTCCCCCTGTTCCTTTTTTGCCATGTGAAAACAATGTCATTTTTACACTTGGTCATTTTGCCTTTTAGTCCTGTGCCGCCGCTCTCTTCTATTTACCAGGTACATATGTATGTGTGTATTTTTTGGTTCTCGGTGGAAATTTAGCATATGTTGCTTAAATCTTTAATGAAATCCACCATAGTGCCAAACACAGAGTTACATTTTAAAGCCGCCCAAAATCGTCTCTTCTTTTTTTTGTTAGTTTTCCTGGTTTCCCTGGGCAGTGGAGGAGGCTCAATTTTCTAAGCCAATTTTGTCGCACATCGCCCAACAAGTAAACAAAACCAGCAAGGACACTACAAAAGGGAGTTGGTGGTGGGGATTGGGGATATATATGGGTTTTCAGAGGCTGTTCTTGGGGGCTTTTTCCAGGGGATAGTAGAGCCTGCGCTGCACCACTGCCAGTGCATGCAAAGTGAATCTAATGGAATAGTCCAAACTTCGTGGGCAAAGTGCTGGGAGCCCAGAGGCCCGTCAATCGCAATAGATTGTTATGGTTGCTGTGTGGATAGCTGGGTTCTTTCAAAGCCACCCAGAAAATAATCCCAAAGTGCACAGCCGATGAGGTGTGGGTGTTTGTGCGGCTATAAAACAAATGCCCCGATTTTTAAAGGTTTGATAAAGGAAAATTTAGTACAGGTTCGGTTTTTGATTCAGGGAATTTCGTAAAATGGTGAAGAGTTTTAAGTCTGCATCGACATCAAATTAAATACCTCAGTTTTCTTTTTTTTTACATATTTATCTATAGCAACGTGAGCTGAAAAATACCTTAAGCCTCTTCTTTGCGAACTGGAAAATGCTTTCCGCCTCGTTTTCCCCCACTTAAAAGCTTTAAACATTTCTTAGAAGATTTCCTTTGCCATAATTTGTAGTCGAAGACTACTATTGCACAGTCAAAACAAACTCAACGAGCTTGGCAGTTGGAAACTGCCACGGGTTTTCATCTGTCCCTTTTTTTTTGGAGCTGGCTTCAAAGCCAGCAATCGACAGGCTGTCAATTAAAATGGAAATGTTTAAGTTTCGTTGGCAATAAAAAGGCTGGCAGGACTCTTGGTTCAGTACGGAGGAACTTGGGTTTTGCTTGGCTGGATTCTAGGGATAGGTTTAGTTGGGTTTTGGTTTGGTTCGCTCATTCATCCAGAAAGAAAGGCAGTTCTTCCTGCTGCTGTTGATTTTGCTACTACCTCCTTCGTCGCCCAGCTGTATCCCATTTGAACTTTGACCCAATTTGGTGTGTGCAGCGGCAGCGACGTCATCCAGGATTGCCTCGAAAGAACTCCTTTCGTCCTTTGCGCAGGCAACTCCTTGTGCCTGCTCGCTGATTGCACGTGGCACACTCACTCTCGCACAGAGAGATATGGCACAGAGTGTGCTACAAATTGAAGTCTTCAGCAACGAGTCACGAAATCTAGAGTAGTAGTCTCTAGCACTGAATATGTGGCACATGGAGCGCCGGCACGTTGCACGTGTATTATATTTTCCTATTTCGCAATTCGCATTTCGTTTTCCCTTTGCTCTGCTGTTGAAAGGAAACTGTGTGATGTGCCTAGCTGTGTAGTCCTGCTGCCGGCCTACACTCTGTGGTGCATACACTGAGCGAAAATTTAAGTAACACCTAACAATTGCACACGACATAACATTTGTGCATCATTACTAATGCTATAGATACTGAACTCTTTCTACCAATTAAGAACATAGTATCTAGTTATAAAATTCGAATATCACTTTGAATATATGATTTCTCACTGTGTATTCACACTGCTAATAGCCGGCAGGTTTTTTAAGCTAGCTCTCCTCCTTTTCGCAGACAGACAGCAGCAAAGTGCGGAGACTTGTCCCTGCTGCAGAGTCGATTTTTATATGCAACTCTATAACAATTCCACAGACGTGGACGGTTACGTGCAATTTCGCCTGGGAACAGACAACTCCTCGTCGGCTTAAATACAAAGATCTCGGCTTTTCACGGCGCGCAAGGGGTTAAGTGCGGGAAAATCGGGTGGAAAAATGCGGGGGGGGGGGGGGCAGATGGTAGGGAAAGGAGCACCTTTCGACTATCCTTTTGCATTTCGTTTACTTTTATGAAAATGGCTTCCATGTGTTGGGGAGCGAGTGTTTTTAAGGATTGCGCCAATGTGTAATGAACTGCACAGTGAACTGGAGTGCTCAGTCTGTGTGCACTTTCCACTGAATTTTCCGATTCCTCAGATCGTCAGTACCTGCATTTTCCGCTACCTTAGTCTCTTCGGCCTTTTCCTCAGTTTCAGCGCTCGGCTGCAGTCCACAGTTCGGACTTATTTGAGTGTGTTCGAGAGCTTCGTCATTCTTGAAAACTAATTTTATTTACAGGTGAAGCGTTGCTTTTACCTGACCACCCCCCACCACCCATCATCCCCATCCTGCCAGCTCTTAAACCCCTTTGGGCCAAACCCCCCATCCCCCATACCCCCATTTACCACGGACAGGCACTCGATTTATATTGAATAAATGCAAAAGGCGTGTTAATTGACAGACCATGAAGAAGGAAAAATATTTTTGCACTTTTCTCGCTACCCAGCCCCCTGATTTTTCCCTTCCCGCCCCTGAGCAAACTGAAAACAACAACAACAACAATTGTTGGTGAGGAGAAGCAGTCAAAGCTTTCAAGCTGCCTTCGTGCTCAACTGCAAAATGACCAGCTAAATGAATGGGGTAAAAATAAAGTGGTAGAAAGGCGGATTGGTGGGTGGGCAGTATAAAAAGCTGTTTGCATCGCTCGGTTTTGCCAGGTTTTTTTTCTGAATGGGTCTAATGATTTGGTTATTCAATTTGTAAAGCAATCAAGGGGAAAGAAGAAGTTGAATTGCAGCAGGAGCTCACTCGATTTAAGGAGTTATAAAGAAAGAATTGATGTTAATAACGCCAATGGTCTCAGAATTGCATTTCTAATGGATAATGTATTGCGCATGATTTATTGCGGCACTTGAACTACAATTTAAATGATAAAGAGTCATAATAATGACTTGTTAAAATTTATGGACCATTTGGTTTTAAACTAATCCTTTAATAAGTAAATATAATCAATGTTAAATATAAATCAACCGCCTGTTCATTAAAGTGAGTACTTTATGAAGCTATGTAAATGGCTTTTATATTTATACTTTTAAAGCATTTAGGCTTCGCCTTTCAATGATCTCGAATACCTGATTATAAAAGTTCTTAAATTTGGGAATAGTGTGCAAGTTTTGGTAAGAATCGTCGGGTCATTGGTAATTATGGTAATTTGTTGCTGCTCCTACTTAGCCATTTCTTCTACTTTTATTATTAATAGCCGTCTAAAAAGCAGAGGGAGTTGCGCACGGCGCCTATAAATCTGGCAGCCAGCGGCGTACATTTTACGACGCTTGGCTGGTTGCGTCTCTGCCTTCCGCTTTTCCCACTTTTTCCACTTTTCCTGCCATTTCCACCAGCGCCCGCTGGTCAGTTTAAGTTGCGTGCGGCACTAAATCGCTCATATTTATCTATAATAAAGGCAATTTCGAGCCATTCCCCATAACAGCTACCACCCCACAAGAGCTTCAAGCCACCGCCCCCATAGCCTGCATTTTCGTTGGCTAGAGGTACTGGCTGAAAAATCGATTAAACAAATTGAGTAAAGTGTTGCCAGTGCCTGCCAGGCACGCCATATAGCAGTATGTGGCACACGTATACACGTGGATATAACCACAGTTGTACACAGAGAAAAATGTGCCTCAAGTTGTGTATCTAATCATTGAATATTGCGGTTTTAAGTAAATTCGAGAGGTGTGTAAAAGTATGCAACAAAAAATGGGCCAACTATATATTGTTGCATACTTTTAGGTACCTATGCAAATTTTATATATATGCACCCAATGCCTATTAATCACCGTACAATTTTAGAGATAATGACTAACTATAAGGACACATTTTTTCGCCCGGCTATAACTATGCCATGTAAGGTGGGTACTGTTGGTCTATAATTATATGCCTGGCCCCCATTTCGCCGCCTCTGTTTGTTGGGGCCAACATGCGTTGCCTTGGCTACGCGTCGTCAATAAGCCAACCTCACTCACACACACACTTAATCGCAAGGATACACACTTGGCCACACGCACACACACACACACACACACACACAATCGCACTCACGCTCACACTTACAGACAGGACACTACTGAGCAAATAATATTATTTATTTTTACTGTCCACTTTGGCTTGGGCGAATTAATTTAATACTGCATATGAAGCGTCACTTGTTTGTAATTGAGTTCACTATCGCGCTGGTTATGATTAATAATTTACTGTATCGACAGTGAGCTTCCAACCTCTGTAATTGTTCAACTTTATATTATCCCGTGGCAATTTAAAGCTTTTCACTTAATTTTCCTTCCACTGCACTCTGCGAAAATCTTTGAAAGTTCCTGAAGGTTTTCTTTGTTTCATTCTCACCTCGCGTGTCCTTGCGGCGAGTCCTTGCGCAATTTGACCGCAAATGTGTGGTAAAACCTCTGCGTATAACTTTTAATCTTGAAGATCTTCTGACCCAGCGACATTTTCCTACCTCGATCTTATGTCACCATTTTCGAGTATTTTCCGCCCTCTCTGTCTCTCAGTTCATTATCGATATTTTTTAGTGTTTTCTTTTTTTTTTTTTTTGGTTACGATCAATAAACTTGTGTATTGCTACTGGTTAGCTACTGTTGCGACTGCTGCCATTTGCCACTGAGTCCAACTGCCAACTGGCGTGCCAGGACAATGCGTGTTTTGTTTTGGCCTCCCCCAGTTCGTACTCGTATCCTAGCAATATGTTGGAGCTTTCACATTCCGCATTTTGCGTGCCAGCGCACCAGCACCAGCACCAGAGGTCCTTGGCTCGATAGGCTAAGCTGGCTAAGCCGCAGGGCTAGCACATCCACAGCCCCGTTTGAAAACACCTCCTGAAAAGCGGAAAAGTGACTGGCGCTCATCGGTAGTCAGAGAAACGCAGAGAGAGAAAATTCTAGAGAGAGTTGAGCACTTAAAAGCACTAAAAAGTAACTTTCGTTAAATGGGCATATATTGCATATTTGAATAAAAAATATGTCTATCTATCCAGAAACTATTTGTAATTTACTTATTTCTTGCATTTCATATTTTTAGTAACTAAATATTTTGAAGCTATATTTTCCCCGCTTTGACTTTACTTTTAGTCGTGTAGATGGTGCTTTTCTTGTTGTTTGGGAAGTAGCAACAAGAATTGGCTAGGCCGTTGCCAAGGCAGCCATTCACCCGATCCGTTGCTAAATTGAGGCTTACTTAGTAATACATAAAAATATCCCACTTCTCCGTGCCGAAGATTTCAATTAAAGCCGACGCTTCAAGTGCCCGCAATTGTGGTAATTAGAAGAGCAATCACAGTGACAGGACCTACGCATATCGATATAATTGTGGGGCGGTGGGTTGAGCGATTGGCTTAGTTTCGGCGAAGTGGTGGGTGGGTTGGTGGTTTGCTGGGTGGTGGTTGGCTTAGTGGGTGGATGGCTTCATTGTTTCAGTGCTTCAGTTGGTTCAGGTCAGACTATGCAAATTTACTTGGCACACATCGCTTTGTGTCCCTGTCTATGTTGCTTTCCCTTCCGGCCTTGCTCTGTGCTCCATCCCCATTCTCGTTTTCCCCTCTACCAATTCGCTGGCTCCTCCTCATTCGTGGCTGGCCATCGCTCGGCATAAATAACAAGAGAAACCTGTTAATCGGGCTAATTGCATAAATTATAATGGATAATGGGCACGCACACTGGGGCACTGCGCAAGGACATACCAGCCAGGATGGCAACTGAAAACGTTTTCGCTTAAACCCTAAAAGTGCCTCAACTCAAGTTTTATCAAAATAAATTTAAAGTTCTAGCTAATATGTAAGGTTCAAAGTGCAAGTTAATTATACAAATTTGGAGGTAATTTCCCAAAATATAGACAGCTGTTCAAAAATATATTTCTCCAGAATTGTAAGATTTTTAAAAAATTATTTTCAGATTCTTCTATAGCAAATACAGCGATGTCAGCGGCAGACATCTCCAGCGGTGGGCCAACTTCAAAGTGAAAATCAATTTCTCTTTAAGCAATTTCCAATGGAATTGAATTTTCATTAGACAACAACCCAGCAGGAAGAGCAACGAAATGGGGGAGGAATTGGCGTTCGGTTGCCGGGAAACGGCGGCTGGCGATTGAATTTCCATAAATCCCGCGCTGCGACCCCTTAACCCGTTTTGCCATTTACCGACACTTAAAGCCTCTCTTGTGGAGCTTTGGAGTTGAAGTTTTGTTTGTAGGCGAATTTTGGCCCTGAAAGAAATGGCTTGAAAACGGCGGATAAATGGGGAGAGTTTGCTTTGATTGACGGCTGACTCGCTTGTCATTTGCCAGGCACTGCTTGCCTTTGCTCCTGACAGTTTTTCGCCTACGATAAAAGACAACTGCCTGCATAAATAACATTTTGAGATATTGACAAATCGTAGAGGATACAGAATGTGCTGGCAAATATTTATAGAGGCAAAGGAGTCCTGTGCGTCAATGGCGGCCACAAGTATGTCACAAATAATTTTAATTATTTAGAAAACTCAACGGCAGACACAATTTTTGTGCCGAGCAAGGACAACTATTCGACCAGAGGTCCTGCGAGAGCCTTCTCCAGGATAACGAAATATATTTTATGCCATTCAAAACTTTCTCCCAGGACCTCGACTCATCACAATAAATCAAATCAAAAGCTTGCGTAGCGAACAGGGAACAGGACTACCGAGTTGACCATTGTTCGGCTTGCCCTGTCTGCCACTCATCAATTTTTGAAAATTATTAAAAATTTAAATGGAATTCCGAAATACTTGAAATGCACTCCACACAAACACATGGCCACACAAAACCATAGAGAGCTGGCTGGTAACAAGGATATGGCACTATATCCATCGTCCTTCGTTGGATGAGTTGTTGTCGTTATTTGTGTGTCAGCCATGTCAAACATTTTCCCATTCCATCGATGTCATGCGTATGAAATTTTAATTTTAATTGTTCGCCAAATGCGCCGGACAAAATAAGTTCACATGACATATATACATGTATACATAGTGTATTTTCCATGTACGTGCATACATCTAAAGGATACTTGTTTTCCAGTGGTATGCCATTCAATATATGTATATTTACTGCCGTCGGGAGACGGGGGGGTGCTCTTTTTATATGCCTGACATTTTAATGGCCGAAATGAAAAGCCTTTGACCGCCGGCACACAGATTTTCCAGCAATAAAAACGCCTTCAATAAAAATTGAAGAACAATTGCGGGCCACAAAGTCGCCTCCTTTTGCGATGTAAAGCCCGTTTTAATGACTGCCACTTTATTGACTTTCTTGCGGCAGTCGAAGGAAGGAGCGGCAAGGGCAAGGACCCAAAGTGTCCATCATTAGCCGGCAATCCGACCGAAAAAAATCCATAATTATAATGCACCTTACATAACGCTTCATTAAGATAATGATAATGAATACGTGACCGCAAAGTGTGCGTTCGAAAGAGCGAGGCAGAGCACCACTTCCTGCTAGGTAATGGCACGCATGAGGATACCGGTACTGGTACAAGTGTATGTATGAGTATGACTGTGTGTGTGTGTGTGTGTGTGTGTCATTGTCGGATATGAGCTGCATAAGTGTGTGTGGGCATTTCTGAGAGTGGACTAGTGGACTCTGCATATGCTCCTCCTGTAAATGTAACCAGGCCCGAGGCCAGAGGGCAAATGGCCAGCCAGCAAGTGGCATTAACCACTTACCGCCCCAAAGGCAGCGGCGCGACAGCTCTGCACTGAGAAAAACTAGTGAAACTAAATTGAAATACCTGTCTTAGAAGCACAATAAACTAGTTATTTTAGTAGTGCATCCGTGTGCTTTTAGTTTTAATCAGACACTGCATTAAATGTGAATGCAGCCCAATTCACAAACTAATCTGTAAGTAGAAAGTGTCCTTGTTGGCATACAATTTGATCATGTTTTGCAGTGTAACCAGAGCGGATCGGAATGTAACAGAGGAGAGACAGAAAGTATAACTTGCCAGAGCCGGCCTCGTGCCGAGTTGTAAGTCCTTCGTCCTGAAGACGCGCGTCGCATGAAATGCGGTCGATAATTTACATAAAAAAAAAAAACAACAAACACAGACAACGCACACCGTAAATGAAAATGAAATAATATTTCATCAGGCAAAGGACCAAATATATGTATGTAGCATGGAAAAGGACTTGCCAAGTGGCTATCTGTGGCTATTTGGTTACCTCAATAAAGTTGACCAGCTCAAAAGTTTGAATGAAAGTGATGGTTTTAATTAAATTGACGTCCCCAAGGTATATGCATAGTTTTTATTAAATGGGTAATACATTTTTAATTGATATTAATTTGTAATGACTTACACCGCATTTGGCTAAGGGCTTTCCCATTTGGTCTATCCACCCCTCGATTGGGAAACTTATTTCTCTTCAATTTTCTATTTCCAAGGACCATAATGAAGTAAAACCCAATAATCATTACAAAGCAGGCAGAAAGTAAAGAGACAATTGGGCGTGGTCAGTACATAAAAAAAAATAGGTAAATTGTGTTGGCGGCTCAACTTTAAGCTGTTCAGTCATTGAACCCCAAAGACAGTCAACAATAAAATATATTTAGGGATGGTTTGGAAAAAACAAACAGGGTGGCGGATGTTTGCTGAATTGGGAAAAAGATGGCCAACATAATTAATTCACTTGCATGATAATCAAAATATCATTTGATTAATGTTTTGCCAACTCTTGCGGTTCGCCAAACACAACAACACGAAATATTGTTTTCATATTTAAAATTAGCCAAAAACGGGTTGCTCGGCTTCGAGGTTGTGGGAAATGGGAAATGGGTTCCAGAGCCCATGCGAAATGAGTTTTATGTTAAGAGCTAATTTGGGGTAATGCCGTAAAATGTGGCGCAGTTAAACAAATGCCAAACGAGTGTGGATGAGTGGGTTATTTAGGGGTTTAGGGGGGGGGGGGGTGGAAATCGGGGTGAAGAGCAAACTTTCATCTCGCTACCGTGCTAAGGCTGCTTTTTAACATGCTCCTCAAAGTGTGCTACATAAAATTGCACAATATGCGCATAAGCCACAGGAATTGTGAGCCGGTGTGAGTGCGAGTGTGTATGTGTGTGGAGAGGGGGTAGGCGGGTTCATTAGTGTGCGTCTGAGTGTGTCTGCAAGAACTGTAGCATACTTTTGTACGTTTGCCTTGCCAAAAAGATTTCATTACGTATGTATGTGTGCATCAGAGAACTGCAAGGGTGGCACTTTTTTACCACTCGACTCACACCCTACAATTTTGTGTGCGGGTGCTACTCGCCACGCACATCGCGGGTACTTACAAACACACAGTATAAATCTGAACATGCAGACAAGACACCCCGTTGTGTGCGCACCCGAATCAATACGGTGTTTTGCGTCGCGGGTGCCGCTCACACAGTGCCTAAAAAGGGATGAGTGAGAAAAACACTTGTGGGTATACCGTTAAACACATGGGTGTTTCCAAAAATACTCGGGTGTTTCCAAAAATACTCGAGTGGTCTCGTAGGTAGTCGAGTCAAATGGCGCCATACATAATGATTGTTGAGTTCTTGTGTCTTTGGTCCAGTGTCTCGGCTGTTAATTGCCCCTTTTTTGTTTTTTACGATGCAATTACTAGCTTGTTAGGATTCAGTATTATTTGGAAGCCAAAGGAAAAGGTCACAATAATGGCAGAAGCGGCTGATTTCGTTAAAAATAAAATTAACAATGGAACATACTCAGTTGCCAATAAACATAAAGGAAAAAGTGTTATTTGGAGCATTTTATGTGACATTTTAAAGGAAGATGAAACTGTTCTGGACGGATGGCTGTTCTGCAGGCAATGCCAGAAAGTGCTCAAATTTTTACACAAAAACACCTCCAATTTATCCCGCCATAAATGTTGTCTAACATTAAGACGACCAACGGAATTAAAAATTGTTTCGGAAAACGACAAGAAAGTAGCTATTGAAAAATGCACCCAATGGGTTGTCCAAGATTGTCGGCCGTTTTCTGCAGTAACCGGAGCCGGATTTAAAAATTTGGTGAAGTTTTTCCTACAAATCGGCGCTATCTATGGGGAACAGGTAGACGTCGATGACTTACTACCTGATCCAACAACATTAAGTCCTTATATTTAATAGATACTTTTTAAGCCCACTATGTTTTTATTATTTAGATTGAGACATTAAAAAACGTAAAAATCAACAAATGCCGTCTTTAATTGCAATTACTTTATGTGTTTGAAATGGGAGGCACCCATTGAGTCCATCAAAGAGCAAAGACATGAGCACAAAAATTTTCTTGGGTATTCCCTTTTACCCTTCATTTCTTATACCCGTCACGCTTCCACCCATACAAATTTTAGGCGTACAAAAAATGACCAGAGAACTGCAGCCCGCATACAAAAAATGACCTGCGGCCGATCGTTGACTGTGCGTCCACTCACCCATACGGCTCTTGCGCAGCAGGCCTCGGGTGGTTTTTTTACTCGTAACAAAAACACAACGTCGGTAAAACACTCGAGTATTTTGTGTTGCCGCAAGTAGGGTGTCAAAAAAAACGGGGTGCCTAGAGTACCGAGTGTTTATCGGGTGGACGTAGAGTGCGAGTGGCGGGCTGCAGTTCTCTGGTGTGCATGTGGGCGCTCCCTCCTCTCTCTCACTCTCCTTGGCTTCGTTTTCCTGGTCTCCTTCATCTGATTTTAGTGCTGTTGCCGTGGCCGCTCGAGGCTTTCATTTTAAATTAGTCAAAATGTCAACTTGACACAGATTTTCGGGACCCGCCAGCAATGAAAAGCGGTTTGTGGCTAAGACGGAAAATGAAGAAAAGTTGCCGGAGCGGAGCCTTGAAGTCCGCATCTTTGGTCTTTCAATTAACTTCTAACTTATGAATCGCTCATGGGCGCATTAAATGCACTTGCTTGTGTTCGTCAAATGGCATTATTTGAGAGTTCACTTCGATTTAATTGCACAATCAAATATGTATGTATATCTACTTGAAAATATCAAAAATAATTGAAATATGATACATATTCTACTTACGAACGAGCTAATACTAATAAATCAGGCAGCAAAATAAAAAGTATATTTTACAGTACAACTAATAATCTGGGTGCTTAACAACATTACAAGCTACACAAGTACAAGAAACGCCAAAAGCGGAATTCCCCTGCAAACTTTATTTTCAAGAGCCATCTCTTGACTGTATGAATGTTTAAAGTGCGCACTAAACGTTCACCTGAGCACGCTGATTCGAATCCCCCCCTTCATCCCTTCGGCTTCTTCTCAGACAAATATTGACAAAACATTCGCCATGCTCCTCTGCAGATTTCCAGTGCGATTCCCTTCGCAGCTCCTTCCTTTGCTTATCTTAAATTACAAATCAGTCAATATCGAATTGAAGGCAAACAGAAAAGACAGAAGAGAAGGAAGGAATCCCGAAAAGCGAGGAGCACTGCAGCTGGGGAGCAATTGGCATGCACTTGAGCTGGAATTCAGTTTGCAGCTTGGATTTTCCTTCTGTCTGACTAACTGACTGGCTTGCTGGCTGGCTGGCTATCCTTTGAGTGTCCCCGACGCAGTTGAAATTTGAATTTCCCTTTGCGTGAAAATATGAGCAACTATTTGGGGGGACAGCGAGCTACTGAATGGGACGGAAAGTGGGCCACCATCATCATCATCATTATTTGCATGTCTGGAGAATTAGTCCAATTTAAAACTCCTTGCGGAAACGTGACAGCTGTCCATGTAATTACGACTGGTCATCGCTAAAGAGGTTTTCCCAACCCAAGTTGCCCCACCAAACATCTGTGCATATGTGATGTATTCTAAACTTTCACACTGACACATTAAAAATTAAGCCAAATGCGACAATTAAAAGGGAAAATTCACGTAAAGAGAGGTCCTGGGAAAGCCAGCAGAAGTTTGGGACCCGAAACGCCACGCCCTCCGGCCAGCAAACTGCCAATCAGCCGTCAAGCAGTCAGTCAGTCAATCAATTTTCCATGTATACTTAAACAAAGGTAGCTTTTTGTATATATGTATGTGTATACATATCCCGGGCTGTAATTTCATAAATATTTAATGCGTGCTCGGGCCCGTGGTAAAGTATATACGATATGATACAAATACATATAGACAGGAGCAGCCGTAAGTGACAATTATCCTTGTCTTTCAGCTCCCAACCCCTCGGTAGGTTTTTCTTCGCCTGCAGCGGCTTGGAAAATTTACTTGGACTTTTCCCCGGCCATCATCTTGGCCAGGTTAGCATTAAGTGTAATTTTTTGTTAGTGGCAAACATTTCATGAATTAACAATGAGAGCGCAGCTCGGAAAAAGGACCTGGAAAAATCTAAGCGACGGTGGGGGGGGGGTGGTTTATAATAGTAGGAAAAGTGCGTGGCGCCGTTGGCAGTTAGTCATCTGAAGTTTTCCTGCCGCCGAAAAAATGAAATGTTCTACTACGTCATTGTCACACGTCTACATAGGACTGAAGGACACAAAGGGCGGATGAAGGAGATGGTGGTGTCGGAGGGCTAAGGGCTGAGTCGATGGGGGCGTGTCATCTAATGTAATGAAGCATGAAAAATGGTGGGCGTTCGGTGGTTCAAAGGTCGCTCAGCTTTTTCGCTTATTACCAACAAAGCGGCAGGAAATTCTGTATGCCAGCCGAGTTCACTTTTTCCACTCGCATATGATATATTTGTGCGGTTGTCAGGCGGCGTTTGAGGTGGCTAAAACGTAAGCTATTTAAATGATTGCTCTGGGCCGCATACACACACTCGGTGGAATAGCTCAGCCTAATTGCGTTTGTTGTATTCAAGAGGGTATGCTACATGAATTTTGATTAATTCGGTGGAGCCAGCGATTAAGCTAGATTGTCCACCTGTAGGTAACGCACATTCACCTCCCAGTTTCCCAGTGTTCCAGTTTCCCAAACTCCCAAACTCCCAACCTCCCTCAACTGGCTTTTTGCAGCCCAGCTGATGACATCACCTGGCTGGCAATCGACCTGCGTGAGCGCCCAGAAATGCCATAAACCATGCACTCACTCAAGTTTTGAGCTTAGCAAAATGTTGAGGACTTCATGAATACCGCTTAAATGCCGCTCTATCCAGCACTCCATCCTGCGAAACTTTAAATAAGTGTAGCGCTGAAAACATCAAGAAAATAAGCTCACGCAACAGAACGAGAACAAGCCTGAGAATCTGCACAAAAAGAAAAAAAAAACAATTTGCATGAAATGTCGACACGACTACGTGGAAAATTACCTTCACCCACTTTGGTGGAAAGTTCCGTTGGCATTACGTTGGCTAAAAAAGCCCTGCCCTGGCTACTTTAAGTTGGCCAAAAGAAGGCGACGCATTTCGCAACGGAAGTAAAGTAACTTTAAACTGAGTATTTTCATTGGAATGAATCTACATAAAAAAGCTTGCATATTTGGGTCATTACATTTTCGTAGCTGCAGAGTTTTTAAGACGAAAGTTGAAGAACTTACATGTAAAATATGAAATGCTATTGAATCTCCAATATATTTTTATTTAATACATACGAATGTGAACTTTAAGCCAAATGAATTGCTGCACAAATGGCGAGCTTCTCCCTTTCATTAACACCTCCTTTCATAAAAAGCCACTTTAAAGGGCGTATTTATTACATAGTTGACTGAGGATGAGCTCAGTGTAATTATGATATCCAAGGCTACTGGGAGAGTGTCCTTTCATGTTCCCAGCGCCACTTTGTTGCTGCTGCCGTTCAGCATTTCCCGAAGCTCATTTTTGCACTCATTAGGTGCTGGCGCCCGAAAGTGTGCAGCGCAAGGGGGATTCGGCCAGAACTGGCCAGTGGAGATGGAAGGCCAGGCCAAGAAGAAAATGGCAAAAAGTGAGTGCGGGGAAAATGGGAAAGTGCGCGCGAAATGGCGAAAAGTCAGCAGATGCTACTGGCCGCTGGCTGATGGAGAGCTCTGGATGCCGGC
Source organism: Drosophila melanogaster (assembly GCF_000001215.4). Taxonomy (NCBI): domain Eukaryota; kingdom Metazoa; phylum Arthropoda; class Insecta; order Diptera; family Drosophilidae; genus Drosophila; species Drosophila melanogaster. The sequence continues at coordinate 17,922,564 of NT_033777.3, read as the reverse complement.
AAGATGAATTTTTGATGCCCCAAAGTGAGCCAGCTGCAGCGAGAGCGGCCTTAAAGTGGCCACAGCTCTAATGGCCAAAAGGTGAGCCAACTGAAACTCCAGTTCTCGGCCAGTTGGAGCATTTTTTTTAATCGCTTCGTTATTCCGCCGTGGGGTGCAGTTGTTCCTGCAAGGCCAAAACCAAACCGTTGCCAGCCGCGATAATTGAAAATTAAATTTAATTTTATGCCCAAAGTTAAACATTTGCTCAGTCGCGGAGAAATAACACGCATACGCACTGTATTCCCTGGCTCGCGGCTTCATCATCGTAGGTGTCCTGCTGCCTGCCTGTGCGTCGTGTGCTTAGTCCCTTTTGCATCGTGTGAACCGGCACAATTGTTGCGGATTTTCACAAGCGATAATCATAAAAATGAAAATTTTAATAGCGCGCGTGGAGACGAAGGAGAAAATCCCCTCTCTCTCTCTCTCACTCCTTCCACACACACTCGCTTTTCCACCGCCTCTTGCGTGTGTGTCGGTTGATTTTTCTAGCTGTTTACCTACACACGCACACATGCACACACACACATGGCCGCCTATTGATTTTGTCCCGTATGTTGGTGCTTGCAGATGTTTGTGGCATGATCCTAGGCGCTGCAGCAACAAATTTCACTTCGACAGGCTCATTATGGTTTAGCGAAACACGAATACCCTCCAGACCCATTGGCGCATAAAATGTTGGGGTCCCGAACGGTTTTATTTTTGGGCTGTTTTGTGGATTACCTAAGCTCACACGCTTAGGGCTAAAAGTTTATGATTGCTTTCGGCGTATGGAAATACATCTGGTGGGGAGGCGGCTCGCCAAAACCACAAAAGCATTCTCGGATTTGATTTTCTAATTAAGAGCCCTTTGACGTAAAGAGAGAATGTCAATTAGTGTAGGCCAATTTTCACCACAACGTTACCGTTGACTAATGCACGGAAACATCATAGCAAAATGTTATATTCTGTTTCTAATTAATATTAATATATCGTTTCAGATGACACAATCCTTTACGTTTATTCCACAGAAGCCCACCATTTTCAGTTAATGGTTTCATTATTGTGAAAACTTACCTTTTAAGAACTTTAGTTATTTTTCAATCCGTCGTCTGGAATTCAATGAAGTCTTCTCGTCATTTGCAATTGGTCCGCTTGATAAAGTAATTAATATTTTCGCGTAGCATTCATAAACACGCAGTCTAATTTAATTGATATGTTTTCTAGTCGTTATAGTTTTAGACTTTTGCTGAGGCTTCCTCAATGATATGTGACAATATTGTTGTATGTATATATCTCTCTCTTGTTATATTCGAGACAACTAATGTAAAACTTCTAACAAAAATTACTGTTCTTTTGGATTTTCTAAGGTAACTAGATCTTAGATAATTGTAAATTTAATATTTATATTTGCTCTTTGCAAGAGCTTTGATATGTATGCGATAATTTGCACAACTCTCCTTAGGCTAGTTCATTTGTTTTGTTTTTTATTTTGTTGATAAGATAAAAAAGCTTGATTAGGGATTCAGCAAGCTTTTTAGGCGTTTTACATGATATGTTTACGTTTCCATTCGTAGATTTTTTTAATTTCTTGAATTACATTTCTTTTAAATGTGCTAATTTAATATACTTTTCATATTTCACCTTTTGGCATTAAACGATTTACATGATATGTATGGTTATCGCATTGGTTTCTATTCTTTTAAGACAATAAAATATCGTTTTGGTTTTTAGGTAATTGCTGGAATTATTTAGCTGCTTGTCTCAGCTTTTTTTGTTGTTGTATATTTAGTTATTTAATATTTTCTATAGACTATAGAATGATATGTGTTGATATGAGTCTTTTCTTTTAAGTTACATTTCTAAAATATATTTATCGTGCGTTTTTTTTTTATTTTGTCAGCATTCTCTTAAGGGCTTAACTTTTGTTTATAAATTTTCCATCCACTGTGAATGTCTTCCACAAAATTGCGATGTTGTCTCTTGGACTTTCTCTTCCGACTCTGGCTCTCTTTCGCAGTAATGGCTGCTTTCTCTTACTCCTCGAGCCCCCTTTCTCCAACTCCGCGACCTCCTCCGCGCTTTCTTCCTCTCGCTCTCTTTTTGCCCACGCTCCTTCTCCACCCCCTTCTCTTTGCTTTCACAGGCGGCAACGGCAGCGGCAGTTTCTCTATGTATTCGTTTTTTTTTCCTGCCGTTGTATTTCAGTAACTTTTTCCGATTCCGCTTTGGGCCCGCATTCGCTTTCACCGAAAAAAACCGTAGGCGAACAAACAACAACAACTCGGGTTGGAAATTATTTATTCAAGTCAATTAAGTTTTTATGCCCGGGAATTTGTCGATTTTCGGTAATTATCTCTGGCGCAGATTGGGTTAATCCGTATATCCTGGAAGATATATGTAGATAGATATATCCTCTTTGCCGCTGCCGTTGGACGGCCCACACCCGTAAAAATAGCAAAGCAATGGAAATTATACAATCACTGGCTGCGAATTCGAAACAATAAATTTTTGGTGGCACTCGCGTTTCGAAGAATTTCTCGATTTGGCTTCGGAATAAGTTGGCTGCGCCCTGCGGGGTATGCAGCGTTTTATTTATCGCACAATTTCAGATATTGGTCTCAATTTGGCTATATTTTTCGGGGTTTTCACTATATATATCGCTGGCCTCTGTGTTCGCTGCGTGTGACTGAGTCGGAGTGTTTTCGTTTACTCAGGAGCCAGCGCAGGATGCGTGCGATGCCAGGCCATGAATTTTTCATCATCGGGCATCCTTATTAGAGATTTTCGCCCCATCTCGTTGAGATTGCTGCGCGCAGATCCAAAAAGCATCCAAGAGAGCGTAGAAAAGAGCGAACGGAAGTCCTGCGAGAGCGCCCACACACACGCACACATTTGTTATTAAGTGCTTGTTGTGGGTGGTGCATCTCCTTAATATTAACCCCCCGCCTGAAATAAAATTCTCAATTTTCCCTGGCCCTTGCATTTCGTTCAAGGCCCATCATAATCTCATTCAGGTATTTTTCCTGAATTTTTTCCTTGCTTTTTCGGGGGTTGTTTGGCTGTCTTCCATTTGGTGGGGGTCCGTGTTTTACGGCAAGGGGCGGCTTTTTGGGGGTGGCTTTATCTTTATCTGTTTGTTTTTCGCTCTCTTGTCGCTTATATAGCTTTCACATTGTCTGCCTTAATGGTCTTGTCACTTTGACATATCCCGTAGAAGAGCGAAAGATAGAAAGCGTATTAATTCTGCGCAGGTTTTTAGAGAAGACGAAAGGCGTACTTTGGTACAATGGTAGCTGAATCGGCTAAATTTATGACTATTTCCGGTGGTTGCCTTGGCTAATACAGCGAAGTTTCTAATTCGCCGCACAATTGAATTGTAGTGGCGCGCCGGCAGGTGTCGCTTTAGTTGTAGATGTAGATTTTCAAAAATATGTATATTTTTCTATTAAAATAAATACGTATTAAAATCATTGTTGTAAAATAAATTTAAAGAATTTTTTTTTAATTTCAATTAAATCACATACTTTTTTTTAATTAAATTTATATGACAGAGGTAGAAGTTTTTTAAAAACACCCTTTCGAACAAATATGCATTTTGTTTGTGATGTAGCACAATATTTTGTTATGATAACCAATGCCTTAAGTAATTATAATTTTTTTTTAAAATATGTTATAATTCAACTTAAATTTAAATTTGTGCTCATCCAAAACCAGGCAGTCTTTAATTGCCTGTGCAAATAGACCTAATTTCCATAGCTTTCACCAGGCAACAAAAATAACAAAATCAGCCATAACGATTGTTTGACAAACAATAATAGAAAAATCAAAATACATCAGGTTTATATGTGTACACTTATATAAACAGCCTGATTACGCAGTTGAGCTTGCAAACAATAAATTAAATTACACCATAATACGTTTGTGGGCTTTCACTTGTATTTGAAGTGCTTTTATTCACGTGCAGCTTGAAATCAACTAAAGTTAACTCTTAGAAATTGTAAAGCATCTCTTCCTTGTAATTACCTTACAACACAGCATTCGCTGGCCCCAAGAAATTCTTGTCAAAAACTTCCTTCGAGAAAGCCCCCTTTGCAGTCTCTCTCTCTCTCTCTTTAATTGCGCATTTCGACTTTTCTTGGATGACATCTGTTGGCCTTCCTGCCCTGCGTCCTAGCCCAAGTATGTTTTCTTCTTGTTTTTTCTTTTTTTTTTTTGGTTAAAATGAAAATCAATAAAAAGCTCAATGACGTCAGCCGCCCAGACACACACACAAACGCACACACACGCACACTTACAAAGTAAGCGGCAACATCGGAAAATGCTGGCGGCCAAATACAGCTCCTGGCACTCCCAGACTCCACCTGCCACTCCCCCCGCCCACGTAGCTTGCTCTCATCTCCGCCGGAAATCCAATCGCTCCCCTTCGTGTGCCAGTGTGTGTGTGTGCCGGCGACTGTGCGAGTGTTGCGGGTGTGCGAGTGTTGCGAGCCGAAGACACTGCACGTGAGCAGGCTATCAGCAATGGAATAAGAGTTTCGACAGCCAGAAACGCGTTTATCTTTCTGTTTTCAGCTGTCATACGCTGAGAACAAATTTGTAGTTGAATTAAGACAAACTAAAGTAATATTCTATTAATTAAATGGTTTTTAGTATTATAATAAAAATATTTTTAATTTGTACCTAGATCAATTCCCAAACTAAAACTATTGTTATATGGGACTTTGATAGTTAAACTACAAATAAGATACTGCAGATATTTGTTCGATATATTTAATAACTATGCATTGATTCGTATGCATATTAGTAATATTACTTATTTATTTCTCTGTAACTCTGCCAAAGGCATCCAAAGTAAAGGAAATGCACTGGTGAAGGAAGGCTGGCCTGGAGTGGCTGTGACAATTTACGCCAAATCTCATGATGGCTGCGATAAGCTGACAGATAAAAGCGATAACAGCGACGACAACTCAAGCCAATTGAGAAATATGCAACAGAAGTGTACAAATTTTTGTGGGCTTTGAGTGTTGGATATTTTTGACAAGCACGTGATGTGTTAAGGTCAAAAGTTGGGCATCCAAAAATAGATTTGGCTCAAATGGATTTAAAGCAGATCTAAGCAAGCGAAATCATTTTAAAGGAAATTGCTAAAGTTTTAGAAGAAATAAATATAAATGAAATTACAACTAAGTATAAGTATATATAATGATTTCTAGCATAAAAACTATAATATATTTCTGTATTTCGCAGCTTGTTAACCTATTCAAGTTTATTGCAATTTTAAGCTCGATTGAGCTGCCAAATCTTTTCAATAATATTCGCTGAGAAGGGATCATTTCCCTGCCCCTCGAAGTATGCAATAAAGAGCGATTCGTTCCAAATTGGCGCTGCTGCTGCAAGAACATCCCCAAATGCAATGAAAAACTGTTTTTCTTTTCTTTTTTTTTTTGGCAACAGCAAGCAAGGGGAGGAAGTGAACAGTGAACATATTTCCATAAACACACACGCCCCCCATTGGATGAGGAGTTGAATTTTATGAATATGCAACACGATGTTGTTGCTTAATGTTTGCGCAAAACAACCATATGAGCATGTAATGCCCAAAGGGGGCGGGTATTTGGGGGTGTGTGGTGAAAGTTGGAGTCACACACTCGGCAGTTAGTTTGTAGTAGGTGTTAAAATTGCACATGAAATATGAAAAGCCACTCATAACACTGAGAGAAACATGTGCTCCCACTTGCCTGGTTAACAACTCCCTGGTCAATTCACCACGCGAACGACAGGCAGTGTGTGTGAGAGAGAGAGAGAGAGAGAGTCCCTTTTCATGAGAGAATCCGAGTGATACGGGGATAGCGAGAGAGAAATTCCTGAACTGCTGACGACAATCGAAGCGAATTCCTGATGTAGGTGGGCCATATCGTGGGCTCTATAGCTTTTCCAGCTCCAGCTGCGGGTCCAGTTTTCAGTCGTTGTCGTGCCGTCGTGATGTCGTTGCCGTCGTCGCATCCGTCGTCGTTGTCGTTGTTGTTGTCGCCGCACTCCATCTAGTTGTTGTTGGTGCAGCAGGCAGTACAGCAACAGCAACAAAATCACACACCAGCAGAAAGCAGCAACATCAGGCTTTAAGCGCCAGCGAACAACAATTAAACAAGCGAAAATTGCAGCAACAAAAAAAACGAAATGAGCTCGCTAAACGGAAAATTCATTTGCGCATATGGAATGCTGCACACATAGTTATATACATATATATATATAGCCACACATACAAGCATATATATATAGATATATACGTATATGTTATACACACACAAATCTACATAAAATCTAAGTGCAAACCAATTGTGATTTAAGCTAATGACCACAAACGCAAAACAGCTCCAACAACCTACAAGAAAGTGTATAAAAAATGTAAGAAAATTCTGCATTTTTCATTGGTCTCCACGACAAAATTTGATTCGTTCACTTTTTTTTCCAACTTTTTTCCGCCGTTCGTGAGCTGGTTGCTTTTTTTCTGTACACACAACGCCACGCAATCCCACCCAAAAACTCGCCTCTCTCCGCTCTCTTCTCTCCTCGACTTCTCGCCTCTGTGCTCCTTTGTTGTGTTGGCCGTGATCCTTTTGGCCAGGATTCGGTGCGGATGAACGCATTAAATATGCAGAAAAATAAACTAACACACACTCAAGGAGGTCTACCGCAGTTAACGACTGTCCTTCATCCTTGAGTTTTGTAATTATAATTTGAAATATAGAAGATTTCATTGACACTGTCAATTGCTTTGATAGGTCATAAATTTAAAACAATTTCATATGGAAAAAAATTACTATTAATGTGGATGAAAAGTCAGGGGAGAGCGACAGTTAACGAGAGAGAAAGTTCACCACACACAATCAAAACTAAAGAATGTTAGCCAAAACAATTATGACAAAAACTATTCTAGTAACTAAACTTTCTCCATTCAATTTAAAATGCCTCGAAATTTTAATTCAAATCGGAGTAAATATTTTTTTATGTACAACAGTGCGTATGATTAACTTGGCTAACCCGCGTTGGCCTTTGGCCTCCGTTCAGTGTGTGGTGAAACCCAGTATTGCCACAAAAACGTCCCAGTATTTCCTGCCAGCTGCAGTGTGCTCTCTCAGTCGCTCACTCGCGCGCTCTCGCTCTTTTATTTCCCCAATGTGCGCGTCTGTGTGTGTGAGTGTTACAACAATAGTGGCAGCATGCAACATAATTACAACTCAACTTCAACTTTACACTTAGACGACAAGCGAAGCTCGCTAGAGAAACAACAAATGTCGAGCGCCGCTGAAGTGTTTAACAAAAATAAGGAATACACATAAGTGATTAAAATCCATAATTAATGTCTTTCTACCGAACAGTTTTCAAGTTTTTTAAGTATATGAAATTCAACCAAAGCCTTGTAAATAGCCAACAAAATACCTAAAGAACAAGAACGCTTTTATTATTAAAAACAAAACAACAACAGCAAATAAAACCAAATTAATTAACTCAACTAAGGAAAGCCATAAACAACAAACAACGAACGAATAGACAACGCCGTTTACACAGCAACCTGATAGAGAAATGCATGTAAGTTAAACTAAAACAAAAAAAAAAAAGGGTATTTCGAGTTGTACCGAATGACTAGTCTTATGTACTGCAAAGTCAACGAATCAACGAAGCAACAACATCAACAGTTGCCCCAGACAATGACGAACAATGGCCGAGAAATTGCCACAGCATATAAAGCAAACTTAGTCCCTGTGTTCTCTCTGTTGTGTGCAGTTTACTTCTCTTTTGTGGCTGTTACTGCTCTGTTTACTGGGCAATAATGAATAGTAAATGTGGGTGGTGGGTGGTGGGTGGTGGGCGGTGGGTGTTGGGTGTTCGGTAGTGGGTGGTCCTTCGATGGGCGTTAAATTTAATTAAAAGGTAAACTAGTAGCAGACAGCAACAGGCAGTCAGTTGGAATCGATTTTCCTTTTCACTCGATTCACTTGGCAAATGGCGAACGTCACTAGGCAACAACAAAACGAATTGCAGGAATGGGATCGTATCGGATGAGATGGAATGGGTTGTGGATGGGTATTTTGCCCTACAGACAAATGATGGTAATGACGACACACAAGCACCCACACACACACACACACACACACACTAGAGCACTAATACACTCGCCAAAATGGACGTCATAAATGTTTGACAATGCACACGGGGCGTATGAGTAATGGCAGTGAGCCCACAATTGGTAAGGGGCTTTGTTGTTTGGATACAAGTGGGCGTGGATGTGTGGGCGTTCTGTTGGCTGGTTGGACATCGCTGAAACAACTATCTATTGACACTGTATCCCCCACTCATTTTCTCCTCCCCCACCCTCCCATGTAACCAACATTTTGTGGGGGTCAATGGGTGCATGAAATTGCTTTTTATGCTTCGCTGTCGTCGCTCGCCCTTCTCCCACTTTCACCCCCTTGGCCACGTCCATTGAACATATTCAATGCGCCTTGTTGGGCCAACTTTTAGCTACGTTATACCCTATATTACACCCTCCCGTTGACAGGTTTTGTCGCTTGCATTTGTTCGCCGTTAATTGCATGGAAATTGTGCGCGCAATTGAAAAAGTTGAACAAGCCAAACGACAAAGTGGCATTGTTCCAGCTCGCCTTTTCCGGGAAAGCCCACAGATATCCTTTTCGACCCAGTCAATGACTTGTGTTCGCTGGCCGGTGCTGCAACTATGAATGAATAAGTGCAATTATGGGCTCTAGGACCATGAATCAAACGAAAGGCGGCTAGCCGCGACTGTAGAATGGTCATTAGTCAGCAGGCTGGTCGGTAAAAAAAAAAAAACCCATAAGACGTTCCATTTGGCAGGCAGCCGCAAAAAGTCACCAAGTCATTGCCTCGTTTATAGTTTTTGGCTGCAGCAACAACTAGCGTGGCAACTTGGCCACGTTTTCTTTTATGGCTCTATTGGAGTGCATAAGTGTGCGTGTTTATTTGTTTGTGTCCTGCGAGTACTACAATAGTGCAGTGCATTGCACCCGTTGGCTCGAAATGGCTGGCGCCATGAAAATTCGCTCGCCAATTCAGTTATCTGCATAAATTTCGAGCGATCTCCATGGGCGGCGTGACGTCACGGAGACTGAAATACATACATATACTGCTCGATAAGGAAACCCCCCGTTGACAGGTGATGTCAGTTGATAAATGACCCAGTTCATAAACGAGCAACCAGTTGAAGCTTCGCCCTTTCAGTTGGTCAACTAAATGCAAAACTATGAAACGTGTCTCGCAGGGTTTTAATTTAGTGTAAAATTTAAGGAGTTGGAATTGTTTTTACGGGAATTAGATGGTAGGAATGCAATGCTTGCTTTGCTTTTGTGTTCTTAAGAATTCAAGTTATTAACATTTATTTAATCAGTATTGCAGGGCTATTACTTTCTTTTGTCAACTATTCTAGACTTCTTACTTTACATGTTTCACATTGATATAAGTCGGCTTTAAAACAAAACTCTTAGCACACGGATTAAAGTTTTCATGTGACTGAATATTTAAACCTACAAATAAAAGTTTTAATTTCACTCAAATTTGAATAACACAATGCATTCAACTTTATTTACCATATTCCGACTTATAAATAGTATCTATCTTTGACGATTTGATAAAAAGATTTATGCCTGCATATTTTATTCATTTCGCTTTCGATTGTGTTTGGCCATTTAGCATTTTGACCTTTGCTTGATGGCTTTCTTGTGTTGCTGTGCACTTTGACGGCTCTGTGCTCATTTTCCAAGCTTTTCCAATGTATTTCCGATGAGGTTTCCCTTCTGCTGGGCACATTGCATTGTTGCCGCTTTTGTTGCTGATTGCGATGGCTAATTGAAAGTGTCAATTATCAGCCGGGCAGGAGCAAAGGCAGAACTATCAGCAGCAGTGGAAATAGTAGTTGCATTTGCTGGCAGTGAACTTTCACATTTGTGCCCCTGCACGGCCATGTGTTGGTGAGCCATAAACAGCCATACCCTGTTCTATGGCCCGCGGGGCGTATGCGTAATGTGAAATAACCTTGGCCAGTGGACAAGGAATGCAGAATGTGCACCCGCACCCCTGGATTTTTCATTATTATTATAATTCATCCTTGTGCCTGATAAGTTTTCCCTCTGCCCTGCTTTGGGGTTTTCCATTGCTGCGCTTTTTTTTTCTCCTGCCTTAATAACTGCCATTGTGGTTGCTGTTGTTGTTGTTGTTGCTGTTGGTTCTTAGTTCGCGCGGTCAGCGCATGAAATTTTCTATCTACTGCGAAGCAGGTGGCTGGGAAATTCATAGCGGGAAATTCCTCGGAAATTCGCTCACTGCTCAGCAGTTTAATACTGGCGGCCTCAAAAGCGCGCGCATTAAGTCGAAGTTCGTGGTGAAATGTTAACCGCTCTCTCTCTCCTTCCTTCTCTCCTGTGAGAGAGAGCTCAGTTAATATGCAGATTTTTGTGTTTTTCTCGCTTTATTTGTGAAGTAAGGCCAAAAGGAAATTGTTAACAGACCGTGCCATATCAGGCACTTTGATCCATTGATTGAAGAGCCACAAGATTGATTTCTGATATTAAATTTGCTCCTGCCAGGCTGTAATCGGTCCTACGTTTTTAGCTCCCTGGATGTCCTGCTCCTTGGTCGCCCATAAAGCAGCCACTTAATCCCCACAACCCAACCCAAACATCCAACGAAACCATCAATTTTGCATGCCACGTTGACGCTGTTGTTGCAGGCCGTACTGCATCTGCTGCATTATCAATTCATGAGCTCCCGCTGAAACACAAGACACGATACGCCATACACCATACACCATACGTACCAGATACAAGATACACGCCATCGCCGGAGGACCTCTGTGGATGGCAGCATAAAGCAGGCCCATAAACACCATGGAAGCTGGATTTTATCTCGCTTGAACTACATAAGTTATAGGCCAAGAGGGGGTTGCAGCTGCACAGGCAGAAATCAAAGGGTTAAAATCATTTTGAATATTAGAAACCAGAAACTGCATTCTTCATAAAGTAAGGAAACAGTAAAGAAATTATATATATGAATAGAATTTAGATTTAAATCTTATCATTGATTAGTAGTTAGTAGTGAATTCGAAGTGATTAAGCTGTCAAAATATTATGAAAAATCATCATTATTTAGGACATTGACTTAAGATTGCTCAGTTCTATTGACATTTTGAAAGAACTCATTGTTCAATTTAGCAGCAACTTTTTTTATTATAATATAAATCAAGTGTAGAATTTTTCTCGCCCTGTAAATATGCGAATTTCTGCTGTACATGCCCCAAAGGATGCGTCATAAAGCAGCAATAAATACACATTCATAAAAGAAAACAATCGCATTTTGCATTTAGTTGATCATTTGACATGGATTTTAATGTCACACCAATACAATTTGATTAAAAGTGTGTGTAAAAAGTTGACAAACTTCTCCATGAAGTTTTATTACTTTACGAGTGGAAAATTGTTTGCAGTGAAGGCCGGGGCCATAACCATTGGCCATTTAAGTCGGACATCTCTGACCTGCTGTCTCTGCTGCAATATTCATGCAATCAAGGCACCTGCTGCAATATGTTGCCCAAGTTGGTGTTCACCTTATCCCGGTTGCTGCTTTCAAATGGGATTAGAGTTCGATATCCTGTTTGCCGGGCATTGGGCCCACTTTATTTTGCGCACTCTGCTTGACGGCTTTTAATTACGATGGCTTGGATTGCTTCCTGGCCCATTGAATGCTAATTTCGAACGCCTTTCAGGCGAAGGAAATGAGGCACATGAAAGCATCTTTTGCTCCCCTGCTACTGAAGTGTCTGCTTCCGGTTGCACTCTGCACTCTTCCAACGGGTTTGCCTATATAAATAGCCGTCTCGGCCTCTTCCCCCTTTCGCCTGACACCCGCATCCCCATCCCATCGGCTCTTCCGTCTGGCCAGGCAATCTCCCATTTTGCGTTAGTGCCAGCGAGAGCACTGAAAAAAAAAATAAAAGGGGAAACAAACTTTAAATTTTAGGTAATAGAATATATATATATACATATATATATATAGTAATATATCTTTCAAAACAGATCAAATTAAAATTTGTGTTAGTTCTTAGTTAGGTAGCGACATTTTAGATTTTAATGTGTTATATTTTTCTCGCAGCGTATTTGTGCATGGCCTCATATATATTTTCGCATTTTGTACGTGCGTCACGGTGTCAACCGCATTGCCCCGTCGCCCCTCCTTGCTTCCTGGTGTAGCCGTATCCTTCACGGCACCCTCCATTTGGCCAAGGGACGCGCCGGGTTTTGCGGCTGGTTGTTTGCCCTGGCACGTTGATGGCCATAAATACAGTTACATATGTTTGCATTGCGGCCAGATACTGACCGACCCGGCATCTCGTTTGGACCCCTTTTTCACCTCCTGCCCAGTGCCACCCACTTCTGCCTGCTCATCTCGTTAAAATTCTCATTTCCTACTCGCTCACTTTTTGTTTGTATTTTAAATTTCGTATTGCATTTAGTTTACGAGATTTAATTAAATGTTTCATTCGCCATGAAAGAGTTTGGCATTCATTCCCGGGCAAATAAATCGGTTAAAATATTTAGCGAATTTTTATTGCTTCAGCTTAAAACGATTTAAAGAGATACTATGAATTTCAATACAGATATAGAGAAGAAAATATGTATTCATATTTCGTTGATTTATCAAAGCTATGATAAGCAGAAAAGTAATGGGTTCGGGATAATTGCATGGCTCTTTTAACTTATGACATATTTATGCTTTTAAAAAAATCTTTCAGGAAGTTAAACCAAAATTCCCTTTAATTGATATAGCTCATTCCCTCTTCCTCTCTTCTCTTCATTGCAGTGCTAAACAGCTGTGGGCTACTAACTCCCTTTCAACCGAGTGGCCTGCAATTCGAAACGATCTCAACGCAAAAATGGCACTGCAACGCACTGGGCAGCAACAGCAACAAAGGACGAAACTAACTCGACACGGGCTGCAGCAACAACAACAACAACAGCAATTAGAAACAACAACTAAGGCCCGGCAACGATATAGAGCGTTGGGAAAATGAAACAAAAACCAGAAACGAGTTTTCCACTCAAATTTGCATTCAGCCAAAGAAATACAAAGGTCTAAGGAAGGAGGAAGGAACCGACACAAACCAACAAACCAACAAACAAACGCAGCACAATAAGAAAGTCGCCAGTGAAAAGGGGTCAGAGGGCATACACACGCACACAGACACACACAAAAGACTCGGAAGAAAGAAAAAAAACAACACAGGAGCAGACCGCAACACAAATACAAGCATAAGGAGCGCATAAAACACAAAACACATTCAACACACGGACACAGAAGGACGAAGAGTGCATTGTGAACAATTTTCAACGAATTTCCAAAAGTCTACAAAGTAAAATAACTAACAAGCGTTCATTACGAATAACAAAGGAAACCATAATATTTGAAATTTGCTCTGTGATTTTCTATCGGAAATGGTTTAGTAATCCAAATAATAATAATAATAATAGTACTATTTAATAACAACGTATTTATAAATACTGCAAAACTGCATTCCAAGCAACCAAACCATAGAAAAGTTTATCAAATCCCCCAAGAAAAGCTTTAAACTCAATCGAAAACGTAAATCAACAATTTCTATAAATATTATCAAGCAAAGTTTATTACACTGCGACTAATTAGACCAGCTAACGTTACTCGAAAACATACTTCGACCACAACCACAATTCCACCAAAGGACATCGCCACACCGGAGCCATGGACGAAATGCCCGACCTGTCGCACCTCACGCCCCACGAGCGGATGCAGATCGAGAATGTCCTTATGCGACAAAAGCAGGAGGAGGAGAAGCAGAATGAGATCATGCGGTGAGTTCGGTAGCCATATACAGTGAATTCAGATACATTCAGATCTTCCAACTCTCGAGATACATTTCGTTTCGAGACAGAAATGGCTTTCAACTAACAAGCATGTGCTCTTTGGTTGTTAAAAGAACAAAAGGAGTCTCTCTGTCTCAATTTTATGTATTTATTCATTTCTATTAATAATCACGAAGGTTCTGAAATTATTTAGATTTTCTTAAATGATTTCATTAAAGCACGCAACGCTGAATCTTATTGCTTATTAAATACACATTATTTACAAAATCTTATTATGATGATGAATCTTAATGAACTTGTTTGTTTATATCATTCTGTAACATCTTAAATTTGTTTAAAGCCTTACATGCTAAGCCCTGCACATGTTTTCCTCATCCAAATCTCTTTCTAATACCAATTGCATCCTTGCATCTTGATCCTCCTGCAGGCGCAAACAGGACGAGGTGGTGACGCTGGAAATGCAAATCAGACAGCGATCCGAGCAGCAGAAAAAGGCCGGCGTCGAGCTGGATGCCACCTGTCACATATGCCTTAAGACCAAGTTCGCCGATGGAGTGGGCCACATCTGCCACTACTGCAACATACGCTGCTGCGCCCGGTGCGGCGGCAAGGTGACGCTTCGCAGCAACAAGGTGAGAGTTGTACCCAATCCCATGCCCCCCAGCGTCTGACAGCTCCTTTTGGAATCACTCCTTGGCTCAGTGTCCTGCCATTTGGGTTTGCCCACTCGTTGAAACGCGCAAGGCAGCGGATAAATGTTCTTTTTTCGTAAAGGGTGTCGGACTTATTTTCCGCCCATTGACAAATAGCACAACGCTGGTGCCAATATTACTGGCGACCCGGCTCCCGCTTGGCTAAGCAGCCATCACTCATACGCCCCATTGCCACATCGACATTGAATGGGATTGAGTGGCATCGCCATAGGCCACCGCCGCTTGTTGCCAACTGCTGTCCCCAGTGACGCGTTGTCCTCATGAATAACTGCTCCTTGTCGCCTTGTAGTCCGCTGGATAATTGGGCGATGGGCGGGATCGAGTGGGTGAGCCGTGGTATGGAGCCAGGACACTTGTGCCCTTCTCTCCATCCTGGCGCCTCTCGATTCGACACTTATAATTTAGAAATAATTTCCAGTTTCATACGACGCCTCTGGTCAAGGATATGAGATGACGTTCTTAGATTCAGAATATACTAAATTCCATGCAAGAACTGAACATTTAGTCAAGGATCCTTTAAAGAGCGTACATTCTTTTTTCTTTTCTTATATTCTTAGCTGTATAAATTAAATGCTAAGAACATAACTAGATGGTTACGATTATTTCGTGGCACCTTAACCCGCAGCCTTGATGGCAGGAAACCTTATGGTGGCATTGAAGAAAGTCTCTTCCGAATTGCTTCCTTGAAATCCACCATGGCAACCCTTCGCTCCTCTCGTGCATTGCATTTCAATTACACTTTTTCCAATTTTTATTTTACTCAGTGAACCGATTCCTCGGTTGTTTCCACCCGCTTTTCTTTCTCGCTGGCCAGGCTTATCATTTTCTGGCCGTGCTGCCAAACGTTTTTCCGTTGAACTGCTGCCAAAATGTCACACACAAACACACACACACCCACTTACACAGGGGAACCGAAAAGGGCAGAGTTGTGGACTTTGGGGTGGGTCAGAAGCGAAAGCCAGGACGCAAAATGAAACTAGATGGGCCAACAACTCGGAACAAATGCCAAATGGAATTTCAATTTGGCTGTGACACGGTGGGGTATCTTCACCAGGACTCTGTCTTGGATCTGAAGGCGCGGAAGATGAGCGACAGGTGGATCCAGCGGTACCGCTGGCTCTGTCGTTCACCCTGGAACGGAGCCACCAATTCCACGTTGCTGAATCCTGCAAAGTATTCTCTCTGCCCGCGCTCCACGTAGGTGGTCATGAAGATATTCCCACTGAGAACATGGTACAATCTTCTAAAATAGTACAGCAATGTGGTATCAGAACCGCCCAGTGCTCCTCCTCCTTCACTGTCCTCGTCGCTATCCGCCGCAGATTCCTCCAGTTCAAACTGTATGCCGTTGAGACCCAGATTTAGTAACTCGTCCATGGCAAAGCCTGGTCGCAAATTTGAAAGCGTTGCAAGTGCACGTGTAAATTCCCCGGAGAGTGCTGGAGTTGTGTATGTGTGTTCAAATGATTGAAGCACCTGGGTAGACTAGATTGACCTAAACTTTAAGATGTATCAGAAAATGGTACGTTAAAAAAAGGAATTTCATGTGAAGTTCAATGTTTCCCTTTCATCTCGGCTATAATTTTTAGATATAAATAAATTCAAGAATATTAGTTGTCCTCCCTGTACATGGCCTTAAATTTTTAATATGATACAAAGACATCATGCTTCTTAATTGTGCCTTAATGTAATTCTAATGTCCTTCCCACATTCCAGGTCATTTGGGTGTGCATACTGTGTCGCAAGAAGCAGGAGCTGCTCTCCAAGACTGGCCAGTGGATCAACAAGACGGCGGCACAACAAGATGGTTTCATCCGACGCATCGAGCCGGATGGGAGCAGCGTGAGTAGATGTGCCCGCCATGGACAAGTTTCCTACTTGAAGGTTTTATTGTATCCGACAGGACATCTCGCAGCATCCCATCGTGGATCCGCACGACACCACGGATAAGCGGCCTAAGCTGGAGAGGACGCGGAGTGCCGCCGAGAAGGAGAACCTACCGATGCAGCGGGCGGGCAGCATGCTGAGGCGTCAGTACTCGCAGCAGGAGCAGCCCACGAATCGTCGCCTCTCCGCGTCCGACAGTGGAATGGATCCCGTTATGAGTCCTGGCCAGCAGATGCAGCACCATCAGCAGCAGCAGCGAGCTCGGATGCAGCCGATGAATCCGCAGCAGGCACAGCAGGGATACGGCATGCAGCAGCAGCAACAGCCCAGATCAGGTGGCGCCTATCCCGATGATGACCCCAGATACTATCAGGTGAGTGCTCCGAAAATAAACTCACTAAATCATACAGACAGAGGATATTAGTATAATTCACTATGGTATTAACACGTAAAATTGTTTTATTACAGGGTGAACTCGATGGCCTGATGAGGCAGCATCCCCACTTGGCGCATCCCAGTCAGGTACAGCCGCAGCATACGCCGCAGTCGCATTCGCAACAGCAGCAATCTCAGCACCAGCAGCAACATCTTATGCCGCAACAACATCGCCCATCGCCGCAGCAACATTCCCAGCAGCAGCAGCAGCAGCAACAACACTCGCAGCAATTTGCGGCCAGGCAGCAGCAGCATCAGCAGCAACAGCATC
The DNA here is from genome assembly GCF_000001215.4 of Drosophila melanogaster. Lineage (NCBI taxonomy): Eukaryota > Metazoa > Arthropoda > Insecta > Diptera > Drosophilidae > Drosophila > Drosophila melanogaster. The sequence continues at coordinate 17,905,312 of NT_033777.3, read as the reverse complement.
AGCAGCAGGTGCAGCAATCGTACCACGCCCAGATCCACCAGCAGCCGCAGCAACATCCGCATCCCCACTCGCAGCAGCAGCAGCACCATCAGCAGATGCAACATCAGCATGGCCAGTCAGTGCCGCAGATGGGCGGCTACCAGAAGCCACCACCTCTGACTCGCAACCTGACCATCAGCGGTGGTCATGCGATGGACTCCAGTGCCTACAGCCAGCAACAGCAGCAGCAGCAGAGGCGCGCTCTCGCAGGATCGCAGTACGCCTCGCAGCAACAGAGATCATTCAGCAGCTCCGAGGAGGAGTTCCAGCACCAGCTGTTGGCCGCCCAGGGCGCGGTGACGGTGACCGCGGGATCGGACTATGACGGTGAGTTGAGACGTTTTGTCCAATTCGCATCCAGCTCCTCCCTTCTCTATCTCTGCTCTATCTCCCTCTGAGATCTCTGAATGTCTCTATCCTTCGATCCCTGTCTCCCTGTCTGTATATCTATATATTCGTATCTATCGCTTCCATACTTTCCGCTCTGAGTATCCCGCAAGGCAATGCCCCAACTTCCAAATCCAAGTTAAATTTTCCTATATAATTCACTATCTCTCTCTCTCTCTCAATGTAAAACTATCTTTGACTCGCTCGCTCTACAAAATCCAATATCCAAATCCAAAAAAAAAAAAAAATCGTTAAAAGCTAACTTTCGAAAATGTAGCACTATATCTTGTCTCACATTGGTGCGTTGTCTTTTTCTTTAACTCGTTTTTGAGATTCAATATTCGATGTTTTTTCCAAGCCAATTCAAAAATTCTTTAACTTCTGTTTGCCTCACATTTCTGTGTTTCGTTTATCGGTGTACATACTTAATTTTTCAATGTCTATTAAACTCATCTTATATGTTAGCGTTAAGCTTAATTTAAGGCCTTAAGTTCGATTTAAGCTGGATAAGGAAACCCCCAAAATGTGCGCTTTGCTCCAAAATGAAAGTTTAAGCTGCTAAAACTGGAAAAGTTTTGCCAAACATTTTCCCCGCAAAGGGAGAAACGCAACTTGCATGCCGGGAGCTATAAAAATAGAGAGCACACGCCCACTCACACACACACACACTACACACACATACAGTAGCACTCATGCCGTTTTGGTGGAAAAGCGAGGAAAACTGAGGAAAATCTTGGGCAAAAAAGAGCGAAAGGCGAATGGTGAGGAATGTTTTGTAGCGGAAACATTTCGTTGCGCTTATCTCGGGGGCACTTGATTCGGCGCTCGACAACAGGCAGCGAATGGAAGGGAAAATCTGAAAAGAGGTGGCGGAAAAGCGCTGTCGGTGGCTGGTAGGCGATGGGCGGTTGTCGGTGGTCGGTGGGTGGTGGCTGGTGGTCGAGTGCACAAGAAGGTGCCGAGGAAGCGGCGAAAGTAAAAATAAATTGTTTACAGAGAGAAAAGGCGAAAAGAGCCACCGCCAGCGAGACAAGTGCGCACTCCTGGACGCTGCCGCATACTTTCACTTGCTTTTCACTGGCCGTTAAATGCAATCAGCATAAATTATATGCCAGTGCAAGGCAGGAAGGTTGCACACAGCTGACCCGAAAACACATTTTCCAACGGGGAAGGCAAGCGAAGGCAGCTTGGCGAAAAAATTGGTAAAATGGGAAAAATGCGGAAAAAGGCCGAGTGAGCAGAGCCTTTCCTATTTGGCAGCCACCACAAAACATCAAGAAGTTGGCCAAGCAGCTGCACTTGCCTGATGATGTCGAGATGGTTCGGGGACTTTTCTGTCCCAAAGAGGGGGTGGCATTTCCTACTGTGGAGGGGGAGGGGGTGTGTTGGTACACTCGGCTTCCTTCTGCTCTTCATGTTTTGAAAGATGCCGGCGACGTTGTCAAGTGCGATGCTGGCAAATTTATTATCCTAATTAGAAAGTTTCTTGTTGGCACTTGCTGCAGTCGTGCCACCCTTAAGTTCCCCCTCATGCACTCGAAAAAATAGCCTGCAAAATTGATCAATCATCACAGGTATTATTTTGCCTAATATAAGAAATCATCATCTGATTATTGAGCTTACTGCTCATGGTTCTCTTTACAATCCTAGACTTATATATAAGTAACTTCCAGTAAAACAGTATTTTTTATAGCCATGTCCTTAACGTTTCTAGATACCTAACTTAGAACTTGGTGCTAGTATAGTTCGTAGCAAACATTTTTCTTAAAGTGTACCCAGATTTCTCTTCGTTTATTTTCTTGTAGTCATTCGGTGGCAGTGCAACATGCGGCGCTTGGTGATTTAAATTTTTTATTGCTGCACATTAGCGCGCAAGTTTCTGGCAAGCATGTTGCACTTATACCGCCCACCGCTTACCGCCCCCACTCAACTCCTTCTGTCATTTTCAATTTTCCAACAAACTAGCATATAATAATTATTGATTTCAACTTTGGCCCCAGGCTCACTCCCAGTCCAAGTGTACTTGTGGCCCATGGAGTGTGGCATAAAATTAGGCGCACCAAAGTTACAGACCCACTGACAAGCCACCCATCCACCAGCTGCACCACCCACCTGATCTGGTGTGCAACCACAGCGATAACCAGGTGGCAAAACTTATGTCTGCATCCCGTAAATTAAATGCCGAAATGCAGCAAAGTGATAAAAGAAATCGAAACTGGAACCGAGACCGTGTGGCAAGTGAAAGTCTCAAGGGAAATGGAGAAAGTGGGCGGGTGTATGGTGCACTGGATGGACGCCATGTGGGTCCTGTTGTGGGTGCAGTTGCACTATGAGTTTTCCACCACAGTTGTGGCACGGAAAACTCACCATATTGGCTGCTAGTTCACAATGGTCACGGTAATACCACCAGACGTCATGCGTTGGAATTTCCCGTCGAAAGAGTCGCTTGGAAAATTCCCACACACCATCGCGTTGGATTGGAGCGCATGCGCTGAACTTTCGTCCCCCTCTTCGTACCCCATTTGTTGTTTTTACATCCACTTCCATGGCGGTGGGCGGTGGGCTTGTGGGCGGTCAAGTGGGTGGGCGGGGCAGAGAGCAGCTGATGTTGGCGTGAAGCGCGCGTAAACCCACAAAAAGTTTTGCTTAACCCGTGATTGAGGAAACTGAACGGATCAGAATTAAAAATACAATGAATAGCATTTATTAATCTTATTGAAGGAGTATGGTTATAAACTTGCCTATTAAAATACATTTTCAAATTAAAGTTTAATGTTATAAATATCTAATATTGATGTTGATCTTTGTACATCTAATGTATATATATTATTTTTAAGACTGGCCTTCATAAAACATGCATTTAAAGTATATTAAAATCAAAAAACATTTTGGCAAGAGTTTAGTTTGATAATTTATAGGATTGCTAATTTATAGGTGCTCAAAAGAATGCAATGAATTGGTAAAAATTTTATATTGCATAGTTTTGGACAGCTTGTTAAGTGATTTAGGAGCAATATTTATTCCTCTATTGCTTTAGTTGATTGAAGTCCACAAAACTCCGTTAATAATATTAAAAACGGCTCGTTCAATGCCCATAAATCTTCCCAAAATAGTTAGCAACAACATCGATCTGCGTCACATTAGCCACTTTTGGCTTTTTGCCCTCCTGTTGTCCTGTTGTTGTCCGAATGGAGTCCTCTTCCCAGTTCGGGTTTTCCCTGCCAGCGACGTCATTTCATTCAGTGCCTCTTTTAGTTTCGCCGATTTTTGTGCAGCGTCATGGTCCTTACTACAGCCAGCAAAAACAACGAATGCACTGCCACTTGCAACGGCAGTGTTAGCCATCCGTCGCTTCAGTTACCAGCTTTTCCGCATCCAGCACGCGCAGCACCGCCCACTGACCCGCCCACCGTCCATCACCCACCGCAGCGCCCGCTTTGCTGGAAGGCAAAGACAAACACGTTGACTTTGCCACAGAGATTCGCCTTGAAGGTGGCAAACACAAACAGCAACACACACACACACACACACACACACACACACGTGTACACAGGAAAAACGCGCTGACCCTAAGGTGGGCGGTGGGTGGTGGTTGGTAGAAAGTGGGCGGTGGGTGGTAGCAGCAGCTGTCAATGTTATCGCTGCTGGCTGCTGCGTCGACTGAGGCAGCGGCAGCGGTGTTGGCCACGCGCTTAACTTTATTTTTAGTTCGGCACTGGAAGCGCCATGGGAAAGTCGACAATAGCAACAACAACACGACTGGCCGCCGTGTAACATTGTTATTGGAAATGTGTTGTAGGCTCCCACAGAAACAACAACGATGGCAGCCGAGAGAGAAAGAGAGTAGGCGCAAGGGAAAGCGAACGGCAGCGTAAAGTGAAAATTCCATTGAGATTTTTTATGAAATCGAAACGAAATTAGTTTTCGATGAACTTTAAAGGCGAGTAAACAGCCGCAGCGGTACCGCTCGCAAAATTCGCACGTGTGTCGCAAACGGAAAAAAATAGAAAAAAAAAATATTCTACTACCCATAATATAAGCAAAATTACGTTTGCTGGAAAATCGGAAAATACCCGCTAACGAAATACGAGCGAAAAGCGCAAAAAGCCCACGAGTAAGTGAAATCGAAAGCGAAGCGGGCGGAAAACGAAAGCCAAACTCTGTGAAATGTGAATGTCGAGTTAAAAATAACCTTGGTGGGAAATTGTACAAGCCAAAAGGAGGAAAAATAGGCCCGAGGAAAAGCCTGACATGTGGCTGTCGGGCGAGGAAAGCGGAGAGTGCGAAGTGAGAGCGGTGCCAGTTAAACAACATAAAGTGTACTTAATTGGCCCTGAAGCATAAATAATTGAGAGCTTGGCATTGAGCAGCAGCCAAGGCTAATTGGTCAGCTTCCGAAGTTGCAAAAAAACAAAAAACCAATAACTACGCCAAAGAGTGAAAAATTTAAATAAAGCTCAAATAAATTGCAAACAAAGTGAAAGTGTTTAAAAACAAAAAAAGGTAACCACGACCTTGAAGTCTCTTTAAATCTGCCTAATTGAGCGAAAGCGTACCCAACAACCAAGGCGAAAAAAGGCAAACAAATTTGCTCTCGAATCAGTCAATCGACTAACAATACACTGCGCAAATTGTGGCGCCCAACTGACGCTTTTGCATTTGGCCAACCACCCGAGCCACGAGCCACTCAGTGAACCACTAAACCGCCCTTCCACCCACCTATTCCCCCCCCCCTCCTTCACCCGTCCACCTACGACCCCGAACCCAAGGCACTCACATGGAGGGCCTAGAAGCCCCACCCTCTTAACCACCCAACCGCCCATCCACACACACACACAATTGCAAGAGAAAAAGCGGAGGCAGCAGCAACTTAATATTATTGTTTTATTTTTTGTTTCTTTTTTTTTGTTTATTTGCCATTTTTGTGTTGGTTAGCAGGTAGAAGAAAAACGCTCGATTTGTTTACTGTACTGCCACGCAATCCTTGTGTGTGTGTGTGTGGTGTGGGTGGCTTTGGGTGGTTTCATGGTGCTCATTGGTGCCACCTGAGCCCCAACGTATGTGTGAGTGTGTGTGTGTGAGTGGGTGGTTGGCTTACATGCCCAGCAATTTGTACCACAAATTAAGCAACGGCCCAAACAAACCAAAATTTCAATAGCAAGCAAATCTGTAAATAAGAAAAAAGCAAAGTCGTAAAATAAAACAAAGGAAATCCTGCGCAAATTACTGGCATATGGAAATATAACTTCAAAACGAGTGTACCTCAAAAAACTGAAATAAAATTCTAAAAACTCAATAAAGCAAAGCTGACTTTTGAGGTGAGTGTCAGTTGCAGTTAGTCAAGCTTCTCTTGAAGTGCACCCACAACAGCTACAACAATCACAAGAAAACCAAACAACAACTGCCACACACACTCACATCAACGAACCACATTCAAGCCACAATGAAAATGCTTAGATAGCCAAAAAGTTGAATATTTAAATATGCAAAATGCAAATAGATTAGCACCCAGCGTACAGAAATGCTTATGGCCAAAAAAAAAAAAACAATCAGTAACAAAAGCAACTGGAATTTGTCGACAAAGAATGCAAAATAGCCACTTTTGGGTAGATGCCAATAATTAAGTTTCCCTTGGTTGGGTTCGAATTAAAATAAAACTTGAAATTTTAATTGAATTTTATTACAATTCCGCTCAGAACTAATTTTCGTAGAAACTTTAATCCTATTAATAAAAGTAGTGCTTAGTTAATGCTTAAGTTAAAATGTTTAATGTCAGTCAGAAGTTTACAAATCAGTAAAGAAGTCATTTAACATATAAAGTATTAATCAGTATCAGTTGAAGTAGCCATGCCCGTCTGTCCCTCTTTTCGTCTCTTAATTTTTTTCGAAAAGTAGGTTCCCAGTTTTAAAACAATTAATAAATTATTGCTGCAAGGGTGTATAAGTTTCGGTTTTCCGATGAGGGATATCATATCCTTTCGTTATTTACAAATATAACCAAGTGACAACATAGTGTTGCTGGGTTTGATTCAATTAAACAAGGCAGGTGACAACCCCTCAGTCAGTCACTTTCATTCGAACTCCATTGCACTTGGCCAAAACTAAAGTGCGCTTTATAGAGAGCTCTCGGTGTGTTAGTTACATGTTACAGCTTTCTTGTTAGCCGCAAAATGTGAATGTGTGTGCATTGTCGCCCCCCCCCCCTCCTCCAAAAACGTCCACAATACCCCCGCTCAAACATCCCGCCCAAAAACTGTGCAACAAATTTATGAAATGAATTACGTTTTCGATTAAACACACAAAATCAATAGCTCCTCGATGGGCAGTCAAAGTGAGATGGGGTCGAAAACTAAAATGGCAACCGCAACATCAACGCGAAATGTGTCGCATATGGGCGACCAGGCTGTGAATAAGTAAATATAGACCGCACTCCTGCGTGGGTGAGCTGGTGTGCGTGTGTATGTGTGCCGTATGCGTGTGTGTGTGAGTGTCACAGGACATATGAAACGCGTGTTTGTTTGGCTATTTTAAAATGCTACCAGACGAGGATCTTTGGGGAATGGGGCTGAATTTAATTAAATCGTTGACCAACACCAGTTGACGTTGATGTTGCCCGTTTGTTGTTCTTGTTGCTATTGCTGTCGTTGTTGTTGTTCCTTTTCGTCCTGCTAGTTGTTTGTTTGCATGTGCAACTGTGCGTATGAGTGACATTAATGCGAACATTGAGGCTGGCCCACGCGTAAAGTGCGTGCGTGTGTGTGAGTTTGTTTGTTTGTGCTGGTGTTTGCGTGCGCGCGCGTGTGTGTGTGTGTGTGAGTGTTTGCGTGTGCTTGTGAGCGCCCGTTTGCGGCCATTTGTGTGCTATTTATGCGCCTGCGTGTGTCTGTGTGTGTGAGAGTGTGTTTCGGAGCGTTGGTTTAAAAATAGCACAAGCTACGGCTGCTTTCTCCCATTTCTCCCGCTCTGCCGCCTATGATGATGATGATGATGGTGATGATTTTAGTGTCCTTTTGCCAGCCCAACGCCCATTACACCTACTCTCCCTCGCTGACCCCTCGCCCACAGACTCCTTATACCGCCTGTCAGCCAAAAGTGGCTTAAATTTATGGCCAAAAATATAAAACAGGAAGCACACACACACGCACACACTAATGTGAAATTTGTTTGATTTTTCGTTTCTTTGTTTGTTGCACAATGCGATGATTGTGCGCAGCCTTTCTCCACAACAACAACAATAAGTACAACAACGAACAGCAGCAGCAGCAACAGCAACAACAGCAACACTAACAACAATAAGAAAGGTCGCCAAGGGACAGAAATGACCGTGTTTTTGTATACATTATTGATTTTTGCTTTCTTTTCTTGGTCTTTTGCGCCTTTCACTTCCCCCCACCCCCCCTTTCGTGCCACAACGCCAGCACCGCCCCCTCTGCCTACCTTGAAGCAGATTGTGCGTGTGGTTTCTCAAATAATTTACTTTACTTTGGCTTTGTTTTACTTTCGTGCCTTCTTTTGTTTACATTGTTATCGCTGGGTCTTGCTGCCTTTATGTAATTTTTTCACTCGTTTTTATTTTCTTATTTTGTTCTTATTTTTATTTTACTTGCTTTTGTTTTGTTTGCCGTCGCTACAGCTGTTGTTCTCGTTGTTGTTGCCCATTATGCGCAAAATAAACGTTTTGTATCGTGACCAAAGTCAAATGAAAGTATGCCAGGGGTATGGCCCACAAAACTATAACTGTATGGGTGAGCGACTACGACTACGCTAGAATGTGTGTGTGTGTCTGTGTGTCTCGGAAAACTAGTTCTTTTTCGCACCCAAGGCGATTGTCTGAGTGAGTGCTGGCATGCTGTGTGTGTGTGTGTGTGTAAGTGTGCATTTGTTTTAAAGAAAATGGTTGAAAATGCGTTGCAACAACTTTTATTGCCTACTTTCAAGGGCGGCATATAAAACTGCTCTTTTTGTTGAGTACAAATACAAATGCAGCAGTAATGTAAGTTGGAAAGCTTTTAGTCGCTTATAAGCACTGGAAAGTTAAGTTATATACATTATGGCTAGCACGATAGTTATAGTTATTTAAATTTAAGGATATCATTAATTACATCTAATTGAAATCCCCACAGACTTATGTATAGAGTAAGCTAGTTAGTCTAAATCACATTTACCACTCGAACTCACCTTTGAAATGTTGTTTTCATATATTTTTCTCCACTCTTTCTCTCTCTCTGGTCTACCCTGAAAATGAAACACCAACCAACTTGCCCGCCACAAAAACCAAAATAAACCGAAAAAAAAAAATACCCAAAAAAAACCCCTTGAAAAATGTAAATGAAACCCAAAATAAACATCGAATAGCAGGTAATTTTGGCGGCGTTCAAGGTGTCCAAACCGTACTCTCGCCCGGCGATCTACAGATTCATGCAAATGTAAGCGAAAACAAAACAAATGATTAAAACCAGGCCCAAAGGCATTTAATGCGAATTTGAATTTGAATGTGTGTGTGTCTCTTCGATGTTATTGTTTCTTTTGAGTTTCCACGAACACGTGTCACAAGCGAAAGCAAGGAATGTACGATTTTCTTAGTTGTTAACTTTGTTTCCTTTGTTCGAGCACTATCGTCCCTCACTCACACTTTCTCTCACACACTCTCCACAACTTTCTCCTCCCCTAGAATTGTCTATAATAGCCAATAAGCTGGTGATGCGTTAAGCGTTTGTTTTTCGCTTCCGATTCAGATCTCTCGATCGTCACTTGAATACCTCAACCACTCAATCACACAACTATCTCTCTTTTTTCTGGCTGTGAACACACGTTATCGTTGCTGGACAACATTTTTTAAAAAAACACTTTTGAGATTCTTATATATTCGTTACTTTCTGCTTTTTTAATGTATCTTCTACGTTTTTAAATCTACCTGTAAATGTGAACTGATACGAAAAACAAAAAAGAATTTTGACAACACATGAAATCTTGGTGAACAATTTGCATGGATATCGTAACGCTGTTTCCCGTTTCCTCCTTACTTCAACCAGAATACTCACACTACCTTGAACACACACCCCAACATTCAGAACAGTCTACACTATGGGCCTATGGGCCAACAATTCCCCCAGTTTCCGATTTCTTCGAAGACTTAGCTTGTAACTTAATGCTCTTGCGACTTTTAGCCACGACAGATAAGTATTTTCATGCCTTGTACTTCTCCGAAAACCTTTTAAAAACCGGGCACTTACCACCCTGATTCATCTTCTCCCGGCCCCGGCACTCGTAGTTCTAGTCGTAGGTCTACTTATGATATTCGTACTACCCAATCTTAGCTTACTCCTGCAGCTCTTGTCGAAATTGTACGGTAATGTCGCGGATTTTTCGAAAATTTTCCATACTATATACATAGTTTTGATCTAAATCGAAAAGACAACATATAAATCTGTATCTGTAATAATGCATTTTAGTTCTCTAAAGCCATTTTATTTTGCCACAGATTTGTTTACCTAATAGAAGGCACAAACATAATAGTGAAAGCTACTGCATACACTCATTACAAAAGCCAATTAAATTCGAGTTAAAAATGCAACTTCACAAATTTAGCATAATATGTTTATTTTATGAAGTTTTCGAAAAATCAGGAACTTACTCCATTTTCCCCATTATATCGAACTCACAAGGCTGGATCCGAGCTGATCCACGAAACTAAGTCTTATATCATACGTATTTATTTGCTTTGAACTTTTGCTTTCTCAACCGATCGATTACCATTATGATTGTGTGCATTTGTTGAAACATCTGAAAAGGACAACAAACTATGGCAGGCAAGCGGCGCAGTCCCCTTCCAGGAATAATTAATCCAAACCGAACCCCCCTGAGACCTCAAGAAACCCCCAAAGACATCCCAGAGTCCCCTGAACCACCCCCAAAAAAATCCCGAAGAGCAAACCCCTAGTAGCGTTTATAGCCACACCCAATCAACATCTACCACCCCTACAGGCGGGCGCCTCCAGGTGCGCACCTCATTGGATCCGTGGCGCCAGCAGCGCAGCCTCAACGAACGGGATCTGCTCAGCAGCGGCGGTGGTGGTGGTGGTGGTGTCGGTGGTGCTGACTTCCGCCACCTGTCGCACGCCACCCAGCGGCTGTACGCCTCCGCCGATCAGCGGGATCGCTACGAGCTGCAGCTGCAGCACCGCGAGCGCCTGGAGCAGTATCCTCTCACGCGCACCGCTCGCCTGGACGTCCAGCAGCGCAACTCGCTGAACCGCAGCAACCACGAGCGGCAGTTCTCCGGCGGCGGAGCAGGCGTAGGGCCAGGAGGAGCGGGTGGTGGTGGTGCTGCTGGCGCTTACCGACGTGCCCCGCCCTTGGCAGCCGCCGGCGGCGGTGGCAGCAGCAGCAGCAGCACCACTAGCAGCAGCTACTATCCCCAATCGAAGCCGCAGATTGTGATTGGTCCGGGATCGGGCTACGATCGGGGATCGGGATCCATGGCTTCCATGGCATCGGCAGCGGCGGCAACAGCGGCGGATGCCCAGGGTCAGGCGGCGCGGAATAGCCAGCGTGGTGGTCTGCTGGGCGCCACGAGAGGCGGCGGTGGCAGCAGTTCCGTCAGTTCCACGGAGGCTGCCTACTGGGACGAACCGGCCACCAGTTCCTCCTCATCGGCGGCACAAGATTCGCGACGATTCACCGAGCGCAGAATAAAGAAGACGGTGCGTTTCGATGCCCACGACGAAGAGGCCTCCATATTGGCCAGCAGTTCACTGCCCCCAGTCACGGCAATCCTGCCCTCTACGGCTGTGGATGTGGGTGCAGCCACCATATTGAGCAGTGGAAAGAGCCTGGATGCCGTCGGAGTTGGTGGAGCTGACTGGTCGCGATGGGAAGCCGAGCGACAGGGTAGCCAGGACTCGGCCACCAAGGACTCGGGCATCGATACCAGCAGCACGTTCACCAGCAGCGAGGACTCGAATCGAGGAGATGGGCCCAAGGTACACACAGATCGCAGCTGGAGAAGAAAGATGAAAATATAACCAAGATGGGCAAGAATGCATTGTGTCTGTGTAGAGTCCTCTCTCTCTCTCTGTCTCTCTCTTTGTCTCTTTCTCCCCCTTTGAAGCCCACATTCCGTTTGTCTGTGTGGGGAGTAACCCCATGAAATCCAAAAAAAAAAAAAAAAAAAAAAAAGATATCCCACCAACTTTCTCTGTTTGTTGTTCTTGTCATGTCCAGAAAGTAACCATAAACCCCAGACCATAATCAAGCAATGATATCGTTTTTGGTTATCACTCCCAGCTCGCAACTAACTTCCAGCTATTGTGACAAACATCTTGACAATTTCAGCATACAACCTCACTTCAAAAACTAGAACCCAGCGATATTCGAAACCCACAAATAACCAATCTTGCATGCCCCAAAATAATCCGACTTTTTACAAACCTCTAAGTGTTGTGCTTGCATGAATCTCCACCAAAAAAAAAAACCAAAAATCCGAACAACCCCTTAGCACGCCCTGCATGATTGCTAAATGTCGTTAACCCACACCGTTTTTTTAGCATTCGAAATTTATATGATCCGTACCTCAGGTTGAGGTAACTCTTGAATCGTGTGTGTTCTCAAAACAAGTAGGAATACCAATAAAACTACTATGTATCTATATCTATGCGCTATGCCAACTATCCGTGATTGCGTAGAACATGTTCCTAGACTCTAAGAAAAAAAAACAAAACAAAAACTTGAATGTGAAAAAACTGTACAAACTGTTACTTTCTACTGTTATATATACATATGTTTTCGTTGACCAAATCTAATTGTAAGTTACGTCTAGGGTATAAGCTGTATGTCTAAGGCGTTTCAAGCAGTGCAAAAAGCTAACTAAAAACAATTCTACTTCCCGCATACGATGGCTCCCCACCGACACCACATCCAACTACTTACAACCAAAATCTATGCACGATCATCCGCAATCCGAACTGTAAACTGTAAACCACCAATCCCACCAATATAATAATAACCAATAACCAATAACCAATCACCAAACCAAATCAAACCAATTACCATCCCAACCACCACACCCACGTAAATCGTAAATCGATCGCTGCGCATATAGAATCCGGTGAATTGGCAAACATCCGCGGACAATACTCGCCTGATCGGGCATATGATATTGCGTAAATACTATGATGGGGAGGATATATTAGGCTTAAAGGTCAACGGCGGTCAGCCCCTCGCAACGGGTGGATCGGTATCGGGAGCGGGAACGGGAGCAGCTATAGGAGCAGGAGGTCCATGCGGGGCCATTGTGGAGAAGGTGAAGCGCGGATCGGTGGCCGATCTCGAGGGAAGGATTCGACCAGGTAATGTGCATCCCACTTCATTCAGCCATCGCATTACACTCTGACTTTTCTCTCTATTCTTTCTATCTGTCTGTGCTCAAACATCTACATGCCATTCATCCAACGCTCATCCATCGATCGATCGACGGCGCAGGTGACGAGATCCTCGAGTGGAATGGCCGCGGCCTGCACAACAAGAGTGCCGACGAGGTCTACGACATCATCGACGAGAGTCGCCTGGACGCCCAGGTGGAACTGATTGTCAGCCGGCCGATCGGCAGCGGCGGCGGCAGTGGCGGCAGCAGTGCCAACGTCAGTCCCATAAGCGGAGCCTCCGGCGGATCCGCCAACAGTGTGCCCGCTCGCCGCTCCTCGGCCAACTTCCCGCACAGCGGGTTGGCGAGCAGCATGGCCGGCAGTGCGGTGGTCAGCAGCGGGGGAAGATATCTGCAGCGCAAAGGTACTATACCGTATCCATATAGTATGTATAGTTCCCAATGACGGCGGTTTCTATAGGGATTGTGTGTCTGTGGAAGAGCGTGAACAAGTGTGATAGAAATGAATGTTTCGCCTTAATTTCCAAATACATCCTCAAATACAATGCAAAATTAGAGGTGCCAACACCTTCATTAATTAGGAAAATATGAGAGTCTACCTTTATTTTTCGTATTGCCTCCAACGATTTCTAAAATAAATAATAATAGCACGATGCCTAAGCTGAGGAACTTCCACAGGTTATTCCATGCGCTATATTATAACCACAATAATTAAATTAGAATAAAACCTATAAAAATTCAATTAAAGTCTATTAAAGATAAATTTGTTGTCATTATCTTCACTTCCTGAATGAACAAGTGTCAAGTGTGTATGGTGGTGCAAACTGATGGGTAAACAACAAAGATCTTAGTCACTTCCATGAATGCAACCACAATGTTATGACTTATCATCTAACGATACCACAAAGTACATGATAACTCGACTTAACCGCAACTCAAATTTATATGAATACCAAGCATATTCCCAAGCATAACCTTGGCTTCAACCATTTTCCAGCTCCCGCGGTCGAGGCCATTGAAATCCATCGGGACAAGCCGAGCGTGCTAATCACCTCGCCCGGCTCGCCGGACATCCACACCAGTGTTTCCGGACCGGGATCGGTATCAGGATCAGGACTCCGGCAACGTGGCGGCGTCGGGCAGACGCAACGCCTGGGACCAAGTCACAGCACCCATAGCCATAGCAGCAGCGGGAGTGGCAGCGGCAGCGGCAGCAGCACCAGCAGCGTCCACGCCCCCGCCTCCGCCCACGGCCCCGTCCACGCGTCGGCGTCCGCTTCCGGTTCCGCCCCTGGCGGCCTGCACGGCACAACGACGGCGGGCCACCATCACCACCCGCACCCGCACCACTACCACCCGCACCAGCATCCGCTTCCGCATCCGCACCAGCATCAGGGTCCGCCCGCCGCCCACCTGCAAGGCCACGGGGTGGGCGGTGGCATCGGCATGGGCAGCGGCTCCGGCACCACCACACAGCCCATCCCCATCGAGGGACGGCTGCAGCTGAAGCTTGGCTACGACCAGAACACCCTGCAGCTGATCGTGACCCTGGTCTGCGCCACCGGACTCTCCCTGCGCCAGAGCGGAGCGGGCCGCAATCCATATGCAAAAGTGAGTGAAACTATTAAGATTTAATTTTGTATATTGTTTTTATATGTTAACTAATTATCTACCTATAAATGAACGATTATTTTTTCCTATGCAAGGTGTTCCTTCTGCCCGATCGAAGCCACAAATCCAAGCGGCGAACGAAGACGGTGGGCACCACCTGCGAACCCCGATGGGGCCAGACCTTTGTCTACTCGGGTCTGAGGCGCTGCGATCTCAACGGCCGACTGCTCGAGGTGAGTTGTCCCCACATTAGAGCACCTCTATATGCTTAATCCACCGAGATGATTCCATTCGAAAGGTGACGCTGTGGGACTATGTGCGGTACGGGGCCAACGACTTCATCGGCGAGGTGGTCATCGATCTGGCGCACCACATCCTGGACGACGAGGCCGAGTGGTATCAGCTGCAGCCCCACCAGGACACCTCCTATCTCGTATGTGTGGGCCGCGGCTCTTTAAGTTCGTTCATTTGGTTTCCATTTTGCGTTCGTTCGTTTCCGTTTCCTGGTTGTTAAAGAGGTGTTGGTAAACACTTGAAAAGAAAATGAAATGAAATCGATGGAAACACACAGAGTTCAGGTTCAGTTCTACGAACGAAGTTTCGGCGAGTGAAAAACTTAACACAAATCTGGCTAAAAGTCAAATGGAAAATGTTATCGTTTGTTTACAATTATTTGTTTTTGTTCATTGGTTTGTAAAGCTCGATGTTGTGGTGGATCTAGTCTTCACTTTCTTAGGTCTCTCTCGTAAATTTCCTAATAGCTTTGTATCTTAAGATCGTAAGATTTAAGGTAAATGGATGAAAGTGAAGGCCAGAATCAGCCTGGTAATGTCCTTTACCCACCCTGCTCAGCCCCCCCGCAGCAGCTGCCCGGTTTGAACAAAATTATTAACTCCGCATTGTCATAATCTGTTTATTTTTTCGTTGGTTTTTTGTCGTGCACCCGCCAATACATCACCACCCAAATAAAAAAAAAAAAACACCACCCACCATTGCCAACTACAACAACAATAACATCATTAAAAACAACAACACGTGCGATTATCCATACAACATTGCGACGCAAAATTTATGACAACAACCAACCAACTAAACAACCAACAACGAAAACAGTTACGTGACGAGGGCAGCGATGTGGACGGCCTGATACTGACACCGACAGATCATTTATCACCGCCGAGCACCATGTCGCGCCTTAGTGATTCGGACACCACGTCCGACTGCGACATCGATGGAATGACTCCGGGGGCCAGCATCTCGTCCATGGGCAGCTCAGCGAGTCCGCCGCCCCTGCTAGAGGTAACAGCCACCACAACAACTTGAAAACAACTTCAACAACAACAACAACAACAACAACAACAACAACAGCCTGAACAACAAACATCAGAGCAACACTACACTGATCGAAAGCACCATATAGGACACATACACAAGAAACAAGCTTCGGGAGTTACAGAAATCGAATCAATTTTATTATTTCATATGTATATAGTACACATCGAGAAACGGGGAGGTCTCATTCAAGCCAAAACAACTGACAGCAACAACAAGAGCGAGAGGACCAAAAACACCGACACGTGTATACATTAGACTTCAATCGCAGCTTGCCAACTTCCAGTGGCACTCAGCCCCACACACAGATACATGCATTACATACAAACAAGCGAACATTTCCGTTCCCAGCCACCCACTAAGCCACACACACACGCAAATGCCCACAAAGCATTTGACGTAAGTAAGGCTGTATACTCTTACTTGGAAAATATTCAAAAAAAATATGAGAGGCAACTTAATCATAGAGGAAAAGGATACATTGATATCTAAAACCTTTGCGTTATAATTACGAATATGTCATCTTAGTTGAAATTTATCTATAAAACATCTTACATTTGAAGAAAGATTTGTGAAAATTCACCCTAACCTTTGACATATTAAATCATAAAAAAAAATTAAAAAGTTTCTTAGTCCGCCCAAATGAACGTAAGAGAGTACAGTCTTCGGCGAATCGAAAATTCTGTGGAGCTGTGTGTGCTTATTTGGGTTCCCATAGTTTGTTATCTTTCTTCCCTCTTTGTGTGTGTGTGCTTTTTCTAACTGTAACTCACAAATCACATGCCATGAGCAGCAGCAGCATCAGCATAAGCATCACCATCAGCCAGCACAGCAATCGCAAACGAAAAGAAAAGAATAACCCATACCGTACATGACCATCCTGTGTGCTCCATCAGAGGGCTCCATTTTGCGGTTCCAGTTCCTGTTCCTGTCAGTTATCAGTTCTCAGTTCGCATGCACAGACACAAATCCATATACAAATAGAAATACCAACATAGACACAGATACAAACACACATTCTAACTGGTTCATGGTCAGGGACAGAATCGGACTGATGCCGACTGTTCATGTTTTTTTTGGCCAAAACAAGACATGACACCATCCAGCAATTGTACAAAGTATTTTCGTTATCATGGTGTATTTTTAGTTCGTTTGAAACTTTATTCAACTAATTGGTGTCGTTGTTTCGTTGTGCGTGTGTTAAATTTTTCTCTCTCTTTCTCTCGATCTACTGCCTCTATCTCTTCGAAGTCTAAACTGTCGTTCTACTAACTCTCTCTGTTCTAAGAGCCCAAATCGAATTTAAGCCCTACTTGGTCGCGTCTTTTCAGCTAACGATAACGATAACTATTGCATTTAAGTTGAAAGTTAATATAGTCTAAGTCATATAAGCCAAATGCTTTAAGTTAAGAATCCGTGTAAACCGTGTAAACTTGAGAACACATACTGCCCAAGGCTATCTCTGAACTCTAAACTCTAAAACTATCTCTCTGTCATAAGTTCCACGATCAAACTAAAAAAACCATTGAAGAGCACCTGAAAACTTGAAAACTTAAAACCGCTTTGCATGCCCTGGTAGAGAACTGCTTTAGTCCATCTATCCATCACTTAGCACTTGCGAAACGCTCTTTCCACCGCTTTCCTTGTGGCTTCTTCACCCCGTAGCTTTAAGTGTGTGTAGCATTGCGTATACTTGATGTGAGTTGAGTTAATCAATCGAATACATAACCCGATAAACCACTGAATACCCAGAGACACTCCCACACAAACACAATGTATGAGGTCTATATTTTCAACGCAATATCTGAAATCCCACACATTAAAAACAGCATCACACTGTGCTCCAAACTCTCCATTCATTTTGATCATATGTAAATTTCTCTATTGTCTGCTCCTTCTTTTTCTCTCGATTCCAAAACCCTCACTCAAATAAACCCCAAAATCCAACCACCCCCACCCATCCGTTGGAAAACCCTGCGTTCCGACCTCCAATCCGAAACCCAAACATGACGATCCAGCTCGATCTAAACGAGCGTCGGTCCCGACGTGACATGTCGCCCCAGGGCCGCAAACGGGTGGCCGGGATGGTGGCCCGCGACTACCGCACTGTATCTGGCATTGGACAAAGTTACCACAATCAGGTTTGCACCCAAGCTAAATTAACGAACCACCCAACAAAATGGCCAAAAGGCCAAACAAGAAACAGAACAGTACAGACAAAGAAAACACTGCAATTGGGTATATATTAACTTAGGAACTACCTTGGGGTAGAGTTCTGAAAAAAATTCCTAGGACCAGAGTTCAAACGGTTTACAGTCTCATTAAATGTAAATACTATTTTGCTTTTAAAAGATAATAAATAGTTCATCATAACTTTCAGCCCTGTTGGGCTTAGACATTAAACAAACCTATATTCGAAAGTCACATTTCGACTCAATCGTAAAATCAGTCCTAACATATCTTGACCATTCCCACAAGTTTAGCTAGTGTCTTAGTTAGACCAAAACCACTGCCAACTTACTGCACTTTCAGTTCAGAGTTTATGCTAATCTTTTACTAAACCTAACTAATTATACTTATAACCCACTAATAAGCTAACAAGTCGTGTGCGGCTCTAAATGTATCTTGATTGATTTCGTTTCGAAAGTGTATTTTTAACCAATTTGTTTGGCTCTCTATCTCTTGCTCTCTTAACTCAGCTCCTACGTTTTATCATATATATCTATATGAACTTACCTGTGTTTTTGTTCCAGTAGAAGTTGCAGTAACAGTTAATCAATTACACGAAAAACTGTCACACACAAAAGACCAAACACACTTTTAATGCCTGCCACAAAACCACAAAACCACATGAACCACCCAGATACCACTCACTCAAACCTAGTCAGTAAGCTCTAATCCGAATGTTTGTCAGAATCCCTGCGGGATCCCCCGTGCGGGGATCACTGAGCTTCGGTCCAAGGGTGCACCACTAAACCACACTCTACTTTCCATGCCACCATCTGATGCACCACGAGCAGGCCTCTGCCACCGGCTACTATCGTCGCGGAGGTGGTAATGGTGTCGGCTCCGCCATCGGTCCCGGTGGCATGAGCCTCAGCCAGCGGAGTCACTCGGCGGCACCCAGCGACGGTTACCACAGCAGCGGAGTAGGAGGAGCGGCCTCCGGCGGACCCGCCTACGGCTATCGGAGCACCAGTCCCAGACGGGGCTCCTTGTCGCCACCCGACGACCGCTACATAGACTATCCAGTGCTTCCAGTACACGGCTCCTCGCCTAACGCCCCATCGGTCTACCAGGGACCGGGTGGTGTGTCCTCAGCGGCGGCATCTGCCTCGCAGCAACAGCGATTCCAGTCGCGATCGGCCACAGCCACGCCCACGGGATCTCCAAAGAAGAGGCAGCTACCACAGGTAACCAACAATATGGGATGATTTGTCAAAAATGAAAGGATATAATATATGATGGTTATATATGCCACACCGTTTTACAAATAGTATGTTTAATTTTTCTAATGCAACACAATACAAATACCCAAAAAACTCCTAGCATTTCGGATTATAACTGGTTTACAAAATCTGCAGACAACTCAACATCCGCTCTTTCTACTCCAGGTGCCGCAGACCTCACGCAGTGCGATGCTGCGAGATCGACTGGGTCAGGACTTCGACGAGCGGCTGGCCTCGGGTGGTCGCTTCGGGCGGCACCGCACACGGCAGCCGCACCACCAGGCCACCTACCGCAGCACCGGAATGGGCGGTTGGGAGCGCCACTACACGGGTCTGTCGGACAGCGACCTGCACTCTATGGACGCACGGATGCGACCAAGGCACTCGTTATCGCCGGACAAGGACTTTATGGGCGAGTTCGGCGACTCGGACATGGAGTCGGTGGTCAGCGTGACCTCCAGCGCCTTCTCCACGCAGTCGGAGCGACCGCGCACGTCGCGCGGACTCAGGTAAGTGGGCGGCAGACTGAGGAGAGGAGGAGGTGTATGGAGGAGTGCCAGTCGAGCCCAAGTCATTAGCTATTAGTTAAGTAAGCCAACTATGCCAAGCTACGCTGCCAAAATTATGCTGAAATTCCGCTCTGGCTCATTGGTCTTCCTTTAACACATATTAACTTTCTGCGTGGTAGATGCGAGTTAAAATCCCACTAAATTAGTATTGGTATCAGAATCGGAGCGCTTACCGCCCAACTCTCTCTCTTTGACTTGAACACATATACACGCACCAGTATCTCGCTAACACAGATACACTAACACCTTGAAGGGCACACTGAAACCAACGAAAAACGATAGCGAAAACATAAAGTTTCTTTTCTGCATTTACTTTTTGCGTTTGCCAAACCAACCGACAAAACCAAACCGCTTAAAATAAAAATCAAATCTCTATGAAAATCTCAACAACAATCAACAACGCCGCTATCGTCGCGCGTACTCTCTTTGTGTTTGTGTTTAAATGCTTCTCTCGCGTGCTGTGCTCACCACACGCTTACACGGCAACTACTCACCACCAAACTCAACAACACTCAACTACAACTCACCACAACAATCGAAAAAACCACACACTCACCTCGAAACAAACGCTGACCTCGGACGTTAATCGTTCTATCTTCCCCCACGAATGCGCATTGTTAATTGTTCAACAACAACCACCAACCCACCACACTCTCAAAACTCACCACATGACGAGCGCTGTCTATTGATAAATCACGATCATTTGGTAATAATATGTGGCATTACTACCAACATATCCGATCCCTTTCTAAACTCTTGCATGCCTCGAAACTGAAATGTTTTTACCACAAACCACTTACCACCGCTGCCAACCGTTACCACCCGATACCACCCGTTACCGTTGTCCGCAATAACCGTTAGCTTCCCCCGCAACTGGCGCAATCTCTTTGGCGTCCGCAACAGCTTCCTCGGAGGAGCAGGAGGCGAACCCATTACCGGACTGCGGCTGCACCACTCGGAGCCCGGAAGGGCCAATACCATCGAGGTGGATGACTGCGACTATCTGCCGGTTGGCGGTGCCCAGCAGTTGGTGTTGCTGGAGCAGCTGGAGCAACTGCAGCAGCTGGCCGCTCTTGCGGCAGCAGATTCCCCACCCATTTCGGCGGGAATTGGAATACAGCCACCTCACCAAGTTTTGGTTACCGATGCCAATAGCGGCCAATTGGTGGAACAATTCTACGTTGAGCCCGGCACAATGGCCGAGGAGATGATGGAGCCACTCGATCCCCATTTACATCCACATTCCGTCTTCTACTCGCCATCGCCCCATTTGCCACCACAGCCATTCGACATCGATATCGATACCATATATCCACCACGACGGTCCAACGGACTGAAACCGAACGTACAAGCCACCGCCGCTGCCTATCCGCTGCCGCTGCTGCCGAGCTTTGAGCAATTCAAGCGCATTACCACGCCCATCACGAATTTCTTCCGCAGCTCCTCGCCCGCGGGCGTCCATCCACACGCCCACGACCACACCTCCACGACGCCCAGTTCGCTGGTGGGCTATGTACGTGACCACCAGGACAAGAGCTGCAGCCACTGCCAGAATGGAAGTCAGCCGGTGGTGCTATCGACGCACCACACCCTTCACCTGACCGCCGCCGGTCTGGCAATCGGCGCTTGCCAGGATCCGTGCTGTCTGGCGGATGCCCATCCGCACCCACAGCATCAGCCGATGGGCTATGGGGAGCCACCCTCTTCGGATCCTGCGATGTGCGGCGAGTGTGTGGATCAGCACTTCCTGGGTGGATTAACGGGACCGCAACTGAATCTTGGTGTGGTTCCCACTTACCATGTTCACACGCCCACTCCAAATGCCCATCGGCGTGCCAGGGGACAAATGGCAACTCCTGCACCTCCGCCCACGCAATCAGTGCTACGCCTTTCGCGCCAATTGAGCGAAGATGCCCTCGTGGCAGCCGTTCCCATTTCGGAGGCCAAGGCGCAACCAACTTCGATCCTGAAGAAACCGAAGCTGGAGCGAAGGCGACTCTTTCACGAAGGACAATCGCGGTCGCTAGACTACGATGATCTGCACACGAAGAGCTGGGGTCGACGTCGAATTCGGTACGAGGACGAGGTGATGCCTTCGTCTGGAGACTATCCGTATCCCCATTCGAATCCGTATTCCAGCTACTCACCCACGGCGGCAATGTCGCGACGCTACGGATCGGAGACCAATATTCGACAAAGTTATATGGGTGCAAATGTGGATGCCAATCATCCGCTGAGCCACTCGCATTTCCTGGTAACGGATGACAAGATAGTGACCATTACCTACGACTCGGATGTGGGCTGGACGCGACGGGGCGTGGCTCCGTCCCTCTTTCGCGGAGCGCACCGACAACGTGGACTGGCGGATCCCAGGAATCACATGTCGCTGGATTTGCAGCGAACCAGCCAACAAAAATTGTACGGACCGGCGGCACCGTATTTGAAGCGCCGAAGGAATCTGCCGCATCCGCCCAGTGCGCAGAATGCCCATAACTTTTCACCAATGGAGCCGGGATCGGGAATGGATGGGCTAAATGCTGCGGCAGCGGGAATGGTGGAACAGGGCAACGGAATGGGTAGCGGTGGTGCACACAACACTACCAGTACACACAATAGCAACCACCACAATAGCCAAGCGAGTAGTGTTAGTGTTAGCCAAAGTCACAATCAACAACTTCAACAACAACAACAATTACAACAACAATCAGTTAGGCAAAAAGGGAAAGAAGGCACCACCGCCATTAGCGGATCGATGATGGCATCGGAGCAGCTGACGAAATCTAGTAGTGGGAGCGGTGGTGCAACATCTGCTGCCGCTGCTGGGCATCTTGTCGTCGGTGGTACTAATGCTAATAATGCTTCTTCTTCCTCTTTTGCAAATCCCCAACCACCACCACCACAACAACAACAACAACTTCATGGATCACCCAACAATCTCAACAACAATAACAAACGTGCCCCATCATCAACACCACAACAAAACACGAACACCATAAATGACGCCAACAACCTGACGCTCGACGCCACACAACAACAATCACAACAACAACAACTACAACAACCACCAAATACATGCACAAATCAAAACACGAATCCAACAACCACATTAACAACAACAACCACAACATCGTCGAATGCAACGAATGCTGCGACAACGACAACCGCAAATGCAACAAATGCTACAACAACTGCCACAAATCCAACAACAACAACAACGAATAACACGAACGAACCAAACGCAACAACAACAACCACAACAACGAACGCTAATGCTGACGCGGATGCTGACGCGGACGCTGATGCTCCGCTGGACGCCATCGACTGGGATGCCATCGATGCTATGCTGGACGACGACTTTAGCGAGTACGACAAGGACAAGAACGGCGCCGAAGAGGCTGGTGGCTCCAAGTCAGCGGAGGGTGCAGGTGCCGAAGATAAAGTCGGTGAGTAAAAGGACACCCAGTGGGGAATGGGGGAAAACTTCCACTAATATTCAGTAAGCAGTAGGCAGTAAACAGCCTAAGAGAGCCAAAAACAATGTTAATAAAAACAGAACATCGTTGATGTAATTACAATGCCCTTAAGAATCCATAATTTCTCAAATGTATTCAACTTG
Source organism: Drosophila melanogaster (assembly GCF_000001215.4). NCBI lineage: Eukaryota > Metazoa > Arthropoda > Insecta > Diptera > Drosophilidae > Drosophila > Drosophila melanogaster. The sequence continues at coordinate 17,881,927 of NT_033777.3, read as the reverse complement.
TATATGCAACTAATGTCCTTTCACAGATGGCAGCCTCTCGGACACCGCGAACGATCGGAAGAAGGGCGGCGGCGTCGACCAGGAGCGATCCCCGAAAGGAGGCAGCGGCATGGGCAAGAAATCGAACTCCACGTCGCAGCTTTCGGCCACAGGTAGGGCGATTTTGTTCCGTTCTCTGTTTGCGCTCGTTAACCGTTCTCGTTCCGTTGCCTTGTGTTGCTCAGTCAGCCAGTCAATCAATCAATCAATCAATCAGTTCGTCATTTGCCCAGTTATTTGTAGGCTCAGTTTGGAATTTGATTTCCATCAGGAGCAGCCCATATATATATTCTTATTTTGATCCATTGCTTTGCCATTCGTTTTTGCTTTTGCCCAACTAACAACTAACCAGTAACCCAACTCATAACCATAACCATAGCCATATAGCCAAGCTAACCAAACTAACCAATTATATAGTAATACTAAGCATACTAAAATTGTGTAAAATGCCATACTCGAAGGTCGTAAAAGACGTATGGGCTTTGGAAAGAAGGGTAAGAACTCGTTCACGGTGCACCGCAGCGAAGAAGTGCTGCCCGGCGATATAACGCGGGAACTGCGAACCGGTGGCGGATTGGGCGTCAGTCTCGGCGGTGCCGGTGGTGCCGCCGGTGGGTCAGGTGGTGCCGGCGGGGGCGGCCTGTCCCGCGGCTCGTCCTCGGAGGTGGACGCCATCGAGCAGTTCTTCGGCGATGGTGCCGGCGGGGAAAGGTGCGCACTTTCTACTCCAAACTATCTTCTCTCTCTACTCTCTTCTACTCTACTCTAAACTTCTACTCTACTATGCTATGCTATCAGTTTTTTTTTTCGGTTGATTATCGTTTTGTGACTTTCTTTTTAAGTTTTGAGTTGCCTATTTGGAGGAGGAAAGCGAATATGTTTAACGAGTGAAGCTAATGCCAGTCAAGCTATCGATTGAGATGATAAACATTAGTCGTATCAGTAACCGTAAGGCAGTAACAGTACAGTAACGGTAACAGATATCCCCAACCCGAAAACAAATTCCCGTTCAGCACACAGGATGTTAGTCCTTCAATCCCTAGATATAAGAGCTTTTCATTCACTTTGCTCTCTGACTTTTCGCGCGCGCTCTCTTGCCAAAGCTTCAGCCAAAGCTCTCTTTGTCTATATTTTTCGCAGGCATGACCAACTTTAACGTAACTTTTAACGTAACCCGCCTTTCCCAAGTTAACTTGATTTATTATTTCCCCCGATATCCTTTTAAAGCGCAGGCGCAGCAATACAAATTTATCCAGAACCAGAACAACCAACCCAAATAAACCAATAAACCAAGAACCAACAAACCAATCCAAAGTCGATACGTATTTTTAGGCTTACAAGGGGTAACCCCTATAAATGGGGAAGCCCCCTTCAAAACGAAGCGGGGCACACCGAAAGCTTTGCCCATCCGCAGTTTTTCCGGAAAATGCCGGCTCTTGAGCAAAGCTTTCGCCTGTGCGCACACGTGGCACACACTTTTCGCACGCACTGTGCGTCGGTGTGGCTGCGCCCCAATTGCATTTTACTTTCGTAGCAGCATACTCTATGTACTATTACTAACCTAAGCCGTACCGATTGCTAATGCCATTTTTATATAACCAAAACACACAACATTTATTATTATCCTAGCGTTCTATTCGATTTGCATGCATTGAGTTAAGCCAACCTATACCTACTTATATACTCTCTCTCTCTCGTAACCACTCGTACTCGACATACCAAGCTACTACCACTCTATTGCAGCCTCTCAATAAGTTATTGCCATAGTTAAAGCCTAAAGCTAGATACTTGGGTTCAGCTACGGCTCTTTGTTGTAAGCGGTAAGAGTCTACATCCCCAACACGGAGTGCAACCACACAGCCGCGCAGAATCTCCCCCCTTTCAAAGAATATTACATTAAAAAAAAGTAAAAAAGGAACCGTAGATCGGTTGAGTTCCGCCGACGAACTAATGTTTATCATCTGCCTCCCGCAAGATTCTCCTTCAGTTCGATTATGTTTTACCGCAAATACGATTCGGATAACTAAGTATGTATACAGGGAGCTCTGTCACAGAAAGTCAAAAGACATCCAACAACAACAACAACAACAATAACAACAATCAACAACCAACACACCACAAATTCAACAACAAGTAGCTCAAACAACAGCTGCATTATCAACAACCAGAAACATCATCAGAAAATTGGCCAAAAATCAAGACGCAAACCAAATTCGCATTGCACACAATATTAGTGGAACAAAAAGTGCATAGTAAATATATATAAATCATAAGAAAGCTTTAACATACTATAAAAACTAGATGTGTAATACACAACCAGACAGGTTGATTTCTAGTTATACATCGCAATTGTTGTTGCCATTTACGCCACTAATTTCGATGAATTTTCGCTGATATATAAATATATATATATACATATAATGTGTTCTCTATAATAATTTGTTCTTATGGTTATTCAGTTGGAGTTCTCGCTTGATTTTACCCCTAATTTTGTATTCCGATTTCCGTTTACGTCTCTACTCTGTCTCGTTCTCCTTTTGGGGTTTCGCTGTTCGAGATTTGTGATTTCCAAGAGCCCAACGTCGCAATCTCACCAATCCTACATCGTCGCTATTGAGTTTCTAGATGAAAACTTTCTTGTGTAATATACCAGAGATATACAAAATATCTAGTTAAACATCCAGAAGTCTCTTGATACATCATATTTCATTGATAAACCATAATATAGTTGTACATAGTGGGCCTATATATTTCGACCATATAACTCTTGAATGTCTAGATATTGCCACATGATAGGATCATACAATTGATCATACCCGATTAAGATCACCCCCTGTATATACGCGCACACACACCACATCTGTATAAATATGTCTTGTTGTCTCCGGCAGAACAAGAGCAATACCAGGCACAGTTCGCAATAGCAGGCAGCTCGACCAGCTCCGCTGGTCACCACCATATCACACTACCACCACCACATCCATACCACCAGCGGCAGTCGCGCGGCTCGGCGGGCAGCATCCAGCGGTCGGTGGAGGTACCGCCGGTGCCTCCGGTGACACGTTACAGTGCCGGCAGCATTCACTCGATCACTAGCTCCGAGGGCTCATCGTAAGTCTCCCGATCGCATCCGCCTGGCCGCTTGGCCATAGCAAGTCTATTATCAAGCATAGTATCACCTTTCCGGCCGAAGGACCTCTATCTTGCCTGCCTCTGTCTTTGTCTTTGTCTTTGTTCCTGTCTCTGTAACTCTGAATCTCTGACTCTATTCTCTCACACTCCGACTGTCCAGCTCAATATAAAACTCTCTATCCATTGGCTTTTGTATATGGTAATCTGTGTGGCGATCCCATCTCCAATTTTCCTACAATACAACAAAACAATTTCATCCTGCAACTTTTTTTTATCGATGTCTATATGCGTGCGCCTTGAACGTAAAAAAAAAGAAACCGCTGAAAGCGAGCCTGCATTTGCGTACATTTTTTCTCTAAGTGTATTCCACTTTTCCTACCTTGAGTTCCGTTTGATTCTTCGACTTGTTTGTGTATTTTTCTGTCTTGTAATGTGTATAAATTGTGATTTTTAAACTTAATTTTAACTATAATTTTCAGCAATATCTATAGTATATATATATGTATATAACAAGATATCCTCACTTATCGATGTGTGTGTAAATGAAGGGATTATATAAAGTCGATCACCGAACAAAGCTTTGTAAATCGTAAAAACAAAAACCATTCTTCTTGTTTCTCTCTATTTAGATAACCTAGGTTTCGGCTAGAAACTTCTTGTCCCTAGTCTTACCCTCTCTGCACTTTTGCTCCGCGAAACGAAAGACACTTGCATGCCAACATCGAACTGTGATTCCACTAGTCTCTCTCCACTGCACCCACCACCACCAGTATCACCTTCAGTATCACCTTCACCACCGAAACCACCTCTCAACCAACCACACTGATCCATTTCAGACCACAGAACAGTTGCGATCGCAACCACCAACTGAAACTACAACATATACTGTCTTTCTACAACTCCCTGTGTATAAAGAGTTATTTCTTTCTCTGAAAACCAAATTCCTTTCTTTGTGTAAATTTTGTTACCTAATTTTTAAACAAGAAATTGAGATGAGAGATGATACAAAGAAATATCACCAACGACGCTGTACTAAAGTGCTTTCTTTACTGTACCCCCACCCGTACCCATTCAAAATCCCCTCACATAGATTCTCCCCTTCGTTGCGCAACGATGGAGCCCTCAATGAGTTCGTGGATGGCCTGGGCCCTGGTCAACTGGTTGGTCGCCAGGTGCTGGGAGCTCCCTCGCTGGGCGACATCCAGCTATCGCTGTGCCACCAAAAAGGCTGTCTGGAGGTGGAGGTCATACGGGCCAGGGGCTTACAGGTACGTAGGACGCATTCCTATAGCATCTTATGATTTTCTAACACTCTATCTGTGATCCCCAGCAAAAAGCCCAATCAAAAATGTTGCCTGCTCCATATGTTAAGGTGTACCTAGTGTCGGGAAAGCGCTGTGTGGACAAGATGAAAACTTCCTCGGCTCGACGCACCCTGGATCCACTGTATCAGCAGCAGTTGGTATTCAAGCAGTCCTACACCGGTTGCATACTACAGGTGAGTTCTCATTAATATGGATAAAGTTTTGATCATATACTTACATCATTTATGTTGTAGATTACCGTGTGGGGCGACTATGGCCGCATCGAGAAGAAGGTGTTTATGGGCGTGGCGCAGATAATGCTCGACGATCTGAATCTGTCGAATATCGTGATCGGCTGGTACAAGCTCTTTGGCACCACCTCACTGGTCAGTTGTCCCACTAATATAGGCTTAGGCTCTAGGCGCTCATCCATAGCCTCACTCGACTCACTCAAACTCTAGATCTAAACTAAACTAAACTGAAACTCGACTAAAAACCAGATTATTTCAAACTCAAATCGTACAAGATTACAAAAACAAAAGTATAATAGAAATTTCGCAAATCGCAAATTTGATAAACAAATAACACTTGCATATATTTATATAAGTCAACACACAGAACATATATTTATATAGTATTTAGCTCAACGTTTTGTTCATAGCAAGTTACAAAGAACAAAAGTTGTTTAGCTTTGTAGTGTAATCAGTCTTAAAACACCTGTAAAAAGAAATCCCCAGCTCAAAAGATCAGTTCAAAGGTCCAGCCAACCAATTTGAAATTAAACCGATACAATACTGAACATCAAAGCATTTGTTGTTTTTTGTTAGCAATATACAATATACATACGCACTCCTGTAAATGAAAAGCTTATTAAACTCACGGAAACTCACAAGAACACTACTCCCATGAGGCAAAGTAGAATGAACCAATTCGCATTGTGTACTAAAACTGAAACATTGAATGGAGAGTTGATCGAAAGCAAACCAAATCAAAAATACCAAACTGCAATACCAAATTAATACGAAAATAACCTTTCGCAAGTCACCATAAATCACCGTTACCGTTAAAGTTACCGTTACTTCAACGTAGTTTTCACATAGACTCGTATAATACTCATATAGGTATGTTTCTCTATCCCCAACTACCCAATCAAAATCAATTTACTAGAACCGAACCGAACACTAAACTGTTTTGCTTAGCATTTTCCTAGTGCATGCGTAACTAAGTATCCAGTTGATCCATTTTGAATCATTATTATTTACGATCCACACTACGTATGCGTAATATTTTGCTTTCAATTGCTCTAACACCACAATTTGACTTAGCTTTGGTATAACACACCCACAATAACTACATTTCGAAACATAAAATGGCAAATTCTGGCTAGGTAACCAACATACATACATAATATAGCAATTTTCTAGGCCTAGCTCTTTTGTTAACCTATTGCAATGATAAAGGAAATACCAGTGTTGTTACCAACCAATTTTAAAACCACACCCCAGGGTCGTCCGATTGTTTGGGCTGGCGAATCAGTCATTATGGAGGAGCCCGGCGAATAACAGTTTCCAACACTATCGACACCCAAACAAACAGCCAACACAACGAAAACACTTTAAGCACCCAAGCACAATTCAATTCAAGCGAACCTTAAACTGAACTGAATTCAGTAAGTGCACCCAAATCAATAACAAATTTAAATCAATTCAAGCTTACTCCTCTAGTGCTAAAAAAAGAAATACACACATTACGCCACTTTGCCATTTTACACAAACAAAAGATATGTATAACCCGATTCAAATCGAAACCGCTACTAATCCACTTTGTTCGAAAAACGATTAACAACACCCACAGATAATCACTAGCCCAGTTAAATTGCAAGCTAATCGATCCACATATCCTTGCAGTAACCATTCGCCAGTGCTGTCAGCCCGGCAGCCAAATAGCAAAGGACCAAAGGACATCCTGCAGCGGCGGATTCCAGAGGAGGCCGCCCGATCCTCATTCGGCATGTCGCTGGCCTAAGCTAAGTCCACATCTGTTGTTTTTCTATTCTACGGCGGCGAAAGACTTTGGAGTAATACAAAATATAAAACAAAGAGAAATATCTAATTTTTATAAGTCATGAAAACAAATGCATTTAAAAGAACCGAGAAACGAGAACACAAGAGCAGAGCAGTGCAGTAAAATGTTTAAAGACGTAACTACGGAATACAGCTAAATGATAAATGTAAAGGCAGTCTATATATACATATACACATATATAACGGATAACATTTGACAAAAGGATACTTGTAAATTATGCATATTTAAAATAATTTTTATTACACACCTAAGATCACTATTATTTTCGTAATACGATTACTACGATTATTATTACTTAAACTATTACTGATAAAAGCATAAAAAACCAAAAAAAAAAAAAAACAACAAAACAAAGAACAAGGAGAAGGTGGATAAAGTTCAAGTGCTAGTGTCAGTCATGCCTAAGCCTTAGCCTGAGCAGAGACGCAGAAGGATATAAATTGTTTATTGAATAAATAGCTAAATCTAAATCAGTAAAGGGAGTTATAGATTTTCAGAGACGGGAGTTATTTAAGTATATATACATACATATATAAATCGATATATACATAAATATATTTACTGTTTAAGCAAGCAAAGAACCACTAACACTTAAATAAGCCTAACTTACGATAAAACCGATAAAGTTAAAGCTTAAGATTAGGTAACTAAAGAGATGGGACATGAGATATGTATTAATCGAACAAAATGAACAACAAATATTTACCAAGCCAGAAAGACGAGAAATAATAATGCAAAATCTGAACCTAAGCTGTACATAGGAGATCCACACACGTTACATATACACCACATCCGGATATCCGACTACCAACTACCGCTTCCCCGATTTTAGGCTATATAGCTTTTGGTTAGCTCTGCGCCACTTTAAAAATCTACGCAGTCACCCCAAAATGCGTGAGTTTTTGACGTCGGCGATGAGGCAGAATACATATTCGTTTAATTTAACTTAGAGCAATGGAAGGCTATCTCCCTATATAAATAAACTATATCGCGATTTTGTTGTAGCTCCACTCGCTTCACTAGTCGCTTGCTTTAGCATACTTTTGCCGCCTTGGTTCCAATCAACTTGCCTCGAAAACGCATCAAGTACCTTCAAGTTAATAGTGTGAGCTGTAAAAATCGTTACCTGCTTGCCAAAAAGACACACGTACACGTACATACATTAGCGTATTTATATTTATGGAAAATGGAAAAGTGTAACGGAATACCAAAACTAGTTTGCAATTTACTGCGAGTTCATTTCAGATATTTTTTTTTGGCATTCTTTTGGGCAACATTTTGCAATGCATTCCTTGGGAGAAGCAAACATATCATTGGCCTGCAGACAGATGATGGATGGGAGCAGTTAACTTTTATAAATACAATTTAGGTCATAGGTCAGAGTGCAGAGTGATAACTATGGAGGATTATGAGACACCTAGCTATTGTTCCTATCCAGTTGTTTAGTGCTCGTTTTTTTTGTTTTGCTTTTACTCATGGCTACAGATATTGAGTTGAACCTTTCCGTCCATTCATTCAGATACATACAGCTAGCTATACATAGACACAGTTGCAACTACAGATACAGATACAGATACCGACACAGATACAGATTGAGCTAAAGTTAAATAATATATTGACATGTGCATATCCATCCAAGCAGCGGCTTCCTAGATCAGAACTAAACAACTTAGAGATACGTAATGAAATGCCGAAACACAGGGACAATGCATTCAAAATGTTGCTGCAAAAAAATCACAAAAAAGTCGCGCATCGAGCATTTGGTATATGAGGAGGATAACGCGCTTTAGATATTTGAGAAAAGTAAAACTACCAGCGAGGTTTCCAGCAACTAATTATACGATATATAAGTCAGAGGAACATACATTCAGATACATAACATACATTATAGATAATCAGATTTGTAAACTCCGCTCTCCACGAACCCCATACGAACTTTTCTATGATAAAAAACTCTCTCTATCTCTAGACCTTTATATTGTTTCCACTGCTCTCCTTCAGCAAGACATTCAAGTGGCTTTGACTACTCAGCAATCCAGCAAAAGGACGAACAGAAATACAAAACTTCGGCCAGGTCGACGTTTAAATGCCCTTTCCGGAATCAATTGGTTTAAAACAGATACAAATTGCTGAAGAAAAGTGCTATAAAAATATTTCGTAATGGGCATTCCAACCGTACAGTCATACCAGAAATTCTTATTAGGATTCCTATAGAATTCGTTACATTTAAGTCACAACAAAGACAAAAGCATATAGAAAATGTTAATGAAGCAAATGATATATTATGGCAAGTTATTTCAAAGGCAACCAATACAAGAAACAAAATGCTATTTACTAAGTTCAATTCGAATGACAGGCGACGTTAATACACGATACACAAGATCAACAACACGAGAATATATCATTTATTGCAAATGTTGAACAAAATTGATTAAAAAGGCAAAGGACTGCGCTCTCGTTGGGCGTCCCGAACACCTTATATTGTATTTTAATATCTCGACAACAATCGAAGGTCGAGAAACGACAATAAACTGTGAAATGAATATGTAAAAACAAAAAAAAAAAAAAGCAGAAAACCAAAAAACACAAAACTAAAATTATACTTAAATTTGCGGAGAGGAGCATTATTAATATTGATGAACACAGAAACTTGAATTGTGTAAAACTAAAAACTAAAGAGAAAATTTAATGAAAACCAAACATTTAAAGAACAAAACAAAAGAAAATTCATTAAAAATTGTTTTCTAATAAAGGATAAATGTGTGTTTTATTACATCTTTTCAGAAAAGTGGATACCATTTGGCATTCCTTTCAAATTGGACCCCATTTATTATCTCCCCATAGTAAAAATTCGGTTTTTGGGATTTTACATAAAGCGGTGGTATTTCTTTATTTACCATTGATAAACCATTTAATTCGTATATTGTATATATAAATAATTTAAACATTTATTAATTTATATTGTGAAATATAAATGTTTTGTAGATGCATGCGCCATATCTTGGGATAATGGGCGTAACCTTACTTTCATTTACAGACTTTGCTCTGTTACGCAAAAAAATAGACCCAGGTTATAACTCAATTGTTTATAATGTTCTTAAAGGGCATACTTAGTATCTCTTTTGGATATTTCATTTGAATAATTCTTCTTTAATTAATTGGAAATTATTTTACAAAAGTGTTCTTTCTTAACCGTTCATATCTCGTATAGTTTAGTGCGTTTCTCAAAGGAACCAAGTTAATGACGACATACTAAACTATATTTATGGCCTATCCACTATCGTATCAATGCTATGAATTTCTCAAGCCATCTTCGGATCGTTTAAGTTCTGTGTGACTGGGTGTGCTTCTCAAAATGTATTATATTACTAATCAGTCTTGACAACAAAAATAAATACGACCGGCTATAGTAATGCTCTACCAAAAGGGTCAGCAACTGAATCCATTCTTTATATTAGATATGATACCAGAGCAATTATTGCCTCCGATCCAAAATAGGAGTACATTTATCTACTAACGCGGGGCACAAAAATCAAAATCAAATATAAGCGGGTGCAGTAGGATGAGGTCAAAAGTCTTGTGCGTGTGAGATATGTATGGGGTGTGGATAGTATTCATTCGTATCATACATTAGATAGTATTCATATTGTCGCTTTGTTACATTACATTTTACATTCATCTTAAACGGTAAGCGTTGAGAGACCATAGAAAATACATATGCCAAAGCCTTGCTGGGTGTCTATCCTCTATGCCGACTAGCTGAAGCATAACGTGTTGGCTAGTTAGTGCCATAAAATTACGATGTACCACTTTACAGTTTAACCTTACAATAAAAACCATAGAATTGCTGCTTAAATTCGTATGCCTTTGTTCATTCCATTTTTCGTTTGTTTGATAAGAGAAATTGCTTAGGGGAAAATACTTTGAGTGCTTGCACATGATCGAGCTATGATATTTTATTCTTTTCGCATTAATATTTGTTTAGGGTCTTACAGTTAGCTATCGATATTCATTCATATATGATATGATAAACTTTAGTTTACATTGATTACTTAAACTCGATTAGCTTATTATCTTACACATTGTATACGAGCATAGCATGTATAAATATAAATATATATTAGATTTAGATTTAGCCGTAGATGTAGATGCAGTTTAGATGTAGATATAGTTAAGCTTCAATTCTCAATTCTTTTAGTGGGTCATCTGGGTGGCAATTAGCGCTACACACTTGAGTGGATCATCGTCAAGGCAAAGCAAACGAGGAATAATTTAATTCATTTGGGGTCCGGTAACCAGCTGATCCTTTGGAAGATTAGTGGATTTGGTATGGCTTCTCTGGGCGCCCGGAGCTGTACAAAAACCGAGAGGCTAACTTAGGGCGATACGGGACCTAGGGACTTGCGGTATTGCAAGTGGTTAAGGCTATGGATTTAAAATCCGATTGCACCACGACACTCGATACACTTTATAATGTTCCATGCCGCAGAGCAATCAGACTTTAACTTATGACTTTAAGGGCTAATACATGGTGCGCAATGCTCTTTGCAATAAGTCTAAGTTCATAGTATAAATGAAGTGGGATCCCTTGCCATCCTAGTGCAGCTGGGCCGTCACATAGAGTCCGCAATCCTGGTCAGAGGCCATCGAGTAGTTGGCGGAGTCGCGATCCTCCGGAATCGTGGGATGCGTCTCGTGCGGCAGCTTTGCGAAGGCGTGGTGACCAGCTCCGTAGCCCAGGTGTCCGTACGGCGACTCCGCCGCCTTGGTCACGTGCGGCAGGCGGCGCAGAAAGTGCGGATTGGAGTAGCGCACTCCATTTGGCAGCGTGGTGTGCGGCTGCTGTTGACCACTAACATTTCCCAGGGCCACTGATGCATTGGCGTAGTGCATACTGTTGGGCGTCATGAAGCTGGAGACCTGCGATGGCGGCAGTGGTGGCATACCGCCACCGCCCATGGAACTGGTCATTGCCGAGGTGGAGGCATAGCCATTACCGCTCCCGGCGAGTTGCTGGCTGTGACAGCCCACCGGCAGTGGCATTGTGCTGCAGTGAGCCGTATAGTCGAACTTCTGCTCCGGCACAGAACGCTGCGGCGGCAATGTGGCACTATTGATGACCGCCGACGAGGTGGCGGCGGGATCCGCATTGAAGCTGGACATGCGCATGTTGGTGCAGCGGCCGTATGGCTCCTCCTGGATCGGCGGCTGTGGGGGGCGTGGCGGCGGCTTGCTGTTGGCCCTTGGCCGGATGATGACCTCCAGCTCACGTTCCTCGCCCGAGTGGACGCCACTGGAGGACTCGGAGGGGGCGCGTTCCGGCGGTGAGGTGGTGTTGGTACTTTCGGTGGTGGAGGTGGTGTCGCTGCGCGGTGTCAACGCCTCGTTGGGAACGCCCGAATCGGCGCGACGCAGGCAACGGGGTGTGGAACTGGATGCAATCTGGGAATGGGGCACAAACATAAAAATAGAGAGAAAGCGAGACAGAGAGAGTGGGGAGTCAGTGAAAGTGGTAAAGGAGCTCCTGGGATAATGAGAGATTCTAGGAGATGACAGTAGGGGCTCTGCTTCAGTGTGGCCCCTCCTGCAAGTGAAAACGAAATCAAGTCAAATCGGGTAGACAGCCTTTATTCCCTTCGCCCCATCCTGCTTTTCCAGGTCATCCATCAAACCGGAGCACTAATTCGGACAGTGTCGCTGCCACTGTCCCCCAGACCAGGTCCCCAATCCGCAGGCCATGTCCCCATGTCTGTGGCCCTGGCACTGATTTATGCTGTCTCATAACAGCAAACATAAATCTCAGGCTGCTGCTCCAGGGGCGTGACATGCTACACGCCCCTACATGACGACGCATCGCCTCCCTGCAATCCCACATGCAAATCACCCAAACAAGAGCACAAAAATATCCACTATGCACTATGCTGAAGGGTAAATACACTAGCTGTGGGTATGCCTAAAAGTCTGGGAATTTGCTGCATTGTCAGGGGCACTTAAGTGCAACATCTGAGGGGCACCATTAAAAGCTGATTCAGTAAACTATACATCCCAACATAAGAACATTAACTAATATTATCAATCAGCCTGATCTTATTAGGGTATCTACCTGTAGTTTAACCTTACTTATACCCACATCCTCCACTTACATGCGCTTCGTTGGTGTGAACTGCGACCGTGACCGGAGCCAAGGGGCTGACTAGATGCTGGTGCGGATTGCCCTGCTGCTGGAGAGGATGCTGTGGTGTCTGCTGCTTCTGCTGCTGCTGCTGAAGAGGATGGTGCTGTGGATGCTGCAGCGAGTGCTGAAGTGGATTGTGGTGGTGCTCGGGCGACAACTGCATCATCTCGGGCATTGCTTGAGGAGCGCGTCCGTAGATGCCGGCAGAGTGGGGCATTACCGCTGGTGGCTGAGGAACGGGTGCTCCCTTTATGGGCAGCGGTGGTGGTGGTGGTGGTGCCTGGGCCGATGGCTGTGGTGGCTCCAAATCACTGGTGGATGCGTAGGTGATACTGTCATCGCGCACACAGGCCAGCAGCTTGCCCTCCTCGGAGATGTTGTCGTCACTGATGCCACCCAATCCGCTCAGATTCGCATAGTCGTGGGGATGTCCATGGGCAAAGGAGTGGGCCTGCCGCTGCTGCTGTTGCTGCTGCTGCTGCTGCTGATGGTGAAGGTTGGCCGGCGGCGGCGGAGGAAGTTCGTCGTACTCGGAAAGGTGGAGCAGACTTACCCCCACCGAGGTGTTGCTGAGGCCCCTTTTCATGCTGCCCATGGTGATGCCCACGACGGCGCCGGCGGTGGCTGCCCTTAGTGTCGCGTACTCGCCGTCGTCAACTTCCCCCGTAGCACTGGCAAAACATACCGAGGCTCCACGGCTCGTATGGCTGGAGGAGAATGGGATTCCGGTCAGTGGATGATATACTATCAAATTAAATTGCCGCCTTGTGTTGGTTGCCACGAGGTCTGTCAGGCACCTCAGGGATCAGAACGAACCCAAGGAAGTGAATCATTTTAAAGGACTTAAGGAGTGCAAGAGAATTTTTTAAAGTATTCTCCCATTGTCAGCTACAAAAATGTACAATAAATTGTGTTCCTCACTAGAACACACTTACATATAATAAAAAACCAATTTGTAAAATGCATTATCTTCCCTTGAATTCGTTCAAACACTGTCTGTGTTAGTTCAATGGTTTTCCAGTTAGTTAAACAAATTACCAAGGACAACAACAACAACACGGCGACATCGACAACAACAACATATAATCTGCGAACGCTTTGTTTTAGTAATAGTTAATTGTTAATTGAAATGCAATTCGCCCACACTCAATTAGCTAGAGTTAGTAGTAATTAAGTTCTAGTAAATCAAACAATTGAAAAATAAAATAAATAAGAATCGTTTTTAAAAAACAGGCGACAAGCGGAACAAAATAGTTTCTCATTATTATCCTTCATCCTCTATACATACATGTCTCTCTATAGATATATACGAACATATATGGATAAATCGTTTTGCTATGTTTAATTGAACAATCGTTTTAGTGGACAAACAAAAGCTTAAACTAAACGAAAACACAAAAGTGATTATATGTATAAATGGGCGAATGTCAGAAGCACGCACGAATCGAAACTGAAGAGTACAGTGCTGGTAAATGTGGGGTAAATTAGGTGTGGCAAAACGCTGCACTAATGACTAGTGTTGGGCAATTAGTTTTCAATAATGGCTCTTCCCGAAAATGGGACGTGCAGAGAAAACACACCGATAAAGTACAAAATGAATGAATTAGCAGTCTAGGTAAGAACGAAAACACAAAATCACATGAAGTTCCTGAAAAATAGTGCTGGGTGGGTTTACTTTTTTTTTTTTTTTTGTTTTGGCGGTGCAGTGTGTGTGTGTGTGAAGAAAAATCAAATGAAACTAGTTGCTATGGTTAGAGTTAAGAGAACGGACAAGTACGGAGCTTGGAAACCCGCAATGCTTTTGTTGTTTTGTTTGTTGGTAGCTAAAAAACGATTTTTTACCGCTTGCCATCAGTTTGTTCTTGGTCACCAATTAGTAGGACATCATCAGACGTACTCGTAACTTCGTTGAAGGTGACCTTCAGCTTGGGCGAACTGGGCGTCAGCTTGGGCCAATAGATGTCCTCCTGGGCGGCCAGTCCCATGCCCGTCCCGCCCATGCCCCCATTGATGCCCCCACCTATGCCCATGCCCATTCCCATTCCCAGTTCCGTGCTGGTGGCTGTGCTCATCATGTCCGGCTTGGAGTCACCACCATTCACCGTGGTGCTGGTCGAGTTGCAGCCACTGCTGCTCGAGTTGCTCCCCGTACGCTGGCCACTGGACATCAGGAGCGGCTGGGCACTGGACTTTCCCAGCAGTCCACCGTAAGTGCTGTCCAATGGAGGCAGCTTAAAGTGCCAGCGCCGCTTGATGGTCAGGCAGAGCCAGATGACAATCCATAGCAGCAGGTGTGTCACACCGACAAGAGCTGCAATATCGAAAGGTGAAAGGGGGAAAGGTGAGATGGTGACGCTGCACAGGTAAAAGCGTAATACGGTTAAGGCGGCAATCGGCCGTATGACAGCTTAATTGGACTGAGTCTGCAGTTCGATTGTCTCGCCCCAAGTGACACTTAATACGGCTCCTTTGTCTCATCGGGTTATCTAGCCCCCGATTACCGCTCACCCAACGGCAGAGCCAGAGACAAAACAAGGCCGCTAATTGGCTTAGACCACAAAACATACCTAAGACCGAGTTCAAGGCGTCCCCGGCACCCGATTACCGGTCATCTAATTATGCAAATCTAACATACTCAATCGATTGGGGAATCGGACATTGCAGCGATTTGCTCTCTACCACTTTATCTGAAATATCATTATCTGAAATTATCGCTTTTAACGGGGTTGAGAAATGGAAATGTCTTGTTCTACATTTGAATGTTCAATTCTTGATATACACTTAACCGGACAGCCAAATCGACAGTGTTTTAATGCGTTTCGTACTCAAGAGAATGATTAACTTCCAATAAAAGATTTATTGGTAATTTATACCAATAGATACCGAGTATTTCAATGAGCTATTCTAATAGAGGGAAAAAACTTTTACGACGCATTGCTTACTCATTTTCAAGTAGTCCGCTATTTTAAGTAACCCCTTATCTGTTTTTTACTCACCTGCTAGGAAGGTGGGGCAGTGCAGGTTGTTCTTGTAGGTGGCACTGAGATCGTTGAGTAGCGGAGCCTTCACCACCGCCAAGGCGAGGACGAAGCACAAGGAGGCGCAGTGGGCGAAGTAAATCCAGGTTTGGTGAGTCTTCAACGTGATAATGGAGCGATCCCGCATCCGGGTGGCCAGACGTCCGTGTCCGTACAAGTACATGACCATCGAAGAGGCCAACACCAAAGCGGTGGACAAAAGATACAAAGCCAAAGTGACCACTGCATTCAGGATGAGTCCCGGCTGATGAACCGGCATCGCCTCGGCGTAGATCTGTAGCTTGTACAGATTCGAGATGCCCACATAACCAAGTATGATGTCCAGGGCGGCCACCACCATCTGGAGGCTGAAAACGCAGGCAAAGGCCTTTGAGGTATTCCAGAAAACGGCCGGATACCGAACGGACCAAACCAACAGGGCGCAAAGTAGGTTCACAAACTCGGCACTGGGTGGCTGGGAGAAAATTGCCACATCGATGGGTTTATCAATGCCAAAGAAGAGCTGCAGCATTCCGGCAAAGCCATCCAGTCGGACGTAATCCTGCCCTGACTTCGGGCCGTTTGGTTCAGCAGGAGGTGCAGGAGTCAAGGCGGGCACTGCCTGAAAATCACCATCCTCCAGTTCGAAGTCCTCGCTCTCCTCTGGCTCCTCCTCATTCGATTTGGCCACGAATTCACTGGAATTTATATTGGCATCGCCAAGCAGATATTCCGGCTCGATTTCAACTCCGGCAGCCCGTTTGGATATCCTGCGCTTTTGGTTCTTCGCTTTGATGGCAATGATCTTGGAGTTGGAGGCTGAGACGGGCGTCGAGGGAATCGGTAGCTCCGGCAGGACTTCGGGCCTTACCCGATGGATGCTGCTGTCGCGGGTGGTGGTCTCCTCCTCTGGGAAGCTCTCGAGGATCGCCTGCTCGTGGGAGGCCACATGATGGCGACGCGGTGGCTGCTGTTGACGCTGTTTATTGTGATGTTTGTGGTGTTTGCGGGACTTTCCATGATGGTGATGTGCTGATTGTCTGCTGGTTGTTATCTCCATGGGTTTAATAGTGGTGGTGGTTGTGGTGGTGCTGGTGCCCCTTGTACTAGTTGTTGTGGCTGCAGTGGTTGTTGTCGATGTCGTAGTTGTTGTTGTGGTAGATGTTGTGCTACTGGAGCTGCTCGATGCGTCCGCTTTGCCCAGAGTTCCCAGCTGTTGCCAATTTTCCACATTTAACTTGTCGGCATCAGAGGACGCCTTAGCCGTTGTGGTTGACGTTCCAACTGCGGTTCTTGGCGCCAACTCATCGAAATCTGGCATGATGACGGTTCCCTCTTCGCCGACACCCACACCTTCATCTCCATCATCTTCCTCGCCCCGAATCGCCTCCTCCAGTTCTTGGCGCTCCTCCTCGTCGATATCTTGATTAATTAAATCGGGCACTTCAAAGTATTGCCCCTTGCCCGCATCCAGTTTGTTGGCGGTGGTTGTTGTCCTGGTCGTCGCCGTCGTCTTGGCCGCCTTCCTGCCGTTAGCCATCCTATCGGGTCGCAGGTCGAACAAATTGTTATTGCCCCCGGCTGGCACTCCACGGATTGCCGTGAACATGGTATCGTTGAAGTAGTCCTCCTCGTCCTGTTCCAAGCTGTTTGCGGTCAAGTTTAGTCTGCCATGCTGGTGGTGGGACTGCTGCTGGTTCGATGGCTGATGGTGCCTGGGAAAGGGTGTGGCTCCCACCACCGACATGGCCATCAAATTGCGTCGATTGATCACAACAAAGTCCAATTCAGTGGCCCAAATTTGCTCTGGAATGGTAGAGAGCGAAAGAGAAAGATTTAAGGGTGAAGGTTTGTGGATTGATGGCTGCTCAAGTACATAGAATTAATTGCTTTGAACTCGGTAAGGAAGGCAACTTGCTTTCGCATCTAATTCGTATACATCACGCAGGATTACATGGTAAGCACCTGTTAAGGACGAGAGCACACACACACATCTTGCATAAACATGAGCTCGTGTAATAAGCAGGATGCTTTCCTGTCTTCCACTCGAATTCACCCTTCAGCCGTGTGGCAATCGTTAATTAAATGAGGCATCGATACTTGCAGGACTTCTATAATCCACGCCCCGTTGATTATTAGACGCAAGACAATGGGCTACACTTCTCTGCTTGAATCTCAATGAATACCAATCAAGTCAAATCAATGACGACGAGAGCTGGAATCTCCAGACAATGGGAAATCTGCGCTGTATTCGCTCTGTTTGAAAGCCAAAAGAGGAAAAAAGAAAACAATTTTTCCGGTCGATCCCATTTCCGTTCGATTCAGAACCAAATGGAAAAACAATGCACACAATTCCACCATTAGGCAACATGGCCGGTCAGTTTCGGAGGTCTAATTAGGCGCACAGTGGAAACATTTGTACATATATGAACCTCCGGAGCCCATACCATTTCAACCCGATCTCCTTAAGCTATCATACAAACTTCCCCAACTTTCGAACTGATAACTACTTTGCAGTGGCTCCTGCACTCCTGCTCAGCGGCGGAGCTTAATATTCATGTTTATTACGGTCAGACCCTGGTAATGCGATTTATTGGAGCAAGCCGAGAAATGGGGACTTTTCACAGGGGCTAGCATGCCACTCCTTTGTTCCACAGCAGTTCAGAAGTGGTCCAGTGGAGTCCGAAAACCAATCAGGCGAGCAGATAAGCACTAAACTAAGCTCTCCGTTTTGGGTTCTCTTCAATAAACTTTAAAGGATATAAGCCATCTGATGCTTTAAACTCTCGAGTCACACATTTGTTCTTTAATTAATAAGCGGTGTTTTTTGGCGGAAACTTTGTTTTCAAAACTTTGATAATTAGACAAGTTTAGCAATCAATTATATGTTTTACAATTAAGAATGTAATTCATTTAAAAGTTTACTGCTAAAAAGCGTGGCTATATGTAAATAATTACCCAGTTTCTTGAAAGCCAATTTATCAATAAATAATCCAGACACTTCTATTGACAGCGCAATTCTTTTGGGGTCAAAACAGGTAACTTTTTTGCCCCAAAGGAGTGTAAGCCAACCTATTTTTTGGCCACAATCTCAATACTTTCTCACCACTACAGCCCCTAATCCCAATTAAATCCGCCTCGGAGTCACGAATTTGTTTGCCTTAGCCCAGTTAAGACGCAGCTGAGCTCTGCAAAGAACCCAGAAAGCTTTCTAATTAGTTTACTTTATGATGTCGCTCATGGCATATACATACATAGCACCGATAGAACGGCCCTGTTAATAATGGAGCGCCCAGGAAAGAAATGAAAATTTGCCAAGTTAACACTTTCATAAAATAATTTATTAGTGGAATTGCTTTAAGGACGTTTACCCAGCGGGCGGTGGGAAATAAAAGAAAGCCACTAAAAATGGGAATTGCCGAGCAAATATTAAAGACAATGGCCCGAAACGAAGGAGAAGGACGAAGGACGAAGCGAAGGATGGGCGAAAGCCAAGAAACACGAACCGATGTGGAATTACAACAATGGCTGCCATAATAATATGTCGTTCTTGCAATGGCCAAAGACGATGCTGGCGAAGCGGCAAGTGGCTCGTAAAACCGACAACATCGAAAATCTGAAGATTAACCCGGAGCTCCCCACCACCACATGGCATGGTAGCCACCCAACCCAACCACCACCCATCCTCCCTCTTGATTATGCCAATGACAATAACACCAACGAGAAAAGAACGAAAACGAGCGGCCGAAAGGACGGTGATGCCGTAGATGCCACAGCTCTGGGGATAAGAGTAATGAAAATGCGCAAATCCAACTCCGGCCACGCCGACCGGAGGCGAAGGCGGCGGCGATTTCCAGCTGCGGTAATAGTTGCGATAAGACGGGCCCCACATTATACCCGAGTCCCCAGCACCACCACCCTCCCCTCCACAGTATCCCCCACCTGCAGCTCAAGCTCGCGCTCGTTAAGTCTTTAGCATGAATAATGATAAGTTCTCTGCTGCAAGAAGCTAAGCCCATGTACAGTGGTGGCTAGAAAATTAGTTACACTGCCAACCATAATCTTTGATTCACAATAATCAATATAAAACATATTTTATAAAAATTACACTATATTGATACTCTTTTTTCTACTTATCTATATATAGTTTCAAAAAAAATTTATATATTTTCTTCCGCTGTTGTGCCTAGAACTCACACCCAATGGACAGTCCGGGGCCAATGTCTTGAGCCACTTGCAAAGCTCCCGTCGAGCAGGGCATCCACTGCCACTTGGTTCTCCATCCACACTCCATCCACACTCACCCACCCATTCAGGAATCGCCTGGTAATCTGAGCCACGCTGTTTAGCAGCCTTTTATGCGCTCAATATGGCACTGGACTAGGCCCTACTGCTTTCCATCCGCTTTCCATCCGCTTTTCCCGCCTACCACCGACTGTTCTCATCAGAATTTTCATTTGTTTTTCACCAGAAATGTCTGCATTAATTATTTATGAGTGCAGGATGGCGTATAAGTGATTACGCCATAAAATTGTTTGTCGTAGTGATTTTTGTGTCATCTATTAATGAAATTAATTAACGAATTGCGGCCACTTCCTTTCCGTCTCCCTTTCCACAAGCACCTAACTTTTTTCAGTGTTCTTTTCTGATGGCGACAACAGCTGCAGGCCGTCGGGAACTTTTTATTATAATATTTTAATAAGTCTTTTACTTTGTGATGTAAATGAGACACTTTGATGGGTCAGTGGGTAAGTGAAGAAAAGAAAATATTAAAATCTTGGAAAAATCTTTTGGTTGTTTTGAGAGTGAAGCCTTAACCGAATAACAAAATTTTTAAAGTAGAAACGAATCTAATGACCGAATTATCATATTTTTTTGAGTTTTATCCTCTTATTATTTTATTTTTACCACCCTAGTTTTAGAAGTTCTTCATTAGTGAATAATTTAAGGGCTTCCAAGACAAACACTCCGTTTGCGGAATTTCTCAAAAGTCGTTAAATTTCTCGCTGAATTTTATGAAATGCATTTGTGGCCACTCCTTTTGATGGCTTTCTTTCATGCAGCTTTTTATGCGAGTTGGGCGAAAGTTTTAAAAGCATTTTTTATGATTCGACTCGCCTAATTGCACCATCCTTCTGTGCTCCCGATATTATGCTAATATAAACTTCAGATCCCTTCACCTATAAGCCAATCATGGAGCGTCAATCAAATTGAAGAAAATCTCTAATTGCCGGCTAAAAATCATAATTCCCAACTTACTCGCATAAGCGCATCATCATCAACCGAACCGACAGGCCAATCTTGGCCAGCTTAAGTCTTTAAGAATGTCAAACGCGTTGACAAATTGCAAGGGACAAAAGGGCAAGAAAAGAGGAGGAGCAAAAAACTATGAAGAAAAGGAAGAAAAATGGTGAAAAGCCAGCCAGCCAGTCAGTCGAGCGTGAAAATGGCGAAAACGGAGTCGCGAGACAAGGCATTGCACTTAGCTTGACCAGCTGGCCCCTTGACCCCGGGCCATTCCATCCATAAACTCCATTTGCACCACCACCACCCCCATTGGCCAAGTGCAACTTTAGCTTTGACTGCACATTTTATTTGCGCCGATGATTTTCTAATTTAGGAGCCGGGTGTGGGTGGAAAAACAATTTCCCACCCAGCATGGATTGCACATCGACCGCCGATAGAATGTCTGTCAGCGACAAGAGATCGACTTTGTGGCACTGAACCAGCAAAAACAGCGTATAAAAAAAAAACTCAAACAGGAGCATCACAAACAACAAAAACGACAACGAAATTAATTGAAAAATCACACTGGAATGGCGCGGGAGGCGATCCAGCATCCAAGTCACTCAGTTAGTCAGTCAGCGAGGATTTAAACTCATCTCGTCATGGTTTTTATGATGCCAATCCAATCCAATGCCCCGCTGTCGGTGCCACATTTTTAATTTAGTCCGCGTGGCAACGATGGACCGATGGTCGATGCCATTGTCTTTTCGTCCTGCCTGCCTGCCTGCCTGCCTGCCTGCCTGTCCAGTGATTCACTTCTGTTCTGTACTCCATTTCCCACTGGTTCAATAAACCGGCCAACCACTCTCGACCAACTGCTGGCCAGGGACTTGGACTCCGGCTCGGCTATCCACTTTAAATGTAGTAAATTTTGATTTGCCTGCCGATGGTGCAGCTACAGCTGTTGCCTTTCATCATTGTTTCGCCCAACGCGATTTTTTCCTTTTTTTCAATCCCAGCTGCCATTCGTCGGCCATTTAGCGAAAGTTTTTGATGGAAAATGGTATGTGTACCTTGGCAAGCGGCTTAGAAACTTTAAATGCTGAACAAACCTTTTAATATTAAGCAGCTAAAATGTAATGGAAGTTCATAAAGATATTTTTGGATTTTAAAATGCACATTGTTATCATAAGAAAGTTCAAGCAAAGATACTAAGAACTTCTTTAGTTGTCGGTGAGAAAAAGGCCCTTATCTCTGGCTAACTAAATGTAACTTAAGAAATAATAATTTACAAGTAACTTTAAGATATGTTTCAGTTGCTGTATATAAATATCTCGTGAAATAACAAGTGTTTCTTGTCACCTTCCTTGTCCAGCTGAATGTAATTGCACCGTCATTTTTTATGCCAGCTTGTCATTAACTGTGGAAAAAGTTTACTGGGCTGCCAGGAAGGCGGCGGCATCATGTGAGACTTGTCGATCCAACGGTACACAGAGACGCCAGCACACGTGGAGCTCCCAGGATGTGGTATGCAAACAGAGCCCGTCGATGCAACGGACTCGACTCATTCGACTGGTGTCCTGCTCACAGTTGGCCAACATTTGCACAGTTTTGGGTCGCCTGACTCGTTTCAGCAGCGATGCCGTCGCCATTGCTGCTGCCTTGTTATTAACATGGCTTATTGCAGGCCATAATAACGTCCTCCCCTGCCAACCCTGTCAACCTGTTCCCCCCGCCCTTCTCCGCTTGTCTGTGTGTTTGTGTGTGTGAGTGGTGTTTGCTCCTGCGGTTGTTAGCCTGTGTGCTCGCTCGTTCGTTTGTGTTTTTGTTTGCCGAGCGGTCGGGCTGTATATGTTTGGCCAGCAGATTTCCCCAGCGATTGCCTTTGAAGCTGCTGCTCCAGCAGCTCCTCGGAATTTTTTGTTTAGCTTCCTCCGGATATTCCCCTAAGTTCACTTTGTTAAGCGTCCTTCAGAGCATCCTAAACTTCTTGGTTAAACAGTTTCGTCCTGGCCCACACATATGCCAGCGAATTTAAATTGGCCTGCTCATTTACCCTGCTCCGCGATTTTCCCCCGAGAACAATGGAAATTACAGCCAATTTCAGTTCGTTTTAAGGACAATAAATTGAATTAAAACACGGAATGGCAAACGCAATTGTAAATTGATTGCATCGACAATGAAAATTATGATTGATAAAAGGCCCACCCATATTCCCATCCTCTTGCCATGAAAAACTGCCTCCACTCATGTTCATTTTAATAGTTGTCATCAGCGACAGCACCAGTGTCATCGCACCATCAATATGACAATGTACAACGTGGCGTATGCTTGACAACAATGAAAGCGGGGATAAATGCGATTCGTGCTCGGCAACATTGTGCATGGGTTATTCTCCTGCCCCATTGCCCCCCCCCCCCCCCCAGAATATCCTTTTCCGCGGGAAGTGCATAATAGACATGCGATAAAAAAGTAGCTACAAAAGTAGCTCTAAGGGGATCGAAAGTTTTACTACTCTATGGGTTTTGCCATTGAAGAGAATGTATACAGATGGCAACAAGATAATTAGTATTATTAGCTATACAAAGATTGTTTCAAGTAGTTAGATTAAGCTTAAAAGTGCCGAACTGTTGATTTGTGAAATGAAACCGAAATTTCGGTAAAGATAATTTGGATGAAAGTGTAAAGCGTGGATCGATTTCGAAAAACAAACCAAGTTCGATAATCATATTCATACAGACAAAAATGAAATTTAATATTTGACTCAGAGGAAGACGTGCACCGGAAATGCGCAGCTGCAAATAAAGCAACATGGCGTACACTTCCGGCAGCCCCATATTGCCCCGCTGATCTGTTGCCTACTTATGAGCGCCATCCGTTTCTGATTTCGCCCATTCAACGCGAATCCTGTTGGTTAATTAAACTCACCTTTTGGCAGCAATCCGTTCTCAATGATGCGAGCCTCGAGCAGCAAACGCGGCAGCAGCAGGCAGAGTGCAATCACGATGTGAACGAAGGCCGCCGTGGGTCCGCCGTGTGTCCAAAGGGCTCGAAGGGTGCCGCCACGTGATTCCTCCTCCAGGCCATCGTGCGGCGATAAGGTACAGCGCCGCTCCCTGGCACCTGTGGCCAATTTAATTCCGTCGTTTGCCAAGTTGCCGACCTGTCGAGTAGTCCACACAAAATGCCAAATTATTAAAATGAAATGCACTACAAATAATTTGGTTTTCGACAAGCTCATTGGACTGGAATAGGCGAAATGGAGTATATAGTTAACATATGCAAACGATCTGCCAGTTGGGTGGATTTAACTAAGCAGAGCCAAGGACTTGGCAATGAATGCTTATTGATTCAACCTCGCTTTCGCTTTTCCCTCTTGGGCGGAAATTGAAAATTTCACTAGACTCACTCCACTTTCTGCGAAATGTGCATGCATATGCAATTTCAATTTCTCTTATTTGCGCTGGAGTTATTTAGTAAAACACAAATGCTAGCAAAAAGCGCATTCGGCGTACCGAAAGATATAAGTTAAAAATACAGAAAGCAAAGCTTAAATTCGAAATTCTATGGTACTTTATAAATATGAATACAAGAATTCTGTATTATTACACCAATAAAACAATTTTAAGCGGGCTAACAAGCTTTTATGCATTGATTGTACTTAAAAAAAAGTAGTAATTTTTCCATTTATTGAAAGAGAGATTCAGTTGACCAAGAAAATATTTATTATTTGGCGCACATGTATACTTTGGTGCGTTGAAAAATTGAAATCAATAGGCAAAGGGTAAAAAATAGGGAAACAGTATTAATATATGGTCAATGTGATTTATTTCTTGTCACGGACTTATTAATAAATCCACTGATATTTTACACTGTCGCTTTTTCATTGCCGTGATTCATAACAAATAATAAACACACTTAGACCGACAATCAATTAGTATTTGGATTAAAGCCATATTACTAATTTCATGAAAGTAATGCGATATGTATATGATTTGAATTGAATGTCCGGCTGTCTAAACTTACACAGTCAACCTAATTTATGCAAATTATTCGATATGGGATATCAAATTTTCTCAAAGCGAGTGGCACCTACCATATTCACCGAATAAATTACTCAACAGTGAATTTATCAAATGGAATGGCATTTCGCATTTCATAATTGCCTGCAACAGGCGACTGGCCAAAAGGGACGACATCCTTGGTTGACCGCACACCAGTCCAACTGCATGTCCGACAATTTGGTGTACACATCCCTGGGGCCCGGGCCATTATTAAAAAATCTATTCACTAATAAAAATAAAAAAACTACTACAAACTGAACATGTGTAGAGCAGAAACAAAAATGCGCACAAAAAGTGCTTTTGTGTTTGGGTTTTTAATGCATTTTTTATGCGCTCAAAATGCGAACACTTCGCGATTTCAGCGACAGAGTGAGGCAAACCAAGGCATTGCGCATACGACGCGTTGGCGCATAAACAAGAGCAACAAATAAAGGAAACGTTGCACGTGACAAATGGCGAAATGAAATATTTATATACGCGCAACCATGCAATATATATGCATCTATTATTTTTCCACACATAAAGTATATATTCCCACGCTCCCTCTACATTTATTTCCACGAGCCACAAAAACAAAAAAAAAAAACGAGCATTAAAATCACGTGTATATGTACATAAAAAATAAAGGCGAACGTTCGGGCTTTTAAATTAAAAACAAGCAGACATCAGAATGATGAAGGAGCTGGATCTGAATCAGGATCTGAGCCAAAAGCACCTCGAACAGCAAATGGAAACCGACTCGTTCGCTTTGTTTTTCTGCGCTCCGGTTTCGTTGGTTTTGTCTCGTCAGTTTGGTCTGGTTTGGTTTGGTTTGCTTCCGAGGAGGAGCAACAATGATTGCAATTTGCAAAAAGCGAAGTGCATTCCAAGTGCTGGCGGGCTTGCGGGAATTGCCGAGTGCCAGGCGCATAATACATTTAAATGTGCCAACATTTTGCGACTCCTACCCCGCAGGCAAATCATCTCTAAATCGTGTCACTGCGATTACTCATTACTCGTTCATTAACGTCTTAGATGTGGGAAAAGCGTAAATATGCTTTAAGTGTCGTGGCGGGGATTAATTAGAAATCCAGGTGCAGAGGGAAACTGGTTTTATAATATCTGAATTGAATAGTTCATACATCATCAACAGATGTATAACTTTAGTTTTAATTTTAGCCAACTTTTTAGGATCACTTTAACGATTCTCATAAACATGTGCCATAAACTGAGTATATGCTTAGTTTTTCCGGCATTGAAATCTCCCCATCCACTTTGATCAGCCATTTCGTTAGGGGCACTTGCCACATACGGTGTGCGGTCTATTCCGTCAATTCCGCCACCCAGTGGTTTTATTCATTCGTTTAATTTCGAATGCTGTGCAAATATGAAAGTCGCAAAGTTTTCGCATCTCGTTGTTATGGCCGTGACAGTTTGCCAGCAGCTCCTGCTCCTTTGCCCCGCGCTTCAACCAATTTGCCCGGCTTTCCACCGCTTTACCCACTTTCCAATTGCCTCAAGTCTTATCGCTCGACACATACTCGTACCCGTAGGAGTTGAACGTAATTGTGACTGGTCTGTGGGTCTGTTGTTTTGTTGGTCAGATGGCAAAAACAAAAAAAAACAAAAAACTAAGCAAAACTATGAACTTCTGGCCCTGTTCCTGTCGCCCGTCCTGATTTCGGGACTCCGAGTCCTGGTTCCTGCCAGTGTCCTGATAGCCACGCCTCAATGGTCAATGTTGGGATTTTAGTTTGCAACCAATTTCTGTTCGTTGTCGTTTGTTGTTGCCTTTTATTAAACGTTCGTTCGGCGACGTGTGATGAAGCCCTTTCCCCACGGCTGTCTGTGTTTTTCCCTGCCTTTGTCATTCAGCTCGTTGGCGGTTTTTGGTTTTTCGGTGTGTTGCACCTCTACCTCCACCCCACCCTTCATCCATTTTCCACCCACTTTCCATCCATTTTCCTTGGTTTTCATCGCCCTCTGTCTGGTCGCTGACTGATAGGCAGCTTTTGCCCGGCTGCATTTTTTGGCGGCTTCTGATGATGTTGGTTGTGTTTTTGTTGTCGATGCTGTTCTGCCGCTTTTGTGGCTGTCTGGCCAGCGGTGAAAAGGAATATTTGCATACAATTTGTATACTCTTTTATGGCGGGGAAAGTCCCACACAGTGATTTTCGTGACGGCACCATGAATATTAATACCGAAATCAATGGGAAATTGAAAAGCTTTGAACCGGATTTTCTTTCTTTGTCAATTTAAATAAATAAATATTTAGAGTCACATAGCAATTTTGCTTTTTTTTTTAAGTATTAGACGGAAACAGAATTTGAAAATTTATAATTTTATTCAGAATTTAAAGGGGTTTCTAAAGAAAATATCTTAATATATTTTTTAAAATGACTGTAAGGCAGAATGGCCAACACAAGCCTAGTTAACCAACAGTATTTCCGGTACCAAACTGATGCTCCTGCTCCAGAAGGATCCAACCCTTCTGGGCTGTAAGTTTCATACTTAATGGCATTATGTATTTGGGGACTGAAAGGGGATGATGCATAGTGGAGAGCAAGTGACGCCACATGCAGCTGGCCGACTTCCTGTGATAGGATCTACGGTCAGTCTGCTGTCACAACCAATGGACAGTCTGTGGCGAACTATGGACATCAGTCCACTCCACCCTCAATTTCCCACTCCATATGCCGGCAGCTTCCTTCCATTTCGCTTGTTTTAAAAACAAGCCAATTATTTGTGAAAACTTTCAGTTTGAGTGGGTGAAAGGGGTACATATATGAGGACGGGGACCTGGAATGACAGGAGCTCCAACGCCACACGAAGCGAAAAGTGGCAGGAATCAAGAAAAAATGGAAAATGCTACTCAAATAACTAACTAATATAATACTATTATATGCAATAATTCCCATTAGTTTCAGTTTAAAAAGAGTATTTCCTTCAGGAAATTTAGTTGAAGTCGACACAAGTTTGCAAACAAGAAAAATAGTGGTACTTTGTTTGATTTCTAGAGTAAAAAAGTATTGTTTCGCTAAAGAAAAATTACTTTTCCAGTGCAGACACCACTTTCTTTACCACCCCATGTCTCCCACCATTTCTGTCTTTCATTTTAAGTGGCTTTTATCGGAAACACGAAGCAAAAGGAGTAAACGGTGGTAGAGTAAATGCCGTTTGTCGGTGATTGTATTTTCCTATCGAGCTTGTGCCATCATCGTCTGCCCGCACACTTAATAAATATGAGATAAATAAAACACTAACTAAACTATGGGAACTATATGTGCAGCTTGGCCAAAGGGAAATAGAAAGGGAAAACCATAATTGCATTTATTATGCTGATAAAAGCACAGACACTGGGAAAGGGGTGAAAGGGGGGCTCGCACACAGAGGACACACAGACACACCAATGGAATGTTTGTTTGGAATGTGTGTGTGAGATCGTCCTGTGTTGTCAGCCATTTTGCGGATCCAGTGAAAAGGAGCCACAACGTATGCTTCTCCTGGTCTGCCGATGCTGCCGCTGCTGTTTTTGTTTGCAAATAAATTTAATAACGTGAATAATGCCACTAAAAATAATTCACAAAAACCCAAAGAGCCGCGGCATACTGGCAAATGGATCCACTGCAGCGGCAGAGACAACAAAAAAATTTAATTATTGAGTACAACCGAGTACACAGACTGGCAGTAAGAGAACACTGCCATACACAGTTAATTATCGCAGGAGCATGATCCCGGTTAAAAGCGCACCACCTCCTCATAAGCCAACCACTCACCTTAAATACGGCAGAGGTAAAAAAGACCGGCAGCAGGATGAACACCACTCCAGAAAGGACAATCTGCAGATTGAGTTCGGCCACAGGCTCGATTTTCCAGGGTATCAAAGAGCATCCTGCAGAGGTAAATATATATTATAGTATCTTTAAATAAGTTTTTCTTTTGCTGATAGCAGAAAATGACAAGCAAACACAAAGGAAATGATTTCTTGAAAATATTTAGGAAACACCGTAGCTATGTTGGAATTTTGACATTTGGATGCAACCACATACATATCTAGTACTTTATAAATATTTAAAGTACATTTTGAAATAAACATGATTCAGCATTTTCAAGTGAGATTGTTTAGTCAAACAGAATGAGAAATAAATTAAAAATGTTTAGAAATTCTTAAGCCATCTATCTATCGCCTTTCAGCTTGCGGTGAAACAGAACTTAAAACTTACCCAAGAACCTGTACGCTCCGTGCATGGCCAAGTATCCCTGGAACAGGGTGAGCATCACTCCGTACCAGATCGACCATAGCGAGTTCAGATGCAGATAGCTGCCGGAATCGTGGCCGGAGTGCTGGAGGCTGGTGTAGCGGCTCTGGTGGCGCTTCGATTTGATGTACTTGGCCTGGAGCTGCTGCTGCTGTTGCGTGAGGCTGCTGCTCGCCGTTGTGGCGTTCGTCATTACGGAATTGCAGAGGCTGGAGTTGAGGCTGCCGCCTCCGGAGGAGGCTCCTGCTCCCGATCCCTGGTGCTTGCCACCCATCCTCGTTGGTAGACTGAGCTTTGTTTAGCTTTCGAGGCTCCGATGGCTTTTGTCGTTGCTAGTCGGGTTTTTATTGCTCAGCACGACAGCGAATAATGTTGACAATCAATTTCTGTCTATCGCCCCGCACTATTTATATTGATTTTGTATTGATTCTGAACACTGATTTTCTATTTACTCAAGTGCTGCTGCTGTTGCTGCTGCTGCTGATGATGATGATGATCGTGATGATGAGGCTGCTCATTGTTTTTCCCATTTCCCATTCCAGTGGGTAATATTTGTCCGCTGATATGGCTCATTATAACGTCCGACGTTTCTATTTGCCGGCGCATATTTGTGGAAATTCGTGTCGATTTCCCACACTTTGATTGACACTGATTTGCTGTGACTGCAATGACAGGGAGGAAAATAAATGTGAATTTTCGTTGTGGCGATAGAAAATACAATATATTTTTAGCTAAAATAAGTAACTTAGAAAATATAATGTTTATGTAATTTAGTAGTGCATTTATGTACAATATCTATTAACTATCTGATATCCGTTACGCCTAACTGATTTTTATGAACAATTTTTTACTTGTAGAGTGATAATAGTAAATAAAAACTTGCTGCCTTCTAAATGTTGTATTAAACGGATCTTTTATAATATACAACTAGAAAACTATATAACCTAAAATTTATTTTCATTTCTGTAGGGTGTGAGTTTAATCAAATAGTCAAATCATCAAAATAATTCCCGAACATCCGCCACCTGTCGTTTTATTGTAATTATACCTTTTTAATCAACCATTCGATTATGTAATTAGGCAAGCAATTATCAATCAGCGGGGCTCTTTAAATATTCATGACATTTTTAAACCCCACTTAAACCATAAATAATTAATTGTCGTGCGCAAATCCGAGTCGTATTTTAATTAGTCACCTACGAGGATGGTGTTGCTGTTGCTACACGACACATGGCCAAATTGACGCGCCCAAATTGGCAACAATTTAAATAAGATTACAACTCCCAAAAAGGGGGAATGAAGAGGTGGATAAACTATAAATCAATCCGCTGGGGGAAATGGAGGAGAAATTGCCGACCGACCGTACAGTGTCTGCAAACCAATTTGGCACATGAGAGTTACTATACAGTTCCTGCTGCTTTTCGGAGTCAGGCTGTGGATATTGCTGTTGCTATTGGGTGTTGCATGCAGCATGTAGCATGTAGCGTGTTGCTGGCGCTGTTGGCTGTCGCATAATTAAGCCAAACCTCGTTGCCAGACAGACAAATGCGTCGGAAGGACCACCGATGGGAAATGGAGGATGGGGAATGGGAGATGGCGAGACAGAGGCGGAACCTCCAGGGAGGAGCCTCCTTTGTCTGGGCCCTTGTTAAATGCGTCGCGGCTCGTATTCTGCCACATCGGAAGCAGCATAATTATAGGCCAAAGGAACACTAAGCCAAAATCAAGTAATTTGGGAAAAAAAAGCTATATATACTTATGTAAAATATAATTAAGATAGAGGTAAGATGTCAAGGCTTTGATTTAAGTTCAACTCTTCCTTTTCGAACTCTTTCTTCTCGAAGCGTAACTCTTCTTCACAAGAATTGATAACTAAAAAAAAACAATTCTAATATATTATACTATTATTATTATTTTTCTCACTGCACTTACTGCAGCTTGTTAACTGTGAGGCAGGTAAACTATTTGCAGCTTTGCGTGTTGCAGTTGATTCTAACACGTGTAGAGCCGTTAACATTTATGCCGCCTTTCAGCAAATTTTGCGTTTTGTTCGACACAACCGCTGGAAAAGTGTGGAAAATGGGAAATGGAAAACGCAGTTCCTTGGCCTTCCTTTACAATTCCCTTTGTGCGCTCCGTTTGCCATGCAAAAATAATAAAATGTTTGCAATTTGTTCGCGTCGACGTTGTTTGTAATTAAACGTGTTGCAACAACACATTTAACAAATGGCCCGGAATGTGCCCTTATCCGCGTTTTTCGCGCTGCCCAGTAATTGACCCGATTTAATTGATAATGGCTGCTCCATGAACGTATTGTCCATGGCACAAGCGACAGCAAAATGGCAGTAAAATCAGAATATCTGAATATCAGAATATCAGTTGACCATCTGCAGTAAGCCATGGCGATTTAATGTCCCGACAATGATAAGTATATTTTTGCAGTTATTTGTAAATCAGTAAACAGTAAAATCCTTATTCATTTTTAAAATATATTATTAGTAAATAAAATTTCTGTTCAATTAAATAATCTTTGCAAAATTGCAAGAATCCGATATCTTTTTTTGGTCCTAATGAAACCTAATATACTCGACGTTTACCCTCAATCTGCTACCTTATCCACACAAACTTCAAACAGTGTCGGCCATGATCCTGTAAGTCCTGTTTCGTTTACTCCTATTGGTAATAATTTGATGTTAATTACAATCTTCACCCAGGCTCAGCCAGAACAACGAATCTTGTTTCATGTTTCAGTTCCGGGAGCCATGTGCCTTTGTTGCCGATGAGAAGTGGAGGGTGGATAATGTGCACCCAAGGCAGTGCCACTCCCTCGAGTTCCTTCGTCCTTCCTGTTTTGACATACCCAACATGAGATTAGCCAGCCGCAAAAGTCATAAATGCAGATGTTTACATTTCTTTTCTCCCACTCCCAGCCCCTTGTCTTCACTTGGTTCCTTTGGGGCATTTTCTTTGTCTTTTGCCGGTGCAGCAGAAGATGGGGCAGGTGGTTGGGCTTTTGGGGGTGGTCGAAGGGGATGGCGTTGTGTTTTCGGGGAGCAGTCGTGAAGATAGACCAAGAACTTTTGCCCCTGTCCTTGGGGCAATTTGTCGCGTTCGCACGACTTTTACGCAGATGAAACAGCCACTTTATGGGCGTCGACGGGAGTGTGGATACACAGAAAGAAACACGCACTTATTACGATAAAGAATCATGGAACTCAACTTTCCTTAACATACACAAAAAGGTTTGGATTTTATAGTAATAATGTTTTTTGTAGGCAAACATGTAGTGATGCTGTATCTAGATAGTTTAAATAGTTTTTCGTTTTACTGAAAATTCCATTACATTTTATTTCCACTTTTTCTTAGTGCATGTGTGTTTGTCCCTGGCATTTCCTTTGTGTATTCCTGCGTAAAATTAAAATATTTTGCTCTGGCAACAGAAAAAGATAGCTTGGCTGTTCCCAGCTTTTTTCCATCCCTCCACTGCTGTTGTTAATGCAAATTAAAAACTTCACTTAACTGCATTTATTTGGTTAGCACAGTTCCCTCTGTCTGTCTGTCATACTTTCCTTGCCACTTTCAAATTCTTCAGGTTGCCCCCAGAGCCAACCCATTCCAACTTTAGTGACTCATTCTTTTGGAATGTCTTGTATGGTCCCTGTAAGGGCGCAGACTCCAGTTCCGCCCCCCAAAAAAACACGAGGGTGAGTAATACAAAAAAATATGCTAAATGGTACTTGGCACCCCACAGCCCCCGCGCATTTTCCCCCCTTTACCCCGCACACGCTTTTCCCCCCCCGAATTCCAGACACACACATTGCCTTTGGCATGCTCAAGTAGGCCACTCTGGCTAATTTATATGGGCAAGCAGCTTTTTCTTTCCACTTCTGCTTCATTTATCTCGCTCCGAATGGAAAAACCCCTTTTCCATATTCCATACCTACAACCCACTTTTATTTTTGATGGCCGAACGAACGAACAGTCATTGCTGAAGAGCTGAACAAAGAAAAACAGTCGCAATTTTCATCTTTGTGCAATTTTCTTGGTGCTTATGTATACAATATATATATATATATATTTATTTAAGCTTCCATTGAGCTGGGCTTTCTGGCTTTTTTGCCATTTTGCATAAATGAAAATGTTGCATTTTCCTCGCCGCATCATTTACTCTCGTCCATTTCCCATTTTTCTCTCCATTCAAAATCAAACACAATGAAAACTCGCTTTCCTTCGCCAGCATCTTGGCAGTTGGGTATTTTGTTACCGAAAGCGTGACAAATGTGAGCACACTGAAAATATAAATTGGTCGGTAGTTCTACTAACTAGGAAAAGATAAATTAAGCATTAAATTGCTGCATCGAAATAAAGCAAATTCTCCTTTAAAAACGACTTTGCAGATTTCAAGAAGTTGAAAAGGAGAAAATAATCTTTTTTTTCAAACTTAAAGTCAACTTTTCTGGCAGCAGCATCCAAAATTTCTATTCACATCTCTGCAACATCGTGACTCACTTCTTATATATATTTTCACTCAGAGTTGCCAACAAACATGGACAAAGGAAAAAAGGAGAAGAATTTATTTTCTGCATTGGCTTGAAAAAGTTTTTGCCTTAGCGGTTTGGGGGGGGGGGGGGAGTGGAAAATGCGGGGCAGGGTGGTTGCACGTGGCATGTTTTGAATTGGATTTACACATGTGTCGAGTTAATACGTGTTCCACACCCCTGCCCCATCACCAGTTGACATTTTTTTCAATTTCAACTTTACGGCAACCAATACGTGAGTGAGCTGAAAATGTGTTGCCGACTTTTTTGGGGCAGCCGGCAAATCCGCCCAAAAATGTTTAACCCAGAACGGGTGCAATTAATTTTGATTTATTATAGCGGCAAAAACTATGCTTACGCAAAAGCATAGCTCATAAGCTGTTATTAAAATCAATTTTAATTTTTTTCCTAGCATTAGAGCGCAACTAGGTCATAAATGCCCTGGGAAACCCGAAATCACAAAAAAAAAAAACAACAAACGACAACATAAACAAAAAGCGAACAAAAGCCAAGCCACAAGGGAACTGGGCAAATTTATGACTGCAATTAAATCGCTACCATTGGGAAAATAAAATTAAAACAAAACATAATAAACCATATAAATTAGAATGCGAATCGCATAAAATGATGCCAAATAAAAGCGGAGCACATTGTCTGCATGTAAATTATCGCATCGAGTGGGCGCGCTCACTGCACCAACCACCCACTTACCACCCCAAAACCAAACCACCCACCAACAACAAAAAACAAAAAAAAACACGGGGCAGCAACAAATGAGCCACATGCCACCACTTGCAGACGTTCTAAGCCAAATATTGCGTTGAAATGTTACCAATTCTGGGAGCGCTTAAATTGCGTTACACATCGAGGGGTTGATGGGTCACCAACCAACCCCCTTCGAGTTGGATTTTCCGTCGCTTGCATTCCCGTAGAGCACTTGGCTCACCCCCCCCCCCCCCTCCCCCGCTGGCTGATTCCGGGTCGTAAAACTGCCGGGGAATTTATCGCATTCGAATGGATTTTTCGCAGGCTAAATTTCCGACGGGGCTGTTTTGGGGGCCCAGCTATTGTGCAATCGACGTAGTCAGCGGTTTGTTGTTTCTGTGCACATTGCATGAGTGAGTTGGGCAGACTCAAAGAAAGAAAAAAAAAACTGAGTGTATTCAAAGCGAAAACTTTTGCCGCTTAAGAAAATCGATGAATCCACCCAAACACAACATCAATGTGTTCCAAAATCCACCCCCTTTAGGGGTTTCAGCACAGGTGGGTCGAAAACCCGGGGCATGCCATATTAAGCGGCATTTTGTTTTGACATTTCCTACGGGTTGCCTACTTTGCCGCAAAAAACCAAAACAAGAAGGTTAAAGGAAAACTGGAACTGCGCACATGGCAATAAATGAAAGGCTGAACAAAAAGAAAGTAAGAACATGAAAGCCACTTTCATCAAATGTTGTACAAGTAGAACACGAAATGCTGAGCGGAAAATGTACCCTTTTAGCAAGGGAAAGAGTTTACAAGATATCAAAGTAAGCCTTTGTACTAAGAGATTACACAAATTATTCACAAGAATATTTGACTAAAACACTTTACAGACATTTCGTAAACTTAAAGTACAAACCATTAATGCGTGGGATATAACTTACAGGATTATTACATTACATAAAAAGTAGATAAACGGAAAAATTCTTATGAGATATATTTTCCTTATTTTTGTATGACTAATATTCGGAATTCAAGATAAGGATATATCTTCATACTTCAGAATCGTATCTTTCATTTAATTCTATTCATATTATTGCCTTTCCCCTGCCGCTTATTTATTTAGTTTGTTGTTAATATTGCTAGCCCTAAGCGAAACAGTAACCCATTTATTTCTATCCGTTTTATATCCCTTACCATTTTCCCAGAGCCACAATCCCTGCTCCTGGCAATCATTTCCTTTCAATTTCAGCGGCTAAAATTGGTTTTTTAATTAAGCCATAGCCAAGAACAACGATATTTTCCAGCTCCCTCGCTGCCTCAGTAGTTATATACCCACAGAAAACAGAAAAAAAGCCAGCAACAACAACATCAACAGTCATGTTACACAAGCTAACCGGGTGACCAACTGGCGGCTATGAGCTGCTCATGTGAGTGGTAAACAAACAGAAGGGAGAACAATGCGGGAAAAAAAAAACGAAAATGCCGCCTCGGGCATGAAAAGGAAAAAGGCAGGAGAGGAGAAAAACTAGGGAGTCCGTGGCTCATAATGATTGCATTGCAATTGAAATCAACTTTGGCATGTTCGCCTGACGGTCGTTCAATGGGCACAGAAGCCGCAGCTCAACGGGGCGTATGCGCAATATTGATTCATAAACACATTTTCGGCACGTTAAGCCTATACAAATAATCATATATACTCGTATATTCGTATATGTACATACGAGTATATGGAAAACAGAATGATGTGACTTGGCCAGGATTTAATTGATTTTGTATTGTGTGGGAAATTGCAAAATCTGTTACAAGCATTTTCACTAAAGCCATCAGTAAGCCATTGAATAAATTATCCACACTCTATTCTGTACGTTTCTGCACACTTTACCAATAAATTGAAGCAATTTTCAGTGTGAGTAAGCGGGGTAGTAACCGCACAAAAACAATTGCAAATGTAAGGATTAATATGACAAGTTCAATTATTTGCCAGAGTGCCAAAGGGCAAAGGCAGAAGGGGTTTAACAACATGCACAGCCTAGCAACAGAGTGCTATCGTCAATCAGGAAATTTGAGCCGAAAGTATTTTGCTCAAGGATCAAACCGCAGCAAAGTGAACAGACGAGACAAAACAAGCTAAAGGCCAAAACCACAGGGCAATGAAGGATCAGCCAGCCAAGTGACAGGACAAACTGAAGCTAAACCGAATCGTTCCGAACTGAAGCCAACCCAACCTGACCTGACCCAAACCAATCCCTCCTCCGCTGGTAGAAGCTATTAAAAATTGCACATGCCAGTAAAATTGAGACGGCAGCCAAAGTCGAGACCAGAGGTTTCAATTTCACTTAATAACAAAACCGCAAGGGGGCCAAGTTGAGATGGAGCAGGAAAAGGAGCTGCGAAAGATGAGAAATGGCCAGTGGTCACATTTGAGCGAGCAACAAAGTTGTTGCCACTGCTGGAAATACAAAGCGGAAAAATGCAACCGCAGCTGGCAGCTGGTTTTCCTGCAGACCACCTCCCGCCCCATCAAACATCTCCTCGGAATGGTCATCCACTGAGAAGAAATCGAAACGCAATCTAGAAATAATAATAAACAATAAATATATAATCAAAAATATGTCTTTACAGACATTATATTTCAAGAAGTTGGTTTAAAGGCGAAGACCATCAATTGAGTCGGACTAAGTGAACAAACAAGTTTTCATAGTTGCATTTCACTCTCAATTCAATGCTATGAAATATATAAGAAAAACTGATTATTCATTCGATTTAAATTTATAAATTTAGAGGAATATATTTATATAACAATAACAGAAAATAGTGTTTTGAAGAATATAGTATAGCATTTCAGGTAACTTTAAAGATTACAATTGCCATTCGTGCACTTTATTCGTGACTTAAGACATCTCAATTTTTCAGCAGTGTTAGAAAAGAAGAACGTAAGCCAAGTCAGCAAATCAAATGGCATGCAGATGCGGATGCCAAGTGCGTTTGGTTAGCAAAGAGGATTGTCAGGGGCGTAGAGGGAAATAGGATGGGGACAAGGGGTTAGTTCAGCTGGCTGCCACATGAATGCCGATAGTTGTCAGAGATTATGACACGAGAATGCCACAAGCAGGACCCACCGACAGACAAAGGCAGCTAACGGGGGAAGTGGGGCCTTTCCCCAAAGGGGGAGGCTGCGAAACTTTCAAGCAATGAACACATTTGAGCATATTTGCATAAAACTCGCTGCAAGGATGCAGCTGCAGCTGAGGGGCGGATGGGGATGGAAATTGGAGGTTTGGCTTGGAAATGCCAGAGCAACTCAAACACGGACATTAAAAACGGCTCACTTTGACAACACGAAGTCTCTATGCACTCTCTAAAATTCGATTTCCAGATGGAAATCAGCCTATCGGAAATGCGGCTTAACTGACGTTTCCTTGCCGTCGGCATTTCTTAGCTGCAGTAGAAAATGTATTTAAAGAAAATCTTGAAATCCTATCTTAAGAATACATAATAGATAAAAATGTAAACTGGTTAAATACTTTCTAACTAACTATCTAAAAATAACTAAAAGTCTACTTTGCAATGACAATGAATATCTAGCAAATCTAGAGTATCTCTATCTTCAGAATCGATAATGCCGTTGGACAGGAAATATTTTGCCATAAAACTTGATCAACTTGGGTGAACATGCAGAAACGAGGATGAAGGAAAAAAGGAGCGGGTGGGATGTGACTTGGTACTTATTGGGAATTGTGGAAGTTCATGCCTGAGGAAAACTCATAAAAACTGCTGACAACAACAAACAAAATTACAAAAATGTATTCCCAGAATACTTTAAGCCCTGCGTTAGTATGTGTGTGTGTGTGAGTGAGTGTGAGTGTGTCCTTTGGCAGCATCTTTATCTGCGCACCGAAGTCTATAAGGTTCTATAAGCTACGATTATTAAAAGTGAAAAATACTTTTCCGCCCAGCAAAGGATTTCCGGAAAGCTGTTTTTCTTCTCTCGTTTGATTGCAGCTTATGCATATGAATGAAGTTGTTTGGCCCTTAACGTGACCCATAACAAAGATAGAAGCAATAGGCCAGAATAAGATGAGCTCAAAAACGAAGCTGGGCAAAAGACAAAAGTGCAGCGCCAAAGAAAAACCCCAGACAATTTGCATTGAAATCGAGTAATAGTTCGGTCATGGAAAACCAAAACCCCGATGCAGGACTCGCAATTAAGTTATACAAAAAGCGTAAGGTTAGCTGGCAGCTTAAGTTTCTGACTTAGTTAGTGGCTGGGAAAATACAACTTTTGTCGGCGCACAACAGGCAAAAAAAAAAGACGCACACAGCCAAAGTTGGCTAAATTGTGGATAAAAATGCATTATTCATTTAAGGCGACCTCTGGCCTCCCTTTCTTAGCAAATCGCTCTGTTTCTTTCGTTTTGTGCAGCCCGTCTCCTTTGCT
The DNA here is from genome assembly GCF_000001215.4 of Drosophila melanogaster. Lineage (NCBI taxonomy): Eukaryota > Metazoa > Arthropoda > Insecta > Diptera > Drosophilidae > Drosophila > Drosophila melanogaster. The sequence continues at coordinate 17,842,969 of NT_033777.3, read as the reverse complement.
CTTCATACCTCATACTAACCATTAGTCAAGCGTAAAATGCTAAACTGAAATTTTCTGTTCAACAAATGTTGACAGCTAACGCAGCTAACTCCGCCTCTCTGGAGGACACCCATTCCCCCTCCGATTTTTCCACGGTTTTCCCCGCCGATTTCCCCGCATTTTCCCACCACCTCCATTAGGCGCCGCCCTTGACAGCTGCTGGCGATGGAAGCTCGGCGACAAAGTGACGCAAAGTTTAATTGAAATTCTAAAAGGAATTTGCACAAAACTCGGGCGGATAAGCAGGAGTGAGGAAAACACCAAAGGACTGACTTTCCACAACTCTAAATTAGTTTTACATATTATTAGGTATATTGAAAATAAAGCTAAAACTTTGCTCCCCAGCCAGATGGAAAGCGAAATGCAAAGAAATCATAAAACATGATTTCAGAAGTGTTTAGAAAAAAAAAACGAGAATGAAAACTTTTTAATTAGTGTGTATAATTATTTACACTTTCTGTAAGAATAAATAAAACCTGATGTTTACAATTAATTGTAAAGTTTAAAAGGGTAATTTTTTATACGAATCTGCTCTCAAACGAAGAAACAAACGTGTTGACTTTTTACTTTTGTTGTTTGGAAGAGAAATTAGGATCCATATATTAACTTTTTAAGTTTGTAATTATAATTTAAAGGCATAAAAGATTTTCAATTTTTATATTTTTTTTATAACCTTTACATCTTTGTAATAACGTCATGTAGGAAGCACTTTAAGTGCTTGTATTTTCAATTATAGAAAATATATTTTTCTAAGCTTTATGGACCCATGCTTTTTATGCTCCCTCAACTTGCAGTAGAAAACTTCGCAGAAAGCCAGCTCAAATTCCCTTTGATTCATCAGCCACTTTCGGGTACTCGGCTGGTTAAGTTGCAGGTCGAAAGCCACTTGAAGAATGAAGAATGAAATTTCCATTTGGCCTTATGAAAATTAAATGAAGCCAAAGCTCCAAAATTCCAAATTCCGAACCTACAGAAAGTGAATGCTGAATGGGGGCAGGAATGGGGGGTCAGTGTTTTAAGGGTGAGAAAAGTCAAGTGCCACAAACATTTAGGTTTCAGAGAGTTAAGTGGGCGTGCTTCTCATATGGCGCAAGCTGTTCATAATTTGCTTCCCCGGCAAAACTCCCAGCAAACAGAAGGAACATTTTTCAATTTTTTTCCCAGTCGTTCTTGTTTATTTGCCGTTGGGCTTGACTCTTCTGTCTTTTCCGTTTTTGTCTTGCCTCTGCTGTGTTTTTTTTTGAAGTTTATTACATCTAACTTTCTTTGGTCGCAAGTTAAAGATTTCCCCATTGAAGCTGACAAATTTAATGTCGAGATAAGAAAATGTATAAGTGACACACACGCACACTGGCGAAATTCGAGCAACTACCAGGCTACCAAAAAGTGGATAAAAAGCCGGCTAAGAAAAGTTCGGGGAGGCACATCTCCTGGTAACATGAAACTTTTTACTTTTTTGAGGGGGAGTCTCCGGGTTTAGAATCACAGCTGGCAGTTGAATATAACACTTATCGCCCAAAAATGGGGCTGGAAAAAGAGGAGATGGCCTCTATAAAAGTGGGTTTATAGATATGCGATCTTTGCTTTTTATTGGCGTTCATGGGTTGCAAGGAAGGTAGAAAGCTCGGCTGTCGTTTGTAGTTTTCCTACTCAACTTAATCCTTTCTTATTGAAAACCGTAAACGAGGAAAAAGGAGTGGCCTGGCCTGGCCTCCCAGGAGATAAATCTTTATGTGTCTGAATGGCTGTTTGGTTGGCACGTGCGGCTTGAAAGGCAGTTTACAACTGCTTGTGGGCCGGGAAAATGCCCTGGTAACGCTTTAGACCAATTCGCAGTTGAGCAAATTTATGACTTGATTACAATACGCATACGCCCCGTGGTCGCTGACAAAGGAAGGCGAGTCGGAAAAACGGCGGATGGCCGGGAAATTAAGCGGGAAAAACTTGTGTGTGCCCCGGCTAGTCTAAAGCAAATGGCAAATAATGTAATAATATGACAGAAGAAAAGAAGCCCGATAATGCACACAGAAAAAGCAACAACAATAAAAGCACGCAAAAAAGCGAGCCAGAATAATGGCGGAAATGGGGGCGTGGCTGTGTAAATTGTGGTGACAACAATTCAATTTAACGCCCCACTGAACTCAGTACTCGGTGGATTCTGGCCTTTGTTTTCACTCTACCTTTTTTTTTTGCTGCCTCTTTTTGTTCAACACTGCGTTTTCTATAAAACTTAATTTATATTTAATTCAATTTATTACATTTTCTTTTGACTGCAGGACAGCAAGAGTTTGCTTTTAATATATTTAATTGAAGTAAAAAGCAGTTGAAAAGCAAAAAACAAATAAATATTTGTTATAATGTCCAGTCTGGTTACCTGTCAAGTTTTAATATGACAACCGAGCGAGATTGATTGATGGGTTGATTGATGAATGACTGGTTGGCTTTAGGAAATTAAAAGTGCCAGACGGCATGGCACTTGAGTTGCTTTCAATATATTTGGCGTTCTTCTTACATATTAAAACCACTAAGAAATCTCAGAAATAAACTTATAATAAGAAAAAGTACATTTTCTATTATTTTCTATTTATTTTCTTAATAAATAGGCTTAAATTTGGTATAACATATCTATTAAACTTTCTGCACTCCTCAAACTTAATCTGCTTAGCTTAGGTGCCTATATTGTGCTGACATAACGAAATGAAAAATTATTTCAGCAGCAAATGAAGAAATTTTTCATTCTATTGAATTACAATTCCATTGCCTTCAATGGCATGTGTTGTCCTGATATCCCTGTGCGCCTCTCTGTGTTTTGGCACCCATGTGCTACTTTCAAATGCACACACACACTTCCACACAGTGTCAGTCATAAGTATATATACGTTTACCCAAAAAGTATACAAAAGCGCACAAGGACACACATAGAAGTCAAATCTAATAATCAGCTTGCCACCTAACGAATGTGAAAATGCTGATGGTGGAAACTCGTGGCGAGGGAGAGCGGGGTAATGCGGAGAAAAATTAGGAAGGGGAAAATGCGGTTACTGCTGGCGGTGACATTTGAATTTTTGGCCATTTTAGCGCAAATTTCTTTGTTTTTTTTTTTGGCTCATGCTATTTGTTTCTGTGCTACCCAACTCATGATTGTTTGGTTTGGTTTGGTTCGGTGGGGTTTCTTTCGTTTCTTTCAGGTTTTGTGCTCTTATTCCGGAAAATGACGTGACATGCATAAATAATTGACTTTTCACAAAATGCGCCATGGCAGCGGCAAACAAACAAAGGCACCAGGAGCAAAAACAACAAGCACGTGGAGGAAGCGGAAATGAAATATGGCGGAATGGTAAAAATGGCGAACTAGTGAATGCCAAAATGGCGGCGGCCATATTGTATTTGAAAGCGGTAGAGAGAAAGCAAGATAGCGCTTCCAAAGTGCCATAAAATATTTATTTGCAACCTAAAAGCAGCTGCCACATGACGAAGGAAAACCAGATGAACGAGATATAAGAAAAGGACCAAGGAAGTGAAGAGCCACGGAATCAGGAAAATCTATTTAAAAATCAGTCCGCAAGCGTATCCTTGCGACTTGGTTAAAAGGCCGTGAAAAGCAAATATGCCCGCTGATTGGCAATTAATCAATTAAATTGAACTGTTATTGTTGGCATCTATGTCATCTAGACAAACAAAGTATACGTATGGAATGTACACAGTATGAATTTATTCAAATGGACAAATCAATTTGCCAAAATGAAAGCCAAACAAATGGCAAACGGAGTGGAAAAGGGAAAATATCAATGGCTTGAAAAGTAAACTCGAAACTAAAAGCATAAATATTTAGACAGAATCTATTTTATACAAATAAACCGAGCGACCAATTGTTGGCTAAACCTTTTATAACATTGTTGAGGCACCACTTATCACCAGATTTTTGGGGTATGTGCGACAGTTCCGAGTTGTGGAACATGTTGAAAAATATAAGAATAAAGTAGCAGTTTTATTTCACAAATAAATATTGGAAACAGCAATTACTCATGGAAACCGCCATAAATTCATCGCATAAAAACATTTCTGGTAGTACCCCAAATTAAAATGGCCATCCGACGGAGTAGTCCTATATTTTAGTGCACTTTTTTCCTGCAATTTGTCGCAAACTTTTTTTTTGTCTGCCCCAAAACCACCGACTTTTCTCTGTCCGCTTCTGGTCTTTATGGCCAATTTATAAACTCGGCTTCGCTGCGAAAGTGACCGAACAAATTCTTTTACTTCTTTTGTCCCATAATAATTTATAAGCCATTTTTACGAAACTGTTGCTGTTTTCTGGCACTTCTGGAGAAACTTACATGGGCCAATGGATGGCACTCTTCGAATGGTCAATTTGTTGGCGACCATTTGGAATTATTAATGGGCGGCTTTGTTCGGTCTTTTCCGAGTTTTCCTGCTGTGGATTGAGTTGGGGAGTAAATTCAATTTTGGTTAAAATGTTTTCAATGTAACTGCTTGCCTGCCTCGAGTCCTGTAATTGCATATGTGGTTGTGTGGTGACATATGCCAAAAATGTGACTGCAATTCAGGACTGCCTGGAAACGGGACAAGAACATTTTCGGGGGACACAGGACTCGGATTCTTGGCTGTCTGCGTATTGTCCTTTCTGTGTTTGCCCTGTTGTGCTGTGTACTTTATGACTTGTAGTCACTCGAGATCCCCATCGCCTCCGCCCACGTAGTCTAGCTTCTGCCTTTTTTTTTTTGCAGCATTTCAAAAGTTTTTCCAGTGAGATTGCAAGCAAACATTCGCAACATTGTTGTAGTTGCTGCAGCGGTGGTTGCTATTGCTATTTGGGTTTTTAGCATGCGACGCCATTTGTGGCACAGTCTGCCAAAGTCCCAACCATCCCCCCCCCTTCTCCTTTCCTCTCTCTAGGAAACTACGCACGTTGAAAGGAAAAGCAACAAGAGAGAATGCTAAAGTCGAATTCCCCGACTATCAGATACCCGTTACTTAGTTAGTGCGAATGCGAATATATATACTTTATATATAGTCGGAATATATATATAGCCTGCTGCCTGTTACATACTTTTCAACGAATCTAGTATACCCCTTTACCCTACGAGTAATGGGTATAAAAAGCAAAGCAGCAAGAACCCAAAAACCCAATAGCACTTTTTTACCCACTCTTCAAGTAGAAATGGAACTAAAAGGGATCTAGAATTCTGTGCCCACACCCATACTATCCTACATCCTTCCTCCTTCAATCCTGCGTGTTCGAAAGTCCTTCTGTGTGTGTGCGTGTGTCTGTGTATGTGTGAGGAGGCGTCCTTAAGTGTTGAACGCGCATTGTTGCTGCCTCTGCTTCTATTGTTACTTGCTCAAACCCTATAAATAACAAACAGGGTGCATATAATGCTAAAGATTATTCAGAATTTTGAAAATAAAGAAATTAAGCCCTTTGTAACGATAACATTTTTAAATTTGTAGTTCTAAAGAACTGAAAATTAGCTTATTAAAGAAATATATAAAAATTACTTAAGAAACCTGATAAATTGACCATTTCATGACTAACAAGACCACTTTTCTAATCCCTCTAAGTGCACTTTCCAGGGAATTAAGCAGGTCTCAAAGTTTTGACCAACCTTTTACTGTACTAGCCAGTGCCTTCCGTTTTCTTTTTTTCGCCCCCAACTTCGACCGGGAGAGGTGGAAAATGTGCCAACCTTTCCAAGTTTTTCTTTGCTTCTTGGGGGGTGTGGAAAGGAAAAAGGAAATTTTTTGCCTTCACTTCACCGCTTTGTTTACGACCAAATCCAAAACAATGGCATTTTTGCACATGAGCGCATTTAAGCCAAGTTCTGCTGCCTGTCGTTGTCGATGTGGTTCTTGTTCTTGTTATTGTTGTTGTTGTTGCTCTTACACTTAAACTAAACTTTTCAACTGCTATTTTCTGATGCTCCTTCCGTGTGACTAAGAGTCTTCCTGGTCTCGACTTGTGCTGCATATTTAATCCTTTTCCCCGGGCTTTCTGCCCCCTTCTGGCCAGATGTGAATTATTACGGACATCTTTCCAGCTCAAACCCAAGGATATCTGGGCCAGCTAGCCAGGCGAACGAGCAGTTTTGCTCCTTTGGAATTGCAATTGCCCGAATCATGCGACTCATTGGCTTGCCATTGCTATTTTTTCCCAGCACTTTTCCCCAGCTCATCTTTGTTTGCCGTTCGCATTAGTAATACAAATTGCACGGGAAAAGTTCAACAAACTGCATTTAAATGGAGCACGCTTTCTTCACAAATGAAAAAGAAGAACCGAAACCTTTACTTATTGATGGGGAAAAAAACTGATTAAACTGCGATTATGGCGCAGCCAATCTCTATTGCTTACCTAATGATTGTAAAAAATAAGTGTAAAATACATGCTCACTGCTAAAACTAGTTGAATATTAAATTCACTTCTAAGATACTGAATATCCATATATTCCACTTTCCAAAATCTATACAATTTATGGCCTATACTGAATAGTGTGCAAACAAATCAAAATGGACTACCATAAATTTATTAGCCTGCATATTTCGAAATATTTACACACCATATAGACATAATTGAGTTTATGGCAAATGAAATTTTATTGCAAAATGCAATTTATGGAAAAATGGGAAATGCATTGCAAATAAAGCAAGTGAACATTTTCCTGAATAAAAATCAACTCACCATCGATATTAATTGGCGGAACCGTAACGCACTTTTGCCTCAAAGTTGGTTCCGATTGGTTGGCTTCAATTTTGTTGTATTCGATGCTGCGAAAAAAAGAAGGAAAACAACCGAAATGGAAATATAAATAAATTGATTTATGACGGCCACAGGAAATCGATGAATCAAATGCACGGTTAAGCAATAAAGCCAATAGACCTTTCCCTTAAAAAATTGTCTGGCTGAGCGTTTATCTTTCGAAGGATTATTATTATGAAGATTAATATAAAGGTATTAATATAAGATATTATTTTATTTTACTTATCCGATGTATAGATACTAAACTTTTATCTTATAATCTCAAATTTCAGTCTCAGCCAATAAAACCAATAGGTCGACACCAGCTTCATTTTGTGTGTTTATTGACTTTATTGAGTGTCAAAAATAGCATCATAATCAGCAGAGCCAATAGAAATACAAACAGAAAGCAGGAAAATAATACAAACAAAATATCCAGCTATTTCGCCAAGGAAGAAAGGACAAAACAATATCGGGCACTAAATCAAAAAATAGCAAAAATGTCGGCAAACATTATGAAATCAACAAAGCTCAGCCACAGCGGGCTCCCCAAGATGAAAAGGAAAAACTTTGGTGGATCATTTGGTGGAACATTTTTCCAAGTATACTTATGTCATATTACTGACGATGATGGCAAATGAACCACGAATATTGAGGGGGCATGAAAAAAAGTGGAGTGGGCTGGGGTCTGTCAGTCAGCAATTTCATCAGCTTAAACTGATGACAGTTGAAAAATGTGCTTCCACTTGACTCCGGTTTTTTATTTTGCATTTCTTCTTGCCTGTTTTTGTATATATTTAAAAATACATAAAATGGCGGGTGACATTTGACGGAGGCAAAAACTCGATAACAGAAAGCACACGATGAAAAGTTTCGAGTAATGTTGTTTACATCGCAAGATGGTTTTTTATGAAACTTAATAGTCCTAATAAAATTGTAAATATATTAAGGCATTTGGTATTACTTTAAGAGTACATAAACGCCAAATATATCTTGGTAATTATTTGAAAATTTTAAATACCTTATACTTTACTTATTGAGATGCACATAATTTTTAGGTGCAAAACTATGCTCAATTTTTACATTTATGTGTGTATATTGCAAGCTAGCTTTTTTTCTTTGTGTGTAAGCCCTTGTCAATGCCTCATTTTGTTGTTGGTTAAGGAGAAAAGAGGCAGCTGGCTCACATTTCGCAAAGTGTGGCGCCTCAGCCTTATGCAAATGACGTGCGCGGCCTTTGAGCAGTGCTTTTTTGTGGAAGCGTCCTGCCGAAAATCAAACAGTAAATCGAAACCATTGCCGCAGGTGTCCTTGTGACATTCAAGCCGCAAAGTGTCGGGCATTTGAAATGACAAATCGGCCGCACACATTGTCAAATATGCCACCTCAGTGGCTTGTCACACTGGAACAGCCAGCTGAAGGACCCACCTTCCCAACCCAGCACATCCAGCACACATACACATACTTGCAACATACAACATCACACCGCAAGTGGGAAAGTTCTTCAACCCGGAAACTTTCCACACGCCAGAACAATTTGTTTCGCTTCGAAGGCAAATCCTTCGACTGGTGTTGTCCTCTGCATAACAAATATTGCCTGTAATTTAATTAATCTCCCACCAAAGTATTAAAGTTTGACCCGAAGCGAATGCTGGTGGTGGGGATTACCACAGTAAACTTTCACAGTTGAAAAACTATTCTTGATTTTCACAATAAATTCAGAGAGAAGCAGTTGATTTTTCTGATTTAAGTCACTGAACATAATATTTAGTATAAACGAATTCTATATTAAGTTTAAACTTCAGTTTGTAGTTTTCCTTAGGGAGTCTTTTCTGTTCCCGCATGAATTTTGGATATCAATTAAATGCAAAACACAAACAAAAAGCCATGGGCAGTGGGATGGGGCCCAAAATCTATTAGGACACCATCCAAAAAGTTTGGCCAATTCAGGCACGCACTTTGATTAATTTTAAGACAATAATCATAAAGGAGGTTCGGTCTATCCCATCGCCCCGTCACTTTCTAGCTCTCCACGGCCATCTCTGTCGCACTCATCTTAATGTGTTTACGTGCCTGCGAGAATATCTATAGCATACTTATCCGGGTTTTCGTTCATAGAGAACCCAGGCACGTCCTTTCTCGCCAGCATGCTCTTCTCTCTTTCTATCTTCCGGCGAAGAACGAGGTTTTCTCTTTTCCGGGTTAGTTAATTTCGACGCCTCGCGGGCAGGAACTTTAAGTCGATGGAAAACTTAATCAAACTTCCTTACGGCAACCGTAGTTCGAGCTCCTTGTCCTGCAGCTGCAAAAGTTTCTCTCTCGGTTCAGTTTGGTTTTGGCCGAAAAGAGTTTTCGGCACGCAACACTACGGCCAATGGCTTCGTTAACTCGTTCGAGAACTCCCCCCGCCAGTCGGCGCCTTTCTCCGCTTTCACCTGGCCGGCCAAACGGTTTGCATAACTTGTATAACTACAGTTTACATGGCTTTATACTTCAGCTATAATATAGCCTTTGCAAATTCACAAGATTTGATATTAATTAATTTATATAAAATTTCGTTCAGTGATTTTATAGCTTATTCCAACTCTTTTCAATGGGTTTTGCCTTTGTGGCGTTTAACTTTTAATTGGGTTTCAGTTTTGGCTTAGTTAATTGCGAAATGTTGCTGTTGTTGGTCTGTGCAAAATATTAGCGCATAATTTCCACAATTACTTCCACTGACTGACCACTGGAAACACCCATCTTTCAGCCCTTAATCATTTGCATATTTCATTAGAGTTTCACCGTTTCATTTTGTGTTTCCTTTGAATATTTATCCAGGAATTGAATCTGGCTGCAGGAGTTGGCTTAAGTTAAGAAAGTGTGGTTTAAAACTTGCCTAACTTTATTATACGTAACCAGGAAATCCCGACAAAATTGTAAGATTCTTTTGGGTTTCCTTGCGCACATTAGGGGTCATTCGATCACTTACCAGCGCAAATTCCAAAGAATAATTTCCATATTAGGTTCATTGAATTGGATTAAATGGAAACCGTAAGGTGGTGGGAGCATCTAGGATGCGATCAAAAAAAAATCGATGAAATTCCTCACTCAGCTTAACCAAAAATTTCTCAACAAGCGAAATGCCAAACGCCTTCCTCGAGTCATGCCCCCAAAAATTTCAGAATCTAACCCCTGGCAAATTCCCACCCACACCATCCATGTAAGCACATTCAGCGCCATCAACAATTTATCACAGCAAACTGGACGAAATCTCATTTGCAAAAGCAGTTAGGTGGAAGGGGAAGGGGGTCGGGGAAAAAGTTTACCAATGTTCAGAGCTTGTCAAACTGTTCAACACGGGCCACGGAAAAGTAAGGAGGAAAAACCCCAAACAAAAAAAAAACAGGAGAAAATAAAACATGACCAGACGGAAGCTGCGACAAAACAAATTTATGTTTTCGGGCAAAAAAAAAAAAGAAGTGCCCGGGAAAAGCGAAAGGAAATGCGTGCAAAAGGGTTCTGTGCTGCGGAGTCTGGAAAGTTGAGGGAAATAAATAAGGAAATAATGTTTAACTTTCGCCGGGGCAAGGAGCAATCAAATGCTACAAGCTGTGCCTGGGGAGATTTTCACCATCTCCCACGCCGACTCATTTATCAAAATCAGTCGGAGAAATAAAGAAATATGCGACTCGAGTCGGGCAATTTACAATGCTGATCCCAATATGATTGCCGAGCGGAACATGAAGTAAAAAGAGTGCGACATGAAAGTCCTACGTTTCTATGTCCTTTGTCCTGTGGCATTAAAAATGAAAAATATCCCATCAGTAAAGCAAAGGAAAAAACAAAGGCAAAGTCAACAAGCAACTGAGTGGTTGCAGCAGCCACTTGCTCGTTGGCAAAGGAATGTGTCACCTTGCACCATCATCCTGCACCACCAATGAATCCACCTCCCTCTGCTTTTTGGCCACTGGCAAAATTGTTGCAGGAAATTTACGCAAACATTTGGCCCTGGCAATCTGCAGACTTTATGGGTGGTTCCCGGTTGGCTCAACTTCGTTCCTTCGTCCTTCCAGGACATGGGTGTGTGTGCGAACCGACTCTTTGTCTCAGTCTGGTTAATGGCGCAAAAGGACTTTAAACTTTTTTATTGTCAAAGCTGCAAAAGTTTTGTCGCCGCTTGTGTGCTGCTGGCTTGTGCGAATTCTACATTTTATTTGAGAATTATACAAAGAAAAGATTGAAATCTATGACAAAATTATTGGTATTCTAGATAAAGTTTGGGTTTGCGGATAATTGGTTATGATTTACCTTTTTGTCTATTGATTCAAAGATTTAAAATTATGGCGAAATTCCCATTCATAAGCCTGCGCCACCACCAACAACTTATTAGTTAGCGCTTGGAAATTTTAAATCCATTCCTGCAACAAAGAAACGCGAAACCTTGGTGGCATATCAAGTACGGAATTCCTTTAGAGCTCCAGGATTCGAGCGCATTGCAAATGATAAATTTTGCATTTTCCTGTGGGGTGTCTTCATTTTTCTGGAAGTGCGTTTCTTTGTTGTCTGGCAAGTGGCATTAAGTTCTTGATAGCACAGATTGGGGATTTTGGTAAGAAATAGCTATATATGTATATACAGATGGTGTGGCACGCAAATAAGTTGCAAGATTTTGCCGTCAGAACTAACGACCTGATCCTTCGTCACTTATAATTTATGGCCATTTGGATGACGGTATCAAGGAGTCAGTTAACATTGAGTGAACCCGATTCGCTGGGAAATCTCTCACAAGCAATTTGCCCAAAAGAGATTTCTTCATACGTCATTACTATCCACACCTGGCATTTGTGCGGTGGGTGCTAAAAACAAATGAAACGGTTGCCATTGCCCACTTCATTAGCATTTCGTGCTGTCACGTGCCGAAAAATGTCTGCCTCTGTTTGCCATCCCACATGGCACTTCCGTTTCCGGCCATTAGGGCAGGATTGTAAATCAAATTGCTGGCAACCCTTTTCTCGGGTCAAGACATTCTATTAGTTGGCCATTTTCACGCCCCGTACGGGTGCTAAACAAATGAACCTTTAAACTAAGCACACCAAGGTTATCCCTTTCACATCGGCACCTTCAAACACACTCGCACCTTTCACACACAGCTGTTACGCAGGACACACCTCCCCCAAAAGAAAAAAAAAATATCATGCCTTACCTACACTCCCGTGAACTCTGGAATGTCCTGTGACTAGGCAAACGCATTCAAACATCAATAAATTAAAGGTACAAATGTAATTTCGTTTCCTGACAACGAGGGGTAGAAAATCCGTAAAAACGTAGTAGGAAATAATGGGAAATTCGGCAAAGACGAAGCTTTTAATGCCCTAAAAAATTCATTTGAGCAAACTAATTTATAACTTATTATTGTTATTAATAAAACAATTTTGTTCAATCTTAGATACAATATATAACAACTAACTGAATTTACTTCTTCAAGAAAAAACAACATATATTTCTTTCTTCTTACTAATTTAATCATTTTAATAAGTTAAAAAAAAAAATTGTATCATCAAGCTTATCCATATTCATGTTGCCAGTAGAGAAGAGCATCAGAAAATTAGGAAATAAAAAGCAGAAAGGCAGAAAAATAAATAAATATATATTTCCTCCCCGCTTTTGGCAGGACATAGATTAGGGTGCTGCCATGACGATGACTGGAAATGAGACTTCCCCCAACCGGGTCACGTCCCAATGTCCATGTCCTACTCCCCCAGTCAATACTCCACGGAATGGGTCGGTCCACCCACACCACCTAATGTCAGTTTCAGCCTGGGGCAATATTTTAGCCATTTTATGACACGCATTGCTCATACGAGGACGACCTCTTACCTTTCTGGCCAAGTAAATTGCAATTTTCAGTCGGCAGTTGTTATAATGCGGCTGAGCACTTTCAATCTGGCATTCTGTTGTTGGTTTACACCTCATCGTCATCTGCCCATCATCATCATCCACAGAATGCGTATTGCAAAAAGGGCAGGACATCGACACATTAGGGGAGTGTGAAATCCCCACAGGTGGATGAAAAGCGGAGGATAAACGAAGGACCCCTCGAAAAACTGGGCAGCTGCAAAAGGAGTGTGGAGTAATGCGAATCGAAGCACTCGCATGACAACTCGCAGACCAGACCCCTTCGGAATCCAGTGTTTTCGTGCCCTATCCATTACCTCGCCGAATGGCAAGACTCCCTTCAGCCGAGTGAAATTAATGGGTCGGAAAGTGTTGAGATTAATCATGGCCATCGCCCTGGTCGCGGAAGTAGCTGGGTCCCCCATTTATGTATATCCTGCAACCTCGGTCCTTTTGCCCCTGCCCGCTGCATTTGCTCATTAAGATGTGACGCAATCTGGGCAACTTTATCATGCGGCCGAAAAACTTAAAACCCCCAACAAATGGAGCTGCTCCTGCCAGTAAATGGAAATTCAGGACGTGAAAATGTAGGTGGGGCAGGGCATTCAGCTGCGTTTTTATGCAGGTGTACGTATGGGGTAGCCTGAGCACCCGGTAAATGAGACTTAAAGCCAGCATTGTGAATAAAAGCAGCCCTAAAAGGGCAAGAGAACTGGCAACGAACTGTAGGTGCCCTGTAGTTTAAAGTAACATTAAAATTTTTAAATCTGCATTTATTTCTCAAGCGATGAGATAATCATACAAAAGATCCCCTCAAATGCAATTCAATGATCCTAAGGTTTCAGACTACTTATCTCTCATTATACTTAAATCAGCACTCCAAAATTTTTCAGAGAATTCGAGTAGCTAAATATAAAGCGCAGAAAATAAAACTAGAAATGTAGAACTGGTTTACGGGAATAGTAAGTAGAGGAGACAGATAAACAGACCAACAGGCGGCATAGAAACATAAATTAAGCAGAAATCTAAGGCAATGAGTGCAGGACTTCAAGGAGCAGCAGGATCTGGACTAGAGCACAAATTTGAAAAACTTATGTGCGGGTAGTGGGATGAAAAAAGCAGGCGGACAGAATCACAAAAATGTTTTAGGCAACTTCCGACACGGCCACTCGGGCAATCTGCACTAGAGAACTCCGAGGAGAAGTCGGAGGATGAAACGGTGAATGTGAGAGTGTCCCACCCACAAGGTGGCAAAGTAAGCAGAGATAAAGCCAGAAGCCCCCGACTTCATCATTAAACATAGTCACAAAGTGCTGGGAGTGGGGCTAACAAGTAAATATCACACTGCCTCAAATGAGGTGAGGTGCTGTGCGGGACGAGGCACCACAAAAGTTCACCAAGTTGACACACATAGATAGCATAGTCACACTCCCCACAAATACAAACACAAACATTCCACCTAGATAGGAACATTTATTGAAATAATGATATCTATGATACCTGGCGAATGGGGTCAAGTCAATAGGGAAATGCTCAAATTTGGTAAATGAGTAAAATTTCCAATAAATGGTGTGAACTACGTGGTGATCTAAAAACTTTAACTCTTTAATAATGTTTTTTAAACACTCTCGGGAAATAAACAAAATTGTATTATCCACTGAAATACAAACACAATGCTTCCGTGTGTAAATAACATCTGTTGAAAAACATTTACCATTGTGTTCATTGTGTATTTTGCATTTTTTTTACAATAAATTATTGATAAAACCAATGGAAAGTCGAGTTTTATTTTAAGCCATCATAATTAATTATGACAATAGCACCTAAATACATTTTTTGATAATTTTAAACCCACTCAAGAAGACTGAAAACTGACATTATCAGACATTAGAAATCACAAAATCGAAGGAATCATTTTTCAACATTTTCGTCTTACCAATTGGTTCATCTCTTTCGCTTTGCACTCGTTTGTCACTCGAGTCGAGCCCAGAGTGCAAAATGATAAATTTCCATCGACAGTACGCAGGACGCAGGACACTCTTGGAACCTGGACGAAACCAGGATCTCCGGCCACTCATCCGTCTTTTCTCATTTGCACTCGAGGCGACTCAAGTGGCACACTGGGCTCCACTTTGGGCTCCCACATTTTCGAGGGGTTTTGTGTGTTTTATGGCCTGGCCACTTGAAGTGATATTTCCTCAATTGATAGCAGCCAGAGGATGAGTCAGTTCCGGAGGATAGCAGGCGCTACATTCGCTGCGGTTATCAACAAAGATTTTCAAACTGCTCCGACGTCCCTACCTTGACAGGCATCCCCATTCCTCCGGGGACTCAGGACCTACCCGGCCAAACACGTACTTCTCAGCGTCTGTCAAACATAAATGAAGGAAACAGACAGCAGCAGGAGGATGAAGTGCATCCCACATCCGTGGGAGGTTGGTTGGTAAATTGGAAATAAAAACAGTCAGGCGGATGCGGAAAAGCGGGATTCTTCCGTCAGGCACTCTATTTATTGGCAAAATGACGGCTTTGCCACGGCACTCCGTTAAAAGTCTATTTAAAAAAAGTTTCGACACTTGTCTAAAGGTTGATAACAATGATGTTCTATACTTTTTTCCGATACTGAACATCAACATTTAATTGCCTTTTTGCTTTCACCTGTAATCTGAAATATGATGCATTCCCTAAGGCATTTAATGCTTGTCAGCAAATGGAAGGAAGAAAACTCATAAATATTTCTAATAATTCATTTTGAAATGATATAAATGGGGTATTCGATTAAATGTTTTATACGCTTGAATCGTGCAGACCTCTTTTAAACCTTTTAAATACCATATAGCTTAGCAAAAGCCTCCAAAGAATGATTCCCCTGCAATTCCCTCGTCAGTTATTGCTATCGATTTTTGGTTTAGTTTGGTTTTGGTTTGTTTCTCTCACCAATTTCGGTGTGTATAGTCAGTCGGAAACTAAAGTTTTTCTTTTATCTGCTTCTGGGCTGCTTTCAAGGGGGGTTCAGATGGAAGGGAAATAGAGACAGAACTGTCAAACAATACGACGGCGAGTGGCGTTGGAATAACACTGGCAAATGCAGTTGGGATTTGGGGAGTGCCGTGGAGAAAGGCGAAATGACGGAGAGGGGGTGGTGAAAATGGGCTGTCTTCTGTATGTTGTATGGTGGGTGGGGAAAGTCTGCTCGGAAAACACCAACTGCGCGACAGTTCAAGTTGAAGTGCCCCCCCTGTACAGCAGTAGTAATTTTCGTAAATCTGAACGACAACGGCACGACAAACTGCAAAATGCGAGCTGAACTCGGAATAGATGTACTCAGAGATAGCTAAGCCTCCCCCTGGCAGAAGGACCTTCCCCTTCGAGGCTCGGCAATTTCAAGTTTAGTTTTCGGTGTTCATTCATTTTAATGAAGGAAATTTTATTTGGTCAAGTGAAACTGAAGTGGAATCACTTCATCAAACGTTGATAAGAGCAGAGGGCTTGAATAAGAGAACGAGAAAATGGCTTTGTCGAATTGAAGGCAGACACAATTATTTAAGTATTTTGCATTTTCTCATTTTGACAGAGTCATTGGCCTGCATACTTTTTTTGAAAAACATTAAACAAAGTAAAAGTTTCAAGAGTCATACAAAAGAAATTAATTCGATTGACACCTAGAATAATTGCCTCACAAGGACAGTCACAGAAATTAACACATCTTCAAGGAGTTTAGTTTTTGTTCCAGTGATTCGACGAGGTCGTTTCCAGACAGTAGCAGGTAGTGGAATAATTTATGGCAATTATTTTGACACGGACAATGATGAGAGGTCGTTCCAGACCCGACCGCCCTAAGCCGCAGATTGTAATCTTCGAGGGTCCTGCGCAGGATACAGACTTAAGCACTTTCGATTAACGCAAAGACCAACAACCAAAGCAAACAAATTGCGAAAAGGCCATTATGGCCACAAAAGGATCACGTCAGCCTACCTGCGTGAGTCAGAGTGCAAAGAAGAGATATAAGGGATATGCATACATGTGTATCTCGAAGTTAAGGGGAAGATCGCAAACAAGGACAAGACAGCAGGTGTGCCACAGCAAAGGAAATCAGTTAAGGCAACGGACACAAAAGCCAGGGAAAGGAGCAGATATACCTGCACTGAGGAATATCTGTATATCAAGCTATAAAAGCCAACGAATTACTAGAATTTTGAGTGATCATGTTACCAAGGATATAAATGATGCTATTATCGAACCCAGATTTTTGTTCTAGATTAAATCATTAGCTCTTATTCTATACTTAAGATAGAGGAATACAATGTAATATAAAGAATCAGCATCATCATCATAAATTTGAAGCTAGTAATTATTTGAAAAATTCCAATTAAAATATAGATACATAATACTTAAAATGCAAGCCTTTTTCTGCTCCCCATTTCTCTCAGTGTCCAGAAACAGAGACCCTAAAGCGCTGATCAGGCTTGGATTTTTGCACCTGCCACTGGTCAAATCAAAGAAGACAGTATATATGGTATAATGTGGCAGACGAGAGCGAAGCGCTCCGATCTCAGGTAACTCGACCGCGATCGCCGACATCTGTTCTTGTTGCAGGTCCCTCAATGATTTGTTTTTTTTTTTTTGGATCCCAGGGGAGCGGAACTTACTTCGCGAACCAGTCGCTGGCAAACCCGTTTCCTTGTTTGTAGTTTTTTTTTTTTGCTCGTTTTCGAGGGTAACCCAAATTTTTTGGCGGATACCGTTGGCCATATAATTTTCGGCATTAGCTTTGTTCAAATTAATGGTCAGTCATTCGAAGCAGTTGGAGGTTTCATCTGCGCTTTAGGGGCAGCTGTTAGATTTCAGATGCATCCGAAACGGGAAGATGAAACGTGTTTCCTTTATTTTTGGCAGCTTTGCTTACACTAAGCAACAAGGTTGTGATGTACACAATTGCAGTCGTAGCTTTTAATGAAAGTCTGTCATATTATAACCAAAGTTGGATGATATCCCAAGCATACTTGTTTTATTAAAATTAATAACATAAAGTTACATAAAGTATTAAGTGAATTTTAAATATATATTTTTTTTCCTGCAGCAGACTTTACCAATTATATACAAGTAACTGCAGAACAGGAACAAGAATGGCGAAAAAAAAAACCCATTAAGCACCAGCAATTAAGCATTCCGCAATTGGCTCAATTGATCAAAGGATGTCTGGGTTTAATGTGATTGCATTTTAAATGGCAATTTGCGATGAAAATTTCAAGAACTTCTGCCATATTAACAGCGATACACGTTTTATTTGCGCGTAATTAAAACTTTTTTTGCCAGCCGCAGTGGAGAAAGGGAAATTCATCAGGAGCTTAATCGATTTTTGATTTCTTTGGGCAGGAAACTACGCAGAACACACACACCATCCCGCTTGTTTATGGCTAATGGATTTTATCGATTGCGGTGTATTTTTACTTTTATCAGCCAATTATTAAATCGATAGCAAACTGCCATGGGCCAGTAATTGAGTTGGTTATTACATGCATGCCTTGAACTTGATGGCGGGGTGCGGCCAAGTTGTCGACCCAAAGGGTTGTTAGTTGTTTCGAGGGTGGATTTAGAGCCAGTTTGATTGGATTGAATTGCATTGGATTGGATTGGCTTGGAATGGTTTGGGTACTGAAATTTGGGTCGAAATGCTGACCCACTTGGAGGCAGTGTGATGGAATTAGGGTATGGATTACAGGGAGTTCTTTACAGTAATTATACTTCAATTAGCCAAATTTCCCTGCCCATCTTTGCTGCCTTAACTGAGTATACTTTTCATTGAGGTAATCATCTGATATGCATATCATGAGTCTCCCTTTTGCGGGCAATAAAATGAAATCGCTCACATAAATTATGCTCCATTTAATAAAGCTGCGACTCCGAGAAAAAGTTAAAAGCTGTCCGGAAAGATGAATGCAAAGTCGGTGGTAGTAATTCGGTGGCATTTTAATACTCGACTGTCAACAGGAACGCGAATGATGATGAGGATGATGATAATGATGGTGATGAGCGCCCAGATGATGATGACTCCATGAGACAACCATAAGAAGTATAAAAAAAGTCACAAAAGTCACGCAACTCGCATTTGAGAAAAAGGATATATTATGGGCCAGGTTTAAATGGAGGCAACCCAGTCGATAAGTCGAAAGCCGAATGGCATATTTCCCCAGCCACATGTGACGTGACTGGCTTTGTGCCAGCACCAATCTGCACTTGCCATTTATTTTTTATTCTTTAAGCTTTAAGCAAGTAATTTGCATAAAATGCGCGACAGACGGAGAAAAACCAGCTCACGCCGAAAGCTAACAAGGATTAAGTAGGAAAAAGTAGAGAGAGAGAGAAAGAGAGTCAGACAGACGAAGGAAAGCCGACGAAAAATGACTTCAGGCTGCCATGTGGCGATGGGGAAAACTTACTAGCTGCACAAATGAAAATGAATTCGGGGCCAAAAGAATAATAATGAAGAGGTCGAAACGAATACAGGACTTTGGCTCCAGACCGTAGCGAGTAATTAAACGAATTTAAGCGGAATGCCAGATGAAGTGAGAAGAGCGAAATTAAGTGTTAAGGATGCGCAGCGCAAAGGAACAGGAAGTCCTTATACATAGTGAAAATACAAGTAATTTCTGCTAGTGCATCTCGGAAACTACATCTGCTGCAGCAGCCGCAGAAATTTAATGAGTTATAATACAAAAGTTCGTGATGCTTCATTATGGAAACGCAAGGAGCTACAGAGCCGCAGCTTCCCCTTAGTCCTTCGTCCTTCCTGCAAACTCGCTGCATCCAATCCTCTGCTGAATTCTGCGTCTCCTTCTTGGACTGCTTGTGTGTATTCCATTTACCCACATTATGTACTTCATGTACATCAGCGCACCGGATGCACAAATACAGTGCGTATTAGAACTCAAAGCCCAATGGAGCCAAGCGGATTAAATTACTTAATTACGAATTAGTTTTCCAAGTTTCTATGATAACCACATCGTGTTATCTTGTACATTTATTTATCGCTTTGTAAAATTAAATAATTATTCAGTTTCCAGCTTCATGGAATCATTTTGTGGAATTAAGCAAAGCTTAAATCAATCAAAACACAATTTCATTATAGTAACTAAATAGTACTCAGAACTTCAAAATTCAATAAAATCTATTTCTAAAATTTGTTATACGATTGATGAAATATTTCAAATAATCATTTAAGAGTATCATAACGAATAATAAGAGCCTTAAATAGACAATATTCAATTTAAGCTACTCAATGAGAAAACAGAAATTGCTGGGCTTAAATTCCTCTCAAATATTTTTCGGCTTTTCCTTATTGTTCCGAAACGGACTGTATTTATTCCGCTTCTCGACAGTTAAACGTGAATGTCTTGAAGAACGCACTGCTTTTGCTTTTTTTGCTCCACCAAGTCGACGAAGTGCAAGTGCTTAACCCATACCCTGGCATCCTAATTTCCCAGCTATTTTGGTCCTGTTTCCTTTCTTTTTTTTTTTGGGTAAGCAACGTCGCATTTCATGCAAATGAAGTTACCTCTCATATGCAAATGAGATTTGTTTGTGTGCGGCTTACATTTCACAGCTGCGAAGGAATTTGTGCGTTCGTTTTTCTCGCCCTTCTGGATTATTTTTTCATTTTTTTTTTTTTGGTGCGCACACACGTTTGATTTATGACTAATGAATTAATTTTGAATTTGGTTACAATTAACACGAAATTTTAAGCCGTGGCAGCCAAATTCCATATAATCCTTTGCACCCACACACATGGCAGAAAGAAATCCTTTCGTTACACACACAGGCATAAATCAACGGCGTGTGGAGCAAATGCGATTAGCATTTTATACCATTTAAACACTGTCGCACACACCGCCCACATGGAAAACAATGCAAAAAAGCAGCGGAGAAAAGCGGAAAACGTTGTGACAATGCTGGTGGGACCACTCATCCCATCTCTTTTCCTCTCTGTCAACCTGTCTCCCTCTTCCTGCCTGTTACCACTGAATGTGTGCATCTCCCTTCGAGCAAGCCAGACACAATTACATATTACTTATATGAAGGTTTGAAAAGGGAACACACAGTTAGAAACGGTTCTGGAACGCAAAACGAAAGGGGTTCGAATAGGTGGTACTCAGTGGTTTAGGATAAAGTAACGACGATTTTACAGGGTATACATAAATAAATTTAATTAAACTCTATGTATTTCATTCAAGCCTAGAAAATAATTGGCAAAAACTCAAGGCTTAATTACATGAAAAATCTAAATCTAATAATCTACACCTCATTAAAAAGCATAAAATAAATCATTTTTTAATAAATTTAATACCTAGTTAATTGTGAACTCACGGACTAAAATACTTGCTGACAAGTCCGGCTTTAACTGTTTATTACCTGCAAAAAAGAGATGCATTGATTAATATTGGAAACTTACTGGAAATTCATCATTCATTTATAATTTATTAGAATTCAATTGGGCGTTAATATCAATTTCACCCCAATTCATGACGCGTCAAACTAACCATTTAATACCCTAAAATAGAACGGAATATGGCGAATAGGAAACCCCAAGTTGAATGCAAATTGCGCAAAAATCGGTGGAAAAAAACAAATGTGCAACAAAGCGAACAATTGTAATTTAACTGCAGTCAGACTCTAGTTGGCAGCACAACAATAACAACAACAACAACAACAACAACAGTAGCATCAAATGGCAAAAAGCAACAAAAGCAGCAAAAACCATAGAGCAACAGCCAGAATTGTGCGAGCCTCAAGTGTTGTACGTAAGCCGCTTTTGTTAGGCAATTGTTTGCCTGCCTGGCTTCTGCAGTGTTTTCCGTTTTCGAGAGGACTCCACCCAAAAAAAGAGGGGTGGGGGAGGAATTTTAGGGGAGCCAGGCAAATGAAATATCCCCACTACAGCCACACTCACACTAGCATAATCCACTTTGCCCAGGCAGCATCCCAAATAAAAACATGCAAAAGCACAATAACAACAAGAAAATCCGGAAGTTACACATACGCCCCGTTGTCTGCGATGGCCCCCACAGCCCCAGCCCCTCAATCTCAGCGTTTTTGTTCTGGTCGCCAGCCAGTTGACAAATGTCACTGCGATGCCATTCAGGCTGCACTGCAACCAAATTGAATATTAACTATCTGCTAAATATGTTGATTGCATTCAAGCCGAAGTGTGTATATAAGAAATCATTTCATTTCAATGCATTACTTATAAATTCGTGAGTTATATATATATATATTGTATATAATTAATCTTTTTGGTTTTTAGCCTAATATTGTATGCATTGATTTGTTATAGGGTATATTCTAGCAGTGCACGCCTGCCACGCCTCTTTAGCGCGCTTTGGCATCCGCTCCATACCGAGACAAATGTAAAACAGCATAAAACACTCGTCGTCACTAGTAGCAGTTCAGTTCCAGATCGCCATGGTGCTCCAACCCCTCACCATTATAATGTTCGTGAAAAACTTGACACTTAATTGTCTGTCCATGTCCATGTGCGTCATGTGTGCTCCTCCAGTTCCGTCAGCTTCTCCTGCTGCTATATGTAGTTATATCTATGGCATCGCATCTCGTCTGGCGCCTGTTTCTGTTGTCAATTGTTGCACATTTGCATGGCAATTGGATTGGACCACTGGAATGGCGAGCGGGGAGTGTGTGTGTGTGGAATGTATGCCGGCGGAGTGGCGTTTGGGCCAATGCCCGTTGCTTCATGAGGCGTCGAGTGAAATGAGCCGCCTCTTGGCTAAAAGCTAGTTGAATAGCACACCATTTCCAGCTTCTTCAGCATTTTCAGCTCTATTTTGAGGCAAATATTACAATAGGAAGCAGCAGAAAAAGCAGAAGAACAAAATTATAGCTTCAAGTTGAATGAATTTCGCGGAATTGCATTGTATATTTTTGGCCAACTCTCAATATTTTCAACTCATATAATGTTGATCTAAATTTAAAGCATATCAATTCACCTGTATTTAGGCTTTTTAGACTTTTTGCTGCCACTAAGCCGTTTA
The DNA here is from genome assembly GCF_000001215.4 of Drosophila melanogaster. Classification (NCBI taxonomy): domain Eukaryota; kingdom Metazoa; phylum Arthropoda; class Insecta; order Diptera; family Drosophilidae; genus Drosophila; species Drosophila melanogaster. The sequence continues at coordinate 17,820,259 of NT_033777.3, read as the reverse complement.
TTATTAAATATTCATGCCTCTAATGCCACTAAAATGTTTAAATACATTGTATCTAACTCAAATTGCACGTGATTAATAGTACAGGCAATAATTGGTTAGTTATTTTAATAGTTTTAAGTAAGATTAAATTTTTGTGAAACAAACTGTTTCAATGCGGATTAAGTGTTGACCACTCGAAATCAACTTACTTAACAAATCACTCAATTGTTTCTACTGTACTGGTAAATTTAAGTGATCAGATGAATGTAAAAATTTATTTAGATCAATTACTCTGAACTTAGTTGTATTAAAAGCTTTAATGGACTTAATATACCAATTCTATTCTATCAAATCTAATCGCTTTGAATTATCGAGATAGAAGAAAAATACTTGTTATGAAGCGCAGCTACATATTCTTTTTGCCTCCACCCATTTGACCAGGTGATGAGGTGGAGCACATCCGTCGAATGGAGCTGCATTGGATGAGCAGATGAACAGATGAACAGATGCACACTGGCCGCAATCCCGCGGGGCATTTGTTTTGGTTGGTGGTTCTGTTTCTGGTGCAGGTTCTTGTCCGCTCTGCTCTGTTCGGTTCTTGGTTTGTTTTAGGGTTCGGCAGTAGTTTTGCCCACCCCCCAAAAAAAGGGGGGTAGCCCGTAATATTGGGGGAAATGGATAGTGGGTGCAGTTGGACGATTTTTGGCTAGATTTTGCACTTTGCTCGCTGTGCGCTAATGAAAATGAAGTCGTAAAAGGGTTTGCCACGTGGCTGGTAATGCCTTCGCCTTTCCCTTAACCCGCTTTTCCTTGTTTGCTCTCTCCGCTTTCGGAATCCTTTAAGCGCCATTTAGTTTCAACGAGCGCTTAACTTAATGAACACAATGGCCGGAAACCGGTTGAGAGTGCTGGGGAAAATGTAATGGAAAATGTTGGGGCTTCCGCAATTCGCTATCTGTATGTATTCGCAATCCCATTGGAGCACATAATCAGATTTTAATAGCCAGCCCGAAAAAGGACATAGATCAACAATAGCATGAATTGGGAATAGAGTAACAACTAAAAACGCCATTAATGAAATGATGATGACAACGACGAAAGTTTAGCACGACCCAAACACATAAAACAAAAATTCCCCAAAGTCACACAACGAAGAAAACAAAGTCCAATCGCAAGTCGAATGGAAATATACACAGTGATAAAATATATTTTAAGTTGATGCACTATTTACAGCAATAAACTGGATGGTATCCGGGCAAAACTTTGAAAATATCCCTAAGTAACTATGAGTAAATACTCATGGTCTTATGGTCACTATTTTAAGTCGCCCTATTGAACTATGGGTTTTCCTTATTTTTCCCGGTGTAAGAGCCAAGAACCCGGAAGTGATAGAGGCAAGTCTCAGCTGGGACATGATGAGAAGCAAAAAATAAAACATAAAACAAAATGCCTAAAAAAATTAACGACAAATTGCGCATCATTAAAAGTAAAGAGGGAGACGCCTGGGAAAAACACGAAGACAGTGGGACATACATACATATGGACGGTTTGAGAGGAGCAGCAAAAAGGAGCCTGCCTGCCAAAAGCCAATAATGGAGGCAAACGCACGTTAAGGGCGAAATGAAGCCAAAAACCCAACGACTGACAGGCAATGAAAGAAGCTTTAAGAGCCCAGCTATACCACCAAATTGTAAGGATGTGGGTGGAGTTCTCAAAAAGGGGGAGGTAGTGGGAGCGGGTGTGCTGTGTGGTTGGGTGTGGCACACCGCCTGCGGCAACACCTGGGCGCAGTCATTTGTTTGATTACAAGCCACGAGATACAACGACAATGAACCCAAATTGAAGATGCGAAAGTTAAAAAGAGGGGCAGGTGCCGCCTGGCGGGGCACAACCCCAAGCCCACGAGTGAAAAATATTTGGCCATTCATTTTGTTAATTTAAACAAGTCGATCTAATAAAGATGTTGAAGCTCCACCGACAAACTCCCTGTTTGAAAGAGTGATTTAATGTTAAATGTTGTATCTGATTAAATAAATAGTGATTTTGAATCCTACAAATTATAATTATGTTATATAGCAATTATATAAATATCATAACCAATAGTTTTGCTAATCGGTAATAAAATAGATTAAGAGGCACGCATTTTTAAAGCAATTCATAATTGTTGTTAATTTATGGGAATGCATGCATTGAAATACTCTTTTTATATAATTTATTGTATAAGCTGCAAGATACGATTTGATGTTGATATTCTTCTCATTCTGTTTACTTTTTTTAAGCGCACTTAGCTTTTTAATTAATTAATTTTTCTGAGTGCAATGCGCTTAGTTTCAGCCGGGGACAGCGCTTAATTGCTCGACAATGCAGCTGCCCCGAAAACACACGCAGTTACACATCCGATCCTTGTGGGGAGAAAAAAAATTTGAGAGGCGCCAACGAGCGACGACAAACCCTTTTCCCCCGCCATGGTTCCCCATCCAAATGCCGACCACAAAAACCCTCCGCTTGCCACCATAATGACTCACTCACTTTGTGGCAACCGAGTTTACCAACTGCAGAGGAGTCGGGTTTCGCTGCTCTTTTGCCAGTTCGCATTTTGTTTTTTCCCCTGGATTTTCTTCGTTTTTTACCCCTCCATTTTTTTTTTCTTTTCTTTTTTGGAGGTGTGACAAGCCACCGGCTCAGCTGAGGGAAGCGCGTCCTGTATCCTATGTCCTGTATCCCAAGTCTCGTGTCCTGGCACATGTAACATGGTATTCCCTTCGCCTTTCGCAGGGATAATTTTAATTGGTTTCCAAAGCATCAAGTGAAAAATGAAAACTTTGCGGTAAACAAAGAAAATTATGTTCAACACGGCCAACACGAAAGTCTCATTAAAATTCGATTCAGCTTTTACACGGTTGACATGAAAAACAAACATGGTCGAACAAATTGCCCGAAGGCATGATTATTTATATAATAATTAAAAGTAATAATACTTTAAGCTTCTGCTTGGAAAGACAAAGACGGGCAAATATTAATGCAGGTATTAAAAGTTAAAAATCAATTAAGTTAAAACCAACTTTTAACTTCGAATAATATACTGTTTTTCCTGAAAATATTTACTATTAAATTAAACAATTTTTGAGCATGTAAGTGCCCCGCTTAGCAAAAACTAGTATTTTGTTTTACATATCTGCGTGTAGACCACTTGTAATTACTGCTTTTGAGGTTCCATTTGAACTACCTAGTTGAAATTGCATCAAATTATGAAATCTGAACAAATCTGGCCCACTAAACACGACTGCCACTTTTTCCCTGCCGTCATGCTAGACAGAACATTTTAATTAAATCCAAATAAAAGAGCCACTGGTGCTGTCATCGAGATATTTGAAAGTGACATCTGAGTTATTTGCACAGGGAGCGGAAAATGGGCAGAGATGTTAAGTGAAATGGCAGATTATTTCCCATCCACTTTTTTTTTTTGCGTAATTCATGTTATGTCATCTTTCGTTTTAATAAATTTCCGAGAGCCACAAGCTGGCTCTCTGGTCTTGGTCATTTTAATCAGCATTTTTCACTTAGCCGCAGAATTTCATTTTTTTTTCCTCCCGCTCCGATGTCCTGAAAGTGACCGCCGCAGTGGCAGCTATTTACCCGCCCACCGGCTGGCCACGCCCCCGTTTCCTTGACCAAAGTCCGTACGCACCGCACTTTGTTATGTTTTGTTTGACTTTGCCTTTTGTTTGCACTGCTCCTGATTTCTCTCTTTCTCTGTGTATTCAGTGTTTTCCTCGTGTTTTCCTCGTTTCCAGCTGCTGCGGTGAAGCTGTGGCTCAGTTTTTAATCAAAACATAATGTAAAAAGGATGCAAAATACACAAGGAAAGTGGCAGGCACTAAACCAGCAAAGTCCATCATCCAACCTGCACTCCCCGACCGTCGAACTCGGACGTCTAAAAAAAAAAAAAAATGAAAAAAGTGTTTGCCCTGTCGCCGTTGTTTTTGTCTCAGTTGTTGTTGTTGTTTTTGTGTCGTCCATTATTCAAAGCATAATGTCACAATAAACGTAAAAGGTGCAAAATATGGCCCAAAGGCAACAAGCAAAAGCAAGTGCCAACAATGAGAAAGAGCAGTTGACAACACAAACATACAGTCCAACTTCACTAATTCAAAGTTGCCCGGGTTGATTTCAAACTTTTCGTTTGCCCGGGGAACTCTGAACTTGATCAGGTTGAAATTCTCACAGCTGTTAATTAAGTATCTTGTACTAATTTTCACTCTTTAAGTTGACAGATAATCAAGCAGAATCGAGTGATTTTAGTCTGTTTTATTAGCTAACTAATTATAATAGTTTGGAAATTAAGCGCTAAAAAGTTTTATGGCTAAAAGTTCAGATAACTTATATTTGGGTGTAAATATAATTATTCAATAAATTATTTAAAACGTTTTATATACAAGTTGAATTTAAAGATGATATCTATAAGATGTAAATATCTGACAAATCGATGTTCTACTGTAGTTACAGAAGAGAGTTGCAACAAAAGAGCCACCGTAATAGCGGCACAACAACAACTCAACTTAATAACACTTTGCAGTTGTCGCTGCCCAGGGCACTCACCCGGTACTTTCCTCATCCACCCCAATCACCCCATGACCTCATCCTCTTCTTCTGCTTCTCCTCCTCGTCCATTTGGAGGGACTGCATAAATTTGGAAGGCAGAACCTGGGAAGGAAAAACTTGATCACTTCCTTCTTTCCTTCTCGCCTTTCTCCATCGAGTCGTTTCTGTTGCTGCCACAATTGTTGCGTGCCCCGTCAGTCAGTCAGTTAGTCAGTCAGTTAGTCCGCTAGTCATTTATTCGGTCAGTCAGGCATTCAAGTTGCCAGTCATTCAGTCAGTCAGTCATTGAAGTGTCCACGTGCGGGGATACGGGCGTCCACTTGAATGACCCGCTGGCAAACTTGCATCTTTGCCGAGAGTTTTGCATCCGACAGTTTAACGGATTCTCTAGCACCTCGCAGTGGAACACTCGTCAATTGAATCTTTCGGATACCAGTTTTCAATGACCTCTATGCACTTCTAATATTGGAAATTTGAAAACGATTTAAATGTTATATGACCATTTATGAACAAAAACTTGTTTGCTGATTGTGGTTAATGCAAAAAAAGCTCGTTTTAGTGTAATTGGCCGTAAAGAACAAGCATCAAACACAAAAAGAAATGTAAACAATATTATTATCTAGTCAGTAAGCATACTTTATGTTTTGCTTTTAGAATGATGTTTCTAATTGTGGAGTTTAGCAACATTATACCTGTATTAAAACTGGAAATAAAACGCAAGCCTTAAAAACTAATTTGAAAAGCCCTATACAAGTGAAATTGCGTTTAGCAATGGAAAGAGACTCTAGTCATTGACCCGAAGAAACTGTTCTACATATCTTGTATCTTTCTCCACCGTTTCTGCTACCTGAATTGGTCCGCATAATTTGCCTTTTGATGCCTCCGAGTCCACTATCTCAACCTGAGTTGTTCCACATGTTTGTCACGTGTGGCGACTGAACTCAATTGCCCTCGAGCTCGTCCTCCTCCTCCTCCTCCTTGAAATCCCAATCCCCCCCAGCTCCACGGCAACAACTATCACAAATTGAAGTGCAGCGCGAGAATTGGAGAGAGGGAAATGAAGAGTGAGGGAAAGCACTTCCGCAGCTATTTTCCCCGCTTTCCACGAGCGAACAGTTGTCGATTGTTATTTGGAAAATGTCAAAGGCACTTGATATTGTGGTACATATCTTGCGATACGCTGAGAGAAATTAATGGGCAGTAATTAAAAAATATATATATTTCTACTCTTCGAAAAAGATTTGTTTAATGAAATAATTTCTCCATAATGACACTGATTAATTACAAAAATAAATCATTTTATGATCTTGCCTAGGGGAGGAATCAGTTTAGATGCATATCCTCAGATTTAAAACGTATACATACAGCTTAACATACTAACTGGTCAATATCTTGATTTATTGACTGGAAAGCATGATTATCTAATTATTTCAAATGAAATCTAAGAATTCCTCACTTTGCAGTGCTTGGCTGTAAACCAAGCAAGCGAGGCACCAGCGAAAATAGAAAAAGGGGCCTGGATGCGTTGCACTTGCCACGCTATCGCGCGCTCTCTCCCACTGCCATGCGGCACGTGGTGGCCTCTCGCTCGCACCGCTTTTAATTATAGCCACCTCTGCGTCGAGAAGTCGACGCTGTCTGCGAAGCGGAAGTTTGTTTAGGATATTTGGCATTGTCTGCTGGCATTTAACAAGCTCATGCAGCTGCCTGCATGCGGCGCCGTCTCTTTAGATGCCCTGACTTTCATGCCACGTCCCTGCCCGCCTGGAATATCTGCCCCATTTGGAGACAGAGACCAAATACCCCACGACTACCGAGAGTCCATGATGCGAATTATTCAAATAGCTCGCGCCGCCTTTGGAGCGGTCTGCATGCGGGCCCATACACATAGCTCGACGACTTTGGCATACAAATTAGATGCAGCGATAATCGACTATTCAGGTTGACTGCTTCAGCTCCCTGAATCACCCCACCATCCATCCACCCATCGATCCATCCAACCACATCACCCACATCCCATTCCATACAAAATCCACACACGCACTGCCTACAAAAGCTTACCTGTCACGGGTTTTTGCTCTTGAGCGCCTTTAAAGTGAATTTTTCAGTCCAAAATAATCCCTTCTTTGATATGTTTTGCCGGTGCAGCTGCAAGAGAGCAATTTTCCGGATAGATTTTAGTTTTTTTTTTTTGGCGAAATAAATTTTCAGTGACATAAATTCAACATGAAATTAATGCTAATCCTGCTGAAGCAAAAGCAGAAAATGTCGCAGACAGCAAACACGCACAGAAATAAAGACAAATGCAACTAAAATGAAAGCAGGTTTATACGATTAGATTTGGCATGGTACATGGAAATAGATATGTTGTGAAATGTGAGCAAAAATGGATTGTTTCTTAGAATTACCAACATTCCTTGATTTCAGTCATTCCAACAATTATTCTAGCTGGTAATAAACTTACCATAAAGGTAAAGGTGAATTAGTAGTATTATGCAAAAAGTGCGCTTATCGATGTTAAAAGATGTATATGTATAACATATATTATTGATATAGATATTATTGATTATAATATAATATTATATTGATATTATTGATAATAAACAATAAAAGTATTATTGTTAAATTTTCTCATAAGACCAAACAGATTATTGAGTACAATCAGTCCATTTATCGTTACAAATAATAGCTTTAGGGCAAATATATGAATTATCCTGAGATATGATTTTTGCAATATTGCCACCGCATAAACCTGGTTAAGAAAAATGTCCTTTTCATTCCGTGTCTAGACCGAGGATAAGTTTTCTATGCCAAATGCTGCCATACGGAAAGAGAATGAAAAAGAGCGCAAAAGGGCAACGGCAGAGCGAAAACTTCTGCAGCGCCATAAAAAGTCGGACTGAAATCAAAAATCAAGAGTGGAAACTTGCGGGCCAACCCCAGGAAAATACAGCCACCCACCAAAAACCACCCAACCATCCGAGCAGCAGTGCAACCACCACCCCGCGTTCACCGCCCACCGTTTGGGGGTGGCCCGCTGGCTTGGCTATCTGCCTTCTGCGAAGGACGTAGGACGCAGGAGCAGAAGGACGATGCGCGGAGCGTATCGCGTCTGGATCAGAAATTGCAGACGAGCATAATGGGATAAACTACGTGGAGCACACTCACAGCTGGGTTCAGAATAATACAATATCTATATCATGCGGAAAATCATATTCAAAAGCAATAAATCTGGATCGGCATATTTGTTTGATAGCTATAAGTCAAATAAGTAAATTTCTATAATTGTTTACTTCCTTAATGGGAAATTCTTAATATTAAAAGTAGCTGTTAAGATTATCATACTTCAGTCTTTGTGATCTTTAAGAGCAATTACATACAATAATAGTATCTTTGACATTCCTTTGACATTTGCAAATAATATCTTTAAGGATATTTGATGGCCTTAAAGGTTATAGTATCCTCTTTATTGCTTATTCATACGCGTATAAAAATCTGTAAACGATATTAATATTTCTACCGCATCTGTACACCTAGTTATAATCTCAGACAGCCGGGTGACAAATTTGACGATGGCACTAGAGAGGAAAAATACTACGCGCATAAAAATGCATAAATGGAGAACAAAGCCAGCAGGAGCTCGGGAAATTGTAGTATGTGGTGTACGAAATTTGCATTTCCACTTCATCGAAATTCGATGGCTCGAAATACCCCCACACACAGACACAGATACACACACACGCGGACAACGATAGAGCCACCCACACATTGACATCCAGACAGGCGCCAACTGGAGGGTGGAAAGCCGGCTTGTTGTGCCGGCGAAAATGCGTAAAATAACGGCAGTTGGAGTGCTTTTCCTGATTTTACTCACCGGCAATTCTCCCGTTTAAGCAGTCATAAACTTTGTTTCAATTATTTGTTTTTCATCACCAACTAGTATATTTAATAATATTTCCTCTACCTGAGCATTAGTTGCTGCGAAAATTGTAGCACAGCTTTGTGGGTAAACACTCACACACACCGACGCACTGTCGCGCACACACACACACTGAGCTTGAAGTCCCGCTAGAAAAGTGCCGCACTCACGAGCCGCGACGTTACGTCCATACGAATCCGAATTTGAATGGAGAATTCAGTTTGAGCGGTGTGGTGTGACCAGTCACGTTTACTGCAATTAAGATCATACATACGCAAAGCAGGTACGGTCACTCGGCAACTGTTAAGTTATTTCCCTGTTAACCGCACTCATTTTATTTTACAGTACTGTTAAGAAATGTAAATGCAATGTTAGAGAAAAAATGTAGCTTAAAATTATGCTATTTTATCACTTCATACTTTGAAATCTAAACAGTATATATATTCGCTCATATAAATCTAAGAATTCTGATTACTCATCTTAAAAAATTAAATGAAATAGAATAGATGGATAAAATGATAAAATACCCAAATTTTTAAAACAGGTAGTAAATAAATGTTGAAATGAACCACCCTAACATAGCGCCATAATAGCAGAGTTCCGAGGCATTTTGCAGCGGCTGAGTACGGTCCCACTATTCCACAGGATTCAACCGAATCACAAACAAAACGCGCAATTCCCTTTGATCGCAGATAAAGCGCTTATTTTTCTTGCCCAGCGATGGCGGAAGTGCTGCCCAAGAAGCGCAACGCCTGCGTCATCGTGCTGGGCGACATTGGACGCAGTCCGCGCATGCAGTACCATGCCCAGAGTCTTCTCGAGGAGAACTACCACGTGGACATGATTGGGTATCTGGAGACGAGGCCGCTGGAGGAACTGACTCAACATCCACGTTGCCGAATCCACGAGCTAACTGCCGTCCCAGTGACGAACCTAACACCCAAACTGCGCCTGCTCTTCAAGGCCTTTTGGCAGACGCTCAGTCTGCTGATGGCTCTCATCTCCATTGGCCGTCCCAGCTTCCTACTCGTCCAGAATCCGCCCGGCATTCCCACGCTGATTGTGTGCTATCTGTACTGTGCGGTCACACGAACCAAGCTGGCCATCGATTGGCACAACTACACGTACACAGTGCTGGCATTGGGAATGTCGAAGGGAGAGCAGAGTCCTCTAATACGATTGGTTAGGCGACTGGAGCGATACTTCGGCTCCAAGGCACACACACACTTCTGTGTGACGCGGGCCATGCAAGAGGATCTGCAGCAAAACTGGGGCATTGGGTAAGTCCTCATCACATCCATCTAAACGAAGTAAATAACTCAGCCGCGACTCATCTTTCAGGCCTGTCAAAGTTCTGTATGATCGTGCGCCCGCGCAATTCCATCCCATCGACTTGACTCACAAGCACGAGCTGTACCTGAAGCTGGCCAAAGACTACCCACAGTTCCAGGCCAAGGACGCCGAACAATCCGATGTTCTGGAGGCCACCGCTCTTACCCAAAAGCTGGCCAGCGGTGTTGTGCAGTACAGACCACAGCGACAAGCCGTGCTGGTTTCCAGCACCAGTTGGACGCCGGACGAGGACTTCGGTATACTGCTTAAGGCTTTGCAAGCTTACGAGGAGACTGCGCAAGCAGAGCCGTTGGTTTATCCTTCCCTGCTGTGTATCATCACCGGAAAGGGGCCACAAAAGGAGCACTATGTGGCGGAGATCGAGAAGCTGCAATGGCAGAAGGTGTCGGTGATCACGCCCTGGCTAGAGATCGAGGACTACCCCACTGTTCTGGCCAGCGCCGACCTGGGCGTGTGTCTGCACTGGAGCACCAGTGGGCTCGACCTGCCCATGAAGGTGGTCGACATGTTCGGCAGCGGGCTGCCTGTCTGCGCCTACGATTTCAAGTGGTAACTAATCCTGCCATTTACTATTATTACTTACTAACTTCTACAAATGGCTCTTTAGCCTGGATGAGCTGGTGAAGCACGGCGAGAATGGCTTCGTGTTTGGCGACCATGTTCAGCTGGCCGAGCAGCTGAGGATTTGGTTCGAAAATTTTCCAAAGAATCCCAGCATCCTGGAGACAAGAGCTGGTTTTCAGCGCAAAATCCAGGAGTTCCAGGAGCTGCGATGGCGGGAGAGTTGGCGCCTGATCGCGGCCCCCGTACTGGAGGCATTTCTATAGAGCATTTTGACAAAGATTTGACAATTACACGTTATGAGAGACTTCCTTTGATTGCTAATCGCTTTTTCTAGGCTAGTTACTACAAATTCTGTACACAAAAGAGCTTCAAACTTGCTTATGATGCTTATTTTATTTTTATAATCGTAGCCTAAAGATAAAAATAAATTGCTAAAAAAAGGAGATATATACAACTATTTATTCGCTTGTAAAGCGTGTTTTCTTAGGAGTATTATGTATTTCAATTAAAAAAGAAAATTCACGGGATGCAGTGCCGATTTTTTTTTATTTGAACACCAATATCGATAGTCTGAAATAAACATCGATATATCGGAAAATTTTAAAAACATCAATGTTTGACACCTCTAGTTGCGGACAACGGTCACACTTCAAAACCAAACCGGCTGCGCAAAAATTACTATAATTTGTAATTAAAATTAATCAATTTTATTTAGTTTCGAAAGAATGAGCACCGAGTGTCGGATCTGCGGCGAGCGCATCTTCACGCCGCACCCAAAGAACATCTTCGAGAAGCGCAATCATCGCATTCGGATGGCCATCGAGCAAATCACGGGCTTAGAGGTGGCGTCCCTTTTATTTGTTGTCCGGAATTATTCATAATCTATGCATTTCCAGATCGTTTTAGAGAATATGCTGCCCCAGCACATATGCGCTTGTTGTCTCCTGGACCTGACCCAAGCCGTAGCCTTCAGGCAGCGATGCCTGGAGACGCACGCAAATCTCCACCAGAGGATCTCCTCGAAGGCGGGTGTCGCCTCAAAAGGCTCCCCGGAGGTTTCGCCAGTGCTTAGTGATCCGCTGCTGAAACGGGAGGTGCTGGATGATACAGTAGACACCGAGGACGATAAGGAGCTACTGGACGATGATAAGGATTTAATGGATGATGATAAGGATTTCTTGGAGGACGAAAAGCCGATTTTAAGATATCCTCCGGCCAAAAAAATCCGGATCGAGGACCAAAATTTCCCGAACAGACAGTCCCCACGAGTCAGGGTCAAGCGGCTTCGTGTGCCTGTGGTCGAGAAGGCAGATAGTCCACCGCCACCTCCGCGGGAGCACGTCCGAAAGCCCAGAAAGCGGCGACCAAAACCCAAGGTCGATCGCTCGATAAAGCGATACGTGTGCGACCAGTGCGGTTGGTCGTTCAACGATCACAGCAACATGAAGGATCACAAGCTGCGGCACTTCGAGGAGAAGTTTTCATGCGACGAGTGCGGTCGCAAGTTCTACACCATGCCACTGCTCCGATTGCACATTCGAGTCCATCACAAGGGCGAGAAACCGTACGTCTGCAAGTTCTGCGGTATGGGATTCGCCAATAGTCCCAGCCGCTGTCGTCATGAACGGTGAGTGCTGGCCTAATCATCACAAGTCCTTATCTATATAAACCATAAAAACCTTGACAGTCAAATGCATGCCAACGAGCTGGTGCACCCGTGCAAAATATGCGGCAAACGATTCAACAGCGAGAAGGGACGGCTGAAGCACGAGGAGGGGCACAAGAGTGACCAACCGGATGTCCATATGTAAGAATCATTGAAATATACGTAGCCATAGATGTACAAACTCATATTCTTTCACAGCTGCCTCACATGCAACAAGGAGTTCAAGGAGGCGCAGTTTTTGCATCGGCACTACTCCACAAAGTATCACCGCAAGCGGGTCAACTTGCTGGTTAATGGTCCAAAAGAGGAATTCCAGTCTGAAGTCGATCCGGCGGAGTTTCCGGGATATATGGAAGAGGGGCAGGCAGAAATGGAGGACAACCAGGCTGAACTGGACGTAATGTTAGATAACATTGACGAGGAACAATATGAGGACCACGAGGTACTTCAGGATGAGGACGCAAATTTTGAGGACTTCGAGTACGAGGAAGCCATTCCCGATGGAGAGGAGCTGTACACCTAACTTTAAGCACACAAAAAAAATCGACTGTTGGCGCCACACACTCCACACTCCACACGCCACAATGCCAGGGATGCAAACTATCTGACTTTTTCGGTGGTTCAGAGAAATCCTTTGAATCACCAGCCAGCCGTACGATTAGCACCAGTGTGGAAGGAATTCAACGTCGGTCTTAGATTACAATTTGTTATAAAATATATTTTATTCTAATTGCACAGCGCGCTTATTTTAATAAAAATTATATGGAACCAATTTCAAAAACGTCAGGAATTAGCCGAACGTGTGTTTTAGCTTGAACCTCTCTTTTTGGGAAAATTTAACCTCCCGTTTATAATATATAAATTTTAAATTATAAAAACTAGCTCGATGTTCCCTGGTTTCTAGGAAATAAGAACAGTTAGTTTTTCCACACCTATCTGGTAACGCCATGAAACAGGTAATTCATACAAATTTTGCTGCTTAGAGAGAGTAAACAGAAATTCTCGGATTGCGTACGCTCTTTTACCGTTTTTATTCCATAATTGACAACATAAAATCAATTAAACTACAGCTGATTGTTTTGGGAATTCAGCGGGATAAATGATCATATGTTTGAAATGAAAAAGCCTTCGCAATGCCATTTGTGCGCCTCGTGTTTCTGTCACCTGAATCCCACGATAATTTTTTGCCTGGAAGTTCTGGCCAAGATCAAGGATCTCACTGGAATATGGGTATGTTGATGGTTTCTTGTGTGCGTGAATGGCATAACCCATTTACTCCATTTACAGTTAGAACAGAATGAACGCCAGCCGCGTCATATTTGCCCATCTTGTTTAAATGACTTGAACACATCGATTAAGTTAAAGAAGCGCATTCAACGAGTTCACAATGAAGCAACGCTGAGGCGGGAATCTGGGCTTGATGAGGATCTAGAAAGCACTGTATCCGATATAGAGCCAGAAGGGGATTCCAGTGACTTGGAATCGGAGGAATCATATGATTCAGAAAACTATCCATTTGACAAAAAAGCAGAGGAATCCGATATTGATTTAAATCTCGCCCATGAGGATAGGAGAAACGAACCACATAATCCTTATGATTCGGAAACCCCCTTAATATTTAAGCATAAAAATCCATTAATTGAGACTCCTTCATTTGCAAATGAAAACTTGCCTAACAAAGTCGATGCAAAAAGCCCAAAAAAGGGAAACTTTATACAAATTGGAACCGATCTGAGACTACTTACAACGTATCCCTCTATTAAGGTAGTAAAGCCCCTTGCATTAGCTCCAGAAGATGTGGCAGCTGAGAATGTACCCCCTGCAAAAAGGACAGCTCGGAAAATGCAATCCCTGGTGTGCCCTAAGTGCGGAAGGGTCTTTAAGACTCCATACAACCTAAAGACGCATATGGTGCGCCACACGGGTGAGAAGAACTTTCCATGCACGTTCTGCGACAAGCGGTTCGTCACCAAGTATCTGGCTCGTCTACACGAACGAGTGCGCCACATGGGCGAACAGCCGTTTGAGTGCAACTTCTGCTCGGCAACGTTTTTCACAAGTACAGCTAAGTCGAGCCATGAGCGGTAAGTCCTTACTGCAATTGTATTTAACTTTAAAAGCGCTGACATAAACAATTTCCTAACACTATGACAGAATACGGCACATCAGAGATCTGAGGTACCAATGCGACCAGTGCACCAAGAGATTCAATACCAAGACCTGCTTGAATAAGCACAAGTTCCTGCACTCAGGTCTTAAGCCCTTTGAGTAAGTGAAATGATATGAAATTTGCGCATATTTAATACAAGTCGTGTATTTCCCTCTCAGCTGCGTTATTTGCCAAATCAACTTTGCCCGAAAGGCAACGCTAAGGAGTCACTTCGATTCGGTTGCTCACCAGAAAAGAGCCAGCGCCATCCTGGAATCCGAAGAGCATTGATTCGCCAAAGAATTAGAGATCGTTTTTAATTCCGTCTTATAAGATGCGGGATATGTAGATGAAAGCACGACTTGGATAATTCTGAGGCTCAGGATATCTATTAGACATAAATGTTTGAACGTATTCTCACTGTTTTGGCACTGGATTGCCCTTCGTTTGCTATAACTTTTTTGTATTACATTTTTGTCATTTGCTTTTCCTATTATGAAGTAGTTTCTTTAAGAGTGTAATATTTGGACAGCCATTCATTTCGAAATGTTAAATACCTTACTATTTAATTAATCGTTTTCATTTAAAAACAGAAAACTTATGTATAATATATATTTTTAATTCTTTTTTTGAAGTGGTAAATATATTTGGTAATTCCTATTTGCCACGAAAAGCAAATGCTTGGAGTATATTCCATAACGACCCTTGAATAAAAGGCGCCATTTTCAAATTTTGGCGCCACCGCTTGGCAGTCACCCAGAGACGCGGACAACAACAACAGTTCGCTGCGAATGGCCCAAAATGAAGCAGCAGCTGTTAATAAAGCAAGGAATTTTGGCTCGAAAAATAACTCTTAAAAATGACGCCACAATGCCGGTTGTGTGGAGATTTAATATACACGCAAAATCCAGTTAACATATTCGATGAGAACAGCAAAATGGTCAGGCAAATCGCATTGGTCACGGGCCTTTGGGTGAGTGTGTAAATTAAATTGGCAAATTTAAACCGCTAATGCTCGTTTGGTTTTCAAGCTCACCGACCACTCGAAGATGCCCCGGAATATGTGCTCCTGCTGCCTGCTGAGCCTGAAGAGCGCCATTGCCTTCCGGCAAGCCTGCATCAAGACCAACAATCGACTGACAATCCAGCGCCGAAGTGTGGAAGCCAAGGATGACGGATGCTGGGCTGATCCGCTGAGCGATGCGCACGAGGGGCTGAAGATCAACGATGCGGAAGTGGAGCAGGAGGTGTTGTACGAGGTGTCCTATGCGGATAATGAAGGACTGGAGGAAGACCACGACCTGTACAAGAAGGAGGAGGAAGAAAGCGAGGTTAATGAGAACAAGGAATTTGAAGATATTGCCTGCGAAATACCCTTCAGTAAGGAGGATGATGAGCAAGAGCAACAGCAGGAGTATGAGGATATGGTGGATAAAAAGACAGGACATGATGATGGCGAGGAGTCACAGGAATGTGAGGAGTCACAGCCAGATGAGGAGGAAAGTCAGCAAAATGAGGAGGACGAAGAGGAGTCACAGGAAGACGACGACGAGCTTTGGCAGAACGAGGACGGCGACAGCGATACAGATGCTGATTCTATGTCAGATATAGAAGCCACATCGCGTCAATCGGCCCTTGACGAAGATAAGAAGCCTCGTCGAAAATACACCAAGAGATCATCTCCCAAAAACGACGACACCGACTTTCTCAAACCTGCGAAGAAAAAACGAAAAACATACATAAGCCAAAAGGTCCACATCTGTGACCATTGCGGCAAGAAATTCACCGACAAGGGCAACTTTAATCTGCACGTGCTGCGCCACTCGGGCGTCAAGCCCTTCGAGTGTCCTGAGTGCGGACAAAAGGAGTTCAACAGGTACATCCTGAACATTCACATTCGGGTGAAGCACCGCGGAGAGAAGCCATACGCTTGCCAGTTCTGCGACGAGCGTTTTGTGCACAGTACTATGCGATCGCGCCACGAAAAGTGAGTCTATAGCATACCTTAAATCCCCTAAATTGCACCTACGAACACTGCCATTCTTTCAGCCGGGTACACCGGAACAAGAAAACACCAAAGAACTTCAAGTGCAACTATTGCGACAAGCGATACGAGTCGAACTACCAGAGGGCCAAGCACGAGGTGGTCCACACCGGCGAGCGTAACTTCCAGTAAGATCTTGTGAAGATATATGGCTAGATTTTTCTTTCTCCTAACATATTCCTTTAAGTATCAATCATCTTATTATTCCCACTTTGTAACTCTTTACTTCCTAATATCCACTACATCCAGCAATCAAGTTAACTATTTCCTGCTTGAAAAGTTACTTTTTCAAATGTTTAACTTTGTTTTTATCTACTTTCCCCTTAGCTGTGAGGTCTGCAAAGTGTCCTTTACACGGAACTCGAACTTGAAGACCCACTACCGCTCCAGGCAGCATCAAAATAAGCTGATCGCAATGAGTGCTAAGTCCGAAATTGATTCCAAAAATAAATAAGGTACAAATGTTTTGTTGTTAAGTGTTGTCATCCGTTTAGAGGTCTAATGTTCTTATCTGTTAAAATTATAATAATTTAGTATAAAAGTATTTCTAAGAAGTTAATAAGATGAAATATCATAAGATATCTGACTGTGATTTGGGTGTATCGATCAGTTTTGAAAGTGGATCTTTCATCCTCTTAAATATTTAACGTTTATTACAACAAATCCACAGTTCAAATCGGAAGAACTAATTCCTTGTAGTTCACTTTAAAATGTGCCATTCACACAAAACAATGATAAACTAGATTATTCTGTAAACAGAAGTCCAACTTTGTTTACTTGGCGGAAACTAAACAATTGAGTTGAAACTGCAAAAAGGATGACCACGCTGTGCCGCACCTGTGGCCAGGAGGCGGAGCACGCCAAGTCACTTTTCGATAAGGAGGCCAGAGATGTCCTGAGCAACATCCTCAAGCTGACGGGCTTTTGGGTAGGTGACTATTCCCGGTAACCACGGAGTCATTCCCTCTTCGATTCCAGTTGAGGAACCAGCCAGGTGTGCCAACGAGGATCTGCTTATCCTGCTTGCTGGATCTGAACGATGCCATCGCATTCCGGGAGCGCTGCATCAGGACCAATTCGTCTTGGTTCGAAAAGCAGGGCAAACAAGAGGATTCGGACACTGAGACTGCAAGGGAAGGCGGGAATAACAGGTTAGAAAGTAGGGTGGATGTTATGCCCATTAGTATTGCACAGCCGCAAAGGAGAAGGATTCTACCACAACGCAGCAAGAAAGTGGATGGAGTGCCTCTTAAGACAGTAGAAACCCCAATTTACCCTTTAGTTGTCCCGGAAATACCGCCTGCCGATCTCGTCGATCCTCTCCGGTGCGAGGATCCTATTCAGGTGAAGAGCGAGCCTCAGCTTTCATCTGATTATCCAGTGGAGTCCATGAATCACGAAGAGCCAGCATCCGAAATGCCCCAAGTCATGAAGGAAGAGCCCAGAACACTACAAGTCATCGGGGAAGTACAGAAAAACCGAAGAAAACCGAGGAGCAAAGGGTGCTTAGAGGAGTGTCCTGGCAAGGACATGGCTAAAATAGAGAATATTGACTCAACTACCAATAAGACCAAAGAGGAAAAGTATGCCACACGAAACAAATGGGGAGCTGCCAAAAGAGCCTATGCACTGGAGCACCGACTATATTTCTGCGACCAATGCGGCAAAACTTTTAGCGAGAAGGGCAACTTCAATGTGCACCTCAGACGGCACAAGGGCACCAAGGAGTTCCAGTGCCAGGAGTGCGACCGCATGGAGTTCACCCAACACCTGCTCAATTTGCACGTGCGGATTAAGCATCGCGGGGAGCTGCCCTACGTGTGCAAGTACTGCGGCAAGCGATTTGACAACTGCCTCAAGCGGCTGAACCACGAGCGCAACCACAAGGAGAGTCCCGTCCACCGACCACACGTGTGCTCCACATGCCAGAAGGCCTTCAAGACTTCGACGGCTCTCAAGGACCACATCGTGGTCCACACGGGGGAACAGCCATTCCAGTGAGTTACGGTCAAACAGACACTGTTTGGATCTTTACTTAATACATTTTCTTTAGCTGCGAGCTCTGCCAAACGTTCTTCAATAGAAGGAACGCCCTGGCCACCCACTACAAGTCGAAGCACCATCGCCTGAAAGTTGAGGAGCAGTCAAAAATGCCAAAAATGGATGCTACTGTCCAAGCGGATGGGTAAATCGTTGGTTCCTTGAGAGGATTATTTCGCATGTTCTGCTATTGACATGCAAAATGCCCCTCTGGAAACTTTCTAAAGTTGATGTCAATAAAAATTGGTTACAAATTGCTCCCTCATCCAAGCTGAGTAACGGGTATCTGATAGTCGAGGACTCGACTATCTTCCCTTGTTTCCTAATAAGATATGGCATAGCAGTAAATTGTGGTTTTGCTAACATCAATAATTTTCAATAAAGAATATAATTAAAATAATGAATTGGGCTATTCTCAACAAGTGCTTAAAGTAAACAAAAAGCTTAAAGCCATATGCACCGTACTAAAATCGCTACGCCCGTGAAAAGTGCTCTTGGCTACGCACATGGACACAGCCTGGAGTTCAACCCCTAGTTCAAGGTTATGCAGCCCTGCAAACTGTGCTTGCTGTTTTGCAGAAATTCGCAGTTTGCCGGCAAAGGATGAAGTGCGCAGTTCGCATCTGCGGCAACAGATTCCTCTGCGAGTTCGCCAGTCCAAGCACATCTCGGTGAAAGAAGAAAGCATATTCCGGACTTTCCCAACAGTCCGCGAAACTTTTCATCGACTCAACATTGCCGAAAACGGGAGAGCTCAAATTATTTGCGAATAACTTTCACAGATGAGGTCGTCTAGGACAGCCAGCGATTCAAAATGGGTGTGTCACTCAAACTCTTATTAATATTCTAATCTGGTATATTATGTATACCTTCGTTTTTTTTTTGCATTCAAGGTGCGCCAGTCAAACGACAACAAAGACACAATGCGCTCCTCGCGGCAGGTTAACAAAAAGCTTGTGAAGCTATTCCTGGCGGAGGCAGACGACAGTGACGCCACCTGCACCACATCCACTGCCCTGGACACGACCACAGCAGACAGTGCGTTTTTTGATAGTGATTTCGAAGAGGAGAGCACTGGGCTCCAGGAATGCGATCCCCCGCCGGCAAGCAAGTGCCGCACCTGCTTTCGCATCATATCGCGGCATGAGGATGCTCAGGATCTATATGACAGGGTCAACATAGCGCTTCTGCACCACATAAAGGTCATCACTGGGGTGTGGGTACGTCTGCGTCTGCATTTAAACTTACGTTTTCTTTTTTGTTGTTAAATTGTTTCATCTTCGTTTTATAAGTTAACTTTGTTGACAAGGAACATAATATGTGAGTTCTTAAACTGTTCTACCACAAATTTAACAGAAAAATAAACCCACTATATAATATTATAATAAAGCTGCATTAAAGAACTAACATTTTATTGCAGATACAACAAGGAGTCAAAGAGCTACCGCATCACATTTGCTCAACGTGCCAGGAAACTGTGAATAAATCCATGGAATTCCGTGCCAAATGCCAGCAGGTCGACAAAAAGCTTAGGCAGACGACGGAAAAGTACAACATTCAAATCTGTGACGAGGAAATGGAGTCGGAGCTGGAAAATGTGCTCTACGAAGAGTCCGCCCAGCAGGCAAAGGGAGTCGTAGGACTAGAAGATTTCAGCTCAGAGTTGTTGCCGGATAGTGAGGGTGTCCTGGATGAAGACGACTTTCCACTGGATGCAGAGCCAACTCAGTTTTCACTAAGTGAAGATGAGTTGGATCTAGACAGAGACACAGAAAAAGACTTTGCTTTGGAGCAAAACAAGTCATGTAATGAAATAATTAGCATACGAAAGTGTAAGACTAAGGAAGAGATTGGTAAGGTAGATCACGGAGCCAAGGTCTATAAGGTTGTGCTCGGTGAGTACAATAGCCTAAAGGAAACTGCACCAAAGTATTCGCTTTCACTACCAAAGAAACCTCAACTAAGGGTGAGTCCAGAGGAGAAAAACCGAAGGCGCCGCGAAAGGATACAAGCGAAGCCATTGAACTATGTCTGCGACAAGTGCGGCCACACCTTTCGCCAACGCAGTCAGCTGCAGATGCACTTGCTCCGTCACAATAGGGCCAAGAATTTCGAGTGCCCCGAATGCCCGAAGAAATTCTACGATCTCTATACGCGCAACATTCACGTAAGAGCGCTGCACAAGGGCGAGCATCCCTTTCCCTGCAACCATTGCAATGAGTCCTTCGCAAACGCAAGCAGTCGTCACAGGCACGAGAGGTGAGTGCACCTACTATTTGATGGTTCCATCATCTAATCACTTCGATTGACTCCAGGGATGTTCACGGAGCAGGCAATCGGATTCGAACGCGGGTGAAATCAAAGGAAGAGGGATCCAGTCGCCATTACTGCACCCAGTGCACCAAAAGTTATACCAGCAAGAAAGGTCTAGTCCTGCACATGAACTTCCACAACGGAAGCAGACCCTTCCAGTGCAAGATTTGCCAGATGAAATTCGCTGACCCATCTGCCATGAAACGACATCAAGCTTTGCACGACAAGTTTCCCATTCGCTGTGACATCTGCCTAAAGGGATTCCTGCTGCGCTCCCAACTAACAAAGCATCAGGATGTACACACAGGAATGCATCCTCATCGGTGGGTGCAAAAGAGAATCCCGACTACTGTCCGTTTACTTATTTCTTTACTTGATTTATATTGCCAGGTGCGAGATCTGCGATGTTCACTACCGCCATAGATATAATCTAAACAAACACAAAAACACCGATTTGCATCGGGATAATATGCAGAAAGCTATAAAAGAAGAAGTTAATGGACTGCAACAAGCATTTAAAGATATTGATAAGGAAATGGACTTTGAATCTCAAACACCAATGCAGCCAAATGCACAGGAAGTGCGAGCCAGAACTCAGGATGAAAAGACTCAAACTATTGAATATATATAATTTTTATAAAAATTTATATACTTTCATGGCGAAGTACGTAATACTTCTAAGGTGACGTTTAGTAAGTGCCGACATAGAAGATAATGCACGAACAATATTTTAAAAATATATAATTCGTATAATAGTATTATGCATTTAATAACGTTAAGCTTAATGAAGAATAGACTTGACAACCTAAATACAAATCTGAATAGTTCAGACGTATGTTTCATGAAAGGAACAATAAATATTTATATTATTAATATTAAATAATAATCAATTAAAAAATAATATAAGTGCATTTGTTTTTCCTAATTAAAAAATCAGCTGATACTGTTATTTGAAATTCTCCAGTTTCCCGGGCAAATGAGTAAGGGGTTGGTTTTGAACGTTTCCTACACTGGCCGTTGAATGAATGATACATGATTTTAAAATTACGATAATTGTAATAAAATGAATACAAAAAAAGGACTGAAAGTAATAATTAAATTTGTATTTAAAGGGAAAATATTTTTAATACTTTCTATTGCCTAGGGAAATGATGAGAAGATATTTGACCACAAACTATTAAAACCAATATTACTTATTTATTAAAAAATTCAACCGAAACAGCAGTGCCGTTAACCACCCCGATTTCAGTGTAGCAAAACACCAGCCGACTAGTGTTGCAAAGCACAACCACCCATTGTATACATACATATAAATAATACCTACGCACACATACACGCACACACGAGTACAGTCGCAAGTTGCGACTCGCAACGCCATACAAAAAGTTGGAACTGAGTGGAATCGGAGTACTATATAGCCAGCCGATCCCTTCCAGAGCGCCGGAAGAGTAGCTCACATCCGAACCCACGTCCCCGAGCCGATGTCGCGGCGGGAATAGAGCGATTCGCAGTCCAAACACGATGATAAACCCCATTGCATCCGAGTCGGAGGCCATCAATTCGGCCACCTATGTGGACAACTATATCGATTCGGTGGAAAATCTGCCGGACGACGTGCAGCGCCAGTTGTCACGCATCCGCGACATAGACGTCCAGTACAGAGGTGAGTTCTGGCCGAGATTACGCCTGTTGGAAAAGCGGAAAACCTAACCTCCTCTCTTGGTCCAAACCCGTCGATTTGCAGGCCTCATTCGCGACGTAGACCACTACTACGACCTGTATCTGTCCCTGCAGAACTCCGCGGATGCCGGGCGACGGTCTCGAAGCATCTCCAGGATGCACCAGAGTCTCATTCAGGCGCAGGAACTGGGCGACGAAAAAATGCAGATCGTCAATCATATGCAGGAGATAATCGACGGCAAGCTGCGCCAGCTGGACACCGACCAGCAGAACCTGGACCTGAAGGAGGACCGCGATCGGTATGCGCTCCTGGACGATGGCACGCCTTCGAAGCTGCAACGCCTGCAGAGCCCGATGAGGGAGCAGGGCAACCAAGCGGGCACTGGCAACGGTGGCCTAAATGGAAACGGCCTGCTTTCGGCCAAAGATCTGTACGCCTTGGGCGGCTATGCAGGTGGTGTTGTGCCTGGTTCTAATGCCATGACCTCCGGCAACGGTGGCGGCTCAACGCCCAACTCGGAGCGCTCGAGCCATGTCAGTAATGGTGGCAACAGCGGCTCCAATGGCAATGCCAGCGGCGGAGGAGGCGGAGAACTGCAGCGCACAGGTAGCAAGCGGTCGAGGAGGCGAAACGAGAGTGTTGTTAACAACGGAAGCTCTCTGGAGATGGGCGGCAACGAGTCCAACTCGGCAAATGAAGCCAGTGGCAGTGGTGGTGGCAGTGGCGAGCGCAAATCCTCGTTGGGCGGTGCCAGTGGAGCGGGACAGGGACGAAAGGCCAGTCTGCAGTCGGCTTCTGGCAGTTTGGCTAGCGGCTCTGCAGCCACGAGCAGTGGAGCAGCCGGAGGTGGTGGTGCCAGCGGAGCCGGCGTAGTTGGTGGCAATAATTCCGGCAAGAAGAAAAAGCGCAAGGTACGCGGTTCTGGGGCTTCAAATGCCAATGCCAGTACGCGAGAGGAGACGCCGCCGCCGGAGACCATTGATCCGGACGAGCCGACCTACTGTGTCTGCAATCAGGTGAGTTCGCAGTGCTTTTCCTATCGAAAAGCTTCGCCACTAATCACGTTTTCTATTGCAGATCTCCTTTGGCGAGATGATCCTGTGCGACAATGACCTGTGCCCCATCGAGTGGTTCCATTTTTCGTGCGTCTCCCTGGTACTAAAACCAAAAGGCAAGTGGTTCTGCCCCAACTGCCGCGGAGAACGGCCAAATGTAATGAAACCCAAGGCGCAGTTCCTCAAAGAACTGGAGCGCTACAACAAGGAAAAGGAGGAGAAGACCTAGTCTATTAGGCCAGCCTATCCAACCCATTGCTCTGTGTCTAACACCAGGCTCTGTAAAATATTCGATCCTAAGATTTACCTTAATGTATATTTAGTGACTTTCTTAGACCCGATCCCTTTTCGACTTTCCCCTCTTTCACCCAGTTTAGATCCCTCGCTTCTATGGTTATAGGTCGTCAGTTTTCATTTAAAGTTTCTGTACAAACAATATCTTTCTCAATGTAAACACACAAAAACTCGTATAATTAGAGTACACCTAAACTTAATTTATGGTAATAAACGTTGATATTCAAAACCCACAATAATTTCTTGGCCCCAAGGAGCCCGTATCCAGTAGCAGTAGTTTTACGAATCTATTTGTTTAATTGTCGTTTAGAAGACTAAGGCATTCGAATTACACATAAGTATAATTGATCGTGTATAAATGTGTGTAAAATATATAAATTTATATAAAACTATTTGGTAGGCATCTGTGGAATTGTATGGAATTCTTATTGTAAAAAATGCGCATGGACGGAGTTCTTGTTGCGTGTCAAGTCAAAAAGTATTCTAATAGATTATTCGAGCTTCTGTATGGAGGTTCTTCCATCATGGCATGAGCAGCTCAATGTTCGGATTCTGGATCTCCAGGAATATCTGGTACTGCGAGAAGACCACCAGCCAGCAATAGATCTAAGTGGATGAGTAAAATGGGTTTATAAACATAATGATACAGGAGTTGGTGTTGCTGTCCCTTGAATTTCAAACACTTACATTGTAGGCTACCCAAACGAAGTTCAAAAGGGCCGAGAAGGTTTGCTCCAGCTGGCGGTAGAGTAACACGAATTCATTAGCTTTAGTTAATGGAAAAGATAATCGCTACTCACATAAATATAGTAGCCTCCAATAAGCCAAAGGCTCCAGCTAAACTGGAAGAGAATGGCTAGTCCAATTAGACCCAGCCAGGGTAGCAGCCATCCTCGAGTGCTGAGAAACAGATGCAAGCATGACTATATCCGTACATATAGGAAGCCAGAGCTCGTCTTACCTGATCTTAATACCGTAGTAGACCAAATAGGAAGACAGGATGATTAGCAGGAAGTAGATGATAAAGAAGCCACCTGCCACGGGCATCGACGAACGTATATCCGTCTCAAAGAGCGGGGAATAGAGCTGCGCAGACTCCCCGCCTGCTAGCATATACGAAATCAGCGTGATCATTACGGCGGATAGCGCAGCCGTATAGCCGGCCACGGCATAGCTTCCCGTCCGGACATTATCCGACCAAATTATGGGCGACCAGCAGGAGCTCAGCACTACCATGTTGCTGTGGGAAAACACCGGGAGACACCAATGAACAAACTTCTCCGATCTCAAATTTCTTTGGCTTGCGTGACAGCGTCAACGCCCAAATATTTTGGTCAATGAAAACGCAGTCGAAATGTATGATTTTCTTCTGCTTTTCAATTGATAGCTACTTCTAAAGGTTAACCTTGGATATATCCTTTTAAAATGTCCAGATTGTTTTGGTTTCTAGGGCGTGGGCGTACCTTTTTTTAAATAATAATCGCTTAATTAGAAAAACAACAACGGCTTGAGCAATAGGGTTGCCATGCGTGCGTAAAAAAGGGAATTATCGATATTTATTTAGTTAAATATATCGCGAAAAGTTATGATATGTTTAATAAATTGAAGACATTTTCAGTAAATAGAATGTTTGCAAATTTAAAGTATGAGAATATTTTAATAAATATTATGATTATAAAATTAAAAAGTGTATGATACTAAATAATCGATGACTATCGAATATAAACTGAAACGCGAGTATGAGCACTGTACAGTATATTAAAATATTTATTATGTTTCCTATAATTCTATTAACTAACAAATGTACAGCAATGTATTTTAAGATATATTTATCAAATGTTTAATTTATTATATAATTGGTATATAATATATTAATTGATATATATAACTAGGTATATAATTTTTAAATTGTGAATTAGCTTAAAATTTGTTTTACACTCTTCAAGCTTGTAAAAACAATAATAATATCTGACCATCGATCGGTCCCACTGTGCAGCACTGAGCAGCTGAGCTGACCGAATCTGAATTCGAATATTCACCATGTGTCGACTGGCGACTGCAGCAACAACAACCACACGGCAGAGTACAGGGCCGGTTGTTGGAGTGATCTTCATTTGGCAATTACATTTGGCCGTGTTCGGAGGTCTCCGCGGATAAAAGCGCCAAAACAGAAGCCGAAAAAGGCCCAAGTCGCTCGCGCTACGTGAATCAGTTATCAGTGGGATTAACCGCGCGATTCGCACGGAATTCAAACGCACATAGTGGCGCAGTGGCAACTTCCCAGTGATCGTCGCATAACGGTAGAAAGGTGAAAACCCGAATCGAATCGAATCGAGTTGAATCGAAGGGCATAACACAGTACCCACACTGCGTGGGCAAGGTCAGCTCCACCAGATCCCAAACCCATTCCCATACCAAGTAGGTACATCAGAAGGCGCCTACATTTTCGATGATTAGCCATTAACCCAGTTGTGTGAAAGTTCTTTGGACTTATGTATGAATAAGTATGAATACGAGTGCGAATGCGAATGCATGGAGGTGCACTCGTCGCGGTCTCATGTTCCAATTGGAACGATCTTTCGTGCCGAATTGTGGCTCATTCCGCACATACGTACGCTGTATGAATGTTTGGGCCAATTTCTCGCCCCAAAGAGATGTGGGCTTAAAGTGCACCACCGAAAAAAAAAATCCACAAAAAAAAGTAATTTGGATCCCAGCAAAAAATGAAGCATGGCAAAAGAAAAGGTTAATAATTCGTGCCAATAATGCTCTCGAAATTTTGCTCGCATCTCTTGTTGGAAGTGGAAGTGTGTTTCGAGATCAGGAGTTTTTTCATCTCTGATTTTTCTGATTTTCGAAGGGGTTTTTTTGAGGGGGGAGGCTCGAAAAAAAATTAAAGCGGAATCGGAATCAGACTGCGCGCCGACGACCCATATTTCGATTTCATTTACGAAAATAAAAATACAAATACAAATTGAGAAAAAAAAAAACAACAGAAAATAAAAAGGGGAAAAATCTGAAGAAAAGAGCTGCGATACTTAAGTGCGGGCAAATAAGTAAAAGATATGCCATAAAAAGACAGCATAAGTGTATTTTGAAGATACTTTTTCGTGTTTTGTTTTCCCTTCCCCCCCCCCCCCCCCCTCGACCATTCTCTCTCGTGTTTCTTATTTTTATTGCTATTGTTATTGTTATTGTTCGGTGTTGACTGCTGACTGCTGCCGACGCTTAATGTTAACTTGTTTAGTGTGGGCAGCAGTTGGTAGTTGGAAGTTGGTAGTTGGCTTTGTTTCGTTGTTTGTTTTGCTGTCTCTCATATTATATTGTTACCTGGCCATAACGGTAAAGGACACTTGGTGCGCTCATATGTAAATGCCCCGTCCGCCACTCAATTGAATTGTGTAAAGATGTCTCTGTTGCCTGGTACCTCAGCTCACCTCAACCACCCTCCTCCCATCGTTATCCTCGCCTGCTCCTTGCTCCTCAGCTCCTCCGAGCAAAGCCGATCTGCAGCTGCACCTTTATCGGCACAACTCGATCTAGGAACCTCGCAATGGGACAATCCCGAGACGTCTCGCGGATATTTTTAACTCTGGCGCGACTTAATTCCAACAGCATTTGCAGTGGCCGCAGCTTATTTAATGTCTACAAATAATCCAAATTGGGGCTTAGCCTCAGTTGTGAAAAGAGATGGCGTATGAGAAGGGGAAGGGGGGGGGGGTCGTATGCCCCGCCAGATAGACTGGGATGCAGTGGGATAAAGAGCAGGAGGAGGAGCCGGAGGAGGAGCAGGGGGAGGAGCTGAAGATGACCAGCCCCGGCACTTGTGCATTCGATCATCGGTGCAGTGATGCAAGAGTAATTCGTATCTGTTACACTAAACTCACGATTTATTTATTACCTCTACCTGCCCATTCCACATAAAAAGGAAATTAAAAGGAAAACACTTAAATCGGTGGTAACATATTGAAGACGCCGATTTCATTTACTTTTAAAATGTAATATCAATCTAATAGCGAAATTATCCAATCCAAATCCTTAATGTTATAATAATCATCAATTTCCTCCAAAGATTAGATAGTGAAAACATTTTTATATAATTTGTTACCCTAATAACGAAACCATGTTAAATAGGCAGTTACAATTAGTATAATTACAAAAAAATGAAATTTTGACAAAATTTAATTTGGAAATATTACTTTGTTAAAGAAGAAACTATATTCTTGGGACATATTTTATGTAGAAATTCCTATACTTCATTTCACCACTTGTCTTAAAGTGTAGGATGCACTATACCCATGTTGCGACTGCCAAAGTTCGGGCAACAACGAACGGTGCACGAACGAGGAGGATGCGGCAGAATGATGCCGCGGGGCATGCGTTGGAAAATTGGGGAATGAAGTGCCATTTGCTCAGTGGGACAAGTTGTGGCCAAATAATGACTATATTAAATAACAGTTAGCAAACATTATTGCATTGGCCGCAGGCTGTGTAGCAGAGATGTGGCCAAAAGGCATGGCCATTGGAAATGTGTAGAAGATGCAACCGTAGTCGTACTCCCAGTCGAAGTCTAAACATTTGAACGCTGTTGGAAATGGCAGTAATGTGACCATTTAAGACCTCTTTCTGATGTCTTATGGAGTGAAAACGTCCTGCTGTGTGAAAACAAATTATAGGCATGTAATGTTGCATGTTACGTCGCGACTCTTAAGCCATTGGATTGGTGGGATAGCTGGGCATTTGGGGGGAACCGGGGCAACTGGGGGATCTGGGGATACAGAGGAGATCTTTTGGGAGCCGGGCCAGCCAGCAAGCCAGCCAGCTAAGCTCAGTCAGTGCTGCAACACTCAAAAGTTAGCCCGGTCGGGCCAGTTGGGATTGAGGATTGCGGATTGGGGCTTGCGGATTTTGACTTGACGCTGGCTGTATGCTGATGCTGATGCTGTACTGATGCTGGGGCTTTCAGAGCCAGACTCTCAGACTCAGACTGTGGCCCAGACACTTTGGGTCTGCTGTGGATGTGTTTCTACGTTTGTCTATTGGTTTGTTTGCTGGCTGTTTTGCCGTTCGCCATTTGTGAGTGTGTGCTAGCTGGTCTAATGCTCTCTAACTGCTTATCAGATCTGTGAGGATTGCGCAAAAACGATTTCTGTTTTCTTTTTCGCCCCGCCAGTTCCTTCGGCTCCTAGTTTTCCTTCTTAGACCTATAAATACCCTTTGTCAAGGCATATGGAATATGCCACATTTGTATTATCAGAAGCTAATCAGTGAGGCTGAGGAACTTCTACTTTGTACTTTTAATCGTATAATAATAATATTGGTCCCTCATCACTGCAAACCTGCTTGAATATAGCATATTTGAGTTTTAAGTTGTGCCACCCAAAAAAGTATCAAATATCAGATGGGCAGAATTTGGTTAAATTAGCTGATTGAATAATCTTGATTAATTGATTAACATTTTGTCTAAGAAGTTATTCCCATTCTGAATTCTTTGCTGTGAATGGGAACACTAGGGAAAAGATTAAATCAAAATACATGATTAATTTTAGCGACACGTAACTTTGATACGATCTGCATTCCGATCGTGCCACAAAAAGGCGTGCTGCTTTATTATTTGCCTCATATTCTGTGGGCAGCCCTGTGTCTTGTAGGGTATCACCGAATCGCAATGCTTTGAATAACCTTTAGAGTAATATACTTATTTCTTGTTTTCTTTCTGTCTGTCTATTTGGGATTTTCAAACAACGAATGCGATTGCGACGCCGCATTTAAACGAGCACTGCGAGTCCGGTGCAGTTTTCCCGCTCGCCGGCTGATGTTGTTGCTTTTGGTGTTTTTTTGGTGGCATTGCTGTTATTGGCAAGACAGATTCAGATTGAGCCCAGATTCGAAAATAAAGTAATGAAAAGCTAAGCCCAACTGCAGACCTCCCATTGCCCCTGCGACTGTCCCCGTCCCGTCCTGTCCCTGTGGTGAACTTTTATTGCCTGGTCGGGAATCGGTTGCTCCCAGCCCCCATCCCCATCCCCATCCCCATCCCATTCCCATTCCATACCCATTTCCATTCGCATTCCCATTTCAATCCTCCTGCTCCGCCCGGCTCCTGGGGGAGGTGAGAAAGTGGCAAACTGTCGCTGGGGACAAGTGGTCCCTCCAAGCTCATATTCGGATATGTGCCAGAGCTCGGCCCATTATGGGGCCTCGTATATAACGACGTCGTCTCTGCCAAAGGAGTTCAGCGCTGAACGGCCACGCCCCCCAGCCGGCTAAACTAACAGCTTCAATGGGGCAGCAAAAACGACTTTAACTGCGGTGTGTGTCTTATAAATTAGGGTGGACCCATAACTGCGCCACTTTATGACTTTTTATGGCGGCTCAATTTTATTTTATTGTAATAACTGTGGGTGCTTAACGAAATTAAAAGAATCGTAATAAACTAAACAACTCTTTATTAAACATTAGCTAATTTCTTTCGATTTTGCGGCTGACAAGTTTATTAAATCATATGTTTAAAGGAGTTTGTAAAATACTTTCAGATTCTTGAAATACTTTACAAATATTTTAATATCAGCCACTTTTAGCTAATCACTATTGGTCGATAATAACACACAACGGACCAAGGTTTCGAAATAACCTTTAGAAGAGTCCCGCTTTCACTTTCCGAGTGACTTTCGTATGGGGGAACCCGTAGATCATAATAATTCACCAAGATCTGGGGACCACCCCAATGCTCACATGTTACATTTACTGTTTCTGTTTCGGCCGCTGTCCGATGATGAATGCGCCGAGGCAATTTGAGTGATACTCACGACCTCGTCAGTAGTTAGCTGCGACCACGCCCACACCGCCCAAAACGCTATCCATCTGCATCTCGGCGTGCATTTAGCATTTGGTTGGGCGGCTGGCCCGGCAGCGAAAACCTGGCGTCCGGAACCCGAATCCGAAAATTAGGAAACGACGACGATCGAACTTTGATGGGAATACACCTCCTCCTGCGGCCACCTATCCAACGACCCTTGTGCATATATCAATGTGAAAACGGAGCTTACATAATTGAAATCCATCAAAGCGCCTGAGAATGGCTTTTATATCAGATGGCTAATCGGGCATCCGGGTTATGCAACCTGTGTATTTGAATATATAGTAGTTGGGGGATCAGATATATACAGCTCTTATATGTAGATCCCCATACATTTAAATGCTCATCCCTTCAGCGCAATTATCTGGAAAAGTATCTCACAGATGCGATGTTCGCATTGGGGTGTGTAGTTACTATTTGATTAGATAACAACTCTGTTGCTGAGTTCTTAGTAAGTCAAGAGATTAAGTTATATCAGTTATTTAGTGCTATGCATAGCTGAAATCTTCAATGAAACTGGGATTCTTATGAAATACAAGCTAGAAACTAAAAAAAAAAGATTTCCATACCACTTTCTTCTGCTTTATTAAAGCCACTTTAATCAGATATCTATTTTATTATCCCAAAAGATGGTTTATCTGTATATAATTTAATCACCGCACTTTTCATGACTTATCCACCTCCGGCAATCTCGATGCGGAAATAACCCACTTTAAAAAGTGTCTTAAATGTAGCCCAACTTAAGTACCGATTAGATAAAGAACTCAATGGCCAGCAATTTATGAAAGTGATTTCCCCCGTTTTTGTTGAATTTCGATCTGCGCCTGGATTGCCGCAGAGTTATCACCCAAATCGATGTAACAATCAATGGCCGGAGATTTTAAAGTCCATGTTGCTGTTCAACTTTGACTCTCGACTGGCGCATCTGGGATCGAAGTTGGAGTCGAACTCCAAGTCGGGGTCTTCCTGCACTGCATCTGCAGTGCACTTTCATAACACAATTTATCGCTGTCTGCTGATACAAGGCAGCAGATACAAACTACAAAATACCGCTCATAAAAACTTAAATCGAGTTAAGTTCCGCTTCATTGTTCGGACTGGCCCACAGAAATCAAAAAAAAAAAAAAAAAATGCCAACAAAATTACAAAAAAGAGAAACCAACAACAACGGGCAAACAAATTTAATATGTACTAATTGAATGTTGTGCAGACCCAGCTAAAGACCCACTTCAGCCGCAAACTCCAGCTCCAGCTCCAACTCGAATTCCCTCTCCATGCCCATGCCCATGTCCATGCCCATTCCCAATCCCATTTGTATCTGCATCGCTTCTACATTGAGTCGGGTTCAGGCGGGTTGAACTCTGGGGGTCACTCCGCCAGAAACCCAGAAACTCGGCTCGTGAAAGTACGAAATCGAAAATCAAAAGTGAAATGTCGAATGCCTGGCCCAAAAAGACAGGCAGACAGTTTGGCTTATGGCTGACTAACTGACTGACTAACCGACTGACTGACTGACATAATTTGATCTTCGATCTTGGCCAGCTGCATTTTTGGCCTGTTCCTAAGTCGAATGCCGAATGCATCTGGTATTACGCGCCTCGCCCCGAGAGCCAATTTTTCTCCGCCTTTGCCTCGAGGTGTGGGTTACGATTTTGTGGTTTGATCTACGGCCACTCGTCCGATGCAAGACACTGCGGGAAAAAAACCCCTATATGAGGCTAAAAGCAACATTCTTTTTGATAAAGCTTTTGTAAATGCAGATAAGCGAATTCAGGAATAAAACTTTTCAAATCATGACTTCTTGAGCAGCAGTAAGAATATATTTATATGTTGTATATATATTATAAACTTCTGGTCATACGTTCCTCTCAGTGTAATCGCTTTTCTAACAACCATATAGAGTCTCAACATTCCCCAACTATGTGTGTTTGGTATCGGGTGTCCCATAGACTCATTCTAATGCGTGCCTCCTTGTCGCTCCGTACCAAACCGATCTGAACTTGAACCGAAAGATACGATTTCAAGCTCACACTTTACAGAGCTCCACCAGCCTGCAGAGTGTTGATGATGGGGGGCACAAACTTGGAGAATCGTTTGATTTGCAATGCAAAAGAGACGGGCAAGGTCTCTGGGCCACGCCACTCTTGATTTCAATTCAAGTCCAAGTTCAGGTGAGCGATGGATATGGAAGGTGCGCTGTTGTCGCCTCCAGCTTGCGATCTGGATTGGGACTGGTCTTCGGCTTGGGAATAGCTACCTCTGGAGGTGTGCTATGTGCATGTAAATGGTATTGAAAGGGATCCCAGCTAGATGCGCTCCTAATCCCATCACGCATCTGGACTACGGAGCTGGAGGTGTTGCTGATATGCCGCTGAAAAGCTGTGCAGATTAATCATAAAGCCCATAACAAAGAAGTTTTGCATGCCGACGAAGATGTGGGATGTTGGGATGGTGCTGTGCAGCAGGGGGCATGAACATGGGCATGGGTATGGATATGGGCATCTGGCACGGATCACGGATCCCGCTGTCACGTGTCAGTCAAAATGACTCGGCCGGCGGAGGGCAGGCCTATGGAATAGTTACGAAAAAGAGCGAAAAAATAGGTGTTACCCGGGGGGCTGAGGAGCTGGCTTAATTGTTATTATTGTTCAGAGATGGAAGCCATGAGATGGGAGCGCTTCTGCAGCTGACAGCGAAATGTTCGCAACATGTCAAAACTTTTATGGTTTTTTAATGGTTCTCCATATAGATTTGGCCAGCGTGCGATTTTAATTGAATTTTTGTTTATTTATGAGTGGCGGCAAACTATTTATAATGTATCTACATACGTACGTACATATGTACATATCACCGCCCTCTGCAAAAGAGGGCTCTTATTTATTAATTATTTTTTGTCATTCTTACATCTTGTTTATCTCTCTGACTTCTGATTGCTGACGCCCGTTTTGCCTTGTCGCCAGATCTGATATCTGTGCGTGGTTTATCTGCCCAGGTATTCCATGGGCAAACACTCAAAAAACTTGTATATTTATCAAGAAGCTGGCGTACACCAAAAAGAATTCACAATAAACTCACGGATTTGCCCGCGGACAGTACAGTATTTATGTGCTAAAGTTGTTTTGGAAGTACTAGATAAGCTAAATCAGCTGCTCGCAGTTGGATCTCATTATTCCGGCGACCTTGAGTCGCTTCCAATTGCGCGTCGCAGGTGCGATTATGCACATTAGATGCATTTGTATCTGCCGTTTTGACAAGTGCAAGTCCAGCTGCTGCTGATAAGCCAGCTTCAGATCTGGTCGGATTATAAATATAGACCAGGCCGCGCAGCCAGATCTGTGCATCTGCATTCCTGAGTGATTACGCTGCGAAAGATACATTTGTATCCGATGGACTAACACGCCAGAAATCTCGGCTAAAAAATGTCTTACACAAAATTCTATGTACACACACGGGCACAACCATTTATATCTAGAGATGTGTACAGAAAGTTTCATAATTATTGGATGACTGAGGATGAGTTGAATAATAAACACATTTCGAGCTATGACAGCTTTAAAAATACATTTCAAATGGCTTTCAATGTATTCCATTAAAGTGGTACGATCTATAAAAAATGTTATTGCCTCATTTATTTATACTGTTTTTCAGTTGGAATAATAATTTAGTTGCACTTACGTTGTGCTTTCCCAGACTTTTACTTTAGTTCCGCACTGTATGCACACGACATGCAATTGTTTCGCCACGAGCATCTTTCACTCAAAGTATCTTCGGCGTTCTTCTGGTGGAAAAGATATTTTTGGTTTTCTGGCGGAATGATATTTTTGGGACAAATGTGTGACTCCCAACCAGCGTGATATTTACAACCCGAAAAGTGTGTAGTTTTCGATTGATAAAGAAGATTTTCTGTTTTTCTCTTTACCTACCATTAAACTTATATTTTTTATTGATTTTTCCTACTCATAGTTAGTGTATATATTAATAAAATCCTTTTGTTTACCTAGTTTCAGTACCCACTTACAATTTTTTGCAACCTCTTCCGTCAATTAGCTTTAAACGATTTGCTTATATTATTAAAGATAGCTGAGAAGCTCATGCAAATCTCTCCTTAAACAATGTGTAGCTGATGGTAAACTCTTGCTGGCGATTTTTGTGGCCCGAACAAAAAGTGGAGACGTCTCCGGCTTGTGCAACATGCTCTGCCGTTTGTTCAACATCAATTAAGATTATAGGAAAGCCACTTGTTCGGCAAAGAAAACAAAAAAAGAAGGCTAACAGCAGCCAGCCAGAGAAAAAGTCTTCCACTGAAACAAAAGCCTGGCCAACTCGGGTAACCAATCCTCGAAAGACAATGGACAGTGGATGCCAGTGGTTGCCAGTGGATGCAACAAAAACGGGCTAGCCACCGACCAAACATATTTAATGACAGGCAACGGATAGTGGCTGTGCCACAGATAGTGTGGCCACAAGGAGGGGCATGTCATGGTCACGGCTTGACTAGCAGCTCTGTGCTAAAAATTCGCATGCGTAACACTCGGGTCCGTTGGAGGAAATCGAAAGGTGGCAAATCTGCGGCTGAGGCCAAGGCGGTGATTATCTGCCGATCGGTTTTGGGGCTTTCATTAGAGATCATATATAGCGGTGGTAATTAAAAAATATATTCAGAAATTACTTGTCATCCCCTGCAACTTCATTAATTATGTGATAGAAACAGAGGCACATATACACTATGGAATTTAATAAAAATTAAATTGATTGAAAAGCTCGCGTAGAAGGTTAACCTCATTTTATATTTCCTACATTTTCATTGTTTTAAATTATTTTAAGTTCATAAATTACTAAGGTTTTTAGAAATAATATTTAACGTATTAAAAATAAAGTTTTTGAAATGTTTTTGAAAGGCACCCCTTTGAAATGGTATAATATCATATCTTACTATAGCCTCGTTCGCATTGGGAATGAAGTATGCGCTGCAACAGATAAAAATAGAATGGGTTGTATGCGCTATATCTGAGGCACTGAACTTTACTGCGAATACACTCGACCGATTTGGGACTGTCATCGCTTTCTATATCTTATAGATCACCAAAAATGCCGGAGGCACGTCAGGGATATATTACATACGATTTACCCGCGCGAGGAAAATTTGATGATCTTCCGATGAAAACCTATTATCCGAGCAATGAGAATGGAAACTCTTGGCGGAGGTGAAAATTCAATGCGATTTCCCAGCTGATTTGCATGAAAATTGGGAGTTCAGTGCTTGTGGCATGCTTTTGGGCGAACATTTGCAATATCCTGTAATTGAATTAACCACGCGGGGCATATTAGTTGCTTTCATAATTTACTTGTATTGTTGGCCAAAATAAGTTTTCTATTCATTGCATGCCTAGGTTGCGTTTATTAATTATCTCTACCAATTCACCTTGAACCATTCTAAAATCGCAGTTGTTTGTTTACTTTATAGTTATCTTTAAAAGTGTTAAACCAAACATAGACTATTGTATGCTTGTCCAGTTTATTTTAAGCTTATCAAGAGATATACAAATGAGGCAAGGCTAAAAATAACCAATGCAGCTGAATGTTTGTCACTTTGCCGTAATGACTTCTAAATTATTTACGATACTAAAAATAGCATTATTTTTGCAGCGATTTGAGAACAAGCTCCAGAACACCACAGCCCATTGAAGTTGACCAGGCGGTGAGGAGAAGGAACAAGAGCAGTCGCCTCATATCCTGCTGTTGCATGCGCCACTCGACGCGGACCGTCGATAGCGAAGCCATCCAGCTCGAAGGGGAGGCAATCATTGGTAAGATTGGGAGTACATCTATTTGAAGCTAAAAGAACACGAACTCGACTTACATTCACCACCTTTCCACAGGCGATCAGCAGGTGCCGCACCTTGCACCACTCAAGCTGTCCAGCTCCTTGCCAACCACACCGCAATTGGGCCAACGGGTGGTGCGCGGACGGGGCTACAAGAAGCTCTCATGGAATGAGGAGCAGCCACGCCGGCAGACAGGCGAACGATCAATGATCGCCCGGGGCCAGGAGGCCAGGGCCAATCCGCCGCTCACCTACCAGCATCTCACCCACAACAATAACAATATTAATAACAATAATAACAACAACAATAACAACAACAACGATGGCGAGGAGTACGATCCCATTGCCAAATACTTTGCCAACACGCAGCACCAAAAGCTATCTCCTGGCATCGCTGCGAAAAGCTCACGGATTCTCTGCGAGAATTGTTGTGGCGAGAGGCAGCAACAAGTTGGCAGCTCCATGGACCGCCAAAAGCAACAGCCACAGCAGCCTCATCCGCAGCAGCAGAAGCGGCAACAGCAGCAACATCAGCAGCACCAGCAGAAGCAGAATCAGCAGCAGCAACAGCAACAGCAGCTGCCGTTTGGGGACTACGATTCAGTGTCCGATTTGTCGTCGTTTGGCTTTGTCTTCGATGGGGAGGAAGTCGATTCGACGAGGCGCGTATTAGTCGATGCTCATTATGAGGATGCCGCTGACGACGACGATGACGTTGTGCGGCCGCCGGTTATAGAAATAGAAAAGCGGCAGCCAAATACATCAACAACGAAAACGGAAAAATCAACAGAGGCAGCAACAGTAGCAGCAGCAGCAGCAGCAACATCAGTGGGAGACGCGTCATCGCCAGTGTTGTCCCTGTCATCTGAAATCAGCGACGAGTCACCAGCCATTTGTTGTTATACAATTGACAAAAAACTGTCACAGCAGCAGCAGCAGCAGCAGCAGCTACAACAACAGCAACAGCATTTGCAACACTACAATTCCTGTGCCACCGTTAGCTATCGAAGCTA
This sequence comes from Drosophila melanogaster, assembly GCF_000001215.4. Classification (NCBI taxonomy): domain Eukaryota; kingdom Metazoa; phylum Arthropoda; class Insecta; order Diptera; family Drosophilidae; genus Drosophila; species Drosophila melanogaster. The sequence goes on along the minus strand of NT_033777.3, from coordinate 17,782,904 downwards.
TCGCCATCCGCCGCCAGTTCCTCCGAAACCGCGTGTCTGTGTGGATTTCTCTGCATCCGATGAACCAGCTCTGAAGACCCGCCGTTTGGTCTGCCAACAGCAACATCATCATCACTCTCACCCTCAGCCACCTGCCAACCCCACTCACTTTCCGCCTCGGATCTATCCGGCGAACAGCTGTTGCATCCCCAAGGACTACCAGCCCCATGCCTTCGAGGGCAACTTCAGCAATAACATCAACTACAATTGCCGCTTTGGAGCGAGTGGGGAGTGCACTTGGGGATCGCTGAAGGGGCCGCGATCGCTCTGTTATGATCGACACGGTCGCCTGACCTTCGACTCCGAACCGGAACCGGAAGTGGTGGTGGCAAAGAGCAACGGAGTGCACAAGTCACTGAGTGAATCGCGTTTGCCAGTACAATATTACGCAGAGCCCAAAGTTCCTTACGATCCCTACACCGATTTGTCGCGTGTGACTGCGAATGTTATAAACCAGAATATTAGTGATCGTAATAGTTCGTTTTCTCTGCCACTGCAGCACAATCGTGGTTGCAATGCACTGAACCAAGTGAGTGCTGCGAGCCAAATTAACAATCAGCTAACAAACCACATTAAGCTAAACAATATTCTTCTGCCCTGTCACTGTAATTTCCATGTGGATGCTCCATACGAGGTTAACAAGGAGAACGGGGTAAGTTTTTAATAAATCAGAAATGTATTAAAACAAATGAGATAAGCTATAGGCATATTTGAAAGCACATAAGATAGTATAGCACCCAACATAGAAGAAATGAGCAAGAGAATATCAGCCTTAAACAGATATAGATAAATGTATAAATGTATATTTGCATTTCCCGCAACTCGATGGCCACCATTCATCACCAAACTGTCAGGGTGCGCAATTTTCAGCCATAAACCTTTTGTTTTGATCGATTTTATTGATCCCATATATCATATAGTTACTCGTACGTTTGTTTCCCCTTCAATGGGCCAGAATAGATCTCTTGGAGATTGTAGTTCTGCCAGAGAATAAGTCATATATATATGTACGATTCGATGGATGGGCACCACCTGAACGGCACGTTCTTCTGCTCAATCGGAGAGATTGGGAGAATGTGGGCTTTTCGCCAGTGATTGGTGTTGGTTGCGAGAGTTCTGCTCACCACAGATCTCATTGGTAGTATTGCTCTACTTTTGTGTTGTTTGTACAATTCTTTTAATGTGTGCACTGGGAAAAATAGGATGCTATAGCTGGGAAAATTAAAATCGAAATATGTAAAATAAAAGGGAACTTTAAGGATTTCATATTATATGGTGTTATCAAGGCTTTCAAGCATGATCTATCTTAAAACATTTGATTGTCATAGCTAGTACGATTTCCTAGCAGTGTATTGTAAGTTGGCCTGTCTGCTCATTCATTCCCAGTCATAGTCCCAAAGATCTCTTGTATTTTCTGTATATTCCACCTACATACATATACCTATATGTATTTGGATTTAAATACGTATGTGGAATACGTACTTTTATATATGCGGCTGAGATCTGTTGTTTATACTAAAAATATCACTGTGTGCGTATGTATACACGAATCGGCTTAATATATATAGAGCACCGTGTTGGCTTGCCTTACATTGTGTTCTCGTAGATTGGCTGGTATGTGTGTCATTGTGCAGCGAATATAATGACGCTGGGGATGAGAAGGCGCCTAATATAATCATGCTGGCTGGGTTCCGGACATTCAAATACATAATGCTTATGCTCATTCCAATTAGCATTCCGTATTACCCATACGATCCTGCGGGAAAGCGAAATCTGTTCGTCGTTTCATCGACTCCTTCCCTCTCTGCCGATATTACACATACGCCGTGTTGACTCAATGTTTGCTGCCGCTTCAGTGTATCGAATTGAATTGCCAGCGATTTGTTTGTTTTTATTTTGTGAGCGGGGTGTAGTGGGTTGGGGTGGGTTCACAAGTACGCCCACAGCTAGTCCATAAAAAGACATGAGGCTGGGGAGGAACGGACGAATGGATAATGGGCCCGGGCAGGCCGAGCAATCCGTCGATGAATAATAAACGTTTAACTCGAATTATCCCTCCTCGCACTCTCGCACTTTTAGCACACAATGGAGAAACGACGTAATACCCTGGACCGCTTTCAGCGTCTCGGTTTCGGGCGTAAATCATCACCAGCGGCAGCCGCCTCCGCGTCCACGTCCTCCTCCTCGCCGTCATCCACTTCCGGTCCGGAAAAGCAGCGCAAGACGTCGGACCGTTCGGAGCGTTTGCGCGAGCTAACGGAACTTTTGCGGGGAGGAGGCGGCGGTGGCAGTAGTTCCCGCGCCTCGTCCACGCCCACTCCGCCACCACCTCCGCCGCCACCGGTGCCACCACCCCGCAAGCCGCGCATATCGCACCTGGAGCGCCAGGATACGGGCGCCAGCCAAACTTCGGAGTCGGAAGCGGGCAGCGCTCACCTCCGGATGCCCAGCGAAGAAACCACCACACGTCACAGTGGAGGTGCTGGTGGTGGTGGTGGTGGTGTTGGTCTCAGCACCGCTGCCCGTATATTTGCCTCCCTTCGGCCAAACACGAGTCTCTCCAACCTGGAGGCCTTCATGTTGAGCAACCGCGAGAAGTCCAAGTCCCCGCCCCCACCTGCGCAGCAGAATCACAGACCTGCGGCCAGCAGATGCGTAGATGCGTCGGCCACTGCCAGCAGCAGTGCCAGTTTCGAGAGCACGGCGCTAGCATCACGGCCGGATTCACGCAGCGCGCACAAGGCAGCCCCATTTCGATCCGTTTCGTTCTCGCAGATCGACTGCAAGTCCACTCTATCAGCTCTAAGAGATCGCTTAAAACGGGACAAGGCTATCGAGGCGCCCAGTCCCAGTCCGACGCACTCCAGGGAGGAGGAAATTGCTCCTCCGGATCCCGGTTGGGTGCGAATACCACTCAAAAAGACCGAACTCAGCATCAATCTGAACTACGGACAGGAGAAGTCGCTGGATCACGACGCCATCCAGGAGGAGGATATCTTTAGCAACGAATTGGCAGCAAGTGACAGCTCAGGCATCGTGTTCCCGGTGGCCACCGCCAGCAGTGTGATAGCCGCACATGCCACTATGGAATCGCTTACGGATACCATTCAGTCGGAAACCGATTGCCTGATCAAGGAGGATGTACCGCCGCCTGTGCAGCCAGTAGTGGAGATAACACCACCCGCCTCGTCGGTGAGCGGCAGTGCTCCGAATTTGGCAACCCTGATGGAGGAGCAGTTGCCACTGGAGGCCCCGCCGGATAACTTCCTGCAAACGGCCACCACGTGTGAGATCCCAGTGCCAGTATATGAGTGTGCCGCCCAAGAATGGCTGGAGACACCCGCCCAAGAATGGGTGGAGGTGGCCCCTGAGGAATTTGGTATTGTCCCGGAGACCATACAGCCACCCATTCCGCATGCAGCCTGCAAAATCTCCCAGACGCCGTCCACGTTGACCACAGCAGTGAGAAGTGACCTTGTGCCCACCATATCTGTGAGTCGTTCCTCGGAAGAAGGGGATGAACTGGCTAAGATCGAGGACGAGCCGCAAGTAGAGGTGGCCACCACGGCGAGGAATACATCAATGGATCGCCACATCAGGGAGTACAGCCAAGATGATCTGGACCTGGCCAATGTCGATCTGAGGAGCTCCTTAGAGGCCATAGCCACTCCGCGACACAGTACGGATGAGCGGCAACGTAGGCATCTGGATAAGTCCACCAAACGTAAGGGCATGTACATAGATAATGCGGATTGGCAAGCTCCCACGGAGGCACCGCAACGTGGTCTAGCCCTGGACATAAGTGTGGCCAATCTGAATGCAATTAAACCCGAATCTCCGGAAGCCAACACCCCTGGCGCCTCGCAAATGTACATCAGCAGTCCGCAGAGCTCCTATTCCTTTGAATTGAATACCCCCGAACTGGAGAAGGGTTCGCCTTCGTGGGGCAGTGGAGGATTGGTGCGCGACAAGGCGCAGCTGTTAAGCAACTTTAGCTGCCACAGCAGCGAGGAAAAGGACGATGCCTCATGTCGGAGCCTGAGCTATCTGCGCACCGATTCCACCTCGGACAACGAATGCGATCGGGCCATACGGGAGCGGGAAAGGGAGCGTATTACCTCCAGTCCCACGCCCAGCAGCGGCGACTACGACTACAAGAGATTTTCGAAACGACCACTCAGAGGTCCTTACGGCCAGATGCTGGAAGCGGAGATGAAGAAGCCCAACCGGATGCACTTCGAAGAGATTCTGGAGGAGCTGCGAGAGACGGACAGGTGAGTTTGAACCTTAAAGTTGAAGACATTTGTTATGACTTTCTTCATTTTCCAGCTTGCACTTGCGTGGATCAGCTCCTGGTGTGGCTGCTGGTGGAACGGTTGGTCCCTCCCGAAATCTGCCGCAGTACTCCAATTCAATGCGGGTGAGAAAGACAAGTACCTTTTTGCCAGTGCCATCTCATGCTCGTGCGGCTTCCACGCCCTCGCAGCTGGAGCACGCCAGCAAGGGCATCTCAGCGGCCACTGCACAAATCTCCGTGTCCGCCAAGAATCTGAGCCAGGCGGAACTGGATGACCAGGTGCACCACATGAAGCGCGCTGCCTCTGAAGCTCCGGCTCCTAAATCTAACCACAGCAAGCGCAGCCAGTCGATGAGCACGGAGCGTCCCAGTCAGCACCACCATCACCATGGTCATGGCCATGGGCACAGCCATGGTCATCATCATGCTGGCAAGCGCAGTTTGGATGCTGGATCTGGCGACAAGGCTGCGAAAAATGCCCCACTGGCTGGAGGAACCTCGGGATCGGGATCAGGAGGTGGCGGAAAGGCAGGTCTGAAGCCAACGCCCGCTTTGTTGGCCGAGCTACTAAAGGGTTCCAGCGAGAACATGATCTCCGAACAGCGGAAGAAGACGATAGCGGTGAGTCCATTTTATTGATATCAGTTTTGGTTTAGTAACATGGTAACCCAGTGCAGTAGATAATAAGTACTTTTTGAATCAGTTCTAAGGAAAGTTTTCGGAACCCTATTTCCAGAAATAGACTTTCAACACGACTATTCAAGGGAAAGTACCCCTTTCCTACTAAAATGACTCAAAATCGATTAGGGAAATGTTTCATTGTTGTTTATTGTACCACTGCTAATGCTTAACGTTTTACTTACGAATAATGTCCCGAGAGAAATTAGATTGAATAAACATATTAGTTGATTTAAAAGCGGGGGTAATTTTAAATATGTATAATATGATAGATTTGATTTGCAATCAGCTGAGCTTAGAGAATGGCCCCGTTAAGTATGCTATAATCTGTTGGCTTTAAGCGCGGTTTCAAAATGGTTGATCCTTCCAGAATATAGACATCTTTCTCTTTCGCTCACAGTCAAAAGTTTCCCAGCGATCGTTACCTTCTTCTCGCTCTTCCCTTCCCTTTTTATTCCAGCTGCCTTGTCGCACACACTCTCACCCACACGCTCACATGTTCTGCCATTCTCCCGCTTTTTTGTTGTGCTTGCTAAGTGGAAGTGCATGTTGTGGGTGTGGGCAGAGGAAAAGGCAGCGGCAGAGGAAAAGCAGCGGCAGCGGCGCCATGTGAATTTTGAAGCGCATGCTCCTAACAGAAAATAAAGAAAACGGTGCGCATTGGAAATGTGTGTTAGTGTGTTAGTCTCGTTCCGTTTCGTCTTGTTTCATTCCTTTCCCTTTGTTCTATTTCGATCCGTTCCCGGCACAGTGGTTGCAGCATACTATTTTTACATTGGCAGCAAGTTGTAGTAGGCTGAATGATGCGTGCTGCAAATTGAGTTGGGCGTACAAAATGAGATCAATATAAACTGGTAGGAGTAGTTTTTAAAATCATAGTGTGCGTTTAAGCAGCACAAAAACATTATGGATGCCTTAATGTTTTATGAAATAATGTTTTCTATTGAACTATGATGCCTTGTTTGAAGTTTATATTCTCTTCTCCTATCTTATCTTAAGCTTATCTTAAAGATACAACTTTTCAACGGATACAGGAGAAAACGAATACATTATAAACGATTATTATTTTTCTCTTAAGGGAAGTATAGAAAATCCCGGCATGAATATAACCCTTTTACATTATCTTTTCGGACACTTGTCGCATGCAAATCAGGGGGAAAACCCATATCAGCCGCTCTCTGAGCGCGACGCATGGCATTCCAATGGGGCCTTAACAGCTGAGACTAGCGCACTACACAATGTTTTGAGTATGTTTACGATCTGCTTTCGGTTCACATGGATAATTAATGTTTGGCCATAGAGCAGATAAACCGAAAGTCTTAAATTTACTATGCGCGTTTTCCTGATTGCCAAATACTCGTGCTGCTGTGTGTGTATGATTCTTGTTTTAAACGTGATTCTCTCCAGCGTTCCGTGCTCTCTCTCTCTCTCTCTTCCACTATCCATCGCTCTCTCCGCTTTCGGTGGGTGGTGGGTGCCTTTTGGAGTGAGGGTGGTGGGGTTAGTGGGGTTGGCTTCTTTTTTCAGTGCGCTTGGAATATGAAAAATGGAAATTAAGTGTGTATATGGCACAATGGAATGTGTTGGTTGAGTCGAGTGGCGGAATCGCGCACTCCTGTTGTTGGCCTTTGGATTTGGGATGTGCCACTGTGGCTGCTCTCTCGCGCAGCAGCAGCAGCAATAGTCGCAGCAGCAGTAGCCACAGCAGCAGCAGCGACAGAGCAGCGAAAGGCTGAAAGGAGACCACTGTGCGCTGTGTTTCAATTCTTATTTGCTTTTCTACGACCATTGTGTGGCGGAATTGTTCATGTTTCGTTCGCTCGTTCGTTTGTTATTTATTTTTTGTGGAGCGAGGAATCCGCTAACGGCGTGTAAAAAGCAACAAACAAATCGGAATACGTGAAAAATAACTAAAACAAATCGTAAATTGCCAAACAACAACGTAACCGAATATAGAAAATTAATTTATCGCTGGAGTGTTTTGCGTGTCTGCGTGTGTGTGTGTTTTGCATAGGTGGAAAAAGGAATGCATGGAGATGTGCGTGGGAAAATGTCTCGAAAGGCGGAAAGGCGGAGATGAAAATCACTTTTCATTTTATTCCAAATTCAATTTTTCTTCTCCTCGCGCTGTACATGTGTGTATGTATATGTGTACCTGAATGCACAAGGCCAACCTCTTGTTGCGCCGCGTTACGCCAATAATATACATTGAGTGCAAATATAAACTCTCAACTTAGCCGTAGTAACTGAAGAGAGTACGAGCGAGAAGGCAGCAGTGGAGAGTAGTGGAGAGGAATGAAGTGGAGAGAGCAAATCAATTACCTGTCAGCCCTACATGAGTGTATGTGTATGTGATTGTGAAATGTAAAATGGAATTGTGTGGCTTTTGCAGCCTGCACTGCTCTAACCTTCACATATACCCTCGCGTATAACGGTAACTGCAACGGCCATCTAAACTGCGCACAAATGTATGCTCCAAAGTACGGCTACATAACTAACTGTGCAACACGCTCACCTCCCTCATAAACACACATGAACACATATGCAAAGGTGTAAGCGAGCGTGCAAATGTGTGTGTGATAACATGTTGCTTGCTTGGCTTTTGTTGTTGCCCTAATCAGGCAATTAAAACGCAACAGCAAAACACAGCTGAACAGCAGTTAGTCCGTGATTCAAAGCAAAAACAAGAAAACAGACAGACCGCAACTGGTTTTTTTTATGTCGCACCCATACATAAATGTCTGTGTGTTTTTCCTGCACCCAACCCACGCTTTTTCTTTGTTTTTCCTTTGCGCCTTATTGGCCTTCAGTCAGCACAGGCAAACAACAACATGGTCAGTGTCATTATCAAATCACACACAGACGCACGCACACACGCGCGAACTGCAGGCGGTGGGCTGGCTGGAACGGAGGAAGAGGAGGTGCAGGGGCTGGGGCAGGGCGGGGTGCTCAAGGCTGTTCCTGTGAGTGAGTGACTTGTGACTCTCTATAGTCACTTACACTGACAAAACAGTTAAAAGCTTCCCTAGAACAACCAATTACTTAATTATGAACTTCTTTTCTTTTGAAACTTATAATGAAAAGGAATATACATATATTAATCTAACTATCCGTTTTCCACAATTGTAATATTTGTATGAGAACTCGTTACATAAATCTATCTGAATCTGTACACTATACATTCGATGTACATATATACAATAATTTCCGGCATATTTATTTGTTTATATTTGCCAACAATAATCCGTAGTGTATTTCGATGTTCTGAGTCTAAGTGCAGGGCATGTGGAACGTGGGCAAGTGGTTCTCCCACTTTCCGACTACGCAGGTTGTTCTCCACGCGAGTGAGTGAATGTGGGTGTCTGTTTTGTGGATGTGCAACATCGCTTGTTGCATTTTCAGTCTATTTGGGCGTTTAAGCCAGGCCAGACGTGCGCTTTTGTCTTTACACCAACAAACAACAACAATAAAACACACAGAATGCTTCAGTGGTGCTTTAAGAAATCAGTATCGTTGCGGCAGTGAAACAAAAAGTGGCCTAAACTAGTGACGGTGTAAACAAAAAGAAAGCGGAGAAAGAACACTTTAATACACATTCCGAGCATGTCGCACAATCGCGAGAATCTGCGACTCAGCCTGTTGGATCTGCAGGCCACCCTGACGGCGCCCTCCCAAACCGTTGCCGCCGCCCTGCTCCCCCAAGCTCCCGCCCACATGCAACAGCTGCCGAGTGGAAGCAGCAGCAACATCAGCAACAGCAGCAGCAACACCCACTCGCACAGCAGCAGCAACATAAGCGCGTGCGGCAGCAGCAGCAACATCAACACTGGTGTCTCGCAGGCGGTCTCGATGGCCACCACAACGGTGGCGCGTCTGAGCAAGGCGGGATTCGGGGCGGCTGCCGGTTCAGGGGGCGGGGCCGGGAGTGGCTATCAGAACGACAAGTGCGACAGGCTGAAGAAAATGACTTCGATCACCTGCTCCGACTCGGAGGACGATTCCGAGCGACGAGCGCAGTTCGAGATTAGTAGTAAATGGAATCTGGGCGGCTATGAAGGCGTAAGTCTGGTCGCAACTAACCCCAACTACCTTTTAGCCAAGTGCCAATCTATGATCCATATTAATTTCATTTGCATTGTATATTTCCCTCAGGACACACGCACCTATGTGGTGCAGGAGATCTATCGTAATGAGCAATCCTACGTGGAGTCCCTGCAAACCGTCGTTGTCAAGTATCTGAAAGTGCTTAAGGCGCCCGAACACGCCGGCATGATAGATACACGCACTGTGGATGAGATCTTCTTCATGGTACCCGACATCCTCGAGATTCACGAGAAGTTTCTCAGCGACCTGAAGAGCCGTTTGGATGACTGGGATGTGCAGCAGAAAGTTGGTGATGCCTTCATGGACACGGTAAAGACTATCTTTGACTACTTTCGGTTTATCTACCAACCTATCATTTGAAACTAGTTTAATTTTGTTTATAATAATATATTTCCAACTGCTCTAATATTGGTGTTCTTACTCACAGTTCTCGAAGCTAGAGGTTCTAGAGGTCTATACATCCTTTGTGAACAACTGCAATAGGGCAAAGAATGCCATACGCTCCATGAAGCATCAGCGACCCTCGTTTTCCAAGTTTCTTGAGACGACCGCTCGAGAGCACAAGGGCAAGCTAACCTTAGACAATCTGCTCATAAAACCCGTTCAAAAGTTCCCCAAGTAAGTTATTTACAATATAAATTTGAAGAAGGACCAACAACTAAGAAAATCTCTTGTTTCCAGCTATGAGCTGCTCTTCCAGCGATTGATTAAGCACACGGATCACGATCATCCAGACACGAAGCATCTGCAGGATGTGCTGAAGCTAGTCCACGATATACTGGTGCACATCAACTGCAAGGAGCGCGAGATCATGGAGAATGGACAGAGGGAGGCCACGCTCCGGGAACTGGAAGGCGTCATCGAAGGCATCACCGATCTTATAGCCCCCGAAAGGCAGTTTCTGCTCTTCGATCTGGTCTCCATGCCTTCGGGACAAGGAGCGCGCAAGGATCGCGGCTTCTTCCTGTTCAACGATTTACTCGTCCTGACGAGCATCAAGAAACGAAGCGGTACCATCCGTAAGCCGAACAGCAGCATCTGCCCGGGCACCGTGGCCACCACTTTGGACACCAATAAGTACAAGTTCCTCACCAAGATCTCGCTGGACTGCCTGGAGATTGTCAAATGTGAGTGTAGTTAATGAACTTGATACTTGGTATCTAAAACAAACTATTCTGTCTGTTTTGCAGCCAAGGACGAGAACATCAAGCGCATCGTCAGCGAAATCGAGACTTTGGCCGAAGACTGCAATAAGCTGCAGCAAATCACCGATATAACCGTCACCATTAAGTACCCGCATCAGTATCTGGAGGATGTAATCCGCGAGCTCCACCGCGAGGTGCAGAGACAGCTCTCTGAACGCCAGACAAACGACACCCAACTAAATATGCTCGAGCTGACAGTCAGTTCTCCGTAAGTGGATTTTATGAACCTAGCAAAAACTGAACAAGAAAATTCAAAAGCATTATTGAAAAGCTAATAGATGAACAGGATTATAGCCTATAGTGTTAGTATTCTTAACCATATCTATATTATTTTTCAGAAATGGTAACCAGAAGCTGGCAGTGGTCTTTAGCAAGACGGAGAAGCGCACTCAGTGGGAGGAGAGCTTCAACGAGGCCAAGCAGAAGCTGGGTAAGTAATTTCACTGCACCTCATCTACATTGAATAAGTAATACATCTCACAATTCCCTGCAGCTGCCACCCTGGAGCGGCATCCAATTCCCGAGTTCCTTACATCCATACCGATTCGCAAGACCCGAGCTGGCCTCCAGTTCACCTGTGCGGCAGCCACGCTGAGTGACAATCGGGACGTATGGGTGTGCAACAGCGATGGCTATGTGGGTCAGGTGTGCATCATGTCGCTGCATCCGGAGCCGAATGTCACCAGCTGCAATGGCGTGTGCAATGCTCGCATCCTGTGCGTGGCTTCCGTGCCGGCGTACAGTTCGGCGGCCTCCAGTCGCAATAGTAGTAGCGAGCAGCCGGCAGGATCCGGCGGCCAGGAGGAGAAGGATAAGCGCCACACGCCACAGAGCTATACCCAGCAGCTAAGAGATTACCGCAAGAGCATCTCACCCAGTTTCCAAAGTGCCTCCGCATCGGCCACGGCGACGCCCGAAAAGAAGAAGCTGACGCCGACACCTACGCCGGTGGCTGGTGGTGAACCCGCGGATGCTGCGACCACAGGCGGCAGCGATACTCAGCTGGAACTGAATCTAAGCTCCAGCGACGATGAAACAGAGGCTGCGGCCGCCTCTTTGAACGTCGCCGGGAGCACAGGATCCACATTAGTGGAACGGGTACCCAGTCCTGCGCCCTCATATCATGGGCATCAGGTGAGTTGTGACCAATCCCTCTGGGAATGCTCCAGTGACTTACTTTATTTGCCCCGCAGGACTCAAATCCCGAGGAGGGCGAGAGCAATCAATCAACCATGTGGATTGGCACTGAAGACGGCTGCATCCACGTCTATAATAGCACTGACAATATTCGCATTAAGAAAAACCGCATCAAGATCGAGCACCATTCGGCCGTTTATTCCATTTTGTAAGCAGAACTAAAATAAGTTAACAACGCAATAGTTATTTAAATGTTTTGTTTTGAATAGGTACCTGGACAATCGTGTGTTTGTATCATTAGCTAATGGTGATATTTGCGTTTACCTGAGGGATGGTGGTATGTGTTTATTATTGCAGAACCCATGAATAAGTCTAACGATTGGTTAATCATTTAGCAACCTCCTGGAATACTTGCTCATCGCATTGCCTGTCCATAGGCACGGTCACCAGTCCGGTGAATAAGCTATTGAACGTCAACGGCCGACTATGGTGTTCCATTCAGGGCATCATCAAAGTGCTGGACGTAGAGACATTAACAGTAAGAAAAACATTATTTCTACCCATTCAAGAACTAATCAAATGATTCTTCTATCACTCAGGTCGTTAATCAAATTCAGATTTCATCGGATTCGAAGCCGATTACAAATATGACTGTCTCAAACAATCATGTCTGGATATCCATTCAGAACTCAGCGCACATTAAGTGTTTCCATTCCAATACGTGAGTATAATCTATATCCTCTGGCTTTATGTCATTAATGATAACACCTTCTAATTGCAGCCACCAACTGGTCACTGAAGTGAATCTCGCCCCCGCCGTAAACAAGATGCTATCCAATTGCGATGAGATTATCCGCCAGCACAAGGCGGCTTGTCTGCGAGTAACATCGCTGTTATGCTGCAAGGATCTCATTTGGATTGGAACCAGTGCGGGTGTTCTGCTGACCATACCGGCGCAGGGCTACGAAAAGGGTGCCATAAACATAGTGCCCACAGGCATTCCTCATGGTCACACTGGACACGTTCGATTCCTTACGTTTGTTGAGACTACGGGCTTGGAGGGAGCTGCTTCTGGTGCAGGCGGTGGTCGCGATGCAGGCAGTTCCAACAGCGATGAGTACACCAAACAGGGGTAAGTTTGAGAATATGACAGAAAGTAGCGATATAGTTAACAAAAACTATGTGTTGCAGGTCCATCAAGCACTCCAAATCCAAGTCGGAGACGAACAACACGCTGATCATTTCCGGCGGCGATGGCTATGAGGACTTCCGCAACTCCGGTGCCAACTCGCTGAGCGAGATCGCTGGCCGCGAGGACAGCACCAACCATCTATTGATATGGCAAATTTGAAGCAGAAGGCGTAAAAACCGCTGGAGGCTCCTGCTCTCGCGCTGGAAGAACAACAACTGAGTTCGCCTCAGTGGATGTCCGAGGCCAGCGTTTGAATGGAGTGACCGGCGGTTTTTATGGGCCGAGCATTAGTCGAGATCGCCAGAGATCAACAGCAGCTGCTAAGCTGGAAATTAGTAGGATTAGCTGACGGACTCAACGGACCGAGGGACGAACTGGACGGATGTACAGATGAATTTTGATTGACTTATGGTTTGGCTTTTGATGTATTGTGTGCCTCAAGGCCATCATTATCCCGACTACTTGGGTACTCAGTACAGTGCCAAAAGCAGAACTTATATGACTCCTGCGCCAAATCAAGATTTGGAAGACACTTTCAATGTACATACAAATCGCACCGCTGAAGGAGATGGAAAAGAACTCGATTCCACGGCAAAGTACGATAGATATTTTTGTATTGCTTAGTTGGCAGACTAATTGTACATCAAAAACCCCCATTCTCGTCTAAGTTTGTTTGAATCGAACACGGGTCAAACATAGATCATAAAGTTATACTACCGACTTACATCACATATGCATGGTGTTGTAAGGTGTACGAGTTAATCCATCTGAGATTCGATCCCCGCCCGGAATCCAAGCGCATTAATCGAATTTATAATCTACAAACCACTCAAGGGTCATGTCACTTATGTTCGCATGTGTCTCCAACAATGAGAACGCATGCCAATGCGATAGGCTTTTGTAAAAATCGTAGTCTAAGCATCTCCCTATTTTTATTGTATACATACGCGCGTAATATATACATATACATATATATTAATAACTTTATCGATAACTGATTAAATGGCGTTTATAAAGTTTATTGTAAAACATATTTCATGCAAGAGAATTGAATTTGAAAATTGCAAATTTTAACATAAATACGAGTGATATTCAAGTTTTTGCTAAAGTTTTTTGGGCATGTACAAAACGTTAAACCGACACTAAACACTCACTAGCCCCAAGACCCCCGAGTCCCAAGCCTAAATCTAAACCTAAACCTAAACACTACGTACTTAAAAAATATACATCTATTTTTTCTAATTGAATACTATTTGTAAGTTGTGCGCACCCGAAAATCAAGCAACTCAAGCGATCCAACAATTTGGAGGTCGCGTCTCAAGCTCGATCGTCTGTCTAAGGTAGAAAATTGTAATAATTTAAGTATGAATATTTCTATGTTATAGTCTGGTTGGTTATTAATTGTTCAGTGCAGTATTTCAAGTGTATGCTAAGCTCTTCCACCTACCAACATCCACCAAACCAAATCCACCACCCACTTGCCACCGCCCAAAAGCAAATCACTTAAAAACAACACACTTAACCACAACACACCGAACCACCGAGAGCGGTTTCATCTGTTATTTGAGTGGCTAAGCGCATCCTACGAAATGCATTGAATGCATTTTCTCACATTCAGTGAACATCTGACAATTGTTATCCTACCTCTACGAATACCAAGGTGTTGAACATACCTATATATATATATATATATACTTATATACATTGTACTCGAGGTAATGCTCTCGCAGGATCCCAAACTGGGTCAGGATGGCAGGAGCGGGAGCAGGAACTGGAGCAGGAGCTGGAGCTAAAACCGGAGGAACTCCCAAAACGAGCTGTAATAATAGAATCTAAAACAATAATTCCCCCCTTTGCCAAGCTGCATTGTAAGGTTCAATAATAAATTGTAAATGTGTTAAAAACTTAAATATATATATACTTGTATGGAGGTGTAAGCATGTATTATGATTATGTTTGTATCATCTACAATATTAAATGGAATCTTTAAGCCCAACTAAATGCGAATTGTTATCAGTATGGGTTGTTTTCATCGGCTTTAATTGCACTTTAAGTCAATCTATCAAATTCACTAGAGATTCTAGGTCCTAATGCGTCCATCCAGAATGCAGCCAGAATTATTTATAATTTTGTAATTTAATTGTTTTGCCCGGCCATTTAGTTGGCGGATATATGTAACTTTTGTAACTTTTTGTTGCTGATAAGCGTGTAGATTCAGATGCGCGCATATTTAATTATCGCATTCATTTGTAAAAATTAATTATAAATGGATTTATGCTGTACCTATCTGTGTCTAACCGAATATGCATATGCATATCCCAACTGACGTGGCCAGTGGCCATTTTAATTGGTTTACCCAATTCCCTGGGCCTGCAACGCCCTCTTTGTTTCAATTAAATAATTCATTTTAATTAGTGTTTGTCAAAATCGCGGACTCTGCCGCATGTTGCACTATCGATTCCAATCCGATTTGGATTATCATATAATCCCGGCCAGATGATACATATTTAGGTGGAGCGTAACGAAACCAAAGTTGGGACTATTGATTGTTTTTTGTTTACCTTTGTGGTGGACTGCACACGAGGCACGGTTTTGCCGGCGGGCATGGGGATCAGGAGACAAGGGGATCCGTAAGTAAAATAAAATCAAGCAAATTATGGGTAAAACTCAATTATTCGGGACTTTTAAAACAGCCGGAACAACAACAAAGGGGAAAACTTTTGCCGTAAGGCATTTACGTAAGTGCTTGGCCATGGAGTTCGTGGGATCCGTAGGCGGACGATACGGCTGTGGATGCGTATGCCGAGCAGGTCGCTCAGACGGCAGAGGAGCGGGTCAGGCGGAGCCTTTATGTTCACCCCCTGGCCATGATGCCGCCGCCATCTCGATACGCTTGGCCAAATGTGTGTGGCACCATGCTGTGTAAATTACGCTGCCATAATACCCTTCCATATGGTCAACTGTTCCGCCTCGCCACATTCATTTCTCCGGATAGCGGTGGAACGGAGGGGCAAAACTTTCGCCCAGCAAAAGTTGCCACAACTTTCGCACAACTTTGAGCCAACTTAAGGACTTTACCGATTTGCTAGAGTATCTGGACTTCTGCTCTCCTTGACTGGCGTGATTCCTTTCGACCGTGTTTACACAAGGTTGCCGTCCCCATCTTCGGTGTTTTAACTCCGCATAAGTTCTTAATAAATTTCATTATTGCATTTTAAACTTCGTGTGGCATTATTTATGGCCGCCACCAGTCCAGTCGGGCGGAATTTCAGCCACCAGAGTCAGCTTGGCCCCACTTAAATGGTACTTCACCTTAATGCACGTTAAATATTCGCAGCGAAAGAGCTTATACTTATAGTTATTACCTTCACTGCTTATACATCCCTTTACGCCGTTAAGAATTTACTAAGCCTACGGTTTTAGCCTTTACTCAATCTTGTTGGTTTTCATTTAACTTTCTATTTTGACCATATATGTTAAGATGTGTATATATTGCAAACATTAGATACTTTAGTGCTACAATTGATTTGGAATCTACAAAAGGAAACCTTTATGATGCAAGACTGTACTATATTCTTAAATATATGTTTTCGAAAAGGTCAATAGAGACTTAAAGACTTAAAACGCTTTCTTATAGCTTATAGCAACTTTGTAACAATTTACCAACTTATGTGTAAAGATTGTAGTCAGTAGTAGTAGTTTGTTTTAAGCAGTATTCCTTATCTTTTCGATCTCCTTCCACTCGTTAATTGAGAATGTTTTTTTAATTCCCAAATAGATAATGTTTTGGTTAATATGCGCATAAATCTCTTTGGGCCACTTGGGTCTTCTTCGCTCCTCCCGTCCAGTCTCATAATTTCCAATAGCTTTTTCAGCTTTCAGTGCTCTGGTTTTGTACGTGGTCAACGCATTTAGTGTTTGTGCGGCTTTTGCGGTTGCCACAACAGCAGTGGGGACTGGGTCATTTGTTCGCGGAGCTTCCGCACATTTATGGCCACAAGCGAAATTGCCATTTTGCAGCAGTGCCTATATTCTGCAGCTGTAAATTTGATTAACCAATTCATGCGCGCCCAACTGGCTGATTGGTGATTTGAGGAAGGGGGCGGGGGCGTTGTTCTGGTATTTGGCACTGTTTTGCATGCCACAGTGCCACGCCCCTCAATCGCGTAACTAAGGCGAGCAGGTCCTTTGTATGATTTTTCACAATTTACCACCAATACCAACGCACAAAATGTAAGCTCAAAATCTGCTTAACAGACAATGGGCCACTGGGTTGGTTGGAGGAAGTCCAGGCCGGAATGACCAAGGATGGGGTCTTTCCGAAGGGAACAATAAATTGAAAGAAAAGTGGCAAGTCGAGGATGCTTGAGAATTAAATTTAAAATATATACAAATGCATACTGGTGACTGGTGTGCGTGTGCCTGGTAACCGTAATCGGAGTATATAGCTTGGCTATCCTTCTGTCCGTCTGCTGGCCCCCCCAAAAACCAATGCCGTCCGCATCTCCAGTTTCGGTTCACCGTCGCTGATCCCGTTGACGCGAATAATATTACACTTATTGATTGAAAATTATTAATAGCTTCTGGCCTTTGCCGTCTCTAAGCGGCCATGCCATGCATTAGGGACCCAGCGGGTTCGTTCACCTATCAATTAAAAGCAACTTTAACAGGCCTGCACAAGGAGAAATGCCGCGGAAATTGGTCATAAATGTGGCCCGTTTTATTCTGTCATAAGCCGATTTTACATTTGGCATATGAAAACGACATTTCGCCGATTTAATGCACTCAATAAAAGACTTAACGTCTATGAAATGGACGAATTTTATTGTTTTGACTTTGATGTTCTAGCAATTTAATTGAAAGTTCTAACTTTTCTTAAGAATCAATAATAATCATATAACTCTAGCATTTTGGTGTTTATTTCTACAGGCAAATAAATTCAAATCATGCCTAAAAACAAACGTTATGTTACTATTAACCCAATAAAACCAACTAGCCTTCCATAGAAGAATAATATTTCTTCCTGTGCGCAAATGGAACTTGTCGAGTTCCGGGAATGCCACAGACGCATGGGATAGGGCTTCCTTCCGCCATTTCCCCAGACTAATTATGCTAGCGAAATTAAAACTTTATGACGCTGAAGTACACATGGTGCCAGGACATTAGGCGACCAATTGTCGTGTCCTGCGACTGCCGTCCAATACATGTGCACTTTTGGGCGGAGTGGAAATGTAGTAAGGAAAGTGCGTGAGTGTCATGCACCACAACGCGTGGGGTGGCGATTTGTCAGGCAATTACTGAATCCATTGCAAGTGCCACTAAGACAAATTGTTAAACTCGATTTAACATTGCCATTGCGATTGCGATTGTGACTGCCAAGTCTGGCGGGTGCATAGAAATGGAAAGTTTACTGTTCTTCTCTTGCGCCAAGAACTTGTGCGGGTGCACAAACTTTCACTTAGCCTTGAAGTTTTGGCCGGAAAATGGGAATGGTAAGAGGGGGAGCGCTCTTTTGAGGGGGGCGGCAGCGGGTGACGACCTTCCTGTCACTGCAAAACTCACTTATGTACGTGCATTTGATAATTAAATGATGTTGCAAAACTTCGTCCACGGCCAGTAGACATTTTCGGTCCCAGTGGCAGTGACTCTTTACCCTTTTCGGGATCATCGCCTCTTCGCCTGGACACCAATTATGCCCGGCCATTTCAGCCGAGTCACGTACCCGAACCGCACAGATTCCCCAGCATTTAATCAATCTAAGTGATGTCCAGCGGTCGGAGCCCAATCCGCTGCAGAGATTACAGGTGGCCCGGAACTGTTCCGTGTTAGCTACGATGGGCGGAACAGCCCGGAGGTATGCAGTGGTTTTGGATCTGACCTGGGGATTACTAACTACGCCGCAAGCTGGGCAACACGATAATGGGAATTAGTGCTTTTGAAGATAAAATGGAAATTTCTTAGGGATTTATTTATTTATTTATTTAATGCTAGCAACTAAATTAGAATTGCTTGCAAACATAGGTTTTAATAGGTTTAATGTAATTTAAAAGATAATGTTTACAAGAAATTCTGATTAATAATTATAACAATAAAATTGTAAAGGATAATTTATGTTTCAGAAATCGGTGGGCTTAAACAATCCGACATACATGTCGTATGAGTTATTTTTGTGAGAGCATATATAACACATTTTATTTAATGTATTCATAAATATAGGCGTACAGCATATAAACAGCAGTTTAGCTACAATGCAAACCGAATAACCAAATACTACAAAGCACACACGTCGTATGCGTAATTTTAAGTGCAGCACACTGTTACCTGCAGAATTTAACAACTTTAAAAGGAAATTCTTCTGTATGATTATTGAGTATTTAAAAACAATATTTGGCGCTAGAATGGCGCTTCTTTGTTTCACTTCAGCTGATTCCACTTGTCCCCTGACCTGTGAGTCCACGTGCCATTGCCATTATTTCGGTTCAATTGCAGCAGACGGCTGAGAGCGCATGCCTTTGTTTACCTTCCATATCGGGCATTTGGCCATTTGGGCCTTTTGGCATTTTGGCATTTTGGCGTTTTACCATTTGCCATTGTAGCGTTTTATAGCTGTTCACACATGAACACGAATATATTTAAAGACTTACAATTTTGGGCTCCGTTCATATCTTATGTAAATGAATCGAGAGCGATAAATTATATTTAGGATTTTGTTATCTAAGGCGACATGGGTGCATTGCTCAAAAACATGTAATTTAAGTGCACACTACATGAGTCAGTCACTTGAGATCGTTCCCCGCCTCCTAAAATAGTCCCTTAGTGGGAGACCACAGATAAGGTCCTCGCCGCTCAAGATAGGCAGATGTGCCCGAGCGTGGGACCTCGATAAGGCGGGGACTATTTACTTAGGCCTCTGCGTAGGCCATTTACTTTAAGATGCGATTCTCATGTCACCTATTTAAACCGAAGATATTTCCAAATAAAATCAGTTTCTTACAAAAACTCAACGAGTAAAGTCTTCTTATTTGGGATTTTACAATAGCATTTTACCGCCACTGTGTGTGGAACGCATTCACCTTGACAGGTGAACCGGTGTGGATCGCATTCAAATACAATCGAATCTAACCTCTAGCAGCAGCAGCTGTTGACACTACTCATTATGAGTGGTAGTATGTAGTAAGAGCATTTGCGAAATCCGCGTGGAGACGCATCTGCAAGTTATAAAATATACAAACAAAGGCCGCCATACGAATTGCTAGCTATACGTGTATATGCATGTAGATAGAGCCGGGCCGCCTGTGCACGCTTGGCTATATCTATGTCTATGTCCATAAGGCTACCCATAAAAGTCTTAATTTAGATTTCCTGAGTACCCGCGAAATCGTTTATGTTTTCATTTGGAAATTCGTCGTAAAAATCTTCTCCGCTCCGGAGCCCTGAGAATCCGCAGTGGTCCATTCTTATCAACACGGCGTGGAGTTAGATGCGGCTTAATTAAACATTGTTCCAGGAATTAAATGTGCTTCGCTCTAGGGCGCAGGTAGCATTTGAATATTAAGCACTTGATGTGTTTGCCAAGTTCTTTAAATACAAGACGAAGCCACTGGCACAGGATTATTATTTCGAAAGTCGCGTGTTTGCCAGCCCGCCAACTTGGGATCCACAGATTCACTGGAAACCCAGTGACAGATACTACTACTACGACCACCACCACCGACGACGACTTCGGCCGACTCACATCGTCAGCTTTTCAGTTCAGTTCAGTTCTGTTTTCAGTTTTCCTCGAGCGCTCAACCGAGGCGGTTGTCCATCGGTCCGCAGGAGCACAATTGCCGCATTTCGGGGCATTTCAATCATTCGAATTCGACACCGAGCATCCAAAAGCGATTGATCAGCCGCCGGCTTACCTGATCGATGACAATGTGAACTTGAATAATTCATAGTGCAAACAGTTCGTCGCTCAGCTAAAAATAATAAAAAAAAAAAAAATATTTTTAAATGAATATTCGAGTACAAAGAAAAACCAAATTAAGAATATCAAATAACGTGCAATGAACATGAACGAGCGTCTCCTTTTAACTGCGTTTGTAGTGCACTTATAAAGTATCCAATTAAATAGGACTCCCGCTCCGCAGACAACAATAACAAAGAAATACCTGGCCGGGGGCAATAAAAATAATAACAGCTTTGTGTCAATAAAACAATGCGAAATGTTTTGATATGAAAGCGGAGGACTGCGCAGGAAAGCGATTGCATTAAGTAAGTAAACATAGCGACGGGGAGGACCCTTCTTCTGGAGGACCCTCAAAGAGGACCCTCTGGCAGAAAACCCTTCACCTTCACCCATCGCCCGGTTCCAGGTGTGCTCAAAAGGGAGCGGGCAGGATGTGGTAGGAACCATGGACGATTTGCATAGATCAGCGGAGGAGCTTGAGCCAAGGACCGGGTAATGGATAAATGCTTTCACGCTAAACACCTCGATGGCACTGCCAAATAAAGAGGGCAAATAAGTGTCTGACAGTCTCGATAAATAGTGGCTTCTATTGGCTGACTGGGTGTTTTGACGTCAGCGGGAGTCCTTTCGGGGGTGCCAACCATTCTTGACACCCCAACCCCCATCCCGCAGCGTTTATTTGCCGAATGCAAATGAAATATTATTGCACATGCACATTACACATACGCCATGTTGGCCGCAAATTGCAACAAATGTTCAACGGAAGTCGGATGCTGGTGCGGCGTGGGCGGTCGAATGAATTTTGATGGAGCTCAGCATTTTTTCTTGTTTTTTCTGGTTATTATTTTTTTTTTTTTTTTGTTTTTTTTTTTTTTTTGGTGTGCTCTACATGGTAACAAAAAAGGAAAATCACATTCCAAACGCATTCCGAACAAGTCAGGAAAGAATTTCGGCTGGCCTTGCAATTGTCACACTTGAAGTGCCCTTCTGGCCTTTCCGAAAAATATCTCTTAATAACGCGTATGTGAAATGGGGCTTGGTCGATTAAAGCGGAATAAGGTGAAGGCCAAACAGCTGGCCAAGAGCTGGAAAATGTCTAAAAAACAAAAAATAGGCAATAATGAGGCAGCATAAATAAGTAAATATGTAGACCAGAGCTGCGAAATAGATCTCTGTCCTTTTTTTTCTTTGGCCACACAAAAAAAATATTTTTAAAGAATTTATAGGTTTATAAACTTATATAAGGAAAGAATCAAAATAACGATTTTAATGATACAAAAAGTCCAGCAATAATTCAAATAATGATATCTGAATAAGATAACACTTTAGAAGTAAACACAAAAATTGTGGAAATGGAATGGAAACTATCTTGTCTTTTGGTAGCTATGGCGTATAAAAAGATTTTTCTGCTCCATTGTTTGGGTTGAACTTTTGGTGTGAAATAAATCTTCCATGGACACTAACATCAGTGTTACAGATTTATCTAATGCCGGAGATGAGTGCCCCTCTGATTGATGACCCATTCCGCCAAGTGCGGCGGAAATCCATTCCCCGATCTTTCAAGTTCAGCCGGCCGAAAAGGATGAACGCTTGCTATCAATTAGAAATTCATAAGTTTGGTCTTTTTCGGCAAAGTAATTGGATTTGGGGCAACTCAATTTGTAGCCTTTGAAGAAATAGTTTATACCCCCCAGTCTCGATGGGCAAAAGGGTAAAACTCTGAGCTGATTGCGGCTATTGTCATGGAAATGGCACTGAAAATGGAAATGGAAACTGGTCAGGAACCAAGGAGATTAGGGTGCTCTGCTCGTGCAAACTTGGCAATTGAGTTGCGAATTAGATTATCAATCAAAGTGCCAATAAAAACGCCATTGCTTATCGCGGTCAATTGCCGATGGGTTTGCCGCCAAAGAATGTTCCAGCCCCCGATCGCAAAACGATTTTAGTTTTCCTACGTTTGGCTTCCAAACGGAATCCCAGTCACATTCTAACGAATGTGAGTTCATAAATCTATTTTCGGCCGAAAGCCCCCTCGAAATATATACACATGATTTCCAATGCCACTAATTGAACACTCGAGATTGGAAGTCTATAAGCTATACGAGCCCAGATATCGCTAGACCCGAAGAAAGAGGACCTTATCTCTTGGGGATGACACATTCTCCATTGAGGCTCGATCGATACCTTAACCCTGACAGACAGCCGTGGGCTTTGGCATCGCTTCTAATTAATCAGTTTCACCTTTGAGTACGTCACTCGGCCGGGCCAATATTTACACATCAGACGGCAGCATAAAAAACTAAAAGTACCCTTTGCACACCTCGCCCCCAAACCAGATTGCTATCATGTGAGCGATAAGCGCTTTTATGACCATTCCGCGTCAGCATTAAAAGGCTTAAAGAAAAGTGGAAATGGGACAGGAGGGTGGCCGAATGGGGGTACACTCTTACCGAGAACCTAAGCCCCAAAGCGCCTAATTATTAAGCTATTTCCATAATTAGAAGCACTCCCTGTTATGTATTCAAGAATAGTTTCAGATTACTAAGCAAAACACTTAGTGTGTCATGCAAGGCAGTGATTTGATGCCACAGCAGTTGGAATTTTTCGATTATTTAAGAACGTAAATAATTAAACATATTGGCGGATGAAAGCGCCTCTTGCTGCCAAAAAGGGAGATCTACCCCGGAAAACGGGGCTATAATTTAATGTTGTATACCGCCCTAATGCTTATACATAAATTAATTAAAAGTTAGTTTAAAATTTTGTGGTTCCACCGAATTTATTACGTACTTTCCATTTCCCCCGTAGATACTTGCAGCCCTTCCCGTGTTATCGTTGAGCTGAAGTCTTAAGCTAATATTCCAGCCAGCCATCCCACACACAGATATTTGAATATGCAAATTGTTGTACTGAATGTGAATTATTCCCTTTTTGCGGCAAATGTCTTGGCCTGCGGCTTGATTTTGGATTCCCATACCCAATCCCGTTTCCCTTGCCATTGCCATTGCCACTCGGATTGCGTTCCACCGCCACCTAGTCTATTGCGATATCAGTTTTAATTTGGTTATCGCACCCACACACAGACACACACACACACGTCGAACAGACGCTCACAAGGAGTCGCAATCTGGAGTATATAACACACACTATCGCAGGCTAAATAAATAATACTTAATGCCAAATTATTGTCAACAGAAGTGGCAAGAAGTGTCGAACTGCCAGCCCTTGCCATTCGGTCTGCAGTTTCGCCCTCAGTCAACAGTCATCCGCGTCGCTTTGCTGTTTATTCCGGCAATATTGCGCCGATACTCCGCCGGAATAAACGTAGCAATAGTACCCACATATAGCCACCGTACATAATTTAATCGGATATCTAATAGAGCGTCGATTATCAATCTTATCGCCTTGGCGCACGTGGAACTCTGCCAGTTGTGAAAAAAGTGAAAATAGTGAATGGTGGAAAAGTTTCGGTGATGAATATTCGAATCCGGCAGACGAATGACTATCGAGCTCGCAAATGGAACGGGTATCTCCTAGATACTTCGTAGCAAGTGTTAAGTGTAAATAGTTCACAGATAAAAACACACATTGAGGTAAAAGCTATACACAAATTTTGAGATTCAAAATATATTAGGCACATTGAATATTGCCGATGTTTTCCGTTTTCAATGAAATAAAAGAAGTCCGTAACCTAAATTCCTTCGGAAAGTGAATAAATTGCAGTATATATATTTTTAATTAAATAAAATATTCCCAAAATGTAGCCATTCCCTTGGCAAATTTATTGGTAATACATTTCGCCACTTTGTAGTAATAGTGCTTACTTTGTATAAAGCTCATTATATTTGTAATTTTCATATAATGATTATTAGAATGCGCCAGGAATTCCGAAGTTGATGATTTTCTTGAATTTTCTTCACCAAATCAAACCGTGAATATTTGTATAAAAATTTTTAATTTTCTGATAGAAAATACCTCCACGAATTATTTATTCTTAAGTCTCTAAGTTCGGTACCTAATCCAAAGCAAATGGAATCATACATTTTAAATTAAATCAAGCCAGTGGGTGCTTCTAGATGATAAGGTAAACTTAATTTGATTTATTGCTCACAGTAGCGCACTTCGGCATTTTCGTTGAAAGCATGACTAACTAAAGGATTAACGTTTATCTACTTAGAAAGTAAAGTATTTAACTGTATCGCGGTAATGGCAACCCAATACAAAGGCCATCTTAAGAATCTTTTGACACCGTTGACAACTTTCAACGTAATTTACACAGACGGGTATATTCAATGCTGTGCACTTTTTGCCTTGAGATTGTTGAATGCTTAATTGCAAGCGAATGAATGAAATTGACAATTTCGACGATTGCAATTTAAATGAGATTGTATGGAATGCTGTGAAATCAATTTAATTTCGGAAATTGTCACAAGGAATAAATCAGATAATGCGTGCATACATAAAAAATTAAAACAAACACAAATAGATTTCAGCATAAAAGGGATATGCAAATGGTTATTGTTTCCTCTTGACTTCGTTTTTATTACCATGCAAAGGACTTTGCTAAATGTCGAACTTTCCTTTAATTCCAGTTAACCCGACGTGCAACTGGACACAATGACCACAGTTGGGCCGTGTTCCTGCTCCGTCAACTCCAGGGATATGGCACGATATGGATGGGCCTAGGCGGCCTGCTGCCGGAGCTAGCCACACTCGATTGTGAACCCAACTGGCCGATCCATGGCTGTCAACTTGCAGCTGAATAATTTAAGCGCCATTTATCCGTCGCTCATGTATGTGGCTGCCTCCTCCTCCTCCCTGCGGGGATTGGGACTGGGATCGGGAGTGGGAGTGGGTGGTCTGCCGGAAAACATATCCATCGTATATGAGGATGCGGGCAATGGGACAGGTGGAGGAGGAGTAGGAGGAGTAGGAGGTGGATATCCCAGCGGACCGAACGGTACGGATGCAGTGGCTCTCACCGAACCCGGACCCACGGCGCCCGTGACCACATTTAATTACTACAACGAGTCGGCGGCGGCCGCCGAATGGGCGCACTTCTACGATCTGGTGCTCTCCTGGCAGGGCATCATCCTGATTGCAGTCTTTGCCACCTTCATCGTGGTCACCGTCATCGGGAACACCCTGGTCATACTGGCCATATTGACCACTCGCCGGCTTCGCACCATTACCAACTGCTTTGTGATGAGCCTGGCGGTGGCCGACCTTCTCGTGGGCATCTTCGTCATGCCCCCCGCCGTCGCCGTCCATCTCATAGGTGAGTCTATGTGTGTATGAGTGTGAGTGTGTAAGTGTGTGTGTGAGTGTGTGGCAGCGCCATTAAGGCATTAGAGTCCTTCCGCGAAAGGAGGCGCCTCTAGCCGGGCTTTTCGCGTGATTACAAGATGAAGATGCCATTCCGGTAAATCCCTCAAAAAATTGCTAACAAAAGCTTGGCGCCCAGAACCAAGCGAATGCACTGAGAACAAATCCAATACAAGTCTTTGTAATTTGTATCTCATGAAGTAAAAATGTAGTAGCAATGTTTCTTGAGGTATTTAAGGAACTTTCGAACCTGTAAATATCAATGAGATTCTGTTTAGAGCAATGTGTAGGGATTTCTAGGAGGACTAGCATATATATATATTTTTCTCCAAGTGTATCCCAACAAAGTAGCACGAACAGGAATAGCAGCACGGACACGAACAGGAACTCGAGGAGGAGGTGTGTCAGATGGTGGGGCGGGGCAAAGGGGGCGTGTATTTATGTAAATGCTGCTAGGTGAAATATGCGAGTATGTATCTCTCTCGCCTTATGGATTTGTATTCTTTGAACTGAAAGAATTTCTTTCATTTTTTTGCCTCGGCTCTCGTGCAATTTCCTCAGCACGAAAAAAAAAGCCGAAAAAGGGGAAAATTCCCGAGCCCAACTTTGTGGAAATACTTTAAAGGCAACGGCATGTCGAAAGTTTGTCATAATCATCCGGACCACTGACAATCCGAATCGGAATGAATTATTCTCGTCAGAAAATAGTTGATCTTTGTTGCTGAACTCGTGAAGTTGAATGGAAAATATGCTAAACCCTTCTGATTTGAGCTCACTTGGCTTCTGTCTTATGGAACATTAAGCTTGTTTTCCGATTTTCATCCACTAGTTTCTCTCTGTGGAGATACCTTTTGAATCTCATTCATAATTACTCATGCCCCCAGGTTTTTTCGAGGCAAACAATTTACCAAGCCCCACATTCAGTTCATTTTTGTCCAAAGTATACGCACATATATCATTAAGTTAGGACGTAATACACCCACACGGTCGGGATTTATAGTTTGCTTTTTGGAGCCTTATCATCCAGTTGAAATTGGGGTAGGCACTGAAAGTGCTGATATGACGACTGCTTTGTGCCAGTTCCTACTCCAGTTTTTAGATAAAAACATACACATACACTACAACTGAACAAGCATTCCCATAATTAATTAAGTAATCCTTGTGTTTTTCTAATTCACTCCAAATTTTGCCTTTAACTGCTTCAATCCGAGTCCTTGGAGATTCAGCAAATTCAGCAACCTTACATTGAACTAGACCAACCCAAGTGTGCTGGCCCATAGGCAATATCCGTGTAATGAGCTCCTTGGTTCCTTCGCTCCTAGCGCCTTTCACAAAAACAACTTTTCATTTGGCGCCGGGAGACCATTAAGGGGCACTTGATTTAAAAATTAATCGCTTGACAAGCCACCGACGAGGAGAAAGCACTGTAGAAGCTCGAAGTGTTGGGGTCAAATGGAGAAATCGGTGCTTTTTCGGTATAGAATTAAACCACTAACGGGTTGAAGGGGACCTGAAACATTGCCAAAATTTGCCGAGCTGGCCGCTTTAATTGGCCTTAGGTGAGGCATTTGCTGAAAGCCATGGAAAATGTTGCTAATCAAATTGACTTTGGACCGGAATTTTAAGTTGGCTGCCCCACTCCGCGCTGCAAAAGGCTGGCGGAAAGTTTTTAATTTGGAATCTTGATTGCAGGCTCGTGGCAACTGGGCTGGGTGCTCTGCGACATTTGGATCTCCCTGGACGTGCTCCTCTGCACGGCATCCATTCTCAGCCTGTGCGCCATCAGTGTGGACAGGTGAGCATAGGCCTATCCAAAACATCCATAGTATTCCCCTGATATCGTAAATCTTTGCATCCTTCACGTCCATCCGACAGATATTTGGCCGTGACCAGACCGCTCACGTACTCCCGTAAACGGCGCTCCAAACGATTGGCCCTCATCATGATCCTAATCGTCTGGCTGCTCGCGTTGGCCATCACCTGTCCCCCCATGCTGGGATGGTAAGTACACTTGAAGAAATAATCAGTATGTAGGGTTATTTCCATAACGAAGAAGGAGTGCAGCAAGAAGTCTTCTAAGTTGGTCAACAGTCCACACACTAAATAGATGCACCGAATTTTAACCTAAACATCAACTTCCTTGTTGGTATACCGCATCTGCTAGCTTTAAGAACAAATTTTGTTCTCTCTACTTTTGTCTAACTAACTAAAAGGAGAATTAATTAAAGTGCTTTGTTTATATCTAACTTCGTTAGCACAGTCAACAGATTTTTTGAAGAAATATACTAAATGTTCCTGTAGGCAGCAGAATTCCGAAATGTAACCAAGAGATGTTTAATTTATTTAACTTACAAAAATAATTAAAGCTTAATTTGCTTAAATGAAATTAAATCAACAATTTTGTTGACTGCAGAAAATTGTGTCAAAAGATGCCATTGCATAATTTTGAAGGACCACTTTGGGTATCTTTTTGGTCCATTTTAAGCATTACAAATGTCGCCGAGTGTGAGTGTAAATTAATTAGAATAAATTTCGAGACCTCCGAGCAGACTGACTGGCGACACCCAGCTGAACAAACGAATATAATTAGCTGGCAATTGTCTGCTGCTCTTGCGACCTCTGACCCCTCCGAGGGTCACAGCTCCGTAGTCAAATAATTGGGAACTTCCTGCATTAGTTGACTAACTTGGTGGCCCATTAAGCGTATCCTGCTCACTTCCATTTCCCGCAGGTACGAGCCAGGACGAAGGGATCTGCGCGAGTGCCGATACAACCAGAACGAGGGCTACGTCATCTTCTCGGCCATGGGCTCCTTCTTCATACCCATGGCAGTCATGATTTATGTGTATGCAAGAATTTCCTGTGTCATTGCATCCAGGCACGACAATATGACCGACATAAGTGTTCACAACAAGGTAAGCTCCGTCGCAGCCATCCGCAACCATGTCCCAATGTCCGCATGTCCTTCTGTTTGCCTGCAAACATTCGCACGTCTCCCGCCATCCAAAACCCCAAAGCCAACATAGTGCACAAATACGGAATATGGAATAGGAAAACCACGGCAGCTGCAAACAACAAACGCTGGCCCGACCAGCGAAAGTCATCTCTATTGCGAACCACTCCGGCTTAAAGGACACTCCACGTGCGGCACAAACTGTGGCACGTTTGCCTCATAATTCCCAAATGCCAGGAGCTCACACAGATTTAAATACCATACCCTCGCATCGGGGTATGTGCCAATTTCCGGTCCAGTGTCCGCTATAAAACAAGTTTTTCACTTCAACTCTGGCAGCCCGTATAGCTGAATTAATGAGTTTTCAACTAACCGTTTTCTAACGAGAGAGCAGTTTGGCGCTTTAGAGTTGAATACTTTTCAAAAATGTTAGTTATGAAATGTTGCTAATGTTGCTACATCCTTGAATACCAGGGTAATTACATATTCGACTCATTTATGTCGAGCTTTAAGTTAGCATCACTAAATAGCTAACACTAAACGATGCTCGCTTCGAAAATTGCATCTGCATATATACATTTGTATGTGTACCTGGTGTGCATTTTAAAATAGGCTTAAAATTCACTTAAACTGAATCAAGTCCAGGCAGCTCCATACGCATTAAAACCGGTCTGAAATTCAGTTTTATGTTTAGAGAGATTAGCACATCGTGCAGTTGATAGAACAATGGCCGCATGGCATTTGGGTATGTAGTCTTAAATCAGCTTAAAGCCATCTGCTTACCAGTGTGGTTCCCTTTAAAGTATATGATGATGCCTACAAGAGTGTTTAAAGCTTCGGCTTTTCCTAGCGTGACTTCCGTTTCCGTTTCTTTTATCTTTGCCGCCTTTTGCCGCCCATTGACTCTATTTTAGTTATTTATCATCGACATTGACTTAACCGCCTTGTGCACTTTGCGTGTCTAGAAATTCAAGCGCTACACGGCAGCGGACGTGGAGAATGAGCTGTCGGAGCAGGAGCAGCACAGCTCGGTGGGCCAGCGCCAGAGACAGGCCACATCGCGAACGTTCTCCAACCAGACGATAGCCAAGGAGCTCCAAGACATGATGCTCAGCGACAGCGACAATTGTGCGGCGATGGGCGCTGGAGGAGCAGGTGGTGGGGGTGGAGGAGCAAGTAGTGCCACTGGCGGCACACACTGTCAATCCCTGCTGGCCCTTCCCTCCGGCGGAGTAGGTGGCTCCATGGGCTGCGCCAAGAATGGGTGCTACGAACTCACACGACCCTCCTCGCTGAAGCGCGCTTCCACCGCCTCAACGACCATTACCACAATGACGAGTGGCATGGGCCCAGGCAGTAGTCTCCTGGATGCGCAATGGCAGTCCCAGCCGCCGGGCCAAACGGGCCAGGTGCAGACCCACTCCCTATCGCAGCCACCGCGAACACACAGCTTTAGGCATTCGCATGGGGAGCGGGACCGCGAGAGACTGCGAAGCCATCACCACCATCCTCATTATCATCACCAGGCGGGCGTAACCACGACATCGACTAGCGGGAACACCAGTGCCAACACCAACAGTAAATCGCTGTCCAATCGGATTACGTCGCTGAAGAAGGAGAACAAGACCACTCAAACCCTGAGCATTGTGGTGGGTGGCTTTATCGCCTGCTGGCTGCCCTTCTTTATCAACTATCTGATCACCCCGTTCCTGGCCGAACACCAGGCCAGCCAAATGCTGGCCAAGGCCCTCACCTGGCTGGGTTGGTTCAATAGCGCCATTAATCCCTTCATCTACGCCTTCTACAGCGTCGACTTCCGGGCGGCCTTCTGGCGCCTCACCTGCAAACGCTTCTTCAGCGCCGGCCAGAAGCCACAGTTCCCCACGAACACCATGTCCATCAGGCGATAGAGTTGGATTGGACTGGACTCGCCTGGAAACAGAAACACAGAAAACCCCTCAAGCCCTGAACAAATTTGCACGCGCATAACATATTATTAACATATTCATTAACTTTAGACGCGTCGGCAGCGAAAAAGGTGTGGTCCCTAATTGCACCCACAGTCCATGTGTAATTGTTCTCCAGTTTCTCGTATAGTTTATTTCATCGTCAGGGTTTGCTTCCGATTCTGGATCATTTTGCCACTTAGGAGACGAACCTCGCCCACCAGCAATTCCACTGCTTTCAGTTGACCTTTTAGAAATGCCAAGGCATTATAGGATTTTCAAACAGTCTATAGGGAAGCCTCTTAACTCCGAAACTCAAGCGAAACTCAGTATACACGTAATATCTCTTATTTGCAGACATAAAAGGTTTTTATTATATATACTTCCAAATTTTCCTAAGCTTTGGAGATAAACATTTCCATTGGTGCTTAAATTTATGGAAATAATATAGATAAAAGGTTGAGCCACACAATCTACGTATCTCATAAATGCCATGAAAATCTTTTTATGATCCAAATTTGTTTGCTAGCCAGAGAAAATAGGAATTCTATTGAAGTTAATAGTATAGTATAGTATAGATCATTTGCTTTAAAACCTTTTAGTAGAATAACATAGTAAAGTTCGACTTAGTCAAGCTTGTCTGTACAAAGATGGCAATACGTGTATGTGTGCGACTGCAGGCAAGGATTTCAAGGTATTTTTGCATGCAGAACCCATGGAAAATCTGATACGCAGCACGTATCGATTTAGTAATTTCCGCGCGACTTTTCCGCTCAGCGGGCGGCGCATCTAAAATGGCAACATTTTCCTTGGATGTTGCTTTTTGCCGGGCCGTCAAGACAACTTGGACTTGGCCAGTGGCGCAGACAGCGTAGATGGATGGGAAAACTATATGTTATGTTGTTTATATGGCTCACCGAAATTGCGGCCATTCCTCGAGTTTTTTTTTGTTCAGCCGCATGCTTTTGGGTAGGTTACCAGTTTTGGTGGTGACCTCGAAACACTTCCGCATTCCCTTTTGATGATTTACGATGCAGCAAGATAGTACTTAAGTTTAGTGCAGGCATATATACATATATATATATATATCACTAAATATCACAGTATATCATATCAACTGATATCAGGACATCATAAAGAATATGGGCCCAGAGATACGAGTTGATTGATTTACATTTGAAGGTACTGAAATCAGTGGAACATCTGGGGGCTGGGATCAAGTTGAGAATTAGCTTTAATCATCTTTATCGTAATACCAGTTAAAAACAGTTACTGTGATTTAGTTTATAGTTGAAGTCGGCTAAAACTTCAAGAGTTTTCCTTTAATCTTAACAACATTAAGTGTGTGCGCTTTGCGTGTGTGATTAAGTAAGTGAAAGTGAGTATGTGAATGAATGGGTTGTAATGTATTATATAATTTAAGGCATAATTTATTCAGGCCATCAACAGCTTAGCTAACCCCTAAGTAGGACTAATCTTTGTGTTGTACCAAGCAATCTATTTTTCGAACTCCATCCATTGCCGGCGGCGGTGTGAAGTCATAAACGCAATCAAGCAATGCTACGCCTACGACATAGAGATTAAGTCAGACGAAACTCTCATCAGCATGCCATCCTTCTTCCTGAATCCTTCTGAATATCTGATTTCCGGAATATCAGCTCACATCACGTCAAGCCTAACAAGTCAAAACAGATGCTCCGCTCCAGGTGAGATGGTTTCCGTCCCGTCCAAGGTGAGAAGCAAACTCGGCGGATGGAGCTCGTCATCATCGCACGCCCACCAATCATATTGCATATCGCATATACTCGTATATCTCATATCGTCTCATTCCGGCTGATATCACAGACATAATCCGCATAATCTGCATACAAATATATATGTATATTTATTAATAGTTGTGTGTGTACGAACAGCAAGTTTTTGGAAACGAACAAATAAATAGACAATTCGAAAAGACAAAACTCTCTCAAAACGAGCTGGAGATTGGTTTTTCTATCATTTAAACTTGGTTTTAGCTTAAAGTTGCCGGAATGGGAAGGAACCTCTGCGAACAATGGTTAGTGCGGGTAACGTGAATTATTGATCAGTCTCAAAATTGAATTCGCAACTGCAGATACACTGTACTATACGCCCCTCATATGTTTCCTCATATGTTTACATATGTGTGTGTACTCGTACTTCCTTGTCTGTATTTATATTTAACCAGGACGAATTCAAGGGAAAACCCCGGAAAAAAGAGCCAAGGGGAACCGAGAGCAAAGTTGTGTTTGGTGCGCAAAATAACCATAAATACGAACCCCGCCATTCCGTCATGAATATTTCATTGTAGCTACAGCCAGCCAGCAAATCCGCATTCCCAGCCCAGAAATCCGCATCCATCCCGCGGGGAGGAGATACAGTTGCGAAGCCTCCAAATGGAGTTTTAAGACTCTAATTGAGCCCGAGCCCGGGCCTGGAACTTGGCTAACATTAATTGATCGACTGAGTCGAGGCCCCCCGAAAATTCAATTGGGCTGCAGAGTGGGGGGCGGCACTTGAGGAGACTCATTGGAATGGTTGGCCCAACTGGGCCAGAAAACAACTTGACGAGGCAAATAAAGGAAGCCGAAATAAAACGAAAGTTCATTCGAAAAACATTTGTGGGGGGCATTTGTCATGAGAGTTTCGCCAACTTTGCCTGTCCCAAGCACTTGTTAAATGTTAAATGCTCGAAAATATCGATGTATTGTTTTTGTCCTTTGTTGTTCAAAACTCAGAAACGCTGCGATGACATAACCGAAAATCTCGAGCCAGCAAAACAACATTAGCCCAAAGGACCCTGTCGGCAGGCGTCTGAAAATAGGATGTCGGCATGGCTGTCAACTTCATCCCGTGCTCCACCTGCGCTTTTTGCCTTTTTTTTGCCACCTGAAACAACGGCCATTTAATTTAACACATTACGCGATATCAGCCAACAAAGCGATGGAAAATGGTAAGGTTTCCCAACGAAAAAAAAATGGAATAAAAATACGCAGGGAATACTGAATGTTTTGCCTGAGGTATACCCTTTAATCAGAGTTATAAATGCAAGTTATGACTGAGAGGTTCATTAAGCAAGCAACTTGACGTTGAGTAACATTAAAAGTTATTTATGTTGCTCATAATTGTGCTTAATAGGCTTTGGTTAGATTGCATAAAGTTATGGCTAAAATAAGTTTTCACAGTCATTTAAAAGAAATAGTCCGCTATAAGTGCTAGAAGTACAAAGATCTACATTTATAAAGTACAGAACATACATACATATATGCACTTTTATAATATAACATAAAATTTTAAAATAAAAGCAGCTAAAACATAGCTCATTAATATGATTATTATGAATTAGAATTGTGATAATGGTAATTGAATAACATATAAACTTACTATACTGTATGTATATTATGCTGCAAATTAATGTACATAAATATTCAGAATGATATCTGGTACTTGGGATCCAAAAAACTTTCTTATCCCTGTTTTGTACGCCTCCGGAGTACAACATACCCCTTGTTTGCGACGAGTACCGGCTATAAAAAGCCAAATTTACGAAGCGGCGTACTGAGCACAGGGTTTCCAGGTTTTCAGGCCGTTGACAGGGGGCATTAAGGACGACCGTTTCCGCTGAGCTCGACTCGACTCGAAAGCGAAATGTGACAGCGAAATGTGTTGCAATTCATTAGAGAGTGGGTGGCGGCTGGCTCCATCGTTTCCTGCCCCGAATCCTGCCCCCCATCTCCATCCGTTCCACAACCACCGCCGACCATCCCGTCATGCTTTTATATTAGTCACATGTGTGGGCGGTCCGCCATTGTGAGTCCTGGTGGCCTGGGCATATGTAATTATGATGACCGCATATTTTTTCACGCCTTATTTCCAGCTAAATTAATGTAACGCCACCGCACACAGAAACATCTGGAACCGGAGTCACACAGCCGTATTCCGAAGTCATTTTCCGGGTCTCGCTGATTCAGCGTTTCGTTCTTTTATATTTTTTAGCACTCCGTCCTCTTTGCCGTAAACAACTTAGTGGCGGCCACCGGGTTACCACTTGCAATGATAAATCACAAAAAATGAAGTCAAGGCTGAGCGGGGAAATGCGCCATGCAATGGGCTCTACTCCCCCCAGCATTTCCCCCCCCCCTCTCTTTACCAATAAATTAAGACTCCTCGACGAGTTTGGCTAAGCTTTTATCAACCGAAACTGGGGACTTTAAGATACTTATCGGAGAAGTGAAATAAATGGAAATAGCAGCGAAACTCTTTTAATTTTCCAGCTAATGTATGGTAAGTCCCTCGAAGTCAAAGTAGTAGGGTCCATAATATATGGGTAACCCTATGTGTTTTAAGTTAGCAAATCTTTCCATGTGTTGCAGATAGCACGTACCATCGTCATTTTGAACGAGAAGACGTGTTCGGAAAATTGCACATAAAACTTTTGTGTGACAATTTATAGCCGAATGGTGAAAACCAACGCTGTGAGTTGTGAGCATATTTTATATTTTTGCCATATTACCATCGTTCACCTAACTACACCTTCGCCGCCACATTTTCGGTATAATAAAACTGTCTCTTGGTTGAACTTAACGTTTATTAGTTCGGAACTCTTTCGGCTGACCGATAGGTTCCTTACAGAGATCCATTTCAGGTGAACATTTATAAAGTACACATAGTTACACATAGGCGATACATACACAGGGTTACAGATATAATTGGGTATGGTACATATATATAATACAACTATACAAATTAGTTGGGCTAAAATGCTTAACGAGTCTAGTGTGTGCACAAAGGGGTTTCCACAGGCCATTTAAAATCCCGGCAGACTCAAGTGCAGTTTGAAATCCGGTCTAGTTTTAGTTACAGTTTCACTTTCGCCCCATCGAGGAGCACGGACTGCCGTGTGCGATTGCTTAAACATTAAATGGGTTGGCCGGAATGGACTGGACAGTGGACAGTGGACACTGGACAGTGGACAGTGGACGCTGGACACACAGTGTACCGTGCCTGCGGGGCTAGGCCGAGCTTGACCGGACTTGGCCAACAAAGGATACGCCAGACATGTCGTTGGCAGGCCACCATCACACAGACGAACTAGACGCACACAACAAAGGCATAAGGATGAGGACATCGCCATCATCATCATCCCACTCATCCCGATGGCCAACAGTTGCCGTCAGGCAACAAAGACTCGCAAATACTATAATTTGTCTTTTGTTTCGTTACGTTTCGCTTCGTGCCGCTCGCCTCGCACAATCAACGCTCACACACAGGAAAATACTATATATAGGATTTGGATCTGGTCTAGGCAAGAATCTCAACTTCCGGCCAAGTCCAGTGAGTCTTAAAAAAAAAAAATTGCGACCGTAAAGTGACCTTTAAGATGCTGCTCGAAATGCGGCTTTTGAAGCTTCAAAAGGCAGTCGATTTTTTGGGTTTAACAAGGCAATCTTTGCTCCAATCAATATTGACCATAAGTATCTTAGTTTTACTAGCTGCGTTTGGCATAAACGATGCAGATAGAGTGCGGCAAACAGCTTATAGTGCCTGGCAAATGAATACTTAGTTGGTGAGCTAGTGGCGACGAGTTGGCCAAAAGGTCCCTCCATTGGCTTCGTTTGCCAAAATATTAGTTACAATTTTTGGAGGGACATGTGTGATAAATTTTAAACTAGTTTCTATATATTTGTTTTCATGAAATAAACTTGAATTAAATTCAGCAGTTTTGTTAAGCTAATATTTGATTTTCATTATCTTCAATTGATTTAATATAAGAGATAGTGCATTTCTCAAACAGCTTATCTATTGTAGTTAATACTCCTTAAATTCTTTTTTATTTACTATCTGTACTGTAGTCTAGAGTCAATTTGATGTCCTTGCATTGGCATAACTTGTACTTCAAAAAGATCGAAATGCGAGTTGGTAGTTTCTCCACTTATTTTTTATGCTAATTACATAGAAGTTGGTGAACCAGCACGGCGAAAAGTTAAGGATATGCCTGAGATATTTCCCCCACCACCCAAGTGAGCGTCGATTGTGCGACTGGAGATGGCGGCACTATGACACACACTCAAGTGCTCAGTGATTCGGAAACCGGTTCCGGATCCGCATCCGCATCCGCAACTGCATCTGCATCCGGAAACTAGCCACGGAACATGGCCAGGTGGTTGGGCGGACGCTTCTGCTTGCAAATGGGGCGACAGGTGAGCCGCCAGAAGGCAGTGCGAAAGTCCGGATTGTAGAAGGCGTAGATGAACGGGTTGATGGCGCAGTTGACCCAGCCAATCCAGGTGAAGCCGAACATGAGGTCCTCGAGGACGGCGGGTCGCGGCAGGAAGGGTATCAGCAGATAATAGACGAAGAAGGGCAGCCAGCAAGCAATTAGGCCGCCCATCACAATAGTCAGGGTCTTGGCGGTCTTGCTATCACGTTTCGTGGTCGAAACTCGCATCGGCATGCGATGGTGATGATTGTGATGGCTCTGCTGGCCATGGGAGCCATGATGGTGTGCATGCGGGTGATGGTGGTCGAAGGAGGATCGTTGCTGCTGTTGCTTTTGCTTGGCCTCCGCCTCCAGTTTCTCGTTGGTTTCCAGTGCGACGGTGTTGGTGGTGGTGGTGGTGGTGTTGTTGCTCACATTGCCACCCAGGCAGGTGTCCGAGAAGGAGGCCTCCGTGCCAACGTAGTGCATGCCCGAGGGCGTGGAGTGCATGCAGGGTCCTCCATACTTGCAGCTAATTGCCGAGCAGTGAATGAGCGACGAGAGACGCGACACCTCGACCAGCTCGTAAAAGGTGGGCTGATGTTTGAACGTCAGCGTTTTGTCTACCACACCAGCTCCAGCTCCAGCTCCAGCAGTTCCAGTGGCAGAGGAGCACTTGGAGCACTTGGAGCACTTGACGGACGACTGGTGTCCCTTCGCTGCTGCATTCGTGGCGGCGCTGGGTGGTGGGTCGTGCAGGGAGTTGAACCTCCAGCGGGACTTCCTGTTCGGCAGCCACTTGGTTGGCGTGCAATGATAGTGCTCCGACTCCGAGATGAAGTTGTCCCCATCCACATCGTAGTCTGCCGTGCGCTCCGAGTACTGTTGGAAGGACATAATAGAAGAGGAATATGTAAGCAGAGCACTGACAAAAACGTGAGGAATAATTTAGATTGCATGTCAGGGCATAGAGATTCGGGATTTGGATTGCTGTAATTACTTCGTTCCATTTCACGTCACCTACTTTCTACAATTTACTTCACTTGCTCTTGGCAGCAAACGTTCAATTAGTACTAAACTAAAAGAATATATTTATCAACTACTATGCACTCTTTTTAAATATTCAAAAAGTGTTCTTATTGCATTTTCATTTCATTTATTGACACTGAAGTTCATTTTTCATGCTAACAAACAAAAGATAATTCATTCAGTTTACATCCAAGAATTCACAGCAAATTTAATTTGTGATTAGATATATTAGTTGGACTTCTGTTATCAAAGCTCAGCACTTAAAATATCACCTGCAGTACTGTGCGATAAGTGGCTGGTACTCAAGTGGGATACCCAGTGGGTATCCCAACTTAATGAAGATCTGCACTTGAAGTGTTGAGCGCACTCCTGGATCTTTTTCCCCAGTGCCTGACAACTTAGTCCCCTGGTTAGCTGGTTAGATGTGTTAGGTGTGACATGATAAATTTCCGGACACATTTCAGGGGACACCAAAGTGGTGGACACATACATATATGCTTATATAGTGATGGAGCTGGAGATGTAGCTTACCGCATCGCGCACAATGCGCTGTCGCCGTGACGTGAGGACATAACCAATCTTCACGTAAACGTAGAGCATCACGGTGAGGGGAATGAAGAACGATCCCATCGCCGAGAAGACCACGTAGCCCTTGTTTTGGTTGTAGCGGCAGTCCACGAACTCCGCCTGGTGCCGACCGACCTCGTACCTGCGAATGTGGATGTGAATGGCAAATTGAATTCCAGTTCGAATTGCATGCGGTTTGCGGGTTGGAAGGATGTGAGATGTGGTGGATGTGGGAGGTACCTGGTACCTGCTCTGGTTTGGTGGCTCTTGCGGTTGTGATTGCGGCTGGGGAACTGGGACTTGGGGAATGACAACTGGCTGAGTTAAGCCGGGCGAAATTCGAATTCAAATCCTAAACCTAAGCCAGTCAGAGTAGTCCCACCTGTAAGCCTTTTACTTATGCACATCGCAGTGTGTTGGTCATTCAGGCAGTACAAATCGGAGCTGACTTTAAATCAATATGCGGAAGAAAACGATTCCGAGACAACAGAGTAATGTGGTGGCGTACACCAAATGTGTCAACTAAAGGTACACCCGTGTGCTGTGGGGAATTGAGTAAAAAAAATGGGCAAATTGTCACATACATCCACTGTAGGTGGCAAGATTCAGCTTCTTCCAGTTCATACTGGGTTATTGTACCCACTATTCTTAGAATACTAGGTTCACTGAATATCATGTAGCAGACAGAAGCATGAAGTATATATATCCTTGATTCGGTTATGTCCATTTGTCCCCCGGAGTCCAAATCTCGGGAACAAGCTTATTTCAGAACATTACCACGCCCACTCTAAAGCCCCCCAATCGCCTAAAAGACTCACGCCCACACGATTATAAAATGATTGCCAGTTGTTTTGATTTATTTTTTGGATGGCCAATTTTTACAAATATGCCAACCAAAGTTTGGGGCACGCCCACTGGATACACAGTTTCCTATAATGTTTCTCTTTCAAAAAGTTTATTGCCTCATTGTCACTACTGTCAATGGAATTTTCCGGTGTTGTAATTCAACTAAACTAGCTGCTTGTTACCCCAAGTATGTGTTATCCAAAAACTCACGGTAATTACTGCTACCCGATACCAAAATAACCTGACAGTATAATTGTACAAATGCAACTTTGTTAAGGTTGGTATTTACAAGACCCGAATGGAAATAGCCGATTTTCCTACTAAACTTCTTGTTTAACATTAATTATTCAATCCGAAATTGAGGGCAATTTAATACATTAGCTATGCATTAGTTAAATTAAAAAATGAACTAAATAAACAATGCTTAAATCAATTAGCCAAAAGTTAAATCTAAATTTAAATAGCAAGCAAACACAATCAGTTTAGTATTCATTAGGCAATAACAAATAACAGATTGTGAGTAAAACAAACAGTTGTTGCAACCGCTGCATTTGCAAACTTTTTTCATAAAACTAGTCCGCTTAAAGAATGAAAATATGTAAGTGGCGCCATCTGCTGGCGCTTATAATTGCGATTTTCCCCCAGCGCCAAATTTTCCAAATTTTCCAATGTCCTGCAGCTGTGGCTGTAATTCGGCCTCAGACCGTTTTAATGTGCCCTTTAAGCCATGCTCTTCGCTTTCAGCCAAAGGGGGCCAAAACTAAGCCATGGCCAATGGCATTAAGGACATGCTGGCTTTGTGGTGTGTGTGAGTGAGTGCGAGTGTGTGTGAGTGAGTGCTGGTTAATTTGGGCGCCTGGAAGTATGCAACACACAAGTGTGCGGCTTTCGCGCTGAGTGTGTGTGCGTAGGTGAGAACAAAGCAAATGCGCCGCGGCAAACAAAGTCATTAACAACTCATTAAAACTTCAATGTAATGGCTGCACGACCAGCAGCAACAGCAACAACCCGTCGTCAATTACGTAATGTTTTTTAGGCGCAGCCAAAGGCGCAAATATAATATAAATAAACGTGTGTATTTCGAGACCCTTTTGTAGCACATTATCTATGCTGCGCCACCGCACAGCCATTAGCTCAAAAAAGAAAAAAAAAAGCGAGCAGGACTTTCAGCCACAAAAAGCCACAAAGTATTGTCACGCCTCCGGAAGGACAAATTTGGTAAAAAAAAAATGGGTGCTCAATAAAAATATTACATATAATATTTCGAATTACACGGGAAAGAGTGAAAATAATATTACAAAATTCAAAAAAATATATATCTATAAACTTAATAGAGCACTACAAATAAATTTATCTTGGCCATATTTATAATATAATATTATTAATAATATTATATGATATTAAATATATTATTTTTCTTCCTTTGGATACTGATCATTATCACATGTTGCCTGTACTCCCAACCCAATTTAATGCGTTCAATTAAATGATTATAACATGAATGGTTTTCTTAACAGATGAATAGGCGATCCATCATGGGTTAAGGTTGATTTTGTTCTCCGTGCAGCTGGCGCTAACTTACCAGCCCAAATAGGGTGGACATGTGATTGACAGGGCAGTTATCCACACGACGAGAATCATGAGGAGGGCCAGTCGCTTGGATCGGCGCTTCTTGGAGTACGTCAGTGGTTGTGTGACGGCGAGATACCTGCGAAATATAAAACAAAAACGAAGGTGAAAAAGAGGAAATTATAAAAGCCGGGCCAATAAACGCAACGGAAATGGCCAGAGAAATGCTGGAAAAAAACAAAAGCCAAGCGGACATATTGTTCGCAAAGCCGCAGACGGCTTTCTGGCCAGGCCAAAAGGCACACACAACGCCAGTGGGCGTCGGTGTTTGTCCTGGTTGAGGTTCAGGTCCATGGCTCCATGGCTCAGCTGGATCAGCTCAACTCGGGAGCCACAACACAAAACTTGGAAATGCCATTAAAATGTAATTGAAACTTCCAACAAAAGCAAACGGTGGGATGGCTAAATGGAGGAAATGGGGAAATAGGGAATGGGTGAATGGGAATCCAAGCCCAACCCAATCCTTGCCATTGTGGCGTCGCACACTCAAAGGATATGCACTGGGAATGGCCAGGACAACGGTCATGCGGCAATAAAAACGTCAACAAATAAATTATTTGCACTGTTTTTGCACCTTGCCATGACTTTATCTAAGGACCGAGGACCGTGGACAACGGGCTATGGACTGTGGTCATTGCTATGACATCAACGGCAAATTACGAAATTAGTTGGCCAACTCACCTGTCCAGACTGATGGCGCACAGGCTGAGGATGGAGCCGCTGCAGAGCAGGATGTCCAGCGAGATCCAAATGTCGCACAGTATCCAGCCAAAGCGCCAAGTGCCTGCAAAGAACAAATATTTGTCGCCGTGCTTCAATCGGTTTGTGCACCTGGCCGGGATTAAGGAGGCATTACACTGGCAGATCCTTCAATTTAAACCACTATAAATTCTTCTTTGTATTGTTCAAGTTATGACAAGGAATATTAAACTTTGTATATTCATTTGGCTTCGAAAAGATCACATGTTTGATTGCTTTTTATACATTTATGAAATGCGTTAAATAAGAGATGTTAATTATTAAAGATACATAATTTATTTAAAATTACTAAATTATACAAAATTTTTAACCACTAATGTTGTTATGCTTTATTCAAAATTCTGCTAAAAATATAGATTCCAGAAAAAATTATCAAAGGTTTTCCAGCGAAACCCATAAAACACTCGCACACCACTCACAAGATATTTTGCAATCAAAAATATGTATATTTTGCCAACGGAGAAATTTTATAATTTTCGCTGTGGGATTATTTTAAATCGAAATCGACCAAATGTGCTCCCCCATCGATTTGGGCAAATGTTTACTACCCGAACTTCCACCGGAGGGCTTCGAATAGTAAACACTTGCCCCGATTCCACCTTCCCCGGAAGTGTAAAGCCCCCACAGAGCCATAAATCTTTGGCCATCGATGGGCATGGACAGGCCCTCCGCTGCCATTCTCACCTGTTATGTAGAGCACCACCGATGGAGGCATCACGCAGGTGCCGACCAGCCAGTCGGTGATGGCCAAGTTCATCACGAAACAGTTGGTTACGGTGCGCAGGCGGCGTGTGGTCAGAACGGCGAGGATGACGAGTGTGTTGCCCACCACGGTGACCAGGATGATGACCAGGAAGACGGCCACTGCCAGCGACTTGGGCCACGCCATGCTCACCAGGTACGAGTTCATCGAGGGCACACCCAACTTTCCGGCTCCGGCTCCGGTGGCCATCACATCGCCACCTGGTGCCGCACTGGTCTGGATGAGCAGCAAAGTACCATCGGAGGAGTTCGAGTTACCACTGGCCACAGTGAGGGCTGTTGACAACAATTTGGAGTATGGCAGCATGGCATCCGGATGTTCCAACGCCGCCATGCCGGCGGATAGCTCACTCACTTAGGTTGGACCTTATTCGCACCGTCGGCGACATGAACAAATTGATGATTCTGTGTGGGCGAAACGTAGGTCACTTAATCAAATGGCTGCAAAGGGAAAACTGGGCTAGGTAACGTCGTCCCCAAACGCGCTGGCGTCATTAGAAAAATGCTAGAAAAATGCTAGACCCGGCAACCGGAGCGTCCAGAAGTGCATACAAATAATGAAATTGCCTGCGACCTTACACAATTTCCAATTACGGCCGGACTGTGGCCACATAAATTGCAATAAGTAAGCGTAATTGGCCTTGGACAGCACGCGAAATACACAAAATGGGGCGATAGTAATTAGCGCCCATAAATTATGCCACCGAACATGCATAGACTGCCGACACCAAAACACAGAAAAAATCATTGGAAATTTTAAATGATTCCCAATTAATATGGCCATTTACAATTCAATTTCAGCTCGGAACGGACCAGCCGTTCGAGCAAACTTATATTCGCCCATTCTCGTATTGCTCTGTTTATATCGCTCGAAATAAATAAATCAGCCACATGCTCCACCTCCCAGAGGAATTCCTATGGCCAAAGAATCGGATTTGGAATCGGAATCGAAATCGCTGTGCTGTTGAGGCGACCTTCGATCGGATGACACTTCAGCCGGTCTGCTCCGGCTATCCCACTCCTAAAGTGTCTGCTCGCACGTCCACACCCGTAAGACAAACAGCTTGAGTACTGAGTACTTGGCTACTGAGAGTACGATTTGAATACGGGTACTCAGAAGTGCATCTCTCGAAAACGAGTATCTCACTTTATGTTTATGCACGGTGCAAAATGGTGATATCTAACTAACTATCCACTCGTATTTATACAAGATCAATAGGAATTAGAGTGTATTTACTTTTGGTTACCTACCCAACATCGCTGAGATATGCGCCGCTTTATGTTTGAATTGATTTTATAAATAGATTAAACCGATAAGCCAAGGGGATTAACA
This sequence comes from Drosophila melanogaster, assembly GCF_000001215.4. Lineage (NCBI taxonomy): Eukaryota > Metazoa > Arthropoda > Insecta > Diptera > Drosophilidae > Drosophila > Drosophila melanogaster. The sequence goes on along the minus strand of NT_033777.3, from coordinate 17,738,935 downwards.
CTTAATGAGAATTCTTTTATTAGGTATCTTCATCCCATTAAACACCTAATTTTGCGGTCAGAAATAACACTTTTATAGTTCACTGAAGATGGGAGGATTACTAATAGAGCACCACGCAAAAATAAATAAATATGTTTCACGCTTCACGAAAACTTTATCATTCAAGATTTGGCGCTTTCAGTATTATTTTAAAATAATTTTTAGAATAATAAACACTCTATGCTTAGCACATTTTTTTATAGTTTTTGATATAAGCTACCATTTCGATTTAAGCGCATGGAGTTCAAGCGAATTGGGTTTATTAGGGTCACTGAAATCTGGCTCTTTCGTTCAGTTATTGATTCCATTTCGGAATGGCCATATTCGAATCGATCTTTATGGTTAATTCGATTTGTTTTCCGTGTACACTTGCATGTGCGTTGTTTATAAATAGTTAAGTGATTAGTCTCCGGCTTTGCAAAATGGGCATTCGATGACAATGTACTACCGCCATTTGTTAGCCAACTTATGGGTTATAGGTCACGGCATCGAACAGGATCACTGGATGGGTCGGTGGGTGTTGTTTGGGTGGCTAGGTCAATAGGTGGGTCGGGTCGATGGGCGGGCGGCACGAAAAGTTTCTTATCCACACGCACAGCTGCCGCTGCCGTTGGCACGCGTTGATTACAAACTGACAGTTGGCTGTCGGTAGTCGGAGCGTCCAACCTGAGATGCTGACGATGCTGCTCCACCCGAGCCCCCTTCCCTTTCCACAGCACCATCAGCTTCTCCAGCATTCGCGTAGCCCATTCCCATTCCCATTCCCCGTCCCGCTCTACACGGTGCAGTCAACGTAGCGTATGCGCGATATTTTTTCTCATCTTTTTGTTGTTGCTCTTCTTTTGTGTTGTCGATTAAAGTACACAAATGTCGGCAGGTCGAAAATTCTTTCAATGCCTTACATTTTTTATTTCTTTCGGATTTATTATTTGCTATACTCTGCTATCAAGGGGGTATTGCAAAATAGATTCGAAAAGTAGTGAGACATTTTTGAGTGTGTTTAAAGGTGTATTTCGTCACTAGCTGAGTCGATACTTTAGCTATCTTAGTCTTACCAACTAGTTTTATTAACTTGTTTCTAATAAGGCGGCAAATATTGACATGATTACGTTTCGCTTAAACAAATGATTAAAATGATCTTTAAGAGAAATCTGTACTTTTTAACCCTTTCTTAACGTTTGTAAAGATACATTTGTTTAATAATTTATCTAAGAGGGCATTCGCACTTCGCTCTACCAAACCAGCCTCTCTATCATAATTTTTTTGTATTTATTTTGTTGCTGTTGTTTTATCACGCCGCACACACATTGGCTCGCATTTGTTTGGAAAATATTTAGAAAAATCTGATATAAAATTAAAAATCTGTGTAGTAGTTGGTGGGGAAGGTGGCGAAGGTTGGCGGCCCCAACTGACTAATCGAAGTGCTTAGCCCGCGGATTAAGTGCAAACGTAAACCCAATTGGCTAAATTCAATTTTTTTTTCGCACGACCCGCTATGAATCATCGAATTTGAGCCATTCAGACAACGGGCCCCAAAGTAATGTGTCCATTAAAATCAAAGCAAAAAAGAAAGGTGTACCACGCAGAGGTAACAGCTGCCAATGAACCCGGCGATTCAAGATGAGAGTTGGTTCGTTGGCTCGGTGGTTCGGTGGTTCGTTGGTTCGGTGGTTCAGTGGTTCAGTGGGTGGTGCTATGCTGTTTTGCAGGCAGCGTGGGCGCAGTTACTGCCAGAGTCTCATTAATATGCATTCCGCAATTAACCGGCGTATTTATTTGATTAGTTCACGTCGGGTGAACAGACCAATCCGAGTGTCAGATCGCGGACTTGTTGCACACGGATACACACCAATACAGTCGCACGAAACGCGACAACCTCATTAGCTTAGCTTTTGGCCACAGATAGCGGCTAAAGTTAATTGATAAATTTATCAGTTGATTGCGGCCAGATGTTTGGCCAAGATCAGCAAAGATATACATATAACGTACATTATTGCACACATAATTACACACACTTTTCGCACATTTAGCGTTTCGAGTTCCTACATCACGTTTGCCACGGATTTTCCCGGCCAATGCGCTTTCTTCTTTTTTTTTTCGTTTTTTTTTTGGCTTTTAACTCTGGGCTGCTGGCTTTTTGGACTTTTGCTTTTCGCTGGGTTTTTGCGGCCAAACGCCAGGACGTTCCGTGAGCGACTGAAACTGAAATGCTTGTGGGCCAAATAACGCATTTGGCTAATTTGCCAAACGCGCTGGCTTTCGTGCTCGCTTGTGTGTGTGTGTGTGTGTGTGTGTGGGTGTGCGTGCCACGCTGCTGCCAGTTGATGTTGTGTACACAGAGGGCTCACTGTACAAGTCGTTCGCGTTAATTTTGCTCCTCCTCACTTGTTTTTTACATTCTCTTCTTTTTGAGTACCTCGCTTTGGATAACGTATAAATTATGAATTTTCTTCCAGCTTGTCAGCAGGATTCGTTCTAAGGACCGTGCCCAATAAGCAGCCAGGATTTAGGATGAGATGAACTGGGTTTAGTGCGGAATTAGGAGCGCTTCGTGGGTATATTGGTTTGCATATGCAGATGGTATCAAAATGAATGGGCTTAATTGAATTGATAAGAACAGAACAAATATCGGTTATTGAATAAGTAATTCTATACTTAAAAGGTTATGCAAAAGATGCCAGAGCGCATTCACATCCTGTCTTTCATGTATGTAACTAAAGTAATTAATTACTAAAAATATCAGGTAAAAAAAGGGCTCCATTACCTAGCCAAATTAATGAAAATAGATTTATTTTTTATAGTTATCATAGTTAATAGATTTAAAGAGCCATTACCAAAATAGGAGTAATCCGTTTTTATTTCAATACCAAATGGATATCTTTTGTATGGCTCAAATCTTAAATCTAATCCCAATTATGGTCAAATGGAGTCATTTCAGAGTGCGCGTGTGTGTGTGTGTATTTTGCTGGACATTGACATTCAGTTGAAAAAGGGGCGTGGTGGGTGGGCGTGTTGGCGCACAGAAATCGATCGCGCCCATTTTGGAGCTGTCACTCAAATTAAGCACATTAAAAATCCATAGGGATTTCAACACCCACATGTCACAGTCGCCTTTTGTGCCACTCCCCCAACCCCCACGCCACTTCCGCCCCCGCCACGCCCCTTCCATGTGCAACGGTATTACACACGCACAGTGTCAAGTGACACAGTTGTGTGTGCTCGGCAAACACACACACACACACGCACACTCGCTTAGGCAATGCTAATAAATTTTCGTTTTATGAGCATTTGGCTTTTAATTACCGAACTAAACTTAAACGCCGCACTAGCACAAATATGCGTATCGCAGTGTGTGCGTGGTGTGTGTGTGTGTATGGGTGAGTAGTTTATTTATACAACACGCTTGATTTGGCTTGATTGATCTAGGCATAGTGGGAAGTTGATAGATATGGGGAACCTAGGAGTAAACTAATGCCAATTGTTGTCATAGGCGCACAAGTCGTAAACTTAAATTGTATTTTCCTTCGGAAATTACCGTCATAACTGGTTGAACAGCACAATTTTCCCGCGCTTCACTTGCTCCGTCGCGCATATTGTTCAATTCAATGGAATCCATTGGTTTCCATTTAAACGCCCAGTTGGCCAAACTCTGGCTTGGCTAACTGACAGGAGCAGCAGCACTTATTGGTGGCAACAAAATGGATCTAACAATTTGCTTTGGAAATGCTTCTTTGAAAAAGCTTTTACCAGATTACCAGGATTTCTTGAAACATATATTCATAGGAAGTCCAATAAAGTATGCTTCGTTTTTAATACCCCATCTTTTTCGCCAGAATATAACTAGATAAGAATATAACAAATGTTAAATATCTTTGAAAATACAAACAAGAAAGGAAGTTCGCTTCTGCAAAGCGAAGCTCAAATACCCTACATTAAGAAAAAATAATAATAAATAATAATAATAATAATAAATATAATAAATATAATAATAAATAATAATAATAATAATAAAATACCAAATAAGAATTAAGAGAACTATACTAAATGAAATTATTATTTTAAATATTTTCAATATTTTTCAACTGTTCCTTCCGCAGCTAATTGATATATGATTCGAAACAATTTAAAATCTAAATTATATATTTGAAAAAAGTCGTAATGATCAAAAACATGTAAGGTGTATTTTTTATATATACTAATATTCTTTTTTAGTATTCCTATGCAGCCAAATAATATGGTTACTGGGAAAGTTTCATGGGAAACGGATGAACGGACAGGCATACAGATGGACATTGATATAACTACTCAACTGTTGACACTGATTAAAAATGTTTTTATATGTTAAATACTTCTCCCTTATGCATTGCAGACTCTATACTGAATAAATATTGGATATGTATAGCATTTCCCAATAAAGTGAATCATCTTCCCAGTTTTATAGCAATAAGATCCTGCATATCAAACCGGAAACAGTCACACTCTTTGCCGCAATAAAATGTTAATCTTATATTTTTTATATTAGTGAAAAAGTTTATTTCTAAATTTGGCCTTAAGTCAAGGGGCAGTCAACCGATCGCAGATGCGATGTAAGAGTTCATTTCATTGCACAGATGATGCCGCCGAAGCCTCTCACATCCAAATGGGCATTTGGTAGAAAGAGGCTCCTGTGTGTTATCTTCGCAGTCAACAGCCAATAGCTCCATCAACTGCAAGTGCTCGAAACGGATCGGCATTGGGTCCATTTAGTAGGCGATGCCAGTGAGCTCCAGCCACTTGAAGATGAAGCACTCCTTGAACAACTGCGGTCGCTGCTACATGCGTTGGATAACGCATCCCTTAAAGGAGTTCAGCCTGGCGTCGATTTCGCCCTCCTCCAGCTCGTTGAAGGCATAGATGTCCTGGTAGCACGATGGCGAAATGCACTGTCGGATGCAGTTGATCTTGGCCACGCCCACCGGACTAAGGCCAATGCACTGGGCGTGCTGGTCACAGGTCACCTCCAGTTCGTGGTAAGTGATTTCCTATTTTATTTTTCACCATTTGTTGGGCAAAAAATGGGTAAGTGGTCATGAAAAAAAAATCAATAGGCTTGCGATAACTCACATTTTTGCTGGTCTCCTTGTAAGCATATTCGGGAAAATTAAACGTCGCCGCCTTCGGAAACAGCTTGCCATTCATTCCATGGATCTCCTTGTAGCCATTGACGGAATTAAGCAGAGTTATTGAGCAGACAACGAGGAAAATCGCAGGACGCGTCATTTTCCTTACCCTTCGATTGCTTCGTCCTTTTCAAAGCCAGCTGTTCGCCAGGGCTGACGACTGCACGACTGTCGTGGCATTTTGCACACCTAGATGGCGCCACTAGAAGCCATGTAAAATATGTGTACGATACACGAAGTATAAATACACGATCTGCTATTAATAATCGCTTGTATAATTAAAGACCTGTGTATGGAACAACAGGTCGGCGGGACAGATTAGCAGGACATGTCGGTGGGATAATCCAGCGAGATAGGTCGGGACACAGTTTCGGAGCTCTGCGTTTTGGACTGCGGAGCCACTAGCTGAGTAACGGGTATCTCGATTATAGCGTTTCTTGCTTTAAATTATGTTGCTAGCAATAAAAAATTGAATTTTAATGAAAGGGAAACGGAAACTACAAATTTACATCAATATACACAATTTTAATGCGTTTTTAAATTGTTTTTTTTTTTTTCAATGTTTTTCATATATTTCAACAGAACATTTGAACATTTAGAGTTTTAAATGTGTACATCTAAACATTTAATACCATTCAATGGGAAACCACTTAGTTGTTATCCGGGGACAAGCTCCTTCCTTCAAGCAATATTTCTCTTAGCTAAAATATACTTAGGAGTTAACACTTAATTATGACAAGATAACGTAATTAAACTTATGGCTGTTAAATATCATTAATCGTGGGATGCTAGCAATACTGCAACAGATAGCAAATCATGAAGAGAGCGTTAACTAATAGTACACGTATGTATGTATTACATATATGTATCATATATCACAACGGGGTGGGAAGAGGTGAGTTCACAATACCCGGGTTCGGTTTAAACATAATCCTCGCTGTTCTTCAGCATTTTCTGCGTCTCAGCGCCCATCACAGTCTGCATTTTGCACGTGAGTGAGCTGTGCCTCTGAATGGAGCCGTGGATTGTAAATCTGGTGGTGGCTTGGCCGGAAAGGCTATCCTTGTACTTCAGAGCGCTCTGCTGGCACAGGCCCAATCTGGAAAGAATGCAAAGTTGGTATGAATTTTGATCTGCTTTACCACGATGGCCGTCTTATCGTCTTACTTGGACAACAAGGTGAACAGATCCTGGCGATACTGGGACGTCAATATGGCATACAGATAGGGATCCGCGCAGGAATTCAAGGGATAGAAGAAGACTAGCAATATCTTCGACTTGGTAACATTAATCAGTGGGTATCCGGCCAACGCGGTGAGTCCAAAGAAAGCAATAGGCGACCAGCACGCAAAGTTTGTAAAGACCTACAGGAAGTTAGTAGTAGTAGTAGAAGAAGTTTACATCCTTACAGTTGCAGTTTGGAAGTCTACTCACCAAAAGGGCCATCTTCTTGGCAACGCTCAACTCGCCCGGGCTATTCTGGTGGGCCTGCCGTGTCTCGCGACCCAAGGACAAATAGATCTGGGCATAGCAGACGGCTATGATGGAGAAGGCCACTCCGTTGGAGCCCAGAATGGCAATCAGGTAAATGGTGTCGTACACATCGCGATTTTCCATCGGAAGGCAAATGCTGCAATGAACGAGGGCCGAGCATTTGAACCACAAAGCTCGGGCAGAATGACATATTTACTTGCTCACCTCGTCGACGAATAATTACTTATGCCAAACAGGGGCAGCGAGGACATAAGCATCGAGTAAATCCAGCCGCCCAGCATGATGAGCGCTGCAGGACGCAACTTGATGCGATGGTTCAGGTACATGGCCTGCGTGATTGCCAGCCAGCGCTCGATGGTAATCACGGTCAGCGTGAACACCGACAAATGACTGGCGAACACGGTGAGAAAGCCGGCTACTTTGCAGCCAAGCCCTGCGGGAAAATGGAGAAGACATTGTAAGCTAAATCCATGCCGGCACCACAAAATCAGCTGCACCACCCACCGTACTGCCAATCGTAGGCGAAATTGAAATACTCCCCCATGGAATGCGCATCGATGCAGGCCACCAGCAGCAGATAGAGGCCCAAGCACAGGTCGGCGAAGGCCAGGTGGCACATCAGAAATCGCGGCACCGGCGTCGACTCCGGCCTGGAAAGGTAAGAGATTATAGGCACTTTAACAAACTAGTTTAAAGCAGTAAAAAGCATTCGTCGTAGGGTGAACCCTTGAAATTGTTAGACCCTCAGTTTCTCTGAGTGCCTTTGGCCAAATGGGAATGTAACGACTTACCTAATCGATAGTATTACTGTCAGCACAGCCACGTTGCCCACGACGGCCAGAGCCACCACAATCCAGACGGAAATACGCAGCCATTGATAGCCCATTACATCCTCGCAAGGATTTAGATCATTGGGCATGGGATAGCATTCAATATTGGGTTTTCTGCAGGGAATAATATCTCCTATTAGTACCGGACGTTGCTAAATGAAGAGAATATTAATTCACCTGAAAGTAAAATTGCCGCAAAGTTCGGCCGAGGAGTCATCACCCGGATTCAGGATGATCTTTTCGTGAAAAGTGCCCTTGTTCATGGTGTCATCGGCCATGTAATCGAAGGAAGCGAAAGTGATGGGGGTTATATCTGTTGCTGAGTCGTCGGTGCCACCGAAAGAACCAAAATCTTCTGGCATATTGAAGGGGTTATCCAAGGTTGATCTCTCCTTTCGCGTTCCGGAGTCACTTTTGCACTGCTTCCGCCATTTCTCAATCTCCAGCATCCGCTGGGCGTGTCGCTGAGGATCGTGCCGAGATGGAAACTGGAAGGCGCAGCAGTGGAAGGAGTGGGTGAGATAGGCCCTCTGCAGATTCTATAAAAAAAACGCAACTTTGGGCTTAAATTATTTGGTAGAAAGTGACTTTTACTCACCCGGAAGTTGTAGATGGATGGTATGGTCTTTAAAGTGTGGGTGTTCTGAATGTACAACGCTTCGATGTTCTGAAGTCCGGCAGAAGGAAGGCCAACTAACGAGGTGCTGGAGAGATCGCTATGGAGATACAAATACAAAGGGTTAAATCTTGCGAATGCAATAAAGATACAATTTCCAAGCTTACAGTTCAGTTATGTCTATGATGCCATCGAATGCGTTGGGATGCATCATTTGCAGTTTTTTGTTTTCCTTCAGCGATCTAAAAAGCCACATGATTAATAACTATTTACTATTTGAAATTGGGTTAAACTTGCAGTTTGGCTATCTTGGAGCCGAAGAAAGCGGAGTCATCAACGTAGCTTATTTCATTGTTTGTCAAAATTCTGCAAAGATTAGAGCTCTTCAGAGATTACTTGAATGTGTGGCAATAAACCATTTATACGTACAATTGGGCAGTCTTTACTTTTATAGATTTACTGTCTATCCGAGTGATTTGATTGTTATCGAGATCTCTGCGGAAAAAATAGGGTACATATTAGTACCACAAAGGGTAAGCTGGGTTTTGCTACTCACATCATTTGCAGAATATTATGAGGTGGCAGGTGGCCCAAGTCAGGAACTCTGGTCAGGCCACTATTTATGATTCGTCTGTGGGAGTAAAGTGACACTATTGTTAGACTGTGTTAACTTCATGAGCACACCCACATCCTTCCCGCAGCAGGATTAATTAAAATATTGTGTAATAAAGTTTAAAGTAAATAGTTCTACATTTGTATTTTGCCGTTAGCGCAGAGCAATTAAATCGAATATTTATTTCTGCATGATGGACAAATAAATTTTTCTACCATGTTCATTAAATTGCATTTTTTTTTTTAGCCAGAATGCTTTTGAGGAATGCTCGACATAGCAGACAATTTAGGCAACATATTGAAGTAGGAATGCGCACAAATCCGCGTAGATGGGCATTGAGTGCTATTTTTACCGATGACACAACATATTCCCCATCTTCTGGCCGAAAAAAAAAACCACACAGCTGTGTGTGCTTATTAACTTGGCCGCCACCCTACGAAGGCCCCATGATGAATGCCCCACAGATGGGGCATCTAGAGCTAGATTTGGACTCACATAATGTCCACGGTGTCCGAAATGCCAAGGAATACGTCCTTCGAGAGGAAAGTCAGCTTGGGTGCGTTGGTGATGTAGCTGAAAGGATAATAAAGGGTAATAAGTGAGTCAGTCAGTCGGTCGGTCGCTTGAAGCCGCCACTTAAAATCAAGCCTTACATTGTTCGCAATAGGGTTAAATTAGCAAAAGCGCCATCCTGTATCAGTTCCAGCTGCAGGCAGTCGGTGAAGGCCCTGCCAAGCCAAAGGACGATTAGTAAACGCATGGAATGAGGATATGGATATGTCGGTGGATATGTCTATCCATCGCAATATAACTCACACATCCAGCAACGTGGATCCGTAGACCTTCAGCCCCGTGTGGCGTAGGCGTGGCAGCCCCGCCGATGCGATAGTTAGACGCTGTATGGGCAGCGTCAGGGTTTGCGGTACGCGATTCAGTCCATCGCCCTCGCAGCGGCACTCCACCTCCTCCGCCTGCGGAAATAGTGGAATATGTTTTTATCCAGGTGCGTGGGAGTCGTGCAGTTGGGAAAGTAATAAATAATATAGCCAGCAGTGTTAACCTCATATTTCAACCTAGTTTCCTAGTATAATTCTAAAAATAAATGCGCAGGCCTTTCACTTACAACGACCTGCTATCGATGGCGACCCTTTGACATTCTGTGATCTTGAACTTTGGCTGTTAGTAGTTATTAATAAAGTTAGTGGGTAACTTCATTTTAGTCAAAATCACAACTAAAACTCAATGAACGTCGGTGGAAAATGCCATGTTGGCTGTTTGACTACTTCAATTAACTGACATTCGGAACTTAAAGGCTTAAAGTTGCTGTGGACACTCAACTAAAACAGGAGCCAACGGATCTGCCTTCTAGTTTCACTGTTTACCCAACCTTCAAGTTCTGCAGTTGACTTTGGAGGCCGCTGGCATAGCTGGTAAACATATAGAATTAAGTAGAAAGTGTGCGTCTATCAGTCACTTACTTGATTACTTGCATTCCAGCAACAACACTTCCAGGCGGACCGTGGCATCGTCGCGGTCAGGGGCGTGTCCGTCGATTGAGCCAGCGATACGGCCGTGAGATTGGGGTAGACATCGAATCCGTGGTGGATGTCGTGACAGTTGTTGGCACTCAGCGCCCCCCCGACGGCACTAGTGGCGTATACGAAATGCCGGCCACTCAGCGACGTTAGCAGCAGATGGTGGAGAAGCAGGCGGCACTGGAACTCGAATGACAGACACTTCAGGCCCTTCCTCGGACGGTAAGTGGTACCCATCCGCTGGGACAGACTCGGGTGCTTTTCCATGGCTCTCACTGTCTTTTCCGTCCAGCGATCCTAGGTACATAATGTTCGGCTCATTTCCTCTGCAAATATCCGTAGCCGTAAACACTTCTAATTAGTTTTGGATGCGCGTCTGCATCTTGTAGCCGTAGCCTGTGCGGAACGAAATGGGAACGACCAGGAGCCGTTTCAGTGAGTGTCTAATGAAGCCATCAAGCTGATGATAAAGTTAAATAGCATCGAGCAAACAATTCACTGCCATCCCTGCTGATCCGCAGATATTTGGCATGTCGCGAATTGGACGGTCACGTTGTGAGGCGCGGACGCGTGTTTGATTGATTTTCAAAACCGTACAAAAGCCAGCGACAAATCGAATAAATTGAAATCAGTTGCGAACAGCAGCCAGCAAATTTCTTGGGCAAGCAATTACAGTGAAGCCCATGGGCAAGGAAATATGGTCGAGAGGACACTGACTTACTTGGCTAAAAGGGGCTGGCAAACAGAAGTTGAGCAAATATCGAATGGAGTTCGTTAATTAACATATGCTATATGCAGGCATAAAGCTCATATTTAATCCATGGTATTATTTTTAGACACCAGTATGCGTAAATATTTCGGGTCACGTTTTTTTGGGGGCCTATAAAATTTCATTTCTCTGTTTTATTGCTTAATTTTAGTTCTCGCCCGCTAATTGAAACATTCAGTTTTGTGTAATTAGTGCTGCCATAAACCCAGATTGGCTGGGAGCTCAGTTTTCGGTGGATATATCCCCATATAGCCCATATCCCAGAACCACAACTATTTCTGTTTGAATTCTGGCCGCTTATCAGAAACCTCAAAGAATGCCGACAGCTGTGCGCCATGTTTCAACCATGTTTCTTAATTAGCCAATATTTGTTCTGGCATGTGCTCCAGCTAGCTTTATGGCGTCGATCTTTCGCCCGGAATGCACAATCTGGCTATAACTCTGGCCCTCCGTTAAAGGTAGAATTCCGAGTTAATTAGCACCTACGGCTGGGCGACCTCCGGCGGAATGCGAAAGTTACCGTGAACCTCTGCCGGAATTCAATGGCAATCGTTGGCCATGAAGCAGATAATAGGCAACCGATTTTCCAATGGCAGTTGGACACAAAAAAAAAATCATCACGAAAATCCAAATATGTGACGCACATTGCTTAGAAAATGATAGAAAAAAAATCATTTGAATATACAAAATCTATCATTGGGCCATCGGACAAAGCCAAGAAAATGAGTTAAATCAATTATTTACACAATATTTCGCTTGATTGGCAGCTCTGGCTGATTATTTGTATTTCGAATCAACACCGAATAGTTAGCAGCCGTTCAATTGGATTAAATCCACTCTGACGACTCTTGCATTCCATTTAACTAATTCCCCTTTGAATGGCGGACACCAAGTTGGAGTAATTAAACCAGGCGGACACGATTAAGTGGGAGGAACGCCAAAGATTCTGGTCCAGTGAACGCAATGCTCTCATATTTGGACCCTAAAAAAAAACGGTTATGGTGTCGTTTTTAACGAATTATTGTTAATTGCCGCATTAACAACATGGTAAAACAAGTCAGTTTGAGTTTATTAGGCGCAAGTCGCAATATTGTTCATATAAATCAAATTAGAATGTTCTAGTTCAGTGGCCAGAAAAGCTTCAATTTTTACCTACCTACCTAATTGCTCTGTTATTTCTTATGCACTTTTCACGAGAAAAGGAGAAAACAGATACGCATTTGTTTTATAAATCAAATTAGCTTTTGCCAGTTGGCTGACCGCAAAAACTCGTGTGTGTGTGTCTCCAAGCCAACAAAGTGCATTTTAATTTGTTTTAAAATTGTATTTTGTGCGTTTAGAAAGCGCATGGCCGTTTCTATCTATCCAGTCAAAGAAATCTCTCTGATTTTTGAAGTCTATTAGCATGGACTTATTAGCAGGTATGCGGTAACCACATCACAAAATCCGTACGTTTCTATCGAATCTCAGATCATCTCACAAACGAATGGGCTCTGGACTGCACATTTCTAGGTGAGCTAAAGCAACACCATTAGGGCGATTACTTTTGCGGATTGTGGAATACAATTGGTGATTTGTTTCGCACCCGTGAGTTTAATTAGCAATTGCCGCACACAATCAGTACACAGGCACACATAGATTAGTTGCCCGTGTTTATGGCTAATCGCCACTAAAATCAAGAATCAATTTTGGGCAAAATGAAAATTGATAACTTTATGGCCTGGTTTTTCAGCAAACACACACAACACATCAAAGGAGAGATCGTGGGACTAACAATTTTTTCGACCATCACATGAGCGTATAAACTCTGAATTATAATGGATTTTCCGAAAGATTATTTCACACACACGCCTTTTTCTAACGAATCGAAAGGGTCCGTTCTTGGACATGTTGCTCACCGGAAGCGTAAATATCCCAGGTATTTTGCAGTTGTCTTCGTCCGAACTGAAGTGCACCTGTTGCAAGGGATTACGCCCAGGCCACAACCGGAAACCAGCGATGCACGAACTGCTCCAAGTAGTAGTACTGTGAAGTAGAACGACAAACTGAACTGCCGAGGCACCGAACGCGAACAACCGAGCAGCTCCAGCAGCTATGGCGGAATGAGAGCTCCAGCGCTGTCCGAGCGACGAGCAGCCAGCGACGACGGAGCCCAACAACACATCTGCTCCAGCTTTGCGTGTGTTGCGTGCATTGTTGCCGTTGCGGTCGGTACAGGTAAAAGCTTTCGCAGTTGTACGCCCCCAGCACATACACTTGTTGAGCTCCCTTGTGGTCAGCGCCTTGGGAGCCTTGATTGTAACGTCTTTGGGCCAATTGTCGCCTTGGGGCGGCCTGCAAAAAAAGGTTCATAGAGCGGTGCCAACTGCAGGGATTTATATAGTTTTTGTCGTATTACAAAATATTTAATTAAATCAATGAAAATATATAAAATAAATGCGCCAGTGAAGTATGGAATGGAAAGTTTCTAGCCCGAGGAGTCCTGCACAGCACATTCGTAGTGCGATTCCAAGGACACAATTACAATTAACAGTTTAAACGGTAATGGGATACTTCAAATTAATTAATTGGAGCGATGCATGAAAACGATACAAGAAATATGTGTGTAAGCACCATGAAAGCCCCTAGGGAAATTTGGCACTCATATATAAGTAGTTCTTCTTTAATTTAGAATTTCCAACAAATTTCGTATGTTCCTGATTGGTTAAAGGTATAGATATACTTTTCCATGAATAGGAATGAATACTAAACCTGATTACAATCACATTTTCCCTCTCCCATTTCCCATTCAAATCCGAGAAGAGCAGGCACTTTTCTATCTGCCAAAGCTATCTGTGCAGTAAAGGTGATAAATCATACATAGTTCCCAGCAACTCAGGCCGGCAGCTACATAAGACCTTCGTACCAAATCCAAAACGAAAACCCATTTTTCGCTCCGTTTCGATTCGAACCGTATTCCAGTCCGCCCAGATGGATATGAACTACCAGTACAAGAAGGACCACTCGTTCGACAAGCGCCGCAACGAAGGCGACAAGATCCGGCGCAAGTATCCGGACCGTGTGCCCGTCATCGTGGAAAAGGCGCCGAAGACGCGTTACGCGGAGCTGGACAAGAAGAAGTACCTGGTGCCGGCGGACCTGACAGTGGGCCAGTTCTACTTTCTCATCCGCAAGCGTATCAATCTGCGTCCCGACGACGCCCTCTTCTTCTTCGTAAACAATGTGATCCCACCGACATCGGCCACCATGGGTGCACTGTACCAGGAGCACTTCGACAAGGACTACTTCCTCTACATTTCCTATACCGATGAGAACGTCTATGGACGGCAGTAGACGCGGGCTTGACTCGCGTAATCGTTTTGGCGGTCGGTTGAGTTTCAATTGTCATTTTTTGCCATTGGCACTACTCGCTCAATAAAGAATGACTGCTCCTAGCCAGCTAACCAGAAGCAGACAACGTCGTCATCACATGGCACATGCTGGGCTAAACAATAATTATCGCAGTATGTGCTTCCCCCGCGTTGGAAGTGGGTGCATAGCATCCGCTAATCCCTTGCCCCTGGTCTTGCCGCAAAAAGTTAATTGAAGCGCTCGAAAAAACATTTAGTGGACTCACTGCTTCGGCTTAATTATAATTCACATATTCGATAGCCGTATGGTTTGCTTAAGTTCACTAATTGATGAAAATATGAGACATAAAACCAGTTTAAATCGGGCAAAAGTGTGCTCCAAAGGCGTGCAATAAGATTCAACAAGTTGGTTTATGTGTCGCATGAAGCCAAGTCCAATGTGGTGAGACAAACTTGTTGACACCGTGTCCATGGATTAGCGAAGGAAATTTTTATATCATAATTTCGAATTGATTTTATTTCTGTTTTATTCCGTCAGACACCCACCCACAACTTCCAAACCCTTTGATATACAGCTTTTGTTTATCAAACTAATCTACATGGGCTGTATTCTTCGAAAACTTCCAGATGGTTATATGGAAAAAGTAAATATAAATATATGGGTTCACAAATAAATTCGATCTCCCTCGCGTTTAAAAATTGGAAAGTTCAATAATCAAATTGATTATATTTCAAATGAAGAAGTTGTTCATTTGACAGAGATTACAAACTGCGTATATTAGATTAGTTCACATGACTTACGTGAAGATTGTAAAAATAGAAGCTCAAATAATGAATATCTAAGGTTAAACAAGACTTCACAGATACATGTCGACACACAATTCACTGTGAAATGGAGCGGAATTGATATAGACGTTTAATAATATTCTGTTATACATTTTAATTTAGCTTGAAATTTGCATATCATGTTATTTACGAATGCGAACAGCTACTAATTGACTAGATAATCCAAAGCGATTCCATGCCAGAAACAAACATATCACTGTGGACGACAGTCCACGTAGTGACGAACCACTATATACTATATATCTCCTGTTATTGTACGATCATAACGAGTGCTATGGGCTGAAAAGAAACTCAAATACTAATGGTATTGCTTACCAAGACTTTTTATATGACACAGAAGAAGCTTGCAAATTTGTGATAATACACATGAAAGGAAAAAATAAAAAATAACACCCACAATAAACATCAAAAAACGCCCGAAATTTTCAAATTGAAAACCGTTATTTTAAAATACCAAAATATTTTTTTCTATTCAAATCAATGGCCAAGAAAAATGTCTTCTTTTTCATTTGCTAGCGGATATTTCGAAAACACATTTCCATAAAATGATAAAACGTTTAAATGATAAAATTTAATGAGATGCCGAAAATAAATGACATCTTCTGGGTTATTTGGTATTTGTATTTGTCACCCAATCAACAATGTAACACCACAAAAGGACAAAAGGGCCTCAAGAGGAGCGGAGAGAGAGTTGCAGCTCAAAACATTCATTGGAACAAAGAAATTTACGCTTAATTAGCAATGAAAATCAGCTTAATTGATCGCAGTTTTATTTTGGTTTCTGTGTTAAGCCGCAGTTACATAAAACGGGGATATACAATTCGGCAGCACATTCGCATATATAAATACAGTTTAAAATATCCATAAATAAATTAAAAGTGGATGCAAAAAAAGTGCCTCAAGCACGCCATGCCTCCAAGTTAACAGAAGGCAGGTTGGGATCATCACAGCCAATCATTTGGTTGCTATAAAGAAATAAGTTAAAGGAACTGCACAGCTTAAGTTGCACACTCCACTTACCCGGGATGATCAGCACGTACGAATGCAGCCAATGGCACAGCTTGGAGCGTAAGGCGATCGGAGTTGTCACACAGGAGTCGGGCCAACGTTACCTTGCGAATTTCCTGCAGCTGCAGAGGGTTGAATGCGCCAGGATTGATACCATTGTCGTACTCATAGTAGTAGCGATCGCCCTGCTTGAAGCGTGCAAACTGATCGGCTATGATCTCAGCAAAGGTCACTCCCACTACACCACCCTCGACTGCCTTCTCCAGAAGGCCACCCACCCAGAGGTCAATGTCATCGGGTGTACGGTAAACGCGCGACAGCTTCTGGGCAATCTATTACATAAGAATTAGTTGACTACAGTCGAGAGCTATTGCCCAAGTACTCACTTCAATTGGGAACTGCTCAAAGCTATGCAGTTTGGGTGCACCCATCAATTCCAAGTAATCGTTGTAGCTACGCAGACCCTGGTCGCGTCCTCGCTGAATGTTAATGGCAGCTAGATCCAGGCCAAACGGATTGTCCCCGCGAAACAGAAAGCGACTGAGCTGCTCAAGGTTGAAGCGATTAGCAAACCACGTGAATTTAGTTAATTAAGGTTAATCCCTACTCCCTGGCTGATTGAGCTGTCCACCTGCTGCATGGGTTGGCTGTATAGAGTGCGCAGCATGTCGTCGTAAAACTCGCGCTTGCGCATCCGTGAAGGATTGAACATCACATCTGGTATATTGACCACTTCATCGATGCGACCATGTTCCTGGCGGATTTGGAACTTACCATCAACACTTAAATCGGACATATAAATTAAAATTATATTTTCGTTTGCAGTAATCAAATATTTCTTACCTGGAATGGCCCATGCGATAGGCAGCGCCCGAGAATTCGTTTGTGATAGCTGGATTCACATTAACATTGTAGTCATGGGAATAGCCCTGGTGAAGCGGCACCAAACGGAAGCGCTTCATCTGTTGTGGTCCTATTATAATGGGCAAGAACTCGTTGTAGGTGATATGCTGCATCTCGGCAATGACGATGCGTCGAGCTTCCTGGAAAAGCGTTTCATCGCTGGCTGACGGATTTAGTTCGTGTAGTGCACCGGCTACACGGTTGTGCTCTCGGGCAAGCAGAATTTGAAGGGTGATCAGGGATATGATCTGGTTTGTTCGGCCATCTCCTAAATGTAGAAGGAAAAAGAACCGCATCAGCAATAATGGAAGTAAGAGCAGTGAATAACACCTAATCGTGTTAAATATGTTATTAAAGAATTAATAATAAGAAACACATTGCTTAATAGTGATTTACCCGAATGGAAACAGGACTTTCCGGCTTCCTCACTGGGACATGCCTTCTTGTCGTTTGTCAAGGGCAGCAGATCACGACCAAAATCATTCATCATTCGCAATCGGCCCCCGCGGAAGGCTCTTAAACTACGAGATGCTTCATCACTCGATCCATAGACCGGCGAGGCGTCCACAAAGTGTGTCACCTTGGTCAGCTGTTTGCCGTAACTGAGTTGGCAGTCGGGACTAGGCACCAAAGACAATCTAACAAAGTTCAAACAACGCACTCCAAAAGCTGAAAAGAACTCATCATCCGGCTCAACGTGGATCGGCATGCAGGCAAAATGGCTTTGCTGAGGACTGAGAGCTACTTTTCCTTCGGGGGAACAGCATTGCACCAGGCTGCCATCCTCGAGCCGGATTGAAGAAGTTTGTGAAATGTCATGAGCCTGGAAAATGAATATATTAACTTTATTTATTAACCAAAGAACTAGTTTATTGGCCCCCCACCCATATGTATAGATCCATGTGATTTCTTTATTAAGCTTTCACTAATAGGTGGCTTTTACTTGATTACTTACCAAGACTTGTCCAAACTGCATCACCATAAGATTGTACTTAGGATGAGGACGATCAACGTCCGAGAGCAGAGTTCGTGAGATTTTACGGGCGCCCAACAGCGGAGTGCCGTCAGAAGAGTGAGCACGCGGTGTCCAGATACCATCTTCATAGGCGGGGGGCAGCATGCGCTCCATCGGTTGACCAGCAGCACCCCACAGAGATCTCTGTGGTTCTGGATTATTGCAAGTGCCGTCCATGCTGCGATAAACAGACCGAATATTGCCGCAAACTGGGGGCGGTTGGCAATGGTGTGCCAGCGGAGTCTCAGTGAACTTGATGGGCACATTGTTGGTGATGAAATCTTCTACGGGCACCTGCTCCTTCTTCCCAAACAACTGGGTGGTCATCACTTGTTCAATGGCACTGTTCGATATGGCGAAGTTGTGAAGGTCATCCTTGGCCGTCGAGTGGAAAACCAGGCCATGGGCAAAATCGGGAAAGCCACGGCGCACCGGAATCTGCGCAACTCCATGCATCAAGTGCTCGAAATTGCGACGCGCCTCATCCAAAACTGCGGGTGACAGAATGGTGGGAAATCCGGATCGACGCTCCTTGGGAGAGGTCTCCGGCTTGGGAGCAGTGTGATTCTGTCCAGTCTCGCAGCAGTAGCCGAATTTTCCAGCCGGGAGATCGCAAATTTGGGGCTTTTCATGGCTTTCCATGCGAACGTGGGCGGGACACTGGATTTGGGGCACGCATCTTATACCATCGCTGCAGGGAAGGCATTTTTTCAGCAGACCACTGGTAGCTACACAGAAAGACCAAATTTGTACAATTTACGAAATAAAAATAACCATAAAAATATAATTTTAAAATTGAAGAAACAATTATACTTTTATATTATATTGTATTTAATTTTACAAAAATTTGATTTTGTTAATTATGTAAATATGAAAGTTTTTTATGCAGTTGTTTTCAGTGTAGAGCGATTAACCGTAACTTATATTCACAGAGAGCGGACAAGAACACTTTCACCCTTTACGCCATTTTGAAATTGCCGAGATATTCAATTTATATCACTAAACGTACATATGTAACCAACCTTTTTCGGGTTTCTTAGAAGATTCAGTGGAAGTGGCCAGAGGTGCAGGAGTCTGCAAATCAGGAACTTCATCAAAACGATTTTGGCGCACAGAAAATGCTGCCGCCTGCAACTCGCTCAGTTGCGTCACAATAAGTAGCAACAAAATAAATAAAATGCGACTCATTATGCGTTTAATGAAACATTTGTTGGCTTATACTTAAAAAAGAATCGACAAGCTCAACCTAATCGTGTTAAATTGAACTTAAAATGCCGCCATTTTGCACTCGATACCAGGAATGCTCGATATCACAGCAAGTCGAAAGCAGTGTACTGTAATTCTCGTACGTGTGCTGTTAATGTCAGTAACATTTTACTGTTAAGCGCAACTTCTCTTATTAGCAAATTGTGCAAGCAGTTCAAAAAATAAAAATGTTCAATATAGAATTTCATTAATATTATAAAAAAATAAACAAATATTTTTTTAGTTGATATCCTTGGCAAAAAATATTTTTAAAACCTATGAGTAAAAATCCGGAAGCCAGTAAATCGAAAACCTAGTGTTCTACCAAAATAAATTTAATAAATTTTAACAATGTTTGTGACAATGATCAATGCATAGGGCGACTATTGATATTTAGAGTTTCACAAAAATTAAAATGTATTGCATCAATTAAAATTAATAAAAGAATTTGTTTTTGTGGATTAATTACGTTGATGTTGTTTACGTCTATTTTAAAATTGCTTATGCCGGTAGTTTTGTATGGAATCGATAATAAGCAAACCAAAAATCACGAATATATCGATGTTTAAACTCGCTGTAGTTGCATAGTTCTGCCACTCTAAATTCAAGTGGTTTGTTAACGGGGGTATAAACTTTCAAAATTGTATTTACTCTCTTATAACTTACCAAAATTTTATTATTATTATATTATTGCAATTATTGCAATTTTGCAATTTACCTTAAAAACTTTAAATTGACGTATTTCTAAAACGAAAGCGCTGGCCACGAATAAGGCTTTCTAGTTTTTATAACTTTTACATCTTCACAAACTTTTACGTGCTTTTATTCGAAAAAAATGGAAAATTTTAGCACGCCGTTTAATTTGAGTTAAGTTTCCGTTTAAAATACCGCAATAAAGATGGCGTCCCAGAGTAGCGAGAAATCGATATCGATGCCAACTCATTTTTGCGTCACACTCAAATATCGCTAATTCGCCAGCTATTGATTACCATATATATTTAAAAAGCGAACCAGAACGTAAAATAAATATTCATTGAAGTCCAATAAATAAAAATAGTATAAAATATGGATAAAGCGATAAAATTTCGTGCTAGAGCTATCGGGGGCTATCGAAACGAGCACCGATAATGTATCGCAGTGCCAAATACTCGTACGTATCGATACTATCGTGCGTGCTACCCGCTCTAATCTTGTACAGGCTCGCTTCTTCGTCATGCTGCGAATTTGTTCGAAAAATAAGTGAAATACAGCGCATTAATAGTGAAAAGTATGTGCAGCCTGTGCAGGGCCCAACTGGCGATTAGCCGCGTGTGATTGTGGCCGCCGTATCAGCGTTTTGGCAGCGCCCAGCCTGGCGAAAAACCATCGAAAAAAAGAAGAGAAAAGAACGCCAGGCGCAGACAGACAAGACTTGCATACACTACTACTTGAATCGTTTCATTTCGTTCCGTTCGTATACCGAGTTTGCTGCCCTGTCCCTGTCTTCTCACGCGAGTTCGTTTTTAGTATATATAGCCAGTCTGTGGACGGTCGTCAATGCGTGAATATTCTTCTATGTGTAAGTGGTGTGCGTGTATGTAGATTTCTGGTTAAGAAAAGCCCCAAAAACCAAAGCGCCCCGCAAAATATATATTGAGTCTTCTTGGCCCAACAACAAATCTGCCGCCGGACTTTCGCCCGAGGGCGAGTGAAAAATTCAGTTTCTCTCCTCT
This sequence comes from Drosophila melanogaster, assembly GCF_000001215.4. Lineage (NCBI taxonomy): Eukaryota > Metazoa > Arthropoda > Insecta > Diptera > Drosophilidae > Drosophila > Drosophila melanogaster. The sequence goes on along the minus strand of NT_033777.3, from coordinate 17,717,801 downwards.
CGACGATGCACTTTGGAGGCTGTGTGAGTGTGTGTGCGAGTGAGTGCGTGTGTGTATACATATGCAAATGATTGGATGTCGAATCCTTGCATCATCATCATCTTCATAAACACTTGGCGAAAAACCGCAGGAAAACGCAAGCAGCCGAACAAAAAAAGAGAGCCTCTCAAGACAACGGCAGCGGCCAAAAGTGAACGCGCAACAAACGCGGCCAAGCAGGCGCGGCAATTATTTATAAATCTTAAGCGTTAGCCCCCCTCTCTCTCCCACTCACGAAAAGAAAATAAGTTAAACAATTGTGAGATGATGCCCCCTCGTCCATTCCATTCCAGTGCTGTGTAAACGCGAAAAATCGGCATAGAAAATAATTACGAAAAAATCATTACTGTGCTGCCCGTTTCATTCGTTTCACACAGAAACTAATAAAGCGAGCAAGGGAGAGAGTGAGCGAGCGAGCGAGAGCGCCATATGCCTTCAGCCTGGATGGCGAGCAAGTGCAAGTGAGACGGAAAGGGATACGGCGTGTGCGTGTATAGCCGCCAAATGTGAAAAGAGAGAGCGAGAGCGCCAACGAGAGTGGATGCGCTCAAACTGCGAGAGCGGTTGCGGCAGGGTTGTCAACGCACTACGATTTGCCCACCGTACGCGGCGGAAAATAAATTGTTGTGGTATTGGTGCTGCCTGTTCGAGTGAGCATGTGTGTGCGTGTGTTAGTAGCGGACTTTTCAATACACAACAGCCCACGAACGAGTACAAATTATTTATGTTTAACCCGCTCGATTTAGGCCCAGTGATATAGGACTGCCCCCTTTAATAAGCCAGACCCCCTTTGCCAAATGCTAATCCCCCGTTTTTGATAACTTGCAGCTAACATAACCTCAAACTCGCCGCTGCAGTCGTCGTCATCATCAGCGTCAGCGTTGTTGTTGTTGGTGGTTACCGGTGTTCCATCAGTAGCCGCCACACATCTGGGAAAATCCGATCCGGAAAATCTGGGAGATCGGGAGCAGCGCAGCCAGAAGCCGATGAGCAGCCATGAATGAGAAAATAAAGTCGCCGCAAACACAGCAGCAGCAGCAAGGTGGCGCTCCCGCCCCTGCTGCCACGCCCCCATCGGCTGGAGCGGCTCCTGGTGCCGCTACACCGCCAACCTCGGGCCCGCCCACACCCAACAACAACAGCAACAACGGTAGCGATCCCAGCATCCAGCAGCAACAACAAAATGTTGCCCCACATCCATACGGCGCACCACCGCCCCCAGGATCTGGTCCTGGAGGACCACCAGGACCGGACCCAGCTGCAGTCATGCACTATCATCATCTGCACCAGCAGCAACAGCAGCATCCGCCACCACCCCATATGCAGCAACAGCAGCACCACGGCGGACCTGCACCACCACCGCCCGGAGGAGCACCTGAGCATGCGCCCGGTGTCAAGGAGGAGTACACTCACTTGCCGCCGCCTCATCCACATCCGGCGTATGGTCGCTACCACGCCGATCCCAACATGGATCCATATCGCTATGGCCAGCCGCTGCCAGGTGGAAAGCCTCCACAACAACAACAGCCACATCCTCAACAGCAACCCCCGCAGCAACCGGGGCCCGGTGGCTCACCTAATCGTCCGCCCCAGCAGCGCTACATACCCGGTCAGCCTCCGCAGGGACCCACGCCAACGTTAAACTCTCTGCTTCAGTCCTCGAATCCGCCGCCTCCGCCGCAGCATCGCTACGCCAACACCTACGATCCCCAGCAGGCGGCCGCTTCGGCGGCAGCGGCAGCGGCGGCTCAGCAACAGCAGGCCGGTGGACCCCCTCCACCAGGACATGGACCGCCGCCACCGCAGCACCAGCCATCGCCGTACGGAGGGCAACAGGGCGGCTGGGCACCGCCACCAAGGCCCTACAGTCCGCAACTGGGACCGTCACAGCAGTACAGGACACCACCACCGGTAAGTGATCAAAAAGGGGATATTTGGGGATAACAAGGATAACATGCTTTTTTGGGATAGAAAAGTTGTAAATTGAAAGGTATATTTAGTTGCGTTCACGAGAAATCATTGCAAGTCCATAAAAATGTTTGAAAGTTCTGTAGATACAAGATATTGTGGAAGATACATCTAAAAGTCAAGAGTATTCGGCTTAAATAGTCTCCGAACTTGAAATAGTTGTAAATACTTTGTTCCGGTGTAATACGTTGTTTAGGAATGCCTTGAAGTATTTACCAAAAGCAGTGTTTTTATGATTCGTTTTAATTCACAGCTTCCGAAAATAGAAAATGCGGTTGTCTTTTCAAGTTATAGTATCTTATTTCATATTTATTCTCAATATTGCGGGGGCAACCTTCGGCTTTAAAGTAACGAAAAACTGGATGGTAGCTTAAACGCCTTCCAGGATAGAAACTTAATGAAAAGGACACAATAAATGTTGTGTATTCTGTAACAAAATAACCATTTTCCGAAAAGAATATTAAATGATCTAGTTGTTGCACCAGAAATGGTGTCATTGTGCCTAAAGGCAACCTCTTAAAGACTGAATACCAAGAATCTTATCGCCAGGGGTTTCCTTATGTATTTTTTTTTTATTTTAGAGCTGTCTTGACATTGACACTGATTTTGATTCCATCGACCCCAAACCCACACACACTTACTTACTGGAGTATTTCCATGTGCAGGCCTCCACGGCATGTGTTTCATGCTGTTGTTGGTGCGGTTGTCGCTGGTGGCTTTGTGCTAGCTATCTCCCTCCCCCAATCTCCTACCCCACCGCACTCCACACACCCACTGCCCACTCATTCCATGGAGAGGGGCTCGTCACGTTTTGTGCACATGTATTCGTTTGGGAGTGTGTGTGTATGTGTGTGTGCGTGGGAGGGAGGCTGCAATATTTACTGTTACTTTTTAGGGTTTCGTCTTGGTCGCACTTCATTCAGTTCACTGAGGATTTGCCAAGTCCCACTCGAAGGAAAGAATATAAAAAAGGGGCAGAAGCGGCAGACACACTGACACACATAACGTAAAAACATTGTACTCAGATTCCGCGCCTTTTTCGCCCGCCCCTCCCACTTAGTTCCCTGCTCCTCCTCCTCCTGTAGATACCCCCATCCCCTTGAAAATTCGCTGTTTAAGTGCCGGGTGTTGTTGTGCTTTAGTTGTTGTTACTGGGCGAAGCCGGGTGAGAGTGAGGGAGACGGACAGCAGAGAACCGGCACTTGCCGCCGCAAAACAATAACAACAAAAGGCCGCACCGCAACGGTAAAATAAGAAGACAAAGAAGAAGAAGCAGCGGAATAACAAGAAAGAGTTTCGTACACAAAAATGTTGAGGTATTCATTCACATTCTTTAGGGTTTTTAGGGTTTCCTGTCCCCTTCATGTCAACATTATCGACGGCCTGTTGGCCTCGTGTCTGATTGGAATAATTTTAAAGCTTATCATTGCATTGTTAGTGTTAAACGTTAAAAGAAAGAAGTGGATACTACTACTCAAAACTTGCAAAAGATGGAAAGGGGTTTGTTACACAGTTAATGAAGTAGTTATTTCTTACTGTTTTCTTGACATGACTATAATTATAGACAACAAAAAACATATATCAAACAGTAATATAGTAATGAGTCAAGCCATTTTTATCAGTCGATATAACTCCATAGTATTAAAAGCGAATGTAAAAAAGTGTTATACGGAACATAAAGATACCGTAAAAAGTCGCTCGTGTGAAAACATACAATCCTATACAATTTAACTAATGGACACACCGACCCACAACCCACACCTTATACGTTTTAATGGATAAACAGAAATATAATGTTTTTGGTTGGTTATGAACTTGTAGTACCTGTAGATTTTTTTCACAGTTCGTTTTGTGTTTTACTCTTTGTAATCCCTGATATCAAGAATTTGCCTATCAGTTGTGTCAAGCGATAATGCGCTTGAAGTTGGTGTTTGGTTTGGTTTGCTTGGTTTGTTGGCCCCAATGGAGAAGCACGTGATATGATTTTTTCACGTTTTGAATTAAACGGAAACCGGTTAATTGTTTTATTAGTGGGGTAGTGTGGTAGTTAGGGGGCTAACCCGCCGCAGCCCAACAAACTCATATTTGTGGCCCGATTCCGTGTCTATGTAGTCATCGGTCTGCCTGCTTCTGGCATATTTGATGTCACTGCAGTAGGATCGATTGTTTTTGTACTTCATGAATGGTTTGGTTTGGTGTGGTGTGGTGCGGATGTAGATGCGATGTCTCGGAATGGGAGTCAACGAACTTTTATGTCGACGATTAGACAGAGAAATATAAACAAATCTATGTGTGAGCACACAAATCAAAGCGATCCGCTAGGGTTAGACGTGTGCGATGCGGTGCGATGCGATGCGATGTGATGCGACCTTCGAGAGCTTTTGTTTATGGCTCAGTGTTGGTGTGTCTCTATGTGTAGGTAGCTAGTGCGAAATAAAAAAAAAAGGCTGAAAAAGAGTCTAGAAGCGCTGCTATCCAATGTCATGTGTTTGTTTGATTGTTTGCCTCGCTCGGCGGGCTTGTGTGCATAAACAAAGAAATCAAATTGCCGGCAGAGTGTGACTTACGCGTGCATGCAATAAATACATATACTCGCATACATACTTACGTATCAAACATACATCGGTACAACCGAAACGGCAGCAGCAGCAGTAGCAACAACAACAATGGCCAAGTAGGCACCGTAATCAAAGGCAATAACAGAGAAACTTGTTGTTGTCACAGCTGATTCTCCCTCCCTCTCTCTGTTTTGGGGTAGGAGAAGCAGAAGAAGAAGGGACGGTGGTGGAGGTGGGGTTAGCCGGCAAGCTGTGGAGGAAGCAGAAACCAAAACAAAATAAAAATGAAAATCAAGTGAAACCGCGCACAGTCAAAAGAGAGGAGGTGGAGGTGTAGAAGTGGAAGGGGGGGGAGGAGGGCTCGACTATGATGACATGCCTTGGCTCACTCACTCTACCCCTCTCTTTCTTCGAGTGCAAGTGTGCTAGATGCATCCCGTTATGCTCCCCATACATCCTTGACGTTCCGTTTGATTCTCCTTTGAGGTCAACAGGTGCAAGGCGGGCAACAACACTTTTGGGCATATATTAAAGAGCTTAAAGGCCTCTTTTCCGCCTCTTTTTTTTTTGGTGGTACTTCCCCTTCATGTTTGTTATTTTTTGGGGAAAGGCAAAAGGCATTGCATTAACCGCTCTTTTCGTTTGTGTCTTTGTTGTTCCTGTTTGGCCCTCTTCCGACTCTACCTCCACCTCCTCCGGCGCTTTGTGTTTTTTTTATTTCGAGAGAGTTGATGTCTGTGTGCCGGCTTGTTTATGCCGTTTCTTCGCATGTATGGGTTGGCCTGCTTGTATTGGAGGAGTGCCTTTAAAGTTTGACCTACAAAAAGTGGAGCACACAAAACCGTTGCCTTGCCTTTGCCTTAACGGTTATTGTCCCTTCTTGATGGGGATCCTTCACTTCCTCATTCCTTTATTTGCCTTTTCTCTGGCTCTCTTTTTTGGCAAGCCGTTTCCGTTTTTATATGCAACCTGATGGAAAATCAGCTTAAGTGTTTGCAAAATTGTTTAATTGAACTCTATGTACATTTTAGCAGTCATTGGTAGAAGATTTATTTAGAAGATTTACAAATTGGTTATCTTGCCTTATGATTAATGTATAGATGAACCTAAATGAGAGGTAATCATGAGGTTTCGCTTTTTAAATAAACGTTACAATAGTTAATCATTTATCATAAGTATTATCTATACTAAAAGAGAAATGTTGGGACAAGTATAAAGTTTCAAGAACCCAAAAAACCATCATCATAAGAGGCAGAGGAGCACAAAATTTAATTAAGCACACAGGGGTAATCGCTCAACATTTTTGAGTAATATTTTGCGACAGTTGTCGGAGCGGATTGCATTGGTTTATTTCGGTTGCCTTGTTTATCTTTCTGCAACTGCTGCCAATGTGAATGGGCGCGTGGAGAGTGCGACATTGTATTAAAAATTACGCCTGTTCGAGAGCTGTGCACATAATTCCTTCCATTTGCCGGCAGCAACAGCGGAAGTAGCCAGCAGGGACGTCCTTCCCCCGGCCACCACATTCCCCTTGTTCCTTTCCACCCCCTCACACACACATATATACAACCCTTGCAACTGCCATTGCCGGCTTTACCTTTACTGCCACAAAATCGCATTTACCACGTTTTTCCCTTCGCACAATTTATATGCAATCGCCCTCCGCCCGTGGGTGTGTGTGTATGTATCTGTGTGTCTGTTGGTTATGAAATTATAAACCCAGGATCAAGGAGACGAGGAGCGGAGCGGAGCGCAGGGGACAGAGGCAAACAGGACCACTCCCTTGGCTGCTGCGCTTTGTTTTTGTTCCCGCGATATTTTAATACATGTAGCCGGCTTTTAGCTGGAAAACCTACCACCATCCGAACGAGAACTCAGAGCCCTGAATTCAGAATTTCAGTTGTTCCCGTCCCAACCCCCCGATCCTATCCCGATTTCCCCGAACTTAATTCCGAGCGACGTTCGTTCCAACCGTCATTCGTTCGTTACAGTCTTTGTATGAGTGTGTGGCTGTGTGTATCTGTGTGTGTGCGTTTGTGCCACCGTACGACCCTTGCTGCATTAATTCAAATTCCACTTCAGCTTCTACCCGCCGTTGCCGTTTCTGCTTTTGATTTTCATCCATGATGAGTTTTCCCTTTTTCTTTTTTTTTTCCTTTTTAACTTTATTTCTCGTTGCCTCGTTCGCTCGCTCCGCACACACAGATACACACGCACACAGCGGAGCACGAAAACCATCCATTCATGTTTCCTGTCACCCTGCAGTGGACCGACCCAACCGAACGAGGAACGACCAACCATCCTCGTCGACGTCGTAGCCGTTGTCGATTGTTGTTGGAGTTGCCGTTGTTGTTCTCGTTGCCCGAACGACGGGATCTGGCTTTGGCCCTTGGTTCTGACTTAACTGGCTCTGGCTGTTTCTGTTTCTGATTCTAGCTATATAGCGCTGCCTTCCGTGCCTTACGTTGCCCTGCCTTGCCTTTCCTTTCCTTAGCATTGCTTACCTTTGGCCAGACCAACAGTGTTGGGAGTAGTGTTGACTTGCTTGCAGAGGGAATTATAACAAATGCCTTAAGTAGGGCTTAAAAGCAATGTCTCTAAAATATTCATATTTGCTTTTTTTCTTAGAAATTTTTTAGATATCCCTTTCTATAAGTGCTTTTATATCCATTCAAATATTCTTATGTTTTTTCACCTTATGGGTTCGAAAACAATTTGTCCTATCTCTTCTAACTAATCTTATAGCAAATGTATAATAATAGTAGGGTGTTTTTTGTTATAGATAGTTCGGACTCAAGGGATATTAAATTGCAATTTGTAATTTTTTTTTAAATGTGTTAAGCCATGGGTGATAGCGGGTTTGGTTATACAGCTGCACAGTTGAACAGAAAATGAATAAAATTGTTTAAGGCCCGACAGTCACAAAAGTAGCTTAGATGCCAGCACTTCCCTGTCTTGGTTGGCTCCCTCGTTCGTTCCCTCATTGCTGTGAGTTTCCATTAGATTTATTGCCACATTTTACTCCGGGCTGTGGCATTCGGAGCGATGTTGTTGCCCGGCTACATTTGTGTGTACGCCGCTGTGGGGTTTTCTGTTTGCGAGGGCGAACCGTAAGTCTGTGCGAGCTTGCCAAGCGCCTCTCCACTTGCCATGTCAGACGGTCGCTGCTCTGTGCTGCGTTGCGACTTGGTCCGCCTTGTCGCACCACGTCAAGTTGAAAATCCTTTCATTAATGGCATCCAAAGCTCTTTCCCACACACACACACACACAGACAGTCTTTGACACATACACCGCCACATGGCACATGGCATGCCTGGTTTTTGCTCGTCCTGCTCCAGTTGTCTGCCGTGCAGGCCAGGTTCCGCAGCGAGGTGTCCTCTCCGTCTCGGAGCTCCTTTTCCCTGGCTTTGTTGCAACTTTGTCGTTGGCATGGCCTGGCCTGGCCTGGTCTGGTCGCCTCTGCACATGCACATCCTCATGTATGTGCGTCCGTAAGTTTCACTTTATATTCCACTCAAGTGGATTTCTTCTTCTGGCGCTGTGACGGGTCACGGAGTGGCAGAGGGAATCAGGAGCAGGAGCAGGAGCCACGAGTGGCAGGCAATCGACTGCCCCCGTCCCAGCTAGAAGTTATGCGTCCTCCTTCAGGACAGAGCTTCGTAATTTGAACTGATTGGGAAGGACATGGACAACGCAGGTCGCTTTTCTAGCACTGTGGAATGTTGCCAAGATTATAAGACGGGTACTGAAATTCATTGAATATCTCTGGAATCTGACTTGCTAATATTGGTGCAAAACAATAGCTTAATTATATAGAGGAATAAATGCTGTTTTATTTTAAAGATGTATTTTAATAAAATATGTTTTAGTTGCTTTTTAAAAATATCCTTAGTTTCTGAATTTAATTCGAGGTAAAAACTGGAAAAAGCTTGCTTTAGTTATCCTCTGTATCTAACTTTCCTCCCTACATTGTAAAAACGAATGTGTAGGTGCTTTGCCGTTATATTGGTGTATTTCAACTTTTTATTGCCTGCATTTAGGATCCTTTGGCAGCATATTTTCTGAACTGTCTCCTTTTAATCTGCGCATTTGTGACTGTCAAGTGACAGCAGCACACCCGAGGGTGCGTCGATGTCGCTCCCTTGCACCCCAACCCCCGAATGCGATGAATGTGCAGTGTACACACACGCCACAGTGGGCGCCAAATAATTAGGGGCACTTGTCGGGGTCTGTGCAGTCGGGGTCAATTCCAATTACTGTCTAGTTTTCCCTTGCAGCTGCACAATCGAATATTAATTGCTGGAAATTTCCAATGCCGAGAGTCCTAATCCGAGGACATCCACTGTAGAGCTGCCGAACACACATGACCAAGAGGGTGTGTATTTGGGCGCGAATTTACGGGAATCGGTTGTGGAATATCGATTAAAATGATATATACAATAAAATTGAATGTGCAGCTCTCGCACACCGACGAAGCATCGGCGAAGCCAAACGCAAATAATTGATGAATTGCAGGGGATAGCAGAGTGTGGGAGGATATAAATAGAGTCGTACTGAGAAAGAGCGAGATGCCTGTAATTAAAAACCCATGTGCCGTCTCTATCGCTTCTCCAATTTAACCCTCTAAAGACCCACGTGACATATCCGTAGCTCGATAGAAAACTCGCTATTAACATTTCATGTTGAAAATCGAAGAACTGAATTGTTGTAGGTGGTGAAGCGCTAATTGGATTTTCAATAATGAATTCAACGATTCAACAGCTTTATCCTTAGTATACTTCTACATACATATGACCACTAGAAGGTAGTGGGTTAAACTTTGACGTTCATTAGATATTTATAAGTTTGCTTTTGGCTTTTATTGATCCAAATGATTTTCCATCCACAGACAAACACTTCCAGGGGTCAGTCACCCTATCCGCCAGCTCACGGTCAAAATTCAGGTTCCTATCCTAGTTCACCGCAGCAGCAACAGCAACAACAGCAGCAGCAGCAACAGCAGGCGGGTCAGCAGCCCGGCGGTCCTGTGCCGGGCGGACCACCTCCAGGTACCGGACAGCAGCCGCCGCAACAGAACACACCGCCAACATCTCAATATTCGCCGTACCCGCAACGCTATCCAACACCGCCGGGTCTGCCGGCTGGCGGATCTAACCATCGAACTGCCTACTCGACGCACCAGGTAAGGAGCAATAAGATAGCAGCGTCTCTTTCAGAATTAATCAATCAACCATCTTCATGCGCAGTATCCCGAACCGAATCGACCTTGGCCAGGTGGGTCCTCGCCCAGTCCCGGTTCCGGACATCCCTTGCCGCCCGCCTCACCGCACCATGTGCCGCCACTGCAGCAGCAGCCGCCACCACCGCCACACGTCAGCGCCGGCGGACCTCCTCCCAGCAGCAGTCCGGGCCATGCGCCCAGTCCATCGCCACAACCATCGCAGGCGTCGCCCTCACCGCACCAGGTAAGCGATTGGATATGATTTGATTGAAGATTTATTCGATCTCTGAAGAAAGATTGTTGGTGAAAAGATTATCTAGAAAGTTGATGCACTATGAGAAGTAACGAAAGCAACTCCAAGGACACCATTTCCGTCATTTCTCCATCTATAAGCAAACATTCAGATACAGAAAAAGACAATGTAGTCCATTGGCTCTTGAATTGCTCTTTAGATACCAAAAAACAAAAACAACATTTTCTTAGCAAACACAATTGGTATAAGCATTGATAATCATATGGTTTGTTATCTCTAACTATAAAAGTTGTAAGGAAACCTCAATGAGTACGTTCCAATCGAATGTGCGGTAATGCATTCACCCATAGTATGTTATGATACAATAACAGCTTTATATGGGCAAGCACATTTCCTATTTGCACATTCATTGGATGTTTGGCCGTGGGACCACCCAGTAGTCCCCCATTCACTACACTACTCGTGTTGGCAGCTTTTCTAGATAATACACATCGAAAGTGGGTCAATAAACTGTGCTGCGTGAACAGCACGTGAACTTGACTCGTGACGTCACACATATACGTCTACATCGGCGTCGCACTCTTTACCTGTGATTCCCATTCCCCCCATCCTCCCAACCAGAGAACGTACCCCAGTGCCTCCATCCCGCTGCCGCACCATTCTCTCGTCCACCATTTAGCCCAACAAGAGGCAGGCAGCCAGTCTACAAAAGTTGTTCAGGTCAAATGTTTATGCCTGGCCATGGCACTCGTAGTTCGTACTCATACCGGCACTCATACCCCCACACGAGGGTACTCTAGTACTCATTTTTGGGTTGAGATTGCTCTGCTCTGGCGGATTTTCCTGTCCTCCGCCCAGCGCTCTTTAGATCTTAATACTTGTGTGGGCTTATGATGTTATTTTCTCTATTTATACATAAGTACATATATATGCGTGTACCTAAACACCTCCCTTTGTTCCCTTGAACTTGAACCGCTATCGTATCCCAACCATATGCCCGCCTCCCTTTACCTTAACTTTAAAATTGCTTTTAACCTTATCGTTGCTTTTTCTTCTTGTTGTCGTCGACGGCTGTCTTGATTTGTTTTTATGAATTTTAATGATTTTTATTTTGTTTTGATTACTATTTCTTATGGCAGCGGCGGCGTTTTTCCCCTTTGTCTTTTGGTTTATTTTTCGCAACGCTGGCAGTCTGGTAAATCCCCCACCCCCACCCCTTCCTTTTTTTTTTTGTTTGTTTGTTTAAATGGCATATGCACGTGTTATCAGCATTTTTGGGTTCAGTTAATTGAAAAAGTTTCAAATGAATATATGCACAATGCTCTTCACTGGGATTCTACAAATTTTGTCGTTTGATTTATCTATATTGTCGATATGCAAATACTTTTATTTGGCGAATAATTTTCCATAGTATCCATAGTATTATTATATTGGCCGCATCTGTGGATGTGACGTGCCTGCGGATGTGTGCGTTTACTTTGTACCCCATTTATTCATTCAGCATGTCCGCGGCCGTCGTGGCTGTCCCTGCTCCCCTTTCTCCTGCGAGTCCCCTGCCCCTGTTCCACCCGCAATCCCCCATCGCCCTCGCACATTGCTCTGCACGGTCGACAATCCTCCTGTGCCCCATACCACATTTCTTTATTTCGTATTTCGGTTTTTTCCCCCTCATTCCCTTTATATTTTGGTATGTGGCATGTATATGCAACCAACACACTCGCATGACTACACTCAAGATCACACACAAAGCGTCTGTTACCATATATTTGGGTCAATGCCAAGGTCATTGTTGTTCTTGTTCTTGCTTCACCTCCATCTCCTTCGCGTCGTCGATGTTGTTCTTGTTGCCGTTGTTGTATAGCGGGTTGTTTACATTTTATGTGTACTCTCATCAACTCAGGTCCTCTTCAGCCGCCATCGATCCATATCATTAGCGATAATTGAGGTGGCCATAAACTCTCCTCCCAAGATCTTAAGAGATGGGAAGTCATATATAACTGCCAACTATCCTATTATCCCTTCACCTTAAGACCCCTAACCAAATCTTAATTTCCCATTTTCCTGCGTCATAACCGAATGTATTCGATTTGGATGTATACGAAACGTTGAATTATTCAATTCACCACATCACTTTCATAACCAAAAGTTCCATTGGATGCCAAAATGAAAAGCGAACGTATGTCAATATAATATAGTATATTTGTTGTCTCAACCCAGTGCACTCAAAACACTTTACAAAATCAAACCAATCGGTTTTCCTTTGCGTTTTAATTGGGTGTTGCAAGGTTAAATCCGCGTTTCTGGCCAATTCAACACTGAAACCAACTGAAAACGAGCCGAAACCGAACGAAAACTGTAATCAGCCGCAGCCAATGCTGGTTTTAAGCCACTCCAAACTTCCAAAGTCGGGGGAAGTCCCTGCCGCCCGTCCATTGTTATTTAAGCTGGTCGATTTCGAATTGCATTTTGTAAGCCGCTTTAAATTCGCCGTGTGTTGCTGAACAAAAGCCAACTGCCAGCAATAATATTTAACTACTGATGGCTTTTAGCCGCCGCTTTCCTCTTTCTGCGGCAGTTGGGACACCTTTTCTATATAGCGTGTTATTTAAGCCACCCAGTGGCTGGTGGCAGTCCCATTGATTTTCAAGAGCACACAGCCAGCCCCATCGACGTGTCCTAGTTTAGAAACTTATTTCAAGTCGACTGTTCTGCGTCATATTCTCTCTGCTCTGTGGGCAATTGGCATGACTATCTATCTGTATGCCTATCAGCATCTGAAATTTGCGGGCCAGCCAGCCGCCAGCAGCACACAACTGCTGCATTCATTTAATGCCAGCCGAAATTGTCTGTGGTGCAGTGCACACGGTTGGGGCTTTGGGCCCAAACTCAAACCACCGGCATGCGAATGCCATTGCTATTGCTATTGCGATTGCGAGCCCAAAAGCCCCAGAGCCACATGGCACGGCCTTTCCGCAACCGGGTCCCCCCATCTTCCCCGTGCCCTGTGCCCCTTCATTATGGTGCCTTCCAACTGCCAATGAACAATTTTGCCGGTTTTTCTTCGTCCGTTGTTGCTGGGATTTTAGTGCTCCACTCATTGCTGTGCCTGCGACTCTGCTGCGTTGTCGTTGTTGTTATTGTTGGCAGCAGCAGCGGCGGCGGCGGCGGCATCATCATCGTTTTTCATTTTAACAGGCGGCGCAGCCAGTAAAAAAGGCAAAAATAAAGTCGAAATAAAAAGAACGTTCATTTCAGTTGGCGCTGATGCACAGAGAAGAATTCTTTGAAAGAAATATATGATTACTCTGGGTTTGGAATCTTAGGCCAAAGTTCAGTCTTTTGATGAGTGACTTGATCAGAAACAATAATTTAATGAAAATGGCAAGGTAATGGTTCTTTATAATATCCTATCAAAAGGCCGCCCAGCTTATGTTTCAGTGTACTGCCTCGTTTCGAACGCATACAAATTTTATACATACAGAGAGTCGTGTGATTGTGCGCTTGTTTTTCAGTTCACTCGTTTGGATACACACCACGAACGAATCGAAACGTTGCTCGAAACGAGTCGAGTTGAGTCGAGTAGGGTCGGTCGGATTGGATCGCTTTGGTCTGGTCTGGCCTGGCTCTGGCTCTGGCTATGGCTTTGGCTTTTGCTTTAGCTATTGCCCTGGCTGTGGCTGTGGCTCTGGCTCTTGCCGGTTCTGGCAGCTCTGGCTGCGACTCTGGGCCGTGTGTTTTCGGTTGGAGCCCAGTGTGCGATTAATGGGACATTTGTCTGAGCACTCAAAGTGGTTGACTGCCAACGTTGGCTGTTGTTGTTCGTTCGTTGTTCGTTTTTTCGCTTTTACTGCTGCCAGTGGCTGTTGGTCTGTTGCTCTGTTGCTGCGTCGGATTGCCAGTCAGTCTGACAGTCTGTTAGTTTGCCATATTGTAAGTGGATGAGGGCGGAAGGTGCGGGGCAAGGATTGGGGCCACCGACTGACTGCTGCTCCGCTGGCAAAAGCAGCCAACGAGCAAACGAAACGGTACGAAACAAAACGAAGCGAACCAAACCCAACCGAACCGAGCAGATCCAAAGCGACTTCTGCTGCTGGTATACGAATAAACGAATATGCGAGTATTTGTTCTCTATATACAGTCGAACTTCTATAACTCGAACTATTTATCATGAACAAAAAAAAAACCCAAGAATTCCCTAAGGACTTCAGATGGTTGATTATTGCTATAATTTTCGAAATGCTTGATTTCCATAACATTTTGGTTAAAAATATAATTTCTGATTAATTCATGATTTGGATTCAATAGAAAATAATGAGTAAAACTTATGTACTACTACTTCTTAGATCTTAATCATAATTCCAGGAATCTGTAATTATTCAGTATGATTCGATTTGTAGATCAACACAGGGAAGTTGGACTGTATGTTCATCTGCGTTTTGTGGTACTGTCTGGGTTGCCTTGTGCAATGTGCGCCATGCACACTCAACACAATTGCACAAACTTTCGATTCGCTCATAAAATTTCCAGCAAGCGCAAACAGAAATTGCATGAGCATGGATCCGAGCGGACTCGGACCCAGAATCGGATTCAGAATCAGAAACAGATCCAGACCCCAGACCCAGACGCAGATGCAGATGCAGATGGAGACGTAGACCGACCCTCTCCCACACTGGGAGGTGGAGGATGGATGTCTAATGAGCGACAGTCGGACTGGCTGTCGCTCAGCTGTGCTCTGTTCTTTATATACATATATATATATATATAGTATCTCGTTCCCTGGCTCTGAGGTTAAACCCCTCCGATCCGGCGAACAAGCTGTGCATAATGAAAACCAACCATTGCACTTGAGGGGGTGGAGATTGCGAGAATGGAGACGACGGCGGGTACTGGGACTGAGACTGAGACTATGCGGGATGTGGTGGTGAACTATTTTTTTGTTTGTTTCGCATTCTCATTGCTTCAGTTTTTGAGGTTTTCACCCTTTGCAGTGGGGCATTATAATTTGTGCTACTTGAGTGGTATTCTTAGCAAAAGGTTTAGTTGCTTTAAAATACTAATACTTTTAACTAGATAAATAGTTATAGCTAGTTAAACACTCTTACAACGGTGCTTATTAGGAATATTGCTTTCCTGCAATTTTTAATGGAACTGTTTTTTTTTTAATCTATGACGATAGAGCGTAATCTTTACAACGCATCATCCTACTAGCTTGAAACTTACTAATTGGAATGGCAAAACCTTTCAGCTAGGGTATTTCAGAATGCGGGTTGCATGCGTTGGCCTGGCCCTTCCCTCTTGTTTTCATTTTTATGATATCCCCGAGTTTATTACTTTTTCTCTCCGAGAATGGCTGTGTTTATAAATTCCCGGCTGCCCCTCTCCTTTCCGCCGGTTTCGTGTGTGCCGCTCCTTTGTGCATTTAATTCTCTTATTTTTTATCTCTTCGCTGGCCGCATAACAAGCACATGTATGCCAGTCCTTGTTTTTGGTTTCCTTTTTATTTTTTGCAACGCTCGCTTGCCACATTCACTGCTAAAGGTTTTAAGGTGATAAGCCACAAAGGTCCCACCAGAGGCACCAGTACCGCCGGTAGTACCAGCGGTTCCATCGGCAGCAGCTGACAGCCAGACATAAACATACCTACCTACCCATCCAGCCAACAACTAACATGTAGGCATGCATATTCTTTATTTAAATGAACGTCCACAGATGACACGGCATAAAATGCGGTGAAGTGCGCTTTCGAGGGCCAAAAGTCGAACTTGTGGCCAATGCTGCTACATCATCATCGCATCTTGAGAACGAACGATGAAAGATGATGGGGTCTTTTGCTTTTTGCTCTTTCGGTTTTCAAGTGGGGTCCAAGGGCGAGTCCCCTTCTCTGAAATCGTGCCCAAAAATCGAACTCTCAACACTTTTGGCGCGCAAATCTTGGCTGAACTTTATTTAGCTGCGCTCGATTGCGATTTGATGGGGCAAGGGGGCCGGGCCAGAGGTGTGGGAGGAGGTGTGTTTCCCCATATTTTTATCTTTTTTTTTTTTATTTGTGTTTGCCTCGCATTATTTTCGTTATAAATGATTTCATTGTTGTTGTATCCGCAAGGCGCTTGTTTTTCTTTCCAAGTAATTTTTCTACGCGACCACAGGCTCACACACACACACACACACACACACAGATACGGATGCGGACTACAAACGTGGGCCGCTTGTTGTTTGTGCCCGTCCGTTCCCCTAAAATCTAACCCCACTACGCCCCGTTGGACAAAGCATTCTATCCGGCCTGGCCTTTAGCTTTGCTTCTGCCCGCCTGCTTTTGGTTTTGCCAGCTTGCTTGCTTGCTTGCTTGCTATTCTCGTCATCGTCTCGCAACTCAAGTGGTGTACCGTGCCCGTGCCCGTACCGTACCGCCTTGCCCCCTCGAGAAAACCCCTCGCTAAAATGCGAATTCGAATTCGTACGAATGGCCTGGTCGTCTTGCCTGGCAGTGCCGCCGTTGCCGTCGTTGCTTATTTCATTTTATTATATTCCAACATTTAGAGTGTACGTGCCTCGGTATGGGTGTGTATCTGTGTGTGCATGTTTCTGTTCCTTATCTACGTCTTTGTCATCGTTGCCGTTGCCTTTCGTTCGCTTCGAGCGCGCCATAACTACCACAGCCACTTGCCCGAACCCCGGGTAGTCGTAGCCTCCATCCGTCGCCAGAACACCCGCCGCCATCCCCCCACCTCTCAAACGCCCCTTGGAACGCTTCAAGTTGCAGCCGTCCGTCGCCTTTGCCTTTGCCTTTGCTGTTGTCGCTCGTCCGCTTGCTCGTTGGCTGGTTGGTTGCTTGCTCGGTTGCTCGGTTCGTTCCACATAGCTTTTATGCCCCGCTCAGCTACGTCTCCGCACCCCATCGACATCGCCATCTCATACTATTCCATACCATACCATCCCATGCCGCCGCCTTGTGCCGTCAGTTCGTCGTCGTACATTTCATTTCACTTCACTTAATTTCTCAGATACCAAAACGAACAACGTTCGCTCGCTCGTTCGTTCGTTCGTTGTATTTTTCTTTCTACTGCCGCTGTGGATTGTCAGGGGCTTAGGCTTATTATATTTTAAGGGGAGAGTTTTGCTGTAGAGAGATTTTAATATTATGTGCTTAGATGTACAGAATAAACTAATATATTTTTATAGAAGCAGTCTGATAAGTACATATAATTCTTATTTTAAATATGTATAGTTTATATTTTATATTATCATATAGAAGTACCTTCGTGGTATCTTAAAGACTCCCTATTCGATGGCGCCACTGCTCCCACTGAGCTCTCTCCGCTGGGGTTTTTGCCATGGCCCCGTGTGTGAGTGTTTCGAATTGCTGTCGACTTAAGCTTTATGTGCACGTCTGCTGCTGGCTGTTGTTGTAGCTGCCATGTGTGCTAGTATGCGAGTGTGCGAGTGGGGCTGTTAGTGTGGAGCTTTTTCTTGATTTTCTTATAAGTTATAGGCGGCAAAAAATTAAAGTCGTGTCGCATCGCACCGAGTTTCTGGTGCCTGCAGACTGTTTTAAGAGTTGTTATTGTTCGAGCAGCTTGGCGTTTATGAATTCGGATTCCTCCCCCCTGACCGGGTTATAATAATTGTGAGCACGGGTGAGTGGGTGTGGGAGCGGTGAAGGAGTCTCAAATTCCTGAGGCAATGTCAGAAAAGGTCGCGGGACGCGCGGGGAGTACATGTCCCCCAACCTCTGGGATCGTTTGGCATCAACATTTGGCATCGGAATGGGTCGAAATACCCACCCAAAACATCTGATTGCCATGAATATGTTTACGCTGGCCTGCGACGACTACCAACCCAAAGCGACGCTCAGTCATATGCTCGTGTTCCATATCTGTGTGCGTTGGCATTCGCTTTAATTGCGGTTGCCGCTTGGCTAATTCATAGTTGCTATCACTTTCGTTTAAATGAATAAATACTACAAAAAATGCCACCTGCCGGCCGGCATTTGATGCCATTGCACTTGATTGAATGCACTCTAATAGCGGAACTGGTTCCGGTTGTCTTTTACCTTTCCAGGAGCTAATTGGACAGAACAGCAACGACAGCTCCAGCGGCGGGGCGCACAGTGGCATGGGCTCCGGTCCGCCAGGCACACCCAATCCCCAACAGGTGATGAGACCCACACCCTCGCCAACAGGCTCCTCCGGTTCGCGTTCCATGTCCCCGGCAGTCGGTGAGTATTCAGCATTGATTCAATCTTGAAGCCAGTCTAATTACCCATTTCTGTTGCAGCTCAAAACCATCCAATCTCGCGTCCGGCGAGCAACCAATCAAGCAGCGGTGGGCCCATGCAACAGCCGCCGGTTGGGGCAGGAGGTCCACCGCCGATGCCACCGCATCCGGGAATGCCAGGAGGTCCGCCCCAACAGCAGCAATCTCAGCAGCAACAAGCATCGAATTCGGCCTCGTCGGCGAGCAATTCGCCGCAGCAAACGCCACCGCCGGCTCCGCCGCCCAACCAGGGTATGAACAACATGGCCACGCCTCCACCACCACCGCAAGGCGCGGCTGGAGGAGGTTATCCGATGCCACCGCACATGCACGGCGGTTACAAGATGGGCGGACCGGGCCAGAGTCCCGGTGCTCAGGGATATCCACCGCAGCAGCCACAGCAATATCCACCAGGTAAGATCCCTGCATCATTTTGAATTTAAAAAGGTGCTCCTGCTGCAGGTTAATTCCACATGTACATGATTTCCATACCAAGAAAAGATTCTGCTTTCTACAACACAACTATTCTTTGGCTTGTTTTCAGGGAACTATCCGCCACGCCCGCAGTATCCGCCTGGCGCCTACGCCACCGGACCACCTCCGCCACCCACAAGTCAAGCAGGAGCTGGTGGTGCCAACAGCATGCCCTCTGGTGCCCAAGCTGGTGGCTATCCGGGCCGTGGTATGCCCAACCACACTGGCCAATATCCACCGTACCAGTGGGTACCGCCATCGCCGCAACAGACCGTGCCCGGCGGAGCTCCCGGTGGTGCGATGGTAGGCAATCACGTCCAAGGCAAGGGCACACCGCCACCTCCAGTTGTGGGCGGACCACCACCACCGCAGGGCAGTGGATCACCGCGTCCACTTAACTATCTGAAGCAGCATTTACAGCACAAGGGCGGCTATGGTGGAAGTCCGACTCCGCCGCAGGGGCCTCAGGGGTACGGCAACGGGCCGACCGGAATGCATCCTGGCATGCCAATGGGGCCACCCCACCACATGGGACCCCCGCACGGACCCACCAACATGGGTCCACCCACTAGCACGCCGCCGCAATCCCAAATGCTCCAAGGCGGCCAGCCGCAGGGACAGGGTGCCAGTGGCGGACCGGAAAGCGGTGGACCGGAGCATATATCGCAGGACAATGGGATAAGCTCGTCGGGACCAACGGGTGCTGCGGGAATGCATGCGGTCACATCGGTGGTCACCACCGGGCCGGATGGAACGTCCATGGACGAAGTCAGTCAGCAGAGCACGCTTTCGAATGCATCAGCAGGTGAGTTGGCCTATATATACGACTTTAAAAGATTTTCGACTAATGTTATTGGTTTTTTTTTGCACAGCATCCGGCGAAGATCCACAATGCACCACACCAAAGTCGCGGAAGAATGATCCCTATAGCCAAAGTCACTTAGCCCCGCCGAGCACGTCACCCCACCCAGTTGTGATGCATCCAGGTGGTGGCCCCGGTGAAGAGTACGATATGAGTTCGCCACCCAACTGGCCACGTCCGGCTGGTAGCCCTGTAAGTAGAGATTGTCCTTGGATCTCAAGTGCATACTAAATTGTTCATATATATCGTTATACAGCAGGTGTTCAACCACGTTCCGGTGCCGCAGGAGCCGTTCCGCAGCACTATTACCACGACCAAGAAGTCGGACTCGTTGTGCAAACTGTACGAAATGGACGACAACCCGGACCGGCGAGGCTGGCTGGACAAGCTGCGGGCTTTCATGGAAGAGCGGCGCACTCCGATCACAGCCTGCCCCACCATCTCAAAACAGCCACTCGATTTATATAGGTTATATATTTATGTAAAAGAACGTGGCGGATTCGTCGAGGTATGCAAGGTGCCGTAGTAACTCCTTTTACTAACTTCTTTTTAGATTTACTACTAGCAAGACCAAATCAACCAAACCAAACCAAACCAAAACACCACCAACGTAGTTAACACGAACCAAACCAAATCCAAATCAATGAAATATCCATATATATAGAACAAAATCAATATTGTGATTCGGCTACAGTTAAAAGCCAACTAAAGTCAAGCCACCCAGCTAATTATGTACCAACCTTTTGACCCAGCATCAGCCTCCGATCCATGTGTCCAAATTCTAGCTGCATCCTGAGTATAGCTTACCTTGCCGCGGGCTAGCTTCACTTGGGAAATGCCAAAGCACTCGTTGTACAGTCTTGGTTTTCCCCTAGATTGCATGCTCTATGCCGAGTATAAGCACATCTTGGCCTTACCTTTAACTATTTTGATCTCAAATACTTTTTATATTTATCAGGCATGTCTCAGATTTCATTTTTAAAACTTCAAAAAGGTTCCTACCATTATCTTGCCAATATCGACTGCCATTTAAATATTCCCAATTAGTTTTCGATTTTTATGTTTTGATAACGTTAGTTAGTAGACGAAGCCTGAAATCCCTAGTCACCAATAGCATCCACCAATAAGCCACTCGAATTATCGAGATTTAAAATTTTGGAATGTCATCACATTATCAGCTTGTGCTTTTTTGGTTCTCTTTTAATTTGCAACTCTTGTGCTTTTTTTTTTAATTTCGCTTCGTAAAACTGAATCTGAATTATGTTAACAAGAAATTATGACACGGATTTCTTTTTTTTTTTTTGTTGTTTTTGTTTGGTTTTATTTGGAAACTCAATAACGAGCGTGTGCTACTCCTTAATCTTTCGTAGTTTCCTTACCCTAACCCCATTTGACCAAATTGTATTTGTAGTTTATCGTTTACCTTAGAATGTTGATTCCTATCACTTGCTAAATGCATCCACACAAAATACGTTTGTGCTCGCAATCTTTTGATACTCTTTTTTCGATCGACACTTGCGTCATGAACTCTTGAATGCCAACATTGGCTCACAATTCAAATCAACTCGACTCTCTCGTTCCGTCAGGTGACCAAGAGCAAGACCTGGAAGGATATTGCCGGACTCCTAGGCATCGGGGCGAGTAGTAGTGCGGCATACACGCTGCGAAAGCACTACACCAAGAACCTATTGACCTTCGAGTGCCACTTCGATCGCGGTGACATCGATCCTCTGCCGATCATTCAACAGGTGGAGGCGGGCAGCAAGAAGAAGACGGCCAAGGCTGCTTCGGTTCCTTCGCCAGGTAAGTGTTTATCACGTGCAAAGAACGCTTGCAGTCCTGCGCCGTTTTCCCCTAACACCCGATGCTTAATTTAAAATTTCTTTCCGTTTTTTTCGTTTTGTTTTTGCGTACGTACCACCCACCCGACAACTCGCTCACAACTATTTAACACTTTCTGCTCGCATCATCTTCAAAACGTCATCGAAAAAAACCAATCTACAAACAATTTGCAACCAATCGGTGGTGGACATTTGGATGCTGGAACAACGAACTCAACAGGTTCGTCGAACTCACAGGACTCGTTCCCGGCTCCGCCAGGTTCCGCACCAAACGCTGCGATCGATGGCTATCCCGGCTACCCGGGCGGCAGTCCATATCCGGTAGCAAGTGGACCACAGCCGGATTATGCGACAGCGGGTCAAATGCAGCGTCCGCCCTCCCAAAACAACCCGCAGACTCCTCACCCCGGTAAGAATCAGTTTGGAATTATCTTTTGATAAGTATAAGGTTTATACAGTGGCTTCAGATCGTTGACATTTGTTTGAAATTAGTCTCCCAATATTCATATTTGATTCACTAACTAAAAATCGGAGCTATGTCGATTTGTACTTTTGTTACAAGTACTACTGATCTTGCCACTCTAATACATATACTATTAAGTTAATTTTGTTGTAACCAATTTGTGTTCTGGTATTTTCGTTTTTGATAATTACTAAATTGTTATCTGATAGATGATATGCTTATTCTGATAACTATTTCGCCTAATACCCTACTTTTGTGTACATATATACGTGTAATTAGGTATACGATTCTTAATGTTTATGTTGATCAATCATTATTAATTTGATATGTGTATTTTGTTTATTCATTTTTATGTTTTTGTAACGTTTGTGTGGGCGCACTACTAAAATATATAACTCCACACCCACCACCAACCACCATCACAACAACGATGCTTCCATGTATCTCCACCACCAAAACAACAACAACCAAACAATTCATTTGTGTGATTCATTGACTCATTCATTTCGATTCATCCAAACCAAACCATCCAAATCGCCGCTTGCCGCCCCTCAGGCGCCGCCGCCGCTGTTGCCGCCGGCGATAATATAAGCGTAAGCAATCCCTTCGAGGATCCCATTGCTGCCGGTGGCGGCCCGGGTTCGGGAACCGGTCCTGGCCCAGGTCAAGGTCCAGGTCCAGGTGCTGCATCCGGTGGTGCTGGAGCTGTTGGTGCTGTAGGCGGTGGCCCACAACCACATCCACCGCCCCCACACTCACCGCACACCGCAGCCCAACAGGCGGCCGGCCAACACCAACAGCAGCATCCGCAGCATCAGCATCCTGGCCTGCCGGGGCCACCACCGCCGCAGCAGCAACAGGGGCAGCAGGGGCAGCAGCCACCACCATCAGTGGGCGGTGGGCCACCACCAGCACCACAGCAACATGGGCCTGGTCAGGTGCCGCCGTCGCCTCAGCAGCATGTGCGCCCAGCCGCCGGAGCACCTTATCCGCCGGGTGGCTCCGGCTACCCAACGCCTGTGTCTAGAACGCCAGGTATACTCATGTTTTATTTTGCTCCCTCATCTCTTTCTTTATCCTATTTTCACATTTTGCCCTTCATCTGCCATCGATTTCGTTCATCTTGTGTTGCTTTCTACTCATACTTACTTTGGCTAATGACTAATTTGAACTAGTTTATAATGATTGCATGTTCTGTGCACCTAACATTTCTAATCTAAGCTACTACATTATAACATTTAAAGTATTTTCAGCCACTTTTTGTATCTTGTTATGTATTGATTCTTGGCTTTAACATTTAATCATTAAGTGCAAAAGAACGAGTCCAAACTCTGGCCAACTTTAAATATTGATTGTATATTTCTAATTTACTATTATTTTAATTGAAATTATGTTACTGTTTTCAAATTTGTATGAAAAAATTTCCTTTAACAACTTATTAGTTTCAGACGGATGTTTCACATGTCAATTGGCCGTCTTTTCGTAATCGTTTTTATATTTCTCTTACACAAGCAATACCCAGAATTGATGGAATTGTTCTTATCATTACCTTGTTTATGTATGATATTTGCAGGCTCACCCTACCCATCACAGCCTGGAGCTTACGGGCAGTACGGCTCGAGCGATCAGTACAACGCCACTGGGCCACCCGGCCAGCCATTCGGACAGGGTCCAGGACAATATCCGCCGCAGAACCGAAACATGTACCCTCCCTACGGGCCGGAGGGGGAAGCGTGAGTGCACCCCAATTAACCCACCTCATACCCCTTCAACACACACACACACACACCTTCAACGACATCACATCACATCCACATCCAGACCCCACGTACACTCAACAACCTCTGTACTGTAGCTGCCCGATATAATCTCACTGGACTAAGCTTGAGAGTTGTGATTTATTACTGGCAGGCATTACTAATTTCTGTTTTATGTTTTTTCCAATTCTTCCATAGTCCTCCAACTGGTGCCAATCAGTACGGCCCCTACGGCAGCCGACCCTACAGCCAGCCTCCACCGGGAGGTCCTCAGCCGCCAACGCAGACGGTTGCGGGTGGACCGCCGGCCGGCGGAGCTCCAGGAGCACCCCCCAGCAGCGCCTATCCCACGGGCAGGCCCTCTCAACAGGACTACTATCAACCACCACCAGATCAAGTAAGTCTGGAATTCTTAAGAAATAGCCAAACAGAATAAGCGTACTACAAACGTTTATCATCCATCTTTTGAATATTTCTAATGCCTTTGTCTTTTTTTTTTTTTGCAGAGTCCACAACCACGAAGGCATCCCGATTTTATCAAAGACTCACAGCCCTATCCAGGCTACAATGCTAGGCCTCAAATTTATGGTAAGTCCTTTGCTGCAGCATTGCGAGCATAGCAAATGACCAATAATTGACTTTTAATTTTTGATCAGGTGCTTGGCAAAGCGGTACCCAGCAGTACCGGCCACAATACCCATCATCGCCTGCTCCGCAAAACTGGGGAGGTGCTCCGCCACGTGGTGCTGCACCTCCGCCTGGCGCACCACATGGACCGCCCATCCAGCAGCCGGCAGGAGTGGCTCAATGGGATCAGCACCGCTATCCGCCTCAACAAGGTCCTCCGCCGCCACCACAGCAGCAACAGCAGCCTCAACAGCAACAGCAGCAACCGCCGTATCAGCAGGTGGCTGGACCTCCTGGGCAGCAGCCGCCTCAGGCGCCGCCACAGTGGGCACAGATGAACCCCGGGCAAACTGCGCAATCAGGAATAGCACCTCCGGGCTCACCACTTCGCCCGCCCTCGGGGCCAGGCCAGCAGAATAGGATGCCCGGCATGCCAGCACAGCAGCAGCAGTCGCAACAACAAGGTGGAGTTCCGCAGCCACCGCCGCAACAGGCATCCCACGGCGGCGTTCCATCGCCAGGATTGCCACAAGTGGGACCCGGTGGAATGGTTAAGCCACCTTACGCTATGCCACCGCCACCATCACAGGGTGTTGGTCAACAAGTGGGCCAGGGGCCACCCGGCGGCATGATGTCCCAAAAGCCACCGCCGATGCCGGGACAGGCAATGCAGCAACAGCCTTTGCAGCAGCAGCCTCCCTCGCACCAACACCCACACCCCCATCAGCATCCACAGCACCAGCATCCGCACCAGATGCCGCCCAACCAGACTGCCCCCGGTGGATACGGTCCTCCAGGAATGCCCGGAGGTGGAGCGCAGCTGGTAAAGAAGGAGCTGATCTTTCCACATGACAGCGTGGAATCCACCACGCCTGTACTTTACCGAAGAAAGCGGCTTATGAAGGCGGACGTGTGCCCGGTGGATCCATGGCGTATATTCATGGCCATGCGATCTGGTCTGCTGACCGAGTGCACGTGGGCACTAGATGTGCTTAACGTGCTATTATTCGATGACTCAACAGTCCAGTTCTTTGGCATTTCAAACCTGCCCGGCCTGTTGACTCTGCTGCTTGAACACTTTCAGAAGAATCTCGCCGAAATGTTCGACGAACGGGAAAACGAGGAGCAGTCCGCTCTGCTGGCGGAAGATGCGGATGACGACGCGGACAGCGGCACTGTGATGTGCGAAAAGCTGCGTACCAGCGGACGGCAACCTCGATGTGTGCGCAGCATCAGCAGCTACAACCGCAGGCGGCATTATGAGAATATGGATCGCAGTGGCAAGGATGGAGCTGGCAACGGCAGCGACTCAGAAGACGCCGACGAGGGAATTGATTTGGGTCAAGTGCGAGTACAGCCTAATCCTGAGGAGCGCTCACTGCTGCTCTCCTTTACGCCCAACTACACGATGGTCACGCGAAAGGGTGTGCCAGTGCGCATACAGCCCGCCGAAAACGATATATTTGTGGATGAGCGCCAGAAGGCGTGGGACATAGACACCAACCGCCTGTATGAGCAACTAGAACCCGTAGGTAGCGATGCGTGGACGTACGGGTTCACAGAGCCAGATCCCTTAGACGGCATTATTGACGTCTTCAAGTCGGAGATTGTTAACATTCCATTTGCACGCTACATCCGCTCTGACAAGAAGGGGAGAAAGCGAACGGAGTTGGCTTCCTCATCCAGGAAGCCAGAAATAAAGACGGAGGAGAATAGTACCGAGGAACAGACGTTTAACAAGAAACGGCGATTGGTTAGCGGAGGCAGCAGCAGCAGCGGAGCCCACGCCGAAGGCAAGAAGTCCAAGCTGACGAGTGAGGAATTTGCCCAACCAAACGCCGAAGTCAAAAAGGAGCCAGGTACGGCGGACAGCGATTGTCGCCCCGTTGATATGGATATCGAAGCACCCCAACAACGTCTGACCAATGGTGTGGCACCCTGCTCCTCGACTCCCGCCATCTTCGATCCCCGGACGACTGCCAAAGATGAAGCGCGGGTGCTTCAGCGAAGGCGTGACTCCAGCTTTGAGGATGAGTGCTACACACGAGATGAGGCGTCGCTCCACCTGGTCAGCGAGAGCCAAGACTCGTTAGCGCGGCGCTGCATCGCTCTCTCCAATATCTTCCGCAACCTGACATTTGTGCCCGGCAACGAGACGGTGCTGGCCAAGTCTACCAGATTTCTGGCGGTACTTGGTCGACTGCTGCTCCTGAACCACGAGCACTTGCGGCGCACACCGAAGACGCGAAACTACGATCGCGAGGAGGATACGGACTTCAGTGACTCGTGCAGTTCGCTGCAGGGCGAACGTGAATGGTGGTGGGACTATCTGATTACCATTCGGGAGAATATGCTTGTTGCCATGGCCAACATTGCTGGACACTTGGAGCTGTCGCGCTACGATGAGCTAATTGCCCGCCCCTTGATCGACGGCCTGCTGCACTGGGCCGTATGCCCGAGTGCTCATGGACAGGATCCGTTCCCGTCATGCGGACCCAATAGTGTTCTCTCGCCACAACGACTGGCACTCGAGGCACTTTGCAAGCTGTGCGTGACGGACGCCAATGTTGACCTCGTCATTGCCACTCCACCATTCTCGCGTCTGGAAAAGCTGTGCGCCGTGCTCACCCGACATCTGTGCCGCAACGAAGATCAGGTGCTGCGAGAGTTCTCTGTGAACCTGCTGCACTACCTTGCAGCTGCTGACAGCGCCATGGCTCGGACCGTGGCGCTTCAGTCTCCGTGCATCTCATACCTGGTGGCCTTCATCGAGCAGGCCGAACAGACGGCGCTAGGCGTGGCGAACCAGCACGGAATCAACTACCTGCGCGAGAATCCTGACTCGATGGGCACCAGCCTGGACATGCTGCGGAGAGCAGCCGGCACCCTGCTCCATCTGGCCAAGCATCCGGATAACCGGTCGCTGTTCATGCAACAAGAACAGCGGCTGCTTGGTCTGGTCATGTCGCACATCCTGGACCAACAGGTGGCTCTGATTATTTCGCGTGTTCTTTACCAAGTGTCGCGAGGAACAGGGCCTATTCACTCCGTGGAGTTCCGTCTGCTGCAGCAGCGGCAACAACAACAGCTGCGACCTGGTCCTGCAGGGAAGCAAGCAGCCAGTGCAGGAGGAAGTGCGACAGTAAAAGCGGAGACTGCATCGACGGAAACGAGTTCCACTGAAGCGAAGCCCGCACCAGCAGCCACTACGGCAGTGGTCAACGATGAGAACAGCAACAGTAGCCAGCAGTTGCCGCCGGCAGCGACGTTCAACGACGTCAGCAACAGCAGCACCAACAGCAACAGCTGCGGTACGGCCAGCAGCAACCAGACGAACAACAGCACCACCAACAGCAGCCACAGTAGCAGTGCAATCAGCAGCCAATCGGCGATCACGGTAGCCGCTCCATCAGCAGCCGCAACAGGAGCAGGATCAGCGACAGCAGCAGCGATTGCCAGCGATCAGCAGCAGGTGAGCAAGGTGGCTGCAGCTGCGGCCGCTGCTGCGGCTTTAAGCAATGCCAGTGCAGCGGCAGCAGCAGCTGCGGCGGCGGCAGCTGCTTCCGTTGGTCCGCCCACATCGTCGAGCGTGTCCGCCGGAGCAGCGGTCGCTCAACCAGCGGCACCTCCACCAACCAATGCAGGAACAACGACAGCCGTTGCGTAGTATACGACAATGATGCCAGCGTCCTACTACTGGCCACGAACCCCGCGAGGGGCAGTCGACTAAGCTGGCGTTCGGTGGTTGAACAGCGGGCCCAGGAGCAACTCCGAAGTGCAAGACCAGAAGATGATACCTGCATCCATGTGGGGTGGGCATGTAAATTTACTTAAGTATGGCGCCAAGAGAGAGAGAGAGAGTCACGATGTGCGAGAACTCGTGTCCGAACTCTAAGGATACGTAAACGGGAACTCAGCAGGTGCAGCGCCTGCAATGTATCTGCGATGGAATGGCTCGCCAATCCATCACTGTAACAGTCAATACAATAACAACTGTATATTTTTTCACTCAAATCTAAAAATAGTAAATATGATAACTAAACCTAAACCCTAAGCATTAAGAAATTGAAGCAGCATAGTTATGATCATTCGAAAAGGAAACTGTTCGGAGCAGAACCACTGATACTAACCGATCGAGTTATAGGATCGGGGATTATTATTGAGTCGAACGTGAAGATAGGAAACGGAGGATAACAAAGTTAAGAGCGAAATTCAAGCACACAGCATACTTATTGTACTAAATTTAATAAAAATGAAGCGACGAGCGAGGAGGAATAACTAACACATACATATGCATACGCACGCTACGGTTTATCGTATATTAAATATATATATAAATAAATGCATAAACTAACATTAAATTACATGAGAATGAATTGTGTATGTAAAAGGGATGAATGCATACATACGTACATCTAGACATTGATATATAAATACATAGAGGATAGTTTTTAAATTCTACCACTTACTAATACCTACATATTACCACAATGTGCAGCATAGGAACTCATAAACTGATCGAACTGAACGAACACCAAAGTTCACGCGGAAATATTTAAAAGCAACACGTATATAAGGCAGTTTATTGGATTCAATGTGGTCTAAATGTTGCAGAAGGACGAATCCTTAGAGATGACTAAAAACCATTGTACATACTTAACTATTATGTAAATTTCACTGTATTTTTGTTTTTACGCAATGTTACAAGGCACATGTAAGTGGCAGCACTGCATTTTGTATTATGTTTATGTGTATGATGTTGTATGATGTATTGATGGGCTGCGAAAATTCCAACTTCTTAGTTTTAATCGCATAACTCGGAGGCGAATGGAAATGAAATTAAGCGAGAGAAACAAGCAAACAAGCAAAAATGAAAAACCCTCAGATGAAGGCAAGCAAACAATTTAAATTGAAATCAAATTAGGTGATATAATATATAAAAATACATAACATATACATACATAATTAATATAAACGAAACATGAAAAATCGAAAAAATGAAACCCTAATGCTGTAATCTTATGTTAACTGTATTATTTGCTGGAAGTGCTGCTGCTTCGTTTTATTTTATATCGAACTTACTTAAGGCGTAAATGACAAGATAAATAATTAGGTTTTTATCTTAATCTTAATTTAAAATGCAAAACAAATAAAACCAAGAAAACAAAGCAAAACAAAACGAAACCATAAAATGCTATAAAACACAAAGCGAAGCAAATCGAACTAAAGCTGTAGAGAAGCACGCAAAAAGGACTAATAACCACACATCCACACCCACACCCAAAATGCTTGGCGTTAGGAAACCAATAAACAATTAATGCAAAACCATACATGGGTGGGTGCACCAATTTGTATACTAAACTTTCTCACACATAATTAACGTGCTACATAAGAGATCGAAAATGAAATGTCTCCAGATTCTGGCATGAGCAAGTCTAGAGGTCCTTCCGGTTTCCGGTGGCGATCCTCTGGATCCAGAGGAACTGCAAGATATTGGGAGATAATAGGAAACTGCTGCTGTTGATACGTGTATTCGTGTAGTTGTTTGCAAACAAATATTATAACTCAGCATCTCGATATATAACGTGTAGTTATTAGTCTATAATTTGCTAGGATGTAAATGTATGTCCCTCAAACTTAATTTAATTATTTAATTAATATACATACATATATGATATACAATACAGCCTTTGTACTTGTCGTTTCTTATCGCTGATAAGGGAAAAATATTTTTTGGCGGGGAAATACTTTTTAGAACTCATTTCGATTTTTTCAGTGCAAATCAATTGGTCAGATTGATGAATCCTATGGTAACGCATTCCCAAAATATTTCTTATTATATTATTATAAACTATATTGCTTCTGTTCAGCGTAGGACATTCACTGTTGAGCGAAAGATTATTATATAAATGTATATTCGAGATAATATGCAATTGAGCACCTAAATACCATGTCTAGGTTTTCAAAAATGTCTAGTAACAAGATCTTTTGTCTGTTATTAGGCTGTACTTTCAGCATTGAGGTCGATGTTACTCGATTGGGAATTTGTGCATTGTATTTACAATGTCAATTTGTTCAAATTTACAATTTCAAAAATCAATTTTAAAAGAACTTACATTAATATTAAGAATTCGCGTGTTCCGGGATAAATTTGACTTTTTTAATTAATTGACAATTTTAATCGGTCAATGAAGAGCTTTAAAATTGTATTAATAGTTCTTCAATTAATTGAATAATATGATGTGCAAAAAAATAATTATCGGAAAAAATACTTTTTGACAGTAAGTAGTTTCTTACAAAATATTTGATTTAAAAATTATATATCGATACTTTTTCGAGATTATTAAATTCGAACAGCTTTATCACAGCAAGTTGGCAGCCCAATTTCTACGTCGATAAGTCCTCTCGTTTAATGTTCCATCCCTTAAATTTGGGCGATAAGAATAAGCACAGCCGGCTGTAACATTTTTTGTAAATTAACAGAGCGAATCGATTTTTGTATAGTAATCCGTTGAAAGCATGCTGTCGCTCAAGATGAAACTCGAGGTACTGGGTCGTCCCGATGTTGACATCCCGGTGGTGATGAGCGGTAATTGTCTAGTTTTCCTGATGGGGCTATAAGTCATCCCATTCTTTTCGTTCCGCAGACCGCAAGGAATTCGCCAACACAGTCCTCTGGTTGGAGGACCAGAAGATCCGGCTTTACTCCATAGAGGATCGCTGTAAGCTGCGCACTGTCGACAACCCTGAGATCTGGAAGGAGGGTTACTTAAAGTACTGTGCCGATTTGAGCATGCCGCCCCTGGAGACGCGGCAGGAGCAGCTGGCCTGGATTGTCAGCTATGCTGTGCGCCTGGACTTCCTCGATGATCCTGATCAGTTTGCCTCGATTAACACCAAACAGGTGCCACCCCAAAGCAATGGCAAGCAGTCCCAACAAAGGGTCCAGGCTATTTTCGATGGAAATATTAATAGTATGGTCTGATTTTAACTAAATTTACCATTTAAGGAACTTTAAATTTATATATTATGGATTTTTTAAGAGGTTCCAAAAACCACTTTTATTATCTATAGATGATAATCAGGTAAAGTACAACAAGTATTAATTCTTTCTTCCCACCAGCTCAGGAAAAAGCGTTCGTGGATGGAGTCCGGCTGCTGGCCAGCAAACTGAATGTGCCGCACCACCCGAACCATCTGTTGCAGCTGGAGGCTATCGCTCGCGTGGTGCACGAACGCCTCTCGCCCGCCGCCAAGGATCGCAAGCCGGTAGTGGGTAAACCCTTCCCTTTTGACAAGGGAAACGACGTCGTCTCGTCCAACGACTCTGCCCTGGACCTGCCCATGCGCATACTACGTCTTCTCCAGATCCAGAGCCTACGCGAGCTGCAGACACACATCAATGAGACCATTGTGGCGGTGCAGAACATCACGGCCAATCCAAAGACTGATACCAAGCTGGGGAAAGTGGGATTCTAGACGATTAACAGTAAAGGAACGCAATCGACACAATATAACATAAAAGGACATAAAGAACATAAAAGTTTTAAAATTGCATCTATAAAATATCCTTTAAAGCCAAGCAACAACATTTAGCAGAAATCAATAGATAGATCAACAGCCAAGCTATGAACAAGCAAACACCTTTTTTGAAAGCTATAAAATAAGAATCCTGTTGATATTTTATAATATTATTATTAATACAAACATATGTTTATTTATGATCCTCTTTCAAAAGATGCAATATTGTGTATGCCTATGTAATTAATTTATTTAAAATAAATCATAAATTCATTAAAGCAAACAAGGTTTTGTTTTCAACGATTTTAAATAGAAAAAATTCTAAAAACAAGGTTACAGCTATATTATTGTAATGCCACATGGTCGTACAAAAGAAAACATTAACCTTTATATATTAAGTGACTCTACGATTATAATTAAAACGTCATTGAATTAACGTCTAGAAAAGAACTGATGATCAGTGCTAGTATTTTCCTGTTCTTTTGGCTTCTCGGCGGTTGCCTTCAGGAAATTCGCGTCTGCCAGGCGGGCCACGCCCAGAACTCCAACGGCTATGGCGACGAAGGAGAAAGGAGTAAACATAAGACCGGATTTAAGATCCCAAGTGGCTCACCTGCAGCCAAGCCTTTCATAGTGAAATTCTCCAGAGGTTTCGCTTGTCTTTTTTTCGACTGTGCCAATAGGAAGGCACCAATTCCCAGGAGTCCAAGGCCACTGACCAGACGGCAGGCCAAGCAGTCCACCTCGTTGGAAACGTTGTCCTTGTTCCAAAAAGAAAGTCTACCGATCATTTTTAAAATTATTTCAATAATAACAATTTGGGAATGGATTTGGAAAATAAGGCGACAACTATCGATATACCAAGTTTGTCGCAGGGCTGCCAACTTGATTGTGTTAACTAAACTAGGTTTTTTGTTAATTCGATCAACAAATGCTTTATTGACCTTATTTTCTAATAGAACTAGATTCCTATTAATATTATATATGTTGACCACACTCTAAAATCTTTAATATGTATCTATCTTTTTAATAGCTATCGCCGATTTAAATGCATTGTTATCGATAGACGTGAACATTAGATGTTAAGTTAAAAGCGGCCGGTTACTATTCTTACAAAAATGGACTTTCAGCGAAACGATGCTATGCTCATGGAAATTCTGCAGGATCGGAAAACTATTACAGGTTTCCTGGACTCCATTTTCGGATTTCTGCGACGCAAGTAAAAGATTTTATCTCAAGATCCTTAACAAAACTGTAGTCCCACTTCCCTTTTTAGCACCGACTTTTATCACACAAAACGCGATGAAGCGGATAAAATAGGCTTCCCCAAAGGCGTGAGGGATCAGATTCTATATGGCGCCATGCAGCGCTACGATCCGGATTGCTTGCTACAATCCCTGACCGCGGAAGGCGGTGCAGATGATGGAGAAACGGCTCCGCCTGCCGTCGAAGAAGTGGTCCTGGAAAGCGAAGATGGTCCTCAGGACGAGGAAATGAAACCCATAGAGAGCCAGCCGCCACAAAAAGGGAAGGAGCAGTCAAAGTTCTCCCCCAGCGACTACAAAAACGGAGATGTGTTCGAAACGCACTGCTGGTCACAAACCCTCAAGGATGTGGAGGTGCAGGCTCTGCTTCCCAAGGATCATCAAACGGCGAAGAAGCTGCACATTTCAATTCAGGCCCAGCACATCAAAGTGAGCAGCAAGCATAGCCCAGAGACGATCATCCTCGAGGGAAACCTGAGCCAGCGGATTAAACACAAGGAGGCGGTGTGGACAATTGATCAGAACCGATTGATCATAAGTTACGGTGGGCATTCACCTAAAACATCTTTATAAACCATTTTCATAAACTGTATATAACTGTAGATAAAGCAAAGGAGCTCTGGTGGGATCGGCTCTTCGAAGGTGATCCAGAAATCGATTCCAAGAAGATTGAATGCGAACGCTATATAGATGATTTGCCGGAGGAAACCCAGGCCACCATAGAAAAGCTTAGGGTCCAGCAGTTGGCAGCAGACAAGCAACAAAATGAAATTCAGACCTCAAGTCCCGACCAAGCTATAAACCTGGATCGCCTGAAAGCTGCCTGGGATGCCGAAGGTTCGCCGTTTAAAGGACAGCCCTTTGATCCTTCTATCGTAAGAATGAGTTAAATTTTAAAATAATTAATTAAGCTAGCAATAGTAGTAAAATAGTAAAAACTGAACCATATATATTTTTATATATCTTTTAGTTTTTTCATTATTTGTTTCGTTCTGATTCGGAAACTGAAATTGTTAGAAAAGTATTATTCAATACAAACTCATGTCAACTTACAACTAGATCTTAGTAAGAACACTTTTGAGATTAAGTTTACTTGGCCTTCAGTTCGAGTTTCTTGCGCTGCAGTTGAATCTTCTGATAGGCCACATCCTTCTGATCTGTGGACCAGGCCAGGTACATGTAGGTGGTCAGCAGCAAGGCCATGACTAGCCGATCCACGCTCATCACATTCGTGGCGAACAGGATGACCGACAGGCCCACAAACGAGGGATGTCTGACATGGGCGTACAGATTGCGCAATTCCCCGGATTTGTAGCTGATGGGCGGTCCGTAGGCCTTCAGATCGTAGTAGGCTTGCTTGACGCCCAGCAGCTCTGGCAGATCCATCACCAAACTGCCGCCAAAGATGACAACCCAGCAGATGCCATGGGTGATCACGAAGGTCCACCAAAGCGGAGCACTCTGCTCCACATCGATTTGCCACAGAACAATCGACTGAGCGGGCAGCCAGTTGACGATCAAATACTGAAATGTCCAAAGTTGCAGTTGGGAGCTATTTCTGTCCAATTTGTGGGTATACAAACATGTAAACAAAGCGATGACGTCAGGCTATAAATAGTGCGCTCCGCACCCGACAATCCCAACTTGGCCAACAGCTTCTTGACCACGGCTGACTTGAGGAAGCTGTGCTGGAAGATGAATCCGATCAGGTAGAGGGTATCGAACACCACGGGTCCATAGGCGGTCTGCAGGCGCGACTTGTTGTCCAGTAAATTGAAAATCCAGGTGTGCGCCTTGGAAATCGAACGAGGCGTCGAAAGGAACATCATCAGGCTGCCAACCACGTACAGGGAGTAAGCGAACGTGGCCAGGGATGCCAATAGTACTATGGACTTGGCAATCGATGTCATTTTTGTCAGGAAAATTGAGAAAATAGCTTGTTATTTCGAGATAATCAAAACAAATTCAATGAACGTTTCGGTGAGCTAATCAGTGCGACCATGGCACAGTCGCGATAAAATCTTCGGTGAAGAATTTCAATTTGGTTTGTGTCCACGATAAAAACATCGCTCTCCCCACGTAGCGTGTCTCGGCTACAAAAACATAGCGCATTTATCCGGCGGCTTGAGTCATCGCTAGTTGTCCAAATTTAGGACTATTATGTGACTGGCGCGATTTTTGGAGTATGTCGCCACGGTCACTCTGTTTGCAAATGTTTCAATTTTCCCACTAACGAAAAAGTGTAAGTCCGCAGCCGAAAGGCATAAGAAAGTTGAGAAAAAGTTTAACAGTTGCAAGTAAGAACTGGTTTGATAAAGCGTATCTAAATCCAAGCAAAGTGATGAAAAAACTGTCGACGCGACAACCCAACACACACACACACTCAAACAGGCGCAGCGCTCCGGCACACATACACAAGTGGCTTGCAAATGGCGGATGCGTTTCCAACAAAAAGAAAAGAAGAAGGAAAAGAAAGACTGCATTGTAAATGTGAAATGTTGTGAAAATTGTTGACGTTGCAAGTGGCTTAAAATCGGCTGAAAATCAGCGTTAGAAGTATAGAGACTGGAGATAAGAAGGGGAGAGCGGTGTACATGTATGTGTGTAAGTGCAGTGCGACGCCCTTTTGTCTTGAGAGGAAAAAGGAAGCCACTACTTTATTTATCGGTGTGCAATTATTCAAGGTGCCAATTAGTAGTCGACACACTTTCACTGCTCCCCATTGCTTAATTATGAGCAAAGGGGACAGCTGACTGCTTTGATTTGCCAAAAATCTCGGGCGCCGCCGTCTGGCCGGGGCCCTGCCCCCGCCCTTTCCCATTTGTTGTTCGCTGATTTTATCAAAGAAAAAGACAAGAAATGAGCATAATTGATGCGCTGACCTCACCACACACACACACATAAGCATATGCGGGCTTATCAAAGGAGCGAGAGCGGAGCAGAGCTCAAAAGAGAGAGCGGAGCAGAGCAGCTGCAGTCCAATAAATCATAGACTCAAAAATCGTTCGTCATCGGGGAAAACCAATTGACAATCAACAAATGCTATCGACGTCTACGTCAGCAATCAATAATCATTAACCGCCAGCTTTAGACAATATCAATTTGCCTATTTATAGCCTTTATGAGTCACTCCACATTTTAGACCAACCTTCCATCTGTGGACCAAAAGAAAAAATTAGGGAAACGAACTTGGAACCTGACGCTCCCACGCAGGAATAACAAGAAGACACCACACACCGCAAAAAACATGCCACGCTTTCTTTCCCACAGAGATAAATAAAGCAGCATTGCATGTTGCATAAATATTACGGGAGAAAAAGACGAAAAGTAGGGAGCAGTGCTTTCTAAAATTAAAACTCTTGAGCCGCTGAAAATAGCAGGGGCAAAAAATGCATTTATGAATAAATAGATGAAAAATAATGAATGAGTGCGAGTACGCTCTCGCTCAGCGGTGACAGAGAGAGCGAGGAAAGCACTTGCACCGTTATCAGTGATGCTGCTGCGAAAGCAAGCTAGTAAAAGTATAATTTCAAATTATTTTTTTATGAAAGAACAAAAATAATATAAAATGGAGAACCCGGTTAAATTTTAGATAGATTGGAAGTTTTCAGTTTTAAGAAGTTATTAGGATATGTAAGTTGATTATGAAAAACAATTTTTTTTTAGAAACAAATCTAGACATTTATAATTCGCATAAGGACTTTAATAATTATACACAGTTACGAGGATCAATAACTTTTTTATTTCCATTTGAAGAGATGTAATCGCATTGGCGAATACTTGACCCACTTCAAACACGCTGCCTTCAAAGGCCAGAAAATGGTCAACTTGGCATTTCTGGCCGGGGCTCACCAACAGGGGAGAAATTCCATGTGCCAGCAAGTGCGAGTGTGTGTGTGAGCAGGCAGCTAATTGAACACTGGGGCGCCGCAAAAGAAAGGGGGAGGGAGGGAAGCAACGGCACAGAAAGATAGAAAGAAAAACGGGAAAATTAGGCCAACTGTGCAGTTCGATGTCAGTTTGCCAGTTTGTCAGTTGGCTGTAACGAGGCCGAGCAGCCAGCGTGTTTTGCATGCTGTTCGACCATAATACATAATTATTTATAGATGGTCATAATGATAATTGGCAGCAAGATTTCGACTTTCACACACTCGTTTATACAAAAACTCACACAAAAACACTGGCCAGTCACACTCACGCACACATGGGCGCTTTTCTTCCGGTTGATGACCTTTACCGGCGTTTTTATTGTGCTTTTTATTCTCTTTTGGCTTTGGCTCTCTTCTGCCGCCACCGCTTCTGCTGCTTCTTCCTCCCCCGCCTCTATACTCACGGAATCGGAATCCGCAGCCCGGACTTTACTTACTTTCCGTTAAACGCCATCGATTTGTTTGACGGAAACCCGTTTCCATTGTGCCATTAAATATTAATTTAACTTTGTGGTCAGTCCACCCATCCGTAATAATGAATGTCGGTTTCATAGGACTAGATAATAGACAATTGGAGTTGTAAAAACTTTCATAAATTGTAGTGAAGATGCTATGAACCATCTAAATTGTCACAATGGTCGCAATACAACAGTTGGAAACACTAAAAATGGTTACATTTGTTAATAAATGAAATCAAGAGTTAGTTATATGTAGATAGAGTAAACCTGGAAAGATTTGCTGTATACGGATTATTCATCTACCCAGTATCACGTAACCCAGTATTTTTGAAAGCCCCTTAGAAATGTTTGTTGATTGTGGATAAGAAGAAACAGAAACACAGTCAGTATCTTTTAGCCAGAAACATGACGCGAGCCAGCAAAGCAGCAGAAATAAGAAGCCAGAACTTGACAAGCCAACAGAGGAAAATAAATACCCGACCTGCCAGTTATCGCAGCCGCAGAGAGCAACAACCTTGAATTGAAATTTTTGCAATTTGTGAATTCTTCCACTGAGCTCGCGGAGTCAGCGAAATTTCAAGTTTTGTTCTAACTGTGGTGGGAGCGAAGAGAGAAAAGTGCCACGGAGCGCAAGCACACTGAGAATAAAACGTTCTGTTAGTAATGTTAGTATTTTTTATTTCAAAAATGTACAAACTACAAATATATATTATTTTAAAGTTTCAAAGATAACTGGGCGGAGTAAATATATAAACGTATTTTATTTTGATGATACAAGTAATGTTATCGCATATTTTAAACTCAAGACTTATTGCAAATTTGTTTGCTGATTCTTCAATAAAATCTTGCTCTCATAAAACGTAACTTGCACTTACAGAAAACATCCAGAAAATAACCTATTCAAAAATAAATATTTAGTCGATCTTGGGAATTGCTTCAAGTGTAGAGAGCTGAGGAGAGATCTCGAATTGCGAGCCCAGCTCTGCTGCGAATCTTTTCACTAGCCTTTGGCATTCGCATCGTGTCCATTGGAAGAGACTCGTGGAGTTTAACGAAAATAGATTAAACAGTGTTGATTTTTTTTGCGAATTGGCAAATTTGCATACGTGTGCGTCAGAATCTAGACTTTGAGTTATTTTAAATTGTTATTCTTTTTTCGGATTGTTATGTGAGTTCCTTTCAATCTGCGTCAACACCTTTGGGTGCTGGAAATGTCTACCAACTTTCGTTCAAGGCTGCCCAGCAGCTGCTGTTTCATAAGCTAATTTTATTCTTTGTGACTTTGTCGGCTCCCCACTTCTGCCCGGAATACATTTTTCCGTCTTAATCGCTGAGTTCTTTGAGGAATCGATAATTCCAGCTGAGATTTCTTATCGCCCTTCCTGCGCCAAATGAAATTCAAATGACCTTTTTGCCTAAATTTGAAATTCATGGGGATTTATTGGCGAGTTGAGCTGTATAATCCGGAATACCAGGAATATTGAGCCATTCAGCAGTGCATTTTTTTTATCTCAGCAGAGCAACAACAACAATGAAATTATCAACCGCACAGCGTTTTTATTAATATAACGTCCAGCAAGCCCAGTCAACTGCAGCAATAACAACGTGTTCATACAAAAGGAGAACTTGTGTTGTTGCGCTCTGAACCATTTTCCGGCCGGTAAACCGATAAGCACGTTCAACTCAAACAATCCGGCTATATAAAGCGTAATTGCCATTGAATGTAGTGTCGTTGATCTGTCGTTTTTAGTGGGCATTTCTTCGGCGTTTTTCGATTTTTGACCCCCACGTCATCAGTTTATACTACATTGTAGTGGTTCTCAAGCTGAAAAAAGCTGATAATGCTACGAAATGAGTTTGATAGCAAAAATATATACACGAGTGACCCTAAAAAGCATTTCTAACATTTCCACACTTGAGATTATTTTTTGCTTTGTTGGTTGCTTTCCTTGGAAACCAAACGGAGAAAACGTGGCCGTAATTCCGGGCTTCCCCTTTTAGATGAAATCGAACATTATTGTTTAATTTTTTCATATGTATTTACACCTGCAAATGTAAATACCTAGAAATATTTACCTTCTAATATTGCTAAAATACAAAATAGTAACGAGAAACTCTCTATTTATTCAACAGCATTCGCAAAGGAGATCCCTGAGAAAAATCCACGGCTAAACCGGAAAGATATGCAAATATGGACTTCCACATACTGATCGTCATCGGTTGTGTGGTCAGCGCCTCGCTGCTCTCGTTCCTGTTCATCAACAAGATCTTCCGGCGCAAGACTTTTGAGGAGGTGGTAGCCGAGAAGCGTGCCCTGAGCGCCAATCTCTACAAGGCGGCCGGTGGTGCCGCTACCAAGAAGCCCAAGAAGAAGGAACTTAAGCGCGAAAAGAAGCAACGTCAGCGGGAACAGCAGAGGGATGTGAACAACGAGCCGGAACCAGAGGAAGCCGAAGACTACTCCGATGGTCAGTCGGAGGGTCAGGGCTCCGTGGCTGGCGAGGAACCCGGTCTCTCCAAGCAGCATGTTGAATTTGAACCCGATGCAGAGGTCCTCACTGATCAGCGACGACCCAGTAGCGTGGCTGAGAAGGAGAACCAACCTTCTGGGGCTGGCAAAAAGGGAAAGAAGGATAAACGTAACGGAGCCAACAACAAGACAGCCGGAATCCTGGTCAACAAGAACGAAACTGTTGCTGTTAAGCCTGCAGCTAACGCCGAGGAGACACCAACTTTGAATAATTTTGAAACCAAGATCCC
Organism: Drosophila melanogaster; assembly: GCF_000001215.4. NCBI lineage: Eukaryota > Metazoa > Arthropoda > Insecta > Diptera > Drosophilidae > Drosophila > Drosophila melanogaster. The sequence goes on along the minus strand of NT_033777.3, from coordinate 17,677,551 downwards.
CAAGGATGTGGTGGAGCTGAAGAAGCAAGAGCAAAAGGAACGCAAAGAAGACAACAACAACAAGCAGCAAAGTCAGAAAAAGATCGCCGGAGGCAATGTGTCCAAGAAGGAGAAGGTCGTAGCTGTCGAAACAGAGGCACCCGTAGTGACCAAGCAGATCCTCAAGCAACAGCAGCAGCAGCAGAATGGCTCACCCAAAACGCAACACAACCAGGCCAACAACAAAACCAAGCAGCAGCAGCAAAACAAGAAACAGAATCAAAAGGAAACCCTAACGGGTAAGGATTTGGCTCATGCTTTGGATAAACTGGCCGATCACCAGAACCAGACCATTGGTGTCAACGCTCTGATGAACGTATTTTCTCGTGCCGAGCTAAATCGCTCAGAGATTCAGATACTCATCGACTATCTGCTAAACAAGCAACAGGATATGCCCGCTTCGCACTCTGAGTGGTCGGATGACATCTGCCAGAAACTCAAGCGTCAGCTGGAAGAGAAGGAAAAGCTGTTGGCCGAGGAGCAGGAGGCCTCCATCGGAATTCAGGCTAAGCTTCGCGAACTACGCCAAGAGGTTAACACAGAACGCGCCCAGATGCATGCCCGAAACCAGGCTTATATCGATAAGTTGCAAGGCAAGGAGCAGGAGCTAGCCGCCCTCAACCAGGAGCTGTCCAGTCTGAATGACAAGTTGACGCTTGAGCGTCAACAGCTTACGGTAAGAAAAGCTTCTGAGATTTATAAGAATATTTTCAAACATAGCCTATATTCAAATTCGTTACAAATCATTAATTCTTTGTTTTAGACCCTTCGGAGGGAGAAGCAAGCCAATTCGCAGGATCTGGTTCAGTTGCAACATTTGCAACAGGATCTCGCACACAAGGAAAAGTGCCTGGCGGAAATGACCGCATTCGTTAATGCAGAGACCCAGCAGAAGAACGAGGTGATTCAGCAGCAGGCTCAGCAGCTGCAAGCCCTGGAGCTGCAACGCGAAGAGCTGGAAGCGCGCCAGAACAATAGCATCTTTGAGCTAGAGCAGCGCAAGCAGCTGGAGGCGGAGAACGCCGACCTCAAGCAGGAGCTGAGCGCTGTTCAACAGACTCAGTCGGAGCTGCAGCGCGTCCACGCCGCCGAGTTGCAGGAGCTGCGACAGAACTTGTCCGTCCTAGAGGCTCGCAACGTTGCGCTCAGCCAACAGCTCACCCAAGCCGCCAACAGCGCGGTTCAGGCCACCGCCGCCCAGTCGGAGCAGGCCCAGGTTCAGACCGAAGCGCTGGCCCAGAAGCAGCAGGAGCTGAGTGCTCTTCGCTCGCAGGTCGGCTCGCTGACGGATGCCCACGCCCAGCAGCAGAAGCAAGCCAACGCTCTGCAGTCGCAGCTCCAGGAGGCTCAACAGCGGGCCGAGCAGCTGCAGGCTAAGGAGCAACATCTGCAACAGGAGCTCCAGGAGCAGCGGGAGAAAAATAATGTGAGTATAGAGATGAACTCTATAACTAGAAATATATATTAAAAAACTTTTCTTTTTGTGTTGCATTCCCATTACATTCCCTATTTTATACCACCTACTTTAAACTTTATTGCACTTTACTTTGTAATCACTGAAATTGATACATATATATGTCAAGACTTATGCATGAAGATTAATAATGAATGCGGATAATTGAATTGAAAAGGATTTCAAACCAATTTGAGCCCAACTATATGTAATCGCGTCGCATTTGAGTCGTTATGCCGTCGTTCGTCCTGCCCGTTGCATCTGCATCCTTCTTGCTTTTCCTGAATCCTTTACTAATTGCCACGTATTCGTGTTTCGTCAGGACGTGCGTATGAAAAATTGGAAGTTGATTGAAGCGTTGCAAAATGCCGAAGCATTAACAGCTAAGACGAAAACAAATTCAGCGCAGTCCGTAGGCGTAAGTGCATGATCTTTGTCAGCTTCTTCTGCTTGCCTATATGATTCCATCTGAAAATTCGTAGAGTCTAAATCATTGTAAACTAATTGTATGCATTAATCTTTGCAGCAACAACACAAAGAGCTGCAGCTGCAGCAACAGAAGGCAGTGGCCGCCAATGGCGGGGGTAGTGCCAGTTCAGCCAAGAGCGAGCAGCAGAGGATCCGGGATCTCTACCAGCGCCTTTATCCCGACGCTGTGAAAGCGCAGTCGGGAAATGCCCTGCAAGCATCCTTTGACCAGTGGCTGGAACAGGTCCTGGCCACCCATGTCAAGCAGCAACAGGATAAGCTGCGGCAGAAGCTCGACGCGGAGAAGTCCGAGAAGCAGAGCAGCAGTAGTCATAAGTCCACACAATCAAGCAACAGTAGCAGTAGCAACCACAATAGCACCCACAACAATATTAGTAGCAATAATAGTAGTTCGAATAGCCAATCCTCCTCCGCCGCCGAGCAGCAGGAGCTGCACAAACAGAACCTGCAGCTGCGGGAGTGCAACGACAAGCTCACCCAGCTGGTCACCAAGACGGTAATTACTTTTGCCCTATAGTAATTTATAACCTATCCAATGACAATAAAATCTTACGAACAGACAAACACATTGATGGACTTGGAAGAGCGTGCTCGTGAGCAGGACGAGCACTGGCGTGGCATCGTCGAGCAGAAGGAGCAGCTGATCCTAACCCTGCAGCAGCATGCCTCAAACGGAGAATAGGTAAGGAATTGTGTTGCTGGTCTATAATAACTAGATTTCTAAACATATCGTTTGTCTTTTTGCAGGACATTTAATGTCGAAACAGATGCGGAAAGGGAAGAGGAGGCCAACAACGACGATAAACTGACAAGCAACCGCAGAGTTTGTCCAACTTCCAAAAGAACAGCAACAGTAAAAAAGAAACAACTCTAACAATCTATTAAGTTTAAAGTTAATGTAACAAAAAAAAAAGGCGAGAAAAAAGTAAACCTAAAGCATGCCCCACAACAGCAACATTTAACATTTTATAGTAGCGAGAACCAACAATTATGAGAATGAAGAACTATGGAACGCTTTAAGAAATTATATACACATAACTAAAGCAAGATAATGATAACAATCGAAACTTGTGCAATGTTAAACGAGAAGAGAAGAAATGCTAGCAAAGGAAAAGTCCGACTCTGATTACAGAAACAGGCAATTTCCACCCAAGCCCTCCCAATAAAAAGCAAACCAACCCGGAAAAACCGCGAAAAATCCATTGCTGCTGCTACTTTCTAATTATTATTTAACACATACTTTGCATGCGATTATTATTTTTGTGTTACACTTGCATTTAAAAACGCGCTTTAAACAATTGTATATGTATCTTATGTTAAGCAAATGAATTTAAAACCCAGCTACTTAAAATGCAAATCCACAAAAAAATAAACAAAATAATAGTATGAATGTACGTATGCTCTTGTACTTGGGCCATTGTGAATTTTGTATGTTTTCCATTCATGTTTTCTGTTTTTGTGTTAACTTTTAATTTTCCGCCGCCAGGCAGCGCAAAGTATTTAATCCCAGGAAGAGCAAATGGCAGCAGCAACATTTAATTAAGCGTAAATAAACAAGAAAACAACTATTTTTATATAAAACTGAATGAGAACCTATCTTATAAGTAAACGCAAATTAAACACGAATGCTAACTAGCAATCTATTGTCGGAACCTGTTGCATGCGACATACTGAAAAATTAGGAAAACCAACAAATTCAAGCCCATCAGCAACCACAACAAACAAAAGAACGAGCTATAACAGCATTATAAGGATTTATGATGTTTAATTTACGATAAAATGAGAATTAAATATATACACACACATATGAGAAAGACATTTGACCTTTGACATTTCACTAATAAATAGCTGAGCTTTCGTGCTTAATTGCTGTTGGCGGTTCTGCTGGGTATCTGCAGGTTCTGCAGCGGAATGATCATATGGAATGGGTACTGTAGTAGTTCGGTGCACGACGGCCGCTTTTTGGGATTCAACTGTAGGCAGTTCTTGGCCATCTGCAAATAGAGCAGAGACAGTTGTAAACTTGGATTCAATTTATTTATAATTTTAGTTAGCTTATGTTAGTCTAAAAGCCTCATATTGCGCAACACTCACATGAACCAGCATGATGGGATAGTAGGGCGGAATGGCAGGATACTCGATGCTGGTGCCCGGTGTGGTGATTGCACTCATCTTGGCATAGACGTTTCGGATGTGGCCGAACGGTGTCTTTTGGTAGAGTAGCAGGTAAAGGATGCAGCCCAGCGACCACACGTCCGATTTGGTCGAGATCTTGATCTTCGGCTGATCGGCTCTGCGCATCGGGCTATTCCCCGTGGAGGTGTCCGTCAACGCCTCCGGACTAATGTAGTTAAAGGTGCCCGCCTGCGAGAATTTGATGATGCTCGTCGAGTCCACAGCGATATTGCTGGCTATGCCAAAATCGATCAACTTCAGTCTGCCGCTGACCATCAGGAAATTTGCCGGCTTGAGATCCGAATGGATGACACCGTGTTGGTGAATGTAGTTGACCGCTTGCAGCATTTGGTACAGGATGTTCATCAGGCTATAGAGAGGAAGGTTGGTGGTGTAGCTCTGCAGGATCTTGTTCAAGTCGCAGTCACCTTTCTCCATCACCATGTACAGCTTGGACTCCTCGCGCACAAGTTGACTAAGGAAAAAAAAGTACTTAAACAGTGACGTTAACAAGAAGTCAGTATTTAGAAATATTTACTAATCGTAAAGTGCCACAACACAAACGTTCCCTTGTAGCTTTGCCAGAAGTTTGGTTTCGTTTAGATATCCCTGCACCACTTGTGGATCGGCCTGCAGATCCACCACCTTCAGGGCGAACTCATTTCCGGAATCCGATCGGCGTGCCAAAAAAACAGAGCTGGAGCCGCCACAGCCCAGTTTCTTATCAATCGTATACTCATGATTCTTGATTTTTAAAATATTAGATGTCTTGTGGGAAGGCTGCTCTGGAGGTACAGCAACTGCGGGAATCGATACCAGCTCCTTTGGTTCCACATTATCCACTTTGTCTGGCACGTTATCCTTGTCCGACTCCCGGAAAACATGATCTAGGGACTTTTTGGAAGGATGCTGACTCTTTGGTGGTTCTGCCTTTTTCGGAGGCTCCGGAATGTCCGGGCTTTCTGTGATGGTGTCGCACAGGGAGAAGCTTATGCTATCGGAGGCCACTGGAGCAGCACGACTCACGGTCATAGGTGTTTGGAAGAGCACTTTCTGCGCACGGAAGTCATTGGACACCGCACTCCGACTTTTTCCCGCCAGTGTGGAACCAATTGTTCGTACTTGGGGGGTAATGAAGTCTGCATCCGGCTTCGTCTTCGAGGTGGAGGGTAATTCATTACGCAGTGGCGTCTCTGTCTCTTGGAGTGGGCGCCTTTCGGTGGCACTTGGTGCAGCTTGAAGCGTGGGTGCTGTCTTTTTGGCCACCTGTTTTTCCGAATTCGCAACAGGGGATCCTTGACTGCTGCAATTGATGCCCATGTCGTTGAATCTTCCCAGGAACGAGAGATTCGAATCGGATTGCTTAAGGGGGGCGGCACTTGGTGTTCTACGAGTGGTTATGTTGCTGTTGCTGTTTGTTAACTCTTGGGATGGGCTCAGCACAAAGGAATCGTTTAGGATGGCGCAGTTAAGGTTGTGATTGCTCTTGATGTCCTCCTCGTCACTGTCCGAATCCATCATAGTCAACTCGGACACTCGGCGAGGTCTAGAATCGATAAAAACGTTGTATGTAGAAGTAATGAACATTTCTAGGTGATCTTGTAACAAAAATCCCTCGACTTGTGGGTTAATATAGATTAACTTTTAGGGTATATACTAAGCCTAGAAGATACAGGTTAGTTTCGATGGACAGACCAATTTGGAAAGAAAAGATCTAGGATTCCTGAAAGAATTCATGGAAAATTAGATCCTTGCAGACTCAGGAGGACTTATGTATGGAGAACAGGAGATGTCATGCGATACTGGACATTGCTGTCCCAGTTCTTACAGCATATTTATGGGCAGGGGATGCGGTTCGTTCTCCTTGCCCCTCGTTTGGACTTGGAAAGACGCCACCGGCTGCTGTTTTCGTTCTCCCGCCGCCGCTTGTCGTGGTCGGTATGGCGTGTTAAAGTCGTCCTCGGAGTCGGAGTCCAGTCCCAGTGCCATCATGTCCTTGGTGCGGCGGGGCACAGGCGTGGTCATCTTGCAACCCGATTTATTCTGCCCGACAAATAGTTAAATATCCAATTGCAAATCAAATGCGGGGTTTAAATTTATTTTTTATTCAAGTGTGACCAAAGTTCAAAATTTAAAACATCCAAAGCGCGCTGAATGAAGCCTTTAATAGTTAATAAAACTTAAGTAGCCGAAGGCTAAGTTTTAAAATAATTAAACGAAAATGAGGATTTAAATAAATGTTTAATATTTTAAATTAAGAAATATTGAAAACTACCTAAATTATAATTTAGTGTTGACAACAAGCAAATATAAAAGCACACTCTTTGAGTGAGGGAGAGTGATGTATAAAATACATCAAAATGATTTAAAAGTAAGAATGGCTTAAATAAATAAATTAGATATTCAAATTCTAACAGTAAGTTTATTGTTTACATTTTAGGGTTGTCTTGTTTTTCATGGTCATCACAGAGCTGCCACCCTGAAAAAAGCAATATTTTGGCAGTGCTGCCACATCCAAGGAAAATAAGTGTTGTTTTCCTGCCGACAAATAAACAAAGCAGCAATAGTTCGAAAACTACGCATTCTAGAGCAGAGCAAATGGAGCAACCAGCAACTGGAGGCGCCGCTGTCCAACCGGGCGTGTCCCCAGCGCACATCCACGACACGGATCAGCTCCTGGACCCCGTCCTCTTCTCCAACGACAATGGAAGCTACAAGCTAAATACAGTGCCCGCATTTAGGTGAGATTTTATGCGGTGTACGGGGGAGAGACCTCAGCCGGCGGCAGTGAATCATCCATGGAGCTTTCAAACGACCGATAATGCACATAATTTAATCCATTCTCTGTCCACCCGTAGCCTTCATCTGGTTATCTCCACTGCAATCTCCATTGTGGGGATCGTACTTGCAGCCTCGTTTCCAACCGATCGGCGCTGCGATGCATACTTTATAATGCTCTACCTACGGGCCACCTTCTGGGTCATCACATATGTAAATATACCAATCAGCAGTCTGTCAATCCCGACCTGCCTCAATGTCAACGGTTTTTACAGCTCTTCGATCACTTCGTAAAGAAGCAACACGACAATCTACGCATGCAGGGCTATCACGACTTTCACCGCGAGACTAACATGCAGAAGGGGATTCCCCTTCAGCTGGTATCCCTGTGGAACTCCATGCTGCTTGCTGTCCAGGCCCTAATCCACCACTTCTATGCGGAGAACTTTTGGGAACATTGCGCCGCCGGGTGGCTGTCGCCGGTCAGCTATGTGACCGCCTTCACCGTGGCCGAGAATCTGGTGCTGGCCGTTTCCCACAGCTTATATATTGGTAATGAAGTAACATAGTATCTAGTCAGCGATAGTGAGGGAATCTACTTAGTGTCATGGTATGACTTTTATTTTTATTTTATTTTATGACAGATCGAGCTATCATCATTTTTTTAATATATCTGTGTGTATATATATTGAAATGACGATGGGCAACATTTTATTCAAATAGTTTATATAATGACATAATATAGTAGTCGGGATGGCTAGGTATTTTTTTTAAACTGATTAAGTGACTTGCAAGCAATTGTAATACGCAAAAAATGAGTCAGAGCCGCTTAAATAATCCAGGTATTTAAAATTGAAGTGATTCAGTACAGCCACTAATTAAGTTCGTTCTTTCTTATGGTTCCAAAGCGAAAGATTTTTGATTAAGAACCAAGTAATTTCAGGTATAAAAGTTGTCATAGACATGGCTAAAAATTCGTTACCCATTTCAGACAAGGTGCGTAAGTTCAACAGCGCCAAGCTGGCTCCGGATGTTTTGCGTGGTGCGGACCGCGCCGGCGGTTCCCTGGGCCTCATGCAACCAGGAGGCGACACAGAAGAGCTTCTGGAGAAGCAGGCCGACCTTATCGCCTATCTGCGTGACCATACACACAAGCTCAACCAGAAACTGCATCAAATGCAGACCAACGTGCGACCAGTGAGGGCACCACAAATTCCTTAAAGACAAATCAAATAACTATATAATTTTACGTATCATAATTTTACTGGATGTTCTCTTTTTATTCGTTTATACTTTGTTCATGGCGAAGAAATATTCTTCAAGTAGATCAATTGCAAAAATGCAAAAAATGTAATATTCAATTGTAAATACAGAGAACGAATTATAAATCCGCAATCAAGGACTATGACCATTAAATTGTATTATGCAAACAAGTCTGTGTGTAAAAATGATTAAATTAAAGCAGATTTATATCAATGATGATACGCGTCTTAATAGCCATTTACCAATGCGGGGGGCACCTCCAGAATCGCCAGCGAGTTATCTTTCGAAGATGTGACGATCTATAAGATTGGAGTAAAACATTTGAATACCGACTTTGGAAATATTATACAATAACTTACCTTATCGCCTACAACCGAAAGGGCTAAAACCATGCGACCAGCGCCAGCGAAACGACCAGTTTGAGTTCCGGTAATCTTGTTCAGGACGTAAATATAGCCGTCGTAGCAGCCGACTAGCAAATAACGCTCACCGTAGGCCGCAACAGCAACAGCGCCATTTCCACAGCTGAACTTGGTGACCAAGTTTCCAGACTAAAACGGAAAACAGCAGGATTCAATGTTCGGCCAACTGAAAGTCATATTCTAACCACTTACAACAAACTCCAATTGATATAACTCGTTTTTCTGCGTTCCGCAATAAATGTGTCCTTCATCTAGAAGCAGACTGTAGATATTTAAACCCTCTGCAATAAATACGTGACGTAGCAGCAATCCGTTGCCCGCATCATGCATTTGGACAAAGTTTCCTTTGCAGCCCAGCACAAGGATTTTCCGCACACCTTCCTTGGTGGCCTTGATCGCAATGATGGATTGGCCGGTTGATACCAAAGGCTTTTCCACCACCTTGTTCGTCTGCAAATTGTGAGTTTTGGTTAATTTTCTGGATCCGTTTTTTAATATTACATACATATTTACATATTACATACATAATTACATATTATGATCTAGTCTAATTATTATAAATTGTATTATATTAAATAGGAACTTATGCTTGTTTTTTTTTTAGTATGGCATCAATATTCATATAAAATTTGTTAAGGGTTATAAAAAAGTAAAATATATGGAAAAAATCCTTTGGAGATGCGGGGCATCGATCCCCGTACCTCTCACATGCTAAGCGAGCGCTCTACCATCTGAGCTACATCCCCGTCATGAATGTCACTCTTATAGTGGCCCTTACAAAGTTTGGTAACATTTACCAACTTTAATTGTGCACCTACCGTAGTTGACTACTCATTGAAATGCAAGAAGTGCATTGTCATCACATTAAAGAGTGTGGTCTCGTTAGCAATACGAATTGGTCAAAAGAAACCATTGCGCAGTAAATACATTTTGATCGTATAAATAGACATTGCGTTGGTGGGATGTATTTTTAAAGCATTTATATATAAGCTTAAATGCGTATGCGAACATTTATGATTAGATAGGCTACTTATCTATAGCTTTTATTGTATGGAGAAAATTATATTGTGGGACAAACCTTAACTCAAGAAACAACAAAATGTTTTTATAGCAAATGGGTTAATTGCGTATTTATTAGTTTCACATTACTTCATTTTTAAAACCTTTTTGTTTGGTTTTTAGGTTTTATGATGATCAGCACTTTGTGTTTTTCCAGATGCATTAAATGCCCTAGGCATAGGGATTCGAAGGCGGCCTTCGATCATAATCCCATGGTCGTTGACCTTTCCATTCCTCGTGATTTTTGCAGGCAGCACAAATAACAAGAGCTAACATCACAGCAACTGTTAGAAACCTCATCTTGAATGACTAATATGATCAAAGCAAAGTGCACCTATTTATATAAGACTTGCATTTGACGATAACGGCAAAAATTGGATTCCCCTCAGGGAAAGCACATGCCCTGTGTGACTCTGGTTATAAGTCCGTGGGAATCACAATGGACCCAATGAGCCGATAAGAGCATGCAAAGCTATAAAGCTGTTCTCTTCTTGCTAATATGGAACATATATATTCTTTAAATTTAATAGAGATTTTGTTGAAAACACAAACACAGTTTGAATGCCTAGTACCATGTTATTTAGCAATATGATAGAGGCACAAGAAAATTGTGAAATTTAAATCTATGCTAAATCTAAGAAGAGCTTGAGGCGAAACCGTTATCTCTTGTCTTGTGAAAAAACTTCTTCGTGCAATAACTCAATATAATGTGTGTATAAAAAACGAAAACAGGAGAGGTTAAATGTTATAGACTTCCTCACTAAGAAAAACTACGGTTGGGAAAAAGAGATGGAGCGATGTAGTGCATTTATATCAACCGTTATGTCTTCACCCATTCGGCAAGATGGCGGCCAGGCACAGAGTGCAAGGCAAGGAAATACAAATAAATTGCTTCTAAGGGGAAATCAGATACACTGCAGTGCAGGGGGAGTTTATTTAGTGGTTGCAGCCTGCAGGAGCTGTTCCACTTGCCACACCTACACGAATGGCTATGTGTGCCATTTGCCACGGCTAACAACAATAGGAAAGCTCACATAAACACGAAAAAGAGTTACAGTCAGTGGGGGGCACACATAACGGTACAAACAACCAACCCGAGTTGGCCAAATCGGCCAATGGGAGAGCGGTACGAGCACACCAACACACTGGCAACAACAAGCTATAGACAGGGCGTCAGTTTCCAGAAACACAACACAACAAAACAGGAGCCAACCAGCAAGAAAAGCCCACGTCACAACAACAACAAAAACAGGAGCTACGAGGACGAAAGAGAAAGAGAGAGCAAGGAAAGGAGGCAAGCAACAGGCACGAAGACAATTCCAGTTGCAGCGCCTTGGAAGGCTCTCTCACACTTGCAGCAGACAGAGAGAGAGAACTTGAGCGAGCGAGGTACCGTTATTCGCCCGAGTCCTGGATGGGGAGAGAGAACTTCGTCGGCTTGTATTTTATTTAAAATTGTTTTGAGTAAATAGCATATAAACATTTTATTTGCTGCTGCCAAAAAACTAACGAATGGCAGTAACTATATGCAACTAACAGTGAAATGCAGCGCAGAAGACATGCGCAGAAAAAAACCAGTGAGAGAGAGAGAGAGCGGGCGAGGATGAGTGCCGGCAAAATATACCGTTAACTAAACAGGCACACATAAAAACTTAAATAAACAACAATAGAGAGCACTGGAGAGTGGAGGAGAGCGAGAGAGAGCGAGCGAGCAAGAAGCAACATCTTTCTTCACAATGAGTGTGGGAGCAAGACAGCTTGCTAGTGCTGCAGTTTGCTGTTGTTTGTTGCAACTAACCCCTAGCCCTAGTTGCACATACATACCTATATACCCAGTCGCTGCAAGGAGGCTATATACTCCCAGGAGCCGTAGTCCTCGGCCAAACAACGTGCAGCAAACACGACACAATAAAACACAAAATACCAGGCAAAGCTAAATATCGAGCAATAGCAGCAAGGCTGGTAAAAACTGCAGTACCAGCAACGCCCCCTATGTGCTTCCTGCCACATGGGGCGTGGCGTCTTTGCATATTTACCAAATAACCAAAGCTTTAGACTGCACCCACCAACGACTTGAGGACAGGGCACCACCACTCATACTACAGTCGGTAGTACAGTTGCCTTCATCTACAATACAATTGCAGGTACAGTTGTCTCTTGCTTGGTAAAAAAATGTATTTGTCATCCCCCCTCCACAATGAAAGCCTTGCGCCCACTCCACTATGTATGAAGTATAGTAAAACTGCCTCCCACACTACAAAGGATTATATAATTGGAGCCCGTTTGTATTTAGATAAAGTGTAGTACAGTTGCCTCTGCTTCAACTATAATTCCCTCACTTCCATACTTATTGCTTGTTACGTGCATTTTTATAATTTTAAAAATATTTAAATAGTAATTAACCACCTAACAACAGCTCCGATGACTTTTTTCGTGTCCTTCCCTAATCAAGTACAGTTGTGCACAGAGCCAGTAAACGCAGAATACATTCGAACCATGAGTTATCAGCACGTCGCAGCCATAAATCGAATTTCTGCCAAAATTAAGACATAGCTTTCCTCTTCCCCCAATGTAAAATATTATAATCAAGTATCAACTCCGGCCAAACTCCCTTTCTCGGCAGTCTTTCTCCATACTATCCAATTTGTTAAATTCACGCGAGTATAAAAAATGAAAAATAAATTCGATTTGAGTTCCATTGTCTAGACTTTCGTTTTTGGCTTTCCTCATTGCCAATTCGTTAACTCCTGGTGTTATTGTTGCCGCGCGGGCAAGGTGTGGACTCATCCTGTGTGTGTGGTGGCTGTCCTTTTGGCAGGACTCGCGAGACGGAGCTCAATATTTTAATTAAAATTGTTCAAGTGTTTGTTTGACAGATAAATATTTAATGAGTCAAATTGAGTGTCGAAAATTTATTGAGATGTCATTGATTGACTTCCACATTGGGAGGTCCAATCAGTTAGTCTGATGTATACCATCTTATAAAAAAATCCTGACCTCACTTCTTAATAATATTTCATTTTACTTTCTAGAGAACTTTTCAACTCACCACCACGTTGAAGGTAGATATTTGACCCCATCGGCTGCCAATGAAGGCCAATCCCCAAGCGACGTCCATTGACTGCAATGGCTCTTTAAGGTACACCGTTTCAAAGACCCGCTCCAGATTCTGTAAGTGTTTAATAGGCATAAGGTATTGTAAGGCTCCTTTAGAAAATCTAAGTAATTTACCAAGAGCGAGGACTTCTTAAAAAAGCCATCCGCTGATGTGGTGTAAAGAATAGAATCCTTTTCGCTGAGGAACATATTCGTAATAGCCTCACTGTGCTTGGTGATCTTTTGCTCCAGCTTGTGAGTGACTAGGTGAAACACGTAGATATCTCCATCCTCGGCTGCGGCTATCACGTTATCCCTGTAGATCTTTATTTGGGTAATGGGGCTGCCAACATTTTGCAATTTCCCCTTCGTCACAAAACCTTGTCTTGTCTTGTCTTCGGAGTTGAGCTCTGACAATTGGTGACCCGGTTCGTGTAGTGGTTCCTTAAGAAAAGAGCTGGATGCTTCATAGGACATGTGGCAGATTGGTTCGGGAGGTGGTGGTGGCGGTGGTAGTGGTGGTATTATAGCCAGTGGTTGATGGGTTGGATTAACAGCAATACTGGGCTTGCTCAGGCGCGATTGTGCAAGTTTGGCGGTGGGTGAATAATCGGATACTTGGTCACCAGCTGACACTTTCAAGAGCTCTTCATTGATATTTAGTTGATTGGTCGCTTTAGAATCCATTTTATTCGTCTCTTGTTCAGCAATCTCTTCATGGGATTTCTCCACTAATTTGAAAGATTTTGGTTTTTTGGAAACTCGTTTTTGTACCCTTACTTGACGCTTGGGTGCCAGGACCAACACAGTTCTTCTTAATCTACTTCTAGTTCGTCTGGCTATCCCTCCTTTGCTGAAACTATCCTCGTGTGTTGATTCCTGAGCAGTTTCTGCTTCATGTGGTTTGCTTTTGGAGTCAGCCACTTGAGCAGAAGTAGCTTGATTTCTACTAGCCATGGAGTTAATAATTAGAAACTTCCGACTCTTTAGTTCTAGAATAACCATACCGACTTCAGATTTCTCTTTTTGAAACTTTATTATTATATCGTCCAGAAAGCTGTAACGATTTTCATGTTTTATCAATTCACGCTCAATTTCAACCAAGTGCTGCTCCATCATGTCGTCCGATTTTCCCAAAGGTTCGTTTATTTTTGATCCACTAGCTAAACGGGAATAATTATATAGTGTAGGATCCATGGATAGAAATGGAAACCCAACGTTGAAGGATTCCAGTTTCGCCGAAGAGGGAGGGTTTCCTTGGTTAGGAGATGGGTTTTCAAAAACATCTCCGACTGGTGTAGTTTGACGGGCAGGAGAAGATTGAGTTTTATGACTAGCTGAACCCCGCCACTGTCCAGATGAGTCCATAGGATTCTCCTGGATGGATGTTGAAGATTGGCGGGCTGGACAAGATTGAGTTTTCTGAAGAGCCATTGGAGAACTCTGCTGAGCAGTTGCGGAAGAAGGACTCTGCTGAGATGGCGGAGAAGATGGAGGTTTCTGACACGGTGATGTAACTGGCGAACTATCCTGAGCCGTTGGTGGAATAAAACCGTGCTGGTTTGGACATAGTGTTGACGCCTTACAGGTTTCATCAGATGTGAATGCGGTTTTTTTGGGGCTTAATAAATTTGCAAGCTTTTGCTCTTCGTCCTGCTCCCGACGACGCTGTTTCTGCAGACTCACCACGTTGACAATCTCTTTTAGAAGAAATTCGATAGCTTGGCGATTGTCGGCTGCTTTGAGATTCATTTGCATCTTGGCTACCTCAATTTTACTAAAGGTTTGTGCATTGTGCTCGGAGCTTGTCACTACGCAGGAGATAAAGTGCAATCGACTCTGCAGGCTACTAGAATGCTGGCGACGATAGCGATCGCTGAGAGCCTCTCGAAGATGGGGAAGGATCAATTTTTCAAAACTGTCAACCACATTTTCTGCATCGTTCTGTAGCTTCAGCCTGCGTCGCCTTTTTGTGGATTTACTGCTGCTTTGGGAGCTGGTGGAGTCATCACTATCAACAACATCATCTGATTGCTTCAAAGCTTCCAAGGTCTTAAATATCTTTTGATTTTCAATATCACCTTCATGTTCATCAATGTCCATATCCACCACGGCATGCTCTTCCAGCTCTTCGTCAGATGAGCTCAGCAGATCAATAACATCGTTTGAAGGTAAAGAACTTACTGATATGGGTGAGCTGCTTGATTCCCTTTTAATTTCCATTTTACAGGGCTTACTTATCCCAGAAAGGGAATCTATTAAAGCAGTTTCTATATTATTACTTTTGTTGGTTTTAATGAATGCGGATTGACTTGGGTTGGAGTGCTTACTCTTCGAATTCACTTCCCATTCAATTCCCGCGAAACTTTTGAGCTCATCGGCTGTTTTCGGATTAGTTATGGACCTGTTAATGGAATCAGAGTGTTCCAGAGTTTCTATCACGGTTTCTTGTGGCGGATTCATTGCCTTATTTCCGTTTACTTTAGTGTCTCGATTAAAAGTTTTCTTCTTATTGTTTTCTTGCAAGACCTTTTTACTAACCCCATTCGATTTTACAGAACAATCTTCACTATCTTTAGGCAATACACTGAGCGGTTTGCTAAGCTCGTCGTCTTCTGATTGATGGTGGTTATCATTAATATCAATTTCGTTTTCAAGATTTCTAAATTTAGTGCACTGATTGCTATCATCAGCAGTCGCCTCAGTTTTTATATCTTTTAAACTTTCGACGCCGTTACAAGCTCTCTTCGTTTCTTCTTCGGTATCTTGAACTGGGCTTTCCGCGTTAACCCTTGTTGTATCTTCTCTTTCTGCTGCAGAATCTTTGGTCGTCTGACCCTCTGATATGTCTATGCCAAAACACTTTCCGATCTCCTCAAGTAGAAATGCGGGCAATTTGATGGAATCTACGATTTCGTCCTCGACTAAATCCGTTACCAGACAATCCTTGGGCTTCTCCAATTCAATTGTCTTTAGCTGTCGGCGAATTTCGTCACGTATACGCCGCCTGGCCTGGAGTTGCAAGTGCGGTTCAAAGATGGTGTCGCCATTGTTGATGATGTACTTTAGACTCTCCTTGTCCATGCTAGCGATGCGATCATTGAAAACGGCCTCGCTCTCGGCGGTCTGATCAAAACTTCCAGCATTGTAGATGCAGTTGCTCACTGTTCGGCGACGATTTCTAAGGTTGGGCGTAAAGACCAGACGACTGGGACTGGCTGGGGATGCGGATGGAGGGGGACTTTTGATCAGACGATTCTCCTGGGTGACTGCAAAGAGCTCCTGCCTTAGAAGTTTGGTAAGGGGGCGCACTTGGATACGTGGAATTGATTGACTAGCCTGTGCACCAGAGTGATTATCACTGGACTCGGATACGTTTAGTTCTTCCCCCGACGACTGTTCCTTCGATCTTTGATCGGGAAACTGTGAAGCCTTAGAAGTTTCATTTATTTCCCTGCTTGGCTTGCTAGAGCAAGAGCTCTCCTTCAACTCATTCGTCTTTTTGTTCTGATCGCCTTCTAATGCAATTGGATTAGATTGTTTTGAGATATCTGATAATTGCTCGGTGGGGCTGGTTCTGTTAGCTCCTTGATCCTTAGATTGCTCTGTATCAATTTTATTTTCTTCGGTTTGATAGTGATTTATACAACTTTGGATATCCTCAGAATTCTCAGTTTTGGAAGCATCGCTATTCGGATCACAGTTGTGTCCGTTTTTTCGCCTGATCTCAGATGCACCTCTGATTAGACTTGAACCACTTGCATCATTATCATAACGTGACTTGGATAAATCTCTGGCACCTTTGTCCCTACGATAGGATCGGCCCTCACTTCCCCATGACTTAAATCTGTGGTAATGGTTTCTACGGTGATAATCACTATATCTGCCAGAGTGTCTCTCATCGGAGAATCTAGTGTTTCTTTCACGAAAATCAGTTCTCTTGGTATAATCTCTCTCCTGTCGTTCCTGGTTTGAACTCCGGGTGTCAGAACGGCCCCGATTTTCGTAGTTTGATTTCGGGTAAGGCGTTTGCCTTTGATTATGATTAGAATGCTACAACATTTTTGTTGATTATAAAAACCAAGTATTCAATGTTCTTCTTAACTTACCACTCTATTGTTAAAGTGACCACTGTAAAAAAAAAGAAAGAACATGCATTGTAAGTGAAATCTTTTCTAATTAATTACATTTAGACAAATTACGAAAACATAACTACAAAGATGCCGAGTAAGGTGAAAACTTTTGCAAACAATAAAGGAATAATTAATGTAATCAAGCGACGTGCCCTGAGTTTATTCGTAACTTTCTGGCACGTAAGAAAACGAACGGAGAAATGAAAGAAAGCTGCTGCATTAATTTAACAGATTTAAAATTTATAACCACAGCACCCCTGACCCCATTCACATACCCTAGCACTCTTTCATCCGCCAAAACTTTGCTCTCGCTATTTGTGTATGCAAAGGTGCGAATTCCGTTGTTCTTTTCGTTTTTTTTTCCTTGCCGAAAAATCTCGTTAAGAAATGCTAAATTATACGACCACAAATCCTTGGCGTTGCCTTTTTTTTGTTAATGTCACTTGTAACATGAACTAATTAAAAAGTAAGGAAGTTTAAGTCCTGTGAAGCTAAACAGAATCTGAATGAAAATTTATTTGGCTTGCATGAGTTGGCTTCAGCTACTTTTGCGTTTAAATATTAAAAGCATTGTATACATTAATTTTCTCAAATCACTCACTCACATTTATTTTAATAACAAATTAGACAACATCATTAATTCGATTGATAAATAACTAAAGTGTGTTGGATTTGCAATGAATTTTCATAAGTAAAACTCAATTCCCACAAATACATCTCTCTAAATTGTGTCCTTTCTTCGAAGGAACATTTTAACTTGATATGTTTTGGGCTTTAATTAAAACCAAACAAACAACACGCTTCTTGTCAACGCCAAAACAAAGAGTAAAAGTTGAAAATTACCTCAAGCTGTTGCGCACGAGAAATGGAGGCGAACCCTTCAACTTACCCCACTAATTGTTACAGCTCCTGCCCCCAAAATCCCGACTTCCCCTTGTTTATCGGGGAAACATTGTGAAAACATGTGGGAAGCGTGGCTGCGCTTAAAAACACATTACAAGTAGAAGACAATTAGTTTGTCTCATATAAAACGCGACGAGGGGAGTTTTCGTGGATTCCCCCGAGCCGAATTTTGTTTTCAGCCAGCAAGAGTTAAACGTTTTCATATTTATGAGCCTCGTAAAACTCAATGATATACAAAATTAATGACAAAAACGTAGCAAGTGGCGCATCTTTTTAGCTGGTTCCACTCTCTGGCGAATCGTAAAAGAAATGCTACCTCAAAAACTTTTGTCAGCATTTACCTGCCAGCGGAACGAAAGTGGGGTGGGAAAGTACGCAAGTACGAAAGTTATTCAAGCGTCGTGTAATTTTAATTTCAAGACAGTCTGCGACTTTTTAGTTCGAGCATTTCAGTTAAAGGACTCTCGTTCCATTTCCACTTCTTTCCCTGCCTTTTTTTAACTGTCTATCTCCGGGTGTCACGTACAATTTTTGTTCCTTTTTTTAATTGACTTTGGACCTGGACGAAGTTTATTAGTTGAGGGCGACTTTTTGGCTTGATTTGAGCAGTAGGTTCCCTTCAGTCTACGTGCATTCTTCCTGCTCATTAGAAAGGACTTGTCACACACGCCACCGTGACTTTGAGGACTCTTTTAGGACCTCTTTCTTGGGAACCGTTTCCGGTTCCGATAAGGAGACGTGTTATTGTTGATGCTGCTGGGGTTGAGTTGAGCTGAGTTGAAGACCAAACAAATCAAGTGGCATCCTTTTTCACTCATCACTGCATACATTTTCCCAAGTTTATTTTTTCTTTCCGCTATGCGTTATGCATATTAATTTTTTTGTCAAACGCCAGCATGAAGCACGAAAAGTCTGATTTTTTCCGGTCCCCAATAGTATAAGGACAATTTTACGTTTTGGTGCTGAGATATACAATATAATATAGTATAGTAGTAACTAAGAATCGATTGACAACAATTTTGGTTATTTTGCTGATAAAACAATATCAACTCCCGTACATAAACCACCTTTTGGAACTACGCCACTGTCTTGAATTGAAGCGTGGCCATGTCTTTCAAACGCCACACCCAAAAATCGTTAAGCTGCAAACCAGTTCATACTTGGCCTATGAAACTGTAACCAGGTCAATTGTCGACATGCATGCCAATTGATTTAAGCTGCAGGTAATTGTCCAGCTTTAGTGGGCAAAGCAGTGAATATTGAACCTCTTTTCAGGAATCCACAACACGGGGATGTAGCTCAGATGGTAGAGCGCTCGCTTAGCATGTGAGAGGTACGGGGATCGATGCCCCGCATCTCCAAACTACGTTTTCTTTTTTGTATATTTAAAAAACCAAATACAAACTCTTGGCAGTCAAACACATAAAACAATTAAAATCCTGAAAATAAATACATAAATTTTACGAACGACACGCAAACAGCAATGGCTTAACTAGCTTATGTTGAAAACTTTGTCCTAGACAAAATTGTGAAAAACAAAGCCAAGGTAGGGAAAAAATTAAAACAAAAGCTTTTTCTCATAAATAGCACATCATGTATCATTTACAACACCAAACCCGTCTGACTGAGACTTTATAGGAGTTCCCAGCAAGTTGCCCGCGGAGTCCTGGGACCGTGTTTTGGCCCATTGACAACTCCAACTCCTGTACAGATTCAGTTTCACATCCAGATTCCGACTGTGCTGACTGTTCTGACTACTGCGGCCGTCTGGTTAATTGCTGGCAAAGTTCTCTGCGATGCAGGGAAGTAAACAAACATTGGCATATTGTGCTGATTTATGTGCGACAATGTGTTCTCTCAGCCATTTCCCTCAGATACATTACACTTAGAGAATTAAAATGATACTTTATAAAAATACAATCATATATTAACTTTAAAGTAAACAATTATAAATAAGTACATACATATTTATACCCATTGCTCATCGAATAGAAAGGTTTATTTGATAAGTTAAAGATTTAGTAACAGGTAGACTGAAGCGTTTCCGAAATTTAAGGTTTACATTCTTGACCAGGAACACTACCCGTCTGTTCGTATGTCGGACGGACAGACAGACGGACATGGGTAGTGACTCCGATGCAGAACATGTACTCTTTGCTTTCTTCCACCTCTTACATACCTCTTATACCCGTTATACTCTATGAGCAATAAACACTTTATATATTGTAATTTATATGCAATTTAAGAAGTAAAGTCTAACTACCTTCTTTTCTGAGTGTAATAATGTGATGAGGGCGCAAATCAAATTACGCGTCTTGATTGCCGACATGGGGGCGGGTTCTAAGGGATGCAGATATGAGACTCCACGGATAATGCTCGCTTGGCAGCTACAAAGCAACCTTTGAATATTCATTAGTGGCAACTTCTTACCCCCCAACACATACATACATAAGTCCCGGAATGCAAAAGACAAAACTGCCGACGTCTGCGTGTTTTACTTGGCAAAAAAGGGAAATAATCCAATTGGAGATGCGGGGTATCGATCCCCGTACCTCTCACATGCTAAGCGAGCGCTCTACCATCTGAGCTACATCCCCCATGCATTGTGGGCGGCCGAAAGTGTCCGAAAAAGGTGTTTTACTAAAGTGCAAGCCAAGCCAAATTAACATTTGGCCAAGAGAAAGGCAAGTTGTGGTCAACTTCAGCTCGTTTGGTGGCTATTTTTGGCTTGGATTTTTGTTTGAGTTGGTCGGAAGTTATGCGAAGACAAAAGGTTTCAAAACGAATGCATTGGCTTCACTACGAATATTTGTTAACAATAGTTGCATTGTAATGCCTAATGAAGCAAATAAGCAAAAACATTTTTTCCTTAAAGTGGAACAAAATAACTGTGACCAATGTTTGCTTATACGATAGCAATTTTAAAACGCATTGTTAGCATTCATTCGTTCAAAATGGTAGACGTTTGGCGGACAGAAGCAGTTATATTTATTTCGCTTTGGTTTAGAATTATCAAACTAATATCACACTTTGAAGAGTTACAAGACAATCCATATGAATGGTGAAACTAAAAGCATAGCTTGTGAGATTTTCCATAAAAATAAGTATTATTTACATTTATAAATAAAATGGTGCATGCCTAACTAAGCAAGTTTTGTATATATTGGTTCATCATCTGCAGTAATAATTAATAACATCAATCCTAGAAGATCTAGTAGGTAAACTCCTTAAACTTTATAGCCTCCTTAGGTAAGCTTTTTCTTGAACCCTGATATTTAATGTTCAGTTACCCTTAACCAAAATAAAAAACCATTTAAAAAGTGCAGCATGCCGAAAAGTTTTTGAAGCTTCCCGCATAATCAACTCTGTGCCTTGGACTTTTTGCAAGGATAAGGACTCCATGAAACAGCAAAAGTACGAAATAACAAACAAACAATAAAATATTGAGCACATTAATGTTTAGTCAGACGTAAAATTACTTTTAAGTCTACTTCTAGCTAAAGGACCCAGAGAATTTTCTTCAGCTCCTTGGCAAAAAAGCAGAGACAATGCCAGGGGGATTGAGCTATAAAGACGTTAGATAAACGTTAGATGCATATTTATGATTTGACACTCCAGCAGTTTGTCGGCAAGCAGGGAAAGAAAATGAGAATGAGGGCACTTGGTCTTACTGTCGCTTCCTATCGCGCTCGATAATGAAAAATTTTTCACTTCTGCCACATTGACAAATGCTCGATAAGGCTCAGGAGGTAAGCTGGAGCCAAAGATGATGGGCAACAATAATAAAAGTTTATGCCAGCACTTTGGATTTAATTAAGAATAAGAAAAACGCACAACTTCCAAACTTTTCAAGTGCCAGATGCGCCGGCAAGCGTCTCGGCTAATCGGATTTTCACAGAATATTTTTATGATTATTTCTGAGCGGTGGTAAAGCTTTTGGTTAATTAGGGTCGAACTGTAGGGGATGACAGAATACGAAATAAATTCAATTATCTGCCATTTGATTTGAATAAATTTGTTATAGAATTCGTATTATCTTATATAGGCCGCAACAAAATAGGAATTTTGGGGGGAATGACGGAAAATTATTGTGAATTGCCTTTGCATAATCATTAGTGTAATATTTCAAGGAAAGGACTTAAAGAAGTCGGAAAAATTTAAAATAAATATAAGAAGTAAATTATTCCATCTTTTTAATATTAGATCTCTGATCTTTGCTCTGATTTTACTCGTGTAATTAACTCGGTTTGCAAACACCCACAAACACATTTAGAAGTCCGGCAAAGTTTACTCAATCACATTAATTGCATTGGCGTTAAATGGCCTCCTGTTGCGATACATTCACACGCCACTCAAACTCAAAGTGTCACTTAATTGTTTATGAATTGCTCTCTCTCTGTTTGCCGGCGTGTGCGGCGAATTCTGAATGTGTGGGTGAGCGGTTGTGTGAGTGAAATATAAATCAGCCTGCGTGTTAGGCTATGAATTTTGTTGTTGTCAACATGGTGCGGTTGACAGACCGGAAACGGAAGTTGGTGTGTTGGTCGCCTGCGAATGTTGACGTTTTTCTCCGTTTGACTTTCCCGCGGTTATTAAATATTTGTTTTGACGATTTCATTTCAGGCTATGCTCACTAGTTGTTTAATACACTAAATTCATGAATTGATGAAGACTGGGGATTTATTTTGATACACATTTGAGTTAGGCAATTGTTATTTGAAGTCAACTCAAATATATTAAAATAAGAGCTTTCCAGAAAATTATTTATGAAAACGAAAACTTTTAATTTTGTTTTATCAATTGTGGCGACAACTACTATTGCACCAAATTGAAACTGAACTCAAAGAACGATAAAACTTTTCTAATGAACATTTTATTAAAACAAGCTGCAAAACTACTCTTCGAAAATTTGGTATACTGATCGAAATCAGGTACATATTTATAAAATGCTTTTCTTGAATATTTGAAGTCCCGCAACAAAACCACATATTTTTGGTGTTTCTGTAATGGAATAAAATTCCATTTGTTACCCGTTTTCTATCGTAAAGCAAATTGGTTTAGCTCTACCTTGTTAATAAGTTTTGTGAACATTTCACAAATATTTAATTTAATTGCAATTAATAGCATTTATAGTTTCACTTTACAAAAATTAATGGGGGCTTTAACGGTTTAAAAATGTACCGTTAGGACAGCAACAGCACAATACACAACACTACACAACACAATACTGGGCAGTTCGTTTTGGGGGAAGTGCCGTTAGTAGCTTCGGATACGATTTCGTTGTTTTCCTTTTTCAATTGAGGGCGGGCGAAGTTTAGAGAGCACAACACACAGAACTGGCAATATAGCTGCAGCGGCAACAACAACAGCAAGTACATAACCAACTATAAAACAGGACAACAGCATTCGGGCACACGCACACACTTACAGAATCGCATGCAGCGAACGAGCGACGAGCCGACGATCATAACGGTACATAACACGAAGTCACGGCCCGAGAGCTGCAGCAAAACAAAACACAGCACAAAACAATGCAAAGTACAGCAACAATAACAAAATGTAACTAAATAGGATGCAGCAGTGGAAGTGGGTGGGGGGAATTAACCCACCCCCAACCATTATTTTCCATCTGCCCCCTCCCTCCATTCTCTTGCAGCGATGGCAGAGCGAAGGACGAACGAGCGAGCTGGAAAGACCGAGTGCGACTAACGGTAAACAGGCCAAGAAGGAGCAGAGAAATCCTCGTCGCATCAGTTTCGCCACATCGTCTCTCACGATACGGAACCGAGAGAGCGAGAGAGGAAATGAGAGAGTGAGTGAGCAGTGATGGGGGATATAAAATAAAATACAAGCAAAACAACATAAAACCCAACAACAGCAATAATAACAGCAACTGCAGCACGTGCAATTAATAGATGCTCTCCATCTCTCTCTCTCTCTCCGCCATTTGGTTTCTCTCTCGCTTCTGCAATGTACCGTTGTAGCGTTGCAATCCAAGATGCCTCTCTGGTTGGCTATTGCATACTTCTCGGCGTCAGGAAGAGGTCTGCGTGTATGTGTTGGCATTTTTGTTTGGTAAACTGCATATACAACAATACAATAAGCAAGACACTGACTGAGGAATGGGGATCTGGAGTCCTTTACATACCACTCTATGTAGCATGAATGAAATTTCGGCGCATGCCATTTGATGGCCTCGCTATAAAAGTCAGATAGGCCATGTGCATGGGTTCAGTTGAGTCTCAACAACCAGAGTCCCGACTTCGAGTTTAACTCCATCTCCCAAGAAGCCTGCATAGCCGCCAAAAAACGGAAACGGAAAAAAAATACTACGGCAAATTTCTAGTTAAAGAGTATTTCTATCTCAGCAAGTCGAAATTCCTTGAGTTTCTAAGCGACGGCAATTGGCTGAGGCAAAAATTTGTGACGTGAGTCCGAGCCCCGCGCTTATCAAGGTAAGTTGTGAAAAAGGTGAATTTGAAGTGAGTGTGGTGAATACAGAGGTGAAATTCGACCTAGGATCGTTTATAAGAACTGATTAAAGTAACCAATCAAAACATGGAAAAACAATCACTTTTAAGTTCAAGTAAAAAGTGAATTTTCCGAAAGGCTAGTATAGCCATCTTAAAGGTGTTGTGCAAAAGGACATATTAGTAAAATAAATAGCATTAGTAATAAACAAAATATATGCAACATTTCTTCTAAACGGTTGATTGATGCCATAGCCACATAGACCATAGCCACGTTTATCTAAAAAAAAAACTTGTTTTCAGAAACATCATCCTATCAGGATTCTGAGTTCTAAGCTTCAATATCAAAGCCAACACAACCATTTCACCGCTCCATCAGTCAGTTCGCTTGGGTCGAACGTACTGTAAGTAAAACACCATGAGTTCGCCGATGAAAACACAGGTCGTACGATCTCAAACGCAAGGATACAAAAATGATCTCTTGAAGCGGTACAAGTCAACGAAACCATGCCCTAATAGGGCCAAATATCAAAACATAAAAAAATAATGTCATCATCCGCTAATTACAGCAATCAATTGATATGTAACCAAATGTAGGGCCACTAAGTATGCCGATAGTCAATGTATTAGCCATATCTTTTAGCATTTAGTAAACTTTACTTAAACCATCACAAACCAGGGACAATGCATCTAAATAGGCAATTTAGTTCTTAAGATCAACTACAATTAAATAACATTCACTGTAAGACTCGGAATCCGAACAATTAGGGCTCAAAGAAAGACAACCAATTGATATCGCTCGCACTTAAAGTTTTCATAAGTCTCGCTGCAAGAGCTAAACATTGGCACGATCCGCTTGATCCGGGGCTTGTGATCCGCTCTAAACGCTTCGATTCCAACAAAATTATCCGGGAAATCTATAAGATATGGGTGTCCGAACTTGTTGATCGCGTGCGTGGAAAAACTGCATTAAAATGGAGGCCAGGGTCCGGACCTTTGCCGTAACCGGGTACTACGAGCCGTGCGTCAAGCGGCAGTCGCCCCTCGCGTCGGTTGGGCGGGTGGTGGGTAACGATTTACCGTTACACGTTGGGAATGCGTTCGCAAATAAAAAATCGCGATTTTGATAAGGCTTACAAACGAAAATTATTTAACTTTTATGTAAAGTTTTTTTGTATCTTCCTATATATTTATGTCAACTTTTAAAGCATTATGCATGTTACTTATTGGTTGAAAGTGCAAAGGTTTTTAATATACAAAGAAATCACCTGGTACAATTATTTAATATGCACGTTGATTTTACTAATATTTATATATATCTTTATATATCATTATATTATTAAATAGCCTTAAATCGTAGAACATAACAGGCATTTTAGGTTAGGATCGATATCTCTATGATTGCAAAAGTATTAATCCTATGTGGAGTATATAGTCCTTAGAAGATAACCTAGAGAAATGGTCTTCTATCATTGTAAGCTTATTAGGTTGTAGTTAAAGAGAGTTGATTAGATATTTTCGTAAAACAAGTTCACAGTTCTTAAAAATATTCAAGAGAATTCCTAGGACGCCTGCTGGCATAGCCAATCCTTCCCTTTCCCAGATGCAAACCTTGTTAACGCTTCTGGCGACGTCAACGGCGTCCACCCAAGAAATGCATATTTAGTCAAGTGTTAATAATGTGGCTGCCACCGAGGGATCGTCCCTTCGGCAGGATGAGTTTTCCAGCCCGACTTTTGGGTTCTGGTTAGGCGGGAAAGGTGCAAGCGTGCGTTAAGCCAAGGAGCTCACGCAAGGCAAACAAATACGGGGAGACACAAACAAATGGGACAAAGGGATAAAAAATACAAAACAAAGGAAAAGTGAAGAAAAATAAAAGGAAAAACTTGCCTGTCCGAACGGCCTCGCTGCCAGGGTCGCGAATTATATTTCATTGAGTTGTTCTGTCGCCTGTGGATGTGGGAGAAAACATAAATAAAAAATTAAAATCAAAAGAATGCAGAAAGAAGCAAACGAAATGCATAACTAAACGAGGAATAGAGGTTACAAGTTGGGGATGCTGTTAATTTTTTTTTTTATTCAAAATGTGCCCTTCTCGGGATTTTAAGAAAGTTGCGACGTTTATTTATTTCCGCATTGCCGTGGTCCTTTCTTTACATTTCCCTTCACTGTCTTGGGATTTCTTTTGTTATCAGTTTTTCGAGGAGTGGTAATGTTGATTTTTATGCTTACGGCCTGCATTTGAGTTGATAATGAAGGCAGACATTATAAATACACCCCCTGTCCATTTTCCGCACGGATTTTAATTTAGTGGTCTATAATTAAAAGCATTGCGTTGGGGGCGATGTCAGGTGGCCAATTTGCACACAATAAAGAAACGAGAAAAGGAAAGTCACTGTCATTGGAAATCCCGCAGATACAATTTACCTTTCTACGTCACGTAGTTTCAACGTCAATTGCCCAGTTCGCCGCGGCTATTTGGTGGAATGGATGATGGGTCCTGAACATTGAACGCACTCACACGGAAATTACAATGACAGGCAGTTCGCAGTCAGGGGCGTAGACACAAAGGGGGTTTTTTACGCGGAAAGTCGATTTCGATTTTTCGATTTTTAAAAATGGAATTACTATAACTGAAAAAATAAGTTTACTATAAGTATTTTTGTGCATGAGCCCCTTTTGTAAAAAAAAACTGGCAGGACTAAAAGTATCTCGTGGATAGCCTGCCGCAGGCAATTGGCCACCCACTTGAAAATTTATGTGTTAATTTTAAGGTGCCTAACGAGAGGAGGAAGTGGGCAACTTCTGGAGGTATTTTCGCCTTTATACATTTCTTTTTTTCCGCCTTTTTGTATTGGGCAGCATTTTTCACAAAGTTTTTGCAGGTGCTGCCAGGGTCAGGCGCCTTTTTTGTGTGTAATAAATGAGCTAATAATAAGTGAAATGTGCTTTTGAGTGACCCTAAACAATTGCCCCGAAGAGAAAATGGTCGAGGAAGCAAAATTGAGGAGAAAAGGAAAATCCCGTAAAAATTGCTGTGAAATTTCGGTTGGGCAGCCAAAAAATGCGGCAAAGTGTCGGAAATTCCTTTGGCGACATGAAAAGATTTGTTTATAATTAATTTTCACCTCGCCAGCATTTCCAGTTTTTTCCATTTGTTTTAAGCTAGAAAATTTTGTTATCGCCAAAGTTCGAAACATGTGTCGCCGAAGCTTATTAATTACACGAATTCCTTTGGTCAGCATTTTTTTTTTTTGGTATATTGGGAAAGAGCAATTTGCAAAAGACTTTAATATAGCATACCTATTAGGGTAACGCCAAAAAATGATCAGTACAGAGCATGTTATAATTCGAGTTTAAAACACACTAAATGAATAGCAGCTATTTTATTTTAAATATTTACTATTTCAACCGAACTATGATGATTTCGCCGTTTGTTGCCCATTTATAGCCCTGTTCATATTAGTGAAATATGCACCTCAGTTTCGACATTTACGAGTGGTTCAATGTGTTGACTGCTTTTGAGGAAAGTTGGAGAACACCAAGAGGAAAATAACAAAAACCACAAAAGACAAGTGTTGATGTGTCGAAGGGGAACAATATGCAAAAAAAAAAAAAAATCATCAGGAATGTAAAAAACAGTGGCAGAAAAATGAGAAAAACGAGGTGGAGAAAGAATTTGTATCCGCTTGTTGCAAATTCCAATCAATTTTTGTTGTTCTTACGGACGAGATGAGGGCGACTCATTTGCCGGAAAATTGAGTAGACATGCATATCCGCAGACGAACGGAAATGGTCAAGATGCAGCTTTCGAACAGGGCCATCAATTAGACTTTTTTCGGCATTTGCTGCTCCGCTGTGGGTCCTTTGTCTTGGGCGATGGAGTTCGGCCTGTTTGGTTAACAAGATGGAGCTGACAGAGCCGCAGGTTATGGCTAAGGACCAACGTCATTGAGACAAGCTGGTTGGCCCAGCAAACAGACAAACAAAC
Source organism: Drosophila melanogaster (assembly GCF_000001215.4). NCBI lineage: Eukaryota > Metazoa > Arthropoda > Insecta > Diptera > Drosophilidae > Drosophila > Drosophila melanogaster. Next base: position 17,649,280 of record NT_033777.3, on the reverse strand, counting down.
CGAGTCCCTTTCTCCTCAAAATTTCCTTGTTTGGCAACTTTTGCGGCCAAAATGGAATTTTGCGTTTGCCTAACTGGCAAAAAATTGCCCAAATAGTTGGGTGGTGGTGGTAAGGATGTTCCGGTGTACTGTTCCTTCTCCATATGGCATGTTTTGATGTGTGGCAAAGTCTGCTGTGAATTGGAAATCGAAGTTAATATGCTCCGCAGACTGTGAAACAAATCATTTTCAAGTTGTTAAAGGAAATCGACACGTTTTTGCCATTTTATATTTATTACGGGCGCTTTTTTTCCCGTTTGCCAGCAGATGTTGCCAAAAGTGTCAGGGTGCGAGATGGGTGCTAAATGCCAATAAACCTAATATTTTTGATGATATTTCTTAGGATAATGTCGAATGGTTCGATATTATAAAAATATACAAATATCAGTTTATTTAAATCTAAATCTGCTAAATTAGGTTCTTTTTTGAGAACCTCTTTGATTTAATAACCTACCCCAATTTGTATCAAATCTAATCACAATAACAAATTACCAATATCTTCGCAATTTTACAATGCATTCACTACTTTAAGGATCTGTCACACATTCCTTGATGGCAACTTCAAAGCTGCTGAATACAGCCACTTGAATATGCAAAACAAGATGAACAAAATCGTTTACGTTAGCTATTTAACGGGGCGTTAGGGCGGCTGAAAAAATCCCCGTACTCAACACATTATATTTATGCAACTTGAAAGAAGTTGGGGGGCGTCATAAAATTAGTAAGCACGTGAGTGGCCCTGCCTTCATTATCATAACAGAAAATCATGCAAAATATAGGGATTCAGCGGAGGTTGGCAGTTTTCTGTGAGGTTTTATACCCACATTTACAAGTCGTAGTAAGAGCGTTTTAGAATTCTACATTTTTTTAAACATTCAAATGTCAGCAATGCAACTTATTATAATATAATAATAATAATAATAATAATAATAATGCGGTAGAATATTTGAACTTTTAATGAATCAGCACTTGCAATGCAAGTCTATATTTTTTACATGAAAAAGATTTTATAACCTTTATAGAATGTCGGTCACGCATAAGCATGATGTCTTCATTCGCACCCTAATCCACTAAACTTGAAATATTCTGTCATCAATGCAAACAAAATTGTATTAGAGTTGACGGTCATTCGGAGGACTTACTCACCGGTTTTTGGAACTCGGACTATGAGAACAGGTGGCCGAGTGTCCTGATCCACTGGCGGTGGAACTTTTTGCCGGCTGACTAGCCGAGTCCCTGCCGGTGTCTGGCGGAGCTCCTCCTCCTGATTCTCCCCGTTGCTGCTGTGGTGCACTCATAACTCGGAGTGGTTAGCAATATAATGACAATTCTATTCCATTAGGAATATGTTTACAAAATTTAAGGCATGTGCGAATCACAATTGGCCAGTGGACCGCGTTTGTACTGTTGAGGTGCATTAAATCGTACGTTTTCAAATCGACAAAGTTCCCTGAGAACATTACTGCATTCTGGTTTTGTTTTTGCCCAAAATATTTCACAGCAAACAAATTAATTCCGAAATAAATCAAATTAAATCCAGAACGTTTATACAATTTACGAAAGAGCGACACGAACAGCTGACTTGTTATCGATTGCGAAACGTAAAAGGCATAGGGTTTCGGCGCTGCCACCTCGTTTCAAAATCTGGCGGCAGTTCAAACTGGCAGATGTGACTGTGACTGCTGGGTATGCACAATGATACCCTACAATTATTACGTTTTAGGTGAACGGTCTTAAAAACGATTAAGTAAATATATATATTTGAGAATTAATTTATCATTCTACCATTAATGTAATCCATATACGACTTTTATAATCAAAATAATTAAAATATTTACTTAGTTCAGCAAATATAAAAAATTTTCCATATTTTTATAACTGAACAATCAAAATTTAAAAATTTTAAGGTTTTAAGAAGTCTATTAAATAATCAATGTGCACGACGATTTCGTTTGTTCGCTTGTATTGTCTCGAATTTATGCTAATGTGTTGACGCTTATATTCGTAAAAATTTTCATTTGCTGAGCATCTTGTGTTTACTTTACGCGTCGATTTTTCATTTTGTTTTATTTGTGCTCGTTCGAGGGTTCTTTTTGGGCCCTCTTTTACATTTCCATAATTATATGCATCAGCTGGCAGGTGACTGAATGCAGAAGCAAAAGGACGAGTCGCAAGAAAGAATGAATCCCGGAAAACAATAAAAAGAAGGACTGGCGAGAACAATTTGTGCGGAGTCTGTACTTTCGTTATCTGAATGGCAGAATAAAACCAACATCAAACTGTAAATATTGACATTTTTGAATTATAATCAAAGTGAATAAATAATAAAGCGAAACAAGAAAAACAGAACGCAGCCGGTAAAAATTAATTGGGTGGCTCTTATTGCGGGCAACGCATCTCTAGTAGTCCATCCCAAATCGTTTCAGGTAGTGATTTAGTTTTAGTGTCGAAGAATCACAAGTGTGTTTGGCAAATCGCGATCACTCGGGGATGTAGCTCAGATGGTAGAGCGCTCGCTTAGCATGTGAGAGGTACGGGGATCGATGCCCCGCATCTCCAAGTCTCGATAGTGAACTATCTTTTTTATTTGGGCATTGAACGTAGAACAGTGTGTTTAATATTAAAGTTAATGATAAAAGGACAAGTATAGTCATTTATAAACTACGAAATATTATTATTGATTATTATTTAATTATGAAATAATTGATTTCAATTATTCAGCGCATATTTGGTATCTTGTGAAAACTTTGTTTAAAAATAATAAAATATTTAATACAATACGAGAAAAAAGGAAACATCCTTGGAGATGCGGGGCATCGATCCCCGTACCTCTCACATGCTAAGCGAGCGCTCTACCATCTGAGCTACATCCCCATATAACGGCATTTGATTATAGGTTCTGCAACAAAGTAAGGCTGGTAACTAAATGCATGTGCTATATAAATAGATTAGCTGCTTTACTATTCATGACCATGATCATAGCTTTTCGTTTATAAGCATATCACGTAAAAAGCACTTCGTTTTCAATCCAGTGACTTAGCTGATACGAAATCAATTTGATTTCGCTGTCTATTTCTTATGAAACTGGCTTCGTATAATTATGCAACTGGGGCGGCGTGATGCTTTGAAACGTCAATAACGAAAACTGGTTGAATAAACTGTTTCAGGCAAGACTTGATAATAGCATCGGTTTATTATACCGGCTAATATACGAGTAAAACGGTTTACTAGATTCATTGGAAAGTATGTTACAGGTAGAACGAAGCGAAAACGAATCTAAAAAGTTTATATATTCTTCATCAGGATCACTAGCCGAGTCCATCTGGTCCATGTCCGTCTCTGCGTCCTTACAACGTGATCTATCAATGCCAGAATGGACAAACTAGGCATGTCTTGTTTTAAAAGATTGCCACGTATACTTGGGGGAAGAATAAGATAACAGAGTCAAGAATAAACGCTATTCTAAAAGCTATTCTCTGTTCAAAAATATACAAATTATATTCAATTTAACAAGTTCCTTGAACAAAATTTTAAGAATTAAATACCAAAAATTATATACTGGGCTCAACCGGGATTTGAACCCGGGACCTCTCGCACCCAAAGCGAGAATCATACCCCTAGACCATTGAGCCTCTTAGTTTGGGGACGGCCAAATAGCCCAAACGAGGGAAAATTGTTGCCCAAAGCTTGAAATACACACGATAGTGAAATTGTAATTTGCAATGCATATAACTTGTTTAAATGTCTTTTGTTATCAGCGTGGCCACATTTGAAACAAGCTGATCAGCATGTTTATTCAGGTTTGTCCATAATAACGAGAGCTGTGCGCGATTTTTACCTCCCCGCGAATGAATCACTAAGGGGGGATGTAGCTCAGATGGTAGAGCGCTCGCTTAGCATGTGAGAGGTACGGGGATCGATGCCCCGCATCTCCAATAAAGCTTCCTGTTTTATTTTAGTTTCTTTTTAAACAACGTGATTTGTAAACATTTTCTTTTATTGCTTGTATGATCATTTTTAAAAATGAGTAGGCTTTATTCATTGCTTAATAGCAATGCTTATAATTTTTCTTTAATGCTCAGGGGAATTTTCTGCAAGGGAAAAAGAAAAATATATACATACATATGTAACCATTATCACATATTATCTATTATCTTACATTAATATTGGGTGCGGTGCAAATAAAACATGTCGGGCACTCTGTGCTAAATTTGTAATGGAAAGGCAATAAACAGTCATCAGGGACGCATTGGTGCGATTTATTCGGTCCACAAGGCAGATCGAGCTGGGTAATAAAATTTAATTAAAATATAAAACAAATATTTATTATGGACATAAAATTAACTTACGCTTTCAACATCGCAGCAAACCAAAGATTCACCGCATCCCGTATTCTCACGTTGCCCAAGAGTGATCGGGACTTTGCAATTTTCCGGCATCACGCAATGAGCTCTGCCGTCCATACTGCAAAGGGAATAAGCTTGGCTTAGTCCCATTAGAGCAGAAACTACCAGAAGTACAACGAGTGTCCAGTGTGCCATTGTCAAGAGTCGAGTTGAAACTAATACAATTTCTGAACTGACCAACATTTTAAATACTTCCGAAACATGTGTGTGTCATCATTCTTTATGCTTATCAAACACACACAACTTTGCATTGAATCATTCAGTATTTCCTCTGTACGTGTACCTAAATCGGAATCTTATGTATTATATTGCAAACATGATTAGATCATGACAGATTGATCAAGTATTTTTGTTGAATTTGTAGAGCATCCATCGCATCCATCAGCCTAATGGCATAAGCCCCCTGCACTAAGTTCGAGGGTTGCCGACTTCCGTAACCTGCACAAATATTTAATTATTCATAACTTTAAACAATCACGGCGACGTCGGCATCATCCGTGTAACCCCAGGGTCTAGCCCCTTTCCTAACCCCCTCCCCCCCCACATTCTGAATTTAACTCAACGAACACAATACAAACACATACAAAATCCGGAGGAAGGTTGTCGCTGGGATTCCCCCGACTGCTGCGAACGCTTAGCTGCTGTTCAGACTGCCACCGCTGATGGTAATAACATTGTCGTAAAATCATGTTTGGCTTATCGTGGGACTCCCGGGACGATGATCCTGGATTTCTAGATTTCTGGGGGAAGCTTCCGCGCACGCTGCATTTAAATGCCGGCAACGTCGAGGAACGGCGTGAATTATAGTGGCGTAGGTTAAATGCCGTTAGACAGCCACATAAACTGCGAACCCTTTCTGTCCACCAAGCCGTGGCCCACACAAAAAACAAAGTTGACTAAATATTGAAAAAAAAATATATTTTTTCTTTGGAATGAAGTAGTTTTTTTTGTTATAATTCTCGGAATTTTTCTTGTTCCGTTCTTGGGTTTTTAATATCAATAGGTTATCAAAGGCATCAATTTTTTTTTGTTCATAGCTGATAGACTGAGATGTTTTTTTTTTTTTTTTTTTTTTTGAGAAAATGAATATACAAACATATATGACTATTGTTATAAATACTTTTCAGTGTATATATATCAAATATAAATAAGACAGCTGTGTGCAAGTCACAGAGTTGTTGGCTTCTGGTTTTAATTTTTGTAAAATTATTTGCATTCGTTCGCACACAAAACTAATGGTAAGAAACTTCCGACAGCAAGTTGTCCTGGCATCCAGAGAACCCAACTCTGGCCAATCCTCCTGGTCCTCGGCTTGTTTTCTTGTAATTATCGCTTTTGTTTGTTGCCTGAACTTTTGCCAGGTTTTGGCCGCCGGCTAACATACAAAATTAGCGCTTCGCTCACCAAAATGACTATACAATATTTACTATTCCTGGATGCGGGCGGTGGTTTTGGTTCCATTTCCGCATCTCGGGCGACGTCTCAAGACGCTGCCAAAGTGGGCAACATATTGTCCTTGTACGCCGAACAACATAATTTTCTAATTGGCCAAAGTTGCTGCCAAGTTTTCACCCCGGCCAAAACCAGGCAGACCGAGAAAACATTTGTTCTCAGTTTCGGTTAGCTAATTCAATTTTAATGCTTGATTTCATATTAATTGAAAACGGCGTTTTGAAGGAATGTTGTAGAAGTACAAATGTATTTTGATATGTATGTATGTATGTATGTACAAACGGACTTCTAGGAAAAACCCAAAAACTGATAAGAAACATAGTCTACATTTTATTCGGCTATCCTCGATAAGCTTCTATTTTCGAATTGAAACTCATTGCGAGTTGGCATCTTTAGTCGGCGTGCCTCGACTCCAACAAGCTGTATTTGCCCAAGGGCTTCTCAAGTCATTCGAAGGCGTTCATAACAGATGACCTCATATTTGTGGCACCCACACCCCGAAAGCCTGGCCAAAAGACGCTTTTTCTTGTCGCCGCTTTTTATGGCATGCACAAAAGCCAAAAGGCAAACACACTCGAGTCATAAAAAGATGCCTGCAGACAAACAAAGCGACACACGAGCATCCAGCAGGACGAACATAAAGATCAAATGTCAATACAGGGAATCGGGGGTCGAGGATTTGGCTAAATGTGGCCAAAAGGCGGCAGTGGAAAGACAAACAGCAGCGACGGGAAAATGTACAACAAATTTCTAAACGTTGTCATAAAAATGAAATGAAAACAAGCAGAAGGCGGTCAACAAACGGAAAAGCTAAACTTAAGACATTCAATAAGTTTACTTACGTCAAGCTGAACAGCAGTTAGAAGAATGGTAAAAAGAATGGGGTTCTGACCTTTTTTATCGCTTTAAATATGTTTATGACCAGATTTTTGGGAAACCATTCTCCAAGGCCTAATGTTTATGTGCACGAAATTGTTTTTAACGACAATGTGTGTCCATGTAAATTATTAGTTTAATAACGTTCCAACTCAGGGCAATTATTATAGCTCTTTGGGGATCATGCTTTATGGGGCTTGACAAATATTAATAGAATAGATTTACTCTGGGGAGAAGCCCAACTTTGACATAGATTAGCTGGCATATTTCTCAATCGAGCCATAACGAAAGCTAGCAAATCGAAGAAATCAAACTCGAATCCAAATATATATTTTTTGGAAACATCAACACTCCTCCCGCTAAATAAAGTCATTCAGACTGAGGGCATTTGAGTCAAACTCTAATCACCGATTCCAGTCAATCTCCGGCAAGGACATTACCTTCACTCCGGCAGACGCAACACTCAACGCCTTAATCAAATCACGGCCATAAGGATACCCTCATAAATATGTCAATTAATGGCACGCCCCCTGCCGCCCACTATCCGTCTGTTGTCTTATCTCAATGAAGACGTAAACGCTCTGATATCAATTTATGTCAATGTAAATGTTTCTTTGTTGCTTGCCCGAGATTGGGTATAATGTATGCGAACCTCTACCATTTCCATGGGACATGTGTCGGCGAATCTTAAACGGAGCTTATGAAACTATTAAAAGGCGAGCAGACAGGGCGCACATGTCTCAAACAAGCAAACAAACAAACATACGGGATGGTGTCCTCGCAGAGGGGTGACCCAAAACATATCCTTGGGTTGGGAGTAATTAGTTTGCTACACGCCCGAGGCGTGCCTTCGTGTCCTGATCCTGTTGGTCCTGGGCCGCCATGAATAATTCTAGGCGGTGGCAAAAACTTTGACCAGCTGCTCGAAAAGGTTGACAAAACCTCAAGCCAGGCTAACCGCAAGACCAAGACGATGGTTATACGAGTGATGATGATGATGATGATGATGATGGGGATTTTCAAAGAGGGGAACAAGTCACTGGGTAGATTACTCATACGCACGGTTGCCCAAGAACATTCATTATTTAGTCCGTCTTCTTCATTCATTTCATTTTTTTTTCCAGCTAATGTTAATTGCCTTTGTCTTCGCCATAATTTGCATAATTCCGCTCTAAACAATAAAAATCTAATTTGGCCTTGCCGGCATTATAATTTCTTGTTAAATTCATAATTGTTAATTCTGTTGTGCGTTGCCAACACTTGCTGGCATTTTCTTTGGGGCTTAACTTTAATTAAGAGCCAAGTGCCAGGGTGGCTTCAACTGAATGTCCTGCTGCGCTGCGATGTCCTGTTCATGAGGGTGGAAAGATTGAGGAGAATCGTGCATGTGAATGGTCAGTCTGGTCACTGAAGATGACTGCACAAAGGGTAAAAGTATTCTGTGTAATATTAATGAACTTGGTAAAACTGGTAATTGAGAGTTCTTGTTGCCAAAGGAATAATGCACCACGAATGTGCATAGTTACTTTACCTTTACCAGACTTTTCTACCAGAATCCTTGATTGTATCAATGAATTGTTTTTACGATTAATATAGTTCTACCACCGAAATATTACCTTATCTTTGATAACTTACTTAATCGCAATTTACCACGGTGACGCTACTAAACGATTTTGTTGTTCCTGCCACAATTAGCCGCCCTTCTCCAATAACAACCACAAAATGTGGACCATTAAGAAGGGAAAACTTTAAGCGGCTCTCCAAGTCAGCTACCCATTCCACTTTTTGGATACTGCCAAGAAACAAAAACCATTACAACAATTTAATCGCACTTGAGGAAATCTTCGCGGGCCACAAAGTCGAGCATGAAATGCAAAAGTTTTTATTTTGACGCTTGGCGCCTTCACTGCTGGCTTCTGATTGTAAATCGTTATCCTCGCAGGACTCGAGTTCGGAGGTGTTGGCTCCACGGCCATCCTTACAAGTTAATTTTCACATTGGGACCTGAATGACACCCGTTTTCCACCACCGCGCCTAAAGTCGCGGTAATTTCCTCAGCACTTTTGTTTAGTTTTTGATTTGACTTTTACTTTTTGCCTGCTGGTTTTTCGGTTTTGCCGGCTAATTATCATCATTTTGGCCAAATGCCTGAGGCGATTTGCCTTGGCCGGCGCTTTTAATGCTCCGAAGTTTCGACGGCATCAAGGGGATGTCTTTGGGGAGTTCGGGCCATTATGTAGCCATCAAAATAACTTGTTTTTGCGGGCAAAACTTTTTGCTGTGATTTTCATAGCCGAAAAACAATCAAAATTTAATGTGCGGCGCCGCATTTTGATTGAAAAATAAAACACTCGGCATAATCAAATAAATGCCCAAACAACAACAGCACTTTAAAAAAAAAGCAAAACAAAAAAAAACAAAAACGGTGTGCAAAATAAACTGCTCATCATTTTCCAGGCCTGCAGTTCCAGGTCCCTTAGCAATACCCAAAACGAGCCCATTCCGAAATGCGATTCCGATTCCACCCGCATTTGCACGATTCGTTAAACAAAGCACACGTTAACAGGAGCGAAGCGAAGGACGTTGGGTGGGCGCTGTTTCCATGGGCGGGGCAAGGACAAACAGACATTTCGGGCGGTCAGTTTCAGCAGTTGTCCGCCGGCCATCCAGGGGGCCATCGGGTGGGGGGATTGGGAACTCCCAATAACTGGCAACACATTTGCTTACCAAGAACTGGGCAATAATGGAGTTACTTCGAATATTTGGGCAGCGATTTAACTGATCTTGGATCCCAAGTTTGTAAGTCATTATTGGTAATTCGATTATTTTTTAACAACATGTTAATAAAATGACTTTATGATCTGTATTTCATTAGTTGGTACAATTTTCTATTATAGTTCGATATTTAACGTATAAATACCGTGGACTTCGTATTACTGAAACTATATTAGGAGATAAGATAATATTTAATAAAAATCTAAAGATTTTAGCTTAATTAAAAAGAATACGCTTACTTAGGGAATTTCAACTTCTCTAATCCCCAAAACCTTCAGTGATTCTTTCGTGTGTGGTCCATCAAATGCTTTTAACTTTTATTTGTTTAATACATTTTTCGTTCATGGCTGCGACAGAGCTGTTGTTCTTCCTGCTTTTGTTTGCCGGCTACAACTGTCGTTTTGGGACAAGGTCCAAAAAAAAAAAAAGGTAAAGTCGGTGAAAAAAAGTACAACAAACAAGAAGAAACGTTGCAAAATTGTTGGCAAATATTGAACATGCAACATATTCGACTCATATGTCACACCGAAACGGTGGAAGCTGTCGCGAGTGGCTAACAAAAGGATGCTGTTTACCAACATTTGCATTTTGTTGGGCAAAAGGGCGGCAGGGCTTACCTTTTTTTGCGAGTTGCCAAAAAGAGAGTTGACCAGCAGGATGACGAATGACGGTCCCTGCACGAGAAAAATATCAAATGCAGCACAGCTGTTGTGCAAATAGTGGGACATTAATTTTAATTGTTTTGTCAGAAGGGCACTGTTTGCAGTTTTATTTATGCTATACTATACCTGAAGCTCAAAAATTAGAGAAGCAAAGAAGGCATAACCAGGATTTATTAAATCAAGTAGCAACAAGAATATGTATTAATTAAATAGTTATGTAAAATAAGAAATAATATTACACCAAAAAGTATTTATTCACACCTACGTATGTGTAAAATCCCAAATAAGAAGACTTTACTCGTTGAGTTTTTGTAAGAAACTAATTTTATTTGGAAATATCTTCGGTTTAAATAGGTGACATGAGAATCGCATCTTAAAGTAAATGGCCTACGCAGAGGCCTACGTAAATAGTCCCCGCCTTATCGAGGTCCCACGCTCGGGCACATCTGCCTATCTTGAGCGGCGAGGACCTTATCTGTGGTCTCCCACTAAGGGACTATTTTAGGAGGCGGGGAACGATCTCAAGTGACTGACTCATGTAGTGTGCACTTAAATTACATGTTTTTGAGCAATGCACCCATGTCGCCTTAGATAACAAAATCCTAAATATAATTTATCGCTCTCGATTCATTTACATAAGATATGAACGGAGCCCAAAATTGTAAGTCTTTAAATATATTCGTGTTCATGTGTGAACAGTATGCTTAATAATAACATTTTAAACATTCAAATTACGCTCTAACTACTATTTGCTACCATGTAACTACCCCATATTCATAGTTTCACCTCTAATCCCACACTTCTTGGAAAATTTTAACCCTTTTTGAAAGTTCCCTTGGGGAAAACAATAAAAATGAATATGTATTTAAATAACAGTTGCTATCAACACCGTTGCACGCTTTTGCCAGCATTCTCAACTCACTCACATAGCCACTTAAGCACCTTTGTCCGGCCAAAATATGTTGAAAAGATGAGAAAAATGGTAGAGCTACGGTCCAAGTAACTATAACATTTAAGCCGCTTTGCGAAAAGTTGTGGGCCATTTGATAGCCTCTGGCTCTAAAGGCACTCCATCCTCTAAATTCCATAAAATTGTTTTTCATATGTTGGATACACAAATAAAATGTATGAGCTTTTTATTTTTATGGCTGACAACTGGCAAGGTTGAAGCCAGGACGTCTAAATCATGTAAAGGATTTGCGTTTTATCATGTCTCGGGCGAGGCTTTTGGGGTTTTCCAACGCCTTTTGGTACCAACTAACCAGAAGTTAACAGGAAATTGAAAATTTCCCCCAATGCCTCATGTGGCCGTTTGTTTGGCCTGAAGTGTCAGCGATCCGATTCCCAACGAGGCCAATAACATTTACGCTAATTTGATAATCTGTTCACGCACAAGGACCAGACATTTGCATGAAGCCAAAGGATCCTGACCGCCCCTAATTGGCTGGAATGGTACCCCTGGGAGCCAAGAAACTGTTTATGCCCTGTTTCTCTATCTGTATCAATGTCCATTCAGCGGATGGACCCTTTTGCGTCCTATCAGCGCGTTATCATCGCATTTCCTTTCACTCTTGAGCGAACCGAAACACACTTTTGCTCCGTGGTCAGCGAGTTTATTATTTTGTCCTTTATTTTTATAACCGCTTATCGCATTGTTGCTGGCCAGAAAGCTGTTTCAACCAGCAAAAAAAAGTACATTTTGGTAATCGCTTTTACACGCTTGACTTCAGATGAAATTAGCTGCGGGTTCGGGATTTGTTTCGGTTTTGTCTAGGGTCAGAGGTTAGCTAAATAAATTAGCACAATTTGATGTAGCAGAATATAATTTTTATGTGGGGAGAAAAATACAGTGTAAGCAAAGAAAATTTTGCTTTGGGAATAAAATTTAACTACAAAATAGCAGAAGTTCAATTTAAATTAAAGGCTTCTAAATCCATTAGACCATTTACTTCCAAATGCAAGTTCCTGAATGTTCTGAATGTTCTGTCTGTTCTACATCTCGTTCTTATTAGCTAGCGTCTACCCGCCTAAATTGCCTGGCATCAACGGAAATGTTGGGCCAGCACACACGGCGTATGAGCAATCTGCTACCCTTCGACACACACGAAAACATACGCCCCGTGGGCATTTCTGTGTGGGTTGATATCCTGGTGTGCGACAAGATTTATGTATGTTTTCTTTTTCTGTCGGCGAACATTTTAACGCCTGCAAATTTGCTAATTAATTAGTTTAAATGCTCAAGGAGAGACGGCTAAAGATATAATTATAATGGAAATCGAGTTAGCTGTCGCATATATATCAGTTTCAGTTCCTTCACCAGGGATCTAACATCCTTGTAACATCCCCAAAATAATGCGTTTATGAGTGACTCACATAGCAGCGGCAAAAAATTCACAAAAAAAAAAAGAGACGAGGGAAAACACGCGCGCGTTTTTACACGCATGTAATTTGTGGGAAATTTGTTCAACCCTTTTTCCGCACTTTTCGCATACTTTTGCTGCAAATAAAGGCAAAATTAATTTAACGCGTGTTTTTCCTTGGTCCCTGCATAATGGAATTGATTTAAGGTTATTAATATGAGCACTCTGGGCACCCACAAAACGAAAAAAAAAAGTATAGAGTTACACGGGAAAAGCAAGAATGCCGGGAGATGCCTAAGTAAATGTTTGTAGCTGCTGTTGCTACTGCGGCTGTTTGGTAACCTTTAACGTCAATTTTATGCAAATTATGTTGTTTCGGTTGGAGATTTCCTCTGGGGAAGATGGTGCGATGGTGCGATGGTGGGATGGTAGGATGGATGTCTCGCTGAGTGCGAGGGGGCGTGGCATTTTCGAAACGACGGGGCGTCGCTCGAAAGTTTTGGAGTGCTGGGGAGTGTTGTTATTGAAGTTTCCCGAGGTGGCGTCTGTCGACTGCTCACTGCTGACTTATTCAATAAGCCAAGTTGAAGTATGCTCCATTATATATTTGTTGGTGGCTGCGGCCGGAGCTGCTTAAGCAAATACCGTGTGCTCGTGTATGCAAAAAGTGCAAATAATAATAATAAAGAGTACTTATTGTTTGATTTATGTGTCTGTGTATGCACAATTCTGGTCCACGAGAAGGATGAGCTATGTTTTGGTTTCATGATGGGAAGGGAGATCCTTTCTCAGCGCTGATAGCCGTGCAAGTGGATCCATGCTTGGCTTAATTAAGTTAGAGATATTGAATATTATTGTCTAATTTAAATCTAATAGTGTTACTTAATCGGTAAATTGGTTATAGTTTTATGAGCTATATATTAAAAACTAGTTTAAAATATTTATAAGACTAGAAGTTATTATTCTTAACAATTATTAAGTGTGGAAATATATTTATTTCATTTTAAAGGATATATTTCGTACAACTCATGGACCGCCGTCCATTTTGAGTTTCCACTGCTTAATTTTGCAACCTTCTTTAGACATCCCAACTTTTCCTGGCTAATCCGCCACCATCAGTTTTTCCCGCTAAGCAACAACAGGCAGCAATGAAAATCCCCCGATAAAGTCACCTTTATTTGTCAGTCTTAGGCTCCCCCGAGTCAACTGTCAAGTCCTTCCATACCGGGCACGTTCCTCTGCCTTTCACGCAATCCTGAAGCGTTAAACCGCACACACCTATCACGATGATGATGATGTTCCCTTTCTAGTATTTTTCCACTTTTTTTTTTGTTTCTTTTTGAGCTGTTTTTGTTGTTCCACCGTGCGAATGGCTAAGTGAGCCATTTATCTTCGCTGGAACCTCAAGCGCGACATAGCAGCAATAGCAACAACGTGGGGCTACAACAATCACTTCCTACAGGCGTCATCCAATCCTCAATAATACCGCTTTGGAAATAAAACGATTTATATGGCGCCCAACAACAAGAAATCCAATAGAGGTGCACCAAAGTTCAGAGATCGAAGAGGCAGGCAGAAAAATACCCTTAAGTAACAGTAACAAATTTAAATAAGAACAAATTAAGGGTTCTTAAAGAAATGGATTCATAAGAGTGCAGTCTTATTTACTGAAAAAAATTAATATATTACCAATATATATTGACAGAATTTTATTTAATTTCAGTGAAGTCATCACTATAAGGCGAGTCCTGTCGCATTTTCGTTTTATACGGCCTTATCCAGACCAACATCAATCGCACAGCCGCAACAGCAAGAACAAGTAGTAAATGAAACCCCTGTATGAAAAAAAAAAAAAAAATCGAAACCAAAAAGAAAAACCGAAGTAAAATCGAAGATTGCTATCTTTGACGGCTTGTTTTCCTGCCCATCCTGCCTGGGCGGGGGGCGTGGCAGCTATTATGTATTGGCGTTGAAACAATTTGAACAACAGTAGTCGGCGTCTCCGAAGGAGGGAGTAAAAAAAAACAAATGAAAGGAAGTCGTTTAAAAGTACAAACGGACATTATTTATCGCTCAAACCATTTAGCCGCAGAAACTACCCGAAGAAGAGCCAAATAAAAAAGGCCAGGAGTAGCAGAAAGAGCACATCCGAGTGCGAATCCGAATTCGAATCCGAGTCCTTAAGACACCCACCCCAACCACTTGTCCATCTCGTGTTGTTGTGTCTACTTAGTTGTAATAAATGGAAAAACGCAAAGGGCCACGAGAGTCCTGGCCACAATGCCTTGCATATAATTTCTGTTCGGATTTGGGGGACTTGGATGGAGTAGAGGAAGCGGATTGAGCTGGTCTAGCAATTGGATTTTAGGATAGCTACTAAGGGAAATCGATTGATTTCTGCTTGCTCAAGCAGTTTTTCCCAATAAGTAATTTACAGTTGTCATTAAGTGGGAAAATTTCGGGGGTTGTGGTGAGGAAGTGCGGGCGAGGAGTTGTTCGAAATGAGTTTTTGTGCTTTCAAGTGGTAGTAGTTAGTACTTGGAAAACATGTGTTTCCTTACATAAAGTTGGGCAACTTTTCTTTTAAAAATATTCTGTTTGTATTATAAAAGGTATTACTACATACCTCAGTCACTTCAGGAAAAAAGTACTCTTTGTATGCAAAACAGAATATTTGAACTCGTCTGCTCAAACACCTTTCTATTAGCACATCCATTCTGGTGGCAAACTGCCCATCCATTCTCCTCAAACTTGTCATATGGAGCGCAACGCAGCGGAATCCTTGTACAGAGTCCCGCAGACAGCCAGAGTACTGGGTATCCAGAGGCAGAAGATTGAGGAGCAGGAGATGGGTGCAGTCAGCTAGCCACGGGCATCTTATCGCCCTAAACCACTTTAGTGTCAGTCCCGCTGACAGCGGTCCAGTACCATTGCCTCGACTCGTGAACATTGTCGCCTTTTTGTTTGGTTGCCGGGAGGATTTGGATCGTGGTTTGGGAATTGAGAAGTAGTCAGGGACTGGAGTCCACTGTTGTCTCTTAACATGGCCAGTGGTCTTGTCGACATTGCGATAACAAAACACACACACACACACACGCACAAAAAAGATGGGCGGAAAAAAAAGGAATTTTACGCTCTTGGCCATAATGAGGGTGATTTTCGTATTTGTGGTAGATTTGTCCACTTAGCAGGAATGACCAGGCCGAGGACCAAAGCTGTTGCAATTTGCTGGCAAATCATTTGTACATTTCCACAGTGGATTACGGTTTTTGGGCGGCATCATCGTCCTGACCACCGACTCCCTGATTCCTGATGATAATGCTCATAATTTGCGAGGCCTGCATATATTTTGGGCCACTTTTTTCCACTTTTTAGGCCATGATATATGCGCCAGCATGCTTCAGCAATGATTTGTGCTAATGAGTGAAAGTCTGTGGGTGGGTAGTTCCACGTCTAGGATTTCATGGGAAAAATTCGAAACCGAAGCTGGACAGATTCTTGCATTTAATTGGCATTTTTATGCCCGTGGTGTGGGTGAAAGTTTTTTAATAAAGACCCAGTCGAAATAAAACCGAACCTCTCTTCATTCCAACTCAGTTGATTTTCATTTTCGTTTTCATTTGCCCATTTAGTCAGCGACCTCAAGTGCGGGTTTCGACCGGCATTCCGGCATTTTGTCTCCCTCGGTGTGCACACAATTGTCTACGGATTTTCAATATTATTTGCTGCGGTCTTCCGATATACAAAAATCCCCCCCCCCCCCCCCCCCCGTTCGTCTACCATCTGCTACCATCATCATCATCTTGGGGGTCCATTGTGGGTGTGAAATCGTGGAAACTGCGGACGCTGACTGACTGCCACTGTCAACGGAGCCGAACTCAATGTAGCCGCTTTCAATTGGGCATTTTATTTTATATTTGAATTTTAAAATTCCTTCCGCTCCGGCAACGGACGACGGGCAACGGGCCACAGGAAAATGGACAATTTGTGTTTGTGGCAATTGATTGGCAAATATTGTCCGGGCAAATGGTTAAGGCGAAAAGGTTTGCTGATTAATACGCAGTGACAGCAAGTCAGGCTAAAAGAAAAAAGGGACCATCCATCCACAAGTGCAAAACAGAAATCACTGAATGGATCCAAGGAAATATCCTTGCAAGTAAAAAATGTAAGGTTTAAATTGAAGGTTCAAGCAGAGTATTCTCTTGCTGATCACAGAAGATATTTAAAGCAACTAATTATAGTGCGATCGGTAAAATAAAACAATGCATTTAGGTATGTATGTACTACATACATATGTATTTAGGTTGAATCATCCCTGCCGATCGAATTTTATATTTTACATTCTCTTACTTCTTGCAGCAATTCATCCATAGCTGCACGCTCCATTTGAGCGTCTTAAAGTCGGCGATAAAAGGAAAAAAACTTAGTCAATGGCAACTTGCATGCAAATTACAAGCAATAAAACGTGGCACATTCGAATGCTTAGGCAAACTTCTGCTACAAGACTCCAGAGCCCGAGGAGATTATTCTTTATTGTTTGGAGAATGGCAAAAGCAACGAGCAGGACGAGAGTCCTTGTGGCAATTCGCACATCATGCGATTGGCATTGAGATTGCGACTTGGTATCGGGCAAATTCCCAGGACTGTCATATGCGAGGACAACAAACACGCCAGACACGAGGGATATGCAAATTTGTCATCCAGTAAACCAAACAGAAAACATATATAAAGGAGTGAAATAATCATAAAAACGTCAGGCTCCGATGTTGGCTGGGGTGAAACAATCCTGAATTGAATTTTTATCTATTGTATTGGCAATAAAGTCACATTGTCACAGCATGTATAAAATGATTATTGTTTACTCCCCTTACTCCCCCCCCCCCCTTTCTAACACCATCAGGGCCTATATTTTCTCCTTAGAATCTTTAGGGTGGAAAAAGAGAGCAAAAATTTTAAACAAGGGCTCAACCGGGATTTGAACCCGGGACCTCTCGCACCCAAAGCGAGAATCATACCCCTAGACCATTGAGCCTCTTAAGATAACGGCTACAATTTTTGGCTTTTTAAGCTAAAATCTGATGATACATTTATATCGGCTTCAGCCCATCTGAAGATACATTTCCGACATGCATATTAAGTGAATTCATGGCATTCAAATCGGGGTCAACCAGTTTCACTCGTTTCTTTCACACAAGCTGCATACCATGCATAATTTGGTTCAATAATAATTAACCCATTCAAACCTCTTTTGGTAGATTTTTGGTAGTATTGAAACAAAACATAATCATTGGAACATTTTTACGTTGTTGGGGTTGATAAAAAATTCAAATTGGAAAAGTATTTATGTTAACTCAATAAATATTGTTGAATCGTTGAATATTTTGTTAACACAGTCTTCATTCGAAATATATTTAATATTTGAAAGGTAAGATTTTTTGGCTTCGTTAATGTTAAATCTCTTATGAAATAATAAAACATTGAGTTAACCATTTTGAATCAATATAACTATTTTACCATTCAAAGGGTTAAGTAGTATTAAACTTTATTGCTGCAGAGGTTTTCTCTTAAAGCCCTCGAAAACGCCAAAAACCATGAAGGGGATGTAGCTCAGATGGTAGAGCGCTCGCTTAGCATGTGAGAGGTACGGGGATCGATGCCCCGCATCTCCAGTTGGTTTTTTTTTTCTTTCATCAGATACCCATTTTATTTTTATTTAATTAGAGTTGGAAAATTGTAGATTGTACGGCAACTTACCCTCATCACTGGATCGCTGATTTATTGACTTTTAAACACTGGAGTTGGCTCTTATTATTTTTCGTAGCACGGCAGCTGACTCATCAAAATTTGTTTTGTCTCCGGCGCTTTCGGCATGCTTTTAATTTAATTTGAAAAGTTTTGCATGCCCATTTGGTACATTTAACCCCTTGCCTTGGGCAACAAAAAAAAAAAAAAAATTGAGGAAAAATGGAAAGGAATATCATAAATAATGATGATAACTGTCTAAAGTTTTCGTAGCATGCTATGGTACAAATAGCCACACCCGGCGCCCACACCAAATGCAATTAACTGGACAGAGGGCTAAAGCCGAGAAGAAAAATATGACAATTAGGCGCAAAGCTAATTGATGTTGGCAGGGGCCAATTTAAGGGATTAGAAAGAAAAAGAAAGAATAAAATTTAAATTACATATTTGAAGGAGTCAGGGATTTCTTTCATGGTGATGTAAGATGAACGAAAAGAAGGATTTTCCTCTGGCAAATTTGTATACCTTATATTGATTTTAAAGTGTCTCAAATTCAAATCCAGATATTTTCAGAAACTTTTTTTTATCTTAAAGACCATTTCTTTTTTCATCCCACAACCTATTTCCTTCCAAGAGACTTTTTATTGTTTGGCTGGCTCAAGTTTTTGGCTCGTTATAAATCACACGACTGAATCCATTGAAGATTTATGAGCTGCTAAATATGCTGGCGAAACAACAGGCGACTGTGGTGGTGTCCTGGACATTTTAGCCAAAAAACTTTATCCACATATCAAACTTTAAAACGCAATTATCATATATGTATGGCAGATAGATGTATCCTGGCGCACGGTCTGTATTCCTCGTCGGTGTTGTTTTTTACTTGCGCAGATAAACAAAACAAGGTCCTAAATAAACAAAATGAGAAAAAGAATAAGCACGAAATGAGTAAAAAGCTGCACGAGACAAAAATACAATTTCGTTTTAATTGAAAAATAGCAACAACAGCATAAGCAAGCCTGTAAAATGAAAACAAAGGTGCAAAATTGGAATTCCATACGGATATGTTAGAGAAAAGAAAGTTAGAAAACGTTATTTGCATTTTTTTGATACCTCCATTTTTAAATGTCACCTTTGACCTCAAATCTATTGGAAAATAATCTAATTAATGGCAAATTCTATTATAAAACCTTAACCTCTCTTCGCACCTTTGGACCCTTAACCCAACCGCACTTAAAATGCCATTAACAAAAGCACAAGCAATTTTTACACTTTGCGTGCCAATAAGAGCAGCCGAACAAACAACAAACTAGCTCGCAAAAACAAGAGCAAGCCAAATAACAACAACACCCACTAAAATAGCATCAAACTGAATTTTCTTTTTATTTATTTTCTCAACAACTTTTAACCTTTTTTCCAACTCATTTTCAAGTGTTTCCACTTAGTTGGTTGTTGTTTTTGTCGCTGTTGCTAGCCCAGGCCATTAGAAAAGGACAGATGGGTTCAGAGAGTTGGGTCCTTGGCAATCTTGATGGGGTTACCATTGTTTTTGTTGGCTTAAGTCAACAAGGTCGAGGGTTAATGAAAGTTGGCTTGAAAGCTTCGAGGTAGGTATGTAGCTTCACGGCTTGCTGCTTAAGTTGTTGCAATACCATTGGGAGGAGAGTGGGATAGAGGCAAACCACTATATAAGCGTGCACTTTTTAAATTATTTCCTATAATTACATTTTATAATTACTTTGTGCTTTTATTATAACAGATATATTTGCTAACTTGTCTTAAATTGTCTATGAGGAAAACGTTCGTCATCCGAGTTTCCGTGGTGTAGTGGTTATCACATCCGCCTAACACGCGGAAGGCCCCCGGTTCAATCCCGGGCGGAAACAGTTGGAATTTATTTTTTGCTAAATATTTATTTATCATAATGTTCAGTTGTAAAACACAAATATCTAATAGTATTTATAGCTGCATCATGGCCTTAAACTTATCCCGTTGCTTTTGCTTCAAGGCCTCGTGCTTCTTACGATCCACATTTTTAAGCAGAAATTCTTGAAATTTCCTACGCATATCTAACGATAGACCTGTATTTCGAAGGTCCAACCTCTCAAGAAGCTTGTTGCAGCTAATTATCTTCATCAAATGCTTGCCAAAGTCCTCTCCCAAGGAATTATTCGACAGATCTATTTCCAACAGGCTCGTGTGTTGGCAAATCAGCATCATAAACAATTTGGTAATCGTTTCTGTAATTCCACAAGTTCCCAGATCCAACTCCTTGATGGGCATGACCTGAAGTGTGTTGAAGATGGCCGCAGCTCCGTCACTTTGAATGGGATTCAAGCGAAGCACCAGTTTCTCGAGGGGAACATGCCTCAGGGTGCGACTAAGAATGTAAGCCCCTTCTTCAGCTGGAATATAAATACTTCATGAGGCAAGATATGAAATGCCAATTATTTATGTACTTACTGATCTTGTTATTAGTCAAATCGAGGACAGTGAGAGTGCCGAAGGACTCCTTGCCGCACGTCTCCAAGAAGCAGCGGATTCCCGCATCTCCCACTGCACAGTGCAGCAAGGACATTTCGGTCAGATGGTGACATCCTTTATCCAAACTGTGAGCCAGGAATCGTAACTGATATGGCATTAACTTCGTGTTGTGCAGGCTGAAACTCAAAAGAATTGCAGAAGGCACTTTTGTGGAGCAGCCGGTCCTCACCAGAACGTCCTCAACTCGTGGCACTGACTGAGTCCCTTGGTCAAGTGTAGAATATCCCTGACAGTCAGTTGGTTGCAGCCCATTTGGTAATTGCAACCCACCGTCTTGGTGCTGTAACTCAGTCGCAGTTGGCGTAAATCCGGCAGATTGCTCAGTAGGTAATCAAGCGGAATGTGATCTGTAGATGGGTGGGGAATTTCGAATATTTCATACCCTCGCTAATTTGATAAATATTCCGAAATAAACTTTGACAAAGTTGGGACAAGCATAATGCTTGAAGTATGAAGAATGCCATTGCAACAAGTAAACCCAGGGTGTTTCCCATTCGAGACTCACCATTCGCATCGGTTGTGGGCGGGGCGGGTTGAAGGAAACTTATCTCCAACTGATTTATGTACGCCGCACAGATGTCCAGGACGACCTGAACGTTGCCATCCTGCTCATAGTCGCCCGTCGGCATGTTTTCAATAAACTCCTGCACATGTCGCTCCATGTAGATGTTGATCCAGGGCCGCTCCCTGCCCCGCGCCTGAAGTGGGGCGCTCCTCCAACGGTGGCCGTAGCAGCGCTGCCAGAAGAAGTCCTCGCGAATGTGGGCGCTGAGCAGCTGCAGCGGCAGCTGCGTGTCCAGATGGCTAAGGAGGTAGTTGCGGTCCTCGCGACGGCCCAGCTGCCGGTACAGCGGCAGCTCTGCGGATGAGCAATGTCTGGATCTTATCAGTTCGGCAAGGACTGTCAGTCTGGCTACTTTCTAACTAAAAATATCTAAGCTTTATCTAGCTTTTAGAAAATGTAAACATCATTTTTAAAAACAAACATATTCATGCATCTTAAGCAACGAATTTTAAAGTGATAGGAATTTTAAAGTGAATTCTAAATTCCAATTTTTGCGATTTCTTGTCAAGTTTATAGTTAAATGCTCACCACTCCAATTCTCGACAATGGAATCGAGAACAAGATGTCGCAGACTTTTCGCTTGATTGGTCTGGTCCTCCTGGTCTTCGCTGGGGATCTGGATTGTGTCCACTGATTTATCGCCGACTTTGGGCAACTTGACATCGGTGAGATTGAAATAGGCCTTGAAGGTGTCAATGGAAACGGTGCTGGGGAATTCGCAGTACGTGAAATCCATGTTAACAAATCTAGACTCTCAAAATATGCAAACTCCAGTTACTCATATAGTTGAAAATTGAATATTGTTTATTAGTTCGGCTTCTTGGCTGCCAGGAAACGGTTGCCAGCGAAGGTCCTTTATTGATATTCAACTATAACAAAAGGTTGCGGTGAGAGCACTTTCCGAATACGATTGTGTTACCCAAAAACCATCACATTTAAAGATGACTTAAAGTCTGGTCAATTTGAGCTTTCCAATTTTCCTCGAATATCTTTGCTTTCCCAACAGAAAGATTTGCATAACAAAGTCGTTTTGGGCTGCGGGATAAAACCTCAAGTGGCAAGCCGATTATTACCCTAATTACATGACATTACAAGTCAGCGTTTATCCCACTCACCATCGCCCACCGGTCCTCACAGGACCCCTGGGAGTATCAAAAGTATTGACTTGGCATCTTTCATTGCGGCCAATCAAGGCGGATATCTACCTGGGGATTAGGCCAGCTGACATGACTTGCCTTGGTCCTTCGAGGAAGTCAAAGTCGTGGCGGGGCTTCTTGACTGGCTGGTGTAATTTTTACGGCTTAACTAGGACTCCGCCGTGTCTGCGAAAAATGCAAAGTATATTCACGCATAAAACGCGTTATTTATGTCTCGGGCTCGACGACGCGTCGACCGAGAATTAATAACCAACCCCGCGATGGATGCTGCCATGATGCGCATTATTATGGCCAAATTATACACCTTATAAAACAGTTGGGCGCGCTGCTCTGCCGAAACCAAATTTTTATGTAAAGCAATTTATTTTGAATTATTTTTATGGCACTTAACGGTTGCGGTGCTTGCACACATTGGTGCAAAAAAAAAAAGAAATATGCCAAAAAGCTGACTAGTCAAAAATTTGTTTCTCATGGTCTACGTTCGTCTGTAGATGGGTTTTCGAACCCCAAAGGATTTCCCCAAGTGGCTCGGTTATTGTGTAGAATTTCACTCGATGAAATATGGGAAATCGATGTGCACTTTGACAGGAGTTTAAAGAGTTCAATGATATTGCGTGTTACCAAGTAGAAAGCGCTTTTAATAGCATGGTTTATTTAATCTTCGATATAATGCATATAAATACGGCACTTGTTTCTTTTCTTGGCTACGTGCAAGTACTAAATGTGACTATGAATAGTTTCAATAAAACTATAAAGGATTTAAAAATTATATCGCAAGTTAACTCCGGTGCCGAAATCGGACTTGCCGCGCATCGGTCCCCTGAGGTGATGATTGGCACTTCCGGTGGCGTTGAGGTTGAGATTGCCACTTGGAGAGGTATACAGATTTGCTGTGCCAGAAGCCTGGACGGCGGTCATGCCGAACTGAGGAACCCTAGTGACCCCCACTGCCGCCTGGTGACCCGTTCCAGTTTGCAAATTGAGTCCTCCGCCAAACTGATCGTGCGATCGGCTATGACTGTGAAATGCAGTGGCATTCAGAGCGGCGTTATTGCTCTGGAAGAGATTGGCTTGGGCTGCGGCAGTGGTAGTGCTGCCCACGCCCTCGATGTGGCCATGCTGCAGTGAGAGTGCATGACCATTGCTGTGGGATGAAGAGAAGAAAGTTTACAAAATTATAATATTTATTTTAGCATTTTTAAGAACTTTTACTGGACTTACGCGTTGACCGCTCCATAAACTCCCTTGGTGACCGGACCCCCAGCGCCTGGAGTGGAGGCGAATACTCCGGCTCGAGCATTGGCAAGATCATCACCGACCCTTACTCCGCATTGGGCGGTTGCCGCTCCGCTCTTTGGGTTTCCTGAAGCCTGACATTCCATCTTATATAATTCTTTGATTTCGTCTTTCTGCTTGCACTCTATCTCTTAGTTTGAGTGACTGCATATTTCCGACGGTCGCTTTTATACTCTCATGTCTTTTGTCGCAAAAGTACGCAACTTCGGTGATTTCCCCCTTTAATTTTCTCTTGTCTGTTAATCATCCTTAAATACACAGCCATATGCATTTGTTTTTCCCCTTTAGATATTGTGAATAATCTCAGTGGGACTCCCAAATGCTGGTATACGTATTGTAAATAAAGAAAATATTTTGTATGGTTCTTCCCATTCAAAGAACGCTAGTACTTTACATACATTTTTATACGTGGACCTCGTTGAATTACTTTTTAAGATCTTCTATTTGAAGAGCATGTCATTTCAGCTATTGACACTTTAATTTGAATTGGGCAAGGCAATTATGAAAATTTGGTCAGGCATATAACGCATGGCGCCGTGGCTTAGTTGGTTAAAGCGCCTGTCTAGTAAACAGGAGATCGTGAGTTCGAATCTCGCCGGGGCCTACACAAAAGATTGTGTCAGTATTTTTTAGTTTTTCATATCTTTTTAATTTTATCTTCATAGTATCATCTATCAAAATCAATACTTGACCTTGAGTTATTTTTAATGATCATTGATACCTCCAACCACCCACCACAGAAGTTTCCAAATTTTCAGGTTCAACATAAGTGGCGCCGTGGCTTAGTTGGTTAAAGCGCCTGTCTAGTAAACAGGAGATCGTGAGTTCGAATCTCGCCGGGGCCTTCTCTCAAACGCGAATTGTGTTGTGCGTGTTTTTTTTCCTACGGGGTATTCAGCTGTCAGTCTTTTGGAATCAGAATAAAGGGAAAACTCTCGTTTTTCTTTTGCACGTCTGCCCCAATGACAGCTGACAAAAAGTTTGGTCGGCGTAAACAGTGGCTACGGACTCAGAATCACCACCACCTCGCACATCCTTCTCGACATCCACCTGTTGTTGTCCTTGCAGTGGCGTTGCATAACGGAAACCGTCCGGCGGAAATGTTCGACAGCATGTTGCGATGTTGTCCACCGCAAGGTGGAAAAAAAACGACCGGAGATCCGGGGCCTCGTATATTTGCCTTGCAAATGGAACGAACGGCTTTTCAATTTCATTCGCTTTTCTGGATAAAGGGGTCTCCCTGCAATTAGCCGACAGTCAGCTTATTTGTTTCAATTTATTTACATGCACTCGGTTCTGGCTTATCTTGCTTTTTTATACACAAACGCACTCAAGCCCACCGATAACTCCGGGCCATATAATTATGTAACAATGGAGGGAAAAACAAACTTCTGACAAGCCGAACAATGGTATATTATATTTATAAATTTAATTTGCAGAGTCCTTTTTGCTTGTAAATCGGATACAGCAATGTCCTCTTCTAATTTCCCCCCGAGAATTAATATCTGGTCGTCTGCTGCGGGACTTCACTTATCGGATACAAAAGTTAGTTGAACGATTCCCTTTTGATGATCTCAAAGTTTGGCCATCTCCACTAAAATATCCCCCTAATATTTGCCCAGACGATATAAGCTCAGTTTCTGGGCCCCAACAACATGTGTTCAAGCATACATATATCATTCGCAATGCTCTAACGCCCACCCCAAAAAAAAGCTGATCCAAGCCTCATCGTCACCCGAGATTTTTAGCAATTGTCAGCAATTTTCTCAATGTACAGGACAGCCCAGAAACTATCTCACAAAACCACTAAGCAAATGTCCCTCGTCCAGGACGATGTGTGCTGTGTATTTTTCTGATTATCCTGGACGGTCAGTTCGGCCAAAGTCGCACACAGTGGGCGTGTACATAGCTGAGGCATTAACATAATTTATGTGGTTCCGCCGGATTTGGCATTGTCGTAAAAAAGGACACTCCATTGTCCGTTTCGAGCTTCGATAACAAAGGCAAAGCCCGGCCGAGGATTGTGGTTTTTATTGTTTTGATGGCAACAAAGTTTGTGGAAAGTTTAGTTAGTTTTTCTGTTGACTTTGCGTATTTTTTTAATTAAATGAATTTCGTGTTGGAGAAATCAAATAGTTGCCAGCTAATCTATGCAGCCATAACTCATATTTTGAAAGAATATCTGGTCGGGGTGTATGAAGTTCATGGTCCGTAAAAACGTGCGAAATTTTCACGGGCGCGTGAATTTTCACAGCCCTTGGTGGTTCTTGTTTTTGTTTTTCCAGACACGGACGTGCGCCACCTCCTTTTTTACCTCGTACTGATTGTTGTCACCTGTTTTTTGCACACTTTATTCGCAGGCCTCCCGCTAAAAGTTGGGTATGCGGGCATGGCTCAGAAGTTGGTGTTTTTCCTGATTCAATGAGTATAGAGTTCTTGAGCAGCACAGCCTTACAGGGTGTTTAGGCGTCGCATTATCTTCAACTGCTTAAAATGTTAGTACACCTGGCACGCAGAACTCATAACTCAAAACGGTTTTTGTTGCCCTCACAAAAGTATGTAATGCGGCAAAATAAAATCAAGCAGCAAAAGTCAAAAACTTCGAGTTTTTCTGTACATTTAATAATGAAAGATTGCTCGTACGTGCGGCTCGCGAGTATTTACGTGGGAAAGGAGAACATTTTTAGGGATGCATACTTGGGAAATCACTGCAACTTTTTTTTATACCTATTTTTAAATTTTTTTAAACCAATATGTAAATTCCGGAAATATAAAATAAAAATAAACCTTCTGGAGATGCGGGGCATCGATCCCCGTACCTCTCACATGCTAAGCGAGCGCTCTACCATCTGAGCTACATCCCCGATGTGAGCGCCGCTAACTATTTTGGACTGTATGTATAAAGAAATAGTGGTTTAGCGTTTTAATTAGATAAATTTGGCAATCTTTGCTTTAGTTTTAATTTAATTTTGGGTTTTCATATAAATGAAATGAAAATAAATAAAATGAATGCCTAAAAAAGGAAATCGTTTTATATAATTTTTATTCAAATACTTAACTTAACTTAAGATATACATTTTCGGATATGCATTTTAATACTTGTACAGATTTCGGTCGGTAACTGGGGCAGCCTTGAATGTTTTTGTATTAATAAAATTTCACGCTTTGTTTGCTTTGCCAAAGTTACAGCACTTGAATGTTCATTACAAGGCCCATTAGGCAGCCTGTCTTCGTGGGACTCACTGAGTTGGAGTTGAGATCGGACGCAAAGTAGTCCGCCTACAGATTTCAGCAGATGCAGTTGGGAAAATGGCAGTGCTCCAGATTTTATTTTTGCTGATCCTGGTCAACAGCAATGGATCTCAGAAAACCGACTTGGATGTGGATGAGGAACCAGATCATACAGGACCAGAACCAATCGATGGACGATCGTTTTTCTTTCTGGGTACTTTGTTTCGTCGTTGGCGTAACCGCTGGATGGCCTCTCACAATCCGGATCCCATATTCGCCGGCCCCGCCTATCCCATATCTGGTTATTACAATTGTCCTGTATATGGCTGCAGCCTGGCGGCTATTGGTCCTCAACCAGGTTACTACGCTACACCTGCAGGATTTTACACCATGCCTCTGAATCAGCAGCAGGCTCAGGGGAACAGCAATGTGTATATCTATCAAAGTGATCAAAATTCCGCGACGTCTGGAAGTCCCATGGGCTATGGGTATCTGAGCGGAGCTTCGCCGATACGACCAGCTCCGCCTTTCCCTCCACCACCACCTGGTATGCCACCGCCCACATCCGTTGGAACGGTACAGGCCAGCGCAGGTGGGTATTCTGGACCAGGAGCAGGACCTGGACAACGGCCAGGACCGTTTCCAATACCCTTCCAATACCCTGGGATGAATGGGAAAACAAGTAGCCGGAGGAAGCGCTCGCCCAAGTAAACAGAGCAGAGCAAAGTAAAAGAAAACAATACAATTTTAATTGAAATGTGTGCGTCAAAAAAAGTTAAGTGAAAAGAGATAAAATTAAGTTTTCGAAACCGGAAAATGTTTTGCACACTAAAAACCGCAATCTATTGCTTAAACTAAGACAAGAAAACTCCAATATCCTACAAAATTATTGGATTATTATTTTAGTGCTGACCAATGTTTTTAAGCTATTAAAAAAGTGTACTTAAATAATTTCGCAATTTAATAAAGACCGTAAAATTAAGTGTTTCCATTGCTTGGTATCAATAAATTTAAATGAAAACCGTTCATCTGTGCAATTAAAATCATTTTGTTTACATTACCAACTAGATTTCGAAAGTGGCGCAGCTCCCCGGAAAAATCCTCAAAAAGGGTTACCCACGCACACACTCACACGTCCATTTATCCATTAACGCCAAAGGAAAAACTCCACAAGCAATCTGCATAAACAAACTCATCATCATCATCCTCACCAGCTGAAGGATGAGCTCGAGGTTCCGGACGAGCAAAGCCGAGCTATCGTAGCTCCGGCATTTGTTTTGATTCCATCATAAACCATAAGATAGCTGCAAACGAGGATGGCTGATGAAGTGGTTGCAAGCTGCCCAAGGAGCTGGGGAGAGATTCAATTGTTTGGCAAATAAATGCCCGGCAGCATAATGGATGGCCATCCATTGGCCTGGTCAGCTCCGTGTCCGCTCCTGTTATTATTTTTATATAACTTGCGAAAATAATAATAGAGCTTGCCCATGCCCAAGGGCGTGGCAGAAGCAAACAACCATGCGACAGTTGAATAAACAGAAGTGTGAAAGTGCAGATAGTGAAGGGATCTGGCCACCGGAATCTGCTTTTCCACATATTGAGGCGTTTGCTGACTCCTGTCCAATGCTCTCCGTCTTCATATGCATTTGTCCTGGAGTTTATTTATGTTTGTTCTAGGACAATAAGGAAAAGCAAGTGGGATGACTCCAGACTCAATTGACAGGTGTTTGTGCTTTCTTTCGGACAACTTTCACTGACCGGAAACGGAAATGAAATGCATAAGTAAATTTAAAAGAGCCCACAACGCTCAATTCTTATCTACTTTCAAGCATTCAAGGCTGAAACCAGAAATTACGACCAAAAAACAACTTATGTTTTCAATTACCAAATGAGTTGACCAAAAGAAGTGATTTTGAACATCTACGCTGGCTATTTTGGTACTTTGACACAACAGTTTCTGACGGGGATGTAGCTCAGATGGTAGAGCGCTCGCTTAGCATGTGAGAGGTACGGGGATCGATGCCCCGCATCTCCAATTGATAATAATTTTTGTTATCAACTATATTTTTTTAAATTATGTTTTGCTTAAAAAAATTTAAATATATTTATTTAAAAAATATTTTACGAAGTTCCAAAAAGTTAGAACGGGCTCAACCGGGATTTGAACCCGGGACCTCTCGCACCCAAAGCGAGAATCATACCCCTAGACCATTGAGCCGCTTGTCCGTTGGCCTGATAATTGCACATTTTACTTTATCAGGCTACGCAAACAAAAACACTGCTGTAAATAAACAAGCAAAACCACTTTAATTAAGAAAAACGAAAAATAAACATTTGTTTGGGAAAAAGAAAATATAAGACTTATTCCTGGAGATGCGGGGCATCGATCCCCGTACCTCTCACATGCTAAGCGAGCGCTCTACCATCTGAGCTACATCCCCTTATATCAAGCGGTCACCGAAAATAATAAAATGCCGAACTTGTTTTTTTCATGAATTTTAATTAAATGGTCAATGTCAACAACTTATAAATCAAATAATACTTTTAGAGGTACCAAAATTGTGGTCTTAGCCATAATATCCACCGTATGGATTGCCGTATCCGCCACCGAAGCCGCCGCCAAAGCCACCTGGATAACCACCAGGAAGACCGCCAGCATATCCGCCTCCTCCGATTGGGTATCCACCGCCGAATCCGCCCCCATATGCGGGAACTGGCACTGGGTAGGGCTGCGGTTGCGGACGATTGCCACCCAAAAGGCCGCCCAATAAATTTCCGAAAAGTCCTCCACCGCCACCGCCGCCTCCAAGGAGTCCTCCTCCGCCACCGAGGAGATTTCCAAGGATACGATTGTCTACTTGCCCACCAGTAGGCTGAGCTCCAGTTCCCGGCGAAGGGCGCTGCTGTGGATACTCATATTGAGCGTATGAACAAGCGCAAAGCGAAAGGAGCACCAGCAGCTAATAAAAGGGAATCCAAATTATTAGGAAACATGTGATCTTCTGTATAACAAGCCACTACTCACCGAACAGCTAATCTTGACCATGTTTCTAGTTCGTCTTAAATGTGACTGACTTGCTTAGCCACCGATTGTTTCAGTTTTTATAGCAATGTTCTTAAAAACCTACGCCCACATTACTCCGGAACACGACCAAAAGGCGACCTTCAACCCATCTGAACTTAACCGACTTCAATGTTTTTCACACGGTTTCTTATATTTTGCTGTTAGTTGCTGTGACTAAGTTTTGATACAATAAAAATTGATAGGTTCGATAAACTGGTTATGGATCAAGTTTTTGCAAGTTCTTTGAACTATGCAAGAAAAGGAAGTTCAGGAAGTGCTGGGACATTGCTATAAATACGGCCGTTCTAAACTTGGCAACGCTTAGATCCAATAGAGAACATGAGGCAAAACAAGGTGAGTGTGTGACTTTTATATCTGCACTTCAGATGACGTGATTTTTCATTCGCAGATAACGATTTTGGGTCTGTCCCTGCTGCTTTGTTTGGCGCTTGCACACTCACATGGTTTTGGTGGAAAGCTTGGAGGAGGCTACGCCCCTGTCTACAACAACTTTGTCCCATATCCAGTTGCCCAACCGATCCCAGTGGCCCAACCTGTTCCAGTTCCCGTGGCTATTCCTCAACCAATTCCAGTCCCAGTCCCCCAACCAGTAGTTATTCCCATCAAACACGGATGGAAGGGTGGTCTAGGTCTAGGTGGATTTGGCGGAGGTTATGGCGGCGGTTTCGGAGGCTACCAGAACTTTGCCTCTGCCTCCTCTTTTAGCTCTGCCAGTTCATTTGGCGGTGGCTATGGCGGATTGGGTGGTGGCACCTTTAGGCGGCGCTGAGAGTATTGTTCTATGTTTACTAAATATATATTTTAGATTGTTACATCAAAGCAATGATTTTTGTTTGTCTTTAGAGGCTTACTCAAGAAAATGCCTTGCTTTGCCTAGTTGGAAACTGGCGAACAGCTGCCTACTCGTTATGAGGCTCAATGGTCTAGGGGTATGATTCTCGCTTTGGGTGCGAGAGGTCCCGGGTTCAAATCCCGGTTGAGCCCAGCTGTGTTATTTTGTTGTTCAACGGTCAACTGCACGTTCAAATTTTTTCTTTGCAAATTTTCCTGAAAATTAAAGAAAATATTTAAACTATAGAAAGTAAATGGTTTAACCCGTAAACAATATGTATGGATTTCAACCCCATTGGCTTATTAAAATATTGGTACGTTTCTATAGCATCGTTTTATTTTTTCAAATTATCCTTAAGGATATTCAAATATTTTATTTGTGTTACCGTTTTGTAAAAAATGTAAAAAGAAATTTAAAAAAAGTCGATTTGTTTTCGCCCGGGTTCGAACCGGGGACCTTGTGCGTGTGAAGCACACGTGATAACCACTACACTACGAAAACGTCATGAATCATTTAGTTTAAAATAACACTATAGCGTATTGTGTTCACACAACACAAAAAGGACTATCCCGCATGACTCTAGTTTCCTGTGGAACTATTTGCTTATTTTAAAATTTTATTACATTTTTTAGAACAATTGGAGAAACACATTTTTCAATGGCCGTTTAACTTATTCTTCTGATCTTTCCAAAGTTGCTACTTAGATTTATTTTATTATTTTGAAGAAGAAGGAAACTAGATTTGGAGAGCCGAAGTTATAATACACTTGCAGTTATGACTTGTTTTTTAGTTGTCCTATGGCTTCACTATTACCAAAATTAACCTTCAATGATCCAAAATTAAATTATCCGTGGCACCATCTATGTTATAATTGGTGAACTCATTTTCTTTATGGTTGGCAGTCTCCAAAAATTTTCGTTAGATGGCGTAAAAATGTAAAATGTCATTATAATAATGTCTAATGCCTTTGGTTAGAGGCATAGGGCTTAGAGACTAGGTCGCTGTTAGCTGTGTGTTTTGACACTTCGCGTACGTAGCAAAAAGTGACAAATAGTGGGAAAGTCTGGATTACTTCTTCGCCTTCATTTTTCTCTTCCTTACATAAAATATAAGATCAAAAATTACAAAAGTATTTACATAATTTACAACTGAATTGCTTACATCTCTGAAAGAAATTCAACTGTATTTTTTTATTTGTTTTTTTAAGGGCTTATTTTTCATGGTGGATGGTGCCTCATCTAAGTAGAATATTAAGAGGCATGAAAAAAAACATCTGACCGATAAAATGACTAATAAATAAATGATTCTGCTTGGGCTTTCTATGTTGTAGTCTGTAAAATAAAGATTTTATGAAAAAATTCCAATAGTTAGCCATAAAATTTTAATTCCCAATTTTAATAAAATCTCAAAAAAAGGAAAAGCACAAGAAAAATGAAATAATAACTTTGATACGCACCGCTAGGTGGTGCCTCATTTGACACTTACATTCAATATACATCATACATTTTACACGACGTAGATGTCGCTACGCAAAAGTGATGCAATATATTGTGTAAAATTGTAAGCTTCTAAATGAAAAAAAATATATAAAAAGCCGTCAAATTACAAGTGCGAAGCTAAATAAATGTATCATTTGAAACGACGGCGATATTATTAATAATGCAGCACAATCGCAATGGACACAGCAATTTCGACATTATGACGAGACTGTGGATTCAACTGATTTTGAGTATTTTGCGGTTGTGAATCATATTCAAAGTCAATATCCATGGGCTCAATCGATGTCGATTGGTAATCCTCATCGACATCCATGGGTTCTACAAGTTCTAATCGTCTAGAACATCGCTTAAGTCGTTTGTTTGATACCAAGCTTTTGCGCCTGAATCGCAGAGCAGATGACTTAGCCCTCATAGCCCTCATTGTATCTTTGTACTATATATATAGTTTGTATAAAATTTCCAAGGGACTGTTGCGGCTCAATAAATTGCTTTGAATCTTTCTGTGTACTATATATATAGTTTGTATTAAAATTCCAGGGGTCTATTGCTCCGGCGACAAGCTCGAATTCTCTGCTCAATATTTTTTGTACTATATATAGTTTGTATTAAAATCCAAATTTTGCTCCGGCCACAGCTCGAGGCCTCTCGTTAAATAAATTGTGTTCAATCTTCGTTTTACTATATTAATAGTTTTCATAAAAATCCAAACTCTAGCTCCGGCCACAGTCGATGCCTCCCGCTCAACAAACAAATTGCATTCAATATTTCTTTGTACTGTATATATAGTTAACATGAAAATCTAAAGGTCTGCCGGCGGCCACAGGCCAGAAAAGAACAACTCGAGATTTTTGCCTCGCTGCACCTCGGTTAGCAGTTTTGCCTTAGCCGGGTATGGTACCGCGGGGGGGTACTTTAACAAAAGGTATATTTAAGCGTCCAACTGCAGAACAAGCACTTGAGAAATATAGCCATTTTGTGATTCATAGTCTGTATACTAGCCGGATGAAACCGGGTTCAAGTGGGTAACTTTGCGCGATATGGACTCCCCTTGTTGTGGGTCAGCTGGCTAAAGTGTAGCTTTATTAATCGAACCAGAGGTTGTAGATTCAAATCCCACAGAGCACAAAAAATGTTTTTTTCAGCAGCCCACTTAAGCTCTGATGAAAAGATTAATATGTTAAAAATCAGAAAATATATGAAATTATGTTTAGCAACTCATCTTGTTATTGCAATATCTTTGCTTGATGCTTGTATTTTAACTATTAGTGCCAACCCCTAGAGGGGATTGTGTGGTGCTTAGTATCAGCCAGATCCCAGCCAGCTTCATCGATTGTTGCCGTCGTTTAAATATTTCATTTCTATTTGAATCTTACATTATTTTACATTTCTTACATATCCGCCATGTGGACTGCTTTTTAAGCACAGTGGCTTCTTCTTCTCTTTTTTCACAGGCAAACTGCATCGTGGGATGTATTAATGTGAGTAAGCATATAAGCGTGAGAAAAACAAATCTACGTGCTAAAAAGTGTAACATACTTGTTGGGATCACCACTTATGTTAAATGGTCCACTTAAGGGTGGGGAGCGTCGACATCATATCAGCTACTGTCGCAAGATGTTTCTATGTCCTTGTTTGTCCTTAGTCATGTCATCCTTTAGTCCCATAGCCCGTTTAATTGTGAGGATCGTGTTATTGTACGTGAATAACTCTAATTAACTATTTGCTCGTGGAAGAAATACATGTAGTTTGCTACATTGAACTCATTTCAAATTTTATTTTATTGAGCTGATTGATAAGAGTAGTTAGGTAGAAGTAAACACAGTTGCGAACGGTTTATAACTACATTTTTATTACTGGCGTAAATGAACAAATGAATTACATCTAAATAACATTAATGTTTGATTCTGATGGCTAGGACATGAATAATCACTAATAACATTAGTCTACCCCTATTTTTACCACTGGCTGCCCCCACCACCATAACTGGATCCTTCACTGTGGTGGCTTTCGTGGTACTCATGGTGTTCGTAGCCGCTGCTCCTTCCGTATCCTCCGCCATATCCTCCACCGTATCCTCCGCCGTATCCTCCGCCGAATCCTCCGCCGTATCCTCCGCCGTATCCTCCTCCATAACCTCCTCCAATACCACCTCCAAGACCACCAGCATGGCTTGTTAATCCAGCTAATCCAGCGCCCAACTTAGCGCCAACCGCCGCACCAAGTCCAAATCCAGCTGCTCCACCCACCAATCCGCTTTTTAGGCCCAGCAACTTGGGAGTGCGAACCTTGAGACCCACAAATCCGGCATGGGGTCCCTTAAAGGCTAGTAACTTAACTTTTCCAGCAGACGTTTCATCCAGGTTAATAAGGAAACAAATTCCGAGGAAAAGTAATAAAGGTGTAGGCTGCAATTCGAATAATGAAAAGAATAATAGAATCCGATTTTAAAATATATTGCACTAGTACTTAACACGAATTTTAATAAATTATGCTATATAATTGCGAACGACTTAAATGATTCGCATTACTCCTTGCATTCCTCAATAAAATATTCGTAGATTTTTACGAACTTTTATTTCAATTTTTATTTCGATTTTTCAGCTATGGAAATAAATTATAAACACTTTTTGCCGTATTACTCTTAAATAAAATTTAAACAAGATCAAGTATTTATAAATTTGGTTTTGCCTTTTTATTATTTATAATCACTTCTTAGCAAATCAAATCCATCACAATCCATCACTTACAATTATTTGCATTTTGTCTTTTCAAGTGGCCTAAACGAAACTTTAATCGAAACAACACAGGTCTTTTAATGTTTTAAAACTATTATATCTTGTGGTAAAAACTTCAAGTTCAACTGTGTGGGCCGATGACGAAGCTTGTATCTTGGCTTGGACTTGGACAACGACGCGTGATCAATTGAAGCGGCTGCGCGTCAGTCGACGTGTTTTTATCTCGCAGATGCTTTTTTTCTGTTTCTGAGCGATTCGAAGCGCCCTTATGCAATCAGCCGTTGAAGAGGTCTTGTTTGTCTGGGCTTTTGTTGTTGTCGCCGATGTGAACTTCAGGCTATGGTTTATATTTGCCTTATGCATGCGATTTGACCCTGAAAATTTCAGGTTTTTTGAGAGCAACAAGAGTAAAGTTGGGCATGAGAAAAGAAATGTAAAAATAAATAAGCTGAAAATCAATGAATGTCAATGGAAAACGTGCCATACATTTTGCTAGCTTAGAAACTAAAAAGAATCTAGATACAAATCTCACATATATCTACTATTACCGAATGTATGATCAGCATTTAAATTAAATGTGATAGCAAACATGCAAATAGAAAAATTAATGCACACTTGGGTGAATCACTTTGGGTATTTTCGATTTATTGACCTCCATCACATTAAAAGCCAAATAAAGAAATCAAACAAAACAGGGACAGAAATTTCCAGCAGCTACGAGTAGTTTTTTCCCAACTCATCTGCCGAATGGGTAACCGCCGTAGTAGCCAGAAGATCCGTAGTTGTTGTAGTTGCTAAACTGGTTGTATTGCTGCCCATAGCCTCCACCGTATCCTCCACCAAATCCTCCGTATCCTCCATATCCCCCGTATCCTGGGTATCCGAATCCTTGATATCCTCCCGCACTGCTGCTGGCAGAGGCGGAGGCATAGCTTCCTCCATATCCTCCGTATCCTCCG
This sequence comes from Drosophila melanogaster, assembly GCF_000001215.4. NCBI lineage: Eukaryota > Metazoa > Arthropoda > Insecta > Diptera > Drosophilidae > Drosophila > Drosophila melanogaster. Next base: position 17,613,068 of record NT_033777.3, on the reverse strand, counting down.
TATCCTCCATATGGTGCGAATCCATATCCAAACTGGGGGGCACTCAACACTCCGGCCACCAGGCAGCACAATAGGAAAGACAATGAAAGGTACTGCGAATATTTCAAAAGATTCCAAATTAACGATTTAGTCCGAGCACCTTAAACTTTATTGTACTCCCACCTTCATGGCTGGCAAACAACTCAATGGCAACTGATTAAAATTTGCCATTCTTATAGTCGCCGAAAAACGGAAGTAGAGTTCGCAGCAATTACAGTAATGAGTTTTATCATAATTATAGAACAAATGCGAGACCATAATCATTAGTACAGAGCCACATAGACAACTTAGCATATGGTAAATACTTACTGCGGTTGATTAACCTCAATCAAGCGCAACAGGCTAAATTTCTTAGGTGACAAATTACTGAATGTAATAGTTATATTAACATTTAAATAATTTAATTAAATTTAAGAATAGATGTTTTGTTGCAGGGCTTGTCTACATTTTTAAGATCTTATTTGAAATTTATAGAACACTTTCGAAATCCTTATGTACTTGCTAACTTAACTAAAGAATATTTATAAGCACGTTGTTAGATATTATCTACGCTGTCATCGCATCTAACTATAATTTCCTGACTAGTAGTGTTGGGGGATGGTCTCACTTTGGAAGGTTCGCTTACGTCAACTGGAGGTGAATAAACTGAAATCGAAAGTGAGGGCGTGTCAATTTAACAGAATAAGCAAAATAAGTCGGGCACATACATACGAAGCTGACACGTCGTTAGTCATTTAGTTAGATCTGCCGGAATAGCTAAGGTAACAAGTGCTAATGAGCCAGACGAATGCGGGCCGGTCTTCGCTGAAGTTCGTTGTCTAAGTCATTTGTTTTGCATGCTAGTGGATTGCGACGATGTTCAATACCCTCATAACAAGCATTTGGGTTTAACCCTGCTATTGTAACCCATTAAAAGAAATATTTTATCAAAATTAATATTTATAAAATATTTATATAGCCTTTAAATACTCCTTTCATTCTGATTTGAAGTGGCTAAATTAATAGGTAAATTATTATTTATCAACTCATACTTTTAAGAAATTAGTTTCTTTACATTGAAATTTTTTAAAGATATGCTTAGTTTAAAATTTTATATTTTTAAATTGCAGAGTCATCTATCGGTTACAGTGGAATATTATATTCGTATTTCAACATTTTCTGGTTGGTCTTGAAAATTACCGGGTGATTGTAGTATGCGATCGCTTCAGTGATTATTTTTTTTATTGGGTTTTCCACGATCTTGATCGACCGGCAACTAAAGACAACCCTCAAAAAAAAAATGATAATTTAGTTTTGGGCCTGTGACTTCAAGAAATTAACGCGTTCTGGGGCCAAGTGAAGCACTGGTAGGCAAAGTGTCTCTTGGGGGATTCCAAAGTTACGTCACAAACTGGTTTCGCTTTCGCCGTGTTTGTTCTGCAATTTGCGTAGAATCACTTGGCAATGCGTAGCGCGTACTTGAGCTTCTTGGCCAGATTGAAGCGGCGGTATAAAAGCGGTGGGCACTTCACAATTGCAATTTAGTTTCATCCAAGAAGCGCTCGTTATCGCAATGGCTCTGGTTCGCGTGAGTTGTGTAAGTCCGGCTGCTATTTCCGCTCCGATTGGGATGCACTGAATCGATTTGGTTACCTTGCAGATGCTGGCCCTTTTGCTGATTGCCGGTCAAGGTCAGGCGGCGCCGGTGAAGACCGAAGGTAGCACCTTGGGCCTTCTGGGCGGTGGATTTGGTGGCAGTGTAGGACTTAGTGCCGGCATCGGAGTGGGTGGTGGCCTGTATAGCGGTTTCGGAGGCGGTGGCTATCCTGGTGGCTATGCGAGTGGCTACCCAGGTGGCTATGGTGGTGGCTACTCAGGCTATAACGGCTACGGAGGCAGTGGATTCGGAGGTGGCTACTATCCAGGAGGAGGTTACTCCGGCTTTGGACACAGGCCGCATCACCACGGAGGATACTATCCGGGCGGTGGATCGTACCACAATCAGGGCGGATCTTATGGCGGCCACTATAGTCAGTCACAGTACTCGAATGGATATTACGGAGGTGGTGGCTATGGAGGCGGTGGCTATGGAGGCAATGGCTTCTTTGGAAAGTAAAGATGCCAAATCTTGCCACCGGGATAGTTAAGTACTTGTGATTGACCCTTTGTAGATTGTAAAATAAACGAAAAAACATAACCAGATTTAGTAAGCTCAATTCAAGGCACTTAAAATCCGGTTTTCCTATTGGAAATATTGTCCTTGGCGCTGCCTTTGTGGTTATTCTCTCACTGATTTTTATGAAGCAGACGCGACGTGCATAAATTTAATGGCCAAAGATCCAAGATTTATGCGCAAGTCTGACTAATCCATTGCCTCGAAATTATCTGGGAATTCCTTGGGTTTATCTTGCTGGGAGGTTAAATGTACACGGATACCAAGCTATTTTTGTTTATGATTTTCATAGAAGACTTTACCTACCGCTACGCTAAACACTAAAAGAAATCAATATATAATTACAAACACTTTCGTTCTTTTATTTGAGGGAGGAATCTTCGTTAAATAATTGTAAACGTATTTCGTACATAAAATCGCTACTATTATTACTTAAAACTATTTACAAATTTACATACAAATTCGATATATAGTAACTTATCCGTAGCTGCTTCGTTGATCCCTTGACCGATAGCCTCCCGTTTGGTAAACTGGCTGCACTTGTCCAGTCAACTGCTGAATGATTCCGTTTACTGTGGTGGCCACGCCTCCAACTAGTTGAGCAGGTGTCACAGGAGGCTGGCATGAAAAAAGTTATTAACAATAAATAAAAATATAAAATTCGCAATATATTAAAGTTAATGAACTTACCGCTCCCGCAGAATCGTAGTACACACGATTCGGAACAGGTCGCCTTACTGGCGGAGGTGCCGCATAGTTGGGATCCACTTCAGGATCGCTCTGCGCATCTCCAGCAGGACGAACTGGATCTCTTAGAGGATCTCTGACTGGAACACCAGGCACCACGGCCGAGTTAAGAATTCCTGGAGCAAAGAGCGATAGCCAGGTGGCAAATGGTGCGTACGGACGCACTGGCACTGGAATGGGTTGTACAGGTGGAAGAGGATCAGACAGAAGACCTCCACCCAAACCACCTCCTCCATAGCCGCGACATCCACCGGGATATACTTTCACCACATTCACGTCGAACAGAAAGCGACCCTGTTCAGCGGGATCCTTCTGATTCTGACCACCTCGAGCATCGCGACCAAACGGGGAGCAGGGACCACCGCCGTATCCTCCATATCCGCCATATCCACCATATCCGCCATATCCACCATATCCTCCTAGGTAGGGCCTGGCCAACCTCTTGAGCTTCTTTTTAAGCAGCAGTGTGCGTTCGTCACCGGTTTCATCCAATTCCTGATTGGAAGCACCAGCAAACTTGGCATTCTCCTTGTCCGATTTGCTGGTGGTACTTTCTTCCCTAGCCTTCCGACCGGCCAAAGAGCTATACGAATTCCCGGAATACGATGTGGAGTAGGCCCTTCGGCGGGGATACTCGTAACTATAGGTGCGCGGATAGGCCAACGAATAGCCCAAGGCTCCCAGAAGGAGTAGAAGAAACAGTTTCATATTGAAAACGCGATTCTATTGCTGAAAGACTTCTGCACGCTCGGCGGGATGAGCACAAACTATTCCTCTAATGCGGAGTACGCCCCAACTTATCACCTTGCCCGTGCGCAAAAAAACCAACTCGAATTTGGCAAATTGGCTGCTATTCCCTTAGAAGGCAGCCAGACACCGGCGATATTGCATAATGCCCTTTTTTATTGGCTCAATTTTTCCAGGGCATTGTTTTGATATGGTAATTCAGGCCGCCCACCCGAGCCACCGGCATCATCAACCTCATCATCATCAGTATAATCGCCCACATGGCACAACAATAGCCAAGTAAAAACATGTTACACTCGGCGACTCATGTGCATTGACCTGAACCAAGCGATGGAAGCTCTCACCCAACGCTGTTTTGGCCAAAACCACGTTTCTGCCAAAAATGTAACCCGAAAGTGGGTCAATGTCGAGTTTACCGACTGCACCAAGTATCGCTAATATGGGAGCTAAGCTAATTAGGTTTGGGGGGATGCACGGATGCTTCTCACATTAATCAATTTTTTTCGCCAACGGCAACCCAATTTATGACGCTCTGCACTACTATTAATATCTGATAAAAAATGCTGCCAAAATAAGCCTTATTAAAGTGGTATAATTATTATAATAATTATAATATGAATCATCTCATCTATCTTCAAAGATTTGAAATCTTTTTACAAATTGTAGCCCGTTTAGTAAAGTTGTTTTTGGATAATCAATTTAACATAGAAAAATATAAACTGAATTCTCAGAAAAAGATACCTTATAGCTATAGATTTCTCTCAATACAGTGAAACCTAAATGTTAAACAAAAAAAAAAGCAAATATCTAATTTCCTTTGAAAACTGTTATCATTGCCGTATACATATAAAATGTTTATTTAAGCACATTCACTAGTCGTCTACGCTTATGATTAGGATATAAGTATACATTCAACTTAGAACTATGAAAACAAAACTGTACAATTTTTGGAGAGTCCGAGCAGCTTCTGTTTGGGCTTTGGAAGTGGCATCTGCCATGGGTTACTATGAGCACAATAAAAGGCTGAGCTAGGAAGTCTGTGCGTTGTATTCGAAGGGAGTCTACGTCCCTAGTTAGACAGCCATTTTCGGTTTGTTGGCCTCGGCCCGCTTCCGAATGGCCCTCAACCGCTGGGTGCAGTAGACCCTCAGGAAGATGGCAACGAAAACGATCAGAACACCGAAGATGCCCAACAGCGATATGCTGTGCTGGTAGATGAAGCAGGAGAGCATAATGGCCACCGCCTGTGGGAAGCAGAATGAAATTTCTCGTAAGCAGGCAGTTGATTAAACAAACCCCCATTCCACACTCTCAAAACAACTCACCTGACGCAGTGTCATTATTATCGTAAACACAACTGGGCCGAAGACATCAATTGTATGATAGATAAACAATTGTCCGACCGCTGAACAAACGGAAAGCACAACCATATCAAACACAAACTTAGGATGCTGGAGAAAAATACAAAAAAACAGTGAGAAAGTACCATCTGGTGTCTTACATATATCAGCTACTTGAAAAAACGTTAAATTTTTAAAATCTATTGTTATTTTGTTATAATTTTGCAATTTGGGTTATGCAAATCACAAACCACAAAACACAAACAAATCAAATATTCTTTCAATTTCAGAACATGCTACGTTATTTTGATTAAAATGGATATCATCATAAATTGAGAGCTTGATATCTTTATATATATTTACCTCTGTAGCAAATGCCAAGGAGTCCATGAATCCTCCCTGCATGGACAGCGAGGCTCCAGTGAAAATGGAGGAAAACAGGTTGACGCCGCACATCATCTGCAACGGAGTCATGCCGTAGCTCTTGAAGAGCGATCCCTGCCAATTGGCAGTGAAGCTGTCGAAGACCATGTACATGGAGAGCAGGAAAATGCCCGTGAGCGTGGTCACTCCGCTGGCCTTGCTGCTGTCCGAGGAGCCGCTCATGAAGAAGATCATGCCCAGCGATATGAGCAGGGCCGTCACATACTCGTAACTCTCGTACTTTGCCTTAGACATGATTTTGCCCATCAGCATAACGGGTATAATCTTACACGATTTGGCCAGCACCTGGGTGGGAAAGTTGACAAACTTCAGGGCCTCGTACTGGAACCATGCGCTCATTATATTCGAGAAGGAGGCATAGGAGTATTTGTACAGAGGTGCACGGTGTCGCACAGGTGAGGGCTGCCATTGTAGATAGGCCAGCGCCACGAGAAAGGCCAGCAGACGATTGGAAAACACCAGGAACTGAGAGTCCTTAAACTTGGCACTTTCTCCAGTGAAGTTCAGATAGTTTTGAGTCATTATCTTCTCCTGCAGTACACCCCAGGTAAGATAGGAGATCATCAGGCCGCCAAAGCACCATAATAGTTGCACGGCCTCCTGGGAACTCGTTCGCTTTGGTGCCGTAGAGGCTGCCGGACGATCCTTATCCGCGGTGCTGGTCCCTGCATCCAACTGATCGTATCCAGAGTTACCCGTGATACACATATTGATAGCCTTGTGCAGGAATGTCTTGTTGCCTCTTTCCAGGTAGTTAATCCTGCCGACATATTTGTAGATCAAGAAGCCCGGCACAAAGACGCAGCTATAACCAAAGCAATTGACCAGCAGCTTAAGGAACCATGCGTAGTCCGAGTTCTGCGACTCAACCAGCTGGGAAAGTGTAACATCCTGGTTGTAGTAGCCGCCTAGGGAGGCTCTCAGCAGATCCGAGAAGAAGTGTATGACAAGCAGGGTGACCACTATGAAGGAGCTGTTCAGATTTTAAGGGCGGGATTAGTTTAATTTGATTTTCAACTTCGTTGGGTTCTCACCATATAACAAGCTCTGGAACCCGACCCATCTTATTATAGGCGTACATGTGGCGCGTTTCGTTGGCTCTCTCGGTTTGAATGCCCGGTGCTGCTGACTCGACCGATTCTCCGATTCCTATTGAACCCGCGGGCGATAATCTATTACCAGTCAAGTGTCAAGAGTTCAACAACCGGCGCGGCTCTGAAAACTAGTTTTTGCATGATTCGCACACTCCAAATCGGCATCATCTAATTACCATATCCCGAGTTTGTTTACAATCGGCTGCCAGATGTGCGTGCGGTGCGTTTGGAGCTTCAAGATGTTCTGGACGTCCGGGGTACTAGGCTCGGGCAGCCGGCACTAGCTCTCAGGCCAGCTGCTCAAACATTCTGCAGCTATTTGGCCGCCAGCGAGTAGAACGAGATTGCCAAATATTTTATAATAGTAACCAATACGTTACCAGTATGACCGCGCCGATAACGATAGAAAATACCACACGGTCTAAAAGTAAATACCATTTGGGGTATTCCCTAATCTTTTGAATTATTTACCGTTAGGTTTCGGTCGTTTTTTTTTGTCAGCTGTTCTTTGTATGAAACGGATTAGTAATTTTATTTGTTGTTTTTGTGCATTTTTGCATATTAAAAGCCTTGAAACATGCCTTAAATCGTTAAAATAGATTATAAGAGGGATGGACTGTTTGTTAAAACCAATTGGAAAATTTGTAATCGCTGGTAATAACTATCGAGATAAGCTTAATTATCGCTGTTTTCTTTGTATCTAGTTATAAATAATAATAATAAAACTGGTAATTAACAAAAGTAAAAAGTTACTTAACTTATACAAAAATATTTAGTTATTGTATTCAATAATAAGATGGTAATAATAGATGGTAAGATAGTAATATTTTAATAATTGAATTTCATCACACATGCTGTTGCACGTTCCCACAACTTACAATCAAACGAAAGGAAATTCCGCTTGAGGTCTAATACCAGGCGCACATCAATTTCAGGAGGAGTGTGGAATGTGTGATTCAGAGGACACCCCTCACATAATGAACGTAATGAAATCGAAAGGACTCGTTGCCTGTCCATGTGTGCGTGTGTCTGTGCGTGCGCGAGGGGTGTGTCGCTTGACATTGCCATTCCTTGCTTTAGGGGTGGGTTTCGATGGCTGTGCAACCCCTAGTGCTGATGATTTGGCTATTTAAAAACCTAATAAAACAAATAATGAGAAGGTTTATTTAAAATCAAATCAATTTTACATGAATAATTATTTTGAGAAATCTTAATACAAAACTTGTGGAATTTAAAATTATCTGTTTATAAAATGTACATACCACTATATTAAAAAGTAATCAAATTTACTTCATCTGTCTACTTTCCAGCCAGAACTTATGCAGCACTGACAACCACTGGCACAGGAACACGATGGCACGGACTACGCCCCTGTGGATGGCAGGTCGCGATTCTGCCCGCCCAAGTGGGTGGGTCACAGGCACCGGCAACCTCCGAGTCCCGCGGAGCGTTTCAATTAGCGAGTACGGGCACTGGGTGGCGCCCAAAACGAGTACGGCACCGCCGGACTGGCTCTTTGTGATTTTTGCCAAGAACGCGGCCAAGAACCTCAGCAGCAGCAGCAGCGGCAGCACATTCAACTCGACAGACACGTGTCCATCAGCGGTTTAACCCTTCTTAAGGTAACGCCCAAGGATTACCAGGCGACCAGGAATCGCAGTGGGCAACCCAACGCCACTCGATGCCATTGCGCATGTCACCCCACTAGGGCGTGATCTACGGGGCGGAGTAAAGCGTACGGCCTGCCCCGCTGGCCCACCCACCGAGTGGGATGGGTTCTTTCACGTTACCATTGTCGAGGCCATTACATAACGGTAACATGCAGGAGCAGCGCTGCCGACGGGCCAAACCGGTTAACAGTTACGTCGTAACTAGGAGCAACCTTAGTGCACCAGGCGAACAGAACGGCCAGCGGGAGCGGCATTACTACGTCTTTACATTGATGCACCCACCCCGGTGGGTTTAACTCACAGTTGCGGCTAGAAATGTAGCACAAGTTATTAATTTTCATATTTAAATACGAATCCTGATGTTGAAAAGGTATCAGGTTTAAAATTTGGGGGGACAGCGCATTTCAAATTATAGATTTCTACCCTTTCGGGAATATATTTAGGAAGCATAGGACATCATAGCATATTTTTTGGCTTCTTTCAGTGAATTCTTATTAGTTAAGTTTGAGATTCGTATTATTTTTAAAGAAAATAATTATTATTACATTAATAAGTATATGTAGTTCGTTGCTGTGATTTTATTATCGTGAACACCACTGTTTGCGGCTGCTGGCAATTTAGGGGTTGCTCTTGCGGCTGCATTAAGTGCGCTACTTCTGCTCAAGGTCGCGTCCCACACACACACGCACACACGTACACACACACGAAATCGCGGTCCTGTGTCTTTGATTTCGCCCTTGTGAGAGTGGCAGCATCTCGCACACTCGACAGATTTCAGTGTGTGTACTCAGGCGACACGTGTATACGTCCGTCACATACTCGTACACATTCTTTCGTGGTAGATTTCGTACCAGGGGAGCATAATCCTGTGCTACCGCATCAGCATGTCAGCATAATTTGGAATGTTCCACGCACAGCTGCCCATGTGTGCGTCTAATGGAATCAGTGTGCGTGAGCCGAACGCACACACATGAGCGTAAACATGCTTGTATGTAAGGGGTGGTGTTGGTAGCTGCTACCCTTCAGCCCTCATCGCGTATACGCAGTGGAAGGAAAAGCACGAAAAGCTCACCGAAGTCTACAACCGGGTTCTGGAAGAGGATATTGAACACCAGAGAAGTCCGAAAGGAAAATAAATTTAAATTAAATTAAATAAAGAAAATAAATAAAACATATTGAAAATATTGAAATTCATGCAATTTTTTAACAATTGAATACTGCAAAGTGGTTGGGTTTTATGCCTTCTTCGCCCTTTTAATATAATAAGAATTTTTTAACAATAATATTTTTACTTAATATTACTTTATATTGACATTAGGCGAAATATTTTCATGGCCTTAAAGCTTGGTTGCCTTTCGCTTTCTTAACAATTAACAATATCCGAATTTTATATTGTACAACAACATCATTTTTCGATTGGGCCAATAATGTTAGTGGTCTCCGAAGCCTTTTTATCGAGCCCAATAATATTAGCCAATAATTTGAGCCATTTGTTAAATTGTTTGCGCGATAAGCGTCGCAACAGCTATAGTGGCTTTCCAATGCCACCAACGAGGACAGGACAATGGTGCGACGGCCAACACTTTAAACAAAGGCCGAGAAGGACGAAATGGACGAAAATAGAGGGACTAAAGGACTAGAAAGGACGAGGGGCCAAGAAGGCGATGCCTGGACAATGACACTGACAATAATGACGAGGACGATGGCACTTGCCATTGTGTGTGCCGCTCGAAATTGCCTTTGAACAAACACACACGACTGCACGGGTGTAGATGTGGATGTGGATGTGGCTGTATCTCCGGCTTGAAAATCGGACAAAACAGGGGAGGAACTACTTCATAGGTAGCTCTGGCAAGTTGTCATTGCGTGTTGTCAGCAAACTGGCGACACAGCTTATCGCAGATGGACACACACAAAGCCGCACAGTCGGAGTCAGATTCAGATGCTTCAGTTGGATACAATTGCGAAAGGGGTCGGGTGATGATGATAAAGATGCGATCTCGCACTCGACCAGCTGTCCTGACGCAGTTGATAGCTAGCTACAAGACCAAAGGCAAGCTGAGGCTTTTGCGCAAGTGCTGCAGAATGGTAATTAAACTCGACAAGTGGCGCTTAAGTCCCATCTTCAACTGCAGGTCATAAATTTGATTGTCCTTGTTTCGTCCCTATCACGGCATGCTCGGGGCCCAGCCCAGTTGAAAAACCCGACGCGCAGTCGACTTTCTCGCTTATCTAAAGTCAAAACAATTTTCATATATTTCCCAACCATAACGGGAGCTTTTTTTCATTGCCGAAGGACATGCCATTTCGCAATTAGCATTGGCGTACACAACTAATTTGCGCTGCGGGATAAGGTTGACTACGCCCCCACCCCACACCACCACATTTCGGATGTCCTGCCTGCACCCACATGTTAATTAACAGCGCCGGCCATCATTTGTACTTAAGTTGAATTTTATTTTGTGAACAATTATGCTAATTTGTTAAATAAATAGGCACGCACTTCAATGCGATGCGATGTTGGGTAATGCCCGCAAAATGGTCGTCGTTCAAGTTAAGTTTTATGGGGTCCTTTTTTTATTTTACTGCCGACTCCCTCGCACTCAGCCAGCGACAGTCGTTCCAATTAAGTTTGCGTTTGCCATTTAATTACTCTAATATGCCAGTCAGACAGTCACACAGTCAGCTAGCTAGCTAGCCAGTCACCTCACCTTGTCAGACCAGCCAACCAAGTGAATCAACCACCTCCTGGCATTTGTGCGCGTGCCGAGCATGAAAATTAGCTTGTACACTTTTCCCCGCGCTTTTCCCGGCCTTTTCCTCGAGCTCGAAGGGCCACGCCAACTCGGGACAGGCCACACCTCGAAATTGATGGCGCCATTTGTTTAGAGCAGCCATTGCCGGCAACTTATCAAAGCTCTTTGACACCCACATCCATTTGTCAAGCCGTCGCTCCAATCTGAATCTGTGCCACTGCGAAATGGAATGAAAAATACAGTCCGAGCGACTGAGCAACAAGAACAAGTCGCCTACTTGGCACATTTAATTAGTTTTAACCTTGCACATTTATATGCAAAGCAGCAGATGGAAAACTTGCTGGAGAATACTTAAGAAGTTGTCCTTCGAGAAGTCATAAATAAGGCACAGAGAAAGATTGGATTGTTATCAAAAATAACATTTCAGCAAACATTTAAAATCATATTTCTGGACTTTTTCTCTTTTTGTGAAATGTCCTAAGTCATATCATATATTTCATGAATTGATAAATTTCATCTCATAAATTTGATCACACACCATTGTTTAAGCATTGTTTATGCTATTAACTTAATTTAAATATTACCGTATTTTTAATCAGCTAATCTACCTGTAAGGCAACCTTGTTTTTCTCTGTGTAGGAATATGATAATTTGCTTGCCAAAGCCGAGAGCCAATCACAGAGTTTTTATCAGCTGGAATCTGCAGAAATTGACTGACAAACCGAGAGAAATGGAAAAGTGTCCATGTCCTCGACCCGTCCTGAAATCAAAAGCGGCGCTGGCGAAGACAAAAAAGTTTAAATGAAAAGGAGCACACTGCGGTCAGGACGATGCTGACAGGGAAATGATGTGAAAAGTAGCAAACAGCATCAAAAGTTTTCCGGCTTTTACTTGTGCTAGCTAGCCCGCTCCAATCTAGTCCTTCGTTTCGCCTTTCATCTTTTTCGAGTGGGCAACGTGATGAAGGGAGGTTCGTCAGCCAATTTTTGATTGCAACATTTCGCACCAAAGGCAAAATGTGAGCCACTGCACTGCACACAAACGAAGACATGTTAAAGCTAATTTTAATATTTTCCGTGACATGGCGTTCACTTTGAGTGTGCCACCGCCTTTGTTGTTGTTTGTCCAATTTGAGCGTGCACCCATCCACATGTTTCCCCACATAGCTCTACTTGCAAGGATACCATGCTCCGTGAGTGCAGTGGATAGCCATGCCACAACATATCCATCCCTCCAGGCGACAAGTAATTTTACTTGGCAAAATAAATTGCACAAAGTCTTTTTTTTTTGCGATTTGTCGTGTTTATCTCTTTTGCTGTCTGTGCCGACTTTGTGGTGTTCGTCATGTGTGTTCTTTTTCCGATGGGTGTGTATTTACGGTTCCTTTTTGTACAGATTGGTCAGCATTTAATTTTTATTTCTTGGAATTCACAAGCTGCAGTGGAAATATGACAAAAGAGGTTGCTTAGATCTTGTACTGATTAAATAGATAATTAATGTTAACTTGAATGGTTTTATAAGGAATTGCAATATCTTAGATAGTGATCCTTTTAAAATATGAATTCTGTCCCCATTTGGAGGTTGGGCAATATTATAAGTTTATATATTTACATTATATATAAATTAGCACTTGCCTAGATGCTTTGGGAATGACACAATTTAATTTTTTATTTTTTTGTTTTCTGGCAAAGTGCTGCTTTGCATTTCAAATGAGCTGAGCTGCGAAGATGGGCACCTCAAAATGGGTGGATAATTCTAGGGAAAGCCCCGAGCTTATTTTCCGAGCCATCAACTGGTCTCCTGGCTGCGTGCAGCGACTGACAAAACAAATAAACTTTCTGCCGTTTCAGATGCGCTTCTAGCGCGGGGGCGGTAGGCGTGGCAGCATGTGGGGGCGGTAGAATGGAAAGGGGGAAAGGGAGAAGGCCGTCACACACATTTGGTATGCATAAGCAGCAGTCGCATACCTTACCGCACAGCATTATCCGGCGAGGAGACATTTTTCCATATTTTACACAACAAAAGCAATGCCAGACGCAACTTTTACCTCAACTTGCTGTGACATTTTCCTTTTCCCCCACTCCGTGGGCATCCTCCATTCCCCTTCCCCCGAACAAACCGACCGCAATTTCAAATTTAATTCGCCATTTTCAGAGCCGGGAACCACCCCCAACTTGCCGAAACAGCCACCCATCCAGTAAGACGCCCATCCAACCAACGAGCCCAGCCTTCCTTCCGCCCGCTCAACGCCATCTTGTGGTTTTTCCTTGCCGCATTTGTTGCCCGTTTCCTTTGGCTTTTTTATTACGTATACGGAAAATGTGAAATTCCTGAAGACATTTTACTTTGCAATTTCCTTACGAGTCGTTAAACATTTCCAGGCTCTGGCGCAACAACAGCCAGAACAGCAACAACAACAATGGCCAAAGTTAACAAAACTAATTTAAAAATTCAAATTTGCTTTCCGCTTTTTATATGCATCACAAACTGTGCATTTATATGGCTGGGTAAGTGAGTATGTCTATATTTGTGTATATATTTAGGATTCAGGATCCAGCATCCAGCATCCAGGATCCAGGATGTGGGCGGTGTTGTCGGTTGGGTCCGTGGGTTGGTAATTTGTATTCCAGTGGCTTTCTGGTTGATCTTCTTGTTACATTTGAGTTTTTCTTTTCCCTTCGACTGCCTTCGATATTTTGGAATACGTTGGTTTTCGCCGGCGAATGTGTGTTTGGTATAATTTCTTTGCCTGCTGCCAGCCGGTGTAATGAAATCTGATTGCAAAATACATATTCAATTGAATTGAATTTTGCCAGCGCTAATGGAAAATCGTGCTCGGTAAATTTAATTAGGCACGGAATATATGCAAACATTTGGCAAACACTCGCTTCCAAAAGTCAGTGTCGACTAAAACATGTGATCCTCATCGGAATAATGCAAATTTCAGCTCATTAATATCAATCAAATGATTGATAGCACTTAGGGCCAACACCACAGTTGGTCCGCACCCCTCGATTCCGATTCCACTCCCCTCTCTCGCAGGACTGTTAATAAATCCTTTGACAATTGCTACATTAATGTCAATACATTTACATTCGTGACCGACCCCTTTCCTGTCACAATATTTGTACGACTCGTGCCGAAAAGGACTCGTGATAAGTATCCGCATTGCGCTGCGGAGATTGAAATCCCGCATCCTGCCAGCTATCTCCGCCCGGAGATTCTGTGTCAAAGTTTTAGCTCGATTTTGCGGCTGTCTCATCAATCAATTTCGTTTAGCCACTTGTCACTCAACCATTTTATTTGGCTTACCAAGTTTCGGGTGCGACTAATTTCCGGCCAAAGGGATTGAGCTAATGCAAATCACATTTAAAACACTGCACCTAAATCACAAAATTTCATCGAGAGACCAGAGTACAGCTGTAAATATAATTCGAACATTGTGTTGGACACTATGTGGAGTATTGGGCAGCCATTGCTGGCCGCGCGGTAAATTTGCAACAAATTAAAGGCCAATTAACCCATCAGACGGGCTTATGAGCCGCCGACCGCAAATGCACGCGCACACACGCAATTGCAACTATGCAATTATCAAATTAGTGCGGGGCGTGGCGGGTCAAGCAATTGGAGAAACAAATAATAAATTGGACGCTGAAATGCAAAACACACACACTAAGCACTATAATTAAGTTGTTGACCCGACCCGACTTGACCCTCACTGAATCGGTTTGGGCCAAGATGCGATGCACAACAACAACCAACAACCAACAACTGACAACTGACAGGCGCATAGGCCTCGAATTAATTAATATGTTTGCATAGCACAAGATGCAGCAATACAGCAATTATGAACTGGCACGGGTGTGTCCCGTCATTCTCCCTATTCCCCCCACTAATTACCAATTTTTAAGTCCTCGAAATGCACTTAATTTTCCACTGATATGGATCCTCCCTTTCGCGTTCTAATGTCCGTTGTGGCCTATTGAACACACCCCTTGGTATTTGGCCCACCTTACCTAAATGAAACGGCACGCGCCGCTGGAAATTTTTCACCAAACATTTTCAACATACCTCTGCGGTTTTCCGGACGTTTTTATAGTTCTTCTCAAATTGCTCTAATTCGTTAAGTTATAAAACCGGCCGCCAAGTTTTCAGATCCATTTACTTTTATTGCCACGGCGGCGGTCAATGAACCAGAAGTCAAAAGGACTGCCCAAAAAGGACGACACATGCGTGTTAATCTCTAATTTGCTAGGTGATCATGTGGATATATATATATATACATATATATATATAGATAGAATGCATACATATTCAACATCACAGCGGGTAGTTGATAGGAGCTTGTTCCATTCGTATCCTTTTAATTGCCAGACGTCGCCGTGTTTCGAATTTCGGTATCTAAAGTTGTTTTTCCCATTTTAATGGCGCTATTTTCATTAGGCAAATGTATGCTCGCCTTATTCCTTTCAATTCACTCCCAAAAAATGTCGACTCCTTTATTTTTTTGTGCCGCTCATTAGCATATAAAATGTATGAGTTGTCCTTTATTTGAGAGGCAGTGGTTGTGCTCGCCAGCGAATGGGTCTGTATACACAATCCACGTTTATTGCATATTCATCATTTTAATTGCTTGTTTTCATACTAAATGACTCGATAAGGCTTTTACGGCTATTAGGCGCAGGCATCCTGCGGCTCGACAGTTGGGTCATCTGTATCCATATTTAAAGGATACTAGGAGGAACTTGGTCAGATACGCCAATTTGAACCGAAGTGTGTTTAGCACGGATAAATAAACTCTTTACTTTTCCAATTCGAAGACAAGCCTGGCTTTGGAATCCTTCAAATGAAATTAAATACTGCAGGACTCCAGCTAAAAGGACAAAGGAAGCAATTCACGTAGAAAAGTGCAAACGAGATGTAGCCGAGGGAAAAGGCAGGCGAATGGGGTCCCGATATGATTACTTTTCCTTTTGTTTTCCCATTTCGGAACTCGGAACTGGGGAAATCAAGAAAGCGTGGTGGAAAGAACAAAGGAATTACTTTGCCAACGAGTGAACGAATATGAATAAAAAAGTGATCAATGCAATGAAAATGATTGTCTGCTCATTGTACCGCTCCCTTTACAATTGAGCGCACAAAGTGCGAAAAGATGAAAGTTTGCAAAATGTATCAGTACTTTAATGAAAAGGAAAAACAAATAATTTGAAAAACGAAGGTTTTGTGAAGGCAAAGTTCTGAAGGGGTCCTGCAATTTGGGTATATTAATGAAATATTTTACACCATTTTTGTGCTACACCTACCTGGAGTCCTGGATTAATCCTTGCAGCCACACCCGGAAGAGGAAGGACATCGACAGGGGTTGCAGCCACATCCGCAGGATCTGGATCCGCAAGAGAGGCACTGCGGCTTGCCACACCCACACCCGCACTCGACCTGTTCCGGCTCCTCAACGGAACAGCTCTGGACCATGGAGATGGTCAGGGCAACCAGGATGATTAACTTTATATTGAACATTGTCTGGCTGTAGAAATCGAAGTCCACTTGAAACTGTGCCAAGGCGGAATGAGGATCGACTCTTTATAGGTTCAACTTGGGGGTAGGGCATTATTTGATCAGTTGATCTTTTATTCTATTTTAGGCTATCACTGCTGATTAAGTAAACGAGTGGCTCTGCGCCTTTTTATTTATCAATAATATATGTTTTCTTTAAATTTATAGTCGATTCAAGGTTGATAACACTTCGTTCTGCGTTTATAATTGATTTGTAAATATTTTCAATATATGTAAATACTATTTACTGGTTTTTAAGGAAAAAAAATGACATTTAACCAAAAGTTAAAGACCAAAAAAATAAATAAATTATGGTGTTGAAAAATAAAAAGCTTTTCAATGTTTAAACATATGCATAGCTGTTTAGTCTAAAAAAGATTTTCATATTCAAAAAAATTTATTGCACTCGTCATTGAATATATTTCTTTATTATTTGTAATCCATCTCCCTTTAAATGAACAAATCAACAAAATAATAAAACAAACAAACAAAGATATTAGTAACGTGATCCAACTGAATCCACCTCACTTAGAAGGGCCAACAATAGGAATAAGTCAGGAATGCTGTAAAGATACAAAATGTATATATTACCGAAAATTTGGAACCAATTCTTTTGACTTACGTTTGCTGTTCTCCGCTGAGAATTTCAGCAGGTGGCACAAACTGTAGAATCTCTCTGTGGCAATCGATCCTGGCTTTCGATTGCATCCACAGGGAGCCGGAATGGGGAATTCAGCAACCACGGGGAAACCCACGCTGCACTTTTTGCAGATGAAGGAACGGCAGAGTTCCTCCGTAACGGGCACAAATGCTGTATTTACAAGATATAAATAAAATACTTTTTACTTAACTGGTTAATTTACTTACGGGATCTACCCTCCTTTTTGCGCTGGTCGCTCTCGATTTGCATAAGGCATTCGTTTTGGAAACAACGGCAGACACAATCCTGAAGAGCCCATTGGTAGTTCCTATAGTAAATATTGCATTTACTTGGGACGCTCGTAGAGTTCTTTATTTCGGATTCAATTTCAGGCTCTGATACTGGTTTTTCTTCGATTTTCGTCTCCTGGACGGCTTGTCCATGGTGGAACCACGAAACGGCCAATAACAAAAGCAGCAATTTAATATTGAACATGTCGTAAAAGTGGCTAAGAATATAACTGTCCCCATAATATCTCATTTGGCTATTTATATTGAATACACTCCACTGTTTTAGCAGTTGTGGCAAAGCGCTTTATTGACTTAGTGCATCTGAAAGTAAAATGTTTGCAGAACGTACGCAAACAACCTTGACTGGCCAAAAAAACACAGCCATAAATTTTCCACTCCAAAAAAAAGCTTTATCACACAGGTTCCTAAAAACAGACTCTAAAAAACATAAGCAACGAAGACTTATAAAATCAGGTAATAATGCACCGTTTTAGGCGCTTAGTCAATCAACTCTTAAGACAAATGTAACAAAAACGTTTGCTGCTTTAAAATGTTTATTCATTATTTTTAACAAGGACGCGTTCGAGGTAGTCAAATTATCATCATCAATTACAAGTCATCTTTTAACACTTCGAGTAGCTGATATAGGCTGAAAGATATAATTATTTATGTTATTAACTATATTTCTATACAAACATCAACTTACGTTTGTTGCATTCAGCTGCGTACTTCTGCAGTTCGCACAGACTCAAAAACTTCTTGATTTCCAGACTGCCCTGTTTGCCATTGCATCCGCATGGCGATGGAATCGGGAACTTGGCCAGCACAGGCCATCCAAGGAAGCACTTGCGCTTGATGAACTTCTGGCACACCTGCTCGGTGACCGGAATTAGAGCTGAAAAATATAAACAAAAATAAGGTATAACTAAATGATAGTGTTTTAATAGCATATCATCTTACGGGTTTTTCCAGCCTTTTCCCGCCGATTGCTCTCCTCGTTCAGAAGACAGCCGTTCTGGAAGACCCGGCACACACAATCTTCAAGAGCCCAGGCGTGTTCGCGCCAGTAGATCTGGCACTTGGTGGTCTCCTCCACGGGATTTTCGGGCTTAATGATGATTGTGGCCTGAGCCACGCTCACTAGGATTGTTGCCAGAAGGATAATATTGAACATTTTAGGCGATTGATCGTGCAATTAATGATACTGCTTGAAACTTCGGCTGCTGGGCAGCTTTTTATACTCCGCTAAAGAAGACGTTTCACTGTTTGCTCAGATGCAATTTTGGGTACGAATTTATTGATAGGCGCTTAAACAATATGGTGATCAAATATTTGTTTAATTCGTTGGAAAATTCTGTTCGAATTGGGGAAACTAAATTTAGCCACTCAAACAGCTTCCTTTAACGATCCCTAATAGGTCAGTAACCAGTTTAACCCGCTTTCAAACCCCTAAACGGCAGCCCCATAGAAAATAGTCGAAAAACCAACAAAAACCCACTTAAAATGTTATGGCATAAATATGTGTCCACCTTTCCGGTTTTCTCCTGGTAAATAATTACACACTGTTGTCATTAGCTCATTAGAGAAGTCGGAAAGGCAAAGTGCCGGAAAAGCAGATAAAACAATGGCAAACAACTCAATTAACCCTTTTCTGCCCAAACCCCAAATGGCTGGATTATGATGATGCTGCTTAGTACCTATGTATATACATATATATGATAATATAATAAAATAATAAGTGCAAAGTGTCGGTGGAGGGGCAAATCCTGACGGGTCTCGTATGTAATTACTTCAATTAAACCATCTGTGACAATTGCCGCAGCCGAACATGAATTTCAACTTTACTTTTGAAATCCCAATTGAGTTGAGGCGCATTATCCTGGCAAGCAACCGCATTTATCTCCCTCCCTTTTTTCCAGGACAACCAGGACAACAACAACCCCCAGGAGCGTCGCGTATTTTTACCTTTGACTTACCTTTACCTTTTAGCTTTGCCTCGGCTGTTACCCGCTTTTAATGGGGTGACATTTATGGCACTTTATCAACTCGCAAGTCAATAATACCAGCCAAGTATCTTAAATGTGGCTTAAAACGCACACAAACTGGCATACGAAGAGGAAAATCTTGAGAGGAAAAGAAAAGCGAACCGGATGAAAATTGCAATGCGATAAAAATAAAATTTTAAATTTATGCCGCTTATTGTCAATTCTCGGCAACAGTAATTCAAGACTTTAGGGGGAAGCTAATGCCTTTCAGCTTTGTTCAAAGAAATAATATGGCAAAAATATAAAAAATACATCGAAAAAAAATATTTAAAATATTATAAATTAATCTATAATTGAAGGCTAGCTTGCTCATCATTTATCAGTTTTATTTTATCCTTGCCTTTCTTAATTATTTAGACATATTATAAAGTGCCTTTTTTTATAAAAGATCCAGCTTTTTAAAATATTATCACTAGTCTTCATTGCCTATTCTATATTTTAAAGAGAAATAATGTTTTTTTTTTTTTTATTTTCCTTAGTCAATATTGATTGTAATAGAACCCAATTGAAACCGTTTGATCAACTTATTTCTCTCTGTATAACTCTATAGCGAGTGCCTGATGGAAGTCCCCAAGTTTGTTATGACAACTGAGAGACATTTGAATCGAGCACTTGGAGGGGGAAACTGCGGCAGGGCATTAGTCGAATGGATCCCCCAGGATTAGCCAATGAGAGTGGATTTTCGCCGCCGAAGCCACCCGCTTTTCGCCACTCTTGGCCGCTTTTCCATATTGTCTTTAGACTGCTGACAGCTTGTGGCCTAGGGAATTTCCGCGCTGAGAAAAGTTTTGCGTAATTAGGAGTATAATTTGCGAGCCAAGTCGGCTTTTTGCCGCTGACAACTTGATTACGTTTCAACAACATTGTAAAAGTTAATTGCCAGCGCAGCCTTAAAGCCTGATGAGCATTTATCACCCCGCCGACGAGCAAATATCCACCAAAAACCTGACACACTCCTCGCGTGTTATGCAAAAACGGGGCAAAAGCCAAAAAGACACGGAAAAAGTGAGGCATTCATTAGGCCTGACACGCTGGTGGCTCAGGTGGTGCGGCGGTGCGGTGGTGCGATGGTGGAGCGTCTTGTTACCACATTTTTCAATTATAGCACATTTCCTGCCCTCGGTTAACGTGTGTGCATGGTTTTTTGGTTTTTTTGTTTGGCGAGGGGAAGGCCCCTCCTGATGAAGAGTTATTTCGTTTTAATTTGCCAACCGCTGCGAAATGTGTAAAAAAGTACAACAATAAAGTAGTATTGTTTGTTGTAATGTGCAGGTGGTAAGGCAATCTCTTATCGGCATTTCTTATCGCGGCCATGCGAGAAAAATACAAAGCGCCGAATTCCTGCTCTAATGAAGCCAGCGGTTCAGAGGTCAAAGCCGATGCAGCTAATTAGCTGCCGCTTCATTAAAATAAGTGCCCAACTAAAAATACATGGTGCTGGTATACACTGAGAAAATATTGGAGTAAGAATGTGACAAACTATTACTGCAGTCTTTTTTATTTTTGATAATATCCATACGCATAAAGGCTCTATCCTGGATTTAATATCCTTATACATACAGGATTTATTCTGATTGAAAAGTATATCTTTATTTGATCTAACATATTTCTCTAAAATTTGTTTATTCTTCTATCTCAAAAGTTTATCTTTCAATTGATACTACAATATAAGAGAAATTACCTTATTTTATCTGAATATTTTTTCTCCGTGCATAGAAGAGTGGCCTGGCCGGAAAGGTCATTTAGCGTGGCCAACAAAAATGTATTGTTAAAAGCCGCTAATGAATTATTTACTGCCCATTTGGCCGTCCTCGCCGAGTCGGGGGATATATTTTTTTTTTTTTTTTTTTTATTTTACTTTGCTTTTATTTATTGAATCTTCTTGTATAAGAACTAACAATAAGTTTAAAAATCTTAACTATAACAAGTATTTTTTGAACAGTTGTATTATTTTTCCAACTGTTCTATGTTTAAACGGCCCTAATAATTTATTCGCTGGGTTGGTAGGTCCTTTCGCCGGAGACGGGAACGGCTGCTGAGCTGGATTAGACCTCGCGCTAGGTGGTTGGGGTGCGTGTGAAGCTTGCTATGGTATTTTTCCTTAAGTTCCGTGATTGCGTTGGTAACTGATGGGATATTTAAGTCTCTTTGGATGTTTTCACTCCGAACGTACCACGGTGCCCCAGTGATGGTTCTGGGGGGATGGGGGATATATGTGTATATATGATGGGGTTATGGAAGTCCACGCATAACTCAACCAGTTCACACCCTTAATTAACTACCTGCGTGTTGGTCGAAAATTGCGTGTGGCTTTGCGGCGGAAGGAACTGCTTAAACGGAATTATGTTTGTAAAGCATTTAAAAAGAAGCGTGACTCCGGCAAAGAGGCAGGCCCAGGAATATCAACACATTTCAATTACCATGACCGCCGGATCCGAGCACAAATCTGTCGATTACAATAATAACACCCTCGCATCCATCAATCAAGTGCATATGAATAACAATTTTAATCACTCCGAATTACGCAGCAGAGCGCACATGATGAATTGCATATTACGGCCAGGAGGGAATACCGACCGCAATATCCATGGTACATACGCATAGTATGTTGTGGGAGTACAAACGCATTCACTTGACAATCACTTTTGTTTTATTGCGATTTGCCAGCCCAGACACCAACAACAACGGATGGCAAAGCGAGCAATTTCCACTTGGGATAACTTGTGAGCAATTGCAATTGCCGACGGAGACGGGAATCAGACCATATAGACATGGCCATATACCATACCATACCATACCATACAAGGGAACAACCGAAGAAGACAATGAGCTGTGCCAACCGAATTGTTGTGGTGCAAAAATGCGGCATATGTGAGACGGGCAGAGGCGGGCAATCGTGGGCCAAGGGAAGGATATTGCAGCATCAGGACTCAGGGAATCAGGAGTCAGGGCTCAGGATCCAGGACATAGGAATCAACTGCAGAACGATTTACCAAGAAAATGAAAATTTATTGTCGGTAAATGAAAGAAAGCTCTACTCCAAGTTCGCTCCGTTTCAGTTGAGCCCAGTTGAGTAGTGTTCGTTGGCAATCAAGGTGCTCTTTGTTGGCCAAAAGGCAACTATTCGCAATGCGTCTTCTTGCCCGCCTGCAAAGGCGAAAAGTGTGCAACAATTGCAGTTGTCTATCGCCCACTGTCATTGTTTCTCGAAAATTGCTACATTTGCGGCTCAGAGGGTCTCTAGCAACTTGCACCTACACAAAAAGCATAGGGATTCTTTCTAAAAAAAAGGATTTCAATGCATTTTCTATTCCGAAACATATTTGAGTTGTTTCATTTTTGAAATTATAATAGATTCTTTATTTATCTTTTAATTTTATGATAAATATTAACTATTTGATATCCCATCTTTTTCTTTTCCAATAAAACTGATTCTATAAAGATTCCTGATAAATTAAAATTCGAACTTATAACAACCATTTGCCCTAGCATATAGGCTAACGCTGCTAGCTTTCGCGTAATGGAGATGTTGGCCAGAAATGATAATGGCCAAAACATTTAATGCACGTTATTGCCGAACCAAAAAAGCAATTTGAGGCTGCGCGCTGGCCGGATTTGTCCAAGCCCTCAGAACGGGGCTAATGCAGTGAAATATTTATTGAAATTGTGTGCTCCCCGGGGGCCAATGCGGCATTGCCTGCTATTAGGCGGAAATCGGGGTGGCACGGTGGGCGGAGATGGTCCTTATCCGAAATCCGACATTTGGGGAGCGGACTAGGATACTGAGATTTGGGCTTTCTTGGCCGGGGGTTGGGAGGAGACTTGTGGGAGGCGCTATTTACGAGTCTCTGCTTGGCACTTTTGGCATTATTGCTTAGCCAAATGTTTGCGCCCGATCCATAAATATCCCAGATCGGAGGGTGGGGCAAAAACTTTTCGCACGCCACTCACTTCCATATAAATTACGCACATTAGTGCAATTAGCAGGCAACAAGAGCAAACGAAAAGGTCTCGATTATTCACCTGAAAGAGGCTGCGAGCTCTTGAACTACCAAAGACTCTTGAGTTCTCACAGTAAGTGCAGTGAAAAAAAAAACAACCCCAAAAACTAAACTAAACGTAAATAGGACGAACAAGAGTTCGTATTTTAAAAATGTTAGGATTTATTTTCAAAGAACTGTATCTATAAGTATAAATATATTTCCAATAAACCAGGTACCTTTAGGGGTAAGTTTCACACACATTTTTCTATTATTTCTCTTCAAACAGCCCACTTTTTAATTCAAGTGTACCGCATTCGAGTGGCACTTCAACCGGCAGAAAGCATATTTACCCTCTTGTTGCAGCCAAATCTGGGTAAATATTTGTAGCAATTATGCAAGCGGAAGTCGATACGGATATGGATACTTGTGGCTGCAGCTTCTAACCCCTCTTTATATATTTATATACTCGTACTATAATATACTTTTGGTTCCCAGCCCAACACGTGCCGCAAATGCATGACAACATAATTATCGCACGCTCGTGGGCGCGTGTTCGATGGGAAAATGTGAGGGGGGCGTATTTTCCACTTGAGTTTTTCCGCTCTGCAACTCTCGGCAGCCCTACAAATTGTGGATTGTTTCAATATAATAAGTGGGCGTGTCCGCAAAGCCCGATGACAGCAAACAACATCGGTAATGGCAACAACATCGCCACGCGTCCTAAGCGTCAAAAAGCCGATGATTATATAGCTGCAGACCTGCTGGCTCCTAATGGTTATGGCCGCCCTTGTCGGGTTTTAAGCTCTTAATGGCCACTTGATGGTTAAGGTAACCAACTTGATGGGCGTTGGGTGCTGGAGGGCAGGGGGTTGGCCTGTTGTCTGATGCCTGAGCGCATCCTTTCATCCAATCGGCGTGTCTATCGATGGCAGTCTGTCCGATTGGATTAGCACACTAAGCGTAATTAGTGGGAAAATATTAGAAGATGTTGCATCAAATCATTGGTATGGAAAGCCCACGGATCAGTTTCGGTCTGTCGTCGTTAATTAAAATAGACCAGAAACTAAAACACATCAAACGAAATTGGTAATCAAAAACCGCAGAAAAAACAAAGTGTGGCATCCGGAAAATGCCATTAAAATTGCATGTCATAAGCCCGTGTGCCCAGGACATTCGTACTGCACGGATAAAAATTTCAGCAAGAAGTCTTAACAACATAATCCATTAATTGTAGTTTGCTTGTATAATATTTTATAAGGTTTGGAATTCATAAGATTCAATCTGCATTAAACAACTGTAGTTAGTTATATTAAAGAAGCTAAACTTAGCGAATCATCGGGTGTGAAATATATTTTAAGCTTTGTACTTTGTACTTAGTACTTTGTACTAAGTTGCCCCAAATCCTTTTTTCTAAGTGATCGAAGGATCGAACTGTTGGCATAGAAATGACTAAAAGCCGTGCGATACAAATTATTATTGGTTCGTCAAGCATACAAAAAATGTTTCAAATTTGAGAACGTCCAACCAGATATCTCCACGGACAGGGGCACATTTTTTTTTTGTTGGGGGTGTGGCTGGGGGTAGCTGGATAAAAAATACTATGGAAAAAATGTTTTTATCTGGCTAGGCATGTCAACGAACCAGCAGCCAAATGAATATGGAATGCTCTGTATGAGTGGCAGATTTCCTAAATAATTTGTGGGCGCACTCGGATGGCTAGATTCGGATGGGGTGGCAGATGGGAGGGGCTCCATCCGTACCTGGAGCTGCTGCTTTATCATCTTGTAACGTGTATCCATTTCGAGTCTATCAAAAAAGCATTCACCTGGCGTCTGTCCTCAGGACCAGGAGCAGGACCAGCACCACGCCCACACCCTGCGCCTCTTGATCCGGCAGCTACATAAATCAAATCCATTTCCCGAGCACCAGTTTTGGCCAATTCTTTTGCCATGGCCGCCGGCACATATTACGGCATTTGTTGGCCGTTTTTCCACCTCTCTCCATCTCTTTCCACCGCCTGTTCTGAGATTTTCTTTTCCTTTTTTTTTGTGGTCCAAGCTGTCAGCGAAAATGCTGAAAAATGGCAAAATACCATTGATGAAAGTAAGCTGCCTGCTTGCTGTTCCGCATAAAAAAATACCGAACATGGAAGCCCAACCATGACGCATTGCAGTGCGCCGCCAAAATCTAAGCCAGGCCGGTGGAAAAAAAAGCACAAATCCGATACGAGTTATACCGTCTAAAAAAAAAGGGGGGGGGGAGCATTAACCAACTAACTGGCCGGGGCGTGTCGCCTCACAATATGCCAAAGTGAAAAGCTGTGTTAGCCGTGTTTTTCCGACGCTCGCATCTTTTTCTGGGTGCCTTTTGCTGATTAATTGAGGAATGTGCCTCCCAGCCAGATGACAGTCAAAAGCCGCCTGGTCCACGAGAAACCCATTGAAGTCATTTGGAAAATTCGGCTAAAATGCGGCATAACTACTGCACTGCGAGCGGTGTGCTAATTAAAACTAATATACGCGGCGTATGCGTAATATTTCTGTTTAAGCAAGCAATAACAATAACGAATTGTTAACAGAACAGACACGAAGAAGCATCATTTTAAATACCCAAGGCCTTGATCTGTAGGATAATGAGAAGTCTGAGATACACTTGATGCAATATAAATATATTATTATCAAGCAATATCTTAAAACAACGAAAAATAGTAACACAAATCATATATCATATATCAAAGGGAAAATGGTTTGTATTTAAGCTATAGGACCAAGGAAGTGGAATTACAATAATTCGTTTTTATTTAATCTTCTTCCCTATCGATCTGATCTGTATTGTTAAAATAGCGCAATGCTTCTAGAGAGTGCAGCCATAACAACCATAAAACAATTGCCTAGGCCGCAGTCACATGGAGTCCGTGGAAAAATGAATTACTGGAGCGCAGGGCAAGAAATGACAACAAAAGTGAATCCAGAGCCAAAGGCAATGGGGGCTGTTCTTTTCCTGTATTTCCAAGTACGTTTTTTTTTTTGCACATTTTGTACCGGTGCTTTTTGCGCGGCTTGTTGTGCGGCATTATGCGGCAACTGCATTGTTTATAGAGATAGCCTCCGGGCTGTACCTAACTACCTGACTACCCGACTTTGTGCATTTTTTTAATGGATTTCAGGGCAAACAAAAAGCCAGAACATGGCGCATTGAAGTGAAGAATTCGCACTCGCGGTCTTAAACGCATGCGGGAGTCGCTGGATAAATGTGATGGGTGGTGGGACTGTCAAGGCTGTTATTTGTTGGGCGAAATGCTGTTAGCAGGCAGGACTTCCGCTAACAACCCCCTGCACATCAGCGCCTGTTGTCAATTTGGCCAAAGTGGTTTTTCAGTTGCTTTAGCGTGAAAAAAGGCGAACAATTGTGGAGTGCAGGGGGCGGGCGTCGGATGCTGCCGTCGGGTTATTCCAACAGGATCCTTTGACAAATTGCACTTGTGCGGCGTTTTAATCACTTAGGCCAGAACGCCTACATTGGCCCTATCTAGGCGTCTCATTCTATTTACTTAATGACAGCGAAAAGTGGCAGCCGGCGACGCCTTGAGATTCCCATACGCCTCAGCGCCAAACAGCAAGTGCTGCGCGGATTTGTCATTCTCTCCGCAGTGCATCTTATGCACTATCCAAAATGCACTAAAATAAATTATTCGAAATCAAGATGCATTTCCACTAAATTGTAGCTTGCTTCTAGCAACCAAATATTAGTATTACTATTATAATATATTAATATACATATATAGAAAATGTTACTATTCCTTGTTATATTGAATTTATGTGGATAATTTTTTTTAAGTAAATTATTAAACTAAATAAGCCTAATAAATTGGAATGCCAAAGCAGTTTTTATATAACAGAAGTCTTGTGATCTTTGAGCTAAACTGGCGTTTACCAACCGAACAATGCAGAGCTTCGCATTTCTTCAGATACTCTCAGAATCCTTGCTAAACTTTTATTGCTGTGCACATCCTTTCGTCCTGCGACCATTGAAGGAACTCGTAGTTTCATTAGACTAAAACGCCCGGTGCGTGCGAGAGTGTGAGTGTGCCGAGCTTTTGTTTAAGGGATTTGCCTTTTCAGTGAAATTTGCATTTGCCAGCGCCATTGAAGCGCGAACAATTGAACGGCTACGGACCGAAAAAAAAACAAAAACAGAAAAATGAAATGTATGTCCTGGCCCAGCTGTTCTCTTTTGCTCTCGTGCCATTGTCCTTTTGTCTAAGCCGTGCGCCAAAAGGCGCGCAAATATCTTTTGATTTCTTTGCCCATTCAATGGAAAAAAAGACGCACACTTTTGATAGCTTTCATTTATGACGACGCGGGGGCGAGGTATGGAAGATGGGCGTGGCACTGCCAGTCATCAATCAAAAAGTGCGCAAAATCAAAATGCCAAGAAATGGGATAGGGATTCGGATTTGGATTTAGATTCCTTTGACAGAATTCGTATTTCGAAATGGTCTAGTCTAATAGCTGACGTCAGGGTTAAAATATACCTTACATTTGGGCAAAATAAATGCATTACAACTGTTAAAGAGCACCGAAAATTGAATGTGGTATTTACGCCACCACTTTAAATGCATCTAATTAGCCCGTTTTAGCCAAATGCACTCCCACCGTCGCTCTCTAGCCAAACTTGTGGCTATTAATCATTGAGAGACAATCATTGACAAATACAAGTTAATTACTTTCCATTTTAGAGTTGAAAGCCGAGCAGGAAGTGTCTCGGATTTATCAAAGAGCAAATTAATTGAAAGCAACCTACCCCCTAGTGGGGAAGCAAGGAAGTGGGCAACAGGACATACAGGATAAGCCAGGAGCAGTGCACTTTAAACGAAATACACTACCGGTGCAACTGGCAGAGGGCTGAGGAACCCAGAGACATTGGCAACCACAGGAATTATACCAACTTTACACGTTATAGCGACATAAGTCAGCCGGCGGATGTAGCAACATATGTTGCTAACTGCCGACTGGGGTGGCGCATCCCGATCCTGAAGGAATCATCACCCTTCACCCGACAGCCATCACACAGTTGGGCACACCCAATCTCCAAACTCCAACCACCAACAGACCGCCCACGCAATCAAATAATTCTGAATCATTAGGTTTTTTACGAACGAAGGGGTGGCTGACGTTCTCTATTGAGACATTTAGCTCAACTGGATGTTCATTATAATCCACTCGCAGTTTACTCGAGGAATTACACAGGAAGAAAAAATGAAACATTGAATCAGTACAACATTTATTTGAATATCCTTTTGCTAAAAGCTTTCCTAAGGTAATAATTAACAGTTTCATGTCCTTCCACTATTCTTATATTAGTATTAACAGTTTCGCTTTTTTTTACTTGAATTTGATCTTTGATGTAGATTTTTCCAGTGTAATTCCCCTTGGCCGTTGCACGTTGGTCGCGTTTTTCCCCAAGGCCTCCTGCCCCCGCACTACCCGCTGCTCTATTATTAAATGCACTTTTAATCTTGGCTGCCCCCCTCGTCCTGCGTCCTTCATCCTTTCCCAACTGATGTTCGCTTTTCAATGATTTTTCCATTTTGCACCCTCAAATGGCGAACGATTATCACCCTTAAATGGTACTTTACACACACAAAGAATGCCAGGCATTGAATAGAATTGAACCGGTGCCCGTTTGTCCTTCCCTCCGGAGTCTCAAATCAGTTGAACTGCTTGGCAGGACTCGGAATCGGAATCGGAGAGATTGGTCCTGCACTGGAAACAAAGTAGTCGTGGCCAACGAGAGAGGGGTGTGCGAAGGGAATGCGAATGAGTGTGTGTGTGTGTGTGTGAGTGTGCTTTTATAGTCCTGCTGATATCATATGAAAACATTGGTTTGGGACCTCAAGTCGAGTGTGTATATCCCCGGGATTAGTATGCGATGTTTGTTTAACTTTTCGCCGTGATTTCCCATTCCAAACCGGGGAGCGGTGATGAGTTGGTCAGGCAATAAGCGGAGAATTAGGGAAACGGGTGCGGGAAATGGCTTATTATAATGAAAATTCAGAGCTCCGCTTGGATTGCAGATAAATGCGCACCCATTTGTCATTTAATTTAATGGTTATGCCCTAATCATACTATTCTGAAATAAGAAGATGTTCCTTTTTGGGAAACAAATAATATTATAAGATGTAAAACTTTTTCGATATTTGGGAATGCAGTTTCAGTGGCAATTAGCCTCCGGTTAGTAAGTTAAAACCTAATTGCTACCCATCTTTAGTGTCTTTCCATGGCTGATCAGCCTTGTCATTTATTCAGATAGAACAAACTTTTGTCGAGCCATTAAATGGCAAATTACTCACTCGTTGTCTGGTGTCGATTAAATGAACTCAACCCACCACGACAACTCCGAATAAAAACAAAGAATCCCCTTTTGCCCTCTTCTATCAATTCATGGGCTCACAACTTACTATACATCGCATCCCTGCCGAGCAGCAGTCACAATTACACGCCGCAGACCCTAAAAACACAACTTGCCATATAAAAATCCTGCCTGATGGCCGTACATAGATGGATGGTTGGGTCGTTGGGTGGTTGGGTTGAAAGCACTCCCCGCTGTCATATGGATACAGTGGGGTAAGGCACTCTTAAAGAGCACATAATTGGTCTGTAATCTATTTTTGACAGATTGAATTTCGCTTTTATCTTGATTTTGTTTTGACTGACTCGGTTGATGCTGCTGCTGCTCCTGCTGCTTTTTCGGGCACTTCTAATTGGGTTGTATTGTAATAAACCAATATATGCCACCAATTGAGAACACGTGTTTTCCTTGCAGTTGGGTGCAGCCGTCAGGCCACCTTTTTATTTCTTCTTATCTCTTCGAGTAGCAGAAACGGTTCTGCCCGCTTAACCTCTACAGAGTGTCTAATCTTACCTAAATACTGCGACTGCGCCGCCGTCGACAGCGGCAGAAGAGCAGCGTATATATATATGTATAAGAGAGAGAGAGAGAGAGCTTATGCGCATATATGGCCAGCGGCCAGCGTGGGGATGCTGACTTAGCTTAAAGCATAAATGGGTGATCTTATATCACGCTCACTTGAGACATTTATTTATGCAATGCAACTAAGTGTTGCTGTGTACTTATAGGTACAGTGTACCCTCGATATATGCACATACTACACCTCCCCTCTTTTTTAAAATAACGTAAAGAAATGAAGTTATTTTCTATCAACTATATTACCATTATAAAATAAAAATTACTTAAATATTATTTTTAATGAATTAACATTATTTATGATATAGAATTTTTAAATGAATAAAGAAAAAATATGTATGTATTTTGAATTAATAAAAATTCGATTATATCTATGTCTTTGTTATATTGTTTTGGCTGATCAGGCCGTTATTTAAGTTTTATTATGAAAGGTTTGGCATTGATTGCCCTTTTTTTTTTCATTCTATTTGTGCTTTTTTAGCCTATCTTTATGTACTATTTGTTGTTTCTTACTTCCTGTTTTAATGGTTATATTGTCATTTATTCCTATATCTACTACGTCATAAGGACCTTCATATCTTTTATCTAACTTATGACCTGTTTCTTTTCTAAGTAATACTTTATCTCCTATTTTTAATTCGAAATTATTTGTATTCCTATCATATCTTAATTTTCTATCCGCTTTTGCTTTTTCTAACATTCTTCTTGCTCTGTTGTACGACAATTCTAGTCTGCATTTAAGCTCTTTAGAGTAGTCGTCTAAGTTGTATATTGGGTCTATTTTGTTTATCTTACTGAAATCTTTGAATTGTCTGGGTAGTCTGCCAAATACTAGTTCGTATGGGCAATAGTCATGGACTATTGAGGGTGTTGTATTGAAGCAATAAGTGAAATATGGTAACCAAATGTCCCAATCACTTTTGTTAACCGATATGTATGAACGTATATATTCATTAAAAGTTCGGTGGCTTCTTTCTATTGTTCCTAAAGTTTGATGATGGTGAGCGCTAGATGTTAGATTTTCTATATGCATATATTTGCATAATTCATTCATAAGTGAATTTTTGTATTCCGTACCTTGATCTGTAATGAACGTCTTCATTGGACCGTACTTCAGTACAAATAATTCAAATATAGCCTTTGCAACTGTTTTAGCACTTTTATTTGGTGTTGGAATAGTTACTAAAAACTTGGTTAGATCGCATATGATTGTAACTGCATACTCATTTCCGTCTTCCGATTTCGGTAGTGGACCAATGGTATCAATTAAAACAGTATCAAATGCTGTTGCTGGCGTTGGCATCAATGTTAATGGAGTTTTCGTATGTGTTGTAATTTTGGCTTGTTGACATTTCAAACAAGTCTTTACATACTTTGAGATTGTCTTGGTCATCTGGGGCCAATAATAAAATCTTTTGATTTTTGACTGGGTTCGCGAAATACCAGTGTGGCCTCCTTCTATAGGATCATCATGGAATTTTGTCAAAATTTCTTTAATCTGAGCTTCGTCATTTTTGTCTATAATTATCACCTTTTGTAGAATAGCTAGTTCTACTTTTTCGAGTACTCGGTTGCCCTTTATTTTAAATTCATTTAGTGATACAAATTGGAACATCTGTTCGCTTGGTGATATTCGCATTTTTGTTATTTTATGCATTCCGGCTTTTGAAATAAGCCTTTGAAAGAATTGATTTAGATCAAATGTTTCATTAGAATACAAGTCATCAACATCAAAGCGTGAAACAATTGTTTTTCCTCGTTTTAATAAACACTTGTGTTTATCTATTTTGATTAAAACATATTTCTTTGTGTCATTATTATTGACAACTTCATAGACTTTGGGCTTTTCTATTGTTTGCTCTTTTTCCTCTTGTATTTTGACTATTGCTTCGTCCTTACAGGAATTTTCCTGTTTAGCTTTTGATCTGGTGGTAACTTTTAATATTTCTCTGTTGATTGTTTTCAGATCTTTTATTGTTATGCGAGACAAGGCGTCCGCAATATGGTTATCTTTCCCCTTAAGATATTCTACAGTAAAGTCATACTCTTCTAAATCCAGCCTCATACGAGTGAGTTTTGAACTTGGATTTTTCATAGAGAATAGGTATGACAATGGTCTATGATCGCTTTTTACCATGAAATGCTTGCCATATATGTATGGTCGAAAATGATTTATGGCCCAATGAATGGCCGTTAATTCTTGTTCTGTAGTGGACTTATTACTTTCACCTTGAGTGAACATTCTTGAAGCGTATGCCACTGGAAGTTGTTGACCATTGTGATCTTGTGTAAGTACCGCTCCGCATGCCTGTTTACTAGCATCGGTTGTTATGCAAAATTCTTTACCGAAATCTGGGTACTGTAGTAATGTTGGTTTCATTAATTCTGTTTTAAGGTATTCGAATGCATCATTGCATTCTGCTGTCCATTCGAATTGAACATTCTTTTTACAAAGCCTCGTTAAGTGGCGTGAATGATCAGAAAAATTTTTAATGAAACGTCTGTAATAATTACAGAAGGCTACGAAACGCCTAGCACTGTCGGCATCTGTTGGTATAGGATATTTTTCTATAACTTCATATTTGGTGTCATCTGGGAGTATACCTTTATCGGTACATTTGTGACCCAAATATGTTACTTCTTTCATAAAGAAAGAACATTTCCCTGGATGTAGTTTCAAATTATGTCGTCTACATAGCTCGAATACGTTAGTCAAATTTTTGAGCATATGTTTTTCTGAACAACCTATTACTACTAAGTCATCCATATATAGAAATGCTTGCGATGGTTCAAGACCAGAAAATGCAAGTGTCATCATACGTTGGAAGGAGTTTGGTGCTACTTTCAGTCCGTATGGTAATCGCGTGAAGCGATATGAGCCATTGGCTGTTGAAAATGACGTTATATCTCTATACCTTTTTTCTAGTTCTATCTGGTGGAATCCAGACATTAGGTCGAGACATGAAAAATACTTTGCTCTTCCTAATTGATCAAGAATATCTTCTATTCTTGGAAGTGGAAATTTGTCTGATAATAGTTTCTTATTTATTTGACGATAGTCAACTGCTAATCGCCATCTTTTTTCCGTGGAATTCGGAAGTGGTTTCTTTGGAACCAAAAGTAATGGACTATTATATTCAGACATTGATGGTTCAACTATTCCATCATCTATTAATTTTTTTACCTGTCTGGCGATTTCTGGTTTTTGGCTATCTGCCATGCGATAGTTTTTTATATAGACCGGTGTTTTTTCCCCTAATCTGAGTTTTTGTTTGTAGAAATTGTTAGCCGATATTGGTTCTGTTTCTAGACCAAAAATATCGCTAAACTCGGTGCATAACTTAGTTAGTTCATTATTGAATTGTTTAGGGAATCTTAATTGTTTTAAAATTTCTTCAGTTCTATTTTCCTTTTCTACTGGTGTTGTAAAAATGTCATAGTCTTTCATTGATTCGCATTTGATCTTCGCGCTATCTATTATGGCGTCTTTATTATTTGTATTTATAATGCGAATCAATGCGTTTTTGCTATCGGCAATGGTGCTTGCTACTATTATACCTGGTTGCAGCTCCTGATTTGGTACTACCACCGTTTTTTCGTTAGTGAGTAATTTGACTTGTCTGATTACTTCGCATCTAGCTGGCAATAAGAGTGTGTTGGAGTCTAAGTTATGTGTAATTGGTACACTAATCTGTCTACTGAAGTTATTGGGTCTTATTGTGAACCAGTCTTTGTTATTTTGAAACTCTAATACGCAATTGTATTTCTTGATAAAATCTATTCCGATTATGCCATCGCATGGTATCGGAAAATTCTCAGGTACTACATGAAATTCATGTGGCACTAGAACATCCTGAATGCGTATGTCAAGATCTACTGTACCTATAGACTGTATGGTTCCTTGCCCAATACCTGTAATATTTGATATATTACTGAAATTTATATTATTATATTCCTTTGCTTTGGCTTTTAGCAATGAAATTTCTGCACCTGTGTCTATTAGTAATGTAAGAACTGTGTTTGTTTCATGGTTTTTTGTCTTAATGAAAATACTCAGATTTAGGTTTACTTTAAACACTTTTACTGTTGATCGCTTAAGGGGGTCTGGCTGTTTTCCGATTGTACGTTACGCACATTTCGGTTGTTATTATTATTCTGACTTTGGTTACCCCTTCGGTTACCTCCGTCTCTGTTATTACCGTGGCCGCGGTAGCCTCCGTGACCTCTGTTGTTATTATTATAACCTTGGTTATAATTCTGGTTATAATTATGGTTATAATTATTTCTGCCTCTACCACGATAGTAGGCATTATAATTACCACGTCTATTATTCCCATTATAGAATAAGACTGTATTTGAATTGCCGGTTATTTCTGTACTGCAATGTAGGTATTTTTCCATTGCGTCGTTGAATGTACTAAATGTACCTGCAGTTAAGATCATTTTAAGTGCCTCGTTGGCACAGTTTTTGGTCATTGCTGATATCGACTCTTTAGTCGCGAATTTGTCAGCATTATCGGCGTCTAATCCGCCGTCTATGTAAGCTGCCTCGAGCTGCTTACGCATACTGTCTATTTCTGTAACATACTGAGACGCGGTCTTGCCTCTTTGTTGGGCATTTATTAATTTGGCCTTTATAACGTCAGGCGATTCGCCTTTTACGTTTGCCTGCAATATGGTAATTATTGCCTGTATCGTTGTCGCATGTTCTACTTTATAGTTTAATGGGCCAATAATTTTGGTCTTTATGACCTCTACTGCTAAAGTTTCTTGATCTCCTTTAGTTAGATCCGTCAACTTAAGTGCTGTCACAAACCTGTTTAAATGGAGTTTCTTACCATCGAATTCAGGTACTGTGGCAGATACCTGTTTAACGTATGCTCTCTGAGCTTCTAATGCGTTGGCCATGTTTCTTGTATTTGGTTGTACGGTATTAAATTTTAATTCTTCTATTGATTCGATATCGCTTTCGATATCTAAATCTTCTAACGGCTGCGACTCGTCCAAGTCTCTTAACTGGCTTTCGTCGAATTCTGCTATTTTGGTTAGTTCTGTTGGGACTTCTATTATAATACTGTGTCTAACGCTGGTATTATGTAGTCTTTTACCAAATGAACTGAGAACTTTGAAGCATTGGACTTTATGTTCTTCAGTGAGTTTGCTTTTGTTTGTTACTATTAGGTTTTGTAATGTGTTGTATTGTGTTATCAATACCTTTATGTGAAAAATAAGCGTCTGAGTTTTGATCAGCGCGGTTTTATTAATACATTTATAGGATTTATCAAAAGCATCTCTAATATTGTTTATGGATATGGTTAAGTTTAGCCATTCCATGTATGTACCTTTTAGCGATGTAATCGCACTTGTACCTTTTTGGTGTAGTTTCTATTAGATTTTGTCTAAATCATTGGCTCGACTCATGTAAGTCTTTTCAACGATCTTTTGTGAAACTGATAAAGTTTTAAGGCCAGGTTAAAAGGCTGATAGGATAACTAAAATCAAAAATAGTAAGTACATTGAATTTAACTGTGGGGTTGTATCCACGACTTATGTCCCATTTTGATATGGGGAAAATTAGTCTTTATTTGTATATCAAAAGTACAAATAGAATTTTAACTTTGAGAATTGGTCAATTATTGTTATCTCGATCAGATATAAATATAGCTCGAAATTTTAATAGGTCTAAACTGTTGTTAAACATATTTTTACTTGATAGATGAATTCATTATACTCAGTTTACATCGGTTGCAATTTGCAATTTTACAATATTATTACTTATTTTAAGTTTAGGACTGAGTATAATGTGTTAGTTATGAAATGGGTCCCTGATAAGTTAGTAATTTTGTTGCAGCGGAAACCGCATCGACAACATTAATATAATATTTGGGCGGTTGAGGCTATGGCGTATAACGCAGCCCGCCGCTTTACTTCGCACCACGAAGTTGTTGATTGATGGCTGCAAGGCGCTCTTTGTAGCGCTGCCGGTCTTCCTCATTAGTTGCCGTCTTCAGTAGTTCGATGTTGAGCCTCCGGGCGCTGAGCAACTTAATCCGGCGGCCACCCCTCTTCTTTTTAGGTGGCTGCTCCCTCGCTGCAGTCCGTGCCTTGTACTCTTGTATGGTCAAGGGCTTTGGTCCCGCGGACGGATCTACCTCTATTACCTCTTTGATACTTGGCAGATCCCTTTGCTCGACAGGAGCAGGGTGTTCGAACGTCTGCTTGGTAGACATTCGCTGTTGTCATGTGCGGCGCGCCGGTGGAATCCTTTATCCTTTATCCTAATCCTACCCTCGCAGGATGCCGTGCTAATTGCTGTTGCGGCTTACAATGGTCGAGGGCAGTCGTTCATGCAGACGTCGGGTCTTTTCGGCTTGGGTGATGTTGAATTTTCAGTTATTTCTTCATTGATTATTTCTATTTTTGCTGAGTGAGTTGTGGTATTCGGCTTTCTTTGCTGGAGGTTTTCTTTCAGAAAGTCTAATTCGGCAGTTAATTTCTGTGCCGTTGCCCATGGGGGCGGTGTTTTATTTGTATATCATAGCCACTTAATATGTGCTATACCTTTATTTTTGATTTCCTGACATCCGCGTTTGCCCATTACCACACTCTACTCACTCAGTATTTTTGTTTCTTTTTTTTTCATCAGTGTCCCGTCTCTAGGTCTCCCGCACTGGTGTAAGGGGCGGCCTGCCTCTCACACCTGTTGTCGCTGTTTAGAATTCCCAAATCAAATCGGCAATATTAGCAGCATTTCCTCAGTAGTCCTCAGATCGCAGGCTCCTGCCTCACGGTCGCCATGTAATAAACCAATATATGCCACCAATTGAGAACACGTGTTTTCCTTGCAGTTGGGTGCAGCCGTCAGGCCACCTTTTTATTTCTTCTTATCTCTTCGAGTAGCAGAAACGGTTCTGCCCGCTTAACCTCTACAGAGTGTCTAATCTTACCTAAATACTGCGACTGCGCCGCCGTCGACAGCGGCAGAAGAGCAGCGTATATATATATGTATAAGAGAGAGAGAGAGAGAGCTTATGCGCATATATGGCCAGCGGCCAGCGTGGGGATGCTGACTTAGCTTAAAGCATAAATGGGTGATCTTATATCACGCTCACTTGAGACATTTATTTATGCAATGCAACTAAGTGTTGCTGTGTACTTATAGGTACAGTGTACCCTCGATATATGCACATACTACAGTATACCCATGCCCTAGCCACCCCAGACAATACCATCGAAGCCAAGCCAAGCCATCAGATCCCAATCCATTCCGACCCATTTGCAGGTGCCGGGGGTTGCTTGTTGGTTTGGACGTGAAGATTTGCTAAATGGTTGCTGGCTTCTGTCCATAGTTTAATATGATAAGTGGGTTGCTTGTCTTGGACTTGAGTATTCCAGGGGACTGCGCTTGGGGAATCGGTCCGGTTTTGGGTTCGCATTCGGACTCAGGTTCGAATTTTGGGTTTTGGGTTCTTGGTTCTGATTTGGTTTTCGGCTCGAGTCCAATTGGTTAAATGCCAATTTATGCGCTCGAAAATTGGTAATTTAAAACCGCAAAGATTCCAGCGGACCGATAAGCAGCAGAGTGTTGGAATTATTCATGGCACACAGTTCAAGTGTTTTGCATTTACGATAATAAATTACATTAAGTTGCCAGCATCCCCGGGGATTTGGATGATAACTTTTCATAATTTGACTGTCAGCCAAGGCAGAAAAAATGAAAACAGGTAAGCAGATAGAAATGATTTCGCAACGGCAATCTTCAATTTCACACTTCGACGCGCCAATCTCGGTATTAGCCATTCAAATTAGGTATAAGCCTAAAAATGTTGAATTCGAACTTACTTTTTGAATATAGATTATTTGTTTTCAAGCAATGAAAAATATATAAAATGATATAGAATAAAATAGAAAGCTTCAAGTTTGCAAAATTTCCTTTTTTCAAGGCAGTGATACAAATAATAGTACATTGCTACGATTTTTAACGAGTTAACTGGTTAAGTTAGTCTTCAAGGACATTTGAAGCGTTTATCGGTCCCTAAATATGCTGAATTGAACTAAGAAGGAGTGGTGTAAGTCTGTTGTTGTGTAATTACACTCCGCATGGAACCCATTTGCCGGACCGCCCCTCAACCCTTGCCAAAGTCAATTCACCGAAATTGTTGAACATGTCGCATAACCAGTAATTTTCACACCATTTTTCCCCTGCACTCTACACTTTCCATACGCTTTTGATGTCATTTATTCATTTACAATTTTGCAATTCGGTTTATTCAATGCCCGACTGCGATGGGCGGTGACCGAACGTGGCTGGCGGCGGTTTTGAATAAATATGTAATTCTTTACCCGATTTTCCAAGGGAGGGAGGATCACTATGGGGTAGCCATTACAGGCGTATTGCCATGATACCCACTTGCTGTTAACCAGAAGCGTCAACAAACAGTTGCAACACGCGGTCCAAACGAGCCGACGAGCAAAACTTTGTTCAAGTTTTTGCAATTAAAATGTTTCAGCAAAAGAGAGATTGTGTGAGAAGAGATTGTGAGAAGAAAGGGTGTGTGATTGTTATGAACCCAGTAACGAATGGGTTCTGCCGAGCTACCAAACAGAGATTTAAGGATTTGACAACCTATACGATTGACAAATTGTACAAACGAAATTCTTAGTTTGCATTTTTAGATACAAGTCAACAATTTCTATCTCATGATTTAATTAACTTTAAATAAATAATTTTTTTTTATACTAACTCATTTAAGCAATAAATTCAATAATGAATATATTATTTAAAGTTAGTATAAATATTTATATTTATTATATATATAACATATATTATAATAGAGTGTATGTGGATTTTGAAATGTAACTCCATAAATTACCAGCTAGCAATTAAAACAATTTATAAAACCAGGTGATAATAAGTGGTAATATTTTTTTTACAGTGCAGTGGAATGGGTTGAAGCGGTATCCGCTGAGCGCTGATTTGGCCGCAGGCTAAATGGCGTTAAATAGCACGTCGATCCGGCGACAATAACAACAGCAGGGGCAAAAGCAGCGGGTCAGGAGGTGAGATTTGAAAAGCGTTTTACAACCATTTTACACACTGTATCCAGGATGCACGGCTCCCGCTCCTGCTTTTGCTTTTGCTTCAGCTTCTGCTCCTGCTACGTCATTGTTGACTTCCTGTTACGCAATGCAGGACTCGCAATCGTCACGGCCTACATAATTTGTAGGTACACTCCTGCATTCAGCAGCAAAACGCACACACAATGCCCTGGCATCGAATAACCAAACAGCGGAGTACAAATTTTTATTGTTATTCAATTGGATTCGAATTTGGCTGAGAGCGTTTCGTCCTGCGATTCGTCGAATGAGTGTTTGCCAGTGTGTGACAGTTGACGCCTCACAAAAACAGGACGCTTCCGGTGCGGATTGGAGTGGCTCCGTGGATAGGAGCCGTGTGTAATCCGAGCGGCAAAGTGCACGTAATTAGCCAGCGACTTGCCCCGTTTGCACTTTTCTACTCGATTTGGCCGGGAGTCGGTTGAAATCCGAGCGAGAGACCGGATTCCCGGTAGCCGCCATGCGAGACATTGTTTGTGTTATTGCATTAATTTACAACAATATGTCGCGTAATGAGATGGAATTTGATTATGCCATTGTGAGTGCGATTCGGCACTGCAATTGGAAACTAATGCCATTCGCTGGGCCGTAAGTGCCTGTGCGCCGTAATTACTAGTTAAACGGCTTAGGCTCATCTTGCAACGCTGAATTTTCCGGAGGTGCTGGGAAATTTTGGTCGCTTGGTGCACTAGAAAAAATCGTTACGTGCTTTTAGCCAGAAATGATCAGTCTCAATCAATCTTTTCAGTATAAAAAGCTTTAGTTTTTTTATATGATTTAAAAGTTTTTCTTTGAAGAATTACAGCATATTTTTGGTCATTAAACAATGAAACACTGATATATAAAAATAGTAATGAAAACTTGGAACTGATATTGTTGTTTCTAGCATTCCGCCTGCCATTTAAGGCCATAAAACATTCGCAACTACACAACTGTCAGTTGATTAAATCACCTCAATGGCAAATAAAAGCGGCACTACAATAAAAAAAAAAGACGCAAGGCTGATGAGCCTATTATAGTGACAGGAATTGCAGGCAGGAAAGTTGCAGGGAAGTCACCCCCTCAAAAAACTACGCACTCGCATCTGGTAAAAAATAAAGTCCATAAAAAAAGGGACATCGCGATGAGCAAAAATTGCCCACATTTGCGGGCTGACCAGCGGCCGTAACGACAGAAACAGTAAAGGAAACAGGAACAGGATATAGGGAGCAGGGATAATGCGAGGACACTGGCAGCAACCACAACAGCAGGCGCCGAGTGGGAAATAAAAATAAATGTGCTAAATGGATAATAAAGTACAAAGAGCGACAGGCATAATGTCCAAACTGACACTCCACAGCAAACGGCAAAAAGCGAGCCACAAAAAGGACATCCCTGTGTGTGCGAGTCCTTTTTTTAAGCGTAATTTAACTGTTGTAGCCATTGTACTTAATTGAACTGTCAACAAAAATAGATAAACATAATGGCTAGTGAGGCAGAAAACATGTCGAGTCAAACCCATTGGCCAATTCCATTTATGCGAGTCCTTAGAGCTGTCAGAAAGTTGCGCCGTCATTTCTAGGACCATAAAAAAAGCTACGCTATTTGATGGTAGTACCATATAATAAACTGGACATGTAAATATTACAATAGTAAACTATCAAAAAATATTGAATATATTTTAACATGAAGCAGAAAACTTTTTTGGAATAATAAGAATGAAAGGTGGTCATATTT
The DNA here is from genome assembly GCF_000001215.4 of Drosophila melanogaster. Taxonomy (NCBI): domain Eukaryota; kingdom Metazoa; phylum Arthropoda; class Insecta; order Diptera; family Drosophilidae; genus Drosophila; species Drosophila melanogaster. The sequence goes on along the minus strand of NT_033777.3, from coordinate 17,571,748 downwards.
AAAAGTTATAATACTTTAAGCAAGTTTTTAAGCGGGGTAAAGTTAAAAAATGTTCTTGTACACTGTTTTAGAACCATGTGCATACTATTAATTATTATATGTTAGTCTTAACATATTAGTCCATTAGTCCTTTAAAGTCCCTACACAAATATGTGTACATACACATATATGTATGTATATGAACCAAATCGGATAGTGTGGAATCTGTGCCCCAAGTTGCGCCACTTCATGCCCCAAAAGGCTGCAATTAAAATAAGTACCCAGCCGCTTGGCTTTGGCAAATGGTGCACCACCACGCCCACCCTCACACCCTCACACCCACACACACACATACCCACAACCACTTTCAGGACCCAAAAACTGTGCGATATATGTATGTACCAAGACCATACTATATGGTATATAAGCACATTGTGTGCGCAAGCTAATTAAGAAATTACTGCAGGCAAAAAAGCGTCTGCCAAAAGCGGCAGTACCCGCCCTCGAAATTGGCCCCATTCTCGTTTTTCGGCGCCTGCTATTTGCAAAAAATCACTTCGCATATGAGAACGAAAAATAAAATTTACAAAAAACCCAAAGAGAAGAACAAGTGGAGGCAGTATAAAATGAATCGAATTTCAGTTAGCCTGCAATAATAATATACAATACATAACAGATAATTCATGTGGTTTTAAGTCAAGAAAATTATATACTTTCTATTATTAACACAAGAATTGGATCTCATATATCTAGATGTGATCCATCTTAGTCGTGGCTTATTCTCCTATCACTACCCTGCAAAAAAAAGCGATCTCATAATCCAGCCAGCCACTGCCACACCCACTGACTACCCAAATCCGCCCAAACAATTCACTTTACATATGAGCAAACGTGGCCCAAAAGGACGAAAAAGGATGAAAAAGCCAAGCTGCATTCATGGAGAGCAGCAGCAGCAGCCAAAAAGCAGCCAACCAAAGTGCTCGTTGTCTGGGGCAGGCAATTTTTATAATTTCGCTACAATTTCGAGGCATTTTATGAGATGAATTGAAATATTTTTTCTCCGCTCTGCTCCTTTTTTCGGGGCACATTTCGCATTCAGCCAAGGAAAGCCAAATCCATTCATGCGCTTAAATAAAATGCTCAAGCACTTGACTGCATCCATACAAAAATGTTGCGAGTAGCATCCGATGGCAGGAGTTTGGCCAAAAAAAAGGTTGCCTAATTTGTTCAGTTGGCTTGCACATGGTTAAAAAAAAAAAAAGAAATAAAAATACCAGCTGGAGTAGCAAGGATGAACCCCTTTTTTGGGTTTTTAACTGAAAGCCAAATGGACAATACCACGATGGTCCCATTGTGGCGAAATTCATTTTGAGGACGCAAACGGAAAGCCTAATCCCCGAGAGCAGCTTTATGCGATCTCGGATTGCCCCCATAGCTTTGATTACACAATTCTCCGAGATGACAGAGCATAGGCAATCCTTAAAGTGCTCGCCAAATCCGAAATCCGAAAGCCAAAATCCGAAATACGGCCTTCAGCGGCTTACCGACCGGATGAAATACAAGCCAATAAACAAACGATTGGCTGCAAATTAAGCGCATCAAACAGTCATACGTACATTTATTCGTACAATAAAAACATTTTAACGCCCTCCATTTATGCGCAGTCGTGTGAAATGCAACACTCCACACAATCGCCTATAATTATGCATCCAGATATACTGATTTATATGTGCAAAACATATATGTACATATATATGTTATATGTGCATACTGAATCAAAGTTATGGCGGCGTTTGGTAATTCAAACTCACCGCCGCCGTTTGTTAGACATAGCGAAAAAAGGCATTTTATGCATTTTTATTGCCATTTATTTGCGCCGCACAATTCGCAATTTATTTTTGCAATTTAACACGCGATGCGAAAGCGAACGAAACTGGTAACTGGTAGCTGGTAGCTGGTAACTGGTAACTGGAAACTGAAAACGGCCCAAAGGACCCAGAGGGCCAGGAAATGGGGGCTCGACGCGACTAAATTGCAACAAACTGCACAATAAATGGCAACTTAAAACGCCTGCAATGCAAGCAAAAACAAACAAACAAAAAGCGCCAACATGCATTGCAGCAATTGTGGCAAAAGCTGTTCTCCTCTGTTTTCCGGCATTGTTGTAAAAGGATTTACAAGCACACGTATATCTATGTACGTACGCATATATATATATGGGTTTATTTGAGTTGGCAATTAAACGCAAATAAGCGCTTGCCGTCGCTTTCAGGCAAAAGTGGGCGGGATAAATCCATGGAAAAACATTTGTATCAAATGCCAGCAAATTGCCACACATCGCATAGATACACGAGCATGAATCCTGGGCGGGCACAAGATTCGTTGCAAGGACAATGAATGTGGACAGATGCGCGCAAAGGTCGACTGCGTCCGCACAAAGGGATTGGGATCACTTTAAAACAGGAAGTAGATGAGTGTTTAAGCTTCTATCTCTGAGGAACTTTTAAATGTGTACAACATACAACAAAGTATTTAGACAATAAGATACTATATATGATAACAATCTGAAGGACACCATTAAATAGTATATATTAAGTCTGTTTTCTAAAATATTTATCTACCTTAAAGCGTGAAACTTCCTCAAAGCAATAAAAATGCATTTCGATATGTTTATATAATTTATTAATATGTTTATATATAGTTTGTTATTTGTATATTTATACGCATTTCATTTCATCTCATGTGAATGTCTGTGCACGCTAATGAGTTTTTTTGGTTTTTTGGTTTCAGTTGAAGTTTGGATTACGTTAGCATTCGATTAAAAATATAAATAATTTAACTAATTATTTGGTAATTGCTTGACACACAGCTTACGAATAGCACTAGACTAACAATAATTGCCCAAATCGCCCATAGGGACCAAATCGGCTTAGCATATCGAACTTAGCCTACACTTGACCAGCAATTTAAAGATTCAAAAGCCAAACACAAAAACGACACGATGAGCCAAGCGCCCCACCCAATCCGCTTGTGATCAGAATATATATATATATAAATATATATATATATATTTATGTTTATGTACACATAGTGTGGGGTTATTTCTAAAATCCTAAACTTATTGAGCAAGAGACATCCAAATGTACAAGGAGCTTGAGTTGTTCGTATTTACAGTGGATTTTAGGAACAAACTATCATAATAACTTGAAACCAATTGATGTGGTCCGGCACGGAGTGGAGAAACACTATCTGAATGAGGTTACTGATACGGAAATTTCTCAATCCTGGAATGTAGGATATTGGAATTCTGTGGAATTTTCAAAACATTTCAGCGTGCTCAAACACAGTTTCTATTACATGACCCCAATCGTTGTATTCAGTATGTATATTTTCCATATGTGAAAAATTAAAGCATACAACGTTGGAAGGACTTCTTCTCCGTGCATCCACTTGACTGAATTGGGCTCAGTAGGCCTTCTGGTTGCCGGACTTGTCCACAGCCGGAGCAGCTCCTTGCGCTAGCTCCTTGTGCTGGCCACCACTCTCCTTGCTTTCCAGGCAAAGGCTGCTCTTGGGGGGCGTGGCCGATGGAACTGGCGATGCGGACTCCTGCTCCTCGTCGGCCTCCACATCGATGGCGGCATCCTCGTCGTCCATCATATGGCTGCGCTCCTGCTCCGAATCGGAGTCCATGTCCGTCTCCGTCAGCTGCTCGCAGCCCAGGAAGGAGCGTTGTTGCATGTGGAGCGGCGCCGGCGGCGGTGGCTGCGGATGGGGCGGATGTGCCATGGAATTGGGCGGCTTCAGCAGCGACATGGGCGCCGTCGCCAGGCACCCCACTCCCTATACCAGCGACGAGAGCGGGGGTCTCGGGGGGCTGGTGTTGCGTGCCGCCGCATAGTACTGCATGGGGTGGTGGTGCGGCGGCGGCGGTGGCACAAATCCGGCCGTTGTGCCATCGTGGTAGAGCACCGGCACACGCACCAATCTCTGTGCTGCATGCGCCATGTTGGCCATATTGGCCGCCTCCAGTTCGGCGGCCAGCTGGCGTTTCCACTTATTGCGGCGATTCTGGAACCAGATCTTCACCTGCGTCTCGGTCAGCCGGAGCGAGGCGGCCAGACCTGCTCGTTCCGAGGAGCTAAGGTAGCGCTTCAGATCGAACGTGGACTCCAGCTGGAAGACCTGGGCGCGCGAGAATACAGTTCTGGTTTTCTTCTTTCTCTTCGAGTTGCCATCACCATGTGGCGAGGAGCTGTCGGAGGGTCCGTCCGTACCATCATCCTCCTCGATGATCTCCTCGCCCTCCTCGTCGGATTCGTTGGAACTGCTGGGCAGCAAGTATCCGCCATGTGAGCCGGTCAGATGCGGATGCGGATGGTGGGTCAGACTGCTGCCGCCTCCGCTGCTGCTGCTGCTGGTGGGCGTGGTGGGCTGGTGAGGATGCTGCTGCTGCTGCTGCTGTGGATGCTGTTGCTGCTGTGGATGCTGTTGGTGCTGCTGCTGTTGTTGCTGCTGCTGTTGCGAGCCGAGGGGATGGTACAGGGGGTGCAGTGGGTGGTGAGAGGGCGATTTGCTGGCTTGGTTCGAGCTGGCAGTGGTGTTGCTGTTGTTATTATTGTTGTTCGGGCTCATGGAAGTGGGCGATGGCGGATTCTCGGTCGTGTTCGTCGAGGAGCTGTCTGCAAGTAAAGAGAGAGAGAGAGAGAGAGAAAGACCGTGAGTGTGAGAACGAGAAGCGTGTGAGAGGAAGACCGTTAGAAGAGAGCGAGCGTGGCGGAGAGCGGCTCAAATTGTGTTAGTTGATTTGTCAGTCGCTGTGGGTGGCGGTGTGCCGGGTGGTTTTGGGGTGGTTCCTCCTAAGGGTTGCTACTACTCCAAGATGCCCCGTATCTGTGTATCTGTGCATCTGTGTACATCTGTGTGCAGAGATTTAAGCTGCAACACTTAACCTCACACTTGTCGCCCCAGCGTTTTTATTTCTTGTGTCATTCGTGATTGCTGTGGGTTCCTAAAGCGCAGACGCCAAGAGTATATGTGTGTGCCTTAATATCTATACGAATGTGTGTATGTGTATATATATGGTATACCTATGCTCGAACTGATGGTGGTATAATATAGCATAGCAATCCCTGCTCTGTCTGCGCATTAAATTACCATTTAAAATGGCTGTCAGTCAGCTTGGCCGATTTTCTTTTTATCGAAGCTTTTAGTTTTGATCTCATTTGAAAAGTTTAAATTGCCGTAATTTGCCTTGAATGGATTTCGAGCAGAAGAAAAAATTAAATCTCTTAATAGCTCGCCGCCAGCAAACATTAGACCGGAAAACTCAACTAGCCATGAGGAAAGTCGGATAGCTGGATAGCTGGATATCTGGATAGTCGGAGTGGCAGCACAAGGTGATGAACTTAAGGCCAATTTACATGAACAAATGCAATTGCAACGACTCTTAATACCAAAGGGGCCAATTAAACGGGCTTAAACAGCGCTCCCTGAAATTGCAGTTGCACTTGCAGTTGCAGTTGCAATTACACTCGCTCTGCTGCGAAACATGTCAAACGCTTTGTCCGTAACTCGATACTCGATTACAAATTGCAATTAATTGCAAATGACGATTAAAGCAGTCGTCTCGCTTGGCTTCCATTTCAAGCCATTTCGTGTGTGGGTGAGCTTAAGACATTTGCGTAGACTGCTTCTGGGGCGAAATTCTTTGAGGCATTAGGCGCTGCCAGCGAAACTAAACAACTTAACTTTAAGTCGAACGCATCGGAATTCCGCAGCACTCACAGAAAACTATCCACTATAACATTCACTAGTGGTATTGAAACTAATGCTAAAACCATATGGATAAGTATTAAATGGGTATATGATATAGTATATGATATGATGTATATGATATAGTATCAAAATAATTGACATTGAATAGATCGTATCTTTCATACTACTTTCAAACTAATACATTTTCTAACAAATTTTTTTTACATATATCATGATATCCATTTCTTTAAGCAACCCATATTTCTTTTTGAGTGTACTGTGAGGAATGCCTGACACATCACATTCCTGGCGAAATAAAAAGGCGGATGCAACACGGGTGCTAAGCCGCTGTGGCATGTGCCCTGTGCAGTCGTCTCGGTTCGGTTCGGTTGTCTTAATTTGCAATGGAAAATGGCGGTAACTCCGCTGGCCGATTTTAATCAACTTACCATGGGTGGGACTGTGGAAGGGCAGTCGCTGGGGGGCCCAGGGCCATCCGGGCGGACACAGGGCGGCATAGCGACCGGCCAACGCTCCCCACTGCGATATGAAACCCAATCTGCAAGGAGAGAGAAGCGAAAATATTGGTTAATAACGCCATCAATTATGCATTCTGATGATTGCCCGAAAATCAAGACGTGAAAAGGCCCCATTCCGGTAATGCGGGCCCGAACTTAAGAGGCCATTAGGCATTTACCATTTTTGCCGACGGCCAAAAGTTGTTCAGCCTAAGAAAGTTGAAGCATCAAAGTTCGCCGGAGGGAAAAACGATGGAAAATCAAGGAGGCTGGCGACCCTTAACAACCCCATAACTGACAACAGCTGTTAAGAATTTGGCCCACTCAACCCTGCCTGTACAGTATATATATGTATAAATACACACTGTAAAAATATTTACCTACTATTTAAATGTATCAACATTTTCTTAAATGAATTTTCCAAATAATATCAATCTGCAGTTGTAAATTTACAACTTATATACTTATATATCAGGATTTGTATACTTTTTGATTTACATATTTTCAACGAACCAGTTTTACTTGTTTTTTCTCTGTGCAGCTGTGTATGTAACCTTCTTAACTTGCTGGCTTAAAAGCATCTTTATAAGTACATTTTATTTATTTATGCTGCCAAGGCGAAACACTTTTCCTTATAATGTGTTCTATATTCGCATTTAGGAGCGTTAGTTGGATGTGATTTTTCAGTTCTTTTTTTTGCGACTGGTGAAATCGGGGCGAATGTAATTGGCCAAAGTTGCTCATGTCCCACGATTGTGATTGATTCATTTTATTTATCGACTCTTAAGCTTCCCACGCACCCACTGAACTTTGGTGTTAAATGTAAGCCGCACGAAATGCATTCTCACCGTTCTAAAATGCCAATTTGTAGCATATGGTGTGGCATGGAATGGTATTCTATAGTGCCTACCCCTTGAGCTCGTTTTGCTTTCGCATTTCGCTTTCACCGGGCGGTTGGACTAAGCTCTACCCCCTGACAAACTTTGACCCTTTGGGCAGGTGACCCGTGCTTGGACTGTGATTTCTTTTTTTTTCGAGGGTGCAACTGCAACCGAACCTCAGACAGAAAAGCCAGAATGTGTGTGTGTGACATTAACATTTAGTTGACCTCTTTCGCTGCGGCCAAGGGTGCATCAGGTGTGGAAATCAATAGCCAGGTGGGCGATAGCCACAGTCGCTCTCTTTGCAGCGATTCCCACTTCCATTTTCACTTGCCAGCAGTAATGATTTTCAATTAAGTTTACTTTCAGCCCGGACTGGTGAATTATGAGGAGGAGCCTTCAGGGGCTTCCCCAAGTCGCCAGCTCAAATCACTTCTAATGGGCTTCATGTTTACAGCGGCAATTGAGAGAAAGCCGCTTTGGCTTTCGGCTAGTTTCGACCCACCGAGAAGCCAGACCCCAAACAGCCGCAGAAACTCGAAAATAGAAGGAAGTCCTCTCAAGTTACGAGCACGTCGAGAAAAATCTGACTTAGGCATGGAAAAATACTAGAATATGATATGATACAGTAAAAACTACCTATTTTGTGATTTTATAGGTAATTTAGAAGATTAGGAATGATGAATGTATGTTGAATGAATTAGTGTATTAGACTTTACTAAAATATATTTATAATAAGATGGTACAGCCGGAATTAGGAACACCCATATTTCATCCCATTTTCTGGCACAAGATGAAGGCAAATAAAAGGACAAAAGAAATTACCTCAATTACTGGGGCTAATTTGTGCCATGAAGAATCAAAACAAAAGCTTGTAGCTATTTGCTCGGCTAATTACGCAAATCAAGAGCTCGTCGCGGTTAATGAAATAAGTACTGAATAAATTTGCCCACGGCAAACCGCGGACAGCTAGGTATTCATTTCCACGACCATTTGCATTGGTGTCATGCTGCGGCGGAAGCGGACGGCCATGTTTTTAGAAGTGGGTGCGGTGCTTCGGGTCACTCCTGCTCCCATTTTGGACCCTCGTAGACCTCCAATCAGCCCCGGGCTGTCAAATGGGGAGGATATTTAGGGGGGGTTGATGCATTTGTTATTTAGCTTTTAATGAATTGTTTGCGGTTCTCGCTTTGGGCTCCTTTCGCCCCGGCTCACCCATCATAATTCCGCGACTTGGGATCCCTTTGTCCTTGGCATCATAGAGCATGAAGGCATAGAATGGGCTGTGCAATTGAGTTGTTTAACATGGCGTCGAACATCGGTTTCTGGTTGGCTATGAGTTTCGGCTTTGATGTCCCCGAGCCATCCGTGGGGCTTTCTTTGTGTCGAGATCCAAGCGAAAGTTCAAAGTGATGTGAACCGTGTGGCTGGGGTTAAGTTAAGCAACGAGTGGAGTATTAACCAATTCAAATGTTATTACCCGCACTTTTCATACGATTGTCGCATTAGCGAAATTGATTTAAATAAATCTATTTAAATTTGTGTGGCCAACCGATCTGTGAGCCCTAAAACCGCTTAGGAATCGCTCATGCATGAAAGATTTGCACACGCTAATTGGTCCATCCCGTGCGGGATCGCCCCTTCCGAAATTCCGTACTCCCCTTCCGATACCAGGAATTTATGTTACATTGTTGACATTTAACGGTACGGGTTTTCGAGCAGTTTTCGAGGGGTTCTCGAACGGTTTTCGAGGCATACTCGACCTGGCCGCAAAAGTAGGCAAAATATTAAACACTCGAATGGGCAGCGAAGTTTGCTTTTGTCATTAAACGGGATTATTAGCAATAGTCTAGTGCCTGGGGAGCGGCTTAGGCTATGTCCCACTGATCTGAGGCGACTAAACAAAGTAACCGAAAATGGTGACATTTGTGAAGAGCATGATATTGGTTTTTTGCTATTATTTCATCTTTTGTCGATTTGCCACCATGGGAAGCCCCGCCAAATGACACGTGACCGGCGAATCCGAGAGGTTGGGGTGAAGTCAAGCCGCAGACTCAGATTGGATGCATCCGATGGTCTGCAGAATATGTTTTGATTAAATTGCGACCATAGAAGTTCCCACCACAACATCGCGATAAGGAATCAAAGGCATTTCACCACTAAACACTAATCCCCTCAGCGCCGAAAATCAGTTGCAGATGAAGAGATATGTTATGGGATTGGTTAGGTCCTCAATTGCCATTGCGATTGCAATTGGATTGTAATTACTCTATGTATACCTTACTCTGTATGTGTATGTGTGTGTGTAATTATAATGTCATCGTCTGCTTTTTGCGTCATCCTGGGAGAAAAGGACAATGCAGGAGCACCCTTTCCGTTCGCCGTTGCCCATTGTTTCCAGTCCACTCACAAGCATATCGGGTTACACCTCTTCAATGGTTTTTTCCTGCTATCTGGCTGCGCAACTTTTTCGAATCCCCCGCTCGCTCGCCCAACTGAATCGTAATTAAGTACAGGCTGCAGAGAAAGCCCAGCGACTAATTAAAAACGTAAGCGCAACTGTCAAAATAAGCCGAGCTCCGCCGGGAGAAAGTCGGCTCAAACTATTAAACGATCACTCAGCAATGTTGCTGTGCTCATACTCGTATTCATATCCCCCCGGCATTAATCATTCTGGCCGATGATGATCAACTGATAAGCCAGTCACATAGGCAGCCACACGTCAGCTGGGCTAGCGCCAAACAGCAGGAGGCGACACTTTGTCCAGGACGAGGTCCTTAATTGGGGTAACCACGCACGGGCCACAGTCCAGTTGACTGGGACAGTAGCGACCCTCGGCCACAGAACCTGCCCACCAGCCCGACTTTCCTTATCGAGACGATCAGCGACGCGGGCACGCGTAAATGAAATGAAAATGATCGTTATTAAAAAGTTCGAGGACTAAAACGTCTGGGGGAGTCCCCCTCCCATTCTCTCGTAAAATAAAAGTGCAACTTATAAATTCTCTTGGTTGTTTTTTTTTTTTTTTAATTCAACACATGCGTTAATCGAGCTGCCTGGAAATTCGATCGCTGACTCAAAAAGCCGGCTAAGTGGGGTTAATATGCCAGCGTTTATGATATGAATGAAATGAATAAAAAACGCATTTGCACTGAGACAAATTTAAATTGAATCAATGGAATATGTTGCAAGAGAAATAAGCTCTTTAATGAATAGTACCTAAATAAATATAGATTTATGTAGGTGTACATTTTTCGAGTGCTATTTTTCACAATTAAATTTTACAAAATCCGTTAATATTAGCTCGGACTTGTTTATTTCCAGTGCACATTGTGTATCAATAAGTTGCATTCGCACAACAAACAGCTGTAGAAACGTACCAGTTTTTGTGGGTCAGCTTGGAGGGACTGAGGGTTCATTCATTCGAAAGGACCACGTTTTGCATACGATACTGGAGCATTGTCAGTCCGTCAATCAGCCGGACAGTCGGTTACATTCATTCCCGAAGCGGTGCATTAAATTTCATCTAACAAATGTTATGTAACTCGATAGTCTGGCCAAATTGCAGGGCAAAAATGGTTTAGACCTTTTCTGCATATATTCGAGGTCAGCTAGCGTCCAGTGCAACTAAAAACGGTTCCATTGGATTTGCTTTATCTGTCTGGCATCTGGAATTTGGAATCGTTAGATTCTCGGAGCACAATGGCATGGTACTTTAGCCATTTGCATCTTCACCCACTTAATGTCTCGTGTAACGTTTGCCCAACAATTTTCGGTCTTATCGACCATCTCCCGGCTACCATCTCAGTCCGTCTCCATCCCATTTCTCCTCTTTGTGCACTTCCTGCGAAGAGATTTGTGTCACCTTGCCTTGTCTTCCCCTAGGACGATTATACAAAATTGGCCCAACCCGAGGGCGAACAAGTGGAATGGCAGCCTCTTTGGGTTTTGGGCTCATTGAGGCAAGGCTTGACTTTTTGGTTTCAGTTCGCCGGCGAACGTCCTAATCTGGGTCGCCTACACTGAGCAATAAATGGGTATGGTACTTAAGACGAGTGATTTTTATTATTACAAAAAAAGGTATTCAATGGGAAATCCTTGGGCATATGAAATTATACTCATTTAATTTCAGTAATTATAGGGTTAAAATTTGAATGAAATTTTAGTTCGAGTTTGTATTTTTTTAAAATATCTTGCGGATCAAAATTAGGCGGAATAGCTGAATATCGTCAGAAGTAACTAATTATATATGACAGATGGATGGACTAAATTTTTGCAGATTAAATTGTTAAAATGAATTGAAGTAAAATGTTGACACTAAGATTTTTAAATTTGGCGACTTCATATTTACAAGATTAATCACATTTGAAATGGGAGGGCTATTTTTGACTAGAGCAAGTCTGGAATGTTTTTTAATTACCTGGACAACATGGCCGCATCCTGTGGACCGCCGGCTCCTGGTTGCGGCAACTGCGGGATCGGAGTGATAAGTCCGGCGGCGCCGTTCTTCTTGGCCGGCTCACTGCGACTCAGGATGCTGGAGATGGAGAAGCTGGTGAATCCGTTGGAGCCGGTGGTGCTCTTGCCGCCGCCGCCCCCGCTGCTCCCGTTGCTGTCGTTGCTGTTGTTGCTCAGGTTGGCCGCTGCCACCGCTGCTGCTGCCGCCGCTGCGGCCGCCGAGGCGCAAGTGTTGTTGTGATTGAGGGCCTTACTGTTGTTGTTGTTCAGACTGTGTCCTTGCACCTCATCGCCGCCATTCCGCTCCGGACTCTTCATTGGCGGACTAAGGCGCTCGACATGCGACTGCTGGTGTTGCTGCTGCACCTGCAACTGTTGCTGCTGCTGCTGGCCGGTGGGCGTGAGTGCGTGCTGCAGCAGGGCGGGATGTGTGGCCCCGTGGGCGGGATGCAAGTGGCCAAAGGTGTGGAGCGCGTGATGCAGCGCCACCGGATGGCTGCCCAGGCTGCTCAGATGGTGCTGCAGATGATGGTGCAACACCGCCGGCGGCACAGCGCCTCCGCTGGGACTGTGATGGAAGTGATTGCCGCCCGAGGCGGACGTTGTGGGCGTGCCGGCGGCCGTGTTGGGCGTATTGGAGCGATGGGTAGGCGTGGCCGGGGGCGAACTGCCGTCGGCGGAACGGGCCGGCGAGCGGGCCAGCAGCGGACTGTCGCGGGCAGCGGCGCCCAAAGGACTCGGCTCCGGACTGGACACCACACTGATGTCAACTTCGGCCTCGGAGGAAGACATAGCTTGAGATTTTTGCTTAGATTTGCAGTTTAAACGTTTAATTCAGCACTTTTGTTCTTCAACTTGCACTTGTGTGTGTGTTTTTTTTTTTTTGTTTTATATATATTTGTTAGGAAAATAAAGAATTTTCCAAACCTTGTACACTTCAGTCGTGCCACGAAAAACTCGTTAAGGGAAAACGCCGAGCGCTACCGTTGGGAGAAACACGTCTGCACCGTTTGATCAACGTTTCGCATTTGAATTTAAATGCGGCTGTTAACAGACGCAGTCCTGAGTTCTGTGTTCTGAGTCCTTCGTCCTTTCTGTCTCTGTATGTATGCGAGTGCTTGTGTGTGTCTGCGTGTGTGTGTGTGCTTGTGTTTGTGTGTGGCAAAGCGATCGTTTAGTGTTTTTATTGTTTCAGTCTCTGGATTTTTAACCCCCGGTCTCGTGTCCGGAGAGCGTGGAACTGAAACTGAGACTGAGGTGGTTGGCTGGCAGCCCTGCAAATTCTTTTGGTCTTTGCGCTAAATGGTTTTCCGCACTCACACACACACTTGCGTATTTGCTACCCCTCCTGGGAGGGTGTGTCCCACTCTCTCTCTATCGCTCTCGCTGTCCCTCTCTTTCACCGCCTGGTGGCCCACCCCTTCTGCCGCTCTTTTTCATTCCATTTGCAGTTCGGAATTTCTTTTCGTTTATTTCGACAATTGCACTGCAACCGCATCGACAGACACTTTTCGCATTTTCCTCCTTTACTATTTTTTCTCTGCGGTGCTGGTGGAGTGCGCTTTGGTTTTCCTACCCCCCGAATGGGAAACACTTGGCATTTGGAACGCGTCTAAAGTGGGGGCGCACTCGGCTCGACTCGAATCGCTTCGCTCGGCTGGTGTCTATTGAAATGCCAATATAAAATCAATCAATTGCCACCTAACAGGGGTCAAGTGTTGCTCTGTGGCGCCATTGAAATTTCCCAGCCAGCCAGATGCAAACTTTTTCGACCAGAAAAGTGTGTGCCGAAAATGCACCAGTCGATTGCAACCTTGCGGTTAGCAGATTGAGCGGTGAAAGTTTCAACAAATGGGGTTCGGTGATATAGATAAATCATTGAATTGCTAAAATATCGAAAGAAATAAACAAGCAACTTATAAATTATGCAAAGAAAAGTAAAAGAGGTTTTGTGGGTGTTATCAAATGTATAAAATATCAAATGTATTTATTATGTTTGATAACGAAATGGTGAAGAACAACGTTAATCAAAAACGATATTATCAAAAATACGAGGATAGAAGGTATCCTTAAGAAATTAAGTGAAAGATTTTCAACAATTATATTTAAATAATTAAAAATATGTAAGCAATTTCCCAACGTATTAAGTTATATTTAGTATCGTTCATGTCATTGTAATGCATTCCCGTTTCTTCTTTTATTTGGAATCTCTGAGCTTTCTACCTTATAGCATGTTTCATTCCACAGCGTTCCGTTCCCCAAAGAGAAAACCTCCCCCAAAAAGCGAACAGGCGGCCATTTTTGCGAAGGAGCTCTGCAAACTTTGCAGAAAAAGAGCGGGTGAGAGCAAGAAAAAGTTAGAGAGAGAGAGAATGAGAGAGAGGGCAAATTGAATTTTTAAATGCTTTCGCTTTTTATGAGACAACCACGAGGCATTCAAAGAGTGTTGCAAACGATTTGCTCAAAACAAAACAAACATTATGCGAGTCAATTACCCGTCGAAAGAGAGAGACGGCGAGACCGGAGAGAGCACTCTCTTTGGGGGCGTGGCCAGTGGAGGGCCAATGGGGTGACAGCTCCTCGAAATGTCGGAGAACGCTTTTCAGCGACGGGAAAAGCGAGCATAAAAAACACAACCAAACAAATGGGTAACAAACATTTGCAGCTCAGACAGCGACGCCGAAATATGCGTAGAAATTCATGCGCAATTACATTTATCCTGTTTAGAAGATTGCTTTTGCCAAAGTGCGTCTCCACGTGCTGAGGGCAAGGCGCCACCCTTGCACCCGCCCAGCACCCCCATCTGCCACCCACCACCTCCCATTTCCCCTTGGAGGAGCTGTGCATGTGTGTGTGTGTGTGTGTTGACGGAGCCATCACCTGCGTCCGTAACACATTTTTCCGTAATTTCCCTCTGTGCATTGCTTGTTTTTGATTCGTTTTCGTGTAAGACTTTAGAGTGGGATTGGGGGTGTATAAAAAATAAATCCAATGGGGGACGGGGCTTTTCCGGGAAACAATGGAGTGGGGAATTGGAAGAATTCCGGCCACCTCGACGGTTTCAGAAATAGTGACACTTAGGTGGTGCCCCATTTCCATTTCAATCTCAATTCACAAATGGAAATTGCGTTCACTCAGCACCTTCAGATGATTTCATTTGTGTTTCGCTCTGTTCTCGAGGAAATTTCAACTCGGATTTGATTGCGCTCATTTGGGAAAATTGGAAATGCCATCAAAGAGGTTAACTAAAGGTTACACTGAAAAGTAAAGATCTTAAGGCTTTTAAGGATCACTTAAAAATATTATATATTTTAAAAAGTCTGTTGTACATTATATCGAATTAGAAGAATTAAGAGAAATGTGGTAGCTTAAGTAAAACTGAAAGAAAAAAACAGGCACATTATTATAGGAATCTGTGATAATTCAAATACATACCGTAGGAGATCCTTTTGCCTGTGCAGTTTAAAGGATGGACTGAGAAGGAAACTCCCATTAATCTCAATGCCTGACCGCTGGCCAAGGCAAGCCACAAAAATTTGGAAAAGCTCCTTTGCTTGGGAACATTTAAAAGAAATAACAAACTGTTCAACTGTCGGACAAAACGATTTCTACAACAAATTGCACTGCAATAAAAGAGCTAAAGCTGCAATGGAAAGAGATGGACACAGGGGTAGAAAGAGAGAGAGAGAGAGAGAGAGAAGGAGAAAGACAGGAGCCTCTGGCACACACTGCCTGTTTGTGTGTGTGAGCGAAAGGAGATGACATGAGAGGGTGGCTGAGAAGGAGGTCTAATTGACGTACGAGCAAAGTGGGAGTTGCAATTTTCATTGACTCCACTTTAGGATGCACACACACATAGAAACACACACACACACAGACAGACAGACACTCAGCAAAGTTTGCAATGCGAAAGAGAGGGGAATAGGGGCAGTGATAGAGAGGGCAAGCAAGCTGGGCTTAGCTTGCTCGACTTAACTGCAATTAATTTGGCAATTGAAGGTAGTCGAACAAAAACTAACATTATTCCTGCTAAATACCCGAGACACACTCCATTTCAATTTCGGAATTTTCCGAATTTCGATTTTCCAACTCACACACACAAACACATTAGGCAAATGGAGAAGGCTCTTGTCCATCCGTCTGTTGTAGAATTTTGTATAATAGGCAGAAAGCATGGTAAAACAATAAACGTGCAGAACGTGAAATGGAATGGTTAAAAGCAAATGGAGTTGTAGTTCCCGTCCGTGGGCAGAAGCCTCCATAAATATGGATCCTGGCATAGCAAAGTTGGGCTGACCAGACCACCCATCACATCATTATCATCGTTTCGGCTATTTGCGGCTATTAGTCAGCCAAATTTGTGTGACGCGCTTTCCTTCGCTTTTGGGGGCTTGGCTTTTGTCTTCTTTCAGAATGCAAACAATGGCGGGAATGAATGTATAAAGGACCACACGCAAACCCCTCCAAACCCATCGATCCACCCTCGCACACCCCCAATTTCCACCGAAAAGCAACCCATCCAACCCCACAGTGCTCGTAAATAACGCTTTAGACTTTGATTTAAATAAATTGTATTGCGAAAGGTAATATTTTATGATTTCAACAGTTGAACAGTTTTCGTTTTCGTTTCCGTTTATGTCCCGATTTCCTTGTGCGTTACTTATGTGTGTTACCAAAATTCCCACTTCTTCCTCCTTTTCCATATATCCTTTTTGCTCCTGCAGATTGAGTGCCTTTCTGGAGAGTATAAATATAAGAATGTTGCACCGAGAGGGTTAGGAATTCGCATTAAATTTGTCGGCTTAACAAAGGGAGATAAAATGTATGTTTGAAATCTCAAACAATAAAATATACTCAAAAAAAAAAAAAACAAGCACAATAGATTCCTCTTTGTTTGCTTGTAATTTTATTGGTAGCAATATCAAGTAACTTGCCATAAATGTATTTAACTCGTTTAATTACTTTAACTATAATATGCATTTTTTGGCTATGTAAAATAATGAATTGATGCCAATATCCGATATAATAATGTTATCAATTTATATGATAAGCTAGTCAGTTAGAGTAAAACTAAGTACCGCATAAAATGAAAATGTATTACAAAATTTCCCGCCGACTTTGCCTCAAGTTACTAATTAAACCGGCAAGTGCGGTCCACAATGGCTGAAAGCATTTACGTTTTAATTTTAAACAATAATTTTGTATTATTCACAATCAAGCAAACGCCATCGAGAAGGGCGAACACAGAGGCACACAGGCACCGCCAACCGTATAAAATTACCAATTTGCAGAAGCAATCGGATCGAAGGGACGGGAGTGGGGGAACTTGCAGTTAGCATCCCCACAGATGCGAAATGCCGACCAAATGTGGATAGGGATGTGGATGGGGATGAGGAAGATACAGTTGGAGTGGCCGAGCGAAGGATACAACGAGCCAGTTACGATTGTCGGGTAAACTGAGTCCTTTTGCCGGCCCTATCCTCAATCCCCCGGTAAAATCAATGGCCTAGAAGGAACAACGGTTTTGGCCAATGAATTTGATACGTCTATGTGGCCAGCGCAGCGTTGCAAAATTGACAGCTAAATTATTGGTTTAATTTGTTCAGGAGTGAGGGGGGGGGGGGCAATAAAAGAACAAAGCAAGTTGTAATGAGATACAGCGAGCATATATCTCTTGCAATCAAACAGGACCTTAATCAGTGAGTATTAGCATTTCATTAAAGAATTATTGGGAACTATGGAAATGGTTTAGAATGACCACCTCCCATTGTAATATCACGCATACGCAACGTACTCCTCTCAAATTAGCATAAAAACAAGATGGCTTGACAGCTCACCCTATCAAATTTTAGACAGTAGGTGATCGCTGTGAATGGAAGAACCCTTGTTTCTAGCGATCAGCACCCTTTGTGATTTCCCAACTGAATAATTTGCCGGCAAAAGGATCGCAGAGGACCCCGATCCACTTGAAAGACGATCGCGGATTAATGCGATTAACTTACAGTTGATTTCAGCGCAAGAACAAACAGCATAATGCGGAACCCTCTGAATGGGCAGATCGTGAATGAAAAGTAAAAGTTTCGCATTAAACGATAGCCTGGCTGTGTCGGCGGCCAAAACAAAGGCGTCGGCAAACATACATACGTGGAAATCGCGCTAAAGTCCTTAATTTCGCTAGGATGCGCACGCACAACAGCCACTCGAACAACAGACAAACCGCCGACGGTACAAAAGGGCCAAATGGAGGCTGAGTCTTAATTATTTTATAAGACGCGACCAACTCAGCGGGCGGTGGACCGCCCTGGGTTTGCGATTCCACATGTCCTGGCTAAAACAAGCAGTCCTTGCGCGCTCTGCGGTCGCCGTCTTGCAGCTCAATTGGCCCACAAAGGCGGGCCACCACTCCCCTTCCCACACAACACAGTGAATCCTCGCTGCCACTCACTCCAACTGTGGTCCGTGGTCAAAGCGAAATATCAATTTGTCGCCACATCATAAAAAGCAGTGCAATAAAATTAACTCCCCCCACGCAAATATGTACGTACACCCCAACGCAGGGGATGCCGCCCGTCTATCTCTCTGCCAAATCCCACATTCAATTTCGCACTGCTTTGTGCGCAAAATCCCCAAAGGAATCAGCACGGAGTCCTGGGTGCACTGAGAAAAAGGAGGCACTCTATAAAGTTAGTTCAAAAAACACAATACAAGTTAAATATTATGTAAATTATGATGGTACAAGAAGAGGACCATAATATTACTTTAGTACTTTATCTTTGAAAGCAATTTAAACACCTGTTTCGAGTATATAGTAAGATACTTCAGTTGAAAGAATAAACATTTAATTTGTGTCACACTTATTCATAGTTTCTCTCAGTGCATCAGACAAAGCCCCAACCGAAGAGCAAAACAACAAAGAAGAGCAAACACAAGACGGCAGCAGCACACACAAAAAAAGAACAAAGATAAAACGAGAATCACATCGTAAATGGCAAATGCAATTCGCGTATTTTATGACGCGCAGTTTTGATGGCGCAAAAGTGCTACCCATCTATAGAGCCACCTCCATGATGGCCAAGTCTGCAACCCCCTTTCCAGACCAAGAAACAATGGAGTTGGTGGTCGAGAATGATAGTGATGTCGGTGGCTTTGTGCGCGTATGGTTGGCCCAAAGTGGGCTGAACAATAATGAGAGACAAGCAAAATAATAAAATAAATAACGAAGAACAATTCAATTATTTTTCGGGGCGATGTTAAAAGCCAGCGCAATTGCGGCACAAAGGGCGGTGGCTCAAACATTGCTCGCCGTCTTGGCTAATGATGATGCATTATGGCTGGATTTGCGCCGGGTTATTGCCACAATGCCACTCTCGAAGCCAAAAAGCTCGTTCCCATTGAACTAGACAAGCATCGACGGGCTTATGTTAATACAGCTGATAGACAAGAGAGCCCTAAACTAGAATTCAATTTCAGGCGAAATCTCATTCCCCCAAGGATTCCGGATAAACTTTGGGCTTCAATCGCAGATGTAAACCAATGGAGCACCAAAAATACAGGCTAATTAGCTTACCATGGGACCTTTAAAAAAATATATTTGACAGAAAAGGATTTTAGGGACGTGCAACAAATACAACAAAGTATTTAAAAGGTAAAGTAAGCAGCACTTAAAAACATATTTTATGTTATTAGAAATGAAGTCAATTGGGAATCTATAATCTGTGAATTAAGTAAGTACGGTTAATAGCGATTTTTCTACCAAAAACGGTATCGTTTATTTGTAATCTTTAAAATAACTACCACAAGATATGATAATCAATTCAACCCCTAACACTTCGAAACACCAAATATTTACATCGCCTCTTTATTGCGAATTTATTGTACTAATGATCCTGTTTCCCATATGAATGCAATGCTAGCAAATCCCGATGGCCACCCTGCATCAATTATCTGTGCGAATCTGGCGAGCCGGGCGCAGCTGGAGGCCACCGGGTTTCCATATCAAATATAGAAAATATGGCCCGGTTTTAATTGAGATCGGATCGGTCCAAACAAAAGGCGATGCGCTGCATGTAAATGCAATTTAATTGTAATCCAATTTGTTGCCAACGCAACGTGCAGCCAAACGAGAAACAGTAGCGGTGATATACCTGGGATAACGGCGTTAGATCGGCTTAAGATATGCGCGATTGCTACTGCCGCTACTGCACCCTTCCCTTACCATCCCATCCCTCTTCCATTTTCCACATTTCACATCCCGATTTTCCCTGGGCTTCCCGCAGTTTCCCTACTCTTTCCTGGCCCAACCACATTTGCATCGCAGGCACTTACACAAAGGAATTATTACTGCAATTAAAATGGTCAAGGAATGGGACTCGACTTGGTGCTCCTGAGTCGTTCGGCGCCAGTCTGAGCCCAATTCGTCCAGATTCCAGCAATTATGTGCTCAACTTTAGTTAGCTGCAGATGGTTATAGCCAGATATAGTCGCAAATAGTCGGGGTCTCCCCGGCGAAAAGTGCAATTAGGGGCGTGCTGCCTGTTGGCCAAACAAATGCTGTTCACTTCGAGGACTTCGAGGATCGCAAAGGAATAAAAAATCAAATGAATATGTTTATGAAAATGAACCCTAGTAGCGACCCGATCCGTGAGATTTTTATCAATCATCTACCTCCACGATTTGTAATCAGGCGTAAAATTAAGGGCAAACAGGAGCACATCCAAGTGGTTGAAAGCCTCACGTCACGTGCGCGCACTCCGAGTGCAAAGGATACAGGATACACTCAAAAGAATTACTTACATATAAACGCAGAATGTAAACAACAACATGAAATAATTACACAATAAGCAGTTATGATGATAAACTCCATGTTATGTTACTTTAAGTTCCCAAGCCTGCTGTTTTTATACGTCCTAAGATATATTGATTGGTTAATTTGTGCCAGAATTTCTCTCAGTGCAGCTGGGCTAAATAAATAGTTGTAACAAGGCATTTACTCACTTTATGGTTTCTGACAGCCCGTGATTCCAGCTATTTGCCTCACATGCAAATAGTCACATGTAGCTCTGTTGCCATTAAAGCGAGAACCCCGATCCGGAAGCTAGTTTCACTGGGCTCACGTTCACCCCTTGCCAGGACCTCGTCCTCGAAGTACAACCCACCCCCCTCCCCCTATCCTCGAGCTGTTAATAAAGTTGCTCAAGTGTAGTCGAGTGGCATATGTTCGGGAGGGAAGTCGAAAGGTTTTTTGGGTGAAGCTTGAGAGTGCGTGCGTGTCTGGCTTTTGTTACGTCACACAGGATTAGGCATAATGAAGTGTTTTAATGCGTTTAGGCACACAAACACAAACACAGGAAGAGGAACGCAGGAACCCAGGATTCCACTAACACGGCAAATGGATGAAATAGCCGGGTTGTAATTAAATTGTAAACATTTACGGCTTGATATACTTCAATTATAATAAGCGAGTGTTTTTTGCACGGGAGTGGTGATAAATGTTATATCGGTTTATTTTCAGATAAATATAATTACTTAATCAAGTATTTACAGATATTAACTTTATGTACATTTATAAAATTAATTCAATAATCACATGTAGCCTATAAAGGGCAGAAAGAGAAATGAATAGCAGATAAATTAATTTTAAGTTGAAATCTATAGTTATGGCAATAAGAACACTTAATAGATAAGTTAATATATGTTTGTCATCTTGTATACTATTACATTATCCTGATATCCCTTCATTACGTATTACTAACTTTTGTTAACTTTGTCCTTTTTTCCTGCGAGTTTTCCAATTGTTTTCCCGTGTGTTATTCTTTTTTACACCTTAATGCATTTGAAACTTGATTTCATTTATTTTCGGACACACTCGTTTTGAATTGTGGCCCGGTGAGAGGAACGGGGTTGAGGAAAAAACCATTAAAGAAATTACATTTTGCTGCCGGCAGCTCCTGTCCGCAGGATGGATAGATGGATAGCTGGATGTATGGATGGGTGGATGGATGGATGAGGGCCCAGGGTGTTGGGATCGAAGCAGAATTATGTGCCGCTGGAGCGCAGGGCGGATGGGGTAAATGCAATCGCATTGATGTTTAAAAAGCGACGACTATGGCGCTTAAATGTCTGGAAATGGGCGTTTACATACGGTCGCTTCTGTGTGTGTGGGCGTTGGGAGGTGGGTTGGTTGTTGTAGGGTGGGCGTGGCTGGGCAGGCGCTCTTTTTGTGGGCTAAAAACATCAAACATCAAAGTGATTGAATTGTTGCGATTGCTTTGAAAATCAAAAAAGGCGTCGAAGGAATGGGACGATTATTTGCGACGAGAGGACCAGACAAACCATTTTCACATGTAAATTAAATTAAAATTGCCAACGTTTGTAGCTAAATATGGTGGAAATGAGTGGAGTTTTAGTGCTTTGATTACGCCCCTCTTAAAAAAAAAATTAAATTTCTAAGGATGTAGGTATCAATATCCTTAAAATCACTGTTAAACAATAAAAATAAGTTTTTTCGACGTTATCTATACTCCTAATGCAAACAGAAATTATCGTTGAAAAGTTTGAAGGAATATATTTTAAAATTCTAGAAAGTTACGATTTAGCATCCAGATTTATGTGGCGCCTACGCTGTGTAAGTTTCAAAAAGCTCATTTTTTAGAAAAAATGTTTTGATTTTTTTTTAAGTTTATTATTAATCTTGTAAACTTCCATTGATATGACAAACGTAAATGCGATCTGTCTTGTTATTAATTTATTTTTTATTATTATTCTGAGGTTGATCAAATGGTTATGTTACTTATTTGTCGTTTGGAATATCTTTTTGCGACTACCGCCCGGCTTAAGTGGCAAATGCATTTTAGCTATTTGCAAGCGACGCATACATCGATTGCACATACATAACTCTCCATTGCAATAAATACAAATTAACCGGGTCGAGAGAAGAAGAAGCTCCATTGGCAGCCAGCGAGTGCAAGCCCACTTTTCTGCTTGTTTACCAACAATTGCCATTAAAATTTAAACCACAGCAATTATTATTAATGGTCGAGCCAGATCTCTTTATAAATGTATTCAAATTGGCGCAATAATAAGAGAATGGATTCTGCGGCAGTTGTTCCAGCTATAATGGCAAAAATCAATGGCAGTAATTTTAACGCCATTTTAATGCGTAATGTTATAGAAGTCGTTGTGAAAATTCCAAAAATACTTGGAGTGGAGATACTCTGAATAACAGGGAGTGCAAATTATAAATACCAGTATTTATAATAATTTTTAAAATTATTATTTGTTAAAAATGGTGGCTATTAGGCATATGAATCAAATATCGAAGTAGGAACGAAACTGAAGACACTGTATAGAGAATCCTATTGTACTTTTTTATGGAAGGGGCAGGTGTGACGAAGATTCCCCCAACGGAAGACAGTTCTCACGCCTATTGTGCAATTTTTTGTCCTTGCCACTTTCTTAATTAGCTAGCGAACATCTCGAATTTCCAAAATCTCAAAAGTGTTAAAAAAGGAGCATCGGAACAGGGCGGCAAATTGCAAGGCGAGATGAAGATGGCGTAGGATATGGAGTGGTGATGCGACTGATACGAATCACATTATCCAGATTTGCATCAGGATTACGCGTTGCCCCGAACAGGAGCACTCGGCACCTCTAGGCACCTCGTCGCATCCTAAGCCCCGGCATTGTGACAATTGTCACAAATCAAGATCCTGCCAATCTGGGCCAGCAGCACTCGAGATGGTAACAAAGACCTAAGCAGATTTGTGCTAATATGACGGCATCTGTTTGACAATGAAAGTGAGAGAGAGAGCGAGTTGGAAGGAAAAGAGACGGCGAGGTGCGTGTGAATGTCGGCAACGCCTACAGAGAATCCCCGAATCTTCGCATCCTGGCCAAATCCTTCGCGAGCGGCACACGAGCACGGTGCCTCAAGTGCTCAAGTGTTTGTTTAAATTATGCAAATCTGCGCAAATCCTGCGGGCGGGCTGGCCATCGGACAAATAGCGATACCCATCCCGGATTCGAACTGGTCTGGATTCTCGCAGACAAAGCGACGTGCACTTTTAATTGGTAAAAGTAGTCCAACTGTCTGGGAATTAGTGCACGGCCATGGATTTTCTAAGCGTGCTCGGGGAGTTCCTGGAAATCCCTGCTATACACACACACACACACACACTTTTCGGAACCCCTTGCCAATCTGTCCGTAATTACTTAGCGCTGCCTTTTAACGGAGCCCACGACCACATGACCCCAGTGCCGAGGCCCCAACTCATAAACAAGTTAACGACCAGGTACACTGAGAGAAAGAAGTGCTACACATTATTAGTTCAAGCTCAAGAATCAAATTAAAAGAAAGGTATACATTCTTCTTAAAGGAGATATTAGTTAACTTGAATTTTATATTTAAAAAAAAGTAATAACGTATTCATTTGTATATGGATCTCAAAAATAGTTTTGTTTTGTCTAAAAAAAAGTCTTTTTGAGTTTTTGTTACAATATTATAGTTATTACCCATTTTTTCAAGTGTTTTTTTCGGGAATGGTTAAATGGAATGCGAAGAAGGACGAGTGGGCTGGTAGCCACTTGGAGCGCGTAATTTGCGCCAAATTACAGATGAAAAGCAGCGAAAATTGTAAATGGCGGGGGAGCGAGCTGAGGAGTTGGGTGGCATAGCGCCACCCCTGGCAGGGGATGCGAAATGGGGGAGGCGAGCGAAATTGCAAACATGGGAATTGACTAATTGCGGGAAAGCAAGAGAGTCGAGCGCCATTGGTGGATATGGGCTTGGATTCGGGAATGGAAATGGAAATGGGAACGGACAAGGAGCGAGATGTGTGGGCGTTTTGGAATCCGTCAGATGTTTTGCCAACTTCAGACCAAATATGCAAAAATATTTGAGGACACGCATGTATCTATCGTTATTGTTTCGGCATACCAAGCCGAACGCGGCGGCATCTAGCTGGATACAAAAGTATCTAGATCGGGCATTGTAGCCGGGAAAAGACAAAACCAAACCCTCCTCGAGAAGGGAGAGAATCCAAAGCCTGGGCAACTGAGCCGCTTTCGGGCATTTAGTGGATTAACGAGCGGCGAACAAAACGCATGTAGTGCAAATAGTTGGTTGGTTCGCCGGGTAAGAGGCTCATTACCATTGTGCGGCGTGTGCAGTACGTGGTAAATATTTTGCTACACTTTCCATTATCCATCGCCGGCCTCATTCCACCGTGGACAATGCACAAAGGACACGGCAGGAGAAGAAGATGGACTTCTGAGGGGTATGCGGCTTCTAAGGGATATGAGGCGGTGGTTTCTAATATAATCAGAGCAGCACATGTGAAGAGGTGATCAGAAGATACGTGCTTATCTCTGATCTTCAAGGCATGTTCGTCTGCAAGGATTAAGAGAGCGATATATAAAAGAACACTTTTAAATGTAAAACTAATAAACAGAGAAAAGAAGTTAAAGTTTTTTTGATCATCACATTTTTAATATTAATAGATCTTTGATCGTATTTAATAGACTTTTTCAAGTTATTTGAAATGAATTATAATATTTGAAAAAATGAAATTGAATATCGCGCCACATAATTATCGATAGCCAACCTCAAGTACTGTGTGGCCAGCTTCCTGTGTATTTTGAGCTTTAAGCAGAGCTGGTTACACCCTGCTGTCAAGTTTGTTTTCACTTTTTTTACGAAAAGTTCTGCCGGCTTACCGTCAAATTCTGACTTAATATAAGCCTTATATAAACGTTATCTATTAGAACAAGATGTCTTTCGTAGCACGCTCACTGATTCGCAATGTAAGTTGGTCGAACGACCCAGAGTTGTTCGAAAACATGCCGCGGCGATTACGTAATTGGCTGAAACCGCGTTCTAATGCTGAATCTTATATATTATGCATTTTAGGTGCCGCTGATGGGCAAGGCCATCCTGAGTCAGCAGAAACAGATTGCCGCCCGCCTCCTGCATCAAAGTGAGTTAAGATCCCCAACATTAAAGCCCTATAAACAGATAGATTCCACGATTCGTTGGGATCTGGGCAGAAAGCCAATTTCAAAGTTTTGTATAATATTTAGCCTAAACATGTTTCTTAATCCCTTTTAGCCGCTCCCCTTGCGGCAGTCCGCGTCCAGCAACCTGCTCCCGATTTCAAGGGTCTGGCTGTGGTGGACAACAGCTTCCAGGAGGTTAAGCTGGAAGACTACAGGGGCAAGTACCTGGTGCTCTTCTTCTACCCACTAGATTTGTGAGTAAACTGAACTTTGCATTGAACTATTTCCTTATCTGCGATCCCATTTGCAGCACATTCGTTTGCCCCACCGAAATTGTTGCATTTAGCGAGAGGATCAAGGAGTTCCATGACATTAACACCGAGGTTCTGGGCGTTTCCGTGGACTCCCACTTCAGCCATCTCACCTGGTGCAATGTCGACCGCAAGAACGGCGGAGTGGGCCAGCTGAAGTACCCGCTCCTCTCCGATTTGACCAAGAAGATCTCTGCCGACTACGATGTGTTGCTGGACAAGGAGGGCATCTCGCTGCGCGGCACCTTCATCATTGACCCCAATGGCATCCTGCGCCAGTACTCCATTAATGATTTGCCCGTGGGCCGATCCGTCGACGAGGTTCTGCGCCTGATCAAAGCCTTCCAGTTCGTCGAGCAGCACGGAGAAGTCTGCCCGGCCAACTGGAATCCCAACTCGAATCCGGCTACCATTAAGCCCGATGTGGAGGAGTCCAAGAAGTACTTCAGCAAGCACGGCTAGAGGATCATCTGATTATTTCTTAAACACCCTAAACATTCACTACACCAAAAGACTCGCAAAATAAAGAGGATAAAGATTGGAATTTTCTGTATAACAATTTAAAAACAAAAACCCTAGGCATCGCACTAACTAATTATGCCTAATAAATCGATCTTACAGATGTGGGAATTAAGCATTTCTTTTGTGAGAATCAGCTTCACATACTAATTACTATGCTTAATTGCTATTAAAACTGCCGATTTAGTGGTTTTATCGTTTTATCCGTCCTTTATTTGAAGCATCGTAAATACAAATTAGTTTTGTAGATTTGACTCGGTTATCTTTTATGGTGAAAGCGAATATGTGGTCCGGGATTAAAATTACGTTCATAATTGATTGCAGGGACAGTCTCACAGGGTCGAGCACTATCGTTGGAGCAGCTGAGTGTTCTCAGGATCGATCTTATGAAGTCCAAAAGCTCAAGCGGATGGCGGTGGAGGTGGCGGCGGCTGCGACAGGCTCAAGGCTGGTGGCGGCGGTGCGCAGGGCGGAGGTGGAGGCGGCGCATAGCCGCCGCCCCAGCCACTGTAAGCGCCACCACCCCACGGCGGCATGGGCGGGGCACTGGTGCCGGGTGGCGGCGGGATTAGCGGTGGCAAGGTGCCCGGTATAGGTGGATTCAGCGGTTCTGTTGCCGGCGGCGGAGGCTGCGGTGCGCTCATCCACGGCATCAGCGGCGGCGGCATCGGAGGCGGTGCTTGAGTGCCCGGCGGTGCCGGCACATAGGCCGCCATTGCGTGCTCCATGCCAAGGCTCATGCCGTGATCCATCGCTGCCAAACCGTGACCGTGCTGGTCCAATCCCATACCGTGCTCCATGCCCATGCCGTGTTCGTGCGCCGCCGCTCCCCATCCGCCCAGGTCGCGCTGGTGATCTCGCGACGAGGAGCTCGGTGGCGACTGGATGGCCTGCATCTGGGAGGGCTTCTTGTCAAAAATGCTATAGCTGGCCCGGTGCAACTGCGGTCCATTACTGGCCGGCGGATCGGTCTTAGCAGAAGCGGATGGCGGCGGTGGTCCTTCTCCCAATTCGGCCATCAAACTCATATACTCCTCGTCAATCTTAGCCTGGGAATCTTCGCAGGCCATGCCGGGTACTCCGGATCCTGGACGCTTGTTGCGGCAATCCTTGGTCAAATGACCGGTACCGCCACATGAGGTGCACACTATGGTGTTCGTGATGATCGGCTTATCCGGACATTGCCAGGACTTGTGATCCGTTGAGCCGCACGTACAGCGTTGGATATCGTTCTCTCGAAGTGTTCCATTCAGCTGAGCCAGTTCTCGCAACTGCATTCTGCGGAGATCATTATGGCCCTCGGGCACTTCGATACCCTGACGGATGACGTCTTTGATTTTGTCCACTGCCTTGCGCACCGCCTCTGGATTGGGGGCGGTAATGAAAGCATGCAGTGGTTCATCCTCGCCCGGCAACGGTTGGCCATCCTTTCGGCCCACTTTGCCCTCCTTCACCGATCCCTTGCCGCGAATTATGATCTTGGCGCCCGTATCCTTCTCCATAGCCTTGAGCGTGTTGCCTCGCGGCCCGATGAGCAGGCCCACAAAATTGATGTCAGGGTGCTGCTCCTGTGGAATCAGCACTTTGTCGCTGACACGAGTGACTGGCGGTCTAAAGAAACAATAATTCAATTAGACGTGGTCCCAAACAATGCCAACGGCGAACTATAAACAGCACTTACTTGTAATCCGCTGGTGGCTTGAACTCTGGGTTGACCGTCTGCATTTTGACGATCAGTTGATGACGCTGCTCTTCCAGTCTTTTCCTGTAGCGGAATTCACGGGTGTTCAACCGCTTGCCATCAGAACTATAAATGGGCTCCGGCGAGGGCGATCTGTGGATGAGAGGAGCAGAGGGAAGAGGCGATTTTGGTGAGACTGATCTGGGGCTTCTAGGCGGCAGGATGCTATTGGCGCTAGACTTATTGATCTTAACGTACGTACTAACTAGTAACTGTAATCGAATATGCTGTAAGTTGCAAATCAAATTCATTAATCAAGTTTTCATTAGCATTAGCATTAGCGGAAAAGAATTATTATTGCTGGGGAATTAAGAAAAGAAGAATTTTGATTAATTCGTTCGATTCGGTAGCTGTATCTATATCGTTTCTGTTTCTGCCGCACCCTGAGTTTCTTTGCGAGAAACCTGAACTATCGGGACGCTTAGTGGAAGAAAAGAAGAGTTGGCATTAATGAAGATGTAGAATCTATTCCGGTTATCTTCAGGCTCTTACTTATTGGTTGCCCCTTTTGGATGGTATCATTCAATCGATCACTGACATGATCGCTGCCTCTAGAAACCCTTGAAGAGTGTTATTAGTTAAAAATAATTATTTTTATAAGCAAATTAGCTACGAAACCCAGATCATACGTTTTGCCTCCAGACAGTCTTTTTTCCCCTTTTTTTCGACTCCAAGCACGAGTGTTTAACTTCAGTTTAACTAGTTAGAGCGTTACACGGAAGTGGACAAAACTTTATAACTTTAAATTCATGTGATGTTCAATACAGTAAATATCGGTTACTAATAAATTTTAATCGTTAAGCTACTATATAGACCAAATTAATTTCAAAGACGAACCGACTTTTACTGTACTAACAACAGAATTGAGAGTGATACACCACTCAACGGATCTTAAATGGTAAAGGAGATACATGTGCAACCGGAAATCAACGGCATGCCACACTGAAACCTGTTGGACACATTGGCGCATCATTCCGGACCGGAATCCATCATTTTGGGGTAGATGCCGTTCTGCAGTGGGTCGCTGGTAACGTTCATTGGCCTCACACGGACGAGACCTTAGATTGAGAGACTCAGTGGGGTAGAGAGAACTGTATCAAACCTTTCTTCCGGATTCTGCGTGATGCCCAGATCGCCGGTTCGCAGCTTGCGACTAATCTCCTCGATTTGAAATTGAACTGCAATTAGAAGGCGTTAGAAAAGAAGGAAGAAAATCGAGCGCAACCTCGACATTAGTAAACGTCACATGTTGATTTTCTAGAGAATTGGAGAGATAATAATTAAATGGGCGGAAAGGGGGTCAAGTGATATTGAGGCTATTGAGAATCGCTTAGTGTGTCCACTCCTAAACTAACTGAAAATGCTGTGAGCGTTACAATTGAGTTAATTAATTAATTAAGTGGGGGATTTAATTTGATTAGTTTAAATGCGCATTAACCTCTGCAAAAATAAATAAAAGCTTAACGGCCATAAAAATGCTCTGTTTGCGAATTGGATTTGGTATGCAACTCATGTCGTATCGTTTCGTAACGTTTGTGTGCCACGCCGGAATCCCTTCAAAAAGAGAACGAGAGATTATTATATAATGCTCAATGCCGTTTTTTGTTGATTTCAGATTTAAGTTTGGTTTACGATATCTGCGACAGCTTCACGTCCCCAGCGTCTTATTCTGAAGTGTGGCTTTCTCTCTGTATTCATCCTTAATAGTTTGTCATTAAACTTAGAGCTAGTTGAAGTGCTTAAAGGCTAACTTAGTTGCGGGATCAGCAAAGATTTGGGACATAGTATTACCTAGGTAGGCCTCCTGCTGTGCCGGGTCCAGGGTGGAGGGCAGAATTGTGGGCATTCCAGGAATGAAGGTCTTGTCGTTTTCACTGCCGCCCCAGCGAGACTTCCGCTTCCTCTTTCGCTCCGCAGCGCTGTCCGCTACAACGGGTAACATCAATTAATAAAATGTACACGGCAAAGCCAAAGGATATACATTTCTGCACTATGTCAATACCAACCTGAGTTATCGAATGCTCCATTGCTGGTGGAGTCGTTGCTGTTCTGGCTGTTAAAGAACGAGGCGAATCCTTTGTTGCCTCCAGCATTGCCCATTAGCTCCTGGATGGTCTGAGTAAGATCAAACCGCTGCTCACGTCCTTCCTCCCTGATGGTTTCCAATCCCTGCTGTCGGTCGAAGAGCGACGGGATTCTGGATTGATCGTGATCCTGATTCAGAGAGTTTCGACTGTTGGATGTGTCGAAGGGGTTCACATGTGTGCGTTCCCGACTGCTTCTTTGCGAATGCTGGTCTCGTTGATCTCTCTGACTGCCTCGATCATTGCGTCGACGCTCGTAACTGCGACTGCGTGAGCGCCGTCGACGACTCCGGTCATAATCATCACGTCCACCCCGCGAGCTACTGCGCCTGGAGCGGGAGTCGCGATCTCTGTCCCGCTTGCGGTCACGATCACGATCCCTGCTGCGCGATCGCTTTCTTCGTCTGTCTCCGTCGTCGTAATTGCGCGACTTGCTGCGGTGCGAGCGGGAATCCCTGTCGCGTTCCCGGTCACGATCTCGGTCGCCGCGATCGTCCCGCCGGCGACTGTCGCGGTCCCTACTGTCTTTGTCCCTGCAAAGTTGAGAAGAGGTTATTATGTGCCAAATAAATATGCTATGGCGTTAATAAAAGTTCTGCTTTTATAAAAGCACATTGTTGAAAAATGTGTACACCGGAAAAGGAAGTAAAAAGGGGAAGCTAAAAGGGCAAGGGTACAAAATCATTCTCCCTGCAACGCACGCACCTCTTCTTCCTGTCCTTGTCCCGATCCTTATCCTTGTCCCGCCCACGATCTCTGGAACGTGAACGCTCCTTATCAGCGCTTCTGCCGCTGCCTCCGTTGGCAGAGGCGGCGACTGCGACGGCGGCCGAGACTTCTCGGGACGCCGCCAACGAAAGTAGGTCCGGCGGCGTGGCGCTCATGCTTTTTCCAGCACCTTCACACCAAGAACTGACTGACTGTAGCCACGCAAAGTTATAAAAGCTCCTAACACGCTTTAAAAACCAATTTTTCAGTATCCGGCGTTGCGTGTGAAAATTTTTGTGGCAAGGAACGAAACGAAAATGGCGACGTGGTTCAGTGCTGGAAAAGTCATGCTATTAGTGATGAGCAGCGGTAACTGTTACATTTCAGCGGATAAGGTTCCAAGGAATTCCCCGAAAACTAATATTTATCGATTTAACATTTTAGCTATTATAAATAGAATGTGATAACAATATAACTACTAATTCAGTCACCCATTCAAAAATGTACAACTTGATTGCTTCGATTACAAAATTTTCAAATTGAAGCATCGTTTTCTTGGTCTACCCTTAAAATTGTTGTGTTAAATGACTCAGATCATACAGCGTATGTACCGGTGTTTCGTAATATACAATAGTTTTTCGAAGTAGATACCAAAACAAAGATTTTAATTGTGTAATATTTAAATGCCCTTGTAGATTTACAATTACATTAACAAGGAAAAAATACATTGTTATACAGTAAATTATGATTAATTTGTAGTTACAGTTGAAATTGAAACTGATCCCATTACCATTGTACGTGACTATTCGCAGGATTAGCCAACACTGATTTCGGCATTTCGTAGACGCGCTAGTCCGTTATTGGGTTGCACGTGTGAGGTGTTTTGTTTTGCTAAATGAACTCGGTTTAATTTATCCGTAGAACGCGATATAAAACAATGGTGGCCAAAGGAAAGAAGGCCAGCGCAGATGCGGTTTACGCCAAAAAGACAACCAGGTCGGCCAATCCCTTCGACAACTCGACGGCACAGTCCAGCAAGCGGGGCAATCCCTTCGATGTGCACGTGAACAAGGAGAAGTTCAAGATTCTGGGGAGGATCTGCAAGCATGACAGGGGAATGCCGGGCGTGTCGCGGGCCAAGGCTCTGCAGAAACGAGCGCAGACATTGGGTCAACAGTTTGCCGTGAAGCACAAGACCAATCGCTTCAAGGATAACCGAATTGGAAAACACTTGAGTGGCGATCAGCTAACCGAGTCCGTGATGAATGCCCGCTACCTGGCCGAAAAGATGTCCCAGGTGCGCTCCAACCAGAAAGCGGAGAAGTTCAACCTCAACGACGACGAACTACTGACGCACAGGGGACAAACTCTGGAGGAGATCGAGCAGTACAGGGACGAGCGCTCCGACGACGAGGAGCTAGACGACGAGGCATTAGATGGTATACCCAAATGATTGTACTTTGAAGCGCACAACTAACTCTCATATTCTTTCAGCCGATTTTACTGCTGCTGCTCATTTTGGCGGAGAGGGAGACTCTGCCCAGGATAGACAGGCGGCCATCGATGAGATGATCGTTGAACAAAAACGAAGAAAGAACGAAATCGCCAAGGAGAAGGACGAAGTGTATGATCTCACAGAGAAACTGGATGCCAACTATAAGCTTCTGCTGCCGCTGGTCGCCAAGGTCACGAAGGATGAGCAGGATGCCAAGCCACCGCCAGATGCCTACGATAAACTGCTCAAGGAGATGATCTTCGAGCCGCGTGGCAGTGTCGCGGATAAACTAATCAATCCCGACGAGCTGGCCAAACAGGAGGCCGCTCGATTGGAGAAGCTCGAGAACGAACGGCTTCGTCGCATGCGAGCAGATGGCGAGGAGGATGAGGAGGCCTCCGTTGCCAAACCCAAGCACCGATCCGCAGATGACCTGGATGATGGCTATTTCTTGGCCGGCGAAGATGACGAGGGAGATGATACGCTCGCTTACGATTTGGACGGCAATCTGGGCACACATCTCAATGGAAAGAAGGAAGCCGTGTTGAAGGGAGACGAAAATGAGGATGACGATGACAAGGAGGGGGAAGAAGAGGAAGAGGAGGACTCGGATGAGGAGAGTGATTCAGAGGTCGACAATCTGAGCGATCTCAAGGAATCTGAAAGTGAGTCAGAGCCAGAAGAAGCTCCGAAGGCTAGCAAAAAGAAAGCGAAAAAGTCTGCGGATACAATTCCCGCCTCCTTGGACACCAGTATTCCGTTTACCATCAAGATGCCCAAGACCTACGAGGACTTTACGGAGCTGCTCTCCAAGCATGCTACGGCCCAGAAGGCGATCATTATCGAAAGGATTATAAAATGTAATCATCCCAAACTGGAAGGTGTTAACCGCGAGAACGTGGTTAAGTTGTACTCATTTTTGCTGCAATATCTGAAGGATTTGTTTGAAGATGCCAGCGAGCAGGACATACGAGAACATTTCCAGTTGCTCTCAAAGCTCATGCCTTACTTATATGAATTAACGCAACTGAATCCCGAGCGCATGTCCAATACATTACTGGAGGTGATCAAGGAGAAGTACGAAGAGTTCAGGAAAAATCACAAAATGTATCCTTCACTTGACACTTTGGTGTACTTCAAACTAGTGGCCAACTTGTACTCGACTTCCGATTTCCGCCATCCGGTGGTCACTCCTTGCTTTATATTCATACAACACGTCCTGTCCAGATCACGAGTGCGAACGCGTCAGGAAATATCTATGGGTTTGTTCCTGGTCACCGTAGTCTTGGAGTTTGTGTCCCAATCCAAGAGACTGGTTCCAGCCGTATTCAACTTCCTGCAGGGCATTGTACACATGTCCATACCGAAGAGGGATGTGGAACAGTTGGAGATCACGCCGCCTTTTGAGCGTGATGGTCCATTGAGCAAGCTCCTAGCACTTCCAGCTAACACGGAATCCACGAAGTTGGAGCCCCAACAGCTGCAGCCTACTGACTTGGTCACCCAGACGATCACTCCAGATTTCAAGGTTCGAGCACTGGACACTTCCCTCCTGCTAATCAAGGAAGCTCTCCAACTGGTGGAAGAGCATGTGGGTGCCTGCTACCTGGCCCAACCCTTTTTGGCACTACTCTCCCGCCTTCCACTGGAGTCTTACCCCGAGCATGTGCATCAGCACCACAAGGATGCCACCGAACTGGCGGAGAAGCTAGCTGCGCAGAAAATGAAACCCTTGGCTCCGGCGGAAAAGAAACCCAAGGCTCTTAGGCTGCTGGAACCTCGATTCGAGGCGGTTTACGATGACAAACGTCGTCCCAAGATGTCCAAGGCCAAGGAAGAGCGGGCCAAACTGCTGCACAAGATCAAGCGCGAGAAGAAGGGTGCCATTCGAGAAATACGCAGAGATACGTCCTTCGTTCAGATGCTTAGGCTCAAACAGACCCTGCAAAGGTTTGTGTTCCATTTACAATTTAACCGTTCCTTTCTAATCTATTGTATTTCATATCCACAGTGACAAGGAGCGCCACGAGAAGGTTAAGCGCATTTACCAGGAGGCATCCGTGCAACAGGGCGAGCTCAATGAGCTGTCCCGGGCCAAAAAGAAGAAGAAGTTCTAGGCTCGACTTTGAATTAGTTATTTTTAGCTAGACTATAAACAAAGCTGAGAGTAAAGAATATAGCAGTGTTGCTTATATTTTAGTATCACGAAATCGGCCTTCACAGTTTTTATAGTTATGCAAAGCTACTAACCCAGATTAAGCACAAGGGTGGGTCGATTAAAATGAAACATCTCATCATTGCTCTTTGAAAGCACTATAGCACCAACATACATTTCCAAATTAAAAACATGTTTCTTCAAGAAGCAACAAAATTTAACGACTTCCTTTAACTACTATAACTTTAATAACAAAATTGACCCACCCCAATGTACGTATATGTATATGATAATCCTATGTGCCTACTTCGTCTTTCCCGAGATTTGCCGGCATCGCAGAGTCGCCTGTTCCACCGCTCCAGACACCGCAGCCCGAAAACCTGCAATCGACATCAAAGGTTGAAGTGGCGGCGATAAGCGAGTGCGTCATCGGCGTCATCATCCCAACTTACCTGACAGCTCGAGTTGTCTGAGTGCCGCTGCTGTCGATCCCGCCGGACTTGTGACCCCATCCTTGAGTTGTCCGGGATGCATACCACTGTCCCGCACCATGTGACCTGCGCCCAGGACTGTTTGCGATGCCAAACGATAGGCCAGATCCCTGGGCATGCCCATGTGAACGGCTCCATCCGCCAAGGCCTCAATCATCACGAATACATAGGCCGGTCCACTTCCGCTCAGAGCAGTAACCACATCCAACTGGGACTCATCCACCGGCTCACAAGTGCCCACGGACTGCAGCAGCTTCTGGGTAATATCCGCATCTGCATCTGTGGCCTTGGATCCGCGAACGAAAACCGAACAACCGGAACACACGACAGCCGGCAGATTGGGCATCACACGGATGACGCGAGCTTGTGGAGATAAACTGGACTCGATGGTGGACAAAGTGATGCCCATGGCCACGGAAAGGAATAGTTTGCCCGAGCTCAATGGCTGAATCTCCGACAAAACCGAGGGAACCACTTGGGGTTTCACGGACACGAAGACCACATCCGATTGCTGCACAACGGGTGCATTCTTGATCACTGTTTCCACTCCCAGGGATTGAAAGGACTGCAGGGAGAGCTTATCTGCCGGATGGACGCTGGCTATCAGGGTATTGGGTTTGGCCAGGCCTAGGAAATGAATTAGGAAATTTGGCGATTATATGATGAAATCCTTAACGTCCTATCCTTTTGTATCTAATTATAAGATGATGTTAGTTCATATATATATTGCATATCCAAGTGTGTCTTATCTATTGTCTAGCACAAAGTATGTCAGACTACAAATCTATTTTATTAGTGGCTTTCTCACCGGCCGCTAGGAAACCCTTAGCCAAAGCCTTGGCCATATTCCCGCCTCCCAGGAATCCGATCTTTCCGATTGCCGACATTAGTTAATGGGTTAAAAAGTCCGCGGACTGTGAGTACTGAACTTTCTGCTGGTGGAACGGCAACTGTGCGCCCGCCGCCGGCGTTGACCAAAAACAGACGCGAGGATTGATAAGAAATCTTGCCCGGCCAACCCCCTCCCAATCCCCTGCGTTGAGGGAACAACACACCCAGCGATCTGAGCTTATCATTGAGGTTCCTATGTGTGGGTTCGGCAATCGACAGCGGGGCAAAATAATAATAAATACTAAGAACTTTTCACACATTGTAAATAAAGAAAACATTAAACTATTAATAGTGCTGTTTTACAATCGAATTATATTTGAATAAAAATAGTCATTAAAATCCACTTAAGATAGAGACAAATTTTTAATAGATCATAAATTACAACCCATTATTTAAAGTGAAGTTATTATGATTTCAGCTTATATAACAATCAATTATAATATTGATTGATAATATTGATTATATATAATATGTAGTTTAAAATACAGTTCAAGTGCCGCGATTGCTAATATTTTGCCCGCCGTTGTATTTCCTTATCATTTAGAACAACTGTCATCCGCAACTCATTCACCCATTAATCGGCGTGACGAAGTCCAAATTAATGCGAGATGCCGATGCCCTGTAATCCCTGTAATCGTGCGTTGATCCACTTTCGTGTTTTGGATTCCATTTCTATAAATTTCTATATAGCTGTACTCTTTGGCAATCCTTACTTACCAAGTTTCAAAAACATTCCGCACTTTAAGAGATAACAATCGTTATCAATGTGAGCGTGATAACAGTAGAGGCGATATACACATGCTTATTTGTAAAGGGCTACATTAGAAAACCAAAGTATTTACTTTGTATATTACAAAATATTGCCATAGGGATTTTGGGACATACCCGGGTATACTAGATACGTTGGAAAGTAGATACCGCCTAGTAAGCAATTTTCGAAAAGAGTTCTTTCTTCTTTTTATCATATCTCGCATTAAGTAACGGGTATTTGATAGTCCAGCAAATCGGCTAAAACTAAAAGATCTATATTTACTGTTTTCAAAGAATTGCACAGATTTGAGAGTCAGTTAATTAGCGGATACATACACCACTCCATCCAATTTTCTCACCGTATGCAGCAAAGTTTCCCTCCTTCACCACGTGGTGAGGAAGCCAACATAGACTCTGGTAACACTAAACTGGAGATGAAACTTACTTCCGCACACGGTACCACTAAACTCTTCATGCCAAAATAAAAGATTAAATTAAGATATTGCCAGCTCCAAACCCGGATATATAACCCCACAAGTGATTAATACGAATTAGGGGCATCCACTGTAGCGGAGTAAGCTCGTGATACTACCAAAATTTACCAAAGTCAAGCCCTAGTTGTCCCCTACACGTGTGTGAGTGTGTGTGTGCGGGTGTCGGTCGTGTGCGCCTGTATATGTGCGTTGTTTTCTCACTCAATTTCATTGCAATTTAAAAAAAAATCAACAAAAACGCAGTAACAGCAGCAACAACAATTAGAAAACGCACTTGTTACCGAGGTTGGCTGCCAGTACTAGAAAAGCAAACAATAAACAACCGAGCTGGCGAGACTGAAATCCATCGCATGATAAACACACCGAACAAGAATCTTCGACAGCTTCGAAATTCTGGAGAAGGACGGTACGTATTGGTATTTATGCGACCAGATACGAGTATAATTGATTTGCAAATTATTCCACAGGGCCACGTCGCTATCTTATCTGCTACAGTGAGAGAAAAACCAGTAGGCCAGTCGTGTTCGATCATAGTTTAGGTTTTCAAACTTGGGCGGTAGTAATTAAGTTCGTTAAAAATTAGCAAAACCAAAACAACACCATGTCCTCGTCGTCGACGTCCGGCGGCCGGAAGCAACCCACTGCTGTGTCGCGCATGAAGCAGGACTATATGCGCCTCAAGCGGGATCCCCTGCCGTACATAACCGCCGAGCCGCTGCCCAACAACATCCTCGAGTGGCACTACTGCGTCAAGGGGCCGGAGGACTCGCCCTACTACGGCGGCTACTACCACGGCACCCTGCTCTTTCCGCGCGAGTTCCCATTCAAGCCGCCATCCATCTACATGCTGACGCCGAACGGTCGCTTCAAGACCAACACCAGACTGTGTTTGAGTATATCAGGTATGTGTCAGTTCCATATCCGTAGGAGTCCGAATCCACAGCTAGAAATAAAGCGGATTGGTTGTCACAGTAGTAGAACATTAAAGAATGGGTAGTAACTACAGGCTTAAAGACTACCATTAACTTTGAACGCTGAATAGTTTTAGTTATGTTTGACGAAGCCGATGGACTTTGTGGCTTAGTCAAACATGTTTTTTGCGACCTTTCAAATAGATATTCGTGTATCTGTTTAGATCTGTTTAGATTCTATTGTTCCAAACATATAACTTATCAACCCTATTGGGATTTTCAGATTTTCATCCGGACACTTGGAACCCGACTTGGTGCGTAGGCACCATTCTCACTGGACTGCTGAGCTTCATGGTGAGTTATTACGAATACATGATCATACGTTTGAGTAAGCCAATCTTAAATCCTTCACAGCTGGAGAGCACACCCACACTCGGATCCATCGAATCATCGAACTATGACAAGCAAATGTTTGCTCAAAAATCACTAGCATTTAACCTGCGCAACACCAACTTCTGTGAGCTGTTTCCGGAGATAGTCGAAGAGATCAAGCAGCGGCTGCGAGGAACACAGGCGGCAGCTGCTGTGGACGGACCCGCTGCCAATGGAGTAAAGCGTTCCAACGGACTGGCCAACGGAGCGAGCCTGGCATCTGCGGATGGCAATCTGGCGGTGGGCGGCTTGGCCAATCCACTGAATGCAGCGGACGCAATCGATGGCGGGGCGGCGGGTCAGGCGGATTTGGCCAGCGGCGGAGGAGCGGCGGTCCAGAATAGTGCACGGAACTCCTATCTAAACTGGCAGTCCGTCTATTCAAACCTGGTGATCATTATCTGCTTTGCAATTTTTGCCCTCATTGTTAATTACGTGATCAAGAACCTGAATCAGGAATAGAATTACCGACACAGCCTCTATATTTATATAAAGAAATAGTTACACATCCGTATGCGTGTGCATATCTAATCTAGTTTACTTTAAAATAGTCTTCGTGGATTGTATACCGCTTGAGAAGTATTTACATACCCCGCTTGATTCAAAAACAACCGCACTAGACCCCCGGCATCCATTCCCACGATTCCCACGATTGCTGACTTAGTCTGAAAATTATCGGCAGCAAAATTTGAAAACACAAGAACACACAATTCAGAACTCGACTTGTGAAATTTAAAAATTGTTTTGTTATGTATTCATTACTATTAACGCCTAGTTTAATGCAACGTGAATAATGCCAGAAATATGTTTGTAAATGAATAAAGAAGCCCGGCAACATATGAGCTCGTGTACAAATTAACCAATATATGTGTGCGTTTCTTGATTATTAAATGGATCTTCATTTTCAGTCGCCACAAATTGCTTGGATGTTGGATGATTCAACTTGTATAATAAGTTGTAATTTGTAGTTGGCTTTTCGCTGGCTAAGCGGCTTAAGTATGAAGCAAAGTCCGCTGGCAGTCGGCAATAATTTTTCCTCACACTAGCTAAGTACGGCCAAATCCAATAAACTGATGCCTGGCTGGGCAACAATGTTACACATTTAAACCGCTTACATTGTTGGCCATCTTAAGCCGAAATTACACACATGACGCTTATTACTCCTGGAAGTGGGCGTTGCGGACCAAGTTCGATGGTTACAGTGAATTGTGGTTACCACAATCTATGTCTTTGAAGTAAAAACAATCTATGTCTTTGAAGTAAAAACTACAGAATAATACTATGATTTTTTTTTAAAACTATCTATAACCAGTATATATATTTATACGATATATTCGCTTTGTAGGAATATTTTATAGATTTAAAGTCGTTTTAATAGTTTTCCAGGAAAATAAAATACTTGCTGAACAATAACAGATTTATAGAGAAGAGAGTTTAGAATTATTAGAAAATTCGGGAAAAGAAAATCCGATTACCCAGCAGACGCGGCAAACTCCTTTAAAATAAAAGGACGCAGCGACGACTTTGTTTTGCACAGAAAGTTTTTTTGGCCAGACGCTGAAGTTGATAATTTAACTAACGTAAATTTCAAGTTCAGGCAGCATGGCAAAGTTTCCGACTGCGGCTGGCACTCGCAACTTTTCAAATTTGGTTGTTTGTTTTATGAACTTGCAACAGTTTAAGCCAATTTCGGCTGCACTGAGGGAGAAAACCACCAGAAGATACACAACATTAAATGATATCCCGGATGGCCAAAGAGTCCAAGACACACAGACCCCATAACCGAGACATTTCTGGTCCTGTCATCGAGTATTTTTATGCGGGCTGCCGATGGGCGGGGATTTCGGAATCGCTTGTGCTTTTTGCTCGAAATTTATTTTGAGTACCCACCAGGATGGCAACTGGCGTCTAAGTCCGAAGTGTCTCCTGCACTTCCGCCTTATCCTTTTGATGCTCGGGCGGATGTGCAATTTTTGCTCATTTGTTCTTGGCATTTATAAGCTTCAGTTTGCCCGAAAAGAGGTCACTGGCATTGTGGGTCCAAGGAGTTCATTGTTCGCCGCCGAGCTGAAATCCCCAAAATGTGCCAGGCTTAAATGTCCAACAAATAGCTGCAGGACATTAGTTGACGGCAATAAATGTCGATGCTCCCGGGCTAAGCGGCTTATCCACAGCAAATATAAATATGCGCGAGTAAGCTTGCGAAAACAAAACACAAATGGAGTGGTCAACGGCTATTCGATGCGATGGCCACAAGGGGAAGTCGGCCCAACGGGGCTATAAAAATAATGACCAAAACAAAACCAAGTGCCCACGGCCAAGACGGAAGGCCAGATAAATAAATGTAAATAAATAAAAAAACAAATGCCATAATCATTAAGTACGCCTCATTGGCGGACATGTGCCCCGAAGTTCCTGGCCATCTGGAGCTGCCTTTATGCGTTCCGTTCTGCACAGGAGAAAAATAAATAATGGCAAAAATATATAGG
Organism: Drosophila melanogaster; assembly: GCF_000001215.4. Lineage (NCBI taxonomy): Eukaryota > Metazoa > Arthropoda > Insecta > Diptera > Drosophilidae > Drosophila > Drosophila melanogaster. The sequence continues at coordinate 17,530,692 of NT_033777.3, read as the reverse complement.
GTTTCAATATATGGAGAGCCCATTAATACGTAGCTGATTTCAGAACCAAATTTTATTAATATAATATAGGGTATATCTTACGGATATAAAAAGCAAACACTTAATATTAATTAAATGGTCATATTAAAATATGTTAATGTTAATATGTTAAAATTTGAAATTGGTGTTTAAATAATGTCTTACTTTATATTTCTCATTTTTTTTTCTCAGTGTCATGTGACTTGACCAACCAGGGGTCGTAAATGTTACACATCCGCACACAGAAAACCCACACAATCGCAGGCCAATGCGCATATAAATGAAATGTTTGTTAAATTATGTGGGCAATATACGTTTATGCCTGTGTCAGTGTGCGCAATAAACGATAAAGCATAAACTTAATATGCAAAGGCCACGCGAAAATAGCAACAGCCGAAATGTATGCTATGTTTTCCCTTTCGCGTGTGGGCGACTGTGTGTGTGTGTGTGTGTGTGTGCGCAGGCATATGAGCATTCGCTTTATCAATGCATAAACAAATGGACATCAGCTGCGAGTTATGGCAGGATTGCCTAAGCGAAAGGGCAAGTGGGGTTAGACGGAAAAAGGACCTCATAAGTCTGGTGAAATTTAAAAATAATTAGTCTAGGGATAGAGTGAAAATTAAGTTAGATTTTGGTATTCATTTATGTAAAGTACACTTTACTTACCCTAGTCAAACTTTCCCTGCTCTAGTACCTTTGTTATTATTATAATTTATATGAATTTAGGAAATTTAGGATTGCAAGTGGAATTATTTATATATGCATTATTACATTTTATGTGTTACAACTGGGTTTTTAACAAAGTTAAATAATTCAAGCGCTCGTTAGCCATTGAGTAAGTAATCAAAGGTATAAAAGATGATTTTCTGCAGAAAACAGAAAGTGTACATTCATTTATTCCGCTTGAACATTTGCATAAATCGATAAATGATTATGGGCAAGGGCATTCCAAGTGGCCACATATGTACTCATATGCAACGAAAGGATGAGCAGTGGTGGGGATGGCCAATTGGAGGGCTGGACAATCGTTAATTCATCCTGTCAACGGTGTGGAGCTCGTTAACTGGCGGAAGTAGTACACTTGGTCGCTAATCTATGGCCCCTCTGTGAGCTTTATGGACTGGCAGTCCAGTAACTGGATGTGCCCTGCTCCATCATTATCAGGTCCCAGTATCATTGCTGAGGCGCATTGTCCTGCGAATTGTAAATGGCCAAATTCGCAGGACGATTCTAATGCGACCTGATGCGTAGAGGGCTGTGGAAAAAGTTTACTCACCACTCAACCGCAGCACCATAAATTTCAATTAGTGCGGATGCATTTGGGCATTTGCATGTGCCAATTATGAATTATGAACTCGGGATTCGGCTAGCTGACTAATTGCTGATTGAGTTGCGCCTGGGACTGGATTTGGTGTGGCATTGGTCTTTTGCCAATTTAGTGGATCTACCAATCAATGCCTAATTGTTGTCCCAGTCGAGAGGCAATTGGGTCATTCTGTTGGCCGAAGTTCTGGGGAACGGAACAGCCAACTGCCAAAATTTGCAAGTCAAGGGTGTGTGCACACGGAATGGAATCATGGAAGGACATGGGTTTGAGTGATGGTGCCATAAATAAGAGATTGAATTACGGCTAGTGTTATCATATTGCAAGTTGTCGGTGGATGGTGGAAAATGTAAGAGTAATCAAAGAAAGGGAATGTTAGGCGGCCAAAATTAATCTCACATCGAATAAACTGCATATTACCTACAAGTGCGTTGGCAAAATCAACTTCCTGATTTGGTATATTTATGAATTAATAAAAAAGGGGGTTCCCTTCTATTGCAGTTTCTCGCTGTGTATGCTGCTCATCGCCTGCTGTCAGTGTCGAGTTGCTGCTGTCCTAACTCCAACAAATTATGAGCACAATAAAAGTGGCAAGAGGAACAAGAACGAGTGCGACTACATGAGCGGCAACAACAAATGCAGCACGCGACACTTACACAAGTGGCAGGCACTTCCGGCCAGCAGATGCTCCATATCCACTTCCACTTCCACTTCCAGTCCTAGTTCCCAGTTACTGCTGGGCAGTTCCAGCTCCTTGTGCTGTTCCAACTCCTGTTCCTGAACTGCTCCTATTTCTGCTGCTGGGGGGGACTTTAAGCCTCGAGTGCTGGTGCTAACTTGTTGTTTTTATGGCCATGTGTGAGGCTTTCGCATTGAATTAACTTGAGTGGAGGGCCAACTGGGGCGTTCGTGTGGTCAGTGGCTGGCATTTATGGATCAGCCTGTCAGAGGTGGCACATTTGTCAAGTGTTTTCATTTACTGATGGATCAAGCTGGCTAAGCAACTGCCATGGAAGTCTCAGGCAACTGGGAGATGGTACTCATTGCAGACGAATAGTCCATTATTAAAGTCCTTGCTTAGTAAATAATCCGAGTTACACAACTTTTCTTCCACATCACATATAAAATATTTGCTTAATGGTATAAGTACATTATTTTTAAGGGGTAGACATTATTTACACAACTTTTCTTCCACACCACATAAAAATATTTGCTTAATGGTATTAGTATATGTTTTAAGGGGTACGAGCTATTTTGTTTTGGTGCGAAAACTCTACTCCTAAGTTGAGTTCTGCATGTTGACTCTTATCATTTCCATTGCAGCTCAGCCAGACGAAAAGTTTCCTCCTAATTCGGCATTCAAGGACATTCCCAGTTTCCAGTTTCAGAAGTCATCAAAGAGAGAGAGACGCGTAAAAAGAAAGTGCCCCACTAGACTATGCAAAAGCAAGCAGAAGGATGTTGGGTTAAAAGCACAACATGCACATATATATGTATGTACGCCAACTTGTTGCTCCGTTTTTGCAGCAAGAGCACGAGTTGTTGAAAAGTAAAATTATTAAAACTTTTTGAATTAACAAAGCGCCAACAACGAGCTAAATGACGTCGACGATGTCCGCGCAAAAACTGAATTAAAACGGGAATAAAAAGCGACAAAGTTAATTTATGCACAACTAGATACAAACAAGGATGTAGCACGAAAAGGGACAGAACGAAACGGAATAGTTGAAACTGTCGCCGAACTGTGCAAACGGAAAACTGAACGCCATATTAGATTCAAATGCATTTCCCTGTTGGTCGACACCTCCCGTTTCCGGTCGTGCCGGGCTCCACCCCATTTTGCACTCTCCCCCGCCCCCACCTTTCTTCCTTTCACCACCCCTTGGCTTGCGCACTCGCAACCGGAAATGAACAGCAAACTTTTCAATTGAGTTTTCCGCCTCTGCAGAATAAGGCCACGATAAAGTTTGGGCATTATTTTTGTTTATTTTCTTGTTGATCCATAAAATTCAGACGCAACCAGCGGCGTATGGCAAGTTCTTATCAGGGGGTTCCGAGAATTGCGCAATGAGCTGCATTGATACGTTATCAAGAACTGATTCATATTGCTTTACTATTTCAAAGAAAAATTAAAGCAATTAAATTGAACTAAAGAGCATACATCGAAAATATACTTAACCATTCTGGGAACCCCATTTCAAAGCGTGGATATCTGCGAACAAGTTCCCTAATTGAGCTTAACATTTGGGGTTGTTAGCATAAATCGACAAGGAGCCGAAACTGAAACAAGAATTGGAGCGAACGTTAATTAATTTGCGGACAAGTCCTTTGTAGAGCCTGCAAACAATCAAAGCTCATAAATTCCGAACAAATTAAGCAGTCGCAACTTGGTCCCTAATCCAAGTCTCAGCTGGTGTCCAGTAGATGGTAATGATGGTATTTACCAGGCAACCGGAAACACGAAAAATAGCAGCAAAACAACCAAACAGCCTCCACACATCAATGGCAATCATGGAAATTGGACAGCCAAGTTGGGGTCCACAACAAAGAAGAAATAGTAAAGAGTGGGCTGGGATGGGTGGTGAACGGAAAAAAAGAGGGCCAGGAAAACATATATGTATACGATTTTAGGGCCTAAGAAAGGGACCGCTCAAAGCGAACAGAAAATCAACAGAGCCAAGCAGGCAATAAACTGTCTGACAAATGAAAATAAAAGCTCGACCCGCAATGAGCCGAGCAGCAGAAAAGATACAAAATACGAGCAACTTCCTACGAGATACAAGCTACATCCTCCAAGGCGGCAAAGGCGGCAAAGGCGCAAAGGCGGCCGAAAAGCGAAATGAACGAACAGCAGTTGATGCCCTTCCGTTGAGCGCCAGAGCTCCGCTCCGGGCACATCCGCCGCTGGTCATTTCAATCAATTTACCCGAACACACTCACATGAGCAGCTACAGACGGATGGTTCCATATATGCATGGCGTTAGGTGTGCACTGCGCGAAATAACCTAGTCAAAATCGTGCTTACTGGGTTTTAAATAATATTTCTATTTGTATGTGTTAAGTTGTGTTATCGAATTTTTAAAAAGAGATTTGATTTAGTTATACTTTATAATGTTCTAACAGCATCACAAGCTATATGGTATCGCTGCCATTTCTTTCACCGTGCAGGCTGGATTCAACTTTTTTTTAATAAAGGTTCGGTGGTGTAGCGCTACTGAAATTCGCTAGCCGGAAATGGCAGCCATGACGGAAACGAAGACACATTGTTGCTGCGGCCCCAAAAGCGACGAATCAGCGTATCTGTGTGTGTGTGTGCGAATGCTCTGTTTATGTGTGTGTGTGTTTGCGTGCGTGCGAGAGAGGTGGGAAAGACACACATAAGCAGTTATTTGTCATGTAGAAAACTCTCAAAATACTATATTCACACACACTGTGCTGAGCCATACAAAGAAATGTTTGCAGCTCAGCAAAACACCGGAAGTCGTAAAAAGTATTTCAATTTAGTGCAAAACGTCCTTGCCACCCCCTCCATCACCCCTCCAGCTGCTTCGCTGATTGAAGACATGGCCAGCACCAACTAGCACACTGTTTCCCCTTTTCCGGTGCTCCTTTTATGGGGCACGTTTTTTCTCCTGCATATCCAGCGATTCCGAAAAATGCGAAGCGGCAACTATGTGGTGGCGTACAGCATTATTGCATTAAAGCCGCACTATGGGGTTTGAGTTGAGGCAAGCGGTTTTAAATATTGATTCAGAAATAATCTGTGAAAGATATTTAATTTTAGCTGCGCGTAAAATGAAATATTTTTTAAAATTTAAGTTTAGAAAAATTGGGCTTGAAAATAAATTAGCTTATATTATAGTCTACAGACTCAACTCAATTAAATTTTATTTATTTTTGTATTTATTTTGGTATTATGGTAAAGCACTTGATATAATGATTTGACATTATGATGACATAATGATTTGATTTGTAGCTAAAAACTTTTATAATTAATACGTATAGGAATACCTAAAATACCTCTAGGAGAGCTGCAATAACTTGAATTGCAGATGAAGCACCTGTAGCTGTTTTCAGCGACTGGACAGCTTGATGGAACTTTTTTCTTCGGATGACAATAAGGTCTCTCGACACTAGTGATCTTTTTCGAGGCTATGACCTTTTCTTCTGGAAAAACTTTAAATTTAAAACTGGCTTTATTAACACCATATTATTTTAAAGTATTGCGAACTGCGAATCGGTAGAATAGATGACATTGTTAAGTCTTTTATCGTGCATCAGTTCCTCATTTGGGAGCTCATTTTCCTTCGTCGTGAAGAAATCAAACATTTAATGACACCTACTATTGGTGTTTAACTGCTAAGCCTGTCCTATGTGAGTTTTAATACAATCCGCTCCTACCGAAACCATACCTTTTTAATTTGAATCTCAGCTATTAAATATAAGTTTGCCTTTTCGATGCATTTAGTGATAGTAAGAGTAAAATTCTAGCTCAAAAAAATCAGTGCATGTTGTAAAACCATTATTTCACCCATGCTAGTACAATGTTCGTTGGCCAATTTCAATATCGTTGTCAATCTCATCTGGATAACTTCCTTTTTTTTCAGTTTCATCTTGGTGGCAGCTAGTTCTGCTCTGGCAATTTCTCCTTGTTTCGCCTCAATTTCAGCTTTGGTAATATATTTCAGAGACACGTCGCCTTGTCCCGCCGGATCCCTTTCCTTGCCGCCTTCGCCTTCCGCCTTTCGCCTTGCTGCTCCGTGACTTTTCGCGTCTGGCGATTCACACGTTTCGGCCGGAATGGTGGAGCCAATTTCTGGCTTTTCCTCGGGCTAACACCGGGATACGGCTACATTTTTATTTGGATGCTCTGTTGTCATTGGTTTTCGGGGCCGAGGCAACGTGACTATTAGTGCGCCATTTAACGCCTTTAATGTGCATCTGAGCTGTTCTCTATGGTTCTGGGCACGTAGTTAGCATTCTGCAGCTGAAATCCGTAACGCAAATTAATGATTCCGAAGCATCGACGATGCCAAGATAAACAGAAATGAGAGCTGGTCAACAAACAAGCTGCCATATGTATCATATTATAAGGTATCTTAGCCAAAGATGCTGATGCATGCCTGCAACTCCGGGTGTCTTCTACAAGCCGGCCAAAATGAATTTAGTAGTCAGTAAACAAAGTGCACGTAGGAAAATTAGTAGCTAAAGATGAGAAGACATTCAAAATAGGGACTGAACAAAAAAAAAAAAAGGTTCTCTTGATACACCAAACTATTTAAGTTATTGATTAGTGGGAAGATGGATGGACTTAGCCATTTTTTCGAAAAGCTATATATTACTTTTCTTTCTGTGTATCGTTGTCTCTATGCCAACTAGTAAATATGCATGACACACTAAGTAATTTTCCATTGTGATTTATCTCTACAGCCCGCTGGCTACAGAATTTCTGTCTCTAATTCTGATTTTGACCGCACGACCATGATTTTAATTAATGCCTAGGATAAAATCAATTTGCAATATGACCGACCCGAGCAACTTGCCACAAGCTTCAAATGAATGTCTCTGCTTACTCTGCCAGCAAGAATTTTAGCTCATTTAGCCGACTGGGCAATAAATAAGCCAGGCGGCCAACGGTGCGTATGTGCGATCCGCAGCATGTCGCGTCGAATGAGCGAAACGTGCGGCTCGTTTGTCACGTGCGAAGTCAGTAAATTGCAATAAGCGCCGCACCGAGTTGAAATAAGTGCGAGAGAAGAAAGTGGTTTATTTTTCACGGCAAAACCAAATAAAAGCGGAAGCACGAGAGTTGTCTCATCAATTTCTGGCATTTATCTGCGGGCGAAAAACAAAGCAGTGTTTGTTCTATGTTCCAAGTTAGCTTTTTGCCATAAGTAGTGATGCTTACAAATATAAATTTAGATATACCGAAAAATAATTTTAAAATTGTATTTAAAATGTTGTAAGTTTGAGTTAAAGTATAAAATAAAGCTCTTAGTTGTAACATGATTAATTATGTTTACATATATAATGTGAAATGTTCATCTGAAAAGCTATATAGAAACAGTACACTTTTAATGAAGAATTCTAATATTTTAATAAAGCTTAGTTGAGCATCTCTTTACGTATAATCTCAATCCTCGAAACTTCCTTTCTCTTTACACAAAATAAAAACTTTCCTCTTAGCTCGCGTTTATCATTTTGGCCGAGACGACATTTATTTTGGCCGCCTTGAGTGTTTGCACGTTTTTTCATTTGTATCTTTGTAGGTGTCGTTGGCTTACATAGATTTAAGTGCTTTCCTGCTCCGAAGGATGGATGCGGAAATGAAATTGAATTAATTTGCTATCAGAACGATACGATTTAATTATAACCAGATACGTGATATCGGTGCACTTTCTCTTGCGGAAAGTTAGTCGCTTGTTAGCCTTCAGTATCGATTTATTTAGTTCGCTTGTAATCGCAAATCGCCTATAATTGCTATTGAACACCATTAGCGCGGGCCATGCAAAATATTTTAAGCCATGCCGCGGCAAATGAAAGTGTTCCATGCCGTATCGTATGTGTGCTTTTTTTTGCGATCATCGCCGTCCGAATGGCAACAAAAATAGCAAAAATCCAATTATGCCCAAGCACGTATTTTCCATTAAGCAAACAGCAAATGGCGGCCAGCCGATAGCAGTCAGATAGCCACAAGCACATTATGGGCACAAGGTAGTACACTGTCGCGTTCCTGGCTCGAATTCAGATGAGTTTTGCACAAAAAGAAGCTTGAAAATGGGCGAATTAAAGTGCAGTTATCCAATATTAATAGAGCCAACGTTACAAGAACTATGTATATAGATTATAGTCATAGCTTTAGGCCCAACTGGCTATAGCTGCGTACTTGGTAACGTGCAAAAAAGTATGTAAATAAAAATAAATATTTGAAAAATGTTTTCAAGTTAATTTCGGCTAAGGCATAGTAAATAAATAATGTACACAAAAAAAAAAAAAAAAAAAACGGTCTCTTAATAAAAAATATTTTGTTCGTTTGCCTGATAAGTTGTTGCACATCTAATATTTATAAATTAAACCTGAAAACTAACATAGTCGTTCATTGAATTGGTAGTAATGAAAATCGCCAAGTTAAAAGCAATTGAGAATGGCTAGCAGCTCTTTTCTTTCAAAAAGTAGTTGCAAATGGAAGCAGAGCTGATAGTCTCTGGCTTTTAATGAATCAGCTCCTGTTGCCACGTCCCTGGATCTTCGTTTATTTCCAACAATTAAACCCATCAATGGCAGCATCAGCTGATGCGCTTAAGCCAGCCCCGAGACCATTAAGCCCAGTTTGAATGCCACGTCACGTGGGGACGGGAGAACCTGGTCGGGGCAGAGGAAAATCCAGGGAAAACCAGGAGAGCCTGGTGTGGGAGTGCCTCAGCACACATGCTAGTGCACACTTGACATTTCAATTTCCGCATGCACCCCGAGAACTCACAACAAAGCGGAGAAGAAACAGGAGTAGCAGCAGTAGCAGTAGCAGACTGAAACAAAAAAATACTGTAGCCAATTCCATGCGGGCAACGTCGCAAAGTTGCTTTCAATTACCCAGTCAGGACACGCTTGCTGCCTTTTGTTTTTTGCATGCCCGGCACGCCTCCTCGCCCCAGCCAACGCCCTCTTCTTACGCCCACTCAGCCGCCCCCCCCCCCGGCGACAGTTGCACAGTTCTTCAGTCTATTCACCGTTTGCGCTCTGTTGTTGGCCCGAAACCATGGCACTATAGGCGGTGAATGTCTGCCACTGCTGCTGCTGCTGCTGCACTTTATTAAAGCGGCTAAACTTTCGGTACTATCACAATCAGTCGAAATAAATAAGTATCCTTGCAGATTAATAGGTCCTTTCACTGATCTAAGTAAAGGAATATTTAAAATTCTAACTCAAATGGTTTTTCAAATTTTATGGAAGTGCTGTTTAGAAGTTTAACCATACTATTAGATAATTGATTCGCTTAAAAACTACTGTATAAGGTACTTAAAATTTAAATATTTGTTGTATTACCATTATGATAAAAAAATATTGAGGAAAATCCTAAAAAAAATTCAAAGCCACAGGCAACGCATTTTAGGAATGAAATGTCTTGATATTTATTTCCATAATATTTTTTTAGCACATTAATCATTTCAAAGCCTAATTAATAATAAGGAAACATTGCTTTTAAAGGGCCATAGTGTCAGCACAGCTGCAAAATATGATGCCATCTTCGGCTTGCAAAATTGCGAGAAGAAAGGATACGCCAAGGCGTGGGAGCTGGGGGAGTTGGGGGAAATGCAGGTGACCTGGCCACTTGAGTTACCTGAAGTGGGCGGGGGCGAAAAGCTGTCAAGTGGCATTAATAACAAAAGCCATCTCAGAGATACGGGATAAGCACCTGAAAGTATGCACTTTCTGTCCCTTCACTCTTTACTTCTACACTTTTTAACATTTCGCTACGCTTTCGATTCGATTGGCGGACGGACGACTTTGAATTATGCTAATTTTCTTTTATCGCTTCGCCGGCAAAGTCAATTTAATTGTAATTTTCCAACGCGCAACGCATTTTAGTTTTATTTCCGTCCGCGCTCTTTTCAATTTCTGCCCGGCGCGTCTTGCATTTTCATGAGAAATAATTTAATTTGCCTTTTCCACTTCGACGTCCACTTTTCAAACTTTGCTTTTGCCACTTCCTTTGCCGGCTTAGTGTGTCCGCCCCCCGTTTTTTTTTTTTGTATGTACATATAAAAAAGTATATATACATCTATCTGCGGCTGTAGTCCTCCGCCGTGTATCATTTGGAAATTCAGAGCTCGTACTATTTTTCCTTTATTATTGAAAAGGCGGGAAAGGAAAAAGTTGGGGATGGCGCATTAAAGTGCCATGGAAAGTAGCTGCCAGGCGGGCTCCTTTGGAATAATGCGATTGGGGCGCGAACTGCCACGCTTTGCCGGGATTCCGGTCCGCTCTTTCCGCCTCCATCCGCCACCATCCGACCCTGGCCAGTCCGGTCCGGTTTGGTCTGGATCCAGTCGCATCCGCCCACGCTGGTGCTGTCTAAGTGGAAAAAAGGTTTTGTCACGGCTAAGCACTTTTCAAATTCACAAGGGTCGCCCCCAAACGACGACGGCAGATGCTGTCCGGAGGTCCACTGTCCGTTTTTCGTAGTCCGGCGACCAAAGGCCACAGGCCAGAAACCGCGAAGAGGCTTTCGTCTCGCCTTCCTTTTGTACCACTTACTAGCAGCTTACTGGGGTATGATGGGCTTGGGAAAATGATCCCTACCTAAGTTGACAATGCCTGAATAAGTAAATCCATTTGATAAGCTGTTGTTATGCCTATCCACATGTGTACTTATTCACTAACAAATTCGAATTTTCGTAATTTCATCACTTTCAAATAAGTTTATATATATCTATTACTTTTAGGGCGCTAGATAAAAATTTTCAAAATATTCGGCTATTAATTACACGTTTATAATATTTACCTATATTAAAAAAACCACTACAGACATTGCAGGCATAATGTCAGTTCATATTTAAACAAACCAAATTATTACCTTGGAAGTACAGGGTATTTTCGAGTCTAGCCACATAGGCATATATTTTGATTTCAATGGCTTAAACACAATTTTATGGCCGAGAGGGATGCTGGCGGCTGAGCTGAAAAGTTTTATCATTATAATTGCAACAAACTGACGACTCCAAGGCTATTGAAACATCTGGTCAAAAGCTAATGATAAAAGAATCTGCTGAGATGAAGTAGACAGAACTCAGCTTGTAAGTGTTTATGGTAAACAATAATGCTGAGTAAGTCAAAACGAGATTTGTAAGAATTTAGTGTAAGAGTTTTAGATATTTATATTATACTTGTTAACATGGACATCTACATTTCCTTGCATACGACTATTGAGATACAAATATTTCTTTTTTCATACTAAAACCCTCTACAAATATTGTACGGAATATAAGTTGAACAGCTATGCTTACATTAGAAAGGTATTTTTTTATTTTTATTTTTTGCTTAAACGAAGTATTCTTAAATGTATCTTTTTCTTGCGTTGACTCGAACTTTTAAGTTGTATGCAGTTGGTTATAACAACAGAATGAATTTACCTTGTTAATATTACTAGAAATTGAAAATCAGATCGGAGTATGCATTCTACGCAAATTATTATATAAATAGATTTATTTGTACTTATGTTTGTTCACATAAATAGTAAAATAATCTAGGGACCTTCGTCTTTATCGATTTAGTTATTAGATGTATATTTAGCGTGACCTTCCGACATTATTGTTTGACTTTAAAATTTGTCACAAATGATTCCAGAGATGCGGAGGCCCCACGCCCACGACACCGACACCGCATGGAGTTGCTGGCCGCTCCCTTTACCCCATCTGTCCCGCTTAGCGTCCTGGAGCATCCTTATCTGACGCAGAACTCGACAAATGAAAGGGTCGCAATGACAACTCAATGTAAAAGTTAGGCATGCAAACTAAGGACCGGGATGTGGATGGCAGTGAAAGCAGGAACATGAAGTTTGATATCATTAAAGGCCACTTATGTGTCAAATGCAACACAGCAGTGGCTGCGGCAGGACTCGCAGGATTCGTAGGGAGACGGAACCATACCGAGAAGTCGACGGCACACTTAAATGTCATTGAAATTGAAGCTCACTTGACAAGTAATGCTGGCGCAACACAACCAGCCCCTCCCCCCCCCCCTCCACAGCAACATACGTATGCATGTGCAGCCCCCTTGGCAAGGGGGTTAACTTAAGTCAACTACACAAAAGCCATGTCAGCAGACGCTGACAGAACCGCCCCAAAGCCAAAGCCCGTCTCGCCTTTATAAAACTCGCTTGTGTGTGCGGCAAAATGCTCCAGCTTTTTCTCTGGATGAGCCTTGGAAGATTGACATTATCTGTGGGCCCGAGTGATTTGCCAGCGATTGGAGAGGAGTAGCACGAAGGCAAGGTAGCTTGAGAAAGCGAAGCAGTTAATACCCTGATTAATCCTTGATGTGTTGATCCATCTTAGCAGTTAAGACGTGTTGTCCCTACAGCCCCATAAGTTAGTGTGTATAAGATCTTCTAATTCAAAAACCATTTATTTCAAAATAGTATTTCATTTTAAGAATCAGTTGTTACTAGCCAGTTGTATGAAAGGTCCTTTTAAATATGAATGCAATAGATACTGACTAATATTGCACTACATTTATAGGGCAGAAAATGTCCTTTTAACGACAACATTATAATTCCTCTCTACGAGCATAAAATGCGAGAATAATCGACGACGTCGAGTTGACTGTCGCATAATTTTCATAATTGCATTGCCACGCATCAACGGAAATTGTGCGGCGCCAACAAGTCGATGTCAATAATTGCCTGGCTGTCGATGCTCCACCTCCAATCTCGACCCGTCATCCGTTCGCTACTCGCGCACCACCACTCGCCAACTCCAGCCAGCCAACGTGTCGTATGCGTAACCGCGCTGCATTCATGCTGCGGTCGGGCAATTTAAAAGCCACAAAAATGCATTAAAATCCGAGTGTGCCGATAAATTATTGCAGTTTCATTAACAAACATTCTCGCACCGCTCTATGCCGGCGAATGGCCTCAGCTCAACTGGCTACTCGTAATTAATCCCATGCCCAAGTACTCATATTAAATGTGGGCTTAAATGATTTATGGTTTAAACAATTTGCCACCTATCAGTGGGCACAGGTAAGAGGAATGACTGTCCACAATGTTTCTAGAGTCCCAATAAAAGTCAATGAAGTGTGCTAAATTAAGTCTGGCTGCCTCGATTTTCCACCACTAAATTGTTCGCATAGTTTTTGCCGGAGCGAGGCAAAATTTACCAGTTGAACGGGCTCAGAAAGTCTGCCAAAAAACCATTAATTTCGCCCGAGGCTGGAGGTAAACATTAGCCATCTGACCTACGCAGGGAAGTTATCGCAAACTATATCGACCGTTTGTGACTTTTTAATCGGTAAGCTGCTAACCCTTTAAAACTTCCACAATTAACACATTTGACTTGCCAACGTTGGTGGCAGCAACAAGTGCTGCTCCTTCGGTTTCGGCAATGAACTTTGCCCGCTGACTGCCTGCCCAAAAACACTGAAAGAATTAATAGCTCACTGCGCTTTAAGGACTTAGCAATTCAATTTAAAGATCATCAAAGGTATAAGTAATAAAAAACAATCTATCCCAAGGAAACTACTATCCTTAATAAAATGCTCAAGTGTTTAAAATGACCATTCAGTGTATAAACTAATAATAACCAGGGAAGCGTGAATTCTTCGAGTGTGGGTGATTCTTCTGGACTGTGGCTGCTCCTGTGGTTGTTGTTGCTGCTGTAATATAATAAAACGCTTATTAAATTTTGCCGCTGTTATAACAAGCTGAGCAAGCACAGCCCACAAAATTGCTGCCCTGGGTCGCCGCAGCGCCACGCTTCCAATTCGTCCTCCATCTGGCAGTTGGTTCCTTACTCCTGGCCCTCGGATACTGGGAACTGGCATACTGGGATGCCGGGTGCTGGATGCTGGATGCTGGATGCTGTTGTAATGATGAACTCCAATTAAGAACACAAGTCCGTTTTAAGTTGAAGGCAGCCGTCGGGCTGACATATATTTTTTCAATTTCTTCTTTTGATTTTAGAGTAGGCAGAAATGGTTCTGTCAGCTCAACGTCTACAGAGTCTCTCTGATTTTACAGTTTTTGAATATATTTGGACTTAGGTTAATCCGCGTAGCTGCGCTGCCGGGTACGCCAGCAGCGGAGCGGCGTTCTTATGTATATCTTATATATCTAGGCTTATCGGGAGAGCGAGATATGTATGTACGTATGTAATATGTATTTGGTCGGCGTGTGAATGCTGACCATGCACTTATACTTTTTGCCTTCGAGTGGGCGATCATGTTACATCCGCCCTGGCCTAACTCCGTGCATAAACATAAACATAAACATAGCAACAAAGTGCTGCCATAAGTTAATATGCTATTTTATTTAATTGTTCTTAATATTGCATAGGCACATACTACATCTCCCTCCTTTTGAAAAATAACGTAACCTAGTGAAGTTATTTTGATTATTAAATGCAAATTATTTTATTTTTATTTTTATTTTGTTTGTGTTTTTGTTTGAACAACAATAGTTGATTTTATAATGCAAAGATAAAAATATACGTAGTGTATGGAAAATTTGTATAAATGATTAAGGAAAATATAAGTTTAAATTCAATCATGAATGAAATTTCTTTAATCTATCTTTATGAACTATTTGTTTTTTGTTTTTATTAGTAAGTAGCGTAATATTGTTATTATCTCCTATGCTTTCTATCTTATAGGGCCCCGTATATTTAAAGTCTAATTTATGACCTACCTCATTTCTTAGTAAAACTTTATCTCCTACTTCTAATTCTATGTCTTTTATTTTTAAGTCATAATTTTCTTTATTTTTTTCTTTGTGTGCTTCAAGAAGTTTTCTTGCTCGAGCATATGCTACCTCTAACCTATATTTACTCTCCTTAGCGTAATCATCTATGTTATATATTGGTTCTATGCTATGTAGTTTATTAAAATGTTTTGGTAAATTACTTGTTCTACCGAAAACTAATTCATATGGACAATAATTATGTACCATAGATTGGGTCGTGTTGAAGCAGTATACGAAATATTGAAGCCATACGTCCCAATCGGTTTTGTCCGTCGATATGTAGGATCGTATATACTCGTTTAAAGTTCTATGACTTCTTTCTACTACTCCAACTGTCTGGTGGTGATGAGCTGTTGATGTTATATTTTTTATTTTCAAATATTTACACAGGTCAGTAATTATTGAATTCTTATACTCTGTTCCCATGTCCGTTATGAACGTCTTCATTGGACCGTACTTTAGAATAAAAGATTCAAATATAGCTTTTGCGACTGTTTTTGCGCTTTTATTTGCTATTGGTATGGCAACTAAGTACTTGGTTAAATCACATATGAGAGTGACTGCGTACTCGTTACCATTTTCTGACTTGGGTAGTGGACCAATTGTGTCCACAACAACTCTATCGAAAGCATGTTCTGGTGTTTCAGTTATCGTCATTGGAGTCTTTGTGTGCTTTGTTGTTTTTGCTTTTTGGCATTTTTGACATTTTCTTACGTACTCTTTTATGTATTTACTCATATTTTTCCAGTAATAATGTCTTTTGACCTTGGCCAAGGTTTTTGTAATGCCTGTATGCCCTCCTTGTATTGGATCATCATGTAATGTAGACAATATAGCTTCTTTTTCTTTTTCATTATTTATTTGGGTCACCGGGTTAAGTAGCGCTACTTTTAAATTCTTTAATATTTTATTGCCCATATTTTTAAATTTATCTATTGAAACGTGTTCAAAGATTTTTTCCCACGGTGCCATTTTGATTTGGCTGATATCATATATACCGGCCTGCAATTCAAGCCTTTGGAGAAATTGATCTAAATCAAGAATTCCATTAGTATAAAGATCACCAACATCATATCTTGCAATAATTTTCTTTCCATGTTTAAATAAACATATCGAGTCATTCAATTGCAATGTCACTACTTTTCGTACCTCGTCATTTGTTATGACTTCGTATACGTTGGGCTCTGAAGCTATTTCTTTGGTTTGCTTTTGCAAATCCAATTGTTCTTTTCCTGCGCAGGATTTTTGTCTACTTTGAAATCTTGTAGTGACTTTTAATATATTTCCAGTTATATCTTTTAGCTCTTTGATGGTTATTCTTGATAACGCATCTGCTACATGATTGTCCTTGCCCTTTAGATACTCTACTGTAAAATTATATTCCTCTAGTTCAAGCCTTATTCTAGTTAATTTAGAGCTGGGGTTCACCATCGAGAATAAATATGTCAATGGTCTATGGTCTGTTTTCACAGTGAAATGTTTTCCGTAAATGTATGGTCTGAAATGTATTATTGCCCAATGAATTGCTGCTAACTCTTGTTCTGTTGTACTCTTATTGCTTTCACCTTTCGTAAAAGCTCTGGATGCATAAGCAACTGGGAGTTGGTGGCCATTATGGTTTTGAGTTAAAACTGCGCCACACGCTTGCTTGCTTGCATCTGTTGTTATGCAAAATTCTTTGCTGAAGTCTGGGTACTGCAAGAGTGTTGGGTTAATTAGCTGAGATTTTAAATGTATGAATGCTTTTTGACATTCATCTGTCCACTCGAATGGAACATTCTTTTTACATAATCTTGTTATGTGCCGCGAATAGTCGGCGAAATTTTTGATAAAACGTCTGTAGTAATTGCAAAATGCTACAAAACGTCTAGCGCTGTCCGCATCATGTGGAACTGGGTAGTTCTGAATGACATCATATTTTTTGTCATCCGGCAAAATTCCTTTGTCTGTGCATTTGTGTCCCAAAAATGTGACTTCATGCATGAAAAATGAACATTTTTCAGGATGTAACTTTAGGTTGTATTCCCTGCATTTACCAAAAACTTCAGTGAGGTTTTTAAGCATATGTTTTTCGGAACAACCTATGACTATTAAGTCATCCATATAAAGGAATGCTTGAGACGGTTCTATTCCGGAGAATGCTATAGTCATCATTCTTTGGAATGAATTAGGCGCTATTTTTAAGCCAAATGGCAATCGCGTGAAACGATATGAGCCATTGCTGGTTGAGAAAGATGTTATATCTCTCGAGCCTTCATCCAGTTCGATTTGATGAAAACCTGACATTAAATCAAGGCAGGAGAAATATTTTGCTCGACCAAGTTGGTCCAAAATATCATCTATTCTCGGTAGTGGAAATTTGTCAGCTAAAAGTTTCTTATTAATTTGGCGATAGTCTATTACTAATCTCCATTTCTTTTTATCAGAATTCGGGCTTGACTTTTTGGGTACTAATAGCAAAGGGCTATTGTACTGTGAAACTGATGGTTCAACTATTTTATCTTTTATTAATTTCTGAACTTGGGCTTGTATTTCTTCCACTTGACTATGAGGACTTCTATAATTTTTCGTGTATACTGGCTCATCATCTTTTAATCTCAACTGTTGTTTATAAAAATTATTAACTGTTATAGGTTCTGATTCTAATGCAAATATATCTATATATTCGCTGCATATATTTTCTAATTGTGATTTAAACAATTCGGGGAAATTTTTCTTTAATTGAGATAAGACAGTTTTATTTCTGTGTTCACTATTTGCCTGAACTACATTGTAGTTCGAAAGTGGCTCATATTTTAGAGTGTCCATATTGACTAATTGGTCGGAATCGGTTGTATTTAAAATTCGGACAAATGTATTACTTGATGTTGCGATTGTATTTGCAACATAAATACCAGTTTGAATTTCCTGGTTTGGAATTAAAATGTTATCATCTTTTGATGATACTATTAATCTTCGGACAACTTGGGATCTTGCTGGTAATAACGTTGTGTTAATACCAGAGCTGTATGCTATGGGAATATATATTGGAAATTTCAAATTGTTTGGTCTAATTATAAACCAATCTTCTTCTTGGTTTAAATCGATTTGGCAATTATATTTTTTTATGAAATCTATTCCGATTATTCCATCACACGGTATTGGAAAGTTTTTATCTACTAAATGAAAATCGTGTGGGATAACGTATTTACCTGTCTGTATCTCAATAAAAGTCTGTCCTCGAGACTGAATTTTCTGTTGGCCTATGCCTTGAATGTTTATTTTATTGGTTATTTGAATATTAGAAAATTTGTCAGAGTTCTCTTTGAGAATAGAGATATCTGCACCTGTATCAAGTAGAAAAACTAGTTTTACGCCTGTTTTGGCATGAATGAATGTAGAAAATATGTTGAGATTATAATTGATGGTGTATACTCTACGATCTTCTTCTACTGAGTACCTAAAGGCTGTTGCGAGTTTCCCTGTTCTTGGATTACTCGTACATTGGCATTGTTTCTGTTGTAGTTGTTCTGACTGTTGTTACGGCCTCTGTTTCCATTATAACGGCCTCTGTTATAGCCATTATAACGGTTATTATTTCCATTATAGCGGTTTTGATAACCGTTATTCTGGTAACCGTTATTTTGGTAACCGTTATGGTAGTTGCCTCTAATACTATTGTTATTAAAGCCTCTACCGCGGTTACTACCTCTATTGGCATTTCCGTATCCTCTATTGGGTCTGTTACCTCTAAAGTACATCACTTTATTGATGTCACCGGTAACTCTTGTACTCGTTCTTATGTATGCGCTTATCGCTGCATCCATAGTGGTGCAAGTCCCTGCTTCCAGTACTGTTTTGATACTTTCGTGCTCAGCACGATGTATCATGGTTTCAATTGCCTCTTTGGTGCTTAGACCAGTGGCATGTTCTAGAGGTATACCCTCATCGATATAGGAAGCTTCTAAAAGTTTTCTCAGGCTATCAACTTCAGCGGTAAATTGCGTTGCAGTTTTACCTCTCTGCTGAACTGTTGCTAGCTTTGCTTTGACATTACTGGATGTCTCACCGACAACTACTTTCTGCAATTTGTTTATAATTGCTGGAATTGTCGTTTCATTGTCAACTGAGTTCAAAATTGTGCCAACTATTTTTGACTTAATGACCTCAACTGCAATGTCTTCAAATGGTCCCTTAGCTAGGTCTACCAATTTGATTGCCTTAATGAATCTTTGTAAATGGATCTTTTGCCCATCAAATTCTGGCACTGTGCAGGCGACTTCCCTAATGTAAGACCTAATGGCAGCTGCTTCTTCTGCCATGGTTAAGTTATTTTCGGAGTCGGCTGCGTTATTTGTTTTATCGTCGTTCTTCAGCATTAATTTTGCTGGTATAGTTAGATCGTGAAGATCTTCCTCTTTAATGTCTTCCTTGACTATAGTCCTATCTTCCTCGTCAGAGTTAGTGCTGTCTTCATTCAAATTTATTCTTAGTGGGGTGTTTACTATGGTTGGAATTTCTATCTGGAGACTGAATTTATTTTTTATAAATATTAATTTTTCTCTTAATGTCACCAGTAGGTTCAAAGCCTTAGCACACTGTTTGCGTTCCAAATTCTTTCTATTTTGTTGGATCAACTCTCTGATTTCATTATAACTATTTACCAAGACTTGGGCATTCCTATTGATTGTTACAGCTTGTGTTGATCTGTTTTGCGTTAAGCACTTATAGGATTTTCTGAAATTTTCATTTTGATCTTTTATCTGATCAACAAGCTTTTCCCAGTCCATGCTGTGGTATACTCATAACTTCAAATTTATTCATTTGTATATATTTTTTTTTTTTAATGTAGATAAATTCAATATTACGTTTTATATTTTTTTTTTATTTATTATTTTTTTTTTTCATATAATTTTTCTCATATTTTCATTCATAATTGACTTTATTAAAGATCTTCCTTAAATATTATCTATACCGTTAGCAGTGCTACGGTATCGTTTCTTAAGACACTTGTTATGCAGTTTGTATATTTTTATTAATGCATTGGATACCATAATTAATGCAATTACAATTAGTATTATGGTTATCCAGAACAAGTCTGCATTTTGGACTTCTACTTTATTTATTACATTGGCTGTAGAGTCCACAGTTTTAGTGTCTATTAGACCCATTTTGGGTATACTAATTTTATATTTTGGAGAATAGAATAGAAAATTTCCTTTGTATATACTTTTATTTTCAGTTTTACTTATTTCATTTGTCTCTATAGACATTTATGTTTGGAATTATCTATTTATAAAATCTTTCAATGTTCGCAAGAGTAAAAAAAAATTGTATTTTACATTGTTGCCTGCCTGATTCTAGCTATGGCTTCACGGGCCATATTGGGTTAACAGGGCATAATAGTATATGCTCCGTTTTACAATATTTCTTACAATTTTTCTTATCTATATATATTTTATATTTACTTTATATTTATATATATTTATTATTATATTCTGCTGTTGATGATGCTCATCAGGTGTCAGCTGGGCGTCGCCGGGGGTGGCACGCTGACACTCCCTCGCTGCTGTCTATTTGTTGGGTGTCAGCTGGGCGTCGCCGGGGGTGGCACGCTGACACTCCCTCGCTGCTGTCTATTTCTTCGCCGCTGAAGACGTCGATGGTCGCTCACAAGTCCCCAGGCAGTGGGGACTCCAGATTCCTTCGCAGCCAGGGGGGCAGGACTTCTTTGGTTTTGTTAATGCTGGTGCTGGTGCTGGACATGCCTGGTATTTTGGAACTTCATTAATTGTGGGTATATTTTTAATATTATCTGAGTGAGTTTTCTCGAGCTTATGGGTCTTTAATTCTTGCTGATATTGCAACAAGTGGTCTAGCTCTGCATGTAGCTTTAGAGCTTTCGACCAAACCGGTGGCGTTTGCTGACCGTATATTAGCCACCTTACGTGGGCTATACGTTTATTCAGCTTAGTTTTCAAACCGCCACGGTGTTTGCCCATACTCAATAGAACTCTACTCACTCAGATTTTTCCTTGGTTTTTGCAGTTCCATTTAATTAGTCCAGTCTTCTTCCAGTCCAGTGTTCCTTTGTTCCTTTGTTTTCACCAGCTTTGGTCAATTCGTCCAGCGTTGGACGACTGTCACGGTCGCCATGTAATGATGAACTCCAATTAAGAACACAAGTCCGTTTTAAGTTGAAGGCAGCCGTCGGGCTGACATATATTTTTTCAATTTCTTCTTTTGATTTTAGAGTAGGCAGAAATGGTTCTGTCAGCTCAACGTCTACAGAGTCTCTCTGATTTTACAGTTTTTGAATATATTTGGACTTAGGTTAATCCGCGTAGCTGCGCTGCCGGGTACGCCAGCAGCGGAGCGGCGTTCTTATGTATATCTTATATATCTAGGCTTATCGGGAGAGCGAGATATGTATGTACGTATGTAATATGTATTTGGTCGGCGTGTGAATGCTGACCATGCACTTATACTTTTTGCCTTCGAGTGGGCGATCATGTTACATCCGCCCTGGCCTAACTCCGTGCATAAACATAAACATAAACATAGCAACAAAGTGCTGCCATAAGTTAATATGCTATTTTATTTAATTGTTCTTAATATTGCATAGGCACATACTACACTGTTCTATTTCTTGGCTTCATGATAATGATGCGGTTTTGTTATGGCTTTTTGTTGGCACGGGCACGGGCACCGGGAAACGGCAATGCCATCATCATCGGCACCACCGCCCCCCACTTGCGGTCTGCACCACTCAACAAGGAAAGCAGACTTTACACCCACATCCGCATCCACACTCAGTGCCGCATCCACAGCCCAATCTCAATCCCAACCCTCTGGAAAAAGTTTTCGTGTACTGGCAAACACTTTTTCCTTACACAACCCCTGACTGCTGTTGTTATTCTTGTTGCATTTGTGGCGACCGGGAAAAGTTCAGGGTATCCATTGCTGGGGAAAATTTGCGGGGCCGTGAGAAGTCAAAAGGATAAGCATCCAAGGGGGTGTGGTTTGTATTAGCATGGTGCCAGCAATGGCAACTTGAATAATTTGCTTATTTTTGGGTCTCTTTCATTGTTGTGGCATAATTATGTCTTAATGACACTTTAAGCGCAAATTATGACAGCTCACAGGGGAGAAGTGTATGCGTTGATCAACTTTAAATGAGTTCGAAAAACTTTTGAAAACCGAAAGTAGTGGCAGCATTTTGGAGATAATTGTTTTTAGACTCCGCAACTTTTCTGGTGCGAAAGGCCGCAAAAACTAAACAAAAGTTGAGGGTGAATAAAGGGAGTATAAAATATTTAAATACAATACTATATCTACTTTAATGGCTCCTATTGATTTAGAGGCGAGGTAATCATTCTAGCTCGCTCTTCTAATTACCGGACATATATATTTATGTTTTAGATTTCTAATTCTTATAAAGTCGAAGCTTTGTATTAATGACCAACTTTAATATATTCCTTTTCATAAAATGAACATAACACACAATTGCTGTAAAACTCGTTTATAAGGCTGTCTGCCACCGGATGATAAATAATTCGTTTGTTGGCCATAAAACTCACGTATGCCAACTTGAGTCGTACTCATTTAAAGGCAACAAGACCTCTATGCAAAGGGGCCATAAGGCTCGTAAATCTAAAATTAAATGCCCAGATAAGCAGACTACGTAAATTATGCCATTTGCTAAGACCCGGGTTCGCAGCAAACAATTTCCGAGCCGCAAAGGCGCAAAAAGCAACGCACCACGCCACATAGCATTATATTAGAAGTTGGCAAAAAGCAACAGGAATGCGGCAAAAACAGCTCAAATAGCTCTATTGTGGGAACGGATCTTTGGGGCTGTTGCCAATGTGTTGCGTCGCCAAATTATAACAATTTCGCAATTTATCTGAGAGTGCCTCATAAATGGGCAAAGTCATTGTTTAAACCTGCACACGCATACATTTATTTCGGGATAAGCAAACTGGTGTTCTGACTCTTGTTTATGGATGTCAGCTAATAATTCACTTAAGCTCTGTTGCATGAAATGCTTTTAAATTTAATTACAAAGCATTTTACCCACACGACACTGGGGCGTATACTTAATATCCCTGCTAAGCAGTAACGAACATGCGAGAAACATAGCCATGCGAGTACTTGGCAGAAATATTAATGACACGGCAAATATGTTTGCCAGGCAATCGAGTTATGCAACTTCATTTGCCGCACGGCGATGATTTATCGGCCAAATTGTGTACTGGGAAAAAAAAAATATTGTTGGGAATGTTTTTCAATTAGACTATCAATCTCAATATAAATTCATACGAGTCCATGCAGACATTCCTTGTTTGGTTTAATGAACAAAAAATATAACGTTTTCATTTTGCATTCATGACACAGATTTCAAGTTATGTACATTTAGCTGTCGAAATTTTCAACAGAATTTGGTAATGTACTTTCAACTTCATAGATGGGTTTTAAGCTGATTTAAATTTTCTGTCATTTATTAATATTATGAATGGGATACTGAATTTTCTTTGAGTTCAGCCCCCTGGTCTGCGCCAATGATGGAAATCGAGTTGATTCATCATTTTTGCCAGGGCAGGCACGTCGTAATGCCTTTCACCTTTCGGCTACTACGATGTAGCGGGAAAATCGGAAAGCCCCCCATTCGGCATGATATATGAAAATCGTAATGTGCTTTGACAGCCGTAACCCTCGAGAGCCTCTCAATCGGACGCATTTGCGTCTAAATAGGTGGCATGCAACGTTCGCGTTGGTTGGTTCGCTTTCCGCTTGCCCTAGGTCAAGTATTTTTTGAAAACTTTTCAAAAGCCGCCAGTTGAATGCTCTGCCGCCGCCGACGTCGAAAGAGCGCGCATGCGCACGGATTTTGTTGACAGCAGAGAAAGTCGCAGGGAAGCAACACGTGCTTGCCAATATTTTACGAGTGTTTGGGTGGGAAAAATGAAGGGTAAACAAATAAATAAACAACAACTGAGTGTGTGAGCGCAAAACTGAATGACAGTTTACGCTAAAAGTCGCGTAGTAAAATATGTAAAAAAAAAAATGTGCCGCGGTGGTGGGTTTTTCGGTTGGGTGGTGCTGTGGTTTCATTTCGCTGGCATGTGCATCATGCTTTATGTAGCATAACTTTTGGCGCCAAAGTGGCATTCGTGCAGCGGACAGTCGGCGTGATTTATGATGTCACATGTCGCCGCAGAGGTGATGAAGTGCCCATTGCAGTTGGAATGCAGTAAAAGCGGATTTAGCATTCAATGGGAATTCAGCGAGATACAACAATATTGAAGTCTGCTGCCGGATATAGAGATGTACGAGTTAGAAGCTGTGTTTATTTTATTTCCTCACTAATGCCAGGCTGAAAGGTTTTAAATCAAATTTTGCTGTCAAAGCGTGGTATCAAATATTGCGGTTACGTATTTATTAAACTTCCACATCGCACCAATTCAGGCTTGATCTAAATATAAACCTTTAACGTTTAATTCTTAAGAAATCTTGCAATATATGAAAGACATTTTTATCGGTACCAAGAATTTATTTTTCAAGGTTAAAAACAAATATTAAAATTATGTTTATAACCGAATAAATAAAAGGTATGAAAATATATTTGAGTTATTTATGTTCGTACTTTTTTCAATAACCATATATACTTATTTCCATTCCATGTCATATACTAAATTTCGCTCTGCATTCAATAAAAATCGTTCCTATTTGAATGGGATTTTTGATGTTGTAGAATGAATTAAATGAAGACATGGATATCCCTGGACTTTTGTCATTTGCAGAAATGTCAACAACCGCAGAGCAACAACAAGTGAAAGCCACCCATCACCCCTCCTAGTGTTCTCTTTTATTTCTCTTTTAGGTCCTCTTACTTTATTTTTCTCTTTTCATTTTCCCGAGGGACAAAGCCAGACAGATAGCAAAGAGAATGAAGGTCCTGCGAGAGAAGAGAAATGCCGAAGGATGCGCTGACGCCGGCGCAGTGTCGACTGCTCAGCCGGCGTTGCAGTCGGCGTCGTTCGATTGTGGGCCACGAGTGGCAACAGTTGCAGTAACGGCCCCAAAAATGGGAGGCGCTGGGTGGATGGGTGGCTGCTCGGGCAATAAAGTGGGGCGGTGTGTGTGTGAAACGATTACGCTGACAGAGATAAGCCCAAGCGACAGGATGAGGGCAGCGCTGCGACGCTGCAGCGACGTTGTCAGCGAAGGACGATTTCAGGATTCAGTCATTGCCGGCGTTTCGAACTGTTTGGACGTGTCAAGCGGATGAAATCGGGATAGCGCCAATAGTTGCCAGCGGTAGTGTTTTAGTATTGTTTAAGCATCGGCTCACACACACATACACACACACAGCTACAAAGAGCAGGATGAACTATCCGCCGGGTGTGCGTGTGTGCTAGGCACTATTTGGGGATTTAATGGAAAAAGCATTAATGGATGCTGCCTCGGGGAATGACTATAGTGCCAACGGTGATAGTGGCCAGTGCACGAGTGTGTGGGCGAGAATGTGTGGGCACAAAGGGATAAGTACACAGAAAGAAAGCATTCATTGAATGTAAATCAGCACAGTCAACTTCTAGATTAGAAGGCAAAAAACTATTTGTTTCAGAACTAAAGTAAACTAATATGAGTTTTAGTTTTTAATACAAATGCTGACAAATACATCAGTGAAATTCGGGCTCTTAAGTCCACTTCATATATAAACGAATGTTGTTTTTCCAGTTTTAAAATCTATTTCGACTAACGCGCAATTGGGCTATTTACAAATGACCCAAACATTCTCTCAGTGGACACGTCAATGCTTCGGCAACTGTGAGATTTTGATGTGTATTTGTGGCGCTGCCTAAAACTATGCAGCACAATTTTGAAGCTGACATTTTGTTTGTTCGCTCCTACGAGTATTCGTGCGTGTGTGTTGGTGTGAGTGGTGTTTGGTTTTATCGTGGATTTTACTGACTTCACGGGTTATTTGTCCGCACGAATGTGTTCATAAAAAATGTAACAAAAGTGGATTTTCACTGGGCCGGCTGAAACGCTTACGCTTTTGTGTGCGCGCGGGCTTCTAACTTCCCAACCGGAACCGGAAACGGAAGCTACTGGTGCATACACACACATACACACAAACACAAGACCAAACCGAAAAAGGACCCCCCGGGCAAGTGGATAAAGTAAATTGAATAAAAGGTGAAATAATTTGAGCGCTAAGCAGGCCGAATGCTGGCTAATGGAAAAGTGTGAAAAAGGTTGGCCAAGTGAACCCCGATAAAAAGCGAGCGAAAAAGAAGACCGGGAAAACACCGGCGAATATTCTCGTTGGGAAAAATGCAAATGTAGCGGTGACTTTTTGCGGAAATTTATGGAGCGGCAAATTGAATCGAATGGCCACCGTGCTGTCAGCGATGACGTGCCGTGAAGCATGTGCCTTGCGATTATCAAAGTGTGATAAAAGTGCGCCAACAATAGCCAAAAAGACAGGCGGAAAAACGCTCGAAATGGGTAGGGGGATGGAGGAGGAACGAGTCCAGAATCGCTACCCAGTCACAAGTCCATAAAAATTTACCGTCTATGCACTGCGTATAATTTATGGCCGCGATTCGTTCTCCTTTCTCCAGCGAATACCTTCTTCGTTTTTTTTTTTGCGGGCCACCTTTTGGCAATTGTTGAATGCAGCCGCAAAATCTGCCATGATGTTTTTTTCCGCCATCTAGCATGTGTAAGCTGCCAGACATATGTGTTAGTGTTCCGGGCAAGCTGCCAAAAATAATAAAATCACCATCCTATGTCAGACGACTTCATATGAGCGAGAGATCCTGCAGCCAGGACGAAGGATTTTAGAACTGCAAGATAACGAGGTAATTTCACTGAATGATTCGCAGTTTTCGCCGCTTGTTTTGTTGCTTAGTTGCTCGCTTGGCCAACGAGAATTGGTTTGCTTTTTCGGCCATGCTTTCTCGCATTTTTCGGTTTTTGGTTTGGTTTTTGCTTCTGGGATCCGCAAGCTGTTGAATTATGCATTGCCCGGAGATAAGCTGGAAATGTTGCACAAGGCTGCCAATTTCGGTTCGACCGGCCATCGGAGACCTTGGCTGTGGCTGTGGCTTTGTCGGTGGGGTGTCCATTAAATTTTAATCTCGGAAAATATTTGTTTGCAGCGGGTACGACTGTGAAGCCAATCTTGAAGAGTTATCCGGGATAGCGGGTGCACAAAGGCAAAGGAATGTGGTCAAGGGAAAAATTTACATTTTATTGGAAATTCTATTCGAATCGGTTGAGTTTCACACAAAAAAAAAACCACACCGTTTTTCCATTCTTCTGAGTGCTACTGCACTCTGCAATTCTGTTTGATGCCAGTTGGGCTTCTAGCTTTTATTAAAGACTGCAGGGCTGAAAACGGATAAATGTTGCATATTTTTAAGAGGCTTGGCTTCCAGGATGAGTCAGCTTTTCACTTTCCATCCAGTCCACTGAACTTCCTAGAAGACATAATCGTCGCTGTCATTACAGCTGCATTTAGCGGTCTCATTACGTCTTTATGTCTTCCACATTCACGCCAAATTACTTCCTCATTCGACACCTCCAACTGCTATCAAGCGGAAAATTTTTAAAGAGTTGCGAGCACAGTTCGCTGGCAGCGGTTGTACCAATTAAATTTATTTGTCAGACGAGCCAGCGATGTTACCGCCATGGCCAACGTCCTCGCAATACACTCAAGTCAACTTTATTCATAATAACAACAAGTACCCCGTGCTGCACGACAGTAGCCACGGTGCACTGCAAAAATAAAGGACTAACAAAATTTTATAAAATTTAAAATTTAACTAGAAACGACAGAGTATCTTATTATGTTTAAAGGAAATCCTTTTTCATTTCTCATGGCAAATAATTAAATGTTAAATAGAATTGTCATATGCAAATCTGAATTAGTTATTGTGTATCCAACAGCGACTAAACAAAGGCACTCGAAAACGCCAGAGGGCCAAGAACAAAGATAGAGGGACACAGCACAGAAAGCTCGGGGGCTTGTCAATGTGACAATGCAGCATCGCTGAACCGCTGGAGCCGTTGGAACCATCGCAGATATACTATGTATCTGTAGAATCCGGATCCCAAAGGGATGGTCGCAGCACCAGACGGCGAACAATGGAAAGTTGCCATGGCAGAAAAAATATGCGCGCCCACCATTACATTTTGTTGTTGCCGTGCCTCATTTTTCTTGTTGCCCTTCTAGACAACCGCTGTTGTGCCCGAATTGATGTTATATAAAAGGTGGCCAAACATTTGTAGGGACACGCGATATCGGTGACGGAAGCGGGACGAAGTGGGACGAAGCGGGGGCGTTTTCAATGGGTCGGCGAGGGCGCAATGTTATTAGGTGGCTCGTCGCCTTTGAATTTCCGGTGGCCCATCCCCAAGCACATTGAAAAAAATTGTAAAAAAAACGGGCTCTAAATTATATTTTCGTTTTTGTTTGCCAATATAATTATATTTTCTCAGAAGCTAATTAAAAGTTATTTTTTTTGTGTATACATAAGAGTGGTTTGTTATGCAATTGGCACTTCAGGAATCAAAAAACGATTTTATAATTGCAAAATTCACCATAGCTGTTAATTGAATAAAATGAATAAAAAGTGTTGTACGAAATCTATATAACATGTGAACTTTTCAATGAAAATACCAATGGAATACAAATTCCATCTATTTCGCATTGAACTTTTCAAACCAGTTAGTGGGATAGCTTTCATCAGTCTGTTACATTGCTTCAAGTGTAGTCTTAGCCTCATTTCAGTTCATCCTAAACTATTGTCCAGGTTGGGAGCACGTTGTTCCAGAGTCCGTTTTGTTTCCCAGTCGTACTTGGAGCTACAGCCCGGCCATTTACTAGGGCCGTGGTCCGCGACGGATGCTCTTTGACTTGCGGCCAAGAGCCTTTGTTGGCTATAACCAAAGAGTTGCACTTCAGTCTCGGCGAGTGCAAATGGATCCATTGTTCCGGGCATTTCGCATTAGGCCGGAGCACGGGGATCCAACCGTGGGTGCTGGAAACAACAGGAAATTGCTGGCGCTGCGAGGAGGAGCACGG
The DNA here is from genome assembly GCF_000001215.4 of Drosophila melanogaster. Lineage (NCBI taxonomy): Eukaryota > Metazoa > Arthropoda > Insecta > Diptera > Drosophilidae > Drosophila > Drosophila melanogaster. Next base: position 17,501,811 of record NT_033777.3, on the reverse strand, counting down.
CTTTAAGACACCTTTAAACCACCGGCTGGCAGGAAGTCGGGCATATAAATTGCCAAGCTGTCAACCAGCGCTAAACGCAAACATATCCGCCCCAAAGTGCTGCGAATATGTACTCTACTTATACATGACCGTACATACATATATGCAACACCTTATGCATGCAAGAACAAAAAGAAGGCAAACAGTGCAGGTGACGAGCATTAAAACGATTCAACAGCTCCGTCTCAAAGCAAGAAAAATTATATTGCTTAATGCCTGCACCACCGGCAACCATCAGACCACCACTTGCCCCCCACTTTTCAGTTGCAAGGACCAACTCCTACTCCTTTTACCGGATAAGGGCGTGGCAGCGGCGGATGCAGCAACGTTTAACCTCAGCCAGGACATGAGAGCTTCACTGAAAAAAATCAATGCAGTCTATAGATTCAATCGCTAATTAATGTATATTTCTTTTTCATATACCAAAATCAACAAATATTGATGGCCAGTTACGGTGAAGTTTTGTATTAAATACTGTGCCTATATGCGCTTTGATTTTTCTCAGTGTTCTTGGGATCAGGGGGTGATTTTCGCTCGACTGCCTCGGCAACACATGAAGGCATGGCCATGTTGCCTTTGAATTGTTGCCGTCGCTATTGCTTTTGCTGTTTGTTGTGGCGTTCCGCACTTAAAGCCTTTCACGCCACACAAATCCTGGAGTGGGAAACAGGAGGTGTGAAATAAAAAATGAAAACATCCACTCGTGAGCTCAAGGTGCATGCTGTGCAAAGGACTCCCAAGGAGTATCCGTTGCATTGGCGAGCTGCAGTAATGGCAAGTGCCCTGTTTTCGGGGATTCCATTGTGCAGGATTGATTGCCTGCTACGAATTGTTTCCACGTTGGCGGAGATGAACCTAATGTTCCTAATGGATAAACCCAGTGCGAGGGGAATAAGAAGCTTTATATCAACGTATTATGGAGGGAAAAGAAAAATATCAGTACCTTTCGGCATTAAAATCAACACTGCTAAACAAAGTTTTATCTTAGGCACTTTAGTTAATTTGACAGATATCCTTTTAAATTGAATTAAAAGCTTAGTCTTGCCAAAGTAAGCATCATGTATTTTATTTTACTAAACTGATAGTCGATTAAAAAAGAATTCAAGCATTTTTATTTATTTTTGTTCAGGGGACTTAATGTTAGCGAAAAAATCGCGAAACAGGAATACTATTAAGCTTAAAAGTTAGATTCAAAATGTTTTATTCATTGTCAATTAGCAAAATGCTGGTAGTAACCAACACGCAACTGCAAAACCGCCGAATTCCCATAACTGGATTATCAAAACAAATAAACAGGTTTATAATAATGCCACACATCACACCGAAGCAAAATAAACAAGAGCTCAACTGCGCCAAACGGCAACACCCAGTTACAAAAAGCTTATATAATCCAGAGTGACACAACTAAAGCGCCGTCCACATATTTAGTGTCAAATTTGCTGACAGTTAGCAGTTATGACACCCGACACACAAGCCAAAGTAATCGCTTTGCGAGGGCGCAGGATGAAGGACACAGGACGCAGGACGCAGGACGAAAGGGTGCAGGATGTGGGGCGGATGCGGCTTGTATCCTGTCAGCTGAAGCTGGTCCACCTCCGCCGGCACAGGGATCCCGAAGTCAGACAGTTGGACGGCACAAAGGCGTGGAAAATAAAAACTCATTAAAAATAAAGAGCTAACACCAACACACACACACACACAGTCTTTTCCCGGCTATGTGTGTGTGTGTGTGTTTGTGCTTTGCAAGGACTCGGGGAGAAGGATGCCGTCCAAGTGCTGAGCAAAGAAACGAATTGCTCGTGGCAAATCGCTCAACAAAAGACGCTGCCAGAATAAACAAATCATTTCAAATTCTCAATTAAATGCAAACAGAGCTGCTTCCTCCGCCCATATGTGTCGGCTAAAAAGGTGTCAAGTTGCAAACATTCAAAGAACTCTTCAGTATGACCCTCACGCCTACTCTGATGTCCTGAGCGCACACCATCCACGAAATTACACAGAAAATTAAGATTTGTGATTATTTTTTTTGGTAATTTTACAAATTTCTGTACATTGCAGGTTCAGAATTTGCAGATCCTTGAATCTAGATTAACCTCTAAGTGCCCAAACATTTAGTTCTAAACTAAATTCTTTTGGTCCAGTTCGATAGATTCATTTTGATAATTCAAAAATGAATTTTAATGCATTATTTAATCTTGAAATTCGAGGAATATTCTTGCACTGTAAAACCCAATGCCTGTCGATTGTGTGTAATGGGTGTCATGATGATGTTTATTTAGTCGCTAAGCTAAGTGCCCGACTGGCTAAGGAAACAGGAAAATCGAGATGGGCGGCGGCAAAGGATTCTGCTTCTCGGCTGTTGAACCCCTGCTTCTCGACCTCAAAACATGTTTATGTCTTCTTCATTGTAGTCGGCAGCTCGTGCGAGTGGAAACTTGGGCCGGGGCATTCGAAATAAAATTTAATGATGGCAAAAGTCATTCATTTCGTATGCTCGCTCATAAATACACGTTAAATGTATTTGCCAAGAGCTCTATAGCAATGCAAACGCAGGATTTCCCTCCATTTATGTATGTGTATTTCGGATGTGTGCGATGTGTGTATGTTTTCCGTATGCGAAGGTTGCTTCTGTTGGGGGCATTGCGAGGATAGGAGCTCCCCAATTCACAGGACTCGTGTTGATTTCTCGCCTCTGTCGTCATGTGTTTTCCACTTTCGACATATTTATATAGCACTTTGTGTATGCTGTACGTCGAATTGTTGTAATTGTCCTTTGCATTGTTTACGAAGCTTTAGTGGGGAATTGCTGAACGGCGAACATCATTTGAACTTGACATGCAAATAAAAATACGGTTGTGACGAAGCCTTAAAGTTTCAATTTAAAACTGTTTAGCTCAATTCAAATGTGCATTTCATTGGTATACATATTTTATTCAATTGTAGACATTATATTATATTTTGTTGAAATTCACTAACAGCTTCAAACGCACACGTAACGAAATTCGACGTAACGACGACATCCTTTTGAGCGTATTTATTTTAATTTGACTCCCTCCAATTTGAAAGTCTATCCAGACTTATGCAACACATAATTGCTGAGCTAACTTCTTTTGGTTTAAAAATGCAAGCTTTTACATTTTCGACTGCCAAACAATAGGAAGGATAACATTTTCATAATGCATATGTAAATTAAACTGTTGGCTTTCATCTTTCATGTATTTCAGGTGGCTGAGCAACATCAGAAGCTGAACTGAAAATTTTCAAATAGAAACAGAAATAATAACAGCAGCAAGGGGCTTAAACAAAGGCCAAATATAGGAAAAGCCACGTAGAAAGAGCAGTATACGTTCATATTGGATAAACAAACAAGGCCGGATACAAGAAGAAGCTGCTGCAAAACTAAACTAAACGAAACGAAACTAAATTTAATTTTCTACCAGCCACACATTGAATTTTCATGCAACGAAATGAGTTTATTAGAGCCTCCTTGTCTAGTCCTGGAAAAGGGTAAGTTTCAGAGCAGGCATAACTCACACTACGAATCTTTTATTCCAGCAAAAAACAATATGCATGTCAGACATATTTGTTACATAGTACCCTGAAAATCATTTAAGAAAATGTGTGGGTTAAAGAAAAACAAATGTTAGAAATATCGTTACACAAGAATAGTATTCAAATATACTGCTGTAACTAAAATACTTTTCTTTTAAAGTTAAAAAACTAGTTAAAACTAGTAAAATTAGTTTAAGAGCCATCAAATGAAGTAGTGGGTGACTATTAGTCGAGCATGCTGTTTGCGTGCCACATTACAACGTTATTATTATTGTTTTTGCCCCAGCTGCAGTCTTCAACCAGCCATAAGAGCAAACGCACACAGACTGCATAAATTTATCAAAAAGTTGGCTGCAGGTTGCAGCCGCTAAACCGCTATGCAAGTGGCTCGGCTCAGCAGTCAAGTGGCGCCCAAATGTGAGTCTGAATCCGAATCTGAATCAAGGGCTCGCTGGCGGCGGTTAAACGAAACCAAATCCAAATTAACCGCATTTATGAGTTGCACTCGAGTTGCACAAACACACATACACACATGCACATGGTGGAATGCCGGCAGCTGCGGCGACATTAAAGTTTTAAACCAGCCATATAGCCACAATGTTGGTAATTAACCTGCCCCCTCTCGACACTTTTCACCCCTTTCTAGCGCTGCTTTTGGGAGCGTTGCTGCTGGCCGTCCTTGCCACACCACTTCTGGCCACAAGCGGCTTACGGGTGCCCACATTCCTGCTGGAGCCCGCACCCCGGCTGCTCTTCGGCAACGACACGGGTGCCCAGGTCACCTGCACCGCCCACGGCAGCCCGCCGCCCCTCGTCACGTGGGTCCTTCGCGACGGATCGCTGGCCACCCAGGTGCCGGGCCTCAGGTAAGTTCCTGCGGTCTCCGCAACAATGCACTTGTCAAGTAATAAGCGGATGCACATCCTCCACTGGGCGAAAAAGTATGTCTCTCCACGTGATGGTTGCTTTGGTGTAGCAAAATTATCATTTTTCTGGAAATGAGGATCTGTATTTCCTTGATTACCAGAAAGTGTTAAAAGACGTTACTAATTGATTCTCTCATTAACTTGCAAATACCTTTTCCCATTAAAGGCTCTTTGTGCTACTTAACTTATAATATTCCCATGCACCATGGTCATTTTCCGAATATATTTTTATAATTTCTCTATGTGTAGCTGTTATGGTTGGGAGTTGGTGGTTACAAGTATGTGTCGTTTGGCTTCCTGGCGGCGGTTTCGAAAGTCACACTCCTGCGGCTTCAGTTTTGCGGGCTGCCTTAATGTTATATTTTCCGAATTGCTTCGTTTTAATTGACATTGCGCAAAGACACCGTCGCGAAAAGCTGTGAAAATCAATGTTAACAGACATTCGTCTCTGCGACCTCCTCCTTTTCCACCACAATTCCCCTCCCAGTTGGTGGGTACATTTTCAATGAAAATGCTTGAAAGGCAACAAGAACAACACTGCGGGATACCAGACAAAAGATGCCCTTTTGGTTTTGTTGCCTGAAAAAGCCAAAGAAATTACACAAAAGTAATGCAACCAAGTTGCCGACAGAGCAATACTCATGTGCACACAGGCGGGGTCAAAGAATTAGCACTTAAAATTTAATTTACAAAATGTAAAAAAAATTCTTATATTTATAAGGTATATTTTCATGTCGTTTTACCCATTGAAAATATCAAATTTTTAAAGTTATTTTTTTATGAATATAAGAATCGTTTTCCTTAAGTAGTAACTAATATCTTAGTTTAAGGATAAGCTCTACTTATCAGAGCCATTATTTTGTCCCTGGGTGTTTATCCCTCTTGTGACTTTTTCTACACTCTGCGTCTGTTAGTGACATGTGTGCCAGCATTTAAAATATTAAAAAACGCAGACGTTCGCGGATGACAAGTTGAATGGGAAAGTACACACGCGTTTAGCATTAATCACGGAGAGTACATTAGTTTCTCACACAAGTAAGGCCTTAATTTGCGGTTATTTTGTTGAAATCCATTAGTAGAAGCAAACAAAAAAAGAAATTAACGCACTTTTGCCGGTGGACTGCGGGCTGTTGCTCAAATATATATACATATGTGCAACTATTTGTTTGGTTTAGAGCTCTTTTAACAAATTGCCGCTGATCCATTCTACGGGCTCTTAAACAGATTATTGCACAACGGGAGAAAATAATAATAATCAAATGTATGAAAATGACAGTCAAACACATAAAGCAGATAAATCGTAAAAATAGCGCACGACCCAAAAATAAATACGGAGATAAAAATGTATAAACTCACCGTTCGCGTATGGCAACAAATTTACTAAAAGAATTTTTATGTTTCGCAAAATGAAATGTCATTTCAAATACGTGATCTCGCACACATAGCCGCTTCCGAAAGCCGAGGATTCCAAAAGGCTATATATATATATATATATATATATACGAGTATATGTCGACAAGGACTGTCAGTCTGGCAAACCCGAAAAAGCCAAAAAGTAGACAAAACTTAGTTGCGATGGCAGTGCATAGAAATGAAACAAAATTTATTTTAAGCCACTAAAGAGCATGGCTGAGTTCAAGTGACGAGTATATAGGACGTGTACTTATCTACTGCACCGACGGTTGGATGGCTGGACTGACTCCGGAAAATGGAAAACGGACAGCACAGGGAACACGGAGCAGGAGCATAGAGCACGGAGTTATCTGGCTCTTTTTTTCAGTGTGCTCCATGCAAACGCAATAGACGTAAACAAATTGCTGGCACTTAAACATTTTTGAAAACAGCGCTTGATGAAGTTTTCCCTTTTTCGGTTGATGTTGATGTTGGTTTGCTCGTTGTCCTTCGCATCAGCATTCAGTGTGCCACACGAGGACAAGCTAAGCCAGAATCCCAACTAGCTGCACCAGGAAAAATTATGATAGCTTATGATGATCCATGCTGAACGTTGTAAACACTATGCGTTGATCACTTTGATAAATTTCGCTTTTAAATATTTAATATTTTTTGCTAATATGAGAATACCAAAGAAACAGATTACTATGAATGTGCACCACAGACGGAATAAATTGTTGCATACTTCTATGCGCAGCTGGTGGCACGCTCATTTGCATGCGTATTAAGGGTAATATGATTTTTAAGGTAATTGAAATATAGCTTAGATTTTCTTTATGTGCACCCATCGTTGTCATAGCTTGTTAGCCCGATGCAACTGCAGCTGAGATGATTAGCGGTACTGAGACTGCATCTGCATTTGGAGTGCGGAGCAGGGTAGGAATGTGTAGTTTCTGCGGCGACTTGCCTGACTTGTGTGATGGGAGGTTGATGTGTTTTGGCCTGATCCAAAGGCAGAGAGCTAATCAAATGCATTAAAGCCCTGCGGGGACTTAAAGTTTGATTTCGAAAATCATGTTGGGCAGCATTCGGATTCAGAAACAAGCCGCAATGCACTGGCAACTGGATGACGGCAGAGCAACTGAGTTATGTCAGAAATGTCTGACGGAATATAATTTGCAAACAACCGAAACAGATTCAAACAACAATTTCTCGACGTCAGTTTGAGGTAATATGGAAACTTCTGAGGGCATTGTTAATTATTTTGTTTTAGAAGTAAGTAAGAACCTTAAAGTTTAGTTGGTTCTACTATAGCATACTACTTTAAAAACAGAATTCAAATATGGAAGGATTTTCTAAAAATTCGGGTGCAATCCTTAGATGCTTAGGCCATTTCACATCATTTGAGATCAACATGCACACATCCGGCATTAAGCTTATTGCATTTTTATGTAAATTCACACTTTGCGCCCCATGTACTCGTTGCTACTATAAAAATACAAGCCAGCAAATGGCAGCCACTTTGCTGTCGCTTTTGTGGAGCAAATTTGTGCGCCACGTTCGCCATTCCCAAATGCAAATAAATAAATAAATATGTAGAAGAAACCTCGAAAGAATGTGCCCACTAAAATATTGCATTTCGCCGTTCGCCGGCGATGCTTTTGTACTTGCAGGAAAATATCAGGCAACGGCACCCTGCACTTCCCCCCATTCCTGGCCCAATATTATCGCACGGATGTTCACGAGGCCACCTACAGATGCCGGGCGAGCAACGAGGCGGGCACCGTCCTCAGTCGAAATGTTCAGGTGCATGCAGGTGAGTGTAATGTACTTTAGTGGAGCTATGGAATGGATCCCAGCTTGGGAGCGGGCAGAGCGCCAAGTGGCTAAACGCCCATTGGCGTGGAGTGCGGAATGCGCTGCTGCCATCAGTTACATTACTTACCCGAGCCTCGAGCTGAGGAGAGCAGTGTATCCAGATCCAGCTATGGATTTTAAAAAATAGTAGCCAAATAATTGTTAGACATATACTGTACGCAAATCTACTTTGATAAAAAGTCCGAACCACTAATTCAGTTGTAGATATCGGTGAAATATGGTCGGTATTTTATTATAAACCTCTGGAAATCTCTTATTTATTTCATAGGAAAGTGTGGCTGAAAGTAGTGTAGTTTATACTTTTAGTATTCCGCTCTGGCTGGAAAACAGCCAAGATGGCAAAGCTAACTGACAGATAGATAGTGTGCATTGTGTTGACAACATTTTAAAACTGCTCACGTTCGTTGTCCTGGAATTCTTTACGGTTTTGCTTTCTGGCAGCCCTTGGGATGTCACCTGTGCGCCACTTTTCTGCGCCCTTCTCTTCCACTTCATGTAACATTAATATCCTGCGAGAGTCCTGCCAGCTCTTGAGCAGTGATCGATGCGACAGACTTGGCCAGCTGCAACTTTCTCGAGGCTCTCGAAATTAACTTAATTATTTTATGCACTCGCTGTTTGCGCTGCCTCTTAGTGCTTGACCTCGAAAACGCAGCTCGTCGGTCGAATTTGCACAGCCTGGCCTTAAGTAAACACAATTCTCGCCCAGCCAATTCAGCCCAATACCCCGCTGAGCCCACAGAAAAAACCAACGCTGCATGATAGTCGCTTAAAATCTCATTCAATATTTACACTTTGCATTTTCCATGTGTATCATCTGTGTCGCCCCGCTTTCCACTCTGCCAGTGCCGGCGCTTTTCCTTCGAGTATTTTGGCTGCTCTTCAACTTCCGCTTTGCATGTAATTTCAAGCAATTTCATTCATTTAAACGGCAGCCATTCTGCATTGTTCCCCGTTTATTGGGCCCAGTGCCATTGGGGCTGCCAGCCATGGATTCTGCTGCCCGAAAGCGTTTTATGCGCTCATCTGTATGCGCAGTTTGCGCCGGAGAGCAGGCAGCAGCACTGCCGTTTGTTGACTTTAGTTTCCCAGTCCAGCATCCACAGCAGCGGTCAAAATAATAGGAGCAAAAATATATTCAGTATGATTTTGCTGGGCTACCATAAATATTGAAGGTCTCCAGAGTTCAACAAAAATAAAATCATAACACAAATGGAGTAACTCGACAAAAAGACTTTGGCACCTTGATAAAAATTCTTTAATTAAAATTTAATTTTTAAATGCACTCTTAATTCCTCTTAAATAAAAATGAGCCAATAACTTTTTATATTTTCACAACCACAACTATTGCTGCCGTGCAGTTCTTTTCTGATTTCTGTTACTACTTCTGCAACGGTTTCGATTTATTTTTTCCTTCACTCTTTCAGTGGTGCGTCGTCAATTCCACGTGCACGTGGAAAACACTGAAGTCTATTTGGGAAATTCGGCGTTGATTAAGTGCGCCATTCCGGAGTATGTGCGGCCCTATGTGCGCGTGGCCAGTTGGCATCGTGGCGAGGAGATACTCCTGCCGGATCTGTCGGATGTCGGTGAGTGTTGCCACATTTTAACGGGCGGGGGAGTTTATCGGCAGCTGAAATTTATGTGCCAACGATTCGGTTTTGTTGCTCGCCAGCAATGAAACTGCACTTTTTGCTGCAGCATTCAGGGCTGGCGGTTGGCGGCAACGGGGCGGATGACATTTATTGGCGAATGTTGCGTATACGCAGCGGGTGCCGGGCGTCGAGTTTTGATTTTTCCTTGCTTTTGTCATCTATGTGACCTGAGTGTATGATTTCCGAACAGCGGGACGCTATGTGGTCCTGGCCGCCTCCGGGGATCTCTATGTGCGTTCCGTGCGTTCCGAGGACGGACTGATGAAGTTCAGCTGCCTGGTGACAAATACACTGAACGGCGAGCGACAGCGCAGCGATGCGGTGATGCTGCAGGTCAAAGGTGAGTTTCAAAAAGTATTTGCACAAGAGCTTAAATAGGAGCCTGACCTGTTTATTTAATCTTTAAAATTACACTTTTTGGTACAACTCAAAAGAATAGAATCAAGTTATTTAACAATTCGAAAATAATGTTATATCTGTAGTGATAATATTTTGCATTATTCATGCCGTAACCTACTACAGAGTTAAGCAAGAATCTGGCTCCTCGGACCACCCAGAAACCGGTGATGGAGATTCACGTGGAGCGTGGAAACGACGTTCATCTGCCGTGCAACATCCAGGGCAACCCATTTCCCATATTTACGTGAGTCAACCAATTGCCAAGCCAAAAAGGCCTGGCTTGCTATCTGTGGAATGGGTGTATCTGTATCCAAGTATCTACGCAGCTGGCAATAAAATAACATCACGAGGTTCCGGTTTGGAGATTATAGACAGCCCTTAAGTGCATTTGAATGTTTGCCTGGGGATGCTGTTTTTATTGCATATTAGGGACTGATGTTTTAGTGCTAATTAGGTGACTTCATGGATGAAACGAGGCCATGTGCTAATAGCAGGGAGGAAAACAAACTAATAAAGGCACAGACTGGAAAGCCAATCCGCACACTAACTTGGTATTGAAGTAACTTGATCATCTTGTTTGCCCACTCACAATGGATTGACTTACTGGACCCAACACTTTGTTGGCCGAACATTAAAAAGCAATTCGGGTCCACGAAAGTTGGGCCAATAACACATATCAAGTAACCACTGACTTCAACCCTCCTCACAGATAATTAGCAAAATAAAACAGTTTGCAAGGACCTCAATAGGGTAGCATAACTTAACAGTCTGTTTCACTTAGCAGGGCTTATTAAAATTTCACGCAGTTCTAAACACTAGATGAGCCCCTCACGAATATGTGGAAGTACATACATACATTTTCGCGACAAGGACGCAGACAGCTCGAAAAATCAAAATACACAAGACAAACATGTACAGAGCAAAGTTCTCGCTGGGAAAACATAAATGCCGAGCCAGACGGGAAAAGTGCCTGAAAGGAGGAGGAAATTCCCAACTGATTACTATAATCGCAGAAGAAGGGCGATAATTTTGTTTTGGGCATAAGTTCAGGCGTGGCTGGAATAACAAACTAGGTTCCTTGGTTTTATTGATTTCGTGTGTGATTCTGTAACTGATTGAGTTTCCAGTTTCTCTCCGTAGTAGTACATTTCACTTAGTGAGCTTAAAAGAGTTTGGTTTTCTTTCTAGGTTTTCAGAAATTTATTTAACTTTTAGATTGGTATTGCTTTTGAAACTGGAACGCTATTAAATATGTTTTTAGAACACTGCATTCGACTAATTGAATCAAATTGTTTATTACTTTCAATTGAAAAACTGTTAGTATTTGTCCAAATAATGTTTGTTTTCTTAAAATACCTGAGGGAAGCATTGAAGTGCAGTGCTTCTGTGCAAATAAAATTAAGTTTATTGATCTGAGCTAGTCAGCATGTGAGACAGATACTGTTTGCAGATACAGCTCGACGAGCAGCAGGCCCGAATTTAAATCAATAAAGAGCTTGTGCCTTCGGCAAAGGCTTTGCCAACCAGCTTTACATATACTCGTATATATACTCACTCTGATTTATAGCTGGTATCGCGTTTCCGACTCGGCAGCCCTCTATCCCATACCCTCGTCACAGCGAGTGATACTTTCGCGCACACTGCTGCTCATCAAAAATGCTGACGAACGCGATGCGGGCAAGTGGGTAAGTAAGCGTCCAACTGCCAACCGCTGACAATCTGTAATTCGGTGTACTGAATACAGTCGAACTTCGCTAAACTAAATTCTTGCAAATTTAACATTTTTATTACAAAGCTGTTTTCTCAGCTTAAGCTTACAGACTGAGCATGCTGAGGGGTTTTTTTTCCATCCAAATAGATTGTATTCATGTTTAAGAAGTGCATATGATTATTCATTGGATTTCCTTTAAGTGTAGTAGTTTATTGAGTATGTAGCAACTGCCACATCCCTACATATTACTTGCTATAGAAGTTCGACTGTATTCCTTCTAATTTTCCGAGTCTTTCCCCTAATCCATCTAAACACCCGCGCTCCCTTTGCAGATTTGCCAGGCCTCGAATCAGTTTGGGGAGCAGCGCATCGAGATCCGACTCAGTGTCAATTCGTATGTGTCCGTGCATATATTGCCGCAAGTTCAAATTGTCAATTCGGGCGGAACGGCGAATTTCAATTGTACGACAACGGGTTCAGCGATCGATGCCATCGACTGGCTGCACAACGGCAAACCGCTGCAGGCGAATAATGCACTCACCACCGGCAGGGATAAGTAAGTATAGCCGGAGCCCAAAATATACATACATCTCTGGAATTGGGTATTGGGGCTTTCACGGCCGGGTTCCACTGGGGATTGTGTGAAATAGGAACAACGGCGCAGACAGACAGACATTCAGACAGACAGACAGACAGACAAAGAGACAGGCATGCAACGCTGTATTGCCGATTTCGATTTATATCAGTTTTTCGCCAGTTGCGAAAAGCCTTCCGACCCAACCGAAAATATGAAATAAAAAATGGAATACAAACATGAGCGTGGAAAAAGTCCATAGATTACGCTCCGCCGTTGTTAGGGCATTTCGACCGGCGAAAATGTTTTATTGTTACTGTTATTATTATTACTATTGATGAACGTGGATGGCGGTTGGCGGGGGATTTTTGTATTTTTACTGCACCCCCGCCGTTAACCGCCGTTCAGATTTCAGTTCAGTCGAGTCCAGTTGAGTTCAGTTCAGTTCAGCTCAGTTGATTGTTTAAAAGCTCTGCCCTGTTTGGTTGGAAAAGCGAGACCATAGAAAAAAATGTGTATAAGGTCTGTGCTCAAAAGATTTTGATTGTTGGCGCTGTTAATGCAGCTGCATAAATATTTGTGAACAGTTTTGCGTCGATTGGTTTTGCAATTAGTTTGCCAGCATGCCTCACAGCTATAGAGATACATTCTCGTATTATATTATTTTTAATCAAGCCCTCTGCCGCCCTCGCCCACTCGTCCTTTCTGACTAATTTATGCAAATCCTGGCATTGCTTACCTAGGCCTCTGGGAAATCCTTTGCTTTGTGCATATTTTCGCCCGAATGGCCTGGACACATCTTGATAATTTAATGCAAATTACATGAAATCAGCATAATACGTTGGCATGAGGGGCCTGGGCCAAAGCAAAACCGAAGGCAAACTAAATTCGCACGCAAAATTTGTACAGCAGCAGCTGGCAAACAATTCGGCCGGCAAAAACAAACATCGCATGCTCCAAAAGCATGCATGTATATACGTCTCTGTATACATATGTATATAAGTGCGTACCTAACATCGGACATATATATAGCCATATCTACATATGTAAATATATCAGCCTGGCCAGCTGTTGGCCAAGGAAAGCCGCCCAAAGGATAAGCATGCGAATTGAGAATGGGTAATGGGAGACCGAGCAAATCAGCATTACAAATCAATTATGCTAATAAAATAAATAACAAATTTCGCCCGAACGAGCCAACACAAAAGCACACAAATATCCTTTGCACTTGAAGAAAACAGAGGATATTAATTCGTCAAGAAACGTTATTTAATAGGTATAATATCCGTTCAAGCCAAACTTTCTGCCGTCACTCTAACTAATTTACAGAATATTTACTTCCTTTTAGCAGGGGTACATAACTCGTGCCATTTTTTTCTGTCAGTGCACTCATGTGCCTGTTTTGGCGTGAGTTTATGGCAAATTGTGGGTCCGCCGCTTTCCTTTTTGTGCAACGTTGTCAGTTTTCAGCAATAGAAGCTTGCCTGCCAAGCTCGGCACTTTTAACACTTTTTCCCGAGCGACCCCTTAACCCCTGCGCTAACCTTAACCCATTTTGTCCTCGGCAGCATACGCTTCCTGTCGAAGAGCTCGCTCCTGGTCCAAAACGTTGGACGGCGGGACCGCGGTGTCTATCAGTGCCTCGTGGAAAACCAACGCGCCAGTGCCCAGGCGATGGCTGAGTTGAAGTTGGGCGGTAAGTTGACATCGGAGTGCATAGTTTATGACGCGGAGTTGTGGCATTTATCACGGCTTCGTTTCAACCCCATCCCACTTTTTTCACGTTATTTCGCAGACACTGTGCCGGAATTGATTTACACCTTCATTGAGCAGAACGTTCGTCCCGGGCCATTAATATCGCTTAAGTGCTCCGCCAGCGGCTCGCCGCCTCCACAAGTGAGTAGAGCACACTCTCAAATGCTTTATGGGCCTTATTATGCATTATTGTAACGCACAAGCAAGCACTGAAAAGAATTTATTAATATATGCTAAATGGAAAAGAAAAAAGAAAGTAACGCTTTTAAAATAAAGAAGGACATTTTTTTATATATATTTGAAATATTCATTTTTAAATTTATTTATTTATTTACTTGATTATGTATTTCTCCTGGTGCTTACACAAACTGCCACCCTGGTTAAGTCCGAAAATGATTGCCCTCCCGTTGGAGGCCACTCTTCGAGCTGCTATTGATTTTTGCGGTATCCACCTCCATCTCATTGCAGTTCGCCTGGCTGCTGGACTCGCAGCCCATCATGGATGTATCGCTGCATCATCGGTTCGCGATCGGGCAATTTGTCGATATGTCTGGCGATGTGATAAGCCATTTAAATATCTCGCACGTGCGTCCGGACGACGGTGGTCTCTACAAGTGCGTGGCCAGCAACTCGATGGGCAGCGTTCAGCACTCGGCCAGGTTGAATGTTTACGGTGAGTTGATAAATTGGCTCGAAAAATCAATTACCCACACCCGGTCGCCTTAATTGTGTCCCACAAAATGGGTTTCTGCGCGTCCGTTTTGTTATCGCTAAAGCCGCCGAAAGGCATCCTTTGTGCGCTGGCCAAACAATGCAAATCACAAAAGATGCCGAGTCTGTGCCGCGAACTTTGTTACCCGAGAAGCTTCAAAATCGGCAATCGAAACGGCAGCTGATTGGAAATAATGCCAAGGCAACGAAACAAAAACATCGCGGCGAAAGGAGTTCAGGATATGGGGAAAATAACTCCGCTATTCATGGGGAAAATGCTTGGCTGCGCGTCAAAGAAAATCTCCCGGGGCAGAGACATTCGCAAAAGCAACAAGAAAGCCGATGACGATGTTGCTTTCAGTTCAATCATGTCGCAAGATATAGAGCACATGGATACACCGAGAAAAATTCCTAACTACATACATTGTTTTTATTGTAGAGGTATTAATTCCTATAAAGTAAAAGAAAAAGCAGATTTCCTTCATCAGATATTTTATTATGCTAGGCATCCAGTATTACCAAACTAGAAGTTGTATTTTAAATGCAATTTGAATATTCCTCTGAGTGAACTGATGGCATTGCTAACAAGTTTAAGAGTGCGAATTGCCTGGCGAATGCCTGAGTATCTGGCAGGATAATCACTGTCGCATCGCTGTATAAACTGCACACATATACGAGTATCAGACGATAAGAGTGCCCCCCACTTTTGCTTCGACGTCTGAAAGATTTTCTTGACTGCTGAGCTTTTGCTTATTGTAAGGAGTTCCGAGAGCGTAATCTTAATGTGTTAATAATGCATAAGCGAGTGGATGTGGGACAGATATAAATCATACGCCCTATATGCCGAATGATTGATGATGGAGCAAAGGCAGCTTGAGTCTCAGTGTGCGTATACTTGATATTTAAGTGGGCGTGCGTATTGATGATAAATGATGATGTTTTGAATGCTGCCCTGCAGCGAGGAGATTTCACCAGAATCAAATTGAAAATCAAATTAGGTACCTACGGGCAGAGGTTGAAGATGTTGGGGAATATGTGATTGAGTACATAAAACTGTCGATGGGATGCATAGAAATATCGAAATTTAATCCTCCGTAGTGGACACCCAATAGTCCTTTTGGTGCTGGTGGCTTCGTTCATCCTTCTCTACGCGATTTTTGCCGGGATAATAATGATAAAATGATTTCGATTATGAACAGTTCAAGCCACAAGCTGATACACTCCAGCCACGCCCACAGTCCGCAACGCCCATCTCACACTCACACACACTTCGGCCTGTTGAGGCCTGATGAAGCCACAGGCTTCGGTTCGCCTATTTAATTATGAATATTGCAATTTATGCAACGCATTCACCCATGCAACGAGTTGCATTAGCAGCACTAAAAATGCACAGGCACACACACACATATACACATCTTGCCGCCGCATCTGCACTTTATGTACTAACGTCGCATGTGCGCCAAACGAATATAATTGGAATTATTCAGCATTCGTACCGTATTCCCGCCTAATTGCATTTTGTAACTAATTTAATAAATTTCACAATGCCCCTAAATAAGCACACACACCTAAAATAATTTGCGTAAATAACGTGTACGGTCCTAACTACGAAATTGTATCAATAATCAAACGAGATGACTACAAACTATCTGCAATATACACCAATTAAGTGTAGAGGAACTAATATTGTAATTTATTTAAATTAAGGAACAAACTAATAGGACGTTTCTTATCTGGTTATCGAAATCTTTGCGGGATAAATAATATTCTAAAAATGGGTCACATTGTGAACCAAATTATTTATTAATCCATACAATTTAATTAATATTTATGGTGAACAAGTGAATACTTAATTTTTCCTCTGCATACTTGCAGGACCTCCGTATGTGAGAGCCATTGGACCGATTAAAGCCGTTGCGGGCGAGGATATAATTGTGCACTGTCCGTTCGCCGGTTATCCCGTCGAGCAAATTAGATGGGAGAAGGCGCACCAGGAATTGACAACGAGTAAGACAAATTGCAGGGGGAGAACTGAGAGTCCTGAGGGTCTAACACATTATTGTCCAACCGCACAACCAGGCAACCACTACGAACTGGCTTCGGTGGCTGACGGAGGGCAGCTGGTCATCAAGAATGTGGAACCGGGTCGGGATCAGGGCATATACACGTGCATTGTAAGGAGTCGGGCTGGCGAGGAGGCGCGACGGGACATGCAGCTGAATGTGAACAGTAAGTAGAGAGGACTGTCGGCTCCTTGGCGATGTCCCTTTTATTTTGCTCCTTTCGAGCGACATTAATGTCTGGCGGCTAATCGCTCATCAAGGTCCGCCCGTCATCGAGCCCTTCAAGTTCCCCAAGAATCTGCAGGAGGGCGGACGGGCCCAAATCACCTGTGCGGTCTCCTCCGGCGACATGCCCATCTACTTCAGTTGGAAGAAGGACGACAGCTCCATCCCAAGCAGTTTGCAGGTAAGCCTGTCACTCTGAAGTGCAACGAAAAAGTTTCCTGGATATTTTTGTCCTTGCTATTCCGGAAATACCCGGTAGACTTTTTGCCAGTCTGTGTTTCGATTTTTAAAAAAGCTTACGATTACAGCATTTGAATGCCACTTTTCATTAGCTGTTGCTTTTTTGTTTTTGTTCTGCTTTTATCTCTTTTGATTAAGTAATTGGTTTAAACTTTTTTAAGCATTAGGTTTATAAATTGTGGACTTATTGCATATACTTTATTGAAAACTATATATTTTAAAGTTATAACTGGGTATCCAATAGTCTGTAATTTCCAAAGCGCCCATCTTACTTGTGTTTCTTTCAATTTACAAGATTACCGAGAAGAAGGAGGAGTTCTACTCGCTGCTGGTCTTCAAGGATATCAGTGCGAGGCACAGTGGCAAGTACACCTGCTATGCCAGCAACGCTGCTGCCAAGGTGAACTACACGGCTGAGCTGCAGGTGCGAGGTGAGTGGGTGGGGAGCCTGGAGAGGATTCAGGATTCAGGACTCGGGATTCCGGATTCTAGATGGGTTGGAATGCGATGCTGGGTGTGTGTGTGTGTGTTTGTCTGGGTCCATTGAAGCGATGCGCTGCTGTTTCTAAATAAATCACACAGGATTTGTGCGCCGTTGGCTGCGAAGTTTGCCCCTTTTTTGGGCCATCAAAACAAAGATACACATGCACACGGGTCGAGAGTTGTTAATTTTGTTGCCGTTTTCGTTGTTCTCTATTCCATGCCATTCCGTTCGTTACGCATTCGCCCTGTGGCCCGGTCACGTTTCAGTGGCGCCTCGCTGGAGATACGAGCCCATGGACACGGCCATTATGCTGGGCAACACAATATCGATAAATTGTGAGGCGGAAGGATATCCGATTCCGACTATTACCTGGTTCAAAGGGCAGGGTAAGTTTGCCAATCCCAGTCCCAGCTGGCTTGGATTTCGTATACAGTTCATTAAATGGGTTCAAGGAGGCCAAGTGGATGCTGTCCTCTAGGAACCGCCCACTCTGTTCAATCAATTAACATTTCGAGATTTTGTCTCTGTCAGCTTAAGGAAAAAGAAAAAATAAAATGAAGGGATTTGTGACGCATTTGGTAAACCAAAAACCAATTAAATAAATAATAAATCAGAAATTCGTTCAGAAATTCCAAATATTTTAAATCAATATTAAAAATAACTTGAAGAATTAGTTTGTTAGTATCTTATACAACTATAAAAGATTTATTATTTTATAACGCTTGTAATTGAATACGAAACAACATTTTCATCTGTGTAGGCAAAGGGTCAAAGGACTTTAAGCCCCTGAGTATGCGTAATCACTCACTACTATTAAATCTGGCGACGGACAATGATGAGGGTTATTATATGTGCCAGGCAACCAATGAAATCGGAGCTGGTCTCAAAAAGACCATTCGTATAAATGTGAATGGTAATGAAAGATAAAAATTTCATTGGCAGAAGTAATGGCTTAATAATTAAATCCGCCCCTTTAGAACCCGCACGATTCGAGCAATCTGCCCGTAACATAAGTTCCCGTCGCAACGATCCCGTGACCTTGGACTGCCATGCCAAGGGCGACGAACCCATCACAATTGGTTGGACGCAGAACAACGGACGCATCGATCTGAATAACTTCCGGTTTAGCATAGCGGAGATGAAAACGGAAAAGGGCGTGGACTCCCAGCTGACCATCGGTCATTCGGACCGCCACGACTCCGGAGTATACCGATGCATAGCGGAGAATCCCTACGGAAGGGCGGAGCAGATTATCTTCCTCGCTGTTCAGGAGCGACCAGATACGCCCTCCCATCTGGAGATCTTTGAGGTGGGTTCGCGCACAGTGAAGCTTAGCTGGCGTCGACCCTTCGATGGAAACTCGCCCGTTCTCAGCTATCTAGTGCAGTACCAGGCTTTAAAGTACCTACAGTCCCATGGTTCTTTGGCCGCAGCTGGAGGGGATTGGAATGGGCACGTCATCAACGTCAGCCTGCCGTCGACGAGCATAAGTCGCAGGTATGTGTTCATGCTAGAAATATTTTTGGCATCCCAGTCTGCTACACTTTAAAAAAAGGTGCCATACTACCAATGAAAAGAATTTCATTTTTATTTTATTTTTGATGTATATGGCTTTAACTCCAATTCAATAACAGGACTAAAAGTTACTATTTAATTCTTGCATTAAGAAAAATGTTGTGATTTTGACTTAGTTTGTCATTCATAATAATATACAGTGAGTAGTTGTCTATTTAAGTGAATGATTATATGTTGACGCACACTCCTTATCGAAAACATGTAAAAAAAAAAATGAAAAGTGCAAAAAGCGTTTTTATCTGTATCGCCTCTTTTGTTTGACAGCTATGACAGCGACCTGCGAGAGAGCGCCATTGTGGCAGGTCTGACCCCTGCGACCACCTTTCTGATTCGCATGCAGGCCATCAACGAAATCGAGCGGAGCGCTTACACCGAGGCCATTGTCCTCAAGACCCAAGAGGAGGCGCCCACCGAGGCCCCCTCCAATGTGCAAGTGCAGACGGGTGGAGAGAGCGAGCTGATTGTTACCTGGCAGGTGAGTGTCGTTTCTATTTATGCACTTGTGGAAGAAAGGTCGATATGGAATCGCGGATATTGATCTAAGAAGATAACTTGTTAGTTACGATAAAATATTTCATTTTATGAAAACCTCATTACCTCATTATGTTATTTGCTGTATCTGCACCTTCTAATTGCAGATCCCGCCGCGGGAATCGTGGAACGGCGAGCTCATCGGCTACACCGTGAACTGCAGCGAGGAGAAGCAGAACATCAACTTCATCAGCGTGGTGAACAGCTCGCTGAAGTCCACGATTGTCAGCGGATGGGCGACAACTAAGGCGACTTTGAGGGGTCTCCGGAAGTACTCCCGCTATGCGGTCACCATTCGAGCGATGAACAGCTTTGGATCCGGTCCTTGGAGTGCAGCCATCTTTGGAACGACCGCGGAGGGAGGTGGGTTAAGAAGCTAATGAGACCGATGCGCAGACACTATGCATACATGTATTGCAATACGGGGCATGTGTATCTCAATCTTTTTCCAGTTCCCGAGGCAGCGCCACAGAACGTCAACTGCACCGCCCTGTCATCGCAGAGTCTGAAGATTTCGTGGCTGGAGCCACCGCTGCAGTTCCACGGCGGCATTATACAGGGCTATAAAATTTTATATCGCCCGATTGTGCATCAAAGTGAGTACATGCCGCAAGTACGATAGGGGTCACACTTATATGTTGAAACTATCCAACATCAAATATGAATTTATACCTTCTTAATTTATGTCTAAAATAATTAAACATTCAAATGAGCAACACAATCTTACGAAGAGGTATATATATAATTTATAAAAAATCGAAGGGAAAATTCCAAGTTTAAGTCTGGCTGCTACTATTCCAGCCACTGCTGTATACCCCCACTTACTACAGCTGCGTCAGTTTGCAGTTGGCACTTTATGACGCTGATTTTGTTGATATTGCCGGAGCCTGAGAGCGCTGTGCAAACAGCTATAGATATGATACGATATCCAGGCAGCAAGATGTGCCAGGATGAAGTGGTCGAGGGAGGCGAAAGGGTGAAGAGAGTTGCTCAACTTTATTGGTTTTGGCGTAGGGTTCAATGGGTTGGCTCTGGGGCCCATTGATGACACTGCAAGTTGTTGATTTTGGCACTGATTTTTCAAATCTCATCAAATCAATAACGCCAACTGGCGCTGCATGGAATTGGTGTGTTCGTTAAAATTAACAAAGTTGCAAAGATATTTCTGTTTAAATTTGAAGAAAGAAGATTAAGATAAAAGCTTGTATGATAGACATCTTAATAGCAGAAGCTTAAACAAAACACTTTTGTCTTTAGAATTTAGGTATGGTACGGAATTTATTAGGGAATATCTTCAGGAACAGAATATTCTATACTATATTTGCCCTAAATTTTATTATTTTCTACCAGTTGATTTTCCCGCCAAGCTGGAGATCAAGCGCACATCGAACCTGGAGACGTACCTGCATACACTACACAAGGCCAGCAATTACTCGATCCGAGTCCTGGCCTACACAGCTACTGGCGATGGCCTGGCTAGTCATCCGCTTTTCTGCCAGACGGATGACGACGTGCCCGATGCACCGGCGGCCATTAAGGCAGCAGCCCTGACGGCAGATTCGATTTTGATTTCCTGGCTAACGCCGAAAAATCGCAATGGGATCATTTCGCACTACACGGTTTATTCCAGGGAGGCGGGTCGCAAAGGCCAGGCTAAGAGTAAGTTTCAAAGAAATGGCGCCCAACGCGCGGCGCTGAAATGCATACGGACATTTAATTTTTTCGCCCGGTCCAGCTCACATGGTGCGTGTCGACGAGAACGGCTATCCGGTGACATTCGAGTCACGCAGCCTGGCCGAAAATCAAATGTACGAATTCTGGGTTTCGGCTTCGACATCCGTGGGCGAAGGGGAGCCCACATCTGTGATCGCCCAGGCCACCAATACGCGAGGTAGGTTGCATCCAGATAAATACAATATACATACAAATATTTGCACGCATGCACTCGGAGAACGAGACCACAGTTCGATTTTAATGGAAAATTTGAAAAAGTGCATAAAAAATGTTTTTACAAAAGAACTGAGTACTTTTTCCGTGTGTACGTATATAAATGAGCCGGTAAATGTCGCTTTAATTAAAAATTGACATTTATTCAGCGTGCGAGCGAAAAGCCGCACCGGCCGCAACATTTTAATTTCGCTCACCTAACTAAATGTCCTGCCTTTCTGTTGTTCATTTTGTGTTTTCCTCGGCATTTCCCCCGTTTCAGCTCCCGCCCGAATCGCCTCCTTTGGTCAGGTGGTGCGCAAGGCGGTGGGCACTGGACTGGTGTTGGAGTGCCTGGCGGTGGGTAATCCCACACCACGGGCTCGATGGCTAACCCGCGATCGTCCCGTCACCTTCAGTCCTTTTTACGAGGTGACCAACGAGGGCAACCTGAAGATTCACCGTAAGTGATACAGCAAATTATA
The DNA here is from genome assembly GCF_000001215.4 of Drosophila melanogaster. Classification (NCBI taxonomy): domain Eukaryota; kingdom Metazoa; phylum Arthropoda; class Insecta; order Diptera; family Drosophilidae; genus Drosophila; species Drosophila melanogaster. The sequence goes on along the minus strand of NT_033777.3, from coordinate 17,479,690 downwards.
ATAAATATCTTTCGAAACAAGTATCAGATATCGAATTAGCAAATCGTGCTATCTTCAATATAATTTAATATTTCATATTTGGCAGGGTGGTGTCAAAACAAAGTTTATTAAGAGCTGATTAAATTAGTTTTACTATAAGCTAATAACAGGTTTTACCTTTTGTAAATTTGCCACTCATTTTTCCATTTCCTCGTTAACCTTTGCAGGCGTCGAAGGCAGCCTCTCCGGAAATTATACATGCACGGCGAACAATCTGTTCGGCAGTGATGAGATCCAGTACCAGGTGATTGCCATGAAGCCACCGAGCGCACCGCAAATCATCGTGCAGTACGCTTCCGCCGACAGCATTCGCGTAAGCTGGGATGCCCCCGACGATGGGGGAGCTCCGCTGCAAGGATACACCATATCGTACCACACGGCCGGAGAGAGCTGGTCCATCACGGAGCTGCTGCCCGAGAATAATGCCTTTACGATCTCGGGATTGAAGTGCGGAAATCAGTACATTATAAAAATGTCCGCACACAACATGGTGGGCTCCGGGGTGGCCAGTGAGGAAATTAACGTCTGGACCAAGGGTAAAGGTGAGTCGGAACTGGATGGCAATTCCCAGTCGTCCTGTCCTGAATTCAAATTTCGTCTGTTGACCACAAATGGCACTGGGTGAAGGGTCATGTCGAAGGCATACAGTGGAAATGGGAAAAATAAATGAATAGTTTGAATTATTTTTCAAATAATATATACAATGGGTAATAAGCATAAAAGATTTTTACTATGAATTCAAGTTTTTTTTAAACTACACGGTATTTAATATTAATTGCAGATATAAATTTAGTATTTTTCGTTTTAAATAATAGATCAGAGACATTGCCAATCTATTTTAATTTTTATAACTATTGTATTAATATAGCTCTATTATTTTGACTATGATAGTACCTTCAACATGGCAATTTTTCTTCGTTCATTTCATTAACATTATCGATTTCCATTCGCAGCCTCTCAAGCTCCGAATGCCAACGAACTAATTGCCACAAATGCGACGTGCGTGAATTTGAAGCTGTCATCGTGGCAAAATGGTGGCTGCAGCATTCATCATTTCTCCATCGAGCACAGACCGCTGGGTGAGTCCAAATTAGCAATGAATGCATGGGTGGACATTTCAGATGGCCACGTTCCCCATCTGAATTGGGTGCCCCATGTTCTTGGAAAATGATACCGTGTTATAACCGAAGAAGCAGATCACAACATTTTATTAACCTTATAAAGACAATATTCTTATAAAGTCGACGGACATAGCTAACATTTTTTTTAGCAAAATCCAAAAGAATTGGATAATTTATTTAAAATTGCATTAATTGTTCATTTTATACGATATAGTACAATAATTAAAAAGTTTGGAATCGGTGACTTTCTGGTATTCGACGTTAAAAATATTAAATTAAATCATTTTTTTTCGAAGTTGAGTTATTTTGTAATCTTTAACCACAGCTCTTTTCAAGAATACGCGCCTCAACAAGCTTTTAATTACAATTTGCAATTGCTTAATTAAGGGTATCCACGCGTCATTCTTCCGGCCACAAATGGCCTGGCGTCGCCCAGTTGCTGACATTTAATTTGCTTTAAATTAAATACAGTTAATATAATTATTTTTGTTTTCAATTAACTGACCAATCTACAGCCATTTGTATTTATAAATATTTATCAAATTTATTCCGTAGTCCGTGCCGCGTGCAACGTGGCGTATGATGCATAATTTCCTTTTATCCATCTCTCTTTTTCCGGAACGTGTTCGTGTGTACTTTGCGTGTGTTTTCCAACGGCCATTGCCCCTAGGCGACATACGGTGGACAGTTGTCACATCGGATATTTCGAACGCCGAGGAAAACCGTGAAAATTTAATCTTCTGCGACTTTCTGCCTGCCAAGTGGTATCAGCTGCGAATCTCTGCCACCAACGATGCGGGAAAAACGACGGAGCATTATCATTTCAGCACAACGAACATCGATGGCATCACCATTCCGCCGCCATCGGTTTTCCCCTCGGAAAACGATTTGATGAACAATCTGATAAACTCAACAAATCCGACCAGCGGTGATTGGTTCGCAACGCTAATTGTCGTCGTCATCATCACGGTTTCCATCATAACGATGTAAGTGCGTCCGGCTCTCTTATGCGAATGGGGACAGTTGGGCTGGGTGGTTTTCGGTCGCAGGATTTTTCCGAGGAAAGAGGGAATTGAATTGGGAATTCAGGCCCGTGCAGGACGAAGTCATTCGTCGTAATGGCTTGCGAATGTTAATTAAGGATTTATTAACTCTCTGGCAGGCGAATGGAAAAGTAACGAGCGTGAGCTCTTCAGGCATTATAAAAAGATACCCCTTAATCCTCGAGTGAATTGAATCAGGAATTTTAACAAAAGGATTTTCTTTTATATTTTAATGGATACTTGCGCGGATTATAGAGAGTCAATAAAGACTTACACTTAATGTCACACTCATACAAAAAATAAATTTCATATTTATCTAAAAATGTTAGTTAGTTAACCAATTCATTCTACCCTGCCTGTTATTAACAGCGGAAGTAGATAGAAACATAGTCGCAATGAAGTCATAATTTTCTTTCCTTCTACTTCCAGAGCTCTGACCATCAAACATCGACGCACTCTATGCGGACCCATCGCCGAGGGCTACGAATCCAGGACCTTACCCGGGGACTACAAGGAGGACCACGAAAATCGCCGGAATCAGCAGGTGTACAGTGCCTCGCCAGTTAAAACGGTAGACAAGGGAAATGAGTCGGGTAAGTCGATTGAGTCAGGAAACGGGCTTATACATAAAGGTGGCAATTAAACCTCCTGTTACACACATTCATAATTATTATATTAATAAATTATTAAAAAAAAAGAAAAAGACAATTTATAACGTTTTTAAAATCCATCCTTCCTGAGTGGAATATAGAATCTTATTTGCTTGCGTGTCTCACCTAGAAATGTACGAGATTTCACCGTACGCCACGTTCAGCGTGAATGGCGGACGGACAGGGGCTCCTGCCAAGACTCCCACACGTGCCGTGGCGGCTCAAACGCCCCTCGATTACACCATGCAATTCAAAACCTTCGGGCATCCGGAGGGGGAGAACTTAAACGCTACCGCCTACCCACTCCTGCCCAGCTCGGGATTCGGTCACGTGAAGAGCAAGTCCAGCTGGCACAAACAGCGCTATTACAACACGGAAGGTGAGTAAAATCGGAAATCTAAAATCATTTGACCCTACCGCTTTAATTGCGTGACAGGAAATTTATGACTATCAAGAACCTATCATCTTTTTATAGTGCCCGAGGCTAGAGAGTTGACAATTGTTAGAAGGCGAATTAATTAGTAATCTAATCCACTTGGTTTCGTTTTCTTGTAAATTTAAGATGAGTCTACGCTGAGCAAATCGATGACCATAGTAGCCGGTTCGCAGGCAGGACACTCAAAGAAATCCAACGGAGGACGGAGTGCCAAGAGCAGCGCAGCCTGCAGCGGAGTGGTGGCCGGATCGGAGTCGGACACGAGCATCAGTCCCAGCACCGAGTTCTCCAACATGCCCACCTACCGAGTGCCATGCAAGTCGTCGCGCAGCAGTGATGGTCGGGCGGTCGTAGGTGCGTATACGTAATGTTTGACAGACATATTCAGGTCGCGTTGCGAATATTACATGACCAATTAAACAGTTATGATGATTTTACACATATTATTTTTATATACTTTATATATAATTTTGCAATTTTGTAGATATGTTCCGACCGGACTCCAGCACCGAGTCCAATAATGACCAGGGCTCGCCGGCGCCCGAGCGTCGACACAACACCCCACGCCACGTCCTAGGGATGGGCATGGCCATGGGCTTGGGTGGTGGTGGCGGTGGGGGCGTCGGTGGAGGCAACGGGCCGGCCGAGAAGCGGAGTGCCGGACAACGCAGCCGGAAGCACGGAAGCGCGGCACAGCAGCCTAGCAACCAAACGTTGGAGCGAAGAAAGTGCCCTGGTAGTAGCAACAGGTAGTTCAGGTACCTAAACCCTAACAAATCCAAATTAAATTAGCGACAAGAAGAAACGATCGAAATGTGTAGCTGTAAAGTTAGGCAAGATATTTACGAGGGCTTCTGTAGAGTGTAATATAATTTATATAATCAAATTATACCACTAACTCACCGTCTTCAAACTAAGACGGTGGACTCAATACTAAATTTTATATTTAGCTTTTATTATTTGACAAGTAAATATCTTGCCTACTGAAGATTAGACTAGCTTACAAGAAGCTCACTCGATCCCAGACTTATAAAGCCACATTCCTCGACCATCTTTAGTTTAGACAGTGAGGTCGATGCGGAGACCGCCGCCTCTTTGGCAGCCTCTATAGCCGCGATGGCGGGGTCGGGAGCGGGAGCCGACCTTTCCGGTGGTTTCCGCCCGCCGGCTGGATTCCACGATGGCCGGGAGCCGGGCGACCACAGCGATTGCGAGCGGGAACAGCGGGCGCTGGATCTGGAGGTGCAGCGCGTGATGGAGAGCACCGGGGACGCTCAGCTGGCCAAGATGGATCGCGAGGAGTTGACCTCACTGTTGGCAAGGTAACGTATATGACGCTTTGAATTTACAATGCCGCCCAAAGTGCTTGACCGTAGCTTGTGTTGCATGCCTGTAGCGTGTACCTACCCCGAACTTGAACTTGAACTTCAACTTGTTCTTGATCTTGAACTTGAGCCCATACTAACCAGTACTGCGAACCTCTAGGTATCACGAGAAGAAGGAGCAGGAGCGCCTAGAATACACGATACACGTATAATAGTGATCACTGTACATGGCAGTGTCACTCAGAAAAATACACACACGATGACATACGAAATGTGGCATTTAAATGCATTTAGCTAAGATCTTAAGCGTTGTTCAATAAGTGTACACTACTACCACGTTTATGGGGCTGACATGTGGCAAATAAAAAAAGAAAAAAAAAAGCTGTAAATAGTTTAAAAAAAGTGCTCACAGGGAATGATTATTATTAGGAAAAATAAGCATTTTAACCAGCAATATTAATGATTCGTTTCCAAATTTCAAATGTCATCAAATCGTGGCAATAATTAAGAGCCCCCAAGTAATTAAATTTCATGCAAAAAGGTTAAGCGCATAAACGTGGTGTATAATGTATTTAGTCTGTAAGATGACACCCAAAGTTCTCGCACACTCGATCGAGCAAATTAAAGACTATATCTAGAGACTATATCTATAGAGATCTAACTGACTATTGATTACTGATGCTCCCAACTGATGTTGCCAGCGATTTCTATTGATATTTAAACTGATAATCGTTACGAGACGAGTTGAACTGTATCTGCTAGCTAGTAATAGTACCAATATACATATATACATACGCATATATTTAATTCAATTTGTTGTGATAAATTAAATTGTTCTGAAGTACGCGTTGATGCAAAAAGCATGTCAGGTTAATGAACTGCGTAACTTGATTGACACTTTCGGAGCACTCATAAATGCCGGCTATTTAATCGATGTCATTTGGTTTGTTCGAGAGACTTTTTCATTCATTTGTACAATTGACAAAAATCTGTTACTGCATTTATTGGAAAAGTAATAATTATGGAATTTAATTAAAAGTAAATCAACAATTAAATTGTATTGCTACCATAGGTAAAATATATACATACGAAATAAACCTAAATTAATATATATATGCGGAGATGAAGTGCGACAGAGAACGAAAACCAGTACGGCAAATTAATTAAATAAAAGAAATGTAAAAATAAACAAAATCAAACTGTGGTAATTTCATTAAAAACCAAATTTGCCCAATGCCAACCGGCTGTTGGGCAAAAATGCTCCACTTATCGGGTCAGTATTCTATTTCCTCTCCCTGCTTCAGAGCTGTGCAAATATTTATGCAAGCAAATGAGAGCAAACCAAATCAATCAAATACAGTGCACTCTAACCACAAGCCAGTGGTCGCCATCCAGACAAACTCCGCCATTCCATTCCCTACCATCCCATTCCATTGCATCCAGCTCCAAATCCCACTGGGAGATGCAATATACACGGATGGCAAGGGAGAACGCACGTCATTTAGGCAATCAGTGGAAGTTGGAGTTGGCGATGGTCGCCGCAATGTGGCTTCAATTTCACTAGGTAAACTCAACCACAAGATGCTTTTGACACACAGACACACCAGTACCGCACACAGATACACTAAACAAAAAAAAAGTGCTTAAGTCAGGGTAAAATCAATCAAGCTGTATTCACAATTGATCTGGAAGAAAATAATACTATTAAAAAAGAGAGAAAGAAAGTAAGTACAAGTTAGATTTAGATTTTTTTAAGTAAAGAATATATATTTTTAAAGATAATTAGTTCTTTCTTATCGACAAGATGTTTAATTTTTTACGGTGCACCAGCTCACTCAGAGTGATATTAAACATGCATGGCATGGTGCTGCACTGTTTACCAGCTGTTTGTTGCCGACTTGAAACTTTGTCAATTTTCACAAATGTTTTCAAACTTTTTTGAAGCCATGTCAGTAAGGTAACATCCGAAATGTGTGTGGCATTGTGACACCCAACCAGTCAAATCAAATGGGATTACGAAAGAGTTCGGCGCACATGCAGAGGTAAAGCATAAATGCTTGTATCGGATGTTGCGTATACGCATCGATGGCCACTTAACAATGAAAACGAGATATTCAGGCGCATGCCATTTAAATTAAATTAGGATAAGCTGTGGGCTTAGAAGGATATTGGGTTCATACATGCATAACAGTCTTATTATAAAATAGCGAAAGTAAAAAATTCTATGTAATCTGATATCCCTTTACCTATTGAATCATTTAGTTATTCAAGTTCAGAAAACTATTCGAGTTGAATGATTTTACAAATAAGCTTAAGCAGCACTAAGGAATGAGTTGCCAGGCAATTTCAACTCATTGTTGAAGTCATCGGAAAACTCAGTTTAAATCGAAATGGTTCGATTCATGCCAGTGATATTTGTTCCCCAATGAAATCCAAGCACTTAACTCGATGCCTAGATTGTTAAATCTAAGCCAAGCGCAAACTTCTGCTAATTAGCATATAGCCAATCCCAAAGACCACAATTCACGTATCGAACTGTTTATGGAGTCCACACATTTTGGAGGCGTGTGCATTTGGATAGGCAAAGTTTTCGTAGCTCCCCATACCTTACAAGAACTTTCGTAATCAAAGCAGAAATGGAGTGCATGTTGTGCCATTGTGCAAGACTGCTTTTCTGCTCTGTTGCTATTAATTTAGGCAAGGCCTTACGCTCTGTGGCTTCGATTGCCATCTAATTACGCATGAAAACACACGGCTCTGCAGTAAGGTACACTCTAGAATATTTTGACATTTTTAATTTTGGCATATTGAAGTGAAAAAAATTTGCAAGCAGTTGAAGTAATGCTTTGGACTTTAGTAACATTTAAATATGGATATTTTTCCATTTCCCTATATTTTCTATTAAATGCATTCCTTTTATAAAATTAAGCTCCATTTTATTCCATGTGTACAGAGTGGCATTTTACTCTGCTAGGTGAAAGTTGAAGTGCACTTAAGGCACATGCAAGTTTTATTACGCTCTTGCTTCATTTGCAACCGAATGCGAAAATCCCCAAAAATCGATTTGGCAACCGCAATCCTGACAGTCACTTTGCGTTTGTCGTATTTAGGCTTAACGCTGACATGATTCTCGATTCCCGTCGAACGAACTCGGAAACCTTCTGGCCGTGTCCTTATGCGTCGCTGGCTAAGGACTTGCCCAAAATCGATTTCAATTAGTTAAAGCTGCAAGCCTGGCAAGTCTACAACAAATAAGCACAAAATTGCAAGGGGATAAATTTGAGCAGCAAACACAATGGAAGGCAATCAGATTCTGGGGGCGCCACCATCATCAACCCACAGCACCACAACAACAACAATAGCGCATAGAGAGCAGATACACCAGCAGCAGCAACAACAGGGACAATAATGCAATTTAAGCAAATTCAAAACCGAAAATTGCAAGAGGTTAGTAGTACAAGCGGCCCACTTGCTCCCATGTAGTTGTAATGCACACAGGAAGCACCCACACTGCAACGCACTTACCGGATACACATGCACTTGGAGAAATATTAGCGTATCCAAATCAACAACCAGCTAACCTTTAAAATTGTTAAAGAAAGAACAAGTTTTACATCCTCTGAAGTTAAAAGTTATCTATATTTAACCCTTTTTAACATCTTATTAAAACAATGATCTATTTTGGCACAGTGCACAGGACCCATGCAGGACACACAAAAGCAGGATGCTAGGCAACCGCACTCCTGATGCACTTGCAATTAATAATGACCTCGATAGCCCGGCCTTCGGTCTTTGGCACTCAGAAAACAGGGGAGTGTTTTTATAAATAGTATTATCTTCAGAAATCACCATAATCGAAGTGATATAAATTGAGAAATTGGAAATCAGGCTGAACCACTATCAGAGTAAAAGCCATTCACAGTTTTAATAAATTTCCAAATACAAAGTAAGTCAGTTTTTTGTTGTGTGTACGCCAGAGATAGTCGAGTTCGGCTGTCCTCCTGGACGCAGGGCATTATCTACAAATGCCGGGCAAATGCAAATGTCCTTTGATGCATTTGCACATGACGCCCAACTGTGTGACCCCTACCATCGCTCCTTTAATCCCCACTGCCCATCGAGTGCGTAGATTGAAATGCAGCCTGCTGTTGACCAGTGCCTTTAATTAAAATTCTCAAATTACTAAAGGTAAACCCAGTGCACGTCTTGTCATAAATTTCTGCAACTGTTTTAATACAAAATGACAGGACATTTCGTTGCCTGTGGCTGGCCGACGACGTCCTGTTGATTTATGCCCGAAAGAAATTGCAAAATACATAGCCATACGATGGCTGTGACTGTCTAACCATAAATATTATTCGAGTTTCGAACATATTTGATGTGCCCCCAGCCGTCGAAATGGAATTCACTCAGCGTAAATGCATGCAAACAAACGCATTCCGATGTTTCCTTAAACTGTTAATATTGTTGCTTAACCATTATTAAAAGAATTTCGTTGGCCAGCAAATGAGCCCGTTTTAAAGCAGGGAGCAGCGCCCAGTCGAAGGCAGGGCTAACCCAACGTAATGAGCAGGCGTGGACCGTGAGATCCGGATATGGTGCGAAATGAGAATCAGAACCGGAATCAGAAGCTCCCGCCACAGAGACCGCCACAACCGCCGCCACAGAAATGCCAAACAGCTGCTGCCAAAGGCACTTGATGGCGGGGATTCTGGGGATATGGGATGGAGCTACTGCTGGCGGAGATGGAGATGGAGCGCCACGAACCAAAGAGTTGACTGCCTGTGTGCATCCTTCACAAAGACAGGGCATAAAAAATGCAAAGAAGTGTTACAAATACAAACAGTCAGGGGAGCCAGACGGCCAGACAAACATACAGACGGCGGTTAGAGGGACGCACAGCCAAGTGCAATTCATGTGGGACTCACTTAAATAAAGTGCTTTTGCATTGCCTGGCTGACTGGCTGTCGGGATGCGGATGCGGATGCGGATGTGGATGCGGATACGAGTGCGAATGCGAGTGCTGAGCGAATGCGAATGCGACTGTGAATGCCGGATGCTGCCGCTCCCTGATTATTTGAATTATCACAGGTTTATCCATCTACGACGAGCAACATGTGCGGTGTTGGATTCATTATAATTCCTGGCACCGTTCAACTATTTAACACAAAAGCCTTTGTCGCACTGGCTTGGTTCTCGTTTAAGCATTCAATGGAATTAAACTGTTGCAAATGGCAAAGAAAAAATGGGGATGCGACCCATAGTGAAGCACCTGTTCGGAGTAAAACTTTTTTGGAGTGCTTACAAGTTTGTGCGTATATATCATTACCAACCAAACAGCATCAGATAATGGAATAAATCGATTTCTAAGCTAAACGAAATATAAAAAAACATTATTTTAATTAACGTATGCATAAAAGGGGCATTTTTAATACATGCACTTTATAGGAAATCAACGAATTATCGAAATTTATAAATAGACTTTTTTGAATGCTTTTATATATATCATATATAAAAGAAAATATATCACATATCACTAGAAAATTTTTGCCACCCCCAAACTTAGAATTGGTAATGTGCTCCAGATTTTTTTTATCTTCCCCCAACTTTTCCTTTATGTCCTGCACTTTTCACTCCTCCACTCAGGCCATTGTTTTTGCTTATTCGAACGTTGATCGCTTCCCAGTTTCCAACTCTCAGTTCCCAGTTCCATGTGGGTTCGCCTTGTGTGCAGTTGTCATCGATGATGCAGCATCTGGGAGTCGTCTCGATTGCCTGGGGTGCATGGAAATCGATTCAACAGGAAGTAAAGCCAATTGACTGTACAGCGACTAATTCAACTTGAAAACATTTATGACAGCAGCTTATATACCATTCAGGAATGACTATGGGGTTAGTTAACTCAAAGAACTGTTCACAGTGCACGAAGCTTATTAGAAAATGGAAGAAAAGAGTAAGTTACTCAAGGTACATTGAATCTAAGGTTTAAAGATAGATTCCAAAAATAAAATCTCTTGTCAAGAGTCCCATGCTTGGTCATTTTATCCCTTGATCCACTCCATTAACTTTAATTTCATGAACGGTCTGGCGAACTATGCTTTTACCTTGCCCTTTAAAATCCCTAATTAATTTCGGTTCGATAAACAAGCTTGCACAATCGGGGGAATGTTTTGTAAACGCCAGCTGCGCCCTATCGACCCTATCCTGCGGCGCTTTTGCAATCAATGTTATTATAATATTGCCCACAAAATCATTATCGAAAAAAAACTGAACCTGTTTAATTAAAGCGGCACTAAATTAATAGACGGTTGCAGAAGCAGCAAAACGTAAGAGGAAGGTAAGTGGTGCCGGAGGGAACAGCTTTGTAATCAGGTCAACAACTGCCCGGTAATTTAAAATGTGCATTAAGTCGGACGCCAGGGAATAAAGCAAACGAAGCAACTGAATGCGGCTAAAGATACACACGCAGTATCAGATACAAATACGTAGACAGTTATCGATAAGACGGATATCCGCCAGATACACTTTCCAACAATCATTTCTTATTTATATAGTAGGTCTCGCACATGGTGTTTTTATCAACAGGAATCTAAAGCACTCAGAAAAACGGGTTTCAGTTCTTTTACCTATGTATTTGTATGCAATTAAAATTTGAATACTAGATTTTCTCCTGCAAATATATAGTTCAATAATCTTATAATCTGTATAGTAAAATCTACGAAATAAACGCTGTTTTTTGCTGTGAACAAATTTACCAACAGCAGATAGAGCGATGGACGTATGTCCGTATAAAAAATTCACGAACGGAAATGAAAATTCATGAGAATAAAAATCTAATCAGAAAAAAAAATGCGAAACAAAGGGACACTCACTCACTCACTCCGGGGGAGAAGAGGAGATCCCCGAAGAAGACCATCGAATAAAGATGGCGCAGTGGAAACAGGAAAATAAGTTGAAAGGCACTTTTTGCGCTTGAGTGCTGTTGCAAAGCGTGTGGCAGGCTACCGGAAACGGAAATTCACAGCCGGGCCCAGGACTCCGGCTACTTACTTCGCCGGACGAGTGGACCTAGAGACGGTCGGTTGGACGGACGGACGGACAAAGTCCCATGTCAATAGATAGCGACTGCCAAAGAAATACAACGGAGGCAAAAGTGAAAAAAAGTGTTGTCAAAGGCAGAAATGCAAATTCTAAGAAATTGAGAACGAGTCGCAATGTTTTTAAAAGCTAAATGCAGAAGGCCTTTGTATAAAAGGCTCTTGAAGGGGCTGCCTTTCCTGCAGGCTCCGATTATCCCCAACGTTTTGAAGAGTCCTCATTTCATTACATGCTAATAATATGCATGAAATATGCATTATTCGCATGCCAAGTCGGGCCGTACAAAAACGCTTAAGTGGGATGCAAAAGCCGGAGGACAATTATTCCGTTAATTGCCAAAGCTCTCCCTGAATTTCGCATCTCAAATTGACAATTTCTGCCTGCAACCGAAAGGCACTGGCCACAGTCACAGCCACACGCTGTCATTCAGATCCAGAGACGTTGTCTTGATTTGCATAAACGTCCTGGCTCCGTCGAGCGGAGATTTGCAGGTCAATGCGGTTGGCCGGTTCAACTGCAGAGTGCAGCTTATTAATGCAACTTCCCCTGCCGGGCTTTAATTAGTCTAATTAAACGTTCGACCCACCTGGTCGAGATGCTGCGGTCAGCAAGTGCACGGCCAAAGGTGCAAAGCTGTGCAGAATGCGCATGTAACTGGAAAGTATTGGGTGCAAGCCCTTAATTGAGGATGCAGCAGGAGTCGGTCAATGCTGCAAATGCATTAGCGGGATGAAAAATCAAATTAATTTGCAAGCTTACAATTTACAAATTTTACAAAAATTAATATCGCTATGTCCCTTTCTAACTTATTGGTTTTTTTTTTTTTTTTAAACATAATACATATTTTCGAGGTGTGCTTACGTTAGGTAATCATTTATAGCAAACTGCTTGAAGACCGCTCACGATTGCCACTTATTTATTCCATTAGATTTCCCTGTCAGGAAGCAGGATGCAAGGCTCGCGCTAGCAAACTGTAAATTGGCCTCAATCAAATCGCAGCATTAAAATCGCATTAATGGCGCCAGCAAATCTGTGAAGATTGTCAGTCAGTCTGCCATAACGCAACTATTTTTCACGCGACTAACCCAATGGGGCCAAGTCGATGCAGTGGGGCGTTAACGATAAAATGATTAGCTGCCGCAGCACCTCATCGCACCACCCAACCATCCAACTATCGAATCGCGTAGCCACCCAAACACCCAGCCAGCAACCCCTTTGGAAGCCATCAATGTGGGTCGTTGGAAAAGACAAGTTGTTAAGTAGCTGGGCGTTTGCACAGAAAAAAACAAATGAAACTTAATGAACTTTGGCGGAGGGTGGTCGTTTGTTCGGTTGGGGTGGTGATAGTGTTGGGTTGGGGCTGAGTGGCTGGGTTGTGGCTGCTGGCTAAACAAAATTGACGCCAGCGAAATTCATCCGAACAAATGGCAGGCACTTTGCAGTGGCAGCACATAAGCTCCATCCAGTAAATTGATGCAAGAACTCGACCCAACAGCGAGTTTCGAAAGCATAGAGCACGCGTACACTCTAAGTAAGAATCAACAGAAAAAAGAAAGAAACCCGTCAGTAAGTAAACAAAATTGGCAACAACTTATCTGAGATTCTGCAAAAATCATAAAAAAGTCTAACATATTTGGCACATACTCTAAAAACATTAAAAGAGACTTTAGCTAGAAGTCAAAATAGACTTGCTTATTGTTTAACTTGTATAGTATAGTATCTTTTTACTTGTCATTATATTTGTTTCTTCTTCTTCTAGCGTACTGTTAGCGTATCTTAGCAATATTCTTTATTTATCCTAACAATAATATATATATTTTAAATAATATTTCCTGGGATTCTCTCTCGAAAATGTCGCAGTTTTTCTCTGTGCGTACGGAGCAGTCTTAATGGCTGCAATAACCGCAACCGAATAAAATTCAATCTGTGGAATGCTCTGCGCTCTCGCATTTTCTGCTGACAATCTGCAAACATAAGTGCAGCACAGCCAGCCAGTCGCTTCAGCCTTAGCATCAGCATCAGCATCAGCACCAGCACCAGCATCCGCATCCGCATCAGCATCAGTGGTACCATCAAGTTAAAAAGCACTCAACGCGGGCAGGAGCATCTCGTATGTAACTACTACGGAAATGGCCAAAGACATAGTCCCAGCATTCGGCATCGGCATCGTCATCTGGGTGCCTTTGCCCCACCTCGTGACCAACAACTCCCAACTCCATGTTACCCATTTTTCTATCCCGCAGACAGCAGGGAGTTTCCAGCGCCATTTGCGCCATGCACTGCATCAGCATCAGCGCATTATTGGATGATTTATTGACGTCGATATGCTTAGTTGAGCAGTGTGCAGCAGCCATTTTTAGAGTGTGTGCGTGCGAATCGCAGACACGCAAACCAACATAAACTAACCGGATAAAAAGCAACACGACTATCAGATACCCAGGGCTTGATATAATAACTAACAATGCAACATTTTGAGTAATAAGAAATTTTTTATAATAACAATGACAATATATTTGACAAAATGATACAAAAATACACGTTTTAATTAATTAAATAGTAGTATTTCAAAAGCTTTATAAATTATGGAGCTGTGTGGTAAGAAACTTATTCTAGATCAACGTCTTTATACATATATCCCCAAGACTACCCAGCTTCTAAGGAACGCACAAACACGACGCTACACTAGCCTCATTAGGGGAATGCATCGGGGTCACCATCGCATAAAACTACAAGGACACAGTCTCTCAATGTAACGTCTCTTCAGCTCGTTCCGATCCTTTTGGCATTTTATTTAGAATTTTCGTTTTGTCAGCTCTCAACGAGCATATGGGTTGAATGTTCGATTGGAATATGCCACATTAAAGATTGGGCACGCGCTGCGCCGCAAATTGCATTTCGTTGAGGATGGCAAAATCATCCAACTATGCATATGCGTTCAAATATTTTTTGGCCACGACTGCCGGCGGCGATAACGCTCGCTTCCATGTGCTTAGATATATTTACGAAAAATAGATTTCAACTTATGTATATATGTATATGGGGCTTAGTGAAGCCGATGCATTTTGCTGGAAGCGCAAACTAATTGCATGCGAGGTTGGATAAATGGGCATTTGGCCGACGATCAATAAGGGCCAAAGGGCTGGCAGTCGATTGCTTTATGCATGCGGAATGCTTGCGTCTTGCCGGGCTAAATGAAATACATTTTCCAGATGCTCCTGGCCCAAACGGAGCAGGACGATCCAGTGTACGACACACATCCGCTTGCCAAATATTTGCTTCCGTCAAATCAACAAATTCATACATTTTTGATGGCATTGCAAATGGAGCTTTGTGCCGGAGTTTGTCTGCCAGTGTGCTGTCAGCAAATTTCATTTCTTATTGTCAATCGAGGAGTGATATGCTTTTAGCAATAAGCAACAAACGGAAATGCACACTTGCGTTTCTGCAGCGGAAGCTGTCGCTGGAGCAGCGGAAGTGGATGTGGATGTGGGTGTGGGCGTGGCAGTGGCTGCGAGTCGGCGAAATTCGTTGCCATTATTTATGCAACGCCAATTGTGTAGCGGGGCATTTGAACCATCTAACTTTCGACTATTTACAGCGGAATTTGGGATTAGAAACCATGTTGATTTATTAACAGTTTTTTGATATATTATATTACGTGCCAAAATTTAAAAATTGAAACTAACAGCGGAAAGCATTAACTTGGGTAATTATTTGTACTTGCATTACTTGTATTACTAGTATTATTAGTTATGGTATTACGTGTAAACATTAAAAAATTGAAAATAACATCGGAAATCATTAAGTTGGGTATAAATTAGTAATAAAGTACGATCTTAGTGCACCCTTTAGAAAGAACGTACAAAAAACTTCAGGCGAAGTTAAATTTTTCGCTTCATTGCCGTCTAATGAACAAAATCGCATTAGCTGCAACAATAGTGAATATGAATTTTCTATTAATAATTGTTACAATGGAATGAAAGCGCTGTGCAACGCAACAAATTGCAGCGCATTGTTCGCAGGCAGTCAGTTCGTGTAATTGCCAAGCAAATGAAATAACTCAATTTGCTTTTAGAGCTGGTCAATGAATTGAATTTGTATTTTATTTAAATGCAATACTGCAAAACGAAAAGGACAGGACCTACTAAGGACCAAGTGGCACCCAAAGACTCCCGGGGAAAATTGAAAAAAGCACTCACGCTGATTGCGTTACTTAAGTTGCCTAGAAGAAAACGGCAGGCGAGTCCGACTGCAAGGACGTCTGATTTATCGTCGACGAACAAAACGTGAGATACTTGCCACTCGGCATTGACAGAATCTATATAGAAGTACGAGTGTTTGCTGCAAAGACAATCAAAGTTAGCACGTGTCGTAAATACGTTTATATACCAAACAAAAACGAGCATTAGTATGTGCATATTTATGTGGGCCAGAGCACTTAAATCGGTTCACTTTCCAGGCGAATATGTGACACGTTCTGGGCCAAAGTTTAATTGAAAAACATCGTTCAAATGCAAGTAGAGCAACTGCTGGTAAAAGTTTGTACTCTAAAAGGATTCGGTTGAGTCCTCATTAAACAAACATTTACTTTAATTTAAGGTAGTTTTTACGCGGTAAATAATTATGTAGTAACTATTAATATGTCAAATAACCATATAAATAAAAGTAGGTTATATACTTTTTTCAATGTAATTTTATATTTTTTATATTCAATACAAACTTTTCAATCTTTTTAATGATTCTGGCTGATATTAATACTATTTTGGGAAAACTTTGCTTCGAGGCCGTAGGGGGTCCTTTTAAAAATAAAAGTACAAGTTGTGTGGAAACATTTCAGCTTCCACTTGGTCTTATTGATGTTCATGTCCCTGGGTCCCATCTCCACTCCCAGTGGTATATACTCCTTGTAACCCGCACGAAAACAGATGCCTATTCCCATATCGCACCGATTTGTAAAACCCGACACCTTTACGCAAGAAGCATGTCGCTTATACTCGTGGTTGTTGCCATTGTTGTAGCTCATCCTGGAAGACAAATAACATTTTCCGCCTTTCAAGATTTCATAACGCTTCAATAAACCCAAATGCCCCTCTGCCGCCGAAGGTTTTCCTTTGGTTCTCGTTAGCAAATGTCGTGGGTTGCGTGTGTTTTTCGGGTCTTGTTAGTTTAATGGTTTGATTCATGTGGCGTCTGTTCGGTGGGGGTATTCGCATCCCGCTCCCGCTGTCAGTCCAAATAAAACTCCTCAAAGTTGGTCATAATGAGGCGCCCAGGTCCCAACACTTCGAGCACAAAAACGCAATTAAACTTGGGCCAACCGAAGGAACCGAAGTAAACTTTCCAGCAAATTGACAGCTAATTAATTTGCCAATGATCTTAAGGTTATGCCAACGAGGCAACGAGGACCAGGACACCTGCGAAACAGACTGACTTATTTGCAAATTGGGCACTTAAGTGTCCCGGGAGGATGCGCTTTATGACAGCGACAATTGAAGCTAATTAAGCGGGATTATGCAGCCGGCTTGTTGAAAACGCTCTTCACGAAAATAAATGAAATTCGTGAGTTGTTTGCCGAACACAAATTCCTGCATTAAAAGGCTCATTGCTCAGCGAATGGCTGCCGAACAAAAGCCAGGAATATCATGGATTTTGGCAGCGGAAATAATGGATGGGGAATCGAGAGGCTACTCCGCACAATTTACGAGTCGTCGGGTGTAATAAATTAGCCAAACTTGTTACGCAAACTGAAAATGCCAATAAAAAATGCGTTGCGAAAAACAGAGGCTAATAAATTATTGACCTCCACCCCCGATTGCCTAACTCAACTGGGAGTTTTTTTGGCGGCGATTTCAAGCAGGAATTACACTTGTTCAAGAAAAGGAGAAAAAATGGGATTTAAGACGGCAGATAACTTTGTTTTTATCTTTAAAAAAAAAGTTGGATATAAATCAATAGGTATTGTTTTTTCATTACAAAACATTTGGTGTACTTAAGCTGACATTTTGTGTATTTATCTGTTATTTATAAAATTCTTAGCCTGGATTAATTCTGTTGGATAACCCAACTATTAGCTTAATGGAAAAATAGATATCCAAAACCGGCAATGGCAACGGCAAAACCGAGATTCAATCATTTTAATTAAGGCCTGGATTACTCTGTAACCATTCAACTTTTCAGAGAGCACATTGCATTAGTTTTATTTGCACTGCGCTTAAAAACGCACTGCGCTCGAAGAGCAAATCAATTGAATTGGCGTAATGTTGCCAAGCAACTTTGACTGCAGAATCAGGATAAAAGGTGCAGCAGCAGGAAAAGGAGCAAAGCAGCTGCAGCACAAGGATCTCATTGTTGCGCACAAACTTTAAAAACTTTTCTAGTGCCCATCCGACTTTATTCACTCACTCAACTCGCCCAAGCCCTCCAGTTGGCTTTGAGTGGCTTTCGGGTGTCTTTAATCTACTTCAGTTCAGGCAGAGAGACATAATCATTCCGCATATTCAACGGGCGGCAACTTATGGGCTTCGGTTTACATTGAAACTCAAATCAAAGTTGCTCGTTGTGCTATTTGCATTCGAAATGCGTTTGGCTGGCTCTCATTTGATTTAAAAATTTGATTTCTCCCCTTTTGGCCAGCACTTTAGTTTCGTTAGGCCATAAAAGTTTTGCAGTCTTTTTGGCTTTTGAAAGCCATGATTTTGCTACTCTAAGTTGCCAAATTTTCAATATGCTTTTACTTTCTAACAGCTCAAGCCCAAATTTCTATTTTTCTTTTATTTCAGTTGACATCTGAGAACCGATAAAATATAATTTCCGTTTATTCCAGCAACCAAGCTATACTTTAAGTCGTGCAATAGAAGATAGAAACGAAATATCCTAAAATACATTCAATTAAGTTTTTTCTGAAGATTAATTGCTAAATACTTCACAGGATGCTTTACATTAAATCGAAGTTATCAAAAATATACGTTTTACCTGAGAAAAACCATAATCACAATGGGAAATGCAAGCCCTGCCATTTTCATTTGCAGCTTAAGTCTGTGCACAAAGTTAAACAAATGGTATTTGGAAATATAAAATAAAGACGCTTTAAAGCAGCTTAAGTCGAAATGAAAATAATTCCCTTTGGACATCTGTCGATATTCATTAATCCTTTTGGCCTCGATATCACGCAAGTCACACGACGAATTGATTGTATATATATTGTGTATACGCATTGTTACCCCAGCAGGGAGTCGTAATTAAGTGCCCTAATGCCAGGAAAATCTACTTTCAACACACACTTGCACACGTCGCACACGAGTTGGATTTTTATTCAGTTAGGTATTAAAGGGGCCATAAACAATAAGTGAAACTGCAGCTGACAGCACGTAAATATTTATGAAATTTTCACAACAAACAAAATCTAACTAAGGCAAATAAATGCTTGCAGGCATAACCGTATTATGAACTGCAATCGAAGCCTTTACGCATACATACAAAGGGTTATGGGCGAAAATGGAAGGATGTTAGAGTATTCTGGGAAAATACGATTCGCAGAGAGGGCAGGACACGTGCCGCCCTCGAGGACAATGTGACCGATATGCAAAAGTTCCGACCACAGCAGCGGCAAAGTTGAACGAAAGGATGTGCTGACATTGTCCAGAGACAGTTACCTGTGATATTTTGTGAAATTCCAAAGGAAAACACAGGACCAAACCGAGACAGCCCCAATATGCATCGGCTATTGGGCGATTGGATGGGCGGTTACCATCTAGACACACAGGCACACTCGTATAAACAGGATTATGTGTCTCGGGGGGTTATGTAAGTAAGCTTCCGTTGTAAATTGATTTTGTAGCAAAGCCGGACACACTGAGGGAAAATGAAAAGGATTTTATCCACTTATTGTTGCTAGGGGTCGTGCCTGTCCACCACCTGAAATGAAAACTACACAAGTTCGTTTGCACAACGGCCGAAACTCGTTCGTACAGCTGAGGAGGGCTAAGTATGATTGGGAAATTAGAATGATGTTGCTTCACTTGTTCTGTTCAAAAATTGAAACTTCAAGAACTAATGAGTCTCACATTGTCTTTAGAGCTATAAATAACTTAGCGAATATATTTTCAATTTACACCAGACAGTAATATTTTCATGACCTCAACTGTTTATATGTTACATTACAAATTTGGGTCGAAGAAAGGCGGCCCGAAAGTTGCATGAATGACTGATCTTCTGTGTGGAAATATTTTTAATTTTGGCATAGCTCTGATTTGATTGTGTCTGGTCGAGGCGAATCTCCCTCTTCGTCCTGAGAATGTCCTGTACATTTTTTTGTACATTCTGCGGACTGGAGACAATTTTTCGCTTTGTTCGGTTGACATTTGCCGGATGACTGAAGGACGGGTTGACTATCTCTATTCTGCCCTCTGTCAACGTCTATGCTTTTGATATTGATGTCCTTTGAAGTGTTTTCAATTAGTTTGCATTTCGCTTGTCGTTTCCTTCACTTCTTGGTTTCTTGCACCGTTCTGCTTTTTATGCCCGGTATTTGTGGGTAAAAAGGTTGAATAAAATTGAATGCAAAATGGGGGTGGAGCCTTATTAAGTAGTTGAAAAATCAACATAACAATATAACATTGAAGGGAGCTGTAATTTTCTAAAGAGTAGAACTTATGAATATAAATTTATTGTGGAGTGGTCATACAATCTTCTTTATTAATTTCGATGGCTTGTCTGTGGGGTTTACTACTAGAATCTAAACGGTATCTAATTGTCGATACGCTTGGTTTTATTTGTGCAGGGAGCAAAAGGGCCCGGTACATATTAATAAAAGACAGACGGCCATGGGAATGTTCTGCGACCGTCTGCTAATTGAACGACGAGCGTCGGACTATCCAATCCTTCCAGGACTTGTCAGCTTTGCGCCAAATGAGTTTCAAAGGTAAACGGGGAGCGGAATGCCGGCAACTGGCAACTGCCAACTGGCAACTGGCAACTGCACAAACTGTCTACATGTGCCCCAAATTGGCGCTCAGTCGGATTAGCTGCTTTTTGCTACAATCTGCAACTGCTCTGTTTTTTTTTTCACCTTTTTGCTGCATTTTAGGGGCGCTGACAACTGCGAACAGGTGGCTGGCAAACATTTACGTAAAGTGTTCGTACCATTACTGCCTTTGGGATGGTCATAAATATTTGCGCTGGCTAGTTCACTGAGCATCTGTGTCGAGCGGATCTTTGACATGGCGCTACATAGCATATACAATAGCATAAATTGGGAATGAGGGAAGGCTATCCCGCAGATAGCTTT
Source organism: Drosophila melanogaster (assembly GCF_000001215.4). Lineage (NCBI taxonomy): Eukaryota > Metazoa > Arthropoda > Insecta > Diptera > Drosophilidae > Drosophila > Drosophila melanogaster. The sequence goes on along the minus strand of NT_033777.3, from coordinate 17,458,692 downwards.
TATTCAATTCTATTCCTCGCATTTCCGCTCGCCGCCATCAGCATAATTTACTCGGACTTCCGTTCGGGCTCACTCAAACCCCAGCGTGCATATTTTATGACTTTTATCATAATTTATGCGTTGATACAGCAAATGCATAAAATTAAATTCAATTCACACAGACATACAGACTCGCCCATCCTTTTTGAGTTTTCCGAATGCATTCAATTTTGATTTAATGTAATTCCCAATGTGGCCAAGCCCCTTCCAATGCCAGTGACCATTTTTAGCTTAGAGCAAATGATGGCAAAAATTTGCATAAATTGCATTTAATACTGGCTGCATATCGATATGAATGCTTCGTTGAGATCGGGTTATGCAAATCGAACTCAGACGTGGCTGATTGGATAATTGTCGGTAATCAATGGCAAAGCGATTTTCTAAGCTGCACGAATGTCTCACTAATGCATCGACAAATTGATAAAAATATGCCAGCAATTTAAATTTTAATTTGGCAATGGAAATATTGGTTATTTATCCGAATCTTTTCATTTAGAGCCTGAATCAAACAGCTTCTTTATTTTATTTTATTTTACGCAATAAACATTAACAAATTTTGCCTTTTAGACTGCAAATTGTAAGCTTAAGCTTTATAATTAAAATTTGTTCATTGAATGAATATCCTTGTGGACTTCGAATGCGGCTGTAAAGTTTCGAAATCCAAAACCTCTATCAAAGAACACAAATTTTCAAATCCATACAAGTCCAAAAATTATTTAATTAAGAAGCACAAAGCCACGGCGATTTCATCTCTAGCTCAATTCTTCCTCCTTGGCTCGTTTCATTGAATTCGTTCGGGCAATAAAAATTTATTACCAGCATACCCAATCCGGCTCATTCCACCTAGACTGAACCGTAAAAAACTTCAGCAGTGAAAAAATGAAGACGGGGAGCCAGGATGGAAACTGATGATTTTATCACAGCCAGCAGTTTTTCAGCTTGAACTGTGGCAATGGCCTTTTATTCAATTTGCGCGCTTCATTCAAATTGTTCGCCGAGGGATGTAGAGAAAGAACTGTGAAATTTTTGGTCGCCTTTTGAACCTTTTGGCACTCGCCACCGATGTATTATTGAGTCTGTAAATCGCCCAGCTTGTAGCCAGTTAAGCCGAACTACAGCGTGCTGCTTTAATTTCAATTTAACTGAAGGCAGCGAAATAAACGAACACCGAAAAAAGTTAAGTCGGGGCGCCACGGGGCGCATAAAATGCGGCGTTAATTTGACAGGCAACGTCTGGGTGCAAAGGCATGTGTGAAAAAATAGCGAAAGTGTGGGGCGCCAAGGGGTTAAGAGTTGTCGTCGTTGGCCAAAAAAAGAATAGCGTTAGCAACTTAACGCATCATGCGCCAAGCTTGCGATTCAATTCCCTGAACTTGGCCAACGGCAAGGAGAGATGATAGCTTCAGGGCACTTGGAAAGATAATTAAAAATCTTATTAGAAGCTCATTTTCGGAACAATTTTTACAGAACCATTTACAAAAATGTATAATCCTATAAACTACGATTGATATAATAATACCTTTATAATAATAATAATAATAATAATAATAATAATAATAATAATAATAATAATAATAATAATAATAATAATAATAATAATAATAATAATAATAATAATAATAATAATAATAATAATAATAATAATAATAATAATAATAATAATAATAATAATAATAATAATAATAATAATAATAATAATAATAATAATAATAATAATAATAATAATAATAATAATAATAATAATAATAATAATAATAATAATAATAATAATAATAATTGTTTTACCATATTACTTATTAGGTTTGCTGACTTGTCAACTGTATTTTTTAATATTTCACTGAGTTGAGACTACAAAATTCCGTTTCCCCAAATCGAACATGCCTCTCATATACTTCGATCGCACAATTAACTCGCCGCAGGAGCTCGTCCTGGCGGGATTGAAGGACTCCACCACCGGTACTTCCCTTCGCGATCTGGCCACCTTTGTCACACGCAAGACGGGATTTCCGGGCGAAGTCTGCTTTAAGGTTATCACGGAGGCCCTCGAGGAGGCCATGGCCTGCAAGAGCATCCGCCAAGTGGGTGGACTCTTCTACGAGATACCGCCAAAACCGCCTCGTGCGCCCGCCAGACGTCGGAAATGCTAAACACCGCAACCAAAGCCGGGGAATGACTGTTGCCATAATTAATTCATAATGCCAAGAGTATCCGCTCTAGTGGCCGCGAAGAGCAGAGCAAACACTTTATTAAAATTAAAATTTATCTAAATTGCGACAGCAAGCTATTCTATCCGCAAAGTACTTGAACAACTTCGCCCGCCTTCGTCTGACAATGACGAAAGGGTTGATGTGGATGCCAGCCCTACCCGCAAAGTAAAGTGTCTGCACCCATTCCACGTAATCTTCCCCCTTTTTTTTTTCTTCATTTTTTATTTTTTCCTAAGGTGCACTCCTTGTTGCTGCAACGTCTTGTGTCTGTCAAACGTCAGTCTTGGCGTTGTGGAGCGTTGAAATTGAAAGCTCCGCTCGCTTTATCTTTCGGCCAGGTGGGGCAAAGATGGAATAGAATATGGGGACGTAGCCCGGGCCTTTGCATTCTCAATGTGTCTCTTTGATTTATTATTTTCGACAGCCCTCCCCATGGAACTCCGCTTACAAGACTCGTGAGTCTGAGCAGAAAAATACACCAAGAGCATGAATTGGTGTTGAACACAGTAATTTTTACATAAACTAGGTAACTTGACTTAAACTTCAAGGAATATAGAATTAATATAAAACTCTTTATTTTCCAGATGAAAGTAATTGTTTAATTTTATAGGATTTTGTTTCTTCATTTTATGTATTATACCTATGCCTCTTGTTACAAAACATCTAGATAATGATCTATTCGCATGGGACAAGGACAAATACAATTAATCATGAAATTATCCAAACACATTTCTTGGGGCATCAATAAGTTTACTTTGAAAATACAAGTAAACAATTTTTAATTGATTTCTTTAATTTCAAGCTTGGTACCTTCTTGTTCTCTCAGTGAATCCAGTTCTTGGTAAGAACGCAACCGGAGCGCAGTTTTTCATTTCCGTTTGCATTTTTTACGCGCCCCTGCCACTTTGCGTTTTTATCTCATTTATTTATATTACAATTAGACAAAGTGAAGTGCACTTCCACACGGGCAGCAGCTGCACATGGGCTGGCTGGTGGTTAGGGATTGGGATTGGGCTTGAAATTGGGGGTGGCAATTGCAATTGCAATTGCAGTGGTTCTGCCATGTCCATGTCCATGTCGGGTGTGTACTTTGCGGTATGGCAGCACGCCAAGGAATCCGGAGCTCAATCGAGAAAAAGGGAAAACGAGGAGTCTAGGCGTCCTTGTGGCTGCCTTAAATCAAAAGCTTATGGGCAAGCTGCTTAAAATTAACATTAAGGCTTAAGTATGCTGTGGGCCCACTGCGCACAGATACGATACACGAGATACTTTACTGAGCAGATACTTTCTCGCCAAGGTTGAGCTGGCAGGCTGGCTGGCAATAATCATAAAAGTAGCCCGCACACAAGTCTCTAGCAAAAACTTTTCACATCGACGAAGCAAATGGCAAATGGCCTGGTAGAAGAAACACTTAAGCGTCAGGTAAGTGAAAACTCAAATAAAAATGGCAGGGCACCCCGAAAAAGGAGGAAACTTTCACAATGCAAAAAGGAAATCGAGGTTGGGCTATTTTTGGGCATCGAAAAACTTCAAGCTGCCTCAGATTCGATAAACCAACGTTTTGCAGACCTTAAAGCCATTTTGCGCACAGTAAGTCGGCCGAACTTAAACAAAAAAATTAAGCAAAGTTTTTAAAAATAATTCATAAAACGAAAAAAAAGTATATATATAGAAATATTGCATTTAATAAATGTAACATTATCAAAGTTGAAACTGACATTCAATAACCAATTCATTAAAAACAAATTTTTATATGCGTGCATTTGTTTTTTATAACGTGATAAATGCCTTACTCTACGAATTTTATGAACTGCAAAACGCTATTTTAACTACCCCATACACGCTTTATTATGAGAAAAAACTAAGATAGATTTTCTGCAATATATTGGGGGCATTTGTAGCAGTTTGTTTTAAGCCTTTGATGCACTACCGCTGCGCCTTGAGCTATGCAAGGCTTTATTTTTGCGACATCAGCTCTTTGAAGTCAGCATAAATTTTGATTGCGAATGGCCGTCAGCTGGACATTTATGGTCATCCGTTTGGACGATTTGCTGGACCACAGTTTGTCGAACTCCGTGTACGTCTAATTGCAATTTCGGCTTCATCTGGCTTGTCTCGACTTAAAGGCACCGGGAAAAATCCCAAAGAGCAACGGAAAAGAGCTAAAAACTAAGGCAAACTGGAAGTTTTCATTGCATTAGCCTGGTCGGGGCAAAGTTGAAATGTCAACGCAAAGTCACACAGATACACATACTACGACACAGACATTCATCGAGCAATATGCGAATTGTGCACTTTTCCGACTACCGTGATTGTGTTGTCATTTTGGCCATCACAGCGATATTTTGAACGTAAAATAACATGAAATATTTTAAAAAAATTTAGTTTTATTTGATAATGAAAACATTGGATGATATGAAAATGCAGATTAAATTCAGCAGTATTAAATTCAAAGTATAATAAAATTAATTCATCGATTTTAATGAATACTTAGAATAATAAGAGAATAAAGCAACTTCACTTTTTATTAAGTATTTAAAAAATACTCCTTTAATATCCACTATAAGGAAAATAAGTATGGGACTTTCACACAATACTTTGACCCACTCTTTTACATTAGTTTTATTTTAAAGACTTATTTTTTCAGACTTAATGGGTATATTTGGCCAACCTGGGTTCAGCACTGTCGACCTGCATTTCACCGGACAGCAGGAGTCGAAAAATTTTTGAAATGCGACCCAATTTTCCTCGTATCGCAACATGGCAGAGTTCAACACATTTCCGCACCTAGAGAAAGGGGTTAGGTATGTGTGGGGAGGGGATGGGAGAAGGATGGGAGGGGATGGGAGAAGGATGCTCCGCTAGCTGACATTTTGTCGAGCTGTGCATTTTGGCCATGTCAGGACTGGGTTCTCGATGTAGCCACGCCCACTATTCACCGCCCAGTTGAGCCATCCGTCAGTTCGATTTATGTCACACATTCTGGTAAACGCACGTGTATATTTGCGTTTGCTAATTAACAAACGTTTGGTCTCATTGCCAGCCAGTGACGTTTTTTGGGGCCAAACTGACTAATTACACCGCGACGTAATCAAGTGACACGGATAGTCCACTTCATCAGCAGCGGTAAAATGCTCTATTTAAACAGTTAACCATAACACCATTCATATAAAAAATTGTAAAGTTAAGTGTGCGCAAAAAGTTTAAAAATGATTACATTTAATAATGCCGCAGCTCGTTGATTTCGTGGCTGTAGAAGGTTATTCTTTGTGAGCCCGCAGGTTATTGGCGCTTTATAGTAATGCGAGCTGATTTAAATTTCAAAATTCATTACAACCCTTTGAGCGGCGGTAGTTGAATAACACAATGAAGCGAGTTTAATTATTTTGAAATCATTTCATCGTGTTAGCCGTGGAGAGGCATTTTTCCATCGGAAGCTCGGAACAAAAAATCATGAAAATTAAAGCGTTTAAATTCACATCAATATAAATTATGCACATTTAGTGCAATAACTACTTGTTGTAAATTACCACACTGTCGTCTCCCTCTCCTGATATCAAAGCTGGATAAGTGTAAAACTAAATTACACGCTATTATTGTATTAATATTATTTTCCAAATAAATTGCGATTATTGCTAGTTATTAGAGGTAGCAGTATACTCTATTTTGAAATATTTGTATATGTAAACGACGTTTTCTAAGATGATATTTTAAAATTGTGATACTCTATGGAGTCATGTATATGATTAGTCAATGTATTTATTTTTTAATCCCTTAGCTTTTGTTAATGTTTTATGCCAGACTTAGAAGAGTAACCTCTCTCGTTTAAAACCGTTTTTTTTTTTTGAGTGTGATATTGGAGGGTCCTTATCAGCACTAATTCCTTTAATTAATATTCATTTGCTATAATTAATCGATTTGCTGTTGTATTTGTAAGCCCGAAATTCAGTACTAATTCGTGTGTTTAGAACTAAAGCAATAACCTATAAATCTATGTGGATTATGAGTCGAACTAAAATTAGCCAATTAAGCTTGGCTCGAAATCGATTTCATTTTATTTAGATTCCTCTTTTAAAATCTTATCTCAAATTAGTTTGTTTTTTCAGAAGACCTGCCAACAAACTTGTCAAAAACCTCAAAAAGCAATTATCAAATAAAGCAAAGAAGGCATTCTTTGGCACAGCATGAGCTGAATTGAAGGCAGGACATACAATTCCGAGCAGAAACAAAAACGAAAACAACAGGAAATCAAAAAAACAAAAGCAGCTTCGAGTCAAACACAAAATGAAAGGACATTAAACATGAACGAGCATTGTGGCACAAAGTAAATGGCAGGATTAAAACAGCTCATTCTGTCCCTGGCCGTGTGTGGGTGTATATTTGTCTGCTCGTAGAGGTTTCCATGACCACTCACCCAACCAAAGAGCCATCCAGAAGTGCAGGGCGGACCACCGAACCACCCACCGAGGATCCAGCCTCAATGCCGCCACTTAAGCATCGCTACGTGAGCCAAGAGACACACACGCAAATAACTGCGGGGGCAGCTTTTAATTATCTCGTTATTTTTTAATTTCCACCATTTCACTGATTTCATTTTGAGCACATCGAGCGCGACGGGCGGTCGCCTTCCCGGCCAGAAAAATAAGAAGCTCTGGAAGTGGCTTCGTAATCCCGACGCCATTCGAACCTGCTGAATATGCAGAACGGAGATCTTAGGACGCAACTAATTCGCAGCTCGGTTAATTCTGTCCAGGTTGTTGTCTTGGCGACACACTGCGAAAATTACTGAAGAAATTTACAATTACTTTGTAGCCAGAGACAATATAAATGGCATCTCAATGAAGCCAATTAAAGTATTACTTGTATAAAACTTTCAAATAAAAATATTATCATTTAACAAAAATGTTATCTAAATATTTCTTAATTACGATTTCTTTTGCGTAAAGATTCATTAGCCAAGTTACTATAACTTTCTGATGCTCGGAATCTACTAAAATATCATCTTCTGTATAGAAAATTCCGAGCTGAATGTAATAGTATTAACTATTGCGACAGTGGTACCAACGTTTTGATATTTTTTCTCTGTACAACAATAATTTGTTTACGCTCTAATGGCCCGGCCACTTGGAATGGCTCTTAAAGCCCCACAAAAACGACGGCTGAGTGTAAAGTGAGCTGAAAAACAATTAAGTCAGCTGAGAAGCCCACCGACCCAGTCCCACAATCCGACGACCTGTCGACCCACCAGCCCTGCACATTAACATCAAATTAGTTCGTGGATTAACACGTTTTTCACATGCCGGTGGCGAAAAGGAGGGAGCAACGGGAACTTCAGGAACCCAAGCTCCATTACGCATACGACACGATGCCGGGCGGGGAGGCCTTTAGTTCTTTAGTTTGCCCCCCGTGTGCAGCGAGCCGTGTGAAAAGGCTTACTACACTAATTATACTCATGGCTAGCCTTTATTTTCGGGGACATGACTAAAAATACTTTAAAGTTTATTATTAACAAGTGAGACTATATTAAAAGCTATTGTGCTTTATCATGCGGCACTGAGGACTGAACAGATTGAGCGAGCATAACGAGCTACACAGCTTCATTACTTACAATAGAAATCTATAACTTTAAATGAAGTTATTTTATATTTAAGAAACAGAGATAACAGTAATACAGCTGTAAGCTCTTTTCATATAATATTGTTTTAGCGAAATGCACCAGATCCATCATTGCCATTATTTCCAGTCCCACTGTAGGTATATATTTAAATAAAGTTTTTTGTTCGACCTGGCAAAGTTTGCAGCTACAAAATAGGCTTCATTGCTCTTTTGTCATGCCCGGCAGAAGCTGGCAACATATATAGTCGTATATCTTGGAGCTAAAATCAGTGGCACAATGAGCATATTGTGTGGCTAAAAAATTTAATGCTTACGTGCCTGAAATATCTACCGAGGCACAAAGGATGCGATTGCAATGTATGAAAGGGATATGTGAGGCGCATCGACTCTTCGGGCAGAGTTCATAAATAAAGCGTCCGAAAATCTCGACTTTTGGCTTGGTTTAAAATAAAAGTTTCTTGCCGTCGCCGGAAAAAGAGTGGAGAAATTGCTTTCGAAAATGCAGCGCTATAAAGAAAATCGTTTACTGATTTACTTGCTCTGCTGTTATGTGGGAAAGGGGGCAACTGGGGAGGGGAAATGCTGCAACTAATAAAAGTTTTTGCTCTTCGACGGCGCGTTCGGTGGTGTGCCACGCCCACCAACACACTCTCGCTTCCTGGCCATCGGTTGAAATGTTTGCTGTTGTGGCTTTTCAGCAATTTCAACGTACGTCCAGTGGGGCACAACACAAAAAGAAGAGTTCAATCCGCCCTGCACTTTAATAATGAGATTTATATTGAACCAAATTGATTGCCTCCAAGGGAGTCAATAAATGGACCAATAAACATCTCATTGATCAGGTTCTCCTCGAGCCAACAATTTTAGTGTCATCATAAAACTAGTGAATTGGGGAGAGGATGCGTGGAGCGACTGAAACACTCCCATTATCTTTCAAGTTCAAAACGTTAAATCGAGATGTACATATTTCGCAAGGGGATAAACATTAAAAAACAGTAACATTCCTCTCTAGCTTTGGAAATATATGTAGCACAAAAAAAACTAAATTTTAGACTCAAATAATCTATTTAAAATTTATAATTTTTAAAGAATACATTATTTGCTTCACTCTTCTCAGCTGCGTTATATTTTAATCTAGATTTGCGATTTGACATTTTCAGCATGTGTGGCCACCTGCTGATGGCTTACGGAGAACACATTTTACACATTTATCTACATCTATATTAAAGACGACACCTAGCGGTAAAATGAAAGACGAACTGCTTGAGGTCGATATGCACTGCTTTCAAGTAACGGTCTGAAAAAATATTTTGATTTCTGTTAAAACGTATGTACATACATGTAAATAGGATTTGTTTTTATAAATTAATAAAAATAAAATAAAAAAACTTAACTCAATTTATAATTACGCCATATGTTAAATTATTTTAGTGCTTATACATCTATGCTCATTGTAATTAAGTTCTATGCTTCCTACGTCTTTAAAATAAATATTTGATATAACCCAAAAGCATAAACAAAAAAAAAATAGCCACTTACATACACAGTTCGGTTTTCCACCCATTCGTGATTTCCTGATTTATTGACTATGCTAGTTAAAGCTTATTTATTAGTTTTTTGCTAATACTTGCAACTGAGAAATAAATCTAACCCAACAAGGCGTACTGTTGGAAAAACTACTCCTTTCGGCAGTATCATTTCCTGTTTTGGGCTACAACCTGCTGACCAGGCCGAAACCAGAGCTCAAAGAAACGCAATTAAACTGGCTAAGTAACATCGAGTACTCAGAACACCGCTGTGAAAAGCACTCAAGAAAGCCAGCCAGCCAGCCAGCCAGCGGAAGTGACATTTTGCCATTTTGCACATATTCAATTAGGTGGACTTGCTGGCGAGATAAATTGATTAATTTGCCTGTGCAAATCAAACAATCGCACGAGATCCAGCGTATAAATACAACAAGAACTCTGCATTCTAGAACCAGTTTCCAGCAAACAAACGTGTTGCCAAGTACTTGGCGAGTTATCCAAAAAGCCCACACCTTTGCTGCCAAACAATCAACTACCGGTAAGTTTTGAGTACCGTTCCTACGTCACTGGACCGAAAAATCTTAAGCCTGTCTCGAAAGTGTCACGCCCACAAATCGCTGCTTATGTGACGTATACGCCGCATGGTCTTTACACATTACTCATACGTTGGCGCGTGTTGCCAATTAGTTAGGAAACATACAATTTGTGGCGCATAAAATTAACATAACTACAGAATTTCCCACGATTTGGTTGACTTTTTTGTTTGTTCATTTTTCATATTTTAATTTGTGAGATTCGCTGGAATATATTTATATCGAAACCAGTTGGCAGCGTGTCCGGTTGGAGGCAGGACAAAAGAATTCTTATTTTATTTACATTTTACTGGGGCGAAACGTATTGTTGCGGCGGCATCTGGTCTTGGATCCGTTCTACGCTTTACATTTTAACCATATTTTTACTGCATTTACAGCGCCATTAATTAATGGGCTCGCCAGTCGCATACGATTTGCATTCATTACGATTTCAGTTCGATTCGGCTGTGTCCGTTCGCTTGACACTTCCTGATACTATAGCAGTTTTTCAAAAAGAGCTTTTCGCCGTTGCTACTTTCTTTCCCAAGTCCGGTGAATTTTTAAATGTGCTCTTGAAAATCGGGGAAATTTTTGTAAAGTAATGTTTCTTGGGGATTTGCCATTATGGGTTGGGTGCTTTACAGACTAATTTTGAAATCATCAATTTCTTCGATAACCACTCTTTTCAAAAAAAAAACTAAAAAAAAAATTGGTAATTAAAGCAAAAAAGTTTTTTGTCGTGTATAAGTCCACATTGGATATTCCATTTATTATATTAAATAAATTCCTACAACTCATTTATTCATCCCGCCCATTTAAAAGTGTCATAAAATCTGTTCAGATAATTATGCAAATTAAACAAACTCTTTTCTAAGGAGAACACATTTCAAATGTGTGTAAGTTTGCGTATCGCCCGCTACTTTGCATACGCTTACAAAATAAAATGGGTATTTGATTGGGCTCGAATCGATTTCGATTGGCTCGAAGACCTGACGTATTTTAGCGCCACTGGGGCTGGCTTGTCGTGTCGACTTGTCTCGCATCTGCGACCGGCTTCAATAGTTGCTTTTTTTTTATTTTTTTGCTGCCGTATCGGGCTTCTTTACTCTGTTAAGCTTTCGCATCTGCGTTTGGGCCGAGAGCATATGTATATAAAATAAGAAGACAAACGAGCGATAATAATTATTTCCAATCTGCTCTAGACAGACAACGGTCGCAAGCTAGTCAGCTCCCCAAACACATCCGTTGGAATCAAAGTACCAATATCACCATCATGAACTGCAAGCCCTTGATTTTGTGCACCTTTGTGGCAGTTGCAATGTGCCTGGTGCATTTTGGAAATGCATTGCCCGCCATAAGTCATTATACGCACAAGAGATTTGGTAAGCTATATAAATTTCCCTACTTTCTGTATGCTCTTGTACTAAACTACTATTTCTGCTTAATGTTTTCTTGCAGACTCCATGGGTGGCATTGATTTTGTTCAGGTGGGTTAGAAATTTAAGTTTTAGTGATTTTAATATAAATAAATATTTAACTTAAATCATATTGGGTCATTATTAAAATGATGTGAAAATGTACTTTCCATATGCATTCATTTGATCCTGAGATTTAAATATTAATATCCTTAAAAGTTCCACAAATTATATTAACAAAATTGTTTTACATATTTTTAATTTTTTATCCAGGTGTGCCTTAACAACTGCGTCCAGTGCAAGACCATGCTGGGAGATTACTTCCAGGGGCAGACCTGTGCCCTTTCCTGCCTCAAGTTCAAGGGCAAAGCCATCCCGGACTGCGAGGATATAGCCTCCATAGCCCCGTTTCTGAATGCGCTCGAGTGAAGCGATAAGAGGCGCCTCTTGTGCGATGTGCGGTGTGTGTGGCGGTGTGTGCTTTTATGGCCTGTGACTCAGGTGTGGATTTGGGTCAATGTGATGCTCAACACGATGCTCAAGTCTTGGCGATCTTGGCTGCTGATATCGACCACAACGATGATGAAATGACTTTTGCTAAACAACTGACTTTCTAGCGTGAAACCAAAGAGTTCCTATTAACTTGTAATTGTGTAGTAAATAAACAAATATTAAGAAAAATACATGTGTTGTGTTGTAACCAAAGTTGTTTTTGAGCATGAAATGGGTGTTAGTTAAATCTTTTAATGGATTGATGGAATTTTTATATCTTAATGTATTACTTACCATTATCGCCTAAGAAAAATTAAACATATATTGATTTTAAATTTTATTTAAAAAATACTTGCATATACAAAAACTTACATCGAGATATATTTTTAAAATTATTTATGTTTTCTTTTTTTTGATTGCTTCGATATGCTTTAACTTAAAGGCTCTATTTCTGCTATTTAATATTAATATATACAGAATGTATGGTTCATGCACGGAAATGCTGGAAAGAGCTCTGAAGAAATGGCAGTGTCATAACTACTGACTCGCTATAGAAATGCGGATGGTGAGCAAAGACTAGTTGAGGGACTAAGCAGTAAGAAGTGAAAAGATTTTGAACTATAGAAGACAGACGGTACAGGATATGGAGTCAAACAAAATGAATCGAGATTGTAAAACAAATCGTGAGAAAAACAAATGGCATTTACTTCCTAAAGTTCAGCAACGTGTCGGGTATTTCATTGATGTAGTTCTAAAAAGCATATTATAAGGTGTGTTAATATATGTTCTATGAGTTGATTCATCGATTGTTAACTTACATAGAGAGAGGGATCTACGCCATGACCGCCAAAGTCCGCCCATTTAGTCAGATCAATTGATGGTATAATACCGCTCTTACAGGGCACTCGTGGGTTGCTAGAAAGTATTTAAAAGTTGATATTTTATATTTTAAAACTTTTGCAGACGATGCACACTTACATTTCATGATCCGGCAAGACCATGGGGTAGATTTGCACAGTATCAATCAAGTCGGTGTTGTCGCAGATCAATCGGGATAGCTTCGCCTTGCGAATCTCCTGCAGTTGCTCGGGCGTAAATGATGAGGGCTGGTTGGGCAGCTCGTACCAAAAGCGATCTCCACGACGCAGGTAACTCATCTGGGTGGCGATAACACAGGCAAAAGTCGGTCCCAACATGGAACCGGGAAGTGATTTTTCAGAGACGCCTCCAGACCAAAGATCAATATCGGCAGGGTGTCTAAAAGACATTAGATTAATATAACAATTCAAAGGAACCCCTTCCTGAAACCTACTCAAAAATGCTGCCATAGCGCAGAACAGTCTCGTTGGGCATGGATCCGTACATCTCATCCCAGGTGTTTGAGGTGGGCAGACCGCAGAATTTTCGGAACTCCATGTAACCGGGAATACCAAACTCCCGACCGCGCTGCATATTAAACGACACCAGATCCATTCCAAACCGGGCGCCCTCCTTCTTGAACAGATGATTGGTGACCTCCTGGGTTATCGAGTCGTCCATTGCCTGGGCCACTTGGTTCATCAGACCCATGAAATATTCATCCAGCACTCCTGCACGGTACAGATCATAGGGTCTCCTGATCAAATCCGACAGACGTTTCGAGGCAATAAACTTGTGGGCCTTGGACCAGCGTTCCACGGCAGTTGGCAACAGAGAGTGGCCAAATCGGAAGGCAGCTCCAGCAAAAGAGTCAATAATGCCCGGATTCACTGTTGAATCATAACCATCCCAGTAGCCATCTTTCTGGAGCACCAAACCGAACTTCTCCATCACTTCCTTGCCCAGCAGAATGGGCAGAAATTCGTTGAAGGTGACATGCTGAACTATGGCGATATTGATGCGTCTGGCCTCCTGGAACAGCGTCTCATCATCCCAGTGTTTGTTAATCTGCGCCAATGCAGTCGCCAGTCGATTGTGCTCTCGCGCCATCAAGGTGTGCATGCACGTGAGCACCAGCTGCTCATTCACGCGAATCTCACCGCCCTCGAAACAGTACATGCTCTTGTTGGGACGCGTGCATCCCTCGTCGGGGATATCCAGCTTCAGGGGAAGCAGGTCCTTCAGGCCGTACTCCTGGAACACGGGATTCATGCGCATCAGACCTCCGTAGCCAGTTCTTAGCTTGCGGGCAAACGACTCCTTCACTCCGTAAACGGTGTTCGCATCGATGACACCAGTCAAGGTGTTGAACTGCTGACGGGAGCCTGATAAACAGAGATGAATGCATTTAAGTATCACATGAAATATATAAAATTAATAGGCAAACAAATTTTATTATAAATATACATTTATTTTAAGCTCACCTAATTTGCAGCCTGGACGAGGAGAGGGGAATCCACGCACGAAGTCAATGCACTTGACATTAAACAGGCGATAGAAGTAATCGTCATCGGGAATGCGAATCTCATTGCAGTACGGATGCTTTAGATGCAATGGTCGCTTGCAGCACTCCTCGGGATCGTTACGGTTAATGGGATCTGAAATCGATTCATATCAAATGATTCTATTAGGATTCTATTCTATTCTATTAGGACTAAACACTAATTGCCTTTTTATTCAAGAATGACTGTTTCTTTACTTTGAAATGCAGCAGCAATTGTGAACAATTTAAAATTTAAAATTTTCCTTGCCAACGCTATTATTATTTAACTTACCCAACGGCGTTCCCGTCAGCGTGAAGTCGTGATCCATGAACTGACCCCAGGCGATGACCATAACGGTGCCCGCGTGATCGTGGAAACCGTCGTCGGGATGCATGGTGCGTGAAACCACTCGAGAGAAGGGCAAATCCCGACCAGTCACCGAAATTCTGGGAGCATTGATTCCGTCCGAGTAAAGTGGACCGATCAGGCGCTGGAACGGAGCATTAGCTGCCCCCCATGTCGGGTGCTCGATGTTGTTGCAAAGGCCATCGAAACGGCGATATTTTCCAGGGCGACACTCAACTCCAGCGAAGAAGGGTGGACACACCTCACGAATCAGCGTCTTTGAGGTATCAATCGTAGGTAATCCTTTTTCGATTTCTTCATACGATAAGCCATATCTGAAAACATAATTACGTATGGAATTTAGTCGACACTTCATCTAAACCCAACTGCGGATATCGCCAAACTTGGCTCTTTCCTGCCGTCAACTTTTCGAGCAATCGAAGCCACCATAATCACTTTTACAAATACAAAAGTAACACCTCGTTGAACTAGCAGTTGTAAAAATAATGAGGCAATAAAGATTTTATAATAATAATAAATCAACTTAGTACACAATTTGTCAAAATAAACAAAAATTGGCACTATAATCATGTAATTAAGTTTTTAATAAAAATAATTATAATCAAGAGCGAAGTTGTGTTTTAAATCCATATCTAATTATCTTATCTGTTAGTTTTTTGCCAGTGTACTCATAAGATTTTTATTGAAAAATTGCAAAATTATCGTATTAGCCTAGTTAGTACCGCAATTAACGCGCTTTAGTTCGTCGACAGATACTGATGTTGATGTTGATGTCGTTGACAGTCTTATATACTTTCAATTGGTTTCCAATACAATTTTTTATTAGCGTCTGAGACTTCAGTGCTGGCAAAAACTGGTATTTGTTGGCTGAGGAAGTTGTGTGTGCCGGCACATAAATTGCCAAAGGGACCGACATTAACTCTTCCTCGATGCATGAGAAAGCGAGAAAAGCCAAAGGGAAACTGCGTCCGGCTGGCCATTGTGTGAAGATGGGAAGTGGAAAACTGTGAAGCTTCACAGTCAATTGGGTCGGCAATTTACTCGCCGAGGTTGTAGGGTTGCAGCACGTGAAAGTACCAGAAAAATGCAAAAGGGAGATCTTGAAATGCGATATCTTTCAATCGTCCATCATTGATTTACATGAGCCGTTCGCTGATTTAAGTCGTCTCATTGTCTTCATAGAATGCCATAAAGTCAGGCGGCTGCCAGATTGGCCGTTTACAACATGTTATTAGCCATAATCAAGAGATTATACAACGGCAATTCAGATGCTGCAGGTGCAACTGATGAAGAAGCTGCCCCCCCTGGTCCAAAAATCCGCCTAGACGTCGGGCTGAGTGAAAGTCGCACATGGGGAGGTGATGAGCTGAGCGGAGCTTAGGACACACAGACGCGGCGAGACTCCCAATTTGTGGCCAACTGACTCGACAACCCGCTTACCCAGATCCCACTACCCAAAAAGCACACAAAAAATAAAAACTAAATTGCCCATAAAATGGTAATCGCAAATATACTAGCATTTACGATGTAACAAAGATTAGATAGCATTGGGAATACTTTGTATGAAACAGAAAATGTTTCTTAAGTTGTTGATATGATATGGTAATTTTATTATAGAACCAAACAAGATATAACAATTGAATTACTGACTATTAAAGAGGTATATTTAGCATTTATTTCAATGCACTGCCGAACTTTTGGGTCAAATAGCACTAGTTCTTTAAATGTCTGGATTAAGTTTAAAAAAATATTGATTTTCAACTAAAATTGTTTGTATACATTTCCCCCTGTGCAGCGGTCGAATCCGCTGCAGGGGCCAATAGTTGGCCAACGGATCGCATGGCAGAAAAAGGAAAAACCAAACTGGAAATGCAGTGTGGCATCTTCCGCAGCTTCTTTTCGAGGGGCAAGACAGTCACGCGCACTCTCACTGGCTTACTGGCTCACTACTCACTACTCGCTGCTTACTGCTCACTGGCTGTTTGCAAAGCGGTCCATTGCATAATCACCGTTTGTTTACATCTGCGATGCGAGCTCCGCAAATAGCTGCAGATACTTTTTGTTTGGCAAAAATGCGGTTGCGCCAGTTGGGAAGAAGGCTTCGACGAGCTCTCGAATGCACTTCTTCGGCTGTCAGCCACTGGCCATCAGTCAAAAACGCCAGACAATTAGCATTTGCATGTGCCGAACTTTCAAAAAGAACTGTCGCACACATAGAAAAATCTTTAAAATCAAAGATTGTTTGCAATTTGGTGGAAATGTATGTATGTGAATGGAGTGAGTCATTACGTTTTCAGAAAATTTATCTAATTTCTATTTCACATTTAGAGATTAATGAATATAACTGAAGATATATTTACTGTCGAATATTATTGGTTCGCTAAATCCTTTACCAAATAATGGTACTATTTTGTTTTGTGTGCTGTCGAATTCGAGTTTAGGTTCCGATTCGTGGCGAGCATAGAACCTTGGAGGCAAGAAAAGACTCATGAATATTTGACGACTGCAGGGGGTCGTTTCGGTGGTTCAGTGGTGCAATTATTGGTAGAGCAGTGGTGCAGTGCACGACTTAACTGCCTTGTCATGCGTTATTTGGCAATCGTTATTAGCGCCGAGGGAGATGGAGATCGTGGGCGTGCCAGGGCAACTTTCAAATGCGTTTAGCGCTGAGTACTTACGTTCGGGCCAATTGAATGGAAATGTCGAGCAGCAGCTCGCCCACGGTGGCCAGTTCCTCCGGCTTCCAGTCAGACTTTGGCTGCGCCACATCTGCAATAAACGCATGTGTGAATTATAATCGAAAATTAAGTCCTACAATCAAATTTCCACAAGTCAAATTACAGACAAATGTGGCTTGAATGCCGCAATTTTAAGTTCCAGTATAGATTGTTATATATAGATTTATGTTATCAACTTAATAACACTTTTACTATTATTTTTAATTGAAAATTCATTTTTAATCAATATGACAAAAAAGATAAATTTATTTTAAACTTGATTCCGTTAAGGAAGGCTTTACTGTATTGAATTGAGGATTAACTCACGAATACGCTTGCGTGCATCCAAGTAGGCCGCATTGATGGCATCGTAGGTGATGCAAGTGCCCGGTCCATTGTTGTACGGGTTTCTGCAAGTAAATTGAAGAGAAAGTGATTTAGATTGGCAATAACAGGCAATTTGTCGCTTATCACATGCTAACCACACAACCCACATCCAGTCCTTCTGGGAAGCCTGCGCACTGACAGATAATAAAATTATTGCCAGGCCAGTGCGTTAAAAAGCCGCGTTGAAAGGAAACAGCCAAGTTCTTTATTCAGTACAGCACTTAACTTGGTCAAAGTAACATCGTCAGGATGAAGGAAGGAAAATTGGAGCAGACGCGCAGTAAACTAGAGCAAATACTTAATATCCATAAGCCAAATTATCTGGATAGTACTTTTCAAGAGCTTCTTCCCAATTTTTGCAAAGGATTTCTATTCAGCGAAAAATGGGTTAAGTGGATCAAAATTGTTTTGCTCGGAACTCTTATTTTATTGGGAGTTAAATACTACTATGAAGAAATGCAGGGAAAGGTACGAGAATTCTTATTGATCTGTTTCAGTTGGACAAAAAGTATTAAAGAACAACTAATACCTTATTTTCTTCGAGTTTTTTTTAGAATTGCGCTCTATATCTGCCTCGCAACTTGCGTTACGCTTTCCGACCGCCTGAAAATTGTAATTTCTGTGCAAATATTAAAAATGTGCCGCGACTTAAAAATATTAGCCCCCAGGAGTTTGAGAAAAAATTCGCATACAGTGCAGCGCCAGTTATCATTAGTGATGCCACTAAAAATTGGACAGCAGTTTCGGTTAACTATCTATAAAGTCATATAAAGTAGCCTTTAATTAACAGTGTATGCATATTGCAGTTATTTAACTACTGGTATTTTCGCGATGTTTATACCAAGGCCAAGCAAAAGCAGCACATAAGGGAATGCCAGTTCCTGCCGTATAAAACCGGATTTTTGGATATCTATGACGCTTTGGATATGCCCGAGGATCGGGTGGAGCTAAAACCAGGCGAACAGCCCTGGTACTTCGGCTGGAGCAACTGCCATGCGGAAACCGCAGAGGAATTCCGCAGGCACTATGGTAGACCATATTTTCTGCCCGAAGGCTCGGAAAACAATGCTGTTGATTGGTTTTTCATTGGCTTATCCGGCTTGGGTGCCCAAATGCATGTAAGTTTCTCATATTACCTTTTAGGTACACTTTACTGGTTAGTGAGATGGATTTTTGGATTAGAACTTTAAATGAATTTTTGCATTTTCGAACTTTTTTATTATCCCCCATATTTTTCTAACTTTTGGCTTTTTACAACTGCCCATTTATTATCCACACTTAAATTCATAGACAACAATAGAGAATTGTTTTATTTTCTAAAGCACACTGATTTATGACAAAAAGAATGATAGTGCATTCTAGTAATAATCAAAAATACTTATTCTCCTTCAAATCAAATAAATAAGAGATTTTAATGTACTTCCTGACACTTTTATTTCAAAACACCACTGTTACCAAATGTTATTTTACACAAAATGTAGATGTGTAATAACCTTTTTTGCTTATATATGTCAAATGTGGCCTGCAGATTGACAACGTGAGACTGCCATCGTGGCAGGCTCAGCTGGCGGGCAGCAAGCGATGGCTACTGGTTCCACCTCCCGAGTGCTACCTGCAGTGCCGGAGATTCGACGTGGTGGTCCAACAGGGCGACATAAGTGAGAAGTCACTCGAAATGGTACTTAAAAAGTGCACCCTCTACTAATAAGCATATTTCCAGTTGTGTTGGACACGAACAAGTGGTACCACCAGACCTTTGTGCAGCCGGGAGCCATCAGCCTGACCATTGGAGCTGAGTACGACTAGAGTTAACCGGCTGCATGCGGTTTTTCCTCGTGACAGGAAATGGCTGTCCCAAACATCTCCATTCGGATTCGGACACAAATATGGCCAACTGTTACTGTTACAGTAACAAACTTAACTTTAACTTTGCCATATTACTCTGCTTTTGCCAGCCGGTTTGTTAATTAAACTCCAAAAACACGCAAATTTCTTATGTCGAACAGCTGCGTCTCAGCAGCTCGGGAAAATCGAACCAAATTGGGGGGCCACTGCCACTTCCTCGAATGGTGCGACATGTAAAACGCGTGTCAGGCGACAACGATGCGTGTTAACAATGCGTAAGTATTAAGTAATTACAACAACAGCTGGAGCAACTGCAGCAGCAGCAGCAGTGTATTCAGAAAATCTGCCCACAAAATCCGCAGCAGCATTGCGAGCTCACGCAACCCAAAACCATTTCGGCTAAAAGCAACATTTTTCACGAACTTGCAGATATTTTACCCTGTCACTGGGTAATTTTCCTCCGCTTTTCAGTTTCCTTTTAAAATTTTTGTGGGCTTAGAAACAGGAATCCAAGCACTAATAGGATTACATTTTGTTTCTAACTGACACATTCTGATCTGAAGCAATTTTGTAAGTACACTATATAGATTTAGATGTGAGAAAACATATTAGATAGCTTACCTACGAAGTTCTTTTCAAAAAACATTTAAAATTAAAATAGATTTTATTTATTTTGGCAGGGCATCTAGCTATCGCCTTGCGTAAGTAACAACTTTCGTGCATATTTCTTGGGCAAATTTGTCAAATTGAAATCGAAAATGGCCATGTCTGGCACTTAACTGGTGTGCCTGTTAATTTTGTACCAAAAAGCCAGTCGAGAGCACTCTCGCACAAAATTTACGAGACCCGGTTAAGTTCAATGTGCGCATAGCCAGAGTTTTGGGCCAACTAGAAAGTGGCTCGCATGCGGCACGCACTGCGTCTCTTGCTGCAATCCACTTTGGGGCCAGTCCACTCCTTTCGATGCGGCTCGTCCCGCCCCAGACACGGACTTGTACTTGTTATCCTGATTGTAAAGTAAAAACTAATGTTATGAGTCCCGGGCTGGGGATCGCAGGTGCGCTGAGAGCCCCGAAACGCCAACACTTCCTGATCGGTATTGAGTTGCAGCGGTCTGGTACACGCGGCGTATGCGTAATATTGTGAATAATTGCAAAAGCGTGTCGTAAACTCGCAGCGAAAAATATTCAAATATCATTTATCTATGCGGCCTTTTACAATCTTTTTTTTTCGGTTATATTTCTTTAGAGACTCTAGGGAGCTACTTCGCTTACGCAGACAGTGATGCAGAAAACAGATGCAGATGCAGATACAGATACAATTGCAGACTTTTAGCAGACGGAGCAGAGGCCGCAACGAAAGTGGCCCCTGGCAAAACCTGTATTTAACTTTTAAGTAGGTTGCTGCGACCAATTTTGTTTCTCTTTTTTGCTTGCATTTTTCCCAGCTGACTCTGGTCAGCCAGGTTCAATAGCCAGGCCAAAGTCAGCGATAACGACTTGGCCCGATTGACCCCAAAAATTAGCTTCGCTTCGCGGTGACCCCCAGCACTCGAAGACAATCGACAATTGAACAATTTGCAATCTCAATCTGGATCGTGTGACATTTAAACTATGTATATCTGATGTCATAAGTGCGGCACTGTAAAAAGTCATAGACCATTTTGCTCATTCATGGGATAAGCTCAGTAATAAGCTTAATCTTCAGAAATTATGGATATTTGGTCACAGTTTATATATTTTTTTCCTGTGCAGACTGAAGTTCAGTTCGGAAGGCTCCATGTGTTGGCAGCGTTTCAAAGTCACTTTTCGAAATCATCTAGATACAAAAGTTTGCCATCAATGGCTGCTGCAGCCCCACGGCAGCTCAGGTGTTTTTTATTTTATTTAAGTATTTTTCTTTTATTTTTCCTTTGGCATCTGCAAGTGTTGCAATGCCATTTGTTTTGGGTTGCCGCTGTTGCCTTGCTATTTTTGTTTGCGGCTTTTTATCGTGTGGTTTTGATTTTTTTCGTTTACTAATAAATCGCGCCGGTCTGTCAGGTGACTTCATGATGCGTTCGTCTGCATCGCATGACTCTGAAAAGCCAAAAAGGCTGTCGTCGCCGATTCGAGGCCAGAAACCATTTGCTGATTGCCATTAACGAGCTGCCGTGACAGCGAATGAAACATAAGAAGCCATCATCACACCTGAGAACCCATTTTCCGAGCCATATGTTATTTCCACTACTGTGTTTTTCTACACCCTCTGTGGAGTATTGCCGGAACATAAATCTTTGAAGTGCAGGCCGGTACCATAAGATTTCTGCTTATTACTATTACTAATTAGAGTGTCTACTATGAATCGGAGGAGGACTAACCAAGTCACGTCCTGGTGTCCGAGAAGAATAAGTATTTATTTATAGAAAAAGCAATGAAAGTTTCTTGTAGGGGTTCATGAAATTAGCATGCGATGAAGACGTCGGCTGTCAAAAGTTACTACTAACTTAGTTACCCGCGTTCAGCAACAGATGCAATCAGTTCGCTCAGCAGGCCTCCGACCAAGATATTTGCTGGGATGGTATGGGAATATCTATCCCTAGGCTGTGCAACTTGCAGACGTCAACGTCAAAAGCTGGTTGCCGAATGATTGCCACTGCTGTTTGTGCTACTAATGATTGGCTCAAAGCTCGTGTGTTGTGTTGTCGTAGGTGTAGAGCCATGTTTCCACCGCTCAAACAAGCTGAAACCAAGATTTATGGGTGTCAGTCGGGCAGTTGTACACTGCGAACAAATTGCCTCGAAATGGGGGAGTAATAGAGACTTCCAAGATGCAATGCAACTTTTCAGCTTCACCTGCTACAACTTAAATGTTATGTAGTAAGTTTTTAAGGATTTTACACATTGGTCTATAATTATGACTTCAGTTTTTTAGTTTCTTATACTCTGCGCAACGTTTCGGTGTCAACGTTCAAATATTTGAGCCTCAAACATAACCCAGAATGCCACCAAGCCACTTTTTTTTTGCCACAGCAGACATTGCATACATTTTCTATTTGTACTCACAAAGTGCCGCGAAATAGATTCACATTGTAGTCGTAGACGGAGGAGCGACCGGGTCCGGCCAACAGAAGTGCACAGTCGGATCCGTGGGCCGTCTGGAGTTGCTCACCAAACTGATGGTACTGCGCGTGCGCCACCGCCGCCAGTGACAGTAGAAGTATTCTGCAAAGATACGTAGGCAAAAGTAGGTAAATTAACACGTTATGCTGGCAAACAAGCGGGAAAACAGTCACGCCCCTTTGACAAATGGCAACACGCCTGCGGCCAAAGGCATTAATCAGTCACTCGGCTACTAGGAATAGTAATAAATAAGCACTGAGAGAAAAGTTGGCCAAGTTACAAATTTGAAAATATTTATTGGCTAATTTTAAAATATTTATAATGAGATGCTATTGGCATTTTCGTTATAGTAAAAACAAACTATTATAGTATTGTATATTATATAGAATCACAGATTTCATAGCATACTTTTAGTTAATATATTCAAGTGACAACCACAATAATGTCGGTATCTATAGAATCATATGCACATTCTTATATGCAAATTCAACTGTAAGTGGCAGCTGTCGGTCGATCGGCGGAGTCGACGGAGTCGATGTGCCCATATCCCCAGTTGCATGTTGCTTTTTGGGCTCCCCATTGTTTCGGGCGTTTCTCTATCTGTCGGCAAAAAGGGGCGGCTGGGGAATTTGACATCTGACAACTGGCAACCTTGCTTTTATTTCGCTGATTTAAGGCGATCTGATTTATGACTTGCAGCGCGTGTTAATCGCTTGTTAGCTTTTGTCGCCGCACACAAAGCGAAAGCCAAAAACAAAAAAAAAAAAACCTTATATTTTCGGTCAATTGTTAACGGCTTTTGATAAGTGTTGATATTGATTGCCATTGTTGCTGCCGCCTCCGGCTAACAGTGAAAGTAAGGTGTAGGCATGCCATGCCCCTTTTCTTATATAATCGAAAATAAGGTTCACCTCAAATACCCTTTAACATATTGGCATCGAAGTAGCTGGATTTAATTGAAATTTTGAAAACAATTGATTACTTTGTTTATTGCGATCACATTAAGTAACTCGTGCAACCACGCAGCTTAGAATTAATTAATTGATGCTCGATAAAGATTGTGAAATGTTTTAAGTAAGCCGCAGATAGAACTTCTGTAGCAAATGCAGTAAATGTATATATTTAATGCGAGTTATTGGCGGAGTCTTTGAAATAAATACTAAATGGATTTTCAACAAAACCCAATGCACTATAAAATGGCGAAATTATGAGTTTGCACTCGGCAGTAAATAGTGAAAGTATTTTGCTATCCACTTGCTATCAAGGGTTTCATTAAAATGAAGGGCACAGAGTTTCCCGGCCATCGGTGCTGCTTATATAATCGCCAAGGGAAACAATAACGCACTTAAGTCCTTTCACTTTTTGCTTGACAGTTTGGTCTTTCTTTTCGCTGACCAAGTCAAGTGGGATACGTTTTAAGTGTATCGTATCACATTACTAAGGTTTAATGAACTCGGCTCACCTGCGTGCATTTTTATTATAGTAAAATAAACATATGTTTTTTTAGATAATAGCTCTAAAGTGTAGTTCTCGTTTATAAAAAGGTTACTCTGTAAGCTTTAAAATCATTCGAAAAACTAGAACTTATTTGTGAACAACATGAAGTTTGTGGCTGCTTTATTGGTCATATCCTTGGGAATCCTAGCCTTGGCTGAGGCCGATCCAATTGTGGAACAGTGTCCTTCGCCGTGCACAAGGGAATATAGACCAGTGTGCGCCGAATGGCGTAGGCATATTAGGGGTACAACACGTCCCGTAATCAGTCGATGCACTTTCGCAACTGAATGCGTTCTTAATAACCACAGATGCAGAACGAATCAAAGTAAGTCTATATTCTCAAAAATTTTAATAAATAATATAGAAGCTATTCAAAACTTAACAATAGATTGGGTTACCATCGATGAGACACGCAAATGCAGGAACGAAACTTCGGATTGCGATCGTCTACGAAAATTGACCTAGAAATAAAATCTCTTGATAACATCTGTGCCTACAATAAACCTATATAATTTGCTTATTTAATATATTTTCATTATCAGATTACAAATCTGACTTATCAGCTGTAGTTACTTGTTCTTACTGATAACTTGCTCTATCTGACGTTCTATTTTTTTGACTTGTCATCAATGAATTTAGAAGACTCCATTTTTTATATAACATAAGTCCCTTGAGGACCTTTTTGCATGGAATAAGCCTTAACATGTCATATTAAATTCGACTTTGATTAATCACAGGCTCAATAAGAAAACAGAAGACTTGCTGACTCTTGGCCAATGTGCGGTAATAATTTGGGCTTTACGGCTAACACGATTTGCAACTCTTTACGCTCCTCGCTTTAACTGAGTTAAATGAATATTAAATCTGGTTACCAGCGAATTGCTTTCATTTCGGTTTTCGCACAAGAGTGAATTTGGTTCAAGGCTGCCCTAAAATAATTCGTGTTTATGATCGCTTTCAGAGTGCCTAGTTCATTAGCCATCATGACAGGGCAATTAGAATGCAAACAAAACGCACTCGCCCACACAGATGTCGTTTTCTTATTGGGCCGACATCGTGCCACGCCCGAACAAAAACGCGTGCCACAAGGGGGCAGTGGGCTTTTTGCAGATTTAATTGCCGGACCCCAGATGCAGATCAGAGTTGCAGGCCACTGCGTAAAGTCAATTAATTGTTGCTCGCCTTTGGGGCGACAGCTTTTGTGAAAGGCCAGCACGCAACGTCCTTCTGGCCAACCTGCCAACCAAGCAATATCCACACAACAGGTATGTACATACATATATGCATATGTACGTATCTGCAATTTATGCACACTCGCATGCATATGCAATCTTTACACCTGCCCGCAAGAGTCAATTAATTTCGGTTCGTCGATGGCTGGCAAAACGACTTTTACATAAATCGCACCACTATCTAAGGCACTTGGCCACACCACCATGTATCTTTCGGATGACACACATATGCCGGGAAATTTGACCGCTTTATCGGGGAATGCAAATCTCATGGTTCAAAAATTATGCAAGAAAGTAGAACACAAATATTACAAATACTTAATTATTTATTAATGAATAAAATACAAGTTAAAATACTCACGAAAAGTGTGTATAGAGCGAACAAAGAACGGGCGCAGTTGCCCAATTAAAGTCACCATATAGGACGATCCCTGCCATATCTGTGCATATTTTAAAGCGCATCCAATAGTTGACATTTGCTAATAATATGTTTTTCCACATGCAGCGCTACGTTAATTGCCCAGTGCATTGTTAGACTTTGTATGTGGATAGCTCTGTCAATGGTATCTGCTGCCACTGATGTCATCTTAAAGCTGGGAGCTGGGCTCCGACTTTGAGCCCCCGAAAGGGGGCGTGGCAAGTGCATAGGACTTTTTGTTCAGATCTTCTTTGTTTGCAGCTTGCCACATCACTCGTATTGTTGAGTTTTGGCTCGTATGTAAATTGCCACTTCTTAGGCAGTATTTGATGTCATGAAAATGTGTGGAAATGACTTTTGTAATGCATAGAGAAATTTATAATTTATCTTCGCTGCGTTTTCATTGAAAGTGATAGAGCATTGTGAATTGAAAACGTGACAGAAGTCCGAAAATATCTCTTAAGTTTATCTCAAAGCTGATATGTGACGATAGTCGTTTTCGATGTTGGTGATTAACTGTGCTGAGGTGGAAATATGAAAGCTAGCTTACTGAAGCTTATAGATTTTTCAAAAATATGTGGATAGCGTTTTTAACATGCCAATCGAGGTTTGTGGGAAGGTCCCTGGTTTAACTTCACACCGATGATATAGATGACATTGCGATAACCGAGTGGAATTTAATATGTATATTTTAACTCAAACTAATACTTTTAAATACAATGTAGATTTTGGAGTACATTTAATATTATTAAACATTGTATTGTAATATACTATCTATAAACAGTGTGAGCTTGAGCTTACCTCAACATCTACTTTTGAAATTTTTAGATCACCAAGACTTAAACTCCAAACCGCTCATTAGAGATCATTTATCTTTTGACTTATTACTACCCATACACCAACCGCATTTAAATAAATCCAAGTTAAAGCCACTCGATCGCCACGAGCCCGAGTACCGATAATTGACGATGTGCAAATATCGCGGTTGTGTACTATTGCACTTTTAGCCACTCCCTTAGCCCATGCTGAGTGGATCTCGTTTCTGGGCAAGATTGCTAATGCCAGAGCATGCTGCTTTAATTGTTGCACTTAGCTTTACTCAACTCTGTGCTCTGGCCAATTGCTTAATTGATTCTGGCCAGACAGGTAGAGTTAATGTCCAATGTCTTCACATCCGCCTGGCATTTTGCAGGCAGCTGGGAAAAAACATATCGAGTGCGAAACATATCGAATCGATGGGGCACACATGGCGCATACTTGATTAACGGCAGAGCAATTGCAACATGACGCACATTTATGTGGCATTAGTGTCGCCTCCTATATTTGATTGTACCATAAATTGGCAATGCAGATTTGATGGCACACAGTACAAGGAACGATAAGCGGGACATAGCTGCCTTAATTCGCTCTCTGACCCACAAAACGTTTGCGATCCTATCGCTGCGAGAAAATCTATTTGAGCTCGCTTAGCTACACGGAAAAAAATGTCATAAATTACAAATCTATTACTCAACTATTTCAAAGATTTGGTCTTATATTTGTGGAATAAACAGTTGGCTGAAATATAACCGATTTTACCAGTGTATATATTAAGTATATGTAAATTTATCACAAGGCATACTTTTTGTATTATTAGACCTACAATTTCCATTTTTCTGTGCAAATTTTTTGGCATGTGAAGGGTTTTGATATATCACCCGAACGGCACGCAATCGCGATAGCATCGGACACGGCTAACGTGCAGTTTATGGACTGCATGGTCTCGAATAGAATGTAACCCAACTGCAGCTGGCCAGCGAGTTGAAAGACCAAATATATTCGGCTTTGATCGCCACATCAACTGACTGATAACCAAAGCCGGCAATCTGACTCTTTTAACAGCTTATTAATTGGGCGGCCGCCCCTTGCAGATTTATACCTGGCCAACTCGCGGCTAATTGCAAACAAATTGCAGTGGCTAAGCCACATCAGCTAGACGAAGTCAGTGACAAATTCAATGCCAGGCTTATTGACCGAAAACGAAAACACTCGATGCAAAACTGGCTGCAGCCTGCCATTGATTGTGCATAAATCAAATGAAAACAACTTTTGCGCCTGACATTAATTTTGCACGCAGAGAAAAATTTCACATAAATTAGATCAAAGTGCTGATTGACTTGCAATCAATTAAATATTAAAGACTTAAAAGCTACGTCCATATCTTATATCACTACCAAATCGTAAACCCGAATAAATCTTGATTAGGGTCAGTATATTTACCACTTATATGTCTATAAATTTTTCTCAGTAAACTGTGCTGTGTGCGTTGGCTTTCGGCGAACAAGCCGACCGCCTTGACTTTCTTAGCCGAGTCTGAAGTGCACTTCTCCGCGGCGTCTGAGCATCCTCAAAACCAAATGACAGGGAGTTGCGAGTGGGCCACGTGAGCAGCAGACGCCTTTCACCTGCCCGGGTCCACCACCAGGTTGCCCGAAATAGCTGCAACAATTACCAAATTTTGTGCTCGTACTTCGGTTTAGTGCGGCCGGCTCAGGCATTCAATAGCTCGGCAATGCTTGGCAATTGGCACATCAGCTTGATCATCGTCATCATCATCAATTTGAGTGCGAATGTTGCAAGCTCAAAATATATACAAAAAAAGGCAACCAAAAAGGAAAAAAAAAAAAATAGAAACCCATGAGCACTCCACTTGGCCTGCCTACAAATGAGCCAAGTGAATATTCGGGTTTGGTTTTTTTGTTTGAATGTTGCGTTGCCCAGCATACCGACATGCAGCATACTTGTGCTTTATTTAAATAGTTTTCCGAAAAATATCCATGTGCACAGACACAAAATATGTAACTGGCGGTTGCATCTGTTACTGTTCAATTTGCACCGCTGCCTCACAGTTTTGCCGCCAGTTGCCACATAATTTCTGACGAGTGCACATACAAATCAAAGGCAGCACGCGATTTGGGTTACCAGGGCTCTCACGATCCCATTCGAGATCCAACCGGAGATCTGCTGCGAATTGCGTCGACAGCCCCTGCATTTCAATTAGCAATCTGCGGCGGGTTCTCTGATAAGCGGACAACGCCGCCCCGATCGCAACTTTTCACTTTCGGTTCTCACGCTGGTGGGCGGGTTAATTAAAAGGATCACTGACAGAAAATCAAAGCTGACTTTTCATAAAAAAATTTAAAAATTATTTATAAATATGAACGACATACTTTTGTAGACTTTCTTTTTCCCTTGTCATAAAATATATACTACAAATTTGTTTAAATAATAAGAAACCCTTTTTCATTTCGACACAGAACATAATTTTTAGAAATCTTCGTTGCACGCACAATGTACCATTTTGTCATACCCATTCGCTACACTTTCTCGACCTGTGAGTCGGCACATAAATAAATAAATAAACTATTTTCACCCGAACCACAGACCGAACTCGATCACTTTTTAGGGGCCCAAAGATCGCAATGAGGCACGTAGTTGTATCTTCAAATCAGTGTAAATAGGCGACCCACCGCAGGCGTCCATTCATAAAGAGCAGCACGTTTGAGCACTCGTCCACTCAATCAAACCATTGCCACCATCCTCTTCACGATCCATGATCCCTGCTCGTTCGACTTTCTTTTGTTATAACATCAATCAGCAATGTTCGCGAAATCAAAGCAACATCAACAACAACGTGTAGGGCGCAAAAAATATCTAATTTACAAAAATATAGCGAAGATAGAAAACCCATTCAAGAGGTGATCGTTGCGGGCAGGCATGACGTGAATTTGGCGTTTGAAAGTGAAATGATTTTGAGTAATTTCCGTTAATGTAGCGCATTAATGGCGCATCATCAGCAACATCCGAAAAGAAGGCGATCTTCGAGTCAAAAGTGAATGTTGACCAGCGTTCACTTCAAGAAATCGAGCAATTGCAAAATATTGTGTATCCAACGATACACATATATATCCATCAATGTAAGGCCTCCAAATGATTTGTTTCAATGCTGCCACCGCTCTTCTCCGGGGCAAGGGATTGCATGAGCTGTGCGAGTAATTGTGGCAAACACATCAGACAGACATTTTGCCCAAATATGGGGAAAACAACGGCAATATGCTACCACAAGTCATGGCTTTTGCTGCCTCTTGTCTTGTGAACCTTGTAAGGCGGTTTATGTAACGAATCCAGCGCCAAACATATTGCCATTTGGCCACAAACAAAGGCCCAAAAACACTGAACGATATGGGCACGGTAAAATTTCTATATATTGAAAACCCCACGCTGCATTTTTGGCATCTCGAACTATTTCTTTAATGACCTTAATGATAAGGTGAAACATTTTTTCCGTTCGGCTCCTTACAATGTCTTTTAGTGTTTTAACTCGCAGTTGGGCACAAAAGAAACAAGAAAACTTTTAAAATGTTTTTTACTTTTGGCCAATCCCTAGTATTGAATTTTGAATGCCGTTCAACATAGGGAAGCTTGACTGTGACAGACTATGGCTTTGGCCCTCATTAATACGCACCACAATGCGACTCCTTATCGTTCGGTCCCGATCTCGACTTCGTTCGATTTGAGTTCGATTTCGATTGGGATCTTTGAATGCACTTCGCATGCCGCTTTCCCAATTGGCACCAACGCCCTGCCACGATTGTCTGATTTATATGCGAGCATGCAAATGGAATGGTTGGAGTGCATTTTGCCGAGTCAAAAGGTGCCGGCAGCCTTGACACAAATTCACCCAGGAGAGCGACAATCGCCCCCTTTGGTCCACCGCTCACCACTCCTGTACCGCAATTATGTCTTCATTTTATAACAGTTTGCGCAGAGCTCGGGACCGGATTGGTGGCAAGTCACGAGGCAGATGTGGCCTGCGAGTCGGGAAAGCCAGGAAATCAACAGGTTGCTCCGTTTCTGGTCTTCTACATTTAAGGAGAAAGTAAATCGCTGCCTGATCGATTTCAGCTGGCAACTGGTTGGACGTGAAGTTCAACATCCATCCACAACAGGCATTGTGAAACTCGCTTTGAACTTCGCATCAAATGTTAATGACCCCGTTTGGCCAACAGCTAACAGCACAAGACCAAAACTAAAAAAAAAAAAAGAGGTAAGCTGTTCGGTTCTTGGTCATAACTATGTTTTATGGGGGGACTCGGAAAAACAAATCAGCGAACGAGGCGACCCAGCAAACAACGGACAATTAGCAGGCGTTCGCTAAGTTCCACCCAGCCGGATTTTTATGCTCATTGCAGTGTGCCACGTTGGCCAGGTAATCGAGGTGTGAGCAGCTGCCGGCCAACTACCGTTAGCCAACAGAACTCGCCGGGAAGTTATGACCATGTTCCCCAGTATATGACAAATCACCTGGACACGCCCGCCTCGACTAGACGGATTAAAACGAGGGCCAGCTTCGGCTTAGCCTTGATTTAAAGCGGATAAGCTCCGGCTCGATCGCCTTGCACTAAGTATAGAAATGGCAAATATGACATAGTACATGAATCGTTCAAAATTTAATAACCAAGTAAGATAAATAAGTTCATGATTTAATCAGATTAATTAACTCTGTGAAGCCGAGTTTCAATATATTTTTAAAAGAAATCAAAATAATATTTTAAAATTAAGCTGTTAGAACTGTTTCAAATTTTATTCATTTTCCGCATTATTTAATTTTATGAGCAACAATTAAAAGTGCTTCATTTTTGTACAAGGAAAGCTTTAAGTACACTAATTCGAAAAATGAACGTAAAAAAATATAATACAATTTTGAATATAATTAATCTTTAAAGAAAGAAAGTTAAATGGTGATTTTTTAGCACTTCGTTACATTGCAAGAAACCGATCCGAAAATTAGATCTTAACTGCCAAAAAATCGTATTGTTCAAATTAGCTGTGCATATAATGGGTTTCTTGTATTAATTTCAACTATTTATAATGATCTAAACAGTTGTTTGTTCGAAAATGGCCTGGCGCTTAAGGCCTTATCTTTAACCCTATACATAATTGCTTTTTAAATTGAAACCGAAATCTCCCGCTGAGCTCTATTTTAAGACCGCATTGGAGGTGTGACTTGGAGGTTTTCGTCGGAAGCTGAAATGGCCAAGAGCGTGACCTATACGCTCATTAATTCCGTTGCTCCAGGCGATGATTTGTTCATCATTACGAGCTGGGAATGGCTCGTGGATGGTCAGATAGAAAGTGGCAGGAAGCCATTAGCATGGGAAGTTGTTAGACAAGCAAAAACCTAACCAACTCGGCTAAGCAGTTGGCCTGAATATAAATGAAATAATCAAAACACATATATGGCGCAATGCCATTTAATCACTCGTCAAAAATCACAAGAATTCACCGCACAGGCCGAACGAAAGCTTTCTGTGCCAACGACTCAGAACTTTCCAGCTAACACATACATGGAGAATAATAAAAAACGACAAAACAGAACGGGAATGCCGAAGAAATGTTTACAGAAAGTTGTCATGAACCAGCAGCAGACACGTAAAAATTACATAAAAATAAGCAGAAACATGGCTAGAACCAGTCAACGACTTGGTCCAGACATTTCCGAGACGCCCAAACGCTCACTTGCCACACACAGGAAATTAACTGGAAAAATGTGTACCAAATCTGAAAATGCGGCTCATTAAAAAATAGCCAGCGTACATACCTTAAGATCATTTTGTTGACGTTGCACGTTGCCACTTGGCCGTTGGCCGCCGTTTTTAATGAAGTCTCGAAATGCGTTGGGTATATGGGTAGGATTTTGCTTATGTTTGGTTAGCAAATACTTAAGCTGTGAATTATTCCAATTATAGCAGACGATGACCCACGCTTAGTTGGCCTCAATAAATAACGAACGGAGTCGCGGGGAGTTTACAAAAGAGTTCGTTGCCTAAGTCTTTTGTTTGGTGCCAGAATTTACCGAGTAACGAACACTTGTCGCGACTGCGGGTAAGTTTTACTATCGGGTTTCACCCTTTTGTCACTAATTTCAACTTCTTTTCCAATGCACTTTGTTTCCTGCACACTCACTCACTCACACGAAAGGGCCTCGATTTCTTTTTCTTTTTTCCGCCTGCACAACCGCCACGGAGTGTGTCCAACAATTAACTGAGCTCCGCCAGCCGATGCTGCCACAGAAAAGCCAAAAAGAAGCTAACAAACGTTGCCGGCCCGCCGTCGACGCCGGCGTCTGCGGAGCAGCGATAGCAGTCAACAACTTCGGTTATCAGCTGCCAAGTGCCGGCGGCAGCAGCAGCAAAAAGCAAAATATATTCAGACGCCCCGAACGCGACTCGTTTTTGAGTGAAAGTTTGAGTTGAGTCGAGTTTGGCTGCGTGTGCTTTGTTGTGAGGTGAATGTTTCCGTGGTGGGTTTTATAGAGCACAGTTTGTGTCTTAAGTCTTTTGATTTCAGTGTCAGATATTAATTTTTCTTAATGGCAAACAATTTTTCTAGACATACTTAGGTGCATAATTTTATGAAATTATTATTCTAAATTAAGATTCTGACCTACCTATATTATACATTATAAGATCTGTAAACAAGCCCAGGATAATAATGCGAATGTGTCACTTATGGGCACATAAATATAAAAAAGTATTGTTATATACTGGAATTTATTTTATTTTCAGCAATGAGAAATTTGTTTTAGTCATTAATAAATTGACTGTGAGTCTATTGAATGACATTTAAAATTGCTATTGGTGGTCAAATAAATTATTTAAGTACTTTAAAATGCAATAAAATGAGCAAAATACAATTTATGGCCGATGGCAATATTTTGCAAAAAGTTCAAGGCTTGTATTGTATTACATTGCACTGGAATACAATTTATTTACGAGGCTTGACAACTTTTAAAAAAATCCCCTTGTGCTCATAAGTAATCTAGATTCAAATATTTTCTTAATTCTTTCTTATTACTTATAATTAACGTTAAAAAATAAGCAGTGATAAAACAAATAATTCATATATTTGCAACAATAAGATCCAAATAAACTTATATGAAATCGGGTAATTTGGTGCTATCTTAATCTAAAGCTATTACAGTCTGTGAAACCATATACTCCCACACAATAAAACACATTTCTCTTTCAACAGCCAACCACTCGGTAATTACTTAGTGACGGCTGAGCCCCACAAAGCAACTCCTACTCCGGTATCTGTGATCTTCAATGCCCATGTAAAAATAAAATCTCAATCTGCAGTCGTTTCTTTTTCTTACACGTACTTATTCAATTTGCTAAACCGAGCTGCACCTTCGACAGACCAACTTTTTAGAGCCTCGTCAAATCAGCGGTATATCAGTACGAGCCAATTAATTTAATTTGTCAAACCGCACATACAAATCTGGCGAGCCTTCATCATAAGTCAAAACTCGGAGGGAGCAATGCGAAGGAGGCTAACAATAATGAGCGTAAACCAGAAAACGTCAAAACGGAGGGCAATTGATATTAATTTCGCTAAAAAAAAAATAAAACACCACCAAATGAAGTTTTCCTGTGGTAGATTTGGCTGTGGCAAACAGTAGAGTCCGTATCGATTTTTTTTGGCCTTTGGCTTTGGGCTGTTTTGGGTTTGACAATTGCTTTGCATGAACGCACGAATATTGTGCAACATTTTTGGACCGGAGCAGCAGCAAAAAACAAGATCAGTATTAACAATGTACCACGCATTTTTTGAAAAGTTGTTCGTGCCACGTTTTTGTTCTTTTATTTAACTCAATTTTTGCTCGCAGTTGACGTTGTTGTATGAGCATTTAATGCCGAAATTTTGTATTATCGGCCCGGTTTGACTGCCTTGAGTCCGGCTGACTGCTTTTTCTCTATTTAATATTATGAGACTTTTTTTCGTGGCTTTTTGCTATTTAAACATGCTAGTAATTTTTAATGGCGTGTGACATTTTTGTTTACGCACAGTCTCAATGTAGAGCAAAACATTAGCATGTCGCCGGTATTAGTTTACCAATTTTCTTGCTGCCATTGAGGCATTTGACGGTGTCTTAATTGATATTTATCGCTGGACGATTGCCATGTTCATCATAATAGAGTCGTGTAGCCGACAAAAAGCTCATTACTTTAGCTGACTGGTGGCTGCATGGTAAACGCGCCTACAATTTGGCCATTTGATTAGCCTCACCTCGTCATGGTCGCCGGGGCCCCAAATGGCCGATCCAATACGGCACATAAAATCCAATTTAATTAAGTTGGACTCTCGGATTGAGACGCAGTCGGAGGATCGAGACTCAGATGGAGGCCCACAAAATCACAAAGTAGCAGCTGCCGTGGCAGACAACCTTGCCAACATTCTTAACGTGTTCAAGATTTTTACCAACGCACTGCATTTAGGTTTGTTGTTGTCGCGTTCACTTTTCAAATGCTTACGAAATGTCAATATTCGGCACAAAGTTATTTGTTATTTGATCGGATCGATTGAGCAATTGTTGATATACAATTTTTCTGTGTTTGTTCTTTTTGTCTAACGGTTTCTCATTGATTTGTTAGCTAATTGTATACGAAAAATGTAATTAAAATTAAAACGAGTAACTGGAAACCACAACGCTCGCATGTTAGCTTGACAAACGAAAAATAGGTAAATAAAAAATGTTAACACCTAGATCGCACAGCTGGCGACAACGGTGCGAATGAGTCATATTGCACCAGAGTAGAGTTTCAATTAGTTGCAAATTACGTGCCTAAAGCTAAGAACCAAACCTAAAAAATGTTATGCCGAGTAATTATAAAATATTTGGTATTAAAAGCATACTTGAACACATATGAGTGATACACCCAAAAATGGTTCACACACTTGTGTTTACTTTCTAAATTTCAGAAATCGCAAAATGATTTTACGTAATTTACGTAATTCAATGTTGCCACCATGACATTTCATTTTTACCATTTTTTCATTATTATTGCCCACCTATCAAACCTCAATTGGGTTTGCAATTTTTTAAACAATCGTAAGCCTAATTTGCTTTCATTGTTATGGATAATAAACGGACCCTGAGCTATATATGGCAAGGTTAACCATTATTTTGGGTCTCCATCACTTGAGCCTATATTTTCAAAACTATTTTCGCAAATGCCTTACTTCCTGGCAACCGCGATCATCGCGGGTGTTTCTTTTTTGGCTTACCAATTGGCCGGCTTAATCAAGCCTTCTATATGCCAATTAAATCCATGGCTGCTAGTAATGTTAGTTAGACCATAATTTTATGAAAAAGAGCCTTCTATGTCTTGCTAGTCATGTTTTATGCATAAATTGATTTAAGAGTTGAAAATGCGTCTGCGCATGTAGTATATATCTCTGGTTTTTTCTATGAAATTTTGTGTTCAGCTACATATAACAACGCTTGCTAAGGTATGTGCTTCTAACTTGAATTCATATTTACTCATTCATATTTTTTATATGAATAATAGCAGGTGGTTGTTGAACTCTTTCATTCTGATTTATCATCTGCTAAACACTGAAATTACAAAACTGGATCATTGGAGTATATTACAGATAAAATCTGACCTCAGTTTCTCCATTACAACATTATCAAAATTGTCATATAATTTAATTTTTAACATAATATGTACCTTTAACTGCATTCATGTTTTTTTTAAGTACTCAGGTATCTGCTATAAAAGGAGTAATTCCTTTTAAGCCAAGTATCAGTTGCTTCCTACTCTACATTCAAGCACACAATTAAAAGACCTATTTCAAAATGGCACTCTATTATATTTTGGTGATCAGTGTCCTGCTTGTCCTCGCCCAAGGATCGTATTTGTCGTCGGTGAATCAGGAATCCGGGGTGGGAGTGCATCAGTCTGGAGCTATTTCATCTAGAGCTCCAGCTGCCGGAATAACCCGTGGCTACTCCGCTGCCCCTCAGACCCAACGACCCATCTCTGGATATGGATCCCTCTCTGGTCCTGTTGGAGGATCCCGTCGAGTGCCCGTAGTTGGAGTGACCGGATCTCGTCCTCGTGGTGGAGCTCCGCGTAGTCCGTCTGCTGGAGCTCATGGACGTCCAAATGTAGGTGGATCTGCCCATGGAAATTCCTACCAGAATCGCCAACGCAGCCAAAAGCCTTATTAAGAAACAGAACTTATCATCAGCAAATGACCAAACCTAGATCTACATCCTTATTGTCACATTCTTATTCTACTCTCAAACCTTTTTCTATCGCAAATAATAACAAATGTTACATAAAAACGAAACTTGATTAAGATTATTTTACAATGGCAGGGATAAGATTGAGCATTGGGGAATATTCATTTCATAGGCATTACCTAGTACTTAATCCTTAGCAACAATGTCACCTTTAATGAACTGGTTAATACGCCAATTTCAGCTTTAGCGACAAGTTACGCACTCAATTGGCTGCACTTCATGATTTAAACATTTCTTGAATAGTTGCCCAAAGCGAGTAGCCATTTAAGCTGGGAATATGAATTCGATTTTCAAACCATTTAAAGTTACCAATTTGTTGATATTCGGCTATGTTAAGACGCTGATTCTTGAATCATTAAAATAAGCCAGAGTGCTAAAATAAACAATAAACTAAAGCGCATAAGCACATAAAGCACATATATATACATATGTAGGTTTTAGTACATCTTATTTCGTGCATAACTCTTTAATCATACATGTTTTTTTTTAAATAAATTTTTTATTTTATACATCCTACGATTCTAACTGCTTTACATTTTTTTTTTTTGTAATAAATCTGTATGTTTTTACTGACATTCAAAAATTAAAAAAAAAAAAGCTTACTTTAATTATGAGTATATCCCTTGAACATAAAAATCCCGAGTCCTTGCTAATGAAGTCAACCATAATATACACATAAATATATTTTTTTTTATATAAATATAATTTTTATTTTGATTAACATTTTGTCGGGGACTAAATCAGCTTTTGGAATTAGTATGGTTAATGAATCCTATTGCGATTCTGGGCATGTTTAGCTCCTCCGCCGATAGCACGTCCAGCGCTACCGATAACAGCAGGACGAGAGTTGGATCCAATTTGACGACGACCATAAGAAGACACAATACGAGGAGCAACTGAACGAGCAGCTGAAGATTTCGTCTGGTATCCTGGGGCCGATCGCACTTCGGGGAAACTAATAGGAGCTCTTGATGAGACACCCCCCGCAGAATTAGTTTCCACTGGCAATAAAGGTTTTACTTGCGTTACATGGCATCCTTGAACAAGGAATTTCAGAAAACAAAACACGAAAGCAAATCGAAATAGCATTTTTTTTATATTTTTTACTTAAGATCAAAAATGAAATTCTTTATTTCTAATCTTTTTTGTGCAACTGATGGTTTCTGTGGATTTGCTTCCTTTTTTATACGCAAAATCTTTATTAATAAATATATGGACAGCCATAAATCTAAAATTACTTTTTAACCCTAATGATATAATTAGTTTAAATGTATCTACTGACTTGTAAAAGTGTAACAAATCTTACACGGGAGTTTCACGTTTCCTTATACATTAAATTCCCCGAACATAACATAATGTTAAATATCATTCACTAACCTCATTAACAGGCTTCAAAAAAATTTAATAATAGTGATTGAAATGGGCAATTTTTTATTATCGGCGAACCATGTTTTTTTGACGTGTGGTCATTTATACGCCCTTAAGGTCACATTTAAAAAGTTAAAATGTATAAAATAAATCACATTTGTAAGAAATGGAGGAAAATAAGCTCTTACAGTTTTTAACTTATTTTTATTTAAAAAACTTATAAAATACCATCGAGTGAACTGCCACCCCGACTCCTGTTCGATGGGAAAAATATTTGATCCTTTAGTCAGGACGAATATGGCGCTGTAGCGGGCTGTCATCTTGGTTGTTTTGAATTAATGTTTCAGATTGACCGGTGCTTTCATTTGATGTAATTATAAAATACCAAAGCACCTTATTAAACAAATACTAAACATTTTAGATTTCATGAGAAAAAAGTTCATTTGCCTCCGAACCTTTCAAGATTTAAATTGGAGGGCATTGTTTCACGAAAAAATAATTGTTTACATTAAGGAGATTTACATATCAAGTTTAATAATATAAAAAGGCACTTTGTTTCCTTTTAATACAGGTAAATAAACTTAACAATAGTTGTAAACAAGACTTTTTGTTCAATATATATAACTATAACTTTGAATTTTCTATTCTAACTTTAAGCTTTACTGACATTAAAAATTCATCTTGACAGATTGTTCACAATTGTTGTCTACCAATTAGCTCTGATAGGTATTTTTGTATTTGACGAATGAAAGATCTGCGGTTATGGGAAATTAAAAGATTTTCCTCGAAATTTCTTTAATATTACACATTTTTTGACCATTTAAATGTTTATCCATAGAATACATGTCTAAATTGTTAAATCAAATTGGTTGGCAAAAAAATTTCTTATGACATAAGA
Source organism: Drosophila melanogaster (assembly GCF_000001215.4). Lineage (NCBI taxonomy): Eukaryota > Metazoa > Arthropoda > Insecta > Diptera > Drosophilidae > Drosophila > Drosophila melanogaster. The sequence goes on along the minus strand of NT_033777.3, from coordinate 17,419,460 downwards.
GATCGATGTTAATTAATATGAAAATAAAATAATTTTCAGCGGTTAAGAATTAGATAATGATTATCAAAGACGAAATTATTCGTATGTATGTATTTGCACTTAGTTTTTTACCAAAGTAATTGCATTGAAGATATTCTCAATTTCTTATAAAATATTCAAATATTTTGTTTATCAAATTTTTATTTCCAGAGTATGGCTATTAGAAATTATGTTATAAAAGAGCTGTGATAAGATCATTTAAATGATAATAGGGCTTAGAACATTTCGTCAGATCGGGATGGGATGGTGTATAATTTTTAAGGTGTTTCTAATATGGTTTCTGGTTGCGGTTGCGGTGGACATATCCTGGGGTAGCTCCACCTCCGATGGGACGAGCATAAGCGCTTGCAGAAGAACGACGAGGAGCACCACCATGAGGACGAGATCCGGACACTGGAACTTCGCCCACTCGACGAGATCCTCCGATAGATCCAGAGATGGATCTCTGACCATAGTTAGGACGCTGAGCTTGCGAAACAACTGAGCGGCTCTGGGTAACACCAACGGCAGGAGCTCCAGATGAAACCACTCCAGAGTGATGGACCCGCACAAGATTCTCCTGCGCAACTGGCGAAATATTTGATCCTTGCGCCAGGACGATTGTGGCAATGAAGACAAAAATAATACGAAGAGCCATTTTGATATTCAGCTTTGTGAGTATTGCTTGTAAGACAACTGATGGTTTTAGCTGGAAATGGAAAACTTATATACATGCGAGACAACCCCAAAATTTAGAACAGCTAAGCATGTAATTAAATATTTAAAAACAATTAATATCTGACTCACCAATCTCAAACATCTAAGTAGTGCTGTCTTGGATGTCAAATAAATGATTTTGAACCTAAAAGCTTTGCTTTAATATATGTATGTATTTAATTGGAATATATTAGTTTCAAAAATACTTTTTTTAATGGTCGATATTTATGTATGAAATGCATTTGCTGAATTAATTAATTAGGTAGAATTTTTAATTCTTAAATTATATCTTTTTGGTAAATATTTTCTTACAAAAAACTAAGTTCTGCCCAAAATACCTTCAACAAAATTCAAAAATATATAAAAGATTAAATGAAATGTATCTTGACAGAAGTCGAAATAACAGAAGAGGGCAAGTAGTAGTAGTAAGGGTATACTGTGAAGTATATTTTAAATCAATTATTTGCTAAGATCTGTTAAATACAACGCCGATATAAAGACAATGCTATATATATTTGGAGATAACATCTTGTATTGAGTTGTTTAAGAATATACTCTAATATGTGAACAGTTCAGCTGTACAATTTTCTTAACTTACTTATAGGTTTATACTCAAGTGTTTTTTATTTACAAAATTGCACTGTGAAATATGATTTCTAGAATAAAACAAAACTATAAAATTTGTTTTCCATTTTTTTTTTTATTTATGTTAATATTATTTGTAGAAGTAAATATTAATTGGTTCCAAAATGTGTGTCAACCGGAAGAGATTCGAGCAGAGTATTTGCACGACGCTTAGCCATGATGGCGACCATGGTACACATTTCCTTGACTAGCTCCTACAACGGCTGGGACAGGGACTCCCTGAGGCTGGCGAATAGGAGCAACCACCAAAGCAGGAACCACCACGGCTGCAGGACGAGCGTAGGACACAGCCGGACGAGGTGCAGCCACAGAAGGACGAGGTACAGCCACAGCAGGACGAGCGTAGGACTCAGCAGGACGAGGTGCAGCCAGAGCAGGACGAGGTGCAGCCCAATAGGGTCGTGCACCAGCCAACCCTTGGTCTTGACCGTAAGCAGAACCAACGGACTGGGACACAGACTGTTGTCCTTGCGAAATGACTGCCGCTGGAGCACCAGAATGGATTGGCACCTCCGATTGCTGCTCAATGGGCAAAAGATTTGATCCTTGGGCCAGGACGAATATGGCGCTGAAGATTACAATGAAGCCGACTGCCATTTTGATTTGTTTATTTTTGTTAAGCAACTGATGCCTTGTGCTGCTTACTTTTGACTTTTATACCAGAGAAAAGTCAGAAAGTATGAATTTACAAGAGCTGTAATTCATCATTTTGAAGTAATTATAGTATGTGATGTCATGCAATCTGATCCAAATTCTAAGCTGACCCAGTTTATTGCACTTTGAACTCATCTCATCTTGATTATGCAAGCCAAATACTGGTTTTCCCCTTATTAATTAAAAATAAATTTATTGTAATATAATGTAATTATTTAAAGTAGACTAACCAAATTTTTAAAATGTATTATTATATTTGAAGTCCATTACTTGATAAATTCGAATATTTAATGTACCACAAAACAATACTAGATTAGTTTAAAACAGCAAATTTTCAATCATTTTGTAGTATATATTTTGTTGATCGTGCCAACATTTCCGTCCGTCCGTCCATTATGTATGCAGAATAGGATCTATATCTGAAGCCAGACTTCAACGACTGATGGGTATCTAATAGTCGAGAAAATCGACTAAGGCGTTTATTCTTAAATGGCAACGAGTAATGGGTATCTAATAGTCGAGAAAATCTACTAAGGCATTTAATATTGATTGTTTTGTAATGCATTTTAATTTGTTATCTATTTAATAAGTTACAGTTGTTTCGATTGGCATAAAATGGCCCTGATATTAATATGAGGAGGACCTGAGGGGAGGCTAGCCTTTTTTGTTTTATATATATGGTAAATGATACCATATCTTTAAATACCTTCTATCTTTAAAGATTTAAAAGATCTAGGCTTCCGAATATAGGTTTATGCATAAGATTATCATACATAGGACAACCAGATTTATGTAAATAGTACACACAACACCGACAACAACAAAATTATTTCATTTGACAATATTATATTTCAGAAAAAGAAAACAATACAACTTAGGATATTATATTAGATATTTATATCTATATTTATATAAATATTTATATTTATATTTAGTTATCTTGAGCTTAGAATTAGTGGGCCCTGTAAGCGCTGGGCAGACGATGGCATTCGTGATGACCGATGTGTCTCAAAACTGCAATTAAACAATAATATCATTTGTGAAAATGTTTTAGATATGTTTATAACCAACCTGGCTTAAGTTCATTGCGACGCAGGCAGTTCAAAACGGCCAGTGCGCAGGAGTTCTCCACCCTGTAGCAGAGATGACCATCGGTGGCATAAGCTGGACTATGAACCCTGGGGCAATGGATGGTGGCGTGGCAGTTGCGATGATGATGAACACCATGAGTTCCGTGATATGGTGCCTCCAGATGGTTGTGGTGGATTGGATGCTGATGGTGGGATCCATGAACTTCTTGAAATGGTGCCTCGAGTTGTTGGTTAGGATGTGAACCATGATAGTGGTGCTGAGGGGATCCGTGGATAGGATCATGCGATTCAGACAACTGATGATGATGGTGGGGCTCAGATAGGTGATGGTGCCCTTCTAGGTGATAATGGGGTCCGTGCTCGTGAGGATGCGATTGAAATTGATACAGATGTACTCGTTGATGTTGATGTTCTTTTCCTGCAGACAATGACTCGTTAGGAACGATTTGATGCACTGAAGCATCTTCGACAGGCAGATATCCTTTCTGGGGAACCTTCGCTTCTAAGATAATAATATCCGATCTGCGCAGAAAGGATCCTTGGGCAAGGACCATCCAAGCACTCAGCAAGAAAACGAAACGCAGAGCCATATTTTCTTCAACTGATGCTGATTCACAGGAACCTTTTCGGTTTTATACCCAGAGCACAATAGAAACCGAGTCCAATAATTTAAACTTAATAAGAAACCCATTTTAATTAGAAATTAATTAAAAGATAAGCACCGCAATAGCATCACTAGTGGGCAGCTAATTAAATAATATAAATACTCTCAAGCAGGGCATAAATCACAACCTTGTGGTATATGCAGGCTAGGAACGTTCAACTCGGGAGTTTCTTTACCTAGAGCTCTGAATTCTAAACCCTCAGGTCAACCCGAGTTGACTGAACCCATTCGCATGCTTACATCTTTACAAATGGTCTTAAATATAATGGTCTTTTAATATTTTTATTTTGATTTTGCCCTATAATTCTCAACTGATTCTAGTAAAGACTGTGTGACTGGACGTGTAGTTTAGAGTCACGGAATATTAAAAGTAAACTATTTTACAATGTGTGTATTTAACAGGTGTGATTACTTGGAAACGACTAATGTTAGGTATACAAGTGTTTTAACTGTTATGTACCTAAAACTTATTTTAAAATGTGTGACCCAAAATATAAATAATCTCATAAACTGGAATTGTGACCATATTTCTTCAGCTTTTTATTCACGTTTCATATTAAAATAAAATGTTAAGTTCCTGTTAAGAAAGGGATCACTGAAGAAGATATATATCTATTTAGATTTATTTGTTTACAAAGTGCTACTAAATCTATCTCGCGGACTTCACAAATAATATGTAAGTAATTAAGCTACTGTATTATTCTGTTGTAATTATATTAGTTAATTGAAGTTAGGTAATTGTAACTCTAAAACCCCAAAGCAAACGTCACGTGGTCAACAGAAGTGGATAATTTTAGTGAATTATATTGGACATGCATGGAGTTACGCTTTTCTATCTTTAATTAGTTTAAATAATATTTAATATAATATAATAAGATACGAAATATGTGCTATTCCATTAATAGGATGAATAATATTTATACTGAGCCATATATTATATAAATGTACATTTTTATATAACACAAACAAAATGAAATTTATACGGATTACATATTTATAATATTATGTTAAAGCGAATTTTAAAAATTATTATTATTAAACAATAGTTTTTTACCATATCTTTTAAACTGGGTGTGACTAAAACACTTTTATATTATTCAGCGCACTCGCTTGATTTCTACGTGACTTGTTGGCTGTTTGTTACGCAAACACGACTTCGATATTTGGTTTCATGCTTGAGGCCCCAAAGAGCCCTAATAGATAAAAACAACTAATAGATTTAGGTGTAAAAGTTCATTTACTTTCGTTCACGCTTAAAACATTCTGCGTGGCTTACAAAAAAGCTGTAAAATTGAATAAAGGGAAATAAGTCAACTGTAATATCTAAACATGTAGTTTAACTCACTCTGGCCAGTACGACAGGTGTGAGCCCGTTTTTCACATTCGTTACCAAAGTTTAGGACTTCGCCCTTGTAGATTCCAGTTGTGGGCTGGTAGATGGCTGTACAAATGTCGGCGCATTGCTTCTGACACTCCCTCTTTGTCGTTATGGTCAAGGCTTTTATATAATCAACATAATATTCGTTTGATTAATTCTTATTAAGTTGTAATAAGAAACTGCTCACCTGGCTTTCGATGGCAGTTCTCCTTGTCGAAATAACACTTATTCCGGAAAACATTGCAACCTCCTCCAAGAGCCCAAACAACTTCCTCCGTATCCGGACATTCGCCTGAACAGTTACCCCTAACTTGGCTCAAAGCCACACACAGCAAAAGGCAAATATATAGAGAGAAATTCATGTTTAAAGGCCTCGAAGTTTTGGAATGAACTGAACAGATCGTTTGCCACCTCCACTTATATATACATATGTTTTTGTTAGCTTGGAGGCACGTCTTCAGAAATCTTTATCGGTTTTAATTTATTCAAATAACAGAAACCGGCAGATGTGTGGGGTTTTTTTTGTTTGTTAATATCATACATAAATAACACTTCATAAAAACGCTTGTGGTGTCCCATTGTTTGCTTCTTTATCAATAAATAAAAAAAATTTACAATCGTACTTTAAAAACATTTAATTTTCATCAGATTTTTCTTACCCAAATTATACATAAAGAAAAAAGGGCAAGAACTAGAAAATCTCTATATTTGCATTCTTTGTGTAGGACTGTCAGTTATAAAAGTATTTAGCCCTATACGAAAGCTGTAAAAACACATAGAATTAGCCTTGGAACACATTTTTTTTAAGTGAATCACTTACTTTCGCCCGTTCGACAAGTGTGAATGATCTTCTCGCACTCATTGCCAAAATTCCGCACCTGACCCTTATAAATCCCACCTGTGGGTTGATAAACTGCAGGACAAGCATCGGCGCACAGCTTTTGGCACTCCTCCTTTGTTGTGATGGTCAACTCTATAACATTTGATTAGTAATCAAACATCAAGTTATATGGCTAATAATATGTTCGCACCATAATCTGGATTACAGTTCGCCTTGTCGAAGTAGCATTTATTGCGAAAAACATTGCATCCGCCTCCAAGGGCCCACACCACATCCTCCGTATCAGGACAGCTTTCCGGGCAACTAGCACTAACTTGGCTTAAAGCCAGTCCGAGCAGCAGGCACAGAGAGAAAAGCGATTTCATATTGAATATATTTCTATAACTAACTGATGAACAGCGTGAGACTCTTTTATATAAGCAGCTTTGGCGATTCTAGGGACTGAGTGGGATTTTTCAGTGTGAGCATATGCAGAATAGTCGGTGATTTTAATATTATTTGTATACGCGATTCACACGTATTCGTGGATTTAAAATGAATAGACAAAGATAAGAGAGCTCATACATATATATAAACGATTCTCATCAGAGTTTACTGGGCTCTCACGCTATCACTCTTATTACGATACAATACATTTAATTATAATATTGTTGTAAATATCAATTAAAGAAAAGAAGTTAAGCAAAATATTTAAATATATTATTGATTACTATTTAATAAATTGTAGCGGTACAATTAGTGATTTGATAAAATAATAAAAAAATGTAAAGTTAAGGCAAGGTCAACGAAGCAGGCAACTTATAAAAGTTTTAAATATTCGTGAAATATATCTAAAAGTAGAACATATTTTACATTTGTACAGATATAGCATATATATCTCTCAGTAGGGGATACCCGTAGCTAATCAAATAATATACCAAACGTGAACGTGGGTTGATCAGCTGTTTTTTTGTTTTCACTAACTGGTTTAGCTGTGTTTCCTCACTATAACCAACTCTCGTGATTTCTCTACGGCCACGTTTCATGTCCAAGCTTTGTCATTAAATAGAACAGATATTTGTTGCTAGTCATAAACGATACTTAGAAAAACTCAAGCTGCTGGGGCAAAGCCAATTCGCCGTTGGCCGGCATCGAAGGCGGTGTAATATCGACCGATGAAAACGTCTCCCAGAATCCAGAACTCCGCGTCCATTAAGGTGAAAGCAGATAGGCAAATACTTGATCCATCGTCGTTTGTAGCACTCATTACATAATCTCTGGGCTGCAGGCCAAATCGCTGACCTCCAATGATGAACACGATTTCGGGCAAACTATCGATCTCAGAACAGTTGAGCAAATATTCGTTATTTGAGGTGGGCAAGCCACCAAGGAGACTATTAATTATTAGGTATTCTCTGGGAGGAGCTGCCAAGAGAGATGTACCCGTATCCGCGATGGCCTGTCGATTCTGATTGATTCTAGTACCGGCAACTTCAATGACATCCAAAGGGAACTGCCAATACCCCGCATGAGTGAGGGGCACGTAGGTTAGGGATCCCGAAAACTTGGTCTTATCCACCCCACCGAAAAGTAGTTCTCCACCCTTCCTTTCGCTGCCATTGCGCTTTAGATAAAACGAAAAAACACACTCATCCACCAGCTGCTGGTCACACATGCTCTCGAACAATGGCTTAATTCCCAGCTCAGCTATTGGCCGGAAGCCCAGTCCCACGATTCCCGCGAAATTGGTATCCACAAAGGTTGGACCCGGCTCGTGCGTGGCCATGCCAAAGGTTTGATTCTGCACCACCAATTGGCCAATGGCAACCGTATCCTGGGCCAATCTTCCCGACAGACTTCCAGTTCCATAGGCGATGGAAAATCTCCGACCGTCCGGAACAAAGGTACTCGAGGCACTGGCGTTGTAGCGATGATGATGGTGACAGGCCACACTCTTCGGTGAACACTCAGCGCTTGGCACCCAGAGATTGGCAGATCCGGTGTCAAACAGCATATTAAAAGGCTGACCCGGCGATCCAATGCTAATGGGTCCAGCGTACTCCAAGTTCAATCGGTTATCGAGCGTTTCTGTGGCGCCACCATTCCTTGACGTTACCTCCTGTCCTCCAACCACATTGTACTTGGCCAAGAGGGATGATCTGCCGGCACGGTGTTGACGCCGACTGGCCATGAAAGAGGCCTGAAATTGCATGGGAATGCGAATCAGTTGGCCCTGGCACTTCGCCCAAAACAGGCACAAGATCCACAGGGACAACCACAGCGAAATGAGGCAGTGCATCACTGGCCCGACCAGGCGAATTCAAATCGATCCGAACCGTTTGTAAAGCCCCTTCCAACTAATTGACAAAGATTCTGGCCGCGATTGTTTTATAGCACCTGCAAATGGAGCACTTTAATGGCCCAATTCGTCTGGCATTCCAAATTGAATTGGTTAATGTGGTGGTTGAACGCACTTCAATGTTTGCGTAAAGTAGAGATAAATAGTGCGAGTACATTTAATTGAATAAACAAAGCAATTGGCAATTACACAATTAAATTGTGCGAACAGTGGTACATTGGCAAATGATTTCGTGTTAATAAAAAACAATTCGGAATTTAAAAATGTTTGAAATAATATCATAGACTTATACTTTTAATGTAACTGGAATGGCTTTTTTGTCACACAGTCTAATAATAAATATAACATCTATAGGTAATATATACACTTTATGTACTTATCAATTACTTGGCCTTAGCCAATCCAATCCTCTTTTCTGTAGCATCGAAAACCGTATAGTATCGGCGCAGAAAGATATCGCCGAGTACCCAAAATCCCCTGTTAATGGGAGCAATGGCCAAAACACACGCTGGTTTACGATCCAAAAGCACTTCCATTATATAATCGCTGGATGTTAGGGGAAATACCTTGTCTCCGATGAGAATATTGATATTTGGCAGAGATCCACTTTTGCATGCCACCACAAAATAACCATTTTGTAGCTTAGCTGATAGGGTATTCAGCAGGTTATGATATGTTTGTTGCGGCACCAGAACCAGTGATGTTCCCGTGTCCAAAATGGCATTACTTTTCCCACCAATTTGTTTAGTTCCCACTGAAGATTTGGATATCTGAAGACTCCACGTATGCCATTGGCTTACTGGCACATAGTGCAGTTTTCCCTCAAATTTAGATTCATCAAATCCTCCAAAGACTATCTCCCGCGGATCTCGACGGAGGTAAACCGAAAATACACATTTCTCAAGCAATCGTTGTGCGCACAGAAGTTCCAGAAATGGTGTCGTATTGGACCAGGACAAGACTCCCAGGCCCAAGCCCACTAGTCCATCGAATTTTACGGAACTAAAGGCAAAGTGTTGAAGGAACAGACTTTCGCCGAATGTGAAATGGGGTAACTCAGCTCCAGCAATGTGCATGGTGTCCTTCGATAGATAGCCAACCACCATTCCCGACCCATATCGCAGTGTGAAGTTTCTTCCATCAGGAATATAACTACTTGATCGAGAAGAGTTGTACTTGCGGTGATTTTGACAAGCCGAATTACTCATCGGACAGTTCACAGAGGGTAGCCACGTATTCGAAGATCCCGTGTCAAAGATCACAGTAAAGTTTTGCCTAGGATTTCCCATGGCTATTGTCCCATAATATTCCATATTGTTGTGCGTCTGTAGCAGCAGCTGAAGCTGAAGTGTTTCACCTCCTTCGGTTGCACTTCTGGCCAGGAAGACTTCACTTTCATTGAAACTTCTCCTAACGTAAAGCGGTACCTTCAGAATTTTCTGAGTAGCAAAGACTAAACTCAGAAACGCGAGCAAGAAACACAAAACTCGAAGCATCTTCTATGAATTTACTTGCAGAACTGAAAATATTACTCTTAATTTTAAGCTTTACAATTGGAATTGCGCACACGTAACTTTGCAGCTGGGCGAGGTAATTAACTAGGTAAATGGATAGACCGAAAGCTTTCAAATGGTTCTGCATCTTAGCTATTTTTATTTAAAACGAATACTTTTAATATATGAAAAAGTTATATATACATACTTAGCAAAATGATTTAACTTGACAACAATTTTAGAAGTTACATAGGAACAGGAAGCTTCAAGTTACAAGTGTACTACAATTTAAAATGATCGTCTATGCGAGATCAGCTGCATTATAAGTTAATACAGATAAGTCTAAGTGGAATACGTAGTGGCAGCGAATCCAATGCGATTGTTGGCCAAGTCGAATTCCGTGCAGAAATGCCGGATGAAGGCATCGCCCAGGATCACTGGCTCGTCGGGAACTTCAGTTACCGCCGATATGCAGACTGTCCTGCCTCTGTTGGTCCTCACCTTTAATTTCATTTTGTTACCCTTGACGACGAACTTCTTGCCCGCGATGACAAAGGTGAAGTCGGGTATTTTCTTGGCGCACTTCATCCAACACTCTCCGCTGGAGGTAGCCCTGCATCCGATGACCTTGTTGATCTTGTTGTAGATGGCCGTCGGAGCTGTGATCAATGAAGTTCCGGAATCCACAATGGCCTGCACCGAGCCGCTCACTTTGGTGCCGCCCACGTAAATGTCCTGCAGAGTGAACTGCCAGTAACCCTTTTTGGTCACCGGAGTGTATGTGTAGCTATTGGATCCGCTATAAGCACTTGTATTGGAGCTGCCGAAGATTATTGCACCACCTCGAGAGGAACTGCCGCCGCCCTTCATGCAAATGGCAAACTTGCAACTGGTGATCACATCCTCCGAGCACATATTCTGCACCAGGGTCTTCACATTGTCCACCGCTATGGATCGATATCCCAGCCCTAGTATACCATCGAAATTTGAGGTCACGAAAGTGGTTCCCGGTTCCTTGGTGGTCATGGCGAAAGTTTGATTGGTCACAACCAGCCCAGCTATTCTCACCGTATCCTTGGCCAGAACTCCTGCCACACTACCCGAACCGTAGGTGATGGCAAAGGATTTCCCATTCTTAACATAGGTACTTGACTTGGCCGGATGATATTGTTTGTGTTTCTTGCAGGCCTTACTCTTGCAATGCGGTCCTGGCACCCAAATATTCGAACTTCCGGTGTCCGGAAGAACTGTGAACTTCTGCTTGGGTGTACCAATGTTCATTTTGCAGGTATACTCCATGTTCGCCGTGTTTTTCAAAGTAGCCGTTCCAGAACTTTTGGCAAAACTAAAGCCATATCGATTGGCCAAAAAGGCCTTCTCCGATCGCAGGTTGTCGGTGGTTCGCACGAAGTTCTGTTGGAAGTCCAATGGTAAAGTAGCGTAACTAGAATCACTTCTAACGATTGACTCGGTCTTGGCCCTAATTTTCCGATTTGACTTTCTAGCCAAGTTACGCTTCCTCCTGCTTCTCTTGGCAGCATTTAATCTGCGTTTCCTTTGATTCCTTGATCGTGCAGCCAATCCTCTTCCATGAAGAGCACTACTCCGCTCATTCCTGTGTCCACTTCTGACTGCCAATGATCTTCTATCAGCGGAATGGTTAACTTTCCTCTGCCTGGCCTCGGTCAAAATTACAAGGAGGCATATGAATGCACACAGCACCAAGATCCTGCACCGCATGCTTCGCGTTTGTTCGAGAAAGTTTAGTTGCTACTAACCCTAATAATTTGGGTGTTATGGGTTTTATAGAGCCCCGTATTCTGTGAAAATTTGCTAGTCAAGGTCACTGGGGAAACCAGCTGTTAGAATGTTTGCATTTCCCCAGAAAGCGAAGGAATAAAAGCAAATAACAACATATGCAAAACGGTTCACATGGTAGTTAAGCCTAAAATTAGAACACAAAATATCATTGTCTCCGTTCATAAATAATAAAAGACCTTACTCAACAAAAAAGCATAAGTTCCGCAGTATCAGTATATTAATCAAAAAACCAGCTTTCCATAACAAAAAAAATAAATAAATGAAACTTGTAAAATATATTAAATTTTAATAAATGATTTCGTAAATACAGGTCAATATCATTTGCAAAAAAATAAGACAATATTAAGACAATAATTTCATAGTAGAAACACACATATGCCAAACCATATTTTATTCTGCGACCTACGTCAATTCGGTAAGTAAACTAACGTCATAAGTCTAGTCTATAAAAAGAATTAGCTTACTTTTGAAGTAATATTTTTAGATGAAAGGTATTGACGGCATAAGTGGTCGGGTGAAGTTTCACATTTTCCTTCTTTTTGGCGCCAATCTGCAAGAAAAACCATTCAAATAAATGTGTTCGGTGTATGAAAATACTCACTTATTTCATGAAGACATGCGCTACGACCTGCTTCGCAGCTATTACTGAATAAGCATCTAACCAATTTTCCATTTATCATAGCTTCTTCACAGACCGGACTGTAAATTGCAAGACAGATTTCAGGACATTCCGACTCGGTTGTTGCGACTATCTGAGTTGAGATAAAAAGAAATCCAAAAATTACAATGAGCGAGTTCATTTTTGGAGAAATGTGAGATACATTCTGAACGATCGTGACAACCTGATGAGCTTATATAGGCATATAAATACATATATATTAGGTATATTGAACTGGTTCTGAATACAGCTGTTAAAATTCATTAACGTTTAATAGTGTTCAGATAAATATGAATACAGTTCAACTCTTTTTTGAATGTGATGGAGTTCAGCATCCATTACCTATGCAATCCGAAAAATATTTTACACCCACCGATCATATGGCCGAACTGGTTGAACCGCCTTAACCTTCACTCACTCTGCTGGGATCACTTTAAATGGCAGTTATGTCTGAATGGAAAACGTGCCGCCCGGTCTAACAATTATATGTTTGAATTTCAATTTACAGCGATCCGTTTCCAGCACAAATCGATTCGGTTTGGCCACCACTTGAACTCCCCAAAGAGATCGTTGCAGCTCCAATCGAAAGTCGGTCATGCCCGCTGTGTGGGTGTGGATGCTCTTGGCGGTCATGAATCTGACACTCGGTCAGTCCATTAGTGACCATGCAGATAATGAGGTGTCGAAACCAATTCCAGAATACTACGGTAGGGCCCAGCAAGAGCCCCGCAGATCTTCATGTAAAAAGTGCTATCCATATTTGTACCCAAAAGACAAATACTATGTGCTGCCCAAGAGAACTGGAGAGAGAAAACGACATAATGTTGTATTCCTTGTTAAGGACCGCCGAACGGGACGACCTGTCAAAGTGGCCTTTAGAAACGGTCTTAAAAATAGTAGAAATGTTCGTGTTTTAAAGGCTTTTAATAATAACAATGACCCATGCCGTGCAAAAACAGGTAGATGTGTGTATCGCCTTTTCAATCGGAAAACATTTCGCACCTACAAGGCGGACTTCAGGACGGGAAGGAAGAATGGTAAAAAAGCTACGGTTTTGAAGCTTATCCCCTAAATAAAATATATGTATATAATTTCAACAAAGATATGTTAGAAAGTTTATTAGCAATTAATTTTTTCGAAGGCCTTGTTGATAAAAATAAGCTACAAACACTTCGTGTCACATTTTTGAACGTAAAAAGATGCAAGATCTTGAGTACTTTTCTGAGCGATTTTCAAACAGACTTTCTCGGTGCCACAATAAAGCTTAAATAGTGGCAGCTCTCCGTGCTCCCAACACTCAGAGCTCCCATTCACTTGGCTGCGACCTGTCGACTGTCATGTCTTTTCGACCGGACCGGGCCAAATCGAAGTTGGCCGACGGGTGGGCGGCAAAGTTGGCCAACGAGATACGCACGCGGTGTCGCCAAGCTGACAGAGCCAAAGATTTATTACATGTGGGGTTCAGAGATTTGCTTGCTGCCTTTTTTTTAGCCGAATTAATACACCTTCGCGAGACCGAGTCAATCAAAAAGCGTAGAATTGCGCTTACATTTCACTTTCCCGTTAAAAGTAATAAGCGAGAAGCAGGAATGACTTTTGAAAAGACGATTCTTAAAATGCTGATGAAGATATCTTTCCCACATGACTTTTACATATTCACAACATATTACAAATAGCTCGATACCACCCGTAGTATTTATTATTATCTGGAAACCCAAACGCACCTTTGGATTTTTGCGCTCTTTGGCCTTTTGTGCCCACTATTCACTATGGGACGCCCTACTTTCGATCGTCCTAAGTGCGAAAAATCAATAATTTTTTCAGCTGACTACCAGTGTCCCCAAGTAAGTAATGCTTATAGTTTATCTGCACCGATATCGAAAATTTTTTTCCTGACAGGAGATATATAATCTTCGCACCTGATTATACATTGATTTAACGGTTGAGAGCGGTTGAAAGCAAAGCACTAAAGTTATTGTTCACAAATATTTATACATAAAAGCCGCACGAAAACCGTTTCAGTCGCCTGTGCTCATCATGCCCAACGTGATCGTCAACCTGTCATTAATTTTCTTATTCTTGGGTGGTATTTTCCATCTCAATGAAGCCCAGACAACGGATTGTTCGAATTCGTGTATTTTTCGAGCAAGATGCACTCCCTACTACAAGGATTTGGTCTGGTCAGTGGTGGACCGCGTTTGTCGGGTCTTTCAAAACGGTTGCATCTTTGCCAATGAAAATTGCATGAGAGCCAATCGCTGCTTGCCACGTAAGTTGGTCTGAATTTAATTCTAAATTAAGTGGTTCTACATTTATTATGCCTCTAGCCATGGTAGCCACCACAAAGGAAGAGTGTACGAAGGAGATCTACTGTCCAAGGTGGTGTTCCCGAGGAGCTCCGCCGGTCTGCGCATGGTTTCCCTATACAGACAGTAATGGGAATACCGGAGGTCGAGACATGTCATTCGGAAGTCGCTGTCTACTAGACATGTATGCCTGCCGTAATGAACAGGGTGAGTTCATTTGTATAGCATTCTAGACCATTATTATGCCATTTTTGATACTTGCAGCCTATGTCAACGAACCACGTATAGGATCGTGCACATAAAATGTTAAAATAAATAATAAAACATTTTCCAATAAATTCAAGCTAAATAATATGATTTTGTATTTGTACAAGTGGTCTTTTATCTTAAACCTTGAACTCACAATAACTTATTGGTCTAGTAAACAAGTCGATTAAAATCCATGCAAAAATTTTAAATAAAAAAATAAGAACGTCTTTGAACAGCTGAGAGAACAAAAGGTTGATTGCCCAGCTGGATATTTATTATCTGTAGTTATATGCCTAAAAAATCTGGCACGTGATGATAATTACTCATTATAATCATGAGCTTAAAAACCTTTTTCTCCCATTCGCTTGTTTTTATGGAGTTCCAGATCTGAGATTTGCTTGAATCGGAGATTTTTATAACTTCGAATGAAATTCTAATGACTGAATGCCGTTGTCTTTTAAGAGGATAATAAGTTGGTTGCTCATTTTCCTAACAGGATTAAGATATGGCAATATGACGTACTTTACCGTTGTCACCTAATCTAAAATGCATTCAAAAATGCTTACTTTAAATTGAGCTTGCCCGAAAAATAGACATCGGCTTAAATTTAATATTAACATTTACTCAGTTGCTACTATTTTTTAAAAAAGCCTAAAAGTGCACCGTAATTAATTTTATTGTAATTATATTTTTAAAGAATTGCAATGTTTCTTAGCATTATTATCGGAAACTCGTGCAAAAAGTATACACCTGCGTGTGGGATCGAAACCTTTGTTCAAGCGACATATGGATTTCGAATCGAGTTCATTGGCTGGCCTACTTCTGGTCAGATATAAAACTAATTTCAAACAGCAGCTGGAAACACTTTACCAGCCCTCGCCCCAACATGAAGTTGATCATCCTGATCGCTTTTTTGGCTCTTCTTAATCTAGCGAAATCACAGAACTGTAACAATGATTGCTCGAGAATCGGAATTAATTTCCTTTGCGGGAAAACTGTGAGGAATGGCAGGGAAATACGCTGTACCTATAGGAATCCTTGCGAAATGCATTTGCATGCCTGCCAGAAACGGGAGGGTAAGAGAAAAAATGGAAAACTGACATGAATTTACATACTTATGTACATAATATAAAAATTATTTCACCAGAGTGGAGAAAAGATACAACAGGTCGATGCACACGCGACTCGGAGGAATGCAGACGGTAGGGGGAAAATTACCAGGCGCAGAAGAAGCAGCTGAATATTTTTAAGAATGTATAAATATTGACACAATTGACAGGGCGAAAAATAAAAAGTAAAATTTATTACAGTCTCTGAAAACTTTTGTGGAATTAAATTTTAATGCGAGACTGGCAAAAAGCGCGAACGGTTGGATAGTAAAAATGCAAATTGTCTGCACGTTGGGCAACAAAATACTTCTCATTTGTGTGCTTCTAGGGATCTTTACAATAGTTGGCGGCCAGCTTTTTACCCTGAGTAGTAAGTCCGATAAATCCCTTATCTGCCCAGGTATTTTTGTAGACCATTTTTGTCCAAGTAGTTCCCAAAAAGTGCCATGATGTGTGTCCCATGGGATATCGGGTTGTGTGTGCCCTGGACGTCCTAGATGGGTGCCTAAGATCCTTTGCCAGCAGTTGTGTGATGCGAATGTACAACTGCAAGTACCAGAAGGGTAAGTCCGAAAAACTGCAGCCATAGACAATACTTCTCGATCTACCATTTATTATCACACCTCTAAAGCTACTATTTTAAACTATTTTATGATTAATGACGCAAAGCATTTAAGCACATTTTATTTATTTTAATCAATTTAATTTAAATCAATTTAATTTTCTTTATCCCTGTGGCAGATTATCGCATAATAGCGGAGAGAGCATGTGAATTTATCAGTAACGACGAACTTCTAGGGATGGACATCTAGTGGCGAAATATGAAAGCTGCTGGGTGCTGTTGTCTGCGGCCAGAGGGCGCCAGCTGTCAACGGCGCACGCGTCGTATACGCGATGCAAGGCGCAGGGAATTGCGCGTGGATGCGAACGGGCAGGATATATACCAGCAGCCAGCAGTGTTGTATTTATGTGTAACTCTGAACTCTCTAGGCACGCGTCACGTCACCTCCGCGAACGAAAATCGCCAGTTTTCCTCCGTTATTTTCCCGGAAAATCCATCCTTTTTGTACGCCATCGTTACTGTTTTAAATCGCACTAATAAATTATTATAAATTGTAGTTTAAGTGTTAACGCTTAGGCCAAAAGTGTTTTGTTTGTGGCAGTGATATTCAACCGAAAGAATTGGGAAAAGTGAAAAATCAAAGCTGTTAGCCACAAGTCAAAAATTGTTTGGGAAGGCAGGAGCAGCACAAAGGATATAAACTACTTACACACGAGTGCTTTTCCTGAGCGCTGAAGGCTGAAAAGTTTTCTCGCTTCGCTATTCAATAACAGGTTGGTTATTATTGATCTGTGGAATTGTTGCTAATTATTTTCCGCGTTGCAATGTCAGCAAATTGCGTATCGTAAATTATGTATAACAATCTATGCGTGTGTTTAGTTGCATATATTTTGGCGTTTGATATATGCTTACGTGACCTCGAAATGTAGCATTTGCTATTGTTTATTCAGGAAACAACATATGAAATCAAAAAAGTTTTACTTTTGTTAATTAAAAATCAGTTAAGCATAGTTTTCGCATACTTTTCGTGAAATGTCTCAACATTGTATACATTGAGGCAAAAACATTTTAAAGCTCCAAGGCAGGAGCTTTTTGCAAAGCTTTCTTTACAGTTGTCTGCTTACAGTTATTTATTGTCCATAATTTATTTAAAAATAATCAAGATTGTGCAAACTTCCTGTAAAATGGTTTATTTGCTGATCGAACTTTAATTTAGAATCTTTTCATAACACATGTGATTTTATCGATAATAATAGCACTGGAAACTATTTTGTTAGGTTCCCTGTAATAATTTATGTAATAACTTTGTAACTTCCTTCTGAAATGAAATAAAAAATATCCCAGCTTTCATGATTCGTGTGGATTTGAAAACGATCTCACTTAATTATTGTGAGGCTAGTATGAACACGCTATATATTGAATTGACTATCGATAGTCGAATGAAAGTCGAAGCATCGATGTTATCAAGTTGCAATCGCACTGTGTTCCAGCTCTAGTGTGCAAATTGAATAATAACAATATAATAATGCGTGCAGTAGTGTTCTGATCGGCGGAAAGAGGCAAAGAACGTTAGGAGACCGTTTTAATGGCACATTAAGTGAAAACAGTAAGTTGTGCTATCATCGCGATCTGCTGTTGCTGCCACAAACGTTGGTGCGCCTTGTAGATATGTGTGTCCATAGTGTGTATCTGTGCCGATTTGTGTTTGGTTCTCCGCCCACAAACAAGGCGAATGAACAATAACAACAACAACAATGTGGTTCCAGTGCAATGGCAATCAAAGAAATGGAAATTTACCATGAATCAGACTTTCAGTTCGCCAAGTCGCCTCTATCTATCTATGTATCTTTATC
This sequence comes from Drosophila melanogaster, assembly GCF_000001215.4. Lineage (NCBI taxonomy): Eukaryota > Metazoa > Arthropoda > Insecta > Diptera > Drosophilidae > Drosophila > Drosophila melanogaster. Next base: position 17,401,063 of record NT_033777.3, on the reverse strand, counting down.
ATAAGCTGCGTACGATTTCCGGGATCAGTCGAATAAACTCGCCTATACTTAGAGAATTTGCACGTCAAAAATTATCGAAGAGAATTATTTTTGTAACTCAAAGGTCTTAAAAACTAAAATTTATTCGAAAATGCTCAATTAAGCATAAAGCGCACTGTTATTTACTTATTTTGCTGAAAGCTAGCTTATATTTAATTTTCCCTCCAGATTGAATTTTAGAAAAATCTACAAAATTCATTTCAAGTATGAGTAATGATCTTGTTATCTGCACTTTTCTTCCCGTGTATCTTCCACTTGAGCAGCCACTCAAAATTGTGCATTGTTCGCATATGCTAAATCTGTGAAATCCGAGAAGCGTGTCTCCAAATTTTTGCTTTCAGTAAGAGAATCCAGTTCGGGTTACGCTGCGTCCGGTATCCCAAGATATGGTTTTCATATGGCCAGATTGCGGTGCACTTTCAACCTTTGACTGTGGCATTGGCTCTGGCTTTTCCAGGAATCGCCTGACGCCCCCTCTCGCTGACCTTGACATTTGCCGCTAAAATAGCAGGAACGTTCCGTGTGTGGCGTGGTGGGTGGTGGCCAGTAGGCGGTGGGTGGTGGGTGGCAAGGTTGCTGGTTGGCCGCGGCACGGGGTATGCGATTCCTGCACGTGGCCCGCGGCATTGACAGCTCTTAAAGTATCACATCAGCAGCTTAAGCTCATTAACTGACATTTAATTTAATTAATGAGCGCGGAGCAAGTGATGCTTATCTAATCTTATCTATAGTACATATTTGTTTAGTATTCAAATCAGCCTTTCCCTGAATAGTTACTTTCTTATCGCAACTTACAAGTCAGCCGAGTAACCATGAAGTACCTTTTCCAGCAATTAAATTAGAATTTACCACATGGAACTTTTTCGATCACGTCTCTTAAGATAACTTGCTATTATACGAAATTACATAAAATCAATGTAATGATTACAATTATACAGGAAATGTATTTATGAGATCATACATGCACACACTGGGTATTTCGTAGTCAGAATCCTCACCGACCAATTTTTGATTGCCTTATTTTGACGTCACTGTTGGAATGCTTAATTATTGATTTGCGTGTAGGGTTTCTGAAAACTTTATGGTCAACTGGTTAATAAGGAGCGACGGCGGTTGACAAAAACAAAAGCAAAAGTAACCAAGCCGGACTGAGAGGGGGGAGGGGCGGAAATGGGCCAGGGTGGAGCTGGGAATGCGTGGGTGGGAGCACCATGACGATGACGCACGATGCGATTGCCGCCCGGCTGACGCAGAATTGATAAAGTGCAGCCATAAACGGCTGCGCGTACTGTTTTCCAAACTTTCCCTTTTCTGCGATTGCACACAGGAAAACATGAAATACAAAGATTGTAGTTACTGTCTCGTTGAGAGATTACGTTTGTGGCATAATTTCGGCATTGTAATCACAATATTCCCATTGCAGGGTAGAGCAACGAGTTCCTCCGGCCGCGGCTGCTGCTGCTGTTGCTTGGGCACACTTCTGGGCAACGCATTGTCGCCGCCGACCGCAAAGCTGGGCAAAATTATGAACTTGTGTTCCTCGGGCGCAACGGCATCGACCACATCGTTATCATCCACGGGCCAGGCGGAGCGGAGCGGCGGAGTACCAGGAGGAGGAGCAGAAGGCGGCGGAGGCAGCGGTAACAGCGGCGGCGGCGGCAAAACCAGCAACGGATCCGCCGAGGCCCCAACACTCTGCTTTGCGGGAGGATCGGGCACAGCAGGCGCGATCGCCGGAACGGAGGAGCTGTCCAACGCCAACAGTCCGGCCAACGGAGCAGGAGGAGCAACTGGATCAACCGGCAGTGGACAACAGCCGACTGGCAGCAACGGACACAGCCACCTTCACAACGAAAACAACGCAAATATGCCGCCCGAAACGCGTCCCAAAATGGTGACCGTCAAGCATCCGGAGTCCAACAAGCCCAAGCCCACCACAAAGAAAAGCAAGCCCATCCAGGCCGACCAGGATGTCATCAAGGCGCTGCAGCGCTGTCGTGATGAAGGCAAGTACAATTTAATATTTTTCTTGATGAAATAAGAAACATGGCGCAGAAAGCTTTGTCCCTTACCACCGAGTTCAAAATTAACTTGGAAATATATATATTAAGGCCATAATTAGCAGAATTGAAATAGAAGCTAGTCAATACATGAAATTTCATTTACTAATTAGAATTTGTTAATAAGATGAATTAAGTTAATAACTTCATACAACCATATAATGATTTTATACGCTCCCCACAGGCATCAAGCGCTTGGACTTGAGCAAATCTTCGATCACGGTGATCCCCAGCACGGTAAAGGAGTGCGTCCATCTCACGGAACTTTATCTGTACAGCAATAAGATCGGTCAACTTCCGCCGGAAATCGGCTGTCTGGTGAGCCTACGTAACCTTGCGCTCAACGAGAACTCGCTGACCTCGCTGCCCGAGTCCCTGCAAAACTGCAGTCAACTGAAGGTGCTGGATCTGCGGCATAACAAGCTGGCGGAGATTCCGCCCGTGATTTACCGTCTGCGCAGCTTGACCACACTTTACCTGCGCTTCAATCGAATCACCGCCGTGGCAGACGATCTGCGCCAGCTGGTCAACCTGACCATGTTGAGTTTGCGAGAGAACAAGATCCGGGAGTTGGGCAGCGCCATCGGCGCGCTGGTGAACCTAACCACGCTGGACGTTTCGCACAACCATTTGGAACACCTGCCCGAAGACATCGGCAACTGTGTAAACCTCAGCGCTTTGGACCTGCAGCACAACGAACTGCTGGACATACCCGATAGTATTGGGAATCTGAAATCCCTGGTGCGGCTGGGCATGAGATACAATCGATTAAGTAGCGTGCCGGCCACTTTGAAAAACTGCAAGAGCATGGACGAGTTCAACGTGGAGGGTAATGGCATAACCCAGCTGCCAGACGGCATGCTGGCCAGCTTAAGCGGATTAACCACCATCACTCTATCGAGAAATCAGTTTGCAAGTTATCCCACTGGCGGTCCAGCGCAGTTTACCAATGTCTATAGCATTAACTTGGAGCACAACCGGATCGATAAGATTCCCTATGGGATCTTCTCGAGGGCCAAGGGTCTCACCAAGTTAAACATGAAGGAGAACATGCTGACGGCTTTACCATTAGACATCGGCACCTGGGTGAACATGGTGGAGCTGAATCTGGCCACAAATGCGCTACAGAAACTGCCCGATGATATCATGAACCTGCAAAACCTTGAGATACTCATCCTGTCAAACAACATGCTCAAGAAGATTCCGAATACAATTGGAAATTTGCGAAAGCTAAGAATACTGGACCTGGAGGAGAACCGCATTGAGGTGCTGCCGCACGAGATTGGCCTGCTGCACGAGCTCCAACGTTTGATCCTGCAAACCAATCAAATCACCATGCTGCCGCGTAGCATCGGCCACTTGGGCAACCTGACTCACCTGTCTGTAAGCGAGAATAACCTGCAGTTCCTGCCCGAGGAGATTGGTTCGCTAGAGAGCCTTGAGAATCTGTACATCAACCAGAATCCCGGCTTGGAGAAGCTGCCATTTGAACTGGCTTTGTGTCAAAATCTAAAATATCTGAACATTGACAAGTGCCCGCTGAGCACTATTCCGCCAGAAATCCAAGCTGGCGGGCCATCGCTGGTGCTGCAGTGGCTCAAGATGCACTCACCATACCGCCAGATGTGAGATGTGGACGGCGTTTGGCGCACCGTCTACGTGGGCAGCGACTGCTACTATCAGTACGAGCTGCAGACGGTGAACCAGGCGCCCGGTGCTGGTGGCAACGGTGGTGGAGGAGCAGCGGCAGCAGGAGGATCCGCATCCAGAAGCAGCGACCGTCGCTAACGGTGCGATCTCAGCTAACGGGCAAGATCCCGTCCCCATCCTTTATACCATTCATTAAGGGAGAAAGCCATGATAGATAGGTGTTTTAGTTGAAATCGTTCTAAAGCGGTATAAGCTTGATAAAGATTCTAGTTTTTTTTTATTTTAATTATTTGACAAAGCACATTAATATCTAATTGATATCAGCTACTTTCCCCAAAGCGATTCTAATTGCTTAACCTTCTACTTAGGCTTACTCCCTTAAACCGACTGGAGTGCGTTGGCTGACAAACGATAGCTTTAAAACGTTATACCAATGTCCCGCGTATTGTAAACTGCCCCGATTTGCTTTTTATTCTTTCTGTGTTCAATCACACTTCAGAGTCCGCACTTTAGGTTTTAATTTAACTCATGCTTCCAAGCTAGTCAAAAATGTAACACGCGAAACGAATCGAAAGTAAATTGAAAGCTTTAAATCTTCTGTTCTATTTTTGGTCAAGGATGCAGAAAACCTAACGTTCAAAACTTCAACAAAAAAAAAAAAACGCAAGCGCCAAGGAATTGTTTGAAAAAATTTAAAACTAAAAACAAAAAGTGGTTAAGAAATTATTAATCTGTATACACATTAATCGTAGTCGTATTTTGTAAAAGCAAGCGCATAAAAGAAGCAACAAGTATTAAACTGCGTGTAATTTGTTTAAATAAGAAGATTGCAAATGTTTTTTTGTGGCTCCTCCAGGCAAGCTTACATTTTTCGCAAATGTAAGGTAGTGCAGCATTTTGTATGTTAGTCTAAGCTAAAAATAACCACGTAAAGTACTAGAGCCTTCTGCACATTGGGCTAATGGCATTAAACTAGAGAAAACTAACGTTGTATACTTTATTATTTTAATGTCGGTGTGTCTGTAATTGATTTGTATGAATATTAAGATGATTTAAATGCATTTAGTTATCATAACCATAATCAACGATATTTGTATGGCAAGTAAAAAGAGCTAGACGTAAATGAATATTGTATCATGCCACTTAACTGATAAGCACAAAAGATATCTAGAGATAACATGGACTCTGAGTTGCTGTTCTTCTAGTGAATTTGGATTAGACACTACTTATAAAAGGATGAAGAAAGTGTTCTGACGCGATAACAAAACAATTCAATATTTAACAGAGATTAATGGTTTATTTACTAAGTGATCTTTCTATTGAATAACTACAGTTTTCTGCTGTCAAAACATTTTTATTCGGCACCTTTTAGCTCCGATCTGCCATTATGGTACTACTCCATTGAATCAGCTCAAAAAGAAGTTACAAATTCGATTTATTTATTTTTATATCGTAAGCATAAAACGGGAGAAAAATACCATTTAAAAAAACTCCCCCCAACATTGCAACGCAAATGGGCTTTACATTTTAAAGAAATCTTTAAAGAATCAATAAATCAACGAAGCTAACTTTAAATGTTTTACATCCATACAAACATATTTACACTATACACGTACGATCAACTTTTACACATCTATTTTTTGAGAAAACACTCGAGATCTACGCGTACATATTGATTTCAGGACTCCATGAGATATGTACATATATTTTTCAAACAAACTGTATGCGGCAGGGTAAACTAATCTGGCAAACGTAATTAAATTACAACACAAATTGTCTAATAATATGAGAAAAATGAGTATATACAAAATATACAAAAATAAAAAACGTAAATGTAACAGAAATACAAATAAATGTTAAACTAATAATCGCACACTAGAATAATGAAAACACAACACACACGGTGGATATTCAGAACCAGAGTTTGGCGAAATTTCGAGCCAATCGCAAATAGAAACAATAAATGTTAATTGAGGTCAAGTTAAATGAAAGTGAAATGTACAAGTTATATGGTAAAGATGATTAAGTCAAGCATAATGATACTCCTAAAAACAAAAATCATATTTAAGCATACCTACATATTTGCAAAATAAAAGAAAACAAAATGTTAAACTACACCAATCTCTGCTCAAGATCTGCTTATACGAGCCTAGTTTTATAGCAGTCTACTTTATTCAAGCTGGCAATGCTGTATGCCACCGTTATTGGATGATCGCTCGGTTGGTACCCTCGGACTACGAATGGCTAACTAGTTTGGTGTTACGTTTTTACTCGGCTTGCCAATTTACCCAAAAGGAATTTGTTAAAATAATTCTTAAATTTTATTTTCCTTTACATCAAACTATTTAATCTCAATGGTGATTTAATTTTACGGCAGCTGTTTTCTTTGAAAGTTAAAATTTACCACACACATTATTCTTATTCCTAAAGTCCAAACTTTAATTAATTAGATATTCGTTTTTATTTACAATTTATCGCTGCTTTCTGCATACATTACTGACTAAGTGCTCAAAATAACCAGTTAATGGGGCGCATTTAAAATCATCTTGTAATAAAAGACACTAATGGATTTTTGAGAGACTGAGAAGAACTGAGAAAAATGCACGAACATATGCGTCACATACACCCCACCGCATCCGAGGTACCTGCTGAAAACAGCTGGTTGTGGTTCTTTGTACTCGAAGCAGGTGATAATAAAGGCGCAATAGTAGCCCAGTCAGTTGACAAACAAATCGCAAAGCAGAAGTACCGACAGGGGCCATTAGTCCAGATCCTCCAGGTAGGCATAAATACATATATATATGGGCATTACTGGCAGAATGCGGCGCACAGAGAAAATGAAAGAGGCGTAAAAGGTCAACGCTATCCGTAGTCCGCTTTGTTTACGGCCTACATCGTGAATCAGAGAGAGTACTAAAAGTGCGGATTATACGCGATTACGATGACCGGAAGATAAGCCAGTCATTGCGAATTCCCTGTCCATAAATGCTGACCCGTCAGCTGTCCAGTGTTCAGTGATCTTTCAGAACCGCATCGTTATACTTGCAGTCTAGCCATGAAAACCTTTCACTCCCTACTATTCGCCCTGATTTTGGCCCTCGTGAGCCTGGACCCCTCTTCCGGTTACTCCCGCCGGAAAGATGAGCGTATAATTAGAGAATATAAGCGAGAGCAAGAGTTAAATCACGCCAAGATCGCCAGAGATTTGGTCCATCGCGCCAATTGGGCGGCTGTGGGAAGTCTCTCCACCAACGAACGGGTGAAGGGGTATCCCATGGTCAACATTATCTCCATCGACGACAGCGATGCTAATAACAGGTCCACTGGACGTATTCGATTCCTGCTAACCGATTTGGACTTCACTGGTCCCGACTGGCAGAAGGACAACAAGGTCACACTCCTGTTCAGTGACGAGCAGACCCTAAGATGCAAGGAGGGCGGAAAGGATCCCATGGAGCCTACATGTGCCCGTTCCATGATCAGTGGACAGGTGAAGAAGGTATGAAAAATGAATTAAATCCTATTTAAAATGGATTAAGAATGTTTTGGCTCATTTGAAGATGGATCCTAGCGACAAAAGCTATCAGCCATCGCTGGATGCCTATGTGAGGCGTCATCCAGCTGCCATCAATTGGGTAAAAGGTTGGTGAAAGCGAACCTCATTAAGAGCTCGATATGTATGTACTAATAATAAATACGTTGTTTCTTTTACAGCTCACAATTTCTACCTTTGCGAACTGGAAATTAGCAATATCTTTGTTCTGGACTTCTATGGAGGTCCTCATAAAGTGAGCGCCTCTGACTATTACGCTGTTTCGAATTGATGAACTCCTCCAAAAGCAATCCAACTGACGCCTCATATACTTTGTCAAAAAATGAAATGATAAGCATATTTGCACAACATGTCTGCCACAAAGGGAAAGAATGAAGACAAAGGCCTTTATGAAAGCCACTTATCAGTTGAGCTCTGTGATTTCAATCGATAGAACAATAACTTTGATATAAATAAAAATACATTCCGTTGAATGTACTCTGACATACTGAAATGTATTGTTTTGGTTTAAGAGAAACCAGAATTGTTTAACTAAAATGTTTTCATCTTTTTAGATTCAATTTACATTATTTATGTGTATATATAAAATACTTTTTAGTTTTATATGTTAGGCGGTAGCCTAGATGGATAATTTATCTGACTCATTAGGTAAACTTCACGCTTTGAGTAACTTATCCAAATATACCTTCTTCTGAAAGCAAACTAAATCACTGCACCCACCAATTCGTAGATAGAACCATTAGTGGTTAATTTGTATGTATATTTTAAACGCAGTTTTTCAAAGTTAATCGATATAAATGTAGTGGCGCAACGCCGTGGATTAGTCTTTCAAGGGGTTTACAGTGGTTCCATCTAGGTACCGGGCACCTTGCACAGGGTGGCATCAATCTTCTGCAGCTGCGGCAGTATGTCGCGCAGTTTGGAGCGGTAGCGAACATCCTTGGCCAGCGGATTGTACTCCAGGTAGATGGTCTGCAGCGCCTTGTTCACCTTCAACAGCTCAATGTCCTTCCAGTCATCGACTCCGTTGTGGTTCAGCCACAGCTCCTCGAGCAGTTCCAGCTTTTCCAGATTGGCAATGCCCTTCAACCGGTTCTTGGCCAAGTCGAGGGTCTCCAATTTGGTGTTCTCCGAGAGGTTTTCAATGGTTTCCACTCCGTTTTCCGAAACGTAGAGTTCGCGGAGGTTGGCAAGCTTTTCAAGGTTCTCGATTTTTACAATGCGATTGGCCTGTAGACTGAGTATCTCCAAATTGACCAATGTGTCCAAGTTCTCGATCTTTGCTATCTTATTTTTGCCCAGGAAGAGCTGTCGTAGATTCACGAGCATTTCGATGTTTTCGATCTTCTTCAGTTTGTTATCCCCCAGCTCTAGCATGGTCAGATTGGTGAGCATGTCCAGGTTCTCGATTTGGGTTATCCGGTTCGACACAAAGTAGACCTTCTCCAGCTTGACCAGCTTGTCAAGGTTCTCTATCTTCGTCAGACGATTGAAGCTAATGTCCAGCACCTCCAGGTGGGGCAAGTCGTCCAAATTCTCAATCTTGGTGATCTGGTTGTCATACAGCTCCAGCTCAATCAGTGTTTTCAGGCTGGACAAGTTCTCGATTTTCTTGATCAGATTCCAGCGCAGAAACAGGCGCTCGATTCGAGTCAGCGGCTCGAAGTTCTCCAGCTTCTCGATCCGGCGATGATTCAGATCAAGCTCGTAGCAGTCCGGATCGATTGTGATTATATCCTCAATGGAAGCCACATCCTCGGCGGGAATCACCTGGATTCCGGACACAGTTTTCGCGGCTTCTGGTTCGTTCATCGCACGATCAGCATCGCCCATGACTGATATATTTTGACCGGCTTTTCTTTTTTTTTAATTCAAGTTGACTTTCGAAAATTGAACGCTGACTTGACTTGTTGTTTATTCCGCTGCTCAGGGTGGAACAAAGTGGGGTGACTTTCTTTAAATATGACGTCAAAGCTTGACACTGTTACAAAAGCAAGAACACACGGTAAATATAAATATGTAAATTTAAAATAAATATGTATTAAAATATTTACTTAATATTTATAAGTTAAGTCCAAGATGACTGTATACTCCTTTTGGTCCAACTTGTTCAATATGTCAACAAAATACTTAGTCACCTTACCGGCACTTTAACACTATTTCTACTAGAGATGTGCACCTAAGAACACGATGCTAAACCTGTATTATTATATATTCCAATGTAAATGAAAAACAAATATTGATTGATAATTTGCCAAATAAACTAGAACATAATTTTTGGAACCAGCTTTACGTAATTTTTACAATTTTAATATCTCTTTTAAGTTTTTCAAGCAGTTGTGCCAATGTCGTTCTTGATTGAGAAATGCGCATCTCTAGCATTTCTTCTTCTATCATCAGTGTTAAGCAACGCCGGCGGGGTTCAATCAGATGTTTTCCAAGCGTGTTGATTCAATTGGCAACAAATTGCAAATTGTTTAAAAAAGACTCGAAAATGGCTTTCAAATGACAGCAAACAAGTAGTTTAAACTGTCAAAACAACGGATAAAAACGAAGCGTTGCAGGTGGCAGTGTTTATTAAAGCAAAGAACAAACAATCATGTCTACGGGCCTAAAATGTCGCAATTGCGGATCCAACGAGATCGAGGAAGACAATGCTCGCGGAGATCGAGGTATAATGACATCCAAGGACCCATATCCATGACACTAACGACGTTCACCCATTCACTGTAGTTTGCATGAACTGCGGCTCGGTATTGGAGGATTCCCTCATTGTTTCCGAAGTGCAGTTCGAGGAAGTTGGCCATGGAGCAGCCGCAATTGGCCAGTTTGTGTCCGCCGAGTCGTCGGGCGGTGCCACCAACTATGGCTACGGCAAGTTTCAGGTGGGATCGGGCACCGAATCCCGCGAGGTGACCATCAAAAAGGCCAAGAAGGACATCACACTACTCTGCCAGCAGCTGCAGCTATCCCAGCACTATGCAGATACTGCTCTGAATTTCTTCAAGATGGCATTGGGTAGGCATCTGACCCGCGGTAGGAAGAGCACCCACATCTACGCCGCTTGCGTGTACATGACCTGCAGGACAGAGGGCACCTCCCGTGAGTAGTGCATTCATTTTGCCTAAAGAGTAGCTTATTGACTGCTCATATCTTCACAGATCTCCTCATCGACATCAGCGACGTACAGCAAATCTGTTCCTATGAGCTTGGTCGTACCTACTTAAAGTTATCGCATGCCCTTTGTATCAACATACCTTCTCTGGGTGAGTGAACGTTGTGAATACTAAACTATACACCTAAATCCCAATCCACAGTCAAGTCAAGCCATAGCTCCACTCTTAATTTTTGTTTTTTTAAAAATATTTTGTTGGGTTTGTTAGATTTGCTTGCTTTCCTTTTATCAGGTATTTAACAATACTCTACTCGTTCCTGTTTTCTTTATGCACTACTTACGTGATGTCAAAATATCCAAAATCTTCAACTCTGAGAAAGTAAATTCGCAAAAATCTAATAATGTATTTTGTTTGATTAAAGTACATAATGGTAATAGATTCATAATCAATACAGGATAACATTTTATATAGATATATGTATATAAAAACCATAATTGTCTTATCAAAAGCAAAAAATCAGTACAATTTCCAAAGAAATCCGAAATACAAACGTAAAACTGATTGTTGCGCTCAGCAGGCTATAATAATGCACAGGAGAAGTACGGGGCTTAGTATCAGTAGAAAGGCATATTGTGTATGTATGAGAGATATAATGGAACAACTACGAAATAGATATAATGCGTACTACAAGATTAATATTTGAATATATATGTAGGGGGGATTTTGTGCGCATCTCGTACAAGATCCCTTGATTTCATTTTTGTTTGCTATTTCGTTAACTGGTTAACTTGGGTTTCAAATTCGTCGTATGCAACTATTAACATGGCCTATTCTCCCTCGAAGTGTTTAGGACTATAGTTTATCATTATCAGATCAGATGTGTGTATATGTTAGGTATATGCTGGCAAAAATATGTTTGGTATATATCGTATTAGCTTTTGTCCACTCTCCCTTTAACTGTCTTTAGAATATTGGTTAACGCTAGCTTGACTGATTGCCCGATTTTCACTTATTGCATGTATCTATGCGTCTCTATTAGCGTCCATATGACCCCATCCCGCCCTCTTAAGTCGTGGAACGTATTAAGTTTTCGAGTCAACTACTAATCTTTATCTATAAAGTTAAGAGTGTATATGATCAACTTTTTCGATTTTGAAAATATCTTTATATGCATTACCAACAGACTATGTGCAGTGCGTTTTAGAACTGCAAAACCATTGATTTCACTTGCTTAACATACTTGGGATATCGAAGGAAACTTTCCAATTATAGCAAATTTCCTATATCGATTGACTTGCATCGGCTGACTTTTTTTTTTGAGATGATCACGTACTGACAATCGTCTTGGAGTTTTAAAACGCACTGCCGAGGTGTATATATATGTGTCTATGCTTTGACGTGTATATATATGTTTATATATAGGACTATTATGAAAACTAGAGTACTCTACTATCTTGGTATATATATATATATATATATATATATATGAGCCTAAAACTCCAATTTACTTTCTTGTGCTGCACTGAAAACCCATGAGTTTCGATTTTGTATCTGTATCTTTTGCGGTTGCTGTGTTTTGTATTGTTGTGTTGGTCTCCTCTGTTGCTGCTGCTGTTGGCGGTAGTAACAGGCTCCCTGCCACTCGGCGCAATAGAGCTGTGCGCATCAGGTGCTTCCGTCGCCATCCTCCCCAGAACTGTTGGCGTTATTGCCAGATCCATTGCTGCTATTCGGAACAGCTGTTCCGGCTGCTGCGGTTGAAGTCGCTCCTGCATTGGAGGAACTGCCACCAATTGGCGTGGGACACAGTGAATTGGTGGGCGAGCTCATTGCTGTCACTGTGGTGGGTCCGTAGAAGATTAACTCTGGGATTTGGCCGCCCTGAACTCCGGTGCCGTTGGTGCTCTCCGACGAGCACTGGAACTGGAATGTCACATTGCCCATTAGCACCTCGGACATGCCCTCCTGGCCAAAGAAGCTAAGCTCGTTTCCATCGAGAATTACGGAGGCGGTATAATAACACTCGGGCTCGATCTGGATGGGATTCTCGAAGAAGACGTGGAACGTGTTGCTTGATCCGTCCGAGAAGAACTTGGTGTCGTTCTCTGCAAGCGTGCGGCCCAGGCGTTTAAGTTCGATCTTTACGTTGTAGTTGGCAGCACCAGTCGACGAGCCGTACAGTCCAAAACCCACAATGAAAATTCTGAAATTTTCAGTTTTAATTACCTTAATCCAATAACCATTTGTTAGATAGAACTTACCTTCGATCAACAGAAAACTGAATTGAATCACAGCGCCCGCGGTAGCGCCACTGGTTCGAGCGATAGGCGCACGACTGGAAGCGATGGCAGACCTGGGTCTTTAATCCCGCCCTGGAGCGTGTGGGAAAGCCCAGGGAGGGCTTCATCTTGGCAGTGAAGTGCAGGAACATGTCGATCGTCTCCTGCGACGAAAGAATGCCTGTCTGGGCCACGCCGTTAGCGAACTCCTCCAGCGACATTGTGGGAATGCGGATGAGGTGCAGCGCTTGTCCCAGCAGCCGGCGCTTGTTCTGCGGCGTGTCATCGATGCTCATCTTCTCGCAGGCGTTCATTGCCCAGTTAAGGGCCGCCTCGAACAAGTGTATCTCCTTGCAGTTGAGTGTCTCTCGCGAAAGAATTGACTCAAAGGTCTTGAGATCAATATCCACAAAGTCCTCGGACTTAACCGCCATCTCGGCCTGGGCGTCGATCACTTCCCAGCAACGTTGCATCAGCTCGGGCTCCTCGAACAGACGCGATTGACTGAGAAGTAGGCAGGCGTTTTTTGCCGTCAACTTCACCTCCAGATAGTTGACGCATGCTCTGGCTAAGTGCGGGACAATGTACTTCTTGGCTGCATAGAGCGTGGCCAGAATGTGTTCAGGTTCCAGTTTGATTTCATCACAATAAAGGTACCTAAGCGGAATCATAGAGAGTAAATATATACAATTCCGATTGGTTGGTTGGGATGTGGATATCTTACCTTAGCAACGTTAGGAAGGCAGTGGGTTCCACGTCAGGCACTTTGATTTCCTGCTTGTTCTCCGCCAGTCCTCCATAGAACATAGCATAGAATACGGAACTGCCCGTGGCGAGAATATATTTGTGGGCGGGAATGGTCTGAATGGGATCGATGTCTGTGAAAAATGCAGGTCATGAGCAATGCTGTTTGATTGGTTAAAGAAAGTAAAAGAACGCTTACCGAACTCTCCGCCCACAATGAACTTGACATCGGACATGAGTTCGTTGTTGAACATGGCTGCATTCCTCTCGAGGACCGTCGCCTTGCTGGCCTGCCAGTTGGGATCAGCCGTATCGATGGCGTTGGATGCTGCCACAGCTGCGAAATGCCAATTGGTTCCGGCAGAGCACACATACGATCCACTCCCACTGGTGGGCGTAGCGGAAATGGCAGCCACCGCTGCCGCTGCGGAACTGGAGGGCAGACAAAAGGCGGTGGGACTGCCGGAGATTCCTCCGGCACTTCCTGCACCACCACCACTGCTGCTGCCACTGCTGTTGAGGGCGCCCGGTGAAGCCAACGGCGAGGATGGAGCACTGATAGGCTGCGTTATCTGGATATTGTGATCCGCTGCGGCAGAGGGACCTCCTCCGCCTCCAGCTGGCGATGCTCCTCCTCCGCCTCGCTGTTGTTGCTGCTGCTGCTGCTGGTGATTGTGGGGCGGCGAGTGGAGCAGCCCGTTGCCATTGTTCAGGGTTTCCACTGCAAATGAGTTTTGGGAAAATGGTTAAATATTTGGGCTAAACGGGTTACGTATCGCTGTTCTAATGATCCCACCCAGTTCGCTCAGAATCAGCAGCACGCGTGGCCACATTTGTGCAACTTCCGCTGCGTGTGCATCATAAATAACAAATGCCAGGGTCTCCCCTTTTTCCACAATTATTGCACCCCAGGTACAGTGGGGCCTTGCTGTGTAGGCACAGTGTGTACCTGTCAAACTGTATTTAATATTTTAATCATGACTTAAGCATATTCTAGCCCTGATAATAAACCTTGATCTTTGAGCATATAAAAGTCTAGGCTGATGTAAGCTTTACACACGGGTTTTAATTATTTGTGTTCAAATTCAAAACTGAAGTTCTTATTCCTGAAGTTTCACTGTCTTCTAAAAGTGGAGCGTCTCAAAATAGCAACGTATTGGGACACTGTTGTTTTTGTTTGTGTTGCCAGACTGCGCCCCTCCCGTCCAGCCCCACCACCACCCGCTCCCCTGGCGACACTGCTTAAGTTGTGTGAAAAATCAATAACTCACAGACGCAGTGCACCTGCCGTGCCCCCCCCCCCCCATTCACGACCAACCCTAGAACAGTCGGCTCCTTCGTTGATTTTCCTCCGGGTTTTCCGCCTTACCGTTTATCCAGCCGCCGTTCGGCTGGGAATGCGACATGCTCTCCTGGTTTCGCTTTCCGGCGGACTTCAGGGACAGGCGGTTCAGCGGATTGTGGCCTCCGTGATTGTTGGCCGTGGAACTGGAATTGTTGCTGCTGCTGGCCATAGCGGGGAAAAGTGCTATTCGGTGCACAGAAACTTGGTCAGACTTCAGTCGAGTGCTCGCTGATCAAACATTTGCGTTCACTTAAGTCAATCGTATGACATTTTTGCTGTGCTTTCCCCGTTTTTTTTTTATTATTTTTTTTGCAGAGAATAGAATATACAAGTATTTTTCGAGGGCTGGAAAGCGATTCCAAGCAGTGTTGTATTCGAATCAGCTGAGTATAACGAATGGGAAATGTGTTGAAAAGGTTTAAGTCGTGGCCTTTCGCCAGCTGGTCACACCAATTTGCTGCGGAACTCTATGTGCCAGTGTTGGCTAGCGCAGCGATTGGGCGCCTGTTTTGAATTTAAATTAGCTGAAATACGTCAACTGTGGATTTCGCAACCCATTTTGATTATATCACGGCCACTCGGTGCTAATATGTATTTCCGTCATGGCGCGCCATAAAAATACGTACGTGTGGGAGCTAATAGGGCCGATTCAAGAGGCTTATGCTACACAGAAAAAGAGGATCTTCAATTAAAGTCTAAAAAGTTCTCATTTTTCGATCACATATATCCGTATTAATTGTGGGCTAGATTTGCATTTTCAATTTATCTAAGCTTTTCCAGCGTGAAAATGCAAACTCCACCCACAAAGTTCATTAAGGTTCAGTCCGTAGAATTAATATGTTTTTCTGTGTGTAACCACCTCCGAATTGAAAACTTTTATTTTACAAGTCTCCTCTGTCTCTTTTCGATCAGCCTTGTTGGGGACTTTACCCGGTATTTGCATGTCCGAATCGTATTTGGACTATTATTTATTGCCTGGCCCGCGAATATTTATTATGAAGAAACATATCGCTGAACTTGAAATCGATTTTGATGTGTTTGCTCGGCCACCGAGCTTACTTGTCAAGGTTTGTTTATCTCTTAGCACATTCGTGTACAGTAAAACCAGTTTCTGCAGCAGCCCCACCAACAGAAGCACCAACCGGCAGCGGATCGAAGATGTGTGCCGAAAAATAAAAAACATGTTGTTGACCTTTGGCTAAGTTAGTTTCTGACTCATACTGCTCATACTACAGCCCAGGTTGGAGTATCGGAAATCTGTCGCTCGCCTGATAAAACCAATAGTATTCCTATATCTAAATCTTTCGAGAACTGGCTTTAGGTTAACTCACTGTGTTCTGGAGGCGGCAGCTCCTCGTTCTCCGGCACCCGAGCGGCGTACTCCGGCTCATAGTTGTGCGCGTAGGCGCTGCCCCAGTGGCCGGCGAAATCGTCCTCCTCGAGGGTGAGCAGGTGGTCCAGCACTTGCACTCCCCGCTCGAGGGGGCCGTGGAACTTGTTGATCAGCTCGGAGAGCCGCAGGTTGAGGCCGTAGTTACCCGAGGTGGCGCTGCTCGATTCGATGGCCCAGTAGAAGAGGTGGCGTCCCAGATGGCTGCTGAAATGATTCGCAAAGGCCTCGATCATCTTACGGTCAGCTGCGGGCTCATCTTCACATTACTTCTACTTCCGGCTGCAATCGAAAATGTAGGAAAATTATATAAAATTCCGTTTACTACTTGCTTAATAATAAGTTAATGAGTCGGATAGCTTATTTTTACAGGGAAATATAATTGATGCGTAGAATTAATTTTAAATATCGTAATTTATAAAGTGGGTGGATTGTTACCACCTGCCGTTCTCAGTTTTAGCACTTCAGTTCAGCGAGATAAAAGTAATTTCTTTTTTGTTGAAAGCTAACCGCAA
The DNA here is from genome assembly GCF_000001215.4 of Drosophila melanogaster. Classification (NCBI taxonomy): domain Eukaryota; kingdom Metazoa; phylum Arthropoda; class Insecta; order Diptera; family Drosophilidae; genus Drosophila; species Drosophila melanogaster. Next base: position 17,384,372 of record NT_033777.3, on the reverse strand, counting down.
ATTGTAATAGCACCCCCATTAGTTTGGACGCAATAGTAATTTTTTTGATATGTAACATAATCTGATTTTTATGGATATAAATGATACAATTTCGAATCAATTTTGGCTCGACAGTCGTATGAAAAATGGCCAATAGCGGGCTCCACTTTCACTTCTCCATTTCCATTACCACGACCATTTTCAATTTCAACTTCAGCCCGCACGCATTTGTCGCATTTTATTAGCTTCAGGAAGTGAATTAAGTCGAGCCCCTCTCTACTTTTTATCTTTTTTTTTTTTTTATTTGATTGTGACCCCCACCCATTGAGACCTATGGTTTTTGGGTCAACTGGAGAACTCTTGCACCTGACTCTCTGCCAGCGGAAATTATGCAAGCGGCTGCTTTTAATTGGCAGCACGGCGAAGTCCGTAACCAAAACAAAACGGCGACAGACATGGACATAATTTTGCTTCTCTCACTTTATTTTCATTTTTTTTTTTTTGTCTCGTCACGGCCTGTCTTTGCCACAATCAACAAGTAGGTGTATATATGTGTATCCACATGGATAAATATATCCCGCTCCACCTGTCACAGTGATTTACTTCGAACTCCCCCGCAGCCACGCCCCCGTTAAACAATGCAGTTTGCCGTCGACGCCTAATGAAGTTCTTCATGCTTCGGCACATCTTCGGGCTAAAATGAGTTGGATCTTTGGCTTAAATGGGTTTTGGTTTTAGTTTCTCATCACTGACGCAATTTGGGTTGATAGGAAAAATACTTGGGTCAGCGGATCTATTAATTAGTATAACTCTATTGGTTTGGACATTCTTCGGCTTTCGTGTTGATGACAATCTTTTAAATGACAGTAGCATATTTGTGTTGCATAACAGGTATCGCAACAATGGAGAATATTTGCATCGCAATTTAGGATCAGGAATTTATCAATCTGCTGCGTCATCACTTATTTGTCGGAATAAATACACAATGGTCAAGATAAATGAATCGCTAGATACAATTTTGTCAAATATTTTGATGGTGAAATCTGGTGTTTTGGCATGTCAAATAATAAATTTGATTTCCAGCGATTAATTAATGTTTTTGAAATAATTTTCAACTTTTAGCTATTAGCACGTAGGCTCTAAGTTTTGTAGGCATTTTATTTGGAAAGCTATTATTTAATGATCTTTGAACTATAGTACTATTTAAATTTTCTGACTCGTATGTACACTTAAACAAATTGCTCACAATTCTAGGCAGCTGCTGCCCCGAAACCCCATCCGATTCGCCTCAACCCCTCGGCCCTCTTAGTTGCCATGCAAAACACACAACAATTTATGCTAAATTAATTTCATGGCTTAACAATCGAGTCACGTTTATTATTCATCAGCTGTGGGTTTTTGTTATTTTTCTTATTTTCCAGCCACATTTAAATTTCGGCTTGTTTAATTTAAGTTCTGATTGCTGATTTTCGTATGGATGGAATGCGCATTTTCCGCCCTGCCAATGCACTTTCGGTATAAAGGTGGATTCTCGCATTTGCCGCTTGCATTAACTTTGGGGGCGCCCTTTTGTCAATTGTACGATTCGTCGTTGTTTTCCTCAGCTCGGGACTTATTTCACTTTTCATTGCCTCTTTAATTGCAAATGGTGCGACCCACTTTTTGGCCAAGTCTCGGGTCACCACCATCTCAATCGCCGCACACTGACCGAAAAAAGGTGGCAAAGGGGAGACCCCAAAGCAACGCCCGCGTAACACTTTCGATTTTTATTTCCTCATTACATGCTTGCCAAAAAAAAAAAAGAAAAGACAAATTAAAAATAAAACTCAACCACATGCACAAGATCACAGCAAACCAGAAAAACGTACAAAAAGCTGAAATAAAATGAAGGGTTTGTATCTCTTTTCTTGCAGTCACTATATGTCGTCGAGTCTTTTGTTTTCCCATTACTCTGCGGCCCTTTTTTAACGAGCTCCTTTTGTTGCAGGCCGTTTTGCAATTGCCACGCATTTAGTTGATTAACCAAATGCGTCATAAGGCCCGGAACGCCCCGCTCTCGGATTCTCTGGATAAAATCTATGCCGCGAAAGCAATCGACCTCTGGAGCCCCTCACATCGCAGTTGCCAGACATTAGCGCTCACGTGGCCAATAAAAAACAAAATAACCTGTCGAACTCTTGGCCAAAAGCACTCGAACTGTCGATGGGGCGATCAGTCGGTCAAGTGTTTCGGCAAAAGAGCTCGTTGATTTGCCGATTTTGCACTTAAATTGTTCGCGCTTGTCTGATTTTTGTTTTTGGTTTTTGGCCAATTCGCTAACTTTGTACATTTTTTATGTGCTTTTGTTTTGTATTTTTACGGCGATTTGCAGCTCTGTAATCTGATAAGGGTTTCAAGGAACGATTTAAATAAAAGTATTCGGTTTTAGGTATAAGCCAAAATTGGGGTCAAAAATGCATGTTGCACAGATTGTGTACAAAGGATTAAGAATGATGATCTGGAATATGTTAAAATGCTTCTCTTATTTCTCAAATCTGTGCATTGTAAAAACAATAATATTATGTAATTGCTAAGTTCTATGAATATTTTGCATTCGCTGCGCTTGACGTCTCATCTGGCCATATTTCTGGACCAGAGTGTCTAATTCTCGTCAAGCTTCAGAGTTCCATTTTCTGAGAGTCTCGACTTTTGTTTGAGGTGTTCATGTTCATGTGAGTTTGGACCTCGGTTCGAGTGCCCTTAGGTTGTTTCGCAATTATTCAGACCGTCTGTCTGTCTTTTGGTTTTTCAGTCTTTCAGCGTTGCAGCTTTTCAGCTTTTCAGCCAGCGTCTGTGGCTTTAGACGCTTTAATTTGCGGATAATTTTATAGACATTAACATGCAGTTTTCCTCACTCACTTTTCATATTGCTTGAAATTATTTGGTAAGTCATGTTGCATTTTGTCTAATGACTTGACGAATTAACATTTTTTTACAATCTCTTACTTTTGTTATTTGCATTCGATTCTTTTTGGCCCAGAAAAATTCCCATTTCAATGGTCTTTCGTCTCACAATGATTTGCTGAATTCTAAATCGGTTTCTGTGGCTATGGCGACTTTTGGTTCTTTTGTCAAATATTTGAGTCGAAACCCGTTTTCGTTTCCTATTCTGCATATATATTAGTCGAAACTTATAAATTGTCATCGAGTTACTTAATATTTGAGTGCTCATGCCTACAGCCTGAGCGATCTTCGAGTGGAATTCTAAATGCGAATTCGACGTTTAGTCTTTTGTTTGCTTCCCCAACCTTTCCTCTTCTTTTTGGGTGGGGCATTATGAGCTTTTTTCTAAGGTTTACTTTGTTTCGAAATACAAACACGAAATAGTGTGGGACTTTGGCTGCCCGCTAAATTGAAGTATTTTCGAAATAGCCCCAAACCTGGAAGAGGGGGAGGGGGGAGGCTGTCATTAAAAGCAGCGCCTCTAAACACAAATCATAGTTATGAGCAGTAAATTACAACCAAATGCTCGGCAATTAACCGAGAGTGCAGCTAACGGATAATTACACGGCGGAACTACCTAAGCCACACTAAGTCTGATAAGAGATTTTAGCCCTGATTGAGATCTCAGACTGTTTATATTTGTATTTCGATATGGAGGCGTCCATCATTAGGCAACCATTCATTATTGATTCGAGAGATATTCATTATTGGTTGCAGTTAATGAAGCGGCTGTGGCAGTGGCATTGGCAGCGAAATTCTTCGATTCGCTGATTGAACTTAGCATTGCAAAGCACTTTCCGGGTGGCACTTAATGTGTTAAACATTGGCACAATTAATTAACCACAGCACCTGTTTATCCGCAGCCAAACTCGATGACTTTGATACACAGTAAACAGAGACAGGGACAGAAAGAGAGAGCTGGGAAGATGATCGTGACAGGTGTGAGAATGTGTTTTGGGGGCAAAACCGATCGACGAGCTTAGAAGCAATTATCTGTGCGGAATTTTTGGGGATTTTTTCAATGCACCCCCCCCCCCCCCCCCGCTTATATTTGCACTTCACTCAAAGCAATTTTCTTCGCATGTTTTTTTTTTGTACATTCGTTTACGCTCAACCGGCACGCCGAGCTGTCAGCTGAGTGATGAAAAAAAGTGAAAAAAAACACAAAATTGCACATAAATTAAAACGTCAACAGAAGAACAAACAAACGAGCTACGCGCACTTTGTCAACGATTATTATTACTTTAACAAGACATCAGGCGAATAATATACACACTTTTGTAATTTGTTGGCTGACAACTGATGAAATGGTCCCTACACATAGAGGGATTTTAATTGAATATATATATTTTTTTTTTACTTTTGTCTTGCGCATGCGCGACGACCGACCGGCCACGTTTTGAATTTTGGCTGTATTTCTCGTCTCGACGGACTGGCGGTTGTGACTGCGACTGCGCGAGTCAACGAACGAATTCGTAGTGAGTTACTAGGTTTTCAACTGAGTTCCAAAACCGGCAACTCGAGACTCGCCAGCCGATCGGACCACGATCGACTATATGGCTTTGGCTTCGGTTTTCATTCGCTCGCCTTGAGACGGTCACATAAATTGCATGCGATAAATGCGACGATTGGATTTGAATGGGTTTTCGCTTAATTTTAGGTTTTGTTTGCACGACTCTGGTACGCGACATTTCCTCAGATTTCACTTCCCCATTAATCTCGCGTTCTTGGTCAATTACAAAACAATTAAAGCGGCAAAACGCAGTTAATTGTGGCGGCGGCAGGGAAACTTGAAAACTCGAACCCAAATCGCTGGCGTTTTTCGCCAAATGCAGAAGTAATCAACGGCGCAGGAGGGGGACAGCCGGCGGTGCAATCAGAATGATAATTGCTGTCATGACAAACGCAAAAATAAAGTTTAAATAATAATAATTTCACTAGCTGCAGTTGCAGAATTCGCAGGATATCGCTGCAAATGGGCTGCGACAAGGGGCGGCAACATTAAGAAACCATTAGCAACAGCAGCCCTGTTGGCAACTGTCAAAAAGCGAAGCATAACACTGCGAGAAACAAATTAAATTAAAAATAATCCAATTAATAAATAATTCATATATTAAGTAAATCTCTATAGAATACTATATTATTACTAAGTATGGAAGGGAGCCCACATAATATATATCTTAAGGCCATAGATTGATTTGAAGTTAGCATATATTTCTTTTAGTGCAGCAGTAACGGTTTCTGCCCCCATCAGCAGCAGCTCAAGTAACAGCTGTGGCAGATGAGTGGGCGCTGCGCTGAAGGGTCAATGCAGTCGCAGTCACAGTTTCCGATCACAGTTCGCAGTCACCGCATCAGCGGCATCATTTTTCAAGTGGACCACTCGACGAGCGGCAGTAGCAACAAAAAGCAGGGGCGGTGGCCAAGCGGCTGCTTCAGGGGGCGCCAGAGTTTGAGGACCGCCTCTTCTGGGCCTCCACAAATGTGCCCATTCATTAGGGTTTAATAAATAATTTTTTTCCTCCTTTGCGGAGTTCCTTTTTTTTTGTGTTATTTTGTTTGAGGAGCACAGTTGGCGAGACTTTGACAAGCATCTTCCATACAGTCCACCCCCTTTACTCGACCAGCAGGGGTTGACGTTTACCAGCATCTGGCTTTGTGTGTCAAGTGGCGCTGCACAAACAACCGACTCGGGAGCTCGGGAAGGGCAAAGGATTAGCAGTGAGTTCCGGGATAATGTGCTAACCTCCGGGTGGATGGATGAATAAAATGTAGCTCATTGAGGTACAAAGTTTATAATCGGACATTTTAGGGCAAAGAATTTCGGTATGAGATGTATATTTGAGGTTTTGCATTTAGTGCATCTAGATTTGAATATTTATTTATCATTGTTTTATGATGAACACCAGTGCTTCAAAAATTATGCTCAAATGAACGGTGTGTGGTATAAGTATTTCAATGTGGTTTCTTAAGCTGTCTACCAAAAATTGCTCCGCTATGTTTTCGACTTTATTATGAGTTAAATTGTGTAAAGCAAAGTATCTTTTCTGTAATTATATGAATAATAAAAGCCGATATGGCCTACCACTTATTTTGTCATTATCTTGAATAATTATTTTAACAATTATGTAAAATGAAATTGTGCAACTCCAGTGACCACCATACAGCTGAGCCACCGTGGAACTCTTAGAAAATCCTCTGTCTTGTCCACATATTCCAGACCAATTTGTAGGCAAATTGTACATTTTTAGTTAAAAAGAGTGGCAAATAACTTTGACAAGGTCGAGTGTTTGCTGGCTTTGATTTTCCAATGCGTTTCGCACTGTTTTTTCTACGTATTTGTTGTGCGTTAATTGCTGTTTGAGTTTGCGTTTGGCTTTTGTTTTTGTTTTATTTTGTCTGTCCGAAATGACTGGTCCAAGTGTTAATTGCACATGTTGTCTGGTGGGTTTCCTTGGCAGGGCCTGTCTATCATCTAGTTCAAATATAGCTAATTATCGGTTTAATAGGCCAATGAATGGCCCAAAACCTTTGGCGGGACTACGTGACGGATGCGTGATGTTCGTGCAGAGAGCACACAAGCAAAACTTATCGCATGATAGAAAATCTCTGGCTCTTCGGGTTTTAAACTCTTCTGTGTGCTCACTCTCCCACAGCGGCTCTCTGCACCTCTCATTGCCATGTAAAAGTTGAATGAATTGAATAATATCGGACCTGAAGTTCGGGTTCAAGATTGTTTATTTCGGCAGCTGTCCATGGAGACGTGGGCCGGTTATTGAATGTTTTCGGTTTCATTGGCTAGACCGACCCGGCTTCAAGGTCGGCGAACAAGTTCTTCGTCTGATGCTCTTGCAGTTGGCATATTTTATTGGAATCTCTAGATTTTATTACGAAACTGCGGCTTGGTGTAGTGCTCCTCGACTGATGATGACCTTATTCCTTAGTGAATGTTCTCTTTCTATGTTCTGTTTATTACTGTTCGACTTACTTAATAAATCTTATTTTTATAACCATATAAATTAGCCTTACTGTTCGCTAATTTGTTTCTAAATTTTCCGTGTTTATCAATTAATATCTTACTGTTAACCATAGGCTTTAGGATATTTCTTTCCGCATATTTATTTTCTTTGGATTTATAATTACAGACCCGTGTTTATACATCATGCGTTTTGCCAACCGACTGCAGTTGGGTGCCAAAACGCACGAGGTTTCGATGACGGCTCTGAGGATTGTCCAGCGCATGAAAAAGGACTGCATGCACTCGGGACGACGACCCACTGGCCTTTGTGGAGCAGGTGAGTGAACCGTGAAATCGAAATGAATAGCCACGTCTGAGGGGGATTTTTTTCGACCTTAAGCTTTGCTGATTGCGGCCCGGATGCACGATTTTAGTCGCACCATGCTGGACGTGATAGGTGTGGTCAAGATACACGAGTCAACGCTCCGAAAGCGTCTTTCGGAGTTTGCTGAAACGCCCTCGGGAGGGCTAACCCTGGAGGAGTTCATGACCGTTGACTTGGAGCGCGAACAGGATCCGCCTTCCTTTAAGGCAGCACGCAAAAAGGATCGTGAGAGAATCAAAGATGTAAGTATTTGTGAAATGTGTTGCATTTACAAATCTAATTAAACAATCATTCAAGATGGGCGAGCATGAGCTAACAGAATTGCAAAAAGAAATTGATGCTCATCTGGAAAAAGATCTAGGCAAGTACTCAAACTCCGTTTACCGTCAGCTGACTAAGGGTAAGGGATTAAGTCCACTGAGCTCTCCAAGCACGCCCAATAGCAGCTCGGAAAAGGATATTGAACTGGAGGAGTCCAGGCAGTTCATTGAACAATCTAATGCAGAGGTAATCAAGGAATTGATAGCCAAGAACGAGGACGTGAAGAAGTCAGAACCGGGTGGTTTGGTGGCTGGGATTGAAGGCCTGCGGCCGGATATCGAGGCTATTTGCAGGGTGACCCAGAGCGATCTGGAGGACGTGGAAAAGGCTAAGCAGCCGCAAGAACAAGAACTCATCACCGACGATCTGAACGACGACGAACTGGATCAGTACGTTCTGACAGAGGAGGAGTCGGTGGCAAAGTTGGAAATGTGGAAGAACCTCAATGCCGAGTATCTGCAAGAGCAGAAGGAACGCGACGAGCGGCTGGCCAAGGAACGCGAGGAGGGAAAGCCGGAGCGGAAGAAGCGAAAGCCACGCAAGAAAGTCATTGGTCCCTCCTCCACCGCCGGCGAGGCCATTGAAAAGATGCTGCAGGAGAAGAAGATCTCCAGTAAGATCAACTACGAGATTCTCAAGACCCTGACTGACGGCATGGGCGGGCTGACGGATGACTCTCCCACAACTAGTGCCGATACCAAACCGAGCACTCTGGAAGAGCTGAAGCATCAGCCGGTTATAGTGGAAGAAGGTCCTGTTGCTTCCAAGAGTAGGGGCAATAGGGCAGCCTACGATCTGCCCGGACCCAGTAGGAAACGTCCCAAACTTGAAGTGGGTCTGCCAGTCAGCAAAGCTGCTGATGTGGAGCAGGCGGAGACCAAGCCAGCAGTTGTGGTGGAAGCAGGTGGGTCAAATCAAGTAAAGAACACATGTTGCCAGCAAGTTAATCTGTTCATTACATCTCCAGATGACCTGGACGAAGATGCTGATGATCCTGACGTCGAACCCGAGGCAGAACCGGAGGCCACTCTTCAGGACATGCTCAACACGGGCGGAGACGACGATGAGTTCGGCTACGGTTTTGACGAGGAGGAGGAATACTAGGCATAAGCTCGCATTTAGCGTTTAAAGCATTTTAGTATATATATACACTCAGACTTTATAGTACCCGACCCACTCGTAATACAATTAAACTAAGCATTAAGGGCCGTGCACTTGTTGCCGTCGCGCTATTTCCTGGGCTCCTTAGCCGTGGAGGCCATTAAATCATGGCCTCCTCCTTGCAGCCATTTACATGTTTAAGCCATGTCGGCGCGGGCAGGCGCTGAGCCGGTGCTCCCGAACACTCTGGCTGGTACTCGTAGCTAGCTTCTAATTGTTGGCGCTACCGTGGCGCGCCTCCAAGTGCTGCAAATAAATATTTCACTCTTAATCATGTTTTGCACTCTGTTTTGCTTGCCTTTCTCCGTCGCTGCAGGCGGCCAGTTCAGTTCTGTTCAGTTCGGCTCAGTTGTTGGCCCCGCCAGGAACTTGGCCCGGCTCCACGGCCAACGCGTTGAGTGGCAAGTGCCCGGCAATGAGCTGTTGAGTCTGCCGGGCACTTGTCTCTACGATTTTATAGTTATTATGTTGTAATTAGTGTTAATTTACTTGCCTACGGTTCAGCAAGTCAGCATCAGTGCTCCCATAAAATATAGCATAGTTCGGGGCGGTTTCTTGGAGCTCATCTACGAGCTGCCAATTGTGACCGTTTTGCGTTCTGAACAAATTAGAAAACTGTATTGTCTCTGTCTTAGATTAAGTACATGACTAGCCGTATAATATAAATTATACTGCATGTAAAGTAACCTAAAAACTCTTAATTACATATATATTACCTTTGGCATTTTATATATATAAATAAATAATAATATATAAATATTCTGAACCCTACTTTACTTCTCTTCCTTCAATACAAAGTTATACTCAAAGGAAAAACCGGCAATTATCGACTCCATTTTAATAAGCATAGTTAACTTTCGCTTTAAACTTTTTCCCCATTCCAACTAATGTTTCTGCAACTTTTCTGCTTCTAGAACATGTAATTCATTTCACTTTTCAACAAATTTATGCCGGAAGTAAAGTTGGGAACAGCCAGCTTTCCCAGCTTTCAAATGGCTGCCGAAGCTGGCTGAAGTTAACTGCACTTAATGCCCGTTCGCTAATTTGCATAAGCCCACAGCCGGCCCAAAGGATAATTATTAATAAAATGCACACGAACCGCTCGAGAGTCGAGTCCTGATGGGGCGTGGTCCTGGCCATTTCCCGGAACAGGCTTAGCCGACCAAGTTGCAACGATAATGTGAAATGTATGCACATGTAAATCCCAGAGCAAATGTGACAGTAAAATGGCAATTAGTAGACATCTTGACTTGGCCAGCCACTTGGAAGTTTCCTGGTCAGTGCGACTAATTTATGCGCACCCAGCTGGGAACAGCCAGTTGTGCCAGACAGGGGGGTCGTCCTTACCCGATTGCCTTCTGATGTGGATAATCGCCCGATTAAGCACATTAATCCCTGATGATATCATTTTTATGCTATTACGCGCACTTTCTTCTGATTTATATATACTCATATGCAAATGTTATTATATATTTCATTTACTAAAAGGTAAAAAAAAGGTGAGAAATTTATGTATATAAAATATTCTGCATATTTCTTGTAGTCTTGTCTTCGTTTAGTCAAAAATGCGGTTTGCAACAATTTGACTCTCAACGTTGCGTCGACTGTCACTTGCGGCGTATTAATTAATTAAAAAAGTTCTTTGCGGCTAGGATTCAATATAAAATATATGGCATATATTGAACTCATGCTGGCCATATATTTTAATGCAGTTTAATTAAAAATGTGCCAAGCTGAGGTTATTTCACAGTTCTGGCGGATTTTGTTGGCTGCTCTTTTTTATCTGTTGATTTACTTTTTTTCCGCCGCCGTCGCTCGCCTTCGTTCTCAATAAAAATTTTATCATTTACACTTTATTTGCGGATTTGGCTGCTTTATTATTAAATACAGCCGCCACAGGCTGCCATGTTCGGTGGACTTCTGGCGACGCTGGAGACCATTTTGAAAAGTATTTAATAAGTGGAAACAAATAAAGCGGCAGAGGCAAATACCGAAAATGCGAAAATAATGCGTTTAATTAAAATAAGTTGTGTGTGGGTGCCTGTTGAATACGCTGGTCAGGCGGAGAAGGGGTCGCACATCCATGTATAAATGAGTAAATGAGTGAGCAAAGCGTTTAATACGCTTAAAGTGCGCTGCATTAAGTATACGCAGTGGATGACCCGCGCAGGCAGGACTAATTTCTGGCACGCCCATTATTTAAATGTTCATTAAGCAGTGGAAACCTGATTAATTAGGTCCAACTGGCCCGCAAATTAGTTGCATTAAGTGCAGTTTTACTGTACAAGTAGGCGACCATTTAAAGCTACCCTTCGATTTTGCAATTGATTCGTGATTTAATATTATGTGGGGCAGCTAATTTATGCGCTAATTATGTTGTGTTTTGGCTGTCGAGTGTTATTTCGGCCCGATGAATAATTAAAACGCGTTTTCTCTGCGTGCCCATTAATTAAGCCGCTAAATGCTTTGTTTGGTAATTTGTTTTGGTCTATTAAAGTGGGTTAGTACATCGGTTTCAATGGACAAAATTATACTTTTAATAGCTTTGAATTTTAGCTCCTCTGCTACTTTTTTGGTTTCCAAAGTACCAATTTTTGTAAATCAACAATCCACAAAATAAAGAATTGCTTAACATGTTTAGGCACTTGAATTATGCCAAGCTTCCATTCTGAGTATTAATGAAACACTTATCTTGTGACACTATTGTGTCACTGTATATTAAATTTTCTTGATTAAAATCAGCATAGGCCTGTGCGAATCTAGCTTAAACAAAGCAGTAAGTTAGTCAATGGCGCATTCGACCACAATTTGTGTTGGCAATGGCAACGGCCTGCCCAATCAGCGGATCGCTGGCGATGTTTGGCCAATGTTTTGGCCGCAAGATGCCGAAGGGAAGGGGTGCCAGGCTGGCCAACTTTCGGTGGCTGCTGATTATGGCCGCCGCACATTAGCAGCAGCAGGTGAGTGCCACAGCGCAAGTTGCAGTCATCTGCGGAAGCACGCCCCAATGGTCACACATCCTTGCACGATGCAGTGGCAGTTAACAGACAATTTCCAATCGTCCTGGCCCAAACACACAAACACACACACTCCCATAAACCACGCACATTTGGGCCAGCATGCAAAAATGCAATAATAAAGTAAATAAACGCTTGACAGTCCCCATTAAGCTGCAATATAAAAACACAGCACGCAGTTACAGGATGTACTTCATAAAATACATAAAAGTGAGATAGAAGTTTTTAAATCTTAATACATTTCGGGATTAGCTAATTCAAAAATCTATGTTTTTTGGGTGTGGACAAAAAGTGTGCACTATTAAGCTATTGCGTTGGAGCGTCATAGTGGATTTTTACTGTACGTATGCATCTATGGCCGGCAGCGCATTGAACATAAAGTGCCTGGCAAACTAGGCAAGGCTGTGATTGCAAAACACAAGTGCAATTACCTGGCCTGCAGGCTCCGCATATACACAAACACTCAGGCGGATAACTGCCATTACGAGCACATCTACATATGCAACTGAAGTCAGCCAACTAGTAGTCTTGGCCATGTGACATTTTATTGTATAAACGAATTCAACCGAATTTGAGGAACTTTAAACAACTTGAGAGCATAATTGGTTGGTGCATTGTAAACGCCTTTAAAGGTGGTTTCTTTGTTTTAGATACGTGCAATCACCTACTATTTTGACCGCAACTGTAAGCATGCATGCATGAATATACATACATATACATACATATGCACGCTGGCTTGGCGCTGCAAAGTAGGCAACGATAATGTCATAAATTCAATGAATAAACATAAACGGAAAAAGCAGATATACACACACAAACACACATGCACGGACGGGCGCTCACACACAGCACACATAAACAGCAGCTGCGTGAGTTGGTTGTTTGCCGCGAAATAGGCAGCACAACAACAATGGTAGCAACATCGCAACATGAACATCAACGGTGGCAAAATATGTATTAGCCCCCGAAGTTTACTAACAAAATTAATTATGCGAATTAAGCGCAGTAAAAGCACTTTAAGCAATCCCCCCACCGCCCCTTCATAACTTCGCAGCTCTCGACCACCGTCGACCAAAACACCCCCCTACCCCCCCATCATCATCAACACCGCAGCAGCACCTCGCCCAGCAAAAGGCCCCACCAACCCCTCACCAGATGCCATCGGCACATAATATGTGCCTCATTCTGTGCCGTGTCATGGAACTACACTGTTACAATCTGATAGTTTTACAGGATTATGTAAATAGTTTTACTAAGTAATGTACTTATTAATAAAGTATTTCAATATTGTGCATTTTGAAGAGCTGATAGCTTAATGATTACGCTTGAATCTCCTTGATATTTGTTGATTGTTCTCAGTGCAGGGATAAGGACACCGGCAATGGGGATGCTGAGAGGCCAGGACCTGGAGCCCTGGTATTGTTCAATTTATGCGTGTTTGTGTGCGTGCTCCACTCAGGAGTTATTCTTGCCGCCACCGAGTCCTCCCATCGCACCACACCATCCCACCCGCTCGCTCGACTTTTCGCCAGTTAGCAGTTTGTGGGCGCCCAAGTAGGCCAAGCACCCGGACCTGGCCAAGTGCAAGCCCCAACAGTCAACAGCCAACAACATCGGCTACAAGCGACGGCAGCAGCCTGGAAGTTGTTTATTTAAGTGTGAAATTTAAGGGCAACACTGCGTAATGTGTAAGGACCCAGCATATTTAGCATTATGGCTGGGGCAGATAAGCGACGTCGACTTTAATAACCTCGGGCAGCGTATGGCGTAACTGAGCAGCCGTAATCGTAATTTGACCTGCTAATAGATAATAAAACCAAATCTCGTCGAGCAAACATCAGCCGGGAAATCATGGGGCACAAAAAAACCGAAGAAAATGTGGAGTGCACTACAAGCGGATTTTTGGCGCCGCCATTGACCGAACGAAATAAATAAAACAATTTGTCGCCGATTTTTGGGGTCAGGCAGACGCCAAGCCAAATTAGCTAAAAGTTTGGACAGCCACTTAGTTAATTGTCGCTGCGATTCAAATTAAATACATATAAGTGCATGCATTCAACTCATAAATTGTGTCTAAAAAAAAAAAACAATGGAAGTTTACACCACCCTTTTGGCGATGTAATGTTCAATTAGTTTTATTACCGAGGGTGCACTTTGGATAAAAAACAATAGATATTTGTGTGTAGAACATTCCACTTGAAAACAATTGCAATTTATTTGCATGCTATTTCGTAACCTAATTATGCAATTACTTGCTATTTTAATTGATTAATTAGCTCAAGACTTGTTTCATATTTTGGTTATGCAATTTGGGTTAATTTAACCTAATTACACTGCACATTTTCTATTCAATATAATTTAAACAGATTAGGGACTAAACTAAATATTTTCATTATACTGATTATTAAACGAGTTAACTAACCACTTGTAATAAGTACGCAGACTCGCAAACGCAGATATCAATTGCTATTCTGAATACTATGAGTTTTAAACTCTTCAAGCTGAAAGTTTTTAAAAAATGGTTTTAAAATTATAAGTTATATTCATGAAAGACTTAAAAAAATCATTAATCTGCTTAAATCAGCTTACGAAAGGAAAGCTTACATGTAGCGCTGGGTAAAATACAGCCAGTATCTACTATTAAGGTAAATTTGCTTTTTGTTCGCTCCAAAATGAACATCCAGTCAATTAGGCTTCAAATAAAAGTGAATAGAATTGGCCCAATTCAATAAATGTATTTTTGCATGTGGAATTCAGTTTTCCCAATTTAAATTCAAATCCATTTAGATATACGCTAAAAAAGCCAAAATATGGAAAACAATGGAATCGTTAATGGTAAATTTAATTATAGCACTCTGAATTAAAGTTTTTTGTTAAATATGATTGTGAGATTGTTTCGGTTTTGCTATTAAAGGTTTGTCGATTTTGTGTGGTGTCGATGAACACTATAAATCAACTGTCAATCAGGGAATGCTAAATAAATGGAAACACAACTAAACTTGAATAAACTTCTATTCGCAAACTTTAGTCTAGCACCCTCGAATCCAAGAAAAGCATGAGAAAAACTTCATACTGAAGTTGAGCCAACTGCCAGGCCATGACAGACAGATCCTGGCCATATCCTTGCCCAGCCAAACTGCCCCGCTCCCCCCCCCCCCCCAAAAAAGGATGCCATCAGAATGGACGCTAATTAGCGTGCAAAGTTAAATAAAAATCAGCGAAAATTCTGCTTTCAATGCAGCATGGCATATGGTAAGATAATTAATTAATACTCACTCGCCTGATTGGTGAAAAACGATAGTCGGGGCCGAGGCAATTAGCCAAGTTCTGGGCCCAGGCCAAAGGCAAACAATGATGAACCCTTGCCGCTGCTGTCTCATTTCCTTCGCTGTTGGCCTCTCTGTCTCTGTCTCCCGTTCTCGCCCTTTCTCTTTCTCTCGCTCGCTTGTCAAAGTGGTTGTGGGTGGTGGCATCATATTTTTATTCACTTCACTGAAGAAAAGTGCATTGTGCAAAAGTGAAAATATAAACATATACACTCTTTTGAAATCAAACTATTTTTTAGATAATGAACTTATTATATCAGGTACTTCAATACTATTTCAGTAATCTAATTTGCTTAAACTTTCAACGTTATAGAGATAGATTAATTCTCGGAACCCAAGGCTCGGAATTTTCCAGCAGTGCTGTTTTCCGCTTTATATGTGAAACGTTTTTACATTTGGTTTTTTATTGCTCTGCTGCCTTTTGCCTTTGCACTGTGCTCCCCCGTTTTTGTAGTCATGTTGTTGTTTTTCCGCTGGCTTGCTACTGAGCTTGTTTCTTGGAAAATAATGACTGCACATTAAGTGTCTGCACACACACACATGCTGGGAGGACAAGGCAAGTAAAATGTCAACAAATGACAACAGAAATATGATGCAAATGGCTCATGTAAGTGGTTCTTGCCGCCAACATTTATAAAACAGGACAACTTACAATGCAACAACAGCAAAGCGGCTAGAAGCGAAAGGAAGCGGCTAGGAGAAAGTGGGAGTTCGTTGAGTGAAGGGGCGTGGCGGCGTCTGTCCGCTGTAAACATTCTCCATTCTACTTGGCAATTTTTCATTTCCCATTTCACTTCGCTATTCAAGTATAATTCGCAGTGCTTAGAAGGGCAAGAGGCGGCGTTTGTTTAATGCTGAAATTAGCTTTTATTCGAGCATCGCGCATACGCCGCGTTGGCCGGAGTCGTTGCCATTGAAATGTTTCAAGAATACCCTCGACTGCAATTAAAAGCGCATTTAATAGAAATTGTTTAAGTGCAATCGCATGCCAAGGGTATCCCAAGAGAAAATAAGTATAGAAAAGTGGATGGGGATTTTGACAGGTGCAATTATTATCTTACCCATAGAGTCTCAAAACTGTTTCATTTTACACAATATACTCTATAGAAAACTATAAAATATATAATCAATTTAAAGGATATATAAGTGCGATATGAATGATATGAACTACTCACATATTTTCTTAGCATTTTATAGGACGTGGAATACATTATATATGCGTACCATTTCTGGAATCTGGGGCTAAATTGGTATCACTTCAATTAAGACCCAGAGCATATGGGGAATGCTATTGCTTTCTCGGACTATGTGGCTAATCAGCGTTATGTGCGTTAAGTCAACAGCCGCATCAACATTATCATCATTATTTGTACAAAATGAAACTGGCCAAAGCCGTAGCCAAATCGAAAGCCAAAGCCAAAGCCGCACACTCACACAATTTGGCAATTTGTGGCGAACAGCGGTCAACAAAAAGCAGTTCGGGCCAAGAACCATCCAGGATGGCAGGCCAGGACCACACTGACATTCGGTCAGTCTGTCAGTCAGTCAGGCAGGCAGCCAGTTGGTTGAATTTGGATGGTGCTCGTTTTGGTGATGGTTCCGTTCCTGGCCACTCGACTACATTGATATTCCACGCTCGATGCGCGCCGCTGTTGCCATTGGTCATTGAGGCTCACTCATCCTTCGTCTCCACTCCTGGCCACTAACGATAGATGTCCTTAAGCCAGCACACACTCGCACATATTGCTATAAAAAAATATTTATCTATATGGCGATATACGGCCGGACTGCACGGCCATGGCTATGGCTATGGCTATCCGGCGATCCGGGTATCTGGGCAACTTTGTCCAAAAAATGTTGCCGGGGCCGAGCTGCGATGCTTTGTTAACTTTTTCAGTTTAATGAAATCAATTCACAAGTCACGTTGTTGCTGGACAATAAATACATCAGAGTCCATTTAATAAAATCATGATGTGCACTTTGGGATGATACCAGCTCGCCGCACATATATCAACTTTGGGTGGCCATATCGTATCGATTCGTATTCGTATTCGTGTATTGCAAATAACTTTCGGCTCTCATTGGAATGCCGCATATGACATCCCCTGTCCCCCGCAGTTCCTGTTCCTCAATTGCTCGATAAGTGCGCGGCAGTGCTAAAACTTAAATCAAAATCCACATTGAGCCACTGCAGCGTTAGCCTCCGACTCCCCGGCAATTTGTTGCGGATTCTGGCTTGGTTTTCGGTGGTTCATTATATTGATCTGTGACTTGGCTGTTTGCTTTACGTCTTTCGCACAATCATTTTTATTTGAGTGCCCCGAGAACGGCGAACAGAGTTTTTGGTGATTGGGTGGTTGGGGGGCATGGAACTGTTTTATGAGTGCATCGTTCTGGGAAAGGTACTTAATATTGGATATGAGAAACTGCCAGCCATTTTCACTTGCATAATTAATAGTAAATTGGGATTAATATTTCGGAAATTCATTAGCTTGGCAAATTCAAAACATTCTCATTATAAAAATAACGAAATTAAGGCGCTAAAATAGTATGGAACAACTATAAGATGATTCTCACGTTTTTTTGTGGTATGTAATTATAATGCATTAACTTTTCGCACTAAAAGTGCATATGCGAATCTTGATTGCCTTTATATTACTATCTATACGGTTATCAAAAACCAGCTTTTGTTCTGTTACCACTATTTTTTACTGTTTTTATACCTAATCTGCTTCTGCGCACTTCAACAGAAACAGCTGTTAATTTCAAAAGTCTGCTCCCACTATTATCCTCAGACGATGAAGGACCTTTCCCTCGCCCAGATAACTGTTCTACGCTCAGCTGATTCCGAGATTCTCTTCACAGACATAATTCTCTTAACCATGACCATAGGTAACTCAGAAAGGCTTGCACCGAACACGGCGAATTCCAGGGACATTCTCTCTTAGCCGATTCAAAATCACGGCCCAGTGTTATACAATCCGTCCGGAAACGAGAGTCGGAGACCACGAATGCCCACGAATGGAGGCGAGGACGTCGTTCGGGTGACGAAATATGCCGACTCCGATTTCTGGGTGCGTGTACACAGCCTCCGTGCATATCTGATGGCCAGCGAGCAAATCAGTCAGATGCGTGGCGAACGTTGAATTTAACGGTCGGTTTGGCAGTGAAAGTGGAAAGTGGAAGCCATCGCCGTGCTCCACGAGCCTGGCCAGCGAATTGTTTGGTGCGGAAAATAAAAACAAAAATCATAAAAAATAAGAAAAAAATACAAAAACACCCAAGGAAATATGAGAGTGAATGTTAGCCCCATAGAGGAAATACATTAAAGTGCAAAGCTCGCTGATATAATCAAGTTCAAACAATTCGAAGGAAAAGTGCTTAGGTTGAAAAGTGTTCAAACATTGCGTCAGTTAAACTCGAAAAATAAAATCAAGTGATACCACCACGCTTGGAGTTGGAGTCTGCGAATTTGCTGGTAAATTATTCAAGCAAGTTTAATTTTTCGGGGGCATAGGAGTCTTAGATCCTGTGCCGTCATAAAGTTATACAAATTATTGCCATCCTGACTGCCATTTGGTTGGCTTTAAACTTTCGGTTCACGCAGCGTTCGCATTAAATTTCTTATTTTGTTGTTTTTCTGCCTTTTATTTCTTTTCCGCTATTCGCGTGGCACATGCGGCGTATACGCAATGTATCTCCTTCTATTTTATTTGTGTGTATGCGTGAGCTTGTGTATTTGTGTGTGTGTGTATGTGTATAACCTACATTTTTGTGGTCCTCGTTGTTTTTCCACTGACAGACTGACAGTCAGACAATACCAAAAACAGGATCTTGAGTTGGGACCCCGTAACCGTGACTTGCCAGCTGAAAGTTAATTTTATGGATTTACGGCTTTTGTTTGCTCCTTCTAAATACTGACTGATCCACAAGTTGGCGATGCTCTATATCTATATATTAATTTTTTGTAATATGACCGAATAGTTTGTCCGAAAACTTCGTCTCCGTTTGGCGCAGTCCAGCGTTTGTCTTCATCAACTTGGGCTAACTTCTACCAAGTGATTGTTGATTTTGTTTGATTTGCTGTTTTTGTTTTGGTTGTAGCTGTTGGCTTTATTTGATTTTAGTACTTTGGCAGAGTCAACATTCGTTAGCAAAAATTTCGCTCACGTTCCATTCGAGCGAGCTCTCGATTTCATGAGTTTTGGATGCTGCTGGTCCGTGTTTGCTTCTCTGTTCCGCCGCTTAGCCATCACTTCTCTATATCGGAGTACATATATATTCCTATTCCTATTTCAATTTCTGTTCTTTTTTTTTTTGTCTCCAAGTGTCTCTGGATGTTTTTCCCCCTAGTTTGTTTTTTGTTTCTACCGTCACATGCACTGTGCACAGTCAGTGCGAAGTAGACAAATAAATACGAGTACATATAAATCGGGCGCATATATGCGCATTGGTCCGATGTACTTGCTGTGGCGAGTGGAGCTTAGCAGGGCTGTCCTTAAGATTATTTATGCGGTGATTAGCCGCTCTGAATTATTGCTGAAATTATCAAGTGTGCTATAAAATTTCACTGCCATTTATTTGCGCAACTTTTGGCGGGGCTCACGTACTACCAACCAAACGCCCGCCCGATCCCATCCCATTCGATCCGATCCGCCCCATCTCCGTTCACCATTTGCTCCACTTCAGTACGCTTCAAGCGGCGTCGTCTCATGTGTATCGTTGGCTCGTATTCTGCATCGGTTTGGGTTTGGGCTTGGGTTGGATTCCTGGTTCAGATTCGGGTGCTCGGGTGCGTGCGAGGGAGTGTAACAAATTGCCAGAGTTTGATTTTTAAGTGTGAAATATCGCACAACGAAATTGGATTAATTACACTGGGGCCGGTTAGATTGCGTTCGCTTTTAAAGCCAAAACCGTTGGCAAAAAATCATTTCAGATACAAAAATGGAACGCAAGGAAAAGGATTTTAAATGGAATAATCAGAAACTCCCCACCATGAATAAAAAATAGATATATTAATCCTATATACTGATGCAACACTGTGTGCTATAATTAAGTTTAATCAAGTTTAAAGAAACAAGCACTTTTAATTAAAACATCTAGAAAGGTGTTTGCAGAAGTACAACTTATTTATGAGTGGGCTCCAGAACTAATCGTTCATCTCTTGTTCAACATCCAGCTGTGGGCCACTGCTGATTATTCACTTATCTATATTGTTTATGAAGATACCATTTCCCCTGGCGCTGGAGATGAGGGTCCAAAAACTAAACATAAACGGCTTGTAGAGCCAAATAAGGATTATCCTGCCGGGCCGAGGGAAATGAGATTTTACAGGAGCCGCTGGCCCCGCCCACTTTCAACAGCGCCCACTTAGCTGGCAACTAATTGCCTAAGCCCCAACCTGAATCCAAATGAGATGATAAAGCTGGATCTGCGGCCAGTCCGAAGTCTGAGCTCTACTGAGATTAATTACATTTAAATAAACAGGAATGGCTGCAAACATGGCCAAGACCGCAACAGTTACATGAACAATTCAACCGAACAGACAACAATAGACAGTCGACAACTCACTCAACTCCACTCGTCCGGATTCAATTGAATCACTTCCATTGGGCTACTTTAAGCTGATTACATGCAGAGTTTGGCTTGAGATATACATTTTACATAGACTAAATCATTAGCTTTTGTTTTTGCAAAACCAGCAAATTTCACCTACCAGGAAAACGTTGTACATTTGATAAGGGTATCGATGGTGAGAAAATCTACAGTGCTGTTTGAAATATTAGTGGTAAAAGAATTAGTAGCAAAGGATTAGAAGTTAAGGGAAAAAGAATCCTTATCTCAATCTGAATTAAAATTTGGCAGTATTTCCAAGTTTGATTAAGCAAAAATAAAAAGATTCGTGCCTATTATAGCTCTTGACCAACTATAACTCGGGTTTTGGACGCAGCTGTACATGTTATATTTTTGGGTGAATGAAAGTCAAAGCCGAGTTTAATGCCGGACTTAGTGATAGCAATAGCCCTTTGCATATGGCAAATGCCCAATGATTTATGACTGGAACGGGTCGACGCAGTCAGCAGACTTTGTCCCGCTCACAATTGGTGGGGAAAAGCGTGAAAAACTGTCGGCCACATGGAAAATCTCGGTGTGAGTGGGGTAATGTGGGCAGAGCGGCAGAGTAAATTCAATTTTACGTTTCACAACTCAGCATGATTTCTATCAAGCCGGGGGAATCCCCTTTTCCACATTGTGTACCGCAAACTGATTGCTTTCGGTGGTCCCTCGACTGTCGGTGTGTATGTGTGTGTGTGTGTATGTGTGCCTGCGTTTGGGCGACTCTATGTTTGTGTGTGTGTGTAGCCCCAAAAGCGGGCTACATAAAAAAATCACTAAAAACTTGTAAAAGCATCAAAGCGCACTTTCTGAGCTCTCTGCTCGAAAAAGTTGCGCTTGTTCGGCCCATTGTTGTTGTATCCTTAGTGTTTCCTTTACTGCTTATGTTGTTGTTGTTGTTGCTGCTGTCGGCGGAAAGTTGAAAACTTTTCAAGTGAGTTTTGAGGGCGGTTTTTGGGGCTAGCTATTGGCAAAATTGCTTTCTGATAGCTTGGCTGGTGTATTTATGCAGTTTTAATGAGAGCTCCTTGCGAAGAGGTTGTTGTTAATACAGGAAATTAATAAGTTAAGTAGCCATTAGGTGGCTGAGTGCAAAGTTCGATGGCTAAGAGCTGAGATTATGAGCGCTGTGAAGTGCTCGTGAAAAATTATTCATATTCTTATCAACCATTAATACATACTTACCAATTGTTATTTTCGGATTACCTTTCATAAATAAAAACCAACTTGTTTAAATTTCACAATGAATGCGTTTTAGATATTCATGTTGCAAACAAATTTGTACATTTGAATCCTTAGGCATATCCCATTTCAATCCGAATTATTACCTTATTTTCCCAGTGAAGTCTGATATGAAACACGAGTCTGTCCTTTCCCAGAATATTGTTGGTGGGTTTATTTTATTTTTGCGACTGCTGCTTAAGCCGCGTTTTATTTTCACTTGAGGCAAGTGTAGTCATCTGTGAAAATATTGGCAAAACTCAAACAGCGCCAGCATTTGACATAAATCCTTATTATCCCTTTGTGCACAAATTGACATTGCACTTGTAAGGCGATTGCCGAGACTCTGCTTGACATCCCCTTTTTGCTTCCCCTTCTCCCTTTTCCAAAGCCCCCGGATGCCTTTCAACTTTTATCTGTGGCTTTGTTTTCACTGCCAATGCAGTGGGCGTGGCATTAGCAGCATCTGACAACTGCAGGATGCCCTGGCTGTCCTGAAAGCAGCCTCGTCCTTGACAAGTCTTCGCACTTAATTGAGCTTGACACACCGCTGCAGAGAGGAAAATTTAGGAAACATGACTACATATCCGTATATTTTATGTGGAAATAAGGGACAAATCAAACAAAATTGGGATGGATTATCAGTGAGTCCAGATGTTCGCTTTCAGTATAGTATAATTTTATCTCAGTTATGCCTTCCTTAACAGGACTGTTTAGGACACGTTGTCTGATATACCTTAAAGTTTATTTATCAAAAAATTAGTACTTAAAAGTTTATCGTTTAATATGCACAGTGTATCATAACCATTTTCCAGCCCATTCCGACCGGTGTACCCTTCTCGCATAAAGTGCACGAAATTAAAATTCATAATGTTGACTTTAATGGGGCTAATGCTGAAATATCAAAGCTGCTGGCTTAGGTGGCAGCCAGCACATCTCATAGATTAGCCAGGCTGCCATGTAAGAGGAGCCAAGAAAATCCTGGCCAAAAGGCGTCTTCCTCCTGTCAGCCTGCCTGGCATTTTATTATGCGACACGCAGCCCAACCACCTTAGCCGAAAAAGCAATGGAGCAGAGGCGCCCGCCCAACTTTGACGTTATTAAATTATGCGGAGATTTGCGCACTTTTTTTTTTTGGATTTTTCGAAAGCCTCTTGACGTTCTTAATGATGAGGCAGCTAGTCGCCCGCCGACTAGGCTGAAATTAAATTATTTTATTGCCGGAAATTCATTAAATCATGCCTTTATGCAATTTCCAGACTACTTTGCTGGCATACCAAAGTGGGGAATCTGTCAATTTATCTGCCTTCTGGGCAGATGGACAGCCTGTCGGCATTTTCGTTGGGAGCCACGCCATATCCCATTCGGAAACGCCATTGATTAGGACGTGCCGTTGTTAACATTTCTATTATGCTTGTTATAACGCCGGGCTTATTGTTTACCCGGCCGCGGAAAATCGATTGAGTTGTGATCTATTTCCAGACACATGCTCAAAGCCCAAAATCCCTAGCAACGCGACGAGACAATGCAAATCTGACACCGCCAGCGGAGTGGAATTTTATTTATGTTTTCACTGGTCGGCTGGAAAACGGAACGGAATCTAAGCCAAGGGCTTAGTCACGGCAAAACCGAAAAACCAAAACAATCATCAAAATAGAATCATAAAAACAGTTAGCAACGATCATAAATTTTGCACAAAGACATAAAAACTGTGCCACGTGGGGTGCTACATAAAAGCACCGCACACCTACCTATACAAGTGTACAAGTGGATATGTTTGGCAGATGTATGGTCTCGACATTTGCTGGCCGAATAATCCCTGCAAATCAGCAGTTTCCCCAGTTTTTGGGACACATACATTTCATCTAATAAATCTCGGAACAATAAAAGAAAAATTTACATTTTTATACGAGTGACGGCGACCAAAAGAAATCGTTAGTCAATTCAATTTAATATGCGATCCAATCGGGCATACCTTGCGTATGCGCAATGTCCATGAAATTGCATTGCTCTAATATGAAATACGTATATAATTTCATCTGTCTGTCCATGGAAAAAAAGTCATTAATCGACTTTAGTCACTTATTTATGAGTACTATTATAGATGGGCATCGCTCTTAAAGTTTGCTTTAAAACAGCGTGTCTAATAAATCATGGAAAAATAGAACTAAATAAAACCTTATCTCTGTGAAAGGCAGTCGTACCACCCACTAATTCGCGTAATTTGCCAAGATACCACTCCCCGCACATTAACTGAATAAAATATAAAAAAATGGCGTTAATTTTTTAGCATGTTGCATGGCTAAAGCAATTTGTCCAGTGGCTCCCTTTTCTTACACACTGTAAAAAAAAGTTCCAAGAAAATATGGTGCGTAAATAACGTGCGTCAGATAAATTTCAGGATTTTGCAAGGTTACTTTTCTGTATTAGACTTATAAAGTGTAAATATTATTCATGCATGAGCCTTATATCAACATTTTTTTTTCCGTGCACCCAAACGACTCCCCGATGATTTGGCCAGCAACTTTTTTAAGTACTTGACATGAAAATTGCGGAACAAAACTCAAGCCAGACCCATCTGTAAAATTAGACGCACGCCAAAGCTCGTTCTCCACTGCATAGAGCCCACGCCGAATTTCCAATTTCGGATACCAAAAACCCAGTACCCCAAAATCCCCCCCCGATGTTTGATGCTGCACTGATGTTTATCATAACCGCCTCTACAACAACCACAATGACAGAGACCACAGCAACAATATGGTTGGCCATTGCCGCACCCGGCCAAATAATTTGCTGGCAGGCGTAGCTAATGACCAACTCGTGTAAGTGCGATGGATGGATGGATGGGTGGATGGATGGATGGATGGACGGTCGGTGGTCGGTGGGTTGGCTGGTTGCTCGGTTGTTGGGCTAGAGGATGAAAAATCAGGACGCAGTAGCCGCCGAAAAAAAAAAACATGCCCCACACAGCTCGGAAACAACAGCAACAATCACAAGTTTTGTTACAAGCAAAATGATGGCATGAATTCATCATGGGAGCGCTGGGAGGAGGGAGCCACCAACTCGGACTCTGCCAGTGCCACTGTCCCCAATCCTTGTTTTCCACTACCCCACTAACAACCCGCCAATGTTTTTGTTTGGGGGAAATTTAAAATGAGTGCACTGAAGAAAAACATCTGAAGAATGTTACCATCCCAACGGAAGTATTTAAACTTAACCAATTTGTAATATCTCTCTTTGAGTTTGCTTCAAACTTCAAGCTTCGGCGATCCTTACTTACCTAGAAAAATAAGCATTTGGCGTCCTAAGGGTGTCCATACCACGAATCTTGATTAAAACCGACTTTGTTGATCTTAGACTGTTGATTTAGTGTCTGTTTCTTTTACATTTTTTTTTTGCCGTGCAAGGACACAAAGTCTTGCTCGCTCTAGGGGGATAAACAGGAAAGGACGAGGAGCGACATCGTTCGCTAATTTTATGCTCTTTTGTGATTTTTGTGCCGGACACACCCTGTGGGCATGTTTAGTGTCCTTTCACTTTCCAAGTAAATGCAAACTTTGCGCGCTTTTGTCATTAGCGTTGATAGCTGTAACGTGAACAGGAAGTCGGGCAGATACCGAGTGGGTGGTTGGGGTTGGCAGGAGATAGCTCCTTGCCGGCTGCCTTTTTGGCCGCTTTTCACGTGTTGTTGGCCCTATTTGTAGACGGCGCTGTTGTTGTCGTCATTTGGTTTGCGGTCCCCAACAGTTTGGTTACTTTTAATGAGCGGGGCGTGGCACATAGCCTGAAACACTGGTGCTAGTGGGCGGTGGGCGGTGGGCGGATGTCAGTGGGCGGTGGGTGCGTGGGAGTAGGTGGGGTGCTCTCATTAAGTTGCGGTCGTACAGTTTTATTTCACTCCTCGCTAATGAAAGTGAATTATTAAATGAAAGCCAAGCAGTTGAATGGCGGCAGTTGATTCTTTCGCCGAGTGTTGAACTTGTGACCCATCTATCTACTAGTCGTTGTCAGTACTTGAAAAAGACCCCACTTCTCTGAATGTTGGTGCCAGCCAGATTTGTTGATCCCACCACTCAAACTACACATGGACTTCAACATCAAAGAAATTCACGATGGAGGCAAATGGGTAACCCACTTGGAAAAATTGAAATTCACTCAAACAAGACTTCGTTGTGGTGATGGCTGCTTATTAAGGTGCCATTGTTTAGACATGTACTTCTCCATATGAAATATGTATGCTAATGTCGGCATTTTTAAGAAGTTCTACGAAAAATAACCAAAGAGCTTAAAAATTGCTATACGAGGGTTGAAATACCTTTGCGTTGTTGCTAAGATAATTTTATTAAGTAGATCTAAATAGGTCGGTAGTGTAGTGTGTAGCGCTTGACAGATGTAATATAAGTATGTTATTTTAAATTCTCTACTTTTTTTTTGGAAAACTTCAAAGAGTTGGCAAATGCAAGCTAAATGAACTATGCTTTAATATTCATTTATTAAAGTTTAATGAAATGGATAAGTGCAAGTGATTTTTTGTTGAGTTTTCTACTAAAAACGGCATACCCTTTTTCACGAAAACCCTAATTACACGGCAAGAAAAACATCGTTGTAGGTTTATTCCTGTATCTCCATATGTTCGTTTTGTTAAATTTGCAATCGTTTTTAATTTATGCCCAGATAAAAGCAACAGCTGGCCCCCAGAGACGCAGACAGAGGCAAATTAAATATGTAATAAATAAATCAGCCTGGAATGTATGAATAATGAATGGGTCATGTCGACTGCCTGTTCTCGAGCTTGCTTTGGTTGGATTTTCTTCATTTTAGTTTGTATTTTCCATGGGTTTTTCTTTCACATTATTTGAATACGGAGTGCAAATATTTAAGCAACCACAGCAGAAAATAGATTACTTCTAGTTATATTCGGTGCAACAATTTATGCAAATGTTTGAGCTTTTGTTCAGATGAATGACGCTTACGCCCTGTAGTCACCCTTCGTGCTTCGATGTTTTGCGGTGGAATTTTCTTTAATTAGTGCAACGAACTGTGTGCAACGGTGGGGTGCAAATAGGTTCTACTGTTCTCATAGTGGTGAAGGTGTAATGCTATTTTGAACATAATTGCAACGACACGCGGGTCTCATTTGAAAGTTTTGGCAGCCTCAACCGCAGCAAAGCAAAAACACACACGCCAAAACAGCGGCTGCCACATCAGCAGGAGGAACTAAGCACACAGCAGCACTGAGCGTAAAATGTACTAACTCTAGTCCAAAATTAAAAAAATAATAATAATTACTATTAGCCGCTAGTATTTGTATTTCTATGAGACGAGTTATTAAGCAGCAAAAAGAATATTTTATATAGCTACTCGCATCGATGCACACCGTTTCTCTGAGTGTAAATTGAATGTGTCTGCCTGTGGGTGTGCACGCCGTGTTTGACGGACACACACACACACCCCAGCGAGCATGTGTCTGCAACAACTTGGTGGCTTGCTTGCGCAAATGTGCAAATATTTCACTTGCAGCGCCTGGAGTTATGCAACACTAATTTGCGAGGCGTTGTTTTTGTAGCTGCCACTAATTAGCGTCTAATGCAGAAGCGGCAGCAATAATAATGTGGCTTCTCTTCGGGGTTCTTTGCTTAAGGATCCCTAAGGATGGCAATAGCCATTTCCATTTGCTGATTCCTGATCAAGACGCTAACGCGCGCAGGGAGGCAATAAAAATCGCATGAAAAACGAGAAGACATCAAAATAAAATCTCGCCAAATGGCCGTGCATAAAACTTGACAATTTGTTGGTCAAAACTTCTCACTCCACGGTCAAGTATTTTGCAAAACAATACGGCATTTAACTGCTTCAATTCGAGTTTGGTTGTAAAACTTTCCCTTTGCCACAGTTTTTTTCTTTCCCTTTCCTTGCCCCATTTTACGTATCTATATAAATTAGGGAGTGTGTATGGGTGTGTGTGTGTTTGCGCGTAACCTTTGAACCAGCGGAACAAAATGGTTGAAAGAAAAAATGCTTGCCAAGTTTATTAAAAGTTGCGGCAAGTTGCAGACTCTCTGGGTTGCCCCTACCCGAAAGGTTAAAAAGAGGGGACACCCCGGGGGTGTAGGGGGTGGCGAAAAGGGGCGTGGCAGGAAGTGAGCGCTGACAGCTAGCAACTGACAAATGCCAACGCTAACTCACTCAACTCCACGCAAAATAAAATAAAAAATTCTGAAAACGGCCAAGAAGAAAGATTTCAAGTTTCTTCCTTCGCACTTTCTTGTGTTTTCTTTTGTTTCTACTTTATTGCTCTTGTTGTTTGTGTTTTCATTTCTCTTTTTTTGGCAACATGTTTGAGCGGTTTTTTATTATTATTATCTTTGACCTGACCTGGGACCTCGCCTCCTTTCAAACATTTTTTTTTTGCCCTAACTTCCTATCCTTTTCCGTGTTTCTCAATTCTTATTTATGCACAAAGTTTTCGGTGCTTTCTTATGCATTTTGCGTGTAACCTTTGCGTATATTTCACAGAGTGCCACTGTGTTTTTAGGTCAATGGGTTGTGCATACATTTTGGAATGAAATACTAATGGGATTTGTACCATTATGTTGCCATAAATGCAATTTGGGGGCATAAAAATCACTGAAAATTATTATTATACGTAATGGAACAAAAATATGGTCAAACATAACTTCGGAGGTTGGGCAGTTCTAAATGATATAAACGTTTCTTTTAAGGTATGTAGTCTATAAAGATCTCGCGATGATTTCTTAAAAGAATGAATTGGTTAAGCCATCCTCCCCCAACTCCTCCATTAGAAACTCCACTACTTGTGGCAACATTTTAAAGTCCCCTGTTCGATCGGTTTGGGATGCGACCACCACTGAAGAGCTACCGACACAGATTCTAATAAACATCAAACATACCCCACGATTGCATGGCAAACAGACCAAAAGTCCGGCAATCTGAACTTTGGACATCAACTGCCGGACTCGCAGTTCAACAAGCTTTGCTCAAGCATCGATAACGTGACTACACTCTACTCCGTCTCACTTTCTCCGTGCATTTCTCCCCGAATTTTCCCCACTATCTCCAGAGATGTTGATGACGACGAGCTGTCCCTGGAAGTCTCTGGCAAAACGGCTCTGATTGAACACAACAATTTTGAAATTGCTAGGCACACACGCACACTAGCACACACTCGCACGCTGAGTGGGCGGAAAATGGGAAAGTACTGGGGGCGTGGTCGTGCGATGGAGCTCTACACGTTCGCATTACGTGCTGGTGACATTAGTGCCGAAAACGAGCAAGTGAAAAATTTAAGCAATCCTGTGTTCTGGCTTCAATCAATTGGCAGAAATTCGCATCTGCTGGCCTACACTGTTAGTAAATGTGGGCATCTTCCAGTACTGACCCTAATATAGCTTAAAAGCTTTAATTATAAATAAATACATTTATACCGTTATACCATTTATACTCATTCTCTATCAACAACAAAAAAATGTTTGATGTAACGCATCTCAAAACTGAATGATTATCTCTCGTCTTGGAATAAAATTCGAATTTTAATACAAAATTATCGATTTTGAGTGGATTTTTTGGCACGGTGCGGCACTCGGGGGATGTTTGGCAGTGTTGTTCCGAGGATGTCTCACATTTCCGGCACATAGCCGTTAAATGATTTATAGCAAAAATCGTGCGGACATGACACACTCAAGTGGCTACCAATTCCTATCCCAGTGCTCCACATCGAGATTGCTCACCCCCAGTTGAGATGGCCTGGCCTATCGATGGATGTTCCGAGCCATGTCGAGTGGCGGGGAGGGTTCTCAAGTAATTTCCATTAAGTAAGTGTTTTGACACTTAAAGCCCGACTGCAGTGGCATTGGCTGCTGTGATTGCATTAGACGACAAGTGGTTGCCCAAGTGTCGAGAGACGAGTTTTGGGCTTTGAGTTCAGAGGTCAGACCGACGAGAGGGCAAGCGTCTTAAAGCCGCTTAAGCGCGTATCTTTCGCCATTTCCTGACCTAGACTTAAAGCCTGCTATTGCATTTATTTATGTTTCTTACACTGAGCATTCGTGTTAAGACTTATAGTTGATGTACTAGCACTAACTGGAGAGGGCTATTTATGGCTCGAATAAGAGGCATTAAACGGCCATAAATATATTTGACTTAATGTATTAACCAGGTTTTTCTGCCTGTGTAGTGGCTGGCTCCTGTTGTTTGCTGTCGGCCTTTTACCTGAGCCTAAAGTTGGACAAACAACAGCTGGCCTAGGCAACTGGCCACCCCATCGCTGGCTTGTCATCATCATCATCATCATCATCATCTGGGTCGTTATATCAATGTATGGCTGCTGTGAACGGTCGATGGGATGGTTAACAAAATCTTCGTTTTGAAAATGCCATTTCCGACAATTTCCCGGAAACCTAGCATCCGCCCACGAAAAGTGGGGCGTTGAAAAGGGCGGGGAGACACTGGCGACTGACGACAACGCTAATGGCGCCATTGTTGTTTATACATATATATAGTCACAAAGTCAGAAGATTGGCGGCCTAACGCTCATTAGGCATCTCCTTGACAAGGACCCAAAATTGGAGCTTAGTTTCTCAGGTTAAATAGTAGAGAAACTGGGGGAGATTTCGTTCCATTTATCATAGAATAATTAATGAATATCAGAAATATAAAAACGTGTTTTCTCTTTGACATATTTCTGTGTATAAAAAACGATACAAAATATTTTTAAATAATTATTATTATTATATTTTATAAGTGGATCGTTTTGCCTCATAAATATGTACCAAGAAAAGATGTTGAACATCCAGGTGTACTCGATTCCCATCCTAAGTTAGTTTCGAATCATGACGTTCCTGGAAAATCAGTTCAATGATCTGCTCAAGTGGGTCCTGGGCTACCCGAATTTGCGATACATTTAAATTGATTTGACTTCCTCCTTGGGATATGTAAATACTCGTCTCGTAATTATTTACATATTCAGTGGGGTTGTGCATCGTGATTAGATTGATTGGGACTCATTTGCATGATACTTCTGGCTGCCGTTCTGCAGGTGGTAAAGGTGGTAAATTTACCAGTCCTCGTTGGCTTTGATTGCTCTGCCGTTGTTCATGAAGTGGCTGGCCTTTCAGTTGGCTTTATGCCTGCTTTTCCGTACTTTCTGCCTTGCTCTCCGCTTCTTTTAAAACACGACCCGACCCCGGGCTTATTGGGTCAAGCGTCCTGGCCACAGAAAATGTGTAGCGAGCGACAACAATTGTTTTACAGCCAACCCCCAGAGTCGGTTTATCAACAGCTCCTTCGGCCTTCAGTGAGAAACAATAGATGTACTGTAAAAAAAACACGCGTTAAGGTTTTTAATCTTGTAGTATGTTGATTTATCTTCACTTGAATTTTTAGTTAAGGGTTATATACCAATTATGACTTTTAGTACTATTCAAATAAATATCTCAACAGCAATGCACAAATAGATTGAATTCTTTTTGATTTTAAGGTATCTAACTATTAAATATACATTATTTTATGGATATGAAAAATATAAATAAATTCTTATTGCACATGATATGTGTTTGGCCTAATTCTTCTCCCAGTGTGCTTGTCTATGTTGGCAACGTTGAGCTTGAGTTTTTCCAGTGGAAAATCAAGTTCATTTCTGTGCAGTCTGCCGTGAGACTGAGCCGAGTTCTTGTGGCCCAGAGTCTCGGACTCGCACTGTGTCAACAGCGGTCACAATAGGTACTCATTTGTAGTGAAATTTTGGTCAACAAGGCGTGACCTTGCCCTGCTTTCCGCCCCCCCCCCCACTCACCCAGCAACACCACCCCCATTTTCCTTTGCTCAGTGTGAGCATGTTAGGGAAAATTGCTTTTATATTACTTGGAGTGGAGCTCGGATGGGTTTTTGCTCGGCTTTCGTTTCCCTTTTGGTCCATGTGTCATTATGTGGTATACACATTGTTGCAGCGCCTGCTGTGTCTTACACTTCCGCAGTGGCAGCTGCAGACACGCCCACTCCCTCAACGCAAGCCCCCCTTGCCCATTCTCACACCCCCTTTTGGGGTGGCGGAAATTTTCTTTAACCTTTGGGGGTCAGTTCTTCTCCCGTCTTCGCACGCAGCTTCCCGGCCGAGTTCTTGTCTTGTCATTGTTTGTTTAATTTTGTATGCCGGATATCCCAGCGTGTTCTTGCCTTTGTCCTGCTGTCACCGAAACGCCAGCAACAATAACAGTACAATAAAGTGTGGGCGTGGCCAAAGGCTGCCTGCCACCACTGCCCACCTCCCAAAAACTCCCAACCACCTCTTCATCGCACTTCCATCAATGTTTATGCCGCTGACAACAAAAGAAATTAAATTGCCAACACTGAAATTCAATTGTATCTTCCTTCCCGAACCTCACTCAAAATTCCTCAAAGCCACCGTTGTCGTGGAAAGCGGAAAAGTACGGGGAATGACGACAACTTGAATGGTTATTGGCCCTGACTTATTGGAACATTGATTTTCCCTTTGTCGACGAGGCCTCAATTGTAGGAAGTAAACATTTTCGGCGCTTTCAATTTATTAAAAGGCGCGCGAGGCAGCCATAAAAAGGTCAATGATTATTATGCCGTCCATGCAAAATGGCAGACAGTATCCAGAAATAGTCAAAGTGCGGTAAAACAACTCAGAATTACACAGAGAAAAATAAGATCAACCTACTGTAGTTAAGCGCATTTATTAGTACATTATCATTATGATTATCATACGGGACTGTAACTTTTGATATAATTCAATGCGGATTATATCCAAATAAAATTCAAATTCATATTCCAATTTGTTTCATTTCGGTTTTTAAGGGGCACTGCAGCAAGGACGACTCGAGTTGATGGAATTCTTTTGGTGCTTCATGGAGATGAAAAGGAAGCTCGGCTAAATAAACTGGCCCTTCCCGATAGTTCAGTTGGCAGCCGCATTAATATGGAAATTTAATTCGCAGTCGGGCATTGTGCTTGGCTCTTCCTGGCCATAAATCAACATTTAACACAACCTGAACATCCGCCGCTGTTTGCTCAATTTTTTAACCATTTTCATTTCCAGTTTCAGCAGCCCGTTTGCCAGTTGGCCAGTTGTTAAGTTTGCATTAAAGCCTGCTTTGTAGCGCTTTAACTGCAATTACGACCATTAAAAGTGTGCATAATTAAAAAATGTTGCGCTCTTTATGACACATTAACATATTTGCATACGGCCATTGTTGCTATAACTCCCGCTTTTCCGCTTTGATCCCTGATGGTTAATTTATTTATTGAAACAAACAGCGAAGGGTTTTGGGCTTAATCGGGATGCAAGAAGGTGCCCACACGCATGGCCAACATGAGCCCATTTGGCCCAAAATGAGGAGTGATGGGTGGAGAATGTGACATTTGCATTCCGCCGGCGATTGTTCCATTGTCCAACTGCCGTCTAATTCGGATTCAAATTCAGATTCGGTTTGGGTTTCGCATACAGCTACAGTTGCATTCGATTACGGCCAGCGTATAATTGTGCAACGCTAATCAAAGCGAAATCGCTCTTGGCCCGCCGGGCGAATCGATTAATGTGCCAAGGATGCATTTCCAGATGCAAATTTAACTGCGGGTCGTATTCTGCATTACATGTTATGGCCATTACCGTAGCCATTACAGCGACCAATAATCGGCGACATTGAAACTCGTCAACGAAAATATGCCTTTGTTCCGATCAAATTATTCAGCATAAGGAGTATCTTTAATTGACACCAAGGTAACGCATAAATTCCAACAGCGAGGCTTTCGGCTGTGACAAAGATACTGCAGAACTGCCGCAAAGATTGAATTCATTCCGTAGCAACCGGAAATTGTGAGGGCTCTACATGGCAGAGGGGCGGAAAAATCGGGGGAACACTGAAAGTAAAAGGAATACAAATATGTACAAGAAATTAAAATGAGCTATATTTTTATAGTTTTTAGATCCCAATTAAATATTTTCTTAGAGGATACTAAATAAAACAAATTACTTTTTTTTTTATTATTATTATATCATTTCCTAGTTCACATTATATTTTGCAGTGCAATGTTTTCCCACTTGGCAGTCGCTATGTGTGAGGGAATTATTATCTTGTACTTGCCCATGTCAAGAAATTTGCATTTTTCGGTGTGACAAAGGGCGGCGCAACGAAGGACGATGACGAGGGGCAGGACGAGGCGGTGGCAGCCGTGCAGACAGGACTCTCTGTGGTGCGATGTCAACGTGTGCTAGCAGTTCCAATAGCTATTCCAAATTGTCTGCCACAATGGACTGACAAGGTGCTAGATTGCATGTGTGGGTCTGTTTTAAATAGAGCAACAATGTGCAGTGGCAATGAGATGATGGCTGCCAGCCAATGTGACACAGATATGAGCTGAAACTTTCCAATGTACTGACAAAAACCACTGAGGGCTTATATGTGGAGTTCTTGTGGCCTTCCCCAGGTACACGCTGCCATTTGATCTCTCTTGCTTTTCAATTAAAAAACGTTTCTTTGAAGTTATTTTGTGGGGTAAATATTTTTGAAGCAGATGAATAGTTGAATTTGATTTCCTTATATAAAATTTGATAAAAAAGGATAAATGTTGTATTGACTAGTTAATCCCAAGCTGCATATTACGCAAGCAATTTGTTAGATTAAACATTAATCGCACCACCCAGTGGACAATTTAGCCGTGTTGAAGTACCTGGCCTTGAGTCCGCCGTAAAACTGGAGTACTCGAACCGTTTATAGAGGCAACATAACCATATAATACACACCCATATGTTCCAGGGGACCGACGCCCCTCAACGCCCCAATATCCTGGCCATCTGCCAATCCGCCCATTTAATTGTGCGGTTTCTCAGCCATTTTTATGTGTTTTAATTTTCATTGGAGCACTAAAAACTTGTCAACGTCGTCAATGTCAGCGTGTTCCCGCTTCTGGGGTAGAAAGTGGAACCAAACGGGGAGCAGGGCCAACAACACGATCTCTAGGAGGCCAATAAACACTTTTATAAAATTCTCAAATCGCACGTGTTGCGTTTGTCAAGGGGTTGCCGTGTATACTAGCATGGAAGTGGAAGTCGCCCCAACATCGGGACGAACAATACAATAAAACTGCTAAGTGCATGGGCATGTTGTTGGGGCATATAGCTCCATATAGCTCTATTCGCTCCCTACTCCACGATATATATGCATTAATCGAGGTGTGCTGCATGCCGCCCATAAAAACCAAGTGGGTGCACTTGAAAAATTATGGCATTTACCTGAGGGAAAATACGTTATGTGCTACTATACCATGTAGTAAGGTTTAGAATTTATTTATTAATAAAAAGTGTGAATATATCACAGTCATTTCTTATAATCTACCATAATATCAACAATGCTATTGATATCCATATCTTAAAGGTAATATATATGACTTGAAATCATGTTGCACCATTTCTCACTGTTTGCTACGATTCAAGTATAGTATTTCTTCGAGTGCACAACAGAATCGGGAATGGAAGTGGCGGCAGCATCGATAAGCTTCCAGAAAAAGAGTGCAGCGCGTGTGCCACATAAAAATGGCATTTTGACATGGCCACCGGGTGGCTGTTGATGCAGGGGG
This sequence comes from Drosophila melanogaster, assembly GCF_000001215.4. NCBI lineage: Eukaryota > Metazoa > Arthropoda > Insecta > Diptera > Drosophilidae > Drosophila > Drosophila melanogaster. The sequence continues at coordinate 17,348,792 of NT_033777.3, read as the reverse complement.
CCGAAGGGGTCGGCTAATGAGCATTATGAATGCTTGCCATGATGTCATTGCACTTGAGTGGATCTAGTTGTGTTTTCCTTTATGTAGGGGCAACCTTCACACCCCCACCCAATGCCAACTCCCCCCGAAGTCTTACAAAGCAGCGAGCAATGAAAGCCGGGAAATTTGTTGGTTGCATGGGGGTGGCGAAAAGTAATTGCAACTTAAATAAACAAAACGCCGGAGCAGCGACCGCAGGGCGGAGGACAAACAGTGGCGGAGTAACAGTAACGGGTTAAGTGGCCGCATCCTCCAGTCGCCCTGAAAGGGTTAAGCTCACATATTTAGTATTGTGCACATGGGGCTGAAGAGCCTGCCACTTGTGCACAGCCTCATTAGCCGGAACAAAAAATCAGGCTCACAAAGAACTCACTTTGTACTCGTTAAATTAAACTCAGCTCTTCGGTTTGTTTGCATTTCGGGTTCTGTTGCACATGATTTGTTATTGTGTATCACTTTTAAGTTGGCTTGGAGAATGCACAGAGAAAAACGTAGTCGTACTATACTCACTCCTATACTCCTATCCCGTAAACCGCCATCAGCAACACACCCCAATTGTGTTTCGTCCTAAAGAAATAACTAAAATAATCAAAGACAATCTCAGCCCGAAAAAATCCCCCGGCTACGACCTTATAACACCGGAAATGATCATCCAGCTGCCACATTCTGCAGTTCGCTACATAACCAAGCTCTTTAATGCCATCACCAAACTTGGTTACTTTCCACAACGATGGAAGATGATGAAGATCATAATGATTCCAAAGCCTGGTAAGAACCACACAGTCGCTTCATCTTACAGACCAATAAGTCTACTCTCATGCATTTCGAAACTATTCGAAAAATGCCTGCTGATCCGACTTAATCAACATCTGATATACCACAATATAATCCCAGCCCACCAATTTGGATTTCGCGAAAGCCACGGAACCATTGAACAGGTGAATCGTATTACAACGGAAATAAGAACTGCATTTGAATATCGCGAATACTGTACAGCAGTATTTTTAGACGTATCCCAAGCATTCGACAAAGTCTGGCTCGACGGCCTAATGTTTAAAATTAAAACATCCCTACCCGAAAGCACACACAAACTTCTAAAGTCTTACCTCTATGACAGAAAGTTTGCAGTGCGGTGCAACACTGCCACTTCCACTGTTCATACAATTGAGGCTGGAGTCCCCCAAGGCAGCGTTCTTGGGCCAACCTTATACCTCATCTATACAGCCGACATCCCTACAAATAGTCGCTTAACGGTATCCACATTTGCCGACGATACAGCTATCCTTAGCCGTTCAAGGTCCCCTATCCAAGCTACAGCACAGTTGGCACTGTACCTCATCGACATTGAGAAGTGGCTCTCTGACTGGCGAATAAAAGTAAACGAGCAAAAATGCAAGCACGTGACGTTTACGCTAAACAGACAAGACTGTCCTCCGCTCTTGTTGAACAGCATACCACTCCCGAAAGCAGACGAGGTAACGTACCTAGGAGTACACCTAGACAGAAGACTCACATGGCGCAGGCACATTGAAGCCAAAAAAACCCAACTTAAACTCAAAGCCAACAACTTACACTGGCTCATCAACTCTGGTTCTCCGCTCAGCCTAGATCACAAGGTCTTGCTCTACAATTCTATATTGAAACCAATCTGGACCTATGGCTCACAGTTATGGGGCAATGCCAGCAACAGCAATATTGACATCATTCAGCGAGCACAATCAAAGATTCTGAGAACCATCACTGGGGCACCGTGGTACGTTGGTAGCTTCACACGCACCCCAACCACCTAGCGCGAGGTCTAATCCAGCTCAGCAGCCGTTCCCGTCTCCGGCGAAAGGACCTACCAACCCAGCGAATAAATTATTAGGGCCGTTTAAACATAGAACAGTTGGAAAAATAATACAACTGTTCAAAAAATACTTGTTATAGTTAAGATTTTTAAACTTATTGTTAGTTCTTATACAAGAAGATTCAATAAATAAAAGCAAAGTAAAATAAAAAAAAAAAAAACTATACTCACATCACTTGAAAAAGTATGTTTCTTCTTATGGTACAAAAATAAAGTAAGTTTAAAATTATATTTTATGACTAGAAAATATAGGAAACATTTCTTAAAGATATAAACCAGCTTGTCTTTTAAATATTGCCTACAAACTGTGATTATTTTAGATATGATTTTATGATTTTTATTTTTATTTATAATTTTGAGTAGCATAAAGCCTTATTTGTTTATATGGAAAGATTCCCCGTGCTGCTTGCTGCTATTGGCAACATGTTGCGGTGGTTCCAGCAACATGCTGCCACCTCCCTTCCAGCGCGCTAATTTTGGAAATGTTAACGCTGCGCTACGTCACACCAGGCCAAGTCTTCATGTCTTCATGTTTTTCGGGGTGTGTTCTTGGGGAGCGTCCTGATAACTCCTCAGTCGTCTGTCAACTTGTCGTAGGCGCGGATTGTCGCTCCCGGGAAAATTTAGATTCGGATGTGCGTTGCGTTGTGTTGCGGTGCGGTTTTCACTGTTTGTTTACATGCCAAATACTTGCGTTTTGGGGGACGACGGCTGCTCCATTTAATTACACAATAACTAAATTTTTGTTTGTTGTTCATTTCGCTTTGCAGAGCACTTCCGGGGAGCTAAACAGCTGGACACAAGGGACGTTTATGAGTGCGTGAAGTGAAGTACTTGGCAGATACCAAATGGGTGCCGTCTGAAATCAAAGAAAAAATAAATCAAGACCAGAGGAAAATCTTCGAAATCAACGAAAAAGGTCGGGGACGTGCAACAATTAACAGGCGGAAATGGAAATGTATAAACAATCAGCGAAATGTGCAAATTCGTGGAGTGCCAATCGAAAGCCAGCTTGAGTGAAAGTGAAAAACTGCGGCGCGGGCAAATTATTAATTATCCGGCTGCTCTTTAGCTCGATTTTCCCAGGGCGCAGTGCAGACATTTTGTTTATGAGCCAATTTGCCAAGCGCAAATAAAACCGAACCGCTGCCAGTTGAGCATTAATAATTTGCATATTCCGTCCCATCCCCATTCAACCCCCCCAAAAAGTGCCAAGAAACAGACAGTGCGGCGTGCGGCGTTGAAGTGTTTATTAAATTGTCTTTGCCACAAATGCAAGACATTTTGCCGACACGCGTCGCAATACTATATTCCCCCTCGAAATGCTGGAGTTGCAACTTTGCGGAGATTTGTCAGCCGGCGACTTGAGCGAAATTCCCAAAATGGGACACCAAAGGGCCACGGATACGGGACATCGCCAGATCCGGAGCCACAGAAAATCCGACTGCCGGACTTTTCCAGCCAGATGCCTCCTGCTGCTACTCGGCGTTCTACTTCTGAGCATGGGTAAGTCTGCCATTTGTTTAGTCTAATTATATTGCCAATGATAATGTTTACCAATCGGGAAACATCAAAGGTGCGGGTTGCAAAGCCATCAAACAAATATAGCTGTAGCTCGCAAAAATGTTTCTATACAAGTTATGCTTAATGTCAGGAACGAAAGAAATCATAATGTAAAATTTGTTCTTTACCTATTACTTTTTGGAAAAAATAGCCCTTATCCTCTAGCTTATCCTCTAGGTTTTCAATAAATCATAAAGCATCTTTGTGCAGCATCCTAACTATTTTCCGAAGCGACAAATTCGAGACCATTAAAACGCACTTTAGGAGTTTCATTTGTTCAATTTAATGAAGTATTTGTCAGGCATCGCCAGTGAGCACCCCTCCCCCATCTGTCATCCCTTTTCAAGTGGTATCTGGGCATCTGGGAGGTTGGGGCACTGTCAACCACACACAAACCTCCAACTCAATTGACTGCTCTACTTATTTTTTGCCAAGTCGGACGCTGCGGCTGCTCAATTAAGTGACTCGAATGTGACTCTATCTCCAAGTATTTCCACCCTTTCCAAATGAAAGTCGGAAATTAAAAGAGTTCGTAAAACACACACTCTAGAATAGATACGCACCATGTAATAAACAAGCAATAGTATCTTAGTATGAAGAAAATATAATGATCGATTCTCAGTCAATATATTGTTCACCTATTGGATTTAAACAAGGCGATGAAACTTAACTTTTTAGAATCCAATATATCAAATACCATACAAAAGTCTAGTAATTTCCGAACTATTCATTCTCGACACACATTTGTCTTGTAACTTTTTCTCAGTGTAGATACAAACAATCGATACTTGAAATGACATTCGAAACAACACTTTGGCATAATAAAATACAAATAAAAGGGACATCGACTGCGATACCCAGCCGCCAATTGATTGACGAAGTGGCAAAGATCCGGCGAGTGGGAAGTGGAGAGTGCCGGGCAATAAAAGGGATTGATAGGCGGTCCTAAGCGGTGGCGAGGTGTCATCCTGGCAGAGGAAAAGGGGTACGATTGGGGAAGGGGTGCCATGGGATCCACTCGTCTCGCTGTCAATGGCAATCAACAGAGGAATCACATCCCGCACACACACTCCACTTTCGAGGAGCGCTAATGCTGATGCCGAATGCTTGTAAAAAGTTTTTAATGACCCCGGCTGCCGTGTCACCATGGCCACAAAACTGAACACTATGGCGCCCGGAATCGAACCGAATCGAGGCGGATCGAATCGAATTGAGTATATACAGGGGTGCTTGGCGAGTGCGGGGGCCATCCGCACTTGCCAAAGCAAATCTGTGTCAGACTGTTGCTCCATTACTCCGCTGCTAATGAACAGCTTAAGCAGCATTTCAATGGGAACATTCCCTCGTTTGCAATCAGTGCAGTCGTTTTGGATGTTTTTCGGCCTTTTCCAGGCGTTTTCAAAAAGAAAATCCAAGGCCACATACGAACATGGTACTCGCCTAAAAATAACTTTTAGTGGCTATTGTTATATTGTGATACATCGAAGAATACAAATAATTTCCCGCTCTAAAATACAAACTTTGGAAACTACTCCATTATTTTAAGGAATGTATAAAACTTGAAATTGGAGCCAGAAATATTACACATCTCTGACTGGAGTGGATTTTTCGGCAGCCGGCGAAAGGGGTGAGAAATCGATTGGAGTTGGGGTAGGAATTGAAGTGCCGAGATCCGTGACTCTTTGGAGTGCATTGTTGTAGGTCTTTTCCAGCCCGAAATCCAGAGCACTCCGATTCACGGCATTGTGAAGATCTGCATCCGCAGCAGCAGAAGGAAAATCTGAGGCATCAGCTCCCTATTAAATGGAGGCAGCGTCGCTAATGGATGGGGTTAATGGGCTGGGGTTGGCGGCAAAGTGGTGTATTAGTAAAAGTGAATTAGAACCAAAAACGGGCTGCTATTGTTCTGATGTACGACGGACTGTAGGCCATAACCATTCGCCCAAAAAGAAGTGTGGATATAAATCAGTGCATAGAAAGCTGTGCGGATTAGTAATAAATTTAATTTGATTTTCCGGGAGATCGGAATCGGGGGTGTGGATGGTTTTCATGGTCCGTCGACTATGTAAACTCGTTTCCATCAATTTATGCTCTACCGAAAGTGCATAATAATCAGGGACATATAAATACCATAAATCCCATGAGCACACTGATGGTAAACCAACGCTGGACATTCGTAATCAATTTCCCCATTTGCTCACTAATAACAAAATGCAATTCAACTATAAATTCAATACTCACTTGAATGCGTCAAATAAAAATACATTTCGGAGGTCGAATTGATGTAGACTATAGAATACCCAATATTTATACCCGACACCTGTTTTAAATTGTTAGTCAGTAAATGAAAACCAAATGTTGAACCATTTAGTAATTGTTTAAGTTAATATAAAGTAACTTGGATTAACTAATTAAATGAGAAATTTGCAGGCCTAAGGCTTTGGTTGATTTATGGGTTTTCAGCCGAATTATTATTCCGACAGTATATGTGGAACTTCAACTGACGTGCAACCTTTTTCCCCAAGAACCTTGCACAGATGCAACGGTTTTATCATTGAAATATTAATTGCAAAATAATATTGACAGGAGGGAAACAAATTACAAATAAAATATGTAAATTTCCTGTGGTTCAGTACTTGCGAAAATGCCAGCGGCATACGAGTGGGCGCTGTTGGGCCAAAATTTTCGGCCACCAAACAAATTATGCTAGTCACGCAAAAATTGCCAAAAGGTAAATCGAATTCGCAAATCAGGCTTAGACCCGCGTCTGTATTTGTTTATTATTAATGCAATTTGTAATTATTTGTTTCGGTGGCGTGACTGCCAGCATGTGAGCCCACAATGCATGTTCGCACACCCATTCCCAACAACGATTTCGTCTGTTTGCCGGCTTGTTTATTTGTTTGCTTGCCACAGCCATAAAACGCAATTATCGCGTACAAAGAACAAAGCTGGGTGCAGGAAAAGTGCACATCTAACTATATACGAGTATATATACTCACGATTCTAACCAGAAGCTAAAATGTAGCCAGCAAAAAAAAAAAAAAGAAACGCAGAGGGAGTATTTGCAAAAGCTGGAAAAGTTGTCGCCAGCATCAGAGAGTTCCGCATTTTCGCATTTGCGTTGCCATAATTAACTTATTTTGTACATTAGCAACAGATTTTGTTTATTAACGCATGTGCGCTTGCTTTCGGTAATGCGATACCATTCACGCACCCCCGGGCTTTAATGTTTTAAGGGCTGGGGCCGCAGGACTACTATACCACGGGGCGTATACTTATCTTTTGGCATTGCAAAGTGAGTTTATTTGTTTTCTGCTGTGGTTCTTTGGGTGGTTGGCTGGTCTGGTCTGGAGGGTCGGTGGCTTGGCATTTTGTGCGGCTGCTGTCGCATAATTTATTTATCATTAGCAAAATTTGGCAAGCATTGGAATGCTTTCTTCACTCTCCCCCCCCAAAGAAAACTTGGCTGTGTCTGTGCGTCTCTGTATTTGGCTAAATAGTTGAAATAATTAGGCTCATTAGAAGTTTTGTAGGTCTCTGGCTACAGAGTGCTGCCTTGATTGACAAGTGCAAATTGGTATTAATGCAGAAGTTCGGGAAACTTCGGAAGCCACAAGCAAAAGGGGGAGCTTTGAACCGAGCTCATGGCGATTATTACGAATTAAATTGGAAAATTCCACGAATAAATGAACCAGTTGAAATGAAAATAAAGGCAAAATTAATGATTGTTCATATATATATAAATATATATATACCCATCTAAATATACATTACTGAATTTAAATCTATTTCTTTAATGTAAACACAATTTATGTACAGAGTTCAGAAAAGGTTGAGGGGAAAATATTAATGCATTCCTCGGCATTGTTGTGATACTAGTCTGAGTCTGCATATTATTGGAAAAAGAAAATTCTAATATTTAAACTCCATCTGGCAATAGTTCACGTTTAATTAAGCAACGTTGCCAAAAAAATATCTGGAACAAATCACGACGACAAAATCGCAACTGGCGCACCCAAAAATACCACACTTTTGTTTCAGTTTTTTCAGTTTATTCTATTTTCACTTTGTTTTCCTAGGTATTTCTGGCAGTGCCACTCCCTCCGAAAAACAAAAACTTGTTGTTCGCAGGGTCCAGGGAAACTGTGTGTGCGAAATGCAACAGCCGCAACAAAAACGACATAAACTTTTAACAATAGCAAAACCAAATAAACAAAACGTAGGGCGAAACAAAGGGAAAACACTAAAAACTGCTGCAGGCTATAAATCTGCAATGGGTTGGAGCAGGGGATCCTTCTGGTGCGGTGGGCATTGGGTGTTGGTGGGTGGTTTTTGGCCAAAAATGCCGCCGGGTCCTTTGCACAGAGCCATTCATTCACACATACAAAGCAAACACTCACACATTACGGAGAACGCGCCTGCTGCGTAAATAACTAATAAGGCTCGGGGATAAATTTCAAGTGCAATTTTGTGAGCATCGTAACCAAATACAACTCGAAACAAAACAAAAACCCACGTCCGCCGGCTGGCGGGAAAACTCGCACACAAAAGTTAAGCGTACTGGTTTGGATGCACTGAACACAAATATTTGTAGAACATTAGGGGCTTAGAGCTCTGAGAAAAGCTCATTAACTGCCTTTCTTCTTAAGTAAAATAATATTTGAAGTGGAATACCGACAGTGCTTTAATTGAAAATAATATTATTTTTGATATTAAGAACGAATGTTTTCCCACAGTGCAGTACATCTGCGTTTTGTGTGCAGCACGTTTCTATGACTTAATTAAAATTATGAATGTTTTTGCCACTGAATCTCTGGCATGACCAAAAACCAGCCAGAAATGGTGGATGGCGGTCGGGGAAACAGGAAACGGGAAAACGGACAGGATGTCCATGGCAAATGCGCTTTTTGCCAGCGAGCCAAAATAAATAGGCAAACAAACAACTAGTAGCATCAATTTATGCATAAATCAGAATGCACAAAAACCATGCCAAATTGTAAACATAAAACGAAATGGATACAGTCCACCCCTTGCATTTGCCACACAACCCATTGACACCACATTTGTGTGACTGCGTCGAGAGATCTAGTTACCAAAAATGAAATTTCCGAATGCCATTGTCGCTTATCGCCTGCCTTACCATTTTGGCCGATTTTCCCACCCTTGATACCTTCTATCCTTTTTCAAAATGAAAATTGCATTTAAAACAGCGTTGAGATTAATTTCCTAATCAAAGAGAGAGTTGTGTCGCACCTTTTGGCGTGGGTAAATTCATTTTACCTTTTATTGCAATGTAGAGTTGGCGTTAAATTGGAATTGCGATTGACAAATATTGACCATCGACTGCTAATTAGCCAGCTTTCCAGTTTTATATTGGTAGATAGCGATAGATTTCAACCCATAATCAAAAGGATTCGTTCGTGAGACGTGACAGGTGATTGCTTTGTTTTCAGGGCATCAGGTTTTTCCATTTCCACCAAAAGAACAGCCAACAAACGACTTGTTGAAAGACCCGACAAACTGTTGGCTCGCAAAATTGATACCAGCAGCAAAATAGAAAAAGCCCAAAAAAGAAAAACAGAAATATGAAAGAAAAAGGCTTTGGAAAAAAAAAGAAGCGAAGTTGTGCGAATTTGGGTTCCCATAAAACAGAAGCACAAAAATGTTGTTCAAAAAATAGTTGGTACACTAACGAATTTTTCGTACTGTTCATATTTCAGTTACAGTTCATTTTTAGAAAGACACAAAATTTGTTTAATTTATTTTTAATTCGAATATAAGTAAGCATAGTGCAATTTTTTTACAAAACTATTTTCTATTTTCTTCCTTTATTATTTTCAAGCCCAAAACCAACTTCGAAAGAAAAATCATGTTTTCAATCCAAATTTCCATATAGGTTGGTGATCATGGACCTATTCCAAATCCTATTTTTTAAATCAAGACTTAGGGTACCAGAATAGTGCTCCGAGGAAAGCGATAGCGAAGTCGATGAATGGCATCCAAGTTTTGTCCCTGCAGCGGACACGGGCCCAGGGGGCAATTGGAATGGAATGGAATGGTCGGGCGGCGGGAGTGGTGGAAATTGTGGCGGGGCTGGCCCGGACCCAGTGGAATGGGAATGGAAATGGGCAGCGGATAGCGCAAACGGTCAAAAGTTCCATTAGTGTCAGGCCATGAATGCTATTTACAAGCAGTTCGCGATGCGGCATGCGAGATAAGCGCTCTGACGCTCCGACTGGGCCAAATGGAAAAACTGAATGAACAAGAAAAGCGCCGGGAAAAAATATACTTGTTGGGGGAAAGGAAAGGAAACCCAGTCGGCGTGCACACACAAAACGCAGTTGGGCAAGGGGGAAAAAGAAGAAAAAAAAATTGCGAAAAACTTGCTGAACTAAAAATCCATTCGGCATCGATGCTGGTGCCGAGATAACAAAATGTTTGCTGCCCAGCCTCAATTGAGTCGTATTCGCAGTCTTCGGCGTTCCGGCGTTGCGTATACGCCAAGTGAGCAGGGCCAGAGAAGCTGAAAACAAACTAAACAAATACGAACCAGCAGATGTGGATCGGTGCACTACAAAAATTATTGTCATGTTCAGCACTACACAAGAACTTGCTAAACAGAAATTTAAAAGGATGAAGACAGTATACTATTCCACTTAATGTATTGATAAGCAGTAATGAGTTGTAATTAAAATCCAAACCTAATCTAGCTATTTGTAGTCCAAAAAATTGGTTATTATTAACTTGTAAATTATTGTTTGTGTATTAAAATCCTAAAGAAAATGTTTGCTTAAGATATTTTTATATTGAACAGTCCTTATTTGTGGGACAGTGTAACTTTCTCTGCTTAAGGAGTAGAGCAAATTAAAATGGGCGTCGACTATTCATCCGAGTAACTTTTGAGCACTGCAATGTCACCCGTTGGAAAATAAAAACACAAACGCCCTCGCATGCATATTTATGTTTTTAGGAGTGAGTGTTTGCCATTTTCACCACTCCCCCCAGCCCGTCTCCAGTTTCGCGCACCAAGCCGTCTGCACAATATTTGCACAGTTATCCTTTTTGTTTTATTTGCTTAGCGCTTCTGTGCGAAGCGGAGAATAACGAAAGACCATCTCGAGACCAAGGAGCGCCAGTGCAAGGATAAACCGGTACGATGGCGGGGTTAAAGGACGCCGTTTCGGCACATCATCATCGCCATCATCATCAGCAGCAGCGCCATCGCCATCATCCACTCGAGCTGGCAACACTCGGATTAATGTTTGTTATTATTTTTTCATTTATCGCATATATATTCCTATTGTTTGCCCTGTCCAATGTCTGTTTGCAGAAAGCAGACAAGAAGTGTTTTTCCTTCGTTTCATATATATTTTTCTTGGCTTGCCTCCTCCCAGGGGGTAGTGCGAGTTAGTCTGGATTTTGTTTTTTATAAACCACTGCCGAGTGGCGGCGAAGTTCCTAAAAAATGTACAATATTGAGTGGTAAAAGGCTGGAGCGCAATGTTATCAATAACGGGCTTGTGCTGTTAATTAAAGCCTATAAAAAATGGTGGATTAAACATTTGATGGTATCGAATTTAATGGCAATCTAAATTAGTTAGTGCCTCTGGCGGAATCAATTGTATTATAATGTACACATGTAATTGCGCAGTTTTTATAATTCCAGCACTTTCATATAAGTTATTTTAATTATTTGTTTTTTTTTATTTTTAATATATTTTATAAATTGCTGAAGGGCCATGGTCTTCTAAAAAAAAATTAATCAAAATGGCAAGCGACTAGCAATCAATTAAAAGCTTGCGATGTTAATTGAACTTTTTAACACACATTACCCAAACGATTAAATACTGTGTAATTTAAATAATTTCGATTTTTTGTGTAATCACTCGATTGGATATTTGATTAACCAACACATAATTAAATTGTCATTCGTAATTGAATTTAATCATCAAGCAATTAGGAAATGAGAATTGTGAAATCCAAATCAAATCCCCAGCCCAACTCGGCCAACGGCTCATTTAGCAGCCGTAACACACAACAAATTATAGTTGGCGTTTTCATAATCAGCATTTTTCATTTCCTTTGGCGAGGTGTGCCACGCCCCGTGGACAAAGGGAATTTTAACTAAATTATGCTGCTCCTTTGTTGTTAGGCTGATGCCCGCTGGACACGTCACGAACGGGTTGGTTTTGGGTTCGGTCTCGGTTTGGGTTTTTGTAACGCTTATGTTTCCGATTTGAATGTGGCTTTGGGTTGGGCCCTTGCCACCACCCCCGCCCCCCCGCTGTTTTTCCTTCGACGTTGTGACAAAGGCACAGCGAAAAAAAAAAAAACAAATGTTTCTCGGAGTCCAACTTTGTTTCCAGAACTGCACATTAGAGCCGGGTATCGTAAACCATAACTAGCATTTTCGGTTTCATTAGAGGCGCTTTTCCTAGTTTTTCCTCGCCACGGCTCGGCTCGCTGTCCCAGCCCCCTTTGACTACCCCTTTTTTTCTTGTCGACTGCACTTTTTGCCAGACATTTTTCCAGTTTGGGTACCGTATTAGTTCTTTCCAAGGCATTAGTTTAGTGCTGGGCGTGTGCGGGCTTTTGATTTATGGTCTCGAATTGTGCGATTTGCGTTTTTTATGTTAATTAAATTGCTTTGCCTCGGATTGGATGGGGTCGCCCTGCCATTTGTGTTCTCGCTGCTGAAGTGCATGTTCGCCGATGCCTGACTAAGTGCACTTGGCCATCCTACCAGCTAGCTATTTCAATCCTGGCCAAAAGCAAACTGACGCACGAACCAACCGCTTTTGACCCGCCTGAGCAAATGAACTGCATCACGCTTATTGTCACTAAATGCTGTTGACCCAGCAGGAAGGCTTGGCTGCTCCTGTTCAGGTCTTATGGTCTTCAGGTCCTCCTTTCACGATTTCAGTCCAGTTGAGTTGGGTAGCTGTGGCAGTTATTAGAAATTCCATTATGCATGTGTATGGGGTGCCCATGTGGGCTGTGTCAACACTGACGGTCTGGATTCAGGACTCTGGACAGGTGGTGGCTCGTCATTTGAGGAACACTGCAATTTAATTACATTCAGATGAACATCACAAAACAGCTAAAAGTAAATTACGTAGTCATTACTAATAATACTGTTAAAACTATATTTGAAATTAGTTCTTCCTAATTCATTTTAAGGAAGACTAACATTCGTTAGTGAAGTAGACATTTTTAAAGCTATGCTTTCCGAACTCTCGAGACCTCATTTCAAAAATAAAGTCGCATTTTCCTACTACGATTTTTCTCAGTGCGCCAATCTCTTCCCGAGCCACCCACTCCCTTCCGAGAACCTGCTATTTCTGGTGAATGATAAATCTTTCAATGAGCTGGGAGTCGGGCAATAAGGACGCTGGTGGGAAACCGAAACAGCAACAGGAGCGGCAAAGTGGTTGGGGGGAGATACATGGCAAACAAGCCAAGGAGCAAAACGGGACTCACCGCCTCCGTTTCCATTGGAAAGCTGCAACAAAAGCCTATTAAATACCGAGACAAGCCACCCACACGTACACATGAATGCACATAGATATTACATGCCAGCTGCTGGCCTGGTACTTGTTTGTTTTCGGCCTCCCTTGATATGAAAGCGACTCTGCAAATTATTATGCTGTGATATTCATATCGACCCACTCCAATTCGCCATCACGGTTGCTTGGGTCCTGCCATGTTTTCAGGACCTTAGGAATCCGTAAGCAAGCGCAGTGTTTGACTAGCCATTCCAAAGTCGCAACAAAAGAGAATCGATCAGTTCAAAACTAAAGCTAATATACAGATTCCAAAAGCACAATTTAGATCTTATTTTAGGTATCTTGCGTAACAATTAAAAAGCTTACTTAAAAAGTGGTAAGCTTCAGATAATACTTCATCATGTTTCCTTATTTTTATCAAAGTTGAATAGAGGTGCATTAAATTTTCCAACTTTCACTGCAGTTTCTGCAAAAATTCCCAAATCGCCTGGCAAGGGCGGTAAGAACGGCAACTAATTTCAATTTGGTATCACTTGCGGCTTCGACGAATGACGCACTCCGGCTAGATTGGAAAACAATAAGAACAGGGCGGGAAAGTGCTGTGAAAAGAACGTGAAAAGCGTCCACTGGCACAAGAGGTGGAGGGCATTTGCTGGGAAAATGAAAGCGAGCAGGACAAAGGGAATGGAAACAAACAAGCCAGGTGCATTGATATTTAGCAGGTGAGCAAATATTCAATCCAGAACGATATTCCTCACTCCAGCAAAGGTGGGCTGCTTGTTTTTTTTCTGTGTCCTTACTTTGGCTGCCATGTAAACAAATCGCAAAAGGATAAGGACAAGGCACTTGTAAGCTGGCACTTAGCAGAATCGAACAAATATGTGACTTTTGCAAAAACTTTTTACCTTTCCAACTATATCTCGAGTGTGCGTGTGGATTTATAGACATTGTTTGGCTGCTCTCTGTTGCTTTTCCCCAGGTTTTCCCCAGCACCCGGCCGTGTGCTATGATTTCTTGCTGCACCTTCCTGCACCTAAACACTAACAAGCAAAGTTTTCCGAGCAATAAGCAAGTATTTGCGGTTGCATTTCGCCGCTTCTGCTGCTGCTGCTGCTGCTTTTTTGGTTCGGAAAACTGGGAAAGCTGGGAAAACTCTCAACGGGCGGGATCCGGCAACTACACTTTCCAATTTTCAATTGGCAAACAAGCGGAATTTTCGATTCCAGTGAGCAAATATTTATGCGGCTAGCAAGGACTTTAAGGTACTGCTTAACTTAAGGCAGGTGTTCTTGCAACGCAATACCTGCACAGATTAGGGGTATATAACTTTTGCTGAGGCTCATTTAAAAAAGTGCAGGGGAATTTTGCCCAGAATAAAGGCACACAAAAATTCAACATTTGTCAACAAGATTGCTTGGGATTTTCCTACTCTTGCAGAGTAATATAAAGTCCATACAATGCGATATAATTTCCCGGCCTTCTTTATTTTGCAATTTTCTGTTGCCCAGGCACCGGTGTCCCTGGCCAGGACACAGAGGCGGTGGGCCAATTATCCTGGCAGGCCCCGCTGGTCATTAAGGTCAATGTGCAAGAATTCATTTTACAGCCTGCAAATAGAGTAAATGTTAAAGGGCAGCTCAACATCGGAATTGGCATAATGAAAATCATGCTGATTTTCCCTGGCATTTTCCATGCAGTCGCCGAAGATATCGCCCGATATGCAAAGAACTCCCGAAGGTAATGAATTACGCACAGCTGGCATGTAGAAAAAGAATGAAAACAATTTTATTTTATTCGCCTCGCGAGAGATTTACAAGGAACCGAATCCTTACCACGCGTTCCACGGACTTTTCTCGGCTTTTCCCGCCTTTCCCGCTTTCCCCTCATTCACCGCCCACTTCTCACCCACAAAGGGACTGTTGGGAAAGCCGCAAATTATGTGCCATTATTCTTAAGGGCAGAGCCGCATGAAATGTGACCCAAATAAGATATAAAAAATTTTTGAGTGCCTTGTTAGGCTATGTTGGAAATGGTGGCAAACGCTTGTAAAACACCAGTTCCAGAGCGGGATAGCGCCATTGGGACCGGTGTGGGTTAGAGGGAGAGGCACTCCACTGCCTGTGCGCCTTGAATTATGCTACGCATTTGTTGACAAACGACTCTGAAATGGGCGGTCATAAAGTTGCCGGAAATTGGCGTTGATTGTTTGGTAATTAATAAAAGTTGGCGAGCAAGCAAGAAAATTGCCCAAGTAAGTGAAGGTCGGCCAAAACTCGGACCCGAAGTCCATAAATCTGGCTAAGCGTTCGACTTAAATAAAAAAAAAAAACGTACCCTCAATGACTTATAATATTCAATTTTAGTTTGACACTCTATTGGAATTTTATTTTTCACCACCAGTAAAACACAGTTGCAAGCTATCTTAGTTTCGGCTTACAAATGGACATCGGTTTTTAGTATAATGTTTTAATTTAGTAATATTCGTTTACATAACTGGCCTCGCAAAATTCCACCATAATCTATCAAGCTTTCGCAGTCTGAAAAAACATTTATAAATCATTTAAGCACCAAATATGACAATCAATTGACAAGAAACACGAACCAAAACAAGCTGCCAGACATTTTAAATACTCTTAAATGTTATTTCAATTCTAATGTAGATTTGTTGACTTTCCAATAAAATAGTTTAAGAGCGCCAATGATACAAACAGTTTAAGGAATTATATTGATCTATTGGTAATGTTTTTTGGAAAGCTTATAGAAGCCAACATATTGTCGCGACGACCCCATATGAGATATGAGAGTATCGAAAAAAGTTGACCAACTAAATTGAGTTTTCAGCATATTTGCATGCCATTTTAAGCATTTTGGCCGCCGGCGAACCCAACACCGCGAAAACCAATGCCAACAGCAAACGCCTGCAACTGAAATGCAAGCAATTGCGGTGCAGTTAAGCGCCGGATTATGTGTTATCAGTGTCGCAGGAAAGTCCGCTTTCGGACAATATTTCAATAATTTATTAAAATAAATACACTAAATTGGAATCCCCCCGGCTTTGCGTTCGCACGTAATTCCATCAGCGTTTTTTCACAACACCCCCCCCATTCAATCTTCTCGTTTCAGAGCTCGTCGAATGCGCGCTGCGCAATGTCAATTTAATAATCGAACCACCGGCAGTGCGACGGGGCCAGCATGTGGTGCTGCGGTGCATGTACGACCTGGACGGGGCTCCACTGTACTCGGCTAAGTTCTACCGTGGCCAGCTGGAGTTCTACCGCTACACGCCCGGCGAGTTTCCCAATACGAAAGTGTTTCCATTCCCCGGCATTCACGTGGATGTAAGTGTGCATTTTAATTACAAAGTATCTATTAAGTTTCGGGTTTGCAACCGAACACTGAGATACACTAATTTAAATGATTTTAAGATATGTTTAGTTGAATAGTTGGTTAATAGTAAATAGTTGGTTGGTTAAAGCGGACTATTTAGTGAGTAAAAAGTTGGATAAAACTACAATAACTTGTGTAGAAAATGGATTTTCCAGGATCGCCAGACGTTGCGGATTTCTGAGCCCTGCCCTTTTGGCTGGTCACTGCGACTCAGTCGGTCTGAAAGGAAGCAACCAACGAGGCTCCACTTTGATGTCCTTAATTGCGCGCACACTGCATTTATTTATATTGTATATTTTAAACTTTCCGCTCATGCATATTCAGTTTGGCAGTTTTATTGTTATTGGCGGTTATTCAAAAAATGCCAGGGGACACCTGGCCGCCAGGATGCCTGCCGTCGGAATGCCAGCTTTTGTGGGCGCTATCAACGCGCGGCTATCTGCGGCAAAAATTTCATTTAAATTTTTGCATTCTGCGTCTGAGTTTTGTCGCCCACCTGCAAAAACTGCAATTTGCCGAGCAAAGAGTGGGCGTGGCTGACTGGAGATGCGGACGAGCTGAGGACGAGGATGAGGACGAGGATGAGGTCGGAGAATTGAGTCTCGGATGGGGTAATTCTACTTTGGCTAGATTATTGAAAAAGTTTATCCAGCCGACGGTGGGGTAGTGGGAGCTGGCAGGTCCCTGCAATTTCGTTGCTTCGATAAAGTTGCTCCGAATCTGGCTAAATATTTCATCAGGCTATTGAGTTTGTGCCAGCGAGTTTATCTTTAGTTTTTGTGTGTACTCTCCTTTTTATTTTATTTGGGTGCATTGCTTTCTTTTTTTTTTTAGAGTTTTGTCATCGAAAACTTTTATTTTACCTAGCCGAAGGCAATTTTTGTCGTTCCTTTTGCTCTGCTGTCTGGTGGTTGAGTTTGTATTTGTTTGTTTTTTAAGCTGTTTTAATAAATTTAAGTGCATTTCTTTGTTGGACTCGATGTCAGATTGCGGACAGCTGAGCGATGGCACGTGGGTGTCGATTTATAGTTTTTCCGAGCCCGGCATAACATTACTTCTTAGTTGGTAAAAAGGAAAACACAAAGTACTTTAGAAATATAGTAAAACTACACAGAGCTTGTTTGACATAGTAATAGTTCAAAGTGTGTTCTTTGATACGCAGAGACTTAAGGATCAGAGAAAGGCTTAGATATGTAAAGCAAACTTTCACATTACCATTATTTGTGTTGAATTGCATATATCGCTTGTATTAAATCGCGCTTAAATACTGCATCTGCTCTTCTGCTCAACAGGTAAGCAGCTCCAATGCCACCCAGGTGCTGTTGCGCAACGTGGGATTCGGTCTCTCTGGCAACTTTTCATGCGAAGTGACCGCCGATGCCCCGCTCTTCTCAACCGCCACCGCAGTGGACACCATGCAAGTTGTTGGTAAGTCTGGCTCTAAGCTGATTCAACCAAATTGGCCTAAAGTGCGCTTAAAAGCTTTCAAAGGAGCAGCGGGCGGGCGAGTGAGTGTATCAGCTATTTCGGCTAGCCTTTGACATTACTCGCCTTTGATCGTCGGTCAGCGTTCCGTGGCTGAGTTCAGTATCCACAGTCCAGAATCCCAAATCCTGTGGCTGCTTTTCGACCGGGAGATAAAGTTTTTCGCCTTCTTGGCAATTTGTTTTTGGCCGGGGCCAAGGTCGCAGCAGATGTTTCTGCTGGTTGGCAAAGTTTTGCGCTGAAAATTGCGTCATTAACAGGCCATTTCGTCTTTGCCAGATAAGCGGGTTTGTCGGCAATGAGGCGCTGGTTCAATGGTTAGGTGGTCCCCGGTGGTTCTGGTTGGGGCACCTGTCTGGGGGTCATTTGGTAGTCTTACCTGTGCTCCACGCATTTCACGGCCTTATGCGCTTTAAATGAGCGTGGAGCCGCGCGCTCTGAATTACGGATTTAATCAGCGTGCCAGGGTCATGAAATCCAATGAGCGCCAGTCCGTTTCGGCTTAACAATTATTTGCCCTTTGCGTAGCCTTTGCCAGCTGGCAAAAGTGATACACTATGAATTTTATTTGGCTAAATATATACAGCCTTCGTAAAATTCGTAATTTTGTTAGTTTAAAATATTTGAAATGGAATTTAAGCTTCTACGTTCTTCTTCAAAAGATTTCTGAAGTCTTCCATAGATATAATGATAAAAATAAAATATTTTTTATACGCTTTGTCGAGCAGTGTGTGCTGCTCCTTACGGAACCTTTTTATCCATGTATCCAAGTGCATGCCCTTCGATGCACAACAATGTGGCCTCCACTTGTACTTGTTTTGTGTGGGGCTCGGCAGCCATATGGGGCGTATGCGTAATGCGACCTAAATCGATGGCGCAGCTTCAGCGCTCGTCGGAGTTAATCTTTCTATCCGCTTGGCCTCAAGCATTTGAGAAATGCGCTCCGACAGCTAAATTGTGCTTTATTCGCTGATTTTTATGCCACTTGCTGGGCAGGATTTATTTGCCACATCCCCGCGTGTCCTGAAACCAATCGAGGGTCCTTCTTTCCGTGGGGGGAAAGCCCGCTGTGTTTGTGCGTGTGTTTGATTGAGAGCTCGTCTGGGTTAATAGCTCACTGACTGGCTCACTGGCTGCTTGTTGCCCGGCATTAAACATTCAGATGTCTGCCGTTCTGGCCTGGCCTTTATTAGATTGCCATTGCCGTTGCCTTTTCCTTTCCCTTTGGATCCGCCTGCCATCGCCTTGCCTTTGCTCACCACCACAGCCGTCTACTATATATTTAACGCCGCATTTAGCCCATTTAATTGGCCGCTTTTGCGTAACTAGCATCTGGGGACTAAAGCCTTTGATCGTGTATTTGTGTATTTACTTTAAATTCATGAGGCCGCGCTCAAGGACGCCTCCAAACTGATTAAAGTTTCATTACAAGCTGCGGCATTTAATTGGTTACTCACTGGTCGTGGGTCCTCGGTCCTTGGGACCACCAAACATACATCAATGCTGGATAAGCCAGTTGGGAACTGACACACTGACAACCTACCAGCCCAGCAGCCTCAAACCTCGGGCTTTGGCGGTTTCCCTCTCAGTATCTATATTTTGCGGGTTCTGTAAGTTCGTTTCACTGGGTTCTCGGCTGTAGGCTTCTGCGGCTTAGGCCTAATGTCGTCGACACTAAAACCCCAATAACTTGCCGGCTAAACAATAAATTACTGTAGCCAACAGCAGGCAGAAACAGCCACGGACACCATATTGTTTCTACACAGAGGGAAAACTATGGGAAAAGTA
This sequence comes from Drosophila melanogaster, assembly GCF_000001215.4. Taxonomy (NCBI): domain Eukaryota; kingdom Metazoa; phylum Arthropoda; class Insecta; order Diptera; family Drosophilidae; genus Drosophila; species Drosophila melanogaster. The sequence goes on along the minus strand of NT_033777.3, from coordinate 17,329,172 downwards.
TTCACCCTAAGATAGATATCACTGGCTAGTACACTTTTAACTTCCCTGAACCTTTTCTCTGAATGTTTGAATCTGGATTTCAGTCCGCTCAAGAACCATCTTAATTTGTGGCACACGTTTTTTCTCAGCGCTCCATCTTATATTTTTGTTTGTAAATCAGATTTTCTTGACTTTAACGACTGACACTCATCTCATCTGCGTAAACTTGCGCTTTAATTTCATCGATTCAGCGCATAGTTTTTCTGATGGCTGGCCGCCTGATGTTTTATGCATCGAGTTAGCGTCAGCGGGCTGCTTTTGGCCAGGTTTAGTTGTGCGCACCCATTCGCTTATGCAGCCGCGTCGTCCTCGGTGTAAATAACTCTGAGGTTTAATCGTGTGTTAATGAGCTCAAGTGGCAATCAGATTGCGGCCCAAGGATCCAGGGATCCGGCGAGGAGCCCACTGAAAGGAGGTTGAACGCAGGCCTGCGTCTCGACGTCGGCGTGGCACATAAAATAAACACTTTGTCCTTGCGATGCGGGCAACTCAAGGCATTCAGCCTGCTTCAAGGACAGCACGGTGGTGGCGGGCGCTTTAAGTGGGGAGAGGGCTTGGAAATGGGTGGCCTGGCCCCAAAAGTTATGCTAATTCGGGCTTTCATTAAGTCACAGCACCCATCACAGCCCGTCTTCTTCTTCGGCTGGCCCGAGTCAAAAGTTTATAGTTGGCAAACATTTGGGCAGCCTTAAGTTTAATAACTTAATGACACGAGTCGAGGCTAAAACCAAGTGGAAAGTAGGCTGGTCAGCTGCTAAATTAAGTTCGAAGGGCACGGAGTTACACTGTTCGAGATAAATAAGTTGATGACTAAATTCCTTACAGAAAATATGAAGTGCTTTTTATTATTTTATTGTTGTTATTGTTTTTCAAACAAAGTGTATTATCCAACATTACGGCTAAAAGAATGCCCCTTGAGATGAAGAAAAATGCATTCACTTTCACAAATTGTAATGACGTCTTTATACATGAAACTGAATATCCTTGTTGAAGGATTGCTCATGTGTTCTGTCCAAAGCTGTAGTTCTTTGGTACAGTGTGCACTCGCAGACTGACCCTCATTAGGGGGAATTTGACGGCGGAGTCTCAAAGGCAAAGGCAAAGGCGAAGCAAAAGCCCGGCAAAGAGGCATTCGATGCTGGCCCGTAAAAAGGTCAAAATCTGCAAGGCAAAAAGCGCAGGCGGCCAAGAGAAAAGCGGATGGGGATTAGGAAGCGAGCCACACAGAGGTCCTGAAAGCAGAAAGTTGCCTCGGGGCGGGAAAAAGAGCAAAGTTGCTGCCGCCTTTGTCATGGAAATTACTTTCTTCATTAGTTACTTTGTTTCTCTCCCCGGGTCTTGTGGTAGTCCTTCCCATCCAGGCTCCATCCCGGTTGACTTAATTAAAAAGTTAGGCGTGGCGAGGGCCAGTATCTTCGGCTTGCGGTTGTGATTGAAGGGTCCCCTGGTCTTCGACTGCACTTATGCGCCTATTAATGTGTTTTGTGTCGGGTGGGTCAGCTAATTGAATTGTATACGCCTGATCCCTCTCCTGCACTCCAAAGCGAAATCGCCCAAAACTGTCATCTTTCATACCCCAGAAATTTAATTGAATTCTTTCTTTGAAAGATATTTTACGTTTATAGACTAATTAAGGAATTTAAGCAAATTTTCTTATTGAATCTCAGTTTTCAAAACATACTTTTAATTTATTTGATTTTATCAAACATTTACAAACTGGCTACCATTAAGCAAGCAACTAAACTTATTATTCTCCCTGTTTTTCAGAACTGCCCGAGAAGCGTCCGCAGGTTTTCACGGAACACACACGCTACGAGCCCGGCGATGTCCTGCGGGCCAATTGCAGCACACCGCCGTCGCGTCCGCGGGCAGAACTCACATTTACCATCAACAACATGGTGGTGAGTACTTGCAACACAACATTCAACTTCCCAATCACTCCAATGAAATATTACGGACCTGGCCGGCCGGTCTTCTTCAATTTATTTCATGTTCCCGGGAAGAGCGGAATACAAATCTGACAGCGGGTTAGCGGCTATTTCGTGTTAGTCGAGCATATCCTTTGAAGTGCGCTTGTCTATTCTGCTGAGAAATGAACATGAAAATGGGCTAGGACAAGACTTTAATCAAAAGGGTTCTGCTTCGGTTTGTTTTTTCTTTTTTTTTTTGTGGTTTATTTTACCAGCACTTGCCTTGGGGGGCTCGTCCATCCGTCAACGTGGCGTATGCGCAATTTCACAGCCTGCCTGCGAGCGTGAGGATTGTCATGTGTATTAACAATGCATATGAGGAGGCCAAAAGAGGAAGAGTCTGCCGCATCTGTGGCCCGAATGCCCGTTTTGTCATTTAGTTACTGTGAAGTACAGATTTCTATGCTGTAGCACACTCATCCCGCCAGTGCCAGTGCTGTTCAAATTTGGTAGCTAGAAATGATGTAATTGTAACTGTAAACGACAGAGTTTATTCACCTGCGCTAAAATATAATCAATTTATTATATTATGAATATTTATGTTTATTGCAGATGCAGTAAGATATTTTTATTTTCACCATACCACATATTTAAGAAGTTGAAAACTAAATTTAATTTAGTTTTTACGTGTTTGCTTTCATGTATTTTCTATAAGAAATCTATATAAAAAGCTAGTACCTCAACACTGAGGATATGGAGCAGTAACATCTGTGCGACGGCGCCTTCCCAACTCTCATGGCTGTCATTCCTTGGATTTTCACTTTTGGTTGCTGTCGTGCTGCCATTGTTGTCCTGCGAGCTGTTCCAGTGCAATTTTATGAATATGCATGCCACATGCTCGCTCCCCCTTATTTTCCTGCTTATAATTTCGACCCAGGCCCCGATGTCAAGAGCAGTTCAGGTTCAGAATCGGTCAAGGCGATGCCACTGCTGCTCGCTCTATTTGCGGTTGAAAAGGGTAGTTGTCTGGGCCAGAGGCACTCGAAACTAAGGAGTCTGTGTATCCCGAATCCACGTGCCTAACAGCTTGCCCACGTTCTTTTTACTTCACCATTCAAAGGCAGTGCAACTGCATAATCGTACCTTTTGATTTTCAAGCTGCTATGCTTGCTATGCTAAAGATGAGTCCTGCTGAGCGGTTGGGAAAATTGTTTACGGTTGGGGTTTAGCTTAGTATGAATGCATAATTTTCTATCACAAAAGCTTCCAATTGGATTGCGGTTGGGAAAATGTTATGCGGGATGCAAAACTAACCAAGCGAGTGCGTGTGTGAACTCCATGGGATTATATTTGGTACCTGTCTATGAACTTAAATAGAAGAAAACATACTCTTCTAGAGATATTTTAGTAATCTTAAATATCAGTCAAAAGCATAGATGGGAACATTTTCCTTTGTTAGTTGTATATTTCATTATCCGAAAAGCCTTTAAGTTTGCTCTTTTCATTGAATAAAGCTGGAACTGCTGTTTTCAAGCGTACTGATTTTACTAACATAAATCCTCTTTAAGGAAGGGCTCTCTATTAGTCTGCGAAACGCTGTACTGATGTCAATGCTGTTGAAAAATGGTTGCCACATTCCAGAAGCGCAGTTGGCAATCTCGCATTAAACATGATAAATGAATTCAAATCATTTTCACCGCAATAACTCGCTGCCGGAACGGAGGGGAATTTTTCGGGAGAATATTCAAACGGGTTGTGTTGCCTGGAAATGAAATGATAGCTTATCGGCAATGCCTCTCCAAATGCCAATGATGCTGGGCTTTGCAGGGGTCTAGATGGGGCACAAGGAGCTGCAAGGACACCGAGAACTTTTGGCAATGGCAGCCAATGGCAACCATTGGCTGAGAGACAACAAGCAGTAAGCAAACGTGGCAGACATTGACTAAAATTGAGTAGAAAACGATACCGCAGGAGGAAGATATATTACAATTGCCGATCACAGGAAACAAATGAATATTTCATGCTGTGCAAATCAACATGGTCCGGGCAAGGGAGGGGGCATAGAGAACGGGTGTGTCGGTGGTCGGAAACACACACACCCTGGCACACACACTCAGTCACTTCCGACATTTCCTGCAAAGTTTACGTTAAAAGGTGCGCCGGCAAGGAGCCACAACTTTCTGTTGACAAAAGTTTTTGCGGTGAAATGCCACAGGAGTAATTTGCAAGAGGTCTGGACCCAAAACTCACCCACTCCCAAGGCCCGGAAAACCATTCCCACACATGAACAGCAGCGGTCAACATATCATGGCTCAAATAGAGAGAGAAGTTTTCGTGCCCAAGAAAATTTAAGGACATTAAAGGTGTACAAGAGAGATAGTTTCCAGAAAATAAACTATTACAATTTTCTATCAAATATCGAACCAAATTAGAATAATGAATACATCACTTACTTTTCCCTCATTAACGTATGTAATTTAATCGACACAAGCGAGCTATTCTTTTGGCCGCGAGTGCACCTTAACTTTACACCCCGGTGACATATGTGCCTTCGGTTTAAGACTGCTGCTGTGGCTCCATTTCGGTCTCCTGGCTGTTTCCGCCCTGGGGCCCAGGCATTAATCATTCGGCATGTAAATTGCCAATTAATAACTGCTGCATGTCATTTGGCGTCGGCTTAAAAATGCCACGCAGAATTTGCCATCATCAGGGTTTCAGGGTTGAACGAACGGACTGAGGAACGTCGGAATCTTGCAGGGACGCTTGCCAAAGTCCTAGGCGCATTCGCATTAATGAAGACAAATAGCACTTGAGCCCTGCCAAATTTAGCGGAAAATTGAAAAAAACTTCGCATCCAGCAGTTGGCAGCTCCTTTGTGCCATAGTTTTTGTCATCCCATGTATACGCCATACTTTGGCGCACTCTTGGCAGCCAGTAAACCAGCTTCCAGTTACCAGTAACCGTTTGCAGAGATATTGCAGTGCTATCCACAATTTATTTGTTATTGATACGCTGGCAATGCATTGTACACACAAAAACCCATACATACGCGCAGGGATGAGGGGACAAATTGTGCACTATATTGGATGAAATATAAAATATATTTATTGTATTTTTGCATCGTCTGAGAGGGCGGAGTCACAAGGGCTTCGGTTCAACGAACGTATGAAAATTTATGCCTGCAGACCAAGTGTCATGGGAGAAAAAATGGATAAAAACCCGAATTTCAAATGTTATTCAGTCTACTTTCTAAATATAGTTTGCTAGTAAAAGTAATAGAGGTCAGCTCTTAAGCTCTTGTATGAATTCTGAATTTGAGCGTGCGAAATCAGTTTATCCAAGAAAATAAGAAAAAATATCAGTAAAATACACAAAAATATGCAATTCGGCATGAGTTTGAGGAAATAATTGAAATGAACATAACTTTTAGGTTTCTCTTAATATGGCATTATTTACTTTCAAGCTTTAAGTTTAATGGTTTAGAAACTGAGAATATGGCTTTAGGATTACCTTTAAGTGCCATAAAATAAACTAAAACATTCAAACGATATCCAAATTATCCCAAGTTGGTATTTTCTCAACCTATATTCTATGTTCTTCTTGTAGAGGTAACAGTTTTCAGAAACGAGCACTTTGCTAAAAACAAAAGTGCAAGTGCTTTGGCAATAAATACAAAGAAAGGCAGATTACTCGAATGGGTTCCAAATGCAATCCGAGGCGTCTCATAAAGTAGCTTTATTTCTGGCTTATCTTGCACCCACTCTCCATTAGTTTTGACAATTTCCAAAAAGTGCTGCTAAACTGAAACACGAACTGCAACCATGGCCGAATTTCACACATAAGTTTGGGCCTAAATTCTACAGAGACAACTACTAAAAATATATATAATTTTCCTCGTATGCAGAGAGGGCAGAGCCGAGCTGAAAAAAATAAAAGAAACTGGCAAGAAAAATACGGAAGTGGAGGAGAACTTTTGCTGCTTAAACATCTGCTTTTTGGCATGCACATGCGTATGGGGAAAATTATTTATCAAAGCGCAAATCCTTTTGCACACACAGAGGAAAGAGACTTGGCGATGGCGATGGCGAGTGGCAGATTCTCCTATGGCAACAATTTTACAGTGAATTGCACTAAATAACTGCCATTAAGCATAAAAGCTGTTCTCGCATGAAGGAGCTGCTGGCAGCATTTAAGCCAAATGCAAGTTTAAGCATCTTAGAGCTGGCGCAAATAAAGTGGACTTACGCAGCAAGGACATGGACGTGGCCTGGGATATAGAAACGGATCCGGATCCGGCTGCGGATGACGATGCGGATGCGGATGCGGACCAATACGGATGCACGCCAAATGAAAAGCAGAAATGGCGCATAAGAAATACAAGTCCAAACGGCAATGGCAAAGGAATTCGCCGAACCAAAGGCTCTGCAAAGCTGGCAAGGCCTGCACCAAACTGGCGAAAACTTTCGTCAAATGCCACGCAGTGTTGGCCCTCACTGTTTTTTAGTTAGCTGGTTGTGCTGTCCTGTCCTGGTCCATGTCCCCACTTTCATGTAGAATGTCCAATGTTCTGCCGGCTGTCCTTGTAGCCACTAATGTGCGCAATTGTGTGGGCATCCGGATTTTTTCTGTGAATTTGGAGAGGATAGGGTATAATGTGGTCCAAAAAATTAAGAAAGTTCCAGAAAATGAATTAGCATTTGAAAAAAAATATTATTTTCCGATCGAAGTTTTTACTCTGTAGCTAAGATTTCTTCAATTTTTTAATGTTCTTTCACTCGGCTGCATTGCAAGCTAGGTTTATAAATATGATGGTCTTGGTAATGGTGTTTTTTTTTTTATTTGAAGGGCATGTTTCCGTCGGGCCAAGTTTGTAACTCATTTTTCCATCCTTTTGTGTGTTTGTGTTGTGCTCAGACGCCGCTGCTTTTTGCTGCATTGCATTAACACAGATAAAGTTCCTTGATACATAATTTCCATGCATACAGAAGTGTCTCCCAGCACATGTGGCAAATCCCCTGACTACCCAGATACTCCTACCCCATAACCCCCCTGGAAAAGCGCTCCCCCGCCGCCACTGCTCTTTGGCAAACTGTGCCAACTTGCAAATGGCGACAAGATGCTGGCTGGCAAAAGTTTTTTCCTTCTGCTCGGTCCATCCAAACGGCCAAAAGGAGAAGTACAAACAAAAGTATTACGAGCGTGAGGGCTAAACGTTGCCAAATGCTCAGGCCTCTCCTCGCCGCAGACCCCTCGAGCGCCTTAAAATATGCAAATGCATTTGCGAGCGTAAAATAAACAGGCGCAGTCTAAAATTATAATCCCCTTGTATACGCTTCCCCGAGCACTGAGAAAAACAAGAAAATCAAGATTGGAGTTTCGAAAAGCGAAGAATTTAAGGAAATAAACATAGAAATAAAACAAACGTACATAGAATTCCTCCGTGATCGGACCAATGAAATGTTTTTGAATAAAGTTAGGCTTAAAGCATCTTCAATATCCTTAAACTTTAGTTCGTTATACATTTTCAGTGCAAGACCAAACTGCTTTGAATAAATTAAACTAATATGAAATATATTCTTTTGTTTGTGCATTATTTGAGTCCAAAAACCAACTTGCTAAAGTAAAATCTTGCAATATATTTATATGAGACTAAGCACATACGGAAATGCAGAAATATAAATAAATAAAGTTGTAATGTGTGATGTTTTTCTTCTTACAGATAACCCATGTGGACACCGAGTACATTCGCACCATTGATAATCTGATTGCCACGCGGATCTCGCTGAAGATGCAATTGCAGGGCATTCACTTTTCCAGCGTGAATCCGGCCATCTACAATAACGTTTACGGGCTGAACTCGGTTTACGGGCATGGAGGACCGGTTTATGCCCCGAATTCGAATCCTGGCGGATTACTTTTGCGCTGCTCGGCGCAAATCGGGGATCTATACCAGGAGTACAAGGAAATCGAGCTGGGCACTCCGCAAAAGGATCCGGTACCGGCACGTGGTAAGTGTACGATAGCCGCCAGTCAATTACGCCAGATCCAACTGACTTCCGTTTCCGGTTTTTCGCCGTCTCTTCCGCTTTCCCGCTTGCAGTCACGCTCTCATCCGACACGAGCTTGAAGAACTTTTTCAGCTCGTATTTCTCGACCTCGGCATCGGCGGCATCGCGACTCCTGCCCGGCGTCTACATGGCGCCGCTTATAATGGCCATGCTGGCTAGTTTATTCCGGCTAATTGAGGCTGCATTTGAGCCCTGCGATGCCAGCAGCCAGGATCCACAGTCACAGACCGGACATTCGATGGAACATTCCAAGGAGCGAAGGGAGCCCAAGGAGCGTCCAGCTCTTGTGTCCAGCTGCAGCGTCTCCAAGGCGTCCAGACAGCAACTGGCCTGGCCAGGATCACGGACAGAAAGTCTGCGTCTGGCCTAGGCGTGTGTTACGAGTTAGTTAAAGCCCTAAGTAATTCGAAATATATTGGGGGAGTTCGCTAGACCTGGGCAATTAATAAGTATTTAGGTGATCAAAACTTGCGATACGAAGGGCTTGAATAAAACTTAATCACGACACATTTGAACATACTTGAAGTCATTCTAGCGGTAATAAACCATTTTAGAAGGCCAGAAGAACTCTCAGTGAGATACAAATTCATTAGCCATTAGTTCAACGTTTATTATTTAAACAGGTCTAGAGAATACCCTCATTTCGTTGATTTCAAGTATTTTCGTTTGATGACTGCTTTTCATGTTAACTCTTATTTTACACCAAAAACCACACTTTGAGATGTGGCGTCTACTAGCGAGCTAAAGAGTAAAAACAAATTAAGTTTAAGCAAACATTTATAAACTAGCCTAGTCATAGACAAGAATACTGGAGGTTGGACAGCAGAACAGAAGAGTTTAAAACCTATAAAGCAGGACATACACAATTCAAATATAAATGTTTACACGAACGAGGTAAAGTGAAGGGAGAATATGCTAAGTACATGAAATTACTGATTCTACTTTTAATGTGCAAAATAACACAAAAATAAACAGAGCAGCATAACAAACCAAAGCCAGAAATCAAAGGTGTGTATCCGAGGGAAGGGAAATGTGTGTAAAATATATTTAATGAAACATATTAAACTAATTTAATTTAAAGTAAATAAATCAAAGCCTTGTATGGGCATATTGTAAATGGTGGTGAAATTAAATAAAATGTGTGTTAATTTTAAAGGTTTTCGGACTTTTATTGGAAATCTGAATCAACGATAAAAGTAAGTAGAAAGGAAAACTAGAAACTGAAGAGGTCAATGTGCTAACTCTAAGATATTCCCCATTTTCCTCCAATTTACTTAGGTTTTCTGACCGGTGACCCAAGGCATTTTCCGATTCAACAAATTTTCACTGTTGATTTTTGGCGTTAAGAATTCTTACCCAACATTTTTGCAACAAAGAAGTGTTTTTTTTTTTTTTTTTTGTGAAGTCCACCCTTTCTGTTTATTGTCTGCATTTAGTTTGCCAGCCAAAGTGTGAAAAAACTTGCCGTTACGCAGCGGAAGATCTGAAAGAAATATAGAAGAAGGAATCTAGTACAATGCAATGCACACTTCCATTCCGCTTTTCCTGCATTTTTCCTTCGTTTTTTGCCATTTCCGTTCTGCATGCGCATTTTGTATTATATTTTGTGCTTCCTAGTTTTCCCCGCAGCTTTTCCGAAATTATTGAAGCGCGCTTTGTTATTTCTTTTCAATTGCGGCCGAGAGAAGTCGTTCTATTTCTTTTTCCTATTCTAAGAGGGTTCGTTCTCCTCTGTCTGTTATCACAAATAATTGTACTGCGTATATATACATAAGGATCCCCCAGCTCTGCCGCAAAAACATGCGTATAGTTGTTGTTTATAAAGTTGCATGGCGAAAGAAACATTTGAGTTGTGCGTGATAGAAAATATTTTAGCAAATAAAGGCGAGCAAATATAAAAATACATTCAAATTTCCATTCGTTTGCCCAGCGTCTGGAAAGTTCTGTGTTGTGTATTTAAATTAAATTGCGAACAAACAAGCACCAAAATAATGGCAACCATTCGGAAATTGATGGCAACAGAATGTATCAAAATACAAACTGAAGTTATGCGGATCTGTGTCGGTTGCAAATTTGGAAAATCCTTGACTCGACAAGGACCTTCTGCCAGGTAATCTCAAATATGCAATCTCTTTTCACTAATCCAATTGAACGCTCACAAAGCATCAGTTTTTACAATATGTTTATTCTGGAATCAAACGTAGTCATATTTATATTTTTCAGACAATTAAAAAAGGCTAAGAAGCAGTAATGCGGAATTACTTTCGTCAGTTGGCCCTGCATGAAAAACTCCGTTTCGGTTTGTTGAGCCTTATAAGAAGAATTTCAAATATTTTCAATTTAAAACATCGAATGAAGTAACACTATAAATCTATTAATTAAGAGCCAAACCCGAAAGCCGCTACAAGATCCCGTCATTATTCAGTCCACATTGCCCATGCATGTTTTGGCCCTCGGCCCTCTGATTGCAAATGTGTTTCGCAAGGGCCAATTAGATACTTTATACGAGTATCTTCGGCAGGACACGGCCCAATATTTTCGATACCTAAACAGTGCGAAACACTGGCAGGACTGCAGCAAAATGATGCAGTGCCTGCTAATTGAAGTCAACTAATTTGCATTGCAGATGGCAGCAACATGGAAAAGGCATGAACATGTCCTGCGTTCGGATGATACTGGACCGCGGCTTATTTACGTGCCATTAGACGGCAGCGAGTACGTGCCTGCGAAAGGTCCTGCAAAAATCCGCAACTCACAGCGAGCAGCGAACCAAATTGAGTTTGACAGACCGCAGAGCACAATTAAAATCAATTAGCTACTCGTATCGAATTACAAATTGATTTATTTATGATGTTTTCAACCCTGCCACAATCGCCGTTCGTTGGTGGTTGATCCTGATTCCTGATTCCCGATTTCTCATTCCTGATTTCTCATTCCAAATTCCCGATTGCCCAGCGCTCGCTGTATACGTTTGGCGGAGGTCTCTGTTTGCCTTTCTCATGATATCCCGCGTTATCCTCCCGACCTGCGTGTCGCAGGATGTCAAGTGTGCATTTCAAATGGCCAACTAACGCTGTTGTCGCGTCATCGCCTCACCGTCACTAGAATCCCGTCCCGGTTACCCGTCGCAGATCCCTCTGGCTGCCACTCCGGCAAAGAGCAGACATTGCACTGGCCAGCAGCAGGGTAAATTGATTCCATTGATTCGCGCTCAAATTTATAGTTACCCACCGCCCGGGGGACTGTCACTTGACTTTCGCTTTAGCATCATCGAGCTGGGCTTAGAGAGCAGAGTGCAGGATCCTGGATGCACGGTGGGAAATAACACCATGAAGATTATTCCTGCAAAATACTTAAACAGAATTATGGACTACACCAAGTGTTTACTTAATATTGAAAGAAAATATTAGACAGCAAGCTAAAGTGCATCTCTGAGTTTCATTGATAATATATTTACAAAGATTAGATACTTTACCATTTAATTGCCAGTGCAGGGTTTTTAAGCTTGATTGAGGTGTCCCCGTGGGGTTTTCGCGAATTCAAGTATACGTGGCGCGCACACGGCGAATGCGCGATATTTATCGCCGCTTAATGGTAATATTTGTGCTGACGAAAAGAGTTTCATGCGCACGGAGCGTGATTAACGAAAATGTGCATTAAGTGTGCATGAATGCTCTGATTAATAGAGCAAGGACTCGTCTCGGACCGCATTAAAGCTGCCGCCGAGCAAATTTGCAATCACTTAAAGCAAAACGCAAATGAGGCAGCATGAGTGCACAATAAATACGAGAAGTGACAATGCAGCACCGATAATCGATGCGGTCCAGTCTCTGGGCTTTTTTTGCCATCCTGTGGCCCGGGGGAGATTTGGCACGCCTCGAACTCATTTAAATTGACAGTGAACAGCGAAACTACTTGGCCTGTTGGCCTGCTTTTTATCACAAATGTGCACGATGCAGTAGGCAGTAGACGTAATGCAAATAAATAAATGCGAGACTGAGCTCCCACATCTGTTTTCTCCAGCGGCAGATGTGACACTTTTCACATAACTGCAAATGGGCGAAATGCGGGACCTCAATGCCAGATGGACATTTTCATTCGGAATCGGAATTGCCTCCACCGAGGTGGAGGAGGAGCTTCCAACGGGCCCAGGACATCGCGCACTGGACATGGACAATTTACAATGAACGGGGGACATGAAGACTTATTAAGAAAAGTGTTGCAGCCTCATGAATAAACAGTGCAATGAGATGTGATGCCTTCGGGCGGACTGAAAGCCAGTTGTCAGTTGGCAATTCCTTGAGTGCCGCTCACAATGGGTCGGAAAGGAAGTTCGCCTTAATGTGTAATATACGATATATGTAACAAATGAAAGGGCTCGGCCGGAAATGCAGCAGCTGGCTATATGGAGATGATGTCAATCTCTGTAGAATTGTAGTTATATGGTTTTAACTATCTTGAGTATTTGCATTGAGCCCAGTTTTTTCGGCAGTGTGTGCAAGCCCCCTTTGCATTCTTTAGCATGAAAAGGTAAGCTCTTGAAACTCTTTCTAGTCAAATTTCGCACTCAGGCCTTGGAGAAAAGGGTTCATTAAATTAACATTTAACATTTTAGATTTTCGGGCCGAGCTAAAAACTTCGACCGGACCTGCCTCGTTTATGCAAAGTGCCGCCTTATTGAATTTGCGCTGGACAACTTTTGTCATCGCCGGACAAGTGCTCCAAATGAGTGTGGAAAAGTTTGGCCAAAGTCCGGGACTCGGGGACTCCTCCGAGCCGGACTGGTCAACGACCTCTAAGCACCGGGGAGCATCACATACGACACAGAATTGGATTTGGAGTGGGAGTTGCGATTATATATGTACATATATTTGGGCGGGAGATACTTGGACACGCGCACGCCTTCGTGTAATAAACTTCAAAAAATAATTTCGTCTACAACGACAACTGAAACTTGACACTTTGCAAAGAAAGTTTCTGTGGCCTGAGTGTCGTGAGGAAAAGGGAGGGAAAAGCGCCAGGGATGGGGGGTGGGGAAAGTGTGTGGCATGGGCAGTGACAGCTTAATTTAATTTGCGCACAAATTTCCAAACTTGTGAGTTATCGAAATTTCCACATAGTTGTAATGAATTATGCAGCACTACTTCCAGTCAAGGATAACTGTTGCCAACTTGCTATATATACGTTTATAATTTAATTTGCTCGTATAGAAATCCGGAATTCGACTGCTTAAAAATCCAATTACTGGTGACAGTGGTCTCGCATGCCAATGCCAATCATCATAAAGCAGTTCTGGGCCCATTCCCAAGTTCCCATGCCCATCAAATCAGATCGAATTAAGCCGTGGAGAGACGGATAGCAACTCGAGGGAGTTCGCTTGCCAGTTCGCACGATTCGCCCAGACAACAAGAAAACTTTTAATCCATATTAAATGAACTTTTCTGCACAATTTTCATCAAATTTATTTTGTATTTATTTACACTTTTGTTTGGTTTTTCATTCGTCGCCTCTCGCACACTGCAAGAACAACGAGGACGAAACTTTTGTCATAAAATTTGTTTTTATGTGCCCTGCATGCGGGGAAGAGTTCTTTATATGCCAACTAAACCAGAGACGGCAAATGCCTCACGTTCTTCATTATTTCCATCGAATAGCTACGAAATTGTTTGGCTTTTTTATTAGTTTTCGCTCCAGTTTGGGGAGTATTAAGGGATTGTTTTTCCATTTCCCCGGAAAGCTCAAAATTTAATAACTTGTCTCGCTTTGACTATCCACTTGCTTTGGCAACTATTTGTGCACTAATTTAATTTTAATGATTTCTGTGCTCGGGCCACAAAACAAACAAATTACGGCAAATTACTTTGGGAACAAACTTCTGGCTTAATTCGGCGAATGCAAAAGCGAACAACAAATTCGCGTCCTCGTAAAAATGCAACAAACTAAAGTCGTTGAACTTGTGCGCAATGCCCAACAAGTTGCCGTTCCCCTTAAAGTTGCAACTGTTTCTGTTGCAGTTGCCAAAGTCTAAGTTAAAGTTAATTGTATGAAACTTAAGTGGACACTTAACGCAATTTCCGGCTGAAAGTAAGTCAGAAAGAAACAAACAACTTTTTGCCCGAAGATTTTGTTGCAAACTTTTGGGAGGCACCATTTACCCATATTGCACACACGCATAGTTGCATCTATATATTTATACCCCCAATACAGAGACACAAATGCATTCGCAGGCCTTCTGGTCAGCTAAGGCCCAATAAATTTGCATCTCTTGCAGAAACATTTTGCACTTGAAGCGTTAAATAAAATAAATAGCTCCAGCCAGTCCAAATGCTTAAATGCTTTGGGCCCTGAATACGAGAATATCCGTAATGTGCAACACCGACAATGCCAAAACACCCAGATATATATATATATATGTGTGTGTATGTGGACAAACACATGTTACAAGCAGCTGCAGTGTTCAGTTGTTTATGGCTGCGGCTTTGTGGAAAGGGGGATTGTGAAAGGGGAAGCGGGAAACGGGAAACGGGAAGGGGCGGGAAAGTGACCGGGTCATGGGTCCATTGACAAGGTTTTGTTTGGCCTGCCTTGGCTTTTGTTTTATGGCCTATGCGCCTGCCGGGCAATAAATTTATAGAATATTTAATATGCATATTTGCAAATAAATGATTTATGCCTGCTAGGTGTGTGAGTTGGCTTAAGTGCGTCTACATATGTTTGCCAGTCCCACACTTGCTGCCGTTGCTCATGGAATCCGGCTTCTGTTTCGATTTAGTTGCAAATTTGGTGACTGCACTGGGGAAAATACAACAGTAGAGTCAAATGGATGAAATATAACATTTTGAAAAATGTTTGAATCTTTTTCGATTGAGTATTTGGTTTATTGAAATAGTATCCAAATAATCGTGATTATCAGGATAGGACTTGAACTGTATATATAAATGTAATCCATCCCTTGTTCAACTCAAAGAGCTTATGAACTCCAATGTCCACATGTTGCTAGGACATTCGCGAGTCCTGAATCCAGTCCCATCTCCTGGTGATTTTCCATCTCCCAAGCACAAGTAGATGCACAAGTAAGTTGTACAAAGTTTACACAAAGTAATTTGTATGCACTGCAATTGAAATTCTTTTGTACTACAAAATGAATTCTTTTTGTTTGCATTTTGGCCCCAACTGGGTGAAATGGTGAGGGGGCGACCGAGAAAATCGCGCTGCACAAAAACCTCGGCAAACTAGTTGAAAAATTTGCTTTTGAGCAGAACTTCAAACTAATGAAGTGGAAGTCGACTAGCCAACTGCGTCTGTGTCTTGCATCCGTCCGGACTGCCGTCTGCTGGCTACTTGCTACTGAAACTAAAACGAATACAAATTAAATAAAATAGAATTTCTGTTTTTGCCCTTTTGCTAATTTGCATGCAAATTTTTTTTGGTCGGGCACGAGCTTGTATCTTTCCACACGGGGGAAAGTTTGATTTGCTTTTGACACCACACCGCTGCTCCTTGCTCGCCCCCAAAAACTGGAATTTGATTTCACAAAGGGGAAAATCAATTGTTGTGGGACGTGCACGTACTCGTTTTTCCTCAATTGACTCACTTAGTTTCCTTAATCTGGTTCAATAAGTCTCTGGCCGGACCGGACCGACTTCAATTTGTATAATTAAAATGCAAATTGCTGTATGGCCATCAAGCCGGCCATTTGGGGGAATGGAGAGCAAATTAAATTTATGAAAATCATCGTCGAGAGGTCTCTGCAGTCCTGTGGCCACAGCTCATTAAAGTTCGGAGTGTCCTGGCGGTCTGACAAAATTTCTGTCGCCTTTGACATTTGCCCTTGTTGTAAAATTATGAATCTAGAGCAGATTATCTCACTTACCAATTTTTGTTACAAAATAATTGTAACCTTTTTTAATAAATGTTACATAAAAATATATTGATTTGTATCTTTGTATGGGTCTTTTAGTTTTATATGCGTTAATGCATTTATTACGTTAAAGATGTTAAGCTTGTTCGTACAGTTTCTTTAAATTTTATTTAATTTTTTGTTTTGTTAGCTTAAGATTACCTTGGCTTTAAGTTGATTCTTCCACCACTGTGCACCTTTTGGCAGGGAAACGTTAGTCGCGTGTTTTTATTTAATTTAGCATATTATGCTCCCCTTCATGTTTGGTTAGGTACTCCGGGGGGCGGCTTATGCTGCTGCCACGCCCCCTTGCCCTTTTGGCGACGGAAAAGTGTACTTCGCTAATTTTTGGCGTGGCTCAGCCGAAAGCTTTTAACATAATTAGTTTCAACTTTTCTGACCACGTTTCGTTTTTGTCCGTTGGCCTGGTTAGTGTTGCGTTGCACACTCAATTGTTGTGATATGTTTTCCGGGGACGAACCCGGCTTCGGTGATTAAACAGCGGCCATTTCCATAAACCAGCAACAGTTTCAATTAAAGAGAGAGCCGCAATTCGCAACCGGAAAAGGAAGTCGAAGCTCGGCTCACACAGAATACACAAACAGCCAACGGGGATAATCGTCAAATAACACATTAGTTATCGAGGGTAAGCAAAGTCCTGCTTTTTGTCGGCTTTATATGGGTTTCAATCCAAATTACTCTGATTTTGCTGAAGCGTGCTGTTTTTAATGCCAGCCAGCCTCGTAAATTCAGTTTATAAATTAAATGGCAAACAAATATCAAAGGGTTAATATCGGTGTTTGCAAGGTCACTAGTACACTAAAAAAAGTTCTTGGTAAATGCAAAAAATATTAGAATCGGAGTTTAAGGGACACAATATGAAAAGATAGACAGCAAAAAATACAGTTTAAAAATAAATAATGTATTTTAAGCCAATTTGATGATGTAATATTGTAAGATTCATATGTCTAAAAGTACATCATCCTCCGATTTGACGTAGGCTCTTCTAGCTTTTTCAAGTGTAGCCCTATTGAACTTTGAGCGTATTTGTGTGCGTGGCCCGGGGTCTTTATCGGTTTTCAATCCTTTTCCCAGGGTTCCGGACATATAAAGATTTTATTAGTTGGCACGTGTTAACACAAACGGGTGCCCATAGATTTCGGGCTAAGTCCGGGCATTGAACTGATTTAGAATCTGTCCCCGAACAGGGCTCGTAGTGAATTAATAAAGTTAGACACATGGAGAGTGGGTTTTTCGAGGACGAGTTTTTGACTTTGTCTGCCAAGCGAAACGCTGTAGATGCCACAAGCCGAGTGACAAGACAGTTGCGAGACTTGTCAGCCCAGCCGAGAAATGCCATCTTGACAGATATTAATACTCGGCAATAAACACTTTGACTTGGTTTTGTGCACTTGCCTCACCTTCGACCTGCCACGCCCTGCTTTCCCAGCCGAAAGTTTGCTGTGGGCGAATATGCTAATAAAGTCGAGCTGATGCGGTTTCATTTCGGTTTCCATGGCTGCTTCAAATGAGCAAACAAATGCAAATCTGCAACTTGCAGCGTGCAACCGAGCGGCATTTGCATAGGCAAATGAAAAGTGCAGTGTAGCAAATTTAAAACTCGCATGCGGCCTTTAATATTTTCCTTAACCACTTTCCTCTCCTAGTTTTTTCGGGGGCGGCAACAAATGCCACAAGCACTTAGCCTTAGCCCTGCCTGGGCAGGATGAACCTGAGGATGGAAAAATGTGCAAAAAGAGAGGGCGTACAGAAGCAGAACTACGGTACAGGAGGACAGGAGGACAGGAGGACAGCAGGACTGGTGGACCGACAGGCAGCTTCACTCAAGTTGACAAGCGCCCGGCATCTGAGCTTCCCAGCATCCTTCTGCCCTGCTTTCAGCATCTTCTCCTCCGCACTTCCACTTCCACCTTCCCATCCACCTTCACATCCACATCCACATTCACGACCACGTCCACATCCACCTGCAGCTGCACGGCATCGTTTGCCCTGATAGTTGCTCGTTGACTAAGTGACCTTTGTGAGCGCTAGAATGCACCAACCTGGTCCAACTTTGCCTCGCTCACCTGCCTGCGACTGGCAGGTGGAAAGTGAAAGGCGGGTTGGGGGCAGACGCCGCACACTCAGCTCTTCACTGGGGGAAAATGGCAGTGACAACACGAAGGCGAATCATGCTACACGGTGAATGAGAAGACTTGCATCGATCCCATCAGACATTTTCCCAGGAAACCATATCAGAAATCAAGGCTTTGTATTTCAAATTATGAGTATTTCTTTTCATTTAGCAAAAATATGATTGCAACGAGAAAGGTTACAAAAAGATTGCATATATATAAAAAGTTAAGCTTGAAATGAATTACCTTTTTATATTAAAGGGTACTGAATAAATACGTATACCTTATGAATTTTGTTAAGAATTAAAAAACAGGAGTATTGTTATGGTTGAAAAATGGACAGACTCTTTCATGGCTTAGAGTGTCACTTTTTTTGCAGTGTACGACTGGTTTGGCCTAGCAAAACATAGTGGCACACTGCCTGAGATTCTCTTCGCTGGAGATCTCGTGTCGCCTGTCACCTTTAAATAATGTCCCACGACGCCTTTCAACACAAATCGCATGTGAAAAGTGCTTCACACATGAAGTGTTTTTGGAATTTTTACTACGTTTTTTGGATTATGATCGCATGCCCGTGGAAACCACTCGTCCGCCGCCTAACATCGCAAAAAGCCGTCTCACATCCTCAGCGTTTTCGGCCTGTGTTTTGTTGTGTGCCGTGTTGTTGTGCGGCGAGTTATGGACTTTATTGCGCTGACACTGGATTGTGTGGCTGCACTGAAGTCCTTTGGCCTTGGTAACCGCTGCACCAGGCAGGTGTAAAATTTGGAATTACACTTCTCGCCGAGATAATTTTGTGGGGCTCAGGCAGGGAGTTTGGATTAGGGATACAATGCATTTTTGTGGCATTAATGGATGAAGAGCGTATAGTGTGCACGAAATTGGATGGCATTCTTTCAATTACCCAACTACCGAAAATAAGTTAAAGCAGGATTGTCAGCCAGCTTTACTAGTCAGATTTGAAAGCCTTTCATTCCCACTGGTCACAGACCCAGGAATCCTCGAGGAATTCGATTAACATGTAATAATTTATCTTGGCCCGCTGCCTTTGTGCTGGCATTTCGATTTGCATGTCCCTTTGAGATTTTAGTTGCTATTTTTCTCATTTTCATTTTCGTTTTCATTTTCCCAGCTGCCAGCAATCCCGTCATCAGCTGCAGCTCAAGTGCCATTCATAAATATTTGTGCCATGGAAAGTGGAGAAAATGTATAGGATGGGGATAGACACTATGTGTGGGATGGAGGAGGAGGAGATAGAGGCATCAGCCGCAAGTATCTGTGGGAGTGACATGTGTCTGGGGAACAACAAGCTGACATTTTGTAATAAATATTTGATGACTTTGATATGCAAAATCACAAGCCGCTCAAAAATTGGTTTAGCTTTAACTGATCTGGGATTTCTGTGCACACCCAGACCCAAACACTTTCCATCGTTTTCTTTTGGCCACTGATTTTCATCCTTTTTTGCATTCAGCAGTTCGCACTTCATAGCAATTCATTTGCCGGAAAGTGCAAGGGAGGCGCTGTGCACACAATGTCCTTGCTAATCCCATGCCAACATTCCCGTCTCTGATTTTCAGCCCCAATATATATATACACATATTTTTGGCTGTTTTGGCAACTGTTTGCCATTTTGTGTCCTTAGTTTTATGGCTGCCGCAGCGAGAAACTAGAGACTTAATTCCACTGCATGCATTGTTGCGCTTTAGCACCTCGGAAAATGTTTCTGTTAATTTGTTTCCAGTCGCCACACATGGCGTATACGTAATTCCACTGCAAGATACCTTTTGAAGGGCGTTTTTGAGATCTCTAGTACTGCGCAAAGGTATTCTGTTGCATGGACACCAAAAGCGCGGAATATCCTTTGAGTCCTTTGAGCACCTTCCTTTTCGTTACCTTTTAAGCCACCATTTCTTTCTGCTCTGAACTTTGCCTTGTGCCTCTTGCTGCCTAGATGAACTAGACTTAGTTAGCTTTAAACTCTTTTAAGTTTCATAGAAAAATTTTCTCACTAGAACCATTAAATTGTAAATTAGTTTAATACAAAGAAACTCATTTTAAAGATGGTAGTTTATTTCATAGTTAAGCTTAAACTCTAAAAATTTCATCGTAGCGGTTACCATTATCACTTCACTCGGCTATTGGCTAAAGTTTCCATTGTTGTAGGCTATTGACACACAGTTTTAGGCCAAGGAAGCGGATATCGTGCCGTAGTTTGTGGCGGTTCATTGGCATTTGATATCGGGTACTAAGATAGAAATGGGTGCATCGGATGCAGATAAAGCACGACACGGGTTAAACATGGGCATTAAGTTGTGTTGAATCAGCTGCTGTGTGAAATACAACACAACTCATAATTTAAATGGATCCCGGTGAGCGAATGCTCTTATTGCTGGATAAATGCGATTTGTTCGATTCGTGCTTTGCATTTCAATGCGGTATCGTCTCAGGAGTTATTCGCTAACCACGCCCCCAAAGACCTGGCTCATTTGCCGCCCCTTAATGTGCATTGATTTGCATGAAAAGCGGAACTCGTTATACGCACATTTTGCGCCATTTTCCGCGATGGCCACGTATTCAAGGAAGTCTTCCCCTTTTGCTTTACTGCCAGCACTTTCATTATCGAAATACTCTTAAATTATTGAATATTTGCATAATGCGATAAGGAAGCTCTGCAATGCTATACAAAGTGAAGGAAAAACAACTTCTGTTAAACTTAATAAAAAAGCTTTTTCATAATGCTTCGATCTATGAAAGGAAAACATTAAGCTGCTTTTGCCGCTTTGAGTTCGAGAAACTCTCGACTTAAGTCTTACCCTTTTATTTAGTAAAAATGTATTACGTTTATGTGACAAATTTAGGGATTTACTAAAATCTTATTTCATTTCCAACTTTAAGAAATAGGCCACATTCGGACACCGACCAGCTGGCACTTAATGAATGTGGAACACACGGCGTATGCGTAATAATTGCGTAAACAGTTTATTAAACGCTCGTATTTACACGCTCCCAGGCCGGCGAATGATGAGCGATTTATCTGCAAGTCACGTTTGGGGTACTTAATAAATGGCCCAGGCAAATGTGTGAAACAGCATAAATACTGCTCTTTACATAAATTACCCCAGGGATTCTATTGTTTGCTTGCTCGTTTTAAGCCCTTAAGAGTTAACTGGTATCCGGTTAGTATAAAATCCTCTCGACGGCAGCAGGTGGAACATTGATCGGCTTGAATTGTTATTATATCAAGCTTAATATTCTTACGATAATAAAGCTAAAAACTAAAGCAAATCGATTGGAATCTATGTGTGCGATTAAATGGTTGTTTATTTTGGACCTGTTTACTCGGGCCTATTTATCACGCAGGCCGAAACGAGTTGATTTACTTTTCATATTTCAATTTGAGCGGCCTTGGCCCCGACATTCGATGTCTCAATGTCCCCGGAAGATGTATGAATAACCATTTAATTTTATTTGACTTTTGTTGGCGTCCAACCACATCTTAAGTGGCCGCCCAGCTACTTATTTATGGCCTAAATGAGCACTTGGCCTGCAGTAATTGTTGGCCGCGTCTGCGATTGCTGCTGGCCTCTCATCTAAGCGCAATTTATGCTCCATTATAATTTCCCGGCGATTCCACCTAAGCAAAAATAACATGAAATATGGCAGAGTGGCGCTGAAAAATGAAGAAAACGGGGCAAAACCTAAAAGGCAATGCGAAGAGTAAGGTAAAAATATGGTGGAAGCAGGAACTATGTAATATTGCGCATACGCCAGGCTGGCTCTTGGCTGCGATTTGTTTGCCCTGGCGGCGTGTCGTTAATTTAAAATTATGTTTACGATGCCCGACCCCGTTGTTGATAATAAAATAAACGACTTTAATGCGGCCCACCCACCGTATAAATCAAATTTTTATTGAAATTGCTGTTGTTGCATTTAACTGACAGTGAGTGCGAGTGCGAGTGGTATGGGTGCTGTCAGGACCTCCGGACAAATGAAGTTTTTTTAATTGAATGCAGTGGCAGTTGGAATTGCAGCTGCTGTCAATTTGACTGCGAATGGTCGTGTATCTGTCCCCCATCTCTCAATCACCACACTTTTTGCTCCGTTTTTGTTTTTGGACCCCCGAATCCCGCCGATTCGGAATGCATATTTAAGTGGCTTTTAAAAGCCCTCAGAAAGCGTCTCAGCTTGCAGTGACCCCGTAATTGATTGTCACACGCCGCAGCAATTAAAATGTCAGTCGGTTCAGTTCGCGAATTTCTTGCATTCGATCCTTTTTTATTTTTCGGACGAATGGGTGTCGCTTTGCAGCGAGTTTCCGGTTAAATTGAAAATTAACTGTACATATTTCATGCCAAAACAATTTGCGTTTATTTCGAGGGCTTGAAAAAAAAGAAGCACGGTCGCGCACACACAAATTCCAGCTTTCGACTGCAAATGTCGCTTAGCGTTTCTGACCGCAGATGACTGGATCGGGATGGCTAAAGGGTGCAAAAGGGCACTGAGGTTGCCCTGATGGTCACTTGAAACAAGTGGCCAACAACAAGGGCAACTGGCAATGGCAATGGCAAAGCAAATGCTATTACCATTTAAATTTCTCTAGCTAACCAGGCGCAAAAAAGGACACTCGACTGTACGTTAGAAGCCACCTTTTAGACGCAATCATTTACCATCGGTTACCACGTCGCTTTAGTTTTAGCATTGCGATGGCTTCTGGGTTGGCTGGCCAAGATTAAGGGTTATTTTATTCGCGCAAATATTTTAAGTAGGCTGAATGGGGCTCTTGTTGCTTATCGTAGCTAAGTATTTGGTAGTTTAACAGAAGTAGCATTGTTTCAGATTGTCTTTAAAATTCTATAATTTATCAAGCTACAGCTTGTATAAATAACAATATAAACTTTGAAACGTTTTTTATTTTTTTAATAATTTTTCTTATATAGATATGCAAACGTAAGTGATATTAATTTGCTAACCCGGTCCGACCGCTTAAAACGCTTCACATTATGCCAGTTAAACGAACGTTGTCAGTGGCGGCAGTTCGCCGCTCAACTCGCTTATTTTTGTTTCTGTTGGAATTGTTCAAAAGTTAGTTTTAAGTAGCATTGGACAAAGCGCCGTCAGGGGCTTAAAGGCCGGCGAGGGGTGAGCGGGGGGTTTGGGCCAGGGATTTGGAGCTTTGGCTTTTGGGGAGCAGGAACATTGTTATTTTTGCAACTGCTGCGCTGCGCTGCCCTGCTCATTTACTTTGTGCCTTTGTGTGTGGACTGGCATGTAAATTGAATTCAAAGTGGGTATTATTGCATTTGTGTCCTTTTTCAGTCGCTTTGTATTTCAGTTCTGCTTTGTTTGCCGCCTGCCAAATGGCAAATGGCGGCTTAACCCATTAAATGCCAATCTGAAAGCAATCTTTAAGGGCAAGCGATTCTTAAGCTGGTGCGTTTATAAAAAAGGAAAAATTAATAGTAAAATGCAGTGCTTTACTCGGTGATTATATATCCCAGTTAGGTAACTATTTATTATGAGGCTTATATATGAGGCTTTAATATTTTTATCTAGTTTGTCTATTCATTAAAATAAAAATAAATGGTTCAAAAATAAAGTGGCCAACTAACAAATAATATACTCAATTTTCTTAATTTGTCCAGCTGAAGTTATTGTGAAGGGTTAACCCAACCCGTTCACGTTCGGCGACACTCGCAGCTGGAGAAACATGAAGATGAAAGCCGGACAAGTTGTTGCTGCTCCGGCGGATAGTTGGCAGTCTCCAGCGTCCAGCTTCCAGTTTCCATCTCCTTTGACTGCCTGCCGCAAAGTGTTGGATCATTCATCAAAGCCAGGACCTAGCACTGGCGAATGCCATCAAACATAATAATCAAACATCAGCTACATAACAAACGACCAGGGCGACCCGAAATGCGGCGGTTGCTTCTTTGGCTGTCGCCTCTTGCCTTTTCCTGCCTTTTGCCAGCTGCCTTTTGGAGGCAGCGAGTCAATGGAGGTTTACACTGAGAAATAAAACTACGATGTGGCTGGGCAAGCCACATATTAGCGAGCCACAGATATACTTCCTATAAATAAATTATAGAGGACTTAGCATACAAACATATTTCGATAAAGCCGAATAAGTGTTTTAAAAAATAAAGTAAAATTTCACGAAATATGTTAGTGTAATTCTTCAAGCACTGCCATATTTCTCGGCGGGACCGTTGACCTGCCACCCCCATCGAGCATCTACCACCCACACCTACCAGCACAGCCAAGAAAATGTTTTCACTCAAAAGCAAATGCAATAAAAAAGGCAATTTATCAGCATAAAATATTATATGGCATGCCATTGAGTCGGTTCATTTTTTTAAGACCCGAAACTGAGCTCCTTTTACACTCCTAAATGTGAACCATTTACGCCTTTCGCCCGAAAGTGCTTGATTTTAAATTTAAGCCAACGAATGGCATTGCATGTATGTGGTTATTCTTTCTTTGGCTTCGAGACGAGAATTGTGCGGATGCCGTCGAGTGGCTGGCAATTGTGGCTGTCACTCAAATTAGCGCCATTTACAAAGGCATTTGCATGCTTTTAGGCATGCCACGCACCACCAAAACCACCCAACCACCCACCTACAAGGCCAGCCATCCCACCGCAATGACGCATTCGTTGGCCTGTGTTGTGATTTACAAGTATTTGCCAATGCCTGAAAGCACTTGAGCGTCTGCTGCCTGTTGGCATACGCATACACTGAAGAAATATATGTATTTAAAACGAATTTAAATGATTTACTTCATAGAAAATAGTATAAGTATAATTTCGACAAAATTTATCTGAGAATTAACTTTTATGACCAGACGATAAATATAAATACTATATTATCCAAATTATACAAACCCTATTACGAGTCGTAACTAAAGTATTGTACTCCTTAATCTAAATATTTTTGTAAGTGAATTCTTATTGCTGATGTGCCCCAGTCTGCCGTTTGTGTGGGGCATGCAACTTCTCGTTGACATCATTTGCCAGTCAGTGGCTCACGCATAAAAAGCTGTTCACTCGTTAGGCCCACTTGTTCGGATTGTTCGTACTCGGCTCCTCTGTTATGTTCCGCACTGTACTGCTTTGTGTTGCTGCCTTTGCGAAAGTCAAGGGTTATCATTATGCGTCCTAAGTGCGCCTGCAACTTAAATTCTGACCCACAACAACGGGGCACCAGCTGTAGTTTCTCTAGTTTCTGTCATTTTCCAAGCAGTTGCAGCCAAATTGTGCCAACGCCCAGGGGAAAATGCCAAGGGGGCAGGCACAGGGCACCGAGCACCAGGCACAAGGCACATCCATAGCTACCACATCTATGGCCAAGTCAAGATGACAAGCCCGAAACATAGCGACCCACACACAAAGCCCGGTGACAACACAATGTTGTTGGGTGCAGGCATTGAGATAAGATCATACCACAAAACAGGACACTTTTGGCTTGGCCCATGGCCAAAAAGCCAAAAAGCAGGCAGTAGCCACCGCTGACAAGTTGGCCAAAGGACTTCCAGAAACAGAAACGAAAAAAAAAAAAATGCCAGAAACGAGGGCGAGCCATCTGCTTAAAGTCTATTCCGAGCTGCCGGCTTACATAATCAATTAGCTATTCAATTTGGGCCAAAACTTCGCTATCCAAATGCTGATGATAATTCGAAGTCGAGGCTTTCTTGTCATTGCAACTTTTGCGTGTGTCCGAGTCCGAAATCGTGTAGTAAACTTTTCAGCATCAACACACATCCGAAACTCACTCATGATTGCAGGGGCACAATTTCGCAGAACCCCAAGAATTCGTACATATTTTTGGGTCCCTTTTTTATTCCTTGGCCGCTTGTGGCGCGGGTTCGTTTCTTTTGAAAAAGTAGCTAATTTAATAAGAAATTCTTGGAAAACTACACGAAAAAGGCTTAAGTTCTACATGAGTAAAGTTATAGAAAAGTTTAAGTTGCCAAATCTAATTTGCTCAGAAATGCTGCCAAACAACAACACAAACAGCATCTAGAGTTGGGTCGAGTGTGTAAGCCTGGCCAGAAGAAGCAGCATTTTCCAGGATTTACTTTGCCTTTTGCCGCCAGCGGACTTTGCGGCTCTCAGCAAGTCAAAGCTGAAAATAGAAGCACTCGGAAAAATTGCACAAAGTTATTTCTCTTTCTCGATTTTAGCAGTACATATTAAGGAGTGTAGGATCAACTTAGGGCACATAAAACGATATGGAAATCAAACGCATATATATTTAAACGAAAAAAGAGTAAACGATGTTTCAGTGCATTTAGGAAAAGGTGTTTGGGGTGTCCAGTAAGTGGCCGTACATTCTTTGTATGTGGAATTCTATTAAAACAAATAATGGAAGAAAGTTAGCTAACGGTTAGAAGTATGTTTATGCAAGTCCATGACCTGACCTAACATAATCAAGTTTTTAACGAATCGAAACTCATCATAAGTTTACGCAAACTTAATTCAAACTGAAAAGGAACCCTCTTAAAGTCATTCTCAGCTTAGTGGGGAAATCACCTCCAAACTCTCTGCGTTGCGATAATGCGAGAAAATCCTTTGGCAGACACTCGCCACTTTCCTCACTTCCGATGCGCTGTCATGTCACACCAAGTCGTGATTTATTTGCGCGGGAATGTCAATAAATTTAATACGCGAATATAATATATTTTACAGGCAATCAATCACACGGACTTAAGTGTCTCACACTCAAACAGAAACACGAACTCAAACTCGAAAATAAGTACACACAGCTAAGCTTTTATAATCGCGACGCTTTAAGGAATGACATTCAATAAATATCTAGAAATTCTTGCGGCACTTTAAGTCACTTCTCCCTAATTAATTAATTAAACCCTTTGCTCGTAGTGCAAGGGTATAATAGATGCCTTGAAGTATATATATTCTCATTGAGGATCCCTAGACAAGTCGCCATGGCCTTGTCCGTATGTCTATCTGTTCGTATGTCTGTCTGTCCGTATGTTCCCTGGGATCTCATGAACTGTCTGGAAAGTCTAGGAAGTAAAAGCTTTTAGTAACGCCTATGATGTGCAAGTTTTTTTTCTGAACGTTACCGCCCCGAAGTGACACGTTCACACTTTGTTAAAATTTATCGATTTACTTCATTACTGGTTTATAAACACGTCTGTTACGATGCAAATGACCTTTCTTTCATATTTGACCTTTTATTATTCACGCATGGCTTTCAATTAAAAGCAATTAGAATCGGTAATATGTATACTATAAGCCCCGGTACTATTATGTATTTTATTCTAGAAACCGAAATGCACGTTTGGATTTTTGCGTTCTTTTGCTTTACCTGCACAGTATTTGTAATGAAAGGTCACGGCGCTTTATTCGAAATTCTAAGACAGTGCAAAAAAGGAGAAGTTTTGACCGTTAACAGCCGTTGCCGCAAGTTAAGTAATGCTTTATGCTTTCATTTGCTGTTATTTAATATCTGTTTAACTTTACAGAAGGCATAAGGAATATGCATTTCCATCCGTTTATACATTGATAAAATTGTTGTTAGCGGAACTCAAAACCTTTGGCTGCGATAAGCTGTTGTTTGCCAATATAAATTTATGTTAATTATTCTACTATTCTAAATATTTGTAATCTTAGGTTGATATTTTATTGACATTTAATGTTTTGATCATATTTATATTTGATAATTACTAACAAATTTGCGGCAAATGCAAATAGAGCCAATAAAAATTTGGACAATAGCTGATTCAAATGACTAATTCAAGCCCATTGAAACGGGCATCTAGCTTAATTACACCAAACCAGTGAACTATTTCAACAAACGCCAAATGGCAATGGCAAATGGCATTCAGGTCGATTTCCCGAAAATGTGATTCAGAACTGCCACCCCTTTCATTTGAGAACTATACCCGAGTGCGCGGCGATGATGAAAAGATGAAAAGTGCATCCAAGAGATGAATGTGTGTTTGCATAAGAGTGGCAAATTCAATTTGGCCAACTCCCTGGAAAGCCGCAGGCCACCTCTCAAGCTCAAGGCCCACTCAATGAGTGTCAACTAATTGCCAGGTGAGGAGAGGCGAAATAAATCAGAATGAAAATATTTCCATTTCGAGGTTGCTGCTGTAGCTGCTGCTGCTGCTGGGATCTTTCTCGTCTGAAAGCGGCGCAACACATTTCCACACAGTCCCATCCTAGCCCGACTTTTCCGGGAAAAACAATGCAATTTTTACTGTTTTAGCGTGAATTCCACTTCTCTACGGGCATTCGAATGGGGCGGAATGGTGTTTTGGCGCCGGGGTTGGGCAATCCGCCGGACAGCCGGTTGAACATAATGAAGTCCAGTCCCGGATCTCTGTTCTCGCTGCCACTCTCTGTTTTAGTCAGTTCGGTTCGTTTGGGTTCGGCAGCATGGTAACGTTAAATGGAAACGGAAGGATACGGCCAGCGGTTATCGAATTAGGAAGCACCCTTTTAGGTCGCCTGAGAAATGTTACTTCATTAAATCTCAAAAGGGCAGTAGAAAATAAAGAATACAATTTTTTTTAGATGATGAAATGGATTTTTGGTTTTTCATATAAATTAGCTTAAGATATTTTTAATCTGCTAACGGGATTTGTTCTTCTATTCTCGCTCCATATATTTCTATACGTATGTAAGCCTTTAATATAAGTTAAATTTAATTTCATAAATGGGATACCACGACAGCTTATTTTCAATGCTCTGAATCTTCCGTAAAGTGATAATACACCCGGCTAGGGTATTGCAAAGTGAAAAGAGAGATGCACAAAATCAAGTCAAAAGCGCGAGCGTGCGAAAAAAATTCGTGAAATTGAGTTTGAAAATAAATTAAATTATCGCGCCGCTGCATGTAAGTAGTTCGGAATGGCGGGACACCGCCACCACCACCGGGCTTGCCGTTGTCCAAATGAATCAATTTCAACTTAAGCGCCAATTTAAAAGGCCAGCCAGCCAACTTTCGACACGCAAATCTAGCCGTCTGTTCCGACTTTGGACCCCCAATCCCCAATCCCCTCGATCCTGTCCGCCCGACTGGCTCCTCCTGCCAGTTTATCCATCTATCGAGCTGTCTGGCAGTTTTGCATATTGCTCTGCTCCTCTGGGAGTTCCTCGACTAAAAAGGAGAACAAACTGAAAAAATAAGAGGAAAAAACAAAGGAAGTGCAAAAGAAACTATCTGGCGAAATACTTGCAAATTCTATTCGACTTTTAAATTAGTTTGTCGGGGACGTCTGACAAAAACTTTTCCCCAGGCCCCGAATGCAATTAATGATTGAGCCGCCGCAGCGCAATTGGCCAATTCGAATGTTCATAGGCCAAATGCAAATTGCTCATTACATCGCCTAATTCCAGACCGTAGCTCAAATGGCTTACACATGCCGCCGGCCGGTAATTAAAGGGCGAAATCAATGAAATATGATAACGTTTTATTAGGTAAGCACTTGTGACAATTTGCAGCGGTCAATTTAATCGCTGGCCAAACAAGCTGTGGCACAGTACCCACCGGGCTATATTCCATTGCCACACTGCCACATAGCCCATATTTATTGTTCAGCAGGCAATGACAGCAACGTGACTCGCAGAATGAAATGCTGGAAAAATGATAACGTAAATATGGCCATGACACTCGCAAAATGGTGAGGTGAGTTTCTGTGGCACAGTGGGCGGAATGCCTTGCTTTTACTACTCTATCATTGTTTTTATTTTTATTTTTTAATCAATAAAATATTTATTTAATTGTTGTTCTTATTAATTTATCGAATATTTTATACTTAAACTCATGGCTTAATTTTCCATATGATTTGTACGACGAATTAAATTCTATTTTAATATTCTAATACTTTTAAAACTTTCTTTAAAATGCAAGCAATTTTTCAGGGAAGTATTTCTGGTTGTCAAAAATCGTATATCTTCTATCCCTACTGCTCATCCTTTAAACAGGCCTAGCATCCTGTCCTTGTCCACTTTTACAGGACATTGTGCGAATGTCTTTGCACAAGTCGTGCGAAATAAATTTGCCTGCTTGAAGTGCAACTCATGCTCCCGGTGTTCTTTATGCTCCGACTGCCTCGATGGGTAACCTTGAACGCTTCGTTAACTGCATTTAAGGCCGTCTTTTCCGACTTCAACCCCCTGCATTCCCATTCACCGGGAAATTCCTATATATATATATGGTATACCATTTAGCTGGGAGCGCATTTCAAAGCGGAAAATCAGCGCTGCAAATGGCAATAAAACTTTCTGTGCGCAAAAGCCAAATATGAAATGGCTCATACGTGTAGCGTAAATAGTTAAAATTCATTAAAACTTTTGCAATTACTACGCGTCGTAAAGTCATAAATTATTTCGCCTTTCGAACCGTTTGAATCGCATCCGAAAAACTCTCGATATTAGGGCGAAAAACCAAGTCGGCAATTAGCAGGTCGCCGTGTCGGCATTAATATGGCCAATTAGTAACTGCCGATTGGCCTTGTCAAGAGACATTCGATTATCATAATTATGGGCCTTGAGCCCATTACAAACCCCGTTTTGGTCCAGCTCCCTCATAAATGTGCAATGCGATTTATGCCCATCTTCGACTCCCTGCCGAACTCGTACTCAATTTGTTGTCATTAAATTAATGAAGTTTGCTGCCCTTCTTGTCGGACACTAATCTTAAAATTTGTCAATGTCATCGATGTGTCATTGTGTGTCCAATGGATTGCTACGTGAGCTAAGACCCAGTATTCCCTTCCTTCATGTGTATTAAATTGATACACGGAGAAATCTATCCACATTTATACGGGTATAGTTAGTCATCATTTGATTTCAATGTGAATAGTGACAGAAGAATGCTCACATTGTGAGTAAGATACATGATATATAATTTATTTTATTTCATACTAGCTTAATGGCTTGGATTCGAATTGATTTTTTTTTCGTAGTGCAGGCGCAAATCACACGGAAATCTGTCCAGCAGCATCTGGCCAGAGAATCGTAAATTAGTTGGCCAATTATGTTTACCTACATCTAATTAGCCTAATTGAAGCAGGACAAAAGGTCTGGCTGCAGGGCCTCCTTGGTGGTTATCGGTGGTTTGTCGACTTGTCGATTCAAGGGAGCAGTAGGGCGTGTGCTGATTGGCCGGTCTTCCGATCCAGCCAAGCTGGCATTATTGGCATCCCCAGCATGCGCTGTGCCACATCATTGCGTATGCCACTCAGACACGGCCAAAACGAACCGGGCTGGCCAATAGATCGATCATTCCGTCGAGTTGACGCTCTGCGAGCGCTGGCAGCGCTCTAAATGCCTGGGCCACCGCTTTTTTGGTTCACCTCATCCAAAACCAGCAGCTCTTCAGGTGTTGCAGGCATCCAGCCCGGGGCACTTTAAGACTGGCGGCTGCGGTTGGGCGGCGGAAAAGCGGGAAAGCCCGGGGAAGGACAGGGTAACACGGGCAAAACCAAAGGAGAAACGACTGCCAGGAGCACAAAAATGGCGGAAAATGCTGCCCGAGTGCCGAAATCGGGCGGGCCAACTGAAGCGTTATTCTGCAACCGCGACACTTGGCACTGACGCGCCGCATTAAGCACAGGCGAACGAGTTCAGAAGGGCGTTTGGCTTCGCGTTTGGGGTTCCCCAGCGTCATCCACCAGCGCAGACACACGAGGGACAGCTGCGGTCAGGAGAATGAAGGCGCTCATGAGTGGCACTAGCAGCCTTGGTAAAACGCTTGAAAGGAGTATTTGAGATGGGGAAAGAACTTAGCGCATCTGGTAAGTTTGAAAAACTAAGCATTGATATAAGAAGGAAAGAAAATAAAATATTATTAATAGTTTTCTAGAAATTTTTGTACAGTACTTAGGTAAAATATGTAAATTAGCCTGTGGTAAATATATCAAGTGAAATTGTATAAATTTATTATATTTCACAGGAACTAATTTTATAGACCTTATATTATAATATTTGAATTATTTTTATTTCGACTGCTATTCTCATGACCGCTGCTGTATGCAGTCCGTATGCGCATTAGTTGCTGCTGCTAATTTCTGTAGCCGCTGTCGACGGGCGGCAACTTGGAGCGCATCATCAACGCAAAACTAATGCGAAAACTTTTGCAGAATTTTTACTTTTAATTGTTTGAGTGTTTGTTGCCGGCGCACCGACACACCGACACGCACACACACAGACACAGTCACATGCGCGGGGATTAAAAGGGGGCGTGGCAGTTCAGTGCAATGCAGTGGGCGGCAGCTGGCCGCAAACACCGCAATTTAGTTAAAGCATAACGGCAGGAAGACCACAGCAGCAGCATCAGCAACAACAGCAGCAGCTGGAGCAGCTGCAGCAGCAGCAGTGGCAGCAAAAACCAGAGAAACAGCAACTCCAGTTGCGTCTGCAACAATCTCGACTCGAAATCCCAAATCCTCTTTTCTGTATGCGAATTAAATGCCCGCTGCCCCCTTTGCACAAAATATTTTTGCTCCTTTGAATTTGCCTTTTGCCATCGTTTCATTTCGTTGCATGGAATGTTTTACTCTTTATCGTTGATTTAACAATTAGTTCAACGGAGCTGCATTCCGTTTTTAACCGAATGCTGGCAAGCATTTAAATTATTTGTTTGCAGTCTCGTTTTTTTCCCCGCGGCAACTTGTTGAACTCGCCGATGCTGCGTTTGCATCGTTACTGCATTTTCCGGTGAAAATATCCAAAGGCGAATTTTCTGTAATTAGTTTTCCAGGAAACCTCTTTTCGTGTTCATTGAAAAACAACACAAAAAAACAAAACAAAAAAAAAAAAAACAACCTTTGCTGCCTGATCATTAACGCGGCCCACACGTCGCAAAAAGGGACACGCTATTGGTCCTGACATTTATTTAATTGAACGGCCCTGGATCAAAGCGGAACTGTGCTTAACGCTTTGGCCTTTGGCCAGGCGACAAGTCCCGTAATTGGTTGCAAAGTGAACGCCATTTTGGGAAGTTCCCCGGGCTTCAGACCCATTTGCTGCGCACTGCATATATAAATCATACGCCACGTACGCCGCTGCTTTAATACATCAAGCAGCCTGTGAAGCTTAGATGCAAAGGCAGCTCAGGTTGGCGCATTGTCAGAGCTTCATGCCTTAAAAATGAACACTAATAGAAATTCTAGCTAAATTGTTTAATGTTCCCAAACTAGGAGGCATCAATTTTAGTTTCGCATTTTGAAAATATATATATACTTTCTCAATTTTTACAAATTGTAATTTTGTATTAGTATTATTGAATTGAAAATCTTTATGGTATTTATTAGGCTGAATAAATCAGAAATAAAGGTGTAATTTTTATTGCGGTCATATTTAGAGTTGTTTAGTTGCGCCCCCTGGTTTTGTAGTCTGTATAGAATTCAAAACTATTCGGCTCGCATTTCTGTGCCAGTACTGACCTGCTGCAACCTGGAAAAGAGCTGCAGGCGGAGATTGGGAGGTCCTGGCAGTGCGGCAGCAGCACAATTGTTTATTTGCAGGGAAATTCATTTGCCAAATGGCATGCGTGCCTGAGCCACCAGAAATACCGGGGAAGTCTGGTGCTGTACAAGGCTGTTTATGCTTAGCTCTGGATTTGGGCACTCCTGAAATTGTTCTGCACTCGGTCGTCTCATGTTTATCTACATTTCCCAGAGCTTTGCGCTGCTGATGCTGATGCAACTATAAAATCGTTTTTAATTCATTTTGGAGCCGAATGCAAAAGTTTGCCATCACGCTTTAATGGCAGTCTTAGTCCGCTGGATGGAGGGGGAAACCGAATGGGTTGGGATTTACGAGCGAGCAGCGTTTTGCGTTAATGCGACGAGATAATTTCCGGCCACAGCTTAATGAAAAAGTTTGTGGTCAAAAGACCCTAACTCATTCGCTTATAATATCAACGTAACAGCTGAAAATATAAAAATGTCTGTGAATGTATTTGGTTGTTGCCGACCAATGAAGTAGTCAGAGGGAACGGGTTAAGATCGCAGTTTATTTAATCGGGATTTTAAGATTTTCTTATAAATTCAGTGACTTTTTTTTTTTTTTTTTTTTTTTTATTTATTTAGAAGCGATGAATCAATACAATGCAATAACAGTAACATAACAGCGCAATTAACATATAAAAGATAAAACCAAACCTCTCACTAATCATGTGAGGACTTACAACTTTGTCTCATATTTCGAGGGGGTCTTTAGGGTTGTCCAAGTGTTTTGGCGAAACCCTTCCTTTTTAATCTCCTTAGAGGCCTAGCAGGGAGTAAGCGTCTAGCAAGTATACTGTGGTGTCGTCTTAGTCTATCACTATATCTGCTGGTGTGCCTGGAGATCTGCTCTTCCACTGTATGAAGATTCAGATCACGGTGAAGGGTAGTGCCACGTACATAGTATGGGCAGTAAATTCAGTGACTGCATTTCGGAACTTAGAAAACAGTAGTTTCAAACGCAGTTTTCTAGTTTTATGCTTTTGCTGACACTTGACGGCGGCGCGGGTCAAACGCAGTTGCTTAGCGCGCAATCAAATATTAATTGCACTTGGCACAATGTCAACTTTGTTTGCCCGCTTTGCCAGCAGCAGGGAAAGGAAATGCCGGGAAAGCTGGGAAAACCCGGTCGCCTGGGCCAAATTATGAAATGACAACAACTGCAGCTGCAGCGGCAGCATCAACTGTCATTGCCGACATTACAAACAATTTAAAATGCACTAAATTGTGGCCGCAAAATGAAAAAGATTAAAAGGGAAAAATGGTCGACGATGGTGCCCCACAAGGATTTTGTGCAATCAAATCAAAATCGAATTGGGTTTGGCCCAGCTGAAAATCCAAACGAAAACATGACAAAGATTGCATGTCACAAAAGGCGAGCGATTAAGTGGGCTCTCAGCCTGATTGCGAATCGATACGGAATCGGAATTGGAATCGAAATCGGTACGTAACTCTGGCCCTATAGAGAGTAATTAACCCAGGGATCCGCCTCATTACTGCGAGTCGCCCAAGACAAAGCAATAAATCAGGCGATCTTTGATGGACTACCAACTCGTACCAAAGTACGAGTAATTGCAATGACTGTGTGGCCATTAAAATCAGCACATTGAAGATTTCAATTATGGCCAAGCCTGGCTATCTCCGGCTGCACGCCATATCCATCGCCATGCCATCATCATCATCATCATCATTATCGTCGGCATTTTCATTATCATCGTCGATGGCCATCATATAATTTAATTTGATTTTTATTTAATTGAAATTTATAA
This sequence comes from Drosophila melanogaster, assembly GCF_000001215.4. Classification (NCBI taxonomy): domain Eukaryota; kingdom Metazoa; phylum Arthropoda; class Insecta; order Diptera; family Drosophilidae; genus Drosophila; species Drosophila melanogaster. Next base: position 17,293,871 of record NT_033777.3, on the reverse strand, counting down.
CAACAATGGGCGGGTGGTAAACAACGTTACGAACCGATGTGAGCTGCGTGTGAAAGGCGAGATTCATTCGATTCGCCTCGATTCTCGAGAGCCTGCGAATGTGAAATCAAATGAAGAATAATGAGATTTACTCTTATTGTTATTGTTCCTTGCTGCATTGCTCTTGATTCTTATGACTGATTTCATTTTGTCAATTTCCCATCATTCGAATCGAAATCGCTCCTTCGTCTCTGATTGACAGTCGAATGGAGTCCCAGGACACAAACAAAACTCGCAATCTTTGCTCCTGAGTTGGTTGTCGCTTACTTTAATGACCAGAATGGGCTAATTAAAGTAATTTGATTAGCGCGAATAAAACCAAGTGAAATTCGTGGCGAGAACAGTAATGTAACAATGGTTTCATCCTGTCGTCTTAATATATTGCAATTATTTTAAAACACGAATTACAGTAAGAATTATAATTATAATAATTTTACATTTTGAAATCTTAAAAATTTTATTGTCTGTCAGTTTTTGGTTCATAAATATTGTGGAATAAATGGGGTAAATTTTTTACATGTGTTTCATAGTTCCCAGACAATGTTGACATATACTTTTTGATGCCAGTGCAATAAATATAAAATCCTTTAAGGATTCAGTGGAAATTCGAGGCACGGCAAGTGGAAAATCTCCTTTTGTCATTATGGGCTGCGGCTCTTCTTGTGGTCAGCTTTCAGTTCTCCACAACCCCACACATTTAAAGATTACAGCATTTTGAGTTTTCAAAGTGGATTAACAATGCTCTCAGGTTTTCCCCTCTTTGAGGCTCCCAGCTCGCCAGTTAATTAAACAAAAACTATGAGGGGGCTTCTGCTGCAGACCACTAATGGCAGGCATTTGGGATTTGAGTTATTGCGGGGCAGACCGTTGGCATTTGCGGCTCTCTGTCTTGAATGAGTATTTTGCGTTACGTATCCGCCAGGTGTGTGTAATTCCAAACCTGCTAAACCAGCTAAAATGTTGCAAGCGCTAAGGCTGCGAAAATTTAAATTAAATTAAGGTAAAATTGTTATCCATATCTGAGCTTTTTCAGTTTATGTTTATTTTAATGATTATGTAAAATAACGTTAATGTTCATAAGTTTACTTGAGAAAAGTAAGAGCTAGAATGGTGTTACACTAATAGTTAAAATATTAGTATAAAAATCTACTTTTGCATTGTTTTTATTATCGTACATTTGTGCGCTTTTTCTATTGCCAAATGGTGAGCCCAGTTTCAGGTCTAGCCAAAAAGTGGGTCCCAAAGAGCACGCGAAGTCAAATATGTCAGATGGTGGGGCCATTTGGCTAATTGCACGAACGTGCGGCCGTTGCTCTTGACTCCGTGGAAAGTATCCAGGGAGTCAGAAGCTCAGCCTTCGAGTGAGTCGGAGTAAGGGAACGGAGACTGGGAGTCTTCCAGATGCTCCGGCAGACATTTGGCAGCCTATTCCGGCGAGATCCCGCGACGCAGTCACGTTGAGTTAACAAAACTGATATAAATTATGAGCGCGGCGTATATTTTACAGAACTGTCAGCACTGTAGCGCCACTAAAACATATTCAGCTCCTAATTTTTTGTGCTCCTCGGACGCCGAACTTCTCAGAGCGCCCGTTCGCAAAGTTTATTCCCTGCTTCGACAACTTTGCGACATGTTGCAGCCCCCGCGAAGGCATCAGGATCCTCGGGAGACGTCGGGCCACGATATGCTTCCCTGGGCAATAAATTCGCCACTCGTCCTGGCTGCACGGCGCACCTATATCTCCGTACCCATCCTGGCATCCTACCATCTACGCCCACGGGAAAGCACTTCGCACATCTTCTGGCACAGCAGCAAAGTCCTCGTCCACATTCACGAGTACTTCGCTTTCGCATTCCGACACTCCACTGACTCAGCTCTGAACTGCACTCAAAACAAAAATGAGCTTTATTTCTTTATAATTTTTGACCATAAATGTATATGCATATGAAAATTAGATTTGTATTAAAATATACCATCAAAATAAAGCTTGCAATATAAATCACTACTTTCTAATGAATTGAAGCCTCTTGAATAATAGTTTAAAGTGTTTTTGATTTTTCTTCTTCGACTCCAACTTCGGCTAGTTCGTTTTACTGCTTTTCCGGCTGCTCCTTCAGTTCGCAGAAAAGTTTGTTGCCAAAAATTTGCCGCGATTGGGTGTGAAGTTGGCGACCCATTCCCCAATGTCCTGCCCTCCGTCTTCGCCCATCGCTTTTCCAGCTCAACTCCATTCTCTGTGCCGTCGGTCTTACAAACTCGCATATTTTGCTGGTGCGGAATACCTTAAGGCTTTTGGCGAGAATTTTATTTCAGTCGCCGTCGCTGCTGTTGTGACAGTAAACATTCAAGCACACACGACCCATTCCGCTGTATAAAAGATTGGATACACGCGGAATGTTAGCTGCACTGGGAAAGAAATGTCTTTCTTTTTTTTATCTAATTTTTGATATCTTTGGTAGGATTCTGTAAAGCCAGCGTGTTGAGACTCTTTCAGTTTAAAGAAAGCCAACGAATCTGGACTCTGTTACGTTTCACTTTAAACTACAGATTTAAGCCCCAAAATAAAACGCAATTTTTAGTTTTTCTTTCCGTGCAATCGGCTTGGTGTGTGGGTGTGGCCAGGTGGTTGTTTTGGGCGTGACGCCGGCGGTGCACACTCGAAACACCTTCCACTGCAGAAGGCAGTCAACTTTGCGGAAAATCGTTTGAAGCGCTTTGCACTTCGTCGACATCTTCTGCATCCCGAGCTTCCTCGCCAGCTCAGAGTGGAGGGTCATGTGTGTTGTGCTGTGTGTGTTGCATTGTTCCGCCAAGGCGAGCCAGAAACTTCAGCCTCAAGTTGACTATTTATGGCTTTTTATTTGCGGTCTGTCGCCTGCGGCTCGCGATGATCATTTCACCCGGTTGCATTTTTGGCCAGCTTTAAGCCGTGATCCATTGGCCAAACTCCCCAGTGGGCCATAACTCATATCAGCCGCTGCACGCGTCGACAAACTGAGTGTGACAAGCGGGCCAGAAGACGCCGCCTCGCAATGGCGTCTGGTGGCCGGCGTTGCACCTTCCGGTACCAGTTTTCCACTTCCTCCAGTTCCTTCAGCCCCACGCCACCCATCCACCAGACTCGCCCAGCGGAAAACACATCCGCCACGCACGCAAGTCCAACCACCCACTCACAAAACAAACGCAGGCCGAGAGCCGCAAACAAAGACACTACACCACACATGCTCAACCCAAAACTTCTCTAGTCGGGACTCTGGTTTACACTCAACAAAATATTGTGTATATTGTATATAAGTTGTTGTTGCAAACAATACATAAGTCGTTTTTTAGTTCTTAAATTAAACTGTAAGTATTATCTGAAGAGTTGGCTTATACAAATTATTTCCCTTTGAAAATATAATTTAAATTAATTTGGTCAGATACATGATCTTTTGTTTAATCAATTATAGGAGAACGCCCTAATTGTGGCCTAGTGGCCAGAGTATTTTTTTTCGAGTGTAACATGGGTTGCCCCTGTGTGGACCCAGCAATCAATCCAAATGATATACACATTTCAGACTTGGCTCAGTTCTCGGCTGAGCTCTTCTCAGCTCCGCTTGGCTTGGCATGTTTGCTCAGGGCAGCGAGGGGTGAAGATTTGATGTATTTGACAGATAGACTACGTCCGTCGGTGATTTTTTACGGCCGCTGAGGTGGGAGTGTGTGGTCTGCGGACAATATGTCTCAGTCCTGGCCAGAGATGGCGTGAGCAATGGCTCTTCGGTCAACGGGCACAGGGATTATTGATATTTAAATGGCAGCTACGCAAATTGACAGCTGGATCGGTTGCCCCAAATATATGCTGCGAATATGTGTAAATTATGCTTATATATTATGCTAATGCCGCACAGTGGAACATTTATCTTACATAACACAGCTTAGGGGTATACATTTAGAAGCTGGGAAATATTTGGAACACAGTTTAGCTTTGCGATAAATTAAACTGATATCAAGCGTACTAGATTACAGGATGTATTTAATATACAGATTTACAGTACTTGAACTATGTGAACTTATACTCTGCATTGTATAAAAGAGTTTTAGATGAAGCTCATTTCGATGAACCTTAATATTCCCGAGCACAATTTAGAAATGGGGAAATTAAAAATGCATTATACTCCTGGCGCTCGGCGCTTGACAGAGGTTTTGGCTTAATTCAATTAAATAATGTGGAGCAGCTGTCCCGCGATCCTTTTGACGCAGCGCCATCATCCGACCGGGCACACTCGCATCTAATTAAAATAATGATGCCCCAACCACCGGGTTGTTTTCGTACGGAAATATTTGCGGGGCGTGGCGATTGCCTTGGACCCGGAATCGTCGGAGCCGGAGTTTCCGGCCAAGAAAGAGCGGCAACGGCATCAGGGCGTAACGAAATGCGCATAAAACAGGGAGAATTTACAGCCAGTGTCCTTCTTAATGTGCCATGGCGAACCGCAGGACACTGCCTGCCAGAAATCAGACACCAGTCGTACGGGGTATGCTTTTTGGGCGGCTTTTGGCCTCATTTCGAGCGTTTATTCATTGTGCCTTTTAAGAGCTTCCGTTTCGTCACGCATAACGCTTTCGAACGACAATGACACGAACATCAAAATCATCAGCATTATCTGCACAGCCACACGGAACACGGACTACGTAGTACGGAATACAAAATACCGACTACGGAGTCCGGGACAAGCGACGAGGCTCTGATGTGAGTGAGTGTCCATAGAGAGACGAGCTCTTAAACGCCCGCAATCCAACTACAAAATGGAACAAGGACCGGAGCGTAGGGATCGAACAGAGATGAGAGCCTAGCCAGGACGAATATCCTGGCTTGAATAGTTTCAGACATAATTATAAATAATTGTTAAGTACCACTGGTCAGAATAGTTTATTTCAAATAGCACTGTTTAAAAGGCACTTTTAAACACTATATATAAATATTAACATATATAACAAGATCCTTATAATAATAACTAATGACTTCCGTTTTCTATTCAGCTGGAAGCTGTCATCACTAGCATGAGGTTTCCCATCTAGTGCCACCAGTGCACTGGTTGGGCCAATGAGTGAGGTGTTTCTGTCCGGCGCTCCTTGTCTGGCCATGTTTGACAACATCTAGGCAAAATGGTGACGTCGTCGTGGTCGTCGAGGTTCTTGCACAACATGGCGTATGCGTAACGTAGCGTTTACGAGCGTGTTTTTATAGCAATTGACATCATCCGAGGTGCTTGTAAACGTTGGTACGTATTTTAATTTAATGCTAAGCAGAACTATAAGCACATAAAATTTGATTGCACTTGCACACTCAGGCCGAGAATATAAATAAACAGAATAAACACATAGGCAGTTCCGCTGGCATAAGTAAACAATTTATATAATTACCCGTCCAGTAGCTGCGCTTAACTGATTGCTTTATTATTTTTTCGAGTGTCATGTTTGCCGTTTTAATTCCGACAACAATACGGCTGCAGCATAAATATTTACGAGCGGACTGAGCCAATGTCCGGCATCCAGCGAATCTCGGCCATAGCAATAACCATAATGGTGGGCAGTAAAAAATAAAATACTCGGCTTAAACATATGCAAATAATATGGCAAATAAATTTGTTCACATCATCAACACATTTACTGGACTGGTAACTTAATTACACATGTAAACAATTTCATCAATAAGGCAATAAAGAGGGCTGCATCTGCTGTTCATTGGATTCGGCCAAATAGTTGGTCAAGAGAAATGTATGCCAAGCAATTAAGGCCCAAATCTTCAAAGCCATATTCAGTGAGCACAAATCAAAGCCAAGCAATTATCGGGAAATATGTATCGGAATTTATAGGGAAGCAATCGGATTTATATGTGGATGGCTTCTCAAGTGGCCAGTGGCAGAGGGGCAAATGTGAATGGAAATCGCAACATTTTCATGCCACTCGAACATGCAGCGAAATGAGCAGTGACTGCCACCGGATTTTTGTAATTGCCACTTGTCGTGTAAATAAAACGAGTGCCACTGTCATGTGCAGTGTCCCTTTTGCATATATTACGACTCGCATTTTTTCCATTGCTGTAAGTGCCGCATGTACGACTTTTTTCGCCAGGTGCATTGACGCATAAACTCTAGCAAACACACGCTAGGGCATCAATATATGCGATTGCAAGTGGCAATGTTGCAACATGACTGATTCGTTTCGCGGCTATAAATAAAGTCGTTATGCATGCATTATAAATAAATAAGAGTGAACCGGACCACTAATCACTGCACTGATTTATTCGAATTGGCTGCGGAATTTATGACAAGATTTGCCAAACCACTTCCAAATCCATGCCGAATTTTAAATAGAATGGTATATTGCCTCTGCCACGCAAACAAATCAACTCAAGTGTATCGAAATGAGTTTCGCTTGATTTTCCCCCATCATCCCAGAATATACGTATACATATACCCACATACACCTCCCTCTAGATTTCAGTCTGCCAAAGGCTGTGACATTTCATTCGCGGCAATTAGGAGCCAATTTCACGCGTCGTTCTCGCAGCGAAACCATAAATTTCACCCGACACTTGTCCGGCTGAAGGCGACTTAAATGGTTTAAGGTATTACGACCAAGACTATATTTTATTGGTAATAGGAACGAAATGCGAAGTGTGCGGCGGTTCATACTTTTGTGGCGCAGTCGATTGAATTGCAGTCGTGAAATGTGTAAAATAAACCAAACAACTTTTTTCAAATTAATACAATTAATAACTGTTCTTTTGTAAGTAAACAAACTTGAAAATATTGACAAATTACCAATATGGTCAAGTCTTAATACCTTTCAAGTAAGTTTGATCATTACCATATTTAGGCCATAGTCATTTACGTTGTACATTTCTTATTCAGCTTACTGTTGCAATCCCGAGGGCTTAAAGGCATTTTCAGTTAAGAAATCAAAGTTATTTCCTGAGCGGCAATGAGAGCAGTCATTGATTAAGCCATCAATCATATTAACTTTGACTGGATGACAAGATGCAAAGATGCCGGCTTTGTACATTTCTATATTGCACATATGCAAAAGAATCTTCTCTTTGGTAAGAGAGCAAAAGCAAATCCTTAAAACGGGCCAAATGTCAACAGGAATAAAACGGAAGTCGCATTCGATGGCAAGAGACATTTGATGGCCATCGGATCATTTTTCACTTCATTCATTCATTCCGGAAAACGTAATTTATGATGGGAAATTCCTAAGACGGATCAGCAGGCGATAAATTTACAGTTTGCGAAACGTTATTAATTGCTAATTACCTCCGAACATGATTAATGCCCTTCTAGCCGCCGCGTTCATCTGCATTTCAGTATGCTCATTGATGTGCCATTTACACATAGAGGTAAAATAACATAGTATTAATTACTGGAGACGGAAGTTTCTAAATATGGCATGCATTTTGTTTTACATACTGGGAAAACCGCAGATCGATTTCTAAATGATTCTATATTGAGATATTCTTGTAACTATTTATTTTTATTTATTAATAATTCTAAAAAGATGAAGAAAATAAATATACATTTTCCTCAATGTGGATGAAAGCCGTCCGAGTTTCCGCTCGATCCAAACGTCAGCCACGTGTGACTTTCTTTCGGGCTGGCCGAGCTTGAAACTGCCGTGTAATGTAATTATTGCAAAACTATTCATCATGTTTTGGGCACCGCTCGGAGCGAACAGCAGCCACTTGGTTGCGCGTCTGGGGTCTGTCAAACGCGGCGTATGAGCAATGTGGCGCCAAACGCACTGGCACACACACACTCACACACACGCACAGGCGTGCGAGGTTAACTAATTAGCATGTCAAAGCCATCCATATTGCCACAACGAAGCCATTTCAAAGTGTTGCCTCCATTGAAAAGAAAAGCCAACCCAAAGGCGCAAATCCCATTTAATTATGCTTTTATATTCATAATCCCCTTCCATGTTTTCAGCATAATGCTATCCTTAAAAGACACTCATGCACGCAAGCATACGCACACTAACGCAGCTCACACTCATCTATCTGTTTTAATTAATCCTTTGTCAATGGCTCGGACTTAAGGCGAGCAACTAATTTGCTCTCAATGGGCCCCAAGAAAGGGCATGCTGTCGTAAAACAAAACAACCCAGCACACACAATATAAAATTAAATTAAATTTGTCAAGGGCTCGATGGTGAAGGACCATTAAATGTCCATAATAGCCATATGTGTTTGGGTTGTGTTTGTCGAACATTGTTGGAAAACGTATTCCCTATTGGCTGCCAGAGCCAAGAGTTAGTAGAGTTTGTAGGAATAATATTCACTTCGGGCATTTGTATTATAGAAAGTCGAAAGAAACCACAGAGGAATGGCAAGCTCACAGTAGACACCAGGTTTTTGAAAATTCTTTATTAGCCGAGTATAATGTTTGAACTAGTAGTTGAGTTTCTATCCTTGTGCTTCGTGTCGATGCCTCAATTGGAGTCCATAGACGTGGTTTGTGTGCTTGTAATTTCCCGTTTTACCCTTCTTTGGATGGCATTGCCCATCCTTCCCGGGGCTCTCATATGGGCGACACTGACGGTCGCTTCGGAGCAGCCTGCCCGGCAGGATGTAATTCTTTCGGGGAATATTATGCCCCGAAATGGGGGGACCCAAGTATGGCTGCCTTTTTCCTTTTTCGATCTTGACCTTTTCTTGATGGACGCTACGTGCCGATCCGTAATTGGAGTGCACCACCTGCTCGCGGTACAAGCTGCTGTGGTGCACTGGGACTCGATCTGATTCTCTGTGCGGTGGGTACGGTGGCGTTGAGCAGCCAAATGGAGTCCTCACCTCACCATCCCTGCACTCTATCCCATCGACCAGGCCAGCTCTTGCCTTTGCCTTGCCGAAGCCTTCGTCCTGCCAGGATCTGAACATGATCTTGTTTAGAAAGTTCTCGCGATCAACGCAGCCATTTTCGGAAAGAATTTCATTGGACTTGCACTTGGATGAACCTGAAGCTTCTGGGTTACTACTCTTGGGAGCTTCTTCAGCTGCTACACTTGCTGCTGGCGATGCAGTTGTTTCAGTGGGCGGTACCTTAGTTTCATCTTGGGAAAATGCACTACAGATTAAAAATAAGTATATAAGAAGACCGCAGAAGAAGCGGTGAACTTGCATCTTGGGGTGCAAGAGGAAGCGGACTGAAATGAAAATCTTACAGAAAATAAAGTGTAACGAGTTAAATGGACTGCGAAATTAATTTGTTTTGCATTGCCATAAAGTTTCGGATTTCACTTCAGGGAGCCCTAAAGTTTTTATTAAGCTAAACTTTTGATAATACTAGTAATACAATTTATTGACTCTGTTCGTTTTCGATTGTTTGATTTTGTCGTTGGCCAGCTAACCGTTTCCTATGGATGCAGCGATTCCTTCTTCCCAGGACCTCATTAGCCCGACATGTGTGTCCCTTTCCAATACTCCTTCCCGGCAAGAATACGTACTTTCGTGGGCGCTTGTTTCCAGTTATCGGAGGTCCTACCACTCTAGGTTTTCGAATCGGTTTTTGTTCCACATCTTCCACGTGGTGATAGAGTTTATAAATACCCTTGTCGTGAACAATCCGTTCGCCATTTAGTCTGCTGTGGTGAACTGGCACCCGGTTTACGTCCACGTGCGGTGGGTACAGTGGCTTTGAGCAGCCAAATGCAGTCCTCAACTCCCCATCCCTGCACTCTACGCCATCGACCAGGCCAGCTCTGGCCTTCGCCTTTTCAAAGCCTTCATCCCTCCACGATCTCATCACGATCTTGTTGAGGAAGTTTTCGCGATCCACGCAGCCATTTTCGGATAGAATTTCAGTTGACTTGCACTTAGACGCTGTGGAGGATTTGGAAGCCTCTGCAGTACTGTTTCCTGGAGCTTCTTCGGCTCCAGCAGGCTGTGGAGTTGGAGCTGGAGTTGAAGTTGGAGTTGTAAGTTGTATTAAAATTAGTATTAAGCCCAGCACTACAAGGGATCTATTCCCCTCCATCCTACTACTTTCCTGTTGCTCAGCTTGTTTTAAACTACAGTATTTTATTGTGTTTAATGATCCCGGAAATCGATTTGTCTCCCGTGAAATTTAAAGTTAATACGCTTTAGATATATACATATATATATATATAATATGCATCAAGCTTCTAGTAAGGCAAACAAATTAATAGGTAACTAGCACATTTTACATCAACTTCTCGTTGTACCATACACTCGTTTTTCGGAGTCGCAAGCTCTCAAAGTTTTAAATAGGAACATTATTGATTTTCAGTAGTTGGTGAAATAATAACCGAAATCAATTGGAGGACACGTGAAACTTTCAAGGTGTTGCTGGGGCCATTTGCTTCTCTTTGGGGCTTGTTGTTTCGTTCTGCAATCTCAATTTCCCCCACAATAAAATTAATGTTTTACGTAGCCAATTCCGAATCGTTTATTTCACATAAAAATGCGATAAATAAGCGACGCATCCTGTGCGACGCCGTCGAAGACGCCAAGGATAAGCCGTTGTTGTTGTTGTTATTGTGCGTGGGGTTTCGATGGTTGTTGTTCCTCCTTGCTCCTCCATGCTCCTCCTTGCTGGGCTGTAGTGTTGTTGTGCCTGTTGTTGGTATTTTACTCGTTGCGCACCTTCAGCATCGTGTATTTGTAGCGCTAACAATGGAAAGGATGTTGTGCAAGGACATACGCGCCGGATTACTGCGGAGCGTGAAGGGGCAGCGTGGAACCATGGAAAAGGGCTTACGAACAATGCGACGCCACGCCCCCTCTTCTCTTCAGCTATCCGCCTTTCTCCTTTGACTGCTGGTTAAAAATAAAGAGGAAGCTTACTTCACGGGCTGGTTACCCAACGAAAAGTAATGGGAAACCAAGGGAAGATCGAAGGTTGAAATAGTTTAGATGGGGTTAAATCATTTTCAAGGCATTACTATGAAATTATTAAAAATTTTGCATATTTCAGCAAAATGTTTTAACTATTCTTTGTATATTTTGTAAGAAATTGTACTTCGTGTTAGGAAAAGAGGAGCGGTTTCTAATATTTGAAATATTCGAAATAACAGATTATTAATTGACTTCGACATATCATAACAGTATAAAACGATTAAGTAGAAGCTTTAAAAACTTCATTGAATTAACCCTAGAAAGCACATCAAAATGAAAACAACTACAAAAGATGTAGGTTGAGATGGTGTAATAAGGGGAGTGCGGCAACAATGGCGTGGCACGTGACCCCGCCGAAATCCTGGCAACCCTGGCAACTCTAGCTCTCGCTTGCGGCTCCTGTTAAAAATTTCATGTTAATGGCCACACGAAGATTCGCTCTTAACCCTTTTGCCCCGTGGGTGCTGCTGTAAGTGTGTGTGGAAGTGGGTGTGGGTGTGGTCCCGAGTGTGCGGTGGTGTGCGGTGGTGTGTGTGTATCTGTGGCAGCGTGTAAGTGTGCGTAACAGGTCATTGTCCCAGTGTATTTCGGTCGCACCTTTATGGCGAGGACAAGGCAGCTTATTTCCTTTGGCTGTCCTTTTTGCAAATTTCAGTCCAGCCAGTGCACACGCAACCGTCTTTCTTCCAGCGTCCTTTCGTCCTTTTCCAGGAGAAGGGAAATTGCTTTAATTAAGGATATCTTGCGAAATGTTTGCTCATATTTATAACCCGGTCGCTTCGTTGGAGAGGTGAAAACTGAACAGTGAAAACTAGAAAAAGGTGCGCAATCAAAGGCGGAAAATCGTTAGAGAATAAAATCGAAATAACAAAGCGGCCACAGGAGAGAGATAACGAGTGAAAGGGGGTAAATAAGATGGGCAGGCGGGACATAATGCGCTTTTCCCGCTGTGGAAGCGGTTTGTTTTCCTTTTCTTCTTTTTTTTTTTTTTTTTGAACTGCCAAAGGTCCTGCGGACATTTTCGGTTGCCTTCTGTTTTTCCAGCGGTCCTTTGACTATTTGCCATCTTGCCGGCTTCATTTGTTTGTGTTGCCTAGTCTGCGTTCTGCGTTCAGCGTTCAGCGCTTTGGGTATTTCGCCGGGATAATAAGATAAAAGCTTTAGTGCCATTCGGGCCAAGTTAGTTAATTGCGTGAATGGCAGTTGTGCCCTCATTTTATTCCATTTTATACTGCTCTTACTCCGATTGAATCGTGCAACCAAATTGGGTGATTAGCAGCTGCAGTTCACCGGCGATAATCCCCCAGATTTTCCCCTTTCCAATGCCCCCACCTGGAATTTCTCCAGGCAGTCAAGCTCTACTGCTTCTCATCTTTTATTCAGCACGCAACAATGACAAGTAAAATTTCACCAATGGAGCACATGAAATTCATGCAAAACACTTTGATATTCATATAGTTGAAAATACACAGCAAGAAATTTAAATGACAAGATTTAGCTCTCTAGCTGGAAATTGGAAAAGAATCTTTCTTAGCTTTTAGTATATTTAAATAGCAACTATGATCATGTTTTAGATGTATTTCAGCAATCTTATGTTACCCGCTCTCTCTCTCCAATTATCTTTTCCAGTGTAGTTCCATAGATATACCACGTCTACATATGTATATGTGGTCTGCCCTGAGTGCTGGTGAAAAAACAACAAATAAACATGCAGGCAGCAGCAACAAACAATGGCAGCAACAACCGGCAATTGTTTTTGCAAACACACACATCATACATACGCATATATTCGACACTTGCAGTGCCGCCTAAATGTTCATGAATGCTCCATAAAATATTAAATGTTTATGAATTTCAAAGGACTCCTTACTTCATTTGCATAATCCCAATGTTTGTTGGCAAGTGTTTGTGCGTGCGTCCGTGTGCTCGTGTATGGGCAAGTGTCACATATCGTTAGTCTGACTTGTGGCAATAGCTGGAAATGTGTCACATCAGAACGGAGAATGTGGCATATAGGAAAGCATCAGGATCAGGATCAGTTGAGTGTCAAGTGCTAAGACATTCCGTCCCAAGTGGCCCACTTCTAGGCGCCCTCTTCTGTCAACTAATTCCTGTTTTTCCTCGCACGCGCTGTTATCGCTTTTATTGCAATCTGCTTTCGTCCAGCACAGAAAACAAATTTTTCGAAAATCGAATTTATTTAATATTATATACCACATTACAAAAAATATAAGTCTGCCCTTTATGTAAACAGTAATTACATTAAGAAGCGATAAATATAAGAGTTAGCTCTTTTTCTACCTGTTACTTTTTCTCACAGTGCACACTTTCCGCTTCTGCAGCTCCTCGAAGGACTCTCAATAGGGGCAGCACGTCCTGGGAGTCCTTTTTATGGCTGCTGGTGTATAGTTTATTGCATCCGCTTCCTGTTGCCATCTTGCATCTCTGCATACTTTCTGGCTAATTCGTGTTAACATTGTTTTTCTTTCATTTTGCCATTGTTATGGCCCTTGCACTCGTTGCTGTATTTTTTCGCTGATTGCAGCTCATTTGCATAGGAAAGCAGTAAAATCGGGGAAAAAGCGACAACCTTCTTATCGAGCGTCGACTGTTTCCTTAACTTAATTGCCATTTGGCTGCGTACTGGATTTTATTTATGAGCCCAGCTTAGGCCTCTTTTAGCAAGTGGAAATAATTACCAATACAATTATCACACACTGGTTCGTTGTGCACCGAGAAAAATCTTACAATCAATATGGGAGTACGTCGTCAGAGATTATTTTACGTGTATTTCCTCTGCCCGGTGAAGCGCTAAAAATTTATGACACAATGCCGCTTGCCAAACAAGAAATTAAAAGTTTGCGACCCGCACTCGCCAAACTTTTGCGCACACGCATGTGGCGCAGTGGAAAATTTATTAAACTAACTGCAAATTAGTGCACAATTGCACACACACACACACTCAACACACATGTGAGTTGAAAACTTTTAAGAGGAGGGTCCAAATAAAAAAAAAAAGGAAAAGTCAGCGACTAAGGGAAAAGAAAAGGCTGCAGCATAAATCAAGTCCCCTGCAACGGGGACTGCCCTTAAATTATGTTGCCAATTGGCTAAATATTTCCGCCAGATTGCTGCTCTAATTTCCACAATATTAAATAGGAATGGCGCCGCGGCCAAAAATACAAGTACAAAAGTAACGCCGCCAGACACACGACAATGCCTCTAAGTGATTTTCCTTTGTCACTGGAAAATTGTAAAACAATTGTTATAAATTCTATGCGCTTTTTTGCGCTGCCTTGTTTGGCGCTTGATAAATGCAGACAATTAGCCAAATGGTTGACTGGCGCCAGCTTCAGCCATGGATAGACAGTTAGTAGCCGACTACCAAAGCACTGAGAGAAAAGAAGTAGAAGGAGTATACCAATTTCCTAAAAGAAGTAATTGTGGAATTTACATTTAGTTAGTATAAGATATTTATTATATGTGTTCTACTAAGTGAGCTCGAAACATTTCCAGATATATTGGTTTGGTTTGTTGGTTTATATAGATATATTCCGGTTATCAGAACTGCCCTTTTTCCCATTACTTAATTTAAGCTGTACAAGTTTCTCGAAAGTGAAATCATCTCTGCACAAAGTCCTGTTGAATTATTTTCTTTTCTAGGATAAATTGCAAGATCCATTTAACGTAGTCTCATTTAGCTCGGAGTTCGCTCTACCTGGGGTCGTTTATAATTTCGGCGTCAGTTGGCTTAACTTGATAGCCGCCCAAGGTGTCCTTCCCGACTGTTTATGAATTCCGTACAGTTGCCAATCACACACTAATTGCCAACACAGATCCGAGCCACTTGATTCCCATCGAGATGCCATCGCCCCAGCCAGACGATTTTCGACAAATAAATCCCCACATGGGGCACACGGAACACATGGGGCCTGCTGTGGCTGCACAGGATTGTCGAGCTGGATGCTGGCGAAAGAGGAGCAGCTCCCTAAGAGGGACTCCCACTCGATGCATTGTTATTTCCGCTCGCACACAACAGCAGCAGCAAGCGGAAATAGTTTAAAGGATATTGCAGCCGTATTCGGGGTGCGGCAGGGATAAGCGTACAGTATGCAAAACTATCAATTTTTCCAGCATGTGAGGCGAGTGCCCGTATGCAAAACCACTTTTGCCGAGGCAGCACAAGTTTGTCGGGGAACAAGGATATGAGGAGCCAAGAACTGAGAGCCTAGACAAGGCAACTATAATTAGAATCGAAAATGTAACCGAACGGATAAAGTCGACTTTTGCATAAAGTTTGGCCGGCACTCCGTTGCGAATGCGTTTTCGCTCAGATCACAGCAGCCTCTCTAATTATTGACTTTGCTAATTGGCAATTTATAGGAAATTGTCTTCGACAAAAGTTTTCGAAGGCAAAGCAATTTCCTATCGCTTTCTGCAAGGAAAGGCTGCAATTTGCAGTGAGTTACTCTGCTCGTTCAAACCGACAAAAAATGCCAAAAAGTTTCAATCAAAGGCTTCTAATATGCGTAAACAACATTCACATTCAAGTTTCCCCTTTGACAGGACACACACTAAAGGGCCCACAGAATGTCGTGGCTAAACGAAGACAAATAGTCGAAAGTTTCGTGGCTACCTAATTGAGAAGAAAATTGAAAATTTCTTTAATGAAATGCAAAAATTATATAATACATTATCCATTCGGGGGTGTAGCAAAGTCAAGACTTGTTGGCATCTGTCTGTGTGGAAATGGAAACGTTGAGGAAAAACGCTGCAAGACTTGCTACTGGCTGTTGCAAAAGGAAGACTGTAATTTAATGCTCTTTTGCACCTTCAAATCCTTTCAATTTCATAAGACACGTAATCACATTCGAAGTGCTCGCCACCCCTCGTCTCTTCCGACGTTTCCGTAATCACCTAGCACTTGATGAAATGTTGCAATTTATATAGACAAACCCGCCCTTGCGAACCATGCATGGCTTACTACTATGTAGGATTATTCCTGGATTCGCAGTTTGCAGCCTGCAAGTTGCAGGTTGCAGGTTGCAAGTTGCAAGCTTTTCTCTGCTGCAGGTATTCTGCAATTTTGACACACTTGATGGACTCCGTGCACTTAGGGGCAACCCAACCCAATCCAACGGATTTTTTTCTCGAAGTCTTGCCCTATTCGTAAACAGAGAACTGACTACACATGAGTAATGCATTTCTTAAATTATTCGATTCCGAAATCCGGATACAATTTGACTGATCAGTTTGCCCCACTTAATTTGCCATCGCAATCATGTAACCAAATCAAGTGGAAACTTCATACAAAGTTAACAAAAGAAAAAAAGTAGTAGAATAGGAAACGAAATAATCTTGTAAATTGTTAATAGTAAAATCACTTGTGATTTTAAGTCCGCTCAAATGATTTATTAGCTTTGTTATATAAATTGCAAAATCCCTCATAATTCGTTATGATTTTTAATACTTTTTGCTACAAAAGGATATTGCCTAGATCTAAATTTACATTGCGATTCACCAACGCCAAAAACCAAGCGCAGCTGCAGCAATTACAAAAAAGCGTAAGCCCGGGGCATCGCTTGACCACAGCCAATTAGCAGTTGAGCAGTTTTCAAAATTTCACTAGCCACGAGTTTGTGCACTCAAAAAAATACTATTATTGTTCTGTGGAAAGCCTATAAAAGCGCTCCATTTAAATCTTAATCTAAAAGCTTATGAAATTTCATTTGTAATTGAACATAGATTTGCTAATGATATAATTCCTTTTTAATAAAAGATTATTTTAAATGATTTACGTGAGCATGACATATATGGTTTTGAATAATTATGATTAATAGAAAAAGCAAAAACATCATATCTGGACTTGGACTTATTAAATTTTTTAAAATTTTAAAATAATTGCAATAATTTGAAAAATAGCCGAAACTTACCACTATTTTTTTCTATTTGGCAATGGTGTTTTGAGTGTCATGTGGAAGGTGGTGGCGGCTGCCCTCGGGAAAAATCAAAAGCTAAGCCTCGCCGAGTACTTGGCCGCTCCCCAAACTAATTTGGGCTCAGTGGAGCGTGTGGGAAACTTTCCAGATTTCAGGCACTCAGATTTTTTGGCATACATATGTTGTGAATTATTTGACGTTAAATAAATGCCACCAGCTCCGCCGTCCCAACGACAATAAAAGCGTGCAGTGTAGTAGCTCATTGTTGGCGGTTCTTGGCTTCGGGTGTTTTTGGGACTCCTCACGTGCACCGTGTGCGGTTGGCTGGCTAAACGGACCCGATGCTGGGGCCTTAAGTTGTTTTGCCAAAAACTTTTTGTCATGGCTGGGACTAATTATAAAATAGCTTAAAGGCATGTGGAGGGCCAGAGGACTGCGATAGGCAGATGGCGACATACAGCCAACTTTTAAGTTGTTAAGGGATGGGGGAAGCGGGCTAGTTGGCAACATGTTGCCACAAACTAAACATTTGCCTGCCAATTTGTTCTTATTTATTTTTATGTCCGCTTTCGTTTTCCTTTTCCCAGCCCAATCCAGCCCACGTGGCTTGTAATGTTTGGCCATTAAAAATAATAGTGCGGTTGTTTGTTGTTGTCCTTGTTGCTGGGCGTTTCGCATAGACTGTTCGGTTATATAACATTTTACCTTGATATTTTTCCTATGCATTTTTTTTCGTACACAGCAACCTGCCAAATTTATACCAGCGCCACAGGAATTTTTAGGGTCCCAACACAGGTAAAAATTAGGAAGATAAATATTCAGTTTGGTAATTTCAAAGCTTAAATAGTACTTACCAGGCAAATTATTGAGTTGGCTTGCAAATAGTTAAATTAAATATAAACCAAAATTAGAAAAGTTTTAAGTGCAATTCCTATTTTGGATCGCTATAATGTTTTCAAAATTTTTAACCATAACTAACCATAACTATATTTTCCTAGTGACAAAATTCTTTTCAATTTTATACGTTTTTTCCAGTGGAAATACAGTAGAAAAGATATCTTGTTATTGCCAAACTGGAGACAAGGGGCTATCCTGAGGCACCCTGTACTAGTCGTCTGAAAATTCCACACTCACACACAACCAAGCTACACAAAAACCCTTTGGCAAAATAAATAAAGGCGCTGAGAAAAAAGCCAAATCCGGCACAATTTAATGTTTGCTAAATTTGTGTCATTTAGCAAAACGATTTCGATTTTTTCTGTTCATTTGGGCGGCCCAATTCGCAGCAATTAATTTGCTGGCGGCGGCTTGAGGGGGCGTGGGCACAAGTGCTTCGACTATAACTCAGTAGCTTTATCAAAAAACCACTTACACACACAATAAAGTTAATGAAGCCATAATTATTTGGGTTAACAGCTTGCGGCTGAGAAACCAAGTCCCGATCCCTCGGACCAAGTGATTGTGGCCAGTTCTGCTCGGTGGGCAACAAATCAAAGTGCGCATTTGATAAGTAACCGAGCTGAACGAATACATTTGGGCAGCAGGCACATTTGCAAGCCTATTTAATAAATGGGCCAGCATTCCATTGCCCAAAACAAATGCGTTGCCAGCAGACAACTTGGATGAAGCGTCATCAATTCAATGGCCGCATCAACCCCGTCTGTAAACAGGGCTGAGTGTTCCATTCAATTGATCTATCAAATTGCTCAGTATATCCATCTAAAGTGCAGTGCATCTTGCACTAGTTTATGTGACCCAAATTCCATGGGAAACATCCCTTTCAAAATGTAATTTTCTTAAAAGTTCAGAGGTACGTTTAAAAGGCTTAAAGAGGATTATGTTTAAAATACGTACGACTTTATATACCAAATGTAAGAGATCAGAATCACTGGGTAACATAGTTTCATGACATGACCTCAATCTAACAAATAGCAACACAATAGCGTTAACTCTAGCAACAACGCTTCTCATAACAAGGCCGTGCTACATAATCCTTTACCAATCATGTCAAACCTCATACGCACACGTCTAGACGTCCTTTGAGCCAAAGACTTTGACTCGTCTGCGGTTATTCGCAATATCGAGTGTCAGTGACATGAAAAGGGTCCCGAAATATTTTGACGCCGAATCGAAGAATTTTGCCTGCTGCGCGGGTCGATGAACTGTGCCGCTGCTGTGCTCCAATTAAATCACATCAATTGTTTTCCCAACTGAATCGGCATAGTTTTAACTAATTCGTGGATGTGCTAAAAATCATATTGCAATGCATAAATACGCATGAGTGCTCCCAAATGACTTTTAGCATAATTACGCGAATTATGAGCAAGCAATTTGTTTAAACCATGAAAAATTGATGCGGCAACTAAAATCAAATGCCGCGCCCGGAAAACTGTCAGGATCGCTTGTCATTGAACGCTATTAGCGGAACGTATTAAATTACACAAACTGGCGTTGGATTTATATTGTTTGTCCACCCCTCAAATGCACAGCAGCGGTGGTGGTGCAGTCCCGAAATATAAATAATAAACCACAGTATAATCTACAATTTGGACAGCAGGAAGGGAATTCAGATTTCGGTGGGCTAAGTGTATTCGGGCAGGTAGCACGCGCGATTTATTTATTTGCCTTTCCATTTGGAAATCTGTTTGCATTTCCCATGGCAGCCCAGTTATTTGCTTGGGTCCCCCAGCCTTTGTCAATAGTTACCGAGATCAAAGTGGACCCAAGACTAGCTGGTTTTCCAGTGGATGATGGCGCAAATTGCAATGGGACCCGTTGAGCAGATATACATATGTATGTTAAAGACGTCCTACGATTTAAAATGTTGAAAATATGCTAGTCAGTGAATTGTTTCATTTGTTACACCTGCAACGTAACATAATATTAATCTGAAACGAAACACTTTAATGCGCAACCAATTAAGCTCTTTGTTTTTGGGATTGCCTTTTTCAGTTCATATGTATGCATATACATAAGAGTTCCGCTACATACGCTTAATGATATTGCGATATTAAATAATCTACAGGCTCAAAGGCTCGAAGGGGGGGTTTAATTAAATCAGCGAGACAATCGTCTCGATTACCGGGACACAGATGAGTAATGTCAACTATTATAGTTTGGGTGTTTTCAGGATCGAATATGCTGCAGATTATGGCCACGTTTTCTCCGCTGTTAATTATTAATTTCTACCCCGACTTTGCAACAAAATCTCCCGGCTGGCGCGCATAACTTGGATGGCATAATAAAACGATTTCAGGACGGCACATGACGTCCAGGTTTTTATAAGCTGTCAATTTGTTTACGCATTGTCGCTGGAGGTACTTTTGACTTTGACTTTGTCGCCGCTAAAATATTAACGGGTCCTGCGATGCGATGAGTTCTGCCAACCACATACACTGCAAAAAAAAAAACTGGCGAGCGGAAGGTATAGACTGGGGGATATAAGAACCAAAGACTTTGCTGCCTTTCTTTGCATATGCAACTGTATTCTGTTAAGTAATTGAAAGCAAATGAATACAAACAATATATTTTCTTTAGTGCACTTGCACGTCTATTTTGCTCGTGTCGTATATCCATAATATTTTTCCCAGCCGGAAATGCCCCAGGGAACTCGGAACTGGTGGCCCACACTTGGTCCAACCTCATCATCAGCACAATAACTCGGGCAGACCTCGGTGGCAAACAAGACGCCGCATGGAGGCCCCGGGTCCTCGGAGGTTTTGGGGTCGAGTTGCGGGCTGCGTCTCTCATGCGTGCGTTTATCTTGATGCGTGCGATATGAGGATGTGAGGATGTGAGGATGTCAGTGTTTTTCCTTCGGTGTTTTGGGCGCTGCGAGTGTGGGCGTCGGAGTTGGCGACAAAAGCATAAAACGGCATAATTTGTCAGCATGAACACGGCAGCCACACGCCGGTGGCATAACAATGAGCCAGGAGGCCTTCCCCATCGCCAGTCAGTTTATGATCCCGCTTATTGCTGATATTTGCTACTTTTTCAGGAAAACGCTAAAATCGGGAGGTAGTCTTGGGTGTATTATGTTCAACCTGCATTGCCATTTAGTACCATTCATAAAACTTTAGCAAGGAAAGAACTCCTCAGATTACAAAATTCAGTTTAAATGCATCTCCAAACTAAACAAAATCAATACAAATAGATAGGCCTTGTGTTCTTAGTAGATTAAATTTAATGTATTATATTTTAGAACATTCCAAGTTTTGATTTATATATCATAGAAAAATTATATGCAACCATGACATTGCATTTAGTATCTAAATAAACATTGATTTATGTATTGACCAAGCATTTGTATAACGATTATTAAATTCTAGAAAAATGTTCACAACGAATAACTTACCAACTATGGACAAGGAC
The DNA here is from genome assembly GCF_000001215.4 of Drosophila melanogaster. NCBI lineage: Eukaryota > Metazoa > Arthropoda > Insecta > Diptera > Drosophilidae > Drosophila > Drosophila melanogaster. The sequence continues at coordinate 17,272,622 of NT_033777.3, read as the reverse complement.
GTGGCCATTACGTAAAGCTTTGCACATTTGCCTTCAAAATAGTTTTTAAATCATCATACCACGCATTTTCGGTGTTCCATTGAGTTTTTTGTGTGTGCTGGCTAATTTATTTAGTTTAATTAAGGTTCGCCTTTGCGTGCTTCCACCACTGACACAACTAACCCGAAATCAAATTAATTATTTGTTGAATAAACTTTTTGCATTCGGTTCTAATGCAGTTGTTTTGTTCGTGTGGCTTTTCAGTTCATTACTCATACGCAGCGTTTTTGGCTGGGCACTTCTGGATTTTGCAGTCCGAAATTCCTTCAACAATACATGCACTTCAAATGGAACGAGTGGCCAATGGAGCCCACGTTGGTAATTGTGTGCTCGTATTACAATACCGCGCTTGGCCTTGTTTCATATTTTTATTATGATTTGCGCGCCAGCTGAGTTTCCCGTTCGCCAAGGACTGGTCCGGACCGGACCAGAATGGATCCGTATCCGGATCGGTCAAGTCGAGTCGATTCGGGCAATTAAAAACTTTCACGCCCGGGCCGCAGCAATTGTAGCCGTGCGCACAGAAGTAGACTATGCCAGTTATTACCATTGAAATCGATTGATAGCACGCTCCATTGCCTCGTCGATTATTCCTGGGGCCCATGCATGATGCACTGCGTATATATTATAATCGAAACGGGAGGGTATGAAGGGTCGAAACACTGGGAAAAAACTGAGGGAGTCGCAGGAGATTTTTAATCAAAATTTTTAGTTAAACGCAGCGTCGACTAACAATGGTCAAATCAAAATATCTTAAGTTATATCATTTGGTAAATTTATATAAAATATAATAAATTATTAAAATAAGAATATGTTCCTTCTGGTTTCATTAACTGGATGCTTTCATTAGGTTATTCTTCTTAGTGCACACCTGGATTCCGCTCGAGGTGCAGAGAACCCAGCTATTTCATTCCATTATCCCAACAATCGCCCCTCGACATCGACGCAGCCATTAAAAGTGGATATTTTCATTTGCGTTATTCGCTCTCAGTTTACAAGCGGCATGCATATGCGAAAATAATTAAAATTCGCAGTAAATCGCACTCGCAGCCAAGACGACAATGAAGCCGTGCGCGACGCATTCAATCATTTGCGGAACGGAGTGCTCGGCCACAGGATCCCGGTACGAGGATGCAGGATACGCCTGGCAGGCAGGCAGCTAATTTAAATGGAAATTGACATTAAAACATATGGCAAAGTAAGTCGGCCCACCCCTACATCAAAGAAGCTAGCGCAGGATGGTTAATATGGATGCTCCTTGCTGTTGCTGCCTCACGTAATTAGCTTGTTTTTTATGTAATCAAAAGCGACGACAGACTCCACTCCGCTTCGTCTCCTGTGGGCTGTGTTGCCACTCAAGAATTTTGATTTAATTGTTGCCATGGCAGCGTATTCTTTTAATTTGTGTCAATTTATTTAATCAGACATTTGTTGCCGCCCCTTGCCTTTTTCATTTTTCCACAGCCGCCAACCGCCAACCGCCATGCCTCCATGGCATTTGTAATTAAAAGGCTCTCGCGAGCGGTCCAGCTAATTTGAAAATTAACTGCCGTGGAAGGAAGCGGAAAAGGTCCTGCGGCTCACGTTCAGGTGGCACCATAAAAGCCAGTGGGCCAAAGTGGAAAATGGAAGCGAAAAAGCGCGCGGCAGCAATAAAAATAATACATTTATCAATCAAAACTCCAATGAGAACTTGGCCCCAAAGTTGCAGCATAAAAATATTCATTCTGGGAAAGAAGCGGGAAACCATTCGCTTAATGGCTTCCATTTTGCCAACTCAACTCAACGAGCCACATGGTGCAGAGGCGTCGTGGCAAATCAGCAACGATGAAAAGTATATAATAACAAAATATTTTCTAATGCTTTAAAAGATACTACGGATTTCAAGATATATGCTTTAGATGGTTTTTAACAACTATTTTTTAATGTCATGGTTAATATATAATTTTTAGCGGAAGATTATTATTATATTGGTTGTTCAAAAGAGCTTAGTAATATATAGAACATATTTAGGCACCAAGAACTCCCGAAATGGTTTTGATAAGCATTCACTACGCCACTGGAAGGAGCGTGGCGATGCGCTGGTGTGGGCGGTGGGAATGGGATGTTACAGGAGCAGTGGGGACACGAGTAGGACGTGCACGAAATGCGCAAGTTCACGCACGTCAGTCGAATTGGAGGTACCCACTAAAATGTGGGTCAAGGAAGTGGAGCTGCGTGCTAATGCTAATTTCGGAATGCCCTTTGTTGCCGCAGCATCGAGAACTCAGTTCATTAAGAAGCCCGCCCTATAAAAAAATCATAAGCAAAACTTTTTCAATATATATTTAAGCGGGATTCATGTTTTAACTTGATGCTTTTCATTTATGCTCCGATGTTCTTGTATGGCGATTTTGTTTTATGTTTTAGAGCTTCTGCGTGAGCTGTTTATCAACTGATTTTCACGCACATTATGCTTTCGTTGTGCTGCGGTCGCAAAAACTTTGCTTATGACTCGCCTCATTTCTCTTTTATCCAACATCAAATGTTTTTTAATCTTTTGAGTGCGGCCCGCCCAATGAATATATGAAATGTTTTCGAATTAAACATAAGCATCTAAACCAATGATATGATATGCGAGCATTTGTTTATTTGTTTATACTTTTTGCGTGGTATCTGTGAAAATATTTGCATGGCAATGAGGGTGATTTTTTTTTTCAGTTGGGGTCTTTGTAGAACTTTGTAATTAAATGCAAATTAAGTGAACCGTCATTTGCGCCTTGATTTTTTACCCTTTTTTCCACGGCCATCGAAAGGCATGCAGACAATTTTAAACTTGTTGGCGAACTCTTATTGCCAAAGTCCTCGATAAAGTCGCCGACTCTATTAGCGTCAATGTTGCGTTAATGGCGGGCAAAAACAAAGTTTAAAAAAAAAGGGTTAAAGCGGAAGTGTTACCCGTGATTGGGCAAACTTTTCTAATTAGCGTCAGTCAAAGGATTCTTGGGCGATCCATGGCGCATTTTTCGTATGCATATCAAATGCAGCCTAATGAGCCAACCAACCAATGATGAAACGCACTTTCTGTGGCAAACAAAGCAGCCTGGTATCAACGCAAACAGCGCGGCACATCATCATGAAATATGCAATCCTCTCCTCCAGACGCAATCAAAAAACTCCTTTTCAAGGCATTAGAAATGCCAACCAAAACAAAACTAACAGAAAACACAAAACACAAAACACAAACGCAAAACGCAAACACAAAAACACACGCGCCAATCGACAATGTCGATTATATTTCAAGTGTGGTGGAAGAGAATTCGTGGGTAGTCGGTGGATCGGGGGATAAAGGCTTCACGGATATGGATGGGTGTTCGGAGATGGAGACTCCTTGGCAGCTGTTGAAAGTTAAACCGAAAAAGCATCAAAAGCGGCTGCTGCTCGTAATTACAGATTGCAAAACGAAACGAATCGAAAAGTAAACGATGTCGATGAAGTTGAGCCGGAAAGATACGGAAAGGCAGCCAGAGATATACGGAAAAGCGAGAGATGCAAACCCGGCAAAACTTCAACTTCAAAACTGATGACTGAGGCAAGCGCAGTTGTAAAACTTACCCAGGTGGGGAGTTCGGTTTACTGGGGGCTAAAAGTGCCCACCCGAAAAGGGGTAAACTTTGCACACGGCAGCGTCTTAAGCGATTTTCTGCTACGCCAAGCTGCACAACAATATTCACGGGAGTGCACTCCCAAAATCAGGGATATTCTCCAGATCAAGGGTAAACAGTGAAACAACCATTAGTTATATAAATGATATTTACTTATGCCGCCTTCAATTAGCTAATAAGCATAATTTCTAGTTTCTATTTGTTGATTTTTCGACGTGATGAAGTTTTTAGTCAAGCAAATTATCTAAAATACAGGCAAGCACTTTAATTTCATTTCGATTATTCATTTATGGCAACAATCGTCTTTATTATTACCATATTAATTATTAATTTCCTATGGTCCCAGGGAATAACATTTACGATTAGTTTTTGAGTAGCCCCAGCAAATCATTGTCACTTTTTTCCCACTGTGTACAGTACTTCTAAGGGAAAGGATAAAAAGTAGCCAGACGTAGGCGCAAAACTCGGTGAATGTGTGAGCAAATTCACGGCAAACGAAAATTAAGAAACTTGCAGCCGCCACCTTCGCAGACGGTTGGTGATTGCGGGGTGGGGGCGTGGCTGCGGGGGATTGCTGGCGCTGATTGCATCGCTCTCGAAGGATCAGAAGGACGAGGCGCCGAGAGATGCCTTACTTATTTATGGCGCACAGGTAAACTGTGCATGTGCCATCATCTTGATAAATGTGCGCTGCCAGTGCATGACTATGGGAAATGGATTCCGAGCTGAGACGCTTCTTGATTTAGCATGTGGCTGAGTTATGCCAGCCACCCACAAAGCTCCACCATGCATCCGCCTTGTACCCACCCGCCTCCAGGCACGCCCCCTACCACCCCGCCAGAGCAACAACATCAATGAGAACTTCAATTAGGGCCATGCCGCGCCACTCTCGGCCCGAAGTTGCAGTTGGTCAGCAGCTAAGTGGCGGCCAAGACGAGTGTTCATTCTTGGGCCCCGAGCAAGAAGCTCTTACAAAGACAAATGCCGGCTAAGCTGTCCTCGCTCAACAGCTGTTCACTCAGACAAAATTATTAGCTGGAATTTAAAAAAAAAAAGGTAAATATTTATTTTTTTAATATTACAGTGAGAAATGCTGAGACAAGAATTTACAATAGTATTAGTACCTATAACTTATATTTCTAAAATTATTCCTTATCCTCAACTTATTAGGTCAGTATGGGTGTGAATATAAAAATGTATAATACTGATGTTTATAATATAATATAATGTATCTTACTGATTTGGCCTATGCTCGATAAAATCCTATTAATTTTTTCTCAGTGCCATTTCAGCTGTCTTGCTAGGGGCGTCTTGAAAAATAAACGAGTCAGCATTTGTAGCGTTGATTGAATTGTCAGAGGTGAGCTTAGGAGTTGGGTTTTCGCCCCGCTCTACACCTGCCACGCCCACTCCCACTCCCATAAACGTACTGAGCCGGTGAGCTTGGCGCTTTTCAATTAAGACTATTGTCAACGACAATAAGTTATACAAGTAAAGAGCGCGCTGCCTCAGCAGCTGAAGCCGTTGACAGTTGCACGTACGCTTAATTAGAAAAAGCTGCATTCTTTTTTTTTTGCCGTGTCCGTCCACCTAACTACCACGCCCAGCGCCCCCGTCAGCTGTCACGCCCACATTTTGCAGCGGAAGTAAATTTACACTTCGCTCCTTGGCTGCACTTTTTATTCCTTTCCGACGCGAGCGAAAAAGCGCGACTAATTTTCTTGAGTCCCGCTCCCGCCGCCGAGTGCAAGTAATCCCAGAAAATTGTATAAAAAATGCAGAAAGCCCCCTGGCCACCCTCTCATAATTTTCTAAAAACTAAACTGGCGGGGGGACAGGTTCAGCAGGGGCTTGGTTATTTTACACCCGCAAAGACTGCATTTTGCTCTGTTTGCTTTCGGAGCGTGTGACTTCGTTGGCCCGGCCTTTGTTTTTATACCCAGCATTGCATTTGGGTACAGGGCCATACCGAACTTATCATATATCAAACGAACTAAGAAAAACTTTAAGAAGGCTAAAACTAAGTGGGGTAATCATTTAGTTCTCAGGGAAACTTGGGAAATGGTTTTTTTTTTTTCATTAGCATATCAGTTTGTAAAAAATGGATTAACATAATCCATTAAATAGTTCCACCACGATAGTTCCTTGTCATCTATAAAAAAATATTCTTATCACATATCTTTATTTTCTTCAACTACAAATACCACATGATTTAAGTGACTTATAGTCATTTAGTGGCTTAAACTATTTACTTGATCACCAGGTATCTGAGACTCGTAACTTTCGTCTAACCCAGCGTACTTACTTTTTTTTTGACGCTGTGGCTTTCACTGTTGCCTGATGGTTGATTTTCCCGGCTCCGTGGCCTTCTCCGGCTTTCTCCCTTCGCCTTTTCACTGGCGACCGACCGTCGGACGGACGGCGGCAGAACCATGCCGGATGTCACGTGCGCATCATTTTCCAACAGCTTTGTTGCCGCTCGTCGTAATTATAACAAGGCGCAGCTTAAATTAGTTGGCTCCGACAGCAACCTGAACCCAACCTGGTAACCCGTGTGCGCTGGTTCCGTTTTTCTCGGACCCCCGGAACACGGATCCGGGTATTCATTAAATCAGCCCCCGCTCGCATGCGATTTTTATGGCCTGACCCCCTCCGGTGGGATATGGTGTATAGCATATGGCATATGGCGTATGGCGTTCGGTATTCGGTGTGGCTGGGCGTCGGTTTATTTGGCTCTTTGTTTAGTGCATTTTCTGTCAGCGTCAGCGTGATTAGTTGTGCCATATTGTGCCACTCGCTTTGTTTTTCACTCAGCGCCCTGGCATTGTCATCGGGTCCTTTCGGGGTTACGGGCACAGGAGAAAATATAAATTTCCATTCTCGTATTGCCGCACCAAAGAATCAAAAATGCGCTGCCTTTAATGTTGGGTAATGCAACATTAAAGTCCAGATCAAACGGGTAACCCTCGATGAAGTAAATAAAAAGTTGATAACAAAAATTTGACTTTGAATCATGAGCAATCATTAATTATTTAACATGGATTAACAAGTCGATTACAGTCGATATTATATTACAATTTATTTCATTAACATAATAATCATTGAACGTCATTTTATTAGGTCATATAGCATTTTTCAAAGTGTAGGTCAGGTAATACCAATTAACAAAACGCCGCGTGGCACGAACTCGACCCCAAAAAATATATATATGTGTGCGGGCATACAGAGCCCACTTGACTCGATTTCGCTGGCATCTGTTGGCTCTTGGCACCCAAATCCGTCTGCCCACCCAGCTTTTGGCACTCGGTATTCAGCTTTCAGCTTTCAGCATCCAATTTCCAGCTTTCAGTATCCAACTCACAGCTGCCGCTTACATCATTAACGGCATCGTTCTTCACACACGGCAACACATTAGAACACTTTAAGTTGCAACTAATGAGACTCCAAAACATAATTGTTGGCATTTAGTTAGATGAGCGGCGCCAGATTGACACACACTTGCACTCGAAAAGTGACACGGCATGAAGATGAAGCAAATAAACAGCAACAACAGAAGGGGCGGAAGGGTTGAGTGGCACTGGATGTGGTGTTGGGTTTGCGAGGCTGAGTGGGTGGTGCGAGTTGGGACTGGTCAGGAAAACGAAAACAAATGCACCTAATGACACAATTTCTCACAGAGATGCCAGGACGAAAAACTGGAGCATGAAAAACTGTTATACCGGCGAAGAGAAACTCGAAACTCGGAAAAATCCCCGACATCTCTCTCTCTCTCTCTCTCTGGCATGCAAGTTCGGTTCTTATGCCGAATCTGATGCGGCGAATTCCGGAAAATCCCAGACATGTCGGGGACCAAGAAATCGTTTGCCAGTTGAAAAGAACCAACAAAGCGAAGCAGTTCTGGCCAAGCCGACAAGTGTGACGAAAAGAAAAACCGAGTGACGACGCGTAATTGTGAAACGCGTGAAACGAGTGATCAGCGAACTCGGGCACTCTGCATTGGGAATTTTGAAAGGAAAGCCTAACGGAATTTTCAACAAAACTAGGTATGTTTCAAGTCTGCATGTCCCTTGAAAATTAAAGTGTTACGCTTCAGGAAAAATTCAGACATCACGTCTAGGTTTCACGTTGCAACTTGTAACCTAGTTTTTTGTAGTAATGCCATGTGTTCGCATACTTCCAAGTGTTCGTGAGTGTGGCGCGCTTTTCTTGCACTTTCTGCTGGCGCGCTGTTTTCCGCCTCTTTTCCTGTGCATTTTCTTGAATTTCTGACGTATAAATTCATGCTTCAGCCCCCCAAAAACTCGAGGAGGCAAAAAAAAAAAAAAAAAAAACGAAAACAAGAACATGGAAAACAAGAAGGCAGCTCACTGAAAAGTGCAATGGCAGCCCGGAAGCGGCGGGCGGGCCACTGTGATTTGTATGAATGCTGCCATTAAGCTGACACGGCTTGAATACGCCCCGCTCCGCGTTTTCTTCGTCGGCCAACGAGGCGAATGCGTAACGTGAAACGAGATCCCAGCACAGGCGGCGTATTCGCTATATGTGCCAGGAATAAAAAAAAAAACTTTTAATCTGTACGCGTATTACACAAAAGTTTGCAGACCCCCTCCATCGTGAATTCAATTGCCATGAGTTTTATTTAGAAACAAATGGTGGCAGACTTTTCTACGTTTCTTTCGCTGTTTTAAATGACATGAATTAAGATAACAAATTCGCAGAACACAGAAAACACCAAGCCGAACTGAAACGAACAGAACCAAAGTAAAATGAGAAGGAAAACAGGGCAAAATGCTGTGAAACTTTTTTCCACCGAGACAAAAGCCCGTCAGGAAATTGTAGCGGAGCGTAAATAGAAAAAAAAAAGCCGGCAGCAACAACAATTGCTAATACTTAAGCCAAAGTCGCGACGCTGTCAAAGTCAGGAAGCTTTCTGGGGGCAGCCTGTTTTTCCCTGAAAAAGTCTAATAAATTAAGCAATTTACATGAATTGTCGTTTGCTGTGCAGCAGCATCGTCCTTATATTCCCCACTTTCCAGTATTTCCCGAGATTCCCTTTTTTACCCGGCCCCGCCCGCAAGACAACTCATTTGTGTGTCGTGGGATTTGTCAGGGTATGAGGTGGAAAAACTTTGCCACTCGCTGACAATGATTCAAAAGGCAGGTAACCGGAGCAAAGCCCGGCAATTTGTTTAATTTCATTACATCTCAGTACGCCAGTTGATGTTGTTTTGCAGCATGCGCTTATCTCTGCACATTTGCAACTTTTTCCGGTCCCATTTTCATTTCCAGTTTCGCCTGCTTCGACTTGTTGTTTTTATTCGGAAATGAAATTTATGTGCATATTTTGGCCATTTGTGACTTTGAGTTGTTTTTCTTGTTGCATGCTCGTATAAATGTCAACTTGAGCGCCACGGGCAGTGAGCATATGTATGCCCCTTCTATCTCTAAACATATTTATTTTTTGTTTCTTTGTATCTAAAAGTTTTCTATGAGAGTTACCCCCCCCCCCCCCCATACAGATAACCGGCAACAGTTCAAAGTTTCTTTATTTTTCCTTCATTTTTGTTTCTGTTTGTTTCTATTTATTTGTTGTGGCAGGGGTGGCGGAAAAGTTTTTCGTTGGGAGGCTTAGGGCTAATTTTTCGCTTAAAGTCAACATGTGGCAAAGGAACCTAATCAAACTATTGATTGTTTGACGGATTGTGGCAGCAGCTGGCAATGTTTTTATTGCGAAAGCGACAGGTAAAAGTTGCCAGCGCAGCGAGAAGTTTCCCTCATCTTGGCTTTAACTTTTCGGCAAAAGTTTTACGCTTTCCCTTTTGGCGCCACAGGAAATTGATTTCTGATGGCCCCAAACTCCTTTCACGAAATGGAGCCATCACGCCGCATCGCATCACTTTGTACTTGTACTGCTCTTTGTGTTCAGTTGGATTCGATTTCGCCGGGGGACAGACACACCGGTTAGGTGTTATAACCCCTTTGACATGCGTAAATATTTTTCCTGCACTCTGCTTTTTCCCCATTTTACGCATGCTCCTTATTGATTTTGCATAAGCAGCAGGGCGGAGATGTGTGGGAAATTGAATCTCACATAAAACGCTGCAAGTACTTTGCATATAAAATCAAGTATACGACACGTTGGTCCCGCACATCTCTGTGTCGGAGCTGTGAAATTGTGGGCGCAAGTGCCAGGGGAGTGATGTTTCAGGAAGGTGCCAGATAAAACCGAACATCTTGTTTTTGTTAAGAGCGCCCAGCTCTAGCCCGGTCAAGACCGAGGACAAAGTTTTCCCGGTCTCAACTTGCACTTTGGCACTTAATCAACAACGAAACTAAATGCGGTCGGTGGTCATTGGTTGGGAAGTGCTCATGCTTATGCCCATGACAAATGTGTAAATATTCACTGCCCAATGTCCAGAGTGGCCCAAAAGGCCACATGCAAATTGAAATGCTGTTGAAAACATTTGCCCAATTGCATAAAGTTTCAGTTTGCCCAAAATTTGCTGAAGCACCTGCTACTCTATTTACAGTGAGATAAAAGTGGAGATAAGTAGATGGTACTCACGACAGCATAAAAGAGGCCGAAAGTGGGGCCTTGAATTGTTTTTTTTTTTTTTAAATTCTGGTAATTGAAAACCAAGCTAAGGAATTAATCACTTAAAATAGAAGAGAGGATAATATCTTTTTACCATACATGTGCAGCTCCTGTGTTTCTACCTTTCACTTCGACTCGGGACTACCGAAAATGTGTTGTGTTCGTTGCATAATTATTTTTTTTTTTAAATTACACAAATATGCAAAATTTTAATAAAATTAAGCGGGGCAGAGTATTTATGGAGATTGGCTATGGGGTGGGCCAAATTGGCAGTCAAACTTTTTTTAAATGCAAAACCAAAGTCCTCAAACTTGGGCGATAAAAGCAAAAACGTTTTCATTCGCCGAAAATAAAATGATAAAAATAACGTAGCAACAAGAGGAGGAAAACTATTTAAGTTTTAAGCGTTTGACGCTTTACAATCGCAAAATTCCGACACAAAGTTTCACACGCATACCAGCGTCCTTGTTTTCCTGGGAAATGGGCAAAACGACAAGCTGAGCAGCGCATCACTTCATTGCCATGTTAACCCAAAGTCATAAAGTCAGGGATAAAATGCAAAAGTGCCGAAGTTTTAATTTAAATTTGAGCAGCTACGCTGGCAAAGCAGATAAAAAAATATGATCTCTCAAAAATAATACAGAGATGGAAACTTTTGTCAGGCCAAGCCCTTTTCCTTTGCTCCTCGCGCTTCCCAAGTTGCCAATAACTCAGCGCGCTTCGCTGATACTGAAATTGAAGTTTCAGGCAAGATGATAGTGCACATAAAAAAATAGATAATTAAGTCAATTAAAAGGTTTTGAAAAGTCAGAAATATATTGTAAAATCAAATAAATATATAATCTGGCAAAGGTATACTATATTTTCGAATTTATGCAACAATATTAATCCTATTAATTACTGAAGACCACTTTCTTGGTAGCATTTTTCCTCTGTGTGAAAGAAGCTCCGGTGGAGAAGGCTGAGTAAAATGAAAAAGAAAGCACCGCAGAAGAGTTACGATGCCTTTGAGTAAAACACTTTCTGCGGTCGCCCAGAAAGCCGCTGTCGCTTTCGAGCTGCGCTGAGCGTTATCTGCATAACTCATACGCACTGTGGCCGCCTAGTTTATTCGAGAGCTGGGAACAGCACGAACAGCCAGGAGCTGCAGAAATTTGCAACGCATGGCGAAGTCCTGACACTACCACTACACCCTCGCACACACGGACACATGGTGCGATTTAAGCTAACGTAAATATGACCAGACTTTCCAGCTTTTCCTCGGATTTTTTTCATTCTCCTAACAACATTTTCCCTCGCGCGACTGGCTTATCGACTTGGCTTCCTGGCAGCTAGGTAAACTCCTCGCCGCACGACTCGGGTATTATCTATGCATGAGTGTTTTTAATTTCTCCCCTACCATATAACGATTTTTTGCACTGATGCCCTGATTAAGCTGCTGCTTCCAAGTTGTTAAGGGCCAGTGCCCGCAGAAGATTGCGCCAAGTTCCACACCTTAGTTATTGATATCAAATGTTATTGGAAACTCTGCACAGTAGTTAAGGGTGTATGAAAATAATTTCAGAGCGAAAAACTTACGTTAGTGATTAATATCTGTTAAAATAAAAAGCTATATAGCAAATTATCAATATTTAAAAACGGTCTCTCTTCTGTTCATCAATTTGAATCATCCAAACTTAACTCTTTTGCAAGCTGACCTCAGCTGTCGCCATCCATCAAATGCCAACTGATTCTTGGCCACCAGAGAGTTGTTCGCCCACCCAGGGCTATCCATTTCGTGTGGCTCACTCATCTCATTCACGCCCACGCAATGAATGAAAAGCCAAGGAGTTCGTTTGAAGAAGGAGCAAAACAACAGGACTCTTTATGTTCCCCACACCATTTTCACGCCAGTTTCCATGACGCACTGAGCAAGTTTTCCCGCAATGAATGGTTGAATGACAGGCCAAATGAATGGCACTGTCGGGGAGTGTTCTTCTTTTGGATGGGGTAATGGGTATCGTGGCATAGTGGGACTGTGGGCACAGGAAGATCCATGTGACTAATGCAGGAGCATGGAATTGACAGGCACCATGCTCCGACAGACCAAGACAGTGGGCAATAAAGTTCCAAAGGCTAGCGCTACAGAACGATGTGCAACAGAGATGCGAAGTGGGGCATTGTACTTGCCTACAAAACAGTACTTCCTATCAGGAATAAAAAATATTCAATGTGCTTACCCACACACCAAAGATAAAGTATATTTAACAATTTAGTTGTTTAAATATATTGATAGATAGATTCTGATGTTGTTAACTATTTTCTATTTTATCATTTTAATTCATTACTAAGCATCACTGGTGTACATGCTCAATACAAGAGAACGACAAAATCGAAGTTGGCAAAATGAAAGTTGGCGTCTCAGGGATATGTTGGCCTACTTACAGCAATCGCAAGGGAGTCGTAAAATAGCAGCTTGTAGCGACCTTCAAAAGGGTGAACTTCAACAAGTCGCAAATCATTTAATTTGCTATCGAAGAAAAGTTTTTGGGTATTGATACAGAAGAAATCGACAAAGAATGTCTGGGTCACCGCAGACAGGTAAACAATGGGTTCTGCGAAATTAAATTGGTCAGGTAGAAATAACAAATGAGAGCTAAAATCACAACTGATTGCGATTCTCTTAACTGTCTGGAATTATAAAAATTGTGTAAGCAAAAATTGGAAAGCGTGAGCTCCAGACGACGAGTGGTTGTCATTGGTATTACGTCCTCGAATCTGACAGAGATTGGATGTGTGGCAAATGAAAGTTTCACTGCTGATTGAGTCAATGATGATGCCATTAAAAGTCGCAAATTGATGTTTTTGTTTCAAATGTTTGTGTGAGTGTGTGTGTGTGTGTGTATGTCTCCATCTCTGTTGGCTTGTAACTGTGTGTGCCAATTACAAGCATTAGACTCTGTTATTCGCATTCTAACAACGGAAACAAGCCAGAGATTTATTTTTGATATTTCCGCTTTGGTGGAGCAGCAGCGGCAGCAAAACATCAGGGAAAAACTTTTTCGATAAAAATGTAAATTTATTGGATATGTGTGACAAACACGCTACAGTATGTGTACACTGGAAAAATGTTTACCCATGAAAACAACTAATGATTTTGAGTTTCGGAGTTAAGACTAGAAATATTAGTAGCATTTATACTTTGGCTTCTGTAATTTTTACAAAATTGGAATTATAAGATAAAAATTTATTTTTAGTGAGAAAATACTGTGGTCAATTTAATTAAGACGTCATTTGAACGTCATTGAAGTGTCCTGTATCTTCCTTTTCTTTCAATGTGTATGTCAGACGTACACAGTGATACGATTCAAATGCGAATGAGAATAATGCTCATGTTGTCGTTGATGAAGCAAAAGCAGAAACTTTGAAAAAAGGAGGGGAAAAGCTGTGATCTCTGCTCATCACGCACGACTTGAATCATATTTTTATGGTTTTTTATTGACACATTTTGATATGCCAGTTAACAACAATTCATTCATTTGGCTACGAGTTCATCGTTTCTAGTTAGTTTGTTGTCATGCCAACTTACTTTTTAGTAGTTTCACAAGTCTCTTTTTATGTAGCGTCACAAATTATGTACATTCAGCTAAAAACTTTTGGTATTACGTAAAAAAAATTTATCACATATAAGCACATAAATTCCTTTGAGAAGCGATTTCCAAGAAAATAAACATATTTGGACATCCTCAAACGACGTAGGTGGCCTAGAAAAAACTTGGCTTAATGCTCAAATTAAGTTATGGCCAGGCATAAAAAGTTGATAATACAACTCTGCTGCTCAAAGAGGTATTTTCGTAATAAAGGATTCGTGAAATCATATATGTATATGCTTTTCCTTGAAAAGTAAACGCATAATTAAAATATAACGAAAACAAACAAGCTACTAAAATGGACAACTGCCCTGGAATTTAATTAATAAATAAATCAGGGCACTCAGACAGCCAAACAAAAATAAATAGTAATTAATACCAAATAATTATGTATTTAAGCGTCAAAATAAATATTAACAAAAAATTGAAATGGCGCCACAACACAAATATTATTTCAGACAGCTAAAGGTAGAAATAAATGACCAGAAAAAACAGTATTAAATGGCAATTTACATTTAAGCAGCACAGAAATGTGAAAATGCATTTGTTGCGAACATCTCAAATGGCAGTGGAAAAAGTCTCAAAGGAATGCGAAACAAGGACGCAAAAGGACGAGAAGACCGCCAAAGACGATGACAACGTTATCGGGTGGAAATAATTTTCAAACAAAGTCGTCTAAAAGGGGACACAATCGCATTCTCTTTAAATGATTGAAGAATAAAACATATTTTTAAATCAAAGCTGGGTAGGGAAAAAAGGGATCTAACCGCTATTAGGCCGAATTGAGTACGAAAAAGTGGAAAAGCGGAGGCGGCGGTGGGAAATCCAAAAAGGTTACAAATAGCCATCATAAAAACTTTATTTGTGCAAAGGATTGAAAACAAGAGTCGTCCGAGGGACAAAAGACGACGACGTCCCATGCATGCCAAAGTCGCTGTCTCACTTAACTCGATGCTACACTGCGCGAAAATCGTGCATTCTTATGTATTTAATTCCCAATTTCTAAAATTACGTTTAATGCGCATACAAAGATTGAAAGACTAATTATTAAGGACTAAGAACTCCAATTTCCACCCTGATAGTAGCGCATTTACCATAAAGCACTTATTGAAAAGATCTAATGACATTATTAGTTGCATTTCTTCCGGTGTTAAAACCAATAATATGGTCAAATGGGGCTAGTATATGGATGGGTTGCATGGTTTGGGTGGTAAAGGTCGACAAGCGTGTTTATTGTTGTTTATGTGCCATGAGGCTTTGCCCACAATTTGCAGTCCTCAAACTCCCCTTTGATTTTCGTTATTCGTTTCGTTTCGGATCGGTTCGGTTTGGTTTTCTGTGGGGCTTTTGTGATTGCCTTTGTTTGGCGTTGTTAAAAAACATTTATGCGCCATTATTAAAAGCAATGCGACACCCACATACACACACACACACACGCACAGACACACATGTTGCTTATTGTTGTTTACAAGGTTATAGCATTTGATTATTGCCTGGGATTAAGCTATAATTGCGTATCGCATTTCGGTTATTTGCTTCCATTCCACGTCCGAGAATCGGTTAATACCGATGGGTGTTTGTGTCGTTGGTAGTGCCAAAGATATCGAAATCATTAGCGGCCGCAATATGTTTTGATGATTCCAGCAGGATCCCTTAAGCCCTTACATTTGCCCTGGGCTCCGTATAATGTATTATCTTGATTTAGTGGCCGTAAATGTGCCTTCTTAAAGTGGAAAACCTCTAAATTTTGGATAGACTCAATCAGGAAACCGCACACACTGTAACCAAAATATCCCTCATATATGTACTATGTGTGCAGAGCAGCTGAAATTGGTTTGAAAATTTCAGGCATATTTGGCAACGGGTCATTAAATACGGAAATTGAGTCAACAAAAGCCAAAGACGGCAGGAAAGGAGCAGGAAGGATATATACAAGCCACTAACACACACGCACTTTACCCATAAAAGCAAATACAGCTGGCGCCATTCAAATAGCACCGAAATGAGAGATATCTCTAGCATAGAATTGAAATAATTTGATACGTATTAAATTATAGAAATTTATTGTATGTATGAGACAAAAAAGAATATAATCATAAATTTATCTTCGTACAGATCCATTTTCTAAAGGAGTTTTGAATTATATCAATATTTATGAAATGATTTTTATGCTTTTCAATAAATTCACTTTTCAAGCCACAGTTATTACCGATGCTGTACTAAGCACATGTGAGCAAAAGGCTGTATACACACAAACACCCACAAAAAAAAAAAAAAACAACAAGTCGGAAGTTTTATTTTTGGCCTGCTTCGGATCGTTGGCAAAAGTCAAGCTATATAAAAGATGCCCCGAATCGGTAACTTGTTTTTGTTGCCCCAGCCGCCTGGCTTTTGATTATGTAACTCTCGATTTTTAGGGACCCCAACGAAGCATAACAGATGCAAACCTCACGAATAATTGCCGACAAGATGGAGAAAAGGTCTGCCTTCGATTGGCTGCCAATAACAGAACAGGAGCAGGACTTCTCGTTCAGAAAGGACACGAATGCGTGTACATGTGTGGCCAACGAGTGCGCGTATGTGTGCGTATGTGTGCTCGAGTCAAAGGTTAAGCTAAGCAATGTGTTGATTGTGGGTCAAGCGTGAAAGAGGTCCAAGCGAATTGAAATTGTTAATTTTGTGCAAATGCTGCACTTGGAAAAGTGATCACTTATTGGTATCTAAGTTATATAAATTGCATCACAAGCAGAACTACTTTATCTTCAGTTAGATACAATATCCGTTCTAATACAATATTCTTCATTTGAGACCACAATTTTGTAATTAAACTATGAATTTTTCATTTAATTATGTATAACATTTCAATCAATTAAATTCTCAAATTCATAGAAAAGTTGTGCGCTTCAAGCTGGACGTGTTCTCAGTGAATTGCTGATATTTTCCGGCTTAGGCGAATAGCTGAACACTTTTGTGGAAGTGGCGTTTGCCAGAGTCTCCCGTCAACAACTTTTGGGTCCCGAAACTTGCCTGATAAACAAAGCAGCCTGAACTAGACAACCAGGCGCACCAATTATGTTGTACAAGGCAATGCGAATAGCAGGAGGTACCTCCTGCCTTATGTCGGCGAATTACTCACCCACCCACGGAGCCGAGTGGGAGTTATAATTGAAATAATTTCTGGTTATTTAGAACAATCAGCACAGCAGGTGGGTGGCAAACTTTGGTTCGGTTCGGTTCGGTTTTTGGGGCTATGGCTTAGTTGGGGATAGTTTATCCAGCCTCCTAAAAATCCATATATACGTACACATTCACATTTCCGTTGCGCCCGCTGTGGCTGAACAATTGCTCATTAAACATTGGGGATAATTTATCTGCCGGCAGAGTACGTTCTACAACAAAGTTTAGTTTATTCCGGTATAAATCGTTATATACATAGAGCATATTGTGGTCGACTAATTGCTTGAGGTTTTCGAAATTGGCATCAACAAAAAGGTACCTTATTAGTAAAGCTACCTTATTACTGCATACCGAATAATTGCTTTTCAGAATTTTAAAAACCAGTTAAGCGCCATTTAATTTTAAAGTATTTGCATATCAGAAAATGTAGTCTAGTATATTAACTAGCATAGTTATATCAATTGCTTCGAATCGAGCCATTAGGTTCATTTAATGCAAACCGCAAACAGCGATGCCTGATTGCAATTGAAAGTGCCGACCATCGTTGGCGGAAAATTGGGCTAATTAGGTGGTCAGGTGGTCGGAAGATCAGGGCTACGAAGCCCATTGATACACTCCGCGATGTGCCGACTCTTTGGCAACAAAGAAACTCCCATGGCAACGATGGCGGCACTGGAGTCGCGAGGTATGCAATAAACATAATTAAAACGCCTTAAATTCACGATACAGAATGCCAAGAAAATTAACTTTTCAGCATTGTTGGCGACAATTTCATGCAAGAATTGCCGCCGGTGCAGATACTTGTGCCCCATGGTACAACAGGCGCAATTAACATATTTTATCAATCTTTTTTTTCTGGCCTCGCTGCCAGCTCCACTTACGCAATTTAAATAACTCAAGTGGCAAACGGCGCAAAAGAGCAAAGGACACTCGAAGCCACGCAGGACGAAAGGCGGCAGGAAGCCCAAGGAATGAGGCTTCACCAGTCCACGGACGTATGGCGAAGTCACCAGCTCCATAAACACATTAACACTTTGCGTATGGGTGGGGCACTTTCGGGTGGGTGACTGGGTGGTTGGGCGGCTGGGTGCCAGGTGATGTGCTGGCGGGTCAAAGTTGGCCAGGCAACATTAAGCTCGCCAAGTATTTTCATTTTTTCACATACAGCGTTGATTCGTGCACTGTGGAAAATCGGAAAATTTAACAACTATGTACTTCCAAAGCTGGCAGTTTGAATTGCTTTGCAGTATCTTAAAGAAGTCAAAGTTACCTTAAGTCTTAAGTTAGCAAACTTACATGCTCCAATAAATTGAAATGCCAAAATCGAAATAAGTAAATTCAAATGTATGCAATTTGCTTAGGGTTTTAATTCGTTCCGGACGTATTTATGTATTTTTCTACGTGTCCCTAGGTCTGTGAGCCAACTAGCAAGGTCGCCCGGCAGCGGCCAACGCACGCACTTGGCGGATGAACAGGATCCGCAGGATGTGCGAGAGGCTGCCACATAAATTACACTTTAATTTTGGAGCATTTTTGGCCACGGCTTATAAATCAACCGCGTTCCAGCAAACGCGACGACGACGACGACAGCTGGTTGGCTCACTCCGCCGGATTCCCGCCGGCTACGGGAGGCTCCTGCTCCTGCGGGCTTTTCCTCGTGGATGAAAGTACTTGGTCCCTTGGCTTCCCCTTCGAACCCATCGCTGCTGAGAGGGCCAGGCCACTCGCAATATTGAAATTTCAATTTAATTACATAGAACGAGGGCCCGACCTCAGGCCCATGTGCCCGCAAAATGAGCTGTCGTTGTGGGTCAAAAAGAGTCAGCAGCACCACCCAAATAGGCCAACAAAAACAGCTGGGTGGTGCAGGAGCCTGTTAGATCTGCTCACTTGAACTGAACTGCTCGGCGGTTTGGCTTAATTTGTTGAGATAATTGTGCCGAAATTATATTATTATTAAATTCGCATCCGTTAGTCCTTCTTTTTTTTTTCATGCTTATTATGAAAATTGGATTTCAAGTGCTGTGTGTGGGTGTGCGGGTGTGCGGGTGAATTTCGACCTTAGTCGGGGTTTTCTTTCCGTTACGTAATTGGATTTTGTGTGAGATTTGCCAGAGAAAAAAGCAAGCAAAGGAAACGGAAAAGGCCAAATGTTATTAGCTGGAGGACCGAGTTCAGGAATCAGTTCCTGAAATTTTGATGGCCAAACGAAGGGCAGGGGGTAGCCTGCAGACCCATTGCAATCCTATTTGCGACTCAAGTTCCGCAAAACCATAGAATAACTCAGCTCAAAAGTTCCTCAGCAGCACTTCGGGTGGCCCTCTTTGGGCCATTTATAAATTTCGCACGCTCGGCGAATCGCGGATTTGATGCTAAAATGGGCGTGGCAGCCGCAACAACACAATGCACGCGCTTTACTTAACTTTCGGGGCGGGGCTTTTAATTAATTCGCGGGCCATCAAAAGTGGAAACAGAAGCCAGCAGCGCAAAGATTCAAAGTCAAGTTGCCAGGCAAAATCAGCGGAAAAACGCAAAAGCCAGACAGGCGAAAAGCAAAAATAAATGCGTATGAATTTACAAAATATGATTATGAATAAAGGCCATTCATGCAAAAGGCTCAGCGTCGGACGGAACCGCAAATGTGGGAAAGTTTGCCACATGAAGAGGGTTAAATTAAAGGCGGCTTGTTTGGTCGGGAAGAGGGGTAGGGGTTAACCACATGCCGATCATTGGGCGTGCAAAATCAATTTTAAAGCGCATTTAATAAAAGCGCATTTATGCGTTTCTGCGGCAATTAAGTGCAGCAGAGTGCAGCCGACATTCTGATGCTGCATGCCCCCAATCGGCGCTCGGAAATCGCTGACTTAGCCCCAACGCTTAACCCATTGAAAACGGCTCAAGGAGCAGAAATTCATAGAGTGAATAACAGTTTAATCTGATGAGATTACCAAGAATTTCTGTGCGGAAAATACCAAAGGCAAGCTCACTAAAAAAAAATGTGAAAAAAATGTAATTATTCATAGCAATAAAGTATAAGCTCATTATTCAGTGATTGTTTTCTCAATTTTTTAATTAATAATACTATTTTTTTTACAACTTTGCTCATTTTAACCACTCTTTTAATATTTAGTAAAATATTTTAAAGTGCGATATATTCGATTTGAAATAAAACTAAAGAGAGTATTTTTTTATGTTAGTTGGAGTAGTCTGAGTTTCTGGTTTATTAAAGACGAAGGTAATCAGCGGTTTATAGCACGTACATGTCCCAGTTTGCTTCTCACTTTTATTGGCGTTCGATGGGTTAACGTAGCTGCCGCAGTAATTAAGCTGATGTGAAAATCTTTGACTTGGCGCGAACGCAGCGAGCGGGCAATTAAATGTTCCACCCGCGCGGGAAGCAGGAAAAGCTGCTGACTTAATGCCGCAGCACCGCCGATGACATCACAACTCCGCTGCACCATGAATATGTGGCACCTCCAAAGCACCACCCCCGGGATCAATGTCATCGACTGCAGCAGCGACAGATTTATGACAATCCGAGGGACTTTGGCCCATCTGGGTCTCATGCTCACCTGACAGCTGATGGCCCGTTGGAGCACCGAAACTTTGAAATCAACATTTCAATTTGTTGGCGGCTGACGCTCTGGCAATTTGGTGTGAAAAACTTGTAGCTATATTTAAGTCATCAGCAGAGGCGGCAGAAACAGGAGCTGCAGCAACTGGAGTTCCCCGGCAACTTTTATTGCCCATGTGCTGGGCATGTCTTCGTGCCAATTGCGTCATGGCAGGCGAAATGTGTCAAGTGAGCGGTGACTGATGTGGCGAGTAACAAGGAGTACTCGCACACTGAGCGAAAATAGTGCTTCAGTTAAGAAAATTATTAAAAAAAAACATAATGTGAAACCTTCTAAAGAAGAATATGTTAATTAGGTGCGTGAATTCTAAATATTTTGTTATCGATTAAGTTAAAAACTTGTGAAATACTTTTTTATAGAAACAAAAATTAAAATTCGTTGCCACTTAACGTCATGTGTGGCTCACGCTTTTAATTATTTATAGTAAATGCATATCGAAGATAAGATGAGAGGCTTAAAACTAGCCACAACCCATCATCATATACAAAGACTGAGACAAATGGAACTAAATCTCATTACCTCTCAATAGGGATTATTTTCATTGTAGTTAATTATATTATATTAGTTATCCATTGTTGTGCTTAAACACATTATTGATCTTAAATTAATAGATTTAGCAACCCTTACACCTAATCAAATTCAATTTATCCAGATACACATCCTGTATCCTGACAAAACCGCATTTAAAATCCACTTTTTTCAGTGTACCCCCTTCTTTCCCAGCCCCATTTTCGAGTTGTGTTGCATGCGAGAAGCGTGCATAAAAATGTTCCATTCAAGTACTGGAATTAAAAGTAACGAGAGCCGCGCTGGCAGGAATGAAAATGTAAGGGAACCAGAAGCCACGAGCCCAGGAGCCAGCACTCCAAATGGCGTTGGCTTTATTCCGGCAATTGTCTGAGACAGTAACCTCGCACAGACACAGACACGCGGATGTGTGTTTTGCAGGGGGGGTGTACTGTACAGCCAACTCTTGAGCCGCTGTCATTGTCAATGTCTCCAGACAAATGCGCTCGAGATGCCTGAAATGGGGTAACAAGCGGATGGGTTTGAGTGCCCAGGCCATTCAGTGCCATGCCACGCTTTTCCAAAAAATGGGGAACAATAATTTTCGTGAAAAGTGGGTGATGGTGGGCTGGACTGGCTGGCTGCCTGGCTTTTCCCACGCTAATTCGCTGCACGCGCAATGCTAATCTGCTTTTAATTAAAACCAACTCGCACAGGCAAATGTCTAAGAGGCTTCCTGCCTTCAGTTAGCTAATTGTCTTTTGTCATTTGTCTTTTTGGCCAAAATATGCCAGCGACAAGCGACAGTGGCTTACAGCCACAGTTACATATGTGGCAATTCACTCGTCCCAAACGACAATTACAATACAAATGTTTCTCGTCCTGACGACATTGACTGTTTTAGTTTGGGCTGCAGAGGTTAAACTCAATAAGTGTATCAGAGCTAATTAAAATGAATAGAATTAAATACAGTGACAAGGGAAACAGGGAATTCAGATGGAGGAAGGCAAAGCCGCTTGTTTTTGGTTTCATTTCAACCTTATTTTTGTAGGCCGGATACAATTGGCATACACTTATTGTTGATTGTCACATATTTTATAAATTAAGCGTTGGAATGCGCCAACAGCGCTAATTTTTCAAAATATCCAAAATTATAAATGCAACGTAATTGCATTTGGTATTAGTTTTTTGCCTAGGTTCACAGTTCTTTTGTAGTTTTTCATATATGTAAGTTATTACTAATTATAAAAGAGTTTGAGAACCAAGTTCGATTTAAAATATTTATAATAAATACACTGACGGTGACAGAACATTAGTTGCAAAAGCTATGAACGCAGACCACAATTGCGTTTTTCGGCTTTTAACCTTTTAATGGCATGTTATAAATAAATTGTAAAATCACCTTCCTGTCCATAGTGTTTCGCAGTAAAGATAAATGCCAAAATATTAGGCAAAATCAATCAAATTGTAAAATCATTTAGGCACAAAAAAGTCGAAAGCAGCACAAGCATATAAAATATGTCAAACACAATTAATTATAAAATTCATAAAACAAAGCCACAGGCATAAAAACAACAATGTTGGCCATAAAAGCGTCAGAGAGGGGAAAATGCATGAAAAATGCGACAGACAAAATTATCATTCATAATAATTTGTACAAACAAACGGGGATGAGCTGGGGAAAAGTGGGGAAAAGGAAAATGTTTGCAACTGTAGCCTAGGTAAACAAAAGAACTGGGAGGGAAAGCGATGGGGCAATAGAATGTTTCACGCCGAGCCAACAATTACAAAAAATGATGTTTTATTTAAAATACCAGACAGGGGCTTTCTCGCTACAGGGAAGAGTAGCGATGGGGGAAGGGGAAGTTGGTGGAAACAGACAGGGAATAAAAATAACAATGCAACAGCAGTGATAATGTTGCCGGCAACACATGTTTACAGCAGCCAGAAAGAACCGCAGATACAACAACAACGGCTGGCAGCAGACTCAAAATCATCTCATTCCATTCCCTTCCCCTTTCAACCCATCGCTCAACCAGAAAATGTCAGACGCCTGTGCACACATTTTAATCAATAAACAAACGTGAAAATATGACAAACAAATTAATAAAATGCAGCAACGCCGGCCAGACAATGACAAAATATTATAAATGAATCGGAGGGCACTTCGGTATGAGTACGAGTGGGAAAAGTGGAGGAAAGTGCCGTGGAAAAAACAGGGGGGAAACGGTCTATATATAGAGCCGCAACATCCATCCCTTTCGCACCCGCCTCTCGACTAATTGTGACAATTCGGTCTCACACAAATGGCATAATAAATGTTGAGCAGAGGAAATGATGTGTGAAGTGCAGGCCTATATCCCCCTTAACCCACCGCTGGGCTTAACCCACTGCTACCCCTGCCCCACCCACCAATCAATGACCAAGCGGAAGTGATTTTTGGTTTCAGCGCACGATTTTCCGTCAGCTGGAAATGCATGGAACAATGCTGATGCTGCCCCAGCAATTAGCCAAACTTTGCATACACTGAGAGAAAAGCATGTTAGTAGAAGCAAACGGTAACAGGGTAAATAATAGTTGCAGAGGTTATACATTTTCTTCTTCCTAGAATGTTATGTTATCATTGCAAATATAGCTCTGTTAATTGAAAACACATCAACATGTTACTTATAAAATTATGTTATTGGAGTTTACATTAATAATAGTCATCAGTTAACTTTAGTTTACATCGAAAAGCGATTAATAAAACACTATAGAAAGTAATAGGAAATTTAGGTAGTGGCCCTTTTCTCTACGTGCGCCTTGGACAAAATGCCCTTCTTTGTTTTTGAAACAATTGGTGAACAATGCCAAAACAGGAAGCGGAGCAGAGAAGAACTCTTTTTTTTTTTGGATGGTGAGGGGCATGCTCGTAGTTTGAAGGACTGGTGGCAAATGTGCGGCTTCCTGCATTGAAGCGCATAATTGAGCATTGGGGAAAGTCGTAAATAATGCAAAACCCGATTGCTGGCGGCCGGCGAAATAACCAAATCCAAATTGGATGCCTTCGAGTGGACGGCCTGCTAATTAGTCCCCCGCCGATTGGGGAAAGGTCATTGGGCAGGGTGGGGTCGCGATACTTTGCTATCTCGGGTCCCTGAACGCATAAATCAATCCGGAAAAGGGTCGCGGCACGTGACGATCGCTGGAATTTTTATTTGTAACTTTGTGCACTTTACGAGACAGCAATAAAATTAATATTTCTGCCTGTGTCAACAACTAATTGAGGCATTTTCCTCCGTCTTCTTCCAGACATTGCAGTTCGTAGTTTTGGAGCAGCATATGAAGTAATTAGGAGGCGCACTAAAATCCCCCATAAACGTCAAAAGACAAACATTTTCGCGGAAGAACAACTGCAAGACAACAGCCATCGACGTTTTCCAGGCAACATGTTGCCGAGCGACAGCAGCGGCGGCGAAAGCAACATCAACATCAACTGACGGCAGCAACACCAACGGACAGCAGCAACATTCGAGCATTCAGTCGCAATTCTGACGATTGCGTGACGCGTTCGCATCGCGGCGATGAAAGAGACAGAATATCTCGCGAGGAAAGAGATCGAAATAGTGGCGGGCATAAAGTTTGAGTTTGACGTGCAAAATATAAATGAAAATTCACAAACAACTAATCGAAATACGTAATAAAGTGTGTGCCAACTCTGAGAAATATTTGAAAAATATATTCGTATAAATTACCAACGAACCACGGACACAAGCGGTCTGTCTCTGGGAATAATATAAATTAGCATAATTTAGCAAGGATTTGCCGAGACAAGCAGACATTCGTTTCGCACTTAATTAGTGTCCAAGCGCGTTGACAATGTGGCAGACACTATCAACTTTTAGCACATCACTCAGAGCAGCAGCAGCAGCAGTGGCAGCACAACCAGCAGCAACTTGCAACTGTAGCTGCAAGCTGGAAAACGCGGAAATGCACAGTCACATGTTGCCATCAGCAGAGATTGCGACAACGGCAGTGCGTAGGTGTTGCTGTCGCACAAAAATCACCCGCAGCAACAGCAGCAACTATAGTTGCAACTACGGCAGCAACGTGATCCAGTGGCTACTGCTACTGTGCCTTTTCTGTGGTAAGTACATATGTATGTAGGTAGGTGGTGGAAGGCGGCAAATGAGCCATGGTCGAGTGCAGTAAGTGACTTTTAACAAAACGCGCTTAAATGTCTCTGATTTAGTGCGCCACGCCCCCAGGGCAAAACTCGCACAAAAAACGCTGGGGATAAAGTGGAGAAGACAAACCGCCAAACCAAAGTGATATAGAGATGTGCTGAATAAAAAAAAGTGCTGCAGTTTTAGCCCTTGAAAAAGATATACACGGGGGGAGTCGGAAAAAAATAAATAAAAACGCTCAACACAAATCAAGATGAATTTCCGTGCATTTTTGTGCAGATTTCTGTACAGCTTTACCAAAAAAAAAATAAAAGGAAAAAAAAAGTAGAAGGGAGAGGAAAAACAGCAGAGACAAACACACATGGGCAGTCGGAAAAAAGGAAACCAACACACAAAGCTTGCTTTTGGGTTCTTTTTTCGCTCCAACTGCTACAGCAGCAAAAAATGGCTAAACAGCAAAGAAAAACATTTGAAAATAGCGCCAAGAAATGGAAGAAGATTAAATGGCAGTCGAGTTTGGGTGAGGGGGTGTTGGAAAATGTCGGGCGGTACGTCAGCGCAATATAAATTGACTCGTGTTTTTCATTTAAACGTTTTTGCCCCTCCCCCTACGTCCCATACGTTCCATTCGCTTTTTGCTTGGCTTCAATAATTCGACTGCAGCAGCTGCAGTTGCTGCCACTTAAACCTGAAATTAACTTTGGCCCACGAAAGTATGCAGCGAAGGAACATGGCAAATCGGGCTACGTGAGCCGGCCATACACGAATGTGCTGCACTGTACCGTCTGCACTTGTGGCTCTGCTTTTTTTCGTGGCCAGCCCTCTTGCCCATCCTCCGTGGTCCTCCTGTATGGCTTGATTATTTCGTTTGGAATTGATGCTGCCATCAATTATAGAAAACCACAAAGAGAAGCAAGACAGCAGGATGGGAAAAATGGATCCGGTTAGCAAGGCAGCGGAGTCTGATGCGAGTACATTGAGCGAAAAGGGGGGACACTGCTTAAGAACCTAAGATATTTAATATTCAGCAATGCACTGCTTTTATCTAATTAATCTAATAGATATTACATATATTAGCCATAGAAAAAGCGCATCTTAAGTGATTAGACATAAACTACATTTTCCGTGAGCCAGAAACCCGATGTTCGTTATCAAAACTTGGCTTCGATTTAATCTAGATCTAGAATTTTCCTCTTAAACCGCATTTCCCGCTCAGTGTGGACCAAGAGTAATGGACAGCTTGCAATTGAGTTTCCATTGCCGCTGGCTGATTGGTTGGTCGGATGGCTTTAAAGCCAACGCTTTGTAATCGATGGCCCCGCAAAAGCGCTGGCCAATGCTAAAATAAACCGAAATCAATTTGGTTAAGCCCCCCCGACGAGCAGGCAGTCCGACCGCCCACTTAACTAATCAGGATAAATAAATATTTATAATTAATTTAAAATATAAACAGCACTCAGCCCGAGCAGCGCAATTAATTTCGGCTAGTTTCGGTGGCCATGATTGGAATATCAGCGAGGAAGGACGAGTCCTTAGAACCGAAAGTGGAAAGTTTAATTTTGATAACAAGGCAAACAAGCAAAGTTCTCAACGCCCAAGATTCAGGCATATGAATAAATGACTGAATGCATGAATAAGCAATCAACAATAATGGCCCCAAGATGCGGAATCAGGCTTTAAGGAGTGGCTGGTGAATGGAAGGTGAGATGGGGATATTATGAAAATATATGCACAGCTCAGGGGCGAGGACTCCAGCGTCCAACATCCAGGACGCAACTGGCCATGGTCAAGTGCCTGAAGGTGCGAACGGGATGCCCAGCTAATGAGCC
The DNA here is from genome assembly GCF_000001215.4 of Drosophila melanogaster. NCBI lineage: Eukaryota > Metazoa > Arthropoda > Insecta > Diptera > Drosophilidae > Drosophila > Drosophila melanogaster. The sequence goes on along the minus strand of NT_033777.3, from coordinate 17,245,401 downwards.
AAGTCATCAGGTGTCGACGCAATGGAGTGGGTGCTGGGTGTTGAGCAAGGTGACCCAACGGGGTTGGTGGAAAATGAAGGGAAATGGAAAATGCGTGAGCCTGCGCGTGCTTAATGAACTGCAATCAATGGACACTGCCAGTCGATAAGAAAACCGAAAGGCGTCAGATTGTGCGTGCAACATGGTGGTGACCGCAATTGCAAACAATCGACGAAACGAACACTTGCCGAAAATTAGTACAGTCCCAATACATTTCAAGATAGAATATGGTTCACTTTTCATTAAAATATAAACTAATTTCCGCTTTAAGAGCGACTTAATTGCAATTGAACATTATGCACCTATTTTAGACATGTTAACTGTATCTAAAACGCAGTGATATTTTCACTTAGGCCGATTGCAGGGCAGACAAATTGATAGCTAGTGATTTACAGAATCCCTGCCGAGATTTCCGCATTAATTACGCACATTTTGTGGAAATTTATTTAAGCACCGCAAAACATTAAAGGGGATGCACACGGTGGGGCATGGGGGGAAGCAGGGACATGGCTCACACCCTTTTGCTTGCGTGAATCGGTTTTGGGCGTGAAATTGCTTTCAACATTTAATTACAAAAGGTTCGTGCGGTGGTTTATTTCTGGCTCATCACCGCACTTTCATCGGACCGAATTCCCAACGCTATTCGCTGCAATTTGTTATCAGAACCCAAACACGCACCTCACCTGCGGAATGGCTGTCTTTGTTTACCTGGACGTGTGTGTCTGATGTTTGGGGATAAAATAAGGGATTAGTCCAAAAGGAGGCAACTTGTGTGTGCCGGGCAATTAGCCACAAAATCAATTTTACACAAAACAGCCGAGGTAATCAACGCCTTGAGCTCGAAACAAAGCGAATAATTCCGATCGGTTAGAGCCATTATCGATTGAAGCCTCTCAAGGTGCTTTCATTAAATTAAACTACACACATGTGTGAACAGAATAATAAACCACAAAAAGAGAAGCATAAACTATAATACTACAAGTATATTGTCAGCAATAATGGTAGCAGCATGGAGCCTTTTCTCCGGCTTTGTGCGCCAACTGTGTGATATAAAATATAATTGAATTGATATGACATGAGGCAATCGAAGTGGCATCTCCTACAGGCCCAAACAACAATGGTCGCCCACATGGCTGACATTCATTTTTATGTTTATTGGCCGCATGCAAATACCAAGCTCAAAAGTCGAAGATAAAAGTCCCACATATGCATGTATAGTTAAAGAAGATACGAACTCGTAACTGATGGCACAAGGCCTTACTCGAATGCAGAAATACATTTATAAAACGGGACGAACAGGAAGTAAATGAAGTATATCCGCGCTGAGGAATCAGATTTTGGTCAAAATTATTCATAAAATTATTTAATATTCTCTACACTCAGTTCGAAAACAAAAACATTACCACTTGTGATTGAATTATCTTCCGAAAATATGAATCATAACTAATCACAATTCAAGCATTTCCCTAATCCACATTATCGAGAAAAACATTGTTATGAACGTTCTCTGCTCGCTCCGCAAATATAATTTGTAATGACGAGTTTGAGTCCATTAAAATCCTCTAAAAGTATTCAGACACAGTGCTCACTGCTGGAATTAGCAATAAATGTTGGCCAAAAATGTTAGTTGAATGGCAAGTTTTCATAACGCATAAAAACTATAAAAACTTTTCAGCATTTCAATTCATAATTCAACACATAATTATATCATGCCGGCTTTGTCCATCGCCTGTATCTCCCTCTCTCTCAAACTTTAGCGCCCTCTCTTTCGCTCTTTTTCGGACAGTGGGTCGAGCGAAATATGTCAGAAACTTTTCAAAACTGTAACAGCGCCAATTTGTCTACAAAAACGTTGACCGTAGACCACTCCACAAACCCCTAAAACATTTGGCCATCCACTTCAAATGTAATTTCAACGCCAATTTGGCTGTGTAAAATTTATGCAAATATTTCTATGCTCTCTCTCTCTCTCTCTCCATCTCACTCTCTTTCTAATATATACCGTTGTAGTTGCTTATGCATTATGCTAAATAATTGCGAGCATTTTTTGCTCGTGGCAAAAGTTATACGTTATTGCTGGGGCTTTTTAGTATTTTGTGCAGCTGAAATATTGCGTTAATTATCGCGAAATGCCACAGAAAATATATTTTGAAACACACACACACATACATACGTACATATTTTGGCCCAAAGGCGTCTGTATCTGTTTGATCCTGTTTGTCTGTGTGCAACCACGCGATTTATATTTTTGTTAATTTTGTTCATTTTCGGGCACGCGTAATTACATGAAGTATTCATGCGTAAAATGTTGTTATTGTATTTTACGTCGTAAATTGTTTAACTTTTAAACATTTATTGGATGTAGGTTGTATCATCCGAAAAACCAATTTTCGCTCCTGAAAAGGAAATGTGGGTTGTTTCACAAAATGGTTTGCTTTTTGGGGTAGCGAAGCCTACAAACCAGTACTCGGAAATGAAGAGTATACATTAAAGAGGATGGAAAAAAACCATAATGTGCTAAAACGTTTATTTTACTCAATATATGGAGTTAAACTAGTTTAAAAACGTACTCGATCTTCGCGCAATAAGTTAAATTGGTTTTGGTGGTATTCCTCCGTCTTATCGCTCTCTTGTTCTTCACGTCTGCCTGTCTTTATGACAATAAAAATATTAGCCATAAATTCTCGCAAGTGAGTTCATCACATAGCTTGCACATTCCCGCTTTTTCCACCGATTTTCATTCACTTGGAGTGCCCCGGATTCGCATGTCTGCGAAAAGTTCGTCTGGCTTTAGTTTACCAACAGCTGGTCCCGGTCCCCCTCGGCATTTTACTTCCTCCAAAAGGACCAAAAGGAGCCATTCTAAGGCCCACCCCCTTGCATTTACCACTCTCATTTGTAACTAAATCTGGCCGAGTGGCGTTGCTAAAGTTTATGAGTGTGCGGGTTTTTCTACACATGGCAGTGGCGTAGTCATAAAGATGCCAAGGGGACTAGACTACAGTCAGGACTTGAAAGAAATTCACCTAGCTCTTGAAGGTGCATCCAAAAGTCAACATAATGGATTACTTTTCGAACGAAAAGAGTTAATATTCAAAGGAAAGTATTGTAAGGTTTTTGGCCAGCAAAACTTCATAACGACGCCCCTGACACGCAGACATGCATACTTGCGTAAATATATGAGCGTTTGTGCAACTGCATATTGTCATAATGGTGAATGCATGATATATTGAATTTTGCAGTCAATAAACGTTTTATGATCACAGCTGCACATATTTCACAATTTTCCTCTCGTTTTTCCCCAACGCTTTTTTTTACCCGTTCGCAATGGCAAAGTTGCATAAAAGTTAATGGGCCAGTGGTAAGTTGTGGAGGGGAGGTAGATAAGCCCGTTGAGGGCAATCGAAAAATTTAAGGTCATTATGTGGAAGCCCGCCGCGTTTCCACTGCCTGCAAATCGGGCTAAGCTGCTGCCGGCTGACTGGGCCCAAGTTGATACAGATCCCTGGCAATCCATCGAAGGGCCATAAAGTTCTTCCAGTCGGCAGGCGAAATCACTGCTGACAAGAATTCATCATCTATGCCAGTGGCTTTTTTCACCATCGGCATTTGCCATATGCCACGTCCATGTGAAAGGAGCCGGCAGGAGCCACTTCAAATGCAGGCGGCTGTAAAGCTAAGCCGGCCTAATTTCCAAAGGCAAATGGCCGAATGCTCAAACTGCACAGGGTGGCGTGTGAAAAAAAAAATAGTAGACATAAAGTGAAACGAAGACAACACAACACAGGAAGCTGTCGATGAAAATGAAGATGAAACAGCAGGAGCACTGTAGTAAGAGCAACAAGCTCACGTCGAGCGGATATTGAGCCACGCCTATAGGGCAGGACGAGGAGACGTTGAGGGTAGAAAATTACACCTGAATTGGGAAACAAGTCTGGATGTATGTCGAATTTATAAAATAATCCAGAAGTTATTTGGAGAGAGATCAGAAAATCTCTCTAAGAATTTAAAATCAGTTAGTTGGATAAAGTATATTTCCCCAAGAAGCCAAAATGGATTAGATTTGGGCAACTTTATTTAAAGTTTTATATCTACCTCCTTGCCACATAGTATAATATGAAAATGCCGATAAATTCGTCCCTCGCTTGAGACTTAATTTTTCCCAGTGTATGGGCATCGATTATGCAGCGTTCCTATCGTGATTTCTATTTGAAACAAAGCACAGGCGGAAAAATAGCAATGCGAGGACACAGCAGCTAGGAGCAGGAGCAAAAAATGGCAGCAAAGAGGTTTACAACTTCTCGTAATGCGGCTTAAACGATTTGCGAGTTTATGGAAAGCCAAACACACTCTCATCGCAAACACACACGTCGAAGTCATACGGCTGTGATTGTGTCAGTGACTGTAACTGTGTCTGTGTGTCTGTCTCGTGAGCGTGGCCATGTGTGGGTGCCCAGGATAAGCGGCGGGGTCGGGCATATTGTAAAACAAATGGAAAATTGCTTTTTGATGTAGTCAGTCAACTTTGCCTTGCCGGCTGCCTGCTGCCATCATCGACAACGATGACGATGATGGAAATGGGATGGGATACGGGAAAATGAGAAAACGGGAATGGCGAAACGGCCAAGCAATGAAGATCAGTGGTGAAAAGTAAATCAGCTATTTCCAGAACCCTTGTTGACTCTTTCACAACTTTTAATCAGAAATGGTTATGTCAATTTAGTCCCTTTTCTCATCAAATATTCGACCATTTTTAACAGATTTTTATAACGTTGATTTATATATTACACATTTTTTTGCTTAAAATGAAATTTGAAGTCTAATGTGAGAAATCTTACGTAAACTTTTAATATTTAATGTTTTTGAGTGTTAAACTTGCAAATAGTTGCCAAACCGAAAGTCTGAAGTGGCCAACACTGATTACGGCGAGATGGTTTCCCTGTTTGGCCTGGCTGCAAAGTTATAAGGGTTTAAGCGCCCAAGAGTGTGCTGCACTTTCAGCGGCTGCAATCCTTAATACCATGGGGCTTATGTGTGAGAGCCAAGAAAAGGACGACGATGATGAGGAAGCCGCATCCACTGTCGCCAGATGCAATATTGCTCCACGCTCCTCAACGGGCCATGCAAATGCCAGTGTGTTCAGCCAGTGCCGAAGGCTTTTAAAATAACAAAGGGTGCCGGCAGATCTCCCTTTTAAATTAAGGCATATATGTGGTGGCCTACAGATTACACTAAGAGAAAACTATGTTTTTTCTGAGTCTTTACCGAAAGTCAGCAAGCACCAATCTCCTGTCAGGTCATAAAAGAATACTATACTTAGCAATGCAAAATTCCATACCACACCGCACAGATTTGTTAATGTATCATAATTTTGTAAGAATTTTTCCCACTGTTCTACAGACCCTCAACCTTCATGGCGCTGCACCCTTTTGAATAAATCTCAACTCCTTTACAGATTTTGGCCAGGCCGCGCTGCGTGACGTAAATCTGCTGGTGGAGCCTCCGGCGGTGCGAAGGGGTCAGTCTGTGGCCCTGCGGTGCGATTACCAATTGGTGGAGGCGCCCCTGTATTCCATTAAGTTTTACCGCGGCCAGATGGAATTCTACCGCTACACACCAGGCGAGTATCCGCCAACCAAGGTCTTTCAGTTCCCCGGCATCAGAGTGGACGTAAGTTGCTGTCTTTTCGGAGTTCGGCTTATTGTTTGACGGATTGGAATGGGCTCGGTATTTTCGAATTTTCCCACAGGAGAACGGCTCGAATGCCACCACCGTGCTCATCCGCAACGTTAGCTTCGGCCTGTCCGGACAATTCAGCTGCGAGGTTACGGCGGATGCCCCGCTCTATTCCACGGCCACAGCCTTCGCCCAGATGCAAGTTGTGGGTGAGTATCTGCGCCACGAGTATCTGACAGGAGCTCACGGGTATCTGACAATGACAAACAGATCGTGTCTCATTAGTCGCTGGCAAAGGCGTGACTGGGAAGTGCAGCGAACAATGGTCCACGACGGGTCCTTGTCGCTCCGCTGCCAGCAATTAAGGACCCACCAAAGTCCTGAACACTCTTGTACTCTGGGGTAACTGGTATTTAGGGTATGGCATTTTCTTTAAACAAAAAAACTGTTCCACGCCTTTCGGAATGCAACGAGTATAATCGAGAAGCTTAGAAGAGTCTAACACCACAAATCAGCATACACTCAGACTTCAATGTAATCTCTAATTTTATGGAACTAGTGGGTTCAGAGTTGAACCGATGATTTTAATTATTTATATTTTTATATGTTTGTTTATATGTTTATATATTGTTCTTTTCAGAATTTCCGGAGAAGCGACCGCAGCTTTTTACGGAACACTCGCGATACGAACCAGGAGATGTTTTGCGTGCAAATTGCAGTACTTTGCCATCTCGGCCTCGAGCTGATCTTCGTTTCACCATCAACAATATTCCCGTAAGTATTCCTTTGTATTCGAAGCATAAACAGGGATTTGAAAGGCTTATTAAAAGCTGAAACAAATGTACAAGTGTACAATACGAATAATTGTCAGGATCCAAAGAGTCTGATCCAAGTAAATTCCCATAGCCTTGGGCTAAAGTGCTTTACAATCGGCAATTAAAATGTTTTACATCATGCCGCGCATTGATTGTTAATTAATGTCTGGGTGGTTCAAGATGTTTGGGCCAAGTTCGTAGGGGATTTGCCTAATTAAACTGCTTTGACTTGCCTAACGGCATCGTAAATCCTGCATAATGGCGCCCACCACTGCTTTTTGGGAACATGTGTGGCTTTCGGTTAATCCAGGGCGACGTGCCTCGCAAAATTTGTTCTTTATTTATGAATATTGTGTAATTTAATCAGAGCCAAGCGACTGAATTACAAGGGGTCTCATCCTACCCACTTAATTAAAAATTTCAAGTCGGAGCCCAAGCAAGAAACCGCAGGATATTCCTCATACCCATACCCTTAAGAGCCCCGAGAAGTCAATAAAGCAAAAAAGGGTTGTATGCCAGGATTTGATTTGATGCCGTGATTTCCTCTTTTGTCATTTATCATAACGATATGGAGGAGAGGCTTAGCAAACAAGTCATCTGCATATATATATGTTTTAACAGCAATCTTCACGATAATAGGAACAAAGAAGTCTAGCTTAAAGTATAAAATATGTACAATTGCTTTAAAATATGCTATGCATTTGGCTTAAAAATTTTAATATTTAACATTTATGTAAAAGATGTATCATAATTCTGATTCACTTTCAGTACTAATTACTTCGTTATATATCTGCGAATACTTAGAGTTATATTTCATTCAGCATAGGCTTTTGATACTGTGCACCTTGTATCTTCTTGCTAGGATAACTATACACATTGCCACGATATAAGCCTCTAAGATCATTAGTCATTTGAAGGCGCTTCCATTTCTGCATCCATTCTGCGAGTGCCGCTAATCAGTTGCATAAATCAACAACGAAATGCTTCCGGCAATCGTTTTAAAGCGAACCCAGATCCAAATTTTTTGACCTAACCCCGAAATCCTTTTCTGCTTCCTCTTTGCTCGAAATGTTATTAATCATAGCTGAGACATAAAATAAATTACGTTCAACTTGTGGCAAAAACGAAATTGCCGGACGGGCCAGTGGACAAAATGGCCAAAGGACAAAGGACGACGGACAACGGACAACGGACAACGGCTTTTAAATGAATTTACGAGATGAACAAATTTTCAGTTGACACGCCCGCTGAACGAATTCAACTTTTCTACGATTTCCCAGGGTGCGGGCAAATGGAGAAAATAGCAAAAAAAAAAAAAGAAAAACATCCAAGAAGAAAACTTATTAAACGCTTCATAAATTTTTATATTATGTCTACCCACATCATCAGACATAACGTGTCCTCCTCTGTCCGTTTGCTTTGTTTCTCTCTTTCTATTTCCAGACTCCAAGCTGGTATGCTAGTATGCGTGTGTGTGTGTGTGTGTCTTATCCTGTCGTTTTATATCTGTCTCCTGTAGTCTACTTTTTTGGGCTCTCGCACACACATGCTACCAGCGCTCACATGCAGGCCGTTTAACATTTTATCTAGACTTCTTCGCAGCCAACTAATGACAAAAGCCGAGACAAAAGTACGCCGCTGTGTTTGAGGATTGCGAATAGTAGGGCCTCGTCTCCCCGTCTGTCACATAAAATTTTATATCTACACTGGGAAGAAATGGTTAAGAGAACCAGTCATTAATTATGGGCTTTCATCATATTGTAGCTAAGCATTAGATATTAGTTGCAAATCCACCGATAGATAAAATATAATATTTCGTATTTTTACTTTTCATTCCTAGTACAACATATTTTAACGTGCATAAAATGTTTATGCTACCAGAGAAAACAACAAGGGGATAGCAAAAGGATGGCATCCATTCCGGTAGCAATGGCCGTGCAATTTAGTTTCATATGCCCGAGCAGTAGATGCCTTTTTGATATTGAATTATGATCTGCTCGCTGGAGCTGTTCTCGCTCTTTAAATTAGATAGAAGGCCAGGGATAATACTCTGTCACACAAAACAGTGCCATAAATAATTCCGAGCTGAAAGCATTGACCCAGCACGTGTTGAGTTGGAGATTAAAGCCTCGACCGAATCCCCAATGCGATATCCACATGTGTGTGACCCACTGCTATACGGGGGCGAAACAAAAACTTTAACGACTCACATAATTTGTTAAAAAGTTTCTGTCATATTAATGAAAAAGTAGCTCAAAGTGCGTTAGTCGTTTTTTTTCTCTCTCTCTCTCTACCAACCGTGTTTCTTTTATGTGGGTGAATCGAGGGAATTAGTCGAGATTAGGGCCAGAGTCTGGCCATTAGACGTGCGGATTTGTGCGGCCATCGATTTTTGATAAATTATTTATTGAGCATAGAAAACTAAGGACATAATTAAAGCTTGGCTTACTCATGATTAATGGATGCCCCTGTCTCAAATAAATCGATAATACCGAGTCGGAATTTAAGGGACTAAATTGGGGCAGAAATATTTGTTTCACTCAAAGCCACACAATTACAATAATTTGCGAAACATATAAAATGCAATTTCGCATTGTTTATATTAAAACGGGCTGTGTTTATTTTCCACACAATTTACATAATCCCATCTAGGAGAAATTATCGAGACGATATTAATTGCCAGGCCATCAAAATAAAGTTGGCCATATAGTAGTCGAAAAGGCAAGCGCAAGCAAACTTTCTTGTTTGAAAACAATTTTCCGGCCAAAAATGTTTAGGCCAGCAAATGCCAAATGCTCATTTAATTGCCCAGAGGTCGAAGGTTGAGGGTCCTCGATGCCGTAAAGGTAAATCACAAGAAATATGAGGGTATTTTCACTTTCGGGTCGCTGCCTCAGCCACATGCTTAATTAAAGCGCTTGGCTTCTTAAGAGTGTCTCGTAAATTACGCGGCATTAAATCGGCAGAGCGAGATAGGACATAGTCCCAGAAAGAGACGGAGGATGGCAAACGAAAAGAGATGGAACGAGCGGAAAGAAGCGGCGGGGCCAACTGAAAATGACTTTTTATGTCGCTGCGTCTGGGCTTTGCCTCTGCCAGCATTAAAATAAAAATAAAATTCAAATAAAATAAAAAGGATAAGCCAAAAAACGCACAAAACCCAAAACAAAATGGGGCAGTGTGTGTGTTTGGGTGAGAAGCTGTTCGTAAAAAGGGTTAAAAGGCGACTAACAACAAAAAACCAGCGAGCGCTCGGCAATAAAGCGCTTTTGCTTTTAATGTTGTGGGCGAGTGGTGGGGAAATGAAGGTGAAGAGATCCTTGAGAGCCTCTGCACAGGGGAAAATTGGTGTTAAGAAACCCGGGCTCAAAGACCTTTAGAATCAAAGCAGTCTGAATCATTTGCACAAATAGCATTTTTGGGATGTAAGAATCAGATATGTTATTGGGCTACAAAGCTTGCCATCAAATATTCAAATTGCCTTGCATTTTTAAGAATTTTTCTCAGTGCTCCCTTTTAGCTGACCCAAATTCTGGCGAAACCCGTTATATCTTACACCTTTTTGTCTTGAAGGGGGCCAAAATACATGCATAAGTAAATGGCGCCCAAATGAGTTTGTAAGTGGAAATGAAATGCATATTTATTGTATTTAAATTGCCGGCGAGTTTTCCGTCGCATCTTTTTCGTCGGCTAAGCCCAAGTTGTCATGTGAACTTTGCGAGGGGTCGGGATACCAGGAGGTTAAGGATATGAATCAGCAACAGGACATGCAGTAGAGCGGAAATGGCAGCACGAGCGTTTTCAAAATGGCGCCTGCATTTCCCGCCATCTTTTTTTCCCGCTGCAACAATGGACGATGCGCCATTTGCGCACTAAAAGCATTGCACGGCAGTTTAGAGTTTTCTTTTCGCGCCAAAAGGAAATTGTGTGCGAAGCAAAAGGAAAACTCAGGCAAATGAAGCGGAAAGCTCGCACCGGAGTGTCGCATATGCATACAAAATATACAAAGTACATACGTATGCGTATAAGCATAGAATATTCACATCAGCAGTCAAGCTTAGGCACTGCTGTTGGTGTCATGGCGGAAATGAAATTTTCAGCGCTCCTCAAAAGGCATCACTTAAACAGTTTTCAACGGCAAACAGCCTTCACACGGACGGACACACTGGCGTACACTCGAACAAAATGCCGGACACTTTTGTAGGGAGCGGAAAAGGCAGGCGAACCAACCGGGCGGATGAGTGAATAAGTGTCTCTTGATGTTTCTGTTGTTGCCATAGTTGTGTGTAACATTGAAAACTCGTTTTTAAATGGCAATGCCAGTGGCAACAACAATCGTAACGACAACTGTGGAAACAACAACTACTTGGCCAACAACTCGCCACAAGCAACAACAAAAATATGACATGCACATGTCCGTTCGCTTCGTTCGCTTTCAGTGTCCGTTTCCTTGCCTCGCAGCTTCCACTGCACTTTCCTGGCCAGGCCAAAAAGCCCAGCACACTTCTCAGCTGCACTAAAGAAAAAAACGTTTCAATTGCATTTGAAATAAAATTACCGCGCAATGAGTCAATGCATGTGACTATTACCAAATTAGTATGACGCCAATCTCAATAATTTCACATTTGCATAATAGAGATTATTTTCATTTTGAATTTTACATTCAAGTAGTTTTTTTCTGAGTGAGCTGGTCAAAGGATTGGTCACTGGCAAGCAGCCATGGCCACAAGTGCAACATGCTTGCAATAACCCCACACACACTGTATATGCACAGACAGAAAAGGGAACGAGTTGGAGAAACGGACAGACGACAAATTGCCATTCATATGCAGTTGCACAAAACTCGATGCGAAACTCTAGCACTCTTTTTGGTTTTTTTTCCCTTTTGCTGCTGTTATTTCTCCTTTCGGCCTGCATGGTGCAACATTATTTTCTGACTTGTGGGAAAGGACTCGACGCAAAGGGTTGAGGGAGTGAAAGGACGAAGGGGAGGGGTGTGTGTCGGAAGCGGAAGAGAAAATCAGTTGCAACTGCAATTGCTGCTGGAAGCTCACCATGAATAATTTAAATCATATTTTAGCTCATGTACTGGCATTCGATTAGTATGCAAAACGAAAAAAAAACTCAAAATATTGTGGTTAAAGTGGGTCGATTGATTTGATGTGTATTTGCAGCAAAAATTGTGTCCTGCAGTAGAAATGTGCCTCTTTAATAAAAGATAATATATAAAATAGTCAATCGAAGTCAAGATCTAAGAAAAAAGCGTTAAGCTTGACTCTTTTCTTGACAGCATCTGTTAATATTTTCTTTTGCTTTTGCGACAGGTCAGCACGGAGGAAACGCAGTACATTCGAACGGTTGACAGCCTGATTGCATCCCGGCTCAGTCTGAAGCTGCAGCTGCAGGCGACTCACTTTGTGGCTGGGCTCAGTGCCCATGGAAATGGGAACGGGAATGGTAATGGCAATGGAAATGGCAACGGCAATGGCCTGGCGAACGCACTGCACCTGGGTGGCGGCGGCGGAGGCGCTGGAGGCGGAGGACTCATCCTGCGTTGTACGGCGCAAATTGGCGATCTCTATCAGGAGTACAAGGAAATAGAGCTGGGCACACCGCAAAAGGATCCGGTGCCGGCCAGAGGTAAGCCTCAAAAGGATAACTGCCGACAGCCACGAAGCACTGAAAAGAAAATATTTCCGTAAACAAGCAAACTGATTTAAAGACGATTTAAATTTAAAAGCGCTCAGCATAGAATCCCTCTTTTCAATTTGTTTATCTAACTTTGATCTAGTTTCTTTTCAAATTATTATATAAAACTTCTTTAATTTATCTAATGAGCTTAAGAAATATCTAGTGTTTCCAAATCGGGTTAGAACCTAAAAAAAAAATATTTATTTTTATTTCCTAAGTAAATTATACTGCTATTAAATCTCTCTCTGTAAAAATGCATTTGTTGGCCATTGCAGTGACGCTGTCATCAGGAACCGGACTGCGTGGCTTCTTGGAGACCTATTTCGCTACATCTTCGGGCCCCAGCAATTGGCGGGGATCGGCAGGGGTCGTGGCCATCTTCCTGCCCACTGCGTTGGCCCAACTAATTACTGGTAGCTAAATCGGGGGCCAGTCGGCTGGAATTTGGGGACATGGACTTGGAATGCGAACGTGTGTCGGCTTATCGAGCTGCGATGGAAATTAGGGAGCCCTCGGCCGTAAACTGCATTATTTATCTGTATCGAATGCAATTTAAATTTATACACATGCAGGACATGTCCGTGTGATTCCCGGTTAAGACCACACATGCACACACAAACCCTACGTAACTGTAAATATTTGCTTTAATGATGTGAACGGATACACTTAAATGAACTCGCACTCACACTCACGCGCTCACATACACAGAAACACGCGACTAATTGTTAATTAATGGATTATTTAATGATGCATAAAATATTGGATAAAATATTAATGTTTCATTTGCATTTAGCTTCAACCCAAGCGAATATCAACTTAATGTTTAAGTAATTTAAAAAATGTAAATCGTTGAAACGATAGAAATATGAAAAACAGAAAAGTGTAAGCAACAGAAATGAAATGCCAATGCCAAGACAAAACCAAAACCAAAACAAAAAAAAAAACATTCAAACCAGAATAAACAAGCGAAAATAATCAAATTTATGTGACTCCTTATTTTGTTGGGACTTAGATCGGTAAAACGGTCGTTTTAATATGATTATTTATTTCATGTGCCAATAAATCGTTTTCTCAGATGTTCCTTGATCTAAATTTTGAATTCATTTTTGGCAGATTGAAGTGATATATTTAAATAACAGTGCCAAGTTCAGCTGCATTCAAATGTATTTTCCCATGGAGGAAAATTGAAATGCAAAATATTACGACTTTCCTCATTCGACGCGTTTTGTGCGCGGTTTCAAGCGCCACAGCGATTTCTCGTAAAATTTTGTTGCATAGTTTTAGGCCGTCGTCGTTAAAGAACTGCTTGCTGCGAGGGCATATCGGCAAGCAGTGTATTTAATGCAATTAAAATCAAATATATACAGGGGCCAACATCTCGCAATTTTAGCTCTGCACTTTACCGAAAAGTCATTAAAAGATAAAATCGCAAAATCAATTAGCCAGAAACTTAAGCTTGCCGCGCCTCGGACTCGAACTCTTTCTAGGGCCAAAAGGCTAAAATCAGGTATGCCAATTTAGACTTTTTATCGCTAAAAATGGTAACAAAATGGTATACAGTCGGCAGCTTCTCTTAATATCATACTAAAACTAATTTTTAAGAGAAAAGGAGAGAACAAGTCATTAAAAGAGAATTTTAGATTCATATTTCCAATTTCAAAATAAAATATCTTCACATCAAATCGTAACGAATACCCTCTATCATCTACTTCAGTTTCTAGCTAGTTTTTTATACTCTAAAATGTGGTCAGCCCTGCATGATGCTGTGCTGAAATCGAAGCGAGGACCGAGTTTGGGCGCCATCTAGCCTGACCATAAATTGCAACACTTTTATAGCCATCCCAGGCCCGCCTGCTGTTGTCCTTGTGCCGCCTATTTTTGCCATTCCCGCTGCTTCTTCTTCTGCTTTGCCGCTGCACAGTTGCACAGTTTCCGATTTCCGTTTCCGCTTCTGCGGTGGCCGCCTTGGAGCTGGTTTTTATTTGCCGCACACTCGCTCGCCTCGATGCCTGCATAAGTGGGCAGAAATCAGCTACTGCTCCTCCACTTGGCCACAAAGTTGCCGTTCGCCATGGTGCTGTTGGTTTTTTGGCAAACGCATTTTTTCATTACTTTTCCACTGGCCGGGGGCCAAAACGCGAGATTCGTGGCTATTGGGTATCGGGCATTGGTTTGCTGGCTAGTGGGTAAAAATGCCTGATGGTAGATGGCAAATGCATGTTAACGGCGGCTAGGATGGCACTTCCGCTCGCCGCCTCATTGGCCACGCCCCCCAGAGCCAAAAAAAATGTGCTATACACACACTGAAAGTCAGCCAAAAGAAGGCAGTGCATAAAATACTTTTATGCAATTGAAACGAATTGCGGAAAAATGATTTATGCCGCAGCATTAAAGCCCAAATTGGTACAGTCGAGGGGAAGTGTATGTGATGCATTGTTAGGCGATACGCTTTATAGGGCAGTCAGGATGATAACATTATCCAAAATTATGGGGTTTAAGAAATAAAGTCGTCTCTTTTTAATCAAGTTGAAAGATTTAGCAGTACATTCAAATGCTAATGGTACCAAGAGAAAATGTCCAGCAATTGCTGAATTAATTGATTTATATTCTTCAATACACCACAAGAATAAACATTTATGCTTTCTTCGAAACGAAGAACAAACTAATTAATATTTGAACTAAAAAACGTTAAAAAGAGAATACGAGGCATTCGTGAAATGCCTAGTGGGGGTATAAGAACCTATTTTTATTGCTCCACGGCCACATGCTGAGTTCTCGTTTCCCACTCAGTGTCAGTCGGGGGGAAGCTCATTACAGGTCAATTAATTAATTGAAGCCTGCCAAATAACTGGACCGAGCTGCCAGCCAATATAGCCATAAAAGTGAATGGCCAACAGAGAGAACGGAGTCCAAACAGAGGCCCAGGATCCAGAAAGACCAATTGCCGGTTGGCCAAATAAATTGCCATAATCACTGGAGTAACAGCCGGAGTCACTCACCGTTCGAGATATAGGAGTTGGAAAAAAGGCGAAGAATATCGGAGGAAACAGAGGAAATTTTGGGGGCATACGAGCCGGAAAGGAGCACATGGAGTGACATATTGGCCAACGAATTTGATTCGTCTGGCAGAGTTCATGGCATTTGACCATAGCCACTTGAATTTGACTTTTAATACCCAGCGAATATGTCAAAGGCAAGCCAATGCCTCGTCCTCTTGCTCGGAATTTCCTGGCACTGTTTCGATCACACAATTGCTTCGTTAGTGCTTAAAACAGAGCGAATTCATTTCCCATTTCCAAATGCCTAGCTAAGCCTGCAAATTGTTGTACGACACAAAATTTAAGGATTATGCACATATGGATATGGAGTTTTAATACGCGAATCCATTCTTATGGCCAACACTCGCAACTTTGGTAATTCAGCTAGGCCATACATTAGCATAAATTTGGCCAGCCATTGTCGTGGTTGGATTCCAGGGCATGTGTCAGGACCCGATTGATGCCATGAATATTTTATTCACATCGGCACGCTCCAACTTTCGACCTCAAATCGAACCCATAGATACATATATGTACAATACATATATGAAAAAGCAGTTGCGGCCAATATAATAGCTGCTTATAAACGAGGATTTTTAGATTAATTCTAGCATGGCTTTTCGGATTAATAAAGAAATTAATAATACTCTTAGCATTAGTTTCCACTTTTTAATAAAGAGATTCATTAACAGCATTTAAGCAAATGTTTATTTACTGAAAAAATGTAATCAACTATGATTTCTTTATACTAATATTATGCTCATTACTGTTGATAGAAACGCATGAGTTCGAAGGGTGGCGGTTTATGTAATCCAACCAACTGAATTGGGGAAAATTAAATTTCGCACGAATTTACATTGCATATTGTTCGGCACTCCTACGTGCACTCCGCTGACAAATCGTCATTAATAAAGCCTGGATGAGTTACTGCCTGGGATTTTTTCTCTGTGTAATCAGGAGGCGATGGCAGCGAGTTGGTGGGCGTGGCAACAATGGAGCTTCGTTAGTGCTGCAACAAACCTGGCGAACGGCAATCAAAATTCAATTTATTTACGCACACAATTTGATTTTGATATTTTTCACGCAATTTTCGCTGGATTCCTTTCCCGCTCTTTTTTTTTATTTTGTGACTACCTCAGTTTGTGGAAATGAATTTAATTGCAATTTGCTGTGGCAACACAAAGGCGAAATTAATTATGGGTGAAATAAAATGATAGCTAATAAGCAAAAACTAAAAATTTAATTAATATTCCGGTCCAAACAAGAAATTACACGACATAAATTCCAATGCCAAAAATTGCTAGCCAGCTAATTACCTAACATAATTTATTTTAATTGTTATCCTGTAAAAAAGAAACATGCACAACGAAAAACCGATATATATCCTCAATGAAAATGTTTATCATCAGAACCAGCTAGCGTAATATATACTTAAACACACACCGATTTCGTAGTTGTTTGGCAAAAATTAAACGTAATTTAATAAACCGAAATTGGGCATTTATGTCGCTTGTTTGCGTTGGCTGCATACAAATATCACTGTATATATTTGCTCTAGTAATTTGCATTTAATTTCGCTATATGCAAATTTTAAATTACATATGTACATATATCCCGCTCCACAAGTGGCCACTTCATATATGTATGTATGGAACTTTAATTAAACAGACATAAATGCGCTGATAAAAACGCAGCCCTGATCGCTCCCAGATGCCGCAGAAGCCGCAGCCTTTAAGCGCCGTTTAAACTCGCTGGACTTGCGGCCCATCAGCAACCTGTCAAACGGAAAAGCACTTGTGGGCCAGCTCGCCAGGGAACCAGCGATTCCGATTCCAACTCCGACTGCAATGGTGATGGACATGCCGATGGAGAGGGATGTGCAGATGTAGTGCAATCAACAGTTTAACAAATGAATGACCAGTGGGGAATACAGGTCGCCCCATTCAGGAACAGAACTTAACTTCCAACGTGGGATAATAAAATCTTGAAAAAATGTTGTTTTATACTTCCCTTAATACTGAATAAAACGTTGGTGTTTGTACTCTTAATATTAAATACTTCCTAACAAATCGTGATGAGACATAAATTTTCAAGTATATAAATGATAACTCATTAATATACTCCACATGCTCATATCCCAAGATTACAAATTGTTTATCTCTGTAATTTCTTAAAAAAAGGGTAAAATTTCATAATGCTCGTTTTACTGGACAAAGTGAAATCCCTTTCGAAAGCAAGCTAACCGATATATAATGGCATCTCCGTGGACAAAAGTTGAATTTCATCCAGCACTTTGTCATAATTGTTGAAATGCAATCGTCCGGCGACAAGTGTTGACAGTTAATGCACGCAAAGCTGTCAACCAAACGAAACCAAAGGTCCGCGAGCCAAGAGAGTTGCAGTTGCAACAACTGATGATCCGCGGCCTTTTAAAGCTTTCAATTTGCACACCTGCTGGCGGAAGAGAGCGGTTGCACAGAGGAAAAATTGGTCTAGTCCGAAGGTACAAGGTTAAATATACAGTTTAAATAGTATATTGCTATCTACGTGTAACTAAAACAAACAGCAATAGTGGGAAAATTAAATTTATAAATATTTTCTATTTGGACTTTCTCTATGGGCAACTTACTCCATGGGTTGGTGCAATTTGCAACAAACACCTCCCCTTTTTTAAACGTGCAGCTGCATCCCAGCATCACGTAGTTTCGAGAGTTGTCTGCTTTGAACGCAAATTCCACAGTCAGAATGCCTAATTGTGGCATGTGCACATGCACACGCACGACAAATACAGCAGCGGCAGCAGCAGCAGCAACAGCAGCACATGCAACACAGGCAACACACCTGCATGCAGGTACGTAAGCTCATTACGCATACGCCGTGTGCCAGCCTAGCAAACAATGGCAGCACGCTGCCGCCGACGAAGACAGCAGCGGAATCCAGAATCCAGAGCGGCAGCGGCAACAGCAGCGACATCCCAGTTGCAGATGCAACATAACCACATCATAAACGTTGCAACCACAGTTGCACGCATGAATTAAGCATTCCGCAAAAGTAAGTGCACTGCAGCGAGTGTAATGCGTGGCAATTGCCGGGGACTTTGGCTCACAGATTCGGGCCAAAACACCACGTACCTGCCGCGTTGAAATGTCCCCGTTTCCTGCTTTTCCTTGTTTGCTCGCCGCTGCGTTGGCGGCTAACCTTCAGCTAAAGTTCAACACAGTTGCAGCTGCACTTGGATGCTGGACTGGAGCAATTTACCACGCACAATGTCAGCGGTTGCACTCACAAAATTATATATGCCAATCAAAAGATGTGTTGTTATATCTAACCAAAATAGTTTCAGTCGTTCTAACAAAAACCTCATAAAAAAATGTATATATTAAATGTTTATTGTTCTTGCAAATATTGTCTTTAAAAAATCTTTAAAAACTGAAATCTGCCTCTAAAGATTTAATTCCACTAAACTAAAGTGCTTAGTCAACTTTATAAATAAACTGGGGAATCATACGAAACTAATTTGCCAAAGCAAACTGGAATTCTTAAAGTGCAGACGGTGAACTTTTGGTATTGCCATGCAAAGTGCGCGGTCTTGTCTCAGATGCGATTCACGACCAAAATGTATAAGCGCAAATGCTCTTGGCATGCCTAAATCAATTGCAATTGCTATTGCGGAGTATTTCTTTGAAAAATTGCCAATTGTCAATGTTATTTTATTTGCGCGCCTTTCCGTTGACTATAAATTTATCCTGGTCAGCGGCAGCAGCTGCCGCCAGCGACTCTAGACTATTTGATACCCAATTTGAAAATGTGCGAAGCCCAAATGGTGTCCGTGGCCAGTGAAAAGCGGTGAAACTTTCCTTGAAACCTAATGGGCAGCCAGCAAGAAAATAAAGTAGTGCAAAAAACTGAAAGAAAACATTCGCCGCAAAACTCTCTACACCGCAGTAAATTCAGAGGAGCTACAACAATGGTTATAACTTCATTTCCGCGACTGTCCTGCATAGCAGCCTGTGTGTATATAGCATTGTCCTTGTAGTCCTTAGCCTTCCGTAATTGTTTTTTATTTCCTCGTTTCGCCGTGTGTTACCTTAAAAAAATGTGAAATAAATTCCTGCTGCTCTTATTTACTTTTTGTTCCGAAAATATTAGTGTGTTTTGCACACTCTCCATTCCGGCTTCTGTCCTTTTTATTTGCGGTTTGCTTCCGCTTTTCCACTGAGCTTTTGGCCAAATTTTATTTACGCATTTTATTCGATTAAAGTCGGGTTTGCTCACTCACAAAATTGCGTAATAGAGCACTGTCAAATTTAATTTGACGAGCACGTTAAAAGGTTCCAGCGACGACCATGACTTTTGTTCAAGAAACGAAACGTATTTTGCCAAAGGTGATTTCCTTTTAGAAATACAGATTTAAAGTTAGGAAAAAGATTAAGCATCACAACTACGAGTATATATTTTAATAACGAACTTTCAGGGTACAAAACTTTTTCACTTACAATTCCCGTTCAAGGAAGTTTATTTCTTTTGTCGATTAGAAGTGCAGAACCAAATTTTCCTGATTTTTGAAAAGAATGGGAAAATTATGCGAGCAACTTTACGGGAGGCCTTACAAATTATTTCTACATTCAATTAAGCGAATCTTTAGAAATTCATGGCAAATGCTTGAGATTATGTAAATAAGAAATTCTACAAGCACAGAACACACACAGCACTTGAGCAAATTAACAAAATTTCAATCACACTTCATTAGCAGAGAGAAATTTCCATGCGTTGCAGTTGCCGAAGGGCGGCAAAAGTGGAAGTTTGTGTGAACTACACAATGGCTGGTGGGGGGGTGAGCATTTCGGGTGGATTGAATGGCTTTTGGGTGGTTTTTGGCAGGTGGTGCTCATGTGACAACACACTACACATTTGGCAAATGAAATGCTTCAAGAGGCAGACGGCGCTGATGATGACGGCACAGTAGCATTGGAATTATATCAGTCAAGCTGCTGAATATTTAAGCCAACCTACCGGCAGAGACACTAAAAAAGGAAATGAAATGAAAATGCGTAGTTTACCCTTGCAAATTAATTGTTTCTGAGCAGACAAATATTAGGGTATTTTGTAGGCTACTGTATAGCTATTTCCACACCGAAATAAGTTTACTTAGGCTGTTGGGCCGTATTTACTGAGCTAGTTCCCTGATTTTTTGATAGCTTTTAATTACTATACCATACCACCTACAAAATGTAGACAGATAAATATTTTTGCAAGACTTGAACAATGTTTGGCCAGCCAGGGAACTGTATAAATGTTGGGGGAATAGAACATAAAAAAAAACAAACAAAAAACAAAAGACCCCAAGCCGCATAAATTGCGATTTTTTCGAACGAGAGGTGCATAAAATACTAAATGCTCTTAAAAATATTATACGGTTGCCTCGCAAGGAAGGAAGTGATGTGTGGGTGATGGGTGGGTTTTTGGTGGCTTTGTGGATTCCGTCGGTTGCAGCGGGAAAGGGGTTGGCGGATGTGTGCGCCACGACTTCACATATTGCCCCTGGCGCCACTAAAATATTATTTCATGAAATTTGCTTAAGGATGCAGCAGCATCAGCATCAGCGGCTGTGGCAGCCAAAAAGTTTGCTTATCCTTGAAAGTTTATTTTGTGCCGGAAATAAACAAAATTGCGCTCGTTTGCCGCCCCACACGGGCTATAGTTGCCCCGTTTTGGGGCGTTTGGGTGCTTCTTGCTGTTACCGCTGCCGATGGTGGTGCAAACCGAATATGCATCATCATAATAAGTGGTGCGACCTGAGCAGATGGGGAGCCAATGCAAACAGGTGTGGCAACGAACCTGGTGGCCGCTTTATTGGCTGCTTCAAGTCTTTAAGAGGGAGGTGCTGTGAAAGAAATCCCTCTGATTATAGAACTCTTATATACATGCTATCTTAAGCAACTTACTTGATTACGTTGCTTTTCTGCTCCTAATTCCCTAAGTTACTCTAAAGAAGTTTAAGAAATTGTAAAACATTTGGTCTAAGCTCGAGTTTATGTTGCTAAGAGATCTGAGCGATTTTTTCTTCAGTGCGTGCTGTCCGATTTGAAAACCTGCGTTAGCCTTGACAGGACCTCTTCAGGAACTCAGGACTCTTCACTCGACCGCCGGCGGCGTCTGTTCGCCAGGCCAACTAAAATAAATACACAATGTTGTAATTTAGGAGAATATTTGCACAGCAATTATTTTCATAGCAGTGGCTATGGCCGCAGTCGAGCGGTAACAAGGCCAAAAACAAAAGTGAATTGTTGGCCCAAACCAAGGGACATAAGATCTCCGAGTCCAGTTCCCGGGCAGAGGCCACTGCGAAAACATTTAATTGTTATTTTTACCAAATGAATGGCAAACGGCCCGCAGCACACGACACAAATTGCGGTGTGCTCATTACGGCAATGTGCTCTTAGTCGGAGAAGGGAGGGTAGGGTTATGGGTAGGGGAAATGGGTTGACTCCGTCCAGGAGACTGGGGCATCTAGGATGGCATCACCATCGCCATCAGCAGACAGGAACGAATGGACCACAAGCGCCAACGCATCTGCCATCTTTCATGCCTGGTCTGACATACACTTAAGAAAAAACCGCGGGCTTAACCCTTATATTTTAACTTCTTCTGCATACTAATACACTAGATTTACAATACTTACTAGTACTTGTGGCTAATTCCTTGAACTCGAACCCTTATTGGGGGTTGGTTTCTCACAGTGCAGCTTTCCTGTGCTGCCGCGCAACAAAGCTGCATTGTTGCGCCGACCTGCGGCTGTTGGGAACGCATTGAGGCGAGTTGGCCAAGTGGAGCACTTCATTGCGTGCCCTGCGCCATATTTTTTCCACTAATTAAAATAAACAAAATGCCAGAAACCCGCAACTGGGCATCTCATCGTCATCTGCATCTGCATCTGGTATGCAGCGGGACAGGAAAGTCAGTTTGTCGGTGGCTGTGGCATTCTAGTTGTTAGATGTTGGCTTTTCAAGGGGCAAAGTGGCACAAGGTTGTGTTGCACTCCGACTACAGTGGACAGCAAACAGCGTGGTTGATAGTGGCGACCTGTCCTGGCATTGACATCCTTTTGAACGTATCAATTGCGATACCCGACGGTACAGTGAACTCTCTCACAAAGGTTTTAACCGGCAACAATTACGAGCAATTAGCCAGAGTTCCGACAATTCGACCCCGCGGCGATATACTCTCAAATTAAGTATACGTAACATGAGCGAGTAAAAAGTTTGGATAAGTGACCGCAGGACAGCCATTACATTTTCAAGCTTTTACATATAATGGCAAATAATCAATCGCTTTTTTCGCACACTTATATAAAGTACGTATATAAAGTACAAAAAATTATCTGTAAGCAAAGATTAACAAAAAGAAATTCCACAGAATAACAGAAATGACCCATAAAAAAAGAATGAAAATAAAAATTTTTCGAATGTTTTTATCTATAATATACAATACAATACAACCTTGAACTCCGCGGTCAGGGGATAAAAACTGATTGAAAAGTGCAGGATCCACAGAACATTTAACAATGCCCTGCAGGGCGGCACTTGTCTGTGCAGAACACTATACTCTCATTACGATTTCACATAATAATTTTAATAACAACTTTTTAATTGCTTATTCATGTACCGCTGAGAAAAACTGCTGACGGACCAGGGTCCGAGTCCTTAAGCAAAGAATCTTAGCGCAGTACTGGTCCTGGCATAAACTTTTCCTTTTTAAATGTTTCTTTATTAGTTGCTGTAATTGTTTTTTGTTTTTCACTACGTTTGGAGGAAAATGGGAATACTTTTGGGTGGTTGGGCGGCTGAGGATGTTTTCGGGAGGTGCTGGAACGCTGAACACGGATTCAACTCTGATGCTGCGGTGGCTGTGGTTTCGCCTTGTTTTTGCTTCATCAAAGAAATCGAGACTTGAGTTCTGGAAACTTTGGCGAAATGCAGCTGCAACAAAGTTGGCCAAGAAATATGTAGCTGAGAACGTTTCATTGTTCCCGTCTTCGTTTTTGGTACTGCTGTTTTGCCTTATTTTATTTATATTTTGTGTTTTTTGTTTCCTTGCGCTCATTGTTGTTGTAATTGTTTTGTCTTTTGTGAGCACACCGGATATGCTCCAATTTTGCGTTGGACCATTGCGGAAATGCTTGGCAGCAACACCACAAGCGCAAAAAACTGTATCTCGTTATGTGTATGTGCATATTCATGTATCTACACATTTAAAGTGCTAAATTTATGAACGCATACAATTCGCAATTCAAAATCTTGAAATGCATTAAAAATCGCCATATCTAAGTAAGAATTCTGGTAGAGTAGAGCTTTAAGTAAATAACAAAATTGAGGAATTAAAAGACTTATCATTTCCATCCGTTAAAAACTGTCATTCATACAAACAATTTGAGTCCATTTTTAAAGGAATAAATAAATAAACACGTTCATCAAGGTAAAGTTTTCAATCTTAATAAATCTAACCTTCCATAAACGATTTTTGATAAATGCTGAATTTTTGCTACAGATGCTCGACTGCATGTTTATATTTCGACAAAAATTTCAATTGTAATTTGCGCCTTTGTTTTGCTGACCGACGAGAAGTTTCTTCTGCCCGAAAACTTTTGGCAACAACGAGGAGAGTCAAACCCTGAGCCCAACCAACAGCTAAAACCAATGTACAGAACGCATGAGACTGGGTAAATGCCACCAACTGGCAAAGAACACATAAATATACGTGCAAATACAAGCCAGAGAAATTTAGAGTTACAACTAAATTAAAGAAATGCTCCTGGCGACAAAATATTTTGCCGAGGCATGCGAAACTTTTGGCAGGAAGGGCGGTAGTGGTAGTAAGTGTCGAATTTGGCTGCTGCATGTGTGCAAGGAATTTACGCAATCAACATTAGCATGTTTGTCGAAACAGGAAATGCAATTTATTTTCAGCACAGAAGCGCCAAAATATATTCACTTTTAGCAAAATTTACCCAAAGATTTTTATAATTTATTCATTGTCTTATTTTAGCAACTCGTAATAGGGTTAGTTATTTATTTTAAATGCTCATCAAAGGCAAAATAATAATACTTAAAAATCTCAAAGAAAGTGCAACAATTCCCTTAATTCAGTGGCTTTCTTTTAAATTGTTGTTCTAATTATCCTGTTCATTGTAGCGATGAAGGAGAACCAAAAGCTAGTGAAAGGTAATGCCCTAAGCTCCATGCGTCGTATTCGCAATCCGCAATTGAATGACAAGCTGATAACAGTTTAGCACAAGTTAATTGCCACGAGCAAACAAACGAGCAACACTGCTGAGAAAGACAAGGATATATGGATGGATGTTGGGGATATCAGGGAGTAATTCAGAATGAGGGCCAAGGGCTGACGGGTTCAGGGGGCAGCCACAATCGCATATCCATGCATTAACACATTGGGGGATCAGGTGATGGACGGCGGCCATGATGTTGACATGTGTAAGTAAACTGGGGGGCGCGAATCGATGGCCAAATGCAGAGGCACAGGCAACTCGACACATGCCGCCAGTGGCAACAACAATTGGCAATTGCCGAGCAGCAAGCACCAACTAACAATGTCGAGGAGCGCCGAGCAGCACCAGCTCATTAGATTAATGACGCTGGTAATGGATTAGCGAGCATCGAAGGCGACACCAGGCTACAGGACAAATGCAGGATGTGCCATCGAAGGTGGACACAGGACGCAGGACGAAGGACGAAGGACGATGGGTGTTGGTGCGACAGGCGACTTTGTCCTCGGCGTCACATTGTCTAAGCTGGCAACCAAAAAGCAGTACGTAATTAACGCCATAGGTCGGGTTCGCGAACTGGTTTTGGGTTGACTAAACTGGAACCTGAAACGTGCCAACTGTGCAAGGCACAGTTTTAGACACAAAAACAATGAATTAAATGTTTTAAATTTAAACAAAATACTTTTATGTTACCTTCTTCTAATATAAAAGCACCTGACTAATTTTTTATCATAGCTACAACACCATAACGTTTAATTTCTTTTAATTAATTCTAATTGCGATTAATGTACACCATAAAGCAACTAGTTATGTGCTCATCGCTGTAACTTGCAAAGTCGTATCTTTAACTAACTGTACCATCACTTCCCATATTCCAAATCTTTGCATTCCCCTCTTCTTTTGCTTCCATTCTGGAAGTCGAAGTCAGTGTCGAAAACCAATTGAAACCTAACACTTGCGTCTGTTTAGGTGTAAATTAATAGTAATTAATATTTAATTCATTTTTTATGTTTAACTGAATGTGCTTTTAACAAACATTTGGCTTAAAACTTTTATTTATCTCATGTTAGTAAAACAACAGAATAGGTAATTCCATGACAGCCAATTTATTGAGCATCTTCGAAACTTGTTTTGCTACAAACGCTATAAATTCGAGCACGTTGTTATTTATTTCCTTCTTAATCATATGCGTGTTTCACTATTCTCTTTCGTGGATCTGGGCTGTTAAACATATAGAAGATTCGGTTTAGTACATTTTCACTCATAAGAGGAATCGGACTGTGACTGTTTAAACGTCATATGTACAATATATAACAAAAGTGCTTACTTTAATCTCGTAATGGGAAATTTTCATGAATTTGATACTTATTTATATAATTAACATAAATAATATTAAGAATACAATATTGCAGAAGGATAGAAATATTATGGACAACTACAGATTCGGCACAGTGGACTACTTAGTGTTAGTGGCCATGACGTTATTATCCACGGGAACGGGAATATATTTCGGTGCCTTAAAGTCAGTGAGTTTTTAAAGCATCCTGAAAAATTAAGTAAAATCCCTTCATTTCAAGGAAAAAACATAAAAACAAGAAAAGTGTTTCAGAAGACAATAGAAGGACCAATTTTGGATCTGAGAAGATAGATGAGTATCTTATGGGTTCTCGAAATATGAAAGTGATCCCAGTATCCATCAGTCTTATAGGCAGGTAAGCTTATATGCGGATTATTAACTATTCAAATAATGATTACAAAATTTTTTCAGCTTTGTATCGGGTAACTTCCATCATTGGAACTCCCTCTGAGATCTATCATTATGGCACCCAGTACTATCTCATTATCGTAGCCATTATTCTTCAAGGAATAGCCTTCTCCTATGTATACTTACCAGTGTACTCAGCTCTGCAAATTGGATCTGCATACGAGGTCGGATAAATTACAATATCCGAAACAATATTTAACCTATTTTGTACTCTATAGTACTTGGGATTGCGATTCAACTCGATTATTAGGACCACAGCATCTTTTATGTATGTTTTTGGTATTGTAAGTTAATTCTAGTGTTATGCGTTTCAAACATAATAAATTATTAAAAATTGCAGCTTACTTACTTGCCATTCATTGTATATGTTCCGGCATTATCGTTAAGCCAGGGTAAGATGTATCTATGAAATAACTTTAAGATTTAACTAACGTGTGATCCCATCTTTAGTTTCTGGTCTCAATACCCATCTGATTGGACTGGTAATCATACTCGCTTGCGTCACCTACACATTTATGGTAAGCCATTCCTTTGACTTAGAAACTTAGACACTTATATGATTTGTATTGCAGGGTGGCCTGAAGGCTGTGGTCCACACGGATGTTTGGCAAGTGGCTGTTATGTTTCTCTCCCTGGTTGCGGTTGCCTTTTTGGCCATATACTACTCTAATGGCTTGGTAGCTGTATTCGACGACGCGGAACAGGGTGGACGATTGATGCTGGCCAACACGAATCCATCTCCCTATGTTCGCCATACAGTCTGGAGCGTTCTCATCGGTGGCTTTTCATTCTGGACCTCAGTTAATGCCGGTGGTCAGCATATGGTGCAGCGATATATGTCACTACCTTCACTGAAGAAATCTAGACAGGCTTCATTCATCTTCACCATTGGAGTGTCTATCTTTATCGCTCTTTGTTGCTTTATGGGTTTGCTACTTTTCTCGAAATACAAGGACTGCGATCCTCGGAGTGCTGGCATGATTTTGGTGGGTAGATATTTTTAAATTTCCCAGTATTAAGTATAAGTATAAGTATTTTTCAGAATGACGATCAACTTTTGCCCTTGTTTGTGGTTCAAAGTGTTGGCCATATTTACGGAATGCCTGGTCTGTTTATAGCCGGAATATTCGGAGCAGGCCTAAGTTCACTTTCCTCGTGTTTCAATACGGTTTCAATGGTCTTCCTGGAAGATATAGTTCGCGGATTTTTCAAGATGGAGCCTAGCGAAAGGCAGTCCACGATTCTGATTAAAACATGCATTATCTTCCAGGGAATTTTAGCCTTTCTTATAGTATTCTTACTACAGCACTTGAGAGGCATTTTGAGTGTCTGCAATTCGATATCCTCGATAACGGCAGGCACTTCCTTTGGAGTATTCACATTAGGAATGTTGTTTCCATGGGCAAACACTATAGGCACAGCGGTCGGTGGATTGTCTAGTGTCCTACTGGCTGGATGGATTTCATTTGGATCGCAGATCGCCGCAGCATCGGGTCAACTGAAATCTGGAATGCTTCCCGTTTCCGTGAAGGAGTGTGTGGGAAATGTGACTCTACCCGAAGACCCTTGGGTGGATCAGGATCAAGTGTTTCCTTTGTACCGTCTATCTTACCATTGGGTTAGTCCCATTGGAGTCGTCACAGCAGTTGTGGTGGGAGCATTAGTATCCTTGATAACTAAGCCTGCAGATATCAAGACTCTTCATGCTGAACTTATATCCCCAGTGATCCATAGGTCAGTATATAGATTATTTTAAACTTGAGAAAACTGAATTAAATGTATTCCAGATTTCTTCCAAGGGAATGCTTCAGAGGTCGCAATTTAAATGAGAGGACTGAAGAGAGCCTAATACAATAAATACACCTCCAATGTGATTGTCTCTGTTTAATAAGTTCTGTAATTTACTTTGAAATCCTTAGGGCACTCTTTAAATCCGTTTAAATTTAAATAAAGTGACGTTTTTAAAGTTGGCAAACGTTAAGATACATGTTTATGTGGCATGAAATTAAATGCTTAAATTTGAATGTTATTATCAGCAAATATATTTATCAATTTGGTTTGAAATTCTTGATGAAACTTAATGATACTTTAAGCACACATTTAATTAGGCATTTAATTTAAGCCCTCAGCTGCCTGCTTTCTTCAGACAAGTTGAGCAGACAAGTCCATTATCTGAACAAACCAATTCACTGACCAATTCGCCATGACAATGTTCTTTATAATATCAATAATAAGTTAAGCATCTTTGGCGTTCCGCTCCCCTTTTCGCCGACGCCTGCTGCATTCAAATTAGGCCGCATCTGCACATCGGACGACCAGTGAAACCTTAACAGTTAAATATATAAATACAATTGTATAAAAAGGCCTGTCTGTGTGAACGTAATGCTCTGCTTTTGCTTGTTTTAAAGGCTAATTTGAATAAATGCCAAAAAGAGAGAAGCCTATAAAAAAGTCGAGACTACTGAGTACCCCTTTTATGTAATAACTAAAATCTAGGAGAACTGAAATCTTAAGGCTCATTTAATCTATGAATTATAGTTTATAAAAGTATTTACATTTTAAATGTGTAAAATGCTTAAAAATGAACCGTCATTTAACATACAAATATACCCCAAAATGAGCATGTAAAATGACTAAAGAAAAACATTTGTAACTTCGTTTTTGCCCCACTTCTTTGCGAACGAGATTTGCATGCTGAGCAGGCCATAAGACCAACAACACGAATTAGCCATGCCATCCACTCATATTTTGCCCAGAATTTATGCCCAACAGGCAATGAGAACTTAAGTGATTTCGGTTGTAAGCTAATTGAGAGCCTTGGCAACTGGCAGTGGCTAAATGTCCGAGAGTCCGCGTCATCGCACCACTGAGCCACTGGTGAAAATCTGCTGCAGTTCTCACCGCCAAATTGACAGCTTCATTTTCCTAAAACCGTTAGTGAATTGATCGGGACTTTAGGCCAAAACGGTTGGACACTTTCCGCTTGAATTTGTCAATCTGTTGGTTGGACGTGCATTTGCACAGGACGAAAAACAATTTAAATTGGAAACTCAAATAAGAATAAATATATCAAAAATAATAATAATAATAAATATGAATGTATATAATAAAGGGTCCTACGTGCATTGAGTAAGACTAATAGATTTCTGCGCTATTAAAAAACGTTCTTGCTTCAATTTTTTTGCTGATACCCCCTATTTCCTAGTTCTCATTCTTTATAAATTTCAGTGCATTTGGGGACGGCAGATGGTAATGGAACGCGTGCCAGCGGCTCAAACACGCTTCTAAGGTCTGAAAAGAACTTGAAAAACGCAACGAACTGATGGGCCCTGTGGCCCGGCACATTGCAAATCTTGATTTGTCAATTGGCTTGCAGCTCACGTAGCGGTTGTTTTTTAATCGATGCTAGTTTTTTGTTGCTCCCGCTGTCATATTTTACCCCTGCAAACTGCTCCTGTCCATTGGCCCACGTCCGCTGTCCGTTGTCCGTTTGTCCGGGAACTCCTGTCCGCCGACTAGTGGCGTTTCGCATTCAAAATGTCATGTTGTCAATCGCGTGGACAAGTGTCCGCAGCTTATGTGCCGCTTATGTGCGGTCTGTAGATGAGCATAAATTACGGCTGTCAAGGAGTGCGAAGCGGCGGGGCGCCTTCATTAAATGTGCAACAGTTTTTTGCCCATTCATTTATAGCACTCCACTATCCACAATCCACAGCAATCGGCGGGAGCTGGACGACATCGAGTTATTTGTAGCAGGATGTAGGTCGGGATCGACCTTGGGAATTGGAATTGAAAATGAAAACGAAAGCGATGTCAACGACGCTGGATGTGTCTGCTTCAATTAGGCTAGGTTGAAATCAGGCTAGAACTAATGAATGTTAGCAGCACATCGTTACATTAATTCCACTTTGTCAGCTCAGCTAATTTCGGGCCCTTTTTAGTCTTGAACCAATTTAAAAAGTTTCTTAAGATTTACTATAAATCATTTTTGGTTGAATTATAATGTCATAACCAGAATATTGAACCCATCTGTATACATTTAAAATTTTACGTAGTTGATATATATCCGTGTGCTGTTCTCTAATAACTAGGTCAATAGAAAAAAATAAATAAGAAGCTCGCAATATTGGCAGTTTGCATTTATGTCAACACAACTGTCTGTTGTTTATTGATTGTAGAATTAACAATATTCTAATAAATAAAGTTCGCAGATTTGTCAATTTTCTATATGCAAATGTGCAAGCATTTCCGTTTCAATAAAGTTTGTTTGCATTTCGCGGCGAATGGATAAAAATTCGCACCCATTCCAAGGTTCATTAACCTTTAAAAAACACGTTTTCTAAATTTCACACACTCTTGTTTAAGTTTTCTACTCTAACTTAGTAATCCTAGGGTAAATTTTTAGCTCAGTAAAAAATAGAAATATATATTGTTTTCCATAACTTAGACTGCAATATGGAATAAGTATATATCCTTTTTCTTTACAAATCCAGTAATATTATTTTATTAATAAAAAGAGTGTATCTGCATTCTACTATTTAAAAGTTAAGTTCGGCACTAGTTAATTCTATTTATATAACAGTTTATTTATGGCTTCTTCGCAGCTTAATCTAAAGAACTAGGCGTGAGAAAAGAAAACAGTTGGGACGTAAAGTATTTGACCTAACTGTAAAACGGGCATATCTAAACACATGTATCTAGATACGATCCCAACTATGAAGAACTTTCGCGCGAAAAAGAACACCCGAATGTCAAGTTGCCAAATTTAACGCACGTTCGACAAACCGGCACAACAACAAAAAAAAACCGTCCATAAATTGGCCATAAAAGCTGTGTTATTGCCCATGTACAAACATCTACCCCGAAAAATTCTCACATATAAATTGCTCGAAATTAAGCGAGCCCAGAAAAGAAAAGGGGTGAACTGGCCAAATAAAATCAAAAACGAAACAACGCGGAATAAAACCCAAATGCGAAAGTAAATGAATGCATGCCTCGTATGTGCGCGTGCCCCGTTCTGGACTTTCTCTTTTCAAAAGCGTGTAAATAACATTTTTATTATATTTATAACATTTATGTAAAGCACCCACCCCACTGCCACGCCCCCCACCGAGAAGCAGGTGTGACACTTTTTTATTATTTCAGTTTCGGTTCGTTTCTTATTTTATTTTATATTGTGTTTTTTTTTTTCTTTTTATTTTATTATTTTGTGCCGGCGCGCGTTTTACTGACCCACTTATCACGCGGTGCGGCATCAGAATGAAGTGCCAAGGTTTCCTCCTGGCGCGAAAGAGAGGACCGTACGGAGTCGAAAGAAATATTTGCATCAACTGTGCAAATATTTCCATGCCTGCCGAGCGAATTAAACAATGCCCAGTGATAATGGGATCATTAGCAACTTTAGATAAAAACAATGTTCCAGAGGGCATACGTAGAGAAATAGGTATTGAAAAAGATATATGTATGTCTTGATAAATTACGAAGTATTTCGCTTCCATATTTCAATTCCAATTTGATCATATACAATCCATGGCTGAAACTCTTTTAAAACTAATACCTAACCTTCTTTGTTTCAAGATAAAGATCTTGCATATTAAACATATTTTTCGCTGTGCATGAAGAGAGAGTGAAAGAACAAAAGAATCGAGCCCACATTTCGTAGGCCATGAAATTGTCAGCGAATGTGAAATTTTAAATAAAATGATGAATTTATAGGAGTCGCGGCTGCCGTCAAACGTGCGAGAATTTCAAAAAGCAAATCAACTGGTTGCGAGCGTAGCTTTGGTTGCCAAGCGTGTATCTTTCAGATACTTCTGTTTCACTCTTTCACTCTGGGATGTGTGAACTGCATTTATCTGAAAAAATAAACAACTTAAAAGGCGCAAGCAATTCATTCAAAAGGGACGAATGACAAACAAACCAATTTGCCCAAGAATTTTTCCAATATTCTTCTTTAATATTGACTTAACCTGAATTTGGGAAGAAAAGAGCTTGTGAAGTTAAATTTGCATTGCATTTACATTTCTACATTTACAGGTAACGATGAACACAACAAGGACTTAATAATGCTGACAAAATACACAGTTCCAGGAAGAAATAAAGAACTGTATCTGTATAAATATATATAAATATTTTGTATGCGTTCAATTAACATTATATACTTCTAAAAAGATTATACAAATAAATTGGTTTTACCATTTAAGCCTGAACCGTTTATCTGGCAGCAATTTGGGGCACAAACACATGGAAATCAGATCCGATTCCTTGGCAGCAACGGCAAAGGATTACACAACTCGCTGTCGAAATGACTTAAGCTGTTTCCCCTTGCAGATTTCCCCTAAGTTCCAGTAATGTTCCTTCGGCGTCCGCTGACCGTCGTGATTGTTTTTGTCTTTGGAAACGAACTGCTTGAATAGCCGCTGTGCCAACAATAATAATAAACCTCGGGCTACCATTCCCGTCGCCCGCGAAGAAATGATAACTTTAGCAACGCTGGCACTGGCATTCAAATTGATTCGGAGGATTCTGCGGAAGCACAATTAAATTTCTTGCTGGACGAAATTAATTATGCGTGCACATTTCAATTAGAGAGCGAGCTACTCAGCAATTAGAAGGTCACTCGTCCCCAAACACAATTAACTTGGGTTTTTTGCTCTGCAGCGTAAATCAACTTAAATTGTTAAGGCTTTTAATATCAAGTATACGCAGGGTGTAAAAATACAATTGAAAATGCAAGCACAGGGTGCTGAACACATAAAAAAAAATTGATAAATATACAATATGCAGCATTTGCTATTAATTCTTATTCCTTGAATCAATATGATAAGAAAGTAATAATATGATTAACATGATTAAATGAATTTTTGAATATTACCTAATATTACCAGTACAATTCCCCGTTTCGTAGTTTAAAGTGTATAGATTCCAGATAACCGACATTTGCATGACGACAGCCACTCCGATGACGAGAACGACGACGATGCCTCGGACGCTCTGCAAGATTTATTAGCGCATTTGACTTGATTTAGCTTGTTTATGTTTTTGCTGTGCAAAACTTATGGCCGAGCATTATGGCCACAAAATGGACATCGAAGTTGTAGCCAGAACGACCCACTGCCCACCTGGCTACTGCTACACGTTGCGTGTGCAAGGTGTTTTCCACTCGGTGCAACACGAACCTCTGCTCGGCTGATGTGCATCATAAATTATTTTGATGTGCGTTTAGTTGCTCCAGCTCCTGCTGCTTTGAATCCTGATCGGTGTTGCCACAAAGTAGCCAAATCAAGATGGCCAACAAAAATTGTAAATAGCTAGTGATTCCAATTTCATTAGAAGGATTTAACCCAAATTGACAAACACATAATAAGCTATGTAAATTCCTACACATAGGGTGTAATTAAAATGCAAAATATAATGTACATATATTTTATATATAATATAATATATAGCTTACACTTTCTTAACAACCAAATTTATTTTATTGTTGTTATATGGAATGTCCTTCGGAAATAGCCAAGTTTGCAGCACAGGTGCTCTTGAAAAATCTGATTGGCGCCGAGCTGAGATAACTCCAGTGGGTGGGGCAGTTGGGTCAGGTGTTAAATGTCTTGTGCAAAGTGCTGCACATAAATCGACGACAGATGTGTGTGCTCGAGAGGCGACTTTAAAATGACAATGACTCATTTAAATGATCGGCATTTGTCGGTGGCCCCAAAATGTCCTTTGAATAATGTCCAGCTCGGGCTTTGATTTGATTTCCTGTGCCTGAGTTGTATCCTTCTGAAGAAAAAAAAGAAAAACAGGAGCACAAATTAATGAGCATTCAGTGTCAGAGGCGATAACAATGGCTTCCCAAAGTGTCCGCTCTCCGTGGCAGACACAACAAAATAATCCTTTCGTCTTGCATAAAACCATTAAGGTCACCTCATGTCGGGTGCTAATGTTCATGTCTTGTAGGTTGTCAGTGGCGAAAACAAAAACTCGGCCGAATGCAGCGTCATTCATCACAAGCAAACAAAACTCGAGTGCTCGGGATGGGAAGTTGGAGCTGGCACTGGTAAAAAAATGATAAAATGAAAAATGTATATAATTAAAAATTTTAAATACAATAGTTTTCTCTACAAAAGTCAATTATAATTTGTTGTTATATTTGACGTTTTAAATGTAAAGTGAGATGAAATCATAAACTGCATTTGCCTTTTATTTTATTATTATTTATAAAGTTGGAAGCCGAGAAGCACTTATTTTGGAAATCCTGTCTAGTGAATATATAAACAATTTAACAATGATCCCGTAATTAATATACATTGAATGGGAAATTACAGATTACTTTTATGAGTACAGAGCCGAATCAAAGAAACACCCGTTTTATAATGCCAGTGGTCGCTTATAAGAAATTCTGAATCATAATTCACCTGCTTTTTGGCCAGCGTTTTTCCCAGAGTGTGTGGATAAACCAGGACATTGCTCGTTCCTGCACTTAAAAGCCGAGCAACGAACCCAGAGACAAAAACAGCTCACTCGACTCCTGGCAGTCCTTTTGTTTTTGCCACATCCACATCCGCATTTTGCCCGCTGCCACGCCCCCTGCCGCAACTGCTGGCCCAGCCGCCCACCGCCCACCGCACACTTTTGTGTAGCAGCAGCGCAGCTCACTTAAGCTGTCTCATGCATTTCGTTTGGCCGCACAAACAAACACACAAAAACATTTTGTTTCAGCGCCCCGGCAAAACTGTTAAAAAATTAAAATGCTGCTTAACAACTTTGCCGCATGATAAATGAGCGCAAATACAGCAAAAGGTGCTTTTTCCCTCACCACCACCCGCCACCCACCTGCTCTTACCTGTTCTTATTGTTTATGATCCTTTGTGCGGGCGTTGTCCAGTTAAGATCGAAAAGGGGGGTGAAGAGTGACGAACGGGGGCAAGAAGTCCCAGCAGGGGAGTGGAACGCTGTGGCATATTTAGGACCGAAGTGTCATCGTAATTACCAAAAAAAATGAGCAACAAGGCAAAAATTCCCCAGATATGCAAATTGATTTTAATAATAAACGGTGTGCATAATTTGGGATGAAATTTTCGCCGTTACCTCCAATCTTACAAGTGTTGACTGTGGCTGAATAAGAAGGCTCTTTGCGTTGACTTACAGTTAAAGATCATTCTCACGTTCCTCACGATGAGTATGCGAAATACTTATGAATAAAGATATTCCAATCCATCAATGAATGAAATCGTTTATGCGAAATAAACCTTATTTTTCATACCCAAATATTGAACACTGTTAATAAATTAAATCCTTAAATTCAACTGATGCATTAAATTCACGGTATCCATGAATTCAACTGCTGCATTAAATTCACGGTATCCCATGAATTCCGAACTACAGGAGTTTTTGCGCTGTCGCAGCTCAACTTGCTATATATCTCAAACGCTGCCCATTAAAATAGCAAACAAACAACTTTTAATTAATTTAAAATTAACCGCTCCGCAAAATGAAACAACAAACAAACAAACAATTTTTGCTGACTCTCCGCCGGCCAGAGTCCTGAAAAGTGAGCATTGAGACCTCAGTTCTGAGTCCTGAACCCTGATGCTGATGTGATTGCGGCTCATTAACATTAACTCGGCAAAAGTGTGGGGCTCGGCCATCATTTACACGCGCATATAACTAATGATAATGGCTCACTTAATATGTCGGCCGGACATGGTCTGCAGTATTTGCGTAAAAAAATATCCAAAAGGGACCCGCTGCTTCCTGGAAATTATTACAAAATATTAAGGCTTCCCGCACAGCCGCACACTTTGAGGAAAGGCACACAAATAACACTTCAGCCATTATTGCGAACGGGATAATGAATGCTGACAATAAGGACGACAAAAATGTCCGTAATGTTGAAAATATAAATGACAACATTATTAAAGAATCAGCGAACGCAAAGGGATAAGCCGAGCTCATAGCTGTCGTTTTTCCATAGAAGTGATGTCATTAAATGGGATAAATGAGAAGTAGTGGCGACAGGAATAACAGGTGTATGGTTCTTATTGTACCTAGTAATTAAAGCCAAACTTCATTTACTTCAATGTCTAATTAAACGTTTTGAATGTGTAATTGTACGTAATGCATATAATTGTAGAAATTATTGCATATAAGGTGTTTCTCTTCTCTATGCAACACTCTTCTCTATGCAGCCCATACACCTGGATTGATCATGGATTGCACGGTACAATATTTTATTAAAGTTAAATAAATTTAAATATTTGCCGCACAGCGACGAAGCTCAAGTCCCAGACAGCATGGAAAATGAGTTGAGTGCAGCTAATGAAAAGAAAAACGTAGAAAATTGCGAGCAATATTATTAAAATTTATATATTGAAGGTGAAATATCTTGATAAAGTCAACTGAACTTTGTTGTCATGTCAACCTGTGAGTGAAAGGCCAGTATTCCAAACTAATAGGAAGTTAAAGATGCAAAGTCAAAGGCAAGGCACTTGGCCAGTGATAAGTTTAACCAACAGCTGTTAAAAACGATTTTTTATTACAAAAAGGTCATTTATCTTGGGAAAAACTGAATAAGGGGTTAGATACAGAAGGGCAAGGGAATTGCTCACATTAGGTAACCAAATTATGGTGCGGTCTGAACAAGGACCACAATCCGCAACCACACACGAATTTCTCCTAATTAATAAGCAGTCATTAGATGTTTGGCTTCCGTGTCCGCACGAAATGTGTCATAATTTCTATTTATGGTCGGGCGGACAGCATGGCCCGGTCGCGTTTTAATATGATTTAATTTAATAAATTGCAAACAACTCCTCGGTGAGCATTTGAAAAATAGCTGTGACAAGGCGCAAAACACGCGAAGTACGCAGCAAAAAAAAAAAAACTGAAATAGGACAAACCAAAATGAGATGAGGACATTTTAAAGCGAAAGGCTAATTAAGTAATACTTGGCACGCAAAGGGATTGTGGGCAAAAAAAAACACGTATACGTATGCTAAATTATTCGGGTTATGGTAATGGGCCGGGGCAATTTACCTTTGACAATTTCCAAGCCTAGTATATAAGTAATTAATATTCGCCGGATGGCGAATGTCCTTGCAAAACCTTCTGCTTTATGACGAATAAGCCATAACAATGTTTAATTTTGCAAATTACAAGCGTGTTAGGGCATATAAATGTATCGTAAATACAACACTCAGGATATTAATTCTCAATGCCGCTTCATTTGGAAAGCCACTGACCAAAACAAAATGCTAGAATGCTGAAATGCTAAAATTGCTAAAATGCCCAGATCGGCAGTCATAAGAATTTCCATTTTATGATAAGGCCACAATTTTATTGCACACCCAACTGGAGAATCAAAATACGAGTCGAGTTGGCAAAAGAATCCCACTTTGGAGCCAACCTGCCAACCGACAACAGACGAAAGCCGCTTTGACAGCCATTTACACAGGCATTTCATATGCACTCAAGCCACTTGTAAGATACTGCGATATGCTCACCATAGATAAGGCTCGTAAAATGGGGCTTTAAGGCGCCGTAAAATACAATATAATGAAATCACAAAATGCCAGCAAATGAAAACTTAATGATTTCATCTAATTATAGCCGGCCATGCAACTGCAACTGGGCGGAGCTGGCTAATTTAGTTAGCCGTCCGCACTGCGGAAATGCCACAAACACTCGTCGACACTTCGCGACCATGTCGCCAGTAGATTCGCTGTAGTCCTCGGGCCCTCATCATCGTCAGAATCATCAGCAGCGGAATCAGCATCAGCAACAGCTAACTATGACAATCTATGACATCTGCTGACGTTCCCTGCGCCTCTGGCTTGAGCTATTCCATCTCCTGCTCCTGCTCCTGCGTCCAAAGCAGGCGGAGGAGAAGACCCACTCGGTGGAGGAGGAGGAGGAGGCACAGGAAGTGTCCAAGTGGTTGGTGGGATGGACGTGGCCGGCGCAGTGGGACTGTCTAAATTTAGATACAGATGCTGCCTCAGACTGCGCCTTTTATGGGCTTTGATCTCGAACCAATCGCTCCCTTGGGAAGAACACGGAAAAAGACGGCTGACGGAAACTTTAGCCATCTAGAAGATCTCTTAGAACGTAAAAAAGTATTTATACGTATATATTATTTAATATATTTATGAAAATGTAACGGAATTGATTCATTTTTAAAGTTGGATGTTAAGAAAGTAAATGCTTAGTACTTGAAAGGGACACATGTATTGTTAACTTTAATGGTATTCAATAAATGTTATACATCTTATATATTGTGTTGTTCTAAAGTCCTTATTCCCTTGATTTTCCCAGTGCAAGGGAGTCCGATTTTGAGTTAAAGTTCTTGGTTCTGACCAACGCTAATTGTCCTTCGGCATTCCTTCTTTACATCATCATCGTCTTCCAGGCGTTCTGAACATTTTCGCTAGCTGCATCCACAACAACCACGTTCATAATTGGTGTTTTAGAGTCTTTTGTGTCTATATTTAGATTTCAACCTGAGCAAACGCCTTGATTATGTTGCTCAAATTACTGTAATTTGCCCTAAGTAGACACTGTGTTTGATTTCGCTGATAAGTTATGGACAAGCTCTAGGTACTTAAAGTTTAAAGACACATTTACCCTCTCACCTATGAACCCAATCAATTAGGGGAAAAGTGAAAGTAAACATATCGCATCCAACACACAGTGATTTAAATGCAAATTACATTCTGCATATTTAAGTCGGGCGAAGAAAGAGATGGGTCAGAATAAAAGGATATGAAGTCAAATGAAGCAATCACCCGAGCAGACAAAAGAAATTAGCATCAATGCGTCATATTATTTGATGCATATTAATTATGCCATAAAAAGCAAAGCGCAAAAAACCACTGTGACGTTTTCCCCACATCATTGACCCCCGCAACTCATTGATCGGATCGAAAGCCATATATGCAAATTACAGAAGCGAATCCCACCTGGAACCCCTATCATCGCCAGGTCATCAGGTTGCCTTCTTCGAAGCTGTCAGTTGGCAAATTGATTAACATCCACTGGGGAACCTACGGAGCCAAACAAGCAAGCTCTCTCTAAGTCTGATTTTAAAGCGCTCGAATTAGCAAATCATTTGGAGAACGATTTGAATATTGCCTAGTTAGGCGGGAGAACTGATTGCAATCTTGGTTAGGGCAACTATTGGATTCCCTGCTGTTATAAAACTAATAAGAAACGAAAAGTTGTAAGCAACATATACCAAATTTAACAATATTTTAACAGCTTTGCATTTAAGATTAAATGTTAAGAGTATTATTTTCTTAAGGTATTATTATTTTCTATATTAGTCTGTGATTGCAAATATTTTCCAATAGCAACTGTATTCTTACTTAATATTGAATAACACAAAACTGTGTCAAATACCAAATGCTTGCAAAATTTACCCATTTTCAAAAGCATAGAAATGCCCAATTTCAACATTTTATTACACCGCTTTGTTTGCGATCGTTTTGTTCCCTAGAAAAAACAGCAACATCAAAATAAATTCATTGGGTGGGTTTAATTACAGCAGCAACCGGTTTGTACCGTTCCCAAAAAAGCCACAAAAAACGCTCAAGTTCAGACGTCGAGAGCGCGAAATATTTCTGGCTAAATCAATCAGCAAACTGGTAGCTGGTCCGCAATTGTGCGAGTACGAGTATCTAGGAGATTCGCTACCCCAAAAATCGCCAAAGGCGTCGGCATGGCTGAACAGCCGGCAAAACCAATTTTTCTCGGTCACTGGCACAGAATTTTCGACAGGGAGTGGGTGCTGCAAAACAACATACCACAAAAAATATATTACAAAAAATAACAGAGAGAATAAAAAAACAAAAAAAAACACTGAACAAGAATACAATAAACAATTACAGCACCAATGAGCCGGGGAAACTGAGCACTGGGCACGTCGGCGATAAGTTTATAAAAATTCAGATGTTGTCTGCGTTCCGGCGAGCTTCTTGCACTGGATTTACTTTTAATGGCCTGCCTTGACCAAATCCCCCTCCGATCCCTTTTTTTTCGTTTCGCCCAGACAACTCCAAGTATGGAGTTCGTTTTGTTTTCGTTTTTATTTGCTTTTTGGCCAATTAATTGGGTAAAGAACTTTCTATTGGCCGGCGTAAACGTCATCATCTCGGTTCTCATCAGCATGCATTTAAGGCGTCAGGCGATGGTGAAAGTACTGATTTGGAGACAGCTCGAACTTTTTGGCCTTTCCCATGTGTGTGGGCCCTTCTGAAATTCGCATGCTCAAGTGTTTAGTTCCCGATAAGAATTATTTTCTGCTTTTGGGCTGTTCTGCGCTGTCTGTGTAAGTCTCGAGTGGTTTCAGCGAAGGAAAACATTAAAATTTACTTAACTGTATCTAGAAGGTTGGCAGGTTGTGGGCAGCCTTTGTGGTTATTTTGATTTAATTTTATTTTTTATTTGTATTTCGGAGATGAGTGAGAGGCGGTGGAGTGGAGAGATGCCGAAAGAAAGCCGCTTTTGATGCGTCATCGTCAGCTGTACGGCCTCTGCGGAGTAAGAAGTGTTCTCTTCTTAGAAATCGTTCGCTTATTTGTACTTTTTATTATGTTTCATTCCCTGTTCTGTGCAGACATTTAAACAAGATATGTTTATAGGCTGGCCCAAATTGGGTTACAGCATTTTCGGCTTTTTATTGCGAAGTTTCTGATTCGGATGACGCAAAACCGGGTTGACAAACCTGAGATAATCAGAAAGAAAGCTAAGGCCAGTCATAAATGTAATTTGTGATTCAATTTCAACAGTATATTTGTTTCAATTAGTTAAGTGCTTTGAATTCTGTATTATACAAAAGTATCGCATAATGCAATTTGTAGTAACTTTCAGATTTCGTATTTCTAAATTTTTCTCAGTGCCAAAATGCAGAAACCGCTATATTTCAATGCAAAAATTAGCCTCAAATCCTGCTAACTAATTTTCATAAAAAATAATGCCCCAGCTCATCTGTTTGGCAGCCCTCCTCGACTGTGTTGGGATTTTCAATTTTCAGCAGTCCAAATTGGAAAATCAGTGGCGGCAAACAAGGCGAAACCGAGCTTTCAACGTTGCCGAGGCGTGGAAATATTGAAAATGTTCGCATTATGATAATTTAATGCATGTGATTATTGAAAATCATAATAATATTTTTATGGCCTTGCGGGGGGATTTCAACAAGATGCGATACGATATGCTTTTGGGCAGTTTGCTGGCGGGGGAAAGATGTTGCTGATGTCGTTGTCGCATTATTATTGTTATTACCGAGACACATTCCTTTTATCAACACATCGAAAGTGCCAATAATTCGAGGCAATTTATTATTTTAGCATTTGTATATCAAACAAACGCACACTCGATGTCTGGGCTATTTGCGAATGCAAATCACGTGCGCGCATAAACTGCCAGAAAAGCAAGAAAGAAAAAAAGAAAAAAACCCAAGTTCAAGCTGTGCGCCTGCTGGCGCCAACACCTGTGCTAGGCATCTTACGCAGATACAGATACTGCGATACTAAAACAGCGATACAGAGATACTCGGCCTAAATCCGCC
Organism: Drosophila melanogaster; assembly: GCF_000001215.4. NCBI lineage: Eukaryota > Metazoa > Arthropoda > Insecta > Diptera > Drosophilidae > Drosophila > Drosophila melanogaster. The sequence goes on along the minus strand of NT_033777.3, from coordinate 17,203,532 downwards.
CAACTTTGGCTCGCTGAACCTGACACCGATATTGAAATCATTCGGCCTTTTTACTTTGCGGGGGAGGCACGGCAAGAAGACAAATCTTGGCCGAATTTAAATTTTATGCGGAAGTGGTTCAATGGAAAGAAACCAAAACCAATAAGAAATATATATGCTAAGGCAGAAAGCTTTCACCGTAGAGCGCCCGGAATTAATTTCACCCAGATAAATTTAAGCATTTTTTTATCTTTATGTGTACGACAAAATTCGACGAGAGGATTTCAATTTCTGTCAAAGAAGGCGAAAATCCCAGCACGTTCATTGCTGATATGGCAAATGATTTTGCTGGCTGGCATACTTCTAAGCCGGGAAAATCCTGTCAATTGAAACATTTTCTTTCGCTGACGAACGGAAGTGAGAAATTCAACGGGATTGCATTCAATGAGCAACTCTCAACCGATAAATATAAAACCGCCAACACTCTGGCTTAATTAAAGGTCCATGAATCACTTGTTGCTCTGCCAGATTCGCCGCTGACAAACAGTAAACAAATATTTTCCGGCATAAATCAACCAAAATGAGCGAACAAAACAAAAAACGCGCAAAGTGAGTAACGAACAAAAACGGGGAAAAAAACATAAAAAAAATAAAAAACAGCTGAGGGCCCTCCTCGCCAGTTGGCCAATCGCAGAAGACAGGGCCAAAAAAGCCCGCTTGACCAACAACAAGAAGCCGCGTACTTTGGGCCGCGTTTTTTTGGTAGAAAATTCTGGTTTCTGTAAGTCGAAAAGGGAGGGAGATAGAGCCCGGCTGGCAAAAGGCAAAAATTCGCAAAGACAAAAAGCGGCAGCGAAGTCGGCGTCTTGAGAATCTGCCGCTTAACCCATTGATGCCGGTTGTAACACTGTAAGGTATTATTGTAATTAGGCTAACTGATCTGATCTGAAATTTAAACATAAGAATTTAATATTATAAAAAAAAATTGGCAAAACATAATAGAACGGTATATGAAATGATTCTGATCTTACCAAAACTGAACGAGTTTTAAAAGAAACCTACTAGACTTTAGTAAGATAATTATTATATGCTATTAAAACTAAAGGTTTCTTTAATGCATTCTTTTAAATATCAAAATATTTACTAAGGATTGTCGATTCAATTAAGTTAGAATCTGACTGTAATGGGTTAAAATGAAGCGAACCGCTTACAATTTATGCCGCAAACGCGAGCAGCGACGTCGACGTCGGAGCTCGGCTTTCATTACAGCAAAAAGATCGCGAATTCTGCCGAGCCCAGAATCTGGCAGCGCAGTCGCCAACGGCAGTGGAAGCTCATGATGAAGTTCATTAGCGACGGCGGCAGAAGAAATTCAGAACGAGGGTATAAAAGAACCCGGCTCCACTGACCATTGTAGCAAAAACTCTCACGATTCGGTTACGCGTGCGCCGACTCAAGCAGCGCCCCCTGAAAATCTATATCCTGGCGGCAGGATTAAGACAAATGTGAAAAAGTGTCACACGAAAGTTGAAGTGCAAACAAGAAAGTGCTAAACGACGCGAGAATCAAACTCACAAATAAGGACCTCACTCAAACTCCTTAAAGAAAGTGGTGAGTGCTGAAAAAAAAAAGCAGAGGTGCATAAACTGATACCTGACAATCCATAAAATACAACACGTAACAAACATTTTTTTGCCTTAACTGCTAATAAACTTGATTCAAACCAGATCCATGAATCAAAAATTGGCAAAGTTATGGTCAATAAAGTATAAAAATATGCATAAATATAATCAATTATTAAAATAAAATATAAAACCATAAATTGAAATTATTTTGCCATTGTTCAATGAGTTCAAGGGCCGGCTATTTAATATCATTTGCTTGCCCACTCAAAAACCGAAAACAAACCAGACAAATGATTGTTCTGTGAACTGCGAATGGGAACCTCTTTTTCGGTTGGCATTAATCTATTTTTATGTGCTCCCAAAACCTTTATCAAACTAAATGACCAGCCAGCTCCAAAAAAAAGGGACGGATGCAAAACCTCAGAAAATAGCAAACACTCAGGGGCTGAGGGCTTTTTAGGGCAAACTTTTAGCTCACGCATTCAATTCTGAAGGTCGCCAGCCATTTCACCGTGCAGTCAGTCGCCTTAAATGTAACAATGTAAAGTTTAATTGACACCATTGTTCCGGGCAACACTTTTTGCTCCATTTAACACAGCCCATAGATTGCGCCGAACGCGCTGACAGCTGAAACAGAAAAAAATCGAGAAGCAAGCCTGCTAAAAAATGTGGAAAAGATAACGAGCTTAGGGGAGTCGGGGGATCGGGGAATCCATACTCCTCCCGTCTTAGCCATGTCACTGGGCAAGTCCATCAGTCACTCGGACCCAGTGCGACACTTGTCAGTACACTGCAAACAAAAGCGCAAGCGTTCTTAGAGCCAAATGAGAGACTTTAATGTAACATAATAAGTCTAAGAACTCTTAGAACAATATACGCGGATTTTTCAAGTAGAGCCGAAGGACAAGTTAGGTCACATTTAAATTAGGCTAAAAGATATCCTTGTGAACTTTTTTTCTCGTGCATGCAAGGAATAGAAACAGTGGCGACCATCGCTGACCAGTCATCAATTCCAGTCACGTTGTTCAAATTATTATTATGCGCAAAATCGCAAAAGGATCTCTCACCCCAGTTACACTTGTAGTAGCCACTGCCTTTGGCCTGCCACTCGAGCAGACAATCAAGAAATTTAAATTTGATTCGTTGCGCAAACTGGCCAACATCAACAACAACAGCAAAAGCTGGCAAAGCGCACTCAAGTGTCAAATGTAAGGAGAGATAAGGCAAAAAGGAGGAGGCTCACACACTAGCACTACACTTCAATCGAAGGACGTTTTCCTTCTGCATTTCAACTTGACTTCTGGTCCGTGTTCGTGTCCGTGCCTTCCCGCCCACCTTCCGTTTCCCTTTCCATTTGCATTCCCTCTTCCCACCGCCTTAAATGCTCACTTTGTCAATTTGCTTGGCATTCCGCTTTAGTTTTGCAGCGATTCTCATAAATTAAATTGTTTGTCCCAGGACAACACTGACAGCGCCGAACGTTGACAACTCTTTTCCGCGGCGATTTATGTGTGGGCGTGGCCGAAACCCGACAATCCAATGCATCAAAGTCCGGGCAAAATAGATAAAACGCTCGCCGACAATGATCAATGCAATTATTGCTGGGACACTATTTCCCAGCAACAAATCAATGGTATATATTTAAAAACCTTCTATGAGGAATGAAATCTAAGGAATTTTAAATATTTTACTGATATTGTATGATGGATGTGATTGTTTATTCAAGGATTCTTAAGATAATCAAACGTTAGCAATCAATTCTTAGAACTTTCATCACAAAACATTATGTACTTATATTTCATAATTCAAAATATTTTTATCAGTTCATACCACAATGAGAGCCATGTGACCCTTGAACAAATATCCCATCACTTTCTACAGCTTTCGGTTCTTTTAAGTTTGGTTCGGATTCAAGAATCTGCATAGATAATATCACTGTGACAAGCTCCAAAAATGCTGTGAAAATTTGTTAATTTAAATTCCATACATTAGCCGGCGACAAATATACATATTAATAATATTTGCACAAGCTAAGAAGCGAGAAGTCCGAAAAAGAGCGCAAGAAAAGTGAAATGATATCGTTCGCCGGTCATTATGCATTCCGATGGCTATCTGGCCAGTTCACTTGCTCGGAAATTATGCTAATTTTATGTGTCAATTATCTGCCAATAAGAACGATGGGGGCTGAGATACTTTTGGGTTACTCGGCCAAATGGGGACGAGCCCTGAAGTGGCCGCTGCTCATGTGTAAACATGATTTGTGCCAGTCAAGTGGTCAGGTTCTCTTATTTTTCTGGGTCCCTTGCCCAAGGAATTTGCATATTTCGTTTGCTTTATGCAAATGAATTGGAATCTCCTCGACGAAGTTGAAAACTAGCCCGTTACAATAGAAGCGAGCCAATTAAGTAAGGCCGTAAATGCATTGTTTGGCTTTTTATGTCATTGGCCTAGTATCGAAAATTGTGATATCATAGCTGGTGCTATAATTATCCCAAACTTGTATAATCAATCGGAATGAAATATTTGCGCAAAGTGTCAAATTTCGCACATTCTTCAATTGCCTAGCTTGAAAAACTTTCTCCGCCCCAAGGCAAAAACATAATTTCACCGACTCATGATGCAATTTCAATTAGAATCAACCCAAGCGTACGAAAAGGCAAACAATCAAACAAACAAACACTAAAACGAAAAAATAACAAGCAACCAAAGAAGCAAGCAAACAAAGTTGGCCAACACAATCGCAGAAAAGAAGACAAATAAGCAAAACGCTCGAATTAAGCAACAATTCGACTTCAACTTGAACTCTAAAAGGCACGCGATTCACTCAATGATATAATCGATTAGATGAAGCCATTATCATCAAGCACACACGCCAACAGGTGCGCACTGAGAAAAAAGTTATACTCTTTAAAATGAGCTAATGTCAATAAAAAGCCGCAGCTATGACAGGGTGCTTAGTTTATGATCATCGGTACAAAAAAATGTAATTATTAAAAATTACTTTTGTGTTACATTATTCAATAAATTGTATGCCCAGTGCACACTGTAACTTAGTTACATTGAATATCAAATATTTCAGCATTGAAACTATTGATAGCAACTTGATATGCTTAAAGCCTAAATGATCCTTATACATGCAATGAAATATAAATTTAATTTTCAATCTATTCCACTGTATACAAATGTATCTTCAAGCCCAGTTGTAACTGTGTTAGCGCACCTTGTTTATGGGCGAAAGTCGTTTGATCGCCCGGCTCAGATAGAATGAAACTTCTGCAGAATCCAAGTGATTCGCAGGCCATTCTTCACCCATGAATCAGCATTTCCAGCAGACCAGCAGAAATCAAAGTAAGAGACAATCGGTATAAAAACTGTTACACTTAAATCAGCTTTTGTGGCCTGAAGTGCTTCGAGTGCTATGCAGACAAGCCACTCTGTTTGGCTATTTGCGTAGCAACAGCTTTGGGGCCCAGGAACTTATGCAACCAGAGTCGAGCAAATCTGCCAGCCAAATTACCATAAAATTTACATAAAAGCTTCCGTGTAAAATTTATTTAAAACAAATAAAAAGTAACATCGGCAAAAAGGTAAACAAAATGCACAAAATCCTGTGGACACTACATCTTTGGCTAGGCGGAAGCCCACAGAGGTTGTCTTGTTGGCCAGGCCATAAACATAAACATAAACATAAACTGCCGGGCTGTCCAGCAGTAGCAGACAACAATTGGCAACAGGTGTAGGCCAGGCCAAGACAAACCTTCGCCCAGGTCTTGCCCATGTTCTTGAGCCCTTATCTAATACATTCAAGCTGGGCTAAACTTTTAGACAACCAAAGAAGAGTATAATTTTCCACGAAATTTACAACGGCCTTTAGTTTTCCAGTTCTACATTCGTTTATAAGATATAAATATGTGTTTTATATAGAATACATATTTTGGGATCACAAATATAGAGTCTCCACTGTAGCAGAAGCGATGTGAAAGCACAAAGTCTCCAGCTGGAAGGAAGGGACAAGTGTGAAGCCGAGACCGGGACACGTGGTCCTCTATTTGAAACAGGTCTTAACTTGGCTTTGACAATTTGGGTTGCCCCCCGGAGAAGTCGGAAACGGTTCTGGGACGCCGTTGCCCGATTGTGTTATAGCATCACCAACGGATCCCATCCTATACCAAACCAACCCAAGACCATGCTATCCTGTTTGTCCGAAAGTCCGAGGGTTGTTGCTCAAGCCGTTGGCTTTTGTCTGTCAATTTTTGTGTTATTGTGGTACGCTTGTGAGATGAGGTTACTACGTGCAGGGTCCCCTTTTCCAATGCCTCTCAAGGCCTGTCATTGTGCAAATTTACAGTTTTCCGCTAGTAGAGTGGCTCCGTTTGGGGAAATCTACGAGATTGTGTGGCATCAAATGCGACACTAAAAAGACAAACACGTTTTGTATTGAGCCGAGAAATTCCCCTGGTAGCCGGACTCAAAATTAGCCGAATGAAAAGGTTGAAAGGTGGCCAGTGGCTAGAGAATGGTGGCTTCCTAGGCTTCCTGTGCTCCCTATCTGCAATTGGGCAGGAGCCAACTGTTGGCCATGTGAGGCCGAAATATAGCGAGGAGGAAATTAAGTAATTATGCACTTGACTGGCCGTTTTTACAACTGCCCAGGAGCCAATGTGCCGGCATGCCAGGCACTCCATTTGGGCCAGCCCTTTGCACTGACCAAAATTGGGTTGTCTTACCTAAGAATATAACTACGCAACTAACCTATATGTTAGATTTTATTAGTTAGCTTGCTTAGATTGTTCTCTGCTTTTATTGGGAAATTTTAGTTCTGTTCATTACTTTTCTTGCAAATTATCTAATCGTATACACTTGCCAGTTGAGTTTAATGTTTCATTATGAAGCCATTATTTTTAGCAGTGTAAAAAGCCTTCTCGCACATATTTTCACCAGTCCCAGATGCAGTTGTAGTGGCTATCTAAGTCCCATTTCCAGTCCCTGGCCTTATGCAGATACCAATACCAATTTCAGTGGGTTCCACCGAAAATGGACTGGCTCCATGTCCAAACACACACGAACTGCAGGCTGCTGCCATTGACGGAGCCAATATTGGCCCATTGGCATCATGTTCGATTTTGCAGACACAGCGACGTTTTGTCTTTAACTAAATTATAGCCAATGCCCATGGACACATGGATCGGAAGTGCAGGCACGGAAGAGGAAGCGGAAGTCGAGGACAAAAAGCCCAAAATGGCTTCTCCTTGGGCAACAGCTTTGGCTTTGGCTTTAGCTTTAGCAATAGCTCCAGCTCCAGCTCCAGTTTCATCTGGCTGAAATGTGCCAAAAACTGTCGGTGAACGAGTCCGGTGGTAGTCGGTGGTAGCCGATGGAAGCCGGTGGAAGCCTGCAACTGACGTGATATCACCCAACCTCAAGTTTTTGAGCCGGACCCGGGAATTTGGCCCCGCCCGGCAGTCAATAGTCAACTAAACTGCATCAAAACTGCCAGCCAAGTCAGTTGGCTCTCCCAGGGTCCGTCCGCCTGTTTCCCATCCGTAGCCATCTCCCTGTCTCTGGAGCGATATCGATATAAGGCATTACCTGCTAAACTGTTTGGCAGCATCGCACAGGTTGCGAATCGGCATCGGCATCGGAATCGGGCAGATCCAGGTGGAATCCGGCGGCGGAGAGTTGGAGGCGGCATGTCAAACAGTTTTGCAATTGTTTCGAAATTGTCTCTCGTGCAAATGCAATTTTCTTCAATTTCATTTGGGCGGAGGCGGTGGAGAAGTTGGTGCCATTGCCAGTTGGCAGTTGGCCTGGGTCAGGACTTGGACTCATCCGCACGGATACACCGCTGGTAAAAAAGGCCAAGTAAATTACGCAAGAACATTTTACTTCAAGGATGATTCCGTAAGATAAATTATGTGCAATCAGTTCGATTAAGCATCTAAAAGTTTGAAACGACTTAGTTCTTAGCTCTCACAGGTTAATTACAATTTTAATATCAAGTTGTCGCACTAATTTTTATTATCTTCAAGAAAGATAATTGCCTAATAGTTTTTTTGGTCTGTGTAAAAAAGCTGAAGCAGAGTTTAATCTATTACATAAAACAAATTGCAGATTTGCTCATGTTTTCCCTCAGCATGACATTTAAGTTACTCGATTCTTCCATTTGTTTGTTTGTTACTTTTTGCACTGGCTTACAAAGGGGGCGGTTTGGCTGGGGGTGGGCGTGGCACAGGTGGTAATGGAGACTTTGGCAGTCGGCCGATAAGCTTGATTTCTGTTCTGTCACAGCCCCATTCGGATTTATGTCCACCGACATGAGTGACCAAACAAATGGATCGTTTGGGATCTAGAAAAACATACAGATTAAGGAGACTTTTAATTTCCGGCATGATGTGTAAATAAGGGAGTATGGGCAAGGAAATTGGCTCTCAGAGATATTTAGATGAAGATTTTTTATTACAATTGATTAAGTCATGACACCCTTAAAATCCTTTTTTTTTTGTCCAATTTAATATCTTCCTCATCAAAATGCACTCCATCACCAACGAACAATTACGGGCTCAAAATGCAACAATTTTATTACACAAAGCTTATGGTCAGACTAACAAATATATCAAAGCTAAAAGCCTGGAACATTCGCAAAAATAGCAGAAAAACACAGACGAGGGGAGCGGCGCCACGCCCTCATCCCAAAATCCTGCCATGATGATCCCAGTGAGCTCCCCAATGAACAATGGTCCAATGTTGACATAATAAAACGCACATAACTACTGGGAAACGGGGGGCTGAAAGGACACAAGGGCGCAGATGCCACAAATTCCGATTTTCCACAAACACACACTGTGAAACACCCATATATGGTCAGTAAAAAATGTTATTAAAAAATATATCCCATAAAGAGCGTGGCAAAAAGAGTAGTGAAGGCTGAATGCTAGCTGGCTGGCTGGCTGGCAAAGTTGGAAATCATATAAAAGAGAAATCAATGCAAAACTATGGGATTTAAAAGCGCTTTAAATCGCCCAAGAATATGCAAGGCCATGGGTCATAAAATTGCGGTTTCATTACACAAAAAACCTCAACCATGACATGAAAGGATAGAGAAGAGACGGTATAAAATATGCTATTAAATCTACGTTGGAATGTTGGCAGCCACAAGAAAAATAGATGACACAAAAAATACCCGAAGAATCGGTCTCTTACTGACCACTCGATATATATATATTCCTATAGCCCGAGTAATTCAGAGTTAACGATGTGTAAATACTTAGGGGCTTAAAATGCAAAGACCGATGCCTCGACCGCAATTATGACAATACCATCAGTCTCTGCGAAGTGGATTTTTGGGGTGCAGTCCGAAGCGACCAATTACTTCTGGCCCGATGGCAATGATTTGTCCCCGGCTCCTGAAAACGCTAACGAAATTGCAACCTCTTTTGCTGCACAAATGAGCCACATTGTAGTGGTAAAAGGAAAAGGGGAACCGGCCGAGACAACTCTTAGACCACATGGACACAATTACCGACAACGACAATTACCCGCCGGCAATTTGCTGGCATTAACACCCATCGCACACGCAGGCTATGGCTTTTATAACTTCTTCAGAGCCGGGAAACTGAAAACTGAAAAGCTGAAAAACAGAAAAACAGAACAGAACCGAAGCGAACCGAACCGATGGACCAGAGGAGCAAAGGCTGTACCTGCATAAATTTATTATGACCGCGATGAGATTGCAACGACAGAAGGGCAAATACGACCTTGAGGAGCACCTGGATGGTCTACGTGATGCCCTTAGGGACAGGGCTTCGTTGCATTGTTACATTCCCCTCTTTAAGACCAACTCGGGCTCCATCATCATCATTAAAGCCTGGCCAATAAATTAGCAGCGTCCAAAGCGATTTGCTAAGGCTTTTATTGTCCGGCCAGCATCAGGTGTGGATGGCTAAAATTGAATTAAATGCCGATGCTCAAGGGAACTTAAAGAGAATCGTCATGTAAAGAAAAAATGCTCTAAAGATATTGTATTGAGGTCTCAAGAAATAGGTTCAGTTATAACTGAATGTATCTGAGCTATCTTGGCTGTTCCGGGTAGATACTTGATCTATTAAAATTAGTTTAACAATCATATATTCTTTTCTTTCTGTGCAACTTTTGCTTTTCTTGATACACAACTCAAAAACTCACCCAAGTCAGAGATCAAAGGGACTGCTCCTGAGCCCACAATAAACCAGCAAAAAAATATATATATACATCCTAGGGGCGTTTTTGAGCCTAGGCCATGAGCCACGCCTCTCCATTGCATGCCGCGTGATTTAATGAGTTCCACAGACACTGATTTATGCCTAATGACTGCGGCCTAAATTGTTCCGCCCTTACACAATCTGCCTTAACACCCGCCACCGAAATGGCCCAAATACATGTATGCAAATTAAGCAAGTCAAACAAATGCAAAACTAAATTGCTTGAAATAAAACTTTTTGGCAGATTTAAGCCGCACATCGAGGGGAAATGGGGGCCTCGGCCATCGGGCATCGGACATCGAGCTTGGGGCTTCGGGCTTCTGGCGCTGCAGAAGAATGAGAATCACATCAGAAGTGAGCAAAACAGATTTGTCACAAAACCACAACAGCCAGTAAATCAGCATAAAAGGCAAATGCAAGTCAAAACATTTCAGAAATTATGACCCCGGCCAAGGGCCGCTCAACTAAAGAGGGGAAAAGTGGGGGCCATCGGGTTGTCTGCCGCAAGTCCAAGCCGCAAACTGAATGGGCCAGCGAGGAGCGGGGAGTGGCTGGTTTCCAATGGGCGTGGACTCGGATTCGTATTGGGGTTTGGGCTTGGGTGCTTCTGAGCGGATTGGGGACTGGGCCAATGATAATTGCCAATGCTGTGGCCGAAGAAGCACATTCCCATGCGAATCGCATTCCCGAAATTTAACAACAGTCTCCTGAATCGAAGTCAGGAATCAAATGCATACCCTTTTGGGCATTTAGTATTTCTTATAAAATCGTATTTTTATAAAATCCTGTTAAAATTAAATTTATTATAAGATTATAAGGTTTATTCTGAAGCAATAATTGTTACTTTTATTCTAAAGCTCAACCCTTTGAATGCTCAATCTATCAAAAAAGATAGTACAAAGCTAAAGTCCAGAAATTGTATCCCCTAAGACATGATTAGACCCCTTAACTGAAAATGATAAGACTGATGCTGTCGCAATATCGACTTGCAGATGTGATACCCAAAGAAAGCGTATGAAAGCAGTAAAAAGAAGTCGGAGGAAAACCCTGTGTCCAAAGCTCTGAATCCGAAAGGCACATACTAAAGCCGACGAGTGTCTGTGAAGTAGCTGCAGCAGCAGAAGCAGCAGCTGAATTTCATAAATGCAATAATTGCTGCTCCAGCTGTGTGTGTGTTTGCTGTGCATTAGTGTGCGTCTGTGTCTGGATGCATGCAGAAAAGATGCAAATCAGACGGACAGCTGGACAACGGCAGACGAACGAGCTCACTCTCGTAAGCATAAATAAGTCGTCTGAACCGCCTCCCAAACCACGCCAAAAATCTAACGAGACCGTATTCATTACAACCGAAAGAGCGACCATGCACTCAGAGAAATAAGATGTGCTAGTATCATAGATATTCAATATATAAACATTAATGAATAATAGATAGTCTTGAAATAGTTTTCTGCGATCCTGCTAACTTAGTACTTCAATTTCTGTCTTAGTAAAATGTATTTAACTGATAACTATTTTTTTTTTTTGCCGCATACAATTCTGCTGCCCATCTTGGCCAACTAGAAATGGTTAAAAAGGGTTGGTGAGTGGAGGGAAGGGACAAGGGCATAACAAACAGCTTGTTGTTGGCCGGCTCAGTTGGGCAGACATCGGAGTAGCAGTGGTCCACTGACACTTCCGTTTAGGCTTTGTTTTTTCTTGTTCTCCGCTCTGTTATAACTCATGCTTGCAAAAACAAAGCAATTAAAAGCTTTAACTTAAAGTACAACATCACATTTGTTTTACTCCACAGCAAGAGCACATGAATTTATGCAAATACAGTGGATATTTGCTTAAATCCGCCAACTGACTCTTGTTCGAAAAGTTTGAACACGTTCTTTTGTTTTTTTTTTTTTGCTCTTAGTATTAAAAGCCCACTCATTAATCATATAAATTATTCATACGGAGTATACATAAACTGAAACTATATTTAACAATTGTTGTTCAATTCAGCCTTAAGTGCTAATAGTGCTCACTGTATTTTTGAGCATGCAATTTTCATGCCTTTATTTATTTATGGTTGGCCAGTCTGATGCTTATTAAATAGTTTTGCATTCGAAATTTATTTCGGTCAAAAATCTCCTTTTTGGGGAGCAATAATTTTTGGCTTTTGGCACACGTTTCACACACGCACACACTTTGCAGGCATTTGACTTTTAAAAGTCGAGTGCGTTTCTATTTCAATTTATGGATATAAATATAGCATACATGTTCTGTTCACTGCCATTCTGGACTTTTAATTGAGGCAAATATCATTTAAGAGCATAAAGATGGAATTGGAGTGTGTTTGCCGAATTAGACGGTAAATTCAAACCGACTTGGGATTTAAATGTATTCAAATAATTGAATGGAATATTATGTACACGTACGTTTGTATTCAAGAGCAGCTCGAAATCTAGCCCATTTCTGTGTTGGTATTTCAGGCAATTCTGTGGTAAGGGGGAGGCCATGGAAAATTCTGTGGAAATGACAGGGCGTGTCAAGTCCTGCCAAACAAAACGCACACATGCGTGGGGGTTTCACCCATTTCCCCACTTCATGCTACTTAAACTTCAGCAAAATGTTCTGTCATTTTGACAACATTTCCCGACCGAAAGACAAAAACCCAAGAGGAGTGCGAGGAAAACTATCGTCATGAAGCCAAGTATTAAGCGACGTGAGCGCTGGCGAGCAGAGAAAAAAGCGCCGGGAAAATTGTGAAAACCAAGAAAAACTAACATAACTGCAAAGCGAAAATGTGCTTCAGCAATAATAGATTCCCACACACCAAAAGATGGGGGTTTGTGTTTGTGTTCCACGCAAAGTGCAGATCAAATGCAGTTAACTAGCTTGTTGACATCTTCACACACAATTTGCTGACAAACACAAACAAACAGATTCAAGCTCTTTCACCATTTTTTTTCTTTTCCGGTCGCCTTTGTTTCACTGGCGTTTACTTGAGCCAAGAGTTTGGCCAAGAGTTTGCATCTGAAGTGGTTTCCACTTCATAGTTACCAGATAAAATTCCAACAGAAGAAAAATATCTTTAACAATCAATAATATTGTATATATATTCAAAAATCAACTAACACCATCTACAAGTTATCAACATTTCCAGTGTCTTTCTATTGTAACGCACATTGAGATGTAAAGATTCATCGCTTAATTTTCGTACAAGTTTCAAAAGCTAAACCCATCATAACACCATAACCAAATTAGTTATGTTTTTCTGGATATTCCTTGGTGTACCAACACCATTTGAAACCGCTACGTGTATATATAAATAAATGTGTGAGCGTGCGGTATACGAATTTATTTTTCATATGTTAAGTAAAATGAAGAAAAACAATGTTGTTGGCCAAAAGGATTGCTCCGGTGCCATGCGATTGCTACGTGCGTTTGCAACACATTGCAGCATAAACACCCAGAACTCCCCCACTCATCAGCCACCCTCTGACCCCCCAGAAGCGGTCGTGTCCCCCAATGGGGGCACTCATGCAAAAGTAAACGATTTTTAAATGTAATTCCACAAATGGCCCGGCAGAAACTTTCTGATTCGTCTGGCATTGTCGCAAGCAAGTTGTCAAAATATATTATATAGCCAGATTAAAATTTTATGCCCAGGCAAAGATAAAATTTTTAAAAGCATTTTGATTTGCCCAGCACACACCTGGGGGCTCAAGACATAAATCGTTCCATGGAAAATGCATGCCAGTCCATATCAAAAAATGGCATCACGAAATATTTGTATCCTGTAACCGTTTGACAGTCTGCATTCACGGCTACCTCACATTTCAGTGCAGGCATTCAATCTCATCCCGAGTAGGGATTGCCGAGGATTACGAATCCCAGCTACAGCTGCACCGGAAGTTAGCCAAGTCCAGTTCTTGACCCCCACATAAGTCCAGGAAACTGTTGCTGCATGCCACATGGCAGCCAGACGCACAGACATTCGCATTCGCATAGTTTTGCGGCCTGCATGCCAAAAAGGTGCCCGCTCCCAGGACCTTCGGCAGGAAAAAGAAAGCTTCTCGCATACCCTTGCTATAGTTGGAACGGAAGCACTGAAAAAAAATGACTATTATATCAATATAATAGAATTTTATATAATTAGAACTACCTTTGTATAGTGATGACAAATAACTTTAAAATTTAAAAGTGATTTATGCTAGCAGCTATAATTTGAAAGTATTGCATGTAGTCCCGACTTTTTGTTTCTGTATAGGGAGTGTCATGTAACTGACTTGCCCCAATTGTATTTCCATTGCAAAGTCGTGTGGGTCATTGCGGTTCAAGAGACCAAATAAAATTCCTCTACAACTCACTAAAGGCTCTTGTTTAGTATTCAAAGCTCTGCATTGTGCTGGCCAGCGAATGCAGTGCATTTCCTAGGTCACCTATGTACGAGTACTTTCTTTGGATTTTTCTACGTGAAAATCGCAGTCTTCGATTATGGAACGTTGCATACTTGGTCGAACACATGGCATGCACAAAATTTCAGAAATATGCCGTGCCAGTTCGTGTGTGTGTATCTGGTGTCTTGTGTGAGTGTACATATTCGCATCCGCATCCGTATGCGTATCTGCGAGATTGCCTACTGAAACTCATTTTTTGTTCTCTTCGTCCCAGACGAAAGTCAGTCAATGATACAAACAACAGAAGGGCGAATGGGGAAATGGGGAAACAACAGGAAAAAGTCGTAGCCAAAAGCCAAAGCAATGCAATAAACGTAATTACAATTGAAACGTCCCTGGATGAGAGTTGGTTAAGGGACCCAATAACAACAACATGTTTGTCAACTGGCATACATTGGAATTTATCAATAATTCCCATACAGACGGCTCCGTAGTCCTCTCCTTTGGCAATTACACACACGAATTGGTCCTGGACTCATGCTCCTGTTCCTTTGAGTCCTTCTTTTTTCCAGAACAACCAATACAATGTTCAGTGCACGTGTTCATATCCATTCCGAACATATCCAACTGCCGGGCCGTATTTCATTGAATCGCCTGCAGTTGTGGCACCTAAAGGGACTTTGTGTTCATTTCGATACTCAAATAAATATAATTTATCGACCAAACTTGAAGCTGTTGAATATCGTTTAGTTATATAATACCAAACATGCAATTAAAAAAAGCAATAATTAATACAAATTTAGTTAGCATTTTGCAGTCATCATTCTATATATTTATGCTATCATTCTGTTTGCAATTATGTTTAGAGTATTTACTCACATTGTTATAACATGCACTTGTATGACCAGCATTTGGCTGTAAACTAAACAATTTGTTGCAAATAATGGTCAGCTTTAAGCTGTTATTTTAGTTGTGTTGCAAAAGGACATTTCCTGGGGGCTTAATCAACAATGTGTGTTTTCCCTGACTGAGCAAAAATGAAATCTTAAGCGTTAACAGCCATTTTTATTTTATTCTGTCCTCTTTTATTTTTGTTGATCTCCTAATACTGCATTGATACAGGAAATTCAATTAAAACTGCCAAGAATGCTACCAATTGTTTGGCGGAATGAAGGAGATTGAGATGAAAGGCAATCCCTTGGAATAGCTCTCTCTCTAAAACGAACGACTGAACTGTTTGATTTCCTTAAAGTTTACATAGTTCGTGAACGCTTTATATAGAACTGGCCTTAAATAATGAAATCTCAAAATTGCAAGAGCTTTACAGGAGGTGCTTCAATTCATTGCCTTAAAGACTGAAGCTGACAATTGATGTTGCTGCTGCGATTGCTGAATTTGCCAGCTTTTTGCCTGCAGCATCTGACAAGCAAAGGTGGCCAGCACCGCAAACTCCCGCGGGCAACATGGACAAGTTTTCCCGCGACTCCAGGGGGTCTTACGGGTTGCAAGCGGGGCGATGAGTGGGTTGAACAGGCCTACAATGCTGGCCAAGTGAAAACAAGCGTGAACAGATCCCGCCCACAACAAAAAACAGGATGCAGTGCTGCCCCGTGCATCCTGCGCCTTTGGCGGTTGCCTTACTGCCCGAAACTGCGACTGCCACTCGAATTTTGAATTACGGCCAGGATGGGCTGGCCGCGTGTTTAGATCCACTTCCCGGCTGCCTTTGAAAGTTTTATGCCCTCACCCATCCGCCATTTGCTGGCAACTTTGCAACTGTACATAAATTTAATTTCGTTTTATGAGGAGGCGCAGCTACATCTTTCAGAACTTATAGCACACGCACACTCGAAAGGACACTCGAATTCGCCATAAAATCGACAAGAAAAACGATTCAAAATATAAAATCATTTTGAAAATGTCTAAAAATATATAAATAAATACGAATTACATTCTTGATTGCTCTGTAAACTCCACTCATAAGAATAACATTACTTGTGAATCCAACAACTTCAATTATATTTTATTGATATCACAGTTTGTATGTTGATATATTTTTTATTTATAATAAAGTTCATTAGCTTAAGCACATGTATTTTCCCGATCGATTTTGCTCCGTGTATGCACCACTAATGCAATTTTATTTCTCGCTCTGCCATTTTTCATTGCAGCTAGCCCTTGGCCATTTTGCACAGTTTTCTTTTTGGGCGGCGCTTTTCGGGGGAAACTGTTTCGGTGAGTTAAGTATGAATTATGTTGTTTTAGCGCGGCGCTTCTGAGTTTGAAAACTTATTGAAATATGCGATGGTCGTGGAAGGAGCCAACTTGTGTGTGTCCTTTCGAGCTTAATTGAAAGTTCGGGCCCACTCGAGCGATATATATGTGGCAATATGGAGGTGGAAAAGTTTTGCCTGGCTGTAAATTAGCGACAGCTGTTGTGTTGGCCAAAAAGGTAACTGAATTTCCCAGGGCAGCCGTTCAATTGAATTTCCCGCATTCACATTTCACGCAACCACAAAATGTTTGTCAATCAGCAGAAGGAAGAGCGGTGAGTCTGCGGCTGACATTTGGAAACCCGAAAATCACGCTCACCATCAGTCACATGTAGAAGTTCTATCTTCATCCTGTGAGAACTTTTCACGCACAACAAATTTTGCTAGTGGAAAACAAGTCTGAGGAAAGGAAGTGCAGAGAAAAAATCTAACGAACGCCAGAAATCTTTTGCAGCTGCTCATAAAAATGTCAGAAAATGTCCCCATCCTCGGGAGTTGAAGTTGCAGTTGCTTTTGTGAGCAATTTGTTATTCGATTTTTATATGGCCATGCAAAACTTGAACAGTGGAAACTTTGCCCCAGCCAGAAGTGGAAACTGAAATAGAAATAGAAGTCGAGGAAGAAGATGTGGTGGCAGTGACTTGGCTGGCACCACGGAAATGGCTTGAAATTGTCAGCTGCGCAATGATGCACATTAAGTGTCAAGTGCCAAAAGTTGTTGACAACAACACGAGTGAGGAATAGAGCTATCCGCCATCGACATCCATCGTGTCATTCCCCCCAGATGCACTCCTAATATTTATTTATTATTTATTCTCTCCGCCACTTTGCTCATTCAATTTTATTTGGGATTCCCAAACGTGATGCTTTGTGTAAGCAAATTCCACGAGGCCCAAAACCCCACCCACTTGTGGTTAAAGCTTCGGTACAACAATGATGCAATGAGGGCATGCTGTCGCCAATCTGGATATTTATTTACATTTACAATTCATCTTTTTAGCTGACGGAATTTCACGGCGCTCTACGTGCTCCCCTTTGATATTCGTCAAAATCCAATATGTTTTTATAACTCCTTCGCGGACTGAGTTGCATTCGGATTATATGTTTGGAGTGCAAATAGGAAAACAGTTTGCATTTAAGCTCATACGTTTTCATCGATAATCGAAAATAAAAAAAAAAGTGTCACAGTGAAAATCACTTTTCTTCCGGGCACAAACATGAGTTCTCCCCTTCTTCCAAGCTCATTCAATTGGAAAAGTTGTAAAATCAACAAGTCATTGGCAAACAGCCGCCCAGACGACAGCGTAAAAAACATTGCTGTTAAAATATTTTGCTTATTTGCATACAAAAATACACACAGTGCAGTGAGATACGTATAAAGAATGGGGTTGCATATCTATCTACATTCGGAAAAAATTTTTATGTTTTAAATAAACTCTAAAAGTATATAACTTAAAATAAAAAAGATTCAAACTCCCTTAATAAGCTTTACAAGTAAATGACACAATATATTATAAATGAATACAGCAACACAATATTGGAGTCCCAAAATATCTAAAGAATTAAAGGACATAACATTTTTTTTTATTGCCAATATTTTGCTGCAAATTTTTATAAACCATTTCGCATCATTTGGAGTCGATCCGAATTAGTTGTGCTAATTTCCACCTGGTTAGAAATCTACATACAATTTTGCTCCGTGCCGACAAACCCGTGGGTAAGCAAACAGTTGCTGCCGGGACTGGAAATGGCTCCAGGTGGACGTGGACTGAGTGCCGGAATGCCAGACTGACGGACGGACTGGCAGTCAGTCAGGTGGCTGATGCTGCTCAAGTGCTTGAAAGAGCTCCATGGCTGGCAGCAGTGCAGAAATAACTATATTTAGAACCGGAAACGGAACCAAGCGCATCCATATGTGCTGGTGGAGCTGAAGCTTTTCTGGCAATTGAAACTGCCTGGATTGTATTTGCTATTGAAAAACATAGGAGGACGATTGGAGAGGATCGGAAGTCCGTTTCCGAAAAAAGCATTCCCGGCGAGTGCCAACATCAAATGAGCCGAGAAGAGTCGAGCATATTTCAAAGGGATTTATTTGGCCAACTTCAAGCCAAACACTTTGTTAATTCCATTTTTCTGGCCAGACTCAGCAATTTTGAATGAATGAGGGCTTAGCTTTTGAAATCAATAAGCCAGTTTAAATATCACACATACGCTATTGCACACAGCTTTGTTTTGCTAAATCAAATCATGACAATAATAGTATTACATTGAGTCAAAATATACCCTTTACACATATATTTGTATTCAATTTTAAGATTTTAGATTTACCCAGCAATAAAATAACAATTAAAAACATCATTTTAACATTTCAAAAAATTAAAAATATATATTTTTCCCAATTTATTGCTAAAAATATATATTTTGCAATGTTAAATCATTTTAGAAACAACACTAACATCGTTTTGGTTATTTTAAAAGCCAAACATGAAGGGGGTCTAAATGACAGTTAACTTTTTGTTTTGCAAATGCCAGGCGGCCGGACGGCGAACATTTTTTGCAATTCTTGTGCAAATGATGCCCTACGGAAGAGCTGGACACACGGCTCACGGCGCACATGTACTCGGGGAAAACTGGGAAATCGGGAAAAAGGGGAATATGGGAAAATGGGAGGAGGCTGGATGGCGCGCGTATCCGCAGAATCAATGTTAAGCTTGTAACGTGCAAAAGTTAATGCCCAGCACGGCCAAAAGAGCAGCAAAAACTGACCACACGGGGCGGCCACCAGAAGCGCAACTAAAAAGCCAAAGCGGAAAATGGACCCAAAACAACGAAATGCCGCCAAAGCATATATATGTGCAGAATATATATGCAAAACAAAACCAACCGCGAAAATAATCAACGAGACGTAAAAATGCTGCCATATTTAATAGGAAATTGTGTGTGTACAGAAGGAACAATGCAACTAAAAATTATAAATGCAAAAACGATGCTCAAAACTCCATGAAAACCGAATGAAAATCGAAAAAGTAAACTTCGCATGAATAGATATTGCTCCTACATACATATGTATATATATGAGTGACATAGTCCGGCGAACAAGGGCATCAAAAAGAGCAGCTATCGTGTACAATATTTGGCTACACAACTTGAATTGGCATTGTTTTTGGCCGCCATTGTTGCATTTTTGTTGTCATTTTTAAGCCAATTTCCGTTCAATTTGACGCTTCCGCTGCGCTTTGCCACACTCCATAAATATCAAATTCTTAAACGAAAGAGGTCTTGAAAAATGCAGCAATAATTAAATTTAACAGAGACTGCTCGGATAAGTTTCTTTAAAATAAATAATTTGCTATTTGTCAAAATGTGAAATAAAATAAACAACCGAATGCAATGAAATGCTAAGCAAATCCAATCAAATTGTCTGTTAATTGCAATGACAGTCGGAAAATGGCAATGATAAACATTCTGCCAGGGCAATAAAACACTCGATTGGATTGCTTAATTTTATTGCAAGTAATCGAACTGGGAAAGCTAGTTCCTGCAGATGGAAATTATTTTTCCCTTCTAATTTCTGTTGGCCGATTACGAACACTAAATTTGTCCCAAAGAAAAATAATCAAAGGACTTTAATTTAACTTCATGCAGAGTTAAAAAAAACATATTTTAAACATCTATTGCGCATGCTTTTTTAGTTATTCCAATTCCGCTTAAAATGTTACTGAAAAATAACAAACAGGCCACCAGCCCCGATATAAATGCATGACAGACAAATATAAACATATCAAGTTTATTTTACGCAATTGCACTTTATAAAATCTAACAAAATTCAAACGGAAAACGGAAGAGCTAGAGGGCGGATAGGTATAACATATGAAAAAGCCGACTGCATGAGTAAGCAAAAAGCCACAAAAATAGATTTTATTTTTTGTTTTTGATTGGTAAGGGAGTTAGTGAAATTCACTTGAAGTAAACTGAAAAGTTCACTTTGTTGTAGGATCAAAGGGCTTCAAAATTTTTAACTGAATGCTTTTCCTAATTGAAGTATAGGTTTCCTGCTACTCAGCTTTTTCCGGTTTAATTGAGCAGGTTGAGCACGTGTAGAGAGAAATAAATTTACATTTTTGAACTTTAAATCCTTATAGTTTTGAAGAAAAAGCTTTATTTACAAACGTATGGGGATGGACCCTTTTGCTGAACCAGGCCCTCAATCTCATGGCCAGAAAACAATGTCCTTCGTGCCATCAGATCCATGCACAATGATCCCAAATGCTGTTAGCGGGGGATATGCACTCTTGTTGTCCCAAATATGGGGAGTATTTGTTAATATTTTCACCCGATAGTCGATGACAGTTGCCGGACAATGTCAACAAGGCCGGCGAATTGCATAGGTCGCTGAAAATGGCAATATGTATGGTCCATTCAGCCAGGGGGCTTGGATGGATTGGATGGCTTGGATGGTATGGGGGCTATATGGCACACAGTTGTCACGCTGTTTGCCGGATAACCGTTATTATATCCTACTCCGCCTGGCTGTTTGCACGGTTGCACCGTCCCCGTTCGGACTTCGATCCATTTGACATTATAGCAACGCATCAACGGGCAGAGTTGGCAAACTTTCGCCCTCGCATAGGTCAGCAAATTAATACCCGAACTCCATCCAGAAGCCAAAACGAGGTCGCTGCGTTGCTCATCACCTTTGGTCGGTCATCGCAACTTTTAAATAAGCTCCATTTGGTGCGTTTTAATTAAAAATTGTGCCAGAAACTGCAGTTCGTTGACACTTGAAACAATTTACTTACCAACGTGGGTGAATTTATTCCCCCATTTGGTATTTCTAAGACAATATGTATTTCTAATATCAATAATATTTATTATCTATCTATAAATCATGCAAAAATATTTATGTATTAGATAAATTATGCTCTTTTCTGAGTGCAGAATTTGCACCAAAATTGACCGCTGGCTAAATGTGTGCCAGCGGAGCATTAAAGAAATTTCATTATAGCGCCAGATGGCTGGTGATCCAAACCTATGGCTGCGTGTTTAATGTTTGTACTTCCCACATATACACTCATATGCATATGAAAGCTTTATTATTCCAGTTTCTGCGAAAGTTTCGCTGCCCCATTAAAACCGAAAAGCGAAACATCTGCAGGCCACATAGTTTGAGGGCAAAGAATTTTAATAATTCATAATGAGATGCAGTTCGAAAAGTATTTTATTGGAAAAATCGCATCGCACGGGGTGTTGAAAATGAAAGGCAGCTTTGGATGGCCGAAGGTGGAAAAAGTTTATTCATTTTCGCAGCTAACACATATCGTTGCCTACTTATGCGGGCACGAACAAGACAAATGTGGGGGTGGCATGGCAACAACCCCTGGAACACACACACATGTTGAGCAAATATTATTGCCTTGTATTTCATTTTTATGTTGACTTGTGTCTCAGTTCCCTCCCTCAGCCCAACGAAAAAAGTGTTTATTTAGCGTGTTGCAGCAACACAAATAATTGTCGAACAGCATGTTGCACGCGTGAGTGTGTGTGTGTGTGTCTTCGTGGTTATTTACGATTCTCGTAAGACGCATAGATAAATATTAAGTATACGCAACATTGTCACGTCACAAACTAATGAAACATTGCCCAAGGCCTTGGAATGAAACGCTTCAGAATTTATGCTGATGGAAAACTTTAAACGATAAACCATCGATAAAAACCGAACGCTGTTAGTTTTTCGAAAAATTCAAACGGCAACAGCTGGGCGAACAAGGCAACCCAATGCATATATTGTGCCACCCATATATGTACACTGAACAAAATTTGACCTTTGGGCTTGGGCTTCTTTAATAAAGTATCTATGACTTTATTGTTTTATGACTCCAAGAGCTCCAATGTAGCCATTTTGAGTAAGGGATCAAGGTATAGTTTCGCATTTCATAAACTGTTTCTTTTGTGTAGTTACACATATACATGCATGCCTATCTATGTCTGTATTCCATCCACAAAAAGTTAGCTGCTAAAGGGAAAAAAGGGAACCGCTGTTCACGAAAACTCGCTGATGCTCTGCTGCTCCTGTCTGCCAGTGTCCATGTGCGCGTAAAGTCCATTAACATGAAAGGCAAACAAACAGGCAGCCAGGCCAGCGCACACTTTTGGACACTTCATAAACAAGCGGGCACAAAAAATGGGCCAAAACAAAGCAAGCCCCCGAAAAAGCGATATTCCAACTGCAGTTTACAGGCGAAAAACTTTCCAAGAAGAGTGTACACATTTTGAGCCAGAAATTTGTGGTGAAAAATTCGATTTTTGGCCACAAGCAAAACGTAAACCAAACCAGAATTATATTAATTGAAGCATACCAAAGGGTAGAATGCAGGTAGTGTACGAAAATACCATTCATTGATTTGGTTATTAATTGCGAGCAAACAGTGTCTAATGCAAGCCACTTGATTAAACGGAACATGTAATTTTACGACGAGAACTCATCAGTGTATTTCCTTTATATTTCAGGTGTCGGAAACTGAAGAACTTCCAAGGTTGCGGGCCCAAAAGGTAAGAGATCTGGGGCTAATTGAAGGGGGCAACTAAGGCAACTAGCAAATAGCTGGAATTCGGACAATTATTGTTTCCAGCATTGGTTAGGTCACGCCCTTAAGCCAATCAACTAAGTCAACAATACGCATACGCCATGTATGCCCAACATACACACGCAGGCTGACCCGACACGAAAATTCAAGGCTTAAAATCTAACCAAATAAAGGGATTGTGATTGTAAGGGGCAGCAGACTGACAATTATTATGGGAAATGTTTTTTGGCTCTGGGAACGTTTCATTGAATACAATGGCATTAACAACAATAACAAAGATGCGCACACAATCGAGCAAATATTTAGTGAAGGGAAATAATTTCTAATAGGTTTTCCTTCCAATTGAAAACGGATATTATGTCTGGATGAGGGTTCGTGTGAGCCTCTGTCTGTGTGTGTGTGTGTGTACCAAAGTGGCTGATTGTGTTTACGCAATGTTTGGTAGAATTACACACAACTCCATGCAAATATTTGCCCTTCCTTTTGGTTTGGGCTACAACTTTTTAATTAAATATATGTATATATACCCCGCACTACAGCTGCTAATCGATGGCTTGATAATAATAAAGAGTATATTGTTTCTCCATTTAATTTGACACAGTCCTTGGCTCTAAGTCGCTGCCCAGATCCAATGATTAGTTATGCAAAGCACAGACCAGGCAGTAATTTAACCCAAACTAATTTCCAACGGTGCAAAGTGAAGGGAGACCAAGAATTTAACCATCAACTGACGTTAAAGTTTGTCCGGGCGAAATAAAGCTGTTGAGTCGCATAAAAAAAAAACAGGAAAATGATTGTGAGCAAATATTCCGGGCGGCACGAAGTTCCTTCAGCTTCAAGGAACCAAGCTATATGCACACATGTGTGTTTATTTCACACCTGAAGTGTGATGAAAATATGACAACAGAACAGAAGCACATCCCACCTGAAGACAGGTGCCGAGTGAAAATTCTCCTGCTCTCTCGGCATCTTGAACGTGTGACTGTGGGGCATTCGTGCTTGAAGAGTTTTCTCCAGCGCTCAGCAAACAAACATAACTTGAAGCTTTTCTTTTGCACATTGCCATTCAGTTTTTGTGATTGCACTTCGAAAAACATCAACATAGTAAAGGTGTCCAGGACTATGTTGGTTTATTTTAGACAAACTGTTTCTATGCAGAAAATCAAATTTTTCTAAGGAATTCAAAACAAGGAGTAGTAACCAAACATAACTAAATTCAATAAAAACCTTACATCAGTGGCAAAATATTAAAAAAAAAAATATAACTAAACGTTTAAACTTATAATATTCATTAAATAGATATTATCGCACACCCCGGCTGAAATAATTATTTCCCAAGTGCATAGTCCTGGGAGTTTGCCCAACATTTCAGATATCTATATCAGGGTCGTTTGTTGATACCGATATTGTTTTCATTCATCGCCAGCACATTGATTGAAAATGCAAATAGCAAAAATAGTTGGCAAATATGAACAATCAGTTTGGCATTCAGTTCCCTACTGTTTGTCGTTATTCAATAGCAAGCAGCCTTCTAGTCCATTCCCAATAACTGACACTCGAATAATCTTTGCCCCTTCATCGTGATAATCAAGTTAATCGACAGCATTCCCCTGCAGACATCAAAAAATCCGACAAGTCACCAAAGTTTACCCAACCTTCAATCTTCATATTATGTTATTTCCCCCTATTTATAAGCATTAGCTCCATCATCCAATGGGAACTATATACACACGTGCAATAAAGAAAAAATGCTCATTTAATGCTGTATGAGAGCAAATATTTTTATGGCCTTGACAAATCAGTTTTCCTGGTATTTTTTATAATAAGCAGCATGACAAAACGCCAAACTCACCCACACAAAAGTCAATTGATTGGGCAGCTGACGAAATTCCTTAGGGGCAGAGGGCGAAGCTCTATGGCAAAAAATAGAAGCCGTGCAAAATTCATTCAAACATGGCCCAGATTGATTTTGGAAACGAAAAAAAGCACAGCAAGTCGTCGCACTACGTACATACAGTTGAAGTCAAGCTACTAGGATTATATGTACATTCAATTAGAGTAATGCTTATAAATATTATTCGACGGGAGTCTTGAACTTCTTTTAATTTGCGTTTTTAATATCTACTAAAGTGTTCTAAGCTATTTTCAGTATGAGATATTTTAATTGTAATACTACCAATTTGCCACTGGTTGTGTAAGGTCCCGGGATATATTTCAAACACACTCACGGGACGGCAAAGAAAAAAGACCAAATTTCGGTTGCCTTTTGTGAGTTGGTTCTCCTGTTGCGACAGCTACACGGCATTTATAAAAATCATACGCCCTGTTGTACCAGCAGCACACGTCAAAGTGCTGGTAGGACAAAAGGCAAACGGCAATATATTCGTATCGCTTGTCAGCCAACATGTTCGCGAACGATTTCCGCATACGTAATGTCGATTTTGACAAAAACTGTCACCTTCTCGGTGGAATCTGGTGGCTCATAAAAACATTGGCTTCTTGGCTGCTTGGTTCCGGAAGCGTTCGAAGTTCGACGCGCCAAATCAGAATGAATATCCATCATTAACAGGCCTAATCCACTTGCCGTCAATTCGTTGAAGTGTGAAGGATCCGCCCAGTTAAGCAAATCACTTGGCCATTGTCTGGATGGCTTTCACCTTGCCAACTTCTTCGACTTAGTTCTAATAATTAAAGGTGACACGAAGAAACAAAGATCAGTTCATTGACAATGAGTTAAGGAAACCTTGATTGATTTTGATTGATTAAATCGAAATAAATGGATTATGGTTTTAAAAAACCTTTTCATTTTTCTCTGGTATTTAAGTTTGCAACCAAGAGATAATTAATTCATAAGGAATCATAACTAAAGAATTCGATCTTATATAATATCGATATTTAATGGCTGAATTTAAAATTAAATAAAGATAAAAGCTGCAAAAAAATTACATTCAATTTGGCGGAAGCTACGCTACCCGAAAAATACCTGCTCAAAGTTGTAAGTTGTCATTTGGCAGCACTTACACCTACGAACATATAAAACGCACGTCAAATGCGACAGGAAAACTTCAGGACGACAATTGAATGGGCGTGTGTAAGTGTTTAAGTGTGTGGGGCGTGTTCGTGGACAAGTCCTTCAATCGCTGACGGAAAAAACTTTGCCCAATTTAAGAGGGTACAAAAAGAACCGAGTGTGCGAAGAAAAATCAAAGGTGCACCGAGAAATAAAACGAACTTAATTTGATTGCTATGTTTTCTGTACAAGATTTTATTACATTTTTTATTGGCTTTGAAAAATAGTATGTTCCTAGGCTCATTTATACTACTTAAGCACTTCGAGTCGGTGGGTTTTATTTTCAGTGTAAGAACCGAAAGAGATCAGGCATTAGTCAAGCTTTGCCAGATGCCGAGGCCAAGTTGGAGTTTCTATCGCCAATCGTGCCCCTCGTCACTTGGCAACGATTTCGAGCCTCAGACTGTCAATCAGCACTCGTTTTGCATGTTTTTTTTTGTCCTATTTTTGGGTCAAAACAAAAAATCTAGACAAACAGGCCAACTAATTGGTTGAAATGCAGAGCAGATCAGCAAGAGAACATTTTTTTTTTTTTTTTGGACTGCCAAAAAGTTTCACGCTTATTACGCCAAGCAAAACAAAGCTACGGGAAGCTAAAAAAAATGGAGCAATAATGGCGAGAAATTCATGATTCATTAGGAAAGTCAGGCGAGGACAAGTGCGTAACTTTTCAGCCACGTCTATTGGCAGTTGGCTTGGCTAATTTAAATTCTTTTGGCGCCGCCAGAGACGCAACCACCGCGCCTTCGAAGGCGAACTCCTATTGGAAGTAGTCGGGCATGACAGCTCCTTAAGCGCCTGAGTGATTGACATCAAAAAGGTCTACGGCAGAATGAGCAGATAATATAATGAGTATCAGCCCACTGCGAAAAACCTACTAACCTAAAGATTAATTAGGAAAACTCAGAGTATATTCATAAGTGGAGGAATTAATTAATAGGTCTATTAATTATAAAAAAGAAACAATTAATTAAACATTTAACTCAGAGTTAACGTTTAAGTAAATATGTTTGCAAATTCAACTATTTTGTATTTATTTTTTAGTATTATATTTTATTTATTATTTACTATTGATTTAAATATGAAGCTTTGAAGTTCATTCATTAAAATTCGCCAAGTGCACATATGTTGGCTTTTGGGGCATATAATTAAAATTGCTCATCATTAGGAATTTGTAAATTTGCCTAAGCTTGTTGCCAAAAGTTTAAACAGCCAATGCTGAAAGATTGAATGAGAGGGCAGTTTGTCCAAGCGGTTTTTCGTGTTGTCCCTCAAAAGAAAGTTTTCTAAGCCCACTAATGATATACAGAGAAGTAAAGCCGTCCAGAGATGAGGAAAAATGCCCATACTTCCGGAGGAGTTGTTAAGGACAACGCTCTCGGCACTTGTTCAAAGGCAATTTAAAAATAAAATCGCCGCATCAGAACACAAGAAATTCTTCAGAAAAGAGTCTAGAGTTTTCCACCTTTTTTTTCGGCCATCAAATATTGTGTGAAATGAAAGCCCAACTTATCCCAAAACCATCCCATCTGACAAGCGACTTAAGCAACTGGCTAACAAATCTCACTAAATGCGAAGACAAAAGTAAATGAAATTGCACTAAATCTACGGGGAATTTGTCTTTGGAAAATTTCAACCTTTTGGCCCAAAACTCGGTGGGGTTTCCGGGGATCTTTCAAGGATTGCGATGCTGGGCTGGGGCTGCCATCATCAAAAAGGTACGAACAGGCCTAGGCCAAAGTGATAAACCGTTTCCACTGACATTGCATATAAATCTGCGACAAAGTTGCGTCTGTCACGGATAGCTCCAAAATCGTGCCGGATTTGTCACGCCAAATCGCTGGAAACGCTTTGGCCTTGTTTATGCCCAACTTTCCTCCCACTTTTCCCTATTTTAGCTACCGAATTTCCCACAGCAACAACAACATTGCGAGAGAGAGAGATGGTCGTAAATCTTTGAGTAGCTTATCTCCAACAAAACTGTGCGCTTTTTTAATTCGCTGGGAAAATGTATGCAAAACAGGGCCAGGAATATCAAGAAGAAATGAAACCGAAAAATGCACAGAGAAAATGCTAAATGTTTATTTAAAATGAGGCACATGTTCGGAGCGGAGCGGAGAATATTATTTATAGAAAAAAGTCGGGATAACAGCTCTGGAAATTAGGTTAGCAAAGGCAATGTTTCACTTTCCGTTTCCGTTCTTCCTTTGGCCAAAACTTAGATCAACAACTTGTAAGCCGCTTTCCACTCGACACCCGCACCATAAACACCAAAAAAAAAAGAAGGAAAAACAAAAGCCAGAAATCCGCTTCCACATTTCCCAGCCATTTATCATAAAATGCCAACACAATGCCACCGATATGCAGACAAAACCAAATTCGAAGATTATGTCTTCAAGTTGATAAACGAGATGTCACCGAAAGAATTTTGCATTGTAGTATTAACACCTCGCCGAATCGAATAACAAATTGGTTTATTGAAAGGGCCCAAGAACAGCAAACAACATCAAAGTTTTGCATCTAATTTTCCATTGTTTTGACAGGTAATTAGGGTCTATGGTGAACGGAGAAATCAAAAACACGAATAACAATGATAAATCCGCACCAAGATAATTCGATGAATCCATCAGACTTTGATGTGCCAAAAAATAATTGAATGCAAATTTATTTTAATGCATATTTACCCTCGTAATTGCTGCAAATTTACGTTTCATTTAATCGACGTTGTCAGAAGAACCAAATGAACAGCAAGATGAGACAGTCGACTATGGAAATACCCTATAATTTTGAAAAAAGTAGTCAAATTTTAATTCATAAGTTCTAAGCGCTTTCCACAATATAAACGATTTTTTAGAGCAATGATTAACTTTAAGCTCATCATTTGTAAAAGCTGCCAAGTTTACTATCTTCTCATTATAAACAAACTATATGTTGGAGCACTCGATTTATTATTATCAATTAAGCAGATAATCCCACCCATGAAGTTGTCATCTTTATGAGCTCTACCATCCTGTATTCAGCCAAATACAGAATATACCCCTTTTTTCACTGCCAGGCAGTCAAATGGCGACCATGAAAAAGCGGCAAACAGATTATAACTCCCAACTGACATTTGGGGACTTTATTATTTGGCCATTGAAAAATGCGAGACTATCCGCGGACTGGTATTTTTTGCTGTTGGTTTTTGGCGAGGGGTTACGGTCGGGGGTTACGGGCTGGGTACCCAAGTGGATTTTAATTTTTCAAAGTTAAACAGCGTCGGCGACCCTTTTTTCCGCCGCCAAAAGACCTCGCCTGACTGGACACACTGGGAATTGTGGACCGAGCAGGATGTTTGCAGGATTGCCGAGGCCGGAGCTTCATTGTTTACCTTCGCGACTTTGCACTGATTGATCCCTTGGGAGGCTCAGCACGCCTCGATTTCGCTGCGTTCTGCGATGGGTATAATTAATTTCGCTTTTTGATTTGCGATTTGTGACCGGGCCAAAGCATCGAATTGTCACGTAATTATATTTGCGTTAATGATGTTTTCGGCCGCCTCGTCGCGACGGCCAGCGGAAAAGTCAATTAATATTTTTGGTGTGCGAACAACAATTTAGACCGTTATGTGACGCTGGTCGACT
Organism: Drosophila melanogaster; assembly: GCF_000001215.4. Lineage (NCBI taxonomy): Eukaryota > Metazoa > Arthropoda > Insecta > Diptera > Drosophilidae > Drosophila > Drosophila melanogaster. The sequence continues at coordinate 17,173,771 of NT_033777.3, read as the reverse complement.
TTAATTAAAATGCTTTTGGCCGTCGTTTCACTGCATGCTGGGATTTTTAATTTTCATTGAAATCGTGACAGCCGATTTTATTCCCCCGACTTTGTTTGCATACCACTCAGACACACACACATATATTTTTGCGGGCACGCGACTTTAAAAACCCGCAACCAGAATTGTCCGAAATGGCCAGAAAAATGTTTGGCCATTAAATAATTTAAGCATTAATTGGCTGTTAATCTCGCCTTAATTTGATCGGACAAAACTTGTTTTGGCTTCATTCTCATTTGCATTTGCTACTGAAACTGAGTGCGTTTTTTAATGCATATTGAGATTAATTAAAGTTCTGAATTAAAAAAGAAGATAAGTTATAGAAATATGAGAATGCCAAGATAATGGCATTCAATCAATTTTAAAGAAAGTTGTTTATAATTATGATATTATCAGCTCTATATTCAAAATTTTTCGCAGCAAAGTTTTAGAGCTTTTGACCACTTTTCTCCTGCCAGTTAATATCGTACATTATAGTGCAATTCGTGTTGGCTTGAAATGAAAATTCCAAACGGAAAATGTGAACAAGCTAAAATAACATCACACAACTAGTTAATAGACAACATGAGTGCTTTTCAATTTTCAAGTTGTCCGGCACTCGACTGTCATGCTCGATGTCTGACATTATTCTATAGCAAACTTTACATTAAATATATATAAATATATATAGTTATGTATGCTTATAAAAGGGTGCGAAATGCATCGCACTCAAGCGTCGGCTCACGTGCTGCATATTCATGTCCACTTGTCTGGAGTAAAGTTGAGGTATAGATTCTCTACACAGAGAAAAATTACAAATTAACCAGCTGTTAAATGTATTAAAACTATTTAAACGTAACTTTTCTTGTAGCTACCACAAAACGAATATCACTTCTCTCACGTTTGTGAGTTTAAAGTTAATAGTTATAGTACAAAGTTTTAAATATTGAAACAGTTATATATATTAGACTTCCTGCTGGGCGGAGATAGCGTTGCCATCAGTATGAATTACTATTAATGGCGAGCAGTATGAATTAAATTTCATTACATGACGACGTCAATTAAAAGCATGTAAAACTCAATCGGCAATGACGTTTTTTAAATGCAGCCAAGCCATCATCAAGGAGAATCAGATCTCTGGCCCGCGGGGGAAATAATGGGAGGTGGTCGGCGGAGCATTGACGTTGGCTTAATGAGTCGGCAAATGGCTGATAAAAATGCAGAGTGAATATGAAAATCGCTGCCGCTGACACTCGTGACGTCGTGACGCGGCGCAAAGTTCTCGAAACTGACAGGAAACATTGATAAAAGCGCCAACTGACATTGCGTAATGATGGTGCGCCTTAATAGCCGGCTCATTAAACCGGGCGTGCATTAAAAGAGAAAAAAAAAACAACAGGACACAATCAGCGGCAAACAACAAAAAATATGATAATAAATAGGTTCAATATTAAAAATCATACTGCATTTGCGCACAAAAAAAAAATGAATTAACATCCATCATAGGGAGGTTTTTTAATCTAACTTACCGCGCCAGCCATATTTCACATTCGGCGATATTAAAAATCTAATTAAAACTTAAACAGCATTCAGTATTATACACTCGCTGTGCAGAGGCATTTTCGCAGTAAAAATTCGTTTAAGCCAAAAGCCCATTAACAATTATGACTTTCCTTTGCCGCCCAAGTAGTTGAAACTTGAAAAGAGGAAAATGCACTGCCAGTGACGCAGGCACTGCCTTTTCTTTATCCCCTTATGAAAAACCCAACCCCACCCACCCCTTTGGCTTTGTCATAAGTCGTCGACAGTTTTTGTCCGGCTGCCCGACTTTTCCGATTCGCAAACTTATATATTACTATATATATATATTGTATATATAGAGAGAGGGCCAAAGCAGCAACATCGGTGGCAACAACGCTTTGGCTTTGCCTCATTTTCAGTTTTACTTTTTCAAGTTTTAATTCTTTGAATTTTAATGACTTCTCGTAATAAGTTTTCATTTCTCATAATTTCTTGGGTTAATAGAATCTCTGCAGTTTTATGTGTATGGCTGCTGCCACACTCCATGTAGAGCAACTTTAAGTTCTATAACCGTGGGCTTTGTGTGGATTAAGAATTTTCGGAACCATTAAGAATAAACAAAAGCAGAATGCACTTTAAGTACAACTGAAATTGGGAGATACCAGGTATCGTAACTAGCACTGGGTCATCAAAATTGTTTAACCTTTGAAAGATTTTCCATCATTGATCACTAAAAGAGGGTACCTTGCCTTTAAACTCCACACTTTAGAGCCATCAATGGTATATTTTTTGTTTGTCTATTTAAAATACTTACGTTTTGAAAGTAAAATTGATTTTGATAAACAAAAACTCAACCAATTTAGAACCACTGTGTCCAGCTCATTGAAACTTTTTTTGTTTCAAAAACTATAAGAAAATTGCAGAAACTATAATTATGGAGTTGACACAAAGTCAGGCAGCAGTTACAGCGACCAGTGAAAAAAGCAGACGACAATAATGACTCGGACGAGTCAAGAAGCGATGGAGAGATGGGGTCCTGCGGCACAGCGAAACAGGACTATGTGGAGTCCTTGGCAGCCATGAATCGTATCGGAGGGGAAGCACTAGAAATGCATAAAAGTCGGACTGCATAAAGCGCAGCAGGACCGCAGCAGTTGACATTTATGTGGCACTGTCACTGCTGGCTTAAAGTAAACTTGGCCAACTCAAAATGGTCGAAATGGGCGAATGGTTGGTTGGTGGTGTAATGGTTGTGCTAGAAGCGTAGTGTGAGTGGGCACATCTTGGGGGTTCAGTCCTTGAGCAGCGCTAAATACTTGGCTTCTGATTGCAGCGCTCGGCGGTTGTGGCTAATCATAAATTCAAAAGCTGCAAAAGTGCAACAGCAGTAACAATTAACTTATTAAATGGCGGAGACAAAAGACGAGGGAATGTGAGCATGGAAATCGTGGAAATGAAACCGAACGAGGCGTGAAGATGGCTTCCAGGGGGTGCAAAAAGTTGTCGCGAAGTGGAAATGAAAATGGGGACATTTCCTCATGCAATACACCTTCCTGCTCGCACTACAAACGCATAATTTAATTTCCCAGATCTCGGTGGGAATGGCACTTACATTCCTTTAGGGAAAAACCTCCTTCTCCTATTGTTTATGCATAATATATTTTTGATTATTAAAACTATCAAAAGAACTTTGTATTTAAATCTTTTTGTGGAATTATATAACTATGGAAAGAATTTTGAAAATAGCACCTGCTTGCAATTAATTAACAATACGACTTAGTTTATTTCATATATTTTTTCTTCAGTAAGAAAAAGTAATTATAATAAATACATACATAGGCGAACCCAGTTTATGCTTTCCCTTTCGCTTAGCATTTATTATTCATTTTCATTACTCTTAATTATTTTGTTGCCCAGTGTACATAGTCACCTCCTACAACGGACTCTTTCCGATTACTCGAGACATTTGCTAATTAGCGAAATTGATTTGGGTTTTATGGTGCGAAAAATTACGTTGCCTGTGAAGTGCGGGAAATTTAAAACAGGGTGGGGAGAACCGAATCTAATTGAAAGTAAATGTTTTTCGTTAAATTCACCGAGTGCCGTTTAGAAATCAAACTGTTTTGCCCTGGGACGGGGAATTTCAAGCAAATATCTCAACACTTATATCCGTTCTATTCGACACTCTCTTTGCAGCTGTTGTGACATTTTTTTGGCAAAGCAGAAACGCAATGGCGCCAAAGACGCCGCCATTTTCACAGCTCGACAAAATGGCGACAAGGACATCCACATCCACATCCAGTTGGCTCTGCCGCCTGCTGCTATTCGGCTTTTGCATTGGCGCCGCCGCCGCCCGAGGTAAATATCCATAAACATTTATACAAATTCATTCGCAGCTCCATCGCATAAAATGCGCCAGCATAGATAGCTTTTGTGGCTTAAAAAAATACTCATATTTATACATACGTATACTATATAGTCGGTTGCATTCGACAAATGAAAACAGCAACGGCACCTGCGGCCTTATGCTGTACAAAAACTAATTATGTATCTGTCAAAATCGAACGGGCAAACAATGCCTTCCGCTTGTTTCGGCGTGTGCATCGAATACCGCACATAAATATTATTAATTAATCCGATAGTTTCGCTTTAAAAACCGTATAAAATTCAATTAAATTTATTTTCTGTGCATGGGCAAGAAATCATTGAATATGGCAGACTGATTTTTTTAAGAGAAATATTCTAATAAAGTCTTGGTATAATTTAATTTTTTCAATACATATTTGGTAAATTTTTACCGATTTTCTTTGGAAAATTCAACAAATCTTAAGTTACTATGTACTTGATGATATTCTTAAAAAAATTGCTAATCGAATGTAGCACAAATAGTATTACCAACCAAACTTAAATAGTTCAGTAGCAGTATCAGCATCAAATCACACGAAAACGAGATCCCCATTCCACGAAATTAAATTTCCACCTGCTTTTTTTTTCGAAAAACGGAGTCAACAACAAAATCCCCAAATCAACTGAAATGCACAAAGTGGCAGAGTCAAAAAAATCAGGCAACACACACATATATGTACATTTATCAAATATATACATACACACATGTATATTATATTTACCAAAACGGTGTTTCAGTTGACGGTGGAGCAGAATTGCACGTGATACCAGTGGACGGTTTAAAAATCAGAAATTCCGCATATCGAAGAAACGAACGGCTGGCAATCATGCGAATTTTATTGCAATATTGCGACAATTTTTATTAAAATTTTAGAATTTTCAATTTATTTAGCACTTGAAACAGCAGTCGGTGCGCCCGGTCGCCAGAATTCTGCTCTTTGATTTGTTGCAGCTGCGTGAATTTTTGGCCAGCAGATATTGGCCAGTAACGAAACGGACACTGTACGTGATTTGATTTCGCTTTACATGCCGGACTCTTTCCGTTTAGTCAGCACAATATCGCCGCTGGCAAGTCGAAGTATTCTGTAGTTTCTTTTTGGGAATTTGAGGGATTCAATGCAATTTGTTTGGTCATTTAAAGCGAATCGAGAGCAGCGAGTGAGAATCGAATGTGCGGCTAATAGAGTTCCGATTGAATTGGTCATTTCGTTAATATTTTGTAAGAGCGACTCGAATGCTTATCGTCCAGACAGGAAACGGCATTGCATCCTTCACAGCCGATTTTTGATACCGTTAACGATTTTTTAATACTCTTTTATAATATTTAGATGCAACGTTTTTAAAAACATCTACAATCTAAGTTGAAATTTCACCCAAAGCTCTTTGAAATAAGTTTCTTGTTTTTCAAAAGGATCTTAACGTAAGGCAGGACCTTCAAGTTGTTCATTTGCTTCCTTCTCTAGTCGGCGGGTCTGTCAACACGGTGACAAGTTTTGCCTTTGCGGCCACCCCCAGTTCTTGTGCATCCTGTGTCACTGGCCTGCTATCCTGCCATCCTGCTGTCCTGCCGTTCTGCGTCTCCTGTTGACCCAGGCAAATGCTAATTTTATTATGACAAATGCGCCGAGTCAGGTAGAGAGTTTTCTACTTTCAACTTGCTGTTTGGCAATCACAAGTCTAGACAACACCGGCTCCTTCCATCAAGGAGCCGCCTCATTTATTACGAACAACATCTAACAACAATCTGCAAAGTGCTTCGAGTCATTGGTTCGTTAGCTTCGGCTTTATAAACGATGCTCCCGCACTTATCCCATAATCGGAAACAAGCTACCGTCTTACACACAACAGCTTCTAAATCACGCCCCGCGATGGGGTCTCTAATTGAAAATGATCACCGGTGTTCAGCGGATTCGCCCCACAATAACTTCCTAGCTGAGCTCAAACCTAAGTAGACAGTTTGTTAGCCTGTTGAACAACATAAACACACCTCCTTTAGCTAAGCAAGCAAACCTGAAATTTAAACGCAATGAAGATCTTGCAACCAGTTGCGGATATAGGTATCTGAATCTACATATGTATCCGCGCCTGCGTTCTGAAGCTCTTTTTTCTGCCTGCTTCTGCAGCAGATTTCCCCCACTCCGGTTGTCAGCTCTAATCTAAATAAGCGATTTGTCTGTGCATAACTTTGGCCCAAGACCAAGCATCCAGTCACATGCCAAGAAGTAGTAGTAGACAGAAAACAAATATTCAAATATCATACAAATTCTCAAGTTAATTATGATCATATTTTTTGATAAATAGATACTCTCCAATCTCATGGATTAATTCGTATATTATTTGAATACGCCATAAATATTTTTTTTCATTTTTATAAATCTTACTTTTTTTCTCTTACTAACATCTCCCAGTGCACGCACTGTCGTTTGTGCAGCAAGGAGTTAAATAATAATTTGTATAATTTATACTAGCAACTCTTTTCCTGCGCAAGAGGTGGAATTTACAAGGCGATAGCTTCTTATGGCCAACTGATTTATCGTACCGGGCATGGAATTTCTTTTGGCCAAGTAGTAGGGGCATAAATAATTAACACGTGCATAGCTTGAATTGCAATTTGCGACGGGCTGTTGGCATTTTTATAGAAAATTGTTGACTCTTTGATTGTCCAACTTTGAAACCCAAGATGCTGCGATTCTATTCTTTTCGCAGAAGTAGCGAATAAAAGCACTTCCGTAAAGTTCTCAAGTGTGGTGCTTTTGTTCTGCCCGAGAAGTTCACTGTCTGCCTGGGACAGTCGAAAGGTTTAATTGTTTATTCATGACATTGTTTTGCTAGCTAAATGAATGTTAATGACCTATTCGGAAGATATAAATATTTAATTGATGGGAAGTGTTGAGCTACAGCTCTTCAAACTCAATTTAAATTTTAAACTTGGAAGGCTGTATGGCCAAATAGAAAAGAAATATAAAATTGTATGAAAGTCAAGAATATAGCAGTTTTTATATATCTACGTTTGTATTTGTTTTCTGATAAACAATCTTGATTGAACCACCTGAGTGTCACATAAAATTAAGCCAAAGATGCACTAGTTCCTTGTCGCTCTACGCTGGTATGTTTTATTATTATTGACACAAAACTAATGCAATAAAAAAGTTTGGTCCGACATAACCATAAACAGGACAAGAAGAACTCCAATTGCTGCAACAGTGGGCAAGGATTTGGGGTCTCATCAGCGGCAGCTGCTTTGATTGCCGCACTCCAAGTTTTGCCGCTTGCCACAGCTGACTGTGCCAACAAATTCAACTAATTGTCAGCAATTCATTTACAGGACTCTATGTAACTTTGTGCCCCACTCGTTTGTCGTGTATTTCAGTAATTGCTTCAGCACAAGCGTCTTCACTTTCTTGAGCATGCGATATGTACACCTACATCACCTATTTCCCACATCCAATTGTGGCTTGTTCCTTGGTTGACGTTGAAAGGAGTGAAAAGGGCCGAGGACTTTGAAATTTTACACGATGTTCTACTTGTCATTAAATTTTTAAAGCAATATGTTTTCAAAAAAAAAAATATATATATATATATATATATATATTTAAAAAAAAGCCCAATTATTGATACAAATCATTTCACATTTGACAAGTTAGATCCATGTTCTTCTCTCGTTAATTATTAAACTTTTCGATATAAAACGAAGGCTGCGTTAATTAAATCAAGCTAAAATAAAGGAGAAGCTTTTTAATTTGGTTCATTGCCTTCAACCAGAAACGACGAATTGCACACGGAAAGGCATTTCCAAGAAAGGACCACCGACTCCTTTCCTTTAAACAATTTCGCTTTAGCTTTAGCTGTGCTCGTACATGTTGTAATTGTTATTATTCTGCTGGTATTGCAGCAGCTTAATTGAAAATATTGTGTGTGTCTGGCTCTTTTGTTTGGATGTGTTTAGCTATAGCCGGGAGCCTCCTTGTGCGCCACTCAACCACTACCTAAATGAAATTAATTGAGGACCCCGGGGCCAAGCGAACACACTCCCCCAATTGGCAACTAAATTTGCGCCATACATATGTAACTTTTTATACGCCCAATATCCGGGGGCTATTGTTGCAGTATAGCCAAACTATGGGCATGTAAGGGGTGTGGAACGAAAGGGTGACGGCCTACTCTCCGATACACGAATACAATAGCTGAAAAGTTGATCAATTGTTCGTGGTATGGGGTTTTCTTTGGCATATGTGCGGCTCCTTTAAGGCAACTTTGGGAAAAACTTTCGTTTGCTTTAAGCCGAATAAATGTACGCAACTTATTAGCCATTAAAACGAGTTTGTATTACCGAAGGAAAGCATCAGTCAAGACAAACAATTTTCGCACATGTCGGTCAAATAAATATGTAACTTCTCCGTTAAAGCCACGAAATTTGAGGTATCGACACAGAATTTGATGGGAAATTTATTCGTTATGCCGTAGGAAAGAAACACAAAGTATGTGGGTGTGTAAGCGGAGCACGAAGCCGTCCTAATGACATTAGCTTTCACGCAATGTGATTAACTGTCTGAGCAAATTGAGCAGCGAACAAAACATCAGGTTGGCTGGCACACAATTCATTACATGACCAACTCACCGCCAGATCACCGCTATATATATATACGCCTATATATCTTTGGGGCAGGTGGAGGCCACGAACTACCTGCTAACACGCCATAATCCCACGGCAAGGACATAATATAAGTCGGGCAGGAAAACTCCAGTGATAATAATGCAGCGCCAAGGAGGTCAGCAGTGCCAAATGAAGTAACTTGGCCAGGCCAAGTGACTAGTAACTGGCCGAAAGGACTGGATAACCGGACACCCAGTTAATTCCCGGCTAAGACGAGCACGTTCCACTTTCGAGGAAGCCATGGACTGACCTTCACCTTACGGGTTTTGTGGCTCCGCCCACTGCGCCGCCCACTTAGCACTGTAAAAGCCTTTGCTGCTGCTTCCATCATAATTTCAGTTAGCAGTAGTAGCGAAATGGCCAACATTGTCTCTGCGCGTGTGCTTTTATGTGGACCGTTTTCGTAGTAGTTGTGTGCGTGTATCCTTATGCAATTAAATTAAATATTAAACTTAATTACACTGGGAAACTAACACGGCACGGCAGCAGTGCCTGAGAGGGCCCGGAGAGCGCTCCACAAAGGACCTCCTTCGTCCTGTCAAATATGCCCAGCACCAGGCCTCAATAATGCAGCCAGGAATGTAAGAAATAATGAAAGTCAATTGTCAGTCAGGCCATCGCTAGATTTTTGCCTCCACCTTCTTGGATGTCCTGCGTCTTGGGTCCTTTCTTCCTGGCCAGAAAGACGATGCTCTTATCGTTGCTGCACTGGAAGAAAATATTGGCAACATAAACAATACCGCTTGATAATTATTGATATACAAGTCGTCTGGCTAGGAAATAGCTTATAGTTTGAGCCTTGCCATCAATCGATTCATAAGTCTTATATAAGTTATTTAGTGAATCCTATTCATTCAAACTGTTCTTCCAGTGTACCTTAGATGCTTTTGCCTGAAACCGTAATGACAATGTTGCTTTCATTTCGTGTTCCTGTTGCCTGCTAATTGAATTTAATGTAGTTTAATTGAGACGAACGTGATTGTAACTAAAAGCGCTTTATGCTTAATTTACCGGCAGGATGGTAGGTCCTAGGGACCCAGATACCCACCCTCCCATTTGCAACGCCTCCTCGCCATGAGTGCGGGCGCCTCTAAATAGTTCAAATTCAAATTAATTGCTTCTAGTTAAAGGCAATTCCCAGCGAGATGGTTGCGAGATGGGGAGTCGGTTTCGGGTGGTAAAAGGCATTTAAATATTTAACATTTTCCTGCCAGCTGTCGTCAGCTTCTCCGACAAGTTTATCCAGCGCAGCCACATCGCCATGAATAATGCATAGTGGCGATTGTGTCACACGCTGCGTATGAGTAATGACTGGAACTGCTGGCCAAAACGAAAATCCTAGCGAACAATCGATGTCCTCAAGGACGTTGCCAATATTAAAAATTTGCTCGAGCGCAGCGCAGCGCGAAATTCAAATGCATCTGGCGCATCGCATTCGAAATCGGTGCCGAAGTAGAAAAAAACTCAAAGGAGACTCCAAAATGAAGCCCGACAGATGCCAGAATTAGCGAGAAGTTCACTCATTTTTATTTTCTGTTTCATTTTCATCCACTGAAGCTGTCAGAAAGCAGTAGCACAGAATCGGGCCATAGAGCACTGAGAAAAAATTCGATGACATATAAATATATTAAATTGTTGCCCTACGTCGATGTGTGTTTTTGAAACTAATATTATTATTATAATGTTATATAAAACATACACCATTATTTCATTAGCGTTCTCAGCTTCTGTAGCAAAGGCATAGGAGGGAATTTTTTCTCAGTGCCTAAGCTGGAGCAGTAGAAAAAGCTGTCATCTTAGAGAGAGAATGGCTAAAAACTGTCAGGCTGCATAATAAATTGAATTTCCTGTAGCTGGTCATTTGCCACCATGAAATTTGAGCGGAGCAGGCGGAACTGAATGAAATGGGCGTGGCATAAACATGTACTTGAAATGAAAATACGGCTCTTCCACTATATCCCTATTCCGGAATCCTGACCATCCGGACAATCCGGCCAACACGTACGTCCACTCGCTCGTTTCAACACGAAGGCACAGGCGTAAAATGCCACCAGAGGCAAATGAAATTACCGAGTTGCCAGTTACCAGTTGCCGACGATGGGCGAGAGCTCAAAAATCCAAATATCATATTTACAACTTGCAACTACAAAGCCCTCGGGAGTTTTCCAGATGGAGCGAGACAGGACAGGACAGGGATAGCGATAGCGATAGAGCAGATGGAGAAAAACAGACATGGAGTTAAGGATATTAAAGGATGCGACAAGCTTCTAATGTCAGACTGCTAACTGACATTCGAATTACCCCTTTTTATGGCACTCTCTAAGCCAAGTAATGGGATCAAGTCAGTAAAATCATTTAGCCAGATGGTGAGCATTAGAATTCAGATCGAAAAACAGTAAATACATCTGAACTTAAAGAACTCAAGTAGAGATTACATCTTAGCACTAAAAATTATACAAAATATATGAATATACAAAAAGGGATAAAAAGCTGGTTCCTTTTTCAACATTATTTGTTACTCAGATTGATAATTTCGCCCAAATTGTACCTACATTTTCAGCAACTCCCTTTTCACACCTTCAGTTCATATCTAAGTCAGTTAAATTGCAAAACCCTGCGGCAGTGGTATCAAAACAAGGCCGCAGCATGGGGCACTGAATATAATGAGTAAACTTTTAATGACTAATTAAGCACCATTGCGACTCCTTGCAACAAATATACACGACCACAAAACGGCCCAAAGCGACAATGTAACGCTCAAAAGGCCCCAGTTGACATTTTGTGAAAATGCCCCAAAAACAGTCAACTATTAAAAGTAAGGACTACAATTGCTTATTTAGAAGGACATCTATTTATCAAATGAAAATGGAAATTGCAGACATTTCTGCTGCTCAGCGAAGCAAACTTAATCGAGGATGGAACCGCTCACTAAATATTTAATTAGAGTGAAAAATGCGAATCACTATTTGTCATTTTCCACGAAAATTATGCCTACACTGGACAAAAAAAAAGGCAAAAAAAAGACATAGGTAAATGAGCGAATTGCACACAGTTCACAACGTGTACTTATGCATGCTTTTATTACTAAATTTTCGTAAACCGTAACGTGCTTAAATGTTGAAAATTGAAATTTTAATGCAAGAGGGGCATGGAACATGGAAGCGGGAAGGTGGCGGGGGGAGGGTCCTGTTTTCGGGCGGTTTAATGGGTGTTTTCTGGACGATGGGTGCTGGCAATGGCAATGGCATATCCGAAACTATCTGCGGCCATGCTCTGCGGTCAGATTGTGGCTAACCATGTTACGCCTGCTCCCGGTTGGCAGATGCCAGGGAACACTGTACACCGTGTACATATATATATATATATATATGCTTTAATATATACATATAGATTTGGGCGAGGAGTTTCCGGTGTGGAAGGGAGCACGCATAACTTTGCGGTCGCATTGCCGCGCCCCCTTCTTTCGTTTCATTTTGCATAAGTTCTAAAGTACACATCATATATAATTAAAATCGTAAAACGGTCAATTTTCCCTCAACGCTGCAGGACGGCGAATCCTTGGTGGCACACACATCTTCAGCGCTCCATGCCCCAAGCTCCATGCCCCAACCTTCGCCGCCATCTGGGTAATGGGTTTAGCATTTTTGGGCTTTCGTGTACAAATTGAAACTTTATGTTTGTTTGCCAAGGGGGCTGCGGACCAAGAGCCGTGTGCTGTGAGGCGTTCTATTAAATTAGTTTGCTGGATTTTCGGCTGCAGTCGGGCAAAAGGTTACATGTAAAATTTAAGCGCTTTACCAATGTTGCAAATGGGCGTGTAAATACTGGGGGTCATAAGGAATTAAGTGTAACTTAATTATTTAAACACTTCATGGGAAGTGTTTTTGAAGATATAATTACTTCCCCATTATTTTATCTAAAATTTGATTCAATATTTCAGATTTAGTTCATATTGGCCAGTAAATTCTTACCAATCAATTTATATCAAATTAATTTTCTAACAAATTTGTACAACCTTTCCTGTTCACCAACTGACACGGATGTTTCGTCAATCTGACACACTTTTGCTGCAATAAATATTCTCGCCCTTGCTGGCAAACCACATTTGCTATAATTAAATTTTATGGCCATTAAATTTGGCAATTTTCATAAGAAATATATGGCCTCCGACCATTCTGGCCATAAAGCATTGGCCAATGGCTTATACACTCTGATAATCGTGGCTGGCTGGGGGAGGCAGGAAAAAAGAAATCAAATATATTAGGCACTGACTGATGTGAATTTATGCCTAGAAACGCTCTAATTTTAAGCCGCGCATTTACCATGTTCACAGCCCGCTGGCCTTCTTTATTACCACAACACTTTGGAAAAAAGAGCAGGAAAAATCTGTAGAGCTGGATACAAAAAAAAACAGCATGCAGAAGGAAAAACACATACTCACAATTCATTTTGAAAATGAATTTGTTCCGCTGTAACGGCCATAAATGCATTTAAATTTATTGGAAGGCAAAGTCTGCGTATGCCACCACCAAACAACAACAACAACAGCAACAAGAAAACCAGGACAAAAAAAATTGAAAAAGAGGACTCTCGCACATTGAATGACAATAAATTATCAATTTTATTTTGACAGCGCGAAAAATCCCGCAACGAAAAACGAAAGACGAGCGCGGAAAATGTCAAACGAAATTGAGCAAAATATATGTAGATAGCTGTGTCCGACATCCAAGTACTATATACTCATATATGTAATATATATGTAATATATGCAGCCGACAAAATTTGTGACAGGAAGTTTCAGTTCAATGGTTTGTTCCAGCGGGCGATTTCAAATTGCCTGGCCATATATTTAAAAAAAAAAAAGAAGTATGCTAATTTGCAGATTGATACTCTTCGTTTCGAAAACAAATTAGGGAAAGGACCAGAAGTGCATTTTTCACTATTTCATTGAAAGAATATGAAGGTTTATTCAATTTATTGTATCATCGAAGGTGTCAAATCGATTCGTTTAATGTTTCAATTTGCAATCCAATCAAGCTTTTGTAAGTGCACCATAAAATTGATATCTTTATGGTTTGCAATAACAAACATACTATTTTTATATTCTTTGAATTGAATTAGACCATTTTAGAAACTTTTTCCTGTTTTTAAAACATGACAATTTGGTGGCACCATGTTTTAAAATCCCAAATATTAAGGACGTTTCACTTCCTTTTAATTGCAGACATACGATCGCCGATGGACCAGACAGACGTGGCCTTCTATTGCCCTGGAGAGGGTCTGTTTGCGGACGACTACGATTGCCGGATTTATTACCGCTGCGAGCGGCGTTCGGGGCAGTACATCCAACCCTATCTGCTGGCCTGTCCGGAGGACGCGGTCTTTTCCCGCACCCTGCGCATGTGTTTGCCACCAGCGATGTCTGGGCGGGATGAGTGCGTTGACCAGGTGAACGAGGTGGATGGCGACAGCATGGAGAAATGGGAGCAGGACGACTACGGACAGGATGACCATAATGCGATGCTTAACCTGGCCGTCACACCTGCGGCCAATGAGCTGCGAACCTATGCGTCGACCCACCGTCTGCCCACAAATTACGGTCTGGCTGGTCTCAACGGTGTCTCTGTCATATCCTTCTCCAGCTCCTCATCCCTGCGAGCTGTTGGATCAGCGGAGGAGGATGGCATAATATGCCGGGATGATGGCTTCATGACCGATCCCAGCGACTGCACCGTGTTTTATCGCTGCATCTCGAACGGCCGAGGCTATAACAAAATCGGCTTCCGGTGCTCAGATGGCACGGCGTGGGACGAGTCCCTTCAGTCCTGTAACCATATGTTTGACGTACGTGCCAACGGAGGATGCCGCAATCAAGCTGTTCCACAGAACGACGGTTATTACGCCGGCCAAACGTCAACACAGTCCTCGCAGACCAGTTACCAGAACTCAACCACAAGCAGTCAACAGAGCTCGTCCACCAGTTCCTCCAACTCCTCTCAAAGTTCCAGTTCAACATCCAGTTCTACATCCAACTCCAGCTCAAGTCAGGAGTCCTCTACATCCAGCAGCAGTAATCAGTCGAGCTCCACGTCTAGCAACCATCAGGAGTCCAGCTCGGAATCCAGCAACAACCAGGAGTCCAATTCGGGATCTAGCAGTAATCAGGAATCTAGCACGAGTTCTAGCAGCAATCAAGGCTCAAGCTCTCAAAATGCTGGCAGCAGCAACCAAAACCAAAGCTCTGGCAGCAATCAAAGTTCGGGAAGTAGCCAATCTTCAAACAGTAACCAGAACTCCAGCAACAATCAGAACCAAAGCTCTCAAAATTCTGGTAGCAACCAAAGCTCTAGCAGCAGTCAAAACTCGGGCAGCAACCAATCCTCTGGCAGCAACCAATCCTCTGGCAACAATCAAAGCTCCAGCAGCAATCAGAGCTCTGGAAGTAATCAATCCTCCAACAACAATCAATCCTCCAGCTCAAACAGCAATCAGACTTCTTCAAGCAGCCAAAACAACAGTGGATCTAATAAACCCGTGCCCACCGAGTGCGAGGATGAAAATACTTATATTCCGGATAAAGAGGACTGTGCTAAGTTCTACAGATGCCGCCAAGATAAAGACGGAAAATTAGAGCAAGTGCCTTTCACCTGTGGTCCCGGTACCGTTTGGAACCAAGTGGACAAGGTCTGCGATCTGCCCACTGAGGATCAAAAGAAGAAGTGCAACATTCAATCGGGTTCCTCGAGTGGTAGTAACAACTCTGGACAGCAATCTAGTGGTAGCTCCTCGAACAACCAGGGCTCTTCCAACAATCAATCCTCAAGCAACCAGAGCTCATCTAACAATCAAGGATCGTCTAACAATCAAGGATCGTCTAGCAATCAAGGATCGTCCAGCAATCAAGGATCGTCTAGCAATCAAGGCTCATCTAGCAATCAAGGCTCATCAAGCAATCAATCTTCCAGCAATCAGAGCTCATCCAGCAATCAAGGATCGTCTAGCAATCAAGGATCTTCTAGCAATCAAGGCTCATCCAGCAATCAGAGCTCATCCAGCAATCAAGGATCGTCTAGCAATCAAGGCTCATCCAGCAATCAAAGCTCATCCAGCAATCAAGGATCGTCTAGCAATCAAGGCTCGTCCAGCAATCAAGGCTCATCCAGCAATCAAGGATCTTCCAGCAATCAAGGCTCATCCAGTAATCAAGGATCCTCAAGCAATCAGTCCTCCAATCAAGGCTCGACTTCATCTTCTAGCAACCAAAGCTCCTCAAGCTCAAATAATAACTCCACGAGCACTCAAACAAAGCCATCTAATCCCGATGGTGAATGCCAAGATACGGAAACATATTTGGCTGATAAGAAGGACTGTGCCCGATTCTATCGATGCGTAGAGAATGGTAGCGGTGGCTTCAATAAAGTTCCTTTCGATTGCTCCCCTGGAACGGTTTGGGATCCAGATACGAAGGGATGTAACCATCCAACAGATGTGCAAAAGGAGCAATGCAAGGCTATGGCCAATGGAAGTGGATCATCATCCAGCCAAGGCTCCTCTTCCAACCAGGGATCATCCTCAAGCCAGGGATCTTCTTCCAATCAGGGATCATCCTCCAACCAGGGCTCTTCTTCTAACCAGGGATCATCTTCAAATCAGGGTTCCTCTTCTAACCAGGGATCATCTTCAAATCAGGGTTCCTCTTCTAACCAGGGATCGTCCTCCAACCAAGGATCGTCATCTAACCAGGGATCATCTTCCAGCCAGGGTTCTTCATCCAACCAGGGATCATCTTCCAATCAGGGTTCCTCTTCCAACCAAGGATCATCTTCCAATCAGGGATCGTCATCTAACCAAGGATCATCATCTAGCCAGGGATCTTCCTCCAACGAAGGATCATCTTCCAATCAGGGATCATCTTCGAGCCAAGGATCATCCTCTAACCAGGGTTCATCTTCGAACCAAGGATCGTCCTCTAATCAGGGTTCCTCTTCTAACCAGGGATCATCATCGAATCAAGGATCTTCCTCAAATCAGGGATCATCTTCAAATCAAAGTTCTTCGTCTAACCAATCGTCCTCGAATCAATCCTCCTCCAATCAATCGTCATCATCTAACCAGACATCATCATCCACTACACAAAAGCCTTTCAAACCTGCAGAGAAATGTGAAAGTGAGGAAACTTTCTTGGCTGACAACGAAAACTGCTCGAAGTTTTATCGATGCGTGGATAATGGTAAGGGTGGTTTTACAAAAGTATCATTCACCTGCCCTCCAAACACGCTATGGGATCCTGAGGCCAACAGCTGTAACCATCCTGATCAGATCCAGACCAAGCCGCTCAAATGCAAAAAGGTGGTTAGCCAAGGCGGAAGCTCCTCTAACAGCACCAGCAACTCCTCGAGTAGCTCAAACAACAGTGGTTCCTCGTCGAACAGTGGATCATCTTCCAGTTCATCATCCTCCAACAGTGGCTCCTCCTCCAATACAGGTTCATCGTCAAACAGTGGCGCTTCTTCCAGCGGTGGCTCATCGAATCAAGGCTCATCCTCCAATAGTGGCTCCTCTTCCGGCTCGAACTCTTCTGGAAATCAATCGACATCTTCGTCAACATCGTCTTCATCATCATCAAGCAATAATAATAATCAAGGTTCCTCCTCATCGTCCTCCTCCAGCAGCAGCTCGACTTCGTCAAAACCAAATCCATCTGAAACCTGCAAAGTTAATGGACAATTTATTGGCGATCGATCGGATTGTGCCAAATTCTATCGCTGCGTCGATAATGACAGAGGTGGCTTCAATATGGTACCCTTTAGCTGCGGTCCTGGCACTGTTTGGGATGCCCAGATGCAGGCCTGTAATCATGCGTGGGCAGTAAAGGAATGCGGTGGTATTGCTCCACCTACAACTTCTACTCCGACGACCTCCAGGCCAACAACGGCAAGCACTTCTAGACCTTCTGACCAAACTTCAACGTCGAGACCCACAGGTCCGCCCACTACCGCACGTCCAGTGACTGCCAGACCAACCACTTCTTCTCCAACAACAGCTTCATCATCCCAAACCACATCTCCTGTTACTCAGGCACCCAATACGGATGGCAAATGTCGATCGGAGGGCTTTATGGCTGATCCCAACAACTGCTCCAAATTCTACCGCTGTGTAAGGAACAACAAAGGCGGCTTCACCTCAATTCCATTCCAATGTGGAGCTGGTACCGTATGGGATCAGGATCTGCAGACCTGCAACCACAATTTCAACAATTGCAGTACGGGCACTGAAAGTACCACTCCAAAACCGCCTTGTGAGCCAGCAACAAATGGAACAACGGCCACGTCTACGTCCTCGACCACCACACCTCCACCCACCACCACTGATTTACCACCCACTTCAACAACAGGATTGCCGCCTACTACAACAACCGAGTTACCTCCAACTACAACCACAGACTTACCTCCTACAACAACTACTAGGTTGCCTCCCACTACAACTACTAGCTTGCCTCCGACTACAACAACTGGACTGCCACCCACCACGACCACAGGAGCTCAACCCACTACAACAACATTGAGTTCGGAAACTGAAACATCAACGGTAACCACAAGTCCGGAAAGCACCACGCAACCACCGTCTACAACCACTATGAAACCCCTACCAGCTGGAACGGAATGCACAGGAGAGGGATACATGGCCGATCCCGAAGATTGCAGGAAATACTACCGATGCATCAATGCTGGAGCTTCCTACAGAAAGTACAACTTTACGTGTCCCAAGGGCACGGGATGGAATGAAGAAGTTCAGACCTGTGACTACGTGGAGAATATACCAAGGTGCTCGAAGTTACCCGCTGAACCAATCACTACGACACCAAGTGAAGAGTCCAAGGATCCCGGAAGCACCACTCCGCAGTCAACGGATGAGCCCACCACAGTGACAAAACCCATTACAAAACCCACCGAAGAACCTTCAACAGAAAAACCTCAAAAGCCGACCACTCAATATCCGGAGAAGCCAACCACCACAGAGGAACCAGAAAAGCCGCAGAAGCCGACTACAACCGAGTATCCTCAGAAGCCAACCACCACGGAGGAGCCTACCCCTGAGAAGCCCCAGAAACCCACTACAACCGAATATCCTCAGAAGCCGACCACCACGGAGGAGCCTACTCCAGAGAAGCCCCAGAAACCCACTACAACCGAATATCCTCAGAAGCCGACCACTGAAGAACCCACCACCACAAGTATTCCGGGCTACAATCCAACAACAACGTCTGTTCCGGGCTATAATCCAACAACAACGCCGATTCCGGTAGAAACTACAACCTCAACTCCTGGCTATAAGCCAACTACCACCGGCGAACCTATTACCACGACCACATTACCTTCCACAACCACGGATGCAATTCAAGAGCCTACAACCTCAAAAAAACCCGAACCCACAACAACCACGGAAAGTCCCGAATCCAGCACCCCTGAAGGTTCAGTAACCACTCTTCAGCCGGAGCCACAGCCTAACTATAACTGCTCATCGGAGGGATTCTTCCCAGATCCCGAGGACTGTAGTCGCTATTACCGTTGTGTGGATGCAGCCAAAAACGGCAAATATCAGGTTTATGCCTTCAAGTGCGGCAAAGGAACTGTTTGGGACACGTCCACCGAGACCTGCAATTACGCCGATCAGGTGTCTGGCAATTGCTCATCGGGACAGACGACCACGCCGGGAACGACTACGGAACCTGGTACGACGGAGAGTACAACCAGCTCTGGAAAACCTGAAACCACCTCAAAGGCCCCTGAAAACACCACAACATGGGCTCCTGAAACCACCACTACATCGTCTCCTGAAACCACCACCACAGTAGCCTCCGAAACCACTACTACTACTTCTGGCACAACCACCACAGCCACTCCTGAAACCACTACAAAACCACCCAAGCCTGAAACCACTACCATAGCTGGGGAAGAAACATCAACGTCAAAATCGCCTACCACTACGGAGAGTCCTGCTCCCAGTACCAATACCTCTGCTCCTTGTCCCGAAACCGGACCAGGTCAGAACGTGTACGTCTGCCCCACTGGATTCCGCCGGCATCCGGAGAAGTGCGGCATGTTCTACCAGTGCAGCGAAAGTGCCGATAACAATGATCTTAACATCGTGGTATTCCAATGCCCCAACGGAACCGTCTACCAAGACAAGTCCTGCAGCTGTGGCAAGCCACCGGCAGGTGACAAGTGCTCCAAGGACATGAAGAGGACCACCAACGCGTTTGAAGAGGAAACGAAACTTCAGAATGTGGTAAGTCGTATAATTGTAAAGTCTAGTCTACATTCCATAATGAAATAATACAATTTAATTATTTTACCATCAACAGGTTCAAATCAGCACGACAGATCCGCTCTGCCCGGATGAGGGTCACTTCGCGCTCAACAACGACCAGTGCGGCCAGCTGTTCGTCAAGTGCGGATTCTCGGAGCTGACGGGTCGCATCGAAGGCCAGATCCACCGCTGTCCGCAGGGATTCGCCTACTGGAACGTTAGCCGACGATGCGAGCCCGCCCGCAAGCTGCCCAACTGCACGCCCACCACCTACAATGTGGGCGGAAACGTGCCGCTGGAGTGGCTCAACATTGGCCATAGACGCCGCAGCATGCGCATTTAATTAGATTTAGTCTAGATTCACTTAGTCGCCCGCCATTGTTCGTTTGCTGCGCCAGCACTTGATGGCCAGCTTGGCAGCTAGCTGATTGCGATCGAGGCAATAAGCTGGCGCAGCAAACGATCGAACCGAAGAGTTAGCTTAGGACGTAGGGAAATTACATTAGGTTAAGCACGGGTGCAGCCCTCCGACATTTATCTTACAAGTGGGAACTTAAAACAAGTTAGCCTATAATACAACCATATATTTCTATAATATATATTGCTTCGATTGTTGGAGGGTAAACTAGATTCTTGGTGTCGGACTGCTAGCGAGACTGCACTTTACGCATTTGAAAAGGAAACAAAAGGTTTTGAGTAGTCTTCCTATAGTGGAAACAGGCACAGCCTTCACTACACACACGTAAATGCTGTAGCTTTCATGCAGTAATTGTATTTATGCTTAGAGTTAAAACATACGTTCTGAACGCCATATACAATATATCTTAGACTATGCTTAAAGATTATAATAAATTGAATCATATACAGAAATCGTCGAAGAATGATGCAGTGGTACTTATTTTACTTTCGGATGTATGCCTCCAGGATGCAGATGACTGGAGCACTAATGTTTTCATTCTTTATGCGATTGTAGTTTTATGTATTCTAACTACTTTCATTTCTGATTGCGTTTTTGAAATTCGTTCTCTATTTCACGATGATTTCGACGGAATACTATTCCTTTTATAAGATAAATACGTTTCTTGGCTTGTTCCCTCTGAAATAATGAGTAAACTAGAGGTTTGCCTTCGGATTTTCGGTAATCTGCTCGTTTCCGGATTTTGGAAGGCTTGGAAGTAATTGAATTTTACGAAAACGTAGACTTTTGCATTCTACTATTTTTCTATAGTTTTATCATACTTTAAATATTACTTCAATGACTGTAATAGCTTCCTACTTCTTTGAGGATCAGTGGTTGACTCCATTCATGCTCCTGAAAAACCAATACTGTATCGTTCTCTCTAGCAAATTCTTTAGGTTTATAATTACCCCTTCTTCACGCACGCTTTTGGCCTCGACAATTGATCCTACTTTTTCTTCTTGGCCTGTGGCGGTGCCGCCGGATTGTCGCCCTTGTAGAAATCCTTTAGCAGAGCCATCGCCTCATCCGCCCGCACACCGCCCGTGATCTCGATCCTATGGCCAACGACGGCGGCCACATCCACGACCGTCTTTCCTCCGAAACGATCGTTCTCACAGCCGTAGATGATCTCCTTGACGCCCAGAGTGTGCAGGGCGGCGGAGCACATAATGCAGGGCTCCACGGTGACCACCACGGTGATCTCGCTGAACAGCTGGCGGGCCGGCAGACGTCTCTCGCGGCAGCTGGCGAGGATAGCGTCGATGCAAATGAATTCCGCGTGGCGAGTGGCGTTCCGGTGGACGTTCACCTCGTTCCCGCCACGTGCGACCACCTTGTCCCCATGAACGAACACACAGCCCACGGGCACCTCGCCGGCGTCACGTGCCCGCCTCGCCTCCACTAACGCTTCCTCCATGAAGGCGGCCATTTGGCATGGAAATAGACTCGGGCGAACTGGGTGAAAAGCCGCAAACAGATGAGATGAAATGACCAGGTCAACAAAAACAATGGGTAGCTCTCACTCAGGCGGCACTTTCCAGCACTGCGCAACAGCTGGCGGTCACGGTGAGCGGTCACTGTACGAGCGGTCACGGTGGGAAAGCGAAGTCACCTTTTGTATTTGGGGTATTCCCCGCAAATAAATAATATCTCAAAATAAAATAGAGAATTCTGTTTCAATAGAATACTGAAATTATTAATAATGTATTCTCTTTTGCCACTCACTTATAAATGTAGAGCTTTAAAGTTATAGTATGTGCAGTAATATCCTTATATATACATAGAATGTATTTGTACAGATACAGATATGTAAATACTATCTAAATAATTGACCATTTTTGCTTCAAGCCTCATTCCGCATGAATCGGATTAGGTTGTGCTCCTCCAAAAATGCTTGAGCCTTCTCGGGCCAATTGGTATTATTAGTAGAACGCGGACTAGGATGCGGCAGTCGGAGCACCGAAACGCAATTGGATTTGGCATATCCTGAACGCTTCAGTGCGCTGTGAACATACTCCCCAACGGCCACAATCACGTCGGGTTGGAGGAGCTTCAGTTGTTCCTCCAGGGTGTGCAGGCACAGGTCTCCTAGCTGATTTTTGTAAGCTCCTCTGATTTCACTGGGCGTTATGTTCCTGCCATCTGCGCCAAAGAAAGCTAGCGGACAGAAATTGTGGACGAAACACTGCTGGGAGAAGGTCTGCATGCTGCCAGCCAGTCGGAGGAACAGCTCCCACAAACGCACACCACTGGGCTCCTCAATCCGACAATCCAAGCCAGCGACTGGACGTTTGGGATGCACGACTGGAGGTTGGTCCACCGAACCAGCCAGCTGCATTAACAACTTTACTGTGCGCACATTGCCAAAGGGAATCTGAAGCAGAGCGCGTCAATGTATCAATATGTTCGGATAATCTACAAGATTAAGCTCTTACTCCGGTTTGGGCCATTCCATTGGGCCCTGGATTCATGCCAACAAATACCAGCTTCTTGGGACCGTCCATATAGCGACGTAAATAGTCGCAGTGCAGCTGGGATGCATATACTATCGGGTTGTAGATGAACGGTGTGCTCTCAGGAGGATTCAGTTTTTCCAGCGCCTCATTTAACTTGACTTCGGTTTCGTAGAATTTAAGCCACAGCGGCTTATCAAAGAATTCCGATGTACTGCCCTGCCTTGCGGATGTCTTAGTGGGCTCCCCAATCTCCAGATTGCATTTTTGCTGGTTCAGTTTGCGCTTCAGCATAACGTTTGCTTCAGCGGAACAGGACAACAAATCGCAGGATTTAAAAGCTGCATTGGATTTGGTTTTAATCAGCTGTTCCACATAGAAGACTCAGTATGACCATATACGACCTTGAAGTTTTTAAATTGAACACGAGACAGATTGGTTTAAAATAAGCAATTAAAAAAAAATCCTATTACAGTTTAATTTATAAATACATTCGATGGACTAACATTGCGTTTTATTAAAAATCTTGATAAATAGCGAGTTTTATATATGTATATTTAAGGTTTAAAAATTAGCGCTCTATTTTTGATTACGCGTAAACTCATCTAGACGCTTCTCATTCTCCCGAACGAAGCTCGATTTGAAGGCTTTGCAGGTTTTCTCTATGCTGCCTTTAACGACGGTTCCAAGAATTTCCAGAAATTGTGATACCTGCAAGAATTATACACAAGTTTAGGATGCCAGCTGGATTCGGGAGTCATGGGGAACATACGGTTAAATTCCTTTCGGGACACGATAGCTTGGCGAACTCGCATTGGGGTGCATGTTTCACGTGCTCCTTCCACGGATCATCTTCGGGCTCCCAGCCATCCAGGGTCTTTCCGCACACAAAACAAGTGGCAGTGTCGTTTTCCCGCTTGGTGCCCGTCCAATAGAATCCCGCCTCGGCCATCTGTGGTGCATGGAATATAGATGCAGTTAATATAGATGGTCATTTGGGTATTCAAAAAATCTCAGCGACTTGCTTACCTTCGAAATGCTGCAGGATGCGGTCTCCGGAAAGGGCCAACTCTTGTAGCTCTCCACGCGATGCTGTTCCAGGAGGTTCAGCTTGCGAAAGACCTCCAGCTTTTCACCGCCCAAGCTGGCTGCAACTTCGTTTACCACTGGCGATTCCATATCCTTTTAATAAACAGTTTTAAAGCGAAATACTTATTTTGGGTTTTTTATCGCAAACAGCGCGTCGTTGTTGCTGTGCCTTCAAAAACAGGGTTGCCATATAAAACCAAAATAATCGATAGTTTGTAAGCCCGGTTATTATCGATATCCGAGTAAGAATTTAAAAATATAATAGAATGTTTTATGCCACTCATAGAGACTTCTACAGTACGGATAAAACTCTTAAAATGTTCCTTTGCTCCATTAAAACGGTTACTTTTAAACAATGTTTAATGTAACGTGAGCGCCAGGCTTTGAATGCGCAGGTGTGGCAGCACTGTCCCACTGTTATGGCCAACAGTCGTCTGTTACAGCAGCTGTTTCAGTTATTGTCATACCCCAGTTGTGTACACACTGTTTTGACGTTAAGATTTTTGCTGACTTTTTATTTATAAACAGAAACACGGAAAAACATGGTGTAAACCGTGATCCAAACACCAACACACACCGCCCACGTTTTTGTTGTTTTGCACTTTGCAATTGCGAACAGCGAGTATCGCCTCCGGTACTCCATAGATTAGGCACCCAAGTTTTACGCTGCATAGAAATTGATTCGAAGAGAAGAAGGAAAGGCAACCAAGCGGAGATACAGAGAGAGAAAAAGAAAGTGTTCGGACGGCCTTGGGCTGAAAAACGGGAGCAGCGATAAGCAACCCAATTAAGTAGCCCAGGCTGGTGGGTTCAGTAGGTCACTGCCGCACCGTTTTCGCAAGGGGGCAGTGGCCCAAGGACATCCGGGAGGAGGCCATACACCATCCACCACCCACCCATCTACACCCACTGCAAAGGATATAGAGCCAGCCACCCATCAATTGGCAATGAGACGGTGCGCTGGCAATGCGCTCACTTGAAGGCAGCCGTCGTCGACAGGTCGAGCAGCTGCATCTGGTTCTGGAAGCCAAGGATCAGGATCAGGAGCTCAATACCCGACAAGAGCAGGAGCAGTCAGTCGCACGGCCATCGATGGCCAACGAACGCAAGCAGAGCAGTCCCAAGGTGGAGCTAACAAAGCTCAGTCACGACCTGATCGAGGAATGTAAACGCAGCCAGGAGGACTCGCTGCTGTCGCGCCACCTGCGCCACGAACTAGAAAAGTATGTCCCTGTAATTGGCTTCCACGTGTAGAGCGTTTCGTAATGAACAAGTCCTTTAAATGGTTCCGTGGCTCCATTCCATACCATTCTTCATTTCAATGACCAATAACTAGGTTTTCCTAAATCAATAATAATAGTGTCTGCAGTGAAACCAGCATATATTTGACTTCCATCTTAGGGATACAGTACTTTAATTCCTGCTAATTTGAAAGCAACAACATTTGGCTGAAACTTATAATAAATAATTTACAATGCCACCATCTGTCTTTGCGTCCCTAGACGAAGGTCCTTTGCACGAACTATTCCATAAGTAGAAACAATTCATTTCTTAAACTTTTTCTACAAAAGATTTTGGTCAGTGTTGTTATGATTACCTCTAAACACCAATATTAAACAGACGGACAAATGGAACTAATCGAATCGCCTGACTTTACTGATAAATAAAGTATTAAAATTATAGGGAAGCCACCTTTTTCAAAACAACGCACCTCATAACTTAATCTTTCGTTATAGACTTACGAATACTGCGTATTATACATGTTATAATCGTTCTCGAAATTTGATTACCTCATTAAGCAGATTTTATAATAGATAAATGACTGTCCTGTTGATTTGATATATATATATATATATATATATATAGCTTCATTGGTTTAAGGCTTTTGTAAACATCCAAATATTTTCTGCAATCACAAATACCTGATTAAATTCAAATGTGTGAATTCTCGGCTGAAAGCTCGATCTTATCAACAAATGGTCACAAAATCATTGCCCCTGCACGTGCTGATCAAGAGCTTCCGATTCTCTACCCTACCTTGCACAGAAAGAAATTCCGAAGAATATTCGAAGAATAATAATTATTTTAAAGTTTATTTACATCGATTCGTTATCTCCTTTCAGGCTACCCCGCGATTCTCGTCGCGAGTTGGTGCGAAAGCAGCGAAATGGCTGCGCGCCCCTCTTTATCGCCTGTAAACGAGGTGCCGTGGACATCGCTGAGTATCTGATCACCATTTGCGAGGCGAACATCGAACAGAGGGGCCACTTCGAGGTGCCGGAGGACAATAGCTTTCACTATGTGTCGCCACTATGGGCGGCCGTCGTTTCGGGGAAGTTGTCCATGGTCAAGTACCTGGTACGTATCGGTTGCGACATCAATGCCACCTCCGATTCGGGATCGACGCCCGTGCGAAGTGCTTGCTACATGACCCACGTTGATATCGGTGAGACGTTTACAATATTAAAGCTAATCTATCATAATCAATATGCATTGCCTAACCTTGCAGTCAAGTTCCTGGTTGAAAACGGAGCAGACATCAAGCGACCCAACATCAATGGCGGCACCTGCCTGATTAACTCGGTGCAGTCGGTGCAGTTGTGCTTGTATCTAGTGCGCAAGGGGGCAGACATTAATGCTAGGGACATTCAGGACAAGACGGCGCTCCACTACGCAATCCAGGAGCACCGGCTGGATACGACGAAACTGTTGATTGAGCAAGGCGCAGACCCATATGCCAGGAGTCGGTACGGTGACGATGCCCTTCGAACTGCATGCCTTAAGGGAGCACATCACATCTTCGACTTCTTGAAAAAGCAGCTGCACTACACGCCTGCTAGGCTCGCAGAAGCCCACGAGCTGATGGGATCCACGTTCCTCGATGAGCACAACGAGTCGAGGGTGTGCATCCTGCACTGGCGCATGGCGCACCACATCCGGGCAGCTTATTCACCGTATATAGAGAAAAAGCCGCAGGTTCCTTTGCGCACTGCTTACGAGAATGCAGTGGAGTTTAGTACGCTGGAGGAGCTGGATAACATTGCCACCGACATGGATGCAATGCGGACGCAGAGCCTACTTATTTGCGAGCGTGTTCTGGGACTGACCCATAAGGATATGCTCTTCCGCTTAACTTTCAGGTGATTACAAATCAATTATTTTCCATAATACACCCAACTTCAAATCTCTCAATTCAGGGGTGCTTCGTATGCGGACTCACTCCAGCTGCAACGCTGCATTGATCTG
Source organism: Drosophila melanogaster (assembly GCF_000001215.4). Taxonomy (NCBI): domain Eukaryota; kingdom Metazoa; phylum Arthropoda; class Insecta; order Diptera; family Drosophilidae; genus Drosophila; species Drosophila melanogaster. Next base: position 17,146,614 of record NT_033777.3, on the reverse strand, counting down.
TGGCGTTTTCTGCTCGAAGTGCGCGTATCCAACTGGTCTATCCTGCATTTTGAAACTTGTTTTGCGGCACAGGCGCTGGTGCGTTTAATGTTGGACTTGCATGTCCAGAACTCAAGTCATATAAGAAGCGATGCCAGAGCAAGGTTTGTCCATCAGGATAAAGTGCTGCCCAGGTTCGAGGATGTGCTTGGTGTATTTCGAACACTGTCGGAAAGCGCCATTGTCGTGAAGCATCTGCTGCTCTTGAGGCCTGTTTTCAGGAGACAGCAGGAGAATTACGACCGGGTGATGAGGTGCTTGGCTCACCTTATCTATTTGCTGATCAATACCGTCCACACGGAGGCGCAGAACAAACTCATCTGCCAGGCGGTCCACGAAGCGGTGGTGGTGGGAAACTTGCGAAGTGCCAGCACCGCCGACACCATGCTCCATCTCTGCGCCTCTCGGCTAAATGTAATTAAGAGCGGCTACATCACTGATGACAACTTTGCCGATGTGCGTAGATGCTACCAATTGCCATTCGACATTCTTATTGAACATCCTCTTTATTCTTTCGCAGAAGACTGTGTTCCCCAATGCGGATGTCATCAAACTGCTCATCCAGTGCGGCGTTGATGTCAACACAAAGAACGAAGCCAAATCCACTCCTCTGCATGTGGCCTGCCAGCCATACAACTATGACAATGAGGTAAGGGAGGCATTCAAATTCTTGAACAATGCAATTATTTAATGCTCAACTTTTGCCCGCAGATTGTTCACCTTTTGCTCAAGTGCGGAGGTGACATCGATCAGCCGAATCGCGCTGACAAGCGGCCCTACGACTTAATAGCCTCCAATCCCACCAGCACCATTCCACTGCTCAACTTTGTAACCCTGCAGTGTTTGGCGGCCACGGCGATAAGCAAACACCGGATACCCTACCACAATCAGCTGCACAGGCAGCTCGAGAAGTTCGTGCGAAACCACGAACCGTAAGGAGATAGTTTAGCTGGAAAAAAAAGCTGAATCGAAGCCGGATATGTGTTTAATGTCTATGTCTTGTCTAAATTAAGGCGTTTCAACCTAGGATGCTTACCTCCTTATGGAATTTTCAAAATTTCACCAGTGTCGGTAACTTTGTTTCGCTCTATATATTAAATACAGATATCTATATACCTATTGTTAAATCGGCTCTACGTAGTTTAATACTCCAATTGAGTTCAGAAGATATAGATGCAAAATCAGAACAAATATTGTAACAGAACAAGCAAAAAGTGTAAACGATGAACGTGATATTAAAAACTATATATATATATATATAGAGTGTATCGGAAATATTAATATTTTAGAGAACTTACAAAGCGGATGGCGGATTTTAGTATTTAACAAACTCTGCTCTGCTGTTTGATTATTAGATCCTAGAGAGAGCAACTCATTGTAACGCCAATACAGTTTACACATTATCTAAATACACAAAATTACGCCTGAAACATAAACTAAACATACTATAAACATATACATATATATATATACACGCAACTAGAATAACTAATTGAACACTTGTTGAACCACTAATATCGAATTCGATAGCTGAATGTGAATTGCAAATTGTGAGAGGGCCAAAGTCACCGAATCTGTTCGACAGCATTTGTCCCTTAACTTCTTATGAATGCCGCGCTTTCTAGACCTATGTACTACTATGTGTGGGTCATTATACTTAACATTATTATCTTGGCCTACAGCAAGTATTTTAACAATCGTTTCTGTGAGACCGATGGCTTGAGTTCGTTTAGCACGCGTGTTGCATAAGCCGGATCGAATAATTATCTAACTAATTTTGAGTAAAACGCCAGTCTAATCAATAAATTGAATAGTTAACAGTTTACTGTCAATAAATTGATTGATATCATTTAATTGGGTGTCTAAAGGATCCAAAAATACCTATCAAAATTTCATATTTATGTTGCTTATACTTGAAACGAATAAGAAACTATCCTATTAAAATATGTCGGAAATCGATCCTCAATCATTTGTCAGTATTTGTTCAACAGCCCATGTAAAACTGTCAGCTTAAGCGTAGAAAAAACAAAACATGATTCGATACACATGCTTATTGAAAAAAAAAAAAACATTTTATTTTCTTTGGTTTTGTGGTCATCCGAAAATAGTTGTGAGCTCGAGGTGTCCCATAATTAATTTTTAACCATTTTTAGGCCAATAATTAAAAATGCATTTATTACGACCGGATGGATGGTAGGCATCGATCGCAGGGGCATTTATCGCCCAATCGTTTCGATGTGATGGATTTGGGATACGGATTCGCAGGTGGATGTAGTTTGGGTTCGGATTCGGTTGCTAATGCTATGCATAGGAATGGACAAAGGTAGCCTATGTCAAAATCTCTCATGGTGTGAATTAATAAATTAAAATAAAATAGTTTTGTTACGCAAATCATAATTTGTGTACCGTCAACATTCACTTTTATGCTTTGACTAATCTGCGCACCGAGTGTTTTGCATTCAATAGATTTTGGCAACTTATTCATTTTGCATAAAATATGCAAAGTGCGGCAATAGTTGGCACCCATTAATCATGGTCGCATTTTATTTCCATTTAAAATTGTAATTTTCTCTTGTTGCTACTTTTGAACTAATGCATTTAGATCTATTAATTAATGACAAAGTAATTTTGGTTTCCCATTACAAACAGAAAACAACTTATCGTATATTTCTTTGACAGATCTTTGCATCTTTAATGGCCCAAAAAGGGAACATAGTTTCGGTTCCATTTCACTGTTTTTCATGGCTCACGAAATTGGCGTGAGAAAGTTGAAAACCATTTTTTTTTTTTTTTGGCATCGACCAGAAAACATGTGGGCTAACTCATTATCTGGTGGCCAAGTTGCCCTTGGCTGGTTTATTTTGATTTGTGGGCAGAATTTCACCCGGCTAATGAGATGCACCCTGTCGGATGCACAAGATTTTGAAATATATCTCAGGTGGCAAAGTGGCAAGTGTGTAAGTCCAAATTGGAAAGGAAGCAGCAAAGCTTGCTATCTCCGCTTCGATATTACACCATTTGCACATTCACTCCATTAGTATGGAGACCTGCCAATTAGCCCTATAAGGTCTATATCTGCTTGTATTCCGTATGCATCTGCTTGTTATGACAACTAATTTCCGCTGGAAGCTGGCATATCCATTTGATACGCTGTGCTTTCGATTTGATCGGGGGTTATTTACCTTCACTTTTTTAGTTTGAAATCCAATTCAAATTCAATACTATCATTTTGTCTCAATTTGGCACATTTAAAGCTGACAATATATCGCCCAACACTTACGCCCCATCGAATGGAGACAAAAACCTAGACCTTGGGCCAGACCAAAACTGATGCGAAATACTGAAGTCCCCGGCATATACAATTTTCAATTTCCATTTGATAGCTCAGGTTTCGAACAATAAAACAAAATAGAGACAATGGTCCCGTAGACAAAAGTGCATTTTAAGTCGGTCGAGTAACCTCGTCCGCCTATCTTCGTCATCAATATTTACATATTACTCTGGGACATTCAACTGATCTGCAAAAACTACGAAGCTAAACAAAACTTTTGTATTAATTTAAACGACGATTTGATTGTCCACTTGGCAGCCATGGATATGCTTGGGTATTTTAATTATATTTACAATTAAATGATTAAGTAGTTTCTCAATAAATGTTTTTACTGCCTGTATGAAAAAATCTAAATATAAATCTATAATCAAATTCAATGAATTAATTGCAATATTGAGATTGAAGTTAGTATAGTTACTAGGGATCTGATGAATGAATAGTTATTTGAATTTTGTTTATATTCTGAAATCGTATTAGATACTTGCTTGGAGTGAACGCACACTTAATATATATTATATTTATAAGGCAAATGTTCAAAATGATATAGTTACAGCTCGACTAACTTGTTTACAACAAATGCAGATTTTTTTTTGTCGTATCTGTATCACCCATTGTTGGGGCTTCCTCTCGCTCGACTTTTGTGGAACCCCATGTAAAGTCGATACAAAAGCCCACTTGCCACCCAGCCAAATGAATCCGAACAACCTCTTCGCCACGCATAACAAATGTTTTATGACCCCTCGACTGTTGCAACTGTGTTGGCTGCTGTTTCACGATTTGTTTCCGATTATAAACAAGTTGGGCCCGTGGATTGGTATAAAAGGCCAGGTGCCCGGTTGACCCATCATCACAGCACTAAGAAACTCGGACAGCGAGGGAGCATCCGGCTTAAGACAGCTAACCAGCAGAGAGACACCCACCCAAGCGGCAGCATGAAGATATTTGTGGTGCGTTGGAACTTGGACTACCTCTATGCCAATTGGATTACAAGGGATTATAATGATTGCTTCTCTTTCAGACGGTTCTGATGGGCGCCATGTGCCTGAGCCTCAGCCAGGCTGACATCAGCTTGACCCAGGCGGGTTACAACTACCGCATCCAACAGCAGCAGCAGCAACAGCAACCGCCCATTGTGGCCCACCTGTTGAACCAGCAACTGCAGCAGCAGCAGCAGCTCCAGCCCCAGCAATCCTCGCACCCGGTGCTTCCACCTCTCCCACTGCCCTACCTCCCGCCCGCTGGCCAGTTCCATTCTGCCCAGCCTGCAGTTCGTCCCACAGCCGGATCGTTTCCCATGCCCGCCGGCTTCCCCGTCAATTTCCAGACCGCTCCCATCCAGCAGCAGCGACGCGCTCGTCCGCGTGTCAGGATTCCCAAGCGTCCCATTGTGACCAAAAACTTTTTCATCCACTCGGCGCCCGAGGAGTCTGAGGATGAGGTCCAGGACGAGCTGAACCAGTTGGCCCAGCAGCCCCGTAACCACTACAATGTGCTGTTCGTCAAGACGCCGGCTCAGACCAATCGCGCGGCGGCTCTTAACTTGGCCAAGACCCTTAAGCAGGAGAAGACCGTGGTCTATGTGCTGGCCAAGAAGACGACCGCCTCCGATCTGCAGGATGCCATTGCCGAGGCGCCACAGCACATCAATAAGCCGGAGGTGTTCTTCATCAAGTACCGCACTCCAGAGGAAGCTCTGAATGCCCAGCGGCAGATTCAGTCACAGTACGATACTTTGGGAGGAAGTTCGACCATCACCGACGAGGGTGTGGCCCCCATCACCTCGGTGGTGGGATCCCTGGATCCTCCAGAGGAGGAGGAGGAGGAACAGCAACAGCAGCAACATTCAGAGGGACAATTTGCGGAGAACGGTGCCGGAAACTCTGGCGTCGGTCCCATCGGCAATCATTATTTGCCCGCGAACCAGTTCTAAGTATTCTTCATTGCTCGTCACATCCAGATCTAGTTAGCTGTCATCAACACCACTTAGGTTTAAGTGCTTGCCAATGTTACCCAAATCCGTATTAAAATATAATTGTTAAAAAAAAAACCATTGAATTTTAACTAGATGACGATTTTAAGAAGTGATTAATAGTACTTTAATAAGTCCCACTAAATGGGAATGAATTTAGCTTTCCAAACTGAACGAACGTATTATTGGAATAAGAGGAATTTTTTTGGATCCAAAGTATGTTCTAGGAAAACACATTCAATACTTGCACTTAAGCTCTGGCGGCTTGTCTTTTGAAGCTGGACATGTTTCAAGTACATCCTTCATTTCAGCAAAGGACTGCGCAAGCGCCTTGGCGATCTTTTGGTGATCAGTTGCCTGACAATGTCGCCATGCGGATATGGCCAAAATGATGTCATGTTCACGGGGATTGTAGCAACAGGCATATCCATCTTCTACAGAAGGTCCATATCCCATGAAGGCATCATATTTGGTGGCCACCTGCGAAGTGGACATTCGAAAGTGCGTGGACTTTACATATCCTGGCGAAGAGAAGAACTCCGGAACAGGTAGGCAGTTCTCCACCGCCATTAGTTTAAGTCCAAAGAGGTGACGATCGACACCCTTTCCCAGAAGCGCCAGCTTCGCATACATCTGATGGCACATCACTGCCTCGCGAATCTTACTAGCCCGCTCCTGAGCTGATGCACTCACATCATCCATGGCGTGGCAAAAAGCCAGGGATTCATTGGAGCACGAACGGATGGTTTCGGTTCGGCCGCCATCGAAGATGCGCAAATGCGCCGATTCATATTGAGCAGCTGGCTCATAGTGCAATTTAAAGAATGCCAACTGCAATGCCATCTGAACAAAGCTATCTGGACCAAGTCGCTGTTTCTTGATGAAATCCTTGCCGTAGCAATCGAACTTAAGAACCTTCATTTGCAGGTCCTGGACAAGTTTGTCCACGTTTTTTTGCGCGATTATCAACCATTGCTCCACGCATTTGCTTACATCACAGAACTTTATTTTCTTCGCTGGAATAAAGTTTTCCGATCCGCATTCCCCATAACTAGGGTCATCCTTCATCTTCTTCACTACATAGTCCATCATCATTGCGATCGGTTGGCCCTCGGCTGGTGAGTGCTCATAGGTGAATCCAACGTGTCCATTTGGGTTTACCACCAATTGAATTGTCTTATCCATCCAGCGGTTGGCACTGTTGCACTTGCTGCCCTTTCCATGGATCAGCGTAAGGATCAATTCTTCGGCATCTCGACCTTCTTTTGGACTGGTACACTCGTCGAGGGACACTGTGAACATAGCATTCTGAATGGTTTTCAGGGCAACTCTATTACGGGGCGTATTTGACAAGTGTTCGTATGCCTCGGCCCAGTTGTCCCGCGAATCGGTGGTCAAGATTCCATAAGGAACTCCCGGTTCCTTTTCCTTTGCCATTATTTCCTCCAGTTGAACAGCCAGACATGGTGCAATTATAAGCTTTCCTTCCTTGTCGTATATTTTCAGTTGATAAAAGTGATTCCGGTAGATAACCACCACATAATCAGAGCACGGATTGTAGACGATATCGTCGGTAAACCTTCTCGGTATCCGGCATGTGCCGAAAACCTTTCCAAACTGACTGTTGTCCAGCTCGTTCTTGCCCATTTTCACAATCGGAATCTTTTTGGCGTGCACCAAGTCATTGAACTCACCCAAACCGAAGATAACCCTAGACGTGTAGTCCACAAATTCGTGGACACTTTCAAATTTCTGTTTGGGAAAGGTCATGCCGGGACTGGAGAAGCAAGTCACTGGCGACCGAAACTGTAAGTAGGCAACCTTCAGCCAGCGATGGGCTAACCAGTTCTTCTCCTGTTCACCAGTTTCTTCGAGGAGCTTTTGTAGCTTAGCGCCCTCCTTCCTCTGGAATTCGTTAGTAATCTTCTCTTGCTTTTTGAACTCCTCGGGTGTCAGCAATGGTTGTACGGTAATCATGAAGCGGTTGAGGATTTCTTCAAGAGGTAAGACATGATACTTTAGAAGGTTTGGCTGATCGGATTTAGGCTTATCCTTGGCAGTGCTATAGCTGGCAATTGGCATTTTTTTGCCGAACGTATATCGAGTCTGTTGCAGAGCCGATATCCTTGCGAAATTCCAAAGGACCTTTCCATTGTCACGGAACTTCATGTCGGCCTTGGCGGTTCTCAAGAATTACCCTAAAAAGTGCAATGCGCACTTTACTTGTGTTCCAAATATATGTATAATTTTTACGAATTTTTACAAAAATAGCCACATTGTTACAGTAAATTTCCAGTTTGCATTGATCAGTTACATTAGTTAAAATAATTTAATACAAACTATACATTTTAATGTAATCAGCACTATACGTTCTTCTAAAAATGTGTAAAAATTATCGTTAGATATGCTTCATTTTATAGCTTTCATTTATATTTTCAGAGTTTGAAAGATTTTTATAATGTTATTATAATGTCTATCTTGTCACTAATCCTGGAGAGCAATCATTTCCTCCTCGATATCCTCAGAGCTGTCCGTTTTGGATAGACTTAGGTGAGTGCGTATAAAGTCGTGATAATATGAAATTGAAGCGTGAGCATCTGTAGAATATAGTAAATGAGCTTTAATATGTATTTAACGCATATTAAATTATTATTACCTGGATATCCTTTAGCACATGGCAGTCCCCAGTTGACCAGAGCCACCAGCTTGCCATTGTGCACCAGAGGACCACCGGAATCTCCATGACACGCTCCGCGTCCCTTGTCATTGAAGGTGCAAACGTGGCCAATGTCCACCCGAGTGCTATTGTCGTGGGCAGCTCGACACTGCTCGAAGGGCACATAGTTGACCTCCAGACTCTGCAGACGGGCGGGAACATCTCCGCCCAAGGAGAGGGTTCCCCAACCGGTTAAAAGGAGTCGGGATCCTGGAACCAAGGCCTCGTGATCCAGTTCCACCGGTTGAGTGGCATTATCAAACACAATCGATTCATTCAGATGCAGTAAAGCTATATCGTTGCGATACTTGCGTGGTGCATAGTTACTATGCTCCACAATCCTGTCGGGATAGTAATACTTGGATCCATTTTGATGCAGATCCTGTGTGCCTGTTAGGACCCGAAATGCCGTCGCCTGTCTGCCTCTTGTACAGTGAGCCGCCGTTATAATCCACCGTTCATCGATGATAGCACCGCCACAGGAATGAGCTCCACTGCCGATTCCTTGAAGGGATATCTGATAAGGTGCCAGACCTGCGGCAGCCTCCTCCCCGCCCACAATGCGATTCTTGGTATACTGCGGCGGATATAGGATCTGACTTGCGGCACTCGAAGTGAACAGAACAAGTGGTAACAAAATGAGCAACATAACGACTCCTTGTCTTTTGAATTACTGAATATCGTAACACCTCTGTAAACGTATCTTATAGGTAAATTGCGATTTACAATTACGAGTTCAGTCACGTTTCGCAGCCAATATCTGGTTGAAAAAGTCCAGCTGAGTGGAGAACCCTTCATTCTAGGCAACCAACCACCACTCAGCACAAATAAGGTTGTTCTGATAACTACGATTCACTCTAAATTTACATAACAGGAACTTGAAACAAGGCGATAATTAAACTGTTTATTTAACTACATTAAAAGCCTATCCAATAAACAAATATATGTACTATCTAGGTCACAACTAAGTGACATTATCCCTCCACAAAATTTTTGGTGTTTTGACATATGAGAAAACATTAAAGAAATTCTTTAAAAATTTGAATCGACTTATAATCAAAGTAGTCTTTCAATCAGTTCTATTTAATTATCTTATAATTTGAGAACCTGCTGGAAAACTACTTAGGTATTGTTTATTTCCATAGTCAATCATACTCGAGTCTAATCTCTACATTAAGTAATGCCACAGGTGATAGTCAATACTTTCTGATATCCCACTTCTTTCTAACTGGCGCTTGTTTGTTTGTTGACTCAGTTCTCAGAACTGAATATAATGATGGATCATACGAATGACTGGGCTTTGGAGAAGTGCTAAAATTGAACACCCGCCTTAAAGAACATGACATACGAAAAAGTTTTTATTTAAACTGAAGCGCAATTGTTCATTTATTCGTTCATAAATATTTTATGATATCTTTGATATCTAAGTAATAAAATTTACAGTCTAATTTGATCAATTTGCAGAAGCCATTAGATGGCAGCTGCTATTTTTGTTCGGTTTTGGCTTTTGTACCCCCACGGGTGACTTTTGGACCTTTAGCACGCGGTACCAGCGTCTGTCATCATCTGTTCGATCCAATCGTGGTAGTAGGCGACCGAACCGAACACATCCGGATAGCCAATGGCACAGGCCTCGCCCCAGTTGACCACGCCGACGAGGGTTTGGTTGGCATCAACCAAAGGACCGCCGGAGTCTCCATGGCAAGATCCCTCGCCCTCCTGGGTGAAGGTGCACACGTGTCCTTCGCTCAGCCAGTTGGCGTTTCGCACTCGAGACTGGCAGTTGTCGTGATCGATGTAGTTCAGATCGATTTTCTGCAGCTGGGTGGAGTACCTTCCCCAGGTCTTGGTGCTGCCCCATCCCGTCAGCGTTAGCTTATCTCCCACCTTCGGCAGTGATCCCTTGCTGGCCAGTTTAATAGGTTGAGTCAGGTCGTCGTAAACAATGGGCTTAGCCGTGTGGATCAACGCTATGTCATTGTGATAGGCTGGCTTGTCGTGACTGCAATGGATCTTCGATCCATCTACCAGATACTCCGCTCCTGGTCTCGTATAGTCCACTGTGCCGGTGACAATCTTCAGATACTGAATGGGCCACTCCATGCAATGGGCGGCGGTGAGGATCCATTGTGGCGCGATGATACTGCCACCGCAAACATGCTCGCCAAAGGTATTCATGATGGACACCTGGTAGGGAGCAAATCCAGTGGGGGAATCGACACCTCCAATCACACGGGTCTCGGGCTTCACATGGCCCAAATGATGATTTAACTGGTGACGACGATGAATCTTAACGCTTTTCGCCGAACATTGAGACAGGATCACCAAAACACTGATCAGTACTAGACACTTCATTTTGGCTCAAATATCTTGAAATATTTGTTTCAATTAATTGTAATAATTGTAATTTGTAGTGTTGTGTTGTGTTCAACTTCCGTAAGCGGAATGCCCACTTTTTGGCACCAAAATCGCTTTTATAGCGCTGTGCAAAATTTCCTTATCTCTCGAAGAGTTTCTTTTAAATATTTTTTGCGATAAGCGTCTCAGTTCGGGGGAAGCTTCGATAATGACAATTTCCATAGCCCGTATATAGTAACCTGATAGGGGGAATTCTATAGCCATTTGGACTGAGAGTGATAGACAACTAGCACACGACCGTAATAATATTACTCATACGCAACGGGGGCGGACTTTGTGCTAACTCGAGTTGTGCTAGGCAGATCTTCAGACGTCGTCGGTTGATAGGGTCGTAATCGGATGGAAGTTTACTTGAAATTCACCTGGAATAATAGCGAAATGATTGAAGGCCCATTGAAGATACTGAAGTCGGCATACCCTTAGGGTAGGCAAGTTAAAGGAATAGATAGGACAATCTTCAACAAATATTAAAGGATTTATAAAAATAAATTAGATAACTTCGATATGGAAACCTACTTACTTATTACTTATTTTGTTTTTTATCAAACACTAAAAAAGTATATATTGTATAGACATAGTTCTGTGTGTCATGGTTTGGTAGTGTATTATATTGTTTCTGAAAAACCAGTTCATTTTTATGGCTTCAATGAAATTTTGACGTTTTACTTATCACCCGCAATTACAACAATTGGCAGACGTCTGGACGAGGGATTATCAAGATTTCAAGTTAATCAATTGTTTCACATACTGGATTTTGGACTTTGACATAATTTAGGAGACAATGTATCTTTTGGAACATCCGTAATAAACTAGGTAATATAAAAATGTTCGTCTGGCGATATTGAAAATGCGTACCACAATTTTTACAGTATTTTATTGAATAAAGTTATTTTTCCAGGATAAAAGTAATTGATACGAATTTTTGCACTTAGGAAATAGCACATCCGTTAATCGTTGATATAATCCAGCTGTAGTAAAAGCTAATGCGGGCAAAAACATCGGGAAATCCATAGCCGCACGGAACGCCCCAGTTACCAACGCCCACCAAGCGACCACGACTGTCAACGATGGGTCCTCCGGTATCTCCATGACATGCTCCGGCTCCCACCTTTCCCACGGCACAAAGGTGACCCACATCCAGATCTGGAGTACCGCCGTACGTGGCATTGCACTTTTCCGGCGCGACATAGGTTACATCCAACTGCTGCAGCTGCCATGAGAAATCTCCTCCGATCTCCGTGCTGCCGTATCCGTACATGGTTAGCGTTTCACCATCGGTCAAATCCTCCAACGGAGCGATTGTGATATTCTGAGTGACATCATCGTAATCGAATAGTGCATGCGTCTTGATCAGGGCAATGTCATTATGGTACATGGGGCTGTCGAAGTTGCAGTGCATGACGATATCCTCCACGGAGTATATCCAGCCCTCCGATCCCCAGTGATTATAGGTGGTGGTCACCACCTGCACGTTGTTCTTTCGCAATCCAGCCAGGCAACTAGCCGCGGTGATGACCCACTGATCGTGGATAATGGAGCCGGCACAAAAGTGGTTACTTAAAAGAGTTGCATAATTCACTATTTAGACTTCAAAATAAAATGTTACTTAAGACACTAAAAAAATATATTGCTTAAAAAAATAGTATAATTTCTGTGGTAATACGTTAGTAATTGTTACCAATAGGGAAACTAGGATAACATAAATAAGGATAAGTTAATTACCCATAGGCGTTTTGGAGCGAGACTAGATAGGGTGCCGCCAGGACATCGGATTCTTCTCCTCCGACGATTCGGGAGCTAAATTTATTCGCGGTTTCGGATTTTTCTGAAGTGAAGGCCCGACGGCGTAAACTTGCCTCCGAAAAGGATAACGCCAACAGGACGAGGACGAGTGTAGAAACCGCTCCGGTTTGGTAAGACATCTTGGACGAACAGCTGAAGTTGGACTAATTGCAAAGCAGTGCAGCTAAAAAGAAACTAAGCTCCAATAAACGATATTCAGTATACGATATTAGATATTTGGCGTGATATTAATGAGCCGCCATAAAGGTATTGCAATCTCAATCATGGTCAGCCTGAACAAAACCCACAAATTCTCCCCTCGTAAAAATCCCATATCTTTTTATAAATCAGCAAATCAACACAAATCATGTTGCCAGTACATACACTTGGGTAAAAAATGAAAAATGTTCAGTTACATAAGGTAACAAATTGTTAGATAAGGTTATTTTAATTAAAATCTATGATAAAGGCTATATATGCTTAATTCAGAACGTTAACCAAAAAAAATATTTTTTTAAACACCAACCCTGAAACAAATAATTTTAAGCAAGTAGAACTGAGCTTAAATATCCCATACTTAAAAATACTTTGCCCAGAAATAACTGAGATTCGAAAACGTATTAGTGATAAGAAAAAATATACATTCTTTAATGATTAAATCATATTTAATAGTGCTTTTAAAATATATTTGTCATATTTAAAATCTCTGGCCGCATGATGAGCCGCATTTCTCTCAGTGCACAGATACGAGGTACCCATGACTAGGCGATCGTACATCCATTCATGGTGGTGCGGATCCAATCGTGGTAGAAGGCAGTACGCGCATACACATCCTAGTGGATAATAATAGGTGGCAATAAATACATATATTACTCTTCGATATAGGCGGAATACTTACCGGATAGCCACGTCCGCATGGCACACCCCAATTACCGATGCCTACCAAGCGCTGCTGCTCATCGATAAGCGGTCCGCCAGTGTCGCCATGGCAGGCGCCCTGGCCCGCGTCCATTTGGACACACACATGACCCAGGTCCACATCATCTTGGTTCTGCAACTTCTCCCGGCATGCGTCCACCGGCAGATATGTGCCGGATGCCTCCTGCAGATAGCGACCATAGGTGCCCATGGCCTCGGAGCTGCCCCAACCGGCAAAGGTCAACTTATCCCCCTCTTCCAATTCATCGATATCCGCCAAGGTTATATTCTTTGTCACATCGTTGAACTCGATTTTGGACGACAACTGCAGCAGGGCTATGTCATTGTGATACAGCGGCTTGTCGAAGTTGCAGTGCACATGGATCTGGCTCACAGTGTAGTACGGAGCATACAGATCCCACCAGTCCACAGTTCCAGTCACAACCAGCAGATTTAATGGCCTCAATCCCGCCACGCAACTGGCCGCTGTGAGCACCCAAGTTTCGTCGAGTATGATGGCTCCGCACAAGTGATACGAGTATGCATTTTGGATACTTGCTATCCAGGGCCAGTTGCCCTCGGCGGCGGTGGTGCCACCGATCACACGACCTTGGGGCACAGCTTCGGTGGAGCGATGCCTCTCGATATTGGCCAAACCCGGAAGTGGTTCTCCTCGCATCCTCATGGCTTCCGTTGGCCCCTGAAGAGCCAGCAGAGTCAGACCCAGCAGCACCGTAAGATTCCACCTATTTGTCATGGTTGGTATATGCGCGGTACAATCGAAACTAAAACCCCTCAGCCGGGCCACCTTAAAATTACACTTCATAGGACGGATCTTATCGCCCAGTTTGGTCGAATTTTGGATAATAGGCAGTTTATGGGTCTGGACACGGCGATAAGTGGCATATGCGGCATTGCGGCCGTGGTCATTATGAGCTGACTCGCTAGTTCGACCGGTGCATTTATAGAGTGCCGAGATTTGCCGTGTCACACAAGTCCATGGGTTTATGAGCAACCAGGTCCAATTGGACGTTCCGCCTTTACCGATTGGGTTTTATCCTTGCAGCCGTAAAGATACCTGACTGCGAATGGCCATAAAGATTGCTGGCCAGTGGTCAGTTGGCCGCGAAAAAACCCAAGTGAGCCAACTCCCGATGTGCGATAAAATAGGTTTATATGGAATGCATATAAAAACGCTCAGTTGGGTCATACAATTTTCCATTGCTGGTCATTAATTCGCGCTGTCCGGCATTGTCCCTCGTCTCGGAAATATTTGTTTTGGATGATGGCTGTCCGTTTGTCTCTGATTTGGCTGCTTCTGCTGGGCACTTCCATTGACGTCACGCGCGGAAAGCGTTTGGACAATCGTAAACTTTTGGACAATCGCATTGTGGGTGGCCAGGAGGCGGAGGACGGAGTGGCACCTTATCAGGTGTCCATTCAGACCATCTGGAAAACCCACATCTGCAGCGGAGTCATTCTCAACGAACAGTGGATCCTCACCGCGGGTCATTGTGCACTGGACTTTAGCATCGAGGATCTAAGGATTATAGTGGGCACGAATGATCGTCTGGAGCCAGGACAGACCTTATTTCCGGACGAGGCCCTAGTCCATTGCTTGTACGACATACCCTATGTCTACAATAATGACATAGCGTTGATCCATGTCAACGAGTCGATTATATTCAATGATCGCACCCAGATCGTTGAGTTGAGCCGAGAGCAACCTCCGGCGGGTTCCACGGTCACTCTGACGGGATGGGGTGCTCCGGAAAGTAGCTATCCCACAGTGCAATATCTGCAGACCCTCAACCTGACCATCATCGCACACGAGGAGTGCAGAGAGAGATGGGACTTTCACGATGGCATCGACATCGGTCATATTTGCACCTTTACGCGAGAGGGCGAGGGTGCCTGCTCCGGAGACTCCGGTGGTCCACTGATGTGGGAGGGCAAACTGGTGGGCCTGGTCAACTGGGGCAGAGCCTGCGGCGTCGGCATGCCAGACATGTAAGATGGTGTATATCCACTCCCCTTTAAAGGTGGGAATTAATCAATTGTCAATCCTTTTAGGTATGCCAACACGGTTTACTATCAGGATTGGATCCGCAGGACTCATTCAGGATGCAAGAATCGTGTTAACTAAAAGAGATACAAGGAGAGAGCGATTAACTGGCATCATTATGATGTATTTTTGTATAAATATGTGAAATAAATGTATTGACTAAAGCAACGCTGATAACTTTTACCCTTACTCATGTGGTCATTGCCTGCTTTTAGATGGGCAATCACAATTTTATGGAACTGTTTGCTAACATGTTATGGCATAAGATAATGTCATGCTAGGGCTGAAAAATTGTTTGTTATATGTGAAATTATTTGGCCTAATCTAATGTAATAAATAGTGATAATTACTTTTAATGAATTCAAATGGATCATCTCGTAAACTAAGAATACTGTTGTTGTTCAATTCGTTGCATTTCCGTTATCAAAATGTATAGTCCAGATTATAGATCGGCTTTTATTTAGACTTTTAGGTATGCATTAAAAAAAATTAGTAAATTTTGAAGATGGTAAAGAGAAATTTCCTGATTGCAAACAACCGCTGGCGGCATCTCCAAAAATGAGATGATTTTAAAAGATTCAAGATTTTTTGAAACCTTATTAAAAATATATTCAATTAGAATATGATATTGGAAAATACGACTTGCTTGATCAAATCAATATATCATTTAGATATTTGACGTGGATGGTAATAGATGCAACCCTCGGTTTTACAAAGTCCAGTGGTAATATCCAGCAAGTGACCATTCTAGATATTATTCTTATCCAATGACGGCGCTGACATTGATTGCCCTGTCACAAAATGATAATCAGTGTGCGTCTATATCTTTTTACGATATCAGGCTTTATGACATAGATACTTGGGGCGGAAACATTGATTTCGATTTACGATAAAACCCCAAGACTTACGATAAAACGTTCGAGTATAAAAGAAAAATCACTGCCCATATGCAGGCTTAATTGTCGCATTGAAAGTCAAGCACCCACCACCATTATGGTTCGACTGGGTGTTGTGCAGATCCTGGTGATCCTGCTAGCTTGTACTTGCTATAAGCCCATTAGCGCCGTGCGTTTGGCGCAGCTTAGTGAGGATCAGCTGGAGTGGATCTCGAAGGCGGAAGGAGTCAACTTCCAGAATCGCGTAATCAATGGCGAAGATGTGCAGTTGGGCGAGGCCAAGTACCAGATATCGTTGCAGGGAATGTACGGAGGTCACATATGTGGCGGATGCATCATCGACGAACGCCATGTCCTGACGGCAGCCCACTGCGTATATGGCTATAACCCCACCTATCTGCGAGTGATCACAGGAACTGTGGAGTACGAAAAGCCGGATGCCGTGTATTTCGTGGAGGAGCATTGGATTCACTGCAACTACAACAGTCCCGACTACCACAATGATATTGCCTTGATTCGGCTAAACGATACGATCAAGTTCAATGAGTACACTCAACCGGCTGAGCTGCCCACAGCTCCGGTGGCAAATGGGACGCAGTTGCTCCTCACGGGCTGGGGCTCAACGGAACTTTGGGGCGATACGCCCGATATACTGCAAAAGGCTTATCTCACGCATGTCGTGTACTCGACTTGCCAGGAGATAATGAACAACGATCCGTCGAACGGTCCATGTCATATCTGCACACTGACGACTGGTGGACAAGGAGCCTGCCATGGCGATTCCGGCGGTCCGCTGACGCACAACGGAGTACTCTACGGTCTGGTCAATTGGGGTTATCCCTGTGCACTTGGAGTTCCCGATAGTCACGCCAACGTGTACTATTATCTGGAATGGATCAGAAGCATGATCTCGGGACCATGTAGCAACTGTCACTGCTATGCCAGTAACTATCCCAGCCTGTGATCCAAGGGGACGACGATATGCTGAGCAAGATATACAATTTTGATTAGGTAAGAATGTACGGTGACTAACTTGTGGAAATAAAATCAATGGCAGATTAACAATAAGAAAATCGTGTTAGTATTCCTTCTCAGATAGTCAGGCAATATAGATTTCTATATCTACTTTTGAGTGTTTACCCATATTTTATGGTTTATTATTAATTTCTATTTCATAACTATAATTTCATATATGTAAGTAAATTTGACCTTTAATTTATGAGTCTATATTTTCTTGTTAATTGTGTTTTCAAATTAAGCCTGGATAAGCGAAGGCGTTCAAAAAAAAAGTGGAGTTATTTTTAGATATGGTTTTTTTAATTCCACTTGATAATAAACCACATTTCAAAAGGCCACTTTTATAATAGTCTTAATTTTTCTTTATTTTCCTCTGAAATCTTTCTAACAATTTACTAATTCAATTTGGTAAGTAAATTAGTAGTAGCATTTGTTGTTGCCACTGAGCTTGCTGCGAATCCAGTCGAGGTAGTAGTACACATTGGCCTGCACATCGGGCAGTCCGACACCGCATGGTCGTCCCCAATTGACCACACCCACCAATTGGCCATTGCTCACCAGCGGACCACCGGAATCGCCGTGACAGGCGCCCTCACCCTCGCGCGAAAAGGTGCAGATGTGACCCACACCCATGCTGCTGGTTCGGTTGAAGGTCTCATAGCACTCATCCAGAGGAACAAGGCCCACGGTCAGCTTGTGCAGGTCCTCCATGGAACTCCCGTAGGCCACATCGGAGCCCCAGCCCGTGAGGACGATCTCTTCGCCGAGTTGAACCGGTCTAGTTGGCAAAGCGATCGGCTGTGTCAGCTCATTGAAGGTGATGTTCTCGGTAAGCTTCACCAGGGCGATGTCGTTATGCATGTAAGGCTGGTCGTACATACAGTGTTTGTGGATCTCGGCGGTGTAGTAGATCGCTCCGGGCTCTGCCCACTTATTGGTGCCCGTGATCACATTGACCAGGGCGGGAATGAAATTTTCCACGCAGTGTCCAGCAGTTATGATCCAGTTTTCGTTTAGGATGGCACCACCGCAATTATGGGAGCCCACTATGGGTTGCAGGGACACCTGGTATGGAGCAAATCCGATCTCAGCCTCCTCGCCACCCTTTATCCTGCCAGATTGACCCGCAGGAAAGGGGCCAACTATGCGCTTTGATTCACAGGGATTTGGGGGCTTCACCGCTAGGAGAATTAAAAGGCTTAGACGGAGCAGCTTCATCTCGAAGGTTTGACCAAGTACTGAACACTAAACGTTAACTTCTTCGCTATCAAAACTTTATTAACTGGCCCCTGCTTATCGAGGCAATTTTATCGTTGCCTTATAAATTAGTATTTTTTATGGTGCACTATGATAGTCACAGTAAACGGAACCTTTAGGATTGGTTGGAGCTGAACCCAGTGCACTTTGAATTCCCACTCATGACATTGCGTATCCAATCACGATAGAAATAAACACTGGCATGAACGTCCTGAAAACAGAAAAAAAATTCTGATTCGGTTCTTAGAATCTTTATGTTTTCCAAGAGGCATGGAAAAGTATTCTTATGAAATTCACCTACAAAATTCTGCTGTTCATTGCCTTAACAAAAACGATTTCCGATCACTTACCGGAACTCCTGTTGCGCAGGGCCATCCCCAGTTGACCAGTCCCACCAGGTAACCATTGCTGACCAGAGGTCCACCGGAATCTCCATGGCAGGCACCTTCTCCCAGCCGCGAAAAAGTGCAAATGTGACCCACATCACAATCTTCATCGTTGCTCAGCAGGGCTTTGCACTCGCGATGGGGAACGTACTGAAGGTATAGAACCTGCAAATCGATGGGACTGGTGCCCCAGAGGACCGTGGATCCCCAACCAGTGAGGATTACTTCATCACCCGGCTGCATGGGCACCAAGGGCAACGGGATCGGCTGAGTGCGCTCGTCCCAAGCAATTGGCTCAACTAATTCCAACAGGGCAATATCATTGTGCATCTCCGGATTATCGTAGTTACAATGGATATGAATGGCTTTTAGGAAATACCTGCCTCCTGGTTGGTTATACTTATTAGTGCCCGTGACGACAACCAGCCATGGAATAAAGGCATTTTCGACACAGTGAGCGGCTGTCAGGACGAAGGTCTCGTTTATTATGGCACCACCACAGGAGTGGGCACCGGAGATTCCCTGCAAGGATATCTGATAGGGAGCGAAGCCATCCTCAGCTGCCTGACCACCGATGATCCGTTGATCCTTGTAAAACCGACCATCCGTTGAGTTTCCCTTGATTCGTATGGCTGTTATGGATACGAGTCCCGAAAGACCCAACAAAATAAGTAAAACCACTGCCGACATCTTGTTACTGGCCCTGGTCAGCTAATGAAGTTTTCAGTCGTACTTGCTGCCTTCTTGACCATTTATCGGAATCAGATAAAAAATCAGTTTATGGCGCGATTGTTGGAACCTTTGGTCAGGCCATTTTGACTTTCGTATAGTTCAATCAAAATCGCGAAGGGTAAAACCAGACTAGCTCAGTCCGCGATTGCATTTCAGCCATGTCGCTTGCACGTTTCCTATTTTATATTCTCGTGTTCAGTTCACTCTACTGTGACTTATTGGCATTGGAGCACTTCATTGTGGGTGGCCAGAATGCAGCTGAAGGAGATGCCCCCTACCAGGTGTCGCTCCAAACTCTTTTGGGTAGTCACCTATGCGGTGGTGCCATCATATCGGACCGATGGATAATTACGGCTGGTCACTGTGTCAAAGGATACCCGACTAGCAGACTTCAAGTGGCCACTGGTACAATTCGCTATGCGGAACCAGGAGCTGTTTATTACCCAGACGCCATCTACCTGCACTGCAACTATGACAGTCCCAAGTACCAGAATGATATTGGCCTGCTCCACCTGAACGAGAGCATTACCTTTAACGCACTAACTCAGGCGGTTGAACTACCCACATCCCCTTTTCCAAGAGGAGCTTCGGAGCTGGTTTTCACCGGATGGGGATCTCAGTCAGCGGCGGGGTCGTTGCCATCGCAGTTGCAGCGTGTCCAGCAGCAACACCTCAACTCCCCGGCTTGCGAGTCCATGATGTCTGCCTACGAGGATCTGGAACTGGGACCTTGCCATATTTGTGCTTATCGTCAGGCAAATATTGGAGCCTGCCACGGAGATTCTGGAGGTCCTCTAGTTCACCAGGGCACCCTGGTGGGCATACTCAACTTCTTTGTACCCTGCGCCCAGGGTGTGCCTGATATATTCATGAATATAATGTACTACCGCGACTGGATGCGACAAACGATGAGTGGCAATGGCAAATGTGCACAGGTCAACCAGCAGACAATAGATGGATAAAAACATTTGAACTCATTAAAGAACCTCAATTCATAATGTAATTCCTTAATGCTGTAAATAATTTATTAATTTATTAAGCCATTTAAACATAAGATAATTCCCAAACTGCCAGCCTTGTATCAAATATCACCAAACATGCACCAAAACCGCATAAAACCCGCACCAAAGCCGCACACAAATCGCCACCAAGCCGCCAAGAAGCCGCTAACAAATCGCGTGCAAGTCGAACTGAAAACGAAGGGCAGGATGTATCCTCTACGGGTCACTCGTAAGGGATCATTCTGTACGGGGCATCCTCTATTTTTTTAATTACTTGGGTTGCTGTAGTTCACTTGTTTTTTGGCGGGAGTGGTGAATTATTTTAATGTTTCTGGAGGCAAGTGATATTCTTGGCCCACAGCCAGGAGTCCGTTCAGTCGGACAGCCGGAATGTCTTAGTGATTCAGCCACCCGCCGTTTTCTGATTTATTTCGGAAGAAGAGAAGTGTCGCACTGGTCACACGTGTCGTCCTGATCTAATTGGTAGCAGGTAGACCCAGACAGACGTGGTCTTAGTCATGATTTGAGTTGTGAGAAAAATTTCGACACAAATCGCTCACGGCGCATGGAAATTCTGAAAATATTTCTATCGGCACTCGCTGTTCAGATGGGGGAAAAACAACCGGGAAAACTCTCAGTTGTGGGCTGTATCTTGGCATTTTGAAAAAGATTTTCAGTTGCTGTATTGACTTGGACGTGTGCGGTGCGGGCCTCGAATTTTCTTGGAATACGCGGCGTATACGCAATCCGTGAGCTATATGTAGACGCGTGTCTTGCTCATATTTTTATATATACAGCAATATATAACAAGTGAAATTTCGCAACTTGTGCAAAGTCGAGGAAAAAATTATGTTAAATCCAGTGAAAATGCCAAAGTATGTGAAATAATTTTCCCAATTAAGGCAAAACGACTTTGCAATGTATTTTACATTCTTACCAAGAGCGATGAATATTGCGCTAAAAGTATACGGCCAAAAAAAAACCGTTCGAATAAATATATTACCAAAAATAAAATAGAATATTTTGTGTTATGTGAATTTCAGTTTGAAATATTGCGTACAAGGCGTTGCCATTTCGTGATATATTCAGACGATGAAAGGCCTCTTTGCTGGATCCCAAAGAAAGAGCCATTAAATGTTCAGTTGTGAGAGCGTAAAGTGCATTTATCTGTCGGGCACCAGATGTTAATAGAGCCTCTGATCTTTATTTAGCCTCAATCGCATGCTCTGCCGCACCTGGGGTATCTGCGGGGTATAGTACCTAAGGGGACCCGGCATATGTATTTCCCAAATGATTTATTTAACTAGGCGTACACGTTTAAGTGATTTTTTAATAGAAGACATAAACCTTTTGTGCACCCTTTAGCAGATTTGTGCAGGGTCCTTGGGTTTTTCCATCACATGGAGACCTGGAAGTTGACGAAGCAACAGGTGCAGATGTTGTAGTATCCTCCCAGTAGGGATACGATGTGGTAGAATCTCCGTACGGAACCCAAGATGATGAGTATGGGTCCCAATAATATCCGGATGACGTAGTTGAGTCAGAGCAATAGCAGCCTGCCAAGACGCAAAACAACGCAAAGATCGTTAAGAACCTCATTTTAGCCGGCATTAATACAAACTAATAAACGATAGATACAATTTTATCAATTATATACTTCTTATCTTATTTATTTTCAATTGTTTAAAGAAATAATACCTTAAAACAGTTGGGCAAATGCCAAATATTCAATAAAAAGCCTAATATTTAACTAATATTTATTTTTCATATTCTATTGCCAAATTAATCACCAGCTGTTGTATCTAAAAATTTTGAAATTTTCAGAAGACTTTGTATGATTCATTTGAAAGCCCACTGTGCCATTGTTTATTATATTCCAATTATTTTCTAAATATCCAAGTAACAGTGCCGAATCGGGAAAAGCTAAATAAAGCGTTGGCACGTGAAATTACTTGACGGCAACGGGGCGTATGCGCAACAAGAGATTTTAACAGCCCAAGCAGCTGTTGAATTAATTCAAACGCCATGAATAATGATGGTCAATAAAAATAAAATTTGTTTAAAAGTACACGCGCTGCGCGTTCACACGGAAATTAAATAGGTTTTGAGAAATGTTAGTACAGAGTTGTTATGAATGGTGTTTCATATCTAAGCATAATTAGATCTTAAAATTCTTACTGGTTTTTTGAAGTTCATAAAAATGGTGACTATAGTTTAGTTTTCTTAATTTTATTTTACGGATTGATTTTGGTAGATCACTTAAGACTTCCTAAAACCCCTTTTAAGCGCCATGATAGCACTGAAATCAGATAATCAGAATAAAATTGTTTGATATATTTAGCGTGCTCTTGCTGCGTTTTATCTTCAAACGAGCATAAACATTCAAGCCAAATAAAATCGAGGAATTTATGACAGCTGATTTGGCCGGAGCTAGTTAGTCATCTCACAAGAATAAACAACATACAACTGTACATATGCTTTTCATTTAAGAGTTCTACGGGTTCTACGATCCCCCGATTTGGGATTCTTTATCAGCGCCTCGTGAGTCAAATGACGGGGAAATGCGGAATGTACTTGGGGCGACCGCCAGAGATGGCCAAAAGCCAATCATTTTTGCAGGAGGCACTTTCAATTGTGACCAGCAGCAGAGAAGATTGAAGCAAAAACATAAAACACAAAAGACGGCAACCAGTTCTATGAAAAGAATAACAACAAAATCAGCTGCGCGTCGAAAATCACATTTGTGATGAGTTGCAGGGGGTGGGGGGGGATTGCGGGGCAAGCGGTGGGTGGGGACTGGGGGGTCTCATGTGGTAGCGTCGCCAAAAACCTGCCAAACAGAGTCAAGAGTGCAGTCGACGTCGACTGCGACTGCGACTGCGACGCCGAGTCAACGTCACACGCAATACCAAAAACACAACACAAAACATGAAGCGAGATAAATATTGAACAAATTATGTATTGAAGACCTTTGACAGACGAGGATGCACTTTTAGAAACTTGTGAGAAATGTATTCATTTATTTAATATGATCTGAAAAAAATAAAAATACAAACCACAATTTTATATTTTATACTATAACTATGATATACATAATAATATTGTATTCTAATTTCATTTCCAACTTGAAATAATAATAGAAAAAATCGAAGGCAAACCTTTGTTATCTGTCAACCAGTAGGAGTGTGTAGAAAGTATCTTTTGGAATTATAACCTATAAGCGTTACCTAATATTTGCTTAGGGAGTTACTTAAGATGATCCCCGTCTGTATGATTTATCTGAGAAAATAATAATAAAGAAATTGAGCAATAAGCGGCGAGCATTTGGCTGCATAAAAACTTTGAGCAAGGAGGCGCACACAACTCAGTCGAGTTGAGAAATTGTCGCGGCCAGTACGAGTACGTGTAGCAAAGAACCCGAAAGCAACGCGCGCATTTCGTGCACACATTTTCAAAACCAAAAGAAAGAAATTCTGAAATTTGTTTACGAAAAAAAACGAAGGATTTGCCAGTCGTGTTTGTGTTGTGTTTTTTTAGAGAGAAACGTGCTCGCCACGCCAGGAATTGTGTAATTAGCGGGCCATCAAGTGTTCAGTATTAAGCACCCCCACTAAAGTATTACAACTCGAGATCATTCGACAGCGATCCCTATCAACCAACAGAAAAACCATCGATATGGCGTCCAGAAAAGTGAGTTTTTTTTTTTGTTGTTTTGTGGGCCTAGGGTGGCCCTTATCCGATCGGCAAACGTTGCATTTCACCCACACGATTTTCCACGATATATTCACGACGAAAATGGAGGACATGTGGTTCTCATTACCTGTTCATAAAAACTAAATATTTGTCAATTTATTTTTAGTCCAATGGGCGGTCGAAATTTGCTCACTTGCGCCTTCGCTGTGCAAATGTTGGGTGTAATTTTAGTTTCAAATAAATTCAAATTAATTAAAATGGAAGTGCAAATTTATTTAGCATTTCATTGGCGGCGTTCGTCGACGCTGATTCATGCGATTCCCCAGCGATGCAAGTGGCGCCTCACGTATTCATCGTCACTTGGCCGCCGTTTTTGGCCCGATTTGAAATGTTTATTTCCATATAAGGGTATCCTCAGCCAGACGCACTTGTTCCATATGGCCAGCTGTCCCCGAGCAGCTCCACTTCCTTGTGGAATGTAGTGAAGGTTTCGAGTCCAAAATATACGATTGTTATACGCATTGAACCTTGTAGAAGTGCTATTTAGGTGTTTGAAGTTTTTGGGATTGTTCTATATTTTTATTTTACTCAAAAATATGAATATTTTGAAGCCATATTATTTATAAAAGAAATATAATTTCTTGGCGTCAGCTGATTCACATGGAGTTGCTGTAGTTGTTGCCGGTATTTCAGTTGTACTTGCAGAACCCCAATCAATGTTCTCCGTTGTTGTTGTTGTTGTTGCGGCAATTGCAACAGCTACCATGGTGCACAAAAGGAGGAGGATGGCAAAAAACTTCATGTTGCTAACTTTAAATCGAAACTGATATTTCACTCAACATATTTTGCCCTTATATACGAATAAGACTTCAGAACAATTGTTAACACAAGTGCTTGCAAGATTTGATGGATGAAATGGTGGATGGAGTGATGGATTAGGACAGTTGAGTAAATACTCTAATTTGCCTTTCCAAAAATAAATGTACACGTGGCAAATGTTTAGCACGTGTAAATATACAGTACACGTTTTAACCGGATTGGTTATGATTTTCTTAAACAAGTGCTTTATATTAATTATTTAAAGTATTTTAAATCGTAAGCTGAGTTTATGAGGAACATTAGCATTAGCTAGAGCTTTGTTATTTACCTAACAAATTAATCGTCAACTTATACTCGTTAATTGTAGAGTATAAGGGTATACTAGGTTTGTTTAAAAGTATCTAAAAGCTATAAGAAATCGTTTTCTAACTTATATAACTTATTCTAACAGATCTCGGAAACAATAATGCTAAAAAGTTAACAGTATTATTATTATTGCTATTATTATTATGCATAATTATTAATAATTATAATGATTCTATAGAAGTAGACGCAGCGCAAGTTGGTTTTAAAATGATGTCTCGCCCACTCTTACGTCATAAACTATCGAGAGCTGAGTAACGGGTATCAGATAGTCGAAGAAATCTACATTCCTCTTCTTTGTTTTATTTATAATTATAGTTATATTGCAAAATGTCATTGGTTAACGCTTGGTAAACCATAATTTTAAGGCTGAGTAAATCATTAAAAATGGCTAATTGATAGGTCTAAAACTTTTTTCACTTTATTGCTTCAGAATAATTAACCTAGTTAGAATTAATTTAGTAGAAGAAGTAAAGTTTCTTGCCGCAAAGGCCACCAGGACCTCCCACGCAGGGCGGCAGTGGGGGAGGGACTTGTCCACAGGGTCCTTGGGGTCCGCTGCCACATGGAGGCTGTGCCAAGGGAGCTAGGGTAGTGTCAGATGCAGGGGCGGTAGTGTCCTGTTCCGTAGTTGAATCAGATCCGTAATCATAGTCCGCAGAGGGTGACGTAGAAGCAACCATGGCAAATCCTACAATGCCGCAGAAGAGGAAGAGAACAGCGAAAAACTTCATTTTGATAACTCCGTAGATGCAGTGGTAATTTACTGCCAAAACCTCGCGAATATATACTTTTCCTTTTTGGCTAGTCAAATATTATGACAATTGCGAAAAATTTATTTTCCATGACAAGAGTAAAAAATCTCATTAAAAGAAACAATTGGGCAAACATCAGAGAACGTAATCATGGAATTATTTTATTGTCTAGATATAGATTAGCTTTGTTTTTGGCGAGTAGTGTGGTTAGGAAAGTGAGTGCCTTATAAGGATAACTCCCTTGGGGAATTTCGCGAAGGACTCCACAGAGCCAAAAAAAAAAAAAAAACAACATTACTCATACTCATCATATGTATGTACATAGCTACCCGTTTTGACTTTGACTCATTTGGCTAAAATTAACAATTCCTAACCATATCGAGAAGGTCGCTGGTTGTCAGCCCCATTTGCTTGGCTCATTCACTTGTCTGGCCGACGCCGTGCATTTGCTTCTGCCTTTCGTTTTTGCATTTGATCAGGCGGAAAAAAGGGGGAGTGGAATTAAAAGGCACTGCCAAAAGCAATCCTCAAATATGCCAAATATTTACCAGAATTATTTGCTCTTCCCTGGTCATGGGCGTTGGTGTGGGTGTGCAAGGGGATCATGAGTCACTTTATTTGGGTTCACGTTCTGAAAAAGGGTCGGGATTTGAGAATTCCAGGGCTTGGCCCCCCTATATATACGAATATAACTACATACATATATACGAATGGTAATGCTGCCGACTAAAATAGCAAATATTTTTAAACATTACCAATGGCTTTTGTGCACTAAAACGAATAAAATGAATCGTTTTATTCTATGACTGGTTTATTAGTCACTGATTTACTGGGTAATATTATTATCGCTCCGAGCTTACGCTTATGCTACTAATGTTGTTTTGATGGCAGATTAATATTGGGTGTTTTTTAAAATTTTAAATAAATATAAAGTAAAAAAAAACATAATGGAATTGAAATAGAAAAATTGAATGGAATGGAATAATGTCGTATAAACCTGTTATATTTTAACAAAAAACTTTATTTTGGGTAACCACTCTTTGAAAAGCCGATTATTATTGGTGCATACTTTGGGGCATATCGAAGTTCTTATAAGTTATAAAATATACATATTTAACTTTACGCTCTCACACTGAAACTGAACTTGAATCTGTTAATAATTTTCTTTCGAAAACTGGTTTTGTGTGCTGGCTGAGAAAAAGACATTTTTAAGAGAACACAATTCTCAAAATGTTAAAGAGAAAGAAAATGCTCTCTTGTTTTATTTTTTGTTTGCCGCTCTCTCGCCCCTCTCTTTATTCAGCAAATCAGCTGATATGGCGGATCCGAATGCCGGTGATCGGCGACAAACTTCAACGTTTAAAAATAAGAATTTATTTAACGGTGGTACGTGCTCGAGTAACAACGCTGACGGTCCCGGATCGGCAAATTTAACGCACGGCGGTGAATTGGTGCAAAACGCGAATTATACAAACGGTCAAACGACGCAGGCGACCATATTCCTCAGCAACAATAACAACAGCAGTAATACGGGCAACCACTACTACAACAACAGCAACAGTCACGGCAGAAAGAACGCGCCAAATTCGCAGCAAAATCAGCAAAACGCGTGTGTTTATACGACCAGCAATAGCAACAATAACAATTTGGAGCACAACTTTAGCAACTTACATTTCTACGCCCAACAGCCAGCCGCACACTACGACGTTTGCCATCAACAGGTGTGTGTGTGTGTGTGTGTGCGAATAGAGTGCGGCAGTGTGCGTGAGCCACAGGCGAACTTCACTATGATGAAGTTTCAGGAAACTCCCGGTCATTCGAAAATTGATTGTCGCGAATCAAATTCAAAAATCAAATTCCCTTAATCGAAGTCTTTAAAATATTCCCTTATTTTACGTTTGAAAAGAATGAAAGATAACCGTAGATTTTTAGGAATTCCTAGGAGTTTATCATTCTGAGAAACACCTTTTTTTTAAAGGATTGAATGCTACACATTAGAAGCTATAAATGCAGAACTGGACAATTCAAATTTAGTGATAATAGAGCAGTTAACTTTTTCAACCAACTACTATGTACAGAAATTAGATATATGATTTATCTAAGCACCGTTTCACTGTAGTTTTTGTAAGTGCTGCAGTTCACACTGCGTTTTGTCGCGGCATTTCGCAATTAATGAAAATGTTAATGAACTTCACACGCTGCGCACTCGAGCACTTCACTCTAATTTCTTCTTCTAGCCGTATTCCCCTTGTTGGCCTGGCCCAGACAGACAATTGTGAGGGGGGGCCGCGGGGGCTCTACTTCTCTATTTCTGTTGGTTTTTCGGTGGTTTCCTCGGTTTGTGTGTGGCACGCGAACTCCGCTTTGCTCCCTTGTCCGTCGCCTTCTGATCACTCCGCTTTGTGCTCGATCTTCGCGGCGTTTCTGTCTGTATACCCTTTTCGGGAACTTTTCGGGCAAGTTGGTGGTAAACAATGAATTAGGCGGAGTTACCTGGGAACTTGTTTCGCCGGCTAAGAGATAAGGGCAACTCGCAAGCTTGACGGAAATACGGAGTTCTTCAATGTGAACCACTCAAATGTTTATTTACATATTATCTTCATCATTTCATCACTTAACAAACGTTCTAAAATATAATAAATTTCAATAAACTCCAGAGACAATTTAAAAGATACCACAATCGTTACTCTGAAAAAGATATTTCAGCCTCAAAATAAAAATTGTTATTCTTGAAGAAACCTAACGTGCTGAAAGTCATAGAAAAGTTTGACTTCAAATAAAAGTTCGGAATTACCCCGAGAAGCGTATTCCAAAGTCGCCTGCTCTCGAAAGTTCATTGATTCTTGATAGCCGCTTCGTTGCGCGACATGCGTGGAAAGTGGACAGTCCACTCCAGTGAAGTTCTGCAACTGGAACAAGTCTTGGCCTACGCCACACCTAGTGGGATCCGATCAGATCCATTCGAATCAATTTGCTTCTTAGCACCAGGAGTGGAGTTTGATGGTTTTTAATGGAGATCGCTCTTGCATAGTTGCTAAGTGATTTTCGAAGTAACGACGTCCCACACGCAGTCATCAAGACACCCATTTACCGGCACACCCATCCAAATCTAGTAAACCCGGCTAACTTGATATTTGCGTAATCGCTAACCCACAGACGAACGACTACTACCAGCCAGCCAGACAGGAGGGCCAGCAGGCGGATCAGTACGAGGAGAACTTTGACGAGGACATGGAGGCCGAACGCGATCTCGCCGAGGATGCGCAGTGGAAGAAGATCCAACAGAACACCTTCACCCGGTGGGCCAACGAGCACCTGAAGACCATCGATCGGTCGATCAACAACCTGGAGACGGACCTGTCCGACGGCCTCCGACTGATCGCCCTGATCGAAGTGCTGTCCCAGAAGCGAATGCCCAAATACAACAAACGCCCAACATTCCGCAGCCAGAAACTGGAAAACGTCTCGGTGGCCCTGAAATTCCTTCAGGATGAGGGTATCAAAATCGTTAATATTGGTAAGTGAGACACACATGTGTGTATGTATTTGAATTTGAAATTCCCAGAATTCTTGGATTAAGCTTGGGTTGGGTCCCACGTATCTCTAATAGTTTTAGCAACCGCACAATTGCGGTCGTAAAGCAACTTTATGCATTAATTAGATGCGCTCGCATCGTTGGCCATCGAAAATGTTTCCATTGAAAATTGCATAATTTGCTCTTTCAATGGGGAGAGATAAGTCAACTAAAGATGTGCCGCCAACGCCTCAAGAGTCTCGGGTTAACACCAGATCCCCTGATCCCCGCTGAATCCCTCACGATTCCATGTGGATCCGTTGTATTATTTATATGAAATGTGTGCCTTTAACGATTCGCTTCCAGACTACAAAACAAAATGATGTCATTGCCGCGCTTATTCAAAGCGCCAGCTTCATGCGAGTCTTACTTTCATTTGTATTTATATGCATAATTCAAGATTGTGCTCACCAA
The DNA here is from genome assembly GCF_000001215.4 of Drosophila melanogaster. Classification (NCBI taxonomy): domain Eukaryota; kingdom Metazoa; phylum Arthropoda; class Insecta; order Diptera; family Drosophilidae; genus Drosophila; species Drosophila melanogaster. The sequence goes on along the minus strand of NT_033777.3, from coordinate 17,116,469 downwards.
TTTGCAGTACCTGCACGGTACGTAATCTACTGACTTGTGTACCCTTTAGGATGGGTATATACGGCTATTTCTATATAAGAGTCGAAGCAAATTTTTGCAACGACTTTGAAGTTTATATACCTTCAAACAAGAGAGCACCAACGAAGCGTGGACAATTTGGAAGGTTAATTTCATTAGAGTACTATCGCTTTCAAAGACCATTTCCATTGCCAAATCACGAGCGTAACACAACCCGATATCAATGGTCACCTAACTGCATCAATGCTAATTAGTTTGATTTAAAAACTATACAGCTGGAGGAGCATGTGATGCCGGATTTTATGACTCACATTGCGGCCTTAACTCAAGCATCCGTCGGTCATTGAGGCATTCAGTTGATGTATGATTCCATCGCGTACGGGTATTACATTTCATTCACAATGTAATCATCTACCCTGTGCGCATTCTAATGACCCCGTGACGTTATTGATAAGACCAACAATCTCGGAACGTTTGAAATATGTACATACTCGTAGTTAAATCGCCCAGTGAGGACTTACTGCCCCATATAAAACAGATAAACAACTTCAGTATCTTAACGTTCTAGAAAAAAAAAACTCAGTTTGTCAATAATTGACAGCTAGGTAAATAATGTTTACAGATATGTTTACAGACACTTTTTATCGACCCAAAGGGGAGCTGCCTTAAATATAAAGATACAAATAAAATGAAAGCCAAATAAACTCGTTCGTTTAACTGTGAGCAAAGCAAATGCAAGTCCGAGACATTTTTGAACGAATTTCATGTACAATCGACAGTTTCGAAGGTATTTTTATAGCTATCAGCACTTTCGTTTTTTTTTTTTTTTGCGATAAAAAATCGTTCATTCTGGACTTGGGTTAGCGATAAGGCGCTCTCATATCTATCCCCTAAATTTTTAGCGCTAGCAACTCAAATTTCGCGATTTAATTTCGGGCTTGCCAAAACTTAATTGCAAGGAGAGGTAATTCATTCATTTAGGCACTCGACTCTTTAAGCAGCTTAGTCATTAACTAAGTTTTGCCTAAATAGCATTATTCACGGGAATGCAAACATTAATTGCCCGTTTATTTTGGCAAACATTCCCAAAACAGATAACGCATCCAATTTCGGTCATTATCGTTGAACAAATGCGAAACTTATAAGAAAACATAGTAAATTAATTTAACAAGCCCCACCTATTCCTGCTGTCCAATTATGTGGTTTTTAATCGATTTAAATTGGGTACAGTGAAAGCTTCCGTGTGAAATTTCTGTTCTCGGCTTTGGAAAGCATTAGCAGACCAACATTTTTGGGTTCCCACTGTATCGCACAACAGATCATTTCTGTTCGGTTATTTTCTTCCAAGCCGCTTTTTTCCTCTTTTGTGCTGTCAATTGAATTAGCCCGAAATTTTGTGGAGTTATGTTTGCGTCGAATTTTGTGCCCAAAACCACGCAGCTGCTGGCTCAAGAGCTTGTCTTTCAGTCCAGAGCTCCGACTCCAAGTGGGCATGTAGATTTCCATGGAGCGCCGCCGTTCGTATCTACAAATGTTTGCGCTAAAAAATCCACAAAAATAATAATAAAGCCTCTCGGGCGGTCGCAATAAACTGCAAAAAAAAAAAAAGCAGCAGAAAAAAACAAATAAAAATAACAAAATTAAAAGTACAAAACAGAGGGAAGAACAAACCTAATACGTGCCGGATAAAGTAGAGATAAAATCGCTCAGTTGACTCTCCATGACATCATCTGGTTTTTGGGTATCGGGCTTACTTTGGATTTTGGCTGAAGTTGTTCGGAACCGTATTACTTCGGTTTTCAGCAGCGTCAACCTAATGGTTCCTATAAACTCAGGCTCAATTTGTCACAGCCAATTGATTGTTATTGATGACGCCATCATCACTCGAACATCATTAAAATCATCTATGGAGGGCGTCGAAGATTTTTCCAGGCACATAAATGCATATTTCACTTAATGGAAGCCACTCGATGATCATCCATTTGACCCAATTTTACTTCTGTTGTTTGCTTGTTAATAATTTGTTCATTTTTTTTGTGATTTCACCCATGATGTGTTGATTACCAAGGGAGTCATCAACATAATTGAAATGCTCAACAATTCATAAGTACTGGTCTAAAAAATTAAAAAAAAAGAAACATTCTTGATAAATTGTTCATGAACGTTGTAATCATTCCAGCTAACAATATTTTGTTTTTAATTAGATTGCGATGGTTAGCATAAGTCAAACCGAAAAACAAAACATAGACCCCAAAATAAAGATTATTTAACATTTTTGGAAAATTAGTCAAACACTTTGTTGTGGGTCGTGCTAATAGCTTCCGTTTCCCAAGCCAAAATGCTTAAGCTTGTGATTCAGCCCATAGTTAGGAAATATGCCAAGTCCAGAGTGTCAGCTAAATTTCCGTTGAATTTCAGCTGAATTGCTCATAAAATGACACGACCAAACATCAATATGATGATCACCCGGCACGTACTTCACCGGTGTTTTTATAAATCATTTGCAATGTCTCAAAATGACGCCATCGATCCGGACACGTCACCGTTGAGCCGAGGCTAACCCTCTGATCCATGGACTGGAAATAGCAATGATGCCCATTTCTCGTCACACTTCAGAGGCACTTGTGATAAGATTAAGGCGTTATGAACATCATTACTAACTCGGCGGAATGTTTACGTAGATTCCCTGAGCGCGGCAGTCAGTCAATTATTTAAATTAGCAAAAGCTGGCTGTTAGAGAGTTGGTCTGACCCCGACTCAATTACCCTAAAAAAAAACAAGTGAAAATTAAGAAAAACACACGGCGCTTTCGACGGCAACCGAATGTGGGACAACCCACATCAGAAATGCGCCCAAAATGGTGCTTTTTGAGCGGCTTAAAAACTCTGAGACACACATGCTCAGGCTCCCACTTTCCAAGCGATGTCAACGATTTTTGCGGCTTAGCCCTGCATTGGCTCTAATTTAATTAGCCGAGCAACAGTTAGGCGTCTGGATGATTAGCCTCGGAGCGAACGGAAACTGGTTTTTCCGTTCCGTTCGGAAAATCTTTCCAGACGCTTCATTGTATCGTGGCTGCTTTTCCGACTCCAACTCGGATTTCTGGTATGCGCGTGCCGCTCGGAGAACGTGTCTGGTGACCCAAGCCGGTTAACCGGGAATTGCGGCCTCGGTGGACTCGGTGCTGCAGCCTCAGCATTCTTGTTATCTGAATGTTAAATACTTCTCTGCCGTTGCACTTAACATCATAATAACTCTGTGGCCGCATCGAAGCGAGAATCGTTGCACATAAATCATGTCAAGTCATCATTCGACATGGCCAAACGATTGGTGGCTTCTGTAGCATCAGCTCTGGGTTCCAGATTCAGCCTCTGGTTTTGGGTGGACATATCCAATTGCTGTGCACAATGACAGCGAAATTATGATGGATTGTAAACGGGGGATCGCAGATATTTTCCACTCTTTAGTTCTGTAAATTAATGAAATTTGATGCATCTTCTTCGTTTGAAGGAGAGCAACACCATGTACACTACCAATAGATAAAGTTATCTTATAGGGATATCATTCTTGTTTTGAGTCTAATTATACAGATTCTTTACTTAAAGATTATCTCTTATTTGTGCAGAACAATAAGCTGAAAACATAATTAAGATTGACTCATTATTTTATATTCAACACAAAAATGCCTTCTATTAACCAGAAATTTGTACACAAAGAATAATAACTTCGTCATATAATTTTTTGCGACAAAATCTCTTGTCAGATAAGATTAAAATGGAGAAATAGTATGTGTCAGTATTATAAAAGACCCAACTCGAGTATGACTACGTTTGATCATTTTTAGTGACACTTGAAGAGTAATAAGAGTTTATAATTCAAACTATTCCTTATCTTTCTTGAGAATCTAGAATCAAATAACTAAACTAAATTATTTTGTATATAATATAGTCCAAAAATAACACCTAAATCGTGAAGTATAATAAAATTATTTTTACTGCAACTATGAATCTCAGTATACAATGCAAAATTAGTTTCCTTTAACGGAATCCAAGAATGCTTGCTTCATGTAAGCCTTTACCATATTAGCCAGATCATGCATCCATTCTGAATCCCAAGAGCTATTTTCTTTTTCAAAGACGGATTACATTTCCCCATTCGAATGAATACTGTTCTTAGAAACTCTTTGCTCGTTCTCCGCGATCTTCACACTTATGCATATGTATGGATTTGAAATTCCCTCGACTGGAGTTTGCCTGGTTAATATGCATTGCATATTCCTATAACAGTTATGGCATCTCGTTCTCCTCTCCAGACATTAGCATATTTCTATATAATTTACACCACATTTTCTTGTTCGCGCTGCCGTGCCAAAAACAAACGTTTGGCTCTTGGAGTTGACAAGCAACCAGTTTGAGCTCCACAAAGACATCCAGTTGATGTGGAGTTTTGGCCAAGACAGTTACCGAGGCTCGCCAATCGGCACGCCGGCTGCTGCCTAATTAGCCAAATCATTTCTGGCTATTTAGTTTTCTATGCCGTTTTAATTGCTGCTTTCTTTCGCCTTGCAAATGGAGTTGTTGCGCCAGTGTCTTCGATGTATTTTTCATAAATATGTCATCGGGCTGGGCTTAAAGATTGGCAGCTAATTCATTTGTCAAGGCATCAGTCGACCGTAAAAGTATTTTAAACGGCCAAACGCAAAGATGGCCTGGCAATTTGATGGCTTTTAGGCGAGACCGAGCGACCAACAAAGCAAAGTCATTTGACCATTTTGCTTGCCAACCCATCCAGCCGGTTTCGCTGTCCACTGGCCTCAAGTGGCCGGCTACTCAAGTAAACAAAGCCAAATTGCAAATTTTTTAGCAAAAAGTGGTTATTGCTGTTGCGCGGGTGTTGGGCAGTAAGTGGTAAGCGAGCTGGCTCTATCAGCAATCGTTTAACGGCTCGTTGAGCAGGCCAAAAAGCACCAAACGATCCCGGAGTCTACTAGAAAGCCCCAGCGGGTAAAGACAAAGAAATGTAGAACATCTAGTACGTCAGTTAACGACGTAGTTGTCCGTCGTCACTTGGCATATTCGGTTACCATTGCTGGCCACCGAGTTTTCCCTGTGGCAACTTTCCCCACGATGGAGGAGGAATTCCATTCGCGTCATGGTTCAGTGCGTGTCAAATGCATTTGCCGAGGGCCAAGGTGTTGACTAATCGGTGATAGGTAATCAGAACGATACCCACGCCTTTCACCTTGCGGTGTTACGCTATTAAAAAGATCCCATTATCGTAAGTTCAATAAACTCCGACTATCTCTGAACGGTTTAGCATGACAAAAGAAGAGCCGTCCGAAGCGCAGGCTTTGTTGGCCAAGTTTAAGGTCGACGGCGGTGTTTAAGAAAACCGGCAAGACCTGTTGATTGCGTGTATAATAAGCCCTGAACTTGACCAGGAGGCAAAGTAGTTGTAACAGTTAGCAGACATCTCTGACCATAATTGGCGAGTTGTCGAATGGCAACAGGTTTGCAGCAGCCCCATCAAAGTGTTGCCAGTGACAGATGAGGCATGCAGTCGTTGCAGTGGCTGCCACAGGTTGTCGGGACAATTAATAGACACATTAGGTACATGCGACTGGTACCGGTGCCCGTTCTGGTTTTTCCACCCGACCAACAAAGTAATCCAATCTCTGTTCTTGCCCCCGTTCCGCAGACTCGTCGGACATTGTGGACTGTAAGCTGAAACTGATACTGGGTCTGATATGGACACTGATTCTACACTACTCGATATCGATGCCCATGTGGGATGGCGAGGACGACAAGCAGCTCAACGGCTCGGGCCACACTCCCAAGCAGCGGTAAGTGACGCCTACCCAATTGGTTTATTGCCCAGCACTAAATCACTCTTCCGCTGGCAGCCTGTTGAACTGGATACACGCCAAGATACCCGACTTGCCCATCAACAACTTTACCAACGACTGGACCACGGGCAAGGCTGTGGGCGCCCTTGTCGACGCCTGTGCTCCGGGTCTCTGTCCCGATTGGGAGCTGTGGGATCCCAAGGATGCCGTGCAGAACGCCTCCGAGGCCATGGGCCTGGCCGATGACTGGCTCAACGTGCGCCAGCTGATCAAGCCCGAGGAGCTGGTTAATCCCAACGTGGATGAGCAGTCTATGATGACCTATCTGTCTCAGTACCCCAACTCCAAGCTCAAGACTGGAGCTCCCTTGAGGCCTAAGACGAATCCCAACAGGTGAGTACAAGTGCCTTTTAGATCGGTGTTTCTCTAACTTGAACAATTTGCTCTGACATATTTCAAAACAAACGTTGAACATGATTCGTTCAAACGAAGTTAATTCAGAAAACGATATAAAATCGGTTCTCTGTATCTGAAATGTGGCAGGTTACGGTTCGAGCTAGAAAAGTTTTACTTCCTCGTTCGATCTATAAGTCCAGCTTTGTACTTATTCCGAACTCTATTCCAAATTCAAGTTGTACCTTATACTATCTTCGTGTGTTCTTAAGGCTAATGCATCTATCTGGATCTGTTCTCGACTCTATCTATCTTTCTTCTTTCTCTTTATCTTTCTATATCTTTTTTCTCCGTGTATTATTGAACAACATATTTAATGTATGGATATTGTTCTTGTTTTCCCTATCCGCACCGTATACATATAATGTATATAAACTACCTACCCACATATATATATATATTTATTAAACGCCTCAAAATGCAAAACTCAGCATTCCTCCGCCGCGGTAAGTTTCTTCGGCATGTCTCCTCTCGTTCTTTTCTTTTCCGTTCCGATCTGTTTTGCCACTTCTTTTTGGCCAACGTTGTTATCCGCTTGATTGTCGGTTTTTAATTTATTGACTTCTTGTGGTATTTGTGATTTAAATGTTCCACCAGTTTCGGCTACTTTTGTTTTGTTGCTCTCCGCTTTTTGCGCTAGCCCAGAGCGATCCGTATCTAATGGATACTTCAACGCCGCTGCTTTCCTGTTTGTATATTTCTTGTTCTGGCTGCCGGCTTTTATTGCTCTCTACAATTAGCGCTCACTAAACGCATTCATCTTGGCCGACGCTGATTTAATTTACTGCTTTTTGATTACAAGTCGGGAAGCTGTGTGGTGATCAGACTTGATTTTTCCGAAACTTGTTTGTATTAATTACAGTTTTGGGAATTGTAAATAGTTTTGCCTTCTTGTAATTAACCGATATGTTTATATATTTGTGATATAAAATATATATAATACAATAAAGCAATATGTAGATGAGTCCAAATATAATAATGTTATGTATTTAAAATTTGATATGATATATGGCTTCAAAAACAGCTACATCCAAAAAGTATACTTCAATAAACATTTTTGAAATTAGTTCTGTAATATACCGCTTGTAGAACACAGTGGCGCCACCCACAAGAATGTTTTCAAAATATTTATAAAACTGTGTTTGCTAGTGTTGTTCCTTAATAAGATTATTTGCCCATGCTCAATGACGTTAATACTTATTCTGCAAAAGCCTTTAAACGCTATTCAATGGTCCAGTGTATCATAATTGGCTATGTAGAGCTCTTCCCAGAATCAGTAAATATATAGTGACCAAAATCATTCTCATTCCACAGAGTGCGTGCCTATGGTCCTGGTATTGAGCCTATTGGTCCTGTGGTGGGTGCCCCAGCCAATTTTACCGTCGAAACCTTCTCTGCTGGCAAAGGTAAGTTTTCAGAATTCCAATTGAGTTACAACATTTTAAGAATAATTTATCTGCAGGTTCTGTGGACGTTGACATTCAGGGACCCAATGGAGAGATCGAGAAGGCTGATGTGCGCTTCAACAATGACAAGAATCTCACGTATACAGTTTCGTACATACCCAAATCCGAGGGTTCGCACAAGGTGGCCGTTAAGTTCTCCGGTCGCGACATTCCCAAGTCGCCGTTCCCCGTCAAGGTGGAAGGTCATGCTGGTGACGCCTCTAAGGTGAAAGTTACCGGGCCCGGAATACAGCCCAACGGTGTTACCATCAAAAAGCCAACCTTCTTCGATATTCTTGCCAAGGATGCTGGTCGCGGAGTGCCCGAAGTGATTATCATCGATCCGGCTAACCACAAGACTTCTGTGGCCGCCAAAGTCCGTCAGCTGGAAAACGATACTTGGCGATGCGAGTACGTGACCGCTCTGCAGGGATTGCACTCGGTGAATGTCTTCTATGCTGGAACACCGATCCCCAACAGTCCGTTCCCTGTGAAGGTGGCTCCGTTGTCCGATGCGCGTAAAGTTCGCGCTTCTGGACGTGGTCTCCAGGCAACGGGCGTTCGCGTCGGGGACGATGCCGACTTCAAGATCTATACCGAGGGAGCCGGCGAGGGTGAGCCAGAGGTGCGCGTCATTGGTCCTGGTGGCATGAACCAGAACGTCATGCAGTCGAAGGTGGATGGCAATACCTACGAGTGCCACTACTATCCCACCAAGGAAGGCCGTTACGTCATCATGGTGACCTTTGCTGGCCAAGAAGTGGCCAAGTCTCCGTTTGAGGTGAAGGTGGGTCCCAAGAAGGAGTCCTCGATTGTGGCCTATGGACCCGGACTGAGCAGCGGCGTTATCGGCTACCCAGCTGCTTTTGTAGTGGAGACCAATGGCGAGACTGGCGCCCTCGGTTTCACCGTGGCCGGTCCTTCGCAGGCCGAGATCGAGTGCCACGACAACGGCGATGGTTCTGCCCTGGTCAAGTATCATCCCACCGCTGTGGGAGAGTACGCCGTGCATATATTGTGTGACAATGAGGACATCCCCAAGTCGCCGTTTATCGCTCAGATCCTTCCACGCACCGATTTCCATCCCGAGCTGGTCAAGGCTAGTGGTCCTGGACTGGAAAAGAATGGTGTGACCATTAACCAGCCGACCAGCTTCACCGTGGACCCCAGCAAGGCAGGAAATGCTCCCTTGGACGTTGTCGTTCAGGATGTGTTCGGCACCAAGTTGCCCGTGGAGCTAAAGAACAACCCAGATGGGACCAAGAAGGTAACCTATACTCCTACTTCTGGAGTTCCGCACACCGTCGAAGGTAAGACTTGTTAAAAGCAAGTAATGAGCAATAGCAAAACGTAATATAAACATTTCAGTTAACTATGGCGGAGTTTCTACGCCCAATTCACCCCATCGTGTTTACGTCGGAGTTCCGGTTGATGCAGCCAAGGTGCAGGCCTTTGGACCCTGGTTGCAGCCTGGAGTGCGCCCCAATGCAGCCACACACTTCAATGTGGACGCCCGTGAGGCTGGAGACGCCGAGCTGAAGGTTAAGATCATTCATGAGGAAACTAAGATCGAGGTACCGTGCCGCATCATCGATAACGAGGACAACACCTACTCCGTGGAAGTAATTCCGCCTTCCAAAGGTGCCTACACCACTACGATGACTTATGGTGGCCAAAGGGTTCCCCTGGGCGAGAAGGTCGTCGTGGAACAAACGGTGGATGTATCTAAGATCAAGGTGGACGGACTTGAGCCAAGTAAGTACTCGTAGGATAGGAACCTAAATTACTATATACAAAAGTGTACGTCTGGAGTGCGTCATGGTCTAAGTCCATATCATAATTTCATTCATCCAAAACCAAAGCCGCGCCCTTGAACAGTTTGCAGCAGTTTCGGATTATAACACATGGCCTGCCGAAAGCTGACTTGGCGGTAACCATCACCAGTCCATCGGGCAATCGCATAAAGGCCCACATTATACCGACCGCAGAGGGATTTCTGGTTAACTTTACGCCAACCCAACTGGGCGAGTACCTGTTAAGCATCTGCTTTGGGGGCACCCCGATCACTCCACGGCCCTTCCGGCTGCAGTGCCTCACGGGCAGTGATTCGAATAAGGTGCAAGCCTTTGGACCTGGCCTGGAACGTGGCATTGTGGGCCAGCCGGCCGAGTTTATGATCGATACGCGTGGCGCCGGACAGGGCGGATTGGGAGTGACAGTGGAAGGTCCATGCGAGGCGGCCATCAATTGCCGCGATAATGGAGATGGTACTTGCAACGTCGCCTATTTACCGACTGAGGCGGGCGACTATACCGTCAACATAACGTTCAACGAGCGGCACATAACCGGTTCGCCCTTCCAGCCACTAATAGTTCCGGTACCGAATCTGAAGAATACCCGCGTCAGCGGCATCGGCATCCAGCCGCATGGTAGGCTATAAGGAGTTCCAGTTGCCAGTTGCCAATTCCGAGTGTTTCCGCTGCCGAACATCTCTAATCCTCTGCGCTCTACTCACAACCTGACCAAGGTTGCCTGTTGCAATCGCCTCGCCATGCCTTTTTGTTGTTGTGCTGTCCCTTGTGTTTGTTTGATTTGAACTAAACCATAAACCACTAATTTGAAATGATGGGAAGTGCCTGAGGGCCAATCGATTTACTGTTCTTCTTTTTCCTATCAAACAAATTTAAGTTACCATATGATTTGCCCCAAAAGAAAAATTAATGAATGCTGCTTTATCAATTGGGAAAATTTACTTTTTCTATTTTTTTACGTAAAGGTAAAAAAAAATACCTTGCTCCATCATAACTAACTGCACATTATTGTTGTTGATGTTATACCTTAACGTATATAATTTTGCCGACCTATTGGACCTTTCTAACTTTCGATATTCCTTAGGTGTGATCATGAATGCGGCCACGGACTTCATGGTTGATATGAGCAAGGTGGGCAGCAACATCGACTCAGGAAAGCTGTCCTGTGCGATCTTCGACCCAATGGGCCATGTGTTGCCAAGCAAGATTGTCCAAGGTCCAACCGACGACATCTTCCGCATCATGTACACTCCATTCGAGGCTGGCCGCCACACCATTGAACTGATGTACGACAACATCCCAGTGCCAGGATCTCCGTTTGTTGTGAATGTGAAGAGCGGCTGTGATCCTGCTCGCTGCAAGGCCTACGGACCAGGCCTCGAAAAAGGACTGACCAATCAGAAAAACAAATTCACCGTGGAAACCAAGGGTGCAGGTAATGGTGGCCTTTCGCTTGCCATCGAGGGTCCTTCGGAGGCAAAAATGACGTGCACGGACAATCGCGACGGTAGCTGCGACGTTGACTATTTGGCCACTGATCCAGGAGAGTATGACATTACCATTCGGTTTGCGGACAAGCACATACCCGGCTCTCCATTCCGCGTGCTCGTCGAGGAGACTGTGGATCCCAGCAAGGTGAAGGTGTACGGTCCGGGCATCGAGCACGGCCAGGTGCGCGAAAGTGTGCCCACCTTCTTCAACGTGGATGTGGGCGAGGCTGGTCCTGGCCGCATTGCCGTTAAGCTGACCAACTCCGAAGGTATTCCCGTGGACAATCTACGCGTGGAAGACAAGGGCAATTGCATTTACGCGGTTCACTATGTGCCGCCCAAGGCTGGCTCCGTGCTCACCTGCCAGGTGAAGTTCTCCGAGGTTGAAGTGCCATGCAGGTGAGTGGCCAATCGAGCGATTATTTTAATAAGTATTTGTAGACTTGTACATTCCGAGAACAATTAAATTCAATTTGTTAAATGACTTTTCTCCTTCAGTCCATTTGTGATGACCGTTTTCCCGAAATCAGAACCCACCAAGGTTAAGGTAAAGGGTGTCAATGAGAAGAAGAAAACGCCTGCTTCCCTCCCCGCAGAGTTTGAAATCGATACAAAACAAGCCGGTCAGGCTGATATCAATGTGGCCATTAAGAACCCCAAGGGCAAGGCGATGCAGCCGCGCCTGGAGGAGGTGTCCACCGGCACGTACGTGGTGTCCTTTGTGCCAGATGAGTGTGGCACCTACCAGTGCAGCATCAAGTACGGCGACAAGGAGATCGAGGGCTCACCCTTCAAACTCGAAGCATTCCCCACCGGCGAAGCCAAGAAATGCAAACTGGTGGAGCAGGCGCCCAAGATTCAGACCTCGGGCAGTCAATCGCACCTAAAAGTGGATGCTCGTGAGGCCGGAGATGGAGCGGTGACCTGCAAGATCACCAATAAGGCGGGCAGGTAAGGATTGCATTTGGTTATGGTGTTATATGTCCGTTTGCCTAACGTAAGTCCATTGACTCTAGCGAAATTGTGGACATTGATGTGATCGAAAAGGATGGTTTCTTTGACATTCTGTACGCCCTTAACGATCCCGGAGATTATGACATCAACGTAAAGTTCGGCGGCAAGGACATACCGAACGGCAGCTTCTCCATCAAGGTAGCCTGAACTACATTTTCTTTCGAAACTCTTGATTTAATCAAACCAAAACAGACACAGCCAAATCTAGTCTAGTCACAAATGGGATTTGTTGAAAATTAGCAATTATTTTAATTCTTATATATACTTTAACGTTTTTCTAGTCATTTAAGTCAGGCTGAAGCTGTTTAGAGCTCAGCCGCCTCTTAATAATTATATTTATAGTCAAGTCCATTGTCATTGTTTTGTGTTTGTGTTTCGTGCGACTCCTCAAATCGTCTTTAAATTGTTGTGTAAATTTTAATTGGGCTTCCCCAAACAACACACAAACAAATTTCACATAAGAACTAAGAGTGATCAGAAGAAGAAACAACAGAATACGATTTAAGTGCAACATTGTAAAACATGACTTCCAAAATAATAAAAAAAAAAACTAAAACGAAAGAAACAACTTTTGGTTTGCCCACCAAATACGCTCAAAAACCTTTATGGCAACAAATTTTAAATTAATTGCATGAAAATTGTTTCGTTCCCAAAATTATTTCTGCTATGCTGCACTGCCAAATGCGCTTTGTTTTACATTATGCATTTAATGAACAATTATTCTTAACGCTTCTTTGTTTGTAAGCTAGCTAGCCATAGTCTGTGTAAGTTGTTTGTGTGTTTCTGTATTTCATTGAAGACTGATTCGAATGCACTTAACACAGCGAACAAAACGAAACGACAACGTCTTGAAAACCACATACTTCAACTTAACGCTTAAGCACAATTTTACCAACAAATGTTAATTAATCTCTAAATAATTGCTAATTTAACAACAATATTCCTAACCAACGTAGAGCCTATACTTTGCACTTGCCTACAATTTTCTTTCAGCCAGAAGTGGTTTGTTCTGTAAGTAAAATGCTGAATCCATTCACCATGCGCTACCTGCGTTGACAACCTGAAAAATGAAGTGTCATAAATACTGGGCCAAAATCATGGGACCTGACATCCACAAGAACAATGCGCACCTCCCAATGGGATTGAAATGGTCGGGGATTTCGGGCATGGTGCCCAAAATGAAATAATGTTGGTCGAGTCGTGAACCCAAGATTAATTGAGTTGTCTGTTGTTTTCGCGCAGAATTGATGTTTAACAGATTTGCACAATTAGCTGGCTGCAAAATTAATTTTTTCCCACATTGTTCAATTTGTGAGAAGGGCAACTTTGTTGGCGTCTATTTCCGCCAAAAGTAACTTCTTTATGGAATATGTCACCTTTTTTTTTGGCGCACACAAAAGAACATTAATGTTTGTTGGTTTTAAACTTTCGAAACCACACTTGCTATTAAATAGAAGAAATGTAGTATAAATTGTGGCGACACGGCAAAGTTCTGTGTTTTTATCAATCTAAATATGATTTATACATGTTAGTGATGAAATTTTATTGCAGGTATATGTTAGATTGTTGTGTCCCAGTTCTATATTTGCCTGCAATATTAAAATAGCTCAGAAATCATTCCAAAGTAGCCATTAAAATAGCAGTCTTTTAAGGTATTTAGAAGGAATAACCAAATCCAAAACATCTTAGACATCTTTGTTGATACAGGGTGTTCCGTAAGACTTAAATTTAGACTGTGGCGTCGAAAGCGTACCAATGCCTTTTCATCTACGCCACTGCAGTCTATAAAAGCAGCATCCCAATAATCTCGGGAAGAGGGGCGACGATGACATCCCACGCTGAATCAGCATGTTCTACCCGCTGTTTCTGTGATAGTTGCTCTGGTCGGCCGTTGATGCTTTCGGCAGGTTGCAACAAAATCAAGTATACGCCGCCTGGCACCACGACTGCATATATGCATATGAAAATGATTTTGTATAGCCAGCCCAGCTAGCGCGCACAAAAATCGCAAGTAATTAAAATAGGAAAATAAAATTATGTATAATGAAAATGGCGCAAAGTGTGCTGTGCTGATTTTTGCTGCCAACGCCAGTGGAAGCGCCATAAAGTGTGGCTAGAAGAAGACCGGAGGCCCGACACTAGTGGCAGCAGCTAGCTAGCCGATCTAGTCTAGTCTTAGTCATAGATTGTCCTGTACTGGTCGTTGTCGTGATCGTGTCGCATCGGTAACTGGAAGTGATGGAACTCAGTGCGCCCACATCATTCCCTAGCCCACAAACGAATTGATGGCAAAGATGGATTTCCCGTCAATGGGCTACATATACAACACTATACTATATGGATAGATAGATGGATTCAGAATCATATTCATATACAGATGTAGAGGAGGAGCTGCAAACTGTCGCCCACTGGCAATTCGATTTTCCTTGCTGGTCTATTGATTGGCCGTGCATTGGCGTACTTCTTATTAATAGCTCAAATATTTTATAGCGATTTGTATCTTTGACTTTTTCGATTTGGCCACGGATACGAAATGATTTCGATATATACAACGTATATAAATATAATTATTTGCTTATGTAATAGCTGCAATTGTGGAAATTCTTTTGCACAATCGTGCCCGCGTCAATCAATTTCACTTCCTCTCCAATAATTTCATTTGTGTATTGCTCCCATAGTTTCACACTTTCAAGTTTCCCCATATCACTCAGTGCGTCCAGTTTTAATAATAAGCAGATCTCCCCTATATGCGGTAGTTCTTCAATATTCACAAGTGCAAAGTAAATGGACCCGAAGTATTGTAGTAACCCATTTCGGAAATTCTTCTCATTCTCCAGACTGCCACGCAAATGATCTATTGGCTGCTGGTTTTGAGTGTGTGTTTGTTTTAGATATTTCGAGTTTACCATCGAAACAAGACTCGGCGATCTTAATATTCAATTTTATTTTCATTGACCTCAGGCTGTCGAAAGTATCGAGCAATACTCGCATTCTGAATACATCGAGGAGCACACGACCAAAGTGGTGCAGCAAACTACGCAGGTAAGTGTTTAGTCTTAGTATAAGTTTTAAAATTTATATGAATTTTAATTTCTGCTATTAAAGCGCAATCAGTATTGATAGATTTCTACGTTTCTTAATAACTTGAATGTAAATTAATGTTAAATAAAATAGGTTATCTGGAACAAAGCATTACTACATCATGACTGACGATCAGCATTGAGTTTTAAACTTTATTTGCGTAAAATCATATCACATTAGAACTTTATTAAGCTCTAATACATAAATATAATAGCATAATACTAACATTTTCAGAGCGAGCTTGTCAACGGAAAATCTGAGATCACCTATCGCAGTGTAGCATTTGAGAAATTACCACTACCCACAACAGGCGGCAACGTTACAGGTATGTGCAAACCAAAAGCAAACTGAATGTATCTTTAAAATAATATTAAAATTATAAACTAAAGCCTTGCAAGCAGAGACACCTAGCCGTGCATAGCGATGCATTTAATTAAACCACAATGTATATTAGTTTATTTAATCTAAAAAACATTTATGCGCCATTTAGGCGAGCAACATGTATCTCATATTTGCAAGAATCTAGCGCAGCCAAGGAAAATACGTATGCATATCAGATAGATGCTATTGTCAGACAAAAATATTCGTGTGTCGTAAATCTCTGAAATGTATACAGATATATAAATATCCAACTACATATTTGCGATGCGGCGCATTTGGATGGGACACCATGGACAAGTGGCATCGCACCCAAATCTTGGATGGGGGAAAATGGACGGGCGAGTGACGGCTTATCAGGCTAAACGCTGACAGGCGACAACTTAATTAGACAATACCACTTCTCTGAGCGCTGATCTCTGAATTCTGGGAGGTCTTTAGTATTTTGGCTGCATTTCTTGGCATTTTTCATCTCACTTTTCAAGGGGGGATTTTCTTTTGTTTTCCATTCCGACACGTTCATTGACTTGGCCACTTGTGACTCGTGGGAAAGTAATTGGGTATTCAACTTGTGTATATAAATCTGATAATTACCTAAATTTATTTGGCCATTTTTGTACCCACGAGCGATTTACGAGTTGCAAATCGCTGCACCGCAATTTAATGAACATTTTCAACATGATTAATGAGGTTTCCACCCTCTGCATGCAAATCAATGAACATCACTTTGCACTTTCCTCTCCGTGCAAATATTTGGTCGATTTTTCACGCTTCCATGCAATTTTCAAGCATTTTTGTCGCTTGGCTAGGCTGGGCTGGTCTAGGCTGGGCTAGGATGAGCAACTGGGGGGTGGCAGTGGCTACTCCCGATCATCATTAAGATCACAAGCCGCGCCACGTTTCATTTGGTGGTGGCTCTTGCCCTGTACCATACGAATCTGGACCACGCCTCGTTGTGGGTTTTAGCTTTCTGTGCCGCGCTCCATTTGCTTTGAAGATGGTTTATTGTAAATGATTCGTTTTGGCCAAATGACATAGATTTGTTGCGCATTTGTTGCATTGATTTTTCATTGCCCGTCAAATGAAAGGGGCAAGAGTATTTTTAATTAACAGCTAACGACCAGGTTGATTCGAAATCGACAGTCTCTATAAACTGGAAATTTCGCCAATCGCACACTTATTTTCGCTAGCGTGTGTATGTAGATTTTGATTAGTCAATAATCGCTGCCAAGTAGTCATCTGAAAGATCAACAGAAATTTGATTGATTTTGGGCAATTGCTTCAGTTGTGTCCCTAGCTGGCTAGCTGGCTAGCTGGCCATTTGCAATTTGCAATTTCAAAACGATTTGCCATTGCCAACAGCCATTACATAAGTATTGGATAAACGCGTGCGGCTCATCGAAAGGAATGTTTTGCACTTTAACGATTAATACGACATAATACGGATATAGAATCGAAATGATTAACACATTTTCGGCATACCAACAAGACTATATTTGTATTCTATGGGTTTTATGGCCGGATCGCTGCTTTCACGCCCATAAAATAAAATATAGATCTGTCTATATGTTTGTTCGTTTTATTTTTAAATGCTTCCCGCCGATTTAATGGTAAAATATTAATAAATTCTATGTCGTCTGAGCTGCAATAAGTAATAAATTTCATTTCGCCAGCCATCTTCCATGCACATTCACAACCAAAGAGCTATAGGTGCTGCTGTATACCTATGATTTTGACCCAAAGTCGCCCTGTTTTTTTGCACCTTTCGAGTTCGAATCGTTCGAAGTGGCAAATGTTAAACCCACACCAAGATCGAGCAGAAATTTATGCTAATACTTGTATATGAAATATGTACATATGTACACCACATAGATTCGGGCGTATGGCAAATATTTCCAATTTTCTATCTTTTTATCTTTCATATGTCGTCCATTGGTCAGATCTCTCCTGCCGCCCCATAGCAGTCGGCCATATTTTTGAAAATCCCCCAAAAATATTGGTATGTGTGTGGGATGCTGCGCTGCGGCTGCGCTGCTTTTGGGCCACGGCAGCAGACGCATCTCGGTGGTAGGAACCGATGTGCTTTCATATTTTGGCCTTAATTTCGATTTGGAACTGTCGATGTTCACTTGAAATCGGGACGTGGAGACGCGTGTACCTACAAACCGTCGCTGACCAATTAGCAAACAGCAAAAGAAAACACAATCCGTTCGCAGTCGAATGACATCGAATTAATAAATCGAATAACTCAAGTGCACAGCAATCGATCGGCAGGACTCTCTCTTTTTGGCAGTGCAGGACATTCGCTCAAAAGAGCCCCAAAATTTCGCTTGTTAATACTATTATATAACCCTTCTAGTCGATTGCCCAAGTGTGAGTGTCCAAATCAATAATTTTCCAATTCAATTCGAATATCTCAGTCTTCCAACTCTTGGCCAGCAAGGATATGTAACGAATTTGATGCGAATATCGCTTGTCATTTGATCATTTCCGGCATATCCTTGCTGTTTGCTCAGCCAACAGTCGAACAGAAAGTTTTTGTTTCGTTGTTAAATTAAATTGTTATAAATTTTAAGTGTCTTTTTTTGCAAAACCAAACGCGTGCGCTTGCCGATTAAAATCGAAACACTTGATATTTGTCCAACTCACACCGAATTACGGGAAAATGCACTTCAGTTGGCTGTCAGAGAAAGCGCCCACGCCGCCAGCCACCTGGGCCGATCACTCGTACTTCTTCCGTCCGCAATACTATAAGGTGACCGTATCCGAGCGCGATCACCCGGAACGGACGCACGTTTACTTCAATGAGACGATCATACCGGAGAACCAAGGACTAAATGGTTCAGATTTTATGCCATTGAATTTCAAATCATCGTTTTCAATTGTAACACATCAAGGTAATAGCCGCTAGTAAGAGAACATACGTACTTTTCCTGGAACTCAAAGGGAGACCCCTGTGTTTCTTGACGCTTTGCCAAACGTAATGACGTCCATGATGTCACATGCAGCCACCGCCAAATCCTGACTACATCCCCAAGAATTTTTCATTTGTGCTAATGACAAAACTGACACCAAATTTTTATTCAAACTCGCATTCACATTCATATTTTTAATTCAATTCAATTCAAAGCGCGGTCAAGCGCCAGGCGGGCCCACACAGAAAGCACTTGCAGGCTGGGCAAAGAATTTGAATTATTACCCAAAAGTCCCCCGGATGGATGTCGTCCTCCTCAGTGGCCCCGCAGGCCGTTTGTCTGCAAATTATTTTCTATGATTTATTATCAGAAAATGCAACAAAGCGTAAAATTCGTTTGGCTCCTCCACATGCAATTTCTCAATGGTTGCGTACGAGTAGAAGAAGGCACCGCGATGATGATGGCTTACACTGATCATCGCGGGTTTTCAGTTGCCAAGTTTTGTTCACCTCTTCTTGGGTTGTAAATAGATATCAAGTGGTTATATGCGCCTTTCTTAAAGATTTAATATAGATGCATATTTAATTGATATCGAATAAAAGCAAACCCAATCACTAAAAAGCAGTTGAACCCTTTCAATTCGAAATGTTAATAAAATATTATTAAATAATAATATAAAATAATTTAAATAATGTGGTAATATAATAGTGAAACTACTTAACACGTATCTACCAGGCTTCGTAACTTTAAATTATAGCCCCAAAGGATTTGGCTTTGCAAGTCGTTCTTTATTATCGATTTGAGTTTGAGTTCATAGTTCGATGTTCAAAATCTTATGGAAGTCAATACTCTGCGATTGGGAGTATTAGTTGCCTGCTGGCCTGTGTAAAAGTGTTATTTGTTATGCGCAAATGGCAAACTCTCGCTGATGTATCGAAAATATCGTTGGCCTGCCCGTTGCGGCCCGAGAGTCATTAAATCTTTCATTTGTATTGCCAGCGTCCATTAGATGCGAAAGATGTGCGAGTCTTCGTGGTCACCGCCTCATCCTCGTCCTCCCATTCCCATTCCCATTCCGATTCCCATCCTCTGTCGCAGTCGTATCTCATGCTTCAATGGGCGGCGCTGGCAGGTGATCTGATCGAGGGCAGCGGAGGAGGGGAGTTGCGTTGGACGACGGACAGCAGCAAATGTTCAAACATAAATAATCATATTTTCATTTTTTTTTTCGCGTGATCGGGGTGCTTGTGAGTGAATAAAGTTGTCTTGGCAGCCACTTTTTAATACATTCTATTCGAAAGGAATTTCTTTTTATTAAATGCCCGCACTCGACACTATATTTTATCGTTGATTTGAACTATTTTGCGTTTCCTTTTTCAATTTTACAAATCATTAAATTCAAAAAGGCGAACAACAGCTGAGTACGAATGCTTGAGTAATTATTCAAAGTATCTATTTGATTGGAATATGCGTTTTTTGCATATTTTCCATAGTTGTTTTGCATTCTTTACCTTTCGTCGCCCATAAGTTGGCTATAAAATGCAGATTTTTCACTTGGCAGATTCTTCAAAGACATGCCCACATTTTTCCTTGGCAACCATTGTCTTGGGTTTTTTGAAATGTTTAGTTTGCTTGTTTAGTGCCTTGAACTAAATTTTCGCCAGGCACGCGACACTTTTCTCTGATTTATCTGTATTTTTCGTCATTGTTTTTGATTAGGCTTTTGGCCGCAAAAATACACATTAATTCTGATTGATCAAAGCTAAGCGGAATATAATTCGGTTGAAAATTTGAGGCTTAGTGGGCTCTTTGAACATATTTATGATCGGTTCGACATCATATGTTCTTGGAAAATAAAATGCTCTTTAAATAAAACATAATATACGACAATGTTTATGTGGGGTGTCAGCAAATATCTATAATTAACTGGTAATAAATTTGATTGTACTTTAAATAATTCAGGTGACTCACTGTTTTCTTTATTCACTTAAGTAAACTGTTTATTTGTCAACAACAAACTCTTCTCTTCTAACTAATGATCCATAGTATGTATATACTACTTGATGACATTTTGACAGCAAGAAACCATTGGAATTTCGTTTGTATATAAGACCTCTTCCCGATTTTAAAAATATCGGGAATTAAATACAAATTCAGACACGTGCGCCACTATAAAGTTCGTCCATATTGATAGTTCCAGCACATAGGTAGATAGATATGGATATATAAATAGGTTTTATGCATTTGTGACATATATATGTACTTCTGGATGGGTAAGAGAGATGTGAAAACTAATGGATGTGGTATGCTATGTTCTATGTGGATCCCGTACATACATATGTATGTGAGTGGGAAATACATAAGAAGAGTGTCCTATATTTGACCTCAGCGGAATTCAGGAACGATGTTGTTTTTATTTTTCTAGCTTGATGGCGTGGGAAAGTATAAAAGCAATTGTAGGCGTTGGTGGAAATTTCTTTGGAAAGCCAAAAGATTACTGGCCACTCAGTCGATGCGCAGCATTCGTTCAGTTGAGAAGTGATTTGGACTCCAGGTCTCGACCAAGTGGAAAAGGATTTTTAAACAAGGATACTCATCCAACCGAGAATTTCGCTTACCTATATATTTGTGGGTGTGTCTCTCTAGCAGAGGAAAAGTATGTGGAGTGCTGTGAAAATACGAATGATTAATTGTCTAATAAGCTAGAACGTTCCATAGTTATATGATATCCTGCTTGAAAACTTATAAAAACTTTTGGAATTTCTCGAGGAAAAGAACATTCGGTCCAATTAATTTACTTTTCGCTGGGACAACGGCAACAAGAACAACACGATCTTCGATCTGTGCAAAAAACAGAAATAGACTTTGTGGAATAAAAAATGGCACAAATATTCGAAGAACATAAAAATGAAATTATGATTTTTTCAAACTTGTGGCGCTCGCCCACGCAAGTTATTTAAAAAATGCTTCAGTGACATAATTCAGAGTATACAAAACACATCCATTAAATTGTATCCAATACAGTTTTCGATCGGCTGTATTTTTAAGTCTACTGTACTTTTTTTTGGAATAATGGAAGTGGTTTGAAAATTTGGATTCCTTTACTAGCTCTTCGTAAATTATCCTAGTAGTTTTAGATGATTTTCTCCCATTTATCATTATAGTTTACAAAAAGAATGCTTATTTTTATTATAATATAATATAATAATAAAATAATTTTAATAAATAAGACAACTAACAATGATTTGCTTACTTGTTATCCCCTTCTAGCTGAAGTCAGAATGCCTAGCGGTAAAGTAGACAAACCCGTGATCCAGGACAACCGTGATGGTACCGTCTCGGTGAAGTACGATCCCCGTGAGGAGGGATCCCACGAGCTGGTGGTCAAATACAACGGAGAACCCGTGCAAGGTAAATAGATAGTAAATCTAAGGTATTAAAAATATAAATATGCTAATTTTCGTTTTCCAACAGGATCTCCCTTCAAATTCCACGTTGACTCGATCACCTCCGGCTATGTGACTGCCTACGGACCCGGCCTGACCCACGGAGTCACCGGTGAGCCGGCCAACTTTACCATCTCCACCAAGGGAGCCAGCGCCGGTGGCCTGACCATGGCCGTCGAAGGACCCAGCAAGGCTGACGTAAGAGATATCCTTGCCAGGACACAAACATTTTACTTATAAATACCAACTTTGCAGATCAACTACCATGACAACAAAGACGGCACTGTATCTGTGCAATACCTGCCCACTGCTCCTGGCGAGTACCAGGTGTCCGTTCGCTTCGGCGATAAGCACATCAAGGGATCGCCGTACTTCGCCAAGATCACCGGCGAGGGTCGCAAGCGCAACCAGATCTCGGTTGGCTCCTGCTCCGAAGTGACCATGCCCGGCGACATTACCGATGACGATCTGCGCGCTTTGAACGCCTCGATCCAGGCGCCCAGTGGCCTGGAGGAGCCCTGCTTCCTGAAGCGCATGCCCACTGGCAACATTGGCATCTCGTTCACGCCCCGCGAGATTGGCGAGCATCTGGTGTCGGTGAAGCGTCTGGGCAAGCACATCAACAACTCACCATTTAAGGTGACTGTCTGCGAGCGCGAGGTGGGCGACGCCAAGAAGGTCAAGGTTAGCGGAACTGGCCTCAAGGAGGGTCAAACCCATGCCGACAACATCTTCTCCGTGGACACGAGGAACGCCGGCTTCGGTGGTCTTTCGGTCTCCATTGAGGGTCCCAGCAAGGCTGAGATCCAGTGCACGGATAAGGATGACGGTACTCTCAACATCTCGTACAAGCCCACTGAGCCGGGCTACTACATTGTTAACCTGAAGTTCGCCGATCACCACGTGGAGGGTTCTCCTTTCACCGTCAAGGTTGCCGGCGAGGGCAGCAACCGCAAGCGCGAGAAGATCCAGCGGGAGCGCGATGCTGTTCCAATCACGGAAATCGGAAGCCAGTGCAAGCTGACATTCAAGATGCCGGGCATTACCTCGTTCGATCTGGCCGCCTGTGTCACCTCGCCTAGCAACGTGACCGAGGATGCGGAGATCCAAGAGGTGGAGGATGGCCTCTACGCAGTGCACTTTGTGCCCAAGGAGTTGGGCGTGCACACGGTGTCGGTGCGCTATTCCGAGATGCACATACCCGGATCACCGTTCCAGTTCACCGTGGGACCACTGCGCGACTCCGGCAGCCATCTTGTTAAGGCTGGAGGCTCTGGTCTGGAGCGAGGTGTTGTCGGAGAGGCGGCCGAGTTCAATGTGTGGACCCGCGAGGCAGGCGGTGGTTCCCTGGCCATTTCCGTGGAAGGTCCCAGCAAGGCTGACATCGAGTTTAAGGACCGCAAGGACGGCAGCTGCGATGTGTCGTACAAGGTCACCGAACCGGGAGAGTACCGCGTGGGCCTGAAATTCAACGATCGCCACATACCCGACTCACCATTCAAGGTGTACGTCTCCCCGGATGCGGGTGATGCCCACAAGCTGGAGGTTCAGCAGTTCCCGCAGGGTAACATCCAGGCGGACGCTCCCTACCAATTCATGGTCCGCAAGAACGGTGCCAAGGGTGAGCTGGATGCCAAGATTGTGGCTCCATCCGGAACGGACGATGATTGCTTCATCCAGGTGATCGACGGCGAGATGTACTCGGTGCGATTCTATCCACGCGAGAACGGAATCCATGCCATCCACGTCAAGTTCAACGGCGTCCACATACCCGACTCTCCATTCAGGATCAAGGTGGGCAAGGATGTGGCCGATCCAGCTGCCGTGCACGCCAGCGGCAATGGATTGGACGAAGTGAAGACTGGACACAAGGCCGACTTCATCATCAACACCTGCAACGCCGGCGTTGGCACGTTGGCCGTCTCCATCGATGGACCCTCCAAGGTGGCCATGGACTGCACAGAGGTTGAGGAGGGCTACAAGGTCCGCTACACCCCGCTCCTGCCCGGCGAGCACTACATCACGGTCAAGTACAACAACATGCACATCGTGGGCTCGCCATTCAAGGTGAACGCTACCGGCGACAAGTTAGCGGATGAGGGCGCCCAGGAGACGTCCACGGTGATCGTGGAGACCGTGCAGAAGGTGGCCAAAGGAGGCAAGAACACGGGCGTCCATCTGCCCACCTTTAAGTCGGATGCCAGCAAGGTGGTGTCCAAGGGTATGGGCCTGAAGAAGGCCTACATTGGCAAGCAGAACCAGTTCAGCATCAGCGCCACCGATGCGGGTGAGTAATATTCATACCCATTTTAAACTTGATGTTATAATATATCCTGCTTTTGTTAAAAGGCAACAACATCCTGTACGTGGGCATGTACGGACCAAAGGGACCCTGCGAGGAGTTCCACGTGAAGCACGCTGGCCACAACAACTATAATGTGCAGTATCTGGTGCGCGATCGCGGCCAGTACGTGCTCCTAATCAAGTGGGGCGAGGAGCATATACCCGGCTCCCCATTCCAGATCGATGTGTAGGGCGCTATATAGCCGGCCAGGCATATGTGTACGTGTAGATATATGCTTCGCATGTGTATGTGTGTGGGCGCGCATGTTCCAGGGTCAAAAGTCGTGTGTTTCTTGTTTTCATCATAACGCTCTTTGTTTAATTTTAATTTCTTGATTTATCATCATATTTTAGGTAAGTTTTTGTTATTTGTACATACATGGAAGGAAGAAGCTTCTGTTTTTCGACGCGCCATTTTCACTCTTTAAATTGATCTTACGTTTTATTTGTTTTCTTGTGAATACATAAAATTAACAATTGCCGATATGAATTTTGATAGACTTCATGGAAACGAACTAAAGCACAACTTCGACACACAAGAATTACTATTGCAATGCGAATAAATCTCTTAAACAATTATTTAATACTTAAGCGAAAAATTTATGATGATTAAAATGATTATGACGTATTATGTTTTCTATTATCACTATCGATCATGTAATTTACGTGAAATAAATCAAAACACAAAAAAATGAACTAAATACAACTTTTCTTATATAATTTCTTTTGCAAGGACGTGTTTAACACCACCAAGAAATCCGTCATGTACAACCAAAACATGAACCTAATATATTTAAAAAATAGGTCTGAAATATGAAACCTAACTACTTAATTACTTGTCACCGGAATTATTCTCGAGTATGCTGTACACCGTTCCATATCGATTGATTTGCTCGAAGATGTCATCATCGCTTGCACTTGAGCCCGAGATGTTCCCGATGTTCTGCGCATCCTGCGGTGCACTGAGAGCTGCGGCGAGTTGGGGAGTCGGCTGATAGTAAACCGAGTGTCGGCTATCAAAGCTCCGACTGCCGATGTGGTACTTCAGGTACTTGCGGGCCCAACGTTCTCCAATAATCTTTCCGAGTCCCTGCTCGGTCAGTGTGAAGCTGGCGCCTTCCGGCGCGGAAGGGCTGTGCAGCAGAATGCCGCGCTTGGTGATCTTGATGGTCGCTGGAATCTCTTGTCGTTCACTTGCAGGCGGTTCGCAGCCAGTGGTAGATGTAACTACAGTGCAGTCAGGATCCCCGCCTGTGGGGCTGCCCATCTCTTCCAAACTGCTCGTTGGGGAGCTCGAGCTGTTCGTCGCTGTCTTCTCCTCCGTAGTGCTAACAGCGGCTGCCCTCTTGACTCCTCGTCTCTTGGGAAGCACGCGGTAGCAAGCCGTGTCGTTGGCCAGAGCTGTGGAGTTGCACGCTACGCTTTGATTGTTGAATACCGTCATTGATTTCTCTGCAGGTGATTGGGGCTGCTTATTAGATGGCTCCCTTTTCGTTTTTTTGCGCTTCTGTTGTTCCTCCTTGTAGGTGGCCTTCGACATAGCCAGGGCTATTTGCAGATCATCCTCCGAGTTTGATGCCCCATCACCACCTTGCTTTAAAATGCTTGCCGTAGTTGAACATTGTGGTTTAGGTTTTGCCAGTACTTCTGATGATACATCGGACTCCTCTTCCCTGACTTGCTCTAACTTCGAAGTCGAAGTCACAGAAGAAGTTGTTTTCGTTTTTTCTGACTTTTTCAATCTCGAAGTAGACGGTTTTCCGGTCGCACCTGTCTTTCTAACTGACTGCTTTTTTGCCTTAGCTGCAACTTGTTTTTCAGATAAGGTTTCAGTGCTGTTTTTTTCCAGGATTTCGTTGTTAGTAATAATACTCTTTGGAATTTCGGACTTTTTACCAGAAACCCTTTTCTGTTTGGTAGACTTTTCAACGGCAGTCTTAGTCGATGAGTTCTCCATGTGCATGAAATCCTTATTTCTGTCGTCGAAAGATTCTCTTCCAATACAATTATCCACTTTTTCCATAAGACTCGATGCCTTTTCGTCAGCTATAGGGATTGTTGATATCAGCTGCTGTAATTCATTTCCGTTGAGTGGTGAAGTTTCCCTAATACCCCTCTTAGGCGCTTTCTTTGCTGGAGATTCAAATGTTGCAGATGTACCACTTGATCCGTCAATAGATACGCTTTTCATATGAGCAACTGGAAGATACGTGGATTCAATTGGAGAGTTCGTTGCAGTCGGCCCTTCTTCTTGTATTTGTGCCAAACCATTGGGACGCGCTTCTTTTCTTATAGCCTTCTTCGCCGAGGAAGTAGGATGGGTAATCTTACCAGCGGCATTTGGAGTTGGAAATGTCATTCCTTTTTTTTTATCCGAACAGCATAGCAATCCTTTTTTAGCCAAGGCGTTATCTTCATCGGAAGACTCACTATCAAACATTTGCATATACTTTTCTTTCGATAAGACCAATTTGGAAACAGAGGTAGCTTTCGAACTCAGTGGCTTTTGTTCGTGACCTTTGGAGCATACCGGTTGATGACTAACTTTCCTGGCATCCATCGGTTGGTGCTTTTGCTTCCTAGTCTTTTCCTGTGTCTCCTGGGTCAAATGATTACTTCTGTTCTCCACCACCCACTCTTCGGTTGAGCTATTGGCAATGTGAATGACATTGGAGCATAGGCGGTCACTATTGCAGCAACTACACTCGTTCTCTGGCAGCCTTGGTCTCAAGTCCATTTCCATATCGAAGGTGTGTTGGCGGCGCATGGTGTGCATGGTTCGAGATGCCATCTGACGGTGGTGATACTCGCGTTGACCTCTGCCGTACGGGCAGGACTGGTAGACACTTCTAGACAGAGCGTAATGCCTCCGGCAGGAGTGGCAGTCGCAGCCGCCGAATGATGTATCCTCCTCGCTGCTGGATGCCGAGTCAAACATCCAGGAGTTTATGCGCCGCTTACGCAGATTCTTGCGTCTCATATGATGGCCGCTGGAGTAGACGCATTGCATCGGCGTAGACGCCAGATATGCAAGCTGGCGCTCCCTCTCACGTCGGCGAAGCAACACGGCCTGCATGTGGTGACGATGCTCCTGCTCGTCACCATAGGCGTACTTTGCCCGCAACTCGTCTCGTTTGTGAGAGTGTTTACGGTACATCTTAATGGTGGTCATGTTCTTGTTGGTCATGTGAGCATTGCGCCGACGACTCTGCTGGATGTAGCGAGCCGTGTCGATGGAGTGCATCGATTCGTCGCTTTCGTCTGAGATTGAGTTGTGGTGCGGTGGAAGGTACTTTGGTGGTGAGGCCTCCAGGTAGACGCTGTTGTGCCTTCGCATCCAGCGGCCCACATGGTGTTCGATCTGCTTTTCATCAAAAGTGTCCAGAATGCGATCCAGTCCCGCCTCCCGCCACTTGCGCTTGTGCTCCTCGACCACCGGCACCGTTTGATTAAGGATTTCCTCGATCTCCGCCTTTGCCTCGTTATCCTCATTGGCGCAAAGTATAAGTGTCAGTTCTGTAACGCTGGTGGCGTTGATATGGCCCATTTCAAGCTTTGCCTCGTCGGGCACATTGTCCTCCACAGCCTCCTTTGCCACGTCATCCAGGTCGGGGTCCTCGTCCTCGCCGTGGAACAAGTTGTCGAACTCGGCCACATCTATTTCCATGCCGTCTTCCAGGCTGGCAAAATCCTATAAAACAATATCGTCCATCAAGAAGAGACGCCACTTGGGTTTCTACGGACTCACCGCCATTTTACTGGACCAGGCCTTAGAGCGCTCGTAGACCATTGCCTCCAGTGTTTCCTCGTCCACCACCGCATTCGCCATGGTTATGTAGTTATCAGTTCACGGAATACTTGATTAAAATTTATAAAAACTAAAAGAAATCTTAAAACACAAAAATAAAGAGTCAACAAAAATGGCGTTGCCACTGGTGTTACCGTCTCCAAGGCGCCAAAAAATACACCAAAACGCGACTTAACTAAACACGTCCCATTTTTATTTATATAAAACAAATAGAAAACTTGGGTTCCTCATTTCCAATAAGGTCGTTTTGATGTTCTATTTGCACGGCTTTTTGATTATAATTATTATTTATTTAACGATATCCTGTTTATTCAATTTATTTATTTTTTTATTTACTGCATTTTTCGCTAGCGTCCAGCGTTGCCAGATCAAATGAATACTCGGAGTCACCAATGATGCCAAGTTCGCATTAGCGCGCCAAAATCGAATTGTTTATTTTTGTGGGGTTTTTATTTTGAAGTTATATATGTTTTACATTAGATTAATATTGCAGATAAACAAACGAATACATATTATATGCTTAAATAACTGTTCAATTGAAATACATGTACATCGCTCCCGGTCCTCTGTTGGCCACTAAATGTCGGAATATGTCTGCTCCAGCGTTTCAGTTTGTGTTGTCTCGGTGTCGTTAATAAAGTTGTGTATATATTAAAATAGGCTGCTTGGAATCGGAATTTGCTACGGCTTCGCCAGCTACTTGCGGTTGCGTATGGCGCGGTCCATGATCGTATTGATTCGCGTCTCCGAGTAACCAGGAACGAGCATGTGGATCAGCTCTTTCATAAATAGGTCGCTCACTCCCGGACTGGAACGTTCGGCCAGCTCGAACACAGACTTCAGGTCGCCGATGTCGCTGCCGACGCCTATGTTACGGCCGCCTGATCCTCCGCTTCCTGCAGATCCTCCGCCGGAGTACTTTCGCTGGATGTCGCTCAGCACGGGGAAGAGGAAGTTGTTCAGACAGGCGCTGTTCGTTTGGACTAGGCGTTGTCCCGCCCCAGAGTGCTTGACATGGCTGGCATGGTTGGTGGCCACATGCTCCTCGTGGCTGTGGTTGTTGCTACTGCTGCTGCAGCTGGCAACCAGCGCGGCGTTATTTGCATGGAATGATTCACGTTGGCTGCTGCGGCGCTGTTGCTGCTGCTCAGCCGTCGATGGAGTCGGAACCGACGACTGCAATGGCAGGCCCAAAGAGGCACGGCGATCCTCTACTTGATCCAGAGGGGCGGCGGATCGCGACTGGCGCAGCTCCGGCTTCGAGCTGGAACGCTTCTGCTGCAGCTCACTGGCCGACGACGAGCTTGTGACGCTGCTCGGCGGAGGAGCTGCGTTCAGCATGGTGGTGGTGGCATGCTTGTTGCTCAAGTTTCTGATGTTATTGTTGTTAATGTTGTTGTGGTTGTGGTTGTGGACGTGACTGTTCTGGGGGGGCAGGGCGGATGCAGAGGAGACACCTTCGTTGGCTGTAATGACCGATACGGAGGAAGCTGACGCCGCCACGGCGGACACAGAGGACGATAATGCATTTGCAGCAGGGGACGCTTGCACGCCACCACCGCCGGCTGGCGAGTGTGTGGTCTGCATCAGCTTCTGCATGGTTAGCTCGTGCTCCTGCAACTGGAAGCTGTTGACACCCGCCCGCGGAGCACTGTTGATATGCAGGCCCTTGACGGTCATGATCCAGGGCTCATCCTGGCTGCTGCCGCCCTGCTTGGCGTCCGAGTCCGAGTCAGAGTTCTCAGACTCCGTCTCACTTTCGTCGCCCTTGGAGACCTTCCACTTCTTGAAGCGGTCGATCAGGTCAATCAGATAGGCGTTCTTCTTGGCCTTCTTGATGAACGGGTACTTGAGCAGCTCCTTGGCCGTGGGCCTGTTCTCCGGGTCCTTGTTTAGGCAGGCCTCCACAAAGTCCTTAAAAGACTTGGTATAGCTGCCCGTCAGCTGGGGTGGATTGTTCTTGGGGATGAGGAAGAGCACGCGCATCGGATGCAGCTCCGAATTGGGCGGCTCACCCTTGGCCAGTTCGATAGCCGTGATGCCCAACGACCAGATGTCCGCCTTGGCATCGTACTGTGACTGCTTGATCACCTCGGGCGCCATCCAAAAGGGCGTGCCCACGAAGGTGTTCCTCTTGGATGTGGTGTTGGTCAGCTGGCCAGCGACTCCAAAGTCCGCCAGCTTGACATCGCCCTGTTCGCTCAACAGAACATTGGCCGCCTTGATGTCGCGATGCAGCTTGCGCTCCGAGTGCAGGTAGTCCAGGCCCTTAAGCACTTCGCGCAATATGATCCCGATGTGCATTTCCTCGAAGGAGCCGGCCTTCATGAGGTCCAAGGCGGATCCACCGCCCAGGTACTCCATGATGATCCATAACTTGGTGCCCTTAAGAAAGCTGCCATAGTACTTCGTCACGTACGGCGAGTCGCACTGCGACAGCACCATGATCTCCTGCTGGATGTCGTCGATCTCATCTTCGGCCTCCTCCAGATCGATGATCTTGATGGCCACCACTTGCTGGGTGCGGTTGTCGATGCCCTTGAACACCTCGCCGAAGGAGCCCTTGCCGATGCGCTCCTGCTTGGTGAAGATGAGCTCTGGATCGACTTTCTCCGTCCAGGACATGTTTCCTATCTGGTTTCTACTTCCCACTTCGTGGCTTCTGGCTCTCCTCCTCCACCTCCTTCTGGATTCACGGGTTTCCTTGTTACTCCGCTGGCTCTCGACTGGCTTGTGTTGGACCCAACTGGACTGAACTGTTCTGCGGGCTATTTGGTGGCTGAACTACTCTGCGGGGGCACTTGACTAATAATTTTTTCGTTGGTATCTCATCTAATCCGAGAAATCTCTCTTTTTTTTGCTGTAT
Organism: Drosophila melanogaster; assembly: GCF_000001215.4. Lineage (NCBI taxonomy): Eukaryota > Metazoa > Arthropoda > Insecta > Diptera > Drosophilidae > Drosophila > Drosophila melanogaster. The sequence goes on along the minus strand of NT_033777.3, from coordinate 17,085,556 downwards.
CGCAGCAGTATCGAATACCGATTGAATATCGATATTCTCCTGTCGATATCGATATCTTTCCAGCTGTTGATTAGAGCCGCCAGCCGAAAAATAAATATTAAAATTAATTTTTTATTTTAATTGTAATAATATTTATTTCACGATTCGTATGTATTTTCTTAACTCTGGCAGAGCAATTCTTATTCTTTCACTAATATAATAGTTATTAATTTCCCTAAGATTATTTAACTCGTTAGCAGTTCCGAAAAGCTTAAATAAGATTAACTTATTCATTTATTTTCCTATTCGACTTGTGTCAAAGCTTACAATATATAAATATTAGATGTTAACTATTTTATTTCTTTACCCACTTCTGTAATTACAAAACCCATTTGGCAGCGTTGCCACATAATATTGAATATTGGAAAGCGTTGCATCGATACCCGCTAAAAACTTAATGTTGCAGAATGAATTTACATCGAGTCCCTCATTTTTAGTTTATTGTAAATGGATGTAGTTATCGAGTATAAATAAAAACAACTGGTTTCCAAACGATGCAACTAAAATGATTTTTTCGCCATCACTAAGGATTCAATTTCACATCATTCAAAATAATTTTCTTTAAGCTTAATATCGCAATTGATGGGTTATTTTAATACATAAAACACATAAGTTACTTATATCTGAAAAAGAAAATCGCAGTGCCTTCAATACCCATGCATACACCAAAAATTCAGATATTTCGTTTTAATGTACTTTATTTATGAAATGTGTTACATTTTTCTTTTTTTCTTTTGATATAGCGAAACAATACATGAACTCGGCGAAAAGACTTTCACAAATATGTGTTTTATATAAAAATTTCTTAAACAGATTACTACAAGTATGGGTTTTCTACGGTTGGTACCCACTTTTGCCTGGGTACAGATCGTCAGATTCGTCGGTGGTTGTCTGCGACCCGGGAGTTCGCGAGGAGACAACCAGCAAGGAATCTGTGACAGAACGGTGATTTTCCTGACGAAAAACGACCCGACGAGTCCTAGCTATAAAACTTTCTCTTAACATGTTACTTTACGTCAGAACATAAATTACCAAAGAGGGTGAAACAGATATGCTAAGACAATCTTATCAACTAAGGGAAGGGTATTATGTGGTCTGGCCTGTTGTATTACATAATTGAGCAGATGGATCGGCCCTCGGCAGCGACCGCGGCAACATCAGCCACCTCTACAACAGGGTCAATGTTTTCTCCATCGCTGGACTCCTTGTCGCCATCCTGGCCATTGACGTTCTTATCCTCGACATCCTTCTTGGCGGGGATTTCCTCCGCTCCGGCCTCCTGACCAACGGTCACGTCTTCGGCCGGTTGTTCCTCCTCCACATCAACCTCTTCTGGTACGCCAGTCGTAGATGTGTTCAGATGTTGCTCCTCCACGCCGGAACTGTTCGGCTCCAGACGCAGACGGGTCGGAGTACCGATTGTTGCCTTGGAGAATCTCGAGCGCAGCAAGCTAAAGGGAGAAGCCAAATTCAGGCTGAACAAGTCGAAGCGGGCGCGCTTTGGCGGCGACATATCCACGTCGTGGCCCAGGTCACTGGTCGACTGAGAGGCCGTCAGTGGTGGGGGAGTGCGTTCACGCTTGCGGCCACGGCCAAAGAATGAAAATGAAAATGACGAGCTGTTGGGGATCTCTGATCCGACTGTGGCATTCATGCTTGCGTTCGTGCAGTTCGAGGTGTCCAGATCGCTGTTCCCGCACCTGTAGGTGCCTATTTTCGAGGGCGTCAGTGAGTCGATGGGTCGTATGCTACGCCTGCCGCTGATCTGGGCGAAAGTGCGAGCCGGAGTTCCTGCCGGCGAGCTGGAAGTCTGGGCAGCCAGCTCTACCTCGGTGCTTTGCTTGTTGCTACCACGGAAACTGAAGAGACTGCGTCCGGGCGTGGATGTAGCCGTCGGCACGGCATTCAAATTGCCGTGGACGCTGCGTATGGGAGAGGCATCCACTTGTAGCGGTTCCATATCGACATCTTCTTGTGGAGTCAAAGAGCCCGATGTCGATGAAGAAACTGCTTCGGTTTTTATCTTCTGGACAGGCGAAGCGTTGCTTGCCTTGCTGATGGGTGACTTTTGCTGGCTACCCGACTTGCGTGTAGACTTGCGATCCTTAGTAGGAGTGCTGAGATCGGGAATAAACACTACTTCATCGATGATTACCGCAGCATCCGCAGGCGTTTGAGAAGCAGGAGCAGTACTCTCAACGGTAGCATCATCTTTTTTGGTCTCTCCGTTGTCGTCTTTGTCGGAGGGAACTTCAGCTACCACCACCTTTTTTTCGGAAGCCACCTCCTTATTTTCGGATACCACCTCCTTATTTTCAGATACCACTTCCTTATTTTCAGATACCACCTCATTTTGCTTATTTTCGGATACCACCTCCTTTTGCTTATTTTCGACCACAACCTCCATATCTGTCATCTCGGCAGCGCCATCCTTATCCTTATTCTCGGCACCCACTTCCTTTGCCTTCTTTTCCGGCAACTTATCTTTAGATTTCTCTACCTTCTGGTCTTTGCCTGTTGAGCTGCCATTCTGTGACTTATCTTTGCCATTTGTGGGCTTGCTTACGCCGTTCTGGCTGGATCCGGTGGATCCAGTCGAAGTGGTCCGCGGTTGGTTGCTCTTTTTTACCGGCAAAAATGACTCTGTGATCTTTTTGTTCCCATTTTGGGGGCTATTTGAGCGGCCGTTGCTGCCAGAAGATTGCTGCAAGCGCGTGACGGTGGAACCGCCGCTCAGCGAGAGTGGCAGACGACGTCCCGTTCCAGTGCCTGAAGTGGTACCTCCCCCGCCGCTTGTGTTGCTAGCCATTTTGCTTAACATTGATTGGGTTTCCTTCGATGCGTTGCACGATCTCTGCAAGGGAGCACAAACAAAGAGAATATTTTATTCGTTGATTTCAGAGGGCTGTGAAAACGAAAACAAAAAAGTAAACACGAATTGATTTGCGGTTTGTTTACACCACATTCCTTGCGAGAACCGGCTATGAAATCAATACCCCCACCCAATTACCACAGATTTGCTGTTCAGTATGGGAATGTAATCACAGTTTTTGATATTTTCTACGCTAAGCGTTTTATTTCTGATTTTCTAGCACGTCCGCACACATTCAAGTCTGAAGCTTAACTCTAAGGTATCTTCATCCTGACCCGGTTTAAGTAGCTAGACGGGGAATCTTATTCATTGCAGGTACGTGAAGTATGGACAATCTACCTGCCGATGCAGCTGCCATTTATGACGGACATATGTGCAGAGATTAGGATGTGTTAATTGCCGGGAATAAACGGTCAACCATATGCTAATTTCTACCTCTAAATTTCGAATTCGCTCAAAAAATTCTGCTTCGAATTTTCGGTTTTTCTGCTCGCTGACTATGTTTTTTTTTGTTTGTTTCTGCTTGAGTGGCTTTCACTTCCCCCATATTTTTAACTGGCTTCCGTTCTATTAAATGCATTCAAAACAAACTGAGACACAAACTTAACAAATACAGACCAACACGCAAAGCTGGTTGCCCCAGTGTGTTTTCCGTTTTCGCTCGCCTTGCAAGTGAAATGACACGAAAGGGTAAGAACGGCTGAAGTGAAGAAATTCGTCTAGAATGCCAAGAGATGGAATTTTCCCAGACAGCTCGATGCCAGATAAATGCGAAAGTTCAATTTTACTTTATCCGGATTGCTACATACTCTAACCAATTATTTAAATGGCATTTGACTGATTTTTTGTGATTATAGACTTTTGTGGGTTTTGTTGAGTAGAAATATTGACTACTAATTTAAGACTAATAAACGTTATCTAATAAATAATAAATTGGATACAAACAAATAATGCGCGAGAAACATATAAAAATGTCATATAAATATGTATCTTTAAATTTTTTTTGTTTCAATATACCTTTGTGATCAGTATACCTCAATACTTGTTGTGAGGGTATCAAAACTAGTTGCACCCAGGTGCATTTATTTAAGAGAAACGTAGGGCAAGGAGGGAACGGGGAATTCGCTTAGAAGGAAATTGCATTGACCGGGTTTCTTTTTATTTTGTTTTTAGAAAGTGGAAATGCGAATGCTGAAAAATTGCGGACAACGAACGATGCTGCGCAAAATACATAAAAAATAATGCACACAATTGCAGCGAAAGACTGCAAAAATGAGAAATGAAGAGAATGAATGTTTTTGCGAGGTTTGCCATGCAGATGCGAGTGTGTGAGTGTGTGGCACACATGTATTTATAGCCAAGCCCTCTTTTATGCGGAATTATCACTGTTATTGCAGTGCCCTTTCGTCGTTTGTTTTGATATTTGCTTCGCGGAGTTGATTAAACTCGAGCATAAATGCCTCTTTATATGGTCGAGTGGTTAATGGCGGTTCTGCTCCAAGTCTAGTTAATCAATTTGAACAAGCTGCGATCGGATCGGCAAAAAAAAACAAACAAAAGGAAGAGTACAAAAAAATCAGAAACCCACACATGTGCAGCGACAAACTGTCTGTGAGTGGGCAAGAAAAGGCGGCATACAGTGCGCGCCAAAATATTGCATACAGTACAAAAGCAATAAATATTTGACTAGAGAAATCTGAATCAAACATTACTATTTTGATAGACATATTTAGATAGCTACCATTGTGTTATTGAATCTCTTATTTATTTGTATACAGAAAACGATATTCAAGGATGTAACGCTGCAGTAGATAATATTGTATGTACTATATATTTAGATATGCTTCTCCAAGCTACTTATAATTGAAAACAAAAATAAACTATAGTTTGATATTTCGACATCCCAGGTTTTTTGACCTGGTCCACTATGCTTTGCCACCACTGTACCATGCAATTGTAGGAGGCTGATACCGCGTTCGTTTTTTAAAATGGCGGCGCGACAGCCGCAATTGGCGATAATTTGTTTGGAGAAAGGAAAAAAAATGTGAGCTCTTGGGCGAGGGGTGCAATAAAGCCCTTTTGCAGGGCAATAAAACTGATGTTTCTAACGCCTGCTGCTTCATATTTTGCGCACATTTTGAACATTTGAATTATTCCTTTGTACGCGCACAAATTTATGTATGTATGCTATACTATCCTACCGCAACAAAAAGGATGCGCAGACAGTGCCCATCGAAACCAGCAGTATTTTAGCTTTTTGTAAATCAATATAAACATAAGCACACCCACCTTGTAGCGTTCTAGTTCTAGCAGCACAGCTAATACTTATACAGAAATTACTTTGCGACAAATTAACTGATTTCAATTCAACCGACGCCGATACAAACAAATTATAACCAACGCGCTAGTGGGACCTTAGCTACCACGCGGAGAAATACCACGTGCTGCCGATCATCGTTTTGCTTTCGATAAGTCACGATGGTTCACGTCTTGGAATTTCTACATCTATATGTAAAAAAAAAAAAAAAAAAATTATCAGAATAGTGAAACAGTACAACCAACTTTAAAGTTGTAATAATTAAAATTGTTTGTAAATGTGGTTTAATATCATGTATACCATTTATTTTATAAATATCCACCAGCTGGTTGGACATCTGGCAACTCCTGTCATTACATGCTTTCAGTGTCGAGCGTTTTCCAGCACTTGCATGTTTACCTTAAGAAGAAGAGTAGAAAAAATCGTTGTGTAGTGGCAAAATAAATAAATACAGATGTGAGTAGCAGTAAATAAAACATACAAAGTGCAAAAAAGGCATAAAAAGTGCATGACCCTCGCATAGTTTAGTTTCCAGCTGGGAAACCTTTTATTTGTCTACGATCGTACATTTATCTGCATGTGAAAACCTCAATGAAACAAAGGGAGAAATTAACGGTGTATTTTCCCAGCCGATTTACGTGGTTATATACATAAATATATGAAGTATCTGTGAGATCTTGAAATCCCTGGTGATAAAGTGTAAATGTTTGTCCTGCATTGCGGTAATCTCTTACAACAAAGTGGTTTGTTTTAAGTGGCCTTCTTTCGAGTTCAGTTTCAATGGCCTTTATCAGCTGTTTGGCACATGGCGTTGGAAGTGCGGGTGTGTGTATGTATGTAAATAGTATGTACAGTACGTACGTGTGTGCAAGGGTGACAGCTGTCGCCCCAGGGAGAGCAATGTAAGTGAGTAATATTTGTTTATGTGAAAGCAAAGTTCAACGGTACCTGCAAACACACAAACACACATCCCCAACATCCGTGCTGATTACGCTGCTGTTTTCACCTACACCGACGTACCACTGTGACAGTGTGTAAGGTTTTGCCTCTTCAGCATGATTCGGCACTATTTCGTCCAGTTTTTGCCTTTATCATTCATTTACCAACAACCAACTCAGCGTCACTTTATGCGGAAATTTAAAGCCGCACTTTGATGAACTAATGTTATTAAAGGGCGTGGATTTTCCAAAGTACGTTTGATTCGCCATAATACTTATATGGGATTTTTGGCGGGGGAAGTCCCTTTTGCCCTTATCTGATTAAACAAAAATATTTGTGTAGTACATATGTAGTGGTTTTAATTTGGTGATTCAGATAAGAAAAACATACGATAAATTTTAAACGTTTTGTAAACATTTCTCTAGAATAAATAATAAAATTAAAGGATAATCTTTGAAAGGGTTTTGTGTCTTAATATTATTAAATGAAAAAAAAAAATATTTCATTATTGTAGTTACTTCATTTAATGCGAAAAATTTTTTTAAGTGTGTATCAGTGATATTAATATTTCTATCGTCATGTGTATAAGGCGTTCATAAATTGAAATTGTTTTGGGAACATGACTTGATACTTCAAAATTTATTGCCTTTTCAATTGAGCTTGGTAACAATGATTAATCGGATATACCGTACAATATTGTGTATATGGCCATTTATGTTGTGAAATTCCCTTAAGACAGAACTCCGATCATGACTAAAATACTATGCAATAAAAAATAGAGAGACGTAATCTCTTTTAAACATATTCCACGATATGCGCATACGAAATTAGCTTAGCTTTTTGTTTTGATTGTATTCAATAGTTCATTTGGCACGGACTTTGAACACATTTTAGCTATCTTTTGAACAAAACGAAATTCCTAACTGCTTGCATGACACGCGTAATTTTTTTGCAAACGCTGTGTAGCCTGAGGCTCCATACAAAAACCTGTTGCTGGTAAACATGGTAAACAATTATGTTTGCCATCGGTTACGATTTGTGAGCATCATCGTTACGGTCCAAAAAACCGCCCACGGGCCGTGCGTTTCATTCATGGCATTATATAGTTTTTATCGCCACAACACGGAGTGTATTCACCTGGAAGGGCCACATAGAACTCAGGCACATGTGTGCACACACACACATATGTAAGCATGATAACGCTCTTTGAAACGCTCCCCCCACTCCGCCACCATCCCCGCGAGAGATAAGTCTCGGTGGGCTCTGTGGCTGGGCAGACGCAGACCACGGCAGTCAGTTGACGGGCTCTCTCCACGGCACACGCATGATCGCCGGAGCGGATTTGCGGAGAAGCAGCTGATCGCGCGCTTTCATTTTCACACGGACTTTCAGTCTTTGTTTGCGAAACTATTGATTATTGAAACTATCTCTACCGAACTAACGAAGCTGTGAAGGATCCCTATCGATCCGAGATTAGTGCCAAAATGCAAACCCAAATGCACTCGCCCATGCAATATGAGACCCACATCTCCGACATGCCCAACCACAAGGGATACCCCTGCCGCCCAGAAGGTTGGTTTTTTTTAAAGTTCTGGATTTGACCTTGGGTCTACAGTTCAATTCGCAACAAGTTTGCCAGATATTTTCGCTACGCGTGCTTTTGGTAAAAAAAAAAGAAACCACTGATCATGACGGTGCGCATTGCGAATCAAGTTCTCTGAAACAGCCCACAATGATTGGCGAAAACGATTCCAGATTGTGCTACAGTGAAGTCACTTGTAGTTGAATGTGAGATGATAAAAATTAATGGAGTGAAACGGCACTTATCCAGGTTGCATTGCTCGATTTGGACGTTTGAATAATTAGAGACATTTGAAATATTATCGCGAAAGAAACTGGTTTGTGTTGACAATGCAAATTCCGGTTGGCAATGTAGTATCCATTCGAAAGAGTGTTCTTGAAATAAACAGATAATTTACCTTAATCTTATCTTAGTTTTCTAATCGAGAGCTTATAAATCTTTAAGCCCAATTTACCAAATTACCAACTCATAAACTTACCAACTTATTCGCATTCAAAAACAAAATAAATGACCGCTTTAATTTCTAGAACGTATTAAAGGTCGGTCGTATCTAACCTTTCGGTTATCTTGGATATCCATAATATAGTACGTCATTTCACACTTGGAGGATTTCTTTAAAGTGCCATTTTTAATTTTTTTGCAAATTCATAACAGATTAGATAATAAAATAGAATAAATAGCCCGCGCTGATTGTCGATCTATTTGCGATGGATGAGGTACGAGGTACAAGGGTTACAGGGCTCAACTGTAGGGCGTGTATTGGTTTTAAGATTAATAATAATTAATAATAATTAATTACTATTTAATATAATTATTAATTATTATTAAATTAATTGTTAAATAATTAAAATTAATTGAATATTTTCTGAAATATGTCCTGGAATTACAATATGATCTATTCCTCGATTTTCCAGAGGCTGAGATGAGCAACACTTCGGAAAGTTGTTCCATCTCATGCGGTGGTCGATTCGGATCGGCGCACTCGACCCTAGATGATCACGATGCTACGGATGATGACATGACCTTCTGCATGTCCAATTACGCCAAGGAGGCCCTGAAGATGATGTACATGATGCGTTCGCACGGCATGCTCACGGACGTGGTACTCGAGGTGAAGAAGGAGCTCTTTCCCGCCCACAAAGTGGTGCTGTCGGCGGCATCGCCCTACTTCAAGGCCATGTTCACGGGGGGACTCAAGGAGTCGGAGATGTCGCGCGTCCAGCTCCAAGGGGTAAGTTGAGCTCAAGCGCGGCCCTTAATTGGTTGGTTTAATGGATGAACAGTTCGTCCGTTTCGGTGTTACAGGTGTGTCCCACGGCCATGTCACGCATCCTCTACTTCATGTACACCGGCCAAATACGTGTGACCGAGGTAACGGTGTGCCAACTCCTGCCCGCGGCCACCATGTTCCAAGTGCCAAACGTAATCGATGCCTGCTGTGCCTTTCTGGAGCGCCAATTGGATCCCACGAATGCCATTGGCATCGCCCACTTTGCTGAGCAACACGGCTGTGTTGAGCTGCAAAAGAAGGCCAATGTGTTTATTGAGCGAAATTTCACTCAGGTAACCTATTTACGATATGAAAAGAGTACACAAAACTATAGCTACTGAGTTCCCCTAAGGTGTGCCAAGAGGAGGAATTCCTGCAGCTTTCGGCATATCAGTTGATTGCCCTGATACGAAGGGATGAACTGAATGTGCAGGAGGAGCGAGAGGTTTACAACGCTGTGCTAAAGTGGGTGAAATACGACGAGGACAATCGACACTGTAAAATGGAGCACATTTTGGGCGCTGTCCGTTGTCAGTTCCTTACGCCCAACTTCCTCAAGGAGCAGATGAAAAACTGCGATGTTCTGCGAAAGGTGCCCGCCTGTCGGGAGTATTTGGCCAAGATCTTTAAGGACTTAACGCTGCACAAGTGTCCAGGAGTCAAGGAACGAACCCCCAACACCACAAGGATGATATTTGTCGCCGGTGGCTTTTTTCGTCACTCACTGGACATTCTGGAGGCCTACAATGTAGACGACATGACGTGGACGACACTGGCAAATCTACGCATTCCAAGATCTGGTTTGGGTGCCGCCTTTCTCAAGGGCAAGTTCTATGCGGTTGGAGGCAGAAATAACAACATTGGATCTTCCTACGACTCGGATTGGGTGGATCGCTATAGTGCAGTCACCGAAACATGGCGTCCGTGCGCTCCCATGTCCGTGCCACGCCATCGAGTGGGCGTGGCCGTGATGGACGAGCTGATGTACGCCGTAGGCGGGTCCGCCGGCATGGAGTACCACAACACGGTGGAATAGTAAGTAGTGTTCATCATTTCAATAGATAATAGTTTAATTAATTTGACAAAGCCTTTCTGGTTGTTTATTCTATCGACATAGTTTAGCAAACCCTATTTATTTAAATCTCTTGCAGCTATGACCCCGATTTGGATCGCTGGACTCTTGTACAGCCGATGCATGCCAAGCGCTTGGGAGTGGGTGTTGTGGTGGTCAACCGTCTGCTTTATGCCATCGGAGGTTTCGATGGAAACGAGCGCTTGGCCAGCGTGGAGTGCTACCATCCGGAGAACAATGAGTGGAGTTTTTTGCCACCACTACAAACGGGTCGCAGTGGAGCGGGTAAGAATGACTGGCGCATCCTGTTATCTAATTTCCAACTAAGTTCCGATTTAATTGCTATCAGGTGTTGCTGCAATTAACCAGTACATCTACGTTGTTGGTGGCTTCGATGGCACCCGTCAACTAGCCACCGTGGAGCGTTATGATACCGAAAACGATACCTGGGACATGGTTGCGCCAATTCAAATCGCACGCAGTGCTCTCTCGCTGACTCCGCTGGACGAAAAACTGTACGCCATTGGTGGATTCGATGGCAACAACTTTCTGTCCATAGTCGAGGTCTACGATCCACGAACAAATACGTGGACAACAGGAACACCACTAAAATCGGGAAGATCGGGTCATGCGTCGGCGGTTATTTATCAGCCGGCGTGTTCCACCACGTTTATGGACTACGAAGATAGTGACGCCCCACACCCGGATGGAAGTAACAACGGGGAAAGGAATGCTCATACACCACAAAACACGTACGGCAGTGGGAGTCCACATTATCCTGGGACGGCGTCCAATATGCAGTTTCATACTTCATACGGAATGAGCGGCTGCAACAATTGTGACTCGGAAATGGATATAAAACCATATATTCCTGCAGAACACCATAGTTTTCAAATTCCCGCCATTAGATCCGAGGAGCTAGTCAATCCAAACTGTCCTTGGTCCAGAATGCAGGAAAGATTTCGAAGAACTCCACCAGCGTCTTTCACAGATGATGAGAGAAATGCTAATGATATGCGGCATAAATTAAAAAAAGCACAAAAAGAATGTTTATTTAGCACAGCAGCGAAAGTTTTTCACCATCACATCGAAGGTCGCCTGCGAAAACTCACGAGCGCAGCCACATGACAATACGAATCCGAGCCTCACGCTTAGCCTCAACCAAAAACATCATTCATTGTACAAAGCCTGATCGTATCCCCTAGAATTCCATGTTGAGAAGCAGCATTCCATTGTAATATTACTTACTAGTGTGTTCGCTAGGTGATAATTAGTCAAACCGTTTTTATGGCATCCATAACATAACTGGCGCTCGTCAGCCCATTTTAAAAAGATTGATTAGGGTTAATAGTTGATTAGTGGGAGGAAAGTTCGTATTTTACGTATTTTGTAGGTATCCAAACTGATAGATTGCGTATTGTACTTTTTTTAACGTAGGATAAGAAGAGGAATTATGCGCATCCAAAATAGGTTTTAAGAAAAGAAAGCAAATAATTTAAGAAAAATAAAACAAACATATTTTACAAAGTTATTTAATCTTTTTGCTATTAATCTTGTGCAAACCTTTGGCCGTGGCAACAAAAAGGCCATATTCAAATATCTTCCTAATAAAACTCACCGTGACAGTGCTATTTATTCCATTAGAAAGATAAACTGTTGTTTTCGTATTTGTTTGTAAACGACTATTTGTGTATTTTGCTTTTAAACAAGTTGTCTTAACAAGTTGCACATTAAAGACTTCTCTGCTTTCGGGGTCTTGGAGGATTGAAGGAAACATGTGTGTTGTCGGTAATGGAAACGATGTTCAGCCCACCCATTTGCAGTCCTTTGATGGCCGACTGAATCAAAACATTTAATTATTTTTAAGTGACATGAGAGACAAAAAGTATTGAACATACCATTCTTCCAGGGCCAAGACCACGAACCTTTACTCGCACTGTCTTCCAGCCCAATTCAATGGCTTTCTGAAATACAATTTAAGTTTTTTGTTTTAAATGATTCTATGCCCATATTATACTATTCAAATGCATATATGGTATACAACTATAATGGAGATTATCTCGATGTTCTATGTAGTTTTTGACCATCCTACTTTGGTAAAACCTGTTTCTTGTGGAAATGACTTACTCCACTAATGGTAACCGCTGTAGCTTGAGCTGCTATGTTGGTTCCCTTGCGAGTGTTTTTGAATCCCTCAATTCCACAGGATCGTATCAGCCGGAGGACTCCTGGAAAGAGGGATACTTTAGATCACAGTTAGAGTAACGTTCCAGATGACCCACCTTTGTGATCCGTGACGGAAATAATTGTGTTGTTGGGTGAAACGCGAATGTTGCAGATGGGCAGCTCGTTGAAGGGTATTCCATTGAATAACGTGTTGGCGGTGCTGGCATCCGGGAAAAACTTAGCCTTGCTAAATGGAAAATTAATTGAATTCAAGACTATTTACAAATGTAAAATTGAATTCCAACCGGTTGATAAGTGTGTCGATGTCCACGGTCTTTTCGCCCACGGTTCCTTCGTCTTTGGCCGGTAAAGATGCCAGCATTTCCTTGCGGTCCTCCGCCTTCCGCCAGCAAGCGCTCGTGTGTATCCTAGAAGTCTGGAGCGGCACAGCGGGCATAGTAATACTCCGAAGAGCACTTAGAAATACACTTTTCAGTGACATTATTAATTTACTTCGCAGAGGGTTCACAAAAACCAAATTACATCACACTGCCAGTCTGGCAACACTGGCAGTGTTGGCTAGCACGCCACAACAAGTGGCCACGCTTCGTGGTGACTGACAAAAAGTCAAGAAGAAGACTATTTTCACGTGTTCTTGTTTTAAGTTGGTTTTGATTCCGGTTATCCTCGTGTAAAATGGCTTTAAAAAGGTTGAAGAGTAAGTAATAGTATATATGTATATACATTAAATGAAGCTCTACATCTATTGTCAAAATCCACAGCCAAGAAATCCAAGAGGCTCACCGGTCGCTTGAAGCACAAGATCGAAAAGAAGGTGCGGGACCACAACAAAAAGGAACGTCGCGCAGCCAAGAAGAATCCAAAGAAGGGTAGCAAGAAACAGAAGCTCATCCAGATCCCAAACATCTGTCCCTTCAAGGATGACATCCTCAAGGAGGTGGAGGAGGCCAAGCAACGTCAGGAGGCCGAACGTTTGGCTCGCCGCGAAGCCTTTAAGGCGGAACGCGAACAGAACAAGTTCAAGACGCTGGAGTCCATGGTCGAGGATGCAGACATGCGGAGCACCGTGCACGGAATAATGCACGAAAACGATGCCCAGGATCAGGACGAAAAGAAGTACAAGAACGCCGTGACCAAAGAGCAGTCATTGAAGCAGTACTTCAAGGAATTCCGCAAGGTGATAGAAAATGCCGACGTTGTCCTGGAGGTGGTTGATGCACGTGACCCCCTGGGAACCCGCTGCAATGAGGTTGAGCGCGCCGTTCGCGGTGCTCCGGGCAACAAGCGACTGGTCCTGGTGCTCAACAAAGCCGACCTGGTGCCGCGAGAGAATCTGAACAACTGGATCAAGTACTTCCGTCGCAGCGGACCTGTCACCGCCTTCAAGGCTTCCACACAGGATCAGGCCAACCGGCTGGGACGCCGCAAACTCCGCGAAATGAAAACCGAGAAGGCTATGCAGGGTTCTGTCTGCATTGGCGCTGAGTTGCTTATGTCCATGCTGGGCAACTACTGCCGCAACAAGGGCATCAAGACCTCGATTCGCGTTGGCGTCGTTGGAATTCCTAATGTAGGCAAGAGCTCCATCATAAACTCGTTGACCCGCGGCCGGTCCTGCATGGTGGGCAGCACGCCAGGAGTGACCAAGTAAGTTCATATTTATCCTTTATAGTACCTCGAACTTATACGATATATATTTATTTTTGCAGATCAATGCAAGAAGTAGAACTGGATTCGAAAATCAAACTGATCGATTGTCCTGGAATCGTATTTACCAGCGGAGGTGAAAACTCGCATGCAGTTCTGAAGAATGCACAGCGTGTGGGCGATGTAAAGGATCCTTTCACCATTGCCGAGAGCGTATTGAAGCGTGCCAGCAAGGAATACTTCTGTACGATGTACGATATTACAAACTACGACACATTTGAGGAATTCTTCGCCAAAAAGGCAGCCAGAATGGGTGAGTACTATGAATGCTTACTGCTGTACATGATAATAATCCATTTCTTTACCTTAATTATAGGCAAATTTCTAAAGAAGGGAGTGCCAGATGTTGTGGCTGCAGCAAGAAGCGTTCTCAACGATTGGAACACGGGCAAAATTAAATACTGCACACAGCCTCCGGAAGTTCAGGAAGGGCAAAGTGTGCATATAAGTGCCTCGATAGTACACTCAGAGGCTCGCGAATTTGATGTGGAGAACTTTGAGTCCATGGAGACGGAAATCTTAGAGCATTGCGCCGTGAAAACGGATGACATTATGGAGATAACGTCTACGGGGCCTTTAGAGATTCGACAGCCGCGTGAGGAAGCCGAACCTGCAGATAAAATAACTGCCAGTTTGGTAATAGACGAGAAGGAAAAGCCCGCAAAGGGTCGCAAACGAAAACTGGATGAGGAAAAGGAGAAGGTTGATCCCAGTCTACTCCTAGAAGGTAAGCAAATCAAAACCATTACCATGGAACATAAAAATGTATTAACGCTGTGTTATTTATAAATTCTAGAAAACCAATCACTGAATAAAGGCATAAAGCAGATGCAAAAGCTAAAAAAGAAACAGAATGTTCGCAACGAGAAGAAAATATCCAAAATTACAGACGTTCTGGATAGCTTTAGCTTAGGTCCATCCTCGTCCAAGGCAGAAAAATACGATTTTGATGAGGACTATGTGATTGAATAAATTCTGCCTTAGTTTTAATAATTAAATCTGTAGATAGTACACTATAATATAGAAAGGTGTAATGTCTCTGAAAAACTAATATAACTTTTTATTACTTTGGAAGGATGGCTGCATCCATTTCAGAATCGCAATTGTGTTCCCTTCTACTGGGTATTTCACTGTATTCCCTCAAAGAAGATGAACATATTGTAAATGTTTAACGTGGATCGCATTTATTCTTAGAACGAAATACATACAAGGCTGGGATTCTAGGATGGCCTACATGCAGTTTGGTTTGGTAAGGGGTTAAAGATCATCTAGCGCACGGATTTCAAATAGAGCACCAGTTCCTCGAATTCGCATTTGCTACTGTTGGAAATGCAAACGAAGTTGGTGCTTCGTCAATGGACATAAAGTGATTACAGATTTAAATAAAATTATTCTATGGTATTCAGCTCATGTAAGTATCGTGTTGTGATATCTTTTTATACACTTGACAAATGACAGATTTTTTAATTTAAACAATGAATGTACGTAATAATGACAACGAAAACAGTCAAAATATCAACATAAAACAAATAATGTTCGAACATGACGTGTGCTTTCTAAAGCCGATTGGATCCTAATGCGCTAGAATCTAAAACCGTATTGAATTTGTTAATGGTGTTTTTTTGTTAGCCTAGGATCTATGCAGATTCTACTGAACAGATTTGTATTTCAGTGATGTTTGGTTTCATTTGGGTGGGGTATAAATTATGGGCTTGGGTTTCTTCTAAAAACGTCGCATAGAAAATGTAGTGGCTTTTTGAATGTATTGCATCGTAACTAGACTTTTCGCCATTCTCAAAACTATTAACCCTGATGTGCCTTCTGTTAAGTATGTATGTTAGATTAAATATTTATACATATCATATAGCTACTGGCAATGGAGCTCTAGCCCCTTGCATCGGTACGTCCTACATGTGTATATATATAGAGTGAATCACAGGATTTCAATTTTTGCTAAGTATTTTTAACAATCAATTACTATGTATTTCGGCTCGACTCGCTACGACTTCTCGTCACCGCTTTCTCTCTCTCTCTCTCTCTCTTTGCTCTCTCTCTCTCTTAATGCGACTCAGATGCGTTAAAATTAATTTCGATGTGTCTACTAGCAGTAATTGAAACTTGTTTCGTAATTATGTATATTAACATTTAAAATGATTTCTTTTGCAGTCCTTTGTTGTTCCAAATTATTGGTTGTTTAGTGTTTAACTGGCGGCTCGATCTCCTGCCCGCCAGACAACGCCATCTCGTCCTCGCCGGACGATAATCCGTCAGTGCGCACACCTGCCTGCACAGCCTGGTCAGCAGCTTCTGCGCCTTCTGCAGCAGTTGGCGCGATCGCCAGCTGCTCACCTGATCGCAGGCGCATCCCATGCCCGGCTCAACCAGGTGCTGGGATGCCGAATGAGGTCCTGCCGAACGGGCCAGCATCAGGTACTGTCACCGCAGATGACTAAAGTGAACCTCCAGCCAGCAGGGGCAGCCCATGATATCCTGTCTTTTGTAGTCGCGTCCCCAGCCCTTGCCAAAGCTGATCTTAATGCTGAAGTAGTCGACGGGTCCCATGGGATGATGTCCGTGATCTCTCATGCTCAGAAGTTCAGCCCTGCGAAAAGGAATAAATATACATCATAAGAGGCTTTGACAACTGGTTAACTTTATTGACGGATCTTACCTATTGGTTTCAAAGGCCTTCAGACAATAGCCCGGCATCACTTTGCACACTCGGTCCAGATTTTCGGACAGGGTGGGTGAATCGACAAAAATGGTTGTATTCCCACGATTGTAGATCCAAACATCGCCGTTCTCCAGACTCAATGTGACCCCTGTGAGGCGGACCGGACTCCGATTAATATATCTTTTCACGTTAGTAAATCCTTTTCTCTTACCCAATCCGACCGTATGACGCGCTTTTGGCACCACCGAGTGGATCTGATTGCCTGCTGGTGTGAGGTCACGTAGGCACATGCTGTCCACCTCACTGGCCACAATCCCATCCGTGTAGATATTGACTGCATTCGTTTTGGCGTGAAAGAACTCCCCGACGCGGTGGGCCATCTCCCAGTAGGCGATTTGGCACCACACCTGACTGTTGATGTTATGATCTGAAATTTAAGGAAAACACAATGCTGTAGATGCAGGTATCTATTTGGATAATAATAATTCCAAAAAACAGTTTAAGAAATCGTAATTATGTATGTACATGCTACTGCAAAGATTAGATATGAATGAATTTACAATGTCTAGTTAAGTTGCTTATTTATTTGTGAGATTGTCAACTCATTAAATTCATAAAGATGCCTGCGATAAAGTTATTCCCATTAATAACTATTATTCAAATCGCAATCTTGTAACCCGCATACAAATTGCTAGCTAAAGCGGTAATAACTCTTTCGCCGGCCAATAAAATGTGATTTAAAATTGCCATAACATTCAAGCGATATCGGGGGAGTAAGCGCTATATATCGCCATATCGTTTGAAAATACAGAATACAGCGAGTCTCGCATTCAAATATTCACATTCACATTACGTTCACACTCACTTGTGTGCTCAGACATTTAAATGGTAATAATTTTGGCGCCAGGGCATTACGTAAACAGACCGGCGTCGCGTATTCTGTATGTGTGTGGTATTCATTTGCGCATATGTATGTATATCGGCCCGCTCGGCTGGCTGTGTGTATATATGAACATATATTAGTGCACAAACCCACAGAGTCTGTTTATGGGTTCATTTGTATATTCCGATTTCGAACGCGTGTCGGTCGGGCCAATAACAAAGTGAGAAACAAGTGCCGCTCTTTATTTGAAATCCTTGCTGACGAGAGTTTTCGAAAACGCGTGGGCTTTGAGTACAAATTGTTTGAAATTTATGTCCACATTAAACCAAACCATTCATAAAATTAAAAATTTATATTTAATTGAATGAATATACCTACGAATGCCTCGGAATTAGTAAACAAAATGCGCTGAGTTTAACGTTTGCAGTCGTAAAGCGAGACAATGCTAACATTGCGTATACGCCACCGTATCTGTAGTTATGTATTTATATATTTGTAAATACCTACTTCAGATGACACCATTACCATTGTCAGCATTAACACACCCTCGTCTTGGGAATTTATCAATCAACAATGGCATAAAGAGCATTGTCAGACAACAGAGTGCAAATATCGCGCATACGCCATGGTGGCCAAATTGCCAATGGCAACAATGCAAGCGGGTCGATATTCGATTACAGCGGCGGTGCAGTTGGCCAGAACGGCCAGAGCCGATTCGAGAAATGTGCTGTGCGCATTGGGCGGCACACATAATCTACACAATCGCTCAGCGATTCAGCGGAAAATCGAGGAAAATCGCAGGGAAAATGAAAAGGCCGAAAGGCGCTAAAGGCCAAGCCCAGGCGCGCGGCTAGTGGCGCCAAGTAAAAATATATCGCAATAAATCCGTAGACGGCTTTTAAAATTTTGCATGGCAAAGAATGTGTCGAATGGGGTGGCAAGTGGCGGGCAACGAGCGGGCCAGCGGGGGCGTTGGACGCTGCAAGTGGCGCCTGTCCGATGTTTACCTAATTAGGTCGACGCCGGCGATTCCGTCGCGTCTCGCCATGGCCACGAAAAATTGTTTACCCCACCAGGCAGCCGTCGCCACCTCGCTCGCTCAACTGGGAGAGTAGCAGCTCGCCAAGATTGTGGGCCAGTTGAGTTGATCCAGGCGAAAGGTGAATCGGAAAATTGGGGAATCAGCTTGGCACCCTCATTGTGCAAACTCAAATGAAATCGAATATATCTACGTAGAAATTTCAACAGGTTCTGCCTCATATATTACACTTAACGTGCCATATTTTCCGAATTATTGGCCTTGAATAAATAAATTATTTTGGCATTTCAATTGAAGATGGGAAATAGAAATATTTGAATAATTTTAATGGATCGATGATTCTTAAGAATTGTTGTCTTAATATGGTTAGATTGAGATATTTCATTTGAATTGTATTTAAGTATTTCGTGAAACATTGCGATTTACATTGGTAATTAAAGATTGTGACAGTGAGAATTTGCTATGTATACACTTAGAGCTCTAAGCTGGAGGAGGGTTCTGCTTGAAAGATCTACCTACTGCAGTTTTTCCTGTACTACACATTTGTAAATTCGTAGCGCCGCTTCATGGCTGCTGATTCCCCTTGCTAATATTTATGTAAGTAGGTACATAAATGTACATACATTTGTGTTAGATGCCCGAATCCACGGGCTGCTACATCATCTTTAAATTTAGAATATTTTATCTTCAATCTGTGTACATGTGTGTGGGTTGAGGCAGTGGCCTGTAAGTTTGTCGGTGGCACACATGTGTTGCCTTCGGGGAAACACGGATGCCCGACTTGTGTGTGCTCCATTTCGGCCGAGTTCGAACGGCGATGAAGTTGCAGTAATGCAATTACGAAATTGAATCGATTGCTCAAGAAAGCTGAAATTATGTGGGCGATTTAAACATTCCATAGTACTTATCGACGTTCTGCAACTAATACTATATTGATGATGTATCTAAGTACCTTTGCTTTCCTAATTAACCATCATAATATTTAAAACATCATCCCATCATTGATTACAAAATTCTTGAGAAGGCCGTTCGAGACTATCATTCTCAGTTCAAAGACTATGCCAACAATGTCCATTTGACAAAATTGTGATGGGAATCAATCAAATCGAAATTTCAATCTATTTTTAACTGGCCTGTCACCCAATCGTCGTAAAGCCGCAACTTAACGGTCCATTTAAATGTAATAGTTTTCCGTCGTTTCGTCGCCAGTACAATGCCATAAAAAAGCTAAATGGACGATGGTATACACACACACACGAATGAGTGTATGCATGTGTGAGTTCTGGCCAGTTTCAGTTTCACGGGCCGTCTCAGTCGCCGGGTAATGGTAATGCCGTGAATGATATCATAGCCCCCATAGGACCCCTTGTACCCCCTCCGCCTCTGCACCCCCTTTCAAGCACTCTTGTAAGTTAGCATTAAAATTGTGGCGCCATCGAGAGCGCCAACTCACCTCGCTCTCCGCGCTCACTCCCTCTCTCTCGCTCAGCCTGCCGCCGCCCGTGTTTGTTTTTCGCTCATTATTTATTTTCATTTCGTTTTTGCTGTTTTCGCTTAAAAGTTAATATCAATATAGAAAGTGACGACCTGACGCGGCAAGCTGGCGCCACGATACAACAACAACTGGCCCGCCAGAGAGAGCGCCGCTCACACACACCACTACCGGGCACCAGCCCCAATACACCTAAACGGCAAAATAATCGCAGCACTTCGCTCTCTTCCACTTTCTTACACCGAACAAAAATATCGTTACATGGAAAACAATATCATTTAGAAATATATTTTCATTTTATTTGGTTTGTTTGTAAGTTCATCAACTATTTTTCAACATCGTAAATAGATTGTGTTATTAAGGCAGTGTTGTGATGTTTGATTCAAAATGAAATATGTATGCCTCGAATACCTCGAATTTATTCCACAAATGAAAATGGATTTTTTTTATGTGCTCTCTCCCAATCGCCTGATAAGCGGGGGAGAGGCAAAAGAGAGTGGGATTTTGGGGCACAAAACTCACCTTTTCCATCAGTGGTAACCGACTCGTAGAGAGCCGGCTTGTAGATGTTCGAAATGCTGGTGCTTTCGGCACTCCACGTGCTGAGCGCTGCCGACTTTGCATCGTTCTGCGAGTCTTCTTCGAAATCTGCAAGATTTGGTTTTGTTGATTAATACACCCGGATCGAAAATGTATATGGAAAAGCCGGCTTACCTGCATCTTTCAGTCTCAGCATTTTTGAGCGTTGGTACGGCGGTGTTGGGGATTCTAAAATGGTAGACAAGAGAGGGGATAGTTTTAGATATCTTGGAGATACGTACATACATACGGTACACTTGTATGAATGGTATTATTAGTTTTGTAATAGATGCATGATAAACAAGTAAAATCTCCATAGTCTTAGAAATATTAGTACGCTATAAGATGTTGAAGACTGATACATTTTATATAACAAATTTGTATAACAGCACATTAAGCTATTTATTTATTGCTCTTTTAAGATCACACTAACATAACCTGCTAGAAAGAGTTAAAGGTAAAGAACTCTACAATGCCATTATCAATAACTCGATTCAATCGAAATGCATGAATTTGCGGTAGTTTAAAAATTCGAAATGTTATCAAGTAAATTGACCATGTTAATGAAATAGTTTGGCTGACTAAACCATATGAAAATTCTTATCTCAACCTTATCGGCCTAATGCACTTTTACCAAGTTTCATTTCGGACAGCAACGTGTATGATTACAAACCCTTTCGAATTAACGAAAACTTCGAGTTATAAATGCGCGTCTTCTAGTCGGGGCGCATATAGGATGAGATCATGGTTCGCAAAACTAATACATACTAGTGTTTGAATATTTGAGCAGCAAATAAAGCGAAACAAAAACAGAGAGAGAGAGCAACAAAGCCAAACAAAAATAAAGGCCAGAAAAACTAAAAACCACAAAGAAAGAATAGGCAGTCGAAACAAACCCAGGCGTAAGCGTAAGCAAGCCAAACATCAGCGCGGCGATATAAAAATAAATAATCTTTGCATATCAGGCAGCCCCACTGGGGGACATTTTATTTTTATTGGCGCAAAAATCGTTTGATGTGCGGCGATCTCCGATCGCTGGTAGATACCAGCTCCCATCTCCGATTCCTATGGCGCTGTATTTAATCTCGCTTACATTCTACATCCTACTCCGTTCCGTTTCGTTCCCATTCTTTCAATTCACTCCCAAAAAAGCAAACGGAACAGGTCGTTTTTGGTGACTGAGATGGGCGCAGACAAAGGCCTCAATGAATTACCTGCCAGATTTCGAACCTCTCATTCAATTAAATAAATTAACTTATTTATGAAGCATCGCATTAACATTTTATGGCCTGCATTAATGTATTACTTAAAAAATAATAAACCGTGCGCCATGAATATAACATATTTTAATAATATCAGATCAGAACTTTAATACAAATGGAACAAGTTAAACAACCTATCCTATTTTTACTCTGAAAAATTATTATGCAACGGATCCACTTCGGGTTAATAATAAGATTTACTATAAACAACTTTGTAAGCTTTTCATTTTATGATATCAGCAAAATACAAGCCCTTAGATCAAATCGTTATTTAAAAGGGGCACGGCAATTTGTAAATTAAACTAGACATAAAGCAAATCGGCTTTGCATCCAAATATCGTTGATTAGCTTCCAACCAATCGAATGCATATCTATGCGATACACTTGAGAGAATTTAATATTCAGTCAACAAAAATCGCCATAAAATAACTGCACATTAAAGTCCAAAAGTGGCAATCAAGGTGCAACAGATGAGCCCAGATTTCGATGGGAGTAGAAGATCTGCAGTAAGTAATGCTCTTGGTATTCTGACGGCGCATAAATCGCTTGATGCGCCTCGTCAACGGCGCCTGGCGACTCGAATCGCCTCAAATGTTCCCAGATCGTGGCGATTCGCCAACGTCGGTCCCCAAGCCCCAATGTACCAGTTAAACCTGATTACGAGCGGCCGCGTCATCGACGCCAACGTCGAAAATCTAACAATTCTTAACAAAAAAAACCATAAAAACAAAAAAACGAGCGGCACAGCGAAACCGAAACTGAAACCAAAGGGAGAACCGACCATTCCAGAACGCCGTCAACAAGCTGATGGATCGTATGATCGTATGACCAGTCGGCGGAATAGGCAACTGAATATTTACGGCTCTGGGTGTTGGGTTCTGGGCAAAAGAGTACC
Source organism: Drosophila melanogaster (assembly GCF_000001215.4). Lineage (NCBI taxonomy): Eukaryota > Metazoa > Arthropoda > Insecta > Diptera > Drosophilidae > Drosophila > Drosophila melanogaster. The sequence continues at coordinate 17,062,747 of NT_033777.3, read as the reverse complement.
AGTCCATTGAGTCAGATTCCAGTAATTGAAATTTAAACCAGGCGATTCCATAAAGTGGACACCGCTTTGTTTGTCGACCATGCTCCAGATTTCCCCATTCCTATTTAGAATGGATTTTAAAACGTATGGGGTATTTTAGTATCAATCAGCCAAACAGTTCTGATAAGAATTTTTCAGTTTTTTATGCATTTAAACCATATATGCATGTATGTTGTTCGATGATAAGTACTAGGTAATATCTTGTAGTACACAGGGGTAACTGCGTTTCACCCTAAACTCACCTCCAGCACACCTGACATAATGATTAAAATAAGCGTAAAACCGAACTCCATGCTATTCCAGGCATACAACGTAATTAGTCAAGTTCCCTCCATCGAAATCATTAAATAGTCCCGAAACGATTTCGACCAGCGCAAATATGCCAGCATAAATATGTATCTGTAGCCGATCTCCAGAGGAACACACAAAAACCCTCAACGGCGCAGTGCAACTTTATGGCCAAGAACCGCACCTCTCTGAATGGGATCGGATGGATGGATGGGGCAGAGGCACGCAAAATGATCCTTTTTATAGGTGCCTCGCTGCGAGGCAGGGACGTTGGGGTCGGTGGAGTCGGGCGGAATCGGTCGGAGTCGGAGAGCCAATGGAACTGCGATGTCCAAAGACCAAAGCACCGGTCGCGGGACCACTCGTCGTTACAATTCCTGGAATTGTGTTCCCCGACCGATGCGGATGGAATAACATTATCGACTTGTTTAATGTGTTCGGCGCCATCATTAAAAAACCAGTCACTGTCGGGACGTCGTCCATCCGCCGGCCAGACGACGATGACACAGCCAGCAGAAGGCAGCCAGAAATCCAGAGAGCCAGAAAGCGGTCTGTTGCCTGTTGCCGATTGCCAGTTCCCTGTTGCCCGCTGCCCGTTGCCTTCATCCAGTTGCCAGTGCACAGGCCCGTTGCACAGGCACGCTGGTTAAGTGGCACAGGTAAGTGCGGCCAGGTAAGGGAGGCTGTATCTGTATCTGTATATGTATCTGGCGACCGGCACGAACAGAGTCTTCATGTTTCCCAAAAGATTGTGTTTTGTGCACAGGAATGTCGGTATAGACATGCCTTTTTGCCATCACATCTACAGTGATTATCGGTTAGGGGAAGACTCTGAAGCTGCTGGCGAAAAAGTGGTGATCTTAATCTTAGTCGCTATTAAGTTTAACATCAACAAGTAAACGTATGCAATTTCCTAATTAATTTGTTCGCAATCTTAGAATCTCGCTTGGATTTCTTTTGCTGTTGTCTTCCCCTAATTAAAGGTTTATTTTACATTTATAAAATGGCTCATAAAAAAGTATTTATGTATTCTTATACTAATTGGGACTATTTTTTTATGATTCAATTAACATCAAATAAAATGTACACATAGTTTTACTACATTGATAAGAATGGCCGTTCATCGATCTTAATTTTGTGCTTCTTTCTATTAGTGCTTTATATAATATTCCACTGATGAGTTCGATGGGTGAAATTATTGTAGCTTCAGCAGAAATTCTTCACATTGCAAAAGATTGGGATTTTGTTTGGGGTTCGAGGTTAAAAAAGCTCCACATATAGGCACCATCGCCAATTGATGAAAACGCACACAGATGATGTATTACAGGCATGCAGTTTAGTGCTGATATAATAGTGCGATTAGATTAGCACTAGAACGGCGATCCATGTGGCCATACAGTTGTAAGCTCGGCCGAGTGATACGCACGTTCTAGATAACGTTCAATGTGGCCAGTAAATCTGTTGCCCGGGCAACTGGGTTATAAATAAATGGCACTCATCGATAGCTTTAAACCGTGATGAAAGGCTAGCTCTGCGATGTAAGTGCATGGCGCATCTTTCAATCAGCATGAGAAAAGATGTATGTATAATGCCTACGGATGCAATTGGTATGTCTACGTATTTTTGATACGCCAACGAAGTGTGTGCATGCGCGTGCTAAAAATAAAAACAAACAAATCGGAAAGCGCACATGTATGTAATGCACATATGTACGATGTACATGCACATGCTCCGATATTTGCCCGAATGTACATAGTGCGAATGGGATCTCTAAACGGTGCGCCAACTAGCTGGTGGCGACGGATGCGCCGCGGCCTCAGCTACAGTGAAGCGTCTCAAACAAATCAAATCAAGTATTGTTGGAAATTTCATCGAAGAAATATTTAAAAAATGAAATGTCTCAATATTAAGAAAGTAGTTAGCTCTTTTACCTACAAAAATTTGTCAGGATTTTTCGGTATGGGCAAACGCCCATAAGTAGGCAACGTTTTTATACAAAATCCAAAAGGAAGTTATTTTCATAACGAAATTTATGAAAATTAAGTTTTTAAAAAAGTTTTCTATTGAAAATAGATGCTTTTCTCGAGTTAAAAAATTATTTAGAAAAAAATTTTTTATTGATTAAATGGTGGTCTCAGAATTTTTTTATTTTCCTAAACTCCTTTAGCTTATTTGCCTCGATCGTTTGATTTAGGGCAGCTGGACTGTATTTCGAATGATTGGACGAGTACTTGAACGAGTACGGGTAATGGGTAATGGGTATGGGCAATGGGTAACGGACTCCGCCGACTTTGCTTTAGCTTTTGCGTTTGCGTTGGCGACGACGCCTGATTATTTCCTGGCGCCAGTTTCTAAATTTACGCAAATTATTTTGAAAAGAATTTAGTCGCCGTCATGTTGGGCCGACCGTTTGCGTGGCGCTTTCACGCACATTCTCCGCCGCTCTCTCCGCTCCACCACGTGTCTGCGTGTGTGTGTGTTTTGGTGCTCGAGTGTGGTGTGTGGGCCGTGATAAAGCGGAATTAATGAGCCGGAGAGCGGTGGATCCGGTGGGTGTGTGAGTGCGCTGTGGTGTCTATGTTTGCGTCTGGGCAAAAGTCAAGGCGGCGGCGCACAGTGAGCCAACACAGAAAGAAATAATAATGCAGTGCTACTAGCCTACATCTTGGAATTGTTACGTTTAAAACATGTTGCATGCTGCATCCTGCTTCTCAAGAAAAATTAGCAGCGCAGTTAACAGCATTCAAATAACTCAATCGTGTTTAAAATTGGTCTTTTGAGACTGAAAAGATAGCAAATGCATTGGACAGCGATGGTAATTGTGGTTCAGTTACGTTATTGTACGTGCAAAAATGTAGAAATTGCACTCATCACATGACAAGCTGATATGTAAAAGCATATGTAAGTATATTTCTATAATCTGATCATTTTCTTTACACTTTCTTTTCTGTGCAGGAACTTGAAATTCAGTTTAATGCATACGGATACAGATACAGATGCACCTTGTATCTGGCTCTTTTGGCTGCGCTCTGGCTCTCCAGACTGAAGAACACTCACTCATAAGTACGAATATAACCACACCACTGCAGAGTGCAGCCCATGCTTGTTTGCGAAAAATAAAAAAAACAAAATTGGCGAGCAGCGGCATGTTCGTATGGATGCGAAAGGATTGCCTGTCTGTGTGCCCTGGCGCCACCGAATACATGCTCACCACACAACCAGTGCATTAGTGTGTGTGTCTGTGTGCCTTCACCTACAGTGGTGGGCATGAGTATTGGCACAGCTGGCGCTTAGATTGCTATTTGCTTTTCCTCCCGCCATAAAGATTCGAATAAGGTGCGAATTTATTGGGGGGGAAACCAATTGCAAATGAATTTTCGATCGATCTACATATGTAAGTCCAGTGTAAACGCAATTTGCACCCTTTTTGCGGTTTAGATACCGGAATCGATCAATTTGAAGTTTCCAAGAACTTATCTGATACTTTTATTTATCCAGCGAAGTTTATAAGTAAAAACAATGTCTAGCGCTCTGGAGGTGCACATTTTAACTTATTGGATTCCGAATTATATGTACATTGGGAATCGATTACAGTTCTGAAGTGGCATCTTAAAATGATTTTAAACGTCCCATAATCTATGTTCAAACATATTCTTGTCTTAAGCTTGGATACTTTATAGAAGTAGATCCCTGTGGCAGCAGTACAGTGGTCCTACCTGTTTCGGGCTGGTGCAGGATGCGAAACCAATGCAGCGGATTGCAGCACATGTAGATGCAGTCGCGGGCGGCGGGACAAGTGGGCAGTCGCTTCAGTTCCTTGGCGTTCCACAATTCCCGCCAGAAAAACAGGCGACTGGCGGTCACGTGCGGCTCCCAAACCGTTTGCGTTTTGCACGGTATCAGGATGCACTGCAGGTAGGTGGGTGCGGTGGTGGTGGTGGGTTCCACGACATCGCGCTGCGTCTTGGTCGGCGGATCTAGGCGACTCTTGACTGCAAGCAGAAGTTCGTTTCTCTGCTTGCGCTTGAGTTGCTTCATTAGCGCTTCGAAATCCTCGCGAAATCGTTTGCCATTCTGGGCTTGCGTTTGGGGAGGATGAGCGGTGGCTCTGGACGTGCTGACTGGAATCGTAAGTGTGGATCCGCTGGTGGACTCCGTTGCGCCGCCGCAGCATTTCCGAAACATGGTCGTAAAGGTGGTGGCACTTATCATCCGGCGGTCCACCGGCTGAACCTGTCCCTGATCCGGACTCCGATCCTGATCCAGATCGCTTCCGTCGATCAACATATCGTCGCAGGAGCTTGCGCAGCTGTAACCAGGAGCGGTACAGCAGCGGTCGCACGCTGACGGAGGCGGCGGCAACACATCCATGTGATTTGGCAGACGGCGGTACGGATGGCTGTTGTTGTTGTTGTGGCCTTGCCCCTGACTCAGACTCAAACTCTGGCCACAGGAGCTGGAGTTTGAGCTGGAGCAGTCCATCCCGCAGGCTATCGAACTGTAAGGCGGCAGCGGCGTCTGTCGCATTGCCAAGGAGTCCTCTTCGTTGCAGGAATAACCAAAGCTTGGAGTACACTGATGAGGGCGGGGTCGATGTGGAGGGGGAGGCGGCCGTGGTGGCTGAGCGGGCGGTGCTGCTGACACCCCATTGCTCGGATTGTTGCTGGACGCATAACGCCATAACACCTTCTTTTCTCTTGGGAATATCATGGAGGGACATACAGTTTTGCGGTAACATCGATCCTATTGTATGCGCATTATTTGTAGTTGACTAACTTGGTTCGCGGACTCGACGGGGCCGGCTAGTCACGGTAGTTCACTTTGTGTTCTTCTTAGCTACTCCGATTGCACGGGTGGGTGTCTGGGAACTTGAACTTATTTCGGGGCGGGCGAGGGATTCAGGGGACTTGGGAACTTGTCAAACTGTTTTATACTTCTCGTATCACTCGTTGATATGTATACTTTCGACGGGCTTGATATGTACTGTCCAGTGGTGTGCACTCTGCAATGAAAGAGGAGTACGATGATTAGTCACTGGCCTAATTGGTCTTCCGAGCATCGTTAAATGCACTCGTGGTTAAGTAAAGCGGGGGCGGAGTCTAGAGAGGGGTTTGCCTGCACCTAATCTTCAAAACATAATTAAACTGGTCCCTAAATCTGTATTATTTAGATGTAACCAAAACATACATAGCTAAACCGATCGGCTTGTTAATTCAATGTTTATATTGCTACTTTTTGTTTTCTTTGAATAGAATAATATATGTATGTAGATGAATCTGATTTGAAAGATACCAAAATCATAATGCTTTATTTTTTATTAAACCCTCTGAGCACATATGCAGGTGCATACTTACATACATATGTATGTATCAAATCAATAATGAGCGTAGTGTTGTTTGAATGTGCCACATTTCCTATAAAAAGGCTACATTCCCCGTTTTCGATTTCCAGACTACGCCCCTGGTGGCAGGCAAGGAATCTAGTGGTGGATCGCTTGAGTGAGTAATACCCCCTCCCCGCCCTCTTTCACCAACGGACAGCCGACGCCAGTGCATATGCAAAGATCTGTGCGGCAGCATCAGCTGTCAGCGAGAAAGAGACGGACGATGGTGGGGGGGAACGATTGGTAAGGGGGAACGATTGGTAAGGGGGAACGAACGGGAGAGCGCCGCAAATTAACAGCCCAAATACGCTTGTGTTTGTGTATGTGTGTGGCCCATGCGACTATTTCCATTTTGTTGCTGGCATTTCTTGCGCTCCTTATCGACGACAAAAGTGGCGCCGCCGGCATGACGGCAACAACATAAAAAACAGCACAGCAGCGACGAACAGCAACAAAATTACGAGTCAGCCCCACAAGCACGCTCACCAACACCAACACACCGCATCAAACACACTCGCGCTCTCTCGCTCACTCATACATACAGAATGCTTGCGTGCAGAGTAAAAAAAAGGCAGGGCGGCGGGCGTGCGAGCGAGAGGGAAATGCCTGGCGCCACTGACGTAATAAAAGAAATAATAGTAACGATGTCGGCGGCAGAGGCGTCGTCGGAATGGCGCCACACCAACACACGCTCACCTTAGACAGACACACGGACAGGGACGAGCGACGCGACGGTCGGTTTGTCAGCCGGTTTGACAAGTTGAAGAATCAACAATTTAAGGTTGAGGTGAGTATGAAATAATCTACCGCAGCCGTGGTTCAAAAGAGTACGTACCACCAGAGAGTGCGAGTGTGGTGGGAATTAGAATTGAAGGCGCTCTCGAAACTCTTCTGAAAAGTCATCAAGTCGAGAACTTAGCGTTCTTAAAGTCTAGCTTTGAATTAGAACTTATCAGAATGCATCTGAGTTTTTCAATCGGAAACAAAAAAAGGTATGTTTTAAACAGTAGCATTATCTTATGAGACCAATCTTAGGACTTTACTTATTTTGTCAAGAACAGAAACATAATTAATAATAGGAATCAATTTATAAGATCCTTCATTCCCTCCACATAAACCGTATAACTGCACGATTAATATTTGTCAATAATAAAAAATGCAATGCGAAAGCGACAGAAATAAATTATTTACATATGGACATACATCTAAAATTATTTATGATGTGCGATGTATGCACCACAGTTTTTAGCTTCAAAATTGCAAAGTAATTGATACCACCGTACTTTTGCTTTCAAATATTTACCAATCTTGAGTCAGCCGGAACAAAAACCCTTCCACATTTAAAACTATGAAAGATGTGTAATCCAGTGAACAATAGAGAGAGCTGTTTACGTTCATAAAATTCAGTATTTAGAGCAAGTCCAATACAAAAAAAAAAAATTGCACATCAACACTTCAAAAGCCATATATCGCACATTTAACAATCAATTGAAAACAGTCTATACTCAAGAATTTTTATTCAAACCCGCTGAGTGATTATTTTTTCCAAATTCACGTTTACAAATTTATATGTATATTTATATATACATACGTAGTTATGGACTTTCTGATAATGAAAGCATGAGTAATTGTAAGTCCAATTGGAAACTATAGCGATTTGGTAACAGATATTCGCGACTCGGTATTATATAAAATATAAAATTATCTTCGAAACCGCATCAGAAAATATTGAATATGAAAACTTAAATAACGCTAATGAGTGATAAGCATTTGTTTGTTGACTTAGCTATTTTGCATAATCACGAGTGCACCTCTTCAAATCGGCTTGATTTTGAGTTCTAAGGAGTGGAAATAGGTACTTACTGTTTAAAATTTTTTGTTAGGTGGTTTCCGTTTAATCCTTTCCTTATGTAGTATTACTTTTTGATATGTGTAGGTGTATTTGATATGTTTAGAGGTTCACTTGATAATTTGTATTTACATTTACTGCAGAAGAAACAAACTATTAGCAACGAATTTGAATTTGTTTAACACGTGCCGACGGGTTTTTGTTATTGGATTGGTAACCGCAGTCGATTTTTTCTTTTTTTGCTGCTGGTCAGTCACTTTTTCCTATGCATGTGTACGTTTGTGTGGATTTAATAAGGTGCGAGTAATGTGTTGATTTCGGTTGAATATTATGTTGAAGTAGCCGAATGCCGGAAAACAATAACAATTTTTAACGTGGTGGAAAAGGTGTTTTTTGTTGGCTTGCGATTTGCGCTCTGCTTTGATTCTGCCGGCGTCGCTACCACCGCTATATACGTATACGTTTGTTTGTTTGTATGGGCCAGTGCAGGTACAATGTGTGTACGTGGCTGGCGAACAATTGCATTTCTTTTCTTGCTGTTATTTGCTCAGTTAAAGCTTGAACACACTTATTATTTGGCCCGCATTTTCCCCCCGATGCTCATTGATTTTTAATTCGCACACGAACACAACCACAAAACACACGCACGCAAACGAGATCGAAGATCCGTTATCCGGGCGGAGAATTCTCGCTCTTTCTTTGCACACACAAACACAAACAAATGCATAGAATTCATAACAGCAAGCAGCAAAAATAAAAGATTTTCGCCTGACGATTTCCAATCCCCTTCGATTCTCACTTCAATTGATTTGCCTGCTGCACTCACACTTTTTCTATGTATTTCCTCCTTCACATTTCAGTTCTAGAGCGCACAACAACTTCACTGCACTTGTTTGTTGTTTACGACGCCCGCGTTTACAACAACAAAAACAAAACCCGTAAATGTTGCGAAAAAAGAGTCGGGGAAAGGCGAAAAAGTCCGATATTTAGGAACTGCGTTTTTTTGTCATTTAATTAACCCAAAAATCATTTAGCAGTCTCGAACACAAATAACGTTATTTCGGAAAATTTCTCGTGGCAATACGTCAAGTATCCATCTTTTCGTTGATATCTTTCGGATTTGGATTTCTCGAACGGCAAAAGAACACACAAGCGACGCGGTTGAAAATTGTTGGGGCAATGAGCGAAGCGCTAACTGTGCGGATTGATAGTCTTTGGAGCTGTGGGGAATAAACGTGGGAGAAACGCCTGAGAGAGCGCCTGGGAGAGGGAGGTTTAGAGAGAGAGAGAAAAATTAAGAGACCAAGAAATTGTAAAATTAGAATCATACATAAAGTTCCCGTTCTAACAATGTATAAGAACTTCAGTTTTATTATTAATTAGAAAAGACTTGTTAAAATATCTTCATATTTTTCACATTCCCATTCCTACTACAAGTGCTAAACCAAAGAATCCAAGACATCTGAGAGTGGAGAGCATCCGTTGGATGGCTACTATGGCGTGGTGAGTTTCGTTTCGCTTCCGCGGACAGATACAACCTGCGCACGCACACCCACACTCGCTTCATGCTGGCAGTGCCGTTGGAAATAGTGTTGGCTAACGCGGTAATTTCAAAAATTGATAAGTTTTCCTAGACAAATTATGTGGGAAATACTAAGCTGTCCTATAATATAGGAGAAATCTATAACTATATGTTTATAATTGAAAAGCCGTGTTCAGTATGAGCATTTTATAATTTAAGTTAAAAAAAGATTAATGTACCTTAAAATTTTATTTAAGATGTCTTAAAAGGTAAATGCTTAAAAGGCATACAAGGTTTAATTAATTCGAATCAAATTAAAAACTCTCAGTACATATTAGCCCCTGTTAAATACGTCTGTTGAAGTTGCCAAAAAACTCAACTCCCTCGATGCTGTCGAGAGCGGAGAACCTGAGGAAGCAACATCGACATTTAGCGCGGTCTTGGTTGCCGCAAAATGTGATGAATGGTTGTGATCAAGGGCATATCAGTTGCATTGCCTTGCCCATGTCTGCCAAACACACGGACGCACACACGCCCATACAAAGTGGCGCCCCTGCAGCGGCCCTACACACACAGAAACACACTTAAAGCGCGCAGCGAGGATCGCATACCGCACTGCGAGAAAAGTCGATGGAATTATCTATGCTAAAATTTTTTACAGTCGTTATTACTATAACTAATTCTCTAAATAATAATAAATATAAGTTTACCTTTAGTTCATCTATGACATACAGTACAGTGCAATACAGTGGCAACGTCGAATTTAGTTATTGTAGTTTATTGTAATTTAAAACCGGTATTACTTAAACGTGTAAGGAACACAAGATCACGTCCAGATTTTTCACAGTGCCAAGCAGACGCTCCAACAGGAACCCTGGTTCGTCAGTTCCAGTAGAAATACATAATTGTCTCTCGTTTGGACGACTCGAAAACACAAAAGCAAATAGGCTCCCGTCATTACGATAATAATAGGTCGGGAACAGGGAACACAGGCCACTTGTGGAGTGAAACCGGCAACCGGCGATGTTGGCAGGAGGAATTTGATCGCGTCGTGAGCGTTAAATAAGCGAGAGTCGGGCCCCTGACTTGCCCCGTGGAGGGGCATGGGTATTAACTCCGGAAAGGACGGCGGCAGGAGTTTGAATACATTATTTTCTTATGAGGCCAGAGACATTCCGCAAATGCTAAACAAATAATACGACAGCGAGGAGTAGCGTCCCACAAAGCATCTTATTTAAAGGGCCTCAATTATTCAGCAGTGCCTTTGTTATGGTTAACCCTTTTCTTAGAATATAAAAATATTGCAACTCTACTAAGCCAATTGCTCTTAAGCATAATATTGGGAAAAAGGTATTTCGAATGTATATATTAAAACTAAATGCTTACTTTATATTTTCGCCATTTTAAAACTACATCGGAGATATTACATTGTGGTTAGTTTTACACGTGTCTATCGCAACAGTCAACCTTATTAAAAGTTACGTCATTTAACTATAAACAAATGCACAACGTGGATAAGCACAAATATGTGTATGGCTTTTGTGTGTGGGAAGAGGTATGGTATATGGTTTGGGTGATATAGTAGATGGTCACCTATGAAATCTTAGCTCGCTCGGCTGTTTACGAGTTTTGTTGTTTGGAAAGTATCGGGTTACCGATTCGACTCTTTTAAATGCCGACAGAACTTGTGGAATTTGGACCATTCAGAAAGGTTTTCTAATTTGCTATCTGAAGAATTCTCGGAAGTTTGTTGGCTACTGACCACCAAATTTTGAAAAACAACGCTTGATTCGTAAAAAGGTAAAAAAAAAATTCGCAACTTATTCTTGAAAAGTTCCCACATTCGTGTCAGAATAAGGTAATAAGTTGGTTAAGTACTTGATCTGCCGACTTGCTGCAATTTCTGAATGATTGTTCAGTTGACAGGGGTCCACTTGGGTGGCCACTCATCCTTGAAAACTCTTCACTCGCATTCTCTGCGAATCTGCTGCAATCCACTATCAGCAGCCGACTTCCTCTGTCTTCAGAAAACTCAAAGCTGAAGAAATTCTTGGCAGATCTGAAAACCAGTTTAGCATCGTTCATCATCGTCTTATCCTGTGCAATTCCTTGGCATTTGTTTGCCCCTTAACGAGTTCCAGCCTTTTTTATCCATTGATACACCCCATTGCTGTCCCTCTTGCCCTCGGTTTTGAGTTTCATAAGCTAATTTTCGAGAGTTCATTCAAAAGAGATAAATCTGAGTAGCGTGTGTGTCCCTTCAAGTCGGAAGAATTTGTCTGGCCTTTGAGCTCTTGAAAGCCATATCGACTTACCTGTTAATTCTGATCAGCGTTCTTTGTTTTAGCCAAAGAGATAACAAACTCACATATCTTTCGCATTTTGACTATCTTCACAACGAAACTACAGTCTTATATTTTTATAACACGCTAGTTTTTGTTAAGATCTACGTTTTAAATATGTTTTTAAAACACTGTTAAAAAAATGTTTAACTAAAATTAGAAAACATACACATAATGTTATCAAAATTTGATTGAGTGTGAAGTTTAAAATCAGTTTCACAACTCGTTGATGATTATCCAAGGCTTTAAACGCGTCTTACCTCCTGGATTTTGTGTCATTTCCAATTATTTGTAACTGCGTGTAAATGTTTCTTTTGAAATTTGGTTTTGTATAGCGCGCGTTTTTATTCGACTGTCACGATTTGGCGGACGCTTCCTTTGGCGCATTTCTAAGCCAACTAAGCGCCGGCCGTAGCAGGACTCGTCCTTTTATAGACGATGCTAGTGGGCTCCGCCGGTTTGGTGCGCACTGGGAATCCTGCGACTGCGACCACTGCGCAGTGATACGGATATGGATGCGGACACCACGGCGGCACGGAAGAATCATTGGACAAGGCGCCGTCGCCGCCGCCGTCTGAAACCGAATCGAGCTTGCGAGCCAGTCCATCTCCTTGGACGCCGACGCCACTCGTCCTTCATCCTTCTGACTCATTGCCAGTCCCCGCCAGCCATTCATGCACCAAACTGGCACTGGCACTTGTATGCAGATGTATGTCGCTGTGGCCATTCGAGTTTATTGTCTTTCCATCCATTTTTTTTTTGCGGCGGGCACATTAGATGTTTTGGTTTTTGTTTGTTTTGATTTTTGGCCACCGCTTCGTCCCGTGGCCGGTGGCAACTTGAGAAGGACTTTTTATTATTAATTCACAAATGTTCATTGGACTCATAATTTACTTGGATAGTACGTTTATTTTTGCCATATTTGTATAACATAATTTTTTCCTTTACGGCATAATTGATTGTTTCGAATATTAATATGAAAACATAAATAAGCAAATAACATATGTAAATAGAAAATTCTGAATTAATAAGTTATTAAGTGGCTGTCAGTTCAAACGCATCTGGATTAATAACTGTACGCATTATTAAGAAACCCTATTAAATGGAAAGATGTCTAGGATCTGCAAAAAGTACGACGTAGTAAGTAAATAAATTTTTAGTTGGCGTCACTAGGCGACTGGTCTAGTCGCACTGGGGTCTAAGTTGAAACCTATCTGCGCGCCATTTCGTTTTTCAAATGTTGGCTGCCGGCGACGGCGACGATGGCGTCTGGCGGCCGAAGTTGGCCTAAACCGCACAGCGAGCCCTAGACACTCCGATTGCGATGGGAAAGTTTGCACAACCTAATGGCCAGTCAAAGGAGAAATCAAGACACCGACGCTCATTAACCGGTAATTAAGTGGTTAAATCCAATTTAACGAGGTCGCACCGTAGGTCGCTGATCTTGTTAGCTCTCAAATAAAATGATGATTTCGTGCGATATTTATTCAATGTATCTAATTCAATCTAAATTAAATAATAGACCAAGATAGGCCTCGCATATTACTCATACCTCACGTTGTCCAGATCAAAGTCTATCTTCGCCCCAACAACAGATTCATAGTACATTGGCTGTGTGTATGTCAGGATCAGTTAAATCAGCACATTACATTAATGGGTTCCCTGGTAGAAGCGTATTGAAGACGATCCCCTCCTGCCGCCAACGAACCAATTGTGGGGTTGTCAACAAAAACAACGACCAGATAGACGCGACAATAACTCGTCATCATCGACGCGCCGGCTATTTTCGCATCTAATTGTGAGAACAGCGGCGTTTGGCGCGCCAATTGGTGGCAATGGCAATAATAGCGGCGCCCAGTGGCGCACACTTGGCCCGTTCGCAAATCAAAGTTCTGCGTATCCGCATCCGCTGAGTCCTGGTCCTGCCCAGAACTGCGGCACTGTCTGCTCCGCTCCACGGCAGAGCCAGAGTCCTGTCCTCCTGCCTGTCGTCGTGCCATTGTCGCCGTCGCCGAAGAAGCAACGACGGGCGACTGGTCGCCACAATCGTCTGTCTAAGTCTAGCCTTTGGATGCACTCGGAGAAATTGGGGAGGTTATGCGAAATCGACATATTTTAGGCGTGCAAGGATATTAGTTGAGGAACTTATTATAATTTATTATATATAAATAAACGTAATTTTGCTTAATATTTTTTTGTGAATTTAAAGAATAAATGCATAACAGCTTAATGAATAATTTATTTTATTTTATTATATCAAAATTTTCCTGCAAAACCTAATAACTTAAGAGCTCATTCGAATTGCAGAGTAAAAATTAACCCTGAAGTCACATTATTTCTCCAAGTGTACCGCATGCTCTCTGCCAGTGTGGGGTGGGATCGGGAGAGTGGGCTTCGCATCCCTTCGCGCTGGGCGGACTGCTGCCGACAAGTTGTCGTCTTGGTGACCGTCGCCAGTGGTTGGCGTCGCCGACTCAGAAATTTGCAACAATTCCCGAGCGCGCCGCCGCCACTTGTTACGCACTTTGGCGCCTCCGCACAACAAAATGTCCCTTACGGACAGGCAACTGCCGACACTTCGACGCTTGATTCTGCGCCAAAAACAAAAACAGACAGACACAAAACACGTTCGCCATTAATGATGCACCCCCCCCCCCCCCCGGCACAATTGTTTATAGAAATCAAATGATTAATATATTATTATAGAAGAAAAACCGTTTAATAGCACAAGCGTAAACACCAATTGGAAGCAAATCAATAAATTTGAAGGAAAGCTAAAAAAATCCATAAATAAAATATCATTGAAATGGACAACTAATGTGTTTTTATCAGACTGCTTACTAAACTAAATATCATCTTTTTCAAAACCCCCCCAAAAAAATAAGGTGTTTTAGTTTCGGTGTGTTCTGTGAAATGGTATTTTTTATTTATTATACTCTCGGAAATTATATCAATTTAAAAAAATTTACTTTTGAATCAGCGAACATATTTATAGGAAAAGGTTTGAAGTGTTTGTATGTGATAAATACAAATTAAACTACAATTATTGTATATGTGTTTGCAATCTTAGACAGCTATCGTATTTTGACTCTTGTTTGCTAAAAAAAAGCATAGTTTTAAAGTATTTGCAAGACGTTTGCAGTCGAGTAGAATTTTTTTCAGATACAAAACATGAATTTCAATAAAAAAAATGAATTAAACAACATTGAATGATGGTGTAGATACAATTAAAAACGAAATAAAATTAAAATGCTCCACAACGGATTTTTACAACAAATATCTATCCGTTGCGTTACAGAAGTTTTGTGAAAATTGCTGTTTTCTAATTTCAAATTTGTATTTGTGTGTTAAACTAATTCTTTCCGATCATCGGAACTTCGTTTATGTTTAAAAGTCAAAATGTATCACAATTTTGATCATTTTGTTATAATAAATACGGCTGCACCTGTCACAATGCTAATTATTTAGTACACATTTATGCTGAATGTCTCGACTATATTTAATGGGTCTTGCACAAATTTGATTCAATGAAACCCAAAAGGTAGTATAGTAAAATTTCATTAAACCGATATTTACAAATACCAGAAAATAAGCAGATACTTAAGGATGCACATTTAAATGAGTATGCATGGATCGCGCATTAAATCGGTGCTTTTAAATTTTAAAACGTATTTATGATATTCCTTTTACAATCGTGATTACAAGATATAGGAGAGCCCAGTTGTTAATTCGATGACAAAAAAAAAAAAAGAATAATTTGTGGGGTGAATTATTCTTTATAAATCTCTACAGAAAATGCCGGAAAAGTACTCCTTATCGAATATAAAATGATATAAGTATGTACAATGAGCAAAACCTACCATTCGATATTATATTTATAAAACATGATTTCCTCTCTCTACCTTTCTTGTACAGTGCACACAATTTTGGATAAAAGAACGTTTCTAACAAACTATTATCAAAATTTATTGACAGTCGAGTACTTTCTCAATTTCAGTATGAGATTTTTATACCCTGTATCAATATTTTTGTGTAGTATGCGTAAATGTAAAAACGATCGTACATATGTAAGTTTTGGATACATATTCTATACAAACATATGCGTAATTGAGTAAAGCAAAGTGAACTCGGCTATATAATTTCACAATTATTTGAAACGCTTCAATCAAGTTAAATGAAAATCCGTCAAAGCAACCTAATCAATTTGATGCCTGGCTTCAGTTATTAATGCTAAGAGTGCATCCAGTTTAAGATCTTTAAACCGTTCAAAGTGGTCCATAAGTGGCTGAATTGCATCCGACTCAATGGCTGCCGAGATGGTCTGGTTTTGAATAGTGCGATTGAGGCAGGATGCAACCTGTGCCAGAAATTCTCGCCACTTTTGCCTGTTCTCCTCGCTAAGAGTTGCGTCAGTTCGCGAGACGTAGATTTCCTCGGCGCGAAGTATCAGGGCAACCAGCGAAAGGATTCCAAACTGCCAATTTAATAATTAGTACGCGTATCTATTACTTAATACTGAGGATAACTTACGCGACTGCAAAAAATTCCAGCAAGTTTCTTGTCATTCAGCGTAATAGCAGATGAAATGCTCACTAGGAGTTCGAAAGTAGCTTTGTTAACGTGTTTTTTAAACTCTGGGTAAAGAGCGTACAAGACGCCTTCAACGTCGTCCTTGTCCTTTTTCACCACTGTTTGTAGGGAACAGAAGACGCCGCTCCACACGACCCAGCGAATGCTTTGATCCGCAATAAAGGGCATTATGCGTCTAATAAGTATCTGCAAAGGAAAGATTGATTTAAATAAAATAGTGAGTTTCATGCGTATAGCACTAGAACATAAATCGAATTCTATTTGGTTGCACTTGTTAAAATTAGTATAAGAAAAAGTACACACCTTTCCCTTGCGCACATTCATCATGGCGATAACCTTGTCGAAGGCCAGACCTGCCTTTAATTTATTGACCAACGCAGCTTTCGTCTCTACCTCATAGTTGAACTTGTTCTTTAGTTGCGGATTCATGGTTTGCGGATTGGCGGCTTCAGCAGCACGTTCTTCGGGCGTTTTATTGGCCATTTCCAGCTGCTCAAGGGCTGCGATCCGTTCGGCTTCCTTTTTCTTTTTCAGCTCAATGGTGGCCATCACTTCTGGGCTTTCCAAATCCTCCAACTTCAGCAGATAGCGATACAGTGTTTCAATCAGAAGCAAAATGTGTCGCGACTTCCGCATGCTACTGGGATTTACATCATGGCTCGCGGAGGTGGGCAGCGGAGTCGAGCTTTTTGATGAAGAAGTTGCGTTGGCTTCAGCAGCGGCATTTGATTCACCACTCATAATGTCAGCATCGATAATTTTTCGCGGAGCTGTCACACTTCCGTACTGTAGCTTTCCCAGTGAGTTCTCGAACTTCAGTGGTGAGAATATATAGCCTGTCAGGTTGTTGTTGTTACCACCTGATCCATTGTTCGTGTTGCCTGACGTGCTGTTGGTGTTCTCCGAGTTGCGTCGCTCACGTCCGTGTCCATTGCGAGTACCATTCTTGTTGCCCAACTGTACGAGAATAAGCTGCGCATGGCCGCGTGGCTGAGTAAGCGGATGATTCAACTGGTTGTCCTTGTGCGCCTGACTGTTGCGCATTTGCCCGTTCTGTTGGGCCTTGCGCTCCCTGAACACCGTGTAGTAATAGTCGTCGATATACGGCGTGTCCGTATTCAGCTGCGAAAGCTGGATTCCGATTAGCCAGTGCTTGTCGCGCGTGCTCATTAGGTTGGCATATTCATCGTACTCTTCCAGCGGGTAATTTCCTGTACCATCTGGACGTCGTCCTTGTTGCTGCTGTTGCGCCTGCGATCTCTGACGATCGCTGGCCACGGATCCTGCTCTGCTCTGTTGCATTTGGCGTACAACAGCAGCCTGTTGAAGCAGCGGATGGTTTTGCTGGATCTCTTGCACTAGTCGCATGTTGAACATGTTATACATGGAATTCGGTGGCTGCTGACCTAATAGACTTGTGGCAGCTTGCAGCGGGTGCGGCGGCATTCGCGGTGGCAGCATCTGGTGCGGATGGGGAGGTTGCATAAAAGCCCCTGGATGGATTCCAGCGGCGCGCATCGCATTGAAGCTTGGATGCATCGCGAAATTGTTCAGGGCCGTGGGCAGAGCTTGTGGATTGGGTAGAGGTCGCTGGTTGCCGCCGGGCAGTGGAAAGTTGTGCGGCATGTGCTGCTGCATTAGAGGATGCTGGGGCAATTGCGGAATATTCCCGGGCAGACCTTGCGGGTAAATAAATCCGGGCGGCACTCGGTTGCCACCAATACCGTTTAGTTGTTGCTGCGACGATGGCGTGGGCAGTAGCTCGGGTCCGGGGAAACCCAAATTTGGCCTCGGTGGAGAGGTGTGCGGCGTGCCCAAGAAGCCAGGGGGTACTGCAATGAATTGTTAAATGGTGTTATTTTCATATGTCGCAGAAATCTATCAGGGACTTGAAGTTTGTTCCTTAAATGGTTAAATCTGTCTTAAAAATTGTCCCCAAAAATAGATTCGTAAGAAATAAATATTTTTAGGAATTATACTTTTTGTTGGACATGTTTTCTTTTTAAATACTGAGGCCTGTTTTTGTATGCATCAATACTTTTTAGTTTTAATATATAATTACCCTTGTGCTGCGCTTGTTGTGGCGGCTGCTGCTGCGACTGTTGTTTCTGATGATGCTGCTGCTGCAACATCTGTTGCTGCAACATGGTTGGTGTAGGCACCTGCTGCCTGTTACCCAGACTAAAATCATCAAACATTTTGCGTTCCGCCTGTTGCTGGCTCTGCTGCTGTTGTTTCGGAATGGCCTGCTGAATGATCATATTGCGCTCTATATCCTCGAGAGTTGTAATTTTTGGAAAAGGCTGTGGATTCAGTGCAAAGTTGGCATTCGCTTCCTGCGGTGGCTTCATTTGTTGTGGTTGGTGCTGCTGATGTTGCTGCTGCTGTGGCTTGAAGGCGCTGCGCATAGGCTCGCGGAACAAATGTTGGTTGTTGGGAAACGGCTGTGATCCCCAGACCCCGGAGTCCAGCTTAATGCGGTTGCTCAGCCCACCGGCTTCGCTATCAGTGGTGAAAGAGGACAGGTCCATGTCGTCCAACTTCATGGAGGAAATGTTTAGCTCCAAGTCCGAGTCCCCTATGTGACGAGACTGTCGGAAGGGGGCATTCAAAGGGGCCGGAGTGGAGCCGCTTGAAGAGGGCGCCGATGATAGCGGATTAGCGTGTCGCAGGAAGGCACCATTTCCCTGATCGGCAAAATCCGTATTTCCACTAGATTCCGCGGGTCGCTTCCGCACCCTTTCGCCATTCCCGCCCAGGCGTACCATCGTCTCATGGGCTTCCTCCCAGTCGCCATTTATAGCGGATCCAAAGGTTTCGTCATTGAGGGCATCGTATTCCGCCTCGACGATGCGTCCATCGCCACCATCTTCGTCCTGGAGAAACAATTGAAGCAAGTAAATTAGACATTCCTACTTTTTCTGCCCCCGGTGGCCTTCGATGCCCCCTTATTTGCCGAGTGAAAAGTGTGCGTTGGGCATTTGCCGACCCCTGTGCGGCCCGCTATCCCGGATATTGCAGCCGCAATGTCGGGACCGCTGCTTACCGGTAGATTCGTGTCAAAGCCGAAAAACGAGTCATCCATGGCGATAAATCTATTGCTTTACAAAAAATTATCATGACTTGTCAGTGACAAGTTGTCACCTCAGCAGTATAGCTGTCAAAATATCGATGGTACTATCGATAGTCTGACGTCGATGGTTTTCTGACTATCGCCACAATACATCAATTTCGCTCGCATATAAATATTATCATATTACAAATGTTGGAATTAACATGCAAATTTAAAATATATATTTTTTTCATACGTTTTTTTTCAATAGGTGAACGACTGAAGATTTGTCTAAATTTATAAGTTTGCATTTTGCTACAGTGATGTTAGAAAAAAATGATGATTTAACCACTGCCAAATTTCGTATGTTGCATATTTATTTATTCAGTTTGGGACTTACCACGACTGGTTAATAAGTCAACAACATTAGATTTTACTGATCAATGAAAAATCTGCCCTAATTAAGGTGCATTTGCACTCCTTCAATGTATTCGATATTTTGAACTAGTTCGAAACTTGAAATCAGCGCCCGCAAGCTCATCCCTAAATTACTAGTTCTTGAACTATTGCTTTGGACGGAACTACGAGCCTGTTTCCTTTTCCAAAACAACTTAGTCGAAATGAAGCGGAAAACGAGCGAGATCTGGTGCTTTTTCCGGGCGGTGGACGACACGTTTGCGGTGTGTAATATCTGCAAGGCGAAGCTCTCTTACAAGACGACCACCACGAATCTAAGCAAGCACATGAACAGGATGCACCCCACATCGGGACTCAACCGGAACTCCAAGTACAAATTCCAGCCGCAGACCACCATCGCCATCGACCGGAACAAAGCCAAGCCGCGCAACTCAACGCAAGAGCTGATATTGTTAGAATTCGTGAAGAAACATCCGCGTCTGCTTCAGAATCCGACGTGGGAAACACGGGGCAATCTGGAGTCGCTGTGGGAGGAACTGTCATCCGAACTTAATAGCCACGGTCCGCCGCGAAAAGATATAGCCACCTGGAGAAGGGTATTCTAACTTACTTTTTTTCTAACCGCTTGCATTATAAGTTGATTTGTTTGTAGGCCTTAAAGGACTGGAAGAGGTTTATCCTGAGAAAGGTGGAAAAGAATGAGATGCAGAACATGCCTTTTGGCACCAGTCTTACTTCGTCGGAGGAAACAATAGCCACACTGTGTAGATTAAACGAGGATGTAAGTCAGATTATTATGAAGGTCTCCGACGATGAAATGCATGAGAATTCCACCACGGAATTTGATGTGGACGAAGTAGAGGATGTGGTCCCGGAAGAAGATGGTGGCGCCCTTCAGACTTCCGCCGAGTACGTTTACGAACCGGAGGAGAACAAAACGGACATTGACCCGCTTTACCTGCAATCTAACAAACGGGCCGCATTGGCCAGCAGTCGACTGGCGGAGGAGGAGACCACACTGCTTGACAAGATTAGCAATAACCTAGAAATGGTGCACGATACCGCCAACAGCGTTCAACTTGCACTCAATGAATTTTTTGTCCTGTACAAGCAGAAGCTGTACGAGGACAAGCGACATCACTTGGCAATTGAACAGTTAATGGCTGAGAAAATAGAACTGAAAAAGAAACTATTGGAAATCGAGCAAAAAAAGCTGTCGCTCAAATAACGGGATATGCACAAAATTAAGTAATATCTTGGTAGTCTTAATAACCTAATCTTTAAATAATCTAAGTTATTCAATATTTTGATTAATTTTATCACATTTCTTTTAGCTTGGCCCAAGCCCACTTAATATACAAATTTAATTTAATTTTTTTGGTTTTATTTTATAAATATTTAGATAATATGGCGTTGTTCATCATAGACTTGCTTTAGAATCTCTTTAAATTCCAGGGGATAAGATGCGTCGTCCATAACAGCATCGTAAACATACTCTAAATTCTGTGGGAAAGATGGTTGAATAAAAAAACAAAGCAAAGTATTAGGCACATCACTTACTGATTTGGATTCATCTGAGGAGGAAGTCTTGCCCTCTTCGGGATCACTCAACCCATTTAAGTCTCCACAGGCTATAAAAGGAACTAGACGACGGTTTACTTCCGACCCTGTTTTCTGTGCCAGTAGCCGTATATCATCGCGAGCAGGGTTAATCACTTGAGGAATGTAGCCCTCGGGAAGGCAAAAATCGGAGCAAACCACAAAAGCTTCAATGCTCGAAGGACGCGAACTCGGTGGCTTGTAGATGTCGAATTTTTTGAAAAATATCTGCATCTGGGAGCTCAATAGCGATGTGGCATTTCCCTTAAAAATCTTGGCCACAAAAGTTCCGCCAGTTTCCAGCACACAGGTGGCAATGCTGAGAGCAGCCACAAGTAACTGGTGCTGCATGTACTCGTCCATTTCATGGACCCCGGTGACATCGGGGGCTCCATCGCAGACCACCAGCTGGGCTTTTTCATTTCCACCAAAGTGACCGATGATTGCTTCGGCGGTCGACTGCTTTGTGATATCTCCCTGGAGCTGGAGTATTCCACGGATCGGGGCCATGGCCTGCAGATCAACGGCTATGATCTTAACAGCGGACTTTTCATCGTCCGTTTCGCAGGTATCGTAGAGTTTCCGAGAGAGCACCTGGGACCAGCTGCCAGGAGCAGCACACAGATCGACTGCCCGCTGAACACCTATATATGGAAAAGTGTGTTATATTTTGTTCCTAAGTAGTTTCAATGATCTAACCATTTAGAATTCCGTAGGCTTCGTCCACGTGGAGCAACTTGAAGGCACTCCTGGCCCTCCAGCCTTCGTCTTTGGCTTGTCGGTAATAGATATCTCGTTTGTCCTTTGATGTTTTCCCCATTGTAAATAAATATATGAAATATCAGGGATGCTCTACAATATAACTGTTCTTTTTGAGATACGTGAACAGTAAAAAGAATGGTTAAAATATGGTGTCATGTGCAGAAACTAGCCAAAGAGTAAGAGATTGTAGTTGTTATTTATGTTTTGTAAGTTAGACGATTGGCCAGCCTATCGATATATCGACAAAGAAGGGATGCGAGCGAGTGGTTCGTCAGTTCCAACTGGTTCCTTTTCAGCATAGTGGCTCCGCGGCGAACGGAGGCTTTACGAAGAAAACATAAGCACAAAGCAATAATGCTGGGAGCCCAAGGTTCGGTTGGGCTCTATGTTCAATTGTTTCAAAATAAGAAAATAAAATGGATTCATTATATAAAAATTTATTTAAAAATTTTAATTTGAATTTTTCCATCGATAGGATAAATTGCTGGTAATAAAGGTGTAAAAAATGAGTGCATAATAAAAGTAACATATTTTGGTTATCTCGAAATGTACAGAATAAAGATATTCAGTTGATTTGGACCAAAGACACCGGAATATTCTACTTATTATTTATTATTATTATATTTTATCTATTATATAATATTTTATAAGCCGATAACTAAATTGGATTGCTTACTTCTGGTAACACTAAAATATTATATCAAATAGTTGTCGATTTTTGTGGCGGCGCAATGCGGTCACATTCTTACCGCGAGATCTTCAAAACACGCTTTGATGAGGTTTTTTCAAAATTAAGTGGTAATTATGCACCGAATACCATTGTATATGGGGTCGGAGCCTCGCCCCGAGGCCTCTGAATATATCACGATGTCCGAGGCCATGTGTCCACGTAACCTGATGTGAGTAACAGGCCCACTTGTCCTGAGATCCCGCAGGTTTTGCAATATTGCGAAATCCTAGTTGTCCTGCGATAGGATCCTGCAATGCTCATAGATAGATAATTATAGAATAATAATAATTTACAATTTCAGAGAATGCGAGCTGTTCTTGAAGATTCTGCGCAAAACAACCGACAAAGTTTTTCTCGATTTTTCTGAAGTTGCTGAAGGTTGCCTTAACATTTCCAAGAAGTGTATGAATATGAAAAGTCCTACAGTGTTGAAGATGGTATATCCACATTATTGATATGATATATAACCCTATTGTAATCCAGAACACAGACTTTGCAGAGTCTGGACGAAATTATATGCCGCGCACCCAGCGCCTCCCCTACATGCGTGGATGCGATTATGGCCAGAAGTGTGCTCTACATAAAAAATAACCAGAATACGGTATGTCATCTTCACAGCTGAATACACATCTACATCATATGTTCACAACCCTTTTTTTTTGCTCTAGACCGCATGCAATGATTTACTATATTACGAGTCTTTGGATCCAGCTCTCAAGACAGCGGAGGGAACGATAATCTCGCAGATACTTCACTGTATATGCCTTTTTGTGAATCGGGAGTATGAAGCATCGAAAGATAAACTTTCAGTTGTAAAAGGCCTCATTGGTAATTTGCATAATATGTTGTAATGATCTTCTATAAATCGCTGTTTTTCTTTCATTTTAGAAGATGGGACACTAGCCGATCGAAGTGGTGAGTATTACTAGCGTTGTTTTGAATTTTCTTTTTAATTTTAATTATTTTATTATATTTTCTAGAAGTTAGTCCTTTTCTAGCTCTTATAGAGCAACATGAAGAGAGAATCAACCAAGCTAGAATAAATGTTGAGTTTTGCAAGAAAGTTCAAACCGAGAACTTTGTGCCTTTTAAGGGTTTTAAGCTTACTCGGAAAATTCCGTTTGCCAGCCAAGCTTGTGATTATTCGTACGTAAAGAATGTTTGATGTACAATACATTTAGTAAATTCATATGTTCCCTTATAGCGAAAAATCCATTGAGAAATCTGGCGGAGTTTTCGCTTCATGCGATGTGCCTAAAGGAGAAATTGTTCTTGTGGAGAATCCTGTGTACTTTCAGTTTAGTGCTCCATTTCTGAACTGCGAGTTGTGTGGAGTGCATCAGCAACAGCTATACACCTGTGATAACTGTCGTTATAGATCCTATTGCTCAAAATCGTGTATGAAATCAGATGCAGAAGTCCACCAGTACGAGTGCTATGGATATAAAATTGGACTCATCCCAATGCTTGAGGCTAACATGCTGTTTCGGTTGTTTTGCGAAGCAGGGGAATATATTCTTCCGGCTATAGTAGATTATGCGATGGATGGCGGGTAACTAACGAGTAGATTTTAAACACATGCTTATATATCAAAATTGACTTTCTTTTCCCCATTTCAGAATATTAAGCAATCCCCGAGATGCTTGGACCTTTATACTGGAGCATGCCCAGGAAGAGGAGAAAACTTATAATCTTGTTGGAGAACTCCTTGCTACGGCGCC
This sequence comes from Drosophila melanogaster, assembly GCF_000001215.4. Classification (NCBI taxonomy): domain Eukaryota; kingdom Metazoa; phylum Arthropoda; class Insecta; order Diptera; family Drosophilidae; genus Drosophila; species Drosophila melanogaster. The sequence goes on along the minus strand of NT_033777.3, from coordinate 17,038,453 downwards.
AGATTATAACCTGCTGACAAGGGAAAAGTATACAGAAATCGTAACCACGGCATTTCGTTTGTCGGTTTTTATTTACAATGACACGCGCCTCGCAGAGAAATATTTTTATTTGCTGGCTCTTGTGAAAACAGACTTAATTACTGTAATGGCAGCTATACTTTTACGTTTGGGTGGCCACGTTCTATTAAATTCCCAGCGAGATAACTTATGCTACAGACAACGTGAAGGTATTGATGCCATGAATGAAAATAATGATGAATTCGAAAATTGTGGTATTCTTCCGATGCCAACTGATCGTATAAGCGCAAATGTATTCAGTTACTATGGAGTTAATGCGATTACAGATTTCGTAGACTGTTATAACAACGTTCACGATAGTCTAGCAGAGATCGAACCTGAGTATCCAGAGAAGTTCTCAAATGATAGTCCGATATTTCGTTTTGCTGATAGGCTACATTCTATTTGCATGCAAAAATATGAAATTGAAGCTGTTGAAGATCTCGTAAGTGCAGATACTTTGCCCGAACAAGAAATAAACGAAATTCTTCAAATTTTTAACACATCACAACGTTGCCAGCTGTTGACGAATATTGCTAAATATTTTCAGCAATTTGTTTATCAATATTTTCACAAAATAGAAAATACCGTCCAACTAAAATCTACGCTTTGTGTTACATTAAAAGCTTTTAAGCAGAATTGTGGGACGAAAAATATTAAAGCCATGTAAGTTTTGATCTTTTAATTTTTTGTTCACACTAAGATGTTTACGAAAATTTCAGATTTTTACCAAATGGAAAAGTCGTTGGTGTGACAGCTAAAAAAGTCCATAAAGGCGAGGAATTAGTGATATGCCCTGATTTTGCTAGGTATCGTGATCAAAGTAGAATATTGGATTTAGCACGACGCGGAGATTTTAATTTTTCGACAAGTATTGAAAACGAATATGAAAATGTTAGTAATTTAAAAACTTCTTAAACCAGATAATTCATTTTTCTTTTAATTATCTCGCATAGCTTGAAAAAATGCCATCACCAGAATTTGTGCGACACAATAAAGCCTTCATCGCCGCTATTAAGAAGAATCTTTCAGCTTGGATAGAGTCTCGACTAGGTTTGAGTTATTTTATACAAATTCTAATGATTGTATTTAATTTATTTTTACTCTCCTAAAATATTATAGATGTAAATCTGCAACTTAATTTGACCATCTTATACGGTACGTACAATAGTTTTCTCGCCTTGCATTGCGAAGAAAAGGACGAGACACGTTTTCTGGGAGTACTTAAGTTTTCGATGTTTTTAGCATTGAATGGTTTGTATAAATTTAAAATGTTAATCGTTCTAGTTTGAAAATGTTTTTGTTTGTTTAATACAGGCTTTCTACAACATTCTACCGATAATATTGTGCACTTCGTTGAGTTAACCGAAACGGATGATATTCATTTTAAAAATATTGAAATATATCGTCAAAGCCTTTGTGTAATCAGATGCATTATAGAACAATATATTAATATCATGTGAGTTGAGATGTGTAGCTGTATAACAGTATAAAGATGTGACAATGTATTATCTTAACAGGGTGAATTGTCCAGAAGTCGACTCGGAGTATCCCAAAATGGTTCTTGTCAGCTCTTCCTTTATTTTAAAAAGACTTCAGATTCACGCGGAAGCTTTAATTGATAATGAAGAGGCTTCATCTTTATACATGGAATATTGTACGCATCATTATAAATGGAAGACAGTCTTTAATTCATTTTTGACGATGCCACCAGACCTTAAAAACTTTTTGGTAAAATCAAAGAAGTGAATGACTTTTTCCCATTATTTTAATGCGAATGGAGTTTTTGTTTATATTTTATAAGCATTATTTTTAATATAATCCTGTTAACTCTTGGATAAGGAAACAGAAAACCATTCCATTTAATTTATTTGTGTTGCAGCCAGCCAAACTATTTTTATAAGTTTAGAATATAACATATGTTACACACATATCTATGTAAGAAGCGATCTTCGGTTATTCAACAAAAACAAAAAAAAAAAAATACAAATGAGTCAGAATTCATTACTGTTCTTCTTAATGGTTTATCTTTATGCGTTTTCATTCTTCATGATTACTGCAAAAATGGCACTACTGGTAATCTTTTTATATCAGCCACATTTAATAAGAACCATTGCCTTTTTTGTCCGAGCGGTAAACACGTTCCAGTCGACATTATTTGTTTATAAAATTCGCCCACCGTTTGAGCTTCCGAATATTGGAAATTATGCTCGCATATTTCTGCACGTTCTTCAATCTGGTCAATCATACCAAGAATTTCGCGTTGTATTATCACGTCTCCAGAGCTCGAAGATCGTGCGGGTCAGCAACTGGCGGAGATCTATATATGGGCACCCAGCTACTGGTGCTGCATTGTGCTTTGTGGTGTCGTCGGTGCTATGAGAGTGTTTTTGGTGGTGTTGAGTGTGCTGTCTGTGGCGGTGGCCACCAAGTGTCCGTATTCGGCAATGGAACCCTCCTTGTCCAGGTCCAAACGGAGTTCTTTTGATATTCGCCCAGGAGTTAGTGACGGAAGTTTGGATGCCTTGATTAAAGAATTTATGCCCAAGTACAATGGCAACAATGTTCACAATAGTTGGGCCGAGCCTTCTGCCTCCCAACAACCTTTAAGATGTGGAGTTCCGCCTCGCAACTGCTTGAATGATACTCGAAATCTGCACTACCGAACCTTGGATGGATCATGCAACAATCTGTTGTATCCGGAGTTTGGAATTGCCGTTTCGCGCTATCGTAGGCTTTTGCCTCCTCGCCAAGTGGAACAGGCTCCGAATGCCCGTTTGATCTCCTTGTCGCTGTACGGCGAGCAGACGAGGAACGATAGGTTCCGCACCATGGCGGCCATGCAATGGGGCCAGTTTGTTGCCCACGATATCAGCCAATTGAGCACACAGGGCGCTCCTCAAGATTGCTGTGCCGAGCCGCGTCATCCTCGCTGTCTGCCAATCAACCTGCCCCGTGGTGGTCCCATCGCATACCATACGGGCAAGACCTGTCTGCACTTTGCACGCAGTGTGTCGGATGCGGATGCCATATGCCCAAAGGTTGAGGAACCCCAACCGGAGAAGCTAACGGTGGCAACTGCTTACCTGGATCTCTCCTCCATCTATGGCAACAATCCCTCGCAAAACAGAAAGGTCCGCTTGTTCAAGGGCGGACTTCTGAAGACCAGCTACACGAACGGACAACACTGGCTACCGGTGAGCCAAAATGAGAATGGCGAGTGCGGTGCCAAGAGTGAGTGCTACATCGTACCGGACATTCGGAATCGTTTCTCGCCCACCATCGCCCTATTGCAGACTCTGTTGGTCCGAGAGCACAATCGTCTGGCCGAAAATCTAGCGCTGATTAATCCCGATCATAGTGACGAGCGCATCTTCCAGGAGGCACGCAAGATTAACATTGCGCAGTTCCAGAAGATCACATACTATGACTGGCTTCCACTGTTCGTTGGTCGCACCTATACCTACTTGAACGGACTGATTTATCCAGTGGAGCCCACCGAGTATGTCAACGACTACGACGAGACGGTTAATCCTGCTGCCTATGCGGAGTTTTCTGCTGCCGCCTTTAGATACGCCCACACCCAAATCCCCGGATGGTTTTCGTAAGTATTTGGCTTAATTAGTATTTGTATATGTGTTTATAATAATAATAATATAACTTTCACAGATTGGTTGCCCCCAATCGGAGATCTAATAGAACCATGCGCCTGAGCGACTTCCTCGACCGTACAGAGACTATTCGTTTACTGGACACATCCGACAACTTCGATGCCCTGTTGAGAGGCTTGGCTACCCAGTTGCACAAGCGATCGGATGGGAACATTGATCGGGAGATCAAGCACTACTTCAACCGCAAGGAGTTCGAGGAATACGGTTCGGATCTGAAGTCTATAGATATTCAGAGGGCACGAGACTTCGGATTGGCTTCCTACAACGATGTGCGAGAGTTTTGTGGTCTGCGACGAGCTGTCGATTGGGCGGATTTCGCTCACGAAATTCCCGGAGAGGTAGATTATTGAGATCAAGATTATTGTAGATCAAAGCACTAAAATTTCATTGGTGTAGAAAATATCGCTGTTGCGCCGACTGTACGCCACTCCGGATGACGTGGAACTTGGTGTTGGCGGTACCTTGGAGTACCATGTCCCAGATGCTCTATTCGGACCAACTTTGTTGTGTGTGATTGGAAAACAGTTCCTTAACACGCGACGTGGCGATAGATTCTTCTTTGAGCGGGAGAACGAAGGAGGTTTTTCGCGCGGTATGTGGAAATTATAATAATGTAATAAAATGCAATAATAATATGCAATTTTATTTTTCACAGCTCAATTGGCCGAGATCCGGAAAGTGAGCCTGTCCAGCTTGTTCTGCAGCAATGCCAACTATCTGCATTTAATCCAGCCAAACGTATTTGTCTTCCCGAATTCACAGTAAGTATACAAATATCTTTATTTTTATATATTATTTTAAATTGATTTCCTTTTTTAGTAATCTACTACTGAACTGCAATTTTATTCCTCAAATCGATCTAAGCAAATGGCAGGATCTCAGGCCTCAGCTTGTTCACTAGTGTTTTTGCTAGCAAATGTATCTGAAACTAATTGAACTGCTCAATTTGTTCTTTAAGATGCAAACATTTTTGTTTAGTTACATTTTTATCATTTTGGGAAAGAAGAAAGAAATGGAATTTGTTTTTTATCATGTGACGCAGTTAAAAAAGATATGACACCATTACAAATATTTATTTGATATTTACGAATAAGTTTCGGGGTAATAAAAAGTATTTTAATAAAATGTGTACCACTTTAGTTGTATTTTAAATCTAACAAGGTATGTTTTTGATAAAAAAAAACCCATTTAAATAAGATAATGCATTCTTCTAGTTAATGTTATTTATTTATTTTACTTAGACAGTAGAGTTTGCTTGTGTAGGCGTATTATCAAATAGAACAGCAACTGGGATTGCGAACTCAGTTTCAGTGGGTGTGAAAGGTAACCTTTGACCTTCTTTATCGAAAAGTAGTTCCTCTGTGGGATATGTCTCTGCCGTTTCTGTTGTGGTAGTTTCAGTGTTTGGTGATCCTAGTTCCTCATCGTTTCTCAGTTTTGATGTAACATCCGGCACAAGAGTTGTGGGTTCTTCAGATTCAGTTGATACTCTTGTCGCTGGGCTTTCGGTGCTCGATGTGGGTTCCAATGTCGTGAAACCTGAACTCATCTATCTCATCATTGGACATATTATATGTGGTCGTTTCTCCTAATTCCTCAGTTGGAATTTCTGTGGCTTGTGCTTCACCTGCGTTTTCACTCATTAAAGTCTCATTTTGAACTGTTGTTGTATGAATCGCATCGGGCGCCTCTTCGGTAATCGTTATTAATTTGTTAAGATCTAGCTTTTCATCTGTTATTTTAATATTATTCGGTAGAGTCGTCTCTTCCAGAATGATACTTTGCAATGTAGTATTAGATATCTGTGAATTTACTTCTTTGTTTAAAGAATTTATTGCAGATACATCGGCTGGTATTGGTATATCATCAATTTGACTACTTTTTACACCAGTTTTAGTTACGTTTTTCGTTTGTTGGGATCCGACGTGGCTGATATTCAAATTCATGCTGTTATTTGCATCAGTCAATATGTTTTTCTCGCCAAGATTGTTGCCCTTCATTTTGTTAACTGACTGACGATCTGAACTGCTTAAATCAGTAGTTGTATTTTTAATTACCTTTCGATTAGGAGTCTGCTTTCGGCGCATTGGAGCGTTTGTTTTGTGTTTTTGGGAATTGGTCACTGTTTGTAAGTTCTTAGTCAAAGTTGTTATCTTGTTACTCTGGTTGATTTTCTGACGATCGAAATGGGCGAAAGTAATTTGACTTTTGCGATTTCGGTTTTTGTGGTTTTGGGCCAGTTGCGGACTAACATTGAGATATTTAATTTCATCGGAATTTGCCCTCAAAAGCTGCGGTGCCCGAGGCTTGTTTGTCTTTTTAATGTCGTTTCTATTATCGGGTGGTGGGTTTTCATTGCTGCCTGTGGGTTTTCCATTTTTGGCGGCTTGTCCGCTGGAATTGCTGGCAAGTAAATAATGGTTGTACCTTGTTTCTGTTCATGCGATGAAGATTTGCCAGGGCGGCCTGGTGGTCCAGGTAGTCCTGGTGGACCAATTGGTCCCGGAAATCCAGTTTTACCCGGCCTACCCCTTTGACCACTTTCTCCACGGTCACCACGATCCCCCTTTTCTCCTGGCGCTCCTTCTACACCTGGCAGACCAGGAATTCCTGGTGGCCCAGGAGGTCCTGGCGGGCCTGGGCGACATTGGCAATTGGGTTGAAAGCCGTAGTAAAAGGAAGAATCTATCGCTTCAGGACTGTAATAGTACAGATTGTTGTTATTATGAGCTGGTTTCTTTGTCTTTGGCCGCGATTCTACTTCAACCGGCTTGACTGGGGAAAGCAGCCATGATCCCTCGCAAAATGCTGAGATGGCTAAAATGCAAGAATCAGGTAAAGTAATGTTCTAAGGTTCTATCTTCTTAACTCGGCTTACCTATGAACAGCAGAACCGTGAGCAGCTTCATTTCAAGACGTCTCATTCGTGAATGAACACCTGCTCGTCTTAGATCATCTCTTATATAGACCTTAAGAACAGTTGGTCTAGACTTTAATGGGTTAATGCGAAACACGTAAAATGTAAATCGCAAATCTCAGATCTCATCAGCCTAATGATTTCGCATAAATTTAACCGAAGATTGGTCCAGATACACACGCATGGAATTCGATGAGGCTCAAGAAAAATGATTTATTCCATTTTGTCGATGTGCTAATACTATTATTAAATTGATTACCACAATTAGGGCTTAAATGTTTGGTTATTATTTAAGAATTAAAATGTATATTATGGCACAAGTTTTATTAACTTTCTTTAGTTATTTATTTGGTTCCATGTCGGCATTGATTGTTCCATTTCAGCCCCCATTGTTTTATTTACGGGGCAATAAAATAAGAATACCGCAAAAATGGGACGATCTGACTTATCTTCTTCATTATCGTTATCATACAAATTGCTTTTAAATAGTGAAATTTAATATGACGTTCAAAATTCTTCAAGACTTTAAGGCATTGGATCAACGTGACGCACGCATGCTTTAAAAAGTCGTACAAAACTAATTTATGGACAAAGAAATTTATTAATGAATTTAATCAACCTAATACCTGAAAACATTTGAACTTATTAATTTCATATCTGCCAAAAGTTAAATACATATATTACAAACAATTTTACTTGCCTAGCTGATAAGATTCAACAATTTACCATTGTATTTTGATAAATGATTTGAGTTGGCAATTTCATTCGATTGTCATTGAATTAATAGCTTATTTCAATATGATTTCACTTTTTTCATATCTTTGTCCATTGTTATTTTATAGAAAATCTAACAAAGCCGCAGACATTTCCAAGAACAACGGAACTATTTTGACAGCTAACAATAACGCAGTTTATTGTTTATACATTTAAATTTTTTGCTATACGAATTCTGCGAGATGATCTTATTAATACGGAAATCTACAGAGGTTCACTGCTTTTGTTTATTATTAAACATTTAAATTTTATTAACTGTATCAAAATCTCTAAATGAAACCCAAAAAGTAGTATTTTTAAATTGTTAGAAAACCCATAAAAGACTCATATTTTAATGTTATTTTTTTATTTTCTCGTGGTGTTGGCTTATTTATATATTATACTGTTCATAGGCGTAAATGTGAAAGGGATTTCGAGGAGTTCCAATTGACAGGATAATCGGACCTTTGTTGGTTCGCTCCTCAATTGCATCTCCATCCATAGGTGCGTTATCCTCCATCATATTCACTGGGTCCATCTGGTCCTCCATCATATGGTCCTCTTCCATCGCATCATCTCCTTCTGGTACCATATAGCTTGAATCCTCATCATCGATTTCTTCAGCGCCACTCGGAGATTCGGGATTCTCCACTGTGTTATCTGCATATTCAAGGCCGTAGTCCGCATCCTCGGGTTCCGTCTCCAAGTCATTGGGCTCATTGGACATTTCCTCCTCGCCCTCCATGAAATTATTTTCGTTATCATTTTCATCAATTATGTTTTCGACAATCTCCACATTTTCATCTAGCAAGTCCAGATCATCCCGTGGAGTTTGCTCGCCACTACCCTCTGGCTTAGTGGGTTTTGGTTGATGATGATGGGGGTGCTGGTGGTGTGAAGTTTGGCTGTGTCCTCCATTTCCGTGTGTACCAGTGTGGGGGTGTGTATTATGTGGGTCCTGCCCTCCGTGATTGTGTGAGGGATGATGGTGGCCATGTCCTCCGTGATTGTGAGGGGGATGATTATGGTTGTGCTCTCCATTGTGAGGTGGATGATGGTTGTTGTGTCCCCCGTGATTGTGCCCTCCGTGATTGTGGGGTGGATAATGGTGATAACCCTTGTCTCCGCCATCATGTGGATGGTGAGGTGGATATGGTGGCGGATAGGGGCCTGGATAATTGTGGCCTGGATGGTGATGGCCTCCATGGCCACCGTGGGGTGGATACGGATAGTAGCCTCCCTTATCGTGTCCTGGTGGATAATAGTGATGGTGGTGTCCGCCCTTGTCTCCCTTATGACCTCCTTTGTGACCTTTATCCCCCTTATGTCCCTTTGAGGGCCAGGGCACTGGCACTGGCAGAGGAATCCATGGTCCCGGATAAGGACCAGGTGGTGGATACGGGTACGGTGGGTATGGGTACGATGGTGGTGGAGGTGGCGGTGGTGGTGGTGGTGGTGGGGGTTGTGGATACGTAGTGCCTGGAGGTCCTGGAGGACCCGGTGGTCCCGTTCCTGCAAGAGATTAAATACTCAGTAAAATTTTGGAAAATGACTTATAATATATCCTTTCAATATTTTCACTGTTAGAGCGTTGTGATATATATGAGTAACGATTTTCTCTTACCTGGTGGGCCTGGAGGTCCGGGTGGACCTTTGGATCCCTTGTGGTGATGATGGTGACCATGTTCACCTTTCTGCGGTGGCAATGGTATGGGAACTATAATTGGTGGCGTCACGATCGGCGGGTGGGGATGATGTGAATGCGGGTGTGAGTGTGGTGGTGGTGGTGGTGGAGGCGGCGGAGGCGGAGGTGGAGGTGGTGGCGGTGGCGCTGGATGATGATGGTGGTGATCATGATGATCATGGTGACCATGTCCCGACTTGTGACCGGGTGGGCCTGGTAGTCCCGGTGGACCAATAGGTCCCGGTTCACCTGGTTGGCCTGGTAGTCCGTAGTGACCGCGTTCTCCCTTCTCTCCTCGCTCGCCCTTGGACCCAGTGTGTCCCTTGGGACCTTGCGGACCAGGCGTTCCTGGTAAGCCCGGCGGTCCAGGAGGCCCCGGTGGACCTGGCGGGCAATTGCAGTGCTGTGGCGGAGGCGGAGGCGGCGGCGGTGGTGGCGGATAGTAGTGCTGTGGTGGCAGCTTGTAGATCACACTTTGTGCTGGCGCCGGAGCCGGAGCAGCTTGTAGAGATGCTATCAGTCTGCCCGTCTCGGCACTCGGGTTCTTGGAATTCGCTAGGCCAAAGGCCCAGCCTGGAAAGGAAATGAATCCCAATTAGAAATCAGATCCATCCTATTTGAATCATATTCCTTACCTATCCAAAAAATCACTGCGAACAGCCTCATGGCGAAATGGTATCTGCTGCCTTTCTCCGGCGGACGGATCACTTTTATACCGCATTATGAACTCTTAATCTTGTATGCACACTTTGTTTAAATCACTTTCATTAATCTAGATTCACTAGAACCGTTATATCATGTCCATTCAGAAATCTGCTTGCCAAATCTCTCGGAAAATATGCAAACCTGTTCGCGATGATGCTATCATCCTGGGTTCTCTCTAAACTTATATATGTAAATTTATGTCCAATCCAAAAGTGAACCGCCTCTGAAGTATTAATATGTTAACTTCCATTTGAAAACAGAAGACATATGCAAAAAAGAACACATTCTCTGTTGCCGATTGTTTCGCTTTACGATTCGAATGAACCATGACTTAAAAATGGCAGAAAAAAGAGTTTTGTCTCTTAATTGGCCGTTTCTATCAACTTGTTCACACCTCGGTCGCGCGTCTCCATATGATTAACCCCGATGAATCGGAGCTATCCCAAAGTCAACGAAAGTGTAAAGGTTTTCGGACCCGGCATTTCTTTATCCGGGCCTATTGCATAAGAAGGGGTCGGGTCTGGATGGCATTGGGATTTGCCCTTGACTTCTTTTCATTTCCGTGAAATCTTACAAACATTATCAGGTCACTGAAAGTAAAGCTGATTGTTTAAATGGTAAGGGCTTTATTTCTGTACATCAGTTTGGGACATTATCATACAAGGGGGGGGGGGGGGGGAGGGGCTTTGCATTTACGTTTATGTTATTGATTAAGCTAAATGTATTTGTATTCAACTAGTTAAGCATAGATCCCACAGCAGCGGATTACTTCTTTCCGTAGTGAGACGGATCTACAGTGGCATATAGCTTTTGATCAATCCATTTGGTGAGGTCGACTTGTGGAATATTTGAGCACGGTATAATCGGATTCCTGTAATTTCAGAGCTCAGTTACTTTCCAAATAACCAATTTAATCAATTTAAACTTACGAATGGGAAACAGTCCGGAAAGCTTCGGGCTGCATGGATGAAATGTGGTTGCCATTGTCGCACAGCAAACGAGCCATACTGGCCTTCCTCAGCTCCTCCAGTTGATCTACGAAATTAGACATAAATAAATTAATATTTAAAATAGTCAGAGGAGAAATGTTCTTTTTACCAGGAGTAAATCCAGTGAGCTTGTCTCCGTTTTCGAAGAAGAAGCGATCGCCCACTCTGGTTCTGTAGAATTGTTCCGTGAGGATACACAGGAAGGTGGGTCCAGCCAAAGCTCCGGCCACATGCGCCTCCAAGGAGGCGCCCACAGTCAGATCCACGTCTTCGTGGCTCGGGTATAGCGACTTAAGTTTTTCCAGAATTGGTGGACTTATTAGATCACCGTATCCCTCCCACGAGTGGGCACGTCTCAGTCCGCAGAATTCCCGCATGTCATTGTAGGAAGCCAGACCGTGATCGCGATTACGCTGAATGTCCAGGGAACGCAGATCGGAACCGAAGGGCATGTTTCTTCTGAACAGGAAGTGCTTGATCTAAGCCAGGAAAGGTTGAGAGGTTAGAAAGGTGGTCTCATTTTGTTATTTGTGTACCCACCTGTCGGTCAAAATTGATATCAGTTAGCTCTTCGGGCTGCGTGGCGTGTCCTCTGGTCAGGGAATCAAAGTTATCTCCAACCTCAATAATACCGGGACGATTGAACCAGTCGCTGAGGGTCAGAGAGCCGAGAACTTGACGCAGCTCGGACAGTAGACTGCACAAAAATTTTAAAATTAATAAAATGTTCTTAACTCATAATAGTAAATAGGCACTTACTCCAAACGACCTTCAATCTGGGAATGGAAGTATCTGAAAGCGGCCGTCGCGTGCTCATTCAGCACCGATGGATCAATGTTGGGATCGAAATCGTTGATATAGCTTCCGGATGGAGCCTTGTAGATCAGCCGGTTCTTCAGCATGTTCTCGCCACCCAAGAAGATGGGCAGCCATTCGTAGTAACTGATCTGCTGATACTGGGCAATGTTGATCTTTCGCGCCTCCTGGAACAACGTGCGATCATCGTAGTGTGGATTCAGTGCCGACAGGGCGTCCGCAATGCGATTGTGTTCGCGCAGCAGGATCGTCTGGAGAATGGCCAGTCCCGGATTCTGATTGACCCTCACGTCTCCGGAACGGTAGCACACCTCACTGGCATCAACGGCATCACAATCGCCGGTCACATTTCGAGAGAGTGGCAGCCACTTGGCTCCGTTACGCTCCTCCACAATCATCCGGCCTCCTTGGAACTCACGGATATCGCTGTTCTGTTGAATGGAGTTGCCATATACCAGCGAGAGATCCAAGTACGAAGTGACCACCGTCAACTGCTCTGCCGGTCCACCCTGGTACTGACAGTTCGAGTCCCGATCCGTCAGAGTGCGCACAAAGTTGAGGCACTCAGTGCCCACTTGGGAGTAAGCCGGATCGTGAGGTGGCACAATAATGGCGAAACAGGTCTTGTGGGCGGTGTCCAGGCCAATCAGGCGACCATCGTCGGTGCAACAACGTGTGGGATGCTTTTCTGTTGGATAATCAAGCGACTTTATCCAGGGATATATCTAGCTAGAGATGTACTACTTACTGGACTGAGTGCCACCGGCCTGCATGCTCATATCGTGGGTCATGATCTGGCCCCACTGCATGTTGTGCAGCGTGAACTCCGGATCGGGTACATCCTGTTCTCCGAAAGCCACCAGGGAAACAAGACGAGCACTGGGCAGCTCATCACCTGTCACGGATCTGGTGGGTGCCGAAATACCGTCGGCATATTTAGGAGTCAGCAAGCGACCATACCTAACATAGGAACATAATCATATAAACACTTGCATAGCTTAATAATATTTAAGATAAATTACTTGGAATTAGCCACTCCTAAGCCCGGTTGCTCCAAATGATTGCAGGATCCATCCAAAGTGCGATAGGCCGTTTTTTCGCAAACTGCCGGAGGAGCAGCACATGACACCCTGCCAGCAGTGGGAAAGCTGTAACCATAAGCTGATACCGGCGGACTGGCAGGCGATGAAAACGGATTTTGGGGAGCCGGAGATGTCGGCAGGCTGTTCCTAAAAGTTAATGGCTTACATAAGAGCATAAAAGAAGAAATATTCCAAAAAACGTACCCAATCACATATGGAGCTGATCCTTGTAGGTAACTAAAGCCATGATAGTTGGGAAAAGAAGATTGCGGTTGATTGTGGACTATGTGATAGCCAGAGGAAACTTTTAGGCCAAGTGCACTAGAGATGAATCCCAAGAGGGCCAAGAGCAGAAGATCTCGTGCCCTTATCATCTAAAATTGTAATTGAAAAGTGTATATAAATGAATACTTAAAGTTGACTTAAGGAATTTGTTTTTCCTGTTCAAAATAAGACACATTAATCATGAATACTGTAGACCAAGGTCTCCGCCATTTACTGCCATCTACAATCTATGGATATGGCATCCTGAACAACATGGGAAAAAGTTGTTAGCACTCCTAACACATTCAGCAGCATTAGTGGTGCTGGTATGGTAACCCACATAAAAACCGAATTTTTTGCAGAGGCACCTGCAAGTGGCCAAAAGAGCATACATTGTATGTATGTATCCCAGCGACTGATACGTGAAGCTAACACTACCGACTCGGACACGTTGGACACATTGGACACATTTCATGTTCGCCGGCTGCAGACGGCAAGTGAACTACAACTGGAACGTTTTGCATTTTTTTGCGGCAGCCGATCGATCTGGACTCCGGCTCCTTTGGCTCACATATGGTCACAACAGGTTTCATCACCGTTTTGGTGCGCATTCATTATTATTTATTGCGACATTTTAGTACGAACATGTTCATTGCTCAGACCCGGCTATCTGGGTATTATGTGTACTATATGGTATTCGGCCTAAACCCCATACTTTAAACACCGAACACCGAACACCAAACCCAACCCCGAGCTTAAATCTGAGCACAATGAATGCAATTCAGATGCAGATTCGTGTGCTCAAGGCGCGCAAAAGCGTGAAAAGTCTCATAATTGTTTCATGGCATCGGCATATTTGACCAATTTGCAGGCTACTTATGTAAACAGACCGAATCGACAGTAATGGTTAGCTTTACATAATGAATTTGTCTGCGGCCCCGTTCTGCCGACTACTAAGCCAACTCATTCCCAACATTTTCCACAAAAGGCCAGCTGCCTGCTGCATGCAAATCCGCAACCATCGGCATCCGCCACCAGAAACTACAGAAAATAAAACAAAGGCAGCCCCTCTGTCAATGTTTTAATTGCATGCCGTGCAGAACAATGGACCAGACAACAATTCGAGTTCGTGCCATGAGTCTTACACTTTCCTGGACCATGGATCCAAATTGATCGGCCGATTGGCGGTGGCCCTATCCAGGAAACCCACGCCTACACTTGGGGTTAAAGTGGCCCTTGCTAAATTAATACATTTATTCATTAATTTGTTGATAATGAATTTTGTATAATTATTGTAGTTGAACAAATCGATCTAAATAAATCATATATAATATGAACTACCCATGGGGGCATCAGCTATCTTGACAAATCCATAGGCTTTAAAATGATAAATTATTAATGTCCTATTTGTATGCCTTTTTTAACCCATTATTAAATATTTCAAAATAAAATGTCTTGAGATGCATCAGTACTTTGTAATAGAACTAATTGGTTTCCTATGTTTTTCTGAGTGCATCTCTGGGGCTTCTAAATTCGAATGGGGTCAACGGGTGATTGGAACCGATGATTGGCTGGATTTAAAACCACAACGCCGACATCGCCGCCTGTCAATAGAAAAGAGTGCTGCATTCGAGTCTCGATTTAAATTTGAATTGCAGTCTCAGGCGGACACGCCAAGGCAATCCAATCCAATCCATATGCAAGTTAAAGTTAGCACATTAAACAGCAGCCGTTGGTCAGGGCCGTCATCAACATTGTTGGTCTCAGCCTTAATGAGAAGTACTAGACACGAATGACTGGGACATATAACATACATACATATATCTGATGTTGGCTATCGCTGAAATCTGTAGCAGAATATAACAAAAACCTCTGAAAGATCTGGGCGATCTGCGAATCGCTTAGACGGACATGTCGTGGCTATAATGGTCACAAGAACCGCTTGATCGCCTTATTATATTCTAATTTGCCATGCAGTCCCTTTCTAAAAAATTAATACATGCATATAATTTTAGCGCGCCGCGTTCTTGAATTTGCCCCACTTTGTTAAAGAGCATTTTAAATAAATCAATTTAACGATGACAAAAGTTGTAAAACAGCAAAATGAGTGAATTAATTAAATGTTTAATACTTGACAACAATATCGTAATTTAGTATCTGAGAATTGTTTACTATTTAATTAAACTATCTTTTAAGTTAAATAATTTCTTTGCGCACTAGGGTAAAATAAGAAATACTGAATTTGTTTTCCTATTTACCTTTACTAACACTTTTAATCCATTTTTACTCCAACTTCTAAAGATAAATTGCTTCAATCCAAAATTTCATAACAATTGAGTTATTACTGGCTGGCGTAAATTGTATACCAAAAGAATTGGCTAGACTAACCTTATGATCTTTCCACAACATTAACATATTTTACGCGCACTTCAATTTTGAAACTAGTTTGCTTTACAATTTAAATGGCTGCGAACTTTGATTTATGATTTTGTTTTGATTGACTTTCCCAAAGTTATGGGCGCATACCGAATAATGAGTTATGGACTTTTCAACCACATGGCCAATGGAAAAGTTACGTCATTTGAGCGGAAAGGGCTCGATTTGTTTTGGTCATGTCTGCACAGTTTTTTATCTTTGGCTAATTTCATGATTGACATAGACCATACGTTATGCAGCCATGCACTTTAATGGTGCATGTGCACCCATATATGAGCTTTCATAGAAGGCGTGGCAAGTTTGGCCAGATCGAGTGACGAAATTGGCCAACGCGAGCAAATTTTTTACGACTTTAACGACTTCTAATTAAAAACGAATTCATATCCCGAGCTATTTGGTGATCATTAAAGTGTAAAATAGTGCATGGGACGCCTGGTGATGCCGTGATTGATTTATTGGCTGGCTATGGCCAACTATATACCATATAAGACCTGCTCTATAACCGGAGAGCGACAACATTATTGCAATCGGTTGTTTTTGGCGGAGGTATAGGTATGAAAAACGCGACTACGTGGCGTGCACACAAATCGAGGACATTCCGATTTGTCCGACCGATACAGTAACAAGCACTAATTGAAATGGCCATTTAAAAGGAAAGTGTCCCAAGCGTCGGGCACCCAAAACTGGAATATGGGACCGGGACCCATCAGAAGCTGCCACTGCTCTGGTATTTCTTTAGTTTTTTGTACGGGATCCCAAGTTTTGCAACTCAAGAAATCCGCGCGTTAATTACAAAATATATGTGTCGTTTCAATCACAATTTATGCAAGCCAATGCCAGCATTTTGTCAGAGTGTCGTCAATATGCAATTTTATAGCCAAAAGACTCTGGTGATTTACGAAACTTAAGTTAGATCACATGATCTCAGGGGTATTGAGTACAGATCGAGATCTTGTGCCTAGGCCTACGCACTTGGAAATCTTGGAGCTTGGACATTTGGCCGGCGAATTTTTCTGTCTTCTGAATTTGGAAGCTATTTGGATATTTTCACACGTGCCAAATGCAATTTGCAATCGCCTTAGATGCGATGCACTAATTGATTCTTAACTGTACTGCACCGATTTCGTCGAACCAGTTCTGTTCCAAGTAGTCACTATTTTTGGTTAGTCATTTTGTGTATGTTTTGGCTCTGGCTAATGCAAATTAAAATTGTCCACAAAGTGCTTGACATTTTTCGATTTTAATTACTTTTTACGGCCTGTCCATTAATATGACTACGTTGACAAACTTTGAGATCTGATTTTTATCTTATGGTCAGTTCGATTTTTGCATTTCAGTCTACAGACCGCGATATCTATGTTTAAAACTAGTTCGTATTTAAAAGCTTTTTATTTTACATTTGTGCGTACCAAAAGTTGTGTTTTTGATTTATTGCTATCTGGTTATAGATGGTGACTTTATTTCTAGTTTTTATGACGTTGTCATTTAATCGTATAGCACAATAAACGTGAGTCAATACTAAGCAGATTTTTATTGGCTTTTGGTTTTGGATTTAACTGTTACTTAAAAGCCTATGTTGTGGCTACCACATAAACTTTATAGAATGTGTGTTCTTTCCGCCAACTAAAATCATAAAGCTTACAGCTAAAGAGATCGCAAATAATAATATTTAATTGTAAATGATGGCACGGTTACATCGCTTGGAAATTTTTTTCGAAAATCTTTTAAATTTAACCTAGAAATTCATACTATGAAAAAAGATTACTATTATATTTATGCCCTAACAACCTTAAACCTGGGCTAAATATAATATATATAGACCATTGAATAAATTCGAATTAGCTCATTTCCGGTTCCGCTGTTTGAATATAAATATAACGGTCCACTTAGAACTTGGTATATTAGTGTGTGCGTATGGTATTTCTTATTGCCCTATCGCAAGGCGGTCACACTGCCCCGCCACATGTGAGAACATCGCTCAATTAAGCAACAGTTGTTTTCCGACTCTTCCCTTGTGATTACGCACTATTGGCCCAGTGTTTTTGTGATTTATAGTCCATAATCTCCTACATAGTATACCCAAAAATGGCTAGCAACTACGAGGGCTACAAGTCGCCGCTGAGCACCCGGTACGCCAGCAAAGAGATGCAGTTCCTCTTCAGTGACCAGAACAAGTTCTCCACCTGGCGCCGGTTGTGGGTGTGGCTGGCGAAGGCGGAGAGCAGGCTGGGACTAGAGATCAGCGATGCCCAGATTGCCGAGATGGAGCTCCAGATCAGCAACATCGACTTTGAGGCGGCCGCCGCCGAGGAGCGACTTACGCGCCACGACGTAATGGCCCACGTCCATGTCTTTGCCAAACAGTGTCCCTCTGCTGCGCCGGTGATCCATTTGGGAGCAACCTCGTGCTATGTGGGCGACAACACTGATCTGATTGTACTGAGGGACGCTCTTAAACTGCTCCTTCCACGAGTCGCCAGCGTGATAGCTCGTCTAAGCCAGTTTGCCCAGAGCTACAAGGATCAGCCCACGTTGGGATTCACCCATCTCCAGCCTGCGCAGTTGACCACGGTTGGCAAGCGGGCGTGCCTGTGGATCCAGGATCTGATCATGGACGAACGCGCGCTGTCCCGCTGTTTAGAGGACCTGCGCTTCCGTGGAGTCAAGGGAACTACTGGTACCCAGGCCTCGTTCCTGCAACTTTTCAATGGGGATGGCGAGAAGGTGAAGCAGCTGGATCAGTTGGTCACCGAACTGGCTGGCTTCAAGAAGGCCTATGCGGTAACCGGTCAAACATACTCCCGAAAGGTGGATGTGGAGATCGTGGCCGCGCTTGCCAGTCTCGGCACCACCATCCACAAGATGTGCTCCGATCTGCGCATCCTCGCTTCTCGCAAAGAGCTGGAGGAGCCCTTCGAGAGCACTCAGATTGGCTCCTCGGCCATGCCGTACAAGAGGAACCCTATGCGCTCGGAGCGTTGTTGCGCCCTGGCCCGTCACCTCATCACCTTGTTCAGCAGTGCTGCTAATACACATGCCACTCAGTGGCTGGAACGCACTCTGGATGACTCTGCCAACAGGAGGTTGACCCTATCCGAGGCCTTCCTGGCTGCAGATGCCGCCCTGCTTACTCTGCTGAACATCTCGCAGGGACTGGTCGTTTACCCAAAGGTGATTGAACGGCACATTTCCCAAGAGCTGCCGTTCATGTCCACAGAGAACATAATCATGGCCATGGTGAAGGCGGGAGGAGATCGCCAGGTGTGCCACGAGAAGATTCGCGTGCTGTCCCAGGAGGCCGGAGCCCAGGTGAAGCAGCATGGCAAGGACAACGACCTCGTGGTTCGAGTGCGAAAGGATCCCTACTTTTCGCCCATCCTGGAGCAACTGGACACCATACTGGATGCCAAAACCTTTACTGGACGTGCCAGCGACCAAGTGGGCGAGTTCGTCAAGGAGGAAGTGGAACCCGTGCTGGCACGCTACTCCGAAGCCCTGAAGAACGTTCAAGACGTCAAACTGAACATCTAGATCTAGCCCATTATGTTGCCCTGTTTTAATCACTGAATTTGATTTTGTAAAATACACACACACACACATTCGCACCCAATCAACTGCGTCAGCCACTGGATGCAGTCGACGTTATCACCTTTTAGACTCATTGGGTCGATGGCAAGCAGACCCCCGGCGTGATTTGTCTTTCTGTTTTTGTATTTTTGCCAGCTTATTTACAATTAAAGGCTAAAATCGAAAAACAAAACCACAAGCCTCGAATCGAACTCGAGTCGACGTTCTTGATCCGAGTAAACATATACACATATTTGCCGCCTGTGCCTTTCCCGTTCGCCACTCGGGCTGACATATCACGACTCCAATGCTGCCACGGCACAGTGGGTCTTCGGGTCTCATGCCGCTTGCTTTACTTTTAATTATATTATACTACATATAAAACATAACAGTGCTGAGAATTTTCTTAGCGAGCGCATTTCTTAAACAGTTGCTACTGGCTTTAAGCAGCCGAATATCTTATGCTTTTGATCTTGTTTCCATAATTAAGATTGTTTTTAATGAAAAATGAAATATCATATCACAATAAAAGTATACGAGCCCATAAAAGTAAGTGTACGAAGTGTACTGGTTTGCTAACCAGCAATGTCTCGCTGTTGCTAAATGGATTATCACATTTAATTGACTGCATTCAGATCAGATCAGATTGCAATGGGTTTATTAACTCAACGGTTGAACTATGTAAATGAATATGAAATATAATATAAATATTAAGTCGTATAGGTCAAAAACTATGCAACTTGTGTAATAATTTTACATTTTATAAATGGCTTGCAAACTTTATGATCTGATAGTTAAGCAGGGAAAGTAAACTTAGTTTAAATGGGTGAAAATCTATTGAAAAGCAATTCCAATCACTACGGAAACAGCTAAAATTAGCTTTTCAAGCTTGTTTTATTAGCTGCTAATAGATTTGCTTGTCTGCATTTGGTAGCCATAACATTTTAATCAACACGACGACAACAGGCTCCAAGTTTCCTTTTTGGTCGACTGCTGCCTGTGAAATGATGAGCCGAACGTGTGCCGCACTTGTATGAACGAAGTGGCAACAAGCCGCTCGACTAATTAAGCTCAGTGTCGCGACATGGAAAAACAAAGAAATCACCGGTGACAAGATGTTTTATGATCCGCTACCTGGTTAAATATTGTAGTGCTGTTGTATTGGCTCGCTGCAATTAAAACTAATGTAATAACACGCAAAGTGGCGGCAGTGACAATACAATAATACAATGCCAACCAGAGCAGGGAAAACTCTTGCAAGAGCTATTCGAAAACGGAAGTTTACAGCGAAGACAATCCGTTCGGCACGCGAGATATAATTTCTTCATTAAAGTGTATCGCACTCGAAAATTGTGTTACTGCAATGTCGGCTCGTTTTTCTGGATATGCTTTCACGCCATCATTCAACAGACACGCCGCCCTTATTGAATCACATTTTCCCAGACCCATTAATCGTCCGCGACCTTCTAGCCGGGGGATTATGACCATTACGTTTGTAGGATTGCGATGGCAGGAAGCTGGGAAAGCCAATCTCGAGTTTCATGAACAAGTCGTGACAGACGCCCCGTGAATCAGCTAACTAACCGACTAGAGGCTGCAGACAAACCAAAGTGGTAATGGACGCCAATTATGGACGGGCCATGTGGCCACTTGCCACTTGCTACTTGCTACTTGCTACTTGCTGCTGCCGTTGACCGTTGCAAGCTGATCGGTTTGGGGAGTACGGAGACCTTGACTTTGAAACCGACAGCCACTACGAAATGGAGGTAAACATTATGCACCCCGGGTGAAATTGGCAAAACTGGTTGGACCCGAATAGACAATCGCTTTCTTTGGGTTTTGGCTCGATTGGATCAATTGGAACAATCGATGTTGGTCGACTGCAGACTGCAGTGGGGATTAAGTCATGGAAATCACGAAAATCGTCTGGCATTACCAAGCGTGTAATCGTTACCAATCTGTTATGCAAAAGGAATTTAAATATTTAGCCAAGCGCGTTAAATGCTTTTATAGCTGGCTACTAAGGCATCTATAAAAGTTAAGCACTTAATGTTCGATAAAGAAGTTTACCATTTAAAACATGATCTCCATATGATGATAATTATAGTGATAAAGGCTGACTGCGGTGAATAGCAAAGTATTTTGAAAGTCTGTGGTCATCAGCCACATTCCACAAGCACCTCAGCTAATTAATTATGCTATTGTTTAATTCGCTCAGGTAATTGCATTAATTGGCCAAGCTTGTGCTGTGCTCTGTGGTTCTTGGGCCAATAAATCCGCCATGTGGACTGCGCACACGCCGGGCTGTCTGCCATGAAGTCATGGGTCCAAGCCATTTCAGATACCGCCTTCGATTTGGCAAGCCGACTTATGCACGAGATTGGGTGCAACGTCCGTAAAAACGCCCACTTCTCTAGGTGACCAGTGGCTACATACATATGTACATTGATTACTCCAGTTATTTTTAGACGCTCGATGCGTAGATATATTGGTCTTAACTGGCTTTCAACCTGTGCAGTGATCATTTAGGATAGTACATATAATTCATTCACTTTGGAGTTGGCCAAGTTTTTAAGTTTCTATTTCTTCAGTGGGTGGTTCCACAGTTTGCTCACGCAATTCTGGAACGTATGGGTGTGTATAACTTGGATAACTTGGTCTAACTAGCTGGATTGAACACCAGAAGTGAATTATGCATGTCTGTCAATTATGTGCAACTAAACTAATTGCAATGGGTGGCAGTTGCACAGTCTGGTGTTTCTTGTCATTCAGCCGATAGTTCCCAAAACTAATATCTACCATTGTTGGATGGCGGTGTCGTGACTCGAAGCGCAGATCTCATTATTTCCTATACAATAAATTAATTTTATGTGAGATCGACCGACAAAGACGGATACAACAAGACCTGCCAGCGACGCCTGTGCAAATTTACATACCTGCGACCCAAAGATCGTAAATGAATTCTGGGTTACCAGCTAAATGGCAGTTCGAATAGCATAACCGTCAAGACTTAAGACCACCAGGTGAATGGCGGCAAGTCGTCGGATGCAGTGTGAAATATATGAAAGTATTAAGCCATAAGCCATACGCCATACACAACAATATTGGCTGCGTTTGCATAACGAGCTTAAAAGATTCCGATCGATAGAGAAAGTAAAGCCCACGTAATAAGTCACGGACGATCGAAAACCTGATTCGAATGATTGATTCAAATGTTCTAGCTGAATAACTTAGTGAATGCCTGATGGCCAGAAGAAAGGAAAATGAATTGTCCATAGTATGGAGCATATATCTCGGCTGTCAAGAGCCTGAGATTTATATCAAAGTACTTGAAAGCCGAATCAAAACACCGGACTTGGTTAGAATGCAGTAAAATGAAATCAATTCGAGGCATTCAAAAGGCCACTGCGGGTGCCGGATCAATGTGGTTTTTTCGATTTTGGTTTTAATGATTTTAATTTTTTTTTTAGATTTTAGTTGAATGGAAACCTTTGTCGAAAGACCCGCAATGGTAGCCTGAAGGTCGCCGCTTTGGATCTCAAAATAATTGTCTTGGTTGTAATTAAAAGATTTGTTACTTTCAACGCAATGCTTTGGGTCACTTGTTTACCGCCAACGGCTTCGAGTGGTTTTAAAAACAACGCTTGACCGTAATCTATATTAAAATGTGTAATTTAGAGCAGTTTTGCAAACCGGTATGTGCTTTAAGTACGCAGAGCTATTGTGCTTCATAATTGGCCATTAATTGAAAGTCTCATTTCGTTTCAAAACCAAAGCTGTTAACAGAAATATGCATTTGCATGAACGGTATCCTAATATGATTTTATTACCAGGGTGCCCTTTCTTTAAACAAATTAAGGTAATTCATACAGTTGAAATTGTTAAGCTGCAGCTTGCAGATACAAATAATTGACATTGGCAGCAAATCATTTATGGCGTTTAATTTAATACAGGTAATTACTGTAAATTATTGGGTTTGGGTTTTATGTTAGCAATTTGTTGATCACTGGGCCCTAAGTTACTAATGAGTTGATAATTATCTGATTGCAGATAAAACTAGATATCAACTTTTCTAATCCATTAAAGTAATCCAACATAATGCGAGGCTATTGTTGTTGTCCTAATTTTAGTTCAAATAAAATTGGCTGTGCTGATTGCGGTTTTTAAAATGTAGATTAAATCATTAAAATTTGATTTGAAAAATCTGGTTTATTTCTTGCTGTTTTTATTGGTATTATTGAACACAAAAAGTCGAACAAGTATTTCAGCTAATAAAAGTGAACAGCTTTCCAAAACAAAAAAATTGTGTACTTGCAAATAACCGATAAACTTTAAACAATTAAATTTTGGGGTGATATCTCGTTTAACACTTAATTTTTTAAATCTAAACACGTGAAGGTATTCCTAGAAATTTAATATCGATGATACGCACTTTTGTGGTCTAGTTATGTTCATGTTCACTGTTTTTAAACGTTTTTGTGTAATAGCCATGTATTTTCGCGGCTATTAAGTTGCATTACCGCACTTTTTGTACTTACGATAGCTTGAAGCGAATATCCTTTCTCCAGACGATTGATCAACAGTTTGTTTGCGAATACAATGTAGTTCTTTCACTTTTATTGCCAATGGATTTGGTGAAGGGGGGATCAGCGGAGGAATATTCCCTCGCGATACTCAAACACCGTATTTTTACAATCCACCAATTTGGAGTGCGCAATCGCGAATTCCACGCTGAGGTGAGCAAATTGCTGCGAATTATGTTGGTTTTCGCGACTGCTATTGACGTGAAAACTGCAGTTCACCGTTTAATTGGGTTTGCACCTGCCCACAAAAATCGAGGGCTTAGTGCTAATCCGTCGACGATTAACTGGCGGCTCCACTTGAATGCTACGGTTTCGGGATCGTTTGGTTAACTGTGGCAAGGCCCAAGGCGAACTAACTGCGCTGCCGCTGAATTTGGGCCTTTTATATCGAATCCACTGCGCCGCGGCGCATGCGCCAATGTTAGCGCTAGCGTTAGCGTTAGCTTTAACGTTAACGTTTCTGAGCCGCATATCCGCGGAGAGTTGTGTTGGTAAGAGCAGGCCAGGCTACCGGTTGCACTGTACTTGCATCTGAGCGAGTGTGTAAATCAAAGGCTCCCCCGGCTGCTATTTTTTTTCTCTGCTCCAATTTAATGGCGCTATTGAAAACGTCGCTGCGTTTATGCTTTATGTAATTTATGTTCGGACACTTGTCGCTTTTGGCCAGGATACTGCTTATCTTAGCCAAGTGTAAAGTGTGCCTAATGCTATTTGCTATTGGTCTTTATTGCTCTCCGGAGTAGATCGGCCATCGGCGACCCGCTGACCTTTCTGAGTGCCCACCTATGTAATGTGGGCACACCGCAGCTGGCATGACCTAGAAAGCTTTTCTTTCGAAAATGTTTCAAAATCCACATCTTGGTTTTATGTTGTGTGTCACCGGCTCTGCGTGACCGTCGTTACGGCTAATTGTTTCATTAATTAAACATTTGGGCCGACCTAGAGCTTAATGCACATAATTGCGGACACTACTTGGCATTAAAAGGTACCCCAATATTCGTGTGGGAATTAAGAAATGCATACGCTGTAGTTGGCAAAAAGAAGTATTTTAAAATTTTTATAAACAATTTTGACGACACAATTCAAAGGCTTCTTTTATATCTTCTTGCGATTTAAAGTTTGGAATGCTATTTGACTTCAAAATCAGGCACATATTGGTATGAGAGCACCTAATAGCAAACAAGAAAAGCGTTTAAAGTATTTCTGGCCCGGAATGTTTGCCGCTGTCTAAATCAATCGTATTACCAAATCTCCAAACAGTTTGTAATTATCTGTCAGCATTACCTGGCCGTAAAATGTGCAGTCGACAAAGTTGCATGGAAAGAGTTAAACATGGCTAAGCAAAAAAGCCTATCATTACATACGTCACATTCACACACAATTGGATCTGTCAAATGTATTACAGATCGATTAAAAGTCCTATCCGTAATAAAGGTTGACAAAAATCAGGTATCGGTCATAACTTGTTTGCTTTTTGTTTGTTCGTTGCAAATAAATTGATTTGTGTCTAATTGATTCAATTTGATCGACTCTTAAACCCAAATAACCCATGGACCTGTTTTGTGCGTTTCGCGTAATTGCAAAATTAATTCGTTCTAATTGGCAAAACCGCCGCAGAAAGCGAAACAATTGGTCATCGCTTGTAACTGGACAAACTCGAAAAATCAAAATTCCGAAACTGTTTCTGTATCTGTATCGAACAAATGTTGTATTTCTAATGTTTTAGACAGTAAGTACACGTGAAGCTACATATGTTTAGCCAAATAACCAGGCTAACAAGAGACCGGTTGGAGCCTTGAAACATGTGACTTCACAAATCCGATTTGTCTGGTGAACAGACGCGTGACTTACATTTTCAAATACTTATTTCCCCCGCAATGTGTTCACAAAAAAGGTAAATAACACGCCACGCCCCTACCGGTTTGAAACGCCCACTTACTTGACTTTTAGGATGCACTCACGAAGCAGAATTTATGAAGATTATCACTTATTACTCTTAATCGACGTCTATTACTTCTTCATAACATTGAACATCGTGTTTATTGAAAAAACCAATTCATTTCGGCTATTTCGTAAGTCTTTTGATTGAAGTCTGCAATTCGAACTGGAGTTCGACATATAAGGTATCTGGGTTAACCAATAAGCGTTTCATTAGGACTGTTCCATAACCAGTTCTCAAAGTTTCCTGTAATGATAAACATATTCTTGCCTAATTAATCATGCCATACCACTTTTGAGTTTAGGGAAGTTAAGTTTCTAAACAGGAAATCATATGATTTCTTCACTTCATAAATATTTGTGTTTAAATAAAGTATCTATATTACATTTATAATCAATTCGAGATGTTAACACTAAATGCATATAAATCAAACCCATTTTTGTCTTTTTTTTTTTTTAATATACGTATGAACACTGTTTAACATAAATGAAGGATTATTACACATAAATAAATTAATGGCATCTGAAGCATTTTTGTCTCTCTGGTCTCCGGCTAAAAAACTCGGGATACTGGGAGTCTTAGAAGACCTCGTTGGGATTGCCATTGGACTGATCGGCCTTTTGGCGAGCACGTGCCAGTTTGGCAGAAAGCTCCGATGATCGAATGGTTTTGTACTGCAAAATTGGATATTGGAATGGATTCGATTAGATTAGATAAGGTGAGGATATGTCCAAGAACTCACCTCGCAGAAATTCTTTTGCAGCACGATCTGGGAAATGAGGCGGCGACTCTCCCGCCGGCCAAAGTAACTTTCGATGGTGTGCGGTGATAGGGCGAAGATCTCCTCGCCGGATAGCGTGTGCAATCGTTTGATAATGATGTCCGAGAATCCCTTGCCCCGCAGCCACTCCTCCACCTCGCTTGGCTTTGAATTCTGGGTGATGAAGATTTCCGGCGTCTTAAGGATCTCGAGGTCCTTGCGCCTCTCTCGCTGCTGCTGCAGTAGACGCAGTTCATCATGCACGTCGCCCTGCATGTAGTAGAGCTGATCATCTGCCTCGCAATCATTGCGGGCCCGCATGGCTGGTAAGCGAATGAGATAAATACAAATATCATTATTATATTGTATTATTTTTTTTAATTTACTAGTGTACCCACCTGCTAGTGCTCCTGCCGCCGCCATGTTGCGTTTGAGTGTGCCACTGGGCGTGGGCGTTTGGCTATCGCTCGGTGGAGGCATCGGTGGTGGAACGGGCACGTTGGGCATCGAGAAGGTGCGCTGCATGGCCTTGCCATTGGCCGCCGGCTGCTCCACGGGAGCGGTATACATGGCCATTGTGTTGCGGTACAGCGGAGGAGGAATGGCCTCCTCGCCGCCGTTCTCCGTCAAAGCCATTGAGGCCAGCGACTCCGTGTCCCGGCCATTTACTCCGGGCTCAAAGTTGTACGGCGTGAGCACTGTGTGCGGCACGTAGCCAATGTTTCCGTACGAGTTACGGGCCTTCCACCAGTTGCGGGAGTCATCGATAATCTTGGAATCAGACGATTTATATGATAGTTATTATAAGGTCTGTTATCATGGTGATATGAAGGTAAGATCGCGTAATTGGGGAATCGATAAGATTGGTACCATGTATAGTAAACATGGTATAAAGTTAAAAATATAATCAATGTTTAGTAATTGCATTCAAAGTTTTTGTATTGATATAGTGTTACTGACCTCTCATTGGTAAGACATCTCAAATGCCTGAATTTAAAATTATTGAATCATATATATTACCGGCAATGAATTTTCATATCTTCACAACCAATACTTATCTAAAGCTTTTTTATATCAGTAACATTCCAAAACAAAAGATTAATATAAAAGTAAAAGACCTGTGCCTTATAAGATTTCAAATCATTCAGTTCTCACACGTGGACATTCCTATATATTTACAAAACTGTATTGTAACCCAAAATAATTGCCTCTTACATACATTCATACGTCAGCGAACGATTAAAAAAGCAAGTCGTTTTAAATGTTGTGCAAATCTTAATTAAAGGAACTTGAAATTGGGATAAATTTGGCTAAAAGATCTGAATGATAAGAACTGACATTAAAACCCCTTTCGATTATTATTAGGTACTTACCTCCAAATACTCTCCCTTTGTAACCTTTAGTTCCTTATCGTTGGTGGCCGACTTATTGAAGGTAACCTCGGCGATCTTGACATTTCGGCTCTCCAATCTACTCAGCCAGGTGCGATTTCCTAGACCTGGACTCGGGGGCATGGGAACCGGCACTGGCGAAGGCGTTGTGCTCTTTTTTAGAGCAGGAGCCAGGTACGGCACCTCCTCATCGACCACCCAATCGGGAGACCAATCGTCGTAGAAGATCGGATGATAAGAGCTCTTGTGATCCTTGAACTGATCCTTGGGAACCGTCCAGTTGGGACCGAGGCTCTGCCACAGCTGCATCTCGTTGGAGTCGAGGGTGCCATTGAGGAAGGCAATGGTCTCACGGCGCAGGAGGGGATTAAGTACCGCCTGCGGCAGACCCGCATCCACGTAGATATCGTTGCAAACCGTGACGATGGATTTAAGCGATATGAAGACATTGTGCACCGGATCGGCGGGCTTGGTGAATTGGTTCTGCAGCCGAACGGAGTATATAAGGGCCAGTTTCGCCTTGGCCAAAATGTCATGGAACTCGCTCTCGATTGGTGGTCGCGATCTCAGGACCAAAAGTCCCTCACCGTGGGGATTATGCTGTTCCTTGCGCAACTTTAGCTCGTTAAGCGCCTCGGCGGCATAATGAAGACGGGCCATGAACCGCTCGATGTCCTCGAAGCAGTGGTTTATCACCTGGACATCCCTCTCGGTCTGCTCCTTGTCTATGGCATTCTTCTCGGCTGCTATTCCGGCCACAGCAGCTGCTATTCCATACTGATCCTTGGCCTGCTGGTTCTGCGGCCTCTCCGGCTTGGGCAGCAGGATGGGCGTCTTGTTGCGATCCACTGTCACAGGGGTTCCCTTGCTTAGCTGAGAAATCGTGGTATTGGGATTATATAGATCGGGGATCTATTTATTCAACTCAACTCACCGTCTTTAGATCCTCAACCAAGAGCACGGAACTGACATCGGCCACCTATTAATGATCTAATTATTACAGATCTCAAAGTGCTGAAAAATCGTGGCTGCTCACCTGGAAGATGTGCATTTCGGTATTGCCCAGTGAGATTCCGGGCACTGAGAAAATGAGGATATTGTTGAATGACTCCTGCGGATGATCGCTTATAAAAGCCGTGGGCTCCGTGATCAGGCTCCCCGGAAAGTTCTCAATCTCCTTCATATCACTGTCCAGCATCACCAGCCACTGCCCATTGAAGCTCATGAACATCTTGTGCGGCCAAATGCCCCCGGTCTTTTCCAATTCGACCAGAAGCTTCATCTTCTCCTTCGGCTGCTTGACCTCAGCCTCGTTCTTCAGCTTAAAGGTGGCCAAGTGCTCCAGGGCATAGGTGGGCTTGACCTCGTCGTAGTGCCCATTTGCCTGATTCCCGCCAGGGACTCCATTTTCGTAGCCGTTTTGTGGCATCCTGAGAAATAGGGAAATGGGCATTCCAAATAACTATAGTTTTTTTTTTTTTTATCACTTATTGGTTGTTTCCATGTAAAGTTTGGCATTCAGGCGCACATATTGTAGAATATGAACTGCGCAATTCTTTGCCCTTCTTTTTGTTTTGTTGATAACACTACATTGCAACTAATGCATGACATAGAGGTAATTGACGATGAGTAATAGTTGCTCTTACACTTTTTAATACAAGGAAAATAGGTTAAACTTTAATAGTTCAATAGTAAAGAATTTTCTATCTTGTTCTGCATCTTTTACACTATAAATGCAGATCAAGGACGAAAAGATCTCTTTGTTTGAATGTTATGCTAACATAAACAGTAAAACACCGAAAATTTCCAAAGTGGCACTTTAAGTATACGGGTATATGATAGACAGGTGTTGGCAATGCTTCAATCTATGAGATAGCCTCCTGTCTATCACGCTTGATATTTGATATTTACCCATACTTGACCGAAATGGGTCGGAAGTATTTCAGGGTCCTATTGCCTGCTTTGACCATTGCGGCGGTGTGTAATCAAAGCGTTCTGGTAAACTATTGATTCCCAATGGGCAATGCGAATCAGATAGATGGCTACCATTAGATACCTTTGCATTTAGAAGTACATAGGTGTACATATGTACATAGGAGAGTACCTATTTCACCTGTGTGGTAGCTACCTGTCCGATTAGATAAACGCAATTGGCACTGTGTTTGCGATTGCTTTGCTTTTTCAGTTTGCTGGCGTTACTTTATTTCTGTTTTGCAGTTATCACAAGCCAGGAAATTCTTCGCTCATGAAGCAATCGTTAATGGCAGCTTATTACATAAGGACTCGAATATAAGAGTTAATCGCGTATTTTTAGGCCGTGATTGTGGGTCAATTATTTACCGCCGTGTTTCGAGATTTATTTATTGCTTTCACTGGCATGACATCAGATCCTAAGATACAGATGTCTGAGACATATCGTTGGTATGTTGATTTACGGGCTTAGAAGAACCGATGGATTGGTTACCTTGTGTGCTGCCCACTGTGCTCTTTATTTATTTATTTGCTCTTTTTTCTCGACCCGATCTACAACTCTCGACCCGCTGTGAATCGAATTCCAACTCCAACTAACTGACGTTGGCTGGCCCAAAGGGAATGGGAATCGGCGATATCAGCTGGCTCATTAATTGATTGCCTGAAATTGCGATGGTGCGTTATCGCAAAAGCAAAAGTGTGCCTTATCTCTTGGTGCTCATAGGCACTTTTTCAATCTTATCTGGAAGCAGAGCAACAAATACAAATACGAATACCATTCCTTATGAGAGAGTCTGCTACCCTTGGGCCTTGATTTTGATATCGGCCCACTGTGGGATCGTATGAAATGGTCAGCAGTTGACCCTGTTACCAACAACAAATCTTACTTTCAATTAAAGATAGTAATTACTAGGAATTTCTTTAAGTTCCATTAACACATTACTTAAATAGCTTATTATTGATTGGCGAAAAAGTGAAAGTGTTCTTGAATAAAACTTAAGTATAAGTTTTATATCGCAAAAATGCATCTCTATGGTTGTTTTAATCTTTACAGAAATCATTAAAAACGTCTTGATGACTATTTTTCAAAAAACGGAAATGAAAATTACTTATGTCATGACGTGCGCGCATAATTTCGATCAATTAAATCTACATACAACTTACTTTATATCTTATTCTACTCGTATTATCATATCATGTATTTTGTATGTTGCCTATGAATCATTCCTAACTTAAGAAAGTCCTTCATCATAAATAAAGAGCTTTAAAACAATCATGCTTAGGGTCTGGGGTAACTATTTTATTCGTTTATTGGCCAATAACTTTTATTGGAGCAAATTGTGACATTCTTGCCTTTTAATGACTACTACTTCACGTAATAACAGAAAAAAGCGACCCTCATTACAGTTGAAAATGGGAATTGTTGAAAATGGAAATACACGTACCGCACTGTCCGCAACACTTTCTGCAACAACTTTGAGTATAGTAATATTGCGTGACTTTAACGATCCGCTTCTGAATTGAGAGTTATCAAAAGTGTCAACCAGACACAATTGATCTGTAAATTCATGTCTATGTCATGTAATTCTACCTGTAATTCGATGTTCCCTTAGACAAAACGTATAGTTAACAACCAATATAGCAATAAGATAATAAGAATCAAGATTGAGGTATTTAATGAGTTTTGACTCTTATATATATTTTTTTTTGGTTTGGAAACAATCTTAAATGTGAGCAGCGTTGTTTTGTCAACCTCTAGACGTCTTCACAAGAGACCATTTGATTTCTGTAAGGAAACGCGAAAGAAAAAACAATCATTAAGGTTGTAGATAATTTTGGTTGCTGAGCTTATCACTCCAGTACTCAGTATAATATCAAATGTGAATCAAATTGTGTACGGACTGTGACTCAAGCGAGTGACAGGTGATCTATTATGATTTTTTTTCCAATACTAACCTGGCCGATGGCAACTGGAAGATATTCTGGGGAACAGCTGAAAGGCCGGAATTCAGGCAAAGGAGTTTGGTTCCATTGAAGTGGCGATATTGCTCCACCAGTTCAGTGTGTTTTTGGACAGCTTTTTGCTGGTTTTGTTTCAGAACATGTACGAATTGCTCAGCTATAAGAAAAGTAATTGAGTGATATATATACATTTGCTAGCAGTATAACTCATACAGATAATGCAACTGAAGGTGGGGCCAATGGATCCATGAACAGGATTCTCCGAAATACCACCCACAATGAGGTCCACATCAGCCCAACTGGCGTATATTGTTTTCAGCTTATCCAAGACCTTGTTGAATGAATATTTTAAAATTATATTAAAAAAAAATTAAAATATAAATAATAAATAAATAAAAGACCTACATCACTGGGAATGAAATGCTCAAAATCTTTCCAGCTTTCTACGGGTCTGGACAACACACACGATTCCAAGTACCGATAATATGGCAGCAGACCGTGATCTCTCCCCCTTTGGATATCGAAGGCCAAAATATCGGCATGGGTTGGCTTGGTGTCCTTGTGCCAGACGACCTGTTAGTTAAAAAATGAATTTCAGAAGCTATAAAATATCAAAATCATTTGGCTTACACCACCGGAGTAGGCAGCGTCCATCTTCATGGTCTCCTGATTGAGCAAACTCTCAAGGATGTTATTCAACTTTTGGGAAGTGTACTGCAACTTTGGTTTGTAGATTTCTTCCTTGAGCTCAAAAAGGTTTTTAGTTGGTAGCTCCTTGCTAATAAACACATATTGGTTGTTTCTGTAAGAAAGTTAAATGTTATTAAAAGTTTAAAGATTCTGGCCAACTTGTCGTATTAGTAATTTATATGGAAATGAATTTCTTAATTTATTCTTCATCAGATTGTGACACTCACTTCTCAGTACCGTAGACTACGTTATCCTTGGTCAGATTTAGGAGCTCATTGGGCAGCATAGAGAAGTAAAATCGAATGGCAGCCACCGCAAACTCATTGGAGACCTCCAAAGCACGATTAGGCTGTTTTCTCCTAATCTCACTGGACATCTTCTGGCCGAGCACCTCTGGCAGCCACTCCTCAATGACCACTCGACGATATATATCCACATTGACTGCCTTGGCAGCTTGGAAGAGCTTTTCATCGCTCCACCGGGGATTCCTTTGCTTCAGCTCGGCAGCCACTTTGTTGTGATTGCGCATGAAGATCGTGTAGATCAGTATGGAGAACGGACTGCTATTCACCCGCGAATCTCCGGCAGCAAAGCAGGTGCCATCACCAATTGTTGCCCTGGCGCAGAACGATGGTCCTTCCGTATCGGTGGCGATGGGCAGGAGGGCGTTGTCGAATTCTCCACGAGGAGTTGACCTTAACAAACCGCCCTCGAGAACACGCAACTTTCTCTCCGCCGCTGCGGTGAAACCATAGAGTTGCGATAGATCCAAGGACCCCGTGGCCTGGTTGAGCTACATACATATAATAGAAGTAAGCAATCAGTGATATTTTTACATGGTTTTTCACAATTGAATTCTTCTTACTTGTTCGGCGCCACCGAAATTGCAATCAGCCACGGCCAGAGCACTTCGCACATAGTTAAGGCAGCTGGGCACGTCGTATTTCCCACCGGGCTGGTACAGAATCGGAGCACATGCCGGGTGGTGGTGACGCGGCTGAAGGTTGATCTGGTCACGGCTGCAGCACTCTATTGGGGCTCCATTGCCTGGGAACGGAGAAATCGTTAATTGAAACAATTTTAACAATATAAATATATAAATTGATATACTTTGGTTTTAAGTATGTTAAGTACAAAAGGAAGAGGTCATCATATGAAACTCACTCATTGATTGCGACACCGGCTTGCTAAGATCATGCTCCACAAATTGAGCCCACTGAGGGAGGGCCAAATTGGAATTGCTTTCGAAGGTTTGTTGTTTGGAGATCTGAATGTGATCGGGCTCATACAGCTCCTTACTAATGGACCACGCAGCCGGCACTGTTTCGCGTCTTCCGGAATTGGGAAACATCTAAAAATACCATATAAACCATTTAATTCATCTTCTACATCCTGTTTTTCTGAGCGGATCGCACCTGATAGAAACCGTTCCTGTAGTGGCTGCTCCCAAGTAGCCTTCTGAAAGCATAGTGACCCTCTCGATTTCCCTTGAGTGAGTTCTCACACTCAGTTCGCAAGCTACTGCCCTCCGGAAGTGGTTTTTGCTCCAGGTAACTGCGGCACTTGTCTCCATCGATATTATTAGGCAGGCATTCGCTGTTGAAAACGAGCAAGCTGGACTTAAGGATCTTCAGGGCGAGCTTATTGTCCTTCTTCGAAGCTAGGCTTGGTAAAGTATCCAGAAGTTGAGCGTGTGAAAGGCTGCCGTTCTTAACAGTGATATCGGAACCTAATAGATTGTCCTCCAGTCTGAAAAAATGGTTAAGTAATATTATGTAAAATATAATGTTTAAATTTAAGCCCGAATACGGAAATATAAGTCGCGCACCAAGTTCAGCAGAAAAGTGTCACATCCTAAACATATCAGCGTAAGTCATTAAAGTTAACTGGTTTTCAAAGTAATCAGTTGTACAAACCGCTTTTGCCTATTTACTGAGTCCAACGCCGTTTCTACATATTGCAACCATTTCGAAGCAGGAATCCTGTTTAATTCGGCATTAACATCTCGGCTCGCTGAAGATTCATAAAATGATACAAATGAATTGGTTAAATTTAAGTTTATTCAGATGGGTAGTTTAATTTATAATTTTCATTATCATCATTTCTCTTGGGAATCTCAATTTCTAGGCGCCGTTTTAAGTAAATTGACTCATTTAAAGAAAACATGATTTATATCTACGGTATAATTGAATTGTTCTGGAATATTCCACAAATTGTCTTGTCAACACATTAATCAAGACAATTTAAAAGTACTATATCAAAGGTAACGATACAATCATAAAAAATGGCCTTTTGTGAATGGTTTCTATGCAGTCGTATTGTTATTGAAAGTGTGAATACCCTATTAAAGAGATATTTACCTGAATACAGTATGCTAATTCAAGTGAAATATCTCTGCATCTTACTCGAAAAATAAACATCAATTATTTCTCACGCTTATAGAAATCTATTTGGATCCGATCAGTAAACAATTGTTGATTGGGAATTCTTATTCAGCGATAAGCCCTCATATATGCGAACCTTGGGGTGAGCTTTTGGAATTTATTGGAATCTTTATCAACAAGTATATGCAAATGGGGTTTTTTGAATGTAACAATTTAGTAATGTTTATTACAATAAACAAATGTGAAAACCTGGTAAAAACCAATGCAGTCATTCATGATGATATAACGCTTGAGCACTCGCAGAAAGTGGAAAGTACATTTTACATTGATCAATAAAACAGTTTCCCATTTCTGTATATATTTTTAATACTTGTACTTAATTACAGGCTAAATAGTGCGTAGTGATTGTGGAAATTTATCGCTGTGAGACGACCAGCCTCCGCTTTACGAATGTCTTTCTGCTTTATCAATTAAATATTTATATACTTCAATAAAGTTTTTATTATCATAATAAACCGAATAACAAGCTATAAAATTAATAGGTTTCCCTCTATTTGGTCTACTTTTCTACACGAAGAAGACTGTGCTCTCTTAAAAGAAATTAGCACGAGAATGAGATACTTGACACCAAAATGTCTCTATAAACACAGAGTTTAATTTAAATACTGCTAGCGGACTCACAATTAGCATCGATTGTTGTCAATAATGATGCTCCTATTATGAAAGCCAGCAGGCAGATGTACTGAATTCCACCCATTGCAGTGTCTTTGTTCTAGAACTCGGATTTTTCAGCCACCGGTTGTGATTCACAAAATACCCGCACGTCAATGGGATTTAAGTCACGTCGCTAGCTTGTGATAAGGAAGTGATCCGAACTGCGACTCTATCGGACCTAATCCGCGCTTTCAGTCCAATTAAACCGTGTCGACGGCTCAGCGATTCGTAGACTACTGAGCTTGGGGGCAAATCTCGACAGAATCGAGTCGATGAGAATGAGAATGAGTCGGGTCGTTATCACGCACAAGGGAACCTCATCATCTGGATAATCATCATCATCATCATCTGGCTATCGTGCTGGCAGCAGACTCTCTCAGCGAATGAATAAAGTCGTACAAACGTAAACAAATGTTATTTTTGTTTTGGCTTGGTGAATCAAGCCACCCGTACAAAGCCGTACCAACACTAACATAATATGCAAATAAAGACCTCATCCGTGGGGTTCAGTTCTGCCCACGCCTTTGTCCGTCCATCTACTGATATATATGTAAAGATTTTATAAGCCATTATTAACGCCTGAGTTGATGGTTTGTCCGACAGATTGTT
Source organism: Drosophila melanogaster (assembly GCF_000001215.4). NCBI lineage: Eukaryota > Metazoa > Arthropoda > Insecta > Diptera > Drosophilidae > Drosophila > Drosophila melanogaster. Next base: position 17,002,509 of record NT_033777.3, on the reverse strand, counting down.
TAAATCCAGCGCCAAATTAATCGATAGGCTGAGCCAGTGGTTCACTAGTTCCGGCTTGAAACTAGTTCGTTTATTGAGTCACCCTAACATTACTACATGAATGTAAGAAAACTATCGATGGCGGTGGCAACAGTCCAACGATTGTTCCATCCCTATTCCTTCCACCTCTAATTTTCGGCTAAACAAGCGTTTTCTCATTTCTCAAAAAGCAATCAGATTTTATCAATAAAAGAGGACGATTTCACCAGCCATGGCAACTTTAGACGCGGAAGCCAACGAGGAGCAGTTCGGCAATGATCAGCCCAAGTCGATGTCGGGTCCAATCATTGGGATTATCTATCCGCCGCCGGAAGTTAGAAGCATCCTTTGCCAAAAAGAAAACAAACTTTTTTCTCAATTTAGCCATTTTTTACTCAAAATACATTCATTTAATACACATTTAGCGTTTCCCATACTCAGTTATCAAAGCTTTAACTATTAGATATCGTTGACAAGACCGCCAGTTTTGTGGCTCGCAATGGACCGGAATTCGAGGCGCGCATCCGCCAAAATGAGCTGGGCAATCCAAAGTTTAACTTCTTAAATGGCGGAGATCCCTACCACGCATACTACAGACACAAGGTCAACGAGTTCCGCGAGGGCAATGGTATGTTTTCGTTCACTTCCCATTAATACTTCCTCTTAATACATGAGACCGTTTCAGATGCCGGTATCACTGCCCTTGCCAGCATGAAGCAGCTGGCGGTGACCAGTGCCGCCCAACAGCGCCAGCAAGAGCTTCTCAAGCAAGTGGTGGAGCAGCAGTTCGTACCAAAGGAACCTCCACCTGAATTCGAGTTCATAGCCGATCCGCCCTCCATTTCGGCGCTGGATTTGTAAGTGTCCACTCGCCAGGAAGTTCCAATCGCTGTCTTATTGTCTTGCATATCTTTTCAGGGACATTGTGAAGCTAACTGCTCAATTTGTGGCCCGTAACGGCCGACAGTTTCTGACCAATCTTATGAGCCGGGAGCAGCGTAACTTTCAGTTTGACTTCCTGCGACCCCAGCACTCGCTCTTCCAGTACTTTACCAAGTTGCTGGAGCAGTATACCAAGGTCTTGATACCTCCAAAGGATTTGCTGGGCAAACTGCGTTCCGAGAGCGCACCGGGCAGGAGCAGCATGAACCAGGTGCTGGAGCAGGTTAAATATCGGGCCAACTGGCAGCGTCACCAAGAAGCACAACGCCGCCGTGAGGAGGAGAAGATCGAAAGGGAGCGCGTGGCCTATGCCCAAATCGATTGGCATGACTTTGTGGTGGTGGAGACGGTGGACTATCAGCCATTCGAATCGGGCAACTTCCCGCCACCCACGAATCCCGACGAGGTAGGAGCCCGTGTGCTAATGGAAGAGCGTCTAATGGACGAAGAGGGCGATACAGAAATGCAGATCGAGTCGGACGACGAGGGCGACTCCCAGGCTAACAACCTATTGGACAGCGGTCTGAAACTCTCGCAAATGGAGAACCGTGTGGGTATACAAATGAAGAACGTATCGTCGTATGGCCAGCCGACTGGCCCCAAGAGAGACAACACCCAGGTGCAAGACATGGACGAAGCCTCTAGTGATGAGGACACTCCAACCACTAAGTTGCAGCCATCTGTTGCGCCAATGCTGCCGCCCACCCACGACAAAGTGGTGGTCAAGAAATACGATCCTAAGGCAACGCAACCGAAGCAGGCGCCAATGCCTACGGATGAGTATCTCATCTCGCCGATTACAGGAGAGAAAATACCGGCTTCCAAGGTCTCGGAGCACATGCGCATCGGTCTATTGGATCCACGCTGGGTGGAACAGCGAGACAAGCATACTGTGGAGAAAATCAATCAAGACAATGTGTTCGCCGCGGGCACTGCCATCGAGGCGAGTCTCAAGCAACTGGCTGAGCGTCGTACGGATATCTTTGGTGTGGGCGACGAGGAGACCGTCATTGGTAAGAAGCTCGGCGAAGAGGAGACGAAGAAGGACGATCGCGTCACCTGGGACGGACACACGTCCAGCGTGGAGGCGGCCACGAGAGCAGCACGTGCAAATATCACTCTGGAGGAACAAATTCATCAAATCCACAAGGTTAAGGGACTGCTGCCCGACGAGGAGAAGGAGAAAATCGGCCCCAAACCGGTGGGCAACAAGGCGACGCTTTCAGCTCCGCCGCAGCCGTCAACCAAGTCGCAGCACAGTCACTCCAGCCAGAGTCAACACCACCAAGGTGGCGGAGGTGGTCACCACGGGCATCATAATCCTCATCATCACCATCCACCGCATCAGCAGGCGCCACCTCACCAGTCGCACCACCATCACCCGCCGCAGCAGCCTCAACCGGTGATGCAGCTGATGCAACTGCGTCCAACCATGATGCGTAAGTAACAAATAGTATGCAAATCTCGTCGAGGGCTTAGCGTTTTTATTTTGCAGAGCCGCCTTTTGGAGCTGGTGGTGGAGGCTACATGAACATGCAGCCTGGTGGAATCCCTCAGCAAATTGCACCTGCTCCACCTGTTGATATAATGGAGGAGGAGCCGCCTTCTAAAAAGATTCGAAGCGAGGACAACCTGATTCCAGAAGCAGACTTTATTGCCACCCACAAGGTAAGTTTGATTTTGATATCTGGCTATCTATTGGTATATAACCCATCTTAAATTATTTCAGAGCCCTGTGACCATTCAGGTTTTGGTACCCAATTCCGACAAATCAGAGTGGAAGCTTAATGGACAGATGATAGCCGTGACCATGGCACTTTCTGAACCCATTGCCAATCTGAAGACGAAGCTGCAGGACGAAACTGGCATGCCACCGGCCAAGCAGAAGATATTTTATGAGGTAAGAAATACAACTAATGTTTCGAAAACTATTATTTCAATAACATCTATCCTTCAGGGAATGTTCTTCAAAGACAGCAATACCATGGCTTTTTACAATCTGGTAAACGGAACCACGGTGCATTTACAGGTCAAGGAGCGTGGTGGACGCAAAAAGTAGGCGGATCAAAGATTAAAGGCATACCAGACACAATAAGGAGTGGGCCATATATAAAAATTTATTTGTATATGGTTTCGCATAAATTTGTAATAAATCGTCAATCACAGAATTTGTTAATTGCACTTAAGTTCTGTCAATTACAGGAGACGTTTAAGAAGGAATCAGTTTGTGAATGTACGGAGTATAAACTGGAATGTTACGTTGGGCTTTCGGAGAGTTTATGTGTTAGGATTGGACAGGACGCGCGCCATTTCGCGATATCGTTGTAGCATTGGAGCGTAGATTTCCTCGCTGTCCTTGTGTGGTTCGCATACAAGGCTCAGTTTGTTACTTGTCAGACTTAGGATATAATCTCGGTAACAGAGAGGCGTCACCCCATCACCTGCCTCTTGAAGGTACAGAGCGTAGGCGGATCGATAAGCGGCTCCCAGTAGGGCAGCCTCAAATCCTTCATCCTGCAAGAAACATGTTGCTTAAATTGCTTGCACTTGAGAAACAGTTGGTATGAACTAACCTGGATATGGACGGGAGCATTGAACACATCGGCAATTGTTTGCAGGATTGATTTGTTAACAGATGCGCCTCCTGTGACAAGGATTTGTGTCTCGGGTCCGAATTTGTAGCCAAGGTCTTCAGCCACAGCCCGGTGATGCAGCATCTGACCTTCAACTAGGGCTCGAATTTCGATTTGGGGCGAGCTGAATCTATAAAGCGAAAGAGGTCAGGAATATTTTATACATTTTAAAGAATTCAGTAGAAGGGAAATAGGCATTAAGAAAAAGTATAAACGACAAAAAACATGATCATGTTGGTAAAAAGTCATTTCTAAAAATAACTATTTACAGATGTCTGTTAACTGATTATGAGTCATTGCTTTCATGTCGGACCTAAAACAGCTAAATTTTCAATCAGACTTACTTGATTACACCCCTAGCCGCGTCCGGGGAACTGGGATCCATTTCCCTGTTCCATCGCAGAATACCCTGCGCCTTGGGAATGATTTCCATGTCGTTAAAGTGCACGGCCATGTTCCCAAAGTTTCCACGGGGCGTGGAGTCGAGATACTCATTGAATTTATCCCAATCGCCGCCGGTTGTCTTCTTGTTCATTTCCTCACGGACCAATGAAGCATTTCTAAAACTGAAAAAGACATTTAAATAAACTAATTTTAAGATATAATGTCCCAGGAATAATTTACCATAGAAGGCCCATGAATTCTTCCGTTTCAGTTGGATGGCAGAGTATATGACCCTCCTCCCAGTTTAGCGGCTCCTTCAAGCTCATCATTAGGGTGTCACTTGTGCCCATGGAAATGGTAAGCCAGCTGCTGCCCACCAACATTCCAGACAGCGCCGAAGGATTGTCCCCCGTGCTAGCAGCCACTTTGCAATCGGGCGAAAAACTAAAGCGCTCCACAAAGTACGGAGAGACGTTGCCTAAAATCGAATTTGGACTGACCGGAATGTCCAGGCGCTTGTCCAAATCGGGTGCACAAACATTTAGGCATTCTTTGGACCAGTTCTTCTTGCGGATGTCCAGCAGATTCATGCCGGAACCATCACTGAAGTCAATTGGAGCGACGGAGCCCAGAAATAGCGATGATATAAAACTGCTGACCAATGAGATTCGGTTGGCCTCTTCGTAGGCGTGGCAGCGTTGCTGATATATCTTTCTAATTTGGGGACCCGTAAAACGTTCGTAGCACTTCGAGCCCGTCAGTTCCACCATGTTAAGTTTGCCACCAACAGCCATCTCCATCTCTAGGCACTGTTTGGTGGTGGTGGCGTCCATCCAAATCGGAGTACGATTTACCACAAAGGCGGAGTCGTCGATTTGTGCGTGAAGGAACTTCTCGGAATCGAGGTTTTGCAGCGTGTTGATTCCATGTTTGGACCAGTAGAGCGATCCGTGCTGCTGTCCGGAGCCACTGATGGCAGCTACGGTGCTAAGATCCGCTTGCTGCATAACCAGTCGGTCCAGGACAATGTCCATGGCCTTCACCCACATCACTGGTTGTACAAAGTATCTAAAGAAGAACAAGTAAAGGTGGAGTCAGGTTAGCACATATATATTTTATAGTACCCATTGTATATATGGTCCCTGTTATAGGAAGGTTAAAAAAAACTTGAAGTGATAGAGACCCATTGTGGTGTAATAAAACAACTGCTATGAAATAGGGCCCTAAGTATTATCGGACAAATACCCCACAGCGCAAGATATAAAAACGTAAAATATATCCCCCTATTTGCTTTACGCAAACAATCATCCCATTAAAATCTTCAATTGGAGTAATGGATAGTGGTGAAACAGACTCACTCATTTTTGATGGATCCAGCGTTGGCTCCACCGGTGGTCCGGAACTCCGGCAAGTCGGTGTCGAATTTCACTTCAGCCGCGGCAACCACCTCCAAACTGGAGCCCAGCAGGACGGCTTTGAGCTGAGAGGAGTAAATGGGGCAGCAATTAGCGATATGGAGACACACCTCGAAAATAACGATCAAACATAGAGGGCAACTAGGAGTCACCGCCAGCGTCATTCAGGGATTGTGAAAGTTATTGCGGCTCTATTAAGATAATGTCGGGGGCCAATACCTCCGAACATGAATTTCAATAATCAAACCATAATAGTTAAATCGGTTGGCGCTCGCGTCTTTAGCAGATAAGCGAAAATCGAGCCCCGGTCACCGCAACTGATAAGAGTAGTTCGTGTTTCAAGTTCCCGAGTACCGTTTGACCTTTTCCAGTAACACCATTCGCACGCAATTGGCCCAGATGTAGTCGATTTGGAGACGCCTCCACATCTCAGATGCAAAGATACTACGTAGGCAGTTCCAGTTCTCACCTTTTGCGTGCTCAAGTCGAAGCCAAGAAAGGTTCGTTTCAGCTGCTTTGGCGGACCCATGTTCAAACTGCTTCCGGATCTGTTGGGAGTTGGGGAAATTAAACACAGCACCGCATGCGGCACTGCCCGATTCCACGGCTTTAATACCCGGAGAGCACGAGAGACTTGGCTTTTGTTGACGGTACCACAATTATTTGATTTGTTAGTGTGACCGTCGCTGGAAGAAAAACTATCATGTTTCATGTTTTCGTTGGCGCGCTTTTCAAATGTGCACTTGACTTAGAAATCTGTTAAAATGGATAAGCAATGCACAAAGTTTGGACAAAATAAGATTAATGCATGGTAAAATAATTCATTAAAGAATCCTTTTCAAGGACCTACAAGTATTTCAGAAGTATTAACAGTTTAATTAACTTTGCAAATATCGGAAACAAGGTATATGTAGAAAAACTTAACTTTAGAAGTCTCTTTATAATAAAAAGTTTTAAAAAATTACCTCTGACTTCATTTCTAGACTTTACGATATTCAAAAAGCAGGTTGGCAGCGCCACGCTAGTGTTATTTGGTATAATCTAACGGCTCATTACGCTGCCACACTTTTATTTTGCCAAGAAGGAAATCGCTAGTTAATGATTACAATTGGGAAATTAAATTAAATTGATGAGATATTTAAGTCCGCCTAAGTGAATATGTCGCTAGATTATGAGAAGATGAGCTGGTCGGGTAAGTTTTCGGCTTTTCCCGGCTCCAGACAGGTGCAGACCACGTCAGTGGGTTGCTCCCAATTGCCATGAATGAAAAGTGCCGTATCATAAGCGTATGATCATCCTTTCAGATGTACGGGATCAGTTCAGAACGTGGCGCGAGGAGACGGGTCGCCACAGCGAGGAGGTGGTCCAGCTGTGGGTTGCTGTGCTAGAGGACAAGGTGCACAAGACCGGCAACGAGCGGCATCTCATCCTGGAGCAGGTGATCATCGCGGCATTGGATACGGCTCGCTTTGACATCGCCACCAAGTGTACCAAGCAGCTGTCCCTCGAGTTCCCGGGCAGCCTGCGCGTGATGAAGTTCAAAGCGATGCGCTACGAGGCCCTGGAGCAGTACGATGAGGCCGACGAGGTCCTGGATGCAATCATTGCTAAGGACGAGACAAATGCCGCGCCCAGGAAGCGCAAGATTGCCATCCTTAAGGCCCGTGGTCGTCGCCTGGAGGCCATCAAGGAGCTCAACGAGTATCTGAAGAAGTAAGAAAGCTAAGTTCATGGTGTTTTTGGAAGAACGGAACCAAATTAGTTTCCGGCATCCGGTTGCTAGACAACTACTTATCTTACCATGTACGATAATCTCATAACTATTTAATATTCCTTCAGGTTTATGTCTGACCAGGAGGCATGGCATGAGCTGTGCAACATGTATCTGGCTGAAGGCGAGTTTGGCAAAGCTGCCTTCTGCATGGAGGAGGTTTTGCTGCACAATCCGCATAGCCATCTAATACACCAGCGTTTGGCAGAAATACGATACACAATGGTGAGCTATATAAGCCCACTAACCAGTAATGAAGTCCATCTTATGAATTAATTTTCTTTCAGGGTGGCGTCGAGAATATGGAATCGGCTCGCACTTACTATTCGCAGGCCCTGAAGCTTAATCCGCATAACTTGAGGGCCCTTTATGGCATTTACTTGTGCTGCAACCATTTGGACAACTCTCGTGCTGTGAGCTCCAAACGGAAGGAGCTGCAAAAGTTGAGTCAATGGGCCCTCGAACAACTTTTGACTAAACAAACGATTGTACCCTTGGAGGCTGCCTTTGGAAACCTGGAAATTAAATCGAATTGACCAATATAAGCACTAATAATTTGTGCAATAGATGCCAGAATGTAATGGTTCCAAATATTCTCAGAAGTGGGTTTCCAGTTTCTGTTCTTTAAGCAGGTTACATAGATAAACAATTAAAGAAATAGGAGTAAAAACAATTTTATAGTCAGTGCATCCAAGCAACTGTTTTTGGTGGTCTAGTATTGTTGACGGCATTGAAACCGGATAATTTAAAACATTTATTATTGAGGTAGGCAAAAATAGTCCTGTAATAAATTTAGATTAAACGCAATGAACTGCTTTGAATCATACTTTTAATCTTTGGCCTCAAGTTTTAAGCAATATTAACTCGTGCCCATGTGCTTACATCCGTAAAATTAATCGGGCACTGAACGACATTCAGAATAAGTCGAAGAACATTTATTCTGAAGATGGTGCCTATTGTATACTTGACTATTCGCTGAGGTCATTGACTCTTATTATTGTAAAAATTGCTTTAATGCACTAGATTAATTCTCACTAGGTTTGTGCGTGTCCATCGTCATACAATTGCAAATTTATATACGTACATGGCAATAACCATATGCATATTTACTTGCATAGCACTGTAGGTGCAATCGACGACTGCAGGGCAGCGAGGGCAGCGCTGATAATCCAGCGGACGGTTAAAAATAGTCCAACAATGGGACAGAATGCAATCAGTGGAATACCCCTCCCTCCTTCGGCATATTACTTCAGTTTGTGGAGGAGCCGTTGCCAAACATCCGTCCGCTGTGCGATTTTCTGGAATACTTTGGACGGATGATGTCCTTGAAAGTGAATGCGGATGCGAGTGGAGGCTTTTCCGAATTGCTCGTGGAGTCCGGACCCTGTCCTTGTGAGGAAGACAGCGTCGCATAAGCTGCATTCCTGCTGGTTGGAAGTCCATCGAGATATTTTAGCTGGGGAAGCACCTGTAGTATATACTCGCGGGGTCCTTGGCCCCCGAAAACTGTGCGGATGCCAGGATTCCCCATGCAAGAGAGCTGATCCAGCGCAGGACAGTGCCGTTCGATGCGGTGTATCCAATCGGTTATATTTGCTATATCGCAATTGTTGATCCTGCAAGACGAATAGAATATGTGTTATTGCGTGGACCCATGTATGCAAGATTCAGGGTAATCACCACAAGATCCTTAAGCTCGGCAAATAAGGAAAAGTGTTTATGTCCAGGTTTACGTTGCGGTCCAGGATTAAAGTGTCCAGATCCTCGAAAAAGGAGAGAAATCTCAAGTTTCGGAAATCATTGTGACTCAAATCGAGAAACTTGGTCTGCGCTGCGAATTTGTCGGCCAGTCGCCGCGGAATTGTCTTCAGGTTCTCATAGGCCAGCGAAATGCGTCCGTTGTCCTCTAGGATGCTTTCCGAAAATGATACATCTTCACTTGGACAACTGCTGATGGAAATGTTGCCACTAAAGGAATACGGATTCGGCGTAATCATCTTCCCCACGTTGTCTTCGGTCAGCAAAACGTCGTTATATTCGTAGTTCAAGCTCTCCAGCGACTGAATGTTGGCACAATTCCTGAGGACCTCCGTTAGGCAGGGATTCAACGGGCTGGAAGCGGGATATTTTGGTCATTACATGGATTTTTGAATGCCTATCTACTACCTGTCTTCGGAGTTGGAGCGTTCAGAGGTCGATGTTCCAGACATAACGGCGTAGATCTACATAACTGGCAGCAGCTCCTATTCTTGGTGTTTTCCAATCGGGATCGGGACTCCGTCGGATGGTATTTATTTTGGTCCAACGTCTGTGGTAGACTGAGGGAAAAATGACACTTGACTCTCGCTCCGCGCAGATTATCTGGATCTTCCGCTCCCCAAGCAAACACATACCCATATCTGTGAGTGTATTGAAACAATTGTCATCTCGGTGGTCACAATCACCCAACGCACTCAAAGTACACTCGAAAAAAGCTCTGTTGGAAATGTAAACATGTAGTGAATCTTTTCTGCCACAATTCCTCCTTATTTTGAGATAAGTTTATAAATAAACGTTTTTTTTTCTCTGTAAAATTACTCGTTCAGATTAGTAAGTGTAAATGCACAAGTCGAGAACAACAAAGTAAGGTATGAGGAAGAAATCTCTATTGTTTTTCCTTTGTTGATGCTGATACTCTTCCACGGAATTATCTACGGAGATGGTGTGTTAGTTTTGCTGAACGCTTGGTATACTATTTAGTTATTGGTTTACCGAACTACTTATCCAGTTAGGAGTACGTTTGGTAAGAGGGTTTAAGGTGTTCTTTCTTATCTCTTTTATCAAACTCAGGAACTTTGTATTACCTTACGTGGCTGGGAACAATTGGACCATGTTAATGCGCTGCAAATAATTAATAAGAGCTCCTTGTAATATAAATCACATTTATTTACTTGTTTGTTCATATAGAGCTAAGTTGATCGATTGTGTCGTATGCCGAGTGCACTCAGAAACGGAAGGGAAACGTGAAAATATGTTGATTATGTGACTATACATATATACTAACATAAGTAAGCCATATGACTTCCTTAATTATCCAATAGGAATCTAAATTTATAATGTTTTCCGGTTGATCTTTTGAATTGGACTTTAAGATATTTGAATGGCAGAACGCAAAGGGTACTCTGCAAAAATGTTATTACTTGTACCCATCTTGTACCCATATCTGGCATACCACAAGGGAAACACCTAGGTTCGCTCCTTTTTACCGTATTCATTAATGACCTAGTTATTATAGTTATATCACCTTCTCGTTTACTTATGTATGCAGATGAGAGGAAAGGATATATATACATCATTGGATCGGAAACGCTTTCTTTTACAAACTAGTCAACAAATCCTGCATACTGTGTAACTGTAGAGTAGAGTCTTACGATATTCAAAAAGTAGGTTGGCAGCGCCACGCCACTGTTATTTGGTATAATCTAACGGCCCATTATGCTGCCACACTTTTATTTTGCCAGGAAAGGAAATCGGCAGTTAAAGATTACAATTGGAAAATTAAGTTAAATTAATGAGATATTTAAGTGCGCCTAAGTGAATATGTCGCTAGATTATGAGAAGATGAGCTGGTCGGGTGAGTTTTTGGCTTTTCCCGGCTTCAAACAGGTGCAGACCACGTCAGTGGGTTGCTCCCAATCGCCCGGTTTCCGTGGACCCAAAAAACGGGGCCATGAATGAAAAGTGCGGTATCATAATCGTATGATCATCCTTCCAGATGTACGCGATCAGTTCAGAACATGGCGCGAGGAGACGGGTCGCCACAGCGAGGAGGTGGTCCAGCTGTGGGTTGCTGTGCTGGAGGACAAGGTGCACAAGACCGGCAACGAGCGGCATCTCATCCTGGAGCAGGTGATCATCGCGGCATTGGATACGGCTCGCTTTGACATCGCCACCAAGTGTACCAAGCAGCTGGCCCTCGAGTTCCCGGGCAGCCTGCGCGTGATGAAGTTCAAAGCGATGCGCTACGAGGCCCTGGAGCAGTACGATGAGGCCGACGAGGTCCTGGATGCAATCATTGCTAAGGACGAGACAAATGCCGCGCCCAGGAAGCGCAAGATTGCCATCCTTAAGGCCCGTGGTCGTCGCCTGGAGGCCATCAAGGAGCTCAACGAGTATCTGAAGAAGTAAGAAAGCTAAGTTCATGGTGTTTTTGGAAGAACGGAACCAAATTAGTTTCCGGCATCCGGTTGCTAGACAACTACTTATCTTACCATGTACGATAATCTCATAACTATTTAATATTCCTTCAGGTTTATGTCTGACCAGGAGGCATGGCATGAGCTGTGCAACATGTATCTGGCTGAAGGCGAGTTTGGCAAAGCTGCCTTCTGCATGGAGGAGGTTTTGCTGCACAATCCGCATAGCCATCTAATACACCAGCGTTTGGCAGAAATACGATACACAATGGTGAGCTATATAAGCCCACTAACCAGTAATGAAGTCCATCTTATGAATTAATTTTCTTTCAGGGTGGCGTCGAGAATATGGAATCGGCTCGCACTTACTATTCGCAGGCCCTGAAGCTTAATCCGCATAACTTGAGGGCCCTTTATGGCATTTACTTGTGCTGCAACCATTTGGACAACTCTCGAGCCGTGAGCTCCAAACGGAAGGAGCTGCAAAAGTTGAGTCAGTGGGCCCTCGAACAACTTTTGACTAAACAAACGATTGTACCCTTGGAGGCTGCTTTTGGAAACCTGGAAATCAAATCGAATTGACCAACATAAGCACTACAAATTTGTGCAATAGATGCCAGAATGTAATGGTTCCAAATATTTTCAGATGTGGGTTTCCAGTTTCTGTTCTTTAAGCAAGTTACATAGATAAACAATTAAAGAAATAGGAGTAAAAACAATTTTATAGTCAGTGCATCCAAGCAACTGTTTTTGGTGGTCTAGTATTGTTGACGGCATTGAAAAACATTTATTATTGAGGTAGGCAAAAATAGTCCTGTAATAAATTTAGATTAAACGCAATGAACTGGTTACTTTGAATCATAATTTTAATCTTTGGCCTCAAGTTTTAAGCAATATTAACTCGTGCCCATGTGCTTACATCCGTAAAATTAATCGGGCACTGAACGACATTCAGAATAAGTCGAAGAACATTTATTCTGAAGATGGTGCCTATTGTATACTTGACTATTCGCTGAGGTCATTGACTCTTATTATTGTAAAAATTGCTTTAATGCACTAGATTAATTCTCACTAGGTTTGTGCGTGTCCATCGTCATACAATTGCAAATTTATATACGTACATGGCAATAACCATATGCATATTTACTTGCATAGCACTGTAGGTGCAATCGACGACTGCAGGGCAGCGAGGGCAGCGCTGATAATCCAGCGGACGGTTAAAAATAGTCCAACAATGGGACAGAATGCAATCAGTGGAATACCCCTCCCTCCTTCGGCATATTACTTCAGTTTGTGGAGGAGCCGTTGCCAAACATCCGTCCGCTGTGCGATTTTCTGGAATACTTTGGACGGATGATGTCCTTGAAAGTGAATGCGGATGCGAGTGGAGGCTTTTCCGAATTGCTCGTGGAGTCCGGACCCTGTCCTTGTGAGGAAGACAGCGTCGCATAAGCTGCATTCCTGCTGGTTGGAAGTCCATCGAGATATTTTAGCTGGGGAAGCACCTGTAGTATATACTCGCGGGGTCCTTGGCCCCCGAAAACTGTGCGGATGCCAGGATTCCCCATGCAAGAGAGCTGATCCAGCGCAGGACAGTGCCGTTCGATGCGGTGTATCCAATCGGTTATATTTGCTATATCGCAATTGTTGATCCTGCAAGACGAATAGAATATGTGTTATTGCGTGGACCCATGTATGCAAGATTCAGGGTAATCACCACAAGATCCTTAAGCTCGGCAAATAAGGAAAAGTGTTTATGTCCAGGTTTACGTTGCGGTCCAGGATTAAAGTGTCCAGATCCTCGAAAAAGGAGAGAAATCTCAAGTTTCGGAAATCATTGTGACTCAAATCGAGAAACTTGGTCTGCGCTGCGAATTTGTCGGCCAGTCGCCGCGGAATTGTCTTCAGGTTCTCATAGGCCAGCGAAATGCGTCCGTTGTCCTCTAGGATGCTTTCCGAAAATGATACATCTTCACTTGGACAACTGCTGATGGAAATGTTGCCACTAAAGGAATACGGATTCGGCGTAATCATCTTCCCCACGTTGTCTTCGGTCAGCAAAACGTCGTTATATTCGTAGTTCAAGCTCTCCAGCGACTGAATGTTGGCACAATTCCTGAGGACCTCCGTTAGGCAGGGATTCAACGGGCTGGAAGCGGGGTATTTTGGTCATTACATGGATTTTTGAATGCCTATCTACTACCTGTCTTCGGAGTTGGAGCGTTCAGAGGTCGATGTTCCAGACATAACGGCGTAGATCTACATAACTGGCAGCAGCTCCTATTCTTGGTGTTTTCCAATCGGGATCGGGACTCCGTCGGATGGTATTTATTTTGGTCCAACGTCTGTGGTAGACTGAGGGAAAAATGACACTTGACTCTCGCTCCGCGCAGATTATCTGGATCTTCCGCTCCCCAAGCAAACACATACCCATATCTGTGAGTGTATTGAAACAATTGTCATCTCGGTGGTCACAATCACCCAACGCACTCAAAGTACACTCGAAAAAAGCTCTGTTGGAAATGTAAACATGTAGTGAATCTTTTCTGCCACAATTCCTCCTTATTTTGAGATAAGTTTATAAATAAACGTTTTTTTTTCTCTGTAAAATTACTCGTTCAGATTAGTAAGTGTAAATGCACAAGTCGAGAACAACAAAGTAAGGTATGAGGAAGAAATCTCTATTGTTTTTCCTTTGTTGATGCTGATACTCTTCCACGGAATTATCTACGGAGATGGTGTGTTAGTTTTGCTGAACGCTTGGTATACTATTTAGTTATTGGTTTACCGAACTACTTATCCAGTTAGGAGTACGTTTGGTAAGAGGGTTTAAGGTGTTCTTTCTTATCTCTTTTATCAAACTCAGGAACTTTGTATTACCTTACGTGGCTGGGAACAATTGGACCATGTTATTGCGCTGCTAATAATTAATAAGAGCTCCTTGTAATATAAATCACTTTTATTTACTTGTTTGTTCATTTGTAAGTTGACCGCTTGTGCTGATTTCGACATGCAGGCGGAAACAGAAGTAAAACGTGAAAATATGTTGATTATGTGACTTTAATCTAGTCTTACAGCACGGCCCAAGTTATGTTTATTTTGCTATTAATCAAAGTTTACTATTAATGCTCACTACAGAGGCTTGACTGTAGTTACACCTTACACACTGATCGTAACTGTCTAGGCTGACATCTTTGGCTCTTACCCCAAGCTTCGATTGGAATCACTCACTCATTCATTAAGTTAATTTACCCACGAGCACTCGCAGTCGAAAGAGACCAAACGGCAGCACTAGTAGGCGTTATAGTCGAACTCGGAGGGGCGAGCCCCCGGCGGACTTTCGCTCTCTGAAATACCGCTCGTAAAGCTGCCTGGTACTATGTTACTCTGGTCTCGTACCGCTGGGGCTGGAATGGAGCACGGCGAGTGGGCCAGTTGTCGGCAGTCAGCTCCACGCTCTAGACCCCAATAGTTCGGCGCGGCCTACACGCGGCAAAAGCTCAGCAAGATCGATCCGAATCGAGTCGAATCGAGTTGAATCGACTTTTCGAGTGTGTGCGAGTGTTATTTTCGTGGCGGTGCACGACTACAGCTGTTGTCCAATTCTCGAGCGGCGCTTGGCCTCGAGTTGCAAATCGCAGCGGTAATAACAAAACCACGTCTGGGTTTACATAAATATGCAATTGAACATGCGAGCATAGCAAATACTAAATTTAGTTTGTTATTGATTACTCGGATTGCCAGTGGCACCACCTCCCCCCCCCAACGACCATCCATCCAATCGATTGTAACACAGGGAAAAATCCAATAGCTGCAGTACTAATGTGCCATGAAGAGAACAACAAATTTTATTTATATTATACTATTGTGTGGAGAATATGTTAAAAATTACATCATTAAACAATTGTATTTCATTTAAAAAAAAATAATTCATATGCATTTGCCTCCAATTCATGAACAATTATAGTTCAATTATCACACGTTTCAAAAATCACTTAACATTGTTAATTTTACTATTTCAGTTTGTATATTTTTAAGCTGTACAGTTGTTTATAATACTTATATTCGCACACAAGTTGTCAAGTAACTAATTCTTCGCCATCAAATGAGGGCAAACTGTTTAAAACAGGTTTCGGATAAATTACTCTAAGCCAAATTCGTTTTCAATGTGATTAGTTGGTTTAGTGAAGCATAATTTCTTTCTGTGCGACAGACCCCACATATTTATTGATTAACTGACAACATACGATGAGCAACAGCAAACCATACATACGTACATACATGCATACATACAATCGTACATCAATATCAGTACCAACGAAAGAGGTCTTTACTCTTATCGCAGGCGCGTGTTTACCTCCCCGTGAATTTGAATGCCGATTTGTGTCGGATTGCGCGATTCGCACTTGTGGAAACTAACTAACTATTTTACTGTCTTGGCGGCTATACTGTGAAACAGTGGAGCGTGGCTTGTGCATGTGGATGTGCATAAAAATGGCATTGGCCAAATCAGGTTTTTGGCTAACAATGCTTAAATACCAAGAAGGCCAGCCGTGACACTTTTTCATTTGGGGTCGCTACTAGCGAGGGACCACTGTGGCCGAACTCAAGTGGAAATGGGCATCTGTGAGACGAGTGTGAGTGAGCTGTGTGAGTTCATTGATTAAAAGTGCTCAGCTGACGTTGCCGTTTCTTTGTGAATCTTATCGGAGCGCAGCAGCAACAAAAATAGGAAAACCAATTAAAAACACCAATACACCGGATCGTAGGGGACTTTATGCCATGCAAAAACGATCGTGTGTAAGCGGTGTATTATTGCAGATATGTGTACTACTACTTGTACACTCACAAAGAATCACATCGAATCGCTGACCAAAGTCCAGTAAAAAAGCCCAGTCTGACTGGCAAATCGCCATAGAACGATCACTTTCCGTGTCGAAAGTGCGGCAATCGCTGAAGTTTATCTTTCGGTGGCGAAAGGTGCTAAAATCTTAAAAAAAACTGATCGGTCCGAGTAGAGACCAATCCAGTATAGTGCTTCGAAAGTGAGTCGGTAAATATTAGGCACTTTCGCACCAAGTGCTCTCCAAATGAGCAAATATGTTTTGTTTCCACAGTCACCAAATGCTGTGCTGGATATTGAAAGTCGTCTCCAGATAATGAAATAGATCGTTTCGAACCGGGAGAATCGGTTTTGTAAGCTGTCGTAATGCCGGATTTCAAGGGCAGTGGTCTACAATGCGTGAAATGCTAATTTGGCGCTGCGACCTTTCTCGATGTCATTTCGGAATACGAGCTTCACGTTAAATATGCAAAAACCGCATTCAAAAACGAACCGAGCCATGTGTACCGACTCTGGAATACCTCTTAACAGCGGGGCGCACTGACTTATTTATGTTCTTCAAACACAATCGGATACTCATATTTTCATTTTGCCAATTTTGATTTATTTCCCTATTTCAACTGCAAGAGCAATCTAAAAAAATAATTGTTCAGTACCAGGGTATTCGAAATTATTACGCAAAAAATTTTAAATTGTTTGTTGCCTCTTTGTTGGCGTTTATTTATGTTTTGTTCCCCCGTTTTGCGTCATCCAGTCGCATATGTTTTTATCCCACAGTGACTTCCTCGATATTTGAATATTAGTCAAAACACTAGAGCCAAAAGATAAGGATATTGGTAAATTAATTTAAAGTTCATCACTTATCGTTCTGTTTCTCGCCATTGAAAGCCTATCGTTCGGATAGCCGCGTGAAGGCAAGGTTATCTTTTTATTAAAAATATATAATCATGGTTCAAGGAACTTACGCAATTGTAAATTTACAAGTTCACGGAAATAATTTCTCACAAAGCAATGATGAAAATATAATGCTAAAATGGACACAATAAAGTCCAAGAGTTAGATAAGCAATTCTTTGTTAATTTCGTGGTCACCCGCTTGTTTAGTGCTTATCAAATTTGCAATATTTACAAGTATTGATTACTTAAATACCCCATGTGATAAAAACTCACTTTCCACCAGTACAAAGTGTCCAGCGTGATTGATTTTTTTGTTTTTCCCTCCCTTTTCCCACTTTTTCTTATGACAAAAAAGACAACACAATAAAATCAATGTGCGAACAGGGGATAAGTAAAAAGTCAGGTGTCGTCTTCCCCACATGTCAATACATACATATGTACATGTATGAGGTTCTTAACTGGCCGGAATTTCAGGCCACTAAAGTCTATGCGAACTCTAGCCGGGTTAATGGAATATCAAATAAAATGTATTCATTATATGGAAAATTATAGCGACCAATTTATTCATTTGAGCGCTGGAAGGACAGGGTCAGCAACTTAGCCGCCGTGTTCCATTTTAATTTCAAATGTCGGGAAGTGTGAGCACTAATTGATCGTGTGCCTGGAATGCTAATTAGTTGGTCGTACTTCACCTAGAACGTTTGATTACTCAGAATTGTCCCGAAATGCAATAGCAAACATTTCATTTAATCGGTGTCTATATGAGCAGTATTATTCACTTAATTTATTCAATGATATTTTTTGTGCCATTTCAGGGTTTCGAATTGAACTAACTCCCAAAACGGCAGAATGACTGGATCAGGTGAGTATTTAAATTAAATCAATTAACTTTTCATCAGAGTGGATATAATACTTTGTAGACAGATCGCTTTCATATGGAAGCAATAATTTTAAAAATAGCTGTTTTACCACTTTCAATCGAAATGTCACGATCAGATTGACGCAATGCTCAAGAAAATTATTTATAGCATACTTATGGGTATATCAATTTAGCTATCTAATGTAGAATAGTTGTATACAAAGTTTTGTCAAATACTTTTTCGTTGATTAAAAAAAAAAAAAAATAAAATATATATATAACAAATAGCATTGCAAGTTTTTTCAAATCATTCTGTCTGTAAGGCAGAAATAATACAGAAGATTAAATACAGAAGATAATCATATATACGTATTGATGAATAGTTAAAACCCATTTAATTCACTGAAAAAAGAAAGTTTATGACCTTCTATTATTTTTCTAAATATCTAATCATCTTTTTCCTTTTTTCACCTCTTAGTGCACGATCCGAAATGGAGCCTGGAGCGCCGCGAGTCCTCTGGCCATTTGGTGTGGCGCAAGGACTCTCCGGAGTCGAAAGTCCGTTTTCGCTTCGACGTCGAGGTCCTGGAGTTCGAGAGGCATCCTCATGAGGAGCTGGATGACAAAGAGGATCACTTCTCGATGACCAATCTCTCGGCGACAGTGGCCATGTGCGCAACTTGTGTTGCCGTGGTGGCCGTCTCCGTGTTCCTGCCCTGGTATTTGATGGAGAAAGTGGGATCGCTTTAAAAAAAAAAAAAAAAACGGGCCTCAAGAGCCCGGCTTCTTGTATATAGGTACCCGGACGGTATTAAGTAGACTCTTGTACATAAGCAAGCGTAGTTTTAACTATTTGTATATAGTACGTACGTTGTATATAGGACCTGTGGTTTTTATAAGGATAGAGTTGGAAAAACTCTAGGTGCAATACGAGTGCGACAGTGACTGCTAAAGCCGAACTATGGAATGTGGATTGTATTTTAGGACGTGTACATTCTCATAATTTTAGTCCTATGAAAGATCGCAAAAATAGTTAATGGAATAAACGAAATACTTGCCCTTAGAAGTTGTATCTTTTGTTTTTGGGTCCCCAAAGGGTCGTATCTGGTGTATGCAATAAAAGGAGATTACAAGATCACGAGAATTCTCAACAGAAGCCGGTATAATAAATGTTTATCACGAACAATGCAGATACTACTCGGAATTGAAAGCAACCAATTAGACCTTCGAATGGACATTATGAACTGCTCAACCCCTGGAGCTCTGCACCAATTTAAGGTAACAATCATCCACCGCAGATGCTGCATCCCTTAACGAGCATCCCCTCGCAAGGACATGCGATGAGGGTTGATGGCGTAATCCCTGTTTCGGTGCCTTGATTAAAATTCTTCCCTCTTTATGGCCATGCTAAAAGCGCGCAGGCATTCAATAAAATTCACTGCTATCAAATCATTGGGCAACGATGGCTAAAAATGGCCGATTGGCACGTTGGAAAGTAAACTTTACGACCCACCCCTTGTAAACACCCAAACTACGTTGAAAAACTAATTGAAAAAACTAATTAGAAGAAAGAAGGTTCTAATGTTTGTTTACATTTTTTCATCTAATATGTGTTTAGCCAAAAAAAATTAAACTGAGTTTTAAAACATACCTCTTAATTTATATTTTCTCATGACTTGTCTTGAGATATGCAAACGCAAATTATTAAATATTTTTTGTGTGTGTTAAACATAGTTCCGAGAATGTTTTGTTTGTTGTTTTATAAGAGAAGGTCTCATAACATTTGCAGATATTGCTTATATGATACATTGCCGTTATAAAATTAATGATAATTACCTCACACTTTTTTTGTGAACCTTGATAAGAGTGACGTTTTTCTAGGGCTGAATTCCTTTTATTGGATCGCATCAAAAGGGCCAGAGTACTTAGCTTCCTATATTTGTGCCTGTGGCGATAAGAACCTACTCTGCTTAAATATTTCACATTTAATTTCAATTATGTCAAGCCTTTCAACTCGACTTAGAGTGCACTTCAACCTTAAGCTATGTAGGTGCCATAATGAAGTTCACTCATCCGAGTGGACACTTTGCCTACGTCAGAGCTTAAATTGATTTCCGTAATCTCCCGAGGAATACTGCATGGGGTGAAGTTGTGATTATGATAAGCGGACAAGAGGGATAAGGGGGGGGAAGGCGGCGGGCGCCGAGATAAGAGGCAGCGTCGTGATAAGATTCTCATAAATGTGGCGATCTTTTATTTGAACCGCTGCTGATACTCGCTCCGTGGACTTGTTGTGTTTTTGGTTTTTTCTTTTCCTATTCGCTTTTTACTTGCCGTATTTCTGTATTTCCACACGATCGTGCTGCCTCCCAATAAACCCGGTGCAGTGAGTCAGTGTGTTGTGTGCCCCAGTCGCGAGCGGACGATCCGTGGAGATCGCAGATTGCAGATCGCTCTAGATACAAATACATTAGGCAAACAGACCGGCAGCGGAATCGATCGATTGGCGATCTCGTTTGAATTCGAAACGCGGGACGATCTAGTCTGATCGGAGATCTCCAGCAGAACAGACGTTGTGCCTCCGCCGAAATATAGGAGATAACATATATAGGATATACATAGACTAGGTGACATCCAGCACTTGCACTGGATGATAAGAGTCGGTCTCTCAGCTGCATTGAACTTAAGAAGTCGGAATAAAACGCGACAAAGCCGAGCATACTTTATAACCTGTTTCGGATCCGTCTAAGTGTAAGTCTCCGAAGGTCGTTTGCTCGTTTTGAATAAGTTCTGACACTGAATAAGTTTGTTTGATTGTTTGTTTTTATTCGAACTGCTGGTTTACTTTTTGTTTTATTCTTTATCTGCTCGCAGCGCCTACAGAATGGCCAAAATGCCGGAGACAACGTTTGCCGACCTGAGTCTGGCTGATAAGGTAACTACATACATACATACATACATATAACCATGGGAGGAAACAGCATAGTGAATATTTATTAGCCACTTGAAGTTAGTAGGTGTGTTGGCCAGATTCCCACAACTGGTTTCAATCGCTGAACTTGGCGATTAATATAAAAACAGCACGTGACACTGCGACAACCAAACAAAGCGCCCAAAGACGTTCTCTGAACAATAAATTAAAGCGATACATTCACCTCGAAGCGTTTAATACCCTTGGTGAAAGTGATTGAGTAAAAAATTCAGTAAAGCAGCATTGATTAAAGCTGAACTAAATTATCACAGTTTTGAACTATGAACTTAACAAAACACATATTTAACATGGCCGCCATAAATCATGCTAGTAAATCTTACATTATTAGCTCTGCAGACTTTCAACATGTAATCAAATTATTGATCTGCTGGGGTCATGCGTAGATAGTGGAAAGGTATAATGTTGTAGATACAAGTGCATGTTTATTCCATATGGCCAGTGAAACGTAAACAACAATAGGCACAATAGGCCACGGTATACAGTCGTAGATTTCATTAACTCAACTGTTTACATACACTCCGGGAGGCCATAGACGTAGGTCTGGATTGTAGATCTATAGATCTATATTCGCGATTTCATATCTCTCGAAATCAATTGGCGCGACGAATTATCGCCGGTATGCTAAACGATGCCAATTAGTGACCAATGTATGCGAATGTATTTGCTTCGGCTTTTCTCTGCACTTAAATCTGGATTTAGCTGGAAACGACGCAAAAGTCGCGCCTTCAAATAGGTTTTCCATCAAGAATTAATCAATCCCAATAATACTCACATATGTGCGATTTTGCATGCTTTATATTCGATGGCAATTTGTTAATTGAAAAGTGCAATAAATTCATGGGTTTGTGAATCGAATCCATTACCCCTGATTACGCGGTATATTATACATATATACTAAGCCAAGGGAGTGGAATCAAATTCATTAGATGTGGGCAAATATATTTTGTAGTTATTAACACGAGAAGGTGATGCTAAAATATGCAAAAAACACCTGATTATAGATAAAATAGAATAAGTCTATTGTATTATTTTCTCCCTTTTGTATAACATGATTTATGTTAATTCGAAAGAGTCTATCTTTTAGTTTGTTAGATATTATTATACGCGCGATTAAACAAAGCAATTTGCGGGTCTCCAGATGAAAATGTTAACAAAGCTTATCCCACATAAATATTTAAATTGCATTTAACTTTATTATTATTATTTTTTATACAATAGACTGCTGTGAAGAAGTCAAGTATTGAAGCTCGGCGGTTTTCTGATGTGTCCACCTGCTCATTCAGTTCCAGTAAGTACTATAACTATGACTAAGATGTAATGTAAAGCATTATTTTACATGATCTATCTATAATGAAGCATAAAGGATATCATTGTTTTCCATTTCAATATTCTCTCTTGCGATTGAACTCACTTAATGGTCACTTGATCTCTTTGTTAGCCTGTTTCACCGGAAGCTCCGACGAGGAAGACGTCTCCCCGAAGGACAACCATCAGCGCAACTCCGCCGGAGGCACTGACTTTTGCGTGAAGAGCATCTCGAAGAGTGCATTTGGAAGGCGGGAGATCGAGATCGCCGAGTCGGAGATGCCGGGCATCATGACTCTGAGGAAAAGAGCGAAGGATGAGAAGCCCCTAAAGGGTGCCAATATCGTCGGATGCACCCACGTCAATGCTCAGTCGGCAGTGCTGATCGAGACCCTCGTCCAACTGGGCGCCACAGTTCGCTGGGCTGCCTGCAACATTTATTCCACACAAAACGCAGTTGCCGCCGCTCTGGCAGAGGCGGGAATTCCGATCTTCGCCTGGCGCGGAGAGACGGAGGAGGAGTTCTGGTGGTGCTTGGACAGGGCCATCTACTCCGACGGCTGGCAGCCGAACCTAATCCTGGACGACGGCGGCGATGCCACGCACCTTATGCTCAAGAAGTACCCCGACTACTTCAAGGCCATTCGGGGCATCGTGGAGGAAAGTGTGACCGGGGTGCACCGGCTGTACATGCTGTCAAAGGGCGGAAAACTTACTGTTCCGGCCATCAACGTTAACGACTCAGTGACCAAGAACAAGTTTGATACTTTCTACACGTGTCGTGACTCCATCCTGGACAGGTGAGCATAGATACTCATGATTAAGGAAGAGTACTATCTCTGACTGGTCCTTTCTAATAATTCTCTTCCAGTCTGAAACGCACCACGGATATAATGTTTGGCGGAAAGCAGGTGGTGATCTGTGGGTACGGTGATGTGGGAAAGGGCTGTGCCCAGTCCCTGAAGGGCCAAGGATGCATTGTTTATGTTACGGAAGTGGATCCCATATGTGCTCTACAAGCTGCCATGGATGGATTCCGGGTGGTACGGCTCAACGAGGTCATCAGGACGGTGGATGTGGTGGTTACGGCAACTGGAAACAAAAATGTTATTACCAGGGATCACATGAATCGCATGAAGAATGGTTGTATCCTCTGCAATATGGGACATTCCTGCTCGGAGATTGATGTGGTATGTATTCGGGGTGATTCCATTGTGGCCTTCATATATCAAAAGGTTTTTAACCCACTTTAGAATGGCTTGCATACCCCGGAGCTAACGTGGGAGCGTGTCCGTTCTCAAGTGGATCACATCAGGTGGCCGGACGGCAGGATGATCATTTTGCTCGCCGAGGGAAGACTGGTGAATTTGTCCTGTTCCACCATTTCGTCCTTTGTCGTATCCGTGGCCTCATCCACCCAGGCTTTGGCCCTGATTGAACTCTTCTCAGCGCCAGGAAGATATAAGTCGGATGTCTACCTGCTGCCAAAGAAAATGGGTAGGTTCTTAGTTAAAATAGCTAAGGAAATCTTTGGACAATTTAAATTAATTTAATGAATACTTTCAGATGAATACGTGGCCAGTTTGCATCTCGCCACCTTCGATGCTCATCTCACGGAGCTCACGGATGAGCAGTCCAAGTTTATGGGCTTAAACAAGGCCGGGCCTTTTAAAGCCAATTACTACAGGTTGGTTACCCTTCTTTCCCTTTCAATTTTGCACTCTAGTTAATAATATACTTATTTCATTTGCAGATATTAATCAGTATTTAATGCTTTATCCCGTTATTCTCGTTCTGTAATTTTGATATTATTTAGAAAATATATGAAAATACATTTTAACATAAATGGTTTTAATTTGGGAGCATACAAGTCACTGTTTTCTTACAACACATCATATTTTAAATTTTTCATTTTGATTTCAGAGAAATACCAATTGCTTGGTGCTACCCGAAGTTAAAATTCTCTTCGTTTTAAATACATTTTAAATAATTATTTGAAAATTTAATTGTAGGTATTACTCCTAAATTAAAATTATTAAATATTTAACATTATTATAATTATTATAATTGTCTTATCAGTCTCAATTGGTTCAAGTCCATTCCAATTAGGCAAATTTAACTTACAAATTCTGTAAAATGTAGCATTATGGTTCGTGTTTTGGCTAAAGCCAATTTTACACATACTTATTCGATTCCAATATAATACAAAAATTCTACGTGGAAGTTTCTACACGTCTCAGTATATCTACATGGGACTTACATATCAGTAAGTATATCATAATATATGATATATATAATCAGTAAATTATAAAATAATCATAAAATAATAGGAACCAAAAAGTATTTTTCGAAAAACATTAAAGCTGAATTAAGATGCTAGTACTGACCAGTCAGACATTGTAAGTCTATTTACAATACCTTTAAAATTCTCAGTAGCTATATTTTGAAATGTCAAATTGGGATAGAAATTGTATGATTTTTAACTTGACCACACAATAACACACTTGATCACACTTTCGTTCACTTAATTATCACTGGCCATGGGTTCGTTATTAAAGGAGCTCGTATGCCAGATAAAAGAAATACAGTCCGATTTGAAGAATGACACCCATGTAGGTGCGACTAACGGGGAATGGAGCCGAAAAGAAGTTCGCAAAATGAAGATTTGTTTAGGGAAGGTAATTCTTTTCACAAGGTCCTTGAGGGAGACATTTGCGGAAAGTCAAGAGTCCGGGAATCAAGAACAATCCTCGAAGGCTTTAGTTCTGTTACGATGTAAGTTAATCTTTCAAAGTGAAATTATTATATAAATACGTATATTTTTGAGTAGGTACTCGGTACATTAAGCGCTTGTCTATGGTCCTGACACTACTTGAGACTGAAGAAGGCTTAAATAAAGTGAATAAAACGCTCTTCCAACTGGACGTTGATACAATTCTTTTTGAACTGGAGTGTATTGTCAAGGAGGCCTTGAAATCTCTTTCAGTGTCGCGATTCCCGTACCAAGAGTCATCTTGTACCACTACAGAAACTTTAGTAAAAGAAAGTCCCATTTGTGAGTTGAATAAATTGCGGCTAATGTTGAAAAATGAGAAGAAAAAGCAGGAGCTAGAAATAATGGGCCACAATTTAATCATAATGAAGGAGAAAACTTTGGTTCTTCAGGCCCGTAAAAATCAAAGGGCAGCGGAAAATAGACTAGCTGAGAAGCAGGATCGCATCAAGGCACTCGAAGAATGTCTAGCCAACTGCAAGTTTCAGTTGAAGAACGTCAACGAACAGTATCAGAAATTGAAGAAAGCCAGCAATCAATTAATAAGGGAAAGTAATCAGATTAGGCCACAGAAAAGTTGGAGTGTGCTAGTAGGGCGGAGAAAAGGCAGAATATCGACTAGGACCAGTTTTGTATGGAAGTCGCTTAAGCTAGATCAATCGGAACGGGAAACTCTTATGGGTCTAAAGAAGCGCCTTAGTGAGGAAAAAGAAATTAAGTTGAGAGCCAAGACTGAAATGAGTAAAATCAGAAAGGCCATGGACGAGCTGTGTCTTGGTAAAGGAGAACTTCAATTTGGATTACAAAATAAGAGTGAAACAGATGCCAGTAAGGATACCTTGGTTGTCATTGATAAAGCCTTGAGTGCTCTTTCCCAATACAACACGCTTAAATTTCCGGATTGCAACTTCCAATTGAGCCGCCTTATGAAATCTCTTTATGGCAGCTTAACTACGATCCGAGATAGATGGATCCGAAAAATTAGCAGTGCAGTTGAACCAACACCAAGCTGTTTAAAAAGTAATACTCCCTCATTACCAGAGCCCCCACTGACGGTTTCTTTCTCAACCGACCTATTTTGGGACAAGATATACAAGCCCTGCACCCAATCAAATCCTGTTATGCCCAATACGAGTTTGATCCCGGTTCTGCCGAAGAAACAGCCAAAATCGTTACAGCTAACCTGTGAGCCTTCAGTTCAATACAAAGTGGCGTCCCGCTCTTCCACTACAGCACCGGTGCCGAAGTACCTGGGAAAAACATTCGGAGATCGACGTTTAAGCCTGCTCCGCTGGTGCCAAGAGAGGGTTAAACCGTACGGAATTCCAATGTACGAGTTTAGTGCCTCATGGATTAGTGGGCGTGCTTTGTGCGCCATCATCCACTCCTATCTTCCCGACCTCATTGACAAAACATACCTCGCCAAAAAGAAGCCCGAAGAAGTCTTAGCATATGGCATTAAAGTGGCCAAATCAATTGGTGTTTCTGATTCCGTCGATCTAATTAGGGAGCTTCGGCAGGGGCGTCCCAACCTAGAGAAGATCGTCGATTTCGTGGAGGAGCTGCAAGGCTATCTTGATATGTATGATACAAATATATGAGTAAAAAATTGAAATTTTTTTATTTTTGTACACGTATATTTCATAGCTACAATAAAATATATTTTAAAACGTTCAGAAAAGCAAAATAATTTTAGATTATTTTTGCTATGCATTTTTATAGCTTCTGCAGCGACGGCAAATGAATTCATAGATTCTCTATAGGCCTTTCACACATGCTACTTATAAAAACGTGCAATAATCATTTAATAACACATAAATATTTTATTCCAAAGCCGGCGGCATATTTGATTTGGTATAGTTCGATAATATATGGCCTTGAATAAAAGCCGATTGGCGACGGGGACACAGAAAGTTTTGCAATTATTTTCAAGAAGATAGTCTTAAAACGATTGGTTTCTAAACACGAACATTTTGGACACTTAGGCCTGCATGTAAAAATATATAATCTGCGGCTTTTCTATGGGTCCTTTTCATCGTGGATAATGGACCTGGGCCAGTAGGTTATCATGCCGAGGATAATCTTCTGTTTGGCTCGCGGTCCGGTCAGTGGATTCAACTGCATCACGAAGGTGACCATCCAGGCCAAGTAGCAGCATACAGCCGTTAGGATCACACAGCACCGGATTAGACCACGCTCCTCGTATCGGTAGGACACCAGGAACCCAATGATGGCGAATAGTAGCCAGAAAACGGTGATGACCATGAATGCCACGTGCTTATCCATTTCCGGAGAGTTTGCCAGCTGGCTGGATGTTAAGTTCTGACAAGTTTCCACCCTGTGTCCTGGATCTCGGAGCTTGGGCAATCCCAATTTGGGTGCCTGCACTCATAAACTTTTATGGCTGCGAACATTTCGATATTTTATGGCAAACAGCAGAGGCTGCAGGCGCAGTGGAGCGCGATGGCTGTAAATGGAAAACTGTATACATTTTCCGAGTGCTGGAGCGGTCCATAAAACTGCTGCACGCATCCTGACTAAGCGCAAAATCCGTTTTACGAGACTGCCAGCTCTCCAGTTATCCTGCCATCCTCCCCAGGATCATCCCCTCGCGATGTCCTGATGATGCCATAAGTGCCCAGGCGCGTCTCATAAAATGGCGGCTGTGCAACGGCAATGCAATGTGCGCGATGTGCGGTGGTGGTGTAATCGAGTTTTCCCAAAGTAGCAATAAATGTTAATGGCGACATCGAATTTTCCATTTTCTCGCCATAAGTATCAAGACGTCCGGTGCCAAGTCAGCGGTTATTTCGCGGCAATGGCCATCTTTAATTCCGTTCCGATGTGGGGGCCAACCAGTCTTATAGTCTTATAGAGAGTGAAATACAGTAGCCAGCTTCGGAGTACAACTTCGCACATCGACCATCGACAGAAACTAAAAACTGGTAAGGTATTACAGCTCAAAAGTAACCGAGTTGTTTCGGTGCCAGATCGATTCGGTATCGTAAATCACCGGACAGGGGTACCTCGGATCTGGAGTCGCAAGCAAATGCAAATCGGGCTAAATGTGTGATTTCCCCTTTAGCACGGTCGGCATTTAAGAAGAAACCGATTTCAGACCGAGCCCGAAACAAAAACCATGCTGCCAAATTCTGGGGCACCGCGTTATCGGTTCCGGTGAGGGTTTGTAGTGTCACTTCTTTGACAAACCGTCAAAATATTTGACTTGACTTGAAGTCGTTTCGCCAGCAGTGTGGGTGCACAAGAAGTGCGTGACTGATTTGAATAGGTTTCGATGAGGGCAACTTCTTCAGTTATCCTTCACAGTCCCACCAACACACAACGTCTTTGGTTATAGTTAAACCACAAAATAAATTTGATTCGGCATTTAAGTTCAATATATAATCTCAAACACAAATTAAAGCCCAACATTAACTTCATTGATACTAGAAATGTTTTTCAGAAAAAATTAATTATTTAAAAAATATCATTTCATAGTCAATCTGACAAGTATTAAAAGAAACTTTAAATTTAGCTCACCTGTCCTTCGTTCTTATTGTAACTGAAATAGATGGGCTGAGTGAGAGAATCTGAACAATTTGGATAAGTCGTACGACACCAGCACGCGTTGTTTGTGCAGCCACTTAGCGTTTCATCTTAGCACCGCTTAAGGAAGTGTCCGGAGTCACCAAAATACAAAGCTTGCAACACATTTCGCAGGTAAACACACCTGGCGAGGCGTCGAGTCGGCTCTTTGGACCATGTCGATGGCGCTGTGCCAGTACCGCTTGGCCCCTTCTCACTCCTTTCAGTACTCCACCTCTGGACCTTAAGAACGGCATGGAAAAGTGTCCGTATTCTGTTTGGAACACAAACTGTGAGAGGTCTGGTTCCTTACCTTTGTTGGCTCTCGAATTAGCACACACACATTTCCAGTTAGATCGCCCATAAGGCCAAAACCACATTTGACATTTTGTAGACAGGAAGAGGATTTTATTACGGAAAACACTTTCGCTTTTTGATCAACAAACATCACTACCCACTTGTTATAAACTGTAAAGTGCATTTACCCTATCTTAAGATATCATAATATCTGTGATGTTGTGTATTGAATCCTTATATTTATTATCAGATTAGATATTTATATTAAATCAACACTGCTTTTATTGTAAACTAAGTTTTAAAACTGTTATCAAATACTGCAAGACGCAGTATTCAGTTAAAGAACGTTTTGTACAAGTTGACCTAACTTGACTGTTATTATTTATAGATTGTAATCATACCAAACATCGCATACAAGTTGAAATGCCAAAAAACTTTATATAACTTTACCGGAAAGCATAAATTATGTCCCTAGTAGCCTTTGATCAAAATATTGGGAAAAAAAGTTGCCTGGTTCAACGCTCTACGGTTTTTGCATTTATTTCAGTCTTGATTAAAGACTTTCGATTTCATTGAGGGTCAAACTTAATTCGGCAGGTCGTCCTTTATCTGGCAGCATTTGAGAATTAATGCCCTCTATATTATGAGCCAAAGCGCTGGGAAAGTAAATAAGACCGAGCGATATGTGGGCGTCCACCCCAAAAGTTTGTCTCATAAATCGGAGTCTGCGCACAATAAAATGCATCTGTCGAAGGTGATTGATTTTCGACGTGGCGCGCAGTGTATCCGTATCTGTATCTGGGGGACAAGTGACTGGTACTGCTTCGATTTGCAGGGCGCACTGCGCAGCTACAGATACAGATATAGATACGGATATTTAAGGCGGGGGCGTCAACGGTCGGTGTCGGTGGTTGATTCCTGTCGCCGGCGAATTTATGTATCTGGAACGAAGCGGAGCCGCAACCCCAATGAGGCCAGGAACCGAAATCGAAGAGTATCGAATACTGTGATGGGGTAAGCGTGTGCCTTTAAGGGTGCGGGTGCGAGTCGAAAAAAAAGATATATGCCCGTCATATATCTAGGCGGTTCCCCATGCCGCTTTATTTATTTGTTTATCTACTATTTATGGTCCCAAGAGCCGAAGCCGAAGTCGAAGTTTTTCTTAGACCCCGGCCAGCGAGCGTTCGTCACGGTCGCCGTTGTTGTTGCCGATTTTCCTATAGCCATAGGTATACCCCATACCATAACCATAGCCTTATTGGCATCGCACTGGGTGACTCTTGGCGTCGGCGTCGTATATCCGAGCTGTGTATTTCTGAGTGTGAGTGCGAGTGTGAGTGTGAGTGGGCCATGCGATTGCGATTCCTGGAAACTAACAGCGATTCACAGACAGCGGAGAACTCGCACACCATTCAGTTCACTCGATGACGCTCCGCACCTCGGACTCCAAAACCAAAAACTGGCTCTAACACTTGGCCACCGCCGGCGCGCTCTTGCTCGAAAGTGTTAAAATAATAAACCAACAACAATAACCAAAGCGTTTACAACGACAACGGGAACTATAACAGTGTAATTGACAGACTATTGGCAACAAAACAAAGATTTAATGTGCAATTTTCATAAACATTCCGCGCCAGACCCATTGACTGCATGCTTTAAATTATAGCCATCATCAAACCGAGAACCCATTAGTCAATTCGGTGGCAAATATCTCGCCATTATCAATTATTGCACCTTATTGCCAATTATAATATTAATCGCATTTAGTAACTGCAAGCCGACGGCAAGTAACTTTTCGGAAGATTGTATTTGTGCGGTTGTTATAAATGATAATATACTGATTCGAGTGCCAGGCAATCTGGGGTGAGTACTGTTTTTCATCATAGTATCGTTAAAAGTTTTCAAGTAAAAACTTAGCCATAAACTTCAACAATCGTGGTAACATTTATTTAAAACAACATGTTTTATGTTACAGCATAAATTATATAAATCGTTAAAAAAATGTATTAAATTAAAAATGCCTAGAAGGGATAACATAAAAGTCAACTAATAAAAATACACTCCTTTAAGTAATTACAAACATTAATATCTTAAAATATTATTCAATAAACAAGAAATCACTCACCGGAATAACAATTTCCGTATACATGGAGCTAAAATGTGGTCCTTCAAAGTTAAGCATTCCTACATTAGTGAAGTATAATTTTTTTTTATACAAATGGGAAATTAAACGCATCTGAACTGTCGTACTGTTGATACTCACGCGGTTTTTCAAGCCTTATTTTGTTAGTTATCTTGTTTAACGTGTTATGATCCGATATTCGACACTTGTTTAGGTAATTTATTAAAAATAATATTATTAAGAAATAAATTGTTAAATTGAAAAACCTTTTTCTTGCTAATATTTTTCTTTTATTCCGCCAACCATTTTTTTGCCTTTTTTAGTGTCCGCCGTAAAAGAGTTTTCAAAAAATTCGAAAAATAATTGCTCTTTAATAATAAAAGAAAATAATTGCTATGCCAGCACAGCACTAAAAAAGATGTTGCTTTCTTAATACTACATTTTTGATTAATGCTAAATTTAAAACGCTAGGATCAAATATTTAAGCTAGAGTTAACCATTATTGAAAATCCTGTTCAGTTTTCATGCTTTTTAATTCTCTTTAAATTATGTTTATAAAAAGCAAATACTTCCATTTAGTGTAATCTCTTGTTTTCAGATGGTATTGATTTAAGAATGCCGCTTAATGTTAAAAATGTAATAAATAATATTAATATTAAATGTGTAGAAAAAATCAAAGCTTATGCTATAATTGAGTAGATCTCTGTACAAGGCTCAAAGGCTAATCACCAATTCCGCAAAATTAATATTTAAATTATTTGCTTAGCATTGAAAGACTGTTGCTCAGCATGCCTTCCCACGCATCTTAATTCAGTCAATGTCCCATTAAGAACGACAATGTTATCATAGCCTTTCTTTATGTCCTTTTTAATTCGACTCCACTATCTGCCAGTGCGTGATACTATTGCAGCAATCTTCAGCAAGACGAACCACTCGTTGAGGAAACATAGTAGGGATGAAACAGATTTCCGGTGGCCATTCGACGTTTATGGCATCTGGGAAGTTCCCACGGCTTGCCATGGACCTTCGTTTGCTCTCCAAGATCACGTACGGCCATAAAGCCCGGACAAATATAACGGGAAATGGAATGGCGGCACTTAAGAACCGCTGCCGCTTAATCCAATTCCACAAAATGGAGCCACGCTCACCAACCCCACTTTTCACCCCTCAGTTTGATATTCTTTATCTATCTATCAACCATTGCCATTCCACCACCTTATCGCTACATGAGTGTTTCAGTGCGGGCTCGTATCTGTGTCTCTAATGGCTGCGCACATTGTTGCAACTCATACGGGTACAGATACATTTTTATACCGTTTCTTTGTGACATGGGGCGGGGCTTGTCGAAAAAATAATGGCGTGCAGACACTACAGTGCTGCCAGATCCGTGCAAATGTACCAGCAGAATGCGTGAATGCCGAAGAGTGTTTACCCTTTAGATGTAAAAGACCATTGGTTAGCAAATTGAACAGAATAAATATGACTATAACAATATTTCTTAATATGACTATTTCGAAATAATAACTTATGAAAACTTATAAAATTTTATATAATAGAAATGGTGCTGCAGGCGAGTATATCTCAAAATGTATTAAAATAATACTGCAGAATTTTACAACAGCTTAGTCTCAATACAAATTAAAGTTCAAACTCCTTTGAATAACTCTCAAACTTAAATTGAAGCTAATGTAAAATGTTTTCCCGCCTATTTTAGCGAGTGCACCCTCCTAGTCTAGTGAACAGACCATCTAGCTATTTCACCCACCGTACAAAGCAAATTCTCCCACCTAATTCTACTAGCGCCACCTAGCGAACGAAAATGCGTCGTATAAGACTCTGCGCAGAAAATATAAGAAGGAAAAGCAGACTGTATTCGAAAAGGGGCGGAGTCTAAATCCATGATGGCCGCCACGACTCAAAACCGTACACATAAATATGTATGTACGTGTATCCACTATTCGCACACACATATGCTACCGAGTTTAAAAATATTTGCTTTTCCCTTATTGACTTGAAGTTATTTTTATATCACGTAACAAATCAAAAAATGCACAATACTATATAAGCATTTACTTTAATTGAGACCAGAAATTGGAAGCCCCGACAGAAATTGTTGGATATAACCATAACTCCATTGCTTTGGGGTATAACTGCAAACGAAACGCAGTAAATTTCTCATCCACTTCTCAGAACCGAAAATATTCTGTCCAAATATATAAGTCTAAAAAATTCTTTGCTATATTAACTTTTATTATAGAAATATAACGGAATTTTAACTTATGCTCATCTTATGCTCAACTGATGTAGCTTCCCCTAAAATTAAAGCTTTGTTTAAAACTAAATGTATATAAAATAGCTATATCCTTTGTGATTTGTTTAATTGCTTTTGTTTTTAAATTTTGAATGGACGTTACACATAAGAAATTAAAATGCACTTGTAGTTTAAAATATATAAAAAAAAATTAAAAAAGGTTTACATAAGATGAATCAAAGCTAAAGAAAATTAAATCTAAATATTCTTTGTTAACATTAATGCCAAATAACGCTTAAGCAAATATTAAGCTAGCATAAATGAAGCGGTAAAATTACTCTTCGAAGTGCTCGCATAAACACTAAAATCTCCCTTTCACAACTGCACCCCTTTATTTCCATTTGAGACTCCGCAAATCTTTACGATCTAGCATCAACATTAAAGGGACGACCTTGGCCCAAATGCGGCCTCGTCGATCGAGCGTAACATTGCGCAATGAAAGGATATACGGTGTCCTTGAAGCAAATGCATTGCCATTACGATCCGGTTTCTAAAGCAATTTGGAGGCTATGAAAAGAGTTGAGATTGAGTCCTTTATTTAAAGTGCTGAGCGGTGTGGTCGTCCCAAGGTCAAAAGTATTGCGTGGGTGTGACTCCGTTTTCCAACGAAGGATGCAAATCAGTGCGGCTTGCGAGCTCAGCGGTGTGCAACATATGTTGTCCAGCGGTCGCTGATCGGTTTCAGTTTCTTGGTGGATATCCAAATCCGTATATCCGCGCAAAATAGCAATCGAAAAACGTTTTTCACAATTGCCGGCGGACCACGCCGGACCACGTGCGGCAGTAACGATTTCTGCTCCATTGTCCACGAAATCTAAGCGTCCTCGTAAATCCAAATCGTCGGAGACGGATCCCTGGCTACGTGGACTCGTAAAAGCCGGCTCGAAAGTGACCCTCTCCCAACGGCAAAACATATATCCATGGGATGTACTGCTTACATTGTTGGCAGCTGCTTTTGTCTGCAAATGCCAAAGAAATGAGTAGAAATAAACGGAAATGCCAGAAAGAAGCAAATTTATTGCCAGCAACGGACTTTGCGAAAATGTCAATTTCGTTTTTATGGCATCAAACGTTTAAGGAGCTTATGCGAATGTCTGTCACAAAGTGGATTCCAAACTTACCCCGCTCGGTAATGCCATTTTGGGCGTAGATTGGCCGCTTAGATACTTTGTTTGGCATTGAGTTTTGGTAGCTGAATAGTTGATTTCCTTTTGGGCATTTCTTAATCGCTTTACACAGCGGCCCCAATCTCTGTCGAACACTTTCCTAGAAACGTAAGTGCTGCAGACTTTGCAGCCAAGCCCATTAAGTGGCAGAGTTCGTCTTTGTTGCACTCCCCGCGGCTGGGCATTTAAAGTATATCTTTTAATGGCGGATCAATGAGATTTATATAATGAGCCCCGCTTTGTACGCAGCTTTGGGCGGACTCCATAAAAGGCCGCGCTTAATGCGACTCCGCCATTTTACTTCATCTCCGTACCGAAATGCACATTCACAGTCACAGCCAAAACGAAACGAATCGAAACGAAAGGCACAGAAATGAAAAGAAATCTGATATCATTCGGCGTCCGTAAAGAAAAATAAAGAGGGAACCCTCGGTTTTTTTATGGCCAAGGGGTCGTTGAGATTGTGAAGCAGAATTTACCATTTTGGATGCAGTGTTTGCTGTGCGTACTCCGCCACTCTCTCCTTGCTTCACCGCAATCCAATCGAATCGAACCCAATCTCAATTCCAATTCCAATCCCATCTCCGTAGCAGACCGAGAAAACGAGAGGCTGGGCCTTTGTGGTCGTACTTTTTAACAAGTTTTATGGGATGTCATGTGTCAAATGGAAATGAGAATTTATGTGTTTGTAATTGAAGGCGAGGCTCGGGCAGTCCAGCAACCTTCCATCCCGCCATCCAGAGTCCACGGTCTGGTCTCCCTTTTTCCAGATCTCCCTGAGACAACCGACAAATGAGCCACCATTTTGCCAGACCCCAGACCCCAGACCCCAAACCTCGAAACACGACTCCTCGGCGAACGTCATGCTGGTGCTGTTGTTGGGTTCCTCCTCGGATTTACATAAATTATAGCCCCTTTGTTCAACCGTGAGTATCTTGACTTATCATCAGCAAACCCATCCGGACCCAGCAGATCTGAAAGTCGATGCAGGATGAGATTGTGCTGGAGGATGAGGCATCCGGAGTTTGTTCCATCATTTTCACAGCAGGCCACAATCTGTAGGATATGGCTTTCTAAAATAGAAAAGCCGAGCCTAGACTTGTCCACTGGCAATTAAATTGCTTTTATTTTAGAGCATTTGCTTTTATAATTTCGAGAAAAAGGTGTCAGAAATATCATATTAATCATTAAGCTAAAGAACTTGTTGGGTATATGAGTCAGTAGGTGTATTCATTGGGCCATAACAAATGTCAAATCAGAGCATTCACTTTCCTGACGAACAAACACTAGGGTCGGCGTCATAAAATGACCAAAAAAGTGTATGAACTTGTTTTATGACCTAACAGTTCATGATAATAAATGTATGTGAATAGTCATTTGTTTATTTGCATAACGAGCCCGCTTCACTTACTAGGTTCCCCCATTCTTTTCGGATTTTGTTATGTAAATTAAGGTTCTCAGCAGTGCCGACGGCTCACGCAATTCGGATTCTCATAACACATTGATGTTGCATTGATTCGGGACTCGATGTCGTTTTTATGAAATCAGCCATCAAATTAAGTTTATGTCTCAATTAGCTTGGATCGTCAATAATATTTCGTTTCGCGAATGGGCCACAACAACAGTTTGGTTACAATCTAAGCGGACTCCATAAAAGTACCAGCCCTAAGACCTACAACAGTTTTAACTACTGCAGTGAGTAAATAATAACGAAGGGGCGGCATAGCAGACAGCGCTCATTTTCAAGGGAATGGGCGAGATGGGGCTTCCTAGTGACCGTTCGATTGTAAAAAACGGTTATAGCCAATTAAACAAAATACTAAAACTAAGCACTGCTTCCAGAACGGCCGTCGGTGGAATAGTGTTCGCCTGCTCATCTTCGATGCGGTGCCACGGGGCGTATGAGTGATATTCGAAGTGCTGCTGGAAGGGGTTAAAAGGATATCGGTCTTAAACCCTTTGCTTTGCACGGTTTCACTTCCGCTCGATTAACTGTGACATTTTCCAAGCGTCTTTGTTGCCTCTTCCGCCATCGCCATCCAAGCCCATCTCAATTTTAATGCTGATGAGCCGATGAAGTTGTGCATCACTTTTATGGGCAAGGCAAAAAAAAAAAAACGTTGACGGAAATTACATTTTTCGGCAACATTAAAATGGCTCTCGGGCAGCTGATGTCAAATGCATTGCCATGGGTTTTTAGAACAGCTCTTTGATACACAGGCAAGAACCCCACCAAGATGGAGAAAAACAAATTATAATAAAACCATCTAGATTTAATAGCGCGCTTAAAAAATCAAAAACGTAATTTGCATAACAGATTTAATGGTTTGAAGCTGGGAGGAGAGAGTATGCTGAGTCTCGAAGTGTGAAGTGAAATAAAAAATGTTGAAATATGTTCAAGTTCTGCAGATGAGATAGATACCGGGAAATATTAATGTTCTTTATTCGGCCAAAGCAAAGCGAATGCGTTCTGTCAATTTAAATTGTGAAATAATATTTTTAAATAGATTACCTGCAGAACAACATTTTTGTTTCCAAGAAGCATGCTCCAGTTGACCCAACTCAGCCGTATCTTTCTGGGAATTCTAATTTTCAATGCCAGCGAGCTTGGGATTTTACCAACGACGGTTGCGATGCGCTTCAATTGAAGCATTTACTTGGTCTGCTGGCTTTTGTTCGCCGCACAGAAGGTCAAGTTTTCATTAGTCAAATTGCAGATTAGCTTGCAGGCGAGGACCAAGCCCACGTCCAAGCCCGAGTCCAGGATCCCAAGTGTACAAGTTCGCACTCGGAAATGAATGCGACTGGCAGGCAAGGAGAATGAGTGCCAAGCCCTGTGGCCAGCAACTGCGGAGGCCATAAATTGCGCCTGTCACTGTCTTAATGTCCCACAACTCCACAATCAGCAGCGCCCAATGCCCGGGTCCGAATTCGAGAGTCCTGGGCTAAGTCCACTGGTCACACCCATTCCCTTGTCCTTCTGGGTGTCCTGCGGCCGGGAGCGAAACTAAAGGAAAAACAACGATAATTTATAAGTCGTAAATGTTTGCCCGCCTCCCTTGAAATGCGAAAATGCCGAAATGGTGCACAATTTCCTAAATGTATCGCCCAGTCCGATTAGCAGCCGTCTTTTGTCAGCAAGGACATGATACAGTAGCCAAAGGACGGCTACAGAACCCCAGAACCACCACATTGACTCAGACGAAAAGCAAACCATCGGAAAATGTCCGCTCAAGATGGCTGACTGCCTTTGGGGGAGTTTTCTTCGCTCGGGAGGAAAAATATCAAATTATGTATTAGCAAGAAGGCGGACGGAGGCCATTTGGGCAGATTGCTAAATATTTTCAGGCTCACTGAATCGAATCGAAAATTATTGGCTCGTAATTTGGATACCATCAAACCAAAAAGAATTATGGAAATTGTTTTCAAACTGTTTTGTCAAAATCTCAAAAGGGACACGTAGCCCTCTCTTTCTCCTCATCTTTTATGACGTAAAACAAATTCTTATTAAACCAAAATAGATTGCATTTGAATTTGGAATTATTTGAAAAGACTGTAATTTCAAGTGAAAAATGAAACAAGTTTGGCGTTCTGATTAAATGATGTTTCGACTGAAATATATATATATTTTTTTTAGATTTCAGTTCTAGGAATTTGTTTTTTATTAAACTGTTTTCAATGATTCTATATAACGTTTCATAATTCCTTTCATAATTAATACGATCAACGAAACTACTTTTCTCATTGCTAACAGCCTAACAATGATAAGTTAAATTGAAATACGTAAAGTTACATTATTTCGTTATGAAAGATAGCTCAAAAACTCAAGTGATTTACGATTTACTATTTTATTTACAAAATCTCGTCCATCCCCGGATTAGTTGAGATTTTTAGTGGCCGTCGTGGCTTAATTTACCTTTGCGTTCGGTTATTGCTCCTGAGGCTGAGCTTTAGTACCTGGAAAGGTGTTCGGTTTTATCGATTGGATGTGTGTGTCAGGTGTTGTTACCCACATCGGGGTGTCTTCTGCAATTTTTCCCCATTTCTATTCCCCACGAAAGGCCGCCACGTCGACCGAATTCGAATTTTCAATTTTCTACGCCTATACCCGATGGGGCTAGGGGGCCAGGGGGGTGCAGGGGTCCTGGGGTCCTGGGGGTCAGGAGGAAACCACGAGAGCGAGAGAGAAAGAGCGTACGAGCCGAAAAGCAAGAGATTTCCACTCGCAGAGCGGCGCAAAGTGGTGATTTCGTATTCGCCTCACTCTCGCACACACGTGCCCCATACCGCACACACACAGCCAGCCAGCACACACACCAGCAGGCCAGAGTATCTGTGTGCGTGTGTGTGTATACCTCTTAAAGGCTGTTGTTCTGGTTTTGGCGCTTGGCGTTTTTTTACGGTGCGCCGCCCGAGTATTTACCACTTTACAATGGCGTTTTAGTACCGCGAGTCGTCATTGTCGTCGTCATCATCGCCGCATAAAGTCGAAATTAAAACCGCGGAGTGTCAGCCATAAAGCACTAGTACCGCCGACTTAATCCCAGTCCCGATTCGGATTAATCTGCCTCAATCGCCGCACAATCAATGCCCGCAATTAATACCATTCGCGGTCAAGTATCAAATCAAAACTGAAATTATTGAACAGATTATTCGATTAATTCAGTGAAAAAGTTCGGATGCTAATATAAATTTGACGAGTTGAGTGGAAAGATCAGACTTGCAGGTCACGTATTAGTAAAGTGAAAAATATGAAGAAACTTCGCTGGATCATAAAAAATCAAAAATAAAAATCACTGGAGTCAAAAACGGAAACACTAAAATTAAAATACTATCTTGTTCCTTAAACTTGAATTAATCAGCGGTAAGTGACCTCTTTCGACAGCAACACATCTTAAATAAAGGCGATAAGTGTAATAAAAAGCAATCGAATCTTAATGTTTGAACTATTACTAACGAAATCTAAATAAGTTTAAAATTAGTTTAAAGTGTCTAAATTATTCTTGGCTTCATGTAGAAGCAATTCTAGCTAATACTTGTGTAATTTTGTTTGGTCTCCTATCAAAATTTAGCTGTCAAAGTGATGCTTACCTATATTTGAATGATGTTCATCCATGAAAAAAATGTTTAAAATGTACAATGTCAACAGTGCTAGCTTATATTTTAATTTCAATCATGCGACATAATTATGCAAATTAAGAGACCTCATTTAAGGCATTGTCTTTCTACCAAAAGTTTTTGAAGCTTAGAGCCCAATCAAACAGTAACACTTTAGGCCATCTCCCACTTCAGCACCCAATTTGGGCCAGAATTGTTAATTCAAATCGACTTTCGGCAAGCTGGGCGTTCTGCTTGGCGGCGCAGCAATGAAAGCCATAATGCTATTATTTTGATTGCCCTGACATTTGATCAATTCGGAGACCACATGCCACTGGGACGGAATCTAATTAGGCGGGGCAAAGCGTTTAGCTAATTGCAGTTTGCCCAATTGGCCGACGCGGGTGCTCGCTCATTTACGACTATGCCAATAAAAATAATGCATAATAATGGCAATAAAACAATAAAGTTATGGAACGCTCCGCATTCAGATAGATAGAGGGAGATAGCCGACGGACGAGTGGGCCAAATGAGCACATACGATGGCCATAAATATTTACAGCCAAGCAAACACTTGCTCAAATTAAGTACTCGTTAAATTGAAATTGGATGGCGGACCACCAGCAACAGCGAGTGACCAGCAAATTGATAAAAAGATAAATTGAATCATAAAGATGGCCGCTACCCCAAGCGGCGCTCCACATCTCAGAGTCCGATTGCGGGGCATTTGGAATTTTTAATTGTCCCGGAAATAATGCCAACAGATTCGCATTTGTGTCCCCCCATCGATGGAGGGGTATTTCTAATCCCAAACTTTGTTTATCCAG
Source organism: Drosophila melanogaster (assembly GCF_000001215.4). NCBI lineage: Eukaryota > Metazoa > Arthropoda > Insecta > Diptera > Drosophilidae > Drosophila > Drosophila melanogaster. The sequence continues at coordinate 16,962,098 of NT_033777.3, read as the reverse complement.
GCAACTGGGCGGATTGGAAAAGGGAGTATGAATGGTTTTTACTGCCCGGCAACATGAGCCACATCCGCAATGCGCAGATCCCGCAGCTAAAATATAGTCCATTACACACAGAAAATATTTCACTAAATAATATAGGAATAGTATAGAAGATGCTTATTTAAACTATAATTTTTCTTGAATTATTTATCTAAGTTGTAGTATCAGTAATATTAAATTACCGCAGATTCTTCCCACACATACGTACATATTGAGATTTCTTTAATAAATCGAAGGTTCTAACAAATGTAAAATGTATCTCAAAAATGATATTTCTCTTCGTGCAGGAAAAGGCAAGCCAAGAGAAGCCCTTGGCATGATTAACTTTCGGATTTTGTAAAATAATAATGGGTCTGCTGTGGCCCCGTATTTGGGGGTTGGGCTGCTCCGCAAATGGCGCTGCACACCCCCAACTTTTTGGGGGTGGCAAACGAATTAAGCTCGTAAAAGGCCACACAAGCGGAATGGGCTCCGAGCATTTGGGCTTCGCTTGGGGACTTTACGTATTTTTTTGGGTTTTGGGGGTGATGCTCCTGCTCTGGGTTCGGCTTCTGCTTCCGCTTCCGTGGCTCGTAAAAGGGAGAAAGGGAAAGCCATTAAAATCGCAACCCTCGCGCGCATTGGAAGGGAATCTGCATTAGCATTCAGCCGAAGTAATGTCGCCTGCAAGTCCCAAAAGTTACACCATCTTGTAATATGTTCGGGGATCTAATGTGAGATACACACACGTGCTTGTGTGGACAAAATTGTAATATCCATTTCAGTTGGGAAACAGTTTAGTCTGTTGATTGCATTTTTACATGGGCCTAAGTGACATGTTTTCGTTATTAAGTTCAGCCAAATAGAAGACAAGCATACTTTAGATATATATTTACAATTATATTGAATCCAATGTCAAGAACATGAGGAACGACTATTACTTCCGCCGAAGAAGGAAAAAAAGTGATCATTTAATTTAATTTTAAAATAAATTGGAAAGTTTAACATTTTCATTCCGAAAAAATCTAATTTGATCTGGCTTTAAATAGTATTAATAGGAACACAGCAAATTAGGTGCCTCTTTACCTTTTAACGGTACCTCTATGTATATCTCGACTTTGCAAAATAATGTTTGCAACATAAATGTCAGAAAAATAAAATTTCTGTGCTTTAATTGTGGTGAAGCCACCTTAAATAATTCCGCTCTAAAAATAAAAGCCAATTGTGGGATGAACACCCGAGCATAATGCTGCAGGTTAAATGACTTTTGCAATAGAACGAACTTCCCAAGAATCTTAAGTCCGAAACTGTAATTCCAAAGAGCATCCCAAAGGCTTTCGAACGAGACAATACCACAGATATGTACGAGTATATCCCTGGCATTTAAAATGCTGAAAGACTTTGCTGATTAGAAATTCTTGTAGTTTTTCCCATTCTTCTTTTGTCCGGGTAGTGGAGATGGCAAAGGAAGACGGACAAAGGAGAGGAGACAAAGCGAGAGAGCAATAAAATGGCTGCGAATGAGAATGGAAGGCAGACGAGGGATGGTTTATTTTATTTTAGAGATACACAACAGCAAAAAGATACACATGGCAGGCGCACCAGCAGATACAGATACAAAACGTGTACGAATACAGTTGCACGCTGGCACTCACAGATACACACGACGCACTGGTGTGCGTGTGTGCGACGGAGAGGGCCTGCGGGCATGCGCACGAGTGCGAGCGAGATGACTGAAAGAGGGGATGGTGGAATGGGGGTCCAACGGAAAACACATTTTCCAGCCTCGTCGACTTTTTACATCGCATTTTATGGCATTTGGTCGTAAACTTCTTGTTAGTGTAGAGCGGACCGCAGCGCGCGGAGCAATCGAAACAGCGCCACGAAAACAACAAATCAATAGCCAAGCGGCCAAGTTATTAAGCTCCCCTCGCAATTACCAAAGGCCCCCCCTTTTCAAACTGATATTTTACCGTCTAAAGGTGTGCGCGTGTAAACATGAAGCAGCCATTTCGCGAAACAAACCTCTGCAAACCGCCGGCGCTATTCGTTCAACAAAACTAACCAGAAACCGCAGATTTGAGCAGAAACATATCTGTCATATAAACTCACGTAAGTGCCAAGAACACCAGTCCATCATTATTTAAATCGCCAGACGTGAGAGGTGTGTCCAATTCGAGCAACTATTGCAACTGCGGCAAGGCCATTCAGAAACAAGGTGTTAAGTGTTCAAGGTTTTCCAAAACATTCATCACTCATTGCTGTTCTTGTGCGAAATATTGAATAATGACCAAGACGCATGTTCTTAAAATTTTAAAATGGGTTCAGTTTCGAATGGAGAAAGAACATCAATTCTAACATTTCTTAATGCAATGCTGCAATGCTCCTTAATAATCGTATTGTGTGGTAAAATAGTAATATTTTGTAGAACGCCATTTGAAAAACATTTTCGTTTGAAACCTCTAACAGTGTTAAAAAAAATAAGGTTCCTTGAGAAAAAACATTAGATTTTTGTGTAAAAAATTAGAAGAAATTAGAAGAAATAATAAAAATTTTAACGCGCCCCAAATGTTTTATTTCTCATTTTATTAAGAACCTATAACGTAATTAGTCACTTTTGCCTTTACGAATAACATTAAAATACTTATACATAATAAATTGACATTGCCTAAAAGAGTGTTTCCTCTATTTCGAATTAAAAAGTTTCAAGACTCAACCTGACCAAAAAATTCTGAGTACTCTATAGATGCTGATTATGTACATAAAGCTAATTACTCAATCTTTAAAACTAATAATCTTGTTAAATGTCTAGCTGATAAGTTTTTATTGCGTGGAAACAGTTTTGAAATCCGCAGCACTATTGGATTATGATTTCGAATACACAAATTGAAAGGAAATACTGCGATTTCATAAATCTTTTTAATGGCAGGGCCAAGGGCTACACGTGTTCCGCCATCGGATTTCCAATTCGGAAATGCCTACTAAACTAACCAAAAATAGCACCCACACATAACCACAGTGACCGGACTTCATTACCGATCAGGTGTTAAGTGCATTCCGACCCGGCAAGAGCAGAACTCCTGCCTTTCTGCCGTTTGGCCGTTTTATGGAGGAATCTCCTCAATTGAGCGCCATCGTTGATGGCGCACTTAATAGCGCAACCGCTCAATGAATGCCGTTCTGTTTGTGTGGATTTATGGGAGGTACTAAAGTCATTAGCGCCAGTCACAGTCGTCAGGCAGCAAGAACCATCACAAGCCATCAAACGGGGAATGGCCATCGAAGTTGCGTGTGGCTTTGGCGTTCTACACTTGGCTACCTCACCTCTAAGCCATTGTGGTAACGTAATTGCGGCCATAATTTCATAAATATCCCTTAATCGCGGCAAGGTGGCCCGGCATTTACGGTTCGGCTAGCTGCTCATAAAAACCCCGAGTTGATTAAAACGCAGTCAAATAGCCGGTTTAAAATTTGGGTCCTGCCCCCGACATGCGTACTATAAAATAGTATACAATCCGCTAAGCGGCGTCGGCCATAACGACCAATCTCTCACACGAACGGCGGCCATGATGGTCCGCTTCGAGCCGTGGCTTTTACCATCGGGGGTGTGTCCATACTTGCACTGTGCACAGTGAAAAACGGTGGTGCACTAAGTAAAAATCAAATATATACATATCTATATGACAATATATATTTTAATTTTTTTTATAATTATATACTCAATTGAATTCGACTTTTCTAAGTGTGTCTTAAAGGTGTGCTCTTGGAAATATGAGAGTGCTAGTTGACAATAAATAATATCAATAATCTGTCATCCTTGGTCAATTAATATATTATAATGGGGTGATTGTGTTTTTTTTATTTTATCAATTAAAATGTAAGGTGTGCTATGCTTTGATTTTTTTTCTAAATACGTTGATTGAGAGATTTATTTATTTTATTTTCTATATATTATTATTGCTATATAGAGAACTTTATTCAAAGGTTACATTTTTAAGAGTGTACCTCAAACCCGTTACGACGGAGTGTGCGTATAAGACGCGTATTCTTATATTCGGAGATAACCGAGTCATGGCAGTTAAAATGCTGGTAGTTCGTCTCTTCCCCGGTAGGGGAGCTGTATACGGGCTTAGGTTTGTGAATTGGGAGCTATCCTTTTAGTGCGCCGAATCGGCAACAGAGTGCGTTATATTTCTTAGTAACATTTCGATTACTTAAGACACAAAAAACATACAAAATAAATAACATAAAATAATAAATCAGTTGTTAAAATTGTTCAAAGATTTGGGAAAATGTCATTTTTTAATCACTAATTTCAAACATTTTAAATTAAAATATGAACCTATTAAGTTTAGTTCAGATTTTGCTGTTATTGCTGGGGTTTTCTACACATCATTTTGGGTTCACTAGCTTAACCTTTAAATAAGAAATTAATGTCATGTTTGTGTGTTAATGCTTAATTTAAGAGACGAAATATACGGCTTAACCAATTACTGGGCTAAAGTTGACATTTAAATCAAGATGAAAGCACCATAAATGTAAGTGCCATCATTAAATTCGAGCTCGAAAAATCCAAGATAATTGACTGACCTTTGAAATATGAAATATACATTATTTAGCCTATTTTTTAAATCTAAATACAGAATATAAAGCCAGTTCTCATTTAGGAATTCCGAAATTAAAGCATGTTCTCATTTAGGAATTCCGAAATTAAAGCAAGTTCTCATTTAGGAATTACAAAATTTCCTTTTTTGATTGATAAGCTATAGAACATGTGTAATTAATAGATGTTGCAAGGCAGATATGAAGATGTCGGTCTAGAATGGCTGGCGGGGGTGGAGTCATAGTCGCTTGACAACAACCATTTCCCCATACCCATACCCATCCCCATTCTCGAGTGCCAGTTGTTGGCTCTTATCTTTGGACAATTTGGAGTGCAATTGTTCGAGAGTTGACTCGTTGGTCCCCGCGGGACGTGTTGTCCCATTGAAATGCCTTTGAAATCGTGTTTCTGCGGAGGAAGGAAGCCGGAGTCACCCAAGCATGTAGCTACAAGACTGAGAATGGGAATGGGAATGGGTACGAGCATGAAAAGGGAAACTGCCAGTGCACGTACAGATGAAATTCGTCTTCCGAGAACTTCTCTGGCATAGCAACGTAACAACTATGGGGCACCCGATCGCAAATATTTCCATATCCATTCGCAATTCCATTTGCCGCCAACTGAATTCCCTGGGAAAACGCGGCCGGCACAAGTTCCTCAATTCTGTGGAAGGGACAGAATCGCCAGAATTTGCTCCACATTTGGCCGAACGCGACTTCCGCCGGGAACAGGGCCCATATGGTGTAGCTGCGACCCTGAGTAGCTCTTACATATTATTATTATTATCGACACTTATATGTGTGCCCCATCCCAAGTTCTCCCGTTACTGTCCCAAATTAAATTGGCTTTTCCCCACTGCCAGATGGGTTCTGAAAATGCTTAGAAGCGCGCACATATGAATATTTATAGAGTTGTACATGTGCGGCACACACCTTTGCCGAATCTTGTGTTTTGCTTCTTTTATGCCAACAAATATCTATTCTATTGTAGAAAATAAATTTAAGCACTTAAAAATATAACGTCAATTTGTTTAGCTGCATTGAAAGTTCAGCATTTTATTTTATTGCATTGTAATGGATCTAATTAAATCACATTATGCTAATTTTAAGTCCTATCTTGTGTTTACATCGGTAGTAATTAATTGTTGTAATTAATTTAATTACGAAAAGTTTAAGCTTAATACATTTTTTATTTTGTAATAAATCTGTAGTTTATTGAGCAACTAACACTATTATTATGATTGTTCTTAAGTTATTGCGGGAAAACAAAAAATGAATATAAACAATTATTCATATTGAGAACTGAATACTAACTGCAAACCAAACGGATTTTTTTAAACAACATGTATGTATATGTATTTCAGTACTTTCTTTAAAACTTCAATTTTATTTGCTATATTCATTCTTATATCTTTTCAATTTTTAACTTGTCCGCAACGAGAGGAAACTTTTAACATTACCCTCCAAATCCTCGTAGACCAAAAGAGAAAACCCAAGAAAGTCAACTCCACGTGCACGACGGGATTAGTTGGGAGCCAATTTATTTTATGTCCCCCGGCACAAACATAATCATGTCTAATTTTGTTTACTTTCAAAAATGTGCGTGCGTGAGTGTTTCCATGTCAGTCGGATACATACATAACATCCATCTCAGAGTTTTCAGGGGGCTGTTTCCACAATTTGAGTTTGAGTTTCAGGTCCAGGGACAGGGAGTTTTCCCGGTTTTTCCCTTCCTGCAAACGCAACAGCGACAATGTTCATTAACTAAATTTAGAGTGCGGCGGCTGGGGAAATTACACATTTACGCAGAGGAAAAGTTACGCAATCGAACGGGGGGCCGCGACTGCGAAGCAAGAATGATGGATGGCGGGGGAGTCCTTGGCCATTTCGCACTTGAATCCCATTTCGAAAATACTCCGACTTCAACTCCAACTCCACAGGACGAACCCCTGGCGAATGGGGTGTGTCCGTGTGGTTGGGAGATGCGTGAGGCCTGTTTTAAATTGCGTGTTCGCCGGGGGAAAGGATACTTCTGTTGGGTATCGGAATTAAAATCGACTTGGTTGATGTTGCTGGGTGGGTTGCGTGTCAGAGTGATTACGTAGGGGGAACGGGCAAAAAGGGTTTCGAAATTGTGTTTCATTTTCGAGGAATCTGAACTGGAATGCGAATAATTTGAAACAAAAGTTGCCGGCCCAGTCACAAAATGGCGGCAATTAAAATGTTTTAATGAATTTTGGCCAAAACGCCGTTTTGCAGCGAATAATTTCCCGAAGACGAGGAAGGCCTTTCAGATATTTTAATTATCTCGGCGTTTGTTTAATGGCCTCTCTAACCCCCGACAGCTGTTCGAAAAGGAGTGCCGGAAGGGGGAAATGGCAGGAAAAGCATTGGAAAATGCCATCTCATCCATATGCATGTGGGCTAAAAAAGCTCCGGGCCAATCCAATGTGCGGTTTTCAAGCCATCGTCATTGCAGGTCGCAGTCGTGAAATCAGATTGCGTGTTGCCCATAAATCTGTGATTTTAATGCGCGTTATTAAATTGCAAACAGCCGCAGTCGGATTCCAATTCAGAATCAGAATCGCGGGCTCACAGAGCTCAAAGTCAGTCGGCAGTCGCAGGCCAATAAAATGCAATTAATATGTTCCGCCAACGTGCAACAAAGTTCAGCTCTCTTGAAGCCTGCACAAAATGCTGCACTCCGTTGGAACGTGTCATCTTCGACTCCATTTTGCGCGCATTTCGATTAAGTCTGAGCCAGCGCATTTGCATTGTAAATTCATCCAGAGATCCAGCCATATCATGGCCGATATCGGCCACTCCTCCAGCGGAGTTGGGTAGGGAGTTCAGGGATGGAGGTGTGGAGGGGCCTACAAGCGGGTTCGTTATCGGGCGGCGCAAACAAGTCACGTCGCCTAATTTATGCGACGGCAACAGCGACGGCCAAAGCTAAAATATTCGAAAAACGTGTCTTTCGATTTTTAATGGCCGCGCATAAATTTCAACATTAAGACTCGTAATAACTTCATTACACGAACTATAATTCTGTTTTTTTGGTTTTTTTTTTTTTTTTGTTTTTGTGGTCTTTGTTCGGTTTTCGGTTTTTCGCTTGCCGGCGGCACTCAAAATGTCAAGTTTTACTCTGCCGTTGGCTAAAATTGAATATTGAAATCAAGGCTCATCTGCATTTCGCATATATTTCAATGTGGCATGTGAAAGGAAATCCCAATTTCCAGTCAGCCACCCACTCACACATATCTGTTTAATGAGCTTTACGTTTCCAAGGGACACAAGTGTGGGAAAATTTATATTTTTTAAATTTATTTTCTCATTTAACACTAGGAAGGATATAAAAGAAGTATATATATTATTTTTAATATAACTCCCACGAACTAAGAAATTTGCTTTTATAATATAAAACCAAATAAGTTGTCGAGTACTATCCTAGATAATTTCTATGTATCATTGTGTACATATGCATTTTTATATTTTCATTAATACATTATTGCATCAAAAGGACGTAGAATATACAAGATTGACCTAAAGGCATACATTATTTCGTTTTTTTTATTATTTAAAAAATGGAAAAATGTTTCGAATTGAGAAACCCAGTTTGATATACAAGTAATTGATTTGCTTATCAGCGATTATTTCAATCAATTGAATTTCTCAACTCTATTCATGTTTGACATATGATTAAATAAAAATAAACAAGACTTCACATCAATATGGTTATTACTGGGCTAATGACTTTGTAAAATGCACCTGAAGCCGAGCTCGGTTAGTTTACGAGCATGAATAACGAAATATGCACGAAATACATATGAAATATGTATTTATGCCAGCGTGTACAGCCACACAGCTGACACGTAAGCCCGGTCCGGGTCTTATCCGTAATCCCCATTGCACCGCATCCCCGCCAGAAAATCCTGGGGCCCAAACTCCGAAAACTTCGTGCTGGGCTGCCACAAATCTCATTTCGTATGCGAGGCCGCCATCGTTTTTCCAGCCGCGGGAAGGGGTGAACACTACAACAACAATGCGGAGGTGTTGATAGAATAACGCAGGGCGTGAATTTTTAGTCGAAATATTACGTATAACGCAGACACGTACGGAGCCCCCGGGTTATACATATTTAAGCCCCATAAAGGAGCGCCAAGGAGTGAAGCGAACACCACTCGCAATCAGTGGGGAAACTGCGATCCGGCGACCGGGATAAATGCACATATTAAATTTGAAACGTATTTGGAATTTTTGATGAGGCCAAAAAGGAGGTTGGCTCGGGTGGTGGGTTAGGGATTTCGACGCTCGTGCGTTAGGATTAGGTTTTGGGATGGCGGCATATGGTCCAGATGGCGGCTGTCGGGCAACAGGGGTTAAAAGCCACTTTCGATGCGCCATAGTTGTTGCCATTTTCCTCTCGGTTTGTCGCTGCCATTTCCGCTGGCGTTGCACATGGAACGTACGTTGAACCGGCCAGGCCGGGCTGGGCCAAGCCAAGTGTATCCGAGAGATACAGATAATGCCAGATACCAGATATACCCAATGCCGGCCCCATTTGCAGCCCCTTCCCATCTCGTTGGCCCATTCGTTGCGGTGGCTCAGCGAAGATTGAGGATGAGGCCCCTCTTTCCAGCCAGTCTTTCCATCGCCCCATCTTTCAATCTTTTCATTTGCCCAACCGTCTGTATCTGTATCTCAGGCAATGCGAATGGCAATGGAAATGGGAATGGGAATGGCCATCGTGTGGGCACTCAACCCACTTGACGGCGCGACTGGAACTCATCTCGAATGCGCGCCTCTTATCCGATCCATTATTTCGATGGATTTATAGGCATGAAGGTTGGGCAGCCACTCCATTCGAAGTACCCCGACCACATTCCCAATCCTATACCATCCCATCTTGTCCAGTGTTTTCGTTGAATTTTTTATGCTTCTTCGCCGGTCCTCGAATCTCGGACCTCCTCCTCATCGACTGTTGTTGTCGAGGTAGTTTTATATTTTGTTATCTTTTCTTTAAACTTTTCATGCCCTCGGTTTGATGGCATTTGAAGTTTTTGTAGTTATTAGTTGGCACATAGTTTTGCTGAGCTCAGCCGAATCTGAAATAAACAAATAATTACGGGCTGCTGGGAGGCGGTTGTACTGCTATTAACTACTTAAATCGATAAAAACCCCTTACAAATTTAAGACGGAATTTGTTTTTGAAGTCTAGACAATCACATTGTTATCGACTTTAAAGAAATCGTAAGATGAAGTAAGTATGCTTATTTAAAAATGTAATAAAACGTTTGAATGGAGAAAGGTTCAATAAATATATAAAAATTTTTGGTATCCCACACAGAAATAACAATATATGTTTGTTGTATGATATTAATAAAAAAGCTTAATTTTGTAATGAGGATTTCTTTCTGCGTAATAAGGATTTCTTTCTGCGTAACTAACTATTTACCTTTTTGTTTTATTACATCTGAAAATTGTTCAGTTTTTTAACTCTCTCAAAACTCACCAGAAACTGACTCTCAAAACTCACCAGAAACTGACTTCCCCTCGTGCAGTGTAATTTACAACTGAAACAGCCTCCGGAGCAAAAAAGAGCAAGCAGTGGGAGTATATTTTAGAAAGTTACATAAGCAAACAATCCTTTTGTGTACAATATCTATGGACCCGTTCTATCTCGCCAGTCACCCTCAATGTGTTGCTCTAATTTCATTGTTCACGGTCTCTTCGGCTTTGTTTGAGTTTTGAATATGCCGAGCATGGTACAATTTTGGGTTGGGAATGAGACTAAGGGCGAAAAGGGTTCTCCAGTTCTCGGTTCGTCCAACCGTCGCCACCATAAATCAGTTGGGCATCGACTTCGACATCGACAACGGAGGGCAATATGCGTAAATGCAATAAAATCATAAAACGAATTGTTCAGAGGGGAAACTGGGATGCTAAACGGAAAATTTGAATCTCAGCTCGCGGCGAGAGTTGTACCGTTTTTGGGCCGTCGCACGGACGGCTTTCTTTTTATGACCCGGTCGCGTTAACTGGACGCAAATAGAGCTCGACGGGGAGCAAAATCGGGGGCAGAGGACGGCTCTCCGGGCTTGACATTTCTGTTGTATAAATATACAAATACATATTTTGATTTGGTGCGCGTGCAGGCCATGCCCATGTCCATGCCCTAATTCTTTCAAGATACTCGCCTTCGAGATACTCTCGCATCCATTAGATACAGATACAGTTCGCAGGGTGGCCGTTCTACAATTTTCAGTTATTCGTTTCATTTTTTTTCGGACACTGACTCTGCGCATCCATAAAACGCCTTTACATTTTGTCCCTGCCTCGTTAGGCCGCGGATGTTTTGGCTTGCATCTGGCAGATGCATGCATGTATGCAAATGAATGTCGTGTCCACCAGTACGGCGGCAAATGCAAATGCGTCTGGTTATGCTCGACCATAGACTATAGACTATGCCATATAGCGTAGGCCATGGTCCAGAGTGCTTTCTGGACAACCCGCGGCGCATTCCGAAGTGCCCTATAAAAGTGTCACTTTTTATTTGGGCCCAGTCGCCCGTTTGCCTGATTAGTCAGAGTGCCATACAAACGACCATTGGGCTTTCCTTTGCATCTCCATAGTTTTTCAGCATAGTTGTCCATATTATGTTTTCTTTTTCTTCGTTTTTTTTTTTTTCGTTCAGAAGCCAGTCGGGAGGTGAACACACTGCCGGCAGGCAAATAAACCAGAAATGGTATAGCTCTGGCCAAAACGCCAAAGACATTAAATCGTTTCATTTGCATTCAGCGACCTGGTCCTGTTTATTTGTCCAAAAATGTTTCCATAAACAATGTTCGACTTTATTTACAAGAGTTGGACAAAGAAACAAGTTTGTTTACCGGTCCGATGGCTGCAATGAAAACGCAATAATGCAGTCAATAATTGGTATTGTAAATGCTATTTATTGATTGTTTGTGGAACTTGGCAGCTGAAAAATGCGCATTTTTCATTGATCTCTTTACGCCATTTTGTAAGATAAATTTTATTATGTAAAAATACATTTTAGTTGTGGTGATTACAACTGAAATTCTAAGTGGATTAATAAAATTTTTTTAAATGGTTTAATTAATTTAAAATGTCGGAGGAAATAGTCACATGGTGAATATAATAGTGCAGAGCCCAGAAAATATTCAATATCAATAAATAAAACTTGGATGTTTATCCACGGACGGCAGTCTTACTTGATTTGAGTGCATTTTGATTCGGCGAAAGGGGGAACATTTGTAGCTACAAATGTCCGGCTCCCCTTGGATCCCACAAATCCCACAGACCCTCCGTGCAAAAGGGCGATCGGTGTTTTGGGCAGCCCGCCACGTGCAATAAATCCAGAGACCATAATCAGGATTTATGGGGCTCGGTGTTTTTGCTGTTCTTGTTGCTGTTGTTGTTGTTGTTGTCGGCGGTGCTTCAAACATTTTTATGATGTCTCTGCAGTATTTATGAGCGGATGGCGGTGGAGCGGACGTCGGAGCGTAGCAGCCACTGATATTACGCGGCGGGCATAAAATCCGAATAATTTGCAACAGGTGATAATTGTTTTACAATACGTTCGTGTATGCGAGCGGGGGAGCGCGTAGAACAAGTGTATTTATGGGTTGGTTCATAAAACAAAACCTTGTTAGCACCTCGATAGCTCCGACCGCCAATGGAATGAATCGTCGAATAGGCCCTATTTAGAGTCGTATTCTCATATATACATATGCACTGGAATTTATTCACTGCGAATTGATTATTAAATAAACTTTGCGGCTATCGTGCAGATTGATTGATTGATGGCCCGACCGCACTCTGATTGATGATTGGCAGCACGGCAAATGGGAAATGCCAAAAGCCGCCGCTCAGCGTGCAATTAAAAAAAACTTTTATGATTTGTTGTGATTTTTGTAATTGCCATTTTTACGAGGGCTACCTGACGATGCGGATCCCATGCGAAATCGTAATCAGAATCGCTCATTTCTATGCAGTATTCAGTGCGGCTTTTATTGTTTTGCAATTAATTTGGCATTGTTAATAGTTTGTCTGGTTGTGTGCCAGAATGGCTGGCGAAGGTGTCATAACTCACGTAATAAACGCCTCGCAGTTTAGCCGGCTTTGTCACACTGGCTTCTAGCATAAAAGATACCATACTCTATACACATTTACCATCCCGCACTGTCTTTTGCGACTGGCCCATAATTCACTCGCCCAAAACACATGAATGGCCCTCGCAATCGTAAAAGCGAGGAAAGCCCGTTGTGTTTCAGAGTGTGCGGAGGAAAGAGTTTTACAATCGTTTAAAAACTCGTCAAAAAATTAGACCTTAAAATATTGTATTTGCGTTTTGGTGGTATAGACTGAGCTTCCTCCCCCTCCACACACCGTTGCGCTACTGCTTGTGTTTTTTACGAGCCAACAAAATATTTTTATATTAGCAATAATTTCACTAGGCGTGGGGCTCTGATTTGATTGTGCATTTTCGGCATTGTTTGGTATTTTACTCTTTGCTTTGACATTTCGCCGCTGATTCATCGGTGGCAATTAAAAAGCGTTTATTTTTATTAGGGTTTTGGTGTTTTTTTTTATCCATTTTGCACAGTGCATGTGCTGCACTATCTCCCTCACGCTCTCGCAAAGTGGGCAGTGCTCTTCTGCGGCGCCATGCCGCCGCCATTACTCTTGCCTCTCGCTCTCACTTGACGATCGCCGTATCGCCTACTCACTTGCACTCATTTCAGCCATAGCCATTATGGCCGGCTGAGGTGAGTTCCGTCGTGTGGTGACTTTGCCGCTCACTCGTGACGTCGACGCCGGCTGCGCTGCTTTGCCCGGTGTTTCGTTGCTTTTGTTTTTTCAGGCAGCTGCTGCACTTTTCTCGCCTGAAAAAATTTTAAGGGAAACTCTTTCAGCTAAATTGAAATATTAGGATAGAAATACATAATTAGACACGGTTACATAATGTCAACACATTACAATTATTCCCCAACATTGTACATTTTTATTGCGAAAATATACATTTAGTCATTTGATTTAAAAAACAATCAATACACGGACCTTACATGGCAAGATCAACGCCGTTAGGAGCTCATATTAATATTTTACAAAAAGTAATTGACTTTTCTGATATATTAAAAACAAATATGCCACCAAATGTATTATTCCCGTCGGAAAAAGAAATACAAAATAAAACACATACTATTTAGAGTGCTGTGATAAAAAGATTTGAATTTTATCTTCTTCGTGCTGCATTCCAATCCCGGATAGTTCAAAACTCATCTCTGCACTTAACCTTTAGGCACTGCGAACTTGACACGATCGCCGTGTGAGTCACACTGTTTGATGCAGCTTTAATGATCCGCGCTTTGTAACTAAATGCACAATCCTAGGCGTCTTAACCGCTCCACAATTAATTTTATTGGCACTTAAGATTGAGAGGAAGCAGCGCAGCGGGCGAGCGTAATTAAAATAATATGAATAATAAAAGGAATTGCTAGCCTGTGGTCAGGCATCAGAGCAGAAACGTTGGCCAAAAGGTCTATTTTCAGCTCCAATCTGAACCCACTTAACCTTAACTCAACCTTTGGCTCCGGCACTCACGCACACTCACAATAGCAATCCCAGTCGAGTGCGGAGTCCATGAAAATGTTACCAAAAAGTAAAAACTGAATTTCGAACTTGTTTTCCCTCTGGCCTTTTCCACTGCGGCACATTTCCCCGGGCCACAAATCTCGCGTAGCTTTCAAAATGTCAGCCCATCGTCGGTAAAGCGGTGGCTTTTGGTGTCGAGGTCGACTAGTTGCACTTAGAGAAAAGGAATAGGAAATTTGTCTTGAAAACATAGTCGAATCTTTGTTTTGCAAAATCACATTTAAGATTTTCCATAATATATATGGGACTTTTCTAGTATAAATTTTAAATATATATTTTTCATTCCCTTATCAGGGGATTTCTTTTGTTTTCTGTGTGATATGACGTGGAAGCCAGAATCTCCTTCACACCACTCTGCGAACCACTCCGCAAAAAGTTAATGGACCGTGCATGTTTTTCTCTCAGCCGTGGCGCTTAACATTATTTATGGTGGATGAAAAACTGCTATTTCTACTGCTCCTCCCAACTCGGTTCGCTTTCGACTTCCTTTCGACACTGCTGCCATTGGCTGTTGTTTCAGTTGCATATTCCGCATAGTTTCGCACTTTTCCCCCTCTTCGCACTGAATGGTTAATTACTTGGTTGCTTTGCCCAGCGGAGATTGAGCCATCATCGTATTTTCCCAATTGATATGTGTTTTTGGGTATTTCTGTGATTTGAAATTGTGGTGCCATGACTTTTCATTAATCTAGGGTCTAAAGAGCAGCATAGCACTGGGGTGTCTTATCGAACATGATAATGAAACATGTGAATGAATAGTGTTATTCAATAATTCAACGAAATGGGCTGGCTAAATGCCATATATTGTTCTATACATTAATGGACACAAAGGTGGTTGTTCCTATTTATTCGTAATTGTTTCATTTTAAGAAGAGTGAAAAACATACATTTAATATAAAAGCACACACCTGATATGTGAGTTCTTAGGAAGGTTAAGTACAGTATGTTTGAAAATTTAAATCTGAAATCACTCATCCAACTTCCATTTTCTGCGTAGAATGCTAAGTCAGGAGATTCTACATGAGAGTGGTTCAGTAAGTACTTTTTATTCCCCTCCCTCTTCTAACTTGTTTTTCCCCACCGAGTGTGACCAACTTAATTAAACCAGCACAGAAAGTGGACTAAGGCGAGTTGAAGGGGTACAGGGGTCATAATCACAGCCGTTGGCCATCTCGTTTTTTTTTGCTTTAATAAAAATAATTACTCGCATTTTTTGTGTGCTGCTTCTGTAGTCTTCTTTTTTGCTGTTGCTGCTTTGTTTTCTGGCTCAGAGCCGCAATTTTGAAGCGTTTTATGGCCGAGTTTTTGTTTCGTGTGTGCGACGGCCATTTTTTGAGGCGAACGCTTTCCAGATTGCAATCTAAATGGCGTTTTTTTTTCTGTATTTTTTCCCCCTCTTGCCTTAATAATTTTTTTTTCGTTTTGCTTTGCGGTAGAGGCAGCAGCAGCGGCAGCGGCAGCTTTCAATTTATGAAACACGCTTATTACTTCTCCTCGAAAAAGCAAAGAGCCGTCGCTCGTTACGCGCTTCTCTCGTCGGTTTGCGCCAGGGCCAAAGGCAGGTAATATGGCAATCAGCCTCCAAGGCCGTCGATCGAGTGGTGGGCAGAGGTAGGGGGGGAAGGCGGTCCACCGGTCCGGCGATCAGTGTCCGTACATCTGCTCACGGCCAGCAGATACTGATACAAATATATGTAGATATGTGCAGCCTCTGGCTCAGACTATGCCACTTGCCAGTTGGCTGGCCAATTACACACATCACTATTGGCCAAGACTTTTCTACAATTTTGTTTTGTCGATCCCCTATCCCCCTCTTACTATGTCTTTTCCGCAGATTGCCACTGTTAATTGCACAGGTTGCTGCCGCTGCGGCTGGCGGGTATTTTTTAATTGTATTTTCCAGGTTTTTAATTAAAGCTCAACTTGATTTTCAGTTTAGTTGCAATTTCAAAGCTGGCTTTTTGTTTTCGCACTTGACGCGAAACAGGTTTGCATTTGATTGGCAGGCCAAGAGCCGGACAAACGGGTTTTGGGAGCACGAATCAGGATGCCGAAGACGTTTTTACGTTTTTTACGATACCCCTACCCCTACTCATACTCATACCCCCAGCAAATTACAGTCACACAGCGCAGTTGGCTAGTAGTTGACTTTCTTTCAGCCAGTACTAACGTACTAACTAGCCTTCGGATTAAGTTAATGCAGACAGCTTCCCATCGCAACTTCCCATTTGGTAGGCACATCTATTTGCTATTCAAACGAGCCTCGGGTTTCATGAATCGGCCAGAACGTTGGCCATTAATGCCCGGCCCCTATGCAAATGAGTTTTGGCCAACTGAATGGGCCATCAAGCAGCAGCGTAGTGTTCCCTTCTCCTCCCGCTCCGATTCACTGAGAAAAAGTTTCGAAATAGGAAACTAAAGAGATCTCATGAGTGGTAGTCAGTTGCTATGAAGAGTAGTGAAAGGGGGATTAATTGAAATATTACTGAATAAATCAAATTCATTTAGTTTAAGAGCACGCGAAATCACTTATAAAGTCAAATCAAGAGAGAGTATATGGAAGAATACATAGATGAACTTTGAAAGTCAGGACAAGTGAATATCGATATGTTTGGAGAATTAATTATATATTTGTTTAATGCTGTCGGTTACTAATGCTACATGTTTTGGCCCAAATTTAAAATATAAATATTTGGGTAAGGAAATCTTAAATAAGTCTATGGATATGTAAGCAACGAACTGATATCTCGTGATTTATTTCGACGTTCTGTTTCCTGGGGTTTATTTCGGTGTGCCTCTTCCTTGCGACTTTTCACGCAACGCTTGCCACCGCCGCTGTGGCAGCCAACCGAAAAGTCCGCCGAGATGTGCAAAGTTTGCCTTCGAGCGGCCTTAATGGGCACTGCACGAATACGAATACTTGGCTCTATATAGTGTACGCTTCAGGCCATAAGCTCTGTGGTATGTGGTCTGTGCTATGTGCGAGCAATTGCGGGCTTGTCATACTGCGACGAGTGTCTCTTGCGTGTGTGTGTGTGTGTGAGTGAGTGGCTTTGGAAATGGCCGCGGTCACACGGATGCACACACTCGCAGACAGCATGTTATAATTAAAATTAAGGGAAGCGGCGCGAATGTAAAAAAAGGCAAAAACAGAAAAATATACTTCTTGAACTTTGGCGGTACGATCGTTGAGTCCCCCGTCCCCCCTCCCTTCCACAGAAAAAATGAGAAAAAAAAAATAAACGAAAAACCCCCCTCCGCGATCGCGGCTCCCATTTGAATGTTCACTTGTTCGCGTCTTTGTGTCTCTTTCTGTCTGCCAGTGGGGCCATAAAACCCAAAATAATACTAAGTAAAAAAAAAATGTTTTGTGTGAAACAGACCCCCCCCCTTGGGACAGCCCCTCCTCCCATGTGTGGCGCTCGGGTTCGGCGGTTTGGAGATCGGAACTGCGAGATCGGCTCTCTTCGCGTTCGCGTTCGCATTCGCTGCGGCTTTGTCTAAACAACAAAATATTGAATTTAATTTTTTAGTGTTAGTTGCTCTCTAACAATTTCGGAGTCGTTATCGCATGCGCATGTCGCGTTCGCGCCTCCGTCGAATAATTGTCTGTATTCCGCCCGCCTTTGAGTTTTCCATCGACGTCCTACGCCTGGAATAATCGCCACTCCTGCTTTCGATTCCGTTCCCGATCCAGTTTTTAAAAACCGATCCCCAATTCGAGGGGCGAGTGCGCGAGTGTGTGCGGGGGGCATTCGAAAATAATGCCGATTAATTAAACATATTGACCAGTGGCCGTAAATAATGGAATTTTAAATTCTCCCGTATTGAAAAGTTCATTACTTTGTGAGTCCGAGCACACAAAAATATTTATAACTGCATTTGAAAAATAATTCCGGGCCGATATTTAATGACGGCTACCCAACGGATTTTTATGAGTTCGACGATTTCGTTTCAAATTATTAAGTGATTGGGTGAAATATTCCTTTGGTCTTATCACACAGTTCATAGAATTATTAAAGGCGGTGAGTTCTGCATCTCAATTCGAATGAGTGCTGGCTGACATAATCGTTATTTTAATATTTATTATATAATAAAGTATTTGACGACGTTGCGCAATATAATTTCACTATATTAGGCACGGTATCTTGACAAAGGAAAACTTGCATGGTTAATAACTTAATAGATCCTAATTATTTTTGCGATTTCCCCGACAATTTATGGACCAATAAAATAGTTTTAGTTATATTATAGATGATGGATAGTTTCCATTTCCAACGGAATTGAAACGTATATTATATAAGTTTATTTTTCATCAGAAATGATACAAACCCTTTTTCTAAAACGTAAACCGTATTGAAATTCTTTACTTCTTTCTAATAATGTTATAATTGGACATAGAAAAAACTTTGCGCAATGAAATTATTTTCTTAATATATGTTCGATACCCTTTATAAATTTATTTTCCCATGTAGCATAAAGTAATTTTTCTCTATTTCTGTTGCAGATTTTGACCAAAAGCACTACCCAAATAACTGTATCAATAAAAAGCTGGTAAGTGGAAATTAAATAAAGTAAAATATCCCCATAATTAAGGGCGTTTTCCGCCCGAATCGATGCCATGCAAAAGGCCCGATTCCAGAGTCCAACCGAAATACCTTTTGATTTTTATGTCCGAGACAATTCGATTGTGCCCAGCGTCAGGGGAGCATTATTGTAACATAAAGTGGTCTGCCCCCTGATCCTGCCCCTGCACCACCCCTCCCTGCACGACCATCCGCATTCGCGACAAGCGGAGGGCGTTAAAGTGTCCAGGCTGGCGAGGCGGGCGGTATTAAAAATGGCAATAAATAAAGTAAAGTACGGCGAGTACATGATTTCCCTGTTAAGATCCCACACACAGGACCCTGGAGCGCAGTGGGCGTGTCCGGGGGCGGTGGGTGTTGGGCGCTGGGCGGCCAGGACAGTGTCCGAGCGGGCCAATTGTGGTAAATCGGAAGTTAAAGACGGCAATAAAACGACGCAATAAAAATCTATGAATGACACATTAAATCAATTGCCAAAAATCACAAAAGCGTGGAAAAAGTCGCTTATGAGTGGATTTGACCACTTGGGTGTCGTCCCCATTCGGGGATAATGAATTCATTCGAAAATTGAAGTGACTTCATTTTATGACCGTGAGAAATCGAACAAGTGGACTAATTACCCACGATCGTCTAACTACCTCTGTTTTCGGGTGCACCTGAAGAGGCTGCAGCTCCAGACTGACGCCATCTGCACTCCGATATAGAGTCAGGTGCATCCTCGATTAAGCAATGCAAGTCCTGACATTTACAACTTCATTCCCATTGTTTGGCAGACTTTCCCAACGCAAAACCCTATCCCAAAAAATGAAAAAAAAAACCGGGCGTATGTGGCTTATCCAAAAGAAGTACCATTTTTAACGACTTTCCCCAGAACAAAGGGGAAATCGTGCACGACAACAAGAAAATAGCAGCCAAGTTCCACTTATGAAGTAATAAAACGAGAAGTAAGGAAAACACGCTGCCAGGGTTTATCGGTGGCAGAAATCGGACTTCAAGTCGGACTCCTGCCTATATAGCCGCCATATTAACGATCGGGGCTTGGATATCGAAGGTCGGACGGCCGAGCAGCAGAGCAGCAGGTCGCTCAGGAAGCAGGTGGGCAGGTGAGCTGCCCGCCTGCTTTCTGCTTTCCCCGACTAACAGTTTTTGGGTTTCGGTGAGTGCAAAGGCCGCCGGTGGCCATTTTTCGATGACTTCATTCGGCAGCTTCAATTGCCGGCGTTTCACCTTTCTCCCTCGCCGACTGGGCGAAACATGTGCATCCGTCAGATACTCGGATACGAGATACCCGTACTGTACGCTGCCAGTGCCTGTATAAAACCCATAAAATATGTGCACGTCAACGCGTTTCGTGCTGTCTTTTGTGCAGCCATTATTAAATTTCTGAATGTGGCTTTCTACTCGCATGTCTTTTCCTCCTCTCATTGTCTGTCCGTTGGACAGGGGAACATGGGACGCATGGACGGAGGGATGGACTGGCGGAGTGGTGGACTGGACGACCAGCGGACCAACGGACCGGTTCGACTTGTTATCTCTTTTCTCCTCCGTTGGCTAATCGAGCTGCGCTCTGATGGGGAATTAGGTATTTTTTCCCTTCCGCGGACAGTGGATATGATCACAAAAATGAATTGATATAAACTAATATCAATATGTGGATATTCAAAAAGGGAAGTCCTTGTGACTAAAATCTTTTTATGATTGGAAAAAGTTGTTTTCCTACTCGAATTTCAGAGAACTAAAGTTTGTTTATTGCTTGCCATATTTCTGTGAGCTAATCCCACTGTGCATCATTTATTTTACTTCTTCCCCCGGCACCCAAATGAAAATTAGCTTGAGGTCCTCGCCATGTTAGTCAGCAGGCATTCCACGGAAACGAGGGAAAAAGAAACATTTTTCGGGAGCGTCGGGCATTTTTAACATTTTCAGGCTTATCACGTAGTCTTTGGATCGTTTTCAGAGTTCTTTGGGTGCAGGCAACCTGCAGCTGAGCAGAGACAACAATAAAAAGTTAAATTTATAATTCAATTAATAACGTCTGCATGGATGGCAGCGTATCTGAATAAAAGGTAATGGCAGTTGTCATTTGCTGTGTAGGAATGCGATAATAGGTATCCATGCGGCCCCCAATATCTGCGTTTTTCACTCCTCAGGATTGTTTGCTTGCGGTCTATCTGCAGGATACAAAACCTATATATATATGGGGAGTACAAAGGCACAAAATAAATTGAGAACTCATTGAGTGCAGGCAACGACCCAAGAGGGATCGATATTTCAGCCCAGCCACCCATGGCCACCCCCTCAACATTCGTCCTTGTTTGTGTGGGTGTATGCGGAGTTTGTGTGTGTGTGTTCAGCAAGCGACAACGTCAGCAAAAGTGTTTTCAAACTCGGCTACCCTTGGTCCTTGGGGGTGGTTCGTTTCGTGTTTTTCCCGAGACGCCCTCAAGCGTTGGCGCCCACTTTTCCACCCCAGCCCCACGATTGCCATCTCGCTCGCTCTTCTTTGCCACTTTCTCCCTCTGTCTTTTGGTCCTTTTTTCCTTTATCCTTGAATGCTTTTGACTTTACTTATCGCGACCGCCTGTCGTTTTGTGGGGGTTGTTTGGGCCGAAAAACTCTGGCAGCCAGCGGAAGTGGGTGGTTGTGTGGGTGGTGCGCTGGGTGGAGGCCGTTGATGTAGCGAAACTGAAATTAACCTTTAGGGAGCCGGAGACGAGCACGCTATTTGAATAAATATTTTGCTGACTTTGGCTGCCAGGCATGTCGGAAGGCTGGGCGGAAGGGGCAGCGAAGGGGTGGCTCCTGCTGAATCTCTCCATTTATATATATTGTATGTGTGCGTGTGTCTATATCTCTTTGTGCTGCTTAGCTATGTAACTATTCTATGTGGAAATTATGCTTATGTAAATGAGGCAGTTGCTGTGAATTTTCTTACAGCAAAGGAGAGCTGGAAAAACAGAATTGATGATTTCACTTTATTTTTTCCTTTTTTTTTTGGGCAATGACGGGGTTTTATGTCTGAGCTTTTGGCTAAGCTTAAATAAGGCTGCTGCGCTTCAATTTCGTTAAGTTGAAAGTAGAAAAACCTCTCGCATCGATTTGCATACATGCAATAATGCCACGCACAAATCTCCGGCCGATTTGATTCGGGCTATTTCTCGTTCTGTGACAATTAATTCGCCATAAAATTCCCGGCTCTTTTATCACACTCCCAGATGGCAGAGTACAAATATGTGGGGATGTGCTGAGACGCCATCAAATAGCCTAACGACATCATAACTCGTGTCTCGTCGTGTTTGCTGGAATTTTAACTGGTGGCCAATTTAATGCCCATAAATATGGTATTAACACCTTATTGGAGCGAAGCGGGGCAATTAACACTTTGGCCCACTGGCCATAAAGCCTGTCAAACAAACAAGAGATGCGTCTGTCCCATTGACCAGCTGCATCAATGGGTTAAGGATCAATTGGGTTTTTTTTTGGGGAGTTCATCCACCAAGCATCCAAGGATGCACGAGAACCTTTGCGCAATAAGTGCCATTAAAAAAGACATCACTCGCATATGTGGTTCAAGTTCAGAGGAGCTGGCCACTTTATGGCCGTCGATTTTGGCCAACTGAGTGGCTACTGAGTAGAATTTGAATTGAACGGAAGCGGCAAGGCAGCAATTCGACTGCAAATGTGTCTATTTTTATGACCACCACTGTCGCAGGCCCCACAGCCCTTTGTAATTAAATTTATGAGTTGCCCCAAGGTCGTCGCCTGTCGCTAGAGGAGTGGATTTGTCTGCCAAAGAAGGTGAAAGTAATGCCCGATTTTAAGGAGCTATCCAGCGCCGTTTATGTGACTGCAAAAGCCAAAAAAAAAAAAAAAAAAAACTGAAACAGTGAGCAGACAGAAGTCAAACGCCTGACACGGGTATTTCAACTTTCCGTCGACTTAATTCCGAACATAAAACCACTCGGAGCCACTTGCATGCTCCACTACGATCCACTCAGACTGAAAACCACCGCTGACTATGGTTACCCACCATAAAGTGGCCGAAAGTGTTGTTTTAATTTTAGGGGTGTTTACTTTTATTTTTATTGCAATATATAATGCAATCTACATACAATTTCACTTGCCAAAGAGTTGTGGCCCGCGCGCTCTGTCGCTGTCTCGTTCTCTTTCGCTCCGTATATGTCTGTCGTAAAACGCTTTGCTGGCAATAAAAGGCAGTTAACTAGTTAGATTTAATGTACTAAAATATGGCTCAACTACAGACACGGCACTTTCTCAGGTGCTTAAACTTAAATGAATGCCAGATACGATAAACGGCCATTTAGGGGTATCATGGCTAATTGTGGCTTCCACATTTTGTCATTTAACTGGGGGGTCTCAATTAGTGCTCCTGTAATTGATACCCAAATGAAAAAGGTTAGCCCTCTTTAACCCTTTTAAAAAAGTGCTCAAGGGTGGTGGCCAGGTTGATCAACCTTTTTGTGAGAATTTTAAAGAAGCTTTTAAGCAAAAACACGCGCCAGACAACAAAGATCTAAGTTAAAATCTTGAAAGCTATTTCTATTATTATATACTCAGCCCGATGACATATTTATGGCACATCTTAGATGTTCTACAAACAGTTGGGCATTAAACTGTACAATGTGCCAGTACCGTCAATTACTTCTGCGCCAGACAAAGAGCAATGACATTTTGTGTACATAATTAAACAAAGCAATTCTCGATCATAAATTGCATCAACAATGGATGCGTCCCAAAGGGATATTGCCAAAAACAAAAAAAAATACAAAAATGGAAACGATGGGTAAACAAATTCCAAAGGGGCAAGGGGCGGTGGCCATGTTGGGAATGAGAGCAGCCGACACACATCTTAGGGATTCAGATACAGATTCAGAAAAAGATACAGATACAGATACAGATACAGATACATGGCTGCCCCTGACGACTTTCCACAAAATGTCTCGCTTGGAAGCTGTCAGCACGATATTTCATTTTTCAGCCCCTCCATGCTCCGTCCGCTCTTTGTTCTAATTATGGCCCGGAATGGGATGAGTTCGCTGTGTGTGTATCTCGTATCTTGTATCTCTTGTATCTGTTGTATTTCTCGCTGGGATGATTCTGTCGGCTGTTCTGTTGCCCAATTTCTGGCTGGTTCTTCTTGCTGTTTCTGTTTTCGTAAGAATCCCCCAGAACACGTTTCCACGATCAAACGCAAACAGGAATGAGAAAAACTTGTTTGGAAAAGTCACAAATGCCGCTAAGTCACCTTATCGCCACCGCCAGAGCCTCGATCCAATCCGAGCTTAGTTTTTCAGTTTACTTAGAATCGGAATCGGGCCGTGTATATCTGTGATTCGTCTCCGGTTGCTGGCTGACTGGCTGGCTGGCTTACAGGGAAAACGGTGCGGGTCCAGCGAAAAAAGGGTTCCGAGAATAAAGATATTCGGGGCCATTAAAGGTGCCGAGAGCTGGCCGAGACGTATCATAATTAGCTGGGAGAAAGATCATTAACGATCGTGGTGCGGGACCCCTGTGTCTAATTGGATAACATGAATTTAATTTTATTTCATTTCATTTAATTCGGACGCGCAGCATCTCCGGCCGGAGAACCCGAGAATTTGAGAACCCAAAAAATACAGCGCACAAACAACCGAAATTTTTTTTATGGCAACTGGCCAATGAACTTCCCTCTAACCATATTGTCTCGATTCTTTCTTCGGAAATATTGCATGTGAATTTGTCCAAGAAGATTATATATATTTTGTGGTAGGTTTATTGTTGTCCGAATTTAAATTTTAGCCCGACTCTGGGACCGGTCACACACATAATGAAGCCATAAGCCGCCATTTCGGCCATAAACCCATTTGAATATTAATTTTGTTAATTAACTTATTCAAATTGGTGAATCGTTAAAAATGGAAGAAATTCTTTTTATAGCTATAGCTCTATTTCTTCCAAAAAAGAAGGAAAGGAGAGGCGACGCCAATGAAAGGCTTTATTGTTGGTGACAATAATACAAATTATTCATTATAAGTGTGACACCCACCGAACCGATCTTCCCACGATAATGTGGGTTGGGAATTGGAGCAGGAAGACGTCATTGTGCTTTTTAATATTTTAATAACCAATCTTCATTTTGTATTGTCATGAAGAAAGGAAATATTGTTCTATTAAGAACTATTTGTGTTCATATCTTGTAAATAAAATCGAATGCAACTCAGGGCTAAATATACTTAATGCTCTCAAAGTCTATTTCTAATTGCAATAGCTTATGAACATGGCACTGATCAACGTATTTGCCTCTATTAGAAGGAAATATGAATGAAAACTATAGACACTGAAGCCCCTTCAGTCCGAACAAATCGTTTGTGTTTCCCATTTCCCTTTTTCCTCGTCCAGGAACTGCAGTCAAATGATTTTACGAGAGAGCTGAGTACGATCAAAGCGAAAGCGAAACTCTTGAGGGACACATGGAGCCAGTTCCTCCGCAGTTCCTCCGGATTGGTATGGAGTGGGGTGCAGTCGAGTGGAGTGCATTTGGGCATGAAAGTACAGACAGTCGAAGGGCAGGAGTTGACTTTGACCCTGACACCGCCTTTGGGAGATCCGAGTGTGTATCTGTGTGTGTTGCACAATGCAAATGCGAAACGAGAAACAAATTTTACGACGTGTTTGACGGCTGTCTGTCGCTGCTGTCTGCGTGTCTTCTTGTCTTACTGACTCCGACTCCGAATCTGACTTTGACTCTCGTTTCCATTCCCATTTCCTTTCCCTTTTCTCATCCGGAGCCGGCGCTCACTTCCGCATCGGCTTGAGGCCCTGTCCCTGCGGGAAATCGCGGCGTCCTTCATCCTTCATCCTGCGTCCTATTACCACTGCCCTCGTCCCTGGTTGGCTGCCAGTTTAGCCTCGCATTATTACCTGCGCGGTGTCAAATGCAAACAAGACGTTTGCGCCGGCCATAAAGACGGCATCTTTAGGCTCTTCTTACTTTTTTCCTTACAGGCCGGAGAAAATAGCCAGCGATGATGAGTGGCGCCTGGTTACAGGCGGTCCTTATTGATGGCCCTTGCTGTGGTTTACTTACCAAGTTTCTGCATCTTTTTTTTTTTGCAGAACGCGTCACTGGAAGTGAGCAAACCGGTGGAGTAGATCCATCCCCATTCAGCAGCGGTGCAGACCCACCAAGCACCACCCCAGCAACAAATCTCAGCGGTGGCGTCCGGCCAAAACCACCTCGTTGCGCCGACAGCGGCGAGCATTTCTCCCTCCAGCGTCAGTTCCCATCCCACAGGTAAGCTAAAATTATAATTAGTCCGGTTTAAGCCAGATATGTATTTAAATATGTAATATTAAGGCGTTAAAATGCTACTAATAATTATAAAATGCTATTGTGCAGAGAGTTTATCCCTTTAAAATAATTCTGCGTGTTAGCAGAGTGGTTCAATAGGAAAAATGTCAATCATACTTTATTTCTATTTATAAATAAAAAAGTTGAATAATAATTTCAATCGAAGAAGTTATTTTTGGAAATAGATTGCGGCAGTTAATTACAAGTTTTGTATTATTATAAGTAGAATTCTTGAAGTTTTTTTGGGGTTTACTTGATCAACTTTGTTATGTAAGCAGTTGGACTCTTCAACTAAATGCGTGATGTGAAAAATTAAAAATGAATGTTCTGATTTCACATAAGAAATAATATTATTCGTCTCCAGTCGCGATGACTTCTGACATTTTCTTAAGCCCCTGCTCAAATGTATTATTGTAATTGCTAAGTATGGATTTTTATGCGATTGTACATACATTTTGTTGTCAAACGGGTTGAGAGTTGTTCTCATCGCATCCTTTTTACGATTTGTTAACATTTCCTTGGCCTCGACTGCGTGCCTTTTGCTTTTCTTCCAATGGCAATTGCCATAAAATTCCCATAATTGTCCATTGCAGCGTAAAATTTGGCAACTGCCTTTGGAAGTGAGACAAGGAGGGGAATCTGTAGAAGAGCCAAAAGGGAGAAAGGATGTTGAGATAGGGGTGAAAAGAGACCCGGGGTTTCCTAACAATTGGGCTGTCATAATTTGCTGACTGAACTGGCGCACGCATGTATTTGTTTAACTAATTAGCATTAATTAGTCACTGCGCTTGACGACTCGTATAATTGGTCGCGATCCATGGTCTTTATGCAGTGAGTTTTTCTGTATGTTGCTGCTGTTGTGGTAATCGATAAAAAGCGCCAACAACAAGCCAACTAACTACACACAATGTGGTGCCATCTACCACGCCTCCCCGCCCCCATTCCATCGAAATCTCGGACATAGATGGCGCTGTGGTGCGCGCGTGTTAAGTATTCAAATCAGCCCCCAGAATCGGGCAGTAAGAGCGGGCGGTGAGTCTGAGAGCGTTTTTTGTTCGTTGAAGAGCGGATGCCTTCACACGTACACTGTGCGTGTGTGTTTCGCCCTCGATGACCCCCTGTGACTTGGAGCACCTGCTGAGCTCAGCGAATTCCAGAGCCAGTCCCAGTCGAAGTGCGATACCATCTTTACCTCATTGAAGGCGCTAGTTGAAACAGTGCTATTTCCCCCAGCAACATCCAAAACTCTCTTCGGCTCCCCCCACTTACACACGCACACTCGCTGACAGTCTGGGATCCACACAGACGCTGTATACAGTGTACGTGTGCATAACGCGCCACAAGAGAGCCGCACCAACTGCCATCAACATAACATCAACCACCACCACCATCAATCTGAGTGCTTGTGCAACATGCGCATGTCCGCGCTCTCTTCCAAGTCACACGGACGGGGAGGCACACACACACACACACACACACACACACACACACACACTGGAGCGGGCTGGCGCCGCTGCGCTTAGAGTTTGTGTTCGTGTGCTGGTTCTGGTTCTGGTCTTGGTCTTGTGTTGTCGGTGTGCCGTGCCAGCGATGTGGATATGTTGTCGCCGTGCGCGTTGCTGCCGTCAGTGTAGATTTGTGCTTCGCTCTGTTCGGTTGGAAGGCGCGCGGGCGTCCAGCAGCAACAACAGCAACTACAACAACAGCCGAGGCAAGCGGCCCTGCAACTTCGTCGAGGACTGGGACTTGAACGATTTCGTACTCGCCGTCCATTCACATTCACATTCGACTGGGAGTGTTTCGTTCGAACGGTTCGAAAAATACAAGTTGAACATTTTCGAAAAATTTAACTGAAAGAAGAAACGTTTTTGGAGTCGTATAAAAAATTAAATCAAAAAACAAAAAACACAATCAAAACATCGTGTCGCCGGCGTTGTGAGGAGAAATAATAACATTTTTGTTAACTGTTGCAAACATTGCCTTTAATTGTTTGTTTTGGTCGTAAAATCAAATTTTATGACCAGCAACATAAAAAGCGAACGCCAGCAGCAGCAACAACAACGACTGCAGGCCCCACAAATAATAAACTATTTATGATAATTATAAAAGAGAGAAGAAAATCAAAAACAAACGCCAACCGAAAAAAAAAGAAAAGTGAAAAGAAAACATTAACTGACAAAGGAAAAATTGGAAAAGTTTTGGAAAATTGGATTGACCGAATGAAAACTGAAAAAAGCCAATTTGAAAATACTGCGTGAGTTGCTGACGACCGCAAGCACCCTGTGAAATTCAAGCTGATTCGATCCCCTGTGCAACAACAAAGTTACTCTCTTCGCCCGCTCTTTAGGCAGTGTGCGTGTGTGAGTAAGTCGGCGTGTGCGTGTGACCGCTGACGGACGTTTGTGTGCGTGTGCGGTACGCAAATAAAAGGGGCAAAACTCGAGTAAAGGTGCTCTGAATATTAAAAATAAAAATTATTAAGTCGCGAAAAAAATATAAAGAGACTTAAACAATTAGAAAGGCGTCACTCAGAGGAGTGAGAAAAAAAAGACAGAGAAAGGTCGGTGGGTCGAGGCGATCGACCCCACTGCACCGCCTTTATCCTCGCCGCCGCAGTTCGAGTGCAACGCGTCCAAGATAACCGTAAATATTCCACCCCTCCCCCAAACCCCAACCATCCCGCTGGCGTGCGCTCTCTACGACCCCCACGATGTCTCGGCAGTCGGGTCGCACGCCGCTGCCGGGGCGTGGTGGGGGCATCACACACACACCCACACCCACGTACCCACCGCCCCGCACCCGCATCCGCATCCCCAGGCGCATCCCTCCCTGCCCGTCATGCAGCAGCACCATCTGCAGCAGCAGCAACAGCAGCAGCAGCAGCAGGAGCAGCAGCATCTGCAGGAGCAGCAGCAGCATCTGCAGCAACTGCATCACCATGCGCACCACCACCTGCCTCAGCCTCTCCACACCACCAGCCATCACCACAGCGCGCATCCCCACCTGCAGCAGCAGCAACAGCAGCAGCAACATGCAGTCGTCGCCTCCTCACCCTCCTCGGTGCTCCAGCAGCAGCAACAGCAGTCAACTCCCACCACACATTCCACGCCCACGCATGCGGTTATGTACGAGGATCCTCCGCCTGTGCCACTTGTCGCCGTACAGCAGCAACACCTCCCCGCTCCGCAGCAGCAGCAGCAACTTCAACAGCAGCAGCAACAGCAGCAACAACAGCTGGCGACAACACCGGTGGCCGGCGCCCTCAGTCCTGCCCAAACACCCACTGGACCCTCCGCCCAACAACAGCAACATCTCACATCGCCCCACCACCAGCAACTGCCGCAGCAACAAACCCCGAACAGTGTCGCCAGCGGCGCCTCCTCGAATCTCCAGCAGCAGCAGCAACAGCAGAATGCTGCAGTTGCTCCTGGCCAGACGCAGATCGTTGCGCCGACCACGGCGAGTGTTTCTCCCTCCAGTGTTAGTTCTCAGAAGGAAGGTGAGGTCCCAGAAATATAACTTTCCTTGGGGTTGAAAACCAGCGGATTTCTTATTGGAACTCCATTGGTTATGGGCTTTCAAAGATCGTTGGGAAATATATTTTTTGAAATTTTCTACATCTGAACTGGAAAACTCTCGAAATAAATTGGGGACGTTAAATTGGGAACGGGGTCGTTCCACTTGTTTTTTTTTCCCCCCAGTTGCAATAACGTTTCAGTTGTGCTGATTGCAGCACGTTTTTCAAGGCTGATAAGGCTTTTCTTTAACTCTCCCAGGAATCGTCACGCATTTAATTTATTTACTCAAAATATTTGCGTCTGTTTTATCATTATAGACTATATAATTGCAGGGTGGTAACAACTTTAATTTTGTAAGGAAATTAAAAATTTTTAAAAATATTGTTTGTGAGTGTACTGAAGTTCTTCAAAACTGCATTGGTTTTTTTTTAAAGAGTTTACACAAAAAAAAAAATTAAACGATGATTTGAAACGTAATCGTTATGGTAACCATTTTATTACCTTAAGTGTTGACACGTGTTAAATATACAGATTTATATATAGACGAGGTGTGAATGCACCCACATCCATGACATCGACAAACAATCTAAGGGTTATAGGCACAAATGCCACGCCAAGTGATAAAATGCCAAATGATCAAGGAGGTCGATTTGATCATAGACAGTCGTTAAAATTAGACTTACCAGCCCTAGTGCCAATATTAACAGCAGCAAATCTGCGCTTATCGTTTACTTTCAGACATCAATATGTCCATACAATTAGCGCCACTGCATATACCCGCCATCCGGGCCGGTCCGGGATTCGAGACGGACACCTCGGCGGCGGTCAAGCGGCACACGGCACACTGGGCCTACAACGACGAGGGATTCAATCAGCATTACGGCTCCGGGTACTACGACCGCAAGCACATGTTCGCCTATCCTTACCCAGAAACGCAGTTTCCGGTTGGTGTAAGTATGGCCACAGCGCCACCCACGCCTCCACATCAGTTGTAAGCAACTTCGTTCCAACCCGACCTCATTTCTCCCCCGCAGCAGTACTGGGGCCCCAACTACCGCCCCGATCAGACCACCTCTGCCGCAGCGGCGGCGGCCTACATGAACGAAGCGGAGCGCCACGTGAGCGCCGCCGCCCGACAGTCCGTCGAGGGCACATCGACGTCCAGCTATGAGCCGCCCACCTACTCCTCGCCAGGCGGCCTGCGCGGCTATCCCAGCGAGAACTACTCCAGCTCAGGTGAGTCCAGACCGGCCAGAGTCGGCACACTTAAGGGTAACGAGGTTAGGCACACTGGAAATAATTTTGAGCATCTTGCAACTCTAGTTTGGGAGGAGAAATTTTAAAGATTAAAAATTAAAAATTTACTGTTTACAATTCTTAAAATTTTTAATAAAATATTTGGTTATTCATATGAAATTAAATTAAAGTGAAAAATTATACGAATTCAAAATTCTGTTTAAAAAGAGGCGTTCAAATTCCACCTAAATGTTTTTAATTGTAAAATATATATTTATAGACCGTCAAATTTTCCAATGAATCGATAATTATTTGGAAGTGTTTTTTATATGGTGCTATTATTTTTTTTCCTAAAAGCCAAGCCAATTATTTAAACAGCCCTAAAATATTAAGCATCCTACAATATAAAGTTCAAGATTATTTGATTTTCCTATGTGCACTAGACTTTTCGTCGTCGTATCGGTTGAAATAGCAAATTGCGAAACCGTCAAGTTTGTCGTTCAATTAGCGTAGTGCAAAACGGCCCATAAATCGATACTCGCTATTTGGCTAGCGTTACGCCTTTATGTGGGTGCGAAAGTCATTGGGGTTTGCATTCTATGGGGTTGCCTGTTTATGTTCGTGTCTTATCACCAGGTGTTTTTCAACTGCCAGAATTGTATCTGTCGACTAGTCATATTTTCCCAGTAGTATCCATGGTATCCATAGTAAAGACTCGTTATTATGGCGGAATATGTCAGTTAAGTGACCTCGCCAGCCAATTTTACAATTGGAATTCAGGTCTCTTAGGCTCGATAATTAATTTCCAATCTGACCTAACTGTCCTAACTGTTCAATGCTACCAAGACTAATCGAAGAAATCAGATTAGATTCGAAAAGCTCTTCACTCGTGCTGAACTAGCGTTTAAATTAAAATAAATCCAACTTGTCACTTTATTTCAACATTAATTTAATTGCTTCATTTGGTCGGCCAATGAGCGGGAACGAATGTATTCATTTAGTGTTATCCACTCGAGTGTGAATATGGGCCTCATGCCAATTCGGAGCTCCGCTCCCCGTACCGCACCAATTAAGAGGCCATAAATGAGGAATTGAATAATTTCGTATTACGCTTATTGCTAAACAATTTCCGTAATTGCTCTATAAACTTAACGATCTGATATTGCACCGAACACCGAGCAACAAAACCATCGGACCACCCGCACTTGCGGTTTAATGAAGTTAACCATGTAGTTTAACCCCATTACTTGATGATGTTTTCAGGAGCCTCTGGTGGATTATCCGTGGGAGCAGTGGGTCCTTGCACGCCCAATCCCGGACTGCACGAGTGGACCGGTCAGGTGTCCGTCCGGAAAAAGCGCAAGCCGTACTCGAAGTTCCAGACCCTGGAGCTGGAGAAGGAGTTTCTTTTCAATGCGTATGTTTCCAAGCAAAAGCGCTGGGAATTGGCCAGAAATTTGCAGCTGACCGAGCGACAGGTGAGTCCATAAACCTACTGACTTGAACTGAATTCATTAAACAGGCGTTCCTTTCAGGTCAAGATATGGTTCCAGAATCGGCGCATGAAGAACAAGAAGAACTCACAGCGCCAGGCCAATCAGCAGAACAACAACAACAATTCGAGCAGCAACCACAACCACGCGCAGGCGACCCAGCAGCACCACAGCGGCCACCACCTGAACCTTAGCCTGAACATGGGTCACCATGCCGCCAAGATGCACCAGTGACCCTTGGACAACAGCAGCGCTGGCGCCATGGGCTTTGCCACCTACTAGCAGTTAGCCAATCCGAGTTCGGGTA
Source organism: Drosophila melanogaster (assembly GCF_000001215.4). Lineage (NCBI taxonomy): Eukaryota > Metazoa > Arthropoda > Insecta > Diptera > Drosophilidae > Drosophila > Drosophila melanogaster. The sequence continues at coordinate 16,929,315 of NT_033777.3, read as the reverse complement.
ACCCCAGCTCGAATCCCAACCCCATGTCCGATCCGAATCACCATCATCTAATCAAGAACGAGCTGGCCATGGACTTTCCATGCTAGTCCAGCGATTGGAAGGGCGATTCCAGCCAGGCCGAGTTCAGTCGGTTAAATGTACAAAAACCAGAGATCTCTAGCATGCGGGATAGGAATATGTGACCACAATGAGGAGCAAGGATGTGGATGAGCAACTGCCCAGAAGTGCGCAGGCGTCGCTGATGTGTGACCAACCGACGTTGATGCAAATGCAGTTTATTATTAAGTCAGTTCTACGGATCCCAGAGATCCAAGCCCCAACACGATAATGCAGCTTAGTTCGGTAGTTGAATATAGATACGAGTAAGATGAAGAGTAAGCAGCAGCAGTAGCAGATGCACTTGAAATTCGCAACTGTACGAAAATATATGTATGTACGTATTTCTCTCAACGCTCTCATTAGCCTAGGCGAGCACTATGAATTTTCCGAACTATAAATTATGAATATGAATATACTTAAACGTCAGTGAATATAACCCCGCATAAATTATGAATACACGCGTTCGAGTAGTAGATTTTACCATACCTATCCAATTAAGAGCGGCCACAAGGCGGCTGAGTTAGGCTGAGCAGCAGAACACATTTTAGACCCAGATAAATGTTCTTGAAACACAAATTGAAATTGTTTAACAATTTTCGGACCCCTCACAGCTCCGCAAACAAGAAGACACACTCCGCAGTCTAGGATAAATTTTGTCGTATAATGTTCGTCGTGTCGTGTCCTTTGATACCTTCTAAGTTCCTGTATATAAACTAAGACATTGCGCTGATTTCCGGCCGAAGCGAGCACTCGATAACTAAATTACATCAGATATATGTATATGTATATTGCGTACACGCAGAGATATTCAATATTTGTATAATATGAACTCGGATTCGATTTTAGCAAATGGTTAATTGTAAGTTGCAAAAATTTCAATGAGTGTGTGCATGTTTACCCCATAGTTGAAGTCGCTTTCGAATTAAATTAACTCTTAAACCAAGGAAAACACTTAACAAAACTACTCGTAAAGCTAAAGCAACAAAAACTTAAAAGATACACACTTAACAGAAGTAAGCGAGTGTGAAAACGATGGAGGGGAGATGTCGGGGAGGAGTAATTAGCATACCGTAACAGCTACTTATATAACATACACATAGTACATATAGTAATCGTACATATGCATACATATATTTTCATGTGTATCGACGCCGCTTGATCCTGATATTAAGTCTAAGTTTAGTTGTGTTGTGTAATTATCGATTTTGTTAATGTTTTGCCCCGAGCATTATATTATATTATGCTAACCTATACCTATACCTACACCTACACCTATGCCTATCATTATATGTGTATAATTAGCCTATACATACTTGATGAAGAAATGATTTCACCCACTGCTTTATTCATGTTCTTGTATTATTATTATTTCGAGCCCTCGATAAGTTGTAGTCTAAAGTCGGTTATGTTTATGATTATGTTCGATTATAGTTTGTTTAGTGAATTTTAATCTAGCGTTAGCAATTCTCTTTTTTAAAAAGTTAATTATTGTGAATAAAATACAACAAGTTGCAGAAGTGCAAAAATATACACACAATTCAAAATATCCCAATTACTTCGCATTACTCCGCATTCCGTACAACACCATTTTCGATATCCTTTGGATATCCTCCACAACTGTTCTATTTTTTCATTCATTATTTCGGTAAGTACACCAAAGAGGAGGATGCTACCACATCGCAAGCGACCTCTCACCATCGAATTTATTCATAGACATCCAGATACTCGTACTCGTACAAAACGTAAAGCAAAATACGTATGTACTGCACTTACTCGTAGGGGATCAGCTCGTAATCGCCACTTCCTCAGACAAAATATAAAAATCTGATACAGAACAGAACTTTCTGAATTATTTCATTTCGATCTTTGTTTCCTTTTATTGCGTTTCCTGATTTTTGTTACAGTATTTTTACACGGATATTGTAATACAGCGCTTAAATAAATTAAAACTAGAATTAATAGTCTTGTTTCGGCATATGTCTTAAGAATAAATAAATTATTATGTAACTGTGTTTTTCTGGACTTTACTTAATGCCAAAGAGCTATAACTGCGCTTCTCTGCAATGGTCAATTGGTAGGTAATTTTATGGGGCATAAAGTGTGATCTTTATAAATGATTGATAGAATGGCATGGCACTATTGCAATTTCGGTTATTTCCCCCAACCATTGTATTAATTGCATTCATTTAAATTAATGACAATGCGCGTTGGAAAACCAGGCTTGGTGAACTTTCGAAAATTGGAAAAGATTTGTTGCTCAGTTAATGAGCATCGTATATCACTTTCAGACAAATTAATAGAGCTTTTATGTTAAGAACGTGTAGTTGGGGGAAAGCTTTATATCATTTTAAAATGAGCTGCAAAGCCTACTTATAATCTGCTTAACATCTAAAAAAAAATTTATTTATATATTTTTTTTTAGAAAAACTTTTTAAACTGAAGCAATTGCTTATTTTTTGAAAATCAATATTTGTAAATATTTGTATAAGTAGAGTCCATTAAAATTTAAATGTTTAGAATGGTATACTTTTTATGTAGGAAAATTTGCGGACTATCGAATTTTCGGTGTTATCACATTATGTCAAATCTCGCTATCATTGTTAAAATATTTTAACCGGACAATTTGAAGTTGAAAGGGACAGATGGTTTTTAAAACTTTGCCTTGAATTTGCATTTAAAATATATAAGACCTGCATTTATGGTCCTTAATTTTACTTGTACCTAAGATAAGATAAGATATAAGAATAAGATAACATATTCTTATCATATAATTTTGATAAAAGCTTTAAGGGTCTTTTATTGAAAATCTGTTCAATTTGTTTAAAAGGTAAGGATCCAAACCTATTTTAATTACATTTCAAATAGATGTAAACTCTAGTAAACTGTTTGTATCTGAAAGCAACTCATTATCAAAATGAAATATTTTCCCCGATAATTGCCTTCTCTTTGAGCCATAAAAGCATGCCCGCCATCTAATGTTTGTTCAAGTGGTATTCAACCCCTGCCAAGGGGTTGTCAAAAGGAGAATCCCGATAAGTGCACATATAGATACATGGAGTATGTACCTTCCAGCGAACAGATGTATATACCTATATAAATTTAAATAAGTTTTTATCGATGCTGAGCTTAGAGGCTTCGGGGAGGAATGTACCATAAAATGCACCCTGCTATGTAAACACTGCCATTTCCCCTCCTCGAACGTTCGCTGATTCTGAGATAAAGTGGCTCGGTTCTGTTCGGTCTCATGCGTTTTTTATGTTATGTACAAGGGGACGCTTTTACCCATCGAACAGCTTTCGGTGGGTTGAGTTCACTTGGGTGGAATTTGGGGATGGGTTCGGTGGGTGGTTGTGTCCAATGAAGGAACCCACCTCCGGCAACCAAATTGTAGTTTTATTGGTGTGAGAATTTTAAAATGAATCGATTGAACCTCTCTGGATTTGTGGTGTCTATCTACTGCGCACGAAAATGGACAGATGGGAAAAGAAAAGGTCCTGCGCCGAAATCACTAACGTTTAATGTATGTTTAAAATTAACCTATATGCCAAATTCCATTTTTCCGACCAAATGTATCGAAAATATATTTCTGTTGCTCAAAATAATGAAAAAAGCTGTAACTTGGTAAATATAGGAACATTATTGTGCTCCATCTGTTAAAAACGACATAAAATGGAGTCATAAATTTTTTTTTAAAAACAATATTTAGTATATTATTGTTAATTTTATTATTATTCTTATGGCTCACACTGATTAATAAAGCTTTAAATAAGTGCTTAATTATTAATATACATTTCGAGCTTCTAGATACATATATACAATTATAATTTTTAGAAATAATTAAATTAATATCATTCCGAAACAGACAGCATAATTTTGAAATATATCTGGACAACTTGAAAAAGAACCTAATTAATTCTGAAAATATACTCATTTCTTAATAAATTTAACCTTTATATTCTTTATTCATATATGAAGGAAACCGGAGGTAGCTTCATCAAGCCGGTACCCTTGAAGTAATTATATATTTAAGAAAATAACTTTTATACGTGTAAGCCGAAAAAACAGCATAAGACAGCATAGGAAACTTGTGTTTTGTTCTTATTATTTTCAATTAATTTTCCAAGATTTCATGTCTCACCTATATGTTATGGTAGTGATCTACATATAATTAAAATGGATATAATATATTTTTCCAAAATAAAGCTGTATTTTAGAAGACCGCTTAATCAAAAACTTTGAAACTTTTGTTTCTTTTCAGTTGTCCGATTTTGAAGAAATTAAAATTATATATTGGCAAATAACGACTTATAGCTTATAACTTATAACTTATAGTTTTTCATTATTTATATGTGATAAAGAGGTCCGATTTGCCTTTTTCCGACTTATGCAGTAAAAATGACTTTTCGGAAAGTTTAATTCAAATTGCTTTTAATAGGGTGAGTAGACGGAAGACGGAGGGATAGGCATGGCTATATTGATTCGGCTGTTAATACTAATCAAGAACTAATATACTTTATATGATCACAAATGTCTCCTTTACTCAGTTGAGAACTTCTAACTGAAGCCCTTAGAAATTCAATAAATTTGATACATTTATTTTTGAAGCTTGTATATATAAAGTTTATAAAAGTTTTAAAAAGTTTCGTTTAATTTCATTCCGTGTGTTTTGAAGAAGAATATTAAACTAGTATAGAACTGAGACGCAAGTGAATCCTGGTATACAATAAGGTATAACGATTTTTTATTGGAAACTTTTGAATAGGCAAGATAAACATATTTGTGTATTTATAGTTTAAAAAATCGTATTTTTTTCGTTAGCCAATTGTCATAAGTGGCCAATTTCAAAAGAAGCTTAAGAAATCATAATTCTCCGTTTTCTAGCAATATTGGGGTTCTGCAGATACTGTTGTAAACTTCCATCACTTATGATCTGGATTTGATCTGCTGTTGGTTAGAACACCTTTTACACGAGGGATCCGTGTCGAATTCGCGGCATATGCGGGGTAATGGTAAAAAGTTGTCTCAAAGTGCCCGAGGATGGCTGAAAATATGTACCTAATTCAATACGATTCGATCTGGTAATCAAAAGATAAGCGCCCGGACGAACCCCAGTTGGGATTCAGAGGCCATTGGGGGTTGAAGAAGTCAGATGAGCAGAATGCCGAAGGAATAACAATCAAATGATTAGAGCCCGCAACAACCACCGTGCTGGGAAACTGGAATTCAAAATTGACTCGTCGATGTCGTCAGCCTCTGGCTCAAAACTCGGTCTATGTTTAGTTTCGGATTCAGATTCAGTTTTCGGGTTGAGCGACGGAACGGGCCTGGGCCTGGGCCTGGGACTTGTTTCGCACATAAAGATACAAATGTATCTGCGCCAGACAGCAAATGGCGTATATAAAATGATTGGACATGAGTCGGTGTAGTAAGTATGTACCAGAGTGTGTATGTGTCGGATTCTCGGGTGGTTGTTTTCACCGGGTTTGTGTCCGTGGAGCGAGTGAGACGGGGCTACTGCGGACGAAAGAGAGGAAAGATACACGCGCGTTTTATGATCCACCGCGTTGCCTTTTGCCGCCGCTTCTCTTGGCGTTTCATCTTTTGGCATTGGGTCTTCGCTCGGCATTCTCATTCTCATTTCCTTGGCGTTCTCGCAAGTGTTGCCATCGTGGCAGCGCTGCCCGGGTTTACGACCTTCTGGTTGGCGTTCTTTCCTTCCCACTTTTGCCCTTCTGGGGTCTATCGTTGCTCGTTGCTCGATGCTCGATTCTCAGTTTTCTGTTTTCGATGCTCAGTTCTGAGTTCTCTGTTTTTGTGCCATGCTCACCTCGCATCCTCAGAGCCTCACAACCTCGCCGGCATCTCCTCGACAACCACCTCGGTATATTTGTATCTATGTATCTATATATCTGTATCTGCGTCGACTGCGCTGCAACCGAAACGAACGGAACGAACCCAAGCGCGCCTTGTGTCAAAGTGAACAGCAAATATTATTTTTTGGACACTTTGCCATCAGGTCGACGTCGCGTCGCCCGGAGCTCAAACGACGATTACTTGCTGCCACTCGTCCTGCTCCCCGTTCGGTGGGCATTGTCCTGCGGAGCTCCTGGAGTTCCTGGAGTCGCATTCGAAGTCTGACTGTGGGTCCCGGAGCCACGGCCTTTGTCTTCGGTGGCGGCGGCGTTGCACCAATTGTGCACCAATCCGACAACAAAAGCCAAAAACGCTGCAGATGGGAACCCAAAAGTATACGAGAAGTCTACCCAAAGTATATAAAGAAAATGAAAGAAGTGGCTGTAAATCAAAAAGAGCCGGTTCGGCATCGTTTGTTGCCAAAAATACCAAAATTAATTATAATAATGACAAAGAACAAGCACTTTGACCCCGCGTCCGCATCCGCATTCGAATCCGCATCCGCGCGCGTTCGGTTGGCCAATTGTGAATGTGGATTACAAATTCGCGTGTGCGACTTGAGAAAAATATTGGATATGAAAAGCCTGGACAAAAATGTATTTACCAGCATTTCCGCCTTGCGGTTTGGCAGCTGAAGGGACAGTGGTGTAGCTTTTGGACCGGCTCCCTTGAGTTTGCGGGGCGTGACTTCAATTAAAGTGATTTGTGGCCTCCGCTTCTGACACACGAGACGTAAATAGCGGCCCTGAATTATGGTGCTGCTAAAATATGTATACTAGAGCATAGTCCTCGGCCCACCGGAGGAACGGAAACCGCCTCAAAGTTTGCTAATTGAAGAGCTCCTTACTTATTATGTCTCCGGTAAGTAGAAATAAGCTAGAGCTAGAACTAAACCACCTTTTAAATACACATATTGGGCCTTACGAAATGTTTTAAAACTGCTAAGGCTATCCGAATGGTGTAGCAGTAAACCCAATTTGTAATTTTTTCATTTCGTTAAACAATTTCTGAAAAATTGAAGTGAAAACATAAAGGGAAGCGGAGGCTTCCAATATTTATATATTTTTGAAAATAAATGAATAGGAACTCGTTTTATGTTGAAACCTACTGAAAGAAAACGAAACGACGCTTTCAATTCGTTTGTTTTTAATTAATTTTCCGACAATGTTATTATATGTTGTCAAAAAACTATTGCGTACTGAACACTTGAGTCTTGATCTCAACGATTGATCTTTTCTGGCTGAAAACTATCAAAACTTTGAATTATTCTTTAATTTGGGCCTTTTATATTGAATTTTTGTCCGCATCCAAAGCACCGTGATATCCAAACCGTCACTAACAACAAATAACTAACCAATTTTCATATAAAAACGGCATAACGTGTTAATTTCTGTACGCGTCACGTATTATTAAAGCACTTTCTTACTCCCAATGCTATTTTGGTTTGGAAAGAAATCACTATTTTGTGTTTCTCCAGAAAGGACGCCCGCTCGAATGAATATATTACTGACATTTTCCGGAATGAAAACATTTGAATGTCAGACAGGTAAAAATCGGTGAAAGGGTTCTATTGCTGGACGGAATGATTTATGGAAGTGCGAAAAGAGGCCCGCGGTGAGGGTGATGCAAAATGCGGCCAAGATCGGCAGGATTATGCTGATGACAATCCGGCACACGGGCTTGTAGACATAGTTTCAAGGCGTAGAAATTTTTTGACCCAGGGAAAGCGTGAAGGCGGACCATTTATGACCACATCATAAACAGTTTACAGCAGCTCGGGCCTCAAAATATTTTGGTCCGAACAATGGACAGTTCGAGACCGTGGATAATTCCCGGTCGGAGATGCAACAAAAGGGTTTGGAGAAACTAGAGCAGCTCGGCTGGAGTTGGGCGATGATGTAACTGCAACATATGGTACTTCCTGCGCTTCGAATCGAAGATCCAATGAATACATAAAACCCATAATTGATGACGTGTGGAATTCTGTTCTGTCACAATTTAATTGGCCCCTTTTGCTCGAATGGGGGAAAGTCATCCACCCACGAAAAGCGCGTGCTGAGACCCCTTCGGCAAATGGCGGCGAAAATTAATGGGAATATGTTTCAGAAGAACATAAATGGAAAGACATGTGTACGGTACACATGAGGGCAAGCGTGTCACCACCGCCTACGCTCATTAAAATCGAAGGGCCCAGAGAATCCTGGGATGTGGGTTAGGTTTCGGTTCGGTTCATATCGGCTTAAGGGTTTGGTTCCCGGGCACATCTTTCTTATCAGTTCCGCGAAACAGGCGGCCCAAAAATAATGTAATTTATTCCGACACTTTCATAAAAGAGAGGCCAAAACTCATGGCAACAAAGAAAGACATTATCGCCGCATAATTAATGCCACATGTTGCAATGCGCTGCAGCGAGACAATAAAACGCCAGTCGGTCCCTCCATTTTTCCCGGAGCTGGAGCCCCGGTGTTGGAGTCCCGGAGTTGGAGGCCGCGGCACCCATGAGATATCATAAAGCCATTCCGCTTTTAATTGCCTGCCTAGACTGTAGTCGTTTCCATATTGAGCGCACCAGCTCATTTGCATAAATTTATCGAAATGAAAATCAGCGACGGAAAAGCCTGAAAATCCTGTCCCTGCCAGTTTTCTCCTTCCACCACTTTTCTCTGTCCGCTTTCGCCACCATTTTCGCTGGTACTGCGCATGTGCCGCTCTGCCATCAGAGGCCATTATAAAATGGGCGGAGCCAAGAGCCGTTAGCTCACCACGGGCTTAGCGTGCCGTGGTGAGTTTCGAAATCGACCCTTGTTGTCCGCGGTGAGGTGGAAAGGAGACAGACTGAGCTGGATATTGAATAGAACCCTTAGGATATCGGATGTCCATGACAGTTCCCGGAATATCTAGTGCCCGCATGTCTTTTTTTCTGAAAATAACTGAAAACTAATATTTGTGTTTTGAACTCAGCTACTAGCAATTATATGTGAAAGTTAGGTTGTTATAGTTACGTATATTTGTTAAAATTACTTTTTTCATTACATATATAAATTACGTCGGCAAACTAAAAATTTATTTACAAATTGGAAACAGGGAATGCTGCTCCCCAAATTTCAAATTTGTAAATTATTATTTTATTACAAAGGTTGACAAACGGAGCAGATAATTAAAGAAGGCACAATAATGAAGAACTTTTCTAAGTTTCTATGTTTGATATTCGTTTTTTAATACAAATTTGTTTTATTTTTATCCAAATTTGAACTGCAACCATTTCTTTTCAAGGAAAAATTTAAGCTAAAATGTTAAAAAGAGCTGTTGTTTCGACTCTTGCTCATACATATATTGAAATATAATTTACAAGTTTTTTATACAGTAAATGATAAATAATCGTATGTTTACACTCCTGTTTACCTATATAGTTTTTAATCTGTGTTGGTGTTTGATAATGTTAGCTTTGTAAATTTAACTTTTTTCATATTTTGTGCTTAACGACACAAATAAGGTGTAGCGGGCTTTGGGCTACCAGTGCGTGGCCATTTTCTTGGTGTGTACGGTGTCATAATTCTAGTCCTGGGTTCATTATTTTAAAACTAAAAATTGTTCTCAAATACCATAAACTTCTACTTGCAGAACTTGTACTCTTGTTATCAAAGCAGAATTCAAATTTATAATGAAAGTTATTGTTATAAAAATGTACGTCTACATATGCTTCATGTACATATATGTATGTCTTATAATTTATGAAAAATTATATCAAACGAAATAATATTAACGAAAACATTTTTTATATATGCAGACATCTTCCGTTCATCCGTTTCAATAATATAAGGAAAGATTTTGAAAAGAGATAATGACATGGCACAATCAAGTTAATGTTGGAAATGTAATTATATCTTAACCTTTATTTAAATGTGAGTTGTTAGGATTTTTGAATATAAGAACTGGTGTCTTAAATACACTTATTGTCTGTTCAATCGAACCATTGAAAGTTATCGAACATTTTTTACGCGACATGTCCACTGTCGGAGAGCGACATCTTGTGTTGGTGCTTTCCTTCCTAGTTCTACATTACCAAGGCCAGGTGGCGCTGCAAGGCGGGAATGTGGAAATTTAAAGTACTCTTTCTCTCTTCGTACTTCGAAGCAGAGAATGGAACTCTTCGCTTGCTCACCAACACAAATGCCTTGCACAGCTTGCCACTGTGTGAGTGAGTCTTATTCGAATGTGTTTGTGCTGGTTGGCGTTGACGTCGATTTCGGATTTCTGCTTTCTGAGCAGAAAAATGCCGTAGGAAGCATTCCAAAACAGCATTCAAAGTATTGAAGAAAATTCCCTCCAATATGCAGACCAACCAGATTTAGGAACAAGATTCCATCTTATTCCATAATGAGCTCATATAGATGTCATCTTATCCATATACTATTTCTCATTCCGAATATAATAATTTATGGAAGCTTTGTCAAACTCACATCCATTTCACAAATTAAAATTGGTTGCTATCGCTTGTTTTTCCAATTGATTTATGGCCTACATAAAAATTTGAGCTTGGAAAACTCGTCAAAGGAAAACCGAACACGTGTGCCAAACTATTAAAGGTAGAAATTTTTGACGGGGAATATAAATTTTGAATGAGATATTAATTAAACAAATTGTCAGCCGTCGAAGTCGGGAGGCAAAACTATAATTTATATGCCAAAGACTCAAATATTACTTTCAAGTGAGACATCAGGAAGAGGTTCGTTGGAAAAGTCAAGTAGCCGATAAATTTGGATGGCAACGGGTCTGGAATTCTAAAACAAACCAGAAATCAAAACCTCAACTGATTACCAATTGAAATTCCCGGTTCAAGTGCGGCACTTGTCCACGAATCTTTATGGATTCCGCCGCAGGAATGGGGAATTCAAAAATGGAAAACCGAGGCCATGATGCCCGTTTTTCGATATCAAAACATGTTTGACAAATGGCTTCTCTCAATTGCCGATTTCTCAAGTGCACTCTGTTTTGAGATTCTCTTGGAAGGACCCTCGTCAGTGGGCATAATTCGCTTGTCAAATTAATCGAGAGGAAGTCATAAATTCTTAAGTTAATCATATTCGATGCGTACGAGTAACCATCTGCACTTAAATATATTTTAGAATTTTCTTATTATTTGCCACACGCATTGTGACTCCATCTTTTTTTTAAATGCCAAATCCAGGTGTTATGGATTTACGCTCTCTATCTGATCATCACACACGGTTTTCTTTAATTAAGACACTGTGAAATCAATAAAATTAAGAATTCATTTGTGTAAAACAAGAGGTTTTTGGCACAGTGGAAATGACAAAGAAATTCCAATTTTAGCTTGCGAATTTATTGTTTTTCTAACTTTATGAGAATTCTATTGTTAGAATTTACATTTCTCACATTTCTATTCTGTTATGGATTTTCATTGGATTCTTACTAATTCGAAGTTAATAAATATAATATGTTTACTATAATAACTTGCAAATATAAAAAGTAGGTTGGTAACTGTAATACGCTCTCACTAACCACCCCTAGTTAAGGCAATCTTGTAAATTGAACCATGTAATTTGTGACCCACCAGGGGCGATATTTGCTTAAACAAATTTGAGATTTTATCCACAGTGCTACGGACTTGTTTTCTCGTTCGGAGCCAATGAAAAACTTGTTTGAGCCATAAATTCGCGTTCATTTACGCGCTTTATCATCGCGAGTTGAATGGCAGCAGAATGATATTATATTTTTTTTTTTTACAAAATATTGAAATCGCCGAATGGCGGCATGTTGCTCCATTTGCAATACGATCCGCTGGCTCCGCGCACCCTTCTCTAGCCGCTGGTAATCAAGTTTTATCGGCTGCTTTCGATGATGGTCCTTGGGCCTGGACTCTCGTCCTCCGCTGGAAATCTGTGATTCGCATTATGCGACTGCTGACCTGAAACCCATTAAGTGCCCCACATCAGAAGGCGACCATTATTAGAGTGCTTTCAACCTAATAACACCAATAAAAGCAGTGCCAAACAACGCGACCCCCTCTTCTGATCTTGAACCCCCGAGCAAGTGGAGCGCATGAGACACTGTAAACGACTTTTTGTGCAAAAATTATATGCCAGCTATGGCTGGCGCCCGACGAATATGATTTTATTGTTGGTGTACTCGCTCGACGGGCGGCCATTGCCACGCCCCATTCCACTTCATTACAATTCATTTTGCAAATGTAAAAAGAGCAAAGGAAAACACATCCCCATCGAGGAGTGGGCAGAAGAACCATTCTCAAAATGGTTCTAGCGATGCACAGAAAAGAAAACTTAATTCTTAAGAGATGCGACTCTTTTCCGGCAAACAATGGGCAGTTTGATATTCTCTGAATAATGCAAACGTTTTGTTTAAGTTAATTAATTGTTTAATTAAATGGTGTAAAATTTTTTTGAATTTCTGCTTGTTAATACAGGAAGGTTATTCGTATTTCCTTAAAAAAAATATATGATTCTCTCTGTATTTGGGGCATGGCTCAAGTGGAGCTAGATGTGGCGCCGCGCCCACTTAGCAGCAAGCCTCTACAAATAGTGCGCTTCGAATTGCCCCCGACCGCTGGCCAAAGTAAGCCAAATGGCATGAAATGGCCTTTTTCCATTATCCAAATGGAAAACTTACACAAACAGCCAAGAAAATGGTGTCTGCCGAGCGGCGAAAGGAAAGTCAAAGCAAAACTACTCGTGCGCGTCATTTCCATTGCTTTATCAGCCTGAAAATTCGCAACAAAAATAAAACAATCCACAAAATAGAGAGCACGGAAAACTCATATCGGGCCGCAGTAAAAGCCAATGAGTCCCTGCGCTTTCCGTTTTTGTCTCCATGGGAAAATTGCTCCAATTAGTGTTCACTTTTAGTTGAATATATCTGCGTTATTAATTATGAATGGGGCAGGTAGCTAGAAGACGAATTCCAAGAAAACATAAGTTGTTATTTGGACTAATAATAATATCATTGTCAATGAAATAAGATGAAATTAGCAAAAACATTTGTATAGCTAGGCTATTCCTTAACAAAAATATAAGAATATCAGATATAACAAGTTTATTGTACAAATTTTATAAATATTTACATAAATACTAATTGCAATTAAAAACGACTAAACCTTACCTGGATTTTGAACAAAATTCAGCTGTGGAAATAACGAAATTATATTTCCTAAGAGCTTGACATTGTTTTTTACAAACATCTAAGACTTCTAACTCGACTTGCTAACCTTCTGAGCAATTAGCTCGCCGTTTGCTGAGTCAAATCACAGAATCGCTGACCCAATTAAGGCAAGGGCAAAAAGAAAGAAATAAAGAGTGACGGGCAAACACAAACAGAGCAGAAGGCTTAAAAGGAAAACGCACCATTAAAAGGCGACAACAGTAAAAAGGCAAATAAAAGAAATGAAATGAGAACAGAAATGAAAAGAAAGGGAATGTGTCTCGAAATGGGTGAGAAAAAAAAACATCTCTGCCCCGCCAGCCTACGGGCTCAAGGTCGCCTGGACAATAATGATGATTTAATGGCATCATAAATAAATTTATGGCTTCAAACACAACCGAATAGCAGACGAACCGAGCTAAAAGTGGGTGATCAGCGATCGTAGTGGCCAAAAGCGATATTCAAAAGAATCGTCGGCGAAATGGCCCGGGCTTTAAAGTGTTAGCAGGATATGGCCACGTAACATACGCAGTTTATGGCCAATACACACAAAAGACGCATGCCAATTCTAGCTCGGCCCTGGAATGAAATTTAAAGTTTATCTGGCAGAACTTGTTAATTCCAAAATGGCATTAACAAACATGTTGACAGTATCCTCCACCATCATGTGTGTGTTAGTGTATCTTTATGGCTCCCCACCCCGTTCATCTGTGTGACTTCAAAAGAATGAATGTGTGCGTTTCGTGCGGTGCTGCTTTAACCCCTTTTAACCCCATAGGACTCGGAAATGCTGACGGGGCAAAGACAACTTGGGGAGGTCGCTGTGCAAACAGAGATTAGGTAAGCAATGGAATCAGCAAAAAATGCCAACCGCCCATCGAGGAACGAGTTCGCATTCCGAAGGGGCGTGGCCCATCTCGAGCGGAGCAGAGCGACGACTTAATTAAATCGAGTGGCGGCGACCGGGGGGGCACAGGGCGGAGTCTTAATCGTTGTCATTAAAAAAATATTGTCAGGTGCTGGAACAAAAAGCTGCATGAGCACCTGCTGCAGCCACAGCCCCGCCGAAATACTTCCACTTCCCGGCAGGAGCAAAAACAGCAACAGCAGCAGAAGCCGGCAATGAATATTAAACGAGGTTTGAGCTCACTTTTAAGCATTCGCCATTGGCAGTTTGAGTGTTACGAAATTAACTGAAATCGCACAATGGGTGCTGATCGAAAAATCAGATTCAGAATGGCAGTATCTGTTGAAGTATTGAGTTTAAATCAGCATGTTAGCATATGTTTCTAATTCAATTTTTTCTTATTTTATTTAAAGTGTATTAAATGTGACTAAAGCTTTTATAATAGAATGTGTGTTGAAGTATTGAGTTTAAATCAGCATGTTAGCATATGTTTCTAATTCAATTTTTTCTTATTTTATTTAAAGTGTATTAAATGTGACTAAAGCTTTTATAATAGAATGTGTCATTTATTTATGATAAAAATATGGTAACTTTTTAGATATTAATTGACAACTTTAGTTAACTGATTGTTTCAATATCAATACGTTTGGCATCCAATTCCTCCCATTGTCGGCAATGCGCTGACTTCTGTATGGCTATAAATGTATTCTTTCATTTCCTCCGCGTTGTCATGTAATAGCCTGCATATGCGACGAGGCACGGGCGAAAAATATGGAAAGGGAAGGGTTAGCAGGGGGACTAGGATGGGGGAGCGGTACAGGATGCGCCATTTCAGGGGCTTTCACCTGCGGAGTCAGCGGTTGGCCAAATCCCACACACATGCACGTTCACTTGCCAGAAACTTTGTTAGAGGCCGTCGCATTAAAAAAGCAGAAGCATAGCATCACCCACTCTCACACCAGTATCCAATTCTTGTGTGATATAATAAGCGCTGTGAAATGTAACACAAGCCGCAATCCACGAGCCAAGCTGCAGAAATTTATGTGGCACGAGTTTTGGTCTTGTTAATTGTTTTATGATGCCCCCATAAATCCGTGGCCCGGCAGCCGGAGTCCCGTGTTCCGTACTCCCTGTACTCCCTGTACTCCCCGTTCTAACCTACGCAACAGCATACGTCGAGCTGCTCGTAAATTACACACGGGACAGGCATTACGGCAAATAGGCAAATGCGCCCCCGGGCCGCCCGTTCAACATCATTCAGCGGCTTTGGCCCTGCTACCCAAAAACAGATCCGTCCAAATCCTGCATCAATCGTCGCCCATCCGAAAGCAGCCCGCTTACATAAACTAGTCGAAAAGATAGATGTAGCTCCACATCAGCTCCAGCCACGCCCAAGAAGCCACCGCACTGTGCATGCGTTGTGGCGGCCGACGGATGTGTATCTGTGTATCTGTCAGATACTCTGGCTCCGACGGCAATGGCAACGCACGGCAGCCATGGAAAATGGAATGACAAGGGGAGGGGTAACAGGGAACCGGGTCGGCCATCGAGATGCGACCAAGAACGAGAAACCACCACCACCGAATGCTGCTCTACTTTTAGCCACATTCAGCGACTACGTGCGGCAGAGAGTTTTCACAAGGGGGTGAGTTTTCACAGCTAGCGAGGGTGCACTGAAAAATAATAGAACCGTAATGTGTGGTTCTCAGCATCTTAAGAAAATATTTTTGTGGTATTCCTTCATTTATTACAATATGAGTAAATAATTTTGATATTATTTACAAAATTATTGATTTTATAATACTTTATTTTAATCCAATGAAAATTGTATTTTAAGTCGTCATTTTTTGTTTGGCATTTTCTAGACAAGAATGTCTCGAGGTCATTTGGTTGACATTGACTCTGAAATTTGAACATTTACAGATATTTTTAAGTGTACAAGTAGTGTTTTTACTGAAATAAAAAAAATTAAGTATGGGGGCCAGCAGTTATTGAATATTGCCTTCCAACGATAACATCATAAAACTTGTGTTGTTTTAAATTAATTGGTAAATACATTTTATTTCTGTTTAATGGTCTAATGAAATGTCAAGTCACACCTTCAGTGTTTTTCATACATTTTAATAAGCTATTACTCAAAATCTGAAATTAAGCATTCACAACAGGAAATAAAGATTTTACGATTAGGAAACATATTTTGGGATGGGCTTTAATTTTTGTAAATTAATTTCACTTGTGTATAAAAGAATCGATATATATCTTTGTATTAAAGGCAAGTTATTCAAGAATTCTGAACGAATATTTTCTGAAATTTTTGGTGAAATTACTTGCGGTTAATAAACTCGCACTTTTAGTTAGGCCGGAAACTTTTCCCATTCAACTTTTTGCCAGGATGCCGCTGCCCCGAAATGGTCAATTTTTTATTAACTGCTGATGGAACCCGCAACACAGCCAACATCCGACTGGCGAACTAGCCGGAAAGAAGAATATTTCGCTTTTTGGGTCCTGTTTTTTGGGGGTTTTTTTTGTGGGATCTGCTTTAATTCGTGCGGTTCTGCTCAGTTTTGGTAGTTGTTCTGTTATGAATCTTTAATGAAATTGGGCAAGGCACGAGTTTCGTCTTGTCCTCTGATGACTAAAAATAATACTCTGCCTTGCATTAGTTACATTAGTTTTTTATGAAAAATTTACAATAATTTTCTTATCTTTATGTCTTATTTAATAGAAGTAAAAGTTTTTCAAGTCATAATTATAAAGGTTAAATTATAAAATCTTTTCATCATCGTAGAGTAACCAAACTTCGCCACACTCATCGTTATTCTCCGATTACAATTTTGTGGACTCACCATTTAGATGGGTTTTTTTTTGGGTCTGTAGGGCCTTGATTTGGGTTCTAGTCAACCGAGGAGGGCGCTGTGTGTGGCATTTTCTTTTAAATTTGTTGTTTTAAAAAGTTTTTCTTGTAGCTAAAAATTTTGATGAGCCGTGTTATCAAAAGCAACTTTTTGTGGACTTCGGCGCGGTCTAAATGATTTTGTTGTTTCCCCTCTGGCCAACGTTATGGTGGTTATTTATTTATATATATTTTAAGGAAGGGTGCTCGGGTCTAGAAAAGAATGTTCAACTTGGGTCTGACGCACGCCGAGTGGGAATATTATCCGGGCTTAATGAGATTACCTGCCGGCTGTAAATTTTTGTATACATAATTTTTGCGTTCGCACCTTTTGGCCTTCCTTCGTCATTGGCTTTTCGAACTTAACTTTACAGTTTTCGCCACGACATTTCAATTAAGTTCGCCCGCCCCCAAATGCGGGGCGTATTTTTATACCGGAGCCAAATTTGCTCACGTCGCAGCTTCTGCAGAGTTTTATGCTCGCCTCTGATTCCCGAATAGAATTGCTCTGGTCCGCCGGTCTGCGATGCATATCGCATCTAATCTTGCATCTAATAAGCATTTTCAATCAACTTTTATGCTGCGCTGTAAAACGTAATCGACCTTACCGTCACGCCCCCTCTCGATTTTTCCCAGGAGTTCATGCAAGCCCTGCATGCATGCTAACGTACGTCGAACAATAACTTAATCCGTAAATTTTATTTTTAAAATCCCTAAAACCGCTCCTGGGATTTATCCAGCGATGGCAGAGCGATAAATTGAAACCCAACTCCCCGAATCCGTCCCGCGTTCCCATTTCCATCTCCTGCACGTGAGGAGCTCAAATTTGGGCATACAAGAAGTTCATGGAGTTTCTCGGGGTCACCACTCGTATCCACTTACCCGTCTAGTGGGCCTTCTTCACGTGGATTTCCGCCCATTTCGCCCTATTAGATGGGCGTGCACCATGGAAAACCATTCGGGCCGTGAAAAATGGTGGAAATTGGAAACAGTGGGGTACGTTTTAAAATAAATGGACACCTTTCCATATAATTCGTGTAAGTAGACTTCAGTTGAAATCAAAATGAGTTGATCAAAATTACTTATAAAGTCTTTATTTATTATTTCTTTATATCAAGGAACAGTACATTTCAAGAAATGTATATGTATAAACTTACAATTTCCCACAAATAATTTTGAAAACGTTTTGATATTTGAAAATGTTAGAAATAGCTCCACCGTGCACGCTGTTGGCAATTGAGACTTCCGATCCCCGATTGCATTTAGGAATAACCTGAGCAGCAATTTAGCCAAAATTCCGTGGGCTGACTCAACGAAATCTAAAGTGGGCGGAAGTGGATGGGGAAAAGGGACGGAGGCAAAGGGTATTTTTAAAAATCGAAGACCATTTTGTTGTACTTTTTATCCCTTTCACCAATTTGATGCGTTCCATTTGATTATTTGCGTGCGTGATGGGCCCGAAAAAGAAAAGGAAACTCAAATGTATGCCGGAGCCACCACAAGTGGCTGCTGCTCACCCTCACGTCCTCTCCATCATCATCGATCCACATCCAGATCCACTTCCAGCTCCGTGTTTATCCTCTCGAAGGCAGCCACTTGAGTTGGCATCGCGTTGCGCTCCGTTGCCCGTAATAACACGCTTTGATAATTTTCATGGCCGCCTACCGCCATGCCCCCCAATCACAATTTCGCGTCCAATTTTGAGTCCCGGTCCCGAGAACTCCTTCTTCTTCTCCTACTCCAACTCCGGCTGCGGATGGGCTTCGTTAAACTTTATTTGAATTTATACCCGCATTGGCTTCAGCTTCGAGCCCCAAATTTCGGTCTATCAAAATTCAGGACATGCCTGGCCGGTTCGCTTATCCTTTCGCTCGTTGGCGAACGTATCCATTTTGCTTGGTTAATGGACATGAAAATTAAACCGAAAATCCACCTCCATCTTCGTCCATCACCTCGCACACCTGTCCACTTTTAGAAAACATTCACTAGTATTAATCATAGGTTCATTACTTTACTTTATTAACGTAGATATCCTAACTTATTTTTTTTTTATTTTCTTACAAGAATATAACAATGTAATAATATATTTGCAAATGGTGATTAGAAAAAATAATACCTGGTTTTTCGCTGTGCACTGATTTTATGCCGCCATTTTGGTCCTAGATTTAATGCGAAATTTAAAGAAGGCCGGGCGGGGATTACAGAATACCGATACCGGGGCAATAAAATAAATATGCCATTGCCATACCGACTGCATAATATTCAGTTCGCCATTCGCAGCTGTGCAGAAATGCAAATTGCAGGCGGACGGGCAGAAAGTTAGAAGCGAGCTCACGGTGACAATTACCATATAAACGGATATTTATCGACGCTGCCAACCGAATGCGACAATTGGCGCGGCCTTCCCCCCTGCCCCTGCCCCTTCCCCTTCCCCATACCCACATCACCCTACCGCACATTTATGGCAGCGCTTTGCGATTTTATGGGTTTATAATGCACGTCTCTGATTATCGCGCATGATATGCGAATTAAATTTTTACAATTTGCCAAATGCAAATGAACACTCTGCGGCCCAGTCGGACGCCATTGGCCCAACTCGCGAACGGACGGACAGACAGACAGTGGAACGGACGGACGGCTTTTTAACCCTCCGCTTAACGGCCATCGCTATCCATTTTAATGAACCCGGCCCGATTCGATCGATCGGAAAGGGACGGAGCGCAGACAAACGAATTTCAATAATGATTCAATTTTAATTCGAGCGCGGCTCGCGGCTCTGCGACTGCGCCTCTTAATGGGAATCGAATGCAATCGGCTAAGCGCTCAATTAGCGGGACATTCGCTTCTATAAGCGGTCTGCGCCAATCGCTTCTCACATATCAAAGGGTTGCGATAATGGCGAAGTGGGACCATTTCAGAGTCAGTGGGGGCAGTGCGTGATGGGGTTCTGAAATGCGGGCAGCTGATGTAACGCTTCCCCCCGGTCAGGGATTATTGACTCAGAATCAGAGTGCCGGCATTGCTGACATCAAGTGTTGTAATATCTAAACGAGAACTCCATTTATTTAATGTGATTTTTTAAACAACAAATTTCGTCAAGGGAGAAAAACTATCACTTTAGATGTGAATACAGTTGTTTACCTTCTATGTTTAAGGTAAAAATCGAAGTATAATTAATAGCTAAGTTTTCTAAAGTTCACCAAAAATGTATATAAGAAAATACGTAATCATGTTCACATTAAACGTGTTCAACATTTTCTCAGACTTTTTTTTTCCCACCCCGTGCTGCATTTAATTCTTGGCCAAAAGTAAATCCCTTTATCACGTCAGCAAGTTTGTAGACTAGCGTCATCTCGTTTTTTTTTTCATTTCCGGAGGCCACCGCAGTTGGTAGTTTTACAACGAATTTTGATGGCCGCTCGCATCCCATGTAATATTTTCAGAAAAACCCGAACTCAATATTCAGGGCACAGCGAAAATTTCAATATTTTGCTTTTGTTGTTTTCAATTTACGAACATTGAACATCAGCGAAACGTGTCGCATTCGCGTGGATTTCATTTATGACAAACAGAACAGAATGGGGCAGAAAGTTATGATATGCCAGCGTCTAGAAGGGGAATGGGGGATATGATTTTGGGGAACGGGGAAGGGCTATATGCACGAACTGCACGGATCCAGAGATTCAAGATACATATTCAGTCACAGTCGCAGAGACAGATACAGATACTGCCGGCCCACACATGTCTGGATGCGAATAAGGAATGAGAATATACATATATGTACATAAATTTTAAATTTTGTTTTCTCATTTTCCCCCGCTGTAAAGCCAAATACATGTGTTCCCATTCCCACTCTCACTCCCCCGTGTCCGTTCATATCATGATTCCTGCAAATAAGCGAATGAGAAACGTAAAAAACATCCACACTGAACCAAAAAAAAAAAAAAAGAACCAAAAAAAAAAAGCTTAAAACCCAAATGCGAATAAGCAAATCGAAACGAATAAGCAGCGACTGCGACAGCGGAGGAAATATTGTTATTGCTCATGCGACATGCATAAGCAAAGAGCTCCGTCCCGTCCCAGCTCTCGTCCGAGTCCAGGTCCCAATGCCCAAGTTCCCAGTTCCCAGTGCCAAGTGGCAAGTGGCAGACCAACCGGAGCGAGGCAGAAACCCGTACACGCGGTGTCTACAGAGCTGCAACTTGTGCGGCGGTCCCAAACCGCCGCCGGGGAAAAGACAGTGGAACAAAATGAAGGATTCGGTAGATTATTTAAAATTTCATTAAAAATATGTAAGCACTCAAAAGTAGTCGAAGTCTCGTCAAGAGTCATACAATCTTGTGATTTTACTATGTAAATCCCATTTATATATATAATTTTCAATAAACACAATTATGAGGAATAGCAACTTATTTATCCCACTGTGCGTCTCGGATGCGACCCGTGGGCTCCTGGGTTGTGGAGAACGGGTCCGAAAGGCGTTGGAGGTGGCAACGAGCACTTGGAGAGTTCGTCACATGCAAACAACGACAATGACACACCGCGGGGATATAGAGATTGTTTGGGGGCGGAGGAGCCCAGGGATCAGGAGATAGGCGAAAGGCGAAAGGCGAATCAGCAGCGTGATGAAAAGGGGCGTTGGGGCGGAGATGGAACTTTCGGATGCCCAGTGGCAGGCTGGGTTTGCGTCAGCCCGTGTCATCGCCATCGCCATCGCACCATCGTTGACAAATGTTGGAAAAACAAATTTTAATACTTGTTTTCTCGCTGTTTTTCCCTTGTTTTTGTTGTTGTTTGTTTTTATTCCCGTTGCCTGGCCGGGTTTATTTTGCTGTTTTATTTTTCACAGCACTGCAAAATATGCCACCGTGTGTGCACGCCGTGGAGGTGGGGATATAGCTGGCGGCGGATAGTGTCTCTGCTTCCTTGCCCAGAGATATTCCGAGATATTAGTCATAAAACAGGAACACAAATATATATAAATTCATTTGGGCATGCACCACCCAGCTATCCAGCTACCCAACCACCTCCACGTGTCGCTCCACCACTCCCGGAGTTATGAAGATGGCGGCCAGGTCGTGTTGGATTTTTATACGAGCGACACTCTCCGCGTCCTCCATCAAATGGGAAACCTAATTTTCTAGGGTAATCCGCCCCAGCAGCCGTACCTACATGCAAACATAAATTATGCAGATCCTGCAAACGTGCTTAGATGACATTTTCCCGGGGACGAGATGGTGCGTCCATAAAGGTGGCACAAGCATACATATCCTCTGGTTTTTGGGGGGAATTCAGCATTTACGTAATGCTGCCCAGGATACTACCGGCATCAACCGACGTCAACTGCATAAAAAGTTTTCCGCGCAAATAGCAAAATGCTGAGAAGGACACGGGACACGAAATGGACACGGATACGGATGCCCGAGTCCTTATTCCTTGGCTCGTTTATATGCTGCTCGGCTGCCCGGCTGCCCGGCATGTCCAGCCATTTGGCTTATCCTTGATGAAACTAATCCCAACTTTGCCATTTTTATATGCATGTATTTCTGCGAGTGGCCCACAAAAAAGTTTTTTGCCCAATCTTTTTACGACTTCATTTGACAGCATCCAACAAGCTCCGGCGCAAAAGAAACGAGAGCAGCATGAAAAGTAATAAGTCACCGAGTCACGACAAATGCCACGCCCACCCGCCACCGCCCATGCCCAATGCACACACATATATGTATGTATGTATGTGTGTATGTATGTCTTGCTGTTTTGTCAACGACATCTAACTCTCCTTCAACCCGCAGATCTCCGACTTGTCCCCTATCTTGGTTTTATTTCTGCTATTGATTTGCCAGTGGTCTTGGCACTATTTAACAAGTGTTGGTATATAGATGTAGTCAAATTCCGTATAATCTGTTTAAATCAGTTTGGAATTATATTGGACAAAAAAGTCCGGCAATCGGGTTGAGCTAGAAGAAAAATTGTAATTCAATTGTTACCTACTCTTGAAACGTTTGCTTTCCAAATTTCGTTGACCAGTGTCAAGCTCATCACTGGGTTCGGCAGCTCCTTTGGCTGCAGCTGTAAATGATTTCATTGGAGCCCCACCTTAAACCAGCTAAACTTTTTTATATGCGCTTAGCCAACTGGCGCCTCTGGTCGAGTTCCCGCTGCAACTCATCCTTGTCCTCCGTTCCGTTCCAAGCCGACGTTCTAGCCACTCCCGAGCTGGCTTCTTGCTGCTGCTGCTGCTGCTCGTGGGGCTGCTGCTGCAGCAATTTCGCGCTGGTTGCATTTCCAGTTTTGTTGCCACGACGCTTAAAACGCGAACAAGGACTGGCGCAGGGATATGTTGGCTAAAACGGGGGAAATCGGGGCAGGAAGAGGACCTCGTAAAAGCCACAGATCGCTGACAGCACTGTTGGAGCTAAGAGAATTTCGCCGCGAATTATTGGGCAAAGCAATTCCAGCTGCCAAGGAAGCGTGGCGAAATGTTGCCAACGAAAGCGAGCCCTTTGCAATGTTGCACTGCGAAAAACTCAATATCGAGGGGCCAGGTCATATTAAAATCACAAACCACTTGGTCAACAAACTTTGTGGTTCAAATAAAACGAGGGTTCAAATTCGAATCCCCCATTCCTCAAACAAAAAGCACTTGTCAAGATGTCGTACTCTCCTCATTGCCACTGCTGATTAAATTCCAAGTAAATTTGCTGGAAACTCGACGAGTTTCCCCAATGGTCTTGGCAATTAAGAGGCCTTTAATTGAGGACCGGGCCCCCTTGGAGCATATTCTCCGATTCGCCACTGTGTATTTACATATGCGCTCTGTTCGCATCGTAAACTTTCTTATGGGAGTTTCTAGTTTTGGCTCAGCATCAAGAATCCTGAAAGATGCGAAAAGTTCAAAACTATTTGAATCTCTGTGCCATAAAAAGTGGGCGACCGAATGATTGCCCAGCTCTGTCTCCCCCCTGTCTCGCAATTAATATCCCCCGTCCTGTCACCACGAAATCCAAACGCTCTTGGCCAAGACAACAGCAGTAGCTGGCCATACTCGTTCCAATAGAATGTGCTTAGGCATTCGGCCTATGCCGCTTTCTAATTGAACTGTCACCTCCTGCTCCGCCGCCCATTTTTATTTAGCCCTGCCATAAAGTTCGGTTCCACGCCCCTGGCGCAAACAAAGTTTCCTTTCATTTCTTGTGCAGTAAATAAATTGAAACGAATTCAATTGGCAGCACAATGTTTACAGGCATCGAAGGCAAACAAATAAACAAGCTGGCTACGGACTGAAATCGACATGATGTTGACAAACGAAAGATAAACAAATTCAAAAGTCGGCCCGCTCCATCCAACCTCTTCAGTTATCAATGTCAGCCCTTGGCGCCCCAGACTTCTATGTATATATGTATGTATATGTACTTCGTACTCGAACTGACCGTTATTCATCATCATCCAACATCAACTCCCTTTGGCTTTGGCGCAATAAGCTGTTTGTTTTAACGGCGCTCCACGTTGTTTTTGGACCGAGCCTCTCCACCGGCGGGCATAAACAAAAATAATGGCACTGGATTCCCCTCAACGGACAAACAGAACGGACAGCGCAACGGACAGAGCTCGTGGAAAGAAAACACCATAACGTCATAGCCGACAACTACGACTTCATAAATTCGACTGGCGTATTTATTTATAATAATTTATTTCAATAACAACGCCGGCCATTCATCCCCATACCCATCCATCTTTTTCTG
Organism: Drosophila melanogaster; assembly: GCF_000001215.4. NCBI lineage: Eukaryota > Metazoa > Arthropoda > Insecta > Diptera > Drosophilidae > Drosophila > Drosophila melanogaster. The sequence goes on along the minus strand of NT_033777.3, from coordinate 16,904,585 downwards.
GCCGCATTTTCCCTTGTGACTTCATCTTGTGCCTGCGTTATTTGTATGGGCCCGCCTTGTGCTTGAGTCGTTAAGAGGCGGAGGACTGAATGCATAAGTATTCGAATATCAATTTATGCATCTTGAGAATCGGGGAGCAGGCATATTTTTACAGGCTTGGATGGGCAGCTCTGTTTTGTGGGGGAATTGATATAATTGATTTTAAAGCGCTTAGTTTGGCCCAAGAGTGTGAATAAAAATCAGGCGTTGCTCTGAGGTCGCAAACAGTCGTTTCCACCTGCTATCCCAAAGTTCGATCTTTGTCGCTTGTGTTCACGTTCATTTAATGGAAATACCCAAAGACATCTCCAATTATCAAGCTGATTATGACCATTAGTTTAGTATTTATTATGGTCAGTTTAGCTGAGAGAAAACGTTGTTTAAATTTACATTTTTGTTATACAAAGTAGATTTGTGGGGAGAAATCATATTGAACACTTTGGTTTGTAAAGAAAATCAAAGTTGTTTATTTTCTATTTAAAGATAAATGAACAAGATTCTAAGAATAGCTGGAGTTGGGAATTTACAAAATGTAAATTCTAAGCTCAGAATGAATGAGATCCATTCGAGTAATGTACTTCATTTTTTTTCTGCAGGAATGCCTCCCCTTCTCACTTAAGCTTGACGGATCCAACTACAGGTAATTCCATTTCTTCTTACGCTCCTGTAACATGAAATGGAAATTCGCGCTGTGAAGAGAAGGCGGTTGGTCTGTTTCCCAGTCCACATTTCGCCCCACTCGACCTTCCGTTGCCTCCAGTTTTTGTGCAAGTAATTTACAGAATAGAATTCTTGATTAAATTGGAGTACATTTCGTGTTTCGCCCCCTTTGGCTCACCGGCGACCATCTTTTCATTTACCTGGATGTGTGCATGGTTGGGGGAAAAAAGGTGAAAGCCAGGGAGTGAGCTGTTAAGGAGGGTGGACCCCATTCCGCCCTCTGAGCACAGCGCATATAAAACGGAGCCGACGTCAGAGCCGTTTGAAGAATATTTGCTGCATATTCAAGGCACCGAAAGCCCTTTGCCGCCCCTCATCATCTGGCCTTTGGCAAATCCACGACCGCCCTTTTGCTTTTGGCCCCTTTTTTCTTTACCTGAGTTGGCTGAAACATGCGAAACTTATTTTGCAAGTTTTATGTCGTCGTCGAGAAGCAGCTTTTATTTTTTCGCCTTTCTTTTCTTGTTTTCTCCTTTACATCACATTTTTTGCCCTTTTTCAGTTTTTCACATTTGGCTCTCTGGCTTAAATTACAAATACACTGGAATTAACTCGGCGAACAGTAGGGAAGAAGGACCCCTTAAATGATAACATTTGTTTAAGCAATTACTTTTAGTATTGAGTTTTTAAGAACGAAAGAGATTAGGTTCTTTTCATCAGAGGAATCAATCGCTTCGGAAATGTTCCATAATATGTGTGGTAGGAAGTTTTTTAGAACTGAATGTAACTTCGCACGGTGTAGCGCATGCATAAAATCGTTTGCGAAAAAACTTAGAAACCCAGCGCGATTCAGGCGAGCAAGAAGGATCCATGGGGCTCCATGGCCACACCCACCGACGGGCACATCCACATCCATGGCCACATCCACGCCCCCGGCTCGAATTGCATGGCAAGATGCCATCGCCATTTGGCTGGCTGAATCGCTGGCAGACGATGGCAACGGCCATGCCGATGTAGCTGGAGCTGGAGATGGAGATGGCGATGGGAACCCAAGCATAAAATAGAATTTCTAACCAGGGAGCAGCGACTTAAAGCATTCCCATTTCATGGATTAAATGAGTTCAAGTCGGGAGCGAGGGAGGGAGAACGGGTTTATCTCGGGCCCCAGCCTCGCATAACTCAAGGCCCGTTATGAGCCCCAGCGACTGAATCGAGAAACATATTCGATACGTTACAGGAAAACTGAGCAGGCCACACGGAGAAAAAACTGCATACAGAATTTTAGGAATAGAACCTAGCTTAAATATGTTGGATACAAATATTTTATTTCAAACTAAATTACAAATACGATACATACAGTACAAAACTCTATCTCTATAGTTACTGTTTACCTTGCGAAACTCTATTTATAAGGGGACCTCCAAGTAACGAGTAAAACTCCTTTAAATGCAAAATAAGATATAGCAGATGAGAAAAGTTTTTTTTTCTGTGCACCAAAGGGTAAGAGAAAGGCCTTAAGAACGGGCAGCATAGGAGTGCTTATAGTTTCGGGCTGTTATGTTATCCCGAACGAGTTGCGCGCACCAAATACGCAGCGGGATAAACGACCTCGAGGGGCAACCACTGCAACTGCGGCACAAAGACGTTTGTTATGGTCATTAATACTTTTATTGGCCCTGAGCGAGCGAACCGAGCGAGGGAATCCTGTCGCTCCGGTTAAGGCCGTGAAATATGAAATTTGAATCCTGAATCCCGACTGCCGGTTTGCGAAGGTCAGTCGGCAGCAATAAATTTGATCGAACTGCTCTCGTTTTCGTCTGAAATCTGTTCCAGGGTCGTGTTGGCTTGACCTCTTTTTTTACGGCCTATCGCTGTTATGTGAGGACATTATGGAATCCCTGGGAATCCGCCGTGGATCGAACTCTTTGCCCAGCTGGAAACCTGGTTGCCAAGTGTCCGGACAGCTCTAGCTCCACATAAAGTGATGCGATTAATGCACAACGTGCCCGAACTCTGAACTCATCATCATAAAATCGGGCCAACGACAACTACACACGCCTAAGTGGGCGGTGGGCGGTGCTAGTCCCGAGCCAAATTAGTGTGATTTCAGATGAGACCGGCATAACCCCATCCAACACACTGCCATTCACTGGGCTCCGATAATAGCAATGAAGTAGAAAATCCCGAAAAGCTCTGAAGCGCATAATGATGAGAAGATGGGTACGGGGAATCGAAATCGTTGGGATGGGGCTTCTGTAGATGGGGACGCATGCCGATGTGAGGGAGGATGGGTCCGGAATAATGCCCGGCATCTGAAATGCCAACGAAACGGAAAACTAATTCCGCCGTTTGTGACTCAAATGACAGGCCAAAAACAAAAGCGAGTTGGGGGCGTTAAATGCTCTACACAGTGGCACGGATTGAGGGGAAACTTAATTAGCTCAAAACCATTTCGCAGTGTTTCTAGAGCCGAAGCTGTTATTTCCTTATAAATTAATTTAGAAACTTCTCCAGAAATCATTAATAATACAAAAGTCCGCTTGTGACGGCATTTCTTAAGACATGGTTTATACATCAAAATTTGATTTAGCAGCGGAACGGTAGTGTAGTATAATTTCATTTAATCTCGGTCTAATTAATTTTTCATTATATGTTAAAGTTATCGTACTTATGATTATTTATGGTATTAATATAATATTTTAATCGTTTCATTCATTAGTTCTAATGTATTTTTTAGCATTTTCCAATAACAATTTTTGATTTATGCAAGATTGTTAAATATAAATATTATTTAGTTGGTGAAACTGTGAGTATAAATCCACTGTATCTCACTTCTCCATGGCCTGTTTCTCAACCAAAGGCACGTCTCTGCTGGGAATTTTCTATTGGGATAAACGATTTCCAATAAAAATAAGGCTTTGCTAGTGCTGCTGAAACTCGGTTTCTGGGCAGGCCCAGGAATCCAGGCAATCTCGATCCCAATTCCAGCTTCAGGTCCAAGCTTGATGCTATCGCGTTCGATTGTTGACGGGTGTACTAGGGAATTTACCCGTAGTGGAGGTCGAGGTGGCGCATGATGGGGCATTAAATTGTATTAAAATGCGCAACGCACACACACTCCCCACCCACACCTACTCCTTCCCCTTGGGAACCGCCTCACGCCCCCAAAAGTGTTCCCTGATCGCCTCGACTAAAAGGCGGCATTTATTTTTAGTTGCCGCCGGTGAGCGTGGCCAAAAGTCTAGAAAACTTGGGCAAGGGAATTGTGTGGACGATGTCGGATTCCTGAACAAATGGTATTTTATTTATTTTTATTGGCAAATGTCAACGAGGCGTCGCGCGTCGTCGCTGCCTTTGTTTGACAGCGATGGAAATCTCATTGGACACTTTCCTCCTCTCTCTGTTTATTGCCATCCCGAAGAAATAGTTTTGCTAAAGTGTTTCGGTCTGCCATTAAAAATAAATGCCGATTTATTTTAAATTGGATTCGACTAAAGTTTAAAATTGAAAGTTTCGGACTGCATTAATGAATCATAAATAATTCTGTTTACACAATCTAAAAAATTAAATCAAATAAAACAGCCTTATAATCGAGCTTATAAAAAATTATTGGGTTCGGTAAGAGGTCTACAAAGGTCTATTTATTTATGAACAAGATAAAAGTCTTAATTTCCGTCTTAATATTTACTATTATTTTTAGAGTATTAACAAGGCTTTTCCAAGAACATCAGTTTCGTATGCGAGTTATAGATAAAATAGCTTTCCATAATTAAATAAATCCAACATTATCATTTCTTTTCAGCCCCGAAAATGCCCAACAAAATGCCGTCGGCGGAATCGAAAATGTCGGCAATTCGGATTCCCGGCGAAGAGGCAGTGGATTTAATGGAGCCCCATGATGGCCGAGCTGAAAATGAAGAAGAAGAGGCGAGACAGCGGCAGCCATCATGGATGTGAAAGAGAGCGTGCTCTTGGCCTCTCTCGCTCGCGCTCGTGCCTACGACAGTGCGGTATTCCACAGCGGCCATGCTCGCTCCATGCTGCTCTGCTCGCCACTCACCTGCGACGTCGTCTGTTGTGAAGTTCTTGCGACGTGAGCGACCGAAACTCGGGGCCCCGAAAAACTAGAGGCCCAAAAAACAGGATTGTGAGCGAGCGAGGGAGCGGAGGAATTTCGAGGGACTTTCTGCGACTGCGTCGTCGCCCAGACAAAAACAAAAAAAATGCAGAAACAAAGGCCGACGGACGAAGGAAGTTGCCCAGGGTAAGTAACGGTATTTAGGGGTGGCTAAGAGCGAGATGGGTATACTAAGGCTCAAAAGGGATGCGCAGCACTGCTCGGACTTAGTCGGTACGCAAACCAAAAGGTGAGGGTCACCGCTAGAGTTGGAAACCAGTTGGCTTAATTGGAGAATCATTTAAAAAATAAAATGCTAATTTCAAAATTAAAAAAAAAATTATAAAAGCTACGAATTCTTAGGCAAAGCATTGTTTTTAGACTTGCCTCAGCCTCTGAATTAATTTTTTATATTTTATCAAAAATATTTCGAACGGCAACTGAATTCCAATCAAACCATCAAACCTAGCCGCTCTCTTGCTTACCAATACATTCAAGCAGTCGCTCTCTTCCAATTGGATTTTGCGGTGGTGTGCGTGCGGTTCTCTTATCACGTCTCTCTTAATTTATCTATGTGTTAGTGAGCGGTCGCTCTTAGCCAATACTCTTTCCAACTCTCTTTGCTTATATTTACTACTGCACCTGTTCACGTGTCGCTCTTTGAGCGACATTCTACCTCGCTCTTTTTGTTTTTCTTTTTGGCGCGTTGATATGCCCCAATGTTTTTTCCCCTTTCTGCACTCTCTGTGCTTCCCCGTGACAGCTGCCATTTGCTTATTGGGCGCTGCACTTTCCGCTCTCTTCCTCTTCCCCCCGCCACACAGCTTGAAATCTTGTTAGAATTTAATAGAATCTCAAAAGTCCTGCGCAAGTTTCGCTGCTTTGGGGAAATGCAATTTTCTTTTTTACGATTTTTGCTGCTTTGCCAGCTTTTGCCACTCGTCCTGTTCTTTTTCTCGTCTTTTTTTTTTTTTGTTTTTTTGGGCTTGCATTCATTTTTTGAGGGGATTGTGCGGGCGAAATATAATAAGTTTTTCGCTCACTTGGCAACAAAGTTGGATGCATTGTGGGTGGCAAAATATCAAACAATGGCACAGCTCTGCTTTTTGCTGATAAGAATGATTGGGGCAATCGCACGGCTCAACAACAATGTTGAACAAAGTCTGCACCAATGGGTTTCTTTCCCAATTGGAAATGCGTCCTTGGGGTTCGTGTCTTCACTGCAGTTGGATTTAATTTAAGATCATCTTAATCAGAGTATATTTCGATCTCATTGAATTATAGGTGAAATTATAATGAGAATTTCCAGGGGCAAGGCCGAATGAAAGGAGCATTTAATCGAGGGCAGCAATTTGAGATAAGGTGCGGTTAATTATCATTTCCATTCCCGATTGCCGTTCCATTCGTCACAGTTTCGCGCCTTCACCCACATAAACAAATCAATCCGATCGGAAAATACACCCATATAGTCACACCAGCATGTGGAATAGTTTAAATATATCGCATTGTTTGTTGTTGAAACAATGCTCCTATACATTGGAGCCGAACACAAACATTTATTTTCGTTTCTTATATATTTCTTTTTGTTTACTTCGCACATTTGAATAGAGCGAACACCGAGTGGTGGGGTCAAATTTATGCACGACCTTCACGAGTTGGAGAAATTACTTTTCTGTGATACCTAAATCATCAAAACCATGGTATTTTATGCTTAGTCGGGGTGTTTCTTAATTTATTAATTTGGTGCAGAGATAAACACTTTATTCAACACAAACTGTAGTTAAGCTGTGATTAAAGTAACATTACATCAATTTTTTTTTGCAAAGACATAAATTAGGTTAAATTAATAATTAATAAATACAAATCAGCATTTGTTTATCTGAAATTTTAATACGCTCCTTAATTTTTATGGGTTCAAAATCGGTTCATACCCTAAAAGGCAAACTGGTTTCGTTTTAGCCCTGCGAAGATATGCAAAAGTTTTGGTATCCAGTGATTCCACAACTTGGTAACAGCAATAAAGCATAGGTCCAGAAGCAGAGGCAAATTAAGTAGGTGCAAAAGGCGATGAATAAACAGGGGACAGTAAAATCTTAAGACCGAAATCAATCTGTAAATTGGCGCAAATAACTCGGGCAGAGACATAAATCAAGGGGCATTATGGCAACGAACGCCGGAGATGAAGCCACTTGACGGGATTCCCGGATTGACGGCAGAATCGAGGGATCTTGGGAGGACGACGACGAGGACGAGCAACGGACGTCATAATCGTTTCAGTGACAAAGCATAAAATTTGAGTTTTACGATTTAACTGGGCCATAAAGCAACCAATTAGTGTCAGTGGCAAAGACACGGCTCGCCGAAGGGGCGGTGGAATCGTTTTGGGGGGCGTGGCAGTGCGTGTGGATTGAATACTTGCCTACGGTTATGAGTGTGAAATGCGTTTAATTGCTTTATGATAATTCTGACAGCTCATTAAAAGAAAAGTCCACAAAGCTTCTGGGGCTTTACCGTTCACCGGCTTCTGTATTTCCTTAGTCACCAATGGCTATGGGCTTACATTGCGTTTTCCGTTCAAGTGACTTTTTAAGGAGCTGCCTAAAATACGACTTCCCACTGCCCGAAAAGCTGGAATCTCAATCTTAACCGGGCCCACGGTAGGGAGTCATAAAAATGACGACAATTTCGTTTTATTTTTTATGACAAAGCGTCGCCTGCGGTCCCAAATCCTCCACTTCCCCTCCTCGCCAGGTGTGTAGTCCTCCGATTCGCATGTGTGTGTTGGCTGGTTGTGCAGGTGAATAATTTTTATTGCCGTAAATCACTGTGTCAATTGTGGTTGTAATGGCCGCCCAATGGATGTACACGAAAATGAAGACATCGAGGAGGATTTATGGCCTAAAGGGAAACGGAGAGAGATACTGCATTAAAATAATGTGGATTTCATAAGTTATTATCAAAGGTGTACTTAATCAGTTGACTATGTATCAGAAAATGTGTTATACGTTTTGCATGTTTATAAGCAAGTATATATATATTTAAGCAGCTCTGCTGGTTTACATGCCATGGACCTTATTTGACTATTAGATTCAACAAATCACCCTCTTTACATAGAGTAGAGAATGAGCAAGCCTATCAGTAAATTTTATGTTTAAATTAATAATTATAAATATTCTGACTGCGCTCAGTTGCAATCGGAACCAATTAATTTCGTATTGGAGTCGGAACCAGGCCGGAATAAATTTCTTATCTCAATTAAGAGCACTCTATGGCCAATGCATTTGTGCCTAGTAGTTATGGAGCCAATTTCCAATGGCCCGGTCAAATTGCTTGCCAATTATGATTTATGGCCCCTGATTGTTCAGGCCGAATCAAACGCGGCCTGCCCAATCGATTGCCCGTTGGCCGGGCCAAGATGCAGCTGCCAAGTTCCAGCGAGCAGAAATAATGTTTATTTGAAAGCCAATCTCCATTCGAAGTGCGCGGTACCGGCTTTTAACTCCCTGAAGTAGTCTGCGATCGGGTATAAAATAGTCTCGCTCCTTGAATAAATAAAATGGCCAGCAGGCAGGAAATTTGAAAACAAACAAGAGACCACAAGCATGGAGTACGCCCCAAGGTGAGTGAGTAAACAAAAATGAAGAATGTTCGCTGATTGACATTATCCGGTGAGCATGCAATGTCGGGAATGGTAATTGTGAATTGGTAATCGGCGGAGGGAAAAAGGAATGGGAATGGGTATGTGGATGCATTTCCATACAAGACCCAGGCCCAATCCCATTTAGCATTTCCGCTGCGGCCATATTTCAATCGACCTGTCTTGGAGCTGCTGCGCCGAGAATATCTGATTAACATGGACATCCCGCGGCGAAAGATACTGGGTTTATTAAGTCATAAATTAAGCAAAAATGCTTCTGTAGTTTTTTTTTTTGATGGATTGCTCCTGCTGTCGTTCTTGAGCTATGGCTAAAATAAACTAAACTATTCGTGCTGCCCCAGCAGTTTTCCATTCCGATTCCGTCTAAAATGACAGCAGAAGAGAAAAAATTATTTAATTTACCTAAAAGCTTTGGCAGCTGCTTTCGTTTCCCCATTTCTTCCCGTTTTTTGGTTTTTTTTCGGTGCATTCCTTGGTCGGTTCTTTTTTGACAAAATGAAATATTTAAACGACGAGGAAAAAAAAACAAAAAAGTCGAGGCTAGGAGACTTCAAATACTTGCCGCTGCCAGTGTGCGTGTGTATCTGTATCCGTGCCTGCGTGAGTATCTCACAAATGTTTAAAAGCGCTTCAGCTTTAGTTTTCGTTTCTGGTTCTGGCATTCTGCCTGCAGCTCTTTGTTGTTTGCCCCTCTATTTTTTATTCTTTGATTTCCTTGAGTTCTTCCACTTTCAATGCCTCTCCTTCGAAGCAAGGGAAATTACACTTTGAAAAGTAAAAAGTAAAAAAGTTGAAAATAAATATCCCTTTATGGTAATAGCCATATCGCAGAAGAGTCTCCAATTTACATAAATTAGTGCGTAAAATAAATAAATCTGGAAGCTGTTATATTCATGGATCATAATGATTTTAGTTTAAAAGATTTTCTTCCCGTGTAGATATCATCATCATTGTTCGACCATTGCGATTTCTTTTTGTTTTTCTTATTTTCCTTTTACCATTTCTTGGCAGCCCCTCCTTACCACCTCAGATACACCTTCGGTTCCATTCTCAACTCGTATTCGTACTCGCTCCCATCGCTTTTTCGTTTCGCATCATAATTTTCCGTTCAGCGACAACAAAAGGGAAACGACATTGAAAATCACGTTCGTCGGAAGTGGAGAAAGGAGCTGCGAATTCCTTGGGATGGGCTTGAGTCGCATACCTCCTCTCTCTTGGCCAACTCAACCGGCCGGAACGCCCACATAGTTCGTGTTTCGTACTAAGTTCGGAGCCAACCTCCTTCTTAGATATATATAAATTGGTCTCCACGGGCCCACTTCAACTGGGGACTTTTCAAATGTGCTGTAAGCAAAGCACGCGCCGATAAACTAAGGAAAGCGAGGGGCGGACTTCAGATTTCCGTTACGTGTTCTTGGCCATTTGCCGAGCACCCAAGCTCACCGATTCCATTTATCGGCCATTAAATTAATGCTGCAACTAATGCTGATCTGCCCAGCGTAAATCGGTTAAGTTTACGGTTAAGAACCTCTTCGGTCTATTTAACTTACTTTACAATTTTTCAGAGTGACTCTAGCGATTACACAACTAAAAATATGTTATAGCATGTTGCTACCTAATGAAAATTCGTGCTAACATTATCTAATAACTTTAGTACAAGCTAAACAGCTTGAACGGTACCAAATGTTCCATTTTTTGTTGCTCTTAAGTATCTTATCAGCCTTTTTTTCAAAAAACATAAAAAAATAACAAATAAAGCTGTCTATGATATGTCTTTTACGACGTTATATTATTTGAACAAATTGTAGCTTGCCAGGGTGAACAAAAAAGAAACAAATTATAAGAAAGAGCATAAATTAAAATGGGTGACCTCAACATAAAATTATGCCGACATAATCGAATTGTTTCCATTGATAAGACTAAAATGTCTGAGTTTCGAATATTAAATCAGTGATTAGTAATATGAGCACTCATTCTAATGCACCCAGTAATTGAAACGATAAGAGAAATATATTCTTTGGCAGCGAGCAAAATATTTTCCCTCGCATTGACTTTATTAAGTTTCAAAAGTATTTGCATTAGTTTAATCTAGCTAAGCAGCAAGGAAAAGCTCAGTGGAGGGAAAATTATGACGGACTGATTGGCTGACAGACGTCGCCTGATGAAAGTTGACATTTTTCTGAGCTGCAGCTTATCGGGAGTATAAAAGCAAGTGATCCAGCAACTGGGAAATCCACGAGCTGCATTTTGCCCTCCCCAATACACCGACTACGCTAAGAAGTTTCCTTGCCATAACCCCAAAGATGATGAAGTCGATGACTGGGTCGCCATGATGTGATGTGGCCACCGCGTTGCATTCAACTCCTTTCAGACAGCCAGAGAAACACACACTCAGATACAGATACTCGCGGGCAGACACAGATAAGTTCAAATATTCAAAGGCCACATGTGCGCATCACTCCCATTGCCATATGGTGTGGATTCTAGGGAGAACTTTCGGTGTGGCGTCATGTACCAGAATTTTCTTTGGCGGTGGAAAAGCGAGCAATTTCCCATGGGTCGTGGCAACGCGAAATCCCGCACATGCGCACAGTGGGCACTTTACAGTGGGCAAATGGGTGGTTGGAATGTGAACGGGCTGCAGGTCGAACGGGGGAAATGAAACTGGTTTTGGGTTCAGGCCACACGCGATGGTTGATAAAGGCTGAATTAGCAATCCACTAAACTAGGATGTTTGGCAATATGCGAAACGACTCTGTAAGGAGTAGGAACATTTGCTACTTCTATCCAATGTGTTGCCAAACGAAAGAGAATTCTTTTTATCAAAGAAATCAAAAGAAAACATTAAAAAATTTTTAAAGTTAACTCATATATTTTTAAATAGTCATTTATATTGCAACAAATAAGTATATAATTTTATATAATATACTGCATAATATATATAATATATACTTACATCTGCATTATTTTGGTTTGAAAAGCCTTTCTCTCTGTGTGAATCTGAGTGATAAAGATAAGATCACATTTTAGATTTAATTCTTAGATCGTCTTAATTAATATGTCAGCCATAAATTCAAACTAAAAATGGCTGCCAGTATCAGCGGCTACTGTAGAACTCACTTCACTCAAGAAAATTAGTTTAACGAGTTTTTAAATTGTCTATATGTTAATTAATTAAGAAACTAATGCTCTCGCGAATATGTGAGTGCTGCATGCGAGAAAGTCACTCGTTTTTCCAGTAATAAGGAGTATAAAATATATTAACTTACTGCCGAAACCCGTTCCTTCCCTCTGGTGCGAAGATAGGGAATTATTTAGCCAAAGCCGAGCCGCTTACCGTAAATTGCAATTTATGCCCAGCGGCAGGCCAAGTTGCATCAGTTAACCAGTTTGACGAGTTGGAGGCGGGTGAGACAGCCCCAAAACGGAGGCTCCATTTCGATTCGAATGAAGCAATCGCAATTGATAATTGTTCGACCTTATCGCTGCATATCTGCATCTGTTATTTTCGGGTTCGTTGATCCATTCGAATGGCCGCCATGCGCCGCCATCAAGTGCCCGGGATTCGCATTCGGTTTCCATAATTTTTACGACTCTGGACACTCCCATCCACTCCCGAGATGGTCAACTGGGGAACTGTTATAATGCAATGCATCGCATTGCAAGACGGCGCGGATTCAATTGTCATAACAGACAGCCTGTTTAGAGACTCCGGCCAGCTGAGGCAGATTGCTTTACGATGGCAAATATTTGTGCTGCCTGTCGGCATGTGGCATCCAGTGCACATACATACATACATACATATCTGCAGATACGGATCACAGACCCATATGCCCATCCCAACCCGTTCGATATAGTGCGTAGTGTAGCAACAACAGCAAAAAGTAGAGAACGCTGAAAATTGCAATTTATATGGCTGCCATAAACAGGGGCTGCTGCAGCACTTTCACTTTTCCCGGAATATTAGGGACGCTTCACATTTTGACCAAAAAAGTGTCTCTGTTTTTTTTTTTGGTAATTGCATTCAGAGCGTAGCACTCTCAGGTCCCAGGAGGTACCTTTGAGTCCCGTAGTCGTAAAACCCCTTTCCATTCCCTTCCGCGACTTCGACCACTGGGCACAGCCGGAGATAGCCTCCGACGTTCCATTTCCGCAGCAGGCGGCAGGATATTATTAGGCAGAAGGGGTTATGGATTTTACAGATTTCTGGAATGGTTAGAAAATATTAAAGGTTTATTTTACATTTCTGCAAAAGGACCAACGGTATATAAATATAAATTTATAAATTTAAACTGGAAAGGAACTATTAATGGAACTTCTGTGAAGTAAACATTATTTATAGCCTCTGTTTTAATTTACATTGTATATTGAGCTTACATTTTGATAGCTTAAGTGGATGTTTCAAGGAATTTATATATACGTATACATTTATTAGGTACATGACCTGATTGAAACTGTTGTTTTCCATGTTCGAAATAGTTCCCTGGCATTTCAGATGACACCTCCCTTTTAAAATTTTCAACTTTCTCCGGAGATTTGTTTCAGCGTGACCCTTGTTACGATAACAACGAGGCTACATAAATAAATCGAAACCGGAGTGAATTTAACAAATCAACACAAGGAGGTCGGGGAAATACATATACTATGGAACATTTTTCTTTTTCTCCATTTGCCGCGCGCAGCCAATCTTCGGAAAACAAAAAATATTAATGAACCAAAGTTTCTCTTTTATGGAATTTCGATACTGACAGACACTCGATGGAGGGAAAAACTAAAGGGAAAAGTCCATTACTCTGGCCTGGACATGTTTGTCATTTACAAGTTGCGCGGCCAATTACTTTGAGGACCTGGTGGCAGCCACTCTCCGGGAAAATGGCTACGTCTCCGGCGGCTCATTATGAAAATGAAAGCGATTTCGCCCGCAGAAAAGGAAGACATGTATTTCGCCAGAATTTATGCACACGAGCATATTCCATTGGGGAATTCGAGGTCGGTCGATTGCCGTCTGTTTGTCTATCAAACAAGGAAACTAAAAAGTTTTTCCCAAAAAGCACACAGAATGGCATGAGTAAAGCAAAAAAAAAAAAGAAAAGCAAATTGATGAGAACGGGGGCAGATGGCTGATGGCAAAAACAAACAAATACCATCGACACTCGACTCGATGGTCCCCGATGGGCGTAAAATGGCGAACAGTGGGAGGGGGCGTGGCAAAGGGCGCACGACCTATATGAGCATAAAAGCATATACCATGTATATGTTGGCATAATCGAATGAACGGAGGGCAATGGAGCGCACGAAAGACCCACAACTGGACCCCGTGGAATATGAATGCATCTCGAGCATCTCCCTATAAATATCCCTCGATGGAACTGGGTCCTGCGTGAGTGGCAAGTGGCAGTCCAATCCCCGGGAAGCAACTATATATTTATTGTATTCCTGTTTTCCGCAAACACGAAAGCGCACTCTGGGATGGCAGGCAGGGGTTAATGGGTTGGGGTTCGGTGGGCCGTTGTGCTGAAATGAATTGAAATAAAATGATAAGCGTGAAATAATAATGAGGAGCGTGTTCCGGCATAAATCGCAACGTCCTTTTCGGCAACTGGCAAATGGGTTGGAGTACTTGGGTCCTGGCCGGCCATTTGTGTTGTGTAATCCATGTAATCGGCTGTGAAAAGTGTTTTACATATGAGTCCACTTGCACAAGTCGGGAAATGGAGCGTAGGCGATAGGAAAACTCACACATGAGCAGAGGCTTATTGCCATGAAGTAACCCCTTTTCCTAGCAACTCCATCGATCGTTCTTTAAAATATTAATAACATCCACAACTCTTCAACTTAGTTTCACGTGGCTTAAAATTAAATAAAGTTGCTGATGCTTTGATGTTTCCGAAAATACATTTTATAAACCTTTTGCTAGACTATTATTTTTGCATTATTAATTTGCTTATTTAATATAACATAACATATACTTTATGCCCTTCCAGTTTGATTACACATCGACCCCTGGAGCGAGGACTTAACCCGACGGCAGCTGCATCAGGTGAGTCTCCATCTTAACATATTTCATATATTGTATATTATATGCGTGCCAAATAAAAGTTATAATAATGACAATTTGCATAAAACTCCATCTGCCGACTGTAGAACTATCCAATTGAATTGGGTCGCAGGTGCAGCTTAAAAGTCAGCGAATAGTAGAAGGGGGTCCTACCCAAACAGTTCAAATACGCCAGGCAGCTACCATTTTTATTTACGAACATGATTTTTGCTATATTACAATCCCAAAAGGAGAAGAAGCGAGCATGTGTGTGTGCGGCATATGAAATAGTTGGGACCCAAAGTTGTACCTTTTGCCATTTATTTTTCACATCCGCATACAAATCTTCTCCTTGCTCGATATGAAAATGGCAAAAGTTGATCAAATAAATGGCGAAATTTCCATATTTCAACGATAAGAACGGAAACGTGTAGCTCAAAGATTTCCATCAAGTCAAATCGGAATCGCAATTGGAAAAGGAACATGCGGCCGAGTAACAAGTTGTGCGAATCTCCCAATGGGGGTGGTGGGAGGTCCTTGGACAGGCGGTGGCTGCGTGGGCAGGTACAACAACACAACAACCCTCGTCGCTTAGCTAAGTAAATGGGTTGGCCCACGAACGTGACTTGGCTGGAACCGCATCCCCAATCCCCCTAGAACTCCCTTCCTGTGCATTCGGTTATTTAGAGCACATGCCTCCTTCATCCGGAGATATTAGCAATGGCTGCACAATGGATTGGCATCGGTAAAACAATCACGTCTGGTGTTTTCATTCGGGTTTTTCAAAAATACTATTCTTATCAAATTTAAAACTTGTTAGCGAAACTAAGTCAATGTAAGATTACTCATTCTTGCTAAACGAGTTTTTAGTTTTTTCCAACCTTGCTTTAAGTATTCCATTTAAAAAATAAACCAAGTACTCGATCAAGAATATATACTTTTTTTTGGAAACTATTTAGTAGTATTAATACCTATTTAGTTGATCTACAACTTCTTCCACTGTGCCACTGCCTTGCAAAATTCGGGGAAGCCAGCTAAAGTCAGTCACGATTTCGAACTAATGAGGAATACACGTAATTACATGCGGTTACGCAATATCAAGAATTTGGCTTGAGGTCGAGCTCAGCTCATGGGATTGTGGAGCTGCCATTCAAGGAATCAATGCCCTGAGACAAACCCAGAAATTTAATAAACACGCAAGTGCACGGAAGTAAATTATCCCGTCAGTCAATTATGTATGTTAGTTCGCCCAGGAAGGAACCCCTCCCTTTTTGCCCCACACTCGCATTCTCACTTAAGACCCGACCTGGACTTGGTCTGGTTGTTGGGATCGGGGATTGGGGCGGATGTCTTGAGACGCCACATAAATACCTCGTTTATTCTGCCCCACTTTCGTCTGTGTGCGAAGTCTCGGTTCCTGCTTCATTAAACGCCTGCCACACTCGCTTCAATTGGTTGCTTTATTTGTGGCTGCAATTTGCCAGCCTTTTGTGCTTTTTAATTAAATGTTTTCCTCTTCATTTTGGTCCTACCTGCACAGTCATCGATGCCATTGCCAAACCTAATTAAACGGTCCCCAGATCGTTTCGAAGGAGTGAACTTAGCCGGCATATTGTTTACTTTGGCGAAAATGAAAATAATAAAACTTTAGTTGGAACAGGTGGAAATAGATAAGGCAGCAATAAGACTTCAAAAGTTATAGCAGAAATAAAACTTAACTTACGGAGAAGATGGTGAAAGTTCTATTGAAACCAGAGAAAATTGTGTGTTATTTGGCGAAACAGTTTTAGTGTAATAGTTTTTTACACTCCACTTTAAGTGAAATGAACTAATGCCTGGAATTAAATTGTACATGTATTGTATTTAAAATATATTATTATATTTTAGCGACTGCACATATGTAGCTTAAACGTAATCGAACACTAACTTTAGGCACATTTTGTAGAGGAGGGTTGGCAAAACAGCAATTTGGCTAGCCATGTCTGAAAGGCTCTAAATAAATAATGAAATTACGTCTGCACCAGGCAAATTCATGTAAGTGCCCCTGCTTCTTCAGAGTAGCGGAATATGTATAGATAGATAGATGTTCATTTGAAATTTTAATCAGCGTTCCGTGCTGCAAGCTCCAATTGCGCGGGCAAATTGAATTAATTTGACTAATTTCTCAGATACATTTGCATGGAACAAGCTTCTCCACGGTCTTTTGGCTCTCCGGACCGCCTTGATTACATTAAAGATGCGCAATTAGAAAAGCCCACTGAGTTTGCAAAGACAGTCCGTCGGTGAAATGGTAAGGGTTGCCAAATGAATGGCCACTTGGGCGAAGGGTTCGGCACTGGCTTCATTAAGTGCCAGAAGGTGCTGCCAATTTGGAACTGCCAAACAACCTTGGGGTCTTTCTTCACCTGTTTTGGTGCTTTCCGGATGGGGGATTAGATAAAGAGTTTCGCCCCAAGTGAAATATTTATAATTTGGGAGCAGAGAATGAATATGAAATTTTCTATCCGCCACTGAAACATTAAACATTTCTGTTGAAATATCATAAAAATTGTTGAATATAATTTTACTTAAACGGGCCAGCGTTATTACGTTGTCAGTGTTCAAACACACTTAGAAATTTCTAAGTCTTACTCTTAGAAAACATTTTTTTTCGAGTGCATTTGTTTTCCTTGTTTTCTCTTTTCGCGATTTCGAAATTTTTGAGGGAAATTCTTTTCTGCTTTCGCCTTTGATTTATTTGCGTCAGAATTCCGAAGGCCGCGGCTAATTAAACAACCAAAGCCCAGCAGCATCTACATCTACAGGGGATCAGCATCAACAAAAGTCGAATCAGCTACGAACCGTAAACAAACTTTTGCCGGCTCGCCCGCTGGAAGTGGGCGGTGGGTGGGTGAGGGCAGCCATAAACAGCTGCACACCGAACGGGTTCAAGTTGAATGAAGAAGCTATTTCGACATATGCACAGGGAGAAATCGATTTCAACTTACTTATGTTTAAATATTTAAATGTTTTCCCAATGATGATTAAAAAAGTAGTACTTGTTAGAATCCTACTTAATCACCTAACTTTGTATTGTTATTATTGCTCACAAACAATATATTCTATGATATTATGTTTAGACAACCATACTTAGCATTGAGGTATTAAAATCTTTCAAAAATATTTATATATATTTTATTTTGAGAAATAATAATAATTATTTGACAAATTTTACTGTTTTTCCAAGTGGATTCAAATTCCGTTAGGTGCCAAGATAGCCCTTCCGAAATCGAATCGAAAACTCACGTAGCAGCCACAGTGGGCGCAAGTAAAGTAGCAACCACTATGGCAGTCTGGCTCTGTCTCCCTTCCTCCGACCCCTGTGCGCATGCTGCATCCCCGTCGCACTCATGCTTACACACGCACACACAGGTAGGGCGACTCCTGATGCGGCGGCCATTGAAAGTGGCGGCCATTCCCCCTCCCTCCCTCTCCCACAGAAACAATCCAATCGAGAACTGAACTGCGCACAGCAGAAGAAAAAAAAAGAACAAAACGAATATCCCGCTCACTCACGTAACCTAAAATTGAGTTGAGCCTGAATCGAGGCAAAAATCTGTTCTTGTCGGAATTAAATTTATATGCTAGGCTGGGACACATGGAACCAGCACCCCGCCCCCTCTTTTTGTGACCCTCGCACACCCAGTAGATAAATGTGTAAAAAACTGAAATTTGTTTGGGTCTCAACTGCATACAATTGTGTTTGTTTGTGACTCACCATAGAGCACCACATTGGGTGTATTATTTTTGTACGACTATATGCGTGCTGGGGCACATTTATTTACATTTTTTAATGCACCCAATAAAGAAAACAAAGCGCAAACAAGTTTTCTTCTCATTTTTATTTTGCAGCGCTGGTTTATTTGTTTTTAAGTGGGCACAACTTTGCCACCAGATATTTATCAAAAGGAACTTGTGTTTGTCTAGATTTATGTGACCTAATATTTTAAAGATTAATTTTTATTTATGGGGCAACAATATCTTGTTCAAAAAATTGCAGTAGTCTTGTGGCATAATAATTTGCCTTGCAAAAACTATAATTTAATTTAACTCTCATTTCCATTCACTGCTCCCAGAATATTTGTGGCATTTCTCCCCACAAAAAACCATGAAATATGAGTGATGACCCTCGTTGCAGGGACAATTAACTTGCGGTGCTGCATCGTAATGTTCGCCAATCTGTGAGTAGGGAAGATTCAGATTAGAATGGTGCTCATAATGGGGGGGGGGGGGGCAGGGGTTCGAGCGTTGAACTCAGATTACAGGACTCCCCCAAACGATATGCTCGCATAGAAATGGCTACATTTCGGGGCAATCCAAGTTGCTCTCTGGTTATATGGCCAGAATTCCGCGCAGCCCGTGGGGAGTGCGCAAACTGTTTGAAAAATTCATATTATTTGTAAGTAGTTGCGGGCACAAACTATGAACTATGAGCCACCCGGTCCACGCCCTCTGCGTCGCAAGTAGAAATTGTGTGGCTTAGTGCGCACCAAAAACTTTGGGGAGCAATCGAGGAACCTTATCAGGCGGATTTATGCCAAATGATGGCAGATTGCCAAGCTCCAGCTACAAAACTGCAGGGATAGATACGGATTCAAATGGCAACGACTGCGAATGCTGGGCTTGGCAACATGTTTTTTAGTGTGTCTGTCTCCCCAATTCCTTTTCTTTTATTTTCCCCATTTTTCTGTTTTTTCTCGGTTGTTTTTTACAATTTTTTCTGGAGTATAATGGCTAGAAAAAGTTGTGCCATACCCGTGACTCTGAAAATGTGGACATTGGTAGTGGTTAGTGATATAAATGAATGAAATTGAAAATGTTCAATGGATTTCTATTTGATTTAAAATATTATTCAAAAATATTTGATACCAACAAAATTTTATTGAAGTGCTGTAATGATTGAATGATAATTCCATTAAAGTACATTTATTTTCTAACTAAAATTGTAAAGAAATGTATTCTTCCTATTTCAATGCCATGTTCTGTTATTTATATCCACTGTGCGGCGCTTGAGAAGCGGCTTCTGCTGCGGTGGCTCCGCCAGTTGGCAATGCCACCGTGGAGCCAATTTGCTGCGGTTCATCAATATGCCAAGCTGCGCACATCCAGCCTGTCCAAAGCCACGACCACATCCACATCCCCGTCGTTGGCCACATCCAGCCAAATGGCCAGGCACCGGGAGCCAACCAGAATGGCAGACGGATGCGGATGTGGTTTGGTAGCTCTCTGCACTCCCTGCCAGATTTGCTGCTCCTCCCGCCCTCAATTGATCGGCCCCCGAGGGGCGGGGCGGGGCAGGGCAGTGGCCGTCGAGGAGCTTAAGTGGCTCCACGTACTGCTGCTGAAAAAAATATGTGCATAAATTTAAAGAATCTCAATTTACTTGGCCCGTGTTCATTTTTGTGCCGGCTGCTGCAAAGACTTTGCCTGGGGCCTCTGTCTTTTCGATTCTACGATTCTGTGCACTTGAAAATAATAAAATATTTTTTAAGTTCTTGATTGTGGATATCAATCCAACACCTACTAAAGAAAGTTTTAATTGTTATCTTATATATATATTTTCCATTTTTAAAAGATTTCTATCGAATAAATTACGAAAGTGATTTTTACGCAACCAAAAGACATTAGGAAGTCTTATCTGTCTATTTAAAATGTAATTGATTGAGATATATTTATAACTTAAAAGTAGAATTTGGAAAAAGCATTTCGTATACATTTTTCTCAGTGTGCCTGCTCAGCCTGGTGATTTGTGAGCTCAATTATGCTACATTTTTTGTCTTGCCCGCCCACCTCCACTTCCCCTGCTTTTCCCGCTCCACCTTGGCCGTGGTCGTTTTTTGTGGTTGTCACTTTGTTATTTATTCAGCGCCACGGAGCAGGTCTGGACGTGGATGTCGTCGAATGGGGAGTATGGAAGCAGACTCCACGGACCTGGAAGACTTGGGATGGAGCTGTGACACTGAGGCCGTTAATGAGTTCGTTCGTCTTCGCGCTCCGCATTTGGATGCTAATGAGTGGATGGCATCCAATAAATTCAGTTCGCCGGGCTTTGCTTTTATCGCCCCACTTGCATAATTCACATCGCTGCAGGGTTGCCCTCGATCTGAATCCACTCCCCGTGCGGGGGTACAGAGGTCAATAGAAATTTATGGTTCGCATTGTTAACGCCACTGATTACAAATTATTTGTATTGCCCCTTCATCAGTGGCGCCCAGGCCTTCTTGTCTTGCCTGATTACTGATTGCTGGTTATTTTATGTGATTTCCTCTGACCGTGCTCATTGGATGATTTACTACACCCAGCTAACTGATAGTACTGCTGTTCTCAAGGGATGCTTCTTAAGATAGTTTAAACAAAAATAAAAACATTTTGTATCAACTAAGCCTTAACTTGACGTAGCTCTGACATTAGTTAAATTGATATTGGGTTAATGAGTCATTTTTTAGATCATTCTCTGCATTCATTAATTATTTCATGCATTTCCTCGACACACATTGATGCAACCTTTAACGGCACTCCTCATATCACGCCTTAATACTGTGCTTCTGATAACTCTAAGTGGATTCCCGGTTGTTTTCCACCTTATTTCTAAACTGGTAGCTGATGTGTCTATAAGAAGGAAAGAAGACTCCAGAAGAACTATGTCATGTCTCTTAATTATAAAAAGAAATGCTAGTTTCTTAAAAAATAATTTTATCATGGGTATACCCTTAATAGAAGAAATGCATGATTTTTAATAGATTTTAATTCTCAGTCATGTTAATTTTAGTCCTTCAATTAAGAATCAATTTCATGGTTATTTATTATTCAAACTTAGAGAAATCCCCAAATATGCGTGCTTAGCGCACCCATCGATTTTTGACACATCCCAAGTTATGTCCATGTTAGAACGTAAGCTGTTCAAAGTTATATAGTTCCTTACGCCCATTATGGATAAACCCCAACGAAAATAGCTTCCAAGCATCCTCGACTCAAGTCAATTATCATCATGAGAAATGTCTTCTCAGTCGGCGGGTCCAATCGCCTTGCGTAATTGTCGAGTAACAAACAAGATTGTTAACCAGATTCCGCGTATTCCACCACTCGGTCGTCGGCCATTGAAACGATGGTTCTAATAAGATATTCATACATATAGATATCTGACGCAATTCCGACGGGTGCGGCACACGAGCGCCGCCTGCCGGCCGAACCGGCAGTCTGCCCAGTGGGAGATACAAAGATACCCAGATACATTTACATTGATGTTATCCTTCAGCTGCAACTGCAGCCTCGGGAGACGAATTCCAATCGGCCGATTAAAGCAGTCCGCCAGGGGGCGCTCGCGTGCGTTTATCTTGCGATGGCTGCGGCAAAGCAAATCGGGTTTAGCTGCCGGTCGGCCATCTTGGATTTATCTGGCAATCACATTTGTCAGATACTTTCGAAGCGCTGTGCGTCCTTTTCTCGCACATGCGCATAGTGGCGTTTCAGGCGTGGCAACGTCGACGTCGACAGCGGCGGCAGCTGCGTCGCCCACGCACACCACTGCACGCACGAATACCAGCGCATTTCGTACCGCCCCCAACCGCCGCTCATTCAGACCTGGCCTCAGAGCCCGTATCTGAGGCCAAGAAACCGCACTTATTTATTGAAACTCGGTTGGCCTCTTCGGGACTCTAGACCGGGGATCTCTATACTCATAGATAATACCCCGAACCATCAACGCATTGGATTTAGTCATCTTCAACTGGGGCTTCCTTGAATAAAAATATTTCTACCAGCTATTACATTTAATAAACCATATTATAAATAACATAATTAAAATATTTTTAAATTAATAACATAAAATAAGTATTGGAACGCTTTAAATATTTTTCTTTACCCAATACCAAGACTTTCGTAATCGTTCCATTTTAAAACATTTCTTTCATTTCTATAAGATATATTTTAATATTTCCACATTTTAATCCGCTGTGTTTTCTATTATTATATTTTCTTATGATACATTTAACATTCCGCAATTTATATTCAATAGTATTTTGTAGTGCAAAGGGCTCCATCTAAATTAATTTAATACAATTTAATAAGCATTTTACAGATATAGTTGTTCATAGTTGTTAGTGGACCGAATTTAATTTGGTCGACTTGCCGACGGCACTTCAAGCTCGCTTTGAAATACGCTCTTTTCAGTTCCGCCTTACTGTTTGCTGGCATTTATGCAAATTGCTGTATTGCGGACCACACACTGGCACCAGCTAATTGACAATTAGCTGACAAATGCTAATGGTGAATGCCACCGACCCATTGGAATGGAGACTCGCAGCCTTGACTAATTGAGGCGACAATTGGCGGCGCCCAGAATTTATTCAAGCCACGAACTTAGGTTTGCTTTTCGTAAATCTTAAAGTCTTCAAGAGTTGCTCGGCGAGTGGCCATGTTTGCGTATCTCCATTTGAAAATAAACGCAATTCAATTTGCATAACTGAAATGCAGAATTTATTTTAATTCAGGCATTGCATAAAACGTACTTCTTTATATGCACTCACACAGCCATACTCGGAGTTTCCGAGGAGGGATCCAGCTGGAATTACAAGAGCCATTTATGCAAATGCCCCGCTCCGACTGCATCTCCATCTCCATCTCCAACTCCAACTCCTATTCCAATTCCATGTCCGGGCTCCTCCTGGCCAAGATGGAATATTTCAGTCACGTTAATTCATTCACGTTTAATTCACGAATAAAGTTCGTAACTTATATCGTGCTCATAATGCATGCAAATTTATCACCCCCGGGAAACGGGGAGGGTATCCAATGATATCCAACCCAGCAGGTGAGTCCATTAAGTGTTCGATTTACATCCGATTGCCAGCTGGCTTTCCTCGCCGTTCTGCCCGCTGATTTATGGAGACCCCTTGGCCCGGACTTCCATATAGCATCCAGTTCCTGCTCAATTCGCATCCCAGCGTGCACTTTGTGCTCCTTCCCGAACGACTTGATAAGTCGATTTTGGCCCCACAGCTACCACACACCCCGAACACCGGAAATAATTAAAAGAGCCAAAGTTCTGGCAATATGGCAACATGGCCGAGGAGACGAATTTCATTAGACAAACTGACAAAATGTTACCGAGAACGGTCCGAATCTGCTGGGGATATAAAAGAAAAGTTTGGCAGGCCAAAATATTGGCCAACACTTTCCTCGTCCAAATTAAAAAGATATGCCGGCTCAAGTGCTTCGAGTTTAGTCGCCTTTAAGACTCACTCCCATTTTTGCGCCCAAGCGAATTATGTTTAGTCTCGGGCCATGACATTCACGAAATTCGAGTACTCGAAAACAAACAGGCGTAGACATGGAAGACATAAATAAATTTCTTCATATTTTCATATTTGCCGGGTTGTTGTTTGGGTTCTTTTGTTTGCCTCGCTTTTGTGGGCACACTTAGGTGTGCTCCTCCAGCCGAAATAGAAGTCAACATCCAGGCAATTGGGGCACTTACCTATATACAAAGCGATGCATTGTGAGAAATCGGGGGAATGAAGATAAAACACTAGACAATAACACGCAAGGCGGCCAGATAAAAGTGGTCTTAAGCTTAAAATAATAAAATAAGCGTTTAAGGTTACATATATTAATAAATTAGTTAGCATTTCTGTAATGCATAAATTACTGAGCGAATTATATGAAAGGAACTTCTTCAGGGGAAAAAAAAAATTAAACTGTTCAAACAAAATTAAATAGAAAGCACTTATTTTTTTAATATTTTAAATATTTTTTAATAAAATGTAATTCAAATAGTACACAATTTTGGAATTTACAATTACGACGAGCTATCTTATATATTTTAGTGTATTTTTGTGTACAGCCAGAGGACGTCACTTGGCTGAAATGCAACGGCTGTCGTCCGGAAATGGCAACCAGCAGACTGTAGGGACTTCCTATCCGCCCCCAAAAAATTCCGGAAAATCCATGCGGAATGGGAACGAAGCCATTCTTCCGAATCGTTGCCTTGTGCACAAATAAGGGAAAAGTCAGAGCACGGGCACAGAATAAGTGCCTATAAGGGTACCGGCTTGGCTAGTTTTTCCTGGGGGTGTATATTCCTACGGACTCTCGGCTCCATGTCCGTGTCCGGCATCCTTATCCAGATTCCGGATTCGCTGCAACTGCTGTGCAAATTACGTAGAGGAAAAGCGAGCGGTGGAGGCAGACGACACCTACAACGTCCACGGGGATTGCAGCCACTCGAAAGAGATTTACTTTGGGCATTTGCTGGTATTCGGTCGGTGGACCGAATAGTAAGGAATCGCGGGGCGGGGACTGCTCCTCCATTTGCCAACTCCATCTGCGTCCACATTTCGGGACCTCGACACGTTTGGTGTTGGCAAAAGTTTTCTCATTTTGGCAAGATGCTCGCTCGTAACGAAAATTGTCGAGTTCGCCAAAACGCCGGTGGGACGAAAGGAGCGGATGAGCGGGGTGGATGAGCCGTGGTTTAGAGGCGGTACCTAGGGAAAATGGAAACGCACCGCATGCACTGGCGACATTTCTCATTAAAAGTTTTCGACATTTTGTTGTCTCAACAAACATTCTTATCAGCAGACAGAAGCCATTCCACTTCCGAACTTGGTCGACGGAGGCGGCAAATGCACAAAGCCAATGTGGCGGCCAGGAAAATCGGAAGACAGGTGTCTGACAGCTTAATCGGATGTAATGAAATATGGGTGGCTTAATTAATAAGAGGTTGACAGACTGGGAAACATAAATTGTGGGATATAGTAAGTGTGTAAATAAGAGAGAATCCGTTAATAGAAAAAGTGGTAGTATAGTTTATCAAAATGGGATGGAACTCTTGGCTTTAAGTATTATCTTAACTTATTACTACTTTTTACATGTGGAAAAAGTGTCTTGTTTACTGATCTCTGGGCTGCCTTTCACTTTTCTTAGCGATCGCATACGAACACATTTCTTGGGCCTGCCTTGAGTGTAATTATTTCCAGTTTTTAAGAGCCAATTACGAAAATGAGCCTTGCCTATGCCACATTGCTGCAATAAAGTATGAAATGATAATTTCCGGAAAAACAGCGGACCTTGAAACTAAATTAGGCGCAACCTGCGTGCAATTATCGTTAGTTATTCTCCAGCTCGCACTTTTTGCAAAGGGTTGAGTTAGACAAAAGGGATGGGCTCGAGCTCTGAGCTCTGAGTTCTGGTTCGGTTCAATGTCAGTGAGCCAGGCCCGCGGCTCTCGGGGCCATAAAACAAGGTCGGGCATAAAAAACGATTCACAAAGGCAAGGGTTCTCCGCCCACAAGGATTCAGACACACACGCATACACTCACACGCGCCCAGTGAGGTCCTCACATAATGGCCGCACAGTGGGCCCATTGTCAGTTCTGCGGCGAAAAAACCAAGGCGATCTGCTCTCGCTTTCTTTCTTCCACGATGCTCAAGTGAGATGGTGTGTGTTGCTGTGCTCGTCACAGTTCGAAGTTTTACGGTCTACGAGAGTTGGCCGTAGAAAGTGAGAGTCATTAAAAATTTTACTGCTTCCCAAGGTCGTCGCAGGGAATTTTATGTCACTTTTATGGCCTAGCTGCTGCTGTGGCTCCCATTTCATGGTCATGGCCAGCAGAATCGGCGTAGTAGTCGACTGACCCAATTTGCTTGGAGATACCTGGGCAATTGGTTCAATCGGCTTATTGATGGGCCATTTGGATGGCAGAGTTCAACAAACTCGCGACTCAAAACAGATGCTCATATGGTATTCACCATTTTAGAATAATAATTTGCTTAGTTACATCGGACTTAGCCGGTATATTATTTAATTTAAATTTGATTTAGGATATGGAATGACGGCATTTCTTAAAGCAATTTCTTTCTTATTGATAAACCGACTTTTAGCATCTCAAAGTCCGCAAGTTACCAAAGACTTTCCGTTTAATAACGAAAATCAAAAACTTTCTTCTTTTCATAAAATATTTAATATATTCGCTTGGCGCTCATATCGCAGCCGCACACTTGATGCCTTATGAAAGTTTTCGCCCGTCATTTGGCTTATTTGCGAATTTTGTGCACGCTCTGCAAGCTGGCAGAAAAAGAAAATTTGGAGCGGAATAAGGCGAAGATGGCAGAAATGCTTAGTGGCAAGTGCCGAAACTAAATCCAATAACTATATGCTGAAACATTCATGAGCGCAAATTGAACACGTTCCTGCCTCTGGTGCTGGCCAACTTGGCTTCGGATCTTGGCTTAAGCCCGATTCGTTTCTGTTTCGGTTCGATGGAATTAAGTTCAATTGAGCTTACCCAGGGACAGGAGACTGAAGTCCAGACAGGTCCATCGGGGCCAACGCACTCGCTACTGCAGCGGACTGAACTATCCACACCTTCTGCAAAGGAGTAACGACCATTTTGATTAGGAGAATTTCTCTCAAAAGTTTCTTTGCATTTAACAAAAATGGTGACCAGCACGGAATGCTTGGAAATTCCTCCACTGATTGCACGTTTCATTCAGCTGCCAGCTAAATCGGGGTGTGCATTTTGAATTCGCATTCCCTCACACCTCCGCACATTCCCAACCATTCAGAATAATTGAATCGAAAATTGTTTCGCCCCATGAAAAGAATCCGATGCGAAGTTGGTAGCGAATGGCGACATTCAATCGTTGAAAGCATTTTCAGAAATCCAATTTGATTTGCAGCAATCGAAGGAAACAGGGAAATAGAACTGGCGAAAACGAATGAAATTACCGATGTAACAAAGTACGTTAAAAAGGCTTGACAATCATATAATATCTCGTATTGTTCATTTGATTACTCGAAGGAAACATAACATTGTATCTGGGGTTCTAATAAAAATACTAATACAAATGTCATAACTCATTAAGTTTTCATTTGATTTAGTTATTAATTATTGTTTGCTTATTCTGTAGTTTCAATAAACATTTTAAAATTTAATTTAAAAATGTTCTTTGCAGATTATAAATTTACATTTTAGACTTCCATGTTATTTTACTTGTGCAATTCGTAAAAAATAGAACTACAATAGCGCAAACACAAAACACAACCAACCCTCAACAACAGCTGTTTATATTATTTAACCCCCGAAATTCCGGCCACCCTACGAATTTCAAACATTTAAGAGAGAAAACAAGACGAAAGAGAGAATTTGGGGCTCTCTTTCTCATTTTTCGTGGGGAAGGGGAATTCACAGGGTGACTAGTGTGCTATAAATAAAATGAAATCAAAAACGAATTAATTAGCATATTTAACTGCGCTTTCGGCCAGCAGGTGAATCGAGAATCGAGATATAATTAAGCCATTTCTCTCTGTTCGACTTCGCTTGCAATTTGCATTCCAGTAGCTCGCAAATCAGTCAGCCGCTGTCTGAATCTTGGCAGGCGATAAAGTCAGCAGACGATGGGTTTATTAGCAACCAAGTGACGTCCACCCCTCGATCCACAGATTTACCCGCAAGCGACAGCAGCCACTTGAATCTCATCTCCCCATCGATGATAATATGATGACGATGATGCATCGATAATCCCGATGGAGCAATGGCGATGCCATGATGGGTCCCTCAAATTTCGTATGCAACCAAAGTTCCCTGGCTGATGAAGGGGAGTTCCGGCAGAAACTAATGGAAGAATTTCGCGATGTCACGAGCGTGAGTTATGGTTAAGTGCACTTTTTGGGCTGCCTTCTCAAAAATCCTCCCACTTTACCTTATTCCTCCCCCACCCAATGCCGTGTTGTTTCCGTCTAAATGCAAATTTTGTGTAATGAACGCCTCGCTGCAAAACGGAGTGGGACTGTCATTATACCCTAACGGACATATTGCATATCAACTACTGATGCTGCAAGACTCATGACCCATTTAGATATCAGCATAATTTAAAGAGGTTTTATATATTTGTAAATTGACTAATAATCTGAAATTTATTAGATATATTTTTAAAATAAACATATATTATTAAACGATTTAAAGGGAAATGTGTTATCTTTTCTTACATTTTACACATACATTGGTTTAATGATAGATTTCGTTAGGGCATTCAAGATTCGTATGAAACACTCCCATGCTGCGATATTATTTTTGTGTTAGCTTCAACTTTTCCGCTGCCTGACTATTAGCTAATGCCTGAGCCGCAATTCGTGACGTGCCGCGCCCTCATCTCCGCCTCCCACAACCTTTGACCTCCCACTACTAACCCCACGGCGAGTCGAAATCCAAACCCAACCGCAGTCCTGTTGCTGCCTGATGCGCTTCGTAAAGTTTTTGCAGAAAATTTGAATATCGCTTGGCTTATTTTGCGCTTGGCAAGCAACCACCGTGGGTTTCCCAAAAGGGGAAGGGGTGGGTAGGTGTTTCCCGCCAGCCATGTGTGTATCTGTATCTGAATCTGTGAGCCACGTTTAATGGTGGTGGAAATGGAGCTGCAACCACCGTCACAGGAGGGTCAGGAGCTCACGTTGTTTGCACTTTCCTCCTCATGCCCGAAACTCTTTATCCTGCGTCCTTGCTGGCGCTTTCGTCTGTTATTAATTTTCCTGCTCCTCCGAAATTCCCGCCTGGGGCCATTTAGCCCCAATTGCGTCTCGGTCTCAGACTCGCAATCAGCTTCAATTCCAGTCTTTGTCTTCGGTCCCTGGATGCGTTTCATTAATTAACTGAAATGCTGTCGACGAGCTTTGCACGTTACAAGAATGAATTATTTATATAAAATTTGTCTGGCATTCTCCACTTCTGCGTTGAATCTTTTTTCTGATACGTCTTTGTTGCCCTTGTTGATCGCAAATTTGTTGTGTGGGACCCGTTTACTGACCAGAAGGTGAAGTGAGTTGCAATACTTTGTGCAATTATTCGCCAGATTTTTTCTGTCGTGTCCAGGACTTAAGACTTAGTCATCTGCGAAACATATTATTTGAATGGGTAGCTGAATTTAATTATTTATTCTTATTTCTATATGGAAATCTATCTTATTTGATGCATCTGGATAAGTTGCATGCCTCTGTTAATTAACATCAAAGTGCACTTACTAACGAATGTTATAAAATCGTCGGTTAGTAAGCAGGTGTCTTAACTCTTACCTTTTTTTTTACATTATTTTACTTTCAGTGGCGAGTTTTTCCACTCAGTGAACGGAGCTTAATTTAATTATACATGAGACTCCCCTGGTTTTTTGCTCTTTTCAGTTTCCAGGGTTTACAAATCCGGACGCAGCCTTGCATCGCACATTTATTTCATTTTAAATCTTAGCCAGAACTAATTTTATATTTTTCCCTCAGTTTTTTTTCGTTTTCGTGTTTTTTTTTCGTTCTTGATATTTCCGTGGGGAAATGAAGGATAAAATGGAAAGGATTTTAGTCTGGCGGAGTGTTTTTCTTCGTCTAGATCTCGCTGTTTAATAGATTTTTACGGTCAAGACACCAGCTGAATTTACATTTTATTATCATAATTCAAGGGAAGAGGGTACAATTGTAATTATGCACAATGTAATGAGATGTTTTTCATGTCTTCGCTTAGGAGATTTAAGTTATACGAAGGGTAAATTGAATTATGCAAATGGGTGCCATACCATGCTGGTTTGCATATTATAAGTGTATAATAATGATAAACTCTTAAATGATTGTAGCATGTAAAAAAAAACATTTTTATTATCAAAATGTAGGGCTATATATAGCTAAGAAAATATAATAACCATGTTTTACAATGTTATTTACCTTTTTTCATTCTTATTCTAGTTTCAGGTAATTGTCACCAAGCCGATTTAACCCGTTTAAGCTGCTCTAAGCATATTCAATATTTTGGTTATTTAACACGAAGGGAATGGGAGAATAAGGTAAGGTAAACAATAAGCGCGAAACCCATGAATTTTATTTAGTGTGTTTATGAAAATGGCCAACAATCAGACAGAAACGATAACGAAACGGGGAAGAGCAATTCGACCAGCGGCTTTGGCCATATGCTCCTGGTCCTCTGGTCCTGAAACTCTCTGGTAGTGTTTACAACAGGAATGCACGATAAAATAAAATACACGCCATCAATATAAACGACAGTTACAGTGGCAGCAGCCACACACATGAATCACGTCCTGAGCGTCTTCAGACCGAGTTCCCCCCAAAAAAGGCCAACAAAGAACACATGGACGGGTGTCTGAAATGAAAAAGTCTGTACAAATAATGCAGCCATTTTGGATAACAATGGAAGCTAACAAAGAACAAACAACAACAACATTGCCCGAAAGGAAAACAACATCGAGAATCAGGAAAAACAAAAAAAATACGCTTGAAAAGGTGGAATCGGAATTCGATTTAAGCGTTCAGTGACTTCGCCCTCCTCCGCCGAACAGCTTTGCGACATTTATCAAAGTCCCAAAATGCCAGCGGACACAGCAACAGCAACAAAGCCAAGAAAATAAAAAGAAAATACAAAAATGTCACATTCGAATTGAATTTAAATGAGTTTTGTGCTCAACGAAGGCCAAGACCCAAAAGTGCGGGGTGGGGAGGGAGAGACCGACCCGATCCGATCCGATTCGGGGCAGAACCAGAACCACAATTCGATAAAACTGCCAGAAATTATGCCGCCATGCCAAAGGCAAAACCAAAGCTCCAGGGCCATTAGTCTGCTCTGAGGTCTTTCCCTCCATTCGGTTTTTGTATATTTCTGTAGCTCTTGGTCGACGTCACTTCAATGGCCGCACCGTGGGCCCAGTAATTGGGAATTTAAAATTGGATGACCTTTCTGCACTTTAGATTTTTAAGCCACTGATAAATTACCAGTAATTTGGTATTGTTAAGTGATTTGTCTATGGCTTTTCGTTCAGAAAACAATTCTCTATATCAGTTCATAATGCTTAATTGGTTGAGCAATTTAATTTGAAATGGTAGTGGCGATTTTATTTTATTACTTTACAACAATATATGGTATCATAATGTATGCTTTTTTGAAAATATGTTAGTTTTTTAATATTTTGAATAACTTTATAAAATATTGCAATCGTTTAAATCATCCCATTTTATTTTCCAACAACATTATCTCAATTAATTCCTAATACAAATTTCTTCTACTAATTTCGCAAACAAAATTTAACTATAAATTTTACCTGGCATTGGCTATTTAAGCCCATTGTGCATTGGCGCTTTGCCTGCGTAACACTTGATGGCCTGCATCATTAGCATTTACACTTGGCTCGCCTATCGATCGACGCGATCTCAGCGACTTGACATGGCCCGGCCCGAGCGATGATCATTTTAATTTAGTCCAATCAGAGCCAATAGAATTAATTACGGGGCTAAGACACGGATGGCAACGACGCAATTATCTGTGCGTTCTGCCCCATAAACAGCACGGCACATAGATATAAGCCCTTGTACTCACACGCATCCGCAGTCAGCCAAAATCTGGCATCTAGGTCACGGGAGGGGGGCGTTGGCAGTGACACATCGCCGGCACATTACGCCGGAGATATAAATAAACACGCATTCTTTAGGAAACTGGCCCGCCCTTTTTTCGGGTCCCGAAGAGGATGGGCATCTCATTCGGACTGCTCGCCTGCCAAATTGTGTGTATCTTCGTGCGGATGTGACTCTGCTTGTGGAGCCCATACACAAATGGCCCCATTCAACTCCCTTATAATGGGGTCCTCAGCCAGTTCCAAGGTTCCAAAGTTTCCCTTCAGTCCAACGGGTCAGAGGAGGAATATAATTTCGAAAGGGGACAGCAGATTCCGCTGGGATTAAACATTTACGGACAAAAGACAAACATACATATTTTCGTATCCATCAGATACGAGTATCTGTGGGGCACACACCCACCCATATTCATGTGTGGCATATCTGAAAATACATATTTATATTTTTGGCATTCTACGCTGGGGGAAAAAAACGTCTTATGGCAAATGTATAAATACATTCAATGTATGACATCAAAGCATGCTAATGAATACGGCTGTCGTGGTCGTAATTTAGGGGCCACGAGCCTGACTCTGTCAGTGAAATAGCAGTTCTCATCTAATCCAACAAGTTGTTTATCTAAAAACATTAAAGAATTATTACGCCAGAAATTCTGTTAATTACAATTGTAATTAAGATATATTTCATTTGCAGTTTAAATTAAGACCTCCGACGTTCTTGTTTATATTAATACTCTTTAACAATTCAATGGTATGATTGGGCTATCAATGTTTTCTTTATAAACAATATTCCAAAAATACATTGTTGACGATAACGACCGCGATCCATAAATATTGATGTGCAAATGAATGATTTCACTTTCAATGCTACCTGTTCGACAATAAATAATGGTCATAATTGATCCATCTGCCATTCCCCGCTCCAAAATCGGGAGGCACTCCTTCACCGACGTCACTTGAGCCGCATTCCTTGGACCTCCCAAGAAGAGACGAACAGAAAAGTGCGGTGGCAACACCTAAAATGAGTTAATAGCCGCATTTATTGCCAAACTGCTATAATAAACAATTTGTTGGGCATTTAACGAATTTTACTGCCGCCAACAAAAGCCGGCAGTAGGCAGGGCCAATCGAGGGGAGGGTGGGGCAGAAGTGGGCCAAATGCGAGTGCCCATAAAAATGTTTATGATGGATTATGCTCCGCTGCCGCAACCACGCTCATCACTCACTTAATGTTTTACGACACTTTCCATGTGGGACACGTTGGGGCAGGTCTTCGTCATCGTCATCGTCATCTACCGTTGCGGAGGCAAAAGGGAGGACCGACCTGGTCAATGTCAAGGTGAAAAGTGTGCCACATAAAGCGGCCATAAAGGTGCCGCAGATTGATTTAGACCGCCACGCAGATGAGCAGGAGTAAACCAGAGCTGCGAACGCACCGTCACCGGGCATATTAAAATTTTACGGTCAGCGGTAGACGACTGCCAGACACCTAGACACACTTTGGCACACTCACACATGAGACAGTAAAAATAAAGCATTATTATGGCCCTATTAAACTCAAGTCGCTGCCGGAAGCTGTATCTGTATCTCAGACGAAAACTCAGACTCTGACTGGATCGTTTCCATATTCGAGGCGTGGGCCGTAGAAACACAGGCCTTGCCCAGAGTCTTTGGACTTGCTCTTGGAATATTCTTGATTTTTTTCAGAGTCTGGTTCCCATAAAAGTGAGGCGCGCGACTAACACGCGAGCCGGTTACACCCCCTCCACAGCCCCTTCGTGGAAATAAAAAGCGCGTCTTGCGGCTGCGATTTTATGAATGAAAGTGCTGCCCCTTCGTTCCTCGCTTTATGTTGCTTTTTAAGCGCCGTTTTATTGGCCTAATGTCGCATTTTGTCAGGGCAGACAAACACTTGCACTACACTTCATACAACTTTTTAGACTCAAATGCTACGTTTATTGTGAAGCAGAAACCTTGAGTATTGCCGTCAAAATGCTGTTTATTTACGGGTGAGCTAACCTAAGTGTAGTTGACTTTATTAAACTTATTAATAATATAATTTTACGATACTATAATGGGTTCAATCATGTATAAAAGATGAATGTTTTTATAAATGAAAGAGTATAAATTAAAAAAAAAAAATATTCAACGTGCCCCGATAGAATTTATGAACGTTGTGTATGATTATTTTAATAACAAGAAACCGGTCTTAAAGTAGTTCTTGAGTTTATGAATTATTTTACAGTAACACTATGTAGTGTCCGACCAATTGAGTATTCCACTTACGCTCCCCAGCTGCGGACGCCATTTGACACCTGCAAATGCCCCAGTCCGTATGCCCATGTTATAAAATTCCACATCCATCGGCATGAAAAGATACTTACGCTTACCAACCTGCGACCAATGACATGGCTGCCAGTCGTTAGCCGGCAGAATTACCTTCCATGTTTGGAAATATTTTGAACTCGCTGCGTGGCTCCCTGGAACTTCTGCCGCCGCTCATATCGCAACTAATCAAATGCCAAAACACGTTTTCAGCAACTGCTTATCGTGGGCATGGACAGACAAAAAGGCAAGACAAAGACGAAGCTAATTAGCATATTGTCAACAACTGGTGGCGGGCGGTTTGGCTATCAGGGACATTTGTATAAATATGATTGATTTATGTGACAATTTTCGACAGCATAATGCGAACGTGTCACGCATATAGCTGGGATCAAGTTTTGATTTTGGGGTAAAAAAAAAAAACTTAATTTAGTCAGGCACTTGGATTTTGGTACATGTCAAAGAGATTTCACAAAAATTTGCATTCTCATTTTCCCGCATTAAATATTGCATGCAAGTTTTAACTACAGTCCAATAAACTGATAAGCAGAGCAGAAAAAACCGAAAAAAAATCTAGAAAAATTCCGCACCAGCTGCATACTGCGCATGAGCTCCCATTTTCAGGGGTAACAAAGCGCAAATTTAGTTGACAAAATCGACTTAAACGCAGAAGATACATTTACTACCCACACAAACGCATCTGCAGTCAAACGTCACACAGATACAATGTCGGAAAAAGAGGCCATGTTTTCAGAGGCAGCCATCAATGTTGCCATCTTTGTCGCGCGGCCATGTATTATGTGTAAGGAGGAAGACTACATCAATAAGCCTGTTGTCTCACTTACTCTCACGCACTAACACATGAGAAACCCAAGCGTTGTAAGTGTGCGTAATGCGTTTCCAACAGCGAGCGTCCTCTGGTGGGTTGTCAGCAAAGCATAAGCTGCAAAAGAAAAACAATAGGGGGCGCCAGCGCAAAAGGTTTGGATATTGGCTAAATTTATGTAACAAATAAATTTTTAAATTATTTAAATCACTTAAAAATAAGTGATAAAATAAATCTAAGTCTGAGTTAAGTTTAAAATATATTTATTAAGATATAATTTATTTCTTCCCCAGAAAAGCCCTTATTTGCAGACCCGACTTTCTGTTTAATTTCGAAAAAGCTCTACATTTGGGCTTTTTGGGCGTCGCTTATGTACTCTGAGCTTATTTATCTGAGCTTAAAAATCAATACAAGTATATAAAGTATATAGACCTTTTAGCGGAGCGGATACATACAATATTTGCGCACACTTAATGAGCAAATTTATGCGTTTTGCAAAGGATTATGGCGCAGAAAATTTCATTAATTTCATTTAATATTCGCAATAAAACGGAAAACGGCCGGTCGACCAGCCAATTTGCATTTGAACTGTCGTTGAAAAGGCAGCAAACTTTAAATCAATTTAAGTCTGCAGCTGGCTTTTACAGCATTTCAGGTGCCACGCCCTGATCCCGATACACATACATGTGTACATACATATATAGAGTCATACTTGCCCCGTACTTGCCGGTTTCGTTTAGCGCATTTTAATCGAGCCATCGAACGGCATATTAATTTCAATTTTCGGCATAAACTTGACGCTTTATGACGACAATGGTGGGCGGGGAGGGTCGCACTGACAGGTGCCTCTTAATGGCCCCGCCTTATCGCGAACCTGTTGGCGGAGCACTCCGCTAAAGGACGTTCTGCACTCGCCATTCGTTATCTCCGGCGAATAATGCTGTTTCGATTCCGGCTGACTCAGATCGTAAATTGAATGCTTATACTTTATATTGAGGCTTGCTAAATTAGCCAATTATATTTCATAAGCGATTTCGAAATCATTTTTTCCTCGCCCCGTTTCAGGCAAGCTCTGAGTAATGGTTATTTGATTATTATAATTTGTATTTTAAACACAAATATGGCGACACTTTTTTCGGCTAATGACAATGTTCATTCATTTGCGTAAGGTGCGTCATGTTTTTTAATATACACAAAATCGCCAAATACACCTTTTTAAATACTAATTATTATTAATTGTTATCGTTCATAAAAATTCTTTGACAAGACAATTTACATAATTTAAGTCCCAACTTATATACTAATAATCCCAGCGGTAGCATGGGATTAATTTAAATTAATATCTACTCATTCTAGGAACTCGTGCATTTCAAGTTTATCTGTATATATTGATATTGTATAATTAATCAAATATTTAACATTTTAAAATGGAATTGTCTTATTTCCGAAATGGTATACCCAAGATAGTTCATATTAATTTTTTTAAAATGTCATATATAGCAGAACTTTATTTAATCTATTTCTGTTTTAAAGTACACATACAAATCATCCTAAATAGCAATTTTCTAGAATAATCAAAAATTTTAAAAATGAATCTGCAAATGAATAAGTTACACATTTATTTCAAAGTTTTATGATTATAGTTGTTATCACATAACTTTTGGGGACAATCAAAGTTTAATCCGCTTTACCCAGTAAGCCATAGAACTTCTTCCCTTTCCGAGCGGAATTCAAAACGTTGTCGCCGCACTTTTGGTCCATGTTATGAACTGATTTTGAATAAAACGCTCCTTAAAGTGCAATAACCAGTCCCGGCAACAAAGCAACTTTCGAAATGTTTAGGGTTTTAAACTTTACGACTTTACTATGGCTTTCAGAATTCCCATCTTAGCTCCAGTCTAGTGTTTTATTTGTGTCAACAAATCTTAATAAGCATTTGGACACAGAAAACATCGTAAATGTTTTTCCCACAGATTAAAAGACGATAAAACGTGGTTATTGTTCCGCTTCCTCGCATAAACTATTTGAATATACAAATTGCCCATATTTCGCACGTATAGAACCTATGACGTTCGAATTAATATGGCAATATTCGAATCTATCAAGATTGGTTTTGCCGTCGCCATTTTCAATGTGCGAGTCTCGAGGAGGAAGCATAGAGGCTTCCAAGTAAATTGAATGCGTTCAGAATTTTAATTGTCTCGGGCCACTTTTGCATCTCGGGAACGAAAAACAGACACATTGTCTGCTGCGTGGGGCTTCAATTAAAACGTTTTAAAAATCTCCGGCATATTTTCATGGCCTGTCGAAGGAACGCATTAAAATGGGCGACGCAGTGCGATGCGATGGGGCCCGCACTTGACTCTTGTTATAAGTACATCAGACGGTCGGATCGGCCCGATGTGGGACTTCTCTATCTGCGATATATCTTTTTCCCTGGACACCCATTGCTGGGATACGGATACGTCCGCCATTGAAATTCAACACGCAAGCTTGCTGCATTCATCGGTTTCTGTGCTCGGGAATAACTCCTTCTCCTCGTTGATATTCCCAACATCGGAATAGGCATAAATATGCCACTCGTATAGCACCATTTTTCATTTCGTTTCGTTTTGAAACAGTTTTATGCCTGCTCTCCCCGCCCCGAAGGAAAATCACTTCAGAATGAGCGATGTGTCTGATCTAATTGCATGGGGGACGGCAGGCTAAAGTCAACTTGAGACTCAAGTGGTCCCGTCCAAAACACAGAAACAGACACCAATAGTGAAATTCGGCAGAAAACTGGTTTTCAATATTTTCGAAACCATTTTCGATGGCATTGTCGTTCCTGGTGGTCAGGTCTCTAGCCGTTCATTTTCATATTTTCAGCTCGTATTTTAGTGACTAAAATCCAAGCTGACAATGACCCCACCCGACTCCCTTGTCTCTTATCTTCCCGAACAGCGTGTCTTGAAATATTTCAAAATAAATAAATTACTTACTTTGTCGGAGGCTTTGTTTGGTGTTTTGTTATATTCTTCATTTGGAATCGGGTAAATATTTATGCTAGCTCTAAACCGAACTCAATCTCCGTCCTCATTATCGCCATATCTTGTGGCACAATTTTAACGATCCCAAAATTAACACATGTTCCGCTAACGTTAACAGATTTCAGGCAATACCCCTTCTCCTCCCTCTGGGGAGCTCCATCGGGAAATTTATGAAGCGGTTCGGTACGTTTTCTGTCCCGCCTAAAATGCATTGAATTTTAATATTTTCTTGGCACTTTGAGCATTGGGAATGCACCGCATCCATTTTGGTTATCGCCCAGCCACTTTGGACAGTGCAGTAAATCAATCAGGTTCTTTACCACTTCTCCGAAGTCGAATCACCAACCATATCGTCGATATCCGATCGGCTCATGCATGTTATTAAGTGACTCCCATGACAATTTGAAGGTATTTCAAGGGCTTAAATTTAAAATATATAATCCATTGTATGGTTGTCGCTATAGTAAAATTGGTTTAGGAGGTAAGCGTAATGGCACCTATGTATATGTTTGTCATATAATAATTTTGTTTAATCAATTATCCAACATATTAATGCCAATATTTCCGTTTTAATAAATTCAATTTTAAGACAAAACCACCCTTTTCTTGCCAACTCGCAAAATATTAAGGGGCTTCAATTGTTTTCGTTTCAATTTATTAAAACGGCTTTTACAGAACATGCCATTTGTGAAACGAAAGGTAAATGTTTACCATCTTGTAAGCCATTTCATAAAGAAGCCCTGGACACGCCCTTTAGAAAGGGGAGAGAAATTTCAATTGAAGTCTCCCCGAAGTAAATAGCATCTTGTGATTAAGTGGAATAAAAGTAAAACGCATTTCATAAATAGGTAAGCAAAATGGGCGGCTCTGGCCGGATCCTTTTGTTGCGGTTTATCTAATGAAGGACCGATTTCCATGGGAACAACGGCAACTGTTGCCATCACAAGGATTAAACGATACATTTACATGCCGGGGCTAAGACCAAATCCACCCCAGAAGCGACCACATCCTTCCGCCTTCTTTTCGCCGTTTTGCGAGGCACCAGGTGAATGGGGTGGCCATTTTCAATATGGCAGCTCTTGAGGAAAGGGGCGGTGAAATGCTCCCAACTTTCACTTTTTGCGCAGAACGAACTCTGATTTTGATTTACGGCCTACTCTTTTTATGATCCTGTGCCGGGGAATCGCAACAATTGTCATCTAGCTGCAACCCTTTGTCTGCCAACCTGACGAGACGTACGGAGACGGGGTTCCATTGAAGGGACTAAAGGGTCGGGAAGACAATGCGTCTCAGCTGCCTGTTTGGCAGCATTTTAAAATCCATTTATGCCGCATATCATAAAAAATAATACAGAAATATGCGCCTCTGTTCCGTGCAAAAAGTTGTGTGTCTGTTTTGGTTAAAACAAAAATTTTACGCCTCGCAATTTGAGGAATTTCGGGAAAGGGTCTCGCAACTCGTTCGCGGCTGGGCACCTGATGCAGGTAACCGGGAAACTTTCTCCCTCTATCTATTCCACCAGGTAGCCATCAAGTGAGATTGGAAAGTGTCCTGCGACTTGGTCCTAGCTCGATGGCCAATTTGGTCGCCGCACGCGTAATTAAAAGTGCGTCTCTTAATGGACTTCCAATTTGGCGCTAAATGAATCCACCCACGTCCAATTACCGCCCTGCAATTACATTAACTTGGCCCAGGACCCCATCCCGCTTGCATGATTAGGGTCTTCGACTCGATTTAGTGGCCCAATCAACGGCGGACACAGCCATATCCATCTGCATGCATATATGCATTCGTTCAGTCGGCAGGAGGAAATTGATCAATTGGGTAAAATTAAGAAGCCACTTTCGTGCGACCCCCTCCCACACACTTTTCGGTGGGGTTTCGTGTCAACGTGCCGTTGAATTCATCAATAAATAAGCCAAGCTCTGTCAAAGGGACACGGCTCCAGTTCGGATGAGCTGAGTGCTCCACGACATAAGTTGGCTGATTAAATGCGACTTTGCCACATGGGGAAATTGCCACAGAGGGAGCTTCAAATTAGGATAATGGGGGTTATCGTCAATGGAGGAAAACTTTCATAACGATAATGGGAAATCGCTAGGTAAATGGTTACGTCCCAGATATAGGTATAAATTTTCAAAACAAAGCTGCTAGTAATTGCTTATGAAATGTAGCAGCATTGCATCGAAGAAAGGGTTAATAACAGGATTTTTTTAAATTATGTGAATGAGAGAGCATATTATAGATAGATAATATCAAGACTCAAAGTTTATGGTTACAAATTGTTTTCCCTTTAGTTTAAACTGGTAAAGTAAAGAAATATTTTCAAATGCGCAATACTAATAATCTTAAAGTTCAATAAACTTAACAGCGTATGTCATTTGCTCATTTACCAAACTATAACAATCACCAAAGTAAAACTGTCACACTTTCTTATGAAATTTAACGTTTAAAGCTGATTACCATCGCTGATTTCTTGACGAGGCATCCATGTGGCAACTTTAGATGGTGAGGTCCCCCTGTTACTTCTCTACATCTCCTGCTCCTCGAAATAGTTTTGACGTTTTGCTATCGTTCGCCATCATTGCTGTTCCACCATCATCGTAAATTACACGAAAAGTATCTATCTTTAGTTGGCAATGCAGCAATTTTATTAAAATTCCAAAAACCACCCGCCCTTTTGGTTGGCTGCCTGTGAAAGCCACAGCCCCAGTTGGCCATGCATATATGTATGTAGTTTCACTTAGACTCCGTTGTCCGGACCCAAGTCAGGCTCCAAGCTTGCAGAAGGACGAAGGGAGGACTTCATCCTCCTGGCAGAGCTATCGCCATATTGCAGAAATTGTGTGGAGCAAATAGTTTCCCCTGCTGTCGTTGCTTTTATATAAACATGAGGCAAGATTAGATACAAATTACACGCCAGCTTCCCAAGGTGGGCAGCAGCCCCATACCCGTTTGGCAATTTGCTCACCTTTCTGCTCCTTCTTCCGTCGTATCCATAAGTTACCAAGGCAAAGTACCTCGAGTCCGACAGCTGCAATAAGATGAAAAAGTTTAGGGAGGCAGCAAATGGCATTTCTGGGCCGCACCCACTCCACTCCTACTTGCTATCGACCCTCCTCCCAGCCAGTGTATTTTTATTATTTATTTATTTCATATATTTTTCAACGGTCGCGATTATAAAATGTACAAAAAAAACGTAGAGGAAAAAATGTGGAAAACTATGTTCTTGTCCTTAGGAAGGCATTGGTTTCCATCGGCGCTGTGCCATTTTTTTCCGACATACAAGACTTTTTCTTACAGAAAAAAACTATTTACTTAAGTTTTCTAAAATATTGAAAATATTTATTAAATTTTTTCTGGTAAATATAGAACCGAATATATCCAGAACATCTGTTGAGCTG
Source organism: Drosophila melanogaster (assembly GCF_000001215.4). Lineage (NCBI taxonomy): Eukaryota > Metazoa > Arthropoda > Insecta > Diptera > Drosophilidae > Drosophila > Drosophila melanogaster. The sequence continues at coordinate 16,863,057 of NT_033777.3, read as the reverse complement.
AAAGTATTTATTACTTTGATGATTTTAATAAAAATTGTGGCTTTAAAGATATTTATTTAGATTTAAATGATTTATTAGAAATAAGTTCTATGTGTTTTTAAAGCCTTCTCAATTTACGTATTGAATGTATTTAAAAATTGTACTATTAAATGAGATGTCTAGATATAGAATTTTTAATATTTCATCCTACATTATAGGTTAAACGATCTATGCCTTTCTGAAACAAGGTATTAGGTGGTCCTGACAGCGAATAGAGCCGCAAAAGTAATTTATGTTTGCCAAATTCAAACTTTACTTATTTTTGCAAAAAAAAAAAAAAAAAAATAGGAAAAAGTTTGTCCTCCGGTTTGTGTTCGTGATTTCGAGATGGGGAAAGCGGGCTAGGAAAATAAAAGCAAAGTCAGCCGGAAAGTTTTTGGGGTCCTCTGAGTGGTTGGGCGGATGTCGTTGCGGTTGTGTGTTTGCTCAGTGATCAGGGATACGGGGTCCGGAGTTGAGCCTCATTCGGTGGCACGTTTGCAAAATGGCCCGATGCGTGTCTGGAATACATTTTCTGGCTTGCCAAAAAGATGGCAGAGTACAAGACCGAGTCACAAGTTTGGTAAAAAGCCCCGTCCCTGCCAATCCCGGCCACTCCCCCAGTGCATTTGCACACATTGTTGGTTGTAATTCAACGTAAATTTATGTGAAATTGTTTGCCAAGCAGGGAAGACGGAAAGCCGCATTTTGTGTTTTCTAAAATTTAATGTAGTTCGCCTGGTAAATGGGGATGAAGGTGGAGTATCGTGGGTTCCTGCGCTTACGCCACAGAATTTTAAATTGGCAAACACACACGCACCCACTCGGGAGTCCACATTCCCATGGGTTGTGCAGGTTTTCTAGGGCGTTCATTAGCTGATCAGAGAGCACGGCTGAGGAACCCAAGTCCGAAAACCTGAAACAGTCCCCCCCCCCCCCCGGTCCCAAAAGAAAACCAAACCGACGAAGGGCTTAATGTTAATTTTGGTTTTTGTTTGGTTTTCTGTTCGATTAAGTTAATGGCGCCAGGCGGCGCGTCGTGTGTCGTTTCATTTTTGGCAAATGGAATTCGGCTTAATCGGCTCGATCTTGACGCAAATAGTAAATAGTGCTTTTTGGCTTTACACCTGGTTTTATAAAATGTCTTTTAATTTGAATACTTTCACAAATGTGTTCAGTTGTACGATAAGAATGTTGCGGTTAAACTAAAAAATATGTAAATTGATATATTTATGCTTTGTTCCCAAAAACCATAAACTCTTCGGATTTTTGGCCAGTAGCGGTTGTTTACTCATCATTAATTGAATCATAATTAAGAAAATGGGAATGCACTGGCAGCCCGATCATGTGAATACCGTGATCAGAGGAAACGGCTAAAGGGTAAATATTAAAACAGAAACAGCTACAAAAACTGTCAGCTTTAGCATCATAAAAAGTCGATTGTATTGACAATAATTTTCCGCATTAAACACACAAAGTTAATGCGGTAGAAGTTGCCGAGCGACTGGAACTCGGGATGCAAGGTGATGGCCGCGTTGCACTGAGAAAAATTCTACATTTCAGGCTGAACTGAATTTTTCTTCAAGCAATTCATTCTTATCATTGCTTGAAATTGGTTTTAAAACATTTTATGATTGGATCCAGAACATTTTTTAAGAAATATCATGCCGAGTTCCTAATAATTTTTTTCAATATGGAGAAAAATGGCGACTGGGAAAAAGAGTGGGGAAAATGGAAGATCAGGACCGGAGAAAGCAGGGAAACAAGCCCGGAGCGCCTTAATGGAAGACTCCAATGCTCGTAAAAGTCAGCGGGTAAGGGTCTTCCGGAGGAGCGGAGTGGAGAGGAGCTTCTTTTCTCGAGTGCACCGCTGGGCACTTAACCAAACCAACAGGAATTTGTTTGTTTTCTTAGCCCAGCCCCCAAGCCCCTTCAGCACGAGCATGTGCATCTGGCACACTTACCGCGCAATTAATGGCGCAATTAAATGTTTACTTTAGGCGCTTTCGAACCGCATAAATGGCAGCCGTTTCCCCGTCGCCGAGGGAGATCGAAATCGGGGGATATGAAGGGTTTCGAATCCGGAGTGGCTTCCTAGAACAGGTGAGAACAGAAGTCAGACTGCTTTCTCACTCGCACGCTTGATCCGCAGAATTTGATAGCTAATATTTCCTTTGTTTGGCTGGGTATTAAATTCGCTCGTTTCGTTGACACTTTCAAAACCAATTTTGCATAGAAATCGCTCAGTTAACATTGAAAGTCGTCTGCTAATGAGATTGCGTCAGGTAATCTAAAAACTGTTTAAGAATATCAGAATTATGTTTATAAATTTCAATTTAGCTCGACATTTCGCTATGGGGATATTGGGTTCGTATCGCATTAGAAAGCCACGACTTCAAATTCTTGCCTTTTTTTGATGATGTTATGAATGGCATATATGTACATAACACGGCAGTCACTTTTTTTTAGTTTGAAATATTAAAGTGCACCACATGATTGCAATATTAGGATTATCGTAATTTTATTAGACGTTTTTTTAACAAGACTTCTCCTATATTATTGTGCAAAATGAAGGGTGTTTGGATTAGATTTTCCCGAGACCATTCACTTCTATAATGTTCAAATAAAAATTGCGTATCTTGCGAATTATTAAAGATCCTTACATGGAGGATTTTCGTTCTTTTGCTGGTTGAAATGAAAAAGATTCTCTCCCGCGAGCCGTAAAACAATTTGTTGCAAAATTTAGCAAACAGCCAGAAAAGTGCTCCATAAAAATATTAATCCTTCTGCCGCGTGACCGGCCGAGTAAAATGCGAGTGGAAATGGGAAAACGAAGCCCTACACATGTTCCTCCTTGAACGAGACTCTCGCTTTCGTTTTTAGGGTCCATAAAGCAGTTTTAACGGCCGCAGTGCCTTGAATTTGCTGTTGCCCTCACATTTCGGTATCTCAGTATCTGTGTGGGCGCAGCACCGCAAATAGAGTGAAAATCTAAAAAATCACAAATCGCCTGGGATGGTCGGGCTCTTTTCGCTTGGGATCGCTTCGTTTCGGTTCCGTTCTGCTACGTCAAAGAGTTGCAATTACAAAATGTTTAATTGCCGGCAGCGAATGTTCAAGGAAAATCGAAAGTGGCCTCGGCAAAACGCCGCGGGCGAGGAAAGAGTTGACTTAATGGCACTTAAAAGGCCATAAAATCCTGAATTATGATTTCGAGGTCGCAAAAATAAGCCCCTATATGCGCTACCCCCGATTTCCAGCATGACGTGAGTGTTTTGGCTATTCTTGGCCCGGACAACACCATACAATCTAGGGCCTAATGACGCATCCTATCCGCCGGGAATGGAATGGAATGGAATCGCCTCCGCAGGAATTCGAAAATGACGCCTGTCACTGGGCTCATTATTTATGGCAATTTCGAATGTCTTATGGGCGACTGACTGCATTAACATATTCTGAACGCTGTGGTCACTCGGCAATCGCAACCGCAATCGCAATCCCAGACCCAATCCCAATCCCAAGCCCATTTCCACGGTTTCTGTATTATTTTTCTCCTTCGCGTTGTCTGTCATGTCAAGTGCACGTTTAGCTTGTTTGTTCATATACATACTATATATGACTCTGAGTTGTTTCCCTTGTTGTTTTTTAAATGAAATATCACGACTGACATGTAGACAGAACAAAGAATGCATAAATTACCCCATCCCCGGCGGGGCTGCCTAAAAATCTCCGCCTTCGAGTTATTGAAATTGATGCCAGTCCCCCGGGTTCAATGTGCCTTATCGGCCAAAGTCTTGTTGGAAATAAGTGCATTAATTGACAATTTTCAACTCGAATAATTTTAAAGCCACGCGAAGATTTTAATGCCATCCCTTCCGTCTTTATTTGCAGTTCTCCGAGGGACATGTAGATGGATACTCTGGGCCCTCGTAAGTAATACCAATTGAAATTGATATAAAAACCCGATAAGTAATCGCTTTATTAACCATCTGAGTATGGGTACCAATCCAGCCTCTTTATTGATTTTCATTAAGATTTCACGGCGTCATAAAGATGCGAACCTATTCGAAATGTCCGCTTGATATTATCAACATAATAATGCTTTCATTTTGCAATGGCTTGGTTCCAGGGCACACTATTAAACTGAAACCTTAGAATGGGTTTTATTTTTCATCTAATTACGATTTATGAAAGGAAATGGCTTAAACCTCGGCGGGCCTAAATCTAATAACTTATCTCGTCTTGCTTTAATTTAATAACCATCAATAATGTTATAATCACCTTATAAGTATACAAGATACTTATAAGGCAATTTAATGAATGCATTTTATTAATTCACTCCTCACCTAATGTAACCGTTACCAGACATGGAATTTTGCGCTTTGTTATGAAGGCGTTATAAATACATATGTATGTATATATTTTATGCCCACTTGCTTGGAAAGCTAATGGAGTCTCAATCATTTTAAGGACAGGTGTATGGGACGGCTGGTATTTTGTGAAACACTCCGTCAATATCTTACTCACTTTTCGCTGTCGACTCATGGGTCGTAAATCAAGTTTCGACAGCTTTAGACTCGCCCATAAATTCCACTAGCGATATTCATAGATAATGTGGTCCCAGCGCCAGAAAAGAACCCAGCCCGATTCCAATTCCGATTGCCATTTGCTAGTCGAACTCGAATCAAGATTTTATGGTCGCAATCGTAAATCGACCATTTTATAGTTAATCGATGGCCATTTATGCCCAATAAGCCTCTCGTTGCATATTAATTTTGGAAAAATATATACAATAGGTAGGCTCAATTCCAGGCGATATGAAATTGATTTATGTGTCTTTAAAGACGTGTTGGAACCACAGCTCCCCAGTTGCGTAGATCGTAAAATTAATAAGGGATTAACATGCCAAGATTGTGCCCGAAAAAGTCATGAGCCGGGAAATTGCGCCAGAGGTTAAAGTTAAAGCCATCTCATTTTGCCGGCGGAACCGGCTGCAGATACAGATACAAATGTACAAAGATGAACGGAGCAGACGCACTGGAGATACCGATACCGAAAACCCACCCCGAAAATCGAGAGCAATGACAGCATGTCCAAAATCAAAATCAAATATGGCCGAATTAAATGTTCTCGCTCTCTGCTTTGCCTGCTCCTTCGCAGCGGCCATTGTTGAAATATTTCAATACGATATTGTTTGTATAGAAGTGTGCAGGAGGGAGAACAGTAGAAACTGAGACGGAGAAGCAGAGAGAGAGAGAAGAGAAAAAGAGAGCTGGGCATGCTCATAAATTCATTTGCTTGTTGTTGTCGAGCGAGTTTCGTGTTTGGTTTCGTTATCTCCTTCGTTGCGTGCCCTCTTTGCCATATACCCTCACCACCTCCTTCTCATCGTGCTGGCGTATCTCCGAGATACTTTGTATTCTCGATTTGAGCACAAGTTTCCAGCTGAGGTTCGACGGCTTGAACACCGGCATCTTGAAGATACAAAAAAAAAAAATAAGAGGCCAAAATATTTTTTCAGTCTGCCGATGTTTTGAATATTAAATACCTTTTACCTTTAATCTAAAAATCAAAACTAAACTACTCTTTGCTGAAAGGATAGAAAAGTAGACCCAAAATATAGATACAAAATATACATATGCTTTAATCTGCACCCAACTCTAATTGAAAATACCAAAATTTTTTGGTATCGTATAATGTTAAAATTCGCTCAATTTGCCAATATTTCGCAGTCCCTTTCTTATAAGAAACCAATTTTCAACCCCGAATTTGCTTTCCGTGAAAATAGATTATGCGCATTGAAAGTTTCTAGTACAGAAATAGCGCAAAAGAGGGCGCTGTGTTGTTTTCTCATATGCCCGCCAGGGGCTCTGTAAAAGTTAAGATTAAAAACTGTTATTTGGTTTATTCAATAAAGATTTTAATTTTTGTTTAAAAATTATTTAATGTCTTTATAATAGTTATACTAAAAATGTAGAATTTGTTGTAAGCATAATACTAGACTTTCTTTTGATATCCGTCGAAATACGCTTCGCTTATCATATAACATACTTAAAAACATTCATAAAAAATGTATTTATAAATGTATAAATATATATTTAAAAATATTAAGTTGTCACAACGCAAGCCAAATTTATTGCTTCCTTAAATAATTTACGGTGTGTTGAAAAATCCATGAAGAGACCAGCTAAAATATTTAATGAGTATATTAAATGCGGTTTCATGACACAGAGATTTATGGACGTTAAAAAAAATTGCGTGTACCTGATTGTTACTTTTGACTTAAGTCAAATGAAAGGCTTTCTGTGTTCGATACTTCATAAAATATATGTATATTTTGTTTTTAATCTGTAATCCTTCTTATCTATAATCTTTCATTTGTCGTAGACAGTGTTAATTTATAATATAATAACATGGCTGAATAATAATTGCCGCTTGTTGAAGTTTGAATCAGCTGTTCATCCATCTGGTCCCACGGTCAAAAGCAACAGGTTGCGTGCCAAGAAACTTTCCCAGACACCCAGTAAAATTCGAAAGTATTTTTTAACTTTATATCGGGCATTTATTAAAGTATTTATATTTAAATTATATATTTATAAGTCGAGATATTTAAAAAAGTGTAAGACCATATAACAAAGTGCTACGTGTATTAAGGTGTCTTAAAAAGTGTTTCACATCCCACGTTGTTAGTGCTCTCTCGTGTTACGTATACTGAAGGTATACCGGATAGGATACACTCAGGATACATTCAGTATACGTTTACGAGGTCGCACAGAATCGCCATTATTCAAAAGTGCTGAAAATTATGCGTCGTCGCGGATCCAAATGCAGATAAAGATGAAACCATATCCAGATGTAAAGATGTATATTCTAATTTGTAGATTGAAATCGGACACGCGGCGTTGTTGACCCGACGATTGCACGGCCGCAACTGAAAGGAGCAGACAGGAAAAGCAGAAAAGCAAGCCGGCGTGTCCTCGTAATTGTCGTTTCCTTTCGGCCCGTTCGCTCGTGTCTCGCTCGCACTCGTGTGCGACCGATTTTACAAGCGTTTTCCTCACTTCCGGTCGTCCTGTGTCTTGTGTTCGGTGGTTGCTGCTGTCCGGCTGATTTTTCAACAGGGATGGGGCCCGAAAATCGAAAATGATTGCGATAACCACAGACGTTTAGCCAGCACTTGTCACATAAGACGTGTCCTTCTATTCCGCCATATATGGATGTCCTTGGTCCTGGAAAATATCATGGAAAGGAAAGCGAAAAGAAAACAGTAAGTTCAAGAAGTTACGACAACGCACAAAGTTTCCAGATACCTCTGGCATTAATATTCCCAGCCCCAGCTCAACTATTTCGCCAATCGCGATAATCACCCTTTGTTGCCATCCATTACCCACCTGCCCCATCCGCCAGGAGCTCCTACTTGCGCCCTCGAGCACGTCCTTTCGTTTAATCCCTAACAAGAAAGGGGCGGTCGGCCATCCAACCCAACTCACACAAAGTCTGGGAAATACGGCGGAAGACTGGGAGTGAGGTTGAGAGGTTCGCAGCCAACCAGGCAACTCTCTGGCAATCTAATGCCCAAGATAAAATTCAAAATTTATAATATTGCACAGTTTGCCCGATATAAAACGTAAACTTATGGCTTTCGTGGAGTACGTGCCATATTTTTCTATGTGTATGTGCCCAAGTCTCAGCCACTATATATTTGCCTATGTCAGTGGCCGTCTGTGTGTGTAAGAGTCCTGGCTCCTGTTTCTGTGCTACTTCCTTTTTTTCTGCCCAACCCTTGCCAGCAAAGAGTCATGAGCTCGTTATGCCTGTGAGATTTCATTTGTGTGCCGTGGCAACCCTCGAAAACAGTGGTTCAATACTAAACTTTCCATAGAAAAATCAATGGACAAACAAATTTCAATAAATTACATAGAAAATTGTTTTTAAATACTGATAAGTATCATCTGTTGAAGCTGAAATGTTAGAGTTAAGTTCTTAACGTGAATAATCTATTAACTTAGGTGGCATACTTAAAATACATACGTTTGATACAAATGTTTACTTTTTGCTTTAATACTGTATTTATTTAAGAATATAAATTACTAAATTCTTTTATCTTATTGAATAAAATCGTGTACCGTTTTTATGTAAAATTTGTACTACCTAATCCAACTGTGCCTAGGCCCGTGTCTTTATGTCTCTGCATGCTCTGACCGCCAGTTTTCGGATGGGCTTGTCGGGCGTTGGGGGAGGGTGATGTTAGGGCGGTGTTCGATGTGGGGAGGGCGTACACACAGAACGGCCGTTACAACCATAAATATCATTTTTTTATTGGCACAACCCTAAATGGCGGCATTTGGCAAAGCAAATTCCAATGCAAAACGTCGACTCCCAGCGGACAGACAGGGGGATGTGCTAAACAGACGGCCGCCCGCCCGCATAACGAGCGTCGAGGGCGGACTTGGTATCAGGTTATTTTGGGGATAGTCAAGATACTCGGGACCTGGACTCCCCTAAGAATGTGCGACAATTTGGCGAGCCAACGAGCCGAGGGATGCTCGACCATTGCCAGAAATCCTAGTTCGCCAAATCGCCCGATATCAAGGTACGTGACTTTATGGCAAATCGTTGCCATTCCGGCCAAAGGTGCCAAAATGCTGGAATTGGAGCTGCAGATGAGTCCTCTGCGGCAAGTGATGTTAAATGCACGCTCCACTGGGCGGGACCAAAAACACCAAGGGAAACAGGACAGACAAAAGCGTCGCGAGAGAACGGAAACAATTGCTTGGAATTACAGACGCCATTGCGCCATTGTTGCCAGCAGACGCATTCCGCATCCCAGTCCCTCTTGCGGTTATACCTGCCATGGACCACAAGAAGGAGCAGTCGTCACCATCAACGCTTTCAGTTGATTGTTTCCACGCTCCACAGCTCATCCTCATCCCGAGGCACTCCACACCCACGCATGGAAGCCGTGCACATTTCTAAACTTTTCTGGGAGCATTCACCACCTCTGGGGCGCAGTTTCCAAATGAGTTTTCATTTCTTTTCCACCTTTTTTATTTTGTCTCCTCAATTATTCTGCTCTGTTCTATTTCATTCTTTTCCCTCCGTGAAGTATATTTCTTTATCGCCCATCGGGGATTATGTCCCAGGAATTGAAGTTTAATTTAGTTTTCAAATTTGCTTCACCTCGAATTGACTTTGCGGCGAGACGAAGAACGTTTTCTGGTCTCGGCTTTAAAAATGAAATATATGGGCAATTATTTAAAAAATATATGTTCTTTGTCTGAAATTTTTGATTTACATCAAACTAGTTTTTAGATTTGTAAAATCCTAGCTTAGATTTGTTATACAGTAACTAAAAAGGAAGGAACTCTTTTAAAATAAATTCTTTGCATATTAACTATAAGACGTAAAAGCAATTGATAATAGTTTAAGGCACATTTTACGTCGGTGTTCTATTTATTCTAAATCCCACATTTGTATCCTGATAGTCATAAAATTATTTCAACAAATGTCATTCCCTTTTTCCTAGAGCCTGCTTCAAAACTATTTGCTGGAAATTCTAATTTAAATTTCTGAATGCTCACGTTCAATGTCTGGCAAATGTGCTCGGTGCGGTTCCTATAAAATTCTCGAGCCACAGCCGGTGGACAGAGATGTTTGAAATCGGGCGGAGGGTCTTGGGGTTTTGGTGGAACCGGGCTATATTGCCGTCAATGACTTGCAAACAAAATTAGAAAAGAAAACCCGAGCGGTGGGTAGCATATGCTGCTGAGTGCGCTCCGGCATCAAAATGACTACACAAACTTTTCAAATTAGATTTCACACCCAAACTAAACACGAGGCGATGGCGATGGCGACAGCCACGCCAGCGGAAAAGTCGAGGGTGTTGGAGGAGTGAAGTGCCAGAGACAGAGACTGAAAACCAGACTTGGACCCAGTTGAGTTGAGGTTGAAGATGGCCACGACACTTGCGCACAGAGTACGCCACCGTATTTTAGTTTATTTTGTTTTATTAAAACGACTAATGGCCGGCCAAGTGGGTGGCTGGGCTGGATGTGAAAACACAAGGCGACGCCTTGAAATGGACACAATTAGTGTGCAATTTATGCTCCATGGAGCAGCAGCTGCCATAACGATTGCCTCTTGTCTGAGCTGCAATTCGAATGGCCAAATTAGAGAACCCCGCAGACCGACAGTCTGTCTGCCGGCAATTTATGCATTCAAAGTCGAAGCGGCGACGACCACGGTTCAAGTCGAGCTCAACGATTTGATAATATTCGCAAGGCCAGACTGACCGGGGGCATTAATTTAATGTTCGGGGCGTTAGCCACACATGTAAATTCCTCCTCGCATCTTTGGCATTTCTGCAGCCTCATTAGGCCGTGGGGCAATGGTCGAAATGTACAAAATAATCGAATAACAACCCCCGACATTCAGACAATGTCACATTGTCTCGGAACCTTGGCTGTACATATTATAAGGCAGACAGATTTTATTTTCATATATTATCGAAAAGGAAAATTGGTCTATCATAGCCTGGTAAGCGTATGCGTTTTATGCGTTATATTTAGGAATTAACACTTTGTTTTAATTAAAAGTGCTAAAAAATATAAGAGGTACAATCGTTTATCATATTGGTACTCCCAGAATCAATTAGAGTTCACTTAAGCGAGTGAAGACTGTTTCCCTCTGCATATGTTGCATGTGCCATTTTTGATGCTTCACGCCTGCATCTGTTCGCATAGAACGAAATCCCGAATATCGCAATCAAAACTCGGATAAATGGTTATAAAAACAAGAGGGCTGTTTGCCATTTGGCAGCCATTGTCTCAGGGGGTGGGTCATCATGCGTGTGTGTGTGATTCTTAGACGCAAAATCCGAAAACCGCCCCTGGCGAATGCATTCGTGTAGGTGAGAGTGCTTAATTATGCGTTTCGCAGTCGTAAAACTAAACTTTATGACTGTCGTCTGCTCTGCCATTGTTGGTGCAGTTGGTAACTGATCTAGGTTCAGCGAACGACCTCTGAATTCGAGTTTCGAACCTTTTGGCCCGAGAGGCTGATGCCCAATGTCGGGGTCCTTCCTGATTGATTTATACGCATGTGAAAAATGCAGCTTCGTAACTGGCGCACCGCTCGTAAAATCTGTCTATCCGGGCAGGCTGATTTGATTTAGTGCCGCTAATAAGTAGCCAGGTGGCAGTTTGACCGATTTCTGGTCGAATACTGGATGCGCAGACATATTGCGCATACGCCCCATTCGCCATGGAACCAGGGAGGGGAAAATGGCTGAGTGCGAGGTTCTCCAAATTCTTGGAACTTGAGGCCAAGGCAATGGTAATAAATACTTAAAGCTAGTCGTTATGCCTAATAAACAATCATCATAGATTCACAAGAGAAGACTATAAATAAGTGGTCTACCAATATTATATAGAAACCCTGTTCTAGACATTAACCCATTTGATTAATAAATATGCAAATTCTTAGCTAAATGTTTAATTTTAAAGTAAATCTGGTTAATTTGAATCACATTACTATAATTGTAAAGGAAACACTTAAGACTTACCAGCTTTTCCAGATGACTGAGTTTTAGTCATTGTCCACTCCTCAGCGTCAAGAAACCTGCTAAGTGATAACGAAAAGAAGGCCAAATCATGCGGAAAGCAATATTAATCCAATAAAAATCGATTACCCCAGTGAGTGGCGATAGGAAAAGTGCCATAAATAACCTGCCCCACTGAATGCAAACTGAATCTGAATGCTGGAAGCCGGCAACAGCGAAACGGGTGGAATGTGCAAATGAAAATCATTATTATCGCCGATGATGATGAGCATCATGATGGTCTGTCTCATCAGACTTTTGTCGTAGCACAGTGTTTATTGCTGTCGGCTTTCCGGGCCCTCAGGTCCCGGTCCCTCAAAGTCACCGAAACCCAAAATACCCCAATTTGCCCCCCGTAAGGGCAGTTTCTAGCTATCTGTCTGGCAGTCAGTCATTCGAGGCAATTGTTTCATTCATGGACCCGCCAAAATAGACGAGAGGCGTTTATCATCATCCGAGACATGTTTCGTCTCTTTCTCTGCTGCTTGTGCCCTCTCTGCCGCTGCGTAGGCTTTTTGAGTGTGTGTGTGAGCAAAACAAACCATAAATGTGCGTTGAAGACGAAAGACAAAAAAGAAACGAGAGAATCCAAGTTTTTGTCGTAGCGGCGAGACCCCCCTTTAGCCATCAACCCCCACCCTTAGACCCGTCCCCCCTAACCCCTTCATGACCATAAGTCAATGTCAATGGCACGCACACAAATACACTTTACATATTTGCTTTCTGGGACAGTCGAAAAAGTTGTCGTCGTGTTGAATTTCTGGGCCGATTTTCCACGTTAAATGGGACCGTGACATGCCATGTTTGCCAGAAAATTTGTTATTTGGTGTTTATGGCGGCGTTTAAACGTTAGGGTTTCATTCACTTTTATCTGCAAAAAGAGATGGAATAGATGGGGAATACATGAAACTGGTTTGCAAGTGCAGGCTGACATCCACACACACACAGATACTCACCCACACATAAACGAACTGCAGCGATAAAAGATACAAAATGCAAACCAGTTCCGCGATGCGATTTAATGGGGAAACAAACAAACGAACCAAAATCACAACTTATTTTGAAAATCAAATTTAAATAAGTAATTAAATAAACACTGGGCACACTGAGCTATCACTCTTTCTCTACAGATTCACTTTGATAGTTGCAGTTTTATTTTTAGCTGATGGCTTTTTTGCGGTTGTTTGCTTTCCAACGTTTTGCGTTCATTTGAAGCCGTTGCCCGACGATTTCTTGCACGCCGCTCGGTCTCTCAAACGCCGGCAGCGACGTCGACTTTGACGCCGGCGGCGCTGCCGCCGTATCTGTGCGTATCTCACAGATATCGTAGCCCCAGTACAGTAGAGTATCTGTGTGAGGAGTATCTGTGAGGGGTTTCTGTTCGAAAGTGTTGGTGTACCGTTCATGCGCAACTCACACGCACGTGCTTCGAAATTTCCCTGGGGCGCACACACAAACACGCCCAGTCGAAAATCTAACCTCTTTGGTACTTTTAGGCCAAGCCAGAGTAACGCTTGATGAATCGAAATCGGGAAATTTCGAAATATAGCCATCGAAATATCCCCACCACGTGCTTGGGCCTTTGTTTTGCTTTTGTGCTTTTCCGGCTGCAAAAAAGCTCTCCAGTCCCAGCTGCCTTAGCTTTATGTTGTTGCTGAATGGTGGGGGAGGTTGTAAGTATATAACCCCGCCCACTTCCCCAAGCGGGTATTCAATCCATTTATGAGCCTCTTTCGCTGTTGTTGCAATTAACGACCATTTGAATTATATTTGCGCTCGTAAACTTTACAAGAACTCCTCGCCGGTCTGCCCCGGAAAATAAGAAGAAAAGCCAACAGCGTGGCGGCCTTTTCTCATTTCTCCCCATTCATTTCGAACGTAGACAGCAGAAATTTTTATGACTTTCCTGCACAATGCGCAAATACAACGACAGTGGACCAATCGACCCCATTCCCCCGTCCCAACCATGCCCCTTCACCTTTGCATTCGACTCTGACTTGGATCAGAATTGGCCCTGGGGATTTTATTGTGGGTTTTCCCATTTCATAAATTGTTTGTTGATAACACACTTCGGCACTTGACTTATATTAAAAATTCTTGTTCACAGAATTTTGGAAACCAGCCCAACAATGAGTTTAACTCGAATGAGATGAAATCTAAAGTTCTTAAAATATTATACAAATACTGATTTTTTTTGTTATTTTATTTGCTTTAAGCCGCGAATTTGAAAATATCGTGGTCATGTATCTTTAGTTATAAGCATTTGTATCATATTTGGTATGCGCTCAAAAACACTTAATTAGTATGAATACTCTTCATGAAACACTGTCAAAAGAATCCTTAAAGATTTGGTAAACTCTTTAATAAGTTCATTCTATATCCTACCATATAATAACGTTGCGCCCAAGTTATGTCAAAAACTATTTGTTTGCCATTCTGGGAAGTTGCAGTAAAGAACTCTCAGATAATTGTTGCCTTGGTATGGGTGCCTGCTGTTCACCTCTCAGTAGATAATTAACAACCCTTAGCTGTGCGCAGCCCTTGCACCCTTACCTCGCTATCTGACTGTATCTGTGTGTGTGCATCGATGCGCTTACCCCTAATTGCAATGCCATAAAAAGTGCAATTCCAGCGAAGGACAACCACCGAAGCAGAAATGAGAGAGGTGAGCGCAGCGGAGGAAGGCTCTTGGCATTTTGCCATTACATTGCAACCATGATTACGATTAGAACTGGCATTGTCTTGCCACCAGACGGCAGGATGAAGGACTCAGTACCGGGACGCAGCACCCAGAACTATCAGCAGCAGCAACAGAGAGCAATATGCCAGGGGGTTGGGGAGGGATCAAATTATGCGAAACTGCATTTTCACTTTTCGCATCGCCAAGCCCGGCCATTTGCACCATAAGGCCAACTGATGGAGATGGCCGAGCTGCAGCTGCTCCTGGTTCCTCTTGGTCGTAAGTATCCTGGCTGGCAGAAAGCATCATTTTCTGCATGCAAATTCCCTCGTCTTGATATATCGAAAATCTCGAGAAGCGCAGCCAATCAACTGGAAATTGCCAAGCTTCAAGTTAAGAGCCTTGCACGCTCCCCAAACATTCGAATTGATAACAGATTCAAAAACGACAGGACCAGACACAGCTGCAACCGCAACAAATATTAAAGTCAAGACAGCTTAAAGGATAGCAAAGTTTAAAGAAGAAACAGGAAACACAGACAGCTAGCAGTCGCAGCATATACTAGCTTCCATAAAATAATTAGCAATTATCATGAACGGGAGAAATACCAGTCTGAAAAAGAATATCAACCATAGTATGACCAAAACAAAAAATATTATACTGCCTCATACAGTAGCAATACCGATATAAGCATTTATACAAAAGCAACTTCACAAAGAGCAGAGCAGCAGAAACAATAATAAGCAAGACACAAAGGCCATCTCAGCAGAGTAGCAGCAAACTTATCAACTAAAGGCAATGCAGCAACAAAAGCAACATCGCTTAAAGTCTAAACTGCAGTAAGATAAGTAAAGCCATTGAAACTTGGGCTAAGCGAGCAACAAAAGACGCTGCATCAACAATAGGCCACTTCTGAAAAGCAGCAACGGCAGCAGCAACATGAGACACGTCTGCAACAACAACAGGTACAACAGCAACATCTTTCGATGTTTAAATTGCAGCAGAGATAAGCAGGAACTTAAGTTAAACCAACCACAAATACACTGCAGCAACAATGGACAATTTATAAACAGCAGCAGCTGCAGCAACATCAGTTACAACAACCACTGCAGCAGCAACAACATCTTGTTACAACAGCATCAGCTTTCCAAGCAACATCCAAAGACGACAGCAACATCAGCAATCGCGACGGCAAACGCGGGCGTAAAGCGGCGCGAGCGGACCGCCGCCGCCCGACTGTCGGCAGTTTCTCGGAGCTAGTGTTTTTGGGGCGCGTGGGCGTGGCACTTGGGAAGCAGCATAGTGTGCACCCTGTTGCGCCCATGGCAAATGGATCTCTCTGATCTACTCGCACACCGGTTAGGCTGCCGTTAGGGTGAGCGAAAGCAGGCTAGTGCGGCCATTTTGGTGGGAGCGAGACGGCGAGTGGCGCAGCGCAGGCGTCGACTGCGACGGCAAAGTCAGCAGCGACTGCAACTTATGCCGATTCTGCTGAGCGGTCAGCGTTGGAGACTTTTTGAGGGATCTGTGTGCCGGAATCTTGGGGCTCCAGAGAAAACCACAAAAGAAAAAAGTAATGCGAGTGGTCGCCGGGGGAGAACTCATTCCGCCGATGAGCAAAACGCTTTGAGTGAAACTCAGACCAAGGTCTCCGGAGAAAAGGCGCTCCTTAAACCTGCAACACACTGTCGGAATTGATTTTCCAAGCTCGACATCTTCGCTTTTTATTATTAAAATAGAAAAAACCGAATTTGAACTGGGAACTTGTCGTTGGGCGCACCTGACGACCTGCAAAGGCAGCTGGTTTGGTTAGAATTGGGTTCAATTAGTTGCCACCAAATGGGAAACCCCGTAATTCCTATTTTAACATCACGAAATTAAAATTGTTTCTGGACTCCTTTCCTTTAAGCGCAAGGGAGTGTGAATTATTAAATGTGGGGTAATTCGAAGATCAATTAGAAATACAAGAGCTTAAAAAATATGTTTTTCACTCGGCCTTTGAATTATTCTAAACAATTTCTCAAAAATTCGAAGGGATTAAATAATTTTTAATGTTTTGATTGAATTCTTTCGGAAATTAATTTTAATGAATACAACATTTAAATATTAATTAATAATACCGCCTGAGGGTGTATTTAGCTATAATTTTACCCAAACTTAAAACACAATTATGTGTGCTTAAAAAAGACCGAAAAAAATTTAATATATGGTTCCTCTCTTTTCTTTTCAGATCTGCGTCTTCGCGTGTGTTTGTGTGTTTTTATAACATTTGTGGATTACGCCTATAAAAACTACACTTCACCGCGAAGCCAGCGAAGTGGGCACCAGCTACAACAAAGGGTTAGTAATCTAATTTAAATATTTGCCTTTTATTGCCATTTGATATTAATATGAATATGAGCGGAGTCGGAGATTAAATCAAATATGCATAAATCTTGCAGAGTTTTAAATAAATTCGCTTTATGGCTCGCCCAGCCACCGAAGTCGTAAAATCTTTTGTCTAAGCGAGGAAACCAAAGTCAAAACCTAATTGCATAATGATTTAATCCCGGCCAATGGCTCCAGTGCATGAATCGATCATAATCCGGCTCGGGCAATCCATTAAAATGTCTCGCATAATCGCTTTAAAAAGCCATTAACATGGCCATAAGTACGAGCCGTCGGGTTTTACCCAATACCGAAAATTTGAGTGCGCGGGTTCCGATTTTAAGCTCAACTTCGGCGGACATTAAATGGGAATTCTTCACGAGAGTATGCATAAAACTTTACGAGGCATGCCTTTGTTTTCGCTTTTGTTGCCATCGATTTTATGATTTAATTTGTCAACTGCTCTGCGAATGGCTTCAAAATGGTCACTCGAAGAGCAATGGTGACCGCATAAATATGATTTCCAGCGACCGCTGCTGCTCAGCCGCCCAGAAATTGCACGATTTGTGCAGTTTTCATTGCGTTTCGATTACGGATGAGGCCATAAAGTGTATTCGTTATTGCCATTAGTCGCTCGTAAATTGGCTAACGAATGTGTCGTCTCGACCCCGGTCGAAATACCCCCCCTTCTCCACCAGAGCAGCCCACCTTGCCGTCAAAAGTTGCAGAGTTCCGACCTCTTGATTGGCGAAGCCTTCGCTCGAATATCCGCCACAATTTCCAACCAAGAACATGCGGACAGAGACGTTATTCCAGTTTTTAATCTGCTCGATTGGTCGGCGGCGGGCGTTCGTACCGGGAGAATCCGACATCGCCATCGGATTGCGAAGGCGAGGTAATTAATATATTGCATTAAATGCTCATAATCACGCATTTTTATTGGGGATCTCAAGAAACACACACGAAAGCATCAAGAAATGTATAAGTCCGCGTAGCATTAGGGCGATGCACTTCAGACGTATGTTTGATATGTTGGGTAACCATTTTGATTGTCTGTGTCAATTATTTAATTCATTTCATTTCTTTTCTATGTAGGTCTGCTGTTGAATGTTGACCGATTATTAAAATGTTGGTTATATTTTAAGTTCATCGAGCAGTTATTTAAAGTACACATTTCTTTAACAATCTTGTTTCTTTTATCCATTTGCGGGTCACCCTACTGCTCACTGATTAACTCCATTAGCCGCACCTGCGTCATTTAATCCAGGATGAGAGCTCTCTAAAAGCTTGTAATCCGAAAAAATTATAATAATAAATAAATTATGAATGCACTGCACTTAAAGCATTTGCGAACATTCGAAATTTATGGATTACAGGTACCGTGTCGACCAAATGCAGTACATTGTCGTTTTAATCAGTGTCATATACAATACAGGGGCTAAATTCTGTATTTCTATATGTGTATATATTTAATTTGAGTTGAAGTCAGTCTGATTATTACTGAAAATCGCCTCCACAAATCGTCATCTGCAATGGCCGCTTATCGTTAAATGTACATAATGTGCTTTATTGTCACTTAAGTACAGATTTAAATAATTTTATGACTTCATTTCATTTGTGGACGAGCACAGCGTTGGGATCGTAGTCTCTGGTAGTATCTCACTTTTGTAGAGAGAAAAGCACAAAAACACCCATCTATATAAATAATAATCGCCCATTATAAGTAATCAATGACTTTTGCACCCGCATATGAGCTCATTACTCTCCGTAATTACAGTGTTATTATTTACTTTAGAGCCGAACAGAAAAATAATGATGATAATGGGGTCTGTAGATGCAAGAACAGCAAGAAATTATGATTTTTGAGTTATTTATTCTACAATCCAGCCGTTTGCAATATATTGTCACATATTTGTCGTAAAGTGCTATTTAATGTGATCTTAGATTATGAAATATTTCATTTTGCATTGTGAAACATACATATCTGATTAAATTTTATATATATGTGCCAATACCTTTAAGAGTCTGAAATGCCTACTGTTAGTAAATTAAGAAAGTTTTAGAAATTTAAAACAATATTTGTCTGACTCATAAAGCAACCAAAATTCAAAATTACCTATCTCTAACGAGTAATAAATTTCTCCTTTTAAATAATTAAACCACTTGCCTATGCTTCAACACAAAAAATAAACTTATTTTCCCTAAGGTGTTTTGTTTAGTTTTCCTCGAAGAGGAAAACTAATTTGCGTTAATTGCTCTTCACAGCGCCACTACACAATAGAACTTCAAGTGGTAATTGCAGGTATTTCCATTACAAAAGCATAACAGTATCAATATGCCAGATATTTGCATAAATTTTCCCCCTCGTACAGTTGAACGTTGGAATGTCGGGCAAGGCAAATAAATTTGCCCACCGAACGCAGACTTGACTAGAAAATCGTTAGTCGAAGTGCGACAGAAATGGACAGTTAAATAAATCGAAAGATGTCAGCGAGACAAGAGCCAAACGAACTTGGGTCCAAACCATGGCCCGGCACTTGGATTTTGACTCAGACCTGGAAGCGGACTTGCACTCCCATACACAGAAAACTTTGAATCTCAATCCAATAACAACAAGTTTAAAAAGCTACAAGTGCATTATAAATCAAATAAATTACATAGGAAATTATGAAAATACTTCGCATGCATGCTCGAAAAACCGAAGGCAATTTGTTTTTAAAAAGCTTAAAAGTGAAAATATGAGTAGCATAATGTGTACTAAATTAAACTCAAAAATTATTTATTTCTTCTATAGAGGAAGTCTAAGCCCATTTTTTCCCAGTGCAGTCGCATTGTGGCATTCTCGAGTTTCGGTTTGATATGCAGAACAGCTACTCGCGTGACAGTCGAAGTGGTTGCGGTGCAGGGTGTAGTGGTGCAGAGTGGTTGCGGTGGGTGGTGCGGTTGTGATCGTGGGCGTTGGCGAGTTAGTTTGTTGGCATTTCGCACGCATCTTTCATAAATTAACGAGATTTATGCGCCGGGAACTTAGATTTGCTAGAAAAGCGACTTGAAATTGCGGCGGAGACATGGATATGATGTGGAATCGATACTAAATTATCCTCTTTGGCGACAAACTTCCTTCTATTTGGTATCCTCCGTATCTCCATCTATTTTTCTCGGTGGAGACACACCCAGTTAAATGCCATCTCTCTCTCTCTGCGCTAAGCCATCTCTCTTGCACGCTCATTATGCGCACTCGTTTTTCGGAGTCGAAAAATCGATGGAATATGCAAAATATTGTTTGAGCCGGGGAGCGAATGGAACCGGGAGCCGCCTAAGTCAACAGGGAGATTCGGCTATCCCCAAATCCATTCCAGAAACTCTTTCGGAATGGAATGTAAATTTGAACAGCGTTTTCTTTGTTTTCTCTGACGCAAAAGGGCCACCGAGTTGTGTTGGCTTTCTGGGTTTGTTATTCTAAAATGATTTTCGTTCTCCGTATCTTCGAGCCCCAAGTGTTGCCTAATGTAATCCGACTGGTATCTGTATCCCATAGATACGAACTCACAGACGACCACTCAGTCTCGAGACTGGGTTTTAATTTCGGGTTTTTCAATCGAGCCTCTAATGCGCTAGGTGGTCAAATTTTTGTTGTTGTCCATTTTCAGATTTTAATCGCTGGAATTTGTTTTAAGGCATTGATATTTATGTGACAGCCCAAATTTTGAGTGTGACACTTTAGAAACGTTTTTATGGTTTATTAAAAAAATATCCGATGAGCTCCAATCCCGCACCTTGTTTCCAATGCAAAGCTAAACTAGTTTCTCAGCTAAATCCAATTCGCTGGCTTTCAGGAAAAAGAGACGGATGATAAAATGTGGGGCTGGAGGAAGAGAACATTTCATCAAGAGGATTTGGCAATGCAGCAGGCCTAGTGCAACTGCACTTGAGTCCCTTTTAGGCCGAAAATGGGGGAAATCGATCGATAGCCATAAAACAAAATGTTTATATTTCAAGAAGTCAAAAGTCAAATAGGAAACGTAAAGATCAACAGACCGAAAGCTGCCATTGGTGGGCTGTTTCGAAGGGAAAACCAGAAGGGGAACGGCTCTCTCAGCACTTGGTCTTAATTGAAATTTGAAATATGGTATTATGTGCGCGCAGTTCGGAAACAGTTCATAATGCCAAGCTCGAGCCAAGTTCGAGCACACGGTTCTTGTGCTTGTTTATTGAAATGCTCGTAATTATCCAGTCGAGTGTAATGAGCAACTGGCTCAAGTGGAGGTGCACATATGTATATACCACCGCCCACCCGTCGTTCCAGCCCAATGCCAATGCCATATGCACTTGTCCATGAAGGCAGCTCGTCTACATAGTTGGCCGTCAATTGGTACTGCTCTCATGATATTCGAGGAACGCCGACTGCTCCGATTAATCACCTGCAGATGTGGTTCTCGATTGGATTATAATTGGAATGGCTCACCTCCAGACAAATAACTCCAGAGATCGGGATGCACTGGTATGGAATGCACTAAAACTATGCATATTTTATGGAAAAAATAAAACACAAAATAGAGTATTTAAAGAAATTGCTTTGCTGTATTTGACTTAGTAATGTCATTAGCATAAGTTCATTTGAAATCCACTTCCAAAAATGTTCTGATTAAACTAAGCATTCCTCAGCAGAGCACTGATTACATTCCAAGTTCCTTTGTTAGATACAAATGGAAAGAGAGAGATTTAGATCTTGTGTAAAATGAATAATTAATTTAACAAACTCTTCCTTTTCGCTTTAGATTTATGTGGCATTTCTATAAATAATTAAGATTCTAGATGATACCCCTTTGCGTCAGGCGTAGTGCACCATTTGTAAGACTATTTCGACGGGCATGTGACTGGCATAAAAATAGAAACGGTTCCTTACAGAAAACTAATTAGGGAAACACATTTTCAGGGCCGGTCCGAATGGAAAATGGCAGAAACGCTCGTTTCGCCGTGCTTTTCTCAGCAAATGTCCGTCCGCAATTACTCGACATTTACATAAGCCGTTCATTTAATTTTATTGCACATTTCTGCTATTGTAAATATAATGTCAACAAGCTCTGTGGCGTCGACACATTTACGATTTAAATTAAAGCGAATGCGAAAACCTTAAAATCACTAGAAAAGATGGTGCCCACACAGATCACAGCCAATTTCTATTTTTAATGATACGATTTCGGAGCTTTTTGACACAACAAACGATGAAAACAGAAATCACGGCAGACCCAGCCAAGTGAAAGAATGCGATGGTCCAACGGAATGGCGGAATATTTTATAATAATTACGTGCTTTTCGATCCCGTCGAGGAGCCACCAACACAGCGAAATAAGTTTAATGTTAATTTGATTGCGCTTTTATTGATAGTAAAAACATTTATGCGGCGTACAAAATGAATTATGAATGATTTGGCGGACAGTGAGGCGTTGTCAACGAGCCAGCCGAAATTATATTCTGATTCAGATTGCCGATCGGCTCTTCAGCTGTTGCGATCTCGTAGAATTGCCCAATAACGCATTTACGTTCGTTATTATTTGTATTTTTACGGTTGTTTCCATTTTGATTGGGCTTAATTGGCCAGTTGGTTTGGTTTCACAGCACAAGTTATAATCAATTTATTACCGTATTATTTCGATCGAACAAGCAATATTAATTTGAACCAAAGAGCCATTTGTTCACCTTAAAAATCTCAAGTGCTTTAAATTAGGTGAACTAATTTAACATTTTTAAATTCCTTCTCATTATTAATAATGGGAAATATTTAAGGTTTTATAAACAATTTCAAATAGACAAAAACCACAATTCGAATAATAAATATGTTTAACATAAACAAGTCGCAATGCACATATGTTTCTGTATATACAGAAAATGTATTATGATTTTAAAATATATCTTTTATAAGTAGGAAAAAACAACGTACAAGGTATTTTAAAATCTCTGCCAGTAGAATGGTATTGGGATTCAAGGACGTCCTCATGTCCTTTACCGGATTACATTAAGGGTTATGCGAATTGCACGGGCTGCATTACAGACAGTACAAGTCCTGCCGCGTTTTAGAGTCCTTGAGTTGCGCAATTAGACGGGCGATTGTGTTTTTTAGGTGCAGCTGTATACCTGTTAACCATTTTCCAGGGAATATCCTTTCTGCAAATGCAGTTTTTTACGCACCAAACATTCGTGAAGGTCAAGACTATTAATAGTGATTTGCCAAAAAATGCAACCGGTTGACGATTGTGGCCAAGGTGAGCAAGTTTTTGTTCTTCCTTTAAAATTATAAATACAAACACTATTGCGAATCGATAAATTAAAAAATTGCCAACACGGCCGGCGTGTTTCAATCGTTATTTTGGCCGTATTTTCAGCTGCCAGTCGGCTTGGTTATGGCAAGGAAAGTGAAGCGGTTAAATGGCGGACTTCGGCTGCAAAGGATGAGGGAAAGACGGAGGGCCGGTGGCCATAAACTTGGCAAACAAAAGGTGAGCGGCCGTCGTAAAACGCGACAACGTGGTGTGACATTCTGTTGAGCCGACCGCTTCCATATTTTTACCATATCCTGGGCAAGGGGTTTCGAGAACTGGTCACCCTGCGACTTTTGTTTGCCATTTTATTGTCACTACTCCCGGGGTTCCCGAAACAAAAATCCGGCATTTTATGACCCTTTTCGCAATTGGACAGTTTAACCCTTCAGCGGTGGAAGAAAGGACTCGGAAGTCCATCTGGATTCCTTCACTCCCTCAGTCACGAAGGGCGTACACACACCTTTTGTGGTTCTGCTCCTTTTGATTGTGATTTATGGTTCGAGAATAACCGGAAACCGAGAGTGAAAACACGCAATTCCGCGCAATTGTTGGGCGAATAAAAGATAATTTCAAGGCGCAGAAGCCTAGTCTCAAATATCCTTTGTTTTTTAAGTGAAAAATTTGCTGTGTATCTAATGAATATGGAAACGAGTTCCACACCACAGTACAAAACTGCTGATATGGCGAAGCTAAAATTTGACTTAACATAACCACCATTTGCATTTTGCCATAAATCGCAGGATTTTTGTTGACCTAGACATTTTGTTCGACATTTACTTGTTGTGTCCCCGAATTCACCAGATTCGGATTGTCAGATTTTCAGTGGAAAGGATCTGTAACACGCATGTTTGAATCGAAACTTGCATTTTAAAGTTATAGTTTTGCTTAGCCATATTCCTCGTAAAATCTGTTTATTTGTCTGCCAGTCTTCAAAGCTCTCCACCGTCTATGCGAGACGTCTCAATCGCTCCGCAAAGCACCTGTAAAGTATGCTAAATGGCCGTTGAGGTGAGTTAAGTGATGCGCTCCCCATCCACATGCATATGCATAATGTGGCCAACTGAATTGCTAGCGGGGCGTAATCACGTCTCGATGTGTGGCACGCGATGTAGCCGCCGAAACGGAGGTGCCACCGCCATTGCCCAGTGGCAGACTTTGTTAAGCCGCGAGCGCTGGCCAATTTATTTTCGCCAAGATAATCCGCAGCATAATTGCACTGGGAGTCTGACTCGATCCAAGTTGCCAAGTCGCGGTATTCATAAATTTCATGTTTCGCCTGAGGGGCAATGGACAATATCCACAAGGTTTCACTAAGGAAAAAATAAATTATAAATTGTTTTCACAAAATTAAAAATATTTAAAGAGGTTTAAGTGCCAGAATAGGATTAATATAACTAAAAATCTATTAAAACTATATATTTTTTTAATCCTCCTGAAAAACGGTTTGCGAATTTGAAGTTCAAGTACATTTTTCCGGTGTAGAAGGGAGGACCGTCGCTATGTCCGGCTGTGCGCATAATTTTTGTGCGCTCGCTTTAAAGTCGCGGTCAGTCCTACAGTAAAACTCCCTTTTAATGGCTGCCGGCAATGATAAGGCACCCGAGTTTATGGCTCCAGATAGCAAGTGTCAGCGTCACGTAAATTCGCCAGTAAGTCGGAGAAATTAGGGAACCAGGTCTGCGGTTCCCAGGAGGTTATTATACATAGTTTTATGGAGTATATGCAAAGGGGTAAATAGTTGCTGTGTAAGATGCTACCATGATTATAAGGTGCTCGCTCTTTAATCTCACAATAAGTTATTCCACACTTTGCCAGCCATTGGTATTCAATTTTCCAATGGAATTTCTTTGATTCCTCGGGCAGGCCAGCAATAAGTCGGTCAATCGATAATCGGATGACTATGACCCAGGCATTAAATGACAAAAACAACGCATTTGGACTAGCAAGAGTTCGACCTCCGTGATGACCGCATGGATGAGTCAAAAAAGAAAATGCACTTGGAAAATAAGTTACACACCTTAGCAGACTAAAGATTGAAGAAAAAAATGATTTTTTAATTTTAAACTATGCTTATTTTTTTAAATTTTTATATATGTTTTCCTTTTTTAACCCAATGGAGTACAATATCTGGATGGAATTTTTAACGGTGTAAAAACGGGTTTTCGTTTTGGGATTTTTGAGTCAGGGAGAAATGCGCAGGGTCGGAAAGAGATGTGCGCAGTCGAAGGGATGATATGGAATTCGCCCTGCCAAAGGCTCATTTCAATCTATTTATGAAAACCAAAAGAATTCGAAACAACACAAAGAGGCGGTGCTCTTATCACGGCCATTTGCCTGCGCCATTGCATCGCCGAAGTGGTTGATCCGGTTTACGGAATCCCCACCCAATCCCCTTGAAACCACTATCCGTTCGTGTGAATCTGTCGGTAGCTCTACAGAGACTCATTGTGGAGCCAAAGGTCACCTGAGTGTCTCTGCCCCCACCGGACAGTTAAGTGGAGATCCGAGCGCTGCAAAGTCCTCTCATTACTTATGCCCATTTTGTCCAATCGATTCGGAAATAATTTGAAACAGAAACATGCAAATACTGCTGACATCGCATTGAGTTCAGCAATTAGCGTCGCAGGGGCCAATTCACTCTTAATGCTTACATTATACGAAATTAACTCGATTTATGGGCCCAATTAGTCTCTTTGTAATGAAGCCTGTTTTATGAAAAGTTTCACAGCGAAATAAACTAATTAATATGATTACAAAGCTGTCAAACTTTTAAATAATGCCTATACATAAGATGAAATGGAATTTCATCTATAATTTAAAATTTTCTCGAAGCAAATTTTAAGCTGTCGTTAATTTAATTGATCTTATTTTCTCTGTTTAATTAACTCTCAACAACAATAATTATTTCAGCGTGTTAAAGGGTTTGTGAAACCATTAAAAATAACAATAACATAAATATGCTTTTAGACTTTTGGAAATATAAATTTTTTAAAGATCTCTGGTTTATTTATTCTAAATGTAACGAAAAACCCAAAACGGTTTCAGTCCTTTAACTACTTAAACAATTTTGAGCCAATGAAGACCAAAGTCCACGACTTAAGACAGTAAAATTGCAACTATCTGTCGATCATGATCACTCTCCATTTCCTTCGCACTGCGCTTTGTTATTTTAGGGAATTTTTCTTTTATTTTGTTTTGCAATTCAACGTGTTAATAAAAAAATTCTTGTTCCCTCTGTAGACGCCAGTTAAACTTCTTAAATCGCTCACATTTCGCAACCAGATGCGGCGCTTTCGATTCTCCGCTTCTCAGTTTCCCCCTAATTAGCGCCACTCCCCCTTTACCAAACGCCCCTGGCCATTTGCCCTTCCAACGAGCCCATTAAAAGCCTAAGCAATCTTTGGCAATTCGACTATCGGCCGTTGGAGCTGGCGCAAAAATCTTTAAATTGTTGCAAATTGCGTTTGAAAAACGTGCCTTTTTCCGGAGATGCATCCACGGAATTGCGGGAATAGACGAAGATGCTCAGCGATCGTGCCGCCGCATTTGAGAGGAAACTCATTGGCCAGCACTTCATTCCGCTGGACACTTTAACGAGCCCAAATACAAATCACTCACGAGTGGTTCTGACCCGGGGCAAACGAATGAGAGAGTTACGCAAAACCATAATTAACAAACATTCGACGGAATCCGTTTTACGAGCGGCAGTGCTCAAACTTTCTGATTTATTCGACAGTATACACGGAAAAAATGGAATTAGAATATTCGGTGTTGGGGGATAGTACGATAAGGGAGTACATAGATCACGAAGAATAAGAAAGAGTTGTTTTCAAACATGCTGTTAGTATTATAAGTTTTTGGAAAAAGCATTAAAATCTCTTTAAATGTTATACAGACAGTATTGGAATTTTTTCACAGTGCACAACGAGGGATTGGGCGCATGATTTATCCGAGTGGTGGAAATTGTAGGAAATCCTTTCCACCAGTCAAATAACCCTTTCCACCGTCTGATGGATGGCCGCGTCTAATGAAGTCGTCGGGTCGTTGTCACCATAATTCCACCATTTGTTTAGCCCAAAGTCTATAGGTAGGATGCTACGTGACTGCACCTACGAATGACATTCAATCAGCCAAGTTAACCGAGCTGCATATTGGTGACATGGGCTGAGATTTCCACTAGACCGACAAGATTCACCGAATCGATTGCACTGTCTGCGATTGAATACGGAAAGTAATGATTAATAGAATGGTTGTTCCTAATAGGATACAATGCTGTTTTCCTTCGCCCATCTTAGGTTATTTCCTATTTAAACAGCCAGACATCCATTAAATCGTTGAAGCATTTAAATTGCAAGTATACTGCCAGTTTTAAAATGAATTCCAAAAAATACTTGATTATTTCTAAACAAGCATTTCTTGAGCTAAATAAAATATTACATAAATGGCAATAAATAATATGTATCCCACTGACAACAATGAAAAACTGATCTTAACTTTGTTTAATCCTTTTATAATAACAGTTTCCAATTTTTTTAATATTTTTTTATTTACTAATTATTGAAGACGTAATATGTTTTTATTTTAAATGCTGAGTAACTGTAACTGAAGTCACTACAACACTTACCATAACTCGGCTTCTTCTTTAACGTACATAGTCCATTTCTGCATAAGCATGTTTCCTAGGCCTAAGGTCCGTTTCTTGCGTCTTAACCAATCACGGGCCACGCCCACTTATTGGCACTGCCGATCGTTGCAGGAACTCTCTTTCGCGATCTCTTTCGAGATCTTTGACTTTCTCTGTCTTTCGATAATTTTCCGTTTTGTATCCTGTTAACATCTCGACTGGACAACCACAGATATGTAAACTATTTTTTTGGTTCTTTTTTTATAGTATGGCGAACTATTTCTATTCTATTTTCTATTCGTTATACTTAATTTTTTTTTTATTAAGATTAATAATATAAAAATCGGTTTATGGATAGTGCAAGTAGCTGTCTCTTGAATGCTTCCAAAGTTAAAAACACGATCTGTATAACTACTGGGTATTATAAAATATTATTCCATTTCCCGTCCAAACATTTTTACACTTGTCTTATTTAAATTTATTGTATCCTTAATTGTAAAAAAGGATTTGAAATAATAAAGTAGTTTCTATAAATGTTTCTATAAATTTTGAACGCTTCAGCGAACGGAATACAGATGGCGCCAATGTGCTCTGAATAGTCAATCGCTTCTGCTGACGGCTAACAGATGTCGCCTTTGTGCATTGGCCTTTAACGACTTTTCCCGGTAATAATTGGATGGCCAACTTGCTTTTTGTTTCTAATTGAAGCTTTCCATCTGCAACATCTGCATATTCGCATTTCTATCTATGTATATCCGCATCCTTCGCGGTGCGTGCGCCTTCTTTTCTGCTGTCCCACAACACCACTTGGCCATATTTTACCGCTTTTAAGCAGCGCGTAAATACTCACGCTTACTGCAAGAGTCCATTAAACGGTCGTAAAAACTTTACGATTCCCAATATGAGATTCTCTTAATACGATTTTTTATGATATTGAAATCTCCTTTCGCAGCGAGCCCATCATCGCCCATCTCTCGAGTCGGCAGCGAGATACCATCTGAGGACCACTAGCTTCCTCCCCGTGCTGCACGCTTTCCCGCCTTTTTCCAGCTGAGGGAAAGCGGAAAAGCTGGAAAACTGAAAAACCACCGCCGCAGGTATCATAATGGCCTCCCCTCGCCAACGGGGCGTATGCGTGTGTTTTAATACCTTGTTGAGGCCTATAAAACACGCTCGTCATCCCGGGCGATGACGAAAACACAGCGATTGGGATGTCGGATTTCAGTCAGTTAGCCTCGGCCAAGGAAAGCATTAGGGGGAGATACTAATTTACTTTCTAGACCTTCGGAAATTAGAAGAAAAATAGGTAGAAAACATAGACGATTCTTTTATGTGCAAACACTTAATTCCGTACATATCTACATAAAAATAGAACATCAATCAACGTTGATACTTAATTTAAAATTTATTATTTCAGAGACAAATTTATTATTTTGGCTTTATTAAGTTAAATAATTAATTTTATTGTTTTTGTAAGAAAATAATGAAATGAAAATCATAACATTTATAACAGAGGTGCAAATTTAATCGTCAACATACTTAAAGAAGCACTAACAAAATTTTTATAACAAACTGTTGGTGTCCTAATTTATTATTAGCATCTCAATCTACATTGTCCTGTTTTCTTCTAATAATAAAAATTTTCTTTTATATTTTTAGACAACAATTATTCTGCAAAAATGGTGAGTTACAAAATTGTATCCTCTAGACGTAAGTCCTAAATATCTTTCTGCTATGACTTTTTGTCCCGTAACCCACAAACATGTGTATTTATTGATTGCGTCATTTACGAGTCAGTATATCATTAGTGCAATTAAACAGCAATAAATGTAGAGGAAAACACACACAGCCAGACAAGCGGACATGAGGTGTGCACTCGTATATATTTTATTGAGTAATTTGAAGGTGACTCGAGATCGCCGCGGTGGTGATGACGATGACACGAAGACCCAGATTCGGGGTGACCCATAAACCCGACCGCATCGGGGATTAAAAAATGATTGCGTGAGAAGGCATTTAGTAATCGTCGGAAGAACTCATTCGTCAGACGGTGGCGATCCGGGGAGGGGAAACCACCGCCAAACAAGCCGTAAACCGACGCTATAAAAGTGTATCAAATTAGGGAACGAACTTGATGTGCAGTGAGTTTTTACTTTTTATTTCCACCACTGCCACTGAGCCACACTTTTCACTCCAGCCGAGTCTCACTCAATGCCATTGATTTTATGGCGAGTGACAATTGATTCCGGTCTCATTACTCACTCCTCCACTCGCCTCTGAGCCGAAATACTTTACAGTCTTTTTATGGGCAATTACTCCTGTCTTCTAGCGGCTTTTACGATCCGCACTCAGCGCCGGATTGCACTCGCATTGGCCATAGTAGTTCTCGGGTTGTGGGAACCAACAAAGGACAAACTGGCTGGCAGCTTTTTAAATGAATGGATTTTCGAGTGCGACATGAATGCATCTATAACTGTGTAGTGTTTGTAACCATGATACCATGTTGTGCTGTGAAAGTATGTTTATAGCATTCAGCATTCTAGTTCTATATGAAATCAATACAGTAATCGATTCAATGCGGCAATCGAATAGAATAAGCTGAATAACTGAAATATATATTGTTAATACCATAATAAATTGTTTACAATTAGAATTCGGCCTTAGAACAAAATTTCTGTAATTTGAATGTGAGTTTAAAGTGATACTTATTTTAAGTGGTAGCAACAACATAAGGGAAACAATTTCCTGTCCAGGAAAAAATATTGTTTTTAAAAAAAATCTATGTAAACTAGTTTCTGATAATCATATTCATAAAATGCTGACAAAAAGAATGGTCAATAATAATCATAACTATTTGTTTCGCACTTCCACTTAAATTACGCTACTTTTATTAATTTTTATTTACCCATTCAACAGTTTATTCATGTCGTTTATGTTTTACAAGAGTTTTTTTCTTTTTATACCTATTTTGTTTTAGATACAACCTGTCGCTCGAGAGATTACAAACGGAGCTGCTTTTATGGTTTGTTCCGCTTTTGTTTAACGATTCCGAGGATCACACGTAATAACCCACGCAATCCACCACCGAAGTCGGAAAACCGACTCAACGGAACGCAGCGCAACTTGACTCAACCGAAACTCGACACTTATCCCTGGGAACTCAAAATAGTGTTTTATTGTTGGAAATTACGATTCTTTTATTTATTTACTTTTTCTGCATTTCTTTGCCGCCCCACACACACCCACCGTTTCAATTTTTATATGTTTATTACGGTTATTATCGCTTAATGGGGCTCGCTCGCTGGTTATTGCTGTTGTTGTGTTGCTTGCACCAGTAGTTGTGTCAGACTAACGTGTGAAGTTGTTTTATTATTTGTTTTGATTATCAAAATGGGCGTTTTACATTTTTCCGGTCGTTGGGCGGCCCACCTGCCACGGGCCCACCGCTTATAGTCCACATCCCATAACCCCGGGGCAAGGGCAGTAAATCACGGCCCGCTGTGAGTGGCTGAGTACCTGGGCAGCAGTACACTTGAAAAATAATAACCCTTCTCTTTTAAAATATTGGACGGCTAGACATAATATTCAATTACAAATACATCACAGCAATAAACCATTTTTCGGGCTTCTATAACAAGTTGAATTAACCTAAAGAACTTTTTAATTTATTTAAAAACCATTTTGAATTTATTTAGTTAAATTTAGTTACTTAAAATGTTCCATCATGTATAAATTAGTAATATGTCATAAAAATAGTTTAATTCAATACTATTTCGTTACAATAATACGAATTTTGCATCATCAAAGGTTATACAAAATAAAATTACCAGTTATATTTTCAGTGCATGAGTAAATCCACTCATTCGCACTCGCTGTATGACCCATAAGCAGAAACCAAAGTGTGGCAAAATGCTTAATTTAGAATTTATGAGCAATTAATTTTAAAGCGCTCTCTGGCCATTAACGCCGTTACTGCTTCTCCCCCTTGACCGTAATACACCTTTGGTCATTAAAGAATTAAGAAGCCAGTGTGCCAAAAATTGATTGTTTAGCCAATCCGCTGATGGATCAATTATTCAATTGTTATAGCCAAAGAGTTGGCAATCCAATTTGAGCACGAGTCGTATTCCAACAAATAGACAGGTAGGAAGCACATTAACTGGTAGATTTATGAATAAGAAATAATTTAAATAAATTTGTTATGCTTTAGAAATTGTTTATTAAGGTTAATTTATGAGTGTTAAATGGCTAAAAATTATTTAATTGAAGGATAAGAAAATGTTGTGATGTGGTATGATTTAAATAAAAAATACAAAAATAAATATAGAAAAACTATAACATTGTTTCTACTGATTTTTTTAACATAACTATATTTAGAAAGAACGTTCGCTTCATAAATGAAACCTGATGTCCTAATTTCACTTATCAAGTCTAGCCTATGCTAAAAAATTTTTTATTTGAATCCTAACTTTATAATTACATTCCTTACCTAATGACCAACAAAAAATGTATTGGAATATTTGGTAAGACTTAAAAAATTGAATTCCACTCACAATGCCTCTTTTCGTTTTTTAACTCTCTGTGTAAAATCCTTCGAAATGTCAGATAGCAAAGTTCTCTAAGTAGAAAAGTTAAGAAATTGCAGATTCACTTTATTTCCGCACACATTTGCGCTACGAAGGAGGATGAGAGCAATAGTAGAAGAGGCATGAGTAAAATGCTTGTGTGTTGTCCAATTTCAACCATAAATTTGAAATTTTTCATAAAAATGTCATAACAGCAATTCCAGTGACAACAGAAAAGAGAGAAAATAAAGGCGCACAAAAGGCGGTGGCCGAAAAAAGAAGAGGCAGTGCTGTCTTTTTGCCGAGTCGGCATTTTTATCTGTAGAAATTTAAGGGTTTTTTTTTTTGAAACACCACAAGAGGGTGATTCCACAAAAAAAGTCAAATATAAATTTTGTCTAATTTGTATTGAAACACGCTCACTCAAAGGCAGCGCACTCAAAATGAATAATGCACGGTAATTTAATCAACAATAACATTTTGCCAAACAAAGCATAAAACACTTAAAAAGCATAGCACTCAAAGCGGGGCTCCAATAGTTTCCATTCTCACGTTATAAAGAGTGAAATTAGGAGAGGCACTCAAATCGGGAAATTACTCACTCAAAGCAGCGAGGCGGCCATCATGCGAGAGAGCGGGAAAGAGAGAGAGAACAGCGGCGGTGCTCGGCCTGAGTGCCTGCGAGCAAAAGCGGGACAGACATATGAACTGGCTGCGCTGCCATCTTTCTTATTGCCGCCGCTGCTGCAGTCGACGTTGAGTCAGGGAGTGAGCCAAAATGAATTGTCACAAACTCAGCATCCAGTTGCCCATAAGAACGCTCGCATGGCTTTTGTATTGCGCCATAAACGTTTCGCTGCTCGTAACGCCACAACGCTCGACGTTTCGCAGCGGCTTTGCTTTCGCTTCTCTTCTCGCGCGTAAAGCGGTCTCCCCAAAAAAAAAAAAATAGAAAACAAAAAATATAAAGGAAAACCCCCTCCGTAGACAGACAAAACTCAAAGTCTCCAACGACTCAAAGCGCCTCAGTCGCTGCCGCTCTGCCGCCGTTTCTGTCGACGCCGCTGCCCGCGCTGGCAGCAAGAATTACCAATTACACGAAATTTTTATACTCTTTTAAAAATTTCGTTTTATTATAATATTTATTATCGTGGCGCGCAGTAGTGTCTGCGGAACTCAGCTCTCCACTCTTTGGAATTTCGGCCCTCCGATTCCGATTCGGATTATACGATTATACGACTATACGACTGTAGTGCGGCAATACGATTCAGTTTCCGATTCGCCGTGTTTATTGTTCCGTTTCGGCCGCCGGCTTATTGTCACTTAAATGTTATAGATCGCGTAAAATATAATAAAATTGTGTGTGAAATTTAAAACCGAAAAAACTGTCAAAACACTATGGTTTATAACTCACTGTGTGCGGTTCGTAAAAATTAAAAAGACATAAAGTTGACATCGTAAAAAGGTTCTCGCCTCTCCGTTCCAGACTTCGATAGTTCTACCTGCAAAGTGTTTTATGACATTTTAAACAAAGTAATTAAAGCAAAACGTTGGGAGAAAGCATTTCTCCGGCCACACACACACTCACGCACTTGAGAAGTCGTTAAAAGCCGCAGGAAACTCACTCTGCCATAAAAATACAAGAGTGCCATTAAAAAAGATCGCGCGCCTATAAATCACACGTACGAAATCCCGCCGGCACGACGTCCATTCGAATTTCCGCGTAATTGATGACCGCATTTTAATTGCTTTTACAACAAATAAAAGATACAC
The DNA here is from genome assembly GCF_000001215.4 of Drosophila melanogaster. Lineage (NCBI taxonomy): Eukaryota > Metazoa > Arthropoda > Insecta > Diptera > Drosophilidae > Drosophila > Drosophila melanogaster. Next base: position 16,829,111 of record NT_033777.3, on the reverse strand, counting down.
ACACCCCAAACACACACATGCGACACACACACTTGTGCCACAGCTGCAAATACAACGCAACCCGAGACCATATGCAAATTTAACAAATTTCGTTGTGAATTCGCCAGCTTCGAGCGAAAAAAGTAACAGAAACAGAAAAGCTGCAAATACAAGCTGCTCGCCAAAAGTTCGCTAGAGAAAACTTGAGAAAGGTAACAAAATGCATTTCACTTCTCGGAATCGAGAAAAGTAGCTTAAAGTCGGGCAGCTGGCAAAGTTTCCGAATTCTGTCTCACTAACTCTATCTAAAAAGTACTAACTGTTGGCCATCTCATATAGTACTGTAAAAGTAACCCACATACTAACTCGTTGGCACTGGCAGGGAAATCTAGCTGAAAAATATATAAAGCATTTGGATTATATATTTTTTTCACTTGAGTTCTGTATCATGCTACCCGAAAGATTTATGTTCAATCCAAACATATTCAATTTGGTTAATGTTCTTTTTATGGTTTCCGAGTAATTTTTATAAACATGTTATATTTTTTGTTTTGCCATTTTTAATTCTTGTTTATCACATTGGACGCCAAGTTTATTTTTGTTTTTAGTACCTTTTAATTCGATTAATTTTGTTAGTGATTTATATACTAAGTCCAATGTAGTTTGCATTCGATTATGAAGTAGAAAAGTTAAATACAGAGACGGGAGATGTTCATTAAAGACAAGTAAATTTTAATAGACATTGATACAAATTAAATTGCTGTGTAAATCTTATGAAAAAGTTAAAGAAAAAGATATTTTTAAAATGCTATTTCTCACAGTGTTGAATTATAAAGTCATTCAAGTTTAAGATTTAGGTTGTGCTTACAGAAGTAGTCGGAACTTTTGTTTTATTATGGCTAGAAAGCGCTCCTCTCCACGCTGAATTCAAACAAAATTTGTTAAAGTCACACAAAGAGGAAACTTTAAATTATAAAACGAAATACTCAATCTAGCCATTAACCAAACGACTCAGATAAAGAACCCAAATCATTCGAACTCAGAAATCTCCGAAACTAAAATAGAACAACAAGTGGACTAAACGAAATTCCGAAGATCCGATCCTCGGCCAGAGAGCAAAATATGTGCAATGTCAAAATTTGTTTTCGATAGTATGCTGCCAAAGTATCCACAGTTCCAGCCGTTTATCAGTTCGCACCACTTAACCACCACCCCCCCGAATTCGTCATCTGCAGCAGTTGCCGCCGCCCTAGCCGCCGCCGCCGCCTCTGCATCCGCCAGCGTTTCAGCCAGCAGCAGCAGCAACAACAACAGCAGCAACACGATCGCTGGAAGCAACACAAGCAACACCAACAATAGCAGCAGCAGTCCAAGCAGCAGCAGCAACAACAACAGTAATCTCAATTTGAGCGGAGGATCCCTATCGCCGAGCCATTTGAGCCAACATCTGGGCCAATCGCCCCACTCACCCGTCTCCTCATCGTCGCCCTTCCAGCAGCACCACCCACAGGTGCAGCAGCAACACCTGAACCACCAGCAGCAGCAACATCTGCACCACCAGCAGCAGCAACACCACCACCAATACTCCTCGCTCTCGGCCGCTCTTCAGCTACAGCAGCAACAACACCACATTAGCAAACTAGCCGCCGCCGCAGTTGCCTCGCACGGACACGCCCACCAGCAACTGTTGCTAACGCCCCCGTCAGCGGGCAATTCTCAAGCGGGCGACAGCAGCTGCTCCCCATCGCCCTCGGCATCCGGTAGCTCCTCGCTACACCGCAGCCTCAACGACAACTCTCCCGGGTCCGCATCCGCGTCCGCCTCCGCATCCGCGGCCAGTTCCGTCGCTGCTGCTGCAGCCGCCGCCGCCGCTGCGGCTAGCTCCTCGTTTGCCATCCCCACCAGCAAGATGTATCCGTACGTGTCTAACCACCCTAGCAGCCATGGAGGGCTCTCCGGAATGGCCGGCTTCACCGGACTGGAGGATAAGTCGTGCAGGTAAGATAGATTGCCCTGTTTAAGTATGGGATAATGCAGATTTTTATAAATCGGGATGGGTTTTATGTCCAATCGTAGTAAAATGATCTTAAATGACCCTAATAGGAAGTGCAAATATAAAGTCAATGACAAATGATCTATACTATCTAATATGATATTCAAATATTTGGAGTGCATTGATAGAACTTCTCAGACAGTATCATATTTTAAAATATATGCAAATTTAGTATGACCATTAGCTTTACCTGGCTTCAAAACCTTTAAGAAGATGTTTCCGGGGTTGAAAATACAAAAAAAAAGAAACACTCAGCTCTTCCAAGAACTAATTTCGCGTGCTCTCAATTTGGCGAGCGGAAATGCCAGTCGAGACCTTCAGTAAAATCTGCAAACACTGCAAAACCGCAAATCCGTTTCGAATGCGCTCTAATTATCGGGTCTCGGATCCTGGGACTCTGTCCATTTTCCTCTCGGCCACCGGCCATTCATATTGAATGGCCATAAAGTCGGAAAATTAGAGCAGCCTGTGGTGGCCGCTGGCAATTTGTCGCCGGCCACAAGATTCGCACGCACGCTGACCTTCCGCTGCGGCCATTTGCATATTAGTACTACTGTATGGGCACTCCATGTGCATGTACAGTGAACCCTGCTGTGCGTGGGCGTGTTCGGGATTAGTGTGCAATTAGAGCTAACCGCAGTTTGGTGAAAGGGGCATGCAAATGGCCACCTCATTAGCATTTGACTTTAGTACGGGCGCTGGAGTTGGGAACGTACTATGAGAGCAGGGATCACCAACAATAATGGCTACTTTCTCTCTCCCACACCCACAGCAGGTACACGGACACTGTCATGAACAGCTACCAGTCGATGAGCGTACCTGCCTCGGCATCTGCACAGTTCGCTCAGTTCTATCAACATGCCACAGCCGCCGCATCCGCGGTATCCGCGGCCAGTGCCGGCGCGATCGGCGTGGACTCGCTGGGAAATGCCTGCACACAGCCCGCCTCCGGCGTGATGCCAGGGGCAGGGGGAGCGGGCGGAGCCGGTATCGCCGATCTGCCCAGGTATCCCTGGATGACGCTTACAGGTGAGTCAAAACTCGATACTCGATAGTGCGGAGATATATTATACATAAGTAAAAAAATAACTGCCAGATTCGGACTCTTTGTGAAAGACTTCGGATCTGAATGTGAGTGCCAAATTTGATAAATCTTGAAAGTTATCCGATTTTTAGAATTGAGAATCACACATATCCCAATACAAGTTTATCACACTGAGCCAATCAATCAGTCTTTTAAATTAAGAGTCTGTCTATCGTATCTACTGTGTTCTATATATCATGCCAATCATTATAAAATCAGAAATAATCCGTGCACTTCAGGGAATGTATATCGTCTTAAATCAAGAATAAATTGCCTTCAAGATCTACAAAGCGATCTCTTAAAATTTTTTGTGTACATATAAATCATGGCCACTTACACTGAAATCAAAAAATCAAATAAAAAATTGTAAGAACTTATATTGGATTGAATTATTTAGTCGCTATGTTAGGTTAAATACTATAATTAAAAAATTTAAACAGCTAAGTTGTTTAACAACCCGTAGACTTAAACCAGGTTCGAACTGATTTACAAATTGTATGACCTAACAAAAAGCGTCCAGTCGAATTATCGAATTAAATTTCCCAAGTGTAGTATTTGGAATGGTTGCTGCGTACCTTTTATAAACAATAGATAAACGTGGCGCAAACGTTCCCCAATAGCATTCCCATTTGCACCGCCATTTCGCCTACAATTCCAATTCGTAATGAACACTTTGCGGAGCACTTCCAAGTCGTTTATTTCGCATAAGTCTTCCAGGCGATTCGAATCCGTAAACGAAATGAACGAAGAGCTAAAAAGTTGGCAGTAAATAAAAATGAAAATAGTTTGAGAAATGCTTCTCTTGTCTGTCGTGTTATTTGGCGTCGATTTGTAATTTAAATAGCCTCAAGGTTGCCCCACACCGACAAACGTATAGCCCAAAATGCCGACCAAAAAACACTGCGATGTGCCCCGCGCATACAAAATCCACATATCCGTCGAGAGATACAGATACAGATACTTTTTGGCCGCCGCTCTTTTTATGCGGCTAACGTAGTACGGGCGAACTCGCTTCAAATTTATGTGGGTCAGTTTAATTTACGCGATCCGCTCGCTTTTTCCGCGCATTTTGCACAGCAGATTTATTTATCATTTCTCATCAGGCCACTCGATTTCCACGCTGCACAAGAAGAAATTGAACGAATTCAATTTTCCATTCTGCCCCGCGGGTTGAATGCCTCCTGATTAATGGCAGACACCATATGAATAGACTGTCAATTGGCCTGACTTATGGACTGCACATCGGTCGTCGTAATAGAAAAAGATCGCGCGACGGATTTACGCGGAATTTACGGCATAGGCATGTTAATTAAACAGTATAAGTAATTGTTAATTGACGATCTAGCAGACAGAGTTTAAATAATGGCATTAATACGAGATAACAAGGTAGTGTGCTTAAGGGTCCAATGTTTATCAAGTGGTATATTTTGTCAAATCATTAGAACTTAAAATCATCGAGAAAAGAGGTTCAAAAGTTTCTCGGTCTTTTTTTTTTTGCCAGCATAATTTACATATTTGACCAGATTTGGGTGTCAATAAATCGATAACCAGCGCTCCTATTAATCTATGCAGATTAAAAATCCATTCCTCTATTTTAGTGGGTTTCTGGTTCGTCGATACCCCGAAAGATATTAATATGTGGCTAACACACCTATGTATTTGGCCGGCCAGCTAATAGATACACACATTCTGCAGGCAAAACCTGATGGTGAAAAGAAAACCCGAAGCATCGGCCAGTTGGGAAGATAAACGGTATTTCGCACAATGAAATATTTTGCATATCTCCCGCTCACAGCGCCAAGGCGATAAAATTGTCAACGAGATCATAGAGACGCGACTGGCGGCGATGAAAGTAAATACGAGCATGACGCCATTATGGCAGCCAAGTGCGCGACACGTCGACGCAGCCCCCTTTATCCACCACTCCTTAAATGCACATGCTGTACATAAAGCTGTATATACATACGTACGAAGTATATATGCATGTGTTTTGGCACTATATCCATGCACTTGCATGTGGATTGCACAAGAATCGCTTCGCCTCCTTCGGAAAAGTCTTTTCGTTTGGCTTTCACTTTGCCAAGCCTGCGAACCCACCCAAAAAACTCACAGACGAAGACCAAGACCCAGACCCGGACGCACCGGCAACATGAACAACTGCAACAGCAACTGCAACAACCATTGCTGCAACAACGGCAACGTTTTACAGCTGAATGCTTGCCAAATGCAATTTAACTAATGAATTTTAATATTTTACGCCAAAGCGTCTGAATGAATTTTCATTTTCACATCGTTGCACCGACTCCGACAACAACATCAACAATGTTGCCAAGGGGGCAGCAGCGGGAAATCGCAGGAAAAGCTGGAAAATGAGTAGAGCTGCGCGCCTGCACCTGATTATGCTGATAAGAAGCAAAGAGGTTAACTTTTCTTAATTATCTGGAAAAGCGCAGCCCGACAAAGCATGAAAATGGCAAGTTTCCCATCGCTATCCACATTGAGAATTCGCAAACTCAGCACGCTCCGTGGAGAAAGGAGGAGGTGGACACAAAAAGGTTAAGAAGTAGGCACACTGACAGAAAACGTGCAGTGGGTTCTAAAAACCCGTGGATATATTTACTGACTCAAAATAATTAAATTCTTGTTGAAGAAACATTTTTTTCAGAAATGTAAACCTATAAAATACATTCCTAGTTATTCAGCACAATAGACTTTGGAATTTTATATTGATATTAGAAGTTTGTTATGGGTCCGAGTATCTATTAACGTATTTTCGTCCATGTGCAGTCAGAACACTGACTTGGCTAGATAAGAAACGTCTGCACCATAAATTGTACAATCATCAGTGCGACAAAGAAGTCTCGGCCTGCAAAATCTTTGCACATATTAGAGATTGTCTGTGCCCCGTCCGTCCGTCTTTCCGTGTGTCAAATAAAGTGGCAACAACGACTGGCGAATGACCAGAAATTTGTGTATTTTAATTAAAAATGCACCAACGATGCCGAGCAGCTTCATCTGCTTATTAATTAGGAGGAGTCCGTCTGGTCGTTGGCTCGCATCATCATTCTCCCCTCCATCTTGCAGTGCCTTGACTAGTATTTTCCTCATATCTCCGTCGATATCGCCGACATCTTCTCCTCCTCCAGGCCGACCATCGTGGTCTACTTAAAGTGGAGCCGGTCCAACTGGCCGGAGGTTCACTCGGCCGGTGGTCCGCCGACTGCCGACTGCATTGGGCCGGCTAATGCTGCTTTTTGTGGCTGGCGCTGACAACTAAATTGAAAACGGCCCGATTGAGTGGTTTATGAAAGCTGCCATGTGGCACAAATGTCCGAGGGGGCAGTGGACAGATATGATTTGAGGGATCGACGCTCCATTACTCAGCGGGATGCTCTCAAGGCTGTTTGGCGCGGAATTTCGCATTAGCAGCACATATGAGAAGCACAACTCCTTAGTTCCTTAGAAAAAAACTCAAAGAAAAACCGAAAATTAATTGCTTTTCTCTTCCTCCTTTTTTTAATTTCAGACTGGATGGGAAGCCCCTTCGAGCGTGTCGTTTGTGGCGATTTCAACGGTAAGTACCGCAATTAACCGGAAACCCTTGAAGTTAATATCCCGACTGACATTGAAGCAATGGGTTATTTCACTAATCGGCCGTGGAATATGCCGGAAAATGCTGTTTTTTAGAGCCTGCCTAGATGGCCTTGAAAAATATGATTTACCTGCTCAACCCAGCGACTTTCACCCGCTGAAGGAAACCCTTCTTTGTAAAATGCAGCCTGCAATCTGCCGTCACATGACTCCTGCTGTCCTGTCATAAATCCCTCAACCTTTGTTCTCACATCCTTGTCTTATTCATTGTATAATTTCATTGTTTATCGGAGTCATCTTCTGGCTAATATCCAAAGCAACCAATGGTTTTGAAGCCAAAGGTTTGGACGTCTGGCAACTGTTCGCTTTCTATGTTGATTTAGCAAACTCCGTGAAAGTTGCACCGATAACTCAAACATGCCGGTCAAGTACCCGACCAAGATCGTAAATCACAATTCCAATGCTGGGGCCCCCCAAACTGCAAGCTGCTGTTGTCCATAACAATTGGGCGAATACCTAATGAGTCGATCTCGATGTCAGAAAAACTCACTCAAAGACGGGCTCTCGATTGATCGATTTGTACGATCGCCGATCTGCGATGGGTCCGTTGTTCTGGGCCTCGTTAAACGTCTTTTTATGGGCGTTTTATGATCTATTTACGATTTTACGCATGGTCTTGTGCCGTGCATAACGATCGTAATGTTGCGGCCACTGTCGAACGATCCCCGTTTTATGGTCCCGATAATGGCGTTGATTGTTTGGCGAATCACCATCGCGTTTAATTAGTTCGACAGTCGACAAGGGCAGCCGCAAACACGAGTAGCCACTGTCAATTGCTGGTTACAAAAGGCGGTCATTAATCGGTATTCACATTCACATTCCCAATCCCAATCCCATCTATGTATATGCCCATTTCACTTGAGTTAATGGCGCTACCCATTAGTCGCGGCTCGAATTAGGGGCATGTAGTCGAATAACAATATGGAACCAAAGTGTGTTTATTATTTCACTGCTTGGCTTATTTCCGTGATTAAAGTGGGCCCAGAATTTCTAATAGTAATTAACAATTAGTGTTGACCGTAATGACTAATTAACCCAGTCGTTGCATTTGCATAACAAATAATTGTTATGTACTTTGTAAAATTTGTTTCTTCCCTTTATTTATATTATCTTATTTATATTATGTTCGTATTTCACAATAATTCCAAGCCTGGCTCACAACTTAAAAAATCGTAATGATGTTTTATCGATTGGAAAATGAATCCAACCATTCAACTCCCTACATTGCGCATACGCGTAGTGGTCCCCCTAGTGACATTAACAGCCTACCCCCTGTTGTTGGTGTGGCATGTAATTGCGAACCGTTTAATTGGGCTCGACCACTGGGCAAACATTGCGGCACATGGCCCAACAATCTGCCTTGCTGGTACTATGGTGTGGAGGCCTCTGGTCCTCTGGTCTTTGGTATTTCTTATGTGGTCTCTGGACCTGGAATGAAATCGGAGCGTTCGTGCCAGAGTTTGCCACCGCAGAAGTACGTGCCACGGCTCAGCTTTTGGCGTCACAGATCGTTTGATATTCGAGCGGTTTCAAGTCCCCTGAACTTCCCCTTTGCCACTGGCGATCCTCTGGTGTTTGTTTTGTAAATAAATCACTGGCATTGGCGTTGAGCGGAGTCATTCGGGCAATTTACAGCACTAACAGCCGCTGTTTGACAAGTAATTAACTCACCGAGTTCCAGTTGCCATTCTGCATAGATTGCTGTGGTCGAGTTTTGGTTGGGTATAAGATTACAATCAGAAGATCGGACGACAAAAGCGTTTCTTTAAGCTGAATTTTACAAGTTCTTACATCAGCTTAGTTTTGTTTCACTTTTCCTATGAAATTGAAACAGCAACCCTAGTGTGAGTGTAATATAATGTAATTCCCCAGGTGCGCTCCCACGACAATTAATAATTTGTAAAGCAAATAACATAAAAATGTCGTAAGAGACCGATTATGTTAAATTTTAATATTATTTAGTCATCATATTTCATTCACAGAGCTCAAGAATTGCTAATTCAATTTATTCAAACTTACATACAAGTCCTTCAATACAAACGCAAACATGTGTAAGTTTTGCATACAGTAAAAAACATTTCTTTCGGCAGTTTTAATTAACTATTACAGTTTTGAATTGTTGTTACTGCAATTTGTAAGCTTGCTCCTACAATTTATGGTCAGTTTTAAAAGCTCTTGATTTTTTTCTGAAACAAATCACTCATTTCTTTTCAAAGTCCACAAAGCTATTATCTATCTTCATGGCACGATTTATTTGCATTCCTTGCACAGCGAAATCGGCGCGAATGGAATAATAAAATATATTATTTTTATTAATTTTACAAGCCATAATTGCGGCTCGCGATAATCTCGTCAGTCGGGGAATTGAATTATTGCCACAAAGACCTCTCTATCTCTGGGCCAGTCTCTTTTCTCGCCCGCCCGGCAAGAGTCTCTTTCTGAATTGAATGCTTTGTCTTGGGATTTGAACTGGTCTTGCTAGAAATCAATGCAATATCAATGTTTAAATTCAATTGTTGGCGGCAATCAATGTCATTGGCAGGGGATTCTGGGGGCGCGAAGATCCGCCTCTGGCAGATAATCGTTGATCCCGCACTGGGGTTAAGATCCCTCAGCACCCCCCACCCACTTAGCATCCCTCTCTGTCTGCATACGTGGTGCTATCTCGCTCGAAACATGGACGACGGCTGGCAAGGGTTAATTTATGAGGCGCGATAAGCGAATTCCATTTCGTTTCGGTTTTGTTTAATTTCCGATTCTCTGTGTTTTCTGTTTTCCTCATTTTTATTTGGTCTTGTTGTATTTACATTTGGTACTTCTTTCTCTTTCTTTTCAACCAAGCTATCTCTCTCTCTGATGGGGAGTGTGCGACACCGTGTTATCGGCACGTTTTCGGTCGTTGTATTATTTTTTTGTTTTTTTTTTTTTATTATTTCTGCCTGCGGTGGCGGAAAATTCGAAATGACACGTTTCTCCGAGTTTTGTGTTGTTTCTGCCGTTTTTTAACTACCCCGTGAGGCTGTTAATCTGCGGTTTTAATGCCCAAGTGGCGCGAATTGGCGAAAGGGGTTTGGATTACAAGGATCCGGTGCGGAGCACCACGACAGGATGACAGAACCACAGACAACGACAAAATGGCAGCCAGACTGGCGCGATTTTTCGTCAGTGGTAGTGGGCCGGCAGACATGTAAATTTGGCCCAGACAAAATCAAATTAAAAGCACACACGTTCCACAGACAATTGCCGACTCGATCCCAGTCCATCGCTGGCGCTTAATCAAAGTTTATTCCCTTCATGCATGACACACAGACAGAAAAGTTGATAAAGCTTGCTATTATAGTTTTCAAAAAAGTAATTAATAAGGTTTATTGAAATATTTTCATATTGTTAAAGATACATCTTCTATCTTCTGTTCTTAAATTAGCCGTTATTTATTTTGGTAGCACTCTTTTTCACAGTGCACATTTGTGAGTCCAAACAAGCACATCATTAGGCAAACTTTACCCATTTCCATTAAGTTAAATATTTAATTTACACAAAAGTTTTATTTAAAACTTGACTATGGCGTGCGACATTTTTCGAGTTTTCCATTTTCTGTATCGCGTGCAATGCGTGACTGTGGGCATTTTCCGACCATCCTGTTGCGATAAATTTGAAGACAGAGAGTAGTTAATATTAATTTAATCGCGGAATTAAACAAGTTGCTGGCGGTGTCGGTTAATGCACCCTTGTTCTATTCTAGCGGCTAAATTTATTATTTCTTCTGATTAATTGCGAGATTAGAGTGTTTATGATGCACTCAGTACTCTTTGATGTGCCATAATCGTTGGGTAATGTAAGTGGCAACGAGGTAACCGCATTTCTTGAGGATGAGAATGTATTTAGGATAGGAAAGGAATTTATTTATAGTAGAATTTTGATGTTTCTAAGTAGATCCTTCTTATAATTTGAATTTTAATTTTTTGTGAGCTCTTATTTTAAATATTGTTCATATGTACTTATAAGTATATCTGTGACAATTTTAAACGTTACAATTCTGAAGAACTTCCTCTCAATTTCACTTAGGGAATGAAGGAAACGATGTGCCTATTGTGTTTTTGGTATCTTCCCCTCGAATAACTTGTTTTTCCAGTTGTTGTCTGATGTGAGAATCCTTTCTTACCCTCAGTCATCTCACCTAATGAAGCAATTCAGGTGATTGGAGTTCCTCCGCCATAGCTTCGTTGTAATAGTTGTGAAAAGAACAAACTTGAAAGGGTCGAACACTGGGGGAAATAAAAACCTGTAGGTGACAAAAAACCTTTCATCTGGGATCAATGCAACAGCAACAGCCACCATTTCCTCAAATTACTCTCTGGCAGCCATTAACAAAAGGCAAACTGTACGTGTGTGTGTGAGCCATTAATCAGCTTTGTCAGCCAAAGAGAATTTCGAGGGAAGTTCAAGATTGGAAACACTAATAGGTGAGGTTCGTTTTCTGCGGTCTGCGGTGCATCGACATTTTCTCAGGAGCCCACAGGACCACACCTTGGCATTTCGCGGGGGGAAACTAAACAGGGGTTTTCTGTGGGCATTATAATGAAATTTCCAGACGAGGGGGATAAGCATGAGTTATGTGCACGCCTAGGTAAATATAGAACCCGCATCGATCGATCGATGCTTTTTATACGAATTTAAGTGTCACGTTCTCGTTTGATGGAAGTTGTGCGGGGGATTAGAGAGGGGACACCGATATGGGTGGGGGTGCTTCACTGAATGGCGTTTTAATACGTCATCGTTTCAAGTCGGCCCACGCAATCTAACTTATGACCGACATCTGCCCCCAAGTTCTGCATTCGAATGGGAATAGGAATCCGGAGTTCGTGTTTGTTTTTACCAAATAGGAATATGTATATATAGGTATATACACGAGTGCTTGGATCCGTGTGCACTGGGCCATGAACAGAGTTGGGAAAATGAGACGAAAAAGGCAAGGAAAACCCAACCAAAGCAAACAAAACACCGAAGAAACAATACCAAAATGCGTTCTCAGTCGAAAGCAGTTGGCTCAATTTATATGTATTTTCAATAAAAGTCGATATAATGCTTGCCAAGGTTCATAGAACGACCAAATGAACTTGGAAACGGCCACAGAAACAAAAAAGGAGAAAAAGAAAAAACCGGCGGTGGCAGCCAATGAAGGCAATCAATTTCAATTCAGTTTCCTCGCCTTTCCCAAAACGCCAAACCCAATGAGCCGTCCAAAGGGCTAGACGAGGCCAATTGCAGATGGGTTACGGCTTCAGAACCTTTTTGGTACCCCTTATCCTGTTTAAATGGCTGTATTGAATTTCTAGACAGGCTTCACAGGTATTTGGCCAAGCAAGGTTGTGAAAAGATAAAAATTTTAATGCTCAACTGAATATTTAATCATATCATTACAATATATATATTCATAATCGAAATTGCATTACAAATAAGCTTTATATAAAGTAAAATCCTTTAAAATAAATTTTGAGTAATGGTTAAATGATTGCAACTATTTCAGAAGAGTACCCAGTATGGTACGTCCCAAACGAAACTTTTGCTATACAGTACCCTTTGTCTTCATTTATCGTCCGAAATGAACCCCTAACAAAGGATTCAAAAAGTGTTGATGAACCCGACCACCGACCGAATGTCAGCTATGTCAGATACAGATACTTTTTCAGATACAGATACGGACAACTAATTCCACTCACATACAGATGGAGTCTCTTTGGCGCCACTTCATTGTGATCATTGAATGGCCGTTGATTGTGTCGCATCGATTCGCGGCGATTTTAATCGCAGGCGGCGGACATTAAACGCCTTTAATTTGCAATTAAATTGCGGCGAACAGACAGAGATAGAAAAGCGGCCAGAAACAGATAGGACAAGGGTGCTCGAGTTGCGGTCAGTTGGCGACACGTGTTCCCTGGAACAGCGCTTGAAACAGACGCCGTTCGCAAAAATCTTACGGATTACCAATTCTAGACGCCTAATGCCATTTATAGGCCATCGCTACAAATGCTCCACAGCTGTCCGTCCTTCCAAAATTAGTTGGGCTCCAGCTCGCCACCCGGAACTCCTCTTCTTCTCTCCCTTTCTCTCCGGGTGGGCCAACAAATTTATTGGAACCACTTCGCCGCGATGGTTTAAGAAGGGGGGCCCAGAAAAAGTCTGATTTTCCGGTTTCCTTTTGGCACGGCTTTCTGCCAACCCCACACATACATTCTGCGGCTGGTTTCTTCCGTTTTCCCTTTTCACTTTTGGCCATATATTTTTCACATTTATGTCGGGTATTTTGTCTTATCACACCCTCGTGTTTGCAGTGCGTGCAAAAAATGCCAGGGGACGGTGGGGAGTTGTGCGATGGGCGGTATGGTTGTGCCGTCCACCACCCACAAGATTAAAAATGCCATAAAGACAGTAAGGGTGAATGGCTCTAATGGCTGCCGTTGCCGTTATTTGCCATCCCACTCGCTTGCGCTCTCTCTACCTCTCTCACTCCCTCTTTTTCCGTCTCGTTTTCACTCTGTGCAAAAAGAAAACTCGGGCTGTTACCATGTTGGCTTGAGTTACCATGGCTTCTGGTTTGAGTCAGAGCTGAGGGCTGTCTGCACTTTTTGGGATACAGGGCGCATTTCGAATATTTGGAACTGGCAAATGATTATCTGGCGAGATAATGGGAAAAACATATGAGAACATTCCATACATTCGATAATGCATCGGTAAGGTATTTTTCGAAGGAGATTGGCTAGCATTAGACATATGCCTGCAAAAATTTGATAAGACTCAAAAAACAAACGAAATTCCTAAGATTTCCCAATGAAAATCATTGTTTTTGAGTTGATAAAGCTTTAATACGTATATGGTTTTTAAAACTTATCGTTAATTATATAAAATCCAAATTGGAGGAACTACTTATCTTTTCCATTTTAATTGCGAATTGTAATACACAATTTCTTTCAACCCCAATACTTCTCTCTTGCGTTAAAACAGAAACGAGGAGTAATTTCAATAATGGCGTGAAATATTTGATGAGAATATATTAATCCCCCAGGAGCCTGTGTATTTGCAACATTTGCCAGGAATTTTCTCCACTTTTGCCCGCGGAACAGAACGAAACACAACTGACAGCGACAGCTTGCCATATATTTTCCAAGATTAAGCACACAATTAGCAGGGGAAATGGGACGTCGGAGTTAGGGGCGTGGCAGATCTGATAGCACAAACAGCAACATTGGCAACGCGCTGCACATAAATTGCAGAGAAGGAAGACTCCCCCGTAAAGCAGGCTTTCCGCTGCCAGGTTTTCCGCAAACAAGACACCACCCACTTTTCCTCTCTGGCGAACGAAATGGCTGTGAGACTGATTAAATTTAAATAAATTTAATAAACATAAATTATTTGCAATGGCAACCAGGAGCTGCTGTTTTAGCCACCCCAAAAAGTCGAGAATGAGCGCAATTTAATGGCGGCGCTTACCTGCCACTCCCCCAAGTATCCTGTGTACCCTGTGTCTCGTGAACATCCTGCCCATCCTCCCCCTTTTCGCTAAAAGCCACACAAAAGCGCCAGATGTTGCCCGTGAGTCTTGTCGGAATAGCGTTTAAGCGGCTTTACTTTCAAAGTTTAATTAGTCTTCGTCGTCGCTCAAAGAATTCCACGCATTTGCATATCCTTGGAAGTTGGGGCCGGGAATGGGCGATAGAAACAGCTCCCTGGGGATCTCATTTATCCCGAGGTACATTGCAATTTGCGCTAAATGCCTGAAAGATCGTCTCCGTAAAACGATGTACTTCCTTAACCAGCGGAGAAGAGAATTTGTTGAGCCATCACTAAATTCTCGCGACCCCAAAAATATTCCTCATTTCAGAGCATGTTGCTATATCTGCGTCTGCCCTTTGTTTATATATCTCTCAACATGCCATCCGGGAAGTTAGTTTCGAAAATTCATACCAAATATAAACAAATCAGCATAAAACATATGCCAGCCAGTGAAATTTCTTCTCTCTTGAATAAGAAAACGAGATAAATATACGACGGCATAAATATGCGTACACATTGGTGGAAGCCTTATTCCTTATATGAATGTATTTTTCCTCAAAAATTGTAACATTTTAACCCAAAAATGCGTGATTTCGATAAAGATGTCTACAAAAGACATCAATATCTTCATACTTAAGCAGTACAATTTTTGCTTACGTACAAAATTCTGTAAAAATGTCTACAAAATGTGCTTTTACTGACAAATTTCGTTAAAATATATTTGTACAATTAAATGCCTTACATGAGTATAAATTCGCTATATAGTAGAGTACGAAATTATACTTAAATTTTAGTGCTAAATCAGTAATATATTAATTTTACCCACCCAGTCCCATAAAGTTTACGAAAACTCACGAATTCCGCTCGAAGACAAATACACAACGGAATTTGCGCGCCAAAAGTCAACAAACAAGTCAAAGGCGGGAAAAGTTCTCCAATTCCACAAAACTTGAATGGTCAACAGCAGCAAAATCATGAAATTTATTTGCCGGCAAACAATTTGAACCAGATAGGAATAGGAATTCAAATTCAAACTAATTGCCGGCAACTGAAACAACAACAATGCGCTGAAGCAAAAGCACGCAACAATGTTTCAAAGTTCTTTGTCAAGCGATATGTAAATTTGTTTATTATTTACCGAAAACGAAAGCAAGAACGCTAGAAAGGGATGGGTGCATAGAAAAAATAGGAGCCAAACACTAAACACGAAATACTTGTGCGGCAAAATGTTTGTTTATTGTACATTTTTTTGTCGCTTGATAAACAAGACTCGAAGACTTGTCAGCGTCCCCACGGAACCACTTTCGAATGCACACATAGATACTCACACCACACACACACAGTGCCAGATACTTGGGCAAACTATGGCGCTCGCCCCCTTTGAGTGTGTGTGTGAGTATCTTTATTGTACGCTTTGAATTGTTTTTATGATTTTTATGTCATCATAAGTTTCAGTCTGCGCTGTTTTTTTTTTCAGCTTCTCGTTTTTGTATGTTTTTGTGCTTATTTATACGCGCCGCTGTTTATTGAACAATTACGTTTATGATTATTAATATTTTTAATTGTTAATGTCATTGTTATAGACGCTGTCCCGGGTCTGTGCCATAACCATTCCCATTCTCATTCCCATAACCATTCCCAGGCCCATTCGCACCGTTGACAGCGGCGCCTTGGGACGGCTTTCCTGGCCTTTTTGTCACCTCTCGGATTTCCTCAGCCAATCCGTAGAGTATACAGTGGAATTGCCCATTGTGGGCAGCCCCATTTTGGACGCCAACGCCACCGCGTCTGGAATTTCCTTCGATTCCGAAACAGATTTCTGCCCTCAGCTCGATTTTCCGCCTGGCTGTTTTGTTTACCCGCCCGTCGCTTCACTCAATTGCAGCCACGATTTATGGCGCGCTAATTGATTTTTAATTGGAAAATGGTTTTCCTTAGTAATTGTGCAACGGACCGGTTCGACCGGCCACCTCAACTCGAAAATATAAACTTAAGATAGCCGCTAAGCGCTTGTCAAATCTACCGAAGCTCTCAAGTTAATTTAACGATGAGTGTGTAATTGAAATTCAACCAATAACCCACTTCTTATCCATGAATTTAAGTCAATTGCTTACATCAGAAAACTTCAAAGGTATTTTTGCTTTATAAATACTCTGTGAGATTAATCTAACTTAATGACTCACCAGGGGGCAAATTGACGCATGTTATTAATGAATGCAATTAAAATATATTTATTTCATTTGTTTTTACTAATTAAACGCTTCAATTAAATATTTTTGTTTTAAGCAGTATATAAACAATAGAAACTCATTCACCCTAATCAACACTTAACGCTTTTTGAAATACCTTTCATTTCTGTAATATTTGTACTACCTCTACCTATCTTCTTCTGCTCCTTTGGCTCTCACTGAGCTCCTCCATACTCTGCTTATAATAAAGATTTCATAATTTTTAGAAAGATCAATGAACCCTCGAAAGTCCCCCACAACGCCGCTCGCTTAAACACTCAAATCCGAAACCCGAATTGAAACCGTCTTAGACTCTAGACTTTTCCCAAGCGGATTTAAGGCTTTCCGAATAGTTTTCGATATGAGTGGAACTGCAGTTGGCATTGGAAAATCAATAACAAAGTTGGGCCGTGACTCAAAGTGAGCGCTCTCCTTTTCGCTCAGATCCACATTCACATCCACGTGTGAGTGCTCTCTTCGCAATTCCGGTTTGGCTGCGCCGACTCACCACTCACACTAAGAAAAAACTCAGGCGTTGCCATGCCGACGTTTTGCTCTTTCCCTCTCTCTATGACAATGTGTGTGTGTGTGTCTACCTGTGCGAAGGCAGACACTGCGGCAGCCATGTTGGATTCCATCACTCCGTCCTGCGAGCCAGCAGCCATCTCGCTCGCACCTGCGCTTAGCCATTGGCGGCCATTGCGGGGGTCGTAAATCTTGTTTAGGGGCGCGTGTGTCCTGGGAGTCGTGATTTATGGGACGAATTGTAGCTGCTCATTGTAGCGTGTAAATAATTTAGATTAGTTTGGTATTCCTGGCCACAGGATAGCAGGGGGAAAACGGGAAAGGGGGGTTGATTAGAATTGAAATTGCTATTGCCCCCTTCCCTTTACACTGTTTCCTGTTCACTCCAGTAACAATGTTTTTCGCATTTTATTGCTGCTCTCCTTAAATTAAAAGCAAAGTATAGTGTTTGTTTAACAAGAAATTAATTTAAAAGATTAATTTGAATTTAATTATCGGATAATGAAATTAAATAAAACGATTCTTTTCCATTTTAAGACATTTGGGACCATTCGGCGTCCATACATATAAATTTTTTTCTTAACATCACTGTTCCGTTCATCCGAAAAACAGGAGCTGGGGTTTTTTGTATTTTCCACCAGTGAATCACCAATACTTCTTATCGGTTGAGGTAAATTCAAATGTCACGGCCTTATTCGCCCGTAAATATTTTGCCAACTGTTCAGTCTCATAAAAAATGCAGCGGAAACTAGAAAAAATCACAATGATTTACAACTGCAGCCGAGCAACATATACAATTCTGCACCTTTCATAATATTACGTAAAAATTGTCCCTTTTTTATTTTGTCTGCTTGAACAGTTACCGTTGGAAAGTCGCAACTTGCAAACCATAAAAAATTGCCGTTGACATGAAAACCTTTTGCCAGAAAACTCGGCACAAAGGCAGCAGTGCAAAAAAGAAGAGACATGAAAGCCATAAAACGGCAAGCGGGTATAAGTGAGAGGCTGTTAGGCTGGGACTGGGACAGCAATTTGTAGATAGCGAATTTTTGATTTCCGTAACATAAACACGGAGCCTGTGCCATTCCGAGCGCATCTCCGCACACCGTCGCGCAAAAAATTCGCACAGGTAGCATGGAAAATTGCTAAAAATAAGAAACAAAAAACTAGACAAGAAAGTAGAGAAAGGAATGCGGGGAAAATCGGGGAAAAGCGCTGGCTGCTGGCCACCAGGGCGAGACCTGCCGCTGGGCGAGTCGGTGTCGGTATTGGTAGCTTCACCCTTTCACGCACTGCGTGCGATGCCAATCCGCAGTTGAATCAGGTCCGCAATGGACCCCGGGGTGTTGACGTCCTGGGGCGCCGGCTGCTGACGTCAGCTCTAGCATCAGATCACTCCCTTCTCTCTCTCTCTCTGTTAAAACAATCTGTTTGTTTTTCCCGTAATTTGCAGTCAGACATTCGCAGTGCAGCTCAGAAATGTACGCCCCCAACCTCCAAACCCCCATACCCCAGCACAAATCATGTGTCGACGCCTGACATGTGTTGCAGCTGGCCAAAGTACCATTTTCGACCGTCTGACACCGTCTTAGCAGCTCATTAGGCGTTGCCGAAAAAGGCAAAAACATCTTCTTAAACATCGTTGCAAACATCTGACGCAACTTTCTCCGTTTTCTCCTCCGCAGGCCCCAACGGCTGTCCACGAAGGCGCGGTCGCCAGACCTACACTCGCTTCCAGACCCTCGAACTGGAGAAGGAGTTTCACTTCAACCACTACTTAACTCGGCGAAGGCGCATCGAGATCGCACATGCCCTCTGCCTGACCGAGCGACAGATCAAGATCTGGTTTCAGAACCGTCGCATGAAGCTGAAGAAGGAGTTACGAGCCGTCAAGGAAATAAATGAACAGGTGAGCTGGTCCTTCCGCAGCACCTTAAACTCTTAACTAACTTGCTTTCCGTTTTTAATTTACCTTTAAGGCGCGACGCGATCGAGAGGAGCAGGAGAAAATGAAGGCCCAGGAGACGATGAAATCCGCCCAGCAGAACAAGCAAGTGCAACAGCAGCAGCAACAGCAACAGCAGCAGCAACAGCAGCAGCAGCAACAGCACCAACAGCAGCAACAACAGCCGCAGGACCACCACTCGATCATCGCACACAATCCAGGCCACTTGCACCACTCGGTGGTAGGTCAAAACGATCTCAAGCTCGGCCTTGGCATGGGCGTGGGCGTCGGAGTGGGCGGCATCGGGCCGGGCATCGGTGGCGGCTTGGGCGGCAATCTGGGCATGATGAGCGCCCTGGACAAGAGCAATCACGACCTGCTAAAGGCGGTCAGCAAAGTCAACTCCTAAGCTGACAACCACCCATCGCCCAGCCGAGCCAACGAGCCAATCTTCCACCAGCCGCACCACTAGCACCACCACCGCAGCCATCGCCCGGATCAGCGTCCGGCGTTATTTTTCGTCTCCTCGTCTGTGTAGCGCGCGAGATAGCAAGCAGAAGATAAACTCGATAACTAAAATACGTAAAGTTTTACATAGTAAATAGTTGCATAAGTCTACAAAAAACATACATACACGCAAATGGCTGGGTGCGATGGCTTAGAGGCAATTAACTGGACCGGGTTTTATTGCTGTGGATCGACGCTTTCTGAGGTTTCCCCAATTGTAGTTGTCTATTTGATAGAGCAACGCATGCGATTCCCTTCCAGATCTCCAGTGGCAATTTGTGTATTCGACATTTCTTCCATACTTTCGCTTTTGCAACCCCTAAATCGGCAATTCAACCCCCAGTGTAGAGTCTCTGGGCCAACGGGCCCAATTCGGTAATATTAATGGATAACTTGAACTACTTAGAATAGCGGCAAAGGCCTAAGGAAGAAGTTAGCAGGAGACGCGATCTATATAAATGAATATTGACGAAATGAGCGATTTTTGATAGTCAGAGAACTCCGTTGCCCACCATCAACCAACTTTCAATGGAAGTGGTTTTGGGGAAGGCAACTCGACGGATTCGAGTGTAAAATTATTTGCGACTGCTATAGGATAACCTAGTTCGATATTTAGAGCCACGTTCGACTATGTTAAACGGTATATGAATACATAAATATATGGATATGCTTACAGATTAAAGATACTTACCTATAGAGTTATAGAGCGTACGTTTTGTATCCACCTATTTATTGGAAATTTATGTTTATGTTTTCAAAAGAAAAACCCCTCTTCCAATGTTTTGTTAAGTGATGTGTTTACTGTGTGTTTGCTGTTTTCGTTGTATGCCAACGCTTGAATACAATGATTTCTTCAATGCCATATTAATCTTAACTCGAGAGCAAGTAAACAATTAAGCAGCTAAAGTAAAGTACGCAAAACAATTGCGCAAGTATTTCCATAAATACCAGTTGTAAGAACAAACGGTATGCAACATACCTAAAAGCATAATCACGATTTCAAATACGTAATATTAATAATGAGATATGAAACAGAAATGGAGTAAGACGGAGCTGAGAAATTAAATGTCGTTTGCCAGTGACTAAAATTTTAAATTAACTACCAATAAGCAAATAACTAAATAGGCATCGATTGAAAGGCCTACAAAGCTACAAAAAAAAAAACAAACAGAAAAGAAACTCTGAAATACGTATTAGCTTAAGGTTGCAACCACAAACAAACTGTCGAATGAAGGCCAAGAAGGGAGAGTTATAAAAATGGAAATATTGGCAGAACCCATATACGTAGATTTCAAACTTCCCAAAATAAAATTTACCTAGCGTAGTCTCTCGCGGATTGCAAGTTGAATTAAAGTCAGAAACTCTATTTATTATACAAAACCGAAGTGGATGGCTTTCACAGCGCATATTTACATAAACAATTATTGACAAATATATATGAATATATATTACAAATATATACAACTATGATCTAACATGTGTATGTATAAACACCTAAATGTATGTGTATCTAGTATGGTTAACACAAAAAGCAGTCGAGTCAAAGTAAAAGTCACCTTTTGCCCAAAACCAGACACCACCAAAAATAAGCATCCCCAACCAGCGCTCATGTTTTTTCTCGATGGGATCCCTACTATCCTACTGTCCTTTGTTTTTCAAGTCCCACTGGTCGAGTGATATTCCCGGGTGGCGACAACCTTTTGCCTTGTTTCACAACCGGATTGAAGGAAACTGAGTGGCTTCTGTTCCTGTTCCCGCTTCAGTTTTGGTTTTTGTTGCGTTTCAGTTTGATTTAAGTTAAATGCTTAGTCTTATTTGGACGGCCTAGCAAATTAGATCGTAAATCAATATTTTGTTTGAACCCTACTGCTAAAACTTCTGTTAATTTTACTTTAAGTTTAGTTGTGACGAATTGTGTATTATATAATTTTATGCGATTTTAAAATGAATGCGAAAAAAATTAAAAACACCGTTGTTTTACTCCGCCTGGGAAGCAACTGCAACGAGAACCCATCCATACGCTGACCTTTTCGATGAGGTCCAAAAACTTCAAATCAAATTTAATATTAGCTAATGTCTAAAGAACATATATACGTAGAATCAAGGCGATACTATTTACTAACCAACCAAGTTTACTCACTCAGCCGAAAATATTCGGAGATTGCGATAGTTCAAGAACCCGCATATACGTAACTGAATTATATTCGAACCTAAAAAATCCTAATATTAGACCGACCGAAACCGATCGACGGGCTCCAAAATATTTGCCATCGTATTTGTACATAAAACTGCATGACACCTATTTATGTTAAGCAAATGCATAAAACCTAGAAAGCATACTTCGTTTTCATGCAAACAGATTTCAGCCAAGGGGATTAATAAATATGAAACTATGAGCAAGCCCGAAAAAAAGGGAAATTAAAAATAACGTAAGCATAAGCGAAAAACTGCAGTGAAGAACTAATAAATAAATAAAACCAATGCATTGTGTGAATCTGATTGAGGACTGGGTGCCCTGTTCGTGGATCTTGTCTTGGGAATAAAGTAGATAAAGAATTTAAATTCAATGAAAAACATATGCCTTTTACAAAAAGGGGTCTTGAGTGTTAATAATAACGCGTCTTAAGCCCAATCACTACATAAATTATTTAATGCATATACTCTACTTATACCAAGCATACATTTGTATCCCAATAGAGCTTGATATATGTAATGAATACTTTCAAAGAATCGTGGCATACATCGGAGCATGTGTTTAGTATTAAATCCATTCAATAGATTAATATATTCACATTCAAGGCATAAATTCCCATTTGCTAATGTCGCTGGCAAAAATATTAATTAACGAATGCTATTTTGCGCAAATTGATTTCATGCCTCGTCGCAGAAGAGATTGGGGTTAGAGTTCGAAAAAGGGAGATTCGAAATGTGGCATTGCAATTGGCAGCATAGCCACGTATGCGGATATGTTGCAGAACGCCTTTAATTAAATTTAATTAATGCGCCAACAACTCAAAAGATTATGATAATAAGCGCACACATAACGACGCCATTTTCGGCACGCCCACATGTGCGTCCAGGACGAAGGACGACCAACCGAACGAGGGGGATAGACGGGACTGGGTACAAATCCTAGCCCGTCGAAGAAAGTTGTGGCCAGACGATACACCCATCCTGTTTTTGGAGCTGCGACAGCGTAATGGCAGCGTCAACGAGCTGAGTCCTCGGCGGCGGAAACGGAAGCCCCGGCAACCAAATGGCTCATGTATGCAATAAAAGAAACTTTCGAAAACGTCAGAATGGCGTTCCAAAGATTGCCCCATTGATGGGGCATGTGGGTGGAAATGGGAGCTGGCTGGGTTCTTATTGGGTTCACGGCGGATGTCGCCGCTCGCCATTCCGAGCACGTAGACGGGCCGGGCATAAGTTCACATTTGGATGCTGTTATTGGAAAAGTTTCCTGCGTCGCTCAAACTGCCCCAAAAGGCGATCATCGACGCGATAAGGCAGCGCGTGATATATATATTTTATGTCATGTACTCTGCCAAAACCATTTAAAGCAAACTGTCCCCTGATTAATAAATATTATATAATTAATACATAGAGCAAAGGAATAACACAACCTGGTTGGATCAATCAAAATTTAGCTGGTTATACATTATCACTCAATTGATATACTTTTGCTTATTTAAGTTTTGTAATCACACAGATGGCTGCAACCACCAATCCATGATCTAAACTCAACATGTTTTATTCATATTGTACAACTGTATTTCCGCCGCTACGCGAATCGCCAAAACCGCGGATGGCTTTAGTCGGCCGTGTAATTCTAATGCCAAATCGCACATAAACTCTGCCAGTTTATGGCATTCAAATTCGTTAGCGAACTGAGCCCGGCCGAAAAAGAATTACAATATTTTGACAGGGCAAACAAAGCCGCAAACGCCCTGATCCTACTTTAAATTCCGTCCCAGCCCCGCGACTCGAATTGTGGATGCTGCGGCATATGCGAGGCCTAATTACAGCTCATCGCAGATGTTGCCATCCGCGTCCTGGATTTCAGGATTTCAGGATTTCTGGCTTTCAGCCCTACAAAATGGCGGCCAATTACCGAGTGCGTTGCGTTTAATTGAAACATAATTTTGCATAAATAAAACAACGCATAAAACACCCCGTTTCGATGGCGTCCCCACCCCGGGAATCCATTGCGAAGGGTGTTTTTGTTTAACATGTGCAAAAAGGGTCCCAATCCCAAAACCAATCCGAGTCAGATGCGTTGATATCTTTAACCATCCCCACTCCACAGATGTCACATCTCCCAGCTCACTGCTCACTGCTCACAGCTCATTGCGAATGCACAGGTTGATTTTATCCCCTGGAACTTTTTCATGCCTCCGCCGGAAAAAATTGGCCATGTATCCGGGTAGGCCTTTATGGACATGGCGGATGCCTCTGCCGCTGTTGTCTTCTCTCCACCTTTATCTCTTGTTGCAAAATTTCACATCCCGCCGCGCTGCTACATCATAATTTATTAACACTGCGAAATGAGTTTTTGCCTGCTTTTTTCACCCGACGCTCGCCTAACGCTGCTTTAAAGCCCAGGGCACTCATTTATCACAATTTTCCCTTTCAATTTCAATTTAAAGTGCGGCAGGGGAAACTGAAAGTAAAGTTTTCAATTCAATTAATTAAAAATGGTAGGCGGAGAGTAAAATGGACGTTTTTCCAAAAAGGTTTCAGGTATTTGCACTCTGCATATTTTAATTTCGAATTTCGATTGTATTGAATATAAGTATAAACAAAAGTGAAGACTATTAGATTCCCGGTACTCAGAGAGTTCAGCGCTAGATTGATTTGAATATTTCAAATTAGATATCAAGATTAGAAATAGAATCTAATCAAGACAATGTTATTACCTTGAAACAGGCACAAATGTTCACAAAATTGTTCTAACCAACGCAAAAAATGAAAGAAGTCGACAGAATACAATTCAGAAGGCAGAAACTGTGAATAAACGCCATTTGCCCCGCCATTTTGCCGCTCTTATTGCGCTCATAAGACCCCATTGGCATTAACACTAAATTTCAACTAAGCGATCTTCAATATATTATAATAATCCGCCAAGAAACCAACCGACAAATGTGCACCGCATTCAAATGGAACACAATCTTTTTAATACGAGTACCCCAGAGCCGAAAACAACCCAGTCCCATAGACATCCACCCAACGTTCCACCCCGAGGTTGGTAGTTTCAGCACGGCTACTTAGTGCTCCCTCGGATGCCGGGGACAAGGGCTGAAGGACTGACTAGGACTGGAACTGAGACTGAAACACGTTGCCAACATTGCAAATTTTTGTTGATTTAATAAAATTGCACCCACGAGACTAATTTATATGGAATGTTGGAAATGGAGGAGAGAGGTCGAATTGGTTTCAGGTACAACGCAGCCATCCTTGTTGGCTGCACAGTGGTGTTCATATCAGGCTTTTTGTGAAAACTAATATACATATATTTGGGATTATGGTTATAAGAATAACACAAAAATGTTGCAATTTAATAAATATTAATGGAGTTAATCTTCCAAATATTTACAAAATTATTAAATAAATATACGTAAAGATTTTAGCGTAATACCACATCGGATATCAAAAGCTGACTACATATAAAATAGGTTATATTTTCCTAGTCAAAACGATTCGAATCAAATAGACTTCAGGTTCCTTTAGGAATATTTCCTTAATATTTCAAAAACATTTGTATGAGACTTCCTCCGAAAATTTTTGTTTAAAAATATGTTTTTTGGCCTTGACAACCCGCATAACTGACCGATTAAATGGCGGGTGCTGTCCTTGATGGCCTTAAAATAACCCATATCATAACCCACCGAGCAGCATGTGACCGCCAGGCGGAACCACTGTGCGAGCAATGGTGCCCAGAAGTCGGCTTTGTTTCCCTTCGCTTTCACGGTGGCTTGTTACATTTTCGGAACTTCTGTTATCATTTCGAATTAAAGTTGCCATCCCCGCCGGCCGAGGCCTCCACCTTGCCTTATCCGCTGGGTGGATTTGGCCACCCGCCACCATTTTAGGCGGGTGGGAGCTAGAGTGTCGCTGCCATTTGCTGATTTATATTGCATAATATTGCTGAGCTGAAAATTGCCCCGGTTATCGCCATCTCGCCATCATTGGAGGAGCAGGGAGCGCAATTTGCCA
Organism: Drosophila melanogaster; assembly: GCF_000001215.4. NCBI lineage: Eukaryota > Metazoa > Arthropoda > Insecta > Diptera > Drosophilidae > Drosophila > Drosophila melanogaster. The sequence continues at coordinate 16,803,375 of NT_033777.3, read as the reverse complement.
ACTGCTCTTGCAATAAACATTTCGTCCTGCACCGACTCCAATTGTTTTGATCTGAGGCAATTTACGAGTCGTTTTTCGGGGAAATCGCTTGCCCCTCCATATCTAATCCCTTGGTTGTTATCGATTTTGTTGTGCCAACTAACCGTTCTCATAATTTTTATGCGATGCAATGGCCCTTTTGAAAGCGACCGCTCTCCTGTGCCAGCCACTTGAACAGATGTCAGCGCGAATTTTCTGACTTTCACCCAATACAATCATATTTAATAAGGAGTTTTCGGATAGATATTCGTTTACCTGAGCGGAAAAGATACGAGGAGCGGCCGTGACGTATCTGTCAGATTAAGGAAAAGTCGTAAAGTGTGGTGAGCGAGGATGACAACAAGACGCGGCCATTGTGCTGCCTTCCACACAAACATGGCAGTTGGTTGCGTCCTCCACCCTTCTATCTTGCCACTACCACTACCCCCACTCCTCGGCCGTGATCTCTGACCCACCACTGGTTATAATTTTAATTGTCTGCCGTGGGCATTTTACATTTGAAATACCATACCATACAAATATCGGCCGACTGGCTGGCAATTGAACGGCATTTACGACTGTAAACAGAAGATAAACTGTCGCCCATCCATCGGCAGTAGGGATCCCAAGTGCTTCCTTGGGAACGCAACGCCTCTCGAATTTGATCCTGCCCAGCTTCTGTTTCTGTTCCTGGACGAAGATTTCGGTCGGCACCTCAGCAGTCGGCACCTCGGCAATTTCCGCTATTTCCCAGCGCCAGCCATCACTGGCGACACTTATGACTGCGGACGGCACATTAAACTGACTTTTACGGCGGTAAACAGTTCATAAAACGAACTCTTACGGCCAGATACGCGTATGAGCTCCTTGAAGATGCTCCTATGTCCGGGGATTTCATGAGCGAGGCGTGTGCCCCGAAGAAATTACGCCATCGAAGTGCAATTTATAAGATGAATCATTAAGTAGAGAGCTAATTTGGTAATTCCATTATTTGCGTCCACATAAACTTAATTAATACCAATCAAAATATTTGTTAAAACTTTGACACTTTGAAAAACATGCAAATGGGAATTGTGCTACGTTTAATTTAAAAATGATGTAAATCTGGTTCAAAACTAGTGTAAGAACTTTAGATAATTTTTTTTAAGCACGATGACCTCATTCTGACCCATAATAAATTTCTAAAAGGCCACATTTTGAAAATGTATATTAAATTTTCATTTCTAATCCCTCGTTCCTTGCTAGCACTTTATGCATAACATAAATACTTTTAAACAATTGATATGCTGATTAAATAAGTAATAAATTAAATAGCCCAATTACGAAGCTTATAAACGCTCTTCATACCTTCGAAACAAATCTCCAAATTGAATTTTATCAGTGTTTATTTTCACTGCATTGTATTTATTTGATATGTAGATTACCTTTAAAAATGATACAATGAAAAGCACTAAACGGGACAGATATGGCGGCAGATATTGCCCAGTTTCTATGAGCCGATGAAGTCGATATCAGAGGTATGCATATGCATAGTGGTCGGATAGCTCTTTCACCCGAATCAATAGAAGGTTGATTTCAGTTTAGAGATAGAGTCACACCAAATTCCACGCATAGGTGGGATCTGCTCGGATTACTGGGCTCTCTCATCGGAGTAACTTGCAATTCGAGCCGAGAATCTCCCGCATTTTGTTCTGAAGTCGGCCATCATGTGCATATTTTTATGTATCCAAGTCGGGGCCTCTCTACCTGTGCGTTTGATCCCAAAGATGCAATTTATCTTATTTGTAGCCCCTTTATGGGCCATCTTGCTTTTGGCCATTGTCTCGTCTGCTGGGGTCTTTTGTATTCCGTTTCCTCCGTCCCTCCCCATTGATTCCACTATTTCTGACTGTGCGCCTCCGCGCGAGTTCGGTTTCGGTTTTAATTTAAAACGAAATGGAGATTCCGAAGATATGAGACCGCACCGTAGACTCAGACCACATGCTTACACTGGAAAAAGTTAATATTATCCAGATCTATAGCAAATTCAATGCTTTTAAATTTAAAAACGGAGTCGAATGTCAATGTTAGGTACCAAATATATATGATATATTGAAAAACAAAATGAATTTATTTTTACAGCCATGTAATGTTAGTGGTTTAGATATATTTTTTGTTAAATCGCTTTCATAAGCGGCTTTACTATTAATTATAAAGGTTTATCATTATTAATGTATAGATGGTGTATAGAAAGTGACAGAAATCACTTTCGGTCTCCCAGTTTTTCCAGGTGCACTGCGCCTAAGCCTGCCCAATTCCCGAGTCCCGGTCCCCATCCGTTTACCCCTCCCCAATCGTGGGTCTCCGCCTCTGACTATGCGCGCTTCACTCGAAATGGAACGAATGACTTTGTCTGTGATAATTTATGGCCACAAGCCGAAAACTTGCACCACAAACTGAGACCCAGACTCAACTTTGTGTCACTGCTGTCTCAGAAACCCTGCTCTTTTCAGTTCGTCTCCTGGCCGTCCTTTATACATATACATATATATATATATATATATAAACAGAGGTATGGAAGTGTGTTGCCACAAAAGTTTTTGCGTTGCGGTTTCGGATTACAGTTCTTAACCCTTTCACAGAGGAAGGCACCGCGCTGGTATGGCTCATTTTCGAAATTCTGGGGAAAAGTTTTCCTGCGCTCGGCGCTCGAATTAATTAAAATTTTAAATCGCGTCTGTAACTGTTCCTGACGCGTCCGTGTTTCTCTTGTTTCTGTGAGGCTGTATTCAATTCGGATTAAATTTAATTCAATTCCATATGCAAATGTCGCGCATGTTAGCTTGATTATGTGTTAATCTCATTGGGCCTCAAAGCCCCTGCCCCTGCCCCTCAATTTCGATACGATTCCGATTCTCTGCATCGTTTTTATGGACCGCAAGATGTCGTAGGCACAAATTTATCGCTGCCATTAATTGTAACATAAATTTATTTTATTTTAACATTTCGCATTGGCGTTGTCGTTGTCGTCGTCTTTATCGAAGGCGCATTATACTTATAAGTCGGCATTTAGCCAGACTCGGACCGAAACAGAAACACAGACTCGAACTGCAAGGCCTGGTTCGAATTGTAAACTTGTTTCCGAGCCGACAACACCGAAAACCGTTGGCGGCTTTTATTTCAGCCAAACCGCCAATTGAATCATTTTTATGGAGCTCATTTAAAGCACTGAAATACTCGCTCCACATCCCAGCTGTCGTCTCGATTGGCCGTTGTAACTTAGCATCCGACAGATACAAGTGGAGGGAGCGGAGCGGTCGAGTTTGGTAACAGAATCATTCGAAGAAAGCAAAATGCCGTAGGAGCCATTAGCCCTATCTGCCCAGATAAGCCAAACTTGTTTGCATCTCAGCGGGCTTTGTCTTTCAACTTGTGATTCCGCACATGAAATGCTTTATATTTGTATGCGGGAATAACTTATTTTAACAATCCGTCAATCAAAACTTTGCCCCAGATTTGTAATGAAACTGTTCCATTAATAAAGTCTATTAAAATTGCATACATTAATGTTGAAATTCTATTTATTATTAACTACCTTGTTTAAATATTTTTTAGTGAAAGCACTTGATGAAACACATTAACTACAAAGGACACATTTTAAACTTGATACCAATATCGTTGAATAATCAAAAAGTTGTATTACTTATTTGCTTACCTCACATATTTAGTTGTACTTTGCCTTTATCGATGGGATCGCTTTATCCATATCTAAAGGCGAAATATAAATATTCATAACGCGATAGAACCAGTTCCAGATGAAACAAGACATTGTATACATGGGTACTGAATGGGAAATAAACAATTTAAACTGACATAACTTATTGAGGTACAAATTAAGTCGCAAAATTGAGCGAATACAGTTCGCGCATTTTCAAGATACAATCAGCAAAGCAATTCAAATGATTTTATTTCGCAACTCCATATGGGTTTTATTTATATTTTATGCATACCGAGGTTATAATCGGACACATAAAGTGCACGTTTTGATGAGCTGATACATAATTCGGAAATATTAAAGGAGATGAGTGTACAACTAATTAACTCCTTTTGGCAAAGGGAGTGGCTCATCCAAAATTGAATTACAAAATAACTTTATGAAATCATGAGTAATTTTTAAGTGATGATAACGAAGCCCCTAAAAAGATTATTTACTGTACATTTTCAACTTACTTATAAAAAGAACTGTCATATATAGTCATACATATAGCGTTTTAATATTGGAAATCTCACATATTGTGTTCAGGATTTCAAATTATGTGTAGTCAACTAAATAAAAAACCTATGAGAACTTAATACCAATGTATGAATTTAATATCTATGAAATCAACTGGGATTGTTCAAATGAAATTAAATATCTGACTAGGAACAAGCAGTTCTGCACACTATGCGAGATATAGATGTCGCCCTTAAGGTTGCCGCGCCCCTTTCGGCAGGTAGCTCAAGAGCTGAATCCTCGAATGGTTATGCCACCGATCGCGAGAGGGTGCACATAAGCAGACTTGTTGAACAAATTTCTGCATACTTTTAGGCATGAGCGAGTCCTTGTGAAGTAAAATAAATGATGCCTATTTTTAGGAGGCATTCGATTGGTCAACAGTTTTACACTCACTACATATCCATTCTATGTTTTTCAATGTAATAAAGACATGGTTCGGGTACCTGCTCGACTTTGCTAATGAGGACACCTGACAATTGCTGATTGTTATAAGTGAGATTATTGATTAAAGTCGAATGCACATGTGTAGAAATATGACTGGCAACGCCCGACATCGTTAAAAATCAAGATGGCAACATACTAAATAAACATTTTCTCCGAAAAGTCCGTTATTTTAAAAATGACATGTAGAAAATTTACATTTTCAGACATGTGCAAATGTATGATTGACTTGTTTCAATTTGAATATTTATTTTTAGTTAAAAATATATGAGTACGGATTCACAAAAGTGTTAGGGAAAGTTGTAATTCAAGGCAAATGAAAAATATCTACAATGTTACATTCACTTATTTCAATATAGCAAACGTCATCAGAATGATGTTAATTAGCTTGAAAATGAGAACCTTCCGCCCACTCAGAAATGTAGATACGAATCAGATGGGCGACGGTTAACCTGCTCGTTCCGACGACGATAAATTCAGTAGTCAACTTCATCATCGCGATGTCGAAGTGGTTTCTACCTGAACTAATGAACACAACACGGCCACTTCAACAGCACCGACAACAATGTCGCTGACACGTTGCAATGCTCGAAATTAATTATGGCGCGGATGGGTTTTAAAAACGTCGCTGTCGCGATGTTCTGTGTTAATTACGACCTTTTGTCGTTTCCAGTGCCGGTTACCAAATAAACTCACAACGACTAACTAATGGCCCGAATTCTGCATTGGTCCAGCTCCAGGTGGCCAACGGTCGATCGGAGGTGTGGCCCAAAACGAGTTTGCCTTTCTCAGCCGCCTCAGCTGTCTTTACTTTTGAGTCGTAAATCCATTTTACGATCCTCCGAATGGCGTCTTTGATCATGGTTTCTCTTCGAGCCATATTTGTTCGATTTCGGACTAATGTTGCTTGGCTTGATCTTGGCAGTATCTTCGACCACCCGGGAATGAAATTTAAATGAGATTCTAGAATTGGGTTGATTAGGCAATTTGGAAAATGGTCATCAATTAATTCGCAATTAATTGTAAATGTAGAGTACAGCTCGATCATAAATTTAATGAATATCATTATCTCAGCCCTGAGTGTTTCTTATAATATTTACAACATTTGCCTTGCAAGCCATTCAAAATTTTAAAGGGGAAATGCAGCGAAAGGATGATTCTCATTTTAATTGGTCTCTGAATTGCACATTCGCCAGGGCATTAAAATGCCACCAAAAAAGAATCAACACGACATTTGCGCCACTTGAAAGCTGCGATGCTCCTGTGCTCTTCTGGCTCTCTGGCCGGTGAGCCCCAACTGGATCTTGATTAGAATTCTCAAATATTTTTAAAAAACAGAGCGGGGGGCCACACCCACCTTGCCATCGCGAAGGCCGTACGTGAGCTCTGGGAATTTACATAGAACACAAATAAATGAAACTACAGTTAGTCGGGCACGATTCGGGTTATGAAATTAACATTTTGAGGAGCCTGCCACCCACATGGCGGCACCCACTTGCCACCATCGCCCATTGCTGAGGCAGCACTTTCCACTTGGCCGCAACTAAAAATGCGAAAAGTCGACAAAAAGTCTAAAAAGTTTTCGTCCACATTCGGAGCTGCTGCGAAGCGGATCTCTCTGGCCAAACGAAATGAAATTTTCAGTTGAGTTGCCACAAGCCCTTCCCCCGAAAGCGAAATGAAGATGGGGAATTCTGCTGAGTTGCCTTTGCAGGGACAGTGCAGTGAAGCCTGAAACTGGGAGCAACTGGGAGCTGGAAGCAGCAGAAAGGAGCTGAACACGACGACGACGACAGTCGACAGTCGACGGTCGACACATTTAACGGTTATTGCCGGCCATTAAAAATAACAAGCAAAACTTTTGCGCATAAAGCCGCTTCGGGGATTCATTCAACGGCGGGCGAAGCTCTTTTGCCGAATCCTTTCTCGATTGCAATTGTTGATCCTTTCACAACTGCTGGGACCTCGTTTCGCTTTCGGTGCGCCTTTCGTCCGCAGTTTGCACTCCAATCGCAAAAGTTTAAATTCAATTGGAGGAGTGAGCGAGTGTGAATTTTCCTAATCAAAAAGGTTTTCCGAAATAAGCCTTAACCAAATTTTGGTCCAATCTACTGGAAAGTTTGGGTAATGTAAACACGATATGTACAGATCGATGATTTTAAAGGACATTGCTTAAACGTCCGTCTATTATATATTATTTGTATACAATTTTGCTTTATATGCTCGTTCTTATAAAAAACATGTAAGAATTTCAGTTTCGATCTGTTTAAAAATGCCCATTAGTCAAAAAAATGAAAGACACAAATAATATTATTAAACGTTTTTAATTATAATAATACGCAAAATTACTATCTGCGCCTGTTCTAAGATACAGAACTATTTCAAAAGTAATCAAGATCTGGATCTGGATTGGATCTGCTCGAAAGCCTTTAACTTTCCCATATGTTCCGTGGATGGCTCCTCCCTTTTGAAGCCCTTCCTCGAAGGTTCATGTTCGATAAATGGCCCAGGCACTTGGCAATCGAATCACGTATCGTACATGTTTGGTGATTATAAAGTTTTAATGAATACGCACCACTTGTCCCACATGGCAACTGCCACGCCCAACAGGAGCTCCTCAGTTTCCACATGAATCGCACTGCTCCCGCCCCGAATACCCTTCTCCTGAAAATCAACTGCAATGGCATTTTATTTTTACAATGGTGCCGTGCCGGGTTGCGTGCGACTCAAGGATATTAACACGTACGCAGGGTGTTCCATCGAAGCTGATGTGCGAGCATCCGATGTCCTGGCCAGGCATAAATATGAATGCCTTGCTCCGACTCCACCTTCCCAAAAAGGGCAGGAATCTCAGGCATTTCGCTTCCTTCTTTCTTTCTACCGCTTGATTGGCTTGCGTGTGGCGCTTTTCCAAATTTCCCAAATGCTTCGGAGTTCTTGGTTCTCATGGACTTGGAGGCGGTCACAAAAACGACCTGCACCGTCAATAACAAATATATTTAAGATATATTTTTTACATATTCCTTCTAATGCAATGGAATAGCTAGATTAGGCAGAATATCATTGGCATTTAAATCGGGAATATGGAATCTTGAATCAGTTTTTGATCTTTAGCGCACTTTACTATTCCGACTATTAATCGGCTGCAGACTAATATTTTCAATTTGCGCACGAACATTTTTCCAACTGTACGCAATTTTAAATATTCCACTCCGTAATTATATTTATGCAAATGCGCAGCGCACATGTGGGCGTTGGGTGGTCGGAGATATTGGTTTGAATATGCGTGCTTGGCAGCAGCTTCTGGCAGAATATAATTTTCACTTTTAATATTCTCTTGCATGCACGGAGTTTGTACATTAAACTTATTTATTGCCGCAAATATTGGATCGGATGCCGATGGCTCGGGTCTCTTTCCATTTGCATTATTGCGGCTCCTTTGCTCTGTCGCACACAGATGCATGCACATGAATTTGCCCGATATATGTATTAATATTTATATAAATGCATATGAATGGTTCTGGAGTTTTATCATAGACCTCGTATTCTACAATGAGACTTTCTGATCGGGAATAGAAAACCATTAATATTAAAATAACTAAATGAGAATACAGTTTCTCACAATTGTACAAGAATTTAGAAAAAGTATCTTAAGGTTGCCTTTGTAAAAGACAGTAAAGAATCGGACTTAAGTAACCAACTTAAAGCCGACGGAAACGGTTCCACTTGTTCCCATTCGAAGCCTCCTTTTCTTCGGGAGGGGGTGGGGTTGCGTGGGAGGAGCTGCCTGTTGTTTGCTCAAATGGAATTTCCAAAGTCGTTTAGCTCCTTATTTTTCTCGTTTCGCTCTTCTTAAATGCCATTTTTTTCCATTTCGTGCGTTCGCATCCAGAGGCAGCTGCCGCCAACTCCGAGGCGGCAGGAAACTTCCCGGGGTGGCTATGCGGAATTCCTGAGTGCCGGGGCACGATGGCGCAGGAGAAGATGGCTGGCTGCCATCGCAGGAATGGCAACCCACCCTTAAAGGCGCCTTCCTCGCTTTGGCCGATTGTTTGCTTTTTGCCGCATTTCTTGGCAGCCAACTGTTTCTACACGGAACAAAAACCATACCAGGATTCAATAAATATGCATTTTACTGTAAACCTACATCGATCTTAATACTCGAATAGCACTTTTTAAATTCCCACTGAAGGCCCCAGGCTAAAATACTTTAGTACCACATTAAAGGTCGCAGTTTATAATAATAATTTATTTGTTTTTGCAATCTAGACCGTTACAGAAAATGTATGCATTCTAAAATCGAAATGCATGTACTTTTAAATAAATGAAATTGTTTAAAAATCCAAAGTGTGAAATATTTTTTCCTGTGCATCTTGTCGGGAGCAGCATCGTCTTAGGGTCTGAGATGCCATTCGGATAGTTTGCTTAGGTTCATTTTCCGTGGGCGAGCAAGTGGGTGGTGCGGGCGGTGGGTTGGTGTGCCAGAGGGTGGTGGAACGGCCATTGTTGCCAGAGTGTGCGCTCGTAAAGAAGATTTATTGGGAAGACGCGCGCGCTTCTTGGGGCGCACGTAGCCAGCGGATTCCATTTGGCCGGGAAGGAAATTGGGTTTGCTCTTTCACATCCCTTCCCCTCCTGTGCGGCTTTCCGTCCGCTCCCCCCCTCCTCAAACCAAGATCTCGTCCCAGCAGCTTACTAAATTGCTTTTTCTGCTGGGGTCTCTCAAGAAAAATTACTTGCCCGCTCGCACACACAGCCGCAATTGTCCTATCTGAGTCCTTGGTGTGGGTTGGTTATATATACATTCCTATATCACATTTCTCACATCTGAGACTAATGCTATTGCGTTTTTGAGAGTTTTTCTAATTTGCATTTAATTTTTGCAGCTGTTACAGTTTCTCTGGGAGGGACTTGTCTAATTTCAGCGTCTTCAAGTGGTTGGAAATTCAGAACGCGTTTGCCTTTATTTTAACGACGCTCCATATTGAAAGATAAACATTTGAACGGCAGGACTTAGCTTGTGGCACTACGTATGCAACAGGATGTTGTCCCTAGCATGCGAACCCATTAAAAAGTTCCTTTAAAGGAGGTAAGAAGAACTTTCAGTCATAAGCTAACTAAAAACGCCAAAATCTTGACATTGGATTGGACTAGGTATTACAAACACTCTGGGATTCAAATTCCTTATTAATAAATAATCATTATCATTTTTAAATGAAATATTTAATATAACATAAATTAGTTGATAAAGGTCATATTTTGGCTGAAATCGCTGAAAAGTACAGCACTTGTGTTCCAGAAAATCCGAACTAAAATCGGTAATGTGAAACCAAGGACAATTCATTGTAATGTGCCTCTATTCTTTTTACAAGGTGCTCACTTTTTTGCACTTACTAACCCACCGCAACGGATGCGGCCAGTAAAAATTCGACCAAGGTTAATTGCCAGGGCATAAAAAGAGAACGAAGTACTTGCAGATTTCATATTTCACGGTTATTATCACCAGCTTGGAGGTTTGCACTTGGAACGGCAAAAACCTAACAGGTATGAGATGCAGCTCTAAAGGAAGGTCCTGTCTCGAAGGTTAAGTCGAAATCCTTGAGTCTTGCTTGAGTATAAAAAATACACGCGACTGCGGGTGGAAGATGTAAAAAGATGCACGAAATTATTCTTGGCATTTCCCACAAGACCAATACAAGGAAATCGAATCTAAGGAGCAAGGAGCAAGTACCTGGCCCGGTTCCACTAGCTTGGTTTTGAACTGCTCATTTTTGTTGCTTTTTTTCGCTTGCCAGCAGCGTTCTTAATCTCGTTTATGACCTCGTATATCCTTGGCAGGGAGCGAAGCTCCCAAAAAGCCGGATGGGGACGGGTCCTTCGTCCTGCGGCGCCGGTACAACGCCCATTACAATAAACAACGAGGCACTGGCGTCGCCATGCCGGGAGGCTGGGGGCTGGGCGCTGGAGGTCCTTCCTCCCATATCGCAAATTGCAAATCCCGCCCCCCGAATCGCGTATCGTGCCCGTATCTTCGGATGTCCCTTCGCCATTTCCGTTCGCTGGGATCGGCGAAAAAAGGGCGATTTCTAGGGGGGTCGTGCACTTTTTTCGCCGCCTTATCCTTTTGGGATTTTGCACCATTAACGTGAATTGCTTTTTGGCCAAATTATGTATACCCCGTACACAGCAGCAGCACAGCGCCAGGAGCTTTAATGTTTTGTAAATTCACATAAGGAAACCATTATCACCTGAAATATGAAAGCAATTTTCATGCATCCTTTTGAGCGCCTGCGTTTCTCCCTTTTTTCCCATGGGTCCTTTATCATTAGGCTTCCATGTTCGTTGGTTCGATCGATTGAATCTGGAGATTAAAACATTTTCATAACCTTTTCGACAGTTTTTATCAATTGGAAAATCGAAAAATGTATCGGTGTATGAATTCATTGAAGGCAACTACTACTACAACAAATGCTCTCATTATCTTAAGCGTATGTCTAAAAATGGATTGGTAAAACACTTAATTAAGCCCAAGTTGTAATCTGTTCTCCCATTTAATTTAAATATTTGTGGTTCAACAAGAAATTAGCCATCGCCCGACGGCAACTTTGAACAAAAGAAATTTGAGATGAGCATTTTTGCTGCCAGTCTGAGCTTTTTCCCATCCACAAACTTGGCCAAGAATGCTGTTGTCTAGCTCCTGGTTCAGCTTCTTTGGTGGCCACAAGCCGAAGACGATGACGATATCGTCTCAGTCTCAGACTCGTTCTTGGCAATTGCTTGGAGCATCGTTTGGAGCCATTTCGGTGGCCATAACAATTCTCGTAATACTTCGGGCATCGCCGACTAAACGATAATCGCGCGTAAATGCGCCACTAAAATCAATACGACGACTTGCCTTTGCCGTCGAGCTGGAGCCACGTTCGTGGATTTCGACTCCAGTTTCACCTTCGTTGGCTGCGAGTTTTGGCCATCTTGCCATCCTTTTCGCAGGAGCGCAGCCAAGGAAAAGTCGGCACCCACGCAAATGGGCGGTTATGCACATGCGCTTCTTAGTGGCAACTTCTTGTTGGCTTCTTTTTTTTTAACTTTGGACCCCTTCCAGGGGTTTCCATTTGGCCAGCATCTCAGGGCGAAATTAAGTTGGTCCGCACATAAATTGAGTGTATTTCAGGGTTTATCAGATGCTGATTTATACATTCGCATATAAGCAATTGTATGTGCAAGCCAAAAGCAGTTCTTTAAATGGCTTAAGTTAAAAGGTGCAAATAGGACACTGGTCTAAAACCAACACTTGACAATTATATAAATTGAAGAAAATAATCTTAGTAATCGAGCAAATATTTGTATTTCTAACTTGAGCGAAGAGTTCTCTATGCCTTAAAAATATTTATTCAACAAAGCTTTAATATGGAATTCGATTTAGTTTTAAATATTTGACACATGCGAGCTTAAAATGTCATTTCAATTAGCGAATGCAGCTCATTACAATTCCATTCGGACTGCCTTTGTTCGAAGCGCACATTCGAATAATTAATTTTCCATTTCACTTTAAGAAATTATACATTTAAATGTTCCCCGGACGTGCATAATTAACGGCCGAGAGACCCAAGACAGGCCGAGCTGAACATTTTAATCAGCCTGTGGGACTGGGAGCATATGGCGGAGTCCTCCACAAATTTACGATTCGGCGGCATGGCGTGGCGATCCGAGATCGGAGATCGGAAGATCCCAGCGGGCAGGTAAGCAAAATGAGAAATTTATCAAATTTATTGAGGGGAATGAATTGAGATATAATTCAGGGGAATTGGACTTACAAATACCCAGGACCAGCCACCAAAATGGAGGCTTAAAACCCCAATAAATAAGCCAGGAAGAAGTCCGGGAAAGACAATGGCGAGAAGGCTCAGCCATTATATTTTTTTCTGTCCGGCGACCGCACGCTGTGTCCGTAATTAAAAGTCGTAAACTATTTTTATGGTGACTCGTATTTTTGCCGCAAAATGTCAACCCCGATTTGCATGCGCCGCTCGTGGGAATGTTAATACTTATACGGCGGACAGGTGAGCGGGGTATTCGGGTCGATTTGAATTCAATTTAATTAATTGCGGATAGATAAAGCGAGATGATCGCAGAGTACCACTGCGAATCGGCCCACTTACCATCCATACCAATGCCGCAGATCAAGACGAAGTATGTCGGCCATCGCAGCCCCTTCTCTGCCATTTATCTCAATGAGGCACCCAGTTGCAGTGGCTCATTAATTGGACTTTATGGCCGTCTAAATCATGTGGCAAAATGCAAATTAATATTTATACTCGTACCAGAACGCCAGTGGAACCCGATCCCAGTTTGTGTTCGCCTTGGCGCAGCTTTCAGCACACACAGCGCATAAATTCATAAATGTGCCTGCACAGCCAATGAATTTACAGTGTAAAACATAACTTTTAATTACGCGCGCAAGGAAAAGTGCGCAAAACAGAAAAATGTCGCCACACAAGTGGCATAAATAAGTAAATGCTTAGTAATGATTAAGACAATGTAGCAACAAATATGGCAGGAAGTACAGCAAATAGATATATATTCTCATTAACTTGCTAATATCATGATGTATATAGGATTATAGATAAACTCATGCCAATTAAACCTTTTAAAATAGTATAGTTATTATCAGTCATTCATCTTTATACTTCCCTCATGGGGCTACACAGTTCATAACTTTACCTATTACATTTAATTTAATGTTTTTGACCATTTACAAGCATCACTGGGATTTCTTTGATATCTCAAACACTAAGCGTTCGAGGAGTCGCTGCTGGATGTGAATGTGATCACTGCTGGCCGGTTAATAAGCCCGCCCAGTCTTTGTTGGATCTTGGCCGAGGAGAGTTTCTTGGTCTCCGGAATGTAGATCAGCGAGAAGAGCAGGATGAGCGACGCGATGATGGCGAACAGCAGAAACAGGTAAGGCTGGCACTTGACCCCGTGGCTGCCGAACCAGCAGATGACGAAGAAGGCGGTCAGCCAGTTAAAGGCACAGACAATAGAGCAGCCCAATGGTCGCATGGGCCTCACAAGAAGCTCCGCATTAAGCACCCAGGTGAGCGAACCCACTCCGGCGGTGTAGCAGCCCACAAAAATAGCTATGCAGAAGAGGGCAATCCAGGACATGACGGTCAAGCCCATCGTCATCCACACCTTAAAGTGCAATCCCAGATAGATGGACACGAAAACGATTCCAGCCGAGGAAAAGATCAGCAGCGGACGACGGCCCAACCGATCTACCAGAAAAAAGCAAGCCAAAAAACCTAGAATCAATCCCAGACATAAGATCAATCCAAACTCTCGGCGAATCCTTAGGCAATCCAGCATATTGAGGCCATAGAAAATAAAGATCAGGGCACCACACAGCTTTTGGAGCAAGGCGATCGCCAAGGATCGCGCCAGACTTCTTCGTACTTTCTTGTACTTGAAGCCCAGCAGCGGTCCTTGGCGCACTTCCCGCTCACTTTCTGTGGGATCCCGTGTTAGAAAGTCGATCTCCCTTCTGGTATCATACTTCTGGCCACGCAGAAATCTCAGAGAGTCCTCCGCCCGTGGAATGTTACCGTGGTCCACATAGTACGCCGGCGACTCCGGCATGAGAATCTGCAGTGGGCCCAGTGCAAGCAGGCCCAGATTCACGAAGTTAATAATACGCAGCTCAAGGAAAAGGGACATTGCGAAGCTATAGATCACCCCACAAATGCAGGCCCCTTCGAACACTACGCCCATGGCCCCTCGTTTTTTAGTGGTGCTGATCTCGGCGTTGTAGATGGGCACCACCACGCAATGGGCTCCGCCGCACATTCCAAGGAAAAAGCGGCCGGCATAGAGCATCGGAACACTTCGGGCGAAGACCGTGAGGAACCATCCCAGGAAATTCGGCAGCAACTGGATGAGGATGGTACGCCTGCAGCCCAAGAGTCGCACCATCAGTCCCATGGGCAGACACCAGAGAGCCGCTCCGAGTGTCAGCAATATGCAAACTCCACTCCATTGCAACTCCGTGGGCTGAAAGCTATAGGAGTGCTGCTCCATCACAGACCTCTCCGCAGTTCCTGACCAGCCCACTGCTATGCCAAAGAAAAAGGATCCTATGTTGCTGTACAAGGTTGCCTTGTAGAGACCCACGTTGTTGATTTTTTGGCGGACCGGAGCTCTCTCTACATGCCTCTCTGGCATTTCAGACGGCCTCTTTGCAAACCATGTGCCACTCTTCCTCGAAGATTGGGGGGGTTCGACCGGTTCCGCATCTTGAATTCCCCCTTTCCTCATTTATATTAAAAATAAAAATACAACTACTTTAGAATCCAATTTTCCAAATTTAAGGACAGTTTCGTTTGGGCTACTACGGTGTAAAATGGTCTTAAATGATTCTTCGTAATTTGTTATGAGTAAATTTTATTAGGTTATCAATGATGTTAACTTGATCATTGAAAATAAAATGTTGAACACGATCAGTTTAGGGCGGGTAGGTAATATATGCGAAAAATGTCTTGAATGTTGAAAATGGGCTTAAGAGCACTTTCCAAACATTTGGTTAACCTGAAAGCAAACCCAGTAATTATACGTCTCATTATGATATCCCCAGCAAAAATATCCCAGTATAAAGCCCAAAGCAATGAGGGGATTGTGGGCTCGCAATTTACAATATTGCATTTCCAAATCCTCGTACCGCCCAACTGAGCTCAAAAGGGACATCGAGTCGGCCATAAACTGGCATCTGCAAATATTTGTTCGCTCCCGACCCATGGGCACATGTACACCCGGACTTTGGGTGGGTGGGTATTTATTCCGAACTCGCATCCGATGCTGTGTTTTGAATTTGCACGGATATCTGTCCGGGTGTACTTCTGGCAAAGTGCAGATATTTATGCGTATTTGATAGCACTAATGGGCCATTAAATGCGTACGCAAATACACACACGTACCCGTTCGTATACGTATATGTATGAAGCGGGGATCGTGTGTGGGTGCCAGGATGAAAATGTACCTAAGCGAATCTAAATGGCATCGGGGGCACCGAACATGCAAAATCATGTACTCGTAAATCTCCTTAATGCCATCGGCCTCCGGACAAACTGAGACACCCGGGAAATGGCAGGAAAAGCGGAGGAGCAGGTGGCGGGATGAGGATGGGGATGAGGATTCTGATGGGCACACTGGGGCGGTGTGGGGTTAAGCTCTTCCACACATCGCATGTGCACGCATGGTGGATGCTTGCTCTGGCCCCAAGAAAAAGTGGAGAGCGGGAAGGGGATTTTCCGTAATGGAACTCGATATATATGTATATGGCCTGGTATTTGTGTGTGGGTGTAAGGTGCTTTCGAATACGTATTACGTAACTAACGAAAATTAACGTTAATAGCCCTGAGTATCAAAATAATGGCACTCGCCTGTTGGTTGCCCTCACCACGAGGCCGCATTTCGGATTGGATGGCTCCCTTCTCTCCACCCGGAACCCGAAATAAATTTCAAAAACTCATTCCGGACTTGGGAAAAACGTGAAAATATTGTTACGACCTCCTTTGGGTGCAAGGTTTTCTTTGGTGTGCGTAAAAATCATGGGGAAGCAAGCTTCCGTTGCCTTATGGAACATTTCCCATCGAACTAAATTAGATTTTAGTCTCAGACTTACGATACTACAGCGGCTAATTGAGAAAAGTGAAGCAGCGATTTTTAATGATGTTGTGATTTCGGGTGGTGATGTCGTTGAAAAAGACACGCTTATATGGTTTGGGTAATAGGGTCTTAAAGCTATGTGTGTGCACAGAGTCTATAGAGTAAAAAGTATGTTATAGTTCCTAAGGAACTTGAACGTAAGCTATCTGCAAAAACTTAAAGCTATAACCTTTTTCATTTTAAGCATTCACCTAAAATCGTAGGAGTGTGGAAACCTCTTGACAGCGCAATTCAGTTTTCAACGAAATTGAAATTTCGAACCAACCACCAAGGCAAAAAAAAAAACAAAAAATAAGATACTTTATATAAAGGCCAACATTTCGTGAACTGGGTATGCGTGTATCGTTAATTTTTATTGGCGAGCTCTCGAGATCCCCTTTCGCATTGAAATCGAATGAAATTCAGTTGTTGGTCCTTGTTTGCTTGTTGCTGGCACTCATATCCGGACCTCAATGGCTGCCCGTGCTGGGGGTTTGGATGGGAAGGACGAAAACGCAATAAGCAGTTAAAAAATACTCGTAATTGCAGCGGGAGTCAAAGCCCCCGGAGACTGGCTTGCTGCATGCCTCATATGAGATGCTATTGTTGCTTTTTTGTGGAACGTGCGCATCTCATCGACTCCATTTCGATTGCGTCCCTCTTTTCGATTGAGGACAACGACGGGAATGACACTCAGCGGACTCGTTCCGCCGGAAATTCATGAATAAGAAGATGATATTGCTTGTACTACAGCGGCCTCCTCTTAGCATATTCGCTCGATCTCCCCAATTACAAGTTTTTCTCGAGCTTGCCTATCTTTAAAAAGTTTTAAAGAACTAAGCTAGCGTCGGTTTCTCTTATGTCCGATATGAGTTTGTTTGATTTCAGAAAAAGCCCACTCAGAGGTCGACCATCGAGGATGGCTTTTCCATCCGCGGACCTTACCGCGTTTTCTAGTTTTCCTTTTGTCCGTCTCGTTATTGCCGTAATATTGCTCTGCCGGCGAGGGCGTCGTCTGTTGTTGCTGCTGCCGTCGCCCTTGTTTTTGTAGTTATAATGGACATGGACTACACTAGCATTGTGGACGCTCGGCAGCGGCAAAAATGTTTCACAAATGGGTTCATATTTTGACGTTTAATGTAGCGAAAATGAAGCGGGGATTTATGGAATGCGCACGTTGCCCTCGCGACTGTTCGTCCGCCCTCTTTCCCAATTCCCCTCTATCCCGGCGGCCAATTTCGAAATGGAGAGTGCAAATCAAGAATCAATTGCATTATTAGAGGCGATTCGAAATCACCGGGGCGTAGAGCGAGGAGTCGCCGTCTGGACATCTTTGTCTGGAAAATATATCAAGGAAGAACTGTGCGGGCCCCCTCTTTAAGATTAAAACTCTGGCATATTTTCTATCAAGCTCGTAACCTGCCACCGGTGTCCTTAATGGCCAATAGCGGATGATGAAAACGCCATAGCTTGCGGCCCGAAGTTTGCCTAAAACGGCTAATCGACTGACTCGGGCACTTGAGGCCAGCAGTTACCAGGAGCAGTCCCGGCCACCCCTCCATTAATCCAGGACGCACGCCGGGGATCAAGTAAATTGCGAAAACTATGTGCAAGATGGCCTGTTATTGCAGCCGAAGCGCTTGTAATGATGACTCTAAGTGTCGTTTCCTTAAGTGTATTACCTATAAAAAATTTATACAAACATGCTGCCGAATTCGTTCCCATTTTCCCATCTTCCCACCACCGAAGAGGGGAGGAACTCGGCTCCGGACTCATCTGCCTTGGATGCGATAAGGTGAGGGAACCAGAGCGTCTTGGCGATAAAATGCAACATTAAGTTGCTGATTTCAGCCAACCGCCCCTTTTCCGTGCCACGGACCTATCTTTTGGCCTCGAGTGGCGGCAGTTCATTAGGGTAACATTGCAATTGGGTACGAAAAGGTTATCGAACGTGTCCGGGTTGTCGGTGTCCCAGTCGCAAACACCGAGTTGGTAAATATTAATTGGTCATTATGCATGCAAATGTAGCAAACAAATTCCTGAAAGGCAAAGTCAGCAGTCAAATGAAATATGTATCGGGAATGGATTCGTAGATGGCATCTTAAATTACTGGATTTAATCTCATGAATAATCTTTTCATATATAGATATACATATTTTCGGGATAAAAACCAATTGAATTTTTTTTTTACATTTTTCAAGAACTATTGAATATCAATTTAATCTTAAGAATATTTTAATAAAGATTCATTTATCTTAAATTTAATTTTTTAAAATTTGCTTACATTAAGACAATATATATTTTTAAAGTCTTGATTCAAAATAAATTTCAATGTACTTCATATCAGCGTTTAATTAAAAGCTTAACTCGTACGTATTAAAATGAGAAATTATAAATGCTCGGTATATTGGAATATATAATGGCATAAATTCCACTGAACGAGCTGGTGTCCCGGTGTCCTGTCTGTGTATCCTGCTGCGTGAAATCACCATCTCGCGAAAAGGACGACCGCTCCCTTGGCGCTCGTAGTTTATGTTTACGTAGAAATTAAAATAAACGCCGCAATGAGATTTATTCAATGTTTGTATTAAGCTGCGCTGTCCAGGAAACGGGGAGCACAAGGAGCACCATGGGCAAAACCACCCGCCTGGAACGATGCCCCATCCAGGACGGCTGAAACCGGAGTTCCCGGCCATTCGGGGTGATATCCTTAATGGCCTAGCGAGTCGCGTCCTTTGTACTCGCTCTTTTGCGAGAGCAGGGTTGCTGGGTGGGTGGTGTGTGGTTGGTGGGTGGATTGGTGGGTGGTTGGGCCCTGCCACCGGATTTAAATTCTAATCTAACGGGGACAGCGCCGCTTGGAGCGCTAGCGTTCTGCGCCGACTGCGCACTTATCCGGAATGGCGGTAATAGCTTTATCTGCCGGCTGAATTATGGCCACTCGCCTGATTCATGATCCCTCGCCAGGACCTCAGATCGAAAAGGGGTGTTTGGGGGTTTGAGTCGCTGTGTAGGCATTGTGATAGCTTTGCTGTCGATTTCAATAGAGTGATGAGCATACGTGTAGTGTATATTGGGTCGTTCATAATAATAATATATTCGTTTAGAAATAGTCTATAGAAAATATTTATGTAACTGCAAACCACTAATATATAATTTACAGCATTCAAGTGTCAATCAAGGGATCACAAAAAGGTTCAATAATAGATTTATAAACATACCCATCTCTGAACAGTCAAAACAAAGTCCATCTGGCATATTCACATTTTCTTGCTCCAGACTGTGGCTTTTTCAAACTAGCTGGTTGATCGAGTGTGCAGCTGAATGAAACTGAATGGGTGACCGCCGCAGGAGGCTGCCTTTCAGCATTCGTATCTGTATCTACACGGCCGGCGGGGCAGAAGAGGAAATCCTGTTCGCCATGCCAGAGACTCCACGGAGCAGCATGGAAAATCGATGCCAACATGGCGGTCCATGGTGACAGCAGCCACCCCGGAAAAATCCGGGCTCAGCTGGGGGATGTTTGTTTAATTTTCCGCAGTGCAAGTGATGAAAATCTATTGAATGTGCGGCCGAAACTCCCGAATTGGCGTCCTGTGAAAATATTTATTCAGTGCAGCGCAGAGTGAAACGGAAGTGCGATTGCCAGGCGACGACTGACTTCGATCCTAACTTCCAATCTCAACACAGGCGATACGAGTATATGTATATTGGAGGGGGATGATGGGCAGTACAGGCCGCGAATGACACGCACTCGCTTAAATTGACATTTAATGCCAATACAATGACAGTTATTTTAATTGTGTTTGGGTGCTGCGGCAATTTATGTTATGGCTGTAATTGTTATGGCCAAAGCGAAGTGTCTGGGGAGACCATCTTCATGATTTGGGCATTGTATCAGCTCAAGGACTGTGAGGGTATTTTTGGTTCCACCAGTTGAACTCGAATAATTCTTTCAATTTATTTAAATTTTTTAGTCAAGTCCTGGAAAAACTTTTTACTTTTTGTAAAAAATAACATGTGTTAAATTAAGGAATCAGTATTTGCAGAATCTTATATATCACTATTTTTCTTATTTAAATACTTTTAATGCTTTATTGACCATATTTAATTTTCCAAATTTAACTTAATATATAAAATGTATAGAAATAAAGATAATCGTTAAAGTAAACTAAGAGAAGCGATTTTTAAAATTTATTTGTGATTTTGGCTAGAATTTGGGGCTCCTAACCCGTTTCAACAGGAACTTCGCTCCCGAACCGAAAACAGGTTTTCCTGGCCATGGCAGATAGGCAGGTTTCGTGGTCTGGATGGAAAGTGAAGGGGGTCGGCGGGCTAAGGAGGGCGTGGCCCGCCCCATCGCGCCGCAGTGCGTCCACATGCCGCTAGATGGCGCGCGGGTCAATTTAGTGGAATTAATGGAATTGGAATTCATGGCGCGGAAATTGAATTTATGGCTACGAAGGCAGTCGTCCAATCGGCGCGAGCAAAATCCAGGGTCAGAGGGAATAGGGCAGAGGCAATCGACTTTTAATGCGCCATTGAACGCTTCGAAACTGTTTGCGATTCCCAACCATTGGCAAGTGCAACCAGAAATTCCACAGTTTTCCGAGTTCGGGAAAACTTTTTCCGGCTAAAAGGCAAGTTTACAACGGATAATGTCGCCCGTAAATAGCGAAGGGGGCTCCGTAGTACGAGTAATTAAAAACACGTTTTGTCCTTTTGGGCCATTAAGGCAAAAGGGAGACCGACCGCATTTCTCGCATGCCGCTGCCTGGGAAAAGTTCGAAATAAACTTCTGCGGCGAAACAAAAGGCCAAAAGCACATACATATTCGTTACTCCGTGATGTCAACTTTCGTGTTTGGTTTCGCATTCCCATTTCTCCACCTCTTGTTTTCGGCTTTTTGTTCCCATACGGCTAACAGCACCGGACTCACCTTTCCAGCCAGTTGATTAACGCAGACGAATCACGAAACGGGCTCCTTTTATTTTTGGCCTGCCGTTAGTCATTTCGTTTCTGCCGGCGAACAAAAGGATTCGGAACTGGGATTTCAGGAGGGCAGAGATCGATAGACGGGGAATGTGAATTGGCGCAGAGATGGAGTCATCGGAGGGTTAGGCTTTAAGCCAGCCAGTTGAGCTTTAACGGTTACGGTAAAGTCCTAATTAATGTGCTCAGAAACTGAGTATAATCCACTAAACAATACACTTTTTTAAAATGGTAATGACTTTAATGGCAAATTATTTTATCTAGGGAAAAGTTCCCAAATTTCTTTGCCAATTTCGTTAATTTTTAGTGTTCTCTTGCTCTGGACATGTAAATTTATGGCGGAAACTTGGCCAAGAAAATGATATTTGGCCAAATGTGCGTCCCATACTCTTCGGTCAGAAACCGCCTCTTTTCCATTTCTGGAGCCGGGCCAAATCGTGCAAAGTTGCGAAACTTTGAACTGAATTAATTTGTTAAACTCTGTTGAAATATGTATTCGTTCAGAGGACAAACGCATTGAGCTGGAGCACAACCACAGGACCGCTAAGACCGCAATAAAGCCACATAAGCCACGGGCTGGTGAGGCTGAAATCCAATCTCGCAAATCAGGTTGATAAAGCGCCGGCACGCAACCCTGCGACTTGAACCCTTTTTCAGCAGCCCATCAAGTCATATATGGCCACCGTAAGCCGGCTTTAATTACGTTCCACCGAGCCACTGAACCCACTCCTGGACTACTCGCACCAGAAACATGCGACACAATTAAGCATTCATGGCTACTGGTGAGCTTAAATTTTGACATTTTCCTGTTTGCTTACGGATGCGGATGGGTATGGGCCAAGGACCAAGGACCAAGGACCTAAGAACGAAATGGACGGACGAAAGGACAACTGGGTCCGTAATCAGACACACGTCCTGTCCCTTTTCGCTGATCCCGGCGACCATTTTATAATGTGTGTATAGCAGCTTAGGGCACCCGTGAGACCCATTGCCAGCGGCACTAAACAATTTTATCATTTTTAATCATCAGAGTGGATTTGGGGTTGTCGCCGTGTGCAGGACAACAGACCGGGATTAAAAACTCATATTAAGTTATTATCGGGATGGTAGATATGATACTTCCACCCACCGACAGAGCAAAATTCATGACTCCCTGACAAATGCCAGAGAAAACCTGCTAGCCAATAAAAATTCATTCCAACCAGACGATGTTTAAAACATTGTCTGCACTGCGGCAACAAAGGATTGCTGCCAAATTGGTCTTGAGCAGCAGAAAGCGGGTTCCAGGCTCATGGTTAATGCATGATTTAATGCATCTCGGACCGTCTCACACGCATTCTACAGTCGCCGGCCAATTTGGCAGGGCATCAACACGCCATTTGGGAACTGGAATGGTAACACAGCGAAAAATAGTTATGAGTAGCGCATAGCCTAAGATCAGTTTGGGCTTAGGCCTAATTGGAAGACTGATGAGAAGATAACAATAAAATATTTTATTATCCCAAATCCTCCAGCTACTACTACTAACAAGCAATTTGAAAGTTTCATCTATAATTTTTTTTCTGTGCACTTCAAAACGTGGATCCCACTGCAGCATCCCAACCTCGACCCGGCCACTGCACATGTTTCCATTAATGGTCTTTCGCATCCTTGGTGGCAAATTGGAGGCAGCCTCGATGGCCATAACTCTGCTGCTTAGCTGCCATTTATGGCCTGTCGAGAGTTGGCGGCGGAGATGCTCCATTGTTTCTGTTCCTCTTAAGTGAATTGCCGGTGTTCCCCGCGAGGTTTCAGCCATTTAATGAGCTGCTATTGCCCGGCAATGTGCCTCGCGTCAGGAGTTCAATGACGTAATGAATATCGACATTACTAAACGGACTGAAATCGGCTGATAAATAGGTAATCGGTTAGGTGAGTGCAAACCAATCAGTCGTAAGTTAGAGATTCATTAAATTGTAGGGGGAAAATCAAATAAACAACACCCTTTTGTGGTGTGCTACAATATCCACGTACAATAGAATTTATTTGTTTCTCATAATTTAATATAATATAATATAATAATATATTTTATATTTTCCGGTGGTTCAGTATTGCAGAAGTTTGATAATGCTCGAATCCACGGAACCAGCTACGATTTAATCCTCTAGTGTTTCTTAACCTCAGCCGGAACAATAGGATTTGAAAATGTCCTCTTTCTGCAGCAACCGCAATCTGCATACGTGTAAAGTGAGCTCAAGTTTTGCTCATCCAATTGGCCATTCTGCAGGCAAAGTAAAAGTTTTAAACTCAAATTCCGTAATTGCTACACGTATGAAATGGTATATGCCGGTCCGGAACAAAGCCAAAGCCATTAGGTGAACACACTCCGGTCCGCAGAAGAAGTGCCTCCGCCTGTTGTGAGTCACAATTTTAGAATTAAAACCCGAAATGCATAAATTACCGTTAACCGCAAGAAACTTTAGCCTTGGCTCGACTCCAGGTTCCCAGCTTCGTTTCCTGCCCCTCCACCGTCATCTCCATGCTCATCCTCGTCCACAGCCTCGCAGGCGGACAGAGGAACTGCTCCTCTGGGGAGAGCACAAAAAGTTGCTTAATTTAATGTTATTTGCGCTTTAGCGTATAAAGAATTTTGTGTCTTAATCTTTTGACTCTGCGGCGAGCACGGCAGCCTCTGGAGGCTTTGAATATGCTAGTGCTATTTATGCCCGAGACGTGAGTCCGAACTCCTTCCATGAAAATGTATTTGTGCAGAGTGAAAAAAGCACGAAAATAATCACAGCGTTCTGAATATACCATATCAGAAGAAACCTATGACTACTTTATTAATATATATATACATTTTTCAATACTTCTGATTAAAGTGTTTTCCAGACTTTCTTAATGGGCAAAATAAGTGTTTATATAAAATATGATCTTTTATAGATGCTTAACATAAGTAGCAGCACTTATACAACATATTTAATCTTTAAATATTAGAATAATATAAACAACTTATGAACAATGCATCAAACATTTTTTTCTGTGTATAAGCTGATTGCAGCACACATAGAAACGCCAATGCTGCATCGGTGTGCGAGTGTGTGATGAGCTCAAAAAGGGATGCAAATTTATTTCTTCATTTGCATATTTTAAGGAGCTCTCTGCGAAATATATTTTTCGCCATCTTCGCCGCCGTCGTCTTTTCGACTTTCCGATATTCATGCGCCTTGTGTGGACCCGGCCTAAAACCTTTCCTGCCTTTCTGCCTTAGTCTGATGAAACTTTATGAACTTTGGCTTTGCGCTGCGAGTGAACTATAAATTCGCGAGGCTCCTCTGATTGCTATTGTTGTTTTTCCGTATGGCTGCATGTAAATCGCATCTGTATCTCTTGCAATTGTGCGCAATCAGCAAAATTGTAACGCAGCTCGTTTTTCAGCCAGCTTCAATCCGGCAACCGATCCCCAGATGATCCCGCCTCAACGGCATCGTAAATTCACCACCATCCGCCATCAGCTCGAAAATGTTTTAATTAAATATCCGCTGTGCCGATGCGCCGGGCATTCATTCCTGGATTGTCATCTCTCCGTGTGGGAGTTGGCCTTAAAAATAATGTAATGAATATTTATCTCAGAGGCGAAATGACATTTCTGCCTGGCTTAACAATGGAAAACATCAGCATCTTAATATTCGTTTGGATGAGGCGTTTCAATAACGAGCTTTAACATGCATTCTTGAAAATATTCTGTTTGAATGTGCTTAACTTATTTGATTTGAACTTAAGAAAATATTTATTTATAGATTCATAGGCTGAAACAAGAAAACGGCCTGCATCACTCTGTCAATTATTGGCATCCTTACCACATCATCCACACTTAATTATTAACTGAGTCTGTGCAATAATACTTGCAAATTAGTAATCAGATAGCATCAGTTGCACTTTTAGATGCAATCATCGTGTGCTCATGAGTAATAACAGATGGCAGTAATGCCTTAAGCAATCGCAATCGCAATCGCAGAATTGCATAAGTACATACATTTGTATGTATGAGTTAGCTTTGGAAGTAAGATGGCCGGTTACTCTGTCTGATCTATTATTATCTGCGAAATCAATTTAAGAAGTAGAGATTTACACCTAAAATATCACAAGGTTGTGCCTGTTCTTACCCCTCAATTATTATTGTTTTGTTTTCCACCGACTTTCAGGAAAAATAAGGACCACAACTGCTTATAGCTAAAAAAATGGCAGTATCATTTACCATGGTTCAGCAATATTTCACCCTGATTTCGGATAAATTACCAATCCCATAACACTTCCGTCGCTCCCCTGGTTTCCCAATTTTAAATTCTTTTATTCCCATTCAGCGAAATAAAAAACGAATCAGAATTGGAATAAAATTATGCGACAATCTGCCCAGGTTCTGGGATCCGTTCGACCATAAATCGCATTAGAATGCAGAGCAGATCCTTATTGATTCACTAATCGAATCGGCAATGGCGGGCGGAATGGCGGGCGACTGGCGACCCCCTCGCAAATAACTCATTTAAGGCGCGGGCCGTGCGAGGAATCGAAAGCGATTATGCAAATGGGAACGCGAACGCCATGGCCATGGGTGGCGATTTTTTCACTGACTGGGGGAACCAGAAGAGCCCACCACTAGGGGGAGACAACGCGTCACGCGCCGCATAAATATCTGCAAAATGTTTCTAATAATAGTCGCCCAGACGGATATAAAGGAGGCTAAAGCATCAGCTGCACGGGAAAGAAGTGCAATATGGAAATGGATATCCAAATGGTACAAGAGGTGGCGGAACATTTGCGTTTTTAATTTGTCTGACAGAGTTTATTCAACACTCATGGCTGGTTTGAATACCCCACACCCCTCAATTCGCTACTGCATTTGTGTCAAGGATTATTTATAAGTGGCGCATCAAACATTTCACACAGGCAGAAAATAAACAGAAATAATTTAAAAAATATATATCTAAATTTTCATTTAATAAATTGTTGTGATTATTGAAAGATCATGTTGTATTCCGTTTCTTGTTTTGCATTTCGACAAAGCGACACACTTGAAAAATATTTTAAAGATATTATTTAATCCAGCTATTTGCTCTTTTTTCTGTGCAGCATGTGGGTCTGGCAAATGGAAACTCCACTTTGGTTTTAATTTCAGTTATTTTTCGCCCTTTATTTTTTTTTGCGTCGAAAAGGCCATAAATAATAAAATTACTCATCCGCATTGCAATCTACTGATAAAAATATTTAATTGGCTTTTACTCGCACGGCAGCCGCTGCAGCTGAAAAATCGAATCCGAATCGCATTTTTGCTACCGCGCATAAATCGCGGATGCGGCGATGCAAAGAGTCTGATAAATAATTTAATCGAAATTTTTCAACGGCGCAGACACAGTGCAGTGCAGCGCGATAGGAGCGAAAATGGAAAATGGAAAGCACGCACTTCATTTATTTTTAATTTACTATGACGCCGCTTCATGTCGGAGCCCGGAGCGAGTTCTAGCCAAAACCTGGGGATCCTGCCATTACAGGCGATCTCATCTTACAGCGCTGTTGCAGTTATTTTTATAACTAAATTATATACGCCTGTCTTGGCAGCCCACGGCCACTAGCTCCGCGCCCCTTGCTTCCTGGCCCAGAAACAGAATCGAGTCGGAACCAGAGGACCATGTTCAGAATCTCAGCTCCAGAGCTTGGCAACCAGGGCGTCTCCTCCTTTTCCCGCTCGATTTATGGCGTACAAGGAGCGCGAAACCATAAACAGCTTTTATGGCGTTCTACTGGATTATTGCCAACGAGTCGGTCCAGGCCAAGCCCTAGAGTCCGGGCCAATCCCCAGATCCTTTTGATTTAGCCAGGCCAATAAATTGCTTGCCCCACATACAATTGTTTCTCCATCTTAAGGCCTCTCTTCAATTACCAAAGTACTCGGCTTGTACCATTCGCAAAACGTGTTGCAAATATTTGATCGTTCGATGCTCAAGATGAAGTGCGGAAAATTAAGGGATCTCGTGGATAAATCTCTGGCTAAGTATCAGCTGCACTTGTTTCCAATCAATTGCCTTACGCTTTCCTATATTTATTTGGTTAGCAAAAACTGGAACCCACTTTAATATATATATTTATATATAGACATACCATGAAAGGATTCCTTACAGCGCACTTCTCAATATTATAAAACGAATTAATATTTACTTTCTGTTTGAAAGTAGCCCCCAAACGGATTTCTATTTCAATCAACTTAAAACAAGTTAAGGCGTTTATTTATGTGCCTTCTAATAAATAAATGTATGAGTTAATCGATATTTGCTTTTGTTTTAGGCCCAAAGTATTTCCTTATGTAAACGGAATTCATTTATTGGGAACATTTGAGTTGCCCCAAGGAGCGGAGAAACTTTTTTTTTGCCAAAGTTGTGGCGGGCCAGTCTGTGGCGACATTGTTTTTGTTGGTGCTGGCGGTATTGTTGGAGCTGTTCCTTGGCCACCACCACCCCCCTGGGGTTTATTCATGACGCATAAATCTCGGCGGCAACACTTTATGCGAACTCACAACCACACCAGCGGAAAAGTCGGCAACCACACGCCATGTACTCCTCGTAAATTTCGTGAGTAACTTTTTTACGAAATTAAATCTTGTAACAACAACAGCCTACAACACCATGTATACATATATTTTTATTTATATGTAGGTATATTTTTTTCGTATTCATGTAATGGAGTTGGTTGCGCCGTTTGGCCAGCACACGGAGAAAAAAAAATGAAAAGTAAATAGAGATTAATTTTTGGCAACAAGCAAAAGCACTCCCTAAACACGTTAAACGTCAAATAGATCTATTATTTCTTTTTTTAGGGAAAATATTTCACCACGATCGTTTACGAAGGCGCCTACATTCTGTGCCTTCGCAACAGATCGATTTGCGCTTTGTCGCTACGCGAACTTCAGTTTTTCATTTTTCTGGAATTGGGTCTTAAATTTTTCCCTGTGGATCTAAGGCCAGAGATTTTGGCGGGCCAAATCTGAAGCTGGTCAAACGGGGCTTCAAGGTGGGCGTCGTGGTTGTTGGTGGTGCTCCGGGTGTTGTCTGTGGTGCGTCCGTCGGTGGGTGGGGCGCTGTCGTGGGCCAATGCGTGTTTATTGCCCTGCAGCCGGGGGCCAGAGATTTACAGGCCAGGCAGCCGGGCCGCATAAATCTGTCCACTCAGTTGTCCTGCTGCCGGCCAGAAGGGAATTGGAAAGGAGTGGAACTTGTAACTGTGGAATTGTGGGCGGACTGCCGGAGATACGAGGCTGCCTAAGAGGATCAGGTTACCGGGGATGGATGGGGGTGCGGAATACGAGATGGGAGGTCACGCTGCAGAGGAGCCCAATGGATGCGGTCAGCTAATTGTTAATGCACTCGCCATTATGGCCGACCACTGGGCGAAAAGCAGCACGTGAATGTAAAATGCATTTTAATTAGCCGCCATATATTTCACTTTGAGCATTTCAATGCAAATTGCCCGGCAATGCAGCGCAGACCGGGGAGGAGTCGTATTAAATGTAATTATTTGGCACAAATTGCGTGTTTAGGATTAATTATGATATGAATAGGCTAATAAAGCGGGCCGAAGTGCAAAAAACACATTTTAAAATTATGCGCCGTCGCTCTAAATGAGCTTTGATTGGTGGCCATCGGATAGGTTATCGCATTAAAGTTAATACCACGCACCTAAATAATGCAGTCACCATATGTGAAAATGGGTGTGCGTGTTTGGAATTTAATGTAAACCGCCTTGTTTTATTAGATTTAAAGTGTTGGCGACATGAAATGGTTTTGGGAGTTTTAAAGCCGTGTTTATTAGCCAAATTGGGAACAAAAATATTTAATTTTCTTGCATCCCTGTGCACAGTAGAAAACACTATTAAGAAGCGCTATTCTGTTATTTAATCAGTTTTAGATAAACGTATCGGAACCAAAGACCAAAGTAAAGGCTTAAATTCTCTTATACATTTCTGCCAAATTTGTTGTCAATGAATTTGCGCACAAGCTATTGTAGATGTTCCCCCTTTCCATTAAACATGACACTACATAAAATAAATTTAATTACGCAAATGTTTTCATGTCCGTGTAAATATTCGTGTTCGTGCAACGCCTGTTCGGAATGGCAGACATCCCGAATTTCGCAGGACGACATAGGGGAGGTTGTTAAAATCTGTGGAGGGTCTAAATGCAGCTGGGATTGAGCCAAGTTAAGGGGGGTCTAAACAAATTAAATGAAAAACCTTGGTGAATGCTCAAGGTAATATAGGATTTTTCCCTTAAAAATGATTTAGCAGGTTGCGTCATTTTACAGGATCTAAGAAAATATGAAACAATCATAATTTTTTGCCATGGCTAATAAAAAACTGCGTCCAAGGTCAGGTCGTCAGGTTCCTCATTGAAAACACACAAGTGCAGCTGCTGCTAATGAGCGATCTTTTACCGCGGTATCTATTCCTGTCTCTTTTAGCCCTCATAAAGGTGAGCGAAGGCACCTTTTTTAATGGCCGACGGCTGTTTTGACCTTGGTGCGAATTTTTAAGCGGAAAAAGGCAACACACATTTTTTATGGCGCATTCCCGTTGCGTGGCGAACCGTTTCGGATTTGGTTTTTTACCAACAGCCTTTGGAAATTTATGATTTATGACGCTGGCCGTGTCCAAATCCGTCCGAATGCCCACATCCGTGACCCTTTTGCATGCGGTCCAGGATCCGTGCATGTTTTAGGATCTCCAGGGATCGGCGGCTGATGTTTTGTAAACACTCAGTATGAGTTCCAGTTCCCGGGTGCTTGGACGTTGCGGATCGGCTTAAAAAACGCATCGGAAGCGAGAATATTCTGTTTGCCAGCAATTCGAAATGAGTTAAAATGTGTGCAAAATATGATAAAAATATATGCCATAAATGGCATATGGGCTGCTATCCATGAAAAAGTGTTAAGTGTAGTGTATCCTATGCAACGAAATGGGTCCATGTGTTAAAGATGTGCTTGCCAAGTAAAAAAAACCGAAAAGTAGAGGGGGTTAACAATAATTCAGCAAATGAATTGAATAAAGGATTCTACGGTAATATTTCTGCACATATTTTCAGAACAACATGTAAGTACCTCTATAACGGCCTCTCCATTGAATATATTCCTTTCCTTAGATGTATGTCCCTTGGTCCATTAAAAAGCATTTATTTTCTAATATATTTTCTAAGGCATTTATTTTGTGGTTATACTCATATAAGCTTCTAATTTTTTTACCGCTTGTAACCGCTATGATTAGAACGGCCATTTTGCTATTCAAAAGTCATTTCAAACTATATTTCTTCGCGTCCATCTTTCAATTAATTGTATTCGAAGGAAGCTCACAAGCATTCTTAATACACAAAAACAACTTAAGAAGGGACTAAGAAACGGTGGAGATAAATCACAGACGACGAAACCACAGACATGCCAGGGCATCTCATCTGGGTAGCATTTCTCGCGTCCCTATCGCTCCCCAGATTTTTCTCAGCGTTTTGAGTAATTCCGCGGAATAAGCAACTCAGCTCCGTCTGGATGGCCCCAACCCCTGAAAAACAAAAATACTGAAAATTAAACCCGCTCCAGGTATAAAAACAACGAGATCGGGCTGCGACAAATCTTGAGAGACCAATAAACAACATGGTTGACAATCTTAAATCTTGCGACTTGCAGGCCATCCCACACAGATACAGATACAGACAGATACGGATACAACCGCACAGATACGAATGCGAATGAATGTCGCAGCCATTATGAAACCTCCTGTTTTTTTTTCTTGCCTCCTTTGTGTTGTTTTTCTTGGCTCGCTTCTTTTCCAAACGACCAACACTATCGCAATCCCAATGCCAGTTTTCAGATTCAGACCCAGTAAATGTTGCGGTCATTGCTATGCCGGAATGCAACAACAGCAGCACCGCCAACGGCAACGGAGCAGGGTTCAGGCCGATCAAAAGGCTTGGCCTGTTCTGGCCCGATACGGCACATAGCTAGGTAGAAAAAGCCAAGGCACCCCTGCTCCCAATACAAAATACTATGGGTCACGTAGGAAGAGTCTTGTGTCGATGTCTAATGTGCGGAAAATAAAACACTAAAATGTTAGACCTTTAAAAAATATTTATTTATTAATAAATTACAACTAATTACACACCCAAGTTTTGAAAGTTCTCCCGCGCTTCACCACTATCTGGTAATTTATATATTTTAAAATTATTATTTTTTTCAGTTCAAGACCATTTTTGCCCACTTATTGTGTTCCACTGTAAAAGCATTGGCTTGGACCAAGTCAGCAGTTGGCCTTTTGGCTTCGCGTTGAGTCTTTTTGGCCGCTTGGCCTGTTTGTTGTTTGTCTCCTTTATGGCTTCTTCTCGTACCCTTTATCGCTATCTCCGATTGCAGTCGGATTTTTCATTGCTTTTTATATAATTTTTTCTTTGGGGTCACATTTTCATGCTTTGCAGGTAAGAGAAGCAAACGAAAAGCCTTTTCTTTCGTGTTGGTCGTTGTCGTTCGAGATTCCTTTGCGGAATCCATACCCATAGCTTGGATATCAAGTGTCTGCTAAAAATTCAACTTTAAGCTAAAGCTCAACGAGACTTTGACTTGGGAAGTAACCACTTAATATTTGAGACCGTAAATCATCCCAGAACTGGTTAACGACATTTTAAACACCCGGGAAATCAGGGTCCGACATAAAGATTCAATGAACAGCCAAGACATAAAAACCACAGACAACAAGCTCGAACAGAAGCGTTTGGCATTTGATGTTTATTTAATTTGCCGCAATTCATAACAATTTCGTTTACGACATTTTTACTACTCGACAAATGCCGTAAACAAAACAAAGCGTCGATTTGCTCGAAGCCCTCCTCTTCTTTTGGCCCCTGGCAAACGCTCAGGTTTTATGGCTTGGTGTCCGTGGACTTGAATCAGCTCTTCGGCAATTAAACGCCATCATCATCGAGTTGATTCGAAGGCGAAAGTGCAGTCAGCACCCCAGCGATTTACGGTCGTTTTATAGATCGTAAAAGCCGCTCTAACAGCCGGCCAGATGATTTTACGACGTGTTGAAATGCCACCAGGACGAGATGTTCTACGACACCGCTATTTGGGCCGGACTGGATCGCATCGGATGTGGTTCAAGTGCAGCGTCGTAAAAACTTCCTCCGTACTCCCGTGACTACTTGAAAGAGCCGTAAAAGGGCTATAAACAAAAGTGGCGCCGCAGGAGACACCGCAGGTTGGCCAGACTTACGTGTCGTTATCCGGGCGGATTGTGCGAGCGATTCGATTCTGATTTGATAAGGATAATTATGTCTGATCGCCATAAAAAGACAATCAAGCGAAGAAGGCGGAAGGAGCGTATGCCCAGTAATTGGTCTATTTAGGACAGGAAATTAACAAAGTTCTTAAATTGGACTAATCCTATATAAAAGATACCAAAATTTGTTTTATAGTTAGTAAAGTTTGTCGGGCAATAAGCTTAGCTTAATGAATAAATTATTTACTTGTTAATTATTTTTAGAATTACAGAAAAAAGCAGAGAAAATATGCATTAAATAATAAATTAAAAGCATTTTATATTGCTTTCTATTGTTTCAACTTTCAACAGATGTATGTGCATTCATTTGGTCGCGGATCCTTATCTGAAAACCGAAAAAAAACCAAGTGCACTTGCGGCTAATTGAAGTCAGCTAAAGACAACAAAGGGCCCCATTACCCGCGCTGTATGGCTTATCCATATCGTGCGTGGTATCCATTATTAAGCCAACAGAAGACGTGTTGATGCACTGGGCCAGGAACCAGACACTTCAGTCATTTCAGACGGTTCGGACAATGCGAAGCCAAAGACAGAGGCCCACGGACAATGAAAAGCGAACAATTGAGCTAATGACGTGACTATGGACACTCGGTGCTCTGGTCGGTCATTTGGCAACCGAAAAAAAGCAGACCCATTTCGATTTGGATGACCATTCCCAACCAGCCCGTCCCACAAAAGTGCCCGTCTGGCAGTGGTTCATTGTTATCATT
Source organism: Drosophila melanogaster (assembly GCF_000001215.4). Classification (NCBI taxonomy): domain Eukaryota; kingdom Metazoa; phylum Arthropoda; class Insecta; order Diptera; family Drosophilidae; genus Drosophila; species Drosophila melanogaster. The sequence goes on along the minus strand of NT_033777.3, from coordinate 16,769,915 downwards.
CGAAATGGCAACGGCCAAACTTATGCATCGAAAGTGTTGTTAAATTACGCCAAATTGCTTAATTTCAATAATGAAACGAACCGATGGGACGGTAACCACTCAATGAAATTATAAATTTTCGGTCCAAATGATATGCAAAGAGCACTGAAAGGGCGGAATGATCCGTGATCGTGATGTCTCCTCCTTGAGTTTCTTATTTCGAATACGATTTCAAGTGTGTTTCCCCAATTCCAACACACACAAAAAAAAAGGTATTACTATTTTGAGACGTGGGAATGATCTGCTTAGCTTTTAAGAAAGGAGACATTTTTCTGAACTATTGTATTTATTTTCTATACAACGCATTTATCATGACTTTTTGCACTTCTGCTAATAATTAATTTTTTTCTGTGCATATTTACTCGATCCCGTCCAGACGGCGGCTCGACTCTTCCAATTTAATGGGCCTATTGAATCGCTCGTTAATGTTGCTTTTTATTTGGCCTTTTATTCGGTCCTCTGTGTTGCGGCTTTATTTTCCTCTGTTTTAGTCTCTTTTTATTCGCTTATTGTTGCTGCAGACTTACTCAATTGTGTTATTGTTTATTTATGCAAGCTTAAGTAATGCGCTGCAATTCAAATTTCAAAAGATAATTTCAAATTTACTGTCAAATAATTTATTAGACGAATGCCTCTCCACTGGGGAGCTACTTTAGGGGGAGCTTTATTGGCTTCTTTGTTTGTTTTTTTCGGATGTTTGTGTTCTTCACCAACAAAAACACTTCCACATTTTTGTGTGTTTTGAAAAGATAAAAGCGAAGCCGCAACGAAAAGTTTTTATAAAGTTTTTCGTATTATTTATGGCTTGGCTGTCGTGGGCGTATACGTAATATTTCATAATTCCCGAGTCAGGGGGCAGAAACTAGTTGAACCGAATGACTTGTGATTTGACACGACAGACAGTTTTGATGGCCCATTGATACCACTTTAATGCGTCGAACGTCCCCTCAATCGGTTTCAATCTTTTACAGCTGGTTTGAATAGTGAATAGAAGAATCGGAGGTGTTCAATTGGATTAACTTCAGATTGCAGAGATATTGGCGAATAAATTAAGCTGATTGAATAGGAATAGTGCGTGACTTATAACTAATTTTACATTACACCAATTCTAAGAATATTTATTACTAAAAACTATGAAAGCAATACATTAAAAATTAAAATATTGTGTAGTATGTGTAGCTTCATAGAACGTCACTGGTTTTTCTTAACTGAAAAACACTTTCCACACTGAAAATAGCGGTGCTTTTACCATTGCATAAATAAACCTAGCTATTCGTAAGGCAATCAATTCGTAATTTTATAAAAATGACAAAGCTTTTATTGTCATCATCAAACTAATACCTGTAAATCGAATTAATCAACCTTACGAGTTTTTCGATATCCCACTTCTTTTCAGCCAATATATGTCCCTAGTTTATCATTATAAATTATGGCCACTTTTGGCTGACGCCATCATAGTCGTTTCACTGAATGCAGAATCGTCGGCTCACGTCCTTCGTGGGCTGGTGTCTACAGTGTCGAGTATTTAGATATGGTAGTTCCTGCCAGATCGAGAGACATTGCCCCGACGAAGGCGTTCAACCCAGAGTGCTCCATGGCATGGAAATTGCGAGTGGACTGGTGACGTTTGTTGGCACTTTATCATGGCCGTGCATCATAATTTAGGCAGCCGTTCCACCCACACTGCCTCCGCTAACAAAGAGGCATACATACTGACAGAGGTTGCGAATAATAAAATTCGTTGACATTCGCTGCGCGCTGACTAAGCAACCAAAAGGCCGAGGACGTGTGCAAACCTGGCCAAGATGGACAAGAGCGATAGCCACAAAACGCTGACCACGCCCACCCATCGGACCTGGCCCTGCAGCTCAGGGCCATTTCCTGCGACAACTTTTTGTGCTTAAATACTCGTATTAAGTATTAAGTATGAGCATATAATGGTTCTGTTTTCATTTTGCGACCCAAAAAATGTAAGCACAGTGCTCGGGCCCCATTGATTAAGTGAATCGATTGGCCGGCCAACCTGGCTATCAGCTCTTGGCCCAAAACACTGAAATTAGTTGGCATTTTAACACGAACACCTGACACTCCAGTCCGTACAAAAGCAGCAGCTTCCTTTCGTGATGTGGTGGGGCTCTAGTTTCTCTTTAGTCAAATGGATTATATTACAATCGGAGGGGTGCGGAGGTCTGGACGGGCAGTACGTGGTCCACCATTATCGATGAAGCCTGACGCAGCAGCAAAACAAAATCACACTTTTAAAAAAAATTGCAGGTGACTTGAAAAGTTCAAAGACTTTTAAATTGTTTTATTTAATGGTAATGCAATGTTATGTAATGTAAACATTAAAAATATTTTTATCTTGAATTCAGTGTGTGCTTCAGTGACATGCTTTAAAGTTTAGTTTTTCCAAAGTGTACCAATGGGTTATTGATCGATAATTCCATTTAAGCAAATGTTCGCGCTGAGCACCAGAATCGGCCAAATTATATGTGTGTGGCCTCTGTACCGAGTATGAATTAAAAAAATGCCCAAGTTTCTTTAAAATCAACTCATTTTACCAAAACGCTGCTAATAACAGAGTCACCCGAGGGATCGGGATCTGGGAATCCGGGAATCGGGCATTCTCTCACTGCCGAGTGCGTTTGTCGCTGGTGGATGTCGGTGCCGCCAACTCATCTGAACCCAACCCATCTTCATCTACATCCCATCCGCTTCCCAAGCGGATCCCCAGCATCATCCTCATGCACATGCACATCCAGAAGATGTATTTTCACTTAAACGTTTTACTCGACGAATAATGGCTTTAATGACTTTAATGGCGTTCGGATAATTTGGCCTCCGGGCAGCTGCCCGGACTTCATCTCCATCTCCATTTGCGTCCGAACTGCTCCTTCGTAATTGACGAAAGTAGATGGCCGCCGGTGAGATCCACATGCACATCCTGGATGCCAATGCGAAATGTATATAATTTGTAATTGTTGTTCCTCTTTAAAATGCACTCGACTGCGGACCAAATAAGTGCAATGAGCAGTTGCAAAGTGATCCAAAATTAAATGAATGCAATTAAATCCATGGGTTTTCTCCATGGTTTTAAAAATTAAAAGCCATGATATTTTCGCTGGACTTTCTCGCAAAATATAAAAAAAAGATATATATTTTAGTCAAGAAAGCGAGTTGATAGCACTTTTTTTAATATAAATTATACTTGCCAAAATACACAAACATAAATTTCTTGCTTCAGAAAATTTTATTGTGGCCACGTTCGGAATGTGTGCATCGAAGTACAAATACAAATACGTTATTGTAAGGGTTTATCTATCTAATTGAATGAATGTCTTACTTTGCAATTAAATTATAATGGAAATTGTCGCAACTTAAGATTTTTGTTGACTTTCACATATTTTCTATAAAGTACTCGATTTTTTCTTGATATAATGCTATTAGGCCCTTGCTTAAAATTTGAACGAAGCCATTTAAAAATCTTAATAAATCGCTTTACTCAACTTCTTTATTATATCCTTGACATTTGATTTTGCCAACAGATAGCACCGGTACACGTTATTCACTTCGACGCGTTTGACCTTGAGGCAACAAAAAAAATCCATTGAAGCGGACAGAGTCTATTCAGCGTAAATGGCAATTCGTAAAAAAGACATAAAGAACACAGGTATGGCCAAAAAATACATGGAACGCCGTCACACGGTTACACAAATCAAAAGGTGCAGCATAAAAAGTGGCATTGGGAAAACAGATAATTAAGGAAAGGAGGCAGAGGGGCAAGTGGAAACGGGATGTCTGACCTGAGAAAAGGAGGGGGTGGAAATAATGCTGCCGAATGACAAGTCGCACATTTTCAAAGAAATTACCAACGAAAAAATGGGAATAGACAAGAAAGAAAACATTGAAAAAGTCTCATAAATTTACCGGGACACATCCACAAGCGGACCAGAATGGAGGAGTATCTGGAGAACCGAACAGCTGCCGGGGTAAAATGGGATAGCGATTGGAGAAGCGTTGATGGAGGGCCGAGAAATGAAAGGAAAAATATACAAAATTAGTCAAACCGGGCGAGTCAATTAAATCAAATGGGATGCCATGCAAACGGAATATATCGGATCGCTTATGGCGGAGCTGCTACTTAAAAACGCATTTGCCCGAAAGAAAATATTTTCTTAATATTTGTTTACAAAGAGATTCTGAAATGTCGCCTTGCTGAATTTACAATCGGCGTTCCCCATGCGACTTTTTAATTAAAATTCCGAGTGCATTCAACGTCAAAAAATGCTTTTATTATTTTAATTACCCATTTCGGACTTGGATGGTCCCGCAGCACTCAATATTAATTTCATAAAAATAACTTTGCCGCCATTCTTTCTGCTGCTTCTGTTCATTATTGTCTCTCTTTCAAAACGTGTCTTTTGTTTGTTTTCCCGCCAGCTGGGTCCCAAAAAAAATACCCCAAAAAAAGACCCAACTGTTGTTTTCACAAAAAGAACACCAAAACAAAATAAAGCGCCAAACATTCAGAGGATAGATACGCATTTGTCCGACGTTCAATAAACATTTATTGGGCAATCCAATCACGGAACTCACGTCCCCAAACCGTGACAGTTTCGTTAAATGCTTTTTCTTTATCTGACGTATTCCTCTCCTTTCGGTTTTATGCTGCCCGCTTGTCGAATTCAAAAAGAATTATGTTTGTCTTATGAAAACGAAATAAATAAACTATTTTTGTATGCGAAAGGTATATCAATACCATCGCAATGAAACTGAAACTGAATCGCACAATTTATGGTGTTTTTCAATATGCCGATTAGCTTTTATAAGCAGTTTGTGGAAATTATTATCGTGAATTATCTCATAAGAGTAACTCGAAAATTTCTTAAAAAACTTGCAGGTTGAATATTTAAAATAATTATTTTTATAAATATGTGGCAACGTAAAACTAATAAATTTTAAAAAAAAATATAAAGATGAAAAAAGATTAAGATAAAAAAAGAACTGACTCATAGATACATTATATTTTAATATAATATATTATTTTATTAAAATATAATATGACTTTTAAAAATATCAGGTTTTATTTGTTGCATATGCAACCCAAGATAAAAATATCTTTTTCAACAAAAACTTGTTTTATTATTGTCCCTAAATTAATATTTAAAACGAGACTTTCATGAGCCTTTATACATGACCAAGTTTTTTTATGAGTGCATCCAAAGTTAAGAACAACAATATAAGTGCGGTGATAAGGTCCATAATCTTCTGTTGCCGGAGCAATTTGTCACCGCAAGGCCACTAAAAATCACTTAAAGCGAAATAAAAATATTTTTTACGGCCCTTTTATAGATGTTGCAACAATCTAATAACAATCCAAGTAATTATCCAAACAAGCGACGGCAAATGTCAAAGAAGGAACCCTAGAAAATACAAAACACGAATACAAGCCCGAAAAAGAAGAAGAAGCGGCGGAAGAACGCACTCAAAATCCGAAAATGAGCCATAAAACCCCAGTGCGAAATGCTACTGCTCTCTAGGCCACGCCCCCTTCACACGGAAGCCATAACGGCAGAACCAAAGTGCCGATAACTCAAAAAGAGAGAGGGCTATTCCAAGTCTGACGTGCGTAAGAGCGAGATACAGATAAGACTACGCGCACCATAATGGCTGCGCCGTAAAGCGAGAGCGATCCGAGCGAGAAGGCTAACCGTATCTCTCCCTCTCTCCGCAGTCGCGGCGCAGTCGCTGCCTCTGCAGCTCCGTCGCCATAACTGTCGTTCGTAATGGCCGTTTTAAGTGCGACTGAGATGGCCTCATAATCGTTTGCTGAATCTGAATGGTTTGTCTCAATTGTTTGGTGCTCTCTTTCGCCTTGCTCTTTCTTCTCTCGCTGGTTGTGTTTGCCCATGTTTGCTTATTAATTAGTATTGATTTAATTGCCCAGTGAAAATTTGGCAGCTTGCAAAAGCGGCTATGAAAAGCTCTCGCTTGGGACTCTCTCTAACTCGTATTTTTGTTGCTAGAGCGAGAGAGCAGCGTAAAAAGAGCGTGCGCATCTCTCCATACCGCACGGCTGTTAGAAGGGGACATAAAATGTGCCAGGCAGTTAAAATGTAGATTTAAGTAAGTGGAAACGAGATCGTTACGTTGGCGCATAAAAATAAAAATCATTGTGCTCGGGCACTGATTGAAAAAAAAGAACACGGGAGAAGAAGCGGAAAACGAAAGAGAGCGCCAAGGCAACAGGCGAACTTCCACTCAAAGGGAAAGCCAACGGAAAAGCGAGTGGAAAAGCCAGAGCAGCAAACATGTTGCGAGTGCTTTTCCATATCAATGAGGAATCACCTTAAACTTGTTTTCCACCTCCTCTTCCTCTCTCTCGAAATTCATCGCTTCTTGTTGCTCGCTGCTTTTTAAGATTCTTTTCATTTTCGTTTTATGGTTTTTATGGTTTTTATGCGGGTTTTTATGACTTTTATGGGGTTTAGTGCGTGCCAAAAACAAGGGAAAAAAAACCAAGCCCCCACAACAGCAACAATTTTTAATTGAATAATGCCGGCATCGGTTGTTTGTTGTTTCTGTAGCTTAAAGGCGTCGGTAATTAGCTAGAGATAAACATTTAATTGGCAAATTCAAAATTGAAATTGCCAACTTGCCCATTTTAAATTTCCATCGGCCACATGCATTCGAATTGGGTCAAAGAACTCGAAATATGATTGGGTTCCTTCTTAGCGCCTCGATACTTGGGTGGTCCTGTTTGGGGTTTACTTTTCGACGCTGCTTAAAATATATAAATTAAAATAATTATATTTCTTTAGTGAATTGGAAGTTTATTTATGTTTAATTTTTTAATAAAATATTTAAAATATTTAAATCTAGTTTTAACGTTACTTTTTCGTTTCATTATATTTCCCTTAATAACCGAATACATTGAAATTTACCATAATTTATCGAACGAAGGGTACCATAATGAAAAAGCAGCTTACGTATTACCCTAATTATTGTTTTCAAGAGCCCGGTTAAAATAATGCACTTGCTAGTTTTGCGGACGCGGGAAAGGTAAAATGATTAATTATAAAAAAGAAACTTAATAATATAAATAAGCGGGGCCGCAACCTGTCGCATCGACTCACAACTCTCGCGGTAATTGGCAAACTGGAGGCACTGGCCGTACTTAATTGCAGTTTTTAATATCCTGACCCTCTTTGCTGGATTTTTTAAGGGGCTTGGGAGGGAGCGATTGGGAAGTGAGTGTAAACACGACATGAAATGTTGCACGGCCACTTGGCCACCTCGGAGTGGCTCGAATGGAGGCTCAGACCCCCCGTAGCACGCTACTCCTTTTGCTTTTCCCGGCAAAGGACTGTGTACGGATTATGAGCGGAGTCACCCGGTGCTTCAGCTGTCTTAACAGCGGATTAACATTTTATATATCGATGCTAATTGAACTGAACTGTATTCTTTCTTTCGCTCTTGTAATTTTGCGGTCATAGCGATCAGACGTGATTTTTGTATATGAAAAAATAAATGAAGTTAAATAGTGTATATATGATTCTTATTTGCGAACCCCATTACAATGATGTCAAAGCAGTGAGGCATCACAACTATTCATTGGTGGCCCATGAGGGGAACCTTGCTCATAAGAATCATAATTAATAATTGCTAAAAGCTGTTTGGCAATTTTATCTTCGTGGTCGGCTTCATCCAGATAAATCACCGTGCCTACGTTTTCTATCGCGCTCGCTCTCATCACGACAGAGCAGTATACGCAAACATTCGCGCTCGCTCTCATCACGACAGAGCTAAGTCCCGTTGCCCTTCGATTCCGTTAGATTTGCCGGAATCTCTGCCAACTCAAAAAAACAAGACGTCAAAGAAGAACACCGATAACATACGAGCATTTGTGCATATTACATACAGTGGAGCAACGTCAGTATAAACAATGTCGAAATTTGATCAACTGGTGCGAGTTCAAACTGACCGCATTGAGTCTTTGAAGCGCTTGTTCAGTAATGTGAAAAAAGACTCGAGTGCGCGGAAAACGGAAATATATTTCGAAAAACGTTTGAATCAAATCGACGAGTTTAACAAAGAATTTCATCAGGCGCATCACACACTTATATGCATGGCAGACTACGAAGAAAGTGTGTATAAGCAACAAAATACAATCAGCCAATTCGAAGACCTGGGCATGGAAGTTTACTGTTTCGTGGCCGAAGAAAAGAAACGAATTTATCCAGGCACAGTGACGCACAACGAATCAGCTAACTCTACAATAACAACACATGTAGAGGAAGTACGGATACCACTGCCAAAATTACCAGTTCCGAAATTCTCTGGCAACTGCGCGGACTGGCCAAGTTTTCATGATGCATTTTTACGCTTAATTCACAATAATGAGCGTCTGGATAAGATTCAAAGGTTCCATTTTTTAAAGGAAGCATTACCAGTAGGCCTGGACAACGACATTCGCCAAATCGCTTTAACTGAAGCAAACTATGAAGTCGCTTGGACCACACTTCTACAACGATATAACAACCCACGAATTGTGTTCGCCAGCCACATGAACATGCTCTACAACTTACCGAATCTTTCGAAAGAAAAATCTGCTGACATACGGTCTATGGTTAGTACAGTCAACGTCTGCATTGCCGCTTGCAATACCGTCAAGGCGCCACTACAGGGAGGAGATTTTTGGTTGACTCATTATCTAACAACCAAACTACCCAAAGACACTCACACAGCTTGGGAGCATCATCTGGGCAGCAAGATTGACGTTCCTTCATACAAAGATCTGCAACAGTTCCTCAATGATCGACTTGTTACGTTAGACGCTATTGAAAGCCGTAACGCGTGCAGCGGCATGAAACAGTCAAATGAAACTTCAGACGGTACTAAACGCGTGCGTGTGCACAGCGCCCACACCAGGTCGGGTGCTTCCGCGTCCGCTTGCTATCATTGTGGCAACTTACACATACTTCGAAGATGTCCGCAATTTCTTTCAATGGATTGCTACCAACGGAAGGAAGTGGCCAGCAAGGCAAAATTGTGTCTCAATTGCCTGGGAAAATCGCACACACAAGCAAGCTGCCCCAGCAACAAGAATTGTCTTCATTGTGGTCAACGTCATCACACGATGTTACATTTTCCAGCAACACAGCCAACGCTGATACCCTCCTCGACATCATGCCAAAGTTCAGCAGCCAGTTCAGATGCCAAGCCGACTCTACAGTGCATGTCAACTACAACTTCATCTATGACTCATCGAAAGGTACTACTAGCAACAGCTCGGGTTGTACTCAGTAACACACAGACAGGATGCCAGGCCACGGTAAACGCGCTTCTTGACCAAGGATCGGAAGCAACTATCATTTCGGAGCATGCTGTACAGTCTCTCCAGCTCTCCCGAAGCACAACTCGCACTTCAATCACCGGAGTCGGTCAAGATTCAGGACGACGCTGCAAATTCATCGTAAGTTGTTCGGTGCAAACAGCAACTAACCCAAATTTCTCGTTAAAGGTCGACGATGCTTATGTTTTGAACACGTTGACATCACACATGCCAAGTCAAAGTTTTCCAGCAGGAAACTGGAGTCATATCCATGGTCTCATGCTCGCAGACCCCTATTATTATAGATCCAAGCGAATCGATATCATTTTTGGAGCCGACCTTATGGCACAACTCTTGTTACCTGGAACTAAGATTGGCTTGCCAAACGAACCCATAGCGCAGAATACTCAACTCGGATGGGTTCTGTTAGGCAATGTTGGCAACACGCATATTACACGCCACATTCGATGTAATCATGCCATAATAAACTCCGAAGAGCTGCTTAAGGTATTTTGCGAGGTAGAATCAGTTCCAGAACGCCCAAAGCTCTCCAAAGAAGATCAATGGTGCGAGTCTTTCTTTAAGCAGACCCATCAACGTCAACCAGACGGCAGTTATCAAGTCCGTTTGCCATTCAAGAGGAACTTTGACCCCAGTATGACGCTCGGAAAATCTCATCAGATCGCCCTGAACAGATATCTTCAACTCGAAAGGCGCCTTCAAAGGGACCCAGACAAATGGATCAGATACTGCAAAGGAATTGAAGAATATTTTCAACTAGGTCAAATCACGTTGGCAGAGACGAGCGAAAACTCAACCATAACCACGGATTCCTACGGTCGGCATGTTGCATCATGCGTGCTACCACATCATGCAGTTTTCAAAGAAGAAAGCCTCACCACAAAACAACGTATCGTTTTTGACGCATCGGCCCGGACCTCAAATGGCAGATCGTTAAACGATGTACTATGTGTAGGTCCCACGCTGCAAAATGATCTGCCAGCCGTTCTCTTGAATTGGAGACAATATCAGTTTGTTTTCACTGCCGATATACAACGAATGTATCGCTGTATCAATGTCCACCCTGATGACACGCAGTACCAGAGGATTTTATGGCGGGCGGCGGATGGAGTCATCAAACAGCATTGCTTAACTACCGTCACGTTTGGAACAGCGTCTGCACCTTATACAGCTATAAGAGTCATCCATCAAATAGCTGAAGACACACAGACAAAATATCCTATGGCATCCAACGTTCTCAAAAATGAGATATATGTCGACGACATTCTCTCAGGCGATCATTCACAAGAGGCAGCAATACGGAAAAGTTTGCAAACTATGCTAGCTTTAAAATCCTCTGGCATGGAGCTACGAAAATGGGCTAGTAATGACCAGGATCTGATGGCAACGATACCTCTCGAGCATCGATGCAAGCAGACATCCCTCAGTTGGGACAATGCGGACACCATCAAAACACTGGGTATGTACTGGTTGCCCAAGCAAGATTGCTTCACTTATAAATTACTAGCAAATACTCCAGCCGGTATAACAAAACGAGAAATCCTATCGACCATAGCACGTTTATTTGATCCTCTTGGATTAATCGCTCCAGTTGTAATTTCAGCAAAGATTATATTGAAAGAAATCACACTAGCGAAGCAATATCGCGAGGACGGATCGAGTACCTCACTGGATTGGGATGAGCCAGTTCCCAACACCATTGCCGTCAAATGGCAACAATTTCGACAGCAACTAATGAAGGTTAAGACGATCAAAATACCACGCAGCGTCAAATTTACGCCACTATTTAGTAGTGAGATACAACTGCACACCTTTTGCGATGGATCCTCCAGTGCTTACGCAGCAGCAGTGTATGCACGCACCCAACAGTCTGATGGGACTTTCTATACAACGCTCATCGTCGCAAAATCAAAAATTTCGCCAACCAAGCCGTTAACAATACCGCGCACTGAGCTATGCGGTGCAGTATTAGCTACCAAACTCACCAAATGGGTGCTGGAGAATAACCGATGGACCAATGCACATATATCTACCTTTTACTGGACCGATGCTACCATTGTTCTGCACTGGATTAAAGGAGACATTACTAGGTGGAAAACGTTTGTAGCCAACCGAGTGTCTTACATTCTCGACCACACCTCAGCGGCTCAGTGGCACCACATAGACACATCGGAAAACCCAGCAGATTGCGCAACCAGAGGCTTACCACCGAGCCAAATACCTGATATTTGGTGGCATGGCCCATCCTGGCTATGCAAACCACACAATATTTGGCCAAACACGCAATCACAATTGCTCAATCCAGAAGAACGGGATCTGGAGGCCAAATCCATAAAAATTAGAGCCTTCACTACCTTGTCAGACACAAAGGATTCTATTATTGACCGATTCTCGTCGTATACAAAACTGCTACGTGTCACGGCATACATGTTACGATTCTGCCACAATGCTCATGCTCGAGCACAACGAAGTCACGGATCACTCTCTCCTGACGAGCTGGATGAGGCCCTGTGCTGCATAGCTCGCCTTGCACAATCCGATACATTTCACGCCGACATCCAAGCGCTTAAAAGGAACAAGCCGTTACCACCCCGTAGCACACTTTCAAATCTTACACCGTTTCTTGACAACAATATCTTGAGGATTCGTGGCCGTCTCAAGCATTCAAATCTCTCTTTTTCTCGAAAACATCCAATTATATTACCTCATTGTCACCTATTTACAGATTTGGTAATTCAACACTCTCATCAGCTCACTCTACATGGCGGCGCTCAATTAACACTGGCTCACATACGCTACAAATTCTGGATTCCCAGAGGCAGACAAGCAGTCAGGCGAATCATCCGGAAATGCGTCACATGTTTTAAGGTAGCTCCAGTCGTAGCGAAGCAATTGATGGGTGACTTGCCATTACATCGAGTCAACCCCCCAACTCGTCCGTTCATTACAACAGGAGTTGACTACACTGGTGCGATTGAACTTCAAGCCGCGCGTGTACGAGGATCAACCACCTACAAAGGCTATGTAGCCATTTTTATATGCTTAGCAACCAAGGCGGTCCACTTGGAAGCCGTCACTGGACTTTCAACAGAGCACTTCCTGCAAGCATTTACGCGATTCACCGGACGTCGAGGACAAGTTCAACATATGTATAGTGATAACGGCACAAATTTTGTTGGCGCGAGTACATCGCTTAACCAGCCCATCACTTGCAAGGCAGCCCTAAACGAATCGACATGTCAACATGGGACAAGGTGGCATTTCACACCTCCATATTCTCCCAATTTTGGTGGCATCTGGGAGGCAAACGTGAAAGCAATGAAGCATCATCTTAAACGGATCGTCGGCAGCCACAAGCAGACGTATGAGGAGCTTACTACAGTTTTGATCAGGATTGAAGCATGTTTGAACTCACGTCCACTTTGCCCGCTAACCGCCGACCCTGACGATTTAGAAGTACTAACTCCAGCACATTTCTTAATTGGTGACGCACTACTGGCACCGCCACAAGGTCGGCCGAATAATAAGCCTTTGCGTGAACTATTTCTCGCACAACAACACATGACGCGACAATTCTGGTCTCAATGGTCTCGTGATTGGTTATCACACTTGCAAACTCGGCCAAAGTGGTGCCAAATCAAAGATAATCTTAACATCAACGACTTAGTCATTATAAAGGATGATAATCTACCACCAGCTAAATGGACTATAGGCCGAGTCGTCGAACTGCACCCTGGATCGGACTCGCTAGTCAGAGTGGTTACATTAAAGACGAAATCTGGCATTCAAAAGAGGTCAATCACAAAGCTTTGTCCACTTCCGATTTCAACATAATTATGATCAACACACGGATCAAGAATCACAAGGAGCCTTCATGCTGGACGACGCATTGGCGGGCGGCATGTACGGATTATGAGCGGAGTCACCCGGTGCTTCAGCTGTCTTAACAGCGGATTAACATTTTATATATCGATGCTAATTGAACTGAACTGTATTCTTTCTTTCGCTCTTGTAATTTTGCGGTCATAGCGATCAGACGTGATTTTTGTATATGAAAAAATAAATGAAGTTAAATAGTGTATATATGATTCTTATTTGCGAACCCCATTACAATGATGTCAAAGCAGTGAGGCATCACAACTATTCAGACTGAATTTATGACTCTGGGAGAGGGCTTGTGTAATTGCCACGCAATGCTGCATCCGCATCCGCACACAATTTTCAATTTACAAAAATTAAAAATAAAAAGAAAATATGAGACGTACGGCGGAGGAAAAACAAACAAGGAGCCGAGGTGTCCCTTTGGCACGACACGTCCTTTCGACCGGACACATGTGGATCGCCGGCGTGGAATGTCCTTTTAATGGACTCTGCACTCTCACACTGCCTTGCATCCTTTCGCCGCGTGTGCCGCGCTGTTTGATTGCCGTGAATAGCTGGCTGCAGGATTCCGATCCTTTTCTTTCTCTTCCTCACCGCCCTTTGTTCCATCAACGCAGATGTCATATATTTCGCGTAGTCCTTTCAAGCAATTATGGCATGGTAAAAGCACTCGTACAACAGTTGACCAGCTGGGAGACCTCTTACGGTCGAACTGAAAGAAATTTTAAGTGAGTTTTGTTCTCACAATCGATTCTTAGGATTAAAATATGTTTTTTTAATTTAAATTTCCTGTAATGGGTGCCGCTAATTTACAGTTTTTTTTTTTTTGGCTTATTCACATAAATAATATTTTCTTTTTTGTTGCTACAGCCAAAAATAGAATTGATATGTTTCTACGTTTTTTTGCACACTAAGCGAAAACATAATCTTAAACAAGCTTCAAAAATTTCTCTTCTGAAATCAATAGAATTCCTTTAATAACTTTATATATTAGGACATAAACTATGTAACTGCTAGATCTACGATATTGCCTTTGCCCTATAAATTTTCACATAACATGCTAAAATGTCACACAAAAGTCGCCAGAAGTTGTCTTGAGAAGGGCTAGAGAAGAGCTTAATGCTGCCTTCAAAGTGCCACGGATGATGCATGGTACAGTTAAGCCAAGAGGTCGAGAATGGCTCTGGAGGACCAAGTGTCAGTGGTGCCCCCGAAAACCCCCAAGTGTAGTCCATTGGTCCACAGATGCGATGGCGTGGCGTCAAATGTGACGCTGAATTTATTACGGGGGGCTATATTTATGCGCTTATCGCGTTGCCAGTGCTGGCCTTAGCACGTTGTCAAGTGTTTATCTTGGCCTCGGACCCGAGACCCAGCGCCAATACCACATCCCCAGTGTCGACCCGTATCCCCAAAGTCGGAACCCAAAAACCAGATCCCCGGCCAGACCGAAATGAAATACCAAAAAGCTTAAAATTGAATTTATGGCTGCACCTAAATCATGCGTCGAAAAAACAACACAAGTTACGAATATATGCGAGTGTTTTGGGCGCGAGAGTTGGTTGTTTTTGAATGAGCCTGTCGCATGATTTAGGGCCACCGACTCGCTGTCGAAAAATTTAAATAATAAATATTCCATAGTTACACAAGCGCACAAAGCCAGAAAATGGTGGCTCAAACCCAATTTCGATTCAGATTCAGAAGATGCGGCCAATTCGTAAAATATTCAAAGCGAGCGCGACTAAATCAAAACGTTGTCGAAATAAAACGTTTGAAAATTGAATTTGGTACGGGCGAAATTGAAAAGCATTTGTAACGGAAATGAAAATCGTTTGAGGGTGGAAACGAACAAAACTCAATTCACTCTGACTCTGAATTTAAATTAAGAAATTTATCTTTTCAATGGCCTTTGTGTGTGTGCGCCTTTGTTGTTGGCCCAAAGTAATTTTTTCCAGCATCTCCCACCTTTTTGAGATCATAAAATTAAATGAATTCAATTCCTTTGTTTTGGCAAGCGTATTCGCTTCGACTTCTAAGATTGCTGAAATTTGATATTCAATACGTTGTTGGTTTTTTTTTTATTAAATTCTAAATTTATTTGCGCTGAAAACGAGTCTCATGAAGTTATTAAAATTAGTCTGGGAGATATATTAAATCGCGCCGTTTTGCACCTCTTCTAACAATTTGTACTCGTGTGCAGGGCAACAATTTTGAGCGGTTTGAAATGGCTTTTATGGCTGACTTCATGGCTAATAAAAATTTGCATTGTTCGGCCGGGTAGTATATTTTCGATTCTGTTGGTCGAAACCAGATCGGTTGTGGCCATGCCTGCCGCTTTCATAAATTAGCAAGGCAACTGCCATGGGAATTAGCATATGAAATTACGCTTCTTAAAGATAAATACCTTAAATTGGTTGTTATTTAGAAGTCCATAACATAAATTCGAAAAGCAAATAATGTCATTTATCAATGGGATTACGAATTTGGGGCTGCAATAAGTTCACAGTTTTATTGTTCTCTGCGCATCTCAAATGAATCGATTCGACAATTTGTCGTTAAACATATTGCAATCATGTGTTAATGAGTAATCCCTTATTTTATATGCATTTTGTGAGTGGGTTGTCGCTTTTTGAGTTATATATATATTGATAAATTTTAATTTACATTATAGAGAAGTAGTTTTAAATTTACCGAAAACTGTAATTTTTCTAAGGAATATTTTCTAATGTCTTCTTGAACCAAACATAAATATATTTATGGAATGTGAATTTAGTTCACTTAGAATAGGTTCATTAATTTCCGAGCCCATTTAACACTTTCCATTTAATTTTCAATTACAGAGCACTCACACAGCCAATAACCAGTCCGGCCGCCAGATTGCCACTCCAGGATACCAAATATTACACAACTCCAGAGGACTGTTCTCCATTTTGGGCACATTTAAAATTCAGAACGCGTTGAGGTGAGTCCACATGTAGCATGTATTATATGTGTGTTGTACATTATTTATGGGAGCTTCGGAGTCCGTAATCAAAACTGGGTTTCAGATGCTGGTGATATGCGAGCCGAGAAATTGTGTCAGTGGGCCTGTAAAGGAAAGGGTGGCTAAAGGATACATTTGGGCCAGTTGGACAAAGGCAAAGCCCTCGGCCAATTTGTGCCATGTGTGTGCGACGTGTCCCTTTCGCCGCTCGAGTGGCACAAATGAAAGGGGCCAAAGCAGACGGCAAAAAAACCAGATATCGAGATACACCGTTCCAGAACTGACCGAACTGACCGCCGGCCAATGACCGGACTCTAAAAGGGCCTGAATTCCAGCTCGAGTAGCTCATTTGCATTTTCCGGAGCGAAGGCAGAGAAAGTGTTTTCAAATTGTCCCCGTATGTCCTGTATTTTGGTCTTTGTGAGTTTTTTTTTTTAATTTCAGTTTGCCAGTTGGTTTGCTGGTTTTTCTAATTAACGAAAGAATTTTACCATTTCGTAAGTTTCATTCTCTTTGGGTGTTATTTATCGTTTTTGATACCGCCCGACCTTTTGACCTCATCGCTATTCGCGGGGGTTGGACGAGTATCGTCCATTGGTGGATGAATTATGCCCAAACAGCGATAGTCATCTAATTAAATGAGTTATGGTGCCGGCATAGTGCCGAGTATCTGGCTTTCGGATAAGCGTTTGCCGCCTAATCCCGCCCGTGGCCAAAACCCAAAGCCCAAATCGGCCCCACAGATAGTGAAATAGTCCGACTTGGGCTCAGGGGATTTACGAGCATGCATTTTGCATAGTTTGAAATGGCTCCAGGCACAACTTGGACACAATTCATTTTCCGGGCCACAAATCTCTCGTTTTGCATTTGGCGGCCATTAATCATGACTAAAAGGGGAGTAGGTTTGGGGGAAATGCTGTTTAAAAATTTAATTCTTTGCAATCGTAGTGGAAAAAATCTCAAAATTTAGAAAAACTGTGATAAATTCACTTACAAAATGTGCGGTAGGTTTTATATTATATAGAATATTATAGCATATATGGTTAGTGCATGCGATAAAATGTACCCACTGTACTTTGAGTTTGACCCGATAAATGCAAAGGCTTCTCCTGGACGGCGAGAAACGTCCAGATTTGGGTTGCCGTTGAACGGCATCCGGATTTATGCACATTTTATTGACCAGCTCAGAGGGAAAAAGCGGACCAGAGTTGAGAGCTGTTTGCTGGGCCAACAGCATGTCCAAAAGTGTTTTATGGCCGTTGTGGGCGCTCGAGTGGCCATTTTGGGTCGATCCGGGAATATGGGTATATACCCGGGCACCCACATGCACTCTGGACTTGTCCGACAAGCACTTCTTCCCGAGGAGATGGGCAGATGAGGAGTTGAGCAGACAGGGGCCCTGAATGCAGATGAGCGTGGCTCTGATGAGTGTTGTACTAAATACTAAACACCCGCCAGAATTCAGTTTTGCACCACAGTTAGCACTGATTTATGGGAGTCGAATAGGGTTTTAAGTGGGCTTTAAGCTAAGCTAGCAATTGGAATTAGTTTAAGTAGCCGGCGGCAAGTCAACGACCTGCGACAGTGCAGTTCAAAGTCAAAAAGTCAATTATACGGATACCTAAAAATACAACAGCGGGTGGAGTGAAAATCTCGTTAAAAGCCAATAACAGACGCCATTAAATGTGCATGAAAATTAAATGAAAACGGCTTGATGATGAGGTTGCCTGCGGGAGGAGGAACTCGTAGCAGCCACGCGACCACTTGAACTTGGGCGGGAATATCAGTATTTGTGTGCAGTAATTCGAACTGACCTCGTCGAGCATTCAGATCCAATTGGAGGGCAAGTTCAATGGCATTGGGGATTCCAGGGGGAGTGGGGATCGAGGGCCGCAGCGAGATAAGGGAACTTCGATAAGTTTAATTTATTCGACCCCACTGCCATCTGTTGCGATATAACCAACACTTATTTAATCAACGCGATAGGAATAGGCTCGTGCTGTAATTATAGATCGGATTAAAAACCATCGAACATGGAGGCTCAATTCAAAATGAGGTAAATGAAAAGCGAAAAAGGGTATTTTCATTTTATACGGGACCTAATTGATGTACTCAAAAACATTATTGGAAAATTAAAAAGCCTGCATGAATTTCTTTTAATACAGCTTGCATAATTAATAATGCAAGTATATATCAACTTATGAGTGCGGGAATGTGTTAGTTAATTTCTAAAGAGTGCTGAGACTTAAAAGTCAAACCAAACTTTTATATTTGAATCGATCATCTCAAAAATATTCATTTCTGTATTAAAAATTCAACAGGGAAGTCATCTTAATAACAGTCGCAAGCTAAAAAAAAATAGTTAATATCTACACTTAAAATAATGAATCGCATTCTCGAGAAGGTGATTCACCAGAATGGAACAATCGTGGATCGCATTCTATCGGAACATACTATTGGGTATGTGGTGTCCGATAACACAGCCAATGCGGTGGCCGAAACATCCTTCGATAACACAAGTGCCCAGGCGATCCTGAAGCACTTACATGGACTCCTGGTGAGCACCTGCCAAAGCGTAGTCCGGGACATTGACCCGTCCAACAAACTCTGCTTCATGCGCCTGGGCACTCGCAAGTTCGAGTATCTGGTGGCCCCAGAGGAGTACTTCACCATTACAGTGGTTCAATGAAATGACAATACTGACTAATGCTACAAACGATTCATGCGAGTTGAACGATTCCGGAAGAAATACAAAGTTATTGCTGCAAAACCTAAAATTAAACTAGAAATTTTAGAAACAATTTCCTACAACTGGGTCAAGTTTTTAGGAAATTGGTTCCTAAAATCTGTAAAATGTAATGTTACGAAGACAGCAGAAAAATATCAAACAAAAATATAAGATGATATTAGCGAATTAACATTAAATTGTTTTTTTTTTTTATTAAAATTGGGGCCTAAACAGGCTGGAAAGAAACTTCGCCTAAAATTAATATTAATATACAGACAAATAGGATTTGAAAGTAAAATGTCGATCAACACTAAAACATTCAAAATGGGGTGGCCAAGATCTTGAACCCTTTCAAATGCAAAGCAAACACAGGAAGAATTCTTAAATCAACAGGGCTGCTCGAAAATCCTTTATAATGCCCAAGCGACTTTCCGATCCTGATTATTTATGATATGGCTTCATCGGGCCTGGAATCTATCTGTGAGAATGCGGCATCTAATGCGATAATTCAAGAGATTTACTTCTGTCAACATGACCATTTTGTCCGCTGGATTGGGTTTTCAGGGTGGAATTGTATGGCCTTTGACCTTTTTCCTTTTGCTTCGACCATCTTGCTGCCACAATGGAGGCTGCCTGCTATTTTAATTTAAAATGGCAGGACTCGTAACTCATTTTTACGACGCACCCTCCGGGCAGATGAATGTGTGTGCGAGTGTATCTATATCTTGTCCTATTTTTACGGATCCCTTGCAGGGGTTGCAACAATAACTTATCTGCCCTTTTTTACCCGGCTTTCAACCCGAGTTCATAATCACCACGAGACGCTCCTGGGGTGCTTTGTGCCCCGGCAGCTATCTTTAAGCAGTTTCCATTGTCTGGCGTCGTTTTGTGGTGCTGGGTAAATATGAAATTGTACAAATTTGTACTGAAACTTGATTCAACTATGTCTCGGGGCACAATGGACCAACATCGATGGTGGCAAGGTTGAGCGATGCTTTCCCCCCAGAACTGCGCACTTCATTTGAGGCAGCGTGAAATGAAATTACTCCACGGTCTATTCCCGGTGACGACTTTATTCGTGCGAAATTATCAATGCCCGGGCCAATTTGAAACACTTTGAATTAAATTCGAATAAAACGTTTTCCAAGCCATCGTGAAGAGGATGTCCACGGCCAACTGCTCATACATCACATTTTATGAAGTCGTCAAGCGGCTACCGTTCCCATATCATGGTGTTCACCGTACGGGTGTGCCAACACGCTCTATGAATTCAATTAAGTTGTGCCGCACACCTGAAAGTGAAGTTGCAACACGGCAAAAGCATCGAGTGTGTTGAATACTCAAGCGCAACATCTGCCAATTACTGTTGAATATCTACTAAGTTGTTATCAACTTATGGTCATGAGTTTTATTCAAAGATGTATTTGAAAACTACGAAACAAAATTTAAGTCATCTTTTCTCGGTTTGCATTTGTAAAACAGTACAATATATAATATACAAACGTAATTCATTAAAAATTCGGTCACTTCATATGTTGTATCGACTTTTTTAACAATTACCATTTTCATGAAAATACACATTCTTAACAGTAGATTAACAGCTTATAAACGTAGAAATGTATGGAAAATCTTATTGTGCATGATATAATTATAAGATTTTTAAGTAAAAATCTTTTCATATTAAAGAAAGAACAATTTTGTAAAAATGAATTGAAGTTCTCGTGCCATTTCTTACATTTTGCGCCGACGGGCTATCAAAATGAAAAGAGTGAGAGGAACCTGAAGAATCGGAATCGAGGAGAATGAGTGCCTCGAAATACTCACTCAAACGAAAAGGCCAAGCCCATTTTCTTGCTGGTGGTGGTGATGAAATGCTGGATTTTTTCTGGCTCGTTCAACCACCGCGCCACATTTCCAGTTTCGACTTGCTCCGGCGCAGACGTCGCTTAAGGGGCGGCGGATGAGCGATATCTGACAAAAAGGCCAAAGACAAACAAAAGCAGAGGCTAGCAAGCCAAAAAAAAATATTGTAAATATTTCGAAATTAGATCAGTGAAGATTTGAAAAATATAAAAGAACCGGAAGAAGATAAATCTACAAAGCTACGAGATATAAATTCGTTTAAATATTAACGGAAAATAGGTGGGAAACGCATATTTCTTACGTCAGATGGCGGCACTGAGTTGCATGCGCCATCTATGGATTCGGTTTTCATAGTTTTAGAGTCATCTTGTCGGTCCAGTTTTAGAGCCACTGTTACTCCTTTGAAGTTGTTCTATGTTACATAACATAAATATGTTAAATGAAATGTTAGAATTAAAAAAGGTGGGCGAATATTTTCGCTTTTAGCTTGTTACGTCCTTTCTTAAACACAAAAAAATTACCAAAATATAAATAATCCTTTTAAAAATGAATATTAAATAATTTCTTTTTTATAAATTTGCATTGCTTTTAAGTTTAAATAAACTTAAATTAAATTTCGCTCGCTTTAACTAATATCTTTAACCACCATACATGTTATTTTTTTAGTAATACTACTTAACCCCAATGAAAACTTCAATGTGAAACCCTTCAATTCATTCATATAAAATTATTTCCATTTCATGAATTTATTTGGCAATCAATATACTTTAATTTTCGTACTTACCTTCCTTTTCAACCAACCTTAGTTTTCGTACTTACTTCCTTTCCAACCAACCATTTTTAATTTTTAAATTAAATTATTAAATTTTAAATAAGACATTCCAGTGTTTTCTTGATACTGCCTATTTGCCCATTTTCCGCTCCGGTTTACGATCGACTGGCAACTTGTTTAGGGGTCAACGGAGCATATTGCCAATCAAAGACTTCAATTCAATTTCCCCGACTTGCCAGAGACGATAATGGCAATGGGGCATAAAGCCAAGTGCGGGTGTTGCAGTGCAAACGATTCCATTCAAAATCGGGGCAATCAAAGCATCAAGATGTCAGTAAATGCGGTTAAGACAACAAAATCACTTTGAGCATCGTTAGGGCCACGATTCCAGCTCAAAACTGGTGGAGCACTGGACACGCTGAGGGGGGAAAACATGAAAATCATCTTTCAACGCGATGCGCTTTCGACATTCGCAGCATACAGCCATCGCCATCCGCTAAAACGGCTAAAACAGAACACCAATCGCAATCAGGGGAAGTGGGCGGTGGGGCTGCAAACTGAAGTTGTTGGCTTCGAGTTGCACATGTGATGGGCAGAAAATAAACTAAAAAATAAAGAAAGATCCAAGCCATAACAGAGACAGCCAGCAAGTGCAGAGAAAGGAACCAGAGGAGGCATTGACTGCTTTTCATTTGGCTGCCGGCAATGTCCATCCAGTCGGGCACCAACTGGTTTCTTTGGAGCATATCTTCCCATCTCCAGCACCCATCATTTGAAACTCGACCCATCATCAGGGCTCCAAGACTCGGTAAAGTGCAGTGCAAACCAATAAAAGCAGATATTTTTTAAAACCTTGATTCTAATGCGAAATAAGTATATCACCTATTTATTTATTTTATGTTTCTTCAATTTTAACAGTTCTTTAATTCTAACTGGAACGTGTATTAGTGAATGTTTAAAATTTGCATGCCACATTTACTATTCAGGACGGAATTGTGTTTGTTTTGGGCCTCTCAGTGCCCATCATGCAATTGAGCACCACCCACTCCACACAGACCCCTCCACCACCGCCCCGAAATCCTGCTCCCTATATCCATGGATTCAACTTCATCTAAGCTGATGCAACACCGATACAGAAACGGTTCCATCGCTCTACGGTCGACAATTGCCGTCTCTGTCTCTGTTCGTGTTGATGTCCCTTTCTCCGTCTCATTGTTCGTCTCGGTTCAGTTTGGCTTGGTTCCGTAAATTACACTTTTGATTTTTAGTGGCCGTAAAATAATCGTAAATGTCGTGGTTATTGCGACCGAAAGTGCCCATTTTGAGTGCCCCCCTTCGAGCGCTTCCCCTCTAACTGATATTTTCGCTCAGTGCAGCTTGTCGATGTCGGTTGGGACGTGCTGCCACTGCACAAACAGCACGAATGCCCCCCAGTGCAGCCAAGTGTTAGTCCGAAGCCAGATCAAAATTATTTCCAAAAAGATAATCAAAACGCATTCTGCATTAAATTTGTCAACTTTTTTTTAATAAATTAAAAATATTTAAATATTATTAAGAGAAGTTATAAAGACTAATACTACGGCAATATAGCGTTAAGAAAATAAAACAAAAAACTACATATGTATTACTGTTATATTATCAAATTATTTACTTTATTTTGTATGAAAACCATACAAATATAAAACGGGGATGAGAAAAGTTGAAATTTCTTAAATGCGTTATAACCATAATTAGTTTGTTGACGGTAATCAACTTAATATAAAAATTTTTACATTTCACCCAAAACCCTTTTAGTTACATATCTGGATAGGTAGCTAACTTGGCATCACCAATACCCTCCATGTCTTTCCTTTCCCCCCTTTGCCAACTGTTTTGACCAACTCGCTAAGCAAGCTGCACTTGTTGTTTTTAATAAGTTTCTGGCTGTTGGCTGATTGTTGTTGTAGCTCTGGCTGGCTTTCTTCCTTTGATGTTTCGATTAAGTTCGGAGTTCGCGTTGCCGAACTGGTTGGTTAGGTCCCCTTTCCGTCCTCTCACCCCCTTCTGGGAACCATTCCCATCAGAGGGAGCATTTTGGCTTAAGTTTATGGCCATTTCGTTCGTTTCACTGTCTTTGCTTTTTGGCGCTGCTCCTCGTTGGCTTCATTTTCTTGAGCATTTCACCCATTTGCCATTTACCTTTGCTTATTTGGGCTTGTGCTGGAAATTTTCTCACATCGCCGCTCTGACGCAACTGGTTGCCGATTGGCCCGCTCCACTTCACTCCCCATCGTTCCGACCAACTCCCTATCAGCCTATCCACCCACCGCTCGCAAATTTCGAATTTGATTTTATTGTTATGATTTCAATTGTTTTCGCAACGTAAACACTAGAGATTTCCAAAGCAGACCATGTCGAGTTGTCGGTTAAATAATTTTCAATTTTTATTACCCTCCGCCAGAGAGGTTTTGCATTTAGCGCATACTGTTCGAGTGACTCAGACCAAGGGGCTCTGAAAATAAGAAACCACAGTTGGGATACCCAACTCTCGAAGGAACAATCCAAATCTATCTAGCATGCAAAAATTGTGGTATTAATCATTGCCTCAGTTGATGGATATGTGTTATTAGAAAAACTTGCAAATTTTCTTCGAGAAATGTATTGATTCGGTTATTTGCTCGCATAATTATTATCGATCTTATTAGCATTCGCAGACATTTTGCCACAAACATGTCACATTAGAACGCCCAATTTCACGAGAACAATTATGACCTAGCACCGCCGAAGGTGATCCTAATAATTGCACCAATATGCTTCGGTAATCGTTTTGAGGCCAGACTCTCCCAGGACTCGAAGGCCGCCTTCCCGAAACTACAAAAAAGGTATAGATTGTAAGGAAGAAACCCAAAGTCGAAACCAAATCAATTCATAAATCATAAAAATGTGTCATAAAAAATATTGGTGCCATAAATGGGAATGGAAATGGTAATGCTTCCTTTCAACATGTCCTCGAGAGCGTAAAAAATGCCAAGCGAAAGATACTTTTTGGCTGACCTTAGGAGATTTGTTTTGACTCGTTGTTATCGCATCTCCGACGAGCCTAAAAAGGACACCCAGGTATTGTCTATTCGATTATAGCCGCCTTGGTAATAAATCATAAAAATATGCCTCAGATGCAGCCCAGATCTCGAATGGGCCTCGTTACACGGTGGATTCGTAAATCCCCTGTAAAATTGGTGGTGCCCCTCAGTAGGTACTACGTGTATATGTTCCGTATTCGGATGATCGCGCCTTCGAGCATCTGATAACAAAACCACCGGCATGGCCAAATGCCCAGACAAACAAAAGGGCCACAAACTTTCTCTTTTGCGCCAGCCGATTCGGGCCGCATTCATCCTTGCCAAATATGAGAATTTTGATTTATTTCCCAAAAACATATTCCAGCTGAGGTAGTGTTTGTTTGGCTGTCAGTAAGAGGCGCCTGAAACTATTTTCCTGTATCTGCATTGCCCTTCTTGAGTGTCTTATTGTGTAAAGAATTCTTTGTATTTAAATGTATGAAATTAACTTCATTTATTTAATCCATTTTCTTTTACACTAAAGCACATTATCACTTCCCATTGGACCGAGATGACTTCATTTTCGTGCCATATGCCTGTGCCGGTGCTGTACTTGTGGTTCCACCCGCTCCTCTTAAGTCGCTGCCATGATTTACTACAAGCAGATGATTTAATATAACCGCATATCTGGATATAGAAACACGCACACACCCGGCCAGAGTGCACTTCAGATGCATTCGACTGTATTCGACTGCACTGGAAACAGGAACCCGTTGAACTGGCCCACAAACAGAGGCAGACACCCCACACATGTTGTCAGTGAAGCGTCCGTTTTGGAGGAAAAACGGGACGACTGTTAAAGGGCCTCCATCTTGAAAACAGACGCCTCTAAGAGGCGGCTCCGCAAGACGATAACTCAATTGAATATTTCAACAAAAAAGCAATTTACAAATGGGTTAATACTTTTAACTATACTAATACTGTAACTAAAGGGTAATTTAAATATAATTATAGATTGTGATCGGCTAGAATTTAAAATATTTCCTTCTATTTATTAACATTATATTATGATCGAGAAAATATTTAATAAATCGTTTCTCCTGGGTTAAAATCAAAAAAATTTCATATTACATTATTTCGATTTCCTTAGCTATCAACCAAGTTAACTAGTGGAATAGTTGGGGAGAAATTGTTTACATTTGGTTGGCATATGGGTAGAAATTGGTTTTGAAAACAAATAAAACTAAACAAAATAAAAGCCATCAAAATGAACTTCTGGCAGTGCGTAAATCTAGGCGTCAACGAGCTGCGACCTGACCGAAGTGCTCATCAAGATGCTGGCCAAATCCGACGTCAAAACAAATCGTTAAAAGGCCATAAAAGCCGTTGCCATATGCAATCACTGAGCCCCGGCGAAGGCAAATGCATTCGAATAAAATTTTACCGCCATTTCCTCGGGCATCATCAGCGTCATGAGGAGCATCTCATCACATCACATCAAACCAACGGCGGCAGCTTCCGAGGCACCTCGTAAAAGTAATGATGTCTATGGGCCATCAGCATTTGTATCTACACGAAGGGGATATCACAATAATTATGGCATACGTCACGGAACTTGGGTTTTATGTCTCTTATATTGATTGTCATCGTGTCACACTAACAGATCGTAAAAAGGTCGTAAAGTCCGCCGACTCAAACTCGAAACTCACTCACGCCGAAAATGAACGAAAACGCATTTGAGTGAGGCACTCAGGATCACAAAGGACACTCGAACCAACTGGGTTGGATGCTGAGACTGAGGACGTTCGGATCGCTTTGAGTGAGTTTCAGAAGACTATTTTTACCATCGGATTTCAGCCACTCAAGTGGCGGTGGCGTCAAGTCGTAAAAAGAACATAAAACTTCGGCCTGTGTTTTGGTATTAACCGCAATTTGTTTATATAGTTGTTAAAATGCCATTCTATCTTGTTCCGCTCTGTTCTGCTTAGCATTTAATTGCCGACTGCCGGTTTTTCTTTTTACGAGCCAATAAAATTTATTTTACGACAATTTAAATGGTTTCATTCTCTACTTGGTGGTACGACATAGGTACGAGGTCTAAAAGCAGCAACAGGTTCTATCGCATCTTGTCACACTACTTCAATGTTTGCTTTTTTATTAGCCAGCCCTAAGGCTCACTAATCCCAGACATATGTCAGTCACATATGATTCGTTGTGGGTGGTTCTGAATAGTTCAGATAATATAATCTACTTCTACTTTGCGAAGTTTTATACATAAGCTAATCATTATACATAAGCCTATATTAAAATGGTAATTTGTTTTTAAATTGTAAACATGAAAGAAAAGATAGCGTAAGCTATCCCTGTATATATAATTAATATATATTCTCAATGACTCAAGTTGCAATTCACTGATATTTAAGAAACAAATACCCAATTTATTCTGTTTATATTTTCCATTCAGCTATATTTTAGGCAAGATGTCCGAGCCATCCCCAGCACGATTCCGGTCATAATTCTTTTGGTTTGATGACCGCATTCCCACCTCCAAAACAAACGGCTAAGGCGCCGCGGTAAAAATTTGTTTGCGACTTGATGGCTTAATCCACCGCAAAGTGGCTCAGTGGTGCCTGGTATGGGCTCATTACGGGTCAGAAATCAATTGTGGTCCGAAATCGCTGTGAACCAACTGCTTATGCAAAGCATGCCATTCAAACAGAGCAAAACAATGGAGAGCGAAAGAGACCAGGCCAAAGAAATTCGTCGGACACAATGAAGACATTTGCTGCGAACCATACTACCTACTAATCCTGGCAATGAACCCTTGACTTTTGGCCGCAATTCATCAAACAATTGGCCGACCATTTGCATGCGGTGGTTGGCAGCTCTTCATTTTAAAACTCCCTTTCCCGTATCTGCATCCTAATCCGGAGGACTGAGGATTGCGGATTGAGGGCGACTAATTGAGCACTTTTGTTTGAGTGCCGTGCTGCGCGGATTTCGCCTACTTGTTAGTTGCTGCCCAATAACATCGCTCTCCTTCCTCATGCACTGCGGAAAGGATATTTGATTTTAAATAAAGCCTCTCAATTAATTGTATCCTAAAAATATACGAAATTACAAAAAAAATATATATATTTTTTTTAATATATTTATAATAATAAAATAATCCCATTCAAAGGGTCTATGAATGTAGTGTAAAGTAATCGAAGGCTTCTTTTTCAGTGCACCATTATTAGCTGGGGCGGTGTAAGCCTGAGCGAAATCCTTTTTCACTTTCCACGGCCTGCGAAAACGTGCAAAGTGGGTGTAAACGGATCGAAATGATGATTGTTTATTGTAATTTTTATGACTGCTTTGCACACAAACACGCCAAGGCGCCGATGATTGCACTCCAGGGGTAGGAAGGCCAAAAGCCGGCTGCCTTTGGCCCGAACTAGTGGGCCACATCCAGCGACTGGCCAACTTTAAGGGTGTGGGTGGAGCGGAGGCACCAGACCCAGCCATGTCCTACGGATAGACCAGCGAACGGAGTCTTCAACGACGACAACTTGAACACTTGAAAACTTTCTAATTAAGCCATTTGCCAGATAGATATTGATGGTGGTAAGTAATGTGAATGGGCGGACCCAATGACAGTAATATGAACATCAAAATTACAATTGCACTTCATCGCCAGAAATATTATGTTTCAAAAGGAACCAATTCGAGTAGAAATATAAGGTTATATTTTAACAAAATAATATATAGCTGTAAGTAGATTTATATTTTATTTATAATGATTTTGGGGAATTAAACGATAACCTATATTTTCAATCATTAAATACTTGTGAGTCCCATAAAGTAAACAACAGCTTATGGAAACCAATAAAGTGCACATATTCTTCATCCAAAAACATTATATTTATTTGAACGACCGGAGCAAATGACCCTTAATATCACGTCTTTGAGATCTGATTAAATATTTTGCATGCTCAAAGTTGGCGAATCAATGGCTGCTTATCAATTTCAATCAATTTCCCCCGAGATAATTCACTTCTTAGACACACGTTACGAATCCATCAGGCCGATCTGCCAATCAAGTCCATATTGTACGAGTTTCTATCGTGAGTGTGGCCATAACATGCATACAGATGACCAGATGGGTGGCACTCCACCTGGCTGCAGCATCGGATGGTAATGGATATCGGGTTCCGGCTGGCGGGGTGCCATAACACTAATACGCAACTATTACCTGGGACTGGTTTGCTTTATGGCCAGAATCGCTGCGGCCGTTTTTCCCGGCCCACCGATGGGGAATAAATTAAGCCAGCGTTTATGGAATGGCGCTGGGGGCGGTTATGATGCATTTTTAATTGACGTTCATTTGAAGAAACGCGAAGAGCGCTTCGATTCAATTATGCGCTGCTGCCTCGCCGCTCAACGAGCGGTTGCAAGTCGTCAGTTGGCAGTTGGCTGTTGCCGGTTGCAGCTCCGTCTGCAGCTATGTACGTCTCTGATTG
Organism: Drosophila melanogaster; assembly: GCF_000001215.4. Classification (NCBI taxonomy): domain Eukaryota; kingdom Metazoa; phylum Arthropoda; class Insecta; order Diptera; family Drosophilidae; genus Drosophila; species Drosophila melanogaster. The sequence goes on along the minus strand of NT_033777.3, from coordinate 16,740,753 downwards.
TATAGACCATAAAAGGCGCTCGCAACGGTTTTGGGCCCAATTGCCACTTTGTGTGCAAATTTGAATTGTGGAAATGCTGGGCATAAAAATGGAAAATCGCCCGCTTCGCAATTGTTGAGCCATCCCAGGTACACCCAGAAAAAAGTCTTGTTCTTGATACTTATCATACTTTGCAAGCCACAATTCATATTGTTTGAGTATAAGTACGGATATGTTAGGAAGTTGGTAATTCGATTAAAACCAACGACTTTGGAAAAAAAAGGATTATTTTATTTTATCATGAGGACACTTACATATCTGAAATGAAGAAAGTGTGCTGCGAATACATTTATTTGCTTTAGTCTATTGAAATCCTTTTTTCTGCGTGTTTGTCCTGGCATTGGTATCTCGCGAATGCAATCTGCAAACATTTTAAGCGTTGCAGCTCGTCAAGCTGCAATGGCAATGGCAGCCACTCCCCCACCCACACACGCCTCAATTACCACCGGCACCGCCAACGTTGGTGGCACTCGCTAACGAATATGCACGCCCAATTGTTGCACATTGCGGCTGAAGCTGCCCCTGCAACTGCCCCTTGGGTGTGCATTGGGTCGCATTTGACAGCCGGCGGTGGATCGTCAGTCGGTGGCACGTCAACTTATTCATTAATTCATCAAATCGAAGGAGCCCGCTTTGGAATCCCCTCACGATTTATTCGTACTAACGCAATCGCTTTGGCAGTCGTCGTCGATAGTCTTAATTGGCTTCGTTTCGATTCGATTGTATAAAATAATCGTTAGGAAACGTGTTCTGCTTAATTGGAAAATTTGTATGTCTTGTCCGTAGGCCGGGCTTTTTGCGTTCATTGATTTTCCAGCGGACTCGAGCTGGAAAATGCATCGAGTTGTCTGTCCAGGTCGCGAGTCGTCCTATAAATTCAACTAACGGTGGAACGACATTCAAATGAGACTTAATGGTTGCCTAAATGACTAGCTTCAAGGATATTTAACTTCAGTATTTCAGCTGAAACTATAACTTGTATCTGTTTAATTCTACGCAAGGCAAAGAAACATTTGCTATAATTTCATTAATTAATAATAACATAATTTTACATGCGATTTAATATTACTTTTTAATATAGATTATAATATATATATATAAGTCCCTTCGAAAATATATTAATAACAAGATGAGAATCTATATTAACAAAATTGAATTGGCCTGAAGGTGAACGAAATGTTAACGTTTTTTTTTAGAACTTTCGATTAAAACAAACGCTATGAGCCAAATTCAAATTCCTATTGATTTTGCTAGCTCAACTGTAGTTTTCTGTTCGATTTTCGACTTGCACTGACACATGTTTAATTTTAAGCGGGCTTAAATAGAATGAATGGTTGTGCCCACAATGAATGGGCACTAAATATTCAACTTTGTGCACCGCACTTCTCCCTCCAATCGATTCACCTGAATTTGACGACACTTGCACACAAATAGGCCTTAAGTTTAAATCCGCAAATATTTATAATTCCGTATTAAATTCATAATGCAGAATGTTTAATGCATAAATACATAATAAAATTTTACGACTTTTACCTTATCTTGTCAGGCAAAAACAATAATAAACTTTCATTTAAAAATGAAAGAGGAAAATTTTTTCCGTTGCTTCTGCAGCGGTCGGCTCAATTTTACGAGTATTTTATTTGTGCACGTTGCATTTGCCGTTGCAATTTCTACTGTTGTTGCTGGCTGTGCCACTGCTGCTACTGCAGTTGCAGTTGCAACTTGCAACTGGCAACTGGCAACACACGTGCAAAAGGGCAGGCGCCACATGCAAGCGCCAAACAATTTGTCATTTTTTGCCATTCGAATGGGAGTCGGAGGCGATGATCAATGCTTTGAATTATGATGAGGATTTATGCTTGACACTGTCGCAATGTGGCAGATAGTGCCGTACAGTCGGACAGCAGATGGATGAATGGATGAATGGGTGGATGGATGGACAAGCATTTACGGCCCTTTCCCGGTTTAGCTCGGTTCGGTCCGCCGGCGCTAGTTTTATGGCCACCATTTCCCCTCCAGAGGCCGACGAAGCGTCGTCAATGGAATGAAAACGAGCTCCAGGAGCGGTTGGAGCGCCATCCTGCACCACCCCTTCTGCCATCCTCCTATGATTTATTAAGTGTTAATAAAGAACTTAAATCCGTTGGATTGCATTGCGCATTCGGACCTCTGTTTGTGCTCTTATTCGCATCTCTGTTTGCCATGGCCCTTGCTTTCGGGTCAACTGCCACTCCCCAAGCCAAACCGAAAACGCGCCCAAAAAACACGCTGCGTGGCCCTCAGGATTTCCTTATCAATGCGTTCCATATTCGCGGCGCGCCGATTTCATTTTGCGCTCCCGCCAATTTCGCAATAAAATTTCGCCAGCCTGCAAATTAAAATTGCAATGTAATTGGTTAATCCATGCGTACATTATGACCATTGTAGCCGGGGCCATTCAAATTTGCAGAGGAAGTGCGCCCGGTAGTTTCATTTCTGTTCGCTCCTTGGTCCATTTCGTTCACTCATTGTTTCTGGCTCATTTTTTTTTTTTTTGTGGATTACATTTTTCATTAAATTTTTCGGAAAAGCGTCGGTGTGGGAGGTCGCACTATATGGGTAGCTATTATTGTTTGGGGGCGGGGCTTTATTTCAAACTTCTCAGGCTTTAGTTTGGCTTATTTCAAAAATAATTATTGGCATAAATATTTACAAAAGTTCTTAGACCCCAATTAAAAAAAATATCAGTGAAAATAGCATATAAGAATTCGAAGAAAATTAGAGGTTGTATTGTTTTATTAATAAAAAACCTATTGTATTTTATAAAAACGTCATCAAAATATTGATATAAGAAAACGTACTAAGGTTCCGAAATCTGATAAGTGGTACTAATCAGTAGCAACATAAGATTCCTTAATAACAAATGCATCAAATTCTGCCATTTGTTGGCCCATTAACTTGTCGACACCACGTGGTTCGCGATCATTTGGCTTCGGTCTCATCAAAGACCAAGAATCCGACAGCGAAGCGTATTGACTTTGAAAATTCTGAACGATTGGGGTGATAAATTTGGAGGGCGTTGAGATAGGCCCCTTCAAATTACCACCCAAATTCACACAGAAAAAAGTAAGAAACAGTTAAGTTATTCAATTAAAACGGATTATTAGTTTTAGGAAACTCCAAGCACTTGTTAAAATCGAATTTGTTCAATAACTGCATGATGTAGCAAGAACTAATGTATTTTTAAATATTATTTCCTTATAGCTATGGCCATTTTTAAGTATTTTTCCCCAGTGCACCATCTAACAGGTGCCGAGCCGCATCGAACAGAAGAATGCCGAAAGACACAGCCGAAATCCTTATAGACAATACGTAAACAAGTCGGAGAGTGCAGGCAGTATTTTGTTGAACATTTCTGTGTAAATAAACCTCGGGGCCACGAAAACTTTGATCTCGAATGGAGGAGGGCAACTAGTATACTCTGGTACTGGCCGTTTGATGTTTCTGGACTGGCGTCAGCGCCGGCGCTTCCAGCTGCCAAATTGCTGCTTTATTAGCTGCGTAAGTGGCTCCCCCCTGATTTTCCTGCTTTCCACCTGGAGCAAATGTATCTGTTTTGGACTATGATTAGATTGGGTGCACCCATCGCACGCATACGGATGGCATCGCTCGATTTGAGCGATTGTGGCCAATAAAACAGCGGGTGAGAAGGCAAACGAGCTGCCAAGGTGGCAATTAAACGGCTTGTCTAATTGCCCTGCACCAGTTCTCAACAGCGAATGGTGAACGGAGATGGAGGCCATCAATCAAGGCGTTGGTGTGAAGGAGGAGTCAGGTTTTGGCCACGGATTCGGCCGCCTCGGGGCTAATTGGCCACATTTAGCATTGTCCATATCCACTGGGCAACTGGTCAACCTCAGGCTACTTGGACAGGTGTGAGCTTTGCATTTAATCCCCCTTTTCGCGAAACGGAAGCTCTCGTAAATTGCTGCAACAAGCTACCGATGACAGTGAAGCGGGGGCGCTGGTGGTGGCCATATGAAAATGAGATCGCTTTGTATGCAAATGCCTGGGAATCGAATTGCGAATCGGGAATCGTACAATCTCATTGCGACTTTATGCCAAGACAATCGATGCCTCCCTTTTCGGGCTGCGTGGGCGTGGTGGTGGGGGCTTCCATTGTTAAAACGTGTTTACACATCCAGAAGAAAGAAATAAATAAATGCTGCTGCTATTGAGAGATGTTACTAGTTTCTAAGTAAAAAGTTCTTTTTATCTTAATCGTAATTTTGAAATTAATAGGATTGGTGAAAACTCTACAACAAAAACGTTTCCATTTTCTGGAAGAATTAGATTTCTCAGAACTAAAATACATCAATTCATAATCGAGCAGTAACTCGAGCAGCAAACTCGAGAATGCAGAACGGAGGAAAAAACAATCATCGATGTCGAACAAAAACAAAACTGCGGGTTCCAACTTTCTGCAGGAGGAGGAGCTCCTGCAGGAGGTAACGAGAGCAACGAGAGGAGCAGAAGCCACAGAGGGGAACTGGCGCTGCCCCATTGCATACCCCACCATAACGTAGCAAGTTTGAATATACTCGTACCCGTAAGATTCCCGAGTATATTAGGTAGCAAAATTTTTACGAGCTCATTATGGCTCATTTCGGCGATTGTTGTGATCCTTTTATGCGCCTTCGAATGGCTTCAAATGGTTATGAGGCTATTTCTCTGTCATCCCCGCGAGTCCTTCGCACTCGTGTCCTTCCCCTGGGTCCCAAATGCGGGATAGCGAGTTTCTGGGTCCTGGATTCCCGACTCACGATATTTAGTTTGCAGTTGCGACTGCGATTTTTACTTTACTTTTGCTTTGCTCTGGGTCTTCTCGCCTTTTGGCTTCGCTTTTCCTTGGGCTTTTGGTCGCATATTTAGAAAATGTCGCCGCGTCTCCGAATGTGATTCAAGTGTTTGTCAGTGTGTGTGTGTGTGTGTGTATGTGGTGGTGCGTATCTGTGTTTTGTGCAAGTTTTTGTATCTTTCGCTTGTTGTTGATTTTTAAGACTTGGCACCGAAAATTTGGTCGGCGGAAAATGGCGCGAGCAGGGGTTGGAAAAGTAGAAAAGTAAATTTCTTCTTATAATAAGTTTATTTTGCAAACACTTGTGGCAAGCAACTTTGTTTGGTCGCCGTCGGTTTCTGGCTTAATCTACGAGCCGTTTGTGCGAATGTGGAAACTTTGACAAATATTTGCGAAACTTTCGCGAATGGCGCGGCGTTCTCGGTCTGCAAGACCCCGATCTATTTGCATTATGCATATGAATTTATTAGCATCAATTCCCACCATATTTACATTGACATTAATATCCCATTGAAAGTATTGGCGAACGGATTGAACATTTGGATTCGAATGCGAATTTGAATTTGAATAGGAAAAGGAAAACCGCAGCACACAAATTTTCCGGATCCCTGGCTTCTATTACCGTACAATGCCGAGTTGGGGTTGACTTATTATCAATAAACTAATGCTAAACACGAGACTTTTAATAAATAAAAAATAATGTCTTCATTAATATATTATAATTCGTTTTTAAAGGCCTAATAAAGCCTTTAAGTGATAAGTATCTTTTTATGCCATACCACATTGAATTAAGCTTATAGTTTTTGAGGTAAAGGTAAAAACGATTAATTTACTAATATTTTTCTAAATTGTGAAACAATTTATACGATATTTACTTCCATAGAAATTAAATTAATAATTACAATATTCCGACTATTCTAATAAATATATTTTTTAAAACAAAAACTTTTTTGCACTTCGTTGTGTGCAAATTATTCCCCAAAATATTGAACAATTAAATAATGACCAGCTTAAACTGAATAGAATTAGATACAAATAATTTGCGTAAGCCATATTCTAGCACAAAGATTGGGAACTGAAACTGTAGTCATAAGTGCGCTAAAACCGAGCAAATACGGGATGCGCATCGTTTGGCGTGCAACTGGCAACTGGCGGGCAGCCCGTCGAGCGTTTTTCGCCACTCAGTTGAAGGAAAATCAGCCCTCCTCCATGATGAATTTCCCGCGGCGAGCGCATTTTCCTTCCTCGCGAATGAATGAACGAGAGGCGCCCACCCCGATAAACTTAAACTGAACGAACACTCAAGAGAGAGCGCAAGAGCGCTCAAAAACAATCTGGTTTTGAGCGTTTCGCTGGCTCTCTGTTTCTGTTTTCCACTCGTTTTTAGGCCGAGTCGAGTGAGTTGAGTCGGCAGAGCAAAGTCAAAACACTGGCAACTGCGATTTGGTGCCACATTCGTTCGATGGCAACGGATTGGATAACAGGCGCGCGCTTTGTTTTATTATCCACATTATCAGCGGCATTATTGTTATTATTGGCCCTCAGCGCTTTACCGCTCGCCCACGCGTCCGCCCGTGAATGCCGCGCGGAAAAGTCGCTTTCCACTAGATTGGCGTCCAGATTCGAGGAAATCCGTCAGCAGACGCATTCGCGCCCGTTCGGTCAGCACTATGGCTAATAATCGTTCAAATCGTTAAAACCATAAAAATAATAATAATAATTGCAATAACAATAAACATAGTAATAATCGTAACGCTTACGAGCCTTTGATAGTGCCAAGGCAAGCGCAATCCAAGTATTCAAATTCGAATTCAATTAACAGCAAAGTGCAATTGGCTAAAAACCGAAACCAAAACGCAACAAAGTATACGAAACACTTGTGAAACCGTACAAACAATTGTGGAAAAAAATTTAAAGATTATTAAGATTGAAGTCTCAATAAACATTAGTGCTTAAATAAATTTAAAACGACCCGCGTGGAGAGTGCAATAAAAAGAATAACTTTTGAAATAAATATTTACCAAACAGAAAAATATTTTATAAATATTTAAATAAGTGAAAAACAAATTGGTTACTCTGAAACAAAGAAAATTCAAATTGGTGCTAAAACAAAGGAGAAAAAATTTCAAGAATATTTTACAAATAATAAGACATATTTAACTATATAAAACCAAACTTAATCAACAAAGACTTGGAGTGAAAATATAAAATAAATTTTAAAAAGAGTTTAACAAAATTTGTTTAAATCCAAAGGAGGCAAAGGAACAGCACAGAAAGCGAGGAAACACTCAAATAAAATCCGCCAAAAATCGCAGATCCCTGGAAACCAATTCGTGTGAAATCGGTCAAGCCCCCAACGACTTTTAGCCCGTCTCAGACGGAGCACCGCCAAGATTCTTACCGCCAGCAGCGCAATGAACTCGTACTTTGAACAGGCCTCCGGCTTTTATGGCCATCCGCACCAGGCCACCGGAATGGCAATGGGCAGCGGTGGCCACCACGACCAGACGGCCAGTGCAGCGGCGGCCGCGTACAGAGGATTCCCTCTCTCGCTGGGCATGAGTCCCTATGCCAACCACCATCTGCAGCGCACCACCCAGGACTCGCCCTACGATGCCAGCATCACGGCCGCCTGCAACAAGATATACGGCGATGGAGCCGGAGCCTACAAACAGGACTGCCTGAACATCAAGGCGGATGCGGTGAATGGCTACAAAGACATTTGGAACACGGGCGGCTCGAATGGCGGCGGGGGTGGCGGCGGAGGCGGTGGTGGCGGCGGAGCGGGCGGAACAGGTGGAGCCGGCAATGCCAATGGCGGTAATGCGGCCAATGCAAACGGACAGAACAATCCGGCGGGCGGTATGCCCGTTAGACCCTCCGCCTGCACCCCAGATTCCCGAGTGGGCGGCTATTTGGACACGTCGGGCGGCAGTCCCGTTAGCCATCGCGGCGGCAGTGCCGGCGGTAATGTGAGTGTCAGCGGCGGCAACGGCAACGCCGGAGGCGTACAGAGCGGCGTGGGCGTGGCCGGAGCGGGCACTGCCTGGAATGCCAATTGCACCATCTCGGGCGCCGCTGCCCAAACGGCGGCCGCCAGCAGTTTACACCAGGCCAGCAATCACACATTCTACCCCTGGATGGCTATCGCAGGTGAGTGTCCTGAAGATCCGACCAAAAGTGAGTGTCCACTGCAGCACAAGTCCACTGAAAGTCCCCCGAAATCCCATCCCTTCTGTCCTCATCCCTGCAGTGCCAAAGCTTTGTTGTTTTCCCAGTTGTTATCAAGCTCAACAGATTGCAGCTATGGCAACAAAAGTCATCCTGTGATTAATTGCCGTCTCTGCTCCAATTAACAGACAAGTCAACATGTAAGGCAATATAATGAAGAGCTCGAATCGATCATGGGAAAAACAGATAACAACTTGTAATGTAAGACATATGAAAGCAGGCAGAACAGACCTTTTTATGGCAGGTTCTTAGGGAAAAGACACAACACCTTATTGGCAATCAAAAACTTTAAGCGATTTAAAAAAAACAAAAACTAAGAATGTATTATGGTTATAGGAAGCCAAAAAACAGTCCTAGTTAATATTGTGTATATTCAAATTGGCTGAAAAGTTTAGAAAAAAAGATGTGATAATACTTGGTAAAAAAATTAAAAATTTTAATAAAAAATAGTAAAATTATATTCTTCAGAGGAAAAAAATTAGGACAAGTATTTTAGATTTATTAAGTGTTAAAAAGGCAAAAACCCCCTTGGCTAACTCAAAATTATTTTCCAATAATTCTATTTAAAGGCACCCATTTGCGTGGCCATAGTTTATTCGCTGGCCGCCAATTTCAGCGATTTAATCACTCTAAGCGAGATTTTATGGCTGTGATCTCGCTTAGAGTGATTAAATCGAGTGAAGAGCCATGAGTAGCTAAAATAAAAAAATAAAAAAAACCAGCTCAGACCCTTCGATTTCACCTGCTCCGCTCCGCGACACCTTGCAGCGCTACGTCTGCCTCATAATTTTCAACACTTTGTTTACTAATTTTTGTCACCTTTGCTTTTAATGATGCTCGGCGGTAATTGTTGCAGCGCTGGCAGCCCAAGTGAGCTGCAATTTGTGCAACAAGAGAGCGGCAACGAGCAGCGTGAGTTATGGCATGCGGCTTAAAAAGAGCTGCAAAATAGCAACGGAGAAGTCAAGAAATAGCAAAAGGCAGCAAAGGCAGCCACAGGAGTCGGCGAGAAAGGGCAAGAATCCTTTCAGGACACACACTGCGCGCAGAAGTCGCGCTTATTACGGTTAACTACGCCATTATGTAATTACGTTCAGCCCCTCACCGCTCGACTTTTCCACGGGTTTCAGTCACCAGCCGAGCGAGGCGAACGGCTTGCGTCTGGGCCGAGATTGCCGTTTGGGCCAAGAACAAAGCCAAGAGTAGGTCAGCCGAAGGAGGTCTAGGTGCTCGAAGATCGAACGTAAACTGCACTCAAGCTGGCACTAAAGAAATAGGGAAAATAGAGGGCTTACAAGTTATTATTTTCAAATTAAATAAATTGTTAACTTACAAATTATTACTTTTTTTTTAATTGTTCGAAAGACTCAAAAAATTATTTGTATTATCCGCTAATATTTTTTGTCTGTGTATAAAAGGGAGCTTGCAAAATACCCTTCAAAAATCAATCAAATTTCACTTATAGCCAACGCGAAGAGCTGGTTAAAAAACAATTAAAGTTGAACTAAATTCGAGAGCCTTGCGACAGGTTTTCCATCGGATCGATCCGTTCTGCAAGATGATCAGGGTAATGAAATTTATGCGCCGAGCCTGACCAGTCTGAAGTGTCGGTGATGAATTGGCCAGGCCAAGACCAAAGAAACACCATTGCCGAAAACCCTTCATACAGGGTGTCTTGTATAACACTTCCAGTGTGTCAGACAATCTCTGCGAGATATAACATCTTTAGTGGAACATTCCCTCTAAGAAATTCAAATGCATTCTTACCTGAAGATGATCGGACACGTTTACCTGAACATTTCATCTTAAATTTTTTTTCTTATAAGAAAACGAGACGATCTGGCAGTTACGATATTCAGACTGAATGAATTTTTCGAACTTGAGACCTGGAATTCAAAATATATAAATATATATGTATATGGCCTTATCTCTAATCCGCTAGATCCGCATTATTGCCATTTGTCACTGTTATCGCCGATTTGATTTACTCCAAAACATATAATGCGAATATAATTTAATTTTAAGCGACTTGCTCTGAGCGAACTGATTAAATCTGATGATCGCAACGGAAAATCAAGTCATAAATAAATCGGCGCACACTTCCAGCGATCATCGATCATTTGCCGCTGATCCGAGGCCCCAAATGCAAACCAAATTCAATTTTATCGTATCTAAACATGGCTTCACATTTGAAAAACCCACATCAGAGTTTTCTGGCCTTTGGAGTCGCAGTTGGCGTTGCTATGTTGTTCTTGGGCCGCTGTTTTGTTGTATGTGCGAACACGGCGAGCGGCGGGCGGAGGGCATTAAATCATTGTCCTGAAGGCTTTTAAGTCATTATCGATAAATTTCAACATAAATTCGTAAATTTGCTTTATTTGCCCGGGCCGGTGTGTGAGGTTCACGTCGGCGAAGTGGTTTATGGCCGAGTTCTGCGGCTGTCCGAAATTTGTCGGTCGCCTAATTTCGAACGTGGCACAGGAAGAAAATTATAGGGAAAAATTACAGGGAAAATCATTTCAGCTGTATTTAACAAATTCAACAAATATATTTAATTTATTAAAAAACATGTGCAATGTGTGATTTTGGCGAAGCAAAGCCAAATATTTTGAACTTACATATCACTTATGAACTTAAACATCATTCATAGTCTCTCTTTTGAATAGAAAAAATTAAATCCATACATTGTGTAATAAAGTCGCATGCTAATTTATTAATGTGATTTTATGAAGAATTCAATACTGATTCAAGTTTTTCCCAGTGTAAGCACAGTTCGAACTCATAAATAGATTTTGTTGCGGCTTGTTACTTTTTTTTGTCCCACAATGACCTTGAGAATAGCTGGGCGGATGGTCAATTGACACGTTTCGGTGCAATCATAATTCATATTTGCCGCAGTTACCGAGGAAAGAACTCTCACGCTGTGACGTAATTATCAGGATGCCTGGTATTCCAGCATATACACTTACACAACTACCTGCAATTGTATGGAACACGTAGGGCCGAGGAGGGCACGTCATATCCATGCAAGGTTAATGGGCTGTGGGCTGCAGGAGACACACCAAAATTGTGCAGTTCAAATGTCGGGCAACAGTTGCCGTTGCAACATGCAATTAATTGCCAGGGGAAGTGCGTCGATGATGCCGCTGATTATGTAAATGGCGAAGTGCAAGCGAACGCACACAGGAAAACCTTTCAACGCGCGCTTTTAATCATTTTTTTCGCGGAGCGCAGAATGCAAAATTCAGCAAGATCAGAAACAAATCAAAGCGCCTGTGAGCATCGCAATTTCTGTGGCGGATGCTAGGGATGCGAATGCCCCTTGCCAGTCGTCTCCCCTTCTGGAGCATCGATTTTGCTTTTTCGGGGATTGGTTTTCGGGTTCTGGGGCAGCTTCTTGCATTTTTTAATGTATTTTTAAATAAGGAATTTAATAAGCACCTTGGCGGTCCTCAGTCCTCAAGTCGTTGGACTCGCACTGCGACTGGCGGTCGAGGAGACCAAAGTTGCAAGACGTCGACGTCGCCAACGACGACAACACAAAGTGGCCCAGACACATGGCCCAACAACAACAGCAGCAACAACAACGGCAACAACGTGGAGCTGCAGGGCGAGGAGCAATTTTGGCTTTTCCCTCGTATTTTTCGAAGCCCTCGAAGTTGCAATGGGCAAATGCTAAGATTTTTAATTCAAAAAAATTGAAACCATAAGCACTTTAAAATTTAAATACATACAAAAACATTACAGGCTATAACAGTTAATCTACTAAAAAATTGACTACCGGAAATATATATATAAATAAGTATATATATTATAAAATAATATATGTTGTATTATAAAAAAGTCAATTAGTTGGAACGTCAGTGTGAATGCTGAAAAATATGAAATAAATTTTAACAACACAATTTACGGCGCTAAGTTGTTAAACTTATTACAATTCAAAGTATCAATTCAAAATCATTCGTTCTCCCACAAATGATCCCATTAAAAATGATTAGGTGCTGTATTTTTCAAATAATTTCGTGATCAATAACTATTATACATGTAGAACCGATTGCAGATAAGCAATAATTGTTAGAGTATAGTGTACAGTGAGTTTCTTCCGTATGGTGACATTGGCAGTTTTTCGTTATCGATCATCATCTTTGACATACAAATGCCATGTGAACAAGCCGTTATTATTCATATTTGTGGGCCCACTGTGCGGACGTCTTCCCGTGGCAGTTGCAAAATCATGTTTTAAGGTGTTTTTGATACCTAATAAAAACAACAACACGGCCCGGCCAAAAACACATGCAAAGGGGTGAAAGAGAGATGGATAGAGCGCAGCCATGCCAGAAGGGAAAGGGACAAGGGACGAGAATATGGTGATATGTGTACATACGGGGGAGTATGGGAACATGCATATAGCAGACGTTAGTTACCGAAGCAGAAGACCCCCTCCATTAACCCTTTGGTGGCTACGTCATAGCCATATCGCCACTTGGAAGACGCCAACATTGCTGCTCGACGCTCGCCGTGTTTATTATAAAACAACAAATCATTCATTATAACCACTTGTGTGTCTGTATGGGAAAGTGGCGTAAACATGAAAAGAAACAAATACACACACACACGCGCGTACACAAAACGCTCCATGTTGTTTCCGATAATATGCATATTTGCGTATTATTTTGATTTTAATAATGATTTATTTATTATTAATAATTCATTGGTGGTGGCCTCTTGCCGGGATTTCGGCCTGATTGCGATCTGATCCCCACAATCCAACGGCCCCAAGTTCTCCGAGTGCAAAAGCTGCCCACCAGTCTCCCAGTCGCCCAATCTCCATCTCGTTTGAATATCGCCTGTCTTCGGGTTGTGTAACAGAAGTTGGGCTACTACCAGCAAACAAACACGCCGCATCGTAGGAAACGCATATTATAATGAGCTTCAATTAAGATAGAAATCTCCAAGACTAAAAAGACAAAGATTAATAGGTTCACAATTGTCCAGTCGAGCGGCTTCAGGTGGCTCGGCCAATAGAACTGGAGAGAAAAAATTTAACTTTATAAATTAAAGACCAAAACTTACTTTCCTAAGAAGACACATTACTTATGCCCTTAAAATAAGAAACAAATATTGAAACAAACTATATTTTCCAGTGTAGGCACAAAGCCACATGTTCACAAGCTTGACGATCATTAAGCATAAATACTTCTTTCGTCTGTTCATGCTATATGTAAGAATATTTTATATGAATAAAGAAGTTAATCAGAGACAAACAACGTTTTAATAAGGAAACTCCCATGTTTTCCAAACTAGATTCCCCTACCCACTCTGTAGCAAAAAATTAGGGCATCTCGGATTCGTTGATACCTTTTCTCAAGAGCCTGTTTGGCCAGCTCTTCATGATTTACGAGATATGCCTTGGCCAAAAATGTGGGTAACTGTTATGGCAGCTTGGAATATATTTTTTCGTTGTTGGGTCATCGATTGGTTCGAAGCATTCTCCAAACATTTGCTTTTACACTATAATTTATAGATTTTTATTTTGATTTATCTGAACTAGAACTTTGGTCAGAACTTTCGGCTCCTCCTGCTGAGTCCTTCGCCTCCTCTTTTTGGAACCACATTAATGTCAATTTAATGTTTCCTTAATGACTTCTTCTGGCTGCAACTTCTCGAACTTGTTGTTGCCGGCCAGTTGTTATCAGTTTGCTGGTCAAACTGGGAAAGTGTTTATGCTAAATAGCTAACGAGTTTTCCACTCGAAAGTGAATAGCTCGGATGTTCAAGTTGCATTCTGTTGGATTTGATGGTCTGCTCAAAGTTCTCCATGCCACATGCTCTTGGCGTCTATTTATTTGGGTCGGCAATTAAGATTTATATCAGCCCATTTGATGGGCAATAAAAGGCCAAAGACGCCGCAAGCTGCAGCCGGAAAATGAGAGCATTTTCCCGGAGATCTCTCTCTCTCTCTCTCTCTCTCTATTGCTCATTTATGCAACTGGCGGCTAATCCGCCACAAAAACGAATCGTGCGCCGCCTTAAAGAGTCATAAAAATCAGTTTCTCCCATTGAAAAGGTGTGAAAATTTGCTGGTGGGGAGGGGTCATGAGCTCAGTTTTTAGGGGGCAAGACCGCAAACTAAATGTTTAATTTTTACAAGTCGCGTCGCATGTAAACAGCACTCAGCATCCCCCCTTTTGCCAGCCATTTGTTTGAATTTGTCTAAAGTGGCGGCTGGACGTTTTCCTCTTTTTTTCCTTCATAATTCCCATTTTCATTTACAGAAAGAATGAAAAAAAAAGACAGAGCGGAAAGCGAGGCGTTTGTCAAATTTAATACCCTTTACCCCCCCTCATAGTTTTTGGCCGTTTTCTTGTTCTTTTTTTTTAATTTAATATTTTCTTTGTTGTTTCTTTGCGTCTGGATGGCCACATAGTAGCAGTATCTGTGTGCGGCACTCGGCTGTCTCTGTGTCTGTTAGCTGGAAATTACGTTTACTCAGGCGCCAGGCGCGCATATTTAAATACACACGTGTTTTATCGCTGCCATTAAATCATATTTTTATACTTTTACCTTTTACCTCCACGGCAAGCTGCCGACGCCCCCTCACCGACCCATTTCGAGGCGTTGGCATTTCGGATTGTTTACATTTTGCACTTTCATGGCATAAACAAAGCTGAGGCGACGCTAAATATCGTGAAAAAGGCGAGACATCCAGCAAACTGCGATAGAAACAGGCGATAATGCCGCGATTGATAGCCCTAGTTCAAACTTTGAAAGACTCTCGTAGTGCCAGACGAGATATCATGAGCTATGAAGTGCACTTTGAGTGGCTTTGAAACAACACCCTTCTTGAAATGAATTATCTGCTTCGCCAAACTGATTATTAAATGGGTTATTCGAAGGAATGTAGTTATAGTTTACACCTGGGAGAATGACTTATTAATTGTTTTTTAATTTATATTTACATACAAATAATTAAAATCGATCTATTAACTTTAATTGAATATTGTTATCTAATATAGCAATGTTTAATGTAGATCCAAATAATCTGCGTGCCTCTAATTGATTCCAATTATCAGTTATCTTTTTGTACCTTTATATATATATATTTCTCTAGTCAGTTGCCAATATTCCATCGACAACAACAAAGCTTTGGTTGGCAAATCTTAACCGGCTCCGCAACACGTGCGGCTGGTTAACCCTACGATCCCCTACCACCAGATCCCCACGTACCCCCATATGGTCCAAACACCATCCATCTGCATCTCAAGATCTCTTGAGAGCAAACAATTTTGATTTCACATTTTTTAAACGTTTTCTTCTCTCCGCTTTGCTTGCATTTTCAGGTAAGATAAGATCTGATTTAACACAATACGGCGGCATATCAACAGACATGGGTAAGAAAATTTCCACTTTTATTTCGTTACATTATTCGCTCTTAAGTTTTCCGAAAAATAGTGTATAGAGTGTAGAGCAGGTCCACTAACAAACCGTAGAGAACTAATCCCATTATGGTGTTGGTGGCTAAAATATTGTAGTATTCGTCTTTAAGGTGTGCTAAATTCATGAATCAATGGGGCGGGTCTGTGGGTGGACCGGGAAAACCTGGGGGCCGCGTGTGGAAATGATTGATTCACTGTCCCATGATTACGCTCCAGTCGAGGGAACTCGCCATGTTCGAGCTGCTTGCTCCGCTGGCAATTAATATTAAACATGGCAATTCAATTGGCCAACAAACGCGACCAACACGCACGGCGGATGGGCAGGGGGAGAAAAAATCCAGATCTTGGCCCGGTTGGACGCCTTGTTCGAGCGGCTCCCTTTTCCCTATCGTACCTCGTGCTATCGGCTCTCGTTCCCGCCGACGATCAAGTAGCCGAATTGCGTGTTTTTCCTGCATACCCTGCACTTTGAGTGTTAATTTCGTTAATTAACAGCTTTCCAGATAAAATATGAATTTGAATAATATTTTTTTGGTTTCATTATTCATTGTCTGAGTTTGCTGGAGCATTCAAATGAATTAATGAATTTTTATTAATTTAATTATAATATAAAAATGCAGCAAATATTCCGACCTTCTTCATTAATAGAATGTAATTCTATAAAGCTGATCGACTGCAGTTTACAGCTGTATTAATTGTTCTTAAAATAATGCATACAGCGATTAAAGATAACGCAAGTTTATAATGGAATTTTCATACCTTTTTTCATATTTAATTTACTAGAATATTTGCATCCCATCCATTTAGTTCAGTGTATCACAAATTCGTCTATATCTGATCCTCTTAAGATATTCGCTGCCGAACGCGAACATCAAAGCCCCAGAGCCACTGAAGGCGTTTATTTCAGCCTGTTGTTTGGGACCTTTTGATGCGAGGTTATCAATCAGTCTTGTCTCGCGCAGCTACTTCTTAAAATCCAATTACACACGTGAACGAGGGAAAAGCCGGGGACTTGGGGATGGATGCCTCCCTCTGATCAGCGCGGGTCTTGAGTTTTTTTTGGTTTTTTTGCGGGCAGGCCACTCAAATTACATACATTGTTACCGGAGCATTGGGGCGAAAAATTGCGGGGCCATCAGTAAAGCTGAGCCACCCAGATTGCTGCTCAGTCAGCTACTTCGCTCCCACTTATTATTTATATTCAATTGATAATCTCGCGCAAATCGGTAGCTAAATGTTGGCACAGGCGCAACAAGTGGGCAGCTACTTGGGAATCTGCGATCAACTATCCCAGATTCAAGATCCACCAACTGTGCACGGAGAGAAAAGTGTGTCGTTCAACAAGATGTTCTGATCTGGTGAAATAGAAAATGATTAGCTTGCAAGAATACATAAACTTTAAATTTTCCACACTGATACATCATTATTTTGCATGACAAAAATGGGAATGCAATTTCTCAAGCAATTAATCATTAAACAATCGATCAGTTAAAGCCGAATTCGATTTCCACTTTTCACCGTGTGGCATCACTTTTGACTCTCACAGATAAGCACCGATAAGCCCCACAGCTTCTGGCTGTGGATTATGCCCAGCACTTAAGGGGCAACTTGTGGGGGAGGGGTCTTTGGATCGAAACAGGGGAACCACTCTCTTCCGGCTTCTCTGACATTGAAAGCCGCGATTTGGGTCCGTGGCCGCAAGAGATAATTAAATAGCGGCCTTAATAGAATTAAATGCCGTGTTTGCATTTCAAAATCCGCAACGTGCCAAAATGCAATGGCCAACGGGCTGACACCCCCAACTCTAAAATGCATGTGCGTCCACCTGGCTGGCCGGGAAAAAATGTCAATTTGGACAAGTTTTGATAATTGCTGGTCCCCCTAGTTACTCTATATGTTTGTGTGTGTATTGCTACTGTGCGGCGCGTTGCAGGTTGCATGTGGCCATGTGGCCATGTTGCATGTAGCATGTTGCAGTTAATAATTATTGAAATGTGCGGCCTGCCAGGAGTCGTGGCATGCTCCTTGTGCTTCCTGCGCGGCTTCCTCCATCTGAATGTCCGTATAGCTGTCCGTTTGTCCGTTTATCCGTCAGTGGCTGCATGCTTCGTTACCTTTTAGCCTGACCAAAAGGCTAACAATGCTTGCATTTTCCCACCTTTTTCACATAACTTTTTTTCGCCTCCCCGGCTTTGTTTTGTTTTCAGCGTGGTTGTTTTTGTTTTGTTTTTTTTTTTTGGTCTGTTTTTCGCCTTGTGTGTTTGCTGGTGGCAGGGTAAACAAGTCGGCCACTTGGCCAACTCGTTACTTCCCGCTAAAAACCCTCCCCTCACATGTCGATTGGCGATGTCGAAGTTGTTACCACTTTGGACGCGCGGTTCGGCCTCCGTCGGCCGGCACCCCTGTAATAAATTCATATTCAAATTGTTAATTGAATATTATTTGTTAAATTTGCAAGCATTAAATGTAAATGTCAGCGGCGGATGTCCGACGCAGTGGGCGTGGCACATGAGGGCAAACGAGAGCTCCTTATTTTTTATTCGATTGTATAATATTGGAATCGCCAGAGCCGGTGTTCGATTTAATTGAATTTATGTGGGATTTTTTCAAGTTGCAGGATGAACGCAGAAAAAGATCGAATTTGTTTATTATATTTTTTATAAGGTTGTGGTAGCTAGACATTCAAGCAAGGATTCCTGATCATCCTACATAGTTAACAAATCTTCAGTCAAACCTTTAAAATAGATCGAATCCATAAAAAACCAAACTCGGTCACTGTACCAACGACCTCAAAAATCGCCTGCAAACATGCGGAAACACCGCCCCCAAAAATCAACAAAAAACCCTCCCAGGAGAGTTTTAAAATTCGCGAGCGAATGACAAAAAATGGCCAACAAAAAATTGTGCCAAATGCGACTGTGAGTATTTTGAATACTCAGGCTCTTGTTCGCTGGTCGTTGTCCTTGTCGTTGTGGCTCTGCAATTTCCATAATTCATATTCATAGACATTACACAATAACAGCCAGTAGAGAAAGGAGAAATGGAGAACGAGAAAGAGTAGTAGACCCAGTCCAGACAAACAAACGACAGCACCTGCAATACGGACAAATGTCCGTCCTGGCACACCCAACAAAAAAAAAAAATAGACAATAAAAGAATGTGCAGAGTGCGAAAATGCCACATATGCTGGAAACGAAAAAGAAAGTTCAAAAATCGTCGCACCACGCTTATGCATAAATTATTCCCGAAGCAAAACTCAAAGAAGAATTCTACCATTAATTTGATGGGCTTCAAATCACTGGCAAATTAGCCCAACACACAGCACTCATGTTATCCGAGAGATACTCCGCTCACACATCCGCATTCGCAACGTGCTGGCAATTTGATTTTACACACATCGAAATTATTAACTGGGGAGCACTTTGTGTGTGGCAAGTGTAAGTGTTGTACTCTTTCCAACGGAGCAGAAACAGTTCATAAAATGGCAACAGGGCACTTTCGTTTTTACCGTTGGCATTTGCAGCATCTGCAGGACGGCCAGGACGAAAGGGGGGGGGGGTGGCCCTGGCAAGGACATCGTGGCGTGTGTCGCCAACGAGCAAAGAGCCAATGGACATCTGGCGTGGCCTGGTCAGCACCGGACTGAGGCAGGTTTCAATTAATGAATTAGTAATTTTGGCCTCATTGCCGTAATGAACACTTTGGGGAGATCTGAATGAACTGGCAAAGTATGTGCTAATTATTGGTACTGAAGCTCAGAAAATAAGATAATATTTTATATTATTAGAAATATAGAATGTTGTTTATCACAATGATAAAATTCGAATAGAGCAAATTTCTTTTCTTCAAAATCTTTCAAAACACCGTGTATTTAATATTGAGTCAATAAGCACTACTCATACAAAGCAAAACACTTTAAGCTCCTTTTAGCAGCCGTGATTACAGGCCACAGCTAATAGCATTTACACTGGCGTAATTTACCATATCATTGTGTCATTAAAACGTCCATTTGAATCTTTGATCCAAAGTGAACACACGTTGGAATTGCAGTTTGTTTGCTTAGCTACACTTAATGAACGGTTGGAACTCGAAAAACAGATACATCGTAGATGGAATCACCTCTTTGGGGAGTAGTGACCATATTTGCTCGCGATGAGCCACTGGCTTCAAATATCCTGGAACCCGTCTTATCGCGGAATTTACATCCGTATCTTTTCGGCTGCTCTCTTTCGATTCACTTTTATTGCCATTCTGTTTGCTCCGCTGTAGGTATGCAATTAGTCAATTAATTTGAAAATTTATTAACCGCCAAAAACCAATTTGCTCCAGATCAGCAAAAACACACGAGAAACGATACGAACGGGGGGAATAGGAAAACAAAAGAACGCGCTGCTAAGATCGCGAAATGCCGGCGGTAAACTGGCCTCGATCTTGGTCAAGATCACGGCTGCGAAAGCTGTAAGATCCGTTCAAGGCGTTGGTCAGCGTACAAATGAAGGGTCTATAGTTTGCAGGACTTTCAGCGAGTTAGGGATTTGAAATCGGAGACCCTAAAGGAGTTTGGTCCCCCCCTGTTCCCGTTTGAAATTTGTGGAAAAGTAGTGCAGATAATTTATGAGTTCGGCGGCAGCGGAAGTGCGTGTGTATCTGGGAGATACGAATCGGAATCGCAGCGACTACCGATGATTTTCTAGGTCAAAAAGCAGAGTCCGCGAAATAAATGACTTTTGTGCATGTCGCGGACTGCTTGCCGTCGGCTTGGCTTCAAGCCATAAATTTTGTGGTATTTGAAAAGCGTTTGTTGTCTTTCCCACTCACTCTGTTGGAGGTGCCCTCTCTTTCGGCTTATGATTAATAATGCTCGGTTGAGCTGAAAACCTGCTTTTGGCGGCCATCATGATCAGCTGATCGCGCAGACCCGAAAAAAGAGCAAACGTCATGACAATGTCCGCGACCGTTGGGCAAATGAAATGAACCTGGTGGTGATCGCTCATAGAAACAAGTGACTGATCGCCCATAGGAACAAGTGTGCTGGTGTGCGTGCGTGAACCCATTTTGGAAATGTCAGATGGCTGGAAATCTTCAGTGATCTTCACCTGATTCACAGAATAAGTTGCTTGCTCACTGCACAGGTATGCGATCGTTCTTTCTCTCGGCTTCTTATTCATCTGCTCTCTGTGCGCGTTCTCTCTATTTATCTGGCTCCTCTCTTTCGCTCACCTGGTGATCGATCATCATTTCGCTCAGCCGGTTTAGTGGTTGCTTTGGGAGTAAATTTATCTGCTCTCGGCGAAATGAATCTCAATCTCACCTTTATTCGAATTGGAACAATACAGGTAATCGTAGACCGTTTACGATATTCGCAGCTGTCAATGGGAGTCCGCAGAGGTGAGATAATTCTTCTGATTAGACCAAGGTTAGTGAGGCAAAGAAGATTGTTATACCAGTTAAGATTATCTGGAGTCGTTAGGAAATCTCAGATAAGAGACTTGGTTGGATTTACCTGTATGGGTGTTATATCTTATAGATGTTAGCTTTTGTAAGATATCCGAAGTTATAAAAAATTATGATGCCGCTTTAAAATTAAAATATTTTATTTTCAAACGTTGGTTAGGAAATTTGATAAAATATATTCAGCATATATATTTTCAAATTAACAGGAACAGTTTTAATTTGTTTTTACTGCTGTCTTGTTTTACTGGATATATACCAATCCCGCCCCACCCTTTTACCAATCCAAACCGAACTGACAACAAAATCACGTTCCCCCGATTTCATGAGAAATTTGTAGGGAGACAGACCCACCGCAGTAGGACCGAACCAGAATCGAGCGTTTCCCTGTAATCTCAATCGATGATCTATTAACGAGTGTCCATAAAAATTATGCAACTTTCCGCTGCAGCAACAAAATGGATGTGCACAACAACAGCAACGACAATTGAGCCAGAATGCCATTTCCTTTGTCAGCTGGGGCCATAAATCTTGAGCATATTAACATGGACGTGCGATGAAAGTGCCAGCCAAATATGTCATTGTCAGTTGGGTTTTTGGTCAGGAAGAAGGGGGAGTGGAACGGATTGGATTGGATGGGATGGTATCGGATAGGTTGGGATTGGATTCGAGTAGGAGACCAAGACGCCTCTGCGGCTGCCGGTGGCGAGTGTATTGACACCTGAGCAGCCCAAACATTCGAACTAGAGGATGGAAGAGAAAGTTAGGGTCTGTTAGGGCCTCAGATCAATAGAACAGGTAGTTTTCTGTTTTGTGAATACTTTCGGCAGTAAATCACCGATCCAAACTGAAACTGATAACTGGCCAAAAGTCGTATGCCAAGTATTTTGGGCCCTGTTTATCGCACTCGATGCATTTGGAATTGGTCAGAGTATTTTTAGGTATTTATGCGCAAGTTTGTTGTGTTGTGTCTGTGACACAAACACAAAACATGACCAAATTTTTGGGCGTGAGCTGGATTGAGGAGCGAGAGAGGGAGAGAGGGATAGATAGAGAGCAGCAGAGAGAGACGGCATACTGACAGCGCCCATAAATCTTTGTAACATGACACTTTTGGCAATGGAAATAAAATATGGCATTCGGCGCACCAAAATGTCGCACCAGGCTCCCTCGATTTTTTTGTTCTGTTCCTTTTATATTTTTGGCATTGCCCCCGGCATTTTTGGCCCACTGTGCCATGCGACACTCAGCGGATCGCTCGCGTACAGCATTCAGCTAATTACAAATGAAATTACAATGGTCAGATTGAGCCCCTGCCCACCGCCATGGCGATCCTCTGAGCTGCTGTTACTGCTGCCGGCCAAGTGTCACTTGCCGCTGTCATTTTCGTTTCGTTTTCATGTGTCACTTGGCAGGCCTTCGCTCCGAGCCGCTCTCTTTACTCCTTTTACCCCTTTTGGGCCCAGTCCTTGTCCTTGTAATAAAGCAAAACGGCTGCGCATGCGCGCAAGTCACTCAGCAACGATGCACTGCGGAAAAATGGTACAGTGACCATTTAATTATAAAATCCTTTTTTTAAACACACACAACTGATTTTCATAATTCGGTATATGCATTATTCCAAGCTTCATCACACGGTTTTTTCGCTTTTAAAATTAAGTTGAAATATTGGAAAACCAATTTAAATCATTTTTCTAAGTGCACCAACTCGGTAAAGCCGCTGCCTCTGTCAGATTTTGTGAGTGTCACTTGGGCTGCTTTGTTGCTGGGACCCGGGTTTTGGTCGTGGTCTTGGTAACTCGGATCCCGAGCCAGACTCTTGGGTGTTATCTGTCCCGTCGACCGTCTTCAGTTTCGCTGCGGTTGCATCTCGACGACCGGCGAGCGTCCGGTGACCGTCTTCGAATCTGTATCTGTATCTGAATTCCTGCGGAAACACGCGAAATGCGCGCCTCGGCGTATAAAACTGTTAACTAACTCAATTTTGTAGCTGTCAGTTGGCCAAGGGGGCTGCAGAGTTCAGCATGGGTTAATGAGTTGTTGTTGGTCGTTGCCGGCGTGCCGCTTACACATGTCACAACAAATTGCCAGCCGTTGAGGTTCGGCTTGCCCATAAACAAATCACTTGACCTGTGAGGCGAAATTTCGCCAGGCTTTTTTTACATTTTGATGAATCCAGATCTGTTTAATATATAGGATTACCGTGGATGTGGAGCAAGTATGCCGGCGGCTCAGAGCACGTGTGTCACGCAGCAAACTCACGGATGCACGCCGCGCACATGTCTGTCACACAAATGTCACTTAGAGTTGCAAACGCGTCGGACGCTTAACAATTTCATAATTGGGTGGAGAAACGAGGGGGCTCTCTGGAACAGTTGACATTGGCCCAGGAGAATCGGGCATGCGAAAAGCGAGTCCAGATATTTAGTATTCACCGCGCATTTGAGCAGCCAAGTGACCAGCAAGAAGCAAAGATTTCTGCACAAAAAAATGTTCACATAATTGGGAATATACAAATATCTATCATTATTAAAATACAAAAATATTACATATTACCATTACGCATTTTTAGGATGCAATAAATATTTTTGGTTAAATTCGAACTTTATGTCAAAAGTTTTTCAACAAGAAATAAATATAATAGTATATTATATTTTGTGCAATGTAAGCCCTGTTCGTATCTCCTTTTTCCCCAAATGAAAGCAAAGTTGACAATTCAATCATTGTGGGTTCTTGGCCGCCCGGAGGCGCCACTGCAGCTGGAAGTGCCGGGTGCTTAATATATAGAAAATAGTTAGTTGTATGCACTACAATTGCAGAGGTTTCCCACTCCTTACCATTCTTTTGTTTGTTTGTGTCACTTGGCAGCTTCTGGGTTGGGGAAATGAAAGGAAAATAGGGATGGCGAAAGCGATGGGGACGGGAAAGAGGAGGCACGTTGACAACGGCAACAATTGCAGCCACAACAGTAAAAGGGGGACAAAAGGCGCACCACGCGGCAATTCTGCCCAGAAAGAGTTTTGCCCATGGTCTAGTGTGCTGGTGTGTGTGAGCCAACAAAACTTGGGGCCATAAATTTGCAACGGATCACATAAATCACATTCAAGTGAAGCTTAACACACGCGCCCAAGTAGAAGACACACACACTAACTCGTTCTTGCAAGTCCCTGCCTTGGTGTGCAGAAAAACACTTTTTCCACTTCTGGAAGAAGAAAAACCGTTGTAATGGGAACTCGCAGGGTGCAAAGTGTCCCCAAAGGGTCAACAAAGGTCAACGAGAATGCACATTCTAAAAGGTGTGTAGCTTATCTTACCTTGAAATTTATTAGCTCTGATAAATTAAGATGTATCATATAGGTAGACACTAAACGAAAGTCTTAAGCAAACTAAATTAAAATGCTCTGAGCTTGTGTTATAAGACCAATAAAAACAAAAACGGTTTCCATTAACATTACCAAGTGAAAACGCCGTCTTTTGAAGGGCTAAAAATCCCACTATCTAGAATGTCAAATTCCAAACATATTGTAGTGGCCAACTCTCCATTAGGCAACATATCCGAAATTACCCCCAGGATGGCAAAACTTTCAAGCCAAATTAACTAAACGGTTAAAGCAACAATTGCAAATTGGCAACAAATTCACAGATCATAAAGTGCAGCCGAGGTGGGACAACAATTCCAGTTGCACTTCCGTCTGCAAACTCCGGTTTCCAGTTCCCGGCACCCAGCATCATTTCATTTGAAGAACTTTGCCATTTGAACTTGACATTTAGCACACGGTTCGAGGGGACTTCTTTGCAAAACAATTGCAGTCCAACGGAGAGAGAATGAGAGAGAGAGAGAGAGAGAGAGCGTGAGTGGTGGTTGCGGCGAGAAAGAGAAGGGAAGTGCACTTTTGGCATTCCTCGACTGCCAGGGAATGCCATCACACAAGCACACGAGCTCACTCACACACACACACATGTGCAGGCTGGCAGGACGAAAGGAAACAGTTGCAAGGGTGCGAAGGGATGGGCCAAGCCACCCCCTGCCGGCAAAAAGAGAGGGGTAGATGACTGGTGACAGAGAGGGGCGAGTCCGCATCGGACGGGCGGCCATTGCAGCACCTGTCGGCCATGCGGCTGAGTCGCGTGCTTGTCTCTTTATTTGCTTCCCGGATTTTGCGCCATTAAAAATTTGGTTCGAACCTTCCCCTTTTTGATCACTCTTTACTTAACATATATATTGCATCAAACGAAATCAAAAAAAATTATTAAAAATCAAAAGTGGTGGTCTCCTCTTCATATATATTTAATAAGTATTAGTATTGGTTTTTTTTTATTTAAATGTTAAACTTATTACAAGTGACCAATTTTTTGCATTTTTTGAACTTATAGATAATCTATCTAGCTAGAAAATCACCAGCTTCGCACCTCAGCCAGCCCTTTGGAAAACTGGTGAAATGGGGAAACGCCGTGCAGTTGCTTATAAATTAACCCATTGGCGAAATGAAAATATTGTCTGTTAATTGATCAATGTGTATGCAACGGGAGTGCAGTTGTGCCATTTGGCATGTACTCAGATGTTTGGGGCGTGCGTAGTGCAGCTAAAATTTAATTAGATTCCGTATTAGCTGCTGCGCCAAATGTTCTGGTCCTACAGGCTTTATCAGCTGCATACAATTGCATGGAACCGAACTCACACACACCAGCGCACTTTATGTGGTACGTGCAGATTTATTGTTATTGAAATACAATTGCAAAATTAACTGTCAAAGTGTGCGACCCATCGTCAATGTACTCGCAAAATGCCATATGTTTTCCTATTCAGTTTGTGTGGGTCTCGGAGGTAGTGGGGCAAATACCACCCATTTATTCAAAGTCAGCTTACGGGATAAAAAACTGGTATAACAACATTAATTCAAAATAAAAATGGGGAAAATAGCGACAAAAAAATATTATAAATCTATAAGATATCAATACAGATTTCAATATGCATTTAAATTAAAACCATTTGTTTAGTGTCGTTAAAATAAATATTTTCATTATCATTTCATGACAGTTTTAAAAAATTAAATTTTAATGATCTTTAACGCTCAGTGTACTTTTGTCATGGTCATGATTAATGATACGCTTATACACTCGTAGGGGCTTTATTTTGAATCCATTTCTTTGGCCAGCACCAAAAGTTGCCAGTACTCTAAATCAGTGGCTAAAACTCGCCCAAGCACCCCCCTAGAACCACCCTCCACACCACCCCCAATAAACCCCCAACTGTTTGCGCTAAACGAGCTTTGCATATTTACTGTACTAGCAGCAGACATTTTACGATATATTGAGAGTTATTTGCAATATATTTTGCAACGGGCAACAGCAGCAGCAACAAGGACGACAAATGTTCCACCGACGGCGGCGGCAACAACAAGTGCAGTGTGTTCGGTGTTCAGTGGAAATGCAGGCAGAGAAAGCTTCTAATTCCGGCACTGAAACCATAAGTCTTTGTCGCATTGTACACACACACACACACACACACACACTCAGATACCCACTCGCAAATACACTCGCAAAGGGGACGGGATGAGGGGTTGTATTTGTATGGGTGGTCCTGGCATTTCAGAAGGTCCTGCGAGGTCTAGGCCTGAAGTTGCGTCCATTACTTAGGTTCGATACACAAGTTTCGCCTATAAATTCGAAACTTATTTTTCTGTTTTCGAAGATTTTGTTTAATTTAGGTAAATTTGCATAAGATACAATTGTGCGCCCCCCATAGACCGTTTGTAGGATCTGCAGAGTCCTGTTTGCCTTTTGCAGTCTCTAAATTTGTGCGAAAATTGAGCCAAAGTTCAGTTTGGCTCTGAAAGAGGAGCAACAATCGATTCTTTCTATTTCTCTCTTTTTCACATTTTATTGCCCCGGCTTGGTCTAAATTTGAATTCAGCTCAAATTGAAAGTTCACAACGCACATATACACTTGTAGCCAGATCTGGCGGGTATTCAAATATACAAACGTACATACATACATACATATACATATGTATATATGTACACTCGGGGAGACACACCGATATTTATGCGTTTTCGAATGCAGCTCAACTCAGCTTTAATTTAAATGGATTTCTCTGGCTGGCAACCCTGGCAGACATATGGCAGCATTTGCAATTTGCAGCAGAAGAGGGGTTAAAAGGGGCTAAACGGGGGTCCAAATGAATGGGAGGTCGCACTCCCTGGATGGCCGACTCCACTGACTGCTGAGGATTGATTGTGCTTGTTGATATTTTGTCAAATAACGCAAATAAATACACAATTACACACTCAAGTGAATTCGTTGCGAGAATGGGGTGTTTTCGAAAGGGGGGGGCTATGGTGTTCCGGTGTTGCCAGGGGTTCCTGGAGTCATGGGGTTAACCCGACCATGGACGTGCTCTCTGTGTGTTATCCTCGTTTAAAGGATTTTCATTTGTTTAAATGTGCTTTATCGAAAATGGCCAAAAGGCCGCTGGCCATTGCTGCTGTTGTTTTTGGTGTTGTTGCCTCAACTCCTGTCCCTTGTTGGCACGTGAAATTTATTCTCAGCGGACAGTGGTTACAAAATTAGTGGGTCAATTTAGAATCTTCTGAACGAAATCAAAAAATTAAATAATTTTGTTAACAAATGACTTATGATTAATATTACTGCCATAAATTGTCAAATCGTATCTCATTTCCTTTAAATTATTTTTGTTTTATTTAAAATGGTTTGCAATCGTTATTTGAAACTAATAAAGTTTCAATATATTTTGTTATATATATTTCAATCATTAATCCCACTAATACATGTATGTATGTACCACTGTTCCGCAACTTTTGACTTTGTCACTGTTTGTTTTTGCCTTTGGCATTGTTTTTGTTGTGGCTTTTTTCGGCGCACGCCCGTAAATTCCAATGTAAAATGTTGCATTTATCTTGTAAAAATAATAAATCCGGGCAAAGGGACTTTACTCTCTCACGCTTGGCGGCACATCCAGTAACAGATTGCGCCGCCCATCTAAGGGATGCAATCGGAAGGGTTCGAGATGGTATGAGATTGGATTACGGGCTGCGGGCTCTGGGCTTTTGGTTTTGGGGATGGTCATTGTTAATGGCCGAATGGGTAAAGAGACGTAAATTTGGCTAATTTTATTAACCGTCAATGGAGCAGATCCAACGACAAAGGACATGACAATGGGGAAGTGGCAACAAAAAATTAGTCAACACTCGGCCATTAATTAAACTTATTTATTGGCTGCTGCGCATTTATTCCAATTCGGAAAATCCCGAACTGCTGGCGCGATAAATTTAGTCGAATGTGAAAATTGTGCTGCTGCATTTCCACTGCATTCACCATGCACATGTCGCGGATTTTCATTATAAAATATAGCGGAGGGCGCGGGCAACGGGCACAGGCGACTGTCGCAAAAGAGTTTGCAATTTATTTTAAAATAAAAGTATCTAAAAGCATGACAAATAGTGTGAGATATGTTTTTGCGCACTGCAGCAGGCCAATCCCCCTCGTCCAACCCCCTCGATCCGGAGACATATGATGGGGCGCCGCTGATTTATTTGCATACAACAGCGCGGCAGACAGAGCGAAAATACAAAATTCCTCGGCCTGATTCCTCCCCTGGCTGATTTTATTTCTCATTTTTTCTGAGCTACGCCCATTTTTGACGCCAACAGAGACGCGCCGATTGAGTTGGCTGCAGTTGCCAACTTTCAAAGGGGTATGCAAAAGGGGGGGCTGGGATTGGGGTTGGGTGGGATGCCGACGGAGTTCATGAAAAATCCATTCAAAGTCAAAAACCAAAATGCCAGCAAGCTACAATGAAGGTGGATTGTCACCATGGCAGAGAACATATTTTCAAATGGGTTTCATTGCACCCAAAATGATACGTTGTTGAGCTCCAGTAAATATGGCACATTGCTTATTCAGCAAATCATTGTTCACATCCTTTAGCAATAAAATAAAGAGATTTGATAATTTTACTTTGATGGTCATATGATCATATCATGAAAAGGTCTCTATTAAAATATATTTCAACTGCTTTATAATTGGTTTCAAGTATATAAATAATTTAACTAAATATTTTAAACTAAGCTGGCAGCAGCATCTTTTAATTTTATTCCTTCATTTTATGACTCATCGTAAAAAGTTGAAGAACAACCTGGTTATTAAGAGATTTCAGCTTTTCCTGTATCTTTATCTGGCTTAAAATTACCCTGCTTGTTCGCCTTCCCTGTCTACTGCTCAATTCATCATTTGGCAACATTTTGCCCAGCGCCAAGTTGCATTTAGTTGTTATTTATGCAAATTTTACATGCTTCAACTTTTCGCCAAGTGCGTCTTGTCGTTTTCGATTATTTAAAACTTTGTACGGAATTTACTAGGTTGCTAGGGATGAAGGAGGTCTCCTTTTTAATGCGCACACCTGACGCGCTCCAACGTCTTCCGCCGGGAACACGGTTACCTCGGGCCGGAGGATTAGGGTCTGCCCTCCGTGCATAATTTTGTGCGCTGCTGTTGAGGCAAATAAATTCTTGAGACGGCTAAAGTTATTAGATTAGCATTAGAGAGCGCTGCGTGATGGGACAACAGTCCCCGGGCTGAGCTTAGAATTATGATTTACCTGGGGTTATTTACATGCGCATAAACGAAATTCCTCCGGCAGCCTCAAATTTATGAAAAACTCTCTGTTTAGCGAGTCATGTGGCTTTTATAGTTTCGGCGCGGCAATTTAAACATTATTATTTTTTACATTTTACAACCAAAGTGGAAGTTTTCAACCTTTGCCATATCGTTGTATTCCTATAAATGTTCGCTAATATTTTCATATTTGCTTTCCGTTTTAATAAAGTGTTCCTAATACTATTATATTTATGTTTTGAAATCAATACTTTCCCTATGTCTTTTAAGTTTTCTACTAATTATGATATTTAATATTTTAAGTATTTAATTTAATTTAATTTATATACATTTAAATTTGTTAAATCTATTATAATATTAATTTAAATGGTCCTTGTTTAATATTTTTATTATAATTATTATTATTTTTTATTACGTTTATTACATTAACCCTGCTTAAATTAATTTACTAACATGTGAGGCATAATGACGTTCCTGGACCTTTATAAACGTTTTCTCTCTATTTTTTCCAGGTAAGAGATACTCAGAATCTCTTGCGGGCTCACTTCTACCAGACTGGCTAGGTAAGTCGAAGTTTTGTTATATTTTTTGTAAACCCTTAGCCTATAGTTTTGCCTATGATTTAATTTGATTTTTTTTGTGAAAAATCCCATTTTGAATTTTCACATAATTTATTCACTTATTCGATATGCGTTGCAAAGCCATTTTTCTTTTTTGTGGAACATCTCTCTTTTGATTTTGAGATTGCAATTCCCGAAATCCAATACAAAAACATGTTTTTCGGAAGCGACATACACACAAAACATACAAAACAAACCAAACCGAAACCCGTCCACTCCAAAATGTCCAGCATTTTTCCAAAATTCTCCAAAAACTCCGGATCCATTGAACCGAGCTTCTTTGAATTTTGCGTTGATTTTTTGCGTTTGGTTGTTGTTGCTGTTGTTGGTGTTGCAACATCATCACATCACCATCATCCTGATCATCCCGTTTGTCTTCATTTCGTGTCAGTCAAAAGGAAGCGTCTCCTGCCAGAGTTCGAGAGGTAAAGCGATACTTTCAAATTCCAATAAATCTAGTAAGTTCTGTGTTGTGTGCATATCCTCCAACTATACCCCTAGAATCCCCATGTACATACATACCTATCTGTATCTCAGTGTCTGTCATAGTTCAGCATGTGCATGCCTCGAAAAATAGGTGTTGGTCCAATAAGTTATGCAACTCTGTACATATAATATGTGAAATTATCAGCTCGTAAAATTTGCCCAAAATAATTGCCAATTATTCAGTTTGTCAACTCGGGCCAAAGCACACACACACACACACATATGTACACTACATACCAGTGTAACAACCAAAAACACTGCACACACAGAGACACAATTTCCTTGCTCTTGGTGTGCAATTAAAGCCACCCACCGCCCAATGAGGAAAATCGGGTAAAAGTATCACTTGGCACGCAAAGAAAATCAGCGAGAAAAATGGTGATGCCTGACTGCGAATTTTACAAAGCGTATCATTTTGTTAGCAGTTTTTCAGCAGGCTGCACTTGACAAGAATCGCCCCGGGGCACGAAAGACCAAGTGGCACTGTGGTGCAGCAGTCACACAGTATAGTACAGTGGCACCTCCCCCGCACAGCCAATTAAACACACATTTAATTTACTTTGCCCGTTTAGGCACTCGAAAGGCTGTTAATTCCTGTTTTTAGTTATGTTAACCAAACACTCGACAGACGGCCAACCAGCAACCTCTGCAGTTTCCTATATGTTTATGGGCAATTTATACAATAGCATAAATTACCGGCACAAACATAAACAAAACATCCTTCCACCGAGTGCCATTTGCCAATCGTAATCAATTCCTGTCCATAAAAAAACAGGGACACAGCCCGGAGAGTCCTGTCGCCGACAGTGGCAACAACAAGTACGTTTCCAAGTTCGTATCTATATCCTCATAGCTACCCAACCTACCAACCTACCAGCCAACCCAACCCCACGCATAAATATTTATCTGAAATGTTGAAATCTTCAACTGCAGAAAACGTAAAATCCATTAGAAAATTAATAAAGTCTATGGCGGGAAATGTATTCCTACGAATGCGGTTTTCCACTCTCTCTGTGTCCCACTCCACATTTTCCTGACTTATTTTTTGTCATATAGGGAAAATTGGTGGCTGTTTTTTGAGGGGCCAAATGTATATTATGCCGACGCTAATAGAATAAAATCCAATCGATTACAATAATGCTTCTTTGTCTGGATAATGTTTCCGTCTGAGTTTCGGAGGGAGGAGTTTCTGGAGCGGTTGTTGTCAGCCATTTAAGGATATAATCCATTAGACCAGTTCAAGGCAGATGTTGCAGAGTGTGGGCACTAAGGATGTTTACGTTTATAAATGAGAGCTAATAGATGTTGGATATATTTTAGTTATTTATTACACAGGATAAATTACTAATTTTACAAGTCAGCCGCATTAAATTAGGACACTTGTTATAGAAGATATATTAATATATAATAATTAAAGATTCATGTTCCGTAGATAGATTTTCTTTCTCCTCAGTTTTTATTTTATAATCAATTACAATTTAAAATCATAATAACCACCTTTGTAGATCCTCAATTGCTCTGATTAAGATATCCATACAAATTCCCATCAATTAGATCAATTATATTGTAAATTGTTATAAAAGATACATTTTTATTCCCAGTAACTAAGTAAATATACAAGATTTGTTACCGAGATATGTAAATTCCCCGATGTGTGCGGCTTTGATCGTTTTGTTGGCCAGATGTTTGCACACACTTTGGAGTAGGCTTCATTATCATTCGGGCGGGGTCTATTTATAACCGGGGGGAACATGAATGGAGCAAATGTCTTAATGTCTCGACAAGATCGACGCGTCGGCGCCCTCTTCTCCCTCCCCCTCACGAAACGAAAGCAAATGGCACGCAATTCACAATAATAACATAATAATGTGCAATAAAGTATCTTAATTTGTTGAATTGTTGATAAACTTTGGCGCCACTTCGCGGATAAACATGAAACGAAGCAATTGGAAAATTCTGGCCCCCAATCCGCCTATGAACTGTTCCATTTGGTGAACGTAATTCGGCAGGTTGGAAATACTTTTACTTTGGGTTTGCTTATCCCACACCAATTACTTGCCTCATGACAAACAGAAAGTTTTCCCTTTGTCATTTCCGGTATTTCGATCCACTTCGTTCCATTGCAATTATCAGTTCGCTTGACTTCTGACACTGACACCAGGTGAGCGGGGCAGGTAAACTCTGAGATGGGGACAAATTCCAACTGCAACAAGTTGAATTATCTGCAAGTGCCTCACGTGGGTATATATATGTACATGTTTGGTGGCCCAGTATGAGTGCACTTCCCTATCTGGTCGTTGGTCGTGTCCTCTTAATTGCCCCTCAGAGAGAGACTTGGCAAATTAGTTAATTGGCGGCCAGCTTACTTTGAACTGCTCCACGGCCACTGGCCAACAACGTATCTCGGAGATGCAGATACTGTGGAAGTCCCCAGATATATTCTAATTCTTACTTCTACAGGGATAAACGTACGTCGTTAAATCATTTTAATTCATTTGCCAAATAGTATACATATATAGAAAAAATACACGATTTTCTGTTATACTGATTTCTGAAACATTTTTTTTTTTAAATTAGTTTAAAAACTTGTACAATACATCTCGCTGAACAAGATCCATTCTCTTAGGGTCAAATACCAAAATTCGACATGAAAACACAAATAAATAATCGCTTTCCTGTTCTCTCTCTTCAAACGTCCTTTGATAATGCCGCATTTTCAACGTATTATTATTAACACTTATTATACTTGTGTATATATATTTGTATACCTACATGTATATTTTTTCTGTTACCGGTTATTTGAACTTTTTCTTACCTTTTTCTCTTCTTGACTTTAAAGTAGTGTATTTTTCGACAGTAATTACTGGTTATAGTCCATTTATATTCTTATATTAGAGGTTTCAGAGACTCTAGAATGACATTTCAAAATATACAAGAAAATAAAACAAGTTTTCAGGGTTAGTGTCAATACAAAATAATGCCCAATAAAAAATCAATGCTTATTATTATTATTTGTTTGTAAGCAATAGAATTAAAAATGAAATCATCTAAGTTTATAATAGCACATTCGCACTTTGTTGATGGCTAATAAAGCCAGCCTACAAATGCTAATTTAATCGGTCTCTCCTAATCTCTTTAAATGAATGATAAATGGCCACCGAATTTGAATAAAAATGTTTGCAATTAACAACGGAGTTAATATTTGAATGCCGTTCGTTTTCAACTCGATTCGCGCGCAATTAAAACACTCGTTCGTCAGGTAAACAGAAATAAAACCAAGTGACTGTTCTCCTTTTATCGATTTTTGGTGGCCATTAGCTTTCACACAGTTACCCATATTTTCCGCCATTCGAAAAACTCCCCCAAAAATGGGAAATGCGAGCATTTTCAGCTCCACCCTCGCCGCAGGCAATGTGGCAGATATTTTTCTCGTTCTTTTGCCAGCTCAGCAGATGAATGCGTATAATTTTCGGTTTGATTTATGGCCATTGACCCCGCTTTGGGCCACCTTTAGTCGCACACATGGCAAACATCCGACAGCCAACCTCAGATTTTCTATGGCTTCTGATGCTGCTCCTTCGGTTTTATCGCTGCGAATGCTAAACGCAGGCCATCCATTTGTGGAAATCCTGGGATCCAGCTTTTGGGAGGGCGGGCTTTATTACATTAGGCGTTCGTAAAGTAAAAATTGTGCCACTTTCTCAAAAACACGCATAGCACAATAAGTGGGTGTGTGCGTATTTGCCACTGGCGTTCAACCTGCTGTGGCAAACAACCAAAAAAAAAGCCCGGAAAATGCCAAAAGATACAGGACCCAAATGTGCTTGCCTGTACGCTTTTGTTTGGGCTCACTGCGTTTCCTTTCGCTTACATAATCAGTCATGTTATCCTTGTTTCGCCGCCCGCCACCCAAACACATTAGGATACACAACGCGACAGAAACAGGCAAAAAAATAAGAAATATTATTTATTTATGTCGCTGGCCTAAGGCAGATAGTTTTTTATTTCCATTGCGTGCGGCTAGGGTGGTTTCGAATTCGGTCAGCCTTTGCGTCGAGTTCATGCGACTGCATAGGAATGTCGAATATTTACAATGGAGTTTAGGAATTTTTTCTAGAACTTAGTATACTTCAAATCAATATTTTTTAATGAAAAACATACTTAAGTTTGAGTTGCATTCCTATGTTTTACTATTGTTGTTTCAAACTAAAAGTATATTTAAAAGGGCAAATAAAAGTAATGCTCATTATAGCATTATAGCTTTAATGCACATTATAGCTCGATGTATTAAAAGCCGTGATCTGAAAAGTCCATTTAATTTTACTCGCATCTTGACCGTGTGTTTGCTCGCATTTCCATTTCCCCAGCTTTTCCCAGAACAAAAACTGGGTTTTTGGCCTTCCGCACCGAATTCCTTTCGCAGTTGATAAATGGCTTTCTACTCGGAGTTTGTTGGTTTTATTGCTCTCCGGGTTCTGGTTTCTGGGCCTTCTATGCTCTGCTCTCGCGCTTTTAGCCATTTGTCCTTTTCGCATTCGCCGACGGCGAAATTTTTGTTTGTTTCCACTTGCCTTGCGCCGGCTTTCTCCTCGAGTTCCTTTTTTTCTGCTTGCTCAACGGAATCTGTGCTATTTATTCACCCAATTTCTATTTTTTCTTTGCCTTTTGCTTTGTACATTTATCATTGTGCCTTCAAATGCACACACACACACATTTGCAGGGTAACACCCACTAACTTGTACACTTGCGAAAATCACCGAGTTAATAGTCGGTGACCTTCTTTTCTCTGCATCCATTTTGGGCTCTTGACATTTCCCAAAGAGTCTCAAGTCTATAATCTACCATATTTTATTAATCATAATTGCCATTACGTTTTTGTGCCTTTCGGTGACTTCGAATCGAAGCCCCATAGGTGAAACCCCCAAGAGAGGTGCGGCCAATGATTATTTTTTTTAGTATTTCCCACCAAGAGTATATCATATTAGGAACCAGCGAGTTCCCTAACTCTTACATATAGTATATAATCAAATTCCACATATTATAAAATATTTGAAGCAACTAACGATCGTAAAGAATTTTTGATATTTATAAAAAAAAAATATATATATAAATAAATATATATGACAATATTTTGAAAATTTCCTAGCTAACTGTATTAAATGAATATACAATTTTAAAGATTTTTATTAATTGTCAGCAACTTGTGACAGTTCCTAAATCTTTATAAACAATAAGATAACCCATTACCAATGCTATATGCGTGTTCCACCTCAGCGAACTCATAAATAAACTTTCAGCGTCGGCGGATATATGCGATTTCTGTTTTTTCTTATTGGTATGGTGATACGCATGTTGAGCCCCGCTTGCCTCGCAAACTGCTGATGATGACGCTGTTGTGCGTGTTGGAAGCCCAAAAAACCAAAATGAGCTTCTAAGGCTTGGCCGTCGCTACAAACATACAAACACACTTAAACAACTTTTGGGTATCTGGGAAGATAAGGCGATGAACGAATTAACCCTTTATTTAAAAAAAATTACGTTTTTTAATTGCAAACCATTTATATTATTGCTGTGGTAAAATATTTGTTCGATGCTTTTTTTTTTTGAGTATAGACAAGGTGCCAATTTTTTCTAAGTGCCTGGGCAGCGGTATTTAGAGGGTTAAGAACGACGAGCCATCTGTCGGCCATCCCGGGTACCTGGAAAGGGCAAAAGGCAAAGCTTTTGGCTCAAAAGACGAGCTTACGGGATCGCTGGCTTGACACTGGGCTACAAAAATCGAGTTCCGCGGGCACATCCTCTGGATTTCGAATTAAAATGCATTGCATGCCGCAACGCGTGGGTGGAAAAACACTCGTTTTGATGAGGTGTCGGCTGTAATTTAAACAACAACACAGGCCAGAAACTGAATTTCAATTGCCGATTATATAATTGACTTATGCTCGCTCTCTCTAGCTCTTTCTCCTTGGACACTCCTTCTCTTCGCAGCCTATTCCCAGTGGAATGACCCATATACGAATTTGAATTCCAAAACCTAGCTGATAATGATGGAATGTGAGTACGAGTGCTTTATGGCAACTCAAGTTGCTCTCTTTTCACTTCTCGAGTCGTTTTCCCGCATAAATAAATCGATGAGGACTCGAGTTTTTTTTTTTGCTAAATTCTTCATTCTATTGATTTGTTCCCCATTTGTATTTGTTTGTTTACCTCTTAATGAGTGTTTTTGTTGAAATTCCAGCTGGTTAATAAAGTTTAGTTTATTTTTATTGTATGAAAGACTCTTTCAAACTCTCTCTCTCTCTCTTTAACAATTTAATGACCATAAATTGTGCAGCCCTCGTAAAACATGCGACTATTGCAGCTGAGTAATTTCCATCGTTTTTATTTTGCGGAACATGCGCAAAAGCATAGGAAAAGATAAAGAAGAAGAAGAAGAACTAGCCGCCGCGTCGCGTGTGTAGAAAATAAAATTAATTTATTATATTTAAAAGTAGCAGGCTGACTACTGAAAAAAAGTGAGAAAAAACAGCCAAGAAATACGATTCTCACATAAATCGCGCAGCTAAAGACGTGCTTAATACTTTTTATGTGTATTTCTGGACACTTGGCAAACAAAGGAAATGGTTTATGACCCGAAAGTATTGAGTTATTGTTGCTACACCGCTGAAAAAGCGAAGTGAATCTAAAAACTTGGGTAAAAGCCGTATTACTCTTTACCTGTACCGCGCTAATTTACTTGTGAATTGTTGATCAAAAATAATATTTATTAATTCCTCAGCGACAAAGAGCGAGAAACGAGAGAGTGAGCACTTCCCCTCCACACACTCACACAAACGCAAAAACACATACGCGGCACCTACTCAACGGCTGCTGATTTATTTCACATAAGTCAAAACAGGCGAGCATATAAGCGCGCCGCGACAGAGCAAGACAGCAGCAGCCAGCGAGAGAGAACGGGGCTGGGTTATTTGTCTTGCGGCAACCGCCATTATTCATTTGGCTCTTTCGCTCTTGCGTGTTCATTCCGATTTTCACTGGACGCGCTCGCTCTTTGAGCGAGTGCGCTCTCACTCTCTCACTGTGATTTTAATGGCCGCTCTGAAGTGTTTATAGTTGGCACACAATATTCGCAAAGTGGCATTTCTTATGGCCGTCTCTCTCCGCTCCTCTTTTCCGCCCCTTTTTCTCTTGCTTGCTCTCTCTCTATCGTTTTTGTTGCTGTTTTCCATGGATTTTCCTGTTGCACTGCACTTGGCGTTTTCCAGAGGCAAACTCTTGGCTTTTCTTCTTGGCAGCAGCTGAAAAACCGCGCAAGGTTCCGCTGCCTTCTCTCTTTCTTGGCAAAAAGAGTTGTTTTAAAAATTATTTACGACCGCTTCGCTGACGCTGTTCATTTTCCCCCGTGCACTGTAAAAATTGTATATCTTGAGCTATTTAGCTAAATAGTTAATAGAATTATTAAATTACTATCCAAATAGAAATACTTATTTAGATTATACAATACAATCTGAAAAATGTGGTAATTAAGCCGAAATAAGGGTAAGAAACTTTACTCTCAAAAAAGGCGATAATTATAAATGTGATATTTTTGTTGCTGTGTGGAAAAACTGAAACTCACTTCCATCTTTATTCGCTCTTCCTCTTCGTGCTGGCCCTGATTAATAGTTTTATTTATTTTTAGCGCTCATCTTGCAAGTCCAAAGTCGTTTTGTCGCTTTTGTTGTCGTCGCCAGCGGAATTTATGAGTCTTTATTAAAACGCTGTATTTCTTCTCTTCCGTCCTTATACATTTATCCCCACGTCGTTGCTTTTTTTGTTTTACCCTCTCCGGCATTATCAGTTAAACCAAAATTTTTGTTTTTATCAAATTTCTGTCACATTTCGCTGATTTATTAGGCCCCCTTATTTATTGTTCAATGTTTTCCCAAAGACTTTAATGAAGTGGCCGGCGGGGAAAATAAATTACCAATACTATTCATGGCCCTGCCAGAAGTGATAATTGGTCCGGGAGAATATATTTATGGATTTAAGGTTTGATGAATGGTATTAGTTCATAAGGCTTGAAAGAAACTTTCTACATCGTTAGAATGAAATAAGGGATTATCATTATAAGCTTTAATTAGAACGGGTGAACTTTTTACTTTGTGAAGAGTAGAATATATTAGCTTAAAACAGTTTTAAACGTTTCCTGTGGAATGTAAATGTTGTTACAAGTTCTTTCTCAGTTTATGTTCACGCTTAATTTTTAAATAACCTGTACCTTATATTTTCTTTCATTTCGGGAAAACGTCGAACCACATTTTTTATCTTTGGAGGTTGACAGAGTCGAGTGTTTGGGCTTAAAAAAAAAGTGGAATCAAAAAAAGGAGACACGACCACGACTGCTAACTTCCAGCTGACCTTGCTGACCCTTTCGGGCCAACATGTGAGAACTCTGCAGCTCCAGCTGGGCATCCGATCGTGTGGCTCCGTGTCCTCGAAGAGATCATGACAAGATTTTCGTGCCCGCGCAGGAGGATGAGAAATGTGGCGCGGGACACGATATTTCTCTGCGAATTTCGGCGGGAAATCGTTGTAAATTCTCAGGCGGCACGAATTCGAACTCGACTGAATCGCAAATAACAATCGTTAGAGTTATCCTTGACTTATGCATTGTCTTCTGGTAGTTTGGTTTTTTTTAGGGAACCGTTTTTTATGTGTGCGGCTGAGCAACACATGAGAAACATTAAAAAATCGTTCCAGAGCCGATGGTGATCATTAACTTTTTGACGCCGCCTTCAAGGTCGGTGTTTTTCCCCGAAAATTATTCCACCCAGCCTTCAAATCGGCGAGAAATGTGTGCAGTTTTTTTACGAGGTCATAAAAAGTACAATGTTAAGTGCCGGGCGTCGTAAACAAAACGCGCGCCTTGCAGCGGAGGCATCTCTGCTAATTTGGCCTTCCGTTGAAAATTCAGGATGCAGGATGCTGCGAGACAGGCCAGCGGACATGGCCAGAACACACGCTGTCCTGCGACCTCTGCCCTCGCGATCCGGAGCCCAATCCTCTGCCATTTAGGTAGATGGGCCAGTGCATTTGGCAGTTTTTTATGGGCCCACCGGCAGTTGGCAGCCGTCGCAGTGGTGGAAAAAAAGAATAACAAGAAGCCGAAAAGTCAAAAAGTAGATAGCAGCAGGTAAATGCGGCAAATTGCATCCAGAGTCGCAGGAGGTTCACCTGATGAGTGGCGAGAGTTTCGAAAATTTAAACAAAGTCACAGGAGGTTCAGTCCCTAACGGTATTGGGAAGTCGTCGTTATATGTATTTAAATAAAAAGGTGGAAGTCAAATAACTATAACAGTATAATCCTGCTAAATAAACAGCGACCTAATGAACTCACATAAATTAACATAACCATACATTCAAAAGTAAGTTGCCCCTTAAGTAACTCGTCAAACTTTTGAGATTATTAAAAGATATAAAATGAAGAGAATTTGTTTATATTTAGTTATGTACATCTTAAGACTTTCAAAGTAAATCCTAATCCTAATGGTTTCAAATAATGACGACGATGTATTCTTTTGGAAAGCCAAGAATTAAATTAATATATACATACTTAACAAATTATACGAAATAATTTCTACATATAACCAGCAAGCAAAAAAAAAATAGAAAACAGGCCGAAAAAGGTATCATGTGGCCAAGAACAAGTCGAGGCTTAGCGAAAAAAAGCAAATTAACTAAGGCGCAATTCGAGTGGAAGTCTTATCAGATTTCTAATTAATTTAATTCTGCCTCGTCGGCCCAACCACTCCCTGCCGCCCCCTAAAACCTGAGTCGACAAAAACGGCGCACAGGTCAGTTGGCGGAAAAGGGAAAAATAGGGGGAAAACTGGGAAATATGTGGGGGGACGTAGGAAGCGGGATGAGGGACGGCGAACGGTTGACTTCCTGACTCTTGTCAAAGTTTGCTGATTAAATCAGTCATAGAAATGTCGAAAGGAGAACGGAGAATGGCGAGATACACGGCGACAAACGAAAAACTTTTAGACCAAATCAAATATTTGCCTTGGCCAGGACGGCCGTCCAGCCATTTAACCGTTAGTTTTGTGGTCGTATTATGCAAAAAAAAAGAAACGAAATAGTGGATAAAAACTATACAAAGACCACCAGCAGTTGGAAGCCATGACACGGAGGGGGAAAAAAGCTGGTTAAAACCAAACACGAAACAGTTAAGAGGGAGGCAGGAAAAAGCCATCGTCATCGGCAATTCAAACATATGCACGCCTCTGCTTGTGCCGCAGTCGACGGCGCTGCCGACTGCTTAGTTAGCCTCATTTAGAAAACGTTTGTTATGCAATGCCAACATTTGTATTCGAAAATGTTTTTTATTCAGTTGTTGACTTTTTTCCCGTTCGCCGTTGAGTTGGCGCGGCCTAAATGGCCGACTTGGGGTCTTTTGGGCCTGAGAACGTCGAGGAGATGGCCGAAACGATGGCGACATGGCTTTGTGCCGACTTCAGCTGTTTGTTTTTTCCTTCTTGGTCTCGCTTTTTTCCTTATGCTGTTTTTTTTTTTACTTTTCAACCCGCGCTCGAGTTTGAATTTTAAATGCAATCATTTCCTTTGCCGCAGTTGGCAACCCGTGGAGTAAGGACTTCGTGATTTTCGCTATGATTGTTTAAAATGTTAAACGGGTTAACTAACGAACCGCAGAGAAACGGCACCCATATACAACAACAAGAAACACTAAAAACATGCAAATTCGCTCAGTGTACGAACGATGATTTCAATCGCTGCACGCCCGCAGAATTTCCACAAAAATTCGAAAACAAAAGTTCGTTTGATTTATGCGTCGAGCGATTTATAAAGATGTCGACTGCAAGTTTTTTTTTTTATATATTTTTATTTCTGTTTTGATACATCTCCGTATGCTTTGGAACACAAGTATATAAGTATTTTGTCGGGGCCCACGTTTTCGGATACTACCTGAAACCCTCCATCAGCTGAATAAGATAAAAATTTCGAGTTTTTTTCGTGTCCGTCGGTCGCTGTCAACCCAATTCAAATTGTGTACAAAATCGTGAGTCGCATAATTAAAATTTATTCGTTATAATCATGGCAGGAATCGGGCAATTGAGTTGTTCGCGGTAATGTCTGAGTATCGATAAGCAGTTTAAACGAGAAATTATAAAACAGTAAGCCCGATACTCCTTTATTTTCAAACAATGTAATTAAATTGTGATAAATTAAGTATTTCAATTAAATTAAATACCTAACAAACCGAGCAATTTTCTTTAAAAATATTGCATATTATTGTCGATCTTTGTTATTCAGAAGTAATAAAAAAGACGCATTTTCCCATATATAATGGCTAGGTATCTGCTTAAATTAATTATTGTTTATTCTGTACAAGCCAAGTGTGATTAGACATTTTGCCAGTCATGGCAAGACATTTAACCTAACGATCTCTCTGAAGGCAAGTGGAGCAGTGTGGAGCCTATTTATAGACAACCAATCGATCAGAAGCAGTCACTGCTAAAATCATGGCGCCAGTTAGGCAGTGCTGAAAAGCAGTGAAAATCGCGACGAAAAGCCGCCAATCTGTCGCAGCCACTTGAGTC
Organism: Drosophila melanogaster; assembly: GCF_000001215.4. Lineage (NCBI taxonomy): Eukaryota > Metazoa > Arthropoda > Insecta > Diptera > Drosophilidae > Drosophila > Drosophila melanogaster. The sequence goes on along the minus strand of NT_033777.3, from coordinate 16,698,415 downwards.
AAGTGGTCAGGGCCGCTGCCATTTTTGGTTGCGATGCGAAAAACTTTACAATGGCAATTAAAAGCAATTACCCAGGCCATTAACGCAGCAGCAACTGCAGCGCAGATACCTAAAATGGAAAAACGCCGGCTAAAAGCTAAGAAAAGAGCCAGCAAAACCACAAAAAATTGAGAAAAAGGAAAAAGAGTGCACGTAATTTATTTGTCATCAATCGGCTGGCAATAAGTCAGACAATCACAAAAATGCTGTCAACATTAAGACATGTGAATACGACGAATACATTTTGCTGCAGCAACAGCGGCAACATTGTGGTTGCATTTTGCTGAGACGATGGCGACGACGTCGCCAGCATTTCAAGATTTATGGGCGTGTAACCTGTTTCTTTAATTGCACATTTGCAGCCCCCAAACGACGTCAATAGCAGCAGCAAAAGCAGCAAGAAACGTGAAAAATGAATAAAATAAAACTGCATACAAAGCAAACGAAACGATTTGAAAATGAACTGAAAAACAGTAGCAAAAACACTCCGATGCAAACAAAAGCTGCGACCACAAAAAGCACTCATTTAATTCGCTTCTTTTTTTTGCAGTCAGTTCCTCTTGTGTTTTTTACATGCCTTTGCTTGGCTGAACTGCATCAAATCTGGAGGCTGACGATGCAAAGAGAAAAGGTTGCCATTCGTCAGCGAGGCACATTCTCCATTTTTGGCCTACAGATTTTCCTTTTTGGCGACATTGCAGCTGCAACATCGTTAGCGATTCGCCAAATACGTGAAGCAATCCATCATTAAATTCTATTACCAGCAGCCGTTTAGGCGATTTCGACTTTAAAATCTACTGAACGACACACTAGCTGCATTAAAATCATTTCAACTTGATTTTAAGTGAAGTATTGCTTAAGGAATCGCACATCTTGATTTTTAATGAAAAATGATTTAAGCCTCTGTTCAAACAGGAAATTTGTGTGGCAAACGAAAATTAATATTATGAATTATTTATTTTATTCAAATAATTGGTCTTATTTTAGTACTAATCATTCATCTTATCGCTTTATAAATTTATGTTACGATTGCCCATTGAAGAAACGCAGAGTCAAAGTTTGGGCATCCAAATTAATACTGGCAGGCGTCAGCTAATTTTATAATTCCTTTGAAAAATAAGGACCCAGCCACAAGAGCCGCATCCTTGAACATTGGCAAATACAAACACACAGCCGAAACTCAATGAAAACTTGCAGGCAAACAACATCCCAATAACTGTTTTGAGTTTCATGTTTTTGTCGAATTAAAATTTGCTACAAGGCACGTCTCGGCGAGAGCGCCAAACTTTGCCGCTGCCGCTGATCCTGGGGAGCACACAGAAAAAGGACGAGGACAAGCACAAGGACCCTGCCCCTTGTGCCAGTGCAATCCTTTTGCCGGCTTGCTTAGTTATTCATGTACATTTGTATCCTGCGCATAAAATTGCGGCTGCGGCTGCTGTGCGGAAAGGCAGCAGACAAATAGTAATGAAAACTCTTCTCGACTGCCAGGACACTATTTCTTCCGCTCGTATCGCCATGGTATCGCCCCATTGTTGCAACAACGGACGGCAGCGGCAACATTTCGACATAATGTAAACTAATTAAAATTCAAAAGCCATAAACAGATTTTGCCAATAAAACTTTGCCAGCTAAATATTTTTTGCACACATACACAAACATCGAGTGGATGGTGGGGCTTTCTTTTCCTCCCTCCGCAGGGAAAACAAAGAAAACTTCTGACAGGATTTTTGGCTTCAAGTTGTTGGCCTGTTATTCGCATTTTCTTGTCTTGCCGCCTTAGGGCCAGAAATCTCGGGTTAAAGGCAGCTTTAAAGTTTGCAGTTCGCATCTCCAAGATACATTCCCACTTGTGTTTGTTGCCATTGTGCATTGTTGTATCTGTGGAGATGTATAGATACGACTGCAGATAGATGTGCACATACTCTATAGATTGTATGGAGATTGTGTATGTGCGGAGTGTGTGTGTGTGTGTGTGCCGGTGGAGGAGGAGGATGCAGCTCAGCTCGAGTCGAGTGCAGGAAGTGAAACGTAGGAAGTGTGGCCAACAACATTTTATACTCGAGCGCATAATATTCATATGCAGGCCATAAAAAACTTTGGCAGCTCAACGAGAGATCTTCTTCCGACGTACCGACAACCCCCTCCAGGTTTCACCTCCCTCGGAGACACGAACAGTGGGGCTTTAAAATCCGGGAATGTGGTTCTTCAAGGGCTTAAAAAGAAATAAAATTTCTTTAAATCTAAGAAATTTCGATGACTTTGTACTTATACTTATACTTTGCAAGAAACAAAAATAAAAATTCTTAAATTCGCAAAATTTTATAACTATATAGGACATAAAAATTCGAAACTCAAAATGAACACAATGGAAAAATTAGATGTCGACATTATTCATAATTATAGATCGAATTTGATTTCTTTTAATCGATTGGCTTAGTTTTGGTGAACTCTTTAGCAATATTTTCCCATAGTGGCTCATAATGCAACGCTCGATAGTTGGGCAGACATTTGTGCAATATACGAGAGTCGAGTCGAGTTGAGAGCCAAGCCGACCCCTCGGCCCGCCCCTTTGACCCCTCGTGTCCCGATTGTTTGTGTTGGCTGCTGAACAATTGAAGTTCGCCGGCGCAAATATAAAAAGTGAGCAAGAGCCAGAGATATATGCACATTTATATCCACGTATACATCCAGCGGGGCAGAAAGAGAGAGAGAGCGAGCTGAGACTCAGCTGATGGTTGTTTTTGTTGGCGGTGGTGGCGGCGGTGGCGGCGGTGGCGGTGGTGCAACGCCTCCATTTGCAAGCTGTGGGCCAAAGTTGGAAAACGGGAGCGGCAGGAGCTTAACTTAACTTTGCTTTTACTGCGATAAAATGAAAATTGCACACGCGCCATAAATAAGGATTCTCACAAGGATAATTTATAAAACTTTGCTCACAAGCGTTTTACTTATGAGAAGCGAGCGACGCCAGACAACGTACTCCACACCTAAAAGGACGAAAACGGGGGAAAAGTCCCTGCACTGAAGGAAAAAATGACTGAGATGTTTGAACCACACAGTCAAATGAATGAGTAATCAATTCTGTACAAATAAACGAAATCATGGAATTCTTATATACATAATTTAATTATAATAGTCCTTAAAACGAGTCGTTTTGACCCTCTTGAAATTAGAAAGGACTGTTGACAATGAAAAACCAAAACTAGACTCCAAATGAGTTTTATTTAACTGTATTGGTTTTCACCGTGTACTTGGTTTGCATTTTCCCCAACCATTCGTCCTGCCGCAAGTGAAGTTTGTAAATTCCACGGGAGTTGGGACCGTGACGTATGCACCAGTACCTGACCCGCCGTTGGCCCAAGCCCCAACCAGCAGACCTCCCCCGCCAATGGTGACCCCGCCACCTCTGCAAATGGCCGAAATATCCGTAATGGCCAAAACCCCGGAATCTGTCGGCCTGGGACGCACTCCGGCATTGTAATCGATGTGCGAAATAAACAAAAGCGGACATAATTATCGAGTTATCGCGCGGCGCCTTGCTGCGGGTGTGCCTATCCCCCACTGATCCCCTCGTGACCCCATCGTGTGACCCCGTCGCAGGCCCGCCACCCCCTTTTGTAGCCCTCGGGGCCGCTCGGAATGAATGGAACTAAGCCCGCACCGAAAATGTTCGTTACGACGGCAACGCATCGATATTTATGATGTCATGGATTTTATTGTTGCCTGCTGCAAAATATTCATATGCACACTGTGCTGGCCAAGAGTCCTTGCCGGTCCAAACCCCGCCCTCCGCCACCACTCCACTCCGCCTCACACGGAAACAGTAAAATGACCATCAGCAGTACAGGATGTAAATTTTGCAGCAAAACGAGACAACGCACAAGGATATGAACGGGCTGCAAGAGTGGCGAGTGTAGGGATAGTGGGTGGTTTTTGGGGGCACTTCAGTGGGTGGTTATTGACGTCGGCGATAAGGCGGAAAACAGAGGAGGAGCAAGAGATTGCGATAGTCCGGCAGGATGTTCGGAGTCAAATTTGAGCAGGTCGTGGCCCCCTGGCCACCCCCTCTAGGTCAGAGGGCAATAAAATGTTGCCGATATTATTTCGCTGTTGCTGCTGTTCTATTTTTTCATCCGATTTTTCCCCTTTTTTCTTGTTTTGGCCTTCCTTTGTTTGCCGAGAGGTGTGTGTGAGTGTGTGTGTTTATGCCTATTGCCAAGTTTGATGGGGTCCAGCATCAGTTAAGCGCCCAGCAGCAACAGCAACATCGGAAGTTGCTCATATGCCTCTCGGACCCGGTCCAATGATGCGGGCTCGCTGGTGTTGCTGCACTTGAGTTATGCGCATAGATTGAAAATCGTCGATAACCGAAAAAGAATCGCACGAAATGCAGCAAAAAACACGCGCTTTGCAATTGTTTGCCGGCCATGTGGGGTATGCCCCATCCCATCCTACCCTAAAGGGGGCGTGTCCACACGAAGTTTGCGGCGCGTGATGCAACACGCCATTATAAAGTTATTAAAAGGGAACACAGCCGGCTAAAAGATACGAAAACAAGCCGTGAAACAGGTAGGAAAATAAGGTGGGTCGGCCCAAAAGTTGTGCGAATATTTGTGGGAGAATGGGGCAGGTGCATTAATGATGGTTAGACCACCTTAATTAGCCAAAAAGTTGGCTACAAAATCTAAATTCAATAGAGATGGAAGCAAATGGATCAACAAATAATAGTCAATTAATGGTATGAATGCACAGTATGTCAAAAATTATGGTTTCAAAAAGTCCCTTTACTACTCTACACTACTGTGTTTTTTCTCAAACAATTTTCATTGATGCTATGTTTTTTATTTGGTTACAAAATATTCTGCCTGCCGTCTGCTGACAATCAACAATGCCAAAACGTCGAGGAACGAGAGCGAATTTGCAACAATGCAGAAATTGTTTATGAGATTAAGCCCATAAACTGCGAAAATGCATTTTAATTGAAGTGCAGCTTTGGGACTTAATAATATTTCGATTTTTGCACTTTTTGCAGCCACAGTGGCCGATAGTAAATTTTCCAATATCAGGACGCGAAAGGAGTCGGTTTAAAATAAAGCGAGAGGTCCGGACAATGGCGTTGATTGTTTGAACTCTGCCCGGCGCTTCGATGCATGTTTTTCCCATCATTTTTTTCATCTCGCAATAAATTGGCAATAAGCATAAATTGTGTGGATTTATGCGCGGTGCTCACATGTGAAAAATAAATTGTTATTTTTTTTCAACAACCATCAAATAGAGAAAAGAGATTAATTAACAGTGGCGATGAAGCAGAGATAGTTAGTAATTTGCACATCCCAAGCGGATACAGCACTCGAGATGGAAAGGAAACGCTTTCAGACAAGGCGCTAATTGTCCTGCGTCCTTGAAGGGGACCTCATAAATACTCAATGTTTTGCATGAATTCGAAATGAAATGTTGTCTGAGCCGAAAATACGGCAGAACAGGGCATTTAATTTGTATGGAATCCATCAGCGATCCTTTGTCTTGTTTAGCACTATGTGAAACCGAAAAAAGCACGAAATAAAATAGGGGAAAGCCAGACAACAAGAGGAAACCTCCAGCTAGCCAACTCCTTTGCCGCTTTCATGGCTTTGTTCAAAATTACCATCAAGTTGACAGTTCTATGGCGCGATGACAGTTCACACAGATACACGAACACACGGACACACAGATGCACATATGTAAATGTCGCCAACTCGTTGGCTCATTCTTGTGGAAAATGTTTTTCTGCACCGCAAAACGGAAGGAAAGGAAGGAACTACTGGGCAAACGAAACGAAACGAAATGAAGAATGTGAATGTGGAAAAAAAAATAGGAAAAGGGTGGAAAATGCGATAGCCATGCTTTCCCTCGACTTGAAAATGCAAATAAATGTAAGGTTTTGTCATTTTTTAGTCCTTCCACGTCACGAATTCGTCACTGGCCACGTGAAGTATACCCCATCTCCACCTCCGTCCAAGTTTTTTTTTCACATTGTTTTTGTATCCACCGCAGTCTGGCACTATTTTTGTCGCTGGCATTTTAAGTGTCACATTTAAATGGGATTTTTATTCGGTCCTAGCCACGCAAATGTGTGAATTTTTGTCGCGCCTCGGTTGGAATTTTAAAATGGGCTCCCACCTTTCCGCTTTTAGCTCGTCTTTCATATGCAGTGGCAGCGGATAAAAGTCACTCAGGTGCTAAAATACACGGCACTCACTGAAGGGGTTATTTATTGGGCTTCAGCATGGAAATATATTCTCAGATTTATAAATACGAAAAAAATCCAAATATGCCTAATTACATATATCTGTATTCAAAACTAATCTCTTGTAAAATGATGTGGGAAAATATCCGTTAAGCCTATTTTAATTGAACATTTCAAGTTTCCGGCGAAGCATATTCCTAGGGGGAACCAAATCTTAGGTTACAAACCAACTCCTAAACACAACGTGGCTCCCCTAGATTTAAAATGTGTATCCCCCTTCAAGGAGCAGATCGCTTCTTCTTGACAATGGGAAACTGATAAACCTCAAGAGACTCGGAAAATGCCATGTCTTATCGCTGGAGATAATTGTCAGGCCATAAGAGTCATTCGAACTCCAATTACAATCACTGCTATCTGCCTCCTTTGCTTTTCGTTAAAAAAGGAAAATGGAAACATCCTTGATCCTTGTCTTTTGGGAAACATGGCAGCCATTACTCAAGGGCCGCACACAAATGTCGCTATTTTTGGTCGATTTCGATGTTCGAGTACTTCCCACCACTTCTCCGCTTTCTCCGCCTTTCTCCTGCTCTTTCTCCCGCTGCACTGAATGTCTCACTAACTAGCGCATATGCGCACATTTCCCACACACACACACACACTCAGAGGGCTATGGACTAAGTACCCTTGAGCCAGCTACAACATGTTCCAATCATAAATCATAATTCAATATGGAGTACTCCCCCAACTCCGAAATATACATATATATAGAGAGTGGCCGAACACGCATTACACCCATTCAAATGAAATATGCATTAAAATTGCCTACCAATTGGTGAAATAAAACCCGATCGGTTCTGGGGTTACGCCGGAAAATTAACGGAACAGTTGGGAGCTATATTTTTCCTAGAAATTCAACTGACACTGCATTGTTTTATTCCATTTAAAATGGGAACCCAGACGTGGTAATGTGCTAATTGCCTTAAATCACATGAGGATTTCGGTGTCTGGCAAGTACACGTTGTGTGGTTACTTAAATTTTGAGAGTTCTAAGCAAATCCCACAGTATCTTTGGCAGTGTTCGAGGTATTAGCTAAACATCGGCCAACTAAAAACCCAAAAGCTCCCATAAATTGCCATTGTGATCCTGGTTTTGGCATACGAGTCGAGCCAAAAGATTGTCCAGACATCAGGGGGAGATTAGGTCGAGGATTAAGAGACTGCTCACATGGTTATGCAATATGCACTGCAGTACTCTTCGATCAATTACCATGTACCATAAAGAAACTTGTCCATAGTTCGATGACATCGCGGCAAGCTGCAAGTTTGTTGCACAAGAAGGAGGAGCTGATGGTCAAAGATTTAAAAGTAAAAATAGCTTCTTATTCATTTTCGATACACGGGGCAGCTGAAAGGAAGTGAAACTGGGGTCTGCATGCCCCCATAACCATTCCAGTTCCCAATCCCAGCCCCAGTCCGCAGCCATTTCCATTCCTATTCCCGGAACGTGCAATGCCAACTCGCATGTTGCATGTTGCACGTTGCATGTTGCGCCGCGTGTTGCTTTATTTGCATACGAGGACGCAGACAGATGGTGGATATTGTTTTTGGGGGTAGGTGAATACAAGCCGAATGCAAATCACAAGACAGCCAGAAGCTGCAAATTCAAGTTTCATTAAGGAGTTAGAGTGAAGTATTAAGATACTCTCTTCATATCTAAAGTTATAATTAATAACTAAAACTGCAGCTATGAATCCTAATAGCGTGTAATACAATCTTCTAAAATACAAACAAAACTAAGGATATATGTAGCATAAACTTTTCCTCTTTCTATCTTTTAATCTTAATTTAAAAGAAAGAAGTGCAAATATATAAAATACCTCGTTACTCTTTGTAACAAAATTAATGTTTCAGTCTCAAGTGCAATAGCGTTAAAGATGTAGGCCATGGTTTCGGCCTTTTATATTCCCATATATACGAACAAAAGATACACACACATGTGAGCTCCATCTTCAATTGGTTCTCCCTCAATTCCAGAGTTCGAATCGCTGTCGGACTTGGCAAAAGATTGGCTTTTGAGATATGCCCACAATAAAACACACAAATAAAGCTTGCAAACCTGCAGCAACTGCGACTCACCTTTGCCTGCCTCATGCCCCTTGCCCCATGCTCCTTGCCCCTTTTCCTTCTTTTTTTTGCCTGAGTGTTTTGGCTTCTTGGTTGCGTTTTCTTCTTCTGCTCCTCTGTTGGCGGCAAACCTTTTGTTTATTTTATTATCTTTGGCTATTTGGCTGCTCCATGTGCTGTGCCGCCCCCTCAGCCCCTTCCCCGTATCACCCTGCAGCTGCTCTTCTTTTGTATATGGAGTGTGGCGAAAACGCTTAAAACAAAATTTATTTAGTCGGCCCAAACGGAGGTCGCGCGAGATTCGCAATGCGACAAAAATGCGACTAAAAATAAAGCAAATAACGACACAAAGTGAGCAGAAAATGCCAGGGGGAAACTAAAACTAAAAATAGGAATAGAAAGGCGTTTCTAAAAATTAATTTTATTTGCACACATGTATGTGTGTATGTGTGTTTTAAGTAAGTAATTTTTCGCGAGGGATCTAAAATAGCCCCCAAATCGGATTCGGAATCAAAATCTCAATCCAAACCAGAATCAGAATCAGCTGCCAAATCCAATTTTATGATGGCGCGCAGGCATTTGCATAAATGTTTTTGGTGGCGCGATAGAGAAGGCATCTGTGCAGTGCGAAAGAGATGGGCATATGGTCTACAACAACGCAGCATGTGGCAGCCTTGTTGATGTTGTTCATTCGTGAGGGGGTTTTTTGGGTGGCAGATAGGTCCCATACATAGGGAGCCGGACATTGGACATCGGACATGACATCGCATTGCATTGCATGTTCGCCGTGTTTCGCAATTCTCGCATGCAACAGCAAACAGCACGCGAAGACAGATTAGAAACGGACTAGCACCGAACTGCATGGGGTTAAGGGGTGCCCAAGGGGGGTTGGTGGGGTGCGCCAAGTGGAGACTATGGGAGCCGTCTGTTATCATAGCAAAAACACAGCAGGCAGCTGCAGTCGCGAAACCGAGAAGCATCAACTGCATATGGGTTACGAATTGAGTGCTGTGGAACAGAACCCAAAGATCCAATCCGATCTGCCCAGACTAAGTGCAAAATGAGTTCTGAATGCAATCAAGAGTTCAAAAATGAGTTCAAAAAGTTTGAAATAAAGATACACCTCAGAAATATAAATATAATAATAAATATGTAACAAACAAAGATCTATAAAATGTCTTTAAATACACCAAGGAACATTTCCGTAAATATGTAAGTAGGTGAATAATTTAAAGATATTTCTGGCACTTAGCCAATTTAAGTTTCACCATAAACAAAGAAAACTTTTCGGTAGCGCAACATTAAATCACGAGTCAGTAAATGTTGGCTATTCAAAACGGGAGGCTTTTGCTGAAATATTTGCTCAAGTAAAGGCAATGAACAGCGGAGCATATTCTTTAAGGAGTATCTTCATTACTCTATCCCGTATTTGCACCGCCAACCCTTTTTTCTGGCCCGTTCGCAAGTTTAGCTGCATTCTGGTAAAAAATTTGCATATGCCGCCTGTCGACGTCGAGGCAAAAACTTCTTAGCATTTCTGCTCCTTTTGTTTGGTTTTCAGTTTTCAGTTTTCCGCATTTCAGCTTTGTTTTGTTTTGCTCCACTTGCTCCTCCTTGCTGTTGTTTTCCCAGTCGCAACTGTTGGCATTTCCATTTTCCATTTCGATGGGGCATGGGAAAGCTGGAATGGAAATACGAGCCAGCAATTTCTTTAATTTTCTAAACGATTTTAAATTTATTGCCACGTCTTGCGAGGCTCCTTCAATTATATTCAAGATCGGCTGCAGGTTGGAGTCTCTTTCTCTCTCCCTCGTTTTTTTGTGTATTTTCTGCGCTTGTTAGTTAAAGCTGCAGAAATTGCAATAATGTTAATTTCTTGCAGCCAGCCGCCATGTTGCCATGTTGCTGCAACAGCGTCAGCGGCAGCAGCAGCCGCCGAAAAGGGTTTAATTTCATTTCGAGTTTTCAGGCTGCGGCCCTCCACCTCTCGGGGGGCTCCCCTTAACCCCTAAGTGTGTGCTTATGCAGGAGCAGACCTCGTTCGCTGTGGCTCTGTTATCTGCGAAACTCCATTAGAAAGGCAAAGGAAGCAAATGGCAGCTAACGAAGGCGAACACAAAGGAGTCTGGTGAGGGGAAAACTGCCAGCAGGACGGCAGACGGATCGAAAAATACAAAAAAAAAAAAAAAGAAGGAGAAAAAACCATCCACGAACGAGCGACGTCGCTTAACGACTTTAAAGAAAAATTAAAAACATCCCAAAAGGAATACATCTTCGCCCTGCCGCATACATCGGCGATACATGGCCACTTTGGAATGGGAAACTGAGAACTGAGAACTGGGCACCGGGAATCGGGTATCGGGTATCGGGGACTCCGATGTTGCCCCTACTGTTCTGTTGCATGTTGTCCATCCAACATTCAGCATCCCATCCGATGGTCCGTCCTTCTGTCCGCTCAACATTGTTAGTGGCTCTCGAATTTATTTTAACGAACTAGTTTGGTCACTTCATACAACATTTTTTGCTCGCACGGATTCCACAGTGCTGGCTGCATTTGCTCCGGGTTATAAAATATATTCGCCTTATATAAATAAATAAATTGGTAAATGGCGTTTCATTTGGAGCTCCATCCTACATCCTCCGACGTTGCTGATGCGATGATAAATGCGACAAAAACCTGTCGCAGTCCCCTCTGACCAGCAGCAAATTGAATTTATTTGCTCGCAAATGTCGCAAGATGGAGTTAAGGCCAAAACGGGAACAACAGAAAAGGTAACAAAAAAAGTAAAAGGCGAAATGCAGACAACAGCAGGGAAGAAATCTAAAGAGAGGTTGCCTTTTATGGCTTACAGCGGTTTAGTTTGGTTTGGTTTGGGCTTGTCTGATTGCCAGCAATGTCGAGTATTTGGCGGATGCTGGCAGCTCGATGGGAAAAACTGGAGGATGTGGGGGAATCGAATCGAATGCGAGATCATTGTCTGCTCCGCCGACTGGGGAATTGTCAATCATCGGACATCGACCATGCGGGCCCCAATGGTACAAATCTTAGGTCACTCAGGAAACCACGCACAAAAAGAATGATATGATTTGAAACTACCAATACCACTAACTAACTAACAGAAAAAAAATTCGCAGTTCACTAGAAGCAAAAGTATAAAGTATATGTATATTATTAATAAATATTTCATTTAAATGGCTACTTAGCACAGTATGCACAGTATGTATTGCTATTCGTCTCCATCTGACTTTATCAATCTCTTACTCACTCCTCGAGAATTCAAAAGCATCTCCGCATAAAGTGTTTTATATAATGCACCCAAAACATGAGATAAACGAAACGGAACCACTTTTCATTCTTTTCTTTCCCTTTACCCCTTATTTTTGTTTCGTTTTTTTTTTTTTGGAGCTGCATGATGAGCAACATCAGCAGCAAATAAAAAGCAACAAACTCGCACCCAAAATGCTTAACGAGCAGAGCAGGCACTTGCAAAATGCTCAAAAGCAAAAGCGAACAGCTAAGAATTATTTACTTCAAATTCCAAGTGCAACATAGAATTCGTGCAGCGGCAGCAACATGCAATGCACGGCAGCAACATGTTACCAAAAGGAGCAGAATGCAGTGGTGGGGTTGTGAGAAGGGGTTTCCAAGGGGAGTCTTTTTTTTTGGGAGGGGGCAGCTACAGCAGCGGCAGCTAAAACGCCGATAAAAGCAACGATGGCAGTTCAGCTTCGTTTGCTGCTCAGGCGGCCATGTTGCTGATTGCCATTGCCGTTGCTGTTGCGGGTTGCTGTTGCTGCTGCTGCTGCTGCTGCAGCGGCAACTCATTGCAAATGCAGCCCAACTGCGCGCCTTTCTCAAGACTCTGTTTCGGCGACGTTCGGCCAGCATCATTACTTCCATTCAAGCTGTTTGGCTTGGCGTGTACATAAAAAAATGCAAAAAAAAAAAACAACGTATACGGAAAAGTAAAAAGGCCAGCAAAAAAGAACGCTGCATGCCGGCGCTGCTGATGCTGCTGCTGCTGCGTTGCCCCAACCTCAAGCATTTTGGACAATGCGACTGGGCAGCAGGAATTGTTGCCATTGCATGTTGCTGCTGCTGCTGCTGCAGCTCCCAAATAAAGCAAACGCATTGCGAATTCCTCGTGGCTGGCTTTTTTTCGCCGCTGCCTTTTAATGATTTAAAATTCCATTTTAAGAATTTTATACTTAATGATGTGTTTTGCGTTGTATAGCATCGTTGTCCAAGGCAGATGCCCCCGCCATCGACCGTCCCCCACACCCCCTTGGTCCTGCGCCCCTGGCAAATGGCGATTGTCGTCGTCGTCGTCGACTTTGCTTTTGATCTAAACGCTGCGTGCTTTTCGTAAATTGCTTTTCGTTGTCGTCGTTTGGGTCTCTTGGGCTCTTACCTTTTGTGGAAGCCGCATGAAATGTGTGTGAGTTTCGTCTGCTTCTCTCTTTTTTTTTTTTTGTTTTGTTTGTTGGTCCGAAAAAATCGTCGGCAGAATTAAATGCAATTGCAATTTACAGGCATGAAATCGCAGCGACCAAAATATTTGAGTCGAGATTTATGGTCCATGCGGCAGTTGTAAATCAAATTTCGATTTTTTGGCAACTGTTGCGAAATTTCCCAAATTCTATTGACGCATGCAAATTTCACGGCGCACCGCCCGCTGGCTTTGTTTTTGTCATTCTATAACAGCAGGTACGGAAAATTACCCGGCCAAGTGCGTGCGGAAATATGAATTTTCATAATTTTCGCACAGTCTGCGGTTGGCAAAAAAAAAAAGGTCGACTTCTGGACGGTCATAAAACAGCTGCAGCGAATTTTTCATATCGCCCGAACTGATAAAAAGCCGTCAGACAATGGAAAAGGCAAAAGGTTTTCCTCCGACTTCTTTTGAGATGTTTAGAAAGTGCGTTACATGATTTGCCAGGAAATTGGCACATGACCCTGTGATTTATGGCTGGAGAAATTGATTCCGGTGACTGTAGGTCACAGTTCAGAGTACCCAGTACAGAATGCACCTTTCGCTGCGACACTTGGAACTCCGATTGTGGAGCTCTCGAGTTGGGGACATAAAAATTCAATTATCACTTAATAACAAGGGAAAATGAAAATTGCGTGCGGTGCTGCACAGTTGCTGCTGCAGTTGCACATTGTTATTGCCGCCGTGGGGCAGTTGCAGGTGGCCAGCAGCAACATTTGCACTTTGCGTTATTAACAGAAAGGTCGTTAAGGTATTTTAACTTACTTTACACCTTTACACGGGCGTATTTTCATTTTAATTATTTCATTTTGTGCAATTACACAAAAGTTGCGAATGAAAACTTGCAATAATTATGTTTAAAATCTTCTTTGCTGAAAAACGGCTTTGCAACTAATTGAAACGGTAAAACTTGAGATTTTCTTATTTAAATATGCATGTCTACTTTTTGTACTCACTGTTTGCCTAATACTAATCAAACTATTTTCTTCTCTTTTCTAGGTAAGTGTCAAATATTTAATACACCCTTAAACCAAAACAAAAACATTGACAAAGTGAGTAAATAAGTATAATAATAAAAAGAACGCATCAACCAGTTAAAGCAGCGGTGAGTGGAGAAAAACAATTTTCCGGATTAGCAGAAGATGTGAAACAAAAATTGGAAAAATTACTCATGCGTGCTGGGCAAAGCCCAAGAGCAGAAAAACTTGCAAATTCCAACAACCCCTCGAAGTCCCCGGGCCAACTCAACTCAACGCCCCCATTTAAATTTATTTGCCCAAGTTTACTTTCCCATAGCCCGAAATCAAATCCAATCAATAAGTATCTTAAATAAATTCATAGCACCCACACACCCCTGCCATCCATATCCATGCGGCATCCCTTCTGGTTTCTCGTTTCTTGGTTTTTTTTTTTTTTTTTTTTTTTTGCCAGCCAGCCACTTAGCTACCTCATTTTTTGCAATGCTAAATAAATTTATTTGCTAATGTAGTTTCTCAGCTTTTTTCCTCCGGAGAAGTGCAGCGGAGCAGAGAGGGCGGGATAAAAAAGGAGCAAGAGCTCAAGCCAAACGGAATGAAAAAGAAACGTTGGTACTTGTTAGTTTTATCTGCATATCATTGAGATAAATTTGGTGCCGATCAACTGTCTGTCTCCGTCCCTTTTCCGCTCCTTTCCCCGCCCATCTGTCCTCTCTTTCCCTCGAACGGCGTCTGTCGGCTGCCGTGTGGCACAGCGGCACAGAAAAAAGTCCGCAGAAAAGCCGCTGATTTGCATACGAAAGTAATTTGATGTCTTGCGAGCAAAACACACTCGCACACACATACACACACCGCATCCGGAAAAACAGAACGGTGGGTGGCAAATAAACCGTAGGACACGTCATGAGTTACATTTCCTAGTCATCGATAAGCGGGAAAAATCGGCGGTTGGCAGTTGAAAAAGGAGAAGCGGTTTTCCAAATTAAAATAAACCGATTTGGATATTTATTCCGGCACCCCTGCTTGTTACTAAAATTTTTCCAAATTCTAAAACGTAATAGAATTAGAATTTATACAAATGTCCCAAGTAAAATCTTCCATGGAAATTTATTAAACTCAAACGAGAATACTTTTATGATGAATAAATAGAAATTTAACACAATCTTGTTTAGGTAACAAGATCAAACAGACCGACAAATAAATCAGGCTAAATTCAATTTCCACGCAATATTCCAATTACTCATTGGCCGAACTGAGGCCAAATAAGATTAATGTGTGTGCGCCGGTTGAATTTATCCCTTGACCATATTTTCCTCGTATCAACGGGATAGTTTTCCGGCGTTCCCTAATTTGATTTCTGGAGAATTTTCAATTAACCGTTTGTCAGCTTAGCCAACCCCCTTGCCGATTCATACGGATTCTCCGTTTTGGGGGTGGGAACCATTTTGCGAGGCCATAATAGTCGCGGCCATTGCAAAATGGCCGCCACAAAGGGAAAATTTAAATTGAAAATTTCCGGAAATACAACCCACCACCATCATTCCAGTGCTGAGCGGAGCTAGTGCTCCACATAGTTTTATAGTTGTTTGGTCAGTGGACAGTAGTCGGTGCATATGTAGATTTTCAGCTGACCTGACAAAAGGCAATGTCAACCCATCTGGCCCACGCCCCATTTTGGCCTACTGAACCCACCGCACAATTTATGGTCCTGCAAAATTCCTGACACTTAATTGTCTGCGTTTAATGAATGAATAAATGCCGGGGCCACATTGTCACCCACTCGGATGCCCGGCCGAATCCCCCGGATCCCTGCTACATGCAGAGCATATTTATCGCTCGGTCCAGGCGGTGCCATTAACTCTCGATTATTATTAGTTTTGATTCGATTTTTCCACATTTGATTCGCAGTTTTTAATTGAATTTTAATGAATTTAATGTGCCGTGCGCCGCATGCACTTCGTATTTATGCTGGCCATTTAAATACACATAATGCTCGGTCGGAGTTAATCAAAGTGCGCTTGATTATTTTTGCTAAATTAAATTTTATAATATTTCGTTGGGAATTTATTTTGTGCACTAGTTTAATTAGTTTACACAGCTCTACAAATTTTCGGAAGCTGCCTACCCCCCCTAAGGAAAAAAGGAAAAAGAACGACGAGGACGACAAACGTTTTATTTTCGTTATCTTTTTGCCGCAGGCAGCTGCAAATGCCACGCAAATTAAACAAGCTACCTTTTCTCTTTTTTTATTTGGTCCTTGGTCGGTCCTTTTTGTTGTTGCCTTGCCTACTGATTTTTTACCTTTTGCTGGGTGACAAAGTGGGCTCTCTCTTTTTTACAACCTGCTTCTTTTTCGGTGGTTCTGCCGGTGGAGCAGGGGGCGGAGTAGGAGGCATCCGGTTATTAAACACCCACTTATTACCTCTTTTTATTTACATATTCATGCCGAGCACTCCGCGCTCCCGGCCTTAATTGGCAGCCTTCTTATTTGGCCACGTAAATTTGCCGGTTCCGCAACTCCTTGCAACCTGAGCTGCTGCCCCTGACTCTTGCTAATCGCATCATAAATATTCAGTGTGCGTCGGTTTGCTTTTTGATTCCAGTTTTCACACCCCCGGGCTTTTGGGGCGTTTAACGTGTTTTATGTCTGGCCAAACAGAAATTGTTGCATACTGCGCGGCGCACGCATGTGAAAAAGGGTTTTTCGGGCTCGCACGATGCTGTGTCGCGATATTGGTGGTATTGGTGGACCCGGGACATAAATAATTTCACTAAATTACGCCACATGAAGCTGCAAACGGTGGCAAGGCATTGCTGCCTGTAAATAATTTTTCAAGCCCAAAGTTTGTTGAACTTCCCCGCGGCGGCTGCGGGTCCCGCTGCTCGGAAATTAATTGCTTAATTAGTTACGGCCAAACACTTTGAAATATGGCCGACATCGGTCGACTGTTCACGACTCTCAACTGCTCATAATTGCTCTATTAAATGGGCTCAGTGTTATTTTTTTTTTCGTTTTATTTTTTATTCCTCAGATTTTTCGGGGGCTGGCCAGCCTGCACTAATGGCCTTAAAGCGAAAGCCCTTTTCCCTTCGGCCTGTGCTGAATTATTCGATGGCTTTGCCATTAGCCGGGCCATATATTCTATATGGTTCCATAGTCCATGGCCGCTGCAACAAAAA
This sequence comes from Drosophila melanogaster, assembly GCF_000001215.4. NCBI lineage: Eukaryota > Metazoa > Arthropoda > Insecta > Diptera > Drosophilidae > Drosophila > Drosophila melanogaster. The sequence continues at coordinate 16,681,376 of NT_033777.3, read as the reverse complement.
CATGTTTTATGTCGCCCCTAATGACCCCGGAGTCTCCAGATCCGAGATCCGAGATGCGAGTTGCTAGTTGCGAGACTGGAGACACTTAATCGCTTTGAATTGCAAAAGCAAATAATGTGCAAAAAAGCATAAGGATAAAGGATAAACCAAAGCGTCGCCAGCTGGAGAGTGTGTGTGTGTGTGTGTGTGTGCCAATGTCCTGGCGGATCCTTGTGGCGTCTTTGTCGGCTCACCGCCCCCGAAATGCCAATCCTCTTATTTTGGGCTCCAATCCGAAAGCCAAGCAGCAATCCACTGCGGCGACCACTGCAGAATGACGCCATTATTTTGACAAATTTTTTGGCAATCCCGATGTTGTTGTTGGTTGGCTTTTAGCTGCGACTGCTGTCAGCTTTTGTTGGTTTTTAAATTGCATGCAATAATTCAATTTTATATTTCCGCAAAAAACTTTATCATTTTTATTGGCGAGCGAAGTTTTTCCCCTCATCGCATGGATTAGCGTCGGGGGAGGTCAAGAATGCGTTGGCAAGGATTTTGCATAGCTGGCGGGGCCAATAAATTTATTAATAAATAAATATTTGCACAGGCCATAAGAGCTGCAAAATTATAGCGGGATAAGGGACATCAAAATGCATAAGCTTTTAGAAAATGGATAAAATAGAAAAGCTTAAGATTATAATATAATATTTTGATAAATAAGAAATGCATTGGATGAGTTATGGTAAATTTAAAGATTCAAATGACTTGTGGCATAATAATCTGTATCTGTATCTGTATCTATATCTGTAAATGAAGGTTGACATTTCCGATTTGAAAGTAAAATGAATGTTAAAGTTGAGCAAACAACACAAATGCTTATTTCGAATTTTTCTGCTCACAAAAATTGTTTTGCCATTCGAGTTTCGAACAAATGAAAACAATTTCAACTATTCGGAGTTTATGGCAAACTTTGCTCAATGGAGCAAAAATATTCCGAGTTGCCGGTGGCGCCACAAAACTGTCCCCCTTTGTTGGGGAAGCTGCCTGTTTGGCTTTCAGCTTACGGCTTTCGGCTTGTGGCAGGCAGATAACAAATATTTGCAGGAAACCCCGAGACCCTTAATTAGTGTAAAGCAGCCCCGCCACCTCTGAACCACATAAAATGCGAGCAAGGAAGCAATTTATCAAAGTTTTGTTGCTTAATTGTCGTTTGTGCGGGTGTTTTGGTGTTTGGCCAGTGAAAGTTTAGAGGGTGTTGGGCTGAAAAGGCTGGAAAATCCGTCGGTCGGTCGGTCCGTCCGTGGGCGTGCTCTGTTCATTTGGCCCCGCAATCAAGGACCACGGACCAAGGACGAGTGTAATTATCCTGATAAATGCGGTGCGGATCCCCATCATCATTATCGATTTCACTCGCCCTCCCCCTTCCCAGCCAGGCCGTGCAGTTCTCGAGATATTTTCCACATCATAAATATATAAGTACGCAAAGTGCGGCACAGGCGGTTGGCTGAGTAAACACACGGGTCCGGGCTGCGTCGCCCATCACATTTATAACAATTTAAAATTGCTCGAAAAAATGGCAATAAAATCCCACAGACAAACGAAATTACGTGACCAATGTGTTTTATTACGATTTTATTGCGAAAATGCCAAGAAGAAGTCAGGTTCGTGCGGGGATTCGGCGAGGAGCAACCGCAAATATGAGACTGCGTCTGGGTGGAGCGGCATCAGATTATTTATCTTTCGGCTGAAATCGGCACAGAAGCGTAAGGAGGCAAAAACAGGAGCAGCACGGAGGATGAACGAGCTGGAGCTCAGTTCGGTAGATGAGGGTGGCACGTGAGTGGCCGAGGGTGGCTCGCAAAGTTTCCCGCGATTTATGGCCATTCTTCACGGCGCTACGCCGCATCAGGTTAATGCACAATTTATGAGGAAAAACACGATTCGGGCACACGAAAAAAAAAAACTAGAGTTTAATTGGATCCGTTGTGGAAAAATGTGTTTCAGCTGCCTCAGCAGGTCCATCATATCCAAAGTCCATCCCTTCCTGACTTCGGGGTGGACAATCGAAGGGGTTGTGTACCCTGTCGAAACCATAAATGGCCAAATACTAACGCCCCTGGTCTCGCATTGGTCTATTGAAAATGTATTTTGTTGTTGACAACATTTTATTAAGTAATTTGCATAAATTTCCATGGCCATATGCTGCACAAACGCCTGAAAGGGGTAATTAATGTTGGACAATAATAAAAAAACGAAACAAAAAGTGAGATAACTGAACCTGGAGAATGCAATCACAATGATAAGTAATGCTATTTGTAAGTCTCAGGAGACAAAGTCACAAAAGTGACTCCAAATCCAAACCTTGAACTATCAACCAGCAATTACAGGTCCAAGCTTAGACTCACCAATCTTGATGTCTTGATCTAATGGCTTTCAATATTTTTGATTGGTACGCTCCAATTTCGGACTTTCGGACCATCCATCCATCCACCATGATAGCCCCTGTACTTTCGTAGCCCTTCACAGCAATCCATCTTGGATAATAGTTAGTGCTGCCATACTGTCCGTACCCCCAGTTGCCCAGTCGCATATTGATTAAAGGTAGGGGAAATAAATTGCGGCTCTGGCGAGCGGGCGGCGGTTATGTATAAAATGTAATTTTCAACAAATTATAGCAATTTTTATGCTTATAGAAAAGCGCACTCAGCTCGCAATTTGCTGCACTCGCTAACCCTAAAGGGTAAAGAGCGATTACTTTTATTATTCCAACGGAGCATGGACGTCGCTGCACTTTTCAGCCGGAGGGGCTCGGTTCGGTTCGGATAGGCAGGGAGCACGGACAGAGGTCAATTCCTTTAAAATCGCACCATGATTGATGGGTGTCTGTCTAGGCAAAATATATACATATCTATATATATGTAGATGTTTCGTAAATTGCGCACAGATATTATTATAATGCAAACTGTATGATTACGAGCGTGGAATGTCCTCCCGCTCACTCTTTCTGCTGCTCTTTCTGGCTCGACGGCATCCGAACATTTCTGGTTTTTCTCCTTTTTCTGGTCTGCTCGTAAATCGGCCGAAACTGTCCACAGTTCTTAACTCATTTGGCCTGGCCAGGCGATGAAAGAGCCAGGGCATAACGCGCGACGTTTATTGGCTACGTCTGGCCATTTATTTCACTCCTATGATCGCTGGCGGAAGCCATTAAAGCCGCCACCGAGCCGGCTTGGCTTCTTATTTTACCTGCCCTGTGGAAACCGGTTAGTGGCACTCGGTGCCCTGGCAACCATTTAGCCATTTCGCTGGCAATTCATCAACTGCATCTTTTGGCGACCCATTAGAGCGTCGCCCTCCATCCAATCCACGTGGTCTTCTTAGCCGGCAGGTTAATCATATGCGCGCCAAGTGCCAAAAGCCGATCTCAGCCGGTTTGGCCAGTTGTTTGCAGTCTGTGTGTGGTCTCGGCCATGTCTATGAGGCATCTGGAATCCCCTCCCATAAAGCCGAACCGCCGAAGATCGGACCTAAGCACAGTCATTAGTTTAATTGCACTGTTTATGGAGGAGCAATGTCGAGCAGGTTGGGTTCCTCGGTCGCTTATTACCATTTCGCATGTTGCGCGTCCATTGCGATCATGTTGTTTGGGGTATGTTGTATTAAATTAAATTAAATTTAACATCAGTTAATAGAAAATGTATACGAATCGGTGGTGGGCAAGGCCGGGAATAAGTGCTGCTTTAACTTAAATAGTAGGATGCACTGAATGGGAAAATTGAAGAAAGTTCTGCAGCATTAAGAGGTTGCAATGCATTAATATGGAATGCAGTTGGGAAAATATGTATCATGGATTATTATTTTTAATGCAATCATAAAATAACATGGGAAACCCCATGCCTTATGATAAAAATTATTATAAAATAAAGAAAATTGATTCAATTTCAGCTAACTAATCCGCAATAGAGCCGCTTAGCATTTATGTAATCTCCGGTGAAAATCGAAAGAAATCCAACAAATTGCACTTAATGTTAACAATCAATTTGGCCATCTTATCGCGACAAAATCGACAAGTGCAGCTGCGACGAATGCGGCAGCAAAACATTTAGAAGCAAATAATTTCCAAACGTACTTAAAATCAATTTACTTAATAACCGGGCAATTTGAAGGGTTGGCCAGGGGGCAGGGGGGCAAGGGTACGACCACTGCAACTACAACTGAAACGCATGTGTAAGGGGGGGCAACTAAACATGTTGCATGCACCGCACAAACTTCTGCTGCGTCCGCCGGCTGCTCAATTCATTTTGGCATGCGAATAATAATTTCCAGCCAAAGCAGAACAATGGCCGCAAAGCGTTGCACTTGTAAAAAAAAGGAGAGCAACAACAACGACAACAGCAGGAACAACCACATTGTGCCGGCCAAGTTAATAATAGTTGTTCCAACACATACCAAAAAGCGAGCCTCCTAGCCGGCGGGTAATCGTTTTACTCACCCGGCAAACTGGCAACGAGCAATTTGAAAGCGCACAACGGCAACAGCAACACGGCGAAAGAGCGGCTACAACCGGCCAAAACAAATCAACAGCAACAGCAACCTGCTGACCAGTCCCAGTCGCCCTCTTTTCCCAAATGCACTGGGGAAAATAACAAGATGCAAGTCCTGCATTTCAGGAGGGAGCCACTTTCATACTATTGCAACTCAGACCTAAGAGAAGTGATATTAGGGAATAAACATTAGACTATCTCAATCCTTAAAATAAAACAATTGGCATTCAAAAATAAATGCAACGATATGAAGTGCTTACCATTTTCTTTTAGCGTGAACAATTTATAATGATTTCTCGCCGTGTGTCCGTCAGCATTGCGATGGTCATCGGGTTTCGTTCCTTTTTTCACGCGCCCAGGAGCGTGTCCCTGTGCCGCCTGTCCATGTCCACGTTCACGTCCACGTCCACGTCCATTGCCATGGTCCGTGCTCGCATGCGAAGGAAGCGGGAATATGCAATGTCGGGGTAAATTGTCCGAGGTACCGCCAATCCCAATCCCTATCCCCGCACCGAATATACCCGGCCAAGTCCAATCAACTTTGGCTGCCTCTCGGCGTGCATAATTCGCCGTAGCTGGTGCTTGTTGCTTAAATTGCAAATTTATAATAAATAGAAGTCTACCTCCTCCTCACCGCTCCTGCCTGGCTGCGTTCAATCATCTGGGCTTTGGATTAGCCATTTGGGTGGGTGAATAACAAGCATTTCATTTCAGTTAAAGACTTTACAATCGGAATTCGTTCTGCTTTTTAAGCACTCAATCTGGTTATTTATTTAATCGCCAGGCGCATAAAAGGTGGGTTTTTCGTTTAGAAGTTTTGTAATTAAATGCTCGCCTACCTCTAAATCAAAAGTACCGATAAAATTCCATTAAGTATCGCTGCCAAAAATGGTATTAAGATCTTTGCAAAACTAAAGATTTATTCAGAATTGCCTTTCATTGAAGGATTTGCAAATTATGTTGTTGCTTGCACGTATAGTATTTTCCAGCAGGTATCTTTTGACATCTGACAGATTATCAGCATGGACCATAAATTCAATTCAGACTGTTTGCCATTTATTATCACATAAGCTCGATCTGAAAAGAACATTACATTTAAAATCGAATAAATTGCTGTGCTTTTCTCAGTCATCTCTACCATTGAAATAATGGCTTTTGCCCGCAGCCTCGAACGCTCAACTAATTAAAACTAAACTCAAATGGCCGCCTGTGCGTGCGAATTATTTTTGCCAACTTATTTGTCAAATCCACTTGGCCATGGTCAAGTTTTTGCTGCTGCCAGATAGTGGTATCTACACACAAGTGTGTGTTTGTGTTCTCCAGTTAGTTTTTCTGCCGAAGCATCCGGCATTTTGGGGCACGGTTTGTTTTGTGACCATTATATTGCATATATTTTGTATAATACGAGCGAGGGCAAGAACAACAACAGCAACAGCAGCATAAATGCCAAAAAATATATACGTTTATATGTTATATGTTGTGTGTATGTGCTGCTAGCTGACTGCAGAAATTTGTGTGTGCAGAGATAAAAGTGCCAGGGCAACTTGTCATAATAAATTGTGCAGCTAGAGCTGGCTTTTGCCTTTTTTATTTATGCGCTTTTCATAAAACACAATAGCTTTTGTTTAATAACGCTGCGATTTATTTTTTTTAAATAACGCCGGGTGCAACAACATCAACATCAACATCGACAACCAACCAACCTTAATGAAGCCCGAACAGACAATTTCATGGGCTTCGATTTTCGAGTATATTTTTTGCGAGCGATTTTTGCAATTAATAATTTGCATAAATTTATGTGCGCTTTAATAATCTGTTAACTACGAAAACAAAGCCGATGCGCTCGCATGCAACCAGGGAAAATGTGGAAAGTCGGAGCAAAAAGTTTATCAATGACTGCACAGGCCCACAAACAACCATCGTCCACGATGCAAATAAACTGCAACACTGTTTAGAGACTGCACTGCAGTGCACCCCTCTAACCCGCCTGAAAACAATGTGCAGCATTCAAATGATTAAAACAGCTCCGAAATGCTGCAGCCACAGCCCAGTTTAGCTCGGTTTGGTTCTGGCCAGGCCGAAACCATACACAATCCAGTATCCAGTATCCAGAATACGCCATACACCAACCAGCGGCCACAACAACTGACTCCCTGCATGCATGTGAGTGTGTGCGCCACGTTAATCTTTGAAAATCCGAGTGCTGTATGCGGTATTATGCGAAAATTTATCTGATTTAACACCTAATATACAATAACTTAATATGCAGTGTGCTCCGGCACTTGCACGAGCGGCGGCCCAGGCCAGGCCTGCAGTCATCCACCAAAGCCAAAGCCGGCATCCAGACTACTACTCCTACTCCGATTTCGACTCCGACCCGACTCTGACTCCTCTGGCCAAGCGCCATCCCATCTGCCAGGCTTTGATCTCGACCAGGCACTGTGGGATACTCATCCGATTGGGAAGCCATCAATTTACAGCATCAGAGGCTACAATAGATAAGTTACTATCTGTTTTTTTAAACAAACTGTCTATAATAACGCATTTGTGGGACATACTATCCAGTGTCTTCTTAGTATTTTATTATTTTTTTATGAGCCAAATGAAAAACAAATTTGACCTATTTAATGATACTATATCTAAAATTGTTATTTACGCCATTAAAAATTGTATCTTGTCTAATTATTATAATTATATTATTATATAATTATTGATTGCTAAAATTCTCCGAAATAGAAGGATTTTGTTATTATTTGTCAGTCTTTCTACTTGAAGATTGGTTAAGGACATTTTCAACAGTTTTACCATCTAATCGGTGGTATTTTTATATAGTTAATTATTTGACCCCCAAAACCGTTTCACATCCACTGTACCAAAACCTTAACAGCAACAAAAACTGCAAACTGCAATGCTCAGCGCCCATTTTGCGCCCAAAAAAGCACCAACAATTGCGGCTGGACTTACTCTTTCCCCCTAAACGCACACACACACACATGTAGGCTGGCCTAGCGAACACATATGCACATTGCAGTGTCCGTGGTGGACCCTGTCCATGCCCCTGCCCCTGCCCCTGCCCCTGCCCTTGCCACTGCCCCAAACCCCGCCGCCCCTGGCACCCTGCAGCCGTGTGCGTTTCGAATGCTGGGTCTCTGGTATGCGGCGTTTGGAAAATGTGAATATGAACTGCATAAATCTTCCAGGGCGGCACTCTTTGCCACTGCGCCTAAACCCCATCGTGGCCCAGCCCCTCGGAAAACTCTCCAGGCAAAGGCTTTACGGCTTTTCGGCTTCGTACTCGGCGTTGACTCGCTCAAAATGCAAACGGACAAAAAAATATCAGGCGGCCCGCTGGCGCTGAAGCGAGTCGTTGCTAGTCCTAGTCCTTGTGGTACACTCAAAGAAATTGGGCTGGCAATGAGCCGGATTTAGGGAACGTTTTCCCAATTTTGTAATATTATTTATACATATTACATATATTGAAGTATCATTCACTTTCAAAATATTTCTTGAAAGTTCTTTCAACATTTTTTCGCAGTGCACAGCACACATATTCCTGGGACGGCCGACTAAGATATATGGCTATAGGTAGTTGGAGCGCAAATGCGAATAGAATGTGGCGGCATCAAAGTTCAGCACACTTACTCACCCGGCGATGATGGCCGGGAATGGGGGATTTTGGGGGTGCTGAAGGACTTTAGTTTGCTGCAGTTTTATGCGCCGATTTAGGAGGCGAGCGGGCGGGCAGGGAAGCGGACTGGACGGCGGGGTCTGGCTGGGTCATAACTTTCGTATTATTATGCATTCATATCGCCATTTTAATCACACTCACACACGCATCGGAGGATGGGAAAGCTGTGAGCGATATGGGATTACGGGGATTGCCTTTCGATTGACCAGTGGAGCCACAAGACTTACAAGCTGTGAATGGAGAAGGCCAAAAGTCCTTGTTAAGCTAAAAAAAAAAACAACAACATATATAACATTTTTAGCACCTGTAAAAAAATACAATGAATTATTTTGATTTTAATTAACTACCGCCGTTTGAACCGCATTTTCCCGCAAAGTCAATTTTTCCCGGTTATAAATAAAGCCAATCAGTTTTCCACGCCATTTCCTCCAACGGCATATGTCGCAGTGTGTTGCAAAATCTATACAATTTGTAGCTAAACAAATTCCAACTGTGTACATTGTGGAAGTAACACTTTGAGGCCCCCCAATGATTTATTGCCCAATTTTACTGCCATGTTTTCTTAATTTCGCATTCGACATTTTCCCTTGCACCTCCGTTCGGTGGCGGCCATGCGCACAGCACCACCCCATCCAAAACAACCCCGCCCACTGAACCGGCGAGCACCACCCTTCGAGGGGGCGGAAGGGAAAAGCGTGTACCGTTAGATGGTGGATTGTAACTCAACGAAATAAAATAAAACACGCACCAAAGCACATTCATCCCTCGAGAAATATCGCTTATTTGGTCGGTAATAATTCTTGGCCTGTGTGCCAGGCCCGAAAAACCCACCCACTGGCGCGCCGCCTTTCGAGTAAAACAAAAGGCAGCATCTTTTGGCTGCTGCTCTCTTCTTCCTCTTCCTCTTGCCACGTGCGTGAGAAGGGGGGCGCGAGAGGCGTGGCAGGACGCCCTGAAGGAAAGGAGAAAGTTTTGTGCCAGCAACTTGAGCAAGACGCATGGCCCAGGGAAATTCTGGTAGGAAACTCTGGCCGAAAAAGGTGAAGTCGTAGCCGTAGGAAAAACGGGCGTTGGGCAAGGGGATGGGAAAGTCTTTGGCGGGCGGGCGGCGAAAGGAGCAGAAAGAGAGCAAATTTTTCTCTCGTAGACACTTTTTACGAAATATTTCATCGAAATGTGTCCCTGGTGTAACATTTAATATTAAAGGTGGGCGGATGCGGTGGCCAGACGGGCGGAATAACTCGGAGAGGCGGACTCCTTATAAATTAGCCTTATTCTCCAAGACATTTTGTTGCGAATAAAGCAGGCAGGAGAAAGTTTACAAAATGAACCACCGGACCGGGGGACAAGTGCAGGATAAAGTGGCAAAAGGAAAATTCCTGGGAAAGAATAAAACCAATGGCATGAATAGAAAATAAAAGAAAAGTAAATGAAGCGGACCAGCAGACGCGGCAGAGACCGCTACTTAAAACTTAAACCAATAAATCACAAGTTAATTACACTCGCGTATTAACTCAAGGCACTGCAACCGCATTGCCACCACCCACAAAGGCGCCCACACCACCGCCACCCCCGCGCCATCAAGTGCGGAAATCTCCCTCCGCTGAGAGCTACAAATTCCATAATTATATTTTATGCGATTTATTTGTTCCTCGTTGTCATGTCTGTTTGCCGAAAGATAATGCCAAGCTGCCACTGGCTTCTTCTCTCTTCGTTTATCGGCCACCGAGTTTTCCCCTACTCCAATTCAATTGGCGTCATGTGCTGGACCATTTTAATTGCCCAACTTTTCTTGGGGGAGCGGGAACTGCCAATGCGGGCTCTGGAGAAACCAGTGAATCTCTCGAACCCAAATTCCGAACCCGAACCTGAACCCGAACCCTCCTCTCCACGATTAATGCTCAGCAAATAATATTGCGCCCCTCGCAACGGCAAACAAATCATATTAATTGTGATTATTAATTATGATTGTTCATTTTATTGGCTACCCATCTGCAACTGAGTAGGGTGCTCATGCCAATCTTCTTAAATAACTTTAATCCGGAGTTTTTATAAGATCTATTCAAGAGCTGTATTCATTCATTATAGCTGTATATAAATATGAATTATTGTGTACAGTTTTTCAAACTGTCATATGAATACTAATTTCACTCGTTTTAAAAAGTGACAAGGATAACAGAGGACTATAAAATATTCACCAGCAAATCCAGCTTAATTTTCTCTGCTTGTTAAATGAATACGGAAATAATTTCCACCCCAACTTCAGGGCAATCACCCCCCCAATTATAAAAGTATATATTTAATTTGATGGTCTATTTACCATATTCATGATGTCACTTCTATGGCATCACTCTCATAACTTGAAAACTTTTCGTAAGTTTTTTTTTTTTTTTTTTTTGAAAAGTTTCGCTTTTGCCCAATGCCTCTGGGCGAGCATTGGCAGCTGCTCACGACGAATTGGGGCGGAATTTTCACTTTGTAAGCTAAAGTTTTCATTGCCCTCCACCCAAGATTGCGTGTGGCAATGTTTCTTTTTCTTCTGTCTTCTCCGTTTCGATTCGATTCGATTCGCCGCTCTGAAATGTTTACTGTTTTTATTTACCTTGGTGGGCTTTTTGCAAACTCATTTGCATTTTTCCAGCCCACACCATCCATCTAAGGCCTTAGCCATTTATTCATTAATTCCAAGTCCTGCGACATAAATTAGTTAACTTGGACTCGCAGTTCGCAATTGGCGGGTGTTTCGCCCAAGAATTTTAATGTGGATTCCCGCGGGGAACTGACATTTTATTTGCCTATTTTTTGGTAGGAAGAGGGGTAGCATAAGCTGCGGTTTCTTTCGCCAGTTGTGCCGAAGTGCATGTTTTCCTGGGGAAAAGCAAAAGGAAAAGCACTGGCAGAGGAAAGCGTACAACAATTGAAACGCCAACGAGGGCGTCGGTGCCAAGTCAAGTAGAAAAATACTCGTACAATGTAATAATACAACAAAAAACAGACAGCAAAAACACTGAAAAGCAAACCAAACCCATCTGAAAAAGAAAGTGGGAAAAGTGGAAATTTAAATGCTCTTAAATTAAATTAATTTCTCCAATAATTCCATTGTAAAATGTTATGGAATGTTATGATGGAAAATATGTGAAATACACAGCTTCTAAATAGTTTTTAGTTATATATACTTTTGGTTTGCTGTTAAGATATGATTCTGACTACAAACATCGAATCAATCGCAATACACCCTTTGTAAGGGTATAAAGAGGCAACATTGTAAAATGAAACAACGGGCGTGAGCATGGAAAAGCGAACGGCATGGGTTGGTTGGGCAAAGTTTTCCTTTGCCACGTTTTTTTCCGCTCTCCGTTTTGTTTGGGCCTGCAACAATCTTGAACATTTTGGCGCTGTCTTTTGCCGGCCCAACTGCAGAATTGTATTGGGATTGGGTATGGGTAGCTGGAGCTGGAGCTGGAAACTGGGGACTGGAACTGAGACTGGGGACTGAGCAGTGGGAATGGAGAATGTGGGCCGCAGGCGGAAACACCCAATACAAGTCACAGCTGGATTTATGTCATGCCTTTAATTGGCTGCTGTGCCGATGTCGAACTCTCGAGCGCGGAGTACCGGCCCAGTCTTTATCCTCATTCCCATTCTCGGTTTTGCAGTATCAGTGCGAGTACCAGTCCTGGTCTGGTCTGGTCTGGTCCTGCTCTTCCGAAAGCAACAATTCTGCCTTCATCCATTAGCTGGAAAATCGAGTTTTTTCTTTCACGTCTCTTTTTCGACTTCCTCGAGCTTGGGCTAAAAAACACAAGTGGCAATATTTCTGCTCGATTCTCGGTCTCGGCGATCCGGCGGGATTCCGGGGCAGTAATTAAAACGAAATTTTTCTACCCGCCGCCATCTTCGGGATTTTGCGATGGCAATTAAAAACGAATTTTGCGCGGCTTCATTAGGCGATTTCGAATGGCGGCTGGTAAATTTTGAAGGCGGTGGCTGCCTGCCAGCTTAAATATTCATATGATCCAGGCTTTCGGCTCTAAGGCGGAATGAGATACGATGTGCGGATGTGCAGATGCAGATACGGATGGAGTAGCAGATATACATTTAGATACAGATACAGATACTGACACTGATAGTGAGTCCCCATCAAGTGCCAGCTGTTGCGGGGGCCATTGGGCGCATTCAAATTAAATTCAATAAATTTTTCACCCATATTTTTTATCCGCATTTTTTGTCGCCTCGCACTTGCAGAAGTCAAACGACCATCGAACGAAATATCAACACTTGGCCTGGTCCCCCGGTCCTGGTCCATCTGGAGGAGATTGGATGGGGGCTTTGGGGGCGTGGCAAAGGGTTAGGGCAGCTCTTGAGGCCCAGAAGCCGTCTGCGCCCCACTTGCAATTTATGCGCTTCGGCGACAACATATGGTCACGTAAATTCATGCGACAATATACGATATGATGTCACACACACATGACTCGGTGCTTTATTTTTTATGCAAAACGTTGTTGGGATTTTTTCTCTGTTTTGGTTTTGCTCTGCTTATTTTTAATATGTGAGAAGAGACTTGAAACGCCGCCCGGGAAAATGTCGCAGTTTGGATGGCGGATAAATCCAGGCGAGCAGGCGCATTGAAGTGGGCTGGGGGGTCTGATTTACGACAGACAGCCGGCCGCCATTCGCTTAAGTTAATAAGCGTGCCTGGCGGAAGGAGCTCCATTCATTCTGAAAGGAAAGCTTATCAGGCCGTTATTATCGGCGATAAAATGGACGGATAGTCGGGAAAAAATGTAATTTTTCAAATACCAATTTAATACAAATATGTGCCTTGAAGAAACAACATAAACAATCAGGCACCTTGGACTATTATTCACAAACATATGCCAATTTTGTGGGGAGTGCATTTTTCACCTCGACTGCTTTAAATAAACTGCAAGAAATGTCACAATATTTTCCCCAAATTCGGACCCTCAGCACACCTCTCATTCCTAAGCAGGCTATTGGCAAAAAAGTTATGGTCCGCCCTGCAGCGTTTGGCAGAGTGTGAAATTGGCAAAGGGCAAAATGAAAAACTTTTGTCCAGACTGGGGGATGGGTGGGTAAAGTTTGCAGTTGTGGCCAGCCAGTCAGCCATCCAGCAGCCTGCCAAGTTCATAATTTCCCAAGAAGATTTCACAAAATATTAGTTAAACAAAACATAAACCAAAACCCTGCAGACGTTTGTGCATACAAACGTGGGCTAAATCACCTAAAAGCATGCAACATAATTCACCCGACGCCAGCTCCTTGGAGCCCAACACTCTCACACACACACACACACACTCACGCAATAGGGAAGGAATCCCAAGAAGCGACGAAGCTCAACGTTTCCGTTTCCTCAAACAGCACTCCAAACATCCTCCCACACAACGCCCACTTTTAATGGCCCTGAGTTCAGTTTTCGGCAGTTTGGGGATCGTCTTTTGCATGTGCAAGCTACGAGAATCGGGTGGGCAGTGGGGTAAAGGACAGGGACAAGGACTTTCCTCCGAGGAGCACGCATGCGAGGACGACAGAATGGGTGGCTGGGACGGAAACAACAAGCCGGGTTGACATTAGCGGGCACGGCGCACAACGAAACCCAATTAGAACGGAGATATACGACACCAGAGCGAGGCGACGAAACAACACGGAAAATGGAGACCCTCGATGCCAGCGGAACCATCTTCCATGTCCAGGGGCGTAGTCGGCCGTTCAGAGAACGTGATGTGCATCATTATAAATTGTATTCATTATATTCACTCTATATTAAAAGAATACTTACATACTCCTATTCCTTATCTTTAATCAATATTAAAGCTTAAAAAAGGAAAACTATGAGCAGAGTGTCCAATTTCAAATTTTGTATGAATACTTTGCATTCTATAATGATTTCCTAAGCCCCCCTAAAACTATTTCGCCGCACGTCCATGGCCATCTTGGGAGCTCCTTTCTGAACCTGCGCCCTTTCAACAATGAAGCGTGTAATTACAAGCGTAAACGCTGTGTGGGTGGTGGACCAAAAATCACACGACAGGAGACATTTTTTGAAAAGGGTTGCGCTGACTTATGGCGGTGGTGGTGAAAGTGGAAGAGGAAGTGCTGGCTCTCCGGTTTCTCCGGTGGGGCAAGGTGGCGCATACACACGGATGCGTCGCAGCGCATAATTACTTTACAAGTTCATTATAAACCATCATAAATCTATGAAGGAGCATAGAGCCAGGCGACGACTCACAATGGAAATGAAAATTTTCAACCTTAGCACTTTCTTTCTTTGCGCCTTCCCATTTTCACTTGAACCCCACCCCCTCTTTTCCATCTTCCCGCTCCCGGTTGGGCCGTAAATTCTTTGTCTGAGGGATGGGCAAAACAATGGCGAGTAATTCACTTGCGAAAATGTTATTGATTACGAAACGGGACGGCAACAACTGCGGCACCCGGCATCGACCAACTGCATCCCCAGTGCGAGGTACAATGGGATGAATTGATAAGTGGGGAGAAAAAAATTGTAAGGAAGTTTTATACCACCCTAGAATTTTGGGACAATATCTTATATGAAACTGGTTTTCAATTCAACCAACACAACTTTAAAATCTTCAAATGTTAGGATTTTTCTTACGGTCAACTGTATTACTATATTTACTTAACCCACTGTCTTCACTTCACTGGCCCTCTGCACCTTTGGATGTTTTTGTCGATTTTGCGCAAAAGCAATTTGAGCATAAATCTTCCCAACGACAAACTCGCAGCCTCACACACACACCCCCACTAACACACACACACACACACATACAACAGAGTGCAACTCTCGCAATGGACGCGGCAGGAATCGAAATCGGAATCGGAATAGGAATAGGTGCAGGGTAAGGATCCAGGACTCCGGGATATGGAATGTTGGATGTTGGTGGGCAACTGCAACTTTGAAATTAACTGTTAGTTTCACACGTTCTAGCAGCGAGGACTTGAAAAACAACAAACAGTACGGGGGGCAAAAAGAAAGAAATTGTTGCTCTTAACTTTCACTTTTTTCTGTCAGACGGTGGAAAAGAAAGAAAAAGCAGGCGGGGAGCAGCTGGTGTGACCCCAAAAGACCGAACCCAAAACCCGAATTCGACACCACGCCGAATGGCACCACCATGTTCATCTCCGTCTCTCTTCCCCCAATCCAGCCATCTCACTTGCACAGTTTTTGGACCATAAGTTTGTCGTTTAGTTGAGGGGGGGCAAATAAAAATAAAAACTTCAAGTGCCAATTATGTGTGAAATTCCGACACTTTTCGCTTGTTTACTTTTATGCGCCCTTAATGAAGTTTCTTCTGCCCCACCTGACCTTTCTCCCCTTTCATAGACACATATGTGTAAGTTAGTGTGCGTGAGTGGGTGAAGGGGCGTGATTTTGGGCGTGTAATGCGAAACGGAAAGGTGTTGGGCGAAACCGGAATCTGCGATAATTAATTAGGCAAAGGTACGCTGGCGAAATTTGACTAGACGAAGACGAACCTTGTGACATCCTTAATGAACACACTCTTACCTGTGATTTTTGTGCTGGTAACTTTAAATGTAAGTTACACCATTCAAATCCTTATTTTACAGAAAGCTAGCAGTAATTCAATGTTTTTTAATTTATGTAAGCAGTTGTATACAGAGCACAACCAACAAGACATATATAATGGGGCATAAAATAAACCCCTAACTGATTACGAAAAAATGCAATTAAAAACGCATTCGAGTCGATTTCTCAACCGATATCGAAGAAGAAAGAGGCCGCCCCAAAGCAGAATCGCAAACGAGAGGGCGTGTCGGATCAGAATGGCGCACTCTCGCGCAATTAAAAGATACTCAGATACATAAATGGCGCTGCCGCCGTCGTCCGATTTGTATCTTGAAGAACCTTCCGCCTGCCCCACCACCCAAAAAAAAAAAAAAAACGAAGCATAAACAATCCGAGTCTTATCGGGGTTGGCAGCCATTTTCCCTATTTGGGAGTCATTATTTAGATTTGACACTTGGCGCTGATTTTTATTGGCCCGTTTTTCGGGTGAGTAGCGGAAATGTTGCACATTTCCGTTCCACAAGCAGCGCCATAACTCCCATCGATAATTATCGGGGACTCGAGGTGACGTCAGATGAGTGGCTCTATGCGAATTTTGTGAGTTGTGCGTTTTTAGTTTCCGTCTAATGAGCTCTGAAATCGGGAATATATTGCCCGGCAGAACGATGTTCGCCGCAGATATGAAACAGCTTGACATCGTGCCACTTATTTATTTATTCCGACGTCCAAGACTGTTGTTTGTCGGCTGTCTTGGGATTTTGCCGGACTGAAACTGAATCGAAATCCCCCATTGAACAGCTTCATCTTCGTGGTCACGCTTTGCTCGCATCTTCCACAAATGCCTGTGCTTGTGCTTCGCATTTGAACTGTTAAACTTTGGTCTGAGTATCCGTATCTCTATTCCTCAATCCCCATCGATGCGTTCCGCCAGCTGTCGCTGCTTTGTATCTGTATCTGCGACTGTATCTGTGGCTGTATCCGTATCTGTCTGTCTATGAAGATGAAACTGGAAATGGAAATAGAACTTGAAACGGAGCCAAAATAGAGTCGTTGATTATTTTAATGATGACGCCGAGGTTAAAGCACGATGGGAAGGCGTTCCGCACTCACACACTTGGCTGGGGTATATATGTACGTACGTACATATATGTATATCTAGCGGACCCTAGATGGTTTGGGTCTATGTGAATATGGAAATGGCGTGTCGCGTTCACATATATTTTTCCTCTTTTTTGGAGGGACAACGGGCTACAGGGGTGCCGCGGCGTTCACATCGCTCATTAATTGAGCTATTAAGATAAACCCACATCAAATTCCGCGTTCAGCTTCGACGCGCCATGGGTTTTTGAGCTCCAGACGGCTGAGCTTGGGGCACTGGGTCACTCAGCCATCTTTTGGTTTGATTCGGTGTGCCAATGATGATGGCATTATTATACAACTAACACATTGAATATAGACAATAAACAGTTGAATTTATTCATTCATACACAAATTGGCTTTTAATTGGCATGACATGCCGGCCCACAAGTAACGCCTAGCGCAAACGTGAAAGGGAAAGCCCTAATTAGGGAGAATTGGAAAATTTCAGACTCTTCTAAATACACAGTAGTTTAGTAGATGGATTGAATGGATAGAGAAAACTAAGCCAAATTCGTTATTTATAACACCAGCATTCGTCACTATTCGAAGCTCCCTCTTTGTCCTGCGTTTTCCCCCTGAAAGTAAGACTGTTACTGCTAAATTGCAAGCTCAACAGGGCCAGTCGTAACTCAAAACCTGGAAGATGCCACATAACCGGCGTTCGGGGATCGGAATATGGATTGCTGGTCAGTGGCCCTGAGTCGAGTCGACCTGCTACCTGTTGCACCGGCAGCTACCGCGAGCAACTTGCAATGAATTATTTTAATGACGAGAGAGATGCCCCTTTCGTTTGATCCTGGGCATGCGTAAAAAGATACGCCGCCATGCCCAGATCCCGTGCGAGTGGAACCAGTTTCCCAGGCCGTTCCACTTCTCAGATCATCAGGCGGCCATTGAGAGTTGCGCTTGCAAGCCAAAATTACTGAGATAAAGGGAGACACATGAAGCAAAAATTGAAAAAGGTAAAATAAAACCAAAAAGGTGCGTGAGGCATAAGCCCTTGCTTTAAGCGGATTTTATCGGCGGTTCGCCAAAAATTTCACCAAAAGGTGCCCTTTCTTTTCGGCCGCAATTACGCCATGGCATCGCAATTTTGTAGGCTGTACGCGCCACAAATTCCGCGATCCGTATCGAAGCGATCCCAACGGCACTTGGCACATCATTTTTCGGCAAGAGCCCAGGGAAAATCTCAATTACCAGCAACTAGGACTTTCAGATGCAGATTCAGTTTTGGTTCAAGCCTGTCCTTACCCACCGTAAAGCAATTAAAAACTCTGATTGCCTTGTGAGTTTGGATTTGGCTTTTTGGGGAAAAATTGAAAATTCAGTTCCTGGCTGCGACAGCCATAAGATACTGGGCCAAGTTGGGGGTGCACACACCCTAAACGTGTATCTCAAAATTTGATAACCGCACCGCACCGGCAGCTGCAGTTGCAAGTATCTGCAACCTGCAACTTGCTGCTTGCAACTTGGATTGCGTTCGTGTTTGTGCTGGCAATTGCAACTCAATTGCGCATTTGCCACCGCAAGCATCAATATGTGGCATAGGCGTAGTCATTCGATGGGGGCCATAATCACGTCTGAACACCGAGCGTTTCAAGGCAGCCACGCCCCCATTCCCAGCCCCGTCCCCAGAGCCTCGTACTCCCTGCGGCCAATTTAATTGACAGATTTAGTGGTCCTCGATTGGCAGTGCGGAAAATTAGTTTTCCGTCTCGCAGTCAACCTCAGCCGGAGCTGAGACGCATTTAATTGTTTTATAGACACTCGAATTCGAATCCGGGGAGAATCTATGTACTGAACCCCCCTACCCACCTATCCACCTATATATCTCCCTATATATCTAGCAGCTGTCGGTGGGTGTGTGAGTTGTGTGTGTGGGTTCGTACATCATATAAGCAAGGTGGAACACGCCCCTGACAAACACGCACGAAAATAGATTTAATTAAATTGCGAATAAAATGCGTGCCATAGAACGGAACGGAGTGGATGGGGCGGGCGACACATGTGTGCCAAGCCATCCAATTAATCGATGGCCAACCGATGGCTCTTCTCGCCTTTTGGCCATTTTTCCCTCCAAAAAGGGTTCCTTCCGCGTGTCCTTACGGCTTGTTGCTGGGAAAAAATAGAGGCAATTAATTTCCGGTTGGGCCTGAGACGTTATAAATGGCAGCAGCGAGTCCCATTTCTTCAGCAATTCTCCGTAATCTAAGTATTGTATCGATGAGATACCAGGAATGTCCCCATCCGAGTTCCAGCTTATCAGACCCGAGGACAGCTCCCCAATTTCTGGTAAAATCTCAACTCAGATAGCACGTGACGATGACAAAAACAAAGCATAAATTAGAAAGAGTAAGAGTAAGATAAGGCTGAAAAACCAAATCGAATTAAGTATAAGTAGTGAATGTAGTAGTGTGGCGTGTATCCGCATCTGTGTATATAAATAGTTATAATAGAAGCATAGATCACACGATGTGCCGCATGCAACATGGAGTCGCCGTCACCTGGAGATTTATGGCCGCTGGCAACGCTCCTACTCCGGGGGTGAGTCACTTCCCCTTGGGCGGAAAGAGACGGATATATGCGGCGAAAACGGGACGGGCATAGATATCGCTCCGTTTCGTTTCGGTTCAAAGTTCGCTGCAAATGGGAAACACGTAAACTGTCAAAACTTTAAATCCCTGAGGAATTTAAGTTAAAAAATATAACACGTACTGGGGACCCAGGCGCAGCTGTGCTGCCCCAAAAAAGCAAAAATAAGAAAAAACACACGAAGACGTAGTCGACAAAACCTTGAAAATGTATCTTCGGGGCGACCAAGGAAAAGCCATGGAAAGGCCCCATGGAAAACCGACTGGAACCGAATAAATATTCTGAAAAAAGATTTCCTAGACTCACACCCCGACTCCCCGACCCCACTCCACTCCACTTCACCCACCGCTCTCGTTTAAATTATCTACAAGAAATTTCGCGCCTTGCCATACCAAGTTTTATTGTGCCACCCCCTCGCCCGCACATACCAGCATTTAAATTATGTACTTAGAAATACACAAAAATTTTCCAAAAGTCTACAAAAGAAAATGGCACAGCACAGCAGGACGCAGATGAAGAAGAAGAAGCAAAGAAGCGAGCCAGCAAAATGAATTTCGCACTTTTTCGCATAATAAATTTGGAAACTTGGCCAGTACTGGAAAAAAAAATTCTAAAACGGGTGAGGAAAACTCGGAGGGGTGGTCGGGAAAAAAAATCGCGGCAAAGCAAAGTTTCGTAAAAAGTTTATTTTTGCATATATGTACGTACGCGTACGTAGCTCCTTTTTTTTTTTGTGGGGCGGTAAGTTGCGATAAAATAGTCGGTCGCCGAGTGACAAATTCCATTTAGAATTGCCGAGCAAAGCTCACGTACTCCTCAAGCAAAATCTCCTACTTCGCCGGCAACTCCTAAATAAAATGAAACTTTTGCTAAGCCTCAGCGTGATGTATTTTCCAGGCCACGAAGCTGGCACGACTGCCGGGGATTTAAGTTAATCAGCAAACAGGTTTAGAGCCAAATAAATTTATTTACGAGTATACAGCCTTTTGCGCTGCTTATTTGGCCGCGAAGGGCGCGGAAATTACTTGGGAATTCTTCGACGAGTCAGCTTCTTTGTTTAATTGAAATTCCAACAGCACTTTAAACAAATAATCTGCGAGGATTTACCAAAATAGGATCCTGTATTTTTGCTACCATTTCGTTAAGACTTTCTGAGAGATATGGCCGACAAATTGCCATAAACTGACGCATCGCAAATCTTGTGACCTGTCACTGGCCAATTTTCTGGCACATTAAATGGGTCTTTATAATTCTCGCAAGGCAGTTTAAAAATAAAGCCACATTAAGGAAATTTATCAGCATGCATGAGCGAGTCCATATAGATGATAATTTCTTTGTTGCATCCTGGCCATTTTATTTCCATATCATTTTTATTGTCTATAAAATTTTTTCGCCATTTATTTCCACCACCCACACAATTGCAATCGCTACGTACGCTGCACATGTGTGTGCTTGTGTGAGTGAAAGATAAATGCGTTTTCACTTTATGACTTTCGTGTCGGCATAAATTTGTTAATACCTTTAGGCCAAATTTATAACATAATAAATGCTCATAATATTTAACTTAACATTGTGCTCGGGCCCAGGAGAAAGACCTGGTCTCCAAAATGCCAAGTTAACATGGTCGAATGGGTGGGTTGGTTGGTTGATATGGTGTGGTATGATTTGGTATGGGTTGATTTCGATAATATCAGACATTGTCTGGGCCTCTTCTTCGATGGGAGATGGGCCAGAGACAGCTGCAGTGCATTTGCACACACACGAAATTGAGTTATTGCACTTGAAGGCAAATTAAACTTCATAAATATTTAAAATCAGAGATTAAACACGGCATTGTTGCAACATGTTGATGCGACTTCTGGCTGCCCCGGCTCCCCTGGCTTCCCCCGGATTCCCCTGGATTCCCCTGCTCCTCCTGCCCCATCTCGTCTCTCAGGTTGCCAATTAAACGGGCATTATCTGGCATAACTGCAATTTAAGTAGCCACATTCGCCATATCCCCAGTGCAATGCCACAACCGAGTGCTCGCACGTTTCTCCTTTTCATTTTAATGTGGCTGCATCTGCGGATCTGTGTATCTTTGTATCTGAGGAACTGTGGAACTGCGAATCTGGATGCAATGACAGCACGGCAGCAACATTGGCGGTGCAGCGGCAAACGATCAATTTAAAGTAACGATCGCGCCGCAGAAACAAAAACCGCAACTGCAAACTGGCAAACTGGCAAATACTCGGCGATACTCGTAAAGATGAAATGTATTTTTTGCGCTGAGATCCCCTTTCCTTTCGATTTGGGCCCCTTTGCAGGCAATTGCGGCCTACGTTCGAGCTGCTTGATGATCGCTGGCAAAAAGGAGAATTTATATTTACGACTTGGCCAAATAACAACGGCGAACAGCAAACAAATGTTGAGTTGCTCGTTGCAATTTTTCAATTTAATTTGCCCGATGAAAGGCCAAAATATAAATACCCGAAAACACTCTGTCACTGCTGCTCAATATGACTCAAATTTTGATGTCCTCATGTTCTCCTAAACGTTAATATAACCAATTAAATCACTTTTGTGGCGATTTATATAAATAATTAGGCCAATAAATCGATAAAGATATATATCTACTTAGTCACTTTGTCAATGTTTTCCTAACACATATCTGCATTTTGTAGCTGCTGTTATGAGACACATATTTTTGATTGCAAAATGAAATGTATGTATTTCGTCGATGCAGGTCCAAAATGAATAATATTAAAAGTTTAATAATCTGGTTACTTACAAATGCTTTCCCATTCCGATCTACAGGTACAAATGGTCTGCGAAGACGCGGCCGACAGACATACACCCGCTACCAGACGCTCGAGCTGGAGAAGGAGTTCCACACGAATCATTATCTGACCCGCAGACGGAGAATCGAGATGGCGCACGCGCTATGCCTGACGGAGCGGCAGATCAAGATCTGGTTCCAGAACCGGCGAATGAAGCTGAAGAAGGAGATCCAGGCGATCAAGGAGCTGAACGAACAGGAGAAGCAGGCGCAGGCCCAGAAGGCGGCGGCGGCAGCGGCTGCGGCGGCGGCGGTCCAAGGTGGACACTTAGATCAGTAGATCCTTAGATCCTTAGATCCTTAGATCCGTAGGGTGTATGTGGGATTGGGCGAAATGACGCGGAGACAGATACAAAGCAACTATATTGTAACAAATGAACTATTTACTTAAATGAATAATATTTAAATATTTTGATGGTACTTGTGCGAATACGAAACTTAACCTAAATCGAACCTAATGGAATTATTTCAAGCGTTTGAGCAGCAACCGAAAATACGTAAATGAAACAAAACTACAAACTAATTAACTAGGCTAAGTAAATAAAAGTAGTGGAAGGAGCGCAGATTATAAACCTACTTAGAATTAAATGAGCAAAACAAACAATTTTAATTTAGTTCCAAACGAAAAAAAAATTCAAGAGGATTCGCTCGAAATGGAAACCTCTGTCCTGCCCCTTTGTTGCTTACTGCTATGTTTAAATTAATTTCGCGAAAAATACTCAAAAATTGAAACACAAAGAAAACAAAAAATGAAAGTATACCATTATAATGTTGAATGCGAGCAAAATTCTGTTGATATGAATTTTTGGTAAAAACATGTTCTAAACCAATTTAAGATACGTAACGAAGGATGCAAAAACAAAATGAAAACTATTAAACTTTAACTTAAATATAAATAGAATTTGTTAGCCAAGTAAACATATTACGACACGAAGAACAAACGTTTTCGGGAGTATCGAATATTTGAATGTGTATAGTTTGTGCTTATTAAATAAAATAATGCAATTTTAGTTAACTCTGTTTATTTGTAAACGAATTTGTTTAGTTCTCGCCCAAACGACTAGAGTGAAGCTGTTTCTTTAAGTAATGTGTAGTGTGTTTACTTTTTAAATTAAATTAATGCCTAATTTTATTATTATTATGTTTAGTTTAATGACAAGCGTTTATGAGATTATCCGACAGAAGCGGCGAGAAGAGGAGTGCGACAAACCGTTTGCCCCGGCAAACGCAAATAAATTATTGGTTTTGAAAAAATCTAAAGAAAACAAAAAAAAAAAACAATGAGAAATCGAATCCGATTGTTGTGTTATTATTTTAGTTCTGCCATTGCGATTTTCCGTTCTCCCAGTGTAATTAGAGCCTGAGTTGTTTGAGAGAGTCTTCGCGGGCTACCCGCTTGCATGCGAAATTGCTTTTGATCTCGTTTTGAGCCGTTAATTGATCGTGAGTTGTACGCTCTATAGAGATACCCATACCGATTAGCTATAACGATACCATACCGATACCAATACCATATATATAGTTTAGTGGATCCAACGAGCTGTGCTCGACTCAAGCCACAAGGCGCTCCGTGTGTGTGTCCCGATAATTGATCCTTCAGTTGAGTTTCCATGGTGGTCCCAGTTGGGGCCGTTCGTAACGAGGTCCTGCAGAAGATGTATACGTACTACCGCCTAAGATTCGATTATAGATATATTATATTTATAAATCTTGATATATATTTATGTACTTATGTATGTGGGGATCGAGTCGAAATGGACAAACAATAAGAGAGTAATTCTGCGGAACGGAACGAAGGCAGATGCAAATACGTAAATAAGAATAAGTTAAATGTTATAGATTTTAAACGCATATGCGTGGATCGAATGGGATGTCCCCGCCACCGCAAACCAAGAATAGACGCTAAAATACAATACATAAATATTTAAACGTGGATTATCGTAGCAACAGATATACGTAAAAGGAAGACGATTCGGTGAGGTCTTGCATACAGTACTGCATCCGACCACTTACCTACTACTTACTTACCAGTGCATTCGTAGTAAATAGTTAAATAATCGCTACTTACTTGTACATTTGCTAGTGGCTTTTACTTTAAACTCTCTGACCCTCGGCCGAGCAGGCCTATCCATAAGAGACTACTACTTTTCCTATATACCTACTTCATCCGATCAGATCAGACCTACAGATACTTTGCGGTTACATTTTCTACTTGTAATTTCCCCTCCCCGCGATCGAAGATTGGACCCGCAGGCTCCGTTCATACTTAATCGATGTAACTCTAATTTAATGCCATTCTATGTTAGCTCCGTAAGTTGTAAATTATCAATATAAACTACACGTAAAAAGAACAAACACAAAACAAACAGCAACCAGTGAGAATGTGGAAAATGAAACAAATAAATTAAACAAAACGATTTAAATAATTTAAAAGATGCCTTTGGATTATTAATGTGAAATAGTTGGTTTCGGAATTGTAGGTAATTCGAAAGGATAGTTTTGCGGTACTCTTAAAATAGCAGTCCTTCGTTCTACATTTTTAATAGCAATATTCTCCATTTGGCGCCATACTTTCTTGGCTTAGGAAGTATCTTGTTCCAAGAAAGCCAATAAAACGTTAAGTTTTTCTTGCCGTGCTATCCAGGAATAAAATTTTCAGTGGAAATTCAAACCATACAAATGTAAAGGTATATTTTACACACGTGTAATGTAGACTTCGTAGTTTCTACATCTTACGCTATGCGTAGAACGGATGGAAATGAATATCGATCTGAAAAAGATTACGGGGAAGCCAATCCTTATTTCGAAGATCTGGCAGCACTAGCGTCAAAAAATTTAATTTCCAAAAAAATTGAGAATTTAAAAAAAACGTAAAATTTTTTTTTGGTGTTTATAAGATTGTCATTTTTATTTAAGCGTTTTTATTAATTGAATAAATTTTTACGACTGACTTTTTATGTAAAAAATGATATCGGTACATTTCGAAAACTACTTCTTTAAAAATAAAAGAAATTGATTTTTCAATTAATTTCCTTAAATTCTTTCAAAAGAATTTAGCTAAACGCCCACTTTTAGCGCGGACTCAAACCATTGAGAGAAAAGTCTCCAAAATGAATTTGGTAAAAGTTTAATACACGAGAGAATGCTATAGTCGACTTCCCCGACAATCAGATACCCAATACTCAACTAGTGGAAGTGCGAACACGAAATTTCATATTTTATTTTTCTGCGATATCGATAGATATTGATGAATGAAATGAGATATAAATACTACACTCACTCGACTTATATTATGAACTGCAGCTCTAAGCACTCCAATCGATACTGATGAGGTGCTCTTAAAACGTGTTTTCAGATTGGTATGAGATTCGGCTTGAACACATTGGAGCTCAGTTCGCTTTGTAAGCTCGGTCGGAGTCGTTCTTAGCTCGGCGGCAAGTGCTTTCCAGACGACTTTAATCAGCACGCACTTGTTTTAGGCATACCTATGTGATTGCCTTGTGCACCTGGATCGAGTGCATAACAGTGCATCAGAAATAAGGATTATGCAACTAATATCGTTTTTATCAAATCCATTGTTCTTCTGCGCGCTTTTATTGAAATTCAGAACAAGTGAGTAAAGTTCAAAATGATAATACAAATGGAACGAAAATAAACACTTTCTGTACATATGTACATATGTAAATGCGTTGTTCTCGAAGAGAGATTCTCAGAACACGATTTGAGCCGGTTCATCTTGAAATCGCGATCTGTTTATCTCTGTCGATTTTCAGTTTGTTTATTACACTCCAGGGTGCTGACTAAGTGTGAAGGGAGAGAGAATGTTTACGGAAATAAATAATAAAAAACGCGGTAATTTAGTTAAGCTGCGGTAGTTTTAACAGGCAGCTTAACCCACTCAAATGCTAAGAAAAATAGCTATACAACATTACACAATCGCAATAATCAAATGAGGAAAAAAATAAAATAAAATAAAGAATATTAAAAGCGCAATAGGGATTATCAATTTTTCTGCCGATTTGCATAAATTGTAAATGTAGGGAGAAAAGTTACTAAGTTACTTAACGTAAGTTTTCATTAAACTTAAATTTAAAGTGTAGTTTATATATTAAGTATATATGAGTAACAAATCTCTTACTCTTAAAAAATTTAAGAACCAAAAGTAAAAGTGCTCTAAATGAATGAAACTTGATTCCAATATATGTGGTTTCGCAATCAGAACAATTAAGTAAAGGAACACGCGATTGTCCTTATAATATAATAATCGAAAGGATCATTTTTGAAGTATTTGCGGCATGTGACAGCTCACAGTTTGAGTGCGACAACGGCAGCTGCATTTCGCAGTACGATGTCTGCAATGGCGAGAAGAACTGCCCGGATGGATCCGATGAGACGGCGTTGACCTGTGTCTCCCAGCGGCAGCACTGCACCAAGCCCTATTTCCAGTGCACCTATGGAGCATGTGTGATCGGGACAGCTGGGTGCAATGGAGTCAATGAGTGCGCAGATGGTTCCGATGAGACCAGGTTGAGATGCGGCAACGAGGACGATATACGGCAGCACGACCGACGGCTTCAAGGCAATTGCAAGTGAGTACTGAAATGTAGAATGTAGATAACAGGATGAGGACTAGGAATGGATACATTAATTGCTTCTCTTCCCCTTTAGGGAAAATGAGTTCAAATGCCCATCCGGAATTTGCCTGGACAAGAGCAACTTTCTGTGCGACGGCAAGGACGACTGTGCGGATGGAACGGGCTTTGACGAGTCGGTGGAACTGTGCGGCCACATGGAGTGTCCAGCGTACTCCTTCAAGTGCGGAACAGGTGGCTGCATCTCGGGGTCATTGTCATGCAATGGGGAAAACGACTGCTATGACGGATCCGATGAGGCACCACTGCTATGCAACACCACCAAAAAGGTGACCACACCCGTGGTGACTGAGACTCCGCTGGAGCTGCTCGGATGCCCCTTGCCACTTGGCGACGAAAGGCCCATCCTGACGGGTGACGGCAGCCGCGTCCTCACTGGACCCATCACCCGGGGAACAGTGCGATTCTCCTGCAAGCAGGGATATGTGCTGGAGGGAGAGGAGAGCAGCTACTGCGCCAAGAACAAGTGGAGTACTTCCACAATCCCGAAATGCGTGAGTGAGTGACTGTGTTTTGCCCGTTCCCTGGTAATAATTTCTCACATGTACTCCTTGCTTTTCCGTAGAATACTGCAGCACTGCCGGAGAATTCGATGGCTACTCCACGAAGGCCTTGTGCACCCACAATGGACAGCAAGTGGAATGCCGCAAACCATTCCATCCGCCCGGCACCGAAGTGAAGTTTGTCTGCTCCACCGGATTCAAGACCCTGAGCCCACTGCCAGAAATGCGGTGCATGAAGGGAGGATACTGGAACCGCGGACGCCAGCGATGCGAGCAGGACTGCGGCCAGCTAGCCACGCCCATAAAACAGTTCTCGTCCGGCGGCTATACGATCAACAACACGGTTGTGCCCTGGCATGTGGGACTGTAAGTCTGCTAACTATCCATCCCGATGATTTCATTGATATTCCCTGTGTAGATATGTGTGGCACAACGAGAAGGACTACCACTTTCAGTGCGGAGGATCGCTACTCACCCCGGACCTAGTCATAACCGCCGCACATTGCGTATACGACGAGGGTACTCGACTGCCCTACAGCTACGACACCTTCCGGGTGATTGCGGCCAAGTTCTATCGCAATTACGGAGAAACTACTCCGGAAGAAAAGCGACGGGATGTGAGGCTCATAGAAATAGCACCGTAAGTAAAAAGAAACTGGCTCCTTCATGTTTCTTAGCACTGGTTTATTACCTGCAGTGGCTACAAAGGAAGGACGGAAAACTATTACCAGGATCTGGCCCTTCTGACCCTCGACGAGCCCTTCGAGCTGAGCCACGTAATCCGGCCCATTTGCGTTACCTTCGCCAGCTTTGCAGAGAAGGAGAGCGTCACGGATGATGTGCAGGGCAAGTTCGCTGGCTGGAACATCGAGAACAAGCACGAACTCCAGTTTGTGCCGGCCGTGTCCAAGTCGAATTCCGTGTGCCGTCGGAATCTGCGGGACATCCAGGCGGACAAGTTCTGCATCTTCACGCAGGGCAAGTCGCTCGCCTGCCAGGGTGACAGTGGCGGTGGATTCACCTCCGAGCTGCCGACCAACGCCTTCTCCACCTGGAACACCGCCCGTCACTTCCTCTTCGGGGTGATCAGCAATGCACCCAATGCAGATCAGTGTGCCCACAGCCTGACCGTGATGACCAACATCCAGCACTTCGAGGATATGATCCTGAATGCGATGAACAGGAGCGTGGAAACTAGGTCCTGAGTCCGGGCACTTATTGTGATTACAATAGATTTATTTTAAGAGATTTTATTTAAGTCGTCAAACCTATTTTCTATCGAAACATTGCGAAGGGTGAATCTCAAAGGGCAATTGTGTATTAGGTTATTTCAAGTCAGTTCTTTGTAAAGGACAATTGCCAATTGCCACACTAAGCTATTTACCCTCTAATCCTCAACATTATGTTTATTGATACTTCATAAATTTTGAAATACCAAATTATTGAGCAATACCGGTTAAGTGAAATTTGATTCAAATTTTGACCGGCTAACAAAAATCGAACTTAATTCCTATCGATAAGTCGGAAACTCAAGCCCACCACTGCAATCGTATTTAATCAACTATTATGACTAATCAGCTGATTATGAGTCAAC
The DNA here is from genome assembly GCF_000001215.4 of Drosophila melanogaster. Classification (NCBI taxonomy): domain Eukaryota; kingdom Metazoa; phylum Arthropoda; class Insecta; order Diptera; family Drosophilidae; genus Drosophila; species Drosophila melanogaster. The sequence goes on along the minus strand of NT_033777.3, from coordinate 16,652,302 downwards.
CGCACCGCAATTTCATTTGGTTGGCCAATTGAATGATGTAAACATGTCTGCACATTACTGCGGCTACAACCCGCCGCCGCCGAACTTCAAAACCTTTTTTCCCGAAAAATACAAGGACCGACTGCAGCGACTTCCCAATTTTGGAAAATTGCGATCATCGTGGGAGATCCACAGGCGACCGACCCTCGTGGTTCTTCATGTGTTTGCGGATGATATCGGTGCGCTAGACAAATGGATAGATGTGGTATACCGACTAGCTGCCCCTGGGTTTCTTGGCGGCGAGATGGACTTTTTCGTGGACGATCTGTGGCAGTCGTTCATCTTCAATGAGGATGACTTCAGCTTCTCTCGGAGTGACGAAGGATGTACAGTGGACTCATTTCCCCTGATATACGCCGCAAATTCAACTGGAAAGGTATTCTTCTTTGGGGATTTCACTGGGCCTAAACTGCCCGACCTGGAGAGTCTAAGGGATTTCTGCGATCAGGTGATTAAGGGGATAGCCGAGGAGCCCACTGCTAGAGATCCCAAGGTTGAGAATATAAGCCTTGATAGCTGGAACGAACTTATGTACGCCAGTGATAATGATATAGCGATTTGCTTCTACAACTCCTTGCAAAATGGCGCTGAAGTCAATAGTAGTCTTATGGCAAATCTGGATTGGCTGGCCGATAAACTGAAACAGGAGTCAGTGCTTCTGTACAAGATGGATATACATGGATCTAGAATCCCAAAAAGTTCCTCGTAGAGTCGCCACCCGACTTCTTCTTCCTCCAGGCAAACCAAAAGCATAATCCCTTGCGGTGCAAATATCAGCTGAACATGTGGACAATGCTGAGATTTGTAGCCGAAAATTCTAGCAAGGAGCTTAGCTACTATAACCGTCGTGGAAATCGAAAACTCCATGCTGATTTGTTAATCCATATAAAGGATTATTTTAATTTGAGCAGGAATAAGACCCGTTATTAGTAGTGGGTATAACATTAAAACTTTGATATTTATCTTTATTTAACTGTGCATATAGACCTTTGTTTTTAATGACCTTACATCTTAGAGAATTGTAAAATTATAACTCAGTCGGTATTCAATTATTTTATATTTTTGTAATATCTCGCGCACTGGGAAAACTATCGATAGACTCAGGGATGATTTTCAGATAGACATTTCAATATCGGAAATGTTGAAATTGCAAAAGAAAACTGAAGATTCGAAATTCGCAGTGTTCTTGGATCACAAGACACTTATAAACGAAGCATATGACGAATTTAAGCTCAAGTCCGAACTGTTCCAGTTCCATGCCAAAAAGACGGACAAAGGCATTGAGGAAGACAAGACCAGGAAGCGCAAAAGGAAAGCCGGCGTAGAAGATGCGTCGTCCTTGGAGGATTTACACTTAGTGAATGAATATCTAGAGCTTCTGAGCAAGCCCGTTGAACCGGAGGACAGTTCACCGATGAAGAGGCACTGGGAGGATGGCTACAACGTGCCCCAGTTGCATGGAGCCAACGAAAGTGGACGGATGCAGCGGTTTCTGAGAGTTGATGGATCCCGTGGCGTGTACTTGATTCCCAATCAATCCCGATTCTTCAACCACAATGTGGACAATCTGCCTGCACTACTGCACCAACTTCTGCCCGCCTACGATCTCATCGTGCTGGATCCTCCGTGGCGGAATAAGTACATCCGCAGGCTGAAGCGGGCCAAGCCGGAGCTGGGATACTCGATGCTGAGCAATGAGCAATTGTCGCACATACCGCTCTCGAAGCTTACGCACCCACGGTCACTGGTGGCCATCTGGTGCACCAATTCGACGCTGCATCAGTTGGCCCTGGAGCAGCAGCTGCTGCCCAGTTGGAATCTCCGGTTGCTCCACAAGCTCCGATGGTACAAACTTAGCACAGACCATGAACTAATTGCTCCCCCGCAGTCGGATCTCACCCAGAAGCAGCCTTACGAGATGCTCTACGTGGCCTGTCGCTCCGATGCTTCTGAAAACTATGGAAAAGATATCCAACAGACCGAGCTGATCTTCAGCGTGCCCAGCATTGTGCATTCCCACAAGCCACCACTGCTGTCTTGGCTGAGGGAGCACCTCCTGTTGGATAAGGACCAGCTGGAACCAAACTGCCTGGAGCTGTTTGCCCGATATCTGCATCCCCACTTCACTTCAATTGGCTTAGAAGTGCTCAAACTGATGGACGAAAGGCTATATGAAGTCCGTAAAGTAGAACATTGCAACCAGGAGGAGGTAAATTAGCTACGCCTAATTATTGTATTTAATTTTTACAAGTACCTCATTAAATAAGGGATTTATAAGCAGCTATGAGTTTTAACAATTTTATTTGTGTACTGTTAATGAGAGCAAATGCATTTGAATTTTGTGTGTAGGCGGCCGGCGGATGGGTTTCCTTCTTCCAGAGAAGCCAACGATGCCTGGCTGAAGCTAAATGTTAAACATTTGGGGTGGCGTGTGTGGGATTTTGTTTTGTTTTTTCTTTTGAGTGTTAAATTAAGTATTAAAGGATAGTAAGCATTATTAATACACGTGGTTAATCGCAGGCTACTACTCCTGACCCTGGGCCATGGCCGCCGGATTGGTGGGCTCGTTGCCGCCGCGTTTCTTTGATCCAGAGACGATATCATCGATGCGCAGCAGCAGGATGGCCGTCTCCACGGCGGTCTTGTAGGTCTGAAGCTTGACGGCCAGCGGCTCCCAGATGTTCTTCACGTTCATGTCCACGATTTCGCCGGACTCGCCGTCGATGCCCCAGGCGCAGACACCATCGCCGGTGTGGGAGGCGTGCTTGGCGCGGAGAGCAGTCAGAGCACGGATCGTGTTGGCGCCGCAATTCTGAGCCAGTGTGCGCGGTATGATCTCTAGGGCGTGGGCCACCGCCGTGTATGGTCCCTTAACCTGCTTGCGCGTGAGCAGCTGGGAGGCAGCCATCTCAACGGCTCCGCCGCCAGCCACCAGGCGTGGCTCCAGCACCAAGTTGCGGGCCACGTGCAGGGCGTCCTGCAGGTTGCGCTCCGTTTCGTTCAAGATGTCCTTGCTGGCACCGCGCAGCAGGATGGTGCAGGCCTTGGGCTCCTTGCACTCCGTCACGAAAGTGAAGTACTCATCGCCGATCTTTTTGACTTCGAACAGTCCAGCTCCCGTGCCCACATCCTTCTCGGTTAGCTCCTCAGTGCGGTTCACGATGGTGGCACCACAGGCGCGGGCGATGCGCAGATTGTCAGTCTTACGCAGCCGACGGATGGCCGTGATGCCAGCCTTCAGCAAATAGTGCTGGGCGAGATCGGAGACACCCTTCTCAGTGAATACCAAATCCGGTTTCACGGCAATGATGTCGGCGCAGATGCGCTGCACAAACTCCTCCTCGATCTGCAGCATGCGGGTGAAGTCTTGCTCCCCGATTATCTCCACGTTGGTTTGGCTCTCGCCCTTCTTGTACTCCAGCGAGCAGTCAAGCAGCACGATGCGGGGATTCTCGATGAGGCGTCGCATCTTGGGATGCGTCACGTCTTTGTTGATCATCACGCCCTTAAGAACACACGACTCCTCGATGGCGCCACCCGGGATCTTCTCCACCTTGGCATAGCTGTGAAAGTAACAAAGTTAAAATTATTTATTCAAAAATAATATGCATAACAAATTTCGTTCTTACCGTTTAATGTCTACCTCCAGACGGCCGTTCTCACTTAGCGTCACTGTCTCGACTGCGTCCAGGGCAATCTTGACGGCAAGGTCGGACCACTTGCCAATGAACTTGGTGCCCACACAGGCCTTGACCACATCGGCCATCTTGGCCTTATCCTTGACGTCCAACTGGATGCTAAGCTGGGACTGCAGGTGGCCGACGATGTCCTCGAGGGCCTCGCGATAGGCGCGAATGATAACAGTGGGGTGGATCTGTTGCTGGAGGAAGGGCTCGGCGGCGGCCAGCATCTCGCCGGCCAGGACGATGACCGATGTGGTACCATCGCCAACCTCCTCGTCTTGTGTGCGAGCAATTTCAATCATGCTCTTGGCCGCCGGGTGCTGCACAGTGATCTCACGCAGGATGGCGTTGCCATCGTTGGTCATCACGATGCCGCCCATTGGGTCCATCAGCATCTTCAGCATGGCCTGTGGCCCCAGACATGTGCGTATCACATCGGCGATGGCCTGGAAAAAGACGTTTTAATCAACAGATGGTCGGAAAACGCGAGAACACAAAAACCCAAGACCCAGACATGTGAGTCACGCATACCTTTCCGGCTTGGATGTTCTCCAACTGCACTTTGCGGCCCGATTCTCTCTTTGTGTTTTGACCTGTCGGCGGGTAATTCGATTGCAATTGGGCTCTACGACGTGCAAATTTCATACTCACTCAACACGAGTATTGGCTGCTGTCCACCGAACATCTTTCTGGCTGTTTAATTTATTTCTGCGTGAAAACAATTGAACTCGTGCTGGCGCTGCCGCTGTTTGAAAGAGAATGAGTGAGGTTAGAACCGCCGATGACACATTATTCGAGAAGGTTCGATAGGATATTGAGCGGACCGGCTTGTTAGTTACTTCTGCCAGTTCCTTCTTCTAGTTTCTTTTCTTTCCTCACTTACTGCTAACTGACTTTTGCGATCGCTTATAAGTTTAATTCAAATTCTCCACAATTCGAAGCAGCAGCTCTCTTAAGAATCGATATCGAGAAACAGTATACTTACACTATGCAGCTTTTGTTATCGATGTCACAGAATTACATTCGTCATAACTGCGATTTTTTGAAGGCGCCTAACTTGGTTTTAAATTTTCCACCCTGAGGTTTAAGCGAAATCAAAACATTAAACTTGTAACAATAAATAATATTTTCTACGGTGTAAGTGATACTGGAAATTAATTTATATTACGAATGGATTTTAAATTTATGTTATATAGCATATTTCTATCACATCATAATTAAAATGTGGAAATTTTGAAGCCTAAAAAGCCTAACCAACTAAACTCAAAAGAAGTTAAAATATAATTTATGAAAATTGTATCACCTTCGAAAAAGAAAATGTTGGAGGATATTCTGAATATAACGGGGGAAAAGTGATTACTTGGAATGATGAGTTACATAAACAGCGTCGAACTTTTTAATATTTGAAGATCCTGTGCTGTATTCAATAAAACTGCTCAAAACGTATTAAATGGATTTCATGGTAGTTTTTATATATAAATGGAAAAACAAATAAGTTTTGCAAATACTTTAAAAGTGTAGTGTAAGCGTTTCATAAATTAAATAAATTATCGATATCGATAACAAACCGCGAGTCAGCTGTGGCCTGTTTGTTTACGATACATTTCGGCTTCAATTTGTTTTTAATAGTTATTAATTTTTTAACTAGACAACATGGAGGCCAAGAAGATATCTTTTGGCTTTAGTAAATTGTCCAAGAAACCAAACATTCTGCCCAGCAAGCAGCCGAAAGAGGAAAGCAAGGTGGAGTTGATAAAATGCTTGGAAGGAAACGAAATCATGCCAGTCGAGTAAGTTAAAATATCTTGAAATAGTTTTATACTCATATGTAATATTTAGCGAAAAGGTGGAAGCTGCTCCTCTTACCATCAAAATGATAGGCATGCAGAAGACTTCGTCCGCTTTGGCGAGTCTGATGAGGAGGCGGGCAGTTCTGCTGGGCGAGGAGGAACCGGATCCAGAGGAGGTGACTCCAGTGGCTCAGTCTATAGCAGAGGTCACCGCAGGCGGTCCAACGGAGAGTCTGGAACAGAGAGCAGCTCGGGAATTGATATCTGCCATCCAAAATAACGGTGCCGAAGGCCTAGATGACCAGAAACTTGTCCTGCCCGCCCTAAGCGCAGACGAACTGCCTCTCGATGGTGCCAAGGAGGCAACACTAGATGACTATGACAACATACCGATACAACAATTTGGCCTAGCCATGCTGCGCGGCATGGGCTGGGTTGATCCACCGCCAAAAAAGAAGGGCTCAGGACCCATCGATGATGCCCCCTTTCTGCGACCCAAAGGCATGGGCCTGGGAGCAGATAAGGCGCTCAAACCTAAAGCTCTACTGGTCCAGCCGGAGAAGAACGAGGTACTGGAGATTAAGAAGCAGGCGTACGTGCGCATTCTGGGCGGAAAGCAGAAGGATCAGTATGGCCAAATCCAAGGTTTTGATGACCATGCAGGGCGAGTAATTGTCAAAATGGCAATTGGAGGGGCCAAAGAGGCGTTCAACGAGTTCCTTTGTCAGCCCGTATCCCGCAAGGAGTACTCTCAGTATGGCAAGTGCATAAGTAAGTGGAGCCTGGAAAATGCAAATCCTTTATATTTGTGACATTTTTATATTTCTTTTACATTTACTTTCAGACACTGCCAAATACGAAGAATTCAAAAAAAATGAAAACGAGCATGGCCAGATTATTGTGAAGCAGGAAAATCCGTCAGGAAGAAGGGACAGAGACCGCAGGGAAGAAATTAGATCAGACCGGGATGAAGCTCAAAATCAAAAGAGTTCGAAGCCAGGGGACCAGAGATCTAGTAAAGAAGACTATCGCATGAAATGCAAGGAAGAAGATAAAAGGTCTTACAAATATGAAGACAAAAAAACGTACAAAGACGAACATCGCAGGACGTACAAAGACGAGCGAAAATCGTACAAGGAAGCCAAATCTAACAAAGAGGAGGTGGATCGAGAAAAGAAGTATGTGCGGAGTGGTAGCTCCTCTGTATCTAAACGCGAGGAACGTGAGCGTCGTCGTTCGCCGAGTCCCAGAGGCAGAAGCCCATCTAAGTCGAAGCGGGAAGACCGTGACCAAAAGCGTTCGCAAAGTCCCCGAAGCACCAGAAGAACAAAGAGTAGTTCAGACGAGGCAGACGATACGGGAGAGTCCACCGAGAGCGACTCCGACTCTGCATATGAACGCAGGAAGCACAAGAAGAAATCATCCAGCCACAAGTCAAGAAAACACTCAAAGAAGTCCAAGAACAAGTCGAGAAAGGCGGACAACGACTCCAGCTTAGAGAGCGATGACAGCCTCGGTGAAAACCATCGTCGTCACCACAGCAAGCACAAAAAGAAGACCAAGAGGAGCAAGCATGTCAGGTCCCGCACGCGATCAAGGTCAAGAGACCGTCAGTGATTGATCTATTTAGTTGAAATCTTTATTTAAATATAGTTCATTAGACGCTTAAGTTCCTTTTTTTATCTTACTTGGGATTATCATAAATTTCAATTAACTCACAAAATAATCACAAAAATGCCTTGTCTTTTGTTGCGCGTTTTTTTCTCTCTCCGTACGCCTCGTTTCGAGAATACTTCTGTCTTACATGTTACAAACTTATAGTAGGAGATGTGATGGGGCCAGAACCACGGATTTGCTAGTTTTCCGAGTTTTTTTTTTCTGTATGCGCTGCTCTTATCTTTTAAGATATTTATAGTTTCAAATTCAATGCGCCTAATGTGTGATTTAGTGATGCGATGTGTGCATAATGGCAAGTAGATGACTTAGGCATGTTTTATATTTTTGGTCAAATGGTGATGAGTTTATCTGGTTGCTTTCCTTTACTGCAGCTTCCTTTTGCCGCACTGGATCTTCTCGTTAATAATCTTCGAGGCCCTTTGGGTGATGGCCTTAAAAATGTCCTTGTTCTGTAGTCCTGGCCACATGAGGATGAGTAGGGTGGCCAAGTACATAAGCAGTAGATTGTTAATGATGGCTCCAATCCAGGCCATAGCCAAAAGACCCAAACTCATGACGATTACAAACTGGAATCAAAACGAATAAATGTGAGATGAAATAATAATAGAACCCGAAGTTTTTATTTACACTTGAGCTTGCAGAAGAAGATCTACTGCACATACTAGGCCCTGAAACTGCTTCTCTGTTTTCATATACATATACACACACGGTCTCTACCGCATCTACTCACCACTGTGGACTTCCGCTCGTTGAAGAGGTACTCGTACCAGACCACCAGGCTGCCCTTGACGGCGCACACCTGGCCGCACACGTCCTCGAACTTGGCCTCCTGGTCGCCATCCCAGTTGACTCCGCCAAAGATCAGGCGCGACACCATGGGGAATGCGTAGTTCAGCAAAATGCTAATGACACCGAGCAGCGACAGCAGGGTAATCAGCGACAAGTCCAGGTACCACAGCACCAGGTACAGGCAGCTGATGACGCCAAACACCACTCCGGCGTAGTACTGCTTCTCCCAGGTTAGCACGCCGTACGCTCCCACGATGGCTGTCCGGAAAGGCTCCAAGTCGTGCTTTAATTTGTTAAGTGCTCGTTTCTGGAAAATGCCGGAAAATGAGGAATCATTATGATATTAACTAATGGGGCTTCAATGGCGACGCCGTTTTCCGGCCGGAAAGCTTTCGGCAGTTCCACCCTTCGCTCACCTGGTCAACCTGCGATGCTGCCATGCTGGCTTTTCTTTGTTTCCTAGCGGTGCGCGTTCAATTCCGAGAAATCTATTTGATGCCCAAAGGTGTTGCTTTCGGTTTGAGCGAAAAATCAATTTTCTTGGGTGTTTTTTAAGTCGCCAAAGTCGCAGTGTGACCGTTGATCGACGTTTTGAAATGACTGATTCAGGGGTTGTTTCACTCAAACAGCGATTGCACTTTCAATCGGAACTTATCGAATTTTTCCCTTTACAACTCTGTTTTAAAAGTTTGTATTAAAAATCTTGTATTGATTTGGCTAAAATCTGATGCTAAATTCTAATGCCACCTGACATTTGGGCTTACATTTTTGTTTAAAATCTTGACAGCATCCTATCATAAAATATTGATTTACTATATCATGATTTTTATAAGCAGAACTAAAAGCCCATAAATGGCTTAATAAAATAAATACATAAATCAAAAATTAAATTGCCGTACTATTCAATTCGAAACTACAAAAATGGAAAGCAAAGCATCATTTTGGCTTTTGCTAGTTAATCAAGCAAATCAACAGCGGCTTACTTAGATAATGAACTCAAAGCCACCACATCTTGTATTATATGCAGATAAAATGTTGTAAATATAGATCTTAAATTCTTATATCAATGGCACGGAATAGCTTTAGTTTATTGCTAAAAATTTACTTCAAAAGAAATTTGTACTTAACTATCATGAACTTTAACGAAGCTACAAAAAAATATATATATATACATATATACGTTTGGACAAAATGAAGAGTTTCCATCTGTTTCCATCTCGAGGAAATTCAAATTGATGGTTATACCACGGGTAATTGAACTGAAATCTTTGATTGCTTCGGTACAATACAATTGTGTAATTGTTGGGTGAATGGGAGGAGGGTTCATACAATAGTTCATTCTGTTGATCAAATAAATTCTTTTGTTTAAACAAGTGATTGCATTTTGACCTAATATATGGACAGCGTCGTGGGACTGAAGATACCGGCGGAAATGTGTCCTTTCGGACAGCCTTGCAACTTATTGCCGGATTTCCCAATAGAGCTGATGGCATTTTCCGACTTTTCCGCTTTAACACATTTATTACCAACATAAATTCCCAGTGAAACCTTAGGTTAGAGCCGTTTTTATTAAAAGTAGACAGAGATGGGATGAGAAATACATTGAAATAAAAGCAAGTCCGATTTCGATTATTTACTCATAAATCAAAGTATAATCTACGATTATAAAAATTAGGCTCTTTATCTATATTCGACTCCAAATAATCAGTAATTTCAGTCGCATTCAATATTTAATTTGAATGATAGACAAAAATTAATCGTGTTAGGAGGTAGTCTCTACATATATCTAATGGATGATGGATGGTTATGTTCAGGTGTTTTTCTTCGAAATACTGCACATCTTGTAAGTTGCCATTCGTGTTTGGATTTTGTCATTTTTGTGTTAATATTTCGTGGTGGATTTGTTGTTGAGACCGTTTTTAACAGTTTTTGGTTAATTATATAAATTCAATTTATATTATAATGAGATGAATGCATCTTCGCTTGCATGATCCCATTTGTTATTTATGTTATTGTTCACGCATAGCCGAGCGAAATGTCCGATATTATGCGTAACTAATGAGATCACTATTGTTTTCGTCGCTATCTATATAGGTTTCAGTGTCTAGAAGCGTCGGTGTCCCCATGAATCAATGTGTCCGTGTTGGTTTCCGTCGCTATTATCTGGACCTCCAGGTCCAGCCATTGTTGAATTGTTGCTGTTGTTCCCAAATACTTCAAAAGGGGAATCAAAGTGTTCGAATCCAGAGTTGCTGCCTCCGAATCCCTCCTGCTGATCGAGGATCATGTTGAGTTTCTTGGCCTGCATTAGCAAATCGTTCTCCTGCTGACGGGCTCGCATATCCTCCTCATGGCGAAGTAATTGGTTTTGATAACGATGCATGTATTCCTCTTCCCGCTTTCGAATCTCCTCGGCTTGTTTCTCACGCATCTCCCACTCCAGTTTCATGCGCTCGTTGTCCAGCTCGCGCTTCTTCAGCTCCTGGCGCAGCAGTTCGGTCTCCTGTTCGTAGCGAGCGTACTCCATCTGGGCCTCCAGCTTGTCCTCCTCCATTTTCAACTCACGCTTGAGTGAGTCCTGTTTGCTCTTGAAGAGATCGTGCAATTGCTTCCAGCGTGATCCATACTCGTGCTCAAACGAATTTAAACAAGCGAAACGCGGTCCGACACTACGCTCATGTCTGAATTCCAGCGACTTTTTGTTTAACGTCTTATCCGGCAAGCCGTCATTGTCGTTGTTCACCTCCATCGGTTCCACCAGACACGGACGCAATGAAGCAGTCAAGAAGAAGCATTTTTCGTTGCACAGGCGCAGACAGGCGCTGGCCGAGGACTTCTTGGCGAACTCAACAATGCCTTCGCCGGTATGCTTACCGCGATCGTCTACGCAGATAACGGCGCGCTCGATGGGTCCAAAGATCTCAAAGGACTGGTGCAGCAGCTCGTTGGACACGAACTGGTTGAGATTAGTCACACGCACAATGGCGTTGGGCGCAAAGCGGACACGCAGCACTCGTCCCTTGCGCAAGGAGCCATCTAAAGCGCGTTTGGCCTTCTCAGCATTTTGGTAGTAGTCTAGCCTCAGGAATGTAAAGTTCTTCTCCGGGTTCGAGAATATATCGCCGATCTCGCCATATGGCTTGAACATCTCCCGTAGGTCGTCATCAGTTGTGTCGCTGGTGAGGTTGCCAACATATAAGCGGTTGCGTCCGACGAATTTGTTATCGGTGGGTAACTCAATGGGCGGCAACTCATGGGTGGGTCCACTAATGTCGAGCAGTCGTTGGGCAATGAAAAAGTCTTCGCCGCGCTGCCCACCGCCGCCCATTGATGAGTTCATGATTCCAGATCCCCCAGAGCGCCTAGAGCGGTTTCCACGCTGGTGTTTTCCACCTCCAGCACCGCGTTGGCCCTGTCCTCCTTTATTGTCTCCTTGGTTGCCGGGATATCCATTGCTTTGCTCCTGGTTGGCATTCTGATTCGGCTGATTTGGGCCACCACCACGACCTCTGAAATTCGGTCCTTGGTTTCCCTGTTCTCCTTGATCGCCTTGGTTACCCTGGCCCTTGTTACTATGGTTCGGCTGGTTTTGACCACCTCCGCCAGCTGAGAGTTCATTGTTCTTTGCGGGCACATTGCCCGCAGCCGGCTTCGGCGATTCGTTAATCTGCTTTTGATGTGAATTATTTGCGACTTGGAAACCCTGCCGGTTTTCATTTTGGTTGCCGCCTCGATTGCGATTTCTGGAAAATTCAACGCCGCCAGTAGCACCACCACCACCACCACCACCGCCAGTGCCGCCGCCACCAGCTACTCCACCACCGTTCTGGGTGTTTCCTCCAAGTCTTGCCTTTTTCTCGGCAGGATTACCGTCGCTGGCAGCATTTAGCTTCGGGGGCGTTGGCTTGCCCAGGTTCTTATTGGTCGAATTGCCCCTCTGCTGGCGTTGTGGCAATGGCGAAGAGTTCAAACTGTTTTTCTTAACAGCGCCCTCCATGGCAAACGAAAAATACTTTTTCCCAAATTCAATTTTCTATGCGAAAAAAAAACACCGATTGGAGGAACTGTCAGGTATGAAAAAAAATGTTACCAGGCACAGAAAGGAGTTTATTCCAACTGCCTTAATCCCCTAAAATATCCGGGTTGAAAAGATAAAACTTAAAATAGTTAGTTACATTAATCGATAATGTTGATGGTATAACACTTTTTAGAATAGGAAAAACGGGAAAATCGATTTTTCACACAACTATCGATGTTTTAATGGTTGTAATATTGGGTAAGTAAACTATCGAGCGGAATTTTTCAAATTAAAAAAATTTCACGTTTTTGAAGGGTATTCGCGGAATAAAGTCAATACTGTAACTAAGGATCTATAAATAATATATCCAATAAGCAACATTCCAGTTGTTATTCATTTTATAATTTCTATTATTCATACTCCAAAATGTTTCAGGAAGGTGGCTTTGTAATTGTGAAATTTTTTAAGTAAAACGAATTCAGGTTCCACACCCATAACCCATGATTAAGTGCAAAAAAGGACGGTCGATTTATTTATAGTTAGTTTTAAAGTTTTATTATTCGCTCAAGCTTGCTGAAGATTCTCGGTTGACATTCGGTTTTCTAGTACATGTAATAATTAGTTTAACTAATGCTAAATATAATCTGTCTGTTCTTTACGAGTAATTTAAATGGATTCGGTTTATTTGTAAAAAGCGCTTGTCGTAAAATAAAATGGAATAATATTCTTTTGCACTCCAGTTTTCCATAGTTTGCTTGGTTTCGCATATTGTATATATTTGAATCATATATTTCAGTGTCTAACGCTTGCTTAGAAACTCAATAGCTAATATACATCAATTGTATGTGATTCAAATTCCACTTGTTAGGTTCTTGCGTTTTACAGTAAATAAACTACATATTACATATACGTTATATTATTCTGACAATTAAATATATGAAAAATATGCATTTCTCGATTTGTTTGGTGTATTTGGTGTAAATAGCGTGTGGCGCAATATCATTTGTAGTTATACTTGTATTCTTGGGGTGTAACTCCGTATATATATCTGGGTATCATTCGAAGCGGAACGTATGCTTGGGGTACAAGTATGTTTTGAGTAAATTTGTATAAAGGTTAAGGTAATGCGTTTATCTTTAGTAAGGCACTAGTTACACGTTAAGACGCCGCTTAACGTGTAACTACTGACTACGACACAAATTGCAATGCGATTGCAATGCGGTTCTCCCTCCTCTAAGTTCTCCGATCCGCGCTCCTCCAGCAATTCTTTAAAGCTTACTTGTACAATTCATTAGCGTATTCATTATTTATTTCTGATTTCTGATCATTCCGTACGATTTCGATCTCGTGTTCATCTTCATTTCATACATTTTTACTTAGCTGCTACGGCACTGCACGGCTCCAAATGAAACTAAACCACCTATACTAAAGATAAGACTTTCGGAAAGGATCGGTTCGAATTGGGAATTAGCAACTACGTGAAGCGACTGCCACAACTGGATCTTTGATTTCGAGTTCAAGTTCGACTGAGTTCCTAAGTGGGTGGTGGTGGTGGTGAGAGTTGAGACAGTGTACTGGTAGGCTGATAGTTATTCATTTGGGGATAGTACAATTCTGTGTTACTGTTCGACTTAACACTCGGGTTTAACGCACTGGGTTGATTACAATAGTTACAATGTCTAACCTATAAGTACATAGCATTAGGGGGAGAGACAGAGAGAAATAGAAAGAAAGTTGGTATATAGTTAGCAATTGGGTTGTTCTACGTCGGACTAAAAACTAGTTTTAAACTACGTACAAAGTTTGAAATGCAACTGCTCGACCGAGGGAGAATTTTGTTTAAAATCTCTTCACGTTGTCTAGTTCTTGTTTTTGTTTATATGCAAGTTAAAATCGGTATCAAAATCCATTCAATGATGACATGTAGTTGTAGTTGTAGTTGTGTGCCGTGAGTGATTTAGATTACAGGGAGTTGTATGTATGCTGTATAGTTTTCGTAGTTGTCGGCAGTTTCGGAACTTATACATTGGACTAACCTAGTTGCAGTGGCTACTCTCGCTCCAAGTGGCTGGTGTGTGTGGGCGAATGGGTTTTTCTGGGGGTTCACATGCATAGCGGGGCTAGTAACTAAGTGCAGGATGGCATATCATATAATTGGGTTTGTTGGTTGCACATTTCTTGTCCGACACTGATATAGTTCTAGGCCTACAGGGGTCACGCGATTGGTTCGAGACAAGATTGCTGCCGCTCTTAATAGTAAGGTTCAAATGAAAAACTTTCAGTTTATTATCAAATTTCACACTTTCAAATCTTACAATGACTTTGTTTCGTTACATGTTGTATGTATTTATGGATAGGAATAGGGGGAATGTGTGGGCGCTCGAGTATGAGAGTGTGTGATGCGCTTATTGCTTATGCTTAGCTTCTTCGTTTTCGAGATGTACAATGAGATTCGCATTCTACTTAAGATAACTCATTTCATAAATCATAAATTAGACCATTAACTAAAACAAGCAATTCACAAAAAATGTACACTTAAAATCATAAACACAATCAGTTGTTACATGGTACGATACCAATGTCAGTGTGGGTCTAAACTTAAAACATAGCGAGCTGATGAACGTAAGCTACCAGTATAGGGCGAACATAAAATTAAAATGTTTTACAGAAAGTTTCATATTCAATATTATACATAAGGCCGTTTGAGGGAAAATCGAGTTTAATACTTAAACATAGGGGTTTCTTCGACTTTATCTTAGTCTCTCTTGCCAGCTATTTTGGGAGAAGCTGTCGATGCAAAAGCAAATTTAGCAGGCAGTTTTCTGCATGCGTTTTTTTCTGAGTGTGTGTATGTGGGTATGTAGATGGCGTGGACGTGGGCATGTTGGGTTGGAATGATGATCGTTCCTTGTGACGTATATATTACAGATACTGTTTGGGTTGCTTGTGGTTTTCGATCGGTATCAACAAACTGGTGCTGATTATTTAGATCCATGTGGATGTTAAGTTAGTCTGATACTGAGTGTTGTTGGTTCTTGTTCTGTAGACGACTGTTGTTGTTGTGTTTGATTTGCATTTGCTTTGGATTGGATTTGTTTTTACATATCGGATGCATTTAGTTCAAGAACTTTGCTACTGTTATCATTATGAGGTTGGCCAAGATGATGCAAATGCTTGATTCTGGCAAATAGCTACCTCCGGCCACGACCACATCCTTTTCCTCCAGGAGTGGGTAGTCGATGACGTGGATAATTCCGTTGGTGCACTCAACATCGGGCCGGTATACGTTGATCTTCTTGTAGTTCCAAATGATCACATAGCCTGCAAATGGAAGTAATCGTTGTTAATAGCCACTAGACAATAGAAAATTGGTATGCAATCGATGGGTGGTTAATGCTAGTGGATTGCCCAATGAGCGAGCTATGGGTGGACATGGCCAGGTCAAGGATTTCGTTGTGGGCGGTGCGATGTGGGTTTGAAAAACGGCAGCACTCACCAGTCCATTCGTGACTAGCATACTCATCATGGAGATCTTTTGATTGGACAACGATTAGATTTAGTTAAGCAGAAAGCGAAAAATTTAGTTTAAGAGTTGTAAAAAAACAGGTTCGGTTAGTAATGCAGCACGGTATGGGAAGACCAATAGAATCAATCAAATTAGGTGAAACGAATCGACTTGAATTGAAAGGAGAAGCAACTGAGCCCTTGGTATCCAATGTGTTATACTTACGTCCAGCTTCCTCCTCCACGCGGATACTCAAAGAGTCGCGGAACGTGGGTAGGATTACGCTGCCCGATTCTTGCGAAAACTTAACCAGATCCTTCATGGTGTACTCCTTATCCGAAATAGCCAAATGACGCTCCAGAATGGACTTGGACTGCGGTTACAAAACATTTTGAGTATAATAGAAAAGCCTAATAGGCTTAGGGTGAAAAACCTACATGATAGGAAAAGTCGGCCATAAAAAGCTTCTTGTGAGCCGATGGGTAATCCAGCTCGGTCTTCTGCCAGCCCTTGTCCCTGGGCACAAAGTAGGTGAAGCGGCGTTGTGTGTTGTTCAGCTGGTCATTAAAGTGCGAGAATTTTCCCATCTTATAGGTGTCACTTAAGGAATACGATAAAATTTAAACAGCGTACTAATAAAGCTTTAAAATTGAACATACCTCATCATGGGATCGGATTCAAGTTTGCCAAGAACTGTAGTGTAAGGCACGCCCAGCACATGGTCGATGATGTGAACATAACCATTAGTCTGGGCCACATCAGCCTGGATAACGGTGGCATTCACGCCGCCTCCCTCAACTGTTATCACGGTATCCGATCCCTCACCGCGAACGTTGAAGTACAGGAAAGTGTTGTTGTTGACAGTGGGCACCTGGGCAATCTTTTGAAAAGAATGGTGATTTGTAAAAAATTTCCATTTGATTATAAGCTCATGTAAAGCTCACCAAATTTGCATTTTTCTGCCTGATCTTGTCCACATTTAAGCGGTCCTTGATGATATGCATGTTCAGGATCTGCCTCATCTTATTCCGATCTCTGTAAGATGTATTTATTTATTATTATGATAATTAAATATTATCTTCCCGATTTGAGCAACATTACCGCAAAACATTGTTGATGTTCGAGGAGTTCCAAGCCTCATTGCTGGGAGCCAAAATGGTCACTTCTGTCAGGCTATTGATGTCGTCCAGAACTGCTCCACCATTGTCCATTATAACTTCGTAGAACTTGCGCAGAGCTCCGTTCTCAGCATTCTCCTTCAAGATAGATTGCAAAATTAATACAATGAACATATATCATAATGCTATTTGAAGTACTTAAAACAAAATGCATATAAATAAATAAACGGTGAATGGAAGAGGGGTATGCATAAGCTTATAAATTGTTTTTTTTTTTTTGGGAGTAGTACAAAGAATTAGGAAAAAAAAATACAACAATTGGAAATATATCCGATTATAATGTAAGCCAGTTATACACATATTGGGTGGGGGAATGGATGGCTGGCCAATTAAGTTGTGAATCAATGGGAATGCTCGCTTAATGACTCACTTAACACAGCTGAATTTATGCGATTTAATGACGGAAAATCTACCGAATCATTGAATTGTTTGCACGGTGGTTGGGTTGGATGGCAATTTGATAGCAAAGCGTTGCACTGATGACTGTTGTGGTTTTTGTTCTTTGTCTGCTGGTGTGATGTTTACTTACGTTCATAAACTAAATCAGTTTTTAAAACGGAGTGTTAGCAGAAATAGTTCAATATTCATTCGAAGTGATTTGGTGAAGACAAGTTTCGAATAAAATTGAATTTAAATATTGTTTAATATGGGATTTGGGTTCCACGCAGATTGCCCGAGTTGTTCCGCCACAAACGAACGTTTGAAATGAAGCACAAGGGAATTATATTTAATCTTTCATTGTTCTAGACATTTTTCAAAGAACAGGCAAACGGTTTGGCTCCATTATGTACAATGTTACTGAGTTACGTGCATTTTTCAACAATTTACAGCGAATCATAATAATTTCCATTACTATGATTTAAAAAATAAAACAAGGATATAAAAGCTCCGACAAAAAATAGAAGTTTATCTTAAGTAATTAGGTAAAATTTCTGTAAACTCATCATACGATAAATACTCTTTAACTTTAAAGTATCATGTGCACTTGCTTCATTTGCAAATTTAAACTAGTGCTGTACATCCTATAAATACTATTTGTGAATAAAAATCAGAAGAAATATTCTTAGACCCTAAGGCATCGCGACTTTAACAACCAATGGACTAATTTTACAAAAAAGGTCTACACATTTTTTGTAATAAACTCATGCATAGCTAAAATAGCAGGGGATGCAAAACAAAATGCAAGTCAAAAGAAACCGAACAACTTAAAATTAAAATCGGATTTTGAGTCTGTTGTTTACCTTGAACGACTGAACGTTTTGGTTTTTGTTTCAATATTTGGGTGCACCGATTCAATTTCGAGCGATATGTGGTTGGGTTGGATTGTGTTTTGTAGTTTTAAGTACAATTATTCGGCATGTGACGAGAAACAAAGGATAGAGGTATGGATCAGTAAATAGCAAAAGGAGAGTATCGCACGTAATTACAACAAAACTAGTTTGAAAATTTCGAAAACGATAGCACGATATGAAGGCGCTTACGATTCGAGCGGTCGAATGATATAGCCGTTCTACAGTGCGGACTCAAAACTGTTCGGCGCACTTTGCCTCACAGTTTCGAAACGCACTGTTTCTAATGTATATGCCTATGAGGAGGGTAACTATTTATCGAGCGGGTGGGTGGTTTGTTATCAGTTTATGCTTGGTGTATACATATACATCTACGGTTACGGTGATGATCAAAGCATGCCGGCTGATGGCGAGCGATCGATGACTGATCTTTGGATATGCACGGCGGTCGAGGGATCGAAGAACTTTAGCCAATCAATGATGGGAATAATTTATACACTTGCTTAGTTCATGACGCCATTAAAGTACCAATACATTCAATATAGAAAAATGGAAGTTTTTGTGAATGAAGTTTTGGTCGATTTCAATATAGAACAATGGAAGTTTTTGTGAATGAAGTTTTGGTCGATTTCGGTCAGATCAAGCAAAGCGCAGCCTAAGCAACTTTTTTTAGTGTTTGCCAATTGGTGACTAAATCACGTATTGAATTTCGAGGGCCAATTCTGAGCGCGTTGCCCTACTGAGTCAGTTTTTTGCAATTGCAATGCAAACAACTGCTTGTGAAATGCATATTGATACGAAAATCTGATTCATAGAAAAATTTACATGAAATACATTGCTTTAAGATTTGTTTTTTTTTTTTTTGTTTTTCAGCTTTTTGGCAATACTTACATTACACCCAAAATTTTTTTAAAATAAAATTTATATTTTAAAAATTATTTTAAAATAAAATTTTGCTTTTGATTTTACATAGAACCGAATCGGAATACAGACTTTTGAGCGAATTCCTTTTTTGGGGGAATTTTGCATCAAGATTAGCAAGAATTCAGTTCCAAATAAAATCAGTCTTTTGGGTTTTCATTTGTATTAGTTAGATATATCTAGGGGATACTGAAAACTAGTGTCTGCATTGATCTTATTTATTTATACTGTATGTGTTTAGGCAGTGGTTTCTGGGTGCAAGATTATTTGGTTTTGGCTTTGCCCTCAGTTGAGCCCCGACGAAACTTCAACCTTGGAAATATTATCCCTTTGGCGCCACTTTGGAGGAGCTGCTCACTTAGGGCAAAGAAAAGCCGCTTATCAGTGTGTATGTTTCAATGTGTTTAGCTCATGTGTTTGTAGCATTCGCTGGGGCAGCAGGCAAGTGATTTAATTGGTTTCCCAGTCCCATCGGGTCTGCCGCCAGCGCTATCTTTCAGTGCGTGCCGAGCCAATCAAAATGCCAAGCCTTATCACAAGCCACAGGCACTATCATTGTTTCTATGTGTTTGTTTCTTGGACTGTCTGTGTCGTGTCTGTGTGTCTACAATTGCACTGGATGCTAGTCTTCAACACCCTACATACCTGCAGGAATTGGGTGACCGTCGTATCGATGATCATCAGCGGGCGGTGGATCAGATGGACTACTCCGTTGCTCACTGGGATGTTCGCCTTCACGATTTCGGCCAGAACCACGCCCACGCGGTGTTTGGCATCACCCACAATGGTGTTTGACTTGACGTACACTGCAAGTAAAATTATATCAACCATACAATCATTCGTAAACCTTTAGTAAAATGGTATGTCTTTAGTGCAATCTTACTTTTGCCGTTCTTCTGCTTGAAGAAACTGACGGTGACCTTGAGTAAGTCCTCAAAAGCGGCGGAAGCCTTGGGATCGTCATGCTGGGCAGCGGCAGTGAAGATGACAGTGTTTGGTATCACATGGCCATCGATGACCTTGCCGTCCACGAGGCTGCTGCGAGCCGAGAGCTGGAGTCATAAAGCAACAGTGAGATTACAATGCGTAACAAATAATGCAATTAAACTAGAAAAGCACCTTGAAGCCTTCATCGACGGGAACCAGGAACGTGTGCTGTCCGGCGGCATCATAGACCGACTCTTTCTTGGCCATCGTCACCTGGCTGCGGTACGTGCGCACACCGATGTTGTCCACGTTGAACTCCTCGGCGTTCTTCAGGAACTTGAGAGCATTCGGATTGTTGGGGGTATCCGAATGGCCAGCCTTGACGGTGAGCGGCTCCAGTACCTCGTCGATGATGTGCATGATCTGTCGGTAAGTAATGAAGAGAGTTGTTCAATCACTCTATGAAATGCAACATATGCATATGTGGGGCCACTGACCTGCCGCTTGCCATCGCTGTTTGTCTCCACACTGAGCGAGGGTATGATCCGGGCATTGTTCACAAAGATGTCGCCATTCGAGTTCTTTGTGATGTACAGCGGTGGATTGCCGGCCATGTCCGATGACACGGTATTCGGCAGTCGTTTCTGGGTGTACGCCTCAGTGGCTGCAAAGAGTAATCAGAGGGTAGAGTCATGTTATTTTGATTTTTATTATTTTTAATCAGCCTGATTGAAACTGAACTCACTAATGTGATAGAGCACATGGGCGGTTTTGCTCTTGTAGCGCTGGAAGGCTTCATTGGTGGGCACAAAGATCGTGCAGCTGCGCAGCGAAAGCGTTGAGTTGGCAATTTGATTGCTCTCCAGCAGGCTGTAGAACTGCAAAGATAAACGGGTTCGTTACACTCATTCGCGTCGCTCTATTGCCAATATCTTATCGAACCGAGTGGGATGGAGTA
Source organism: Drosophila melanogaster (assembly GCF_000001215.4). Classification (NCBI taxonomy): domain Eukaryota; kingdom Metazoa; phylum Arthropoda; class Insecta; order Diptera; family Drosophilidae; genus Drosophila; species Drosophila melanogaster. The sequence continues at coordinate 16,631,528 of NT_033777.3, read as the reverse complement.
GTGGGTGGTGGATCTAGGATGGAGTGGGTGCCTTAAGGGGTGGTTCGCAGACGGTTGCTGGGCGGTTTTGGCAAAACGGCAACCGGCCAGCACCATGGCAACGTCTAACAAACTAATAAAATGAGGAACAACTTTATGCATGTCCTGGTGGTGATGCCAGGGCGGCGTACTAGAAAAAAAAGGTTTATTGAACCAATTACGTAAGCCTCTGGGTGGGTTACGCCGCCCAAGTGGATTGTGTGTCATTCAATTGAGAGCGGGATGTGAAAATGCATTTTCCAGCCACCCCAAAACGCCAGCCACTGACCCTAAACCGGGCCCAGAGTCATTTGCTCGGGCGGGCCAGACCACCTGCCCCTGCCATATGAGGCCACATGCAACCGCACACTCTGCGGCTTCCCGGCGGAGAACCACTGGCCGCCACGCCCCGCTGCACATTCCCAGTCGGCTTTATGAGGTCCTGCGGACATATCTGTGTCTTGGTGTGCCTGTGTGGGTGCGTGTCCTGCCGAGGACAACACCTTTTTCCGTGCCCTCCTTTAAAACGGTCGTGTGACTCTCGTGTTTTCGTTGCTGCCCGGCATGAGTCATGGCAATTTGGGTTTAAAAGTCCGTCCTTTCCCTTTTCCATTCCCATTTCCCCTGCCTGCTGTACATATCTATGCTCTGGCATCGCCAATACACACGCATGTACACCGAAAAAAAAGTGGCTAGGCCTAGAAATAGGTGCTTCACGTCCATTCAATCCATTCAATTCATAATTGGAAATATATGCTTAAATTTAAATTGCCAGTGGGATCCTTACTTGTAATTTCTTTTACTGATATTGATATGCCTTTGAATTCCTTTCAAACATCAACGAACGAACTTAACACCTTAAAATTGAAATACTCTTTTTTTGAGGAATTTTCGTCCTTTTCCTGAGTGTAAATACACTTTATCCTCGCTCTGCATTCATTTTCTTTTTGGTAATTTGAGACCGTCAGTTGTCGGGGCCGTTAGCGTTGTTGTTGTCCTGGTCGTGGACATTCGAGTCGCCAGCGCGCTTTGTTCTTACACCGTCTTCTTGGCCAGCTTGGTCAGAACTGCTTGCTGGTGTCTATATCGCTCTCGAAATGTTTTCGCTTATCTGGCCAAGAGAGTGCCCTGCTGTTAAGTGGGGTCCTGGGGAATGGCTGTGGCATATGTCACAGTGTCACAGGTTGATATGGGATACGTTCAGGTATAATGGCCAATAGAGTACAGAGAAGTTTTATTGAATAGGCAATGATATTGTTTGCGACACTTTCTCTTGGCCGCCATTTTCCAATGGCCATCTGTCAGCATCCTTACTAAATTCAACCCCCTTGGGTTCTGGCTGGAAGCCTTTGACAATTAGATGCAATTACTTTCATAAATTTCCGTTATCGAATGTTTTGCATTTGATGAAAGGCCGGGCCGGAAGGGAACAGATCTTAATGAGTTTCCGGCTCTTTTGGCACATCATCGCGATAAGGCCAGCTCTTCCCCGGGGAGTCCTTTTTTGGAAGCCCGAAAATTTGATACAATTGTTAGAGTATTATGCTGTCATCGATAAACAGTTTCCCTTTCGGTCTGGGGCGTCTCATTTACTATGCAAACACCACTCGCCGCCCAACCGCCAAAAGTGCTCCCAAGAGGGTGGGTTTATTCAAAAGCGCATTTTGATTTTCCCGAGTGCCAAGCCAATGACCCTGGGGCCACAGACGAACAACGAACATCAGGGGTGAGAGTCAGACGGCGGAGCAAACAATAATTTGGCCAATGGCCCGATGAGTACGGGTTGGTTAACTAAATTAAGCCAAAAACATGTGAGTTGTACATTTACAATGTCTTTTGAGTTTGTTCCAAATTTACAATAGCTTAATTGTGTTCGTGTGTTTCTGTTTGGTTTTTTGGAATTGCTGCTTACCCTAACTGGCATAAGGCGCCTCAAGGATTTGGCAGTGCTCTGAAAGAGATAGAGAGAGAGAAAGAAAGAAAGAGAAAGAGAGAGAACCGCTGGCAGTTCAAATTTGTTCTGTTTTCTTTCGATTTGTAGCCAAAAATTGTACTAATTCCTATACCAAAAACAACAACAATCATGAGAGGGTAAGCCTGTTTGGAGGAAATTCAATTTCCATCATCTAATGGAGCCATTAAAACTAATTAGCCAAGAGAGCGAGCCAAGCTTCGTATTTTGGACTAGGGACTGAAATCGGAGCAGGAGGGTTAGGTTGTTTCCTTCTGGGCGAGTGCATGTTGTATAAATAAATTTAATTGGTACAAATTATGTATGCATATGTCGGTTGTTCAGTATATTTTCTTTTCGATAATTGCAGCGGCAGCAGAAACAGAAAACAGAAGCAAAAGCGAAAGCGATCTCAACCCCCGACTTCGGATTCCGGTTCGGAATCGAGAGATTGGGGCACAGCATTTCTCTTTTAATTGGCGGTTCAGCAGTGGAAAGGGGATCGAAATGGGGGGTTCTACACTGGCATCACTCCGAGGCCATTCCGCCCCCACGCCATGGATCGTAAAACTGTGCACATTCAGTGCTCCGTCGGACAGAGATCCGTCTATGAGCATCTGGATCCATTAAGGTCAGTCGTGGCTCATTCATCGCCTCGCCTGTAATGGAGCTCGTCGCATATCAAATAACGCGCCTTGGCATCGCATTGAAATCTTAAATTAAATTTAATTGAATTCGATGATGCTGCGAGTGTGGACTGTTCTGTGCCGTGAGCCATACGAGTGAGTGTTCCTAGACAGAGTTCAGCCAGCCCCGCAGTTGTCAACCCAAGCTGTCCACACCCCCACTCGGCCAACTGCAATTGCATCAGTCAAAGGTTAAAAATTAAAATTAATAAAACGCGCAAGACGTTGGCTGACGCACGACAGGAAGTGGGGGTCAAACGCAGGAGGTCAGCTCGTTCCTCGGAGTGTACTTTCATTTCGGCTGTCAAGAAGTTGAATATAAAACTCAGATCGGCGTGGCTCAATTATCTGCTAATTTCGAAACTCTCTCCTAAACTCGGTGGTTTGCCATGCAAAACCACAAGCCGTAAGCCGTAAGCCGCAAACCAAAACAGGCAACCTACATTTATCTAAGCCATCAGCATGTAATGAGAAGTGCAGGCACCAGAGTAAAGAAGCCCGACTTCGACTTTAGAAGATGGAGATACCCTTTTGAACCAGTCTTGTCTACATTTTAAATACAACTGAGAAAATATATAAATCGCAAAATTTAAAAAGGGGATTGGATTGAAAGCAGCTACCTGCAATACGACATATTATTAATAAAATGATTATTTCATAGTCTTAAGAAGTAACTTTAAAAGGGATTTCCCAAGCCTGACTTTTTGATCCATTAGTTTTACGGCACTTAATTTGCATAAATGCCAGAAGATTACTTTCCGCCCTTACTTTTTTATGGCGACCAAATGGTCCCACCCTCATGTATAGCAGTACTCCAGATATGAGGCCGGAAATGCTTTGCTCCGAAAGTGGCAAACTTCTGGGCAAAGTTACAATGCCCTAAAGCAAGGGTGCAAGTGAGCAAGCCGAGTCCCCCTTCTTGTTTTTAATTTTTTTTAGTTGTACGCTCTGTTTCGCCTATTGTAACTCGAAAAGGTTGCCTTTTCTGTGTGGATGCAACTACTTCCCTGAGACACTTGCTGCAACAATTACAGTCTGTCACACGCTTTCTTTTTACTTGGAAGTCTAATTTACTTTTGAAGCAGCGTGTATTTCGGGTGTTAAATGCAGTGTTAAGGCAGACTAGAAAATTAAGCAGGGACTCAAGTCAGTTACTTAAAAACGCGTATTCAACTACTACTTCACCTACTATATAAGATAAAAGCAATTACAATAGACGAACTATGTTACTATTTTCCACTCAAATCAATTCTATTTTTTGAGTATAAGTTATGTGGCTTAATGGGCTACCATAAACCTTAACATATTAAAAAAATATATATATATTTCTCCTGGTGTAATGCTAATACCCCTTCTGGTGACTGAACCCCCGCCTTTGAATTCATTACACATGTTGTTCTTGTTATTTCAGCCGCGCACCTTTGTTGGCTTCTGAGTTTTTTACACATTAATGTGTTTTTGTTTTCTATGTACTTTGTATGTGAGTTGGCCTGTGAAGGTGTAAAAAGGCAAAACTAAATATAAAACTGTTATGCGCAGTGGACGTCAACGGCCGGCGTTTTTTCTACCATTTGCCTTTTGCTGGGGAGAGCCAATTCAGCAGACCTGGGCTTAATTTATGTGGCTTTTCATTTTTACATAACGAACTCCGCCATGCATACGAAATGTGGCCAAGTGGAGCTTAGCGGTCGGCTGGACCTGAACTGCCGCCAGGGATTTTAGGCAGCATCATCGATTTTCCGCAGTCCAACAACAAGTGAGATGGCTAAAGGTCAAGGACGATGCTGCCGGAACGAAGGCTACGCTACCTGTGCCCAAATGCGGGTGCGTCCCTCTTGCGCAGGCTCCTTTTTCCCGCCCGATCTGCCCCGCCTCCTCGCACACTCCACCAAGGCTTTTCCTTTCAAGGCCAACGAATTGGGGCGGCGTCTTGTGGGTGGTGGCACAATTACAGCCGAACTTTGATAAGTTGCCACTATTAGGTGGCAAGGTAAATTTATTGACTTCGCCAAAGCCAAGTCAGGCATAATAAAAAATTGATTTTATCATTGCAATAAGGTATCCGACCATGAGAAGAAATTAAGGCATCACAGAAATATATGAAACATATTCAAAAGGCTGAAAAAATTATTTAAACGCATAAATGTCTGCTAAAAATAGTTTGTTTTTTGCTCACACAAAAGTTATTTTAATTTTGGCAGTTTCCCTGGCTACAGAAAAAATGCGACTGATTACTGTATAAAATGTAGGCAGTTAAGAAATACTTTTCCAACGAAATGATATATTAGACTAATAAAAGCCCCTGAATGTGTTCAAATTTTACATGTTGCGCGTACGGATACCTAAACAAACATACTTTTGACAAATATTCGAAGTGTAACTCTTCGCATTAATTTAATCGGTTGCAAAGATAGAAAAGGATTACTAATGTTCATGGCAGGCAATCCCTACTGTACCCAAGGGTGAGCGGGGGGAGGGGGGGCGACGTTTGGTGGGTGGTGCTGGGGGCTTAATTGACTACGGACAAGTGTTTCGGTTATTTGCACCAACTGTTTCTGCTGCTACTGCTTTTCTTCGTGCTCTTACTCTACCACCTCCTTTCACCTCCTCATCCTCCACGTTCTCGTTATTCGCTTCTTCTTCTTCTTCTGACTCACCTGAGAGAGTTCCGAATCATCGCGCAATTTGTCCGCCAAATCGGCGGCGGCGGCTGCGTTCGCGGCGCAGAGCAGCGCCAAAAGCAGCGCTGCAGCGTTCAGCATTTTAGCGGACGAGCAGCAGCAGCAACAACAACCACAACAGCACTTGTTTATGCGCTGGCAGTGTACGTCGTTTGTGAGTGTGGCTGTGTGTGCTGTTTTGCGGGGGGCGTGTGCTGGTGTGAGTGCTGCTCTACGATTAAGATCTGCAATTCAAAGGCAAACAACAGTTAGCCGACGACAAACAGCATTTCCTCGGAAAAGAAAATATTATTTCACAGATATATGCTTGGCATGCTTTTTGTCCTCCTTGGTATTTTCTTTGTTTTTGCAAGGTTATCGCTGCTTCCTGTTCGCTTTTGCCCAGAGTTCCGTTATGTCACATAGAACAACAAGCGAAAAACGGACCACCGAGGAATCGGCAAGCACAACACAAACGCAATTTAACTAGAAACAAAGCTGCGCTTATTGTGTATTATTTTTTCTTCATTCCGTCGCTGTGTGTTTAATTATTATGCGCCTTTGCATTTCGCTGCTGCGGCACTTTTTTCTGTTTTCGATTTTATAGTTTTCTCTCTGGTCTTTATTCTGCGTAATTCTCGGAAACTCGGGCTGCAGGAATTAACATTAACGGCCGCCGCAGAAATTATGCAATGTCCACGGACCAAACTTGGAAAACACACAAATTCTTTAAGTAGCACACACAAACGAACGCAGCGCGGTGGTAAATCAATAGCAAGGGCAGCGAAATGGGCCGTGCAGCTATTTTAGAGTTATGCCCTATGCACAGTATAGATTTTCCACAGAGTTTCAATATAAGGGGAGCAAGTACCAGTCGGAGGAATCGCAACGTGCGCCACGCTCGAACGTTTTTTTCGAATTAAAACGAAAAGCGGAGAACAGGTTTAAGCCGAGCGTGTGGTGACGATAACGAGTGTTATCGATAGCTGTCGATGTTTCAAATCGCAACACTGTGCACTGTTAATAAATCGCTTAACATTTATATTTATTTGTGCATGTCTTTGGCGGTGACTCTTATTTATGTGCTTTTTATGCTTTTCCGAATCTTGTTAGAGGTAAAATATTAGTACAAATCGAGCGCTGCGTTGCTCTTCTGTGTCAGATTTATAATAATGTCTGTTTATCCAATCTTATTATTATTACAAGAAGACTGCTTTAAATTTTCTCATTTTTCGTTTAAAAGCATAAATAATCATTTTAACCGTTTCGCAAAATGTGGCAACGACAGAATGCGGTGGATAACTCCGCTAAGCAGAGTCTCTACTGTTTGAAAGATTTTATTCCAAATTGAACCGGTTATAATTTTCAAGCACTTATTTTTTTACTTTTCTAAGGAGATAACATTGAATTTTAACAAGCAGTGTACCTATTTGGTTCTTCTTACTTTAAGTAAATGGTAAAAGTCTTCGATAAACCACGCCGTTACTAAGCAACTTGCCACCAGCAACGCTTGTTTGCTATTGAAATCAAATTAATATCATTATCAGTTTTGACAATACCATTGCAAAGACCGAATTCAGAAAGCCAATAACGATGACTGACCAAAGCGAGCTGGATCAGTTGGCAACTGCCGAGCTGCAGAGGCTGCAACGCCAGCATCGGGGTCTCCAGCTGGACCTTCGGGGTCTCCTCGAGGAGAAGGCCAAGCGCCTGAAGAAGCAGAATCACATGATCAACGTACTGCAAGTGGAGCACCAGAAGCTGAAGGAGGAGATCAAGACTCTAGAAGGTGGTACTCATGCGCGAAAGAACACCAATGTAGATATCCACTTAATGGACTAGTCAGCCACATATAAAAGGTTTACATCGGTTTCAGAGAGAGAAGCACCTGGGCACTTTGCAGGAACAGCAGGCGGATTTGCAGAGGGTGCTCCAGAATGAGCGAACCAATCTCTGGGAACTGGAGGGCCACATCCGGAAAATGGAAAAGGAGATTGATGCCCTGCGGCGCAACGAAGTGCCCGACAACTGCTACAAGGACACCATCTGCAAGGTGCAGAAGAGCGTGGTCAAGTTGGAGAACCGCCTGGATGTCGTCAACAAAAAATGCAGCGATGTGCTCACTGAAAACAGCAAGATGAGGGACGCCATAAACCACATGTTGCAGGATCGGTGAGCATTTCTCGCTAGATATATACAATCTATAAAATACACACTAGGTTTATGAAAAGTCAACTAGGTGCTCTCCATATTATTAGGTTTTTATACCGAATTGAGCTAATGCGTTTCGACTCCACTCCAGGGCAAACTTCAATGACATGTGGCAGTCGATGGTAACCCAGTTTAACGAGGGCAAGAAGTTCATCATGGATCTCATAGACCAGTCGACACTGGCTTTCGACCAGAGAGAAGAGCTGTGCAACAAGCTGACCGTCCTAAAGGATCGCAACGAGAACGACAAGGTAATGCACATCCAGGAGATGCGCGAGATGCAGCGCCGCCTGGAGCACGACGCCAAGTTGCAGAAGTTCTTCGACATCAAGGGACAAAAGCGCCTCAATCCGGAGCTGGAGCAGCGCGAGCTGGACAAGAAGCAGAGTCAGAAGGAGACCTACGAGAGGCAGCTTCTGGAGTACAAGGAGATCATCGAGAAGATCAAGTTGCTCTACGGCGAGGAGGACGCGGACCGACTGGTGGCCCAGTTCAAGCGTCAGGAGGACGAGAACTTTGCCCTTTTCAACTATGTAAACGAACTGAGTCACGAGGTTGAAGTACTCAACGATTCCACTCAGGAGCTCCAAGATGAAATAGGTGTGTTGTTGGATTCTGAATTAGGCTATAGACTAGTCTTTATACTAAAATTTGTACATAATAATCCAAACAGAGCGCCAGAAATCGGAGCAGACCGAGAAGGAGTTGAAGCTTAAGACCGAGGCACTTGACTATCTAAATGCCGAGAAGGAGCGGATCGAGCAGCTGGCGGAGGAGACCAGAGAAAGGAAGCGAACCCTGAGCATCAGATTAGAACAGCTTCTCAAGGGCATCGAGGATATATTCAGGTGCAATCTGCGAGTATATATCCTTACTATTGACTGTCTACCAAATTCCATTTTAATTTTAGACAATTGGCCTGTGACGATGCTCCTATCCTTAATGTGCTCAGTACCAAAACCTTTTTGACAGTTCACAATGTGAAGCTTTTCATTGGCGTCATTGAACGCCGGGTCAACCTGATCATCAGCGCCATCAATATCGAGGATAACTCCAACAAAATACTGGCCCGAAAGGATCGTGTTCCCAAATTCAACATACGGGAATCGGCGAAAACTAAAAACTAAGAATTAGTAGGCATTCATTTTTCTCCAAAATATTAAATGATAACCAAAGTATCTACACATACCGATAAAACTTATATCCTAATCTTATAAATATATGAAATACATGCTGCCGAAGTTTACAACAAGCTAGTTAAATGGAAATCCGATTGGACGATTCAAATTCGATCTTATTTGTTTAATTTAAACTGTCCGTTTATTGCTTAAACCTATAAACTACAGTCTATTCAATGAACACCCAAGGTTTTTAATAGTTCGAGTTCTGATTGAGGCCATTAGATTAAATAAATAACCTGACAAGCGTCCACAATAAGAAGCCAGCTATGACACAGAGTAGGGTCACAAAGCTGTAGTGCAGGATCTTCAATCTAATAATGTATATGAGATCATTTTATGCAAATATAGAACATCTTTCCACAAGAACATACCGATAAAAGAGTCGCCGACCCTGTTCAAGAGATTCCTGCGTTGGAGGTTCCTTGGTCAGGTAAAGTCGCATGCCGAAGAGGGCCTTCCGGAAGTACTCTTTCCAGTCCAAAGTCTCCATATCGAAGTTGTACAATCGCCGATCCTCCGGAGACATCATCACTCTCAGCCGATCCGTGCTTTTCGTCTCAAAGTGCCAACTGTTGTTCATAAAGTGCTCTAGTACCGCAATGTTGGCATGTATACTTCTGTACAGCTTCACCAGACGAGGCTTTCTTCCCGAGAGTCTCAGGGCTAGATCATAGAAATAGCCTGGTAAAGTGTGATAGAAGAAGGCGGCTAAGGGGAAAATTCGTGGATTTGAGATGTTGTGCACGAACGGGTACCATATCATCTTGGTAAGTGGAAAATCATTCCGGTGGATCAGTGAGTGCTTTATGAAGTCCGTGTTGAGTAGTAGATTCTTTTCACTGGGAGCTAAGGTGTAGATGGCGGGCTGGGATATAGCATTTCGTTGGGATTTGTCTTTGGATGTTTGCCATATGCTGGCCAGAGCCGCATTTGCACAGTAGTCCACGGGCACCAAGCTGGCATAGCCATCTTTATCGTAGGTGGTCAGGCGGAGGACTCCATGGCTCACGCCATAAATGTGAGCAATGGGTCCGTAGAGATTATCGATCCAACCGGAAACAGGCTCCTCATGGGTCGCAATTACTGTGAGAAAGCCATGTTTATCAGTTTATCCTCTCCTTTTAACCACATTGAATACTCACTGACTGATGGCCGGAAGATACTCAGGGGAAGATCGCCGAACTCTCGTAGGACTACATCCTCCGCCAAGGCTTTGGTGTAGGTGTAGGTGTTGGGAAAGTTCCCAACTAGAGTGGGTGCCAGTTTGTCCATCATTTGCTCACTCAGTAGCTCACTCATGGCCAGAACCGAGTTCGCGTCGCAGGTCAGGTGTTCGGGATAGAATTTCTCCTCGATGCGAAAAATAACGCAGTTGGAGAACGCCGTTGAAATGTGCAAATAGGCCTCCAGCTGAAGCATCTCCTTGGCCAACTGGAGCATGAGTCTGGTGCCACGTGTATTGATGGCCAGTGCCACATGAAGTGGCTCATTGAAACGCACGGTGGCTGCTCCATGGATGACTATGTGCACCTCAGAAACTAGGAGCTTGCGATCTGACCTATTAATGCCCAGATCGGGGTCCAGACAGTCGCCAGCGATGACGAAGATTCTCTTCAGGGCATCTGGCTTTGCCTTTAGCAGGACTTCAAAAAGCTTGAAAAGTGAAAGCAAATCCTATGAGGGGCTCTACCTTGTTGTAACTTTTGACTTACTGGGTCCTTCTGCCATATGGCAAGACGTTCCTGAATATCCTTTCCCCTTTTGGGTCTCATCATAGCGTAGATACGTTTTACTTCCGTCGTTCGCAAGAGCTTCTCAATAATCACTAGGAAAATGTAGGTGAAATACAAACAGTTCACGTGGGTTCCTTTCCTCGGCTCATACCCTTTCCCAGAAACCCGGTGGCGCCTGTTAGGAACACCACCTTGTCTTTATAAAATCCTTGGATGCCGTTGTCCATTTCCGTTCTGGATACGATATTGTTCGGCGTCATTGTGAACAAATTCCACCGATGCGATAATTGCGAGTTAAAGACACACTTCAATAGGAAATCAATTGGGTATGGTCGCGCTTTTTATATTTGCTGCGACGGTAGACGCAGTGCCATTTGAACAGTGACCCGGCCAATCGTATGCTAAATTATATGAAATACACCTGAAATACCTAATGAATAGTCACAGCTACGGTTGAATTGCATTTCTCGGTTCTCGGCTGATTTGAGAACTGCACTGTCATCCGTGCTCGTTTGTTTTACTTTAAACACTGTTGCAGCACAATTGGAAATTTTGTTAAATAATGAAAGTTCGTTCTCCACGCCATTTTGATTAGCGTAACTCAGAAATTAAATGCAGATATTATGACAAATATTCTTCCTGGTTTTATTTGAAGAAAAGGTTAACAGGGACTGGAAATATTCGTTTTGTAATATTTAGGATCGGCTTTTGGGATCCAAACAAGAATATTTCTCTTTCCCTCTTTTTCCAAATAATTTAAATATTTTAAAAACCGCTGAAAAAAACTTAAGTCGAACATTTTTACGGATTATACCTTGATCGTACGAAACATACAAAAAATATAGATATGTAAAATATAGATGTATGTAGAAAGCTTAAAATAAATTTGTCAAAAATAAATTGGGTCCTTGAATAAATTTTCAACGAACGGAAGCCTTTTTAAATTTGTAGAAATTTTGTAGAAAAAGATTATAAATTCCCGACATATCTTAGAAATTAGTTTATAAATTTCAAAGCATACTCTTAGGCATCCACCTAAAAGGAGTTGTAAAAAGTTGCTAACGAAGTCATACAAATGTGCTCTACTCTTTTTTTTTATCATATCGAGTGATCCAGGAATCGAAAGGTGAAGAATAAGCCAAAAAGGATCGCATCCCAATGGCTTTGATGGCTCCGTACCAAAAATTTACAAATACAACAAACTGTATTTATTTAGTCGATTGCAAATTTATTTTTCGTCTCTAAAATAAATCTCTGCTGTTTTGCAAGTCACTGTGCAAATGACACTAGGTTTTTCGTTTTTATATTTTATTTTTGATAATTAATTTAAGCATCAAAATAATATGTCATACCGTTGAGTCTGTTGAGGACATCTAGCCCCTCTGCGAAAACTAAACTACAAGTCTGGCCAGAGAATACAGGATGTAACCAGCTAAAGCAACCAGCGAGGATGCGAATGCATAGTGAAGGACCTTCAGGCTGCAAACATTTTATGTTACTTAAAGCGATTGGAAAGTGTCATTTTGAAACTCACCGCATCCTCAGCTTCAGACCCTTGGCAATGGACTCCGCGGTGGGTTTCTCCTTGCCAATATAGAGACGCATTCCATACATGGCGGCCTTGAAATAGTCATTCCAATCCAACTGGGCCATGTCGAAGTCGTAAAGGTTGCGATCCTGCTTGGACATCGCTTCCCTTAGCTCCATTGTGTTGGTCATGTCAAAGTTCCAGGTGGTACTGGAGAACGGACCCAGGACGGCGATGTTCTTGTGAATCTTCCGATACAGATCCACGAGTATGGGCTTCCGGCCCTTGAGGCGCAGCAGCAGATCGAAGAAGTAGCCGGGAAGGGTGTGTAAGAAGAAGGCGGCCAGCGGAAATAGGGATGTGGTGGAGATGCACAGGACGAAGGGATACCACAGCATCTTGGTTAGCGGTATGATGTCCCGATAGATAATAGATGATTTGATAAAGTTTCCGTAGCTCATCAGGTTATTCTCGCTAGGTGCAAACGCGTAAATGGGGGGCGTCGTGACCTTTCCATTCTGTACGGATATCTCCGCCGTTCTCCAAGCGCAAGCCAATGCCACATTTACGCAGTAGTCAGCGGGAACTAGGCTGATCTTGGCTGAAGGGTCCACCGTGGTGACCCGCATTATACCGCGAGCTCCGCCGAAGCAGAGGGCCAGTGGTCCGAATAGGTTGTCCACCCATCCAACCAGGGGCTCCTTGTAAGTGGACATTACTGGGAATATTTAAGTTGCAGCTTTTGAAGGTTATTCCCAATCTGGTGCACTTACTGATCGCCGGTCGGAAGATGGACAGTGGCAGGTTGCCCGCCTCCCGCAGGATCACATCCTCGGCCAGGGCTTTGGTGTAGGTGTACGTGTTGGGGAAGGAGCCAACAAGGCTAGGTTCCATCGCGTCCAGTAATTTATTGCTTACCAGTTCACCCACGGCTAGGATCTTATCCGAACTGCAGTTCAAGTGCTCCGGATAGAATCGCTCTGCGATGTCATGCACCACGCAGTTGGAGTAGGCAGTGGATACGTGAACGAAGGACACCAGCTGGGTCATCTGCTTGGCCAGTTGAAGCATCAGACGAGTGGCTCGTACATTGATGGCCAAGGAGATGTGTAAAGCCTCGTCGAATCGCACGGTTGCAGCTCCATGGATTACAATCTGCACCTCGGCGGTCAGGATCCTTTGATCCGATTGGCTTATACCCAGATCCGGATCCAAGCAGTCGCCCGCGATGGGACAAACTCGCTGCAAGGCATCTGGCTTCGTCCTTAGGAGCACCTCAAACACCTTCGAAACACGAGCGGTCAGGACACATCTGTCACTCTAGCACTGAATATCACTCACCGGATCCTTTGCCCAGGTTGTGATTCGGTCCTCGATAGGCACTCCCCGCTTAGGTCTAATTAAGGAGTAAATCCGATTGACTTCCGTGGTCCTCAGTAGTTTCTCAATGATCACTGAAAAGCACACTCCATAAGCTTGCGAAAAGATTCGAGGAGTGGGGTACCTTTTCCCAGAAATCCGGTGCCACCCGTAAGGAACACGGTCTTGTTCTTAAAGAATCCTTGTATCTCGCTATCCATTTTGTTCCGAGTAAGGGTCTTGAACGCGTTGCGAGCCAGTGAACTGAAAAGTGATTCCAAACTAGCGCTTCTATTTATTTGGGAATCTATAAGTTACACCCAACAAAGGTCGAGTTCAGCATATTCAAGACACCCAATGGTCTCCCGTTTTAGGGAGGAGCTCGTGCTCTAAACTCAGCGAAAGTTTATTTTTTGGGTATAGATAATTATTTGTGTTGCTTCGATTAAAGGCCTAGTTGCATTTATTAATTATATTTTTGCTTACGAATGAAAATAACCTTGGTGCATTTAATTTAAAATTTTAAAGTTGATTCGAGACTTAGTATAGAGCTGCCATCTCTTGCGTGAAATTCAAATTAGTATATGTGTGAATGGTAAACAAGAATGGTAAATGATAAATTGCATGCGATGACTTTGTATTTCCGCGTATATAAATTTTGTATGGGCACGTGTAAGAAGTCCCCGATCAGTCGTTACGTAATCGCATATAAGTATCCTCGTGACTACACCGTATATGTGCTAGACCTTGTATTCTGTATAGGAACCACACATATATATGTTATATCATAACATTTTATATACCAATTTATGGCCTATTTATTTCAATAAGGTTTGATCAATAGAATACCAGAGAGCGATTTCAATTAAAAAATTATTACATTATAATAGGTGCATACTATTGTATATATATCACTTCTTGATGTAACCAGTTGCGTATACTTTATGCAATCGATTGTGTCACTCAGTGCACCTATTTAGATCGGCTCGTGAGGAAAAAACCTTATAGCTACCACCATTCAAGTAATTAAATAAAAGACATGTCTATGTGTTGTATATATTTATTTAATTCCATGACGCAATTACGAAAGTGAGTCGGTGGGTTGCCTATGTACTGCTGAATCAGACTAGGATCCTTACCAACGACCACAGTGCTAGTAGTGCCACAAAGCAAAGGACACCTTGCAGGATATGATGGAGCAGCTTTAAACTAAAATACAATTAGATGTAATACACTTTGTAAGAAACAGAAAAGACAATGGAAACTACCGCTTAATGAGCTTCTTGCCCTGTGCAATGGACTCTGGGGTGGGTGCCTCGTTTCCCAAGAACTGTCTCATGCCACGCAGAGCTTGAACGAAGTATTCCTTCCAGTTGAGGCTGACCATATCAAAGTAGTATATCCTTCGATCCTCCTCCGACATCTGCTGCCTCAAGTGATCCGTATTCCGCATGTCAAAGCGCCAGCTTTTGCAGGCGAATGGGCCCAGGATGCCGAGAGTCTTGTGGATCTTTTGGTAAACCTTTACTAGTCTGGGCTTCCGGCCACTCAGCCAGAGAGCCAGGTCAAAAAAGTAGGCTGGCAGGGTGTGATAGAAGAAAGCTGCCAGGGGGAAGAGCCACGGCACTGTGATGCAGTGGATGAAGGGATACCATATCATCTTTGTCAGCGGGCAGTTGGTGCGTCCATCGAGAGCATGTCGAATGAACTCCCCGTGGGTGATCTTGTTCTGCTCAATGGGCGCCAGTTGGTAGATGAGAGGAGTTTCTTGTGTTCCCATCTCGTTACCTTCCACAATGGTCTTCCAGGTACAGGCCAGAGTCAAATTGGCACAATAATCCACGGGCACCAGGCTTGCCTCGGCATGGTGATCGATGGTGGCAATGCGCAGTACTCCACGGGCCACCCCGAAAAGAATTGCCATTGGTCCGTACATGTTGTCTATCCAGCCGGAGATGGGTTCCTTGTGGGCCGCAATAACTGGGTAAGGGTAGAAATGACAAGATGTAGACAGAGTACGTAATAAGGATTACTTACTGACTGCCGGTCGGAAGATGCAAAGTGGCAAGCCACCCGCTTCCTTCAGGATCACATCCTCCGCCAGTGCTTTGGTGTACGTGTACGTGTTGGGAAACGAGCCAAGGAGCGCTTGCTCCATGTTGTCCAGTAGCTCGTCACTCATCAGCTCTGCCATTGCAAGCACCTTATCGGAACTGCAGTTGAGATGCTCGGGGTAGAAATTTTCCTTGATGTTGTAGATAACGCAGTTGGAGAAGGCGGTCGATACATGAACGAAGGCCTCCAGCTGCCTCATTTCCTTGGCCAGTTGAATCATCAGCTTGGTGGCCCTTGTGTTGATGGCCAGGGCCACGTGAAGCGGCTCATTGAATCGCACGGTGGCAGCTCCATGGATGACAATCTGCACCTCGGAGGCCAGAAGTCTTCGATCATTCTCGCTGATTCCCAAATCAAAGTCGAGGCAATCCCCAGCGATGGGACATACTCTTTGAAGTGCCTCCGGCTTGGACTTCAGCAGCAGTTCAAATACCTTTTCCACACCTTTCGAGTGAGTATTTCTTTTAAATTTCCTATCGCCTTACTTACCGCATCTTTTGACCAGGTGATAATCCGATCCTTAATCTCAACTCCGCGCTTTGGTCTAATTAGCACATAGATGCGTTTCACCTCTGTGGTCCGCAAAAGTTTCTCAATAACGACTTTACCCAAAAAGCCGGTGGCTCCAGTTAGGAACACCGTTTTGCTCCGGAAGCATCTTTGAATATCCGTATCCATTTTTAGAAGTATGGTTTACGCTTGAATTGGCGGCGAAAAAAAGTCTATCCGATAGAAGCAAAAGTTGCAGTCGTTTTTAACAAAGAACGGCTTTAATGAAAATCACCTTGATTTCACTGCGGATATTTATACAAAATTTTCGACCGTGCGGTGAACTGAAGACCCAGGGCTGGTAATCACGAATAATATTATAGAACTTACTTACGCATCTGGTTTCCAATTTTATTGTATGCCAGGGTAATGGCTCCTAAAAGTAGTGAAAGTTGTTTGCTATTTAAATAAACTCTTCAGTTTACTTTATTACTGCACCCCTGTCTTATTTCCCTATATGTTCATTTCCATATTCTTTTAATCGAGTATAGCCTATTTGCTAACCAAATGCGCTACAAAGGAGGTCTAAGTACGGATTTCAAGTAAGATTATGAAATACGAACCATTTCTTGTTTGTAGAATTTATTGGCTGTCAGTGTCGTTCCCTATTGAAACATTTAATTTAGTGATGAAAACAACTAAATATAAAGATTAAATTACGAATATTTTGAAAAATAAATAATAAATGATACCCAGAAGGTTTTAGATTAGTTCATGATTAGATAACCGGTTATTTACATTTATTAAAAAATATTAATGTGTAATTTAAATACTTATTTTTGCGAACATGTCGACATAAATATGTAACGCTCTACCTTTGTGTTGAAACTGTGAAGATTTCAAATTTATCAACTTCCTATGTTTTTCCGCCAAAGTAGTAATGACTGTAAAAAATGTATGTTTGCAATTGCCTACTTTTGAAATAAGCAGCTAACTGGATTTGTTTTAAAACGTCATGGCAGCCTAGACGAAATACGGTCTGCAGCTTAACATTTTGTGTCACAAAAATAAAATAAATAAATAAAAAGATAATAATTATTTTGAGCATCGCGCATGTGATGTAGAAAAAGTCTTACCCGCGCCCATAGCCCATCGCTAGAGCCAACTATCGATATATATAGTATCGATTTTCTTATTGACAATCAGAATCAGCTGTCTAGTTGTATAATTTTTGATGTGAGGTGAGGAAATGGCATGCGCCAAGAAATTGCTTTTTCGCGTTTTCCTGAATAACTCTTTGACGGCGAACCGCACAATCACCATGTCCGCCGCGCGACGTGCCGAGGAGGCCATTGAGAAGCTGAAGGAGGACAATCCCTACTACTCCAAGTACGCGAGCAAGATTGCCAAGTTGCAGCAGACGTCGGCTGAGGAGTTCCTGGATCGCGTGGAGCGTGTGGTGAATCCCATCAAAGATGGGCAGAGCCAGGCCAGGTAAGCTCAGTATTCGGGCAGAAGACAATCCATAGCTGATCCCTTGCCAATTCCAGGTCCTACTCCGAGCTTCTGAATCCCAAGCAAAAACTGCAGGCTGAGCAGGCAGCTGAACTGCCCCACAAGAAGCTCACTGATATCATGAAACTGGAACTGATTGAGGACAAGACCGCCGAAGAGGTCTCCCAGATTTGGCTGGAGTACCATAAGACCAAGGAGGTCCTGGCCGCCACTCTAAGCACATCTCAGTACGAGAACCTCATGGCGCGCGCCAAGGAGCACCCCGTCTTTCTGCTGCCACTGCCCCGCAGTGAGGGATTCGAGTTTGTCATGCTCCAGTTCGCAGCCAACACCGTGCACTTCACTCCGCTTTTGGCGTACCAGGTGCACCATGAGAACGCTCCGGAGTGTCTCACAGTGGTTCACTATACCGAGGTCCAAGACAAGGGTGTAGTTCTCATGCGCGGTGAATACGACACTAAGGTACTCACAGCCCAGGAGGCTCAGTGTCTGGCCAATGAGTTGCAGATGTTCTACCTGAAGCCCGACGAGGGCAAGCTGCGCTTGCTGAACACTTTTACCCGTAAGCCGGACGAGTTCAAGCACATGGATCTAATTAAGGAAGTTGAGAACATACAGCTGGTCTAGGCCCTGCGATTTTAATCAAAATAAATAGAACAAACACGACAAGGATATATTAAACACGAAACAGTATTCGTTTTGCAAATTTTAAGTCCTAATTAATAGCCAATGCACACAAGATGGAGCACTTTGATTCGGTGATGGAAGATATTGGTAAATATTCAAAAGTCAAGAAACGCTTTGCATGCACAAGCATAGCTCACGCCCACAGGTTTCGGAAGGGTCCATCTCTTTGCCACTGTGACACTCGGTCTCCTGCAGATGCTCACCATCCAAGAAACAATGGGCATGGGCATCATTGGTCCGGCGGCCGTCTGCGATCTCCGCATGAATGAGGCGCAGTTGGCCTCGTTAACAGCGGCCGGCTTTATGGGCATTATATGCTCCTCTTACTTCTGGGGCTACATCACTGACAAGAAAGGTCGGCGCTGGACCCTTTTGCGGACCATTACTATAAGCAACTTGTGTTCACTGGCCTCAATGTTTACGGTAACATTCACTGGCTTCTTTGTCATGCGCTTCATCACATGTATTTTGTGAGTACCATGAGGAGATCGAAGACCACAGTGTACACTTAGAAATTTACGCTTTCCTTCAGTGTGGCCGGACCAAGCTTCGTGGCAGCCACCTACCTAAGTGAGTTCTGTTCGCACCGGATTATGGTCCGTTCCATAACTCACTTGTACATGTTTACTGGCTTTGCCATGATCTCGTGCCCTGCGTGGGCTACGCTCTTTCTCAGCTCGGGCTTAATAGAGTTTGAGGAGAAGTTAGTGGGCTCCTTGACACTAAGACCTTGGCGGGTTTTGGGTTGTTTGTACATTCTGCCGGGTGTGGTTGCCTTTTTGCTGTTGCTCCTTTTGCCGGAAAGCCCCAAGTTTTTGCTAATGATTGGTGAGACGAAAAGAGGCTTAGATACTATGGAGTGGATATCCCGCAAGAACACCGGACGTACTCTTAGCGAGGATCAAATGAAACGTTTGCTCGCCTACCAGGAGCACGTTCAGGTCAAGCGGCGGAAGGAGCATCAGAACTTCTTTCGCTCCATGCTGGACGATGCTATGCCCCTCGTTCGGAAGCCCTACGGCGGCTATTTCACGTGCGTTTGCATGGTTATGTTCGTCCTAGGGCTGCTGTAAGTATCGGTTGAAGGCTAGGGTCGTTATCTTTTGCTGATTCCAACAATTCACAGGACACACGGCCTGGGAATTTGGTATACGGCCATGCGAAACCGTTGCAATATGAGGCAGGGGAACACGAATGGCATGACCTTCTGCCAGGTACTTTTTGTTCCAGAAACGGGTCCGTTTATTGAAACTGAATCGGACTTGGACGTGGTAAGCCAAGAAACCTCCGCTAACTAGTCTGCCAACGTTTTTAAAAATCAACATATTCATAATTTACTAGGTCTGTAGTGACTCCTTTAAGGGCTTCAACGATTCCTTTGTTCTGGGCTTTGTCTATGTAGTGCTGTACAACATATCCTGGGCATCGCTATTCTGCGTGCACAAGAAGGTGATGTTCGTATTCTCCCTAGTGGCCTCCTCGACATTTGGATTTCTGCTTATCTTTGCCACCAACCACATGTTGCAGCTCTTTTCGCTCGTGTTCCTGATCGCTTTTCCCGGCATCATAATTGGGCTGCTCGGTGGTTCCCTATTGGTATTCGTGCCCACCTACCTGCGCGGCAAAGCCCTCTGTATCAGCCTGATGTGGTGCCGATGCGGAGCGGCGTTTGGGGCCATGTTGGTGGGCTCCAAGATCCAGTACAACTGCGAACTCTTCCTGTTGGCGATCTCCATACTACCCTTGAGTAAGATGCGATGCCAATGATCCTTGAATATAAGTTATGCCATTTCTAATTGCTTTACCTACAGTTGCCGCTTGTATGGAGGGGTACTTGCCATTGTGACTTCAGGGAATATGTAATAAGTAATAAGTAATTGCTCTCTTTAGCCATGTTATCCAAATTAAAGCGCGGCCCAAAAGTAGGCAAGTATGTCATGTCTTTGGGTTTTCATTAAAGCGACTTGTAGTATACTCAAGGTAGCAAGCTGTATATTTCATTTTTTATATTGCTGAAGTGAAAACCATAATTTGATCTTTGCACCATTTATTTAAGTATTAACATCGATTATTGGGGTAATTCATTTATTCAACCGACATCAAGACTAGAGTAAATACTTATTTCTGTAGCTGCAACTACTTGTTCTTTCCCAGCACGTTAAACTATTGCCCCGAAAAACAATTTAAATAAAAATGCGTATGCTAATAACTATCATCATGAGTTAGTGACGTTGCCATGGTCGTCTAAAATGGATTTAGAATATCTCCTCCTCATTAAAACCGCGAGCCTGTAACATAAATCTATAATTTTCCGCCCAAAAGTCAGTTATTCTATGCTTACAAATTCTCCTCCATTGTTGGCATTTTTTCCTAGATTTATGTTGTCCATCTCGTGATTCCTCAGGATATCCATCAGCGATCCGCGCTTTCCGAACCGAACGCGGGCTCTGTCGCCGTAGTAGGTGTCCAGATCCTGCAGGAACTTGTAGGCATCAGCCATAGTGTTGACATCGTTCTTTCGCGGAGGTCTGGAGTTGGACGCCTCCACTCGGCAGCCGGCGGCTAGGAGGGCAAGGGCCACACAGGCAACCAGGATGCAACGCATTGTTTGGCACATAGTTCTATAAATGGCTAATGTATGTTTATGTAGGATGTTTTGTGTATCATTATAGAGCTATATAATATCTTAACTCAGTTAAGCTTAATTTAATTATCACTGTTCTTTTAGTAATTTGTCATGAGAATCCGAAAGGCATGCTAACATTTCGATACTTCGCAAAGTTAGGGAAGGTCGCAAAAAATTAGCAATAGCTAATAAAAGCGAACACAATAAACTTCGGTTATTTTCTGTGAGTCTTTTTGATTTATAATTTTACCAAATACGTACACACATATTACCGATGGTAATTTATAATAGTTTTTTGTTTACAGAATCGATAAAAATGAATAGTTAAGTAAAACACGTGAGCGTAACAATGTTTGTTTATAATTAGATGGTGTTTTTCCATTTACAATAATCGATGACAGGGTAAAAAAAAACCTTAGAATTAACTACCAATATTAAGTAATTTAGATCTCGTATCGCTCGGGGACCTATTTAGGGGTCTGGATCTTTGGAGGGCCTCACTTAATAGCGGGCAATCTAGTATGCTAATTGACTAAAACTAGGCTATAACTCGGTTAAGTGATCGTACAAGCTTACTGCCGTCACTTATGGTCCCTCAATGATTTTTGGGCGGGACTGACGCAAGCTGCTCATACTTCGGCCCGGAAAATAAGCAAATAAAGCCGATAATTACGAGAATTACGCGAATTATAAGGCACTTAGCCTCTAGTTAAACCCGACTTGCGCCCACCGAAAGGATGTGGCTATGAATCACAGTTTTAGGGCCTATTCGTACTAAAGAGCTCATAAAATAGTTCTAAGAAAGCGCTTTTATTTGCCATACCTGCTCTAAATGACAGCTCATTGTTTGACTATATTATTTGATATATCTATCTACCATAAGTGTCTAAGTGATTTACGGGGCAGCGGGCCTGGGTGTTGTTCCGTTAGAAAACCCTTACCTGGTTCAACTGGGAGTTTGAGTATTGGAAAGCGCAACGGTGTCACAATGCAATTGTTCGTCGGACTGTATGACTGTGTAATCAGCGGACGCGACCGTGAATAAATGTTGGCCGAAAGCCATTGGCAACAGGTATTTATAGGAGTCCCCGGCTGGAGGATGTGCCCGGCTTATCATCGCCGACCAGCCCACTCTCCAACCTCATCCAGATCCCGAGCAGAAGCGAACGGAAGTTGGCCAAACGATTCGAAACGAAACGAACACCGTGCGAAACCTCTAAAATGTTTTCATATGCAGGCTAATTATGTGGCTGCTGTCGCGTTCAAACTTTCGCAGCAGCTGGAACGGAAGAGCCACCGGGAGTGGGAGTGGCAAGCGAAGTGGGTGGGCGGTATGGAAATGGGAGCGTTGAATGGAGAATGGAAAATGGTGAACGGAGAACAGAGAACGGAGATTGGCGGGCGCTAACAAATAGTGACAGTTGGCTAACGAGATATCTGAAAACGGGGCTATCAGGAGCAGAATTACGCATAACTGAATAAATGACAAATTTTCGATAAGCAGGATTATAGTGCCTGCCACTACCCCACCTGAATTCGTTCTCGTTTGGGTTCTCTGATTTACGTGCTCACAGCCTGGGTCGACTAGCTGACTAGCTGCCTAGCTGCAATCCTCCTTCCGCCTTCGCTGGCGTCAGCGAGCTGCGGCTCTGTGTCATTAATTATAGTATTTTGATTATTGTTTAATAACTGTTGGCTTAGACGGCGACGCTGATTGCGATACGATACGATACGCGACCCACCCGTCCCGATGAGGTATTAAGTGCGCTGCTCGACTTCCCATTGCTATTTAATTTGGGGTCAGGCGGTTAAGTCATTTCAATAGAGATTCAATCGGACAATCACTGCTGTAATCTGCTTGCCAGTGGCTACGGTGCGTATACGTAATATGCTTTCGCTTGTGGTATCACAACAACGTGACATCATGAAGCGGGTTCTCTGGCTCTTCTGGATGGTTATTAACTTAATATTTGTTATAAGCGTTCTGACTAATTAACGCTCTAGCCATTACTTACTTACCAGCGTTTTTCTTTTTCATTTTTGTCTCCGTTCTCTCTCCCTGCTACTGTCGATGTGATTACCGCTCCAATTAAACTCGTTAGATATTCATATTCATTTGCGACGGGCGGTAGCGTTTTATATTTAAATCTAATTGGCATCCAACATTGTTGGTTCCTCATTGTTCGGCTAGAGAGTTTAGCTCCAGTTCTAGTTCCATTACCGACCGCCAATATAGAGCACTAGCCTTTTGCTAATAATCGGAGCCAAGATAGGCGGTACATACTGTAGCGGTGGCTACTGGAAAAGCTCTGCCGTATGTTTACCTTGCGATCGACATTCATTACAGCATCCGCGAAGCGGACAATGTCTGGCCGAAGTCCCCTGAACTTTCCTGCACTTTTTTTTATATTACGATTATCATTACTCCACGTGGAGAAAAGTGCAATAAATTATTAATATTAATATATATTGTATAATAATTTGTCTGTCCTTTGCGAGTATTAATAATTTATTAGAATGTTTTTCGTAACACGGCACACAGTAGTCGTTAGATTTAACGCATATTTCCAAATAAACGCTTAAAATGTATAGTCCTGTTTTATGAAATACGTTTTTCAACCAATTATCTGATATTTACACTCGAAGCGTTTCTTAAAACACTTTGTTTCCAAAATATTGCTTAGATAACACCTCACTTATAGTTATTCTCGCTTTCTGGCCTCGCGACAGCAATAAACATCTTGTTTGATCAAAATCTAAAAGGTCGACATTTACACAACCACTAATTAGTTTTATAACGTTCTGAAAATGCAATTTTGGGTGTAATTATATTTGTTTTGTGACTCAGCTTAGTATTGAGATATATTTTTTAATTGCTGACCGAGTGTCACATGATTTATACAATATATAAGTTCTAAGGCCTTAAAGAAATGCATGTTAAGCATGTTATTCAAAGGATTAAAACCATTATCGTTATTTTTGTCGCATCTTTTCCTTTGGGGTACTTTCAGATACAGCTTAGTCATCAAACAGTATTTACTTAGGTGTTCCTATTTACATACACTTAGCAAGAGCTAGTATAGGTTAACCTATACGTAGTAAGTAGCTGCAACAGTTTCCTGCTGTGCAAGTTTGTAGTTAGCCGGGGAACCCCTGCACTGGTTCAAGGACATCTGCAGTCGAATGTTCCGCATTGAAAGCCGCCTGTGCCAGTCGAGTCTGGCTGTCTTTCGGGTTTTCCCAGCACCGCCTATATGCACT
Organism: Drosophila melanogaster; assembly: GCF_000001215.4. Taxonomy (NCBI): domain Eukaryota; kingdom Metazoa; phylum Arthropoda; class Insecta; order Diptera; family Drosophilidae; genus Drosophila; species Drosophila melanogaster. The sequence continues at coordinate 16,607,508 of NT_033777.3, read as the reverse complement.
TCATTGTTCTGCTGGATGCGACTTAGCAGGGCTTTTGTCACCTTCCATGTGCTAAATTGCCAGCGTCACTGTGCCAGTAAGTGGCTCAGACAAAACTTGTGGCTGATGCGGCGCAGCAATTACGACAAAGTGCCTTGTTTTATACAGTTATAATCTTTAAGTTGTGGCCTGCGTTTTTCGCATCTCAGACGTAGGGACTTCCCACTTTCCGACTTTCCCAGGCACATTTCGTGTCGGTTTTATAGTGGGCACAGCGCACATACATATTATTTTGCACGCCAGCCCCCAATTTTGAAGGAACAGTTCCGAGATGTCAGTTCCCTGACGTATATGCTAATAATTCCGTTCCGATGATCCGACCAGCCCCTTCCAGCTCGTTGGAAACTACTGGGGGTAATTGAGCGCCTAATGTATGCAAGGCAGTGTTTTAGTGTGGAGTATGGGCAAATAAATCGCCTGCTCAGCGATCACATCTGATGGGGGTCGAGCTTTTTGGGGTTTTCCTCGCCTTGAGGATGTTCGCCAATGGGTAGATTGGCATTTCGACGGTCGCCAAACAATAGTCTCGTTGGCAGCCAAATGATAATTGTACCTAAAATTTCGCAGCTTAATAACAAAGTTTGCATCTATTTGTGTGTGTTTGTATGGATGTTTTTGTTTGGTTTTCTAATCTGGCAAATATTGATCTACATCCAAAGGGTTAGTCAGATCCGTGGTATCCAACGTGAATTTTCCATTGGGACAGAGGAGTATTAGGGGTCAGTTGTCGAGCGTCACAGGGAGTTCTAAGAAATTAAAATAGAATCGGTTTTCACCGTTTTTAATTTGCTTTCATCAGGTATGGGAATTTATTATTAAGACATTACATTTAATTGGTTTGCTTACATTAAAAGATATTTGTTCATTCATTTATTAGTGCATTCTAGTTTGTTCGGCAAGTTCGTGTTTTTATGAGTTAATATGCATGACAGTCTGAAAAGTCTATACTTAGGTCAGCGAACTTGTGTTTTAAGAAAATTGTAAATAAAACTAGCTTAAAAATTTCAAAAAAATTTATTAGTCCAAGAAAACGCGTGCGCGATAAAATCTTAATAGCTCTTAGTGAGTTCTTATAAACATTCTTGACTGAAAAAAGGTTTCTTTACACCTATTTTGTGGGGAAAATGTATTTATGAGGTTGAATAAGAAACTTGTTTTCCTTGATTATATATGATATAGTTTATGATATAGTCCATTTTAGATTTATGAGAGGGAGGTGCTTAGGGGCGAAACCTAAAATAGGTTACAGGCCAATAGAATTATTAAATAAAGCGACTATGCAATTCTTTCGACGGGTATTGGTATTCGCAGATTGCGGGCCAACAGGTTTATTAAATAACTGATTATGCAATCCTGCGGAAAAGGACCGGTTTTCTCTATCCAGGACTCGAAAGTTTTCCCCGATGAGCTTTTATTGCGAACTAAACCTAGAACTCGTGGAACTTTTGGGGAAAGCATTAAAGCGCCCATTGGAAAATGGGACTTTGGGATACCCCCAATGCCATAATTGTGCCTCGCGATGCCATAAACACAAACAACAATTAGTCGGGTAACAACAGCCGTCCGGCAAATCGGTGGCAAATTGCGACACACATGCCATATGGTAGTTAGGAGGGAGCTCATTCTCTATTATTCGGGATCAGATCACCTAAGCGGTCGGCGCGGTGCCAATAGTCCGAAGAACCCCAAACAATGACGGGCAATAAAGCTAACAAAATGGCAATTCTCAGACAAATGTCTGGCGGGCTGAGCACGTGAAAAGGCTATTTTTCAAGAGGGTCAGAGAGAATGCTGTGGGGCAAAATAGGTCACGTTATAATATGAAAATCGGAAAACTCGATTGTCCGGCTAACTGTTCTTAGTCAGCGCGATCGGATCAATCGCATGGGCATGCCACCGATCTGTCATAAATATCGAACTAAATAGCGAACGGACGGACAATTATCAGAACAGCCAGTTAATAGCTAATCGTTATTGGCTGCTAAGAATCAGAACTGGATGTAATTGCGTCAAGAAATGGCTTTTAATTGCGACTAAACTTCATGCATATTTATGGCCGGCAGCGAAAAGGGCACGAGCACGTGTGCGTGTCTGGTGTGCCCAAGATAGAGACCACACCGCCGGATTAAATAGAGTCATTTGAGCTATTAAATTTATGAGATGACAATTGCGGCTAAGCGTTCCCTGTAGACAATGGCTAACCCATCTCAACCTGCGCCGATCCCCCTGATGATCGTTCTAACCCCAGGGGGGTTTTTCGAGGGTTGAGTGTTGGGCGTTGGATGTTGGATTCATAGGGTTGGGGTTCATAGCCCCGAACCAAAAAAAAAAGTGACTTAACGCTGCTCAATGTTTTCGTTTTGGCCAACGAGCGTGCGAATGTGCGGCGCTTTAGCCGAGCCCGAAGCCCGAGCAGAGGCTTGAATATGGACCGGTTGTAGAAAGGTTGAGATGCTAGTGCTAGCCAACTGCTAGCTGCTAGCTGCTAACTGCTAACTGCTAGCTGCTAGCCGATCCGATCTCCGGCAGACACTCGGAACTCGATCGGTCGAGAGATCGGGGAACGGCCCAAGAGTCCATATAAAGGTCCCCGCTGCAGTCGAGATCGCCGCATTAAGTTGTCAAAATTTGTGAGAATAGGAAGTGCGTGACAGTTCAGTACGATTCGAGACAAAGCAGCGAGACTCCAGCCCAGCCATCAGATCCAGCTCAGAGATATAGCCACAATCAGAAGCAGAATCAGAATCAGTATCAGAATCTGGCAATAGTATCAGCTAACGCCCAGATCGGATCACGTCGGAGCGGGACTCTCGGGTGGACAATCGACAGGAATCAAGCACTCGACCTATTCATTTATATGGAAACCCATATCAAAACAAATTAAACTACTGCGGTTACCATGCAAATTTATCCCATCGTAATCGGAATTTCAATCACTATCACAATCCGTACCGCGACCGACCTGTTAATAGTTTAATTTGCTGTCATAAATAACAGCACAGGAATTAATTGATTTTCGTCATAAATCAATAAATAACTAACCAACCAACTAGCCAGCCGTTCAATCAAGTGCAACCCGTTGAAAGGAGGGGGATACAAAATCAAAATCAGATCGCGCCGGAGCTAAAATTTTTTAGGTGCTGAAATGAAACTGTTTACCAACAAAAACCAGCGCAATGCAAGTGAGTATGAAGTATGCCCAGTCCGAAATGGCCAAAAGCGACCAGTGCGCTTAATTAAGCCATGTGGAGACCATTGTCCGCATTGGTCAAAGCCAAAGGCCCATAAAAGTTAATTCGAACCGCCGTTTTGCCGCCAAGGGAGCTGCTGCCCCCACGCGATCGTAAAAATGTCAACAAAGATCTCTTGCACAAACTGAGCCGACGAAGTCGACCAAAAAGTCGGCTTAAATTGCTGAAATGTAGTAGGAATGGTGCAATGGATTTTAAAACACTCGTGCATGCTAATCAAAGCAATATAAAATGGTGTCGAAACTTCCCATTCGCGTTCCTGGCGAAAATTAGAATGCTAATTACCGAATTACTGACAGCTGGCGGCACGCGTAAATAATTCGTTTTAATTTATTGCAAATATCTGGGATAGGATACCAGTTCTAAAGTCCGTAGATATTTGGCGGCACGACAGCTGTGAGCTAAAATTAGCAGCGAAATAAAAACGATACGGGCTGAGAAGAGAGTTTAACTTAAGATTGTATTAATTAATGCTTTCTAGGGTTATTCGCTTTATTTGTTTTTTTTTTTTCTTTTCTCAGCACATCTGGGCTGTCGGCCAAAGCATTTTTTCAAAGACCAAATAAAAGGGGCAAGACATCGGATCGGCCGATTTGCATAACGACAAATGAGAAACCAAGGGCGTAGGGTTCTATACATTGTAGGTCAGTTGTGTAGGGTCACTCGAGATTAATTGTAAGCAGCTTGTAGCTTATATGTGTACATAGTACAATGTGGAGCTCCACATATCCAGTACCGCCGTATCTCCAGTTTTGGCAAAGTCATCCGCTAGCTAAATCTTCGGAAGCGTATATACGTGTGTGTGTATATTAACGGATCTGAGCGGTAGTGCAATTAAGTTTGCATAAATTAAGATTTGAAATGAAATCGGTTGTGACTGAAAATGTCACGTATTACCTTACCATGAAGTTCGATGATTTCAATCAGCATATACATATGCGCTGGGAAAACTGAAGGTGAACGCGATGATTGCCCAGCCCGGGTCAGATTGGCCCCACGATAAATGTAGGCGATATTGCTCGACAAGATGCTGACAGATTCCCCTGGCTTCGAATCTCAAGCCGAATCGGAGTCGCTGGCATGACTTGCAGAGATCACCGAGAACACTTCGATCCAAGCCAACTAATTTGCCGCAGTGCGCCATAAATCAATACGATATACAGCTCAATGCCCGCTAAACAATGCAAATAGCAGCCATTGTCCGGGCATTAGCAATAACAATATCACATCGCTCGTGTAAAGTATCCGTTCGCAGGCTAAACAAATCGGATCAGCATCGTTATGAGCATTAGAATGAGAATGAGAATGAGCATCAGCATCACATAGGCGTCATATGCGCATCACCTGCGAATCGGGGAAGTTGTAAACCTGGCGAACTACATATTTACTTTTCCTTATTGGCGGGCATCTAATTGCCGCGAGACTTTGACTGCGACTATTTAAGGGTTTTGGGTTTTTTGGTTTTGGCGATGATTAAAAGCAAATAGCGACAGATCTGGGATTAATCACTAGCCAAACACAGGCAAACACAAACATCGTCATAACAGCTATTCGACTATTCAGCTAGTCGATCGCCACATGCTGCTAAGCAGAAACATCACGGCGCGGCTGGAGAGTATCTGTATCTCTATTTGTATCTTGTGGAAACCCGAGTGCGAATCTCGGCATCGAGCTACAGAGCTATAGCTATAGTTTACGGCTATAGCATACGGCTATTTGCCTAATTTATTGTCGTTTGACGGAAGTCGCACACACACAGATACACACACCTGTCAACCGGCGAAGGTGTTTCGTCAGAAACAAAACAAATTCATTCTTGACTTCAGTGGGTCAGCACTGCTGCTCCGATGTGACGCTTTTACTGGTCAAAAAAAAATTATATATATATGTATGTATATATGTATATGTGTGTGTGTGTATTTTATATAATTTTTTCCAGCACCGCATCGTGCACTTGGGTTCATTTTCAGGTTTTTAATGCTGGCCGGCGAATTGCACCGAACTTGAACTTCAGACCGCTGCAGAGGCAGTAGAGGTGGCAGTCGCCAGCCGCCAAGCGCATACTTACTAACTGATATATCCGATCCCGCCTGATACTGATATTGAGCCGATTGCTGTTGCTGTTTGGCTGCTTTGCTGTTTTTCTGTCGCAAACAAGTTCACAGCTCACTGAATCAGCTGCTGCGATCGAGACAAGCACAAGCGTCTTTCATTCATGATGCCGTCCGTGTCTTGTGTGTTTTGGCCCGCCAATCTTTCTATCGTCATCGACGATTTGGCAGCGGACTTTGCCTTTTGCCTCGCCGGTGCAATTGTTGCGCAATGCAAGCTCCACTTTATTTTAATCATTTCATTTTTTTTTTTGCCAGCCAGCCAGCCAGTTAGCCAGCTATCCAGCTAGCCAGCCAGCTTGTGGAGATTTTCGTGTCGTTTGGCCACTTTGCGTGTCCATTTTGGCATTGGTCATTCCATTGCAGCAGAATAATTTTGGAGCGCTTTGTGTGCGGCCTAATTTATGGGTGGGCCCTAAGTTCGGGAATTTCGGCTGTCACATTCAAGGCAAGGATATGCATAAGTATCTAAACGCACACTGCGAGAAAATATAGGCCACATAATTGATTTTTGAGTGGGAACGGAAAGATCGCAAGACCCATATATACCTGACAACCTGGCTTTAAAAAAAAATCGTTACATTTAACAACACAAAACCTCATCACTTTTAAAGAACATATTCTGTCAATATTTGTACACACAATATTTAAAACGAGTTCTGGGAATTAACACGACAAAAGGAGTGGAGAAAAGGTTCATAGTTTCAGATAGTATACATTGTTCTTACTGTCATATAAGCACAAGATATAAAAACTTGATGTATTTATGAACCTTTTCCATGAAGAACACGTCATTGTTTTTGGCCCAAAAATAATATTTTGTATTATATTAATTGAAATGTAGTTTTTTCCTGTGCACATGCGTATTTCCTATGAATGGGAAATATGTTTGGATTTCTGGTTTCATCGGAGCCATGCATAATTTGTCATGTATCATTGCGGTTTGTTTTGATTGTGAAGTCTTGAACTTATTTATGACACCAAAGTTGACACCAAAGCGAAATTGTTAATGAGTTTATGCTGTTTGCTTTTCGATCTCAGCCGCGGATCGCAGACGCTGTGGGATCGTGCCATTTTGGAGCGAGTTAGGGGCGTGCTAGCCAGTTCATTGATCTTGGCAGGTGCGCCTATCTATCTACCTATCTATCTATGTATCTATCGGTCGCTGCTTTCGGTTTCTACTACTTCTACTTCCATAGAAACAGTTGGGGACTTTTCTACTTTTGTTTTTGTTGCGAGAACTCGCTAAACGATTTGTACCGATTAATGGGCTACGATAGTGAGTTTGATTTATGACCGCCTACAATACCCAATGTGATTCTTCATGGAGCGGCCATGATCTCTGGAAATCGGTCACAGGAGAATTGGGTGCGGCCACGCGCACTGGGTTAGCTGATTTCCTTTCAATTTCCGGCCATTTTTTCGAGTGCGGAAGTGAATTTCACCGGGGCAAAGACAATAATCTTAGCGCAAGGTGAGAACAAACGTGTTTCGGTCGTAAAATGAGTGATTTCACTTGAAGTGAATATGAGGAGAATTGCAGCCTAGATTGATATGCTTCGATTGCCTTGCCCATCTTCCGTACTTTTAATCAATATTCCAAACAAGGTCAGTGGAACTGGATTTCATCGACTTTTCTAGGAGCGGCCTTCTTATCCAATTGGTGTAAACAAAACACAAAATCAGTCGCAATTTACTTTTCAGCCTAGTAAATTCCGTTGCCTTAAAAACGATTAAAAGCAAGCCAGTGACAGTGGGAAATAAGCTATTTAAGGTGTAACCATAAATTAAACAAATATTTTTTGTTTACCCTTATGCCAAAAAGTCGGTGGCTGTGCAAAAAAAAAAACCTGTTGGTAGCTGTAGGTGTTTGCTAATGCCGTCTATAAACGAATAATATGACCATTAAATTTAGACAATATATTAAAATTGCCGGAAAAAATGTCCCAGAGCAAGGGCACTTAACTAGAATTATTGGCATTTTTGGTGTGTTATAATTCGATTTCTTTTTTTGAGAGCATGTATCGCCTTCCGACGCATTTGTGATTATAAAATCGAAGAACGTTCATTGAACCGCCAATTCTCCGAATTCGGGCATCGTCATCGTCTGCCGGCTGTCGTCTGCCGGTTGTCATCGTTTTGTTTATTAAAATTTTTGGCCTGGAGCCGCTGTTCCTGCTCCTGCCATTGAGGCAGGTCGCGGATCTCGGCCGACCCTATCCGCTTCGATCTGCCACCAAGGTCAATGGCACGATGGACACGATGATGGGGGGCGCACGCTATCGACAAACTGGAACCGCACCAAAAACCAGTTCAACTTCAGCTGACATGACCATAACTCATCCGCTGATCTATTTTATTGCAGAGCTGTTGCGCAGCGCCGCCCTCGGGATGACCCTGCTGTTCTTCGGTTCCCTGGTGATAATCTCGGATCCTCTTCAGAGCATCCTGGACACGGTAAGAACAATGCCTTTTGGAACTGTTGAAATAGTAAAGTTCTGCTGGGGTATATGAGTAAAATCGGTTTGTTATTGTCGTGTCAATTAGTGACTTTAATCACTTAATTGTAAGCGTTGTGCCAATAAAATGAAACTTGTATTCTGACTACCCCGATATGAATACTAGTAGATATCATTTAAATAAAACTACGATCTACAAGCGTCTATAAATACATTCAAGATATCCGGTATAATCGTTGATCTTTTGATTCATAAGGAAAATATCTTTTAATTTGGATTTCTTTATTGTAGTATTTTTTCCGAAATAGAATTTTTTACTCTTTTAAATTTTCCATTGCAAACTGCTTTAAAATGCAAAAGTAACATATGGCTTTGTGTCTTATGAATAGAAAATGGTGTTCATTGACGAATCCAATTTATTGTCCAAATTCAAGTTCGAAAACTAAACAATAGGTCTTTCTGTAGGCCAAACATTGGCATTCAATGGAAATTCAATACTGCCACGGTTCTCTAGGAGAAGTAATATTGAACAACATTTTAAAGTATCTAGAATAAATATTTGTTTTCTTTTATCTTTCAGCAATTGAGCTTGAAACCCGGCACCCTGCTCCATCGACTTTGGCTTCTGCCACCGTTGGACGTCTACATCAATGTATACATGTTTAACTACACCAATGTGGATGAGTTCACGTCGGGCAGAGCATCCAAGTTGCAGCTCCAGGAGGTGGGTCCTTATGTCTACAAGGAGGTCTTGAGCAACCACAATGTCACCTACAATGAGTCCAACAATACCATCACGTATTCACCGAAACGCGAGTATGTCTTTGCACCAGAAAGATCTGTGGGTGATCCCAAGATCGATCGCATCCGGGCGCCCAACATCCCACTGATGGGAGTGACCACTCTGGCATCAAGTCTATCGATGTTCGCCGCCCTGGGTCTGAGTGCCATTACCAGGCAGCTGAACTCGCAGCCCATGCTGGAAATGAGCGTTCACGACTACATGTGGGGCTATGAGGATCACCTGGTAGAGCTGGCCTCTCGGTTCGTGCCCAATTGGATTGACTTCTCCAGCTTTGGCATTATGGAGAAGGTGAGGTCTTATAATAAATGTCTTAAAAGCATTTTAAACTGATATCTATAAATTCAGCTCTTCCGAGAGGGAAATGAGAGCAATGTGTTCAACATGAACTTGCCGGAACCCAAGGACAAGTATGGAATGAGAATGACGGATGCTCCGCGTGGTTATACCGTGGATAGCATCAATGGTGAACGCGGTTTCAAGGGTTGGCAGTACAATGAGGAGACCAAGTAATTACTGCAAGCCTTTCCTTTTCAGTGAATATTCTATAACTATATCTTTCTTTTAGTGGAACCATGTGCAATCGCATCTGGGGCAGTCATGATGCCACGCTCTTTCCGCTGGACATGGATGAGAACGACGAGTTCTTTTTGTACAGGCGAACCTTCTGCCGCAGGTTGCCGGTGAAATTCAATCGCACCACCACCTTCAATGGCCTCGATGCCTTTGAGTTCGTAATGGAGCCGGACTCCTTCGACAGCGAGGTGGACAATGCCAACTCTTCGTGCTACTGCAAGAACAATCGTTGCCTCAAGAAGGGTGTTGGCAATGTGTCACCCTGTTACTACAGTGAGTACCGATGACCTTAATCAACATTAGACTGTGTATTTACTAGACCCTCTCTCAATTCCAGACATTCCTTTAGCCATTACGTATCCGCATTTCATGCATGCCGATCCCAGTCTGCTGGAGCCATTCGATGGACTGCAGCCGAATGTGTCGCGCTTCACCTCCACCTTCGTGGTGCAACCGGTGAGTTGAATCGAAAGTAGTCCCAGTTTGTCAATTCAATAATACTTTATGGGTTTCAGCAACTGGGAGCTCCGATGCAGGGCACCCACCTGCGATTGCAGGCCAACCAGGTGGTGGGGAAGGTGAACTTCAATCGGATGATGACGCCCTTCGAGAACATGATCCTGCCGCTGCTGTGGGTGGATCTGAACATCGATGTCCTGTGCCTGACCCTGCGTCTGCTCATTCATGGCATCAAGTGGGGCTTCCCGCTGCTGCAGTGGAGCGCTGCCTTGGGAATGCTGCTGGCCGGCGTTTACCAGCTGTGCAGCGCCCTGTTGCTTTGCTTTTGGCCAACAGCCAGGCAGTTCCAGAAGGTGGATCAAGTGGAACGCGGCACGGCGGTTCAGGTGATTGGAGTTGGACTCGGTTTGGCCACCGGACTTCGAAAACCATCGATTCATTTGGACCCTGAGGAGCAGCACCATCTGCTCCTCGGCGGCGGCAGCTTCATTCCCAAGATGGCCAAGACGTAACCCAGCGGAGGATCGGAATGCATACCTCTAATTAAGATGGGGCAACACTGTGATATTTAGGCTTAAGATTCGGTGTAAATTATTGTGCTCATCGGAAACAACTTAGGGAACGTCCTTGCCTACGTACTAGTTAACGATAACTATAAGCTAGGGCAACAGTTAGAGTGGTAACAATAAGCAATATACAGCTGAGCTTGCACTCGATAAATACAGGTCGATAGCTATGTAAACAACGTATCCTTGATTCAGTGGGTGGCGATCGTGTCCTCAATCCACTTCATATAGTACGAGGTGCGGGTGTAGACGTCTGGAAAGCCTTCCAGGGCACAGCCCGATCCGAAGGAGGTGACTCCCACCAGAATCCAGGGCCCGTCGCGGCTCAAGCGGCACTGCAGCGGTCCGCCGGAGTCGCCCACGCAGGTGCCGCCCTCCCCGTTCAGCTTGCCGGCGCACAGGTGACCACCGTGGATGTTGACGAAGCTGCCGTAGGCATCTCTACACCTGCAAAAAGGTAATAGTAAACTATTATCCAATTTAAAGAGTACACAGGCTTAAGACGTCACTTACCTGCCATTCTGGTGCAATGGCACCTGTGTTTTCAGCAGCTGATTGGAGAGATCACCACTAATGTTGGCCTTGCCCCATCCCGTGGCAACGCAGTCCACAAAGGCAATCTCCTTTGGCTCATCACTGACTTTTGGGTGCTTCTGCTCAGCAGAATCATCCGAATCCCGGCGAGGACCCAGCTTCATTAGCTTATCGTTGCGTCTTCGCGAACGCTTGTGGCTGCGCGGGGAGCGTTGCGCCAGCGCTTGACGCATCCTGCTGAGGATCTTCATGTTCATCAGTTCCTTCATGCTGGGGGCCGTGACATTTCGATAGCGCCGACGACTCTGGACGCTGCGCAGAAAGTTATCGATCTTTTCGGGCACATCTTCTAGCTCCAGCTGCTGGATTAGCACATCCTCATCGGCCGATGAAGGTGGAGACACTGTCTCTGACTGGGCCTGATCCGGCGATTCGGCTAGGAGAAAGGGCAAACAGATCCGCCGGATATTGGAGGCCCTGGTGAGATCCGCTGGCTTTGAAAGCTTCATCAGCACCACGTCGTGCTTGAAGTTGTGGTAGCGATGGTGCATCACGATCTTCTCGACGGGAATACGCTGCTCGTTGCCCGACTCCACATCGCGATCGTGCTCGCCTAAAACCACCGTCCACAGCGGTGGAATGGGCAGGTTAAAGAGATCGCTGGGTAAGGTATTGCACATATTAAAATCCAGTTTATGGGGTTTGTGTTGATTCAACTTACTTGTGAACACAGTGGGCGGCGGAGAGGATCCAGTACTGGTGGATCAGCACCGCCCCGCACCAGTGGCCCAGGAATCCGAGCGAGGGGTGCAACAGCTCCAGCGAGGCCTGCCAGGGGAACTGGCCCTCATTCGTGGCAGCTCCAGCAATGATCCTCGGACCTCTACGCGCCGGACGACATCCACAGTCTGCGATTAAATTAGAATCACCATAATCGTTTACATATGTGTCAGTAAGATTATTACAAATTATTCAGAAATTAATACCCCTTGGTCTCGTTAAAATTATTTTACAGGTTTATTTGGCTCGTACGAGTACACTACTAAAAAGTTGATTAATAGTTTCATCACCTTTCAAAGTAATAACTTAGTTACGAGGTGTTGAAATACGAATGGTGATCGATCAATCTATTGTAGTTTACGATTTTCCTTTTTTTTTATGAGCATACTTCTTCCGATATAAAACTCATTTGTATAAAATAAGCGTAAGAGATATGGAACTAAATTAATTTATTAAACTTGGTGTTATGACATAATTCGGTAAAAATTTATAAAAATATATAAAATTTGATTATAGATGCTATTTTGCAGAAGTTAGTCTAAATAACATAATCCACTTCTTAAAACTTGTCTTTGGAAACCCATTTAAATTTTTCTATTTTCGTTATAGTTCTATAGTTTTTTACCCACCCGTTTCGAACTGCCTGGAAGAGGGCAGCAGCAGGAGTAGGCACAGCCAGCTCAAGGTCGCTGTACTTGTCGCCGGGATCTGCCAGTGGCATTGCGACTGTGACAGCGACTGTGACCGCGACTGTGGCCGCGACTGTAGCCGCGACTTTGGCCGCGACTGTGTTTGCGACTGCGAATGCAATTGCGATTGTGATGGCTTCATCATCTTGGTGGCCGCTCCTCGGGCAGCTGGCGCAGCTCAGCTGCTCATCGCGCGCATGACTGACCCACAGAGGCCGTTTTCGGATCGTATCTCTATATAGTATCTGTAAATCTATCTGTATCTGCAGCTTTGTCCTGCTGCTGATGACCAGATGCTTTTCACTTTCACGCTGCCATTCAAATGGGCGGTCGAGGGTTTTTCTTTTTCCGGGGAGACTGGCTCGGGGATCGGGAACTGGGATCGGAGGCGGATCGCGTCTCTCGGCCCAAGCGCTTTTTTCCGGCCTTAAGTACTATAATTTACGAGATCTCCCAACTTCGCTTTACTTTACTTTTCCTTCCACGAACGCGCATTAATTAGTCCGATGGCTGGGCGGCGACGACTTGGCGAATAGTGTGCAGAAGCTGTGCTTTCGGTTTATTTTATTTTTTTTTTATTTTTTTGCCAGAAACTCTGGCTCTCCAGTTTCCACTCTCGATTATATAACGACTTTAGATGCTGACTACGCCTGCGGCTCGACGATAATAACGGTCACTCTGACTGACTGCTTTTCGTTTTCGATTTCGTTTAGCGCGCGTGCGCATGCGCGACAACCAGCAAGGTTCGGTGTTTTGACGGCTTTTGATTTGGCTTTTTGTGCTTTGGCGCCAGATATGCGAGTGCGAATCGCTGGGGACGAGCGCCAAAATGCAACTGTGCTATGCTCGGGTTTGCCAGCAAACATTTACCGTTTCGACGGCAGAGCGGCGCAAACGTCGCCGTCGACTGCGATGTGGCATGCCCCCGCTCCACCACCACCAACAACAACAACAACAACAGCCGCAACAACACCTATACCAACGCCAACAGAAGCGCAGCCAACGAAAGTGAAAAGACAGCGGGACGCTGGGGGGCAATCAAAAGCCACATAGATGATGATGGCCAGCTGAGATGGCGTTGGGAGAAAAAAAGGGTAAGTTGGGCCTGCTCAACCCACGGAAATCATTTACCGTGGAAAGCGGCAATACAAGGGAATAAATTAGGCAGCAAATAGTGATTATTTCGCTTTATTTGGGCAATGAATGCAGCATAATGAATACCCCTGAAGATTTCATAACTTCAAGTTTATTTCCATATTCATCCATGGTTGTGTATAATAACGATGAACGGCGATGAACTACGTAGTTTTGATATTTATTTCCTGATTGAGCTCTAGCTTTTAACATATTCAATAGTTTAACATTGGTTTTATATTTAAAATGTTCTACTTTTATATTTGATTAATGTTTTTGAACCTTTGCCTGCTCGTTGAGTAAATTCTTATTAGCATTAAAAAAAACGTTGAACAAACACGATATGTGATTAATAAAAATGGGCGATTAATTGGAAGTTATTCTAATTAATTGTTATTCAGAGTCTGAAGTGGCTAAACTATCACTTTAGACAAACAACTCGGTCAATATCATAATTTATTTATTCGATAATTTTATAGAACACAAGATACGGGGCCAAAAGCATGCGAAGAATAGTTAAAAACTAAATGAATAATTGCTAGTGTGATTTCGACTATATGTAAGCTATAATCGCCATTTAGCATATTGTGAAGCTGGTTCCCATAGTTGTTTTTGCAGTTTTGTTGATCACAATCCCTTGAACGGATAACAAATTAGCCCAGTATCAAAAACAAGTCGCGAGTTTGAAGTGCTGATTGCATGCGAGCAGGGCATTGTATCTGCCAAGTAAATGTAAAACTGTAGTAATTGCTAAATTAAGTCATACAAGTGGGTCATTACCATAATTATTTATTTATTTCTATTTTCGTTTTAGCATGCTTGCAAGCCGATTCTGCTGTGAGAGAAATATTGATGACTATGAATTCGTTTTCGACATCAGAATAAGATGCATACGAGTATAAGTATGTTAGATAAGACAGCGCAACCATTTGATCTCACATTCGTGACGCTGCACGAACGATTCCACCAATTATCTAATCTATTTTAAATGCGAACTACGGCGGCACATATAGGTCGTGCAACATTGGATTGTCTCCGATATATGTACGTGTACATAGGTTACATATAGGACCCGCCCGGTCAGATCGATCTGTTTTGCTACCCATTAATTTCCGTCCGAATGCCACTTTGTGTCATTGCGGCATTCGAAGTGCATTTTTTCCCTACTCCCGGCTGGTTATGTGTGCCATTTAAGTGAGTAATTAGCGGTCAGCTATTCAACGCCTGTTTCAATGTAAGATGTCAAGTGATTAGTTTAATTGCGATTAGTATAAAATATGCGCATAATTCCGGTCTGCCCCCAACCGGCCAGAGAGTGAATGATGTGGCGTGTGGCTGCCCGATCCGGTGGGCAAGTGAGTGTCTCTATGTGAGAGCGATTTACTTTCGTTTTCATTACGCGACGGAGGCAGCAACAGCAGCAGCAGCAGCAGCAAGAGCAATAGCAGCAGCATCAGCAGCAGCATCAGCAGCAACATCTGCAGCAAGAGCAACCTCAAAAGCAGCAGCAACTACTACGACTCGAATTCCGTGTTGATGCACAAACTCATAAGTCATGTTGCTTGTTGCTGCACCACGGCAACATACACAAAGCCAATGGGGAAGTTGTTAATGCAACACCAGCAACACTGACAGCAGCAGCAACAACCAAGTGCAACAGCAACGGCAGCGGCTGGGGAAGTTTTGTTTGTGCAGCCGATTGATCATTTAAGCCAAGGCGCTGCCTGTCAATTTGTTGTGGTGGGCGTTGGCATTTGTTCGGCATTTTCGGTTGTTGTTCAATTAAGAGGCGCCTTTTGACGGCGCTGACTTGTCTTGCAGCAGCAGAAGCAGTACCCGCCGGATAATCAAAATCAGAAACTTGAAATCCCAAAATCGCTTGCCCAATCGAAGACAATTTGAAGAAAAGTTCCCCACCGCTCGGCGACTGTCTGGTGGGAACTTTCCCGCCGTGTTGCGAAAATAATAACAATAATGGCTGTGTGCTTTGGCATTTAATTGAAATCGTAAAGCAGTCGGTCGGCAGAAAAAATAAGTTTTTACGCATGCCTCTGAACCCCGATGCGATGACAATCGGCGGAAGCCTTGCGGGTCAAGACGGCAACGCTCGGTACCAATTGGTCAGGCCAGACAAACTGGGCACGTAGATCAGCTGGAAACCGAGTTGGATTCGCAGTCGTCGTTGGAGTCGGGAGAAATCGCGGTTCGGGACCTTGAATGTGGCTGATGCATAGGACGCAATTTTTCTCTCTCTGCTGCATTTGCCGCTTGTTATTCAATTGGCCGTTGCATCATCACTGGCAACACACACACACACATCCGTGTGTGCCCCTCGAACGGCGGATGCTCTGCAAGAGTTCGAGAAACTCGACAATTAGACAAAAGGTAGGCCGGACAACTCAACTGATCAATATCGGGCAGCATTTGCATGCCAGCAGCAGCAGCAGCAGCAACTACAATGTCTTAAAGATGCGCGCATCACATTACCAACAACCAACGGGCGCTTTCCACCCGACCGGCGATCAGATGAAAACGAAAGTGCTTCAAGTGGTTGCCCAGCTGTTGCTGCTGCGGCTGCTGCTGCTGCTGCTGATGTTGCTCCTACCAATGTTGTTGCTGCTGAAATTTATCTACTGCCTTGGCTTGGTTGCTGTGTGTTTCCTGTATCTCCAAGTTTATGTTTGCTGCTCTCATGTAGCTGCTGCTGCTGTTGCTGTGTTGCATTGGGTTTTATGCCGCTGTTGCCACTGAAATTGCAACTTCAATGGCAATGGCATGCCACACGCTTGCCGCATGCATTTGCAAACTGTTTTGCATGGCTTTTGTCAAACAAAGAGACTCTGCAGTCAGGCAATTTGACTTTGTCGATGCCCATATAATTAATTGTTTTATTGTTATTTCATCTAGACTTGAGTAACTGCCAGGGGTTACAGCTATTGACGTCTATATCAGCCATTTTCGCCTAAGTTTGCGTAACAAACTTGCGACAGCAAAGTACAGCACAAGCAAAAGCAAAAGCAGTAGCAGAAGCTCAAGGGTAATTAGTTTGACAAACTTTGAAAGCAAATGTTGCTGTTTCGGAGTCTGTCTAGGGTTAATGTACTTGTCGTGCGGGTCTCACTTTGGCCACCCATCTGGAACCGAAAGTTCTCAACTGATTTTTGCCGAATTCCGAGCCAAGCTAGTTGAGTTTTTACTAGGTGCTGTAATGTTTGTTTTTACTTTTCAAATATACACTTATACTTTTTGTCTAATTACCACGTGTATAAATTACTTGTTGTCCGGTATAGTATACTGTGTGGTTTTAAATACTGCTTCAACGAAATTTAGCACAATACGTCATGATTGATTTTAAAACTATAATTTAACTAAAAGTAAATAAACTGTATACAATTTATAAGTGGAATTACAACAATTAAAGTCATTGAGCAAAACTCTTCAATGGCAAACTTAAAGCATTGTTAAGAGCATGTAGTAAACTAATAAAAGTTAATTGAAAAAAATTTAAAATTTAATGTGGGCATTGTAGGCCCACTTTGGTTTCAACAACAAGTAAGTTAATTTTGGCTGCTCTATTAAAAAAAAGGAACATTCATCCTTTATGCAAAGGTATTTGCCTTTCGTCAAACATAATCGTTGTTTTATGAGCTTGTGCGCTGGCCGTGTTTGCGCGTGTTTGATTGCAGGCAACTTAAACAATTAGTGGGCTGTTAATGCAATAAATTTGAATTAACGTGCATCTGTATATGGTTCGGAATCCAGGCAAATCGTGCGGAGCTTGCCCCACGAAATTCCGAATACCGAACACCGAATGCCGTCCGATCAACAGGTGTGGGAAGCCCCATAAAAACATAATCACAGATGAGCTCCCATTTGGCTAACCAGCTTTCCTCTCTTTTCGCCAGACAATGGGACTGCGACTGGATCGGACTGCGCTGACTTTCCACATCTGGGCTAACAAGATTGCAGCAGTGGCTAAGGGCCCATTGTGTACGGGCCTTGGTGCGGGTTTTTGGCCATTCCGATCGGCCGGAGTGCTTTCCATCCAACAGGCCACACAAGATGCCAAGATGTGGAGATGCCGCCTAATAGCGTCTCACCTGCAGAGGCAGCGGCAGTATTAGTCGCACTGGAAGCTGTTTCTTTTTATTAATAGCAATTAGTTGGATGGCGAAAAAAAGGCAACAAATGTATATATGTGTGTATCCACGCTGCCTGGAAGTTGCGGCCTCTTGTTTGTTTTCGGTTTTCTTGCTGGATATTTGTTGTATTTTTTGATTTGGTTTATCCGCGTTTTTCTTCGCTTTTCTTCTAGCGGTTGTTTTATGTGGCGCAAAATTTGCGGTTTCCATGTGGCGCTGATGCGAAATAGCTGTAAATGAACCACCACTCGACTCGACTGTGTGAGCGGAGATATATGCTTGTCAAGTCGAAAATTATTCGTACCGGCATTCGGACGGCTTGAACTCGATTGAACCCAAAGCGAATTGCGAGTACGTATCGGCGACTCCCCCGGGAGATTGTCAAATATCAAGGTGAGTTGATATAAAATACGAAAATTATGTCATGCTGGTCCGAGATTATGGCGCACTGCAGATGGCACAGTCAGATAAAGCCAATTATCCAGCACACAAACAAGTAAAACGGGCAAAGAAAAGCAATAACAGTGAGGCTGCACAATTACTAATTGCATTTTAGATTGAGGCCTGTCAAAAGCCAAGGCAATTGCATCAAATTTGATTTTCAAATGAGCCTGCAATCAGTGGATCAGCAGCCGCTCGATGACGTCCACTTACGCGGGGGTCTGATAAGAGAACCCCCCCCCCCCCTTTTACTTATCACTCCAGTTAGCGAAGAAACCCCCATGGCCAACCATTGCTCTTATCTGGCAAACATTTCGTTGTGAAAGTGACGCAGTCTCAGATACAAATGCGGCAATTGCCCTGCTGTACAAAAAAAAAAACCCAAAACGGAGAAAGACAACCGCAGTTTTTGTTTATCCAAAATTCTTTGGCAATGCTTGGCCAGGCCATGTCATAACCTTAGCCTAGACCTCACACATCACCCAGTCATCCAGTCACCCAATCCCCTAATCACCCACTCATCCACATATCCCTGCCCTCCGAAAAAGGACACCCACTCAGTGGCAGGCGAGGTCGTCGGAGATATAAATTACCATAGTCAAGTGGAACGGTCTGGTTTGGCCTGCCGCTTGCAACATTTTTGGCACAGAAGTCGAGACCCACTGCTGACTGCTGGCTTTTTCATGGCTTCCGTCGCCACAGTCGTTGCCAAAATCAATGAAATTTTCAGCTTCCGCTGTCATTGCGCCCGTCCCGCCCGACATTCGAGCCAAGTAGGGATTGTAAAATTGGGCCGGCGAGGCAATAATTGTTATTATACCATCCGTTTGTCTGGTATTTATTTTGCATATGTGCTTGCATACGGGTATTGGCCAAATGTTAGGCAAAATCGCTAGGCAGAAGGGCTTGTCATTACTCTGGATTGTTTGCTACACTGTTTACATATTCCTAATAATGATCCGAATTCCTTTTGGTAACAAAATTTTTTTTAGCCTCCGAGAGGCCTCTCAATTTCAGAGAAAGTATGCAAATGGTCGCATGATGAGAGAAAAACGTTCAAACATGATAAGCCTATGAGTATGACAATAAAATATCCATTATGTTTCAATGTTGATTTTAGTTGCAAAAAAAACATAGTTGGAAAAGCTTCAAATACGCGATTGGTTAAAAAAATTTCCAAAATATGTTATGCCGTCAATTAGTTATAAGAAATTCCATTTCAAAATATTTGAACCATATATTTCAGCATTGGCTATTCTTGAATGACTATTTGTTGCTTTGTTTCCATGGCAAAGATTTCGACATAAATAGCTTCTCAAACATAAGATACTGGCCTGCAAATAAATCTTGCACTATCTTTGCGAATTGTCAAGTACATATCACATCAGCTGACTGGGAGATAGCAGATATTGTTTAATGTTTACATAGGCCTACGATACCCAGCAAAATCGTTCTTTTTATAGAGCATTGCCGTTCCACTGAGCGCCAATTTTAAATTTCCCATGTATTTAGTATTTTGTTTGCACTGCTTCCTGGCTGTAAGCAAAAAAGAATTTCGAATTCCTTTGGAAGGTCAGCTGGGCTAAAAAAGTGATCCCAGTGGCGGTGGACAGGCTTTTGGCGAGTCAAATTAAAATTCAGTTTATGCGGTCTGAAGAGTGGAAAGCTGAGGGCGTTATGTAAGCCTTTGTTTTGTGGGTGGGAAATGTAATAATTCCGCAATGATCCTCAAAGCAGGTGGAAATAATTGCGCAAGCGTTTTCCCGGGCCGGCGGTAAATTGAATTTGGCCCGCCTGAAAGAAAATCTGCAACTGCAGCGAAAATCTCGGGTCATCAATTCGCTATTCGGCATGACTGCAAGGATGCGAAGGATCTGGGTCTGGGCATTCCAGTGCTGCGACTAAACTACACGAGACACATTCCGTTTGGCAAAACATAAATCTGGCAGCCAGCACACACAAGTGTGCCCTCCCAAAAAGAAAGCCATGGCTTTCCCCCCAAAAAACAAACACACAAACAGTGAAATGAGAGAACAAACAAATAGTCAGAGATGCGATTGCGACTACAGATGCAGATACAGATACTGGTGCAGTGGCGGATACAGATACAGATACAGACACGGATCCAGATACTCCTGCTGCAATCGCATGCAGAAATGTTGAAAACATTGGAGGACATGTGTAATTTCTCACGTGCAACTGCGGGGTCTCTCTCTTTGTTGATTCCCATCCCGCCACTTTACCACTTCTTCACACAATTGGGGGAGAAATGGCAGAAGGACGCCCAGCTGAAGACAAACAAAATGCCAAATGAAACAAACAATAAAAATGTTTGTATGTACGTAGGTAGCAGCAGCGGCGAGCATAAAAGCAAAGTGCTTAAAAAATAATAGTAAATTACACAGACAAGCACCGGGTACCCGGCCACGACACGCCCCCTTTTTGCCACACAGCCATGCATGACAAGCTTGCGTTATTTTGGGGCAAGCTGATTTAATCCCGGGCAGCAGGAGCTGCACAAGCAGCAAGGACGAGGACGGTAGCACCTCGGGCCCAGACGGTCGTTGGGCGGGGGCGTTGAAGGGTTAACGCTTTGCTCACCTGTCCTAGCCCAAAACGCCGCAATTTGCAACGCCCCACCCAGTGAAATCAGTGGACGGAGGACCTTTGGCTGGGAGATGGAAATTAGGAGGGGTCAACGTATTGCCCTAACGTTTTTTCGGCTGCTCGCCTTTCGCGGCACATTTAAATTCAAAGGGAATTCCACTTTCGGTGGATTATATGCAATTTCTTTCGCCGAAACACTCAAATTGTTTTACTCGCCATTTGCGATATGAGAATTCATGGCACATGGTACAAGTGTTCCGCTTCTGATTATGCCAAATGAGATGATTCCTTCGAAACGGCAGTGAGTGCTGCTGCAATGGAGGTAAATGCAATTTGGTTTAAGTTGCCCATGATGGCACACGAGATTTGCATTCGGCATCAGCCAGCTCTATTATATGAAAATACTGCTGAGCGTGTGCTTGATTTTTTACGGAGCTTATCTCGGTGGCATCCACTGGGTGCAAATGGAATTTCATATATGATTCACAAACTTTTCGCTGCTCCAAGATAAATGATTTATTTTCTTCTATTTTTCTTTCCATAGAGTCCAGAGCCGGAGACTCATCCTCGGCTGGGATACAAATGTTTTCATTAAATTCGGTTTGTTTGGTGGTTTCTTTTGTGACCCGCTTTGTTCTCGGTGGCCATTGTGGGGTCCATTGCTGCCATTTGCTACCGGAGGAGGGCCACCCATCTGCCACCACCCACTTTTGTTGCCAAGCTGGAACACTAAACAATACAGCAAAATTACTTAATTTCATGTTGGTCTAATCAAGTTGCCATTGCCGAGCAG
The DNA here is from genome assembly GCF_000001215.4 of Drosophila melanogaster. NCBI lineage: Eukaryota > Metazoa > Arthropoda > Insecta > Diptera > Drosophilidae > Drosophila > Drosophila melanogaster. Next base: position 16,586,125 of record NT_033777.3, on the reverse strand, counting down.
GTAAGCGACGAGTGTGTGGCTGGCTGGCACGGAACGTCCTCCGCACAAAGGTGGCCAGCGGGAGCTGGAGCAGCTGAACCATATGCGGGGGAGGAGGGCAGCTGAGGGTCCTGGGTGGCAGCCCTGCTGTACTCAAATAATTTGCCGTTACCGTGCACCTTTAATGTGCCTACACTTTAAGGATTTTACAATTACCATTAAAAATATTAATTAGTTTTCAAGTTTTAATTTACGTATTTTACATTTACTACTAAAAGGAAGGAAAGAAACTTTTCTGTTGATTTGGAGGGGTATTTAATATATTTAAAAGTGGGATAAAACATAACGATGAATTTATTGATTCTTAAGTCATATTGCCAATGTACCAATTGTGATTTTTACTCCCATACAATTTGACCCACTGTTATATATTCATAATCATATAGCCTTTTACTGTTGTTTTGCTAGTTGCTCGACTGGGTTTTTGGAGCAACTTTTCTCAGTGTACTTCGTCCGCTCGTGTGTGAGCCACAACGGAACGTTTAGTGGTCCCACTTATGCGGCGGAGCAAAATGAAGGGAAGAGGCGATGCAGCAGACGTGGAATGGAAGCCCAAAAACAAAAAAAAAAAAACTACATGAAATAGGTGGACAGCTAAACGTTGTGAAATGGGGCCAAACGCTAGAAGGCATTCAAGATTTTAGTGGGTCTTTGGCCAGGCTCATGTTAATTTCAAACTGTGTCAATGTCGGCTTCCGTTTCCTGCACACACACACAGGACGTAGCCTTTGGCCACTTGAGATGCAAAGAGGTAAAAAGGCCACAAATTTAAACATTTGCCCACTCCAACACGCACCGTCGCTCCCACACACACACACACACACTTACAAAAAGAAATCAAGGTGGCCGGAACGAAACATTGGTAAAACGGTCATCTGCAATAAGCATCAGCTGCTGCTGGAACAGCGTGAAAGTGGAACAAGCAGAGGCTGCAGGACACCCGCTGGGCGAGAAGCACAGGATGTGGGCCAAAAAGGCACGGGGAGCCTGCTCCTGAGGCGCTTGATAAATTGGTAGCGACATTTCAGCCGAAACTTGACAATTAACAGCTGAAATACATGAGCTGTATATGTCTGCTTTGTGTAATTAAAAACCCAGCAGACAGCCTGGAAATTGCTTGGCCAAAATGCTTTCATTTTTTTTTCGGTTCTAGCCACTTTCGTCGGTTGGTGGTCCACTCTTGGACAAGATTGAATGCGCCAACAGAAATTATGCCGCCAAGTGTGCCTTATATTGCTGCTACTGCTGCTCTTGCAGCAGCTGTTTTGGCTGCCTTCTTCTTTGGGCCAAATTAACTTTAGCCAAGTTGAGTCCACAGCCAGCCTATGTGTTTGTGTGTGTCCGTGTTGCCTTCTTTTAAGGGAGAGCATGCCTGTGTGAGTGCTTCAGTTTATTGTGTGTGTGTCAAGGCTATGCTAAAAATTTGTCCAGAACATTTGCACATTTTGATTTGTTATGTTGTGGTGCACTGCAAACAATGTCGATGTATTTGGGTGGATGCTGTACGAGTATTATGTTGTATTGGGTCTCATCTACATCATCGTGATCATAATGTGCTGTTAGCAAAACTCAATTTCTTTTAAATCCTTTGGGGTTTATTTGCCAAGTTGTAATTAATTGAATTATTTCCCAGAAGAAATTATTATGTTGATTTATCTTCGAGTATACGTTTGCTGTATTATGGGGAGCGTGCTATAGTTTATTGGTAAATTAGTAATTTATGTTGACTAATAGATTGCCTCCTTTTCGGCTTTATCATTGTTTTTGTGCAGCTTAGACTTTGCTTCTTCGATGGAACAAAGTTTTGCGATAAAAGGGCGATCAACGTTTAAAGTTGGCTTAGGAAAACCTCTAGAACAGTTCTAAATTTTGGTAGTAACTAAACGAGAAAGCCAGCACACATCCCTCAGTGTCTTTTTGGCCACCCGAGGCGTCGTAACCCCTGAGCCCAACATTGTATGCGAATGCCGCTCCGATAAGACGTGCCATTTAATTACCAAAATATAAAGTGCATTCCGGCTACCAGAGCGCCCAGCATGGAGTTTTCTGCGAGTGTCAAATCCCAAAACAAACCCACGAGCAAATATGCCGCATGCTGATGACGACGGCGATGCCGATGTTCGGCTCGTAACAGTGCACGTGGTGGCCAAAAAGCACGCTACATGCACTACATCTACTCATACACTTACTCACACACGCACACACACACACACACACACACACAGGCTCGTGTCGGGTGCAGCACTCACTCACACCATGACGAGTGCAGAGGCGTCGGCAGAGTCGACCGAGACGGCGACTGCGATAAGATAAAGCCCCTGCGATGACATAGAGCACCCAGAGCGCTCGAGTTCTGCCGACGCTGGCAGAGATGGCGGCGCAGACGAGTAGCGCATATAAAAGCCGCTGACTCGATGGCAACGAGCATCACAAGACGGCCAACCGCGCTGCCGAGCAGACGAGTCCAGTTCGAGAGGGTACCAAAATTTAATCAGAAAGTGTAGAGTCAGTTTAGAAGCAACGGTAAAGTTAACGTCTATCTCTGTGTGTGAGTGTGTGTGTGTGTGCGAGTGCTAGTGCTAGTGCACCTGTGTTTGTGCTGAGAGTTTCCGCTACAAGAATAATAATGCCGCAACATTTTTCGAAAAAGCCCATTTCCAAAACCGACAAAAGAACAAGCCAAAAGTAACGAGCACAAGTGGGTGGCTCAAAGAGCTGCGAGGCTCAACAGGAACCAGAGCCCCAGTTTTCCTTGAGTGGGCAGATAGTTTGTGAAAGAAAGGTGGGGGTAGGGTATGCTGGAGGTACTTTTGCAAAAAACACAACCAACCTCTCGACAATTTAACAACTGGAAGAATATTCTTACTTCGCCCCACCTTGGTCAGGGCCATAATGAATTCATTGAAAGCGTGGCCAAAGTTTTGCTCTGGCCAAGCCAAGGAGAAGCGAACGCTGCCGCTCTAAGGATCCTCGTCCTGTCAGTCAGTCAGTCAGTCAGCCAGCCTGTGTCTGTTTTTTCGGTCCTGTTGTTTGGCCAGGCATGCGTCGGTGGCCTTAGGCCGCTCATTGTGAGCTCCTTGGCTCCACAGCTCCTCGGTGGCTGCAAATTGTAAATTGTAAAACTGTAAATTGTCAAACTGTAAATTAATGCAAATTACACGAAATTACTGCGAACCGGACAATGCAACAAAAGGCAAATAGTGGACGCGGAATACGGCGGACAGTGGACAGCGGACCACGGACAATTCCCGGAGCTGCATCAGCAGATAAAGAGCAAACGGCGACGCCACTTGCATTGTCTATTATTTTAAATTGGCTGCGCAAATTTACGGCAGCGCAAAAGTAATTAGCGACGGTTGAAAACTGTGCCATCGTCCAACTCGAATTGAGAATGAAGATGGGTGAGAATTGGAAAAGCGATTGGGTCATCTGGTCATCGGGGGGATTAGGCTGCTGCTGGGATCAGCAAACCGAGTTGTAGATTCCCTGCCAATGGCAGGCCAAATACGTATTCCACTGTCCAATTTGCATGCTGATGCAATCAAAACTACTACAATTTGTCCAGAAAATCGATCAATCGCATGTCTGACAGAGTGTAGCATACTTTTCAGCACTGCCTAACATTTGTCAGCTATCTGCATTTTTTTCGGACCCCATCCCACATTTTATTCTCTAATAATTTATGAGCTTCCTGCCTGCCCTCGCCTGTCGGGAATTCAGATTTTGCATAATAAACACATTGCAGCCCAAACCAAAAAACAAGAACCAGTTTATGCAAATCAAATTGTGTTGATAAACGAGTGGTAGGGTGTTCTCTAATTTGATTGCCCAATAAATTGCTGTATCGAATGAAACCATTTCGCATCTCGCGCGCCGATACTAAAAAAGCAATTAAAGCATTGATGTCTTCATATTGAAATTTATAACTTCACAGATGGCTATTAATTGCCGGAGAGGAGATAAAAGTCTGGGATTTCCGCCATATTTCCATTATTAGAAACTCGTTGCTGCGCTGCATGGCCCGAAAAATGAAAGCGAAACTCAAACAGAACCCAATTAACGAGCCTTCGGCGGTGATGTTGGTTAATGTGGTTGCCTCGTGCCACAAAAGCCGACGCAGTTTTGTGGCAAACAGCGCGTGGCTTTTATGCATTGGCGCATGAGTATTGGTAATTAATGGGAAGGCGGCGGCACAAATGACCGTGCCACAGCGACAAACAAACTTCCGCGCCACACGGCGTATGCGTAATGTGCTCGGCGCCCTACAAAGCGGAACCCAGCGGAAAACTGAAAAACAAATGACATCGATGAATTCAATTTGCGCGCATATTTAATTATTAAATGCGAGGATAAATAATACGCACATCAGGCTATTAAAAGGCTTTAAATTTCCACGGCCATTTCCCGTAGCCATTTCGAAAGTGCTACTGAAATGTGATTTCACTGCATTGCAATGCATTGGCTAGCAGGCTCGTAGATTATCCAGTCGAACTTAATCCCGTTTCCAATTGACCTGGAACAAGCAGACCATTTATATCACCTTTTATATATATTTATTTGCATTGATAAACTTATAAACATATAAAGATTTATGCTAGGAGAGAATATATCAGAATATAACAGAACTAAATAGTATGAATATTTTTGGATGAATATTATTGGCTCCAAACTGTTGTATGAAAACGGTTTCATTTGTCTTAAACGACGAACAAATTTCACAAGTGGTCTCATATTGATTTGTATTTTCCCGTATAAAAACATTAATTTCCTTATGCCCCTGGCTACGTGATTGTATTTCAGTTGAAAAGCACTTTTCATTCCCTTCTGGAAAGAAACTCACGGAATTGCAATTGCCAATGGAGATGGAAAGGGCGCCAAATTGAATATTACACTTTTTGTGTACTTTTAGCCAGTTGAGATGTGGATTATTTTTTCAGCATTCATTTTTTATTTTAACCAACATACTACCACTCCAATTTCACCTGATGTTAATTGAGGCGCACGTGGGAAATTAATGAACTGTGACAGTCTGATTTTTGCGCGCAAATGTGTGTGCATTAAATGCTAAATGAAGTTGACATCGGCTGCCGCATTGTTTGAGGCCATCGTTAATTTATTAATTAAACAAGCGATTTAACCTATTGCAATAATTGTCAAAATTAACCTTTATGACAGCGAAATTTGTGAATTCAATTAACATTGCCAAAGTCAGCTTTGCACAAGATTAATCGTTCTAAGGGAAAATGGAAGGAGGGCTTATGCAGCTTATGAATTTTTGCAATATACAGCATTATGAATACTGGGCCAGATTATTTTTTAATTTATTTTGACTCTTAACTTTTGACCTTGCTATGACATAATTTTAAATAAAATGTGGGTAATATTGTTGATTTTATTCCGTTTTTCATAAATTGTAATTGAACTAATCCACTTTTAAGCCAGCACTCACCTGCACTTCAGATGCCCGAAGGCAATAGAACCAATATTGATAATTCTTCCATTAGAATAACAATTTCCCCACCATTTTCTTGCATGTTTCAGCCCTGACTTGGCTTACAAACGGCAACCTTTTCGCCATAATAATATAATAATATTATCTTTAGTAAGAGTCAAATTTACGCGCACTTGACCAGAAACCTTTACGCCGTTCCTAGATCGGATGTCTTATTTGAATTTGCCTCTTGCCAATTCGATAAGCTCGACTCGGAGAAATTCTATTTAATTCCATTTCCGAGACAAACTGCATTTTTGCCAAACGGAAGTGGTCCGCTTTTAGCCATCAGCCATCAGGCATCAGCCGTTGGCCATCGACGCTGTCTTGGCCATCCCGGCATCCTCGTTGCCGTTACCGTTGCCGTTGTCATGTTCATTGCATTCCACTTTCCACTTGACATCCTCGCTGCAATTTCCCTCTGTTGTGGAATTATGCTTTGGCTACCTTAGCGGCTCCTAGCTGAGCGAAACAAACACCAGTTTCTGGGGTAAGGGATACCCGAAATGAACTAAGGCAAATATTTACTAGGCTTGTACAATGACTTAAGCCTCTTCCAAATAAAGATAGTGAACATGAACGATGCGTTTTGTTCTGCCTTTAAATTCTATTCGGGAGATGTATTTTATTACATATAGTTTATACGTTATATTTCTTTCAATTTCTTCAATCCGATAGGGTTCTGGCAAAGCACTCGGCACTCGATTTAAAGTCCCTTGAGACTCGCGTAACGCCACCCATAAACGCTGTGAATATGAGGTACTCTTTTAGAGGCAGTTAATGCAAACACGAAGGCTTTCACAGGCTTTCAGCTTTGAGCGCTGGCAATGGCCCGGTCTGGTCTTTTGATGTTTGGGGGCCTGTTTACTGCGTCTGCACTGCCAAGATACATTCCACAATGCATGCATGCATATATAGTTCTGTCTAATTTAGCACATGGCCCTGCCTTGCAACTGGCTTCTGATTGAAGGTTAAATGAGCCATGAGCCCCACAAACACACACATAAGCATACACTCGCACGCTCGCAAAGGGGGCGGGGCTGGGGGCTGTCTGAGGCAAAGCCATTGCATTTGTGTCGCTTTTAGCTCGGCACTCGACCCGCCTCTTTTCCCCCAGGATGCATTTGCATTGCGCACAACAGCGCTTTCGCTCTTTTCGCATCCTTAGACAGTCCTGTTTTATTTCCTTTGCCCGAATTAGCTGGCATAAACCAAGCCAGTCAACTAGAGCTAACCCAATCCGTTTTCCTGCTGCCCCTGGTTCTATTCTGCTAGTTTTGGTTTTAATATTTTTTTTCTTCCTAGACTGTTATTTTTACGAGGCAGCACCACCCCTAATTGAGAAAGAACTTTAAATTTAAACGCAGCCTTGTTTCCGAATACTCTTCATTTGCCATTTTCTGCCATCGACGATGTCCGTTTAATTGTATTTTTCATTGTCATTGCAGTTCCCCATTTCCGGTTGCAACTGTGGTGAGCCAATATAAGCTCAATAAAGAAAACAACCAGCGGTAAATCAAACACACAAAAAAAAAAACCAACACAATAATGTCGATCTCCGATTTCCGCAAAAAGAAGCTGCTTTTTCTGTTCAATGTGTTCTTTGGTGAGTATTTATCAGAATGAAGAATGACCGATGTGGAAAAAAGGAGTTGCAAGTCGCAAACCGCACGTGACGTCCATTTTAAGGGGAAAATCCCAGTCATGGGACGGGAAAACTTTGATTAGGTTGGAGCCGAAGTGGAGGAGTCGGCTTTAATAGGAGTGTAAAACACGGCCAAGATATTATGAGAATTTCTATAATAAAATCGCAACGTGAATGACAGACATAAGCGTGACGTTCACTTTCGATTTAAGCACCACCATATGTGCTGTGAAAAACAACGCGTATACGTAATGTGGTCCTATTGCATCGCGTATACGTAAGTGCTTGAAATCCACTTAAATACGTGGAGTGTATTCCGTTCCATGTTTAATGCACAGGAGTGTTTGCCTGTCAGGGAAGTCAAACAAAACTTGCCAATTTAAAATTAATTTAAACGCAATGCAAATGTCGAAGGAACAACTTTCGTGGAGAGCTCACGAAAGTAGGCAACACTGTGTGTGATAAAGCTTAAGTGCATTTCAATTATGACTAATTCACCGGTGCGGTGCGGTTCTCTCATCCCTTGATTCCCATCCACAAAATGTTCTCTGCTAACTTGGCTCACTGCCCGCCTTTCGGCGGCAGCTGGTCAGGATATAACAAAAGAGCAGCGTCGAAAAAAAGGGCATAAAACGCAAACGCCAAACACTTGACACTGGCACTGAAGTGGCCGTTTGCACACCGTTGCGAATGATAATGGTACGCCCGCATGGCCAAAAGCCAAACGCAGGGCTTCGTGGAAATGGCACTCAAAGAAATGGTCACTAAAATAAACAAAAAATTAATCTAGCGTGGCTAAGGGGGTTTATTTTAATGATTTTAGCGACTATTTTGGCGATAAAAAGCTAGTAGTTTCTTAGGTGTTAAAATCACTAATCGAAGACTATAGATAACTGAATGGCTTAGACGAAATGAAGCTTTCCTAAATATAATTGGGGAAATTTAGTTTTATTGAAACTCATTAGTAAATATGTTCATTGGAAGACAGTCAGGCATTATGAGAATTTCTATGTTGAAATTAGGATAGTGTGAACAAAGAAGATTAACTGGTATTTATTTTCTAATTAGGGAATTATGGGTAAGAGAAATATTAGTATGGTTTAATTAGAAATCTATAAATGCACTGACAGAAAAATTTAATTTTGTAAATAAACAAGGACAAAAAGAAATACATTTTGCAGCTCCCAATAAAGATAATGAGGCTGTATAAAAAAAGACATTTTTGAAAGGCCTTTGTAAAGTGAATTATCTTATTTGTTTGAGCGATTCCTCAATACCAGGAATAGTTTTCTCTGAGTGTTGCAAGGACTTCCGTGTGGCGGCTGGGTGACAGTTGGGCTGTTCAATTTTGTCGATGTTCGCACTACCGCCGACCGGAACTTTGTCGCTGGGTGCCAAAAAATACGTACATTGTTCATTCCTCTATTCGCATTCTTTTCGGCTCTTCTCGCCTGCGCTGTTTGGATCTGGATTTTGGGCCGTACTGACCAATGCAAACAATGCGGGACCAACAACATGCAATTTACGCTGACTGCCCCCAAAATAACAACAATGCCGCATAATGCGTGCCGCAACAGATGTGAACCAAAGCGGCGAAATCGACGTTAAGGACTTCGAGCTGGCCATCGAGGTAAGTGGAGCGGAAATGGTGCTAGCAAAAAAGAAAGCAAGCCAAAAATGTGAATATATTGTGAAGAGTGCATGCGAGAAATGCTGGTACTTGCATATGAACTATTCGTTCATACATCAACAAAAGAGCTGCGCAAATGTTTTCCAGTTTTTGTGTTTAGTTTTTTGTCTTTTACTGTTTTTTTTTTGCCCATTTGCATGCACTGTTTTTGCCAATATCAACTGATAACACAATTTGGAGGGTGCCATGCTGACTGTTATTGTTTCTGCCAATTGCAGCGCGTTTGCCAACTGCGCGGCTGGCAGAAGGACACGCCGAAGAACAAGGAGACCTACGACCTGATGATGGAAATCTGGACTGGCCTGCGCTCCAAGGCCGACAAGGACAACGATGGACAGGTGAGTTCCATTCCTTCCACCCGCTGAGTTGCAAAGGCAATGCAACTAACTACATGTCAAGTGATTCGGGTTTTTGTGCGGCTCCATTGTCAGTGCCAAAAGTGCTGAAATCCATGGACTGCACTCGATGCCATTGTGGCAGCAGCTGACAATTGTGCAGGACACCCCAGAAACACACACACACACGCACACACACACACACACACACGCATACAGATGTGGGTATGTCCTTTGCACAGACAAACGCAAAAAACGGAAGAGAAATTCCGTTCATAAATTTGCCTTTTTATTGGTGCGGAATGCCGAGGGGGGTAAACAAATTCCCTGCCAGCGGGCGGAAATTGAATTGTGAATGGTTTGAGCAACCCAATCCGAATTCCAGCCGGGAACTTGCCGACTTGCTACCAACTTTATTCTCATTACCAGGACGAACTTTCTGTCTCCTAGACTGCGTGATGCAGGTTTCCCCATTTTGCACCACAATGGCCCTGCCATAATCGCACTATCGCCAGTGCAGCAAATTAAATTATAATCCGGGCCGGCGGAACATAGTTCAATATCAACACAAACGACGACCAAAACCCGCAACAATGCGATACAAAGCGAACAGAAATTGAAATGTCAGACCGACAAAACCTCGGCTTCTATTGGCGCATTCCAAGGGTTACGGTTTTACTGGTTTACTGGTTTAAGGGCACTTTGTACGCAACTGAGCTCGATGTAGTCAACTGGAGGTAGTGGAACTTCGACTGCTATGAAGCCACAAAAGTTCTGGCCACCGGCCAGGGAACTTGATGGAGTTTTCTGCCAAAATATGCCAAATCCCCAGCTATTGTTGGTCCGCCTTTGTGGCAGTCAGCTTAAGATTTATCGTTCACTTTCCGCAGCAATCCAAGTCGGAGCACGTGCCGTGACACGGCCCCAAATTAGCCGGAAAAGGAGCTGCAGTCGAGGCCAGAGGACGCATCTCTTTTATTTTCGGCGACACAGCGGAGGGTCAAGGATCTGGGGCAAATTCAGTCGGCGGCCATAAACATTGAAATATGCAGTCTGTTCGAATTGCTGTTTAGAGTTCATTTCTGTAGGGGGTGAAGTGCCAATTGGCATAACAAGTGGACTTGGTCAGACACAACCCTCGCGTTTATTTATGGCCGTATTAAAACATGCCAAAACGTAACGGCTGGCCACAATTAATGGAATGGGAACTGGTACCCTTACTGCTTTCGGTTTCGGTTCGGCTTTGGACAACGCCGTGGAAGGTGGTCAGCCAAGTTGGTCAAGGCGATGTTGCGGTAATTGCCTGGCTCGTTCGGTATTGGCAGGCAGAAAATGTTAATATCGCATCACTAGATGGCATAAATTACGCCCCCAGAGCAACCATAACGTGTTTTATGGGGAATCTCCGCCCGAGGCGATACCCACTAATGGTCTTTTCAGCACGGGGAGGGATGCATGCATAAATCTGGGGGTCCGGGGAGCACTGCCTAATCCTCAATCTCGACGCTTCATCCCATTATGGCTCTTCCAGGTCAGCGTGGACGAGTGGTGCAACATGTGGGACGCCTATGCCAAGGATCCCAGCAGCGTGATGGACTGGCAGAATGCCTACATGAACTTCATGTTCGACCTGGAGGATGCCTCGCACGATGGAGGCATCGATGTGACCGAATTCACGCTGGTCTGCTCCAGCTATGGCCTGGAGAAGACCGAGTGTGAGGAAGCCTTTGCGAAGATGTCTCAGGGGCAGAGCGAGGTCACCCGGGAGCAGTTCGCCGCCTTGTGGAAGGAGTACTTCGCCGCCGAGGATGTGAATGCGCCTGGCAACTACATTTTTGGAAAGACCAGTTTCTAAGACCCAGCCAAATAAGAACAGCTCCGATACTGGACATACTGAACAAATGCAACAAGTGAAATTATTATTAAAATTAATATTATATATCTATTGTCGACAGGGGAGGCAGATCTCAACCCTCCCGACTTGATGATCCGTCGTTGTTAGTTGAGTGTTGTTTTCTCTCCAAGAATCTCAAATTTTGCCCAATTCAATGTTCTAATTTAGTAGCGTAATCTGTCTGCAAACTATTTATATTTTATATACCAAGGCTTCGAGTAATGTGCAAGCTGTAGTATCTCTACACAAACACATATATGCAAAAGTGTACCTTTACGAACTACGACTATATCTAGCGATGATATCAATTACGAGGTAGGATCTCCCACAGATCCGTATCAATGTGGTGCGTAAATTAAATCAATTAAACTGTCAAATTGTTATGTGTGTGTAGTCGTCGTTTATCGTCTCGCATCTATGGCGTATAAATTTAAATGTAAATGTAAAGTGTTCCAAGAAATTACAATAATAAAATCAAAGTATCTATACAAAACATTTTCGACTTCAAATATCTTTTTTTTAGTGGGTGTGGCGGGTGTGTAAATTCGCCTCGAAGCTCAACATACTTACACATACCATACATTCGCATCAGGTGCGATACAATCAACGTATGTATGCCAGACAATTTATGAAAATTATGGATTAGTGCTTTTAGCTGAACAGCGCCATGGAGAGATACTTTAATACTCTACCGATAACACCGTATGCCAAAATGAGTAAATTAGTTGTGGAAATAGGTCATTGCGTAGTGGAATGCTTTTAAGGAAGCATTACCTAACAATAACCTCAAAAAATCATAGTCTTGGAAAAATCTGGTTGAAGTGCCATTTACTATGCATTAATTTCCTTTTATATTTATTCGTAGTATATTTTAAAGCACGGTAGCTCCCGGAAAATAAACCAGTATCCCATAATAAACAAAAGGCCGTGTTTTATACATTATACATCTATGTCAGTTTTAACTGTTTTGGTTTCGCGCGCGGAAGTGGCGCCACCTGGTGCAGAAGCTGCGAATGTACTCGTATTTTTACATTTTACGTAAGGGGTGTTCACACTGATGACCATTTTCCAAGCTACTATTCAAATTACTCGACCAGTTGCTTATATATTTACGGCATTTTGTCAAGGTTATATCTATTTTTAGCGTGAGCATTAAAATATCTAAATATTTGAGTGTTGATATACATTGGTAAGATACGTACCCATAAAAATATTTGTAGAAAAATATCGATGTATTGATATTTTTACATTTTTATCACATCCCTAACTCAAAAAAAGTAAACACATTTCGGAATTCATATATTTCACAGAACATGAGTAATATTGTACAGTATATTGTAGTTCGCAGCGACTTGCGTTCCGCCCTTAGTTGGCCCTTGGGGGCGGTGATCGCTCAGAGTTGCCATGCCACAGCCGCCGTCATTCACTTGAATTCCGAGGACGCCGACACTGTGGCCTACTTGAACGATCTGGATAATATGCACAAAGTGGTGCTGGAGGTAATGAAATGGGTTTATATTTTAAATAATGTATATCATAGGACTTCTACAACACTTTACTTTCTTTTCAAAATCTTAATATTTGTGTATTTTCAATCAAAGAGATGGAATTAAAGTATTACACTTTTTCAGGCCAAAGATGAGAGTGCTCTGGTCAAGCTCAGTGAAAAGTTAAAGGAGAACGAGATTAAACACAAGTTGTGGATCGAACAGCCCGAAAATATCCCAACCTGCATCGCCTTGAAACCTTATGTTAAGGACACGGTTCATAAATATGTCAAGCACCTTAAGCTTTTAAAAGAGTAATTCATTATTGTTGTATATGCTTATTGACACTAAAAATTTAAGAAAAAGAAAAGCGTTGTTTTTGCTTTGTATTCTGTCAAAAACATGACCGGAGCACTTTATTACATAAGCTCAACGGGTCCAATATAAAGTTAGGCCAATACAAATTTACATTTTACAAAGAAAGCAGGATAGATATAAAAACATTGTTGTTGAGCCGCAGCTGAACCTAAAAGTCTACTTGAAGCTTAGGATTCCCTTCTAGGATCTTGGTTAATTGTCGTGTGATAAGAGGACAGAAATCAACCTTCAACCGGCGCAGTCCGCTAAGCGATTTGGTCAACTTCGCAACGACCTCATTGGACAGATTGGGCGAGCCACTCAGGTCCAGAAACTCCAAGGTAGACAGTTTTTGCAATCCCATTAGGTGTAGCGTTGTAAAGTTCTGATTATGTAATATCAGGGTCCGCAGTTCTTTAAGCTGGGAGAAAATACTCAGATCGAAGGAAGTATCCGACATAGGTCCAAAAGAATCCAGAATCTCTAGATGGCGCAGCGAATACGATTCCGCGATCGACGTAAGCAGCACGTTATTCACATGGTAGTCAAGCTGGGCGGAAGAGTGAATAACCAAGGTGTGGAGACGAGACAGACCGCCCAGCTGTATCACATTCATGAAGTCGGTAAGCTCGAGAACCTCGAGCATGGGGCAGTAATGTGCGAGCCGTCCGTACAGCTCATTATCTTTCGCAAACTTGACAATGCCAGGGCAGCGCAGTTCGCGGAGATGCGACAGGGCCGCAAGTTGGATTAGACACTTGGGCGACAGATCTACGCATCCTGAAACATTTAAAATCTCCAAGGAAATTGGCAGAGATTTTAAACTGTCGCCTTTAATACTAAAGTTTTCTCTGATGTCCAGACTCTTTAGTTTCGATAGCATCTGCAAGCAGTAAATGTGAGCATCTTTCAGGTTACAACGCCTCAAGGATATGTTGGTAATATTAATCAACCCATTGGCACCATCGAACAGGTGAGTCATGTGGGCTAGGCTGACAGAAATTTTGAAGAAGCTTAGCTCTGTTAGATTGGGACAGCTTACACCCAACAGCTGCACAAACTCGGTCAAATACGGCCAATTCGGATGAAGCGGGCCACCTGTTACACAATGAATGTGTTTTCCTGATAGCAGCATCAATCTTTTAATGACCCGGTGGGTCAGTGTGCAAACGTCCTTCATATTAAGAACATGATTGATCCGATGCGAATCCAATTCGTAGATCGCCTGGAATCTTTCACAACTGGCGGCAAAGTTGAGACGTTCATTTAGTGATAGATAATCGAGCACTTTCCACCAAATGTCATCGGTAATGGGTAGATCGTAGGCAGAAAGAGTTCCTGATTCCTCCACCGGCGTTGGGTGCCAGGAGGTGCTGGCCTGTAAATAAAGATCATGTCCATCGATAGTGTGCTTAGTACAATACAAAGCCTTTGCCGCATGGGTAGCCTCATAAAAAAGAACCGATCCCGATCTTTTTTTCTTTTTCCAATGGAGTTTCTCTACTTTTCCGAAAATCGAGAAGTACTTCAGGAGCTGGTACTTCAAAAACCGCCTACTCCCGGAGATCGTCAGCTGTCGCACAACCTCGCGATCTTCGGTGTACGCCACACCACGCTCAATGTAAAAATTTTTAATATCTGGCCTCATGCGGAACATTGCTTTTGATTTGGGCTTACTTTGATTTCAAAAAGATGTGAAACTCACCGATTACTGTGAGATATCATGTTTTTTAAAGCCGTGCTTATAAGACCCATTCCAAAAAAAAATATCATTTCATTTTATCGGTTTTTATTTTTTAATTTTCGTTTTAAATAGTGTTTTTTGTTGTTGTAAAAATAGCTGGTTTTATTTCTTGCTTAAAGTATTCGATACAGCTGTAGTGGATACAATTTATATAGTAGTAGGTAAGGTAAAACTATAATTAAAGGTTGCGACGTCGAGGGGCCGGAAACGCCGAACTGGAGGCAACCTGGAGCAATTTGGCACAGATGCAGATACAGATTATACAGTGCTTATGATAGGATGTTTTTATGCAATGGATGTAGCAGCTATAGCTCGGTTCGATGTCTACATTTAACAATAACAAGTTACTAAAATTATAACCAAAGCGCTTAGATGGATGTGGATATTGCCGGGCCACTCCTTTGCTGCAGCCGCCGAGGGGTGGTCGCTGGCAATTAGTTTTTTGAGCGCGGATGCTGCAGCGCATTTAGCTCGTCCTTGAGCCAGGCCTGCCAGTTTTCCTGCTAGGGGCGAGACAGAAGTTCAGCCAGAAACGGCCGCAGTTGGATGAGCGAATTTCAGCGAGAGTGATAGAGATGGTTGTAATGGTAGAGAGAGCCAGGACCCGTCACCAAACTAAGCCAGCGTGTGTGTTAGCCAAACCAAAGGATAATTGTGTGCGTGCGCGTGTGCGTAAGGCAGAGGGAGTGAGTGAGGAATAGGGTTAAGGACAGAGATAGAGTATGCTAATAGCATCTACTTTGCAGAACCGTTAGACGCAGCAGCCACTTGGCATTTGTTAGCGCTAATTGCAAATGTCAACAGAGCGAAACAGAGCCAGGACTCGTAGCGGAAATCGGAAATGCTTAACTAGTCGTCTGTGTCGGTGTGCGTGAGCCTGTCTCTGTACCAGTGCAAGTGCCTGTGTGTTGGTGGTGTCTCTGCTGTTGATGGTGCATGGTGGTAGGTAGGAAGGACGTTGGTTCTTAGGGTCTGTTCGCCTTTATGCGCCTGTGTTTGCCATTTACTGGGCTGGCTGACTGCTTCCTTTTTTCACTCATTGTTATGCAAATTATCCTGATATTCATCATATTCGTTTTCATTATCCTCCGCCTGTTCGTCGTCCTCCTCCTCCTCCTGCTCGTAATCGCTGGTGTTGCTTTCCGGCTGCGTTACATCGGGCAAATAATCCTTGTGCACGGGCGTCGAGATGATTGGCTCCTGTGTTAGGTATTCGTGTGTTTTTGTGTGTTCGTGGTTGTGCGAGTGTGTATCCCAGTGTGTTGGTGTTAGTGAGAGTGTGAGTGTTTGTGCGAAAGCAAAAGTTAGTTAACCAACTTGGACAACAACAAGATACTCTACCAAGTAGATGGAGGCCACGAGTGGTGCATGCAATAGTTCCAACGATCAACTTTCCGACAGCCAATTGGGGTTGCACAGAAAAAAATTATGTAATGCTTCAAGTCAATCCTTCAGGAGCTATTTAAATTGTAGGCCATTCAAGTAGGCAAATCAATAGTTTATTTTCTCAAAGAAGCACTAAGGCGAGAGGATATAGTAGATATCCCAATGTTAATAACTTTAAATCTTTTATAAAAGAAAATTCGATTCTTAAAATAACTACCAAGATATGCGTGGGATTTATGATTTAAAGTTACAATTCAAAACTCGAGACTATGACAGATATATTCCCGATTTATTAGTTTTTTTCTGTGCAAGATAGGAGTTAGGGAATGGGGATTTTCGATGGCTCTTAGTCGATAACGAATAACGCATGCTAACCTTTGGCGGCCGCCATCCGCAGCCGGGCAGCGGCAGCCCATCGGCGCCGAGGGGGCAGGGGGCGTCCAGTCCGGGCACGCCCTGCTCGCCCTTGTCACCGCGATCTCCTTTCCGTCCCCGTTTGCCGGGCGGGCCGGCATCCCCTCTGGAGCCCTGCTCCCCGCGTGGCCCCTCCTGCCCGGGAATGCCATCCGTGCCCTTTTGTTTCGATTATCCGGAGGTGTGTTCGAGTGTTTAACGGGGTGAATGGGGTGGGAGGTTGGTGTTGTCAGGGGGTCAGAGGTCGAAAGTGGTTGAGGGGTGTTCGAGAGTTGTGCATATAGGTAGTGAACGACGCCAAGAAAGAGAGATACGCATGCAAACAGAGGTAAAAACAATAAAAATGGAGAAAGAGAATACACGTATTATTTAAAATTAGCGACCACACGGAGTAGAAGAGCACTTTCTACGGAAATATCCTACGGGCAGGTAATTCCTGCAGTTGCTTACCGGCAGTCCCGGATCCCCGCGCTCACCCTTGTGTCCCGTCTCGCCCTGGGCGCCCTGCGAATACAGAAAACAAAAAACAGATCGGTTATTACCATATTGTTTTCACATCAACGGCTGTTTTGCGGAAAATACCTTCATGCCATCCAAGCCCGGAGGACCCTGCAGCAAATGAAAGAAAAACAAGAGAATGGGAAAAGCGTGTGGTTAGCTCGGCGGCGTGAAGTGGAAATACTGCCTCGAAAATAAGCATTAGATGTCCTGCGGACATTGTTTTAGTAAAAAACCATCACTTTATTGGAAATGCATAATTAATTCGAAAATTATGTTAGTTTCGTTTAGCCATTATACAATTCGGTCATTCTAGTCATTCCATCGAACGTTCGCCGTTTGAGTTCGCACACATGCCACGGCAAAGTACCAGATTACCAGAATTCACATTCGTTTCAATTTCATTCGAATCATACATTTGAAATGCAGCAGCACGGATAAAAATATTTCATTTTTTGTTTGTTGTGGGATAATGCACTCGAACATCGACATTTTGGTATATGCATGAATATAGACATAAATACACGTAAATATATATTTATTTGTATATTTTTTGTCCGTTTGCAAACTCCTCATGTTTATTGGGTAATTAACAAATTTACACTTAAAATTAGCGGCTTATTAGGGGTTTAACCTTTCGTTCGTCTACCCATATAAGATATAGTTATTTATTGAGTTAATGTTAGGTTTTAATCGCAAAAACACAATTCATTATTCTAGCCTATTGATCGAGAAAGTTGAGTTCGTAGTTATTAAGTGAGAGAATCTAGAGATAGTACAGATGTCAAGTATCTATATAAAGACATAGCTAGATGCAAGTAAACACGTTGAGAGGTCAAAAGGGATAGAAAAAATTAATAATTAATTACGATTAAGTTACGTTCTTTACCGTTACCGCTTATGTACACATTTGGGGTTGTTTGACATTTAGTGGATTAAATGAAAATTGACATGCAATTTGCTTGTGTATTTTGTTTTCCATTTGGGATTATTACAACAACGAGACACATCTAATTGAAAACAAATTGACATATTCTTTCTGATTTTCGATGCCGTTTGCCGTTTGAGTAAACATTAAAGCTGCAAACATTTCCATTTGCCATTTGCATATTCGATAATTCACATTCAACTTTTATGCGAAAATATGCAGGGCTGAGGCCGTCAAATGGCAGTATATATACTCGTATATATACTTTTATTATCATATTTCCATGGCATTATTTCATTTGCATTGATTATGTTTGATTTTCAGGCCGTTTTATTCGTCCTTTGCCTAGTTTGAGCGTTGAAATTGAAAATGCTGCAGTTACTCGTAAATTTTAATTTATGCATTCATTTTTGTTGTTGTATAAATAGAATTGTTTTGCGTTACATTGTTTGAGATGTCCATGAAACCAATAGGATACATACTTGTGGTAAGATTATGTATTTATTGTTTTTTTATTTCGCATTTCAGGAGAAAATCTCCAGTTTCGAAGCTTTTTCAAGCTTGGGTTTCAATTGAAAAGCATCAGTTATCGACTATAGAATTCATCTTTCGCCTAACTAGTTTCTGCACATTTGCTTGTTTATTGAAGTTGTGTTCATTAACACTGAAAAATATGCACAATTGGTTTGAATAGCTCTTTGTTATCGATATTAGAGTACGTTACCGTGTATGTATAAACCTCTTTTATGTGGATTTTGTGTGCTTGCGTATAAGTAACTAAACTGTACTTATTAATTGTAGACATCAAGAGAGTTCTGAATGAAAATATCTTACAATTCTTTTGTTTCGACACCTTTAATTAGCACAATTCCTTATTTAAACAAACACTTATGGGATTTCTGCCCTTAGCCTTGTGTTTCACATCGAAGCTTTGGCAATAATGCTTTGTATGAACGAGTTCTATTCGAATATTCAGACATAGCCCATGGACGGCACCTAAGACAATGCAAAATGCAGCAGGAGCAGACGCAGCATAAGTGGCACGGAGTCATTCGGTTCAATTGTTAAGAATAATCTGATTAAGCAAGTAATTAAGTCACTTATGGCTAATTGCCGATGATTGCGACTTGGTTTCGTCATAATCCAGAAATTATTGCTTTGCACTCGGGGAAGCACTTGAAATTCAGTACATCCCATCGCATGGTGTTTTCACGTACCACGGTGCGTATGATTTATGCATTTTCAAGCGGCTTTCCTGCTCCTGTAGCAATTGCTTCGCATAGAACGGCGGCGAATGAAATGCAATTAAAATATTTGCATTGCATATTTGTTAGTTGGTTTGTTGTACAACTGTTTGATGTGTGTGTGTGTGTGTGGTTGTGTGGGAGTGGGAGTGAGTATGCATGTTAGTGTGGGTTTGGGTTCAAAGTGTGTGTTAGTTGATTCGATTGATTGATGTTTGTAAATACGCTTCTGTAGACACACGTATGTTTGCGCTATTTGATTGTATACATAAATACTTATTTGACTCTTGGGGCATTTTAAATGATATGAATATTAATTTTTTTCTCATGCGGGTTGAGTGGAGGGGGTTTTCGGTTCTTTGCCTTGTGCAACCAATTGATTTGCTTACACGGCACTGACATGCTGCTATTTCGAATTTGATTTTCTGTACATGGGTGCGTTTTGTACAAATTGATATACATATAGTAGTACGCCTGTCATATACAAATTTATATATATCTATGTATAGACGTTAACTGAGCACATTTGACAAGCGTTGCGCGGCCTCTTAACTTTGAACATTGTTTTGCTTTGATTAAATTGAGTTTTTCATCTTAAGGACTTGCTGTTCGATTGTGTGTATGAGTGTGTTCTGGCGTGGGTGTGCGTGTGCGTGAGTTTTGAATGGTTTTATTTCAAGTCGCATTTCATTTCGACTTTGGCGCAATGAGTGCTGGTTATATTTTTTAATAGGGACTGCCTTTTAACTAGTATTAGTAGTCGCCCCACACCTGTTTCAAGTAGAAAAAGAAAGAGAGATGAGAACACATAATTTGGTTAGTCAAAACGTTTAGTAACGAGATCCACGAGTACGAAAGTAACAAAAGCCAGGAGGGTTACGATTAGCTAAGCGGGATAATAGCCCCAATTTTGGTGATGTAACAAAATAAAAGCCAAACAACACGGGTTTCCAGTGTTCAATTGAAATTTACCGGTATGCCAGCCTTTCCAGAGGGTCCAGAAGGTCCTGACTCGCCTCTCATGCCCATCGGACCCTGCAATTATATTATTTCATTATAATTACGGGCTAAACTTTTCGCTATTTTGCCACTTACCGGCAGACCCATAGGTCCCTGATCTCCCTTGTGTCCCTTTTCACCCTGCCAACGAGATTTAAAACAGATGTAGAGATGCAAATCTGGAAATATCTGGCCTATTGACTCTTACCGGATCCCCCTTGCGACCGTCCAAGCCGCGTTCTCCCTGACTGCCGGTGTGTCCTGGCGGACCCATGGGTCCTGGAGGTCCCGGGGGGCCATATAACTGCGAAGGAAATTACATCAGTTTGGATTAATCCACAAGGTGGTGGTTGAAATACTGTGGCTTACGTATTCGATGGTGGGCATGTGGGGGGCATCGGACATCCCGTCATCCTGGCGACGACGCATTTTGCGGTACTGTAAGGGAATTCGGATTATTCATGCTCAAAATAGGATTCCGATTGTGGTGTAAGGTCACGATAGCTAGATAGCATACATCCTTCAAGAACTGAACTCAGACAGTACTTACCGAGTCACCACGATCTCCCTTGTCCCCCTTGACGCCAGGGTAACCTGGAGGACCTGGCAAGCCCGGGGGACCCATTAATCCCGGTGGGCCTATATCACCGCGATCTCCCTTTTCTCCTGGTGGACCCTGGTATCCTGGCAGTCCCGGTGGTCCTTCGATGCCCGGCTCACCGGGCAGTCCGTCCAATCCTCGTGGACCCAAAGATCCGGGCTCTCCTGGCTCACCAGGTTCTCCCTTACTGCCGTCCCGTCCATCGCGTCCATCCTTTCCAGCGATTCCTGGCGGTCCAGGTGGACCTCGCAACAGTGTCACCGGCGGATCGTCGTAGTCTTCGTCTATTTTGGTGCCTCCGGGTCCGAATATCTGCGCGCATTACAAGTGCGTGTGTGAGTGCAAGGGTTGGAGAAGAGAAGATGGCAAATTTAGTGGGAAGATTAATTTATGCCACGTGGCACCGCCCGAGGCGTTGCACGCGCTCGTTCCACACGCTTTGATGGGGAAAACAAAAGCGGCGCGTAATTCGCAGGTAAGGAAAAAAAGTTCGCCCACAGGAGAGGATTGGGATTGGGATGCGGATGGGGATGGGGTGGTTTTCGTGGTGGTGCGGCGTGTTCTGGTGGCTGTTCCGCAGCGAAAGTCTTTTGTGTGCCACGAAATTGTGTTAAGTGCAAGTTGGAGCATCCGTGCCATCGCACCACCACCATCTCCCCGTCGCCCACACTTCGCATCCCGTTGAGACAATGGCTGCATAGAAAATCTTTAAACCCGTGGAACTCAGGCTCGTACGGGGCTTTACGAGAGTCGAAAATAAAGTCAAGTCAGCGACAGCGACTTCTATACGTGCTTCGAGTGCCTATGTGTGAGTGCCCCCCGTTCGAGTGTGTGGGTGCTCTTTGGCCCTTGCCATTGTGTGCGCGCATGTGTGTGTAAGTGAGTGAGTGCATTGCGAAAGACAATTAATTCTCTTTTTTTTAGCCGTGTTTTTTTGGTGGTTTAATGTGCACGCTTCGGGGCAAATTTGCAAGGCACAGACAACCAGGCAAGCCCCAAAAAATACATAAAGTCCAAAGTTTTGGATGGGGCTTAAACGTGCACTGCTCAGGGTAAAGCAATTCGAAATTAATGTCTTAAATCGGGATTTAGCCTGAATAGTCAGAAGGTAAAGGTTTCATAAGTTTAATGGCTGCAATTTTAGTACAATTTTTTATAACTAAGGAAGACACTTATAGTAGCTATGCCTTATTAAGTCATTCATTGTAAAGGCTTTCTTGTCTATGAAGTGCTTTTCCTCAGTGCATTGTGGCTGACGGGAAATTACCAAAAGTTTTGGAAGGCGGGGGCATTCAGACCGCATTGCACCCAAACAAAAACCCCTATTAGGCGAATGCTAAGCGACATAAAAGGGAAACTCCCGCTAAAACAACGAGTGCAGCGGAATATGTTAAGGAGCCATGGAAAATGGCTGGAATAAAGGCAAATACGGAAAACCACTTACACATGTGGCTCAAGTAAATAGACACACTTGTCGTTTGCTGAAATATTCAATCGCATTTGGGCCCCAAACCAGTTGGAAATAAAATGGGCCTCAGCTTGGCATTAAAGCTGAGTCCTTCGTGGAAATAAGGAAAATTGCTCTCCTAGTAGTACTGCAGGAAATCAGATTGAGAGTATCCGGTTAGTCCTTTGATTGTGCATATGCATTACGTTCAGTTGTTCACCTCTATCCAGGCATTACGCAATTGATCCTGTATCTGTATCTGCAACTGTACTTGCATATGTATCTGTGTCTATATCTTTGTCATTGTGGAAGTGTAATTTCCTTGCGGCATGCCCGGGCATGTGCAACAATTACATTTTCTTCTGTCACAGGAAGTGGCGTACTTACAGTTATTAAAACCCGGCAACAACAGCAAAACAGCATAAGGACAACGGCATCAGCGAGAAGGCATAACAATGTAAGCGCTTAACGCACACTTATACGGACAGGATGTGGCTTGGCATATGCACAAGTTGTTCGTCCTGCGAAATGGCGACAGACAAAAGGACGAGGCGGCAAAGATAACTGTGGTCTAAGGACGGTAAGGCAGGAGTCCCTTCCTTTTCGCCGCAAATGCACTTCCCAATTTCAACTTTTTCCCTCTTGCCATTTTCTTTTTGCCCCAGGAGCTCTGATCTGCATGTGGCTGCTGAGCAGGTGTGTGCCTCCTGCGTGTGTGTGTGCAAGGATGCCAGCTTCTGCGTCAGTTGGCGCTTTGTTAGCAACTTTAGCACATTGTTCCTAATGCGGAATAAGGGGAATCCACCAGGGTTTCCTTCTCCGTTCTGCCTTGGCCATTTGTAGAGCAATTAAAGCGATTTGAATTAAAGCCGAGTGCTTAACGTTTGCCGTCTGCTGTAATTAAGGGACACTTTGAGGGCTTACGTGCCCACATTTCCCCGCCGGCCAGTAAATCGATGATCGCAAAACCCAGTAACGCCAAAGGAAACGCAGTCGGGGTTTAAAGGCTTTTAAAGCCAACTGCCGGCAGATAAGGCAGATAAATAACATAAATAAGAGATACAGATACAGATGTGGAAAGCGGCAAGTGAATTGGGCAGATGTTTGTGGGGCCCGGCTCGCAAGGACGAATGTTGGCGCAGCTGTCTAACTACGATATCCGATGGAAAAAAAAATCAGAATAAAAACGCACTGTGTTTCAGCCTCTGCCTTTTCGAGAGCCCAAAAACCAATCGGCTTGCGGGGGCGTAAGTATGTGTGTCTAAGGAAATCCATTAGAATGTATCAATATTTGTGCGGGCGAGCGCCTCGGGTAGAATTTAATTTTCAAAGCACCCAAACACCGTCACATACGAGTATATGTAGATATATCTATTTGAGTGGGAAGGTCCTCTTAAATTATGCGTAAATATCGAAAATATTTGCACAAACGCCTTCCAATTTAACGCACAAATGACGAGGCAAATGAATTTTCCAATTCCGCAGTCATGGCGTTTTTTAACTGCATGCTATCGGGCGCAGCACCTTTTTTTTTGCGTACGTTTTAGTTGTCAATGTAAATTGTAATTGTAAATTAATTGCCCCATCTCTGATGGTATGTCGTTACGTCTGGATTTCTCCCAGTATGCATCCGGTGAAGTTTTTACATTTAAAGCTGGCAGGAAACCCGAGAAGGAAAACAGACAAATGGCCGCACGTAAACGCGTTAAATTGAAAATCATTTTGATCTCGACGCGACCTTTTGCGGATGTCGCTGAATGCGAACCAGATAGAACGGCGAATGGCAGGATGGCGACCAGAAGGACCAAGTCGTAGTACCAGGGGGCAGAAGGACGGGACCTCATCGGGATACTCGCCTTCAAGTACAACATGTGCCGCTGGTGCCCTGCGTGCGCGCATATTTTTCACAATTTTTCATTTTCTCCGGCAGTTTTTCCCTCTTTAGAAATTTCATATTTTTCCCGAGCCATAACAACAGCCAGTGGGAGCGGGAAATGGCGGAAAAAAGCGCACTGAACGACTATGCGTCCCATTCCGCCCATCATCCCATCCGCCCACCACCTGAGGTGAAAGTTTTGCAGCCCGTTTCCGGCTCACATACACCCACATATTCCGTATACTCCGTAAACTCCGGCCAAAATCCCGGCACTTCATGGCGTGTAATGCGTTGCGCGTTCGCCGCAAAAGTTTACAAAATATTCGACGGTGGTCGAGGGGAAGTTCTTTGGAAGTACGCGAGCGCATTAAATTCGTAATACGTTCCGCCTCGCATTGATACCGATTACAATGGGCGATTTGGGCGATAGAAGGCGGAACTGCAATATAAACAATCTGAGATTGCTTTCGTTATGCAACACAGTCTTTATAGAGTAGATAAACTGTAAAACTATCATAAAAATTACAAATACGGAAGCGATTACAGATTTCGATCTCCCAACTCTGCCAGGCCTATAAAAATACATTTTTTTTTTTTCTATTCCCAAGTTATGAAATAAGTACTGATAAACTTTGTTACTCCAGCTCCGGAACTAGTATTAAATAGCCCACTGAAACGAAATCTTTATTTATTCCGAAAAATAAATCCAGCTCAAGCAATTTTATTTGATCAATTATGAGCTAAACTATCATAACTCCATCAACACGAAAAGTAAAATACCCAATTACATTTCACCTTTGACATTCATAAATGAATACTTTTGAGTTTATAACTGGCATTTCGAAGTACAAGAATGAACTAAACTATCATAATGAAAAGTAAAGTACCCAATTACCTTTCTTCCACCTTTGTCATTCATAAAGCATTAATTTTCAGTTTATAAGCGTCGTTTTCAAAATCAAATCCCTACATATATTCTCGTCTTTTGAGAAGATATTTTATTTATAGAAAATTCATTGGGGTGTAGAATTCCATTCGCAACACCCACTGTGCCAAGCTCAAAAGGAGGAAGTCAAGTCCTCTTGTAAAAATTTCGCGTGATTTCGTTTCGCCCCTAACAATGTAGCTGCGGTTTCTCCGGTTGCCGTGATATTGTAATATGTATGAAATTCGGAAGTATTTAGGGAAATCGTTGTTAAAGATTTCGTCGTTTTGCCTCCGCTGCCGCTGCTGTTGCTGTTGCTCCTTGCCATCGTATTCGACGACAACAGTTCCACATCAATGCCAAGATGGCAGCAGTTGGCATTTGTGTGGTTGGTTGTTTGGTTTTTAGGTTGGCAGATCGCGTTGGTTTCGTATAATTTTGCTACTTTTGCATGCACAGCTCCCCATCCCACTTTCTCCATCTCATTACGCATTCTTCACTCCCTAACCCAACAGCCACCCAAAACCCCACAAACACATCCAGCCCCCCTCTCGGATTTCCAGTGCTGGCGACCCCAAACCCACGTCAATGTAACACGCGTGCCTATAAATTTCTATGAGGCCGACTAACTCGGTTGAAATTGGGAGTGGGATGGCAAAGGAAAGGAAGTTCAGTGGGCGGGGCATTGGGGGTCAGAGGGCATTGTCGTCGCGTTCCTGATTCCGTGGGTGAGCCCGGATTTCTTTATTCAATCGCTCTTGTGACTCCCGCAACGCTCTCATCATCAGCGGCCATAAAATAAAAGTTACGCACACCCTTGGGGCCAGGACATTACCCGCACACCCACATGCATGCATGTACATGTGTAGTACATCCATGTATGTGTACCCACCCACGCGTGTCCTGCGGCGTGTCCCACGCTTGACCGGGTTTTTTTTTTTTTTTTTGCCGGCTTTTCAGGCCCGGACACAATCGGGCCTTCTCTCGCATTCAATATAAGATATATGGACGCTGACCGCAAATAATTGCCGCAGACAAGGAAAATTGGAAAATTGGGCACAAAGAAGGCGAAATTTGCATGCGGCGCATATTTCAATGAACAATGACGTAAGCACACATCCACATTGCTGGCGAGCCATTTGGGCTGGTTGGCTCTTATCAAATCGGAAAATCAGAAAATCGGGTAATATCGGCAAAGGAACGGTGAAAGAGAAAGTCATCTCCACTCAAGCTGAAGCAATGAAAATCCAGGCAATGAGCCCAGGATCCGGAGTTCGGTGGTGAAAGTGCTAAGCTTATTGCGTCGTTTAGGCAACACCCGACAACCAACGAATTGGCCAAGTGGCAGCCACAGCGATGAACCCTTTGAGTGGCAGACATGAAGTTATGTGTACGGATGTACATACATACAGAATACAGACACACACTTGCACGAAAAGGTCCTGGCCCATTTGGATTTCCGTGTAAGCAACCTAAAGTCTTTGATTTGCCGAGGAAAGTGTGCCAAGCTCTTCTTCTGCACAGTTTCTGGGATCGCATTTCCATCGGGGCGGAGACCGTGTGACGTGTAGCGAATTGACAAGTTTTCCTCTTTTATTTTTTGCGACTTTCGCAATTTTTATGACTCCATTTACTTAGACAAAGTCGCAGCCGGCTTGGGAAAACTTTTTGGCTGATAAGCAAAGCGAAGGAAAGCCATCGCGGGTGGGGTGTTAAATTTATGCTGATGTGAAGGGCCCAAAAGACAACAAACTTGACATGGGCCTTGGCTGAGCAACGATTGTAAAATACATTAGCATAAATTTGACATAAACGCTTCACAAACAGTTTCTTCTGGCTGAGATTGCTGTCAGCTAACCTACATCCACATCACCATCCGTATCACCATCCAGACTCCCCAACTGACTTATCGTTTCAACTTTATTAATCCGGGATATATGGATGCGGAAAGTGCAAATCTGCAACTGCTAAATCGAGCCATGATACAGTCGCTTTAATATTAATTTAAATTTTTAATACGATGCCCGCTCGTAAAATTCATGTTTGTGCTGCGGGCAGAAATCTTTTTTGGATACCCTATAGCCAAGGGGCATTTAACTTTCGTAGCTGCCCGGATTATTCATGGATTTTTCTGACAGCTGACTTACTTTGCATTTGTCACTGGGCTTAGTTTGCCCATTGCCCATTGGTTTTCGCTCTGAATATAGGGCACAAAATCATCGGCTTCTTGTACAATGCTGCCTCACGCCTCACTACACACATCGAATTCATTTCATATGCCAACCCGTCATCAGAATCCCCCCTCGTCTTACCACCACACCTCGCCCCTGGTATGTGGCAATCTATATGAGCATTTTATTCTGACGAGGCGACGAAAATAACATGTCAAATTTATAATGCCAGCAATTGCGTTATGCTTTTTTTATGACGCCGACGGCCAGGCAATAACACAAAAAAAAAAAACAGGAGAAAAATTGGAAAATGGTTTTAGCCAAACCAGATGCTGTTAGCGAGCAATGGATATATGTTTTTCAAAAATAGGCCAGACACTTTTTACGATTTGCTGAACTAATTATGGTAGTGTTGTTCACCTCCCAATGGGCCAAATTTGGGAAATGCAGCGAAACAATTCCCACCGATGCAGCTCCAGCTACTCACATAATTATCATTATTTTCGTAGGCCTGCCTGAATAAAGGGGCATTTCTTTTCGCAGGGAAATCGATCGATGAAAAATCAACTAGCTGCTTGGAGGGCGTCACGTTTCCACCAAAGATGACGGCAATTGTTGCAAATCATTTTTTATGCCTTGCACTGCCTGCGGTGCGGCGCATGAGTGCGAATATATAGTTATATCTGTTGTTGCCGAAACTTTTGTTTGTTTGCCAAAGAAGTCGGCCCACAGGCAGAAGCCGTTTGCTTATGACTTTCATTTGTTTTGACATCACGTTGCTGCAGCTCGCTGGATTGGGGAACTTTCCAGTGTGCGGGGGGCTCAATATAATCGGCTCATTGAAACTCGCTAGCCGCCTGGCAGCTGGGAAAGATTGAAAAGTTTTATGAAATGCTTAATAAGTTTTCTTATTTCGGAAAACTATTTTCCATTGGACAAAAAATGCATTCCAAATTCTTGTCTGCAAACGTGTAGCTTTCGCAATTGGACTGGAATTTAAATATTCTTACTAAAGCCTGTGCTCAACTCTTTAAATGGATTTAATGCCAACGTGCTAGTGAAATATTTTGTCTATATTCATTTGAAAGCTTGACATTTTTGCCTTCTGTTACGTGGTGGAATTATTGCAGATTTTCTTTGTTTAAAACTTTAGAAATTTGTTTATTTTGCTCATACGCAGAATGTACATTTAATATATTAAGTCTAAAGAGTTTATTCATATAAATGAAATTAATATTCCTTCCAGAGCTATTTCTCTAGATAACGCTCATGCTTTCATTTCCAACTCGATTCTTTAATGTCTTTTTGCTTCTCATCATACTATCTGGTAAGCTTTTCTTTGCCATTAACTGCTGAATCTACCCTCGCTGGCTTTGAACCCATAAAAGAAGTTCAGCACGTTGCCGCCGCGTTTTCCGTTTGTTGTTTCGCTGCTGGGCGTATTGGAAGTCGGTTTGTATTGGCCAAATGCCTGCCGTCGTTTCTTTTTGGCATTACGCGTTTTTAGAAAAGCAGCAACAACGAAGGCAACAGCGGCTGCCGTGACTTTGACTTTGCTGCACAATAATCAGAACGCTTTCCTTGGAACCCCCCATCTACCAGTTGGCTACGTGAAAATGGGCAAAATGCGCAAATGTTTGCGCACTGGTTGAGCAGCATAATACATAAACACATAACGGAGCGGAGCAGACAGAACAGAACAGAATGGAATGGAACCCGAAGCCAAACCCCCAGCTGGATGCGAGGAAACTCATCCGTGGCGTAGCAGCTTCGCCGGCGGCGCTTATGCATTTTTCATGGCGCACACAAACACGTGCTGGCCACACATATTCATATATGCGCAAAAAAGAAAGGCAGCGAAATGAAATGAGAATTCCATCCGCCATCGCCCCAAAGAATCGCGCATCCATCAACACGTCAAAAGGGCGGCAACAGCTGCCGCCACTTGGAGTGCCAATAAAAATGTTAAGTATCTTAGGAACTGTTGACATTTTCTTGGGGGGCAGAACCATAACGACGAGATAGTACTAGATAAATGCCTTCGATATGGGACAAGTATTTCCAGGGAGGCGCCGCCAAAAATCTGGAGACCAGATTAGCAGGCGGAATACATAGTTTTTTGGGGGGGTGTTGTTGGCAGAAGTATAAGTATCTGCCATATACTTTTATTTTTCGTATCTCCCTTTGGCAGCTCGTCAAAGTTTCGCTCCACACAAAACTGGTAACTGTATCTCAGGCAGGACTCGCATTTGCTGTAATGAGTTTAAGTAACACGTTCTCCGCAGCCGTGTAAACATGCTCATTACACCGACTGCCAACATGCAGGTGAAACCATGCGGAAGGACAAGTTTCGGGCTTACCCTTCTATGTTGGTATATTATGTAGGCATATATATGTGGATATTTACACCCGCGGCGTCACTAGTATTTACAGATTAGCATAAAATTAACGCACACGCCCACGCATTTGTACAAAAGTAATTTACATGATAATACACTTCTTGTTTTCGAACTCAATTTACGGCCTGCGCCGTTGAGTTTCTAATTAAAAATCGAGTGGAATCAGGTTTTTTTTTTCGTTTTTTTTTTTTCCTGTTTTGTTCAGCTTTTTGTGGCGTGTTGATTACTCACCCGCTTGCCCCGTTTGCCGCGCGGTCCTTTCTCGCCGGGAGGTCCTGCAGGTCCAATGGGTCCCGGTTCTCCTCGAGCTCCCGGTTCTCCAGGCGGACCTGTTCACAAAATGTTAATTTCAGCGAATCGCTTCTAGTGACAGATTTCAAAATGCGAGCAAACAATACCATGAATATATTCGGTTACACAGATACACAGATATACACACTATATATATATATAAAGTACAGACACAGATACAGATACAGATACAGATACAGATTCGGATCCGCCCGCAAGTGTTGTGCAAACAGTGGGCGTGGTCTTTGTAATTATACAGCACCGAGAGCTCAATAATGCCGCCTTCCCGCTACACCCCTTATGCCTGATTTTGTTGGTTTTGGTCAGCAATTTGTTCAACTGGTTGATGATAAGGGACGGACAGGCTCTTGATGGTTTAACGATGGTCGGGGCTTAGTTGGCAATGCAAATTGTTTATCGCCAGTGAATGAAATGCCCCGAGTTCACAGTGGTCGCAAATTAATGGTAAATGGTCGGTGGCAAATATTGCTCAAGGCCCCAGCTTCATCCTATGCTAATGACGGTCAACGACTTGACCCATTTAATGGTATTCTATGTACATATACCAATGTATATATCTATCATTGCCATAACTTTCCCTTCGACGTCACTCCGATGCAATTGAAATTGGAATGCAAACAGATGCAGAATAACAATTTAATATGCATAAGCTGCACTTTTGCTGGCATCTGCAAAAACAGACCTTATTTTTTCCACCGCCAAGGACTAGCATTCTCCGTTGAAGTAGGGCAGAAATTGGATCTGTGTATATGGAGCAAACACCCCAGCTCCTGCTTGCAGCAAATCCAATTTGCGCTCATCATAAGAACCTTAGAATTTACAATCTAGCTAAACGCGGGGCTATTCGCTCAATTTGCGTGCATTGTTCCTAAGCCGCGATGGCTATATTCTGAACTTTGGCCCACTGTGCGGCCGACGACCAACCTGTTTAGTTAGAATAATGAGAAATTGCCTTTTTTGTTTTTGGTTTGTTTGGCATGACCATTAAACCAGACCATTTGCGCAGCCAACAGCAGAGAGAAGGGAGGGGTCTCATATCGTAGATAAATCCAATTGTGCGGCTTGTCAAAATGGGCGAGGGCATGAAAGATATAGTGAATTTATTAAGTTCGTAAAATTGCTGTTCAACGCAAAAGGACCTCGTCCTGCGGAGAGCATAAATTTACCGGTCCTGCCAGCACAGAGAGATCCTCCGATGTCGCCTCCCATTTGTTTATAAAGCATTTGTCCGCAAGCCCTATTGTCTGGCCTGAAGTTTTCTATTTATGCATGCATAATTCAACGTTAAGCATTTCAGTCGACAATTGCAACAAACATTATAAAAACTATATACACAGACTATAGCCAGCCAGAGCAGTCAGGATCCAAGCTGAATTTTGGATTTATAGTGTACAGGATATTGGATTGCCGGTCGGGCGGCTTAGTGTTTATTTTGTTTGCGCTGGCAGATGAAATGCCCGAGATAAGTTTTAATTTCATAGAACGGAAGCTGCCCGAAGACGCAATGCAATCAGGCAAAAAACCAAATGAAATGAAATTCAAATAAATCATGAAATAAATTGAATTTTTTGATATTACAGCTGGAGCTATTGCTTTTGTTTTTTGCCAGCCAGCTCTGCTGCCCGCACTGTGATTTGCCGAGACGAAATGGACCGGCATTTTCCGCCTGAAGGCGACACATCCAATTGCCATGGGCTGCCAAGTCCACACACAAAGAAATCTTAACTAATTACGGACCCGATAAGATAAGCCAGGAATGGCCCGGCCAAGCCAAACGGAGCAGAGCCGTCGAGACCAGACGCTGGGAATGCCGGAAACAAATGACGTTCCATTTATTCAAATCAAGCCGAAGTAGTGTCCCCTGGGTAGCCCGGTTCTTGTCGCTGAATTTGGGGAAAAATAAATTGCAATTTCGTGTCCATCAACGCACCAGGGAAAAGTGGATGGAGTTCGAGCCTACAGCTCGGCGGAAGTAATCGAATGCAACTGAAGCTGCAACTGCTACTGCTGACAGATATCGCAGCATCAGATCTTCCAGCAAGAACTCCAGCAACAATGGGCCGGCAACACGAGCATCGTCATCGCAATCACATCGAAATGCCACTGCGACATCGAAGCACTTTGATGCCAGCCACTGATAAGTTGGTGGAAAGGAGGGACAGTGGACGAGGGGTAAGTGGCACGGGGGTGGGGGGCGACACCGAAGGGTGGATGGGCGGAGGGGCAGATGGGCGTGGGTACTCGTAATGATGCGGGCTGCTCAAACCGCAGCAAAGCGCTTAATTGATGGCGTTGCTTGCTGACCTACGAATGCTCAAAGGCACTAGGGGTACTCAATCACGGAAAACTTAAATAATAAATAAAGTACGATTCACATTGGATTTTCACACCTTTTGTATAAATAAAAAAAAAATAATTTTGGTCTGGTTATTGTATATTAGAGTAACATAAGCCATTATCCTCAACAGATATTTCACCGAGGATAAGTCCTTAAATGCAAGACATCATAGACATAAAAATGTAATTTAAAATAAATTAATTTTAAAGGCAATTTGGTTAATGGACAATCAATGTTGTGTTAAACGTAATTTCAAGTGGGCGTAATTGTGGGGCATTAAAGAGAGAATACCAGAACCGAAATTAAATTAAAATTCTATTCTCCCAATAAAACCTCAGCGACGGATCATCAACACCATCAATCCGCAATCCATCAATTGGTTAAAGAAATTTCCAGTGTCAGCCGGACAACAATTTTATGGACCATCAATCCATCTACCACATCCATCAGCCTGAACTCGTACGATTGCTTATTTATTGGACGCACTGAGTGCCCCTAGTAAAACAATAGTACAAGCTGTCCCACTGAGGTCGGGAACTAACCCAATCCAATCCACTCTATCGCATCCAATCCCATATTGTTGTACTCCAACTCGATGGTAGTCATGCTAATGAGCCGCTAAAAGCAACATAAATGACATAAAGTTGCATTTTTACGACTGCGGCCAGTGCCACAAGTTCTCGGGGTCTACAAATTTTTACGAGAATCACTAGATTTGTATTTGATTCCCGCGCTCGTTTCAACTATTTTGGAACGGCATGTTTTTGGGGCTATTTTCGTGTATTAAATTCGTATAAAGTGCAGAAATGTGTTGGGGCCGGATCATAAAAGCGAGCCGAATGGAAATTCCATTGTTGTTGTGGGCGAAATTCCAAACTCCCAACATTTCTATGCGCATTTAATTGACGTTGAAGTCCGAACTGGGCAAACAACAAAGGTCGTAAAAGTTATAGCAAAATGCAGCAGCGGAAAACGAAATTTTAAAATTTCCAAATATGGCAGAGTCATCGAATAAAATATTTAAAATATGTGTGAGGTCATAAAAAACCGGGGGAAAAATGTGAAAAGCGAGTGATGCCGCGCTGATTTCCATTTAGGCGAGTCTACCAAAAATAAAGGCACATCTAATGGGACACCACGCTAGTCAATGGCTCTATTAATCGAGGATGGGGGCATTTGGTCTATTGGTTCCATGTTCCATGTGACCATGCTCTGTGTGAGCTGTGAGAGCATTTCCCAGTTGCGGATGACAATAAATTAGGCGACCCGCAGCCGCGTGGCCACACTTCAAAAACTCATCGAACGATCCATCGAATCGATGCCCGAGCTGTACAAGTATCTTTGTATCTAAATCTGTGTATCTGTATATCCGAATGCGTTAAGTGGCTGTTGGATGATGCAAGCACAAACAAACACACGCGCCTTCAGCTGGCACTTACCAGGTGGTCCCGCTGGTCCCGGCGGACCCTCGATGATGCCAGTGGGGAACTCGTCACCCTTGATGGTTGTGGTTAGTCCACGATCGCCTCGATCGCCCTTGTCGCCCTGGAAAGAAGTCAGCCGCCAGAGGGTGAGTGAGTCATTGTGGAAATTAAGTGGAAAACCGAGAGTCAGACAGCCTTAATGCATAAATAAACGATAAATACTGCGGAAAACCCGAGACCCGCACCCAACATAACGACATCAAGTAAATGGGAAAGTCGACAGAACAAAAGAGGACGACCCGACCCGGCAGGATGGCAGCGAATCACTGGGCGTCACTTAAGTCGTCGCCGTGTTTATCCAACAGATACAAATAATGCATTAATCCTGGTGACATCTTCCTCCCCAGAATCTCGTTATTGTTATGGGTGTGTGCGTCCTTATCTGCGCCTTTTGTTTGGGTTTTCTTCTTTTCTCTCATGTACGTTATTTTCGGTGAATCACCGGCAAAAACTCACCTTCGTGCCAGGTGCACCGGCAACGCCGGGCGGTCCTGCGACTCCTGGCTGTCCGGCCTCGCCCTGTGGTCCTTGCGCTCCGATTTCGCCTGGTGGTCCTCGCTCGCCCGGCGCACCCGGCTGTCCCGCTTCGCCCGGAGGTCCTGGCGGGCCCGGCTCACCGGGCTCTCCCTGTGAGGACGAGGAAACATGTTTATTAGCTCAGGATCTCTCGTCGAGTTGACCGAGGGTGGGGCTCGTGCAGGATATAAACTAAACACAGGACATGCTGAGACAAAGGAGGTGCAAGACAACTCACCTTCAGCTTTATGACTGTGGAAGCGGATACATTGACGCCTGCTTCTTGCAAGTCCTTACAGCGTCAACCATACCAACCAAAACAACAAGTTTTAATGTAAATATAAAAATATATTAAAAAACCAAATGGGTTATTCAAAAACAATGGTTAATAAATCATCAAAATAAAGTTAGTTTCAGCTGCTGCAAAAGCTAGATTAGCCAAATTAAAAGCAAATAATCCAAATTAAATGTTCTTAAAGGGTAACTCAAAACTACGAAACAAATAGGATGGAAATTCCATTAAAAACTACCAAGAGATCTGTCCGAAAACTTGCCGCTGCCAAAGGAAAAGAAAGTGGGAAGGGAAAGTCTACCAAACTACGATGTTGCAACGAATTTATGGCGCAGTTTAAACAAAAGAGCCAAGGCAGCAGCACAACAGGACAACAGACAGGAGACAACTTAAAAGCATTACAAACGAGAATTAAGCGAGACAATAAACACAACTCTACACAACTAAGTAAAAGGACGAGAGGACTACGATGACTGGACCAGAAGGACAAATCCAGAAACCGAGCGATTCAGCCAAGGACAACAAGTTGCAAATAATTTGTTGTATGCTACGGGCTGCCATCTCTGGGCCATCTGCATTTGGCCCCTGAAAAATGGTCTTGACCATGCCAACGTCTAAAGTATAACAAAGAAAGGGGAGCCCAAGTGGCAAAGAGTACGGTTGATGAGTGGGTGGTGGCAATACCTTAACAGCAACTATCTCCGCATAGCCCAGCGTGCCGCCATGCAGCGTTGTCACCGATCTCTTCAGACCCTAGGAATGCAAAGCAATTTAGATCCGGTTAGACTCTATTTAATTTGTAGCCAGAAATTGCAGCAGCCTTAGCGGATTTCGAGAGCTGGAAGTGGCGGCGGAGCTGGGACTCCTACTTACCTTCACGGTTTGGAAGACATCCATTCCGGGGTGGCCGACATCGCCCTTCTGTCCCTTGTCACCGGGCTTGCCCGCCGCGCCCTTCTCCCCACTGATGCCATTCAGGCCCTGGATAACGAGAAATGTTTAATGTTAACTTAAATAATAATACCATCTCCAGCCTCTGTTTCTACCAGTTACATACCAGTTACATAAAAACGTTTTTTTAGTTCAATTTCAAGTAATAGCTGTGTTTTTTTTAAATCTTTCTTTTTAGTCGACCTATCGTGCCTTTAAATACTAATCATTAACTTAACGCGAAGGAGTCTCAACATGAAGAAACCATATCTGAAGATAACACTTCATTTTTTAGTCGTGTACAATTTGTTAATATGTTTGCAATCCGAGTGTCAACTTCCAATTGGAAGTTCCTTGAGCATATGGACTCCATTTCCTGTTCTCAACTGCTACTTACCGGATCGCCCTTCTCGCCGCTATCTCCTTTCTTGCCGCGCTTCCCTCGTTTTCCCGGTGGACCCGGCGGACCTGGAGGACCTGCAATGGAAAGTTTCGAAGTTAGTAGTGAAAAGCAATCTAAAGGTCGCCTCATTAGTTGCCCATTGAACTTGCCGCTGACCCACAGGAAACTGGTTGGCGACGACCAGTGGCAAGCCATTTTCTTGGGTCACATCTCTTTGCCCCTCTCGAATCCCCCATTTCCCCATTTGCTGTTAAGATACTTTTTTGGGCGTTGTTTTTTGCGCAGTTGGCGCAAATTCATTTAGCTGAAAAATGACTTTTCGCAGCATTTTGTCACGCTGCGGGCTGAGAAGCTGCTGGCGAATGGCGAATGGCGGGCACAAAATATTTACAACCACTTTTGCTGCTATTATTTCGGTGCTGCGAGGAAACTTTATCTACCCAAAGGATCCAAAGGAGCAGCAAGGAGCAGGACAAAGCTGCAGTCGATGCTTTTCAATTATTTCGCATGCAATTTTCCATGGCATAAAACTCCGAGCCGAGGTCCTTCGTGTCTTGTAATTTTCCACTGCTGCTGCCTGCCAGTCTGCCCATGGCAATTATTTTTATTAGAGCCGACTCGATGCACTTGTTGTTTTTTGCATTCACGGAACAGGAAATTAACACCTAAAATTCCAAGACACAGGCACCAAATGGCTGTTATATGGTCCAATGTATCAGTCGGAAGGTGTGAAAATGTTTAATTAAATTAACAGACAACAGCAACAGCAGGTCGCCTACAGGAAACCCCATCCCACCGTCCCTTAGAAGTTTTTAGGGCCGTTCCATTTAATAATTGTTGTAATTAAGTAATTTCGTTTTTCTACTTCTACGCTGAAAATGAAGAAGAAAAAGACCAAGAGCAGCAGGGTCTTCGAAAGGAAGCTGCCCTTAATGCAGGAAACGCCGGCAAACAATTTAAATTCATTTCGCGCTAAAATGGTGCCGCAAACTACCAAAGGCACGCGCGCCTCCTGTCGGTGGGTGGTAACATGGGTGGGGGCGGCGCTCGTGGGCGTGGCCTTGTTGCAGACTATGTTGAAGGTGCGAAGTGAGGCAGCCAGCATGACTGCGATGCCGGTGCCTGTGATGCCCCTCCACCTAATCCACGGATGCTTATTTAATTAAAAAAAGATTTCTCTGTTCACGCACCCGAGAACATGAAAGTATGGAGGTAAATAAAAAGCAAAAGATCCCAGAATAATAGGGAATATTTACCACAAATGTAAAGTAAATGTTTCTAGAATACCTGCTAGATTCCCAAAATTATACATTTTATTTTAAATAAAATTAATTCCCTTTTATTAAGTATTTCGAAGATTATTTAAACAACTCCGTCGTATATTATTTATCACTTCAGTGCACAATTTCAGCATAAATAAATAAGATAAATAGACTATTACTTTTTGTCGAGCGTCTGTCGTCTCGTGCTATCCTAATTAATAGATCTGCTAAGAAACCCCAGGAACTGCTTCGTTAAGCCATCCATGAAATTTGCCTAATCTTCGAGTTGGCCCACTGTTCTTCGTCGTCGCAAATTATGCGCTTGCAGCACTTGCCAAGTAATAAAAGCCAACCAATTAAGCGTGGCTAAGACCCGGGCCAGAAACAATGAAGGAGTAACTCTGTCCGGCGGGGTGTGCCAAAGTTGGAAGTTACACAGATGGGATGGGGATGGCGATTAAAGGAGGGACTTGGGCGTCAAGTGTCGTAAGCCAAAGCCAAACGGAAAGCGTTGACGCACGAAAAAAAAGAATGTAAGTAACGGAAAATGCGCGGGAGGTGCGCGGGAAAATGAGTCCTGGAAAAGGGCGAGCGGAAGGCCTTTGTGAGCGAGCGGAAAAAGTTAAAATTGCTCTTAATCTAATAGCAACATAATAATCATAACATCGTTTGCCTTCACATGGGTGCCCTCTGTCTCATTCTTATCCGGGTTTCCCGGCTTTCACTCCTCGCCACTCCGACCTATTCTATCATCGTTGCCATTAACGCCGCATTTTCCGTATTATTTTCGCGTTGATGGCGCCATTTTGGCTTACAGTTTGTTGGCTGCTAATGGCATTTATTTGATGTGTTTTCCCCGCTTCTGTTGATACTGCCGCCTAATGCGCTAAGAAATCTTATTGTTAGCACATACAAAAATATATACTCGCTTATATATATACATAGGCTGTCAGCCAAACTAAGTGCGCAGCCAGCTGATGAAGTTGTTAAGTCGCAACTTGTTCTCTTCCGCCCAACTTGGTGGCAGTCCTGTCGACTCCAATGTATTTTTCCGCCTCTCCTGATCCTGACGACGATGATAATGATGATGGTGCAGGCAATTGAACGTACTCCCACATACATACGTGACAACGGGGTTATAAATCTATATCGATGGCATTAGTTCAAGTGCTGCATCAGCTCAGTCAGTATCGGCCTGCCAACCACTTCGCCCAAGAAAAAGGGAATTATGTCAAGTTGTGAGCGTAATAAATACTCGACTTGGCATCGTTTACGTGCGTACAACACCACGACAACACGTACAGCAAACAACGGCTAAACAAGTTGGCAAACACCCCAGTGAGCAGAAAGATGGGCAAACTCAAGGATCCGGACTCCAACTTCATCCCCCATTTCCCAGGACAACCAAAATGGGTCCGCACCTGATCGGGGAATTGAAGTTTCGCCGGCTGCAACATCAACTAACTTTGCCGCCACACTTGGGGCTTGTTCATTCTCCCAGAGATTCATCTAATTTGCCAACTTGCCTGAGTTTTGCAGTTCAGGACTGCAAAAACAGCAGGGCAAGCTGGCATTTTGGGGTTCAAAGACTTCACTCGGTTTAGCTTGTGGTCAAAGCTCAATTGATTTTTTACTGAAAGGGTACATCTATTGGGCTCGATTTGAATGAATGACTGATTGGCGTTGGGTGGGCGTTGGAAGGGATTGAGTTGAAATGATTCACTTGTAATTTGCCCAAGCGATTTGATTGATCAGGTAGGCAGGAAATGAACATGGTTGTATAGACTCTTAACAAGTTAAAGTTCATTTCGATTTCTTTTAATTTAAAGTATTAATAATGCAGAAAGTTTTCCCATATTAGATCTAGCTCAATTTTAAGACATGATTCACGCACACTTTATTATTAATATTGTGCTGCGAAGCATATTTTACCCATAATAATCTCAAGAAACTTTTATTTATAAGCGCACCTGCTGCTTGTCTTTGAGCTGTGCGAAAAGTTTTGCGGGCTGAAATCAAATTCCTGAGCTTTAAGACAGCCACTCAGCATTTTCATTAGCTGTGCTTAAAGCGAACGCATAAGAGGAAAATTAAATTTTCATTTAAAGTAGTGCACAAAAGTGCGGAAACAGCCAGTGCAGCTGGCCCGCAATCCAGGATCCCTGTCATCCTGTCAAGGACGTCTGTGTGCAGCGCAAAATGAACTGCCAGCCAGGAGTGAAACTTGAAATGCAAACATTGATGGCAAACTTTTAACTTTTGCCGTGACGTGTGTCGTCCTTGTGCTCGGCTGCTCGCCGGCTTGGCTCCCCGGTGTCCTTCGTACGTGCGTCAGCGACAGGCAAATGCAGGATTCAGGATGCAGTTTGCTGAATGCTGAATGCAGAATGCAGCCAAATACAAAATGGTAACCATACTTAAAGCATTTGCTCGATGTGCTCCTTCCTGTTGCGGACATAACTGCAAAAGTTTTCCCAACCAGCCTGCCATTCCCCAAAGGAGTCACGCATTTTCCAGCTCCCCATCCCCACCCCCCGCTCTCATTTTCCCACCTCTTTTCCAATGCAAATGAAATTACGTAGCCAGCAGCGATGGGTGGTGGCAAGCAATGAAACAAAAGACGAGGGAAATATGCAAGCTGCTCAAATGCCAAAAGGCGGACCGAATGTTGTGTTGCTGGTTGTTTGTCTGCGAGTTGCCACTGTAAATCTTTAATAAATGCGTCTTGCAGCACAGGGACAATAGCGGAATGCGCATGGGAAGCCCAGGAAAATGCGGCGCTACATTACATCCGAACAAAAAGGGTGGCGACTCTCGTCCTGGCTCGCTATGCTCGTCCTTGTCGTCTGCTGATATGCGATACTTTCCATGCAAAATAACTCTTCTTCCATCGCCCTGCTCTGTTGTTGTTTTTCTGCAGCTTGTCTTCTTTGCCAGCGGTGTTTTGTTCGCAAAAGTGTCTCATGTTGTCCCAGGGACTCGGGAGCAAACACACTCTCCATTCTGGGCGACTGTAATTGTAGAGCGATTCGGTTACTTCCTGGAAACCTACTTTATCCCCCAGACAACGAGAAGAGCAGCAGACAAAAAAAAAAAACGATAAGAATCCCTTGGCTGAATATGATTTGGTGATTATCAGATGGGCGAACCCGTTTGGGTTTCTCTGATTTATGCCCGCTCATTAGGAGCAAAACCTGTTCTGCATTCAGTTTGTGTGTACACATGTATGTAAATGTTTAAGCAATAAATCAAGAAACTGAGACAAGTTTCCCTATCAACAGGTCAAATTAAATTTAGGTGCCCAATTTAATGGGCAATCTTCGCTCTACACTATAAATCAATGGCAGTGGTAACTATGAGCATAACTAATTATTTCGCCCGAGTGGACACAAATGCCCCTTAATTGACTTATGTACGTCTTATGTGCAACATGCGTAACCATAGCCCCGCAAATGGCAGCATCAAATGGCCAGATCATTATAGCTGGCACATAATCAACAATGGCCAGGACCAAATTAGTTGCCCTCTGGCTTTGTCTGAAGTTCGACAAATGCATTATGACAAACTTTTATTGGCACTGCGTGTCTGCATGCTTGTATGTCTTTGCGTCTGTGTGTGTGTGAGTGAGGGGAAACGGAAGGAGAAAGACAGGAAGAAGTTACTTGGGTCCTGGTTTTATTTACAGGCAAACACATTTGCACGAGGTAAATGCCTGGCGGTTTGGCAAAGAGAGAAAACCAGACAACACACACAGAAGCACAAACACACACGCACACGGATGACAAGTGCAAATGTTTGGCAGCTGGCTGTTTGCGTGTGTGTTTGTTGCCATGGCCAGAAGGCAAATGTCTGACAAATCTGTTGCATTATGGAATAGCAGCAATATGCTGCCAATCCTGTACAATCCTGCTCTCGCATATCGATTTGTCCACTCGTCCTTGCCATTATTTCCTCTCTAATTAAACGCCCGAAATGCTGATTAGTGGCAAATCCTTCGATTCTTCTGACGACCGCCAACACGGCGTATACGTAATTAAAGTGTGTGTGTTTGTGTGTGAGTGCAGCAACAGGTGGCTCTTATGGCGCAATTAATTAGCGCAGCCACGCCCACGCACTTACTCGCACAGCCAGCCCGCCCAGCAATTACACATGTAAATGCAACGCTCGACAAATGTTTTGCGGTTTGTCCATAAATATTATAGGTAATTGCCACCAGAGGGTCTGGCAAAAAACCATTCTTTGGTTAATTGTAATTTGCAATCACTATCCGCACACGGTTTTCAATTCGCTTTTGCTATCTGATTGAGTGACGGCTTCATGGCTTTGTGGTCTCGTTGGCATCTGGCTGACCCAATCCCAGTTCCAGTCCATATCCAAATTCGAATCCGAGTCCGAATCCGAAACTGAATCCCAATCCCAATGCCACCCACTCCATAAAATTCAACAAGCTGACAAATTAGCTTCACATTTTTTTGTCATTTCACTTCGGTTTGTTGCTGCCACCGGAATATTGTTGTTTGCGGCTTATTGCTTATTGCTCCTTTTTGTTCTTTACTGTTTGTTATTTATTATTTTTTGGTTTTTAATGCAAATTGCATAATTTATTGCAGTTCCTGCTTTGATTTATCGGCACATCGTTTTTTATTTGCTTAAAATTAATGTTTTATTGTTATATGAATTTATGTGGAATTTTTATGATTTAAATGGCATTTTACGATGCGTAATGTGATTTTAATAGAGCAGCGGGGAATTGACTTCACTTTGATATTTATGAGCGCAGTGTTTTTCGGAACTGCTTTTGTTAAGCGTTAATAAAATAATTCATTTTCTCTGCCGTTCGCGCTTTCATTTCCCAACCAGAGATTTGCATTTCGCTTCTCTTTGCGACACTTGGCTCTTCCTCGCTTTGCATTTTAAATGCAATTTGATTAAACCACATTTCGAGTGGGTGTCGGGCTATAATTTGCATTGTGACAACTAGGACATCCGGCAGTCAACTTGTTTTGAATCATCATAGAATAGCTTTGAAATGCGAATATCTGATTAAATTAAACAAATACCAGGGGCTTATCACATTTGAAGTCCTTTCTCTGCGGAATCACTCGATTTGATACGTTTGTCACAAACTTTAAGTCATTTGATTTGATGGTAATGTTGTCACTTATTTTCGGAGGTCCTTAAAGTCCAGTTTATAAAAACTCCGGTCTGTTGATGCGGACAGCAACCAAAAAGAGGAAGAACCCAAAGGACAAAAAAACCAAAACGGAAAAACACGAACGGTGAAAAACACTTGTAAATCCCCCGGGGTTTTACCTTATGTTTAAGTAATTGGTAAACGGTATTTCGGATAAGGTAAACTTGTATATGCCAACCCTTTTTTCCGGCATTCGCCATCAGTGGCCTCGAGATTTTAATACTTTGACTTTTTTCTCTGTTTGCGTTTTATTTTCGCACACAAATAAATAGAAAACAAATACGGGACTAATAGAAAATCCAAAGGATAATCCCTAGCAAGTTGTTGTTTTGTTATTTCTGGTCCAAAATAAGCAATGGAGTATCTGCAAAACGCGATCCAATGAACAGAGGCAAAATCTAAAACAATTTAAACGAAAAACCCCGTGGAAAACAGAAAACAGAAAAGGAGGAACGATAATCCCCTAGAAAAATACGTGGGCGGTGTGGGTATGGTAAAGCCCTCTCAACAATAGAAAGTGTTTGGCGCTTATAAGTGAACAAAAAAAAAAAAAAAAATGAAAATAAGAATTTCATTTCACTTTCCGCGCGTCTGACACGCTGTTGACTGATGGCTCCCCTCCCCACCAGCGTCCCGTCCTGATCGAATGGCATTAGCATATTTTCCCAGTGGCTCTTCAATGCTATGCGGTACTTTCAATACGCTTCCAAGCAATTGCACAGTTGGATATAAAACGGCAAGACCGCTGAAGGGAATTGGAGCCGTCTTGGTGGAGCAACGGCTGCCAGGGACAACGGCTAAAGAACAAAGCAACACTCATTCTCGATGCTCGGGTGTATTCGCATATAAATGTATATGCCGCGGGTAAATCAAGAAATTAATCCCTTCAGCAGCTGCGACAGCTCCAAACAAGTAATGAAAGATATTTTCCCATTTCTGAGCTCCTTATAAACACAACAATGAATGGGCGAATCAAGCTGATGAAGAATGATATAATAACAATAATAATAATAATAGCGGATCTGAATCCCTGTCCGTCCCTACTCCAGATGAGCCATAAAAAAATCACAGCACCCACGGCGGCGGGCAATGACAATAAAAAATGTGACAAGTGATACAAAGTAAATACATGCGAATATGAAACAGGCAGAGGAGCAATGAATGGCAATATGTATCCGTATCTGTATGCATGGGCAGCCGTATCTGTATCTGTATCTGAATCTGTGCATTTTTTGTCAACCGCCTTCGAATGGTTTATTTGGTCGGCTGCCGCCTTTTCCTGTTGCAGCTCGTGTGTGGCATTTGTACGGATTTCTGCACTGTTCTTCGCTGTGTATTTATTA
This sequence comes from Drosophila melanogaster, assembly GCF_000001215.4. NCBI lineage: Eukaryota > Metazoa > Arthropoda > Insecta > Diptera > Drosophilidae > Drosophila > Drosophila melanogaster. Next base: position 16,542,481 of record NT_033777.3, on the reverse strand, counting down.
TTTTTTTTTTTGTTTTTTTGGTTTTCCGACACCATCGATGGGGGTAAGCCTCTTTTTATGGCCGTAATGGAATGTAACCGAGCCACTGGCACAATACAAAATGCAGCTCACATATTGCCATTGCCCGATGAGTTATGGCTTAATTGTGATGTCAGCGTCGGCGGATGAGGTGGCTGACCAACCAACCATACAACTTGTTTGACAGTCCTGCAAATTGCAGTTCCTGTGCTCTGCACCGATCGCGGTATACCCTTTATTTCAGTCAGCAAAGTGTCATGTCTCAGCAAGGACAAATATTCCAAAATACATTTACACCGAAGATAAACTAGCAACGGTTATTCATCACTCTAAAAATACTACAGCAAGCTCAAACATTATAACATAATATATATAAAATTTTCCAATCATGATGAATCAACAGCACTAAAAATTTCTATGCATATAATTCGGCAGAGATTGAACACAAAAAGACCCTATTTCAGACACTTTCACAAGCTATTTTCTTAATAACTCAATAAATATCTGAATTTCTTTAAGTGCATAAGCAAACTATCAGATCACGCTTCAGTAGTTACTTCTTTTGACGAGCTATACCCGACGAGTGTGCAATATTCCCAATAAATAAAAGAAGGGAGAACACAGTCCCTCTTGCTGACACCTCAGCTTCCACTTGGGGATGCGATGGGATGAGATGAAGTGACATTTACACAATGGTTATGTTGCCGATATGCGCGATATGTTGGAGCCATCATTCATCTGACGATGTCTCCTCCGTTACGCGAACACTGATGATATGAATGAATTATGTGGGTGGTATAGAGTTGCAGGAATGAGATGGGCACGGCATGGTAGGGTATGGTATGGAATGGGATGCATTGGATGTGGGGATTGTGGGGTGTACAGGGATGGGTCTGTGTCGACATGCGTTTAACTTGCGGCACTTTTGTAACATGGAATCTGTAGACGAGCAGCTGACGATGGGCGACAATGTTGGAAACATTGTTGCAGTGGCAGCATCGGCCACAACACCAACAACAACAACTAGAGCAGCAAAACAGGAAGACGGACAACCTGCAGCTGACGCTTTTGGTGGCATATGTGCCGGCTTGAAGCTCTTGTGGCATTGTTCGTGTGGCATAATTTAAATAATTGAAAGTTTTACGCTTACGCGCATAATGCAATGCACTGACAGCAACAGCTGAATGTTCGGATGCCCTGATGGCTGAAGCATCCACATGCACATCCATATCCTCATCCACGCTCATCCATCCTGCATCCAGTATCCTGCCGCATCCGTTTGGCAGCTGTCCTGGCGCTTTAATGAGCAAATTACAGGCGAACCACCGCCGCCCGGTTCTGCGGCAGCTACATGGGAATGAAATTAACCAATTTCACTGGCAAATGCAAATGAGCAGCGGCTAAAATATACCGCGACTACATATATATTTAAATGGTCCATTCGCATCTGTATGCGCGTTATGCGTTGTTTAATTTTTTGCCGTCGGCCATGTCAGACGCGAATTCAAATTAAATGATCACACTGCGCCCAGCGCAAGTTCAAATAGACAAATGCGCCGCTGCCCGGGGCACAGATACAGATACGTAGATACAGATGCGGATACCGGCAACCCTTTGTGCCACCACATCCTGCTCCTCTTTTGGTCTCGTCTATATGTACGAGTGTGTGTGCGTGAATGAATGCCCCCATTGGTACGTGAGTGCAAACTGCTTACGTTCGTATCATACAAATCATGCAGCTGCCATAAATTCTAAATTGCCAGCCATTTTAGCAGACACACAGCCCCACCAGTAGATGGATTCTCGGGCGGAGGGACAATGGCTTGGACATTGCCGCAGGTTGACTGATAAAAACGATGCCCCGGCCGCCGATGAAGCGAAAGCTGGGAATGCCACAGTGGTCCTACGGCTGTTTAAACGCCAATTTATAATAATGCCTTCACATTTGCTGATAAGCATGCAAATAATTGCCACAACGAGGCAGTAAACTCGTTTTGTAATGGGCTTTATACTCGAACTGAAGTTATTACGTTTTCCTTTACGCAGATTTAAGACTCTGGCCATATTTTTAAGCTGATTACTGCACACATACGATTCGGTTTGACTTTGTTTCGACCAAATTCTTCAGGTCAAGGGCTTAATGTTTTTGGCCTTTTTTAAGCACATTACTGCACATCAAGCAATCAGTTTTGTAGTAAATTTTTAACAATAACAAAAAATGTCGAAAAAGAATCTTATAAAAATAATCTCAATCTATTGAAAGGAAGTTTAATTTGATTTTTTTTATTTAGATTTTCCTAACTAAACTTGTTGTCCGAAGCACTGTTCCAATGAAAGTGGTTACTCGAATTGTCAAATATAATGAGACTTGACATGTTATTTGCCCATTGAACGGCCAGTGAGTGTGTGATCGAGTGTGAATGGGTTGGATGCCGATGGTGTTTGTCTCTATTCCCATTTCACCGCAAAATGTTTGATGTTTTCTGTGCTGAATTCCGCAGAGCAGCAGTGATTGTGATTGCTTAAATACAGATACAGTGATATTTCGTCCTGATGGGGCCACGCCCTTGACTTGGCTTCTCGTAATTTTATATGTTTCGCTACAACTGCCACAGAGCGAATCTGTAATGGAGGTACCCGTTTTGTAAATAAATTGAGAATGTGCCACATGCATACACATTTGCAGACACATAAACGCATTCCCAGTCTCGTATGCAAAAGTCTATTTATTCTGGAGTCAAAATATGCAGCGAAATATGCACACAAAGTAGCAGCAGCGAAAGCACCAGCAGCAGCAGCTTTCTATTATTTTAACTTTTTTATATTTTTCATGCGCTGCTCAGCTCCTTTTTTATGGCACACTCTGAACCCGTCGACGCCATTGTTGCTGCTGTTGTTGCTGGACTGTCTCTGGCTTCATTATTTTTATTGGATTTTCCTCGGGCCCTCAGAAACGGGGAATATGATAATGTGGGCACTTCAAACGGGTTCAATAGAACCGTTGTTCCGTTCCCGGTTCCTTGGAGCATCTCGTGGCTAATCCGGGCTTTCTCGCACCCACACGAGCTCTCACAGCTAGCTAGTCATGTTGTAACCACAGGCTGGAGAGAGAACACACAACCAGTACACCACACACACACACACACACACACACACGCTCTGAGGCTGTCATGTTGGATTGGAATGCATCTAATGGCATAGCATGGCATATTACACATACGCCCCGTGGCGCATTGTCTAATAAATACAAATTTAGACAGCATGATTTGCCAGCAGGGCTAGGCATCTCGAGTGCAATGCACTTGGCTTCGACTTGGAAACATGAACCTGGGCCTGAATGGGCGACTGCACACACATACATAATGCATACCTATGATATTTATTGGCGCTTGTTAAACGCGCGCGCGTGTGTGTGTGCGGGGAGGTTGACCTTTCGGCCTGCATCCTGCCAGATGGCAAGGCCCATCTGACTGGCCCTAATGTGATGTGGCCGTGTCTAACAGGGTCATTAGGCACAAGTGCCAGTGCGCTAATTATGCAGCTTCAAGTGGCCAGTGGAGTAGTAGTAGCAGGATCTGGTGCCGAAACAGGAGCAGCAGCTGCATAAATCTCCGACTAGGCCAATTATGCACTTTATGGTACGACCGGAGCGGCATAACTGCCCGGAACACTTGCCCCACAGAGCGGGTCACATAAATCCCGACTGTGGCCACGACATGACCCCAAGCCACTGCTAGTCGCATTATGACAAGGCCTGCCAAGTCGAATAAAAAGTGCCCACAGGCCACAATGGGTTGCAGCTGAAAGATAACCGATCGCATTTGGGCCATTCCACAGACCAGCAATTTGGGGAAGGAAATATGTGCAACCGCCGACCGAATGACTGCAGTTGTGCAGTCTAGGAAAAGCTTGACTTTGCTGCCGCCTTTGAATAAATTGAATTCTCATGTCTTGAATGTTTTCTCGAATGAATTAGTAAAGCAATGGCAATGTTTGCACTAATTAAGAATTCATTGTCTTATAGTGTTTTATTATTTAATGTCGAATAAATTTCACACCCACGTATTAGATCTTAATTGAACATCTTCTGCTCAGCTCTGGTATATGAATATTTCAATTTATTTGTTGTCTGAAAATAAAACTCATTTGCCACCACCGCCACTGACTTAACATTTGAAAACATATTTTCTCAACCAAAGGAATTCAAGTCCTTTGACTTAAATATTTTGTTTCGGTAAATACTTCCTCGCCATGCTTCAACAAATATTTAAAGTGTGGAATTTACTTAACGGCTTAAGACATAAAGCAAGTAGTTTTTCTCTCTTATTCGTTCAGAGTAAATAAAAAGTTGTTTAAATAACACAGAATACCTAAAAATTGACTGAATGAAAAGAAATGTAATACTAGCTTCAAATGAACAAGACACTGACTTGACAATTGAGAGCATTTTTTTACCATCCGAATTTAAATGCTGTCTGCTCCTAGGCCTCGGGTAATAAGTTCTATTATTTTTGGGTCCAAGCTGCTGAACATTTTATGTGCCGCATCAACACGTTGTAAGAGATAAATGTGGTGCGCTGGTCCTCCGATGACTGGGCCACCGTTGAGTGGCCAAATTTCAAATTAAAATTAACATTATGCAAATTTCGCCAATTGCCATTATACTCGACATTGTCGCGGGTCGCTGCCGCAGTCAAACAATCCCGACGCCCACAAAGGATCGACGGACCAAAGACCTAAGATGTTTTGAAGTCCTGGCCTTCTATGCCACCCAAATCCCCGTGGCTAGGATACGAACTTGGGAGTAGTCCTGCTCGGGTGGCAAACTTTTTATGCAAATTAAATGTCTGCGACTGACGCGCGTGCGTTTTGTTTGCTCTAAGGCGACTGGGTGAAAAACAGCGAACCCCACAGCAATTCGGAGCGTTTTCCGCGCTGTTTTAGTCGCCAGCAAGTGGGGGAAGAACTTTGTTTTAATGAATTTTTTAGCCGCAACGCTGAACATTCTCTATGTTTGCTTAATTAAAGCGAATGCGTGTATGTGTGTGTGCGCGCGTGTGTGAGGAAGCAGCTGCAGCTCAACCGCTGTTTATTTGCCTTTCAACATGCTGCGCTTCATCATCATTAACCAAATACTAGCGCCGCCAACAAAAGGAGCCTGCTAAATCAAAATAAATACAACTCAGACCCGCGGAGGCAGCAGAAACTACGCGAAGCTGTCGACTGATGTGGCAAACGAGAAGTTCAAAGTCCCCTATATCATCTTTTAAATATATATATATATATTTTTAAGTAGGGATCTAGTGCACATGTACTTGTCATTTTACCAACAAATAACAAATTTAATAAACGTGTGTTAGAATGAATGTATCTGACCCAATATCAAACATTTCATTGGTTCCCCTTAGCAATGTTCTATATATTCATTTCCAGCTATAACTTCTAACATAACAATAAGACAAATTTAATTAAATAGTTTCACGCAATCCTCTTGGCAAATGGTTTCCAGCATTTTGTTGGCACTTCAATTGATATACAACTATAGTTTTCACTGCCGAAGAACTTTAAACTTTTACCAAGGCAGCGGGACAGTGATTATAATTTCTTTAGTCTAGGCTTCTGTATTTTTTCAGCTTTTGTTTGTTGTTGCTGCGGTGGAAGCTGGTGAAATTTATGCGCCTTGTTGTTATTATTTTTCCTGCTTCCGCTGCGCCTACCAGACAGCAAAAAAAAAAAAAAGAAAGAAACACAAAGTTTAGAGTAGAGTAACTACAACAATGTTGCACCACGCTGTGGCAAGCAGGAGCAGCAACAGGCCGAAAGGGGTGGTGGTGGATTATGGTGCGAGCTGGCCGGGACTTGGGCTCGGAGAAGTGGTCTTCACTTGGACTCAACTAGCGCCAGAGCTCGCCAATCCCCAAACTTCTGGCCCTGTTCTCGAGTGCACTCGCAGTTGTTGCCGCTGCCGCTGCGCGCTGAAGTTGCTGCCACTTCAGATGGTTGTTGCTAGTGGCGCTATGTGTTTGTGCTGCATTTAATTTGATTGCATTTTATTTACTTTTTCCATATCTAAAATAAAAGATGCTGAAAGAGGCGCCTCGACTGCGACTGCGAGTGCGACTGCGGTCCATGAGTTAAATTAATTCCACTTGATACACAATTTTTTCCCGATCCCTAGTGCAGCTTGCAACATTTTGTGTAGCAGCTGGTGCATGTGGCCAGTGTTTGTTTGGTTTTGTTTTGCTCTTCGCTTGGCCCAGAAGTTGATTAAGCGCCAATTTATTAGTTATTCCATAGCAGGACTAGGCCAGCCTTTGCTTTCATCGCTGCCATGAAATATTTTCCATTTCTCGCTCGCTCTCTATTTTCATCGAGCTCGGAATAAAAACAAAGAGGCGAACAAATCTGGAGGGGAAAAACAAACAGCATTTGGCACACTCATGAATCGCTCCGCTCGAATTGTGAGTTATTCACCAGTAGTCCGCAATAGATAGACACGAATCGGGGGCGGTGCAGTCATTTGCAATGGCGCGGAAAGTTATGGGACCGTTTTGTGGGCATATATATGGCTCATATAATTCCTTGTTTCGGTTCCAATTGATTTACGGCAACAATTTGTTATTGTAGATTTTGCTGTGCTTTGCGGGGAAAAATTCCAGAAACTAATTAGTGGGAAATGCTCGCATGCCACATTTTGCGCGGACTTATGATTAAAGCTGCTATTCAAATTGTTAGCATAATTAATAAGCATCAAAGGATGATGAATATGGCATGTATATCCTTGGAATTGGTATAGTTTTCATTCGCATGTAAGCTGATTTCTTTTAGAACTTCTCGCTATTTGCATTTTTCAGCTTGGTTATCCAACTAAGGCATTTTCCCAACGTACAGAAGATGGATGTGGTAGTGCAAATTCAGTAGCAGAAGCAAATCTATTTGAGCACGTAACTTTATCTGCTTGAGCTGAAATATTTTATGGCCAACTCACACAAACACACACACACACACGCACTGCTCTTTCACTTGCGCAACATTGCACTATAGGCTAAATGGTACCTTTTTGTGGCCAAAATTAATAACATCAAAACGGAGAGAGATATTTAGTTTCTGTTTTTTGTATTGGGTTACACTAGGCCATATCTTCAATCGGTCCCGCAATCGGTCCCGTAGTATGGTATCCGTATTTTAACCTCATTTGACTTCGACAGCCAAACAAATTTTACGGAACCAGCAAAAAATGAATCCCAAACAGATTGCTTCGTATATAAAAAGTTTCGCAAATAATTACCGAAGTGGGATGAGCTTCTCTTTACGGAAAATCAAAGCCGGATAAATGAAAAAAGGGGTGAGAGTAAGCAGTTAGCAGTAGTTAATCACTGGACAAACAAAGTAACCAGGAAGGAAGTACGAAAAGTAAGCAAAGCAGAGAAAGCCAAAGAAAAATGAGAGTTGCTCTGGGCCCTAAGATTTCCCACTGACCCTGGAGGAGGTCACTTTTCCCGGAATAAAAACAAAATAGAGAAGGGCTTGCAACGGTTTACTTAGCACATATCGAAAACGCTGCAGCTCACTGCACTAATTGCAGCCACAAAAGAGAGAGGGACAACAAGTGTTGGAGCGAGAGGGCGACAGTTGGAGGTGGGGCCAAGCCATCAATGTTTTTCGACGACCGGCGTCAAAATCAATTAAATGGTCAACAGGCGAACGGTAATTGCAGCTTACAAACTCCCATCGGAGCTGGACAATGGGAAATTTTTTAGCCATATACACCATCGTAAAACTAATTGGACATCTAGCAAGTCCCAATCGTACTCGACATCTTAAAATATTTAATTCTTAAGTAATTTACATAAAATATTACAAATATTTCGTTGTAAAGGTAAAAATCTATGAATCGGTGAAATATATCTTCTTTAATACAACACGAATTGTGTAAAATTTTTGTATAAATAATATTAATATTATATTTATTATTTATTTATTGATTTTGGCATCACTGGCACCCGTTCCCATTTCCTCCCGCCTACACCCACGTCATCGAAGTACAGTGAAGCACTTTGCGTTAATTGCACGCAGACCTCTTCATCCGCATTCGATGCCCGCTGCTCTCTGCCTCTCCGTACTGCTGAGTGGCTCCGTCGAATGGCAAATAAAAACAGAAATTAAACAAAGTAAATAGAAATTCATCAACGTCATCGACGACGCTTGGCCTTCGTCTCGGTCTCATTCTCATGGGCTTTACTTTCGGATGCAGCCTCAGCAACCGACTCATCTGACTTATACAACTCATCCCGGCCATGCCGCCATACCGCCACAATAAAATCCACAAACATTTGCCGTACTTTAAGTACGCCGGCGTCGTCGCTGGTTTGTGTTATTCTTGCGCTACAATTCCTTCACGCAAAAGATGGGTGTGTGTGTGTTTTTTGCGGGGCAGACATGAAAGCAAACAAAACAATTGCAGTCGGGTCAGCAGACGAGATGGATGGCTGGACAAATGGTTGGCTGGATGGATGGATGGATGGAGAGCCGGTTGGATGGACAGATGGATGGACTGCAACACGACGGCATCGCATTCAATCCAATGCCGTTGTGGATCATTTTTAGTGTGCAATAAAAAGCAACCGCAAGTCGGTTTATGGGCACGCACAGTTATGTCCAGCATTTATAAACTTTTTCATTTTATTTATTTAAGTAATTCCTGGACATGGTATTTCAAAATACCAACTATATTTAATTGGTATGGAGTGTCTTTTTCAGAAAACTCATAAGAACAAAGCAGATGATATAAAATATTTTAACTATTTAAAATAATGTGTGAATTTACTTATTCCGATTGAAAATACTATTCTTAAAATCATTTTCCATGTTCTTCATATTTTAAAACGAAATTCTTGCCCGCGTTTGTCTGAAGCAGATTGCAAGGCCCATTCAATTGATTGGCAACCAAATTCATGTTCTTCTTGGTTTGTATTTTTTGGGGTCACCACCTCCACGGGCCACATGGCGCGTGGCATGCACCTCAACTTTGATGTTGCCACAGATCGGATCGCTTCTCCCCCACCTCCCATAAACTAGCTTTGATTCTGTTGTTCTTGTGTTTGTCGTTTTTCAATCGTTGGCATCCATTAATCAATTTTTGTTTTTCCCCCCATCCATCTGTCGATATCCGTGTTTCTTGCCTCTTTGCCTGCCAAAGTCTTGAGCAGCAGCTTGAGGTCCTCTTCTCCATTATCTCTGGCCACTTTTGTATCTTTTTCAGCTTTGTGTATCTTAAGTGGACGCCAAGTAGCTCCAATCTATTCGGATCGTATCCAAGTGGTCAATGCAACGGAGCTTATCTAGTGCCGAACAGTTGCCACTTTGTTGTTTGTTGCCTCGGATGTTCCCCGCATCACGAATTTTGTTGGCTGCCCTATTAGCCGAATGGTATCTCAGCCCCCATCGTTCGCTTCCTTTGGCGCTGCGGACGTTATGTTGGCCCAGTTCCCCCGAGGGCAACAAGGACCCTTTGTCCATTCCCCCTACCTTTGCACTTCATTCCTCTCCCCTTCTGCACTGAGCGAAAAATTTGTCTGAGGGCCATTTCGCTGTAGCCATTTACTGCGGCTAGAAGTTTTACATAGTTCATTGTCTTGTTGTTCATCAACTTTTTGTGTTGTTTCGTTATTTCTATCCAATACAGCCCGTTGGGATCAGAAAGCCAACACCACTGCCCCCCACATGAACGTAATTTGGCCAAAAAAAATTGGTACGAATGGAATTTTATTCCAATGTTGTGTTGCCAGAAGGGCAGACTACTCTATGTGGTAGATACTTGTTGTATTAACGAGAGGGGTTAAATGATGACCCAATGAAACTTTTATTTCAATAAAAACTTACTCAATTTAATGGGAGTTTTTTTAGAAATTACCACCGACCAAAGAACATACCTGCAAATAAAAAGGAAATATATTTTATTAGATATAGCCATATCAAGTCTTAAATAAAAAGGAATAATATTTTAGTTTCCATTTTTTCCATTTCTTTAACAGCGTTTTGTATGTAATCATTTTTTTTTTTTAACATGACCCCACAGAGAAGTACAAATCTAAAGATACGCAGATGAATTCGAGAAATTTGTTGGTTTAAATTAAATATCATATCTTATTCGTTTTAGATTTTTATCAATTACTGGTACCGCAAAGAGAAGCTATATCTGCCCAAACTTTTACTAATGCTTTAGCTGTTGTACTTATTTATCCAAACACACTGATTACTGCGACTGGTAATTAAACTTTTGAACTCTCCACGGAGCTGTCATTGACGTGTCACCCGGGACCCCGTCCGCAGTCCGTAGTCCTGGGTCCAGAATCCGGAATCCAGAATCCAAGACCAGCCATCCGCATAATCAGATAAGCAATAACAAAAACAGCAGCGGGTATGAAACGAAGCGGCCACGCCCACGACCGCCTACGCCCCGGAATGAGATTCATGACAGGCATAGACAAAGTTGAAGAAGGGCAGACATCGCCGGGGTTCCGGACCCCTTGGCCATAAGCAGTGGCCACTTAATTGTATAAGAAATGAGCCAAATGGTCCCACAAAACCCTAAGCCGAAAAGGGAGGGAAACACGCCAAAGAAAACAGCAATGCGGCCCTGCCCCACTTACACTTTGTCTATGGCCTGGGCGTTAATTACATTTTTATTATTTTCATTCGGTTTTTGGCGCAAAGGCACGGCCTTCTCCCATCGAGACTCGATCTCCCCTAACCCCAAGTCGATTTCAATTCGAATTTCCCAAATTTCAGCTGAAGTGAATTAATGATGCACAGCAGCCCAAAAGTCAATTCGGGTCGTGATTGAGCTGGAGGTTGTGGTTTGTGCACTGAAGGTTAGAGAAGGTTGCTGGCTCGTGGGTGGGGGGAAATCAGGATGAGGCCCCTGCAGCGAGTGCTTCAACTGCTTCGACTTCATTTTTCATGCCACTGAGTGCTCCGCCTTGGGTTGCAGGTCACGTGATGCTGTTAATTGCACGCCCAAAGCCGCAGAAACCCAATGCGCTGTCTCTGCAGTTCCCACTTTCTTGGTTTCTTAGTCTTCCCGCTTCCCAGTTTCCCAGTAATTCCCGACCGTTGTCTAAGTAACTTTGCCCTAACCTGCGTCGGCTAATTGAAAAATATCTTGCATTTGCCACTAATTGAAGCTACTCCAGGTAGATCCAACTTGAGCGATTGCTCTGGGCGCAAAAAAAAAAACTGCTCAACTGGTAGGAGAAATACACCGAATGGTAATAGAAAACTTTCACACTCAGGCCGGATTGAAGAGCACTTGACGAGCCACATACATCTTTCATCTTCATCAGCATTCATTCTGGACACTTTCCATCATCATTATACCACAGTAGCCATATATCTTCAAGGTTACCATTGTGTGCTACAAACTGACATTCGAAACTCGGTAAGAGCGGCCTATGAAAACCCAGTCGGCTCATGATTATAATTATTATTGTTGTTTGCACAGACACAAAAAAGAAGAACATAAAACCATTAGCAATTCATCTTCACGACTGCCTGCAATTAGAGGAGGCGAAACGTACTCATATTGGGGCGGAGTTGCCGGGCTCGACTTCATTGCGGGGTCCTTTTGGCCCCGAACCGAGTCAAGTTCCTTAACACTTTGACAGCAATTTGCGAAATATGTTGCCGGCAATCAGCAGGGAAGTGAGAAAAGAACAACAACAGCGCAGGAAGGACAAACAAGGCCAGGCACAGAAGACCAAGTTTACAAGTCGCATAAACAGAGACGCGCACAAAAGTATGCTACAAAATGGCAATGGCTTACGTTGTGTGGGTGCTTAGTGTGGCCTATACGTATGTATGAGTGTGTATGTGTTTTTGTGCCTGTGTGCGCGTTTGGGCCTTTTGTGCACAATCTTACTGACTTCCTTCCGGTCGAACAGGCCGTGTTTTGTTGCTGGGGCCACAAGTGTTTTTCGGTTTTTTGTCCGACTCACTTTTTGGCAATTAATTAAAGAGGCCAAAACAAAAAGGGACCTCCGGGCTGTTTTTGCTCAAATGTAAAGCAAGCCACTTTTGTAGCATTTTCCCCAATTCGTGTTATATCGTCGTTGTCCGTCTGTTTGTATGTCTGTATGCCCGGCTGTCAGTCCAATTTCTGTGCTGGTTTTTCGGCCAGCTAAAAGTTATTTTTCCTCTTTCGCTTTCTTGCCCAAATAAAACCTGCAGGCGCAGCAGTTTGTTGTTTAAATACAGCAACAACAATGGCCAACAAGGCCCAAAAAAGAGCAACGGCACAACAATGACAACAGCAACAGCCACAGCAACAAAGGCCACAACAATGGGCTGGCAAGTTGATATTCGTGGGGTTTTCCGGCGAACGTTTCCCTTTTCCAGTTCGCTCTCGTTTTTTACATTATTTTTATGCTCGCCTGCGACTTACAATTTCGTTATTTATGACCGTGTCTTGTGATTGTTGCTATTGCTGTTGACTGTCTTCATTTCTAGGTTACACGTGCAATAACAACAATAACTATGTGCAAACAAATTGCAGAGAGCAAATCAATAAGGACTACGATTTTGGCCCGCCCTTCGCCCTCCATAAGTTAACTTTGGTTTGCCGTTGGGCGATATTTAACTAGTTTTCCGAATTTCCCATGCCACGTGATTGTTGAGAAAGTCCAGAAAAGTACGTTAAATATTTATCAACTTGTTTTTCTACCGAAAAATAGAAAAAAAAAAAAATAAAATGCAACAGTCAACCAATTTTGTTGGCCAAACTTTTTTTGTCAACTTTTTGTGTGTGATTTTGTGCGGTTTTCTGGGTTCTAGCGTTGAAGACCTCCCTTATCCGCCAGGTAATTGCTCTATTATAGTTATTAACTTAATTTGCCAGCTAGTCGGGTGAAGTTTAAGTGCGGCCTGCTTTAAAACAATACTTTACCCCTTTTTTGAATGCATCAATTCGCAATCGCTTCCACTCGTTCGTGCTTTTCCACTTCAATTATTCAGACGTTTTCCAATCAAACCAACAGCCAGCCCCCAGCAAACAAACAATATTGAAATATAGTTTCACCTTGATGTCGGCGAAATTTATTTTCGTTAATTGGTAGCAAAAAGTTTTTCGGTGGAAAAAGTTGCCAAAGCAAACCGAACACAGAACCGCTTGCCACACCCACAAATAACACACTGAATCACACGGTATAAAAATGGTTTGATTTTTTATTTAAATTATTGTGGTACTCCGTGTGCCAATCGTACAAGTTTAATTAAATCAATTACATTTTTAATTCCCAACATATAGGGTTTAATGGAAATTATAATCTATTTATTGAAGTTCGTTCATTATAAATTCAACAAAATTAAATATTTACCGCCAATAGATAGAACGATAGTACTAGCTTTAGAATATTTTTGCATTGATAAATCCTGTCAAATTTCTATGAATATTTGTCATGCAGCGATTGTGACTCATGCATTGACGGGTATTGAGGATATTTTTCGCAGTGCCTAAACATGAACAGGTTGCAAGTTCAAAGGCGCCACAGGGGCGTTCCGTAAAGTTATACAAGAGTTTGTTTTGCCGTGAACTCCGTTTTAATTAGGGTTCACTAATCAGTGGCGAGGAGCCTCAAAGTTTCGGCATATCTTCTCTATGCTGCAATCAATAATTAGCTGTGCAACTCTGTCTCCGTAGCATTTGCGTTTAGCAGATGGTAAACCAAGGACATTTGCATACTCTCGAAACCGTACTCTCGCCCATATGGCATGCCTAATGGGCCTTCAGTGCGTGCGGATTGATATGTTGTCTCTGTTGAGTGCATGACTCATTGAAGGAGCCGCCGACAGCGCGGCGCACAACACGCCTAATTACGCTCAACGGGTTTTTATGACAGCCTCCGGCAGCGAAAACTGCTCTTTTCCTGCTTCTGTTTTCTTGGTAAGCCGACACCTTCGGTTCCGTCACACTCGAGCTGTTGCTGCCGCACATGCAGATGCATTTTCCAGTCCCCCCAGATACTTGCGGCTTGCAGCATTCGACTGATCGCACTAATGGACCAGTGCACTGGTCCAAAGGCTGCAATGCCAAACGCTCCTTCAAGTGACAACAAAACACCCGAGGCCGTTAGTCAAACAAAAACGCTGATAACAATGGAGCACCAAGGGAACTGAGGAGTAAACATTCACAATGGACCCAGAGTACCAAACTGGAAAATGTGCTGCAACAATGACTGCACCCATTATGCAATTTCACGCTATTAGCCACGGTTAATTTCAAATAATATCTTAAAATTAAAGCAGCCAACGCTCAAAATATGTGTAAATTCGTAAACTGTTCGTATTAACGAAATCATTTGGGCTTAAATCCATATGTGTGTACACATTTATTTAAACCTCTTCTAATCTTATAGGCACAAGCTAATTGGCTAATTAGGCATGAAATTGAGTTTGGAAATTTAAACAGCTTTTATCAAATTTCAAGCAATTAGATTCGGTAAAATATTTATTTTATTAATATTATCCCTGCACATATTGCATTTGAAAGATATACAAATTTGTATGAAAACTAAATGTATAGTTTTATAAAAAATATATTACAAGTTCTGACTGCCCTTGATATGTTTTTGTTATATATGTATTTTATATGAAAGCAATATTCAGAAAAATATACTTTTAAAAGACGGAAATTAGACTAAAACCCTTTCAGCTCACGCACACACGCATGCAATAAAATCGGCTTTACATTTTTTATCCTCTTTATATTGCCAAATTTGATAGCGTTGAAATTGGTCCTTTGATAATGCCAAACTTTCATTATGTTTGAACAGCAAAAATCGGGATATTCTTCCCAGAATGGTAATCCACATACTTCACTCTCCCCTTCTCGTTGTACTGGCAAAAAGATTGACAAAAACACTCACTGAGTAGCTAGCTAGCTACTATATGCCAATCGATATTTGCTTCGATTCTGGATTACACCCTGCAGCCAGACATGCGGAATTCGAAAAACCAAAACTGACACATGGCGATGACGATGGGTTGTGAAAAGGCGGAGGTCACAAATGGCAAATGTTGGCTGCTAGGCAGCCGGGCTTAGAGCTCATAACAATCCAGCTTAATAATACAATAAATGCAATCAAAATAACAATAAACATGCAGCATTGCCCGCAAATGGCAACAAAATAAAAGGGAATAACTGAACTGAACCCCGAGCTCAGCCGCCTAAACGGATGAGGAGTATGGAATTGTGTGCCTGGGCAGAAATTATGACAATATGCAAACGAGTTTTCACAAAGGCGGCGGTTCCACAACGGAGCACAGACAGGAGGCGCTGGAGGAACACAAATCGCAGACAAAAGGCGAAAGGCGAAGCCACGTTAAATGTGGTGGGCTGGCCGGAAAGGAGCTATGAGGCGCTACCAGCGAAAGGGAGACGGTGCACGGAAAAAACCACACTCGAAATCAAGATCTTGCTCTAGAAACTGAGACTCGGGGGATTATAAAAAGGTATTACCAGGTAACAGAAAAAAAACAAAATGCACCTTTTTCGTGTAATTGAAGAAAGTGCAAGAAGAAGAACAATTAAAATACAATAAGTTATTGTGAAATGATTTTTTTTTTGGTCAAGAATAAGTATCATCTTTTCGGTTATACTTCTTTGTCTCAACTGAGATTTCGGTTCAAATAGCTAAGAGATTTCACTTGGATTTTTCTTCGAGTGCAAAGAATGCAGACGCGGACTGGAGATGCAGGGCGGTCGTCTGCTCACAGCTTAGACTCGCTGACATGTAAAGAGCATCGACAAAGACTGGCGAAAAAACAGGGACAGGTAAGCCGGAGGGTTTGGGCGACTAAGGAAAATATGGCGAGCCGGCTTAGCAGGAAAGGCAAACAGAGTTAATGCCGCACCAAACCGATTCCGATAGAGATCGAACAAGGTTCTAATAACCATTCGAGACGGGACATAGAGACGAGATGAGGAGTGCTGGGCATGAGGAGCTTGTTACTCGGAACAAGGGGCAATTAGGAGCAGAGCCATGCAGTTCCAATGCGAAAACGTGTTTACACGTGGGATTAGTCATGTGATGAGGGTTGCAGACAGGCAAATATTTTCCGGTCAGTTGCTCAACTGTCAGCGGGTCGATTAACTTAACTCCTTTTCCAACTGGATTAAGTTGAATGTGGAATTAAAGTAAGTAGACCGTGCTGTTAGTCTTAAAATGACAGCATTTAATAAATATTGATCTGGCTGCCAAAAGATTATTTCTCAAGCCGCAAACACGGACAGAAAGATATAATTATTTACTATTAAGCGCACTCCAGTTGGCAATAAGATTACTGCCACTACAGGAATGAAAAAAAGAGTAACTAAAATATTTTAACATCAATTTCATTTCAAATATAATTTGATAACAACCAAGATTTTACATATTATTAGCTGGCTGATTAACTCTCTAGAACAGAAATCCCAGGTTGAAGTTGATTAAAAATATTCGTTTATTCGTTATCCCACTCGAAATCTTCTAGCTCCCTTATAACTGTATGCACCATCCAGTAGGGTCAACACACCGAAAGATTCAATCAAGTGATATCGAATGCCGCCCGAGCACTCCTGATTTATCTGCTAATCACGATCGGCCCACGCATAAACATAGTGTTTACTCAATCCCAGAGCTTAGTGGCAACTTGCCAGCTTGCGCAACTCGTTTGCCCCCGGCTAAATACAAATTATCTGAATTTTGAGTGGGTTTGATGCCTGCAAAGCAGCAATAGAGATGCAGATGCAGATGCAGTTGCACTTCCCGACCAATGACGATGCTGAGCCGCATCGGAGAGTCTTAAGTCTTAGGTCTTAAGAAAAAAGGTGCGAGGTTTATGTTGAAAACGTTTTGTTAACAACAGCCCGCCACAAAAAGGCCAACTGAATGGAACGATGGAGTGAGAAAAATTACAATAAATTATATAAAGTGTTAAATGTGTCTAGCAGCTGGCGGGAGATCAGTGAACTGAAGCGGGATACAAAACGTTTTCGAAGAGATCGCCCATTTTTCGGGACAAACCCTTTAGATTTATGGCGTTTAATCAAGCCGGGTGTGTGAATAGAACCCCGAATCTTAATCCGAAAAGACTGGAACCTTTGCCATAATATGTATGTATGTATATATAGCAGTCCCAACCAATTTGTAGTGACAACTTTAAGCTGCATATCGTAGCGCCATAAAAACGTATCTTTGTATCTCGGTAACTGAATCTGGAACCCGACATTCACGGGTTGAAGGTGTTGGAGCATTGACGCCATCGGGGGTCTGTTAAACATAATAAATGTGATTCTCAGTGTTTGTTTTTAGGTTCTCGCTTGTTTTTCTTTTCTATTTTCTCCCTGCTTTCCCCTTATATTCCCCCCTCGCCCGAGAGATGAATCAACTCTGTTTTCTTGATAAGGCGGGAATCGATGTCGTCGTTGTTATGGCTCCATAATCGCCGTTGTTGCAGCTACGTTCTAGTGTTGACTTTAATTGACAACTCTCTGGCGTTGTTGGCACAGTGGAGCGAAGTCAGCCGCACAGTGGAACGTGGATCAAGATCGGCTATGTGTGCTCACCCGCTCTCTGTTCTTCTTACTGTTTGCATAAACATTTCACTTACACGAAATGCATTTGCTGATGCTTAATGTGTTTAACTATGTAAATGCTGCCCTGTTTATGCCCAAAGTGTGCTCAGCTCTTCAGAGAGATGCTAAAACGCTTCTTCACACAAAGGCCGCGAGGTGAAAAGGCCAAGAATAAATAAATATGAGAGCGCCATGCATGAGTGCACTGGGCGGAGGTGTTAAGTGAGCAGGCGGCCATCCCATTGACTTGAGCACATTCAAATGGGCCCCACTGTGCCGGAACATCGCTCCCACCGCTTCCACCACTACCACTGTGCAGCTCCGAGATGCTCCAGAATGCAGCGCTCGTCTTGCATACGAAATGAGTGAATAACTGGAATCCGAAAGCGATGCGTATGTAGTTATGAATGGTCCGCTGCCAACAACGTCACAATGTCTCCGTCAAGTGGAGCATAGAAAATGCTGCACTCGAAAAAAAAAATAGTTTTTTTTTACTATAAAACAGCTTAATTCAAAACAAATCACAAAAAATCAGTGTAGACTTCAATATCAATGACAATCATTTTCATTACTTTGCCAAGAAAAATTAAAATATTTTTTTAGGAACAATTTTTTTTCTCAGTGTTTCCCACTTTTATATCTTAACAAAGCACCATTAAATTTGATCATTGATTCATTGATATTGTTAATTCGGTTGAATGCGATATGATTTGTTTTTGGCTGTGCAAGTCCCAAGTATTCAGAGCCGCCGCTTAAAGCTGATTAAATTTGTAAGCTGCTCCGGCGACTGGTTGACAAACTGGTCGTGGCATCGATCCAACAGGAGTGGCCAAGGGATTACGGGGACTCCAGACCGACAGCTCCACCTAAGCCGAACCGCCTCCCAAAAGCGTTGCGCATGCGTTCTGCGTCGACCATCGTCCAAAATGCAATTCCAATGAAATTGACGTGACAACGTCCGACGAAGATGAGTGTGACAAAAGGCCCAGACAGGCGGACGCAAAACCGCAAAGCCCCACCAAAAGACAACGACTCTGCCCCTGGAGAGCCGCCAAACCAGACGGCCCAAAAATCCAACCAGGGAACCCAATAGCAGTTTTGACTGCAGTCACCGCTAGGCAAATGCAGCGAAAACAAGAATGATTGGATGCATTTCACCAAGTCGAGGCAATAAATACTCTAGGGGAAGGTAATACAATAGTTCTTGAATGTGAAGCTCACTAGCTCCAATTTACATTTTAAGATCTTTCTGAGGGCACAATAGTATTTAAAGTTTGATACAATTGGGACTTCTGAGCATTGAATGCTTAGTATGAGCACTTTTCAGATCCACTCTTTTCCCAAAGGAAGAGTATCACTGTACAGTGGTCAATGCGACACGGATGACAGGGACTCCAGCGACAAGCGGCAGCAACGAGCATGTCAAAAGGTGTTGTCTGCCATGCACTTGAAAAACGTGTTGCAGCAGTTGTTTCTGCTGTTGCCGTCGGTAATTTGAATGGCGAAAAGGCGACCGATCGGCCTACGTACCCACTATGTATATACATATATATATATATAGTGGTATATAACCGCGACCGAGGTGTGAGCCCGTGGAAAAGAGCTTAAACGAGTGGGCACTCTGCGGGGCAGGGGCGAGGACCGGGTGCGAAAGAAAGGCGTCAGTGATTGGTAAACAGGCGACAAGAGACAACAGCAACTGCGACGACAAGCCAGGCGCACTTTGATTAGATTTAGGAACGCTTTGGAAGCGCTCCAATTGTGCGGCAGAGGCCGCGGATGCGGTGGTCTAGCCAGCCACGTTGCATGCCAGCCAGAAACGCGTTTCGGGCCAAAATGCAAATGCGAATGGAGACGAGACAGGGCGCGTCGCGACGGGGCTAGACAGTTAAAAAGGAAAAACCCACAGAGCCAAGCTCGACTTAATTGCACTAGCCCGGCGAAAAGGGCGCAGCAAAAGTGAGTAAAAAGGGAAATGGATGGGCCAACAACACTTTGACAAACGGCGACACTTTTGATTGAGTTTCGCCACGAATCCTTCGGCCCGGGAAGCGATGACAAAAGAGCACCCCAAAGGTAATTGTTGCCACTCCATTAGAAAATCCGAAAAGGGTTGACACTGCGATTGGAAAACGCTCCTCTCTTTGATGCGGTTCACTCAGCCGAAACAGGAGGCATCAGATAATTGAGTTTCCCATCGAATCGATTCCCCCAGCAGAAGTCTAGTTTTATTTCTCCGCTTTCACTTCAGAAATTAGATCCCAATGGAGGAGTCTTATCTGCCCGAGATTGCCCGGATCGAATTTCAATTGAAGCCAAAGCAACCATGAAAATTTGAGATAAAGACCGAGACACCTTGGGAGTTATGTTCCCAGCATATGTACTATATGCAAAAAAAAAAAAAAAAAAAAGGAAACCAATACCTCGTCCCTCACTATTTATAGAACATAATTTATCAACATCAACTGCAAGAAACCAGTTCGCCCTGTCCACTTCGATGCAGTCCAGCCAGCTCCTTTTGGTTGTCACCCTACTCCAGAGCCCCATTCCCATTGCCATTGCCATCCCCATCCCTTTGCCGATGGCCAATTACTCATGCCCCAGCCATCACGCACAGTAGCATTGAAATGGTTATTGACTTTGTGGCACCCCACACCAAATCCCGGCCAGGGAATCGATGCTCAGTCGATTTTATTGAATTTTCTGGGAAAAGATGTAAAAAATCAAGAACAGAGGAAAATTTAATTATAACCAACAAGCATTCGACCATGCACAAGCGGGGCGAACACAAAACGGAGCGAGTGAGTTTCTTTTCTCCAAAGATTAATATATATAGGTTTCTGTTGTTACGTTTGGACATTCGACAATGATCGATTGTGATTTGTAAGAATGTCGACGCCACCAAATCGGTTTGAGCAATTAATTTCTAAGCAGGCGAATCACCAATGAAGAAGATCTAAGCCAACGGGAATAAAAACCAGTGTCCAGAAAAGATGGAGCTGAGGGAAACGCTTGAAATGGATACGATTGACCGCTTCTCGGTCAAGATTGATTTTCGCCTTCCCATTGGCATGCCAGAAGAAGAAGGAGAGGGAAATCATTACAAGCAGATTGTGTTACCAGATTGTAAAACACTCCAAATGGGCCAGCAGAGGCAAACGACTTGCCAGCGACCCCGTGACATTGATGGGGGTTTCGATTTTCCTTTTCATTTCTCATCTGATTGAAACATTAAAAATATCAAAAATAAAGCCAAAAACGAACGACAGCGCGCAGATAAACGAGACGGGCCAATGCGGCGTGGAAATCTCTTGCGGCCTAATGAGCCGTACTTGGGCCTCGCCATGGGGCGTATGAGTGATATTTTGCGCTTCAACGGGCATAAAAAAAGAAAATGATGACATTTTCGGCTTTTATGCATACAGATCTCTTTTGGTTCATTTGCATAAATAGTCGAAAATTGAAAATGAATAACTCGGTTGCTGGTTGTCTGGGAAAAATGTTAATGAATGCAGCATAAAAGGCAACCAAATTATTTAGCTATAAAAGCCACAGGGACAATACAGACACACAGACACACACACATAGATATATACACGATAAATTCAGGGAGTGCCTATCATTATTTGGGTGGCATATTCAAATTTCAAATGATGCAATAAACTTTTGCGTTTAACATTATTGCTAGCGGATTTTTAGTCGATTTCAGCAGTAGAGAAAGGCAAAAAAAATTCATGATAAATCGAGGGAAATTCTATTTATAAGCGTAATTGCTAATCCCATACTGAAAACATAATCCACCCACTTGGCCACGCGAACTTGAAGACTGTAGATTGCCAGCGCCCAAAACCGTCATATATCATCGTTATCGGCCGTCCGCCCCACCCCCTTTATCCCACCTTATTTTTCCGGCTCCACCTCGGGCGGAAGCCGGGGCTTCATCAACAGCGACAGCATCATGGAAAGGAAAAGCGGAAAAACGTAAACAAAGACAAAGACAAAGCCAAAGCCAGCGGAGACACAATGGCAGTGGGAAAAACAAATGAAGGCAGACTATTTGTCAACGCGAATGAAGCCATTTATTATCCATCATAAAACTTGTATTTATCGCTAAATGTGAGGACTGTGAGGACATGGCGTGCTATGGAATGTCCCAACAAATCCTGGGCGCCTACGAATAGTGCCAGTTTTCCCAGCACCCATCCAGTGTCTGTTTGTATTGCGGATAGTCAGTCGGACAAACAAAGAGATGGCTTAAATAAACGTTGGCCGGCGGTTAAGGAGGAGGAGTAGGAGGAGGCGGAGAAGTAGGAATGAGGAGGCCGCTCTGGAAACACAGAGGCAGCATCACGCAGGCAGTGTCAAGGCAATAAATCATAAAGCAGCCACAGCTCCCCGATCCCCAATCCCCGATCCCCGATCCCCAATCCCCAGGCTCCCGGGTGGAGTTCTTGCTGCGTACGTGAGTTTCGGCTGAAATTGGAGCATGTGCGTCGTCATTGCTGTTGTCGTTGTCGCCGTACTCGCTGAATCGTCGTTGAAAATCACGTAAATGTATAAAAATGAAATCTGTCTGCCAGTCCAAGTGCTCCACTGTATCGCTGGCCAGCCCAGCCAAGAGTCGAATAAATTTCAGATTGCCGCTGAAATATTTACGCAGCCGCTCTCAATTGGGTTTTGCAGGATTGGCTTTTCAGCGAATCAGCAAGGAAAATTGTAGCATATGCGGCTGGCTAATAAACCAAACGAAGTCAAAGTCGAGCCAAAAAAGCAATGCAGACACTTGCCGATCCGGTCGCAGCTGCAAAGCCATACAAATACAACCTATATTTCGGCAGTAGTATCTATACACAAGCATCTGTATCTGTATCTGTAACTGTATCTGAATCTGTACCTGAACCCTTAGCATTTTGGACGGTTGATTGAACTCAATCGCGCACAACTAGATGTGGAGGAACAGGAAGACAGACAGGGACATGGACTGTCAGATTGGACGTCGCTGGGATTCCACGTGATTGATGACATGTCCCAGCAGCGGCAGCTCCACCCATCGAATCGCTCTTTTCCGAAGTTTTGTTACCTAATTAGCAAGTTATTTTTTGGCCAACAGCTAGTGTGTTTTAGCCAACGCAAAAAAAAAAATGCCAGTGAAATCGTCAAATTAATGCCAGTGGCAGCTTTACTCGAAGACTAATTTGAGATGCTAAAAGTGGCTTGCTAATGGGAAATTAGAGTGTGGATATAGACAATTAGTGAGGAAATTTAAGCTAAGTGGTTGAATAATGAAAAACAAAGCTGACTTGTGTGTGTGTTGCGCTTGCTGAATTACATGGTAAATGTTCCTAATTTTCCATCCAACCACACTTTCCTATTTAATAAATTAATTTATCGCCCCCTTAATTAAGTTATCACCAATTTGAAAACAAGCAGATAAAGTCTCAAATAAATTAATTCGTTTTCAAATTTATAATTTCGACTGACAGATGTGGAGCGTGGAGTGTTCGGCCTTAAAAGCCATAAAATTTATATGGGGATAATCCAGAACTGAAGTGAATTTTTACTTTGATAAATTGTGTCAGCATGAAATGCTTCTTGGGCATTTAATTTATTGGATTTTAAAATGGGCAATGACAGCATCTTTTAAATGCATAAGAGCATTGCAAAATACGTTTTTAATAACTTAAAAATCCCCAGATTAAAATTGCTAACTGTAAATAAACTATAAAGTACGTTTTAAATACAATAAGTTTATCGAATTCGGTTTAAATGTGCTCCATAAAATTCAATAAAAATCACTCTTTAGCTCTCTCACCCACGGTTCGATGGCTTTTCACAATTTAACACCAATTCCCACAACCTTCTACATACCACTGGACACCGATTTCGTTAGCAATATTTCCAGTCGCGTTCGCCATAAAAATATAACTTTTGAGCGCTCTTGAATTTAAATGAACTCACCCAGCTAACAGGCTTAAAAGATTCCAGGCAGACAAATTACATTTTGGGCTCATTAAAATGATCTCAGTGCTATGGAAAAAATAGCGTTACGTGCCAAAAATAAAAGTCAGACGCACCACATCCACATCCTCGTAAATCTGCAGCGCAATCAGATGAAATTTATGAAATTCCTTTTTTCCTGTGCTTTCATTTTTTCCCTTCTTTCTTAGTGTGTGTGCGTGTGTGTGTGTGTGTATGTGGTTTTGCCAATGAATTTACTTTGCCTTATTTTATTTCTCTTTTAGTTTGTCCGCCTGGGCTCTTGTGATATTTTTAATAGCATTTTTCCCCACCAAGGAATGCCGAGCAACGCACATCGATGAGATGGCTGGGACCACAAATAAAACAAAAGTGGGGGGGCAATCTGCGGACGGGGGCGTGTCAGCATGGCACACGACAAATAAATTTGTCAACAAATGTGGCATCCGCTGGCCAACGTTGTTGCTGTGTGCGTGTGTGTGGGTGGGTGTTTTTATTGGGTGGTGTGTGAGGAAGAACACACACAACAAACTATATCCGCCACCAATGTCCACAGATCCTGTGGATGGGGCACGAGTAATGATGACAGTTGCGCATTAATTTTTTCTCACTAATTAATAAATGTTGCTGTTGTTGGCGCTGGTTTCGTTTGCCGCTGTGTTGCTGATATCTTTTGTGCAGCGAAATGGTTTATTGGCCTATTAGCGCAGCATTTAAATGGCAATCAAGGCGTGGTGGCCAACGCAGGTAAGCCAAAAGTCACGCAAAGTCACAAATTACCAGCCAGTCAGCCAGTCAGCCGGCCGAAACAAACCCGAAACACACAAAAAATACAATAGCAAACCCAAACGTAAACCCAAACCCGAGCCCAAGGAGCACAAACAGAAATGTCCGTGGCAAATTGAAAACGAAAACGAAGGAAATCAATTGAGGTGCAGGGACAATCGATACTGGACGAAGTGGGCTTCAATCGAGGTGTGGTGCGATGGCTTGGTGGGTCTGAGCCCAAAAACCGCACAAGCCTCTGTGGCCACGCTCGAAGGACCTGGCAATGGGTGGTTTTGTCACTCGGCCACATCGACACGCCCTAAAGAACCACACACAGGCACATGTGCACAGAGAAAGAAGCACTTCCTCGTATCAAATTTGCACACCTCGTCAATGAAAGGGGTTTATTTAAAAAGTTACAATAAAAATGGGCTTATCCATCAACAAATAATGTGTGCTAAATACGTATTGTACATTGTTATTGCTAAGCAACTTTCAGTGCAACATTTAGTTAGTCTTTAGTTAGTCTTTACCTCTTTATCTGCAAAGATCTCAGAGTTTTAACACAAGTGTCACGGCACACGTATAACTATGATTTATCATTTAATATCTTTTTCTTTTTTTTCTTTTTTCTCTGTGCACTGACAGCCAGTAGCAAAAAATGAAAGACGATGAGGGAGGAGTTGGCAGGTGCTACCAAACAGCATATGCAGAGAAAGGCCGGGAATCAGGAGAGCATAGCTGATATATGGAGTATATCCACTCGGTGTTATGCCCAGCAACGTGATTGAAATTTATGACTGGCAAATAAACGCAACAGACACACACAGGGGATGTTGCTGGCTGGAAGTAGCTAGCCAGAATCTGAATCGTGAGTTGAATTCCAGGAGTAGAAACCCATCCCGATTTCACATTCCCATCCACAGCCTCATCCTTCAGCTTGTGGCAGTCTGGGGGTTCAGTGAGAAATTGCAGTGAATAAAAAGCACTTGTACGCATTAAAACCTAATTGGGAATTTCCATAGTTCATATGCCATTTTCCTAACTGCTGCTTTGAGCGAGCATGTGAGTGAGTAGCTACGTGAGTGCGACTGTTCCTGGCTGGATTTGTGTGTCCTCGACTATCTGGATGTGTCTCTGTGGCATGTTCTACATATTTTGGCTTTGCAAAATGTCACACGCAGCCAACGATGTCGCTGGCCCAGCTGCTAAAGTGGATTTTGCGCTCGGCTATGATAAATTGAGGGTTTTCAGCTGGACAACGAGAGTGGCAGCATACCGAACCGAACCGAACTGGACCGGACCAGACTGTAGACCCGTGTATCGTTACCTAAACTCGGATGCTTCAACCCTTAACCTCGCCACCAGCACCACCATCACGAGGAACCCGGAACCTGGAACTCGATACTCATCCCCTTGAAAGCGAATGATGCAACAGCAGTTTCGGGAATGGGATGGCAGCTAAGGATGCGAGTGGATGAGAAGTGGCCAAATGTCATTTGCAGTTTGACAAGCCCAGCCAGCCATGTCCCTGTGTGTTTGTGGTGGCACCATGGGACCCTCATAAATTTCGAATGCTAAAATTTAGAATGCTCATAAAAAATGAGAAGTGCAAAGCGCTCAACTTTCAGCTGGTTTCGCTGCAGTTTCCGCAGTAAAATCACACTCCGCTGGGAAATAAATTTAAATTATTTTTATGCTGTCCCGCTAATCAATTGAATTAGCTCTTTAAAGCGCGATGTGGCAGGAAATTAGCTTTAAGCTGGCTCTGTTACAAATGCATCCATTTACATTTATGTTTTTTTTATGTTAAAATAATTCCTACTAATTTATTCAAGCTCTAATTTCCATAGCAATGCATGTTAATCGGATATATATTCAGCTGACACTTATATGAAATGATTTATAAATTTATTGACACAGTCAGCGAATAGTTATGCACTTTTAAGCAACTAGGTAATCGGCTTTAGTTTTGCACAGTAAGATACAAGTCCTTGGATCTTTTGAGTGCCGTGTGCCACTGTTCACTTACTTCCGTTTCGCTTACCAAAATGCGGGATTGCTTTTAATGCTTCCTCGAATGCCATGGTACTCGACTGCCAACTGCTGTCGCACTAATTTTATCAATTTTCCTGCAAAACGGAGGAGGAAAACGTCGATGAAACCCAAAAGTAATCGACTTAATCGGAATGCGGCAGTCTCTCTGGCTTATCTTTTTTTTTTTTTTTGCCAGCAACTGCAACGTCCTTGACGTGAACTTCGCAGGCAATCGAGAGATCCTGAACGGCAGATTGGGTGTTCGGTAGTCCTGGCCTGC
The DNA here is from genome assembly GCF_000001215.4 of Drosophila melanogaster. Classification (NCBI taxonomy): domain Eukaryota; kingdom Metazoa; phylum Arthropoda; class Insecta; order Diptera; family Drosophilidae; genus Drosophila; species Drosophila melanogaster. Next base: position 16,515,791 of record NT_033777.3, on the reverse strand, counting down.
ATGTATGCAGGGATACAACTTGGCTTAAGCGATGATGACTTTGCCGCATCGTCTACGCCTCAGATAAGCAAGTGACAAGTCCTTCAGCCTTTGGCAGCCGCCCTCCCGCAGCTGCTTTGATTTATTGTGCGGGGATTAAAGTTGTGAAAAGGCTGTGTCCTGGCGCCTGGCACGCGCTTATCGAGGATCCTTCTTTAGCAAGGAGTGCCTCTTTGTCTTTCTTGCTCTCGCCCTCTCGCTTTGAGTGGGTGAAATTTATTTATATGCAGTGACTTTGAAAAGAAACTTCGACCGTTGCCAGGCGGGCGAAACTTTCGACCTGCCAGCGCATCGATTATAAAACTTTTGGTCCTATCTCGTCTGCAGCTTCCTTCGCTGGAATTGGCAAAGTTGTTAAATAATTGCGACGAGCGTTTACTGGCCTGTTGGCCCTGGCCCTGTCGCTGGTTCTGGTTCTGGTTCTTGCCCCCTCTCGGCCCACGTTGCGTATGCGTCATATGCTCAATGCATGGCAGCGGGAATCTGAATCAGTGGGATTAGCCACAAAGTTTGTCCAGCAGCTTAGCGGCTGAGTTAATTGTGCGAATGTCAAGACAAATTGCGTTAATACAAGCAGACTTCTGGCACAGAGCAGTTTCAGAATGGAATGGAAACAAGGAGCTGCAGCTACCCCACACAATCGAGAGAAGGTCAGGGAGCTTATCCCGCCGCGAGAGTGTCGCAAAAGTTTTCAAAAAGTATTTTAAGCAAAATTTATGCAAACCACAAGGCAAACTGGCACTCTCCGAGTGCTTATTTATGCATGTATGTATGTGCGTGTGTGTCTCTGGGAGTGTGTGTGTGTGTGTGCCGGGAAGTGCTCTGCTAATCCCCGAGTAATCAAAGTTTCGGTAATGTCACCAGAGACAGGCAGCAGGCAAAGGAAAAAGCTGTGGAAAAAATGTAGATGAGAAAATTGGGAAAAACTGAAGTCCACCACCTCCACTTCTCAATTTTCCCATAAGGTTTGTGTGTGGGGAAAACACTTTTCCAATTAATGAAATCTCTAAACTGCCATAAATTTGGCCCGGACGCAAATAATTAAATTTCGTGGACCACACGAACACGCACAATAGGCTCACACAGACTGGCCCAACGACTTGTTGACTTACGGCTGTATGGGTGTAGCTGTGACAGTGTGCGTGTGTCTGACATTTCTGACCAATTGCGCGCTGACCGCAAATGTAGGCGGTTCATGTTCATGGCCAACATTGTGGCTGCCATATTGACAAGACACGCCAATGTGAAGGGATAGGTCCTTTATTAAAGAGGTAGAAGCGTTTAAAGAAATCACTAGTTGGTTAACCGAAATGTTGAACGTAAAAACTAAGATTTACATCAATTCTTAGTAAAGTGCTAGCATAATTGTTATCAACTAACAGATTGCGGATAATCAATGTATTGATGGAAATGGAAATATGTAACTGTTCTCATTTTACTACTTTCTTTAACTTCTGTAGATTTTGTTCTAACTAGATATTTTTGTATTAAAGGATTTGAAAAGAGTTTGTAAATAGGAATGAGCATCAAATTTGAATTTCATGTTTTTTATTTAATCAAGAATATATTATATTACCTGGCTGACACTGGCACTGCCCACCTCCGGATCCTCCCTCTCCGCTGGCCGCTGCTGCCGCCGCCTCTGCTGCCTGTCGTCGCTGCTGGCGTCTCGTGAGCTGCAGATGCGAAACATCCCGTCGCAGACGGTGCAACTCCCGTCGAACGTGCAACTCGAGGTGCTGGCTGCCGTTGTTGCTATTGCTACTGTCTCTGTCGCTGGGATGACTGGCCAGGACCTGGGTCTGTTCGGCGGGCCAGTGGAGCAGCTGCTGCTGCTCCAGTCGCAACTCCAGCTCTACGATGCGGGCGTCCAGCTGTTGGAGGCGCTGCATCCGTTGCTCCAGCCGCGTCTGCCGCACATTGCCGTAGAGGGCGAAGCTGAAGGCGCACAGGCACAGCACGTAGCTGGCCACGTGCAGCAGGGATATGAACCGGACTGTGGGGCGAGGTCGCTCCTTGCTGCTGCTGCTGTTGCTGCTGTTGTTGCTGATGTTGCTGTTGTTGTTGCTGTTGTTAATGGGATGCTGACAGGGGGGCGGGGCCAGGCGACTAGCTACTGCTGCTGCGGAGGCATCCGCTGCATTGTGGCCCAGTAGCAGACTCTGCTGTGGGGCTTCCACGGATGCGGCTGCCGCTGTTGTTGCTGCGGGTGATTCCCCGTTACCACCCGATGGCTCCGATTGCGAATTGTCCTGGGCCATTGTCCTTGGACTGCCGCTGGGCGGCGCTTTGTGCTTGCGCATACTGCTGCGTCTTAGTTGGAAGGCTCTCCACGAACGAAAAACTCGCGTATGTTGCTGTCACTTGAAGTGTCCTTGTGTCCTTGTGGCATCACAGAAAAAAAGCACATATGCTGCACCGCAGTGGTTGTCCTTTTTTTTTTTTTTTTGTTTATTTTCGTCTCTACTTGCTTTTTTACGCTTTTTATTTGGGCAAGGCCTTCGAGTGATTTTCTATTCTTCGACTGCGGTAGTTGGCCAGAACATTGCGCCCCGTTGCTGCTGCAGTTTTCCGTGGGCCATGGAACGGAAAAACAACGCTAAACTTTTGCTGCTCGTGCCACTCGAGCGCGAAGTCCTCTCAGCTAGTTGGGCTTTGTTTTTGTCCTGTCAATCGCTGCTGTGGCAGCTGGTACTGCCAGTCGTCGACAAGTCCTGTTCCTCGGTTCGCACTTGTCCTTTCAGGGCTCTTCACATTGCAACTTATTTAGCTCTGCGTTCACTTTTCAACTGCAACGACATGGAATGAGAAGAAAAGTGAAAAATAAAGTTGGGCGAAACTTTTCTTAAGGGTACGATGCAACTCGTATATACATTTTTTACCCCATGAATTATGTGCAAACTGGACCGTCAACGGTGTCGCCACATTTTCAATAATCAGCCGGGCTCGGCGGCCGGAGGATGACCCACCGCCGACTTGGCTTCAACGAAGTTCAACCAGGCGAACCCAACGCGGCAACTGAGTTCAGTTCTAAGCACCTCGCAAGACTCGGGCAACCGAAACTTTTCGCACAAAACTTTTTTCTAGCTCAAGTAGCAGTAACAGCCACTGACAAAAAATACGAAAAAAAAAGACGATGACGACGAGCATTAAAAAAGAAATACGCAAAGAACATGAAACAAATAAAAAACATCCGAAGCAGCAGCAACAAGACGTGAAGGGGCATTTGACCCATGGACTTGTCGTGTCAAAAACATTTGTTGCCTTCAACTCTGCCCCACATGCCAACGCCAGCAGAAGGGGATATCGGCGAGGAATGGTGGCGTTTGGCAATACAAAAGTCATAAAGTGGAAATTATTGCGATGGGGATTGCCGGAGGGGAAGACAACGAAACTGTAATGCTCTTTAGAGAAATGAAATGAGCTTGAGAACTTTTTAACAAGTTTTCCATATAAAAGAACCAACAAAAAAATGCAACAGCCTTAAAAGTATGCCAAAGTTGACCAATATGGTAGCCCATGGCAGAAGTTTTCGAAAAAGTTGAAAACTATAACTCAAGAATAATTAAAAGGAATTCTTAATGATACATAAGTGCTATAGCAAAGGTGGGATAATGAAGATTTTGAGCTCTATTTCTATCAATCTTATTTTCTCAGACATATGCAGATATGTACAATTATTTTTTTATTATTTAGCTGATTCATTATGCGGCCTAAATTGCTGATTAAACATTTCCACACCCACACAGGCCAGTCTTTCGCACATACATACATACATATTTAATCATCTAATATTACGTATTTTCTGTGCGTTGGCATTGCGCAATCACGCGCTTAACAACCAAAACAATAATAAGAGGAGCCCCAATAAAACTCAAAAAACAATCGTGCCATTGAAAAGGCCCCGCACCAACATCACCAAAAAGGCAGGAGCCGCCGCAATCGCAAAAAGCGAAAATTGCGCCAAACCCGAAAAAAGCATAAAAGTCAAAAGGCCAATATCAAACAGAAGCAGCATCGGCATCGGGTCGAAAACAACAATGGATATCCAAAGCCAAAGCCAGCCACCACCGCCCGCCGAATAACCCCTTGATTTCGAGTCAATGGAATGTTTGGAACACCCTAATAAAACTAATTGAAAGTCTTGTGCGCTCCGGAGCCAATAATGGCAAATGAAGACGACGATGATGAGAATGCGGATGAGAATCATCATCATGATGATGATGATGATGACGCCGCTGGCCGGGAAACAACAATAACAACTGCAAGGCGATGGAGAAGCTTTTAATTTAACAAATAAGAGCATATATGGTTGTTCATTGTTCGTTCAGTGGCTGAGCTGAGTTTTCGAGCTGACACTGCAATTGGCTGGCTACTGGAATAACCCAGCCCAGCATCTCTGCCATATCGATTTCGATTTAACACAATGTAGCTGCCAAAGGTTAATGCTATTCCGGCATTCCCCGTTCTGGGGACAGCTAACTCAATTTAAAATAAATTGATTTCAAATTTCGAGAAGCTCCATGGAGCGCAGCTTTTGTCAATTACATGGGGAGTTTGAAGATTCGAATCGGTCAAGCAGCTCTAAAAAGTATGCTATGCATTTGTGCGTCCTGCCAAGCCAAATTGAATTACACTGGTGTGTGTGCGGCCACTTAGCACACACATACTGATAGGCGTGTGTGTGAGCGCGTGGGTGGGTCGGTGAGTGCGTCCAGCTGGCAATTGAAAAATTTGATTTGGAATTGAAATGCAAATCAAGACGGAATTGAAATGGTTTTACCCGAACTCCTAATACGTAGTGGAATCCTGGCCAAGAGGCAAAGCTTTCTAAGCCATCCAACAATGTTAAGTTAAGTGCCACACATATGTATATACGTGTGTTTGTGTGCCTGCCTGTGTGTGTGTGTGAGCGTGTGATTTGTGTCCCTATTGGTGGGCGGGTTACAGTCAATGGCTGTAAAAAGCTCAATTGCAATGCATTCAAAGGGATTATTGTCCTTATTTATATGGGTAAATTTATTCGTTACGCACAAATGCGCAAACCAAACCCAAATAACCCGAATAAGAACATGGCCACTGGTCCGGTTCGGTCGTGGCAAATAAAAACATGAAATGATGATGGCAAACAGCACACAAAGCTGAGAGCAAAGAGGGCCAAATCAAAGTAAATAAACAATAAAAATAATCGGGCCGTTAGCAACACATGTGCATTTTTCATCATCATCATCACCATGACCATCAGCATAGCCAACACCAACCCTAATATACAACGTCAGCATCATAATAGCCAACTTTCGAAGTATTACACTTAGAAAAACTATATGAAATTAAATGCAAGTATTTACAATTGCTAGGTAAAAACTCCTTACCTTTAAACGTTTCCTATCTTTTCAAATTATTTTAGCATTTAAAACATACAAATATACATTTTAGTTCTTATCAAATATGGGCATCCAAAAAATCAAAGCAATATTATACATTTCTTGAGGTGTAAGTTGTTCCTGCCGCCGGCAATATCAAAGAACTTTCTTGATGCCACTACAGAAGTAAGCAACAGCAACAACAACAAGGCGACAAGAAGCCCAACAACAGCAGGGCATCCCTGACAGCTTCGTCTGGATTTTTGGGCGAGGCAATAAATAGTTGTCGTGCCATAAGAAAAATGCAAGAAGTGTTTAAGTTCCCTCGTTTCCCTTTCCTAGTTTTTGTTCACTTTTTTTTTTTTTGGCAGCCAGGACCCGTAACCCCCAACCCCTTTTGCTCAGCAGTGTGAAGCGTCATTTCCTCTCCCGTTCTTGCTGCCCCTTTTTTCCTGCTCCATCATTTAAATTGAAAAATATTGAGGAAGCTGAAGTAGGGAAGTTTCTTGAAGTTAACTGAAATAGGGCCAAGAAAGGACGACAATGTTGCAAGTAAGGTGGCTGGTGGGCGGTGGGTGCGGGATGGTGATGGAATGAATTGGCAAACTTTCGATTTTGGAAGACAGCTACCATAGAAAGTGTTGAACCATTTCGATTTTGATTAAGGATCCGCTGGCAGGAACCCAAGAAAAGAGTTGCACGCCAGCAGGCTGCTGGCTGTTGGTTAGGAATTTGAATATTTTTAGCAGGGTATTTAAAAGGAATGAGTTGCGGTTAATGAACTTTTAACAATTATAAACCTTTTTTGGGGAAAGCGATATTTACTTGTTTTAAGAAAATGAGATTATCCTACACAAGACCATTTAATTCTATATATTTCCTGGGAATGCCATCCTCGAAAAGTTCGGAGCTGCGAGCCTCATAAAACAAGCATACTTTATAACATTTTACGTCCTGCCTACATTCCACCATTCAACTGGTCTTTTGAGATATTCCTGCACTTTTTTATGTCAGCTCTCTAGTTTAGGATTAAACGATGCGAGTCACCAGATACACTGGGTATCTTGGTGTTAGCTTTAATGTCCGTAACAAAATAGTCATGTGTGCGTCGTTTGCTATTTCCCTATAATTTTTACAGCTTGTTCTCATGTAGATGCGGTTGCTGCTACTCCAAACAGTTTGGGGATTTTCTTTTTATGTGCCTGCTTTTACAACAGGCAGCTTTTACACACAAACTATTAGTGCAATTCATTGGCAAGCCTTGTTGTTGCTATTGTTTATTTTACTGTTTACGTTGTTGCCTCTTTGGGGGCGTTCTTTGCAACACTGCTGGGCGTGGCCGGCTCCAGAAAGCGTGTGTGTGTGTGTCCGTTCACATTTGGTAAAGATTTCCAGCTGAAGTCGCCCTTGGGAGAAATTACTTAATTTTGGAATTTCAATTTAGCACTTAGACAGGAAACATGGCACCAAGGAATGGACCCAGACGGAAGACGAATACAATGGGGTGGGTGTGTGTTGGTTACGTTGCTCAAGAACTGAGAATGTAGTGGTGCGGTTTAGTAAGTGTGTGTGTGTGTCTGCTTGTAAAAACCCAGCTTACACATGCTGTGACTCTTAAAAATTTCCGGAATTTTGGCACGCAATGTTTGCTTTTGTTTACTTGGCTACCCGACTTCCATCACTCCTTTTTTTTCGACTGCCCGCACTTCAGGATTTTTTCTAACCTCATCTCTTCCATTGCACAGGTATTCCCTTTTTATGGCCACCATTCACTTTATTTGATTTCATTTGACGCAGCTAGGTGCTTAACAACCTTAACAGGAATCGTAATTAACTCTTGGCCCACACACTCCTGCAAATGGTTTGTTTAACCAAGTCTAATAAATGTCCTTTCGTGTACTGAAAAAATGCAGTAGCAATAAAAGTGAAATATATCATTTGCAACAATATTTTTATCATTTTAGTTAAATTAAATAAGTAAATGAATAAATATGTTTGTTAGTGGAATTAATTTTGTCATTATTTGTTATATTTCAATATAGTAATGTAATTTTTTGTTGTGTATCTCTTTATATTTGCAGCTGGCACACACACGACAAAGTCACACTTATTCAGTGAGGTAAAAGTCGCCTACTGCCAACCGGTGATCCCTCCCATTTTCCATATTCACTTCGTTGTTAACCCTTTCTAGTACTCCTTTCAGAAACTCCTTTGACTCACTGTGCGGTGAGTGAGCGAGTTTGTTAAACAGTGTAAAGTTACACGCAACTAAGCACTTAACTGCATAAAAGCTGGAGCACAGAAGGCGAGTGCAAGGTGGGTTAAAATAAAAGGTGGGGTGGTGGACCATGGGGTCTGGTGGTGTGGTGGTGTGGTGCGGCGGGCAGGAGGAGGTGAAGGAAAAACCACAGGCGGGGCAACCTTCAACTTGCAACGCTTGACTTTGCGTGCGTTTTTATGAATGAGTTGGCGCCGAGAGAAGCAACAAATGTAAATCCGCGACCCCGTTGAAAGGTCGTCCAATGGACTGGCCAAGCCCGCAGCGCCACCACCGCCTCCACCCGCTCGTCTGAGGCGCAAATTGAAGCACAAACTCGGACGAGGAGAGCATAAAACGTTGTCCAGACGGGTTGCTAAAGAGCTGCGGCTATGTAAACAGACACAGCTGGACATTCGCCAGGGGACCAGCCGTTCTTGGTCTCCAACTCCGTCTCCTCCTCAGTCTGGCCAAATGCCCGTTCCTTCTCTTTGAGTCCGCTTCTCATCTGGTTTTGCCCATTTCATTCTCTGTGTGGCATTGTCATGTTGCGGCTAAGGCGGGTTAAAGGCTCTGAGCTGTTGGCCATCAATTGCGCTCTGATCTGGCTCTGAAGGCACAGAAAAGCGCTTAACTTCTGCACTAAAGGCGCACGAGTTGCCAATGAGTATGCAACCTGAGCTGGAAAAGCATTCCCCACATCGTGGGAAATGGCAAAGAGACAGAGAGTACATGGAGGTGAATGAGATGTGATAAGTTAGATGGATGGTCGATAAATCTAGCTGGCTTCTGGTGCACACTAAAATAGATTTAAAGGAGCTATGAATTCTAGCATTCTGTTTAGATCGAAAGCACTTATTTTTCTGGTAATTACCTCATATTCTCAAACAAATTTCTCAAGAAATTATTTACTTAAGAACCGAAACAACCATTACTCATCAGGCAGAGATAATCTGCCCATAAGTCCCAAGACTCAAAGTATCGATAATCCGGGAATTAAGCTGACCATTTTAATCCGTCCGATTAAATAACGGAAAGGACACATTCAGTGTTATATGATAGACGCAACAGCGCCATTGATAGAAGTCTGAAAAGGTCTTTCACCATTACATAAAAACTAATACATATTAGTTTCCTTTTCAATCATTAAAAGGAACTAACTATTTTGAGAACTAACATCACAACAATGTCGCAAATTGTAATGCCGAACCGAATGAACTGGATGGTCCATAAAATGTTGTCTCATTTCTCACCCAGCCTCGTATCGTATGTGCCACCAGTTCGTTGCGGCCAAAAGTGCAAGGTAACCGCAAAGGGAAAGAGTTTCCAACGGAGTTTCCGCCATTTCCCGCCTTCATCCGTCTGCGTCCCTCGTCAATTTAAATTTTCACATAAGCTTTTGCACAGACTTTTCGGCTTGGCATTTAAGTAATTTGTTGCCTGCAACCTGTGGGCTTCCACCAGCCACCCATCGGATCCCTTTTCCTTCTTTCCTCCCTCACGTCCTCATCCTCATCCTCATCCACGTCCACGTCCAAATCCGTCTCCTCTTTCCGTCTGCATACGGCTGCTGTCGCCGTCATTGGTTGGTAATTTTTCACTGGCTGACAAGATGTCGCCTTTCCGTCGACGTGGTCGCTGCCGTTGCATAATTGCTTTGTGGTTAAAGGATTATTTACTTTTTTCCAGCAACGCCCATTACGATGAGTCGGCGGGCTTCGTCCTGCTGCTTCTGCTCCCGGATGCCTGCTGACTCACTTAAGACACAGTTTGTCCTCGTCACTAAGCCGACGGCTTGCGCTGATTTGGGCTTAAATGCATTCAGCTCATTTAATTTGCAATGCACCGCAGAAACCCGCAGAGCCCGCTTATTCGTATACCCTCCTCTACCAGCAAAAAGTATCTTTACTTTGCAAATGAGTTTTTATGGTCTTTCTTCATACGTTTTAAAGCAGGAATATTAGAATAATGACTAAATTAGTTATCCCTTTTCAATGAGGTTGTGCTCATTTCAAAACCCGATTTTCCAGGTATTATTTCATATTTGGACAGATTAAATGTTTGACTACTTGCATGAACAATAATTTGAACATCTCATCTTATGAAGACGATATTTATCGTTACCCTGAACTAATTTCCAAACCGGTATAAATGAATATGCTGCCGAATAGAAGCATTAAAGATGTAAGAAAATTATGATAAATATGGAATAACTAAATAAACAAAACATGCATAAAATATTGCATCTATCTATAGATCTCTAAATGAAATAGTATAGGTGTTTATAAGCTACTTTCCTATAGTTTTTCGTGCAAGTTATTTATACATTTTAAACAGTATAATTGAAAGAACCTTTCTACCCAATAAATTCTCTAGTTTTAAATTTTGAACAACAAACATATACATTTTTAAGGGCATATCAACTTCAGTGTTTCGAATCTAACAAACTTTGTCATGTTTCCTTTTTGGTTGGTCTGCCTGTCTCCCTTTTTTAGCGCTGATGTCTCACAAATTATATAATTAAGTTAAAGTGAGCGGCGGCGGGCAATTTACGAACAGCTCCATCGGCTCCCAGCCGGCAGCTCCAACTCGCCACTCGATGCCTGGATGGGGGATGGGGAATGGGGCATCCGACTGGGTAATGGGTAATGGGTAATGGTTAGAGGGTACTGGATAGTGGATACTGGGTGTACGCTAATTTCTTAATTCTCACCTTCCGCTCGCAGGGCGGACGTGGACCATTCCCGTGTGAAGGCAGTGGCAGCCCCAAAAATAGCATTTCCGTATTGCCATGTCTATCATGACTTTTATTGTTGAATGAACCCTCCGGACTGGCGGCTGGCACGCTAGCAATAGTCCGAGTGCCCATCCGATTCCCGGTCGGTCCAGGTCCAGAGCCATGCCCACCAGTCCCTTCACCCGCCCCCTTTTTTCGACGAATCCCCCATTTCGGCTGATTGCTGTTCATTCGCGCGTTAAATGTGGACGGTTCGAAGCGGAGTGGATGCTGCTGCTGATGCTTTTGAAAGTGAATGCCCCATCCCGTTGCCATTCCAGTCCAGTCCAACCCCTTTTCGCCCCCCAAACTACTGATGTATTTTCCTGGACTATTCTTTGATTCTACTATATATCTCTCGCCCCGGCTCACTGGGCGTTTAGTGTTCAATTTAGCGTCATAATTTCGTTTATTGCATGGCCTGGTCCCCAGTTCCAAAATCTTCGGCTCTGCTGTCAAGTGTTTTTGTTGAGTTCATCAAAATTGTCGCTGGCCAACGATGACAACCACTTAACGCAATTTTCAGTGCTGAAAAGAGGCGAGAGCATCACTGCTGCCACTGGCAGCTCCACTCGAGAGTCATTCATTCATTCGTTCAAGCCGCTCCTAAGCATCCATTCATGTCGTCATTCAGCCATTCACTCACTCGCTCATTTCACACCATTTACAGTTACAATTAATGTTTGTGTTTGCCTGTCTCCCGCATTTTTCGCCACCCACCCTCCCTCAACAGAAGACGAAAAGTAAGAACATCAAAGGGCTCGCCGAAAAATAAGGAGAAGTCACCCATCAAATGCCACCCAATCTTATCTTAAAGCTACAAAAGCTTGCATATTTAATAATTGCTCAGCTGAAGTTCATAAAACCGGGTAAGAGCACCCCTCCAGGGATTTTGGCCAAAAGGTGCCCCAGGGGAATGAATGCCCCGACTGGAAAAGGGTCGAGGGATAAGCAGCCAAAAGCGCAACCTTAGCCCGCTCATAAATGAATGTTTCTGCTACAGAATTTACACCTCCACTTTGGAGGATGGGGCAGCTGGAGCATCGTGCGGCATGACTGGCGTGCCTCTGGCCCACCAGCGGCATTCCCATAAAGTATCTTGAATATTTCAGGTGTGCTCGCAATTTAAGGGCCTGCGTCGCATTCAGCTGCGGGTTCATTAGATGTCCACTGCAACTTCATTTGCAGGGGCGCAAAAAAAAGAAGCCACAAATCTTCGCCGCCTTTTACCTTGCCAGCTGGTTGGTTGCCAACTTAATGTCGGTATACCTTGGATTTCAGTCTATATACATGGGCAAAGATAAATCGGTAAAGAAGAATACCTATCGAAGATGTTTATACATCACGTTATTATCACATATAAGCTAATCCAATTGGTGACTGTATCTTGCTTAAGTCTTAAGTTATCGAGTTTCACGTTAACAACTCGCAGAACTCCTAAGTAGAAGTCTTAATTAGCTAACATAGAAATTGCATAGAAATTCATAATAAAGTTTCATTTCATATACACCTTTTAAAGGTATTTTATCCAAGAGATCAGCAAACAGGTGCATAGGAATCCACTTAAAAAACTTAATTGAATATTATGGCACCCAAATACCCAAAGTTTTTTTTTTGACACAGAGCCTAATGAAATCCAAGTACCCGGTATTCCAATAACCGTAGCACCCAACTTTTGGCATCCCAACTTGTTGTTATGGTTTTTTATGCTGCTGTTATTTTTTTGGCTGCAGAGGCTTAGCCTGTGACGACGTCAGAATTTCAATGTTTTTTTTCTTAGTTCTATTTTGTTTCTGCCAAGCCTGTTAATCTATTTTTTATGCGCTTTGCGAGGGCATTCGCCTAAAAGCTAGCCGAGCATTTTTTTTCGTGTTTTTGTTCCTTTCGGCGGCCTGTTGGTTTTCTGCTTTTGATTTGATTTCGTTTTCATTTCGCAGTGTGGCTATGTTTTCCCTCTCTGCATGTACGTACATATGTACGTGTGTGTGTGTGGTTTGCTTTTGGAAGCAGCCCCGAAAAAAAAGGTTTTTGTTTCTTTTGTCCTCCGGACCAGCCACCCTAATTTGTTGTTGTTTTTTGTTTGTCAACCTTTTTGCATACAAAGCGCACGCACACGTCTTAAATGAGATTTAATGCACCCCGCTTATTATAATCAAACAGTTTGTTTGGTTCACCTTCTACGTACCATACTTTTTTCCACTTTTTGCGCTCCGCTAACTCTTTATGTTCGCCTTTTCCACGCTTGCTGTTTCGTGCCGCTTCCTTTTCACTGCACCTTCTTACTGATTTGGTGGGGCACTTAACATAATTTAATTTCGGCAACTATAAATTACAACTCCTTGCACTTGGCACACATTCAACACTGAAGTTGTTTTTGTTGCTCAAAACATTCTGGCTCCTTCTTTCTATTTTCTTCTATCGCCCGCTTATCCTTATGTAAAGGACAACGGAAAGGTTGCGGGGGAAGAACACACGCCCGGAGGATAGGAGCCCGAGACCCTCAGAAATGCGAATTTTACCGATTTCCCGAATTTTTGTCCGACACGTAAACACGTCCGCACTGGGCAACATATACAACGCTTTTGGCGTCGCTGTTTTGGTTTTGAATTCGGTTTCAGCTCGAGCGGGTTCATGTTCGAAGCGAGCAAGTTCGAGTTCGTATCGAACTTAAGAGAGCCAACTAAAAGAGTGGGCTAAGAGTTTAAGGAACTGTTTATATATGTTATATGTCTAATTGGAAATTCATTGGCAGCAATTTATTAAAATAGTAAAAGTAATTTGTCATTTCTTGAAAAAAACAACTAAATTTGTTACAAATAATTATTGTTGTAAGGTAAAAAAAGAAGAAAGACGGAGAAAGCAGCAAAAAAACACGATCAACCGGTGGGAGTAAGTATACTGCACTTACAGAAATGACCTCAGAATTACGTAGTTATAGTGTTTAAATTACTTAATTACTACAAATATAAGCAGAAGCACTAATTGCGAGTTTTGTAAATAAATTGATTGATTTCAATATACCTATGTAATAAGTTTACTACATTATTTCTGTAAATTAAACTGTTTTAATGTAGTTAATAACAAAGGTATTAAAAAAACTTTAGGTGTCAAATTTCAATGTATGTATGTATGTACATACATATTTACATCCCCGGGAACCTACAATTTAAAAAGATAAGAAACGGGAATGCATAAATTTCAGGTGAAACTTTGCATTGTTATTCCATAAAAGTGCGTCAGATAAATCATTTCATTTTGAGCATTCAGCAGCAAGTGCATTTTCGGAATCCCGCCCCAATAAATCTCTCCTTTCTCTTCACCTTTTGGAGCTGCAAGATAAGAGCAGATTTCAGGTCACTGGAGGGGCAACATCTGCTTTCGGTGGAAGGCACCTCGAGAATCAAAGGCGATTGTTCTGGTTCTGAAAAGCCGGCTAAACAACTTTCCTGCTCCCCCACCCACTGTTCTTCATTTTCTTTTTTTGGCTCTTCAGCTGACAGAAATATTGATGTCGCTAATTGTAATTACATATCAATTATAATTGGCATCCAATCAGGGTCGTAGGAGCAGCTTTATTAATTAGCCGCAATTGTTGTTATGCGCCACAAGTTTCCAGCTCTCTCTTATGTTTCTCTCTCTTAAGCGCTGAGGTACATTTTTTGGCTGCACCGCAATAAAAGATTTCTTTATATTGTTGTAATTTAAAGTGAAATTGAAACTAACTTAACTTTGACATATTGTTTTTATATCACATTAAAATGCCCGTAGCTAACTGTTCGAATATTACACAATAAATTACTAAATCGTATAGAACTTTCTCTCAGTCTGCGGTACACTTTATAACGGTACTCCTTCGACTTAAGGACGCCATACTCATTTCCGGTTTCCGTTACTTTGTGTGCGTGAAATTTTGAATTGCGTGGCAAAGTTTGCCGCCCATTGCCGCTTTTTTGCGCATCTGAATTTTATTGAAAACACATTAAGAAATCCCCAGTAGCAGCGACACTTTCGCCGGAAGTTGCCAATTTCCCTGACGAGCGCCCACTTTTGTGGGCGTGAACCCGTCGGGGAAATCAAATTGTCTGGTGCAATGGCAAAGGGAATTGTATTTTGCTACCAATAAACGTAACTTCCCCTCGAGCAGGCTAATCAACGTTGGGCAAGAGCCCGAAAAATACCGCGGCGAGCGAGAGAAGAATCCACCCCAGCAAGCTCAAGGTGATAAGACGGCTGCATTGATTAGATAAGATGTTAGGCGAACGGGAGCGAGAGCTTTTTTTTGTCGTTTGATAGGTGAAAACTTCCAATCGCGCTTAGTCACAGGTTGCTGCCAAAGCGCGCGGACGGTCAGAAATGGACGACACCGACTTCTCGCTCTTCGGGCAGAAGAACAAGCACAAGAAGGACAAGGCGGATGCCACCAAGATCGCCCATACGCCCACATCGGAGCTGGACCTCAAAAGGATCATAATCTCGCGCCCCACCAACGAGGACACATACGAGAATTGCGCGCGAGCGGGCATTGCGCTAATCCTGAACCACAAGGATGTCAAGGGACAGAAGCAGCGCGTGGGCACCGAACGGGATCGCGATGACATGGAGGCGACGCTGCAGGGATTCGGATTCGATGTACGCACCTTCGACGATCTGACCTTCTCCGAGATCAACGACACGCTCAAAGAGGGTGAGTTATCCACGAGTTCTATTGTTGCAACAAATGGCAGACAAAAACACAGAACCATACATATGTACTCAAAGTTAAGTTATCTACCAACGGAATCAAGTTTATTTTCGTATTCCACCGTAAATACGAGGTAATGTCTTTCTTTACGAGTAGTAAAATATATTTACTCCCTTGTTAAACAAAAGAGAAAACATTTAATATGCAACTTAAAAATCAATGTGATAGTCATCAAAATCTAGCTGCACTCAATCGTGTCCATCGAAACTGGTGACATATTTCAAACACATATGTATATCTTATCATTATCAAAACAAAGTCACTATTTTTACGACTGCAATAATTATGAGATAAAGACAGTAATCTGTTGGTCTGATCAATCCGAAGGCAGCAAAAAAATATTTTTTGTTTTGAGAAAATAACAACCGTTTTATATGTTGAAAATTGTATAGTGCATTGATTATTGGAACGCGTCTTTTTGTATAGTTTTCTTTGAAGAGAAAAGTGTTTTGAAGCAAGTCTCGATTTTTATTATAATTATTTTTCTACTTACTAAAGATGTGAATCTACTTCATTTCAGTTGCTCGGGAGGATCACAGTCAAAACGACTGCTTTGTGTTGGCGGTGATGTCACACGGCACCGAAGGCAAGGTCTACGCTAAGGACATGTCATATCCTGTGGAGCGCCTTTGGAATCCCTTCCTCGGCGACAACTGCAAGACGCTCAAGAACAAACCCAAACTCTTCTTCATCCAGGCCTGTCGCGGAGCCAACCTGGAAAAGGCAGTCGAGTTCTCCAGCTTCGCTGTGATGACCAGGGAACTGGTCCCGGAGCCCGCTGCCGCCGTTCAGCCCATCACCTATGCCATTCCCAGCACGGCGGACATCCTCGTCTTCTACTCCACATTCGACAGTGAGTGTTGGCAAAATGTATTAATCATATTTAGTTTCACAATTAATTGAAACTTGTCCAGGCTTCGAAAAGCTTTGAACGTCAATCAAATCGGGTTATTTCTGGGTTGAAAAGGATTGTGTTCCTATCAATGAATTAGAATACTTAATGCATACTTAAAGCACTATTTTGGAAGATACTTGTTCTTAGTCCAAAAGAAAGAAATAGTTTTTTGGCTATATGAATATAATTTCTATATTTATCTTGCTATTAAGTTTCCATTTCAAATATTTCCTGATTGTAACTTCTTCCTTTCTTCCTTTCAGAATTCTTCTCATTCCGTAACGTTGACGATGGCTCCTGGTTCATCCAGAGCCTGTGCCGCGTCCTCGACCAGGCCGCCGCCAACGAAGCTGCCACGCCGGAGGGCGTCGAGCTACTCCGCCTGCTGACCGCAGTGAATCGGAAGGTGGCCTACGAGTACCAGTCGAATACGAAGAACGAGGCCCTCAACCAGATGAAGGAAATGCCCAACTTTATGTCGACACTGACCAAAACATTCCAGCTGCGTGTTAAGCCCAAGACCTGAGCTCCGGTCACGAAATCAGCGACAATCCAATCGGGACTGTGAGTCAGTCCGCGGGTCAAGAACGAGGGACGCCACAACTCTTTCATTTAATCGTAATGTTTGCAATTTGTTAATAGAAATACATATCGATGGCACTTATCTAGAATTGGCTTAGTGCCTTTGGGACTGCGATAGCGAACTGGCTGACAAGTGAATAGATAGAAGTCGCGTTTCCGGGAGGTCAGTTGCCCGGAAAATGTTGCGATTTCCGCATGTCTGCGGTCTTTGTTTGCTGCTTAAATATTGGCAGATTTTGGCCTTGGCCCCGTTTCGGACTTCCGAGCCAATGGTCGCCAGGTGCCAGCGATGGATGACCTTGATTGCGGTCTTTAGATGGCTACTACTCACATCAATGGCGCCCTTTGTTCTCTGGAAAAGTGCTGCCATGTATGAGGCCACTAATGTGCGGCACTCGATGGTCTTTAAGACAATCGCTTTGGCCACCATGACGGGTGATGTCTGCATTTCACTAGCTCTGTTGGGAAACCACCTTTGGAATCGCCGGGAGTTGGCCAATTTGGTAAATGACTTGGCCAGATTGCATCGTCGGAGGAGACTGAGCTGGTGGTCCACATTGTTCCTCTGGCTTAAGTTGCTACTCTCCCTCTACGACCTGTTATGTAGTGTGCCATTTCTCAAAGGAGCCGGCGGTCGTCTGCCGTGGTCCCAACTCGTGGCCTATGGAGTCCAACTCTACTTTCAGCACGTGGCCAGTGTCTATGGAAACGGAATATTCGGTGGAATTCTTTTAATGCTAGAGTGCTACAACCAATTGGAGCGTGAGGAACCTACCAACCTGGCTAGACTCTTGCAAAAGGAATACAGCTGGCTGAGATTGATCCAAAGATTCGTAAAGCTCTTTCAGCTGGGCATCTTTCTGCTGGTCCTTGGCAGCTTCGTTAATATAATGGTCAATATATACGCATTTATGTCCTACTATGTATCGCTGCATGGAGTTCCCCTGACCATATCCAATAACTGCCTAGTCCTGGCCATCCAACTATATGCAGTCATTTTGGCTGCTCATCTTTGCCAGGTGAGGTCTGCTAAATTGAGAAAAAAATGCTTGCAACTGGAATATGTGCCCGAAGGATTGACACAGGAGCAGGTGGGTTAATCTAATAAAATGTAAGGGGACTAATTTTCGTTGATATTTTCTCAGGCCATGGCTTCGACTCCATTTCCTGTGCTCACGCCCACTGGCAATGTCAAGTTTCGTATTTTGGGCGTTTTCATTCTTGACAACTCGTTTTGGCTTTTCTTGGTCTCGTATGCGATGAACTTCATAGTGGTTATTCTGCAGACTAGCTTTGAGCATATAAATCATGGTGAAATCTAAGAAGAAATCCTAGGATAAGTTCGCTTTATAAACTAAAATGAATCTCAAGTCTACTCATATATATACAGTTCCTATAGTATTTTAATACACTTATATGTTACGCTTGTTGAATTAAAACAAATAATTTAAAAATCATGAACTCCGTTTTAGTGTGTTTGAGGCATTCGAGCCATTTGCTTATTAATATAATTAATTTTTTATTATATTTCTCAGTGTACATAACAGTGGCGCCAAAAAGCAAGTACGGAAAATGTGGTGGTTTCTGGAAGTAACTTGTCTTTTGCTAGATGGCGCTTTTTTAGTTCCAAAAACAAACAACGCAGTGAAGAAGGAGCTTTTGACACCAATTTATGGGCGGGCAGTTTAAAATGTGCCTTTTGTCCAATCGGATTTCAATGAATACATTATTGTTTTTATCTGTTGTGGTTTTAGCAATAGCATGAATAAAAGACAAAATACATCAAAGCGTCGAAATTTTTTTGAAGTTGCGTGTGGACTACGTTTTTTGCGATTTTCATACATTTTAAACTTAATTTAAGTAGAGCAGGTGGTCTTGACTAAGCATTCGGTGTAATCTTGATTTTATCAAACAAAGATTGATGGACATAAACTCCATTCAATACATTTTTGTCGCTTTTGCTTGCGCGTTCAGACGCATTTGTGAATTTTGATATGATATTTGTGAAATGCTTTTGTCACTTGACTAGCCATTGCGTAAACTGGAAATGAAAGTCGGAGCCAGCAAATCCCAAAAACTAGTTAAAATAGATTTGCAGTCAAAAAACATGAAATCGTTTATCTCTGCCACCAAACTGCAGATTATGATGTCTATAATTGATCATTAATTGACATTGGCTTAGGCCAAAAAAACAGAAAGTTACATAACGTGTGTAGTGTAAGGCAGCGGCTTAAAAAGAAAAGAAGGAATGTTAAATGCAAATGTACAATTTAATTTGTTATGTTTTGAAATCCCTTTAACCCAACGATGCATGCCCAATTTGCTGCTTGCCTCACTTCGAATCGAATGACTGATGTGTAATCTGATATGTCGGCTGAGTTGAACGATTAGCATATCGACTTACCCACCGTTAGTCTTCCTGCTTTCACTCGCCGACTTCTCGAACAACCCTCGCTGATTAGCATTGATTCTTCCAGCGAAGAGCTATGGCTAACCACAACCGGGCCCAGAAACCAGGAGCATTCGCACGCGCCAATTTTCCAAGCTGCTGACTCGATCGGTTTTGGTACACTGCAAGAGATACGTTCGAACGTTTTATATGTTTTATTTTAATCTTTTTGAAAGCGTTTCATTTGCACTAAAAAATATACACCGACTTCTCTTAACAGTTATCTATTACTCTTTAATTGTAACAACTGTATTCACTTGTTAATTGATCTCTAAAAATGGTTACGATCTTAACGCCTCATCTAGGATAATTTCCATTAAATTAGTTTAAATTGAATAGATATTGTTCATACCACATGGGCAACCACTTTTTTTTGCCAGTGCATGGGCTTGCGTAGGTTGTTGTGGGCTGTCGGTCAGTCGCAGCTAGTGCTTTTGCTCCGACTTCGTTCGTCTCCACTCAGGTGTTATGTAAAGCTATTAAACCGCATAATGCAAACGCTGCTCAGTCTTTCAGCCTCTCCGTCTTCGTCGGCCTTTCTTCGCGGCAGTCTTGTTAGCATTTTTCCACTGCCTATGGGCTCTCCCTTGATTCTTTTGTTCTTGGCAGCGGCGCATCGGCTAAAACTTAGATATAAGCAAGACCCGTTAGGACGCCTTTATTGCAACTGCAGCGGTTTCCATTCGATTCATATTGGATCCACTGCGGATTATCACTATATTGTCCATATTGTGTCCGTGTTTTGTCTGATTTTTGACTTTGGCTCGCTCGGGCTTTCCATTGCGGCACCTTGGTCAACATCAACATCACCATCTCCATCTCCATCTCCATCATGGGGCATCATCACCATCAAAAGTGCCTAGGGCTACCGGCCCCAGCGAACTGCATGTTTATGCTTTATGTTAATCACTTTTGTTGTTTATACTTTTACGGCTGGCTTTTGAGCTATTGGACCTTCCTTCCTTGTTTCTCGCTTTCTGGCTGGCTTTCATTCATCCATTGGGCCTGGCTTTTGTCTTTCAGTCAGCACGCAACGCACTGAAGAAATAACTAATAGTACATAGTAGCGCAACCGTTTCTGAGCGAGTCTACAGAGCCAAGGATACGCAGACCCAGTATTCAGTTTTGTCGGTGGCACTCCACACCCCTGCCACATTTCACTCCCAGCGCTTTTCCTCAGCCACTTGTCGTGGCTTTTCTTGTTTTCTTGTGTGTGAAAAACTAGTCTCATCGCGCTCGGCTTTCAGCCTGCAGTTGGGAAGATAGCTTCAGTTGGTCGCGAAGTGTTAGCGTTGTCGGTTGTTTCGGTTGCAAGCGCGATGCGAGCGTATGGATAGTGAAGCATATCCAATGAAAAGTTCAGTGAAAATATCGCAAAAGAAGAAGGCCAGTCAGGATATGGCAGTCATATGCGTTTGGGTTATGCCCCTAGCAGTTTTTGGGCTAATCGCAATAGGCCAAGCTGCGAAAACGGGACAAGTGCAAGGCAAGTTACAAGTGGTCAAAAGCCGTTATGGCCTTTTTAAGTTGGCGGGATATGTTCATAAATCTCCCGGCTAATGTGTGTGTCTCCAGCTCTCAATCTCTCTGCCTGAGTGCTAATGTGTTGGTTCGCGTAAATCAAGTGCTGGACGCAGTTTGTCGCCTAAGTCTTTCGTTTGCTCGACCCCTTCCCCTTCGCATGCAACTTGTTTGGCTCGTTTGCAGACCGTTAAATAACCCAAATTTCGAATTTAAATGCTGGTGCGACAGCTTTTCCTCAGGCGCTGGCGAAAAATGTGCAAGGAAATCGATTTGTTTTTTTTTTAAGCTATTATCTCCATGCGGCAACCTGTCAATTGGTTTATGCAATGACTGACAGCTGACCCACTTTACGATCCATCCATTCATGCATCTACTCCCAAACTGACCCATATCGGTAACCTGCTCCTGCACCTTCCACCAGCCAAGTTAGTTAATCTCCGACCGCGACCGCCCCACCGTGAACTCAATAACCCGACTTGGGAACCCAAGTGTCGCTGGCGTAGTGAGTGTGTGGCAATGTTCTAATTAAAACTTAATTTGTTTGTGTTACTTGGAATGACCGCCTGAGCTTAATGTTCTAGATGATGGCTAAACTCGAAGCCAAGTATGAATGGGTAAAGTGTTGCTAGTCGTCAACAAGTGCTAAAGCGTTCGGGCCGCATGTGAATGGTGGATATGAATTACATATAATTTCTGTTTTATGAGAACAATGAGAATGACATTTATGTTGTGGGAAATGAGTTGAAGAACCGTTACGAAAAGTCTTGAAAGTGTTAAGTGCAATCGGAATAGAACTGCATAATTAATAGAATGTGGCTCCATATTTCATTTAACTGGAATATTACAAGAAAAGACAGCTAATGGATAACAAGAAGGAACTTGTGGCACTATTTCGGAATACATTGTTAATTAATTCATTATTTTGATGAAAAGAGGTTGAAAGCATTGAATTTATACAGCGTGAAATTGTAAATAGTTCAGCTTATAAAAACATAATAAGAAATTTGATAACATTTATTGTTATAGTTATAGTATAGTTGTGGCGCATCACAACATTCGAGACCACCTTTTTCCAATTTATTTTGTATTATTTGTAGTGAAACTCATTCTTTATTATTTTAATAAAAATCACAAATTCAACACTGATTAATAATTTCTTAGTCAAATTTCTGCTTCTGCTGCACATATCTGACAAGTGAAACCCTGCAACACAAACAATTCACACCGAAGTGAGCCAGAAACTGCAAGTAAATAATAGAAATTGCAGCTCAAATTACAACTGCGGCAATAGCAAGAAGCAGTTACAGCGAAAATGGAATAAAACTAAGCCACAAATAAAACAATAAAACAGCAATGCCTACGACGACAAGGGAAGACCGACAAAGTCGCTGGCTGCAGTAGAAGATACTTGACGATGGCCAAGATTTCACTGCATCTGCATCTGAAAGCAACAATGATAATTTCCCGCTGCAGAAGATCTTCCGAAAAATAGTAATACAAAAAAATAAAAACAAGAAAGAAAATGAAGCGCGGAGAAATGTCAGCGAGTCAGACGACGATGTGGTGCGCGATGTCTTCTTGTCACTCGGAACGCATTTGGCTGGGATGCCTATTGGGCCAAAAGACAGCCGAGCCGTGGGCAAACAAAAAATGCTTAATTATGTCATGAGGGTGGGAACTAAGGCAGCAGAAAATAATTTGCAAAGGCTGATTGCAGCCAGGCCGTGAGCAACATGGACCCCTCCATCTGAGATGGCGAGAATCCGAGACAGGGAGACAGCTGAATGCATGTGGAAAAGTGTTGCAACTGCACATGAAAACCGCAGCTGAATGGGCCACGCGACAAACGTAGAAAGTTTTTGGTTAGCTGGCGCCAGTTCTGCCACGCCCCCTTTGCCACAAATGCCGCCCCCTTGGGAGCCCCACAATTTGGTCCGCACGTCGCTGTGCGGTGATTTTCCAATTGTGTTTTCCTGGCACTTTTCCGTTTTCGGTTCTCAGAGTGTGCGAAAAAATTTGCATGCCCAAATAAAAAACAACAGCGACAATTTGTCAAAGTTTTACTTTTCTTCTACATGCCCCACACACAACATATATAGTAATCTGTAATCTCGTGCCCCACTTTTTAGCCAGCTCCGGCAGTTGTGCGTTTCACACGCTCGACGGCGTCGCCGCCGAAAGCGAAGGTGTGCGCTTCATCCGACTGCGCGAAGATGCCCAGGTGGGCAAGGAGATCCTACGGCTGCAGGCCTATCCACGTTCCACGGCCGCCCTCAAAGGCGCCGATGCCAGTGGAGACCACAAGTACTTCAACCTAACGGAGCACAATGCCACCACGCTGGTGGTCAGCCTGGCGCGCTCGCTGGAACGACTGGTGGACCGGGATGTGCCGCGAAACTTACTAAAGTTCCGGATACTGTGCGCCGGCAAACAGGAGAAGCTCGAGGAGGTGGGTACTTCATATGGGTATAGTGCTAACTATATCTTAAATATATTTTAAGTCTTCCATTGACATATTTTACATAAATATTTTAAATAGTTTTTTAATACATAGCTAACATCCCTACTTGGCTTTCTGCTTCCAGGGTAGCTATCTGTCCATCACTGTGTATATCGAAGATGTGAACGACAATGCACCGGAGTTCCTCAACGTACCCTACGTGGTGGATGTGGATGAGAACACCTCCATTGAGAGCATCATCTTTGAGGGAGTCCAGGCCTTCGATCGCGACAAGCCCAATACACCGAACTCCGAGGTGCACTTCAGTATGTCCACGGTGCCAGAGCAACTTTCGGCCGACGGAAGTCCATACTTTGCCCTCAAGAGTCCCCATCGGCCACTGTTGATTTTAAAGAGGGAACTGGACTTTGATAATGGTATCAGGCAATTCAAGCTGCCAATATTCGCCTGGGATCGAGGTACACCAGCCAACCAGGCCAACACCACGATCACGATAAACGTGCGAGATGTGGACGATTTGCCGCCAAAGTTCACCGAAGGCGTCTATCGCACCAGGATCAATGAGTTCTATCCGATGACGGGAGTGCCCATAAGAATACCTCTATACTTTGCTCCACCCATAATGGCCTTCGATCAGGATTCGCTGAACGCCTCGCTAGTTTATGACATTATTTCGGGTAACGAGCGACAGCTTTTCCGGGTGAATCCCCACAATGGAGTCATGTATCTGCAGAAGGAAATTGATCTGGAAGAGGAGAGTCTACCGGGCAACACTTTTGTCCTTCAGCTAGAGGCACGACAAAAGGACAATCCCCTCAAGAAAGCTCTAGCACGGTTAGTGAAACAGTAATCAAATTACAAATAAATCTTTATTATCTGAACTATATCAACAGCATCGAAGTAGAGGTTTTGGATCTGAATGACAATGTTCCCGAGTTTGAGGCCGATTATTACAATATTTCAATAGTGGAAAATCTACCCACTGGCTTTAGTGTACTACAGGTAAATGCCGTCGATCGGGATCAGGGCGAAAACTCGGAGTTTCTGTACAATCTAGTTGAGACCAAGGATGCGGCAGGTGCTTTTCGAATCGACTCCCGAACTGGATGGATTACAGTGCGTGACGATCGCCTACTAGATCGCGAACAGCGTAGATCTATTCAGCTGAATGTGGAGGCCTTGGAGCGGAATCCTTCGTACCTAGATGATAAGCATCTGAAGAAACCGGGACCTAGCAAAGTTCAAGTAGAAATCACGCTGCTAGACACGAACGACAACACGCCAAAGTTTGAGCATGGAAATCTGTACGAATTTAAGGTACCCATCAACGCACCTACGGGCTATGTCATAGGTCAGGTGGTCGCTCACGATCCAGATGAGGGTCCAAATGGCCATCTGCTATACGAACTGCAACGACCTAAGGGTAGTGGGTATATCCCATTCCGACTGGACAACAAGAATGGCACTATTTATGTGGGTGGTCCACTTCGAAGGGGTCGCATTGCAGTCTTCGTGGAGGCCACTGATCAGCCTACTAATCCCTCGGAGCGGCGTTTCTCCTTGGCAGTGATCACTATTGAAGTGTATGCCACCATTGATGACCAGGCCATTGATTTCGTGGGTGCTCCATACGAGTTTTGGGTGGGAGCGAACACTCCGTTGGGGACC
Organism: Drosophila melanogaster; assembly: GCF_000001215.4. NCBI lineage: Eukaryota > Metazoa > Arthropoda > Insecta > Diptera > Drosophilidae > Drosophila > Drosophila melanogaster. Next base: position 16,491,036 of record NT_033777.3, on the reverse strand, counting down.
TCAGTGGGCCAAGTGCGAACCACTCTGATTTACGAAGGTGGCGATGAAATAATGTATGACCTCCTGCACACTTACTCGGAAGGGGTACCTTTCGCCATCGAGGAGCGATCCGGCATTATCACTGTCATTCGAGAGTTATCTGAATTTAAACGCAAAGTCTACCAATTTGAAGCGGTGGCCAATTATGTAAGTTTACCTCATTATCATTGAAATCTTGGATTTCTGTAAATTTCCATTATTGTTTGTTTACTGCTTTCAGCTATTTGCCAACTCCTCCCAATCACTTGTCATGTCGCGAAGTTCATCTCCACTGACCACAATAGCCTCGCCGGCTGAACTCAGCGATGAAGGTGTACTCATCACCAATCTCACCATCCACATAGTCAACAAGCCGGAGCAAAAGGTGCCCCTAAGACCTGTCATAGAGTAAGTATTGTTTTTACTTTTTATCAAACCATAATATTTAAATGTTTTCACCACATAATTGTTTTCATATTTGCATCATTTCAGAGAGATCAACATGAACGTAATCCACTTTCACGTGGAGGAGAACGTTGTGGGTGGCATCATTGGACAGCTGCTGTACAAGAATGGCATCAATCTGGTCAACAACGAACTGGGAACTTACCGAGAAATGCCATCGGAGCCAACTAGTCGCAATATTACCATGGGCAGTAGGTTCCGCAGCCGAAACAGGAGTCGCAGTTCCAAATCGAAGCGTCGATTGCCACGACGTTTGGTGGGCGATGCGAATATAAAGCTTCGCTACATCATTGCCAACCAGCAAGAGGTGGTGAACAAGATCTCCATCACGGAGGATGGCACTTTGCTCACTTTGACCGGACTGGATCGTGAGCAGCAACCGAGCTATGAGCTAACTGTGATCGTGGAGTACAGCACAGGACTGGTGAGCGGAGCTGGGATCTACCAGGTGAACATCAAGGTGGACGATGTCAACGACAATGCTCCGAAGTTCAATGCTCTTACCTATGTGGGTTTGATCAACGAAAACTGTGTTGTGGGCACAGAACTGTCCATGAATCATGCCATACTCATTCAGGATGCTGATGAGGGACCCAATGCCGAATTCAGAGTACAACTCCAAGGCGACTATAGCGACGAGTTCAGTATAGAATACGTAAATGGAACATCCTCGGAAAACTCTACTCATCATAAAATGCCATCCACTACAGGGGCATTTAATATCTTCAACCTGACGGATCAATGGAACGATGAGTTCAAATACCAGGAGCTGCACACCACTTTTATGCAGACGAACTTTAAGCTCAGTTCGGGTCCGTATTTCCGTATCTCCTATACGGGAAAGAGGGGATTGGATCGTGAGAAACAGCAGCTGTACAACTTGAAGATCATAGCAGCCGATACTGGAGGTCTCTCGGGATATGCCCATCTCACAGTCCTCGTGGCAGATGTCAATGACAATGCTCCGATGTTTGAACGCATCTCCGTGTTCAAGGACTCGCGTTTGGAGATCCGTGAGTACACCACCGATATGGAGATCTACTTTGTAGAGAGTTCAAGTGGAATGACAGCTCCTCAGGCAACGGCAGCCATGATGCTAGCCCCACCTCCATATCACATTCCCGGATCACCGAGATTCAACGTGGATCGAGAGAGATCTGTGGGTGCAGGACTGGGAGTGGTAGCTAGAGCTAAGTCCCGGCGGAGAATGGTTCGAGCTTTGACAACCAAATGTCCTTTGTTCGCCATTTATGAGGACACTCCAGTGGGTACGAAAGTCCTACAACTGAGCGCAAGTGATGAAGACTTCGGAAAGAACGCCCTACTGCACTACGAGCTCCAAGGGGAGCAGGTGGAGCGGACACCCGGAATGCCCATGTTACGTGTTCATGGAGTAAAGTATTTTGCAATAGACAAACTAAGCGGGGAGCTGTCGGTCAACTATCCTCTGTCGGCAAACATCGAAATAATGTTAAATCTGACAGTGACGGATATTGATGGTCTAAAGGATTCCACATGTCTGCGATTCACTGTGATGGATGTCAACAATCATGCGCCGACGTTCAAGAAGTCCTGGTATAGCTTCGATACCCCAGAAGGGGAGTATAAGGACAGTGTGCTGGGTCAGCTAACCGCCATAGACATGGACTTTGGAGAGAATGCTAATATAACGTATACGCTCAGTGATTCCCATCTGCCATTTACCATCAAACCTGCCTCGGGAGTTCTGAAGATCGGCGGGCAGCTCGACCGGGAGCTGAAGGACAAGTACAGCTTCCAAGTGATAGCCACGGACAATGCCCCTGTGATGCAGCGAATGTCCAGCAGCGTGGATGTGGAAGTTAATGTCCTAGACATCAACGACAATCGGCCGGAGTTCATTGGCTACGACGATCAAACGAAGGCGGTGAAGTTCATCCCAAGTGTGGCAGATCGCACGTTGATGTTGCCGGTGTATAAGGCATATCTGGATCGAAGTACTCAGCCTGGCACATTTGTGAGGCAACTCACGGCCATCGATAAGGATAATGTGGGTAATGGCAATGGACTGGTTTTGTACTCCATTCGTCATCAGGAAATGCAAGCACCACTCTTCCAAATCGATTCCCGGGATGGTACCATCTCCACAATATCACGTATAAATGGCTATAACGACTATGAGCATCTGAATGTGTCTGTGATTGCCTCAGATGTGGGCAGTCCAGCTTTATCCGCGACAGCCATTGTAATTGTGAACCTCCAGGGGCAGGCAGTTACGGATCCTCCAAAATCGACTCCCAAACCAGAACCTCCAGCAAATGTCACCGTATTCCAGCACGCTTATTATGAGGTTAAGCTCACGGAGAACAATGAAGCACCCATTGAGGTGATGCGCTTGAACCTAAGCGCTGGTCTTAATCCCGAGAACTATCGCTGGTCTTTGTGGTTGGAGGAGGGCTTGGATGAAACGGATGCTCATCCGCCATTTGAATATGATGCCAAGAATATGCTTTTATATGCCCTCAAGCCCTTCGATCGGGAGCACATATCCCGATACCAACTTAGGATTCGAGCGGATCGATTGAGTCGGGAAGCTAGGAACTACGCCAGGGTCTCGTACCCAGTGGTAGACGAACGAATAGAGGGTCTGTCGCTAAACGAGTGTCGAATTTTGGTCCACATTGCGGATGAAAACGATAATGCACCCAAGTTCCGAGGCAATGGGCAACCGATTGTGGCGGTTCTACCGCAAAGTGCCAGCTTTGGATACCCCGTGACCCGAGTGGAGGCCAACGATCTGGATGAGGGGCTAAACGCCGAGATACGCTATCGACTTCTAAACGAGCCCGCTCGCCTGTTTGGCATCGACGAGCTATCGGGCAATATTCGCCTGCTTGGAGAACTTTCCCGCACCGAACACATCTACGGATTCGATGTGAAGGCCACAGATCGAATGGGTGCAGACGATGGCAGAAGCGGCATCGTCAACGTGTTCGTCTATATCATCAATGAGGCCAAGCAGGTGCGTCTGGTGGTGGCCGGAATGCCTGTCGAGGTGGAGCGTCGCATTGAGGGCCTAATGGAGGCACTAAGCGATGCCATTGGCAAGGATGTACGTGTCAGACTATTGGAGCCGTATTCTGGAGGGCTAGAGCCTGCGTAAGTAACTATATATCGATTGTAGTCTTAATAAAACAATACCCCATGTAATGATAGTCTGCCAGTGTAAAAGCAGTATTTAGGCATGGTGCTTAGACCATAAGAAGATTTACTACCAATAAACGTCTTTATAAAATCACCACCAATTTAAATGTTAATTTAGATAGATGGTTAGATATAGATTAATGGATCGATAACTTGCCAACAATCCGTTCATGCTTTCTAACCAATTATTTTAAGTACCAGATACAGATACAAGTTATAGGTATAGGTTTAAACTCTCATATTTGATTATTATGTGCAGCTTTTGACCGCATTGCATAACATAATTGGCCATTAGTTGCCATCAAAACACTGCAGTGTCATCACCTAACAGGTTCTCTACCCTCTCCATTTGCAGCACCAATGCCTATATCTATGCCGTCGATCCGCACACGAATTCCATTATGGAAATGGAGCAACTGCAGGAGTAAGTTTTCTCCCATTCCCCACACCGACTCCCTTCCCGGCCCCGGGCGGCATCTAAAATCGATTGACCCAGAACTGCCATGCGAATTAATGGCCTTGAATTGCTTCTTTCAGCGCCCTGGCTGGCCTCCAACTGGACGCACTGCAACTGCAGCAGCAGAAACTCGACGGCGGCAAGCCCATGCCCCGCATCCTCGAGCTGGCCGAGTTTGGGCAGTTGGCCCGACCTGCACACGCCTCCGCGTCCAGTTTCATGGGAGGATTGGAGTTTGTGACGGTGGTTCTGCTTGCGCTGATCAGCCTGGGTGCACTGATAGCCGCCTGCTGCTACGTATGCATGCGCCAAAAACGGTATGAATGACGAGTGCACGAGTGTCATGCAAGTGCAACTGCAACTGCAACCGAAAGACTGCTTACTGGGCGCTCAAATGTAGCTCATAGATGCATTTCATGTTAGCCATAGTTTTAGCCTAAGCTAAAGGCCCGATAATAAATCTTAAGTCAATTGCAAACGTTGTTGTTGCTGCCGCTGCTGCTGTTGGTGTGTTTGTTGCTGCTGCTGCTGCTGCTGCTGCTGCTACTGCTAATGGCCATGATCGTGGCCAAGTTGCTTGATGCCACTGAGTCTGCATAAACCGGCTGGCATTGGGCCTTTCCTGTCCGATTAAATTATAACGGTAAAAAGCAACAAACACAACATCAAATGCAACAATGCAGCAATAGCAACTTGAGGCAATTAGATGAAGATCGTGTGACATCGCTGCAACTACATCCCAAATGGGAAAGCCAATCAAATGGGATGTCATCTCATCAGCTCAGCTCATCCTGCACAGAGAAAAATAAATAATATGTTCGAAGTTATGTTGTTATATTGAAAGGAAACTACGATCAGGTTTAACTATAAATTTACATATTGAAAATGAAAACAAGTAACTATACTAGAGCTTAATGATGATTTAAACGATTGATATGAGCCGTCTAAAACTACTACAAATTCTTCCCGTGTCTCTTGCAGACGTCTCTGGTCTCAGCGTGATTTCTCCGCCTCCGATGCCGGTCTCACCTATACCATCGCTGGCATCGGATCTCCTCGTGGCCAGAAGCAGCGCCGTCAGCGGCAGCAGCGGCACACACAGCGCTGTAGCAAGGGCAGCACGGGCAGCCAACGACCCACCAGTGCCTTCATGCCCGAGTCCGTCTGCTCCTCGGCCCAAACGCAGTCTACGGCCACCGCCACCGAGAAACTGGAGCAGCAGCTGCACCATCACCACCAGCAGCAGGCGATGGCCACACAGCAGCAGCATCATCAGTACCTGAACGAGTGAGTGAATGGCCGTGGTCAAGACCGCGTCTAGTCAAACGTGTTTCCATTCTGGACACTAATTGCCATCATCCCCGAAACAGGCAACAGCGACAGCAAAAGCGCGAGTACATAGACGTTCCTCTTCCCAAGTCCATTGCCAAGGCTGCGGCGGTGACGAGTGGGGGCGATGGAGCTGTGGGCGTCGGGAGCACTCCGTTCGTACTGAAGTACAATGCCTGTCAGCCCGTTAACAATCTGTAAGTCTATAGATTATATTTAATATGGTTTCAAATTTGGCACAATTGTTATGAACTAGACTTAACATACTAAACTGCAACCTATCATCACAACAGTAACAATTACGAAACCTCGCTGTTCTCACTTCACTCGACGGGCCAGGACTCTGGTGTGGAGTTCCTGAGCAGCCGCGAGCTGTACGAGACCTCGCCGGATTCCTTTCAGCACGGAGGCTCTAAGCGCGGCAACAACACGGAAGTTTTATGCCCCAGACATGCGAAGGCCCACTTGGAGCTGCGCCAGCCAAATACGGACAGCAGGTGGGTAGAAGAGTGTGCTTTATTTCGGATTGCCTTCTTAACATTTGAAATCTCATTGCAACAGTGACACCTATGAGGACTCTCTGAAGACGGACGAGCCACTGGTGGCGCATAACTGTCGCAGTGCCAATTGTGAGCACCGCCAGCACCAGCAGCACCCCAGTCACCATCCCCACTACCAGAACACGCGGTTCGAGAAGCGCTCCTGCGTGCGCCACTCCTTCTCCGGGGTCAAGGACGACCTCATGCAGCAGTCACCGCAGATTTCACTGCGTCCCCGGGGCCACGCCCTCCGCAACTCGATGAATGACCTGGAGCAGCGGCTGCACAACCTGGAGCAGTCCTTTCGCCGCCCGCTCGAATTTAGCAAATCTAATTCATTGTTTTAGTTCATTTTTTAGCTAGACAAAACGCAGTGCAATTTTTAGTGTAGTCAACCTAGAATAGACTTTAGATATTAAGAAACAAGTGCAATAAATTTGAGAGATGTTACAATTAATATAGCCCCCAACTCTGAAAAAGAAAGTGATATATTTGAAATCCGGGAAAATCAATTGAGCAGTAGAAAAACTCAAAAGAAAATTTGATTAATTTCCAGTTTAAGTATAAACCCATTGAAGATATGGAAATACAATATATAATAGTATAGAAATTCATTCTGATCATATAGTAGCTTATGGATTTCAAAGTGAAAATCATATTGAACTTATCTGTTATTATAAATATTATTTCCATTCAAATATTGGATGAACTACTCTTCGATAGACGACACAATCTTAAGTTCTTCCTTCTGTTAACCACATAAATAAAATTAATTTAAAGTTTCGTGTCACGATTACGGCTTATCGATATCTGGCGCCAGTGTCACTAGTATTTGTACCATCACTAACCTTGGTCATAAAAATAAAAGCTAGCGTTCCATTTATTTTCCATCGCCCGAGCGCTGTTCCCTATCCATTAACACGTCTCAATCCTGGAGTGCACAACATCCGGTGAGAGGACTACCAAAAAGAGATAGTCCGCCGCTGGTTGTAGGTGAATAAACAGTGAAGAAGCGAAGAGTCCAAAGGATACAATCGCAACCCACTTGCCAAGCTGCACACTTTGAGTCCAACGTTGGAGGAGGAGCCGCCATGAATGCCCTGCGGCAGTTCTACCTGGAGATCCCGGTGGTCACACGAGCCTACACCACGGTCTGCGTGCTGACCACCTTGGCGGTGGTAAGTGTATCCCGTAGTGCGTTCTAAATCGCGGATGACGTGTACGTGTATTATCTTCGATTATATTTTTTGCCAACTTTTAAGCACCTGGACCTGGTGTCGCCGCTGCAGCTCTACTTCAATCCCACGCTGATTGTGCGCAAGTTCCAGATCTGGCGCTTGGCCACCACATTCCTGTACTTTGGCACAATAGGCATCAGTTTCTTTTTCAATATGGTGTTTACATATCGATATTGTCGAATGTTGGAGGACGGATCTTTCCGCGGACGCAGCTCCGACTTTGTCATGATGTTCATCTTTGGCGGCGTGCTAATGACCTTCTTCGGAATCTTCGTCAACCTGTTGTTCCTGGGCCAGGCCTTCACATTAATGCTGGTCTATGTGTGGTCACGACGCAATCCACTGGTGCCAATGAATTTCTTCGGGGTGCTTAACTTCCAGGCGCCGTACCTTCCGTGGGTGCTCCTCTGCTGCTCCATGATTCTGGGAAACACCGTGTGGGTGGATGTCATCGGCATGGGTGTTGGCCACATCTACTACGTGCTGGAGGACGTCTATCCTACACTGTCCAACGGCTACAGACTGATCAAAACCCCCTACTTTTTGTGAGTTTACTTTGAATTGGGATATAACTTTTGCAATAACGACTTGTTGTCCTTAGGAAACGTCTCTTCAATGAGCACATCGAACGCAACTTCCAGGCGGCTGCTGAGGATCGACCTGGCGGATTTCCTTGGGGCGGAGAGGGTCAGCCCCTGCTACCGGAAGAGATTGCGGCTGATGGACAGGATGAGGAGCCAGCGAATCGAGCGGCGCCTGTTGCTGCCGCGCCGCAATAGCAAAACTAGAAAACTTGATTGTTAAAACGTTCTTCTGTTCAAAACGACGACGATGACAACAATGTTGTGTACCCTCCGCCACCTTCTGTTTGGTGCTTGGTGTAATTAGGCGTATAGTAGTGAGAGAAAGGCGTGCAATAGTTAGCCAAAGTTGGTGCAGAGCGTGTGTGTATGTCATTTATTGGTTTGTTTTCTGAAACAGAGCTCATTTTCCATACGAGATGTTCTTTTATTTATAATTTACCCCCAAGGGATGAATCCACGACAGATTGAACCTACACTGCACATGTGATGATTATATATATACAAACCATGCCACAAATAAATCATTATATAAAAAGACCTGCAGTTTTAAAATGCTTGAAATCGCTTGGGGATTGATAAAAAAAAACCATTTGAAAAAAACATTTTCTTTTTACATTATTTGGTTTGCGGAAGTGTGGTTCAATTCGAAGTGCCTAACTTAAATATAATATGAAAATAGCATTGAACTTTTAAAGGTGACAATTCAAATGCGCGCCAAACTTTTAATACGTTGCCACCTGCCAACTCAATTTGACGTTAGCCAACACTGGCTGCGACAAAACAGTTGTTATTCGCTCGTATTTAGTTTTTAGCCGGCTGCTAAATAGTATAGTATTAGTATGTTATATGATATGAACTCAGGATGTCCAGAATTTTGATGAGCCAACTGACCCACCCTCAGAGGGTCCGACTGCTGTACAAAACGATCTTGCGACTGCACAGAGGTAAGATGAAAAATTCCCTATTACTATAAATTGCATGCATTTCAACTAAACTTCTGTACTCCGTAGGACTTCCAGCGGAACTTCGTGCTCTGGGCGATAACTATGTGCGGGACGAGTTCCGGCGACACCTCAAGTGCAATCCCATGGAGGCACAGCTCTTTATGACAGAGTGGGCCGTAAGTTTTACGTAATAAACAAAAAGGCGCCATACTAAGCAAATCTTCCATTGCAGCGATATGCGTCCACAATCACCCAACAACTAGGGATTCGGGGCAAGCCCAAGGGAGAGCTGGGCGAAGAGATTGACCCCAAGACTGTAGAAATGTTGAAAGACGACCAAGTAGTCCAACTATACGAGCTGATGCTGGCGGCCAAGGGAGTAGAAGATGCGCAAGGCAAATAAATCAGTGTATTATTTTATTATGAGTGTTTCTCCAAAATCTTGTACTCGAATTTAATGCCATTCTCCTCCTGCACACCCAGTGGCATGTCGGAATCGGGCGCGACCTCTCGAAAGCTGTCAGGGATCGCGGGGAAAAAGGTGTCGCAATCGAACTTCTGCATTATTTTGGTAATGTACAGCCGGTGACACCTTGGCGAGGCCATGGCCTCCTCGTAGACTCCACTACCGCCCACAATCCAAATGTTCTCCACTTCGTTCTGCTCCTCAAGGATCTTCATGGCCGTCTCGAGATTGGGGCACAATAGTACTCCCTTGGGCAGATCACTTTCCTGAAGTGTGGTGCTCAGCACTATGTTCAGCCGATCGGGAAGAGGCCTCTTGCTTTCCGGCACTCCGAAGTAGGTTTTCCTGCCCATTACCACGGCATTTTGCTTGGTGGGATCACTTGTTCGCTTGGTGGTGCGGCTGAAGTACTTCAGCTCAGATCTGATGGTACAAAAGCTTTAGCTGCGGTTCAATCCTTGTTACCAACTTACTTAATGCGCCATGGTAGATCGCCTCTGATGCCGATTCCGAAATTCTCGCAAACTGCCACGATTAAATTGAATCGAAGCATCCTTAATCCTTACTGAGAAAGCATAAGCTTGAAAATTATCTTCCAAGCTATAAAATTCAAACAGCTGATCAAGGCAATGCTGGAACCGATTTCGATAGCTTCGATTACTTACCTATTATCGAAACACGCTTATGAAGATCTTAGTCAGATTTCAGGTTGGTTTCGCGCCACTCCCACGAAAACAATATTTCTAGATACAATGTGTCTTGAATTTATTTTTATAGTGATCCACATATACTTTACAGGGGATTAAAAGTTCGTTAACTATTACCAAAAAGTTATTAGATACATTAGATATAAGAGGTTTTCGAGCCTGATTATTTCCAAAGGGTTACAAGATTTTCTGTCTCAAAATATGTTTTTTATATTTCAATACCATAGTGGTGATATTCCTGGATTTTCCAAGACAAACAAGTCTCCAGTTCTACTCTGGTCCCTCCAAAAGCCAGTAGGTCTCCATCTCGCCCTTGCCCTTGACCTTGACAAATCCCCGCGCTTCAACCTTATAGCCCACCTTTTGCACCTTCAGCGCAGTATAGTTGGACAGCTGGATCATCCAGGGATCGCTGCTGCTCTCCATTCGCGAGGCGGTGTTAACGGTGTCTCCAAAGAGACAGTATCGAGGAACCTTCATCCCAACCACGCCGGCGACGACGGGTCCCGAGTTAATGCCCACCCGTATAGCCACCCCGGGAAGAGCATGGGCTTTGACCTTCTTCATCACCCTTAAGGCCAAATCGCAGGCGTGTTCGGCATGCAGGGGATTCACATCAGGAGCACCCGAAACAGCCATGTAAACCATGCCCACGGTCTCCACTTTGTAAACAAACGGGGAAATGATCTCTTCGTCCAATGCCGAAAACACTTTGTTTAAGGTGGTCACCGCCTGCATGGCATCCTGGATGTTGTTGGACCCACTGTCATAGATATTCATTACCTCGATGAAAATGACGGATACCTCCTCGAAACTCTGACACACGTGCTCCTCGCTCTTTCTCATTCGCTCGGCAATGGGTCGCGGTATCATGGAATACAGTAGCTCATCTCCCTGCCGCTTCCAGGAATCTGCCAGTTCCAGCGACTTTTCCAGCTCATCCGATCGCTGCTCCTCCTTCTCAAACATTATCTCCAGCTTGGAGCAGTGCTGCCATCCCGCCATCACAAGCTCTCTACTCAGTCCATGCGGATTAAGATCGTTCAAATAGAGACCGATTCCATGCAGCTCATCGAGATTTTCGATTAGAGGACTGCACAGGAAGATCAGCGAGTCCACATCTTTGATATAGAACATTTGTCCCTTCAACAGGATAGATCGGAGGCCCACCGAATGGCGTCTCTGTCCCGTGGCGGGATCGATTTCGTCCTTGGAGGTGGCTGCCGCTGCTGCCTCTTCCTTGGCGTTCTCCGCACTAAACTCCTTGGCACTGGCCAAAGCCATGGCCTGCGCCTCGTTCAGGCTGCTGGCTTCATCAAAGTTTTCAAAGTCAAAGTTCAAGGCCGCATCATAGGCGGCACGATTGTGACCCGTACGGATGAGCTCAAACTCGAAGAGAACTGTACGCATTTGCAGAATGGTCTCCCATTGGATCTGAGTGTCCTTGGGACGACGGCACTTGAACCGCTCCAATATGTGACTGCCAATAAAGGTCTTTGGGTTCACTCCAGGATTATGCAGAATCCACGTCTCGACAATCTTCTCGCCCGCAAGTGTGATTTTCATGTCGTGATCCAGCACAATGGTGAAGGGAAACAGCTCGAGGAACACATTCAGGTCCACCGACGGCATCTTCAGCTGCGAAGGATGCGCGATGACATTGACCCGCTTGGCCATATAATCGCGATTATCGAAGTCCAGCCGATACTTGACAATCACGGTCAGAGGACCCTCCGTAAGCTTGATGGGACCGGCTGTGCCACCGCATATGTCATTTTGGCTCTCCAGGACATAGGCAGTCATGTCTAGGCCGTAGAACTCCTTGGCCACCTCGGTCATCTGGCCAATCAGGTACTTGGACATGCCAGTTCGGCCGCTGCGGTACAGGATCACAGCCCCATCGTCATCCATGTTGGTCAACTGCATGCTGGGCGACTTCATCTTGGGATAGGTGAAACGCATCTGCACGTGAATGTTGTCGATGGACTGCAGGAAGTCGCAGAAGTATCGCCCTGTGGAGCGGATCATCTTGTCGTAGCCGAAGTTGCTGAAGAATCGCACAAAACAGCGCCCGAAGAAGTTCATGCAGAAGTCGAAGGACTCGCCCGTGCTGGCGGACAGGGCTGCCGCAAAGTCCGGCATCAGCTTGTCCGGATAGATCTGATGTGTCTTGAAGCTCTGATGCTTGCAGTCGACAATCTGGCAGACCTTTCGCCAGGTCTCCATGCCATACTCCTGCTGGATATAGTGCTGCACGCTCTCGTACAGCATTCCGTACATGATGGGGCAGGATGTGAATGTCCTTGGTCCTGTGAAGTCCTGCCTATCGTCGAAATTGCCTTCGTAAAAGTTTATCCTGTAACGAAACAAAGTTGGCAGTCACATATTTAGGGGTGTGGTTAGCCAAAGTTTTTCCATCGCTCTGAGCTGGTAATTAGGTAAACTGTGTTCGTACCCCGGAGGATTTAGGACAATTTCGTTGCGTTGGGTCAGGGATTAGGCCAACAAACTCGTACACAACTTAAGTGATTGGTAGTAGGCTAGGATGCTACATAAAAAAGTCTTGCGCTGATATAGTCTTGAGTAACTACTTAGAGTGAAAATTAAATTGTATTCAGTCGCTGTTCTTATGCGTGAAATCTGTTTCCTATTTTTAGAGACATGCATTTAAAATCCATTAAACACGTAATTAATGTAAGGTGACATACATTTGGTGTATGTTTAAGCCGTCAGAGTATATCCTCTTATCTAGCCTTCAAAAACACCCAATGCTTTTCCTCCGTAGCATTTGATTTATTGCCCCGACAGTTTAATTTGAGTTCATGTGGCAGACACGCGGTGGAAATCCTCCTATTTCCCACATCAAGGTCTTTCAAATCTGTCACGTTCTTCGCGAAAGGAACATAGCTCATTGTGCTCAACTTATTTCCGTTTCCTATTGCCGGTAATTCGCTGGTGGCAACGCCAGTTTTTCATTTTTTTTCTACTCAGACTAACTAACTGAGCCACAAATTCTCGAACATCTTTCCTGAGTTTAGTGTATTTAATTTTGACAAAAAACATGCAAATTTCCGACAAGCCGAAGGTCGTAAAAAGTGGATAAAAATGCTGTTTCAAAATGCTAACGTTTGATTAATGGTCAGGGAATCCACGTAGTCAAAAAGAACATAAAGGCAATGCTTAACTTCTGCTCCTTTATACTCAAGTTAACAATACGTAGATTTAATCGCTCGTAATTTATGGTAGCTTGAAAGTGGCAGGGAGAACCCTAATCTATATAAATTGATAAATAATGGATTGGATGCTAAAGTTAAATGGACTATAGTGTAATAATTTGTGGCCAACTCAGTTGCAACTTTAACTTTAAGTTTTAACTTAAATGATGTAGTTCCTCTGCTTCTCATATTGCTTCCTAATCCTTTAAAGAACTGCCTTCTTAAGGATGTATGAAAATCCCCTTATTTCTCTCGATATATCTCTTTGATTAGTGAACCGTGAAATTAGCTTATTATATCCCCAGCAATCCCTGCTACCTTATATTGCTTTCCGGCTCGTTCCAATCCACTAGATGAATCGCATGAAGTTCTCCAGCATCGGAGCCGCTTGTCGTTTGTCTGTGCCTCAGAAAGAGTTTTAATTATATCCACGCGGCATTTGCCAGTCGCTTATTTATAATTTAAGGAAGGCATATACGCCTGCACACGCACAGCATCCCCGGATGCGTAAAGTCGGGGTACATATATATACGCGCACTCCACGGCAAACTCTCACTTTTCCGTACTCCGTGTTGCGTCGTCGGCAGTTGCTATTGTTACACTAAATTTGTTTTGCCGCCTGTCGCTGCTTCCTTGGCTTCTGGCTGCCTGATTTGCTTTTGCTTCATGATTTCCTCTGACAGACGAGCTTCGTGAGTCTGTCGGCTCTTTCGCATCCGTCGGTTCCGTCGGTACCGTCGGTTTCCCCTGGAGCTTTCCCTTTTCGCCGGGACGATGTCGGTCGACTGAAGCGTGCCCCTGTGGCGGTCAGGCCTTTTATAGCCCACCCACTAGCCAAGTTGCAGTTGGAGCTGTATTTCCGGCCCACTTAGGACCTACGTGCCTGCGCTTCGACACGCACTTCTCTGTTTGACCATCGTGATCATCATCGGCAGTCAATGCTCTTTGCCACAATTGCCACTTTGTCTCCTTCCGAAACAGTAAAACATTGTCACACAACCGAAGGAGTCATTTTTCTCCCCGTTCATTTCCTTTTATGGGCTCACTCCCCCACATCGATGTACATATATATGTGTGCGGTGTCCTGGGAAAGTATTGTCCTTTGGGTCTTTACCAGGGCTGAATAACACCTAGTAATAGACTGACGACTAGGTTAGTCAGTTATAATAGATATGTGGCTTATACAAATGTTAAAATTTCAAACTTTTAGTTTCCTTTAGATAATTTCTTTCCAATTGTATTCTCTGTATAAAACGCTGTTCTAATTTTCTGAACCATTTCTTACAATTTAGAAATACTCGAGTACTTTGAATGTATATCCCAAGCCCTGAAGTATCGAAAACCGTCTGTCAAATGTATCATTGTAACAGAGTTTTTCGCTTTGGCCGTTTGCCATTTCCCCGATGGAGGAATGGTTTTGTGGCTCTGTGCTTAATGCTTTTCCATTTTCACGCAGTTATATATACAAAAAGATGTACATACACATGTTAGCCTGAATCCTGCACATATTTGATGTGTTGTTTTAAAGCAATTTAAAAGGGATTTCACAGCATCGAACAAAAAGCCTTTGTCCCACTTAAACGAAACGGATTTTAGGGCTAGTCTATTAAATAAACGTTGACAATTTTATGGACAGACCATTATTCGACTAAGAGGACGATAATATGCCCGGCTGAATAAAAGAAGGAGATACTTCTACCACTCAAAAAGCCATCAATTACAGATGCGACAGGCACGCGTTGCATAACTACAAAAATATTATATTTATGTACATTGGGTCCCGAAGAAAATAACTCAATATAATCAAACAAAAACAGCTCTTAACGGAGTAAAAACTAATGACGATGGCCCTCAACACACAAAAGTTCTGATATCAACTTTTGTGACAAAAAATATTTTTTTATTAAACTAAGAAAATACAAGAATATTTTCAAAATTCTTATTTTTATTTTTTTTTAACCATTTTCAAAGTCTTATTATTTGTTCAGTGTAGTTATTTTCAATATTGCACCGGAATTAAGTGTCCAACGTCCAGGCGTTCGAGCTAAGGACACGCAGAGTGACTTAATTTAATTTATATAAGAAAGAGGCGAACGGAGGTTACTGTATGTTTGAATGGGCTTACGATGGTCCGTCGTGGGTTGGAGATGATGGTGTGCAAAGTGACACGCAAACCGCCCATAAAAGTTATTAAAAATGGATTTTCCGAAATGAGGGTTGTCTGCGGGAAATGGCAGGAGTTGGTAATTGAAAAGGCAGGATGGAGGATATTATAAGAACTTGAGCTTATAAAGGGTGTATTCAATAAGAGTCTATTGTCTACATAGATAGCTGGTATTATTAAACAAATTAAGTTTGTCCCAAAACCAGCAGGAAATAGGTATTATTTATACTTTCACAAAAAGTCAGAGGAGCAGAGCTAAATTCTCTTTTATTGCAACAAATTAAGAGAGCCACAGGTGCCGTACAATCAGAACATGGTGCTATAAATAAAGATACATTTAATATTTTTCTATTCCTAGCCCTCGGGACCCTCCAGCAGCCAGTAGGTCTCCATGTCGCCCTTGCCTTTGACCTGGACCGTACCACGCGACTCCACTTTGTAGCCCACTTGGCGCACTTTATCGCCGGTGTACTTCGATAGCTGGATCTTCCAGGGATCACTGCTGCTCTCCATTCGCGAGGCGGTGTTAACGGTGTCCCCAAACAGACAGTATCGAGGAACCTTTTGGCCCACAACGCCAGCCACCACAGGTCCCGAATTGATGCCAACTCGAATAGCCACGTCCCCCATATCGTGAGCCTTGAACTTTTTCATCACCCTTAAGGCCAAATCGCAGGCGTGTTCGGCGTGCAGGGGATTCACATCAGGAGCACCCGAAACAGCCATGTAAACCATGCCCACGGTCTCCACTTTGTAAACGAATGGGGAAATGATCTCCTCATCCAGAGCGGAAAATACTTTGTTCAAAGTGTTCACCGTCTGCATAGCTCCCTGAATGCTGTTCAATCCTTCATCATAGACGTTCATCACCTCGAGGAAGATGACGGACACTTCCTCGAAACTCTGGCAAACCTGTTCTTCGCTGAGTCGCATTCTTTCGGCAATGGGCCGCGGAATCATGGAGTAGAGCAGCTCATCCCCCTGCCGCTTCCAGGAATCTGCCAGCTCCAGCGATTTTTCCAGCTCATCCGATCGCTGCTCCTCCTTTTCAAACATGATCTCCAGCTTGGAGCAGTGCTGCCATCCCGCCATCACAAGCTCTCTACTCAGTCCATGTGGATTAAGATCGTTCAAATAGAGACCGATTCCATGCAGCTCATCGAGATTTTCGATTAGAGGACTGCACAGGAAGATCAGCGAGTCCACATCTTTGATGTAGAACATCTGTCCCTTCAAAAGGATGGACCTCAAGCCCTGGGAAGATCGACGTTCCCCAGTGGCAGGGTCGATCTCATCCTCTCTCGCAGATTCATCATCATCCACCGGATGGGATTCACTGAACTCCTGAGCCTTGGCCAGCGCCATAGTTTGGGCTTCGTTTAAGTCCATCTCGTCATAGTTCTCAAAGTCCATGTTTAAGACAGCATCGTAGGCAGCGCGATTGTGACCCGTGCGAATCAACTCGAACTCAAAGAGCACGGCTCTCATCTGGATCAGGGTATCCCAGTCGATAGTGGTGTCTTTCGGACGACGGCATTGGAACAAGTCCATTACGTGGGTGCCAATGAAGCTCTTTGGATTGGCCCCTGGATTGTGCATAATCCAGGTCTCAACGATCTTCTCACCAGCATGCGTGATCTTCATGTCGTGGTTCAGCACAAATGTGAAGGGAAAAAGATCGAGGAACACATCCAGTTTCACGGTGGGCATTTTGAGCTGTGAGGGATGGGCCTCCGTATTGACGCGCTTGGCCATGTACTCCCGGTTATCAAAGTCCAGACGATACTTCACAATCACGGTCAAGGGACCATCCGTGAGCTTGATGGGACCAGCAGTGCCTCCACTGATGTCATTCTGGCTCTCGATCACGTAAGCCTTGATCTCCAGGCCGTAAAACTCGCGGGCCACCTCGGTCATCTGCCCAATTAGGTACTTGGACATTCCAGTGCGACTGCTTCTGTATAGGATCACAGCTCCGTTATCATCCATATTGGTCAACTGCATGCTGGGCGACTTCATCTTGGGATAGGTGAAACGCATAATCAAGTGAATGTTGTCGATGGACTGCAGGAAGTCGCAGAAGTATCGCCCGGTGGAGCGGATCATCTTGTCGTAGCCGAAGTTGCTGAAGAATCGCACAAAACAGCGCCCGAAGAAGTTCATGCAGAAGTCGAAGGACTCGCCCGTGCAGGCGGACAAAGCCTCGGCGATATCCGGCATCAGCTTGTCCGGATAGATCTGGTGCGTCTTGAAGCTATTGTGCTTGCAGTCGATGATGTGACACACCTTCCGCCAAATGTCCACGCCATACTCCTCCTGCACGTAGTGCTGCACACTCTCATACAGCATTCCATACATGGTTTATGTTTCTGAAAAAATGGAAAACAATGGACGATTAAATGTATAACAAGAAAACATGATAAAACAATAAAAACAACGAGATACATTGTCTCAATTTATTGTTCGATTGTTCCTTTATAAGAAGTTATATATTATAAGAAATTATATATTATAAGAAGTTATAAGAAGTGTCTATCAGAATTAATTTACCATCTGCATATAAAATAAATTTAACCTTTTTTTTTGAGTATATTACATATAAAATTTAAACAAATTAAAAACATGACTTTAAAAGAATCTCTCTTAGTAGTTCAATTTATTCCACTTCTCAACACTTTTCTTTAAATTTCACTTGCTTTGCTCAACAGGTCCCCGTGGTTAAGTTTCACTTTAAAGTCTCCGTTTAATATTCAATCGCCGCCTTGTAAGTTTTTAAATTTCCTTAATCGCGTTGCTTGTGATTCACTTTAAATATGCACTATTACTCTGCTAACTTATTTACAACTTGAAATTTACAACTGAAAATTCAATAGATTCCCACACAATATGAAGGAGCACATATGCTGGCTAAAGTTCCCAAGGCACTAAACGCACGTATAGCACTCGGAGAATAGGTTTTCCATTGCTATTACTTTGATTTTTATTGGACGAAAGCGCACGAGGAGGATGCTGTAGATGCTGGAATGACGTCCCTCGGCTTGGACTGTATGTGTGTATCGCGAATGGGAAGCTTTCTAACTGGCATCCAGGAAGCTTTCTAACTGGCATCCAGGACGCGAATGAAGCGCCTGTCGTTCGTCGCTGGGACTTTTATAGCACCTCGGCAATCGTTGTAGACTCATCCTTCCCATTCGCCAAGCGGAGGGTCTAACCCCCTTTGGCAGTGTTACATTTCATGTCAATGCTCCTTGTTGATGCCAATTGACGGTTACTTTTCGATATAATGTCTGAAAATGAAAGTTTTATTGCCTTACCACCAATAACTTACACGCACAAACGCAGTCCTCGTTGGTTTTGTCACGTAAATCTTTATAAAGGTTCTCGTTTGCTTACTCCAAGTGCGTTAATATTTCTTGTTATTTTGTTTATCTCCCTTTTTGATGTGGCATTTTTGGACTTGTTATGCGCCACAATTTACATTTACATTTAAGAGGATTTAAAAATTCCACAGAATAAATCCTGCACAAGCACACAAATGTTGACATTTTAATGGGCATTCCTTGCAGGAGTGATGATAACGGTTAAACAGGACTTGTATTTGCCTTGGCGCCCCCTCCCCCCTTTTTTTTTTTTGATACTTCACAGCGGCCATAAACGTGACAGCGTATTTAATTAGCGCCCTTCGCAAGCGGCCCCCTTCCTGTCCCTTCAAATTGATTGGGCCACGTGCTGGAAGGGCGTTGACATCTCACTTGTAGCTCTCGCTCCCAGGAGCAGACAGTAGACTACGGGTCTGTCAGGGAAACCCTAGAGCCCATCGGCAAACACGCAATCGGGGAATACAAGTTGTAAAATAAACCAAACGATGAAAATAATGAAACCATTTGATTGATGAGAGGGACGCATTCGCGGCTTGGCTTGTATAGCTAACCAGGCTGTGTAATATTTACTTTAAAAATCCCGAAGCAATTAGGGAATGTTTCAGTCGGTGGGCTTCAGTTGTTGCTTTGAGACCGGCTCGGGTTACATAATTCTAGACCAATTGATTTACCCAAGCATCACATTTTCGACAATGTTTTATCGCCATGTCCAATTATTTTATATTCTATAAATGTCAAATGCAGAAGCGTTTTTTATTTAACAATAAAAAGGTTTGTTTATCTGAAAGAATATAATAAATGGTGGATCGGCTGTTTTTCGTCCAGGCGAATAAAAGTTTCAACTTTTACTATGCCTTCCGTCGTCTAATACATAAATAACGAAAACAGTTTCTCTACAAAAAAGAACCCATTTTAAAAGTAAAAGCGTTTGAGATTTTTTTCATCAGCCTATGAGGCGGTTTTATAATTTCCTTTTTCTTTTGGATAAGCTTGACTTACTTAAATATTTCCCAGGGAAATGAAAAGAAAATTCACAATGCATTTTAAAATTCATTGCGAATTTTAGTGTTGAACTATTTGCCCAGTCCGACCTTGTTGAAAAGTTTGTCCTTAACAATCTGAGCCATCAAGCCGTGTATCAGTTCAATGGTGGAGCGGCTGCAGTCTCGGGTGGCCTTGGACAGCTTATCCTCCGAACGCTTCTCATTGACATCGGTTCCTGTGGATAATAAAGCGGGTAAATTATTTGCACAATTCCTAAATCGACCCATTATGTACCGCGACCTAAAAAGTTCTCACTCTGCTCCAGCTTCTCGGAGAGATCCATGATCTGACCGGTGGTGTACTCTGTGTTGGTGAGCAGACCCGAGCTGCCCAGTGTGTTTACCCAGTATTTGTTCCACAGAGAGTCGAGGAGCCTGCGGTCCAGAGCAGACTTGAAGTAGCTAATTTCCAAGGGATAGTACTGCTTGCAGTGGACTCCAAAGTCTTCGATCTTATTCAGCGGGATGGTCTGATACTCCGAGGGCTCCTCGTTTGGTGGCTTATAACCTTTTGGATACGTGCGGAATGCACCCAGACACACCTTGCCAGCGGAAACAGTGCGCACCGGATCAACCACAATGGCCACGAATGGCTCCTGGTATGTCTGGTTGAGCATCTGGGTGGACACATCGATGCCGGACAACCAGCAACCGTAACCGGGATGGCTGTGATACCAGCCCACGGCGTGTTCCATGCGTCCCACCTCTTTGGCCGCTTCCATGTAGGCGGTCATGTACTCGTACGCTTGTGCCTGGGCATTGACGCGGGTTTCAGTGCCCTCCACTGGCAGTGCAAATGCATCCATGACAATCTGCACGGGAATGACTTATAAATTGAGGACCTTTTTTACATTCAATAACTCACCATTGTGTTGTCCTCTACCTTGCCAAGCATTAGACCCATCACCTCCAAAGTACCGCCAGAGCGAGCGTGCATCACCATCTTTAGGAGCGCCAGAGCCGAGATCTTAATGTCCTTAAAGAAGTGGGGATCTTTCTCCCAGGGCTTCGCATCGATGATCTGCCGCTGCTGTTCGGCGTCGTAGCGAAAGATCTCGTCACAACTGGGCAACGTCTGGATGTTGTTCTCCAGCTCCCAGGTCTTTTGTGCGGCGTCGGAGTCCATTGTGATTGTACTTATGCCGAAAATTGTAGTCTTTTGTTGCAAGTTTTTGTTTTCCGGCTCAATTCTAGAGATGAACTTGTCGGTACCATCTGTACAATCAATTTCATGAAGGTACAATCGATATTTTTTATAAATCGATTATTATAAGTTAAGAAATTAAAATATTGATTAAAAAATTTAAAATTTATCTATATTAACAATTTATTTGTTTAATAAATAAAATGTATTTTTAATCGTTAATTTTTTACCAAGGAAAGTTTTTTAATTTAATTTTTCTGTTTACGATACGCACTCTAATTTGCAGCATTTTTGACTAAAAAAAACTTAAAACCTTATTTCATAGTGACAAAATGATTCATCGCAGTATCTGTAATCTGTATCTTTCTTTTCACTTCTTGAGATTAACCATTATTAATAATCACATAATATAAACCACTTTTAATTCAAGTAAGTTGTCAGTTCCTGCACCCCGAATTTTAAATGTAACGCATAAGCCGGCGCATTAAAAGCAGGTTGGCAGGGCTTGCGCGTCCATTGCAAAAAAATTCCTGCACAGAGTTTTCGCTACAATTAACTTTGGCAAGCTCGTGATGTGGGCCGTAAAAACAGTGTCTGGTGGAAAAGTGTGAAAGAAATCAGTGAATAGTTTGTGGGTGTTTTGTGTACGTGCATTTACCGTATTATTCCCAATAGCTTTGCGGCTTTTCAAAGTGCTCGCTTCGGTATTCGTTTTCCCCGCACCCAAGCCGCATTTGCGACGCCGCTTGGAAAATGTCGCTGGATGGCGGTAGGTTGCGCTACGAAGACGAAAATGGTAAAACCGTGGTTCTGGCAGCCAAAGGGCGCACCTTCCAGGTGGGCTCCTACTACAATTGCGACCTCATCCTGGAGGGGCCAGAGGAGGAGCGTCTAATTTGCGAAATAAACTGCGATGCCTTCGGCAGGGTGAGTCTGGATGGCAGGAATCCCCCTTAACCGCCCTAACATACTGCTTCTTCCGCCCTTAGGTCATCATATACAACAAGTCCAGCGGAGACCCCATTCATCTCAACGACGTGGCCATCCACGCTGCAGGCAAGCGTCCTTTGCTACACGGTGGCAAGATTACCATTCGAGACAAGGTCTACACGTGGGAGTTCCCCAAGACCTCCGAGGTGCAGGATGCCCCATGCACCCCAGAACGCCTATTGCCCAACGAACAGGCCTCAAACTCCTGCCCTTCATTGAAGGTAATAGCCGCCATCTGTTCCAGATAGTACAGTATTCCAAGTCCTACAATTTCCCCATTTTTATTTGATTTAGCAATCGCATCGTCTACAAGCCGAAAAACGCCTGACAGTTCACAAGTAAGTGAAAACAGCAGGCAGACCCCTAACCGACTACCTGGCCAACCCCTAAAATGTCTTTGGGCAACAACAATAGGAAAAAGTCCCTACTGCAAGCATGTGTTGTCTGCCTGTTAATAGTCCTCATAAAACCTTATCTCTGCTTATACCTTTTCAGTTTTCACTACAGCATCAATTCGGACGACGAAGGAAATACTTCTATAGAGTCTCGTGATCAGAGTGAGTCTCACTTGGAGGATGTCTCACTGAATGAATCAATTCAGCGCAGCACAGAGGAGACAGCTTACGAGTCCCCCAAAGTAAATCTTCTGGAGGCTACGCAGAATAAGGAGAATACCGCAACGCCACCAGGTAGCCACCAAAAGCTACTAAGGCTGTGCGCCATCTCCGACGTGGTTATTACCTCTTATTCGCCGCGCGAGACTGGCGTGAAGATCGAGAAATCCTTTTCATGTGTTCGAAAACCTGGCTACACCACGACGTCTTTGGCTGTTTCCACGCCCAAGAGCGTATACAGCACCCCCAAGGGCAATGTGCTCTCTGAACTAAACGAAGACAGCTGCAGCCGAGATCTAATGGACTTTAGCACGCCATCCACCTCAAAAAAAACCAAGCGGGATTCGTCCATGTTCCTGATCGACCTGACCACCCCATCAAAGCTACGACAAACACCCAAACAGACGCTTGGATTCAAGCTCACACCCAAACAGACGCCTATCAGTGTAGACAGCACCGACGAATCATCAGATGCATCCCCATTAGTCATAGACATAACTAACTCTGACACCCCGCCATCAGCAAGCCCTTCGCAACGGTATAAAACTCCTAAGCGTCCGGCTGGAATCACCACACCCAATAGAACGCCCCAGTCACTGATGAAACGAGCGTTGCTTACCAGCATTAAAAAGCAGATCGCCTCCAACCAACCAGATAAGACCACCCCCATAGCCACCCCCAAGCGGACATCTCTTCTGGAGGCTCGTCGCCACTGCCTGACTACGCCTCGGCGTTTGCCATTCCATCCACATCGTCGTACGCCAGTCCAGCGAGAAGGACATACGAGAGGAAACGCACCCAAGACCTCGCCACGCAAGCGTATATCCCTAATGGAGTCTCCCAGAGAGAACAAGGTCTCCCAGCTCAGAAAATCGTTTGCGGCTGCCAAGCGTAGTCCCGGCGTTGACAAGAGCAACAAGCTCGTAGCCAAGGCACGTCGTTCGCTTAACTCGCCGAAAAGTGGCTCCCCTAAGCCTGGATCATCTAAACCGTCATCTCCATGTCAAAAAAAAATCGATGTGTCCCAGATCAAGAGCTCCACTCCGGAAGAACCGGACGATTCAAAGGACGAGCTGAGCCGCACGTTCACTATACTGCATGATACTACCCAAGGAAACGATCAGAGTGGCGCAGCATTGGCAATCGAAGCGGTTACAGCTCTCATAACTGGGGAAGTAGACGATGATGTATCCTTTCAGCTAAGCTCGCTAATTGAAAAGAGGCTTCCGTCAGTGACCTCAGAAGAGCCTGCACCTATCCAAGACAAAGTTGAGTCGATCGGGTCAGAATCTGATGTGGTAGGCGAGTTAAAATATGCACAGGAAGATATGAATCCTAAGCCAGATGCGGTCATACTCGACCAGAATGAACGTGACGAAAATGAATTGAAAACCGGCAAAAATGAAGACGAATGTAAAGAAAAAGACTGTGAACTTCCAATCGACAAACAACTTGAGGATGCTGTTATTGAGGATAACATTTGCGAAGAGGTTCATGCGAATATTCCTCAACAAACTAAGAATTGTAAGTACCTATAATATGAAATAAATATTATGAAATCTTATGTTCCAAAACCGTAACAGCTAATTCTGAGAAAATAATCGAGGAAAGTATTTGCGAAGAGCTGCCATTGGAGAGTACTACTGGTAATTCAAATTCAACTGGTAAGCGATTTAAATTTGAAAATTCCCAAAATACATTTTTATTTTATTGCGACAGGAGGGATATCTCAAAAAGAGAAC
This sequence comes from Drosophila melanogaster, assembly GCF_000001215.4. Lineage (NCBI taxonomy): Eukaryota > Metazoa > Arthropoda > Insecta > Diptera > Drosophilidae > Drosophila > Drosophila melanogaster. Next base: position 16,466,814 of record NT_033777.3, on the reverse strand, counting down.
CAACCAACTCCAAGTGCAGAAACCCCCGTGGCTCGCAGAAGCTTGCGCCGTCATTCTGTTGAGCAGAGGGCAGTGTCAACAACGCCACGGAGAAGCACTCGGCGATCCTCGATGGAGGCCAGCAGTAAGGCATTACCTGAGAAGGACAACAAGCGTTCTCGTCGTGCATCCTGTTCAGCAATGGACAGCCAAGTCGCTGTTACTCCCCGGCGCAAGCGGCAATTTACGCAAGAAATGTCCACGCCAACGCGCCAATCATTGCGTATTAAGAACACACCCAATAGGGAACTTCAGGTGGATGAATCTGTGGGCGATATGGGAGTCATATTGGAAGAAGTTGGTTCCGAAGATGGTAAGTTGAGTCAATATCATTTATGAAATGGAATGGAAATATAATGGCTTATTTGATTTAAATTATATTTTTTACAGATAGCAAATCTTTCATCGCTGACGACGAAAATTATGGCAACGAGCTGCCAAATGATGATATTGACAAGGTAGATTTCCACGGCCTCAGAGATTTATTGAAAACACCAAAAAGCTGCAGCACACCCCGCTTTAAAGGGCTAAGGGAACTGATGCGCACTCCGAAAATTCCTGCCTCACCAATTATAGGAAACATGGCAGAACTATTAGAAACCTCTGTTGGTAGGACTCCTTACCACGATAGAAGAAGCACTGCACTAGCTCGCATGGAGCAAGGAAAGCCTCTGGACAATGTTCTGAAGACGCCCAGCGCCCGGAATATCATGGTGCCAAATGAACCAGCTAGCACAGTGTTAAAGTCTCGCAAAGATTTTCTGGGGGCAACCACGGAATACGATCTGAATGTGACGAACAACACATTGCATTTGGACAAGATTTTCGAGGACATGTCCGAAACGACTGGGGCCAATATGGAAGACACGGAAGAAATTAATGTGACAACGATCAGCACAGCGACTGGAGTTGATCCTTTGGATTCAATAAATCAGAATAAAACAGTGGCATCAGAGGCACTGATGAATGTTGGGCATACAGCCACAGCGAGCGCTTCCCTAGAGGATCCTCTGACAAGCACCACCTACAAAGCTACCATGCATGCCAATCCCAATCTTAGCGACTTCAGGTCTGTTTCGCCCAACCCGAACGAGATGAGTGGAATTCAGTTGTTGGACCAGTCGTCGGACTCAATGTTCTCCGAAGCACTAGTAGTTTCGGGCGTGGAGTCGTGCGAAGTCACCGTGGATGAGACGAGGCCTTTAGGCCAGACCAATCCACCTATTGATAACATTGAGGATCGCTCAGATACAGACTCAAATGTTGGCCTTACTGAGCCCTTGGTATTTAGTGATGATGAAGAGGAGCCAAAGAAATCGGAAGGAACTACCAAACAATCTGACAGTGCTCAGGAACCATCTATAGCCTACAAGCTTGAAGAATCTGTCAATCTGACGGAACACAAAACTGTCGATGAGAATTCAAGTAAATATGATGTCGAAACGGGTGCTATCAGTGAAATTTCACTAATTGAAGTGGAAGATACCACAATTGAGGCAAGTACTTGCGAGCAAAATCTCGAAAGCTGCAAACTTCAAGAAGAGAAAAGTGTAGATATCGCTTCAGTTAATTCAGATGAAAATATCGAATCTGCAGTGGTGGAATTGACGATCCTAGAGTCAGAGATATTTCCTTTAGACACAACAGCGGATAGTTCGATCAATTCTACTAATGTCCTCGACAGTAGTGTGGAAAAAACTATACCTGACCGAAATCTCAAAGGTGGCAAACTTCAAGAAGAGAAAAGTTTAGATATCGCATCAGTTAATTCAGATGAAAATATTGAATCTGCAGTGGAATTGACGATCCTAGAGTCAGAGATATTTCCTTTAGACACAACAGTGGATAGTTCGATCAATTCTACTAATGTCCTTGACAGTAGTGTGGAAAAAACTATACCTGAACATAATCTTAATCAAGAAGATGCCAAGGCCACAAACGATGCCCAAGACACTTCAGTTACAGATGAAAAATCCTCTACTGACTTATATCGTTCAGTTGGCGAAGTATTACCATCCAATAAAAGTGATTTGCATACTGATGAACCACCAATCGTAATATCCTCTTCTAAAGAACTGGCAAAAGAGGCGAAATCTGGTGATGGTAACCCCATCGACAACGACAACTCCAAACCATATATTGAGCGCTCTGAAGAACTTTCCGAAGAAACCAAACCAGATAAGGTTTCGAGTGCTGCAGAATCGGATCGACCAGTCACAGAAACTTCGCCGACTCCAAAAGCCCCTGGCGCAGAGTCTAAGCAACCGTTGACTGAATCACATTCCGATGAACTTGTAAAAGAAACCAACTCCAATGAGGTTTCCGTTGATGGGGAACTCATTCAACCAGCCATTGAGACTTTGCCTTTTGTGGAACAAAAACAAGAACCTGATGTTTCTACTGATGCGGAATCTAATCAACATTGCATCGAAAGTTCGCCTCTCAACGAACTTTCAGAGAATATCCAACGTGAGGAGGTACACACTTTAGATAATACTAAACAAGAAGTAAAACCGTATCCCGTCATGGAAGTTTTAAAGGAAACAAAAACTGATGAATCTATCCAATCCGTCACCAATACGTATCCAACCGAGGAACTTCAAGAAGAAGCTAAAGCTGATGAGTTGCCTACTGTTAGTGAAATGGTTCAAGCATTCAAAGAGACGAAAACAGATGATACTATTAAACCAATCATCGAAACATCGCCTGAAAGAGAACCCTTAGAAGAGGCACATCCTGATGAGTTGCCTTCTTCTAGTGAAAAGGATCAAGTAATTGTCGAAACACCATCTGCTGAAACTAGGCCAACCATCGAAACTTCTTGTGACGAACCACTATCAACAGCAGGAACTGATATAGTGCCTGATTTAAGTCAAATTGATCAACTAATTTTTGAAAAATCACCAGCCGAAGAACCGCATGAGAAAGCAAAACCTGATGAGACTACCCAGGAAGTCATCGAAACATCACACGCGGAGAAAGATCCAATAGAAGCCAGTCCTAAAGAGGATTCATCTGTTAGTAAAATGGATAATGCAGTTGTGGAAACTAATCCTCAAACAGATAAGCTAATTCCTCCGGATGAAATTACAAATTGCGGGCCGGTAGATATATGCATCGATGAGTTCTCTTTAAGAAATTCTAGTTCAGCATTTGAGATCGAACACTCAGAAGAAGTCGCGACGACTTCTTTAGACTTAGATCTTTCCGAGATAAGTAAAGAAAAGGGAAATATGGAAGCTTTGCCGAATGACAACGCTTGTGTTAAGCACATAGCGTGCGATCTTGCTAATGTAAGCTCATTAGAAGAACCAACGAATTTATCTCCCAAGACTCGTCTACGTGGGACATCAATGTCACAAGATGAGGCCGCTCAAGTTGATGAACAGAATGAAAACGATCACGTCGAAGAACACGTCGCAATGGAGGTATCATCAAATGAAATCGCTGCTCATAAAGAGAGTGATGAGAAATTTGAAGACATAGATGAGGATGCCTTGAGCGGAGTTAAACAAAGTTCACTGGAAGAAAATGCACTAATTCATCAATCTCTAACGGACCAGAATAAAGAGGTTTCTATTATGGAAGAATCCGAAGCTGTTGTTTTAGAGGAACCTAAGGACAGCCAACCAAATCAGGATTTCAAAGCAGAGGTGATTCGCTTAGACGCCTCCATCATTGTTGAGAAAGATACACTAGATGAAAGTACATCAGTTGGAGAGGATAAAGATCAATCCACAGAAATTTCTATGCTTAAAGAACAATCTAATGCCGACCAAATAAAAGATGTTAGCTCGATGGACAAAAAAGAATTCACAGAATGTATACCCAAAAAGGATTCTGACGAAAAGGACAATGACGATAAAGTTATTCAATTAGATGCCTCGAGCTTAGATGAAAGTTACACAGAAGCATCTGTCTTAGTCGAAAAACATTCAGATATGGAGGTGAACACAAAGGAAACGGAGAATCGCAATCAAAATCATTCTGACGATGAGGTGATTTCGTTAGATTCCTCAAGCATTGCTGAGGAATGTCCTCTAAACAAAGATTCAATAATTGAAGATCCTAACGATGATTCCATTATAGAGGGTATCGTAATAGAAGACAATGATGTAAAAGAATGTGTGTCTGAAGAGTCATCTAACCAAAATGAAGTCACTGAACCACCAAATCATATTTCAATTATATCTGAAGAGCCATCCGAAAAAGAAATCTGCCCTAAGATATCAACTTTAAACGCTGCAAACTCTTCACCACGCCAAGTGGAATCACAAAAAATGTACGAACAAATAAATCAGGTAGAAACCGCGGTATTAAAAAATTCATCAAGTCCCAATGGGGAATTACCTAATGCTTCTTCGGCACGCGAAATTGAGCTTCCTATTCCGAAAGTGGAAGACGTATCTGATGCAATGGCAGATTTTCAATGTGCTGAAGATGGCGGTGAAGTAGAAAAGGTTGATATTATGTCAGAGGAAATTGTCAAAGAGCAGCAACCACAGCCAGGTGACCCAGCTAATTCCAGCTCTACAGGCCAGGGACCTGAATCAACAGTAGTCGAAGCCATTATCGTCTTACCTCACGAAGATGCCGTTGCTAAAATAGAACCTGCACCATTCAATTCTTCTACTAATTCTTTGGTTGTACCTTCAGCAAACGAGCCACATGAAGTAGTCAGTATTGAAGAATCTGCCGACTCCACAAAAACAAGTCAAGGTGAAGACTCTACGGATAATTTACAAGGAAAAGGCAATTTTCCAATGGAACCAGATACTAATCAAGAGCAAGAAGACGGAACACTTACCAAGCCAGTATCTGGAGATACATCTCTAACAAAAACAGAGTCCACTTCTGCAGTTGATTCGGATCAGAATTTGTTATCCGTTAAAGATGAAGCTGGGTCTAGCCAGGACAAACCATCTGAGAAGTCTATTCATAGTACTTCAACAGACTCGAAAAGTAAAGAACGAACAGACATTACAACTTCCAAACGAACAATATTCCCAGAGTCCACAGAGATGTCCGGACTTATCAGCAAGCCTTCAAACTCAGAAGAAAAGTTAACCCATGAAGAAGAATCTAAACCAGTAAAAAGAGTGAACAAAAAGGGATCTGCTTCCGCTGATGGGGCGACTGAGGCTGAACGTCCAAAGAGAGTGTCGAGGAAACCATCTGCTGAGGTTTTGGAAATAGAAGACCATGGAAGCGACACTAAGCAAGAAGATGATCACAGTATTAAATCTAGGGGGCGAGCTAGAAAACCATCATCAGATGTAGATGAGGACAAAAAGGAAGCTATTACAGAAAAAAGAAGAGGACGAGTACGCACTCCATCCGTAGAACTTTCTGAAACCACAGCAAATGTCGAACAGAAAGAAATCGCAGGCCATAAATCTGATGAAGCTCTTAAACCCATCCTAGAAGAAGAACCAGAGCCAGAAGTTGAGAAAAGAATCGAGTCAAATGCAGAACAGGTGATCATCATAGACAAACCCAAAAAACGATTAAGGAAGGCATCTTCAAAGGAATCGGATACTCTATTGGATAATAAAGAAAAAATTAATACGGACTTGGAAGTTGCCAACAAAGCTGAAAGTACTCATTCGAATAACAGCGAGCAACGAGATGTCCGAGAGCCTTTTGTATCGACAACTAAGTCAGAGGTGGAAGCCGATTTAGAAGGTGAAATGGAAGTGCAGGAAACCAACCAGAAACACACCACTAAAGAACGACCCAAGAGACGCGGGAGAAAGGCATCTGCTAATGAAACGGAGGACGCATCCGAGAAATTAGAAAAAGCTGAAGATCATTTGAAGGCCATTAATACAGATGGAAAGTTAGCAGTTGTTTTACCAACTACAAGCAATGAAATAGATAACACAAATACAGAAATTGTAGCCGACTTAGAGATAAAGCCAAAAAGACGGGCGCGAAAAGCATCTGCAAAGGAAACGAACACGACGTCGGACAAAAAGGAGAAGACTGTAGATATTTTAGCACCAGTCAAAGAAGTGGAACCTTCGCTGTCCATCAAAAAGAATTCGGATCACTCGGAATCAAAGGGGCCACAAGAGCCTGCACCGGTTGCTACTTTGAATATATCCAAGGAAGAACAAGATCCCGATAATGTGCCAAATGTCTCTTCGGAAAACATGGCGCCTAAGGAGCCAAAGAAGCAGGAGAGACCAAAGCGAAGAGTTCGTAAGGCATCCGAAGATATAGTAGAAGTCAACGCAGCAATAGACGCACATAATCCTGAAACGGCTTTGGCTTCCGTCCAAGAGGATCACTTAAATCAAGCTGATCAAGAAATGCCGAAAAAGCGACCACGAAAATCAGCTGAACTTATGCTCGCAAATGTAGAGGAGCATGCTAAGGAAGATCACCTTGAAAGACCGAAGCGTAGGGGACGCAAGCCTTCTCTAGACACTGATCATGTTTCCCAAGATGTTCCAGAAAAACCAAAGCGAAGGGGAAAAACACCAGCAGATCGTGAAACTCAACCTCTGGGCGATGAAAAGCAGGAGCCATCTTTGCCAGTTGTAGAGCCTGCGAAAAAGACCAGGCGTAATGCACGCAAAGCTTCTGCGGAAACTGTTGAAGCCGTTTCAACTAGCGGCGAAGAGCACCTTGCGCAAATCGAAGAGGCAACCGAGCCAGTAACAGAATCAGAACCGGCACAATCTGAATTACTTCCAGAAGAGGGCGAGGAGAACAAGACTCGGCGACGCGGTCGTAAGCCAACTGTGGATACAGATGAGGGGCCGATTAAAAAGACACCAGCAGAGGAACCAGTTCCGCTTCCCTCTCATTCACGCAGACGTGGACGCAAAGCCACCGAGGATGAGGTCTTACCAACAGCAGATCTGGCTGTGCCGAAAACAAAGCTTCGTGGACGCAGGGCGTCCATGGAGCCAGAACATAAGGACGAGCTCACAGCGGAGTCTAGTTCCGAGGTCGTGGAACTGCCAACGGCCAAGACAACGCGCCGCGGTAGAAAGCCAAGTGTAGACATGGAAGCGACCATACCGGAGAAGAAACCACCATCTCGACGAGGGCGCAAGGCTTCCGCGAGTGTCGATGAGGAACAGCCAGCGGCCAAGAAAACGGCAATTCGTCGCGGTCGTAAAAACGAAGCTCATGAAGACGAGGAAAGAGGACATATCGACTTGCAGGACTTGCCTACCGAAATTGCTTCTCCGCTGGTGGACACATCGGGTTCCCCTTCGAAGGCCTCCGATGCCGAAGAACTTACTCCACGCCGCCGAGAGGGACGCAACTTGCCACGTAAAAACTACGAGGAGGCACCGGACGATGAGAAGCCGCATTCAGGACTGCGACGGGCACGCAAGCCAGCGGCAACCAAGAGTTTGGCCAGCAAGGCGCCAGAGCCAGATCCAGTTACACCTTCGCCCGTAACCAATCAACCACCCGTGAAATCAGAGGATACACCCGACAACACAGTTTCTCTTTCGGAGCCCACAACCTCGCAGCGACGCGAAGGACGAAACCTGCCGCGCAAGAACTACACGGAGGATCTGGACGACGAAATGCCGACACCGGCTCGTAGTCGCCGCGTACGCAACCTGACTGCAAAGGCCCTGGAATTAATTGTGGACTCTTCACCGCGACCAGTGACTCCGAAAAGGCCGAAGGGCAAGGCAGCGAACTCTGAGGAGCCACCGGCAAAGAAGCCCACCCCAGAGTTTCCATCAACAACAGAAGCTGCTGGGCCGGAGCATGAGCCGATCCCAGCAACCAAGGGGCGTGGAACTCGTCGAAAGGCCGACGATACCGATTTAGAGAAGCCGGACGTCAAAACAGCCAAAAAGACCGTCCGCGGCGCGGGAGGCAAAACCAAAGTCGAGACTGAAACGGAGAAGCAACCACCCATCAAAAAGCCGCGAGGCGGAGCACGCACCAAAACACCATCGGAAGAGGCTCCTCAGGAGGAGGAACAGGTAAAGAAGTCTGCCGCTCGCAGTCGAGCAAAAGGCACCAAGGCAGTAGAACCCGAGGAGCCCGCCGAAGATCCCCAAGTCGAAGCCAGCTTCTCCAAATCGACGGCGTCAGTTCGAGGTGGCCGAGCCCGGAAGGTACACTTCGAGGCCGCGCCGGAGACCTCTGCCAGTGAGGTTGCACCACAGCGCGCAACTCGGTCACGACGAAAGTAATATCACATCTATTTTATTTATAAGCTTTGTACTAATCTGTATAATTTTTTGAGTTCGTTTTTAATTTTACGTTAACTTGTGTAAAAAAAATTCATTTATGTATCAATTAATGAAGGCGTGTTATTTTTTAATTTCTCTTGTTAATCCAACCCATTTCGGTGGGATACCGTTGAATGGAATGGCTCCCCTCGCTCAGAACAAAAACTAACCTTAATAGATTTAAGGCATTTAAAAATATTAATAAATATATATACATAGTTTATCACTTAAGACATTATCAGAACTCCCCAAAAATAATAAAGTTTCGTAAACCAATCGGAAAAAGAAAAACACATTATTGAAGAGGCAGGTGTATGAACTTAAATCAATCGTTGCAATCATCTTTATTTTCTTTTATAATCACAATAAAAGTAGTTTTTAATTCTGGTTTTTGGTATAGACATATACATATAATGCTGGTAAACATTTTGTAGGGATTTGATGGAATACATTCGGGTAACAAGGGGAATTGAGGAAAGCTTGTTGTATGTATATATAGCATCCAAAAATCATACACCATATAAGGCATATGATTGTGTTGAGTACATAGTAGAAATATAGTACATCATACAAATATTTGAGAACATTTTCGTATCAAATACAGGAGTCGTTAAACAAAAGAAAACCATAAATAACAACATCAATAAATTAGGACGTCAATAAAATGAATAAAAGCTTCAGGTAAACAAAAGTAAAGCACATAAACTATCTAAATTATATCTTCCATTTCACTGGTACCGGTAAGCTTGGGATAATACTTTCTAAAGCTTCTACAAAAACACATGCGTACTTAAGTTTGTCTTAAGGGCTAAGCTCTGCCAGCTAAATGCAAACAGTTTGTGTATGTGTGTGCGTCGATCTAAGTCGTTATCGTTCGTTCAAATCCTGAAGGACTCTTAGGCTTTCATAAGTAGGTGCGGCTCTGACCGCAACGAGTCTGTAAGGTACTGGATCTTCATGGTCTTTTGGAAGTATCTTTTCTCGTTGGGTGAGTTAACCATATAGACTATTGGACGGACACCCACGTTGCGCCAAAGATCGGCAATGTGGCTGAAAAATAAACACGATACCAAATTTCTAATTAATAATGTCTAATAATAATTATATATTTGCTTACAAGTTAATCTCATCTTTGCTGAGAAAAACTACGCTTATTCCTATCACGGGTGCAATTATGTTGCGAAAAATAGCGCCATAGATTGAGGTAATAAGTGTAGAAGACTTGAGGATGGCCAGTGACAAATAGGTCTCGTGCCAAAGGCCACAAATTATTTCGGGCTTAAGTTTTCGGAGCTGAAAGAAAGGAATGAGTAAAAACCCAAGTATAGAATAATACGAAGCAATTTTTTTCACCTGGTAAATCGCTAGTGGTGATCGACTGATGACAATTGTGCGCTGGGTGAACGACTCGTCAGCAGTCATAAACTTCTGCAGTTCGTTTATCATCCTGGCGCTGTTGTCGTGCAGACGCAAAAACACTGTGGTCTCAGCAGCCTCTGCCTCCAGGAAATCGGACAATTGCCTGAGGGGAGCCACCGTTTCCGCTTCGTACTGCGACCTGTGTGCGATGATTTATAACGATTTAAAGGAATTTCCAGTTGATTGATTGACTCACCCCATCGGGTGTTGCTCCGTGATGTTTAGCTTTTGCAACTCCACAAGCGGCTGTGCAACGTTTATTTTTGTGGGGTTAGCCACGACTATTTCACCACAGGACGTGAGGCCGGCATCCAGAAGCACGTTCCGATATCCACGTGCGAGGCACTGTTTTTAAGGGGGTGGAAAAGGGGATGTTATTGATTTTCGTGTTGCCAACCACCCGGCTCGTGACGTCACCCACCTTCTTAATGGCTGCCTTGGAGTTTTCGGGCGCATCAAAGCCGGCTGCCCGGTTGGCGATTGGCCAGTAACTGGGCCATTCCTCTGGAGAACTCAGAAGGCTTAGGAGTCGCTTCTCGTTGGGACTTCGTTGCAGTTTGACGAACTTGGAGGCGATGCACACAACGAGCAAGGTAAGAGTGCACCACGGGATGGCCAGGTTGCAAAAGAGCCAGAATACGTTGAAGCAGAAGAAGATCAGACTCACGGAGCAGCACAGCAGCTGGTAAATCATTTTGAGCGCCAGCCACAACAAACGCCAATAGGACATTCAGCAGAGAACTGTGTGGAGCAAATATATATATGGACATAAAGGTTGCTGGTCTAAGGTGTCTCGTGTCTATGTGTCCACTCAGCTGCACTTACCCTAAATAGAATGCGTGCCGCCACCACCACCCGTTAGTGCACCACTTGCCACTCCCTCCTTGGATACTTTCGATTATGCACCGTTTCTTTGATTGTGTTGAAACTTTCTATTCCGCGCAGTTTGCTTCGATTTCTTTATATCAAAGGGCCACTGTTCTAATAGATTCTTTCAATAATAGCCGTCGAAAACACAAATCAAATTTCGCAAAAAAGGAGCGTACATTTTCTCAGCCAGTTTTCTATCGCTGCTTGGGCTTATCACGTATCGTTATCGTCTTTCAACCCCAATCAGCTGTTTGAGTATCGATGGAGTTTGGTGGTTAGGGCGCGCTTTTTTAAATTAAGAAAGTGAAAGCATATAAAGTAGCAGTATTATATATTATAGAACTAAAGAAAAGAAGAACTTACATATTAACATGTTACTACTTATTATTGCTTATAGGGCATTTATATATAACCCTAAAATTAAGGAAAGCCAAAGCAAATAAAATGCAATTCCAAAATACATCAACCAATTTATGCAGAAATCTTTTAATATATAAGTTCCATTTAATCCGCTGAAAATCTACAACTTTGTGAGCAGGCGTATCCAACGGCGTATAGTAGGATGGGCCAGGCGGGTGTAAACTCCTGGATAGTACGGATCCGCGCAGCCAACTCCCCAGGATACGATTCCGATAAGGGTTCCCTGTGCGCTGATCGGACCTCCACTGTCGCCTGAAAAATGATGAGGTTCACGGTGTCATTATCAACATGTCGATTAAACGTAATTGTAATTATCTGGGCTCACCTTGACATGCGTCTGTGTTTCTGGCGGCCGCGCAGAACATTCTGAAAGATAATATAAATTGGGAATTAATTGGCTTTGTCTTACCAATAAACACTTGAGAACAATAAATAGAGATGTATCTCAAGTACCAACTCCCTTTTGAAAATTTTTAAATTGTGCTCAAGCAGTGAGTGACTTCGTGAGTTTTTTGGGGCTTCTGTCTTCTAGAATTAGAAGTATTTTTGGAAAGGCAGAGTTGTGTATAGAGATAAACTCTTAATTTGTTCAATCTACATGGCATAATATGTAGGGAATAGTCTCTTGGGTAAACAGAACTTAAAAAAGTAGTATGATTCCCCTGCTTACGCTTCGGTGACGCCTCCGTGATGGCGTAGATCGTTGTGGCACTTCTCTTGGTTGACTGTCAGTACCGTAGTGCTTTTGAGTACCGACGACAGGACGGGATTGGAGGTGCTCATGTGTCCCCAGCCGGAGACGACGGCGGGCATGCTTTCCGAGATGGCCTCGCCAACGGTGGGCAATCGAATGGGCGCCACTTTGCCCAACGGCAGGCTGAGTGCTCCGTCCGCTGTTCGTAGAAGGGCCACGTCGAAGTTCATGTCCGCCCGATCGTAGGCCGGATGCTTGTAGATGGCTTTCACCGGCTGAACAGTGCCGCCCGAGGTACGCATGATGCTGCCCTGGCGGAGTGTGAATTCCCGCGGCTGCTGCTCATGCCCGTCGATGCAATGAGCGGCCGTAATGGCCCAGTTGCTGGAGAGAATCGAGGCGCCGCAGATGTGTACCGTTTGGCGGCGCAGCGAGAGTTGGTATGGAAACTGGCCTTCGGTGGCTTCGCGTCCGTTCACAATCCGACTGTCCGGCTGCCGAGGGACGGCAGCCTCTGTGCGGGATGCTTCCAGGATCACAAGGATCCCAGCTATGAGAAGAAACGGAATTGGAGCTCGGCACTTTTGCATGACGCTGCGAACGAGTGGAAACTAACCAGCATTGGGAATCCGTAAGTCGATATATTCAATGGCGCTTTATCAATCACGGACGTTATCTAGTGGGGTACACGATTTCTGAAGAAGCTGCTCCGTTGCCCGTAATTAGCCATTGTCGCTTGGGTTTTTTTGTTGCCTATCTGCCAGATTCTCTGATTTTATTACTGTTTACAGCGGTGACGATGGCAATGAACTTCCGCAAGAGCATCGGGGAAATGCAGAAATGGTTAAACCATTTTGATAAAAAAAGGTAGTTTTTATCTTTTTAAAAAATCGATTCTTATGGGAAGATCAGAAGATATATATATATAGATATCACAAGATCACAAGATATGAGGTTTAAAATACCCAAATATAAATGAATGTAAGATGGATGTTTAAATGTTCTTTTATTTAACTGAGTTCTATTAATTACCGGATTCGGATTTTTGAAGAATTGGAAACCTATATATACTAAAACTAGTTGAGGGTCTATAAATACTTAAAATTATAAGAAACTTTTGTTAGTCAATACTAAAAGGCATTTATCCAGTAGCATGGCCGTTTAGAATAATATTTATATTATTTTATAAAAAATTATTTGTAATATTTTTAAAGTGTTCCGACTCAAAATTGTTGGAAAAAATACTGAACCACTTGACCAGCATCGATAGTCCTATAAAAGTGTCGATGTTTCGATAAAAGGCCACACAGTGGAATACTCGCCCAACTTAGCTGCGGTCACACTTAGTCTGCAATTTTCAAGAATTACACACGCGCGGATGTTTTTCGGTTCATCCTAAGAAACATAAAATTGCAACGCAAAGAGCAGCTTAAAATCGCGAATTAACCTTTAGGCTTAATAGTAAAAATAAAGAGTGTACATCGTACACAATTCGCATTTGTCGGCACAATTGGTGCGAGTGCGACAACAATAGCAGGCCGAGTGCAGCAGTGCGATTGCAGCAAAGCGAAGGGAAAAACCAAAGAAGTTATTAATTTCGGAGTGTTGCTCTGAAAGCGGCTTAGATATACCCAAATCAACAATATACTTCCGTATAGTTATGGAAGCCTGGAAGGGCTAACAAAAAACTATACGGGAAGGCAGTTTTCGGCCCGCGTAAGAACAGCAACAACAACAGACACTGGAAGAACAAGACTGCGACGGCCACTCCTTTTGTGTCCGACTTCGAGATGTGTGCGTGTTCGTGTCCGCGTCCGCCTTTGTGTGTTGAGCAATTGAAAACTGGTGATTGCTGAATAAATTAAGGTAGCTAAATTAATAATTAGCAAAGCGAGTGGGGCCAATAAAAAGTGAAAATCTTCTGCGTTTTCGTAAAGCGAAAGAAACTACAGCTACAGTTAGAGATAAGAAGAGCTCTCGCACACATACACAAAGCGCAGGCCGAACGAGCGAGTGTGCGTGCTTGTGCATGTGTTTATGACTCACGGCTGGTTCAGTGAGAGAGAGAAAGAGAGCGAGAGTGGTGGCTTGAGTAACAGTAACATTAACAATACCGAACGCGAAACAACAACAAATCTGCCGAGCGTTTAGAATTTCCCAAGTCGAGCGTTACTAAACGCATTGAAGAAAATCCCCCCCACCCACACACACTCTTATACAATAAAGAGAGAGAAAGCCGCTGGAAAATGAGCTTCACCAAGTGGTTCAAGAAGAAGGGCGGAGATGGGGGATCGATCTCAGAGATCGGTGCACCCACAAACTTCCAACGGCACTTCCATGTCTCGCGCAACCAGGAAACCGGCGACCTGGAGGGGCTTCCAGCTCCATGGGTGCGCCTAATGAACTCACAGATCACTCGCGATGAGCAGGACAAGAATCCAGATGCTGCCTACCATGCCGTTAAGTACTACAACTATTCGATTAAGAAGAAAGAGAACGAGGTCTTCAAGCCCTTCATCACCGAAGATGTGATCCACGAGGAGTCCAAGGAGATAGAAAACTATGTCAACTACAAAAACAAGCACAAGTCTCAGGATCCCGAAAAGTCCGACGACGATGGCAGTTCGACGGCCACGGAGACGGAAAGTAGCAGCGGTTGTGGCTCCTCGGCAGGTAATAGTAACAGCAGCAGCATCAACGACAGCAGCCAGCAGTCGACGGTGCCGCTGGACGCCCTAGAGGAGGTGTTCAAGGAGCTCAAGACCAATCTGGAGCACCGCGAAACGCTGAAGGCCGCACCGCAAGAGCCTCCACCAGTACCGCCCAAGAAATCGCCCCACACCATACCGCCCAAACCGCAAATCAAGCCCAAACCTCGTGTCACACAGAAGTTCTCACGCACTTCGGATATACGTCGAGATGAGGACTCCGACAACCAGCACAAGATCAACACAGACACAATCATCATCAAGCCAGCCGTAGGGGCCCAGGATGCTGGAGCGGATGATAATCCCGACGAGACGATACTGCGCCGCTCCAAGGAGAAGAGGGCCCAGAAAACCGATGCCGAAATCTACGTTGAGCTGCGGGCAATTTGCAATTCAGATGACCCAAGGGAACGCTACAAGACCACCCAGGAGGTGGGCAAGGGAGCTTCTGGCATAGTTTTCATAGCCGCCGATTTGCAGAACGAATCGCAGGTGGCCGTCAAGACCATCGATATGAAGAACCAGTCCTCGAAGGATCTCATACTCACAGAAATCCGAGTGCTCAAGGACTTCAACCACAAGAATCTGGTAAACTTTCTGGATGCCTACCTTCTGGAGCCCGAGGACCAACTGTGGGTAGTCATGGAGTACATGGATGGCGGCCCATTGACTGACGTCGTTACCGAGACTGTGATGAAGGAGCGCCAGATTGCCTGCGTCTGCCGCGAGACACTCTACGCTATTAGTTTTCTGCACGCTAAGGGCATTATCCACCGGGACATCAAGTCAGACAACGTGCTGCTGGGCATGGATGGCAGTGTTAAGGTGACGGACTTTGGGTTCTGCGCCAACATCGAGGGCGATGAGAAGCGCCAGACAATGGTGGGAACGCCGT
Source organism: Drosophila melanogaster (assembly GCF_000001215.4). NCBI lineage: Eukaryota > Metazoa > Arthropoda > Insecta > Diptera > Drosophilidae > Drosophila > Drosophila melanogaster. The sequence goes on along the minus strand of NT_033777.3, from coordinate 16,451,553 downwards.
ACTGGATGGCGCCCGAAGTGGTCACGCGCAAGAAGTACGGCAAGAAGGTGGACATCTGGTCTATCGGCATCATGGCCATCGAGATGATCGAAGGCCAGCCACCCTACCTATACGAGACTCCACTCCGCGCCCTCTACCTGATCGCCGCCAACGGTCGGCCGGATATCAAGAGCTGGGATAAGCTGAGTCCCAACCTTCAAGACTTTCTCGATCGCTGTCTCCAGGTGGAGGTGGACCGAAGGGCCACCGCCGACGAGTTGCTCAGCCATCCGTTCCTCAACGACTGCAGCGAGGTCAAGGCCCTCGTGCCCAACATCAAGGCGGCCAAGAAGGTGCTCCGACGCAACGTATAGTTGCTATGCAATCACCGGACGGCCAGGCTGCTCTACGCGTGATCGGAAGCGGAATCGGGTTCGGGTTCGGGATCTGCCCCGTGTGTATAATGAGTTTTCAATGTAAATTTGTTTTGTGTGGACGAAACCGGAACTGGAACTGGAATAGAATGCTGACCGTAGTCTTTGTAGTATGTACAACCGTAGAAATGGCGAAAGCAGGACTAGGACCCGGCAACTCCCCTTCGAAAACAGGTAAGTCCCAGGTAGCCCATTTGGCCAAGCTCATTATTCAAGCGAAACGATATCCATTTCAACGGAAACCTTTTCGCAATCGCACATGTGGAAACAGAGGCTGTCGGTTTATTGTCCGATGGGTTAGTTTCTCTTTGCTGTCTAAATTTTGTCAAAGACCTAGACCCAAAACAGCGATAGTTGCCTATCTTGGGACTTTTAATCAGTAACTCACTTCGGTTCGAACAACAGATTAAATTCGATCAAGGTTGCGAAGTGCACGAGGCTTTTGTCTCTGATTAATTTTATTTCTTGTATACCTGGGAAAGGGAATCTTTAACGCGGTCAATTGCTTGCAACGCCCTATAGAGCAAATATGTTATGGTGCCAAGACAGCTTAATATGATTTAGAAAGTCATCCATCAGAGAAATGGACTGGGACCAGTGGGGTTGGATTTAATCCAAAAATGATTCACTTCTACAAACAGTTATACTTAAAACTCATGTTTTATTCAACAAATATTTAATTTTCTTCGTTTCATATGATTCAAACATGATTTGAAAAAACCAGATGATGATAACTTAATGCGTTATTATAAAAGACACATTTTTTAGTTTTCTGGTATAGCAAAAATATTATTATTTCCTGAATTAAAAAAATTCTTTGCCATTTCCATGAACATCTCTCCGTAATAATGAAGTTTGGGATTTTCCTACATGAGAGCACACACCGTTACTTGGCTAGCGCTGCAATTGTTTATGTCTCATTCGTTTGGACACCTATTACGTATAGGGTTTTTGCACAAACCATTCCATTGAAAACCGACAATGGACAAAAAAGCAAGTAAAAGAAAGAAGCCGCTCCGGCAGTAACAACAAACAACAACTGAGTACGCAATTTAACACGCTCGTTCGCATTTCCTGTTTGGAATATCGCTTTGTCTGGCCAAAAAATATTCATACATCATAATAAAGAAAACTTTAATTCAGGCACACAGACAGCGAAAACACCTACGCGCAGCGAAATGCATTTGTATTGGCCTTATCAGGCGCGTACAACATGCTGTATAAGTGCTATTGTAATTCCCCCAGCTGTAGAGAAACCGGAGGGGAATTTATCAAATTCTTAGAACAATTTTCGTCCATTTCCAATGTGATAAGCAAAGCTAAAAAATAGATCGTGAAAGTTCTACGAGAGAGTGCGAGAAAGAGAGTGCTAGAGAGGGGGTGGCGAGAGAGCGAAAGTGGAGTCAAAGTCAAACTGAGTGTGTGTAACACAAAGAATGAGAGTGTGTATAATTGATTCTGATGGCGGTTCTTCGGCCTCTTCCTCTCTCTCTCACTCTTCTTTAGTTCTTCTGCATCTTTGGTCGCCCTCCCACTTACTCAACTTAATTGCTTCTGTGGCAGGAGCAAACGAGAGGGGGGATGGCGACGTCGCGACTCGGCTGCGCTATTTTTACTCTCTCCCACTCCCACTTTGGCTTGCATCTTCCCCTGCATTGTGATGCACTGGCTCTGCATTTTCCAGGGGCGGATCTGGAGGCTAGTTTTTCAGTAGGTTTAAATATTTTAATGTGGTGACAACTGAGAGTATAATTAAAAGATACTTTCAGAAGCTAAGTTTAATTACCAAAACATTAGGGGAATATTCCTTGCAAACCACAACTAGATCCGCCCCTGGTTTCTTCTCCAACTTCTACCGGATCTCTAGGCTCTCTATTTGTTTATATTACTGGCGCATACTTTTGCTTTCCGTTTTGCGGGAGAGTGAGGGAGAGATAGCGATGGTTCTTCTCACTTGCGGATATTGAAATCTTTAATTCTGCAAGTACTGGAAGCAGGGAGAAAGGAGGGATACGCTCAGGAATTTGCGCAAAAACTAAAACATTCTCTTCGTTTTCCATTCTGGCTTCTGGGCGTGGAACCTCGATCTTGGGGCAAAGTACAGCTGGCTACACTGAACAAATACTTGCTTAACCTGTGAATAATCCCTGATAAAAATACTTATGAGTATCTGCAAAATATGCTTATTTAGCACATCAAATAACTATTTATTGTACCTTAGCGTTGAAAGTATGTTTCCACTGTTATCTATTCCACATTAATAGACAAAGTAATGGTTTTTCTCTGTGCATCCAGTTGTGCGTTAGTGAGTGAAAGGGCCTCATGAATCCCCAGAGTCGTTTGAAAATGGTCTAGCGACGCCCCGAGACCCAGAAATAATGACTAAACCACTCACATATAGTTCGATTTCGAACGGCGCCGTCGAATGATAATTTCACCTTGCTCGAAAGGTTTTTCGGCTGTTTCCCTGCGTGTGTGAGTAAGTGTTTCGTTTACTGAACTGAACCACACACACAAGTTGTTGTTTGGTAGCTATGCGGAATTTTAGATGATTCATTCATTACTTTGCGCCAGCGACTTATTTTTCCCATCGACCGCTAAGGGGGGATGATTTAGTAAACGACCCCACCACCCCCCGCGCTGATCATGCAAACCAACAATGCAAAAGTTGTGTATTATAATGAATCCGATCCGAATCCACTGGCTTTAGTAGCATTTGCCAACGAATGTTTTGTCAGAGTCTCCAATGCCTGCGACATACTCATCCACTCACACACACGTACTCGGTGCAAGTACACTCGCAATAAAATTATATATATTTTTGCGGAGCCACTCACTCAGTGGATTGCAATGTAATGTTCGCAGGCAATGGTACACGATCTACACGTGAACTTCTTTTGACCCTCTTTGCATCTGGAACACGCTCTTATTAGCTCGACAAGACAACTGACAACAGCAAGAGATTGTTGTATCACTGTTACTGAAAATATTTTTTATTTTATAATATGAAATTTCTAATACCTAAAATGTATTTTTGATCTGGGCATTAAGATTTTCTCATCTCTGGTTTCGTTAAAGGAAAATTGTGGGGAAAACTGAAAAAGCTCGACAGTCCGTGTTTCATTGAAATCGAAGCGTGACTTTGGAGCGGGTGCCGCTTCACATGCTGATAAATATAACCAATTATTGTGCTGATAATTGACGTGCTCCGCTCTCACATGGCATAACAATAGTTCTTTTCAGCAACAGAGATATCTGGGCGGGGAAGGCGGTCGAACAAAACGGGCGAATGACGCCAAAAGATTATGCAGATGCCCCCCAAATATAACACATCCAAAGGGGCGCCATAAAATGGGATTGATAATGCATTATTATTAATAATGTGCAGTTCACCTGGCCTCGAACCCCCTTACCCAAGGTCCTTTCACCTGTCGTGAGTGTAGCGATCTATTTTTAACGACTTCTTTGGCCAGCTATCAGCTGGTTATATCAAATGCGGTGATAAGGGGCCCGCCGATAAGGAAAAAGTTGTTTGATTAGCTCATTTGACTTACGCTTCCCGAACAAATTGTGTGCTCGACCTCATATTAAAAACATGGCATTTAACAATATCAAAACCATGAGCTTAACTTGCTAGTATTCACTTATATAAATGCAAATTAATGATGTTACATGAATTCATTTTGTGGGACTTATATTTATATATTCCCAACTGCAAGAACCACTTTAATGTGTTAAATTAACATACTTTGTATTCGTGGCACATTTTAGTGCAAGCATCGAAGTCTGTAATTTTCAAGTCCATTTATATATTTCAGTGCACATAATTGTACATTCTTGGGCCCATAAACGAATTTCAGGGTGATGACAATTATTAGAGGTCGATGTGTTAATTATTCGCTATCCCGTTCCCTGTTTGCCCCTTTGCTCTTCTGTAGTGCAGTAAACCGAGCTGAATACCTAACAACAATAAGTAATCATAGGATTTTATCTCTTCTTTTTGCAGCACGAGTCAGCGAGGACAGAGAGATGAGCAGGGGCCGAAAAACTCGAAGGAAACCGTCGCCAAACCGTGGATCCATATCGCATCGCTCGAGCAGTTCATCGATGGCAGGGGGGCGGGGTTATCGCTTAGATTAGATTGTCCTATGGCAAATTAGCTTACTTCAACAACGCACACAAACACGCACATATGATATACATAGATACTGTATTATTAAATGTAGGGACATAAGTTTGATTACTCTTTATATACCCGTATATATACATAATTGTGATTTAAGCGATTTTATCAAATCAGCATTATGCGACTCTTTATAAAATTCGTCGTAGTCAGTAAGTGCAAACGAACCCTAACAGAGAACATGCAATACTTGTTGTACATTACCAAAAAACAAAAAAAAAAAATCAAAACAAAACGAAGGCGATAGATATAGCAAGTCGAAATGAGTGTAACAAGTGCCATTAGGACTAGAGCTAGCAGCAGCAAGCGACACACAGCAAGATTATCTCCACAATTTATGCATTTCCCATAGAATACAGATATCGATGCAACAGATAACTAATTAGAGCCAGCTAGACAGAGCTTGTATGTATATTAGCTGATATTCGCAGTGTGGACGGGATTGAGGGATAAATGTTCGATATTCCATTTTAATTAGTACAAACGTAAGACTAACCAAACGCCACAAAAGAACAGATTAAAGTAGATTCCCTTGTTCCTTCCTTGGAGATATTTGCCATACGCACAAAGAAAATTGTAATTCTATACAAGCCCCTATCACAATAGAGATGTTATTTAACGCCGTAATGTGTGTGTCAAAGCTAAAGTGAAATATTGAAATATTGTCCCTAGAAAGACTATATAGATCATATAGAAGTGGTATACGTACACTAAACCTACTCCCAACGGGAATCATAAGCAATGCCAATTGCCGAAGAGAATATATTGAAGAAGGTTTAAACTACCTATTTTTCCATTATCCTCTCAGTTCGATATTTTATGCTATTTCCCACCACCACAAGTTCTATTCGAAAAGTATATCTGTGGGCTAGTCGCCAGACTACAGATATTTTACGAAAACACAACGAAGGCGAATGAAAAAAGGAGTGCATTCAAGGATCTTTCGCCAGCCGGTGTTAGCTTTTTTATCTGTTATATATACACTTACCGATAGGGATTATATTTTACTTGCAATTTTGATATTAATAGGGAAAATGGATTGCTGCTGCTGCAGATCGGTTCATAGTTAAATTTTATATACGAAATGAAATCCCAATATTTGGCCTACAATTATGCATTCATAATTTTTAAAGAGCTTAATTATTAATCGAAAATATACTTGATTTTCTTAGTTTAGCTTAAATGAGTATTAGGCAAGGCAACGAACGGATAGTATTTTGGGGCAGTAGAAACGGGGTTAGATTGCCTTTTTGGAAACCGAAACATACCCGACATTACATATTCGCAAACGCATTTAAGACGAACGCAAAATTTGCAATTAAAAACGTAAATGTAAAATGGAACTTAAGTCTTGAAACCAAACAAAGAACAACATAAAGTAGCATAATTTTTTATACGCAACTTTTATTGCAAATGTAAAGGGACGAATAGGAGAAAGAAGAAGCTGACATCAATTTTGATCGATTCGTAATTATATTAGTATACACTAAAAGAATTGGCTCTATTTCAATTAAACTTAAACGTAGATAAAATACAAAATGCATATTATTGTGCAAGGTCAAAACGACTTGCCAAAATAAACGTAAACAGTATAATAAATAAAAAGATCTAGATATTTAGAGAAGCGGAGAAACAATAACGATACATTAGCGCTTTACCAATCGGTTAAATTCAAAGAGCAAACCCTACTATACGTTTTATGTTTTATGTGTGCACGTTTAATTTGCTTGAAACCTAAGTCGTAATCTATATTCTACCATTATTTAGATATATTTTGCAATTTACCACTTAAGTCAATTTTATACACAGACCCAAATCCATTTAGTACACGTAGTCGTCCCCATCCACTTCGATCATTGAAGATGGCCCTCACAATTGTATGTATTTAGTTTACCTTGCACTGTAATTTTTATTTTGTGTTGTTAAATATATCGTTATTTACTTATTCGACCAAAGCTTTCTGTTTTATAATTATTTACATTGAGGCTGCAGTTAAAATAATAGCAATTGATTTACAAACATCTGAGTGCAAATACTTGCATACATTAGCTACTCAAATGAGCAGTGGAAGTGGTTCCTTTGCTACACTTATTTTCAATTATGAAAATAAACGACCTTAACCGTACGTAAAAACAACAAACACACTAAAAATTCAAATTTTCTGTAAGAGTTACAAACGACTAATATATTAAGGTATTTATTTATAGGGCTTAATTAATGAAGCTTTTATTTTGACTGCACCTAAGACTTGTCCATTACAGCCAAACATCCTCGCGGTATTTGTCCTGCTTCCTCAGTTTTTTTAACAGCTGCGAAGCTTCTTCTTCAGTGAGATGCATAGCCTTCTGCAAGCAACGACTTAAAACACCTGCAATGGACTGCGAAATCTTGGCGCCATCGGCACAAATGTACAACACAGTCTCTGACTTCATCAGGAACTCGACCAGATCCTCACAGTCCTCCTCCAACATATGTTGCACGTAGCTGGGGGATTCGCCTCGCGAGTAACACATCCGTAGGCGCTCGAGCAACGAAGATTCCTGCCACTCCATTAGTTTTTCACGCTTAAGAACTGCTTCTGGGGTCTTGGCACCAATGTAGAGCCAGGATTGCCCGCTTGGCTGTTGCGGCTGCTGTTTTATAAGCTCTTCCTTGTGGGCTAAGAATCCAAGAAAAGGCGCCAGACCTGTGCCAACAGCAATAAGTATTTGGTTTCTGCCCACATCCCGCTCTGTGTAACGGAATAGGTTGCTCATTCGTGGGTAGATAACTACTTTTTTGGAATGCTCCGGACTGCTTTGCTGTGCAGCCGCCTCCAACATGCTGGTTGTGACTCCAGGTTTGAGGCTGAGCAGCGAGTAGATAACGCGAAGTTCGCGATTACTAGCCTCCAAGGGACTGTTGGCAATGGAGTACGGTCGCGGCAGCAGCCGTGGCAAGTGCTCTGCCAGGAATGCCAGTGGTGGCCTGCAGTTGACGCACACTTCAAGAATGTCTATGAAAAGCAGGCCTTGCTCTAATATCAGCGATTGGTAGTACTCGGTGGCCTGTTTAGAGGACAGACAGGACAGGAAACAACGCTCTTTGTCATCGCTTGTAAATCCGGCCAGGGCGCTGAGGAGCTGCTTCTGCGGAACAAAATTAAGGGAGAGGCAGTGGGTAAGGATCTCCCGGGGAGTAGTAGTTGCTGGAATGTGGGCGGGTAGCTTAGCATTCTTATTGGCGCAGTTGAACACCAACTTTAAGTGGCAAGTGGTGTCGGCCTGGTCTAACAGTTCCAGCCGATGGAGCAGACTTTCCACTTGTTCGAGTTTATTAGCAGGCAAAATTCCAATGGTATCCCCGGGCTGGTAATCGAACGTGGACTCCAGAGTCAGCTCCACCACGCGTTTTGTCTCTGTAGCCTTATCAGCAGACACGAGCACCTTGCTCTCCTTTATCTCCACTGAACTTGGCTGGAAATCAGGGCGGGCGAATGGGAACTTTAAAATATCGCAGCATTTAAGTTGGCCGCATGTTTCGGTGGGTCTCTACAAAGATAGGCTTGAAAAGGCTATTCTCACGGTAGCTCCTAACTCACCTGCTCTTCGTCCGTGAAACACAACTCCAGATTACCGACCAGCGGCTTGGCGGGGATGTATTCACTCAATTTATAAGCTCCTAAGTCCATTTTTCCCGTATTTACCAATTCGCATGGGCAGCAGTCAAATCGTTAACAAGCGGTAGTGTTGGAAAGAGTTTATTTACAGCTTCCCTTATCAAGGGAAGCTGTAAAAGATTAAATGTTTATTTTAAATTGGTCTTCATCTTTGCCAAATACAACATTAAGGATTATCCTTAAATTATTTGTTTTAAAAATTATCTGTACCTAACATTTCTTAGCTTGGGAAGGTACCTAATCAGAAACCTACCTTTGTCAACACTGTACGACATCGGTGTTATCGATATGCACAGTTATCGTTAGCATGAGGAGCTTTATTTGTTGCTGAACAACAAACCGAAATCTCCAGTAAATTCGGTAAGGATCAATTTTAAAAAGAATGGCAGGCAACGCCAACAGTGACGACGAATTCCATGATGCGATCGGGGAGGAGATAACCGAAAAAGAGGCCACCAGCACGCGGCAGAGCGAAAAGGACGTGGATGAGATCGTGGAGAAGCAAAACCAGCTGGCGTTGGATGACGAAGCGGAACAGGGCGCGGCTGGTGGAGATTCCATCGCGACACCAACGACAGTGGACTCTGAGCTAACCATTGAGGAGTTGCGCGAACGGGAGAAGGATCTCAGCCCAGAGCAGCTGACAGCTAACAAAGAAAAGGCCGATAAGCTGAAAGTTGAGGGCAACGAGTTGTTCAAAAATGACGACGCCGAAGGCGCCGCCAAGACCTACACAGAAGCCTTAGACATTTGCCCCTCGGCCAGCTCCAAGGAGCGAGCAGTTCTCTACGGAAACAGGGCTGCTGCCAAGATTAAGCTGGAGGCCAACAAAGCGGCCATCGACGACTGCACAAAGGCTATAGAACTGTGGCCGGAGTATGTGAGGGTGCTTTTAAGGTCTTTATTTTAATATCTCCCTTAAAATTTCTAAAGTCTAATTACATCTTACAGGCGCGCCAAGCTCTATGAGCAAGAAGACAAGCCCGACGAGGCTCTGGAGGACTACAAAAAAGTTACTGAGATCGATCCCGGTCAGCAGGAGGCTCGCGAGGCTCAGATTCGGCTGCCGCCAATTATAAACGAGCGCAACGAGAAGCTCAAAAACGAGATGATGTCCAGCTTAAAGGACCTGGGCAACATGATACTCAAACCGTTCGGACTGTCTACACAGAATTTCCAAATGCAACAGGATCCCAACACGGGCTCGTATTCCATCAACTTTAAATAAAAACCTAGCTAGCTAATGCTCTGCAGATCAACAAATAAAGCCGTATTCGTGGATGATGTGTAAAATAATAGTCAAACTGTAGCAAAACGTATCAAATTCAGTTCTCGTACATTTTCACCTCTGTAGAATATGCAAATGTGAACCCATTTTCATAACAAACGGTACCAAAAAAATCCATTAATTATATTTAATGTAAAATGCATGGTGTGATATGCTATTAATATATGAGGTTTGTTCCAAATTTTACTGTCTGGTTTTACAAAATTCAAACGGTTCTTTTGAGAGGTTTTTAAAAGTCGTGAACCAGTCGCAGTTCTCATGCAATCACAACAAAATAGCCACTTGTCATCTCTGTTACTTCGATACCGATAACCATAAATATGGGCGGAAGCAACAGCTGACTGTGACACTTGTGTTCCCCGTGAAGAAGAAGAGCAATTTGTTGGAAAAAATCGCCATTCGCAAATTACAATATTAGATTCGTGCAATCGCAGGCATTAGGTGCCCCCTTATTGTGGGCCAACCCAGTGGCGTGACCGTGAGCAGTAGTGCATGCAAAGATCCAAGAGAACAGCGCTCCCGCACTCCTCCTTACCCTGATATGAGAGCAGTCAGGCGGATCGTGGCCAGTTGATTCCATCCTAGTTGCCAACATGTTCCGGAGTCGCAGCTGGTTTGGCGGACCCTGGGGTGGGCGGCCCAAAAACCGCTTGTCGCTGGAGCACCTTAAGTACCTGTACAGCATTCTGGAGAAGAACACCACCGTGTCGGAAAGTAATCGTGGCCTGCTGGTGGAGTCGCTGCGCTGCATCGCAGAGATCCTGATTTGGGGCGACCAGCATGACTCGCTGGTGTTTGAGTGAGTATTAAGCATCTCAATGTAATAAACCTTAATCTAATTATTTGCAACAGCTTCTTCTTGGAGAAGAATATGCTATCGTATTTCCTGCACATAATGCGACAAAAGAGTGGAGGCTCGAGTTTCGTCTGCGTGCAGCTCCTTCAGACTCTCAACATCCTCTTTGAGAACATACGCAACGAGACGTCCCTGTGTAAGTACAATTTTCAACAGTTTCTATAATACAGTAGACGTAATCATTCCTATGACGTTGCAGATTATCTGTTGAGCAACAACCATGTAAATTCTATCATGGTGCACAAGTTTGACTTCTCCGACGAGGATGTGATGGGCTATTATATACTTTTTTTAAAGACGCTAAGTCTAAAGTTAAACACTCACACAATACACTTCTTTTACAATGAGGTTTGCATTGCCTAAAACACATATTTACATCCATTTAATGTGACATATTCCTTACAGCACACAAATGACTTTCCCTTGTATACAGAGGCTATTAAGTTCTTTAATCATCCCGAGTCAATGGTGAGAATTGCAGTGCGCACCATTTCCTTAAATGTCTACAAGGTTCAAAATCCAAGCATGTTGCGTTTTATTCGAGACAAGTACGACCTTTGCCTTCAGTCCCATGAGCTCCATTAAACTATTTTTTTCTCCCTAGAACGGCTGCTCCATATTTCAGTAATCTGGTCTGGTTTATCGGCAAACACATTCTTGAACTAGACACTTGTGTTCGCACAGATATAGAGTAAGAGTTATTGTAATATAGTCCCTCGTTTTATAGTATTGATTTCTTAATTCATCCGCAGCCATCAATCGAATCAAAAGCTGTCCAATTTGGTTGCCGAGCATCTGGATCATTTGCATTATTTGAGTGACATTCTTCTACTGGAAATCAAGGATCTGAACGCGGTGTTAACCGAGCACTTGCTGCATAAGCTATTCGTGCCTCTGTACATATTCTCACTTACACCAGCTCCGCCCCCGCCCTCACTGGCAGTGGTTACCCAGAATCTAGCTGCTGTGCTTAATCGCAATGTGGACATCGACATACAGGAGATGCACAATCCGCGAGTGAGCTCCATCGTGGCCCTTTTCCTGCTCTCATTGGTCTTCCTGGTGGTTTCGCATGCCCCTCTGGTGCACGCTCTGGCCTGGGTTATCCTCAATGGTGACCACAGCGTTTTTAAGGAGGGTGCAGCCGAGATTCTTAATTCATACGTTGAGCACCGCGAGGTGGTTGTGCCTGGCTTCGGCGAGCCCGACGAGAGTCTCGAACAGGCCTTGGATACAGTCACCGGTCAGTCCAGCTCGTCCAGCTATGCCCTTAGCGAGGACAGTGGCGTGGAGTCCTCATCCCCAGCCACCACAGAACTGGACTCTCAAGCAGATGCGGTTGAAGCGGAGCAGATTAAACTGCGCAACATAACTGACGAGGAAAAGCAGCTGCTGCAGAAGTCATCTTCCTCAACGAAGGCTGACTTTGCTGAGATGGCCAAACCGTTTTTAGACACGGTCCTGCATGCTTTGGACTGCACCGAAAACGATTACCTTGCCCTGCTGTCGCTGTGCCTCATATATGCTATGTCGCACAATAGAGGTAATATTCATGGATATTTCCCTTAACTCAATTTGACGTTTTTTTTGGCTAATGTTGTGTAACTTTCCATTGCTCTGATCACCCCATTTTTGCTTCATTCTAATTGCTTTCTTTGTGTGTAATGAAAATGTCACATTCTGGTACATGTCCCAATCCGTTCAGATGGTATGTAACTCGTCCACTGCCCGTACTAATCAATCGTATGCATCTATCATAGTCTCCTTAATAAATATCTTTATGTACCTTTCCATATAGGCATCAAGAATGAGTGGTTCGAGCAGGTTCTTGCAAAATCAACCCGTGGCGCCTTCAGTTATAAGACAGCCTTGATTGAGCATCTGTTAAACATCATCACCCAGTCCAGTCAGCCATGTATGTACAACTGTTCGAACTCCGGTTATCATTAGCTCTTTAATAATTCCATTTGAATTCCCTAAAGCGTCCCGCATTCGGTTGATTACCGTGGAGATTGCCTTGGAGTTACTGGTCACTTTCACCCGTCCCAGCTCGGATGATTCGCGCTGCATAACCGCCGCACAACAGGATCTGCTCTTCAGCGCCCGCAATCAGTCGATGGTGGTGATCCGTAACTTCTACAAGTCGGAGGACATCTTCCTAGACCTGTTCGAAGACGAATACAACGAGATGCGAAAGGCGCAACTGAACGTGGAATTCCTGTGCATGGACTCCACCATTCTACTGCCTCCCACGGGAACGCCACTTACTGGAATCAACTTTACGCGACGACTTCCCTGCGGGGAGGTGGAAAAGGCACGCCGAGCCATTCGCGTTTACTTCCTGCTGCGTCGCACGTGCCAAAAGTTTTTGAATGAGAAGGAATCGCTATTGCCGCTTACAAATGTAGTCAATCTGGTTCAGGTGGAGAACGTACTCGATCTGAGTAAGTATACTCCTCCTACGATGATGTATGTATATATTAAGGCTAACCATTATCCATCTAGACAATAGTGATCTAATAGCCTGCACCGTTGTGGCCAAGGACAGCAGCAAGCAAAGACGCTTTCTGGTCATTGACGCATTGCAGCTAATTCTCGTCGAGCCGGATGCAAAGCTGCTTGGCTGGGGCGTGGCAAAGTTCGTTGGCTTTCTGCAGGACGTAGAGGTGCAGGGTGATAAGGATGACTCGCGCTGCTTGCACATCACCGTGCACCGGGGCGGAGTCACTCACAACCGCACTCCGTTGCTCTCGGCTAAGTTCCTGTTCGACGATCACATCCGTTGCATGGCTGCCAAGCAGAGGTTGACAAAGGGTCGTAGCAAGGCGCGACAAAAGAAGATGTACCAGATTGCGCAACTCATCGAGATTCCTGGACAGATGGACTCTCCCGTCTACGCTGTTGGTGGCACAATGGTCGCATCCAGTAGCGGCGGAAGTGGTAACAGCAGTGGCAGCAGTTCGCGCAGTAGTCACCACCGTCCCATGTTCTCCACGGCCAATCGAGTGCCGGGATTTGCAGCGGTGCTGCGTGGAAGCAATAGCGCTGGGGTTAGTCGAACCCAGATGGCCCCGAATCGATCCATCGAAGGGTAAGTTCACGTCGGTGTGTCCTCATGTTCCTCATTTCCATCCTCATCTGTGCGTCTTCCCGCAGAATTAGAAATGAAAGCGCTGGCCGCTCCCGACGCCGCAGTCCCAGCTCAACTTCGGGCTCGAATCTTAGGGCCGATCACTCGGATCGGGAGCGATCGCCCAGTGTTAGCATGGGCAGCCACAGCTCCTCGCAGTCTCGGGAAAACTCCCAGCCCAGAAGTACTGGAAATCGGTCGCGGGAGAGCAGCCCTAGAATGCCCAGGCCGCGGTAACAATGAAACATTTTCGTTAGCTCTGTAGTCTTAGAATGGTTTCTGTTATAATTGAGATTTGTAAAGTATTGCAGTATTCTAAACTAGTCTTTCTATTTTTTTTAATTGGATTACGCCCAAGACATCAAAAAGTTTATTTTATAATTTATCGAGCTGTTTACATGATTCTCGAAATTTGCTACATTTTTGGCTCCTTGGCCAAAAAAAAATCTTTAAGATTGACTAAGTTTGCTTGTAATACCACCTTGTATAATTATGTATAAAGATATCGTTTGTCCTATATTTTTATATTTATTTGCATATTATTTTGACAAATAAACAAAGAATAGCATGCCTTTAAGCCCTCCAGTTTTATCTGTCCTCGTTATTCTATGTGTTTGTTAATTATAAAATTTACTAATTTTCACCTAATCGAGTTATAAATAAATGTGTAATATTTTTTCATTCTAGGTCGGAGGAGATTCCTCTCGAGGACTTCCAGCACTCACGGAACAACAGTCCGCACTCTCGGGGAAACCCCTCGCCTGCCTCCCGCTCACACACACCCATCCGCGTGCTCCACTACGATCAGCTGTCCGGTCATAGCGGCTCACCACGTGAAGCGTCCCTGGGGGGAACTAACGCCCTGCTAAGCCAGTTAAATGGGCTGAACCGTGAAGTGCTCCCAACGCAGAGCTCCGAGGAGACTTCTTTTATTGGGAGCGACGGAAACGAGGCCACTGGCGGATCGGAGGGCAGGCGACGGGGGGCCATAGAGACGGTTTAAGATAGACTAGAAGTTTTAGTATTACATTGGAAGCAGCCTTATGCTTAGATTGTTGCTAAAATTTTGTTATTCCAGTTGACTAATAAGGTGGTACATACTCTAATTCCTTTTCATTTTAAATAAAAACTAATTTGACGAATTTGAGCTCAAGTCTATATATATATTAGTAAAGAAGTATGTTTTTTGAACCTTCGATAATGGAAGCCACAAATTATTGTTCTAAAATGTGGGTTTCTTATATTTCGCATATGTTCATTTTTATAACAAGGTTTTACTTTTAATTTTACTGAATTGTCTATAGACGCCAGTGCTGTTTTGTAGTCAGTTTTCAAGTAAATGTTCTATAATAATCTTTAAAATAACGGTCAATACAGGTTTAAAATTTGAGGAATGTCCCTATTGTCGGCCTTTTGTGTGAATGCCAACTGCACTTGGAAATCAGCTGTCGCTTGTTTTTGTTTCGTGACATAACCGCAATTTACTAAAACTTAGAAACTTAACTTAAATTATTTCATGAAAAGCATAGCAAACTAATATTAACTATGTCCCACAAGTACACGGAGCTGATTAAGGTCGGCACGCAGTATGCTCGCCGGATGAACTACCTCTCAAATCGCATTTTCGGCGAAGTGGCTCGCACCACAAACGAGAAGTCCATGAAGGTATGTTCTCGAAATAAATTTATTAATTAAAATGTAAACATGTTTTATCCGACCTTCCCCAGGTGGTTCGCATGTTCTCGGAGGAACCAATTCACAAACGGGACTACGTGATCAACTGGTATCCGCGGCACGTGGAGACGCACTTGCTGATGAAGAACCTTCGCGACTACGGACTGTTCCGCGATGAGCACCAGGACTTCAAGGAGGAGATGAAGCGTCTGCGCAAGCTGCGCGGCAAGGCGCCTCCCAAGAAGGGCGAGGGCAAGCGGGCCTCAAAGAAGTAGTAAAATAAATATTCTAACATCCACTTTTATTGAACCAAAGCTAGTCTTTTTAGTTGCGAGTCAGCAACTTGGCGCTGCCGGCGAACACCACCTCGTCGTTCTGCCTTATATCGTACTCCACGGTGGAAATCTTGCGAGATTGTAGCAGACGTACGGTCACCACGGTGTCGGTCTCAATACGACAGGGTTTCAGAAACTTGAAATTCTGCTCTAGAACCACGGTGCCCGGACCAGGGAGCTGGGTACCCATTATACCAGCCACCACCGCGTTGAGCAGGGCTCCATGGACGCGGCGCTCCTCGGTGGGCGTTTCCAGACTATGGATGTAGTTGTGGTCGCCGGTGAACTGGGCAAACTGCTCCAAATCGCTTTGGGAAAACCGCTTAACCACTTGCACCTGCTTCACTGCTTTGCTGCTCAGCTGTCGGAACGTTTGGGGAAGCCTTTTGCAGCTGGACAACCTCTGTGCGTGTTGCGAAATCTTGCAGCAGCAACTGACAAAGTTTAACGATGCGTTCATCGTGGGCCTTGACCCGCCACTCTTGCACCGTCCTTAGCACCGCAGGGCTCAGAAGTAAATCCCGTTCAGTCCGTTCACCAAATTCCAGTAATTGGTAAAAGAGCGCCAGGCTGTGAAGTACTATTTCCGGGTGATCAGTGCGCACAAAGAGGCCGGTTAGCAGTTTTAGCTGCTCTCTGATAAATTTGGCAGCCGTTTTGTCTGCAATAAGAATATGATGAACAAGGTTGGTTTGAAAATCAAATGTTTGCTTACCCAGGCAAAGGTTACACAATGCCGCAATTCCGTGCACTTTTAATAGCTGATCCTGTGTCTCCAGCGATGCCACAAATACATCCAAGGCGTCCGCCTCCAGGAGATGCGACCAGTTGATGGGATCGTATGCAAAATTGGCCAAATTAGCAGTCACCTGCTGCTGGGCCTCTAATAATGAAAATCAAAAATGAATTCACACCGGCAAAATGACGTGAATAAAAACCTTACCGATGTTGGTTGTCGTATAATACTCATCGACCAGGTGACCAATGTACTCCCGGCGGTCAATGCCCTGGGCAGGCGTCCTCCTCTTCAATGTCCTGTGGCTGGAGAACATAAAAAGGATGCGAAGGCAAAGCTGCGATTTGAAATCAGTCCCAAAATGCCATTCACAACGCAAACTATTCATGTTTTACCATTCACATATAAACGTGCTGAAATACATTGGGGGCAAAATAATAGCTTTCGGATTCAAAGCCACATTTATAAAAGTTATTTGTTTCATCTCATTTTTTTTTATAATGAGCAATTGGGTTGTTGTACAAAATCACACATGAATTTATTTGAAAACATAATAATTTTATTTCGAAATAATATATGACATAAATATTTTTTAGAAAACGTTAAACATTTTAATCAATTCCTTTTCCAATAAGTACATTTATACAAGAAGCGAAAAATACAATATTTCAAAGATTAATTTATTAAACCAAGTTTAGTTCTTTAAAGGTAAACCACCAGCAAAACGTCCTCATTACGCAGGCTCCTCCTCCTGACCTGAAGCCTTAACTCTCCTCCTTGCTGGGACTGTCTTTCCCCAAGAACTCTGTGTCATTGGAATTGCTGAAGTGGCTCCTGGCAGCTGCAACTGACTTTGGTGGGATGTTGAACAGTGGGTGGGTAGGCAGTAGCTCGTTAATGGTGTCGCCCAGGACCTGGGGGCTGCTGGCGCACTCCGAGTGCTGGGCAATGGAAACGCCACTAAGAGTATAGCATGTGTGGTAGAGATCCTGCGGTCTGAAAATATGGGTTTTACATTAAAAAACATCACAATGTTGGCATTAATCCCTTACTTTCCGGGTTTGTCGATAAGCCCGCCGCTCTGCTTTTGGCAGCAGAGCAGGATGTACTCCTGCAGGGCCTCCACATCGAAAAGGGTGTGCTCCATTTGCTTATCGACGCCGGATAGCGTTGCCTGCGTAATGGGAATGGTGGCTCCCACCCAGAAGGAGTAGCAGCCATCAACCAGTTTGTTGGTCCTCCCTTGGAAGCCGCCTTCGTAGGTCATCTGACGGCGCAGTGTCCATTTGAGCAAAGCCTGCCTGTCGCACTTATCAGCCTCGTTGAGCAGCGCCAGGCCCGCGATTCCGCAGAAGGTGTAGCCACCATGGGCCTCCAGACCAGGGGCTCCTCCAAATCCTCCCTCGTATGTCTGACACTGGGCTATCCAGTCGCCAGTGCCGGCAAATAGCTCCTTGATCACTGGCTCGGGAAGATTTAGCAGCTTTGCGCAGGAGATTGCGCAGTAGGCGCCACGCACATCCGTCTCACCATCCACGTGGAGCCGGAAGGAGCCGTCTGAGTCACGTACACTGAACAGGAACTGGACCAAAGTCGGTCGGTCTATGGCACGGTACGCCTGCTCGCTTCCGATGATGCACAGACTGTTCACTGCTGCATAGGTGGGCGCCAGATGGGCATACTGTCCAGGTCCTCCTCCAAAACCCCCAGTCGGCGAACGGCAGCTATGAAAGAGTGATTGGAGCATTAAGGATGCCTATTAGAGAAATATCCTTCAAAGACGCACTTGCTTAGAAACTGGACCACGTGGTTCAATGTCTGGTCGTCGAAGTTAAAGCTAAGTAGCTGGGCCGCCTGCAGGATCCAGTAAACGCACCACGCGCGACTGCTGTCCAGGCACTCGTAATTGGACGGCAGCCGCCTCAGCATCGCGTCCAGGTAGTACTGGTGCTCCAGCCGGAAGATCTGGGTGAGGCGCGGGTCGGTGAACATTATCTGCTCGAAGCGGTCGAAGCATTTCTCCACCGAACTCTCCGTCTTTTGCTGCAAGTATTCATCGGCTCTTATCTTTTCCTGGGCGACATTCGGGGATTACTCACTTGCTCGCGGGATGTGGTGGTGGACACCTTCTCGTCGTCGAAGATGTAGCTTTTCAGGCGCTGGAAGTTGCGGAACATCAGCTCCTCCTCGGTTCCCATTTCTACTCCGAGCCGGTTAAATTAAATTAAATAAACTAAAAAGATTTGCCGAGCAGGAATTTTAAGCGAATGGTTTTTGTTTGTGTGATGTAAATTCAACTTGCAACACTGCTTTTTATTTGATTAGGGTATTCCCTATACAAAAACTCGATTTATTTTCCTTTGGCTAGATATTAAAAAATTTTACATTTTAATAATTCATTATTTCCAACATTAAAGCCAGTAATATACAATTAAATATTTATAAAAAGACCATAAATTCACATTTAAAATTCTTAAAACTCGGTTATCGATGTGACATCAAACTTTCTGTGGTGACGAGATTGTAGGCGGTGGATTGAGAACTGGAGTCCAACATAAATGTCTCGGGTGCATCGTCACTAGTCCACAAGCCATACAGTTCCATAAATCCATAGACAAATAGACACACTATAAAATAGGCCGTCAGAGTGGCGAAAACCTGAAACACAATTAGCAATAAGATCTGCAATAATTGTATAATATAAATTTACATTGTTCGGGCACCGACATCACAAACTCACGAAAAAGCTTCCTCTGAGAATCAGGAACAGCCAGCCCTTCCAATCCAGCTTGCCGATCCACGTGATGAGGGGTTCCGATCCCGATGAGACATTTTGTGGACTGGGATCACCTATGGCACCGATTTCTCCGCCTTCCCCCCAGCTATCGCTCCTTAAAGGAAGATACCAGTCGTAATAGAGCTGCGTTAGCATGGGCACCTCAAATGGCGATTTTTTCTTGATTTTCTTCTCGATTGTGGGTTCAACTGCGACCGGCTCGGACTGACCATCCTGCAAATGCTGAAAGCAGTCGTTAAAATCGGCCAGGGTTAGCTTACGCAAATTGTCGCAATCATCTGACTTCTCATGCTTGGAATGGACAAAGTGCCTTGTTGGCCTGGTATTTTTCTTGTAAGGAAGCGCTTTGTTGGCTTTCGGCTCATGCTGCTAAACGGTAAGATTAATTTAGTATATAAAAATAATAGCTTGATAGAAATAGAAAATATAATAGAAAAAATATTACTGGCACACTCAAATCGTGTTCCAATAGGCCCCGGCGAGATTCGAACTCACGATCTCCTGTTTACTAGACAGGCGCTTTAACCAACTAAGCCACGGCGCCATATTCACGCATGTGGCACGACTTTACTTTAGTGCTTCCTCAACAAAAAATTTGTACATACGCACGCACTGCTTGACCCCATTGTTGCGATGCAAGCAGTGCACGAGCTTCAAGCCAAATACGTAAGATGGCGCCTGTGAGAATGCGTTGATATGGGTATTTAAACGCACGCAGATTTTCAATATTTTAGAAAAGGTAAAAACAAAAAGTTATTGGTATTAACAATATTTACCGATGGTGGCCCCCGCAAATCCAAAAAATTAAAGTCGAACTTTCCTTGCTTAATGAGGTCCAGCTCCTCCTCGGACACGAAATTGCCAGGATCGACGCGCTCGTTGCTGAAGATGTCGTAGTACTCGCCTGGGGCCGAGCAATCAGTCACCGGTTCGCACTGTTCCGTTTCCCTATTGAAAAAGCTCCGTTTCCCAAAGTAACGCTCCTCACAGTTCAGCGGTGTGCAGTTGCGCAGGTAATCCTTGTCCCAGTTGCGACAGTCCTTGTAATCCTTCCGCCGGCGCAGCTTGTTGCCGTGCGGATCCAGGGTCTCAAAGCGGGTGTCAAAGTGCAGCACCTGCCTCGCGGTTGCCACTGCATCCGTAGCGTGGGCACTTGTGGCTGAGATTAGAATGGGGCAGCTGCCCACACGGTTGTACAGAGACTGTAAGCAAATGTGGAATGTGCAATTTCATATGCCAATATGTCAATATGCAAGTGTAAATCTATAAGAATCAATGATCATTGGACCTACCACAGTGGGCCAGACCAGGGAGACAGTTTCACTCTTGCCCGGTTCGACGGAGCCAAAATCCCCGCCAAAGATCCTTCCCATCGCGTGCACCTGCTCCCCATGGGTCGTGTTCACAGTGCATTCCCCATTCGAGACGACATTGAAGTCCAGCGTCTCCCTTTTGTCACTCCTGATGCGATTGGTGACGGTCAGATCTGTTGGGATCTGATTCTCAATCGAAGAATCATAGCGAATCGCAATTGCAGCTCACCGAAGATCAAGCCAATGTCCTTGTCGCGAGGCACGCGCACTATGAACTTTGTGGCACACAGGCTGCCGTCGGTGCGGCGTCTGATGAGTAGAACGAAGCAAACCAGCAGGTATTGTAACATTTTGTGACTGAATTTGCTTGGTTACTAAAATAACAGAGTTTTAGCGCATTGAATAATATTCATAACGACCTATCTAACCAGATGTGCATATACTTATTCATATGATTGATATTCGTGAGTCATTAGATGATACAAAAGATGTGTGTGATAGCTTTGCCAAGTCTTTTTTAGAATTACGAGCTTTCACAATTTTTTCTGACATTCTGATCAATTTTGTGGCAAGACCCTGGATAAGTTGATAGTCCCCATATAAAATTCGTCGAATACTCCAACCCTTTGAGTCCCCTTCTCCACTCACTTTTGCGCGAGGGGCTCGTCACGATGTGGATCCTTAATGGGTTGTTGTTTAATTAAGTGTAATTTTAGTGCCAGGCAACCCTAACACGGGCTCCTTTCCATATCCTTACACTGTGCTCGTCCTGGGCACACGTAGTCGCAGTATCCGTGGCCACGTTTACTGCATCCATTGCAATTTATGTTTTAATCATCAAACGCGACCCAATTAATCAACGTTGCTGGCCTTAATTTATGCGGCGGAACAATGTTTTGAAGTAACCCAACGTGACATCGCACGACAGGTGACATTTGGCGGCGATAAGGAAACCTGAGTGCAATGCATATTCATAGCGACCCGCTCGTAATTTATGCCGAAACTCAAAACTAATTTGACAGGAAATAATTAATTTGGCATCGAAAGAGTCCAAAATAAAAGTGCTGCCAGCCAGTGCCAATTAAAATTATTTCGCTTTCATTACCCAATGCAGCAGCAGTAATAAAAGTCTTACCCAAAGCCCGAAAAAAGAAACCCCCAGCCTCTGTCCAATCCCGGAGACAAAGACAGCGAGGAAAAGGCAAAAACTAAGCAAACCACAAAAAAAAGTTTAAATAATGAAATCACTTCGCACCATCTCGAAATTGCTCATTAACATTTTGTGTTTGCGATATCAACTTGTGAAAATCACAGGGCCCAGCAGACTCTCCGCTGTGGCTGTGCTGGAGTGGAGTCCGGACTCCAGGCCATACTCCAAGGCGAGCTCCAAAAGACCAGGCCCAAATGCAGACCCAGACTCCGAGGCAGCAGCAGCTACTTGGCTTTTATTTATTATGCCATGTTGTTGTTGTCGCCGTTGAGAGGTGTTGCAGTTGCTGTTTTCTCCTCTGTTTTTTTTTTGTGAAGCTGACTCTTATTAGTTGGGTCAGTCCGTCTTGTTTTTTTTTTTTTTTTGATTTTTTCCTGTGTGGAGGAGGTGTGAAATCGGTTCCAATCCCCTCTTGACCGTTCCCTTCAACTAGATGGCCGGCTGGCTTCCTCCGCGGGTCGTGATTTGTCTGCAAAAGACACAAACAACTCCTCGAACCTCAACAATTTTTCTAAAGGTCGTTTGCTTTACCTTTGCATTTGCCTTTACTCAATGAAATTCGCTCAGCGTCCCAAAACACATGAAAAAATGTAGTATTGTATATCAAGAAGCTTAAAACAAAGTTAATACAAAGGCAAAATTTTTAACTTATATAATAATATCATATTTTATAAAAAACTCGTATTCAATTATATAAATATAATATATAAATTGAATATAACTTTGTTTTATATCTAAAATTTGATTTGATCTATATGTTTCATGTTTTGGTATATCTTCATACCGCCCTCCAACGTGGCGTATACTTGTTTTCGGCAATAGCCGCTTCTTTTCTTCGGGTGCAGTGCATCACACACATCCCGGCAGCCAGGAGAACTGCAGTCAAAGTCAGGAGATAAGACGACTGGCTAACTGACTGGCTGACCGGGTGTATTTCAGTAGCCATTCGATTTATGTTAAATAAGCTGAACGCGAGCTCTGTTTGTTGTAAAATACCAATTGCCAGGCTCATCCGCACGGAGCAACAGAGACGGATGGAGCTGAAATGCTCGTCTGGAGGTGGGAGTGAGATTCCTCTGTGATTCACGTTTCTGCATCATTTCATTTCTGTATTCTGTTTTTTCTTTTCGATTTTTTGTTCATTCCATGTGTCGTTGTTTTGCTGCTGCTGCTGCTTGTGTTGTTGTCGTCGGACTGCATCAGATTTCTTAATTTAATTGGCTTTATGCAAGAGGTTCTCATTTTCTGGTCGGGGGAGAACTTTATAGACAAACTGTCTGCAGGTCCTGTTCCTCCTGCTCCTTCTGCTCCTCCTGCAGGCCATATCCAATCTGCGAGGCTGAAAGAATCGTGGGAATCGTCTATCTGGGCGCGTGTGGACTCACTGCAAATGCAAAACAGCTTAACCCAATTTTTTGTTTCTTCGCCTCAGTGCAAAAATAAAAAAGAAAACGAAAAATCAATAAGAAACAAAAGAAAATGCTGCACGTAATTGTAAGTTATGAGCAACAGCCGCCGCAGTCAAAACAAAAAAAAAAAAAAAAACAACGGCCAGAATAAAATGGAAATCGTTGAGGTTTTCCATCATCGCGTGCAGGTTGGCAGCGTTTTAAGAACAATTGCAGCGCATTTAAGCATAAATGCTAGCGAAAAATCCGCGCTTCCACACTCGGAGAAATATCACCTGAAGTTTGTGGCTAAAACCATTTGAGAATTACAAAGAAAAGGTTGTTGGGGGAAAACTAAACGGTAACCCAAAAGGCTTATTCGTTTTACTATAATTGTTGGACTTTGCATTCTCAACGCTAGTTAGTTAAAATAACGTTTTATGATGGTTATTTCAATAATTTTAACATTAGTAAGCTGATTTTATATTTTTAGTGTGCTATGCATGCAATTGTATTAGTACGTATTGGTATAGGCAACTGTGAGGGTGTGCGGCACTTAATCATCAGCGTGAAATGCAGAAAATGAAATGGCCAAGTTGAGGCCAACTGTGCACTTGGCTCTTCTTTCCGCGCTCACGAGAGTGTACATATATAATTAAGCTATAAATTCTGTTTTTATGATTTTCCACAAAGTTATGAATTTATGGCAGCCCACAAAGCACTCAAAGCCAGACACACACACACACACTCACAATAATTTGCGGCAAAAACGGAAGTGAATTTAAATGCGCGCGCATGCGAAATGGAAGCGAATCCCCCCCACTCCTCCCTCTCCCACAAAACGAGAAAGAAAATGAAAAACCTACTTGAGTTTCCAAAAGAGAAGACCAATCGTAGAGTTGGCCCGGCCATGTTTGGCCCGTAAATGTGTCGAGCACTTTGTGCAGACCTCGTAAATTTAACGCTTTTAAGTTTTATTTCTTTCTTATTTTTTTTCGCCCGGTCTCGCTGCTAATTTCGCTGATGGATGTTGGCCGAGGGGCGCAATAAAATTTAAATATTTATTGTACTCTATATTTTGTTGCCATGCAAATTTGGCCGAGGCCCTACATTTTTTTATATGGAGCAAGCAGCTCGTAGGGTGTCCATTTTAGATGGCATTTCGGTTACAAAAAAGTACACCGAATTTGCGGCATTAATTGCATAAAATTGCGCCCTGTCGCTGGATAAGAGTCCCTTTACAAAGAGCCACTGCTCACTGGGTCAATTAGCATAATCGCTTTTGAAATTGCAACCCGAACTCAAGTTGCAACAACTTGGGGCGCTGCAGGTCGACGCGTATCTTCAAGTGGCTGGCTAATCGCCCTTGATGCCATCGATCGTCGGGGTTGTCAAAATCGCCAGTACTCAAGAGCCGCTGGAGTCGTGGGGAAAATGAATACTATAATTAGCGTAATTACGCGAAATGCTCATAACTGGCCGTGTCATGGCTGCTTCCTAATGCGAAAATAACGTTATTAATTTCGAGCCAAGTGGGCAGGCACTTTGCCGGAAGGGCCACATGATCTAGGCAGCGTTACCAAGTTTAAAAAGCCACCCCTGGAGTGAAATTAACTACATATTACATTGCAATTATAAAAACACTCGAAATACTCTATTTCGTGAAGCAGTTTCCCCTCTCAAATATGATCAAGAGTTACATGCAAATAAACTTTCAAATTGGAGTTGCTACTCAGAATATGGAGTATTGGATGGATCCCACGATATCTTTTTAATAAAAAACTTTAGGATTTAGATGTTAAATGGTTTTACCTTTTTAAATCAGGGATTGCATGGTATATTTTTAATCAGAGTTAAATATTTTTCATATACCACCGAACAATTGTAAAGATTGTAATGACGATTAAAATAAAGTATAGCCATATTATTTTACACCTACTTTCAAAAGAGTATTGGCTAGTCTTTTCAAGGCAAGTGCTTGCTCGCATTATCCTTCGAAAGTATCCTTTTCATGCGGACCCTGGACAGGAATATTCAAAATGACTTGTCACTAGCGCGGCATGCGCTAAATGGGCAGGTGCAATTGAGTCCGGCGACTGGGAGACGCGGCCCTTTCGGCGAGCGATGTTCTTGTTTTCATAAAATTGCAATATTAATGCGGAAAATCTTTGGGGCAGGGGCACGGAGCACGGAGCACAGGGACAAGGTGTGCAGCAGGCCATCATTTTGTGCAACCCGGCGTGTTTTTTTTTTTTTGCCTCGAAAGCCGCTCCACATGCTTGACATTGATGCAATTTCGATTGCCGGCAGCTGACTGCAAGTAATCCCCCTTCTGGCCGACATATCCGCACTTAGTCGCAGCAATTAAACGAGATTAAATCGCCGGTGCAAAGCTGCTCCAAGTGGAAATATGTGCCCATGTCCATGTCCATATTCATGCCCAACGCGAGGCGCAATTATATTTGAAAATGCAATAAAATATGGCTGGAGGAGCTGCAACAAAGCGCAGCTTGATTTGCATAAATATTTTTTGTTGCACAGAACCAGCCACTCACTCGAAATGCGGCTAGAAGATGGAGAACTGTGGGGCATAAATTATACTCATGGCGGGGCAGCGAGTTTAGGAGAAAGAGTGCTTATCTCGGAAGGAAATTAGCTGATAATATGCAAAACACGCCGCCAAATTGCAGCCTGAGCCAAATTTCAAATTGTTACCCTGCGCAAATAAACACGAGCATGCTTATGAGCAGTGGAGCCCATTTAAAACCCATTTCGTTCTGAAATGCAAGCACTAATTCCTACAATATAGATGCATTTCTTTGCTAGTTCTATGCAATTAATTCTTATTAAGTTCTTCAATTTCTCCAGTTAAGAATTATTCGTTACCTATCATAAGCGGTCTTTACTGTACTTGGCCCAAATATCCTTACGTTTTTGAATAAATATTCAAGTCGTACAAGCAAATGAAATTTTGATTCGCTGTGGTTTTACGACGATATAGTAAAAGTAAAAAGGTGCAAGAAAAACATACGGAGGTGTGCATAAATTCCGATGAATTTGAGATCAGCATTAGTAATTTTATTTCTCCGTGTTTGACCGATGTTGTAAACTCACGTAATTCATGTAAATCAAACTTAAAGAAAAAGTCAAAAACATCCAAGAGAACTATGCTTTTAATTGAAATTCGTTCTTTGTTTAAAAAACACCGAATAAATACATTTTCAATATACTTATGCATATAAATAATAAGTTATTGTATCTAAATATAGATGATAATATATTTAGATTAGATTTGACCTTATCAACATTTTAAACTTGCGTGGAGGCAATTTATTAAGTGGAAGTTGGAAGTACCTTTTTCCGTTGCATATCAGCTATTATCACTAAGTTTGTTGAAGTTTGAAAGTATCTATGGACAAAGTTTAATTATCTTAAATGGAAATCATGAATAGTACTCCACTTTTCAAAATATGGAACCTCATAAAGTACTTCTGAAAGGGGCAATGTATATGGGCGCCGTGGCTTAGTTGGTTAAAGCGCCTGTCTAGTAAACAGGAGATCGTGAGTTCGAATCTCGCCGGGGCCTATCACAATTCGGTGGTTGCTATATTTTTTATTTTCATCCTTCCATTATTAAATATTTAAAATTTAGATGCCCATAGATATTAATGATATAGGCCATTTCTTAAAAAAACCTATCTATTCATACTTTTCAGTTGATAAATAAATTATTGCCTGACCTCGTCGTTGATACATTGTATCTACAGCCTTCATTCTTGTTTAATATTATTTACAACATTTTTCCATTGCAACCTATTGTGACCATTTAAGCGGCTACAAATTGTCTCATTTAAACATTGAAACGCTTCTGATTTCACAATTGCAACGTCAATGGCAATTTGCTATGTTGTCAGCTTGTGGAATTGAGATTCTAATGAGTTGATTGAAGGCTGTAAGAGCAGATTACAGTGGGGCGGAGGCCCAAGTCTGGATCTCCCAGGCTATTTGATTAGTAGACCCCAACTGACCACAATCCACTTCGGCGCAATGTGAAGTGCAACTGAAAACGGCAAACAGAAAACGGCAGCGGCGGCAAATGTCCATCAAATGTCACGGATCTGCTGCCTGTGCAGATCAATCGTTCGATCGATCGATGGATCGATTGCTCTGGGTAGGATAATTACCCGGATCACGCAACTGGAATGGAATGGAGTGGAGTGGAGTGGTGGTGCTGCAATCGTCTAGCCTAGAAGCGTTGGGTGACCTTGCAACCGCATTTCCCACCCCGCCCCTGGGAATTATGACTGAAAATGAAATTGGCCACTTGGCCAGCTGTTTGTCGGTCCTCTGTCCGTATCCCTGTATTCCTGGCCCTGATCCTCCTGTCAGTGTCAAAGGCGTCGCTTATCCAGGATTAACTTTCCACGCATCCAGCACATGGCTAAGCGGCTCAGGTGCACTAAAGAAAAATTAAAACCGAAAAAAAGGTAACCTTTTGCAAAAGAAAACCATTCTTAGTTCGATACTAATTAGCTGGAGATTTTAGAATCAACAATTACATCAAACATTACATATAGATAACGATAAGTTCTAATAAATACGATAGAGCACGACATTTCTCCCAGTGTCTGGGGCGGAAGCACCTCGAGGGGCCTAACATGTGCATCTCTCGGATGCGAAGGTACATTGACAGGTTTGGGCTGCAAAAATTATGTTGCCAGCGTTCTGAGCGAAGTCTCCTGCCGATGTCGGCAATTATTTATTATCCTGTGTGTGCCCGCAGCCATTGCCACTCTTGTCCTGTCCCCTTCCAAGCTCCTTCTCCCTGAAAACCCCCACCCCTTTGTGGGCTCAACCCCTTCTGTCGTTCAAAATCAGTGCCGCCACTTCGTCGTCGTCGCCATTTAAGTTTGCTTTTTGATTTTTTGTTGTTGTTTGTTGCTTTCCACTTTTGTGTTTCATAAATTGTCGTGGTTGATTTTTGGTTTATTCTTGTTGTTTCTGTTGTTGCCCAGGGCGACGCCTTGCCTTTTGTTGTTGCTGCCACCGCCTGCTGTGACTGAGATTCCTTGTCTCCGCAAGAACGAGATGGCCATACGGCGCAGAGCGAGAGGCAGCGAGGTGTCTCCACCCATATTCCAGATTCCAGTGGCTCACTTCCACTCGCTTTCGGATTTGAGTGGCAATTTGAGTGAGACTGCGACTGGCTGCAGTCATGGGTCTTTCATGTGAGGCATTTGATTTTTCGGTGGGATAACATGCGAATGAATGTTTTCAATTGATAAGAGATAAAGTGCAGTGATTGTGGTGATTTAATAGTTCAATTATACCACAGCAATTGGAGCAAATTCGTCGAAAAGTTTTCTATTCAGTATTTTATAGCTTTAGTAAACTATAAAAAATAAATAATTTTTAATTCTGTATTTTACATGTATAACAGATATTAAGGAGATAAATGAAACGTTCTTACGGTATATATATTAGTAATAAATAATTGCTTTTTAAGGATGGATTCTATACAACCCACATTTATAGTTCAAATTACTTTTGATTTCACAGGCCTGAAAACAATTCCTTCGTTATTCCCATCTTGAAACTGAGCAGCCTAAATCATTTTCTTTCTTCTGTTTTGCTTTCAGCACTTTCGCATCATATAACATACGCGGCGACCTGCCCCCATTTATTTTCATATAACAGCTCCATAATTTTCTTAATGAACGATTTTCTGTGTGAAGGTTGCCATTGTCATTGCGTTACAATGTAAAGGGGTCACCAGGGGGGGAGGGGGAGCTTGAGAAGTAGCGGTGGGGGGTAGGATCCCCCCTTTTCAAACAGAACCTTTTAACGTTAGTTTGTTGCGTTGATTTCGAAGCAAATGACAGAATATTGCGGTTGTTGCCAATTACTCACGCACACCAACGGACTCGAATGCATTGGCCCACACGTACACACATGTACATATATTCATGGAGTCTAAATGTGCGTGTGAGCCATACCCCACCGCCCACCGCCCCCCGCCCATAACCCTGCGATCTTGCCTTTTGTTGAATGCATTTTCAATGGCATTTGTGATTCGCAATTGGCTTGTAATTGCTATATTTAGCGTAATGGCAGTCAAGAACCAAGCATTATGTATTACGGAAAAAGTATCTAAGGCCAAACCGCCCACACTCACCCGTACAGTGAAGCCCACACGAACAAGTGGGCTCTTCCTCTTGAGACTTTCGGTTTTCATATCATTAAAGCGGAAAACTGGGTTACATTCCTTGCATTCGCATGAGGATCGACTGCAGCCATTAACCTCTAGTTTAAGCTCGAATCTGTTGGCCATAAATCACACTCTTCGACAAATATTTGTGCCAAAATCCATACGTTTTCAGAGAAAAGTATCAAAAAAGTATAAAAACACAAATCCACTGGCCGCAGGAACCTGTCCCTCGAAAGCTGCGCCTTCAAGGCTTGACAACAGCTTCTGGGCAAGAACAAAGGAAGGTAAGAAATCGGTAAAACGAATTTTCCATACTCTACATTATTCCAAACGTCAACCAATTAAACTATCTCCTTTATGTTTTATTTTTACGTATTCCAAATTTTTCGAAGTTTTCTCGGTTAAGTATGCAATAAAGTTTAGTTATGGATGCTTTTCACTTTAGGTTTTTAATTGGGCCATTTTGCTATCGTATCATTATTGAGGTTTTGGGACATTCACAACAGTTAATTAGATTAGTTTACTGTCTTTGATTATCAGCAATTTGAATATTACTTACTACCAACTACTATTACTATTACTACCAACTTGGCAAAGATTGATCTACAGCCCGAACATGTGTACAAAGTGTGTGTGTAAGCCGAGCTCAGATGCCCATTTGCAGTGCTAAGGGCATCGCAAACAACAAATACTCAACACATGTCCTGTGCCTCCGGACAGTGGGATTGGTACTGCTATTGGATTGGAGTGGTATCTGATGGGATGGGATTACGATTGCCGGGCCAACAAGCGCCAGTCCCCAGTGGAGTTGCGCCTGGGACACTGGCGCGGCTTTTCGCCTTGTTTACGCTAAGATGGCGTATTGTATAACATCATTATGTGGACTTCGTTCATGTTCATGTCATAATTTTGCACAGTTCAGGCCGAGGAGTCAGCACCAAAGTCAGCAGTGCATTCCAGTCCTGCTCCCCCTTCCCCTTCGCCGTCACCATCCGCAGTCTTCTTGTCCAGGCGCAGTCACAGTCTCATCTCCAGCCGCGTCCTCGATCTCCAGATTTCCAGGCTACAGGCTGCAGGCTATAGGATTGAAACTTGGATTCGTGAATAGAATCGGCATCGTTCTGGGCATTGGCATCAGAATGTGGCGGTCGCTGTTTGTGTCATGTTTGGGGCTGCGTAATTAAAAATAAATTTTCGCCCTGCGAGGAGACAGGAGCGGATTTATTAATATTGAAACGTGGGTATATACTATATAATCCTTAAAAAACTCTTGCCAATTTATACTCCGTTATTAAGAAATCTCTTCTTATTCAAGAAAAAAGTAAACTGTAGTTAAATATTGTTCCATTTATTCTACCTATTTTCTAGATAAGCTACCATATATTTTTTAATTTTTAAGATAATTTTTTGACGTATGTAGTAACTAAGTAACTAACTAACTAAAATATAAGAAATAATTAACTGATCCTGCGCCCAAATGCTTTTTCAGCCCCCTGGCAGCTGCGTTCCTGTTTGCCATCGGCTGCTACAACACTTTTCGTTACTTTTTAATTTAATGAATATTGTGGGACAATTTATTAGCGAACATATTGATTTCAGCGTTTGCCGTGTTCCACCGATGTCTCGTGTGCATATGTTGTTGTTGCTAAGTTTATACGGTAGTTACCAACATAAATAGCAGCAATTTGGCCAGACACCAACAGCAGAGGCATAGCGCTGCGAAAGAGGGTCCCATATGGAGGATCAGTACAATCTGTACGATTTGGTCGATCTGTGGCACTGGATTCGATCCGGACGCAATCGCCGCTTGCTGAACAAGCGTACAATTAATATGCCCAGGCTGCCGCCGTCGCCGCCTTCGCCACAGGAGGTCCCCCGCAGCTGGGGCACAGGTCCCCAGTTCTCTCCACATATGCCCACGGTTACCCGCAGACGCCTGCGGATCCCAATCCTGGTGAGAGACTCTTCGACTTTCCGAAAATGCTCCGATTGGATCCCAAACTCTGGGGGAGCCCTGCCACATCCCTGTGTGTTTTTCGGTTCGCTGTATTTGACTTTTGCAACGGCCGAAAGCTGCTGAGTGCGATTTATAGCTCTTAACAAATTGTTAATAAATATTTTATTTATATTGATGAGACAACACGAAATTATTCACAATTTACTCATACGAGTTTTGTACGTACCGGCGATCGGAGTGTGTGCGTGCTTCAACCTCTCGAATGCCTCCCGCAAGTTTTGAGCTGCTCCTGATCTTTAAAGTGTTGTGCCTATTAATTTAACAAAATGTTGGTATTTATTTTGTACTAAGAACAGCTGAATTTTGTAATTATTATCAATATGCCCGATTTCAACGTATTAGATTCAATTTATTTATTATATCGATCATTTATCGGACATGTTAAAATCTTAATGTATGAATCAAGGCTTAACCCAATTGCTAGCATGATTTTATAGTTTGAAAGCTATATATTCCTATATTATATTACATGTCATTTTGTAGTCGATCAGCATTTTACCAAATATTCCCGTTAATCTTCGTGGCGCTCAGTGTTGATGAAATAATTTCAGTGTTCATCTGCGCATTTGTTTCAATTACATCGGAGATCCCCATATGATTGATCTGTGTCCAGTCCTCGTCTTTCGATGGCACCCTGTAATTAGCGCGTGAAATGTATTCGCTCCATTATTGTTGCTTATTTTTTTTTCGGCCAATTGAAATGGAATTTAAATGAGTTTGGTTGCGGGCAGTAGGAGTGGTAGTAGTACACATCCCACACCCCCGCCATCCACCGGTCACCATCCAACATCCAACATCCCATAGCCACTATCATGGTCAGCAGCTGTCAATCACAATGATTTATGTCGCCGCCTGTTGCGAGCGAGAGCATCTGAGCGATCCAACAGATCGCTGTGCATTTGCCTACATCAGCGAGTCAATTTATCTTTCCGCAGTTGCAGCGACGAAGCTCATCAAGCGTCGGCTTCTTTCTTCCATAATCGCTCACCTCCCCAGCCCCTTTCCAATTCCTTGCCCCCACCCTTTTGCCACCACCCCCTCCACTCGAACTGGCGCTTATAAATTTTTTCATTTGAATTTCATTTCAGTTTATTGCTTAATTGTCGCCGCTTTTGATGAATTGTTTGTTTGGATTTGCCGCGACATTTGTCCAGTTTCTCAAAAACGACAAACTTTCTTTCTTCCCGGCGGAATGTCATTGTAAGTCTTTAAACTATATGGGATGGTACGTAATCCTGGAAAATACGAAAAGAATTCCACTTACTATTGCAATGTAAAATTTAATTAATAGACTACGTGCAATTTCATTTTAAAAAAAGTTTAAACTGAGAGAGAAGTTTGCATATCTATTCGGAAGTTGGTAGAGATAAAAAAATGATCCATGTGGCTTATAAAAAGGGGTATTGATAATATGTAATAGTTTTTACTCACATATATACAAACATATTGCAGTAGTCAGTGTGCTAAGTGAACGTGTACTACTTGCCTTTCGTTATGAAATTATTACAGTTCCACTATTTGCTATAAGAGTACTTATGCTAGAGGGGATCTCAAAAAGTGATGGGAAACCCTGGACGGGAATCGCACAAAACTCAGCCTGGGGGGCCTCTTTCGACCGATGTGGCAGATGTTTCCCCTGTAATTTGGCATTGTTAGCCGTCTGGCGTTTGGCCCGATCCGTTCGTGCCGCTGCCGCTCGATCGGCGGCCATCTTGGCTACCTACTGGAGCCATTTACATTCGTCTGGGACCGGGTGGATGGCTAAGACCGAACGGGGGACATTATCTTGGCTGTGGCATCACAATTTACCAATCAAATAACAAATGCGCCACCAAAGATGCTTATTAATGGCGGCCAACGGTTGAGACGCGGCTACGTCAAACTGCAACTTCTACTTCAACTGTGTACCCATCCATATCCACATCCACATCCACATCCATTCCCAGCTCCAACTCGCCCCGAATCCGCTTTCAGTCCCAGCCGCACATAATTTCCACGAACTCTCCATTGTCGATAATAATTGATTTGATTGATGCTTCGACGGCTGCCGATGCTGCTGCCTCAGCCTCTGATCTTTTCACCGCTGATTGGTCCCCGCAGCTCCTGCCCCCTCCTTCACACAGCCTCTGTTTTTGTTTGGGGAGCAATTATGGGGATCTTCAGCGTCGTCTTTTATAGGGTCTCGGGAAAATGGCGTTCTCAATGGTAAACTACAGATACTTCTGTAAGATTTGTTGATAACCATAAAATAGTAATATTTACTTATTCATTTATATCTCAATTCTTGCAACATATTTCGTTTTTAATTTGATTTACTTATGGTTTGCTTGCATGAAGAACAAATTAGTAAGCTATTGACTGGCTATTTAGCCTGGAGATCTTGTGTGCCCCTCACGATTGAAATTTGAAGATTTAATTTATTAAACCCAACATTATCTCGCCCTAGATCGCAGATCTTGGCACCCTTTCCACATGCTCATCCCCTTTCCCTTTTTCCCTTGGCTTGTTAACAAATTACGCCAAAACAAAAGGCCGAAGGGGAATTTGCATGCTCATCACGACGACGCCGGGCTCAGATTACGATCGACATAGCCGCCAGCTGACCTTAACTCATGTCCAACGGTTTCGGGGGATCTGGGGGATCTAAGGAGACAAGTGTAAAGCGTTTCGGGCAAATTGTGCTAGTCAAACAGGACGACACATCGAGTGTGAAGGAGGTATATTGGGGACCCACTCCGTATCCGTATCTCCATCGGTTAGCCATCGCAAGCGTTGCTTAGTTCCTGGGTTCGGCAAGAAACAAAAGCGATGCTGAAATTCCGCTTAAGCACAACTCTTATGCCTTTCAAAACTAAATTAATCTTCATTGGAAGCCATCGACAGCCGGAGGAAGAGATGTGGAGGAGCTGAAATGAGGGCTCCGTTTGGATTGAAGCCGCCAAGAAAAATTAGCGCAAATGATTGACAGCCTAAATGGGAATTTAATGGTAAACTTTAGTTGAATTTTGCTTTTTCTGCCAGAGCATCGTTCTGAAGACCCCAAGCCCCCAAGTTCGCTATAATTTGCTGCAGAAATAACCCTGAAGGATCGGGTGAAATCGCTCGCTGTAAAAAGTAAAAGCAAAATTGTTTCCACAAGCAAAATTGATACCAAATTGATGTTTTTTTTTCTCATTCTGTTGATGTTTTGCAGAAACGATTTAAAAGGAAAGAAAGAAGACTACAGGACCGTTATAAGAGCAATTCTTTCCACTCAGGTCAACTTGAATTCTTCAAAGTACAGCATCGGGTAACGGTGTTATAGTACCCTAGGATATATTTTGAAATAAGCTGTAAGCAGATCATCACTTTACATTAAATACAGTCACTCAAGTTGTATGATAATAAATAAGAAATTTATGCATGTATGTTACATATTACATTTTAGGTATTTTAGTACATATTCTGAGTCAGAATTTCCGAATCGGTTGATCCTGAAGCTTCAGTCACCCTTTTACCTCGACTCCGTCCAGACACTCTCCCTATCTGTGGGCATTTGAAATGCTTTATTTGCATTTTGATGCGACGCGAGGCCCGAACAAGGACGACCAAGGGGGTCTTGGTAGGGAGGGGGGTCGAGGGATGGGAGACAGAAGTGCATTTTTGCACGCAATCCTTGCACCTACTGCAACTGCTGACTGACCTGACGTCACTTGGCGGCAGCGGACAATTTATGCGCCTCTGCGGGCTGCCTTTTGCCTTAAACCCCCTCAACAGCCTCGACAACCTCGATCCCCCGCCCTTGCTTGGGGACTCCATACCCCCCCCCCCCCCCACCCGTCACCCCCTCGACTGCCCTGTCAGTCAGTTATCGATATGTCGAGGGCAGCGACTTGGCCTGCTGTGTTCCATGTGCGTGTCATCAAGTTGGTCTAAAGTGACAGTCGCGATTTAATGGCGCAGAGTCGGTCAGCGAAGGCGTTCCCAGCAGACCCTCCCCTTTCCACACCTTCCATCGGGCCATCGGACCATCTATTCCATATCCATCCAAATGGACTGAGTACATATACCGAGTGAATAATCAATCGATTTCAGTTCAATTAGCACCTTTTAGTGTGCAAAATAGCGCGAACGAGGCCCAACTCGGCCCACTCGAAAGTTCCTGCGATTGCAACTCCTGTTCGCTGTCAATTTCGCTGTCGGCGATTGTCAAAAGTTAAGTGCTCCCCTCGAAAGTCGGCAAAGTTGGTAAAGTCGGCAGTTTGCAGCTGACTCAATGTCAGAGCTATATAAACACATAACTGCAAATTATATTTGCCATTGTAAGGCTGGTTTTTTTTTATGTTTGATAGCGCCGCGCACAACCTTCACATAGAAAATCTCTCAACAAGAAAATTACAGACAAGCGGCACAAAAGTTATATAAGAGGGGAAAAAAGAGGACAGAGAAGCTCACCAAAGTGGGCAGTGCAAGTTATTTTTTATCTTTATAATATTTATAAAAGGGCCTTCGACCATCTATCTCTTTCTAAGTAGGGGATTAACTTGGTTCTGCTCAATTTTCGGTTAAGGGAAAAGGGAAACGAAACAAAACGAAATGAGGCGAAATAAAAATTGAAAATTATGATTGGCCTGAAGTCGAATTTTCTGTGTAATTATCCACACCGAAATTGAGGTCCTATCGGGGGGTTTTCGAATAGGACTTAACCGTCAATATTTTGCGGTTTCCGCTATAGAAGCCAAAATGAGGGGGCTAAAAAGTCAGCTGCCCTGTCACTCAAACTCAGCTCATTAATTCCCTTAATTCCTGGCCGAAACCTCTACAAGTTCCGCCATGAAATATTTTCTACTGGCGCCACAACAAGTCCACTAGTAAAACCCTAATCAGAGACTTATTAATAAACATTAATGTTGCGATGGCTGCCGTTTAATTATTAATTATACTATTTACATAACTAATTTAAATGAGTTGGCGGCAACATGTTCATGACCGGTTTTCATTAGATCCATCTCTTCATATCCCACTGATCCCCTTCCCAGTCTGTCTTGGCCAACAGACAAATTTTATAAGCTCTTTTTTGACTAACTCAGGTGGCAACTAAAGCAAAAAACCGCAATTAATTAGCAAATGTGTTATAATGACTAGTGGAATACCCTACGAGCGCAGGTGTACGCGAATGAAGTTACGATTCGGATACTTAGTAGTTAAGCCACACGTTTAAGATAAAAATTATGAATATGGTCTATGAATTTATATATGGTCTCGAATTCTTACATTTTTTAATAATTCTATTGACTATTCTGACTATATCGATGCAATAAAACCGAATACCTAAATAACTACGTTCCACGCGCTTATCCCAGCCTCCAACTAATAAGTGGAGCACAACCATTGGCTAATTAGGAAAACTGTTGGGTAAGATTTGCCAGTCGGGCGTCGGCTAATTGCAATTAATTATTGCTGTAATCCATCATACATACTCAGAGCCGTTTTCGAGTGTGAGTTTTTCAGTTTGGGCCGACTTGCCATCATCGTAGTCGTCTGCATGGCGACGGCGGCGGCTTCTTTTTGGCAACGAAAATAATGGAGGCGGAAAACTTTGGAGGGCCAAACACGCGAATGTCGTATAAGCAATTGTTTTTGTCCCTTAATTTGTTCTTGGGCTGGTTGCTTTTATAATGCAAAATGCAAATTAGAGCAGCCAACGAGCGACAGCTGAAGGAGAATAAGCGCCATAAAATTCTGGCAAAGTCATATGGGATTTGGGATTGCATCATGTAGGAAACTTGGCATGGCAAGATAAGAAATGACCGGGAAATGTACACAATTCACTTAGAGTACTTGTAAAGTAATTTTACCATTAAGTAATAAAGTTTTTAAAGAAATTCGGCTATTAGTAGATGATTCATTTAAGTACGCATACCATGATTTTTAATAGCAATCGATATTCCCACGCCCGAAATGAAAGTACATAACGCAGCACGTTAATTTTGAACTATGCGTGTCTTTCCCATAGAAGTTCAAAGTTTTTACGAACTTGTGAAAAGTGCGGACCCGAAATGAAATGTTATTTAATGTTGTGACGTGTACTTAAGTCCGAAAGAGAAGCAAAAAGCGAAAAACGCAACGAACACCGTCGATGATGAAGATTAACAATTGTGTGCGACAATTGTCAACTTTAATTATTTACTAATTGTGTCTGAATTATGAAGAACTGTGGCGGCCGCTTAATTGTCGGGTAATTAAGCAGCAACAACAAACGGTTGGCTTCACTTTTTTCGGTTAAAAAAGTGAAAAAGTCGTACTTTACACGACCTCAAAGGGAAAAAGCTATGCTCCGCCCACAAAGTCGTTGCTTTTACAAGTGTGAGCGAGTGAGTGAGTGAGCGAATGAAACAACATGGCGTTGTTCCAGTTCCCACTTTTTCCAAGCACTGGAAGTTGAGTGGAACCCATCCACTCACACTCGCACTCACTCACACTCATAGAAGTTGAGTGGACCAAAACAATGCAACTTCAACGCCTCGCAAAGTGCAGACATCGCAGAAGAATGGAACAAAGGTAACAATTGCAATTGCACATCAACAGCAACAACAGAGTGTGAGTACCTGTGTTCCCTGTTCCCCAGTTATTAATTATTCTAGTTTGGTTCCCCCACAAATGCTCTCCGAGTGTAAACACATTTAACCACGTCAAAGGGTCCGGAGAACTTGGGCTATTACGGGAATAGGGGAACCGAAAGCTCTGCATCTTGATAAGAAAATGCCACTGCGAAACATTGGGCTCTTGCTGCTTAATGCAGCGCAAATTGCTGGTGTTACCTGGACAAAAACGGGGACAATGGGAGGGGTCACAGGATAAGTGTCCACATAATAAGGGACACAAGATACCAGGATCCAAAAATGAATGCTGCCAAATTCACTTTAGGTGTATATTCTTAACAAGGTCTGTTGAATTCATGATGGTTTATAAAATGAAAGTAAACTACCTCCTGTAAGATGTAAATTAAAAGCACCCTTATAAATTTGTAAATGCTTTTAAACACTAAAGTTAGTTTTTTTCTAAGTATAACCCCATTGTCCTTGCTCGTCATTAACCGTAGAAATTGTTTATGACAAACAATTCAAATTGGGAAACTTGAAAGACAAAGTTATCATAAAATATAATTGCCAGGGCGGACAAGTATTAATTCAAAAAAAAATTCCATCACTTATTTATTTAGTAATTTCGAGAATTTGTCAGGTCGTGGAACTTGTTTTTTCTTCAGACTGTTTAAGTAATATTTCATTTTAATTAATATAATTTGTTTAAGATAATTGGTCAACAGACTAAAGTGTTTTATGGATCAATTGGAAATTTGCGTGCCAGTTTTGGTAACAGTTTAGTTAATGGCTTTATTGATTTGGTTAAGAGGGGGGAGGGCCCTAAAGCTGGGATAGGGGTGTTTCAGTAACTTCACTATTTTTGTGAACACACTTTTCCTTTTCCTTTTCAGCTAAGTAATAACTCTGGTAGTATATACTAAAATTTTATTTAACATGCATTTTGCATTTGCATATGTAATGAGAGAAGTGACTTATATACTTATTTATTGCGGCTATTCGGTGAGACAATTAAAACATAATAAAGTACTATGCATTATACAATTTTAAATTATTTTTATAGGGAGACCCACCTGAAACTCGAGGCACACCTCTTCTGGCTAACACTCATCGTCAGTAAATAATATTCGTATAAAAATGCGCAAATAAAAAAAAAATGAAGAAGCAGAAGAAGAAAAGGAGGGAAAATGTTTAAAAATAAAGTCATAATTTCTGGAATGATTTATGAATTGCACCGCGGAGGGGGAACAGGCCAGCAGACAGGTGAAGAGGAGGTTGGGGAGGACTTTGGACCCAACAGGGTCTCTCTCCATTATTACACATTTTATTTAATTTCTTTTTGTGGCCCGCTCTTATTGCA
The DNA here is from genome assembly GCF_000001215.4 of Drosophila melanogaster. Taxonomy (NCBI): domain Eukaryota; kingdom Metazoa; phylum Arthropoda; class Insecta; order Diptera; family Drosophilidae; genus Drosophila; species Drosophila melanogaster. Next base: position 16,412,406 of record NT_033777.3, on the reverse strand, counting down.
ACGCTTTTTAAATTAATTTCTTCGCTGAATTGCATTTTTAGCTCCAGTTCGAGTTGGCTTCAATTCGCATTTCTCAGTCGGGCGGACGGGGGTGGGTGTGTGAAAGGGGGGAAATCGGGGATCTCAGATCGGCATTAGCATAACCCGACACGCATGCCGTCTGCTGTCTGCCCGAGGGCAGGGTTGCCCGCGGTTGGGGAAGGGGGTAAGGTGAATTCTCCTACCCAGAGAGCTTGTTAAATTTCGACATGGCCTCTTATGATTAGCTGAATTATGCTTTTAAAATTTGCATTGCGATAAGATCGAGCTTAGCGCCTAGCCAGCTTCGATGCCTCCGACGCAGCGGCATTATCATTTGAATGGGATATGCATAAAGAAGCTTGTGAGAGAGGGCCAATGGCTTGGCAAAGGGTTAACCTGATAATCAAACCATTAAGCTGTCTTAAAATGCTCCGACTAATTGCAGACAGCAGGGTTTCCCAGCCCTGTCTAAAGCACAAAGCCTGTTCAGTCGGAGTTTGATAGTGAAAACATGATCCTAATCTATGCAAAGTTATTAAAAGGTGCTTAAGCACTGAAATAATAAAGTTCTTTCTAAATTATTTATTAGTTCTTCGCATCCAAATGCAATTCAGTTTGCATTTTGACTATAAAAAATAGATGGCTATTAACTATAGTTATTGAAGTGGGTCCATCAATCCATCTTCTCCATTAGACCTCATATTGTTTTGGAAATGCTTAGGTTGAAAATCAACCAAGTGGGCCAAGTGGCCTGGGCTTATCTCTGGGTATTCATTTTTTTCGACTTGGCAATTGCAAATGCAAAACCATTTCATTTGCCGACTGACCACCACGGCCAACTTCCCATCCATGTTCCCCTGCAGCTGAGTTGGCAATTAAGCGAGTTAAAATACTTCTTTCTTTTGGCTTTCAACGGTAATGAGATGACCATGGAGAAGGGGAAAGAAGTCGTACTACTACGCCCCGGCTTGCATGCTGAAATTTGCATTTTAAGTTGTGTTTAAATATAATTTTTTCCTCTGTTTCTTGGCGCAATTATTTATTGCTGAAAGTGCAACTAGGCGTATGCTTAACTTTGTTGATAATTGGAGTGAGAATAAATTTATAATTTATAATTCATATGTTGTTTTTCAGCTGCCGCTCGCAATTTGAAGTGCACAAAACATGAACGCTAATTAATGTGATTTTTAAGCGTTGAAAAATTGCAGTCATTTGTATGTACTTTTCTCTCTCCCTCTCCCGCTCTCTGTCGCTCTGGTTTTTCTATTGCCGTTTCGCTGCGGTTTTTTTTAGCTATTTATTTTTTTGTAACTCCATTTTTTGCCTAAACGATTTTCTTTGTCCGATTGTGGGCGCCAAAAAGGCGTGACAGACGGTGGCCAGCAGACCCCATGATTAGGGGCATTCAAATCGCCGGCTAATGGCCATCATCAGGGCAACCAACCACCCTTCATTGCCACCCTTCGACCATTTTGGAATCGTTCGCAATTTGCCATTTGTCAGCTATTTTGCATTCAAGTCAACCCCGCGGCAAAGTGATTCACTTTCCTTGCCCCCTTCCTACCCTCTCTCTCTCTCTCTGTGTGTGTGTCACTCACAAATGACAACGTGTGTGGGCGTCGAATATATGGGTTACTTCGCACCCAGCCAGCCAAGCCAGAGCAAATTGAGCCAAACCAAAGCAAAGCAAACCAAAACGAACCGATCCTATACGATACGATACGATACGATCCGAAACCATGTAGTGGCTGACAGCGGGCGACAGCCAGACCGCAGCACTCCGACTCCAACTCAAAATTCAATGCTCGGGGGACAAGTTGCTAATCGGTTAAATTAGCCGTAAAAGAATGCACAAGTCATCGGGTTACGTACTCCCTCGCAACGTGAGAACCTCGGCCACTGTCAGGTGAAGTCCACTTGCGGCGAGTTGAGGCATTGGGCCACTTGCCCCTGACTTTTGCTAGACGTGTGCCATGGCCTCAGAGCGAAAAAAAAACGAGGGGGCAGAGGCGTAGTTTTCGGAATTAATCCTTATCTTAGTTCAATTACGATACCCCTTGACATGTTTTAATGATTTCTTAACGAATTAGCTTATTTGTAGTTTCTTTCAACAATCTAAAATGAGATTATTCCAAATTTTATTTAAATTAACCATTGATGATTAAAATACTTGTATAGAGGAACCCTTTTAAGCTATAATCAATAACAATTTCGAATCAACTCTTGTTGATATAATCAGCTTATTAAGGAGTGAATCATTCAGAAGAGCACACCATACAGATCGCAGCTTTATGAAATGCCTATCTGATCGGTAGCTGCCCCCGATCGCACTACGCACCTGCAGTCGAGCCAAAAACAGGGGCTACATACGAATGCGTTGGAAGGAGGGGAGAAGCAATAGCGATACCAATATCAATACCATTACCCATACCAAACCAATATCAATGGCCATATCAATGTCAACAGGTTTCTGCCCGGCCAGCGCCTCTTTCTTTCGAGGATCTCGGCGATGTGAAGCGATGCGTTGTGGAGCGTTCCCGATACGATCTCGAGTTTCGCGCGACGCAGCCGCCGGCGGAGCTTGACTCACACTCCCAATTTTTTTCGGAATCCGATGGGATGGTATTGGATGGGATCGAATCAAATCGAATGGGATACGATGCGGGGATCCTTTGGCGACTTAATCATTGTTATTTAGAGCCATTAGCCACAACGCTTTGGCTGCTGGTGTTTTCCATCAGCGGCAATTTTGATGACAATTCGGGGTCCTTCTAAAACAGATTACAGAACTGGGGTTATCATTAAGAGCAGTTTATTGAATACGTATTTTCCTTTTTGTTAGCCCTGATTAATGGTTGCCGCTCAGGCGCGACAGGTGGCCGAGGGCCAAGAGATTGGGGCCACGAACAGGAAGCAGAATACTTAGGCCCAATAAACGTCGCCCCAGAACGCATCGAATAAATTCTCAATTATCGCCCACGCCTGCTCTCGACTCGTTTTCCGGACCCAGGCAATTTGTATTGGCCCCCATCTGGAGAATAAATAAAATCGTGTACCTTTACTCCACGGCTATTTAGACATCACAGCTCACACTGCACAGAAAGAAATGCCATGCGAGTGGAGGGATTTTGGGGCAAGTCCTGTCGAGATACTTCTCTCAGTGCAACGATTGAATCGTTTAGAACCTTAAATACTTCCATAATATAGAGCTACAATATCATTCTGCGGCCCTGCGGCTGCTGCCATTGATCAGGATGCAGCAGGGCAGGGCGGAGGATAAATATGTTGGCTAAAGCAACAGCCACACAATCCAGAGCCAGGAAAATGCGGAAACGTGCCAGGCGATTCACATCGCACTCGGTGGACCCTCCGAACTGCGGTTCCTCAGTGTTTGCCTCGAATTGAATAGGGGATTTCGCGGGATACCCTGCAGATTTCAGTTAAAAGAGTATATACCTACTTTTACTCTTTGTTGAGTTGTGTTACGACTTAGATTTAAGTCTTTTTAAGTCTTTTTTCTTGTTCTATGTTAAGTATTCTGTTTTTGATCCCAAGAGTTTAGTTTATAATTGCTGTAAAGATATAATATCTTTATTATTTATTATTGATTTGTAAACCTGGTTACTCCAAAGTCGATCCTTATTCCCAAGGCTCTCACTCGCCTGCACATTTTTGAGCAACAAATCCATCAAGGAGCAGGCAGCGCCATCTAGTGTTTGGATTAGCCTTGGGGCGGTCCGGGGTATTAGAATCGAGCTGCAGTCCCCCTCGTTCCGCGCCCTCCTCGCACTCCGTCTCCGCTCGAGTCGCAGTCTCCAATGGTTCATAAATCATCGCGATAACAAATTACCGCTGCTGGATGCTGGAAAAGGGTTGGCGCGGAGGGCAGATCGGGGAAGCGTTCGAAAAGCAGCATGGAAGTTACAAAAGATCAATCTTATTTGCGCCCCGAAAATAGCCAAAGTTGTGGCCGTTTGGCTGTGCTTGGCTCAAAAGAGGCGCTTCGCATTGGAATGGAGCTCTCGAGTTTCGAGTTTCAAGTTTGGAGTTCGGAGTCCGGTCGATTAATTTGGCCTGTTCAATGCCTGCGAACATCTCTCTTTCTTTTCGCTGCATTATTATTATTATTGTTATTGCACTGGCCCCTCCCCTCCATCCACCACTCGCTTACTTGGCCTGCTCCTCCAGCTAAACAAACTTACAATTTAGATTGAATTTATTTGAGCGCATTGCCTAGACGAGGAGCAGCCAGCCGGGCCAACTCGGCCAGCCCATTGAGATCTTCATTTGCTGATCTTTCTGGGAACATCTCGGCGGCGTTGACCCCAAAGGCAGCTCCGCTCTAGCTCCAGCTCCAACTCCAGCTAAAGCACAAACTGCGAGTATAGTCCGCGACTGGGACTCGACTTGCGTATCTGGCACTGACCAGCTAGCAGGCGATGCCTTTCGCTTTGCGCTGTGCGTTCTTGCTTTTTGAACTCTATTAAACTCAACGGATTTATTAATTTTGCTGCCGATTAACTGTTTCAGATACCGCTTGACCAAACCATGCCGTACCATACCATTGCCATCCATTGCATCCGATGCGGAATTGAACCGAACTGGCTCTTCAGCCGGGATCCGTCTCGTATCCGTTAGCCGGATCGCTTCATAAATCACATTTTGTTTGGTCTCTTGTGGCAGTCGAATAGGAAATCGCACCGGTACAATCGTAAAAGTCTTAAAACGCCGACAAAGATTGACATTCGCATAATTAGACAGTCGGGGGATAGGACCTGGCGATACGATGGGTCAGGAATGGGGCACAGCTTTGGCATTAGCTCTAATGACAGTGTCAAATACGCGACACGAATGTGCCCTCATAGCCACCACACAAAAAGCTTACATTATCAACTACAGCTATATGTATGGTATATACATATATGTACATTTTGGTATCTATACAAGCAATCGTCCATTCAGAGAGCTACTGAATTGAAATACTCTACGAAAGCGTTAAATGTCAACTCAAATAAGAAGCGGTAATTATAAAGAGAACCTAATAATTAGGCACTATAATAATTGAAATAATCGCAATAAGAAATATTATAAACAAGCTTAAAATGTTTTAAATGTATTACAATGAATAACCTATGCTCCGAAATCCTTCGAAAATGAAAAACTTTGTGAATAATTTCAAATTTACTTTTTACTAGTTCAACGTTAAATAATAAAAATAGCTTAAGTCAAATTATACAATTATAAAATTAAGTTTTAGCCCAACACTTGTTGGTTTTTTATGAGGTCAGCTTTGATTGATTTTCCCACATTAATTTTTTTTAACTTAATCGGAAATCCTTTTCTTCTTCCTTGCATATAGGATGTCATTCCTTCTTGTCAAGCTTACTGATTTCAGCCACCAACAGTTTTCCACAAAAGGTTGTTTAGGGAAACTCAATCTGAAATATGTCAGCAATGCAAGGGCACCGAAGGGGCGGTGCAGTGGGTGGTGGCAGGGAGTCGTTTGGGTTGGCCGCCCTTCCCAAAGCGGTGCCGGTGGTGGTGGTGGTGTTGGTGATGGTGATGTTGGTGGTGGTGCTGTCGTGGTGGTGGCGGAGTTGTCCACTTATCTCGCGCAATTGATCGCGGGTTGTTATAGCCGCTGCTACTGCTGGCGGCCATTGTTTGCATTTTTCAGCTTTTTTTGTTGTTGTTTCGTGTAGTGAGTTCTGTGTTCTGTCTAAAATGACATTTTTGTTTCTGCCCGTTTGTTTGTCATGTTGATAGTGTGTACGAGTTTTTTTCAGCTCACATAAAGGCAGCCATTTTTGGGCCGCCACAAACGGCAATTATAATTGCGGCTACTTATCGGGCGCAAGGTGGGCGGGGGTATAAGGGTTGGAGAAACGGTTGGTCAGTTGCATTTTTCGAAAAAGGTAAACATTGTTCTATATCCCGTTGAAGCTGATTGTTTTGGCGGTACAAGCTCAGATATAACGAATTGGTAAATACCGTGCTTTAATCCTCATCTCATAAGAATCTTAAAAATGATAAAGATATTTTCTTCGATAGCTTTATTTCAGATATCAAGAGACTTTTGATGATCTTTTCGTTTGTAAGGGATATTTTTTACTTTTAGAAAGTTATGAATATAGTTGTGGGAATACTTATACTTTTGAAATTGCTAAGACATAATGAACAGGGGGAAACCTCTTCAATTTCATTCTCCCTTCTCTCCGTGGTCTGATACTCCCTGCGTTACTCTAATCAAAAGGTATGCCCAGATTGCACTTTGTTTACATTTATACTTTATGGCTTTACCTTGTTTTAAGCTCACCGCTGTTGTTTATGTACACAGAATAATTATATTTAATTGGCGCCGCCAATGGATCGGAGTAAACATTATGGGGAAATGCATAATGGTCTTCCCTTCTTTCTGTGGAATTTTGTATATGACCCTTTGGCTGGTTAGCAGCGGAGCTGCACAAAAAAAAAACATTTGTATCTTTTCTGTTCGGTTCTTTTTTTTTTATCGTTTTGCGGCTTTTGTGTCCCGCTAATGTTGTCGGTCTGATATATCGGGGAGGGTTATCCCCTACTTAATTGGCAAATTATATAGATCCATATAGAGTGCTTGTCTAGATGTGATCAGCAGTGACATTGATGTGACCAGGCAGCTGCTGAGCAAAGGCAGCGAGCAAAAACAAGTTAATAAGAAACTTGTTACGAAATTAGGCAAAACGAGGGGTAGATTGCGAAGTGTGGGTCCAGAGTAGAAAGTCGCATTAAGGATGCCGGCGAAAAACATTCATAAGTCCTCATCGGGGAAACGACGTCATCGCGAAATTGTCGGACGAGCAAGCAGTCAGCAAAGAAACCCCAGAATAAATATTTATCATATACAGTGGGATTGTGTATATTTTGTATGTATTTTTTTAGTTAATAATGAGAAAATAATTATTAAGCACATTTAAAAAATCCATTCAGTTCTTATATATATTTTGCTATTTTTTACAGTATTAGGTGTAAGGTCATAATATTGGCCCTCAATTTTAAAGATCAATTGATGACTGTACTTTAAAGCGATAATGCAAGAAGAGGAAAGGCAGTGCAAAATAAGAATATTTAGAGGGAGGTGGAATAAGCACCTGCACTGTGCACTTCTCTTACGAAGTGGAAGCGTAAATTGATAAGCTGCAAGCTGGAAAAAGTTGCAACGCACCAAAACTGGTTGCAAGCCCTTCCACTTTGCTACACTTCACTCCACTCCACTCGACTCAGCTCACTTATTAGTGCCACCGATTGACATGCGCTGCCTTCTGTTTTGCTCATTCTTCGGAGTGGATCCTCTTCTGATTCTCCCGATTCTTCTGATCCTGCTGTCTTCGGAGCTGCTGTTGTCCTTAGTTTACGCAGCGAGATTTGAGTGAGACACCAGACTGCTGGAGATTCTAGCTGAGGAAATATTGTTTTCTTCAGCCTTCTGACTTGGCATTGAATAGTTGCACGCAATACAAATACAGTGCCAACAATTTCGTACATGGCTGACGTCACAATAAAAGAAAAATGCTTTTTCGAAATTGAAGGCATTCTACAGTGGTCATTCGATAACAATAATAATGTTTTATTAGAGTGGACGTAAGTAATCAAATTAGGAAACCACACAAATGAACTACAATGGGCTGCATGATTGAAAGGGCTCGAATATTGTGGCTTTCCAGCGCCACCAAGTATGCAACACGTTTTCAAAGGAAAAAGTTCATAACGTAACATTTCGCCAACTTTTAAAAATAAACATAAAATTATTTGGTAAATCACAGTAATCATATTAATTACAAAATGAATAGCTTGTATAGATTGTTATTAAAGTTAATTACAATTACTTATTAAAAACTTCTTTATGAGTGCCAACTGTACCTTTGACGAGTGCATCTCCATCGCCATCTGTGACATGCGGTCAAAGACGGACGCAGCATATGGGCCATGGGATAAAGGGGCCTCGTACACTGTCCAATCGGGTTCTTGGGCACGGACATTTTGCCCGTCTAGGTGTAGGAATATGATTTCTGGTTTTGTGCAGGGCAGCGGTGTGCATTTCGTTCTCCTTGTTCTTTTGCGGTTGTCAGGTGGCACATGTGAATAAATCATTCGCGATAAGCGCGAAGTGAGTGCTCATGTTTATGGCCTTAATGGTTTTGGTCACACCAAATAAAATTTGCATTTCAGTGGCAAAACGAGGTAAAATCCGGCTCAGATAAGTTTGAAATAGGAGAAGAGTATGGCGGATAGATGCCATTGAGCGATAACACTGATAGCTCTTAATTACCGCCTAATTAATTAAGAGATGAGCGATGTGCCCCGAATTTCTATTTCCAGTTGGTAGTGCGCTGGAAAGAGTCGGCGCTACTAGGCTGTCAGTGTAGTATGTGTGTGCGAACACGCCCCCTATAACGAAACTACAGGGTGCGAACGAGATAGCTGCAGCACTTCCAAGACCGACTTGGTTGGTCGCTCCCTTCCAGTCGCACGTATGGCGACGCTGGAACGGTTGGTAGTGGAACATCGTTCGCTCTGTCTCACTCCCACGCGACCGCGTCGCTTGGCGATCGCTCGTTGCCAGGACGACTGGAAGTGGCCCCAAACACGCCGCCCGCGTGTTCCATGGCCAGTGTGTTCCGCCAGGACTGGTTTTTCCATTCGTTTCGTGGCGCCGCTCAGTTCTTGTTGGAATCTCAAAGCGTTTACGTGGCCGCAGCGCAGCAGAGTCACGTTTGAAAGAGTGCGAGTGAGAGATAGCGACTTAGAGCACCGCGCCGAGTGCGAGTGAGAGAGCGCGCTCCATCGCCTTTGTGCCTCGTTTCAAATGCCCGTTTGTCCGTTTTTTTGGCACTGTTGTTCATTCATTCACTCGCTTCTGGCGCTCGCGTGCAGTTGCAGTCGCTGCTCCCTCCTAACGGTTGTTTCGCCGTCGCCAGAATCCCGCTAAAAGGTGCGTGCGTGTTTGTGTGTGCGTGAGTGTCCCCCGAATAAGGCAATACAACAACAATAGAGGCGAAAACAGAAACAAAAGCGAAACGCAGCACGCGATACCCTGTAACTGGAGGTTCTGTAAAGGCTTCGAGGAGTCACGTGTGCGAATTGCAGACCGCCGGCGGTCATTCACTTCTATCTATTTTACTATTCCAACACACCCACGCGCGCGTGTGTGTGTGCGTGCCTGAAAAATGTCACTTTGACAACTCGCCTCTGGTTGCTCTGCCGGCGGATCTGCCTACGTCGACGTCGATCGTGCCGCAAAATGAAAATGATTTGCGTGCCGTTCTTGCGTTAGCGCTTTTGGTTCCGTGCCGATTTTGATTTCCTCTGTTGCATGCGTCGTCATCGCAAACATCGCCCATTGATAAACCAGAGCCCACGAGCAACAACACTACCAACACAAACGGCAAAAGTGCAAGTGAAAAAGCAAAAGTGTTGCCACGAAAGAACCAAAACAATAACCTGCAAATCGCAGCCACTCGAATCAAAACAAAACAACACAAACAACAACTCGTTTTTGAAAGCAATTGAAAAAGGATTGAGGGATTTTTACAGTTTTCTGACTAGAATGTGCCATTCAAATTAATCAACACTATTGGTTGACTCTGATGTTTAATAACTTGCTAACATAATCTGTTATACTTTTTTAGTCCTTTGTGAGAAAAAATTGAAACAAATTTAAATATATTCTTTTTATGAATAATATATTTTCAAAATTTACCAAAATATAATTTTCAAAATAAAGTAAAGCCTTAATATCATATTATACTATTCTACAATGCAAGGCAAAATCAAATCGTATTAGACAACGGCTCCATGACATTGCCAACTTAAACTAATTGGATTTATTTTAGATAAACTGAAATCATTCTCCGTCGGGACTAATTACTTAAAAAATCTATTAGGTTGAACCGAAGTTATCGCCTTAGAAAATCATACAACCCACAATCGAATGAAAAAAAAAATCAAAATTCCCAGCCTTTCTCAATTGCTGAATCACAGTTTCGCATTAAATCCCTCATTTAGCTCTAACCAACTGAAACTACAGTGCAATATACACAAAAAAATAAAAAACAAAAACAAAAGGAGCGCGAGAAATGAAAAAGCAAACAAAATGTAAGCGTGATGATAATTAAAAATAAATACAAAGAAGAAAAAAACGAAATTTACGCGTGGCTACAACTCCGAAACCGAAAACCGCAGCAGGATCTCAGCGGATCTGATCGCACTCAGCTCCTGGCTGTGTCTGTGTGCGAGTCCGTGTGTGTGAGAGTGTGTACCCAGAGCAAGCCAAATCAATAAATAAAAACCAATTACAAAAGGAAAAAAAGCGAAATAAGAAAGCCACGACGAGGAAACAACCTGTACGACAGACGAGCAGAAGGCAGCAGAAGACAACAACGAAATATTGATACGAAAAATAATAAGAGTTAAAATCATTCACGACGGCGACCATAACGAACTCCGCCCTAGCAATGAGCCAGCTGGGCACCGTCTACGCCACCAAGCGAAGGCGACGCAACGGCAAGAGGTGAGTCCAAGCCCCAGTCCAATCCCACAAACCAATACCGATCCGAATCCCAAGATACAGATACGGATACGGATACAGATTCAGATATAAATGCACAGCGGGAGGCGGAATGTTTGTGGAGCGGGTTCTTGGGTGCTCTGTTATTACTGAAAGATTTCAATCAATGCGATTGGCTGCACTTACCACTTACCAGCTTGCCACCTTGTGGCGCCACCCGCTGACGATCCATCAATCTCCGTAGCTACTGGTCTTGAATACCCCAGATTCGATTATTAATGATCCGGTGGCCACTTTGTTGACAAATTGCCATCGCCATTGACTTTTGACTTGGCCCTCGGATGAAATGAAGGGCGGTGAATTCCCCCTTTGCCGCCCGATAGCCTCAAATTGATTTGCATTATGCATGTCGGGGCAGGTTACCGTGAAATTACAGTAGCCAAACAGTTGATGGAGATGATGATGAACGGTCATGCTGATGATGATGACGATGACGGCGGCCCCTCCGGCTGTTCGCTGGGGGAGATCGGAATCTGCCTGTCCCAAGGTGCACATAATTTCTGATAATTTTGTGTACTTAGCTGCTGCAACCGCACAAAGCATAATGTTTTCAATATAAATATATGAGAACTCACGCATTATCATGAGCAGCACTGCTAAATATGCAGAAGGCGAGGAGCGGCAACTGCAGCCCGGCCACGCCCCCTCGCCAAGTGCAGACCACCGATCGCTAATGTTGCGACCCCCATAATCAAGAGCCACTGATCAGCTTCAGCGCCTCAGTCTTGAAAGGGTGCAGAACGGGGCAGCTCAGGTCTGCGTAGATTATCTTCGGAAAAGCGAAGAACCAGGATCTATTTAGGATAAGCACGCAGTTGATAGATTGGTTATCCAACTCATCTAATATGGCGTGTAATGTTCGTCTACTTAGTTGTAGTCGGATTAGTAAACCAGTTATTAACAGTATAGCTCCATTTCAAAGATACTCTACGGGGAATATTTACTATTAACCGCTTAGCTTTAGTATTAAAATTTTACATTAGATGTTTTAAAAGATTTCGATATAGACCTTATAGATAATAATAACTTTATATGTTATTATGATATTATTTCTATTAAAACTTTACCAACTTAAACTGAAACATTTGTTTGTACAAGGCGTTGTGCACTTCAGAGTAAGTTCCTTGTGTGCAATTTAATTCCCCTTCTCCTTGAATTTCGTTTTTATTAAAGTTCCCGACTACGCCGTAAAACTTCAACTTAATACGTTTCACCATCGACAGGCAGTCGCGTAATTCGCTGTTCTTGCTAGTCTGATAAAGAACAAAAAACGACAAAAAAAAAAAACAATTACGCTTTACTGCAGTTGGCTGAAGAAAAAAAAACAGCAGGGCCTTCGAAGTGCCACCCCGTGGACCTGGTTGTGGGCCTGGCTCAAAGCTGACACCGACTCTGACTCGCTCGACTGACGCAAAATTGTCACCTTGCCTCTCCCTGCTGCAATGCACACCTGCAATTATTCGAGTGGCAGGTCGAGAGCCTCACTCTTTTAGGGTTTTGCGCCGAGCGTTGCATTTGCCCCTCGATCATAGTTTTTATATTTTAATGCCTTTAATGAACTGATCAAAATGTGCTCGCCTTAGCTTCAAGCGGCTCCGTTTTTTAGTGCAATTTAATTGAGCTCCCAAGTGCTGGGAAGCAGCTGCCCTTTGAATTGGGCTTCTCACCCCTAGGTCCTAGCGAATATTACGCATACGACGCATAGACTTACTGCACATTTGGCCAAGTTCATTGTTTGCGTGCAGCTATTTTATTAGGAACTTATCTATTCAATTGCATTTCAGCACTACAAAGTTTGTGCCAGGTAGGAGGAAGTTCCAAAATAAATATATTTGTATGCCAACTTGGTTGATTTCGGTTCGGGTTTTAATAAAGTAATATTTTTAATTAGTATTTATTACAATGTTTATTCTCTCTATGTTTATACCTGTTTCATTTCAATCGACCTTAATATTTGCTCTGCAATTTATTATCTGGCTGATCTAGGAATTCGCGGTATTTTACTTTCCTTCCGTTCTTGCTACGACTTCAGTGCACAGTTTAATTGGAAGCCATTGCATCCGTTTCTGAGAGTTGTTGGCCATTACTACAAGTATTTAAAGTTCTGAGCTGCCCCTAACCCCTAAAACGGTGCCCCATCCTTCCCCCTAGAATCGCTGTGCCCCTCGCCGTTGGTGGTTCCACTTGTTGGTTGTTATGGATATATCAGTCCTGCTTTTGCTTTATTGATTATCAGCTAGTTGTTTATGCTCTCTATGTGAGCTTATTGTTGTTCTGGTTGCAGCTATGTACAGGGGTTTGCGAGGATATCCTCGTTATTGATTGCTGCAGCTGGTGTATCCTTTGAAATGCTCCTTTGAGCTGCAGTTGTGGTGCGATGGTAATTAGCCAAGTTGCAGTTGCGATTGTTGGTGTTGCAGCGGTTTAAAGTTCAAGCAGTCGCTTTTCATGCAGTTTGATTGAGTTGCAAGACTGGTAGGCTTAAAGTGGGGGTAAAATAAATGTATTTTCGTACTCGAAGCATGTCCAGAAGGGTCCATGATGTTACTATTCCATGCTGAAATTTATTAACATTTATATACATTTATATACGTCCATAAATATGTAATTTAACTTTTCTATTTTCTAATAGGGATCTATTACATCTTCCTCCGTCCGAAGTTAATTATTTTTTTTGTGTAACTGAACTTTCAGCCCAGTCACATTCAGTTTCCCACTCCCCTTGCGGCAAATTAAATTCGTGAAAATTTTGATAAATTACACTTCGTAATATATATGGAATGTTTCGTTCCCACATGCCAGGAGATCGTTGAGTGGAAAACCGCAGTCCACTGCGACATATGTTTTGGCCGCTTCAGTCGGAGCACGGGTTTCAGGGTCCCTATCCGACGACCATATGGCCAGGACCTCTTTCTCGTAGGGCACATTCATTTGGAAGTCGCAGCTCAATTTAATGTTGGTCAAACGGGCTGACCAGCCGGCGGGCGATGAATGGGTGGGTGGGGAAGACACCACATGGCTTACGGTGGTGGGTTGCTCATTAGTTGCGCCTGCGCCCTCCTCACAAAACCCGGTTCACATGGGGTTAAAAAGTATCTCGGCTTGAAAGCCGGCCGACTGGCGGGTTATTCTATTTAGTTAATTACAAAGGAATGGGGGTGTCGGAGATCGGCAGATATACGCGTATGTGGGTTGAATGACATATGCCGGGGGATATCCTTAAAAAATACTTTTAAAGTGTCTTGTCTGAATTTATAATAATAACCATTCACCGATTCATTTAATACAAAAACCTTGCCTTTTTTATGGACGATTTTCTATCGGGGACGCCGTGGCTAAAATGGCTTTAAATGCTTTTGCTACCGTCTTTGGTTAACCGTTTTCCACTGCCAGTTCGCTTCAGTTGCTTGCCGGCGATTATCCGTCTGGCAGTGTGTGTACCCGAGTATCTAAGTATATGGGTATCCAAGTATCAAAGTATCCATATCTATAGTATTTGTAGCTCTCCTACTCGCCGGGTGCCTAGTGTCCGTGTGTTAGTAATTAACACCATTGCGTAATGCAGCGTATCGAAGCCTAAATAGTGCTGCTCCATATGCCAAACTGGGCGGCAGTGGGCCAAAGATTTGGCCAGGAGAAAGGGGTACGCCGATATCAGCCATTAAACGAGTGCCTCGAGTGTCTCTTTCTGTCTTCTGTCTCATTTGGGGCAGCTACTTTGTTGCCATTTATTCGGGCTGAGTTCCCATCCCAACGCATCAGTCATGTTGGAAGGTGTTGAAGTGCTTACGGCCTTACAAGCGATTTAGTTGGTCTAAAACCATCGATTTGTCGGACTTTCCGTCTGGCCAGCGGATCAGGATCTCCGTGAAGGGATCGCCTTAGTGTCAGTGAACTGGGGTACTGCTGGGAAGCAATAAGTTAGTCCACCATCCACTAATCCATAATACCCGGCTGACCACCTGCATTTGGCCAACCCCGAGCCTAGCCCAGGTTAGTCAGCGAAAGCAAAACAAAAGAATTTTGTATTAACCCAAAGCGTTCCATTAAAATCCACCACCGAAGTGCGGCCGGCAGTAAAAGTTCCAACAGCAGCAGCAGGAGGAATAGGACTAGCAGCAGGACCACAACCAGGACGCACTGTTGCCTTCTGCATATTTCTCTGTAGTTTTTGTGTTTTTCAGCTTTTTCGAGTGTGCGCTGAAGTGGAGCGCCCAAGGGGCTGGCCAGGAGCAGCGGGGTTGGGCGGGGTGTCGCTTGGGCTGCAGTCGGCGAGGAGGTGGTATCTGGCCCGGGCAGGTGATACTTTCAGTTACCTTTTCCCTTACCCAGAACCCTGGCCCAAAAGGGATCGTTTAACTCTGGCAGTGAGCTTACAAAAGGCATTTTGTTGTAGAGAATGGGGGCTGAACGGAATTTTACGAAAATGTTAGCCTTATTCAGCTGCTCGAACAAATCAAATTATCATTGATGAAACTAAACCGTTAATTTGTTTTTACTAGGCTGGATTTGTTGATATGTAAATGTATTCTTAAATGTACCGTTGTTACTCAAAAAGTTATTAGCTTTTCTTCCTTATAGGGAATTATTATTATATTATTTTCTTATTTGTTATTTGGATTTGGAACTTTGGAGTTATATATTTTACTAAAATATACAATTATTTATTATTTTAACCTGAATGCTAATGTTTTAAGATAACATTTGTGACGTCTCCTATTGCCTAATTAAGAAGTTCGACATGTGTTATTTGATTACATTTTATTTATGTGGTTGAATGCCCAAGGAAACCAAAAATCAGATATAAATTTTAATAATTATTCGTTTTCACTGGGTGATAAATGATTGAGGCCAAAATGCCAAATGCGCATCATTAGCGCACAGTAGCCCCTTTTTGCCATTCTTGGCCCAATCCTGCGCCCCACTAAATCCAAAGGCCGCGCCCACCGTAGAGGGCAGGGTGGGACCCGCCCCTTCGTCTTTGCCCTCTTCTTCTTATTCTTCTCCCGCTCCTTCTTCCTGTTCCTAATTCGCCCACCACCACTCCTCTTCCCTTCCACCATCCCTGGCCGCCTTTCCTTTTTGGCGTTCGCAGCTGTCAAAAGGTTTTCAAAGTTGCCTTTGCCCGGCGCTTTGATGTCGCCCCCGAGTGATTGTGTATGTGTGAGAGTGTGTGTATCTGTATATTAGCTACCCAAGTGTATGTTTGTGTGTGTGTGTCAGTAGTAGATACATTTTTTCCCAAATGCCCACATGGCCTGGCTTTGGAGCTCCTTTTGGTGAGAGACCAAAAGAGATTCCGCTGCGCGAATCGCAAAAATGTTTAATCGATAAAATAAATGAGTTGCCTTTGCCACAGTTTAGCCCCTGTTGTTGGTCCTCTTGTTGTTACTGTTGCTACTGTTGTTCCTGTAGTTTCTGTTCCCCCGGCTGGCACAGTTGACGTTATTCTTGTGCGGAACTTTTGCCGCCCCATAGAACATCTACAACTAAAAGTATACCGAGAACCAAGAAAGGAACCGAGCTTGACACAGGGGTAATCATAAAACTAAAAACGGCCGCACACTCACACTGTCCGTCGTTATAACCGTAGTTTTATGTACTCACTGCAAGAATGTATCTGGTAGATACAAATTGCTTTTTGGCCGGGTAGATCATAAACTGAAAACCGAACTGAAGCGAAACTTTGGCGATGGGAAAACTGTCGCTTTGGCCCATAGATCAAACGCGATTGTCGGCCTCTCCAAAGCCATCGATAACATTTATCACTTCATTAAGCGAACGGAACGAACATTCCTCCGCCTCTGTTTGTACAATTAATATGCAAATGAGCCCCGAGTGCCTCGGGGTGGAGGAGATGTACTGCTTGTGGCATCTTAATGTGGCATCACCGCATTCGAAATATGCAAATAATGCGTTTAACAACTTAATTCGGTTCACAATCCATTCAAGAAGTGTTTGTGCCCCTCTGACGATTAGCGAGGGCCGTGAACCTGAGCCTGCGACCGATTCTTCCGAGATTCTTAGTCGCAGCCTTCGTTCAGATGCACTGTAAACAAATGACACGGCTCGCACAAAAGTATATTGTATATTGATATTAAGTTCAGACTAATTAATTCAATTATTGAACGTTCGTGCAATTAGTTTGAAATCCTAATGCGCATGAATCGATTTTGTGTTTAATGATAAGTAAGTATTATTGTTATTGGTTAGATTATTTAAAGTAAGTATTATAATATTTTTCTGTGTAACACTCTTCCGACTTGGTCTCCTCCAAATCCGATCCACCTTTTCTCCTCTTTTCGCCGCCTTGTTATCTTGACAGAGTTGCGCGATCGTTTTGTAGTCGCTTTTGGTTTCAGCTACTGCCTCTCGATTCACTTTTCTCGCATTCGGGTTGACAAAATTAATGAGTTGGCCAAACTGTGAAGCTCCCCTCCCCCCTCCCCACCCCTGACTACGTGTGCTCCTCGTTAATTTTAACAGCTTTGGGATGCTGAGCCTTGAAATTTATGCGTGAATTTGGCGCAGATCCATTAAGTGGTCCATAGATTAGGAGGCTACCTTTGTGGCCAGATTCTGCTGGCTGTTGGGGCTAAGTGACTGGACCAAAGTTGCAGCACGGTAGCAGAGTAGCATGTTTCTCAGTTGACAGCTTTCCTAAATGGCGCTTAAATTCGAGCCTCGCTCTTATAGGGCCCTCTTTGTTTTGACATTTTTATATGCCGAAATGTAAATTCAATTAAATGTGACATTTTCAAGGAATACCACTGTGACAGGTTAGATACGAGTATGTCTGGCATTTTTATAGTCTGGATGTAGATGTATTCTCTATATTCTCTGTCAACAAGTGGGTGGTTGTTAAAGAGTATGCAAAATCAAATTAGTTGCAGTAAAAGTAAGCTGTGATGACCCACAATATGTTGGTGTTGTTTAGAGTTTTTCGGTTTTGGACACGCTACTTGGCGTTTTTATAGGTGCCGAAAGGGTTGCCGCCGATTTGGTGGCAAGGGGGCACATCTATCAGGTGCAGTGGCGGCACGCAGCTCTCGACCAACACGCATAGGCCAAAGTCAAAAGAGCTACCAACTGATGAATGAATGAATGAGTGTCTGGTCTGGTCTGCGTGAGTATATGAGTGTGCCAGTTGCTAACGGTTTGCTGCGATTTTGGCGCCAAATTGAGCGTGTTATGATCAACAACAGCAGCGGTAGCCAAAGCCACCTGAACACGCTGCGTATGCGTAATGCTTTGCATGCAAGCCGCCCGAGGAAGCGAACCGAAGGCGTAGACAGCTGAGTTGGATGCCGTGAACTCACGTGCCCCCCAAAGGATTGCGTGTCATTTGTTTATGAACATATCACAAAGGCACGAGGAAGTGGGACTCTTGAAGCGGGGGTGCCGGCTGAACTCTTCCGTATGCAAATCCAAGCCAGAGGTCGAGGGTCGTCGTGCGGATTAAGCAACAATCGACACATGCAAATGGGAACATATTCGAAAGGAAAGTTTTTGTTTACTTGCAGAATTTTGAAAATTAAAACAACACACCCAACTTTGTATTATTTGTAAGTTGATCCGTTTTGGGATTTCCCTTATTTTTTTTTTTGCATTTTAAAACGAATGCTAAGTAAAATGCATTTGGCTCCAAGGCTTAAATATATACATATATATTAAGGGTTACTAGGTCATTTCATCCTATGAGGTTGATATGCTACAATGGACTAAAGATAGTTTAGGCATTGTTATTAAGTATTCCGATACCTCGTTATAGTTAATATAATTTACATATGTCCTGACTTATATATGTATATTTATTAAATTTTTGATTTGAAGATAGCTCTTATAAATACCGTAGTCTTCTAATTAGTTTTTGCGATTATGCCTAATATATTAGCTTCAAGCTTTTTAATATATCCACCGCTCTGGACAACAGTGGGTGTGGTGCGTCGGGATTTAGGGCTCATATCGTATCTGCTAGATCTCTGGACTTTGCTTTGGCGTTTTGTGGGCGAGACGACAGCCTTGGACCTTGCAATTTGTGTCAACCCAATCGAGACACACATATACCACCATCACCCCGGTCCGCAATCCCTGGGCTCCTCCCTCCGATCCGGCAAACGAAACCCCAATCCCAAAAGTCGTCCGCATTGTAATTTCTTTAAAAGCAATTCATTTCATAATGGGAAAAGGAAAGAAGAAATGTGAAGAAAAATGCCGAATGGGTGGGATGGGTGGCAAGGCAGAGAACCAACGCAAATGGCGAAAATAATACATGAGGAAAAATGTATAGAAAGGACGAGGACGACGATGTCGACAAAGCTGAAGGAGAATAAAAATGGCTTTTTGGGGCTGAAAGTTCGCAAGGAACGTGAAGCATACAGATACACACACACACCTCTGCAGATATCCTTTGTTGGCTAGGATTCCTCTCTAAACTCTCTCTGTGTTTCTCCTGCTCGACGTTTTTATGGCTCCCAGACAAAAGGTTGAGCCACCTTTTACCGACCCACCGCCGCCGAAAGTTCTTTACTTTTTGGAAAGTTGTTTATGGAATTAATTTTATTTCCAGTACTTGCCGTCCTACCTCTGATCCTTTGCCGTTGCCTCTGTTGTTGCCCTTGCCATTTGGCTTCCTTTTCATTCCCTCGCCATATATAGATAATAAGAAAATTATACATTTTATGCATGAGAGCAAGAGGGGCACAAAAAAATAATACACCGCATTGCCCCCAATTTGGCAGGGGCCTCAATTTGGCCTGGCTTGGAAATTATTTCTATGTCGATTCCCTTTGCTAATTCGCAGCCTTGACTGGCGTCCTCCAGTGCATTCCGATGCGTCTAACGGTTTCGTTCATCAATATAATCATGCCGCCGAAGTCCAGCTATAAGTTCGCTCGTTTATCCTTTTTTGCCCAGACACTGATCATTTTCAAATTTCTTCGTAATTGGCCATTTCATTAAATGCGTTCGTTCGATTTGAATTGATTTGATGAGAGTTCTTCGGGTCAAAGAATACCACATTTAGCGTCGATTTGCGTAGCCACTGGAATCCTAGTGGGTCCCTGCTGGAATTGCTATCTCCGATCTCTTTATCCTTGGCTGCCGGGCGACAAGCTGGCATTCCTTCTCCTGCAGGACAACACCTTGGTGGCACGATAATAGGATTGGGATTGGGACTGTTCCGATATCAGCAGTGGGGATTATCCGGCCAGCGACAATTTGAGGCAACATGTCGTCGTCCAGTTTTGTGACACCAAACGGACATGCCACTGACAATTACCCGGGAACGTGCTGCTGCTGCAGCAAACAAAAAGTACAGGACGAGGTCCGTCAGCCAATTAACTTAACGCGACAATATCCTGCAACAGTCCGCGTCCTTTTTCCGCCACCCGAGTGTGTGTGTGTGTGTGTGCAGTCGAGCAAAAAGTTTTCCAAATAAAAACAGCACACACAAAAACTCAAACGGCAAACAAAGCATCTAAAAAATTTCAAACAGTGACAAAAAAGCCACGCAAACGCGAAGGGAAAAGGGTTGGAACGGCCATGAAGGGGGTCGTCTCATAAATTACAACAATAATTATATTTAATTACCGCAATTACCCATGTAATAATGTCAATGAAAATGATGAGACAAAAAACAATTAAAAAAAGAACACAGTGCAACACATAAAGTGGAGCCCGATAGAGGCAACTCCGAGAATGGAGCTTATAGAGACAATCCGGCAGAACTGTTCCACTTATCCGCTTACGGGCAGAGATAATGATGAATTAGCGGCAAAGCTCTTGAATCCCAGTCCAACCACGAGCTAATCCAGATTGCCACCACTCAAGCCCGATTCTTGATTCCCCATTTTCCATTCCCCGTGTCCCATCATAAACGGATTTTGCATTTATGAGTTCCGCGGCTCCAGTCCCGCACAACCCCATGATAATAATATCACATACTGCATTTGGCTTTACAATGGTATTTTTGACTCGTCTTCGGTTTGGGTTGGGTTTGCGGGGTCCTCGAACATTTTATGACATTTAATTGGAGTGGTTTCTGATTGCGGTCCGACTTCTGATTTGTTTGTGCCTCTATATGGGCATATTCCCGTTTATGATTTGATTCATGGAAACTGTTAGAGGTGGAGCCAAGTAATAGGCCCGATTAACTTTCTTGAATCGCAATCAAAGCATGGGACTTAAAATGTGGAAATATAATAAGTTAATTCATAGGAAGAAGTGGATCGATTAGTTCAATTATGTTTAATATAGGTATTAATTTAGAAAAAATTGACTTTTCGTTATGCAGTAAGGAATATGTATAAATATTTAAATGTATATATATATATATATATATTTACAAATATTTTATATTTTCTAAACTGAGCATTCATTTGTGATTCAATAAACAAAAGTAGAGTCAACAGCACATTTTCTCGCACTAACCGAAAAGCGATTTAAAAGTGCAATGTGCCGGTCATTAAAGATATCCTTATCACGCACTGCAGATACAAAGGGGATCGATTGTGCAATTCACCCACTCCTTGCGGATCGACTAATCAGAGAACCAAGTGGGCATAGCTAATCGAACCCACCCACCCTTGATTGAGTGTCCGTTTTATGGTTGTAATCCTCGAGGGCCGTTGTACCATCTGGGGGAGGATATATTGAGGTCCATTGTGCGACTGTTATTATGTAGTTTCGGGTAACTGATAAGTGCAATTAATAATTTTGACCTTTTCAAGTTCACGCCACCGTCGTCGCCAGCTGACGCGGCCGAGGCCTCATACGCTCTAGTTTCAATTCTATTTAGGGAGCCACTTTCCATTTATGCATGAAAATTGTTTTGAATTTCCCTTTCACTCACTTCCTCAATTTTCATTTCACCCCCAGCCTGAAGCCGCCGCCCAAGGATGGCGTCACAAAGAGCAATCCATCAAAGCGGCATCGGGAGCGCCTCAACGCCGAGCTGGATCTGCTGGCCTCGCTGCTCCCCTTCGAGCAGAACATCTTGAGCAAACTGGATCGACTGAGCATTCTAAGGCTGTCTGTTAGTTATTTAAGAACCAAAAGTTATTTTCAAGGTGAGTGCTAGTCCACTATATATGTACGTACATTGGGTATATGGGGAAAACACCCTCTCAACATACGGCGCGTAGCAATTTCGGCCTATTAAATCGATTATGCCAGGCCTGAGGAACTCCCCGTTCTGGGTTTGGTTGGTCAGACTGCGGCCCAGACCCTAAACAACATGACTCATAAATGATTCAAAACTAATTTCAACGCCGCGCCAGGAGGTCCTCTCCTCCCGAAAGGCGAAAAGGACCAACCGACCGACAGACAGACAAACACACGCACGTGCTGTTGACGGATTAAAGAACAGGAAGGAAGCAGCCAGCAGCGTGGGGCGGTCTAGAACAAAGTGACTAGGGGCTAAAAAGCACACGAAAAATTGGGAAAAATTTAGATCTTAAAATCATACTACAAAGGTGTGCGGAAAACAGAACTTGCAACATTCACTTCTTAAACCAGAATCTTTCATGGAACTTCATAGCCACTTTGTATAAAAAAAACCATATAAGTACTTCCAAATTGTTCTTTTTAATAATGACTACAAGTTCCTAAATTATAAGAAAGCATAACTTATTTTCTCCAGTGCGTTTGATGTCCGCAGCTTTGTCAGTCGGGAGCGGAATTAGGAAAAAGCCAGGAGCTGTAGGAACTAGCATATGTATCTACTTCTCTCAGGGGTGCTTTAGACTTACTTGACCTAGGGGTAGTTGACCAGTTGGGTTGGAGAGAGGACTCCGCGGGGTCAGCATATTTGGATAATTTAAATTAATTAAAACAAATGCAATAAACTCTCGGGCCTTGATGGCTTGATTAACGATTCGTCCGTCCGTCCGAGTTCGTTGGCATTTCGCGTTTGTTTTAATGACCAACACAAAAAAATGAAAATAAGGAAAATATTTAATTGCTTCATTCGCTTTCATTTGCGATAAATGCGGCGGGGAGATGGGCATATGTGTGGCACGACAGCTTTAATGGTGTTTCAGTGCAGAAATGAAGCGCCTCTGAGACCGAAACACTGATCCTGCCCCCGTCTAATGTAAGCCCACGTGGCAAAATCGAAATCGAAGAGTGACCGGGAAAAGGTACCAGAACTTTAGTAAATATTTTGACAATTAGCGGTCAAGCGGAGTTCAGCGTTAATTGCACTGGCAAACTGTTGGCTTAGAGGACATGTACACGAAGAAAAAAGGAGCAACCGTCCAGCCGGCCACGTGCCGCATTGTGCATTGTGAAAAGTCAATATAAACATTAGTTTCCTTTGCCAGCGGTGGCATCCCCCGAAAGGACTCTTTCGGGGAACCTCGCAGGACACTCTAAGTTGTAGCTACAACGACAACGACGACGACGACGGGTTAATGGACCAGAACCGTTGCGGCGTGTGCCCCGGTGAGTGGACCCTGCCCCCGACCCTTGTTTATTATCCTGCCAGGGGTTGTCACACAACACGGCGCGAGGTCAACGCTTTTGTTTCCATTTCGGTTTCGTTTGTTTGCCCAGATAGATGTTCTCGGATATTATCGGGATCATTTAATTTACAATTAGTGTTTGTTTGCCATCGAACCCTGAGACCTGGGAATGGGAATCGGTTTAGGTTGCTGGGCATCCAAATGTCCGAATGCGACGTGTGCCGCTCATGGATTACCAGCGGAAGCACTCAAGACGATTAAAATTGATTAGATGGTAGCTAGTTAGGTTGGAGGGAGGAGGATGCTGTCTTGGCCATGTATTCGCCAGACAATGTACATATATAGGTATATGTATGTATATATATATCTGTTTTGGGGGTGTTGGATCCCATCTGCAGTTGCTTGACCCTGACTTGCGCAAAAAACTTTTGCTACCCGAAACCGAAAACAATACGGAAAGCGAGACAGCAAAACCAAACTGGAAATGTTCTCTATACGGGAGAAAAAAAAACAGCGGCATTTGTTTTTGCATTTGTTGTACTATTTTTTTGGGCGACCACGCCCCTTCAGCCCGACCGCCCCACTCCCGGTGATTTAGTCTCTTTCTTTCTGCCGTATTTTCGTGCTTTTCTGTGCGCTTTTTCCTCTATCTCTGGGTTTGGTTTTGGCCGCAAACTAAATAATTAAAGCGCGCTGCTAATGGGCCATTGTCTTGGCCCGAATCCAATAGGGGGTGGGATGGAACTAGTAGGGGGTAACTGTCCATAATTGCCAGGGCCACCTTACGGCTTCTAGCCATAATTGTTAAGACTCGCGATTTCTTCATTTTTAATGCCCGGTGCTCGGTGTTAAGACTCCTGTCTCTGGGTTCGACGTCTGCCTAATTGATGAGTTGCGTAATTAAGTGGCAAGGGGAGATGTTGAAACAATTGCTAAAACAACATTAGTTCTTATGACCCTTTTGATATTGATTGCTTCTGTTTTAACGATTATTATTCATTCTATTCTATTTTCTGCGCGCAGCACGCTAAGCTTTAAACGCAGTTTTCTCCTGTCCAAAGCGAACCCCCACTTGGCGTACTAATGCCATTAAAATGGTAGTAAAAAAGCGGCCCATAAGCAAATTAAGTTCCCAAGAAACGCCGCCAAGTGCTCTGCTATCCCATTGAGCAGCTACTTCAAAGATTTGGTAACTTGAGATGGGAACGCGTTTACATTTGCATTGGCGTTTCGCCAAGCCAACGAGTTCCCACACACGATTAAAAATGCACTGGAAGAAAATAGTTTCCATCTAAATATTCGTAAAAATATAGTTCCTCTTTTACAAAACAAAATTAGAATTAAATTTTTTATAAATAGGGAAGGGCTACTGATTTTAGCCATTCTTTAAACACGGTTTAGTGGGCTTTGGAAAAATTTTTCATTCGCTTACAGATATTATAAAAAAAAAAAATAAACCAGGACTTATTAATATAAATTTGCACAATATTTTATCATCTTAAAGTATCTCTATCCCACATTTCTTCGCACAGATTTGCTGGCAAATCATGTCGCCATTACTTATGACTTGGCCTTCGGCGCTCTTTTAACTGGTTCTCGGGGGCTCGTGGGAAGCGGCAGTGCTGTGGAAACCTGCTGGGCATATTGTGAATGAATCTGCATTGCAGGCATTCGGGCACCTGAAACATGGGACAACTAAGCTCGGAGGCATACGAGTCACCCACCGATTATTGGCCACGACAAGGTCACTTGGTCAGCCCGTCTGGCCCGTAGGTCTCTTTTCGCCCCATTTCTCCTGCAGCAAGGCATTTATGTTATTATCAAAATTGCCTACAGGCAGCTGCTCCCAATTGGCTTAAAAAGTCAGCATGGTGCATGCGAGGGGGGTGGGATGAGGCCAAGGCTCAGTTCTTAACCTATAAACATAGTAAAGCCAGTTCCAGCGGCATTTCGCCAATTTTTCGTACATTGTAACATGACTTTCGTGCGTTGCTCCAGTTAAGGCCCAATCCAGCCCCCTTAACCCTCTGCTGCCGACTGGGCTCAAAACCAGACAATGAATGGGTCGCAGGCGGACATGCAATCAGTCAGGCGATGGTGATGGTGATGGCGATGCACTTGCCTACCAGCTCCAAGTAGGTGTTGTTTCTGTTGGTTTCGGTTTGGCTGGTTAGCTTGTTTTTCCTCTAAGGCGTCGCATTGTCACGCCGGCCAATGCTCAGCTGTTTCCATATATCCCACACAAGTGTAGCTTAAACTAGTATATAATGTATATGCACTGCTCGGGGGAGACAACATTGCGTGACTTACATAGGTCGCCACCCCCTCTAGTTCCTCCTTGCCGTCGGGTAAAAAGATACGATGTCTAAAGGCCTAGTTCAATTTAAAGTCCAATAAACGATGTGGCTACTTTAAAATGGTTCTTTCTGTAATTGCGTACGTACGTTCTTTAAAACCTAAACCTTCAGCAGGCGAAATGGATTTTTTATGGGATATAAATAGTTATTCTAATGACTTTGGTTTTTCCAAGCTTAATAAAAGTTTTCCTATCAGTTCCTGTTGAACAAATATGAACGATACACAAATTTGTTACTATATTACAATAGCGCAATAACCAAAATATTACCGGTCACTTATGTTGTGTTAACCTGACTAAATTTATTGATAAATTCAAACACAGCTTACAATATGTTTGGAAAAGCAGACCATTTTATTTCCTATAATAAACCCTGGTACACATTACATATAATGTGTCTATTATTTCCATCTACACATCCTTATGCCAATCTATCCTGGCGAAGCAGACAGCTTATTTATCGGCTCCTATTTAATATTCCCCCTACCAAACAATATTTCACACACCCTTTGCACCTGAAAACCAAGTTCTTGTATCGAGCCAACTATCCCCGCCCACCAGTTAACCTTTTTCCTTTGACCCAAAACGGCGGAGGGGTGCATCCAAAAAGCGCTGTCACTCCGGACAGCTGCCAATGGTTGCTGGTGGTGCCGCTGGTGATGCTCCGGGTGGATGGCTATGGATACCTGGGGATATATGAATTACCAACACCGTGGCTGTCAGTTTTCCAATAAAATCCGCTGATGAGTTTGACATTTCCATGACATATTTGCTTCTGTCGGCACGGAAAATGTTTGCCAAAATGTCAGAAAATTTAAACTTTATTTATTATTCTGCGCCAAGCCGTGCCACCAGCGCCGGACACGCCCAGTTCCAGCTCCATCTCCAGCTCCAGCCTAAGCATAATTGACGCCACCTTTGGAAAAGCGAAGGAAATGCGGGGAAAATGTCCGAGAGTTGGAGGTGCCGTCAGTGCAACGTCATTAGGGCGAGAATCTTTCGGGTCTTCTTCGCTCGCTGCGCACGCTTTTCCTCTGCCATTTCCCAACTTGTTTTCACATTGGTCTTTCTCTCTGTCTGGCTTTTCTCTTTGGCCATTTGGGTGGGGTTTTCCAACGCCGCCATTTTTATGTGTGTACATCATCGAGCGGTGCGGAGAGTTTGTGACCTGCATGCCCCACCCTGATAGCCGAGATTTTGCGCTTTTCCGGTCGTTCGCAGCACAAGATTTTCATCCACCGCCGGTGGTTTACGGTGGATGGTCGTTTAACGACTCTTGGGGGGTGGGTCCCTTTAAAAGATGGAAGCGCCGGCTCAGAGAAAATGGGGGAAAACAGCTGCGGAAAATGCGGAGAATTTGTCGTAAATTTGGTTTATACGCCATGTAATAATACAATGTTAGTGCAATAAAGGGCGCCATGACAGATTTTGTAACCCGAAACTCCGGACGGAAAAGTGAGCCAAAGCTAACCCAACCCAATTCTCTCCATCCCCCTGGCTGAAATTAATTAAATGAGTTTATGCACGTACAAAAAAATTAAAATATTCCACCAGAAATAATAAAAAAGCAGCGACAAGCAAAGAAATGAATGTAAACTGAGCCTAATTAAATTATGAATAATTACGACCGCGTCCTAGGCCAAGTGGCTGTAAAGGATCACGCCAGGATTACACGCACATGATGCAATTTGTTTGGGTCACATTAGGCGATGGTGGGAGGGGCCTCTATTTGTTTTATCGCACTCTCGCTAAAATGAACAATCTTTCTCCTGAGTGGGAGCGAGTCACTTTTGTTAATTTGATAAAAAGGTCAAAAAGGCCGAGATTAAAGTCAGGCGACAAGGAGCTCCAGTTTGCGGTCAGCCGGGTAAACCTGGTCAGAATGGCCAGGAAAATGTGGTTGGCAGTGTGCGGGGAGTGGGGCTTGGAATGCTAACCTGCTAATTGAAATTGAAGCCAAACTCCAAGTATTTTTTTTATGTGCTTAAGGGTTGCACTTGGGTGAAAGTTCGGGGGAAATTTTCCCCGAAGCTTGCCATGCGTAAATTAACGTTGCCTTTGTTTTTATTTAAGCCGCTGTTTTATTTCTCTTCAACGTTTTTTATTTCACCCATTTGCGTTGATAAAAATCATAATTTATGACATCAGCTGGCGTGGCATAATTTTTGGCCAGGACAACACTCTTAGCTTAACCACCCTCTTCCCGAAATGAACTCCGCGCCCGAAAACATTTTACTAATATTGTGAAAATATATGAAGTTTCATTTCTTTTATCGTTTATCGTACATAAATCAATTTTTGTGACAAATTTATTATAAAAAACCCGCTCGGCTCCCACAAAATAAAACTCCGCCGCCAAGAAATAAATAAACAAAAGTAATGGGTGGGGGAAAATAAAATGAAATTTTCCTAGGCAAAATGGCGGCCTAGTCGTCGGTCCTAGGGGTGAATAGTTCAAGGATTCAACGGAGTGGGGGTCCAAAGGGGGGCGAAAGTTCTCATAAAATATTACAATGACACCATAAACAATTTTTAGTACTTTGCCAAAGCCGTAAATATTTATTGTACGAGAATTTTCGGGGAGCTGAGACAGGCGCACATACCCATCACTGTATATATATATATATCTATGATATATTGGGTTTTTATGAAGTTACTATGGTTATGCCAGCCCGTCTCCTCCTCGAGGAAGGTGGGTTTGTAAAACAATTGAGTGGCTTATTTATGGCCAAGCAATTTCCTCGAATTTATTCCGTCTTTTAAGTGAATATCAAATATTTATGGTTAATAAAATATCCCAGAATGCTGACGTTTGTAAAATATATATATATTCCTCTCTACTTCTCGACTTGCAGTTGTTATGCATAAGGATAAGGAGGATAACGGAGTCCTGCCCCACATACACGCACATGACGGCTACAGGACACGAGAACTAGGCGCCTTCGAGCACGGCCTGTTGGATGGTGATATGTTCCTCCAGGTGAGTCCCGAGTCCAGCTAAAAGAACCCCTTCCCCATCAACTCCTCTCAATCACCCCGATTTGTCTTCATCAGTGTTTTGTTTGATGGCTTCATTGGCCAGGATACGTGGTGTGTTTTCCTGACTGGGTGGGGGTAAAGGGGAATAATCAATCAGCGTCTGGTTAGCCGGGAGAGTTTCCATTGATAAATACTGGGCACGCAATAGAGAGTCGGTGGTGAAGGTCTGGGAAAATCCACTTCCTTCACTAATATTCTGTCATTTGTAATTGTCTGCAATTAATAAGTTCTGGAATTGATTAACTTAATTGAAAATTGGTCATGCTCTTACCGGGAGAGCAGATCAATTTAAGGAAGTGAAATGTTTTCAATGTCCCTCATAAATTAGCAATATGGAATTGATCTATATCTACAGTCTAGTATAAGCTGCTCAAATTATTTTAAATATTTACAAATAATAACCAATTACGGAAGGCATAAAATACAATAGATAGAAAGAAATAGATAATTATAAAATAAAACGAAATTGTTTACACGGCACATTCAATCAACAAAGTAATGGCCAATTCATTAAATTAATTCGAGCATTTTCACGTCCACGTATGCAAACACAATACGAATAATTTTTGATTTACGATTTCAGTACAATTAATTAGTAGTTATCATGTTGAAGTGCAACAGCTGCACCAAAGTGGGGCACACATAAAAAATTATGCATTTCAAGTTTATGCGCCAAAATACTCCAATTAAATTGTCGCACAGCACACTCCTCCCCCCAGTTAGCCGCTGCACTCCATAGTCGCCGCCTTGGGGCAGTTGCATGTTTTTGCTGAATTAAAAGTGCATGTGTGCCTCGGTGTGTATTTGTTTGTTGCACTGTCCGAGGCGCCAACATATGCACTTGTCACAGTCATGACAGTTTAATTTAATGCGCACATAGCTCACCGGGCATTGGAGCAGGCGGCCACCGGGCGAGTGGTGCTGCCACAGCTGACACTGCCCCCTGACCCCCATAGCACCACTCCAGCACTCCACCATCACCACCACATCACTCCGCCCAGACAGACACACGCAATTGTGCAACATGCACTTGCAGCGGCAACAACCTCCTTTTTTATCGCACATGCCGCTTTTTTCGGCTGCACTCTACACACACAATTCAATGTCAAAGTCCACCAAAGTAACCACCCGCCCGGGTATGCGGTATGCACCACATATACATATATATATGCATGTGGCACAAGTGGGGCAATGCACGTTGCAGTTTCGTGTTCGGCTGCATTACGTATACGCAGGGTGGCCCGCGGTGAATTTGAATGCAAGCCAAAAAAAAAACACTCGACTGCACCACCCTTTTCCTGGCTGCAGCTAATTGTCGAACTCAAAACTGCACAATTGTGCATTTCCGTGCATATTTTTAGTCTGTCTCACAGCGAGAGAGTCCTTTTGGCCAAAAAGGGGGCCGTCGTGAGGTGTGCATATTTAGTTTTAATACCTCGGGTATTTGTTACCTGTTGCCCGCGAAGTTTTACTTTTTGCTGCAGCTGTTGCTATTCCTGTTTATTATGGGTCACATATTATCATTAGAAAATGGCATTTTGTCACGCAGCTTAGTTGAGGGCTAGCACACACACACACACACACACACTGGCGCAACATTTAATTGTCTTCCGTTTTCACTGAAAGTAAAACACTTTCAACACTTTGCTTGCCAACATGATATGAACTGAACTTTCCATGCAACACTGTTTGACGGCAGATTCGCCGAAGATATTAACTGGCGAGGCACTTGGCGGGGGTTTGCCTCTGCCACTGGGGGTGGGCTTTATTAAGCAATTATCTAGACAAGCTTGGGCAAATTGGCCAAACTAGAAAGGCTCCTCCCCTCTGAAAAATACCCCCCCGCCCTACCAAAGGTCTTTCCTGCATCTGGCTAGGAAATGATAAAATAATCGCTGCCAACTTATCAAATCTCACAACAAAAATGCCAGATTTGCCCACACACACACACACACACACACATGACCATATGCCCGCGCTCACAGACTCTATACTCCGGATCCCCCACTATAAAGACGGGCGGGTATTATTAAAATCGCATTAGAAGACGCCGCAGATGAGCTTGTCTAAATTGTAGCTGCGGGAGCAACAGAGAGGCCTCGATGTGCCGTCAGGTGGGAAAGGGATGGGGCGCAGAAACAATTAGACTGTGGGGAGAAATCTTTCTTGGCCGTATAAAAAGGTAAAATGCCGCAAGAAATGAAAAGAGATGAGCACAAAAAAAATCAGCGTACAAAAAGAAAACAACAACCCGTTAGCAGGACTCATATACAATATTTCAGATACCCTTTTTTAAGATGTCACTAAAATTGTATTTAATGTAATATCCTTTATGCGGTATCTGTGCAAACAAATTAACAAATTTAAGTATGGATTTAGTTAAAAAAGAGAAGCAATCAACTTGCTATCCACACTTGGAAATAGAGTATTTAGAATCTGAGTAACCTCTCCATATCCATATCTGTTCGCTCACTGGCTACCGTTGGAGATCTTTATGACGATTATTGATGCCCGACCAGTCCGCGTGGCCTGATGACAATCCATGCAGCATCTATATGTATGTTATGCCATGGCAGCACCACATCCTTGCGGGCTGTTGATGCGTTTTAAATGATGACGCCACTTAGCATTTATGTCGGCTAATGCCAACTCTCGCAAGGAGTGGCTTGGTTACCCGCTGTTCTGCCCGATCTCTGGCCAGTTTCCAGATTCCAGATCGCTCGGTTCCTCTGCGGTCAATCCTGCGCCTGCTGCTGCTGCTGCTCTGTAATTAGCAGCAATCGCGCACATTTTTCTCCGACTCAAAATGGGGGGACTGCTTCCTTTCGATGGAGCTCGATATGGTGGCTGCAAATTGATATTTAAATACGCCCGTATTAATTACGCGCCGTATTTGTTGTATGTGCGGTGCTGTTGTTTTTTTTAGTTTTTTTTAGTTCGGTTATATTAATTACGACCGCACCGCCACGGAGGCACTAATGGAGCATTTGCAAATTTGTCTTTTCGAGCGGCCAGTGGTGGTTCAGTTTCAGTTTTCCTTCTCATTTTCACTTCACACGTTGCTCGGACTGATTGGGCCGTCTAAATAACGGTTAGTTCCAGTCGAGATCGGACGAGAATCGCATGCGTCGCCGCCATTAGCAGTCCATAAAACGCGACTTTAAAATGCAATCAAAAACAATAATGCGCCAAATAATAAACAAAACAATGAAGCGTCGTATTAAAAACTTTTGCATGATTTTCGTGCTGCTTTTTACTTCACATTTCATTTTCTTGTTAGCAGCGCGAAGTCTTTGAAGGCGCATATCCGAATAGATAATGACAATGGCTCATCTGGTGATTTTGAGGGGAGCGAAATGGAATGGAAACCTGCAATTACACCAAAATCCACCGCCATCCCCTCCCCACTCTCGCTTACTCCATCTCTTTCTCTCGGTTCAGTTGAAACTCATTGATTTAATTGCAAGCCATTTCCTGGTTGTGTTTGATGTGGAACTTCAGATCCGACTGGGATCGGGACTGGGCATACACATACATGTGGCTCGGATGAAATAAGCCGCTTAGGCACTGATTACACTTTGGCCGCAACTAAGCGCCGCCATCGTGGCTCCCATTCAAGCAGCTCCTGATGTGGTCAAAACAGAGTTCATTCAAAGGGGCGGGCCCTGTGCAGGTCAATGGAAGAACGCTGAGAATAATATTGTTACACTATACATGGCAATCCTTAAAGTCAAGGATGTCTGTAGTTATATTTGCTTACTCCATTTGAAATGCTGATTTCTGGTATTTCACACATTTTTAGTATTTATTAGAAAGAATTTATATAAAATTCCACTCTATATTGAAGGTAGTTTGCTCTCAGTGTATCGAAGTGCCTCCGGCTGCCTCGATCAATAACATTTCATTCACAAAATATGACGAGCCGTGGCAGCTACTGTAATTACACCTTTGCCAACCCATCACATATCATCTCCAAGATTCATTCATCTAGCTATTGATTCTTGGATCTATCCACTTGTCTGAGTGGCACACCGTAAATCGACCAAAAAGAAGAAACATATATTTAATTCATAGTTTTGATTTAATTTTGACCCGTCAACCATTTCTCTTTGAATTTCTTTGCAGGCCCTAAATGGATTTCTAATGATACTGACATGCGAAGGCGAAGTCTTCTTTGCCACGCACAGCATCGAGAGCTATTTGGGTTTTCATCAGGTAAGTGCCACCAGCCTCTAGCCCCTCGAACTATCCTATCCGCTCTCTTTCGCCCCCGTTTTTTTTTTTTTTTGATTGATTTTAATTGCCGACGCTTTTCATACAGACCCCTGTCCGTCTGTTTTTTTTTTTTGGGTCAATCTCTGAATTGCGGAAGCGGTCCGAGAAAAGGAAAACACTTTGGCCCAGAATCACCAGCGGGATAAAAATAGATATCATTACCCAAATTTGTTGTATTAGTTTAATGGTAAATTTCACCTGAACATATTATGATTCTCTTAAAATCAGAGCAGAAAAAGAACAAACAAAACAAGTTCATTTAAAGAGATAAATTGAAAAGGAGTTAGGTAACCTGATTGTCGGGCAGCCTGACCCAAATCCGGAGCTTCAATTGAGACTTTGGTCCTCGGCCAAGTTGTCTGAGCTGGCCATGCTCAGAGGGTACGGACCTGAATCGATTCGCGGGACCGACAGATCGTAAATTAAAATCAGATTGCGCAATCGCTGGGAATCTCCCCTTGAAGCCGCAGCTGCAGTAGCGGGGCGTGGCCAGATTGATTCCGATGCGGGCACTCCGATTTGAATTCGGGCTCCTTCGGCAGCATGTTTGGGGTACACCTTCATTGTAGTTTTTTGCCTACTTTATTGTCGAATGGAAATTGAAATTGTAGTTAGCATCCGCCCGGGTTTGTTTTCTCTTTTTTTTTATTTTCCATCGAATTTAGTTGTAAATGTGTAAAGCGGCACATGCCACGCCCCGTTTGGCAGCTCAATTAAAAGCGTAGCCCGGCTTAACGTTCGAGAAAATCAGTTGGGTTTGTTTGCTTTTCTGGTGTTTGCAGAAAAAAGGAGGCAGCAGAATGGGAGGGATGGGGAGAATCCCTTGTAGCCCCCGTCAGGCGAACCTTCCTGCTCCTGGCGCGTGCAGAATTTATGTCTCAATTTGTGGCCAACATGGGGCGCATTTTCAATTTGCGCGCATTTTGATTTATACGCCCCAAAAACCCCGGGCGAATAAGAGAGCGCATGAGAATCGAGAAGCGGCGTGAGAGCGAGAGCAGAATCAATAAGAATCCCCAGGTGACTGACCCCTGACCAATATATATATATCAATACTCCACAGTCGGACATCGTCCACCAGTCGGTGTACGAACTGGTGCACTCGGAGGACCGCGAGGAGCTGCAGCGCCAGCTGCTGTGGAACAGTTTCCTGCCCGCCGACATGTCCAGCATGCAGCTGGCGGAGACCCTGGCGCCGGACAAGGCGCTCTACCTGGAGCGCAGCTTCACCGTCCGCTTCCGCTGCCTGCTGGACAACACGAGCGGCTTCCTGCGCCTGGACATCCGTGGCCGCATCAAGGTCCTGCATGGCCAGAACCGCAAGACGGAGGAGCCACCGCTGGCCCTCTTTGCCTACTGCACGCCCTTCGGGCCGCCCAGCCTGCTGGAAATCCCGCACAAGGAGAACATGTTCAAGTCCAAGCACAAGCTGGACTTCTCCCTGGTATCAATGGACCAGCGCGGCAAGCACATCCTGGGCTACGCGGACGCCGAGCTGGTCAACATGGGCGGCTACGATCTGGTGCACTACGATGACCTTGCCTATGTGGCCAGCGCCCATCAGGAGCGTAAGTATACAGATCATCATCGTCAGTTGAATTTTAATTAAACTTCTGTTTTCTGATTTTCTATAGTTTTGAAGACGGGTGCCTCTGGCATGATCGCCTACCGTTACCAAAAGAAGGATGGCGAGTGGCAATGGCTGCAGACGAGCTCGCGCCTGGTCTACAAGAACTCCAAGCCGGACTTTGTGATCTGTACGCACCGCCAGCTGATGGACGAGGAGGGCCACGATCTGCTGGGCAAGCGCACCATGGACTTTAAGGTCAGCTACCTGGACACGGGACTGGCGTCCACCTACTTCTCCGAGGCGGACCAGCTGGTAGTGCCTCCGAGCACCTCCCCCACGGCCCACGCTCTGCCGCCGCCGGTGACGCCAACGCGTCCAAATCGCCGCTACAAGACGCAGTTGCGCGACTTCCTTTCCACTTGTCGCAGCAAACGCAAGCTCCAGCAGCAGAACCAACCACAGACGCAGCAAACCTCACCACTTGGTGGCCAGGTGGGATCCCCTGCTCCGGCTGTAGCCGTGGAGTACTTGCCCGATCCGGCAGCTGCAGTGGCCGCTGCCTACTCCAACCTAAATCCCATGTACACAACCTCGCCGTATGCCAGTGCCGCGGACAATCTATACATGGGTAGCTCCATGCCGGCCAACGCCTTCTACCCAGTCAGCGAGAACCTCTTCCATCAGTACCGGCTGCAGGGCGCCGTCGGTGGCTACTACACGGATTATCCCCACTCCGGCGCTCCAGCCTCAGCTTACGTAGCTAATGGATTTCTCTCTTACGACGGATACGCCATTGCTTCCAAAGCGGACGAAAAGTGGCAAGAGACTGGAAAGTACTACAGTGGCTACAGCAGTGGCTATGGAAGTCCAACATCTACGCCACAGGTACGAAAAGTCAGTAACATTACAATAAGCGATAAAAACTTTAAAGATTGTAATAATTTTGCATCGGAGTACGAAGTTGCAAGCATTACTAATTCGATTTCCTCTTACAGCAAATTCCTCTGAAGACGCCGAAATCTTCACCCCAGGTGATGGAGGTGATATCTTGCTCCTCGGACGGTCCATCACCTGTGGGCGGAGCCACGCCCAACGGAGTCGGAAGCGTTACCCCCAAAGTTGAGTTGGCCGGAACAACGGCGGCAGCAGCAGCGGGTCAAGATCCCTACGAGCGTCAAACGGTGCTGATGTGGGGCACCACGCACTCGAGTGGGGTACCGCTAAATAGTCATGGCGGTCGAACTGGAGCCGGAAACCCTGCCTCACCACAGCGATCCACTCCTCTTGGCAACGGATTGGGCTACGCAAGCGCCAATAATAACAACAACGATCTTGAACCTGCCACGGCTGCCAAGTGGAACGGAACAAAGGAGCTGCCGGGCAAGTCGGGCAGTGCCAGTACGCCGGAGAGCTACCAGATGCAGCATGATGATTCCGGCCTTTACTCCGCCTCTTCGCACACAACCTCTCCGCAGCAGCAACAACAGCAGCAGCTCCAACAATCACAGCGAGGAGTTGGTTCCAATGTTAGCGCTCCCAGCAGCTCACTCACTAGCACGGGCACAGATCAGCAGGCGGTGCACCCATCCAGTTGCCATCAACAACAGCAGCAGCAGCAGCAACAACACCATCACGCCCACCCGCATCCGCACTCGCATCATCACCACCATCATCACCATCACCATGAGACGGCGCATCAGCACAGCAGCGAGGTATGGACGCCCGCCTCCTACACGCAGTACTCGCAGTACTTCACGTACCATCATCCGCATCCGCACCCACACCATCCGTCGGCTGGCGGCGGTGGCCATGTTCCGGCCCAGTCGCATCACCTGCACCACGGCCACCGCTAGAAGACGAATAGATTGCACCAGTAATGAAGCACCCGCACTCTCTGTACTCACCCACAACCACTCACCTTCTTCTGAAACCAATAGAAACCCACTTCAGTGCACCCAAGTGTGCTCTCTCGCCTGACTACTAACCATAACGATCCTCCCTAGATCATTCTCACCACCCATCATCAGCAACAGTCGCAGCAGCAGCAGCAATCGCTCGCTGGCTACCCGCTGCACCACCAGCTGGTGGGAGTTGGATCAGGATCACCGCCGCCGCAGCCGCCAGTCGCATTGTCCCGCTCGCCCACGACCTTGCCGGCGGTCAGCAGCTTGCTGAATGGATCGGCTTCAGCAGGAGGAGCATCGGATATTCCATACCAGCAATTGGCCATTGTGTCCGCTCCTCTGGTGATTTGCGCCGAGGAGGTGGGTGGAGGCGTCAGCAGCATTGGCCGCAAGTCATCCAAGCAGCAACAGTCCCTGCAACACCTGCAGCAGCAACAGTCACTGCAACAGCAGCAACATGCAATTTATCAGCAGCAACATCACCACTCGCAGCATCATCCGCATCATCAGCTGCTCTATCCGGCGAACATTACGGCGCACACCGCGCTGGCTTATGCCCCGCCCACGGCCGGAGGCGCATATGCCGATGGCAGTCCGCTGCTCTCCTTCTCCGAGGTGACCAACACGCTACTGAACCAGTGAATGTGCAGGGAGGAGGCGGGGAAGGGAACCGTTCAACAGTTTTGCCAAAATGTGGACTATGACTATCGTATCTTCCATAATCTGAACCAGCAACGAATGGATATAGCCAGCGCACGCCATTCGTCCACCCACTCCTTGGTTGATTCTCAGAAAACTGCAGCAGCCGCAGCAGAAATAATTTCTATTTATTTTACTGTGATAATTTATAGATACATTGTATTGTATGTGAAACTAGGTTTGCCCGTCAACAAAAAATCCAAAACAGCCGTATCCAATCTTCCAGGGAATCGGGTATGGGTACTGCAACCTTAATCAGCACAAAGTTACGAAGCCAATCCCCGTTGATCCCAAGCAATCATGATGGGTAGATGGCGGTTAGCATCGACATTTAATTTCAGTTGTAGATACAACCAAAGATTTCTCTAACTTATACTTATCGTTTTAGCATAATACGATCCATCCAATTGGCTTCGGTTTGTAGCGCCAAACTTTAGTTACATTTTAGTTACACTCGTGATCGGAGTGAGAAATAAATGCCTAAACAGTTGCGATTAAGAGTGCTTAAGTAGCATTTAAGTGAATAACAGATGCTTGTATCCATATTTAATTGAACTTTAGACGTAACGAGTATTGCAAGATAAAGTAATTTTCATGATTCCTATCGTTTAGCAAGTAACTAAATTAATCCGTAAGCGGATATACCCGCATACATATATTGTATTGTATGTTTAAAGTTTTCTTGGAATTTCTAGTCGCCCGCATAAAAACATTTACTTATAAACTAAAAAAATACAAGAGATACCAATTGATGGTAGATTTATGTATAATATTTTGCAATTCGGCAGGCATTACTGTAGGTAGTCTGTACTACCGACTATTGGTAACCAGCAATGTATGAGCTATCCAACATTACAGCTTAAGCATTGATGATTGATCATGTATTCAAAAACATATATTTAAATTGTAGATAATCTGTCAGCTAATAAACGAAATATTTAATAAAATCTCAATTATAAATTTATAAAAGAATCCCGAGTGCACGTAAAGCGCGCCTATCCAAAACAATCAGAGCGAAATAAATCTAGAAAATAATCGAATCACTTAATGGTCTTTTAATTCAACATCCTTGATCCAACGCTATTCATGTAACAATTTTTAGGTACCTTTACAACACGTATATTTGAATAGACCGGCGTATTACAAACAATTAAGATCTGTTGCCCATTTTGCCCAAGAGTATGCCACAAATATGGCATGTGCAAAGTAGCCCCAAAAATATGCCACGAAAGTCTGGTAACAGAAATAACGTTGGAATCGAAGTCTATAATATAACATAATATTTTGATTCCTGTTGCAGCATTTGTATTACATAAAAGTAACTTTTTGTGTTAATTTTGTTATTTGCATTTAAAACAATTGAAATATATATAAAGCAAGAGGAAATGCGAAGCAGGTTTTTGAGTCAATTGAAAATGACTGCAATCAGGAATTGATGAAAACTTTCACTAATAGTATAAAGCTCTCAATAATTGGTAATCGGTTACGTAAAATACAATATAATCCGTTTAGTAGATAAATGCCTGACGTCACCCCGATCTGTAAGCACTTGGTTTTCCAAGGCGCAACAATACTAAATCACCATTTTCCATGGAGCAATTGCCATTCAACCGCAAGCCATTACCATCTCCAAACTTAATTGGAGGCTTTACTGCCTTTAATTGACGACGACAACGTGGCACACACACGCGACACACAAAACTTATGATTGACACCTAACAATCATATTTTCCTGGCAATATGGATAATGGAAAGCATTCAACAGATGCTGGGCGCAGATTTAAAGACTAAATAAGAAGTACAAAGGCATAATCATCCGGCGAAGCGGGAGCGCCCCAAACTCGACTTGAATACCAAGCAATCCAATGTGGGCTGCGTTGTTTACGCTCGATATTAAATGAATTATTCTGTAGCCATACTCATTCGCATTATCCCAAGACCAAACATATCCAGTGTGTGTTTTGGGCCTCGAAAGCAAACCAATTAATCACTCACAACAGTTCCTATGTGCGATACAATTGAACCGTTGAACCAAATTCACATTGAAGATATTTGTCGATCTGATGGCTTTATTGTTGAAGAGGCTGCCGAGCACTTGACTTGTATTTCTTGTGTGCCCTCCGGGCAACCTGAGGCTAGGAGCTGCTCCTCCGCCATTGCCAAGTGAAGGTCGAGCTTATGTAGTTTACCAGCCGCAATGGGAAACAATGGATGTGTATGCTACCTTTTTGGCATTTCAGAACAACCCCTGCCCTCACAGAAGTCGAGGCAGCAAGTGAATGGCAGTTGGCCAACAAATTGCCGATGCTCATGCTCTGCTTGGGAAATGTAAAGAGGCGCCCAAAGTGTCAATATGATTTCATAAATAGCCAACCCAAGTCCCTCCATCCCCCTCGATCAGGGTAAATGACTATTCAAATATACTGCTTGTTAACTATGGTCGTTACGGTCATTTTATTGTTTGGTGTCCAGTTCGTGTCTTGAGTCTTTCGATTGACGCATCTTTTGAGATCATTCTCTAATAGATTGCAGCCACAGAAGAAAAAGAAACTCGAACCGAAATAGAAATAAATTCAACAATTAACAAAGTGCGCCGTTTGTTTACTTTGATTTACTTAACGTTTTTTTAATTTTTTCTCTGTTTGTTCCATCTTTGTGCTGCCGATACTGCTTGCACTGCTGGCTTTGGAGCATGACCTTTAATTGTCGTGCTGTACATTGTGCCATGGGCGTCTTGGTAGGTCCGTCGCAGATCGAGATGGAGATCGGATTGGAGAGTGGAGTCGAGGAAGCTGGACCATCGAGCATCAGAAATGCTTGCAATTGAACTTCAAATCCGATTTGGCGGCTGCCTGTGTAAGTGCAATAAAATGCTGCCAAAGGTGATAATCTTGGCTTATTCATTGCTCTTGATACTCGTCACTTAAGGTCAATGATATGGGAGAGCTGACCGCACGCCGGACGCGAACGTGATCATCATCGTTCAGTAGACTCTGCGAACTCCGCTGGCCTTGCTGCATTGTTGGTTTGACAAATTTGTAGCAACTAGCAGCTAGCAGTCGAGTTTTCCACTTTGCTTGTGACCACCGGATGCGGCTATCATTCGAATTACTTCTGTGGTCGTTTGGGACACAGATGTTTACCTTTCGTTTTAGCACTTTTCACGTTGAACTTGTACGTATACGCAATAATTTCCATATGACTCGCCCGTTATCAATTATGAGCGCTAATCTGCTTTACTTTCGATTTCAATTCGCAGCACGACGAACAAAGTTTTAATAAACGTGTGAATCTGCCCCCACGGGCAGCCTTTATTTGCTCAGTCGTAAAGCTCTTCACTGGAACCAAAAACCGGGGACCTTGTCAAATAATCAGCTCTACGAGAGGAGAACTGCCTGAGTAACGACTCCGACTATTGGCATGAATTATGTGGAATTGCACCAATTTGGCAATTAAACATGTGTAGTGCCCGAGTGGGTGGAAAGCAGGGGGTTTTTAAGCCAAACAGAGACAGGGAGAGAGAGAGAGAGAGAGAGACAGAGAAGATTCAGTGAGCATAAATGGCAGATACAAATGTTTGTAGCCGCTATAGAGGCTCACCGACCTTCAATGGAATCACAGCCCGAGATGATGATGATGACACACCTATGTACATACGTATTTTGGTGTGTAAATTCTGCTGTGGGTCCCACACCTTCTCACTGTTCTTTTTGCCATGACTGGAGTGAACCCCTTTGACATCGCGGCTAATTGCACAAACGAGCAGATCAGGGCAGCTGAGAATCGAATTCCAAGTTCGTGATATGTAAGAATTATAAGTCAAAGAATGTCGATCACGGGTACCCAGAACTCCCACACCGACTTCAAATTAATTTTTGGCGGCTCCACAATGAATTATCATCTCATCAAGCCGTCGTTAGTCACAATGTTTTGCAAAACCTCTGCGTTGCAAAACTTTAGTTGTTATTAAAATTGTTGTGTTAATAATTTAGTTGTGAGCAAAGTATAGTTTTGATAACTTTAATTCGTGTAGATTTATTAGTCAATTTAGTTCAGTGAACAAAAGAATAAAGCTTTTGGAACTTCAATTTAAGTAGAGCCCGTATACTTAATTATAAATTAATAAAAATAATTATGGTTTTTAATTTAACCATAACTCATCATTTGCATGTGTACTTAACATCGGTCCACACAATTCTCTTTGTAGAAAATAACTGATTAGAAATGCCGCGCAGTACATGCTTTTATTAACTACATGTGACAGAAAAACTCATCAATGATTTGATTTTGTTTTGTCAGCATAAAAAATGGTTTGATTTGGCGCCCGTTATTTACAATTTAAATAAGAGCTTTTGCATTTTTGGCCGAAAACCTTGCTCGCGCCATCAGCGCTGATTGCGAGTCTTGAGCTGTGGTCGAGTGTTGTTGGCGCTAAGATTGACCTTAAAATCGGATTTTTTGTTTTTTTTTTTTGGTAGGGATGGTGTGTCAAATGGACCTCCAGCTGTCCGCTGGCAAGCTACCGAGTGATGATACTGCTGGTACGGTAATGCTGCTTCTGTGGCATCGGCAAGTCATTGCTCACCCAATTTCAAAATATTAATAACTCACACACTGATGCACGAAAAAATGGGGAAAATATGAGTAAAAAAGCTTGCATTAAATCCGATCTAAGACAATTCCATTGGCATTCAGCGTGTGGCTCAAATTTCACTAATCACCAAACCTTCCTCAATCACTGCCCCCTCTGTGGGATCAATCATCCGATCGATCGAATTCGGGTTTCGAATGCCGCACTGAAGGTCGCCCTCTATCGATTCGTCTTCGGCAGCTCGAAGATGAATTACATTTACATTTCGTTACTGTAATTGCTAACGAATTGCAGGCAGGAACCCACATGATGTATTACAAATACACACACAACACACGATCAAAATATCTCCCTGAGGTAAAGGTCATATTCAAGTGAAATTGTCTAAATCGAATTTTGAGTCAGTTACTACTTTCCCACATACACGGGAGGTTATCAGAACTTTTCGAACAACTGAAAAATCGGAAGTCTTGAACTCAACTAGAAACTTTCGACGCAGTTGTAGTAATTACTTTTGTTTAGGGAGAGCTAGAAACTTTCAAGCACCAACACCATGAACACCAACACCATCAACCCTCAGGACGACTGTAGTAACATCTCCAACAAGGATGTAGAGATCGATCGGGACCAGGAGCTCCAGACATCATCCGAAATCCAGACACCGGAAACACCGCAGACAGGGCGGCGCAAAAGGATGGACACGCCCATTCGAGTACGTGACATGATCAACCTTTACAACTTTGCCACTCAAAAGAACCAGGAACTGGAGATGGCCAAGTCCCTTTACTTTGGCGCCATGTCAGAGGAAAACCAGAGGACGGATCTTGAGGGCGGTAGTAGCCTTTGCAACATGTCCATGTCGGACGACAAGGAAAAAGAAAAGTAATAGTTTAGGCGCGCCTTTTACACTTCCTCGACTAACCAGTCAATCTAACTACAGTGAGAGTATCCTCCGAGTGAACAAGGAGTCTGCAGTCTTCCAATCGGCCAATACTGAGCTTCCGTCTGATCCGAATACAGTAGAAAGGTCCTATCAAAGCAAAACTACAATTCGACACACTAATAAAGGTGGGTGAACTATAAAATAATTTACATAAAAAATAAGATTAGCCCATACAGAAAATGTATATATAACTTAA
Organism: Drosophila melanogaster; assembly: GCF_000001215.4. Classification (NCBI taxonomy): domain Eukaryota; kingdom Metazoa; phylum Arthropoda; class Insecta; order Diptera; family Drosophilidae; genus Drosophila; species Drosophila melanogaster. The sequence continues at coordinate 16,369,745 of NT_033777.3, read as the reverse complement.
ACTTATTTACAATTTTTTTAATTACATTTTTCTATTATTTTCGGAAAATTAATAATGTTTCCTTCAAAGGCGTGCGTATAATCATCGACATATTTTTTGATAAAAAAGATAGCGAGATAGACATAGTGGGCAGCCGCGTGGAGACGGACATCCCCGAGAGCCGCATCCTGTCCGATTTCCAGCAGCATTCGCTGGACATGAAGAACCAGGAGCTAAAGCCGGGGATCCAGGATGGATCGAGTACCCCCAAGTCCGCGTAGGCTAGTCCCAGGTATCCAGGAGATAACTAACTAAATTCCAGGTTACAAGGTCTACAAAATGTTTATATGTATATGTGTTATTTTCTTTATTTTTGAAAACAGTACAAAACAAACCAAAAAAAAAGGAAGAAAACCATCGATTGACTCCCGACACTCTCGACTTTAGCTTCCTCTCAGTTCCATCACGAAAATGAAAATGGCTAAAGTGGTAAAGGTGAAGGGGAAAGGAGGGGGAATGGATGGGTGAAACCCAACGCCCATCGAAAATGAAATCCAGCAACTGAATGGGGCAACACACGACTGCGATGAAAACCTCAGTGCCCCAAACCGCCTTGTCTGTTTTTCTGTCTTTTCCGCGACAAAAGGGCTTTGAGGAGTAAATAAACGATTTGAATCGAAAAACGAAGATGAAAATGGAAAATGGAAATCTTCGCTTACAAAACCCAGCCGCCAGAAATCTGACAACGATGCCGCCAAAAAAGCCAGCCGAATCGAGCAAATCTGAGATGGGGAAAATGATTTCACAATTTGGCGCCCAATCTGGTGCAGATCTCTTTTAGCCGTGCTCGATTGCTCTATTTAGCCCACTTCTTTTGTTGCCCCCTTACCCATCTGCCAAAGTGGCTTTAACGTAAACGTTCCAATAAATTAGACAAATAAACACCGGTGGGTGAAGGGTTGCCCTAAACGGTGGCATTGCAAATGCTAATAACGTGCAATGAAAATGAAAACGTAGCAGTTAACGGTAAATTGAAACTGAGAATCTAGCTGAAAAGCTGAAAAACTGAAAATGAAGCTGCAATGCAAACGCTTCGCTGGCTGAGGGGCTCAAAAAACCCGATTGAACTTCGTTAACTGGCCGAGAAGTTTTGGCACAGTGGCATAAAATGAACCAACTTATACAGCCTCATAAATAATGTGCTTTAATATGGTTTAATACCTAAAAGCGGCTGCTAAATTCCAAACTTACATCATTTGGCAAGATTATTTGCCCGCATCTGAAAGTATTTGCGTAGATTTCTTTACAAATGAACAGAATTTCCTCTCACGCATGTGGGCGTCCGGATCGCCCACTGTGCGCCGATGACGAAGCTCCGCTTGGCGCTTCTCCAGCAGAGACCTGGTCTGTAGCGGGCGGCCTAATGGGAATCTTAAACCGAGCTGGGTGCACTCGGAGTCTTCAGTTTAAGACGCGACTTCGAACGAAGCGGTTGTGTTTTATCGGGCGAATTGCGAACCGTCAGATACAAGATACAAACTTGGATAAGTTTTATAGACGCGCTCCATTCGAAAAGGACTGTGAAATGATGTGCTAAAGTGTTGATGGCATGTCTATATAGTATCAAAGCAAATAATTTATGCGAACCAATTCGGTTGCTGGCGTTGCGCGATTGCTCTTGACTTTGTTTTCAAGCCAATGCAATTGCATTAGCTATCTGAGCTTGATGCACTCCGAGTGCTGCTGACATTTGATCTTTGCAAAGATCACATCGCACTGAATCACCAACTCGCATCGGATGTGTGAAAAGGTCCGCGACCATATGGAATATATTTTAGCACACCACCTACGGCGACAATTAGTTTGTACAATTTAAGATACTCCGTCAACTGAAGACGCGGGCGAAGGTGAGCCCACCGCCGATCGGTTGGAGTCGACATCGGATTCGACATCGGCATCTCGAGCCCAACATCTAAGATCTTGTGCTTGCATCTTAATAACTTCCTCTTCTCCATCCAGTCGGGGGGTCCAATCGAAAACAATTAGAAAAATGCCAACTATGGCTGGGCGAAATATCTTCAGTCTGGCCCTGCCGTAATCGTAATCAACCTGTAATGCCAACTAATTGGCATAATTGTTGCTGCATCTCGGCTATTATTTGCCGTTTGAGCATCTTCGAGTTAGATTCGCAATGCTCTTTCAATGGAAATGGCTGGCAAAAATGTCAAATAGGCTTCGCCTTACTGGCCACAAGGCAACTTAGAAAAAATTGAAGAAAAAACCGCGAAAAAAGCAACCAAGAAATAAAACTGCAACCAGCATCACGAGTTCAACCCGAGGAGGATAAAGCGGTAAATATTTTTCGTTGTCAAAAAGGTCAAGACAGGGAAAAACCGCCAAACTAGATGCCAGTTCAGTATTGTTCGCTTTTGGTTTTTAGCCATTTTCCTGCTGCTACTGCTGCTGCCACACGCACTTGGCTCGAATGACTGCTGGCCACAACTTGCCACAAATGTTGCGGTTAGCATTGAGCCAGATGATCTCGTTAGCTGAAAAGTATGAGATTTTATTGGGCAATTGAACTTTGCAGCTCGGCGGCGATATGATGTTCCTCAGACCCGCTAACCTAATAAATTATACGACGACTGTTATGGGCAAATTATGGCTAGGCATTTTATGCCTCTAAAAAAAAAAAAACATTTCAATTACCCGTAAACTTAATTGCAAAAGTACACTTAAATGTTAGTTTAAATGGCGGAGCGAATCTATTAATGTTAATACCTTATTTATTGATGCATTTAAATCGCGAAATATATTGTCCATTATTATTTTATTACGAAAGCGCTATATCTTTTTCGTTAACTTACAAACTATATAATTCCTTTGAAAAAAAAGTAATCATGGAGAAGTCATTTATGCCAATTTTCCTCTAATCAGCTAAGTAGGTTTTTATTTAAAACCACATTTTTTTGTAACGTTAACAATGTAGGTGCATGAAAAGTAAAACAAAAAGAAGTCATAAATATGTGTAAGCCTGACATAAAAAGTAAAGTTTATTGCCTAATGTTTTGATCGTTATACCGCATTAGCGCAACATAAAAATCCAATTCTTTTTATAACCAATTCCTTCCTCAGAGTCTTTTAAGTTGATTAAATTCAAGTTCATGCTTCTACATAATCTCTTCGACATTATCAGTATTTCTTATGTTTTACTTGAGTCAAAAACGAGTGATGACGCGGCTTATAAATATAAACAACATTAAATCAAAGACTTGGGAATCTTTGAATTTGTCTACATAGCAAGACGAGCCTCGAAGTGAGACTCAAATTAGTTCTAGGCATAAAACTCTTTAACCATACTTGGAACAACGTTATGAAACTACCGGAGACGTTCTTGACCCAAGCGGAAATTCATAAAGCTAAGAGCCTTTACCGGACAAGTCAATTTCGACCAATTTGGTTACTATAAACGGTCATAAAGTGCAATTTCCATTTTGGAGCTTTGTTTGCGACTGCGATTGACAGTTTTATCGGTGTGACTACATATTTTTCTTTTTTTTTTGGCGAGGAGCGGAGTGGCAAGTGGCAAGGTCGCACAATTGAATTGTAGGTGGAGGTCGCGACAGAAACGGGGGAAGAGCCAGCGACAGCGTTGCAAATTCTGTCAGTCAATAAAGCGGCACCAACTGCAGAAGTTAATGTTTTTTAAATTACACTTACAATTCATTACGAAAGCGTTGAATCGAACAAACATCTTGGAGGCGAAGAAAATTTTCAACTGGTCTCTTCGCAGTGACAAAAAATAAAAAAACCAACCAGCAGACACATTGTTATCACCCATAGGTGATTACCTATGAGGAGATATTTTTGGGAAAGTTATTACTAAAGTAAACAGAGCCCGGTTACGCAAAAGATTGGCAACAAAAGACACATTACTATTTCATATGGCTATGGGTGGATGGCGGAAAGGAATGGGTATTAAGATGCGAGCCGCTATTGTGTAAGGCAATTAGCGCCAACTTATATGCCCTGCGTGCACTTTCCCATCAATTGTGATCAGCGACCATTCAATAACATATTAATAACTTTCAGTTTTTTAGCTCAACATCGTGAGTTCCCTCCCCTCCCAACAATCCCCAGTGCCACAGAGAACAATCGTCGAAATGTTGGCACAAACGCAAATTATCCCAACGCCTTGGCGACTTTTGACCCTGGCTTTATTCTGCTCAGCTTTATTTTTGGCCAGTGAGGTAAGTCCGACTTATACCCTTAGCCGGGCTCAATCGGGGAATTCGAAAGATATGCCAGCGGAGATTCCGATGGCGAATGCGATGTGCACGTGAGAGAGCATTGAAATGCAAATTGCGGAATTGTATAAATATTTAAACGCCGTATTTGTTCAGCGTGGAAGGTGCTTATTATCTTTCTTCCGAAGATTGCAATAATTAATAGCTAAAATATCGTAAACATATCGTACAATCAATGCTAATGAAGCTTCCCCTTAGTGATCATTCTGAAGTGTATTTAGCGAAATTTAATATACAGTAAATTCTCACCTGCCCCTCAACAATAAAACTATCCACAGAAATGTTAATCCGTTAAGACTGTGACTATCATTATCATTCAAAGCGTGACCCTTCAATTGAGTCTCAGAAGTGTTAGCCAAAAGTGGTTGGGAAATTCTTTCCATTAGTATTGCCTGCCCATTAAAACCCTTTACCAATTTCAAAATATTGAATATCAACCGAACTTGGTTGGTAAATCAAATTGGTTCTTAAATCAAATTCTAATTACGTTTTTTTAATAGATACCACATTTTTGTATACAATGTATATGTATGTATCTTAATAAATTGCAAGTTAAAAGGCAAGTCAAGAAAACTTGCTTTCTGTTTTCCAGTTTTAATTAAAATATTTTGACCGATTCGTTGATGAGCTTACATTAATCTATTTCAACAAGAACTCCTATTCATAAATGAAATAGAAAATGTACCCCAACAATCATTTGAAATTTATCTTAAAGATTAAAATTAAAATTAATCATAAAGAAAGGAATTATGACTATAATCTAAAATCAAGGTATGCAAATTTATGTATATTAACTTGTTAATCTGATTACAATGTGTAAATCTTATAGAATCGATTGATGACAAATTAATTACACGACTTGAAAAGTATCTTTACATACGTATATGCTTAAGTGCGAAGCAATGGGGTGCCGCTGCCATGGAATACATTGTACAAATTACCATAAAATACTGTCAATTAATTTGTTTAATTTTTTATCTGTGACACTGTCATTCTGGGTAGTAATAATATTATTCTTAAGAAGTTAACGCTTACCAGATTTTAATTTGAGGGCTTTCATTCTGCAACACAAGATCCCCAGTGGAGGCACCACCGACAAATGTTCGTTGTGTTTGCCACCGAACCTTCCGAACTTCCCAAGTCACTTCTTTGAGCAACGGCGGAAAATGTTGTAATTTTGCGCTCTTTACGCTTTGTTTCATTTTTAATTTATTCTATGTGTGTACGAGTGCATCCAATCCACAATTCACACACAGGCCGGCAAAGATACACATGATTCGGAGAAGCAAAGGTCTCGAGACAAATACTAGTGTATCAAAGACAAAAGACTCCGCTGACCAAGTGACCTTTTTTCCGACTCGTCTGACACTTTTGCAGAAATGGAACACACACTGCCAGCCAAACAACAAAAACCAAAAACTGAGGGAGAATAGTGTGTTGATTGTTTTCGCCATTTGCATACAAGAAATTAAAACGAAACCCAAGTCGAGGATGAAGTTGTGGCTGTTATGTAACGGACGAGTGGGCAACTGGGCGCAGAATGTGTGTTTTAGTGCGGCCCGTAAATATGCCCGAAATGAAATTGAAGAGCGTTTCAAATTATGGCAAATTGCCCGAAATGAGAAACACAAACAGCTCCGTCTCGTGAAATGGAAATCTAGACGGGGCCTTGGATTGTGTCTTGTGCCTGCCTAGGGGATTGCACAATCGGGTTTCCTTAAGTGATTCCCTGTCGTATTAGGAATGATTACACTCCAGATAGTTCCCCCCCAGCTCCTGCAATTTGTGGAGCTATTGAGCTTTCCATCTAAGGGAAATATCAATTGGGTTTAAAGAGCTTCTAGTATGAGGGGACCATCTCTCCTTATAAGTAACCCATTCAAGCCCAACTACTTAAATTGACTTCAATTTATTTAGAGACAATACAATTACCGATCTTCGTATGTGTATTTAAAAGACCACATTACCTAAACCCTTTTTATAGCCTATTACGAGTAACGAAAATTAAATGAATAGGCCTGAAATCTTATTGCCAATAGCTTTGTTTATTAGATATTATGGTTATAATTTCAGTCTCTTGCAGTTTTACTTGCATAATTAAATAATTATTTACTATGAACAAACATTCTTAAGTTTAATTCAAATTTAAACATAAGTTACTCAACTTTGACAGAGTGAAAGGAACTCGCATCTATGAGATATAATTGGGAGATAAGAAGGCTTCCGAATATAATCTGTAATCGGCCACTTTTGATGGAGGCTTTTGGAGTCCCAAGACTTTCGCAGTAGCCAAATAAATGACACCAAGATCGATATCGGCGAATACTCGTGCCCAGCATGTGTGAATGTGAATGGGAATGTGAATGCTGTAAGCATAAGGTGTACATTTTGGGCTTCAGTCTGGGAGTTGGGGTCCCAGACCGCAGGTTGGATTCGGATGCTGCCCTGACTTGGGCCCAAAGTGATGAATTGACGCGATGTCATAACTTGGCACATGGTGCCACGGCTTCTTGCATCAGTCGACCTGTGCTGCTGTGTGAAATGTCAACTTTATTTTTAGTCGGTTTTTGTGGAAATTGTTGTTGTTTCCCTGTGATGTGTCTAATTATAATGAAAAAATTTCTCGTCGACAGTAGCAAATTATAGCCCAATGACTTATCGAAATCTGCCACTGGATCTACACCTATGTATGTACATGTGCAGAAGCTTCCGCTCAGTCCGTGAAAAATATTTTCCCAGCATTCCGAACAATCTATGAAATCATGGATCTCTCAACAAAAAAGGTTGTGTAAGGTCTATTGGACAAGCCAAATAGAAATCCAAAACAACTCGCAATGGAAGTTTCTGTTGAGACTTACTGACCAGAATGTTTTGTTTAAGATGTGAATCAAATGTTTCATTCTTAGTATTTATAAACGCATTCATAATTAAGAAATTAATTAAAGGTTGTAGTAATTAAATATAAATATTATCTTTTTAATTGAAATAATTATGATTATTATAATTCCCTGCAGGCTCAAAATGCCATCCCAAAAACGAATCCTGCCTCGCTGCTGATACAGAAGACATCCTTCTCCTGCGCCGGACGTCCAGCCGGATATTATGCGGATGTGGAGACGGGCTGCCAGGTGTACCACATGTGCGATGGCCTGGGTCGCCAGTTCAGCTACACCTGCCCAAACACGACACTTTTCCAGCAGCGAATGCTTATCTGCGACCACTGGTACATGGTGAACTGCTCCAAGGCGGAGAGCAACTATGCTGCCAATCTCCTAATTGGTTTGTATTATATCTTAACGTATCATATTAGATTTGACTACAAAATCTATTTCACAGGTCAGCGGGACAAGCCCTTCGTAAACGACGAGGAAAACAGCTTGCGCACTCCAAGACCCGATCTTCTGGATCGTCCTTATGCGCCCGACTATTCCGGCGAGTCCTTCAGAAGCCAATATAAGGTGACGGTTTTTTTATAGTTTGAAATGATTATGTTCTTAAATATTTGTACTGGCTTGTTCTTTCAGCAGTTTACTTCCAACCAGAATCAGATACGTGATGAGTCCGTCAAAGGAGCCGGTGCGGGTAAATCGGATCCCCAGATATCGCAGACGCGTTGGCGCATTCCACCACCCAGCCGGACGATCCTTCCACCGGCCTATGAACCGCAAATCGAGCTGCCCAGTGCCCAATCGGCCAAGCCCAGGATACCCATTATCACTAGCACCACCACAACCACTCGAGCGACCACCACCACCCGACCAACAACCACAACTCGTGCCACCACCACAACAACAACCACTCGAAGACCTCCGGTAACCGCCAGGCCGAAGGAGGCCTTGCACAACAGGCGGCCAAATTTCCAGGAGCATGATATGGATGACTTGGGCACCAGCCACAGCACACGGTACAACACCTCGGCAGACTTCAACTCGGCGGAGTCGCCGCTCCGTGAAACGAAACAGTCCAGCACCAAGCTGACCAAGTTCATCAAGCCGCCGTCCAAGATCTATGAGCCACCCTTTGTGTACCCCATCTACAATCTAGAAGAGTCCCAGACCCAGAACGCGGCAGTCGCCACCACACTGCGCACATCAACGGCGGCTCCTTTCAGTCCTGTTCCAAGTCGCAAGGAGGTCAGCACCACAACTCCACGACCACTGAGTCGACCGACGACCTTGGCCGGTGTACCCTTCTCCTCTGCCACACACCCAACTACGGTTACGACGGTCGGAGTACCGCCACGCAGCGATAATCGGACTCCAGCTCCGGCCCAGAGCTTCCGCCTGGCCACGCCCACCAGCACTGCAGCACCACCATCGCGCCCGGCACAGTTGCCCTTCAACGATTTACTGCCGCCGTTCGTTGACTTTGTGCCCCACGATATAGCCACCACCCAAGGACCGCCTATCTATTACGAATGGAAGGTGCCCTCGAACGGTCTTGAGCCTCCCAAATTAGACCCACCCATTGGTGTGGATGGACGTGAGTATCCCGAGACCACTGGAGACTACGGGGTCACCAGCAAGCAGGATGTATTCAACACCCGACTAAACGATATTGGAAGCCATCAAAAGAAGCCAGTCCAGATAACCTCGCCGCTCCAACAGTCGAGCACAAGCCATCGTTTGGCCATCTCGAGATCCATTAAGCCCAAAGAGGAGCAGGAATCGGCACAGCGGCGATCCGATGTGGTGGCCAGCTCCACGGATATAAGCCATCTGCGCAAGCAATTCCTCATTCCGGAGTACGCCTTCCCGCTGGAAACCATTGGGCGCACGGGTTATGGTCCTGGTGCAGGAGCAGCGGCTGGGGGCTCCGGCTCCAGCAACGGCGATCTGTATAACTCGTTCCAGCTGAAGATCCCCGAGCAGCGCGCTAAGTGGTTCGGAGAGAACCCCAAGTGCCCGGAGTGCCATCCTTCGTTCGTTCTGCCGGGCACCTGCGAGCCCTGCCTGCGCAGATAGTCCTGATTCCATATCCATTCCCGTCTCCGTCCGTCCCATCGCCCATTATCCGCATCCGCATCTGCTACTAGCCCTAGTATTAGCTTCCGCTGAGAAGTCCCGGAGTGAAGCATCCACGCATTTATTGTATATCCGCAGATTAATTATTAAACTACACAAATATGTTTGTGAATGATTTATTTCGCCTGTGGTCGTGGGTCATTTGTGTAATTTTATATGCAAAGAATATCTTTTATGAGTTAGGCTAAGATATTTCATGGGGTAACCTAAAAAATTTGATTATTAACTCTTGATAGCCAATTTTTCACAGTTGTTAAAATTGAGACACCACTGAAACTTTCGAACTCGAAATTTGGGCAGTCACACCGTAATGATATTTCTGTCTTTATGGTTTTTAGATCAATTTTTCGGTTTTTTCAAAATTTATTCAGATCAGTAAAATACAGTATTATGGGGGACTGCGCAGATGCAAAATTAGTTAGTCGAGTTACGGTGCCACCAATACCGAAACTTGGCGACATGCACATGTATTGGGTGTGGCGAATGCTGATTAAATCATATTTGGATGCTATAGGTCTTTGGTCTGGAAATCACCCAAAGGAGGTAATATATATACTGTTAATAAATATGGTGGTTAAATCTGCACAATTCGTTATTTTAAGAGCGCCCATACAAAATTTGTGCTGCTGAGCACGTTGGAAATATGGGTTGTAAGAAGGGAATACGATGAAATGAGCAGCAGGTCCATTTTCGAAGATCTCGAGGAACGATATGCTATCACTAACAATGACAAACGAGGTCAGTTGGCAATGGATAGATTTATTTAAAATCAATAAGATTTGTTTTTATTAGACTCTATGTACAACTTTTGATTGCTGCCTGGATTACTACTGTAGTGTAATAAATCTCAAACTTCAATATATAATTATATATATTTATAAATTTGGTGAAAATTGTCGATCTCGGACGGTTGGATATTATATTCATTTAAAATTTGTCATGGTAAGCATGCATAAAATTGTACAAAACACATCACACTAGCTTAAATCTACTTTCAATGAAATTATATTTTAAATATCAACCGAAGTCCCGGGAAATATACCAGCTGTGCTCATTTTGAGCACACCAGTGCTGCCCATCGATTACCACGCGTTAGTGCCTGTGCGCATCTAACGCGTTAGTGTCTTCCAACTTTTGACACATCGTTCAATAAAAACAAATCAACTTCGAATGCTCGAAAAGCAGCAGGAATATTTAATATAACGCTAAACAACTTAAATTTACTACTCTCAAAAGTAGAAGTGTATCAAAATTGTAGCTATTTTCAGTCGAGAACCAAGAAGGAGCCTTAAAAATGACACGTAAGTAAGGGCATCATGAAGCCATTTTGTTAATACTGCACAATGTATTAAATGTGCATGTAGATCCACATACATATGTATATCTATCTATTCGTCTAAATAACAAATTAACTAGGATTACCTCCAGTGTCATGCAAAATCGTAATCTCCAAAATATGATAAGAGAATTAGAATTTCGACCCGAAAGTAATCCTGGGTTTTCGCGTATAGAGCAGGCAAAAATCGATGGACAAGCAGAGGACATGTGAACGCCTCTAACCTCTCATAGATTATGTAGATCACATTTAGCACGCGCCACTAACCAGCTGCCACGTATTAACCAATTATAATATCACCAATTTAATAGGCGGCAACCAACGAGACCTGGCCCGCCAGAAGAACCAGAAGAAGCAGGCGGATTTGACCAAGGGAAAGCGAACCGATAACCTCACCGTGGAGCAAAGGAAGGCCAGGTGAGTGATTTACATTTTCAATGTATAATGTATAAGATATAATATTATTAATAAACCAACCCATAACGCAGGGACGCTGAGTTAATGCGGGAGAAGCAGAAAAAAAAGGAAGAGGCCGCTGCGGCGGGCACAAGCAAATAGTCAACCCACTGGCTTGATAGAGATCTGGACTCCCGGTTGCATTTCCGGACAGGTTAGGCTTATAGTCAGTCGTTCGTCAGCCAAGACCCCGATTCGCCCAAGGACCTAGGATAGTTGGTTAGAATGTACATGAAGCAACATACATAATTCACGAGAATTGTATACAACTACGCATAGATATTACCGGGCTGTACAGCACGCGACATAGCAATAGCAATAGCAAGTGCCACCCAAGGACTTCGATTCTGTTCCGGTTTTTGTTCATTTTCGTTTGCAGTGCTGCTGTACGATAATTAAGTAATCTTACATTTTATTTCTCCACCTACCTGACTAAATTATTTACTGTAATGTATATATATAAATTTTCAAATAAAACATAATATGCAGCCGACAGAAAGACTCAATTATGTGTTATTGTGTTTGACGAAAATATATATATAGATTATGGCACTCGATAACGGTCGATTGCTACCGAAAATTAACTTTAACTAATGAATCCCTTTTCTAGCAAATATGGTCGCCGAAGAGAGAGATATAAAGATTGATAATCCCAGAGCAATCCCCATAAGTATAGCTCAAGAATGTTAAATATAAGCCTTAGATCTTTAAAATCGGAGTATGAATAGGGCGCTGGATACGACCTACTAAACTTCCTGGTCTGATTTAAGCATGACCTAATGAGGTATTTAATTTGCCTCGAGTCATGCTGAAATTTGCATACAATGGAATATGGATATTTGTAAATGGCACGATTTGATAAATATGAAAGTAGCTGCATGCCAAAGCTTGCCCCACAAAACTATCGCCTAGATGCCAATAAGTCGATTGCTAGCATTTACCTTTTACAGAATAAATGACCAAAAACCTGGCCACTAACGACTGGCAGATGCACACAAAAAACATGCTGCTAAATAAAATTTCAGTTTTAGTTTAATTTTATTTTATTTATGTATAAGAAAAGATATCAAGAAACAACAACGAATTTTGCGCAAGACTGGTAAACTAAGTCATTGAAACTTAAATACTGTGACTTTTATCTTTTGGAATACCTATCTGTTTTCGAATAGATCTTCATACATTGTGCCACAGTGCACGGTCTTATTCATGGCCAATAAAGGCAGATGGGGTCATGGCGTGCTGATGTATCTTCGGCTGAAATCTCGAGTTCCTTCAACGAGGAAAACAACACGGATGTAATGAGAACGTCCACTGATTTGTTTGACTTGGCTAGTGCAATGCGCTGTAGAAGATCGCCTCACCATTGTTTGACCAAGTGCTTGATATCTTCATGCCGGAACAGCAGAGCAACGTGGGCCATCGAAACGCCTAACTGGTTTCTGCTGTTTCTGCCTCGGAGAAAGCTTCTTGCCGGTCACGCAAAAGCTGTCTTAACTAAAAACAGCGTCCAAGTTTTGAGAACTTTTCAGCCAGCTAGCCGAGAACGAGCGGAAAAATCAACTAACGCTCGCAGATGTGAAAAATCGCGATCGCGAGTCGGCTCTCACGTTGGCGGCAGCAGCCCGCGTTTTCAGTCGCTCCGTGAAACCCGTCGCACTCACATCGAAATCGCGCGCAAGTCGTCGGATCCAAATCGCCTCGAAACGCTACGCACTTGGAGGAGGCAAATATCAAATATATGAGAATAATTAGTTAGGAGGCAGCCGAATCAGCGGAATCAAATCGATTTCCCTCGACTGCATTTAGCAGTGCTGCACCATCAAATCAAAAATAAATTAGAAAGTGTAAGTGAATATATGGCTGGCTGCCAGGAGACTGACATTATCAGCGGAGAAATGCAGGCAGTTGGCAGCCGATTGGGCGGATCGGGAGATCAATCGATCGCCGTCGCATGCAAATCGAGTGATAAACGATCGCCTCGAAATTGAAATAACAGGCGAGCAGCTGGCCCCCGGAGGTGGATACATATGCATATGTGTGATCAAACAGAAGTGTTTCTCGGGGAAGGGCGGCGTGAGGAGTGGGAGGAGTAGGTAGCCCCCAGTAGCCATATACTCATATACCTATCTATACTATACAGCCAGTTACCCGACTTGAGGCGCGCTCGTCTGCCTTGCGGTTGTATGTGCTTATTTATACAAAATATATTCAATTTCATTAAGCTGTCGCTGCTGGCTGGCCGTCCAGTAATTTCAATATTCAAATGATCGCTGATAGCTAAACCCCCTGACTTTTTTACTTTTCTGAGCGCCCGCAAAAGCTGCGGTAAAATTGAGAAAACCGCAGCGTATAAATAATTGGAAAACAATAATGCCACTGTTTGATCGCTGACCCAAATTGGCAGAGAAAATGAATGCATCTTAATGAAAACAGAGTCAGTCTGTTTGCTGCAGGCATAGCGATCTATATAGTCGATGCACTCGGTGATGTCAGAATTGCGAACTGACATTGAAAGTCTGCGAACGGCGACAACCTGAAAGCCTTCTTCTTTGCCTTTTTGGGGACCTCAAGTTGAACACGTTGCGAGTTTAGGGATAAGTGGGCCATCCAGCCCAGTGTTCAGGTGTGCGGGGGCGTATACGTAATATGCGCGCCTGGCATACATTTCAACTGAGCCACATTTTGGCTATTCGCCTCAGTCGCGAACCATAAAAATCACATCAAAGCCCCAAATGAAAGCGTCGTTCATTGAATCTTAAGTGGCCACTCCTCCTGGGAAGTAATTATAAAGGGAAATAAACGGTCTTCAAGACAAAACTGTTTCTAATCCATCCACATTTGGCAAAGTTCAGTGACGCGCATCCACTTGGAAGCAGTGAAAAATGAACAATGTGAAGGTTACTCAATTTACAAGGCAACAGATAACGCCACCAAATTTTATTTGACAAAAAATATTCTGGCAGAACAAGCCAAGGCGTTCGCACACCTACGCCATACGAGATGGCACATGGGCGTAGAATTCTCGACGAACAGGTGTTGAAAATCATAAGGTGGAGTCCCATTCCTGACCCCAGACAGCCACTGATCAGAGATTGTGAGAGCTGTTCCAAAAGTTCCACCGCTTTTGTCGACTCTCTAGATTTCTAGTTGCTCGCGACCTTGTGATCTATTAATAAGTGTTTCGTGTTTTTATATATGAATCATTTTGATGGGCGATCTGTTTATGAGTTAACTTTCGTTTGGCTGGGAAAACGAAAAGCCCAAAATCCGAAAGATCCCCGAAAATTGAGTTTTTGATCGCGTCCAATGTCGCGGCTTCATTGACCCTGAAAACTATGTAGTGTCGACAGAACGAAAAGTATCTCATGGATGCGCGCACATTTGTATCTTGCGTCTAAAAGACGCCGCTGCCACTAGTAATTACAAAATCTTGTTCGGCAAACGGAAACTTCAAAGGCTGCAATTGAGTTTGCAGCTGCAACGGTTTTAATTGATTTATATGGCAAGTCGAGTAATGTTTAAAAAGCCGCGGAAAAAAGCCAATTTGACAAAAAATCAAAGACAAAAAGTCAAGTGGGAGCTGGAATAGCAGAAATAAAAAAAACAAAAAAAAAACAAAAATGCGGCGTGCTTTGGACCTGTCAAATTTGGTAGAACGATTTCTACCGGTTTCAAATGGACCTAAATAAATGAAAAAAAAAAACAGACCCGGCCACTCAAGTGAGCTCCCACTTTCTGTCGAAGATTGTAGATTGAGCAATTTCCAGCCACATACAAAATGACTTTGTCTTTTCGATAACTTTTGTGCCTGGCGCAAAAAGTAGCGCAGAAAAATGTCAAACTTAATTACGCGTTGAAGCGCAAACTAATTGCCGAGTGGATTTGCGGGCTTCAGCGGGCAGCAGGGTCACAAAAGTTCGAATGGCGATAAAGTCGACAACAGCCAAAGCCGAGAATAATTGGCTTTGGCTCCGTTTTGCGGCCCACGACAACAGATAATAGCCGCACACAAAAAAGTATCTGTCAGATATACATATTTAAAAGCTGGACACGTGCTCATTGCACACGAAAATTAGCATTTACTTGTGGATCGAACCCATTTTCCACAAGCATAAAGGCAATGGCAATTGAAATGATTTATATGAGCATTATTTCACTTCGCTTTACTAGACAAATGGGTCAGCTTATGGTTAATGGGATACGATAAATGATTACTTGTGTTTTTATAATTTGAATTTTATTGTAAATACTTGTAGTTAAAATAATTTGTATTATAAATTTTTATTGAAAGTTATTATCTCATATAAAGTAATAACAATAATTACAATATGACTACGTTCTGAGACCATTCTACTATTTCGTGGTCTGACCCACAAATTTTGCAGCCTGCGGTAAATGTTTTTTGTTTTCCTTTTCTTGGCTTGCATTTTCTAAAGCCACTTTCTAAAATAAATATAAAATATTGATGTATTCCATGAAAAACGTCAAAAATTCATGCTTGAGTAAGTGCATTCCCAATGCCTTTTAATTTGTTTGTCGACAAACTTTACCTTTCACAAAACCGGCAGCATCCGCCACACTTTTACTCCCACACCATCACACTTCAGACCCAAAGCAACTCCATCCAGCTACGTAGTGCACGTCCAACTGCCCAGTTGCACTTGTCAAGTCAGAAGACTTTCCAAGACTCCAAGCCTACGTCAAGTGGAGGCACGAATTCCTCGGAAAGAGTCGCCCACGCCATGGCTTGAACTTGACTCCAAAAGCTGCGAGTCACGCCTATATATACATATAGTAAAACCACTTTGTGTGAGGCGAGCGGAAGTCAACGTCAGCATTAGATGAGTTCATTGCGAATATTAACGCCATTAAACGAATGAGTGGGCTGATCGCTTCCATATCGAGGTTGTCTACCCCTTTCCACTGATATGGAGAAGTCTCTAATTGTTCGCCGAGGTCTAAAGTATCTTAGCTTTACTTGGGTTTGTTCTTCTAACCAGGTCAAAACAGCGATATCGCATTGCCGCAGAAAGTAACCCAAGACGTTTGTCTGAGTTGTAGAAACCAGACAAATGCTTTCTGCTCGGATCTGTATCCAATTGAGGTACCATTTATAAACAGACGCAAACGTGGAGATCGTCTGAGTTAAAAACCCGTGCGAAACGCGTGTAAACGGCATGTTAATGCGCCATATGTCCGGTTTATGAGCCCCGCCGCCAGTTTGTGACGAAACTATAAAAAAAAGTTTTTGAACTGCTATAATTTAAAGAATGTGATGTGATCTTCGGCACGCACCCTCACCGCCGCCCCTGATAATTGCGCAATTTGTATAACACTTCTGTTGCCCAGATTGTTCGCATCTCTTCACTGTGTTGTTGTAGGTCGTTTGAGGTGTGAAACTCAGCGGAAATGGGCTTTACATACAAATGGTATCTGTAAATGTATCTGTATCTGTTCGCTAAACTTTAGTTGTTTGCCCAAGGCATTTCCCAGCCAGCCTTTCTATAATGACTCAAAGCGTTTCCATGTAAGACAAGATATTTTGGCATGTGATTATCTCATCCAAGACCGCCGTGAGCCACATGTATACATCAGATATATCACATGGATACACAAGTGCCCGCATCCAATGGATGCAAACCAGCTGCAGCGGCATTTGCAAGTGCCAACATGCGCCACATCAATCTGCAGCCGGTCCGAGGCACGTTGAGCGTTTGATTAATTTAATGACAATGCCCGGTGGCGCTATTTCGCTATCTGGATAGATGGGTGCAACCCACATATGTATACTCGTACCAGTTCCGCCGATCGTGTGCGCATGCACCGATGATATAAACTTTCCCAAGCTCGCCATCTCTACTGCCATTCCAGCTCGAATCCCTGAAGGAATAGTACGATTAAATTAGTCATTCGTGTCGTTGATTTATTTTAGAGCTTCCATAAATATAAAGCTTACGTCTTTCAAGTATTTCACGCTTTCTGTCCATTGTTTTCTTTGTTTCTTCTATTTTTAAAGCACATTTGTTTAATAAACATTTATTTTTTTTGTGTGCTTGACGTCACAACTGGTAAAACTGTGGAATTTTAATGTTGTAGTATTGGTTGTCTTTACTTTTGCAATAGTTCGGATATTTCAATTAAGTTACAAAACATATCTTTGTCTAGTTTTACATGAGTATATCGAGAACTTACTCACTATTCTATTGCTGTGTTTTTATTCTTTTAAGTTATATGTGTTCAAAATGGTACTTGAAATTGATGATTGTGTTTCTTAATATTTTCAGCTGGTAATCACAATATAGATTTGCCAAAATGCCGAAGCCACTGTTAAATTCGTGCTGTCTGTGCCAATCGACCCGGAATGGCTCCGTTATCTCGGGCATACTGGCGATAGTCCTGTCGATCATCACCATCGTGGTGATCTTCACGACGCGGGTGCACTTCAAGACGATAATCTTTGACTTCATCCCCAATGACATTGTTAAGATAATTCTAGTCATCAATTTGTGCATGACGATCTTGATATCGCTGCTCATGATCATTGGTGCCCTGAAGGTGTGTACTCAGCTAATTTAATTAAATGCATACAATAAAAATCTATCTATGTTCCAGCGGAACCACTACCTGATGGTTCCATGGGTGGTCCTCGGCATTATGATTGCCATCGGTCTGCTGATCTCCGTCATCTACACGGGCATCGTCTTCTTCATCGACGGCTACGTGCTGACGGGAGTCCTCTGGCTGATCTTCGGCCTAATTGTCTGCGGTAAGTGCACTCCCTCTTGGTTGGTGAAAAATGGGTGAGGGGGGGGGGGGGGTCTTGCTACTTCTCCATGTGCGGTTTTTAGCACCGGATGACGGTTATTGCGAGCCGTTTTTAATTTATAGACGCATTTATCATGCCATGATTGCCCGTGTGCTGAAAACAGAAGTGCCCCGGCGCCGCAGACTAGAGGATTTTGGAGGTAACTTGCCGGGTGGTGCAAGCAAATGAGGCGCAAAGTGGCTTGTTGAGGCCATTTGTAGAAATGTCAGCTGCAGAACTTTGATAGGAGTTTATTGGGAAAGCTATACGATTGTTAAATAAGCTCATTAAATGAATCAAACAAATTTAATTGTATTAATTCAGCGGTATAAAAGTTAAAGAACCGAATCACATTGTGAATGCTTCAGGTTTATACATATATTCCTCGCTTTTTTTTTACTTTTGAAAAATGATATTTTTCAAGTTTTACAAATTTGCATATTAAATTTGATAAAAATTAAGTGCTTACCGAAAATGAACCACATACGAGTTAAAAGTCAATTTACATTACATCGTGTAAAATCGGATGCAATTCATGTAGAATATAAAATGACAGCACTCTTTTGCGCGCACATGCCCTAACCCAATGTTCCTCCTCCATCTTTCAGCGATTATGACCTATTGCTGGTGCGTGGTCTATAGTGAATACGCCAACCTGTCCGAGGAGAACGAGCGCGGTCGTTACAACAAGCAGCCGTACCGTCGCTAGAATCTCCAGGAGCACTATTCATCAGAAATTGCATTCAAGAAGCTGAATCCACCACCCACACATCTTCATCCTAGCTTCCTATGTTCGTTTTTAGTGATTATGTCTAACTAATAATTATAATTTAGTTGAGGCGAGCCAGCCCTTCGCTCACATCGAATTTACGCGGCCCGTGGCATTAAGTGCAATGGAATTATGTATTTAACATTTAAATAAAACTTTAATCCAGATATTATGTGAATTTCTGTTGTAATTTGTACGTAATACTTGTAATTGTGAAAGAGGAGTTCAAAAACCGAAAACTAATAACAAAAATAAAAACAAACTATTTATCAACCGTTTGAGAGGACGAGGTCTTGTGTGTTTGTTGTTTTTTATTTCAAAATATAGGTTTTATCTTTAGGCATATATAGTTATATTCAATTCTCTCAAAGTCTATCAAAATTGTAAATTAACTAAAAATATGGATGTGTAGGGGGCGTTTCATGTGGTTGTTGTTTTAGCTAAGTGGGCGTGTTCCATGTAACTACACAAGTAACTGACTGCGCTCTACAGCTCGCTGCGCGAGTACTTGGGCTTCAGCTCCTCGATACGCTTGATGAAGTCGCCCTTCTCCAGGCAACCGTCACAGCTCTCGTCCCAGTCGTTGAGGATTTTCTTCAGGTCGCGTACCTTCAGCTTCTTCAGGTCCACGCTGTTCAGATCGATTTGTTTCTCTGCAATGAACAATCCACATAAATAAATGTTTATAGAAGTATATTAAGGCGAAGAGCAGCGACAGAAAAGCTAAATGTTAAGCCAAGTTAAGAGTTTTTGTTTCTAATAGACACCCTAGATTAATTGACTCTTAGTAAATGACGATTAACGTTTTCTAATAATCTAAACCATTAACATTCATTTTACAAACAGACCTATCTCATAAAATGTAGAATTTTATGCGAGTTACCACAAAATAATTTAACAAGCTATGATATAATAGTAAAGCATACATGCGAAATTGTATTCCTGAATTCTTTCCTTTTGCCAAGAAATGCTAGGTGCTTCATATTGAATTCTGTATACCCACACTTCCTATATATGTATAGTTCCTAACTAAAATATTTACCATAGCGAAGGTCGCAGATTTGTGCGTCCTTCTTCTTCAGCTTCTCGCAGATCTTCTCAGCTGGCATGGACCAACTGAGGGGTTTGCTCAGCTCGTTGAGGATGCCCGTGGCGGATTCTTCCAGACCGCCGAGGTAGTAACACTACGAAGAAACGCATACGTGTATCATTTTTCCCAGAGAATAGGAAGTGAGGGAGAGGGGGCGGCACTTGTTTGCCGGCTACTCACGAATCTGTGTTCCTTGTTTTTCTGCGCTTTGCAGAACTTTTTGAAGGCCGTTTCGATCTGTTTGTAGTCCTTCTTGGTGGAGTCGTCCAGCGAATCTGCGAACCGCCTAACCGTCTTGACGCAAACTGCGGAACGAAAGAATGGAGCCCGGTGAAAATCTGTTCCAGAACATCTCAACCACTTACGTGGCCAATCACATACCTTCGCAGTCCTCCTCTTTCAGGGCCAGCGACGTTTGGGCCAACGTCGCCAGGAAGCCGATCACTACCACCATGTACCACGTCTTCATTTTGTTATTACTTCGACTGTGCTTGAGCGTACTTTAATTAACTGTACTGAATTCTTTGCATGCGATTTGATTTTGTCCCCGAATTGTTAGCGTTAGGTGGCCGTAGATATGGGTGTTCACCGATAGGTCAGGCATCGATAAAAGTACTCATTTATCGGCGGGGCAGCGCCACGTTTTCAAATTGGAAAACAACCGATATGGTCATACTATCGGGGTCCGGAATTTACTGGCTAACAGGTGTGGGGATCGCTCAGCTGCTCCGTTTTACGCAGAGGCACTCCTGCTCAGTTTTCAATCACGCGCGAATGCGAACGGAACTGCGCGTCGTGGAATTATTTAAATTAGTTAAAGCTAAGCAAATATGCTCGACTGCACGTTGCCCGTGACGTAGTCTTGGACTTAATCCTCTTCCAGTCCCTTAATATAGCACCGTATCTGTGTAATCGCCAACAGTATTGACCAAGTCGTCCAAGTGCTCACTACTCCCTCGGCTATTTGGAGTTATTGTAACCGTTGGCAACTGCCACAGCAAACGTATTTACAATTATCCGGATAAAATTTGCAATTACACACCTTGCTAAAAATAAAACGGAAAAGAAGCAGCCCATTATAATAAATCGTTTAAAATGCCTGATGTGAAGTTCTTTGCCGTGCTGCCCACCAATGCCAGTACCTCGGATCGAGTAACCCGGCTGTCCATCAGCGGCAACCTGCTCCAGGATCCCCAGCAGTGAGTCCTTTGATATTTCGCGTTTAAATTCCGCGAACTTTAAGAAAATCGATTAGCCACTTCCCGCGAACTGAGGTGGAGAAATTGCCTCTTTGCGTGCTGAAAATATAAATATAGTGTTCTTAAAATCGTTTACGTATGTGACCCGATTAGACGAAATACTCACCAAACTCGCGAACAATTTATGGCGCACACAAAAAACATGCAAATGGGCTCATGAATTTAAATAATTTATACTTCTTCTGCCAGATGATGTTTGTTTTTTATAAATTCCAAAGACCTCTTATGAGTTTATGATCTATTAGGGCGATAAGGCGGTGGTGATGGGACCATAAAGAAATCTCTGCCAGATGTATACGTAGTCGTCTGGTTTTACTGTATCAAGTCCATCGTATATGACATCACCAGACTAAAATTGAATCAGACACGCGCTGAAGATGCCGGCTATGAAGAAAACAACAAGCCAGTTGGATGGCAAAGAATAATACCATGAATTATGTATGCTTGAGGGTGGGAAGTTGTTAATCAGCTTATGAATGAATGGTCAAATGATGTCCATTAATCAGAACCATCAGTTACATCACTCAAGAATCCGGGTTTCTAATTGAACAATTTCAACGCAATTGATAAATCAAGACAATACATTTCTTATCTGTTCTTTAGATCGATAAGGTTCTAGTGATAGCTACCTAAATGTGTCATGATAATATTCCGTGACACTAGTAGCTCTTGTATTTCGATAAGGGGCATAACTTACTGGAAATTCCATAGCTTGACTAACGGATTTTTAACAATAAATCGCTGAAAATTCCAATTCCGTTCCTTGAATGCGCTGCACGTTTTCGCGCCTACTCACACTCACTATTAATGTCTGGGAGCTCCGGTCCCCAAAAACGAAAGAAAAAAACTCACCGAACCAGCATGTGCCATTTAAACAATTCTGATGACTAAGCGCTTGAGGGGGTCAAACAATCAAATAACGACGTCATTAGCACTGATATGTGATAAGTTATATCGCTTTAAGCGAGGGTACTACTAGTGCTTGTGATTTTATTGAATATAAAATATGCATATCATATTTACTTCATTCACACTTTGCTATTTACCGCCTTTGATCAAATGCATAGTGAAGACTATGTCGCTAGGCACGTATTAAGTTAATTTTTAGCTAGTAGCTAGTTCATTAGCACCTAAGTGAGACATATACATCTGATTTTTTTAACAAGCATTTGTATGTTTACCTCCGCTACAGATTCTCGGTGAACTTTGTCAACAGTCCGGACTGCACGGACAACATCACATACCACTTCAAGGTGGTGATTCCCACACAGACGATTATCGAGAATTATAAGCGGAACGGCGAGTGGAGCAGCCTGCACCAGGAGAAGTACCTGAACATCTTCGACGGTACAGGAGCTAGCGATAAGAACCCCAATATGACAGAAAGCTTTGCCCGCATTATAACCGAAATTGACGAGGCGCTCCAACTTTCATCCACAGAGTCCTCCTTTTGCCTTGAGTTCGCCTTCGACTACGCAAATTCAATGATGCGGGTGTACCAGGGTAGGGATTCGGGCCACAATTTCATAACCGAGTACGAGACTCTCTTCTCCCTGTCCGACATCCAGGCTGTACAGGTGTGGGGCGATGTACAGAAGGTCAACCAGTTTGCCCTAAGCTACAACTGATCGGGAGAAGAATCCCAAAGATCCCATGATCCCCAAGGTAGCCCGCAATGTTCTCTTATTTAATGCATTCTTTCTTCAATCGCATAGATTCAAGTTCGGTGGCGGGCGTCCTTAGTCCTAACACCGCACGACCTTAATCCCCTCACCTGTAGTTTTAATTAGTTTGTTGGATTCCGCACCCATCTAAATCACTTCGCTGCAGTAGCAACACGCTTTCACTCCTTCGCTTGTTAATGCGTTGAGTATCATTATAATTTGACTACAAGTTCTTGTTGATCGTGGGCTTAAGAAACATTTTCCCATCAAGATGATTGTGGTTTTTTAACAGTATTAAACCAATATTTATTTATTTGCAAAAATCTCAAAAATTTAATTGAAACACCTGTTTTCTTTACGTTCTATGTTAAATTGTTTAAAATTTTAAAAGTACTCAAAATTTTAATTGGCATTTGAATAGGTTTTATGCCCCATTTCTTGCAACATAAGGCAATATCATTTTCAATAGTATTGCTGGATTGCAGCGTTTTCCACTTATATCTTTATGATGCCGTAAGAGTTTGATAATATTCCATTGTTTGATAAACCAAATCAGCATTAACAAACACACATTCACGGACTACATACATACATATATATGTCAGTCACATATCACTCACCTCGGTGCTATCTGTCTTATGACGTCACTTTAGCTCTGCTATGTCCTATTGCTATCCTTTGCAGTTGCTAATTGTTTCTTTGTTTGTAGTTGATAGCAAACGTATTTGTAAGGCCAAAGAATTTTATGTATAATACACCTTGAGTTTCTGTTTCGCGCTTGCTAAAGTCTTCCATTCAGATTGTAAACCTACAATGTAAGTGTTAGCTTTACCTGTAATACCTACATACATATGTATACAGACCACGCCAAGTATTAAAAATCGCATGACAAGTGCGTTTTCCACAAATTAAATGCGTAAACACAAATTCATTGGAATTGGTATTCTTAAATGCTAATAAATTTTTGTTCGGAAACCGATGGGAAACATGCTTGCATTTGTTTTTCGTTTGTTCGCATGGTAGATTTAGAATTACGTGCTCTTTCGAAAATCTTTCAGAAATCTGGCCGACCCCTGGAATAAAATAACCGTCTGATATTCATACTTTCAGCGAGAAGAGTCTTACCAAAAATATTTGCGTAAACATTGGGGCCTGCCATCTGCTTTATAGCGCTACAAAACTAAAGGCTCCTAT
The DNA here is from genome assembly GCF_000001215.4 of Drosophila melanogaster. NCBI lineage: Eukaryota > Metazoa > Arthropoda > Insecta > Diptera > Drosophilidae > Drosophila > Drosophila melanogaster. Next base: position 16,345,862 of record NT_033777.3, on the reverse strand, counting down.
GCAATACCAAACGAAATACACATTAATTTTTTTGCCATAAATTATACATTATATTTATTTTTGCAATGGAATCATTTTCTTCACCCAAAAAAGGTATTTTTACCATTGTTTACAGCTACAGCTTGTACATACATAATAGATACACAGATATTTACAATGCCTTACAATTATCCTTAAAATAGGAATCTTTACACAAACGCTCTAGGGACTTATGCTAATAAAACTTTTGCGATTTACTGATAAAAAGAATAACACATATAACACTAAAATAAGTTAAGGAAATAAAAGAAACGTGAAAACGCGCTTCAAATTTGCTATAAATAATATTGCACAAAGAAAATTAAAAGGAAAATTTACCGAAAACTATACAATACAAGGAACTGGCGACCAGATGTTGGAATAGACCGCGGACTAGGATACGAGGTAAGGTGGATTCACTTTTCGAGCTTAAGGACTAATTACTTTGCGACTGATGCGCTGGGATTCTGGAACTGAGAAAAGCCCAGCTGGACGTAATTGGCCAGAGATCCGGGCATATTGGAGTCGGGAGCTTGTGTGATCGTTATTGTGTTTCCGGCCAGATCCTGGGTAGTCACAACATGCATTACCTGGGCCGGTGGCTGCTGTGTTTGCGTCTGCTGAGCAGAACGTTCTTGTTTGATTTCGAAAACCGCCTTGGATGCGATGAGAGGTCGGATTAGCACTTTTAAAATATGAATGGTATTACGGACTCACCTTATTGGGCACCTGACCATTGCTTCGAACGTGAGTTAGCGCAGGTGCTGCTGCAGGCGATGCAGTTGCACCCGGAGCCGCGCTTTCCGGTCGAATTTTCTTATGCATCTCCCGATGCTTCTCGTAGTGCAACTTGGTGGCAAAGTTTTTGTTGCAAACATCGCAACAGTATAAGGTTTCGGTTGATGTCTGCGTGTGAATTCTGAAAGAAAGGATATTTATGAATCTCTGTTGAATTTAACTAGATGTATATAAATGCTGACCGCCTATGCTTATTCAGGTTATCCTTTCGCGAGAAGGGCTTTTTGCACACCTCGCACGTGTACATCTTTTGTCCAGAATGGGATACTAAGTGCCGGGACAGGTGCTCTTTGCGGCTGAAGGTCTTGTCGCAACCCTCTTCCGAACACTTAAAGGGTCGCAGGCCCGCGTGCAGCTTAACGTGTTGGGTGAGGTGTTCTTTCTTTTTAAATTCACGCTTACAGGTGGGGCATATGAGGCCAGAAGTTGTGGGCGCTTCGCTCCCAGAATGGGTCGCGTTCTGTCCTTCCTGCTGTGGAGAAGGAAGGATCTGCTGCGGCGGTCGCGCTGCTTTAACTTTCTGCCCTGAAGTGTCCTGGTTCTCAGGAGGCTTGCGTACGATCTTTTTATGCTGCGCCGCCAGCGGAGGTGGTTGTGCTTGGCTTAGGGCGGGAACGGACACAGGAATCGGCTGTGAAGCAGGAGTTGGGGATGTAGTAGAGGGCTTACTTTGCGCCTTTGGCGCTGTCTGCATTGAGATTCGACTGATTGTGATATTCTGTTTGTTCAGCATGGGCAGTTTGGCGGGATTAGATGTGGGAGCTGGTGCCGGCAAAGAAGCAGGCTGCTTGGGCACCTTGGTGATCGTTGTATTCGAGGAGAGCCGCTGCATGGCTGCTTGATTTGCTGATGTCGCTGTCGGGGCGCCTGACGCAGAGAGTCCTGCGGTCTGCTGTTGCTTCACCTGCGGTTGTGGCTTTGTCTGGGTTATCAATCGCTTGAACTCGTTGGTGGACGTGCCATTGCTTCCACCTGAGGACGGCCCCACAGTAGTTTTGCTCTTTGGCGATGGCATCGGTTTTTGCTTTGGAGAAGGCGTTTTAAAAGTGGGGGCTTTCTTGCTGCTAGTGGGCGTGGTGGGAGTCGGTGGAATATTGGTCACATTCCGTATCACCAACTGCGAATTGGTGGTGCTGGTATGTGGAGATCTAATAATTTGCTGAGAGGTCACTTGTGCCGTATTTGGAAGTTGGGTAAGCGGTTGTTGCGGCGCCAGAAATTGATTTTGCGTCACCGTAGTGCCCTGGAAGGCGCTTCCTGGATTGCCCAATGTTTGCGGTGTCAGTTGCAGAGTAGCCGGAATTGATGTTGGTGTCAGCTGCATGATTGGCTGGCCATCCGCAGTGGCCAGCTGAGGCTGAAGTTTCATCTGTACTTGGTATGTCGTGGGCAACACTAGGTTCTTGGTGTCTATGTGCGCCACGATCTGCTGATCCGAATTCTCGTCCCGAATGGTGATAGGCAGAAAGCACTTGTTTGGTGACAGCAGGTTGGTTGTCGACTGCGGACCCGCCAGGCTGGAGAGCAGGGCAGCAGCATTTAGCTGCGTCTGGGCAGGAACTGTCCCTGCACTTGTCACTCCTCCGCTACCTGGCATCAACTGCAGCTGTATTTGCGGCTGACTGCCACCGAATTGCGGCATTGAAGTGGTGAACTGGGGCGCTGTAGGCGAAGAGAGCACAAAGTTCAACTTTGGCTTTTTACTGTCGCCAGAACTTGACGTATCATCCTGAGCGACGGAGTACTGTGTGGTAGCCTGCAGCTGGTTGGTCAGTTGCTGTAGTTGTTGCTGAAGCTGAAGTTGTTGAATCTGCTGCCACAAAGGCTGCAGTTGATCGCCTAGCTGCGGTTGTAACTGCAACTGAGTAGGGTTTATGGTAGGCGTTACTGTCTGGGACTGCAGAGAATGTTGCTGCTGGGGCTTGGCAGGCGATATGGGCTCCTTTTTCCCCAGCGGCGTTATCTTGATGTCAGGCTTGAGGCGTATAAACTCTTCCAAAGCACTAAGTGGATAGAATGTTATTGAGATGATTTTCATGAAAGTGAATTCCCACTCACGTCTGTCTTTCGCTTTTTATTTGAACTTCCGGCATAGCTTGATGCTGCTGCTGCTGCTGCTGTACCCCGTTGTCCATCGTTATGGTGTACTGCTGCTGGGGCTGCATGTTTACCGCCTGGATTATGCTGTTCAAGAGATTTCCGGACTGCTGAGCTCCATTAGGAACTGGTGGAGCTGACTGCGCCACACTGAGGCTCTTCCCAGTTTCATCGACCGCATCCCGAATGTATAGCTTGTCGCTGCTTGGCGCCGGGCGAATATTGAGACAGTTGTTTAGCATGGTCTGTGAGTTACGGCAAGTGGCGCGAAGTCCGTGGATTTGCTCCACCAACTGCACACACTGGGCGCACACCACTTTGGGCAAGCGATCCTTTTCATCGATCTGCAAGAAGTATGGGTTTGTTAGCCAAAAGTAATGGGAGATTGATGCACTAGCACGACCTGCAGTGAGAGACACTCGAGTATCTTTTGGCTCAGATTCTTGGCGCGTCCCTCGGGTGAGTAGATGTTCGTCTTGTGATCGCTGCTGTCCGTGCAGATGCGACACAGGTCGTAGTAGTTAATGCAGCGAACGTTGCTTCCGGCCGCAGCCATTTTTCCGGTGGCTCAGTGGTTTTCGAAATGCTATTTATGTTTAGTGTATTGCACATGCAAATATTTGTTGTCTTTTCTTCGACTGAACGACGCTTAGTGGTGACACTGCGCGAATACATTGCAGCTCGGCGTGATTGGCAATAACTATCGGTAAATTATAATATAAATGAAAGGAACGACATTATGTTTACCCTGCCTTATAACCTTTAACCGAGGAAATTCCACAAACTTCTTAATTTATTTCATTCTAATAACTTATTCATTCTAATTCCCAACTAAGCGAAGTAAGTACTTACAGGGTAGCTATCGATATAAGCAACGAAACTTCCACCTATAGTTTCGTATCAACGTTATAATTATCGATAACTACTGTGCACCCAAGGGATTTACCCAACTCGAACTAACGGTCATACTGCGTCGGCCATTTGTCATTGTGAGCGTGACAAAAATAAGTTCTCTGAAAATCGAAATAGATCGAAGCGTCTGATTTAAACTGGAGAAAATGGGATCACGCAACGAGTGCCGTATATATGTGGGCAACCTTCCCCCAGATATACGCACCAAGGATATCCAGGACCTGTTCCACAAGTTCGGCAAAGTAACTTTCGTCGATCTGAAAAATCGGCGTGGGCCGCCATTTGCTTTTGTTGAGTTCGAAGATGCGCGGTGAGTAATGCGAATACACACAGCTGGCCCAGCGCCCCGGCTAAGACACCCAACTAATTCGCGACAACTGCTTCTCTTCCTTCCTTGACCATGGTCCATATCCTCCGGCTGCCTCTTGGCCCAATTTAGGGATGCCGACGATGCGGTGAAGGCGCGCGACGGCTACGACTACGATGGGTATCGTCTGCGCGTGGAGTTCCCGCGGGGCGGTGGTCCTGGAAGCTACCGCGGCGGCAACCGCAATGACCGAAGCCGCGACGGTGGGGGACGGATGGGCGGACGCGGACCGCCAGCCAAGCGCTCGCAGTACCGCGTCATGGTTACTGGACTGCCCGCCTCCGGATCGTGGCAAGATCTCAAGGATCACATGCGCGAGGCCGGCGACGTCTGCTTCGCGGACACTTACAAGGATGGTTCCGGCGTCGTTGAGTTCCTGCGCCACGAGGACATGAAGTACGCAATCAAAAAATTGGACGACTCTCGCTTCCGATCGCATGAGGTATGTAAATTGTCCAGTTCCAACTTTGTAAAATTCAAATGTATTCGGGTTTCAAGGTAGAGAATTTACTTTTGCATTTATTTTGTCAGCATACATTATTCACAGGCTGGAATAATTAAATATGATTTCAGGAATAACATTAAGTTATATTGGTGTAGATGCTTACACTTACGCCCTTAAATGTGTCAATTTGATAAACATCTAGTTCACATTCCTGTTTACATTTTGAAAAATAGTTTGGCGACATTATTCAAATGATATTAATATTTTTATTGTCTTTAGGGCGAGGTTGCCTACATTCGCGTACGCGAGGATAGCGGTGATAACGACAGAGGCGGTGGTGGTGGCGGCAGCGGTGGAGGTGGTGGCGGCAGCGGCGGAGGTGGAAGCCGTGACTACCGCGACAGGTAAACCAAATATTACCACAGTTCATTTTTCAATATTTATTCTATGAATCCCTCCACAGATCCCGTTCGCGCTCATTCTCGTCGAGGCCGCGCCGTCGTGGCACTCCCACATACTCCCCAGTGCGACGTCAATCTTATTCCAGGTCTCGCTCACGTTCTAACTATTAAACACAACCAAGCATTATCCATTAATCTATAATATTTTAATGAGCAGGAAACAGGAAAAGCAAGCTATATTAGGAAATACCAATCAATATTTGTTCAAGACCCCTCAAATACCCCAATTGTAAATTGATTTGTAAAATGAAATCAACGACCAATCAAGTTTGTTCAGTCAAGTTCCGAACTCTCACCGAAGCCAACATACTTAAAAAAGAAAAACACTTGCTTTTCCAACTTATCACACGTTCTAAGAAGCAGAAATGTTCTCTTAAGTTATAATCCACCGGGCAAAATTTGACAAAAACAGTTCTAAAATGACAACTGTAAACCAAGGAATTCTCTTTGGCCAAAAGCACTCGGCATTCCTTGATTTGCTTTTGATTATCTTTTGAGCCTTTGCTCAGTCTGCTTCCTACATATTATATTATAACTCTTATTTTGGCTGCACGTTTTCCAAGCTAATTTATTAGAATCTACCTTAACGAAAACAAGAAACATCGATACAGAATAAATATGTTTGTAATGAGATAAAGAAAAGAAACAGAAATCCGAACACAACGCAATGTCAACCACATTGATAAGCAAACTATTAATACTTTAATTTTTATTTTCTTCTCTTCCCCATTTTGCGCGTTTATGTTTGGAGAGTGATGAGGATGTGGAGGATGAGGATTAATGGATGTGGAGGAGGATATTTTGATGTTGATTTTGGCGTGGATTGGATAAATTTGGATTGAATTTAGTGGAGGCAGGACCTGTCTATAGATCTTATAAATATGAAAATATTTATTTGATTGTAATCAGGATTGGATTTGGATTTAGGATTGTTCTGAGCCCTTCGCTAGGACAACGTGGGATGCAGTGTCCCATGGCTAACTCGCACCTCGGAGGAGGAGGAGACAGGAATTTCGCATTGTTGAAGGATTTTATGTGTGAACTTTGGTCGTGTTCAGGTTAACGGATGTTTGGAGGAGGAGAATGTCGATGGCATCGTTGACGGTGAGGAACACTTGCGTTGCCCTTGGACAGGACTAAATCATACAGTTTCGGACTCGGCCGCATCTCTTCGAGCCTCGCCCCTTCTTCGGCATCTGCCTAACGGTCGGGATTAGGATTCGCTTGGACAGGCTCACACGCTTTGTTGTCGCCTTCTTTGGATCGCACTTCAGAAACTAGCTCACCCAGGGAACCGCGTATTTCGTGGCCTTCGCGCCCCTGTCGTTGTCATTTCACGGATTTGCTGTGCATCATCCAACGTTGACTTGCGCCCAACGCTGGATAGTGGATAGTGGTTCTTGGTCTGGTCCGATCCGATGCGTTCCGGTCTCCCTCTGTCTCGCCTCTCTGTGGTATGTTAGATTGCCACATCAAATTTAACTTTTAATTTGCGTTATTTAGTTTATAATTTATATACTCTTTACCCAAATCTTTCGTCTCCATTGATATTGTTGCCTCTGAAATGTGGCGATTGTCGCGTGTGCGTTTTGTTTTTCATTTTTTTTGAATAGAAGGGCGAAAATTCATAGGCCCCGACTATAGCCCACACCCGCATCATTTGCATGAACTTTCGTTAACCTAATAAAAAGTAATACCACAGCAATTTTGGAACAGAACAGTTCTCTCGTTCTCCTTGCTTATCGATCAACATATAAGCCATAGTTCTAACATATTTTTGAAATGAAATACACATTTACAATAAATATTCATAAAAATTAAGAAAAATGTCATGCTTTTAATACAACATTATAAGATGGGTGCAATCAAATACTTTTAGCAATTTATCTTGCTGAGATTATGAGCTTAAAATTAGACTGCTAGACTCGTGTAGCAGGTATTTGTGTTTATGGGATGTTCCTGTACTTATGAAGATTACAAATTAAGTTTGCTTGTATTATCTGCAGGAAAGACTTCTGTTCTGGATTTCACAACCTTTGCATTCCGAATCAATTTTAAACTTCCCGCTTATGGATTTTTACAGAGGACTGTTATTAGGGCAATGATGACCGTATTGTTTTAACGCAAAATACCAGATTTCTCTGTGCGAAAAACGATTTTTGGTCACTTTGCAGCACGGCCACACTGGCAAACAAACTATATAAGCAACACGCGCATTTTGTTGTTGGGTTTTTCAAAAAATATTCACCAGCTGTTCGGACGCGCGTGGGAACTGCTCTGTGTTTGTTGTTTTTTATAATTTCGAACGGAACGAACTGGTCGCATACGGATTTTAATTTATATTTACGTACTAAGCTAACGCGCGCTGTAAAATAAAAGTAGCGTAGAATTTCTAAACCAACCATCTGACACGAGAAAAGTGCGCCAAAAGTTCGGAAAACCCGTAGAAACCCTGTTGAAAGTACGAATTGCATGTCAAAATTGCTAACCCACGTAATAATGAATAACAAATAATTCGGAAAGTGCAATTTCGTGGGCAGTCTTTCGACAGCTGAAGGAGAAGATATCGGCCCAGATAGCCGGCCCTTCGTTTATGAATTGTGTTTTGTGGCGGTGTATCCAGCTTATCTCCGCCTTGTTCGGCTCCAGTTTTATTGAACTCTACCGGATCGGACGGTACTACCCATCTGGGGATAGTCAGTGGGACTGAGGAAGCTATTAATCGATCGCGATTGTACAACCAATTACCGGGTTTATCACCTAATTCGAAGCCGCTCGGCACGACGCGAACTATAAATAGAAGCTGAAGTGTCCAAATAATCGGTAGACAGCGCTCATGATCACAATCGCAATAGTGTGTTAAAACTACAACTACTGGAAGTTTAAACAGATATATATATATATTTAGATATAGCCTGAGGTAAGAAGTGCATTTTATGGATGTTTTGCATGCCCACGGAACTGCTGAGATCATTAAAGTTGGCTATTGAAAGCGCAGCATCAGCGAATTCCCCCTAGGAGTCATTGTTCTCGCTTGAAACTTAAAAGGTTTTTTTATTGATCATAACTTGAAATTAGTTTTACGGGGGGAAGATCGACTGATCCAAGCAAATCATGCGATACTAGTCGTTTGTGGTCCTCATCAGGCATCCCAACTTGTTTGGTCTTTGTTCTACCGACTGTTCAACAGCACTTCCTCAATATTCCTGAGTGAAAGTAAGGCTTGGCTTCGATCGTTTGACATTGGTAATGTGACCCACTTAGGAGTAGGGTGCTTCTTTGGTAACTCGATCTGTCAAGCCAGAGGTGTTGCCTTGTGGCTACCTACTACCTAACTAACTGCTTGCAATACAACCTGCGTAGGGTCTTCAAGGTCTCCTCCCCGTCGGTTTCCTGTTCATCTAAGCAACCACTGTGAGAAAACTTGAGCTGTCTGTAGGAACACCTAGCATCAATATACAATTATGTGTGTAAAATAAGCATCCATATTCAGCAGCAATTTTTAGAATCCAGTTTAATTGTATTATGAGTATACATTGTATCTAGGGTTCCATACATTTCTTGCTAGTTATTTGTAGCAGTGCATATGTGTGCAGGCAGCTCGTTTGAATCCCTTGTGCGTCTCTAATCGGAGACCTGCCCATATGACCGGGCTCTGCTCTTTGTCCTCCCCGGCGTGTTAATCTTTTGTTGTGATGAGATGCTTATCACACCTACCGCCGCCTTGCGACAGGTGCATTCTGAAGTTTCCGCTGGAGCGAACCGCAACTGGAAACTGGCAACTGGCAACTGGCAGCCGTGGAAATGGGAAACCCTTTTCGCTCGACCATTCAAGTGCCGCTGTTCGTTTGACCGAATGATTGACGGGCGGCAACTGTGACCCCTTAACCCCTTGTTGCCGGCACTCAATGGGCCGCATCGCGTAAGCAATTTATGTTAATTGTTGTTTGCCTGTTGTGCCTTGCCTTTTGGACCGGGTCCATTCACTAATCGCTTGGAGGAAATTTAATTTAATGCGTATAACGAAACCACCCTTAAAATTTACCGATTGCTGACTAATTGTGGGAATTTTTAAATAATACCAGATACCCAATAGCAAGACAACTTTTTGCCTTAACTGGCAATTCGAAGTAAAACAAAAGATTTGTTTGCTAGATGATATGATTAAGTCGCAACATCAACAGATAAGATAATTTTTTGTTTATATAGAAGAAATAATATCTCTGCAATTCTGCAAAAAATGGTGTCCCATAGTTTCAGGGAATTCATTTCGAAAGCTTGAAAAATGCGCTACAAGCTTAAAAAATTTAAATTTAATAGTATGTCTTAAGGGTATTTCAGTTTCGTACAGATTTGTTTGCATTGAAGTACCTTGTATTTTCCAAAGCCAGTCTGGACAAGCATTTAATTAGACACTTTTTACTTTTCCCAGCATAAGACACCAACTTTTATCCGCCGCGGCAACAAGTTGAAGACACGAGTCTGGCCCGTCTGTCTAATTGTTTTGACTGTGGCAATTTCTCCTGGTCTTTTTAGAGTTGCAGTCCGAGCTGGAGTGTGGCGGCCAGGAACTGGTTTGCCCGCTCCACGCAATCCCAGAGCTTTAATTCGGTCAATTCAGCGGGAGCGGCATAAGGCGGCTAAGGCTCATGATGATGATGATGACGATGACTAACGCTGGCCCCAAGGCACCGACCAGGCAACGAGAACGATCCAATTTGGCCTTTTACCGCAATCAGGTTTGGGATTCGGTTTTAGTTTTCGGTTTTGGTCCGCTCGATACGATACGTCAACGGGCCGACCGAATGGATGAATGAATGAATGCCCAGCTGAATGAGCGATTGGTGGCTGAATTATTCAGCTGGCCGGCAATCCATCATGCTGTCCTCGGAACTGGTTGACCAACACCACTTAATGAGTGGAAAAGGCGTCTCCGACATTTCCCATTTGCATCCCCATTCCCCGACGATTCATGCGATTCCCCATCCCCATCCCCACGCAGAGTCATTAGCCAGCCGCAAACTATGCCTATATGGGCTGATACCCCGTCAAACATGGCTCGCATTAAATACAGCCATAAAATCGGCCGGGAGGCGTGTACCATGGGGCACGCGTTTGGGGCGCCGTTTAATTGCGGTGCGCGATTTGCAAGCGTTTTTAAACGCCTCAATTTGCATTTGCATACTCACTGTCTTCGCTCTATGAATGGAAAATTGAACGCCCAATGGAGCAGTTGGTTATGCATGTCACTATAATAGTGAGGCAAGTGCAAATTAACACATGCACTGGGGCATCAATTTCAATTATTCTTTGTCCCTCTGAAAACTGATAAGGACAATGGGTGACGAGCTCGCACTATCTTGGGTTAATTGAGTAGTGAATTAAGTTTTATTGAAAAGTTTTAGAAACTATTAGAGATAGGAAGCTGGACGGACGCAGGTCGGCGGTGGGACATTCAAATAGGGCATGCTTAATATTAGTTTTTTCGGCTAGACCATATGTCTAAGAAATTAAATCCTATGTACTTCTTAAATCGTATATTTTTCATCAAAATAACTAAATTCAAAGCCATAGCATAGTAAATTGTATTTATTTTTAGCTTTGCTCTGCTAGACGCACCATTAACTTATCGTGCACCATCGGTTTGTAGTCCTATTTTACGACTTAGCCGCATGTCTGGCCGCAAGGCGCGTTTAAAAACGCCAGTGAAAAGCCAGCAAATCGCGTCAAACATTAAAAACATTACCCTGAACCGAGAGGGTTGGCCCTGGTAATTGTAAGCGGCTATTAAAATAATTTAACGCGCCTCCGTTTGCTGGCTAAAGGCCGCAAGGACGGGGCAGTAAGCATTACCCAGCCAGCCCGAAGGGATTAACATAATTTTTGCTAATATTGTGAGCGTGGCTCGCAGCACATAATGCGCTTAGAAATATGAAATGAATAAAGACTGCATTAACCTGAATGGTGGCAACGGCAGCAGGAGCAGCTTCAGCAGCTGCAGGAAGGATTGCGGCCACGGATTGTGGAGTGGTGCACGCAGGCTGAGCTGAGCCCAAAACTTAAGGGTGACGAGGAGGTAGGCGGCGGAAAAAGGAGCATGATCCATGATGAGCTGTGCGGCAGGAATGCGCCAAAAGGCAGCGACGCCGACTGCATTAAAGTGGAAAATCCTGTCTGACAACATTTAAACCGAAAAGAAATATATATGTACACAAACCTATAGTAAATATGTGCAAAATAAAGCCAACAACAAAAAACCACAAACAACACATAATAAGCGTGAAAAAAGGCAAAATGAGAGCAAAACCAACCCAGTGCAATTCCCAGACTTGGTTCCACTCCGGGCCAGAAAGGATAAAGTGGGCAATGAATAGGCAGTGTGGCTAGAAGAGCAAACCACCAACAAACAAAGGAAAGAAAACAAAACGAGAAAATTGTCTTCAACTGCTAGACGGAATGAAATGATACCCTAGAAAAAGTAAACAATTTAAAATTTTTTATCGTTTTCAAGATAGAAAATCCACCGCAAAAGATCACATTCACACATAGTGAACATTCTGAAATAGTAGTGATGCAGATCAATATTTACACTGTCTATCATTGTTGTAGTTTCAAAACAAACGTAAAACCAAATACTTTTTAAACATGTATCCAAAGTAACAATAATAATGCCGTTGTCATGCTTTATCTATACTCAAAGAATTTAGATTAGCCTACAATTCATAAATGTTCAAAGAGAACTGAAACATCATGCGATTATGATTAACCAATTGCTGAAAATATTTCGGACACCTGATCCACAGGCCCACTCAGCTCTAAAAGCATTCCGATTTGCACATTTTCGCGATTTCGTTTCCAAAGAAGGACGGCGCTAAGAACCGCATTTATAACATCAATAAAAGTTCGTGTTTGTTTACGTGGAAAACAAATTAATAATGGAAAATCACATGTGGTTTTTCACAAACCAAACACAAAAATCGAATAACTCACCCACTCGCACATGTACATATACGAAGAAAAGCAATTAAAATCGCGAAAAAAAACAATAAATTTGTGCGATTTTGGTTTGGCAAATCGCCCTTCGCCCAAAAATCTAAATATGAAGTTAAAAATGTGTCCAAATGATATCCCGGCTAAATGAGGTTCAAACTACCACAGCTGATGATTAATGATGCGTTGGTGAAGGCATTTATTAATGTTTATGAATAATTTGTTCACATTTAACAGAACTCCTCGATGTTTAATAATTGCAATCGAGTGCTAATTGAAAACGTTTCCAGGAATTCCGTGTGTTTTTGTTCAAGCCATTTGTATTGCTGTCAACATATGCGCGTTCAATTTATCAGGTAGTTTGTGTGAGAAGTCCACTGGCAACGGTGGATTTTGTTTCGTTGAAAGTGTTTTCTGGTGAACCCATTCTTCGATATGAGGAACCACTCCATCGTGTCATTTCCGTTCAAATTTCTACATTGACGAATTGACAAAAATATATCATGGCATTGTTTCCTGCAAATGTTATAGCAACCATATTGTCAAAGTCCGCGGCAGAGAAAAAGGTAAAAAAAAACAAGGTCCGACCCAAAAGCTCTTTCTTGGCCTAAACATGTTTGTTCTTTGCCCTTTTTCGGGCCAACACTTTACCGGGAAAATTAACGACAACTGACAGGCGCAGAACAAAGGATAGTGAACATACATAAGTCAAACAATTCAGTTCCAGTTTCCATAAAAGAATCTCGCTGCCCAGAACGCTCAATCAATTGTTAAATTGCTGAATAATTGAATCGGTTACAATGCTCTGCGAGGTAATCAATTAAAAGTCGCTTTCAAGAATGCAATGGAAAATTATTATTACAGCTACATAAAAAAATGAAATAGCAATCGCAATAATAATAATTCCTAATTGTGATTTGAATGCGCCATTTCAAATTCAATCAAAACTCAACTCTGACCGCGGGCGTTTATTACATTTTTCTGCGTGCGATTCAATATATGATGTCAGTTTGCTTGTAGATTTGTTTATTGTTCAATATTATTTATTTTTGCCATATAAACATTTTTTATTCGATTTATGACAGGCCATTTGAGGTGGGCTTTAATTGAAATAGTGCTTGGTAATGGGTTGTGCTAATGTCTATAATTGTTAGATGCCTCGAAAGCTATGGGAATAATTCCATTAGCATGGATAATATGAAACATTTTTTACTCACTTCAGGTGGAATGCTTTCTCGCAATCTGCCAACTGATGGTAATTGGTGCGTAACTTCCAGCCTTTCTTCCCTCTGATATTCAATGAAGCGTTACCAAAAGCATTATTGTCTGCAATACGAATTGATTGTCTATTTGCATTGTTTATTTGACTTCATGAAATCATCACCATGCAACTACCTGTTTTCCGTAATTTCTGTGCACAGGGAAAAATTCTGTTAGCACTTCGTAATTTATTTTAAATATTTGTTCAAAGTAATTATAATTTATGGCAAGTAAGGGTGCAATCACTCAAAGTTCAACTAAGTTCTTATTATTATCAATTACAAACTACTAATTGTTGTTGAATTTTATTGATATGGATTTTCTGAGTGCGTTTCCGGGGGCAAATGCGCAATAGTCCGGCACAAGTATCCAAGTGTGAAGTCGCCAAGATCAATGACACCAGCAAACGGAGTTTGGTGGTGCGAAGCGGGTTCTGGGCGCTTATCAAAAGTTCTGGTCTGTTGATAAACAAGCGGCATGATAAATGGACAGCAATCAATAACGTAGAGTTGGGTGCTTCCTTGGCTAGCCAGCTAGTCAGTGGGTCGGTTTGTTTACCTGCAATCAAAACAGTTTATGTTTTTCCCTTTTATTCTGTTTGCCTGTCTCGCATGTAAATAAGTCCGTAAATACGCGGACCGGATAGGCAGGCAAACAAACCGTAGAATGTTTTCCCCCATTCACTTCTGTCGCACTTTGTTTGCCCACCTATTTGCGAACACTGCGTATACGCAATGCGTGCAGTTGTTAGTTCGATCGCACGATATTAGACTCAATTTAAATGCGATCAAGGTTGTGTAGGTAAAAAGTTAGCGCAAAGGTCCTGGTTGCATGTCAGAAAGGTTTTGCTGATAACACAAAAAAAAACAAACCACAAAAAACTGGGTTAAAAGTTAACTTCTTAAGGGGACGGTGTGCATTGCGCATACGCAGCGTGGCAGCAGTAAAGTCGTTAAAACAAGAAAACAACTGCTCACCTCAAGTCAGTTAAGCGGCAGCTGTTTGTTCAATAAAAACCAAACAAGCTTGCCTTAACTCGAAAGCAACTTGAGAGAATTGAACGAAGTGGCTATACACTACTTGAAAGCCACTTTGCCTGCTTCGCCCATCAGCTGAAAGCCTATTCATCCGCATTTACATTCCCGCTGCATTCTCTTTTTCCCTGAGCTTATTTTTATTTTGCACTCAATTAAAATGCCAAGTTCAGCGCCTGCCAACTTTCAAAACTGACAGCTGACAGATGGAAATTGCCCGGCTAAGGAAAACTCCTGGCCGGGTCACGGACTCGTCACTCATTCCATGGGCCAACTATCAATCATTCCGCTCATTTGCCTGTGAGGCAGGTGCAAATGTGTCAGTTGTAAATGAGCAGAAAGTTCACGACAGTCTTTGCAGTTGGCTTCTTGAAAGTGTCGCCGGTCTTGAGTGGGGAACACGGACGGTTTTAATTGAGATGAATAAATGATAAGACTTTCCAGATGTCTTTCCTTCGTTGCTACAATGTTTCCCATCTCATTTAAGGTGTTAATATTTTAATTCTGGTTTCTTTGAATTGCAGGAATACTGGCAGAGGCAAGAAAATATTGAAAACCAAGGTGAGTTTTAAGCTAAAAATAAATTGCTTAATTTACAGCAACGCGCTTTACCTTTGAGCAGGTAATTAACCAAAGCTGCGGTCCATAAAATCCGTTTCTTCGCACTTCGGTGAATGCAGTTGCCTTGTCCATTGAGTTCCTTTTGGCTGGCTGCTCTTGAATCCGATGCACTGCCTGGCGGTTTGAACTCTCACCCCCAGGAAATTCTGATATGAAATGGGGGTTGCGCGTAATTAATGTGCAAAATCACGCGTCTGCATTTAATTCACTTTGGGGCATGGGAAATCGCCGAATCGAGAAAGCCACTCGAGCGACGTGGCAACATTTCTGCACGCACTTGGTCGATGCGATTGGGCAACCAATGGATTCCCAGCTTGGTTCGCTTCGTCTATTTAAGGGCATCGCCAGCTTTTTCCCAGTGATTGCGGAACATGCTGCTTTTGCTGCTGGCAATTGTCCTTTATTGCCATTCCTTCATTAGGCTGCCGAGTCTGGTATGGCATTTTAATGCAATTTTTATGCGCATTTTTGTGCGCTGTAAAGGCCTTATTCCCTACAACTCGGCTTCCCCGTTGCCGATGGATGTGTCACTTGTAAGATCATTTGAATTGTAATTCGTATAATTCGCCGTATTGTTGTCTTGATGGGCCTCTGTGACCGGCGGCGTAAGTGCCTGACATTCGTTTCTGGTGAGTGCAACGTTGCCACAATTCAGTCGAGCCTCAATTTGTTGGCCATTGAAATGAATACATTGTTCACAAGTGTATGTTCATACCAAGAATTCAAATTACAGCTGCTGCTTTCGGCCAAAATGTTTAATTGGGCATGAAACAAAATTTATCCAAGGAAGTGCATTAAAAACGCATAAACCGCCGGCGAGAAGTTAAACAAACATGTTCGGCATCCGAGCGAACACCACAAAAGCGCCATCAAAGTGTCAAAAATGGAACACATGTGGGGATTAGAAGCGCGCAGAGCTGGCGGAGACATAAATTAGCCCATAATAAAGTTCTAAATAAAGTCTGCTAGCCGCAGGGCATATATAAATAGTCTCCAGTGGCTCACCGAAGGGGGAATTAACCGCATTAAAAATTTGAGAAGACATAAATATGTTTCAATGGCTAGTAAAAATGGCAATGCAGCCGCCGACTGCATTTACTCCTCATGCGGAAGTTAAATCGTAGGAAAACAAGAGAGAAAGCTGTAGTAGAGTTCCTCGACTATCAGATACCTTCTATCTCCTCCAAATTGCCTTCCAATTTTGTACAGTGTATGAAATATTTAAAAACTACTGCATCAGTTATTTAAGGTCAACAGTTTATTGGACAAACAATAAATAGAAGCCACCTAGTAGGCCATGACATCGTGGACCCGGCGGAATCGTTCGCCTGCCTGTCTTAGCGTCAATCCTCGGGTTTCTGGCATTAGAACGGCAAAAGCTACGAGGCCTATTACCATAATAATTCCGACAGCGACAAAGTACGTGTAATAGAACTCTGCGGTGGGAACAAACTTGACGATCACAATGATATGTATCACCTGCTCCAAACACACGATCAGGCCAATCAAGAAGGGTTTCACTCTCATCGGAAAAGCCTCGCCCAGATAAGCGGATGAGCTGCAGATGAAGAAACCGGCGAAGAACTGGAATGCCATGCCCAGACGGCACACTTGCCACATAAAGTAATCGTCGAAGATGTGCCCGTAGTCCCCGTAGACTCCGGCCATGCCCAGCATTAATCCAGCCATGCACATGAGTCCAAGTAGTGAGACAAATTTCCGGCCCACGGTGTCCAGAACGGCGAAGGTGATCAGGGCACCGATCAGACGAAGAAGTCCAAATATAATCGTGGGCCAGGAGTGCAGGGTGCCCTCCACCAGCTCCGTGGTTGTCAGTATTGAATATGACAGTGGCACCGAGAAGGTGAAAGCAACGAAGCAGCGGAAGAGCAGCAGCTTGAGAAAGGGCATCATAGACTCTCCCAGCTGCTCGCCTACTCCTTGGGCGCTGCCTTCCACCACGTATAGCTTTGCCTCGTCGTAGGCTCGATCTCCAGCCTCTCGAGTCCAATAGGATCCCATTAGCTGCTTCACACTGGCACGTGCCTTCTGCTCCTGGTTCTGGCGGATATAGAAGATCGGCGAGTCGATCGTGATGGCTACACTTCCCAGCGCAATGGCCGTAAAAACGATTCCAAAAATTCCGTGTACTCGATTGATGGTCATGCCCAATCCCTGAGACCACTGTGAGTCGTAGATTACTTGAATGGCCACTCCCAATGCCAGACCATATTGCTCCAATGCACAGCAGGTTCCTCTGTTGGTACTCGAAGCGATCTCTGCGCTGTGGATTAGGAATGGCACAGTGATTAACCCAATGCCCACTCCTCCCACATATCGGGCGGCCAGGATCGACTCGTACTCATATGGAGCACTCACAAAGATAATGGCGTCAATTAGGTTCATCACACCACCCAGACCCTGCGAATTAACATTGATATTAGTCTTGGAAATCTTCTTAAATCAACCATTTTCGACTCACATAAAATACTATTTTGGGCAGAAATGCTGATGTAATGGCGGACACCACAGCTCCGATAATAACGCCAATAAACCAACTGTACTGGAACTCCAGGGTGTTGGCGGAAACGGCAGTCAAGTTCCAACCAAGACCTTGGGCCATGTCCATACCAGCATACACAAAGAGAAGGGTAGCTGTTTTTAAAGTATATTTTGGTTATTCATAAAATTATTTCTTAGTTCTGCTGATCCTACCTGCTGTTCCAGATTGCGTTTGAGTAGGGGTTGCCCATCGGCTGTTCGATTGGGTGGTGATGATCACCGTGGTTGGTGGTGGGGGCGGTGGTGGTTGTTGTTGGCGTCCATTGGTGATATACGTGGTCTGCTGGGGTCCAGTGGTGATGTATGTGGTTTGCTGGACGGGCACTGGACCCGCAGTGACATATGTGGTCGTCATAGTTTGCTTTATATAATAAACAGCGTTCAAAATTTACCTTGCCTTGCAAGGAGCTGGATTGATTCGTTCGGATTGGTGGCCAATGGCTGACTGGGCGAGCTTTTATGAAATATTTCCGCGTAAGTAGTAGCTATCAGCAAAAAAGATATCTGACAATTGATATATTTTATCAGCTGGTAGATACTCGCGTTCTCCGCTTTACGGTAGGCCTGTCGCTGGCCGTGATTCATTTGAAGTAAGCCTCGATAAGTCGTGATAAAGTCACAGAAATATTCAAGGGCCATGAGTCCAATGTTGTTACTCACTCCATTGTGGTGTCCTGGCTGACTTGTTGTAATAGGTCGGTTGGGGGAGGGGCACAAAGTTCAGCATGAGCCATCGTTTTGGGATATACCTCTAAAAAAAAATAAGAAACCCTCTGAACTAGTTAATTTGCACTGGATAAGCGGATGACGTGTTGGAGATACTTGGAAATGTGTTATCAATCCCATTTAATTGATTGATTTGATTAACAAATGTCAAAGATAACTTTTCGAGTAAAGTGCTCTTCGGTCTTGTACCAACCAAAAAAATGTAATTTGTAAACAAATAAAATTTGTGACATATAGGTTCCTGTTTTTACTCACAAATAGTTTAAGCAAAGTCAAATTAATTGCCAATTTATTTTTTTTATGTATCAAAGGGGATTCTTTATAATTATTAACTTAATTTTCATTTCCCTTAACTAGAATAATCGTATGTTCTGCAATCTCTGGAATAGCTTGGTAGCTTCCCGAAGTGTTGTTTTCTTTGTTTCTGGTATAACGATCCCAAAGAAAACCACGCCAACAAGGAGAATGATACCTACTGACAGATAGTAGTGGTAGAAAAAATTCTCGTAACCCTTGTTGTATCCGACAATATTAATGATGTGGATCGTTTGTTCGAAGCCTATAATGTATCCCACAAAGAAGGGCTTCACTTTTATGGGAAAGGCCTCGCCCAGATAAACGGATGAGCTGCACACGAAGAGTCCTGCGAATGCCTGAAAAGCCAGTCCCAGTCTCCAAACCTGGTACATGTAGTATGTCATTAGTGCATTTGCCGGATTTGCATAGGAGGCAGCCATGCAGAGCATCAGGATAGCCATGCAGAGTAGACCCACGAGTGAGACGAACTTGCGCCCCAACTTGTCCAAGAATCCTTGGGCCACTAGGGCTCCCAACAAACGCACCAATCCCCAAACAGTCACTGGCCAACAGGAAATGAATCCTTCGGTCAGAAGAGCACTCTTGATTAAGGATTCGGACAGGGGCAGGGAAAATGAGAAGGCGACGAATCCGCGGTAAAGCAGTAGTTTTATAAAGGGCACCACTGAGATCCGTAGCTCCTGACAAAACGTCCTCTTCTGGCTCTCCGCTACATAAAGCTGAATCTCCTCAAATTCCTGATCCACTGAGTGGTTAAAGCTTCCCAATAGTTTCGCGTGGCATTTGCGAGCCTTCTCCTTCTGTTTGATGCGCAAATAGTAGATGGGCGACTCAATCGAGAGGGCTGTCATTCCAAGACCAATAATAGAGAACACAATTCCTATTATGCCATGAACCTCGTTAACTGATGCTTCCTTGTCATCCACCCATTGAGTATCATAGATAACCTGAAAGATTATTAACACATTTTATACATTTCTTTTGTAAGAAGTCTAAGAAATTAGAAACCTGGATGGCAATGCCCAAGGCCAGACCACACTGCTCCATTGATCCGCTAACCCCGCGATGGTTGTCCGTCGCCACTTCGGCACTATGGATAAGGAACGGTACGGTGATTAAACCGATTCCTGCTCCAGCCACGTAACGAGCGGCCAGAAGACATCCGTAATCAAAGGGTTTACACGTGAATATAATTGATCCAGTCAATTGCATTAGACCTCCAAGAACCTGCATAATATTCGTATTGGATGTGTATAAAGTGTTATCGGTTCACTCACATAAAATGGCAACTTTGGTAGGAAGGTCATGGTTAAGGAGGCCAAGGCTGCTCCAGCCAGAACTCCAATGAACCAACTGCATTTAAAAACTTGCGTGGCCGTGGTGTTTAAGGTCTGGTTCCAACCCGCACTGTGGGCAAAGTCCATGCCGCCGTAGACATACAGAAAGAACACTGACAAAAGGAAGAAAGTAACATCCTTTAATTGCAGAAACTTCATTTGCAATATCCACCTGCACAGGCAACGTTAATTTGCTTGTTGATTTGCCGTACGGATCCTGGATTGCTGGTGGATGAATTTATTTGGATCGAAGGCTCCCGAGATGGTATATTCGGTTTGTATCCTTCCGCGTAGTCCTTGGTGGGCGAAGGATCCGGACCAGCCGTTACGTATGCGATAGTCATGCTTTCTTCCTTCCTGTAACTTTTCGGTATGATGGCTTTTCTTCGATCCGCTCAACTTGATGGACAAGTGTGAACTTATTGAGTTCTAAAAACCAATTGTAGTGCCTTACACATTTTCTAAGGGATTAAAGTACGGTTTTATAAGCTTTTAAATATAGTCTTATGCCACTTTAAAGTGGTTCCGACAGTAAAAGTAAAACCCAATGAGGGTCGATAAGAATGTTGATTTTTTATTTGACAAACTGCTGAAACTTTCCGCCAGAAACAGTCGTAAATAATCGAACTAGGATTTCTCCATTGAAATATTTGTTTCTCTATCGAAAGCTTCTCGGGTTTTTTATGTTTACAAAACTACGAAAAAATATGTGTCTGTGAATGCTTTATTTCTTATTCGAATTAAATGCTTTTGCTATAATAACTATCACAGAAAGACACTTTAAAAATATGTTTACGAATCTTATTTTATTAACTTAAATTAGTAAGAGAGTAAATAACAAATATTAGTCTGGAGTCTTAGACCTAGTACATCTGTACGTCGTACCACTTCTGAAAACGGTGGCCAGCCTTCCTCAGCGTCATCTTCTTTGTCTCCGGCATAGACACGGTAAAGAAGATCATGCCCACCAGCATTATAATGCCTACGGCCAAAAAATACTGGAAGAAGAAGTCCTTGTTGGGCACAGAGCTTACACAGGCAATTACCACGATATGGACGATCTGCTCAATGATGACAATCACTCCGACCAGGAACGACTTGACCCGCATGGGAAAAGCCTCGCCCATGTATGCGGATGAGCTGCACACGAAGAGACCTGCGAATACCTGGAAGGCCAATGCGATATTGCAGGCTGAGGTCATTAAGTTAAAGCTAATTAAGTTGGTCACGTTGGCATATAGACCCGCCAATCCGAGCATTAGTCCGGCCATAACAAGGAGGCCCACCAAGGACACCGCCTTGCGACCCAAAGTGTCCAGGAATATCAAAGCCACCATTACTCCAATCACACGAAGAACGCCAAATAGGTAGATTGGCCAAAGACTGAGTCCTTTCTCCGCTACTGCGGTGCTCGAGATGATCGACATGGTCAGCGGCAGAGAGAAGGAGAATGCCACGAAGCAGCGAAAGAGTAGCATTTTCAAGAAGGGCATCACCGAGGCCACCAGTTCCTCCCCCAGGGTCCGGTTGTCGCTCTCCGCCACATACCTTCTGGCCTCCTTCAGAGCTGCACTAACGCCACCGGGATTATGTCTCAAAAGTTTCTCCTGACTCTGCTGCGCCCTGTTCTCCATATTTCGACGTAGAAAGAAGATTGGCGACTCTACCACCAGGGCAGTCATCGCCAAACCAAACAATGAGACGACGATCCCTATGATGCCATGGATCTCGTTTGGGTTTGAGTCAATTAATGAAGTCCACTCCGTAGTAAAAATCACTTGAAAGAAAATTCCGAGGGCTAGACCGCACTGCTCCATTCCGCCGTTGACTCCTCGTAAGTTGTTAGATGCCACCTCAGCATTGTGAATGAGGAATGGCACCGTAATGAGGCCAATCCCTAACCCGGCCAAATAGCGGGCCGCCAGGCAGGCGGAATAGTCTGCAGCCGTAAATATAATGGATCCAGTTAGTTGCATAAGAGCACCAAAAACCTAAAAAATGTTTTAAGGAAACGCATATAAATATATATCTATACATACTGAGAATAACGCGTCTTCAACTTACATAGTAGACCAGCTTGGGCAGAAAAGACATGGTGAGAGTGGTGGCCAGCGCTCCAATGATGACACCTACAAACCAACAGTACGAGTACTCCGTGAATAGGAGGACGCTGTAGGGTTGACTCCAGCCCAAGCTGGCTGCCATGTCCATGCCACCATAGATGAATAGGAAGAAAACTGGAAAGAGAGTGTCGATAAAGACATGCACTTCTCGACTATGTAGTCCAATTTTCTCACCTGTATAGGACGCATAATTCTGTTTATTGATGCGGGTAAAGTATCCTCGGTTATTAGTGGTCACAGCCGGTTTTCTGGGCTCAGGTGGTGGCGCGGTGGCGATGATGATGGTTTCCTGTGGGGGGCTGGGTACTGGGTCCACAGTTGTGGTTTGCATACCACTCATTCTTACAAAATCGATATTTTTCGTTCGGTAGCTCGTTCGTTACTGGGGACAACTACAAGTCAACAATCGTGCTTAAATCGGACAAAAGGTGGTCCGAACTTGGCGATACTGATATCTTGCTGATAAGTAAATGACATTATAATCAGTTTATAGATACTAGTGTCTTCACCGATTTTACTCGATTCGATTCAATTCAATTGGGCGTTTGGCCTTGAATATGATTCATGATCAGTGAAAATGGGAACTTTTGGAGTGGTCAACATGGTTGGGTAAACTAAAAATAGTTCTTAAATATCATTGGACTTTATTGGTTTTTAAGACTTTAACAATAAAAAGGTACTTTTGATATCATGTTGACTGATAACAAATGTGCTTCTTTTATTTCCCACGTGTGGGAAATGCCATAAAAAAGCGTTGCTATTTTTCGACAGTAAATCACTGATCTATCCTCCGAAATAAAATTTTCCCCAGACTTTTTCCAAACTTTCCCAGACCTGGATGTTGCGTGATGACTCCCCAGCGCCTGTACATCGTTTTCATTATGTTTGGCATAATAATTCCAGAGAGCAAGACAGCGACAAACTCATCAGGCTTAAAATAATTATCGTAATCATAATCATCCCAGTGGCGGCCACACTCGAGTGTTTGCTTGAGTTGTCTCAAATTGCGTAATGTCTGCACTGACATTGCCATTTCCATCCACACCCAACTTCAGTCTGGCCAGCCCAGCATCTTTGCGACTCAATCTATCTTGTTGCGCCTCAAGCTGTCAAATTGCGCCACATGTCCACGGATTCGAGTGGTGGCGCATCGGGGAGACAGACTGTTGCCTTTTCCCTGTCATTTGACGCTGCTCGACAAATTAGCCAAACGCCTCGCCAAGGCATCCCAGCTTCAGATCCAGGCACATCAGCATTCCCATCTCCATTTCGTTTCGAGGGATTCAAGTACATTTTAATGAGTTTATGCACAAAGTTGTCTAATGGCGTAAAAATTATGAGCGCCAACATGTGGCTACGAATATATGTACGAGTGTGGGTAGGGGTGGGGTATGGGTATGGCTATAGATGGAGATAGATCTGGAGTGGCACATGGCTCCTAAGCACTTTGCATAAATTTCTGTACTGCTGCTTACTGGTGGAACGCGGCGACGTCTGCCAGCCCACTAATGGAGTCTAATTACTATAGCCGACAGCCTGACGCGAATCTCTTGGCTAATAAAAACGTATTAAGACAGCGCACAGACATTCTCCAACTGTTGTTTATTTATCGGCTTCTTCGCAGCTCCTACAAATGAGACATATAGGAATCGTCATGTGACCATCAAGTGAGTGCTTCTCCTCGGCTCTGCGATCCCACTTGTGCATTTTCCGTCTGCCTCTGAGCAAACTGGCTCTTAAAGGCCATCTCGAGGCACCTCTGGCTGAACTTCACCACCATCATTAAGTATACGCACTTCAGCGAGAGGAACAGCACCCGCTTCCAGTTGAGGTAGGTGCGAGTCCAGGACGAAGATTCTGGCATGCCGCTGATCTAGGGGAGGTTTGCCAGTGGAGACCTCAAACTTACTATACAATTTAAGCACTTCAGGTGACCGACAAAAGTGACACATAAATCACATTACAAAATATATATATTTAAGTTATACAGGCAAAATAATTTGGGAAATGCATTAAAATAAATATTTCCAATGTTTCCGCCCGGGATTGAACCGGGGGCCTTCCGCGTGTTAGGCGGATGTGATAACCACTACACCACGGAAACACGTGATGGGGTGGATTCACAGCTTTTCGGTTTTGAGGGTGATTAAATAATTTTAAATAAGACTTGGATAACGGTCTTATTGAACTATCAGATCGTTCAAATATTAAAAAGTGTTCAGTGTTTACGGTATGTGTTGTATTATGCCTTAAAATTATTCCAAAATTTATATTATTTTTTTATGCGAGTTCTGCCTAATTTGTGCAAAAATTATTATTGCCGAAACCCGGGATTGAACCGGGGACCTTTAGATCTTCAGTCTAACGCTCTCCCAACTGAGCTATTTCGGCCACGGGATTCTTCACATCAAAGTTGTGAATTTGCCGTACTTGCCAAAATATTTGAACCTTCCCTGTTTAAAAGTACAGACATTATTTTTCAGTACATCCTTTTTTTTTAAAGCGCATTTATGAAGACATACAAATGAATCTCTGAATTCATTTTACTTTTGCATTTTTAGCCTGTCACAATCACTGACAGTTGCAAAAATGTATGTTGACACTTGCATGTCCTAAAGTCCACATCAATTTTACAAAGACTTATTGCAGCTGCCGGGTTTGACCAGCGGAAATTTCTCTCTATAGGTGTGCTGAATACAAAATATATGTTGTAGTGAGAAGAGTGTAATAATTACCTTAATATCTTTTTGAATTTCAATTTTTATTACGTTATGGTACATACATGACAATCCAAAAAAGTATAATAATACGTTTTAGTACCGCGACGATGACAACGAGGCGTATGCGACACATGGCAAGGCTATATTATTTTGCGTTCATCATTTTAGCAAAATTTCAGAAGCAATATTTTGATCTTTAAACTTTTAACAAGTTTAAAATAAAAAATGTGGAAACAAAAAAATAAGGCAATAAGCTGACAAAGCTCTTTTGTCGTAATGTATAAATCATTTCGTGATAATAGAAAATTAAGATGAAAACTTGCTCTAAATAATAATAGCCTCCTTTTATTTAGCAATCAAATTTGAAATCTGCTGTCCAGCGAACTCGTGTCGCTGATGGCATACAACCTGATCCTCTGTATGATACGTACATACATATATGTAAGTATATTTTATACATATGTATGTGAAGGAGCACCTTCCAGCTTGAGCCTTCGGGAGTGTGCAACTAATGCGGCTTCCGTTTGACGCCCGGCGCTGAAAGCTGAGCCTCAGTTGAAGTCGACTGAGTCAGCCGTCGTCTTCATCATCGTTGGCTGCTACTATCCTGGGTTTTTTTTTTGTAATGATTCACATTTTTGAAAGCAGATTCTTTGAATGAGAATCCGAGCCAGAGCAGAGCCTTGCCCCACGCCTTCGCCCCGCCCTGGCATTGTTTATGATTTATCGCCTGACCACAAGCCTTATATTTTGTGTGTTTTTGACCACTGTCCATTTGGTCCAAGGTGATCCGCTTTTTTTTTTTGTTTCCCCCCGCATTATTATTATTTTAATTATTCGTTGTTCTGTGTGTCATCACTTTAGAATTTTGTGCTGGCCTGGAGGCCTTTCTGTTGCAAACTATTTGCGAATCGAAGCGCGGGAAGCGGCGACGACAAGAGAACACATTCTTTTGATATGTCAAGAGAATGTTTAACATTTTCGCTAGAATTTCTATTTTCGGTGCTATTCATTTTGGGACCAGACCTTGACGGCAATAAGAACTGGGAAGATTAAAGCAATTGTGAAGGGAAAGCGAAATTTGTATTGTTCGCGTGTTTAATTTGCTGAAAATATAATAGTTTTTGGGCATGTATGTACATGTGTAGGTCTTTTAACTGATAACCAGCTTTTGTGATAAGAAAACCAGAGTGTAAAAAATCGATTTTCAAGCACATCGTGCAAAAAGGCTACCCTCAAATGGTATCTCTTATATGCAAATGTCAGGCAACAATTTTACATCGCGAAACTCCTAATGGCCATGCATTTGGACGAGTGAAGTTGCCGCCGTTAGCTGACTTTTTGCTGGCAGTGTGTGTGTGTGTTGCAGTGGAACACGGCTAAGTGGGTCACAATTAGATTTGATTTGTTTATGCCACAACGACAGGACTTGTTTCAGCCCTTCAACCCTTTGACTTGCGAAGGGGCAGGACGTTGTGTGGCAGCTTTAATAGAGCAATTGTATGATATTTTCAACCCACTTACATACATATAATGCTAGCTGAGCTTGTTCAATAGCTTTTAACCTTTGTTGGCGATTTCGAATTGCATTTGCCGAGTGGTTTGGGCCTTCTGACCATAACTTGTAATTGAGTTAATTGCATAAATTCTTGTTTTTATGATTTTTTTTTTTTGTGCCAGCAGCAGCTGCAAAATAAGTTGCTAAAATGTGTGTAAAACAAATTGCAAGCGATTCCATTACAAAATAACTGCAGACATGTGCGCTTGAGTTAAAAACTAATTTGCCTGCTACTTTATTAAAAAGGAATAAATATTCATTTGGTAATGCGGCACGGCCATAAAGCCAATTGAAACCTTTAAAACGGAGCCCCGCCCAGGGCGTTGCCCTCTTGGGAATGAACCATTAATCGAGCTAAACGTGAATCTCGACACTTGCCTGGTGTCACTCTCCCTGTTATAATTCTGACAAAATGACAAACAGACATGCAAAAGTACCAAAAAAAGGAGCCAAAAAGATTTATTTGCTTTAGTTTCACAAACAATTTGTTGCCATTGAAATTTATTGTTGCGCCGGCGGAACACGATTTAAATATGTTCCGCTACAAGCACTCACTCACGACATTTGGTTTCCATTAACAAATCGTTCCTAACCCACTCCGATCCGTTTGGATCTTTCGCATATATGTATGTATATTTATATATACATGTATTTTGTTTATTTTTTTTCGGCTTCCTCGTCTAACACTTGTCGTCTGACTGTCCGAATTCGGAACGTGCCTCAAATTCATTCACATTGTGCTCTTTTTTGCACATTATTTTGCCTTTCTCGAGTTTTATTTTCATATGAGACAGTGTTATTTAAATGGATTAAAGTGTGCGCATAAGTTCATAATTTTCCGTCCCGAGTGCTGAATGATATTTTAACTTTGTCAAATAGATTCGAAGAGCACTTTAGCCATCCTGAATAATAAACTTCTCCGCTTTAGCTTGATGTTTACTTTTAATGCAAGCTCCATAATCACCTGCTCAAGTGTCAGGCCAAAGCGGACTTAAATATTTCAAGTCCATTACAAAACTGTCACAACATGTTGGGTTTTTGCGGAGTTGAGTAAGCCAAAAACGCAAATTGGCTTACCGCAAGTCGACCCCAGCCACGCCCCCTTTGAGTGACACTTGCCACACGTTCTTACCCCGACTGTGGATGTACATACAAAATAATGTAGGCGTTTCAGTTTAGGTTTTGGGGCCCCCATTAAATATGCATAAATCGAACCGGAAAAGCCGCCAGTAACGAAGACGCTGCTGCTGCTGCAACACTCGGATGCGAGTGGGAGTTGCTCCAAGCTCCACGTTCCACGTTCCATGTTCCATGATGCATTCGCCACAGCGCAGCATGAGTTAGCTTTTAAATAGTTAGTTAAGCGTTAAATTGACTCGGCAAAAGGCATCAACTGGTCACATGTCAGACCCAATCCCTAGCCGCCTGGCTGCCTTGTTAATTGCATAATTAAGCGCAAAGTTGGACTTGGCAGGGGTTCAGCCTACGCAGCCGCTGCTCCACATTTGTAGGCCCGGGTCTCCGGACTCTAGACTCTACAGTCCATACTCCCTACTCTCGACTACCCTGCTCGCCATCTTTGGCCCACTTGAGACTCGCTGACATGCCGGCTAATGAGTCGCCGCTCCAATCCGCAGTCATTACCAGGAACTGGGCTGATAACGAGGAATTTATAATTTGTTTGCCTGGCCGTCAGATTACTCAACTTTACTTTTGCATATTCATAAGGAGCAGGAGTCTGCAGCTACTGTAACTCCACACTCTCAAATCGGTTTCGACTCTAAGATTTGTGTAATTGAATGCTTCCTTGTCGCATCTGGAGATTTATCTGATGGCTTTCCCTTTCCTGGCTGCTTTGGTTTTCCCGCCCGACTTCTTTTCACGTCGACTGTGTAATCATTTTGTACGCTGGATAAGAGACTTCGCCTTATTTGATATGCAATTGGATTGACACGTCTTACAGAGGTTTCGAAATTAATTAAGTTTATTGGACTGGACTTGCCGTGACCAGACAACTTTGAAAATCTGGCGTATAATAAGATGCAGATTGGGAATCGCTTAAAAATGCGCTACTTCTTTTAGCTATTGATCTAGCATTTTTAAGGCGGAGCTTGCTTTTCAGTTTCTTTTAATATGTACAGAGATTTTTTTCAAATCAACTTGCGCCTACAAATGTTGGTAATAAAATTTTATGATCACCTAGCAACAGGCACGATTTGAGGTTGCAGAAAATGGAATTGAGGTGGGATGGTCTGAAGATTCGGGGAGTAAAGGAGAAGGACACAAGACCAAAGTCATGAAATTCATGAATGAATCAGGAAATCGTGTTGGCTTTCATCCTCCCTGCATGCCGCCAATCTCTCGACTCCTTCGGCTGTGTTTGGTGAGACAAGTTTGCTGGTGTTGCCAAGTCGGGAACACGTTCACTGTGGTCCAGACCGAAGAGGCCGCCCGCTCTTAACCGGCTGTCCCTGCCTCCTGCTCCAAGCATCCCCATCCCCATACCGATGCGATCTGAGCATGCGTGACGTCTGTCAGCAGGCGACAGGAAGATGCCGCACAAAAAGAACGAGAATCGGGCTCTTTCGGCCGCGTCTGTTTGCCGAGAAACATGTTTCCTTTTTTAGGGCCGAAGTTGTTGGGTCAGGCCTGACCCAAACTAGTTTCCATCTTGGCTGCTTGGGGCTGCACATGGGCCAGCCATCAAACCGTCCGAATGCAGCCTCGGAGAAATAAGGAAGTTTCTTCAGTCAAGTGGATGAGGGTTTCCAGCTGCTTTCACAATGAATGCACTTCAGTTGGCTTTCCTTCGTTTTTTCTTCGTTCTACAAAAGCTGGGCTGCAATTGCGATGGCAAATCTGCTACATTTAGATTGCGATTGGAAAGGGAAGAACGAAACATAATTGAGCATGAATAAATAAAATGCCTGGCAAAATATTGCATTTGCAATTGAGAAGGCGGTAGAGTGGGGGGGGCTTTCTCTATTGTCCCACTCTCAAGTGGCTCATTGAGTTGCCTGCCAGCCATCCATATACCAATTCATCTTGCATCCACCGCCGGATGTTGGGCATCTCCATCTATCAGCTATTTGTGTTGCAACCTGCGTCGTATCGTTGCTGCCAGTTTTATTTTCTGGTGGCTTTATTTGTGTTGCATATTTTTTTTTTTTTGGAGCATGTCAAATTCAAACTCTACTTCGAAAACTTTTTGCAGGAAGTTATTGTGGTTGTGCAATAGTTAAGTTGGGACTGAGCTTGAAGTAAAACAGGACAGGCGACTTGGATCTGTATAGCAGAATATTTCTTAAAGTTCTTGCAAAATTGAGAGAATTTCTTGAAATATATTGAGCTTATATCATTACACTTAGGGTGAACAGAGAACAGCCCTATAGTTCTTCACAGACCTTAAAGTTTAGCCTCGAAAGCTATGACTATCTTGAAGAGCGATCTTTTTCTTTTGTTGTTGAATCGCTTGGCACACATCAAGGTCGAGTCAAAGCGTTAAGTGGCCTGCCGAATGCAGAAGGTCTTGACTTTCATGGTGTTCGAATCTTTAAGAAGCGGCTAAAGTGGAAGCCTAGTTCCTTTGGTGGAACTGGCAATGCAACAAACAGCGGCACTGCGACCACATAAATCACACTTAAACGGCCACAGTAAACCTCTTTATTTCCCCCGCACAACTTAGTCTGCTTCGAGTTGGGCTGGTTGAGTGGGTGGTGGATTGCTTGGATTTTGGGATGGCAGCTCATTGCCAAGCAGGCATAAACTGCACAAGAAAATTTCCGTGAATGTGCCGCAGGACCGCAGGATAAGGGAAAAGCTACTGCGAATGCAGTTTTCACTTAACGGCAAGTGGCACATAAATTTCACCAAGGACGAAAATACACTTCACCAGAAACCAGGCGAAAGGTGAGTGGGTGGTTGGAAGGGCCTGGCAGTAACCGACATTCGGTGATAAGTGGACAAAATGTGCATCGCTCTGATTTGCCGCTCTTGGACAAACAATCTTGGCAAATATTTGGTACCAAGGGCACTCGGGTAGAGGTCAACTGGTGCATGAAATTTCGAGGCAGGCAAAGCAGCTGCAGATTGCAAAGCAGCTGCAAAACCGGCAGCCAAAATCAGGTCCAAAAAAGATGCTTGAGTTGGCTTGAATCGCGGGGAAGAGTAACTCTGAAGCCAAATTATTTCCACACTGTGGTTATGCAAATGTTGCACCTTAAAAGCCGAAAAGAAGTTAAAAGTTATATTCTATCATTCTCTTTACAGGTTACAACAACATGAAGCAGCTTTTGGTTGAATAGCTGGCGTTTTGAGCGCGGCAGCAGAGGCGCTAGAATAGCGCCCTTGACTTGAAGCCTTACGTTCATTCCCACCTAAAACGATGATGCGTCACTCCAGTTTGCGCCTTATAATTGGCGGCCTGATACTCCTCCTCTTTGTGCTTAATGTCTTCAGCAAGGAACAGGGATCTCATTCCCACAAACGCAGCCATTCGGCGAAGAGATTCTCGCGGGACTCCAACTCCGCACGTGAGCGACGCCCAAACATAATCCTCATTCTGACCGATGACCAGGATGTGGAGCTGGGCTCCCTTAACTTCATGCCGCGCACGTTGCGACTTCTTAGAGATGGAGGAGCCGAATTCCGACATGCCTATACCACCACACCCATGTGCTGTCCGGCGAGATCGTCTCTGCTGACTGGGATGTACGTCCACAACCACATGGTGTTTACCAACAATGACAACTGCTCCAGCCCACAGTGGCAGGCCACTCATGAGACGCGATCCTATGCCACATACCTCTCGAATGCAGGCTATCGCACCGGCTATTTCGGAAAGTATCTAAACAAGTACAATGGATCCTATATCCCACCAGGTTGGCGGGAGTGGGGAGGATTGATCATGAACTCCAAGTACTACAACTACAGCATCAACCTGAATGGACAAAAAATTAAGCACGGTTTTGACTACGCTAAAGACTACTATCCGGATCTGATAGCCAATGACTCGATTGCCTTCCTCCGCTCCTCAAAGCAACAGAACCAGCGGAAGCCAGTGCTGCTCACCATGAGTTTTCCTGCACCACATGGCCCTGAGGATTCGGCTCCCCAGTATAGTCATCTCTTCTTTAATGTGACAACCCATCAGTAAGTAAATACCCTAACTATTAACACCCGATAATAGTTGAACTTAATTCGTTAATAATTAAGTAACAGGTTGAAACGATCCTTGTTCCTTTATTTATTTCGGTTTTGCAAGTTTCTTTCTTTAAATATGCAAACAGTCTGTATGATTAAGAATATCGATTATATTGTTCTTTCTTTTTGTCAATAGCTTTTAACATTTAATTTGCACTTATAGCACTCCATCGTATGATCACGCCCCAAATCCGGACAAGCAATGGATCCTGAGGGTCACGGAACCCATGCAGCCTGTTCACAAAAGGTTCACCAATCTGCTCATGACGAAGCGACTGCAAACGCTCCAAAGTGTCGACGTTGCCGTGGAGCGGGTTTATAACGAGCTAAAAGAACTCGGAGAGCTGGACAACACTTATATAGTATACACTTCCGATCATGGTTATCATCTGGGTCAGTTTGGACTTATTAAAGGAAAAAGTTTTCCCTTTGAGTTTGATGTCCGTGTGCCGTTCCTTATCCGTGGTCCAGGGATTCAGGCATCTAAGGTGTAAGTAATTTGACTTTATCGAGGTCTTGAAGCTAATGATAAATTATACGGCAGGGTCAATGAGATTGTTTTAAATGTGGACCTGGCCCCCACTTTCCTGGATATGGGTGGTGTGCCAACGCCTCAGCATATGGATGGGCGCAGCATACTGCCACTGCTTCTGAGCAGAAATCGCGCTGTGCGAGACAACTGGCCAGATAGCTTCCTCATTGAGAGTTCCGGCAGGAGGGAGACAGCTGAGCAGATAGCCGAATCTCGTGCCCGCCTTCAAATTGAAAGGCGAAACATGAAACTGGCCAACAGTTCGCTGCTTGAAGATTTCCTTGAAGGAGCAGGCGAAAGTACCACCATTGTTTCGAGCAGCAGCACCGCTGCCACATTGATGAGCTCAACCGCTCAGCAGCCGGAGGATGGGGAAGAGGAAGTGGAAACGGACAACGAAGAGGATGATGTAGACGGTGATGGTGCCATGGACAGCTCAGCAGCAGCTCTGGAAGAAGATGACCTCGACGATGCCGCCTTCGAGGAGGGTGATGAAGAGCTTGATCAGGAGTTTCAACAAAACAACGATCTTCCACTGGCTCCTTATATAACCAAGATGATGCGCCTTAACTCGGAGTGCTCTGACCCGGCGCTACTCAAAAACTGTCTACCTGGGCAAAAATGGAAGTGCGTCAATGAGGAGGGACGTTGGCGGAAGCACAAGTGCAAATTCCATGTAAATATAGATATAAAGTATTTTGTGTGGTAGATCTTTTTTTTATAATAAAGTGTATCATTTGTTTCAGCTTCAGTTAGAGCATCAGTTGGCTGCGATGCCCCGGAAGCAATATCAACGTAATTGTGCCTGTTTCACTCCCGACGGAGTAGTCTATACCAAGATTCGAGCCCCATCTGCTGGATTGCATCGCGTTAACAAGCGCACACATAACGGCCCAGGAAGGCGTCGAAACAAGCGGGAGGTGTTCCATACTGAGTTACCTGACGAGATGGAGGAGCTGTTAGATCTCCACCAGGTGGTAGATCAACTTGTTGATCATACGCATCGCAGCAAGCGTGATTTGCCCGCAAGCAGCAATGAGACTATTGCCCAGGTCATTCAGCAGATACAAAGCACCCTGGAGATCTTGGAGCTTAAATTCAACGAGCACGAGCTACACGCATCCAACTCTAGTGGCAACTCATATGAGCGGGGAGAAAAGTACACAAAATCTGGTGGCCATCGGTGCTTCGTGGATGCGACCACGGCTAAAGTGAACTGCTCAAATGTGATATACGACGACGAAAAGACGTGGCGTACTTCGCGTACTCAAATTGATATGCTGATCAAGCTTCTAAAGGACAAGATTGGCAAGCTGAAGGAGATGAAGAAGCAGTTGAGGGAAAGCAATAAACAGGCCTTGGCCGCTGGTAGAAGAAATGATAACCGACGGCGTAATGATCAAAGTGTGCTGGATAGTGGAGCCGGACCAGAGTTTAACATGAGCTACTTTACTGAGATCAGCAGCACGCCAAGATCAAACGTCGTAGGTCAAACGGAAGTATTCCAAGGATATGGAAGTGCAAGCGCATTCGATTCATTGGAGCAAACGCAGTCGCATCGGTTTACACCGCGAGCAGAATGCTATTGCGAACCAGATGTAGGCGAGAAGTAAGTAGAGCAATTGAATTGAATAATTCGGCCAATCTCACATATTATTTTCCATCTTTAGCCATGCAGACTCTAAGGAAATGGCGCGTGAGGCACGACGAAAGCTTAAAGAGGAGCGACAGCGCAAGAAGGAACGGAAGCGCATTAAGAAGGCTCGTCTGGAAAAGGAGTGTCTGTCCGAGAAGATGAACTGCTTCTCGCACGACAATCAGCACTGGCGAACGGCTCCCCTTTGGAACGACAGTCCATTTTGCTTCTGTATGAACGCCAATAATAACACCTACTCCTGCCTAAGGACCATCAATGGCACCCACAACTTTTTGTACTGCGAGTTTACCACAGGCCTTATCACCTTCTATAACCTGACCATTGGTAAGAGGCCCCCCCTTAAAAAATGCAAAAAAATAAAGGAATAATATTTATGGATTTTTATTATCGTCCCAATTAGATCGCTTTGAAACGATAAACCGTGCAGCGGGTCTGACGCCTGGAGAGAGATCCCACATGCACGATGCTTTAGATCAGTTGAAGAGCTGTCGAGGACGCAGTTGCAGCATCCGGCGACACCAGAATCACCTGGAGGGCGGATCTAGTGCTCCACTGCTGCCCATCAATCAAGTGCACCGCAACAACAAACGAAAGCACTGTAAGCCTCTTAACTAAACAAATTGATAACTCATTTGTTATTTCCTATTCCTGCTGGTTTCAGCTCCTCTCGCGGGCGCAGTTGGCAACTATGCATTCGTAGGCCCACGACTGGATATGGAAGCACTGCCTCCGATTAAGCGGCGTAAGCTGTCCAAATACAACAGGTAAGTAGAGACTACAGTTAACATAACACAAGTGCATCCTGTTATTCAAATTGTTATTCAAAATTTAGATTGACTGGCTCGCAGCAGTCGCATATGAAGCGGCGTCCCTGGAAGCAGACGCCCCTTCAGCAGTCCCCCAGATTCTTGCGCACGCATTCTGTGACACCAGCCCAGGCCTAAAGATTCGGCTGGACCTAGACACCACACATATCCAATGCGTATCCTTTGTACCTTGCTTGCCCGCTTCTAATCTTTGGTTTGCCCCATTTAATGTTTTCATACATAAATAAGACTGTGTTTTAATCTATATTCGTATGTTTAGATTTCTTTTATCAAACTGTGTGTAGTACAGTCCTTGCTACATTTGGCTTGCAATATTTATAGTTAGAGCTACATTTTTGACTAGCTTCTAGGCCACCTAATTTGTAAATAAATTTAGTACCGAAATTCTACGTAAACTAAATAAATTATTTAGCGAATTGGTTAAAAGTTAAATTAGTTGAGCATACGTAGTAAAGATTTTATAAATTAAAGCGAACCCAAATGAAATTGTATTTATTGGCCAATGCTAACGGAAAAATGTTATTGCGTATTAGAGAACTAAAACCATATTTATGTCGAACTAGATACGTTCTAATTGTTAAGTACCCGTACCCTACCCGAATTCCCAAAGACGTTTTGTAGCAGTCCAGCTTAAAATCGAACAAATATATTGTATTTGCCACGTTATAAATGTCATCAAATTCACTCAAGATTGATATATTAAAATAATTATTAAAAAACGATCCAATAAAACTGCAAAGAATTAACTTTTATCACGAACAAACCTAGTACCATTATTTATTGTGGTGTTTGGGAAAAGTGAACATACTTTTAGGCATAGCAGTATAATTTTTGTAGAATTCCATGCACGAATTTTTAAGCAAGTATTCTTTGTAGTTCTTGAAAAATGAGTGGATGTAAATAAATTAGTTTTTAATGGCCAACTCTCTAACTCAAAAGAGTGATCCTTACTCATATAAAACGAAAGTTCAATTTCGGAAATAACGTTTACTCACTACCGGTTATCAGAGCCTCAATCAGAACAAACAAGTTTTTTTTTTTTTGCTCACATCTTGTATTTGGGCTATCGCATACCACTGTTTTATATGATTTACTGGCGGCACTCCTCTGGTATATATGGTTCAAGAGCTCGAGTTCAAATGATAATATTGCCTATCAGCCAAGAATATTAGAGATTAGTTGTTCCGTTTGCCGTTAAGCCTTTAGCCCCACGATTTTGCCACACTTCATCGTGTGTGCACTCCGCTGAGATAGTCTTGATAACATCTGTAGACGGATAGCGAAGGCGAAGAGAGAGTGATGCGCACTTGATAAGGTGAGTTCCGTTGGATACAACGGGGTGGGGTTGAGTTCCCAATAACCTGAGCATCTATGGCATCGTCATCGGCAACAGCACAGATGTAAATAAGATCACCCGATGGCGCTAATTGAGCCACCAAGATGTTTTCATCGGCTGTCAGGCATGTTTACCGCCTCGCAAATTCACACTTGACACTTGACGCGCTAATTTCCGCTGCAGTCCGGACATTTGGGGATCGATGGGGGGGGCATGATGTTGGGCTTCCAGTTCGGCTCGAGCGGAGAACATGCGCTTATCGCAGTTATCAAAAAACAGAGAGATAGCGGTCCGTCTGGTGAGAAGCAGCAGCGGGGCCAGCTCGGAAACCGGTCTGCAGCGAGTTTTGTGGAGATATCGTGTAAAAAATGTACGCAAGCAACGAAGCTATCAGCTGTAAATTTGTATTTATTGTGGCCTATGCGACAAAACAAGACGATCACATGATTAATATATACCTGGCAACAAGGCCTCGTCAACAAGTCCAAGCCACTTTACGATTCGCAAACTGTAGAGCAGTAGAGAGATATCGTGCTGAAATTTCACAATGTCGAGAATCGCACTCCCAAACGGGGCCTGCCGGCAATCTGATGGTGGAACTTTATGCCCAGGCACGTATTTCGTTTTATAGCGGGTATTCTCGAAAATATTCGTATAAGCAATCAAACTTCAGAATTCAACCCAATTTGAAATGCCTGAAATATTTGTTTAGAGCACGTATAAACCGCTTACTCATCTAATTAAGTTACTATTAAGCCAAATTTTGAAATTAAACATACCTTAGCTTTATTGACATATTTCATTAATCAATCGATTCGGATTTGCTAATGACTTTTTCAATCTGATATGTCCGATCTATTCACTTAAAAACGAGTATCTTCACTTTGTTATATGTACGTAACCGCTAACCACTGAATATGGGCAAATTTGATTTTCAGTTAATATGAAACCTAATGTCGAATCACTAATTGTTTTTATTGTTTAAGAAGAAAAATTTTAAAAGCTCCCTGAACATTAGGGAATGTTGTAATATTTTATGTACTTTCCTTGTTGCTTTTTCTGTGTTTAACTATAAGTTCACAAAAATAAATTATTTGTTTCTCTAAATTTATGTTTTGTAGAAGTCATAAATGGCTGTAACCTCATAAAAGACTGTAAAGGCCACAAATACTGGGCATAGATAAGAGTTCTAGTTCTCTTAGCGTTTACTATTTTTTGACCCAGTTTAGCAATTGCATTTAATGTCAGAATTTAATCGCTTCAGTTTTTTAATATATATTTTGTTTCTACTTTCACTATTTTTTACACAGTACAAATATATAATACACATAAATACATATACAATTAGTATTCTGCTGAGCAGGGTACAATCTAGGCGTCCTTCTTGGGGTGGGCTTCAAGCAGTTTTTGGGTCACCTGCCGCAAGAGCTGCAGCTGCTGTTCATAGTTGTGAACCGTGGCCAGCTCCTCAGCGTGGTTGTGGTGATGTGGATGATCATGGTCGTGCTGGTGGCCATGGGTGTGGCCCGATGCTGACCTGGTCTCAGTCTCAGTCTCTTGGTGGTTGTGTGTGTGTTCCGACGTGGAGCAACTGCTGTGGCTGTGGCTATGACCATGTCCGCCAATGGAAGCTGTAAGCGATAAGGAAGGTTAGTGACACGTTATAGGGTTGAACAATGTATGCTGTTAGGAATGCCAATCCTTATCGGGTAGACCCTGTTTCCTCATGGTGATTTACACACTTCTCTCTTGATTGCTTAACATTTTTTTCGTCATGGTAGCATGGGAATTCAATTCCAACAGCCCACTTCCACGCAATGATTTATGAGCGTTTTGTCCTGCCTTATCTGGCCCTAGACCATATAAAAACCTAACCGACTTTCGGGTAATCACATATTTGTGGCCTAAACTTCTCGTCTGATTTTTTATCCCGTGCTCATCAATACAATTGCGAGTGCGGTTTTCACGGTGCTTTTTCGCATGGGCAACCCCCTGATTTTTGCGAGATGACTTCATGGCAGGGACGGGATTTTTATTTCACATTTACTCTAGGTACACAGACTGACAAGCCGTCTTGTATATGAGTATGCAAAATAAATCACAGCAAGGTCTGTTACAAGGTCAACCACGCAGCATTTAGCAGATCAGCTATATAGAACCTGTTCCCAATTTCCCCGAATCGATTCCGGTTAAAGAATCTCATCTGACGCACACGGCGACGATCGTACTAATCACCGTTAAGCCTGCTTATTATTAAGTATCACCAATTAAAGGATAAATGATTAAAGCAGGAGTCCCTAAGGTCTAATGTGTCTAGGCAATTCATAGATATCAATGTAAGTAAACTAACAAAACAATATTTCTGGTTAAGTAGCAAAATGTACACTAATCATCATTTGATGTAAATTTGCGTAATAAAAAGCAATATATAATTAATTGAAAACTGCCTTAAGTGGCAAGACCGAGTTGTATTTTACATCGCAAATTTCTGTCTCACTAAATCCCTACGATTTGCATATTCAAAGGCCACAACATGTAATTATTATTTAAATGTGATACTTACTCAACTGCTGCAGGCCAAACATGACAAGGAAGCCGACGAAGAGGGCCAAATAGGCGCGCAGACCGGATCGATTTTTCGAGAGTATCTCAAAGAACACCACGTATATGAGCGTGCCGCAGGCGAATCCTTGCAGAATGGCGGAGACCAGACTGGGTCCGGATGTCTCTTCGCCGTGATTTATCAAAATCCCGATTCCGATGCCCAGAGGGCTAACCACCGCAAAGGTCAACACATAGAGAACGGCCAGTAACATCCGGGTCCTGGCCACGATCAGCTCGACGCCCACGCAGAAGGCCAGGACCAATTTGTGTGCGGAAACGGCACCGAACATAAACCACACCGAACTGGCGGAGCTCTCTAGGCCAATGGCCATGCCCTCAAAGAGTTCGTGCAGCGACAGAGCGGAAACGATGAAGAGTCCGCGCAGAGATGAAGCCAACATGTCCCCCGCATCGGCATCGTCTGCGATTACTGGTAGATGGCTATGTCCATGTCCATGCCCGTGGCTGTGTCCGTGTCCATTAGCTTGTTGCTGTGGCTTGGTAGCAAACTTTTGCTGCTCCAGATCGTTTTGCAGGAGATTCTGCACCGATAGTGTTCCAAGTTCAGCGGTGCCAGCCAATGGCGCCGGTGGGGCTGTGGGTGTGGTAGCGTTGCCTTCGGTGGGTTTCAGCAGGTGGCTGTTTCGGATGCTGTGACCCCGCTCGAAAGCGGCGCCAGCCTCATCCTTCTGATGATGATGGACATACGTGTGCATGGCCTCCTCGATGAAGTACATGAGGAAGAAGCCACAGCACATGAGAAGCTCGGCCAGCGGAAAAGTGAGCTCTCCGATGATGCCGCACTCCTGCAGCTCTTCGACGACCTCCTGAACTTCGGGCAAGAGATGGAGAAAGGTGGTGGCTAGCAGGACGCCGCCTCCAAAGTACAGCAGGCATTTGACCACAATGGCGGATCGTGCGTTCGTCTGGTTTTCCGTCCAGCGATAGCAACGGTTAAGCAAGAAGGGAATGGACCCGCAGATCGCGCTGGCGCAAAATAGCACCACCATGGCTGTGACCTTGGCAACCAGAACGCCACTCTCGTCGTCGTCGTTGTCGTCGTCATGATCATGATCATGGTCGTTATCATCGAGATCCTCCCCGTCGTGACGTGATGTCCAACGGTTGGACGGCTCATCGATTTGCAGGAAGCACTTGAGGAAATTATTTACTTGCGTTTGATTCATGTTGCTTTTGTTTTCTGTTTGTTTTGTTTCGATTTTACTTGGTTTGTTTGGTTTTCCACAGATCTCCCGAACCAGCTAAAAGAC
The DNA here is from genome assembly GCF_000001215.4 of Drosophila melanogaster. Taxonomy (NCBI): domain Eukaryota; kingdom Metazoa; phylum Arthropoda; class Insecta; order Diptera; family Drosophilidae; genus Drosophila; species Drosophila melanogaster. The sequence continues at coordinate 16,306,086 of NT_033777.3, read as the reverse complement.
TGCGGGCTCCGGCTCTCCTCTCTGACCACTTGTGGTCGAAAACAAGCAGCTCTCTTGGCTAAAACTGTTATTCCAGCACCAGCAGCATGTGTCGCGTTTGGAATCTCAATCGACTGGGTTGTGGGTTGGGCTCATCTGGTTGGGCTGGGTTTCTGCACTTGCATGCCGCTTTTCACTTTTTCAGTCACTTTTCTTTCACTTCGTTTGATTTAAGAGCCTGTCCTTATTGGTAGTACTGATTGGGTTGGATTGGTATTTAGGTAGGTTTCTGTTTTTTTTCTAGATGCGCACAGGTGTTGAGCGCTTGAGGCGACCTCGCAGACTGACGGAATCGGGATTTGGTAATTCACTTGAATATCTTGCGCGGGCTCTACGCTCCCGTGCTCCAATGCTTCAACGCTCTTTCCGATTCTCCCACTAACGAAGACCAGACATGAGCAGCAAGTTAAGCAGGTAAGTAGCAAGAAAACTGCTTTTAAAGCTCGCTCTCCCACTCGCGAACGTTCACCTGTGCGCCGCTGTTTCATTTGGCAATAGCGCTAATTGTCTTGGGCTCAGCATAAATATATATATACACACATACACATATTGGCATCTACAGACAATGCACAAAGGCCAGAGTAATTGAGTAATTGCATCCGTTCACTTTGGGCAGCATTAAAAGGCGCCTGACCTTAGCCAAGATGTAGGATCGCGACTTTTACTTTGGCGCTATTTAGATGGCCGGAAGCAAAAGCTCTGCTTTGCGGTCTGGGTTTGCGTCCTGGCTAATTGGTAGGTAGCATATGTAACTAACGGTTTGCAATGTAAGCCTTATTTAGGGTTGCCACCTCTATAGCAGAAAGAGTTTTTTCCAACTTGAGTAAACGGGGCACTGAAAATAGCATTTGTATCAACTGTATTAAGATGTATTGTAGATAGTAACATAGGTATTTGTGAAATTAAAATCAAGTGTAACGGTTACAACGGAAACAAAGGATACCTCCAAAACACCAATTTAGTCGTGTTTGGGAAATGAGTCGGTAAAACCAGATGGGAGCGTGGACAGATCGTGAGATATCTGTTAGAGACCCATGATCTATTAATTAGTATAATCAAGCCCACCGTAATTGGTCTAATTCTTTTGTTTTTTTGTTGCACAGCTTATTATTTATCGTAACTTGCTGAACAAAAAAATGTATCAATTTACTAAAGCAGCTCCATATATGGCCAAAAAAACACAAGCTTTTTGTAATAATTTTTCATTTATTTTGGTTTTAATTTTTTCTTGGTTTTTTTCAATTTTCATATTTTTTTCGTTTTTTTGTTGGTTGTTTTTCTTGGTTTGCTTACATTGTTTTAAGTTACCATTTGTGTTTGCTGTTATACTTATACATTAATAATAAACCATTTTTACACAATAATTCTGTTGTTATTTTACTTTATTCGCGTTCGCAAACGATATAATGCCTACAACATTCCTGTTGGAAAATATTTCTGAGTACGTCTTCGCTCGCTTTCTTTTTATTATTATTTAGCTCTATTATAATTAAATTGTTTCGCTTTACTTTAGTGTTAAAACTGCTTTGCCGCAGTTAACAATGTTAACTGCTATACCTGCAAATAGCAAAAGGCCTGCGTGCACTGCTTGCTTGCCAACCATTAAACGCTTTTTGTTATCTTTGATCTGCTCCGCACTCTGTCCTTTTTGAGTCGTAAATATGTAAATTTCCGTTCTTGAATACATTAATCAATGCATGGGTTATTTTTCATTTGGTTTTGGTTTTGTTTTTCAACATTTAAAGTCAATTATGTATGTATATTTTTTATAATTTACTTTATATAAACTAGTGCGGTTTTCTTGTTCTCCGGATTCCATTTTCGTCATAGAAATATTAATTTTAGCGTAATTTGTTTGTGTATCTTTAATATTTCATATATAATACAAATGAGTTTTTTAACTATACAGGAAATTTTGGTTAATTGTTTATGCAATGTTATTCATGTAAATTATGAAATTTGATTTACTGGTTTTCAATGTTTTTCCTGCTTTTATATACTTAAAAGACTGCAAAACAACACGAAAAATTTGCATTGTCCTTGTATAGTTAATGCTATATTGGTTTTCCTCGTTATATGTATATTTGTAATAAGTATAAAAAATTTGTTTAAAATATATATTTCCACATACAATTTATTGATTTTAGCTTTACTTTTCGCGTTTCATGGAGAAGTGTAGGTAAAAATCAAATTCGTTCAGAGTCGGAGATGTGTGTTTTTGGGAAGTGGGTATTAGCTGCAGGCAACTTTTTAGTAGTTTAGTACTCATATCACGTAATATCAAAGAAATGGCTCAGTACATTAGTATTTACCTATCAAGTGATTGATCTTTGCGGAAACTTGGTAAGTTTCCTAACAATTTATTCCGCTAACTTCGCACATCATAAACAAGGAATTATCTAAGAAACGATCCAAAATTAAATGCTCCAAATTAATTCGACTACCAAATACCAAAAGCGATTTCTACATTTTGATTTATCCGATACATAGACGTGTATATATATCAAAATACTTGTGTATATATATGTACATATTAGGTATAGAAAAGTGCATTCAAAACAGAGCTAAACCAAGCTGCCTATTGATTCATACTGTATATCTAGTACATCATATAGCTTTATACATATAGCCATTATCAGACAAATAGCGAATGTTTTGATCAATAAATAAACGGGCATTATTTTCCGAGATGATTGGTAATAACAATAGATTGACAGGGTTATTTAGAACGTTTTCAAACCATTTTATTCGCGAAAACTTTAAAATTGGATCGTTTAAGTACTTAAAATATGTGTTTAGGACACTGAAAATATATCACATCAACAAACCATTTTTATATGGTATTTGTATTCGGCAAACAAGTATACCCTGCAGGATCCGAAGACAAAACCAATTAGCCAAATATCTTACCACCAAGCAAAATCATTTTTATTCTCTGCAAATTAAATTTCTTTAAATGGGAAGTCCATTAATCGAATGGTAATTTGTATATATTTTTCGAGAATATTTGGTTCGGCACGGAAGCATAATTATATTAACTATTTTTTTCTTTTGCGTGCACAACATAGACTTCCATATTTTCGCTTTTTATTTTTCCCCTAGCGAAAATTTAGGATTTCTCTGAAACTATTAATTTTTAGGCTCCCAAACAAAAGTCAATCGAAAAAGAATGCTAGAAAATGGCAAAAGGTGGTATACGAGTTCCATGTACAGTGCATTGAATTCAATATACGACCTTTAATGCCTGACTATTTATCTGACGATGGTACACGTATAACGGCTAAGGTGTTTTCATATGGCTTCATACATACATATATTAAGTTGATAGTTTTAAAAAATTATGTTTATTTTCGCTTTCTTTTCTTTCATTATAATTTACAAGTTTGTTGGTTGCGTATAAATATGTTCTTCCTTCTCTCATTAAATGATGCTGCACTAGTTTTGTTTGTTGTCTCTTTTAATATGTATATAATATATAAATATGCTTTAAGTGGTGTTTGTGTGTTTAAGTTTCCTTCAGTTAAGAGCAATAGGGTTCTGAGGGGTATTGATAGTGGTAGTGATTTTGGGGAGCTTTCATTCCGACTCCCTTCACAAGACACCAACGGGAGGAGCTGCCCTGGCTGTGAGTGATTCTGGCTTGAGTCGCCGTGTCGTTTCTAGTCGTTTTGAATTACGTTTGAATTTTCTTTTCTTTTTTATTTATAATAGCATTAATTAATAATATAATTAATAATTATAATAATTTATATAATAAACGCAAAATTGGTAAATAATAAAAATAATAATAAAATACAATCATTACAATAATTAATCAAAATTGGTTTCATTTTGTTTGTTTTTACTGTTTTTTAGTGTATTTAATGTGTACGGGGTTCATTTGTTTTGTTTTTGTTTTGTTGGGTTTCGTTTAATATTTTTTTTGTTGCTTTCTGCATTTTGCATCTGGCTTTATATTTATATAAATTACAACGGAAGTGTCGGTGTGTTTGTAGTTGGTGTTGGCGTCAACATCGACGCGGATGGAGGATAACGCAACGTATGCTGCGACGTTGCCTGCTGGATATAATCCTGACTCGGATTATTCAATACGCTATCCCGTGAGTTTGAATGTGAAGTGGCACGCAGCAGGGTGACTGCCTCGCGTTCTGGACTACATTGTACACCGTCTAGTCATTTTTGGCGCGTCGATTTCTTCTTCTTTCGTTTAAAGAAACAACAACATCTGGAATATAAGGAACCACTGGAGACAGTTAACCAAGGGACAGAAACGATACGGATTCGGATTCGGATACGGATTCATAGGGGGAGACGTAGGCATAGGCAGAGGCAGTGGATTGGTCGGGGGAGAAAGAGAAAGAGAGAACGGAAAACGGAAGTTGCGCATTAAAAACGACAAAGCAAAAAATTCTTTAAATATCTAGTGGATCTGTTAATCAATGTATCGATATATCTATTAAGACTGCTTACGACATAATCTAAAACAAATAACACATCCACAAAAGAAATGCTATGAATTTTTTTAAATTTACATGTAATACGCTACAATCATGTCTCTAAAATTCCCTGTTCTTTTATAAAGAAGTTTATTTTGTACAATGTTTTCTCTACACAAAAGACAATTTGTTCCGCAACACATCTATCACTTAGCTACATATCGATATACCGATTAATTGATCCCCTGAGTAACACATACTTTGTTTCATCGACCACTTCGACTTCCGGCTGCTGTGTGATGGGCGTGTTTGAGTGTCCGGCCGTGGGATCGTCCGGATTTAGTTCGCCATTCGTCGAACTCACAACCTGCAAAGGAGTGTCAAAGAAAAAAGAAAAGGCATTGCAATTGTAATATTAATTTCCATTCGTTATTAACTTTTGTACTAAACATATAGTACGAGTATGTACAATAAGAAGTGATTATACAATATAACGATTTAAACCGCTTTTTTAATTACTAATCAAAAAAGAACCAGTTTAAGTACAGTCGATTTAAAAGTATCGATTGGATTGGCAGTACAGACATCACACAGAACAAAACTGTTATACAAACAACGACTTTCTTGGCAGCACTACAAAGCCAAGTAGACTACGAATGAAAAATTTGTAATTTTGAAATTTCAATAGAAAGAATTTATAAATATGTAGACCTATTTCGGAGATTGCCCGGATTGTCAGGACGTTTGGCAGATCACACATTTAGATGATGAATGGGTACAGAACAAGATCAGAGGACTAGGACAGACAAGTTATATTTCAAATACCTTGGAAAGCCTATTTTAAAGGAAAGTAAACAGGGTTTGTCTTATGTCTTATGTCGTTTAAATTTAAAAAGAAGCTGTAGATGTGGTATTTGGGAGAATAGTAGAAGTGTTGGTGGTTCGTTGGTGTCCTATTTCTTAGGGTCGTCTTCGGGATCGCTTTTCTCATAGTAAGCATCAAAGGGGCTATCATCATCCGAGCTTGAATCTTCAGGCAATCTCTGTAATAAGTTGGGTTTTGGTTTCGAATTTGATTCGATGCATCAAAATTGGTCTTTTCGGCTTGAAATAAATGCCAATGATTTCACTTTATGAAAAATGAATTTCCTCCAGCCGAATCTATTTATTGTTATAACACTGCGGATATGTAAAGTGATCCATGCGTCTCTAGAATAGTGTAATGTATTGTGTGGCATGCAGTCAATAACATATACTGCTAAGAAGTTGTGTTGGTTAATGCACTGTTAAAACTTGCATTAGTACCGTGCACAAGTAGAGAAAGGCTACGTTTCTTCTTTGTTATTCATGCAGATTTTATAAGGATCCTCTAGCATCAATCTTTTCAATAAAAGGAATACTTAATACTTCAAAAATAAAAGAGGAAGATCCGAGAAAAACACCCAAGAAGAAACTAACAAAACGTGTTGGAAAAACCAAATCAAACGTAACGCAAGTGAAATAAACTATAGTGGAGAGGAGTAGGAATAACACACGTTGGGAGGAGAGATTATTGTTCAGTACCTTGTTGAGCTAATGTAGAGTAAATCAAGTGAAAACATTAGAATTGAAAAGGCCAAAAATATAACAGTCTGCGATAGATAATGTTTCGTTGTAATAGTTATAGAAAATATATTTAGGCAATTATGTACAGAATCACAGTCGAACAAGAATTCAATAACGTAATGAGGCGAATACAAATGTCTTTTATTTATATGTATGCTATGTCTTGCCAAGGAGCTGAAGTTTGCTAAGTTTAGATTATGTATGCACAAATACAGACTGAAGACTGAGCGGGCGAACGAGCGACATAACAGAAATAAAACGGAAACGGAAGAAAAGAAAAATCTTTTGTACAACACTGGCCGGTTGTCGCAACTTACCTGTACTGAACCATGCCGATCGGCCGGCGTTAGATTGCCCAGTGTTGCCCCCGGCTTTGGCACATCAGGCCACGCAGCAACACCTCCTTTGGCATTTGTCTGTGGTTGGGTTATGGTGGTGGTGGTTGAAGTGGTGGTGAAGGATTTGGACAGTTGGTTTTGATTATTTTTGTTTTAATTCGGTACAGTTCAGTTCGGTTTGCGATCAGGCAATTGGTGGAAACGGATTTATGCAATTTGTTCAATAATTAATTTCAAGTTTAAAAAAAAGTTGTTATTTCTGTACAACATAGAGACAGACAGCTCTAATATTATATGCTATTTATAATTTAGGGATTGTAAGTGAGTCTAAGTAAAACTAAAGCAAGTCAAGAATGTGCTACAAAAAAAACCATAAAAAATGTAGTCCATACAACAATCAAAGGTGAATTCAAATATAGTAAACAAGGGTTAAGTTAACAGCAAAGATTTAACCAAAATATATTTAATTAATTTACAAATACCGTTCACCGATCGATTGAAGCATTTTTTAAACTAGGTTAGTCGAGCATTTACCATCAGCTTTTCAATATTCTATATATTTCAAGCAGACATTTTTAAGTCTTCTTTTTCAAAATACTAGCCTTGTATATTCGCACATTTCTCACTAAGAAAATGACAATGAAACCCAAAGCATTTATAAACCTAGCAATGTAATCTACAACCAGACGTATGTATGCTTAAAAGAAGTAGAAGAGCACTTTAATTCACACTAACCATTACAGAGATAATTTTCAAGTCTACAACGTCTAACCTGGAGTATTATATATTCTTCATTCTCATCATCAACATCGTCATCAAAATCAAAATAAGAAACATCCTAAGTTTTATATCAAATGTTGTGTGTTGGGAAGAAAAGTAGGATCAAAACAAAAGCGTTGAGCATAAGTAGAGAAAGAAGAGCAGTGAATAACGAATGTTAAAAGTAAAGAACTGAGTAACCAAAGAGAAAAAAGTTCGGTAAAGCTAAGTAGAATCAAGGATAACTGTTTTTATCTTATAAACATATAAAATAATCAATTTAAATTTTGTCTGTGATCGAGTGTACAAATTTGATTCCTTTTCGGACTACTTTAGAAAAATGTTATTATATACATTACCTTAGCCGTAACATTATGACGATCTTTATTTGGTGAAATGATGACTTCATGGCCAGTTTGCAGAGATCCGACGGGCGTTGACTGTTTTATGTCAGTGATGTGAATGCATGTATTAAATTTGATAACATGTTTATATATAGATGATTCAGTAGGTTTTATTAGCACACAGAGTTACACGCACATGAAACGGTGGTGACAACCGAAAAAGAGAAAAGAGATCAAGGAGAGAAGAAAAGTGCTGTTATAAATGGCTTCACTTTTTTGTACTTAACATATGATAGCTTAACCACCTAAAGCGACGAGCTTACACACTGACAACAAGCATTGACCAGCACTGAAAGTGATCTAGCGTCATACGTAACGATGCAGTACTGATTTAGCTATAGAATTCAAAGATATATTTCGCCATTTGGGTTTCTTTTTTGTACCTTGTCAGACTTATTTTTGGCCAAATGCGATGGTGGTGCATTCTTTATGACCTTCATTTGGTCCAGCTGTTCCTTGGTCTTAAAATCGAAACATGAAAGGGCTTTAATACCAATACCACTAAATTTTGGGGAAACACTTTTAAATATTAAAACATCATTTTTCGGAGTTGAGTATGGGTCTTTACTGTTTATATTGCGCTTTAATTTAAGATTCTCTCTTGGATGTGGGTAAGGGCACTTTATAAAAATATATATATCATTCAATTCGTTGAAGGCGGTAAAGATAACACATGTCGTTGGGAACAGGAATCAAACTAAGAACAAACTGAGCCCAATCTTCTTTGCAGCAGCGGCGGGTGGCGGAAAACTGATAGCGCGACAGCAAGGATCCTGCCATGTTAGTAGTTTGTTACATTGACGTCATACAAACCGACGATTCCATGCGGCTTTCATTCATATTTGGGTGAATTAAAATCATTCTTAGTGGGTTTGGAGGACAATGCGGTTGGCGGTTGGCTCAGTCAATATCAAATATCATGCTTGATTCTTCCATCATTTGAAATGATTGTTCAGTTACATGAGTATTAACTTAAAATATTTTTAGATTTCGGAACGTTATGGATATCAATTTATATATTTCTAATTGCTTGCAATTCACTATGTCTCCTATGAATTAGATATTAGGGGTCAGGTTTTAGAATTCGGTGGAATGTTTTTTGGGAGTCTTAATGCGTAAGAACGTGTAATTTTAATGGGGTAGACGAATATATAGCTCACCATTGTCTTCCCTGTCCAGTCGAACTCGCCCTCGTCGGTGTATCCCTTACGATCGAATAAGTCTTGAAACAGTCTTCGCAGAAAATCATAGTCGGGAGTTTCGAAAAAATCTAACCGCCGTACATAACGCAAATATGTCGCAAACTCTTCCGGATGTCCATCACAAAGCACCTGCGTGTTAGAAATAAGACGTTAGTTCAATGTTTAATGAGATTAAAGGAATTTGTGGGGTATATTTCACCTCGATGGGCGTTGCTCGTTTCGTATCACCGATTTTTTGATATCTCTCCTTGAGTGTATCAGCCTTTAGGCCTTGCCACGGCAGTGAACCCCTTAAGAAATACATAAACATATGCCCCAATGCCTCCAGATCATCGCGTCGCGACTGCTCACGCCCCATGTGCGTGTTGATTGACATATAACGTGCCGTTCCAGTTAGGGATTTATGCTCCCGATATGGTATATGCCTATTTGTATCTAAATCAATGTATTCTTTGGCCAAACCGAAATCTGTTGATAATATTATGTTAGAACTTGCAATACGCTTAACATTTCATTAAGGATCTTACCAATTATATGTATAATTTTTTCACGTTTTGTTGACGTTCTGCCAATGAGAAAGTTCTCTGGTTTCACATCCCTATATATTAAGTGCCGACTATGAACATATTCGATCCGGTGGAGCTATATTTTTATATTTGGACGGGTTTTTTGGGAATATTAAAAGAAAAATTAGTTAATTATTTAAATTTTAAAAAGAGCATTGTATAGGCATTTTTGCTTATGAAATGCTCTTTTTCGCTTTTAATTTACAAAATAATAATCTATTTAAACAGTTTTCTGTAGTGTCTCAACTAGCTGTTTATGTTTTCAACTGTAAATTTGTTCTCTTTGATGGCAACGGTTTTTATTATTAATCGCTGGTAAATCATAAATATAAAAAACTCAGAAATATCTATATTGAGCTACAAATTGATGTGTGCATGCAAATTTATTTTAATTACAATGAACGTTTGTTTCTTCCTGTTTAGATAATTTTTTTATTTTAAAATATAATTTTTTTTTTTGCTAAGGAAGTATTTTTAGTGAATGATGCCTCGTAATGAATGCAAAATAAGTTGTTACAAATAAAACCTCAACCAGGTGGCTATGATTATGACAGAAATAGTGAGTCGAAGAGAGTCAAAATAGGGAGGCAGCGACCTATTGGTATCTTGTTAGTAATGAACAATAAATAAATAGTAAATAAAAGAGTTTAAAGTATAAGCTAGTAAAAACAAGCAAATCTAATAAAAACGCATATACACACCCCAACCCACACACACGCAAAACAAACAAAAGGTGTTTCGATCTTGATCTTAGTACTAGTGTTGGTTAATTTGGACCTCGGCTACCAGTGTTGTAAATGTGATTATGTGCAGAATTATGCGCGTGCTCAAGGAAAACTTTGCGATTGCAACATCTGTTGTTTTATGCTTCGTTGTTTAACTTTGTTTTTGGTGGATTTTTTTGTGGTAGTACTTACTAATTGTATAGCTATCAGAAGTACGCTCTTCAAAGTGAAACGTCTGCCGCAAATATCGAATAAATCTTCAAGTGATGGACCAAGCAACTCCATAACAAGAGCATTGTATTTGCCGCATGGGCCGAAGTAATATACTTCTGGTACACCCTCTGCTATCGATTGATCGATCGATTAATTGATTGATTGGTCGATTTTATTGTTGATTGTTCGGTTGGGTCGACATAGAATTTTGTTTGGAGGAAGCGAGCGAGTGTTTATTATTTATTCGAGTGTTGGACAACGCACAAAAGTTTTTTGGTTGATCGATTTGTAGTTTGTTGTTGTTTTTGTTGTATTTTTGCAAACAATTCGTGGGCAAGAGATAAAAAAGAGAGATGGGAGAGAGAAGAAAAAAAGATGAGATACAAACTAGATTTTTTTTAAATAAGTCCTTGTTCTTTTAAGCTGCATTTCAATTGATATGACGGTTTGGGCACAAAAAAAGTAAAGAAACAGAGTGGGAAAGTGATGTGTAGAGAGCGATGGATTTGGCTCATGTTCTGGAGGTTAGTGTAGCGCGTCTTACGATATTACCACCTTTCATTTGACAGAGATCGAGCGAAGGTATAAATACTTTTTCGGGCAACTGTGCTAAACACAACAAGAACAACAAAAATAGAAATTCTCGAAGCATATACACAAGGAAATGACTGCCGGAAGACCAACCTGGAGACGGGAACTCACCTACCAACTCATCCTCCTCCTCCGAACGTTATTTGACCTAACCAGTAGAAACGTCAACTCGGATATAACAGAGTTTTGTGTGTGCTTACAAAATAATCTTAGAACTAAAATAGTTTCCATGGCGGTGTGTGTGGTGTGTATAACAGGTTTTGGTATTCTCTGAATTCTGATAAACAGTTCGATAGATCTTTTTGCAACTGTGTTAGTAGTTTTGGTTAAATTATATACATTGCACTTTAATGTCAAAGAGAAAAGAGAGACTACAAAAGGCAGTTTTGATAAATGATAAATTAAGTAAAAAAAAACGTATTAACAAGTTCAACAACGAAATTGTTATACTAATGACTTAATTTCTTGGGTTTATGTACAATTAGTTTGTGTTTGATTAAATTATTAATTTTTAAACGACGCATTACATGCTTTAAAGGGATTGCTTTTTAGTGTTATAAGTTCATTGCAGATCCGTTAAACGATATTGAAAGTTGCAACATAAAAGTATTATTACCTTTACTACAGTTTCAACATATCTACAGTAAACTAAAAAGTTGACTAACGTTCATTGCATAGACTCTAAAACGTACTAAATTAAGAAAACAAAAATAAAACCTATATATTAGCCGTTGAGACACTTTTGAACCCAAACTAAAAAAAAAATTGGTTCATGGACGAGATGCTGGCGGATTTCACAAGATATGACTGTTATACAGGACACTTCAAAATTTAATATTTAATTTAATTTCCTGGAAAAGAGTTTTATGAGGGAGGCAGAAACGTAAATTGCGTTCTTTTAAAAATCTAGCATTTCACAACTTTTCTGGAATAGCAAATGGTTTTCCCCACGCAATATTATTACAATTTTTTTTTTAATCAAGTGAAACCCGCTTTACTTTCGTCTACAACACCTTTTTGGTGATCTTTTCGTTCGTGGTGGATGCCACACTTACAAGTTGTTTCGCTATCATCAATACAGTCTTAAGTGAAAATTTACGGGCGCAAATATTGAAGAGATCTTCTAATGATAATCCCAATAACTCTAAAACCATGGCATTGTAACGGCCACCGCAAGTGCCCAAATGATAAATGCGTGGTATGCCATCTGGGGCGTTATCGGCTGCATTTCGATATTGATTCCGATGTCGCATTTATTTGTATTTCGTTCAGGATCAGAAAAAATCCCATTCCAATTCCAATTTGGGGTCCGATTTAGTGGTGGGGATGGTGGTGAGGGGTTGGTTCATAGCATTATATTATAGCAACATGGCATCACAATGTAATATGCAACAGTTGATTGTTGTTGGTTGGTTGTAGGTTGGTTCAATTCAGTTCATAATCGAGTTGGTTGTAATGTTGTGGTAGATTGCAGCAGACACGGGGAGAAATATATAGATAGATAGAGAGCAGCGCATGATGATTCGGATTCGGGTTTAAATTTTAATTTAGCGGTGTTTTTTGTTCAATAATTCATAGTAAATATTTGGGGTATTTGGTGTTGTAGTAGTTGATGAATAATGGAGTAACAGAGAGCAAGATATTTAAATAAACAACAAATAAGATTAAGCAACAGAAAACAGAGGAATTTAGAACAAAAACAATTAATGCAAGTTGGGCAATTGTTGAGAAATCTATATATATATATATATTTATATATATATACTAGGATAAATGTATGTATGTATAAAGATTTAATTGATTTTCGAGCTGTTTTACATTGGCGGTTTTAATAGTAGTTGCAGTTGTAGCCTGAGCTGTTTTACTACTGAAGTACAATAGACAAGGGACGTGGTGTTTTTACAGTTTTCGTTTTTAATAATTTTTTAATTTTTCACTTCACGCACCGACCGACCTCCGAAAATATGCTTGAGAAAATCTATTCATGTTTTTCTTTTCGTCGTATTCTTTCTTCGCAGTGCGTTTACCACTACTAGCGAGGTACCAGAAGTGTTTTACAAAAATTATAAATATATTCGTTTACATATGAATCTAATAAAATGGTGGTAACGGTGCAAAACTTTACTTTCAGTAATTAGTTTGTTAGTAAAATATACGGGGAGGGGGGGGGTAATAAAATGTGACTAGGAAAACAAAGACCGGCTTCGATAATCATGTACAATTCGTACGTCTTCAGAGCAATTTGAATTTTATTCCCTATAGAGGTCTTTGGAAATTTGTTGTTAGTTCATTATTTAGTGTTAAGTGGGACGACAGCTTTGGGAAACGTTATGGATCGTAGAACAGACGAGTTGTAAAGCGATAGATTACATACCATGTGATCCTAATAGTTTATAAAACCTATACTCTAAGTGTAGTTGCGGAGCCTTTGACTTCATAGGCTCCATTTTTATTGCTACATGTTCATTGTTGTAAAGGTTTTTGCCTGAAATAAAAGAAAAATTAGCATTATTTATATTTTCTGAAGTAAGTTAAATAAATAAATAAAACAACATTCATTTCAAATCTTCAAATGCCAAATAGGAAAAGAGACTTGTACGCACATGTGGCTTTACATGCGTAAGACTATCGCCAAGCACATGCATTCAACGCGTTTACCTGCCCCACCGTTATCAGTAGTGCCACGCCCATTGCGCCCTCCGACACCACCACCAAAGCAACACATTCGCCGACCTAGCCAAATGGGGGAAAAATAATAGTAAGAAATACATGCAATATTACAGCAGTCCCCTTGTTCTCAATCCCAACTTCTATATTCAGGTGATTTATTTTAAAACTATGACCAATTTGTACTTTATTAAATTGTTTACTATTCAAAAATAATGTGTTGTTTTTTTTTATGTTTGGCTAAGAACCTTTCCAAAATATACGAATTATAGTGTGAAATTAAAACAAATCGTCCGGAAATGGATTTGAGAACAAGGTCGTATATAATTCGAGAATTGCATTTTAGATACCACGACATGACGGAGCCTCAGACAGAAGCTGAGAGAAAATGTCAACAACGAACAGTGCGCTCATGTGCGAAATTATGTCATGAGAAAGTCGGTGAGAGAGCCCGCCAAGAATGTGTGGGTGGCTTGGGTTTGGCTTTTATGAGTTTGCTGGGTGAGTGGATGGGTGGGACAGACGTTGCTTATCAACAGACACAACATTGAAACGCTGATGATAGAGTCGGTCGTCGCACACACATATGAACGCATAATACATAGTAGATACAACAAAATCGGCGATAGGAAGCCGCATGATTTCGATTACATGATAGAAAGTACCGCCAGCAATGCCCTTTTTATCCATCCATTCGCCCGCCTGCCCGCCTGGCCCCCTAGAAATGTTTTGTTTGCTGAATTCTTAGAACACTCACCACTATGCGAGCTAAGGAGTCAAAAATGCAAAATTTACAATTTCTTGGTCTGGAATTTTTTGTCTACGCAGACAAAAGAATGATTTCTGGTCGATCTAAAACAATTTTAAATTTCTTTTGAAAGTGTGCACAGCAAATAGCAAACTTTAAATTTCAAGTCTATTTTATTTGGAAGATATTGTAAATTACTTTAAATAAGTCAGGTCTATTGAAAGTCGTAATCATTGGATACAAGTGTGTATCCAAAAATCTAAAACTCATAGACCCAAGTATACGAGTATTATCCACAAATACCGTGACCTAACGCAATACACAATATTTATCATTGAACAACTGCAAAAAATTGAAAACAAACTTCCGAGATTCGTTGAAATAAACAATAAAATAGCTCACAGAAGCTAAAACAATGAGAGAGAAAAAAAAAAATTTTATAAAGGGCGTGCTACGCTAAACAAAAATAAAGCGAAAGTTCCCAAATTAAATGAGAAACGCCCACGCAAGGCGCCTATAAAAATGAGCAAAGAAAATGGGCGGAAAAGAATTTAGGTTGGTCGACGTTCTGGTTTCCCAAATGCTTTTACATTCATACTTATTCTTTGGGTTTGAAATGGGCAAATAACAAAAAAATCAAAACAAAATTATGTCATTCGGACCGCATATTGCAAGAAAATGCCCAAAATGTAAATTTCCTTTTATTTAAACGTCAGCACTAAACTAATTTAACAACAAAAGAAATTAGACAAGCAAACACACACTTTGCAAAGGTTATTTATAGACCACAAATAATAAAAATGATATCATAAGCGAAACGAAATGGGCTGTGCAACGTCATAGAAACGTATTTAATTTTAATTGAACATAAGCAACCAATACATTTAAAACTGTGCGATTATCATAATTTGAAAAGGCAATAAAATTAGCCAATTAAATACAGCTTTTAAGTGATTATCTTTGCTTTTTGTCACCGCTTCGGCCTAATGAGTCATACAATAACCCCACAAAACAAATGCAACAAAGTCTCGAGATGCTGAGGTGGAAACAAAGAAAGAGCATGGCTCAGACCGACGGAAAGAGACAGAATGAATGGCTGAGAAAGAGACCTCGTGATAATTACAGTTTGAGCGGCATAGCCCACTACAACCGACTAAGAATTGGCTAGACTTTATAGTACTACCTGTTGGCAATGTGACAACAAATGCACAAAAGGAAGTGGAAGGCCCCAAAAAAATAAACAACGGCCGAAGGGGCGGGGTCGGTATGAAACAACTTTATAAAAGCGCATTTAGCAAACAAAGCCAAAATGACGACAACGACGACGATGCCAAGAAAACAGATGGCGGAATGGAATGGCGTTTTGTGTTGTATTGTGCACTCTTCGCCGCCGGTGAAAAGGAGCGGGGAACCACTGTTCCCATTGTGGTTAACAGACTTGGAAAGGAATGCCCGTCGAAAGGAAGTGGCCAACAAAAAAAAAAAAGGTGCAAAAAAAATAAAACACCGAAGGTCCCAAACGCGACATTATTTGCATGCCAACAGGCAAAAATTCGGGGAGAGAATGGGTCAATGGGGTGGCGGACGGTACGCAGTATGGGACTTTGAATCGTAAAAAAAATTTCGAATTATTTAAGCGGAAGTCTTTTCTCAAACGTAGTGCGTTCTGGATCCTCTGTTATTTAAAATAAAATGTTTCAATACTCCTTCCAAACTTTCCAATGAAAGTTGGTGAAACGTAAAATACAATTAGCATATCATCTTTTAAACTTTTTCGTAACACCACTTTATTTTATTATAAGTCGTCTTGGTATATAGCATATATAGCGTCTTGGTATATATCACACCACCCAATATCATGTGCTCAGAAAACCAAATGAAAACGTTCATACAAGTGTTAGCAGAATAAAATAATGATTGATTATTAGTGACTGTGTAATTTATTTAGACTTACCTAAACGCAATTCGCCAAAATTACCACAGCCAATTTTTTTACCGACACGAAAATTTGGTCCGACCATAAGTACACCGGTCGTGGTGCTTACAGATTGGCGGGTGGAATACATGTTATTGCTTGAGCTTTTACCACCGGCTAGGGCTGTGGTGGCATTTGCCACATTACCAGCGGATGGACCGGCAGTTGTCGTTTGTGGGCCACCGCCACTGCAAGGAAAGAGAACGGAAATCGATTAGTAACAAGTTTATTGCAATAAAAATAAACATTTTACAGCGATGCAGACTCGGCGCAACAGCCACCTGATGTTGGCTTTAAGGGTCTTTTAGCACTATATTCTTAAAGTCGGGCACAAATTGAGTACTAGTGTGCCCAACAATAACGACGAGAAATTCGTACTTAATTCGCTATATTCTTTGGTACAGTATGGTTATTGATTGCTTAGAGCTACGATATTAATACATACTTTTCCTCCTTGATGTTTGTTTTTTGTATGTATAAATATTTGCGCAACATTTAATTTTGAACGACCAAAAAACCCCGGGTAGACAGGATCTAAACTATTGACACACGGAAATCAAGGTAGTAAAGTTCAAAAACCTGCCCGACCGAAACAGATATTGTGTTATTGTTATAGGTGGGCGTTACTATCGACTCATAAATAAGTTTTTATTCTTGTCCCAGTAAGAAAAAAAGAACCCAGGACAATGACACAGAAACTTTTTGCATTTTCAAGTGGCCCTGCACAGGCAACAAAAATCGATTTGAATCGACTTGTGTAGGCCAGGTGAGTTTCTGTTTACCTAAACGCTTGAAAGAGGGAATAGAGACCTAGCTGCTGGTTATGGCCACATGTCCAGGAGAGCTCGCTCAGGCGTAACCACTCATGGGCAGAGCAGGGCAGTTGGGGCAGAGAATTCGAATCGACTCCAGTCGAGTCGAGTGGATTGTAGTGGAGTGACTCATGGCCACCAGACAAGGGAAATATGTTTGATTAAGACAAAAGGTTTTGCTTTGTTGCAGCTCGGGTGGGTGTGGCCTGTGTAAGATCTCATATTTTCCCATGCCTTTCATTGTTGCAAAATTTAGTTCAAAGTCGTCGGTTTAATCGGTACGTAAACTAGTCAGCAGTTGCTTAATTAAGTTAAAGGTAGCACGTGGGCTTCTGTAAATACGGGTCTCGTTTACCAAAGAATGTAAACCAAATGAGTCACCCGAAAATGAAGCCAATGTGACAAAAAAATAAAAGCAAATAAAATTAGGAAAAATTAGGTGCTATCACAATTCTTCATGATTTTTAAGATGCAAAATCTCAAAAAAAAAAAATGGGCATTTGCGAATTAATAAAACTTTATTTGCTTAAAATACATAGTTACGAAAATTAAAAAAAAAAACACCAATTACTAATCGCGCCACTGGATCATCAAAGTAAATAGAAGACTATTTTTATTTCAAGTTACAACGTCTGATTGGCCGGCATTTAAGTTAATGACGCTGATCACATACAATACCGAATAGCACACGGCCGTATTAAATTGGTTAACTGGTGGAAAGGAAAGCCTGAATCTTGGTTACCGTTCCGCCCAAGACGATTAACAGGAAATAATTAGGTATTCCCACTCGTTTTGCGGTCGGGTTCACCCCCCCCCCCCTCTCTCTTTTTCCTAACCATTGCCTTAATTTCTACTTTCATCTAATATCAGTCTGCCCGCCCGTTTGTCTTCGATTGCTTGCCAGCTGCGAACGGGAGTCGGAAAATGTTATCTACCCACTAGTTTTTTTTTCGCCAACGACAAACGAGAAGGCAAAACAGCATACACACAAATGATAGTTGTACCGTTACTCGGGGCTGTAAAAAAAATCACAAAAACTAAAAACCGCCGATAACAATTAAAGAGTATATTGCTGTGGGCAAAAAGCAAAGACGATTGAGCAGTCGACGAAATGAATCAGAAACAAGTTCAAGTTCTACTCCGATTACAAGTTCCTTCGGAATCCCCCGCCATCAACTCATAACTAGATAACAGAACCTCTTTAAATGCTGTTAAATGCACACCACAAAAATCGTTCACCAAACGGTTGTTTCACTTGGTCAAGTTAAAGAAAAGATACTTTAATAAATCGACGAGAAGAATGCTTATGTTAATAAAGATTTTAATTATAAACATCCAGTAGTTTTTCATGTTACATTTTCCCTGTAAAATCAAAACAAAACGTACCTCGTCCATCAATACCTAATTGGTCTGGTATTTCTAGTTGGTTGGCTTTCTTAGGGTATTTCATTGCCTCGGCAAGTCTTATTTTTCATGCTTTTCTTGTTATTGCTTTGACTGTATTATGGCTTAATATCCTGGGGGTAAAACTGGTTCATACACACACCAGTATCTGTGTTTCTCTGTGTACATATGGACGGGAATTAACGTATAAATGCCTGAATGTCCACCGATCGATCTCCGTTTGACTCTACTTCTTCGGTGTTTCTGGCTCCCCAGTTAAACCCATTTGTATTTGGTTGGACTCCGCGTACTGTTTTTTTTTTTTTTTTCAATTTTGTTTTTATTACCTTTTGGTGTCGGTTTGGTTTCTTAGCTTTCTACGCCTTTTGCTTCTGGCCTGGTATGAAAACGGGTTCGCATTTTGTCGCTCCCGGTTGTTCTTAAAGATAGCCTGTTTTTTCATGAATCACAATGTAACAAAGGCTCTTTGCTGTATATTGCACCTGGGGTTTTACACGAGGTTACCGAATTTCCATGGGTTAAAAAAAAGTAAGCACAGCTCTGTAAGCACTCGACTATTGAAATTATGTATTCAGGTTTAAAATTAATCCAAGACTGTAAAATGTAGTTTTACGGCATATCAGTTATTAGAATTGGTCAAATTATCTGAGTTTTTAAAGACTCCAAAGAAAACGGTTTGAAAAAATTTATTTTCATTAATGAAAGTTGGGAGCGAAAATTTGCATTTCTTTGTAAGAAAACAGTGTGACATAACATTCCCATCAACAAATTAACACTTGTTGCAAAACCAGATGGGTTTCCTGAGTAATAAAATGACAATAAGCCCGTTTTTAAGAAAAATGGTTGAGAAAATAAATAAATAAAAAAAGATCACACATGTTCTTAATATTCTATATTTTGTTTGTTGCGTTTGAAAGCAGGGAAAACCAAATCGATAATTAAAAATAAACCAAGCGCTATAAATAAAATTATGCACAAGGTGGGTTGACCAAACTCACTCATCAACACCACCACACAGAAAGGGATGTGTGTGTGCAAGACAATTTTATCTGTAGCTGTGTGTAGCTCATAAATAAATCAAGTGTAAATTGAACACAAATCCGAATATAAGAAGAAAGGGCGAGGAAAGGAGAGAATTAGACCAGAGGAAAGCGAATAGGAACAACAGAGAACTTGCGCTGATGACGGCAATAGTAAAAACCGCAAAAAGCGGAAAATCCCAATTAGAATCCACAACATTAGTAACAACAATCAGAACACAGAAAAAAAGTGGGAGCAATTAATTTGTATGTTCTATAAGTTTAATTTTAATTTTTGAATTTTAAAATATCAAAATATTTAAACAACGTTTTTTTTTAGCTCGAAAAGTTAACTAACATAATGTAATGTATTCAAAATAGGTTTGCCTTTGTTGCTGTGTATCCCTGCCAGAAACAGCAAGGTGAAACCGCAAAAGAATTTTGCCTAATTGGAATATTGATTGGAAAAAAAGGTGACACAGTGATTTCTAAACTGTGACTAACTCAAATAATTGCAAATTTAATTAAAGCCCAGAAAACACACTTATACAGGAAGCCCCATAAGGCCCATAGGTGTTCACTAAAAATGAGGGAAATTACATAAGCAATCAAAGAAAACAAACGGTGCTTAAAATAAACAATGATAAGGAAAATCGAGTGATAAGTGCGTGTGTCTATACTTGTTACTTGTGTGTTTGTTGGGTGACTTATCAGCTGGAGATTTGTGAGTCGCTTGTATGTATTTCACTTTTTTCCTCTTGAAGTGCATTACAATATATTTGTTGCTATAATTTCTATTTATAAAAACAAACAATTTCATTACATTTCCAGCACGAGCAATTGAATTCCAATTATGCAAATCAATTGAAAGGCTAACATACAAACATCTGAAACGGATATGCCCCTTTGAATATTTTATTTATATTTAGATACAAATTAGGGTTTCAACGTTGTTTGATTTATATTTCAGTTTTTGGAGATCGGTTTTAAAAAAAATAGCATCTAATTTTTTATTGGCCAGTGGCCAATTTAACTGCTTTCATCGGAAACATTTATCAAATAATATTTGAAGTGTACATTAATTGCCGATGTGGATAAGTCAGCTCAATTGACAATATGGTACAAAGCGATTCAGCTTGTTGTTATTAATGTGATTTTTGTTGTTGGCAATCAAGTCGTAATTGAATTGATATTACGCCCAGCATAACGACATAGCGTAACATGTCAATATCCATTTTCATTGGCATTTGACGCTTTGAAAGGCAAAGTGGCAGTGTGAAGCACAACAAATACATACAACTAAAACTAAATACAATGGCTGCATTCGCATATATTCACGAAGCATAAATGAGCGCACAGTGGCGCTTTCTTCTTCTGGGTCTCCCCTCTGCCTTTCTCTTCATGCATCACACCAAATGACCTATCACACTGATAAGCAAAGAGAGCGCGAGAGCCTTGCACACACACACACACATAGCAAAACCACTCGAGAGCCCCAAACACATACACACCAAAGTTGGCTAGATAAGCGCGCCTTGATTAGCAGCGACGTCAGACAATAGCGAGTCGAAATGAACGAGTGACAAGTGTGTAAAAGGAGAGTGGGAAGTAGGCGCTGCACATCTTAAAATGGGAGGTCAGCCCAAATGGGGAGGCAGGAAAAACTGGAAGGAGATGGAAATAGTGACGGATAAAGAGAGATGCAGGCGCCACTGCACCTTGCACAGTGGGCGGCATACGGAATTAATTAATTCTTTAAGTCATAGCTCTGTGTCTTTGATGGGCATAACCAATTATCTGTCTATGACAATAGTTATAGTTACTAACGTTTACCAACACTTAAGTTGTTGGATTCGATTAGTTGCGGGAGCAGAGTAGATGTAGCTAGGACTCTTCGTCCGTCCCCTTCCGTCCGGCCGTTTCTAAGCAAACTAGTATACTACTATCTGCATCGAACTTCTTGAAGTCTTTATTTTATAAGTCAGAACGGGGCGGAACGTTGTTTTGATCATAAAGTGTTTTTGTTGTTTTTATTGTTTTAAATATATAATTACTGCAAGGGTATACAAGCTTCGGCGAAATAAGAATTCTTGTTTTATTATTTATTTGCCAATGTACCCCCCATGCGGCGTTCAATTTAGGGCTGGGCTAGCACGTCACCCATCCCACTTCCACATCCAAAGCAGAGACAACAATTCCATTGACGACGTAGTCTATCAACGCCACAGCCTCTAACTGAAATTGCACAATGATGTCCGTTACGTTTGTGTGTATGTGAGTGGATGTGTGTATGTATTTATGGGGGCGCCTCAATGGCCGATTGACCTTTGCATGTTAGATTAACATTGAATATGAAATCGAATACACCACACCACCTCCCCCTCCCACCATCCAGCAGTCACATATCCTGGTTGTGGGGCATCTGCACCGTGTATCGGTGTGTGAGCTTCTGTGGCGAATGCTTTAATTAGTTTAGCCTCAGCTGGAACACGTACAAAAGCCAAGAGCTATGCAAATGGGTTCTACAGAGGTCAAATAGTATCCACTTTCTCTGTGTTAGCATAAAAGCTACCAACAAACCAACTGTTTCAACTACATATTGGGGTTGAATAATAGCACAAAAGATGTAATATGCGATTGATCTCTTGTGAGATTAATTTACACCCCGCTTTTTGTACAAATTCAAATTAATCGCCCAATTGAACTGGCTTAAAAAACTGGCGTTCCCCAATTATTTCGCTTAAGGCTTAAAGCGATCCTCTTTCCGATATACGCAACGCATATGATTTTACCTTAAGCTCATTTAATGTTATTTACTCAAGTGCAAGTGATTTTTCTGTCACTTAGCGATGCGGAAATGTGAAGCATTCTGGTTTAAAGGAAATTAAGTTTATTAATTTATTATTAAAGCATTGCTTAAAAACCCCAAGCTATTTTTAACGTAGAGGCACAAAAACAATAGTTAACATTTAATAAAAAAAATCTTTAATCTTATCTATAATTTGACTATATGATCTGACGGTTATTATCTACGCCGCAACCGTATGGAAATTGTCGGTAATTTGCTTTCTAGTGTTTTCTTCCGGCATGCTTCAACCTTTCGGATTATTTAGAAGGGGTGAGAGTGACCCCGAGATAACCCCAATCCCAGCTATTCTCCTTCACCCGTGTAGCCCCCTACGTCATTTACGCTTGATTCCTTCCTTCCGCCTTTGGGGGCCGTTTGGGAATTGACGTGGGCGTGGCTTTTTGACATTGAAAAACCTCACGTGCGTTTGCGTTGCCAACAGAAGTTTTGTTTCCTTCGGTTTTTATTTTGTTTTTTTTTTTTTCTTTGTTTTTTTGCTGCAATGTTTGCAGCTTCTTGGCGAGTTCAATGTCGTGGCCAATGCAATTTAAGCAATGACATTTTCACGTTTTTTCTTATTTATCTTTAATCGGCAGGTCTGTCAGTCGATTGCCGAACCGAAGGCCGGGAAAAGTCAATACAGTGCGGCCCTGTATAATAACCATCATCTAAGTTTGGCGTTAAAGACTTTTTCACTTTCTCATCGACTGCGTATCTTCAAAAAATAAGAAACGTAGGTTATCTAACATATTTTTGCTACGTACATAAACTTTATCTAGAATTAATTAAGTAATGGAAATTCAAACTTATACCAGAGTGGAAAATATTCATCTCAGTTTGCAAATAATTGCTTTTCAAATATGGCTGTTTATTTTATTCATTTACGGACTTGCTAAAACGGATGGCGAATAAACAAATACTGATTTGCTAACATAAGCGTTAAAGTTGATTATTAAGTAACGCAGCTAACAGTTTGAATCTTCTCTTTTACTGATATGGAAAATAAGTTACATTTATGTCTATGCTTTCTTCGGTTTCAGCGACGTTTTCTGAAAGCAATATCTGATTAACATAGAATTAGTTGTCCTGTACTTATAATAGGCCACACCACTTTCAAAATACTCTGGATACTGACAGTAATTCCTGCAATAAACAAGATTGTGGTCACACTGCTGCAGTGTATCTAAAATAGTTTCCCACAACCCTTCTGTTGCATGTCATTCGAAACTGAGCCCTTAACATGTGTTTAACACAAGTGGACGATGTTTGGCAGAGTCAGCAACAAACGAAAAAGTAATAAAAAAAAATAAAATATATGAAAACTAACCCGGTGGACTCCGTGGAACGGTACTTTCAGTGGGAACGAGATGGCGAGAAGGGCCTCATGCATGGAATCCCGTGAAAGACGAAGAAGCAGAGCGTCGCGGGGGATCGCCGACGCCCAATGGCTGTCAAACTGTAAGCAGCTGTTGTTGACTTTGAGGCCGTTCACTCTTCGTTGTTGTGTTTGTTGTATTTGTTGCCGCTGCTGTTGATTTAATGCTGTTGCGTTTGAGAACGTGTTTTAATTTTTATTGCCTTCGTTATAATTGTTTAGTTGGCAGCTTGGCTTGGATTTTTCACAATTTTAGCACTTTTATTGCACATCTGGTTGGCTTGAAAATTAACAAATAAACTTTATTTTTATTTGGCTTTGCAACCATATTTTTCAATCATTTTTCTGCTTTCTTCTCTTTACACTCTACACATTTCGGTATCATAATTTTAATTACAACTATATTTGTGTTTGCTCTTTTCGTACTATTATTAAATCCCAACTGGAAAATGTTTTTAATTTGCCATATCCGCTGCGCTTTGTCTTTCTATATGCATGTGTGTGCGATCGAGCAAGGGAGAGAAGTATGAACGGAAGGGAAAGATCGGAAAATATGCAGCAATGTATGAGAAATCCGCTCAGCTTTCGCCACATTACGAAATTAATGCCAAAGCCGAAGACCCAAGCGCCCCCAACAAACTGATTTTAAACACTTTTTTGTTTAGTTACTTTTCTTTTGCAGGTCAAAAGTCTGAAAACAAAAGAGTGCGAGAGGGAGAGAGTGAGAGAGAAAGAGGGAGAAGGCCGCAGCAGATACAGATACCAAAAAGGCAGGCAAAATAAATTGTGGAAAAAAGTCATAAATAACTCGAAAAACCAGTTTATGTTGCCGGTGTACAAACAGGCAGCTCCAAAGCAGCAAAAGAAACAGCAACAGTAAACAAAGTGTGCAGCAAAACGAAGAAAAGTGCGAGCGAGCTAAGAATAGTACTTAACGAAAAAAAAACATTAACAGGAAGGGGGAAAACCAAACTCGTTAAAGCTGTGCAGGAGATGAAAAAGTAAAGCACAGACAGCTGACTCAAAAAAGTAGAAGATACACAAACACACACATACACAACAGAGCGAGAAGAGAGGATAGATAATTTTCCAGTTGTGGGCAGACTGTCAAGTCAAAAAAGATTGAGATAAGAGGTGTTTAGCAACAGTTTGACAGCCACAACTCTTTTCTGTTATGTTCCAGGCCATTTTTTTTGTCCAACTTTTAACACACACACACAGCAAAGCGAATAAAAAACGTGGCTGCACTGCATTGAAATTTATTTCAAAAGGAAACTGGAGCAAACACAATTTATTCAACGTCACAGCGATAAAGCGATTAACGCGTATAACACACCACAAGTTCTCACAAGTATATGTACTGCACACCCGCAGCGCAGATTTGCGAGAGAGCTGCGATTGCAAAAACAATGATACGGCGGAGGAGGAGACGGAATGACAACTGCCGCGCCAAGCGATCGAAAATCAAGTGAGCTCCGGCGCAAAGAACACACGATGCCGAAGCCAGCGGAAGAGAAGGAGAGAGCGCAAAATTAAACCCACACGTAGAAAAATTTTAGTAGATCATGAAGATCAATTTAGGATAACATTCTCAGTAACAAACTAAATGCTTTCTTTTATTTTGTAATCGGTTCTATGAAATGAAAATGTACATTTTAATTTGAAAGTATACTGGTTTATGATTAGTACCTTGACTACGTTAATAGGCTGAATTTTTCTCTGTGTAAGAAAAAGAGAGATACAAAGCTTATGAGATTGAGAGAGCGGACTAAAACACTTGTGAGCGTGTGAAAATGCGGCAATTGAGCAGTTTGAATTTGTATGTGATTATTGTTCATGCCGCTGCTGGTTGATGTTGTTGTTCCTGTTCTTGTCCCTGTACAGAGAGAAAAGCAACAAGAACATCTAGCTGCGAGAGCGAGCGACAAGCTGATAATGACGTGCAACAGAGACAGATAGCGGGTCATGCGTCAGAGGCCGAGAAACTATCGCGAGCAAACTCGTTACACAAACAAAACGCACCTGTCAAACACTCAGAGACACCGAATTGAGTTGGAGAATGGAGCACGGAGAACGAAAAGC
Source organism: Drosophila melanogaster (assembly GCF_000001215.4). Lineage (NCBI taxonomy): Eukaryota > Metazoa > Arthropoda > Insecta > Diptera > Drosophilidae > Drosophila > Drosophila melanogaster. The sequence goes on along the minus strand of NT_033777.3, from coordinate 16,280,278 downwards.
GGAATAAGTGAACCAAGCCGGTAAGAGAGACTATGGTCTCCGGCTTTGGCTCAATGGGATTTCTTTGAAGCGCAGTCGCAACTGTGAAGTTTCTACCAACGAGAGCGAATGAGCGAAGAGGGGTGTGAGTGAGGGAGTGACTCATACAGCAGTGCCATGCCTGAACCGCGATAAGCTGTATGCCTGGCTGCCGTAACAGAGTCTGTTAACAGAAGTCCCCAGAAATAGGCACAGCGGACTCGATAAGGTTGGACACATTTATCCATCTTTTTATCTTATTAAGGAACTAGTTATTTCTTAATAATTAGCATTACATTTCAACATTACAGCTGTCAAATTTAATGGAAAAGCTGTAAAAATCTGGATAAATCAATTACATATTTATTTTTAAAGCGTACACTAGTAAACGTACACCACTATCTTGCTATACTAGATATCGATTCCGCCGCGGGTCATAATTAAATGATTAAATATTTAGTTAAGGTCTCAAGTGACTTAACCTTCAATCAAATAATTTTCTTTAAACTGCATGTCGATATACCCAGCTGGTGGTGTAATTATCAAAATGAAGAAACTGCAAAAACAAAACTCGAGCAACAACATCGACTTTTGGTTAATTGAGTTCCCTCTCTCCGATTTTTTGTCGCGTTCAGAGGTTGCTGCAGTTGATATGCGACTACGCATTTGACCCCAATTGCAGAGCCGCGACAGAGGCGGCGATAGCTGGGGATTTCTGTTGAATTTACAGTTCGTTTCTGTGAGTCTTACTGTTGCTTTGGATTTCTTTTGGTGGCCGGCAATTAATTAATTAAAATGTAATTTATGTTTGCTGTTCCAACGACATTTATTTGTTTTCGAAAATTAAAAACAATTATGAGTGGAAACCCAAGAGGCGAATACAAGAACAAAATCAATGGTATATGGAAAAACCAGTTGGTGCTTAATTATCAGTAGACAAGAGTGTAAAGTAGAAGAATTACATACATGACTGACAATCTTGAGGCGAAGGAGAAGGACAAAGAGATAGGGGAAAAGAGTTCAAAGCCACCTCTTTGAGTTCATTAAAAATGACTAAAATCTTTCTTCGACACACATCGTACTGTGGTAAACACCTACAGCACAGAAAATCACGTGTACGGGATTTCGACTGCGGAACATCATTTTCGGATTATATGTTTTGCTACACGCGTTACACTCGTTGTTAATTGATAAATATTAAAAAATTAAATACCCCCTTTTATACATACATATATAAACCTTACTCGGAATACTTGTATATTATATATGCCTTTTCATAATACGAGGACTATGAGTACAAAAAGTTTCCATTCCTTATACCCCCAGACACTTGACAAATACTCGGCAAAGAATCACAGAACAGAACGCAATGAGAGTGATGGAAACAAAAGGAACTCAAACAAAACCCAGACTTGACCTGAGCATCTTGCTAGGCTCCTCTCCTCTCCAAAGCCACATCTAATCTGTTTGTCCGCTTTTCCTTCCACTCTAGGAATTCCACGACTCCAGACACCGCGATATAGAGAGAGATGAAAAATTAACGCAAGTAGAAAGGTAGAGGGGTGGAGATTCAAGGGGTGGCACGGAGGAAGAGAAAAGCGAACTTAAGCCAGCTGAGTTAGTTGAACAGCACTTGTCCCTTTTCATTTTCTTCATGGTGCTGCTCTTGAAATTTCAAGAGCTGGAGCGAGAAATTTGACAAGAATTTTTTATTTTATTTTAAAAGATTTGTTACCCGTATTGTAAAGTTTAGGCTGCAAATCGATGATTTTTTGTGTTTTACTCGGTTTATATTGAGTTTTTAAAGGGTGTGTGCTTTTGTACCACTTTAATCTTTACCTCTTTTATCATACTTTAAAAAATACCTGTAATATACCATCTGACAATTACTTGATGATTCATTGACAATAGGCTTAAAACGATCCAACCGCAAGTCTGGGAAAAATAAAAACGGAAAAAGAGGCACCGTTAAAGCTTTGTGTCAGCTGTTTGTATGTGAAATCCTATCGATTTGTTTGACAGGCTTTTACTTTCGCCCACGTGCATTCCCCACCTTTCATTTCCCTCGTTTCCTTTACGGGAATCGAGAATCTAATTTAATTAGAAGAAATTTTCGCAATATTGGTTTTTCTGTTTTCCCGCTTTTTGCTGACGTTGCTCTTCATGCATTCATTAGTAGTTTTTTTCCCTTGTTTTTGCATTTATCTAAGACACAGGTAAACCAGCCAAGTGAAAGAAAAGCATTTCCTTGAGCAGAGCAAAAGAAAATGGTCATTTTGGTTATTTCGATACTCTTATAAAATGTTTAAAGGAAATGGGACAAAAAACGTCTGAAATTAAACCGGTTTTTATCAATTTCTAAAAAAAAATTAATTTGTAAAGGCTACAGACTATTTAATTTGTACCACCCGTTTTTCTTTCATTATGAGCAAATATGTGCGGGCTTTTCTATAGCTCACAGAGAGAGAGAAAGAGAGAGAGAGATATAGAGAGTGAGAGAGAATGAAACACCCCCACGCAGTCTCAACCACTCACTCACTTGTGGAGCAAAATATATAAAAAAAAAACGAAGCGATTGACAGTCGACAACAGCCTAATGACGTCACCGGTAAATAGTGCGTGATGTCTGTGTGCAAATGTTTGATGGGTCACTTGTGCTTTGCTTTTTTACTTCGCCGTGTTCGCCTTTACATTCACAATAATTCTGCTAAATCCGCAATTTGTCCTTGCTTTTATGGGGCACCACAGCTGCCGCTCACTGGTCACCCAGTCCATCGCCCGCCATTATCCTCTTGCTTTCGTTCGCTTTTCATCAGCGTTTTTCTTGTATTATTATTGGAGCTACTTTTCGCTACACGCAACTCGGCTTTCTTTTTGCTGTTCTTTTTGCCTCATTCATACAGTAAAGCTACCCTAGATTAAACTCTTAAATAAATCGTAAAATTATTTAAGAGGTACGTTTCTCAAGTAGATTTTAAAAAAATAATAACTAGAGATTCTTTGCTTCGTAATTTCGACTATAAGGCTGATTAATTTAAAACTATATTTTACCTATTTTAGCATAATTATGGCAGGCGTCCTTAACATAATTTAAAATCATGTTTAAATATATGTTGATACTAAACCAACAACGCTAGTTCGTGCTGTACGAATGACTGGTGGCAAGACTGGCGTGGCCTACGTTATGTTGGTTTTGTTCTCGTTTTTAACTGAGAATTTAGGTTATCCCCGTCGCCCCTGCACCATTCACTTGTCATAATAGCTCGGCTATTAAATAATAAAAAGTAATACAAAAAGTTTGTTTTTTATTACATTCGCTGTCTCCAACTAAAATGTGTGGAAATGTGAATATCTAGATGGGTGTGAGTAAGTTTGTTTTGTTGGCTAGCAACAAAATTACGTTAGTTTAGCTGGGTTAGTTGCTTTCCGTTTTCTTGTATTATGTACCGCCGGTGGAGTGGAAAATAAATGTTGTAACATGATTTTTTTTTTTTTTGCTTTTTCATACATTTTGTTGAGTAAACGTTAAAGAGAAAAGGCTCAATCACCACCAGTTGTGACCTAACCTAAATCTATTAAAACGGGTCATGAAACAGTTTTAATTTCACAGAACAACATTCAAGGTTCGCAGGACCAGAATCTACGTCTTCTGACTTCCCAGTTCTGCTTTTCTTATATAACTCCCAGAGGTCAACTAGAATCCCCGATAAAGGGTGCTACTGAAGTCCCCGGTTTCTTACCCATCTTGATGAGCGACAAGCAAACAAGTGCTTTGTGTGAGTATATATAGCTGGAAGACCCGAAAATGCAGACAGCAAACATTGGGAAGACCCAATGGCAAACATATGCGCGTACGTATGTATAAAGAACTATAAAAAACAAAAACAGAGATACACAGACACAGGAAGACTTCGGCCCAACAAGAACCTAGAAATGTCAATAAGCGAACACGAGGTAAAATCGTCAGCAACGAAAGCTTTGGACCCACATTCAAGGCTAAAAAGGCGGCTCTTCCGTCGGCCTGACACAAGGAGGCCGATCGACTGAAATGCCTATAAAATATTTATAATGTGCGTGAGTTGTGTGCACTTCGTTTCCCGCTCTCCTACACGAAAGACCGGTGCTATCTATCACGCACCCACATATGTATGTATGTGGGTATTATGTATTGCATTGGAAACCCATTTCATTCACCCCCTTCTCATGGCTCTTCTTCTTAGTTTGGCTGGCGTGCCAGAGGCGAGAAAAAGCAGACGCCATAAGCCAAAAGCAACAAAAACACTTGCGAAAATAAAATAAAATCAAACACACAAGTTTAAATAGAAACATCTCTTTGCTAAAAATAAAATCGTTCGGCAAAAAAGGCAGCTACAACTAAATCTGTTGCTTGAACTTTTGACAATGTACAGTATTCGCTAGGAAATTAAAAGGAATTAGCTTTATGGAAATTTATTTATGTTAAACGAAATAAAATTATTTTAAACCAGACTCATTTTCTTTAAAAATTCGCAGTTTGCATTCGTTAATATTTTAAAAAGTTTTATGAGTGAAAGAAAAGCTAGTTCTATTGGTTAACTAAGCCAACCAAATCAAAACTGTTAGGTTTTAAAACTTGCAAACACGCGTTTCCCGACACAGCCATAATCTTATCGCTATCAAAATATCCAACCGCTTCTACGCCTGATAACAGTGTACTGTAGTACCGAATATGGAACATTTATGAGAACAGACGTCGCTTCCGTAGATAGTGGCAATGGTTTTTTAGCACGGCTTATCAATGCAAAATTATAAATAGTCGCAAGCCTATGGTCTCTAGTCAAAATTTGAGTACCGCTTGGAGTTGGAAGGTATAGCTAAGGGGCGTACAAAAGATTCAGATTCAAAAGCAGGGATAAAGCCAGTGGGCTAGATTCGCTTATCTTGATTTTCGATTGACAATAGAAAACTATAAATGGGTTTCAATACTGTAGCCAAAAGCAATGCCAACTTAAATGGTAGGATTAATTTTTAATTTTTGAAAGAGTCTTAGAACCATTACCTCTTTATGAATTTGGGGGATAATCGATATACAATTACACAATCATAACTCACCTTGCTTGCCGTTCTCGTCGCTGCATTTCGCCTAGCTAATCTCGCTTGAATTTTGATCGCTTTTCCGTAATTTTGATAATGATTTTTTTATCGACTGCCGCTGCTGCTTTTGTTTTTTTTTTTCCAACGTTGAGGCTGTTAATGTTGCTGACAGGCAACTGGTTTGATCCGAAATGCTGACTCTGTTTGACGAACAAACTGGAGGATCTGCAGGATCTGTGGGATGCGTGCGAATTGAGCGAATTATCCTCACCGCCCACACTCACACGCATTCGCGCACTCACTCACACTCACTTAGCGTCCGCGCATGTCGCGCATGCGAACAACACACACGGGAGATCCGTCGCTCTCTTTTGCTCTTTCCCCCGCTGGACGACAGGTGTGTGTACAGAGATTGCCTCTCTCCCTCTGTTCGCTAGCTTACAGTTATTCCAGTTGTTCCTTTTCCTTCTCTTTCTGCTGTTGTTGTTGTTGTTGCTATGGGGTCGTCGTTGTTTGACATCAAGTATGAAATTTGAGCAGCATCTCCTTGAAATTTCAGCTTTGGTGCTATACTTTCCGAATTTATTTTATGTTTTTGGTGAGCTGTGTGGTAGTTTAGTTATGTGTTCATATGTCAAAAGGCGGGCTATTTGTCGTAGGACTATTTTCCTATTGTTAATCGGCTTTAGGTTCCGGTGTAAATTAGCCAAGGCGAGTGTATCTATGTTGTTAAGAATTAAGGAAAACAGCCTCGTGCTACGCTGAACAACTATGTAAACAAATAATTTTGGCTAAACAATTTGACAAACACACTTTCGCACATTTTATCCAACAATTTTTGTGACAACAGATCTGAATCTCCGAATTCATTCAGATTGTTGCTATGATATTTTTCCTCCCAGTTTTTGATGACATTTTAGGCAAAAGGGACTATGTTGCTGTTTAAATATGTAGTTAAATTTCAATTAAGGGAAATTTAACCGGTCAGTATCACGCCTAAACTTTTAATGCTCACGATCGTGGAAATCAAAGCAATCTGAAAAATAAGAATGGAAAAGTTAAAGCAATTGTAAAAGAGCTGAATAAACAAAATTGTAAACGTAAAGATCGGTCTTAATTCCAAGCGCTTTGAATGTTTTGACGAAAGATCATGTTAACTGATACAAAATATAAAAAAACTCATATTACCGACGATTTAAACATTTTTCATTCTGTATGGATAATAAAAATAGTAAATAGACTAATGAATGTACGAAACTGCGGTATTTCTTTTGGTATGTTAGGCCAGCCATAGCGTATGCTGGTCACACTAAAAGCACTGATGAGAGCGCTAACTAAATTTGTTTTTTTTTTTCAATTGATTTTCATTTAATTTAGTAAGAGTTACTATTGACTTTAACTTAAAACTTTTAAAGTCATCGTCGCACAAATGAAAGTTACTCTCTTCTAAAAGGTACCAAATTAAAATTTAGAAAATTACAGAAAATTAGGCTAATTAGCTGCCATGGCCACCGCGCCGTATAAATTGTTGGAAAAATCTCTGGGGCCGCAAGGTCGAAGTAAATATTTCCGTACGTGATTTCGTTTATTTTTATAAATTTTCAAGTTTTGTTATTCGATGCAAAAAACGAGCCAAGGCGGCGATGGCCAAAGACCCAAAGAGAATAAGAGAGAGAAAACCAAGAAAGGCAGAGGGGCAAAGAGGCAGAGAGGGTGTAACTACTCGACTTTTGGCCATATTTTTTTCAATGGGCCTCCTTTCTGCCAACGCATCATTTTATAAGGTTTGCTTTGATCTTTACGGAATGAACGACTTGTGGGCTTTATTAATTAGGCAACTTTTAACTGCCGATTTACCTTTTATACAGTTTTGCACGCATTTTCATTACGCCTCATTTTTCACCCATACACTCTCACACGCACGCACGCACGCACAGACACAGTTACACACGTTCGGACCGAATATTGAAATTTGCAACTCGATTTGCTACTGTGCGCTCGTCGATTTCTGGATAACAACTTAGTTCACTACTTTTTATAAATTAAGCTGGGCTTGTGTTTAACTGATTTTCTACGAAACAATCCTCGAAAGACCAAAAAACGCACGCAAGAGAGCACGAGAAAAATGGTGCGATTTTTTCCCCTGCCTGCAAACACACACACACACGCTTATACATGGACAGAGACGGAGTAAGACCGTATAGAAAAACGAGGGAAATACTCTAGGCTGATTTAATGCTGATTACTGGTAAAAGAAAAATGGGATAATTTAATTAGCTTTTCCCGTTTATTTTAAACAGATACTTATATACTTGTGCTAAAGACAGAACTTACCTAAAGCCCTCTTTACATAAAAGATGTTTAAACATAATTATGAAATAAAAATACTGTTTAAAATACTGTTGCTGGCGAAACCAATTAGCCGGTAAATTTGTTTATCTACTCTTTAAAACTGTATAGGCCCACGGTAATATCTTTCGCGTTTAACTGATAATTTGTTTTTATAATATTATAAATTTTATCTTATTTATTGGTCCTGGATCCAAGGATTTCTCGGCAATTGGTATAGACATTTACACTTCACATTGTCTAAATTTGTAACTTATTCAACAACTGTGTACCATGCAATATATTTTGCTCTAATTTATTTAGTGTATAAAACCTTTTCAATATTTTAATTATAATTACGTTCGACACTGTTTTTGCGGCTGATTTGGGACTAAAAAACGAATCTGCCCAGTTCTAGGGTGACCATACAAAAACCTCTAATGAAATACCGAATTCTGAAATACCGCATCTGCAACACGTGCGAGTTTAGCTCTCTCTCCAACAAGTAAATAAATTTTATATTATATGCGATTTGTACAGGGAAACATCATGCCAGGAAAGTTGGTAAGATTGTCTAGATCTTTATGGAAACTATTTGGCCTATAACATACTTTGTTTAGGTGGGCTCTCCGAAGGGAGCTGCTCGAACAGGTACCCAAGCAATTGCACATGCCGGGGATCACAGCGACCTTGATGAACCAAAACCCAAAATCGCCAAGAGCGACCCACCATCCACTGCCATACCAAAGAAGAACAACTTCAAGCAGAGAGAAGGTACCAAGAATGTAAAGCCGCCCACTTTGGAGGAGATGAAGGAGCTACGAGACACCCAAAATCTCTTCCACTCCAATCTCTTTAAGCTTCAAGTTAAGGAAATGCTGGAGGAGCTGCAGTTAAAGCAGAAATACACAGATTTCATTGAAAACTGGCTTGAATCCTTTACGGCCTTTACCCGACAGCTAAAGGATGGCTTGATGGAGCGTACCCACTTGGAAGTTCCAATGAAGCTTTCTGAAAAGCCGACCGGATTTGTTTTCTCCAAGCCCACCAGGGAACCTTATCTGATCGGAGCCGCCGCCACGGGCACTTTGCTGGGTCCCAAAATTGTAGTGGATGTGGCCCTGGAGATGCCAAAAGAATCCCTGCACAAAGAAGATTACCTAAACCTTCGCTATGACCAGAAGCGAGCTTTGTATCTTACTTATGTGACGGAGAGGATGATGGAGTCCCCAGATTATGCAGAAGATCAGTTTAATTTCAACTACTATGCTAACAACCCGCTTAAGCCGGTTCTGGAATTGATCCCAGTTACTAAGCAAGTAAACAAGCACCTGCAAGTGCGTCTGTTCATCACTGCCCCATTAAGCAGTTTTAAGCCAGGCAGATTTGTTCCCTGGAACAACAATATTCGGCCCTCGTTTTACGGTGACGAATGGGACGAGAAAGATCCGCTGCCCTCCACCCAACACTACAACGCAAACGTACTGTTTGATCTAACTTTGTCCGAGAACCAGGCTCAATTGGATAAGGCCTTTAAGAGCAGGCGTAATTTTCAGGACGGCCTGCTGCTCCTTAAAGTATGGTTGCGTCAGAGGCAACTGGACATAGGTTACAGTGGGTTTGGTGCCCACATCTTAGCCGCTTTTATTGTGTACCTAAATACGCAGCGCATTCTGCATCAGTCAAGCAGCAGTTACCAAGTGGCACGCACTGTATGGAACCAACTGGCGAACACGGACTGGACGAAAGGCATTAGCCTGTCTGTTGCTCCCATTCAAACGGAAGAATTAAACAAGTTTGCCGAACACTATGACGTTTGCTTTATAGACTTCACTGGACAGCATAATCTATGCGCAAATATTCCGCTTTACCTGTATCAGAGAGTTCGAGAGGAGGCCAAACTGGCGGTGGAACTACTGAACGACATGAAGCTAAACAGTTTCCCGCTTATCTTTATGCAAAAGTGTCCACTGTACAGCAGGGTGGATAATATCTTAAAGTATGTGAAGCTAAAATGTTAGTTTTTCAATTATAAACTTTATTTTTCCCCAGGATTTCCAATTATTCATGCATAAATCAAATGCTTACACTGCATTCGCATCCTCGAATTAAGTACGATTTTGCTAATTATGGTTACCCGCAGCTGCTACATTTACTGACTGAGTGAGTTAACTAAGCTAAACAGGCAACTTACAAAGAAATAATAATCATAACTTTAGGCTCCTTAAAAAGGGACTTGCTGAACGTGTCCACTCCATACTACCCTTAGAAACTGCGACAGCCGCCTGGCCTGTGGAAAAAAAAGCGCCCGTTATTGGGAAGTATATTCAACTGGGCCTTATACTTCAGCCAGAGCACGCATACCAGGTGTTAAACAAAGGACCTGCTGCCAACGATGATCATGAGGGAGCTGAGGAATTCCGACGGTTCTGGGGAGAGAAATCAAACCTACGTCGGTTTCAGGATGGCAGCATCACAGAAGCTGTGGTTTGGGGGACCGCCCAGGATTCACCCGCCAAGAAGCGACTAATTGTTCGCCAGATTGTGCTGCATCTATTGGAGCATCACCTACAACTGGACAGCAAGGAAGTACAATACATTGGCGGCGAGTTGGACCAAGTCTACCAGCTGTCTCCTTGGTTTAAGGTCAATAAGCTAAAGACCAAGCTGCCATTGGGTCAAGATACCGACGCAGAGGCACTTAGTCCGCACGTCATCCGCTGCTATGATGAGTTGGCACGCCAACTACACGGGCTGAATGATCTTCCTCTAGAGATAGTCTCCATATCAGGCGTCTCGCCCATTTTCCGCTACTGCGAGCCGCAGCCCGTTCTCCCACAGGCGCTTCTGGTAGAAAACCGCATCCTGGCAAGCAGCATTCAGCGTGTGGTAATCCAGCTCGGGCAAAGCGGCAAGTGGCCCACTGAACTTGGTGCACTGCGTGCTCTTAAAACTGCATTTCTTATCGAAATTGGCGAAAAGTTGGAAGCGCAGTGCCGGCTTCATTGGGTGATGTCCGCCGACGGTCTGCTCGTACTCAAGCAAGGTTACTGCTTCCTTATAGAGCTGGCACACAACAAGGAGCTGGCGCTGCTGAAGCAGGAAGTTACTGAGCGTGGCATAACTACATATATAGACAATGCAGCCAGTCGTTCCTTAGAGCGTCAACATTATATTCTACCCAAAGTAAGTGGGGCTCTACATTCGCTTCATCAAACTTACAGCGCATTTGGTTCCACTGTGCTGTTGGCCAAGCGCTGGCTGGCCACACAACTGCTGGACGATGGCTTGTGGCCTGATATGGCTACTGAGCTACTGGTGGCGCATCTCTTTCAGCAGCGGTATGCACCGCAGTCCATAGCGGCACCTCAAACTGGATTCATACGTTTCCTGCAGCTGCTTTCCCATAGCGATTTTAATGGCGAACTCTTCCTGCTAAACTTCAACAATAGCTGGCAGGGTAAGTTCTTTGTTACCACTCCATAATGTTATAAAATAATTCAACTTTACGTTCTCAAGAACAACAAATTGCCGATCTGGAGCACAACTACCGCAGCAACCGTCAAAGTTATCCTCCTTTGGCTGTGGCCACCTCTTACGATATGCAGCATGCCGGACGATTGTGGACCTCGGATCAGTCACCCAGTCAACGGGTGCTTGGACATGTGACGCGACTGGCCCGCCATGCGCTCGAGATTATTGAAACCAGCCTGATGTCGAAAGATCTGAGGTTTGTGCGGCCGGCCCAATTATTTCGAGCTTCCAACGAGGGATACGATCTGGTTATCCAATTTAAGCCAGATCTCGTGCCGAATTCCTTAAGCTACGATCTGGGGTCACCATTTGTTTCATTTAGCCAGCCAAACTTTAGCTTGCCCCGCGCAGGATCAGATTACATTGCTCGAATTGTGGGACTACTAAGAGTAAGATGTTATAAAGCAGCCAGCTTTGTATTTGAAAATTCTCATTTCCCTTCTTTTTTCCGCTAGTCTGCATACTCCGACTTTGCTGCGTTCTTTTACAATCCGCACGGAGGCAAGGAACTGGGCATTGTATGGCGGCCACCAACGGAATTCGCTGCAAAGCCATTTAAGGTCACAGAGCTGCAGGCATGCAGTCCTTGTGGTAATAAAAAGGTTCAAGTTCTCAAGGAAACACTGCTCGAGGACTTCAAACTCTTACTGAAAGATTTCTACCTGCGCATCGCCACACCAGAGGAGCTCAAACGGGAACAGCGCGAGCATCAGAAGCCCATGCGGTACTTTGATGCCAACAAGGCAGAGGAGGAGTCGAAGCCAAAGCCGAAAAAGCATAGGCAACGCAAGGGCACCGGGAAAAAAGCACTACCCAAAAGGAAACGCCTAATAAAAAGCTCAACCCTTAAGGTCTTGAAATAGTTATAGAAATATGTAGCTAAACCGTTACTAAGTTAAAAAAATAGCTTTAATTTTGGTTTAAAAAAAAATGGCATATAGCAGCATAAGAAATCGCGAAAAACGGTGATATAAAAACTATAGCATTACTGATGTTTACTTATGGACGCGTTTTGACTGAGCTCCTGCTGAAGTATTTCGTGATCAGGATTGAGATTCGTCCAACCCGTATGTTTGGAGACTGATGGCTTGGAGACTTGAGCTCGCGGATAGGGATTTTGGCCCAACGGTATCGTTCTATAGAAATGAGGTTCCACATGAGGTTCAAAGTTATTAACCTGGGTGCAGAGATCAAAGCGGATATGTCTAGATGTGCAAGGCTGCTCCTGTGGTGGTACGGGCGACTGAACTTGAGGTTGCATTGGTACTATCAACGTCTGATCCGTGCAGGTCGGTTGTGACTTACAGTGCTGACAGGTGCTTTCCACCGATGAAGTGTAATCACATTCAGCTGATGTGTAAGACTCTGCTGAGGTCGTTTCAAATAGGTCGCTATATGTACCGCACCCGGTGGAGTTTGTGTTGCGCTGAGCCTGGCATCTCGAGTTAGCGGGCTCGTTCTTCATATAGGTATTTTCACTGAGACAGCTCTGAGTTTGGCAACCCACATTCTGTGGAGCCTTCACAATAGAAGTTCTAGTTGGGGTGGCGGTGTCCTTCGTTTGGCAACTCGCATTCCGAGGCATCTCGCGCTCCACAGTTGTCTGCGTTTTGGCAAACATTTGAGTTTGACAGCTCGAGTGCTGCGTCTCGCACTTGGGGCAGTGCTGGCATCCAGTGTTTGTCATCAACCCGGATGTCGAGGTGCCGGCATCGTAGCAAAGTGGTAAACGGTGTTCAGATCCCGACTTTTTCTTTGACCAAACCAATTGAGTAGACACACTTGCAACTGTCTTCAGCGGGTTCGAGGTTTCCTGTAGAAAAAGACATGTATCATTGGTCGACTTTGCAGGGTTCACATCCTCTTCGATGTCCATTCGCATACAGACCCTTTTGTCAGAAGCATTGCGGAGAAGATCATCCAAAGTGCAGAAGTGCGTGGTGTTTGGCGGGGGGAAATAAACCGCACCTGGCGAAGAAGTATCCAAGGGAAGAAACTGCCCGTTGGGTCCTACACGACTGTAGCTTATCACTCGCGTGTCTTCCACACGACGAATGTCCTGCTGGGTGAGCACAATAATCTCATTGCCAACCATTATGGGAACTTACCGAAGAAAAGTTAGTCAATACTCTGCATATTACAATAATCAATATCGATGCTCACTGTGAACAGGTGGTGCCCCCTCCTCCGCTACCTGCATCACTTTTCTCGTGTTAAAATTGTTCGCCATTGCCAAAGATTACACAAATTTTGGAAAATATTATCAAATTCGATCTGAGAATTTAGCGTTTGAATACAATTTTTTCTATAAAACACCAAAGGAGAAAACGATATTTTGATTGGCCACAAATTTGACAATTTGACAATTTCGAAATTTTAAATTCAATAGTTAAATCCGTTTAATAAATAAACGAATTTTATTTATAATTATATTCTGGGTACTTTTCGTTTTTATTACCGTGCCAAAGATCACAATCACAAGTTAAAAAAAACTCATTGGCCCATGTTTATATTTTCTTAAGTTAAACAAACAGTTTGAATCATAAACTAATCCAATTTGAGGCAGCTTAAATAGAGGAATTATAATGTCGTCTTCCACAGTAATGTTGTCCCAGTCTTAAAGAAGCGATTATACGAAACTCAGAAAAATACTTCATTTTACATTCAAATTAATTCCTATTAAGCCGTACACTAAGCATTGTTTAAGGAAATGATTATGTTTCTTTTATATATATATATACTACAGTCCCAGCTTAAATTCGGCGTTCTCCGTGCCATTTTAACTACGTACGGATTCCTCCTTAACATTGGGCGTAATACTGGCCCCCGTCGTAACTGTGTCTTTGTCCTTGGTACCAAAATCCGGATACAGCTTGGCCACTTGACCCAACGGAGTGCAAAGGCGTCCCGAGAAATCCAATCGTTTGTTGGACTGGCTTCGCTCTGCTGAGGATATAATATCTAGCAGGGATCTGGGGACAAATATTGCGCGAATTAAGGACTCTATCAAGAAATACATACATACGACATACCTTTGCCCACAACTAGACATGCGACGCTTGCTCGCCTTGAGAAGGCTATTGGAGCTGCTGCTGCCACTAGCACCGACGCTACTGATGGGCTCCAGCCGTTCGGGAGAGAGTGGGGATTCCGTGTAGGTGCGCAGGAGACTTGCTCCAGGTTCCGACTTCAGCGGGGCATCGCCGTATGCGGCTCGCAAACTCTGTAGGCTTTCCAGCAGATTTTTATGGTGCATTGTGGTGGCATTTAGTTGAATTAATTGCTCCAGTTCCCTGTACAGCAAGCGGTACTGGTCTTTGGCCTTGGAAAGCTTTAGTCTGAAATGAGTTAATTAAATATAAAAAATTGAAAATATATAAAAGATATCTATAAATTGCTTACCTTGCTCCATTGGTGTGGGTAAATGGTAGGACATCGCCACGCGAGGCGCTTTTGTACAGCTCGTGAATGTGCTGCTGGCACCGCACCTCGTCCTGCTTATCCATGTCTTCCTTCACTAAAAGATGGAGAAAATGCGGAAGCCAACTGATGTGTCGCTGTAGATGGAACAGAATCGAAGAGCTGGTGGTCAGGGGGAAGTAGCGAGGCAACCGGCGCGTCAAGGGCGGAGCAGATGGATCCTTAACCTTGAGCGGAACCACGCGCGACATCTTGATCAGTTGACCAAGTTCGGCGGTGCGATAGTCCGAGACACGTCCTCCGGGGCCATCAGTAATTGATGGAGCCTCATCCATGCAGGAGCGCGTGATGCACAGGGAGTGCACAAAGATCTCGCCACCGCGTGCAGAAAGCATATGGCTGGTGGCCTTTGAGCCGGTCTTGCGCGGCATTTCCAGCAAGACTGAACGTCCGTTAAGCAGAAAGTTAATCAAGCAAGAACTGGGCCGCGAGGTGACGTCCACCGGTGTCACGAGGAACTGACCCAGACAGGGCTGTAGATCTGCAGAGCCGCAACCGCGCGGTGTGCACCACTTAAGAGTCACTGTTTCGTATGTGGCACCTTGCTTGATGCTCGTGGGTAGACTGAAATCTGGGCCACAGGTGATGGAGTGGGCCCTTCGGCTGTGCAGGATTTCCACATCGTAGTTGGCGCTGGAGTTGGCGTTCTGCTCCTCTTTCATGGGTATGTTAGTCACCGTGGTACTAGCTAGGTCGTAATGGTTCAGTATGAGGTGCGTCAGCTTATAGGAAATATCCGGGGCACTGACTGTGTGGATCTCGACATCAAGCAGCGGCGATATCTTGAGCAGGCTGCGATTGGTAACCAACGATTCAACGCCCAGCGGCACAATGTTGAGGATAACTAGGTGGCAATGGTCGATGACCAGTCCCTTCTTGGAGGGCGGAGCTGCTAGGGTGTTCTGCTGCACCAGCACGGTGTTAAAGATGTCCTCCAGGCTTTTCATGCTGGTATTGTCACGCGCTGAAGTTATGCAGATGACGCGACCCTTGTTGGGAATGCGCGGCAGTTCGTCGGTCCCAAAGTCGGCCATTGCCGCCAACTGCTCATCGGTGGGCTCCGCCAGCGCTTCGATGGCGGCCCGCAGGCCATGGATTACCGAGTAGTCAGAAGATGTGGGTACGTTGCGCGACGGCACGCCCACAATTAGCATTGCGTTCATCACGTGCGCCATATTTTGCGTGCTGGGCCTCCAGGTGTTCACGATATGCGCCGCCGTGTCCGAGACAATAAACCGCACATGCTTTTTGCCGGGAAAGAGATCCCAGACCACGCGGCAGTACTCGATGGAGGATTCGCAGGCGCATGTCCACAGGCTCTTGCTGAATTGGGATCCACCGCTGCCGGTTGCATTTCCCGCCGCTCCTGTTGCGCCGCCGTCTGCAGATGGTTTTCCCTTTAGGAAGTCCATCGAGATGTACTCCTCGCTGGCGATGCTAAAGTATCGGGTGTGGTCCAGCACAAAGATGGTCTTCTGGTTGCGTTCGAACATGGTGGACTCGTGGACAACTTAAATTGCCGGGAAATCAAACAAACGCAAACGTTGAATCCTAATTGTTTACAATCTTTGTTCACCACGAACAGCTGTTTTCGAATTCCAAATTCACCACAGCTAATTTTTTTTTATTTTTTTAAATTTACTAAACTGTGTTAAAAAGCTCTTTTCTCAAATTCAACAAAAAAGCACACATTTAAAAAAAATATATCGATGTATTTATAACTTCATTTCAATTTGTCCGTCTCCAATTTACCGAATCTGGCAGCGCTGCTCAGTAGTAAGAATCACGTTGTTAAGCGAAAGCTGTCTAAATTTCATAATATTTTCTAGATTGTTTTTTTTTCCCATACACTGAGTGAAAAGCGCGAGAAGCGCAAGCCAACATATTAGGAAAATGTCGTGGCTTTTGGGCAGGAACCGCCAACAGCCTCAGCCGGATCAGACCGCCGGCTTTTCGGAAGGAGGAGGAGCTGCCGATCCGGAGGGCAGGACGGCCGGCGAGAAGTCCGGGGATTCGCAACTGAGCCGGGCGGAGCGCAAGGCCATGGAAGCGTACCGCTTCGATTCGTCGGCGCTGGAACGTGCAGCGGATGCTGCCAAAACCCTGGAGCGCTCAAGTAAGAACAAAATTTCATCAGCCAATTGCATAACCGGCATGCGCCACGCTATCACAACGTGCGTATGCGTCAGAGTCCATGTCCATAACCCATGTTAATCTTGTGCAGAACACGCCCGGGAGGCCCTCGAGCTGTCCAAGATGCAGGAGGCCACCCGCCAAACGGAGTACAACACCAAGGTCAAGGAGTACGAAGCCCATATCGAGCAGGCCAAGGTCGAGCAGAAGCGCATCGACCACGAGGAGCGCCGCAAAACTCTCATCGAGGAGACCAAGCAGCAGCAGCAGCGTGCCCAATACCAGGATCAGCTGTCCCGCAAGCGGTATGAGGATCAGCTGTTGCAGCAGCAGCGCGTACAGGAGGAAAACCTGCGCAAGCAGGAGGAGAGCGTCCAGCGTCAAGAGGCCATGCGGCGCCAGACCATCGAGCACGAGATCGAGATGAAGGAGAAGAACCGGCTTAAGCTTCTAGAACACGAACTGCGCGCCAAGGCACGAGTGGATCGCGAGAACCGGGATATTAATTTGGAGAAGATCCGTCTCAAGGCGCAGGAGCATCGAACAACCGTACTGGAGGGCATCAAGTGAGTGATACCCCAAACTAGGCAGGATGAAATAACTGATTTTGTGTTACTTATTCACAGAACCGCTGGTACTGTTATCGGTGCCGGTGCTGAGGCTATGCTTACCGACTGGGACAAGGTGCTGACCGCCGCCGGAGGACTTTCGTTGTTGGCCCTGGGTGTGTACACGGCCAAGGGCGCCACTGGAGTGGTCTCTCGATATGTGGAGGCGCGCATTGGTAAACCTACGTTAGTTGGCGAGACGTCGCGCTTTGCTTTTCTGGACGCCCTTAAGAACCCGCTGCACTACCTGAAGAGGCTGCGCGCCAAGCCGACCGATGCGCTGCAGGGCGTTGTGCTAAATCCGAAGCTGGAGGAACGGCTTCGTGACATTGCCATCGCCACAAAGAACACACGTATCAACAAGGGCATGTACAGGAATGTTTTGATGCACGGGCCGCCAGGAACGGGCAAGACCATGTTCGCCAAGAAGCTGGCCGAACACTCTGGCATGGACTTTGCCATCATGACCGGTGGCGATGTGGCGCCCATGGGCAAGGAGGGCGTAACCGCCATCCACAAGGTGTTCGACTGGTCGCACACCTCACGCCGCGGACTTCTGCTCTTTGTGGACGAGGCGGATGCATTCTTACGCAAACGTTCTTCTGAGAAGATCTCGGAGGATCTGCGTGCCGCCCTCAACGCCTTCCTGTACCGCACTTCCGAGCAGAATCCCAAGTTCATGCTTGTGTTGGCCTCCAACACTCCCGAGCAGTTTGATTATGCCATCAACGATCGTCTGGATGAAATGGTGGAGTTCACGCTGCCTGGCCTGGAGGAACGGGAACGCCTCTTGCGCTTGTACTTCGACAAATATGTGCTGCAGCCTGCCGCTGCGGGTGCCAAGTGAGTATTGCAAGAGCTCTTGCAGTTGGAACATTTTTTGATAATTGTTCACAACCATTTATAATCTTCTAGGCGGTTCAAACTGGACACCTTTGATTACGGAAAGACGTGTTCGAAGATGGCCGCTCTGTGCGAGGGTATGTCGGGTCGAGAAATCTCCAAGCTGGGCGTGTCCTGGCAGGCGGCAGTCTATGCCTCCGAGGATGGTCTGCTCACCGAGAAGATGGTCCTGGACAGGTGCTACTCCGCTGCTCAGCAGCATAAGCAGAAGGTGGGTTTGAAAATGTGTATTAACTTATGTGCTTTGGTAACCTTCAATCATGTATCCTTTGCAGATGGCCTGGCTTTCGGATCAGGAGCGTGCTGATCACAAATCCATCACAGGCACAGCTGCCCCACCCCTCACCCTAACTGCAAAGAAACTGTAAAGCGCGGAGGAACCGATGCTGAAGTAGATGCAACCTGCATTCAAAACTTGTTTAGTTTTCTAATCACTTAACTTTAAGTTGGTACGCACAGGGCTTTATCTTACTAACGACCACCAACCAGCAGCCGAGACACCAAAATAGTGCATATCGGTTACGTGTATGCATTTAACAGCCTGTACATAATCGTTGGCGGGAAGATGTGTTCGTCTATAGATACAATTAAGTTTGACCCACAGATAATTGTATTATAAGCCTACATCCACTGTCTCAATAGAATATACAATAAGAAGTATATATTTTAACTGCTGTCGTTGCATTTCGTATGTTAAAGCTTTGGACGTAGACTGTAAATTGAATTCGGTCGCGCCAGCACTGTGAGAGATTTATATTAAACTTCTCGCTGGCTCTTCCACCAATTTCACTTGTCCGCAGTGTTTCCTATATGTGAGTATGAAGTAAATATATATAAATTACCTGTTAAAAATTGCATTTTTATTTCGCCTTTAATAAAAGGACGAATAATGTTTAGGAAATTGGTTATAAGAAAATCGTTCAATGCTCAAAAACACATCATGGGTTTTATTTATTTTTTTTTAAATTTATTAATTTGAGGTTAAACCAAATTTAAATAAACCATCTCATGACTATTTTGGAGTCAGTTGCTACAATTATTTAATTTATTATGTGAAATAATCGCACTACGTTACGTTACGTGTTTTGCACCACCTAGCGGATAGTAGGTGTAGTAAGGACGAGTTGCCAACTATATTTGTCAGTGCCTAATGAAGCGACACCTAAGGGCCAAAGCGAACAACACTTCTGCCATGTCAACTTTATGTTTGCAAATGTAAGTGTACTTACTGCAAATTCTCCTCAATAGGTGTCGCAAAGTCTAAGTGCAAAAAAACTATTAAGCGGAACCCACGGTATCTAATTTAACATCAAATAATAATAATTTAATATCAAATAATTCAATAAAATGAATTCCTTTACTGCCAAAAAAATATTGCTAATTTTAGAACAACAGCTTCCTTGTTTCACCAAAAACACTTTTACAAATTCTTTACTCATACATACATATACATATACATCTACATATGTATGAAATTCATAATTTCCTGCATCGCAACAATATGTAGAGTAGAGTGGAGTAGAAATACAAAAGACTCTTTAAATTTTAATCGATAACAAAAAAGATTTTAAGAACACCAAGCTAGCTTATCGGGTGCATCCACTAGACAAGCAGTGTAAACTGCTTTGTGTAGCAGAGACCCGAACCTAGAGAAATATTTTACAAGTAACGGCAGCACTAAAATTACTTTCACGCAACGGCAACACTTTGTCTAGAATGGCGCGCGAAATCAAAATTTTTGCTTGGCGCGAAGGGAGAGAGAGCTCAAATTTCAATCATAGATATGCGCGAATAATTCCTTTTCAGGATATGTTCAGCTGCAAAGAAAGTGTCCCAACCCAAAAACATTGAAATACATTGTATTTTTTTTTTAACAAATTCTTTATATTTGCTTGCGTTTTTAATTTTTTTGTTATTTTTGTGTTTTTTTTCGGTTGTTTTTTCTTTTATAAAACTTTGTTTTAAGTTGTTCTTTTGTTTGTTTGTTTTCTGCGGTTTTGTATATAAATAATAATACTTATGGCTAGTAATATAGTAAACGTTTTTCGATTTTTCATCAATTTCTCCTTGCAAGCCAAATGCTGCATCGTCTTTAGGCCAACGTAAACGTAACGTAAACGTAAATTTTGTTAATTGATTTGGGTTTTGAAAAATTTCCAACGGCCTTTTGTTGTTCGATTTGATGCTGTTGTTGTTCTTGTGTGGTGTTGAATCGAAAAACTGCAACAATTGCAACTAACAATGCTAAAGTTACGCTAATATAGAATTTTGTTTTGCTTCCGTTTCAAACTTACTTGGCTAGGAGTTCGCTGTTTTGCCTTAAAACTAATAATATTTACACTTAGAAAAATTTGCTAATAGTTTTGCTTGCTCATTTGTCATATTCATTGTTCTGCCATTTCTTCGATCTCTCTTAAGAATTTCATTAAAGATTGCAATTAATTTGTGTCCCCGATTGCTTGTGTGAAGGAAGGGGGAGAGGGGTATTTAGGACCAAGACTTTCGAATATATGTATATATTTATATTCTCATGCACGTTCACAACCTGAGCACAATTAGCATTTAACATCCCCTCAGCCCCTCCCCCATTTCGTCGATTCAATACTGCTTGGAATTGCTAGTGGGCGCCAGCAGGCGACGCGACCAGCACGCCGCCATCCGCTGGGGATCCGTCGCCGTCATCGTCTACAACTGATACTAACTACCGACCATGATGTGGGCCGGGTGCTCCAGTTCGTTGTCGTGCAGGCGGGAGGCGGTCACAACCTGACCGCCCAATCCGCTCTTGAACAGATCCTCGGAGCTGAGCTTACAGCTGGGTACCAGCTCCGTGAACTCCGAACCGAGTCCGAATTCCATGTCCAGGAATCCGTACTCCCAGGTATTGGCGCCCGCCGACACATTGGAGCTAATGCTGCTTACATACGACGAGGTCAGCGAGTGGGTGGCCGAGGAGATGGTCGACAGGGTGGTGAATGTGGCGGTGGTGGAGCTGCTTCCGCAGGAACTGCTACTGCCGCCGCTGGCTTGTACGGTGGTGAAGCTTCCACTGAATGCCAGCGTGGACCCCGAGGAGGAACTGGAACTACTGGCTGGCACTGAAACTGGCACCGCTGTAGGTGTGGCCGCCGACGGAAGTATGCTAAACAAATCGTTGTTGTTGAGCGGATCCAACGCCGATTGCGAACTGAGGCTCAGCACCGAACTCCAGTTGATGGATCGCGTGGAGTCGTCGTCCGCATAACCCGAATCGCTAGTATCGCAGTTGCTGCTGCTTGCGGTAGGTGCAACTGGCGTGGTGCCGTTGCTGCTCACGGTATTCCCACTACTGCTGCTGATCACCGTTGAGGAAGTGGTGTTGCTGCTAGTGCTGCTTGATGCGGGGGAGCTGCTGATGTTGCTACTTAGTGTTGTTGCTGCTCCTCCACTGGAAGCTGCGGCTGCTGCCGAAGCTGCTGCCGCTGCTGCTGTTGTGGTGGGGCAGGCCGGAAAGGGCGTTGCTCGACCAGATTGCGACTCCCGAAAGGGATAGTGATCGTAGGGGTGCAAACTACTGTTGCTGCTCGCCGCCGTCGCTGAGGAGTTGTTGCTGTTGCCGCTGGTATTGCTGCTACTTGCACCCGCTGATGTATCACAGTTGCTCGGCTGCGTGGCGAAGCTGCCCGCACCCGCTGCCGCGCCCCTGTAGGCGGGTTGGCTGTCCAGACGCTCGTGGTAGCTATGCGGCTGCGAAGGCTGCTGTTGCTGCTGGTGTTGGGGCTGGAAACTGAGTTGCTGGTAGTGATCCATGTTGGCCAAACGAGCACAGTTCAACACGGGCGCATAGTCCATCTGCTGCTGCGTATGTGGATGCAGAGGTGCTGGCGGGGATTGCTGCTGCTGCTGCTGCTGCTGGTAGGCTGGGTGGTACTGAGCCGCTTGTGCCGCCGCTGCTGCTGCTGCGGCTGCTGCTGCTGCCGCCTGTTGGTGGTGCTGTTGCGCCGCCTGGTGCAGCTCCTTGGCCTCTGCTTCGATCTCCCGATCAATGCGCTTCAGCGTATTGCAAATGAGCACCGAGCGGTACAGCGACTGCTCAGAAACCTGCCGGAAACGGGAGAGTTTGAACATGGACAGATTGCGTATCTTCAGGCGCGTGTCCTTGTAGCAACTCCTGTTGGCACTGCACCAGCCACCGGGTCGTCCATCGCAGCACCTTTTAAGAGGCAGGCCATGGAGAGGCAAGCCGGCGAATGGAACAACAGGCGCTGATGAGGGCGGCGGACTGATGGGCGATCCTCCAGCATTTCCGGATGCGCCACTGCTGCAGCCCAGGTCCAGATAGGATTTGCCGTTCTCTGCACAACGAATTGTCTGCTGGGGCGCCGCTGGCGGGGCATAAGCTCCACCGTTGGTCGGCTCGTAGAACTGTTGGGCTCCCGATGAGGGATTGGCCGGACTGCTACCCGCTGTCGCCCACTGGGGTGGAGCGAAACCACGCGCCTGCTGCGGTGTTGGCGGTGATTGCGTCATGTGCTGCGGTCCTCCTGTCCGCGAGCAATTCTGCTGCGGGAAAGGCTCCGAATAGTAGTTGGGTTGCCTGCTCCCATATCCGGGGGCATAGCTTCGCTGCTGCTGCGGATGTTGTTGCTGCTGCTGGGCGAGTTGCTGCTGCTGGGGATGTGGTTGTTGTTGGGAGAGCTGCTGCGGCTGCTGCTGGTGGGGATGGGACGGCAGCTGGTGCGAATGAGGGTGCGGATGCGGTACAAAGGGATGATAGCGCATGGGACAGTAGGTGGGTATGATGCTCTCCTCCTCCTCGTAGTCGTCCTCAAAATCATCATCATCGTCGTCCAGCTCATCGGCACTGAGCAAAGTCGTTGCCAGAGTGGAGCGGGTGGCAATGCTACCCCAAGGATCACTGGGCACCGCGACGGCCTGCAGCTTGGAGATGCAATCCACAGGTTCCGCGGATGCTGCGGGTCCTGCCACCGCGGAAGGAGTAGTGGGCCCATTGCTCGTCCAGGGCTCACAAGGAACGGCTGAGGTGACCACCTCTAACCTGGCGATACTGTCCTCCGGTATCGCCGCACTCGCTGTTGGCGGGAGTGGCACCTCCGCTTGACTTTTCATTGCTGCGACGGCGGTAGTAACTTCATGACCATTGCTAATACTTGGCTCCGTTGGCTTCAACGCATCCATTGATGCTTCTAAAACAATGTGGTTGTTGTTGGACTCAACAGCTGGCTCCGATGGCGATTGCTGTTGCTGCTGCTGCTCCTCGAGCGACTCCAGGTAGTTGTTGTTGCTGATGGCCCACTTGTTGGCCTTGACGGGGGGCGGGGCACAGTTGCCCGTGTAGGTGGTGTTGGCATCCTTGCTGTCGAAGGTCAGCTCATGCTTCCGCTTGGTGGCGGCTGTTGCTTGAAGACCCATCGCGGAATTCACCTGCAATAAGAGGGAATATAACATAAATTTAGTGATTTGCCGCCAAAATATAAGGCACGTTGCGAACAGCACGGCAAGTAAACTTAGAGAAATAATTGTGATGGACACAAAACCTACAATTAAATATTTCTAAAGTAGAACACAGATCTTTAAGCTACAATCGTTCTCATATAAATTTCTTTATTTATAAGTTTTCGGTTTGGTATTTTCCCTCTGTGCATCATAAATTTCCTCACGGTTCGCACGAGCCAACAAAGGACACACAGCCAGCTAAAAACTTATCAAGAAAATGGAAGTCAGGCAGGGACTTGAACTCCCCCCTTTCGCCCACTCAACCAGCCAACGCACCACCCTCGTTCCTTCCACCCACTCGAGCCATGAAAATGGAATGGAAAATGCCAGGCGGCAACAATAACAGCAGCCAAGCCAGCCAAGTCGAGGCTGTCTTTCCGTCAGTCAGCCACCCTGCGCCTCACCCCAGCCACCCACTCATCCACTCTCCACCACCCCAGCCACAGTCCCACCTCCGCCTCCTTTCGACTGATGGCATTGCTCATCGACGCTGCTCGAAATCTTCTTAAAATAAAACGCACAGAGACGAAAAGAGAGGGCGGAACCTCGAGAATCGTGTGGGCTGCCACGATTGCCGTAGTCTTCCCATTCTGAATGCTCTTCTTTTGCTGGCACTTTCCCATCAACTTCCGCCACATTTGCTGTGGGACTTTTTTCCGTTTCTTTTTTCTGTTTTGAAACTATTTTTAAGTTTTCGAGTTCTGCTCCAGTCAAGATTTTTGATCAACAGTGCAACCAAACAATGCCGGAGAATACTTTCTCGGGAAAACTAAATATACATATATATCCATTAAATGTACGTTATATTTAAAGGTTTAAAATTGTAGATAAAGTTTTTTTTTTTTGGAGATATAGTTCTTACTTATCAGAATGTACATATATGTTATTTTGGGATCTCAATTACATAAATCTAGATATATTATTTAGTGTATTTCAGAATGTATCTAAAGATACAAATTCATCTGAAATTTAATTGATATATCCCTTAAATTTTGAGCTTCAATAAGCTTCCTTCTTCCCCACAATTTCAGCACCCTTGTCCTTAAGACTATATCTATCGATCGCGGAGTCTGGCTGGGGATTTCCAACTCACGTTGCCCATATTTAAGAGTTGCCACCCTTCAATTGCCGGCACTCTGTTCAATTTCCGTGCCCTTCTTCAACCGAGTCTTTCCCCACTGAGTTTTGAACATCTGTGCGTAGTACGTCGGCCGAGGAACGACCTTTGTCATACGCATATATCCATAAGGGTTGCCATATGCTCGCATATTTGCCAGTGCTGTTGCTGCGACCGTGCCACTGATGTTGCTGCTGCTGCAGTTCCCTTCAGTACTGGGGGAATATAATACGAGAACCCGATTTAGAGGGTGAGTTTTCGTTTCGTTTTCAGTCCGCTGTGCTGTGCGCGCTGTGTGTTATCGTCATCGAGGTCGGTCGCCGTCGTCGCTGAGTCGCATGTGTTTCGCATTTTTCTACCCCCGGCCCTGCCAATGCCCCGTTCCCCAGCCCTTGCCTCTGTCCCTGTCCCTGTGCTCTGCCCCGGTTTCCCTTGTTTGGCCTGTCTGCCTCTGGGTTTGCCTTTGCCACTGCCGCATGTCTCATCATCGCATTTCATCCCTCGACGTTGTACCGTTCTCGTTCGCGTCTGCAGCTGTATTTTCGGTGTTATTTTTGGTATAGGGGCTGGAGCGAGTCTAGACATGCTGGCCGTCCGGACTCCGGATGGTTCGCCCTTTTGGGAACGAACCAACCAAACCAAGAACCATACAACGTCTTCTTTTGCGACAGCGAGAAGTTCCCTTCTTGGAATTATTGGTTTTGCTCCGCACTCATTGCCATTCCGCTTCGGCTGACTCATTCTTATCATCGCCGTCGTCGTTTTAAAGGCGAGGCGGCGTTCACTCATTGCTCATTGTTCTGTTGACAACTGGTCGTATGTGTAATGCTGCCGAAGCTCGTTGCGCATACGTCGTGTGCGCTTAAAAGCTGCGCTAAAAACCAATCAGCTAAAAGCTCACCCCCTCAATCAAATCAAACCCCATCAGCTGAGCTTCGCAACGGGAAAACCAAAGCGAGCATCAACAGCACACACAAAAAAATAAATAAAATAAAAAGAAAAAGAAAACTTTCTACGCTAATTTTCGTTCGAATGGAGAAATGCTGGCCATCATTATAAGCCGCAACAGAAAACAAAATTTATACAATGCTGGCCATCATCTTGGGACTGGCTGACTGCCTGACTGCCTGCCTGCCTGGCTGGCTGGCTGATGATGATGATGATGATTTTCGAGCTGCGTTCGCTGGCTATGTTGCTGGAAGTTGAATTTTATTGCCACACCAACATCACTCAGGCAGTTTCAAGCGGCAACAGCAACCAAGCACCGCAGCAGCAACACAAAAGCCAGTCCCCGTCAAGCGTTCGTTGCTTTTTACCCACCAGCAACACTAGCGCAGCAATAGCAACAACAACAACAGCAGCAGCAACAGCAGCATTTTACGCTCCGCCAGCAACTCGTTTCAGCTGGCACTGGCAGCGGACTGAAAACAGAAAACTGACTGAATAGTCAGGAGGGGATTGGCGGAGCGAGGGGAGTGGGTGGGTCTCCGTCTCCGGCTCCGACTTCGACTGGCTCCAAATTGACGGCCCGAGTCTAAAGCTCGCACGCAGCGTCGCTGCAGTTGTTGCTGCTGCAGTAACAAAAACAACATCGTCGCTACCTTCAAATTCCACAATATTCAAGTTTCAGGTTATGAGCCAACCAAGCAGCCAGCGAACAGAAACCAACCCAACCTGAGAGCCGGAGCCAGTCATCGTCAGCAGCAACAGCAAAGCAACACGAAACGAAATGTTTGGCCGAAAGGCAGAGCCAAGAGCTAAGAGCCAGGCGACAGTGGGCTAAAACTGACTCAAAAGTGCTATCTATATAATAATTTAATATGAATAACTACAAAAAATAATTACATTTTAGCATGAAATCGAATCTTCTCTGTTAAGGAATTATCAATTTTAGAGTTTCTTTAGCTGTATGGTCTAAATATAATAGTAATAAACATGATTTGCCATAGATCTGAGTATTTTAAGCTTAGCTCAGGCGAACACTGAAGTTTATTTAACTAACAAATTTTTGGTTGAAACTAAACTTTTTTAAAATTATATTGCATTTCTATTAAGACCCTAAATACTTTTTTTTACTTTTCCGTCCCATTGTGCCCGTTCGAGAGTCGACTTCCAAGCATTTAAGTCGGTCGCCGTTGTCGTTGTTGCTACCTCCAGTGCCTGGGCTCTGAAACTCCGGCTTTAACTCTGGGCTGTGGGCTTTGGCTTTGGCTTTGGGTCTGGCTACGACTGTGGCTCTGGCCCGATCCACTACGGTCGGAGCGAGTCTGGGTCTGGTGCTCTGGTCTGGGGCCCCACATTGAATTCTTCGGCTGGGGCGCACGGCACAACGTGCGATAGCTGCGAATCGAGTCGGTTCGAGTCGAGCCGAGAGCCGCACATAAAAAACAACGTCAAGAGAAAAAAATAACAAGTAGAAGCAAAAAAAAAAGTCGAGTTTCGGCTTTCGAGCTGGGTTTGGGTTTAAGCCGCGATCTCCACCAAAGCAATTTAGGTGTACGAGCCATAGAGGAAGAAGAAACTTTGGAAACATAAAAAAGAGCGCTCCGGCCCGAAGACAACGACGATGGGGCATAATAAAAAAAATTACCAGCAAGCTGGGGTTCAACGAAGTTGGATAAGAAGAAGACGAAAACGCAGCGGCCGAGCGGTCTTCAGCTCATCATAATAAAAATGAATTGAATTGAAGACATGGGCGAAGACGCACCACCCGCTCTCCCACTCTTCTTACACAGCGGGCACAGCTCTCCTAGTTTCATATGTTGGTGGATGTGGATCTGGATGTGGATGGGAAGCTCAAGATGACGCCGATATGGTGGCTAGTCCCTCGGAGTTTCCCATGCTGGCTTGGTTATTTTTCCCTCCCTCATGGTGAAAACTTTGAATGCAAACACCCACAACAATAACAGAGCGGGCGAGCTATTTGCTTATAGCGGCACATGACGATGTGGGAACGGAAAGATTTTCGAGCCCGGCTTTCCCACTAACGTTGAACTTGCACAATCGGAGGTATAGCATTTGTAATGTTAAAGTTTATATCAACTATACAACTAAAAGTTCAGAAGAATTTAAAAAAAATCAGTAAAAGCTTTTCATATTTTTACCTAAGATCCAGAGAGTAGAGTTATGCTTACGAAAATATATAAAAATACTTTATTCTAACAAATATTTTGGACTACAATTTAACTGTATCAATGAATATTTGTAAAATGGTTGGTCCACTCCATAGATGTAAGACTGTTTACCCAAACATGAATCAAGGCTGTGCTCGAGCTATCTATGGTTGGGCTATGGTTTTTGGGGTGGTGGGGAGTTTGTGGGTTGCGTTGTATGAGGCAGACTTTTTTGATGTGCGCATATTTTGCGTCGGCCATTTCATGTTGCCGCACCACGGAGTTCGCCGCACGACTGACAGACACAAAACCCCCGATTCCGATTCCGATTCCGATACGAGTTTCGAGTGCGAGTCCGAGTCCCCGTGTCGATGTGGGGACGTCGATTGGCAGCAGAGGCGGAGGCAGCGGTCGCGACGGAGACAGGAAGCCACCGCGACGGCGGCGTCGTCGACCAAATCAGCTGTTTTTGGCGAATTAGAGCAATTTTCAATGCGCGCCGCTTGCTGTTTCTGCCTTCTTTTTTTGCGGCTTTTTGTTGCGCTTCATGTCGAAGATTTATAAGCAGCGACGCCGGCAGCGAAGTTAGCATCGCAATTGGTGACATTGAAAATTTGCAAGGCATCTCTCGCTCTTCCCACTTTGCGTACGTGAATGTGTATGGTGTTTGTGATTTTGCGAAATGGGGGAACAGCTGACAGCATACATTACCCATACGAGAGGAGGCCAAGTGGGGGGAAGTGGGGGTTAAGAATGGTAACTTTTGGTCAATGAACCATACCTCCCAACCTCGCCTCCTTTCCGGCAAAGGCAACTCAGCTGTTTGCGAGATGTGTACGGCAGAGTGAGGCTTTCGTGAAACGTGAGTCGAGACCCTTACAAATCCCAATACCAACCATCCAACCAACCCATATCATCCCATTCCATTGTAAGCCGCCGAAGGGTCGGGAGAGCATTTCTACCTAAGGTCGAGAACCATAATCCCCGAAAAGGATGCAGCGCATTAGACACGCCAGTGAGTTCGGGCTCAATTTCGGTTTTCTAGGATTGCTGCACTCACTTTCTACCTGACCATCCCAAGCGATCCATCAATATGTCATTCCGACTGTCGAGACTTTAAGGACGAATTCGACTGTGATTGAACCATTGCCAAGTAGCGGGGCGACTCGAAATGGGAATGAAATTGCCAGGAAATCAACCTGTTGGTCGATTGATAGCCCTGCTAATAAGAAGTAGTCTGAGCAATACCTGTATGCTGTTGGGAACCTCCTTTGATAGGAATATTGACACCAACTTATTTGTTTTAAACTCTAATTTCATGAACATTAAAATCATGATCACACAGATTCTGTAGCCAACTTTATAAAGTTATTTTTATATGTGAATATTAATAACAATATGAACCTTAAAAAGTAACTTTTATATAACATCCGCCAGTAATTTATTTTTATGCGAATCCGTTTAAGATTTTTGTAAAATAACTAACTTGTTCAAATACACTGGAATCGTGTCTAAAGATCTCAAAAATCAAGCGTCTTTGAACATTGGAATAAAAAGGCGAAATAGGAATCCCCAGCTGATGGTCTCCCGAACGCAATAGCTGCTTCTCCACTGGGCAGATAGCCGATGATCATCGATCTGCATGCAAAAATTTTTGCCGTACGGCTCTTATCACGCAGACCAGCTGATAAGACAAGAGAACGAGTAGAGCGAACAGAGCCAAAGAGCCAGAGCATTGCGTCAAGTGCGCTAATCGCTCCGAATCGGAACCAGGGCTACAGGCAACGAGCAACAACAATTGCCGTTAACAATTGTCAGAGCGACAGCACACTGCGCAAATTGCACGTCGCGCAGTGTACGAGGCAACAACAGCTATCAAGGCGTACGTACGTACATTCACCAAGCCGCTTGGTAAACACAAAATTACAAAAACAAAAAATACCATGAAAAAAACTGTGGGTATATATGTATGTAAGTACATACAGCCCCAACCAACAAAGACTCCACTCCACATCCCATGCCTACATATGTATGTATGTACATCCACAGCTACATCCAATGTTGCTGACTCGACTCACCGCATACATACAGACGCTCCGTTCGTATATATGTAAAAACATGTACAAGCGAACGAGCCGAACGACCGACACACGAAGTACAGTCGCACAGTTAAAAATAAAGTATGGGCCGCTGCAACGCAGAGGGGTAAAGGGAGATGACACGAGAGAGAAGGAAGGCAAAGAGAAGAAGAAGAGAGCGAGCGAGGGCAAAACAACAAAGCGAATGCTGGTAAATAATGATGATGGAACCAGTGTGCTGTATATGTATGTAGGCATGTGTTCGTATGCGTGTGTGTGTATACTGCACAGTAAAATTTCATGTATTAAAATCGCTTGTTCGTGTATATGCACTGTACAGGGTAAGAGCTGCCATCGCTGTGCTGTTGATAGCGAGGGACGTAATATCGCAACTTTTGCCGTTCCAAAAGCACGGAGCCAAGCGAACGTTCGTTCGTTCGTTCGCTGGTTCGTTCGAGTTTAATTTTGTAGTACGTAGCAGGAAAAAAAAGAAACGACGAAAAAATAAATGATGGCGGCAACAACAACGACAACAACAGCGACGACTCGTCGTCGACTGAGTTGGCAGTGTTGCGTTCCGATTTTCGTCGAAAATATTTTTGTTTCTTTTTGCGTTTCGAAAACACTCGAAGTGCTAAAGAAAGAAGAGTAGAGCAGGGAAGAAGAAGACGAACAGGCAGAGGCTTACAGCGACCGTTTTTCTAGTGCGTTTCGCTTAGAATGGCAAAAATCTCAAAGGGGACGAAGAATTCCACCCAAAAACCCCCCACTTTCAGTTGTAGTATGGTAAGTGGTAAGTACGGCGCGCTCGTTTTTGCGAAGGTTGCTAGCGTGGTGGGATAACGGATGTTGGATATTGTATTCGTCGGATGTCGGACAACGGCCGCAGCGTAGCGCGCGCAAATTCACGTAGTTTGAATCGGATTCGGATTTGGACTCGCCAGCGCAGCGCCACAAAGCTAACGGATCGAACCAAGGTTGCCCGCTGGCATTTTCCTACGGCATGAGGCAATCAAAATGCGAAGATACTGTCGAAGTACACGGAAAGATAAAGACTTTATAGAAAACCTGGAGGATTGTTTACAGCTTTTGGGAGTTATATGTATGCTATGTTATACATTAAGGAATATAGTAGTAGTTTTATAAGAAAGCGCAGTTTATTTTGTAGCAAAGGAGTTTTTAGTCGATAGTTTTTAGGTCGATCTTGATCGCAAACAAATCAACAACTTTTAGTATATAAAATTTAGAATCTACTTTTTATGGCCATAGTGATCTGATCGTATATTCCGATCAATGCTAACATGTGTACATAGGTACTTTTCATATTCTATCTCAGTTGATCTTGAAGTTTTGGATTTATCGCGAAACCTAATCTGTGTGTCCTTTATTTAACGATTCCTTGGTTAACACTCTTTAAGGGCTGCCTTGCCGCTTTAACCCATGTCCGCCCACGAGCGCCCATCCGTGACTATGACGCCAACTCCCGGACTCCCGCACTCGTATATTCCGGCTCTGCTTCGATACGGCCGCCCACACATACATACAACTCTCCCCCGATGGCAGTTCCCCCTTATAACACCGTGGACTGTTTATAAAATAACCTTATTTTGCACATGTACACGGGTTTTCGTTGTGCTGGTGTGTGTGTAAG
This sequence comes from Drosophila melanogaster, assembly GCF_000001215.4. NCBI lineage: Eukaryota > Metazoa > Arthropoda > Insecta > Diptera > Drosophilidae > Drosophila > Drosophila melanogaster. The sequence continues at coordinate 16,248,746 of NT_033777.3, read as the reverse complement.
CTCCATCAGCTCCACGGAGGGTTGGGTGATTCCTACTCTTCCCGAGACACCCTCTCTGCTTTTCCGTCTCTCTCTTTCTGGCACTTTATGCCTGACATTATTATAATATTATATTCCTTATAATAATGGGTTGGCAGCACAGGCAGCCGAAAACCACCTACATCCATATACCAACCGTCCAACCACCCATCTGCCATCAGCCCTCCCATATCCTTCGCCTCATCCCAACCCCTCTCATCGAGTCGAGTTGGCGACCCTGCGCAGTAAAGTCGAGCCGGCTTTTCTCTATCGTACGACCCTACGCTCCATACTCCGACATCCCCCTTATAAAATCAACCCAAGCCACCCACTCTGAATACTTCTCGTGTTGGGTGTGGTGAGATATACCGTGTGACGTATAAAAGCTAAAAACGTTGGCAAATATAATGAAATTGGGTGAAATGCTATGCCACCCACTGTACCTCCCATTAACCCCCAAGTTCTGGCATAATAAAGCCTACCAAACAGGACGAGAAATGCGCTGGGTTTTGGCTGGATTGATGGTGGTGGTGGTGCTGCTGCTCTGCTGTCGGCGCTAGTGGTGGTGGTGGTTTTGGGCCATCCACTAGTATGAAAACCACTTTTCCAATTGCACGTACACCACTACGTGGGCTGAGCAAAAGAGAAAGGGAGTGCGGAAGAGAGAAAGAGAGATGGAATGTTTCAAACCACTCCACTGCCTTCCCCTTTTTTGCCGTACTCAATTGCTGCTGTTGTTGTTGTGTGGGTGGTGGGGCGGTTGTCAGAGAGAGAGCAGTGAGCGAAATGAAAATGGAAGCGAGGACATGCGGAGCAGGCAGGACGAACAAATGTACACAGTGGAAAATTAAATTAAAGTGGAATTTCTGCTATGCGTATTTGAAAATTTAAAATTTGTATTTTAAAGGATGCATTAAAACTGTGCAAGTGCAATTGATTGACAAGCTGTGCTTTCAGTAGGACGATATTGGGTGCATTATTTTTGCCAGTGTGCTTGGGTGGGTGGAGAATTGGGGTGGACCATGTAGTGGTGAGCTGGGAGGGCCTTGCTCTGTCGCTGCTCTGCGTACGATAACTTTAATTTGGCTTAATGGAAATTTTCGCTGGCGCTCTCGTAGTACTGTTATCCTTAAGCAAACCCGTGGATCCTGCTCCTGTTTCGCTCTCCACCCCAGCCTCCGTCTCAGTTACCCAACTGGCCATCGTCCATGGTCTATGGTCCGCGTGCTAAGTAGGTGACGCAACCGCAAATTTGCGGCTGGCGATTTAATAATGCTAATGGTGTGCGTGTGGAAGTGCATTGGTAGTTGGACATTGCACGTGTAGTGGCTTCTGTTGCTGTTGTTGTTGTTCGCGCCCTGGACCGTCTGAGAGTCACGTCATCATCACACGGCCGTCGTCGTCATCGTCGAGCCATTTACGTCGTCGCCAGCCGGTAATTCCCCGAACCCATAGCCATAGTCATAGCCATAGCCATGGCCATAGCCATATAGCCACATCATCCCCCCCTCAGGTGGTGCAAACAAGTGCAAGTGATGCGCATTCATTGATAAGATTTCGTGCCACAACTCGCCGCTGCCAGCTGTCTTTGTATGTTGCCCGTGGATGTGTGGGCATACATTAAGCCAAGCCGAGCCAAGTTAAGACCGCGTTGCCATATACGCTCTGTGCGAGCAAATCTTTCAATCGGTCAACAGGGAACCTAAAGAGGCACAGCGATTGTTTTACAGCCAACTTGCCACGCTCTCTGTTGTGGTTAAAAAACAGCTGTTAACAACGGCGCTACTTGCATGTCATCAGTGATAAGCACCAGTTCTAGAAACGCTAGTGATCCACCTTCAAATCCCTTAACTAGCTAACTTGTGGTTTGTTGAACCCACCGACTACGATAGCTCTTATCTAGGGATCTGAACTTAACCCTCGCCCCATTCGAAAGTCATTAACAAGGGGCTCGGTTTTATGGGGCTAATACAGCAACTGAAATATTAATTGGTGTAGGACTACCGATAGTTATTAAAAGTGTGCAATGATAGAGCAATTTACAATGGGTCAAAGAGTAGGTATCACTGATTATAACTTAATTGAGAGCTACTCTCGTGTACAAGGTATAAGGCTTAAATTTTTTCATAAAGGTTAAGAAACAAGTATTGTAAAATTCTTGATACTTCGTACAGTCAGGTATATCTAGCAGGTCCATAACTTAGTTTGGATTTTTATCCTGTTTCACCAGCGGGACGAAACAAAAGTCGTGACTGGGACTCAAATCGCTCATGCGACGCGGTGCCATCGCCCGTCCCCTTTCGTGGCAGTCTTTTGTTTACATTTTTAGAAGACTGGTAACACAACAAAAGAAGGGAACAAAAATAAAGAAATACCAACTCCTCCTTCTCTTATTTGATTATACATTCCTCATTGAGCAATTTGCGTTGTCGTGTTGCACTTGACCCAAGGAGCCGGCAACAAGTTAAGATGCGAGGGCAAATTAAGGGAGCCAGAGCATCCAAGGATAATGGTATTAATGGGGCACACTCACATATACATCCTCCGTGGCATGGTTGAAGCCCCCTGAAGGCATTTATTTTATGGCTGCCCCAGACACCAGACACATGTGTGTGCGTATCCTTCGCTCCACTCACACACTCATGCAAATATAGCAGCGGCTATGTGGCTATATGTGCAACCAAAGCGTAACCAAAACCAAACCAACCAAGTCGCGATTTTCATTCATAAAATCGAAGAGCCAAAGAAAATGGGCAACGAAGGAAGCTGCTGCTTCTGCTACTGCTGGTGCTGCGCAGCCAACGTCGCTGCTACCAATAACTCAAAAGGCGCGCGCATTTCAGCGCACTTGTGTTAATGTATCTGAAAGTGAAATCACCATCACCAAAGGCGGCCGCCTCCTATATTCCATGTACACATCCGTGCCATGCCGGTCCGGCGCCAACTCCAAACTATTATTTGCCAGGCCTGTGCTTTTGCCTCTGCCTCTGCAGCTGCTGCTGCCTCGGCCGCAGTCGCAGTCGCTGCCGCGGCTGACGGCGCTGCCTGCTCAATTAAGTGAATTAAGTCTCGTGCCGGAATTTGCACCCCCCCAAAAACACCAAGCCAAACGAGCAGCCAAAACGACGAGGCGGAACGAAAACAACAACAATTCAGAGCAGCATATGACCATAAAGAACAATTAAAAAAGCAGACCAAGAAAAGGAATAAAGATAAGGCGCTCAGAATCAAGACTGCAACGAACGGGAAATGCCCTTTGGCTCTGGGAAGAAAGTAAACAATCGGAGGTGAAGGCGTTTGCGAGTTGCATTTATCAAAACGGATTATTGTGCAATAGAGAAAGGTGTCGGACAGGGTGTGTTTTTAATGACACTTCCCCTCGAAACTGCAACTTCCTCATGTCAAAACATAACTCGACGAAAGACAGGACGGATCAATTCTTACTTGAAGATTTCACTTCTTATAGGGAGATTTGTAAGTCATATTAATGGAGTTAGGCGTATGTTCATATATCACCGGTTATAAGAGTTAGAAGTTTGAAAAACCGTGTTATCGAACTACAAGATATACGTTAGTATTATATCATTTTATTTATCTAGTTTTAATTCTACAGTTTTTTAATCCACCTTTAATGCAATACAGTAAAACTATTTTGGAGTTCTACGTACTGACCGGCAAATTCAACATGAACTAAACGCATAGTACAACTTTTTCTTACTGTCGAAAGAACTAAGAAATTAATGCGAGCTGCTCCGCTGCCGTCAACGAAAGAGAAAACGTAAACAGAGCAATGACGCTGACGCTGACGACGACGGCGACGCCAAAAAGTTTGTTGCTGTTTTCTGCGGGGGAGCAGGCGGAGCTGTGGGCGGGCGGTTGGCGAGGGGGCGAGCTGAGAGAGCGAGCATGAGGAGAGCCGAAAAAGAGCGTTTGCATGTAATTAATTAAAAGGCCCCAAAAGTCAGCTGTCTGCTGCTTTGCTGCTGCCGACGCTTGTTGCTGTTGCGTTGCATTAGACAAGCGCAGCGGCTAAGCCGGCGACAGCGACGCCAACGGAGACGTTGACGCAAGCAGCGGCTATTTAGCATATTGTGCGAATGTGTGCCAATAGATGGCGCTTCACGATGCCCGGCCTGGTCACAAAGTGCGAGGGAGAAGGACGGCCGCAGTTCAGACGGTTATTACTGCACTGGAAAGCGGGCAAGTGTTAGTTTTGCTAAGATACGGGGAATCACACAACAACTACCAAAAGTAAAATATCTACCTAACTCGGCTCCTTATATTTCTAATGCTTATGTTTTGATATAAAGTTATGCCGTTCTTAACGCATTTTATGATGATTGTTATATATGAATATACTCGTAGAAATTTTTTCCCTTTTTTTAAATACAAAATATTTGAAATAATTTATAAATAACTAGTGTTACCAAATAAGAATCAAATCATATTCCGTTCCGAAAATTTCTTAACTTGGTGACACCCCATTTCTTGCTGTGTTTCGTCAGGGTTTTGGATTTGGGTGTTAAAGGGGCACTGGCCAGCCTGCTGGCTGCACGTGCAACTTGTGCATTGTTTACATTGCTGAATGGCAGCAGCCACCTAGAGTGGGCATTGTTGCTGTTCTTGGGTTCGCTGCCATGTCCCTTTGTTGTTGAGAACCTTCATTACTCCTTACCCCATGGTTTTGACTGGTATTACCCACCCACCTAAGTTTGCATGTCATGCCCAAAGCACAGCCACCATCATCATCATCGCCACCCACTGAGTCAAACACTCGCCCACGCATTGCCAATAAGCTCACAAACCACATGTTGAAGCTACGCGCATTTCGCAAGGAGACGCTGCAGGTGCGGCATGCCACCTGAGAGATTCCCCAATTGGCGGAGGCTCAACCACAAAGTCGCCTTATCAGTTCTAGGGCGAACTGAACTTGTGGCAAGTTCAAGTTACTGTAAGTCAGTTCGAGGGATTGATATTACTTGGAATTTGAGCCAGGCACTAATCTTACTTATACTTCAACGGGGAATTCCGAATATCTTTGCTGTTTTCTTTGGTACCGATGAAACATATTGCAATTTAAGTTTAGAAAACATTCTTTTTTAACTCATCCTGCATTTTAGCATAGTCAAAATGGTCTTTGTAATGTTGTCAAATAAGGAAAAATATAATGTTTTGATATACATTTTAATAAATAATTCCCAATTTTGATATTCTCATAATGCATCTATCAACTATACAAACTATCTGTTAGTAACTATGATCAGAGAAAGCAACAGTTTCAGCTTTTCTAAACAGTAAGTGTTCAGACGAAACGGAAATTTCTCTTTAAAAAATGGCAAATTTTCCGAAAATCTTATATATAATTGGGATCCAATCCTGGCAGGACTTGGAAGACTCACCTCAGTGCACATTTTCGGCTGGGCCGTTCCCAGTTTCACAACGTTTATAGCCAAATAGATGGGAAACGAAAAAAAAGGTAACGCGTTGGAGTTTTTGTTCAGGGCGGTACGATCCCTTTCAGTCAGTCACTGGGCGGCGTGGGCGGATCAGAGGGTGGCCAGCAGGTGTCCCGAAGGAAAGCGGGACGAACAGGCGTAGGAGCGACCCAAAGCGGCATCACAGAACTTGGACGACATGGCTGGCACTACTTAAACTGATCAATCTGTGTATAATGCAGTTCACTTTAATTTTTTTTAATATTTTTTTATATTCTCCAGTTGACTTGATTGAATATTTCACATTTAACGGTGTGCACTTTTTCCGGGAAACAGTGTTTCGAGTTGATAACTTTGAATTACGCGCGCTTGGCGAACGGCTGGCGTTTACGTCGTTTTCGAATTGGAGCTGTCGAGCGGGCACGGAGCAAATGAGCGACGTGGACCTCGCAGCGCCGTGCTAAAATCACAAATAAAACGTTCGGCGCTCAAGAAGCAGGCAGCAGGCAGCCAAACGGCAGGCCCGCACACAGACGCAAGTAAATGCACCCCTGTACGAGCACCGTTCGTGGTGAGTGCGAGCGAGAACGATGCAACGCTGTCTCCCTTCCACGACGCGCACTTATGTAAAAAGCATTGAAACTGAACGAGTTTCTCGATAGCAGCGGGGGTGGGAGAGGGAGAGAGCGGTGGGACTGACTGGGAGAGAGCGAGAGCGCACACACAACACAATCACAATACAGGGGCATTGCCAGTTGTGTGTGAGGCCGAGTGGCGTTGCCAGCCACCAATTTTAGCCCAGCAAGGCAGAAATCCCAACAACGATATAACGAACTACGGAATAACGAACTACGAACAGCGAAGCGAAACGTTGTGCAAACCCAAAGCCAAAGCAAACCAAACCAGGCGCTTTGGCCCGCCGGTTCGTTCGGTATTCGGTTCGATTGTGGGAGCGGGTATTCAAAAGATACAAGCAACTGTCGTGGCGTTGCCAGAGTGCAAGGCCCGATTTAAAAGTCGATTGGGGTTTTGACATTTTGAGATAGCGATCGAGAAGGTTTTTTGAAACTTTATAGTGCTGACAAGCAAGGTATTATAGAAGAGTTATATAGATTTTAACTTCTTGGAGCTATGTATATAGTGTTATTTATCAGAATGAGAGACCAACTCCTATATTTCAAAAGTTTACGTTAAAACTATTATGCTTAATATTTGTTTATGGATCAAAACCCATGTCATGTCAAAACCAAGTCATGTTTATTCTTAGCCATTGCCAAAAATATTTAAGCTACTTGCTTATTCTTATTTTTTTTAACTTGGTAAAAAACCCATCTTTGATATTCAGTCTTGAAATGAATACCAAAGATTATATTCAATAGTCGATAGCCAATAGTTGACAGGACGGACTGTGATCAAATTAAGATAATAGTACAAACAAAGTAGAGTAGTAGAGTAACAACCATGGTTCTGAAGAGACTATCATTAAAATAACATATTCGAAGCGGTTCTTCTTCATGCGGTGTACATACGTAATAATATATGACTTCTTTTCTAAAACTAATGAAAATATTTTTCTACCCAGTACTTTTCCAAAACCGCCAAAGATTAAGACCCATGACAGCGTAGATTTCGACCATATGGCAACCCTATGCCGTACAAATGCTGACTAACAGTCTACACCAATACCACCAACGCTGTATCTCTCGCCGCTGTGTGTGCGTGTATCTGTGTGTCAGTCTTGCTTGTCAGTTGGGATTTTGTTTCGTTTCGTATCGGGTCGTTCGTTTTCGTTTATATAAAGGTACATTTCCACATGGGCACATGCATGGCAGTCTATGTCAGTGTGTGTGTGTGTGTGAGTGGTATGCGGCGAAGGCAGCGACAAAGCAAACTCAGGCAAAGCGACTGAAACGCTCGCTGGGAAAAGCAAAACTGAACTCGAGCTGCCATTGCTGTTGCTGTTTCGGTGGCGACGTCGGCTTCTTCTCTTCTGGTCTCTCTCTCCCTCTCCTCTTCTCTTCTCCTCACCACCCCTCTTTGTTAAAACATTTTTGTTTATTTCAGCGGCGCGGTCGTATCTGTATCTCAGATGTTGGCTGACTGGTTCGCTCCGCACACTGGCAGTCGTATCTGTATCTGCCAGGTACTTTTTGCCCGCTTCGTGTGCGCTCTGTGCTATTTTATGCGCTATTGCCAAGATTGCTGTGCGAATTTCGCCTTGAAACATTTTTTGTTTTTCGTTTTTTTCCCTGCTTTTCGCCCAGCTTATCTCTTTTGGCCCAAAAAGTCGCCAAATGAAATGAAATAAAGACAACTGCATATTGGCCAGAAAGCGCGCGCCAATTCTAATTCGCCTGGCCAAAGCGAACTCTTGATTGAAGGTCAGCGCAGGAGAAGTCGAAGTCGGCCAGTCCGTCGCAGGCTGCGTACCAACGCTGACTGATTGTTTTCGAGCTGCTGCGGCTCGCAAATGGGATGGCCAAACCCAACCAAAATCCAACCCAACCTAAACAATTTTGCGTCGCATATTTAGCCGTATCCTGCTCCGCTGCTTCCGTCTCTGCCGCGTCTCAGTCGCTGATGTCATTACTTCGAGGCGAACGAGATTGGGGTTTATTTTTTATTCCCCATCGACAGGGGTACAAAGGTAGTTCGAGTTCTCGTCCAGCTGATGACGGACATGCAACTGGTCGAGGCTATCGCTATTGGTTATCAACGGCGGTATAATGGGTCCCCGGGTACTATGTATCTCGCGGGGAAGGGATGACTGTACCAGATGGTTGAAGGAAACCCTACTGTTATAATGGGATCTATGATCTTTGTGATTTGATGCAAACTTTGTATGATGGAAGATTTTATAATAATATAATATTTTTACTAGCAGGAAGCTACTAACCTTAACAGAGGCATAAAGCCTAACTAAAATGCAACTGTATGCTTAACAAGTATGTGACAAGGTTTTCATAAAAGATCGACATTGGGTTCTAAAATTGTTGGGATCTTCAGAAAGTTCACTGCAGTCAAGAAGCATATTTTGAACACATAATAAGCACAATTTAATGATTAATGATTGTTCCCAACTAATATGTCCATCTGCAATCCCTTAGCTATCTATTTATTCAATCTCTTGAGTTTGCTGACATTTTCCACAGCATACTTTTGACGATAGATAAATCGATCGATCGATCGATCATTGCAATTGGAAGGCAGAAGTGGAACGAATCACCCCCGACTTCAGATATTTCCTGAGTATCGCTGCGTCGGGAGCTCCTGCTCTTCTGCGTCACTTTGCTTGTTTAGTTTAATTCGTGACGCGAGGCAGTGCAGCAAATAAATCACAACAACGGCACGGCGGTGATAAAAAATCGCTTTTCACGTGAGAGTAAAAGCTCCGGATTCGAATGCTGCGCTGCCGACGGCGACTGTGACGTTGATGGTGCTGTTACAATGCCGCTGGCGGCGCTGTTGGCGATTTGAATATGTTATGATGTTGATGTTGCATGTTGGCCCGCGTCGCCAACTGGTTTTATTTTTATTCTCTATTTCTATTGCGTCTACTTCCGAGTTCAATGCAAGCGACGTCGGCTGAGGCGGCAGCTGCGACAGCGGTAGAGACGTCGGCAGCGACGTTGCGCAACCGCCCACACGCGCTGCGCCTGCCGCTGCTGTTAGCTTTTCTAAATGTGTGTGCGTGTGTTTTGGCGAGGCTGCGTCGTGCAAATATTTTGCCAGCATTCGCTATTCACACATACATGTATGTTGGTGGCCCAGAGGCTGCGCCACCCCCTGAGGACACCACCCACCCACAAAAACACCACTGAACTGAACTGAACGAACCACCCCCACCAAACGTGTCCCATTGAAAGCTAGCCGGCACTCACTCACTGGCAAACAACACACATGTTGCTTCGGTTTAGATTTAGACGAGTTTTGAATGCTGAATAAATGGTCCGACTTGCAGAAGCAGCAGATGAAAGCAGAGGTGGTTGGGTAGGAGGACTTTTCAGAAGCAGCACCACCACCATTATACTGCTACTGCTGCAACATCCACGGCAGCAACATCGGCAGACCCGCTACAACAATAGCGATCGTGTTGCAAAAACAGGTGTCCGCTTTGCATAGTCTTGCCTTCCAGTTGAATATTTGGCATTCATAGTTGGGGAAAGACTGAATATGGCCAACTGGGAAGTTATCAACAGAGTTCAGTTATAGTCCTATTCAGATAATCATATCATTTGTATTTATAAACCTTAAAATGTTAAGATGATGATAATTGCAAGATATTATTTATTAAGTCCCAATATTTTAATATTAAACTAAAAACATCCAGAACCATAACTCAAGCTAAATTACTGGTATATTGCTTAAGGTATTTTCCAGATTTGGTAATATATTGTGTACGATAAGCTAATTACTCTGAATAAATTGGTGTTAGTTAGATAGCACATCAACATGTGGAATTTAATACATTTTTTTCGATTTTAACCTTCCGTTGTTTTGCCATCCTAGACCAAAACTGGCAACGCAATGTTCCTGTAATCTGAATTTTAAAAGGAATTACATGATTTGTTTCCTAACAACTAATTACCTGCATCCTTACGAAATTTATTACCTAATTACTGCTTGCATCACTCAGAATCGCACATGGGGCATATGGGGACTGCGTGCTACTCATTCTCTACTATAAAGCAGAATAAAAGCAATCAGAAGAAGCGAGCGACGCTCAGTAATCGAATCAATTCAACGCCAATTATACAATCTGTCAACAGGAGCAGGAGAAAAAGAGGAGCAACCTGCAGCTACGAACTCCTCGAACCGACGACCCTGACCGATAGCATCGGGTGCAACCTGCTGATAAGAAACCATTCGAACAGGAAGCGCCAACACAACTCATCTTCACTGAAAGAAACGCGAAAGTATGCCATTTGGTAAGATACTGAACTAACCTTTTTATTAAAAACTTAGGCAGGTGTAATTTGGTGTACTTTATGTAACATCATACATACTTCGGCAGCAGTTTAGATGCAAAGATCCCAAATAGATTACCGATTAACGAAACAAAAAAAAGGAGCATGATCTCTAAAAGCCTCCTAATGTTATTTCTTTTTGTAATTTCGAGTAGGTTTCAGGTGGGAATTAATAAGTAGCTAGACAAATATATTGATCACTTTTATAACTATACGAGAGCAGATACTCTACGCTTAAGCGCTATTTTCAAATAAGACTGGTCATAAACAGTATAAAGATGTTTTATGAAGAATATTCCAATCAATAATAAAAATATGGTAAGGGTATGTCTTTTTCCCACAGTGTCCAGAAAAAGTATTGCATTAAGCACATAGACAACACGCTCCTTGCCGATTCTGCACTTGTTCGCTCTGCCGCGAACCTATCGTCATCGGTCTATTCGATCCGATCCATTCATTTCCGCTTTGGGCCGGAGTTTGTTGTTGCTTCGGGGCAGCAACAATAACAACAGCAACTCTGCCACAAAGGCGACCATTCGGAACCGCCGAGCGAGAAACTATTGCACCTGATTGCCTTGAAAAGCGAGCAAACCCAAAGTGGCAGCAATAAACAAAAGCGATCCGTTCGCGGCGAATTCGACGTATTGCTTGCGGATCGCTTCGCCGCAAAACAAAAGGAAAGAGAATTCTCATTCACTTCCTGCTCTCTTCCTCTTGCAAAAACTACGAAAACTTAAAACCCAGCTGACGACGACGACGACAAGTTTTCAAACTGAAACGTACGAAACTCAATTGTTGTTGCTGCTGCTGGCTGGAAATTGCAGAGAAATTCCTTTGGCTTAATTAGCCTCTTTCGTTCGAGGCGAAAATATTTTCAAATGAGAAACGTACATACAGGCCGCCAAGAAAGCGGCACAACAACGACAACACCAGCAACAACAACAGCAGGAATGGCAGAAAAAAAGAGTGTGGAACGTCAGGCTAAAGCAAAAACAACTCTGAGCTCAGAGCACAAATGAAACCAGTTTAGTTCATTTCGTTTCGTTTCGTTCATTAATTCAAAATTTCCATTTGAAACTTTTTTCCCTCTTCTGTTGCTGCTTCTTCTTCCTCTGCTTTATTTTGTGTGTGCGCTCTGCTCTTCTGTTGTTGTGCTGTCGTTGCTCATCCCCGATTCCCAACCGCCCGCACCCCTCTTCAACAACCGTTCCACCCGATGCCACCCCACCATTCACCCCGCAACCCAACGTCATCGTCATAATCAGAGTTTTAACATTTTATGTACAGTGTGCACAGGCGGCTGTCTGTAAGAAATACCGCCTGAGACTGAAACTCTGAGAGATAAAGATTGTTTAATTTTAATTTGAATAGTTACCAGTTATTAATATAGTAATTGAATATTAAACTATTTTCAAGAACAAGAATAATAATTATAATAAAATCATTCCTTTAGATATATCTTATAGAAACCTTTCTTTTCTCAACAGTATTCACTGTATTTATACACTCCCCCAACACTGCCACCTCATACATAGCGTAAAAGCAAGAGAGAGAGGGCTGCAGAGCAAAGCTCGTTTTCGTTGCGACGATGAAGTTCGTTCGTTCGGTGTTTCGTTCGTTCTCTCCCACAATCGCAATGCTCCACCGCTCCACCGACAGCCAGCTATATACACATAACCTACAAAAATATATAGCCCGTACATACAACGTGGGATTGTATGTGCGCTGGCTGCTCGGCGATATTTGTGCGGCGCATCGTGTGCGCTGTCAGAGGCAAATGGCTTGATGGCCGTACACTCGTTGGCATGGGGCCGAGGCGGGGGCGGACGTGGTGCAGGAATGGTGAGCGGGTAGCGGGACATTGCAGGCTGGTTGGCAGACAGGCGGCATAACATCAGCAGAGGCAGCAGCAGCAGCTAAAGCAGCAACACAAGTGCACAGGGTTGCCAGGCGGTTGGCCATACGAAACGGCATTGAACCCTCGCAACGAGGTCCCATAGAGCAGATTGCGATCAATATAACGAGTTCCTTGAAACCATAGATTAGCTGGGGTCACATTCTAAGTAATACTAATAGGTAATATGTTAAAAACAAAAAAAACTGCTAGGGCAGATCTAAAAGGGTGCATTATATAGTACTACAAATTTAAGATCCGATTTTATTTCGATATAAAATATACATATATTATATATTATTATATAATATATATTTGTGCATATTCGATCTCAAACTTCCATGCATAAAAAAAAATTTTAAAACAACAAATAAATATTTTACTTATGCAGTATTACAATCGTGCAACTTTTCCTCCGGGGAACATATTTAACTTGCCCAGCTACCCTGGCAACTCTGGCTGACGTAGTATCGGGTTTTATATGTACATACATGCGCTGACGCTGTCACGGCCTCTGCCGTTTCCTTTCCTTGCCCTCCCCCAACCGTTCATTGCCTCTCATCCCACACTCATTCTCGTTTCGTTCATTTCGACCGTCGAATAGTCCCATCGTCCCATCCGACCGACGACTGTGGGACTAAACGTCCAACCAACCAACAAACCATCCGACCGACCGTCGTTCGCCTCGGCGCGTCGTATGTGGGAACGAAATAATACCTATAAAAAAAATTCTTTTTCCCTCGGTTTTTTGCCCCGGCCTGTGCTTCTGCTTCTTCTTCTTCTGGCTACAGCTACAGCGACAACGAAAAAGAGAAAGACTTGTGGGTAGAAAACCAACAAAGTACGACTATAAAGTACGGGGTGGACGGGACCGAACGATGGTGGAAGGTGGCGGTCGGTGGGGGTTGGTACGGTTGAACAGAAAAATTTAAGATGCTTTTGCTAAAGCGAACCAAGATCTGTTGGCTGTGCTCGAGCTCGAGCTCTGTTAGAAGCATGTTGAAATGAAATTGCTGAACGTCGAGTTGAGCTGAGTTGAGTTGAGTTGAGTGCCGGGTCGAAGAGAATGGGGGAGCGCAAGAAAGAGGCCCCTGCGTAATGGTCTCTGCTGCTGCCTCTGCCTCTGACTGTGCTGCTACTGCGGGGGTGGGCAAATGTTTGGCAGCATTTTTGTATTAAAATTTTATGCGAGTGTGCGGCGGAGGCGGCTCTTGGTTGTTGTTTTTGTTGCTTGTGCTGGTTGTCGCCGTCGCATCCGAGAAACTTTGAACATGTTCGGTGCTGGTGCTGCTGAACTGATGTTGTTGTTGTTGCCTGTGCTAGTTACTTGAAATATCAGCGCACAAAGGAGGTTTAAATGTTGCAACCGAAGCTTTAAATACCCTTGCAAGCCGCGTTTCTGTTCCTGATTGTGAGATCGTAGTATTAGTATTATTAACGCATAATATACGACCATATATTTTGTTATGTACATAAAACTTGGCGATTCTGTGCATATTGCAGCTGCCTTGTGTTTGCGCTTTTGTTTTAGCATAAAATACTTATTCCATCATTTAATTCTATATATAGCTGAATGGTGCTCAGGTATTAAGATTTGGAAAAGGTATTAAGCTCCTATAACAGTTATCTTAGAAATTAAATCTATATTCCTAAATATTTAGGAAAATAAGAACCCCGTTCCACGGGTTAGGGTAAAACGGTGCTGCAGGTTTCGGTGGATTTTAGTGTGGATATGTTGCTCTGTGTGGATGTGGATGTCGATGTGAATGTGGAACGACGAGCCGAAACAGAGCGAACGGAATGGATGCGACGCCAGCCAGGGACGTAGTTGGGGATTAAAAAGGGGGACGGAGGCGACAGCCACGGAAATGTTGGATGCTGGTGTCGATGAAGACGCAGATTCAGATTCAGAGATGCGGATTCGGGTCCAAAGACGAGCGACCAGCTGTTGGCCTTGTGTTCGTCGCATTGTTGTTGGCATTATTTTTGGAGACCTGCTTGCTCTCACCATCGCCATCGCCTCGCCTTTGCAGACCGCGGAACGGACTGACTGGATGATGATGATGATGACTCGCTGCGATGCGATTGAGTAAAACTTATCCAAACAACAACAGAGGCATTAATAATGTTTGTGTTCGGAGGCGCTGGCTATTTTTGCCCGACCGCTTGTGAGGAATTGCGACTGTCGAAATGATCGGTTCCATGGGTATACGTTTATGTATATGATCTCCTCTCCAGGGGCTGAACACCATTGATAACTGAGATCAGGTGCACAGCCAGGAATGGAGATGGCCTGAAATTGCTAATCTTGGGGTTTCCTATTGGCTGATTGGCGCCGCATTCGTTCCTTTATGAAGTGTTCTTTCATTTGGTTTCTGGGTCACCGGTTTGGGGATCACGAGAATAGATCTTTGTATTCATATCAAATTGTTCGAAATTTTCTGACTTCAGGCTAAGTGTTCTTGGTGAATAGCATATCTCATGGGTAGAGTATGGAAAATATTAATCACTTAGAAATGAGTAGCACTTACAATTAAATGTATTTTACTTACAATTTAGGAACACTTCTATATAATTAAAACAAACAGATAACCTTTATAAAAGTACGAAAATGATCTAATATTTAAATTAGAATTTCTATCTACATTGGCTTTACTTAAAATGCATTGAATCGCCTGATCTTCTGCGTACTGTAACTGGTGTGTTTAAGCTTCTTAGTATTCAGTTTGTTCTACAAATGCTGGTTTTCATAGCCACTCTTCTAATGCCAGTTTCAATTTCCGAAAGCTTGCATTGCAGCCACCCACCTAGCATGATTCGTCTGCCCCTCCCGTCACCACTGGGCCCTTGGCATCCTGTTTCCCTGTGTTCCTGACCAATCTCTCTCTAGCCCTGCCAATTCCCAAGCCCCGTCCGAGTTGTCCCTGTCGGATTAGAGTTTTGGCCAGGGCCAAAAGCTGGTTACGTTCAGTTCAGTTCGCTTCGGTTATTGCTGCCGTAAGGGGACGCTTAGGGTATCAATGCAACTTCAGTTTTATGATTTTTCCCACTGGAAATGTGTATCTTATAACAACATGTTTGTTAGAGATATTTACAAATCTAGGTAGTTTTCTAGTACTAAAAACTAATTTGTAAATATAACTAACATTTTGTAATTATTTAATTATTGCTTTATCAAAGTCAAGAGCTATTTTAATATGAAGAATAATAAATTGCTTAAACGCTAGAGTTCCCAAGTTATACTAAGTATGTATTACATAAAAACAATCTTACATTAAGAATAGATTATTAAGAAATATAGTAAACAAACTACAGATCATAGTTTCCCCATGTGTTTGTGGTACTCTAAACTTTTCTTCGAGTGCAGCTGGCAATATGTACGGGAATTGTGAAATAGAGAGGGTGTGGGCCACACGATTGGAGCTCCACGACCGCGCCACTCGAAGGAAGAAATGCGATTGCCGATTGGGGTTATAATGGATTTCGACAGTCCAAGAGTTTTGCTCCAGCAGCGCTGCCGGCGTCAGCGTCGCAGCTGCAGCGCTGCAATCGGTTCGCTGTTCCTTTTACGCTTATTAGTTTAATTTGCCGCTGCCAGGGATTGTGGATGCTCCAAACTGAATGCTGACTGGGTTGCCGCTGCGGTTGTTGTTCAGTTGTTCAGTTTTTATTATGTTTATTTTTTTGTTTTTCTGCTTATGGCATGCAACATGCTGCTGGCTTTGAAGTTCTTCGGCGACTGACGAGAGCGCTCTCTTCGAGGCGACTCCAAACAAGTTCGAATTCGCGACGTTGCAAGGTGCATTTGCCCCATTCCCGAAACGCTTGTGTGAGTGTGTTTTGGTCGGCCGTGGATTGTGTGCGGGCGATTTGCATATATGCAAAACACTTGGCACCGCCACAGAGCAGCCAAAAATCTGAGACTGCGACTGGGCAGACTCACATGTTGCATTCGCCTTTAATTTATGCCGATTGCCCGCCATCCCTCTCTGACTGCTGGCTAGTGCCATCCGTCTACATACGAATGTACATACGTTTGTGTGAAGAAATGTCTATCCAGCTCGCTCTGTCACAGCTCTTCGACTTGCAGCTCGGCGTTTACAGTTAAAGCTATCAATGTCACCGCTTGACAGCAGACAGGCGGACAGGTAGCGCCACCTCACATGTCACCTAAGCTACAGTGGGTACTCGAAAACTAGAACTCAAACGAATTATGGATTTCGGAGCCTAGCTTTGCTCCTCTAGTTCTTGTAAAAGTATCATGCTGTGCTTCAAGTGTATTATAAAACGAATATGGGTGTTTATGGCAGTCAGTTAGTTTTGGTAAGGTGCAACATTTATTTATACACAAATTAGTTATATTCTAGGGGAAATCCCCGAGCCATAACCTAACTTGCGCAGTTCAAACGAGTTTGACGAAGTCGAGAAAAGAGACCTTCGCATGCAAGAAGTTTTGGCCAAATAAAAACATTCGAGCTTCTAATTTGCGAGCGACCACTGTGCCGTTTATCTGTCTATGTTGTTGGCAGGGGTGAGAGGGTAGGAAGTTGAAGGTCGTTCGTTCTCCCTGTCACTCACACACACACACACATTCTCGGCCGTACTCATATTTATTTATTACTTTTTATGTTGTTTTAATGACGCCGACGACGACGACGCTGCTCTACTTCATCTGTTTCTCTGCCGCTGCTGTCTCCTCCTCTCTCTTCGCTCGCCCGCGATTATTTTCGGGTTATTAAACCAACCGCAACAACTCAGACGGCAAGCAACAACAGCCACACACACACACACATAACAACAAAAAGAGCCGAGCCACTTGCAGTTTTTGAATTGCTGATTAATTTTATTGCTTGTTGTAATGATAAATTCGTTTTTTGTCGGTTTTTGTTTTGATCACTTGGTTCGCCGCTCTACACGTGACTCGACCCCCACATCCCCCACCACTGTCCTCTGCCGCAGCGCAGCTCTTGCCTTTTGGTCTCTGCCATTTCCTCTGCCGTCTATAATTTATTAATTGTGCTCAGAACATGAATCGCTGTCGTCGCCTTTTTTGTTTTGATACGCCACTTCGTGCTGCCAAAGGGTTGGGTTTTCGGTTCGCAGGGGGCGGGGTTTTCTGGTGGCATGGGGGAACAAGACTCGTTGTTTTTGCCGTTGCCTTTGCCGTTGCCATTGCACTTGGCTAAAGAGTGCCAGCCCCCAATCCTCGAAGAGGGGAACACTTTGGATGACTCTGTGTACATGTCAACTCAGACTCGGGCCTTCTGATGCGCTGCTGCACATTGTTTATGTAGTTTTTGTGACGCAAAGAGGCATCCACATTAGCTGAGCTTCGGCACTTGATTAACAGCCGGCTAATTATGCAGCTAGTGTTACGGTAATCGCTCGTTATAAAGTTCTTATCAACCACTAGGCGGATGAGTTTCAATAACCAACAACGTAAGAGTATATTAAACGAACCTATGAATCTATCGTAACATGCTTAATTAGTCGAAATGTAGCTATGTCTATGAAACTGGGTGGTGTGCTTAGCTCAAAGGATATGCTTTTTAAATGGATTTGGTATTGTCTGTGCGTTTAGCATTAACTGTATTCTAGGAACGTTTTTTCTCTTAAGTAAACTGGGTGTCTCGAATAAATGTATTCGAAAACTTTATTGCCCATCTGATATTTCAGAAATTCAATTGTTCCTAGTATCTGGGCGGCACTTGACGACTTCTTTCCACTGATGATCATCCATTTGTATTCCCCATGCGATCCGCATTTGGTGTCGTCGTTATTGGAATCGCATTTTCGCTCTCGTTCGTCATTGCTCGCTGGTTTCGTTCATTCATACCCATTCGATTGTCATTTATTAGGGGCCGATCATTACGTAGTCATTTGTGTTTGACAATTTGAATGGGTTTTCTCACGCTAAGCAGCGCAGTCGGCGGCGGCGCCGCTTTGTCTTCCAATTCACTCAGTCATTCAATTTCATGCCTCATTCTGACTTGTTTGCTTCCGTCTGCCTTCTTTTTTACTGCTCTGCTCTGCTGTACTGTCCGCTTTTTTTCATTCATATTTATTTAGCTAATAATATAAGTCAAATCGAAATTATTTATGACACCCGGCATCGAACGCGAGTGTCTATGCGATTGTGAGTGAATCCGACTTCGACCCTACCCCAATTAGCTGGTGGCCGTGCCGCGGTGCTTTTGTTTTGATCGTTATGTAAATGGGTGAGAGATGATTTTTATTGTTTTTATAGCCACTGAATAATCGGCGTGGGTTGATAGTGAATTCTCGCGTGCCGACTGGTATGTGTGAACTCGTAGTAAATATTTGGCTTTGAAAAATTGCTCAATGAATGCCACGGACAGCTGATCTAATCGTTAATGCTTTTTACTATGAAGCGTTGTCGTGTTTCCCCCGTAGTAATCACGAAAATGTTTTGCTATTCATATCTTAAGATACATATCTATAGATATAGTATCGAGGATTGTGCTAAGATAATTTCAATTCATTCTTGATTATTACGAGCATTGTTAACTTATGTCAGTACTAGCTTATGGTCTTTTAGTTGAAAGACAGTCGACTTCCCTTATAATTCCTAATTCTTATTCACTAAACCACTTATCTATTTTCTTGAGTTCCACTCACGAAATGAACACTCAATCCGTAAATATGCTCAAACCCTTAACAAGTCTGTCAATTTGTTTTCTTTTTTCCGCTTTCTGTCACTGTTTCGCACAACATAAAAAGGATTGCGGTGTTTTCACTATGCTAAATGCCAAAAAGAAATCTCACCGCCCCAAACCAAGAAAAAAGTAGCGGCATTTGGTTAGCTTTCATGTATTTCCTCTTGATTAGAAACTGCAAAGCAAAACAAAACCGGAAAAAGGGTTATTTTTTATTGCTCTCTGCCTGTGTGTCAGTGTATGTGAGTGCTTGTGTTTACTTCTTAACTTTCGGCGTTTCCCTTGGATTTTTCTTTTCCTTATTATTATTTTTATTATTGTCGCCGGCGCAGTAGGCGTCGCGAGCTTTTAGCATTTTTAAATTGACGTTTATTATGCGCGCTGCTTTCGTCGTTTTCGTTTTTTATTGTTTTCCTTTTATTTTGGTGTGTGCCTTTGTGTGTGTGGTCAACATTGTTTTTGTATCTCTCTCCTTGCGCCGCTGGCGTTGGCGTCGACGTTGACGGCGACTGCGGCTGTGCCGTTGGCAGAGCTGCGCTGCGCCGTTTCTTTAGTTTGTTTTGGTTTTTAATTTAATCGTTTTTGTGGCCGCTCTTTGTTGTTGTTGTAGTTGTCGTTAAATGTGCTTAGCACGTGCTGCCGGCCTACTACCTCCCTCTCTTTCACTCCTGCACTGGTTATTGTTGACTCTTGCTTTTGCTGTTGCTTTTGCCCTTTTGTGTCTGCTCTTGATGCTTATTAGCGAGTGGCATTCACTCACTCTTTTAGCCAGTCACTCACCCCACCATCCTCATCCTCCTCCCCCTCCTACAACTCATTCTGCGTTCATTCATGACAGCAGGTTGCTCTGCCGTCGCTTAGAAACAAGTGGCCAATAAATTATGGCCGCAAAGAGCGGGAAGAAGAAGACTAGAGGCAGCACACTGTCCATTATTATTGCCCATTGAAAGCGTAATGGTAAATACGCATAAAACCGTTATACAGTCAAACATCACTAGATTGGAATTGTCCGCATCAATTGTGCAAAAATACCACTCAACATACAGAAGTTCATTACTCCGCGTTAATAATGCGAATGTGGTTTTAAAACATCTACATATGTGCAAACGATGATGTTAACGATAATGTTGAAATTGCATTAAAACATATTAATAACAGAATTTTATGCACAGTGCATAAAAGTTTACAAGTTTTTAAGATTTTATGCCACTCATATAATCAGTTTTAAATATTTTTAATTTTGAAGTAACATATTTTTAATGAAATACGAATACAAAAACCGTTCTTTAAATGCGCAAAATAAAATGTAGAACTCGAATTCCCAATGGCGGCAATTGTTCATTCACCACATGTTTGCGGTTCGAGTTAGAGATTTTTGCCTGTATTTATAGCCCGGAAAAAAGGGTTCGTCCGCCGCCGGCTGCTGCCCCTCTCCCCGTGAATGTGTTTCGTATCCGGGCTTTTTTATGATACGGAAACTGACCTAAGGTATGCGACGGGCATTTGCATGGGACCGATAATGAAAATGAGTTGCCGGGGTGCCACGCCCACTGCCATCCCCCAGAAAGGAGCGGAACAAGCGCAAGTCATGATGCTATTATTATACAACGTTCGGACTTTGGTACGTCACTGTGTCAAGGACAAGTGGATTCCATTGCGGTGTGTATGTGTGTGTGTTTGTGCGTAAATTGGTAAGAGGGGACTGGTACGTGTATTTATTGTTGATTTTCCGTTTTACGACCTTTGCCCTTGTTAATCATTTATGTGGAGCGGTCGAATTTGTTGACTTTTTAACAACAGACTTTTCCAAGGCTTGGCTAAATATACCTCATTTACCCGTTCTTTTACCTAAACACCTCAAATAAAAAATTGACATTACACATTTGTAACATTACCAAAAACCCATTAAAGAATGTGCACGTATGTACATACATATGCAAGCTTGATCACAAGTACAAACTATTAACTAAAAAGTTTGGGAATATTATTTTGTCTTAACATTTTTAAATAAATTGCTACCTGACAAATTCCTGGTAGCAAACATTTTTCTCAAAGCCGGCATATCTACATATCTTGCATCGAACACTTTGTCCAATTGTGGGTCAAGTTTATTTCAAAAATGTATTTCCTCTTCGGTTTTTATTTGTTTGCGGAACTTGGAAGTGAAGCCTGCAAAGAATCTTAAATGCCAATGCACTTTACATGCCCCGAACCAACCGCACCGCCCCATGCGATTGCCACCCCCTCGACGTGTATGACATTTTTGCCGTTTTTGTTTTGCTCGCCGGCTTCTACGCCTCTACCACCACAATCACCATCACGTCCGCACCACCCACCGCCCCCCTTTCATCATCCATCATCACAAAAACTTTCATTTAATTGCTGCAAGCGGTAGAAATAAAGAAAGAAAACAAAGAGGGAGAAAAAACCTTGATGTTGTTGGCTTTTGTTTACTTGGCTTCGATTGCGATGGGGGCTTGTCGGGAAAGACCCCAACTTGGGAATGGAAATCGTATCTGAATCGGAATCGGGCATCGAGAATCGGGGGATTCGAGGGAATCGAGCAAATGGCTAGCTGACGACGCGTGCTGTGCGTGCCTACTACAAATGCCCCACATGGATGTGCGTGCTGCTCCGCTGGAGGCACCCATCCTTGACCCCCCGATGCTCACCCCTCGTGGCGCCCCACGCCAATCCATTGAACATTTCCCGGCCGTAGCCAAATGACTTTTCAATTGGATTCGCCGGTAAACGGCAAAGGAAACAAGCGCATAAAGCGTAAATGCCGATAGAAGAAACTCAAGAATCAAAACAAAGATAGCGAATGCACCTCACATGTGTACTCAAATGCAATCATATCATACACCGCAATGAACCATACATATGTGATAAGAATGAAGCCAATAAATGTAGGGAAACTGAATGTTAATAATAAGGTGACACCATACAACCATATGATTGATAATCAAATCTAAAAACATTGGTATATTTCTAATATTTTTAGGAAATGTATATTTTCTTATAATTAGATTGCATAGCTTTAAATTACGAACGATCACTTTACATTTTAAAAATACCATTATTAGATATTATATGTCGTAAGTTCAGCTCAGATATCACATTATATGCTGGACCAAAATTGAAATAGTATTTTCTGATCAAAATTTGATCATTTCAATTTAGATTCAAGTGTAGTCCATCTAGAGCTAGAACAAACACGATGACAATAACCAATCGATGGCCAATATCATTGGACAAGATCAAGGTCGGTACTTATAGAGTGAGCCATAGTAAGGCCTTATCACGATCTACTCACATTGGATTCCGTCCACATTTTCATGGTTTCCTGCGAAGTCTTGAGGAGGTAATCTCGGCTGGCAATAATTTAAGTTTGGCGCCTTTTTCTGAGTCGCTGGTTGTTTTGGGTTCCGTGGTGTTCCTTAGCCCCAGCTCCACATGTTTGCGGGTTTGAGGGTGATGGGGAAGTCGATCGTCGGGCCAAGAACGATTCACTATATAACACACACAAAACACACACGCTCTGGCACAAACACACATGCAGACCGCTGGTCCGATGTTTTTGTTTTTGGCGCTGTTGTTCAACTGGGAAAAATGGGGAAAATCGCTGTGGAAAATTTACGTAGTTTTTGCTCGGGCTCTGTGGCTTTGGCCGAGCGCCTTTGGCGTCGTCGTCGCTGGTCGCTTGGCGTCTTGTTGTGCGAAGTGCAGAGTTCGTACTGAATGCTTTCGGCCTGGCCAACACACTCGACAGCCGGGTGGCCAGGGTTGCCGTCGCCGCGCCTGGAAAACTCTCTGCGCTTTGGCAACTCTGCCACATGCGCGCGTTGTTGTTGCCAGCTTTTCCGCCTCGAATTTTCGTATTTTCAGTTGCTCTGTGGAAAGCCACCAGGCTGGGACACAATCGGGCGAAAGCCATGGCTCCAATCCCAATACCAAAACTCAGACCCACAATGCTTTCAATGTACCATGCCTTCCGCCCTCTCTGCTTCGCCCCAGCTCCACGTTTTCATCATTTCCTGAACTATTTTAGTGGGCCCGACCAACAAACAAAGCCAACTCGCCTTGGCTCGGTTCAATTCGGATTGCTTCAGCTCAGCTCGTATGGGTTTTGCTTTGCTTTGGCCGCTTTGCTCGTTTTCATAAAGTCGATAATTGTGATTGGCGCCTAACGGTTTCTGCACGAAGCCAAGTACACAGATGTATCGATAATATTGGATCTTTGTTCATAATGGGGGATCGATATTTTTGTGCTGGAAATCGAACTTCTGCAGCTTGTGAAGAATTTACAACCATTCCTTTAACTTATACGCAACGTAAGCGCCTAACTAAACTTCCTCTTTTTGGCTTTGTAAATAAATAAAGATCTCCAACAGATTATTGACGATTTTGTAAGATGAAAACTGAATGCTACAAATATTTCCATATTTTTGTTTCTGCAAGGGTAACAGGGCGTGTATGATTGATATAGCGAAAATCATCTTATTAATGACTTTGGTAAGAGGCGGAACAGAAATACATTTTTCGGAGGATCGGTATACGTGTGGGTTTGGTAAATAAAATTGCAAAGTTTGTACAAACGATCCTAAATTACTAAGTCCTTAAAAGAAATCATAGAATTATCTAATATCTCTTATATATGTAGTTTTAAATGATGATCAAATAAATTTATTTCGAATCAGTTCAAAGACGATCCTAAGTGCTCATATCATCTTTTCTGATTGCAAAGGCTGGTGGCATAACGTCGCACCTGATATCGGCGACTTTTATCAGTTGACAGTGAGTCAGGTGCTCTGCGGAGCGAAGCGACCACAGTGCCGAACGACCTTTTGCTGACTGATAAAAGTGGGCGATTTGGGTGGCTAGGCTCTCTTTCCCCACACACAGTCACACTTACGAGAGCAATTCCCCACCCTCCGACCCCGCTGACTGCTGATTGCTTTGCTTGCTTCGCTGCACACACACACTCGCACACCCAGTGCTTAGGAGAGAGTTGGGTGGCTCTTTGTTTGGCCCACGCTCTCCCACAGTTACCAACCGTCATCCACCTCCCTCTTTTCCTCTCTCTCTCTCTCTATGTCATTTATGAGAGCCAGGCCGAACGAAGAGCCGAAGTTTCTGCTGCCAAGGCAAAAGCTAAAGCCGCACTTAAACAAGAATGGATAATAAAATGGTTAAAAATTCTGATAAAAATTGATCAGGTAGAAATATTCTAAGTTATATGAAACTTGTTCATAAATTTAGGACATTATGCAAACGCTTTTTTTTAGTTCATGAATAATTGGTTTAGCAAAAGTTTTTGTTGAGTGTAATGCCGGATTTCTAGTTCTGTCGTGGTCGCTGCTTTTGTCGCTGCCTCTGCTTCTGTCGCTGCCTCTGCTGGCGGAAAACTCCTGGTCCAAAGGCAGCCAAAACAACCGTCGACGGATGACGACGTTTTCCGACTAACAACGGACGCGCATTTTCCACCGTTTCGAGGCAAGAGCGCATTGAAATTTGTGCGACGCAGCGCAGCCTCGAAATTGGCAAAAGGGGTTTTTTTTTGTGGGGATTTGAAAGAGGGGACAGCGCCGTGGTAATGGGAGGCTAGCAGAAAGGGGAGTCGGTTAAAGCTTTAACGATGCTGGCCACTCTGGCGGCTGTGGCATTCATTGTTCGCCTTCGAGCGCCAATCGCTGAAAATGCCATTTTCACTGAAAACAAATATAATTTCTAGAAACTTCATAAAAAACTCCATGTATATTGCTGTAAATAGTATGGAAAACAAGAGCTTAAATCCTTAGCTCTACGTTTCTCAGGAAATTCTAAAGATGAATATAATATCTGTACAAACAATCCAAAAATATATGTTTTAAACATTTTTGTTTTATTTTAGAAATATTTAAAAGGCGTATTTCTATGTAATTATTTTCTCAATCATGCTTATGTTTAATAATAATGTGTTCCATTTAAGCAAATACATTTCCGTTTGAATGTTTGATCGCTCAGTGTGGTGATGTTGTTGCCGCTGTTATTCATCCACTTTGCGTATCCTTTGGCTGTGCTGCTGATTTGTGCGCAAAACTTTTACAACATCGCAGTGGCAGTGGCAGCGGCAGAAGCAGAAGCACCAGCAGGAACAGAGGAACAGAATCCAATGCGGCAACAACAGCAACAGCAACGGCCACACCAACTCGCAACTGGCAACCTATGGCTATGGCTATGGCTATGGCCATGGTATCAGCAACATTAACGAGTCTCAGCAGCGACAGCGTCACCGTCGACGAGCGCCGTTCTTGTCGCGTGGTTATTGCCGCCAGTTGCGGCTCTGCTTTGTCTACGAAAGGTCGAAGACGGAGTCTGTGGTCTGTCTCAGTCGAAGCTTCAGTCTAAGGGGACTCAGCCTGAAGTGACAGAGGCAGGAGCAGAAACAGGGGAAGGGGCGCTTCATCAGTCGCCGATGGCTTTGTCTGCTCTATCAAAAAAAAAAAAAAGTTCAAATATGCATTGCCTTGGGTTACGGGGTTCCCCCGTAATAGGGGGCACAGGGAGAATATGGGATATGTAGAGATAGATGGGCGCATAGGCAGCAAGTCGGAATTTCCGGAAAGTTAAAACTATCTATTAAAACAAGGGGTATAATGACTTTTATCAATTGATCACAGATTGCGTAGAGAGCCAAGATAGATAGATCAAGACAGTAATTTAATGAAATATGCAGATAAATCAGCAGAGAGAGAGAGAGAGATACATAAGTAAACCTATACGGTCTAGGCAAATCGTTACGATTATAAACGTATTTTAAGAGTTTATAAAAGAAAGTAATAGGGTTCTCTTGATGATGATCAGTAGATGTACTGAATGTACCTCTTATCACCCATAAGCCTTTTCGATTGCTCAACTTCCATTATTAAAGTCTTAACCGACTTTGCCTACGGAAGGCTTTAATAATTCTGTGTTTCTAATAAAATTCTCTTGATTGCCCGAAATGTTAATCATTTATTGATATTTCATTTCTGCCACAGGCCTTTCTACGCGCTTCTCATGCCCAACTAGAGCCGTGTCCACATCTCATCCCATGCAGCCCGCTTCTTTCGTTCAGCTGGCTAGCTGGGGGTTGAGTGCTCGCTTTGATGATTTTGTTTTCGAGGCTTATCCACCCCACTCTGCCACAGTGGTCCCTGGCTTAGAGTCACCCTCATTTCTACGTTTGAATTTCCCCTCAGCGAAGTAAAAAGAAACTGCAACGTAGGAATATCAGCCAAGTGGGATGGGTTGCCATTTATTGGGGGGATCTCGGAAAAGGATTTCACCTGAGAGCCGGTGCAAGAGCATTTGTTAGAGCTTTCACTGTATGTGCCACAGCATACACATACAATTGCTGGCCTTTATGTACATGTATGATATACTCAAATACATATGCATCTATATGAACACACACAGAGAGACACACACACACCTCGGGCATATACACACATCTATAAGTAAGCATATGAAGGCAAACAAAACTGAAAATGCGGTAAGCCAGGGGCGTGGGCGTTTTGGTTATTGAATAGGGTCTTCTATAACCTTAAGAAATATTTGCCTGTCCCAAAAGTTGATCAAGGCCCCTTGCCTCCCCCATTGATGTAGCAAATGCAAATGTTTTTATTGTAAGACATGATAATCAATCAGAAACCAAAGAAAATTGAATAATATAAATAATTGTCATGATCCTATAATATGTTTTATATTTTCTAGTTTTCTCATTTTAATTTTTAACGAATATCAAACAACTAATGGTTATATTATATTAAAAAATCATTCAATAACCTAAATAATAATACACCCACAAAAATGTTTCCATATCTTATTTAAATCTTTAAAAGTAAGAAATAGTAAAATGTTGAAAGTCATATCTGAAAAGATTATCGCGAATAAAACCCCCTTTTGCAGCGGACGCCTCTGATGTTGCTGCTGTGATGCGTTGCCTGCCCTTGTTGTTGCTGTTGTCGTTGTTGTATTTTGCCGCAGCAACAACAGCAACGCCAACAAAAACATCAGCAAGAACAACAACGAACATTCGTTTCGTTCGTTAGATGACTGCCCCTGTGTGTATCTGTATCTCCGCCTGTGTGTGTGTGTGGCGTGTGCTTGTGTGTGTATACAGTCCTACATTTCCATCGATTTAATCTATCTGACTACGACATCACCCAAACACACACACATACACACACACACACTTACCAAAACCCACCCAAAAGAGGGCGGAGGGAGTCGTAGAGTGGGTTAGTGAGTGAGTCAGTGGGCGAGTGGGTGGATTGGTGGGTTGGCGGGTTGGCGGGTTCGTCGGTCGACGGTTCGACAACGCCGACGATCCGTACAAATAACGAAATGGCAATGGGGTGTACTTGTACTGCGAATGAAAATGGGATTGGGATTGGGATGAGATGGGAGTTGGGTTCTCGGAGTGGGAATGGCAATGGAACTGGGTGCTGTTTTTGCTGGTTGGTTGCTGTTGCCGTTGCCGTTGCCGTTGCCGTTGCCTCTGCCTTTGCCGCTCCATGAGCAGTGACACGATGCTAGGGCACAGTGGGAGTGGGAATCGAAATGGGACGGAGTCGGACTGAGACTCCACTCGGGGACTGGGAATGGGCCAAATTTCGGTTCGTTTTGGTGCGACTATGGCTCCTAGCTTGGGTTCTGACTATGGCTCTGGCTCCGGTTCTGGCTGGTTCTACGGCTTGGATTGGATTGGACCCTGTGCTGTGTGTGCTGCTTTTTGGGCTGAGTTGGAGCCGCATAAATTTCGCTCGTCTAGTTTGCCTCTGTGTGGCATTGTGTATGCCGACAACTACGACGGCGCCACAATTGAACTGTCAGTAAGCCGAGTTGGGTATGGTGGGACGGGGCTGGGAAATGATGAAGGGGAGTCGCTGGGAGGACGGGATGGGGGCGGTACTAGAACAGAGTGTAACTCATAGTGCTGGAGTGTGCATAGTGTTGGAAAAGCACAAAAGGATTTCCCCCTCCAGCCAGGAAACGAATAAATTCATGACGAAACTGCAGTCTCTAGTCTCGCGAACTTCTGTGCAGAGCTTAGCCAGAGTTGCCACGTTTCGCTGAGCAGTTCATTAGCGATTCTGAATGTGGGTGCTCAGTCATCAATCTAAAGGAAATGCTCACGTTATCTGCTCCCCCTTAACGCGAATGGTTTTTTTATATCTTCTTTCGTTTGATCCATGGTGGGGCTTGACTAGTGTTGCCACGTTCATAATGCGAGCATATAAGCTCAGGTCATCATCAGAATTCTATTACATTTACAAAAACTATACCTCGTAGTCGTGCAGTATTAATGTCTGCATCCGAATGTATCTTAGATTAATATAGGTAAAAAAACGCTATATGATTTCGTCATGATTTCTGATGAAACCGAATCCATTGGCATAATTTCGGTATCGTTTCAATTATATTCACACACAAAAAAAAAAAAATTACTTTTTGTGGGCCAGTCTGCCAAGGACCTAGCCATCGTTCAGTGTATTCATATATTGCCATGGCGACAACAATGAAGCAACAATGCAACAAAGCACAGCCCTTTTGGTTAGAGAAGAAGTTTGCCTGCTTGGTGAAGAATCGGAAATGGAGGTGGAGATGGAGCCATGGCCATAGTCGCATAGTAAAAGTAAGAGCTTTGGGCAGCAGTTCACTGATTGCCAGGGCAGCTGAGCGGGCTCTGAGTGGGGAAGTCTGTGTGCTGAACTCGAGTCCCAAACTGAATGGAAGGCACTGTGGGGATGCAATGGTTGGTAGTTACTACCACTCCAACAACCATTCTGAATTTGGCCAACGGTCACCGATGGTCCAGAACTCTGGACTCTGGACTCCGGACTCCGGACCAAGTCTGAACCGGGGGGGACATGTTGTGAGCTGGCGGGACGATGATGACTATTAGGACGAACAATTTCGGCATACCTCACTTTCTATGGACATGGCGATGCAATAGTTGCATGTTACGTATACGTACTGTAGTCTCCTGTGCATACGGTTATGTGTGTCCGTGTGTGTGCAGACACAAATGCAAATACACAGATACGGCTACGGACACCAGTACATAGATACAGATACTCATAAACATGAACATGGACACGTGCATATGAAATACTGACCGCTGCATAGGGAACTCGCACATTATGTTTGCGGCAAGCACTCGGCTTTCGTCTCTCGATTTGACCAAAGATTCGAGCTGGGATCAAAACCGAGTGAGTTTTGCCATGACAACGCTATGTGTTTTTGCTGCTCCGTGGCACAATAGAGATATAAGATGGCTCGGAAAGAATTTGAGCTTAAATTCAATTGGCGACAATGGCTTTGTTGTGGCTTAAAGCTAACTTTCAGGTGTTGGTTCACAGAACTATTATTATAATGTGTATTCTATGTCAGAATTTATCATTAACTTGCAGCTGAGATCAACACGCTGTGTATTTCGTTTTGCTTTGGATGCTTCAAATATATAGTATATATGTATATTTACTTTTTAGCTTTACATTTGCATGCCCAACTTCGTTGGAAGTAAATTCGACATGGATTTGTGTTTTAATGAAAGCTACTTAACAGTTAAATCCTTGTACACCATTTTATCTATTGCATTTAGCTGAGCATAATGATTTCTAAATATACACCTTCATAGACATTCCACATTCGTAAAACAATATCCTCCGCTAATTAGTAATACCGCCGAAGTGGTGAACTCTACTTAACGTCATTCTTGTTGCGGCTTTTTAGCCGCAGAAACTAAGGCAAACCTGATTTCGGTTCTGGCCATTAAGGTGAGGCGGGGGTGGGGGGGCAGAACCACTTGTTACTCGCGGGGGTCTCGATATTTTTTTTCGCGCTGTCGTTTTGGGAAAGCGCCAAAGTCAAAGTGGCCGAAAGAGCATTGAACGTAACACTTTCGCTGATGACGTAGCAGCAGCAGCTGAAGCAGCGGCAACATCGGGGCAACAGCAACAGCAACATTGACTAATGATAGATGGATGGATGGCTGTGGCGGTGTGTTGTTGAATGCTTTTTGGTGGTTTGATGTTGATGGTTTTGAGTGACAGGTTCGCCGGTTGTTCTGCCTGCCCCCTTGTCGCACCTTTTCATACTCCTGCCACTTGCATACATTACAAAGCGGCAGCAGCAGCAGCAGCAACACCCATAAATAAATAAATAAATAAAAAGCAGCCAGAGGAGCAACAACAGCAAGTCGTGGGGCGGAGCGGGCCGTTTGGGGTCGGTGAGGCAGTAAATTGTTCAAGGTCGCCGCTTGTCTGCTGCTTTCGAGCATGAAAAATGCAAAACAAACGCCGCCGTCGACGTCGACCGCGACTGCGAAGCTGGCGTCGGAGGTGGCGGTGGCGCTGGGCTTTAGGCGTCTGCAGCGACAACAAAAGTCTGTCATAATTCACATGCGAGTGCCGAGCCCCTGCGCTGGCCCCCCCTTGGCACCATCCCCTCCAGCCCTTGGCGCCACTTCTCCACCCACCTAACTCAACACCCTCGAAAAGGCAGAACCAGACATAGAAGGTTTAGCTTAGCAGCGCCAAACAGCTGGAAAAATGTATTAAAAGCAAACGCACCGAGCGGCAACAACAGCCGGAGATTCTGCGGCAGACGACGCATCACCCAACCTCAAGCCACCACCAACCAGCCACCCACCACCTCCTTTTGTCGGTGCATTGCCACATATGCACACACGAACATGTGTAGATATGTATGTATCCTATGGGTGAGTTTGGCTTCGCCGGAGTCTGAGTCTGCATACAAAACCATAAATTGAAAATACGCTCTGCCTTCGATGCTTGACGTCGGCGTCGACGTCTCTGCCGCTGCGCTGCTCTGCGACCGTCGACGGCGACGCTTAAAGGGGTTGGCTAAAGTTTTTCACTTTTCACGGCGGCGCAAAAAAAAAAAATAAATAATAAAAACCGAAATTGCTGCCTGCCAAGGAGCAGCGGCAAAAGAAACTTTCGCTTGAAAGGGGATCCGGGGACTTACACAAAGGAAAAAGCCCAGTTAAAATAATATATGTTACAATTTAACTAATAAATATTCCCGTATTTTATTAATTTTAAACTGCATCCTTAAAGCTTGCCAAATATTTGCCAATTTCACCATAATTTATTCGGCAAATAAACACTGCTACAAAAGGATTATTTAAACCCCAAAGCTACCAAATTGTATATCACTGCAAATTTGAACAGTAAGTTTCAAGGGGTTAAATTGTTTTAGTATTAATTAAAATTCAAATTTATGCGTCAATTGCAGAGATCTTGTCCGTACTGCTGTTAAATAAACAGTAAATATTCTCTGCTGATATCACAATCTTGCTAACGTATAGTGAAAACCAAGTTTATAGCTATAATATGGTAGACTAAACACAATGCTATATACAGGTATATATCAGGTATATTTTCATATGCTTTCGGGTCGTTTTTTTCAGTCTACAGTGGCGATATGTGGGGTGAAGGACTTTCCCATCTCCACCCGCTGATTAAGCGCCGCAAGGAGTCGTCACCGTCTGCAGTCTCGCTCAGGCATTGTTGTCCTCTGTTGCTGCGGTTTGCCAGACTCAGACCAGAAGGAATTACGTGTGGGGGGGTGGTTGGGGTTAGGATCCCCGGGAAGGACGTGAAAGTGATGCAGCGGAAGGAGAGGCGGTTTATGATGGCGAGGTGCTGATGCACCACCGGGTGCGGGGGGTCTAAAGGGGAAACCGACACGAACTCCTACACTTCATGCATTTGCATAACTCCTCGACGCACTTTGACATGTGGCAGGCCAAGTGTTTGGCTTATATGAATGAACAGCCATTGTGTGTTGGTGCTGCTGTACATGTGTGCGTGTGTGTGTGTACTGTTTGTTAGTATGTATTTGGGTCACATGCATACACGCACGGGGCCACAGACAGCCGCCAACAAGGAGGCGGCAACAGCAGCAGTAGCAGCAGGAACAGAAACAGCAGCAGGACACGGCTGGTTCTCGGCCAAATTGCACCGCAACCTGCGGTTGCCTTGGCTGACCTTTCGCACAGCGGGCGATGTCAGGTGGGCGGTGGGTGGTGGCAGGGTGAGCGGTGTTGCGGGCAGCGGGTGGACGGGCGTTAAGCCATCATTGCCTTCGAGGTGTCATCGCATCTCACCTGCTGCCTGCGAGCCCCGAAAACTTTTACCAGGTCAAGTCATTTCGTCGCTTTCTGCGCAAACCAATTAGTGGGTCATGTTACCGAATGTTTACTTGCTGCAATTCGGCAATAAATATTGTTATGCGGGCGAGAAAAGGGGTGTGACGGATGCACCAACACACGTTTTAAATGCGTATATAGTTCGCTAAATAACATAAATAGCTAAATATGGAAAACAAATAGTTAAACAAAATCTATAGGTTAATTTTATGTTTAAGCCATGGCTTTCTTGCAACATTGATTTAGCTAACTGAAAGCCTTACCTCCTTAACAATTTTCGCAATATCATTAAACACTCATCACAGTGCGCAAGGGGTTGGTTTTGAAAATGAAGTGTCAGCAGGGAGTATAGCGTGATACTTATCGTCTCTTATCCGATCTGCGACACAGCTGTTGGCATTATAAAACGTGTAATCCTCGTTATTGTTTTTCAAGGGCACAAGATACGTTATAGGAAATAAGATCAAAGACTGAACAGTTGTTTTGTTTAGTAACGAATGCGATGGTTGCTGGATGGATGGATTTATTAATCATTTTAATTTAATATAGTCAGAATTGCAGTTACTTAATTAAGTAGATAAATTGTTCTTCTTGTATTTTTTAGTACAAATATGTAGATTTTAGCTGACTCCTGTGAACTCTTTTGTTTTGAGGATCTGTTTGGTTATTATCCACGCATCAACACACAACTATCCGGCACTCCTTCAGGATCACTATTATCCTGACCCCTCATTAAAAATATAATGCTCTTTCATTCTGCTAGATTGCATTTTGATTTTGTTCTTGTGCTTTGCTTTGTCTAGAGCGTCGGTTTTCCCAATTCCAAACAACAGCTCTAGCTTAAATGCCAGAAATTTAATAAACAATTCTAGTGGAATATATTTTCGGGCTCTGTGCTGCTACCAGCACGAGTCCTGCAACCCCAAGTCCTTTCCTTGGCCCCATCCCAGCTCGACCTAACATCAATTCCTTCCACCGACCGCCTCTGCCCCGCTGTTGGGCTTCCACTTCTTCTGCTGCTGCTGCTGCTCCTCCACTGCTCCACTGTTTGTATAAAAACAAGGAGGCCAGGATATGGGCGGGGCGGGAATGGAGAAGCATTACGACAACACCAACGGCAACAACAAAAACAATGTGGATTCTTGGCGTGTTAGACTTTGGCTCGGCAACAACAAGAAATTCGCTTCGAAATGAAACGAACGAAGCAAAGGACGTAGCTCTTCTTCTGCTGGTTT
Organism: Drosophila melanogaster; assembly: GCF_000001215.4. NCBI lineage: Eukaryota > Metazoa > Arthropoda > Insecta > Diptera > Drosophilidae > Drosophila > Drosophila melanogaster. The sequence goes on along the minus strand of NT_033777.3, from coordinate 16,215,316 downwards.
GCACTAAACAAAAAGTATATCAAATATTTGGTCTCTAATAGTTAACAATTAAAATTATCCCATTTTATTTTGAATTTATCCTTTTTAGCATATCATTGCCTACTTTTTGGCGCGCTCAGTCAGTATTCCCCGGATGCGCATAAATATCTTCTGATTGCTTATTAAATCAGTAAAATTTCTTGTTCCGTGATCGATATTAGTGTTTTAATATGAAAATCTAAATTGTATAGTTCAGGAGTTTTACTTTTTTGAGCAATCTATTAATCCTTTCAAATTAAAATCCTCTTCAAAAGTAATGTACTTAACATAAACCACATCTTTTACTAATTTCTATAATTTCATTTAATTAAAGATCATATAGTTCTCGACGAAATAAAAATAATGTATGCGAAAATATCCGACGGCTAGTTGCTGCATTTCTCTCAGTGTGGACACATCCTCAGATTCAGCTTCAGTTCAGCTCGCTTCTATCTCTGCGCATCTCTGTAATCATCATCAACACCAAGGCGAGGCAAGGAACGGAATGGTAAGGCAAGGCAGTCAGGCAGCCATCCTGTCCTCGTGCGCAATATCCTTGTCGTCCTTTCACAGAGCCGCACACATATACACGCGGCAACTGCGAGACAGACCCGTACACATTTTCCATTTTCGTTTTCATTCTGGCCAAGTCTTCCTCTGCCTGGCTATCCTCGTATCCTTGCCTGCCATCGTTGCCATCCTTGCCATCAGTGCCTTTCCTTGCCATGCCATGCCTTGCCTTGCCTTGCCTTGTGCTGAGTCGAGTCGAGTCCTTGCTGCTTCATTATTTCAGCATGCGGCTGCTCGATGCCTTTTCTATCTGATGGATACGTATACGTACCGTGGGCCACGTTCAGACTGCTGCTGCTGCTCTCCTTGTTGTTGCCGTGAATTTGCAGCATTTTATCCTTCGCTCAAGCATGGCTCTCTGTGTATGTGTATGGGCTAGTGTGTGTGTGTGTGTGTGAGTTTGTGTCTGTTTGTGCTGACAATAAAAGTTTCGAACACACACAGGCACGCTCACGGCTACAAACACACTCACATGAAAGCTTAATGCTTTGTCGCTGTTTGTTGCTGTGTGTGTGTATGCTTACCGGGTGTGTATGTGTAAATGGCGGTGTATATGTGCAACCCATCGAATTTCAGAGCAAGTTTCATTTACCCTATAACCATGAAATCACCAAAGAGTTCCAAAGCGATCCGTAATAGATTTAGTTGGGATGCAAAAACTAAGGATCGCCTATAAATAATTAGGAAAGAAGTTTAAAACATTATATTTTAAGGCATTTTTTTAATGTCATTTATGAAATTTACTTTTATATCAAACTAAATATTTTAATATAACAGAATCTAGGAGTTAATAACTTACATTATAGTTTTAAAAAATATTTCATATAATTTTTTTATCTATTACCGATATTTCGTATCCCTTTGTTTTTCTAGTACTGCTATTCCCTCTGCCACCAAGGGCATAATCCTTTTCGGCTATTCCCATCCTGTGCTGGCGTTCGTTATGCCGACAACGTAGCCCGTGCGGTGGAGGTGGGTGGATGATGGGTGGTGGGTCGATGGTGCGGCTGCCTGACGTGGTGGGTGGCCGGCTTGATTGGGTGGCCGTGGTGATGGCTCTGGTGGGTGGGTGGATGGCATGGCATGGCAAGGGCGGCGTATAGAGTGTAGGGAACAGTGGGTGGTTGGTGGCATTGCGTTGCGTTGCTCTTGCCTGTCAGACATTTGGGCTTTGGCTCTGGCTCTCTACCAGCTGGGGGAGGCAGGGCGGGCAGGCGGGCTCGTTGGACGGGCGGTGGTGTCTGTGGGTCGCATAACGGTTACAGTGAAACTTTTGCCCTATTGTGACAAACAAATGAGAAGGAGGGGAGGCCGGGGAGGCTGGCTGTGGGAGGACAAGCGACTGGCATTCACCCTTAGCCGTGCGCCTTGCGCCCGTCCTTTCCCCATTTACCCGCCCCTGCCCCGGGCCGTTGAATAGCAAAGTGAGCGACCGACTGACAGCCGAACCGGCCTGAAATGTGTGCCGCTAAACAGGGTGATTCTTTCTAGGATAATTTAAAGCATTCGGGCCAAATTTAAACATTTAAATTACACGGAATCATTTAAAACCAACGTGTTATTTTTCTCTTATTCATCGGATATATAAAATTATATTCTTATTCTTTTTGAATGACTTTGAATCACACAGAGATACAAAAGACCTAAGTTGAATGTAGGTGTTTTTTTTTTTAATATTTGTTGCCGATTAAGTACTGATCGATCCAAATATATCATTTCTACTTTAATTATCAGTCGTCAAGCTGCTTTTTTACTGAGCGGGCGCAAAATATAAGTGCCTTCGAACGATTCTGGATAAACTGTAAAGGAGCTGTACTCGAAAGGGTCACCCTCTATAATCTCCCCTGGCTTTTTATGCATTCGCCTGAGCGGCGGAGGAAGACGAGGACTGTGGGCAGGGCACAATCTACCTAACAGCAAGGACTGCTGTCCCGTTATCCCCCGACCCCCAGGAACTATTGTTGCTTTGGCTGTACGAAAACTAAATGAATGAGGCGAGTAGTGGGTGGTGGTGGTGGTGGTGGCGGCGTTGATGGTGAAGCGTAGATGATGGGCTAAAAGTGGGTGGCGTGGTCGAGATTGGTTTGAGGGGAAAATATCTGTGTGCGCCAACGGCTCGAAATCCTGCTCAAGGCTTGGTCCCTTCTGGAGGATTTCGACGGCGGCGCAAAAACGCTCCCCAAGGATCGCAGCCTGCGCAGTCTTGATTGAGCCATCGGCTCAAGTTTGCTGCTGGAAAGAGGGCATCACATCGCATCGCATGACGCATTGCCAACACTTTCAGGTTTTTATCGGCTGTTTCTCTTTCGGATGAAAAAACTGAACATAAAATGGAATTTTTTCGCGCTGCGTTGTTTGCTTGCCGAGTGACGAACCAAACCGTACCGTACCGAGCCTGAACTCTGGGAACGTCCCAAAAAAATATCTCATGGCAGTACTACACGCAGTTGACTTGGCATTGGTTCAACACCAACGAAAACAACAACAGCCAGTCGAAGGGGCTAGGCCCCATTGAGGCGAACCTAAGTGGGGCACATACTCCCAAGCACACAACGCTCGTACACATATTGGATTTAACTGTAATTCATGGTAGTACTTCGATGATTTATCGATTTTGTAATCGATTAAAGTGCATAGTTGCAATCAAATAAAATCAAACAGTCAGAAGACTTCAGTTATTACCTTGAGTTATCTCCCAATTTACGATCTTAATGCAATGGTATATTAAATAAAAGAATGATCCATTGTTTAATTTAAATATTTTGGATCCTGAAAGAAATCAATGTGAGTGAAATATAAGGTTATTCAGATAAGATTTAATTTAAGTTAAAGTTTTAATGCAATTGATAAAATCAAGAAGGAGAAAATTAATATGCTGGGGTCTTAAACAAAAATAATATTTAAATAAGTAACTAATTTTTCCTAAAAAATTATTAAGATAATCTTATTATATTACATATGATTACACTAATCTAAAGATGCTTAAAATCGGTTTGGTGACTGCAGAAATTTCCAACATTCACAGCCAAGATTTGATCGCGCTCCTTATCCTTCTTAAATTGGTATTTGACATGTATTTATGGTGCTTGCTCTATATCCTAAACTAATGCCGCCTTCATTTTTAATTGACCCATCTTAAATTTGGAGCAATCGATAGAGAGCACTCTCTATCTTTCCATTCCATTCCTGCCCGCCCACCCATTTCTCTGCCCCAGAACCACCCACTCGCTTTTCCGCAAAAGCTGAGTCCGCTACTATTTCTGTCCTCCACAGCGGATCGATGCTTCAAGTTGTGTGTGCGAGTGAGTTGGTTGTTATTGCCGCCGCTGGTTTCGTTTGGTTTGGTTATTTTTGGTGGCGTTGCGCAAATGGCAAGTGGTCGTCACCGTCGTCATCGTCGTCGTTGGCCATGTGCTGGCTGAGAACCAGAACCGGAGTCGCGCTCAGCCAGGCGGAGCCTGAAGTTCGAATCTCGAACTCAAGCTGGGCTTGTGTGTAAGGCACGAGAAGAGCCTAAAGTCGCAAATGGGATCGAAGCGGCAATAATAAAGCTATGCACTGAAAACTGAATTTAAAAATTGAATTCAAGTACCATCAAAATATTAATTATGTATTCTATTCACTATTTGAAAACGATACTATTAATTAATGATACACTTTAAATAATAAGTGCATAGTTATGCTTAAATATATTGATTTTAACTTGATTTCAAGAAAATAGGCAATTTAAATTTAGATTTACGTTCCTTGTCCTTAAGACATAGGACCTAAAGACGAGGTTGAATTTTAAACCAGGCTCAATTTAGATTAGTTAGATTAGCTTAGTTATGATATAGTTAGATCATTCTTAGGAAAAAAAAAGGTACGAATATTACGAGTTAATGCAATACCTTAATAAACGTATAGCTTAGATAAGATAGATAGATAATATCCCGATTTATCAGATGAACAGATCTTATTAATCCTCCAAAAGATGGTTAGACGAAAATTTAAAAACCCTTTTTTTCCAAATCTTTTATAATTGAAGTTTTAGATCGAGCATTCTTTCATTTCATACATTTGGTAAAATACATGACTGGTGAATTTTTTTGCCGTTGTAGATTGGCAGGTTCTAGCTTGAGGCTCAGGATAGCAGAACGAGATGCGAAGACAGTGCGTTCGATCTTGGGGCAGGAGGCGCTGTGCTGGGTTGGCTGGTTCGGCGGCACTGCAGCGGCAAATGTGTTGTCACAGTGGTGTGGTATTTCCTTTATCGCAGCAGAATGAATGGTGTTAGCCGAAGGACGGAGCAGGTGTGAGGGGAATATTTTAGGTCTCCGCACACTCGATTGCTGCCCGGCACCGAACCATCGCCTCAATTCCAGCTGAATCTCCCAGTACTCTTGGGTCGCCCACCGCCCACTCCTTGGCGCTCCATTTCGGTCCGGCCCGGTTCGTTTCGTTGCGTTCGCTCTTTCGTTCGTTTGTCTTGACATTTGCGTTTTGCCTCTGCCCTCAGCACCAGCTCCACTCCAAGCGACCGCCCAGGCCCCACATCCTGCCTCCAAAAGAGGGGACAGTGGGACGATGTGGTTTTCGGTTAAAAAGAATGCCAACAAATTGAGGCTAAGATGCGGTCAGCAAGTCGAAACTAAGAGTTACTATTTCAGGATTATGACTAGCAAAGGTTATGCAAATATCAGGAAATGAGCGCCAAAAATATATACATATATATTATTGATTATATAATAAGGTTTTACCTATTTACAAATATTAAAAACATAATAAAATGAAAAATGTATCATTATGTAAACGTGTAGACTAAATGTAGTTATAGTTCCTATGAACCATATAAAAATATAGATATTAACAACCCTATAGTATTGTTATTAAACGGAATAATTGTTAAATAAGTTGAAAAGATCTTAATTTAACGGATCCCTGCTCCACGGTGCACGGCTTAAGCGAATTTTCGTTTATTCTGATTACAAAAGGCGGCATGGGGGAAGGAAGGACGTTAGGTAGGGAGTGCTATGGGTTGGGGGACTTGGGGAGGACAGAGCGCTGGTTAAGGCACAAATTCCAACTTTACTTTAACTTTAATGTTGGGTCGGGTCGGTCGGTCGGTCGGTTGGTTGGTTGGTCGGTTGGACGGTTGCTTGTCGTTGTTCATCGCCGCTCGCTGGCTGCTGCTTGCTGCTTGCTGGTAACTCTGGGTTCTCGGTCTCGGTCCCGGTCTCATTCTCGTTTTCGGTCCGGTCTCTGTGTGTGCTGAGACCTCAGAGTAGTCGGTGCGGCAATGACGACAGCGTCGCCTTTGCCAATGACTACGACTTCGACTATGACTCTGGCTATGGCTCTGGCTCTGGCGATATTCTGTTCTTTCGTTTGGAATACCCTGGGGATTCGGTGGGTATGCGTAATACATCGTACTTCTGTGTAGGTCTTAATATTTAATCTTTAATTTTGGGGACTTCCGTTTGGTCACTGTTTTCGTATTATAAACGCGTTTTTAAAATAGCATGCATTTCTTGGAAATTTGCATGATTAGATTTTTATATTTATTTTTAAATGCGTGAAACAAATAAATTTATTTATTGTAGAATTATATGTATATTATTTCTATTTGATTTGGTATTGGAAAAATGTTTCTAAATTTCTTTGATTAAATTTTTATACTTTAAATACTTTATTTCTACAAATATCCTAGATCATTCAAACATTTTTTATTTTGGTCTAATGTAGGGTTTCTATGGCATACAAAAATAGTATCGATCGGTTGGCAAGGGCATGCCCATTTCGGCGTGATGACCAGCACTTGGAATTCTCGTTCTTGGCCAGGTCCGGTGCCTGGTGATGGCTGATGTTGCTGCTGCCGCTGGTTGCAGTTGCAAGAGTCGCCAGCGACGTCCTCGCAGTTGTTGTTGCTGCCGCTTTCATTCAGCTGGTTCGTTGGTTCGTTCATTTGCTGGTTATATATATGACTATTTTCCTCTTCTTATTTTCCATCAGCGACGCCGTCTTGCCTGTGGTACGGAGCCAGACCAGCCAAGCTATCCAAGCCAGCCAAGCTATCCAAGCCAAACCGAACCGTACCGAGCCAGGCCAGGCCAACCAACGCCATCGCATGTTTCACCTTCGCCCCACCGCACACAGATACACACGCATACACCGGCACTTTGTGTGGCGGCTGCCTTCCCATTCAACTCACCATTCCCCCTACCTTCTCCCCCTGCCCCATCCCCTTGGGCCACTGCTGCTGGAGTTTCTTGTTTTCTTTCGACGTTTCGTCGTTGCTGCCCCCCATCCACTTGGCCAAGCAACCAGCCCAGCCACCGTCAACCTTCTGCCCCATCCCCATCCCCATCCCCATCCATATCCCCATCCGCATACCCATTCCCACAGCCCACTGCTCTGGCTCTTTGCCTTGTCGTAATTTTACTTGGATTTTTTTTGTTGTTCGTTCGTTCGTTTTCTTTTTCTTTTCCTTTCAGCGCGCTGCTTTCTGCTCTGCCTGCGACTCGGTTTCGAAATAAACTTTAATGCGAGCCATTCGTTCGGTTTTGGGGTCTCAGTTTCTGCTGCTCTGTTAAATTTTCTGGTTAAATTTTGTGCGCAGTCAGCTCGCGATGCAGTTCGAGGCGGTGACTCGATTGGTGCTGTTCGTGGGGTTAAAATTGCCCAACTTGCTGGAATTGGATGGTTCCGAGTTCTGGGGGTTAAATGCTGAGGGTTTCGAACTGCTTCTTTAAAGCGATTACAGTTGTACCAGTGTAATCTTTATAATGTCTAGAAATCATGTTATGAGTAAAGGTTTTAAGGCTATTAGGTATTTGGTGTAGTATTTGCTTAACAATATTGCAACTTATATATTTAAAAACAGGTAATAGATAATATATGATATATGATTAGGCAAAGACTTTACTACACGCATCACTGCGATCCCCTTGACTCAAAATTTTTTAGTCTTCTAGATGACTTTAATCCTTTGGCCACGGGGCTCGACTCCTTTTGCGCAGTCTCGCACTGAACAGCAAACAGTGCTATTGCCAGTGACCGCGGCAGCATTGCAAGTTGCCGGAATGCTGCTGCCGTTTATAGTTTAACTATAAGGCGCACATATGAATTTTGCCATCGCTCGCTTTTTGGCACGCAAACGCACACAGCACGGCAGAGCCAAAGAGCCGGCCAGGCCAACCCAGTCAGCCATCTAGCGAACGTCCTCGACAAGCCCAGTCAGCCAGGCCAACGCCAACGGCAACAGCAACAGCAACATCATCAGCAATAGCAACAACAGCAGCAGCAGCAGCAACCACTTCAGTACCTCCAACCCGCCAACCTCTATAGCCGTGCTACTATACAATCTGAAAATATAGAAAAAGCAGCGACATTTGGGACGTTCGCTCGTTCGTTCGTTGGTTCGCTGGTTCGTTTGCCTGGTACGTTCCGTCGTTCGTTTTTGTTGGTATCGCGGTGCGGAGCGTTCAGAGCCGGAGCCCCAAACACCAGATACAGATACGAGCGCACATGCTCGTGTATAGATACAGATACAGTGCCAGGCCGGGCAGCAACAACACAAACCTCCTATATGAGTGCGCCCCGTACATACATACATATATGTACGAATGTATATTTATATAGAGTCGCAGCAACACGCGCACTGGATTCAACGACGGGCACAATGCTCCGTGTTCGGTTTGGCTACGACTGCAGATATAGATACGGACGGAGGGCTAGAATACAAAAGTATGGGGTTGGATCTTGTTGGGCAAATGTTTTTTGGGGAACAATCATGAAGGAAATCTGGGTTTTCAAAAAGCGCGCCATTGAAATGAGTTAACTCTGATATAGGCTTAGGTGGTTTTTTTAAAATAACCCAATGTTTTCTATGCAAACACTTTAAAATCTATTTATTTTTGAGGTAGCAACTGAATATAAATATATAGGCATTGGGGGAAAAACTAAAATATTTTTGGGAATGTATAAAAAGATACAAACATTTGATTCACGGAATAAATATTCGAAAACAGAAATCTTATAGCAATAACGGCCCAATTTTCAAAAATTTAACTTCGATCCGATTGAAATAATATGTAACACGCCCATTTCAAAATTTCCTAGAATACAGTAAATTCTGCAGTAACATATCGCGATATGATTAATAAGTGGGAATCCACCGCGATATCTGCGCAGCATTATATCAGCTCCGCAGAATTGCTCGAGTGACGCAGATGGAGGGCAGTTAAGAGACTCTGGACGGCAATATGATTTTCTTGGGGCAGCTACATCGACGCGGACTGTGTGTCGTCATCCTCATCGCCTGAGCTGAATTTGAATGCAAACTCGAGAGTTGCAGAGAGCTCTTGCTGCAATTGCTGCTGCTGCTGCTGCTGCTGCTGCTGCTTGTGATGTTGTCGTTGCTGTTGATGCTGCAGCAATTGCAGCAGCATCGGCTCGAGAGCAATGCGAATATAAAAATGGTGATTCTGTTCTTCCGCTCCGTTTCGGGGACGCCTCTCGGGTGTCCAGGTTTTTATTAGCACCCGACTAACGGACACTTGTCCGCTCGCTCTTCTTCCTCAGCAACTGCAGCTCAAACAAAGCCGCCAGCCGGTAACTAATTTTCAAAAAAGCCAAGATGATGACTACTCGTGGTTGGAGCGAGCTTAAGCTGTCTTTCTTGCATCCTGTTCGAGGTTGTAAAGTTGAAATCTTTGTGCATTATATTTGCGTTATTGAGTGAATGTTTAGATGCACACTGTATACTATTTTTTTGATAGTATATTCTTGAATAAAAAACAAATTAAGGGGTTGGGGAACTAAAGTAAAATTTCTTATATTATGAAAAATGTAAACAATTTGCGTGCATACAAATTTAAATAAAGTTTATTTTTCTAAACATTATAATTGTACCGAAAACACTACATGTCCAGCTTATTCAACTTACATTGATATGAAATCATTGATATTTCTTCTTTTTCTTAACCCTTAGCTTATTTTAAATGAAATAAGTACTTAATTTATTAAGTATTTAATCAAAGAGGTCACAGTGGCGCCCTCAGCATTTGCTTATTGAGATGGTGAACTAATGGAAATTGCCTACTATCAGTTGTGCTTAGTGTGCGTCCACCTTTTGGTTGAAATAAGCAACTATACAATGTAGTATCATCGCCACCTTTGGCTGTTATTTTGAACTATACACAGCTGACCGCTAACGTCCTCTTTTGGCCTATGATTGAACTAGATAGTTTCTTTTGTATTCCGCAAGGGACAATATGCGGCGAATTCACTCCGTGTGGCGAATTCAATCTCCAAAAGCGGATTTATACACCAAAATTAATAAATAATAATAAAAAAACATTTTTTTTATATACTTGCGAGTAGCATTTCAAGTCAATATATAAAATAAGAAATAATGTTGATATGCGATATTTCGTATTAAAAACTATCGCGATAAAAGTTTACATATCGTAAATATCATCGATACATCGATATTTTATTAATACAATCAAGATGCAACACACAAGGCGCATGGTAAGTAATATTATTAAAAAGCCGGTAAATTGCAAAATACAATGAACAAACATGTTATTTTTTTTAGCTGAATCCTCTGTTGACCGGCCTGCGAAATTTGCCGGCACGCGGGGCAACAACAACAACGGCAGCGGCTCCCGCCAAAGTTGAAAAAAGTGAGTATTTCTTAGGTTTAGTTATGAAATTGAATTAATTTTGAATAAATAACCACAGCTGTCAACACGGTGACCATTTTGGGACGAGTTGGCGCCGATCCGCAGCTGCGTGGATCCCAGGAGCATCCGGTGGTCACCTTTTCGGTTGCTACACACACCAACTACAAGTAAGTGCATTTGTGTGCGTTTTGCCGCCCAGCATGCGTCTGCAACTGAACTTGAAATCACATCTCAGAGGAGGGAAATAAAAAAGCTACATAAATGTTGACAATTAAGTTAGTTCTTAGCCTTAACCTCCAAGAAAATATCACGTTGAGCTGCTAATTCAGATTTATGTAATGAGTTATTAGAACATTTGCTGTATGTAATTACCTAATGATAACGGCAATAGTGTACATTTCCTTGTTCAATTAACTTCAGTGATCAATTTCTTCTTAGGATCCATGAAATGCCGGATTTCATAAAGAAAATAGCTACCATTTCATTTAAAAAGCATTCATGAAGTCTTAAATATTTCCCCACAGATATGAGAACGGCGACTGGGCCCAACGCACCGACTGGCATCGTGTAGTGGTGTTCAAGCCCAATCTGCGTGACACCGTGCTGGAATACTTGAAGAAGGGACAGCGAACCATGGTGCAGGGAAAGATCACCTATGGAGAGATCACCGACCAGCAGGGCAACCAGAAGACTAGCACCAGTATCATAGCCGACGATGTGTTGTTTTTCCGTGATGCCAACAACTAAAATTTAAGCCCAGATCACCAAACCTAATCTTAAGCGAAAAGTTGAACTTGCAGCATTGTAAGCATTTATAATATTCGTTGGATATATTGTGTTATCAGATTACATGCGTAGTCGTACTCCACATGTGTCTTTTGGTTTTAACTCCTTGACCTTTTTGCATGGGAACGGTGCGTTGAATTGGCGTGCATGTTCGTTATAAAGCTGCTCGAACTCCTTTTGAACTTGTGTGACCTGGCTCTTCAATTTTTCGATATTTTTTTCCATAGACTCCAGTGTATTATTGTGGTAATCGATAAGCTTGGTTACCTGTTGATACACTCACTTTAGAAACTCTAAATACAACTTTTAGTCATCATTTCATACCAAATTTACGGAAGGTACTTTTGCGGATATCTGCTCATTATACGTCGCGACCTCCTCTTTGATCTGATTGCAATGATCGACTGTTTTTTTCGAAGACATCAGCATACTCAGCAAATCCTGATATGTGGTACTTGCCAAAGGAAACACTTGGCCTGCCAGACTCTCAGGACTCGGATAGCTCTGCTCCAATTTCGTAACTGCTTTCTCCGCCTGTATAAGGTTAATCTCGTTTTCATGCAGCTCCATTTCTACCCTAAGCATGGTGCACTTTACTGATCTCAGGGTATCATCGATGGGAAGTGCCTGTTGGAGTATGAAAAATTTATATCCTGTTTGCCTATGGCCATTGAGTCTCACATTTTTGGCATTGTCTAGGCAAATTTGTTCCTGTTCCTTAAGAAATTTTAACTTGGTATTGAAATCTGATTCCATTTCAAGGCTGTCCTGCATTAAAATATCCGCCAGCATATCCAAGTACAGGAATGTCGACGGATCTGATAAGTTTGGCTCACACATAATTTTAAAATTAACTTTAAATGAATTTTATGTATTTTTTGTATGTGTTTTTGTGACTTATGTTTTGTTTGTCACTGAGTGTTAGGCAAATCAAAGCTTGCTAAGGTATGAGTTTTCTGATCGTATTCTAATCTAAGGGATCCTTGCCAAGAGGCATCATTTATTTTCATACATCAAGGATTATAATGGTGATTACAGTTTTTGAAGCTCTTACCCTCGAGCAGAGTTTGCTCTTTAGTTCCCAACTTTGGAGACCTCCACAAGCTCTCTTCGCTCGCGAGCTTGGAGCGACCTTATCGCCATTTACCACTCAGTTTTCTCGCTGAGCGACACAGTTCGCAGTTAGTTTTTGCCAGTTCAAATGCTGCCGGCGGTCGGAAGAGTTGATAGCTGATCGAGCGCTCCGTTTGCGATTTTGTTTCACTCGAGCACGTTGTTTATCCCGGATTCGTTTTGCATCTTCGCGACCCGTAACTATCAGCAGTGCTGCACTGGTGTGCCATTCATACATGCTCCACTTCTGCAGAAGATGACGATTTGTTAAGAAGCAATAGCAAACAGTTACTTTCATTTATTTTTGATTATCAATAAAAAATCAAACATGGCTGTGGATTATGTACTGGAGGACCTGATGGGGAAACTTGGTGAGTGGAATGGGCTTTTGGGAGCGAAGACTTTTGAAAGGTCAGCTGTTACGTTGCCAGGCGTCTCCATCCCGTGCTGATAAGAGCCTGGCGTTATGCTTATCATTTTGAGAGGTCTTATCAGCGTTGCAAGCTACTATGGATAATATTTTGTTTCACGACGACCAATGAGGTTTACCGCCCAACCTTCTGTTCTGCTTTTAAAATCTATAATTAATTTTTCCGTATTATGCTTTTAATCTCCGCCTAATCTATCCGGCTGGCTGTCCGTCACGTCAAGTGCTCAAAAGAAGCCGACTATAATACTTTTTTAATTGCAACTATTTTCATTTTCATTTTGCACTATTCTTAATTTAATAAATCGTCGAGGCCACCAAGTGACAGACATTTATGACAGCTTGATAGAGACTCCGACCTGTTGCTCCCCTTTTGACTATATACCATACCAAGTATGTATTTATGTACACATATAGTCGACACATGTTCGTGTGGGCCAAGTTCTGAGCTGGAGGCTGTCTGACACTTGTTGAGCCTACTTGGCTTTAGCACAGTGACGCTAAAACGAGTGTGGCGGCTAACAGGCAAACAAAAATAAAACGGGTGCAAAAGGGGCGGTATCTGTCACAAGACTGTGAAGTAGGCTCGTCATAAAGATCTTGGGATCTACGGATATCTGGGTATTTGCTTATAATTTATTATATACTCTAATTGTGCGGTTCAAACATTGCAGCTAGCTTGTGGAAGCTACAAAATTAAGCGTGTTTATATGCAGTATGCAAAATAGTTAAGATTAATTGTGGGAATACAGTGGAAGATCGATGGATAAACAGTTTTATTTGTCACGGCTACAAATTAGAAATTTATGAGTCACATAAAATATGAGTTGGAATATAAAATTTGTGTCAACGATTGTGCTGAAATTGTCGTTAATTAAAATAGAACAGTTTTTTACAATCCGAAACTGGTTTTGTATTAAGCATTCGCAAAACCGCAGCCTATAAGAAAGTGACAGGAGAGAGGGAGTAATAATCGCATTAGCGACTTTTTTATTCGTAATATATTCGCATACATTTGTATCTGTGAAATGCAAAAAACCTTAAACTGGTTTGCTCACATTCAACTATATGGCAATACCTCCCTCAGCCATCAAAATTCACATATCGCTCTTTTATTTCTGTTTACTTTGTTGAAGGCCTATTGGCGAGCAGCAACTCTAATTACTTCGAATTTGGAGGCGTGTTGCATTGCTGAGTTGGTTGTTATTTGTACGTAAGAAGGTTACCATAAAACCAGCAACTTAAAATGACTTTGAGAGCACTTCCACACGTGCTATGTGGAGAGCACAGAACAGAACTAAATCGACCTTCAGTTGTTAGTAAACGCGGGAAGTGAAAATGTTGAAGTACGGATGAACAAAAACCGAAGGAAGCCTTAAAGTGGAGGTGTAAAACCATGATCTACCTCAATTATTCGAATCATGATACTTAAGCACAAAGGAAATTTTAAAAGCTTTGAAGAAATCAACTCTGAAATAAAGCAACAGTTGATAGTAGAATAACAGTAGATTAATATACATGTGCAATATTGTTAGAAATATGACTGCATTATTTTTTAATATTCCGTGTTCTTATCCATCTCACTTATCGCTCAAAAAGTTTGCCCAGAATAAACAACGGTCCAAACCTGCGCCATATTCATTTTAATGTGCAAACTGTTGGTTTTGTACATCATAATAGATGGCTTACGATTAAGAGAACAACAAACATTGACAGGGCCAAAAACAAATGTCGTATTCAAGGGCCACTTGGCAACAATTATACGGCTAGTTATATTGGACGGATGCAATAAATCTGAAGCAACAATATCACTGATATATGATCTAGCATTTGGTGGCCTCTGATAATCCGCTATGAGTTCCACATTAGTATTTACTATTACGAGTTTAGTTATCACAAATTTGGCCAATCGATTTCCTAGATTGTGCTCAATTATACGCTGATTATGTCTATTGGGGGCGTAATTGAATTTCATTAGGCGTAGAGTCAAATTTTATAATTGAGATTAATTAAGTCAACCCGATGACATAATTTTACACTTCACGCAATCGTTTTAATAATGAAAAATGAAAATTCTCAGACGTTTTACTCATGATTTGTCGATTGCAACGTAACCGGGGTGAACGTAACTTTTCATTTGATGGCAAGAGTTTCGTTTAAACGATCAATAAACGTAACCCACAAATCAATTGAAACGGCTGATTGAACATTGGACCGTGATCAAGTGTCAAATTCTCGTATCTAGGCTACATACTGTCCATGTCGTTAGAAATTTACACAGCCCCTGGCCTCCCATCAACGCGATCGCCATGGACTGACTGACCAGCCAAGTCATAATCGATTCAGTGCATTCTCCCAAGACATCCGAGTCTCTTTTCATGGCGTTCGAAACCAAAACCAAACCAAACCAAACTGTGGGCAAATATTTGACGGGCTAGGCGAATGCGCTTCAATTGAAATCGAATTGAATAAATTCCACTTGATTTAATTGCAAAGCCTTTGGAGTGACGACAATTCCAGCGATACCCATTAAAAGTTCCCATCTACATAAAAGTCGGCTGTTTCTTTGGGTTGTGTTTTTATCGCAGCTACGTGATGTTCAAATTCAAATACTGAAATAAAAAACCGTTTTAAATAATTTGAGCTAGAACAACTTCCGTTTTCAGCTCAACTTACTTTCTTTTTATTATATTTAATCGTAAACTGGGTGATTCATGGGTGCTACAGATTATCACTATCTATCATGTTGCTGAAAGCTCACATTTGTTGTGCGCTCATAACCTTTCCCAAGACATTAATGATTGTGAAATGTCTTTCTATTTTTTTCTATCCAATTGCAGGGGAGTTTGGAAAGTACCAGTTCCTGCAGTTCTTCCTGCAGGTGCTCTCCGGCCTGACCGCTGGCATGCACATGCTATCGCTGGTCACGGTGGCCGCCGTGCCTGAGCATCGCTGCTTCATCGAGGGCGTGGATAACAGCAGCTTGTCGGTGACACCATGGAACTCGAGCGCTATCCTGGCCGCCATTCCGCTGAAGCCCAATGGCGAGCTAGAGTCCTGCCTCATGTTCGATCCCAGTAGTCCTGGCACCAATACCACCATCAATTGCGAACGTTACGTATACGACACGACGTACTACAAGACTTCGCGCACCATCGACTGGAACTTTGTGTGCGATCGCCGCTGGATGGGAGCCATTGTGCAGACCGTGTTCATGCTGGGCGTGTTCACAGGCGCAGTCACCCTTGGCGGACTCGCCGACAAAGTGGGTCGGAAAACCGTGTTCTGCTGGTCGGCCCTGTTCCAATTGATCATCGGTGTGGGTGTGGCCTTCATTCCCGAGTACTTCTCATTCATGGTGGCTCGCTACCTGCTGGGCATTGTGGGATCAGCGGGTGCCTACATCTGTGGGTTCGTGCTGACCATGGAACTGGTGGGACCTACCAAGCGTACTGTGTGCGGCATTACCTTCCAGGTGAGGAAGACTTCAATAGATTTTGCATTTTTTAAACTGGCTATACCATGCAATACTTTTAGGCTGTTTTCGCTGGTGGCATCATGTTGGTGGCCGGATGGGGAGCACTCATCCCTGACCGCCAGTGGCTCCAAGTGATCTACGGACTGCATGGCTGTCTGTTCCTGGGCCACTGGTGGTGGCTCGATGAATCTCCGCGCTGGCTGTGGATGCAGGGACGTGCCGCCGAGGCGGTGGATATTGTGGCCAAGGGCCTGAGAATCAACGGATCGGGCATCCCGGTGGACAAGGAGTACTATGTGCAGAAAGCCAAACAGCAGGCGGCGGCCGAAGAAAAATCCAGCGCCGGATTGAGCGACCTCTTCCGCACGCCCAACTTGAGGATGAAGACTTTGAACGTGTGCCTCTGCTGGTTCGCCAATTCTCTGGTTTATTACGGACTATCGCTCAGTGCCGGCAAGCTGTATGGAAATCCCTACCTGATCCTGTTCATCATGGGCCTCGTGGAGTTCCCCAGCTACATAACCATTGTGTTCGTCCTAGATCGCCTGGGTCGTCGATCGATCACCTCCACCCTGATGTTGGGTGGCGGTCTATGCTGCATTGTGGCCGCCTACATTGCCCAGGGCAGCACCACCTCCACGGCGGTGGTAATGGCAGGAAAGCTCCTCATCGCCGGTTCCTTTGCCGTAATCTACAATTACTCAGCCGAACTGTTTCCCACCGTGGTGCGGAACTCGGCCATGGGATTGGGATCGATGTGTGCCCGTTTGTCGGGAGCCCTTACTCCGCTCATTACATTGCTGGACTCATTTGATCCGAAGATACCGGCCGTGCTGTTCGGCGTGGTGGCCCTGATCTCGGGCTTCTGGGTTATGTTCCTGCCGGAGACAATGAACCAGCCCATGCCCGAGTCCATTGAGGATGGAGAGAACTTCGGAAAGGGAGATACTTGGTTCAGTCAGTGTGCTGGTCGCAAAAAGCGCCAGAATAGCGTATATCCCGACGATCCGGAGCAAATGGTGCCGCTCAAGAACATCGAGAGCAAGTAGAACCTAGCCAAAGACGATTGTTTCCCAAGTCCAAAATCCAGCTTAAATTCCTTGTTACCCTGTGTTTTCTTGTTAAGAATTCTACTCTTCTGCCTAGTAGTAAGATTTAATAGTTTCTATTCATTCCAAGCGAATAAAACGATGTGCAGAATATGGGGAATCCTAATTTGTGGATTCACTCATTTCTGAGTGTCCCTTTGTTGTTTGTACGGATTTTTTCTTTTAATTTTTTCGGTGGTAAAATTTAGTTTAAAGGAAATTTAAATGCTTGACGAGCATTTTTACTGATTAGTGTTGTCTACTTTTAGGCTCTATCAATTTAGGCGCAGATTCATAGCTTGAATTTCAATTTTCTCTACGGTAAAACCAGTACACACCAAAAAATTATTTCCCAACTATTTCCAATTAAAGTTTATTCTCCGACCGACACAGCCAATTCGGGTTCGTCTGGCCTTGCAAAGTTTCAGTAATTTCCACTCAATTGCACTATCGAATTGCCAATTGCCGACAGGGATTTCCAATGTCAAATCCATAACCCATCGCTTCCCTTTGCTCCACATGATGTTTAACCCGCCAATTAAAGTTTGTTTAAAGAGAGAGTTTTGGTTTTTCGGTTTTTGTTTCTTGTTTGGTAATTCTTCATTTTGTTTTGTTTGGTACATTTGAGAACATTCATTTCGAATTTGAATATATTTTCAATTTAAATTTTAACTACACGTAGGCATATAGATTTATAAACGTATGTATGTGTATGCCGATATCTGATGCGATATCGTTACACGATTTCGCTGGCTTAGAATTACATTAACATTTACATAGATATAGTAGCTTTATATCTGGGATTTCGGATCGCGGTTCTCGGTAGCGCCTCTGTCAGCGATTTCCCGTCGAAGGTACACAGAGATATATGTAGATATTGTTAGCAGGTATTTGCGATGGCTTAACATCAATATTCTTACACATAGACACACTCAAATCGCGAGATAAACACATCTAGATGCGGTTGTTAGCCAATGAACTTGTATCAGAAGCCAACTGGGGTAAATGCTACGCTTGAAGGAAGGGTGGGAAAGTATGTCGGGTATGGGAGTTCGAGTGCCTATTAATACAAACATACGAACGTAGCTAAATATATGTATGTGTAAATTAATCACAATTGAATCGGAAAATATTTACAAAAAATACTCAATCGAAGCCCCAACCATCCGCAGAGCATGAGTCCCAACCCGTTGTCCCGATCGTTTGGTTTTACAACTCAGGTTTTCAGCTTTAGTTTCGTCACCACCTTATGATTATGCCCGTTCCGGGCACTTGGTCTGGACAATTGGCGCCTTCACCTGCAGTCCCGGCCCGGTCTCCGCCAGCATGGCCGTGTGCACAATAATGGCCGGCTGGTCCTCGCTCTGAGGATGCAGCTCGTGCGACTCGCCGGGTGTGAGGCTAGCCAACGCGGCCAAAAGATCATGGTTGACCAGTGGCTCGCCTTCCTCGCGCGGCTCCCAGCCGGCTGGCGGCGAAGCGGGCGGGGAGATGAGGAACTGTTTGACCGGCGCCGGTGGCTGCAGGTTCTTGTTGCTGACCGGTGTCACCGGCTGGGCAAAGTAGCAGGTGATAACCGTCTTCTTGTTAAACTCGTACTGGTGCAGCTTGATTCGCGCATTTGCCGCCGCAATGGCATTGTCATAGTTAACACGCAGGCGACGGAAGCTGCGCAGCCACTGGAACGTAGCCGATTCGCTGAATGTGCGGAATAACTCCTCCATGGCGTGCTTCAGCTCTGGATTGGCAAACACCTCGGAGTGGATGTTGGTCACGATGATTGAGGTGGGTAGGTCGTCGAACGAGTCTGCATCCACCTCCGGCTCTGTGTCGCTATCCACGTCTCCCTCCTTTGGGAGCGACGGATGCTGATTGGGCAGGCCGTCGGCGGCGTTGATGAAAATGTCCTGGTCCGGCGACAGCTTGTCTATGCTGCCGCCTCCACTGCTGTTCTGTGTCGACTTCAGTTTGTTCTTGCTTCTGCCGTTGGCGCTGTTGTTGTTGTTGTGATTGCCACGCGGAGTTGTCGGAGTGGCTGCATTGGCCGCGTCAGCTTCGCCAGTGGCGTCAGGAGTGGTCGGATCAGGTGCATCGGCGGACGCATTGTTGTTGGACTTGGCCGCGTCGGACATGGCTGGCTGAAAAGGAAATGAAAGCTACTTTAAATAATGTTTACAATAAAACGTTTTTATCGAATATGGCGAATAGCAGCCAAGAAATATACTTCTGTTAACCATCCATTTATTATTTACGAAGCATAAACCCTTTTTATGTTGTTAAACAACTAATTATTGGGGTCAAATAAATGAATTCCTCGTAAAGTTCATTTAAAAGCTTGTTTTTAATGGCAAATGTATGTGGGAAGTGGCCGCTGTTCAAGGATTTATTTTTGTGATAGCCATTAATGCTATATTTATGTTATACGGCCTTTAATTATAGCCCAACGAGCACGGACTTTACAGTAATTGGATTCAACAAGTCAGTGACATTCTCCATAAATAGAACTGTCAGCTAGTTAACCTTCACCTCCAAAACATTTTTAAAAAATTGGTAAACAGCACTCGCAAATTAATTCCGCACAAGCGACGAGGGGGTTGGATAAACACCTCAGCACAACGACAGGATAGGGTTTTTGTTTGCGTAATATATTTGTAACAAATTTCGAGCGCCACGCTACGTCAAAAGAATTGCTACCGCTTTTCACGGAACTGGCAGCCCTTCAAAGCAAACCAATTACGGTACCAAAAACTACAGACGTGTCTAAGTTTGGGAAGGAGCGGGGGACCACAAGGAAGTGGGTCTCCGGCAGGCGAGGACCTTAAGTAGCGACACGTGAAGCTAATCAATAGGTCTATCAAAGGGGTTGGAGTTAAAATAGGGATCTCCGATGGTGACGCACTGTTGATTCACAACTGCTCTTGATTTTATTGTTATGCCTGCTAGCCACAAACTTTTGGCGAAGGGAAAGCGCCAGACGGTTGATTAATAGTAGCGAAATTTTTATGAATGAATGAATTAGTGAGGAATTGGCGTCAGAATAAAAATGGTGACGTGTGTCTGCTTCTGCTTCGCACCTGTGACCGCCATGAAACCCATTCCCAACGAATCCAAGGGAACCCTTGGTGGGTTTCATTATAATAACTGCCAGTCGTAGTTCTGGATGGGTGCCCATTTGTATGCTATAAAAATAGCATTCTTCTTAGTGTTTTATTGTGGCCCATGAATCAGCAATATGCAGTGAGTTAATTATACGCTGTTTACCCGGACAGGGAGTTATTTCAGACAAATGCAAATGGGTTTTTGTGCTAGCTTGGGCTAACAAAATTGGCTTAGTTTTTGGGTGCGAAATGTGCGAAGTTTTTATGAGTTTCCATGCAAGGATTCGGCCCAGCAGCTGAAAATGTTTGCTTTGTATTTCTTAATTAATAATTTTTGGCATAAATTAAATTTCCAAGAACTTTTAATGAATTTTAATTGGGATTTGGATTTTATGGTTTCCATAACTCAATTGATTTTATGCCGGCAACTATATTATAATTTTGTTTTTGTTATTTCTTAAAAAATGACTGTTAATAGACTAAGTTTTACGTGCTAATGCGATTATATATATTTTTAAAGGAAGGCAAATGGAGCGTTGAAGGATAACTAAAATAGCTTAAGGGTTATTCTTGGCTATCAAATAAAGTAAGAAATTCCAATTACTACCTTATCTATGAAATATGTTTTCTTGGAACTAAGCCATTCTTCGTGTGAAGTAAATTGCTTTTTAAAGCGATTAAATTGTAATACCATCTTTGTGTTAAGCTTATACTTATGATTTTCGGAAAATAAATAATCACTTGAAGGAATGACAAGGCCAAGGACTGGGGTTTTAAAGCTCACCAGACGCGACGCAAGAACCTCTTTGGCTACTGAATTCCCAAAGCTTATGCTTTGTTAGTACTTTCACTTTTCTTTTATGGCTATTTTATTTTTTGTTGACTTTCACCTCAACGCAGGTCAGCAGAGCAACAACAGTAAGCGCCGTAGCTAACAATAAAAACAAAGGCCAAAAAAGAACCCAACGACGAGTTGATCTATTTCCGTATGATTGATTTCCTTGAAAGGACACACCCACGCAATTGCGACTTTTGCTTCCAGCGGCAGTTGGAGATGCTACTGTTGTTCATGACGTGTGTACTTTGTTTGCCGTAGAGCTTGATCCCTATCTCAGGAGCAGCATGGGAATGAGGACGCGTGTAAGTGCAAGTCAGCATGAACGAGCTGCTGGCATGCAAATCGCATGGGCCGCGTGTGACGTCACCGTTCCTGCACGCAATCCATAAAAAAAAAACGAAGAAAGCGGGCCGATAGCGCACTTTAAACTAGACAAAAGTAGCTCTCAGCCCCGCCCACTTTTGAAAGCGGTGCCGTGGTTTCGACATGATGATGAATTGCCTGCCGGTCGTTAGCCAACGACCTTCACTCATTCATAATTGCTGTCATCATTATATCAAGTGGTTGCTGCCCCCCACCATAGGACTCCTGCTCTCTATCCAACCATCCATATCCATGTAATCATTTGCCAATCCATCCATCCTTTTGCTCATCCCGCCATGTCAGGCTTTGCAGATTTTTAGCCATAAGTAGCCCGCATGTAAGCCACCTCAAAGACACGCAAAAGCTCTCTAAATCATTTGAGACGGCTTCAGTGGGCCACTCAAAAAAAAATCAGCAACAAAGGGATATAAACAAATTCATGTAACATTTTAAGCTGAACACTAATACAATGCGTTGCCTTTTATTACTTTAATAATATTGATCAGAAGCTCTAGGACATCCTTAAATGTTTAAGTTGCCATTTAATTGAAGCTCACGTCCCTCACTTAAAATTGATCGGATGTGTTCGTGGGAATACGAGTGTGAGTGAATTGTGGCCTTATTTACATTATCGTCCCGATTTCGTGACAAAAGGAAAATCCCACGAGTGCGCTTTCCACTCTCCATTACAGCTGCTGCTATTGCATTTGCCGCTGCTGCTACTGCTGCAGTTGCAATTTCAGTTTACCCTATTTGAATGCAAATGCAAATAACGCTGGGGGAAGATTAATTTGATTTTCTGCTGAAATTTTAAACTTTCTCCTGGCAGATACCACGCGTCTGAGCCAGATATTTGCGATTGATGTAAACCGCCTGGAATTTAATTAAATTGTTCCTGGCCTTTATAGAGAGCTCAAAGCGGCGCTCTGTTATTACAGCTCCTTGCGGTTGCCGATGGAGGTTTTGCTGCTCATATTTGTGCCTGCAAGTGTCGGCTTCGTTTGCCACATGTCACATGTTGCTGCAACCGGAATCCTTTCAAGGCAACTGCAAAAGCAAAAGGTCAGGCGGTCAGGTACTGCTACAGTTCGGTCACTGCTCGTTGGGCTTGCTCGAAGCAAGCATTACATCAGGAGTTCTGTGGCAGGACGACACGCGAATCGTGTGCGAAACTTAAGATATTTTGCTGAAAGCTTCGTCAACTAAATTAATTGAATCCTAATTAGTTTGGAACTTCCCTTTGTTCACTGTTCAATCTGGGCTGGATTGCTTCTGCTGTAGGCTTAGAAATTTCCCACACACGATGCTCATTGTTGGAAATTTAAATACTCGTATCTGTGGGCTGCACCTGAAAGTATGCTATTCTTCCCACACACATGGAGATTCTCTGTAATTTAGCTCCACTAAACCAAACCAGCTTTGCTTTCACGGCTGCTGTGGCTGGATAATTACTACCAAAGGTGAAACGTTCACCGAAAACTCGCCCAGCATCATGAGCGGTTTTGCGTGGGAGCGGCATAGCCTTGGTGAGTGCGTGGTTGTGGCTGGAACGGAACAAATCCTGCTGATTGGCAGGACATTGATTGGCCGCATGAGCCATGTGTGGAAAATGCAAAATGCTTAAAAGCTTAGCTTTGGACTGCAGATCAGCGAGATTTGTATTTGATTTCTATATACACTGCGAAGATATTATTTATTCTATCACTAGAAAAATCACAATGAAACAAGAACGCTAGAGTATTTTAAGTAAACAGTTAAGTAAAAAGTTAAATATTTAAGATTTATACCCAGCAGAATAAAGCAGACTACAATAAATTTATAGGAAATCGAATTACCAGGAAAGTTTAATTCCAGTAAACTGACCAATGCAAATTGTAATTATCCCAAATTATGCAATATTTTAAAAATCAATTTTTTTTTATTTTAGCACGTAACTAATATGCTTACTAATTCTACGGGGAACTGTGTGGGTTTGCTTTGTGGAAACATTAAACGTAATCCCTTTATCCAGTGGATAGTTGTTCACCACCCGTCAACCGGTCACAAGATAACAACTATATAGCTTTGTTAATGCCGATACCTTTGTAGGCTGCGCACAGCATCCGAGGGAAAATCACGGAATTTGCTGAATTTACCTTTGGCTTGCATGACAATATCAGGTTTTCGTAATTACCCGACACTTCCAGGCATGAACTGTTAATTAAATCATTTACACACCGATGAATCGCACCGCAATTGGATTGTTAACACATTTGTACCAAGTGAATGTATGAAAAATGGTTTCTCTTTTTGGGGTCAGAAAATTCCTGGCATTTCGATTGACCTTCGACGAAATTGTAAATTCTAATGCGGCCCCCATACACATACCATAACAGCTCATCCATCCCCGCCCACTACTTTTACAAATTGGATTGTTATCACTCAAAGTCCTTGGGCGATTCCGAGGAGTTTTCACTTGCCTCAGACTCAAACTGATTCGACCAGCCCCTTTGTTGTCGACTGTCACTCGCAACTGTGCGGCTCCAAGTGCAAATGTATCTGTGTATCTGTAGGTTTCTGTGTGCGCCCGTCTTGTCAGCGCTTTGACATGAAAATAGTTTGGGCCAACTTGGCTATGCAAAAGCGATTTCTATTAGGAGCCGCCATCGCCGACATGTGCTGCCGAAATTCGGTGATTTGGGTAGGATGAAGAGATTACCAAAAGTTTACAGTGGTTCTTGCTTCCAAGCAAGGAAGGAATTAAAATCCTGTTCAGCAAATATTCCAATAAATCGCTTTTAAGCAAGTGTTATCAGCAGTTCAATGTTGAGTTCAACCGGTTGAAACCCGCTGGTTATCGTAAATCATGGCCACGGTAGTTCCCTCGATTCGCTTCTTATCGCGACGACAGTCCCCACTGACGCACCAAATGGACGTATTTAGACTCCATAGATAACATTTGGCTATTGTTACTATGGTTAATTGAGACATTTACAACTCAAGTATACCTCAAGTCAAGCAGAACATACGTATGCGCGCATATACAGTCGAATGGAATCGACGTCGCTGCCAATCAGGCCGATGTGTTAAGTGAGTTAGGGGCACTTTTGCTTTTGGGACGTGACGTCAGTGCAAACTGCAGCTAGATCCAGTCAAGCCAATTGACGAAAGAGCCGACGGCAGCGGTCTGTACGTATTCAATTCATCAATTGGCAAAACCCTGGCAAAAAGGCAAGAAGATGGAAAACAAAACAAAAGCGAACGCAAACAGAAATAGCATAAAATGGACAACAGACGCGACAACACAGGCACCAATCGTAGGGGCAAAAATTATGAGTTGCTTTTATTTTAAAATCGTTTCATTTATTTTGCGTCAGCAGCGCCTCTCAATGAGGAAACGCTGCGTATACATAATTTTCTGGCCACATATACGCACTCCCATATCTTTCTCCCATCGATTCAGTGGTCGTTCGCAATCAAAGGCACAGACGAGTGATCTTTCCTTGGCCTTTTGCAGTCTCTTAAAGACGGGTTGTTTTCGAGTGTTTTTTGCAGCAGAATGGTAATCAGAATGCTCTCGGCAATTCTTTATTGAACGACCGTTCAATAAATTTCACAAAAGGAAATGTTATCAGCGGGTATTCTTAAAATAACTCAATCTTTAACAACTTATATTTGGAATCAATCACATCAACCCGTAATCAGATAACTGATAACATTTTAGAGGAAATAGTTTGTACCGGCACATTAACAAGTTAATGGTTTTGTTATTCGCCTTATCGTGAAATACTGTAAATAAATTTTTTAATTGCTTTTCGAAAGTAGTTGTTTACAACTTAATTTATCAGAGTGTTTTTGTTCTCCGCTCAGAATTAATCACGAAGTGGGGTGGTAATCCAGATTAACATAAGAAAAAAACAATTTTAAAATATAATATTAAGTCGCCATTATGCATGAGTAACAACTAACAAATTGCTATAAATAATAGGAGATAATCTTGAATACTGCTAGAAAGTGTAATACAATGTAAGGCAATTAAATGTGCAATAAAATCAATGTTATTATCAGCATGATTGTATATGTCGGAGCGCGACTCTTCGCATTCCAGAAATTCCTTCTGTGATTTCATATTCTGATGAAATTGTAATATTGCGGTAAAATTCTGTCGAGCGCTGCGGCAGAGGCACGAACAGCCTCTGCAGCTGAGTGAGGTCCGATCGAGTGGTCATAAATAGTGTGTTAGAGAGAGATGACAATGTGGCACACGCCAGTGTGTATAGCCATTAGAGAATATGATGAAGAAGGGACATGTAAGAAGATCCCTTCAGTGAAGTTTGACTGCTGACGTCGATCGGAACTTGCTGCGCTGACGTACAAAATCGCGAAGTGAATAAATAATATGGATGAGACTCCTGTTTCGCCGACATATACAATAGTGCTCAAGACCCTAATGGAATTATACGTTAATAACCAGCCACATTTCTTAGATATTTCTAATATGAGCCATCTGCTGCAGGTTCTTTCCAATATCTAATTCTAGATCTTCTTCGAATACGACCTTTTTGGCCATGAAACGATGATTTGCCACTTCATTCACAAGCATTAATTTGTCATGATTCTCTTAAG
The DNA here is from genome assembly GCF_000001215.4 of Drosophila melanogaster. Lineage (NCBI taxonomy): Eukaryota > Metazoa > Arthropoda > Insecta > Diptera > Drosophilidae > Drosophila > Drosophila melanogaster. Next base: position 16,189,264 of record NT_033777.3, on the reverse strand, counting down.
CGTGCACTTTATCTGAAAGTCTGAACAGCTGGCTGCGAAATGGATTCCCCGGATTGGAAATGGCAAGTAAATCTGTCCTCGCTACAAACAAGTGGGCACCACTGGGCATTCGGGGAATAGGGATATGGGTAGGAATGGGGATATATTGTGGCATTGGCGAAAGGTCGCTATGCAAAGCCAAGGTCGAGACTTACACCCAGGACATTGTGTTGTGCGGCTGGCAGTAGAAACGCCCACGCACACGCCCCTGTCAACTGGCCGGGTAAAAAATAGAATCAAATACATATGTATACAGAACAGGAGTTGAAGCAAAGCTCGCATTTTATTTGCATTTGTGAATTTATTGCTTTCGGTTACGTCTGCTTCGCCTTGCCACTTTTCCAAACTCGTTGTGCTGCTGCTTGGGGAATTTTCGGAAATTCGAAGTGATTGGGTTTGGAGCAGTAGCCAAGGGCTTCTACTGTTGCTCAAAGCAATTAATATTTGAGAAAAAATAACGAAAACGAAGTAAGGCGGCAGCAACAAAGCGACCGCAACAGTGGCAACAAATCGCCCCACACCGCACGTCTTCAGTTTACAACCAAGGACTTGGCACGTTTAAAATTCAGCCAGCAGCCGCAGCAACGAACACGGACAGTGGGCGGAATTTAATTTCGAAAAACATATTACTTTATTGTTCACATCTTTACCCACCTTCCGATTCGAGTACATACGATTCCACTGAAGCCACTGAAGACTTACTTCACTTAAAGTACATTTTCTTCAACTTCGTGGGGTCTTTCTAGAACTTAAGACTTATTCTAACTTAAAAAGACTATAAAGTTTTTAAACATTCCGTTGTTTTGTCAAATTTGAATAATTTACGAATGTGAATTTGTCGCAGAAGTATTGCTGAGTATTATCTTTATAAATTTTTCATTTTTTAAAGTGACTAAAGAAACAGCTTTAATGCGTCTTACTTCATATTGGTCATCCCGACCACAGTGCACTGGTTACCAAAGTATGCGATAACAATAACATCGTCCACTATGTGGTCGTTGCTGGGGTTACGGGCAGTCAGTCACGGTCACGGCTGCAACCCCTCCGCTCCGGCCAAAACGAGTCCACAGAACAATGGCCAAGGACGAAGGGGGGGGAGGGGGGATTCAATAACAACAGCAGGAACAACAAACATTCTGCTCCCACGCAAGAGCAGCAGGAACTGTGGCAAAAACAGCTGCTGCAGGATCAACGAGGTGGGAGTGGATTCGAGGACTTTAAAACACGAGCCAACTAAAAATATTCAGACACGCCGAAGCGAAAATACCCTTTAGCAGGGGGTTAATTCAAGTGGGGTATTTTCCCCTTCTAGTGTTTTTCTTTTACCAGGGTAATCACAGATTCTGTTTCTGTGCACTTAAACGGGGTTTATTCCGTTTCTAAAAATATCAAATGTCTGGATTGACTTATTTCTTGGTATTTGACTAAAAATAAAAACAAATATGCAGCTTTTGGGAAACTGATTCCTTGTTGACACAATAGAAACCACCATATGACCACACCTTCCACGCTACTGCAATAACTAGAACATTTAGAACAACAAACAGAATGGCACTATTATCGGCAAATGATGGCGCATGCATAAAAATGAGGAGATCGAAAGTGGGTGGCTGGGGATGGGATAACCTTGTACTTCTTGAGATAAAAACAGTTCAGTATTTAGCAGCGGCTTATTCCTGAATGTTTATAAACAAATCGAGCGAGAGAGCGATGCATAAATGAAATATGAGGGGGGGTGAAGGGTGGTTGCAAAGAGGGTGACTTTTCGCAGACGCTGCGGCACCAACACAAGCAAAGCAACGGCAACAATTTGCACGTAAAACTCAGCTGCTGCTGCTGCTGCTGTTGCCGTTACATAAGAAACTCTTGCAAAAAGTGCAAATCTCAATTCGGTATGCAAATGGACCGCTGCCACAATGTACTCACCGTTTTTAGAAACTATTCAGTGGCCAAATTGCGATTCTGCTTTTATGCGCCAATAACAAACGGCTCTTCTCCACCGTTGTTGTTGCTCTCCTCCTTGTTGTTGTGGTCGCAGCTACTGCTTAGCGAAGCAGTTGTTATTGTTGTTGCGGCAACAGTAATTTGCAAGTGCACCGCTATTGTTGAATGTTTTTAGACGATTGTCATGCCAGTGGAAGCTTCCAGTCTGCGTCATTCGCGGAGACGCGTAGTTTCACGTTCGACGACACAACCGCTCACAGCGAATTTTGTTTTCGGACTAGAGCTGAGAAACGGCGAATTTTGGTGCTTCTGGAAACATCGATTAAACTAAAACCCGATAAGTATGCGACAAGCGGTCACACTCGGCGATGTGCGATAGGATTGCTGCATTCGATTATATAGTTATCGAAAAGAGCAAAGAGAAGCCGGAATATACGGCATTAAAAGTGCATTTTGTATTAAAATTAAGAAAATTAGTAACGATATACCGCAGAATAGGGAGACATGGCCAACGTGGAATCTATGATTGTGGAGGAAAAGACGCAGGTCAAGCAGATTGACCGCGAGAAGGTTTGTTTGTGACCCCGGTCATGTTTACTTCGCGTTTGCTCTAGATGTGTTAATAAGTTTATGTATTTTCCAGACCTGTCCTATGCTGCTCCGTGTCTTCTGCTCTACGGGACGACACCACTCCGTGTCGGAGTATATGTTCGGCAACGTGCCCACCAACGAGCTTCAGATTTACACCTGGCAAGACGCCACCCTGCACGAACTGACCTCTCTGGTGCGAGACGTCAATCCGGACACCCGGAAGAAGGGCACCTACTTTGACTTTGCTGTCGTGTACCCCAACTTCCGGAGTAATCACTTCCAGATGCGCGAAATCGGAGTGACCTGCACGGGTCAAAAAGGAATCGATGATAATAAGACACTTGCTCAGGCCAAATTCAGCATTGGAGACTTTCTGGACATCTCGATTACTCCGCCCAACCGACTGCCGCCAACCGCCAGGCGCCAGCGTCCGTACTGATTCTTCACTTTCATCTATTCTAATCATTTTAATCTTTCACTTGACACTCAATGGAGTATGAACATAATTATAAGTGGAATACAAGTAAGACGAACTACGAGCTGCTTGACTTAAGGGACTATATGTTGTGGGGAGTATCAGTTCCTGTAAAAGCCGTTCGGGCGCTTCGACTTCTTCTTGCCCAACTGCGTCATGTCGATCTCCAGACCATTGGGCAGCACGGCGCGATTCTCTTCGTAGTTGACGAACCCGTTCTCTTGTAGCTCTTCCTCGTTGTTGCGGTTGTTAGGATCGCACTTGATTCCAGTCTCATAGTGGTACTCACGTTTGTTGCCATCTGGATCAACGTAGCCATAGGTTCCCCTGGTGAACGAGAAGTTTGGGTAAGTGGGAGAAAGAGGTTGGATTCAATCTGTTTTACTCACTTGGTGATGCAATCGGTGCCGATCAGCTCCTCCTTGAAAGATCCGTCGTCGTTCTCATAGCCCCATGTGATGCTTCCGTCCTCGTTTTCCTCACGCCACTTGCGAATGGTCTGGGAAACGGGCTGACGGCGACGCTGCTGCTGCTGGTCAACGTGATCGTCCTGTAGCTGATTTTGATCAATGATGGGACGCGGCTGGACAGGCTTAGGGCGTGGCCTGGCCATAGGCTGTGGTGGTGGTGATTCAGGTCGTAGGGCAGCGGAAGACGCTGGTCTTGTTCGGATCACAGCCACCCGCTGGGGCTGTTGTTGCGGTGGTGGTGGCGCTGCTGCAGTGGGCGTAGGTCGCTCCAATCCGAATCTCTGCGAGTTCTCAAACCGACCAATGCCAAAATCATTGAAGGCGGCGGGACGGTTCAGGGGCGTCGGAATAGATGGCCGTTCAGCGGGGAAGCGCGAGGAAGGAGGAGGCAGGATGGCAGCCGGCTGTGAGTCATCGGACTGAAGGAACTGCTGCACCGGCGAGGGTTGTTCAACGGGTTGTTGGCCGGCCAGGAAGGCGGCTGCTGCCTGCTGGAACTGTGATTGTTGGGCCTGAGCCAACTGCTGTTCCCGCAGAAGGTTCGGCAGATATGGCTCCGGCTGCTCATCCTCCGCTGATTCCGTCACAGGACGCGGTTCCTCAATGGCGATGCGCTGCGTCACCGCTGGAAGTATGGTATTCTGCTGGCGCAATGAGGCTCCTGGACGGCGTACTCTCAACACAGGCTGTCGGTGGGGCACTTGACCAGGTGATGCTACCGCTCCGGGAATGCTCAGACGCGGGGGATAGTTTTGGGCCTCTGTCAACGCGATCGCGCTGCAAACGAGCTGGAATCGGAAGGGAAAAATGTATGTCATTAGTGCATTCCAAATGGGGATCAACTGTGCCAGTTGCCGGAACAAGGCGTTCCCACCGCTTTGGCCACCGCGTTGCCACTAACTGTTGATTCGCTTTTGGCACTGCCCCTCTTAAGAAATTAGTTTTACACGCTCATTTTTGGCATGCTGCTTGTCCAACGGTTTCTTAGAATTTTCATCCGATTTGGGGGTGGAAAACAGCAAAGAATTTGGTACATTCAGTTAAAACCCAATTGGTCAATGAGTTCACAAGAAGACCAAAAACAATTATGGAATTTGAAGGATACGTATGTGCATTACAAGAAGTAATACATTTCTCTTTAAAAATTGCTTTTATTATTGTTAGTTATTTTTGGCTGTAGCCTTATTTTCATTGACATATATGTATATGTATATATATACAATATGTATATTCCAAACATTTCTCAAACTTTGTCTTTAGCACTACTAATTAAATCGAATTCGGGGTTCGTAAAAAGCACCACACTTGCAGCCTGACTTTTGTGGCACTTCTTGGCTAACTGCACAACTCGCACCTTCGTAAACTGGTTTCAAATTTATCAACCGCTTATGAACAACTGCCGCAGCAATTTGTAGTTGTAACGGTGTGGCGGTGGCAACAACCACAGCAGCAGCAGCAGCAACAACAACTGTGGCAGTACTGTGTAATGGCTGTAAATGTGGAACATAAAACAAATCGCGATTTCTGCCCCGCCTCGCTGCCGATCGATCATAAAAGCCGAAACCAAAGCCAAAACAAGCTGAGCCATAGCCAAAAGCAGAAAAAAACGAAAACATTTCAGACTTTGGCGTCTGGGTTGCGTAATTTGCATGGACGGAGTTATGCGGCATGTAGCATGTGGCAAGCACATTGGCCAAAAGTTTCCGGTTCGCGAAAGAAGTCAAAGTCTAGGACAAATGACCGACCGCTTAGTCGTATACTTAATGCTAGCACGATTTTCAGTGCGACAACTTTTAATTAGTATTCGCCGTAGTTGCATAATTGTGAGACCGGGTGGAGGGGCATTTTTAGCCGGCTTATGGCTTTTCGCCCTCGGTTTCGGTTTCCATCTGGTCACAGATCAGATAACAATTTGGCCCACTTGGGCGAGGTAGCTTATATAAAAGAATTAATGATTGGGGAAGTGAATAAAACTCGATACGGAATTACGGTTTCCATTTGGGTTCTTGACAGGATTGGAAACTTGAGTAGGGTTATTTATTGAAATGATGTTTTTTTTTTTTGTGGAATTATTATTCTTTCAAAACTTTTGTTGCTTTATTTGTTTTGATTTATTTAGAATTCATTTTAGTGGACAAGAACTTTTTAAATAAAATCAAGTTCATATATGACTGCTCCTTATAAAACTAGTATTCCATTAAGTTAGTTATTAAGTAACTATTTCCTAGTACCTATAAACCCAGTTTTAATCTTAACTCTCGCACATAATTCAATTGTTCAAACATAAATAACTATTACGGCTTATAATAATCAATCGAATCAATGAAGCCTTCGGCTCATGCAGATTTTGTTATGCATGCAGTCGACACATTTTTTACTATTATTATCCATTACTTTCCTGTATCTGAGCTACGGCTTTGTTTTTTGATCGTTTGATGTGTGTGTGTGTGTGTGGGGGAACCATTCAGCCATTCAAGCCGAACATTCCAGTGGCCAGCGGCTTGGCTGGCTGCCCAACTACCTGGTCAAGTGAACTACTTGGCTTAAAAATTAATAAAAGCCAGGCCAGATAAAGCAAAAAAAAAATTGTATAAGTGTATAAAACTGCGCAAGGCCTGGTAGACACTTGCAGCTATTTATTTTGGGTGCATTGCTCGGCAGGGGAACTTGATTTGATTTAATTGCTTTTATGACTCCGCCTTGCGTCTGCGTCTCAGTTCAAGGAAACCGAAAATTTCGTAGCCATGTGTAAATAAATGTTCGTAGTGGAAGGTGTTCCCAGCTCGAGACCCAAATTGAAACCCAGCCAGGTGAAGTCAAGCCAAGCCCAGGTGGAGCTGAAGGCAAACGTGGGTGTTCCTTTGGCGAACCATCACCATCATCATCGTCGTAAGCATCAGTGAAAGACAACAAAAGATGTTTATTATGCGGACCCCCCACTCCCGTGGGTTCATCATTAGTAACAATAACTTGGCTAAGGACTTCTGTCCCGGCCTTGACTGTCCAATGGCCATTGACCGAACGAACGAATCGAATGAGCAGCCGAATGAAATCGAAAATATGTCCTATTCCGACCGGGCATTTTTTTTTTGTAGCTCGCTGGACTCGTTGCGCTGGAATAGTTGTCAGTGCACTTTCGAGCCGGCTTCGGTCTCAAATATGTAACACTTTATGCATGTATAAAAGCCTTATTTATGCAGGCATACATATATTCCCATATACCCGTCCATTACGTAATCCCAGCACAGTACGCCCAAATGCGTCGCAGTGTGGGCAAGTATCTGTATCTGTAGCTGTAGCTGTATCTGAATCTGAATCTGCAGCAGCGACAGCCACTGAAAAATGAATGGAGCGTGCGTGCCGAGAATTTGCATCGCCTTGGGTGCGTTTTGTGGATCCCAATCGCCCATAACTAGTTATTAGCTGCGGCACCACCAACGACCTTGATACACATAATCGGGGCTAGCACAAAAATGGTATCGTGACGAACTGCTCCCAAACAATACTCCTGTAAATTATGTCTTTCTTGTCATTAACAATTCATTTTCTGGTCCAAATTTTGGCAAGCTCATTAGGCCATGTCCGTAATTTGGCCAAGTCAATCAATCAATCAAGCAAAAGCATGAAAATCTAATTGGAACCGCTGATTTATGGTGTTTTCCAGATTTATTTCGGAAATTTAGGGAAATAGTCGATATAGAAGTTTCATTTAAAATTGATATTTATATACAAAGTTATAATTTTTTATATCTGGTATTTTCGGAACACCTATTTTTATTTATAGTTTGTCGTTTTTATTTACTTGACGTTTGCAAAGCTCAGTCTATAGCTTAAAAATTAACCTTAAATTTTTTGTGAATAGCAAGTTATATTATGGAATGGCTTCCATCGCCAGCTTATTTTGATTGATTTTGTTTATTGTATCGCAAGTAATATAATTTATCTATCACCTAATTGACAATTCATCAACTTTGCGCGGTAGCAAAGATCTTTGATAATCTTTGACAGCATAACAAATTAAACTTAAGCCAATTGTGTGCCCATTTTGAGAGCCCAATATTCAGGTTAATAATGGAGGCCGGGGGAATTTTGCAAAGTTAAGGCGGAGCTGGGCTTTAAGCCAACAAATGCTCGTTAAAATTTCAGACCCGAGGGCTTGGTTTGGTAATTCCTCAAACGGAATTCTTTGGCAAACAGTGAAAACACAATATCTGGGTGATTGTATCGCCTATTTATGATACGAGTTCCTTTGTTCAAATCGATCTTAAGTTTTATGATGCCAAACGAAATGAAATGTCAATTGGCCAGCATTAATTGCTAATTGCATTGCATTGAGACACAGGTAAAGGTAAACACAACTCGCGCACTTTCTATTAAATGCAAATACTCGTAAATATCCAGCAATGTCTCAATCTAAGATCGAGTATGAGCCTTAAGCTGGCAACCAAACGACCTTGACAGCTGCATATTTATGATTCACTAACATGCTGAGGTGGTGACATGACCGAGAACACTAACACTTTTGATCCTTCCTCTGGTTTCCAACTTACCGCAATTAGTTGGATCTTCATGGTTGATCTGGACGGGTAATCTCCTTTTAACTTTCCTGTCCCTTTGTAACACTTCCGCAAAGCGAAAAGAAGGCACTATTTGGGGAGAATAATTTTATCCACACGGTAAACCTAGGTAGTACTTTTTGGCCAACCGTTGATCACTGAAATGCTGGGCACGCCAGGTGCGCAGGCGGCTTTATAGCTCCAGCTCCAACGCCAATCGGAGCTTTGGCCAGCAGCGGAAAATTTATGTGCGGCGTGTGTTTGGCATGGATATGCAATTAATGGCCGGGCCAAAAGTGGAGCGCATCTCTCGATGAAGTAACGAAAGTGACAGGGCAGTCTGGTATTTACTTTTTTTGCACTCTTTTGTGGACATGAGAATGGTTGGTCTCGAACAGCTCCGGGAACGTGATATAGTTTTAAATTACTTTTACCGCCTTTAACGGTTTTGTATTTATTATTCAGTGCGCTGGCAACGCTTGACACCAAGCTTTAAGTTAAGACCAACCAAACTAAAGTCATACCAACGGAGCGTATGCGCAATGGTTGATGCATCGGCTAAGTGCTACAGTTAGACAGGCTTCAAACCCGCCGTATTATAGCATCTCTTTATAGGAACGTTTTATTTAGATCTTTAAAGAATTAATCGTTTATAACCTTTTATATTGTTTTTATATTCCGAAACACCCAGTACTACAAAATACAAATTAATTTAGCATTTAATAAAAATACTTTGTTTTTAATGCAATGAAGGTATAAATAAAATCATGTATCAACAATATAAAATCCGTGTTAATGGTGGAATGAGAAGAAACGATTTAGTGTGGGTGCGCAATGTCCCCAAAGGTCCAATAAATATCACAGTTAGGCATGTCAAAACGGAAAATCAGCTCTGATTTCTTTTAAAATACCAATTCCTATTGCAGCTCTTGGTTAGACCACATCCTTCATAAGGCTGATGGCAACGGCGCCAATCAGGCCACAAACTCCCATAACATTCAAGGGCAGCAGGGGATCAATGTGCTCCTGTGAAGAGGGGAAATCAGATTGGTAAAATGAAGACCACACAGGTAAACGATTTGAGGACCCACCAGTTTCCAGAGAAAGGGAACAAGGATTAGGGCAATGCCCGATGCCAGGTTGCCCATGCCAACGCCAAAGTTTCGAACTATTGTGGGATATTGCATCGCTGTGTAGGTGGGAATGATGGCGTTGTTGGCTCCAATGAGACACTTGGCTGGGTGACACTAGGTCATTTACAGATTGTTGTTGTCAAAGATGTTAGGGTACAACTTACCTATGGTGGCCAGTGCAATCACACCCGTTTGATTTGACACCAAATTGGTGGCTAAGCAGCAAAGACCCGGCAACAACATGTAACCAATAAGACTACGTCGGATTCCCACTTTCAAGACCACCAGGATGCTAATGCAAATGGAGATGGCCTCCACGGTTCCAGCCACGGCACTATTGATGTAGATATTGCCACCCAAATTGCTGAGGTGCAACGTGAGTCCAAAGTAAATGATGATCAGTGTCAGCCAGATGACCAGGGTTAAACATGTGGTGCGCCAGTACTTTGCACTGAATACCACCAGAAGGGGATTCACATGGCCACTTGCACTTGGATCCGGTGCATCTGCCTCCACTGCCTTCGACTCTACGCTGGTCGTTGCTTCTGGTGGAGATTGGACCGCCCGCGGTACAGCCGCCTCGAGGGTCTTGCGATAGTTGCTGGGCAAACTGGCGCTGGTGCCATTCATTCGGGCCGCTCGCTCAATTAGCCCGCACAGCTCGTCCAGCCGGCCCTGGGCCAAAAGCCAGCGTGGAGACTCCGGCAGCCAGAACCTAAAAAGGAATGGGAGCGAATGGGTAGGGTTGCTGTGAGAATCAATGTCATGATCCCGGTATTTATTGGCTTTTAGGAATTTTTTCATTTCATTTCTAAGGCGGTCAGCTAATGTGGCTCTCTGTGGCCTGCTTGGCACCCGAGGATAAACACTGAGGAATGTCCTGGACACGGTTTCTTTGTCCCTGCCGGAATCTAATTGATCCGACCAATTGTGTGTTGTGTACGGTTTTATCTTGTCAATTCATTTAGTTGACTGACTGCTAAAAATGTTTACGCTTTGAAGTTGAAATGCGTTCATTTGGGCTTTCAATTCTCCAGTAAGCGGATTTTTAATAGATTTAAGTTTTTTTTTTTGCCTTTAAAGTAGCACTGTTATTTATATTGATTTGTATAGAAAATAGAATAGAAAAAATTAAAGGTCATGAATTATGTAAAAATGTCTTTAAAATATGGCTAATAATAATAAAATGACTTGTTAATTACAGGAAGGAAATACATGAGTTTAATTAATAAACAAATTTCGTAAATAAATATCATTTAGCCATTGATACAAATCAGAGCTCAAAGCAAAATGCATAAAGAGACCTCGATTTCCCTTCAGCCGATTTTCCAATTACCAAATAAACGCCCAACAATGGCACTGCCCCACCCAGGATGCCCGCGCAGAACTTACCAAATGCTGAGCATGATTAGCCATGGCCAGGAGATGGCCAGCTGGAGGTGCCGCCAGTCGCGGATGAGGTAGGCCAGTCCGGCGGAGAGGACGTAGGAGATGGCCACGGGCAGAATGTTGAGAATGCCGATTACGGTGCGCCACTTGCCGGAGACCAGCTCCACCACCAGCACGAAGCTCACAACAGTCACGGTCATTGATGCGAATCCAATTATAACACGTAGCGACATGAACATGGCCACCGATGTTGAGAAGGCCAAAATTCCACCTGCAACGGAGAGCAGAGAACCCATGCAGGCGGTGGCCAAAAAGGGTTGGCCCAAGGGGTGGGGTGGGTTGGGTGCGGAATGTCAGTGGCAAGGTCGGGCACGTAAATAAGAGTGTAAAGTCAATTAAAATCGCAGCCGGGCCAGAGAGCAGGACAAATGCGAACGCAAATGCAGCTGTTAGTCCAACGATTCACGGACAAAGCTGCATATAAATGACAATTAGAAAATGAATCCCACTCAAATTGTCATGGTCAAAGGAACACTCGTCCTTCCAGCCCTTTAATCGGACTGTTGCAATTTCACTTCTATAATCTGCACTTGCAAAAAAGGGATCTACGCGATTATACGTTTTAAAGAATTTTTTCAAGTTCTTAGCATTCTTGTGGTAATCAAATATTATTTTAGAAACACGAATTAAGAATATCCCATATGTTTACAATAGGCATTACTCACCAAATACGCTCTGAATAGTGACGAATGCCATTAGAGTGTGTCTTCTGCCGAAGCGATCCGATATCCATCCGCTGAGAACCGCTCCCGCTGCCGCGCCCACCAGGAAGCAGGTTTCCACCAAGCTGAGGATATCGCGTCCGCAAACCAGATCAAATTCCTGCACCAGGGTCTTGGCCGATCCATCCACGTCGGAGAACTCAAAGTGCCAGCACTGTCGGTAGCCCAAATCTGTGGCATTTTCGGGCCAGTTGATGAGTTGGTTATTCTCGTAGGTGACCTGGGTGTAGTCCACATCGAGGAGCAGGCAGCCATTGGAGGACTGACTAATATTGCGCCACTCGGAAACGCTCATCTGCATGAGGTTTTCCGGCCGGGCACACCAAAAGTCTTTCGGCGCAATCTTTAAGAGAAATTAGGGTTTTAGGCGTAATTTAATGGAATTTCTTTTTTAATAAGCTTTTTAGCTTGTTTACCCAAATTAAAATAACTATTTCTGGTTGAATGAATTGAGCGATCAAATGACTCATAATAAGGGTTGACTTTCATAGGATCATAAATAACTCTGCATATAAAAATCCTATTAAAAATCCAAAAAGAAGCATTTCGGCAGAATTTAGGCAACACCATTTGAATTTAAATGAATTGAGAATTCACGCTCGTAGTTACGTGAACCAAATAAGAGATTTTCTCCTACCAACTTTCGAAGCAGCCAATCAAAGCTTGAACGCAATGATTGAGTGCTTGTGAAGCCATAAATCGAATCGCAGATCAGGCGGCTGGAAAACATTTTGTCGGGCACAATTTAAATCGGTAGTAAGCCGTTTAAATTTCTTCCGCATGTTGATTGCGGTTAACTCGTAGTTAGTTTGTTATACAGCCAGCCCCATTTGTCATTTGGGTTTCGATTGCGAATGTTTCGTTTCGTGACAGTTTAACACGGCTGAAATTACTGAATGTTGTTACAACACGAACGGCCATCTGATTGATGATCGCATCAATGAAAGCGGCTTATCAATCGCGGCAAGCCGAAAAGGTTGTTATCCACCGCCCACTCTGAAACTCCGCCCCATAATCGAACCCATAAACAACTACAACCTACAACAGGTTGATAGCCTCGGCCGACATTGAACGTGCCTCAATTAAACATTTAGTATGCGCTCCGAGGAAATGGTTTCAAGTTCAAGTTGAAGTGTAACAAGAAAGCGAAACATTTTCAACAATTAATGGTCGATGAGAGTGGCAGTGGTACAGGTGGTACAGGTGCAGTGTTAGCTCTTTTCCCTTTCGCTGAGGTTTTTGGTTAGAAGTCTGGCGACCGTTGATCGCGTGGCAGGCTCTGATGTCATTTGTGGTAAAATGTGGCAGTTGTTCGTTCTGTCGCCAGTCGGTTACATGTCACGTTTCAGGCATTTGCATAGCGAAACAGACTCTCGACCAACAATGGATTTCTGTGCCACAACGTGGGCAGCACTCGACTTTGGATCCGACACTATGCGGCCCATGTAAATTTCGTTTCATAAATTGGTTTGCAGATATGTATGCACGAGTTGCACCTGAGAGTGCGCTTTATTCTAATGACAGGGTGACAGGCACACTGGTTAAGGCTCAAATTACTCGTAATTCCTATTTTACAATCATATCAAGGAAACTATTTACTAAATTTGATTGCCCTTTAATGAGCACTGACTTCAGTCCACCTCACAGGTGATACATCAGGTCAAGCACCCTGGCTAACTTTGCATACTAGATATCTCTATTTAGATATGCAAGTAAAGGCACGATTAGTGACAATACAAAAACTATTGTTTCTAATAGAATGATATATCCGTAATTGAGCGGTTCGGAGAGTTTAAACCGATTTGCATTCAATGGCTTTGAAAAACGTCAGTGGAGTTTCTTTACTTAGTCATAAAATCATTTCCTGGATCCTCCTTCAACATAATCGCGTCATAATGCTAGTTGAAAAGTGTATATTTTGGGGTTTTTAAGAAATTCTGTTTTAGCATATTAACTTTGCTTAAAGTTAATTTAACTTATTAAAGTTATATTAACTTATTTTTGACAATTCAAATTAAAATGATCAGGCTTTTAAAAACAAGTTCGATAAAATTGAACTGAATTGATTTGACTATTAAGATGTGTTCTCTATAATCTTTGAAGAGATTACACAAAACCAGACTGTTAAATACAATTTAACGCCCATGTGGTCTAGGTGCTCATGGGTGATCGTTAACTTAATTGTTACAGGGTCATCTGACTGACCCTAGATAGAGAAAGTACTTGAATTGCTGTTTTAAATCTGAATTTGAATCTGAATTTGGTTTCTGCGGCCAATTGGAGACCAGTGTGCCAGACAGAGTGTGGCTTACAAAGGTATTTCTGAGCATTTTATTATTATTGTTTAATTAATATACTTAGACAGTTAGCGGTCAATATTGGCCTGTGGCAGAGAGTAACCTTTCGAAGCCAACCTTGGGCTGGCTCGAACTCGGAGCAAACCATCGACACCACCGGCACCACCTGATATGGATCAGTTGGGAGTGGAAACTAATTGAAAAGTCTTGCCAGTACGGTGGGAAATCGTGTTGTCATGGTGTCGACCGCAGCGCCTAATCCACATAGCTGTCGTCTTCATAGCAAATAACACAAAAGCGTGCAATCTGCGGACATAGTCAATTAAGATAGGGTTATTCGGCACGAAGACTGTTTCAAATATCTACGCCATTAAATCAGTGTAAACAAATCAATGACTTTTGGGGTGGTAAAGTGGGCATATAGCAAACTCGTTTCGGCCTAAGCCAGTTCAAATTTGTTATTACTCCGCAGGCAATTATTGTGTCAATAATTAAGCCAGAAGTGGAACAATTAAGGTGGAAGAGTCCAAGGCGCATTTCAGCATCATGAGTGTGTTAAAATATAAAGGAGCCCACTTTTTTAATAAAAATTAATTTTTAAAATACCAAAATGTGGAGAAATAATACTTAAAGTACATATACATTCAAGCACCAACTGGTTTTTATGCAATGAAATTGCAAACCTTCGATGATTCTTCTATTCAATCGATCTTTGTACAACATCCAGTTCAATAAACACATTTATTGGTCGTCAAATATTGTATCTGAAGTTCCCGCATCCAAATTCGCTCAATGAAACAAATCTCGTAATCAATCGAGAGCGCGAACACGGGCAACTGGTTTGAGTAGCACACACACACCTGCAATCGCAGTCACTTAAATTCACGTTATCACGGGAACGCGCTGATAACTGACATTGGGGGAGGAGGTACCACATGCAGGCTAATATACAGAACCTTGTCAATTGCGGTTGCGTTGTAGTTGGCCAATATTAGTTGGCACTGGCGGTGCCAGCGATGATGGGCACAGGTGGCAGGCGATGGAGCGCAACGATGGCTAATGTTGTTGGCCAGAGGCCGACTGACTCACCTGGAACACGTAGACGAATATGTGGAAGGTGCAGATGGCCTGGAAGATCGAGAGCAGGGCGCACCACATGCTCTGCCATGGCGTTAGGCAGCCCAAGAGCCGCTCCAGGAGCTTAGTGTGCAACAGATCTAGGTTCTCCATGTTCCCATCGCTCAACATGGGCGAGGCCTCGCCCGATCTCACATCCGTTAGCTCCATTGTGGCCCGGTTCGAAGTGCAACCGCTTACGCCGTGCGTTGCACGTCAACTGAGTTAGAATGTTGACTTTCGAAAATATATCTTATGAAATTTAAATTGGTTTCAGATGCAAGATTCGGTGGGCCGACGTTCTGAAGTGCTCCGAGGTGTCGAGAGCCGTGAGTGCGTATGTCAGAGAGATTCGGCCGTGTCTCTGGTTTTTATGCAGGCGCGCCGTTGTTTCTGATTTCTGTGGGGGCCCTAAGATAATGTCCGAACACAGCGCGATGTTGCGATAGTCAAATTACTTGTTAGCTCCGTCTTCACACCCGGCCAAATGAGTCATTAAAGAATCACTTGATGACTTTATAATTTTGTAGACTGTCGACCTTTCTGGGGAGTGCCTTGACCAACTCCACCCACAAGGCTAATGCACACTCTTCGACGAGTCAATTTCATTTGGAGCATCTGGCCAACATAAAGTAATCTTTATAGAACCGAACTTTCTTTCAGTTCGACAGTCGTTATCTTATCGGTGACTGTCAATTTTTGATTGCTTCATGTAAATTCAGTGAATAGTTTTCATAGACTACAGTCTTAAACAATTGGTTATTGTTTGTCTTCCCAAGATAACACAGTGGTTATCAAGGAAAAAAGAAGAAGAACACAGAAACAATTAAATCAGTACCTCCTGTGCAATAACTTTTATCAAAAATGCTTATTTATTACCTATTTTACTACTAGTCAATTAAGTCTCTATAAATGATTAGACAAATACTTCAATATTTCAAGCTGATAGATGGGTTTGACAGAACAGAAACTTTAATATTGAGAGATGTCAAAGTATTTCCTCTAATTGTTTTATGAACTTTTCCAAATGAGCTAACACTTCCTCTCAGTTGCATCACGCAACATGCTGAACCTAACCATTCCCCCCACTTATTCCCCAATTTACAGCCGCTCAATTGGTATAATTAACCTCTGCAAAATAACTGTGCTCAGGCAATCGAACTTCTTGTGTTCTTTGAATGACCATTGCATTTGCCATTGGTTCTGGCCAAGCTCTATTACCCACCGTTCCGCAGATCGTGTGTGTCAAGGTCGCATGTGGTTTTTGCTCAGCTCCCTTCGATTTGGGGCTACTTTTTCAGTTGGACATTAGCACGATAGACGATGATTACGCTGATTAGCGGTGGCATCGAAACTTCAAAACATAGGCAAATGATGCACACGCAACCCGCATGCCGATAAATGGCTCCTAAGTACTCAGTGTTGTGACAGCCTCCCTGAATGTTGGTCAAAGGTGCTCGAAGGTCGAGAGGCATTTCAAAAAATATTTAAAACAAAATCAAAGCCAAGTGGGTCTGAAATTGCTGGGCCGAAATTGGCATGCGAGCTACCTTGATTGCTGGCCAACAAACTCAAGTGGCAAGCTCTTCAGTGTGTTATCACTTGTTTTGTTACTGTTACTCGTTTATAGCAAACTCGTTTGCTGATAACGTTTTGTAATGTCAAACTCTCTTTCGTTTTCCACTCATTGTCAACACCTTTCAGATGATATACACATCCAATTAGCCGCCTATTATTAGTGCAAATTACTTTACAGAGTTTACAGCTATCAATCAATTTGAGTTGCATAATGTTTTCTTCCGGTCTAAGCACAAACTATCAAACATCCGGGGAAGTTTGGGAGGGGTTTGGTGGGCGGGTGGTTTTAGCGTACAAAAATATTTGATTTCGATGTTTTTCGGGCGACGCAATCAACTGGTCAAATATTTGCCAAGCCATAAAACCAAAACTCACCTGGAAGACAAACATGAACAGGTGAAAAGTGGTGGGCAACTGGAACAGGCAGAGCAGCAGGGTCCAAAGAAAACTCCAGCGGGTGTAGTGGCCCAGGAAATTTGATATCACATCGCTGTCCTCATCCTGACTGAGATCCCTGCTCGGTGGCTGCTCCGTTTGCTCCGCTGAAGGTGGTTTCTTCAGGTCCTCGGAATATCGTCGAAAGTCCAATGCTATGACACTGATTTCCGGAGTCTTTGGGCCGGGCCTTGTCTCGCGATATCCGCCATACAGGTTCGCCTCCAGGCTGCCCCTGCCCTTGTCCCGCGGCCCGCCAACGCAATCGAAATTCAGGGAACCGCGACGCAGCACGCCACTCATATCGAGGAGGTATATATATAGGTTTTTTTTTTTGTATATGGACGATATCAAGCGATTTCGAAACCCTCCGATTTTATTACTCCACTTGGTGCGCCAATCGATCGATTGAAAATAAGTACAAAACCGCGTCGATCGTTAGTATCTCAGCCGTCGGCATCGATCTGGAACCGTTAACGGTTTGGGGCTCTGTTATAAGCACTCTGTAAATCTGCAAAAGAGCGAAAGCTATATGCATGGCATTGCCAGTATCGAAAAAGCTCAACTCAAAGCTTCGACTACTACCCCACGATCAATTGATTTGGTATAGGCCTGCGAAAGCTTTCGCTCGACTTGAGTGACATTCACTTCCGCCAGGACTATCCATATCTCCATATCGACACAATTGCTTTTGTTTTAATTTATTTATTTATTTATTTATTTATGTTTTATTTTGACACTATAATTGCGTTTGCTTTGGTAATTTTGATTTACAACAATTTTCATAAATTTATGTCTGTGTTTCGCTCAAACACTTTAACTTAACAATTAATTTAATGTTGTTTTAGATTCGGGTATTCCGTTTGTTTGAAGCTTAATGAAATCTCTTACTAATGACAAATAGTACATAACAAAGCTGATATGATCTTAGCGGGTAAGTACAATAGGCAACAAAAATAAATGTAAAATAAGCGACATTATATTGCGGAAAATAATACAAAATACAAATGAGCACATAACAACTTGATAGGTAAGTACAACAAGTAATTCAACAGGTTGGCTTTCTCTAATTTGATTGTTTTTGTTTTTCTCTACATATACATACACAAACGCACACATATCCATATACACATAATTGTATACATTGTTAAATGCATTATATTGGAAATTTATTTGTTCATTTCATATACATATATTCTTTGATGGCTCCAAACAGTAAAACTCCTTGTATGTCCTGTGTCTCCTCCACACACAAACAGACAATATATACAAATCCATAATTGACCGATACTTAGAGACTGATCTGTTGTAGATACGTTTAAGGGTAGACTAAGGATTAATTGACTACGATTACTAGAGATTACAAATGGTCGCTTAAATCTGCCATTCTCATTTCTCTTTTCTGTGGAAGATTGAGCTTCTCTGCTTATTCATCTCGTATTTGGAAAACATTTATTAATAGACAACAAGAAGACGACGACGACGACGACGAGATTATGCATACGTTGAGATATTGACAAGACATATTGACAACATTATAAATTGTTTTTCTAAAATTTTCTTTGTGTGAACTTTAATTCGTTTGTAATTGAATTGGTAATTCCGTAATTAAGCGCTCTGTATTTACTGGGTAATTTTTTATTTTTATTACTCTTCCTAGGGAGCTTGTGGCGCAATCACGTACAAAAAAATACTTCCTTATTTTTAAAACCATTTAAATAAAATTATAAAATAATATAATAAAGCTGTATTAAAATAAGTTTGTAAGCTCCCATTGCAAACCCTCCCTAAACTTGGGTCAAATTTATAACCTTCGATGGGAACCGAAGAACTTAAGCTACTTCGAGTGTTTTTGGTAACATTCTGGGTGTTCTGTGTGTTTTCAGTACTTAGATTATGACATAAGCTACAAGCCATTGTTGTTAGTTAGTAAGATACATACTCATTACGTGCTACGCAAACAAGGTCCTGCCTGACATGTGACGTTCTCCAGCGAATTGGCATTACTTTTGGACATTCATCGAATCGTTACCATACATTTTAGGTGGCTTCAGGCGGTGGATATGTCGGGTGGCGTGGCAGATTGGGGGTTAAGTGGGGGGCAGAGAGACAGCAACTGCGTTGGATACGCTGACTTCTAATCGGCATACTTTGGACCAGCCAAAATACTTTGTTCCTCGTGGGCTGAGCAGGTTAGGATTGGCAATGGCGGTCATTACACCTGCTTGGCGGCACTGGCATTGGCACTTGAGCCACCCTGGTTGTCTGTCTTCTGACGCACAGCGGTTTCGGGCAGGAAGAGCACCACAAAGCCGCCAAAGATGCTCCAGGCGGTGAGCAGAGTCATCAAGAGATGGCCCTCGATCTTGTTCTGAAAGACATAAGTTCAGGGTTACGGTTTATCCTTATGAGCATGTCCCTACAAGAGGTAAACTCACCAGTAGCGACAGGTATGGTGTGAGGATCAAGGCCAAACCGGCGGCCACATTGCAGGCACCCACGCCCACATTGCGTATGGGCGTGGGATACAGTTCCGCCGTGTACACCGGCATTATGGTATTGCCAGCACTAATGGTGAACTTGCCCATCATCAGGAATGTGATCTTCAGCCAGAGCAGATCCGCATGCCCCTCGGTGATCGCCGCACAGCAGCAGGCGACGCCGGCACAGATCAAAGTGGCGCAAAAGAGCCACTTCTTGCCCACTTTGGTGATGATGTACATGGCCACGGCGATGGCGGGTATTTCGACTAGGCCAGCTAGCGCCTGTGGAAAACATAGATAAAACATAACATTCAGGAGGGGATGAGGACGACGAGGGCAAGTGGACAAGATGTCAGCTGTCGGCTGGGCGCATTAAATCAGAGCGGCATCAAAGGTGCGCTCGGCGTTGTCAAAATAAATTATGCAATAAATTAGCTGAAAACCTCGCTGTCACGCCCATTGGCGAATGCTGGACAGTGCTGAGCAGTTGGCTGGCTAAAGTCGAGAAATTCGGACTCGAATTGCACACAAATAATGTGCTTAGTAGATAATTTAAGGTTATTTAGGATTTTTAGGTAATAAAACACATACACAGCTTTCATATTATACATTAAAATATTGTTACCTGTACGAAAATCTTTAGACATGTCTGGCGCAAACTGAACATCTTTAGCCCACTTATTCCATTAGCTTTTCGTTCCACAACAAAAAATAAAAAAAAAAACAACCAAACAAACAAACATGGATTTCGGACAACATTAGGTGCTTAGTGCTTTAAAACAATCAAATCCCGAAAAAATGCCAAACATGCCGAACATATTGTACACTCAAGGCCCGCCAGCACTGTGCTCTCAACATTTTGCTGGCCATCTGCCAGGTGGAAGGGGCTAAGATGGCTGCGAGTGGCGCTGCGGCCGCGACAGGATTTATCTACTATATTGTGGATGGATTGGAGGTGGGTGTGGGCCAGTAACATTATAATTCGATTGCAAGCACATTTTCACACCGTCCAGCCAGTCGGAGAACACTTGACATCGAACAGACAGTCTTTAGTCAGCGTCTGATGGAATTGCTGACAAATCCAATTAGGTGGCCATCAGTGCCACCGAAAATGGTGAACCTCTTGGCGGTGGCTAAATGCCTGATTGATCCTATATGTTAACAAGATTTCGGCTGAAGATTCCCATGCCGTCGCCGATGATTTGCCTAAGTGGATTGAACTGCGCCCGCCCTACGTATACTTAATTTCTTAAAAGCAGCATAACTCACCGAATTCAAGTAGACATTGCCGCCAAAGGAGCTCATGTTAAGAATAATGCCGTAGTATACCAGATTCATGGTGAACCAGATGCAAAAGAAGCAAATGGAGATGCGACGCAGGTAACTGGAGCGGAACAGGTAGGTAACGTCCTGCGTACTGCTCTCCTGCGTCGGCGGCGTCAGTTGATAATCGGCGGGCAGCTGGCGACCATTGAACTTTGCGGCCGCCTCAATAATTCGACGCACTTCATCGATTCGACCCTTGACCAGCAGCCAGCGCGGCGATTCCGGCACCACAAACCTAACGTACAGAAGCACCCAAAATTAATCAAATAAAATTTAGCGCGTGAAACATGTGCCGCGGCAATTATGGCACTCTGTTTATAGTGGGGAAACACCCACGCGCTGTTTTCTTATTTATTCACATGTCTACGATCTATATACACATCTGTTTTCATGCCATATATTATGCTGATAGTTTACCTGCCCATGATGATCAAAGACTTACCAAAGAAAGCACAGGAAGATTCCCGGAATGCCGATGCACAGCTGTAGGCGTTGATAGTCCTGGGTCAGATAGGCCAGGCCCGAGATGATCATGTAAGAGATTGGCAGTGGAAACAGGTTGTACATTCCGGCGATGGTTCTCCATTTGCCATCCACATACTCAATGGCTAGGATTAGACCGGAGTAGGTGACCGATACCGATACCAGACCAAGCAGAGCGCGAAGTGTGAGATAAAGCTCAAAGGAGCTGCAGATATAGAGCCAAAGACCTAAACAAAATATACAACGAAAATGCCCTAATTAGACTTTAAGATAATTTGTTAATTGGCTTAGGAAATGGCCCAAGATGAGAGAAAAATGTTACGACACTTTGAATATCACGTATACTGCTAGTTGGAAGAAAAAATCAAAGGCGAGGCCAATGGTTGAAATTCAATGCTGCAGTTAGCAATTCAAGTTAAGCTTTTAATAAATACTTAAATTTGTAGTAATTTAAAGTTAGGGTGGTAATAAGCTTAAGAGCTAATTAATGCTTTGAGGAATTTCTTAGGAATCTCCAGCAGCCTCGCAATCAAAACCAATTCCGCACACGTGCCCACCCTCGATGCCAGTCCCTCATTAGTAATGTCCTTTCGAATGCAAATTTCAATTATACATTGTGAGAGATTTAATCAACAAGGACAACAAGGCTGGCAAGAGCCAGGCAGCCACAACTGCAGCAACGACCACCTGACAGCCCGGTCCCACAAAACCCGCAGAGAGCCACTCGATGTGCTCGTGTTGACCCCCCGACATGGCCAAGTTCACAGTCAACGGAGGAGGACATCGTCAGGGCCAATGTCGGTGTGACTTCCGTATATTCAGGGATATATATGAGGTGGCCAGTGGGGTGTGTGTGTGTGCGAGGGGAATGAAATGGCCTTTATGCCTCGAGAGACACTCACCGAATATGGTCTGCAGCACGGCCGATATGAAAAGCATTGTCTTGCGGCCGAACTTGTCCGATAAATAGCCGGAGATAATGCCACCTGTTGCCACGCCCAGAAGGAAGAACATCTCGGCCACGTTCTTTAGGTGCTCCTTCTCGCAGACCAGATCCCACTGCGATGTCCAGGTGTTGCCGACATTGTCGTTCGTCTCGTACTCCCATTTCTCGCAGGCCACCAACTTTTTATCCATCTCCGCTGGTGTCTAACTCAATACCAAAATATTAGCGCACGTTGTTATCTTTAAGTATTCTAGGTTAGCATCTTACCTTCCAGTCTGATGGCAGCGTGGTTTCATTGCTCACTTGACTCCAATCGATGCCCTCCCATCGCCGGCAGTTGTCGACGGAGCCACTTAAGTTTCGCCAGGTGGCCACTGGCATGTGCTGGAGTTGCGCTGGTCGCTGGCACCAAAAGTCCTTGTTGGCCGCCTGGTAGATGGACGAGGATATGTGGAAGGTGTTGGGCACCTGGAAGAGCGACAGCAGCACCGTCATCAGCAACTGCCACTTGCCGTAGTGTCCCATCAGGTCGCCGATCACGTCGGTCTCGTCCTCATCGTCCGCCGGATCCAGTCCGCTCACCGCCGCTGCTGGCGACTGAGGCGTCGCTGCCTGCTGTTTGGGAGGGATGGTGGGGCTGGTGGTGGGGGATTGTTTGGCGGAGTCGTGCATGATGCACAAAGGAACTGAAATCAGAAAAGTGACAATGAATCATCAAACAATGAACTCTAGTAAGCTAAATTTGACAAAATCATTTCAATTTTATGACATCCTTAACCTACATATAAACAATATAATGTGTGTTAGGTAATGAAATGAATGAAAGCTACTGATTTTATACTAAATCATCAAATCATAAGAACTAGTTACTAATGATGTATTTCTAATTCAACCAATGATAAATAACTAGCAAAGATGCAGATTGACTTAAGGAAACATGCAAATAATCGACTTTTGCGGGCAGGGGAATTAATTTTATTGCCCGTGTCAGGAGCACACAAAGGAGCAATTAGTTAAGTGGTCAGTGACTGGCCATAAACCAACTCGGAGTCGGAGGCCAAAGCCTCTCAGAAACAGTCCGAATGCAGTCAAGTCAAGCGGCTCTATTTCATTTATTAGGACAAGCCCCCTGCTTCCTTCCTGCCCCCTTGAAGGGTTCTGATGCCCAAGTCCGGTCATTGGTCAACCTGCGTTCGATGGAATTCAATCACGTTGGAGGCGATTAACTACAGCAGCCTGGTCTCCGGCAAAGGCAAAAGTTGGTGCCGAGCACCGAGGATGGAGAACTGAAGCGAACCGAGCCAGCTAGCACTACAAAGTAAAAGAATAATAGCCAAGATTTAATGTAATTGCGTCGGGGTGGACGGAGGCAGGAGGCAGGATGAGGATGAGGAGGAGTAGATTGCTCCTGCCATGTTCGTGTCCTTTGCTTAGTTTGCTAGTTGAACTTCTGCCCCCGTCCATTCCGTTCGCATCCTTTCTCCGCTTTGCTCTGTTTGCGTTTTCTTTTGTGGCCACTGACCAGTGGGGCTTTTGTAGCGCATTGGCTTTGTCTGGGATTTGCTCGAAATGGGTCCATATATACCAGATATGGCTGAATTGAGCCCGCGGCCCAAGTAGCCGAAGGTATCAATGCCCAAAAGTAGGCAGCAGGCTGGCAAAGTTTTCGTCTCGAATTAGCCAACTTAAATGTTTAATTCCGTTCAGTTGATTTATCTGCGGGGTATTAGTAAGCCAAATTAAGCAAACACGCAGCGAAAACGATTTAGTTTGAAAGGCTTTGGAATTATTTAGTAAGTTTGTAAAAGACTAACTCTATTATATGTCACAAAGTAGGAGGATTTTCGTAACCCAGTTAAGTCTCTTTCCATTCATAAAGATAAAGGACTGAATGCATTTAATACTAAATTTATTGCAAGGTAATGGTTAAAGTGATTACTAAGTTTTTTCTTTAAATCTGAAGTAATTAAATATGCTTAAATTCACAACGTTATATCATAGCGTTTAAAACTATGCGCAATATCAAATCTCTCCTTTCACATGACTTGTCAACAGCAAGGATATCACTATGTGTCCCCATGAATCAAGTTCCCGCGCATATCAATCAACGGAGCCAACATTTATGGCACAATTCCCGGGAGCTGTTAGTTAAATTTGCAAATGCCCAGGCGGCGGGGGGCGTGTCCAAACCCCCGGAAGAGATATTCCATTTAAGAGGGGACTTAGCATATGTGGCCAGTGGCCACCACACCGCATCACAGTGGCTGCAGCAGCAGTAGCAGCCACAGCACCAGAAGCTGCAGCAGTGGTTGTGCCAGTAAAATTCACGCCATACGCCGCACGTGATAAGCAGTTGAGCGCACATTTTCACGCACTTGTAAACAGGAATAAGCGAAGCGTGTCCGCGAAAAGCCGCGGGCTGGAGCGACCACCCACCCCATCCTATGCTGCCTGGCAGGATAATTAATTATCAATTTTATGGGCCACCCCCTCTTGGGCCAGCTGCAGTTTGCAGTTGGCTCCAGCTTTTGGCCAGCGGAGTTACTGAGCGGCTGCTGTCGCAGATGCAAGTGCCACTGGTGTCCGCCGAAGGTCGTCGCGACGTCGCCATGTCGTGTGGGCACAACGGCTCAATTTCAATGCTATAAACTACGTCGTCGTCGCCGTTTACCTTCAACTCGCGGCGCACATGGCGTATGTGCAATATCGTGGCACGCTGAAAATAACGCTAATTGCATTCAGCAGCTGTTGTCGCTCTGGTCACACCCCAGTTGTCCATGCGGGCCCCTATTCCTGCCCAGCTCCCCATTCGCTGGCATTCGCTGGTATGACAAATCGACAGGTTCCTGGTTTGGGGATTAAATCAATTTTATAAACTAATTGGAAGCTGTCGAAGATGGATTAGTCCTATAATTCGTCTCTGCACAGGCATTAATTGAAAATAATTCGCGCGCGGATTTAATTGGCTCAACTAGATAATTCGAAAAGTAACTTAAATAATGTATAACATTTTATTGTATTTTATTAGGTGTCTACTTTCTAAAAGTTATAAGCTTTTAAATTTATTGAATTTGCTATTTGATGTGCACATTAATATTAATTGGATTTATATACATTCCAAAGATAGATGAATATACCCATCAATCAAT
The DNA here is from genome assembly GCF_000001215.4 of Drosophila melanogaster. Taxonomy (NCBI): domain Eukaryota; kingdom Metazoa; phylum Arthropoda; class Insecta; order Diptera; family Drosophilidae; genus Drosophila; species Drosophila melanogaster. The sequence continues at coordinate 16,164,072 of NT_033777.3, read as the reverse complement.
TGCCTAGTTAACTGACAGCTAGCCGTAATATAAAAAACTGGTTCAAATCGCTCTTTCCTTTTTTGTATGCATATCAGGGCCCATTGTACTGCCAAAGATAGTACTATATAGACAGTTTCACACCCCATGCAAATCAAACAGCAATGGCCCATGTCCAATTGGTAATTACGTTTACATTGCAGCCATAAATAATAAATTATAATGCCATGCACGATCATAAAAGTGCATACACATCCCGCTCCCACTGGTGGTGTCCACATATCACCGCGGGTTCCCAGGGACCTGGAAAAGCTTCGGAGGCGGATGCGTCTGGGCGCGATCTCTTGACACGCTCCACCAGCGCCAGGGCGCCTCAATTGAACATGATCCACACAAGCTTCTCTAATAATGATTTGTTTCAATTGAAAAGTCAATGCCAGAGCTCTCTCCCACTGGCCATTAATAATTTGCTTAGCTTCCATTCGTGGTTAATTAAAAAAAAAGCAACGAAATGCGGCGCTAAAGACAATTGACAACGGGTGAAAGAGAGTGCGCGTTTATCTTGCTACTCATATTTGCATAAAAATGCGAAAAATTACAACCGCTGGTTGTAAAATATTAATGAATAACAAATTTAATTAACCGAAATTTTGTGTGCGAGCGGAGTTTCCATGGCATTAATGGCGTTTTGTATTTCATACAGATAATGGAAACTTTTTTGGTATTTCCGTCTATTAAACATTTTAAATTACTAAACGAAAATCCGAAAAGTTGTAATTAAGTTTATATTTTATAAGTATTTGTTTAAGATGTACAAATATGATTAATAATCAAGTTTATATGAATTCCAATTGATATGTACAATGATAGTGCAGATATTTATATCGCATTTAACAGAAGAATTCTCTTAATACTTCAACCTTTCCTTTACATTTAACTAACTGCTCCCGTTCATTTGAATTTTTGTCGCACTTTAAGTAGCACAATGACAAATTGAGGGGGCTTTCCCCAGACAATTACGACCAGCCGAGTGTAGATAATCAGGAATGCGAAAGAATCTCATAAGCGTCATAGTCACAAAAGCCGAAATGTGCTAAATATTTCTAATACAAAGGCAAGCGTTTAGCTCTGGGGAGCGAAGAGGTGGGGTGGGGCGGCTTTTGGGTGGGTGGCTACTGGCAGGAGAGGCAGACAAATTGCCGCTGTAATTAGCCGTCATGCATATAAAAGTGCATTCACTTTCATGCCATGATAGAAAAGAGAATTGAGAGTGCCGAGGGGCTGGGATGGGATGGGATGTGATGGAATGGTATGGGTTCGGGTTCGTTTGGGCTGGTGATGATGATGATAATGATGACGCCTGCATCTGCATTTGTGCAAGCATGGCTCGGTGACGTTGCCAGCTAATTTGCACATTTATAGGATTTGATTTGTTTATTATGCATTCACCGCCGCTGGTGGAGCGACGGGGTGGCGAGCAAATGCTGCCAAGTGGGTAATAGTAATCTTCAGACACTTGCACGCAGCAACGAGCTGCGCTTCCGTTTCTCCGACAAGTGCCCTCGGTGCGGATGAGCGATGACGATGTCGGATGGCGGATAGGGGTTACAGGAGCGAGACGACATACCGCCGGATGACGGCTCGTCATCGTATAGCATTGGTCGGCCTCACTTCATCACTTGTCAGACTAATTGCAACTGTATGGCAGCCGCTTTCGGATAAGTAACAGCATCGCTGCACCACGGGGCGTATGCGCAACGTCTAGCGAATTGCATTTAATTCCGCCGGCTGCTGGCTGCTAGTTGCCTGTGGCGATAGTAAATAATGGCAATTCAAATTCGATTTGCGCCCGCACAACGCACCATTTTCAGTATAAACAATTTAACTTTCTATATCGCCGATTTGCGCACGAACGTGCTCGAAACGACCGATAATGGGTCGATCTTCTGGTGGATGAAATTTACGACCCCACGCCTTGCCATTAACACAATTGATTTTGGCACTGGGTAAACAAATTCAAAAACGAATCCATAAACAACACGAATCCGATCCGGCCGCTTGAGCCAGAAAACTAATGCGACTAATTCCGAAGTAAATCAGCCAATAAACGAATGTACTCCCAAACCTTGCGTTTAACGGCCATTTTTCCGGTGAAAAACAAATGCAAAGAAAATATACGAATCGGCTGCGAATAGGCTGGTTCTCCGTCCAAAGAAAACTTTGACCGTCATTAAAAGGCAAATTTCAGGCATCATAAATTTTGAGAAAAACAAGTCTAGCGAAATATTCATACTTGATGGTAACATATTTTAGATACTTTTTCTCTTTAACATGTGTAAAACATTGTTTGAATATCAAATTCCTTATTTATACCATTTAATTAAATCTTCTTATTGTATGATGTATAATTTGAAATGGTATTGTCAAATTCTTATATAATTTTGCCAATTGACTGAAAATTCACCTCATGTTTGGCAAATTAAGTCCTGGCAATAAAAAAGGAGCATATGTCAGCATTTTTTATATCAATGCGAGAACACATTTGCAACTTTATAAGCCCTGCCAAAGCCACAAAACCCTCGAACACATTTGATTGCCACAAATTGAAGGCAGCTTGACAATTTCGTGTGATCGGATTTCGTAAAATGGCACATTTTCACAAATTTTCAAATGCCAAAATCATTACAATGAAGTGTGCTCCCCTTCGCACAAACCCAACCCCGAACAAGGATCAAATCAATTCGAATCAATTGAAAAGGCAGCCACAAAGTATTTGAAAGTTTTTATGAGTTGGGCGTTTTGTTTCCACATATGTGCGTGTGTGTCTGTGTGTGTTTGTCGATATATTATGCAAATTTCAGCTACCTTTGGGTGGCTCCACCCCGCCTCCATCACTTTATCGCACTCGGAACAAATTCATCTCAAAACCGTTCATCTGCGGATATCTTTTATTTAGCAAGAATTGCGAGTGGGGCATTTGGGGAGGTAGGTTGGTGGAAACATTGCAATATGGCAATTCCGTTTTGTTCTCGTTCACTTTTGAAGGGTCCTTACTGGCTTCCTTCCGCTTGCCGCCTACCATGCAGCTGCTGCTGCTATGTCCTGCCCAGCTCAGCTCAGTTCAGTTTGGTTTGGTTTTGGTTTGGCTCGGTTCGGTTCGGTTCAGTTGAGTCCGGCCCTGGTTGCATTTAGCTGTAAACAAAGTCAGAGATGCGATGCACAGGATACAACCGGACTCGCAGCCGGAATCGGTCCAGTGTTGTAGTGCAATACAAAAGAATATAGGTCATCAGCCATGGGCGAAATTGAGCTAACAAAAGGTATATGGGTATTCCATTTAAAATTAAGATGCTTTCTGTCAATAATGTTTAGTTAAACAAATATATGCTTTACTAGTTGTAAATGGTTTCCAAGAAAGCTCTTTAGCCCAAGACAGGAATACCCATCCTACCGAGAAATACTCAAGTGGTCAAACATTTAACCACTGTCAATCAAAGATCCACTCTCGCATAGGGTATATCCAATTTTGTTGGCCAGTCTTTTTTGGATTCATATTTGGTATCTGTTTAGCTACACTCTTAATGTAAATCCGTATGGATGTCTAAGTGAGTGCCCGCTGCTGTTGTCAACATGAATTCACAATTCTATTTCCATTTGGTCTTGTCGGTCACTGGTGATGGGTATATAGAGCCTTTGCCCATGCTCCGCGACTCGTGTCTTGTTAATCGAATAGCAAATCGTTTGGCAATTTCAAATTTTGCCAGCTAAGCAGCCATCTGCCTGCCCCTCGCCAGTCCCACCCCTCTATTGTGGGGTCGCGCGCCTTTTTGATTAGAATTTCCATTTCAAAGTGCGCACTGATTTGCTACTTTTATGCGCTTCCAATCAGTGGCAAGTCGAGAGTCAAAGCATCCGCCATTAGCATAATCTTACGGCAAGGAGTGGGTGGGCCAGGCGCCAGGTGATTGCCAGCTATGTTTGTTTGCCTGCCCCCCACCACCGTTGACCTCCGCCCCTGCGAATCATTGGCGTGCATTGTCAGGATTCCCATGCCCATTGGAATATGCTTGTGAGCTACTCAATATGTTCAATGCCGGGTTATGTGTCTCGGGACTCAGCCATGTGAAGTTTTCAATTTAATTTTCATGAAAACTCTTGGCTCCTTAGACTTTTTCCATGACTAACCTTAAGTCCTCGAAGGAATGTAAAAGCACTCTATATTTGTTTGCTTATGCCAGACAAACGGCTTACAAAAGCATATTTCATAAGGTCTTAGTATTTAAAGAATATAAGTGATATAAAAAATATATCATTATTATATTGAAAATAAATTACTGTCTTTTTTTAAAGCCAATATGAACCAACGCATTTTATGGAATCATAAAAGTTGCCAATGTACATCTTAGTGAATATGAACTGGCTACTTTTAAAGACTATTTCCGTTTATGTCATTTATGGTTACCATTTACGGGAAAATCCTCGAGGCAAATTCGGATCCTTGGAGTGGAATGAGCAGATTTTACCCGAGGGCCTAAAGCTGCCTTCAACAATCTGTCAGGATAAAGTCATTGTCGTTGTCATTGTTGTTATTCTCATTGTTGTTATCCTGCTGTTGTTCTTCTTGTTGTTGCTCTTGTTGTTGCAAGAGCCAAACAAATAGACTCGGGCGGCGAAAAAAAAAACAAAGTCACACACACACAAGAAAGCAAGGAAAAAAGGCGCACAAATAAACAAACAAAGGAGAGCAAAGCAAATGTCGCTGGCGGCACGTCCGCGAGCAAGGATGCCAGGACATATATTCACACATCCCTAACCCCCCACCGATTTCTGCACTGTGTCCTGCCGCGTTGTCAACGTCGCCAGGCAGCCTGTGTGCGTAATGAGCTTACCTTATGGATAGACAAAACAAGTTGCTGCGGGTGTTGCTGCTGCTGATGTTGCTGCTGGTGTCGCAGGTTCGGGCGCAGCCAATCCTGCAGCAAGCGTCCTGCTGCACAATTGGCAGGGCTGATGGCGACTTCCTAGCCCGTTTCCTGTGGCTGGCTCTTTTTGTTTTGATGGTGTGTGTCTGTCTGTCTTGGCGCGGAAATCCGTCGCACGCTCGTCGTTTTTTTATTTTCTTTTTTTTTTTATTTTTTCTCACTTTTGGAATAAATTTACGGCTAGAGGCGCACTAAACGGAAACTGACACGTAAAATGCTGTCTGATTTTACGAGCGTCTACGGCCCTACGGTCTCTACGGAATATGCGATACACGTGGTAAGGTGGGGGTGCAGAGCATTTGCTTCGCTATTTATTCGATGCATTTCGGTGATTACTCATACGCAGCGTGGTACGAGGCATGGAAATTGATTCGCGCGCGCGTTTTTCGCCCGCTGAAGCAACAGCAATTTGCAATTTGGACAATCGTAAATAAGTGGCGAAGAGCAGCGGCACTCTAGTAAATAATAACGCGATATTATAATAACAATAATAGGTTGATATTATGAAATTTCAAGCGATTCTGTGTGGGCTGCCGCTGCCCGCTCGCATTATTTATGGGTTGTCCAAACATTGTCTGGCGGAATTGTCTTTGGGCGGAATCATGAATCTATGTGTTAGCACATCTCAACGGAACTCAGTATATATAGCATGATTGTTGCCACTCGCATTTGTTGCTGTTGCTGTTGCTGTTGCTCTTGTTTTATTTATTTAATTTTATACTATGCGCACTCACGCACCCACACCACGGATATCGGGATCTCGGAATCCCAGAATCTCAGAGTTTTTGAATTTCGGACCTCGTACCGCACTCGTACCGCTTGTCTTTTGGCTGCTGGCGGCAACAACAACGCTTCCTGCTCTTGATTCGCACTATTTGCTAGGCGCTGATGCTGAAAATGCGATTCGACTGGCGACGGCAAAGGGCGGCTGTTGCGGCGTTCAAGTTCATCACACAACGACTGACCAAGAGCAACTGAGCGCTCGTCTCCAAAGCGAAGAACTTTTATAACCTTCTCCCCACCGCCCCCAACGAACTGCGACGCCGGCAGCGACGTTGGCAGATTCGATGCTCGGATGCTGCCAGCTTGGACCATTCTCTTAACACGCTCTTCTGCGCTCTTTGGCTCTTGACTCGCGTGGCGCGCAAAACTGTTGCTGTTGTTATTTAATCGCCGGCACCGCTTCACTCGGCATTACTGCCATACACTACGCCCCAAAGGGGACTCCCCGTTATAATGAAGCTCACGGAAAAAGTAAAACAATAATTCATTTTTAAATGAAATCATAATGGCCAATTAATTTTAAAGATGCTAAGTAGTTTTTACTACCAAATATTGTTGCAATTAAAATTAATTCGTACCTAAAATGTTATACCTTTTCATATAAAATAATAGGAATTTAAAATGAAATAGTATGAACGTATTACAGTGTTTCAATAATTTGGAATAATTGGTTCTTTTATGATTCGAGTTTGAAAACAAAACAATCTAACAAAATAAGAGTGTCCCCTGTTCGACATCAACGAAGCGTTGCTGCCCTCCTCTTGAGGTGTAATGATATAAATCAATTGATGAAAAACGAATGACTGTAGCTATATATCCGATGTGTGAAGTGCAGTTTGACCGACAACAGAACAGCGAACTGTGGCAGAGATCGGCTGCAAATCGGCGGAGCGTGCCGAAAGATCGCCCGCCAATCGACGATCAGCGGGTGTTTTGGCCTAATGTATCTATCCGTCAGCGGTCGCGACCAATTTGCCTGATAGATCACATCAAATATGATTCTGACAATTTGTTGACAGAATGTTTTGTTTGTAGCTTGTGGGGGCTTTTGTTTTGTTTCTCGTATTTATTTTGGGGTAGTTAGTTGACGATGATTGTTTAATGACAATGTACTATGATGCCTGGTCGTTCATGGCGTTATGATTCTAATATTGACAGCGATCTCCCCAATCTCCTCATTTTGCATATCTCTGCGTCGTTTTTCTTTCGGCAATGCCCGAATTTTTGTTGTTGACGGTATTCGGCTGCTTTACGATTGATTTATGACAGCGGGGTCTATGGGGTCTGCGCTTGTTTATTGTTCTTTCGTCTCATTACGCGAAAATTTGTTATTTATTTGCTTAGAATAAAACGAACGAAGACATAGTTGCAAAGGCATTCCCGCTGCCGTCGAAGATAACAAACAAGAATCTTTGTTCGCTGGCTAAATTGTTGCTAATTGAATGCCATAAATGGGTGCTAATTGTGAAGTCAAGCAAGAAGTCTAAATTACTATTTTGGATATCTTAGGGCTGTTAATTCTATTAAATATTTCCAAAGTGTTATCAGCTTAAGAGTAGAAAACTATTTGTTTTCTGAAGGGTAGGTAAGTCAATACTTAGATTAAGAATATGATTCATTTCAAATAGAATTTGGCGTAAATGAAATCATGATTCATTCATCCTGTTGATTTCCCTCATTCGTCTCAATGTTTTCAAAGAAAATGTAATAAATTTCTCATCGCCATCGCAGACTGTCAATTGGGAATTTTGAGTGATTAGACTCGTTAAAATTAGGTCACAGAATATAAGAAGTGCTGATAGAAAAAGTCGTATATGATGATCGATTGGATTTTAATTTAAAAAAGTTTATTTTTATTTTGTTACAAATGCATATATCAATATTGTTATTAGCCCTTATTTTAGTGAAAAATTTGAGTTCCCATGAATGTTATAATAAATGCAATCGCATTGTTTATTTTAAAATGTGTTATCATTTGCAAAGTATAGCAATTTCCTTTCCTTCTCAACTTCCCACCCTTATTAAACATTCATTCACAGCTGAAAAAAACCATAGGGTGAAAATTTATCGCATGCGATTTTTCGACTTGCCTGCGAGAAAAAGTACTTCCTAATCAATTTAAAACGCTCGTACAATAAAAGTGACTATTCGCTGTTGTTTTGGTTTGGTTTATTGCTTTTCTAGCGGGGCAAACAGAATGCAAATTCTGCTGGATTTATTTATAATTTCCCAACGACAGAAATAATTAGCTATTGAGTGGGAAATCAAACAACACCGAGCTTTTATCAATGAACCGAACAGAAATGGGGTGGGGTGTTTCAATAAGGGAGGGGCTCGACTTGATTTGGCTGACAGTCGTTTCAGTTTCAATTTCAGTCGAGAGTTTTGTTTGCTTTGATTTATACTAATATTCTAATTGGATTGGCGCTACACGTTTTCCATAAATTAAGTGGCATAAAAATAATTCGCATTCACATTCGATCGGTGGGGATAACAAAGCCAAGTACGCAGTATAGTATAGCACCCAAAAGCCCCTGCCTGCCCCTTCCCCGCGAACAACTCCTTCTGTATTGCAACGTGCAAGTGTCACTGATTTATGGCCAAGTGCGAGTAAATGTGTGTGTGTGTGTGTGTGCTGTGCCAGTTAGCTTGTTTTGACCAAGTTAACTGGTTTAATGGCCCAATGGGGAGCAGTGGTGGCATACTCACTTGTCCCGCTCCTGCTCCGCTGACTCCGCTCCTGCGGCGCCAGCAGCGGCAGCTCCAGTTCCATCGACGGGCTGTCGTGGGTTAAGCTCTTGCGTTTGGCCATCGTTTTTGCCCGACGTTTTGTTTATACTTCTAATATTGCCCCTTGATTAATGATCATATACTAATTATCGAGATACGCGAATTGGCAAGGCCAGTTTTGATTTCGAATTCTATTTCTAGTTCGGTTTCTGCACACTCGCTTTACGACTTGGCGCCTTCTTCCCGCTCTTATCACGCTCGTGCGGCGCTTATCAAACCGGCATTGGCTGTGTTCCGCTGTTGACTGACTGACCAGCTGGGCATGGGCAGCTAGGGAGCTCGGAATAGGAGCTATTCACTCCGTTGCCCCACATAAATCACGTTCCAATTAACCGAAATTGGCCAGACGTGTTGGCATTCGGTGGCATTACTACTGTCCAGTAGTTCCACAACAATGGTTCAATGGGATCCCCGATAAAAGTCGGGATGATCCAGGCACTACGGGATTGCTATTGCCTCTTGGCGCGACGTGTGAACTGAACGGCGAACGGTGGCTAACTGACTGACCGACTATGGGCTGGCTGGTCAGCGAAGCCCCCAGAGTCTGAAGCGATTGGCGTCGCCTTCGGCTGGGGCTACCGAAATTCACGATTCAACGGAAACATTACGCCGCAGAAGAGGGTACTGTATGATTTTTCATATGCTTGCAGCACGCCAGAACGAAAGCTGGCTAAATGCCTGGGTAATTAACATCCCATCAGAAATTCTTTAAAAAATGTGTTCACTCGCTATGTCCTAGGGGGTGTTTTGCATGGTCCAACTATTTAAGAGAACATAGCCGTTAGCTTAAGCTGTCCTTCCTTTTCATCCATTTAAAAGTGCCCTTTACACAATTTTAAAGCTCCCAAAATAATATGTATAATGTATATAACATTAGGAATAAAGTATAATTGAAAATATAATTAATTTTAATAATTAAAAGAAATTATTTTAGGAATGTGCGTATTAAGTTACAAAGAATGAGCGGTTTTTTTATTATACTCATACTTATTTAATAAGTAAGTAAGTAAGAGTATTTAAACTTCGCCTGCTCCCCAACTGCATGTCGTTTGCTTGTGTATTTTTTTTTTTTTTGCAAGCTTGTTTGTTTTGGTTTTGTTTTACAATTCACAGCAAAAAGAACAGCAGCAAGTTCGTTTATTTGGGGGTTCATTAAAATGTATTTACACGTTCATTGATTACTAGTTTCGAACCGAAAGCTCGCTTGTTTGCTCATTGAGAAGTGATGTGAAGTGCGCGGGCGACAGCTGAATGTCATCCCCGTCTGAATCTGTAAACCTTATTGAACCCGGTCATCAATATTTTTCTGCGATTTCAGGTGGTCTTGATGATTTCAATTTGACAGACTGTTGTCGCGAAATATGCAAATTTCAAATAAGAGCGCTAAAGTTTGGCAAAACCAAGGACATGTTAAATAACCTAAATCCAAGATATATTATGAAATATTTGCTTGAATTATGGCACTTTTGATGAGTATTATTTTTGTAATTTTATTTGCTTAGCCAGAGAAATATGAAGCAGCCTAGATTGTCATTATATTTAAACTTTTGGATTTGCACGGCAGGATATCAGCGAGTATCTGCACTATAAGTCTTGTATGAAAAGCTAAAGCACAGGAAGACAGACCAATTTCCCAACCAATTTTCCTTGTCAAGCTCCCACGAGAAGCTTTCCGGTTCCCCATCAAAACTCACCTCAATCGCCGACGACAAGAATGTTTGCTTTTCCCAGGATATTCTGGCGCGGCGAATCGAAGCGCATGAAATGGCAAGGACTTAGCACGCATTAAACAACATCAAAATAAACAAACAATTTCGCAGACAATTGCTTCGAGGCAGTTTGAAGCAGCCGCAGCGAATTGCGGTCGAAGGGAAGGGGGAATTTCGGAGCGGGGTGGGATTATCCTTGCGGAAGAGTGCTCGGTGCTTGGGTCGTGTGCCGCCACAGAGATTCACAGAATGGATTTGCTCTGGTTTGGATGCAAGGCGCTAATCGATATGTACCAGACAAGGGTCCTTCGTCCTGTCAGCCACTTCAACGGGGATGGTCTGCGGTTGATGGTTGCGTTTGCAACTCCTTGACACCAGCAATCTGTTTTCTTTATTTGGCCAGTGTGTGAGAACCATTTGATTCAATTATGCCGACTGACTGATCTTAGATAATCGGTTGGTTGTTCGCAAAAAAATCTAGTTAGAATATTTTAAGTTAGGAAAGTACAAGCATTAACTAGAAAGGTACTTGCATTTAAACATTAAAATCAACAGCAGATAGAAAACAAATTTAGTTTTAATCAGTTGATTAGATGATAATTGTATCTGATTGTAAATCACCAAGTTTAAGTGATTAGTTTTGTATTGCTATATTAAGAACTTATTTTGGCAGATAGTTAAAGTTCTAAGTCCAGTCTAAGCGCATAGGTCAAAATACGCAAGCATATAATATTATATTCCCACAACATTCCCATTCAAATGACCTTAACCCTAACTTACGTTTATAACCCTCAGTTAAATTGGCATGTTCCATACGGCTTAGACCTAAGGAACATTTCAAGTAATACTCTTATATGCAAATCAAATGGGTTTAGGATATTCAATCTATTTATTTTTGGTTTTCCCACAGTTCGTGATTTACACTTCCTTGGGTGCACTCGTTTGAAATGCGATAATTTAATTGTGGTGCGATGACAAGTCCACCTCAGTGGGTTATGGGTTAGGGTTAGGATTAGGGGAAGTACCGGTCTAAAGGGCGGCTTTCCTGCGGCAATTGCAAAAGTTAAATTAACAATCGTGTTTACATTGGTTGGTAACAAGATTTCACTTAAGGATGTCAGCTTTGTTCGCGGCACCACAATTCTATCTCCAGCTCAATCGGTCTGAACTCGAATTCTGCACAGGATTCGGGCACTTACCCTCCATCAAAACTGATTACTGTCATCAGAGCCCGGAGTTCTGGGTGCGAGGGGTGTACGAAGTGTGCGCCGACGCGTGCGACAAGCAAATTTGTCTGGTAATGAAAAGGTTTGCGCATCCGCATCCCTGACATATTGCCAGTCCCTTTGTTCTGCGGATCGGTCTGCTCGGGATTTTCGCGCCTCGGGTTAGGGCACGCGACCAGGTCGCCCGACTGGGCGGGGATTCTCTGACGTAGCTAATTTGCGAGCAAACCAAAACATCAAATAAACATAATTCAATTTCAACAATTGCCCCGTGACGACTGCTGACAAAGACTGCGGCTTCGAGTGGTTCCAGATCCCGATTCTGATCCTGATCCTGTTTCTTGTTCTGGTTAGGTTAAATGAGCCGTGAAATGTAGCGACCAGCTATCTGCCTTAGATCTAATTGCCCTGACTCTGCTTTGTGTCCTCGTCCCGTGGGAATCGAACTTTAGTCGAGTCAAATCAACAGGTCCATGGGCCCCTATTTTGTACTCCGATTACCAGCAGATTTCATCGTATATCCCTTTCCCCATATGGTTGTAAAAACTGATTTTAAAAGGGGAAGCGGGAGGGTTATCTGGGGTTAGGTTAGACGGGTCCCCCGCCTCCAGAAAGCTCCACTCGTCCTCCCCCATCATCAAAGCGGTGGACTCAAACATGGCGACTTCCTGCTGTGCGAAATATAATGGCAGAATGTCAAAAACAGGTGAAGGAAGCACAAAGCGAATGGAGCTGGATCTTAAAGGGGAGTGGCTGCAATGGTATTGTTTCGGCTAGCGAGACTTTAAGCTGTCCTACAATCAACGAACCAATTTTGTGCATTAAGGAAAATTATAAATAAATCGGGATATATATTTTAAAACACAATAAAATTACTTATTAACTTTTCTTAAAATAACTTTAAGCCAAAAAATTTAATAAGGATGGCTTGTATAAAACATGTTTCTGAACAAATATCAAAGTCATTCTGATTTCTAAGTAGACGGGCAAATCAACTACCATAATTAACTTGAAATCCAGATCTACGCCCAGCAATTGAAGGGTAGCCAGAGGCGAATAAGTCCAACGAATTTCCCACAGCATCCGCTCCATTTGCAGGGGCAAACACCCTGTACTTGGCAAGCTCCGCCCATCTCGTAGACGGCTCACGGTAACTGGCTGCAAGGACGTTTAGGGGTGGAAAGGTCCTGGCCAGAGTTGTGGCATTTCCAATTGGATCTGCGGCACTATAAAAGGCTCGCAATTCCCGGGAGATGGACTCACTAAAGTTTTTAACTTATTGGACAGCGGAAGTGCGTAAAAGTGTCGGAAAAGTTAATAGTCGTTCTAGATTTTAATTGGATTAATATTGTTTAGTGAAAAAATAACACATTTGATAAGAAAATGTCGCGAAATCAATTGCCGGATTCGTCGTCTTCACCGCCCATTAGGTACGGATGTTATATAAATATATATAAAATAATAAATATACTATAATAAATACGTAAATTATTCTCTGATTATAATGATAAAATTCGAAAATGTTTTAATGTACGACATAAACGAAAAACGTATGCATATTTATTTAATCAAATAACTGAATAATTGCTCATATATACAGTTTTATTTAATAAAAAATAAATCTATTTATTTACATAAGTATGCGCGCAGAAGTGGAGTCGCGCCCAGAATCTGAACTGACTTTCGTCAGTGCCGTCGGTATCTCGATTTGATTAAATACACGGATACAAAATTAATTACTTTAGACTTTACAATACAGTCCTAATCATCAAATGTTCAATTCTTACCTTTAACAGCCATTTACCCTTCCACAATTTCGACGATGATCTGATTAACGATTTGCCCTCCTGCATTTATGCGGGTCAGCATCAAGGCGGAGGCGCCACCGGTGGAGGTGGTGGATCGGGAGGTGGCGGTGGCAGTTCTGGGCTGCGTCTGAGCTCCAACAACCTGCGTCACATCCAGCAGCATTATATGCAACATAGCGGAGGTATGACGGAGAATAAATATATTTACGTCAAGACACCTTGAATATCTTTCTGAAATCCCTCAGAAAATCTGCTCGACTCCTCTACCAATCCAATGGGGGTGCACAATTCCGGGGGAGGAGCACCCTTAATGTGCAACAGCCCCAGTGCCAGCAGCAGTGGAGGAGGGTGCGGCAACGCAGGATCTGCTACTCCTGGCGGTGCAGGTGGTCCCAATCCTGGATATGGATCCGTGGGAGCTGCAACTGCGTCCAGCTACAAAATGCAGCGACAGGCGGCCAATGTGCGGGAAAGGAAACGCATCCAGAGGTCCGCCCCAACTGGGTACACCAAATGGTCTTTTCCATTTTACAACTTACTATCCCACGATCTCTTAACCAGAAATTATAACTAACAAGCTTTCCTTTTTTTTTTGTATTTTTGCGCTTTGCAGTAGCATCAATTCGGCTTTCGATGAGCTAAGGGTCCATGTACCCACCTTTCCGTACGAGAAACGTCTGAGCAAGATCGACACTCTGCGGCTTGCCATCGCCTATATATCTCTGCTCCGTGAGGTACTACAAACCGACTACGATCCCCTAACCTATGTGGAGAAGTGTCTGCGCGGAGAGATCAAAGCGGATAGGGCTAATTGGAATACGAGTGGTGAGTAGAGAATTTGGTCGGAATATCAATGGTCAATAAATGGTTCGCTTCGCAGATCTCACAGCTCGTCTGTCGTGGATCAACTGGGAGAACCTCGGAGTACATCCTGGTAGGCGAACCCTGCTTACCTCGTTGGCTCTCTCCTCGGAACCCATGTGCGGAGCTCATTGCGGAATGCCGTAGATTCGCTCTATATATTTGAGGCTTAGCCTATCAACTGCTGAAAGCACTTACCACTTAAGCTTCTGATCTTCCCCAAAGATTACAAAGTCTTCCCTTTAGGTTTTGATATCCCAAAATAGTTTAAGGCTGGACATATTTCTACAGTTACTAACAGTTAGCAATAGTATTTTATTTGAAAAGCGTCTCGGCTGCACGAAATACAAGACCCATCTGCCATTGAAGCCCACTACTGTGTTTAATAAATAGTTATTGGTTTCAAAGGCTCGCAGGATAATGCATTTACAAATCAATTCCTCAAATTATATTTCAGGATAAATCTTTTGTAAATAGTATTGAGTATTGGGCAACCGATCTGACAAACCGACAAACCAGTTGCAGCTAACAGACGTTTTACAGTTAGTCAACTATGTAACAACTTTAAAAGCATTTATATATATAAAAGTAAATACATGTTTTAACTAGACGTAGACATTAACATAGCTCCCTATCAAAGTACACATACTCGAAAATAAATACTTCTTTGATCAACAAGATAACTTAGAACACAAAATGTTTGTTGTTGGGTAAAAGGAGGGCTAAATGCGCTGCCGATGGTTAGGCATGTATGTAATTTGTATAATATTTATGTACTTGCTCTATTTGGACTACATGCGGAAGATATCAACTAGAAACTTTTGGCTACTACTCCTACGGCATACGTACGTAGGTACATATGCGCTTAAACTAATCTGTTCAACTCTGTTAAATTTCAAATTTCGCTTTGATAACTCGACCAGATTTCGTTGGCTAATACTCAAATTGTGTTGACCTTGGCTACAATGGTAATACAAATGCGCGCACATAAGTATGTACTAAATAGAAACGATTACATAATGCACACTCACAATAATGAACATAAACACAATGACACGGCTGAACTACGCTCCTAATAATTGAATTTTCGATTGCTTCTCCAATTTGTTTTTGGTTTTGTTGCTGTTGTTTGATCTATTGGTCATAGAGCCCTTTCCACACTGGCTCCTTAGGCCGGATTAAGCACGGCCACCTTGCGTAGGCTCTCTAGCTCGCTTCTCTTCAAACGCAGACTGAACATGGCCTCAACAAAGCCATGACAGTCCGTCACAATGTTGTCCTGGATCATGGTATCCCGGAATAGATTGGCCAGGGCAGCAATATCATCACAGCCCAGAATGGCGTTCTTGTGAGTGACGAACATGGTTAGGGCGGCACGAAAAACGATCTTGTAGCCCTCGGCAAAGACACAGTCCCATATACGTAGCACAGTCTCCACGGGCAGCACCTCGGCAAAGATGCAGATGAACCATTTGCTGGCGATCACCGGATAGGGCAGGCCTGGAATAAAAAATATGTTAGCAACTGGTTACGGACTTAGTTCTTTAAACTAAATCTTACCCAAGTTATCCACATGCCGATTTACAGCGGGAATTCGCCGGATGACCAATTCGCGGAACACGGCCAGATCCCTCAGCAGATTGGCCATATTATGGGAATGGTATTGCGGCACGATGTTTTCAACGATATGCTTGAGCAGCCAAAAGGACTTCTCCTCATCGTCGGTGACGATCAACAGGAGGCCGGCTATGTAGTTAAGACCTTGGCAGTAACCCACGTCCCGATTGTGATGGGCGTAGGCGATGAGAATGTTGTACAACCGCTGCTTCTTCATATCGAAGTGAATATTGTCGGGGAAGGTACGAGGTAGATCGATTGATATGGAATCGCTGATTTCTTTGTCGAAGGGCTCGGTGCGCAGAAGGTTGCGAAAGAGATCCGGCGAGCGACGCTGGGCGGCGGCAGCTCCAGATATCTTCATCCAGACGTCGGGACGGTATGGACCAGGAATGCCCTTCCGAATGTACCGCTTCAGCTTGGCGTCCACCTGGGTGAGATCGGTATTTTGCTGCAGAATGGCCTCCCATTTCATGCGGCGCCGCGTTAACGTTTTCAGGTAACCATCCATGAACTTTGAGTAGTTGTTATAGTCGAAGTGGTCGCCACGCTTGAAGCCATATTCGTCCACATCGCTAACCACGTGCGGTTTAGATGCGTAAAGATATGCGTAAGTGAAAATAATTACTATATAACTGAATGCTCACCTGAACTTTGAACTTGCGGTAGCATCCATATGAACTATTGACTAGAGTTTCAATTGCTCACAGTGAAGAAGTGTGGATTTCTTCGTCGTTGGCCACGATTTCCTGTCAGCCGTTCGTGGCTCGTGGCATGGCCCCAAAAAAAGATTTCGTATTCGGCGCACGTTGTGCGGTTACGTCGCTGCCTGCGCCTCTACCGCTTCTGCTGCAACTGCAACGGATTGAACCTGCTGCAAAAGTCAATAAATATTGCCTTTAACTGGGGGCCCTTCATTTATTTATAAGCCCATTTGGCCTTGGCTGGCACTACCTCTGCCTACGCCTCGTCCTTGAGCGATGGGTGGCCTTTTGTGCGCGCCCACTCGACGTTGTTGCTGCCTCCGCTGCTGAACTGATAACATTAACGGACCGACGACCGATTTGGGTGGGCGGCCAACGGACAGGTGACAAGGGGGTGGGCGTGGGCGAGTGCGTTGGCTCCGCTTAACGCGCGCTTGCAAATGGTCGATGGCGGATTATTTAAAAGTAGTGATTTCATTGAAGATTGCTGGTCCGCTTATCAGTGGGCTTGAGTTTGCATATTTTTGTTCTTACTGGTGAATAAAATTCGCGTCTTGTGGAAAGTGACCAGAGTCACGAACTGGGAAAACGGTAGAACGGTAAACTAGTTCCATTCTACGATGATTATGATGCGATACATCGAACTGCTTTGTTACATATCGCTTAAAATCGTGTCAATAGAAAATAAACGGTGGATGGCATTTAAAAAATCGGATTTGAAGCAAAAAAATTTAATGATTTCATTCGTTTATATCATCAAATGCAGAAAATAGATGACCTTACAAATTAATCTAATAGCAATACCGATATATCGTGACCACCCTCACACGTGACAGCTGTGAACATCTGTTGCACGAATCACCCACTGCTTTCATTCGTCGTCATGCGTCATTCAGTCGAACCGTGCTGTGACAAATTACGCAATGTCTAACAACTGATGTAAAACAAGCAATTTACCAAACAGTTGGCCAAATTCCGTGTGTACACACACTCCGATCGACCCAGCGAGGCACTTTAACCAGCTCCTGACCACTTCGAGATGCTGCGCAAAACGGCAACGATGGGAATCATGGCGGCGGTTGCCGTTAAAGCGGCTCCCGAGCCCCAGAAACCAGCCTCCAGTGCGGCGGACTGCAGCCTGGTGTGCCGGCCCAGCGAGCTGCCCATCTACGGCAGCTTGCGCAAGACAGAGTGAGTGCCCCAATGCAAGAAAAAGGTCCCAGCCTTAACGATACTCCTTTAATGCTACCGCAGACCCAAGCCAGAACGGCATCCACCACAAGACTCTGTGCTGCACAAGAACCTGGAGGCCGGAGTCCGCTATGTGCGCGAGGAGGTGCAGTCTGGATATAAGGCAGTGGCCGATCAAGCCGGCATTGTCGGCCATTACGTGGAAACCGCTAAGGCACACACCCAGTCCACCATCGACATGCTGAACGAGCCCCAGAACTCCCTGCACCGCAGCGGAGCCATTGTGGTGGGCGGTCTGGCTGGTTTCATCTTCGCCGCCCGTGGAGGCTTCATAAAGAAGGTGTTGTATTCGGGCATCGGAGCAGGTGCAGTCGCCTCCATGTGCTACCCCCGCCAGGCGGAAGAAAACTGCCGCGTGGTACTCTACGAGGGCCGTAAGATCTTCGCCGTGGCCTACAACTTCATCAAGGGCGTAAAGCCAGGAGAGGATGTTCCCGTAGTGCCCTTCCCTACCTCGCTGGAGGACCTTAAGTACATGGCCAGTGACCTGTACGATGAGGCAAAGGATCTAATCTTCCCCAAAAAGAAGTAGGAAGTGCCCTCCCGCTAAAGGAAACTCCTAGTCCACCTCCATCCGGGCGAAAAGTGTGCATCGATTTAAGTTGTATGAAGCTTGAATTCTATCCGAAAGTAGTTATCTCTTTTCTTGTTGCCAGAAATAAATTGGCCTCGCGTCCCAAAAGTGAAACGGCGGTTTAACTTGGCAAATGTGTGTGGGCCGTGGCCAGAACCCGCTCTCACATGAATCTTCGAGTGATTAATTGAGGTGTTGGTGTCAAGTCAAATGTCACGCCAGTGAGCTGTTGAAAAGTGAAATCCGGAGGAAAGTGTCGGCTGCGGATGTCTCCCATCCTCCATCTCCCCACGTGCAAAACCGATTGTGCCAATCATCATCGTCAATGACCATGGCCCGCAGCCGAACATGGCGATGACTACAAATTGTGTGAATGGTCTTGGCCATCCATTTGCGGTGCCCTCGGGGGCTGCTATTGCTGAGGAGGAAATCGGCTCTTATAGCGATGGGTATCTCGAGCGGACCAATTCTCCGATTGCGGCATTATTTATTAGACAATATTTTCATTAATCTTTTATTGCTCTCGAGCTTTCGCATCGCTATAGATAGACTTGTTCTTTGGGCAAGATACAAACAACGTTCGGATGTCTGCATGCATTTGTTTACAATAAATATAGATTTAGTTAATTGTTAAATATTACTACACTAAAATACCAACAACTTGTGGACATGCAAATGACTCCCAATCCCCCCTACCCCTCCCAAGCCCCCTATCCCTTCGGCTATGTACAAATAGATAATCCCATTCGAAATCCGACCGATTTCCTTGTTAGACAACTTACGGTGCTAACATTTCGCTAGACTAAATTAGTGGGCGTTGACTGTGTGTGTGTGTGTGTAGGTGAATGGGTGAGTGCGGATAGGGGCGTGGCAGTGGCCCACAAGGCCATGATGTTAAAATTGTTAAATTGAAGCTAACTACGCTTAACATTCCTTTAAGATAAATCACACAAAACTTATAGATACAACTGATAAATTAAAACAAATAACAAAAGTAGATCTGCCGTCGTCAGTATCTTCTGATCATCATCTGACATGCTCCAGTATCCACGGCGTAAACTTGGAGATTCTCGTACAGACTCCGGGCAAATTGGCCTCGGCACAGCCAATGCCCCAGGAGATGATCCCGGCCAGAAAGAAGCGCCCATCCTGCGACTTGGCCTGCAAAATGTTTATTAGCATATATCTCGTAGGTTTGCTTTATCCGGCATCTCACCTGCAGTGGACCTCCTGAATCGCCCTGACAGGAGTCCTGCCCTCCCGTTTCATAGCCCGCGCACAGGAATATATCCGGAATGAACTCCTGGCGACCAGCTCGCATGAACATCGATTTGCAATTATCGTTACTTACAATCGGCACGGAGACCTATTAAAATGTATTAGATTACATTTGTGTCTTGCATTTAACTTTATTTTTAGATTTATGATATATATCTTTTGATTCACGTTGGAAATCCCTTTTATGATCTCTCTGACTTTTCCTAATTGCAATCGCCCCATTTAGAACCACACCGACAATTTTTTGCGTTCGATTCGCAGCGGTTATCATTGTCGCTGAATTCTAAAAATGAAGCTTAAAGTCGTGTTAACACTCACCTCTTGGAGGACGGAGGGCAGGGTGCCGCCCTCGCTGAGACGACCCCAGCCGGTGACCGTGGCGTTCATGCCAATTAGGAGGCTGTCCGTCTCGGGCAGGCAAATGGGACTGACATGCGGCGCGAATTCGAGCGGCTGCTCCAGCTTGACCAGCGCCAGGTCGTATTCGTACGTGAGGAAGCTATACTTGGGATGCACCACCTTCTTGGCCACCCCGCGCTCTATGTAGGGCAGCTGTTCCTGCACATGCGAGAAGTCGTACTCGCCCACGCGGATGCGTATCTGCGAGATGAGCAGGCTGCAAATGGAAGAGGGGCAGGGATTAGCTCGATCTGGATCTGGATCTAGTCCGGTTTTGGGCTGATCCACTCACTCGTCCACGCAATGTCCGGCGGTGGCTATCCAGTTCTCGTTGATCAAAGCGCCACCGCAACGGTGGGTGCTCGAGAATCCAAAGAAGGAGGTGCGCCGCACCGACACCTGCCAGGGCCAACGACCGAAGGCCGCGCTCTTACCGCCCACGATTCGCGTCTCGGGCCGCGCCAAAGTCGGTACTCCGCACTCTGCAATTGCAGCAATAACAAATTGCATTGTCAGGATGGGTGCTTGCAAAGTCAGTTGTACATATCAATGTATCTTATTTGGGGAACTGTATCTCGAATTCCCTCACAAATTGATTCTTTGACGGTCTACAGAGTTATTTTATAAAGAAAATAACTCTTATTTGAAATTGACTTTTCTCCTATCAACTTACTAACGGAAAACATTAATCGAAACTTGAGTTAAATATTGAAATATCTCTTTAAAAAATGTTAAGAACAACAATTAATTGGCGTCAAAAATTCGGATTAAAAAAATTACGTCGCATGTAACCAGAATTTGTGGACAAAAGAATAGAATATTGCTATATAACAAAATTGGAGTCGTGATTTCGTATGTCTTCAAAATATTCCCAATTATTTCGGATTTTTTAAAACACATTAATTATGTCTAATAAGCTATCATCTTCAATGAGCAAGCATATAATGAAGGGGGTCATTCAAATGGCTTCCCCAAGTGCAAGGGCTTGTCACTCACCGCTGCGAGCCGCCGAAATGGTCTTCACATGGCCCAGAGCTCCGGCGTCGGGGATGGAGGAGTCTGATATCTCGTTGGTCTCGATGCCGGAGGTGGCCAGAACCGGTGTACGGTGCGTAGGCTGCGTTGGCCGTTGGGAGCTGGTGACGATTCCGCTGCTGCTGGAACTGCTGGAGCTAATCGGCCTGGTCGTGGTGGGAGTCTTGCTCGATGTGGTGGAGGTGCTCGAGCTGGAGGTCGCCGTGGTGGGCCGCTGGTAGGGCCTGGTGGGCTTGTTTGTCGTGGTCCTCCTTGTTGTTGTCGTCGGTGTGGTTGTCCGACGTGTGGTTGTTGTTGTTGTGGTTGTGGATGTGGTGGATGAGGTGGTTGAGGTGGTTGACGATGGCCAATGCGAGGACGAGGATGCGGCTAATGATGTGCCCGGCGACAGCTGCAAGAAAGGCCAAAGTGGTAAACATTATGCTAAAATACTCGACCAGGGTCGTTCGGCGGCAAATCATTCCCCATTGCCGGTTCCCATTCCATTTCCATTCCCATTCCACGCAAAGAATCAATTTTTCATTTCGCCGCTAAATCTGCATTAACTAAGAAACCTTCTAGAGGTTTTAAATGAAAGTTTAGATGCTCTAACAAAGTAATGTTTGATAAGACTTTTAAAAAGGGATTCAATTCAGTTTGTACACTATTAAGTACTAGCCATTAACTTTAAAATTAACTGTGCTGCATAAACATTTACCCAGCTCATTTCAGTTTTCTTCGAATCCCCATATACATATGTTAATCTTATTCCTGAACTTCAAGTTAGCAAGTGGCATGCTCTGCTTAAGGTACCCATTCCTGGAAGAGTCCTAAATTCCACACACACCCCTGAGAGCGGCAGGCGAATCTTACATCAACTTTTGGCTCCGGCTCCGCATTGTGCAAACAATAAAATGTCCCCCAAGGCTGTGGCCTGCCATTATGGAGCTGAGGTTGGAGGCCCAGTCCCAGTCGCAGTCGAGGAGTAAATGACCTCGTGGCTCGTTTGTTTCGCTTTCGACATCAATGCATCACCCAGAACCAAGCACCCAGGACCCAGAACATGAACCTGGACCCAAAAGTCGAACCAGACTCGTATTTACATACCTGCGGCCTGGTGGGGCGATGCGGCTGCGGGGGATGCGTCTGGGCCGGCCAAATCAGCGACGTTGATGTCGTCGAGGTGGATGTGGACGGTGGGACGGACGGCGGCGGTGGCGGTGTCCGGTCGTAGACAATCGGTTTCTTTGTGGGCTTCGACGGCTTGGAGGGTCGCGCGGGCATTGGCAAATTGACGATGCCGGGCTTGGTCCAGCCGGTGGGTCGCGGCTTGGTAATAAAGCTCGGCTCGGTGGTCATCTGCCAGTGGTTCTGCTGATTCTGCTGATGCTGCTGCTGCTGCTGCTGCTGGGTCGATGTATGCCAAATGCTATCTGCGGATAGTATTTGTTTGTTACAATTCATGCTAACAATGCATCACCGCTGGGCGGGGGCGCCAAGCCCAGCCTCATTGCGCTCCACTTACTGGGATTCGAACTAGAGCTGGAGCTGGAACTGGAGCTGGGATGCGAGGCTGAGCCATGCAGATCCGAGGCAGTGGTGGGCTTGCTCTGGTAGGGCGGCGGATGCGGGCGGGCCAGAGTGCCCTGGTGGTGCGGACCCGAAGGACGAATCACAAGGGTGCCAGCGCCATGAGGCCTCTCGATGGTGGTCATGCCGCTGCGGACGGTAATTCATCGGGAAATAAGTAAGACGTATACTTAAAAAATTATAATAATTTAGATATATTATGCTATCTTTCAAGCCGCTTTTATATGCACTATTTGTTAATCTGATGAAGTGATACTGATATAGTGATCTTAAATCTTTATTGACGTTCGAAACAGAACAATTCCATCAATTGCTAATCTCTTACCTGATCATCGGCTTGTAGGGCGCTGCCGGCGGTCGCGGGCGGAGCGTGAGCGGCTTGGTGGGCCTCGTGTAGGAGAAGGCCGTCTGGGGCAGGACAATGTTGTCGGTGTAGTTGTGCGTGCAGCAGGAGCCGAACATGAAGGAGTCGACGCACATGCCCACGTGCTTGCCCTCGGACTTGATGCACTCCCACACGAACATGCAGGTGCCCTCGACGCGGCCAAAGGAGCATGGCTTGGGGCTGATCTTGAAGTTCTGGCCGCGCTGCAGTTGCTGCAACTGCGGATAGCCCTCCAGGCGGTGCGGGATGCGGTAGAAGCCGCTACTCATGTCATCGTCGTCCTCGGAGGAGGAGGCGGAAGATGACGGGATTCCCAGGGAGCCCAGTGACTCGAGGCTGTCGGGCGGTGTGATCAGCGCCGCTGCTGCTGTGGCCAGGCAATTGACTACGATTAAGGCTACTAATACTTCTACTATTTGGTCTAGACTGCGCCTGCTCCGCGCCGCAGCTCCTCCTGATCCTCGCGATCCCGCTGCTCTGTTGTTGACTAGCCAATGCCTTTTGGGACACATCTTGGTGGCTGCCGCTGGTGTGCTTCTTCTGCAAGGAACGGGCATGACAGTTTTCGGACATTAGTCTTGTTTCGCCTGCCGGAACCCATCCACCAGAACCCTGTTTGGGTTTGGGACCACCCCCCGCCGCTGAGTCCACCACTAATTAAGCGCACTTGTCGCCACAAAAAGTGGCAGCACAAAAAAAAAAACCAAAGTCAGGCAACGATTTCTACTCTTTATGATTGTTGCTGCTGCTGCTGCAGTTGCTGCTGCTACTGCTGCATATGTTGCTGCAGTTTGTTTTTGTGCTGCTCGCCGTGCAGTCAGTGACTGGTTTAATTACAACTTTTCACTTTTGCTTCATAATCAGCTTTTTTCGTGGCTCTTGTCTTGTTTTATTGTTGAACAAGACTGGAAAAAATTTATTGCGATCGCACGACGGCGACGTCAAACGACACATGCTACAATTAATAATTTCTTGTCCCAAAACCAAGTGCACCCCAGTGCTGCCCCACCCCTTTCGTACTCCTCTTCGCTGCAGCTCATCAAAGCGGAATAGCTCTTTTTTCTTTTCAACAAATTTAATTAAAGTTTAGCCAATCCATTGCTGGCCAAATTAGATGTTTGCCTTTATGGTTTGTAACCTAAACTGGTAGCACACATCGCTGCCTCCCCAGTTGCACGTGCCCCCTTATATACCCCATCCAACCATCCCCACCACCCCTCGAGTTGTCAACTCACCTGTGTCTGAGTCTGGGTCTGATTAAAGTTGGCTGCTTCATCGGTAACGTGCCGGGCGCATGTCTGCAATGGATTGCACGGAGAATGGTAATAATCAGTATGGTTAGCCAAAGTTTGTTGTTAGAAAACCGTATGCTCTTTTTTTATTGCGCCAAGCTATGGTTTATGTTTGTAATGGCATCGAGAATGCCGGGCGCAAAGAGCTCCGGCTGTAATTAGTAGGCTAACTGCGGGATGTCTAACTTTAGTTTGGCATGCATGTGGTGGTGCCGGTCGATCTGGTGGTGCTTCAAACGGCCCACCCACCAGACAACCCACACACACGAGATTGCGGCATTAGCCGGCCACAGATCGTAATCACAAGATCGCCATCATCATGATGATGGTCATATGCAACGATGATAACTGGAGGAGTGCGGAAAGGAGCCATGTGAATGGATGTGCTGACAACACTTTGGGGGCGGGATTGTGGCAATTATGTGACACTTGGGAATATTATGCAACTCATGGATGGCTGAGGTGAAGGAACTTGCGAATGAATGTTGGAGTGAGTAATTAGTCAGTAATTGCTAGAACTTTATTTAAATGGGCTAAATAAATTAATCAATTATGATTAAAATGTTCCGATGACAAAGGTAAGTAAATACAGGTTAAGAAAAACTATTAAAAACCAAATAATACATATGTAAATGAATTTATATTTATACGAATTTGTACGGAGCAAACCTCTCTCATGGATTAATTCATATTTATCGAACACTCATTGGAAAACGTAGATATCCAAACATCATTCATTCGACACACTCATACAAGAGATACTCAAAGCTCGGCTCCAGCCAAATCCCGTTTATCGCCTAATCATCTTAATGTTGATTATAATTACAAATCGTTTGAATGCAATTTGATACCAAATACTTTGTGCACATCATTGGCTTGGAAAACGCTTCATGTCCATGTTGATTGAAACCGAAATTGATATTGATGTTGGAGTTCGAGCTTGAGTTAGTGCTGATGTGGATGTGGAAGCGGCGGATGAACATGTGCCTCGAGATTAATTTCAGCTTTGGCCCCGATCATTTTTCCCCACATCGTGTGTCCGACTTCGAGCCGAGTTCTTCATGGGTCGCTCGAATCGATTCATCAATTGGCCGGGTCTGCAGACTCCTTTGAGCCAGAAACGCAAACGAAACGTTAGCGCTGCTCACTTCTAATAACTCTATTTTCAATTGGGCGCGGGGGGTAAAGATGTGCTTGCCCCTGCCACACGCCGGCTGTAGACCTATGAAGCTATGTTTGTGTCCATATAGCGCATGAACCGTTGGAAATCGATTTCGTTACGTTTTCATTTCCTCAACGAAAGTAGCAGCAGCAGCCGATGGTTTTTTACTTCACTTCAATTTCTTTGCCTTCTTTAGTTTTGGGCTTATTTTTCGCAGAGAACTGGTCGAAAAATACCCGAAACGTAATTACCCCGTTTAAACGCCCCAAAACAGAAGCGGGGAAAAAATAGTAGCAGTAGTAGCAGCAGTAACAGCAATCTCTCGTGCTAATGACTATCTTTAGGAGCCCAAAACGAGCCAAAGACGGGTAGCACCAGTGGTCTTCTGACAAACAGTCAAATGGCCAGACATCGACTCAAGCCCAGACAGACAAAGACTCAAATCCAGCCCAGGGGCCAAATGATTTTCCAGCAAAATGCTAGAGCTATTAGAAAAATGTTAGCCCAACTCGGCTGAGTTTTAACATGACCTGCCAGAGTTAGTCGGCGCTTTGGGAAGTCGGAGCACTGCCAAAAATAATCTAAACATACTTAAATTAATTAACAGTATTTAGTTGGAATAATATATCTATGCTCACAACGGATTCTCTAGACTTCTTTGGTTCAAATCGGCATTGAAGCGCAGACAGTTTAAGTTGGTTTAAACTGTTTTATCGAAAGAGAATTTATAATTGTTCTGCTCTGGTTTTTACTTTCATTAAAACCGTTTGAATGATATTTTGGCTTTTTCCAAGAATTTTCATTTGTGAAATATTGTAGTTTAAGTTGTAGTTTTTGTTTTTTGTCCCTACTTCAACACTGTCTTCAAAGAGTCTCCAATCTTTTTCGCTAAGTGCAAGTACGTGCTGAGTAGCTGACTTGAACTCAAAGCTGGGCTTGCAGCAGCCGACTTAGTAGAAAAGAGTAATTGTAATAACAATTGCGCAATTTGCGTCAGTCACTTAAGTTCCGCCGCCCCCTGCCCTTTTCCACTTCTATTGGCGTGTGGTAAAGTGAGGAAAGTCTCAGTTCGTTTAGTTAAGAGCACTCCCGTCCGGGGGCATCGGCATCTGGACAGCCCCTAGCTACCAGCTTCCAGCTCCCAGCTTCTTCTCCAGCTCCAGCAAGTGGTATCTGCTATCAGCTCTGGAGGATGAGGAAGACGCTTACCCGGTAGGCGTTTTGTCAATCGACAGGCGACGGCACAGATGACAGGCCGCCCAGCTTAATGAAAAAGATAAACAACTGGATTGCACTAGCCACAAGCGACTTAAGCAGCCAGATGCGCAGGTAAATGGTACACTGGAAAATAGTTACTTTGCATATAGATTTGTTTTCTGATCAAAAGGCTTACGAGAAACTAACAAACATTCTTTAACACTAATTTTTTGTGTGTATGTAGAAGGGTTTCTTTTGCAGGGGGCAAGAGACAATACAGCCCAGATGAAGCTGGGCTGGCGGCATCTTTTGAGATAGTGAAAGAGGCCTGGTGAGCGAGAAAAAGTGAAGAGGGGGCTCGAAGCTTGTTATAATCACTGCGCGTAACGCAAACACAATTTTTGAGTGGCCGGCCATGTGAAATCCATGCCATCCATACCTGGAGGCGGTCGCTCGATGCTACGACGACTGCCTTACCACTTACGATGGGGAATCTGAGTTGGGAACGATATGAGTACTTAGAACAGTGAGGGGGAAAAGTCGTTGCACCTGAGTCGACCGCTTATCAATGTGAAAATCAAAAAAGCTAAGCGAAACGAGTCTTGAACAGCGGAAGCACTGCAGTAAATTGAAAGAAGTGTTTAAAATCTCGTTATAACTGAGAATAGCTGTAGGAAATATGGAGCTCTATAATCGGGCATGATAAAATGACAGCCATTTGATATAGGGATTAATGGCCAGAAACCGTTTTACGAGCCAAGGCAAAGTTCTTGATGAATAATGTATGACTCAAAAATGCAGTTATAATTTAACAGGGATTCCGTGATGCATGACATCACTTTTATCCCAAATAAAATCAATTATTCACCTAGGTCATTAAGTTGAGAGAGTAATGTTGTTAAATTTTACGAGTCTTTTACACATTTGACACAAGGCACATCACAGAGCCTAATGGCTTCATTGATGAAATTGTGATTTAATTTGAAACGTATAATGCATAGATCCAGTACCTGGCATTTTCTTATTGAGTTGTTAAATCTTTTCACATTTTCTCTTTATTTCTTCCCATTTAGCTTTAAGTTATTTCGTTTGCAAGTAATAAATACCTCAGCTCAGGATGCTGTTTATTCCCCAACTTTCCTTTTTCGAGCTCGTCAGTAAACTTTATGGAGCGACTGTTACAGCCTGGCGCCCGTTCGCTGATTGAAATCAAATGCGAGCGCTAATTAATTGCGTTTGCAGCCTGTTGGCGCATTACGCATACGCAATGTGTAACGCATCCTCCGGCGTGTCATTGGCCTGGGGCATCAGTTTCGGCTTTTGCCGGTCTGAATGCCGATCTGTATGTCGGTCCGAAATTAAAGCAACACGTTTCCAACCTGTTAAGTTTCCGAGACTGGGCCACAAACATAAATCACCTCGAGAGTGGGCTTGGTTGGATTCCCCTGGTTTATTAACCTCACGCGGCTAATGGCCAATGGTCAGCCAGTCGGGCAGCGGTTGGTGGCCACCAATGGCCAGTGGGCATGGTCAAGTGCTATGCAACTCCACTCGCTGCTGCACTTGCACCTCTGACTGACCGCAGAGTTTAGTTGCCCCGAGGGCCCCCAGCTGTTATTGTTGTCGGTTTGTTGTTTGTTTGTTTGTTTTCCCTCCTTTTCTTCGCTTTGTGGGCATGGGCATCATGGGCATGGGCTTTCCCGCTGCCAAAGAAACACATAAAAGGGGTGAGCTGGCTGGGTATTGTCCAAACATTTACTTTGTCTTGGCCAGGCTATAGCCGCATGACGGGGCAGCTTTTAAGGTCGGGTTCTAAAGTGACTTCTCGTAATTTATTTTCCATTCTGCGGCATAATTAATTCGGTTTTCATTTCCAGTTGGCTTTTCTCCCAGCACCTATTCTAAATGGCTTCATTTTCGATTTCATAACGGTCGCTCAGGGTCCGCCAGTTGAATGGATTGGTAAATTGAAAGACCTCATTTCGTTCACGATCATGATCGGGCCCAGTTCCAGTCGCAGTCCCTTGAGGAAGTTACGGCAACACGTGCGTAACCGTAACGCTCCGAATTGACCATAAATGAGGGCCTCAATCGCGGCAAAAAAATCAGAGTTTCGAAAAGTAACAGTCTCTGCATCGCAAGCGTAACACTTTCGGCCCGAAAAAATGCCAGGCAAAAATGTTTGAGCCAAAGTCGTGCAGGGGCAATCACTTTTTGCCACTTTTAGTTTGGTGTGTGACAATTTGACAGATTGAAAGTGAAAAGAGCTCGAAGTAAATGTCCCTAAGTGCTGTTACTGCAAGGGATAGACACCGCCTGTCTTATCGTTAATTTGCATGAAGTGCACGTTGCCATCACTTTTGAGCATGCCCGCAGCGGATAGTAGAGATCCCATGGCCATGGGATCGTACCCATCCAGTGGGTCAATCAGCATTCACTTGTCCCATTCGCGGACAACTCGAGTGGCTGCCAAGAGGGCCTCCGGGCAGATGAGCTGCAGAAAGTTAGAAAAGAAAAGTGGCGAAAATAGAATGGTCGGTGGCCGAGAAGGAGTGCCACATTGCCCCATCAATTGAACCGATGGATTCATGCCCATTCACACCTCCAGAAACTCATTTTAACAGGGTCTTCGGCTCGGCAAAATGAGTGTCAAGAGTGTTAATTGCTGTGTTCGCAATTAATGCAGAAATAATTATACATCTGTGTTGGCCATTCATAATCACAGGCCGTTCGTTCATTCATTCATTCATTCACTTGCCACTTTGGCCACTCATTCGGAGGCTCTCTGTTGGCCAATGATTAATTCAGCGATTGCATTCGTCGTCTAGACTTTGATTGCGGCTTATAGCTGTAAATTGTATCTTGTATCTGTGTTGATGTCATAAAATCACCTTAATGGATAATAACTGACTGATGTGTGTTTTTATGTGACCCAAACCTGGTCAAGATTCTATTGTTCTCATTTATTGATTGACTGCAAACGACTTTTATGGAGTAACAATGAAGCTACTTAGATAATTCCTTTAAAGCAAGCCCCCCTCATGACCCTGATTACACTCAAAGTCATTCTTTGCAGTCTTTGTTTTTTAGTGGGAATTTCTTGGCTTACATAATACATTTCTTTCTATGCTGTAACTTGTAGCGTTACAATTGCTTTATGTTACATTTAAGTACTACTTAAACATGACATTTAAAAGTGGTTAGAATGTGAACGACAAGGACGACATTTTCATTTAATTTAATGAAATATAAAATTTAACAAATGAATTCTACTTCTTATGATAGAGTATGACTTAGGGACCTGTAATAGCTTAATATTCAAATAACCAAAAATAGTAAATGTGAAAAGCAAACAATCAATTTAACTGAGTGATGCCCAAGGGCACTGCACTTTTGTTGTATAACTTCCCCCCTAGAGACCAAGGTCTTTCCCAATCACAGTAATAGTCAGAAATTATACTATCGCACTGATATTATTTCACCATTTCCCAAAGCGACAGAAATTTTTGACGCATTTAAATAATTTTTCGCCTCAAGTTGTACAAATGGAATAATGGGTTCGGAAAATTATATAACCGCCGTAGGCATCCGAAAGACGGTCACAGTTTGCTGACTGCCGCTTGCCAACACTGCAATTGGTGGGCCAAAAGGCCCAGAGACACCGAAATTGGTTAAGAGCAGGAGGACAAATTTGGTTTTACGCGCAAGTGAATTGCGCTTTATGAGCGCTCGCTTTGATTGCCGCATGATGGTGATGGGATTGTAAGGTATGGTATCTTATAGGATGGAAGTCGTATTGGTATATGGCATATGGCACAAGGCACATGGCACATGGCACATGGATGGAACCGGAGGGAAGACGTCCACATTGCAACAATTATTCTGCTCGATGACTTTCGCTAATAAAACGACACACGCTGTGGCAAAAGACAGCCCCGAGGTTGACACAATCCAGTCGGGCTGGAAGACGACATCGACTGGGGATTGACTGCTGATTTTATAACACTCCACTCCGTCGGATAACCGCATGCAATCCGGCAGACGCTGATTTACAGACAAGTCTCTCGATGGGGTAACCGAGTGTTGCGAAATTAGAATGGCTGGGCGAATTGAGCGGGGCCAACAGCACACTTAAATTAGTGGGGAAAATTGCACCTGCCGAAGGTGCAAACTAATTTGGGGAATTATTAAGCAAATGCTGATGTTCATTTCGTGGTAAATACATAATATTTAGGAAGTTCTCAAGCGACAAGAATATTTTGTAAATTAGGCATCTGACCTAACGGGCGATTTACTAATTAAGAGACTTGCTAAAATGTATGGGATCATTAAAAATATTAGTCTGGGATGAGAACCGTGAAAAGAGATTTTTTTGGAGGGGCTTTGATTTTTTTCTTTTTTTAATTTCGGTGTTATATGCGATGTTTTCGGGCTAAACTCAAGTTATCTGCGAAAAGCATCGTGAAATTTGTTGGTGCTACATAGGTGAAAGCTTGGACAATAAAGATAATAAATACTTAAACTTACTAGTCTTTCAGTTCAGTTTCGGCTATTTGCTATTTGGCTGCGATTGTAAAGTTTACGCCTTGCTTTAAGAGTCGGTTAAATGTTTAATTATCTTTGTAGAACGGCAAACTTTTTGATGGATTTTTAAATTTGATTTTCACTCCTTGCCATTTTTTTCACTTGGCAGTTTTTCCATTTACGATTGAACTCTTCTTGCTTTCATTCGAAATAATTGCACGCACAAGTTGGGGAATTCTCGTTAATTATTTTTAAATATGTATTTTTTAGAGTCGCGGACTTTCCATCGTTTTCATGGTCAATAAAACACATCAAATCCTCGGGTAATGGCAAATCAAATTGTAACGAAAATTTCTTTTCGTTTTTAACTTGTTGTTCCTTTTTTCTTTTTGTTTTAACAATAAATATGATGTTTAATTGATTTGCATTTCACTGCGAAGTCGTAAAACTCTTTTGTAAATACATGTGAGCTAGTTTTTTGTTATTGTTATAGCTGCACCACACTCTTAATTAATTGTTACTGAGGCCTTTATTTTTTTTCGAGCTTTATTTGTTTTCTTTATAGCGACGTCTCGAATTGAAAATATTTTTTCTCTTGGTATTGAGTTAAGCTTTTATTGCACCGTGATTTTCCGTGGCCTTTATTGTTTTTCACTTTTGTTTCGGTTGATTTCTTTTTATTTCACTGCCTTTCTTCAGTCGTGGGCGTATGTATTGTGGGCTGCAAAACAAAACAGAAGTGGAGCTGTTAATGAAAATGGGCCAACGATCATCGAATTAGAAATCACCCAGCCCAGCCTAGCATCGTTTTTCGGCTTCACTCTTGGCCAGCCGAAATTTATGCAAAAAAGCCCTCGACAGCCATGTGATTAGGCCAAAAACGCTTCGATCCGCTCGGCGGACCCTATTTGCATTCGATTCGCTGGTAGCCGATCGGAATTGCCAAAAATTGATGCATATCAGCTGGCCGATCGGATCGTGGGGAGTCCGCTCCGTGGATCAGGTTGGAGCTGCTCAGGCTGCCACTCGGCCAGTTAGCCAAGCGGCCAAGCAGCCAAGTAGCCAAGTTAGCCAAAGACCCAAAATTGATGGCTATCTTGAGTTATGAGGCGTTATGGAAATGGAAATTGCATTTTACATTCGCGGACCACTCAAAAGTGACAGTTGAAAGCGTCGACGACGATTTAACGAATTAATGTTTCGTGTTTATAATTTTGGATCTCTGATTCGAAAGCTCCAACCAAAGGGGCTACCCTCCCAATTGACGGTCTTTAAATGCAAAGATGCTTAACTGGGTGAGAGGAACATTATCACACTTGTAATTGGGCTAACGAATTGTGTTTTCTCTGAGAAAATTAGTCGATATAAAAGCCCCATAAAAAGCAAACTCGATTCATTTGGGTAAAATGTTGGAAATATACAAAGAGCAATAAAAGACGCATCTAAACCGAATGGTGCATTATGCTTAAGTATGTTTTTGTAGTAAGCTAGAATTTATAGTTAAATAAATCATTGTGTAGTTTAAAATTCCGAATAAAGGTAATCCCAAAATATAATAGTCCCAGAATCTAACCTCTAAAGGACTAGTTAAAAATAATTCTCTAATCATTTATTCTACACCCTTCCATTTTATTTAAATTATTGATATTTCTTTTTAAAAAGGTGCATCATGTATGTTGATTTTATCTTTATAATTTGCAAGTGAATGGAGCCTTAGAAAAAATTAAACTGTAAAAAAGGTTATGGCCAAGATGCTGAATAGTTTTTATGGTATTAAATTTCTTTAAAGTAATAATTTGCTGTTTACCACTTATTTCCCTTGTTTATCTTTTCTCTGTGGCAATCGCACTTGCAGCCGACCACAGGAATCACTTTCAGCTGACTGAAGCCGCAGCTTCCTGCCCCCTTACCCCTTCTTCTCGCCCCCCGTCCCCTGCCCGGGTGCTCATTAAATGTGAATTTGCACTTCTTTGCCGCTTAATGGTATGCTTCCTTGTGGCACGAAGACGACGACGAGTGGAAGTTGTCAACGGCCAACAATTAACTGGTGCAGTGCCTTAGCAACGCTGCTGGCTAGTTAGCTCTTGGCCACCCGATCTTTTGTTGCCCCATCCCCTTGCCTTAATTGTGCCAAAGTGGTGCCAATTTTTATTGCCGACTTATCGCTTGAGATTTCCCTCCGATCCCCACTCTATTTTCCACATTTGCAGCGGCTGCTGTGTTGTACTTCACTTAATGAATCCCGTTAGGCAGTTGCAGCCACAAGTTGATTTTTCGCAACGCATTTGCAGAACAAACATCAAACTGCTGCTGCTTCTGGTACTGGCGACTCCGTGGAACGCTATCAAAACTAATTTATATGCAAATGCAGTTCAAGTAGCTGCAACAAAAGACAAAGTCAAAGACTTTGGTGTGGAGTCCCTGGTGGAAAATCCACGGCACCAGCTTTGGCGGTGTAGAAGTCTTCAATAAACAGTGGG
Source organism: Drosophila melanogaster (assembly GCF_000001215.4). NCBI lineage: Eukaryota > Metazoa > Arthropoda > Insecta > Diptera > Drosophilidae > Drosophila > Drosophila melanogaster. The sequence goes on along the minus strand of NT_033777.3, from coordinate 16,130,467 downwards.
AAGTAAGCAGTGCTCTGATCGGAGTTCTTCTGCCTTCGCTACACAACGAGAAATGGGATCGAATTGGTGTTTTTAAGGTTCATATCTTATATTATATATAATACAATATAACTGAGATATATGGAACATCATATACTGATCATATATTGATTTGACTGCAGAGCTTTTAGTTAATCACTATGACGTGAATGAATATTTCAGCAGTAAAACAATTTTTTTTTTGTAGATAAAGTTCTGTCAGGAACTTTTAAAAGGAGTAAAAGGAGTTTTAGATCGAAATTAATTAAATTAATTACTACAGAATTCAATGAAACGTATTCTGTTATATGAACTTTCTTTTTAGATAATGGGAATATCTGAAAGCCCTTCATACATGTTTTTTCCGTATGGCACATACTTGTACTCTCTGTGCGAAAATTCTCCCGAGGAAGCAAAGAGCCAGCACACACGGCATGATTTACCGTAGAGAACAACAAAGAAATTAATTAACTGCACTTGTATTAGATCCCTGACCGGCTGGCAGCGCGTGTGCCTGTGTTGGTGACTATCTGTGAGTGAGTGCATTAGCTTGGCAGTTAAATGCCTCACGAGCAAGTCGCCCAGCCCGCGAGTTGGCATTTGACAGTGTCGGGAGCAGGAAAAACTGGCTGCCGCGGCATTAACTCACTTTGCATTTGCAGCTGAAGCTGAAGTTGCAGCAATAGCTATAGCTGAAAAGCGAAGCGTTTTTCGTTGTTCTCAGTTCGTGATTTTTGTCTCAGTTGTTTTCTTTTTTTTATTTTTTTTTTTGTTTTTGTTTTGGCCAACAAGTGCCAAGTTGAGCGGCAATTGCAGTTTGCATTTAGCAGGGGCCTGCGACTAATTAGTGCTCATGTCGCCTGCCAAAAGTTATCGACTGGCAGCTCCGGAGTTCATTATCCTGTCTAGCTCTGTTATCCTGCTGTCAGCATTTGCTGCGCCCGATAAGGCTTTATTTCTTAATTAGCAGCCCGAGTGCTCCAGTTTGTGCGCCCCTCAGGGTGTTAATTTCAAAATCTCAACGCGTGCCGCAAGCAGAAAATGCTGCTGCCACAGCTGCAATGCGTTGACAGCGAATGCAATTTGAACTTGATGGCCGGCAACGTGACACGCATATTAAGCAGATTGTGGAGCTCCGGTTTTGTAATATACGAGGAGTATGCATATGTGAGGCATAAGTTGTCGAGGCGGCGCTTTAAATACGCACAAAGCGGCCTCGCATGCGCAATTAGTCGTGATTGAGTCGCAAGTTTGTTTAAGCATCGAGAAGAGGGAGCCCAAGATGAAGAAACTACGGCAAAATTACCTCGAACATGGGCACGAACGAGGAAAACTCTCACTTTTCGGCGGCTCGGTCTTGTGGCTTTATTTCTTAACAGTTTCTTCCATTTTGTGTAATTTTCGATTAACAATTTCGATTAGGTTTTGCGTCTTTTTGATTGATTGAAATGTCTTGTCGGTTTCGGTTACTTCTTATTATTTTATTTCTATTTTTTTCGCCTTGATCTTTTTTTTTGTGGGTTTCTAGCCGCTGGGCTGAATGTTAAAGTGTGTAACAAAATTAGGCACCTTTTCGTGAATTTCTTCTTGTGTTTTTTTTCCCATATAGAATGGAGCTGCAAGTGTGCGAACCGAAAAGCGAACAGCAAACAGCGAAATCGAAACCGAATCCGAATCGGAAACCGATCTGAACCGCACTCGAGCGCTGTGAAAACCAAACTGCGGCCGGCAAAGCATCAGCCAGCGCATAAAACTGCGCCAGGTGCCCAGAGAAAAGCACGCTCGAAGAGTGATGGAAAGAAGAGAGCCGAAGACAGAGAACCGCAGACTTCAGCGCCGAAGAGAGATTTATGACGGGCAAGTTTGTGCCTTAAGTCTTTCGTTTGAACAGCTGATTGCGAGCTCTTTGCCTGGCAAATTGATAAGTGCACAAATGTTTACCGCTGCGGCGACCTCGACCCCCCAGGCTTGCTGGTAAACAAACAGCCGTGCGCACATACACATTTGGCCATAAATTTGGCACGAATGCTTTTGGCCACTTTCCCGCCCATTCCCAGACTTTGTCACTGGACTGGCACCCCCCACCCTGAAAAGCACACCCTCACCTTCTGGGGTGATTCATGGATCGGCGATTATTTAATCTGCGTATTAGCGCAAGCTCTTTTATTTTCGACCCGTGTGCGGTTTCTTTATTGACTCACCGACTTTTGAAAGTGGGTCAGTGTTAAAGATTTTTCGCCTCTCATTTGTTGGGATTTTTTATGAGTTATCAGTATAACTGTTACATAACACTGAGTGCAGCCTATTGTTGACGTTTTTATGGGGGATGCCAAGAGCGGTCGAACCGATGATTCAGTTCAATTCACGCCGGGATGCTGAAATACTGGTAGCACAGGGGGAATTATTATAGCCAGTCGTGGGTCAGCTGTCATTTCACATTTAAATGAGTGTTCAAAGGAGCACATATGTAAATACAGTCAGCATTTAAAACGGATTTTAAATGGGAGAAATCGCCCATGTACATATATACTATTATTACTGTTAGGCCGATGGCTATCTTGCGAAATCTTAGAGAAGAGTTTGAGCTTACTTTCTTGAAATAAAAGTCAAACATAAATTATTCGCAACCTTTTACAAAATGGGGTAACTAGTAATCACATATCTAAAAAGCCTACGTTTACGTTTTTGCACAGATCATTGATCACTCCAGATTTCTGGAAAGAATAACGATTTGCATGACGGCGCTCGCCAATTCTTAGCAAATTTATCTGAAATTGCCTATAATCTCTTATGGCTAACCGGCTTGAAAAATTAACACTCGAACATTGTAAATGGTCTGCTGATCGGTTTAGTGCAGTTCAACGAACGTCGTTGGGTTCTCGAACGCTGATCTTGGCCAAATGAAGAGAAACATTCATTCATGGCTGACTGCGCGCTGATAAATAGATCTTCCAATGGATTCCAACACAGCAGAGCAGTTCAATGACAGAAATCTCAACACTGATCGTTGATCGTCGACGACTTGAGATCGAGGATCCATGCCAATTGCTGAGTTCTTACTACTGAATTACTCAGTGATCGATTTAGCCCAGATCATTTAACACTGTCTTCGCTTAACGATCATAAATCAGCTGGGAATGAAGTTGTAAATAAGGGGTAACAACGAGTTATTGGAAAAATAATAAAGGGGCCCAAGTTTTTTAAATTGAACAATTTGTCGCTTACCCATTAGTTTGACAATTAAAAGCATAATTTAAAAATTTTCTACTGATTTCTATAAATAACTAAGCAAAAAAGTCATGCATTTTTATCTTTTATTCTAAAATTGACCGCTAATTTAGCCTATCCGGTTTAATGGGTCTGGTTTAACGCTCTTTTCTTCTACCCACATTTTTTCCATTTTATAATTCCAACTGTTATGGGTCTGCCAATTTAGCCCGAAACTAAAATATCTCAATTCTGCCATAAAAACTCCCCATGACATCTTTTTTTTACCAATATTTAATTTGGCTCTAAGCGTTCGATGTAAGCCGAAAATCGAATTCCACCTTACTGACCCATTTATCCAGCTCCTCAACCCCGCGGCTAGCGAACCAAACGCAGCAAGTGGCACTCTTCGACTGGCGAAGAGGTGTTTACCAGTGGTAAGGGGGCAGGTGGAAGGATCGGAGCCAGTTGGAGTCGGACTCTCTGCTTGGGAATTGATTAATCGTTTACACGTGAATCAAACCTCGAATCGTTAATTTAAATGGGTAACACAATGAAACAAAATGCTGCCAATATATTTGCCAATTATGCCGGCTCCCATGGTTGCAGACAAAGTAAGTTTGGGTTACATTAAAAGAAAAAGCTTGCTAATCTTAACGAATTTCAAAGAGTGTACCCAAAAAAAATTCTAGCTCTGCTCCGAAAAAAATTAACATTTTAATCTGTAAATTTTAGAATTACAAATTTTATAATCAGCATTTTGTTAAGTAACAATTTTTAAGTCACATTTAGCTTATTGTTAGTGTAGACCTTGGTGTTTAGGATCCTGTCAACGATTCTCTGATTGACATTTGCATAATATGGACCCGCTGAAGATCTCGTGATCCGTGTGTGAACTACGGGCTTTGGGTCTGGGCTGGTTCAAAGTGAAAGTCAGTGTCAAGATTAATGGGTCGTAATTTGTCATGCCAATGAGGCCTCACTCCACTCCTCTTCAGTCGATAGAAGAGTATGCTCCGGTTAAGCCCGATCTTGGCGTGCACATCATGTCATTTTCATTTGGAATCGTTTTGTGCTGTCAACAATGCCACAAAAGCGCTGCAAATGACATGTACGAACTCAATCGATTATCGAGTAGGAAGTGGAAAGCGAGGCGAGTTTGTGCCTTAAGTCTTTCGTTCGGGTTCCGCAAAAAGAGAGAAGCGGAGCTGTAGTTGGCTGGCGCGATGGCTAAAGACGATGGAATGCGGTAATTAATTAAGCCAAAAGCAAGAACTGCCAACGGCAGCTGACGAAGAATTTTTCTTTCATTTCCAGCTGGAAAAGCCACCAATCTACGGTGCGATAGGGCTACGAAGGGTAGGACATGGTGGGCGGTCGATTCCTAAGAATCCAAACATTGCATGCATGAAATGAGCGTAATTATTAAGTACAAGCCAGGCAGCTGGGCACTAAGCCCCATTGCTACCACCGTCTCTTGGCCGTCTTGGCCATGTCTTTATTTAATAGTTGTGTAAGTATTTTTCACAGCAATATTGAATTTTCCGCACACACATGTGACATGGGTCAGTAACCTAGAAATGAAAATAACACCTTGCTGGGGCTGCGGCTTTGGCTGCGGCTATGGCTGTGGCTGCCAACTGCCATAAATGTGGACGGAATGGAGATGGACATGGGATGGAGCCGGGACTGGAGCTGGAGCTGAAGCTGAAACTGAAGCTATAGCTGGAGCTGGAGCTCGAAATGTAGAGGCTCGCTGCAAACGAAACGAACCCACCTAGCCACTGCCAGCGACCCCCCTCCGGTGTGTGTGCGAGTTTGCTAACGTTTCAAGACCATATCTATATCTAAGCAAGTGTACGGCAGCCCAAGAGAAAAACTGCCAGCGCAACAGAGACAGGGAGAACCTGTATGGAGAGACAAGACTGAGACCCAAGCCAAGACAAGACCCAGGCCAGGCCAAGCCACATCTCCAGAAAATTTGTTAAACCGCAGCAGAGAAATGTTGAAAACATAAACCGAAAACCGCAAAATGTGGCAAAAAATAATAATACATACCATGTGGAAAACCAGCGGTAGCAGTAGCAACAATGAAAAGAACAATAACAACAATAAAATGCTAGCAAACTCTGGAGGCAAATTAAATTGAAAGCACTCACAAATGTAACCCTAAACATTGTCTAATTTCCGAAAAGAATACAAAAAGCCCAAAATGTGTGGCAACGCGGGGGAATAGACATCATCAAAATGGGCATGACAACAGGAAGCCAAAATTATTACGCAAGAAATAGAATATTGTATGCGCTATCTACAAGGCTACAATGTTAAATATTAAAATCTAAGACACAAAAGAATAAAATAAAACAAATAGCGCCTTTCAAGAATTAATCTAAAATTTTAAGCCATTTGAATAAAACGATATATGGTCTAGACAACTAATCATGCTTTCGTGGGCATGCTTTTAATTATATAGAAAACCATAAATGCTCCACGAAGCAAAGGTTATGCTATAAACATCACAGAATGATCTTACGCAAATATTTCCTACCCGAGCTAGCCAACCTGTGATTAATATTCAACAGAAGGTCTATTAATTGCCATTCACGTTGTTCTAGTTTTGATAAGCCCACCTCTCCTCGTAGCCACCATGCCGTGCGCTAAACCCCAAGAACGGAGGCCGGTCTGCCTAAGTATAACCGTCGGGGCAGTGACTCTCCTGGTGAACTCTTAGACGGAGGCAGACGGTCACAGTCAGTAAACAGTTGGTGTTATGATGATATAATAAACAGTGATGGTCCCAGCGAATGGCACGGAGTGCTGAGACCGTTCCGAAACAGATTGATGGGGTAGATTAAAGCCAGGTCATGTCAGGGAAGAGACGGAGTCAGCAGTCAGCAGTCAGCGCTTTGGCATGCGTTTGAATTTGGGTGTCGGAGCGGGAAGAGTCGCAAACAAATCACCCAACACTCGGGATGGCGGACTTGTGTTGGACGCAGATTAATTTCAGGTGACAAATTACACATGAATTTCTAACGGCAGTCCAATATTTATGGGAATCTTCCCACTGGCCCGCAACGTCATGCGTGCGCCCCAACCAGATCCAACCTGAAGTGGAGCGATGTGGAAAAACACTCTGCCAGGTTCCTACTCCGGTTGACAGCTGAAATTGAGATTAATTGTGCTAAATTAAGTGAGTGAGAAATTACGAAATTATTGCAGCGTGTGTTGCAGTTAGAAATCGCAATCAGTTTGCCCGAATCAGTTGGCCCCGTCCGGACTGGACCGGCCCCAGAGGGTCCTACAAATTGTCTTCGTCGCGATCCGTAAACAGGAGTTGAGTTGGGTGTAAATTACAGGTGTGTGGTGGCCAGCGCGAAAGGTGTGAAGCCGGATGGGATCCCGATCCCCAAGAATCGAGAATCGAGAACCCAGCTCCAGTTGAGGGAGAACGTCGGTGCAATTGGGTGAACGCCCAGTTTTCGACCGGAGGAGGGTGGGGCAGCTGATGACTGATGATAGAGTTGATTGAAAGTTAACAGCCAGGCAAAGGGATACTTGGGCAGGCATTACCTTTAAATGTACCCAAGGGATACCTCGCGAATTTCAAACATATTCCTCTAATGGGTAACACACTGAACTTGATGGGGTTGAGAAGGCTAGTTGTAATTTTGATCAGATAGCTTCGTATCTTAAGCCCGTAATTTTACATATTTAATTTCTATTAGAGGTAATTAGAAGTACTTAAGAGGATCTGCATGTAAAATTCCCGTCCTCAAAGAAGTGTATATCAACACATTTAGATTGATGATAGAGCTGATTGAAGGTTGTACACGCACTGAGAAATTCCAAGCACGCAATTAAATATTTTTAGATTTGAGATAAAAGAGCTCTGGAAAGTTTCATGAAGCAGCTTGCAAAGGTTTATTGATCAAAGCAAGTACTAGGTAAAAGGCTTAAAATGGGAAAGGTTTAGAATTTATATTCACATTTGCAAACTTGTTACTGCAATTTGGAAAAGCTTGCAAATATAAGTTTCATTGTTGTTTATTGGTCTTTTTTATCTCTTGGCCATCCTCTAAAGTTGAGCTACTGAATTAAATTGAACGAGTGTTATTAGAGTTGATTGTAGAGAACGTCGCTCCCAAAAGGCTTCTTCTTGAAGAAAGTATGCACACGTCCAGAACCGCATTCCACGTGCCACAAAAAGCAGCCCAAACAACACCCACCATTCCCAAAGGTGACACATCACAATCGGAGCAGAAGCAGGAGCAGGCCAGTGGAAATGGGTTTAGAAGGGATTGATAGGGCGTGGTCCGGCAGTCGGCTGCAGTCTGTTGCAGTAGCAGTTGCATTTCGCAGCTCCCGGCTGAAGGAAAATCGGATGATGTCACGGCGCAGGTGGCACGGGCAGGAGGCAGGGCAGCAAGCGTCAAAAGCTGTTACAAATTGTGCAATTGGTTTTGGGCTAATGCCAGGCAAAAGGCACATGGAGGAAAGCCAACCGCCTATGCAACTTGGAGGCCGATGCAACGAATGCTGCAGTTGCATGTGTGAGGAAGCGCAACAAACCGAAAATGGTATACGACCACTGCAACCTGTTTAGGCCATGGGGCTGTATGAGGCTAAAGCTGGAGATGGAGTCAGAGACCGCGTCGCACTTTACAGTTTGATTTCTCACGAGGCAGACGCGGCATCTGCCGCAGGACCGTTACTTACATGCATCTGGTTCCGCACTTCAAGTTCAGGTTCGGGCCAAGCCACTTTTCGGGTGAGGGAAGCGAGGCAGGAGTATGGGCGGGAGTCCAACTTGGATACGGGTACTAGGTTTATGGAGGGAGCGATTTGAATAGGGATTTTGTTTTCACTTGTGTCTGGGTCGCCAGCCGGCCACTTCAAGTGGCACAAGGTCAACTGTGAGCCAGATGAAGATGTTTTGGGCCAGGGAAGAGATGTTTTTGCCACGGAAAAACCTGCTGCCCGTAAACATCTTCATTGCCATCTCCTTTGCCGCTCATAATGATGATGGTGGTGATAATGATGTTGGGGATGTGGATGGCGGCGGGGCAGCGTAATGAGTTCAAATCACAGTTGCATCCATGAGATATCGCTGCTCGTGTAATTGTTGGCATTGGCATTTGTCAAACGTTTTGCCCAGCAAGTAACCAACCGACCAACCGGCAGATGCAGTGCAGCAATTAAAAAAGAAATAGAAGAGAGTCCAGCACTGGGATTCGAACTGGGATGCTGGGACGTTGGGATGTTGGGATGTTGGGATGCTGGGATGTTGGGATGTTGAGATGCTGGGAACTTGAGACTGAGGCAAACTGCTCAAGACGGACGTGATTGAACTGCAAGTGGGGAACCTGTTTGCTTGTCTATATTAGATATGAGGCAGCGATAAGTGGAGCGTTCTCTCTCTGTCGCTCGGTTGAAGCCAAGAGTTGAGATCGTCAATACAAACATGGCCAAGATATCAGCGACAAGCTGACATTCTCTAATAATTGGCCACTGGCATTCCTTCGCGCTTTGAATTTACAGAATTTATGGTCAGTGAGGAAAGATCCAATGCGATGGCTCACCCAAATCCAATTCCCATCGTCAGAAGCATCCGCTGCTGATCAAAGCCCCCTCTTACATGGCCCGCTCCCAATACCGAACGCCATCTCCAAACGCAAGGCCATTACTCCAAATTAAGTGGCGCAGCCGTATGCAAGTTTACAGCCTCGCAACCCATTAACACAGCCAACTCCTGAACTCTCCTGGGCCCGCTTCTGATGTCTGGAGGCGCCTCCAGCTCGGATCTACGCCAGGGAGCTGCCATAAACACAGGTATGAATATATGGCCGCATATCCATGTTGGTCCCATCACTCAACGCCACTCTGGGCAATTAGCCGAGTGAAATTCAACACTCGCCAGTGGTACCATTGTCCAAATGGGGCTGGGTTTGGCCAGGTGATTTGGTCATCGGGCGAATGCCTTTCGGAAAAGTGGATGCAGGCCAATTTACTTGATCACCCGTTTCCTGTTTCGCATATTTCGGATATTCTAGGGGTTGCAAAATGAGATTAAATATTTTGGCTGGTACTATAACTTGTCTCCGAATAAAGATTTTGCAGATCAATGAAATACAAGCTTAATAGAACAGAACTGAGTGCAATATTGTAAGTCTGCACTTAATATTTCATAGTGAAATTCCCTTTAATTATATAAGGAAAAAACTAAATTCTTTAAACTTCCTAATCTTCAAAGGCATGAATAACTTTTCCAAGAAGTCCCTTGAAATGCAACTTGCTTCTCAGTAAAACGTGAACACAGTCGCATCCCAACTAACTTGGCAATGGCAACAACTTCATTTGCCGCTGCGGCTGGCATCTATTTTTATTAGCCAGGCAATTTGGCCAAAGGCAACAGGAAAAATAATAAAATAAGTCTGCGACGAGAAGATGCGAAGGAAGGAGTCTATGCCGGATGATGGCAAGACCTCAATCCCAGAAAACCCAACCGTTGGGACACAAAAAAAAAAAAAAATAAGTAAAACGGTTTCTGGAGAGACACCTGTCATGAGAGCCTCTTAACAACGGCCATCAGCGGAGGCAGCAACACCTCTATTCAAATAAGCCACAGACTCAGATTTAGGATCGCGTCCGTATCGGTGTCGCCACTTGTCGAGTGGACTCGCCGTGGACTTTAGTGGTTCGCAGCAGTCTGTGGTCCATGTTACATGGTCCGTTGTATTTTGTCTGGGCCATGCGTGGTCCCATTTCCCAGCGAAAACCACTCGCGGTTGACCCAATGCTAAGCGGGCTAAGTTGGACAATGGCCCACAGCGCAGTTTAACGGATGCTTCCTCATCGTCGTTGCGGTGAAGAACATAAAGGGTGGAACGGGTCTGGAGGCATGTTGCTCCATGGATCGCGGATCGCGGATCGCCACTCGAACTCGTTCCGCGGAAACGTGTTTGCTGTTTGCAGTTTGGTGCCTGGTTGACCACCACACGAGCGACCAGGCCAGGCCAACCAAGTCCAAGTCGCGTCTTGGACCAGTTGCATATGGCCGGCCAGTTGGGTTGTGCCCCGAAGTGTGGCCACAAATCGAATTGTTGTTAATTAATAACAGCGAAACACCTTTGTCTGTGCCCCATTCTCAGTTGCCTACCCCCCGCCCCCAATCCCCCTTGCTGCCACAAACAGGTGCTCCTAATTTGGGGTGGCGCCCCAATGTTGACGCCCTTTTCTGGCTCGGTTTCGGTTGCGAATTACTGGCGGCCAGCTTGTTAGCATGGACTTTTGGCCACAAAGTCCAGTTAGCCAAGCACTCCCAGTCGCGCAAATTCTATCGCCATCTCTCTCCCCGGTTAATTTGTGGCATAACTCGTTTCGTAATTGAGAATTACATTAGATTCGTGACGAGTGCGTGCAACAGAACTAGTTCCACCAGCAGCTACTATTGAGTCATTTGCCAGCACAGAAAAGAAAACAAGAAAGACGGTAGTTGGGCGGTATCGAAAAATCTAATACCTTGTACTAGCATGCATATAAAAATAAATTGTTTGCACAATTATTGACTCCATGTATATATATACACAAGAGAAAGCGCTGTTTTGGGAATCATTTGTTGTTACAGAAGCATTTAAAATATTTGTCCCGAAGTTACCTCTACTAGGGTATGTCATAGTCGTGGCTACCAATTTGGCCAAGATGAGCCGAGCGTATGCCAATACTTTTACGTGTACCTGGTGCTCTCCATTCCTTCTGATGATCAACGGCTGATAGTCGGTACCCAAACATATCTATATTTTATTGCACGCAATTTCCTTTCAGCTCAATTCGTTTGCCAAATCATTTCCCCAGTTCTAGGCAAAGATTTTGAGTGCTCCTCCAGCCGCTCCTGAAGATAATCAGCGTTCGTAGAGGAGCCTGAGCTACCAAAACGAGCTACCTGATTGCCCCTGGAGTGAGAGTGCGGAATGGAATGATAGCTAAGTGCCAAGTGGATCTCGCTCTGTGTGGGTATTAGCTTGGGTAATCGGAGATGGGGCGCAGCCCTCTTAGGAGGAGGGGAACTATGGCAAAATGGAACAGCAGAAAGGTTGATAGAAGCTGCCGATCGGAGATAATGAGGGCCTGAAGGATACAACGCCATATAACGCAGATAGGTATAAGATCTGATTAGATGCAAGGGTTTCAAAGAAGCCTCCTATGTAAGGTGCCTAATGGTAAATGTATTTGTAATAAGAAAAAGGTGTTACTAATGTCGAATGTAAAAGTAGTAAAAACTGCTGACAAGGCAACTTATACCGCATCGCATTGAAAACATTCCGACATTTTCATCTTGGTTTCCTACCGCAAAGTGGAAGAAGGCAGTGGTTTGCAAATCAAATCGTATATAAAATCATCCATCAATGGACAGCTAACACTATCGGTTTGAACTTCCTGTGTGCCAGTGGCTTTATCTAGCTGCATCCACCACCCTAGCCACCTTTATTACGGCTAACCACTGGCCACTTGGATATGGGCCGCCAATTGATTCCATTGCTAATGACTGCTAACGGTTCCACAGACACTTGCCGCAGCTTCGATTGCGGCTGAGGAAAGGAAGCCAGCGGTTACCGCTGCAACGCCCAAGTCGCCGGGAGCCTCTGCCATCCACAGATCTCGACGCACTTCACCTGCGGCACAGTGAGAACGATCGGGAAGGATCACTGATTGCTCAAATTATTATTGATCGGTTGTAAGAAATATTTGATGATCATATAAAAGAATAAGAATTACTTTGAACTACTAGCTAATTAAAAAAAAAATTAATTAAACTAGTTGGATTCCCAATTACTCAACAAAATACACAAAATAGGAAGTAGGATTAGCCAACGCTGCGTATGAGTAATAAAAATAGTTCTGATTCTTCAGTGAGATTCCCCTGGGACAAACATTTACATTCCCTATCTAACTTCACCTGTTCTATCAAATCCCTTTTAAGATCCTCCTTCTCGAGGCCCCACTGTCGCTGGGCAGCAGCACGTTTGCGTGTGGCTTCCGCGGCCGCCCGTCCAAGATTGATTGGGCACTCGTTTATTGTCAGTGGAGCTGGGCTTATCGCATCAGTGCAATTTGTTTGCGCCGCTGCTGCTGGCGGTGGTGCAGATTCCCCTCAACGAGAGGTGCTGGCGCAACAAGTGGGTTTGTGGCCGGACACCTGCGACCGCCCCTTTTGCCTCACAGAGAGCAAAGGGGTAAGGATGAAGGACGGTGTAGGGTGTCCTCCACTGCCAATGGACTCGCACGCAACGAGGCTTAATGACCCCGCAAGCCTTAATTAAGGCCCAAACTAAAACACTTTGATTGATTTACGCTTGCCAACTAACTGCCCGAGGACAGGGACAGTGATATGGGGATGGCCACAATTAAGAGAGCGGTGGGGATGGAAAACGAATCCGGCTTCTTGCATAATTACCCCGTAAGACTCAATTAACTGTAAATTAAAGAAAATGCTCGCTTACATTATGGCTGCACTTAATGTCGCGTGTGATAATGGTGCAGATCTTCTCTGGCACTCAGTGCGACTTTGCGAATCTACTCAAATTGGGTAGCCGAAGCGGAAGATACTTCAACCAACATGTGAACCCTTGTTGATATTTTTGACACTTGTATATATATTTGATATATACCTTTATTTACTCACATAATATCATTGATGAAAAGAAAATTTTTGGTTTTCTGATTTTGTGAAAACACTTCAAAATGTTTGAAGATGGCCCAACGTGTTGGAGATGGTTTTTGCATTTTAAAATTGCACTGCCAGCCGATTGGTAATTATACCCGTAGAAAGGGTACATTTTAAGATCATCGCAGAGTAAGAGCATTTTTTGTTGCTTTTGATGCTTTTGTTTTTTTGCTGCCACAGCGGCAATGCCACTGCCCACCCCCCGCGCTCTCACACATGGAATTAGAGCGGGTAAAAATGTACGAGGAGATAAAAGAGAGGCGAATTAAGTAACAAGGCACTTAACGTTAACACTTAACAAGGCAATGTCGTGGCTGTCTTGGCTGAGGCCTGAAACCTGCGCCATGCACCGTGCACGGGGAAGTTGGCCATAAAAGTTGGAGCTGGAACTTTGGCCGGGACGGGAAGCCGGAGGAACGAAATGCCATTAAGTGTCATTGCTCATTCCGGCGAAAGATTGATATCGGGCTTTAAATATGCGTACCGCGAAAGTATGGGATGGGATCGGATAGGATAGGATAGAATGGTACATCAACACTGTCACGGGGTCGCCAGAAATGTGAGTGACGATGGTGGTGACTGCAGATACCCGAAGTGCATGGCCAAACTTCCCATAAAAGCAGCAGGCGAAAGACATTCCGAACGGAAGCAACTGCCCTGTAATTACGTATTTTTCGAGGAATGAATTATATGCCTACAATTCACATACAGCATTCTCAGGGATAATCACTCTTTTATTTCAGCAAACATAAACCTTAAGTATGAACTCTTTTATAAGTGAAACTAAGCACCTATCATGACGAAATTGGTTCCTCTTTTTTGTATGCCAAAATGTTATAATAGAACTTTTGTAGCCTCAAAAGAATAGATTTGCATATATGTATGAAACACCTAACCGAAAACTATGATTGATTGCAGCTTTGCAAACTGAAGAACCGCAGAGCTGGCATCCAAATACATACCAAAAATCTGATCGCCAGGTGGGGCCGCCAAAGTTGGCCCAGAGTGAACTCCAAGCTGAGGCTGAGAGTGGCAGCCAAAGGCAGTTTGCGGTTAAAGCGGCTTATCACATTAGCACACTTCCAGACATCCAGACATCCAGACATCCAGACTTGCGGACTTACAGGCCTTTGAGCGAAGACAGAAAGACCCGAACGTGGCTAAAAGAGCCGCTGGAGAACCGTTAGCGATCGCGACATTCGCATCCTGCTTGGGATCCTTCGCACACACGCACACGTAGAACTGAACTGACTCAGATATATCTTCGTACTGGGTGGAGATGCTGCCGAGATATACGAGTACGAGTTCGAGTACCGGCCGGCTGCACTTAACTCTTCGCCTGGACGAGATCTTAACAAAACTAACTCGATCGCCATTGATCGGACGCATTTCAACTTAAAGTCAAGTGGAGAAGGCGCTGACGTCGAAGTCGACGGCGGCGTCCGCGTCGGCAGCGAACTGCATTCCCAAACCGAGTCGCGTTTTACTCACCAAATAAATAAGACAGAAACAGAAACAGAATGATACAAACACAAAAAACAATAAAAAAAAAAAAACTAAGCCAAACCGAACTGTGTGCAGAATTTATGGCTTGGGCTGTGGCCGTCCGGAGAAATGCTCTACAAGGCGGGCAGTCAATAGATCTTGGGTCTTCCCAATGAATCAATAGCTTTCCCGGAGCCACAAAATGAATATCGCTTGCGTAAGACAAAAGAAACTGGAGAAACCCGTCTGAATTCAAGATCAATCTAAAAGGTCCCAAAGAAAGTGGCGCTTGAGTGGGGGGACCAGACCACCCTATTCAAGAAGTGATGGAAAACTTAAGATCGCATACGGAAGATCTCGGGTAACAGTTGCTATTGTCTGCATTTGGAGGAAGAATTTAGAGATCTCATAGAAATCTTAGAATGCTTCTTTAATTATTTTAGAGATAATAATGCAAAAGTATTTAAAATTTTCAGCAATTTATTATGTCCTTTTTTTCTACTTTATAAAGTAGTAACTTATACAGGAAGCTCAATTGGCCCCGCAAATGATTCAAACAGCAGATTAAGGCCTCCTTCGCAATAATTCACAAAGGAAAACCTGAATGAATTCCATCCACGTCATAACTCCAATACTTTGTGTTGATCCTCCGTTGACATTATTTATGGAAGCTCTTAGAAAACCGAGGAGCCCAAAATACCTCCATGTAGCGCACAACAAAGTGTGGAAGAAAAGCAACGTTCTGCGGTGCTGCTCATTTTGTGTGGTTGCATGGCTGTGTTGCAGATGGAGCAGGTGGAGCAGTGGCAGGGGCAGGGGCATGGGCAAGAGCAACGGGGCAGCAGCACAATCGAGTTTCCACCAATGTGAATTAAATAGTTGGCCGAAAGAGAGGCGACAGAGAGCTCAAATTCCGCTAAAAACGCAGCAAATCCCAGACGATGGCCACAAAGTAATGGAAATATTGAGAATTCCTTAGCCGCCACTTCGACGGGGTCTCCATCTCGGTTAGAGTCTGGGTCTGAGTCTTGGATGTGGCATAGCCGTAACTCAAACCGACCATTAGAAACGAACATTAGCAGAAGACGTCTAAGAGCTGCAAATGCTGCAAAGGAAAAAGAACTAACGAACCTTGACAATTAAGTTTGCGCCACTCTGCCAAACCCAATTGGAATTCAATGTGCATGCAATGGCAGAGGCAGAAGCAGAAGCAGAAGCAGCAGATGCAGCCAGCAGGGATACCGAGATGGAGGAGGATGCGACTCAGACGGAGCAGGAGGTGCATCTGACGTTGATGATGCTCCCCGGCCTCCTCATCGAACCGAAGCCGAAGTCGACAGTCGCACAAAAACCCATACTCCATACCCCCAAACTCCAAGCTAAAAACGCCAAACTCCCGACTGGAGTCGCTTCGCTGTCTGTCGCTTGCTAATTCCCCAACAAATGTTTGCTGTTGCTTTGCTGTTGGCGGCTTCTGCAACATGTGTTGCAACAAATCGGCAAGCGACTGCAGCTGGAAAGTCGCGTGATGATGCGCCAAGTGGAGAGGAAAAATCTCGTTAAAGGTCGTGTCACAAATTCTGCAGCACTCAGAGGCGAAAAGGGGACAACGCCAAGTGCCAAAAAGCAGAAACAACAACAACATCAGTAGCTAGTTGCAACAAAGGCTGCAGCAGCAGCAGCAACGGCAATAGCAGATGCAAACTCGTGCCGCTGCTAACACAATAAATTTTCTCTTTCAGCCCGGGCGAATCTGGCGTTGAACTGCGTACATGGGTGGCCAAGTGATGCTCCTCCTCAGGCTCCACTTGCTGCCTCTCTTGGACGACAGTAAATGGCTACAGAAACAATCTGAATAAATTTGTCGCTAACTCTGGAGTTAGTGGTCCACGGGAGCGGGTGGAAAATTTATGAACCCGTTGATAGGCTGATGGAGATCTTTCCGGGAAATATTTTGATGGGACGTTGTGTTGGCCGTGGTCGGATTAACCTATTGAGTAATTTATAGCAGTGGGTGTGGATTAAAGATTTCGCAATGTATTTGTAGTTAATTTATTTGAATTTCAGTTTCTTATCTCTAATTTGCAAATCGTTTATTTAATCTCTATGGTTTTCTTAATATATACATACCTCACCATATGCGGACTACCATACGCTGTTAAGTTCATTGAATTAACCTTTTTCCTGTCATTACGCCTTTAAAATAATAAGCAGGCCTTATCTATGGGCTAGCTAATAATACCAGGACGGAACCTAACACAGTCTTGGCTTTTAATAGCCCACCATTTAATGTAAGCCATTTCGTTTGATTTCAGCTTTGAATCAACCCCACCCATCAATATTATCCTTAATACAGTGCAAATTCCGCCTTAAGTACTTGCCATTAAGCATCATTGCAGTAACTTTGTCTTGGCCATAACTCGGCACCGAGTACCCCCATCGGGGTCTTTAATCTCCCGCGGTCCGGCTGCCGTCAACCGGGCCCCATCCTCCAGACTTTCCACGTCCGCAGCTTCATGCGTGACCCCGATTCTCACAAGACTGGAAATGTGTCGGATTGGGAGGTGGGGATCTGTTTGGATCGGGATTGGGTTAGGGATATGGATGGGCTGCGATAAGCGATCACGGAATGAGGGATAACTGGTCGGTTAATGAATGGGTTCGCAATAATTGATGCCACTTTAAATTGGCCAAATGTTGATGGCCCGGCTGTGGCTGCGAGAACAGCCGAGAACAGGAAGGGAAAGTTGGCCAAGGGACTGGAGGCTGTCCCATCGCAGCGAGTGTTGCAGGTGATACTGGGACATGGAGCTGGAGTGATATTTCAACCTTTCTCCCGCTACCCAAAAGCGAAAACATTTTGCGAACGTGATTGGGGATGTGGATGTTTGGACATTGCCTTTTAATCAAGCCCACATTGCGAGCCAAGTGATTTTATGCCTTGCATTTCAGCATTTCAGAGCTCACTGACCAATTTAGCCGGCTGAGCACAAAATTTCACCGCAAGATCATCGCACTTGGCACGCAACCCGAAAGCCGGGCCCAAAAAACCCAACTCCCAACTTGGCACTGGACGCCACTGGACGCGGCGGGCTGATGTTTATGTATGAGTTCAGTCACATTTTGGGCCAACCCAAACGGCTAGTTGGATGCTGAAAATTTGAAAATGGGATCACTGCTGCGCTGCACTGGCTCGCTGACTGGCACTCGTATGCTCCAATTAGTGCCGCAATGGGATGGGATCGTATGGGATGGGATTGGATGGTATGGTATGGGATGGGATGGTTTCGCTGTACGGCTATCCAGCTGTCACTCCCGGTTATATCATCCAAAGCCGAAATGCAGTTGAATGCACCCGCCAGCGGGAAAGCGCGAATTCCATTGACCTCTGACTCCTGGGAAGCTGTGCACATCGACTGCAACACATCTTGGCCAAAAAGCGACGGCAGTCTGCTGCAGTGAGCAGACAACATCACTCATACGTGAATGATTCAATGATTGCATGATCACGAGGCAGATGCACCAGCAACGCCGGCAACCACAACCACCCACCTGTCCATCTTCGCTGGCCGCTGGGGTGTTGCATGAATTTGCGCAAATCTCTTAAAATTTAATTAAAAACAATTATTTAAAAATAAAATTTAATTAATTGCAATGTTGCATGAGTAGACACCCCGCTGCTGATACTGTAACGGTGGCACTGGCCTCGCCGCATGGGGCATCCACACCTCCAGCTCACGGGTGGCACCATCCCACCTCCTCCGCCTCTTAATCCTCCCCAGCTGCATGCGAAATGAAATGCTATGTGCTATATGGCCTATATAGCCAAGTCGGTGTGGCACGGGAATAATTAAGTTATGCTATCTGCTACCTCGTTGCATAATCAACTGGGTGAGGAGGGCCGAAGCGGGGAGGAACACAGACTACAGATTGGAGGTAATGGAATGAATAACATTCTTCGGATTAGGATTAGCTTCAACTTGTTTATTGAGCGGAGAGAAATGAATAATAAAATGCAGAACAAAGAACTATAAAGTAACCGAGCTGAATTGATTTTTTATGACATGGAAAAGATTGAGATACAAAGATAGATAAAGAAATCGTAAATTTAATTTATTTCAGCTTTGCAGTGGTAAGTCCTATTAAAAAATTGATTACGCAAAAAAAAGTGTATGCTAAAACATTTAAAATAGTATCTTAAACCATTTTAAAATAAAGAAGCATAGCAAATTTGTATTAAGACTTTTATGCCTAGATGCTACCGTTATTGAAACAAATATTAAATAACTTGTAACTTTTTTGTATGTACTATGTTGGAAATTCATTTTATATTATTGAATTGATAAACGCAGCAGGTTTGACAAAAAGAAACACTAACATTAGTACAAAATGTATTTTATGAGGTGCAACCAGATAGATAAATACAAATGTGTAAAGTTCTTGATAACAAATCTGAGCTGTCAGTGCTAAATTAGATTAAATCGCTTATTTACATACCACAGATACCACAGATGTGGATCCAAGCACTAACCACCTGAGGAAAGCTGCCCCATCCACAAAAGTTCTCTGGCTGCCTACATGCTGTCCGAAGCTGGGAATAAAGAAATTAACATGTTGCCACAAAACTGCAGTTATGCCCCGGAACGATCGGCAACAAGGCAGAATCGGAGCTCTAATCACTGATGTTGGCCGAAAGGGGCAGCAGGCAACACATTTAAGAAATGCGCCCAAAATATGCCGAGAACAAGGAAATGTTTACTTTGGACCGCTCCACTTGGGCCCAATAATTGCCGGCGAGAAACTAAATAACAGCCCAACATGGTCTTGGCCGGGTGCTGTACGCATAAATTTAGCCTTAATTGGCTTAAATATTATGTTGTCAGCCCAAAAAAAAAAAAAAAAAAACAAAAAAGAAAGAAACCGAAATCAGCAACGCCAATCAAAAAGGGACAGGATGGGAAACGGAATTCGGACAGGATCGGCAATGAGAATGGAACTTGTGCTGGAACTCGGACAAGACTCGCCAAATGTGGCACGTTTTCGGATGCCACGGTGTTGGGCTTAATCAGCGGTTTCCATGCAATTGCCGAAAAAAAATGTCTTACACAAAAGAGGTGGAATGGGCCAAAAGATGCAGATATGCATGTGAAAGTAAAGAACAGACCCTTAAATAAGCCCAGATCACAGTGATTGCCATGGCAATGCGAATGATGATGATGATGGGTCAGGCATCGCCACAAACTCCGCCACACCGCCACACCACCACCCTGCCATACCATACTCTCTTCTTCCTGGCCAACAGTATGTTGGCCTTTTTGGCGCATTAACGGCTAGCCAGAGTGGGTAAAAAGCGAGGATGGGGGGAGAGCTGCGCGGAAGCGGGTCTGATGATGGGGCAACCTTTTAGACAGCCAGGTTCAATGCCACCCAATGCGACGAAGGCAATAAAAACAAACTACCAAATTTGAGAGAGAAAAAAACCCAGCTGGGCAAGAAGCACAAGTGGAAGACGTAAAAACTACCCAACGTTTATATAGCAATTACCAACTCTGCTCGTGTTTCGGATCATATGCAAGCCGCACTCTTTTAGCGACTGTGCTGGGTGTTACATCAGAGCCAGAGATGATCTAGTGCTGAGGGATTGGAGTGGCAAAAAGGGCTTAAGTAATATACAAATTTAACTTGCAGCTTTTAACATCTTAACTGTATAATCTATTACCTCGACCTCGAATCTATCGATTTGATCTATAAATAGAATCTAAGCTATTGCAATACATTGTATACGCTAATAAATTACTCTCATTAAAAGTGACTTTATGGGAAGTCCTTCTATGCGGATTATGTTATAATGTTGCACTGGAACCCATCGCTCTCCCAGCAGGAATTAGCCCATTTCACTTACTCATCTCTGGCCACGGTCAGCTGCTACTTTGTGGGGATTACTTTGTAGTTGCTGTTGGGATATAGCTATATACATAGATGCAGATGCATCGCAAAGCGGTGGTGGTGTGTGTGTGTGTGTTTGTATCTATGGGCTGGTAGATTCGGCTCTGCTGGCCAGCAACTGCATCAAAAGTTCATTATGCGCGCTCGCGAATCGTGACATTGCATAATGGCAGCTGCAAGTGGACTGCAAGTGGCCGGGCGGACATGCAAGGCGCCGCCGACGTCTTCGTCGTCTTGGCCGTTCCCCAGTCAAAGGTGGTGTACTGGCGTACTGGATACTGTGTCTACCAAGATAGCACACACGTTTGTTTGGCAAGAGGAGCCGGGCAGGTGCCACACCTACCTGGTAGGTGGAGGAACAGCTCGGACTGGGAAATTGATTCCCCGCCTAACGGCAGAGTCAGACGCCCGCTGATCCCTGTCCACATTCACATCCACGTCTTCATCGCATCCCCATCAGTCAGCTCATCATCTTCAGCAGCTACCGCACACAGCGTATAGATCCGCATATGCCTTAAAGTTTGGACCACCTTTGCCTCGTGCCCGATTTCTACACAAGGCACATCACTTTTGTAATCCTATTTGATATAAAACAAATCAGAATATTAAGTTTTTAAGCTTTGCTCCTGGTAAAAAAGTATTTTATTTGGGCTTATTTATTTTATATAAAAAAATGCCATCAATATTAAGTCTGCAATATAACCATAAATCTCCGCATGTACATCGCTATCCTAAGAGATTTTTCTCCAAGTGCTCCCTTGCATCAGATCCTTTGTCCAGGCTGCAATTAGAATCTTTGTCGTGTCGCTGGCTTATCGGCGCACACTTTCCGACATTTTCGAGGTGTGTTCGAGCAGCTTTCTTCTGTCTTGCCAGCCCATTCTGGCCCAGCTGCGACCATCCCATAGCACACCATACCATACCATACCATACCATTCCGATTGCCATTCGGTTTTCCCCTTCTGCAAGAGATAAAAAAGAATATGTTGCGGATATTTTTTGCCATTTCTCTTTCTAGGTTATCGCATATAACAACTTGTACATGGCTCTTTTTGTCATACTTCATGGACTGCGACTATGAGTTTAGACGGAGTCATATAATAAAGGCGTTCCATGGCATGCTCGGAAATTGTCCAACGTCTATATTTGGCGTCTATGCTGTGTTCTTTTCTGCCCCGAACCGCACAAGCCGCGATCCCTCCACTCTGCTGACCACAACTTGACCACGGTGCCAGAGTTGGAGTCAAAGACTCTCCTTCGGAATGGGAGTAGAGATGTGTGCCATGTTGACCCGTTTTTATTATGTTAACATGCGGGAGGAGCAGAGGAGGCAGGCGGTGGCCAACTGGAACGCTTGACATGTGCACCGAAGCCAATCCAAAATGCTGTTGAACATGGCCAAAATATTCGCAATGCGGTCAAAGTTGAAAAGGTTCGCGGCAACTGGAGTGAGTGCATCAAGTTGGTCAGTGGTTGGTTGGATGCATGCTTGTTTGTAGATAAACAAATGTAAGCTACTGAAATGTTTGTACCAGTGGCAATCGCATAGATAGCTGCAACAATTTCGGACTATTTAGGTGGCGATTGTTCCTTAGAGATATTACTTGGGAATGGTATTGAATATAAGCACTTTGAAAAGTTTCCTATAGGATTTCATTCTTTTTCCATCATTTTAATTTTGTTTTAAAAAGCTAAGCTAAAGGAAATGTAGCTTTACTAATTAGCTGCTCACACAAACATCCAACTACTTGCCATTCCCGGATTATTGCTTTTTATCTAAACTATAATCTGCAGACGAATGGCAAAGTGGATCATCGTTAGGCCATTAGTTGATCATTAGCAGATCACACATAACTCATCTCGAAAAAAGTGGATCAGTTGTCGCCACACTTTCCCCCACTCCGGCAGCAATTAGCCGCCGGATTCGAGAGCCATCTATTCCCCATTCGATTGGATGGATGGATGTGGGGCTACCGCAGAGCCTCCTCTCAATCAGCCTCAATCAAAGATTGTCCAATGGACCGATGTATAGCTGCTATAAACGAACCCCTTAAAAGCGAACAAACAAAATTGCAGCGAAATCGGCGTATAACGCGCGAAACAAATAAATAATTGCCCGCTAAAAAGTCAAACAAATCTTCGGCAAACACCAAAAAGGAGTAACAACAGCCAAATACTGACAATGCCGATTGCTATATATATGTATATATATATAAGCGCCAAACAATATTAACAACCGACGAACAGCAACACAAACACCGATCAATCAATCAATCATTTTCACTTCGGATGTCGATGGCTGGATTGAGTTGAATCCAGCCGGCTGGTCTTGCCCTATGGATTTGATATGGCCATAACCCATAAACCAGGTGCCCCTGGCCCCGGCTCTTCTGAGCCATCTTCTGTCTGGTCTGGGCGGCTGTGCAATTAAATAAACGAAAGTTTTTCATTAATTTCGATTGCAGCTAGACGACACTTAGACCAGGGCCTTCTCCTCATCATACTCCTCATGCTCCCCGGTTCCTCCTCTTCCGATCTTTGAACACTACCAATTCATTAGCCACGCTTTGGCTGGGCTTTTGGGCCTCCTTGGCATTGGCTGGGAAGCCTGTTTTTGGTGGACCTGGCCTCGGTCTTGATGGTACTCTTGGTCCCAGACCTGATCCGCACTGGAGTGGGGCGTGCTCTCGTGCTGCTCATAAATGTCTGATGGATGTGACGTGCCTTGATGTATTTCACTTTTCTTCTCCGCTTTTCCTAGACTCCATGCTGGAGTTGTTAAGTGCCAGCACATACTCACGTATATGTATGCTATGTTGCTGTTGCTGCTGCTGCTGCTGCCCAACAGCAACAACAAATAGTTGTTTGTTATTTTTCTAGTTTCAGAAATTTTCACATTACTATAAAGCAAAGAGAGCCCCAAGAGCTGGAGGTGAAAATAGAAAAATTGCTTGGCAAATGAAAAGCGCGAAAAACGCGCGTAGCGAACAAAGCAAACGAGCCGCTTCCCTCCTGCCAACATCCATTGGAGGGATGAGGCCATAAGTTGGTAGGAAAACAATGATGGATCCAGTACACAGTTTCAAAATACGTATCCGATTTCCCAAGTGCACACAAGTCTCTAATTAGCAGTTGTTAGCTTTGTCAATATCGAGTTGATGGCGACGAGGTTTCATTAAGTTCAACTTTTCAACTTACATTTTTAAAATATTTTAGAAGAAATTTTGATCGCTATAAATTTATGCATGTCTGCAAGGCTTTTAACAACAGCGAGTAAAATAAAAAGTTTAATATTCTTTTAAGGTTTACCAAAATGCACTGACCCAAATACGACGATACAAACTTTTTCAAATAGTTTGAAATTATCTTATACAGTTTCTTAGTAATAATTATATCAATTTAATTTAGATCTAATCTTCACTATCTTAAAACTAATACCAGAATCGACCCAGAGCATTTTTCATTCGTTGCAACCATTTTCCAATGCTGGCTTTCGTTTGGATTCGGTGTTTGCAATTTCATTTGTCGTCTTATCCGTCATAAGCTCTCCATTTCGGCTCAGGCTCAGTTAAGCTAAGCTTGACTTGGGCAGCTCCGAAAAGGGAAAGTACAAATCGCACTTTCCTAAGCACTTAGGGCTTGCCATTGGCAATCTACTGCGAGTAGTAGTAGTCAATGCAGCATTGGCCTAAGGATGCAACCCAACCCAAAAACGAGCTCGAGTCTCGAACAGCCGAGCCCAGTCCATAAAACGTAACTCAAGTTCAATATGATTCACTTTCGCTTTCGATGCGTTCGAAATTAAATTTCTTCTCTTTGTCTCGGCTATTTTGGATGGGCGCAGTTGCTAAAAATTAATAGCTTTGTGTCGCGGTAAGTACGCGCTTATATCCGCATGAATTTGCGGGCTGGAGCGACACACATTCTGTCTGTATATACTAAATGCTAAATGTGGCGAACACTTATGTATACTCGAGGTTAGGGGAAAGCTGCCTCCACTGCGTTCGCCACTCTGTGGCCCCCAAGATTGCGATGCAATTAATCATCGGACAAAACGCATTGTTCGCGTTCCCTGGCAACGGCGATGGGATCGGGCGTGGGGATCCGAAGGTGGAAGTCGGACCCCGGGCCTGCCCACTCCTCGGATTCGAGCTGCTGCTCCCGAATACTTAAGTCGGTCATTGGCGCTTGGCCAGTGCGTTTTTTTTTCCGCTTCCTCCATTTCCACATCCACTTCAGATGCTCCCTCGTTTTTACATAGTTTTCTTGACCCAATTTTGCTGTAGGACGAGGTGCAAAGAATTTTTATTGCTGATACTTTTACGTAAAAGTTCAAAAGCATAATTATTTAAATCATTACAGCAGGATGGATATGAAAAAAAATACAAAACGTGTCCCATATTCCAAATAAAAAAGTTTTGCATAGTAGTTTGGTTTTATGTAGTTTTATTATTATGTTTTCACTGTATAATAAACTTGGTTTGAATGCATGTATATGTATGTTTTAGTTCGATCTTGAATCGTTTTATAAATCAGCTTAGTCATTATTATCTTTATTTAATATAATTAATAATTAAAACTGTGCGAAACTCGCATTTTCGCCTATCAAAAATTACTCCTAATCAAATTTTCGGTTAGTATTGGGGGCTGGATCTGGATCTGGATCTCGGTTGTTGGAACGGGTTTATCTTTTTCTATTTTACAATACAAAAAACAACTCAAGTTGCTCGAGATGATCTATGATCTGACTGGTTATATCTCTCTCGGTTTCTTTCTATATATAGTCAATTTTAAACCATGTTGTTTTATTATATCGCTTTAGAACACATTGTAGTTTGCAGTTCGTGTAAGTTTTTGTTTTTTTTTTTTTAATCGAAACCAAAAATTGTCTCACACAACTCAGTAAACTTAGACAACTATTTTGAAAGGTCTCTTTCGTCCCCTTCGACGGGTAGAAAATGCTTCGATTTGGGATACCAGAGATGTTGACGTTCACTAAGGCTAGTATTCAATTTGCTTCGGATGTCCCTAACCGATTTCTAAGTCTTTGCTTTAGATTTCTAGCTGGTTGCCCCTTGGCTGGCAGACTTGCCTAACGAGTCTGTCAGAAGGGTTATTGGGCTTGTTGAAGTCGATTCTCGGGTTGTATGTCTATTAAGCCATGCTTAGGGGTTCTATATTTTGTCTATGTATTGCTTGATCGATCTGAGATTGATATTGGCTAGCCTAGATGTCAGCCGCAAACTTGGTGAGCAGAAAGCAAGGACTTTAAGCTGTTCAAGGATATAAAGATTGGTTCAATCGGAGCTATCTGATATCTCTCCTCAGCATAGGCTGGCTTTAGCTAGTTAGTTCGTTCCTAGTCATGATTTGGAACCATCATCGTCACATGTCCAAGACTCCAACCGAAACATCCCGACTTGCTGGCTCCTCAATTCTCGGTTCTCCTCGAGTTCCACCTAACTTCGCCGCTTCTTTGGCATTTTCTTTTCGTTTCTATATCCCTTCGTTTTCGATTTGCTGTTTATTGTAATCATCGAGTGATAGGTTTCGTTTAACATTTAGAAGAGAGATTATGCTTTCAATTTCTTTGTTTTCAGTTGAAATTCCCGAACTTGATTTTATTTAATAATTTTTATTTACAATATTTATTTTGTTTTCTTTACGAAATATAAAATAACTTTTTGTTTCGTTTTATTCTTGATTTTTGTTTTTATTGCGCATATAAAAATATCAAAAATTCTTTATTTTCTTTTAGGTTTTTTTTCTGTTTATATAATTTTTAATCTTCCTTTTGGAACTATTTGTAAGTCTGTTGTGGTTGATTTATATATATTTTTTGCTGACTTGCTCTAAGTATACAAAACTTGTTATGAACTTTTCAATGCCAAAAATGAAATGACAAAGATACATTTTTTATTGTGTCAAAGGTTAAACCTTTTCTGTGGCCTCAAATGGTGACTTCCATTTTCCACACGACACATACATCCTTTGTTTTTTTTTTGCATTTACTCTTGAGTTTTTGCTTTTTTTTTATAAATATTTACAAATATATATTTTTCGTAAAAAATTATAATAAAAAATGGCGTCAATTGTAATCATTTTGCTGTTGCCGTTATTGTTTCGAAATATGTTTCTGCCTGAATATAACTTTTAGTTGCTTGCTAATTATTGGCGCCTATAAACTGCATTGATGTATGTTTCCCTCGTTTATTAACTATTAGTTTGTTTGTTTCTGTTGTTGTAGTTTTGCATAAAGCACAGCACATTAGAGGCAATTTTAACATTATATATAACTTGTAATTGTTTCTGTTTCTTTTTTGCTTCTTTGGAGTATAAATAATTTATATATACGAGTGTTGCATGTGGGGGCGGTTGTTGAATATGTGTATTTCGATTTGTTGCTGTCAAGTTAACTAAACTTCATGTTCGCTATATGCTAAGTGGCTGTGTGAGTGCTGTCTGCGTGAATAATCTGTATAATCAATCAGCTTAAGCGACCCCTAGAGGATGCGATCCGATGATGCATGCTTTATCCTAGCACTAAGTCGCTCTAAGTCGCTTGGTTAAATGTTTTCCTTGCGTTTAAAATTAACTAATCACTTCAAGCGCTATGCCCCAAGTGTTATATTTAGTTGTATATATAATTATATATATATATATATATATATTTATATATATGTGTATAATCATATGTAGTAAATTATTTTCCTCGGCTTCGGCTGTTGCCCTTTCGTTCAACGTTCCCTTTCTCATTATACAAAAATAAGTTACTATCAATTCAATTCTCTTATTATTGGTGTATATAAACTAGCAAGAAAACCCTTTGCTTGCCTTCGTTATCATGGTATAATTAATATTTAATATATTCTTGCTGTTGTTTTCTTTTGCCCATTTCTATGTGTTATAGGTATAGTATAGTAATAGGTGATGAAGCAGAACATGATGTGTGCTGGTAAAAGTTTGTAAACTTGTTCTATTGCATCGATGCGAGACTTGTGGAAGTACTAATGTGCGACGAGGTGCCCAACGTGGAGGCCATGTCTCCTTGGTAGCTGAACTGTGGCGGTGAAACCAAAAATTGGATGAGCATACAGAACCCCACTTTAAATGTTTTCAACTAGATCTTACCTGCGGGAAAAGCGGCTCTTCGGCTATGGAGCCCAACGGGCCAGTGGGATCCGGCGGCGTCAACTCCACACTCTCTCCCGTAAACTCCTTGTCGAAGTACCTTGTATCCGTATCGGATGTCACCTGAGGCTTGAAAGGCGGCGGTATCTACGGTAAGCATTTTAAATTCGATTAATATATACGAATAGGTAACTGACAGATTTACTGTGCCCTACTTTTTTCAACACTAGATCTGTCCAGTTAATACTCGCAAAGAATGGATGTGCTTGTATCTCCTTGACATCATCCTTTCCACCTCCCAAACGCTTTTTGGGATCCTTAGCTAGAAGGCCTGCTAACAGATTTTTCGCCTCATCTGTGATATTACGCGGGAATTTTACCTCCTCCACCAAAATCAATGTAAAGAGCACATCATGATCACGATTGTAAAACGGAAGACGACCACAGATCTGTAAGGAATTATTTTTGTTTTTAATACTTGTTAATAGTATTTGCAGATGCAACAAACTCACCATCTCGTACATGACCACGCCAGTGCCCCACCAGTCCACCGCTTGGCCATAATCATTGTCATCTAATACTTCCGGAGCTAGGTATTCCGGTGTACCGCAGAAGGTTTTCGTTGTGCGGCCGTAGGTGATGTCCTCCTTGCACAGACCGAAGTCTGCGACCTTTATGTGACCATCTTTGTCCAGCAAAAGATTTTCCAGCTTTAAGTCGCGATAAATTATGCCCTGTGAATGCAGATAGCCCAGAGCAGAAATGATCTCTGCCCCATAGAAACGTGTTCGATCCTCAGTAAATATGCGTTCGTGGCTTAAATGCCAAAAGAGCTCGCCACCGTTCACGTACTGCATCACAAAACACAGGCGGTCGTTGGTTTGAAACGAATATTTGAGTGACTGCAAAACAGGGAAGACATATATTAGTTTTTTAACGTAAATTATATATTACTAGCAATACTTACAATGAGGAACGGATGATTTGTGGACTTGAGCACACGACTCTCGGTCAGGGTATGGGCCACCTCGTCCTTTTGGATAATAACTTCCTTTTTAAGAATTTTGATCGCGTACAGCTTGGCGGTAGCCTTCTCGCGACACAAAATAACCTTACCAAAGGTGCCCTTGCCGAGCACCTTGAGGAACTCAAAATTCTCCAAAGTCTACAAGGAGATAAGATGGAGTCAGCTCGATCACGCCCTTGGTCAATGACCAGGTGAGTGGTACTTACCACTTTCTTAACGCCGCTGCTATTACAAGTCGTTCCCTGTACGGAGAACTGCTCGGAAAGCTCGTCCTCGGCAATGGTGGCCATGTCCACGTCTGTCATGTCTGTCTGTTCAGATGGCGTCATAGCCACCTCACCCACATCTATGAGCCGGCTGGATACGTTGCGAATGGCCTCCGTCCACTGCTGGCGCTCTAATTCTGATTCGACGGCAAATGTCCTTTCGATTACCGTGGTCCATTGCAGGCCGCGGATGATGAAGGTGAATGGCTTGGGCCGATCGACGGTCATGATCTGGCAGCCGCGCACCGTAAAGTTGTTGAGCAGGAAGTCCGATGGCGTGCTGGCACTATCTGCCGGCTTGCTGCGGTAACCCATCAGTCTTCCATCGGAGTGGAGCACGAAGTAGCGCTGGCGCCAGTTCTTTATGTGCTCGCCCCTCTTCATCAGCCACCCCTCCTTTACGACCTGAGTCTGTTCCGTAAGCGCATGACCCGATGTAACGCTGGGCGAGCTGAGGTCGAAAGTTGTGTTTATTGACATGGTTCCGGAATCGTGTGTAGGGGCCGCGGAGGTCCTGCTTGGCCAGGATTGCTGCCAGCTGAATTTCTCTGCACTGCCGCTGGTGGGGCTGCTGTTTGGATGGGTGGATTGGCTGTAGATGATGTTAATGATGTTGCTCCCTGTGGTGGTGGGCGATTCCGGGATCCTAGAGGCAGATCCTGGCGCTGGGGCGCTGGCAACCACAGTCGATCGCCGCTGAAGAACAAACGGTAGGTAATTCGTGTTGAGGCTGTTTCACTAACCCTAGGGACAAGCTAATGAGGGACCTGTAAGAGGAGTACAGTGAATCCTTTATATTCATGCTGAGTTTGAAATACTTAAACTAAGAATGCGATCGACGAAAAGAAAAAGGCTTTAGCAGAGGGTTCGTCTAGTAACACCTTTACCTTCAGGGATTCAACATGTACTAGATATTAACTGATCCGCCAACTGTCGACATAAACTAGTCAAAGTGGACAAATGGAGTTCCCAAATGAGCTAGCTATCAAAAAAGGGGAAACAGACACTAAAAGGCTGCCAAGTCTATCCAGATATATACTTCCCACATCGCCTATCTCACGCTGATAGTAAACAATTGTTATTGTCATTTTGCATGTTTATGACAAATGCAGTTGGCGCTTGCGTCAGCAGCTGGTGCAAAACATTTGCGGCATTTCCGTCGCCAGAAAGGGATTGAATTGGATTGAGGACTGTGATTCTGATTGTATCGAATTGGATGGGTTGGTATGGTGTGGCATGGTATGGGATTGGATTCTTAGTCACTGGCCCACATGCAGATGTAGGCGCCATCGTCGCCTTGTTGTTGCTGCCACTTTCGGCTTCAAACGAAATTCCCCGCCATGTTACGCAGCGACACGGCGATACGAGTGAAAATTGTTCGCGATTGCATTTAGCGCGAAATTAAATCAAAACAAGTCGACGGCGGCGACTGTTCATGAACTTATGTATATGCATATATAATACATACATATACATATGTACACATACAGGGGACTCGCAGGCGGCACTCGCACTCGTACTCGCACTCACACTGGCACAACTGCAAAAGCAAAAGCATATTCATTTACAATTTGCGAAAATGTCAACGACGGATGGCCGCCGGCTGTACAAATGTCGCTATCTATCTAAAACTGTAAACAAATGTACATAAAATAAAAATCGACAAAATACACACACAGGCATAAGCGGACAGGCGCTCGCACACCGAGGCAGTCACACAGACAGGGCTGCATTGCAAAGTGCGAGTGAGGCCAGACTGTGGGTGCGAGGGGGAGGGAGACAGACAGTACGCGTGTCTGCCACAAAGGTGTATGAGTGTGAGTGTATGTGTGAGTGTCTGGCCGTGTGCGTGTGATTGTCTGGCCGTGTGGGTGTGAGTGGCTGAGTGAGTGAACCACCGAGTGTGCGAGTGTGTGTGGGCAGCGGCGACCTAGCAGCGCAACATGTCAAATCACTTCGTGGAAATGGAAATTGTGGAAATGCTGGTGAAAAATACAAGAACCCACCTAGTTTTGTAAAAAAAAAAACCCGACTTTTGCTTTCCCTACTGCACTGCGGTTTGTTTTCCTACTCGTTTTGGTATTTTCCTTTAGATGGTGACGGCAGCGACAACGTCACAGGCCTTCTTATTATTGTGCGTGTGTTGTTGTTGCTGCTTGCTATTGTTGTTGTTGCTGCTGCTGCTGTAGTTGTTGTTGTGTTAAGGTGCCAGACACCAGAGGACGGAACGAAACACACACAATCTCGCACTCGCGCACTGGAAGTCGATTTCCGCCACCCGGGCGTTTCCACTTGGTGTTTTCTTGCCTTCCAAAGCAACGTTGCATCAATTGCAAATGCTTAAAAACGTAGTTTTCATAAACAGAAGCACGCACACAGGCAAAGTAAATTTTCCAAGTACCGTTTAGTTTTTACGCTTCACTTTTTTTCGATAACTGGCTCGATAACTGATTCGATCCGCGTTGCCACCTGTTTTAGCGATAGTTAGGCGACTGTTACGGTGGAAAGATGCCAGAGAGAGACATTATTTAAGAGCTGTACAACGCGCAAATATCCCTTAAATTTAAATTAAATGTTTTAGAAGGCAATAGTTCTGTTTTCTGACTGTCTAGGCCGACTCTTTAACTAGAATTCACTTCAAATTTGAATGTATGAACTGCAGATTAATAATAATGCTGTATTGTTATTAAATTCATTTTTAAAAACTTTATTTTATATGCTATGTATACAAAACTATTTCTTATATCGACAAATTGTTATAACTTTTCAAAGCATAATTGATCAAAAATTTGGAAGCCCTATCAATTTTATATATGGTTCCTGTCCGCACTAAGTAGATACTCTGATAAGTATGACCATGTGTAAGTAGCTAGAAAAAGTCAGTTCTCTTTTCCAGTTTCCCAGATCAAATTTGATATTCACCTCTTTGGGCACTCTTGCTCAGATTTGTTTATGCAGAACGCGAAGTCTCCTTTGAATCCGAAAAAAAAACAAAAAACGAGTAGCGAATAAAGTGCCCCATTGGCACAAAACGAGGTAAATAACTTGCAACCCAATCGGAAGGGAGAACATAGCATGCCACTTTCAAATAAACAAATAACGACTCCAGCGCGACTGTGTGTGCGTGAGTCCCTCCCAATGTTTGTGTGTGTTATCAAAAAAGGCGTAGAAAAGTGCAAAAACAAAGGTGTTATTGACTCTCAACTTTCTTTTTCTGCCTATCGTGTGTATCACTGTGGGCTGTGGCCGAATAAGAGCGTTCGCCGAATATGAGCAATTGGAAAAGCATGAGCATAAGTAATGAGGCAGAATCGGTTGCATTCAATTAGTTGGAGAAATGAAAAATATGAAGAGATGGTGTAGAGAGAAGGGAAGAGTGCAGTCTCGAGCAATCAATACCAACGCAGCCACGAGCCCCCCTTTCTTTGTGTGTGTGTGTGTTACCGTGTGAAAACAAAACAAATGTATGCTAGCTGTGGAAAAGAAAGCGCATAATTGAATAATAAATAATAACAGAAACAGGGCAAATGGCAACGACTCAATGACAAAAGTAAAGCCGCCACCGCAGCAGAAGAAATGTGGGTGCAAAAGTGAAGAAATATGCCATTGTTTATGTGATTTGCAAATGTGCACATTCACACAAACACCGTGGCAAGATAACGGTTGTTGTGCGGGCGGGTGCATTGCTCGAAGTGGCTGTGCAATTGTAAGAGCGAGATAGCAATACGAAGAGAACAGGACTGAGCAGTACAGGGGCGAAATCCAGGGGACCTTAAACGTGGATTATGGGCACCTTAAATGTTTTTGTAAAATCAAATCACATAAATACCGTACTTTAAACTATTCAGTGAATTAAAATTGTGTTACTGATTTTAAAAATGTAAGTTGTAATTTCAAGTTTGGAAATGAACGGTATGCCCTGCACGTTTGTCTAGATCCACCCCTGGATAGAGCGCAGCAAAGAGAACAGTGCAAATCGAATTAGTCCAGACTTTTGGTCACGCCCTTGAACTTCGCATTAACCCACCAACGCCCCCCTTCCGCAGCTAGCACCTAAGGACCCCACACACCACATAAGATGTTCAACTTTATGAAGAAGAGCGCTGGGGATGAGGACAAGGAGCGTCGCAAGCGCGAAAAAAAACTGCGCAAAGAGGCTAAGGGCACCTCTGGTGGCCCGGGAATGGGAGGCGTGACTGGCGTCACCGGCAGCATGAGCACCGACGAGCTGCTCCGCCTGGACGAGGTGCGCCGATCGCTTAAAATCCGAGGGCGACGCAAGGAGAAGGAAAAGTTGCCGAGCGGAATTACGGCGGACTATAGCGCAGACTTCTTTGCCGCCCTCAATGCAGATGCAAACGGCGGAAGCAACGGAGGAGCAGTGGGAGCTGCAGATCCCGAGCAGGATCGTGGCAATGAGGAGATTGTAGCATCTGTGATGACGCACATCGAGAGCCGAGCGTCCAATGGCGCCGGCGTGAGTGTCAACTACAGCGAGGTCACACATTCTCTCCTCTCTGGAGGGCTCAAGGTGAGGTCTTTGTCGTTTTCTTATCCGAAATCGTATTGAAAAACTTTGCTTCCACATTCCAGAATCGCTTTCTTCCACCTATACCCCCAAAACCACCCAAGCGTGGCATTCTGAAAGGCTCCCGCAGTAATATGACCAATGTCCACGAGGAGATTAGCTTTGCGGGTAGTGCCGGAGGAGCAGGTGGCACGCCAGAGATGCTATTGCGCAACACCTTTCAGAATGAATCCCTTTACGAGGGAGCTGCCAGGGGAGCTGGTTCGATCGGCTCGAACTCCAGTCAGCATGGAACCTCGTTCACTTCCGTGGAGAGCCTGCGCAGCGATGGAGAGCAGACAGGAGGTCAACAACGGGCCATGACCCTGCCGGCCAACGCCCGCTATGGAGCTTTACCCCAGGGCAACAGTCAAGGATCGCACCTCCATGTGCTCACCTCGCCGTCGCCCAGCGCCGACAGTCTCACAGATACCACAAACTCCTCTTTCGCCACACCCCCATTTTCGCTGAGTCCCGTCGGCGAGTCCCAAGGCATCGACCGTTGGGCCCGCGTCCATGCCTTCGAGGATGTGGAGCTGCCGCTGCCGCCAGTGCAGCTAGTAAAACTTCCCCCACCAAGGCAGCTAGTGATCAGGCGACAGAAGTCTCCGCGCCAGGACTTCGGCTTTAGCCTGCGCAAGGCCATCTGTTTGGACAGAACAGAGTCCCTGACTTCGCCCATTTTCAGGCCGGTTATATTCGCCGAGCCAGGTGCTGGTGGCGGAGCCACAGGTCTTTTGCCTGGCGATCGCCTAATCAAGGTCAACGGCACGCCGGTTGGGGAACTGCCGCGGGAGATCATAATTGAGATGATACGGAACAGCGGAGAGGCTGTCACCGTGGAGGTATGTTGTTCTAAGAATTTCCTAATTCCTTTTATGTGCATACGCTAAAATAAGAATTAAAGTATGATAAGAAAAGATATGATAAGAACACCTTTCATTTTATGGCTCACAGGTAAATACCTGACAACTTTGTTAAAGTTTTGCATGAATTGTTAATATGTGATTATGTTTTGTTTCATCATAAGCAATCCCTCTACGTCGGAGTTTTGTATAAAATGCGTTATTTGGTTATTATAGGAATATTTAGCTGGTAAACTTTTACTTTGTAAAATTCTAATATTCTTGAATCCCTTGCCACCCACCCAGGTCCAACCAGTCGCTGAGTTGGTGGAGCTGAGCAAGCGATGCATGGCCCCCAGCACAGCCACCGTGGAGGAGATCGATCATTCCATTACCAACGGCAACTGCAATACCCTGCGACGCAGTGCCAGCAAGCGCTTCAAGCGTCAGGTGAGTCGAGATCGCATCCATTAGTGGGTCTAGCTTACACACGTGATTGATGGACCAGGCAGGCCGTCATCACAGTACTGCAACGAACCAAACCTCGAAGCTTTGGTTGCATAACAACATTAAACATTAGAATGCATCTGATCAATTATGAAAAGCTCAGAGGCATCTTGGGAATTAATAACGATCTTTTAAATGATGTTCTAAGCTGAAATTGTACTTTTTAAATTAGAAAATCGGTTTCACCGCATACTTTTGGAATCATATTGATGATTCTTCTGGTATTCTCGTCAGGCGTTTCCTGTTTGGGTTTACTTTTCTTTTGCAAATATTCTGCCATTTGATTCCAAGCTTTTCTCATATGACTCACTCAATGCCAGTTCTGTTCGGTATGTGTATAGTTAGTTGTCTAGTTATTTATAAATTTTATGTGTGACAGATGCCTTAGGGAAAATATAATACCAAAATAATAGTTATTATTTCACAGACTCATCTGTATGTACTTTCCTACGAATATTTGCCACTGTTGCAAATATTTTTGTCCTACTGATAAGGGGATATCTATTTGAAAATCGTTAGGAGAGCATTTCGTAACCGCATATTTCCTTGCCCAGCTGGTAGATCGCAATTCCTATTGACTCGTTGACTATGCTAGAAACGTGTTTGACATTTTCTCACCGTGTTTAACTGGCACAAATATTGTGAAATGTGGTCGTAAGCCTGGGGCTCTGGGACTAGCCAGCGATCTATTCACCTATGTGTGTATCTATTTGTCCACCTATCCAGTATGGCCTGGCCCTTTCTATAAATATGCACGTGTTGTTGGTGGAGCAACTTGGGTGGGGTGGTGCTAAGGCGTTGACATATTTCACCGCCTTTTTCGCTTCCATTGAAGAAGACGAAAATAAAACCGCACCGATTTGGCAACACTGTGGAAAACTCGAACTGCATTTGGTATGGACATTATGCATTTTTGCATTCGGCCAAGCAATGCAACAGCAGCCCACTTCGAAGAGTCCAAGAGACGACGATCCGTGGATTTTCACGATCCGTGAGTTTGCCTCTAGCCAAAACACCAAACCTGCAGCGCTGCCAGCGCCGACTGTGGCAGAGCCAGCGACTGCGGCGGCGGCTGCAGCTGTGTGTGCATTTCTACACCCACTTGAAGCTGCATACACAAATAAGAGGCAAAGCCACAACAAAACATGAAAAACTCCATGGAGTTTAAGTTCAGACTATCAGATACCGCGTAATAGCATTGTTCTGTCAAAATATATATATATATTTTTTTTTTCACTTAAATTGCGCAACAACCAATTTTGACGAATAAGTACAAGCTTAATAAATTTGAGAGCTGTTAAAATAATAAATATAGGTCGATAATATTCTAGAATTGATTGGTTGAATTGGTTATTTATGTTTTTTAATTTTTTGATAAGTAACTAGTGTTTAATAGTCGAATTCAACGATATGTACATCTATGCATTGAATGACTTGGTTGTAAAACTATAGTTCATAGTTTAGTACCGGTATACTCTGGGGCTCCCCAACTACCGGGTATCCGATGGGCAGAGGCGGAGGCAGCGGCATCGATGTCGACGCAGTGTGTTTTCGTCTGTGCTTCTTTTTTTGTCTTTGGATTTGTTTTTGTTTGCGTCTCGGGGCTTGTTGTTGTCGGGCGGCTCGCAGTCGCTGCGCTTGGAGCTGGGCCGTCAGTATGCTGAAAACTTTGCCAAGGTTCGGTACGGAAATCGAAGTCGAGGAAAGACTGCGCGACGCCCACGGCGAACTCCGATGTTGTTAGCAGTTGTAGTGCCTGGTGCCTGGCGGAGTGGATTTTGGTGTTTTGTGCGCCATGACGATTACGATTCTGGTTGTCATTCGGTCTGGACTGGCTTTAATTCATAACTCGCTGGCGTCGTCGCGTTCGTGACTTGAGTCTTGCAGTGCAATCTATCAATCAGCCCGGGTTGGTTCGATCGATCGATGATTGGCCGTTTTCAGGCGCGCAATTGTCTAATGTCAAAGCGCTAAGTGCTCCAGCCACATAAAGCTAACAGTTCCAAGGTTCCGCGGGCGCTCCAGTTACCTAATCGTCGCCTACTTCCCGCTCCGCTTCAGACTCTGGCTATTGTGTATCTTCGCATCAGTATCTGTATCTGTTTCTATATATCTGTTTACTGTTTGCTAATCCGCTCTGGTCATGCTCCGCAAGCTGGCCATGACAATTGTGTGTGCCCAGTGATCGCATAACAGCCATGTTCCTCAAGCCGAAAAGCTTTGAACAGTCGCTGCGCGGCGGTATCGTTCCGGCTGTGCCAGCCGCTCCAGGATCGGGCCTCAATCCAAATTTCCATAAGGGTTGTACGGGCAAGGCGCATGCCTGCGGCACAAACAAATCCCATCGAGCCGGAGGATCAGCGACTTCAGCGTCTGGAGGATCCAGGGCTGGCAGACAGACGCCTAAGGCTCAGAGAAAGAATAGCATCAGTTCGGAGACGATTAGCGAAAGTGGTTCGGAGAACTCCAACAGCTGGCCATCCTCCTCATCGGCAGCCGTGCCAGCTACCGTTCCGCCACCGAAACCTCCGCGTCTGGCGGCCACTAAAGCTAAGGAAGCCGCTGCCATCGACTGCTCTCCCGTACAGCCTCCTTTTACCCCAACCTTCGAGCGCTCCACGAAACGCTCGCTCAGCTTCAGGAGCAACAACAGCAAGACAACGGAGGCGAAGCTTACTCCGGGAGCCAGTTCCTCTATCCGTCCTCCGTGGAATATTTCCGCCGCCGCTGCATCAAAGTACGCCGCTGCAGCCGCCAGTGCTCCACAGTCGCCGAATCCTAGCACGAGGAGCTCTTTCCGACGACGCCGTGATGCCCAGAACGCTGGTCTCCATTGGCCGGCCATTTTGGCCAGTTCCCTGGCCGCCAGCCATAAAAACTACGATGCAATTTTAAAGCAAAAGGTGCGCATAATAACTTTGTTGGTCTGCCAAAGCTCTTTTTAATTCGTTTATGGCTTCACATACTATTACTACATATATCTGAAATATCAAAGTCTCAAAACTTAAGTTTAAATTATTCTGTGAACGGAAAAAGAGGCTCAAGAAATGCATTTGTATGTATATCCAATGAAAACTTTCTAGTACTTCTCTCCGAAATCGATGGGTGCAATAAAAAAAAAAAACAAATGGACAAGCCGACGAATGAACAAAAGATGGAGTCGATCGATAGATCGCCGAACCATGACCCAATGTACGATTTAGTTGTTAAACCTTTTATTATTATGCTCGGACTATGCGTGGGCCGTCGAGTCCCAACTCATAATTTACGGCATGGTACGTCGGTCGGTCGTCGTCTTGTCGCTGCATTTATGGCGTTATAACTTTATGGCTCAATACGCCTGAGAAGCCGACAAGCGGAAGTGTTCATTTAGGTTCGAGTTAGCTTCGCTGCGTGCCCGCCTCCACAATGTTCTACTCAAACTGGAATCGGGTTGCATAATGCAGTAAAAGATAGATGGATATGAAATCCAGACGCTAGCTTTTGGTAAGGCGCATCCATCTAGCCGCGCTCTTATCCTATCCGCTATCCATGTTAATTAGCCAGGTCTCATGTCTCTGTGTGGTGGCTCCGCCTCTTCTTCGTCTAATTTGTGTGCTCGCCATCATCAACAGCTGCGGCTACGACTGCGGGTTCGTTGACTTCGCCGTGTAGTGGAGTGGAGTGCAGCATTGATTGACAGTGGACATGCGCCCGGGGAACTATTTTGTTTATCTTAATATTCCTCCAAACAAGTTCCAACCGATTGATGAGTTCATGTATGCGAGCTGCGAACTGAACTAGGCGATCAAATTGTACCCCAGTTGAAAACCAAGCTGGTCATGATGAATAAAATTTAAGACATAAATCATTCGCTATAATTCTTCGTTATTTCCTTTTAAGAACTAAACTGAAATAAACCTTTATAGAAACTTCCCTTCGCCAAAAGAATTGCTAAATTCTTTCAAAAAAGGAATGATTCAATTAAATGAAATGTCTATTACCAGTCGTTTTGAAACTGTTGAAAAGTCATAAAAATAAAGTGACTAAGAGCCTAATGAAAGACTACACTCGATTCCCTACTCTTTCCGGCTTTCCCAACATCTACAAAATTAATTAGTTCCCCGCGCACACTCTTCCAAACTCTTCCAAAACGTGCCTTTAATTGAGGGCTATTGAACCTTGCACAATATTTTCATAATTCGGGAGAAGATCTATCTTGAGGATAGCGCGAGGAGGGCGATCTTAGTGAGCTGGGAGCTTGGGAGGCTGCGGCTAAATGCCATTTATAGCCACAAATGTGAACTGAAGCTGGCGACGACGTTGGTGGGTTGCATAATGGCGCATCCGCGTCGTCGTCGGTTTGGCTGTCTAGCCCAATAGCATTTGGCGCGTCTAGGCGGCTAATTAGGATTTAGAAAACACCATCAAATTTAGAAATGCACCCGAAATAAACTGAACGCAACTCTGCAGGCTGCTGACGGCGGTGGAGTAGGGATAATAAATGGAATAAATGCGTGAAAATGTGCCCCGAACCACGCCGATCCGAAAATAAACTCAATGTACATGCCCCCACACCGCCGAACTACTGCTTCAGTTGAAGTTGCGCCGACAAAATGTTGACCCCAATTTAACTTAATTTTCGTGTCTGCTTTGTTTGTTTTCCATCTTTTCGCAGAGCCGCCATGAGAATGGCAATGGCGGAGGAGAAGAGGGAGGAGCCAAAGGAGTGGGCCACGATCTGGAGGCGGATGTTGCGGATGCCAGTCAGCCGGAGCGCGTATGGCTGGTGCACCGCGGTGGTTTCACTGCCGCCATCCGTCTGCCGACTGCGTCTTCTGGCCGGGATGAGGAGAACAAGCTAAGCCTGCGCCTCCTGCATAATGGGGAGCAGCTGACCGTCGACGAGGACGATGTCGAGAAGCAGAACAGCCCCGCCCTGGACCTTGTCGAGGACATCTGCGAGCTGAAGTATCTGAACGAGGCGTCCGTGCTCCATTGCCTGCGTCAGCGATACGCCAGCAATCTCATCCACACCAAGGCGGGGCCCACGCTGCTCGTGGTCAATCCCATGGCACCGCTGTCCCTGTACTCCGAGAAGGTAGCTACCAACTGGTTACTGGCCAGAGCGGGTTATTTATCGGCTGCTGTCTTTCGTTCGTAGGTTGTCTCCATGTTCCGCGGCTGCAAGACGGAGGATATGCCGCCCCACGTCTATTCACTGGCCCAGACCGCCTACAGGAGCCTGGTCGAGACGCGGCGCGACCAGAGCTTGATATTCATGGGCCGATCTGGTTCTGGCAAATCCACTAGCTTCAAGCATGCACTCAACTACCTGGCGTTGGCAGCTGGTATGCGTTTCCACAGTCTTATTGTCGTGGTTGCTCCTACTCACACTCGCGTTGCAGTTGCATTTGTTGTTTGTTTTCCTTTTGGCCGTAGGCTGCGGGCTGCTGGCTGGCCCAGTTTGCGCGGGCCACACCAAAATCCAATCTGCGTTCGATTGGCTCATTTGCATTGTTGGCCAAGAAATGCAGCTGCAATTAGACAAGCCTCAAATTCGGTTCAATTGTTAGATTTATCACCCAAAAAGGCGAAAAGTCTAATAGAAATGTAAATTGCCAAGCTACATATTAATGATTTGCAATTTGGTTTAGATAGATATGAACAAAATCTGCTTTTTTCGCATAAAACATTTGTATTTTGTTTAGTAATTTGAATATCATATTTTAATATAAAATGTTGAAACCAGTTTCATCAACGATGTTTTTAGGAAAAAAAAAAGCCACAGCTTTTACCTATTATTAATTCATCTTTTATGATTTCATTGAGAACTGAAATAACAACAAGGGATATTGGACGCTTATGTGCACAAATGAGATTTTTGTTTTGTTAAATTCAATTCAAAAGCTATTTGTTCTTAAAACTTTTTTCCTTTTTGTATTTAGGTGCCTATAATAATTTTATAAACGCGGAGAAGGTCAATGCCCTGTGCACCATTCTGGAGGCTTTTGGAAATACGAAAACTTGCCTAAACTCGAATGCCACGCGGATGACGCAGCTGTTAAGCCTGGATTTCGATCAAACCGGCCAGATTGCATCTGCCTCATTGCAAGTAAGTTTTTCTTTAATACATACAATCAAGTGGTTTAAATGCCTGGTTTCTCGCCTAGGTTCTCCTCCCAGAAAGACAACGAGCTGGCCGACGACTTGGTCATGAACATAGCTTCCACATCATGACGAGACTTTTGGCTGGCGCTGCTGGCTTGCTACAGAAGGAGCTGCACCTGGAGAACATAACCTCTGAGGACAGCCATCCTTTTATATCGTTATCCCAAAAGCTGGAAGATCGGCATCGAGCTGCCAATGACTTTATGCGCACTGTTCAGGCCTTTGAGACGCTGAACATTGATGCGAAGGCGGTACGTGGGATCTGGAGCATTTTGGCGGCCATTTACCATCTGGGCATTGCTGGCGTCACAAAACTGGGCACTGGCTCCACAGCCCGAACTCAGTTTGCCAATCCCACGGCCGCCCGAAAGGCCTCGGGCTTGTTGGGCGTGAATCTGGAGGATCTGTCATCAGCTGCCTTTGGTCTTACCCAACCAAACGCCCCCAATGGCGGTCTGAGTCCATCGAAATCGCCCACCTCGGACACTGGACACGAATGGGCCTGGGAATGTCTCGAGGCGTTGGTCATTGGTCTATATTCGGAGGCCTTGGCTGCAGTGGTGGCATTGATCAATCGTCAGATCTGCACATCGTCCCACACCATAGCCTCAATTATGCTAATTGACACGCCCGGCTTCCAAAATCCAGCCAGCTGTGGCCAGCAAGTGGGTGCTACTCTAGCGGATCTGCGTCACAACTATCTACAGGAGCGTCTACAGATGCTCTTCCATCACACCACACTGGTGGCTCCCCGCGATCGCTACGCCCAGGAGCTGGTAGAAATCGAGATGGACCTGGCATCGGAGTGTCATCCGGGACCGTTGATCTCGCTTATCGACAAGGCACCTCAGAATCATGTAGTGCGCTCGTCCCAGCGAGATTTGCGAGAGCATGATCGTCGAGGAATGTTGTGGTGAGTACAATGCTTTAATAGTTTAAACTTCAAAATTCACGGCAACCATTTATGTTCTAGGCTACTGGATGAGGAAGCTATCTACCCCAACTCCAACGATGACACATTCCTTGAACGTTTGTTCTCCCACTACGGTGACCGGGAACATCATAGCCTGCTGCGCAAATGTGCAGGTCCGCGACAATTTGTACTCCACCATCTGCAAGGCACCAATCCCGTTCTCTACGCTGTCGATGGATGGGTGCGTCATAGCCGGGAGCACCCAGGTATTCGGAATGCTGTATCCCTACTACAGGACAGCAGTCGGGAGGAGATCAATCGCCTATATATCGGCTCACTGACTCGAGGATCGGGAGCAATGGTGTTTTGTGGCTCTTTTGCTGGACTGGAAGGCACTCAGTCACTTCGTCGCGTGTCCAGTATTCGCCGCTCCTTCACAACGGCCGGAGTAAAGCGAAACTCCATAATGCTGCAGGTGAAGTTCACAGTGGATGGAATTATCGACACTTTGCGCCGCACTGGAACTCACTTTGTGCACTGCTATCTGCTGCAACATAACGCAGGCAAACATACCAAGTACACCGCCAATGGATCGCCCAGCTCAGCTGCCGGTCAGGTGTCCAGCGAGGAGGAAATGGTCAACGTGCCACTGTTAAGGAGTCAGGTGCGCCAACGATCAGATCATAATTGATAACACATATTTAATTATTTTCCTAATTGCTTAGCTACGTGGTTCACAAGTCCTAGAAGCGGCTCGCTTGCATCGCCTTGGTTTTCCCGAATCAGTGCCATTGTTGGAATTTGTCAGGCGTTTCGGGCTTTTGGCCGGGGATTTGGCTAGCAATAAGGATGTGAGCGTGGAGCAGATATTAGCTGTCAATGAACTGGATGTGGCCAGCTATCGCATAGGACCCAGCCAGGTGAGTTCTAAATTATATCTTCTTTGTTGAAGTTTACAAGCATTTGCCGAGAACTTTTTTCAAAAAAAGCTTTAAATAGAATAGCATACACCCAATAACTATTAGAGCGCACATGTTTAGTTAACGGCCTCCATATTAATAATTATAAAATCCAAATTTAAAAAAATCAATTATGTGCAATATTTATTTGCTTTATATAATTAGATATTGCAGTTTCTAATTGCGCTAGCAGTTAGTCCAACAGGTTTTTATAAATGTGTATTAAATATATTTCGTCTCGATTGCTGATTTTGATGGAATTGACAGCGGCAGTCGATGAACCAGTTTGACTGAAGCCTCTCTGTCTTCTCCCCCCTCAATGGTGGCTTTTGATACCACGTTTCTATAAGATTAATTACTCTCAGTCGAAGGCAACTCCCATCTAATTGTTTTTACTCACGCGTAATAAGGTTGGTTATTCCGAAGAGTTGACATTGACTTAACACGTTCGTTCAATAGTTAATGAAAATCAAGACGGACCAAATAATAGGCTGAGTTTAATTACCTCCATAAACCTGCGGAGTGATCCACTTTTATTTAAGATGTACCGAATGATTACTTAAATGTAAAATAATTTTTGACTAATTCGAATTCTTTGGGTGGATAGATTCTTGTTTAAGTCTAGGCTTATTTATATTAAAAAAAAAACATCACTTTTTGGTCTGTAGCAATCGTGGTTTCCTTTGATCTGGATCTAGCCAATTGAACGCCGGTTTGCTGTCTCCCGAATAGTGGACGGCCGGGGTCGTTTAATGTGGACCAGCCCATCGCTGGTGCCATACGGAGACTGCGGCCGTGTGCTCAGATAAAAGATACCTCTTTTGGGGACTGCCGGTTCACCGCCCATGAACTCGTTGCCGGTGCATGTATTGACTGCATATTTTTCGCTGCCTCCGACGTTGCAGTTGCAGGTGGCCGATAGCACCGATTTCGCTGAGCTGCAGCGCAATGCGGCAAATGATTTCGGTTGCCGGACTGACTCGGCAAAGTAGAACATGGCCGCGAAGTGGTCGCAGACAAAATCAAACTCCGTGGCCGTGGCGTTGGGACAATGTGGCTGCCCGAGGCCCCAGTTGGCAAAGAAGGAGGCATGACTGAGCTTAGTACTCGGATTGCCGAGCAGCGTTAGATCCGTGTGAATTGACTCCACATACAGGGCATCGTTGACGTCCAGCCTCTCTTCGGGTCCCAGGCTGAGTTGAGTGAGACCAGCGGGATCCAAGGCGAAAATAGCACCAAGGCGATGCGGCCTTAACAGCTTTCCAGTCAATCCAGAGATGTGACTGCCGGCGCTGTGCCCAATCATATAGATTTGCTCGTAGGGAACTCCTGTGTTGTCATGAAGAAACCGCAACATTTTGGCCACATTGGCAGCTATCGACGGAAGCTGCTTAGACACACGTGGATAGCTGATGTCCAACGACTGGCGACTCCAGTCCAGAATTATGACGTTGTAATTGCCCCGGGACAGGTAGGCATCCTTGATGGCAGCATTCGAGCAGGTGACACTCTTTCCCGCCCAGCCATGAATGGAGACCCTAAGAAAAAAAAACACATAACGTTTAATAGTGATCTAGCAATGAAAACTAGCCACAAAAACTTACCTAACTGGCCATTTCGGATTGAAGTGCGAGTTCCTTAGCATGGTCAGATCTCCTGGTCGCAGCAGTTGACGCTCCTCCGGATTGAGGGGCGTATAAAGATCGTACCGCAGCAGCTTTGTTTGCGAAGGACGGGGCCTTCCGAGGATGACGCCAGCCTCAGTGGTAATCATGCCTTGGATTACATCCGAAATGGACACTTCGCACTTACCGGGAGCATAGGCAAAGTAGTCAACTGACGCATCCGCTGAAAGGGCAGACGAGGCAAAAGCTGCTTATAGAACATATATATCGGATTGATGCGTTCAGAACTTACTTCCCGCTGCGCCAAGGAGCAGCAGGCACGTCCACAGCAACCAGTGTGATATATGCATTCCCGTTAACGAGCCCATAAACCGCACTGGCCAAAGCCAAAAGCCTGATGAAAATTCACGTCGATGCGTCAATTAAAATTCACTTAAGTGCGATTTAAGGTGTTCAGTTGTTTCTCGAAATTCTGCCACAATTCGCGATCCAAATTTTATCACTCGCTCGCGCCGCTCACTAAAAGAACGTTAAATTTCTGAGCCGGGCAGAGCTGATCTGAGCTGGGCTAACCTGTCGTGCACCTCCGAATCGTTACAAGCCTC
The DNA here is from genome assembly GCF_000001215.4 of Drosophila melanogaster. Classification (NCBI taxonomy): domain Eukaryota; kingdom Metazoa; phylum Arthropoda; class Insecta; order Diptera; family Drosophilidae; genus Drosophila; species Drosophila melanogaster. The sequence continues at coordinate 16,085,495 of NT_033777.3, read as the reverse complement.
GAACCGAAGTATTGCTAAATTCTAAACGGAGGCTTGGTTAAATAAAGCCCGCTGCGTTCTGCCTCTGCCGCCGGCGACCGGCAAGGGCGGCCTACCAGCGGCGGCAGCAGAGGCAGCAGAGCGGTCACTGTCATGATGAACGACCACTAACTGGTTGGAACGGCGGGCTGGTCAGTGCCGGTACACCAGTGCAGTCCACCTATCGCGGCTTTTGCAGTGGCTGAAAGATGCAGTTTTTGTGTCTAAGTGCAGGCAAACACTTCACAGATTGTCAATAAAGGGATGCTGAGATGGATGCTGGCTTTAACCACCTTTTCAACCATAGACAGTGCTACATAGTGGGTCAATAGGCTTTCACTGAGCACTCGGCTCTTCATAAGTTATTAATTTATGCATTGATTATAAACGTCTGTGCTAGCATAATATATTCGACACGCATATCTTTAACTGATTTACAGTTTCGGGTCGATAACGCCATCACCAGTTGGTTGATCTCTGCCAGTTGCCCGCTTATATAAGTTCACCTGAGATATCATTAATAATAATTGGAAAATGATCGCACTCTGAGTCAATAATATGATCTGTCATTTCGCAAGGGATTGTCCATTACAACATGATGGCTTGGAATGGATTAAATAAATTAAATAATTGCACGCTATATAATAGAAATAATACGTTAATGTATTCTAGCCTGCATCTTACAGAAATTATTAGCCATTAGTTGTTAATTATTTGATAAATCAGAACTAGATTTTGCAGTTAGACCAGTCGCTTTTTGTACTCGTTTTAGATCACATTCCAATTAATAAAATGAGGTTGGTAAACAGAAGCCCCGGGCCTGGGGAGTCGTTGATCCCACTTAGAACTCTACACTTCCACACATTTCACCTGCCCCAGACGAAATGCGGCTGAGATTTTGGGGACTGGGCCAAAAGATCCCAAGTGGGTTAGGGTTCAGCTGTGTTTTGCCAACCATTTAGCAGTAAACTTGCGTTTACGACTTGCCTTGCTCTTCCTCTTTGAATTTTTGGCTAAAACTCATTCATGCTCATGCTTACATGTATATAGATTTCTTTAAAGATCGTTAAACCCGTGCGTGGCGTTGCCATTGTCGTGTGTACTGATCTCGCGCCGACTTGTTACAAAAAGTTTATTGACAGGATTTACGTTTTAAGGCAAACACATAATGTGTGCTTATTGTTATTATGATTATCTCAAACGAAACGAAACGAGACTCAACGAAATCCGTTGGCATTGTTCCGTCAATTTGTCCAGCAAATTTTGTTGTTACTTTCAATCTAATCGAGAAATTACCTTGGAATTCGATGGCTGCCATTTGTCAGTCAACAGATATTGAAACGTTTTCAAACTGCTGCAGTCTTCTGTAATTGCTGATGGCATGCGAACAATCACCGGCTTGTCAGGATCCTTTCATTAACCGGGACTTACCCTGCAATTATTGTATTAAATGGGCACCTCTCAATCATCACGATCCCTTTCTAGGTGGATCCACCACAGCAGCGTTCACATTTTGAGGAAACCTCAAACTGGTTACTCATCTCCAGTTTGGGCCCAGTCGAAGTAAGCATGACTTTGCTAAATGACTCTTTCACCAAAGTTGTAGGCATTTTCTTCAGCTTCTAATCGAATTAGAATTGATTAAAGCATTTGAATAATTTATGCCTAAATTAAGACTAATTCACATCGCTGCTTGTGATGTTACTTCCCTAAAATATCGTAAGCGTAAACTAGAATTTCGCGTCTTATTTCGTATGTGAGATATTTTAAATTCGCACCTGGCATACTACTATATATTATTTGTTGAGAACAAAAGCTCTGATTTTTTGAGGGTTATTTTTAAAATAGAAGGGTTTGATTTTATGGCAGCTAATCGATTTGCCTAATAAGTTTGTTTTAATTAAATGATAAACTTCCACTTGACTCTTATAAATATTACAATTTTGACAAAATTCCACTTGTTTACTATATGTTGACAACCGAGAGTGCCTGGTTCTAAAGTCCTGTCAACCGGTGTCTAGCCTGTCTGGGAAGATATCGGTTACGTGCAACATCTTTGGATTCACTCGGTTGCCCGCATGGGGTTTTTATTTCCTGTTCTCAGCGGTGCAACTGTGAATCGAACTGTGCTTTTCGACTGGTCAGTGGTAGTCGGTGCCCAGTGGCCAGTGAAGTGATCGTAATAAAGCAACTTTGACGTCACTTACAGAGATTCCAGTTTGCTCGTCTTCCCCATCGACTCTTTCTCCTCTCGACGATGACGCTGGATACTTTCACGGTCAAGTTCATCTCGGCATTGTTGCCTGTCGCGGGGTATAGAATTCCCCCCCAGATGTAATCTCTGCGCCTGGAATGTGGGCTCCAGATGGACAGGGCTTCGCTGCATTTCAGTCGGACTTTGCGAATGGAAATCGCCTGAGCTCTCGTCGAGATGTGGTCGGATAAAAGTGCAGTTTGTTTGCCGTTGAGTGGCAACGCGAGTGTCGCCGCATCATTTCGCAACAGTGCTCAAATCCTGAACCTATTCTATGGCGAGGGGCATGAGGATTTTGTGGTGCCGCAGCCAATCCTGGGACTGCTGACCATCGGCTGTGCTATCGCCTGCGTCCGTATAGTACGTACGGGAAAGTGTCCAAATCCAAATCCGAGTCCGAAACCAATACCGATTCCCCCGATTATGATTACGAACACACGCACGGCGGCGTTGTCGCCCCGCCGACTTTCACCAAAAATGAAAAAGAAAGAAAGAAAAAACGGCAACCAAAACAAAAATCGAAAATGACGTTGCAACCTGCATTCGCCTCACTGGGAAACCACATTTGACCAGTGCACATTAAAGTTTTTTTTTCTTTTCTTTTTAAACCAAAGTGAAATTTCCAGCGTTCGCTTTCATTAGAAATGGGGAGTGGTCCGCGGCTGATGGCTGTCTGCCTGCCTGCCGAAAATGATTATGTAACTCGATTGAGGCGGGTTCTGTCAACGCCACAGAGGTATGGACTAGGGGGGAAATACCTATTAAATTAGCTCTCCCATTCGAATGGATGGGAAAATATAAGATGAAGCCCGAACCGAACCAAAAGCGTTCATTAACGCCTCCCTTTGGAAGGGGGCGCGGCTGGTGTTTTTAGCTTTAATCTGCAGGCCCCAGACGAGCCCTGCATACATATATGTACGTATGTATGTATATATGTACATATGTATATATGTACATATGTAAACTAGTTTTTAATTATGAAACAATAACCAGGAAGCTGCCAGATATGCGTTTCGAACGGACCGCAGGCCGTGTAATCCCATCGACATTTGTCGGACTTGTTTACTTCGGTTATGTTTCTTGTAATTGCCTCGAAAGCGGTAAGTTAAGGGAAGCCCCAATGACATCGTTACAGCAGCTTCTGTCACGATCATGGTAATGATGACTATGACTGCGGGGGATCAAGGATTTCCTGATCTTCAACTGCGACGTGCAATTGTTTTCACAGATTTTGTCGATACTAGCAGGGTTGTAATAAAATGTTGTCTGAGGTCGCTGTAAATTGAACACAATGTTCAATGGAATAAATTTCGCAACTAATAAAAGTCAACATTAATCGTTCATATTTGAAATTTCATTCATTTTTTTTTTATTCACAGTTACAGAAAATGAAGCATTGTTGCTTCTACGTATTTGTGATTTGTTTGTTATTAATTTTTGCCACACACACAATTAGAGAGTTACTGATGAAAATCATTTATATTTTATTATGCTTGTCCTAGGTTTTAGCTTATATTAAGTTAAGCTGCTTGATTCGTCTGAAGCGCCTATAGTTAGTTGGTGAATTAAATAACAAGGCCTTATAAAAGACCATTACAATTTACCAGGTTATAGAACCTGCTCTGGTTAACGACCTTTCATCCATGTTGCAACCTCTGGAGTCTAGACCAGTGCAGCCTAAACCAATATTTATTTGTCCCCAATGAACATGGCACTTTTGCCCCACTCATCCGTCGATCTCATTGAATCTTTTGTGAGGCACACAGGGCATGTCCAATTGCTGGCAATGAAAAGGCAAAATGGAATAACAAATAAGTAGCCGAGGGCAGTTCCAGACCTAGTCCATTGCCTCACTTGTTTCGCTTTTCTTTTGTGATTGCCTTGATGGCGATGATGTGACTAATTATGCTGGGTAGCCGCAAGTCGAGCATGTGTGGCCAATTGTTGTTGCTGGTAATTAGCATCATTGGTCCAGCCGGAGGATCGGTGATTTGTTGGTGGTTGGTGTGGGGTCGCTGCTCGGTGGCTCTTTGGTTTGGTTGCATTCACTCGCCCCTTTCCCTCGGCCAATTACCAACGGCCGCGACCTCAGCCAAGTTTGTGTTTTTGTTGGTGCTTCGAGCTGTGTTTATGTGCCAGCCGTTTCTCGATAAGCCACTTTCGAATGCAGAGCCAGCATTTGGCTTGGACTCGGACACGGGCTCGGGCTGCGTCTGTTTGGCCAGCCAATTCAGTTGCGTCGCCGAGCCCGAAGAGAAAACACCTTACCACATCCGAGAGTCCCAGTAGCTGCCGCCCAAGCCGTGAAAGTGGTGGCCAATCAGTCAGTCAGTCGCCTTCGAGTATCGAAAAGGAAACTGCAATTTATTGCGAAATTATATGCACTTTTACTTGCCGCTGTCGTCAGTCGCTGGACCATTGCTTTACATAATTCCGCAATGTACAAGCACACGGTCAAGTCCAAGTTGAGCCAGGTGCGCAGTAACCCGCCACCCCCTGCCGCTGCCTCGCCAACAACACACAAACATGGATTGGGGGCAGGCAAGAAGTTCTTCTCCAATATACGCCACAAAATCGAGGATAATTTGACGCCCAAGTTGAGTGGAAAACTATATTACAAAGGCAGCAAGCACACCAGATCCATGAGTGCACTCTGCACGGTGGATGGCGGATGTGTGGGTGGGAAGTATACGCCGAAGGTTGTGCCCACAAGTCCCGTACCACTTCAAATGCCCAGCCAGATGAGCAGCAGTGTGTGCAGCTATGTGGACAGCGATGAGGAAAGTCACCTGAGCCTGAGTCTCAATTTGGCGCAGCAGTCGCTCGAGGATGAGATCTTCGCAGAGCTAGAGAAGGTGGCACACGATGAGAGCAAACTGAACGAGGTGCTTCAAAGCTTTGACCAGATACTAAACGAGTATCCACCTTTGGAGGGAATTATATTAGCTCCTCAAGAGGAGCTGCCCGCTCCACCGGCGGAGTTCAGCGATCGCCAGCCAATGTTGTCAAAGTCACACAGTACTCTAAGCATGGGCAGGACTAGGATGCAGGTGTACCAGTCCCCGGAATTGGCGGGATCTGTGTTGCTACTACGCGGAGCCGGAGGCGATTCCAGATACAACTCCCTGAGTGATCTTAGCGGCAGCAGGATACCGGTACGCAAACAATCGAGTCTGCGCAAGCGCAGCGAAAGTTTTTGCCTCGAGCAACCGGTTTGCTCCAGGACATCCAGTAAGCAGCGCACTCGGTCCATGCTGACCCTTAATACAGCTGCACCTGTAGGATCAACCATTCCGAATGCTGTAGCCATGCCGAAGCGAGCAAACTCCAGCCTCGAAAAGAGACACATAACTGCCAGACCAGCGGCCAGGAGAGCAAACTCCACCCTGAAACCGGGTGGGATAAAGCCAAAATCGCCCAATGCAAACAGCGATGAACTGCTCGTGAAGTGTTTGGCCAAAGGACAGGAGATCCTGCGTCAGGTGGAGAGCATGAGTGCCAAGCCCAAGAGGAGCACCAGTCGGGGAGTAACCAAGGAGCACTCGCAGTTGGTGAAGAACAAGAAGAAGCTACAGAAGCTGCATTACGCCAACGAGGAGAAGATGGGCAGACCCAAACTTGAGTCCTGCAAGATTATACCGCCGAAACTAGGGGAAACATCCGACAAAAATCAGGAACTACTCGTAAAAGTTGTCCAGGATATAAAGATCACACCACAACAGAATCTAAAGAAACCCACAAAGGAAATCCGCGCAGAGCAAGAAGAGGATTCTGATGATTCGGGACACATAAGCAACACACAGCTCTCCACATCCACGAGCAACTCCACCGGTAGCCTTTGTGAATCTGAAGGCGATGAAGCGGAGGATCAACCGCCGGATGCAAAAAGCTGTACCAAATCCAACAAGATCGCGGAGCTTTTACAGAAATTCGAAGCAGCTGCGGCGGCTGGGAAAAAAAGTGCCACCGCCACGATGCACTGCCCCACTGTGGTGGCCAGCAAGGTGGTGGCCCAGGTGCAAGCTGTGAGCTGCATTCAGACACAGGTGGAGATCTATCCCACCTACACGAAAGAGGTAACTATGCGGCTGCACTGACTTGGCAGCGGCAGCGCCGATCCCGCTTCCGATCCTCCCCAGCCACTCCAATTTATGCTCTCAGCTGCATCTACTGCACTGCACCTGTCTATATCTAACTCTATCCAACTTATGCTGTATATGGAATAAATATTTATTGTACAAATCACTTGCTATGGATTTATCTTACCACCTCTCCTCTGGCACTATCCCTTTCCTTTAACCGCCTTAGTATTGCTTTCCGGGGTCCTAACATCTGGTTTCTGGAGCACGCTTGCACTTTATATATTTTTTGGGGGATATAGAGATATTTTATTAATGCTACTATGTATTTTGTATTTGCCTCTTTCTTCATTTCCTATAGTAATATTCTTATCGTTCAGCTAAACTTTCTCTTTGCCTAAAAAATTAGAATTATCAGTTGGCTGAATCCCAGACAAGCTCTTTATCGCTCAGTACCAACCACTCCCTGTGTCCGAATGGACGCATCCGAGTGTCCAGGCATCCGACCAAAAACAAATGATTACTGTTCCACACACAATCAACACTGGCTGGCACAAGACCGTTTAGTTTGCCATTTCACATTGGTTTACTTTCATTTTTGTCTACGTGCCGGGCATAATTAAAATTTCGAGAAAATAGTTTCTCGGCTCGGTCGCGAATTCGGTGTTGACTGACAGAGACGGCCTGAGATGGGGGCCACACCTCGGAGGTGCGTCTTTCAGCAGCTAATTTGTATGGGAACCCGGTGGCCCTAAGTATGCTAAACACATATGCGATGGATTCAACCGTCGACTTTGTGCATTTCCACCTGCATGATCCGCCATTAGGAGGGCATTATTCCAGTGTGGTCTTTACTATATGGCAATATCTTGTTTACAATTTCGTTTTCATTGCCCGCGTCTGCCGGCGACGTTGCTTCTTCTCACTTTCACACCTGTCAGAGTGCGGCATCTTTTTGCACACAGGTGTTCAAATTGCTCATAATTTGAATTTCCCCCTTGTGCCGTTCCATTAATCTGCATTATCTGAGCTAAGTTAGCCCACAGCCCACCTTGACCTTCACTGGGAATGGGAATGATGTGATTTCGTTTTTCGATTTCTCACTTTTCGCTCGACTCTTAATTTTATGATGAACTTAATAATTGAGGGGATACCGGTTAACCTATTGTTAGTTCGTCTTAAATAACGTAACCAATTATTAGAATGAAACTCTATTGACAATTTTTTAATTACTCGAGATTATGTGCTCCATTTCGGGTTAAAGTGCTGATGATGAATTATAAACAAATTACTCATTTTTGGTTAACATTTCATTTGTGTTTCTGGTACTCGCCGACAGCACAACTATGAAATGTTTTGATTGTGAATTGTAAACAAATTACCACTGAGTAACGAATGAATTTCATATACAATTGCTAAAGATCTATTTAAAACTTTTTATATTTGCATATATATTTATTTTGTGTTATATTGTTAACTAAATACTTCGTGAAATTTTGTATGCAAGAGCAATTTGATCGTTTTATTGAAAATAAAATAATAATTAAAGCATAAAATAGTTACTTACAATCTCATACTTATGAAAAAAAAAACATTGTTTATTTCAGATCCTCTTCCGCTCAGGAGTTCTTAGTGAACTGGAAGCCAAGCGCGATGTCCTGCTCTCAGATCGCATTATACAGCTGCAAGCATTTTGCCGCGGCTACTTGGCACGCAAGAAGATGTCCCAACGAAGGGTCCAGGTAAATAAGACCTATCTATATATTCCGAGAGTATAGTAATCCATATAATCGATTCCCTCAGGAACTGGCAGTGCGTTGCATTCAACGCAATGTGAAGGCATTCCTTGCCGTTCGCGACTGGCCGTGGTGGCGTCTCCTGGTGCGGGTCACTCCCCTGCTCAACGTTCATCGCACCGAGGAGCAGCTGAAGACGGCTAACGAGGAGCTCCTAATGCTGCGAGCCAAGCTGGAGAAGATCGAGTGTGATCGCAGTGAGGTCAAGGCAGAAAACCAAAAGCTGGAAGCCAAGGTAAATATCAAAAATTCTGATCGACATGTGTTTTCGAGTGGGGTTGCAATTAAAATTGCGCCATATGACATGACAAGTCATCTGCGAGATCATGTTTGCGTTGGCAGTGCTTGGATATCTGGGGCGCCAAAAGAAAATGAATGCTTAATATATTTAGCTAGTATTGCAGTGGAGGTTCCTCATCGAGAAACAGATTCTGTTGCAAGAAAAATAAGTATTTATAGAAGAATGGGTTTATAGCATCAAGTTAATATTTAATATAATCGTGAACATTCATTTACAAAAATGATGTTGAGTGCAGTAATACAATATTTACATGATCCTACTTTACTTTCTAAGTAAGACAAATGTTTAATCAATTAAAGATGGATTCCCTTTCCCTAAGTCAAAGTAATCAAGATGCACATTTCGCCAGTGAATTTCCATTCTCTTTCATTTCAATTATTTCGTTTTTAAAGTGGGTTAAAAATAGCATTTTGGGCATTGAACACCAAACTGACTCTGACTCTCAGAGTCTGTGCGAGCGTACATATTCTGGTGGAGATGGACGGATGGGATGGGATGTGGATACTTAGGCAATGTTTCGCACAAATCGCACACCAGAATAGCCAGATGTATTTTTAAACGCTCTAAAAGATCATTAATAATACTTTGTCGCGCAACAGTTGAGTTGCAGCTGGGATGCGATTAAATTTACATAATACTGCCAAAGATTACCAAATTATGGGATCAACAGTTGGTCGAAATCAAAAGACATCCGCAGATTATGTGATAGACGGAACTGCTTCGATATTGCAATTGACTTGGCTCGAATGGCGCCTCTTCTCTCCGTCGTGAGAAATAGAGATTTATCTGGCTATTGGTTCGCCAAAATGGGAGAGCCAAATTGCCGGTGAGCTTTTCTGCTGGCCAGAACCAAGCGAAATCCGTACGCATCACTTAGTTGCCGAGAAAACGTCGCGTTCGCAAGAGGCCCGTAGCGCCGTGTCCGGAAGATTCGATGTGATCCGATCCGAGCCCAACCGATCCGATCAGATCTGTCTCGATCCGTTTCCCCGCCGTGCGTGCGTGAAGAATCGCTGCCAAGAGCAATAAAAAGCCAGCGAAAACAAAGGAAAATCTGAAAAGCTGGCAATTTAAAGCGCGCGCGTGCTGAGGCCAAAATAAATGCAGCAACAACAAGCCACAGAAAAATTCAGTCCGAGATAAATTTAAATTGCATCAACGGTCTCAAGTTTTTGACAGCCCCTAGCATAATATAATCCCCACCGACACACGAAAACCAACTACACCAAAAACCAACTCGATTGGTATAACGAAAAACGAGACATAAATTTCGAAATTTGCGAACAGAAACGAAAATCCGACAAATATTGGCCAAGGAAATTTGCACAGAAACAAACCATCGAGCCAAAAAACCCCAAAACGAAACCCACTAGCCCCCTCAGCCCCGCTTGCACTAATCCGAACCCATGCCTCCCCTGTCGCCTGCTAATGAGGCTACTGCTGAAATTGCAGCTTCAGGTGAGGAGAATGCAGGACCTGTAGAATCGGACCGATTGGAAAAGGAGAAGTTCTTGGCTCGCGTACTAGCAGCCATGAACGGCGGCCCTAGATCAGGAAACCTCGCCTCCAACAACAGCAGCGGTTCATCGTTGAACTCTACGTTGAGTGGATCTGCCCCTCTGGCACGCCCACCCAAACCACCTGCCAGTCAAGCCAGGAAACAGCTCCGTCTGCTGCCCAAGCAGCGGGAGCAGAGTCCTGTGCTGAGCAATGGCCACACAACACGTTCCACACTGAGTCACCAGCACACCACCAACAAATACACACTGAAATCCACTGGTGGCAATGCCGGCAGCTCGACGCTTTCATCGTCCTTGCTGGGTAATAAGGACTCTGAAATACCGTACGAGGTCTCGCTGAAACTGCCACTGAATCCTCCCACAGGAGCGGACAGTGACCGTCATCGCCTAGTAAACCGTTCGCCCAGTCCGGCCCTTTCCGTGTCGTCGCGATGCTCAACACAGTCCCAGTCATCGATCTCCAACTTCACCTCCAACTCAAGACTGCAGACGCCACCGAGAAGGGTCTTCCCGCAGAGTTACACGCGCGGATCGGGTGGAGTCGATCCCTACGAAATGCGACAGTTGGAAAGTTCCCCTGTGGTATTTGATGGCAATCTCTCCTTTGTGCTCGGATGCCAAAGGCAGCCGGTGTATCAGTCGATGCGTGCTTCGCCCTCTTTTGAGGATCCGCGTACATCATCCGCTTATCTGAGTGAGAAGATACAGAATTTCCTAAAGCGCACAGATCATGTACAGGAGGAGTGGACCGCTATGTCCAGGAGGACGCGAAGAATCAACAGCAATAGTGGTCGTGCAGGAGGATCTGAAAGTCGCTGCACTACCCCAGGCAGCACCTGTTCGGGATACGATGACTACGATACCATCTCGCTAATAGAGCGTCAGCGAGAGAGGAACAGCATGGAGCGCTGCGGATCGGTGGGACGCACTCGCTCCTCGCAGAACATCTTGACCAAGGCCTTTCAACTGGCCAAACAGCTTCCCCATACGCCAACGTCGCGTGGGAATTCGGTTGCCCGGGATCGGGAGTCATCTGTGGCCACCATTAGTCTTACAACCGGGGACAATGACGATGATGATGATCGCACCATTCGTGAGGAGGATGATGAGGTATCAGTTGCGCCAACCTTGAGCTTGTCGCTGACACAATTTCCCGCCTCTCTACTATTAAATCTGTTGTTGAGTGGGGGTGATGATGTCTCCTCTTCATAAATATTAAATTCCTAAACAAACACAAAACACACCGGCCATTGGATGGGGCTTCCATGCTGACATTGACAGCGGCGAAGCTCCTCCGCCATCCCCCACACCTGAGTAGTACAAGGATCTATTTTTGGAATCGAATACTGTGTGAATCACACGTTCAAATTTTTTTGGGCGATAGGAAAATATTCCATATTCATATTCATTTTTTTTTCGTTTTGTGGCAAAATAGAATAAATCAAATGTTTATGTGGTCTGGATACATTCAAAATTAGTTCTCCATGGTATTTTCTGGAAATTGTTTTATTTGGAAGATTCTTAGATCTTAGGATCACATATTTATGTGGGCATTGAACCGACCTTCAGCATTTTATTAAGTCGATTTAGATATTGTGGCATACAAATAAGATTAAACTCTGGTACTTTTCTTGACAGATATGCTTTGATCTGTGGTTTAGTAAATGATCCTTCACAATGAGTAATTTCTTTGTCACTTTTTGTGATCTAAAATCCATTTACCAGCGCTTCATTTTAGTTTTTACCAATGATTCTCTAGTATATTTAACGTCATGTGAATGACAAAAGAATACAGATGACATCAATGAAATGTATAGAAATATTTTTTTTAATATTTTAATATTGATGGAGTTATTCGTATTTTTCTAAATAAACATTTTTTATATTTAGGAAGAATTTTGTCTTTAATAGATACATCAAATTAAAAACTTTTGTGCATCAATTCGTTTGCTCACATTATCTCGGCACTCCGGCAATGTTTTGTTAATAATGATTTCAATTGTTTGGACACAAGTTAGTCAGAAAACAAAATCGTTAAGCTCAAGTATAAAGTCAGATAAACTCTGTGAAAAACTAGCGCACAATCATGAATGTGTTACATCTTTCGAAATCAATTTCTTTGCAGCTATCCGAGCTGACGGTGGACCTGGCCGAGGAGCGATCCACGGCTCATATAGCTACCGAGCGGCTGGAGGCGGAAACCGCCGAACGCTTGAAGCTGGAGAAGGAGCTGGGCGATCAAACCAACAAGGTGAAGAACCTTCAGGAGACGACGGAGAAGCTGGAAATGGAGCTGATATGCGCCAAGTCCGATCTGAATGGCATCTCTGAGGACGAGGATGCAGAGAACGAGGATGGGGTCGGCGGCGGCGTCTACAAGCTTAAGTACGAGCGGGTGGCCAGGGAGCTGGAGTTCACCAAAAGGCGGTTACACACGCAGCATGAGCACGATCTGGAACAGCTGGTCGCGCTCAAGAAGCATTTGGAGATGAAGGTCGGTTAACATGATTCGTAATATCTTTACCACGGAAGTGTAATATGTTCCACCCCGCCATTTCAGCTTTCCGATGCCTACGAAGAAGTTGTGGAACAACGTCAGGTTGTGGGCCAATGGAAGCGCAAGGCACAGAAGATGACCAACGAGATGAACGATCTGCGCATGCTGCTCGAGGAGCAAAATGCGCGCAACAATTTGCTCGAGAAGAAGCAGCGCAAGTTCGACGCCGAGTGCCAGTCCCTGCAGGATGCAGTGCGTCAGGAGCGACAGGCCAAAGAGCGCTACGGTCGCGAAAAGGACGTCCTGCAGGCCGAGAAGTTCACACTGGAGCAAACGCTGGCGGTAAGTGGTTGCTGCAACATAGTTTCATTTACTCTTGGCAACATGTTGATAATAGTCTCGAGCAACATTTCTCGAACACTAGTCAGCAGATATATACATTTTCTTAGCGAATTAAAATCAGTTATTAATCCATAACATTGGAATTAAAAAAAAAAAAAAAAAAAAAAAAACAAGTAAATTATTTCCATATTTTTGTGTCATAAATGTAAATTGGAAAATTAATATATTTAAGAAAACACTGGTTGCTCAGTGTTTGAGCAAGGTGCGCACATTGCAGTCGAGATACAGATAGAGATACTGGATATCTCCGACTCAGAAACTCGTTCGGCTCGTTTGCCCATGCACATTCTGAGGCACTGCGCTCCACGGTCTACCTAGACTACTGCCTACCTGCCCACACCGATCATCTGAGACGTGTACGCATGTGCGACCGCTCTCTTGCATTGTTCCATACCCAGACGATATGTTTATAGTTCTGGGTTCTCGATTCTTGGAGTTTCATGTTTTTATCGGCCTGTACTCGAGACACTCTCTGCCTGTCTCCGGCCGTCTCTGTATTTGTATCTCTTGTCGGCCTTTTGGTCACACATTTGTGGATCTTCGCTTTGCTGCTTTCTTCTCGGTTCCGCTCGACAGTAGCTCGAAGAACGTCAACGTGCGATATCTGGAGTATATAGTGTGTTACGATTCCTCCGTCTCCGTCTGTCCCGGTGGCTCTCTGTTCCGATTGTTCGGACTGGAAAAATAAATTAAAACGTTGGCGGCGTTCTCATTACGCTTTCGATACTCATAATTAGCTGGAAGAGGAAGAGCCTCTATGAAGGGCGATAACTGAACTGGTCACTGCGATTTAGATAGCACAAACCGAGGGTCAGAGGCACAAGAACAGAAATTCCCAGGCCAGTACAGCCATGAGTTTCCGCTACTCAACTCGGCTGATTCAAGTGAGTCTGAATAGGCACTGATCCGAGCTGTAAACTCCAGAAAACAGAAGCAATTTAGCTGACTAAATGAGCACAAGCTACCTTTATTACTAAGTGGCTTATATCGTAGTGAAACTATACAGTTTACAACGAAGATCGTAGTTTTTAAGAAATAAGTAGACGTTTGTTAAGGTACCATAACAAAATTAGGACATTGTAGTTACTTGTTCCAATTATTAATTCTGGCTTTATTTACTCTTCAGGACACCCGTCTGGATCTTGAATTCAAGGAGGAGAAACTTGCATCGCTACAGCGCGAGCTGGAGGAGATGACCTTTGGTGGCGGCACCGAGGAGGAGTTCGCCCAACTGCGGCGCTCCAAAAATGAAACAGAGCGTCGGGCCAAGGAACAGGAGGAAGAACTGGACGAGATGGCCGGTCAGATACAGCTGCTCGAACAAGCCAAGCTTCGCCTGGAGATGACCCTGGAAACAATGCGCAAAGAAGCGCGCCGTGAGTCCCAGCAGCGCGACGAAGAGCTGGAAGAAGTACGCGGTAACGGCTACAAGAAGATTAAAGCCCTTGAATGCCAGCTGGAAACTGAGCACGAGGAGCGGACTCTGCTGCTGCGCGAGAAGCACGAGCTAGAGCGACGTCTCTCCTCCATGGAGGATCGCGATCGTGTTGATCGCGATGCCGAGGAAGCGCTCAACCAAAAACTGCGACGCGATCTTCGCAAATACAAGGCCCTGCTCAAGGACGCCCAGACACAGTTGGAGCGGCTTAAGGCTGACACGCCTGGCAAGACGCTTATAAGACAACTGCGTAATCAACTGGAGGATGCCGAATCTGCTCGTTCGCTGGCTATGAAAGCGCGACAAACTGCGGAAGCCGAACTTACTGAAGTGCAGGCCATGTTCGATGAGTCGCATCGAGCTAGGAATGACGCGGAGGAGCGAGCCAATGCCGCACACAGAGATCGGGCTGAGCTGCAGGCCCAGATCGAGGAGAACGAGGAGGAGCTGGGCGAGCTGATGAAGAAGTACAGCGCCACGGTAAAGCAACTAAATACAGAGCAAATCAACGTATCCGAGGCTGAGTTTAAACTCAATGAAATGGAAGCAGAGCGCAATAACCTCAAGGAGCAGGTGGCCGAGCTGCAGCACCGACTGGACAACGTTGAGAACTTGGGGGATCCATCTATGGCCATGATGTCCAAGCGGTAAGATAAGGTAGCTCATGTTTATAACAAACTTTATTTATTTTATTTTGTTTATGGAACAGACTGGAGCTGCGCACCAAGGAATTAGAGTCTCGACTGGAACTAGAGCAGGCCACTCGGGCTCGCCTTGAAGTGCAGGTGAACCGTCACAAAGAGGCTCTGGAAAAACTGCAGAACGAGGTGACGCAGTCAAAGATGCGTGAGATGCAGGCCCAGGATGTAATCAAAAAATCGCAAAAGAGTCTGCGCGACATGCGCGAAGAGTTCCACGCTGTCTCCAGCCGCGAGCAGGAGTCGCTCACAAGGCGCAAGGACCTGGAGAAGAAGGTGGAGCAAATGGAGTCGGAGGGAGCGGCGCTTAAAAACGATCTACGACTGGCTTTACAGCGAATAGCTGATCTACAGCAGGCAATGGAGGAAGAGGGCGAGGAGGAGCTGAGCGAAAGGTAACTGAATGAATGAACACTTAACCTTGGAATGGTAATAATTATATTTAATCCATTGCAGTGATGAAAGCCTCAGTTCGGTGGGCTCTATCAGTGATCTGGAAGATCGACTTCGGCCAGTTCATGTAAAACGCAGCTCACAGCAGTCCTTGAACGGCAGCATCGGCGGCGGAGGCGGAAGCGTTGTCAGCTCCACCCGCACCGTGGTGTTCGAAAAGGACGACAACAGCCCGAGGTACGCTGATAACGAAGTCAACTCGAACAGCAGAAAGCAGCACAAGCATTAAAGGCCCAAGCACACAGCGTAGACTCACTCACCCTCTAATTATCTGACTTTTAATATGCCTATCGCTAGTTAGCTAGTCTGTAAGGTCTGTTGCTATTTGCCGGCTTATCTAATTTAAATAATTAAACCATACATGCAAACCATCCGCCTCAATCCACATCCACCAACGACCCCAAAAACCAACTCAACAACCCCTGCCGACACTTAAACGCTGCAATTCTCGAACGACTACCGCCAATTCAAACAAAATCATAAGAACCGAAACGAAACGCCCCAAAACAAACGATGCGTGTAAATATGTTAATGCGTATGTGACAAAAACCAAAACACACAAAATTTCCTAACTCCGCTCCGCTCTGATCCGCTGTACCGCCCCCGCTCCGCTCCGCAACAACAACAACAACAACCCGACCCTCCCAATCCGCGTGTGTGTGCGTGTAAACAATTAGCTTTTTCTTATTGTAGAATAACAGTGACGTCGCCATCGTCGCCACACATTCATAAGCTGGCACTGGCGGCCAAAGCCATACCGGCCAACAAACCGGACACAAAACCTGCAGCGTCTACTAGGATGGAGTTAACAGTGCCAGCGGGCCAGCATAATGGTCATAATGCCTAGCTGGCCAAGCAGTAGATCCATCCATTGTACGGGGCATGTCCATCTGGGGCTGCAGCTTGTAATTTGTAATTTTTATTTTTTGGATATTTATTAGTTGTTTATGATTATTATTTTATTACTGTTTAGTTCAATACGTTTAACTATTTATTATCGAAATATAGCTACATGATAATATTTAATATAAAACCCAATAGGCATTTGAAAACAATGCTGAGTTGTAGTTAATTTAATTTGCGCGACAGTCCCTATACAAAAAGTGATTAACATGTTTTATCTCTCTCAAAAACAAAAAAACAAAAACGAAACTGAACTAACACCTATAGAATATAGTCCATTATCCTATAGCAAACTTAAATAAAATTAGTTAAACGCGTTTCAAAATCATAGGCAAGTGTATGCAAATACAATAAATTGAACCTTTAATCAAATTAAAACCCACAAATTCGAGTATTTTACAAATAACTCATATTCTTATACGAATCATCATCCCATTCACAACATCAGTAATTGAACATCATTAGCTTCATTCATCATTAAAATTAAAACCATAAATAATATTTGAATACGAAATTTTGCAGAAATAACGCCAAGTAACGGGAAAGATTCATAAAAACCTTTATAAAAACTAACAAAACGAATATAAACAAATAAATATATTGTTATAAAACTTAAGAAAAGTGTTTCTTCTTGGATGTTAGAAAATTAAATGGTATAATTTCGAAAGAAAATTCATTTGGCCTCCAAATTTTGAAGGTAAGTGTCAAAAGTTATTGCATACTTTTGGGCGGCGTCGGGAAATGTACCAACAAATTCATGGCAGTATATATTCCACTATCCAAAATAGATTCCAAAATCCTAAGATCAAGCTTTAATTGATAATGTTAAAAGCCCTGCGCAATTTAGTTAGCCCAAATTTTGAATCAAGTCACAACAATCAAAGGTTATAAAATGGCGCACAAGCTGCACTTGGCCCAAAACTGAATTTCCGGATAAGAAGGTAGAGGACTCTTGAGCTCCACCGGCACATTGATTTATTTGAGGAAGCACGCACGCTGCTAGGCCGAGGTCAAATGTGTAAGACATTACCGTGTACCCATGCCAGATCTGGGGCTAGAAATCTGGCACCCACTTACCCCCGAATGGGAGCCGAAAACCCATTAAGTGGCACCATTCTGCATTCGCCATCCCAGGTGACTTTGAAAGTTGCAGCAATCGCGAACCAACGCCCACACCTGAAATCCCGGATCGGACTTGAATGAAAGTCAGGCACGCAAGCTTACCGCCTTTGGGGGATGGGCCTGAGCACTTGAAAACACTTGTTGTATGTCAAAGCCAGAGGCCCAGACATCAATCAGGCGTCTGACATCCATAAAGCAAAGCGATGGCTTTCCAATCCAGGCGGAAGCAACAGGTGGCTTACCGAGAGAAACTCCTCCGCTTGGTCCCCCTTTTTTGAGGGAAATGCCGCGTGCCCGTCAGTCGTGCTGAACTCAAAAACAACCGTCAACTAGGCGACTGTCAAATGCGCCACGTATCCGGATTATCGATCAAACAGCAGCGACTTTACGCCAGTTTCTGGGTCTCCGCTATGGCGCAGACACGTATTGGATTTCAAAGGCTGCGGAACGGAATCGCAGAGCTGCACTTGCGGCACTCGGCGTAGTTAAGGATAGCACCAATATGGATGACCGCACGATAGACTCCATATTCCTGGGCTCGCTGGAGTCCCTGCCGCCGGTTAGCTCGAAAATCGTGCGCATCTTTACCAGCTCCACGTTCACGGGTAGGTCCGACAACCTAGTAACCTTTGCCCATGTGTGGCTGTTTGGCGGGGAAGTGTGAAATTGTTATGCAATCCGTATTTTCACAGACACCACAATGGAGCGGAACACACTGATGGCCAAGTGCTATCCACGGATCAAGGACTACTGTCGCGAGAAGCATGGCCTAGAATTTCAGGTGGTCGACATGCGTTGGGGTGTGCGAGATGAGGCCACTGACGATCACATGACCACGGAGCTCTGCATGCGCGAGATTAAAAACTGTCAGCGGCTCTCGATGGGACCGAACTTTATCGTGTTTCTGGGTCAGAAGTACGGCTATCGGCCCATTCCCACTTACATAGTGTCCTCTGAATTGGCCCTAATCTGCGAAGAACTCACATCGATGGGAGTGGACCGTGCCATCCTCGATCTGTGGTACAAAAAGGACAGCAACGCAGTGCCACCCATCTCGGTGCTGCAGCCCATCTCATCGATTTTAATTAATTTCAACAACAAGGTTAGTTTTCTAGTGAAAAAATAGTAAGTATTTTATTAATTGTGGTGAAGTCGAGTGAGCAGTCTTAATAAATTAAAGTGAACTGTTAAAGTTTTGCCTATTTAATACAAACATTCTTAAGGACTTTCGTAAGTAATAGTCCTATTAGAGAACGCTAGGTTCTTTTTTACTAGTCATTAGTGTGTAAATTCTCAATAGGCACCATAATGTAGTTTTTCCTAAGCTCAATCGATTTGTTAGGAAGTAACCGATTATATACGACTCCGTTCTCCAGCGCGTTCCCAAGCTGCAGGCGGAGGATCAGGCTGTGTGGTGGGACACTCTGAACAAGATGCAGAAGCTGCTGCGCAAGGCAGCTGCCTCCTTGGGGGCCAGTAACAAGATGTCCAAGGAGGATGTCCACAACTATTTCATGTCGGGTGAGTAGTAAGTAGCAAACGTAGTGGTAGCTGAACAAACATTGGTCCGCGTTTAGTGACGGAGCGGGAGGTGATCAACGGAATATTGAACGTCAAGAACACAAAGAACCACTGTCTGTCCTATGTGAGGTACATCAACAACATTAATCTGCAGAACCTGAAAAAGGCCTCTCTGTTCGTGGACATCATCAACCGCAGCCTGGACACCGAGTCGGCCAAGTTGCTGAGTGACCTGAGAGACGTCCGGTTGCCGGCCAAGATCGAGGCCGTTAACGCACAGAAGTAAGGCATGAAACGAGAGCCCAAGCCGGCGGAAGGAGGAGAATGATATGGATGCTAATTCGTTCTGATGTGGGGATTGGGGGGCACTTTGCAGATACACGGTGGAATGGATCGGACGGGAGGGACTGGACATTGAGACGCACGAGGAGTACCTGAATCATTTCATCTCTCACTTCTATAAGAACGTAGTGAAACTGGTGGATAGGGCGATGCGCAAAGAAGACTCCAGTGCACAGGGGCAGATAGTAACTGAGATCCTTCAGCATCTGCACGCTTGCAACAATTCGGTCAAGATATTCTACGGGCGCGAGGAAAGTTGCGAACGTATCAAGCGCTACATGCTGGGGGATTCAGATAAGCCACTTGTCCTTTTCGGCGACGGAGGCTGCGGCAAAACCTCCCTGCTCTCCAAGAGTGTTTCCCTCGTGGCCACCGAGTGGTTCGCCCACGTCCGGCCCATCAATGTCATCCGCTTCTTGGGCACCACGCCGGACTCCAGTGCCTTGACGGCCACCCTTATCTCCATTTGTCAGCAGGTGAAGTCCATCCAGTACCAGCTAGCATCCAAACTCGATACTAACCCTTCTAACCTCTTACTCCGAAACACACACACACACACTCCCCTAATCCAATTAGATCTCTTACAACTACATGCTACCCTTCGAGAACATACCCGATGATCTTGTTCCCTTAACAGCACACTTTAAGCAATTACTAACTTACGCCAGCCCCACCCAGCCGCTCACCATCTACCTCGACTCAGTCGACCAGCTGACAGGCACCCAAGACTCGAATAAGGTATCATGGATACCCACGCGTCTGCCCCCGCACTGTAAGGTGAGCCCTGGTTGTGAACGCCACTCCAAGTTCACTTCCTTGTTTTCCTTCCTTTCTTCTTTGTGCATGATAGTCTGAATACTTTTGTAAATAAAAAATCTCTATGCGTTTATTCTTAGTGCATGATATTCGAAAATTTTTAATGGAAGTTAAATTCCTATTCTCCTGACACTGTATATAATTATGCATGACATTTTTAATTTCCACTTATTGAGCACCTAAGCCCTTGATAGATTAAACTATTTTGTATATTGTTAGGAACAAAAATGGTAAAATCATTTGCTGTATATATAAATTCTTCACAAAAAGATAAAAATTATATATTTTTCTGCGAAAGAACTGCCAAAATATTAAAATTTATTGGATTTTCAAAATTAGAGTTGAAAATGTGCAGTGAGCTTCGAATCTTTTATCTTTAAATACCCTGTTTAAACCCCAGCATCATCATTACTCATACGCCCTGTATATACATTGCATGAAACCGCATGCCCCAACTCAGATGGGAAACTGAGTAAGTTTTTCCAATTGCTTGACCTGTGCGTGCTAAGCAAAATCACTAGAAACCGCCACCAGAACATTTGCAGGCACCTCACCCAAAACGACATCGCAAGGAAGCCGTTCTGCATGAGGCGATCCTCGCGTGGTATCCACCCAATCCCAATGTCCTTGCATATATATCCGATTCCGACTGATTCCAGATAATCATCTCATGCGCCAACGAACCGGCAAATCCGACGGTTTCCCACGAATACCATGTCTTGTGCAAGATGATCGATGTGGAGGAGAACTTTATCGAGGTCACAGCACTGGGCGAGGACTTGGCAATGAACGTGATCAAGATGTGGATGAAGACGGCGTGCCGGGATCTTAACAATTACCAGTGGCGCCTGGTGGCTAATGCCATTAGCAAGTGCTCCTTGCCAATTTTTGTTAAGCTAGTTTTCGCCGAAATCTGCCGTTGGCGAAGCTACACACGTCCCCAGGAGACGCACCTGGCCAACACTGTGATGGATTCCATTATGCTGCTGTTCGAACGGGTAGAGAAACAACACGGTCGTATACTGGTTTTCCATGCTCTAGCCTACATAACCGCCTCCAAATCGGGACTTTCCGAGAGCGAGCTGGAGGATCTCATTTCGCTGGACGACAAGGTGCTGGACGATGTCTACCAATATCATTTGCCACCGACGCGGCGTATTCCGCCACTTCTCTGGACCCGTATCCGCAACGACTTGCCCAACTATTTGAGCGAACGCGAGGCGGACGGTGTAAATGTGATGAACTGGTATCACCGGCAGTTCCGGGACACCGCCAAGGAACGCTACTTTAAGAACATGAACATGGCCATTTACTTTCACTCCATGATTGCAGATTACTATCTTGGCATTTGGGGCGGTGGGGTGCCGAAACCGTTTAAGTTTACAGAGATACAGCGGCACAGGTTCGGATTGGCGGACAAAGAGGGATCGGCGGATCGTAAGGTGCCCATCCAGCCGTTGGTCTTCAGCAGCAAAGATGGACTATCCAAGCGCTACAATCTGCGCAAGGTGAGCTCGGCCATATGCATATCTCTATTATATAAAAATTCGATCTCTATTAGTTTGGTGAGCTGCCGTTTCACTTTGTACGCTCGCGACGGTTTAAAGATTTGTTCGAGCACGTCCTCTTCAACTACGACTGGCTGCACGCCAAGCTTTCCAGCTGTCCACTGCAGGCGGTGCTGGCGGATTTCGAGGATGCCTCCAGCAACACCGACGACAAGGAAGCCAAGCGAGAACTTATGCTGGTTTCCGATGCACTGCGTCTAGGTGGCGCCATTCTGGCCATCTATCCCAACATGCTGGCACCGCAGCTGGTCGGTCGTCTTCTTCCCGAGATCGGCGGTAATCCCAATATCAAAATGCTGTTACGAGCTTGCGATCGGAGTGGCCCCAAGGACTGCGCTCTTATTCCGGTGAATCATTGCCTGCACACGCCAGGTGGGCCACTTAAAGTAGGTGCCTCAGTCTTTAAATAGCAGTTAAACTTGATAATAAGAACCCTTTTAATTATAGTATTCCCTGGAGGGCCACCAGTTCGCGGTGTTTGCTTTTTGCTTGACTAGCGACATGCGCTACATGGTATCCATATCCACGCACTTCATCACCTTCGACCTCTCTACTTCGGACCTGACGCGTGACGTTAATCCCGGCATCGAGGGCATTATGCAGCAATTGGTCCTGAGTCCAGATAACAAGTGGGCTGCCGCCTACTCGAACAACAACCAGACGGTTCTGCTCAACATGCTCTCCAGCGAGTTTGTGGTGATTAACAGTCCATTCGAAGAGTCCCATGGACCAGTAAGCGGCCTCTATCTACTAAATCAAAAGTAAGTTTAAGAAAGCATTAAGTGAATATTGCAACTCACTAATTCTTTTCGATTTAAGTTTGTTTATCACCTGCAAGCTTCGGTGGGCCCAATTTGATACGCGCGGCAATCTTGTAGATACGTTTGATGTTCCCGGCGAAAATAAAGATTGGGAGATCTTAAGTAAGTAAAATATATCATGACTACTAAGGAATTTAATCGAAATCTGATAACACAATGTACGTCTATTTATTTAGCTATGGAGTTCTTCAATCCTGCGGATTACAACGTAGTTTTCTGGTCTGGCTCCATCAACGACATGCGTCTAAGACTGGACTCGTGTCGGGGTGGCCACTACTCCAACTGTCAGCTGCTCTTTAGCGCCATGGTGATGAACAAAGCTAGGACTCGGGCCTATGGATGTGCCAACGAAGAGAACTTTGAGGTCTCTGTGTTCGACTTCATTGAAGATGAGGTTACTGGGGACATATGTTGGACTTTGGTAGAGAGCTTGCCGCGTTTCGAGAACGATGACAAGGAGATGTTGCTGCAGTTACGGCTTGATCAACATGATCGCATGCTTCTGGGGACGGCTGGCAAGGGTTTCGTAATCTGGGACTTTGGCAGCAAGGATAAGGATGCGGCGGAAGAGTGCCGTTTACGGGAGGGCGCCCTGTACCTGGCCCTACCGCACGGAGTGCGCAATATTACCACTCGCATAATGCAGTCTAACTCGATCATGGTTAGCTCCAAATTGGATTATGCCGTTGCCGGAGTGCGTAAGAACCTGTATGTGTGGTGCCTACAGTCTGGTCAGTTGGCAAAGGTACTGGATGCCCACTTTGGACGTATTATTCAACTGGAGCCGCTGACCATCGGCAACTGGAACAACCTGGTCACATCCTCCATTGATCGTTCCGTAAAGGTGTGGAACATCAACAATATTTTCGAAAAGGTCCACGTCATCGACCGTCACGAATTGCAAATTGACGACATCAGCCTGTCGGAGGTTGATATGGCCGTGACCGTCACTCGCAGTTGCGTGGGTGTTTGGGAGACCCGATCCGGTCGCCTTCTGGCCAAGCTGGCCGACAGTCCGTTGGGCGCCATCGTCACACATGCCGAGATCACCCCGGATGGGCGCTATATTATCTCCTCGGAGACTGGCAAGTTTTTAGTGTGGAACCGTGTGTCCGAGCAGGTAGTTTTTAGGGACGACCAACCAGGAATTCAGCAAATCACCCTTATGGACTACGGCTATAAGGTTCTCACCGTGTCTGTGCCGAACATAAATCAGCGGGATATCCTTGCAGCAGCTGCTGGAGGCTCGGCGGATGAAGCCAACCGGCTTACGGCGATAACGACTATGCGGTCCGTGCCTGGTGAGTTAGTCTTTGATACTTATTTGGTTTAAAAGTAAAAAAAAAAAAACTTACACGAGTACATTATTGCAGAGGGCTCCATCTTTTTCCGATTCGAATTCCCCATACGGATGATCACGGGCATGCCTTTTCGTCAATCGGTTATAACAGCCGACAACGCATACATTGTGGTGGTTACGGTGGATAAGTCCAACAAGGATTGCCTGGGCGTCTACAGCGCCACAAATGGAGCATTTGTTTCCAAAGTCCTGTTGAAGGGCTGTTCCATTAAGGAGGTCATTTCACTAGTCCCGATGCCGCACAAGGCCAACCAGGTGGCCGTGATCAGTAGCGAGAAGGGCAGCGTCATGGACATCAAGACGAAGAAGCACGTCCGCTCCATTGCCAAGTGGGGCGGTAGCATTACGCGAGACGGCAAGTGTGGATTATATGCCCCCACCCGCGGCGGACTGGAAATGTTGGAACTGCGCAAAGGCACAACAGTTAAAACCTTTATACCCAAGGTGGCCGAGGGCGTGTTCTCGGTGATCTGCATCTTCACGGAGAACGACGAGTACGTGGCTTATTACCATAGCGGCCGCAAGACCATACGCGTATTTCGCACCGCGGACACTGAAATGATAGCCAACTACCGGCTGCAGGCTGAGCTTACGGCGATCAAAAGCAGCAAAGATGGACGCGCTATAGTTTTGGGAACTGTAGACGGGTGTATGTCGGTGCTGGCGATCGTCGATCCAAAGAAAGAGGAAATGAATGAGTACCTGAACGACCTGCCCTCCCGCGACGAGAACTGGAAGGCCAAGTTGGCCAAAATGAAGGCCCGGGTTGGTTTCAAGGCGGCAATTCGTGTGGCCACCATTTCCTCACGTTACGCCAAAACCAGCAAGGGAGGAGAGGATGGAGAGGAGGAGCTGCTCACAGAGATTACGGAGGACATTGTCGTGCCAGTGGCCGATTAACTCAATTCGTTAATTTATAAATATAACATTTATTTTCGCATATAGTTCATGAGGATGTTACAAAAATACGCTGCGTTTCTACTGTGTATGTTATCCTGCGTGTAATGCGTGCTCTCGGCATCGAAATAAGTGTGTATGTGCGGGTAAAACTGAATGGGTCTTAAACTAAAAAATGGTTAAGGGGTAAGTGCTATTTGGTAAGAACTACGGTTAGCTAATATGAGTATAAATTAGAGTTTTTAGCGCGCACTGAGCCCAACGCTTGGCTTGAAACAATTTGAGGGGTGTTGAGAGTGTTGAAAACATAACCAGACATAATAATAACAAGAATCGATCCTAGTAGGCGCGTGTTGCAAAAACAATGACCTTTCAAGTATACACAAACCTTTAACATGCTACTGCTTTTACTGACAATTCAAACAAAATAGCGTAGGCATAAACTAACAAGCTGTCTAATGGAACCCGGTCTCAGTCACAGTCGCCACTTTAATCTCAACTCAGCCAATCGAATCTTATTGAATCGCATACGAAACACAACTCAGTGCTAATACATAGACCGATCGTTTGTTATTAGTAAAATTACAATACATAGTTGGAGGAGACATAGTAATAGTGTAATCTGTTAATTATTGTTACTGTTGTTAACCTGCTTTCGACACTCACTGCTGCTTCTGTTACCACACATTATTACCGTGAATATATATGTGCCGATCCGTAAGCATACAACTATGTTAAATAATAAATGATTTATGTAGTTTACGAGGACTTGCTCGATCAGTGTGTTTTGAGGGGTCTCTTTTTTCGTATAATTTTAAGCTGCCGCTTGTCTATAGCTAAGGTTTTTTTTAGCTACGGGAAGCGCACAGTTTATTGGGCATGATTCTCTTTCTTGATTTGAGCCAGCTTTGCCTGGAGATGCTGCAAGCGATTTGGTGACATGTCCCGCTTCTGATTGAAATACCCCAGTTAATGGTTGTTTATTTTTTCGTTTAGCCTACTCACTTCTCGCTTAATGAGCGACGCCTTTTGCGCGTTCATTCCGTTCAGGCAGAGGTTCTCGTCAACCACCTTATTGTCCAGCATATGGGATCCATCGTCTGCTGAACGTGCAGATGCTAGCTTGGCGGCCCCTCCGGTCATATGATACTGCAGGCGGTCCATCCAGAAATCGGGATCGGGACCGTTGTTCTGGTAGTTGACATCTGTGAGATAAGAACGAGTAGCTGCTGCAGTTCGTCGGATTTAAACAGTATAGTTAGTATACGTTAGTATAACAAATTGGGCGTTAGCCGATCTGTGTGACGCTCTTACCCGTCCGATTATCCTGTGTGGATCCAGCGTTCTGATTCCTCTCAATCTCGGCTAAACCCTCCTCGATGTACTTGTGAAATGGGGCACTGGAGCCTTGCAGAAAGGTACTTAGATCGATATCAGGATTTTGTTGCTAAAATGTTTAGAAGTATTGCCTAAGGTGCCTCAATAATCAATTGAAATATTTTTTGAAAACAAACCTTAAAGTCGTAAAGTTTCTGCAGACCTTGCTGTTTGGTATCTCTATCTGAGATCAGCTTAAAGATCTGTGATACTGTATCATGTGTTTGGTGCGAAATTCGCTTGGAGGCAATCTCCTTGGCCCTCTGGGGGGAGGCACCAATTCCTGAAGCAGAGCCATCCTTTTGGAAATTCTATAAAAAAATAGCGTTTATTTTGTATTTGAGCATTATTATAAAATTTTTTTTTAAGAATTTCCACCTTGAGAATGCGTATCAAATAAGTATGTAGCTCCGAGTGTGTTGGAATCTGGTTGAGATGCTGCAGAATAGCATTCCCCTTCACCTTTGCCATGTTATGCAGAATGGTCTTAATCGTGCGCATTGGAGTGTCCGACGGTCGGTTTTGCCACCAAGTGCTAGGCAGCGCGAGCATGAACTCGTGCACCTCGAGAATTACGGCGTCATAGTTCAGCTCGTTGCTTCGTTCGGGTAGCATCTTAACGTTGCGCCATATGCACTTCATCAGCAGGTCTGTAAACTTCGGCAGCTTTGCCTCCGGACAAGTCTCCCGTAATAGGCGTATCAAAGCACTACGAAGTTTTATATTCAATTAATATGGTTTAATAAATAGTAATATCAATAATCTTACCAGTTTAAATTCGTAAAATCTACCTTGTCCAACACTTTTAGACATATGCCATTAATAACCTTGTTATACTGACTATCATCACCCACGGCCAACTTCGGATCAGCCATAAGGTTCAACAGCGCCGACATTAGATTTTTGATGCAGGCCACGCTCAGCGTTTTGCCCAGAATGTTGGCATGGAAAAATGTATACAGAATGGATAATAGCGGCTGGTAAACAACTACGGATTGAGCCGATGGTATTTGTGAGAGATTCTGATAAAAAGAAACAAAAGAAAACAATATATTAAGATTCTGAAGATAACTATATAATAAAGTTTATTATACCTTAAACTGTGCAAGCACATTCTGAATAAATATTTCTTCATAGTCGCGCAGCACAGCCTGCTTCTCTGGAGCCTCGATGATGGCGGCAAGCTCGTTAATAGCCGCGCGCGCCTTTAGAGTGTCCGTGCTGCTTACACCTTTTATAACTTTTACCAGCTGCGGATCGTGCTTTGGCAAAACATCCGCCAAACTGTTAGTATAAAAAAGAAACGTTAAACAGCGGATGTGTGGGATAGGCAGATGGAGCACTTACTTTGGTATATTGTTCTCCAGCTGCTGTTGAGGCTGCTGGTGCTGCAAGCGCATAGGACTGCGATACGGGGAGACTCCACTGGTCATTCCAGCCGTGGATGACGGGGACGTCGTTAAAGTCTGCTGCATATAGTGTTGTCGAGAAATCAGCCGATCGAACTTCTCCTGCGGGTAGTGAATGCCGGCCCGCGTGGGCCTCACCTTAATAGGCTCGTCCAGCGATGAGATATCTACGTTCAGTAGCGGCTTCTGCTCCATTTGGTCCACTCGGACCCAATCTTTTTCGATCTCGCTGATTACCTGCGAGTCCAAGCCGAATGGTCCGCTGGGCTTCTGTTGCTGGGCCTGCTGTTGTAACTGTTGAAGCTGTTGCTGGAGTAGAAGCAGCTGTGACGAAGGTGCCTGGTCGAAAGTTCTAGATAATCGAAACAAAAGAAAATGTGAAATAAATTCGAACCCAATTAAACCGCATACACATAGAAGGACAACAAAGAACAAAAAAAGCAACGACAACTTTACAAACAGCAAGCAACACAAAAAAAACTAAACAACACAAGTATAAAGAAAGCCACTTTACGCCTGTCGAGTCAGGGAGCTCAAGTAGGCAACCACGTTTGTGGCGCTCCGATCTGTCATGTTGTTCTGCCCACGCGCATTTAGTTCTCGCTGCAAACTAAGTTAATAAAATATAAATAATAACGAAAATCAACAGAAACAAACCGAAATTTATAAAAATAATATGCTCATCTTTTGGTACATCCGAGGGAGGAAACTACTAACCACTACCGCATCTTTTGAAAGTACAAAACAATTGCACAAACGGTAGAAGACAATTAACCGAAAGGAAACGAACCTACCTTGTCTTCGTATGTTTTTTACCTCAGGATTAACTATATAACATTGTGGTGTAAAGTTTACATAAATACTACAGCTTGTTTTAGAAATCCAAAAATAAAAGCTTTCACTCCCAAACAGAGCCATAACTACGAATTCTCGATTAATAGGCACGCACATTAAATTGGGCAACTAAAATTATACATAGGACGCACATCAACATTTTGTCCGTGTCTTGTGGATTATTTTATTATTGCTATCCCAGAATAATGACAACACCAGTTTCCAACCCTCGGTTGTACAGGGCACTCGCAAAACTTTAAGCTAGCCTTCTCACTTACCCGTCCTCATCTGGTGGTGGAAGCTCGTCGCAACCGTTGCCCACTTCAGCATCTTCGATTTCGATGCTGTCATGTCGTTGAGGTGCCGGCACATCAACAGATGGCGGTGGCGTGGGCTTCTTAGTCTTTTTGGCTCGCTTGATGCGCTCATCTAGCATTGAGAGGTCCTTTTCGTTAAGATGGCCAATCATCTTGTAAGTCTTTTCCCCGGACAAAAAGAAGACCTGGACGATGCAGTTGAGTGCTGCGTTGCGTACGGAATTATCCCGGTCGGAAATCTGGCGAGCAATCTCGCGCACCGCCGATTGGGGACAGATGTTCATGCCATAGCTTTCAATTAGGAAGGTTAACTCGTCAAGGCACTCAGTACGCTGACGGGCATTCTTCGATTTTAGACCCTCCATCACATAGCCAAAGACCTTGACGAAAGGGAAGACCAATATTACTTGCCGCAGAACGCGGCGTACGCCATTTCGAACAGCATCCTTTGGATCTCCGATCTGGGTGTGAAAAAGAAAGCTTAGAAAATTGTAATACCCCCTACTATCTGGAACTTGCCTTTAAAAGCAGATGTGGGACAAAACTGCTTCCCTCGTTCTCGGCCAGAATGTATTCCTCGTCAATGAGTACCTGGAAAACCTGTACTAGATATTCGAGACCCTTAATCAACACAGAAGGGTTCGTATCGTAAAATCGCAGCGTCAGCCATTTAAGTATTAGGTCCAGATTACACACCAGCGCCTTACTGTTACCAGCCAGATCTTCGCTCAACTGCTCGATGACTTTCAAGTGGTAGCTTCAGGGCAATTCAAGTAATTATTTAGGTAATGCGAAAGGGACACTACAGGGACTTACCGAAAATCGTCGTGGAACATGTTGGCTATCAGTGCTTTATTTACGTTTGCGGTCATCATTTGGTCGCGTAACAGTTCGGTGAATTCCTCTCTTGGGGTTACAAAAGTCCACTTTAGTACCTTCATTTTTTGCTCGTCTAGCAGCCGCTGGTTTTTAGCACTGTTGGCGCACAGTAGCGGCGATGTGTCGATATCTTCGTCCTTTTTGCGCGCTGGTACCTGCTTGTCTTGTCCTCCGGCAACCCGGGCTGTAGCACTCTTCTGGATTCCAGGCGCACCACCTGCTCCACCGCCGCGCACTGTTTTTAGCTTCGGCTCCTCAGGTATTGGAGCCTGATGCTTGCCTTTGGGCAGCGGTTTTACCGGAAGATTAGGACGCGCTTTTTCGAGTGCTGCAAGTATATCCTTTTTGGACGCGGGCTTCTGTTTGTCCAGAGCGCGGTTCATTGCATCAAATCCAAGGTGAATCATAATGCCCAACACCGCCTCGTTGGCATTTTTCCGGACATCGGCGTTTCGATCGCAGATGTGAGCATATAAGTGCGGCACCATTGAATGGATATCCTCCTTCGATACTGACTTGGGGGGAAGACCAGGCAGCTTATCTGCCAGCCAAGCCCACAATTCTGTCTTTAGAGCTGGGGATCCTCCTTTCAGGGCATCGGCTATCATTTCGCTCTCAAAAAATTCCTTATAGCCGCCCTTTTCGCCAAAACTATTGATGCAATTGAGGGCAGCGGCTCTTACAAAACTCTTGTTATCACCCAGAGCGTGTAAAAAGCCAGGGAACAAGTTCCGCACGTGATTTCGACAACCAGCCCCCATGGCTGTGGCAAGCTGCTCGCAAATGGCAAGTGTCGTTTGGGCAATCTTAGCATTGGAATCTACCAGACGGTGGGCCAGAGCAGGAGCCAAGTCGCCAATGCTGGGTTTGATTAGCCGCGCCTCTGAAATAATAGCCTGCAGCTTAGTCAGACCCTCGTTGCGAGTTTTCCAGTCCTTGTCGGACATCTCCTTCAGCAATGCCTCCGTAATCTGTGGAGCAATATCAACGCGTGGTAGAAGATCAGCCATATTAATGGGCTCCTCTTCTCCGGCTGCCCCACCATCATCGTCCTCATTGTCTGGGGAATTACCAGCGGTTCCACCGCTGCTACGTTGAACTCCTCTAACAGGCTTGGGTGGTTTTTCGCCCACATTCTTGTCAAACTCTACCTGGATCTGGGACTTTAGTGCAGGCTTCTCGCTGTCGAAGAACATCATTAGAGCTTTGCCCATATACATAGACATGGTGCCTACCATTTGAATGGCGGAAGCACGAACCGTTGGATTCGTGCTCTGCACGCCTTTTCGTACATCTTCAATAAGTGTCTTTGGCTGCAATTGGAAGCCGAATTCTATGATTGACCTGTTAACCCAGTTAAAGGCCTCTGATTGCACTTTAGGCGATTTTTGTTCAAAAGCAAAGCTCAATACTTTGCCCACAACATACTCCAGTTTAGTGGCTTCGGCAAAGGCAGACAAAACATCTGCAGCTGCTGCACCATTCTTGGCGTCTGCTAGCTTCTCGATTATTTCGTTAATCACCAGATCAACGGTTGTCGTGGTCAGTGGATAGTTTTCAGCCACACTGCGGATTATGTCTAGCTTAAACTTGAGTACCTGGAAATTCATTTCTTTGAGGCCTGGCTTTCGTCCACTGATTGTTCGGATCAGGATCTGTGATATGCCAGCCTGTTTTGCATCAAAACCGCTTATTTCGCCCAGAAGCTGTTCCACAGCAGCAAGGCGGTTCTTCCAGTTGGAATCCACCAGCCCATTAAGAATTTCGGCTGGCAGAATTTCTTCGGATTTTTCTTGCAATTCCTCGGGGGTTATTTCGCGTTCCGTGGCTAGGGGTTTTCCACCCGCTTTAAGAGCTGCAGTTGGGGCAGATGTAGCTCCTCCTCCACTAACCGTCGCCGGTTTTTTCAAGACCTTACGTGCCCCTGTAGTGGCCGGTCGGGTTACTGGCTTAGGGTCCACACTACCAGCCACTGTCTTAGCCGGAGCAGCAGCTTTCGCAGTCGGTGCAGATGCAGGTCGTGTCTCCTTCTTTGGACCTGCAACCTTTATTTTAATCTCCGCCTTTTCTTGGCACTCCTTTATCTTGGCCATTTTGAGTGGATCGACGTCGGCGAGCAAAGGAGTCACCGCTTTGTCTCCCATTAGCTTTATTAAAGTACCAAGAGCTTCGGCGCTGCTGTCGCGTACGGTTGGATCTGGTTCGTTAAGCGTTTTCACTAGACTGGTGGTCAGAAGTTTAAGCAGCTTTTTGTTTAGCGCGGTTGGTTGGGTGCGGGTTAGGGCACGGGCAATAAACAAGGCCGTTTCGGACTTAACACTTGGATTTTTGTTGGACAGGGACTCTACAATGGACTCTTGCTGGGCCTCTAGAGAAGTGGAGGCGTATATGGCATCAATAGCTTCACGCAGCGCTGTCACAACATTAGGTTTCTTCTCTTTAAATTTTTCCAACAGGGATGGGACACAAGCCTGAAATAGAAGAACACATATGAAAACACGTTATTTGGAAGAAGGTGAGAGTTACTTACGGATGCGTAATTTGAGAATCGCTTTGCCAATCCTTTGGCTAGCAAGGCTAGACATTTTCCGGCCATTGCAACGAGGACTACGTTGGAGTCCTTGGTTATAACCTTTTTAAGAGCGCTTACCAGCGCTCCATACTCGCCATTCTCTAGCTTGGGGTGGTCAGTGAGCAGTTTCTCCAGGACTTCCAACGATTCTTTGCGCAGAGTCCATTTCTTTTCCTCCAGCTTATCGTAGAAGTCCTTGGGCATTTTGGAGAGAATGTCAACGGGGTCTAGAAGATCCATAGGATCGATTTCTTCAACGCCAGCCTCGCCATCATCCTCTGCATACGAAAACCAAAATCAAATCAATAATTCACTGCTTTTGTAATATCGAGGGCTTCATACCATTATATGCATCCTCGGTCGCTGCAGCATCGGCGATCTTCGCTTGCTTTTCCTGCTGGGACTTTAGATATCTAAAAGTAAGAGCGGTTTAGCTAGGCAATGATAGAGAGAAATCCTTGAACACACCTGGAGGGTTCAACGCGTTCACCTTTGAGTTTGTCGAATTCATCCTCCAGCTCCTTTAGCGTTACCTGTGGTAGCGTTGAGATCTGTGCCTTCATTGCAGCTCCGATCCAACGGTAAATCTCAACAGCCAGCTGCTTGCCCTCATCTCGGACCGTCTTGTCTCGGTCAGACATTAGCGGAGCAAGCTTTTTAATTAACGGCTTGACGCCGATCACCTTGTGTCCGAACTCGCGGAGGGCCAGTGTGGTGGCTGCCACGCAGGCAGACACAATCTTAGGGTTCTTGGCCTCCATACCTTTAACCAGCTCTTCGACGACGGCCTCCTGCTTCTCTATCTCCACATACATTAGAGCCACTTGGACGGAGAGCTCCTTGGTTTTGGTCTTTGGCGCCGCAATGCACTTCTGAACGATGCCTGTCATCACGTCGCCTACTGTGCGTCCCGCCAGCCCGCTGTTCTCCACAAAAATGAGGGCCGCTTCTAGACCCTTTTCCTGGGCCAGAGCATTAGAGTCCACTACCATCTTCTTTATGAGCCCTGCAAATTTAGACCATTCCGGCGACTTCTCGTCATCCAGCTCGCGAAAGATCTTTGCGGCCTCCTCGTAACCATCGACGCGGGCTTTCCATAGTTTATGGACACACCGCTCCTCCACCGGCAACTTCTTGTACTCTGTGTCCTCGGCCATTGTGTCGTGTTTCGTACGCTACTCGGGTTCTCCTCAATGGTCTCAGTCGCAAACAGCCTCAAGCAGCATTCTGCGAAACAAAAAGATAAATATGTATAAAAAAGCTACTTTAATCGAATTTTTCTTAAAAGAAAAACTAGCCAAGCTTCCAATGAAGCAGAACTATTCCGGATGTCAGGAGTCATCGAGCTGATGTTTTAAAATTGAGCTTAATAGTCTATGAAATACCGATGGCCAAGGAAGCAGAATCATCCATCCGTTTCGCTCGAGGGGCGGAAAAAAGTAAATGGGTCGGCCATATTTAGATTGTCGTTTTCTAAGTGCAGTTATTTGGCAAACAGAAGCAGAAATAGGAGAGTGTAAATTTGGATTTTCGGAAAAGGTTGGTGGGCTTGTCACCCAGGATGGGTGATATCATGTCGCTGAATAGCGCGTTATTTTTTCAGTCAATTAATCAGGGGCACGGCAAATACCCCCCGCACAACCACTACAAAAGGTGACACACGCACACGAAAGCCTGCGACTGAATCAGGCGTGGATTTTCCATCACTCCCATTTATTATTCATGCATCTGTCTCTTTAATATTGTTTTGATGCGCTCCTACTGTGCTCACGTTTGAGTAGAGCATTTTTCAATTCGGATATGCCCGCGCTTTGTTTCTTCCTCTCTCTTGATTTCGCTCTTTCAAGCTCTCACGCACACCGACGCTCTCAAGTTCGAATTAACGGATCATACCGCAGGCAACAACAAATGTTTCTCCTGTGGGCTGTGTGTCTGGATTATGCCGTCGTTTACCGTTCCACCCAACCGCCAATGGTTGCAGCGGCTATCAATTTCCAGTGGCTGCAACTTGAGAGCCGCAGATGAAGCACATATCGCCCATTTTAGCGACAAACAAATTGCGACGCCCTGGAACAAAATCGCGATGCATCCGAGTGCATTCCGGTACACGCACTAGCACACTCACCATCAGAATTGTGATCCAAGTACCGCCGTAGAGCGGGGACTGGGCGAGGAGCTGCGGGACTTACAGCTGGCCAGGGACAGCGGCTTGAAAGGGCTGCGCAATGCAATAACTTCGATTTTTCGCAGGCGACGACGTACCAACACTTACACACGGCACAACACAGAAGCACGCACACTTATTCGACAAAGACACACCGACGGGGTCTTTCCGGGATGCCAAGTAATGTAGCAACAATGAACAATAACTTAACTACGTTTCCAGCACTTCGAGCCTCTTTTGTGCAGCGGAATTTACTTGGTTTCGCGGTAGGTAAATAAATAATAATTTTCGCAGTTTTCCAACAGCGTCGTTGCGCCAGTGTGACCGCTACTCACAACTCTAGCATCCCCTAAAACCTAGAATTAGTGTGCTGGGTGGAAAACTTTGATAGGTACGCGCTAAATTTTAAACATATATTTCCAAATATTTGGCCAACATTGATTTCAAGCGATTACCACAGGCAAATATTTATTTGATGTTTGGGAGCATTCCCGTGTAGAACATTAACTAAGAGAGATTTGACATTCAGCATAAAAAAAGCCAATTGTATAATTGTTATGTTGTATTTATTGAGCCATCGCTTTCGATGCGCGTGATCTCCAGAAGATGAATAGTGTGTCCGCCCATAAACTCCAGCAGATCCACTCCCGACTCCTTGCCAATGTCCTCCATGCTGATGGGTAAAGCCTGCAGCTTCCACTTCTTGAGCAGCGCCTCTATGGACCAGTCGGCGCTCCGCTCCTGGTATGTAAATATAAATTTGGCCCCGGCATTTCGCTCCAGCAGAAAAGCAACTGTGACCACGATATCCTCGAACACGCTGGGATCGTAGAAGCAGTCTGCTGCAATGATAAGGTCCAGAGGCGGCAGTCGGAACACGCTGTTCAGCAGCAGGCCCCAACTCAGGCCCACCACATCGATATCAACGCCCGGCTGCAGTTGATTGGCCAGGCAGGACTTTCGGATATGGGCCAGTGACTTGGGCAGAATGCAGTTGTCAGTAAGTACCACTTGGGCGCGGCATTTGGCCGCCAGAATGCCGGGCAGGGCGGTGCCGCTTCCCAGCTCCAGGATGCGCTTGCCCGCCAGTGTCTGTCGGCGCTCCCACAGGAAGTGGGCTAAAATTGGTGCGCAAGGCCATGTGTAGAAGGAGTAGGCACCCTGAAGCAGCTGTAGGCGGACACTTTAGATACTACACGAACACCTGGTTCTAAGGATTACCTCAGGTATTTTGATCTCCAGTCGCTCGGCGGGTGATCCGCTGAAGACAAACTTGCGGATATGCTCGGCAGTGGCTGTGGCCGCCACAATGTCATTGTCCTCGCTGCCGCTCTTCATGTGGAAACGCATCTTAGCTCAAGCATGCAGGAGTATTACTATTTTCACTAAACTAAAGTTATTTTTCAGCGTTTTGTTTACAACCTGTTTGATTAGCGATGTCACTTCGTTGCGATAACTTAATCGATAAAAATTGAGGCGAGTGAAGCAAATAGT
This sequence comes from Drosophila melanogaster, assembly GCF_000001215.4. NCBI lineage: Eukaryota > Metazoa > Arthropoda > Insecta > Diptera > Drosophilidae > Drosophila > Drosophila melanogaster. The sequence continues at coordinate 16,049,643 of NT_033777.3, read as the reverse complement.
GACCGAAGGGTGACTTCAGTAGCAGTTGACATTTTAAGCCACCATTTCTAAGCTTCAATTAAAAACGTTTTTGGGTATCCCAATTCGTCCAGTTTATTTAAAGGTATGCATCCCAATTGAAAGTGGCTGCAGCTGAGCGCTCCTCTAAACAAAATTCTCGTGACCGCGATTGCTGCTGAACGATGACTAGTGTATAAGCAATCGAATATCGCAAATCTTGTATGATCACTGTGGTGTTTTGCTTTTCCGATTGCCATGGAGGGATTCAGATTCTTGGAAGAATGAGCTCCGTAAATAAAATAAAGCTTAACGAAAACAACAAGATGCACTCTTTTGGGAACTGGGAGCGGTGCCGGAATCTGGGAGAGGGCGGATTCGGCCTAGTGATCCATTGGCGAAACCGAACAACGGGCCGTGAAATTGGTGAGCTATAAACACCTTATGGGCTAACACTAATATACATATACATATAAATATTTTAAGGATTTTCTTTTTCGCAAACACACATTACCAGCCCCCAAACACCCTCCCCCTTTCCAGCCTTACTCATAAATAAATAAATTTTTTGTTGTATTTTGTATATATCCAAATAATAAAACCATAAAAACAACATACATATACATATGAACATGTTTGTTGTCCAACAATTCCCAGAAACCGAGCTGAGGCATGCGTTTCCGGGTGGTCCACTGATAGTGATAGAGGGCTCGAGTTTTGCGCGTTTGGTGTGGTCTCCGCATTAGATATGTCGCTTATAGCCTTTCGGCTGAGTTAGCCGATATGGCAGATATTTTAAGCGTCAGTCTTAAGTGTTTATTTATTTTCCACATAGCCACCAAGCACATAAAGGAGATGGGGGCCCTGAGTGCCGATCAGCAAGTCAAGCTCAGCGAGCGTTGGAACAAGGAGCTGAACTGGTCTCGTCAGTTTAAAAACTTTCCCCATATTGTGGCTGGCGTGGACATCGAGGATCCGGACTTTTTGGAGTACCTGAATGGCATGTTTAGTGCCAAGTTGCCTGTTATTGTGCTGGAATACTGTAACGGTGGAGACGTGAGGAAGCGTCTGCAGAGCCCGGAGAATGCTAATGGTCTGACGGAGTTCGAGGTGCGGCAGATACTGGGAGCCCTACGTAAGGCCCTACATTTTCTGCACTCGCAGTGTGGGATTTGCCACCGCGATTTGAAGCCGGACAATATAGTAATCCAACGTGGAGTTGATGGCAAAAAAATCTATAAGCTAACCGATTTTGGACTCGCCCGAGGAACTCCCGACCAGACCATGGTGCAGAGCGTGGTGGGCACCCGACATTACTATGCCCCAGAAGTGGTGGAAAATGGTTTTTACAACTCGACCGTGGATTTATGGTCCTTCGGAGTAATTGCCTATGAGCTGGTCACTGGTGAGCTGCCCTTCATCCCCCATCAAACCCTTAAAAACATTATACTCAATCTGATAAAAAAGCCCGCCAAATGCATTGCTATCACAGAGGATCCGGAGGATAACACTCGTTTCGTGAATCAGTTTGAACTGCCACAGACGCACCATCTGTCGCGGCCCTGGGCTGCTCAGTTCACCAAATGGCTGGCAAGCCCGTTAAACTCAAACTACAAGGAACGCGGTCAACTAGCAGCTAATAACGTTCCAGTCGTCTTCGCTGACCTGGACAAAATACTCAATATGAATGTGCTAACTATTTTTGCTGTTAACAACTGCGAACGACTTGAGTATGCGGTCTCTGCGGAGATGACTATGAAGGATCTAATTGCGTTGATTGTCCTGGACACTGGAATGGACGAAAAGGAACTGTACTTCGTGCTGCCCACTTCCCATCCGCACAAAACGATTACGCCTAAAAGTACGCCCTTGCAGCTGTATGTGGAGGAGTGGAGTGACACAAGCAAAGATTCACGAAAGTGGACTAAGCGCAGCAATCCACCTGTGATGTTGTACATCTTTCAGGTCAAGAAAGAGTGTGACTACAAAATACCTGAACCCATTCTATCAATTCTTTCTCGAAAGTTTATCGCTAACAAATTTAAGACGAAGGAAAGATGGCTGCAAAAACGTGTTGTCTTGGATATGCTCTACGTGCTAACCAAAGAGCAAGCAAGATACGAAATGCTCGTGTCAGGAATAAACGAGCGAGCGTTGTCGTTGGAAGACGAAATGATGGAAAACTCGTTTATAGACAGCATCGATAAGCAGCGTATCATAATCTCCTTTGCCTATGATCAGCTAACAAGCTTGCTAAAAGAAGCCCAAGCAAAGATTCCGTCCCGCCAGGTAGCAGTTCTTACTATACTCCTTAATCCCGTAGTAATTCAGTGTTTTTTTCCAGCTTATCAGCAGTGCACAGTGGGAGAAGCTTAACCGCAATTATAATTTCATTATACAAAGCGCAAAATCAATTAGGTCTTTCTTGGAAGCCTGCTTGCGGGAAGCCAAGGACATGGTTAAAACCACCAATCAACTACGGAAAGAAGTTTGCGAGAAAGACCTATTCGATTGGTAAGGTTTTTATATCAAATGACCAGACCAATATGTATAATGCAGCGTTTTTATTTTTTAATTCTTAGCGCTCGATTTTATAAGAAATATCTCTGCAATGGTGCGATAATTTCGCCATCAGAGTTAAATAATGACGCCGAGGAATTCGCAAAATCTCGTTTCAAGTTATATAACGAGGGCGAGGCTAGACATCTGCCCAAGTCTATCGATCACATGCATTACTTATATTTTAAGACCAAGGAGTCCATCCCGGTCCTTCTACAACAATTTTGCGACATCAAGAAGGAGATATTTCAGATTAACTTGCAGATGTTGATGTCAGCCTCAAGCACACCACCTCCGAAGCTTGAGCTAAGCGCAGCGATGGACCGCCTAGCTATAAGCTCTGGCTCACCCAGCTCGGATCCATTTGACTCTCTACGCACGATAAACGCTATCGAAGAGGCAGAAAGGATTAACAACATGTAAGTTAATACAGAAAACTGTTAAAAATTTACTAATAAATCATTTGGGTTACAGACTTGTTAATGAAATGAAAATTGATCACTATTAGTGTGCATTCTGGTCGACCATACATTTTAATTTGATTTCAATCAAACCGCATAAATATTTCTCCATTCGAAATCATACAAATGTGTATTTCGATTTTTTGTTATTGCCCGCTTATCCAATTAATTAGCTTTATTAGTTTCATAGAATCTTTAATGTTCTCATTTGGAAACGTTTTTTTTTTTGTTTAGAAATATGTGTTACGAACATTGAAATAAATGACAAACCTTATTTTTTACTAGCTACGCTTTTTCACTGGAAAACCCAAGTGTTTACACGACTTAATTTATGTTCGCGGTATCGTGAAATAGTGCACTTGCATTTGATCTGATTTCCAGATGTGTATGTTACTATATCAATACTTGCTATATATTCAATCCACAGTAGATTATATAATTTTATGACATATATATATGTATGTATATATATATATAGACAGACCGCTTAATTTCTGAATAAACAGCTGTATATAGCTTGGCTTGGTCAATTGAAATGAAACTTGCTGAGGATTGCAATGTCACGGGAAATTGCACATGCGGCAGAACAGAGAATTAGTCGGCTTTTGGCCATGCCAGACGTTGCTATAAAAGAAAATCGAACAACTGGGCAGCCACCAGAAGCCGAAAGCCAGTGACCACTGCCAGAGCTTCAAGGAGATCGCAAGGAAACACAAAATGAACCAATACTTTTTGACGGGCTTGCTTTTGGTGCTAGGAGTAGTACTACATATAGACTGGACAACAGCCAAACCTCCGGCGAAAAAGGCGGATCAGCTGCGTACGTAAATCAATTTGTCTTTCTTATATTTTTACTAACAATCGCGTGAGTATAGTGATATTTTGAAACTTAACAATTATTTAAATCGGAATAATGAAAAAGTAAAATTATATTGTTGTTTCTTCCTTTTAGCATCCTTTCTTAAGGTATGCCATCGCAATGCACCCGACCTAGACACCTGTGTTCGAGAATCTTATGAGGAACTACGTCCAAGGCTTATGGAAGGTATACCAGAGCTATATATACCTGCCATGGAGCCGCTGGTTGTTCCTCAGGTCAAGATGGACCAGGACTCCGGGGCCATATATTTGCACTCAGTGTACCGAAATGTCAAAGTCACAGGCATCTCAAAGCACACGGTCAATGAGCTGCGTCTGGAGCCTTCAAAGCTCAAGTTCATTTTGTCTCTGACCTTCCCAAAGCTGCATATGGAATCGGACTACAGCATTAAGGTCAGTAGAGAAGTATGAATATTGTCATTTCAACAATTTAAACTAAATTGACTTAACTAAAACTGTTATATTATTTTAGGGAAAAATTATGATGATGCCACTTTTGGGCGATGGCCACTGTAAGGTGGATCTCGGTAAGCTAAAAGAGTCAAGTCTTTACAGTCTATATATATTTATTTGTAATATTCCTGCAGTTAACATCACCATGCGAACCGAGCTGATTGGACAGGAGTACAAAAAGAATGGAGCCAACTTTTTGAAGATCAACACTGTGAAGGTCAAGTACGAGCTATCTGATGTCCACATTCATCTGGATAACCTTTTCAACGGGGACAAAGCTTTGGGTGATCGCATGAACGAGTTTCTCAACGAGAACTGGAAGGCACTGGCCGAGGAAGTGCGTCCGTTGATGACCAAGGCGCTGGTGGACATTTTGAGGGCCTCCGTGGATAAATTGTTTGCTTCTTTTAGCTACGATGATCTGCTTCCCATGTAAAATATCTAGTGAAGCCCATTTTTTTTCTATCTTACTGATTTAATCGTAGTACAAACAGTAGCCTACAAATTAAGCAGACAGTTAAAAGCGAAATAAATTATAAATATAATACAAAAACGGCGGACGTGGTCCTGAAGATCACTAAACCAGCCACAGTTTGGTGGGCATCTTGGAGAAGACATTGTTCCACAGTCCATGAAAGATGTCTGCCAGTCCCAGTTCCAGGTCTGGACGCAGCTCTGCTATCACCTCCTTGCCGTTTTGATTCAGAAAGGAGTTAATCGATGCCGCGAGAATTTCGTTTCCGTTGAATAGATTCTTCAGGTGTATTCTCATGGCGCCTACATCGAAGCCAACCTTCATTTCATCGATATGGATGATCTCGTCGCCCGTGCGTGTCTCGTTCCGTAGAGAGATCCTTGTGTACACGGTTGTGTGTACGTTCTTCAGCGCCATAGCCACGTCTCCACTGCCCACAAGGGGCAAAAGTAGGATATTTCCCTTCAGGTTGTACTTCGCCCGGATCCTAAGCCTTGGAAGTTCCAGCTCGAAATTTAGCAATCGCCGCTCCAGATCCAAGCTAGAGAGTAACGGAGCGAAATGAGTGTGTTTGTTAGTAGCTATTTGGTGCTATTTGTGAGTTATATTTAATTACCTGGCTCGTCGCACAGTCGCGTTGGACGGCCCTCGGATGACCAGGTCTTGAAATCCTCCGGATAGCACCAGGTTGCCGCTGCCCTTGGATACCGACACCTGGTCAATGTTTAGGGGCTCAAAACTCTTTACTCCGATCTCCGGAATGCCAGCGGCTAGTGCCGGAAAGCATCCCTCGAAGAGCTGCCGAAAGCACTTGTCCTCGTTCGGATTAGAGCGTTTGCACGTCTGCAGCCACGAGGCTGCGAGGAAAGGTTTGGTTTATACATTTGATTTCCAAAATTAGGTCTTTCGATACATGTTAACTTTAAATATAGACTCAAATTTACTACTTAGTTTGCTTTATCTTTTTCAAAACTGATCTTTGTTCTTTAAATATACATATATATATATGTACATCTGTGTATATGTATATATAGGTATATATTTCGGGTCTGTTGGCCAACTCTACTTACGCCTCTCCTGCAACGGCAGCTTGTCGTTGACAATTTCGCGAGTATACGCCCCGTGTGTGACCGTTATCAGGCAAATCGAACCGAAAACACTCAAACTAACGGCCAACTTCCAGTATGTTGTGCTAACAGCCATGTTTACAAGCAAACGAAAACTAAAGCAAATTGTATCCTTTGGATCGGCACTTTAATCCGTGGCGTGTAATCTGCTATCCGTTGAGCGCGACCGTTGGCGACGATGGCTCGAGACCAAGTGCCGGGATAGCCAAGAGAAAAGTCGAACGAAACCATCAAAGGCCAAGATGGCCAACAATAGTTTTGTTTTTCGTTCGCTGCTTTTGCGGCCAGTTTTACATACACTTTTTTTCCCCCGCACTGGCGTAACGAATTCCGCGATTTCGGTACTACCCGTTTATCCGACTGACAAGTGACCACGGGAAGAAATAAAAAAAGATTTTGAAAGCAATGCACTTTTAAGGAATTGATTTTCTTAAAAATATTGCATGTGATTATCATTAAAAATATCATTCAAGTGAAATATGTTGCATACGTTTTGGTGTTTAAAAGAATTGTTCTTTCTACAGAATAAGTCACGTATAAATGACTAGTAACGACACTAATTTATTAAAGTATCTCTGGTAAAAAATTGCAGAGAAAAGAAAGTTATTTTATTATAGTTATTGCCCATTGTTTGAGCGATTAAATTTATATAAGCCATTCAACCCGTTAAGCTTCATCTGCTTTAATTGCTGCAGGTACTATGCCAACTTTCCCAAGTGTAGTGCACATGAAGCTCCACCACTTGACCGAATATTTGGGATGTTTTATTTTTTGTATTGATATGTGTACCTTACATTTTACTTTCGTTTGCCGCATAAACGCCACCGAATCCCAGGTTGTTTATGTTTATGAATGTTGCGCCACACACACGCCGTCACACATATGTACATATACATATATAGCCTGGCCTGCTTCGGGCTCCACCATGGTGGAGCAGAGCACCCCCGAAGTTGTTCACCTGTTGACTACTTCTGGTATTACGCAGACGCTGCTCGATCGCATCGGGAGTTGGAGTTGTCTGCATGGGATAGTCGGCGCCGCCTTGCCCCTTCATTGTCACGGGTGTTGTCCGGTTTTCGGACTCTTCGTGCTCCAATGCCTCGGGCCACCGATGCCCATGCCCATGCCCCACAATACCCCCTTCCATGTGGCACTTGTCGCGTGTAGTCTGGTTGCAAGTTTCTGTTACGCAGTCTCCCCAATTAATACTTAGCCTAGAGGTGGTCCAGTGACTTGGTTCGTGAAGGCATGGATGATGAATTAAGCCCACTCGTAATTGACCCATGAAAATACATTGCGTGACAATAAGTAGCATTCATTTTCATTGGCTATTAACATTTTTTTACCACTCTTTTGTAGACCTTAAATTTGGAAATTAAAATCAATGTTTAAAACTTTGTAGTTTTACATTTTCTCACGCTGGCATCTCCAACACTCATTTGTCATTGGGGAAGTCACTTAATTGCCGCAGTTTACGAAAACATGAATATGCAAATTCAACTGTTATGTGAATTATAATTATTTTTATAATCTTTCTCCCCCAAGGTTTCAATGTTGCATGCTGTGACAATAACCGAATATCCGAAATATTATCCATGTTCGTCTCTCTCCGGTTTTTCGGCTTGCAAGTTGCGTGCGGAAATTACCAAAATTCGTGTCTGCGGATTGCGATATCTTAAATTAAAGCTGCTTCCTTACCGACTAGCCCATAAAAGCAATATAAATAAAATCCAGCCGAGATTGAACAGCTGTCGAACCGGCAAAAGTTGTCCCACTCGTGAAGCCTGGGATTGCGCAACGTTCGGCTTGAATTATTAACCAGCGTTTTATTTTCTTTAAGCGCCAAACAAACGAGTTTAATGTTCCCTATTGATTTTTTTGTATTTATGTTTTATTGGCGTTTATTTTCACACTTGTCGGTGCATTCCTGGTTTTTTTCAATACAGCCAGCTTGCCAGAGCAAGTGATGCAATCACCCGTCTCCATCACTTTTTGCGATATATTTTTTTTAGCAATGTCATAAAAGCAAAGAAAACAAATAATTGCATGGGCTTTCCCATGGCTTTTGGCTAATCCGCACCTGATCACGTGCAATTGGCGCCAAGAGGTCAATAGCTTCGATTGGGTTTGTTAAATTGGCACCTTGGCAGGCAGATCACGCCTGTGTAATTTGATTGTTTATCACCAGACTGATGGTACATTTTGACAATCTGACATTGACCAACTAGCCCGTTAGTGGTTATTGTGAAAATGTCTAAGCAAATTGGCAATGGTAAAAAAACACTATTTTACTGATTTGCAGTTCATTTGGAGATTTAAATATTTACGCTGGCGGCATACAAATAGTTAATACGTTGTTAGTAAGAGGTTTGGTTTTATCATTTATCTGTTAATTGCTCTGTTATGTTACAATGCATTGTATGGATTTATAGCTTCTAAATAAATAAATATAAAAAAAAGTTAATACGTTGTAAAAAGGCTACAGTGCTGTTAAGTAATATGTAAAGTAAAGTAATGTTGACTTGTATGTTGGGTACATTTGGTGATTTAAACTGCGCTTGAAAGTAGGCAACGATTTTTATCCACATTAAGCACGACTAAAAGCTCACAGATATGGTAAAACTACTCCGTCAGTAGAAAAGGACGGAGTATACAATTTTGAGAAGAATTAGAATTTATAACAAGTTTTGCTATTCAGTTGTATTAAGTTTTGATATACAGACTAAAACGTTTTATATATCAGATCCAAAAATAAGTAATACTAAACTCAATGCATAGTTTAATACAATCTTTATTTAGCGTTCATATTAAATGGATCAGAGCTACGATATTAATTCTAGACTTCTACATAGGACTAACTGCTAAATGTTCTATTAAGTGGGTTGGTGGGGAAGTGCGGAATACTCATAAAATATTTAAGCTACTTGAACAAGATAATGTTTATGATAAAGACCTAAATGGAACTACATTATAAACGAAGCGATAATCAATATCTGTACATACACATATAACTTGATGGATAAGCACATACATATAGACGCAGATTTGTACAACAAGAATTGCTATTAGTTATTTACAAGAAATAAAAACTAAGTGCCATTCAGGCAGCTCTTAAACTAAAAAACCCCATTTGCGACCCAAAATTCAATTAAACATAGCTAATTCATGATAGTTAGCTAGAACTAAGCTATTCCGAAAATACGTTTCAGAAAGTCACACAATTAGCTAAACTTAATTAAACGAAATTGCAAACAAGGCCGAGTAGTACTAATGTCTAAAGTCTTTTCAATGCCATGATTCCAAGGAAGGCTTCAAGTGAGGGTGCAGTTTAGGAGGAGGAAGGAGATCACATCACAGAGCCAGTGTCCAGATTTTTAACTTTACGAGGTGGCCATCAGTTTGGCTGCCTGGATGACGTTGTGCTGGTGATGGTAGCCAGCCAGTTCACTGGCCGCTCCGCCAGCCATGGCGGTTGTGGTTGCAGCTCCTCCCAGCGCACCGAAGGTGCCCCCAAAGTAGCAGTTGTTCACATAGTCGTAGTTGGTGGCACTCGCCTCTGTCTTTACGCCGTAGGCGGCCACAGCGGCAGCGGCATGGAAATGATGATGTGCCGCCGCTGCCGTCACATGGTGTCCATGGGTTCCGCCGAGGTGGTGGTGGTGCTGGTAATGGGGCGAGGGAGTTCCGTTGCTCAGGGCCGGCGTCTCCGCACTGTGCGATGTGTAGGCAGACGCACTGCCTCCGCCGGAACTGCTGCCGGGCGTGTAGAGCTGCGTTCCTGCCGCTCCGTGAAGGTGGCGGGCACTCAGATGTGCCTGTCCAGAGGATGATGTCATGCTGTGGCCATGTTGCTGGTGCTGCTGTTGCGTCGTCGTCTGTCCGTAAAGGGGAAAGCATTGTTGGTGTGCCGATTGCTGCTGCTGCTGCTGCTGTTGCTGTTGTTGTTGCTGTTGCTGCTGCTGCTGCTGCTGCGCGCTGTGATGTCCCATCAAGGTGCTACTACTGCTGGTGCCGCTCTTCATATCCGTGTGCAGCTTACTGAGGCTATGGCGCTCCAGGCTGAGCGAGGGTTTGAGATCTGTAGATGGGCAAACGGTGATGAGTGTCTGGGAAAATCTTGAGTGCTTCCTCTCATGCTCCACTTACCATGCTCCTCCTTGCACTCCTTGATGGCCTCCAAAGTGGAGCCTGTTCCGGATCCAGTGCCCGCTCCCACCGCCGAACCACTTCCCGTTTTCTTGGGCTTTCGTTTCCTGGTCTGAATGCCATCCTTCCTCATGGCCAGTGGTCTGTTAACACCGTGCAACTTGTAGTACAGTCCGCAGGCATTGCACACGGGTTCGCCATCGTTGTTGCGCCTCCAAAGTGTGGTGGTCCGAGTGCCGCAGTTGGTGCAGCACAAGCCCATCCTCCGAGTGGCAGTCTAAGGTAGGGAAAACGAAGATTAGCACTTAAATCTTCCGAAGATGAAAGGGGTCTACTCACTGCACTCACCAGGCGCTTGCTAGGCTTGATCAGCGGCCGGTTCATTCCGTTCATCTTATGGTACAGTCCGCAGGCGTTGCACAGATAGTGTCCGGTTCCATCCCGTCGCCACAACGGAGTCGATATGGCACCGCAATTGACGCACTCGCGTCCCTCGCCAAACTGGAAGTCCATAGCGCTCTCGTAGGGCGAGGATCTTTGGAAGCCCGACGGATCGTAGGCACTGCGCCACGAGCCCATCATCACAGCGGCGTTTGGCGAGTAGAACTGTGCATGCGCCGATCCGAATCCTTCCGTGGTCCAGGCATTCTGCGCCGCAGCGCTTCCAAAATGAGCGGCCACGTGGTTGTACTGTCGGTTGGATGGCACGTAAACGGGAGCGTTTACCGCCTGCTGGTGATAGCCGGACACCCCGACTCCGACTCCGGCGCTTGCGGCACTACCGGCGGCAGCCAGGTCCGTGTATGCCGCAACGGCGCTACTGTGGTACATCTTGACGGCGGCGACGTGGGTGGCAGAAGCGGATGCGGATGTGGATGCAGAGGCAGCCGACAGCGTCACGTTCTGATAGTCGCCGCTGAAGTGGGGATAGTCGCGAGTCGACTGCTGATCCGATGTGGACTGAAAGAATAAAGGACAAACATATATAAGCTTTATGTTAAAAATAATGTTATAATTAAAACATATATTTTAATATATTTAAAATATATATGAATAAAATATATAATAAAATGGGTGTCGCCTGTCCGTAATGTAAATTTATTACATTATAACTAAATGTTCTGCTTTAAATTCGCAAAATATTAATAACTTAAAAGTAGAGGCAATTTAAGGTACGGCATCTTTCAGAGATCATCTTCCCTTCCATCCCTTTAAATCCCTTTTCCAACTCCCTATTCCATCTCTTTCCTTCAGGGACTGTCATTGGATGCTCTGCCACTTGGGCAACTCCCCTTGCTTGGCAGCCATTTTGGATTTGGTTCTTGCTGCAGCTCCTGCGGCTGTCTCAACACCCCTGCTCCGAATGATGCCCCCTCCTCCACGACGGAACCCGTTTTCCCGGACTGCGCCCTTTCGAGTTGGCAACTCGAGTTAATGGCGCTCTCAGCGTCTTGCCTCTCCACACTGCTCGTGTATCTGGGCATCCGTGAGTTTGTGCATCTGTATCTTTGGCTTCGCAGCACTTATCTGGTGCGTAGGCACTTCGATTTATGGGGGGGAGATGAAGGGACATGCCATAAAGTGTCATTTGAAGGCACTGGGTACTTACTTTGAAATAAAAAATTGGGATAAAAAAGTACGCATATATATATGATTTCATGAAGAATCAGTAAAACACGTATACATTTGCTTAGCTACTATCTAATAACAATTTAAAGGTACTATTGCCAAATATTTTCAAACTTAATCAATACATTGGATATTCAGCGAAACAATTGCTTTTTATTTTACTACAGTTCTTCATTGTTCATTCAACATTTTTGCACCAAATGAGGATAATGTTTTCAAGTGGCGTTTGCTATTTTCCCCCACATACACTTACATTTGTATTCCTATTTCAGAAAAGTTCAACAGCCAAAGAATCAAAAGCGCGGACAAAAAAAAAAAAAAAACAACGTAACTCGACAGCGATCATCGAAATCTGTGCTTCACATCGCCTTCAATTAAGGCGCCAATTGCATATTTTTATTTATGCGGATATATTCCAATATATTTTTAAATTGCCTTCACAGTCAGCACCAACAAAAATCGAAAAAAGAGGGGAAAACATTTGACGTCTTTATCTTATCCCACAAATTTAATGCGATGATGTATGAAATTTTTAATTTTCCTCATTCACATTGCCTCGAGGGGGCCGCAAATAAATTTTACTTGTAAACAGATGGCCACTTAAGGGGCGGGGTATTCGGAATGGCAAAGTTTGGCAATATTCATGAAATTAAAAAATTTAAATTGCAGTTGAATGTAATTGATGGCAGGAAAGTTGTTGGGCAAGAATTCACTGCAATGGATTAGTGGATTAAAATGCCGTCGGCAACTTTGATTTAGTATAAGACAATTCGAAGATACCTATAGTACCTATTTATTATAAATATGTAAAGCTTATATGAACATAAATATATATTATTGTTTTAAATGGAAGTATTTGTGTACAATTTAAGTTGTTTTTATCAGTTCTCATAATCATTCTTAAGATCCTTTTGTTGCGTATATGTACATCGTTATAGTACATTTAATTTTAAAATATATATCTGTTTAATTGACATGTTAATTTTTAGTAATTAATCATCTGACTTTAGCTTTAATTTCCCAAAGTTAAATCAAACTGGGATAATCCAACAGATTGATCGAGTGCAACGTGACGTATGAGCAATAATATTTAAGACTCAACACGCAACTGTCAAAACAAATTAATTGTGTGCATAGAATGGGGCGAGGGAAAGGGAGAGGGAGAGGGAGAGGGGATAGGTGAGTATCGGTGCATCATTTTCGGCTGCAACTCCCCAAATTCCAGCGGAGCCTGGGTGCGAAAGAGACGGCGCGACGGTGGCAATCAAAGAGTTGACCACGCGTGCATAATGACGTCGCTCCCTTCAGAAGATCACTCGATCAAAGGAGCGCCGAGTGAGAGATGCGATGGCGATGGAGTCAAAGTCGGATTGGAAGTTGCTGGGCGAGATCAAAGGAGGCGGCGACCACACGAAAAATTGTCAACAAGCCGGTCAAAGCGAAGGAAGGCAAAGCGATGAGAGGGGTTACCTTTACTACGGATCGAAAGGATCATGACGTATGGGATCCCAATGGGCGAGTCGAGGAGAGGACGCTTGGCGCTTATTAAAAAGCGATCAGCAAAAGGGACAAGTCGCGAAATCCCCCAAAGGAGGCGAGGAATTCAAATTAACAGCCATAAAAAAATCAATTTAAAAAAGTGCACTTAGCGAAGTTGTTGTCGGAAAAGTGCTAAAATGTTAATATATTTGTACATACCAAAAATTATGAGAAGTGTAAGATTCTTTTAACAAAATAATTCATACGTATCATATTTTCTTTGAGGTAAATCGAATATTTTTTTTTATAAAAAAATATGAATGAATTTATTTCAAGTGTAGAGCAGACGTGAATCAAAAGAGGATACCGAAACCTATAGCTATACCAAGTATAACGTTAATAATTTGTCACCGCAAATGAAGGAACAAAAACAAACAGAGAAAACCACTTGAGCGGGAATGGCCGCGCAAAACAACAAACAAAACAAAGGCCGAGGAGTCAGAACCAGGATGAGAAGAAGGAACCCATAGTGGAGGAGGAGGAGGAGGAGGAGGCATCGGGGGCCGGCGGATAAGTGGAGAACGAGGATGAGCGGCGCTTTGAGTGCTTGTATCTTGTTTTCATCCCGCTCTTAAGCTGGCGCTCTGCCGTCAAGTGGCGGATCCTGTTTTCCACTCACCACTCCTTGCCACTTCAGCCACCTCCACTTGACTCATTCATTCATTGATCTTCGCTATTCCTGGCTCTCACCGTGCTTTCTACTGCCCCTTTCTTCCCACTCCCCTCCGCGGATCCTTCACCAAGCTGGCAGCTTGTTTCGATTTTGGATTTTGTTTTGGCCTAATCGCTAAGCCATTTAAGTTTGCCGCCTGTCGAGGCTCATTTCATCTATGGATAGTCATTTTACTACAACTAATTGATGCAAGTAGATTAAGGAGTTATTAATGTCGATGCGATTTGAATCAACTATTTGAATCTGATCAACTATTCAGCGGTATCTAGGCAAACTAAAGTAGAGTCTTTAAGAAGTATTTACACTTTTCTGTTAAATAAATAATACCATACATATATGAAATCTTGTATTAATCAAAAATAAAGTAAAACCATTAGTTCAAAAAAAGAATACTTTAAAAATTATAAAGTATTCTTATAGTGGGACTCAAGTATATTATTTGTATTATTTGTCATCAACATACTGCCAATTTAAAAAGTAGTTTTTATGATTGAAAGACTACATCAGGTTTGGAACACGATATGCCAGCCCAAAAAGAAGCTGTAGCACAAGTTCGGTGGCATATTAACAAAAACGTGAAAAACTTGGAGTAAACTTACATCGCCATCACTCAGTAAGATGCCCATGATTTATGGCCAAAAAATTCGCGATCGCAGCTCGTTTTTGGAATGATTAATGGGCCACGCAAGCAGCTCGGTTCAAGTTGAGGTTGAAACCGATTCGGATTGAGCTTCCGATTTGGATATATTCGATTTGATACGATTCTGCTGTACAGCTAGTTATGTTATTGATATGGACGGTCGCGTTGGGAAGCGTAAATAAATAATCGTATCACAAATGCATTCAGATTAATTGCAACAAGCTCCGAAATGTTTTATTGCACTTTTACACGACGTTTGTTTATTATTTATATGGCATTCATTTTATGGGCCTTGTTGTAAGACATTTGATTAATGTGGTCTATAAAGCGATAAATTTCGTTTTAATCCATTTACGAGCACTTAACCGATTCCGGTGCTTTTGTCTCTGTTTTCTTAATTTTCGTTGTCTCCTGTTTAATTATATTTTGGAGAGCGGGAGCACAACGATCCGACTTCCTTGAGGCGAACAAACAAACTAAAAAACGCCCCGAAGTAAACAAAAACTTAATCCCAAATATCCAGATCCAGTTCCATCCGTTGCCGTTGGCGCTGACGTCGACGCCGACTGCGGCGCTGGCAGCGGATCGGCAAGAAGTCAACGGCAACAACATAAAAAGTCAATTTCATCAATGGGCAGTCCGTCGTCATCGCGCCTCTCTTTCCCGCTCCCTTCGTCCACTGTCACAATGTCACCTAATCTCCACGAGTGTGAGCGGGATGCACTTGGCTGACAGGTAAAAATTTGTAGGTGCATTTCGGAACGCAGACGCTGGCAGCGACGTCGGCAGTGGCGCTGACTCGAAAATTAGTCAATTTCATGTAAGTCTTGAAAAACGATGTCCCGCACACTTGAGCCGGGAAATCGAGGCAGGTCCGCACTTGAGACCGGAGAACGGTAGGCACTCTACCACTCGTCTTCCCTAATCCGCTTTTCCAAACCCCGATCCCGAATCCTATACCATTTCTTATCCTATTCTTACACAGAGAGAAAAGCCGTGGAAGATGTACACTTTGTTTGATCAAAAAAATATATGCAAATAAGCATTCCTAAAATATATTATATTTTATATTTAAAAATCAAAAATGTTTTTATGAACTAAGATTTAAACCACCTAATATAGATACGTTTGTGAAGATATTCAGTTACATTTTCTTACTTTTCTATTCAATTGCTATTTATTTGATCTCAATATTTACTTAATATTAATGTCATTTTTTCCTGTGTGTGTAACGAATCAGAAAACCGAGGCGATATTGTGGGTACTGAAGGTCCAGCCCATTGTCAGCAGCTCATTAAATGGACTGGGCGTGTGTCTATGCCCGAGAAAGGATCACAGGATCTAGACAGGCTCGAATTAATTGATCGCTCAGCACAGTGTGTGTTTATATACCTCCTAATGGTAGGCGATTAATTCAGATGACTCAAATTGCAAGTAGGACTAGGGGAATCACAATTTATTGTTGAAAAATGGACACAGGGTCGAGTAATTTAATGGGGTTATACGCGACTTAAATACTTAAAGATAAAATAGTTTGAAAAATATTTTCTTACGATGATTAAATAACAAATATATGAAATAGCACACATAGAAGCATGAAACAGTTTTACTATTAAGTGCATAATAAATGAATATTAGGAAAGAATATTAAACACATAAATGTACTTCAAATCAAATTATTTAAGGCAAAACATTTTATAAACTGAAATCTTTTGAGATAATTTGTAGATTTCAATTCGTCAAGTCCTGAGCCATTAGTTTCCTAATTCAGATCGACCACAAATCACTCGCAAAGCAAGCGGAGACCCTAGGAGTCGTCATTAATCAAGCAATTTGCCTTAGTTTCTGGCAATCGGCCAAAACAAGAAAAGGTTCTCGGTGAGCGAAAGAGCGGCCAGATACACTCCATTAAAATGCAAAGCATAGGTGGCAGAAAAGGAAAAAGAGAACAAAAGCAGGGCGAGGAAAGTCAGTCAGTCACAAAGCCAGTCCATGGTAGGAGAAGATGTCAAAACAAAAACCGCAGGGATGGGCTTTTCGGAGAAGGAACGCGGAGGAGGCGGACATGCGCATATTTCAATCCGCGCTGACACATCCTGCTGCGCTAATGGACCTTAATTTGTGAACAGCTTTATATATCATGCGCCAGACCGTTAATGTGATCATCCACACGATCTGAAAGCGACTGCGAACTTGAAGCTGGAGTTGGCGATAAAGTTTTTATGGGGCTTATCGAACGGAATGGGGTTGGCACGCGCTTTCCTGGAAATTGGAAAAACAGCCAGACGAAAGGCTCTGGAGAAAGTTCAGGATAGGCACTCTCAGGCCCATTCTGAGCCCATTGATAACGTGCAGACAAATGATAATTGCCCCGGCTCCACTCTAATCCTTCTCCAGCCATGGAAAAATCTTTCAATTGACTCCGTTCTCGGGGTCGGGGAAATGTCGCCAGAATTTTCAAAGTGGCGTCACCGCTTATCCGCCCCGGCCGACCCCTTTCTCCGACTATCTCCTACCCCCGCTCGAAGGGTACCCAGTGAAGTCTAACTCTCGGGTACTTTGCATCTCGATGATCACAATTCCCATTGATCGTCATCGCCATCATCGACGTCTTTCTACCCCGCTCACTGGGTACATGGATCTCCCTCTCGGCAAAGATGAAAGCGATCTTTATTGGTTTTTGTAGTGATTTTAAGTGGATTTGTGGTTCGATTCTTAATGCCGAAGTGCGCCAGGCCAGCCTCGGATTCAGAGATCCAGAGATTCGGATTCAACCTCAACCTCCGTGGCCGTGGCTGCGATGTCTCTGCGGTTATATCGTTTTTATTCAAATTTGTATGTTTATTTCTTTCTTTATGCGTAATTATGAGAATCTTCCAGCTGTCGTCGGCAGACGAAGACATACTTGGCCCACGGCTGTTGAGTGTTTTAGGTCGTTTGAGGCTTGTAATTATGGACTTTGGTTCGTCTTTAATGTCGCAAATGCATCTAGCCGGGGGAGTAAGGATGGAGGTTCAGATGAGCAGGGTTCTTTGAACGCATTTCCATCACAACTTGGGAAAGGCCAGTGCGGCTATTGACGAGTTATCCGGCGGAATTTAGTGAGGAGAAAGCGTTTTATGAGTACTTGCAGTCATCATGACACATTTTAATTTATAATTAGAATTATTAAAAGTTATATAGGACATTATAAATTATGTTCTTAAGAGATCTGAATTTGTTAATAGGACTAAATAGCATTGACTTCTTATCATAAATTTCACGTATTTCAAAGCACTACAAATGCAAACTAGTTTTTATTTACTGCTAGAAAAGTTTAGTTATTTTCCTAGCGCCACGAAAGTTGCGATCTGGTTTCGTTATCGCAGTACCATTAGGGGCTCTTTTTTAACAACCGCCGCAGTTACCCATCAAAGTAACTCCCCGAGCTCCAGTTTTCATTGCGCCAACCCCACTCCCCCCGCCTCTCCTTGGCCAGCCCGCACTCAGTTCAAGGAGACACTTGACATGGCAACTAAAACGCAGTTGAAGTGCGACGGCTACTTACAAATTTCCGAACAACAAAACGCGGAGAGCTAGCAAAGAACTCAATTTGAATATGGAAAGATAAGTGAGCCCCCAGCCCCTCTCTGTAATGATTGTTCCAATCGCTGATTTTTAGTGTGTGTCAGTCTATAAACATCGCTTTGGATAGAGGCGCATTAATGCTTATCACCGTGACTTCGGCAGGGAACTGATGGCGGAAATGGGGACTTATTGCAACTCTGGTACTGATAATAATACATTTGACTGTGCATTTTGTTTTATAATTAATTACAAGGGAGATACGCGTATCCGTGTTCGGTGAGCGCACTCTTATGTTGTCCCATTTTTTGTACCTTTTCCATGGAGCGTGTGAATAACGAAAGACTCAAGCAACGAACTTTATTCGGGTATCCTTAGTAGCCAGCATAGATGGCGTCTCAATCGGATATATTTGATCTCTGCCGATACAACGATACCAAGGAGGTGTCCCCATTTCTCCCTAATATCATTTTCTACACTGAAAAAAAATCCTATCACTCTAAGGTTACTGAATGTTAGGTAAAATTATGAAAATGTTTAAGATTTTAAAAGTATTATTGCTGTGCGAAGGCAGTGACAAGTTTTCGGCACGCGGTCCGACATATTCAGATTCTCGAAGAATTTGCCTCGAATGTGTCTCTCGATTGGGCCCCCACTCCGCCGTTCGTTCTGTCGGCTCCTGAGCAAAGCTTTTAAGTGTCTTGGCGTCGGCGCGGCTTATGTCTTCACGTCTCGCTCCCTCTTGGGTGACATTTACATTTGTGAGATCAGAGAGAAACACGCAGAGAAAGAGGGGCACCATGGGGAATTAATTGCTGTGGAAAAATCAAGATTTAATCGGCGCTCTTGACTGTGAAAAGATGTCGCCTAATTTTCTCTAGCCATTAATTAATTAATTATGGCCACCTAATGACGAAGAAGGCCGATGTACATTCGGGAGTATTCGAAAGTTTTTAATTAGCCTTTTGGCGCCGACCCCAGCCACAGATGAACTTTAAGCATCAGAAATATCACGATAAGGTTCAACTGCAGGCGGTATCGATATCAGTTTTCTCCAGCAGAATTTATTGTTGGAGGTCGTGCACCACAGCTTCCCCTAAGACCCACCGATATGTCCGGAGATTATGGCTCCCTTGCGTGGGTTCCACAAGGCCCCGATTGGATAAATCCGCCTTGATAGCAATATCGCCATGAATAAGGCGAGCTTATCGGACTGACTCTTTGTATTCAGACTCAAAATTATACCATATATGATTTATGTGGAAATGCGATAGGAATTTAATCTTGCGCCACTGGTAAACAATATTTGCGGATAAGGATTGGAGAACAGTGACCGAATGTTTCGATTCGTGCTTGACATGGATCCGAGAAATATTATTATTCATATTTAAACAAAAACAAAAATGATCTGCAGTCTATTTCCTAATAACAATATTCAAAAGCAATGAATAATTTATTGAAAAAAATTTACTTAAAGAAATTCTGTTAGTAGATTTTCAAAATATAGCGCATATAACCCACACAGCAAGCAGCTCAGACTGCTGACGCCAAGTTCCCGGCTACCGAGAAGTACCAGGACCTCGCCAGGATCTCCTATCTGCTGGTAGGGTCCTTGGCTAACACGCAATTAGCCGTCGTCTCGCAGAGCACGGCAGGACTTCCATGACGGTGGGTCAATGGGTATCCAGTCCAGGGCTGTACTTCCTATTGGGCTCAGTGTTTCTGGCCCGTTGACCTGCTCGATGCAAAGTGCAGCCAGGGCATTTATCATCCGCCTGCCAGTTGTTTCTGCCGCCGATACACTTTCCACTTGCGTGCTGCATTCTCGGAGCCGGCTCTACCTGAATGAATATGGTTATGGATATGTCTACATGCCGGGTTCGGTTCAGTTTGGTCTACTTGGGATTGTGCTGTGTGGGCTGGTGGTCAGCTTGGCGAGCGAGTGTTGAAATTGCATAATTAGGTTGGGCTGTGCAGTTTGCGTTTTAGCCAAGTTTGCCTGGGGGTTGCTCGAGCAGAGTTGCCATGTCGCTTTAGAAAATTAAGAAAATATTTATTTCTGAGCCGTTGACCTTTTTATTCAAAGTTACGGAAAAAAATGAATGAATTACTATATTATACAAGCACAAGTTAGAAATGTAATTTTTCTGTATGCAAATATTTTCGTACTTTAAAGATATATATATTTTGGTTGATTCTTCTGTATTAGATATCGAATAATTGACTCAGGTGCCTGGTAACCCTACCTCTCGATGACCTTTGACTTGGCCTCGCCAAGCAATTTGGGTTACGATTTATGATGCAATTCCCGAAACATTCTTTCGGGCCATAGCTGGAGACAAAGTCAGAGCCATTTAACTAGTTTTGTTTTGCCTTTTTTCCTGATGCTTGAAGCCAATTTCAGTTTTATGGGTTTTTGTTGGTCTCATAAAAGTGTCATAAATTAAAAGGCGCTTAAACACGCACACAGATCCACCATCCAAAAACCCACTGCAAATGGATGGAATAGGGATCATGTAACCTGTGCCACTGGTCACACGCAGCGCTTTTGACTCATGACCTCCTCCGATGGCATAGAGGGCCATGAGATTGGCTAGCCTTTGGCCTGCTTTTATGGCCCCTACGGACTTGCCTTTACTGTTTTCCACCTAATGATTTTATGGCACTTTTTGCAATATTTTCCTGCGTTCGGGAATCTGCCGTCATGTTGTGTCATTGTCAACACGGTCCGGCCCTATGGGATTCCATTCTCCGGCCTCTCGGATGTCTGGGTCATCCATTCTGTTGTCCAGTTAGTGGTGGCGCCAGCAGTTAATTGCTTTATGGAATGGCACTTGTAAGTGCCTTAAGAAGGACGACAAATGCGTGGCCTCTGCTCGGAAGTGAAAGTGAAGCAAAGGGTTGCAAGGTAACTAATTGGCCTGGTCTAGGATAAGTTTAAAAATGATAGGGTTGTCAAGGTTTTAACAGTTCAAGGAGCATGAATTTATTTATTTTTTTTTTAAGATTTTTTTTCCATTTGCCATGGCTTTTCTTAGAAATTGACAATTCTTCTTAATTGTTATGTCCCAATCCCTATTTTGCACAAAAATTAACAATATTATTAAAAAATTGTTATTTCTTTAATTATTACCATTACCATTTTAATATTGTAGATTTTGTTTGCAAAATAGAAATATACACGCAGAGAATATTTCATATCTACATATACCACAAATGGTAGGCGATAAGACCACTTTAAGTGAAACCAAATCATAGATAAATTCTATTCAAGATGCCTAATTGTAACCAAGCCATTTCATTTCTATTCTTTTTCTCTAAAACCCCCTCGCTACCTTCATTGTCAGCTGCTTACACCTTGTTCTAATTTATGTGCATTACCAAAGAGTTTTGGCCATGTTTCGAGCGGTGAGGAGTCGAGACCCTAATGAATAGTGATACCAGTTAATGTTAATGTTAATTCGAATGTTAATGACTGCCGTCCGTTGTTCTCGCAAGTTTTGCACTGGAGTCTTTTGTTGGGGTTGGCCCGAGTCGGCAATATATGTATCTGCAGTGCAATTGTGCGAGTAATTATGCCAACTACTGGCACTGCAAGTGAGTGTTGAAAAATTCATGAAACAAGAGCCAGTTTTTCACTGTTTTCAACGGCTTGTAACATTCGACTGCCGTTTGGCTGGCTCCCATCAATAACGGGCAAGCAAATGGAAGTCTGAAAGATTTTTGACACTTGGTCTTTCAAAGGGGAGCTAATCGAAACAAAACTGCACTCATGTCAACTGCCAATGGACGCCAAGTTCATATCAAAACCCCGGCGACAACCCCTTTCCTTTGCTCTCTGACAGCTCAAAAGTTGATCGGAAATTTATGGCATTTCTTGCTATATTTTATGGCAGTTAATGCCAGAATATAAAACGCAAGCGCATAAATTACAATTCAATTAAATTATTGATAAATACAACAATGCCCGCGGCAGTATAAATTTGATATATGCCCAGCCGCTAATGGCACCATCGAAAATGATTTAGTTGCCAATTTTTGTTTGAAAATCCAAATTTACAACCCTTTCACCCCGTTGGCTTCTGGGTATATGAAAATGTATCTTAAATGATTTCCACCAGCTTTGTCGTAGACTATCGCGAACGAGTTTATTTATTTAGATCATTATCTTAACGCAGTCTTTACACGTTCAACATTAGTCCCATGCTAATTTCATTGTTGATCCATAAAGATTGTGTAGTGGTCGAGCATTAGCTTAGCTAATTGATATAACAGATCATATTGCTTATGTCTAAGTTAAGCTGTAACTGTTCTCACACAAAGTTGCAGTTCGCCAATCGTTGAAATAGATCATTGAATGGCACTTAACAGCGGTCTAATGAGTCGCCACTGGGGTTGAAACCAGTTTTTTAATTTTGTGATGTTCAAACAAATGGAGATGTAAAAATTAAGACCATTTGATAAATAAGGATTGTATTATAGAAGAATTTTTTCATTGCTGATTAGTTATAATTATTGGACCCTTGAATTTTTAAATTGAATTTCAACAGGGATTGTTTCAATGGAGGATGTGTACTCCGTTTTTTATAAATAAGTTTATGTTTTAAATTAAATTCATTAATAGCCACTTAACTAAGAGTCTTTAAAATAACTTTAAACTTACATTAATCAGTAAAGACAGAGAGTATCTGCTTTTTTCTGTCCGTTTGATTCGTCTGCGTATCTCCAATGGCTTTGTGTGATTTATGCTAATCAAGATTCGTATGCCAATTGGCAGTTATGGCACCTAATGGCCTTTTCGTCGAGCGGTTAAACAGAAATGTAAACTGCTTTTAAATCGCATTTATTGTTTTCACAGCAATCGTTTTGTGAGTTTTTGTTTTGTGTGCGCGGTTTTTGATTTGATTTTGAATGCCGGAGTCCAAATAAAAGCGCCACAAATCACACGAAATCCACAAATATTTGATGGGTATGAACAAAAAAGGCAAAGATCACAGATCACTCACACATACACTATTGATTTCGGCAGCTAAAGATGGCCAATGAAACAGCGGATGCGAGAACCGAAACCCGCTTAATTAATCAAATTGCGAGCTATTAAAAACGGTCAGTTTTCCAGTTTTCAATTGATGAATGATAGCTGTTTGTAGATCACTACTATTTTTGCTTTTTGGCGACGGCAATTCGCGTTCCGGTCGCTTCATTCACTGCGTTTCGCGTGTCGCGCATAAACGTTCGGAATCCAACTGAAGGCAAGGAATTTCAAATTCGACGGGGACTCCTTGTCGCACCGCCTGCAACAGTGTGTGTGCGCGTTCTGATTGGAATGGGGAAACTCTGGCACACACTTACGTGGTATACGGTCACACACGCGCGTTTCTTTTGGGCTTCCGGTTGGATGTGCGCTGAGAGAGCGACTGACTGCACTCTCGCGGGCAAACAAACGGGTTTTCCATACGCACTCACACACACTCACACTCGCTATCGATAAAAAAAGTGGGTGTTGCCTTGCCATCGCGCGCTCTTCCTCTCTCTCACACTCACTTAGCAGGCCGTCTTGCTAGCTCGCTCTCTTACTTAATCAAAATGTGGCCATATTAAAGTAAGCTTGATTTGCTGTTTAGATATTGGTGAGCGAAAGAGCAAGAGAGATGAGAGCGAGAGAGAGAGCGAGAGACAGCGGCTCTCTGGGGACAGCCCACTTTGTGCTGGCTAACGCGGCGTATGCGCAATGTTTCCCCTTCGCAGTTTAAGCCCATTATATGCGCTAATAAAAGGAATAAATTACCAATATCAAAGCCATAAGCCAAGACTCCTTTTTCCGCTGGTAAAATCCACACTTTATGTGCTCTTTAATTGGCACCTTCATAACTCTTCTCCCATCGCAATTAACAGCCATGCTATATACACTTACTTATGTACATATACTTACATATACATGCGAGTTCGTACTAGTACTGGCCTGCAATTTATAGGTTTAACGCCCACTTTTGATTTATTTATCAGATAATGTCTTCATTAAGTTGATGTAATTTACATACATTCAATCGGAACGAACTTCAGAGGTGAGAATAAACAAAATCTTTCTGATTTACAAATTAGTTGTGCCATTCATTTGTCATAATGCAGATAAAGCAATCAGTTAACGCTAGTTTCGATGAATAAATTTTAATTACAACGCTGCAAAAAGATTTCTATGCGAAAATTATTTGATTGCAAATTACATACGTTGACTTATGCGGTTACACTTGAAGATTTTCTTTTAAAATTATACACGACTTATTTATTATTATTAATAATGACTAACTTTATCGTGCAATAATTAAAAGCACTTCATAAACGAAAAAAAAAAAATAGCCACAAAGGATGAATTTTAAACTTGTTCATCTTTGGTCTCAAATTTTTTGAAAGTACAAATAAATTGCCGCAATTGACGAAGTTGCTCTTTAAAGAAATTGTCATCTTTGATGGAGCGTTTCGTGTTATGGTACTTATCGGTATTTCACATACGATGTGACTAATGTGAACTCAACCCACGCAATTACATAGTCATATTAAAATAAGATTCCGTTTTTGAAAGATTGTCATTTCGTGACACATTCACCCCCAAAAAAAAGACAAAAGATGTAATCAGCATTCTTACGCATCCAGCCACTTCCTCGTTTACTAATTACGCGTCAGCACTAAAAAATTGCCATTTTCAATTGGAATTTCAGGCGGGAACAGGCCGGATAAGCTTTTCGTGGAACATTTTCGTGTTCAAGTCTGGTCAAAGCCTAATGCTCAATTAACACAAATTAAATTTATTAAATGACCAGCGGGCCAGCAGACGATAAAGTTCAATTATTTATTGGAACTGCCAAAATACGAGCAGGCCAAATCATAAAGAAAAAAGCAGACACGAAATGCGTTTTCCCCCACCAGTTTTCCACCGACGGAGAAGGAGATGGCGACGGTACGGAGAATGAAAAGCGAGCTGCAAATGAATTGGACCTGAAACGCGTGTAGCCGTGCGATATACCCATACACGGACGGACTCTTGTGGCACGGACATGAAGCGCCCCAAACATGCAACAAAATTTATGCGAAGCTTTAACGAAAGCCAGACGGAGGATTGAAAAGCGTGTGTGGGGGGGGGGGGGGGCGCGTTCAGCAGACACAGCACAACAACACTTCCAGAGGCATATCCATTGGCCAATCGCAGCACGGCTGCCTCATGGCTCTGACTCCACCTCAAAATGGGGACCAGCATTGTGTGGCACCCGAAACGGGTTTCCGTTGCAAGCTGCCCCGTCGGCCTGCAGCGGCGTCCTGCTGATCTCCAGGCGCGATAGCCACAGCCATAGGAGGCCATAGCCCGGGTCTGGTCTGGTTTCGATTGTGGTTCTGATTCCGGGGTGTGGCGTGGCGTAGCGTGGCGAGGTTTTGGGCCGGGGCAGAAGCCGCCACTTCGTCGCAGCAGGGTCAAAAGTGGTAGAATTTGTAATGGTGGCCAAGAGTATGCTGCAGGCCAACAGCAGAGGCGCCCTACAGGGGGTTTGTTTCCAACTGGATTAATGAGTAATCAGCTAAAAATCCTTAACGTTATATTTTTTTTAACTTGAATAAATTAATACCAATATTATTATTTGTGGTGAATTTCGGAACCTGCGAATGTATAAAACTAGGTTGCCTTTCCTTAACACCCCCTTTTTCACAGTTTTGTCACCACCATCGAACTGCGCCCCGTTCTCTGCCCCTTTTCTGTGGCGCCCAAAAAAATGGGCTGTGGCTTACGACCAGGTCTGATTCGGATTTCGCCTCCGACACCGACTCCTTGAGGTGGCGTGGCAGCTCTGGCTCTTTCGCCTCCTTCTGGCCTCTTATCCAGCGCACTGCCATTGCAATTAATTTTGGCATTTTGACATTTACGCTTTTTGTTGGATGTGGCTGTGGTTTTCTGGCCCCTATCTCAAGCATACGCACATACATTTTTGTTCAGGTATGCTGGCGCTCGATAACAAGACATTTTGCCTATACAATTCCGAGCGGAATTTTCTCACGTTGAAGGGTCCGCGAAAGCGGCGCCAGTTGTGAAAAGGGGCCCAAAGAAGAAGTCGTCCCTTTAATTGCAACTGGTTGGGACCACTTTTTAAGGGCAGCATTTGAAATATTTCCCCCTCCAGTGCCGTTCGATAAACTAATGAAAAGCCCTGCAGGATTTTCGCGGCCGCCTAATTGAAGAGGATGCCAATCATAGATTTGGTCCCCGGTTTCGATATGAGCGATGGTCATCGTAAGTGGGTGCCATACATTGTAATTATTATGGCCAATATCTGGGTTCTCTTTCACTTTAGTTTTGTGGTTAATTTGGCGACGGTGAACAAAGTTATTAAGTTGTTAACCATAAGGTTAATGGTTTCTTTATAGCTTATTAAGGAATTCCTTGGTGAATGATGCTAACATAATGAGCGCGGCTTATTAGTTACTTTATTGTTTATCGATTTGTGATTTTTATTGCATTTTGGCTACTTCTATTGTATGCAATTGCAACTACAACTTCTTGTTGTGGGTAGCATAACCAACAATCGTTCATATGTAAAACTCTTTTGAATACAAACCAATCCGAAATGATATCACTAATTATTCCAATTGAATTCACACGACCAACTTGCCTGTCCAGTGCATTCAAGAGCGGGCCAAAAGAGCGGCCAAGACCCCTGGGGATTACAATATCACAAAGTGGCCTAGCTGGATCGTGATCATGATACGACTGGAGGAGTGCCACTGCCCCTGGCGACATTTAAAAGCTGCAAGTGCATTAGTGTGAGGCAAGGATCGAGGCGCCGTCTAAATTACAGTCGGCAAGAGGCATCGCGATCAAGATCAAGTACCATTTTCAACGCTTCCTTTGGCGCCACATTTCTGAGCCCCAGAGAACCCTTTCGCAGTTCATTTCGCCCAACTTGCATTCCCTGATGCGATGCAAATGCGATGGCCCAGGAGTACCAGGTGGAGTGGATTGGAGGAGGGGCAGGGGCAAAGTCTGCAGCTCGGGCGATAAGGAACGACACAGAAATATGCGGAGAAGATGGGACTGCTGCAACTCCCATCGTGAACTCTTTTCGGGCTTCATCTTTGGGTTCCCCGCTTCTTTTTCCTCCTCGATAAGCGCCGCATCTTCAATCTTCCTCCAGTCCGGGCGGCGTCTGCGAAAGAGACGGTGCAGATAGAGCGAGAGAGAAGGCCCATCAGCATCATCATCATCATCGTCGTCATCTGTGATATGTGTTATGCCTTATATATGTATGTATATACACATGTACATACGTATATGGATATGGATGCGGCGTATCCATTAGCTGCGTCGCCATCTCGCAACGGAGAGCAAAGATAATGTGATTTCGGGTCGGTTCGAGCCGAAAACCGAAATGGAACGAGACGCGCGTGAGTTGTGATAAGGGACCCGAGACAAGGGAATACCTTAACCCATATCCCCCAATCCATTCCTCCTCCGCACCTTGCTCTTCCCTCCCTGTGCGGCTCCTCCAAAGCAATCGCGTTTTGTCTTTCGTGTGAATTCTCGGAATTTCGATATATTTTCCTAGAACTCGAATCGAAGCGGTTTAGTCGATGATGCTGCTGCTGTGGCTCTTGTGACGTCACTGGGCCACTGGGTGTGTCTGTGGTTATGATCTTCTGATATAGTTGCATACCAATAGACATAAGACATAAGAAAATAGCTTTAATGAAAATAAGAACAGAAAAAATATGTACTTATAGTCCAGATAGATGTTTTAAATTTTATCAGAAACGCCAGATTTATAATAATCCGTAAGTCTCCCATGGTCTCTATATATTTGTAGCAGCTTCTAAATGTTGTTATATATTACTATTTTTAGATGGGTAGAATTCCCCAGATACCATATCAGCCTGCCCGCCAGGTCCAATTAATCTCATCGAGATGTTTAGAAAGCTAAATATACAGGTAACTAATAGAAACCATTTTTTTCTTTAGTATAATCTGTCTGTTTTGGATCTCCCAAGCTTTTTGGCCAAAACAAATGATAGTCGCATTCGTAAACGGACTTAGCGTTCCTGTGCCCAATCCCGAGTACCCCGCTATCTTCCATATGGCCGGCGACGTCTGACTATCGGCTTTTATCTATTTTAACTGCGAGTTGTTAAAGCGCATTTTCGTGTCGTTTGTCGATTTGTAATGCCAGCCATGAAAATGACGCTGACGATGATGGTAGCTTGCGGCCCGTCCCGAGGGAGATGCACCACCAGCGACCCGCGACTGCGGCCGCACTTTGAAGTTGGCTAAGTGGCGCCTATGGACCCGGCTCGATGTTTTCGGGGCCAGCTCGAGATCCAGTTGAGTACCGAGGCGGGTTCAAGAGGCCGCCGTGCTAGGTGGTCAACGCTGGCTAATTAAATGTGCAGGGAGTGGGGGAGTTGACAGTTTCGGCTTTATGTCGGCTTTTATGCACCCATTGGATGACCCAGCCATGGCCTCAGCTCTATCGCGATCACATCTGCACGGAGAGAAAAGCAGCTTAATAAGTTTATTAGATTAGATTATCTGGCAGAGGAGTTTATTAAATGGGCGTGTGACACAGGCATAAGCTAAATGGTTTTAATTCCATTTGAACAATTTAATATCGCAGTTAGAATCACATCATTTATAATTTTCTCTCCCTGTAGAAACAATCGTTACTCGACTGTTATTGGACATGAACAAATGCGCGTTCGCCTTGGCCAATTTGCAATTAACTTAATAGAAATTCAAATGCATGCAAGGCTCCGAAGATTAGCGGATCGCTCTTGCCAAAACCCCTTCACCCAACCGGTGATTCCCCCATTTCTTGCGCCGTTGTACGTCTGTCATAATTCCGGCGATAATGTCAGTGCGCTGCAACTTGTATAGTAAGTGTGCCAGGGGATCGCTGGCGAGGGGCAGTGCGGCGCTGTGGCATCTGAAAAATGGCGCCCGCTGTCGTATCTTGTTGCCTGTCACATTGAATTATTATTTTACGGTCTCGCCAGCCCTCCGCTCCCCGCTTTTAGCCAGGAAAAATGGGAAATGAAACAGGTTGGTCGCTAATGTTTTAATTCGCTGCTGCAGAGGATGTGCCGCTGGCTGCAGGTGCGGCAGCTATTAGTGGTACGCTTATTATGGATTGCCGAGTTATGAAAGCATAAATACAATTGCGATTCCGATATACTTTATGTGTCCGTCTGACGGGGCTAATTAAAAAGCGTATGCGGTAGCAGTAGCTCCTTTCAAGACGGCTGTTCATGCAAAAGGGCGGAAAAAGATTATGAATTTTCATTACTTTAGGATGTCGTGTATACACTTAATTCAAATGCAATCTTTTAGAGCTCGAAATGATCAAAAAATAGCATAAGATAACCATCAGAGATAGAGAAATATACATTCATTTCGATTTACAACTTTAAATAAGATTTTAGCCCTCTTTGGAGCAGTTTTACAATGCCCGAAAAAAACAGAAAAGAAGTGAATATTTTCTGGTCAGCTTGGGCATTTGTAGTGCTAGTGTGATCATTCCTATGCTGTCCATTATTTTCTATAGTACTCCACTAGTTCCATTCCATTTCGATGCCCTCGAATCCATTCCATTCCACTTGCACAACTTGACGCTGCACATAATTTTTGCCAACACATTCCATAGCTGCCGGGTGCTGGGACCGCCGTCTCATTACTCATTCGCACCGCAGTCTGGAAACCGCAACCAACTTGGGGCTTCGGTCCAAGTGGTAGTCTCTCCAGTGGAGCCGCGGCTTGAGTTCGAATCGGTAAACTTGGAGCGCCGGCCAGAGCGGACGCTAATAAAAGCGGTCGTAAAACAAGTTTGCCTAATTGATCGAGCGTACGCCAAAAACAAAAAGAAGGCTCGGACAAAGAGAGACCCCAAGCGCAAGGCGTTAATACCATACCTCCTTCGACTCGAACTCAAACTGGACTCCATTCCCGGGCTGTGGGGCATTTTTGCCATACCATGCCATACCATCCGAGCCATGCCATCCGTACCGCCGACAGCAGATCAAAGGCAGCGGCTGCGGGCGGTGGCGTTACTGTGCTTCGGACAGGCTTTTAAGCGATGACACCAAATCGCTATTTAGACACTGCTCCAATGCTTCGGTGATCCGCGCGAGATCTGGGTTCCTCGTCTCTGGGTTGCCCCATCGCGGGTCTCTTGCCTGCCAACTTGTTAAGATTTTATGGTCTCGCGCTGTGGTCCGTGGGGGTCATTAAAATTAATTTGGATCAATTTGGTTGGCTGCCAAATTGTTGACAATGAAATATAACGATCTCCACCAAGGTACCTCGCATCCTGGTAAAGCCATCAAAGTCCGAGTGCCTTGCGTTTACAACTTATTTATTTTGTAGAATTAAAAAGAGGCTTAAACATACAAAATCGTAGGCTTCATTATGGGCTTGTGCTGTCTTGGGCTAAACTACCTCTATATAGAGTATAGCGATCCTAAGTGGTTGGCACAAATCATTTCAAAACTATTTGCTGTAAGCAGTTGACTAAAAGGAGGAAGACATTTGCACAGTTAAATGGTTACTCAAGACCCGGAAAACCCGGCAAAATCTTCCTCTAACTGGGACATTGGTCTTGGCTATATAGTATGACTAACGGCTAGGGCTTAAATAAATATTTTGGCAATTTTTGAAATTTGGGTTTGGTTAACTATAGGTTACTTTAGTGCGTAGCTTAAGCCATAAGTCAAAGCTAGCTTAGTTATTCGATGATCGCTCTGGCAGACCAGTGCGCGTGATTACGCTGGGGGTCAGTTCAGTGTTGGAGCTGCGACTGCTTTCGATGGTGGGTACTCTATAAGGTATGATTATTATTGAGGAGTCCGACAGGGTAGCGAAAAGTATCTTTAACTTACGGCTGAACTATCTGACGGTTTATCGGCACCGTGCCGGGCAGATGGGGCGATTGACTCTGTGGCGTTGATTGCTGACTGTAAGGAGAATGGCTCTCGCCGGTCACGTGATGACGGGCGGACATGTTGAGCGTTCCGTCGGGGGTGGGCGGCGCCGTCGCATTCAGCGAAATGGACACCACCCGTTGCCCACCCGCTTGACCCGTCGTCGACATGTCGTGCAGCTCCGGACTGGAATTCTGCTGGCTATTAAGCTGGCTATTCAGCATGCTAACTGGCACTTGGGAAGGATACAGCGGACTGTTGGCCATCAGGTTGACTCCCTGCGACATGCCTGGTTGGGAATTGGGATTAGTTTATTGCATACTGTAATCCCTGGCAGGTGTACTCACTCGGCAGCGGTGCTCGGTGCATGGGTGCTCCTCCGTTGTTCTTAGGCTTCCGTTTGCGCTTCTGGATGCCCTCCTTCTTCATCGACAGCGGTCGGTTCATGTTGTGCAGCTTGTAGTACAGTCCGCAGGCATTGCACACCGGATTGCCCTCGTTGTTGCGACGCCACAGGGTCGTCGAGTTGGTCTGACAGTTGGCGCAGGTGACCCCGTTGCGCCGGTTGTTGGGGGCGGCGGCGGCCTTGGGCTTCGCCTGCCTCTGGGTTATACGGGGCGCCATCCGCATAAAGGCCGGGCAATTGGGACAGAAGTACTCGCTACCCTTCCGCAAGAACGGCCCATGGCAGTTCTCGCACTTTAGCTCGTGGTTGGGCGACGATGTGGACGAGGCGGTCACCAGACTTCCATCGTACTGCCCTATGCTGCTGGCGGGCGGCCAGTGGGAGGTGCTCATATTGCCGCTCCCGTATTCATCAATAACCTGCGGATGGAAGTTGCTCTGTGCAGCATGCGGGAGAACAGTTAGTATGTACCGCCTCAAGAACCAGTAACTTAAATTATACTTACAAATTGAACACTCTGGTACTCCGGCGGGGCGGGAGATGCCCATAAAGGCTCGATGCCGTTGCCGCCCTCAAAAGATATCGTCTGAAAAGTAGCCGGTCCAGTCTGGCGCAGCAGTCCAGTCTGATTTAGGCCAGACTCGGACTTGGCCAAGAATTGACCGGTGCCCGGAACACTGTAAATAGTGTTTCCCTGCTGAAGCGTTGCCGCATAGCTATTGCTACTGAAGCTGGAGCTGGGCGGGAAGGGGGCATATGCGTTGCCTAGGTCGGCGTAGGTCTTGGACTCGTTGGCATGCACACTGCCATCCACCACGGGTACATCGTAGTACATATTCGAGGCGGATGTCTCCGGTCCGGCGGTGGTGAAGCGTACATCCTCCGTAACGAAGCGCACGGTTCCACCATGCGAACTGGTGGCAATGTGAACCGTCTGGGCCGCCGCCGATGCTGCAGCTGCCGCCTGGTGTTGGTGGTGTTGCTGCTGATGCTGCTGCTGCTGGTGCTGCTGCTGCTGTTGGTGGTGATGCTGCAGTGCCTCCGCCTCGCTGCTGATCACTATGGTCTCGCCGTAGCTAGCTCCGTTGGGTGTGGGACATTGCTGTTGCTGCTGATGCTGGTGTTGCTGCAGTTGCTGCTGCTGTTGTTGCGACTCCCCCGTCGCCTCTCCCTTCTCGAGTGTTTCGATTTTGATCGCGGCCACATCGTCACCGTTGCAGATAATAGGATAGGCGAAGATGGTGCCCGGCGGAGCTCCGGCAGCAGCTCCCACCTGTTCCGTCACCTCTGCGTTGCGTGGCGCCATCTGCACGTAGTGAGTGGCTCCGGGAGATTGGTGTGCACTGCGCTGGTACTCGATGTGGCTATCCGAAGCAGATCCTGAGCTCGCGTTGCTGGCGTTTGTGCTCGGTTCTCCTTCACGAGCTTCGTTTAATTCACTGAAATGTTGTTAATAACACTGTTAAATAACAATGGTAAATTGTAACTATCGATTGCCATTTGCATTAGATGATTGTGTTTAAAAATGAAATTTGTGAATGCTTATGTTCTTAGGAAAAGAAGGTCTCCAGAGGTTACTTACAGTGTGCCGGCTGTGGTGAGAATACGGCGCTGGTTGCGTGGCACCACCACGTACTGCTCCTCCGGTTCGCTGACGCCCGCTTGGCCCGTCTGCACCACCACGCCCACCGATGTTGCGGCTTGCTGTTGGTGTTGTTGCTGCTGCTCCTGCTGCTCATCCAGATTGTTGGCCGTCTGCTGGGCCAACTGATCGGCGCCGTTGCTGGACTCGAGTTTGATTTTGTCCAGCAGTTGAAGCTGCTGCTTGGTTAGAGCCTGATGCTGTTGCTGTTGCAATTGTTGCTGTTGCTGTTGCTGTTGCTGTTGCTGCTGCTGCTGCTGCGTTGTCTGCTGTTCCATCTGCAATGAGCAAGCGACAAGTGTTGAATGCCATGTTTCGCCCGGCTCGTCTCAAAAGTGTGGCTCCAGTTCCGGCCGTTGCAGTGCGAACTGCCCGCCTCGGTTTCCGCCACAAAAGTCAACAAGACGCAAGCCCAACCAAGACCGCTGAGACGGACTTCAAAGACACCGCCCGCGCTCGACTCACAGCTCAATTTGTCGCCTACAACCGTAAAGTACCAGAAACTGAGCCGAACGGAGACGGGCTTGGAGGCGACCCCTCTCCTTTCTACCACTCAGTTGCTCAGTGTCAACATTGTCGAACACATTTTTCACTTTTATTCCATTTCATTTCCACCAGCAGAAGTATTTGCTCACAGAACCCTAAACTCAGAGCGGTGCCTTGGTTTCGTTTTCATTTTTCTTGTGTATTCGTGGTTTTTTTTTTTTTTTTTTTTGGTTTAGTTTGGCTTTTGGCGGAAATTAAACTTGGCCATAAAATCGCTTTGCTTTCCCCGCCATACGTCAGTCGCTTTTGGGTTTATGACCTCATTCCGTTGGGGGTGGCACTTCCACTTCCACTCCAAAGCCCCATACCCATCCCCATCCCCATTCCCATCCTCGAGCTTGTGTCAACACATTCGATCGTCACTGTCACCTGATTCACGATGCGGCCAGGTTGAAATTTACCGCCAGTCCGCTCATGACAAGTGCCATATAGCTCAGAGGCTTTCAGGTGGTTTCCACCTTTACCATGGCTATAAATATACCAAAAAATGTGTGTGCTTATGTGTAACCATCACCACCGTCAATTGAGGAAATCCACAGCAACACTAAAGGAAAATTTTTGTGGCCATTGAAATATATTGCAAAGATAATTGCTTTTAACTGAGATATAACCATATACTTGTACAGGTGTTTTTTTTTTCCGAAAATAATCACCACGCTGAATTGATTTAATACATTCCATAAAAATCCCCACTCTCCCTTTATATGAAAAAACTAATACTTTATCTTCCATTTAATGAAAATTGATTCACTTTCGCAGAACTTTAGGTTGACGTGCCACAAATGATTGATACATTTTTTGCGTGGACACAAGCCAAGTTCAATGATGATTCAGTTGGTGACAAGCCGTAAAAATGAAAAATCTAACGCTTACCAAGGTACAAAGTTTAATTACTTATGTGGAAGGCATATAAATGGGGGACGAAAGAGTTCCATGGAAACTGATTGCATTCCGCCGGCGGTGATGACCGTGCCAAGTTTTCAACGTCTTGGCCAAAGTTCAAAGAATTCCCTGGATGGAAAGGGTGCGAGATAATGTGGTGCAAACGTCACTTCAGACAATCGTCTGCCCGAAATGCAGATAAACCCGACTTTGAGTGTGTGTATATAGTAGTAGTACGATAGGTAGGCCCCCATGCACGTGCCATGTACCGCGAAAAAGTTAAGATACTACGGCCGAACGATACGGACAATATCTTATCCGGGCGCTATCAATGTACATAATCAGCTGCTGCTGCTGCTGCTGGGACTGAGAGGTCATGGTTGGTATCCCCCAACTGCCCGCACCCACTCTCAGTTGCGGCTACGTCATCAATAGGGACAGATATATCCAAGAATTACAAAAGTTGTGCAAGCGATGTTTGTCACCCGAGAATGGCAATGGCATGCGCTATTTGCTCGGCTTAGTCAAGAATCGTTGCGAGGGTGTGGAGTCCGCTGAACTTATGAATGAAATCTGCCCAGTCACACCCACAACCATACACACACACACACACACGTACATTTCGTACTTTATCTATATAAACAAAAGATATTGACTATATAATCGCACCTCGTTTCGCTTTCGTTGAGCTTGGGTTCGTGGTTGAGCAAATTTCAAAGGCAGCTCTGACCAAACATTTTAAGGCATTTAGAACTGAATAGAACTATAAAACTTGAATATAATGCAGTTGTGATGAATGCTATTTTTGTTAAAATTCTAAATTTCTCGAGGAAATTCTTTGCCAGTTTTACTTTTTATTTTAGACTTATAAAAAAATATGAACAATTTCTTGGGTAAGACTGCTTAAAGGCTAAAGATGTGAGAGCACTTTCAAAATATCTATATAATTAACAAAAGAATGGGAAGTAAATAAATGTACCCATTTTTGGATATACATTTATACCCTTTATATCTGCCCTCGTTAGAAGATCCTTCGATTAATTAAACTTCACTGCAGTTGGCTAATGAAAGTGAGATAAGACTCTCGACTGCCAGCTGCATTTACAGCTCTATTAAAGGGCCATCAATCGCAACCTTCGCCCTCTCTCCTATCAGCCATCATCCACTGTCAACTGGCGACGCGTGTCTAATAAAAGTATCTGCAACTGGAACTGCAACTATCGATGCCGCCATTGAGCAACTGTTAAGGGACTGTTCTTCCATTGGTCGAAAGGACACTTCCGGCAGGATAAAAAGTACCCCCAGATGAGCCAAGGGTTGGCATTCATTCACAAAACCAACCCCAAGCCCATGAAGGATACGCTAGAGACAGGGATAAGGAGCAGGACCAAAGCGAGGTGATAAGATTGACATAAATTTCACATTATCCGTGGCCAGCAAAAAATGGGTAAAAACAGTCCCTTTTCATGAATGAAGAGGAGCGAGCAGTTGAAAGTCGGCTGCGTGTTTCAAATTTTATTTTTGTCAAAGGTATTTTGACGCCACCTTCGATCGCAGCTGAATTTGGACCTCATAAAGATTAGCCATCTTTCCACATTTAACTTGCTTTCTTGTTGCCCCGTTTTCGTACCCATTCTCGTTTTCTTAATGGTTTCGGTTCGTTTCGGTTCGGTTTTTCTTCCAAGAGCAGACACCAAAATAAGTGTCGCAGTTTGCCGCTGCATCCCAGATGACTCATTCATTATAAATCAATTTGTCTTATCTTATTTCCCTGGCGCTAGAACTGAAAAAAATCCATATCGCTGCCGTTTGCGGGCTAAAATCATTTTCTGGCTCGGTACACCGAAGGATGTAAAATCTATATGGCTATTCGAGCTGTAAATACCTTTGAAAGCTCTTTATACTCCGTTAATTAATAAATTAATATTTATTCGTGCCTTGCGACTGATCTATAAACTTGAACTATCTGCTTTTAATGACCCTATATGGCCTGTCTATTTAGCTTAATGAACTTGTGTGAGAAAACGTTAAAAACTTTTATGATCTTTCAACAAAGTAGAAATGATAGATAGGCTTATAGAGATCTCGTAAATGAGCATCAAAAAGGTATTTAAATGTTTTTAATAGAGTTCACGTATAGTTGCTTTAAGCGGTCAGGTTGATATTCTCCATTCCGATATGGATTTTAAACGGAATTGGTTTTGAAAAGAAAATACCGACTTGGCAAACTTAATATATAATACCCAAAAATTAC
The DNA here is from genome assembly GCF_000001215.4 of Drosophila melanogaster. Lineage (NCBI taxonomy): Eukaryota > Metazoa > Arthropoda > Insecta > Diptera > Drosophilidae > Drosophila > Drosophila melanogaster. The sequence goes on along the minus strand of NT_033777.3, from coordinate 16,012,823 downwards.
GCTGACTATTTTTGAATAATTATAAGTTTATTTTACCCACCTTCAGCTGCATGTTTACACTCGGTGAGATAGTTTTGCAGACCATCAAATTGAAGTTACGCCGCTTCTTTGCGTTTCTTCCAGCGTTTTATCTAAGATTGGTTTTTATCACTTGATTTCAGTTCTGTTGTGTTTTCAAAAATTTATCACAAGCACGGCTTGTCCAGGTGTTTGGTTCACTTCTCCTATCAATCTGGGCGCCCGAAAAAGTGCCGCGCAAAGTGAGCAAGTGGGGAAAATTGGCGAAAATTGACGAAAATTGGTAACTTGGGAAAGTAGGAACTTTGGAGCTTTGGGGGCGATCTAATGCTGTCACCCGTGGGGCGATTGTGGTTGTGGCCCGCGCGCAACCTTTGCCAGTTAGCAGTGATACGAAGTGCTATTTTTTCGAGACCAACTGGGCTCTGGTGGTGGCACTGGTCTCCGGTCTATGGGCTCGATACACTAAACACTGAGCACTCTGAGCACCAAGCACCTCACTTGCGATGACAACAACGACGGCGACGCAATGCGGTGCCTGCGGCGCGTTTGCCGCCCAATTAGCTACCCACACCGATGAAGATCCAGCGCCTCTGCGGTTGGGCGGCCTCACACCTGTGTGGGTGCGTGGTCCTGTCGGTGTGGCAGCGTTATGATTTATTCTGTACCGCCTCGCCTGGTATTGGTTATCTTATCGACACACATGCGATAAGATACGCAACGAGTGTTGGTGCCACGGTTGCGATAAGTATCCGTGAGATACAAATTGCGCCTGCGCGCTCGGCCGATTTTCCAACACACCTATGTTACACCAATGTTCCGAGGTTTCCGAAGAGTGGCGTCAAGAGGCCCACCAGCCGGCACAGTTCAGCCAGCACCACATTTGATTCCATTTCCACCCTTCAGCGCTCCTCACCCTCGCCCCCTGCTATTTGTCAATTGTGCAATTTAGTCTAGCGCATTTTCTAATTGCACTCATAAAACACTTTTCTGGCAAACTAATAAACTCGAGCAACGTTAGTCAACGTCAACAGAATATCATCGGATCGGGCTTGGGCCTGGAAAGTGGGACTGGGCATGGGCATGGGCACGGAAACTTTATATGACCCCACGAACAGTCGCCCGAATGTGGGCCGCTTTGACAGCTCGACTGCTCGGTTGTTGCGCTCCACTTCCACTTCTCCAGTTCTTCTAGTTCTCCACACTTCACAATCCACTCTCGAGTGTTGTAACTAATAAACACCGCCGGAGGAGGCGGAGGTGGAGGGCAGGAGCACACGTGGTCGAGGATCAGGTGCGGCGCATATATTGCAAAACCCCTGAATTGTCACCAGCCAGGAAAAGATTGAGTTTGAAGTGGTTGGGTGATTGGAGTGCTTGGTCAGAAATCTGATATATTTTTCAACCTGTCAATTACAGATACTTTGTAAGCAGAGATGTATGTGTAGATAAATATTGTAAACATATCTTTACTATATATAGGGATGTAGTAGCTAAATAGTACATTTTATAATAAAATGTATATGAAAACCATGACTTAAATTCTAAAAAATTCAATCTAGGCTTATATGCTTAATGCTAAGCCCCTATGGCAATCCGTACCAACTCCTTGCTTTCTTTTCTTCGAAGAGCTGCAATCTGTAAGTTAGCCACATATCTTGGCCACCCAGCCAAGTTGGCCCAGCGAATCATAAATTGTTTATAGTTAAAGTCATAAAGCAAGCAGATATATGACGGCCATTAACATGCACAATCCCCTCGGAGTTGCTTATAATGCCACAATTACGGGCAACTTTCCGCTGCTCCCATGAATGGAAATCGAGTTGAGGCGATAATTTTAATTGTTGCAACGCATGCGGTGCATAAATCATGGGCAAATCTTAAGAGCAAAACCGGCAGACAAAAAGTATCTAATAGTAGCTACTGCTGCGTGTCGCGAAATATCTGTGCGGTGATTAATCACTCAAAAAGTTGACGGCTATGCCAGTTTCGATCGTTACAAATGGCGCTACACGAAATCAACATTACAGGAGATTAATGCTGAGGAGGAGGACTCCAAACTGGATACCCGGCCACAGGACTGACTCATCGAGGTGGCTCTCTTGCCACGGCAGAGCCGGGCAATTAATACCCTAATTGATGGCACCGCCGCGCCTAGCTTTAGGTGCTTTGCCGGCGAATTTACGACCCTAAGACGGAAGACTTAGGGGCGGCGAAACAGACAGAGTCTTAAGATTGCTGACCATGGCATATCGTGTACACCCGGAATCGTACACCCTTCAACTTGTCCACCTCCATGGAGTTTCAAGTGCTATGTCCGTGAAAGACCATAGAAGCGAACCAAAACCTTAAGAAACCATAGCCTAAAAGTTATCTAGCCTCAAGTGTTCTCGGCCAGTTGACAGTATCGCCGATCTTTGTCTGGAATGACGCTATGGAATTTAATTTTTATATATTCTTTATTGCGCTCTTGTTTTGGTTATAATTGTATTATTTTTCTAGCTTTCCTTTTTGGTCTTTTTCCAATTTTGTTTGGCGGCACAAACGGGTTGTTCTGATAAGGGGAAGAACTCTTTGGAAATTAAACGTGCCAGTGGCAACAAAGGCGTGCGCCATAGTTTTAATTATAGTCGGCAGCAGGGGTGCGATCCGATTCGATCCAAAGTCCCACCCCGCATGGCTGGTTGCCCAATCCCTGCCAGCCGCAATGGCGTGGCTCAATCGAATAAAAATGGAATGGAAAGATGGAGATGCAAATGGAAGTGCCGTAATGGCTCTCCCTTTTGGGCGGCTGCACTCTGCGCTTTGCAACCGCTGGCAAATTGGGTTCAAGTAAATTCTATTAACCCGCGCCGAGGTCATAAATCATCCGGCCAAAGCACGCTAACAACATTTCGGACATGAGTTATGAAAATGGAACTGCGCACTCCGCACTGCGGGATTTCATGGTCCCAGGTGGAGGAAGAGGCACTGCCTACCAGCTGGAAGAGCAGGAGGTCCAATTCCGCAGAAGGAGCTGGCAAGGAAAAAGTTAAGCTTTCTTTGTTTACGCTCCGAAGAGTTGTCACTTGGCTAACGAATGTTCATTCGTTTATTTATGGATTGGACACTCGGACAGTGATGTATCTTTCGAGTGAGTCAGGGGAAAGTTCGGATATCAGAGAAGAAACAAGAGTTTTTGTGGAGGAGCTTGTTGAGGAGCGGTAAGTATGTTATTAAACCAATAACTTATTATTTATAACCAAAACTAATACAATTTTTATCCATATCTTACTATGATTTCAATTAACATACATTTTCGATCTAATGCATATTCCATTCCAACTGCATAGCCTCTTGCGATTGGCAGTGGTCTCTTTTTTGTGAGACTCTCTTGCTTGTTTGTTAAGTATACGCACCTTTGTTTGCCAATGGGGCCAGGTTGTGACTCATCACTATAACTGGCAATCCATAATAATCCGACAGAGGTGCTCAGTGCGCTTGCTGCTGGGCATTGTTTTGGCTGGGAAACGTAAGACATGAAACGGAGGCCACAACGGCAACAAAACAGCAACGACATCGACGCCATTAACGTTAACAATCATGGCTACTGGGGTTGATTGGGATCAGCACTTGGAGTGGGTACCCGGAGTGGAGTACGGACTGTGTTGGGTTTTCGATTCGGTTTTGGGTAGGTAGCTGGTTAACTGACGACTCCGTCGACCCCAAAACGCATACAAACATTATTTATTACTTATGAGCGCTGACATTTTGTTGTTCGTTGCTTTCAAAGCCTTGCGATTTAGCCATGAGAAATTTATGGATGGGATTCTCGTTGCCACCGATTTGAGTTGAAATTGGACCGAGTTGTAGCATGTCACTTTTCCGCGGCTGTCTGAGGAAAAATGCTCTTCTGGAATGAAAACTCCGTTGGGTGTTGCACACCCGCTGATTGCTCCTATCAACCAAAGCGATTTTCCCTATCGCCAACGCCTCTAATACGGCCCGTACGTATGTATATGGTATACATAGAGGGACATATCGAATATCTGAGAATAGATAGTGGCCTTAGATAAGTTAACGTATCTTAACAGAGATTTCGACTCCACAACTAGAATTTAGAGATATCCCTCCCGGTGGCAGGCCCCCAACAAGACCCAACCGAAATCGTAAGTCAATCGGTGGCGGATACTTAACCTAGTGCACGGCTCCTCCTCTTGGACAAACATCCGAGTCGGTCTTGGAATTTGCTTAACCGATAATGGGGGAACTCTATGTGTGACGTCGCCAATTCCGTTCGAGGCGCGGGATTGGGGATGGGTTGTGGACAAGGGGACGAGGTTGACCCAGCTAGATAAAAGTATCTAATCTTGGCTTTTTAGCGATACACGACCACCAATGCAGCCGTATTTATAAGATAATGAAGATTTCCTATCAATTGGACTCGCTGCTGGTTGTTAGTTGTTGTTGCAGTCGTTGCTGCTGTTGTTGTTGGTAGGATATCGGTATCAGTTTGGGGTATCTGCAGCCAGTTAAGGTTCCATTTCCAGTTTGGGTGCTGGTTTGGGTTCTGGGCCTGGGCCTGGGCATGGCTCTCTCTCGCGGTCTGTATCAGTATATCAGTGTTTGAACTGATAATGTCCCAAGATAATAAGCGATAATAATTTGAATTTTTCAGTAATTCCTTAAGTTTGGACGCCCAGCGGCATGGAATCTAATCACAGTTGGTGAGTGTAACTGGGATTTTCAACATGGAAACATTGCTTTTGCGCGTTCGTCCCGAAACGAAAAAAAAAGAGATGATCGGCTTGCCTCTAAGGATATAAATCTGTGATAAAGTGCTTTAATAATCACAAAATATATATCAAATGTGGATTACTCAATGGCCGGCTATCCACACAGTGCACCTAACAAAATCAGCCGTTTATATAAGAGCTTCCAATGAATTGTGGAAATTTTGGCGTGTGTTTTGAGAATTGAAAATTTGATCTTTGGCTCATCGATAAGATACTGCTGGGCCCTGTGTATAAATTCCAACTGCCAAAGCAGCGCTCAAGTAACACTTGAGAAAGCGAAAGTCAACTTTGGAAGTTAATTAACGATCCGCTGATTAGATTAGAATATGCTTATTAACTACTGCCCGCGATACGACAAAGGCACCTCAAAATTGTATTTCCAAGAAATCGCCAAACATCCATGAGGTGCAGTTTTCGGTCCGAGCATAACAATTTTTCCCATCGATCTTATCCATCTGTTTGGCTATGAAAGCTTGTGTCTCTCCATCGAAAGTTCAATTCATAGCTGGCGACATTCTTTTTCATTTGAGTTGCTGCTGATGTGGATGTAGCCCCCTTCGTGTTACTTTGAGGCCTGGCTGCTTCTTCCTCGTTTTCGTTATCTTAAGTACACATTCTGAGGTACAAACGTCAGTTGGCGATAAGGCCACGAAAAAAACAGCAACACCACCCGAAGAAGACATCAAAAAGCAGTCAAGTCAACAACAAACAGAAAGAGCCGAGGAGCGCAGGGTGGAAATCGAGCATTGGGTGGGGGATCCGACTGCTCTAAATGCAATCTGTTTGCACAATACCGACCTGAACCCATACCCATATTATGGTCTACCTATGCCTAAGCATTTCTACCTTTTCAGCATTTTCACGCTAAACAAATCATGCAGATGTCAAACATTTAATTAGGTGCACCGCAGCCGAGAAAAACCAGGGATAATGTGAATTTCTTATACTCTATATATATGGTGTATAGATGGCAGAATATCGAGCGACTTACACGACTCAGCTGAGCTGCTTGGCGGCTTCGGTTTCTGCATATGGTAAATACCATTATCAAATCATATTATCTTATTTATAAGCATTATCGTGCCACAGATACAGATTGCCTATCTATGGAATGGGCATGTAAAAAAATCATATATACTCAGATATCTTACCGAGTGTGGTTATTTCGTTGCTGGCAGAGTAAGTTTTGCACTTTCCATTAAAACGCGCTCCGTTCCTCAGCCAACCCGTGTCGCAATTATAAAGCAATAATTATGCATTATACGGAAAACATTGAACGAGAGAAGCTAGATTGTAAAGTGCGAAAATAAAAATGAGTAACAAAACGCGTCTAATGAAAAAAAAAATACACCCATAAAATGTCGAGCGTCAGCGCCGAACATGAATTCATCGTAAATTACGGACAACAAGTGAAGTGTGTGTACTAAAAACGTAAAGGTGGCATGAAAACATATAGTATATGGGCAAACAAATGGACTGCGAATTAAGCCCACTGTGAATTGTTACCGTTCTGGTCCTCAAATATACCAGTGATCTTAGTGCCTTGGAATCGCCGGAGAAACCCATGATATTTTTCGGAACATGACTAGTTTTATCCCGCTTCCGATTTCAGAATTATATCTCCTTGGTGTCACTTGGTGCCAGTCTTCAAGCATTTTGTGATATCAACATCTAATTTTTAAATTCTTAAGCAATTTATGATATCATTTGAAACACTTAAATGAAACCATTGCTTATCGTTATGATTGTGAAAGTCCCAGAAAATTAAAGATTTATTTAGTATATATGAGTAGTGTGTACATCAGTGCTTCGCTTTGAATTCAACATTTATACACACATATGTATATCTAGCCTAGTTTGTGCACAAATAGTTGCCTTGTTTACCAGCAGCAAACATTAAAGCCTAAGCTCTTATAAAAGAAGAATAAACAAATTCAGCCAAATGATTACGAAACAATAATTCCAAGTTGTCATGGCTAAGTAAATTAGGGTTACTCATATATCCATACGAGTTTTTACTTAGTGTCAACCATTTTGGAAATTTGCCACCACCATCCAAATCTTCCTATTGGATTTTCTAAAGTTTCATTTTTCATAGTGATTTTTTCATTTACATACAGGTCCCGAAAAATTGAAAACGAAAACATAGGCAAACTTTATCTTATCGTTCATGATATCGGGCAAGGCAAGGCTATATGCTTGGCATTATCATTTCTTTATTTGCTCAAGTTTCAATTGTGAAACCCTGACCCGTAGCGAAGAAACTAGCAATCTGTTGAGTGAAAGTTATGCGTATATATCTGAGCAACGACCGATTACATCTGAAAAACACATGATAGCGGTATTTAACAATTGCAGGAAGAAAGGCGACCATTTTGCAATTCATTTTGAAGCCCCAATGCCCCAATGTTGACTACAGAAATAATTTATGGTGAATGGACTTCATTTCACGGCTAATCAACAGGGGTATCAATCAAATTACTGGACGGAGCCACCTCAGCACCACTCGAGTGGTGCACGAGCCATTTCAACGAGCGGCACTCGCGACTTTACCCAACTTTTGTACAGTCACGTAGTCAGGCAGCCACCTCGTTCCTCCCACTGCCACCCACCAGCGCCACCTCCACGCTTACCGACCCACCCCCTTACAGACCCTCTCTGTGGGATCCCCACAACTCGGCGAGCAAACAACCCTAGCAATAAACAAAAACTGTTTTGCCACATGAAATGACTTTCAGATTTTGTTGCTGTTGTCGTTTTGTAACGCGTGACTCCCATAAAAAACAAGAACAACAACGGCAACCAGCGCACTGAAAGTTTATTAAAAAGGAAATAGAGCGAAAAATATAAATAGAGGGAGAAGGCGGGGGTGTGACAGAGACAGAACGGAGGGGACTCAGCAATGTGACGTTATCTTATCACTGAAAATGTCGCTTTCGTAAATGGCGGCGCACAAAATAATATAATACACACTTACTCCACCCCAACGTACATATATGTGTGCATGTGCATATGTACATCCCCCACACATATGTATGTACATATGCACATCCACTCTCTGATATTTTATTCTCGCCTGTAATTGCTTAATTCTAGAGTGGCTCTGCGTAGAGGACATCCACTTTACATATCTCCTAAAAATCAGAAAATATATTAAAATGTATCTGAAGTGTATCTGTATGTATTCCCTTATTTTTCATAAATAAGCGCTTTATATCTATAACAAATTTTTGCACCTATCAAAGATGTGTAGTACACATTGAGTACCTACCTATAAGTATACTTTTTTCGAATAGCTGTCCCTTTTCCATTATTCTCTAATAAAAAACAATTAGATACTCTACTGTTCTAATAATTCTCTTTTTGTACTAATATCACATTTAAAGAAAATAAAAAAGTATTACCAACTAACTAAAAGGGTCAATAAGTATTTAAAACTACATGTTAAATAAGTATAAATATATGAAGTCATCTTACATGACAAAAACGGCAGAGAATTTAATTAGCAGCTATTCTTATCTAGCAATCAGATTAAGTTAAATTTTTTATAAATTTCCGATATAAAGATCACATTCATAAAATAACATTTAATCTGACGTGATATTAGCTTGTAAAATATAATTAAGAAACCACTTGGTCTCATATACCTTTATACACACATTAGGTTAAGTTCAGAGGAATTTTGGATCCAAAACAAATAGAATGAAGTTAAAAAAAATATGTAAAATATGGATAATTTTACCTTACATGTAAAGTAGAAATATGTAGCATACTTACGAGGGCATACATTCGAACTAAGGTGTCTACTTTCAGGGTTAAGCCATACAGAAAACGGTTGAAATTGAAATACTTAACAACACTTAACAACTCAATGACATTTCGCATACGCCACGTTGTCAAAAACTCTCCCTGAAAAAGTTGTTAATAAAAACCTCGCTTCAGAACATTTCAGGGACAATTGTCTTTTATTAACTCAAGAGAAATAAAATTAATATTGCAAATATGATGTTAAAAAATATACCAGACTAAAACTTAAATTGCATTAAATATATAATAATGCTATAAAAAATATATAAATTAATAGCTAATTGCATGAGATTATTGGTTACTTCGATTGTTATTCTTTTTCGTTTTCATTTGCCTTTTTTTGGTTGACTTAACTATGATTTGTGGCTAATATCTAAGTGGAATTTGATTGTAGGAAATCTCAAAAGGTATTCGATTTGATAACAAAATTTTAAATGAACATTCTTAGCCTAGTTTCTGAATCGATTTTATGCTGTTGGCATTTTGCTAACAATTAAACTAGTATTTCATAACAAATTTCGAGTAGTGGACCATTAAAATTCGACGAAAATGTAAGTATCAATCGATTTAGACCGTATGTACAACTAATGATTCGATAGATTTTAGATAGATGAGTGTTCTTTGAGAACTGCTCTTGGTATACAGGCTATAAATTCTTTGGAGCTATGAGATTAATGTAACAACAGAATCTTTGGTCGTGCGACATACAGCGTGTCGCGCCTACTCCATCTTCACCACTGTTTCCCGGTCAACGCCGAACTTATGCATCGCATAGTTGGTCACATGCTGCTCATGTTGACCCAAGAGGGCGGCAGTCTGCTGCTGCAGCTGTTGCTGCTGCTGCTGATGTCTCTGGAAGGCGGCCAGTTCGTAGTGCTCGTCCAGCGAGGCCGATCGGCTGAGCATTATCTCTCCATGTTGCTGCTGCTGATGCTGCTGCTGCTGTTGTTGCTGTTGCGACTGATCCATCTCTTCCATCTTGATGAGAGCGGGCTGCTCATCCTCCTCCGGAGTCAGGTAGTAGGGTGGGGAAGGTCTCGTGGGCTTGCACAGCGTCATTCCGGCCTGGTGATACGGATTCTGCAGACTAATAATGTTGCTGTGACTCAGGGACGATAATGTGCTCGATGCCGTGGTCGGTGTTGAGGTGACCATAAGTCCCGCCGACGCTGTGGAGCAGTTGGCCTGGGAGGTGAGCGACAAGGCCTCCGTCTTGATCGCCGCCGCTGCCGCCGCCGCTGCTGCTGCTGCTGCCGCCGTAATGGAGTTCGGCAGCAGTTGGGCCAGCAACTGGTGGTCGCTGGTGGAGCCGCTGTTGCTGCTGCTGCTCAGTTGCTGAGCTTGCAGATATTTCTGTATAAGTTTGTTGTTATTCTCATTGCTACTACTATTGTTGTTGTTGTTGTTGTTGAAGATCGAGCTGTTGTTGTTGTTGTTATTGTTATTGTGGAGCTGGTGAGTTGGCGATGGGGTGTTGAAGATGGATGTGGGTGTGCTGGGTGAGTGCTGCATGCTGCACGATTGCTGCTGCTGATGCTGCTGCATGTTGAGCGGCGACATTTGGTAGTTTGAGTTGGGCGACATGTCCAGCCCGGAACAGAGCTGCTGCTGTTGCTGCTGATGTGGATGAGTCTGATGCTGATGTGACATGGCTGATGGCGACAATGAGGTGGAACCCATGCTATGGGGCGAGCTGGCCGCCGATGAGTGCTGATCAGCCATTAGCAGCTGCTGCTGCTGCTGGTACTGTGGAAGCTGTTGCTGCGGCTGCGATGAGTATGAGTTGTATGGTTTCAGATCGAGCTGTGGTTTCATATCTGACCAGGTGAGCGGGGAACAAAAAGAAAGCAAACATCACTAGTTAGGCATGCACATGGAATGAAAAGTCGCAGGAACTCACCGTCATTGACATCCATCTGGCTGCTGTCCAGGACGACACCAACGTTATGGCAATTGGTCACCAATGAACCACTTTCCATGATGGCATTCAAAGCGTTCTTTGACTTTGACTTGGACTTCTCGCTCTTCGTTCCTTTCGGCTTGCGCTTGCGTTTCTGTAATGGTAAGATTATATAGTTATAGTGTGCAATATTCCACATTTAATGTTAGCGAGCTGTATTCTTAATCATTCTCCATATAATTAACAAATTATTTTATATGTGCTGTATACATTGGCTTAAACTTTTATATTTAATTATTGAACCAAATATTTTCTGATTATTGTTATGTTAAAAATAAGTTCCTTTTCAAGCTAATAAATACGAATGAACTTTCAGCTGCAATCTTTTTTTTTAAAGGATGACTTACCTGAATGGTGTCCTTTTTCATGGTCAGTGGCCGTGGGACACTGTGGAGCTTATAGTACAGGCCGCATGCATTGCAGACGGGCTCTCCGGCGGGATTGCGGCGCCACAACGAAGTGTGGGTGGTGTGGCAGTTGGAGCAGGAAAGTCCGGCTCGCTTTGAGGCGCTCTAGATGTTGCAACAAGAAATCAACGAATTAGTTAAGACTAGAAGCGCTCGGGATGCAGTAGCTTTTCGTGTGGAACAACGTTTTCTATGGCAACTCAGTGGCCAAGGAGGTTTACGGGTGTACGGATCTACAGATCTACGGGTGTACGGGTTAGTCAAAAGTGGTTAGAATCGATTCTGGGCTAGGGGTTAGTGACTACTTGCTCTCTGTTAGTCGGTTTTGCTATTCAAAAGGGTTTCGGTTGGTTGGTAGGGTTTTGGTATGGGTTTGGTTTGGTTGGTTTTGTTTGATTTGGTTTGGTTTTTGGTTTCGGTATCGGTATCGGTAATTAATGGGCGACCTACCAAGCGTCTCGAATTGGCGCGACTAACGTGCTCGTCGAGCGTCGTCGCTGCAGTTGCTGCCGTTCCCGACGCCACCGCCGAAGTCGCCGCCGAGGTTGCATTCGAGCCTGGACAGGAGTAGGAGCTGGCGGCACCACTCGTGTTAGCCTTACTACGGCCACCGCCGCCCACATTAAATGAGTTGGGTTTATAGAAATCCCCGCCTGATTCAGCGGCCACTGGAATTGAGCAATCAGAATGTTGTTGGTTGTAGTACACAAGAAGCAGATGCAGATGCAGATGCAGATTGATCAGATTTTCTTTGTTTTTGATGTCACTTTTCGATTAAACTAGTTGGCATTGCGTAATAAATAATAAATTCAATTAATTTTTTCACTCTCTTGGAGCATTGGAGCTTTTCAGGGGGGGGGGGCTGGGTGAAGGTGGGGCGGTGGTGCTGATGCTGGCGGATGCGGATTTCTATAAGTTACGAGTACCCACTACCCACTAAACACTGAGAGAGGATGTTGCACACAGAAATTTTGTTCCACACAAAAGCGTTTGTTTTGATTGATTGGTATTGGTTAGTAGTAATTGCTGGTGGTAGTTTTGTGATTTTGTGAATTTGTTTTAGACATTTACCAATCTTCTAGGCTGTTTAATTAGGGGTCGATTCATGCCGTTCATTTTCATGTACAAGCCGCAGGCATTGCACAAATAGTGTCCCGTGTTATCGCGTCGCCATAATGGGGTTGAAATCGCACCACAATTGACACATTCTCGCCCCTCAGTGAAATAATCGGCATCGAATAATGCTTCAAAGATTGACATAGAAATATCGGAATAAGTCATAAGGTTTTGCTAGGTGTTTGTTTGATTTGAGTTGATTTGGTTTGGTTTTGCAATGTTTGCTGTTGCTGTTTTTGCATTTGCGTATTGTGTGTGTATTTTAATATTTAGATTTGCTTTTGAGGTGTCTTTTTGTTGGTTTGAATTTATCTCAAGAGTTGAAATAAAATTAATTGAATTTATTATAGAGACGTAAGGCTTAACCACTAAGTATATGTATAAATAATAAAAATGCACTAGAAATGAGAAAGAGTGTATGGGCATTACAACAGCTGCTTACAGTTGGCCACCAGTGGCTGATCCAGTTGGGTCTTGGTTTGCTCAGGTTATGCAAATATGGGTTTCCTTCTCGCCTGGTGTGCGTGTGAAATTCTACCTAAAACCCTCTCTCTTTCGTTTGCCCAGACAAATGGGACAAACAAGCATCGGAAAGGATTTTGGTTTGTGTGTACGTTCGGTGAGTGTCTTATGTACTAGTCTATACTCATTCTTGGTTTTCCGTTTCAAATAGTAACTTACTTGCTGACAACGATGCCGAGGCGGAGAGAAAGGTTCCAGGATCTACGCGTCCAGTGGTTCCATCCGCGGCGGCTGCAGCTGCTGCATTAGCAGCCGAAATGGCCCGCCCATTCCGTATCACATTCGAGACCACTCCGGCTCCAACACCGACGCCCAACTGCGCCTGCCCGGAAGAGGAGGTGGCGTAGCTTAACGGATCGAACCAGGTATCGTTCTGCAAGTGAGTGAAGTGTATGCTGGTTAGGGGGGAGCTCAGAGCAATCATGGCAGTGGGGGCAGCACTCACCTGACCGCGATAATTGGTTATCGGAGCGTAACGTTCCACGGAGCCACTGTTGGGGTATGCGATCCGCTGGAAGGCTGGCAGAGTACCACCGCCCCCGCCGCCACTGTGGCTGCTCCTTGGCGATCCGTAGCCGTCCTCCAAGGAGCTGTTGTGTCCATTGACCGCCGCCGTTGCCGCAGCCACCGCTGCCGCCGTGGCCGCCGAGGAGCTCGAGTGGTGCAGACCCGCTGGCCCCGGACTGCTGCTGCTGGAGTTGTGGTGCTGGTGTTGATTGTGGTGATGTTGCTGCTGCTGCTGCTGCAGTTGCTGCTGCTGGTGTTGCTGATGTTGTTGCTGCTGCTGCTGATGGTGCTGCTGCTGGAGATGGGCTTGTGTTTGGTTGGGGGACTGCATGCCGTACTGAATGCCATTGGCAGTCTGAGTAAGCAACGAGCCAGCATAAACAGAGCTGTAATCAAGGAAAAAAGTTAAAATTATGAATTTGGATGTATGGTTTTATTGCATTGCTTATTCTTTGCAATTATACCTATAACAATAGTTCTTCAGATACATATTATTGTAATTCGAGAAGAACATTTTAACACTTTGTTCTTATTTTGCCCAGAGAAACGAAAACTTTGTACGCGTTTAAAATCGCTGGGCACACATTTGCACGCGTTATGCTGGCGTTTTTAACCGCAACTGCTGCTGTTATTGCCTCTGTAGAATCTCACTGTTACTGTTGGGAATACGAGGCGCTATTAACATTTCCTGCGTTTTGTTTACTTTACAGTAATGAGTTGGTTTTGCTCGGGACGGACGGACCACCAGCGTCCAATTTTTGGCATGTTTGCAGTTGAGCCAGCGAGGGTGTGGCCATAAAACTTTTAATTAAAGAATAAAAGTGTTTGCAGAGTTGTTTACCCCCGCAAAATAAAAACGTACGTAGACGTTTGTTTGTTAGCCTTAGCCAACAGTAGCCTGTGCAAATATTTTTGCCAAGACCCGGAAAGACATTCCATAAACAATAACAACTAATTGCTGCGTAAGCAAAACTTTCGTAAGTCCAACGATCTCAAAGAGACTAGGGATCAAGGATCGAAGTTTTGGAGCTTTCGTTTTCACAGGTGCACACTTATTACGCGCTGGACAGAGAAGGATCCTTCTTAGAAATTCAATCGAACTGATCGGCACAATCAGTATTTGCTTTTTGTTGAAGAATACAACTATCTATTTATTTTCAAACGGCAGCAATGGAAGGAAACTCGCGAAAGTGTTCAGCTCAGCATTGGCGTTTTCATTTTCGTTTTGATTTATTTGTGTTTTAGTTTTCAGTTTTATTTCGGGCCGAGTTCTCTGGATGACGAGATGGAGGTGGAGATGGAGATGGAGACGGAGACCGCGACCGAGAAGAAAGCACAACCGAATCGGGGCACGCGCGTTTGCATAATGACTTGAGTCGGGTTTAGTTTTATGCCAATGCAGTTGCAGTTGCAGTTGTCGCTGCTGCTGCGGCTGCTGCTGCTGCTGCAACTGTGATTGCTATTGTTGTTGCCGTGAGTGTTGGCCCAAAGTAATCCAAGTCACTACTCACACACACACACACACACACACAATGTGATCAAGTGACTAAAGAATAAAGTTAACCGAAAAAAATCGCATATCTGCGTATGAATGTATTCAATTATCAAACAAACGGCTTGCAAATAATTGACTCTTTGTTGCCAGAATTTATACGACCAAGTCTTGCAGCTAGATGCGCACGCTCTCTGATAACAGCGGTAACCGTATTTCCAGCCCGAGATGCCCCACAGCTACAGCCAAGCTATAATATATAGCTGCATATATAGGAAGTCTGAGTGACAAGAAAAAGTGCACGACAACGATATAACTTTATCGCCGCTGCGCGGTTCACTTCTGTTGTTTGTCGCAGGTGAGTATTTTGCGTCGACTTCTTGTTTTTCACATACTTATGAGTGTGTATGCATGGCAAAAATGGCATGTGAGCTGGCCAGCAGCGTGATATCTTCTTCTGGTTTCTCACTGCCACAAAAGCGAAACTGGCCAAAAAGTCACATACGAAGTGCTGGCCACATCAGCGTCACCATCACCATCCGGCACCAGATGACGTTATGTTACCACATATATGTACAAGTGTATATTTCCGTCATACGAAAGATACTTTTCCATAACTCTAATTTCACCCAATTGCGTTTCTAACATGTTTGACTTCTAAAAATCTAACATTTTGGTCTGTTCCTCACATGACTTCATATATACTTCAACTGAATGTGCATTCATGCCTGTTTCCATATGCATATGCAAAACACGTTTTCAATTTAAATAATAACATAGGGAAAACAAACGAAAAAAGCTAAAAGTATAGATGCGAATTACCAGAAAATAGTCGAGTAAAACGCGATCGGCAATGTGCGGGTGCGTTGGGTCCGCTGCCTCCCACCGATGTATTTATAATTTCCCGCCGTACCTAACGTAACGCTGCTGCTCCGCTTGCCACTCTCCTTAACCCTTCATGGTGCACTGCAACTTGGGGGTTGCTGAGTCAGCAGAGGCAGCCCTGAACACAAAAAAAAAATAGACACTTACGAAGCATTTGAGGCTGTTTCTGTTTCTGTGGGCTCCAGTTTGGGTTTCGTTCGGGGGTTTCTATGTCACGGGATGGCTTTGGGTTACCCCGGCTCCCAAACAGTCACACACTCGAAAGGTATCCTCTCACCGAAAGCAATAGAGCTTGCAACCCGAGCACCCAAAACAAGCTAGAAAAATGCGCTACAATGGCAATTTGCCTTTACTGTTTTTTTTTTTTTTGGTTTTGGCTCTGAAGAGTCGCCGCGAGTTTCGACTGTTCAATCAAATGCGGGTCGCGCCCCCTTTTTTGTTTGGCTTTTAGGAGCTAGCTTGCCACAGTCTGTGGCACGTGCTGGTTTTAGGCCAAATGTGGCAGCAACCTGGACACGTGCAACACTAGCTCACGCATGCTGGTCGGAAAAACTAACAAAGAAACTAAGTGAACCATTTAGATTTCCTGCATCTGGTGGGGAAGTCGGTGCTGCCCGGACTAGGATCCAAAGGGGAAAACTCATGAGTCAGACAAGCCATGCGTCAATAATTAAGACATTGCATATTCTTGTTTACGAAATTCGAGCGGCAATTTGTGTATATTCTGCTGAGTTCGAGTTTGCAGATGATTTCACAGAGGCGACGCTATAAAATGCCAAGTGCAAAGCCTCTTTATTTGTTGTCTCACATTGTTTACTTTGATCGTGGACAAGGTTAGTTTTCCTAATAGAAGCCGAACAATATTCCTAAATAATCGGAAAGATGACAAGATTTATGTTAAATGGAGTATGTTAAAATAATAATCAATCCCTGAACTTTATATAAATAAACTTTAAGTAGCATCTCTGAAGGTAAAAGTAACATTCTTGAATATTAAATAAAATTTCCTAAGATCGGCAGGACGAATATTTTGTCGAAAAATTTTCTATACGTTAAGCTACTTTTCTAAACCAAAAGTCCTGCCCCACTGACTTTGCTCCCACGCAGGGCGTCATGCGTGGAATGCTCCTCATATGAGACATCTGCGGAGGCTTCACAACTGTGTTTTGTTTATGTTTTTGTTGTCCCGCTGGAAACACATTCTTGGAGCAGAACTAACTTGGTGGCTAGATGAAAGTGGAACAGATTTTCGCATTCCGCATATTGAGTAAACCACCTGGGAATGCCATAACGCCATAACCATAACCGACTGTATTTGGGTATGGATTTGGGATTGCGAGAGACGGTGGAAAAGAGGAGACCGAAGTCCGAGCTTTGGAACCAATACCCACAATGGGCGCTTCTGTTCGGTTCGTCACTCCGCCCGAGCAAATCGCGCCAAGGCGGGAGAAATATGAATCAGCCGGCGCGGTTCTCTGTTAGGTGATCGCTGATCGCTGATCGGAGCTCCGATCATGACTTTTAACGGTGTCGCCAAGCGGTCGAAAGGCACGTGCGCTCGCCCGCTTCGTGATAGTGAGCTCATTACAGTGCTCCGCGGCAAGACTCACCTGTTCTGCAAGCTGCTGCCGAGCTGGGCGGCCGCAAAGTAGGCGTCATTCTCCGGCGAGAGGCTATCACGCTGGGTGGCGCTGGTCAGCTGGGTGAAGCTCTGCAGGGTGGACAGTGCGTGCGAGGACGACGGGGAGTCCCCGCCCGCCGAACTGGTGGAGTTGTTGTGGTGGTGATGATGTTGTTGCTGCTGCTGCTGCTGCTGTTGCTGGTGGTAAAGTTGTTGCTGCTGCTGCTGATGGTGATGCAGTTGCTGCTGGTGATGGTGCTGCTGCTGGTGGAGTTGCTCGTGGGTGAGGGCATAGGGACTGGAGTCCTTTAGCGTATGCATATCGGACACGGAGGTCAGCACATGGTAATCGGTGCTGTGGCCATCCTCGAAGCACTCGTCCTTCAGCGTGTCCTGGATGACCTCGTCTATGTTGGGTGTGGTGCCCTGGGCCACTGCTGCTGCCGCTGCCGCCGCCGCTGCCAAATGCTCGTGGCTAGTCATGCCCACGCCCACTCCGCCACCGCCTCCGGTGTAGACGCTGTAGAACGCAAAGTTGTTCCGCATTATGGGATCCGTGCTGGGGTAGTGCTCGTAGAGCTGGGTAGGCGTATGATGGCTGGGCGGATAGGAGAACTGCCCGAAGAGGTGGGGATGCGATGCTGCTGCCGCTGCCGCCGCTGCTGCTGCCGCTGATCCGCTGGTCAGGTCATAGGCCAGCCAACTGGCCTGGTGTTGCTCCTGCACCACCTGCTGATGCTGTTGCTGCTGCGCCTGCTGATGCTGTTCCTGCTGATGGTGGCTTATTAATTGCTGGCTGAGAAACTGTTGCTGTTGCTCGTAGATCTGGGCTTGTTGCTGCTGCTGTTGCTGTTGATCCTCAGACTGATGGTAGCTTATCACTTTTGTTTTAACACTTTCACTCGCGTCGTTCTGCGCTTTACTATTATTATTATTATTGTTAGTATTTATCGCACTTGGATCGTCATCGATCGCTGCTTCAGATGTTGCTGCTGTGTCGCTTGCTGTTGCGGTTGCTATTTCTGTTGCTGCTGTAACTGTTGATGTTGATGTTGCCGACGCGTTTGCTGTGGTAACCGCTTGCCTTGCTGTTTCGCTGACAACTGAAGTGAGAGCCTGCGAGCGAGCGGACTCAAGTGACGATAAATTCGCTGCGGCGGCCGTTGCTGCCGCAGTCGGCGTCGCTGCTTCTCCGTTCTCCGTTTCGATCGCTATTTCCGTCTCATTCGCTGCTGCATTTGATCCTGTTGCTCCCGCTGTTGTTGTTGCCGCTAAGGCTGATGCTGTTGTTGTAGCTGCTAATGCTGTCGCCGCTCGTCCTGCCTGCCGCTTGTTGTTGTTGGACTTGGCCGTGCGGATCTTACTGTCCGCCGCATTCGAAAGCAGACTACCGCCGCCCGCCTTGGTCACCGAACCCAATCCCGATCCCGACCCTATAACCGCCCCTCCCGCCGCTGCCTTCTCCTTGGGCTTTGTCGTTTTCGTCATGATTCCGGCGCTCCACACGATTATCCGGATTCTCCGCCGCAATCCACGTACGTGTCCGTATCCGGCGCGATTTTCACAGAAACTGATTTGATTTGAGCGGCTTGCGGTTCGAACTTCGAAATACGGAACAGCAAAGCAACACGAAAAAATAAAGCTCGTTAAAAATGTTTTTTTTAGAAAACCAAATCGAGAACAAATCTCATCGAGCATCCTCTCTCCCTCTCGCCATCTCTGTCCATTGATTACAGTTGCGTTTGCTTAGCACTTTGCTCTACATGCCGTTACACGAGCGCCACTCGTAATCGTAATCGCATGTTGGTGCACAGAAATAAAAATGACGATCATCTTAATTTCTATCCTTGTCCTAAGATCACTATTTATTAAGTTAAGTTTGGTTTATCTAAAGAAATAAATAAATACATATAGTAAATGTAGTAAACATGTAGTAAATCTATTCATTTATTTCTTTGGATAAAGCAAACTTAAGATAAAATATATAATAATAATACATTGAAATATATAATAAAATATAAAAATATAATATGACTAATAAACGGAATAGGAAATTAGATCTTTTATTTCATAAATTATATATACACATTAAATATACATTAAATACACATATGACTAAATTTATGACATAGTTTTTAGATTTTCAAGATTTCAACAAGGATCAAATTCATTTCGAAAACATGAATATTTTCGTCTCGTGTACAGCTTTAAATATTTCGAAATATTCGATGCGAGCTCCACGCTCCCGCACTCGCCTACTCACTCTTTCTCTTTTTGTGGATCCCTCTCTTTGGCTCCTCTCTTCCTTCGCTTACTATTCGCTTGTGCTTGCGCCTAATGCCTGCCTTATCGCACTTACTGCCTCCGCTTTGTGCTGCGTTGCTCCGCCTCTCACTACATCAGCAGCAACAACAGGCGCGGAAAGTTGAAGAAGGGGTGGGTGGGGGCAGGCCGAGGTAGAGGCCATGCCGGAACGTGTTGTTGTTGTAGCTGGGGCGGCCTCTACTGTTGCTCGATTGGTGTTGTTGTGGTCGCTGTTATTGTGGTTGGTTGACTGTCGACTACCAGCGACCGCAAAAAAGTACACACAAAATCTGGAAATTAAATGAAAAAACAATCCATGTATATTAAGAAACGTTTAAAATGTAAGCTAAGTTTAAAGGAATTTGAAAAATGTAACATTTCTTACTGAAAATTTCTATTTAAATGAATATTTGAAATGTAGAAGTATAAAGCAACAATGAAGTTTAATTAAAAATATAGTAAACATTTTCAAAAACAGAATCATTAACATATATGCATAATACCAACGGTCTAATTTGTACGGATTCGAATTATTAACAGCATAGATTAAAAATTTTGTATATGAATATGAACATGAATATAAAAATAAACAAAGAAAATATATGTTTATATAGTTTTAAGAAAATCAAAAACGTTAAAACAGTAATTAAAATAAGATACATTTATAAAAGGTACTCAATATGTAAGGCTAAATGTTCTGATTGCGTTTTGGGCAAACCCAATAATTTCATTAAACTTCAAATATAATAGCATACCAGAATTAAAAAAAACTCCCTTCACTTTAGCCCATTACTTTCGTCTCAATACTCTTCACGGTTAGTTCTTCAATTCAATCGTGAAATTTACGCATAAATCAGAACGCCTTCTGAGAGACCCAATATGAAATTTCTCAAAATTTTCAAATTACCATGCGCATAGGACTGGGGCTCCAGGATCCAGATCCAGACACATTCATGCCTATCGCGAGGACGAGAACATTAAAATCCAACCGAGACGCGTGTAGAATTTCAGGACAAATCTCGTGGCGCGACAAGTGAACGTGAGAAAAATGATGGGGAAAGACTTTCCCCAGGAGTCCGTCTGCATTTGGCCCATGCAAATTCCCGAGACGTCGCGCCAAAATACATAAAAACAATGCACTTGAGCTCCGTTCCAATGGCTGATTAAAAAATTGTTACATTTGAACCAGGACGAGTCGTAAAACGATTTTCGAGTGGGATCTTGGGAGGCTCGGGCGGTATTTTTATGGCATTTTTATCGTCATTTGAATAGGCGGCACCAACGATCTGTTTGGACATTTTGGGAACATTTTAACGATCGTTGATCAATTGGTGTACATAGTGGGCGACACACACAAGTGCTTCGCTTCCAAAACCAAAACCAGAACCAGAATCGAATTCGATTTTGAATGCTGCATAGAACGCCGAATACAGGCGACATGCGCACTCGTACATAGACATAAATCGCTTAACCTTTGTCGGTATTAAAATCACATAAGTGTACGTTATTAAATATACGAAAAATCGAAAATGTTGATAAGGTGTTCTTGGCATCGCTGCGAAGTCGTGCTGAAGTGGGGAACTAGACCGGACCTTTCCCTAGACACATGGGGACTAAGGTTGACGCCTCTCCGCGATCGCCTCATTTATTCATATTTATATATTTTTCAAATAATTTATTCACATGTTTTTCTGTTCGCCTTCGGTTGGCCCAACACTCTCGATCGGAATCGGACGAATTTCAATTTTACTACGAAAGCAAAAACAAGTATTTCGAAATGTTCAATTCGAGCTCATTGGCTGCATGTGCCTGGGATCCATAATGGAACTTTAACCTTGAAATTATTAAATGCCAACTTTGAAACACTGGCACTGACGTCACATGGGGGATCAACTCAATATAGCATGCGATTCGCGCATGTCTAGAACCTAAATTAGCCAATTAATTGCATTTGAAACCAGAAAATGTTTAAACATGTTCGTTTCAACATAGATCACTAATAAAATAAATATGCATTCCATGTAGTCTCCTTTAAAGCGAGTTAGAAAAGATCAGCTGTAGTTTAAAGTCAACTAAACGTGTTTACTATCTGGATCTTGTATAAAGAAGCTATTACACACTTGTGACTTTCTCACACTTTAATTCAGTATTTACCTAGCCGAGCTCCCCATCCGATTTGACCCTCTTTTGCCTGTGACCCCAAGCTGGCAATGTTATGCTTAGTTAGGTCTGATAAGTCGGGCTTCTATAAACGAAATGCATTGAGTACACATGCAAATAACGGTAGGCGGCCTTAAAGCCACTAGACTATGGTGAAGAACTACGCATTTAAATGTGAGTCAGGGCTGAGTGCCCCGCCCTTCGAAAAGATCCGCAGATCGGACAATTCAGATGAGTGTGTGGGGGATTCGGAGGAGCATGTGCAGTGTCAACAAACATGAGGATCTTGCTCCAGAGCGATCTCCCGAAACGATAAATCACTAGGAGATGCTATGCTAATGATGTGATTTATTACAAGTCCTTGGGAAAGGATAATCTTGTGGGTCTGCGGGCTAGGAGGTGCCCTTTTTCACACTCGATCTCCGATTGTCAATGGGCCGTGGCACAGCTCTCTGATTTTTGTTGGCGGAGGGGGGGAGGTTACCTATCGAATAGCCATTGTTTATGGCGAAAAGTCGTTTAATAAGTTTTGTACGATACATTGGGACATTAGTAAATCCACTGAGGTCCAATTCAAACAGAACATTCTTATTTGTATATCCCACGAGACCAAAGTGAAACGCACACGTACTCACGAAATCCAGGGTTTAATGCCACTAAGTTTGGCTTCAAACTATTTTGACATATTTATGGTGGCCGAAAATGGGTTACCCGGGGCAGGTTCCCCGCTCCACTCCCCTCAAACAAGTGTCAAGCGTGGCGAGTGTCTCACATATCAGGACGATGTACGATGATCGTTCATAGTCTCGGTGCCGATGTATTTATGCATTTTTAATATTTTCGTGTACATCGCGGCCATAAATATTGCGCTGGTAATCCAATACGCCACGGATCCATTTCATGAAGAGCTCTTTGTTGAGTGCTGAGTGTTCGCCTATCTTTTGGATACAAGTCGTTTGACTCCTTAAGCGCCAATTATCTGCATCGTTATGTGGTAGGCATTCAAATAAAACTCCTACAATAAACCGGCCAGATCCGATTCAAGTGGCCTGCGGCCTGCCACAAAGTTGTGCTCTTATCAAACCCATTTAATGGCCATTGAGAACATGTCTTTAACACTCTTTTAATGCAACAATAAGCGACTCAATTGTTTCGGGTTATCTTCCGATGCTGTGCGGAGATACAAGAATGGGAAAACTAACGATTTTGTCACATTTGATCAAATTAAGTTCAAAGATTTCTTAAAGTCAAGGATTAAAATTAACATTTTAAGGAATTATTAAACTAGTTTTTAGTAATATCTAAAAAAACACTGTTTTTTCAATGATAGTGTCCATTGGTATACAAACATATGAAAAAAAAGATTTTTCTGTTGCCCACATGTCAGTGTTAACAATCTTAGTAATTTTCCAATTTTATGCAAATACAATTTACATGGCATACTTATCCAATTTGTAGAATCAACACTGGCGCATGTGACGTTGAATTAAATAAGTAAACACATCATTAGGTAATATGGTCAAGCGGCTTTGCTTGGAACAATCCCCGACTGACTTTCCTGGACTGGCCGAACATATTTTCTGCACATTTGAGAGAAGTTTTTTCCCACAGCCGGACAAACAAAAAACGTCAATTGAACCTATTTAAATAGAGTTAGTATTGGAAACTGTCAAGAAGCCACGATTAAGCCGCAATGATCAGCGCTAATCGGCCGGCCAAGCCGCAGACGGCTGCCATTTGCCCGTTCAGGTAGGATTCCCATTTCGGGTGACCCGTCCAGGTAAGCGGATAGTTAGTGGCCTGCGGCACGGTAAACAGGACAAAATGGCAACACGCGCCGACACGATACAAATCGATCGTGGCAAGGGGAAGGGGACAGCGGACAACAGACAGGACACCCAGGGGATGCGGTTGTTATTGTTATTGCCGCATCTCGTGCTCACTTGGTTCCCTCGATCCCTTCGATGTCCTTCAAGATCCTTTCGCTCTCGGACCAAGCAAATAAACAGAATTATGAATTTGTTTTCGCTGACAACGTCAGGGAAAATATTGTCCCTTCCATTGTTGGGTTATATAATTTTCGAAAATATGTTTTTACTTTTCGTCGTTAGCCACGTGTGTACCTAGAGCTGGCGCTTTATAATTAGGGCGTCCACTTGAAAAACATTTCGAATCGCTTCTCTGATGATTTTTTAATGGTGCGCTTAAGTGACAATCGCTGTTGGTGGGCCTCTAATGCGGAGACTATTTGAAAGCATTATATTGAAATATCTTCTATTATAAATTAATGAAAAAAGTCTTAATAAATATTTTTTAAAAAATTGTGTTCAGAATGTAATAATAGTGTATGTATTAAACTACATGACTATTTCCAGATAATTCAATCCATATGAACCTTTTTTAGGCCCTTGGAAACACTAAAGAACTTTATCGGGGTCCAAGTTATACAGCCGTAGGATAGCTTGCAATTAGCATAAACAAATGCGGTATACGGAAAACTACCAATCAGATAAATGGAATTCCCCCATTAAAAACCGATCCGAAGCAATCCCAAAAATAGAGCATATCCATTCATAAAAAGGAATGGCAAATGAATCAGGACACGGGAATTTCCCAGCCCCGAAACAAAATTTATGAATGGAAGACGCGGACGCTAAACGGACAAGTCCTAAACTCATTAATTTTTATGCGGACAGTGAAAGTAAGGTTGGGTAATTAAAGTTCCGCAGCGGAGAACAATGCAAGTCGGAGCGATGACGGGGCACGGTGTCTGGGTGTTTGGGATCGGAATAGGGACTGGAAATGGTAATAGAACTGGGACTGAGACTGGGACTGGGCATATCCTGTCAAACACACATTATATTACGAAGTTGGACGGACAGACAGGTAACCAAGCCACTAGCAACAGGTACTCATTGAAGACCCAGTTAAGAGACACGCGCGGATACAGCTCATCCGCAGTGCTTGTGGCTCTATGTTTATATGGAGTAGGTGCGGTTTTTCCTAGAGTTTGGCGCACTCTGTGGATGTGTGTGCCAACCACAGAGGACTGGAACTGGAACTCGAACTGAAATCGGGACTGGGATAGGGACGTGGCCAGAGCAATTAACGATTAAGACAAACACGAGTGTCTTGTATCTTGTATCTTGTCTTTGGTGGATTGTTGTTTGCCGTACAGTTTGTTTGCGTTTCGGAATTTCACAAAAATTCTTTTATACTACAATTTTTACTTTACTTGTTCTGTTAATGTTTAATGTATGTGACTGTCCGTCATTGTTGGTTGTTTGTCCTCGGTTTGGTTTTGGTTTTGGTTTTTTTGTTTTTGCGGTGTTTATTGTCGCGGTTTCCTCCGCGGCACCCAAAAGTAAATCCCACTTGTTTGCGGATGCATTTCGCTATGGAGATGCACGTGTCAGGGGAGTCGGATGGCTGTGTGGGATGCATCCAGGGTTTCCCTGGAAAATCACTGGCTGAACAACAAAAGGCAATTGTCGGTTAACTACGACAATTCGCTTGACTATAATATGTGTGTGGTTATACAATATATATATATATATATATTTTTTTTGTATAATTAATTTTCAATATGGCTGACCTATGGCAGGAAGTCATGTGTGTATAGCAATGAATTTATGGGTACATAGTATAAGGCCCCACTACATTTATTTCATTTGTTTTGAAATTCTTTTCTTAAATGCTTATTTTTCTTGAATAATTTTTTCTTTTCATTTTTTCCCCACATACATATATTATACATATACATACAAGTCGATGTTGATAAGGCCTCGTTGTTGTCGTCGCCACAACTCAACGACCGCAGGGCCAAGTGGATCGGCAGCGGTACCATGGAACGGGACCCATCGTTTGGACTCGCATTTTGTTTTTCAGTCGTTTCAACCTCCTTATATATTTATATATATATACACATACATATATATAAAATATATACTCGGGCACGCATATGGGCACTTGCTGGGTGCCACTGCCTGGAGCTGTAAGGCAATGCCCCACCCCTTGGCTGGACGGGATCCGGAGTTTTGTGCTTTTTGGGTTCGTTGATCGTCATGCTGGTTTCTCGTAATCGACATAATTTTCCCTACTTTTCCCTGTCGGTCCCTTTTCAATTCCTTAAATTTTCTTAGACACTTTTTGCTTGGATGCATTCCACAACATTTAATAATCTTACTGCGACTTGAACTGAAATATTTATTCTTAGAAACCATTTTAAGCCTAAAACTCATTAAAATCATGACTGTTTGCAAAAAATGAATACAATGACTCATAATAATACGTACACTATGTCTTCCCAAGAGTTGTGACTAAACATTATGTGACATTTATTTATGTACATATGTAGCTTCATTTAGCACATATGCAACATTCCATTAGTATTATTTATGTTAGTTAAGACAATTGAGAGCAACTTCCCCCGAAGGCCAACAAATCGTCTGGTGAAACTTACCAAGTTGTCCATGGCCAGATTCCCATGCATATTCCGACAGCGATTGAAAATCCATTGTGGCTAGGTCCAGAATCGAGTGCTCGGATCCGTTGCGCTCATTATGAGGGGCGTTCGTTCGGCCCATGTGGTTTTCATCGATGATGACCGAGCCGCGGACATCTGGGCATCTGGCGATCTCAGGCGCTAAGCAAGCGTTAAATTTTCGGTTTCGATACTGTCCGGACTTTGAGGGGGCGTTAACCCGGCAAATGAAAGTGTCACACAGGTCACGCCGACGGATCACAACTCTTTCGGGGAACGATGAGGAGGCGGGTGGTGGCTTTTCCGGGCGCCCAACCGTCGATTATGTTGGTTAAACTCACGTCGCTTTTGTGGTTAAACACACGTTTGAAGGATTTCCCTTGCGCCGGCGCAACTTTCCTCACATTTTTCCACGCTCAAAGGGTTTTCTTCGGTTTCACGCCCAACAGATCACGGTGATAATCGCCGGGACACGACCCACGAATCCGCACCGGTGTGCCGGATGCAATCGATAGGATGGGATGGCACGGGATGGGTTCGGTTGGGAGTGGACCCGACCAGACCCGCATCCGAGCTCCGACCTACTACTACAACTTTTCAAATGCTACTCGGCCGGGAGCCACCCAAAGCAATGCGAGTAAAATATTCTTGATTAAAACTTATCAGAGCACATTTCATATCACCTTTTCAAAAACGCAACAACAGCAAAGTAACGATTGTACTTATTATCGGCGACGCAACCGTCGAACTCATTGCGCCGTGTACTCGGTACTTTGGCGTAGTTTGGCTGTCGCCGGTTCCGCTGATTGGACGCCGCCAAGATATGGCTATCTGAGCCGGGCCCGATTCCGATTCCACGATTGCCAGCCCCACAGGCGCCATCTCCGCCGCATGGACGCCACACGGGAGCGAGCAGGACGCTGGCACAGATAGAGCGAGAGGCAGGGTGGGCGATACCAAAACACGATTTGATTAAGTTGCATCACGCGTCGGTCGCGCGACTATCCTTATCGGGGCAACTCTCGCTCTCCGACTTGGTGAGTATATGCCATAGGTCCTTATCATCTGGCCTGCTTTGGCCAGATTTGATTTGGTGACGACAGCATTCGGAATCTGGCCACTATAGCGGAATGTACATAAGTTCCTGTTTCGAATGCTTACCAAACAGTAGAGAAAGGATCTTTAACCAACTTACTAAAAAAAAATATATATAAATTCCCCCAGATCCAATCCTGTAAATACCCAATTTCTAATTATTTCTCAAAGATACAAGCTCTTCCAAACTAATCTTTTTCTAAATCAAAAATATAAGTTCCTAATATAAATCCCACTTTTCTCTTTTATATCTAAGATATTTTCCGGTTTAGTAAAGATGGTTTATGAAAGATATAACATTTTTTTTGCGCTCAATAAATAGAGACTGATCTACATTAAACCAAACCGATAACAAAGCCTGGCAGACGACCTTGCCTATCTATGGCACTCCTACTATTCTCCCTACACACCCCCCCTTTCGATGAAGTTTATGATGAAGTTTATTTCCCACCAGGGAAATGCCAAAGAGTCTGGTAATTTTAAAAAACTAAAAAGCAAGCACGTTTCCAAAAAAAAACGATAAAAAAATGTAAAGATATTCCTATCTAATAGCAAAATGCCGGCTCTTATGACGTCACGCGTCGTGATAAGAGAACCAGTAATCAAGAAACAATAACAAAAAGCTGAGAACAAACATATTGCAAACAGAAACATTGATAAAACCAGACGAATCAGAAGCAAGGAGCGGGTGACGAGGCGAAAACAATGCTGGCGAGATAAGGAGGTAAATAACCTGGCGGAAAACTTTAAGTCGGCGCCTCGCCGGGCAGACCAAGATCCGACCCAGCCAGTAGGGAGAGGAGGAGGCCCTGGCCACAGGGTGCGGGTCACCCATGCGGGGAGGAGTCGAGGAGGAGACATTGCGATAAGGATGCAAGGGTGCGGGTGCGGGTGCTGGACTATCAGTAGTAGCAGTAGCAAAGTCCGGAAGATGCCTTGTGGTCAGAAGATAAAAGGCCAAAGTGAGTGGGTAAGAGAAAAGGGAATGCACTGAGAAGAATGCAGAGGCAAAGATTGTAAGATACTATTAATAACCTATTTTAATAACCTATTATCTTGTCATCATGTTATTTTAGATACTATTACTACATTTCATTTAAACTATCCTGCTACGTTTAGCTTTAATCATGTACAGAATTTCATATTTGAAATCTGTATAAGATCTGGTATATTTTTTCTCGCAGTGTTATATAGCGAGTGGAAAATCGTAGCTTATCAGCCACCGACTTTAACTCGGGACTTGCTTTTGTTTTGTTTGAGCTGACTCTTATAATACAATTTAATAATGACCATTATAAAGAAACTGGGGAAGACGGGCATTACTACGGGCCAGAGATAAGGCCATCCTGTACCACGCACCGAATCCCTCGTACTGCTGCAGGAATTATTATTGTTTTGGAGTATTGAGACACAGACTCCATTACGATCGGGTCGCGTTTAGCACCCCTCGTAGACATAAATAATCTACTCCATGGATGGATGGTGTGCCCATGCCATAATCCGCAGCCATTTCATCGTGACGAAGCACAGATAAGCCGGGTTTTGTATTAATCGAAAGCAAACCAAATTGAAAACTAAATCGGGTATGCTGTGTGGTGGTAAGGGGTCAACTAACTATATTTACTAGCTGGGGCACTTTTAATGGGCTGACACAACTGATAGCCCCATCAAATTTCAAGGTACTAGGGTCACAGCCGACCAGATTCCGAATGAGAACGACGGAAAGTACATAAATATTCCTCTTTCGCCAGTCGAGCAAATAGCTCTTCTGATAAATGAAACACAAAATCGATTTCAGCCGATCGATCTGATAAATCGTGGCAATATGAACACATTAGTCAATAAAATGAGCCGTGACTATGGAAACAATTGGTCAGGGTGAAATTAGGTGTCTTATTGTGAGGGACAGAAGTAAATATTTAGTAAGCAAATTATGCACTCAAACATTAATTTTTCAGGGCAAACAATTGTATTTGCCATTGCTGATAAGACTATTTAAAAACATCAAAATTTGAATTCTTTCTTTTGGTCTCTCTGTATTCTCGATACACTGAAAACAATTTCCATTCCCAAACATAGTTGATTTCCGATTTTTTCAATCAGCCGTAAGGTATTCTACACTTTTTTCTTACTCTTCGAAAACCATACTTCAGCGGTATATTGCCTTTGGTATTCAAATGTGTTTGTAAAGATTTAAGCTAAGATGTTTAAATTTTTTTTATTTAGTTTCAAGCTTTATTAATATTTATTTCTAAAAGTTTCTTTTCGCGATTATAAAGGAACAGAGGGCAATATAAATGATCAACGTAGCCTAAAACTGGAAGTCTTAGAGTGGGAAGCAGTAGTCTACTTTTTCAGTGCCTGCACAAAGTTGCCCAAGTCGTACTCTTCCTCGTACTGATGCTCGGACCAGAGTTCCGGCAAGTTCTCGATAATGGTGTTCATGGACATGCCGCCCGATGCTGTTCCTTGCACCGCTGATGATCCAGATTCTGCTCCCTTGTCTTTCCCTCCGTTGAAGAGGTCAAAGATCTGTGAGGTGCCCATTGTCTGCAGCGAAGCGTTCTCCGCACTCACCACAGTGTTGGCGGTGAGTATCTTAAACTTTTGCAGCCCCATGATCTTTTCCTCCAGCGAGTTGCGTGTGATCAGCCGGTAAACATTTACTACTTTCTTTTGGCCGATTCGGTGGGCGCGGTCCATAGCCTGCAGATCCTTCATTGGATTCCAGTCGTGCTCGACAAAGATGACCGTATCGGCGCCTGTTAGATTTAGACCCAGGCCGCCAACCTAAAAATTGATTTACGATTGAAGTTGGATCATAAAACATAAAAGCCCATTTTATGCTTACCATAGTGGTCAGGAGCAGGACATCGATGCTGGGATCGCTGTTGAAGTTATTGACTATATCCTGTCGCTGTGAGGCGGGTACACTGCCGTCCAGCCGCAGATATGTGACGCTGGGCAGATGGCGGCGCAATAGATCCTGTTCCACAATGTCCAGCATCGCCTTCAGCTGGCAGAAGATTAGGGCACGATGCTGGCTCACCGACTCCGTCTGCACACCAATGCCGCAGTCTAGGAGAAGTTGCCTGGCAAGGAAAATGAAATATTTTAAATATATACTTTATATTTTAACTGTGTAACGAGAGTGCACTTACTTCAAGGCGGGCAGCTTTGCAGAGTGCTCAATGTCGTCCAATGAGCTGTTTGACAACGCCAACTGACTGGTCACCTTCGTGAGCTCCTCAGACTGACGCAACACCAGCTTGGGATGGTTGCATACGTTCTGCAGGTATCGAAGCGCTTGGAAAATGTGTGTCTTGGCGCTGAGATTCTCCGTCACCATGGATGCCGACGACGAGTCGCCCAGTTTGTCTAAACAGTCTTTCAGGTGTTTATTGCTAAAATCTTCATACAGTCGAAGCTGGAGCGGACTCAGTTCGCAAAGTAAGTCCTGGGTGATCTTTGGCGGTAGGTCCTTCAGCACATCCTCCTTAACACGGCGCAGCAGGAAGGGCAGAACTTGTCTATGCAGCGCCTCCATGGCCAGCACTCCAGCTTCCTGCTCCTTGGCAGAGCTCTTTGCATCCCGAGATGACAGAATGGGACGTGAAAAGCGTTGCACGAACTGCTTCTCAGTGCCAAGGAAGCCGGGCATTAAAAAGTCAAACAAGGACCACAACTCGAGCACATTGTTCTGGATGGGAGTGCCGGAGAGGATCAGTCTATGGTTTGCCTTTAATCGCTTTATTGCCTTAGAGCTCTTTGTCTTTCCGTTCTTAATAATATGGCCTTCATCCAAAACGCAATAGTTAAAGTGTATTCCGCTGAAGAAGTCGATGTCCTTGCGCACAGTGTCGTACGATGCCACAACCAGGTTACACTTTGTTCCGATATCACTCCTTAGCTTCTCTCTTCCCACTGGGAATCCGTAGTAGTGTAAGGGACGCAGAACGGATCCCTGGTCAAGGAATTTCTCCACCTCGTACACCCAATGACCGGTTAAAGTTGGTGGGCAAATGACGAGACTAGGCAGATTCGCCAAATTGGCTGTCTGACGGTGCATGTGGTCTCCGGCAAGGATGCATATGGTTTGCAGAGTTTTGCCCAACCCCATATCGTCGCAAAGAATGCCGTGTAGATTGTATTTGTTCAGGAACCACAGCCAGTTGATGCCGGCTTGTTGATAGCAGCGCAGCTCCACACTTATTGGTACCGGAACCTTATAATTGGGAATGCTCTTTGGATTGAAAAGATAGTCGAGAAACTCACGGTCACGCGTTTTGCGCGCCTGCAGCGGATCGCTTTTTAATTGCTCCGTCTTTCCGTCCAGAGGCATTAACTGGACTAGATTTGCAAAGCAGTGCGTGGAAAGCAATCGCACTGACTCATCCGGATCGCTCATTGCGCCCAGTAGAGGCACCACCAGCAGCACGATGTAGGGCACCACTTTTATCTGCAGCCTGCTGACCACGCGTTCGATAGCCTCTATGGCTCCTTGTCGCTCTATAAGTTGCTCAATCTTCCCAAGCAGCGGTAACAGATCGTGAACCACAAACTGCATAGTCTGGCAAGCATCGATCTCGGCCAGCACGGCGATGCAACGAGCGGCCATGTGTCGGACTGCCTTAAGAGGATGGCAAACGATAAAGCCAAGGGAGGGCAGAAGGGCAAACATCTGAGGATGCAGTGCAACATGCAGATGGGGGGCTGCTGTCTCAATAAGCTGCATAGAGCTGACAAGCTCATTGCACACTCCCAGATCTGGAAGAAGGCTGCCCAATCGCCAGTCGTACGCTTCTTTTACGAACTGCTCCACCTTGCCAAACATCAGATGTTGGAAAACAGCCACCTTTTCAATGATTTGCTCTCCAAATATCCTACACAGCTTTTCAATGGCACATGCCGCTCCCAGGCGCTGTATGCGGCATTGCTTCGCCTCCGCCTCCTTGGCTTGCTGCGCCTTAAGCTCAATGTGAGCAGTGGCGTTGGTTGCGGACAATATTTCGCCAGTGGGCGGTCGCCCAGGGCCCCTGGGGGCCGTAGTAGCAGTGGGAGTTGTTGCACCGCCCGCACCGCTTCGCGTGTTAGTGGTTGTCACTGTCTGTTGAAGTGCCAGTGTTAGGATACCATAGTAAACACAATTATTAATAACCTCAGACGAAACTGGCGTCTGTTTGAGGGTTTCTAGTGGCATTACCTAAAAGAGATTTTATGAACAAATAAGAAAATTGCGTTATAAACAAGCTAACTCCAACTTACCAGTTTGGGAGTGAATTCGGGATCGCTCCTTAACAGCGTACAAAGGTTGTTTAAAATCTTGCTATTTGGACTAGGATTTCTATCACAGACCTGATCCATAAGGTGGACCAGGAACTCGGCAGACAGCTGCTGCAGCTGGAGGCACTGCTCCCGCTTGATGGACTCCATTAATGGCTTGACCACCGGATTCAGCTTATCTGGCAGGCAGTGAAGAGCGCAGATGGCGCCAGCGAGTGCTGCCTGAGCACTGACATGATAGGCGCTTTGCTCACTGGTTGTCTGCTGGTAGGAGGCCTGAAGGCTGCGTCGACGCTCCTCTAGCATATCTAAAACTTTCGGCTTGAGGGGATAAGAACGCAGATTTTCGCTTAGCGTAGTTGCCACTGCCTCGATTTGATCTAGAGTAAGGATCTTGGCATTATTGAAATCGTTAATCGGGATTTTGTTCTGCTTCAGCGTAGCAATAAAGTCTTGTGCCTCTTGTAGTAGTCGGGTCAGTGAGATGGCTACCTCATCGTAGTAGACGTACTCGCTCACACATTGGTGTAACTTTTCCTGCAGATTGGGCGGTCCTGGGCGAACTGGCTCGTCTTCTAGCGCCCAAAACGCAATGATCAGCCCGCAGACGATTCGCTGGACAGCAGAGTGGGCATTTAAATGACCCAATAGTACTTTTGTATAACAGTCTGTGGGACTCTCCGTTTGTGGGGTATACACCACTCCCGGTGCTGGCTGAACCAGGTAATGAGAAAGTGCACCCAGTGCCCGAGATGAGGAAATCCGGGCTCGCATAAAATTGGCATCCCGGACATCCAAAGGCGTGGCTTCGCTACCACCAAGGTATAATTTCAATGAGGCGTTTGATTGCGCTAGAATGTTACCGCCCAATTCGTCTCCTATGCGGGGCGTTCGTTTTCGGGAGGTGCTTCCTGGCGTGCTTACATCTCCACCAGCTCTGATCAGGACCCCTGCATCAAAAGCCAATCTAGGTGGCTGCATTGAAAGGCATATCCAGGACGACACGAATGGACAGGCAGCATGCAACAACGCACCCAAATCTGCATGCTGGATAAGATTGGACCACACCTGACGGGCTAATGCCTGGATATCCGCCTGCGGCTCCACTAGGATGCGTTGATATATGTGACGCAGGGCCTGCTGCAGCAATTCCCACTTCCAGTCGCTGACTCCAAAGTTAAGTTTCATTTCTTCCTTATCCGCTTCCTCTTTAACTTGATTTTCGTCTTTGGGCTCGGATTTGACCCTATCCGCACTCGTCAGGGTCATAAGCGTCTTCAGCGTTGATCTTCGTACCGAACTAGTGCTATGGGAAAGAAAAGGCCACAGGCGCGGTACCAAAATGGCCATCGGCTCCATCTCTACCCAACGAGCAGCGTTTGGTAGGCATAGAATGGCCGCTAACAGCCCCATGAAACTGTTGCAGGCAGACGTGAGTTCATCTTGATCCAATAGTAGGTCCCACAACATTTTTACGATGGAAGATACTTGCGCCGGATTTAATAGCTTCGGCAGCCAGGAAGAAACTGGAATCAGGGTTGCGGCAGCCACCGCTCCGACATCATCCACAGCGTCCAGCAGGCCGATGAGAATGTTTGAAATTGACTGGGGCAAATAGATGGGCAGCAGCTCCTCACGCACCACAAACACATACTTCAGGCCTAGTAGTCCACCATGCCGCACATCCCACTCGTTCTTGTGCTGGATGAGCTGAAGCAGAATGTTCACGATTCGTTGAACCTTGGACGCCTCCATCTCCTTGACCAACGTACCCAGCACTTGGGCGCAGGTCTCGCGAACCGGTGCCACAACCTGATCCGAGACAAAGTCACCAAACCGATCCAGACAAAGCACACAGAGCAGGCGCAGGGCAGCATCCTCTAGCCATCGGCTATGTGCTTCATCCATCTGTTCGCGAGTCTGTAGCACTGCCTTTCCCGCTCCTTGAGCGTGCTGATTAATCAGTTCCCTTAGAGCTGTTGCCGCCCCATGGCGCACCTCCCATTTGGCGTGAAAGAGATCAATGAAGAGACGTGAGCAGAAGTTCTCCAGTGGCCAGGAGACGGCATCCACCCAAGTGCCTGTAGCATCTGGCACAGCAGCTGAAATATATATGAAAAATTGAAATTGATAAAATGTAATCAACGCTTTATATCGACCACCCACCATTTAAACTATAGAAGATTTCCTGCCGATCCGTTGACTTAAGTTTCTTCTTTTCGGGTTCTTCTATTGCAGCACCAGTGGTGCCATTACTGCTGTGATTGCTGCCAGTACTGTGATTGCTGTTGGAGTTCCTCCGGCTGCAAGTTGGCGTAACTGCAGTGACAGAACATCCGCTTGTATTTTGACGAGCCTTGCGCTTGGCCCTGTTCATCTCACGGCAACTAAGTGGAGCTTGACCAGATCCGTTCGCCGCTGTCTTTATGTTGAGTAAGTGCTCAACTGGAAGCTTTTCTGCGTTGACATTGTAAGTGCTGCCACTCCTGTTGAGTGCCACATCCTCGTCTGTTATCATATCGGTAAGATTAACGCCCAGTTTGGCGGCCGTTGTCAGACCCAGTTTGTCGTTCAGCACCGCACGCTGGCGGCTTAGACGACTGGCTAGGCTTCTGTCCTCCTCCCCGCCTCCACTAGCCGGTTGCTCCTCCTGCACATCAAACTCGTTGCCCTCGGAGCCGATGAGTCTGGCACCTTTGTGGAGGATTTGCTGCAGATCGAACTCATCAAAGCTAAGTAGTCGCTCGCTGGCCGTTGTCGAGTTGGAACCACTTGACTGGCAACTGTCCTCTTCTGCTGCCGCTGCAGCTGTGGCAGTATTAGTAGCGCAACGCTCCTTCTTGGGCAGCACCTGGAATTCGGGCTGCCAGGGCGGTACTTGCTTTAATATGGCCTCAACGGTCTGGGCTGCAGCTATCCGTGTCTCCCAGGATGTACTGTGCAGGTAGCCCACCAATCTGTTCAGCAGAGCGTGCAGCTCGTGTGGATAAAGCTTTTGAACCTCACCAATCTGCTTGGCGGCCGCCTGACGAGTGGCCGCTGTAGAGCCCGTCTCCAGTAGAATGAACAGCCGATCAAGTCTACAAGGTATGTTGAATACAATTAGCATTTTATATTTTTAGGTTTTGATAGTTGACAAACATACCTAGATGTCATTATAATATTTGTGGTTCCCTTTGTGATCCGTTGATATAATAATCTAAGTAACTAATCTGGAAATAAAAATAAATATAGTATTAAATAAAGTATATAATACGATTTGTATTATATAAAGTATTCATTGGGACATAAATAAAATTGAAGAACTGTTTATTTAATATTTTCGTATTTCCCCACTTATGCACTTCCCACGTAACATCTATTATTTAAGTGAGTCAGAAAAATAACAACAAAAATAACAAGTCGATACATTCATAACAGAGTCAATTGATAATAGAATTAAGCGAATCATTTGATGGAATGCTGTCTCTATAGCGCGAAATAAATAAGAATGTTAGCAACCATACTAAATTGCTTAATACTATTACTCAGTGGTCGATAAAAAGATGGAACATCTAAAAAAAACAAATATCCAATATGCGAGTCGACATAGAACATTTCTCAAGTATAAGTATTAAGTATTTACGTCCAAAGAAGATTTATACCCACGCGAACTGTGACATAATTGCAAATTAAAAATTAACCAATTAGTACGATTTGATTAGTTCCATTGACAATGTAGTACCTTAGAATGACCGCATAGCTCAGCACGACGACGCTGTAGCAATCTCAAAATGTAGCCTTTCCCACCGCAATCCAATCGACCAATAAAGACTGGACACGTGGTCGAGGAAGGCAAAAGACATGGACGACCTAGTCGGTACTGGTATGGATTTCCTGGGAGGCATTATTAAGCTCCGCCAGCAAGTGGGGTTAGGCTGTGTAAATTGAGTCACTCGACGCGAATGGCGAATAATGACTTCGTTGTGGCCGCCGAGGCGTTCTTAACAGCTTAGAGCAGAACGTGACAATTGAGCAAATTACGGCATTTCCATATTCCATATTCCGGACTAGTGCCCCCATATTACGTACGAACGCCAAGGGGCCCAAACGATTCGCCTGGTTTAGAGCCCGTTCGCCTCGAATTATTACAAGGAGATTATCGATATTCCAAAGTGACACATACTTTTACTTTCGACGCTTTCAGTTTTGAATGCCTGTTATCAATGCAGTGATAAGAAATTGCAAAAACCACGGTTCACTGAACCGTTTTGAGAATACATTTACATTTACGTTTAGAATAAATAATAACGAAAAACGGCGAGTCTTCAAGGCACGTGCAGATTTATTGACAATGTTTATCCATCCATAAGTAATCAAGCCAATAAAGCACACACACACACACACTTACACAAACAATAAAGAAATACATAATATTAAAAACGACGTAAAAGTCATAATGAAATCGTTTGTACATATGGCATGTCGCTTGGCTTTATCCGACCAACCATAAATCCAATTTATCGGCGACAAATCTGCTGTACTTCGATTTGTCAGCGACCTTGTCGAAGCCACCCACTGAGGCGGGGGGTTGGGATTGGATCGGCTAGATTGGATGCAGGAAAATGCTCCGCCGGCTGGGTAATTAAGTTTCCATTAGATGAACATCGATAGAAAAAATCGCAGTCATCAATGGGGTTGGTCGTCATGGTGACGAAACGCACTGTGAGAACGTACATATGTAGCTAAATCTCTCTTAATTACAACAGTATGTAGCAATCCAGATTAATTTAAATTCTTTGCAACTTTTAAATTAATCGTCACAAAATGTAATCCTTAAAAAGGAGAATCGTTACGAGCTGTTCATGATATTAGGCGATATTTTTGCCATATTGATTTTAGCCTAATTTGCGTGTCGCGCATTTATTTCATACATGTCCATTGGACGATAAGCCACGAATATGTTCACTTTTTCATTATCACTAAATGGCTCTCGTAAAGTACCGATTAGGATAGGCTAAGTGTATTTCGAATTTTTTTTTGTGGCAAGTTCTGTGAGCTTTTTTTTTATTAATAGACATGTGTATTCTACAGATTAAAACGGGCCTGCGGAAATGCTGGGTCATTTGTTTACACTAAAGATAAGCGCGACTATTTCCCTTGCTTGATCATCGAAAATAAATTAATTATATGAATATATATATACATGATTTTGTCACACTTGACTAAGTTTATATTGTAATGGAGGGTACTTTTTTTAACCCTAAGGAAGATTAGCTCATTGTCCGCCCACTTATTAATATCATAATTCCCAGAGAAGGGATGATTTATATGGAGTTCTGTGTTTTTATTGCTTGGGGAAATACAAATTTTTCAAATTCAATAAAGTACATATTATGGGCTCAATGGGTCATCTGCTCAAATTCGCCGAAAATGACACATTTCGGCATTGATCGCGCCATATGTTTTTTATATGCGAAGAGTTCAATATTTGCACCATATTTGGCCAATATTGGAACAGCTGTTGCTGCGTATTTTGCACAATGCACGAAATACTGATTGGTATCGAATTAATGGAGCTGAATGACAAACAACGGGCAGCATCATCATCGCAATGCCGCAGTCAAGTTCGGCAAGTAAACTTTGGATATTCAAATGTTCTTTAAGAAACTGTGACAAATGTCGCTGATGTTGCGAACCGCGGGAAAATGGCAAATGCGAAAAAGCTGAAAAGGCCGACCGCCGCCGTTTGAAACTAGTTCAGGTGCCCTACCCCAAGTTGTTGGTAGCAAAAGAGAGAGGGAAGCGGCGACTGCAGTCGATTACGGCAGCGGACCATAAATAAATACAGGTGCTTGTACCGCCTGGCATTGTAGTGCACAGTGAGAAATTCGCTGAAATGCTGTACTGAGATGATTGGTAGTGGTTCAAGGTACGGTAAGATGAGAATTTTTAAATTACTTTGAGATTTGTATACCAAAACATGACGCTCATTTACAATCCAATAATATTTCATGCATCAGAATCGAGTGAGGCTTAAATTTAAGAACTTTTTTCAATAGCTAATATTATGAAACCACATGCTTATTTCTTTCCGTGCACTAAACGTATCGTAATGTGGACGTGGACAGCGAACGCAGGGATTATTGTTAAATGCCACCCACTGAAATCGGAAAAAGAGCCCGATGAATGAACAAATGGACGACACAAATAGCGGCTGGCGAATTGGGCAATGTGTTGCGACTAAAAATACGCGCACTAGAACGGGCTGCCAAGATGAGAGAGACTAGAAGGCGAAGACAAAGAGCTAGTGGTAGACCAAGTTTTTGTAAAGGATTTCCGCTGTTTTGCTGCGTTGGCGCCCACCTCCTCTCTCTCTCCCTCTCTCTCGCTCGCTCTCCTCTCTTATCAATAAACAGAGCCCCTTGGCCCCACTCTATCTATCTCTATCGCACGCACACAAGCAAGCGGAAGCGATAAGTTGCTGCCATATAAATAATGTTGCAATCTAGGATAAGAATTTAGGGGTTCCTTATGTTCCTATTCGCATTCCCACTCCCGATCTCCGAGTGTTATATCACTTACCTTTGGCAATGGTTGCTCTCTCTCGCTCTCTTCCTCTTCGCTTCGCATTTGCTCTTCTCTCCGCACTACGCACTCCTCTTTCTAGTTCCCTTCGTTGTGCGGTAGCAGTCAGCTTATGTGGGGCGCCCACTCACAATTCAACTCATGCGCTCTGCATTTTCTAATTGAATTGTTTGCTCTCAAACTGTACAATCGATGCTGAGTTACTATAGCCGTACGTATGTGTGTGTTTTGGCCCAAGGAAAGGGGTACTGGGTACTGCTTTTCGCCAGCAGCGTCACAAATCAATCCAATCGCTTTTGCTTTCTTCCTACTCACTCGCACTCACGCACCATTGACTTTTTATTTTCACGCACACTGGCACACTCGCGACGGACACACGGATGGGAATCCGGCGTTGCGAATAACGGCAGAATTCGATTTACGGCAATTGTCGTTGGTGGGCGTAGGCAGTCAATGTTTTAACTTAACACTGGGCTTCACGCTGATGCAAACACACTCTGACAGCACAATATTTTTAAGTTTTCGGTTCCCAGCAGCCATGTTAGCGCGATGGAGTCGCATTTATATGTGCGGCCTGACTATCGTGGTGCATCGGTTTTTAGGCGGCGCGAGCGGGACGCCAATACAGCACCACCGCCACTGTGACCAGATGGCATTATTGAATTTAACAGCAATTTTCACATAATAGCTTGTTCCCACTGAGATGTAAAGCTAACTGACACGTTAGCTAGCTATAACTTTTTCGAAGTCTATATAATTCTCTTAACAGCCAATATGTTTTCTTGTTATTTAATATATGGCTTCCACCAACCAATAGGTTTATATATTAACCTAACCTAAGATTAAAATAATGATAACTTTCAGTGGAGATAGCTGAAATATCGATAACGACTGTCACAACAACATCGATTTAAATACCATCTCTATTTTATCAACGCAGCGTTTATTGGCTTTTTGGCGTGGAAAAGTGAAAAGATAATTGACAAAAAGTCCACAAAAGTGCCGCAACATGAACACACTGGGTCCTAAGAAGGACGGAAGTCCGAATATAGACTTTTTCCAGTCGCCGGAGACGCTGCAGGGCTTTGAATCGATTCGCCAGTGGCTGCAGAAGAACTGCAAGAAGGTGCGTGCCAACAACAACGCCGCCGCAAACAAAAATGGCGCTGTCAGGCGGCGAAAAAAAAACGATTTACTCACAACCGTATTTATTGCAGTATTTGGCCCACAGTTCGGAGCCCATCACGAAGGAGTCCTTGGCCCAATTGCTCATTCACTTCCTGCAGTATGTGGAAGCCAAGCTGGGCAAGAACTCAGCGGATCCGCCGGCAACCAGAATTCCGGTTAGTATTGATAGTGCCTGTGGTTGGTGAGGGGGACAGGGTGCCCCGTGTTGCGTGTGTACACGTAAATATTAATCCTCCAATGGCCAAATGTTTGGACCACTAGCTTATATTTTGTATTTAGCTACATGATTTACGTACATTAAAACATATCTCTAATAATCGTACCACCCACACCAGATGCGTTGCTTTCTGGACTTCAAGAGCGGCGGTGGTCTGTGCATCATTTTCTCGACCATGTTCCGTTTCCGGGCCGAGCAACGCGGCAAGAAGTTCGACTTCTCCATTGGCAAGAATCCCACGCGCAAGGATCCCAACATCCAGCTGCTGATCGAGATTGAGCAGGCGTTGGTCGAGGCGGACTTGTATCGCATACCGTACATCTATATTCGGCCGGAGATTGAAAAGGGCTTCGAGGGAAAACTGCGCGAGATCCTGGACAATCGACGGGTAGAGATTGTGTCGGACGAGGAGGACGCCACCCATATCGTCTATCCTGTGGTGGACCCACATCCCGACGAGTATGCGCGGCCCATTTTCAAGCGCGGCGGACATGTGATGCTGCATTGGTACTACTTCCCCGAGTCCTACGATTCTTGGGCTGTGAATAACTTTGACCTGCCCGATCACATTCCGGAGAATCCCGAGTCACCGGCGGAACGTTGGCGTGTGTCTGCATCCTGGATCGTGGACCTGGAGCAGTACAATGAGTGGATGGCCGAGGAGGACTACGAGGTTGACGAACAGGGCAAGAAGAAGACGCACAAACAGCGTATGTCCATAGACGACATCATGTCATTCGGCGACGAGAAGAAGAAGCCTGCTGCCAGCTCGGGCGGAGGCAAGCAGAAGAGACGCCGTTCACCATCTCCCGCCAGTTCGGCATCCACCTCAAAGCCGGGCAAGCGTAAGCGTTCTCCCGCCGTGGTGCACAAAAAGTCGCGCAACGACGATGATGACGAGGACTTAACTCGCGATCTGGATGATCCGCCGGCCGAGCCCAATGTTCAGGAGGTTCATAAGGCAAATGCCGCCTTGCAGTCCACCGCCAGTCCAGCTCCGGGCGGTAAATCTCGTGGCGACAACGACATGATGCCCATTAAAGGTAAGTTTTGTTATCTTATATCTGCATTGACTAAACAAACTGATATCTAGGTGGCACTATGACCGATCTGGATGACGAAATGACTGGAGGAAGCGCCGCTCAAGCCATGTCTACCGGAGATGGGGAAAACTCGCAGACAGGCAAGACAAGTGATAACAGCAACACGCAGGAATTCTCTTCATCGGCCAAAGAGGATATGGAGGACAATGTGACCGAGCAGACGCACCACATTATCGTGCCTTCGTACTCGGCTTGGTTTGATTACAACTCCATTCATGTGATCGAGAAACGGGCCATGCCGGAATTCTTTAACAGCAAGAATAAGTCAAAGACACCAGAAATCTATATGGCCTACAGGAATTTTATGATTGATACGTACAGGTAAGTTGAAGCTCCATTTTTTTTGCAGCAAATAGTTTTGAATATGTTACTCATCTATTTCAGGCTCAATCCGACGGAGTATTTGACCAGCACAGCTTGTAGGCGTAATCTTGCCGGAGATGTGTGCGCCATAATGCGAGTACACGCCTTCTTGGAGCAATGGGGCCTGATTAACTACCAGATCGATGCGGATGTCCGCCCCACCCCTATGGGTCCACCACCAACCTCACACTTTCACATTCTTTCGGATACGCCATCAGGTCTACAGTCCATAAATCCGCAAAAGACGCAACAGCCGTCGGCGGCAAAGACGCTGTTGGATCTGGACAAAAAGCCATTGGGTAAAGATGGCGGCCTGGAGTTGGGCGATAAAAGTGGTCTGACTGGCATCAAGACAGAGGCTCTAGAGAATGGCGCTGCCGGAGGATTAAGTTCCGGAGTGAGCCAGTTTGGACTCAAGCTGGATCAGTACGCAAAGAAGCCGGCGGCCATGAGGAATCGAACGGCGGCAAGCATGGCTCGTGAATGGACCGATCAGGAGACTCTGCTGTTGCTTGAGGGCTTGGAAATGCACAAGGACGACTGGAACAAGGTCTGCGAGCACGTTGGATCTCGCAC
This sequence comes from Drosophila melanogaster, assembly GCF_000001215.4. NCBI lineage: Eukaryota > Metazoa > Arthropoda > Insecta > Diptera > Drosophilidae > Drosophila > Drosophila melanogaster. The sequence continues at coordinate 15,970,374 of NT_033777.3, read as the reverse complement.
TCAAGACGAGTGCATTCTGCATTTCCTTCGACTTCCCATCGAGGACCCGTATCTAGAGGATGATGGTGGCTTCCTGGGCCCCTTGGCCTGCCAACCCATTCCGTTCAGCAAGAGTGGCAATCCCATTATGTCCACCGTCGCATTCCTGGCATCTGTGGTCGATCCTCGCGTTGCCGCTGCAGCAGCAAAGGCTGCCATGGAGGAATTTGCAGCCATTAAGGTAGTTACATTTTAGTCACGTTTAAACCATGATTTTAACATCCAATGTAAAACTTATGCTAGGATGAGGTGCCCGCTACAATAATGGACAACCACCTGAAAAACGTGGAGAAGGCTTCGGCAGGTGGTAAATTTAATCCGAACTTTGGGCTGGCCAATAGTGGAATCGCAGGAACCGGAAACGACAAGGACGATGAAGAGGGCAAGGAGGGTGGCGCATCTGCATCCGCTGGCGGCTCTGATGAGGAAATGAAGGACCTAAGCAAAAAAGACGGTAAGCCAAAGCCATTAGAGATCGGTAAAGGGGGTTTATGGATGTTGGTTAAGGGAAAAGTCGCTAAGTCGAGCGAGTTTTCTTTTAATCGATTTTAAAGGGAATTTACTCAATTGTTGGTTCTGCATTTGTTTGTCTTGTTGAACTCTTGTGTTGCTTTCATTCAAAATTCGCAATTTGTTCACCATTTGGCACTGTATTCGTATATTGTTTCGTTTTTGTGTTGCGCCCAATCTACCAAACTTACATCAACACCACAACCATCAAATAACAAACAACAACCACAGACGATGCCAAGTCCAAAGACAATACAAAATCGGATAAGACCAACACAAACACAGACTCGAGTTCCACATCATCATCAGCGACAGGCAACACCAACAACACTGACAAGAAACCAAAGGAGTCGTCCGGCTCCTCGCCTTCGGGCGATAAGTCAGCCATCAAGTCAGACAAATCAAACAAATCCTCACCCACAGAAACCGCAGCAGCCGCAAGTGGTGGCGAAGTGGACATCAAGACGGAGGACAGCAGTGGCGATGGCGAAACTAAGGACGGCACTGAGGCCAAAGAGGGAACGGGAACCGGAACAGGGCCATTGGCGGTGCCAAAGGAAGGAACATTTAGCGAAAATAACATGCAGACTGCGGCGGCGGCAGCTTTGGCATCGGCAGCAGTTAAAGCCAAACACCTGGCTGCCCTGGAGGAGCGTAAGATCAAATCCCTGGTGGCTCTCCTTGTTGAGACTCAGATGAAGAAGCTGGAGATCAAATTGCGCCACTTTGAGGAACTGGAGGCCACCATGGAGCGAGAGCGCGAGGGATTGGAGTACCAGCGTCAGCAGCTGATCACAGAGCGTCAGCAATTCCACCTGGAGCAGCTAAAGGCAGCCGAGTTCCGAGCGCGCCAACAAGCACATCATCGTCTTCAGCAAGAGCTCCAAGGCCAGGCGGCCGCGGGATCAATGATCTTGCCGCAGCAACAGCAGCTACCACAGGCCCAGCAGCCGCAGCAGCAACAGCAAACGCTGCCACCTCATCCGCACCTGGCGCAGCAGCAACAGCTGCCTCCGCATCCGCACCAGTTGCCGCCGCAGTCCCAACCGCTAGCGGGTCCCACCGCCCAGCACCAGCCGTTGCCCCCGCACGTAGTGTCGTCGCCCAACGGTGCTCCCTTTGCAGCGCCACCGATTTCGCTCACGGGAGGACTCCCGCCGGGCGCACCCACGGCCATTGTCACGAATCCGAGCGACCAAACCGGACCAGTCGCAGCGGGAGCAGCGCAATCTCAAGCACCTACACCCATGGGTAAGAACTTTAACGGATAACAATTCATAAACTATAATACTTAGACATCCAACTCCCGCCATAGATACTACACCACCAAGCAGCGGTCCAGTGTCAGATGCCAACGCACCGCCGGGATCGGCAATGCCACCAGGGGGAATTCCTCCGGCGAACACTGCTCCCATCGCCGGCGTAGCTCCCTCTTCTTAACTCTTACTCATAAGCCAGGAAACGTTAAAGTAAATAGCTCTAAGTCGTACGCTCTCAGTATGTATTATGTATACTCCACTTTAAGCCCAACTCTTGTGTGTAATCTGAAGGAGATGCACTACACATTGACGCGTCTCCAGTTTTGTGTAAGTTTCATTTCGTGTCCGGTCGCGTTTACAAGCAATTGCACAAATATTTTGAACCAAGTTTCAAAGCCGAAAAATAGGCATTCAATAAAAATTTATTTAAACTACGAGTGGCAGTTATTCCTTTATTTTTACAAAAGCAAAAGCTTTTAACTTACTTGAACAAGTTAATAAAATATCTATAATTTAAACATTATTTAATTACCATTTTTGAGTTTAAGAAATATACTAAGCTAGCTGCGTAAAATGCAGCCAAGTATTTAAGCCTTTTTTGATTGGTTATTAGATCACTGAAAGCTGGCGACGCCGCAGGATGTTTGGTCGCTTGATCTCTCTCATCAAGTCGTTACTCGAAGCAGCACGCTTTACGTTGGGCGAGCTTTGCAAGGAAAGTGGTGATGCGGCGGGAGATGAAGGTGGATGACTGGAGCAGGAGCCACTTTGGCATACCCTGGGAGGGGGCGGTGAAGATATGCTGATGTTGGCTCTCATGCTCAATTCGTTGGAAGTTGTTTCCGTCAGAATACCAACGTTACTCTGTGATTCTTCCAGTGACTTGCGTGTTTGCGCACACTCCAGGTGGCGGCCATAGTTGCCCATACTTTGGACATACACACTGTTGTAGAAAGTGATAATATCAGCGGTCTGACCATTGCCCAAGCTAACCTCTCGGTAAGCGCTTCTCCGAAAGTGCGGCTGTCGGCGATAGTGCTGGATAATCATGCTGAAAGTGAGGTGAAGCTTCTCGAGCCGAACATGAAGATGTATGGCGCACAACAGCAGTTGGTCCAGGTGTCGATTGCGGAGCAGACGGCTACTCTCTAAGGTGAAAGAGTGCTCGGCCAGGTGCCATATTTGGGGAAAGGAATCCACGAGGCAAAGACTCTTACACAGAAGGAGCAGCCGCCGGTTGGCCAGTCCGTAGAACTTTCGAAGGCAGATGCTTGAGCCTGTTGAAAAGTTCTCCTTGTCTTCTGTTTCTGCATCGACTTCCTTGTAGCGGGGAAGTCTTTGATTTAGCTCCCACCACAGCTGTGAGCTCTTGCGGAAAATCAACGAGTCCAGGCACATTTCCTCCACCACATCCAGGTGCTTGATCAGCTCTCTGCCCAGAAAACCATGATCGTAGCGCACCACCAACTCTAGAATCTTTTGAAAGTCGTAGGCGTCCAGTGAAAAGCAGTGCAGGACAAAGGGAAACCTTAGGCCTTCCACTAGTTTGTGGTGGACGTGAAGTGCCAGTTCCAGGCAGCAAGCTAACAGGGCGGCGGTAAGCTTGCGCTGCTTCATTAACTGACCAATCTTCAGCTGTGGTTTTTGAACCAGCTCCGGTCCCAAAATTTTCTGCAAATATTTGTAGTAAAGGCCTCTGGCCTGGCGGAATCGTTTTCCAGACAACTCAGCATCCAAAAAATCTTTCACGGCCATGGTAAAGGTCCGATTCATTTCTTCCAGAGTTTGATCTAAATAATTTACAATTTTATCTGCGTCTTCCTTCTTGGGGAATGCTTTTATAATGCTTAGGGGAAGACTTGCTGGTAGATCATGGGTGGACAGCTTCCTATGCGAAGGTGACGAGCTTGTTTGGAAGGCGAGCTGTGGGCTTTTAGGAGAGTCCCCTTTGGTCTCTATCGCCCCCTGGACGCTGAGCAGCACACGCTCGTCCATCTCACTAATGTCGGCTACTTGATTGGTGTATTTGCGATTTAAGTTTTCCAGATTGATATCTAGCATACCCTCCTTAATGATCTCCCGCATATGGGTGTCGTCTCCAACTAGACTATGGTCCATATAGAGCATTATTAAGGCTTTGTGGAAAAAGGCGTTCTTCATTTGCACCACTCCCTTCGCTGGTAGCTCGGGAATCAGTTCTCCCAGTGCTTCTAGCACGCTATATTTATTTAGCAAAATAGGATTGAAGTCTTCGGTGTCCCAATTCTTGGGCACTCCAGAGAACTCCCGGCGGATAACTACGGATCGGGGCACCTCTAAGGCGTTCACGAAAAGGAGATCCATTGTGCAAACGAGCACCTGACAGCCGTTGATCAGGTTTGTAATCGCAAAACCGGGTAACTCGTTGCGAATGACCAGGAAGAGCAACCAACCGAACTCATACAGCGCTTGGTAGTGATTCGCGGCACCCGGGTCCGCACCCTTGCCGGGGTGAACGAACAGGCTCCGAAAGATGTGCTTATAATGCCGCAGCAGCGTCGAAGTAATACCAAGTCGACAACGCAGTTCCTCAACCTCCAGCTGGAAAGTGTTCTCGTTTTGGGTCAGCCAATTCCAGTGCTCCATGCGGCGTAGAAACTGGGACACGTTCATCTTAAAGCTGCGCAGCAGACGGGTTAGTGACACGTTCCAGCAGCAGTTCTTGGCCACCGAATCGTTTGCCTCGTTGATGGACTCCCTAATATCGCGCATCTTCGAGCGCTGCAGTTCGCTGTAGACGGCGCAACACAGCCACTCCTGGGCATCTGCCTCGCTGGTGGACAGCCCGTTGACCGCATCCAAGCGATGGTAGGTGGACAGAGCGCTTTGCTGAATTCTCGCTTCCAGCTCCAATTGCTCGCAGCTGACGGAGAAGCGTCTCACCAGCGTCTCCGCCTCTCCCTCCACTTCACAAGTCTCCATTGGTAGGAAACTGTTTATATTCTATAGTCTACTAGTTTTTGTTTGTTTATATTTCTGCGTAGTTTACGCGAATCCCCGTTTAGACTGTACAAAATGCAAATTTCAGAAAGGCGCGAATGATTTCGATTGCTGCCTGCCTCACCGCCATTGTTATCGAAATTTTGCTTTTGCAACAGTGCTGCTTTAGCTGGCTTATCGATAGCTGATACTTAACCCATTGCTTTCACTTACTAAATAATTAATTACATTTCCTCATAAAGCAAGTGACTTTTAAAATACTTTCATGTTTTTAACATCATTTAGTTTTTATAAGTAATCTAAATTCAATTCATTTATTTCCTTGTCCATTGGAAGTATACCATATAAGGCCTTCATTAAAAAGGGGTCTTTCTAAGGTTAAAGTTTATTATTTGTTTTCAAAATGCTGCAAACAAATCGAGTCCTTCAAAAAGAGCAGGCTGAACTATTTGCTATCCAGAAGAAACTCGACCGAGTGCTCCCCGTCATTCAGGAGGCATTAAATTCACTAAAGGTATCTACAAATCTCTTGCTTCAATGACGGTTTTCCCAATTCAGTGTTCCACAGGTAGAGGAGCTGCATCTCAAGTCTCAGGTGGTGGGCCAGCAGAACCCAAAAACGCAGTGCTCCCCTGGAAGGGATCCCCTCCACATAGATCTGTCGGTGGAGCAGTCCCCAATCACAACTGTGATGGAGTCCCATCTCGTCAACAGCCAGCAAATAGATCTGGATCTCGTAAGCCAAATGAGGCGTTTCGAGGAGGAAGTCGACTCGGATTAAAATTGTTATTAAGGCTGGAACTTTACCAGAAAAACGTACATGTTGGGAGCATTAAAATATAAACAATACAGTACCAAAAGTATGTTCATTTTCGGTGTAAGTGTGGGAAAACTAAACTAGTAAAGCTACATACTACAGACCACAAATCGGTCTCTTGATTACTCTTGATCGTCAGAAGATTCAGGTGAACTCCCGGCTCGTTTTTTCTTTTTTTGTGGAGCTCCCTGCTTTTGATCCTCGCTGCTGTCGCTGTCCGAGCCACTTCCACTGGAGTCTGACGAGCTGCCTTCCTCGTCGTCCGAATCCGAACTGGAGCTGCTCGAGTCTGATTCGGATGAGGAGCCCGATTCGCTGCTGCTGTCTGAGCTGTCCGACGAGCTGGAGGAGGACGAGGAGCTCTTGCTCGTTTTCCGCTTTCGACGGACCTTCTTTCCTTCCGAGGAAGCCACTTCCGAGTGCTCCTCCACCTGGTTCTTGGGTGCGTCAGCCTCCTTTTGGGACATACGCTTGCTTAGCTGCTTGGTACGCGAGCTCCGGTGGACGTATTTGCGCTTCTCCTTGCACTCATAGCTCCAGTGTCCGATCTGCAGGCACTTCTGGCACCGGATGCCATTGGGAAAGTCTGCTGCTTGCTTTGCGGATCTGTTGTTACAGAATTCGTAGGTTACAACAAAAAAGCCGGCTGGGGTACTTCTTAAACGCGACTAACCTCTTCTTTTGCGCTAATTTGCGGGCAGCTAGGCCCACCAAAGTCATCCTGAAGCACTCGAGCAGACGCTGTTGGGAGGAAATCTTGATGTGGGTGGAAACCAACGTGGCCGGGTGGAAAAACTGGGAAAAATGAGTATCAAAAATGTTTTTTATAATTTTTTTCGTCACATTAGCGATAGTCCACTGAAAATTGTATACTTCGCAAATCGACTGTATATGGTATGGTCACCCTTATTGTTATCGGCTATCGAACTCAACAGCTGCTTGCCTAATTTGTGTCTACCTGGTTTATGTTGAAATGTCTGAATTTTAAAGTTAATTAAGCCAAAATTTAAGTGCATTATGCATGGTCGTAAAAAAAATAAGAAATAAGCAACAGCTGACAGCTATTTCACCCTTAATTGACTGGCACAAATTGCTTGGTCAAACAATAACAAAAGCGCTGTGCTGACTAAGCGGCGAAAGTGGTTGCAACAAAGTCCAATCACTATCAATCGGTAAGGTTGCTGCAGGTCATTTGCTGACCAGTAATAAAGGATTTCATACACAGCTAGCCATGGACAACAGCGCGTTGATGCCACAGGCGAGCGGACGTCATATGCCGCCCGAGGAACTGGCCATGCAAGCACTAACCAAGCAGCTTTACAAGTCTCGTCTCTTCCGCGGTTATTATATGGAACGCTGCTTGGTGGAGCAGGTGTCCGGCTACCGGGACGTGGTGGTGCTTCAACGCAGTGAGCGAGAGTTGGAGAAGCTGCTGCACTCGAGTGCCGGCCAATTACAAAAGTTTTATCAACGCTTCGTGCCCAATATGTGGGTGGGCATCACCTATGGGAGTTACGGAAGTTACCAGCACAAAGCAGATCCTGGTCAACTGGAAACCTGCATCTGGACAGAGATGAATGATCTGGCTTTTGGAGAGTATTGGTTTAGCATCAAGACCCTTCGCTTCCGGGACCATGAAGTCCAGTTCAAACTGAAGATGATAAGGCCCGTGGAGCCAGAGCTGATGGCGACGCCGAGGAGATCACTGATTCTTAATAGAAGTAGCCCTGTTAAGGCGATCACAGCGGGTGGGGAAAACTCCTCCTCCAAGCCGGATGAAGTGGCGGAGCAAATTCAGCTGGGCCTTAATGATTTTTTGGCTGTGCTGCAACAGTGGGGTGATGGAGTCAAACAAACCGTGTACGACTTCATGACCAACGATGTCAACAAGAGGAACATTTTGGGCACCATTCGGTTTCTGGGTCTACTAATTTTCTCTGCCTTGGGTGGAGCCGCACTAGCGCTACGATTCCTAGGCGTATTTGCTGTGCGATTCCTGTTTGAGCTGAGTCGTTTCACACATACAGCCACTCCAATAGTGTTTAAACTAATCGAGTTTCTGAACAAGATTGTGGGTGCTATCTTCATACTTTTGACCATGATTTGGAAAGACATTGTCACTCGTGGACATCCGGAACCGAAACAGCAGCAGCTGCATCTGGAGGCAAGTAGCCGCTTCAAGAGCATCCAATACGAGCGTTCCGAACCAAATCGACGTAGTCCCCGGTGGTGACCCGCCACTAAAAGCACATTAATGTCTAGCAAAGTGTTCCGAGGTGTAAGGGCAACGAAAAATCATTGAAATTGTGTTACTAGCCGTAAGCAAAGCGAAGCCAATCCCAATCCCCGCTTCGAGTCCGAGGGTATTTGCCCTGCAAATATGGGGACACCTATGAGATTTACAGATTTTAGTCAATTGCAATATTGTAAATTATTAATTGGCGTGCCACTGGCGCACAATCGCATGCTTATTAACCCCACTGTTAATTCATTGTGTATTGTCCAAAAATATGTTTTATTAAATCCGTTTAGTGTTAGATCCTGTAATTTATGTATCGAAAATTATTGTGAATAAATTGAATGCAATATGCGAAAATCGAAATGAAAGAGCTTGGCGTTTCGTTAGTTTTAATAGTTATACACTTTCCCTTTATTACTTTAGTTGATTTTAATCTCGTTAAATTGTTCTCATATATATTTATTATGTATATACTCGTACGTGTTCATGCTGTCGTCTTCGGTCTGTCATCGAACTTTACACAAAATGTTTAATTTATTTTCCGTTTGCTGTGCTTAGTTTTCAGGGTGCTATCGTCAGAGAAACACCACGTTCTGCCGTTGGTTTTAAATTGAGTGGAAAATGTTCTATGGCATTTCAGGGAGTGCCTCTGTTTCTAGCTGACAATTTTTGCATCCGGAGGATGCTACGAGGAATCCTCTGGTGTCTAAATATTTATCAATCATTAAACAACTAAATTATACTTTTCGGTTTTCCGTCTCGGGGGTGATATACTTTAATTAGTACATTTACATATATTTTACTTAATTTTGCAATGTATATTAATGGAATGCTGCTCAACAAACTTTGCTCATAAACATTAATTTAATTTTTGCTTTCTTTACGGCTTCATAATAATAATCTCTTTGCAGACAATAAAAAATGTGTGTGAGAGTCAATGCTGGAGGTTTGATATATCTTTTAGGATTCGGTGAGGATTGGATCTAGGGGTTGGGTTGTTCTGCCTTGTAAAATACATATGTTGTCAACATTATTACATTATTTATCGTTAATTTTTAATTTTTAATATTTATTGTTATTTATTAGTTCGGTTTATGCACTAATTTGCTTGTCATTGTGTCGCCAACATGTTTAAAAACGCACAAAGTAAATATAAATTTTAAAATTTCTTTAGTTTGTCATATTCCATGCCGTTTCGTGTAAATACATTTCATTTCTTTAAAAGTAAATGTACAATATACAGTTTAATGTTATAACTTTTACTTTTTCCGTAACATCCGCCTGCCTGTTTTCCATATATTTCGTGACTGCTAACAAATAATTACACATTCATAGCATTCTCATTCTCATATAACGTTTGTCTGCAGAAAATAATTTTATTTTGGTTTTATTAACAATTAGTTAGACATTTAGAGCAAAAACATTGATAATATAGAATTTGTTTTGTTTTTAGTTTATGCATAAAAATTTGTCTAGTGAAATATATAAATATATATGTGTATATATTTGTTTCAAATGTTTTGAACTGCTTATTGTTTATAATTGCATTTACTTTTCATTTGTTATTTGTAATTTATTAATTGCGTTTTAAGTTTCTTGATCTTTCAAGTCCAATCAGTGTATTATTGTTTTGGCAATTTGTTTGTTTTTAGTTTTGTTCAAGGAAGTTCGTGTATTGGTAGTGGAACAGCAAGGTGATAGTTGTTTAGAAAAAATCGAAAAAGAAGTTTGTTTCGAACTGAAAACGTTCGGAAAAGAAAAACTTGTTGGCGCGCCTTAAATTGAGCTAAACAATTGGTATTTATATGCATTGTTATTTATTTATTCTTGAACGTGTTTTTTAAGCATCAATCAATGATAATTTATTCTGTAATATTGTTGTTGGGCTATTAACTATTGAGGGATAAATAATACGTTTGAATGTTACTTCTTTGCTCTCAACTAATAAGTTACTATCATTTTTATTTCGCTTGTTTTGAATTCAAAATTTCTAAAAGAAGAGCATTTCAAGGATTTTTAAACTAAACTTTCAACTTTTTTTTTTTTGGGTGTCTCGTATCTTTACATATTTTATATCTATACTTTTATTATAATAATTTTTACACATTAAATTCAAATGCATTAATTTATCTGTATATATATATGTGTGTATATATATTTATATATAATTTATTTATAAATATAAATAACAAAATTTCCCTTTGAAGCATGTTTGTTTACTCAATTGTTAGTCACTATATTGAAATATGATCTGCATATATAGCATTAGCCAGTTTCTCGTCTGGCCCGCTCTCATAGTTGTGTGTCTGTCTATATGTTATAAGTACTTATTGATAATTACTGACTGCCAGATTTCTGATGCTTCGTGTGCTGAACAATTGGCAAGTAATACCGACGACTCCCTCTACCGCTGCCACTCGGTGTGTCAACCAAATAAAAGAGAATATAGTAGTTACATACATTTGAATACCGGATTGGTTAGGGCTTGGTTTGGATTCCTTTTAGTTTTCAGTTAAAACGTTAAGGTTAAATAAAATTGTTTTCTTTTTTGCTTTAGTGTCTTATATCATGTCTGAACGTAACTGAATAGAACGCTTTGCTCAGAGGCCAATAATTGAGTGGGTGTTGGGTCGGGGGCTATAGTATCTCAACCAACTTTTCCAATAGGCCAACCCAAGGCAAGCCCCCAGGGAAATGTCTGGGATTGTGGACCACCGGCACTAGAAGAGCGCTGGGACTGCCTCGTCTCATGGATAGCCCAACATCGTGCGCTTTAGGCACTTCAAAGTTCTGTGGTTTCGAATAGTTTTGTATTTTGTTTGGATTTGGATTCGGGTTTGATTTTGGGTTTTGGGTTAACAATATTAGGTTAATCAATTAAGGAGGAAACAAGGTTGGAAAGGAATGGAAAGAAAGATAAAGTAAAGATAGTTATAAACTTAGAGCCAACTTAGAAGAAACTACGATATAAGCTCTTAATTACTTTAAATCATCGGTATCCTCAATTAAATCGGCGTACTCCTCCCAATCGTTGTTAGTCGAGCGTGTGCGCAAGTTTGATATTGTCGGTTCGTCCTCATCTGCCTCGGTGTCGTCCTCGCCGGCCTTCCTGCCCTTTCTGCGTCCTCCGCCACCATCGCCGCCGGTGCCGCCTTCGTCAACCACCTCGTAGTCCTTGAGTTCAGCTTCCAGATCCTTTTCCCATTGTTCCTCTGGCAAAAGACGGAGCAACAAGCGGAATATCGATTAGTATTTGCGTGGCTTAGCAGCACGTCAGTAACGGATATCTGCTTATGTACGGATATATAATAGGTTTAGCATACATGGTTTACACATATCGTATATTGGTATATTGGTATATTGGCATATTGGCATATTGGCAAATGGGTATATGGGTATATAGGTTTAGTATCAAAAGTGTGTAAGGCAAGCAATTGAATTGTGGTTAGGTGACCATCCCAAGCAAGTACATGGTTGTTCTCAGTTTAATCATCGCTTACGTTTACCTGCGGCTAGTCTCTGGGGATATAGCTAAGACATAGATTTTCACACACTGTTATGCGTTTGGGTATTCGCACCGTAACTGAATAATAGCCGTCTACAAATAGTTGGAAATTTTGTTTATTTTTCACTTGGTCAATTAACAAAGTGGGGCCAATTTATGGATTAATTGATAGGATAGGCTGGCCGTGTACACCAATGTCGATCTAGCACTAATTAACGGATAGCGTGCACCCAAAGGATACCCAGTCCATGACTTGCTTGTAGTTCCCGAACTGCAATTTGTGTTAGGTTTTTTGGTTGGTTTATTGTTGCTTCACACTCCATCCATTAACAAAAATGTTTACAACAAAAATCATATTCAGTGTGTATTTACAGCATTTACGCATAAAAAGCAAGCAAACTGAACATATTATATTAATTATTATTATTTACACGCCTAATAACTGACGAAGCTTGCCAAATATAAGGTATTTTATAAGCTGGCAAACCAAATGCTGCAAATCAATTCAAACAAAAATGCCATGAAGAGATAGAGAGAAATAGGGGAAAGAAACTGAGTCATATGCGGCTTCTTGGGGTTTTATAGTTTTGGCCAGAGAATTGAATAGTTTTGAATTAGTTTCCATCGATTTTGTGTGGTGAGTTGGTCCCAGAGAAAGCGATCCCCGATTCGTATTATCATTGTGCAGTATAAGAAAGCAAATTGGATTCGTAAGAAGCGCCCAATTTGTATAAAAAGGTTTCTTTTTTTTTTGCCACCCATCCCCTGAGTTATCAACGCACGCACTTCAATGTAAACTATAATGGAAACACGCTAAACTAAAAACAAAGCTTTGTCGACTAAGACTACTAATTAATTTACGCACACATACTAAAAACATACACAACGAGTACATAGACACAGACAGGAGCGTAGTGGGAAATGATTGAAATTGCAACTACTTTGAATTGTTGGATATTATCTACATACAATATTGCTGAACAGAAACATTATGCAATTGAAAACCAACATGTAACCGAAAATTGTCACAACTAAAACGTGTTGCAATTTGTATATATTTCACTTTAATGTTTTTTGCTTTAATTCAGCCAACAATTTCTAACTTACCACACAAAATTTTGTTTCGGTTTTTGTCTTTTTAGTAACATTTTTTTGCTTTTCTGTCTTCGGTTTATATAAATAATGGCGTTACTGGGTTCAACTCAAATTTTCATTGTTGTCAAGTGAATATCTTTATAAGTATTTATATAATTTTGTTGTTGTAGTACTTTTTTTTTTGTTTCGCTTAACAATTTCTTTTCTTTCTTGTGGGCAATTTTGTAGTATTTTTTTTTTATAATTTTGTTCTTGTTTATTTTGTTAGTTGGTTTTTTTTGCATTTTGAAATTTAGATTTAGCATTTTGTTTTGTCTTTTGGTTTTAATCCATTCAATCTTCTGCAAGATGATTCGTAAATAAATCAAGAAATACATGAAGAAAAATAAATGTTTTGTTAAAATGTTTTCCCATACAAATTCATCATCAGATATTCAAGGTAAGATACTTTTGGAAAATTTTGTGTATTGCTAGAAAGGAGGTTCTTTTCGTGTCGCGGCTAGTTTAGAATACAGTTTTTTTTTTTTTTTTTTTGTTTAAAACATGTGGAGAAATGTGTCAAAGGAAGAGGCAAAATTATAATTGGATCGAAGGAAGGAAGACAACGAAAATTACATCTAGCTAAATTTTTGTAAATGAAATTGAATTGCAAATTGAATAAAAAGGAGCACGAAATTGCAAAGAGAGAGCGAAAGTTGTATCAATAGGATATAGTTGTATATAAGAATTTCTTGATCAGTTTGGTCATACTCAACTTGTTCGAAATTTGGTTTGTGGCTTTAACTCTTTCTTAAACTGTTATTGGATAATTGAAATCAAATTATATGTCATATGATACATATATATATATATATTTGATATTATTTTGCAGTTCGCTAAATGGCAAATGAGAGTTTTTGTCGAGTTCGATTTTATTCAGGATATATATTTATATGTGTTTATATAATTTATAATACTCTTGTTATCCATTAGTTGCATTACTTCTATATTTATTTATTGTGTGATTTCGTTATTGGTTTAATATTACTTTCAATTGATAGATTCGCTTTAGTAATTAAATGCCAGAGCTTGAGTTGTTGTCATATAATAAGTAAAAACGATTTTCATACAAAATGTAATTTATATAAAAGAAAGAAACAGAGCAGAGGAGAAGAAAGAGAATTGTTCGGTTTTACACTTGATTTGTACACACATTTTGGTTTGTTTTAGATTGTTTGTTCTGTTTGTTTGGCACAAAGAAATTATATATTTTCATATGTGGCTTTGGTTGCAAAATAGATAATGGGATGTTAGGAAAACCAAATTCGCGACTCAGACAAGAGACATTATTGTGCTCAGATGGCAATGGAGTGTGCCTGGATAGATCTCTAAAGTCTAGATGAAATTAGAGCTGAAGCTTGCTGCCTAAGCAATATAACTAGATACTCTAAATGTTTTCTCATGTTGTATGTATTGACATGTGTATGAATGAATGTTTCGTGTGTCTCAGAACACCAATGACATTCGTTTGATCAATTTAATGTATGTACAAAAAATGTTAGTCCTTAAATTAAACAACAAGAAATAACAATGAAACAATAGTAACAAACTGATTGGGGAAATAAAATAAAACATAAACTCTTACCATCAGTCGCAGCTAATGCCTGCTGGGTCATGCTGTCGATGCCCAATTTGCGCATGCCGTCTTGGATCTCAGCCAAGTCCGATTCGCTCGAGGCCTGGAAGTCATCCGAAACGAATTCCGATTCGGAGATCTTCTGGCCCAGCTCTTTGCCGGCTTGAGCCTTTGCCTTTGCCTTTGACTTGGCTGCCTGGACATCGCACTCCTGCGCCTCCGGCTCAATCACGGCCTTCGGCTGCTCGGCAATGGCTTTCACACTCGAATCGCCCTTGGCTGGTTCGGCAGTCTTGGATTTCTTTTCTTTAGTGGCCACTTCGTTGGCTGATCGTTCAGCCCATGGTTGAGTTTTTGAATTGATTTTGATAGACAAGTTCGTTTTCACAGTGTAATTTCGTGGTGGAATTCATAAAAATAATAATAGAACGAAAAATAAAATGATTAACAAACTGAAAAGAGGAAACACAGTAAGTAAATCGATTTGAGGTGAGACGCTGGGCGGCTGACGACTGGCGAAGTTCGTGGAACGATTATCAATTGAGCTTCGAGACGCGATTGAGATGAACGTTAGGGGGGAGTGAGGAAGAACCGAAAACCAGGATTCGAGTCCTCGACGATACAAGCCAGTGCGGGTGGAGGGACGGATACAAATCAAGGGGTTTTAATTCAACAAAAGACTTGAGCATACTCTTAGGCGGTGTAGTACAGACGCTAGCCAAGTTAGTTAGATCGAGGCTCGAGAGATAGTAGGCATGTTTTAAGAGTAAGGTAGAAAGAGCGAGAGAACGGAAAACGTTGGATAGCTAGCGTGTGTGAAAAGGACTAAGGAAATCATAAGTTAAACAGGCGCGTGTGGCTAAAGTGAACCAAAAATGAAAGACTTAGACTTAGAGAAAGATAGACAGAGTTCATAGGCAGGTCGTTTATAGATACAGATACACGTTATAGTTATAGATAGATAGATAGATAGATAGGTAGAGAGCGCGCGAGTAACGAGTGTGAGTGTTTGGTGAGCGAGGCAGTCTGTTTGTCCTGCATCTCTTTGCGTTATATGTATATATTTTCCAGAGTTGTCTACGACGATCAGCAGAAGCTATAACCAACTTACCATCTTCGCCGCTTGAGGCCTGACCCACGCCATCGGCGCCCAGAGTGCCCAACTCGGCGGCCTGGATGATCAGTGAGACGCGGTAGAAGTAATTCCGCCAGAAATTCTCTTCAGTGATGCTACGGAAAACAAGGCTCATATTGGATCATGTGCTTGTTACTGGCAACACTAGCATTGTACTTACATCTTGGGCACCAGCTCGAATCGCATCGTCTCGAGCGCCTTGTCTTCGGCCATAATGGCTATGGCCGTAGGATAGGCGGTGTCGTAGCTAAACTCAAAGTCCACGCCGGCGGGCGGGGCGCGCACGAAGTTGCGGCGATCCTGCGACAGGCCAAGGATTTCCTCCTTGATCTTGGCCTCGTTGGCGTGTCCGATCCAGGGGGCTGCTCCATTGCCCACGCCTCCCTGGCCCTTGATGAAAGCTTCCTGTTCCTTGTTGAACGAGTCGAGAATGGTCTGGGAATCGGCAGGAATAAATAGAGGTTGGCCCCATTGTAGCAGTGTCATCGTTGTACTCACATTATCCTTGACAGTTTCCTTGATTTTGCTGCCAGCCTTGCTGATGGCCGATGACAAGAAGGATCCAAAGTGTTTGGCCTGCTGTGTTACTTTTGTGGTAACTGTCGGATACATTCAAATCAGTATGCGATAAGTTTCACTCCACTGACGACAATCAGCCCAAATGGGACTTGCTACCAACAGAACTAAACTAAACTAAACTAGACTACAAAGCAAGCGTTTCACTAGGGGATTGAGAGTGAGTGCGACGGGAGCGGGAGTTCTGGGTTATTTCAAACTACTTGTAACTGGGGGTTAGTAACCTGTCACCGCTTTCTATCTCAATCTTTTTGAATTGGCAATTCGAGTTGACATTGATTCGACATTTAGCACAATGTGTTTGAAGTTGTCTCTTGTAATTTGGTTACCAATCAAAGTGTGACACGTACTTTTGACTTCATCGCCCTTACCCTGTCCGATTTGACCCTCGTCGCCGGTGGGCGTGCCACCGCCCGATGCAGGATGCGAGTCGGCGCCCTCCGTGGCGCTGCAGTTGCGGAATTCGTTGTAAAGCGGAATAAAAAAAAGAAAGGGAGCAGAAAGATAGAGTGTGAATAGTTTTGCAATTTCCATATCGTTTGTGTATTCATATAGTTATTGGGGAAAAGCTCCAAGAACAAATCATGCAGCAGGCAGCAAGCCAAATGAACTTAACACATAAGTAGGTACAGGATTATAGTAAAATTGTAACCAAAAAAGGAAATAATTAATATACCATTCAATTAACCATGCATCAACAGCCATTAAGCGTGCCACGTTTTGATTACAAAAATCCACTAGACTTTCGTTTGGGGTTCTGTCTCTCTTATCAAAAGATCTTGTTCTCATTATGCGAATATTCATTTTAATTTCCTCATGTTCAATGTACTTTGAGTAAGGATCTTACGTTGTCAGGTTAATTTACATTTAAATAATCTTTTGAACTCGCTTATTTTAAAGCGCTGATGTATATTTACACGTATGTTTTTGTATACAGCCATTTATTTATATTGTTTTTTTTCAGTTTGATTTGTGAATGCAAAATGAAATGAAGGAATCTCATATGAATGTCAGGATGAATGATGCCAAAACGAATACTACTACAGGGGCACAACTAAAAGTGAGTACAAAAAAAAGTGAATTCCAAATGGGGGTAGCACACTCAAAAGTCATGCGAGGACTGATTAGCATCATTAGCATCACGGATTCATACTTTTCCATTTCTGAAATTTTAAGCCGGTCCCCGAGAAAGATAGACACTTAGCGAGCTGGGAGATGGTAACTTTTAGCTGCTACACCAACAAAAAACAAGGCCATGAAAAACAAAAATGGTACACAGAAGGAGGCTACACAGCAAAACAGAGAGATGTTTTTTTTTTTTTTTGATTCGAGACAATAAAATGAAAACACAATGATTATGATCGAAATAAGGACAATGATACACATCTACCAACAACAATAAGGGTTGAGCTTTTTGGAGGTTTTACTGTACGTAGACGAAGGACTTGGTTCCAAATAGTTATTTTTATGGTTTTCATTCGGTTTCCTTGACTTGGTTCGATGGGCCGCTCAAAAATGATGGAATCTGATACTTTGGGGAATTGTTAATGTCGAGAAAATGAAGATTTAACGTTTTTGATTTCGGCACGTTTCGTAAATTAATAGAAGCGAAATGTTTTTAAATAATAGAAAATATCAAATGGGACTGCTAAATTCATGTTGTATGGTTTATGTGTTTGGTGTTGAAGAAGAAATCTATTCAGTGGTTTGATCAAATGGTTTGATCAAATGGAAATTGTACTTGATCATGAGCTGAATGAAATGAGTTATGGTAATTTCAGTTTTTGATTTTTATGTTATTGTTTTTTTTTTTTTTTTTCAAAATTGTGTCCATTTTCAAGGCTAGAAATATGATCAACTTACCGTTTACAGATATTTATCTGAAGTTACACTAAATGATACTTTATATTCTTCCTACTATATAATAAGATAACTTTATGTATTGTTTAGTTCATAGGTAACTGCTCAACATATCCAATGTCAGGTAATAATAATATTCTCCAACTCTCGTAAAGGGACAAAATTTTGTGATTGTTGTAAGCCAATTTCAGGTGGGTTTTTTGTTTAAATATTTACTTTTATATACAAAAACGTTTGAACGATTTAAAAATGTTGTATTGTTTTACAGATGGGAAGATAGATAGGTTAAGAGATATAGAAATTTATAGAGAGACAGATCATATTTGATTTGTACAAAAAGTTATTAATATGTGAAAAAGTGAAACTTGAACCAGCACAAGAAAATTCGTGTATAGCAAATGAATAAGTATATAAATATATTGGTTAAGTGGGAATGCGGAACAATATCTCAACTAAATAAATGAAGGAAAACGAGTTTCCTTTGATGTGGAGTAGGTAAATCGTAAATAGTTATAATATATTTCAAGAGAAACTCGTGTGTATTCGGGTTAGTATTAAAGTAAATCGTGTGGAAAGGCTTCAACTTTCAGTTAGGCAAACTAATTGTAAATAAAACCAACGAAAACTTAACTGACTCTGCTCATATTCCTTCCAGTTGAGGAAGGAAAACGTTTCGCCAGAGACTTCAAACAAAAGGTACCCAAAAAAGTTGAACAAAAGAGTGAAGAACTTAGTGTGGCTTAAACGGAGGTTAACCAAAGACGCAACAGGGAACTGAAGTACAAAGACGCTTCTCATCTTCTTTCATAATTTTTTTTTTTTTTGTTTTGGCATTGGTTTGTATTGAACGGCTGCTTCGTATATAATTCCGTCATTGTCAAGCTGGCACCCATACCTAATATACCTCGACTTGTCGTCATCCTCGCCACCACTCACGGCTCCACTGGCGGCGGCCCCGCCCTCTCCGGCGACAGCTCCCTCGGCGCCCTCGGCTCCATCGGCTCCTGCGCCCTTGCGGAGTCCCGGGATCGATGGTATCGATGGCATCGCTGGCATGGCCGGCATCGATGGCATCGACGGCATGGCTGGCATCGACGGTATCGAGGCGTTTCCCAGCCAACCCTTGGCACTGCCCAGCCATCCGCTGTAAGAAATGGCAAACAGAAAGGAGCATTAGTCGTGTGTCCTTAGTCCTTGGCGATTGAGTGACTGACTGACAAAATGACAATCAATCTTTGCCCTAATTTGGCAATATTCAATGCTCGCATGTGGGTGGCGTTGGATAAGGGCCTGATAAAAATCTATAATGTACCATGTCAAACAATAAGCAGGCGCCTCCAATCGCCGAGCTCGTGCTCACCACACATATAGAATAAGAGCTCGCACATACAGGGTGACAAACTAATTGATTTCTTTTCGATATTTTATTTATGTATGCCTGGAGCAAAATTTTTGTCAATATCTTCAGATTTGAGTAGAAAATATTGGCATTTAATTTCCTTATGAATCGTGATCAGATTTTAAAGAGAGCTTTTAGTGAAATGACTGTATAAAGCACCCTTTGCAAATTCTGTCTTGTTTGATAGTCCTGCGCGATTTCGTTGAACTATTTTTACGCCGTCATAAATAAAATCCAGCTAACAAGCCCATACAATACGGGACATCCATCGTACACATAGGCGTGTGGGAGGCATTGTTTGTTTTATTGGAAGGAAAGCTGGAGAAAAGTTGGAGACGGCTTTGCCGTACACTTCGCCCCTGGTCGACACTGTGTCAATCACTAAAATAACACAAAGATCATCGAAAAACTGAAAGTGGAAATAAAGTGAGCTGAAGCGATGTATGACAGCTGTCCCGTGTGTCTGGGCAGGCTTCGTCGGCAGGTGAAGACGCCATGCAAGCACACATTCTGCAAGAACTGTCTATGCAATGTCTACAAACTCAGCCCCGCCAAAACCTGCCCCCTGTGCCGGGCCCCATTGGAGTACTACATCGTAAGTCGTTAAGGAATATACTTGCAATTATCTGAATTAAATCTTCCATTTCCTTGGAGCAGAGCAAGAGGAACAGCACAATCAAACTGGTCTTCTTTTCATAGAGTCCATCGTTAAATTTAAATTGTAATGAATTTTGCTTTCTTTGTTACTTGTTTAAATTATTTCATTTTGTTTAATTTTATATAAATTTAAATCGAAAGTCAACAGCTTAGCTTATGCAATGCAATGCCATTAACTCGCACGGTAAGTTTAACGATAACAACTTGCTAAACTTAAATTGTCAACATCTATTTTAGTGCCCCAAAATCAGTGAAATTACGATCAAATCGCTTGACTGGGAGCTTCAGGGTCTTATTCAGCCAAGTACAACAATCGATTGGAGACTAGTCCTCGTCCTCTTCCATTTTTCCGCTTTCCACACTCAAATATTCCATACACATATTGCAATATTGAATGCTCTGCCTGCGGCACTACAAGGAGCAGGGACATGACGCGGAATAAGCAGAGGGATACGACGTCCCCTTTGAGCCTAGGATATATATGATGATGGTGGTTCAGATATTGCACTCGCACACTTGCACATAAAAAGCGAGCTGTGCTATATATAGGAGAAATAAAATAAAACTCACAATGACAAGCAAAGGATTTCAATCGGTATGCGGTTCGAGTAACGCGGCTGCACTTATATATCTGTAGATTCATGTGCATTATGCTTCATTATGACGGGGCAAGGCCAGCGGAATAGTGGACAGGCATTGCGCATACGCCGCGTTGTATGGGTGCTCATCGATGCGAAATCAGAGCAGTAGTGAAAAATCGCTGCCGTAAATCAAATAAAACTGCAGCCAGGAACCATTACATTTTTTTTTTATCCCCAACTGCACTTAATTGAGGCGGCAAATTAAATTTGTACCCAACTGGGTCAGGAGATTAAAGAAGCATATGTCGAGCCGCATCCAGCATACGCCATGTTGGCCCGCCCAATTAGGAAACCAACTCGATGGGCATATCGGCAAAGTTATAGCGCATCAGTATATGGAACGACAATGACTATCGCCATGGAGCTTATCATTAGCAATGGGCCATACCTTAAGTGAGGCACTCCCTCCGTTTTTCGCTCTACTTTCTCCCAGGGCTTCCCTTTTGTGATTTATGTCTTCGTCATTGGTTAAAACGATGCTGAGGGGTTGAGGCTGGCATCTACGCAGTTTTACTGACCTGACAGCGGCGGCAACAGTTTCCGGTCTTATTTATGGCTCCAAGGATTCCCAGATGGGCATTGCATAACTCAGCACGAGCAAACCGATAAGTGGTTGGACATTCACTTGAGAGATGGTTTCTTAAAGTAGTCCACCGACATTTTCCTTCTCTCTGCCAAGTGTGAATCATAAATTTCGATCTACTTTAATTATGTGATACGCACTCATATCGACTTTCTGCTGCTGCTTTTAAGCATTCTTTTTAGCTAACTTTTTTTGTCCTGCCGCCAGAATTTTCCCGTGAAAAGTTTTAATTATAAAAGTTCGGGCCAATGCTGCGGCAAACACATAGAAGAAGAAATACGACATGCCGCAATGCCAGAAATCAGTAGAAACAATGGAGTGAAGTGAGGCTGACCTCAATTCTTCAGACATCTTCATCATAAATCCGGAGGGTAAACAAGGCCAGCAAAAACTAATTAATTGGCTTTTCAGGCGCCGGCAATCGATTTTCGAGCATTATCTTATAAGACCAATCCTTCTGCTATTTCAAATAAATAGTCCATATGAAATTAAATTTCATTTAAAATTGCTGATCTTTACACACAAAATATGTTAAAAATAAAATGTATTCTATGTTGGTGGAAAATAGTTTTTCTCACTACTAATTTTTTGCAGAATTTTCCAACTAGAATGTTGCAGAAAATACTTTTCACTCTTCAATTTTTTTATTGCAACAATGTCGCGTGGAGTCGTGGTGTCATTCCCTTCGAAAAAGTGAATGACAAAACAACGGCCAACGCACATGGCACTTATGTAAATTGCAGCCTGTCTGGGAAAAGCAAATTGGGTGGCTTTGGGTGGTGAAAACCATTCGCTGCGATTGCAACTGCAAATGGAGAAGTGCAAATGTGGCGAAAAGAGCAGGAAGGGATGGAGTGTGGTGGGTGGGGATTTGGGCGTTTTAGTAGTGCTTGCCACCCAGCTTGACACTTTCATCCTCCCCTCTGAAAACCCCTTGTTGATCCCCAATCCTCTGATGCGAAAATTGCATTGTCAGCACAGAACGGCGTCAACTGTTGCAGTTGCTCCATATTCTTGTGCACACTTTTCACTGCTTTTCTAGCGAATTGGCCATTTTAATTGTTGTAGTCGTTAATTGGAGTACTATGAAGTGTTGCATATCCTCACCCTCCACTTTCACTGGAATTTTCTAATTGGATTGAGATTTTGTTGGCGCCGAGCGGAGATTTATCCAGTTTCAAAGGGTCTAAATCGGAACCAGACACGAAACGGCTTAGCTGATGGGCCTATAACTAAAGACCATGGCAACACAATCCGTTGTCATGTTTGAGCCCTCCATCATGTCGTCGCTCCCTTCCATCCGCTTTTCTGCTGCTACACAATGGCCTGTATTTAAAGATAATGCTTATAGGAAATTTATTACATTCGCCGTGGATAATGCGAGGGAAAGTAAAACTAAATGCGTGTATAAAGCAAAAAGAAATGATACCCGGCTAAAGGCACCTGCTGAGCTTCCATTTTCCCCAACTCCAACTCCTCCATCTGCCGCCAAAGAATATCCGCCATCATCATTTTCATCTGAAACCCCCACACAGGGTAGGCTTATACTAAGGGGGGAGGTACAACAGTCTTAAAGAGAATATGTCTTAGCTTTTTGATTTCAGCCAGTGTTTTGGACGGGAAAATGTAAGTCACATTACATAGTGACTACGAAATTTTGGTAAATCAACCATAACTTTGTAGCTAGAATGCGGCGTCTCCGATACTTTTAAAGCTGCCCTCGCCATTTAGCAAATGCCAAACTCTGTCAGAGGCGCAACAGCCAGCAAAGTAGCGCCGAGAAAAATCCACATTTGACAAATTACCAACGAGCAGGTAAACAGAAGGCGGCTAAGCCCGTCCATGAAAAGGGAGGCGGGAAAACACAGGAAAACCGCCACAAGCGGGAAATTGGGAGTGGCTGGGATGCAGGTTTGCCAGGGGGCAGGACATCTACATAATCATGGTCATGTGTGGCTATTAATAAAAGATGAACGCAACATTAAACGCCTGCATAAACGTGAGTCATCCATCCATCGGCACGATTGCCTGCCTTTCTTACGATTTCGCCATTTGACATTTGACTTTTCATGCCCGGCAGACTTCTATTTTCATATCGCGTTTAAAATTACTTTTCCTTTCGTTGATAAAAATTAAAAACGTTTCCTGGGTTTCTTTATTTACTTTTTGGGTTTTTTATTTGATTTTATTTTCAATTAAAGTGAGCTGCGCAAACATAAATATCTGGTGGAAAGTGGCCTATCAAATATTCATGTAGAGCACTGTAAGGGGGAAAGTAAGTCGAGGCAAAATGCCGGGAATAAATTATTCAAAGCGAGAATTGATGAACAAACTGGCTAACAGAGATTGAAACTCTTTGCGGGGGAATTGGCCCAATCAACGCAATCGGCCAGAATGGGCGATTGGTAATTCATTTACAAATCCGTTTTCCCACAATGGTGGCAAAAATAAACCAACTTTGAGCTGATTATAAAAAGGATCCTTCTTTTCTGGATATAGACTCAAGCCTTTTTTGTTTAACTTATGCCTTGTTTAATTACGACAATTACAAATACGTCCCACAGGATTCTCGGTTCAAAACCAAATAGCATAAACAACAACACCAACTACCGTTTCGAAATAATTATACTAGAATAATTCGGCGCCTTGCTCACAATCCCCCCGGTCTAAACCACTTAATATGATTGCTTAATGGCTGTAGCAACTATCGGGGATCCAACATTAAAGGAAACGACCCACCCACCTAAGCCATGTACATTTAAAGGAACGACTGCGATAAGCTCAGAAATACGAAAAAGAAGCATAATCATCAAAGTAAGTTGGACGCAAAATATCAAAAGCTATTTGAGTAGAAGTCCCATAAAAATATTGCGAGTAAGGACGATTTAAAAAGGTGAGAGGTTGAACACTTTATCAATTTAAGTAGAGTAAGAAATTAATTTTATACCGCTCTCTGGGATAACCAACATATTGCGGTTGAGCAAGGTTAATTAGACTAAAAGTTGCCGACAAAGTCTAAAAATAGAAAAGCCGAGAGAGAAAAATAACATTCTGCATGCAAATGACAGGTGGACAGAAAGGGTGAATACCCAGCTCTTCAGAGTCCATTTTGTTTCACTTGTCGCTTTTTCAGGATACTGAAGGCAATTGTGGCTTTTCTTTTTTCGTTTTGATGTCCGCAAGAATGGATATATACAATTATATATACAATTTTCGGAAGTAAATTGAACAAATAAACCAAATTTAGGAATTTTACCCTTCGCGATGCTAAATATGCGTAAAGACCAAATACTTAAAGTAAATTTTGAAATTATTTTATGCCAAATACGATATATAAACCAAATGAATATATTATAAACATATATCAATAAAATAATGAATACATTTATTTTGTTTGCCAGACAACTATGTTATGAGGGGATTTCTTTTCGTCTTCCCTTGAATAGCATAGGTTTTGGGGTGCTCAACAATAGTGTTTTTAATACTCACACACTAAAGCACCAATAAAAGAGGTGTGGTTGATTTTGATTGAATATGTTATATATAGAAGTCGGTTCAACAATTTACCTTCTTCACAAGCAGGATATCCTTTCGGCTCGTGATTAACTGTTTCGTGCAATCATTTTGGGTTATACACAAACTTATTTATAGCTTCGAATGGCACAGTCCCCGAAATGATAAACATCCCAGGGCAAAGGTTTGGGACAATTGTTGCCAAGGGCTTTGGCTCCTGAATCGCGATGGTTCTCTGCCGCTCAATCAAAAAACTGAATGGCGAGTGAGTGTGTATGATGGCCAAAAGCCCAGGGGGCGGCCCAAAGGCCCGTGGCGGAAATAAACCGGTAGGAAAAAGGTGCAAAGTGTTGGGAATTTTATGCGCATTAATTATACGCAGCGAGCACGCCCCGAAAATGCAAATGAATTATTTAGCTTGATATTTAAGCTGATTGAGATGAATTAACTTGAAATGAATATCAAAGGCAGGGGCACCAAACAAAGGACACTTAATGCTCAACACGTGGGCGAGCGCTTACATTTGCGACTCGAATTTCCCACGGCGATTGGCAGAGTTTCGCCAACCTGCAAGGACTCCCGGAGTCCTTTCGAAAGTGTCACTACACATGTGAAAGTGGCATCTACTTCAACTTTTGCAGCCAACGGACAGGCAATTTGTGTGAGCTTTTGACTCCCCTCGGCGATTATGGTTGCAGCCCTTTTTGTTACTTTTAGACCCCTACCTGTGCACCTATTTGATGGCCCAAACGGGCGTGGTCGCGACTCAGTTTGAGAAAAAGTTTCTGTGCTAATGATTTTACGATTGCGAACAAAAGTTTTCCTCTTACTGCGTTGGGAAAAAGGTAAATAGTTTATTGTTGGTGCCCAAGAAGTGGGATAATGGCTTTCAATTAGGTATAATTACAAAAGTATAAACTTATAATAATATAAAAATACAAACGAAATAAACTTACGTGGCTTCGGATACTAATGAATCAACCAGGGAGGCGGATTTGGGAAGTCTAAAAGAAATTATAAGAGTGTAAATCAAAATAAATAAAAAATCTGATCAAACGAAATCAAGAAGGGTTCACAATTAGGTAAATTAATCCAGGGGATTTTGAATTAAATGAAAACAAACTACACAAATAAGTCAGGTTTTGACATGGAAATGGTATTTTCTGTTACTCGCCGAGTCCGTTTGGTTAGCACTGATAAATTTATTAAATTCCTTTCTCCGTTTCCAGCTACATTTTCGTCCGGGTTTGTTCGGCGTTTGGATAATTACCTGCAAAAAGAGTGAAAAGTTTCCAAAGTTAATAAAGATGTATATCACTAGCGATTTTGAATGTATTAGGCAATTTAATTAGATCATTCCGTGTTGGGGCTGGGCAACCGTTCGTCGGGCACAAAGGCCTGCGAAACGCCCAACCAAACTAAAATGCTTCCTGACCTGACCCTCTAATTAAGCCAAAGGATATGATTACAAATGCGAAACAGGACCGGGCGCAACATGAAAGCGAAATAAAAGACCAAAGTTCACTCTCAAGCGGACCCAGTGGCCCATTCGTACATATAGATTCGCAAGTCTCCAGCTGAGCGGAGGAAAACAATTTCTTAACATAAATCAACTCAACGGGGGAATTGTGGGTAGCTGCTTTCCAGATATTTATGTAGCAATTTGCTGACAAGGACAGCAGCGCAGTATTGATAAACAATACCAATCGAATTGTATCGAATGGCAGGTGGGGCAAAAAAAAAAAAAATGCAAATCCTACTCTAACCTTGACCCAATGAAAATGGCATACGGTTTGCGGCTCGTGTCCTGTGATACAGGCCCTGAATAGCAAAACAACTGCACTCGTATTCGTCGGGCTTACAACTTACAAAGGGCAACCAAGATAAAAGTCTAAGCTGGCACACTTCGCGTATACGTAATGTAACAAAATGCATGCAAGCAAGGCCATCCAATGGTGGCGGGTAGTGGGTGGTGTTTTGCTGCTGCTGTCGGTGGAGCGACAATGTTGGGGAGTGGCCCATGCGTAATTTATGCCGACCGATTCAGTGGCAACTGAAAATTTTATTCAATTAAGCGAAGCTTTGCGTTTCATCTAGCAACCCTCTATTTCGCTGGCCACCAACATGTTTATGGCAAAGTGTCAGCCGCAACAACAGCAGCAGCAGCAGCAGCAAGGATCGTCAACTTCCTGGCACCAGCCGTTCGCCTTCGCGAGTTTCCTTACTGCGTCCTTTTACATAACATGGCATTCATTATAAGGCTAATTAAGTATACGCCATGTTGTGAGTTTGCTGCACTGTTTGCATTTGCCTGCCCTACTCATGGCAACACCAATACTTGGGAACATACGGCAAGAGTGTTAGTTTTGACGAGGTTACGCCTGAAACTAATGAGATAATAATGGGTTATTGCGCTCGATAGATAAAGCAGAACAACATTCATGTCCTTCAAGTGGAATATGATTAAAGCCCACTCAAGCATACGTATAATAAATGGTCGGAAAAGGACGAAAACAAGTGTACACACAGAATAGTCTGTTATAGAAACGAAATCAATAAGCATATGGACCAATATGGATACGTTCTTAAAATAAACCCCGCTAAGTAGGCAACAGTTTTTATTGCCGACTTCAGTGCTCTCGAATTGGCAACGAATGTTGCTATGCTGCTCATAAGCCGCGTAATCCCTACTGCCGCACCCTGCGATGAAGCATCCAAGGACTGCGCCACGATGCAGCAACGTGTTGACCTTTAGCACACTTTCCGTAGCAATCCTTCTCACTGTCACTTCGTGTGCCCCCCAGTCGTATTATCTTAATTGTTATGCAGGCGAAAGTGTGTTCGTTTCGCAGTGTGTGACTTGGCATATTTCATTACTCAATTACAAAGCAAACTGTTTGAAGAGCCAGAGTCAAATGGAAGGACTAAGCCGTTTGCGATTTTCAATTAACGGCCAACTTGCACAACACACACACACGACGTGCTGAGTCACAGACGAATGAATGAGTGAATGAATGATTCGGTGAAAGCATGAATTGCAGCACTCACCACCACCACTACACCCACAACATCGAGCCGATTTAATGAAAGATGCAATATGGCACGATGGGTTGACCCTGATCTAATGCAAAAGGGTCGCTGGCGGAGGTCGTCATTTAATTAAGAAATGCTTTGACTCCGGTATGCGACCACTGCTGTCAAGTCGGTAAGTGGAAATACCTTCTCTTTAACGTATTTCCCTGGCAATCGGTACAACCAAATCGATATTTCTCAGATAGAAAAAGGCTGCGAGTTGAAACCGTAAAAAGTTTCATCAAAAAGTACGTGGAGGCAAGGCTTTAATTTCGCTTGGAAAACTTTGACAGCCATTTCTAGATAAAGTCAGAAACCTTTTAAGACGGCCGTTGGGCACGAAAATTTGGTAAGTAAAAGGTTTTGCCTGTCACGTACAGCCATGGAATGTGTGAATTTTCACTTAAAGGATTGCGTTATCGGGAGCTTAAAAGCTGCGAGAAGCCAAAACATAACATTGGATAATGTCATTAGTAGTAAAGTTGAGTAATTTTGTTTATAGAAAAGCCGTGAGGGAAACTTTCAAGGATACTGTTTCCCGGGAAACTCGATTACAATCGTCCAAATCACAAGCCATGCTCATTAAAAGTTATATTATTTCCCCAAAAAAGGTCTCCGAAATTGGATTAAAATCGAGGAGCCTAACCCTAAAAGAGTTGAAATGTAAGTTTTGAACCGCCGCTGCTGGTTTACCATTTAAATTGCAAATTGCAAATTGTGCGACGTCGAATAGCGTGGTAGCCAAAAAACCATGGCCACGAGCCATTTTCGTAGACGTTTAGAAGCCTGTTGTTGACAGAATTAATTGCGCACGTTAACGTTGCTTCGCGGGTGGCGGCATCCGAAACCGAAAATTGAATTCTAGGCGACGTGGCTGCCAAAGGAGTCCGACCATCCTGCCGCTGCAGCTTCCGTGGCTGAAATTGAATTACGCGTGTTTTTCATACACATTTTTTGCGCCACTTTCAGCCACGGAATTGCGTTAGGCCAATGGGAAACAAAAGCCACCCAAAGGCTGTTTCGCCAATAAAAGACCTGAATTGATGCCCAGAGACAATGAGTTGTCCTGTTGGCTCGACCGACAAGGCAGATGGTTACTCCAAAACTCAGCATTACGTATACGCCCCGTCACCGTGATTAGGCAGGAGCCCGAAAAAGCCGAGCCATAAATTTCAACTGCAGAGCCAGGCGGAAATTTATGAAGCACAGCACAAAACAAAATGGCCGCTGTGAAAGCTTGGGGCTATGTGTTTTACACTCGACCAAATCATCACACAAACCCCCCACCCCCCCATCAGGATGGGGGCCAAGACCAGACATACATATGAGCAATTGGGTCTGGCTATTAGCACTGGCAACTGAGCTGCCATTAACGCAATGCAAATACATCCCTCGCAGCCTCGAAATTTCCCAGCTTTTGGGTGGCTTATCAAACGGCGATGTTTTCTACTTTTGCTCTGATGTATTATTTTATTTTTTTTTTCTGGTATTTTATAGAGCGTGCCAGTTTTATGTAAATTTTAAATATTACTCAAGAGGCGGTTTATTTGCTGGAACCATTGGCTTTATGACTGTGACTGACAGGACCCCCAACAGGGATTACGGACGAGGGGGAATGATGTGTGATATCTACAGCCATTTGCATAGTTGGATAAACACTGGGAATGTGCACTGAATGGGCTACAAAATGGCACAGATGAGCAAGGTTTAAACAGATAATCCAGAGAACATGGATTTATTCTAAAATATTAATATTCTTAAAAGCCCAACTAATATTTATTATTGCAAGATTTTTAATCATATATCCTACTTCTTTTGTAACATTGCATCAAGATATCTTTCCAAACAGGATACAACATATAGTTTGCAAACAAGCAATTTAGAGTACTCAGCCAGATGAAAGCAAGTTTTTAAGTTTAGACGTGCCAGTCGCACACTCGCGACCATAAATATAGGGATACCAGCCTCTCTGACATCCAGCAAAGTTTTTGGCAGAGCATTTCTCATGCAGCGAGGACAGTGTGAAATAGAAACAAAGCACGTAGTCTGGCTGCCGTTTTTACGATACGCCGTAATTTGCTACTTTGACGCAAGTCCTGTGAGACCTCTGCCTGCTGGCTTTTATGTGTGTGCGTGCTGCGGCCCACACAAACCCACACACGAACACACAGAGTCCCTCGCTTCCTGTTCCCCGGATGTGGCTCCTGGCTCCTCCCCCGTCTGTTGCATCGTTTGTTGCCATTACCCGGTTGGCCTGTCACTTCCGCGCTCCGTTAATATTTATGTTTTGCCAGCGCTTGTCTTGGCTCTTAACGCGACTTTATCATCGTCTGCGTCTGGAGCAGGCCCAGCAACTTGGCAACATGGCAACATTATCGTGAAGGGCTCAAACGGCACACAAACTTTTAGCAGTGACTGGCCTTCCGGCTGCCTTGCCTCGACTCGCTTTAGTTGACTTCCGGTCGTGCACTTTCCCATCCTGCGGACATTCCATTTATCTTTATTGGAGCAAAAGTCCAACTGCTAACATATGTTTCCCACCCGGTTTCCTATATTTCCATATGTTCCTGCCGTGTCCTGATTTCATTGCGCTTTAAATCGGACCACGCCGAGCATCTGCGTCGTTTGCACCTTGGCCAACTTAGGGGGTCACTTTACGAGGAGCATTAAATTTTATTTTATTTTTTCGGTATTTCGGTTTCGGTGCTCCTGCGTGCAGGACCATAAAAATCCGTTTGGCAAGACCTTTGGCCCACATTGCTTTTTGGCATAATTGACCGCCAATTGGTGTGGCAGAAGTGGCACGGACAGCGCCAACGTGTCGGGGTCAAAAGGTGGATCTATAAAAATCGGTGTTAAGCTGATTGGACACTTTGATGGCCTCTGATTAGCAGTGGAGCCGTACTGGGCAGCCAATTATGTACATGAAAACTTAGCAACTAGGCAGAAATACCAAGCCATTAAATAGAATTTTCATAAATAAAATAGGTGGCACAAAAAATGGAATTTAGATTCCGAGTAACATGTGTTTAAATCAAAAATCACTAAAAATAGAAAAGGGTTACCGAATGAATTATAAATCTTTCTGGGAATTAAAAAACAAACAAAATGTGAAAAAACTACCGTGCGACACGCATTCTAAATCGGCCCTTTTCTTTGAGTGGGCGTGGGAAACTCCCTGGCCAGCAATTAGGCAGTGAAAAACTCGTGTGACAAACACTTAATTTGCATAAAAATTACTATTTATATGGGCCGAATGATTTAGCACGAAACAAATGCCCAGGGCGATAAATATTAATTCGTGGTGCAAACAATAAGCACACAATGCCGCAACAGTAAAGATTCGAGCGTCGTATAAATTGAATTAAATGCGACAGCTGAAAAAATACACAGAACAAATAGTTTCAGGACAGGACCCACCACCCACGGCGCAGGCGGCAATTAAGGTCCTGCCGAAACGAACTGAAATTGCAGCGAGTGGAGAAGGAGGAGGAGTAGCTGCTGACCACAGGGATTGTTTGGCTGCTTTTGGTGCCAGGCCAGGGCGTTAATTTGGCTGGCAAATGTCAAATGGCGAGCGCTCGGACACAGGGCGTCGTTAGCACCCACGCCATGTCCTGGCAAATGGCGATATGTCCGGCGGTCTCTTGCCTTGACATGAAATTTTAATACCGCCTTTAAATTTAAGTAGCCTGTGGGGTTTTTTTTTGCATTCGGCTTGGCAGCATTTCAATTGGATTCCCGCCGACCGTCTCGTTTCTCTTATTTATATTTTTATATCCTTGGGAAATGTGTGTATTCAGTTCGGTTCAGTTCGGTTCAGGAGGCCAAATGTCGCTCGATAAATTTCTGTGGGTTTTCCATTTCGCCAGTCTCGCATTTATTTATTTATTTTGAGGCCATTGCTTTGATTTTATTATGTTTGCCGTCTCCAGGTGAGCGGAAAAAAAGGAAAATCTCGGCCGGACTTTGATTTCCACTGCTCGTTGGACCCTGGCTCAAATGTAATATTTATATTATATATTTTGAATAGAACTCGTAATACCTATTTGCATATAGAGGGCATATTTCAATCAGGCCAAGACCATGCGACATGTGCAAATATTTAATTCTTAACTTTTGTTTGTGTGCCTAATGATGACCCGAATGACCCAACTGGCTAGCAATCAAGAGTTAGCTGTTATTGTTGGTGAGTAAATTGTGTCAAGCGGCGTTAGGAATGCATTGCGTACTTTTACTTTGTCCAGCTTGTTTGCCAAGCAATTTGGGCGCAAGATGAAATAGTTAGTTACTCGTACTCATACGCCTCCCTTCGTATTTGTTTTCATTTTATTTTGGCATAATTTTAGCAACAAAGGCAAGGGCACACGCATACAGACACATTCGCAGAGAGCAAGTGCAAATAGTGTAAATGTCCTTGAAAGCGCCAACAACTTTGGCCCTGGCGAAGGCAGAGAAAAAATCAGAAAAGGAGCGAGGAAACGCATGTACAGGTGGGGATTTGAGGGGCTTAACTAATGGGTGGAGATGCATTCGCTTATTTCTCCGGCATAGCCTACTTTTTTGGGCAGCCCTTAATCGAATATTGACCGATTTTTGGGCTAAATCACCAAACCCCATTGCCTTCGTGAGCAACTCAATATGCATGACAGCGAAAATTGAATAAATTAATTCATTGAAAATTATAGAGATTTGACGCTGATTGGCGAGCGAGGAAATGAAAAGGACAGTGGCAGGGGCACAGGCACAGGCGTAAAGACAGGCAACAAGCCAGCACACACGTTTTCTGAATGCACAATTATTAAATAGGCTGACAAAAGGACAACAAGGGGGCGGGTCGGGTCGTGGAGTAGCAAATCCTCTAGAGCGGGCGCCATCGTCGTTTCTACTCGTTGTGGCCTCATCACATGTGCACATTTCGCAGAGAGAAGCATAGAGCGTCCTTTCGCACGGCTCTCTCGTATCGATCCGCAAAACGAGCAAAAGTCAACTGGAAACTGGAAAGCAACCACCAAAAGGAACACATCCTGCCTCCGAGCCAGCCCCCTTCCGAATGCTCCACCTCTACCCATCGGCATTGGTGACAGTATTTCGCACACAGCAAGATGGTCAAAAAACCAGAGTGTACGAGTGGTGAAAGCGGACGAGGGCGCCGCCAGCTCGAATGACTCAACATTTTGTGGTTATGCAGGAGCCACGTGCAAATTATTTTCATTGGAACGTACAGAAAACAAAAAGAGTAAAATAAAGACGAGATACAAAGAACAACACGAAGGTGGTCCAACTCGTCAATGTCAATTGATAGTGAAAGGACTTGCGGGGCAGAAGGAGAACGGCGGCCCGTTGAAAAGGCGTGACACATCACGGACTTGGGTTTCAAAGACAACAACGACGACGACGACCACGACGACACCAGCTGTTGGCAGCTGGTTGGAAAAACGTGCCCCGGATTGACATCCTGGCATCCAGCGCACACTCGCACAATTAAATATTAATGAGCTGAATTAAGTGAAAAACAACGTTAGTTGACTTTGGCTGATCTTCCGGATTAGCCAGCAACTTGTGGCATTAACGGGCCATCACAGCGGTCTTAACTTGTCCAAAATATCAGCCGAATAATTGGAATTTACTTTCATTTATTTCGAGGAAATGAAGGCTGAAACGGCAGTAACACTCTTGTGGGATAAAGCAAACTCAACATAACTAGGGTGTGGAATGCCTGCTAGAGATTGATGAAGTACCCAGAAGAAGCGCGAAGGACGAGGTCAAATGATACGGCGAGGTCGAAAAGAAATAGGGCAGTCCTATCCACTCAGTTTGAGGGAAGTAAAAGAAAAGAAACCAGTCGGAAGTTAGTAAGCATGGAGTTGCTCTTTTCCGTTTGCTGACAGTTCAAGGAATTTCCTTTGGTCAACAAAATTAGGGCAAATAAATTCGCTTGGAGAATTACACTACTGACAGTCTACCATACTAAGTAATACATATATGCCAAGCTGAGAGACTCTTTTGAAGACTGATTTATGCTATATTCTATAACGATTCAAATATTTCAACAATTAAAAAGAAATACAGTCTTCACAATGCGATTTGCCATTTCAAGAATAATCAAACGAAATCCATTTAAACCACAAATTGGCCTGGCATTTTCAAATCGAAATTGCTAGCCAGAAATGTTCAGGAAAGTCAGTCGACTAGCTTCGCAAGGAAGCGGAGCCATATAGGATATATATGGGAGTGAAATTATCGGGCATTTGGATTCCAGTTTAAGCAATTATGTTCAGTCACGTGAGAGCGTGCGGAATGCAACGTAAAATGCAGGATAAGCGGAGTGTGTCAAAACAATGATGAATGTACCGTAAAGGAGCGATTGCTGGAGGGTAGGAACTCCACGGAGCGAAATGTTAAAAGGTACAAATAGCAAGGTCACATTGGCACGCCATGTCAGGTCGACTGAAGTCTGGATTTCGGAGTCACAGTCACGGAAGACTAGAAAGATGGGCCGAAGGATTACCCAGCGCGCATTGTTCGATTCACACTTACCTTTTGCCAGCTTCCTCGCCCTCGAGTCCTTCGCCACCGGCTGCGGCAGCTGCCTCCGGGTCCACGGCGGAGGAGGCCGTGGCCTCCACGGATGTGGATGCTGCTGGAGCGGCTGCGGGCGCATCTCCTGTGGGCGCGGGCACATCCTCGTCGCCAGCGCCTCCTTTAACGGCGCCCACCAGCGAGGTGAATTGATTTGTTAGGCCCGAAAACATGTTGGCTCCTGCTGTTTCTCTCAAGGATTGGTGGTGTGTCCTGACCAGGAAGACGTGCGCACGTTCAACGCTCTCTAGGCTCTCTTGTTCTCGCGGTTCTCACGGTTTTCCACTGCTCTCCCGCTCCTGGCTCTCCAACTTTTACTACACTGGGCAGAGGCAGATAGAATGTCCTGTAATGGGTTTTCCTTTCTTTCAGTGTTTCGTTCGCACCACAGAAGTTTCACTTTCAACGCTCGGCGTTATGTAAATTCTCGCATTTAACTTGAAATTTGAATTTTTCACGCTGCAATTGCTTTGTCCAGATGGCCGAGATGGAAGGTAAAAGAATGGTTTTTATTGCTACTTGGCGAGGCGGTGGGGAAAATCAATAAAACGGACTGGGAATTGCGTGGCTATTGGGCACAATTACACGATAAATACTCTGCGATTCGATCGATTTTCCACATGGACACACGCCACGCTCGAGTTTCTTTTCTTTTTGGGTTTATAGCTATTCGCTATTTGCACAACTAAAGTAATTTGAGTCGCAGCCAATTACCACTTGAGCTTTTCTCTGCCAACTGGATTTTGCTTTTCTTATTTTTTTTCTCTTTGGTTTTCCGTTCGCTGCCAGGAGACTTTTGGATTTTCGGCTGCCCACTTCGAAGGTCCTCTGAAAACTGACGGAGCAGCGGAATGTCGATGTCTCAAATACCGAGCTGGAGTGTCGTCTTCGCTCTCTTGGACTCGGGGATTGGGGATTCTCAGATTCGGATTCTCGTATGCGTACGTTCGCTTTCTCCCTGGAAAAGTGGAGTCCACCCCCTCCTCCGCGTTGCTGGGGCGATGGTATTGCGATTTTCGTGGGTGGGATATTTGTGCGCTGGAATGCGCATGTGTGCTTTGGCGTCGTTTTGCTGCTGCTGGCGCAATTAGACAAACAATTGACACGTCTATGGAAACAACAACTGCGCACCAGTAATGATTATTTTCGGTTTGTTCTCGGCCAGTGCTGCCCATCGAACAGCTGACTGCTGTCGGTCGATAGCTCTACCGATATGTTCGCGCATCTCTGGCTTCTGCAACAGCTGATTTTAAAATTTCCAAGTTCCTATTGCGAAAGTTTGGAAGCCCATTGCAGCATTAGTTTATTTACATCAGCATAATTTTAGCTATAGCTAGATCAAGACATGGAACTTTGTTGATACTTAAAATATTTTTATTTTCAAACCCCAAGAAGCGTGATCTTAAAATCGATCCGATTCTAGTTACCTGGCCTGAGAGTAAAATATTTATACCTAACCGCCTGAGCTAATCCGTGTTAGTTTACAAGAATTCCATTACATTTGTGTTCCTGGAAAGTCGAGCTCTTCTCAGAAAGTGTTTACACTTGTCTTCATGTTCGTAAATCTCTATTTACAGCAACAGACTTTCATTTTTTGTACTTAACACGTAGTTTTTAAATCAATTATCAGCTAATTAGTTCGATTGGGACAACAAGGATACTCAGCGTCGCTGCCGCGATCTGCTCTGAGACTCCTCCGCCGTATCTTGCGCTGCTTCCGTATTTGACGACCTCGGCTGCTCATGGGCCTTAATCTCATGGTCCAGCCGCTCTTTCGCCCGGAAAACCTTTGACTGGATATAGAAGGAGCCGCCTTTGGAGCGTTCGTTGACTTGAAACAGATGCTCGTAGTTCTTGGTGATAGCGTCCACGTTTTTGGGGTCATCTATATTCAGGATCTGCTTGGCTTCCTCCAGCGTCATGCCTGCATTGATAAGTAGGTGTAAATAGTGAAATAGATAGCATGACTGTGTCCAAGACTCACCTGTGCGCAGGTTGGACTCGGCGCTCTTGTCGCCCTGCTTGCCACCACCCGCCCGTCGTGCTGCTTCCTGAGATGCGGCGATCTCCTGGCGCAGCGCCTTGGTAAAGGCTCTTCCCACTGCCTGGGCGCCCAACACGATGATCTGGGCGATATACTTGGCCATGACGGTTTCTTGTATTCCTTGGATTCGTACGTCAAAACACCGGCATTCTATGTGTACAGCTTAATTTTGGGTCTCAGAAAACGTGTCGCTTTAATTACGCAACACCGTAGTGACCCTCCGTGTTCCAATTGTACTATTTAAAAGGCGTCCTTCTAAAAAAATGCATACGTAACTTTTAACACTTAATTTCGAATGTGATTTATAATTGTATTGAGCTACCAGGTAAATTTTAGCTTTTACTCCAGATATTTACTAACGAGCAGGCGGCGAAAAGCAGGTGAAACAGCTGATTGGAGATGGTACACGGCTTTCATAATTAGCTATCGATATATATAATAGCTATATCATCGAGAATCGAAATATTTTTAAAACCAATTATTTAAATATTTTTACCACGACTACTTTGTCATCGATAGCATTTGTCAGTTATCGTTTTTAAAAATTCGAAATTCCCTAGTTAAGCCAATGATTCAGGAACCGAACTGGAAAAAGGACTACGACCGTCTGGTCCGCGAGCATTTGAATGATCAGAATCAGACGAAGTCGCTACAACGACAAATACGGCATTTTCGCTCAAAGCGCGTACGACTCCAGAATGAAATCGAGGCGGAGAGCAGGAGCATGGACGTTTGGGTAAAGATGATGGAGAACTTGCACCGCGGAGTGGAGCGCTTTCAGAAGCACCACCACCTGCTCACGCCCAAAAAGCGCAAGCAGCTGCGCCGCATAATGCGAAAGCTGCCCTTGAGCAGTTTGGATGAGCAGGTGCGACTGATGGAGGTGTCGGAGCGGTTGGTGCCCAAGCCGTGCAAGGAGACTCCTGAACCACCGAAGGGCAACGAACGCCAGTTCATCAAGTACTCAGTTCCGCATCAGAAAAAGAACTGTGATCCTAATAATCAATCCCCCGTGGACAAACGGCTGGCCAGGATATATGCCAATCTGAAGGCTCTGCTAAAAATCCACGAGCAGACCTCGTCCGTCATCGCTGATATACATTCCCTGATCGCCACTATTAACTATTTGGAGCGGGGGCACTGCACCAAGATAAAGATCACTCCAGCGGAGGGCTCCAGGCCGTCAATAAAGGCTACCATCGAATTGGATCGGCTGCGCAAGACCAAGCACGGCAACCACTACACGCGGGAAATTATGGACGTACGTCCTCCGTACATCCTTGACCATGTGCCGCAATTGAAACCAAACATTTTCGACGCTCTGGGGAGAAAGGCGAAAAAATCAAAATCCAAGCACTGAACCGTTTCTGGTGGGGAAAATAATTTATTACTCCAAGAATTAGTCTACTTAGACATAGTCTACTGAACATGCTCTATGCTACGCTAGTTCTGTCCTGCGTCAGTTTGATATATACAATTTACAATAATCTCATTTAGCTCGGGCAAAGTGGTGGCTGATTACAGAGAACAATTTAAATTATATCCAAACCAATAGATTATATCGGTTAATCATTGAACTAAGACTTGGGGACTTGAGGACCCAAAAGTCCGTGTATGGCTAAAATTTGCCTGCCACTTCATCAACTATTTTGTTTTTCAAGAGTTTTCTTTGCCCATAAATTCCCTTTATATCTGTGCTCATATGGCCTGCCTCTGTGCTTTGTGGTGTCTACCGCCGGCTATGGAACATCTCAACAGAATCCCGGATTTGTGTGTTCGATGATGCAGCGCTTGCAGTACTTCTTGACCGCCCGGTAGCCCTCGATGGAAACCGGACAGTCCTGGATATTCAGTTGCTGGAGACCGCGACAATAATATGCGATACACTGCACCCCGCGGTCCGTGATCATGTCGCAGCTGCGCAGGCTGAGCTTCTTCAGGTTCGGACAGCTCTCGGCCAGAGCTCGAAGCCCCGCGTCGCTCACATCGCACTTCCCGATGTCCAAGGCTCGCAGACGTGGACAGGATCTCGCCAGGACCGTAATGGAGTCATCGCTCACGGCCTCACATCCTCGAGCGTTCAGATAGCGCAGCTTATAGCACCGCCTGGCAATCACCTTTAGCCCCGCATCCGAGACCCGCTCGCATTTGGCCACGGAAAGGTAGCGCAGTGCGGCTCCCAGCTTGGCCAACTCATACAATCCGAAATCTGTGATGTTCAGGCAGTCGGACACACTGAGCTCCTTCAGCGAGACGCAAAAACTGGGCACAAACTTCAGACCCGCATCTATTAGTTTAGGATAGGAAAAGTTATTCATATGGTATCGTATCATGCGAGTCCATATCCACGCCAACTCACCTGTGACTTGTATGCAGCGGCGCAGATAAAGGTAAACCAGCTGGGGGCAGTTCTTGACCACGATCTTCAGACCCATGTCATCGATGGCCATGCAGTCCGTGAGGTCCAGATATTGAAGCAGCAGGCGACGCGGTGGCTCCATGTGGGGATTAGGACTGATGCTGCTCACCTGGCTGCAGCCTGAGAGAAAATAATAATTTAAATCATGAAATCATTTTGACCCATAAAAAATCGGAGATCCAAAAACTATGTCCACTCACCCGTCACATCCAGATGCTGCAGGTTGCTGCACTTGGTCAGCGCCTCGACCAGCGCCTGATTGGTGATATCCACGCAGGTCTGTAGCTGAAGGTGGGTCAACTCGGGGCAGCGGCGCGTGAGGAGCTGAAGGCCCTTGTCCGAGATGCGGCAGCCATCGGCGAGCATGACGCGCTCCACTTCCGGACAAGCGCCATTGCAGCTCTGGCCGCAAAGCTGGCGGAAGATCATCTTCAGCGTCTTGTCGCCATTCAAGTGCTCGCCCCGCAGCGAGATCACCTTCCACAGGATGGGCCGCCAGGCGAGGTGCTCGAATCTCCGGCAGACTCGCGCCACGTTGCACAACTCGCAGCTGTCCAGCCATGAGAAGATCCGTACAACGGCCTCGTCGGGCAGACGATCAAAGAGCGGACCGCAGCGGAAGGGACCTTTGCGGTTCCAGGGCGGCGGTCCAATGGCGGACGCTGCTCCTCCTCCCAATCCATTGCTAGAGGCTCCTCTTCGCGGCGTTGTAGTTGGCGTACTGCTTGCCATGATTCCCGCTCCACTGGCTGTGGTAGAATTGGTCACATTGCCCGCTCCGCCACTTGAATGGTGACCCGTGGGAGAGGGTGAGACCAGTGTGGCGTAGCCTTGATCCAAGCTGGGCGAGAAGCGTCCCAGGTTGCACAGCCCGTCCGAGAGGCTCTGGCCCTTGGAGTGCAGGTGGTTGGAGTTGGAGCTGCGGTTTAGGAGGTAGCGATCCGATCCACTTGTTTCGCTGGGACTGGAGGTGCGCGGATGATGCAGGCGTTCTGGGATGATAATAAAGGATTAGTATAATTTCAGGACTTTGATTCAAATCTACCCACCTGGCAGTCGCTCGTTCCCGCTGCCGCTGCTGTAATCCTCCAGGTAGTAGCGTTCGTTTTGGAACTGACTCGCTTCGGCGCCTAAGGGAAGGGTTCTCAGGGCGTTACCCAGATACAGTGACTCCATTTTCTTGTCCAGCAGGTACTGGGCTCCATTGCCGCCGCTGCCATTGCTGCTGAGTACAGTGGGCACACTGCAGCGGCCACCTTGGGCACGTCTCCGTCCTCCAGCTCCACCACTGCCACTTCCAGCTCCACCGCCACCCGCGTTGTTGTCACTCGAATCCTCCGTGTCCGCACTGTTGCCGTGCATCCAACTGGGTCGCTGGGTTCCAAATTGCAGGACATGTTCTAGTGTTAGGAAGTTCCGCGGCTGTGGTACGGGAGCCACGTTCCTCGACGCTGGAGCTGGTAGTTCTGGGGACTTCTTCGCATGCCTACCCACCGAAGCCGTGGAATGGGCTCCATAGCTGGTCTGCTGCTCGGTTGGTCGCGAGTGGCGGCCTCTCAACTCAAAGGTCGCCGCTTTTTGCTGCACCATATGGAGCACTGCTGCCGCCGCCGCCGTCGAGGATGCCCCAGCCTGGTCGCTGGGCGGCGTGGAGCTGCGCGAGGCCAGCGCTTCGGCCACCTCCAGGCCGGGATTGGGTGACTTGCGGGACATCATTTTGTAGGCCTGTGGATCCAGTGGACTGGAGCTCAGCGGATGCGGGTGGTGGTAGTGGTCGCGTACCGCATTGCTGTTGCGGCCCAATGAAGCAAGTGGACACTCCAGGTCGCTGCTGCGACGGTTGCTAGTCTTGTGCGACATGGTTGGTTCCTCTCCGGTTTGGATCCTTTGTCTATCAGCTAGAAGCCTCTAGAGTGGCGCGAAGGTCTATAATATACAAATTAGGAATACTTTTAATAGCATCTATTATTAAGGAACACACCTTTCTAAGATTAAGCAAATTTAAGATTATTATTATTATTATTTCCAATTGAATTATAACTATTACTATATCATTTAACCCAAAGGCTCCAAACAAAGCAATATGTGTGCCAAGCTGTAAATGGAATTCAAATCTGCGATGGCCATGGGAACACGGAATGCCTGGCGAAGTGGAAGTGTGTGGGTAGCCATTTGTGGGTCTGCATGCCATTCGCAATTATTAGAGGAAAAAGCAGCGATGGAGCGGCATAACTGGGAGTCATAAAATGTATATACATTGCTGTGCAAACCACTCCTCCGAATCTTTACTGCATTTGACCTTTCAAATCCAGCACTCAACTCTGGTGGGTGAAATGAGTTGGGGATTGTTGGAATTATCGGTTGTCGGCAAACAAATCGTTCTGCGCACGTATATATTTTCACAATTAATAAGGGGATCGCCCACGCTCCGAACAAAAATCATTGCTTAGCTTTATATGTGAACAACGGGCATATCTTTTATTTGGCCACACGTATGCTGTCATTTCCATTGAGTCGAGCTCCAAGCTCCAGCTCCATTCATTGTTGTTGCTCCGGAACCAGTTTGCTGTGGTAGCTGCAGAGGATCGGGGGGCATGTGGAACTGTGTATTTGGGATGAGGAAGAGGCTGCAGAGGCAGCAGAGGCGTGGGCTGGCTTGTGGCCATCCGCAATTTGGCCTAACCTTAAGACCTTAAATTAAGCCGAAAGTAACCCAATTCGGCAAGATGGGCACAAGAACAACAGATTTGGGCAGAAGCCATAACCGTTCTTCGGCTAGGGGGCTTTGCATAATTTACTCGCCCATCTATGAGCCATCTCTTAATAGAAAACTATAAATTTATTTCAAATTTCCGTGGTATTTCTGGGTGGGGCCGCGCTTTTTTACGGGGCACACCTACGGAAAAAATGGGGCTGGGGTGGCATACTTTTGGGACGAGTAAATCAAAAGCTACTCACAAGTGGAGCTCCGCGCCCGGCTTTATTTTTATTGTAATCAAATTTGAAATTAATTTCAATTTCTGATTTTTGTGTTGTATCATTTTGTGGCCGCGCCATAAATAAACACCAATCGGCTGGCAATAATAACGCGGTGCTCTAGCACATTTGGTGGTGCCACGGAAATATGTCTTGTCATTTGGCTTATGGCAGCTGATTAATCTTAGCATCTCCGAAACCGAAACCGAAGCCCAAACCAAGACCAAACCAAAAACTGAGAATCTAAATCTGAATCTGAATCCCGAGGTGAAGTGGAGCCGCCGCCTGTCGCGTATGCCTCATATGGAATGTCGCTCAACTGGTTCGAAGCCCCAAACGAAAATCCCCGAAGAAAGAAAGGAAAATGCTCCGAGCTCCAGAGATCACTTCACTCTGGTCCACTCCAGCTCAATTCAATCCGTTCGAGAGGCATTCGATTTTTTCCTAGACCATGGCCAACCATGGCCAGCCATTGCCATAATTCACAATAGTTGGACAATAAATAATTAATAAAGCACGCTTGGTGTGTGGACAAAAGTGTCAAATGGTTCATTGG
This sequence comes from Drosophila melanogaster, assembly GCF_000001215.4. Lineage (NCBI taxonomy): Eukaryota > Metazoa > Arthropoda > Insecta > Diptera > Drosophilidae > Drosophila > Drosophila melanogaster. The sequence continues at coordinate 15,928,303 of NT_033777.3, read as the reverse complement.
GCAACACAGCATGGAATTTGCATAAATTTACATGCAAATGTAATTCATTTTGTTTGTCTTATGCTTTGTCTCTCGACTGAAGGGCCTAAAATATCATTAGTAACGCATTAAGTGTTGTAAACAACGCACGAAGCTTGTAAAGTTCTTGTCTTCCAACACTTGGAACTTAGATTGGAATTTAAGCCAGGTCTATGAAAGTTAAGGAGAAAGTTTTGGTCCAGATATATTGACTTAAGTATGAGCATTTACCATAATTTGGTACATTTATCTACATTTTATCTAAATAAAACGTAATGTGCCAGTAAATATATATTAATAATCCGGATGAACTTCACATTTACTAAATTATTATTATTATTAACTGAGAATTTACGATGCGTTATGCAAATTCTCCTTCATTTTATTTTTGGCATTTGGCTTTTTGGCGTCCTTACCATTAAATTTATATCCCGGATTACCTTCGTATCTGTCAAGTTGCTCAATCAATTGCTGTTCAATTAAGCCGCGTATATATATTTCGCAATTTTTATTGCTCAAATAAAAATTAAAAAGCCAGCAAAGGCCAGCGATCGGCGGACGTCCATTGGAAACTGGTCCAGCTCAGTATCTAGCTCGATCTGTGTCTATGTTCCTATCTCCATCTTTACGTGCTTGTCCATATTTCCCTGTCCAAGCCAAGCCTCTTCAACTGAGCTCAACGAGCACACAAACGAGCACATAAAATATGACAACAACAAGTACTAATTATTTAATATGCTTAATGAGCAAATGTCGCCATCGTGGTGCCCACAGTGCACTCGAACATGGCATGACTGCCTCGGCACAGTGGGCAAAATGTTTAATTAACATAAAAATATTCAATTAAACTAGGAACTGCGCGGAGTGTGAAATTTAAATAAATGCAATAGACATCTTTTAACGACTGTTATTAACTGAGTGTGTACCTTTTTGATAGTGTCATCTTTTTGATCACTTTCTCGTTAATGAAAATCTTAATTTTATCACCTTCCTGATTACTTTAATTCTCTTTTGTAATCACATTTAGCACACTGTGCGCTGTGTCAAACTAATAACTGCTATTTTCAACGTTTGTGTGTGGCGACCGTTGTCTGCACATGGTTGAAATCTAACGCCGAGTGGCAATAGCAACAACAGCGGCCACATCTTGGCGCCACGGACAGCGGGCACCTTTTGGCCTCCATGGCTTGGCATGCTGAGCGCCTGGCCCCAAGTCTTGGCCCAGAGGCATGTGCTCCACGGTGTGGCTATGTGTGTGCGGCTACCGTTTTCCTCCAGCAATTGCCGATCTGTGGGTTGGCTTTTTGCATAGTGTCAATTTTGATTTAGCAAAACGTTGATGGTGCTGCTGTTGCAATTGTTGTTGTGGCTGCAATGTGGCTGCAATTGTTGCTGCAGCTCCATTGGGTTGTCAGCGCACCCGCCTAACACCTCCTGGGCAAATAGACACCCACTGTGGAACTAGCCGGCGCTGCCTAGAAAGTGGGTGGCGCTGACAAGTTTTACAAAGAAAAAAAAAACAAGAATAAATATATAATAGTATGAGCTTAAATTATAGGAAATATTTCTTGCCAGCGAATATGGGCGCAGCATCAACTTGATTTTCTCAGCGATTTCACACAAAATGCAATTAGCTCGACTGGCCTTAACGTATTTAAGTCTCATTTATTAGTTATTGTTTGATTCGAATCGTTGTTCTTTTTAAGCGGCAGTGGAGTTGAAATTAATTGGCAAAGAGACTTGGGCTAGGCAAATTTTGTGACATCGAGCTTGGGTATTGAAGTTGTTGCCATTGCTCGCGCCTCCATAGAAGATGAACCTTTGGCACCTCTGCGATGTGGAGTTGTAGAACCAATTGCGCAGATAGGCCTTGCCTTTGCCCACATCCAGTGGCTGAAGGCATCTGCGTTTGACTAAAATCACATAGTCGATGAGTTTAAGCAGTTACTATTTCCCATTATATCAGTGAGAATCGACACTTACTCGAATAACTCTGCTGCAGACAGAAGACCAAAAGAATGAGGAGACACGATATTTTGAACAGCATGGTGATACAATTGAAACTAATAAGAATAAGTAGCTATTGACATCTTTTATGTCACCAACTTTTGTTTTGAAGCTAGAGAGCTATATTAAATCAGGTGGTATAGAACAAACTCCAGTGTTTGCCTTATATTGCCTATGATAACCAAATATTGTGTTAGTTGTATGCTTCTTATCATTCGCTATGCATTTAAGCTGCCTTTTTAGACATTTGTAAACGTAAACAAAAGCAGGTGAGAAAGATGTATATAGTTGAGGCGAAACTTACAAATTCAATTCATATATAACCTGATTGTTATATATATATGTAACTTAAATATGATTTTTAATTTAATTGATCCCGATAATTAATTTATGGACAATTCTTTTTGCAATGCCACCAAGATGCAAAATTATTTGAGTTTCCATTTCCACTTATACGTTTTCCATTGAATCTAAATTTCCGACAGACTCTCCAATTTCGGTCGTAGTACCAGCGAATTTTCCAAAACGCACCTTTGCCAGCATTTTTAGGCAAAATGCATATTGTTCTATCTAAATTAACAGAAGCTAATAACTTTAACACATCTTAAATATAATCGCACATCTACTTACAAGTGCTAATCTGAGGTGTAATAACTATTAAGATCAAACCGAGATATAGCCATTTTAATAGCATTATTTATGTGTGACTGAGTTGTAAGTTGATAAATGCAAAAGGTACGAATATTAAAAAGCTTTTATAGGTGAATTAATAAGCCAAGCGACAGTCGCAATCTAAACACCCTATAAAATGCTTACGACTTGTTTTCTATTTAACATTATTTCTATTCATAAGGGGTAATTAAATATCCCATTATGCGACTAAACGTCTTCCCAAAACTGGCTTACCCACTTACTACCTTTAAGAACCTCGAAATTTATTTATTCCCTGCCATTCTGTGGCAATTAGGCATTGCTTAAATATTTATTTCGACACATTTAATTGGCCGCAACAATAGCCAAACTCGGTTAACCGTTCAGTTAAGTTAAATGAACCCGAATTCGGTGGCTTCTCGTGTTGCTGTTGTCTCTATGCAAATATGCGATGAAAAGAATTGAAAGTTGACACAGTTCACAAAGAATTTGAAATGTTTCGCCACAAGAAAGAGGAGAGAATGTGCTCGTATTATTAAATATCTGTATGGGCGGCATTTCGGAATGGGCTATATTTTGGCCTAGCCATGCATAAATAGGCAATCGTTATAAAGGTTCCAGCTCAATAGACCGTTGATGGGAAGTTGGATGAAAAGAGATGGATCTGGTAGAAAGTATTGAATGGAACGAATGAATGAAGATTCAATGTGATCGTAGCGAAATTAATTAGAGCATTCGACTTGATTTCGAGCTATGCGATATCGGCGGATATAGTATTCCTTCCCCGCTCTAACTGTAAATTATTGGAATTATGTATCAATTTGTAGATTCTGCAATCTCAATTACCTAGGCAAAAAACTTTCTCAGGAAGCTGCTCAGTGACTGTGGAAAAACTCGTTTAAATTTCCACTTGGCCATCGCTCACTTTTTGTTCAGCGCTGATTGATCTGATAGTGCAAAAAAAATGTTTAATATATATATATATATATATATAAATTGATTTCTTGACGTCTACGCGCTATCCATCAAAATGGGACTTGCCTTTTAAGTTTTTATGAAATTTCTTTAATGGTTTTGTGCCATTTCTTTCGTCATTATCTGTAACTAAAAATTTCACCCGAGCCATTAAAGAAGAACGCGCAGATTTTAGTCGAACTAATTAAACCGAATCTTATATAATGAACCGTGAACACAATAACAACCGTGAAGACGCAGAAGCGGCGATTGAAACATTGAGACTGTCATCAATCAAAGGCAGATTCTTGGCCAGCTTCTCATCCTCCGCTCGAGCATAATTCAAATTCCAAGCGAATTTCCAGTTCGTTGCTTGAGTCTTTTGTTCTGCGCCACGGCCCCGAAAATAACTTTTGGCAGTGACTGTGCCTTAAGCTTAAAATTAAACACCGAGCCCGGGCAAAATAAATCACAAAATGAGACCCAGAAACAAGGCGAGCTCATTGCAAATTACATGCTGTTCCAGGGGCAGTGCTGACTTTGACGGGGCCAGCACAATTGCGGACGTGAATGATGGCACCACGGCTAATCCCCAGATACCCAGATTCAGAGATCCGAAATCCCCACTGGCGAGATCCCCGAATTCGAAACACATAAATCCAGGCCAAGTCAAAGTCCAATAAAAATGTCGAGCAAATGCAAAAGAGCGACAAATGCTTGACGGACCAAATGTCAGAGTTAATTTATCTAAAAGCATTGCCCGACTTTTCGCTGCTAGACGGCTGCTAAAAGAAGACAGAGATCGGATCATTTTAATTAAGACAAAATATTTGAAATTCTGCACAAGACAACGAGGTCTCTCTAACAAGAAGCCAACAATTTGCCGCGCGCAATTTTTCAAATTACATTTCATTACAGAGAGAGTGAGAGAAAGAGAGGGAGAGGGATGGCCATGATCGAGTGATAAGTGCAAGAGAAAAGCACCGTTTTGTACCCGTCTCTTGGCCACTTTTCATTCGGAAATCGGAATCCGTCGAGAAAGAGAGCGAAACAGGTTATATCCGTGTATTGGTGGCCCGCATGGCCAAAAGACCAAGCCTTAGCCAAAAGACGCCCGCATAGGTTGCCTATCTGCTTTTTTCCGCCATCTAATATGCTACACATAAATTGTTTAACAAATTTAATTTTAAAGTTCAGCCCGCAATGCCCTGTGACAACGGCAACGACAACAGCAACTATGTCAGTCACTCGGCAACATGGCCAACTAGCAAGTAGAAACAACATTCCAGCTGCCTCCCCCCGCGCACCTGCACCGCCGCCCTCTCCTCACCAACCAACATAACCCCCTTCCTCCCCACTTCACCCCCTGCTCTAGCTGGCAATCGTCAAGCTCGTAACTAGCTGCAGCTACAAGTTGCCGTTTCTAATACAAAACTGTCGCTTGTGGCGTGAGAGACTGCAACTCCGGCCACCGAGCTCTCTTGGCCACGATTCGCGGCAAGCTTTGGCTTTCGAGACAACAACAGCAAAAAGAAAACGTCAAGAAAAATGAAAATAAAGGAAAAATAAATAATAAAAAATACGTCGCATTGCATTTTAGTATTTGCTGATTGCACTGTTGCAAGAGCTATGAAATCATACAAACAGACACATAAATACCCGCACTCACACAGCGCAGGGAGACATACAATAAAAGTTGCGGACAAGAAAGGAAAGTCGATTAGCCGGCGGAAAGTGCCGAATTGAAAATGCTCTTCAGATCAAAGGCTGAATCCTATCCTGATTATCCTGATACGTAAAATGAAAATTTAAGTGCAATAAAAATATATGATATATTTTTTAATGCGACTTTTTATTGAAATATAAAAACCAATCAGCAATATTTTTCCCCAAACTAGATAATAAAAATGCAGGCCATAAATATTTAGTATAAAAGATTTCGTAATCCGCAAAAAACCAAACTAATTACTAAGATATTGTGTCATCTTAGAAGTATGAAAGTTAAAATGGATAATGCATTTTAGTGAATATATTAATGGATAGCTAGCTACATTGCCCAAGTAGTTGATGGATCCCCGCCAAGGCAGTTCGAAATATAGAAATAATAAATATAAAAAAGAAACTGTTGAAAATCTCATGAAATCGGCGAGTGGCTTTTCCATGTCCGCAACTGCGATGGCGGCAGCCTTTTGGCTTGAAAGCTTTTTGGCTTTGATTGGGGCTGCGGGCCATGGCTGAATGCTGGACTGCTGGATTGTTGGACCTCTGGATTGTGGATTGCATTGGCTCTCCAAGCGGCCAAGCGGCCAAGTGGCTCGCTGGCTGGCCTGTCATTGCAATGCGCATATGTTGACATTTTTGTAGGAAATATTTGAAATAGCTGGTAAATGCGCGAGTAAGCGAGCGATCTTTGGCCGCTTTCGTTGCGAATAGCCGCTGGCTGGGAAAGTGCGAGCCCGACACAAATGCCAAAATGTTGTGATATCAAATGTCCAATTTGTAATCATTTAGCATGCTAAAATTACAAGAGAGAAGTCAAACATAATAAATTCGTCTGCTTGTTTCGGTTTCGGTTGGTTTCTGCTGGGTATACGAGTATATGGTTTCCAGCTAACCGAACTACAGGGGCAAACCCTCGGGCACTTTGCTAATGATGTGAAGAGCCGAAAACATTTGGCCAACACGTGTGCCATACCTCTGATCTCCCAACGCTGGATAGAATTCTCTACACATGTATCTGTCTATCTGGACACTGTGGAGTTCCAGGAAAAATATGAATATAGCTATTTTCGCGGGGGAAAAAGGAAAGTCGCTTGGCGTATAATTGCCGAGAGTATGCGTTTGTGTGAGGATGAAATTCAATCAGTTGGCCATAAACATATCCGTTGCAGCAACTCCTAGTTGAGTTAATGACCAGTCGAGAAATCCCGACTTCCTCTACGTGTATAATTTGCATGCAACCACCTCGCGGAGAGGGTGTATCTCCAGCTCCAGCTCCATCCGCATCTGCATCTGCATCGGTGGTTGTATCGCGAACGAGTTATATGCCAAAGTGGTGCAGCAACAACAATAAATATATATCTCCAAAGGTGTGATTTTAATGTGACAACTTTGCAACTGGTTTGGGTTTTGGCTTTGGTTTTAGTTTGGGGTCGAGAGTTTTCCTCCCATGCGAGGTGTCACAGGGAATGGGCGTACGAATAATTTCATTAAAGTTTTACGATCGTGCAATATTAATAAAGAATACTATGGAATATATGCTTAACGAAGCCATACAGGAACAAAGAGAGCGAGAGGGCGAGCGAAAGAGAGGGCCTGAAAACCTGAACCTCGAATTGCAATTTAATAAGTTGTGATCGCCCATTCTACCTTGATGATTATACAGGTAACTCCGTTTGGGTTCTCATTTATGCATCGCATAGCACTTTGTTTATTTGGCAGTTTTTGCAGCTTCATTTAATTTCCATTTATTTTCTCTGTTATTCCACTCGCACACACATACACTAGCGCACTCTTTTCTCTACTTTATTTTCATTGCAGGTCGCGTGAGAGTGTGTGCGTTTCGATCTTTCACTATGGCTCTTTGTGTTATCTTTTTTGCGCTCACTGACTCACGGCACCAACACCAGCGCAGACTCTCGCACACACACACACACACACACCCGTAGGACACGTAGGCACGCAACGCAGAGCGGCGCCTTGAGACCGTTTGATCCGCTTCTACGACACCGGGACACGCGGGCACCTGGATGCGTCGACAGGTAAATGGCAACTGAGTGCGAGTCGCAGCGCAGAGGCTATCGATCGCGGCCACGGCAGCCGCAAAAGAGAGCGGCGCGCTCTCTTGACAGAGGCAGAGGCAGAAACACACCACTGATGGTGGGTGGTGGGCATTGCCAGGCGAAAATGAAAGACTCAGGCAACGAACTTGTTGAATTTTAAAGTTGGAAAATCAAATCCTTGAATTCAAAATACTTCATAAAGAGAAACTGTGACATAGTCCGTGCTTTATATAATTTGTTTTTAATTTCCTAAAAATTTTACAGATTTTATATCAGTAAACACGGAAATATGAAATTTCAAATATAAAGTTGACATGTTTTAAAAACAATATTTCCTCTTTATTTAAATTATAAGACATTCTCTTTTTCTAAGTAAAATTTATTTAGTCTGAAACTACAACACAAAATAAAAGAGTTCTTTAGGCTAACAATTAATAATTTTAATTAAGAAATTTCAATTCACCACTTATTCGAACTATTTCACCGTGTTCCCAAGCTCCTGGCCCGCTCTCTCCACCCCCTTGTAAACCAACGCCTGTTGGACATGTTGTGCTACTTTTCCGTTTTCGTTGTTCTGCTGCTGTGCTCGCAAAAATATTTCCACCACGGCATAACTAAATGTGCCTGTGGGCTTAACTGGCATACAAAAAGAGAGCCCCTCAAGATTCCATGCTGAAAATCTTAAAAAAAGAGGCTTAAGAGCACGGCTGAGTGGATCTGTACATGTGTGAGCTGTCTGTGAGTGAGCGGGATTACAGGCGCGCATGCGCAGCGCACGCCTCTCGCCCTCGCGCTCCCTCTTTTGTTTGCAATGGAATTTCTTTCTTTTCATAAACATGTTTTCTGGCCGCTGTTGTTGGCTTATTACAGCATTTAAGAGGCAAAAAAATCGAGGGGTGCGGGGCTCGGCATAGGGGATCGGGCACACACTAAGCCCAAGTAGCATGAAACAAGTTCAGCGCTCGACTTTGGCTGCGGCAGCTCAGTTTTGGTCCGCTCTCGGCTTGCTGCGTTTTAGCCAGCCCAGCTCTTAACTTCTTCTTGAATGACTGCGGCGCAGGAATGCAGTGTTGTAAATAGCTAAGGCCGCAGCGACGTAAGCGGCGACTGCGATGCCAGCAGCGAATGCAAGCGGTCCGCACCACATTGTTGTTGGGCGCAGAATCAGAGCAAGTCGGAGGACGACCGGGCCAACAGATCGCGACAACGATCACAGCAGAGAGTTCGAGCTGCAACTTTGCACAGGCAAAAATATTGTGTCTTACGAGAATACACTGAATTAGGATTCAAGCTGCAGTATTTCCTAATGCTCATGTGGCCATCAAATTGATTACTCAATAAAATGAGATGTTAAGACTTATGACAATGAATTTATGAAGCCAAACAATTAATTTTTCCTGTGTAGCTGTCGAAGTTGCTGTTGCCGGAGCTAAGGCTGGAGCAATGAAAATTGCTGAGAGCGCCCCGAGGGCTTCCAACTTGGATTGGGACTGGACATGGTTTGGACCCGGGTCTCTTGCCGCTGCTCTTGACCACGATCGATAAGGCTCGCACACATACGGCCACTTCAGAGACGTGCTTTTCGTGTAGGTTATGTTTATGAATTGTCTTGCAGATTTTTGCACACGGAATTATGCGTTTATCTCAGAGGGTTAATTTCACTGTTTGCTGCTGTTGTAGCTGTTGCTGCTGCTCTATTGTTGCTGTTATTGCTGTTGTTTTCCATGGCCTGGGTAATTAAATCGCAAGAAGCTGATAATATATGGAAAAGGGCTCAAAGTGTGCAGGAAAATGGTTTGTTTTGCCCCTTTTTTTGGCCAAAAGGGTTTTCTGGCTCTGCCGCTGCAATTTCTGCTGATGCGCTTGCTGCTGTGCATTTGCCCGCTAGGAAATTATTCATGATAACAGAGATTGCATTGATTGATTGTGTGGCTGCACTTGGGATGGGTTCGACTCGGATCTCCTGATCAGGCTTTGGGTGCTCCGGGGTGCTTTGCGGGGCTTGTGGAGGGGGCCGTGGGGTCGCTGGGTTCCTGGGAGCTGTTGCATCGACGGCTACCGAGTCTGAGTTATTTGGGCTATTAAATGTCTGTGATTTGGTCATAAGTTATAGGAACATCGACAATCAATTGTTGGCGGGTCTAGGCGGTTACCACATGTGGCAGTAGCTGGCCCCTGGCAGCTGAATACTGAAACTTAATAGTCTTCGAAAGGAATTTGGTAAGAGTACTGTATGAAGAATATTCATATTTAATATGGAAAACCCGATTGGCCTTTATTAGTTTTCCCATTTCAATTGAATTCATTGAATTTCTTTTTAATTCAACTCTTAGCATTTCACTCTGACACTTTGACCTTCTTACTCTCTTATAAAGTTTAATTACTCCTAATTAAATTACTCCAGCTATTAGCAACGTAGGTCATAAATAAATCCACCCAAAACTAAATATAACTGCAGAAATAAACCCAGTTAGGAGCCCTTAAGATATGCAATGAAAACGTTTTTGGCCTCGATTCGCACAGAGAGACAAGCCCAAAGTTGAACAACCCAGAAGAGGAGCAGAGTGGGGACCATGTATATGACCAAATATTGGCACAAATGAGCGTGTCTCTAGTGCATTGACGAGTCCCCCTTTGGTATCGATCAAACAGAAGACGAGCCAATACCGGAGAGATTCCAGGACAAGCCCCCATCGAATTGGTGAGCTGCCATGGCGACAATTGCATTGCTGCGAAGGAAATGCTAATGGGAGTGTTTTGGAATCTTGCTGACAGGGCACGACGTGGCACCAAACCCATTACCACGGCACACTAAACCATATATACCCATGGATGGGGGATATTGGGCCGAACGAGTCTATAAAAGCCCCGACTTGTGTTTGCCGCCGTTTCAGTTCAACTTCATCGCGTCGTCGTCCTGTCGCTCACTCTTTTGCAGAAGCAAAGAAACAATTAAAGTGCAACCGCAAGGCGGAAGGAAGTGCATACCACAAGTGATTCCCCTGCTCCATTGCCGAGTTGCATGTTGGATTGTGCCACAAACTTTTAGCCAAGTTCCCCCCATGCCCCCATGCCCTTGTGTGTAAAATGAAAGCAGACAACTTCTTCAAGTACGGCGCCCCTTTGTACCAACCGAAAAATACCAACCGGAGCCACTCGCACTCGCAGAACCAACCGCAAGCCCACACCGGCAACATCGGCCATCTGACATCGTCGCCGCTTCTGACGAGCGACGACCTGCGTCATCTCACCCAGCAGCGGTCCACCGGATACTCGGACAGGGAGAGCATCGCGAGCGTCAGCAGTGCGGGTGGCCGGATTAAGAGGCGATCGAGGTAATACTTTCGGAAGGAGGAGAAGGGCGCAAGTGGGAGCTAAAACTTTCGAGATGTCTTGAGATGTGGTCAAAAGTTGTTTTCGTTGTAGTTATTTCCTTAGGAACTGACAGATGCAGTTTACGTCAACTTCTCCTTGCGAATAACAAAGCAGCTGCACAACATTGTAGGGTTAAGTCATCAAAGGGCACCTTAGGGAATAAAGCTTAAAAAATTATTTTTTAATTGTAAAGATTTTTTTTTTGTGGTCTTCGTTTTACAAAAGTCATTTTATTACAGCCAGGTGAAATTTAGACCATAACAGATTTTAAGCAATGCAAGAACGTAGAAATCGATATATTTTAATCAAAGAAACAAAAATAATGGAAAAAATCATGTCTAGATATATTCTCTTATGTCTTATCTCTTAAGTCTGGGCCGTATATATTGTTGAGTAATCTAGAAGTTATATTAGACTTCACTTAAGGAACTACTTTTAAAATCGTGTGCTCTTTCCTATTATATAATACTTCATTTTATAACTACAAAAATTAAAAGTTAGAAATCTTGGACTTACATTCAACCCAGCTTTTTTTAAATTCCTTAGTGTATGTTAACACTGATAGATAGTTTGAATCATCGAGTTATATGTTGCTCTATTACCACTTGCCATGGGGTATCCAGGATTTATCAACCCTTGTGGAGGTGTTTGCTCAACCATGACGCATGCACTCGGCCACAGGAGCAGGGTTAAATTTTTATTTTGGCCAACCTGTCGTCCTGGCAACAACTGCAACACCAACTCCAATTGTCACCCCGAAAGGCAGCTTCAGATAGGTTTTTTTCGTTTCGGGCACAGTTCCATTTTCCACTTCAGTTGCTGAGCAACTTTGTTCCGTAGTCAAATTCAGTCTAAAAATGTGATCCTAGATGTGCCCTCCAACTTTTTTTTAACTTTTAGAAATTTCCCGATGAAGTCTTCGAAGGGAGGCATCACCAAGAAGTGCAAGACTATGGATTACACCAACTACGCCTATAATGAGGCAGTGGGTCGCCTCAAGGTAATGCTGGCCGACAACTCGTACGTGGCACCCAAACTGGGAGGAGGAGTGTCTTCCTATTTGCGCAACCTTAACGAGGATTCCGGGGACAACTTCTCTGACAACCTATCGGTTCGTTTTCCAATCAATTCAGTGCAAGGAATTCCTGTAACACTACATATACTTCTATAGGTAATTGAGCGACCCGTCTTCTCGGACATTTCCAAGTACTTGTCGCCCAGCCAGAAGTCGCGGATCAGCTCCTATCGCCCCAAGAAGAGCTATGCCTCGGGATATCTCTCGGCTTCCAAGGAGAATCTAGCTTCCACTCCTTCGCTTTACCCGAGCGCCTCAGTTCCGTCTGCTCCTCTTCCCTCGGACAGTGTCCCGGCTCCTGTGGAGATTTTCAGCTTTATCGAAAAGCAAGAGGACTACATCGAACAGCTGGAAAAGGAATCCAAGTACTGTCGCAACGAGCTGACCAATCTGTTGGGTAAAGTCAAGGATGTGATCAATGAAAATGAGCAGTTGACTGAGAACGCTCGCTCTGAGTTGGTGGGTCTCGGTTCGGGAAATTCGAAGCATCCAATTGTCACTACTAGTCCTTCCTCGGACAGTGACGAGCACTTGATGTTCGCCAGTGGACGTAAGACCCCGTCGACCCCAAGGAAAGGTGCCTCCAAGGGACAGGTGCAAAGTCCTCGTTATGCAAGTGCACCCAATATCGTTTACGAGGCCAGAATCAGCGAGCTGGAAGCCGAACTAATGCAGGCCAGCATCGATCTGAGGCGTCTGCGTACCGAGAACGAGGAGCTAAAGCGGAAACTGAGTCATACGGATCCCCTAACCACTGTGGCCACCTTGTCCGGGGGGTCCAACTGTGAATTGCATCGCAAGCAGCTGGAGAGCCTGCAGCAGGATAAGCAAACTCTGGAGGAAAGTGTTCGACACTTGCAGAGGCTTCTGGACGAGGCAAAGGCTCAGGGCCAGGGTAGCGCCTCGTCCAAGCGATATATCAACGACTTGATGCAGATGGAGCGCTCCCAGGCCGAGCTGGAGGTACGCCACCTCCGGGATGAACTGGATCGCCAGCACGAGCGGGTCAGGGAGCTGCAGCACGAGATGGCTAGGCGGTTGGCCGAGGAGCGGGCCAGTGCCGAAAGGCGCTACAACAGCCAGGTGGATCAACTGGGCGGAGATCTGAGTTGCCAATGGGAGCAGGTGTCCAAGCTCCAGTTGGATCTGGAGCGTCAAAAACGCTACGAAACAGATCTCAAGCGGGATGTGGCCAGTCGCAATTCGCAGATCGAAGAGCTGAAAATGGAACTAAGAGCCAATAGGACCACCTTCCTGGCGGACATGGCGCAGGTGAATGCAGAGAAGCAATCTCTGGAGCAGGACATCACCTCGCTGCGCCTTCAGTTGGATCGGGCTGCCAGGGAGGCCAAAACGGAGGCAGCTCGTCTTAATGCAGAAATAAATTCGCTGAGGCAGCGCCTTGATCGCGGGGATGCTGATCTCCTGCACTCCAAACGAGAAGTACTGCGGCTCAATGATGAGATAGCCAATCTTGAAAAGGAGGTAAATCATAGTATTCATTGTATTAATTTTTAAGCCTGTTGTTTGCTTATAAAATTAATGTTTATTGCACATACAGCTTGCTTATGGGGAGTTAAAGAACGAGATACGACCTACCAAAAAGGATCTGGACAAAAGGATCTCTGAATTGCAGGATAAGCATGGTAAGTGGGCCGAGTTAACACTTTAGCTGGATTACTTCTATCTTTCTACACCCTCTTCACCTATCACTATCCTCCCTATGAACTCTGGTTAAGCTATTGATGCTCCTATTGTGTTCTGCGTGTGTGTCAAATGATATAAAGTCAACTATATTCCAAAGATTCGAACTCGAAACCAACTACAGAGAAATATTCAATAGTTTATCCATGAGTTTGTTCTGTAGCGCGTTGCATTAAGTCCCATATCAAAGTACATAAAACATATATAACTAAACCGTTAAATGTCTGTTTGTAGCGGGAACGGTAAATGAGCTTGAGGAAATGATAACATCTCAGAAGCAACTCATGGATAAACTGACCAACGAGTGTAAAACCTTAACGGGCAAATTAGAGGACACGACCTACAAGCACAAGTAATTATGATCAAATAATACCTAAGCGTATCTCACCTAGCAATTCTGCAAACTCAAATCGATTTGGCTTTTAGAAATCTATTTTATACTATAGTGTAAGTCTAAATAATACCAGTTCGATTAAGTTTATATAGTCACAGTTAATTATTACAAAACGACACCCAAAAAGGTATGTGGGCAATTGATTGAAAGCCTTTTGACATACGGAAACCACCGCACATCGCAATATGAAATTCGAGGCCAAACCAAAGTTTTCCCACCAGTACATTCCGAACACCAATTTTCTTTTCCGAGATTCATTCGTTCCACACCAAAGCAAAAGCAATAAAATAAACATCTCGACCTAGCTTGAGACTGGATTAACACGCTGTACTTGTACTTCTTCAAACCTTTCTTTTGCTGCCTACCCGCCACGCAAATTTCATGGTAATTAGAACCAATTTGCGATCTTGTGATGCCAACAACAACAAGCGAGCCCTTGACCCCAACAACAATATCAGCTCCTACAGCATCAAAAGAAAGCGCAAACGAGTTCACTTTGCCGCCTAATCTGGAACTGACCGATTATCCAGGAGATGCGGCTGTTGATGTCGCTGCTGCCACAACTGCGGATGCTGTTGCCGGCGATGGCGATGAGATCCTGCAGAATATAATCAGAAGCAATGAGCGGCTGGCCAAGGAGTTGGCAAAGATGCCGCCGCTTCCCAAGATCTCCAGCTACAAGAAGTCCAGAGCCAGAGCAGAGGCACCAACGCCAATAGCAGCAGCATCTGCAACAGCAGCGACACCAGCGTCATCCAAAATCAAATGCTTTTGCCCCAGTTTCATGCGGCACAGACACGAGCATGAGCACATCCATACGTTGCGCAGACGCAGCAGCGGCAGCAACAACAGCAGCGAGACGAATGTTGCATGTTGCCGCAACAACAGCAGGGCAACAGCAGCAACAGCAACATCATCAGCATCGCCAACAGCAGCAACATCGTTCAGCAAAGCTCGTACACAAACCACGCACAGCAAGAGCATGAAATGTCACGGCCATGAGTCCACCGTAGACACGCACCACCAGCACGAGCACCACCGCACCACAAGCAGCAGCAGCACCACCATCGCCGAGCCGCATCATCATCCTGGCTGCTGCCATCCATGCAAAACGGATCCGTTGCCTTGGCTGCAACAGCATTTAGTTTTGAACCAGATCCTCAGTAGTAGTAGTGCCACCGCCTGCCAGCCCACGTGTCACGTGCAACACTTGACGGTGGATGCTGATAGTATGGCAGCCACATCGGCAGATGCCACATCCTCCACTGCCTGCAGAGGTCCTGGCAGCAATGCTCTTAGCGCCAGCATCAAGCCAAAGTTGTACTTTGAGCAGCTGCTGCGTCGTGACGGTTGCCACAAGAAGCCGCGTCCGCCCGTCAAAGTGGACGTCAATGTGCGCCTGGTGCCCAAACAGCCCATGCCGAAGGTCACTCGGTCCCTGAACGAGACGTTCGTCAAGGAGGTGGACGAGGTGGCACAGGCGATGAACGAAACCTTTGTCAAGGAGACGTCGCCGGAGCTGGCTCGGATCGATGAGCAGCTGGCAGAGCTGGAGAGCAATCGAGAGCGCGAGGATCACGAGGATCACGAGGAGGTGGACGAGGAGACGGAGGAGCAGGAGCAGGCCACCAAGCTTTGATAACGTTATTCTAAGCCACAAGAATAGTATTAAGTTTTAGGTATATGCATAGGGATAATCCATTTGATTATATCAATTTATAAGAATATTTTCATTTCCTAATGAAACTATTTATAATTTAAAGCATCATTTACGTGCAATGAAGCGTAGTAAATTTAGATTATAGCACTAGTTCTTATTCTAGCAGCAAATTGTATTTATTTTTGCGAGCTTTTAGTTTGCCCTGATTTATGTTGACATATTTTCTGTTTTTGATGAACCACAGTCTGGAGAAGCAGCAGCTGAGAGCCACAAACGAGCAGCTAATGTCACGCCTTAGGCAAATCTGGGGCAAATACAAGGCACAACTGCCAGCGCACCAGGGATCCCCGGAGCTGAGCTCCGAGGACATGCGGGAGGAGCACCCAATAAAATCCGTGACGGTACCTAACAGTATTTAACTAATATCTTTTTCCCTCTTTCTTTCTTCCATCTGATTCTCTTTCTATCTTTCCGTATCTTGATCTGTTTCCCTACATTTAAACTTTCTTGAAGAGAGGAAATATCTGCTTTACAATCGAATCTAGAGTATCTGTCCAATCGAATGTTGAGTAATGAGGAGCATATGAGTAAATTAGATAGCTCACCACACGATTATACTAGCTTAGTACCCGGAAAAGGTAAATTCCCCAATTCCCGTCAATAACCAAGTAGAGCACCTCCATCCCATAGTCCCTAATTCTAAACTGATTTAACCACTCCATCAGAATCGGAAGCTGAAGTCAAGGAGGCGGATCTGCCCGATAAAGACCCTATTTAGAGCCTCGACTCACACGACGACTCCACCCACACACCTATAACACTTGATTGGCGATCCACTCTAATCAAAATTCTTGTACTCACACAGCCGCTTACGACTACCAGGCAGCGACATATGGCACCCCAATCGAACCCATACAAAGCACCCCACAACCACACAACAGCGCCAGCGACAGTGATTACACGTCCGGAGGGATTGGCTTGGGCGATGGAGCAACTGCATCCGCAACAGCAGCGGCAGCCACAGCAGCCAGCATTGCTGCAGGAGCAGCTGCAGCAGCAGGATCAGCAGGATCAGGATCGACAGCCCCTGGACGAAAGAGCAGCATCGCCGACTATGGACTCCAGGATAACGATGACGAGAATCTCAAGGACAACCTTGGCCTGGGCGAGAAGCAGCAGCAACAACAGCAACAGCAGGACGTGGACAGGCAAAGGGAGCGAGAGGAACGCGACCGGGAGCTCCAGCAACTCCGCGAGCAGCGCGAAAAACGGGAAAGGGAACGCGAGCGGGAGCGGGAACGGGAGCAGGCCGAGCAGCAGCAACAGGCGGAGCAGCAGCAGCTACAGTCGCAACCTGTGGCAGAGAGCAGCATTACCAATGCCGGCAGCGCCAATCTGGCCGCCTATAACACCGACTACAGTGCCTACGATCAGCAGCAGTACGACGCCAGTGCCTATGATCCCAATGCCTATGGCCAGCAGCAGTACGAGGGGCAGCAGTATGACTACGGCGATGCGGGAGCCGGATACGACTATGGAGCAGCTGACTATGGACAGTCTGGATACCAGTATGACGCCACGCCAGGAGGCACCGCAGCCGGCCAGTCACAGCCGCAGTCCCAGTACCAGGTACCAGCTGCCCCCCAGCGAATGGCCACGGACTACAACAGATCGCCACCGCCATTGGCAGCGGCGGCAACGGGCATCACGTCCCCGCCAGCAACAGGAGCGACCGGAGCAGCAGCAACACCTGCAGTTTCAACAGCAGGAGCAGCCGGAACAGGAGTATCCGGAACGGGCCGACCACAATCGCGCCCGGGCAGTGGAGCTGTGGGGTCAGCAGCTGCGGCTGGAGCAGTCGCCGGCGGAAAATCCGCTGTGCCACAACAGCCTGCCGCGTCAGCCGCCGGCAAAAAGTAGCTGGAGTCCCGACTGCGAGGATCGCCTGACGCTGGAGTGCTCCATCAGTAGTCCCAGCCTGATGCGCTCGTCCAACGATGAAACCTGCTCGGAATTGGCCGATCTCAGCGAGACCTTTGTGGTCCTGGCTGAAAATGGTTCGGGGGAGGAGAGCTTGTCCCCGGCCCAGACCACCATCATCACAGCCAGAAGGTCGAGTGCACCGGCCGTGGTCCAGCAGGCGGACATTGCCAACGAGACCGTCACCATCGAGCGCCATCTAGATGCCCATGAATAGGGGTCAGCACCGAGTTCTCCAGCAACAGTTTCTTCAATCAACGTACTTCTACTCATGTGTTCCATAATTAAACGAAGAAGGGAAATTCATGTTTTATAACTAATAAATCCATTTTAAATAAGTTGATTTTGTTATTTTATTTTCAACTAGCTAGTTCAAGAGATTCAAAGGTATAAAAATTATAGTGGGTAGAATCCATTTCGAGGGTGAGCTTAATGACTGCATAATACTAAAACGTCACACTCACTTTTCCTCCTTTCGCTCCTTCAAAATAAACGCTTTTGCCTCTTGCATAATTTCCGCCAGTAATAACTATTAATGTTAGAACTAATAAACAACTTCGTGATGTAAGTGCTCTGCGCCACGCAATCCTGTCAAAACAACCAAAATGATAGGCAGATGGGCATTGTTCATGTCCTGACTGACATCCTCGTCAATTGCCAGCGACAACTGGGCCAAGCACTCATAAAGTGGCAAAATAAAATGAACTTGACTTTGAGCTTGGAGGTTAGCCTTTTGCTGATTTCGATGAGGTAACAGTGCGACCGAATCGAATGTCAGTAATTTGACTGAGGTTGCGAGATGGGTGGTTGGAGTGATCTAGGAGCTGTCCGGATAGACGGTTCCTATCAGGCGCATACCGTTCCATTTCCATTCGTGGGAGACAATCGTGGCGGAGGCATGACCCAACTGGATGTGGCAGGGTTCCTCCTTCGCCGTGGCCAGGAAGCAGGCGGTGTACAGGGCCATGTCCAGTTCGGGCGAGATGCCCACAAAGAAGCCGTTGACTGGCTTATTGATGTTGTGAAACGTGTAGCGAACGCTGAGAACCATTTGGTTGTGCTGAGGAAATATAGCAATCCCCTTTTGTAAGGATCATCTGTTACATTTGTCTTTAAGCCTTACCTTTCCCATTTCCTTGTGGTTCAGCCAGCCCTTGTAGTCCACATTGCCACGTTGCTCCTGATCTGCAAAGTACAGCCAGTTATGCAAGCCCAGGACCTTCTGGTCCCGAATCTCCGCCATGAAGACGTGCTCGAAACTGGAACTGCCCACAATGCCACGACCTCTGGAGTAGGGAGTGAACCACAGCTCCTGCAGCAGACGCAGCTGATCGTCATATTCTACGCTCACAATATCTAGATGGTATTGGATAGGTATACTAGTCTGATTTATTTCATTTAAAGGTTACTCACCCTTGTGTACCAAAAAACGCATGGTCAGCTTCATCACACGCGTACCCATCACGGCCCTAAGGAAATCATATTGCTCCTGGACGTGCTCCGGCGTTGGATGCTCCTGCACAGCCACGTCCAACTCGTAGTTGTCAAAGAGCCTCATTAGCAGAGCGGTGGTGGAGTTAGCATCCCTGGCCAGCAGATCCTGGTGCAATTCAAAGAGGCTGGAAGATTTCAAGAAATATGAAATAATGTTTATTAGACAGCTTTAGTATTTAATGAATTAATAATTATTTTAATTAAATTGCCTTATCATCAAATTAAATATTTTAATGATAAAATTCATTAGGCGGCGCAACTAGGTACTTACTTTCTAGGGGCGCGATCGTCATGAGCACCTGAAGTGGTCTTCCCCTGGAGATTCACCTTGTAGAGGTATGGACTGACCTCGGTCTCCTCCGCGTACAGATTCTTCGAGAGGGTCAAGACGTCATCCGGCGTTTTGGGCAGCGGCTTGCTGTGGAAGTACTCTAAGAGAAAAAACCGTTGTCCGTTCGCTTACGGAAGAGAGCTTAAAGAGACAACTCACCGTAGAAGTGCCAGCTCAAAATGCCAATGGTGATCAGCAAGCCTACGATCACAAATCTCTTTAGCTTCTGGCATTTGGCGCTGTCGATGTTGCTAGTGCTGTTTGTTTGCTGCTGCACTGCGTCCATTGTGATATAATTATCCAATTAAGATTAGTCAAACATTTGTTTTTGCGCCTCTGTTTACTTTCCCGATGCTCGCCGTTTATCTTCAGCCAAAACTCTCGCGTTGATCGAGTTTTATCTGCTCTTTCCGACCAACTACCTTTATGGCTGAAACGATACTGAGCGGGTTTGCCCCACTGCGGATCTGGCCGCTCATATGCTTGCTGAACACACAAGTAGTTCCCCCGAAAAATTGGATAACACGCTCTCCCTCTCCAATTATTTTCGTTTTCGGCGCTCTCTGGGGGATCATTGTTGTGGTTTGTTTTCACCTCGCGAGCAGCCTTTTGTTTACTCAGGAGCGGATTCGTTGGGCCCCCATGCCAAATTTCAAGTTTGAGGACATAAATGACAATGTGCAGCATATGGTATAATTTATGCGGCCAGTCAAAGTAGGAAAACAATTAGTTTCCTAAAGAAATAAAGCTAAGCCAAACGAATATAAATAAAATGTAACTGAAAAACTAATATTCTGTTTTACCTTGGATAATCATTTATATTTTAATTCATTTTATAAAAAGGTTTACAATTGAATCAGTCTTTAAACGTGCATGAATGAAACCAATTATTCTTTTCCACAATACTTCTAGTATCTATAGATATTTAAAATTCAATTCATATTTTTGTGGGAACATATGGCACGTGGCAAGCCTACTAATTTTTGGTACTTAAGGAATTTCATCCAAAGTCTCTTTTAATTACTAACATCGTGTCTTGAATCTCTCATCTGGAAGTACTAAACAAATAATTTAATCACGCACTTACTAATTTGTTTGTTTCAGCGAATATAGCGTCATTTGTATTAAAGTCTCGACTGTAATATAATTACTTCCAAATTGGGCTTAAACCATACTGTGTTTAACAAAAAAAACTTCAACAGGAAACTGTGACGTGATTTGAAAAAAAAATTGACAATAAATTGTGAACAAAATATTGTATAATTGAACACCTATAATTGCAGTGCGAAATTTTCTTAGGGCTTGATTTTTTTTTAATATCAACAAGATTTTACTCTTATATTGTCTGGACTGCAGTTCCTACAATTAGTTGAAAATAGTCTTTAAAACGTAAATACAATTAAATACATTGTCGCCAAAGATGGAATGACGAAAACCACATTAACTTTCACAATCTAATACCAAGATATCCATCATGCTATATTTAAATTAACCTTGATCAATATATCAATATATCAATATATTCAAGGCACGGGAAAACAAATAGCTCGTCACGAAAGGTGTAATTTGTTTTCAGTTTGCTTTTGGATTGGATCCACCTGGTAGAAGAATTCAGTGTACTAAAGGAGAGCTTTACAAATATTGTAATTTGATACATTATGTTTTGGATTAGCATTTGATTTATTCTTCACAGTGAAGCGAATTGTTTGCTTTGTTACAATCATCTAATATTTTCGAATACAATGTTTGCCTTTTTTAAGCTTAGGTATAGGTAAATTTGATTATCAAGGTTAGTTCTTTATACTTAAAGTAATTATGTCTTGTAGTCTAGCCGAAAACTGGATTTTGCTGCTTCTTTTAATCTCCTGACTCCTAAAACTCCGAAGCTTCAAAATTCGGAGCGCGCGTTTTATTGATTAGCTCAGTTCTAATGTTGTGACAAGCAGTCTCAGACAATATTTACCAAATCTTACGAAATGAATTCACGAAATGAATTTCAAGAAATATGAAATAATGTTTATTAGACAGCTTTAGTATTTAATGAATTAATAATTATTTTAATTAAATTGCCTTATCATCAAATTAAATATTTTAATGATAAAATTCATTAGGCGGCGCAACTAGGTACTTACTTTCTAGGGGCGCGATCGTCATGAGCACCTGAAGTGGTCTTCCCCTGGAGATTCACCTTGTAGAGGTATGGACTGACCTCGGTCTCCTCCGCGTACAGATTCTTCGAGAGGGTCAAGACGTCATCCGGCGTTTTGGGCAGCGGCTTGCTGTGGAAGTACTCTAAGAGAAAAAACCGTTGTCCGTTCGCTTACGGAAGAGAGCTTAAAGAGACAACTCACCGTAGAAGTGCCAGCTCAAAATGCCAATGGTGATCAGCAAGCCTACGATCACAAATCTCTTTAGCTTCTGGCATTTGGCGCTGTCGATGTTGCTAGTGCTGTTTGTTTGCTGCTGCACTGCGTCCATTGTGATATAATTATCCAATTAAGATTAGTCAAACATTTGTTTTTGCGCCTCTGTTTACTTTCCCGATGCTCGCCGTTTATCTTCAGCCAAAACTCTCGCGTTGATCGAGTTTTATCTGCTCTTTCCGACCAACTACCTTTATGGCTGAAACGATACTGAGCGGGTTTGCCACACTGCGGATCTGGCCGCTCATATGCTTGCTGAACACACAAGTAGTTCCCCCGAAAAATTGGATAACACGCTCTCCCTCTCCAATTATTTTCGTTTTCGGCGCTCTCTGGGGGATCATTGTTGTGGTTTGTTTTCACCTCGCGAGCAGCCTTTTGTTTACTCAGGAGCGGATTCGTTGGGCCCCCATGCCAAATTTCAAGTTTGAGGACATAAATGACAATGTGCAGCATATGGTATAATTTATGCGGCCAGTCAAAGTAGGAAAACAATTAGTTTCCTAAAGAAATAAAGCTAAGCCAAACGAATATAAATAAAATGTAACTGAAAAACTAATATTCTGTTTTACCTTGGATAATCATTTATATTTTAATTCATTTTATAAAAAGGTTTACAATTGAATCAGTCTTTAAACGTGCATGAATGAAACCAATTATTCTTTTCCACAATACTTCTAGTACCTATAGATATTTAAAATTCAATTCATATTTTTGTGGGAACATATGGCACGTGGCAAGCCTACTAATTTTTGGTACTTAAGGAATTTCATCCAAAGTCTCTTTTAATTACTAACATCGTGTCTTGAATCTCTCATCTGGAAGTACTAAACAAATAATTTAATCACGCACTTACTAATTTGTTTGTTTCAGCGAATATAGCGTCATTTGTATTAAAGTCTCGACTGTAATATAATTACTTCCAAATTGGGCTTAAACCATACTGTGTTTAACAAAAAAAACTTCAACAGGAAACTGTGACGTGATTTGAAAAAAAATTGACAATAAATTGTGAACAAAATATTGTATAATTGAACACCTATAATTGCAGTGCGAAATTTTCTTAGGGCTTGATTTTTTTTTAATATCAACAAGATTTTACTCTTATATTGTCTGGACTGCAGTTCCTACAATTAGTTGAAAATAGTCTTTAAAACGTAAATAAAATTAAATACATTGTCGCCAAAGATGGAATGACGAAAACGACATTAACTTTCACAATCTAATACCAAGATATCCATCATGCTATATTTAAATTAACCTTGATCAATAATTATTCAAGGCACGGGAAAACAAATAGCTCGTCACGAAAGGTGTTATTTGTTTGCAGTTTGCTTTTGGATTGGATCCACCTGGTAGAAGAATTTAGTGTACTAAAGGAGAGCTTTACAAATATTGTAATTTGATACATTATGTTTTGGATTAGCATTTGATTTATTCTTCACAGTGAAGCGAATTGTTTGCTTTGTTACAATCATCTAATATTTTCGAATACAATGTTTGCCTTTTTTAAGCTTAGGTATAGGTAAATTTGATTATCAAGGTTAGTTCTTTATACTTAAAGTAATTATGTCTTGTAGTCTAGCCGAAAACTGGATTTTGCTGCTTCTTTTAATCTCCTGACTCCTAAAACTCCGAAGCTTCAAAATTCGGAGCGCGCGTTTTATTGATTCGCTTCGTTCTAATGTTGTGACAAGCAGTCTCAGACAATATTTACCAAATCTTACGAAATGAAAGACCCATACGTATACTTTCACCCAAGTTGACCTCTCTGGATGATAGTGTACGAAGATTATCAGCTCGGAAACTTTTGTAGCTTCGTTTGCTGCGTTTATTTTGTGTCAGTTGTTGTTGCCGCTCGGAAGTCTTTTATAAAGGCCAGTCGGGCTAGAAATTCTATTCAGTTCAAATATTAACGGCGTCGTGTGCAGTTGCCTGGCATTTGATATAAACTGTGAGTGTGAATTGGAAAATAGTGTTCTATCCCATCCATATTTATGCAAATATTTATAGTAGAGTGATTGCATTCGTAAATCGACGTTGCTTACAATTCCCGTTCATATAGTAGCAAAATAAACAATCCGTGTGCGGTGTGATATTTGAATGCAACGCATTTTGTTGGGTATAAATTGGCAGTGCTTGTTTGTTTGTCCGCCACTTGGTTTATTGAAAATTACTGATGGAGGCTTATTAAGGTAGTGATAGTGAATAAACATTTATAAAAATAGTACAGCGCCACGATAAGGCTAAATCTTTCACTTGTGCATGTGATATATTGATAAGAACAAATAGAAGATTATTGTTGAAGTAAAGAATAAACAAATAAACAAAACAACTGAATGGAGTGTTTGAAAAGATTTGTCATATTGCGAATCTTAAACATCGAAATATTAAGAGTCGACCTAACTAGTTTTAAAAATCTTTGAATTTTTTCATTTCTAATACAAAATGTGCTTTCATTTGTTTTGCTGGATTAATTACATAATTATATTTGAAGATAGCTTAGACATCACGACAACAAATATTTGTTTATAGCTCCTAAAGCTTAGATTACATTGCGCATTTGAAGAAAGCCACTGCCCAACGGTTAAGTAAGCTTTTCCTGTTCTAAGCCCAAGCTTTTAAGAGATAGCTTTGTTTTGGGGCCAGCACTTTGACTACGCTCCTTTAAAACGTCGGAAGGTCCACAGGTGTCACTGGAAAATGTTTGATTTGGGCGTGTTGGTTCGACAGGTGTCGTCCCATTTTGAATTTGTTATGAAATGTGACAGCAAATCGGGGGAGTGTCCATAAGTGGGCTCTACGCCTGATCGGAATATCAATTGTTTTGGGCAAATGACACACCTCAAAGCCCCCGTTGAACTACGCCTCTCTCATCTGGAAGTACTAAACAAATAATTTAATCACGCACTTACTAATTTGTTTGTTTCAGCGAATATAGCGTCATTTGTATTAAAGTCTCGACTGTAATATAATTACTTCCAAATTGGGCTTAAACCATACTGTGTTTAACAAAAAAAACTTCAACAGGAAACTGTGACGTGATTTGAAAAAAAATTGACAATAAATTGTGAACAAAATATTGTATAATTGAACACCTATAATTGCAGTGCGAAATTTTCTTAGGGCTTGATTTTTTTTTAATATCAACAAGATTTTACTCTTATATTGTCTGGACTGCAGTTCCTACAATTAGTTGAAAATAGTCTTTAAAACGTAAATAAAATTAAATACATTGTCGCCAAAGATGGAATGACGAAAACGACATTAACTTTCACAATCTAATACCAAGATATCCATCATGCTATATTTAAATTAACCTTGATCAATAATTATTCAAGGCACGGGAAAACAAATAGCTCGTCACGAAAGGTGTTATTTGTTTGCAGTTTGCTTTTGGATTGGATCCACCTGGTAGAAGAATTTAGTGTACTAAAGGAGAGCTTTACAAATATTGTAATTTGATACATTATGTTTTGGATTAGCATTTGATTTATTCTTCACAGTGAAGCGAATTGTTTGCTTTGTTACAATCATCTAATATTTTCGAATACAATGTTTGCCTTTTTTAAGCTTAGGTATAGGTAAATTTGATTATCAAGGTTAGTTCTTTATACTTAAAGTAATTATGTCTTGTAGTCTAGCCGAAAACTGGATTTTGCTGCTTCTTTTAATCTCCTGACTCCTAAAACTCCGAAGCTTCAAAATTCGGAGCGCGCGTTTTATTGATTCGCTTCGTTCTAATGTTGTGACAAGCAGTCTCAGACAATATTTACCAAATCTTACGAAATGAAAGACCCATACGTATACTTTCACCCAAGTTGACCTCTCTGGATGATAGTGTACGAAGATTATCAGCTCGGAAACTTTTGTAGCTTCGTTTGCTGCGTTTATTTTGTGTCAGTTGTTGTTGCCGCTCGGAAGTCTTTTATAAAGGCCAGTCGGGCTAGAAATTCTATTCAGTTCAAATATTAACGGCGTCGTGTGCAGTTGCCTGGCATTTGATATAAACTGTGAGTGTGAATTGGAAAATAGTGTTCTATCCCATCCATATTTATGCAAATATTTATAGTAGAGTGATTGCATTCGTAAATCGACGTTGCTTACAATTCCCGTTCATATAGTAGCAAAATAAACAATCCGTGTGCGGTGTGATATTTGAATGCAACGCATTTTGTTGGGTATAAATTGGCAGTGCTTGTTTGTTTGTCCGCCACTTGGTTTATTGAAAATTACTGATGGAGGCTTATTAAGGTAGTGATAGTGAATAAACATTTATAAAAATAGTACAGCGCCACGATAAGGCTAAATCTTTCACTTGTGCATGTGATATATTGATAAGAACAAATAGAAGATTATTGTTGAAGTAAAGAATAAACAAATAAACAAAACAACTGAATGGAGTGTTTGAAAAGATTTGTCATATTGCGAATCTTAAACATCGAAATATTAAGAGTCGACCTAACTAGTTTTAAAAATCTTTGAATTTTTTCATTTCTAATACAAAATGTGCTTTCATTTGTTTTGCTGGATTAATTACATAATTATATTTGAAGATAGCTTAGACATCACGACAACAAATATTTGTTTATAGCTCCTAAAGCTTAGATTACATTGCGCATTTGAAGAAAGCCACTGCCCAACGGTTAAGTAAGCTTTTCCTGTTCTAAGCCCAAGCTTTTAAGAGATAGCTTTGTTTTGGGGCCAGCACTTTGACTACGCTCCTTTAAAACGTCGGAAGGTCCACAGGTGTCACTGGAAAATGTTTGATTTGGGCGTGTTGGTTCGACAGGTGTCGTCCCATTTTGAATTTGTTATGAAATGTGACAGCAAATCGGGGGAGTGTCCATAAGTGGGCTCTACGCCTGATCGGAATATCAATTGTTTTGGGCAAATGACACACCTCAAAGCCCCCGTTGAACTACGCCTCTGTCCAAACTCTCACTCTCCTGCATGGGCAGCTTTTGCTCCACAGCGTTTTGGTTTTGGCGGGCTCTCTCTAGCGAATCTTTGCCGGCAGAGAGTGCGAATCTGGTGAGTTCGCTCCCATAAAAGGCCCCACAATTTGCCCGCGCTCAGTTTTCAACCTGAACGCAAAGTGTGCGGTTCTTTGTAGCCCCGAAAGTTCGCACTGAACGGTCCGGTATTTGGTTTTCCACGGCACAAAAACCAATCAAGTGCGCCAATTAAAAAAGTAGTAATCAAAACTGGGAAATCCGGGAAATATATATGTGAAAATAATACGTTGGTAGGAGAAATTTATACCATAGTGAAAGCCTTGCAGAATTATGAAAGAATTCGGTGAATAAGAGCGCACGACTAACGGAACTGTAAATACGCGCTATCTTCCCCATCGACGGCGCTCAACAGGCAGGCAACCAACAGCTGATTAAACGCCCATTCTGTGTGTTTCCTACATTGGATATTTAAATCTCGGATTTTTCGGGTTCGTTGAATTCCTGCATTTCAGAGCCATAAGAAATAAAAGAGCCGCAAAGCAGCGGGCTTGGAATTTATGGATTTCTGTGGTGTCCTTGCAAAACAAGTGTCGCCTCTGGCAGAACCAGATTGTTATTGTTGTTTTTTTGTGATTACCATTTGTTGTTTCTGTTGTTGTGGCAGTCATTATCCTTAATGCCCGTGATGAGGACATGAGTGTGCATCTGTGTGTTTTAAGTGGCTGTGTGTGTTTAAGTCAGGCATTGTGGCTTTAAGAGACAATTTCAGAGGCTCAAAAGAGTTGGGAATTCATTTAATTAAATCAGCGAAAGCATCATATGTAGCAATCATCGTAATTTACATTTGTTTACCCTCTTTTTATTATCCGATTACTAAAGCTTCGTCATTGTTATCAAATACACAGTTCTTATCCATAGTACTTACCCATACATGCGTCTTTAAAATTAAAATTAAATGATTTACTTATTTATAAGACCCATAAAAAATAATTAATTTGAACACGGCTTTGGTTATTAAAACCCAGAAACATTTTATGGAGTCTGATATTTGCCAGAAACCAATTTATCCAAATATTCTTTCTTCAAGCCCCATACTTTGAAAGTCCTTTGAAATTGTTTTAAAATTGTAAAAAAAAACCAGCTCGTGTTTCGAGAGTTCACAACACTTCACATCTGGCACTTGCCAAACGACAGAATGTTGTTTTTGAGTTCTATAAAATAAATTCACATGCCGGGGAAAAAAAGAGACAGGAACAGAATTGCAACCAAATCCATAGCGACACTTGAGTGGCAGCATCACAAAACAAATATTCACGTACACTCGCACAAACACAGTCCTCCTGTAGGAGGCACTTTGCCAACACCTGACCTGCCAGCCAGCCTGCCTGCCTGCCTGCCACGCCTACCCCATCTGTTCCACCTGATCCGCCCTCCACCCACCGCCCAACGCCCCCAGGAGCTGCTGCACACGGCTGACTGTCTAGTAGCTGTCCATCAAGCTTGCCTTAATTTAATTAAGCGCTCAATGTCCTTACTGGCAACACTCTCACACTCGCACTCTCAATGGCAGATAACACAGAGAAAAATTAATTACTTAATTCGATCAAGCTAAGTGTTAAAAGAAGGGCTTAACACCAATCACCGTTAAATCACCAATCAACGTTTGAACTTCCATGAAAACGATTGAAAGAATATGTTTTTGAGAATGAAAACTAATCTTATGGAGGATAAATTTTCTCCGAGTGCTGAACCACAAGGTAACGCTTGATTTGTTGCTGCCTTTTTTCACTCTTGACTGCAGCAGACACTCACACTCACAAGCTCGCGCGACTACACACACATACACTCGCACAGCAGTGGCCAGCACTTATACACTTACAGGCACAGACTTGAACCGCAAAAGCCACAGGCCATTTTGGCATGAAGGATATTATAGAACGTACACAGACGCGCACATCCTGGCATATGTAGTGTGTTGGTGCTGGTGTTGGTGTTGGTTTGCTCCCCAAAGGGGTCTTGTAGACAAGGTTACTGAGAGATGGCAAATTTTTTATAGTGGAATCTGCACTGCCTGCGCCGCCAACCACCCACCACCCACCACCCACCTACCTCCTGCCACATCGCACCCACATTTTCCAGCAAAAAGCAACAATAACATGGCGGCCACCTGCTGCGGCTGCACTTGAGTCGATTTCCCTGTTTTATTTTCCTTTTCTCTTTCCCTTTTCCTATTTCCCCTGTTACCATGTCTATTCCGTTTGTCTGTCTGTCACTTTGTGCATTTTTAATAAAGTTTTGTATTTTGTATTTACTTTTTAGACATAACTTTCCTTTGGCTTGACTGCTGTTTTTGCTGCTTTTCCCTGTGGTAAAAAGTTTTTGTCATTCGGATAAAGTGGAAAAGTCAAGAAAAGAACTCTAAATACTTTATTTATTGTTCATCAAATTCCGTTGTTTACATGAGAATTTTGTAGTGCTTTTCTAATTATTTATTTTTCATGTGCGGTTTGCATGGAAATTTTTTTTCCTCTCACTTAATTCGTTTAGCAATTCGAAAAATATTTAATTTTTTTGTGGAATTCCATTTGATTTGATGTCTCGCCATTTTTATTGTGGTCTGCATATTATATCGCAATTTCTGTGAGCTCTTGCTGTTTACATTTCCGCCTTTCGCCCAGAGAATTCTCCCGCAATCTCCCATTCGCAATAGCTTTCTCATTTTCCTCAGCTCTCCGTGGAACACAGGGGGTATGATAATTTTCGCAGCCGAGAGCCAGCCACAAAGCTCGGTGGATTGGGGGTCAACTCGGTGCTGGTCGAGGGCGGGGGTAGGGTCAGCTAATGAACTCGAGAGCAGGCCAAGCAGACTGGAGATGGGCAACTATTATATAAACAGATATGCGGTTAAGGAAACAAGTTATTAACATAAAAGATAAAGAAATTTCACCATATCATGTGCAACTTTAATAATGGTATGCAGACAAAGGACTAAACTTTAGGGACTTTAAACCAATAGAAAAGATCTTGAAAATACTCAGCTCTACATTAAGTTTTAATCATATTTCATACAGATATCAATTTAAATTTGTACAAATTATAATTAATATCATCAGCTTTTTATTATCACGTTACCATCTCTAAAAACAAGGGTATGTTGAAAATTGTATAGAATGAGGGTTGAGGTGTGGGAAGGTAGGTTTGCTGGGCTTTTTGCTGCGGCTTAACTGACAGACGTTAATTTGAGCTCGGATACAATGATGATAATGATGTTATTTTGCTTCTGTTGTTTGGCGGCGAAGGCATTGACTTTTAGCACGTGCTGTGCGCTTATTTATCTAAGGCACTGTTTGTTGTTTTGATTTTGATTTTGCTTGTGCCGGGCTCGTTGAGTTGCATTGTAAAACTGTCAATTTCAATT
This sequence comes from Drosophila melanogaster, assembly GCF_000001215.4. NCBI lineage: Eukaryota > Metazoa > Arthropoda > Insecta > Diptera > Drosophilidae > Drosophila > Drosophila melanogaster. The sequence goes on along the minus strand of NT_033777.3, from coordinate 15,898,079 downwards.
AGAGCGCCAAAAAGAGACCGAAGTAAATGGACTTAATTCCATTTTCTCCCTCACTCACTTTCAGCCTAAAAGCCATTAAGAGAGGGCCGAACGCTTATAGAGAGCTATAGAGTGAAAGCTGAGAAGAACCAAAACGGAGCATAAACATGAACAGCGATGAGGTGCAACTGATCAAGAAGACCTGGGAAATCCCCGTGGCAACACCAACAGATTCTGGAGCGGCGATACTGACGCAGTTTTTCAACCGCTTTCCGTCCAACTTGGAGAAGTTCCCCTTCCGCGATGTTCCTTTGGAGGAGCTAAGTGTGAGTTGTACCTTACACATAGGTCTTCAATTAACTCAAGATTAACTTGATCTGTTTTCTTTCAGGGAAATGCTCGCTTCCGAGCACATGCCGGCAGAATCATAAGGGTCTTTGACGAGTCCATCCAGGTCCTGGGCCAGGATGGCGATCTGGAGAAGCTGGACGAGATCTGGACCAAAATTGCCGTTAGTCACATTCCGCGGACCGTTTCCAAGGAGTCTTACAACGTAAGTTGAACACTGCAGTCGAGCTCTCGACTTTGAGATACCTGTTGGTGAGATAGTGGAAGTTGAAAGCTATATGACATTTAAAAATTCAATTGCATTTAAAACATCATTTTATTTTTTTTAGCAACTGAAAGGAGTTATCCTGGATGTGCTGACAGCTGCCTGCAGTCTGGACGAGAGTCAAGCGGCCACGTGGGCCAAGCTGGTGGACCATGTCTACGGAATCATCTTCAAGGCGATCGACGACGACGGCAACGCCAAGTAGATGAGGCAGCTGGAGGTGGAGATGCAACCGAATCCGCGGAAGGATGCAACTGATGCCAGCCGGTGGCACTTGCAACACATGCACAGCTTATGTAGTTCTAAGTAATTGATAAATGTTAGCTATTCTCGTTTTGTAATAATGAATGCGAATGTCCAAAACAAAAATACACACACAGTGAAAACTTATGTCTGCGTAGAGCTACTGACACACGCGCACACCCCACACACATACACCCGCACTTGCATTGCTCTGTAAAGCTTTAACCCATTGTCAGCCTTAAGCACTTGATAGCAAACAATACATGGAATCAGCAAAGGAGAAATAAGAAAGCTTATAAATAAAATCCAGTTTGAAAGCATATCGTATTCAATTGTAAGTGGCTTTGTAATATTTCGACCGGGCTTTTATGGTGCTGTTATATTATTATCTCATATGAAACACCATACTTTCAAATGGTGTCCGAAATTGTGTCCAAAAACCATAGAGTATCTCGATTGTTTCGGTTTGTCAGTCCACATGAAATCATAATTAAAATAATTGTCCACTCACTCATAACTAGGACAACGCAGAAAGCATTTAAGCACACTTGAAAACCATTTCCGCACATGATGTTCCACCACCACAGCTCCCACTAAAAGTTGGGCAAACAATTGCAAACATCGCTCAGCTGCGACCGCGTTGAAAATGCTATTAATTTCAGTGGATCTAAATGCTCATAAGGGGGCCTGGGGTGGCGAGTGCGGAAAATGGGAAAAACTGCTGCTGTTTTAGCCGAAATGCGTGAGCTGGCAAACAATGTGCATGGTGACATTGCGTATACGCCATGAGAGCATTTGCATATGAAAAAGCGCGTTTGGAAGGAAGGCGCTGCAAAAATTACAAAATAGAACAAAGGAATTGTTAAGTGTGCTTTTGCAAAAGTGTACAGTAATAGTTTGCTTGAGTATATATTTTTTAGATCTTAAAGACTGGAATGTTCGCTCTAATTTGGGGGCGTTTTATGGCGAAGATTTTCAATCCATCAGCCAATTGACTTCGACTTCAGATAACAGAGCGTGCCGAGCTAACAGCGCCGCTGTTATGTCCAGCTGTTATCGGACTGTCTCCTTATCATTGGTGAAATGTTCGAGGCGTTGGTGAAATGTGCCACCAAAACGCCTTCGACGAGCTTTTCCATAGTTTGGCCAATAATGAAGAACAAAAAATAACAAAGTGAACAGTTTACCAAAGCGACCGCGAATTTCAGTTCAATTCCGGCAACGCGCGCGTACCGAAGTGGGCGAGAAATTCTTTTTTGACGGCAAAACCTCGCGCAATATATATGGTGATATATTTTTTGGATTCTCCTGCCGTCCACTGCAAAATATAATATTTTTCATGCGCCTCTGTGATTGTGTGTTTTTGTGTTGTGCAAACTTGTTTCCCCTCAAGCGTACACATATAAAATAAATGTGAATATACTGGCAAAACCGATTGAACGATCTTTGAAAACCCATGAATAGTTCTCATAGTTCATAAAACGGGAACAAATTGAGAAAAATATCTAAAGCGTTTGAAATTTTTGCGACAAAGAAAGAGGTGAGCTGGCAGCTAGAGCAAATACTTTCCTCTGAAGCATGTCACAAGCATTCCGGACATTCATCGACAAGTCTTTATAAGCTCTTACCCAACATTTTGTTGCGAAGAGAGGCTCCTGCTCCGGATTAGACACGCCCATCAGCAATATTTCATGCAAATTCACTTCCTCACACCATACCCACTCGCCACCCCCTTCGTCTTGTGATGATAAAAGCAAATGATTGCAAAACGGCATTTGCCCCTAGGGAAAATAACGCAAAGTTCCTAACCCCCTAGTTGCGAAATTAAAATAAAATACCTAGATGTAAATTCTCCTCGGGCTGTGGGAATAGACAAAGTAACTTGGTAATCAGGAAGGGGTAAAAGGCCCACATTGACTTTGTGCCACACATCGGATGCTGTTATTATTGAATTTGCATAAATCATTGAAGCGGATTCTTTTCAGCTTCGCTGAATGGGGATTTCTGCAGCAGCACAAAATGGAATTTACTGCCTGGGGGCTTTAAAAGTTAACCTTACTGGTTATGCGATGAAAACTATGAATATCTGATTGGATTAAGAGCCAAAAGGTGTCAGCTTCAAAATCCCATAAAAGCATTAAACAAAAAAAAACCAACTATTCATGCTAAATAGGGTAGCGAAAAAGATTAAGACATTACGATAAAATGAACGCAGTCTAAATAGCACTTGGTTTATTACTTCAGAATGACCTTCTTTAAGAGAAACATAAGTAAATCAAGAAAACATTTTCGTTGTCATGGTCAGAAAATTCAATTTTCTCGCTGTACGAAAATCTCAATTATCCGGCTCTCTTTTCGTTGCGCACATTTTTGCGACTAGTGGCTCCTTCCAATGGCGTTTTCTTTCAGCAACTTGTGACTTGTGAGCCATGCTTAGCATATATTTTCAACACTATTTGCCAAGCACCCCATGCTGCGATGCTGTGAAGTAGGCAGCACTTAGTAAATCAAACACCACACTGCGTATACATAATGCTGGCAAGGGCAGGGCAAAATCTAGTGGTCACACCTCCGTGTGGCATATGTGCATTAGCTATAGCCGCACGATAACGTAAATATTCATTAATCAATTGGTAAGCCAACACCCGAACAAATATGACCATGTTTTTGTAAAAGGGTTAGGCTAACAGAATAGACCAAACTTTCCCCACCCAAATGCTTTTGGCGATTGTTTTATTTATTTTTTTTTGTTTTCGTTGGCAAAGTTCTGAACTAGTTTCCGTTAGTTTCTAAATTGTTGGGACGATATGTGGTGAGAAGTGAAGTTTGTAAACTTAATTATGCCCTCCAATGCTTTGATTTTTGAGTGCTTTTTCCAAGTTTCACTTCTTATCCTTAAAGTGGCAAATTTTGTGGGAGCCAGAATTGAAAGACTCGAATAACAGCTGCGTGGCGTCACACTGGACCCGTCTCTTAAATTCGTTCAAAATTATTTAAATCCATTAATGCCCCGATTTAATTACGTTTCATTAAACTGCAGGCGGTGGACGGCACTGATTCCGGGAATTTAACACACGTGCCATGGATGCCAGCACATGTTCGTTGTTTGGCTGCAAGGATATTTACACAAAACGTAGGGCATTTCGCCATAAACATTGATGGTGTCAGAGTTCAAGCTTATTCACTTTATTTATTGTCTAGACAATAAAGCAGGGGTCAAAGAAAGGTACTAATTCCCTGGAATCCTGATTTATTTTTAATTTTACCTTGCTCACTTAACCGATGTGACAGTCTAAATTTAATCGAAATCGGGGCAGTATTAAAAATGCATAAATAATATAAATTTAGCATGGCTTAATCCTTTCGAATTAGCTGATGACAAATGGACATTTAAGTTTCATGCAAATGTTGGAGATCTAAAACCGATTTATATTTTCGAATTCAAAAGCGAGGCTATCGTTAGATATTAAAATGGGGTTGGCAACTGATGTCTCCAAACGGATTCGCCCACTGAATATGGCGTAGGAGTATCTGTTTATTATGGACTTTTCCGTAATCTTATCGAGCAGGTCAGGCAGACGGCAGAAAAGCGGCTTGATTGTACATTAAAAATAAACAAACGCCTATAAATAGACTTAAAATACCCATACTCGTAGACGGTTTGTCTTCCGACGGCGTTCGCGGTTCATTTCCATTCGACTGCCTTGTCTATTTGGCAAAGGTTATATATTCGCAATAAAATACACCGATTGATTCACTGATTGTTATTGAACATAAAATTTCTGAAGTAGCTTCGGATTGAAGTGGTCTAATCGGTGTGTAAGTTGTTATGGTTTACTATTTGCACTTAATCATTAATGACATTGACGAGCTTCAGATATATATAGAAATTGCGTTTGGTCAAAGGCTGAGTGAAAACGCAAGTGACGTAACAATGTAAAAATCATCGGTTTAAGTTCTTGTTTCTACTTAACTTTCCCTAAATTCGATTTTAAAAACTTCAACTGTTTTCTGCTTTCGCACCACGAAAAACTTCAATAATGAAATTTAAGTTCTGGTCTTGGTTTGAAAAAATAAATTCGATTTCAATTGGCACAGCTTCGTACGAAATCTTGCAAACTTTTTGACATTATTATTATGCCATAAACCATCAGAAACTTGCAAACACTTTGACATTATTTTTGTACCATATAGAGATTGTAAACGAGAGTTTTTCATCCTCCGCTTTCTTGAATTTCTTTTCTCTTGGTAAACACAAAGTTGGCTTAATGTCTATAAAATAAATCGATATGTCTTTAAACTACAATTTCCTAAATTTTCAACTAGAATAAATTAAAGCCGAGATGGAAAGGGGATGTAACTTAAAGTGTATTATTTACGTGTTTTAAGATTGTCTTTATGCCTTGCTTGATAAAAATATGTTTATCCCAAATATTTCAATTCTATTTGTAGCAAAATTTCGAAATATGTAACTATTTATTTAATTTCACCAGTATTAGAGTGCTCTCCACATAAACAAATCCCCTAAACACTGTGCACATTGCAAATGTTCAGTGAAGAATTTTGGTGGTCAACGAGTTTGTTTTGCGGCTCACAGTTACAGGCAGGGCATGCAAAACCCCGAAATCACATCGATTTAGACTTGTTTGCTTTACACGTTGAGTGCCTGATAAAGCGGAGACAGAAGAGCATGAATAAAAAACACGGCAACACGGACGACGCCCATGTGTGTCTGAGTGCGGGGCTTAGCACGCCCGATGGGCTTACGATTTGGCCAGGCTCCGGGCCAAAAGCAAAGCGGCGAAAAGCACCGTGAGTGGCAAAAAGTTGGAAAGACTGCTCCGCAGTCGGGACATGATTGATTCGAACGCCCGCCGCGTTCGGCGATCTTAATCAGTCAGTGCTCAGCGCTCCGCAGCTATAAATAAACTGACGTTCGACTGAAGACCTGCGCCTGAAACTGATAAGACCGCCGATGATGTCCAAGCCAATTTGTTAATAAACTTATTTCGATTCGCTGCAAAAATATTTACCCGGCTTCTATTTCTGGGCCTTCTATCAATGCAAATAGTGTGCTTCAGTATGATTGATGTTGAATAGAACTGGTAGCCCAGAGTGCGGAGTGCGGATCGGTTGGCCAATGAAACGAGTCTCCTTCGATTTAACCATGCAACGATCGTCGATATCACATGACCCACACAGAGTCCTCATATCGCTCGCTGGCATTTGGCATTCCATTTTTTGGATTGTCATCGACCGGGTGATGAATTCTTATTAATTGCCGACAGCTCCGATTGCCCGCGAATGTTGGATTGGAGTTCCGCCGTGTTTGCAAAGCGATTGGCCCGGCGGCTTCCCCGTTCCATCATCATCATCATCAGGTCGCTCCCCATTCGCGCTGGGGTTTTCCACGCACCATCGAAGTTGAACAATCGGGCGTATACGCAATCTCAAGTTCAGCCTACACACGGCGCTTTATCGGAAAAGAGATAAAATGTTCTTGTCTGGCCCCGGGGTAAATACGAAAATAGTTTACTGCCTCTGGTGGTCCTTTTAATATACATATTAATGCAATTCCGTAATCTACCAATTAATGTAGATATTTGTCCTGCACCGACTTGTTTTTTAACTTAACTCGATGATTACTAATGATTATTCTCGAAATGAAAACCATATATAAATTAAAACCCGATTGCTGTTATCTACTATTTAGATAAGTTTAATAATAAATGATCTCAGCACCATAATCTTCCAGTGCCAAAGTTCATTCCAAGAAAAGTTCTTAGCATTCACAATTTGTTCCAATCCGCATGACTAACTAACACAACTCACTCCGATACTCAGCAATCATAAGTTAGTTCCCCGCTTGTCGCGATTAGATTAGGAATCACCGAACGTTTAACTAGACTTGGCAGCATGTTGACTACCATTTGACACGTTTTTTTTTTTGTAGCTGTAGCTTGTTTTTCGGTTAGTTTGCCACCTTGATGACGTTTTAAATAGATTTCACAGGAATCTTTTGTGACGCCGAAACTTAATGTCGCTCAAGTGGCCCATTGGTGGGAGATTTCCATGAATAGTCCACCCTATTCGTTAGGTCCTTATCAAGGCGCTCCATGCAATTCACAGCAATCCAGGGAAATTGCCATAAACAACACAGGTTTCATGCTCACTATCTAATGCATCAGCTTCGACGGGAATTGAGCAAATAATTGGGCACCAGAAGCAGTGAGTCACACCTGCGAACCATAAAACCCACCTCCCATACAAAAAAATAATGTTGTTAGGGCACTGTTATGGTTGGAATCGTAAATAAAAATGTTTATAAATGTGTGTGTGTAGGGCGATGTTCTGAAATTCAGGTGCTGTTTACTTTTAGAGACACTGAGAGGCAATGCAGTTCAATGAAAGATAAAGTTTGTTATTTCCTTATTATCATTAAATTGCGTATCTAATTGAGACAGTGATAAGTGGAGCGAACAAAAAATTTACGACTGGGAAGCTTCAATATTTACGACTAGGGATCTTAAGATTTGGTAGAGGCCAAAATTATTTAATAATTGAATTTTAAGATAAAGGGTTAATAAGAAGTGCATATTCCCTGGAAAACTTCCTTTCAACCACTCAACATTCCACTTTAAAGCACAAGCTCATTTCATTTCTCCATATGGCACTTACACATCGCCCCCAAGGGCAGCGCATTAAAACTTCAATAATTTATGTATTCCTGAGCAGCAGGAATCGAGGGAGCTGCTAATGACTTCAATATCTTGATTCGCACCATTTGCAGTCGCAGCTGGAGGCACTTCGACGGCAAAGGCAACATGCAGCGTCGGCCAAACTTTGGCTCAATTATGCGCACAATCAAAGCAACTTAATTACTCCAGAGTTCTCCGGCGAACACACAGAGGCGCTGAAATATAGAGACCGCAATCACCGAGCAGTAGTTTGATAGAGAATCGCTGCGACTATGCAAATTAGCCAAACCAATTCACAGAGACAAATTGGTAAACAAAATGACACTGAAAGCGCCAGACGCAGACCCGCATCACTCGATTTGATTGAAGTACCAGTTCCACGAGAAATTGTCAACAGTTTTCAAATTAGCAAACGCACTCGCCTGTTCCCAATGCTCCTTGTCCTACTGCTTGTTGGCCTGGTTTTTGGCCCCAAGGATTGTGTGGCCACTTGCCGCGAGGAGCCAGCCCGCGATTGTGAGGCTATTTGCGATGCGAATGGCAGAAACTGCACCATTCGGGCATTAGTCCTTCTGCCCGATGATAATATGTACCAGGCATCCCTACCGCGTGTCCTACCAATCCTTAAAGTGGCCGAGCAGCAGATCCGGTCCAAGTCCTTGATTCCTTCGCACATCGATTTCGAGTGGCTGGCCCACGATACCAAGTGTGATGCCTCCCTCGGCGTGATTAAGGCCATGGATGGCATTATCAAACAGTGCGCCCAGGTGATCTTTGGACCCGTCTGCGATTATTCCTTGGGTGAGTTTATAGAAGCTATTCCAAGAGCATCCGATTTATATTTTGTAATACGATTTATTTTTTAATTAAATAATTTCCATGTTTTTTTAATCCCTTGCAGCTGCAGTAAGCCGGATTACCAAGTATTTCAATAGCCAGGGCACCCCACTCATATCAGTTGGAGGTTCCACCTATGACTTTGAGCAGAAGAAAACCGATTGCAATGACGAGTTCTATATGCTGTTGCGCACGGGAATGCTGAGTTTCGAGACGATTTCCGAGCTGACCATAAACGTGATGAAGCGGTAAGTGCCATAAATTTGCTATTCTAAGCCTTACCAGCTTATCAAGTCTTCCGGCAGACACAACTGGTCGCATTCCATCTTCTACTATGAACGGGATGGCCAGCGAAGTGTGGCCGGAATGCACACCTGCTTTCTCATGATGAAATCCCTGGGAAAACAAATGCGTAACGAGAACATGACATTCGCCCAGTTTCCACTTGAGCCCAACTTGACAAATCGCACGGAGGAAATGCGCCGAGAAATTGGCAATAAACATGCAAGTAAGTAACAGAGAGATTTGCTGTCAACTTAACATGGCTGTTGTTAACAGAGTAGTTTCACCAACGGCTTAGCCGAGACAACAACCGTTCAGCAAGTGCATCGGGCGAGCAAACTTTACTAATGTAGCTTTTGCATTGCTAACAATTATGCAGTTTAAGATGGGAACAGAACAAAAATGCGTTTCATCACCTACGTTATTGTTCTATCATAAAACGAAATAATATTTTAAATATTTAAAGGTATATACATTACTAAAATGTTAGGTTGATAAGATAAATGTTTATATACCAACGTGTCCTTAAACACGACCCAGTTGTTAGTAAATGTATGAAAATTTCACAAATTTACAAGACACACCTCGCTCGGGCTAAACATAAACAATTCGGTCCACACCGCCCACACACTGAGAAAGCTTTGGGGCCGTGCCACGTGCAGCTTGCCCGTCAGCTGTTTCTTGGCCAAAATGCCGGTTGCACATTAATTCGAAAGTTCGACTTCGAATCGAGAACGAACAAAATCGACTCGTGCCATTGCGAAAAGGCGCCAGAAGCCGGTGATAAACCGTTAAGTGAACACCAAAGGCGGACGAAACCGGAAACGGAAATCGACATATAAAGTGAAAGTGGAACAAAATCGACGCGAAACTAATCGAAAGTGAATGTAATGATTTATGGATTTATACAACAATGCAAATAAAAATTCTGAAATAAATCAAATTATAAGACCAATATAATGAATAATTTGCGGCATATGGCACGGACAGTGATGGTCCTTCTGACAAGTTAAAGCTGCACCATTTGATAAATGATCGGCAATTGTGTGAACAATGTGGGGTGAAAGATGGAAAATTTCACCTGCAAAGTGTAGTTTTTTCAGACCTTTTTCTATCTTTAGTCCATGAAAAAAATCCATTCTTATGGCATTTATAAATTAAGGCAAACGTGTAAAAAAATTGAATCAAAATTGTATATGTACTATAAATATGAAAAAATATGAATTCAGTCTGTGCAAAATTTAGCCGACATACTTTCTTTGAAAAGAAATTATTTCTCATCACAATAATGATAGAAAATGTTGAATGCATTGGACATTTTAGTGAGCATTAATATTTGTTAAGCTATTAAAACAGCACAGTTGAAGCGTAACAATGTTTTTTAAATCACGTCTCTTCCATTTTAAAACTGTCTTCAAAAACTTGAGATGTTCTTCCTTAAACGAAATGTTCTTGGCTTTTTCTCTCATTGCCATGCAGTGGACGTCTTCTTTTTCGGTGGCTTTTAGCTGCAATTTAAGGCTGCTTCCTTCTTGGCAATTGCCGGTTGGCTCTTGGCTGTTGGCACATGTCTGTAGAGCCAGCTGCTGCCAAGATATATACAACTACGGGCAGCTAAAAAAGAACAATTAAAATGTTTCTAGACCAGAAAAAAATTCCACCAGAATGTGTGATATTTTGCTGTGGAAGCGAGAAAAAACGAAAGACCTAAATCATCTAACATTAAGCGGATCGTAAATCATATTTCACGCAATTTCTTTGGTTTAAAACTAGTTTTTGGCTCCACAAATTTGTGCTCCCATTGGAAGCAGTCCCAGTCGAGACTTCGCTTTTATGGCTGCCATTTTTATTGTTAATTCTGCCGACGCAGAGGGCTCTTTCATCACAACAAGACAAAATTTAACTAACAAATTGACAGAACAGGAACATAAATTTGCATATGCTGGCATTTATTCTCAACGGTAAGCGAAACAGCCAGCGATTAATGTGGCTATTTCGAGGAATTTATTTTGCCAAAAACTTAAACGAAAGTGTGTTTCAACAATGCTCCTTCTATGTTCTCCTCCATGAACCCGAAATCTAAACAAAACATCATAACAAAAGTGCATTTTTGGGAGCTTTCCCGGAAATTCGTTTATTTATTCGCAAGCAGGAAATGAAAACAAAGTCGGAGTGTAACCTTGATGCGAAATCGCACGGATTGGCAGGCAGATGGAAAATTTTGATTGCCATTTCCAGCGCGGGGTAGCCCACTCTCAAGGTGGGCACTGCGAAGCCAAATGGATTCAAGCTCCACATGCAAATGTGGCTCACAAGGAAGTGGTGTGCGAGAAGGGCCGGCTGCAAAGTGCACAGGCAATTAGCCATCATACGACCGATTGAGCTTAGACGGCAGGCTAAACAAAAATCGAATCAGCATCGAATCGATTTCAAATGAAAATCTATTTGGGATTATAAAATCGCCGTGTTTAATCCTTAAGCGCATTTTCATTTACAAAACAATCAAATTACCCGTTCCCAATTAGAATTTGCATGGCTTAAAAACTGAACATTTCCCCCTGTTTTTATACAGTTTTACGTGAGACTTGCAGATGAATTAAAAACTTTTTGCTTCTGTTGCCAGTTGTTCGACATTTTTGGCTTTACGCACACACGTGCAGCGCAGTCAGCCACAAAAAGTTGAGTACATGTGAGGCTAACCAACACGCAGACAGCCACCTCACACCTATTAGGCCATGCTCACGTGTTCGCAGCAGTTGGTCTAAAAGCCAAAACCTGTTAACAGTTAACAGCACCTGAATGCTAAAACACTGAAATATGAGCAACGAGAAATGCGGCAACTGACCCGATTAATTGGGATTTCCTTTAGCCCCAACAATTAGTTTGGATTTTTGTCTTCGCCACTCGTATTACGAACTTTTTCCAACTTATGACACAAAACTTTTCCCCAAGTTGTCAACGTGGATTCTTGCAAAAACAATTAGTCAAATAACCATTTCCACTCTGCTCGAATTAATTCCTTCAGGAAGATGATGAAAAGTTGAAAACGCACATGGTAGCTGCAAAGGAATTATTAAGGCCTATGCAAATTCTTAAATACTCTTAAATAAATACAAACTTATGCTCTTCAAACTAAATGGAGAAACCATTATTTACATCTTTATATTTTTTGGCTTTTAAATGTACATTGTAAAAAATCACTTAATAAAATATTTAGTTCTCGTATTGTTCCCAAGATACCCAAACAAAAAACTTTATCGGATATATCTAAAGCAGTTACCAAACAACCAAGATGATTCAACTTTCGAAAAAAAAAAAAAAACAGTGGGAAACTTACTAAAAATGGAACTTGAAAAGAAGTCATGGGGACAAAGTGTAAAACAAATGTTTGCCCGTAAGAGTTAAAAAGGGAAATTGAAGGGCGAAAACAGGAAAACTTGTCAGGGCTTTCAGCACACACGCTTCCTTTGAAAAGGATATGGGTAATGCGCCGTGCAAAATCCCTAAGACTTCCTCGTCAGATTGTGACTAAACACGTGAGCCGACATGGATGTCATTTGCAAAGTGCCCTGCCACAGCTGAAAAAAAATCGAAGCTTCTAAAGATGTTACCTAAGTTCCAACTTACTATCTGAGCTATGTGAGGTGTTTATCGAAGTGCAACAAAATAACACATTTAATTTCAGTTTTTAATCAGGCTTAAACGTTTTAATTATATACGTTATTCATAGCTACTCATTGGTTAGTGTTAAACCCATCCTTGAAAAGGATATATAATAGTCTTAATAGCAAACTACGCACAGTTGGCAAAAGAAACCTCAAATTTTCCATTTTGTCATAAATCAAGCGTAGGCGATTTTCCATCTGCTCTGAACACACAACTGGGCCAAATAAATCCCGTGGAGGAAATGCTTTGAAGACATTAAATAAATATAATAAATAAATAAGTATTTTTCTGTTGCTGATGGCGCCTTTTGGATGCAATTTTCGTTGGGAACTTTTTGTGTATTTTCCGCATGGCAATAAACTAAATTTGATGCCTAAGGCATGCACATAAGAAAGTCAATTTATTTAGAACCTTATATCAATTTAATGAGTTTCGCACATCTCTTCTCCAACAAGAACGAAAGCAACACATGTATCCTTTGCAAAATAGGATATCCAATTTAATGTGTCGCCACAGAAAACAACAGAACATTTTGTTTTTATCCGCATCTGCATGCACTTCTAATGTTTATAAATAAATTTCTTTTACTGCTGCCTGGGCCAGATAGCGAAAAACCCAAGAGCATCGAAAGTTTTAGTGTTATGACTGCGACGAGCATTCGTTTGTTGTTGGCCAACAACTTTATGGGTCCAGTACTCTATCTAGTGGTTAACCCCAACAACCACAAGCATCTGAGCACAATTAAACAATTGCCCTCTAGTGAATATTTAAGCACGCAAATGCATGATGCAAATTTAACAGATTGCTGTGTAAAATATTACGTGAAATTGCCGCAAAGTCTAACACTGTTTTAATGAAGTGCACAATAATCATGAATAAATCAAAAAGGGTGCAAAACCATCAGCAAACGCTGCATACGATGCAATTAATTTAGCATGAACTGTGGTTGGTTCCGGCAATGCGAAGCAGCAAACAAACAACAACAACAACAAAAAAATGGTAGAAAAACCTTAAATGCTGTCTGCTAATGTGGCATGGGTAAACACATTTCACATTTCCCCGACACTCTCTACCATTTCCCTCTTCATGTGCTCCTTTGACAAATGAAAATTGCACTGAGCTGTAAATAAACAAAAAGAGTTGCGTGTCACGTAGCGAGAATTTTCTGTTTGCCGCTGTGCAATTTGTCGATTGTTGCTGTTCGAGATTACGCATACGCCGCGTTGGTTTAGTCGGGGGGTACGGCAATCGAACGAAAAATACAAAATACCCCAAGTGAAATTTGACGGAAATGATTGAAGCGGAGCTCATAGATTAGAGACCTCGAAAAACGTTTTATTTTATTGCTATTTTCAAATAGTGTGCAAGAAATGATATTGTATTTTACTCAAGATTTAAGAGAATGTATTGTTTTTAGGAAACCAACTTTACCACATAGCTTTGCTGCACGGTTCAATAGCTAATCGATCAACTCACCAAGGAGGTAGAGTAAACCTCTCTGAATTAGCCAAATGTTCTAGTTCTCCTCTTTTTTTTTTGTTTGTTTCGCTGTCACTAGACAAATATGAAAATTGCCATCCTGGCCATGCAATTAAGTAAAATAACAAGCTTTCGATTTTAGGTCTGCCCGCCCTTCTGTGGCGCTTGTTAACCCTATTTAGTCTCCGCTCCGTTTGCCCTTTTGTTTTGTTTACCGCCTGTGCGCTATCATCGATGGCGCTGAGCCACTGGCTCCGTTCTGGCTTGGTGTCCCATCGAAGCTATCTGTCGGTGCTTTATGCACTTGCCATCATCCCTTTGCTCCGCCCCGCTTGTCGCTAACTCAGGACACAGCACCGCGTTACAGGTTTTTTTTTAGAGCGCGACGCCTCCGGAAGTCGGGACATCGAGTTGGCAGGAGTGGAAGGAATGGCAGGTTGGCGGACTGGTGGTCATGCATGGAAAAACGTGGCCACAACTTGACGTTGACCATAAAAGCCTTTTTGCCCCGATTGTGTTTGCCTAGGTGGGGTCAAAAATTAGTTGAGTTTCCAAGTGGTTTGTCAGCTAAAATAAAACACGATAGGAACGGTTCTTGTATTATTAAGTAGAAGTCGTAAGTCAGTGGGAAATAAAATAGAAATTTGAAATATTTTATAAACTACAATAGTTCAGGCCATCTTCATAAATATTTTAGCCGTGAAATAGTAATATTAAGAAGTTCATAGAAACCAGTGGAAATCCTAATTATACATCACGATTAAATTATCTTTATACCAAGTTTCTCCAATTACAAAACCCTTCGCATTTCTCCGAGAAGAGTAATGCAAATTATTTTTTAATTGCCCTGTTCGGCCGCAGATGTCTTGCCAGTTTCCTCGCTTTTCTCGGCTGTCTTGGCACAGTTTTCTTTTTCTGCTTGGAAACCATAGAAAGTGACTTCATCGCCACTTCATTACTTTTGGCGCGCCATGGCCAAACTCAATTAGAGCGCAAGTCATGAATGCAATATTCTCAGCCATTTCTTTCTTGTTCATCTTAAAGATTTGAAATATAGCGCTCACTGACTTTATTTGTACAATCGAATTGCTTACGAATTGTTTCAGCTGGCACTTATCACTGCTCAGAGACTTTAAGACTACAAAGCCATCGTCTGAGTCTGGCTTTTGAGTGTCTGCGGTTCGTTGTGAACGGGAAATTTATATGCCACTTAAATGCATTTTTCCAACCAGAGTGCCATGAAATGCGTTGCATTTCCGGTTCCATTCTTCACGGCCGCTCGTTTCCATTCGCTGCTCGCCTCCTTTTGGTATTGCCTTTATTTACTTGGCTTCGGCGTCAGCTTGCAGTCCCCAGCCAGGGAGAATCCCATAAAAACTCAAAAAGCAGCACACACGTACAGCCACCATCAAAATAATAGTATTTAAATGTATATTAAATCGAATTTTATTCTTAAATTTCACTGCAAAGTGAGACTTTATTTGTAATGTTCCCCCTTAATAAATGTAATGTATCCTCAATGTTCTCCCTAAAGAAGAACATAAAGAGAACTTTACATGAATGTATCGATTGTTTAGAAACGGCTGGGGGAAAACTATATACTTCTTTTGTATTCTATCTAACCCGTATTCTATTATCTTATACACAACTGTATACACAATGGGGAAATCTTGCAATGCCCCTGCAAGTATGCAATAAAATTGCGTTCAATGTAATTTATTATTTCGGTGGCCACTTCCCTGAATCCCTCCCTTGTTTGGGCATTACTCAACCGTCTGGTTAAACTCAACTTAAATTTGGAAAAAAAAACTGTTGTGGTTTCCTTTTAGCACCTTTATGTGCTGGCTTTCTTTTATTTCATAATGGAGCGCAAAGCGCGAAGAGGACAGTTTTGTTGATAACTTCCCGACGGATTTTCGCACCATTTCACATGCCAAATTTACAAAAAATCCCCATTTCACCGGAGCTTGACTACTGTCTGTCTGCATATGCTAAGCTGTCGGTTGTCAGCCAGCGGAAAATTGTATTTTCATCTGTGCAGCGAAATGGCAAAAATCGTGACTGGGCGACCAGTAACAAAAATCAAATGAAATTCACTTCAGAATTTGAAACAATCAAACCATTAAAATAAGTTCTTATCTGAGAAATGGTGTGCCGGAAACTTTAGCAGTTCTTGGCACAAACTTCTGGCCAACGGAAAAATGCGAAAATCTTTGAGGAATGCTGAGCACTCAACTAATTGTGTTTGCCAGCACTTTGCTGACTGGAAAATAGGATTAAGTCCTACAAATATTTGCCGAAAAATTTGCAAGTTAAACGAAGTTTATTGACAGCTTCAATTTTCATACCTAATTTATTTCCCACTTATAGTTACTCCAGCAATTTCCCAGACCAACTGGCTGAAATAACAAATTTGTTCCAGCTGAACTAACGCTTGGGAGCAAATTAAACGTTAAGGTGGCAACTGTCAGATAAAAGCTCCACTTTTATCACCCAGCCACCCACTTGATGGGGTGTTAAATTGGAAAAAGTTTCATTTTAATGCATACAATTAGAATCGCTGAGTGAAAAGCCATGTTCGCAGCTGATTATCCGGTTAAAGCCAGCGAAAAGTTTCACGTATTTATTTAATTTTTGGCCAGCTCTGAACACTTTTGTTTTGTGCAACCGTTGCATATGGCACGGGCATCCTTAAAGAAACCTTCTCCAATAATACACATACACATACTATACTATTGTATTTATTTGTCGTCCTTAAAATGTGACTCGGTTATGAATTACTTTGTGCTCCGAGCTGCCATGTTGTGGCAACAAAAGTTCCAGCTGCATGCAACCGTTCGCAATTTCAGCGAGGAGCAAACTGTAAACCTCATTAACTGGCGACACAATAGACTGCCCCTTCCCCAGCCACATCCTCCACATTTGGCAAACAGACCGCCATGCATGTATGCAAATTAGTTTGCACCGCTGCAGTTCTAATAATTTTTTACGACACCAAATTAAATTCAAATTGTACTATTTTACTTTCGAGAAACACACCGGACATGTTGATTGTGTAGGTAGCAACTAAATAAAGTTTTCAGTGTCGAATGGAAACTGCATTGTTGGTTGTAGCTTTAATTAAATACTTGTCTTTAAGCACTGACACCATTTACACCATTATTTTAATTTTATTTTTAATTTATTATAAAATCTACCTAGCTTTTTTATGGGCACAATAATTTTAAGCAACTAACTAAACTGACATTTACATACCATTCAACGAATTTAATATACACACAACTGTACGAGCAAATTCAGTAATTTTATCATTTTAACTTTCACAAAAAAACTGCAGCTAAATTAAAAAACTTTCAATGCCTTTAAATTTTAATATACCAGCGAAACAAACACGTAGCGAATATTGCTTGAATTATAAATAAATTAATGTTTGCCAAAAACAAGGCTATCAATATGTCAAACAAGGACCTCGTGACCCAAAATGAACCCGTGCTTAAATCAATTATTGAAATGTAGGGCATCACATTTCAAACCTCCTTGACCAATCCATTTTGGCCTTAAGCTGTGCTTTCGTTACTTTGGTCGCCTTGTTGGTCAGATTTTCTTGTAGAAAAACGAACTAATACAAATTATGTGAAGAGTTAAGATTAATTTTTGAAATTAAATATAGCTGAACTGTTTTCAACAAATTGCACTGTTTTTCCAAGCTATTAAATAATATAAATCCATCCATAAATTTCATCGGTGTTGTCTGCATATCATCCACTTGAATTGTAAATACATTCAGAGATTCCCTGGTTGTTGGATGCCAATTAGCAAATTAAAACGGAATCAGCCACATATTGCACATAAATGATATAATTGCGTGTTGTTTTCTCGCCAATTTCAGCAATCAAAAACAGCCACGAAATTCAAATGCGAAAGCAATCATAAAAACGGTTTAACATACTTTTTCTCTGCTCGCCTTGCTTACCGCATGTAATTTGCACCCAAAAAGGATTTTACAAGGACAAACAGCCGCACTACCACATTTGCTACTGATGCATTTTTGTTGAACATTTAAAGCAAACAATATTCAAAAACATTTGAGAGAATTTGTACGAAATGTTTCGAGATTACCACTTGGTATGCCACAAAAATCTTTGCAATTTATTGCACAAAAATCACATTTTAATCTTGAACATGTCTTTCCATTTTCAACCGAAATATTTTCGTTTTTCAGCTTAACCACTTGAAAATATAACATTTTTGTATCCTTGTTCAATTTGTCTGGCTAATTAATTGGCTATGCCTGGGTAAAAGAGAGAAAACTTCCATTTTACCGTACCCTAGATGACTTTTTCAATAATTTCATGCTCCTCCGGGCACTGCGGTAGTGTTGAAATCATTAAAGTGGCCGAACTATAAATTGCCAGGACCCTCCAGTGGTGTATGGTCGCAGCCGAAAGGAGTAGGAAGTGACTATGTGGTTGGTGTCATGGCCAAACTGCCTGTCAGCCAGTCGCAGTGCATCATTAACAGCACTGAGCTGGGTAATAATGCCGACAACAGATGTGGCCATCGCTCACCCCTCCCATTGGCGTCCAGAATCAAATTTGGCCAAAACTAACGAAGTGTGAACTCACTGCAGTCAAATTGAGTTTTCTCCAACGAAGTTCCCACACTTAATTTAATCTTGAAGGGTAACAACTAAGTTTGTATTTATTTTATTGAAGCGGTTTATAACAAGTTGTTTGGGAAAGTCTTGAAACGATATAGTAAATCAAATATATGCATATATTTTTAAATTAGCATCTCAAACTTAACAAAAACTAATTTCATTGGTTTATTAAGATGCAAAAGTTTATGGTTTCTTAAACATTTTATAACTGCAAGAGACAAAGTTTATCCTTCTTCTAGTTTCGGATGCTTCCTGCACTGCAGGGTATTAAAAAGTCATATTTTTGAGCCATTTTGGGGATTTTGGCTATAGTTTGCAATGCTGATATGCGGTTGGCACAGTGGCAACTGCCACCAACCACCACAGAGACAAGCTGATAGAACTGACACACACAGGGCTAAGCTGGAAAATAGTCACACCCACTAGCGAAAGCGGAAAACCCAAAGGGATCAAGTGACAGAGGGAAGAGAATGATGGAGAATTCACTTTTGTGCCGGATGATTGCGCCTAAGGATGCGCTGAATTTTTCCTTCGAATTTACTCAGCTCGTTTAGAGCCAAAGTTTTGATACCTCGCCACCCTTCGCTGCACTGCACTGGGTTAGTGCCCGGAAAAGTTTTTGTAAAGTTTGCGTAAAGGATGCGGCAACCTTTAGCTCGAACATGCAAATAGAATTAATTATAAATGTCTTCCATTGTTTCGCTTTCCATCCAATAAGGTCTTAGCTCGTTAGGTCGCTCAAAGGCTCAAGTATGCCGTAATTACGTGGCCCAGTAACCGGATGTTTAGGGAAATAGTCTAACTCTAATAGTACTAATTGAACAAAGGAAGCCAGAAGATCCCACCTGGGAGCTGGCACATTTATAAGTGCCCGTCTGGGCTCGATT
This sequence comes from Drosophila melanogaster, assembly GCF_000001215.4. Lineage (NCBI taxonomy): Eukaryota > Metazoa > Arthropoda > Insecta > Diptera > Drosophilidae > Drosophila > Drosophila melanogaster. Next base: position 15,878,735 of record NT_033777.3, on the reverse strand, counting down.
TAATTGTTCAGACAATTAAATCTGTAAAACACAGTCACATCACTTGGCTGTCTCGTCTGTCATATGCAGGATTTCACACACCGGCCGGAATCCGTAGAACAATTGCTCCAGACACAGCAACGCCCACACTTGGCTTGCGATAAAATGTGTGTTAGACATCGACTCTTAAAAGAGTTGTTTGTGAGATTTCCCAGTCCTTCGGCCATTTACTACGGAATCCCGTTGATTGCAGTTATTGGAAAATGTGAGGAATACTCATATGCGGGTCATAAAAGGGTCATAAACGCACACAATGTCTTAAATATTGAAAATATTAACCGTCTATCGAGTATACAAATATTTTCATAAATTACTGCTACATTTTTGATTTTATATTTACTTAACTTGAAGAGCAATCGATAATTAGTCAGCAGGGTGTTGTGACACTTTCAAAAGTGAAATAACGCCCATGGGTCTTTTGAATCAAAAATGGGTGGCACATCGGCCATGAGCATTATAACAACAGGCGTTAAGACACGTACCCTATGATTTACATATTACAACTTTTTCCTTACGTTGTGAGGAACTTTTAAGGATAATTAGAGGAATACATTCTTTAAAATTACTTTGTGTGATTACTTATGTTTTTTTGCACACCTTTTTATTTTAAGGATTATTTTAAAGGGTATTGCATATTCAGCTAGTAAGGCTCGTTTTTGCTGCTGTTATAGACATTCCGGGACTTGTTTGTTGTTTTCATTTACAGTCATTGCTCGAAGCGTTCCACACACGCACACAAAGGCATGCAGACACAATGACACGCGGATGCACATGCACATTCGCATTTAAGCAGAGCTACAGGCGTGCCGCATATTGAATGGTGACAACGCGGCGTATACGCAATGCAATAAGCGGGAAGAAGCAGGATACAGCGCGGCATTAAGTCGCTTTACTTATTAATTTCAATAAGAATAATGCTTAAAGAATCGATTCAATTTCCCTTCAATGTTTACATGCTGCGCGGCAGAAGTGCAATAGTGTGTTGTGGCTTTGTCCCTTAAGCCATTCATTGTGCTCTTTTTCCGGTCGTGTCCTTGTCCGGAGCAATCAACATTGGCATTCTTTGGCTTGCCCTCTGCTCAACGGCATTCACGCAGGACGCTTTCCGTTTTTTTTTTTTTACCATTCATTCTTTGTCGTCGGCAGCCATTTCCATTCGCCGGAAGGAAGAGGGACACTCGACGGCAGTGGACAGAGGCATGCTTAACATTTTTACCATGCAACTTCATTTGACTCATTTGCGCTTTATTGACAATTTATATGGATTGTCGAGCTGCCTGCAACGTCAGGGAAATGTTAATGTAAAAAGCCTCGCTGAAAATAAAAATGAGCGCCAAGTGGCTGGCAGAAATGAATAGGAATTTAATTTAATTTCCATTTTCTATAGGAGCAACTGAATCCATAGCGAGCCATAAAAGCCATAGCGGGCTTAAGTCGCCTACACATCCATCAATGGCATCGATCCCGGAATCAAAAAAAAAAAAAAAAGATTTTCTTTTGATAGTCGTTAGCTGCTTATCTTTTCGAGGAGCCAACAATCCATCCGATTGACAGCCTAAACAGGAAATTGCAGTAGCGACCGGCATTGCAATTGATGCGTGGCCGGAAGAATCTAATTTATGTCCTTTCAACTGACAGGATGAGTGCCACCATTGCTTATGCACAAAGCAATCCTTTTTACGAGCTTCAGCTCGTGTAGCAGCTGGCTTAACCCGAAAATTGCTGGCACTGCTAACTCGAATGTATGGCAAACAATTATGGAAAAGTAAACCCTAGCGCACTCACACAAAAAATGCACACTGCTATAGATAAAGTGATGGGCAACAAGTGCATTTCATTCGCACCCATCTCTTCCGAAAATTCTGTCTCATCCCGGTGATTTATTAAGTTTAAGTGCTGGAAACGGGCTGCAGGAGGTGGCAAGGCAGAGATAAAATTGAAATATGAAAGCTGCCGACCAAAGTAACCCGGTGTCCAACACTTCATGCGTACCACGCTGCGTATGCGTATTATCCATCCATCCCATGTATGCGTGTGTAATCTAAGCCAAAACAGAACAGGACGACAGGGACCAAGGACACTAGGCAAGCAGGCAAGCAGACGAGCAGACGAGCAAAGGAGTGTGCCTGGTTCGTAGTTGAAATTCAAATTGGATTTGCGAATGTAATGGACAACGGGCAGGAATAAATGTACATACATACATGCATGCATTCCGGCGAGAGTTCAGAGTTCTGAGCGAAGAGCCAACAGCTTTTAGGTTGAACACATGCGAGCTCCCAAGACTCATTCTTGATTATGATTTATTATTCATCTGCGATCGAAAACAGTCATGAATTGATTTTCAAAAGTAACACACAGTAGCCAAGAGAAAAAGGTGGCTGGAAAATATGGTTTTACTCTATTGTTCTCATAGAGAAGACATGGGCTAAAATAGCTACCTTTAGGTAGTATCTATTTAATAAATCATTTCAAGTCACTGTTATTTCAAAGGTAGATAACCAGTTTCGATAAAACAGATTTTAAGTCTCCTCTGGTGTGCATTTAAGAAAAATTTCAAAAGTTGAATGCTTGCTTAGGTAATTGTTCAGAAAATAGATAAAATATCTCAAATGTATAAAATTCGGAAGTCTTATCTGGAGTGTATTTTGCATTATTTATTACTTTTTTGATAATGATACATACCATATTCTTTGCTTTGTCGCTCGTCAAGCTTAAATTGTTGATAAAATTCGGAATTAAATAAAACTTTTTTATTTTAATATATGTAGCTGTAGCAGAAACAGATCAGGTACGCAGCAGCCGGCGTCGCTGCCGCGGTCGCAGTTCTGCCGCAGTCACCGCCAACGCCGCCGCCGACTGCTGCGTTCAACTTGAGCGGCGGAATCGCCGACGACCGCCTGCCTGCGAATCCGATTTGGATTCGGATTCGGATGCGGGCGTTCAGTTCGGTTTGGCGAGTCGAGCGTGTGCGAAGCGCTCAGAAAACTGCGCACGGAACGCAGCGAAAGTTCGACGGGAAAATCTGTGGCAAGCGGCGCGTTTTCCAAAATTCGCAAATACTCAGTGTTTTGAGTGCTACGCAACTTTTGCGATTCTCGGCTGCATAATTATTTTACACTGTATGCTCAATGGTATTGGCTTTTCGATAGCAGCTGTACAAAATAACAACAAACGCGATAAGATAAAAAGCGCATAATTAAAAGTAAATAACTAAGGCACAATTGGATCTTGAGAAATGTGCAGCCGCAGCAAGCAAGATATAAATAATAATGTTTAAAAAAAAGTGAAATTGAAATTGAATTGAGTGAATCCAAGTGCTTGAACCATGTTCACAATTAACACATGGGTCGCATCGATATCAATGTTAATCAATAAGCCGAACACCTTTCGGACTGACCGACCAATCTAGTTGGATTTGTTTTCCCAATATTTATGGAATTGCATTCATTTGTTTGTCATTGTGGATTTGTTTACCATTTCAGTTTACTATGCCAACAAATAATGTTGATTAATCGAACAAGCTGGCCACAGCTATACACACTAAATTCTAAATTAATTTATCCATGGCAAAATGCACTATTCATTGAATGAATTGAGTGCTAGAATTTAATTGATCGTACATTTAAACGGCTACTAGAAACGAATTCGGTTTGTGATAATTTAAATTCCATCTGATTTGTTTGCCATCTTCTTAATGTTTGTAATTGTGTGACGAGCAAACAAAATACGTTGCCAGCAAACTCCAGTCGCAGTAGCCAAACGTGTTTGCTACTGCAAAACAAAATTTGTTGGTTGGCTCACAACCTGCATGTTTTATTTGGTTTATGTACTTTTCGAATCGTTTTTCAAATCCGATTCGTTTAATTGCTATGGCCCGGACTTAAATATTGCACTTAAAAAGAACCACGCAAAGTGCAAAATTGTTTAAGCTATCGATGCGAGTGAACATATCCCAAGGGGATATGCCCACCTCACCCCCCTTTTGGGGCAGGGAAGTTAACTCGACAGTGCTGACAGACGTGTTGAACTTGAAATACAATTTGTAAAATATTTGCCGCTGATGTTGCCAAGCGAGAATGGGTTGCTTTACAAATTGTTAGGCGTTACGACGGTTTATTCTGCTGGCGGAAATGCTCTAAACGAGAATAAACGTATTCACATTTTTCTAAACGCTTTTAGGGAACTCAGAAATTTCGGGAAAAAGAAAAGATTTAAAGCTTAAAGGTATAATAAATTATTAATGCCTTTATATATATATTTCTTTTCAAACTGATTTTTGAAATCTTAAGTATAAATAATTAAAATTGTTAAACTAATTCACACCACCCACCATAGTCTCTGCACTTAATAGTCTCAGATTCTGCAGAGTATCTTTCAATTAAAAAAAAAAAATATCTCAACTGGAACATTTCAAAGCCCGGTTTCCGCCAAATGTTTTTCGATTTCTAAATTGAATATTCAGCATTGCTCACATTTTGTTTTCATTTACACCGTTTTGTTTTGGTTTTTTCGTTTGCGTGAATTTTCACAGCATGAAAAGGGCGATGTGCAAATAAACGTTCTGAGCAAATATTTGTATAGAGTTTCCTTGTAAATGGAACACTTCCAGCTGGCACATTGCTCATTCACAATGAGCAATTAAACGCCTACGAAAAGTGCACTTAATTTATGCTCACCCAGCCACTTTGCGGCGACACTCAGTCACGTGTCTCTGGTGTCTGCGGTGAATCAAAACATGTTAATGGCTAATTCCGTTGATTGATAATCACATAGCTGTTGTGATACAAATGAGTACAGTAATCGCTGAAATGGATATTGCGCTCGTGGGATAATTAGTAATCAACTAATGATCAGCTAACACTCTTTAGAATCGTATTTTCAAATAATCATATGTGCTTTTTACTAAATCTTGAGAACAATTCCACGACAATTACGCCTTCGATTACCTAACTATGGATATTACGCGACGTTCAATTGTGTTTTCATTCTTTTCTAGTAGAGCTAAAAATATAAAAATACTCACAAAATATGCAGCTCATATTTCTCGCACCAAGAAAGAACAAACCAAAACAATCCAATCAGCTTGGCAAGCACAAAATCCACCGAGTAGAAACCAAAACAAAAATATTAGTCAACAAATAAAGAGAGTAGTAATGACCGCGAAGAAGGCTATTAAGTTAAGATATAAAAATCGACTAATTAATACCCTAGCACCACATTTGTGACAATTGACACAAGTCAACATCAAACTGGTTTCATTTGATCAAAACTTAGGCATGAATGAATATTTCAATCTGGCCCGATGAATAAATCCATAAATAACCATCAGAACTAATTTTTTAATTAGCCAAATGATCGATTTAACGACACTTAACGGTTCCAAATTGTCAGCTTTTTAAAATGGAAAGCAAAGCAGTGTCGATTTATTTGCATAGTTTCAGCTACGAAAAGTAATTAAGAAACATGAACCGAGGCGATGACAGCAAAAATGCCAAGGGAACGGGGGAATACGGCACTAAACGTGGGGCTTACGCTCCAAAAATAGCCACAACAATGCGACAGGTGACGTTTGACTGGCTGCCAAGCTGTTGACCAGTTGACCAGTTAAACAACCTATTAATAAAGCGTGAACTTCATTAGTCAGAGGCGAGGGAAACAAATGAGTGAATTAGCATAAGCCGGTGAACAGCTGGGTAGTAGACTGATACCCATCGCGGCTTGGAGCCAATGAAATGGGTGAATTACAGATTAAAACCTCATAAATCATTCGACTCAATCAGAGACCCAGGGGCTAACGGAATCGAGGGAATCTGTTCTACAGAGAAAATAACAGATCATGATCTAAGTACCAACTTGTAATATCTTAAAGATATTTAACCTAACAAGGGCATTGTTGTAGCAGCCAAACTTAAAGATATATTCCTATGACTCAAATTTATCAAATATATCTTAGTATTTAGTATCTCACTTCTATTTTTTTATCGTGCATCGATTGCTACCTAAATGAAGTATGAAATTAGGGACACGGCACTGTCCGAAGACAGCTGGAGATCGAGGGGATTGCTTGGTTAATCCGCGGCACGTGTACCCTCTTAAAACCCAAAAAAAAATCCATAGCGTACAAAATTTCAAAGCCAAAACAAAAATGATAAAATATCAAGGAAAAAACAAAGGCTTATTTGTACAATAAAAAAAAATAAACAAAAAAAAAAACTCGGAACAAAACACTCTCCATCTCTGCCTGCAAATGCCCCTTTCTCCACTCCGAACTTTTTGGGGAGAGCAGCAGCTCAAGTCTGTAATTGACCCATATTTGTTGTAAGTTTTGGCATTTGACGAATTGTTTGCTGGCTGTCCAATACGACAACCTTGAGAATAAGACGAACATATGCCTGCTAGGTCTCAAAAATTATTGAAATGTTTTGGAAATGTTTTGAAGTGCAAAATGTTAAAAAAAAAAGAAAGGCATAACTCAATGTACTACTTAGACTGATGAAAATCATTTATCCTTATGATTGATTTGAAAATATCGACTTATATAGAAAATATTTTTAGCAACGCCAAAGGGCATCATTACGGAGCCTTAATTATACCCGTTACTGGTAGAGTAAAAGGGTATACTAGACTCGTTGAAAAGAATGTAACAGATAGGAGGAAGGATATAGCCGTGTGTTAACAGCTACAAGTTGCAGATTAAGCATGTGTTGCCAATTTCTATCGATACAAGAAAAAACTAAATAATTGTCCCTCTAAGAAGTGAGGGGTTCCATTGAACTCAAAAATAATAAGGCCTACCATGCTCAAAAATATTTTCGTTGTTTGTTTTTGGCTTTATTTATCTATATAAAAAGAATTTTAAAATTTGATTCAGGCACGCCCACAAACTTAGTAACGGGTATCTGATAGTCGAGGAATTCGACAATAGCGTTCTCTCTTGTATGTATTTTTTATAGATTTCCTACGGGCAAATGGCATTGTGACCACTCTTTTTATTTCGCATTGTATTTATTGCCATTGTTTGTTTGTCTTAGACGCTCTTTGGCCACATTTGAATGCCTTGGAGGGCTCTTTTTGTCTGGCTCTATTTTTAGATATAAAAATATATCTTTGCGGCTATAGAGGCTTTGGAAAGAAGTTTAATGAACGGATAGCCGCGGCTATAATCGGCGAATGGAAAAATTGGTCAAAAGTTAACCGAACTTGCGCCGCGACCAGGAACTGTCCCCAATAAAGAGATTGGCCCATTATATGTCGAATCATTATTCTTCTGGTTCTGCAACAAAGCGATTCTCCGCGTTCTTTACTTACTTTTCTAATTGCCGTAAAATGTGCAACGAATTCTAAACCTAGGGGAACTTATATGCTTCCCGATTTTGTAATATCCAACCACAAAAATAAGCCACTCGAATACGTGTCAGCAACAACAAAAATGTTACCCCCGCACAGGTGAAGGTCAAACGAATTTTAAATACGGCATTTCGGATTATTTTTAGCCCTTTTGTTTTTAAATGCGTTGTCAGAGTGGAGTGTGTTTTAAAAAAAAAATTATATTTTGTTTACGACTCTCAATCAATTATTTCGTGTATTCTGTACACACACAAAGTTCAGGCGAAAAAAGATGTCAGGCGGGTTTGTTTTACTTGAGAAATTTATTTTTCTGCATCATAATTAGCAAATTGTGTTGTTTATTTGAAGTAGAAACTCCAATGGCTGCACTTGGTATGAAATAATTTATGAGTGAATCACTTGAACTTTCTAGTCGCATAAAATATTCGGCTTCATTCAGTTCAAAGTTCCTCTTCTAAAAATAACCAAACAGTTTTTAGCCTTTTGTCAAGCCCTTTTACAATGGACACACTTATGAATGGGTGAGATCTAGTCAAACTAGCTGCCTTGCTGGCTAAAAATATATAATAGCAGAATATAAATTGATCAATATATCAAAGATATAGAAATACTTATTCTGAATAGAAAGTGTGTCTCAGCTACGGTTTGCCTGTTAATTCCCTTCGTTTTGGGCTTTTGTTGCTCCACAAACAATTTGCATGCCCACACAAGTGTTTTTACAGGAAAAATTGCAATATGGCTTGGCCAGTTGTTCAGGGGTTGCATTTAAAAATACGAATAGTAAATATTGTTTTGAAATTTCGGCTTCCCATTCAATTGCCATCTGCGGCTGTTCATATATGTATGTATGTGCTCGAGCGTAAAGCATCTTTGAATGCTTCAGTAAATTGGACAGACAGACAATCACAAAATAAATGCCAGCCAAATTTCCTGCTGTAAAAGTGTTAATTAATATCGATTGCCCAAAATAATAAGGGTGAAAATACGTACGACAAACCAGTTTGCTAATGAAAAGTCCCGAGATAGCTAATTAAATTTGAACAATCGTCGGTGATTAATAAAAATTGAGCCAAACAAAACAGTGCAATTAATAAACAAAAATTTCAATTTGCCGCAGGTTTTCGTTGCAAAATGAATTAAAGCAGAGCCGCGTGTTGAAAGTGTTGTAAAAACATTCGCATAAATAATGCGATCAAAATCAGTGACAAAGAGCAACGCTTGACAAACATACGAACGAGATTACAAAAAAGACTCCAAGAATATACAAGCGCACGGGAGGACATCCTCTCCGTCCGAGATGCCCCAAGCTGGCCAAGGACTGAGCCTGCTCCTGATCCTCTGCCTGCTGCAGGCTCATCTCTTTCCGAGCGCAGCCTGGTTCTACGATGCCGAATCCGTGGGCGGAGTGGCCAGCATTGGAGTCGGGTCCGATGAGCACAGCTTCAAGACGCCAGAGACCAAGAACTCGCACAAGTCGCAGAGCACCGAACTGGTCCAGCACTTTCCCAGCCTTCCCATGCCCGATCACCGGCGTTTGGGTGCCCGGAGGCAATTGGTCTTCGTCGCACTGCTGCCATCGGTGGAATCGGACAACAAGAACGACTGCATCATGCCCAAGGTGCTGCCCGTGCTCGAGCTGGCCATTCGGCATGTTCAGCGTATGGGCTTCGTGGGCGGCAGTCACTTCGACATCCAGCTGATATCGCGCGATACCTTCTGCTCCTCGAAGTACGGACCCATTGGCTTCTTCGAGATTTACACCCAGTGGCCAGAGGTGAATGCAGTCTTTGGCCTGCCCTGCGAGTATGTATTGGCGCCCATCTCGAGGTATGCAGATGTCTGGCAAGTGCCCGTACTCACCACCGGCGGCAACGCCAAGGAGTTCAACAAGAAATCCGAGAGTTACTCCACTCTAACCCGGTTGAAAGGAGCTCAGGTTAACAATCTGGGCAACGTGGTGCGGGCAATACTCAACAGCTTCAATTGGACACGAACTGCGCTGATATACCAGAATGAGAACGCCAAGGTCAAGGGCAACTCGGTGTGCTTCCTCTGCCTGGCCGCCATCCACGACACCATCGAGGAGCATTCTGTCTACCAGCTGGGATTCGACACCTCCACCTGGACGAAGGCGGACATTACGCGGATGCTAAAGAACGTGGCCATGCAGTCGAGAAGTAAGTGGTGGATGATGTGAACTGCTAATCAATATGTTTTTTAAAATCTTAACTAAAAAATAAGCATGGAGTACATGCATATTAGAATTAGTTCCACTGACCAACTTATGATTTTCTTCAGTTCCTTTTATTTCTTATATTGTCTAGTCTTATTAATATTCGCAAGAGAATTCGCAACCTTTTATAAATCCCAAGTACATTGCTAAATGATTTTGTCAAACCATAGACCATATAAGCAAGGAATTTTAAATTAGTAACAATAGATTTCTTTTTAAATTTAGATACGATTATTAGGAATACGATAGAAACCTTGTCGCATTCGCTCGCCATCGGATGCAACTGCACTTGCCAATGCATTCTAGAATGCATACACCCTGAACTCTGTAACCTCATTGCGTGCAACATTGAAAGTGAAATTGATCTAATTATATTTCGCAAAGGCGACAAAGATAGGTTCAAGAAACCAAACAGATACCTATTATATGGTCAGTTCATCAGAACGCAGCTAGTGAATTTGAAATTTTCGATTGTATTTATAGACAGCCCGTGCACTACGTACCATGGGGCGTATGAGTAATGTTGGCAGGCTGATGTTGGCCAAGTAAGTTAATTAACTCGTCTCATTGGTAAACGATGCGGATATGAAGCCGTCAACTGTCACACACAGTTTTCAGACACCAATTATATCGCATATCAAGCATACGCAGCGTGCGCCCATACGATCAAATGCTATTGTTTAATTACAGCTCATTTAATTTCATTTATTGACAATTAACACCGTACACAATTACAATCGTTATGCATATTTTTCGCGGCAGTCGCGGCGCAGCGATTCACAATTCTATGCTAATTGAATTTTAATGGAAAACCAATGCGAACCGAAAAGAAGATGTGGCAATCGACTAGGGAACTCCCTCGGTAACGTGACTAATCAAATGGCATTTTAATGATAATGCACTGATATAAAAATCTAGCTTTTGTTAAAATTAAAATGCTAATTTAATGGAAATGAAACTGGGCAAATAATTTCATAGATTTAAAACCGCTGCGGGTGTCAATTCCAATAAATTATGGCGAATTGAATGGTTTTTTAAATAACACATAATGATAGCTCTGATGTGCCCCGAATTTCAATTGGCATATAGAATAATATTTTAAAGATGCCGACAAGAAAGTATACATTTTATTGATACATAATCTAACAATATAACAGAGTTCAAGGACAGAGTAACGATACTTTCCTTTTGAAGTGCCCAAAAAAATATTCGATCGTTTTTAAATAAATCTCTTCGTGATTTGTATTCTTAATAAACTAATGATTTATTAGCCATTTAATTTTTCAAAGCAGAATTGAATTTACAGCTCAGGAAATTCATTCGAAATATTTTCATTCTTAATTTAAGCTTTTGATTTTATTAAATTATTGTATTCAAAATTTGATATCTTTCCGATGTCATTGTTTTTGCATATTGCCTTTTTATTGCCTTGACAAATTCATATTGCCTTGCCAAGTGATTTATTATTAAATTAAGCACACTGTTCGAGCTAAGAAAAGTTCTGATATTGCAATTACAATGAGTTTTTGGAATTAAAACCATACCGAAATCAAACATAAATTGCTTCACCGCGAAATGACTCAAGTGACAGCTCGGAAGTCAACAAAAGCAAAAGTGCAAATGCAATATTTGAGAGGAGGAGAAAAAGAAAAGAAAATAAAAATTGTACAATTAAATCAAGTCAATTGCACGTTTTTGCTCTGAACTTGAAATTGTCTAGCCCATTTGTCTTCTATTCATTTTCCGAGTAATTAAATTTAAGCGAGAAAAGGCAAAATATGACGTAGGCATTCGTAGAGGGAAGATACAAAATTGCAGTTGATTGTCTTATGTGCACAAATAGGCTGATATCAAGGTATCCATAAAAACAAAGGTTTCACAATTAATGCAGCATTTGCTTGCAACATATTTGACAAGCAAATACTCAAGCTTATTTGCATATCATGCTTGCTGCACAACATGTCGTATGCGCAATTACATTTACCAGCTTATGCTGGCTTATGGAATGCAACATGAACGTTTATTTATAAGTTTCAATGACATGCAATTTGTAATTGATAAAATTAACATGAACTTTGTGGGGAAATCAAATTCTAGATAAACATAGCTTTATTTGAGTAAGTATTCAGCTTATTTGTCTTATAGGTGTATATAAATTGTATAGCCCCATTTCGTCTGATCCGCAACATATCCAAAACATCTTTGAGTACTGCCAAACACATATCAACTCGAAACTGAAGCACCATTACGATCTTTTCGGTTTTTATTTAAGAAACAATGTGTTTTTGTTTTTGTGTGCTTCACTCTCGGAATTACGTTTTGCACTCGCTGACGTCAAGGAAACTGACAAGTTTACAAGTCTCATTTCAGGCGCGAGAAGCTCGACAACTTTTTAATAAATTAATACATTTTTAATGACAAGAGCTGAGTTGTCTCGCCTGCTAGCTTCCAAAAAGAAGACCACCATAAATACATACATATACAACGTGTACCATCTGGTTTTAACCATCTCGTTGTTTTTTTTTTTTTTGTCTATTTTATTTTTGCAGTTGTCATAATGTGCGCCGATCCGCAGTCGATACGTCAAATTATGCTGACAGCCGAGGAGTTGAATATGATCGATAGCGGCGAATATGTTTTCATCAATATTGAATTATTTTCGCGGTGAGTATCGCAGCACTAAGCAAATACCATATATATGAATTACTTAACAACACACGCACACACACACACTATTACTATCGCGGACAAAAGGTGATCATTTATGGCAATTGCCGAACAATTTGCTGCCTTTCACTTTGATCGTATAAAAATGGGGAAAAAATCCACGCGCACTCTCGAAAAATATTCTTTACAAACTGCGCATGAGCAGCATTAGTCAAGGTTGTTAATGTTATGAAATGTACCAAGCGCGCTTTATAAATAGCTTCTGCATTTAACTCACAAGAGCCTAACTATTTATAAATTGAGGAAATTCCATATTTCGGCACATGGCTCGATCGATTAAAGCCAGTCAACCTCCGTGCCCGAACAATGGACGACAAGCAAAGTGCCCCCCTCACACTCATACTTCGACTCAGACTCATACTCAGACTCAGATACAGATACAAACTTCATATTTATTATGATTATCCACAATCATTAGTGCTGAGTAATGCCACAGCTTCTTTGTTCGACCCTCAAGATACCAGCTCTTTGTTCGACCAACCAAAAAATGGAGTTCCATCCCAGGAAAAGTTCGGAATAGATGGGTTCAATTTTCAGATTCGTAAGAGCCAGAGCCTTAGTGCAATCGACTATCATTTGCATGTGCATTAAATGCATTCTAATCACCCGACCTTCATGACACTCGCAATCAATGGAAAAATGCTGCGTATATATACTAATCTATATACTAGTGCGACGAGGCGTGTGTGAATGCCGGTATATGTACATATATGGATTAGCTAATCAATTTCCTGCTCGCAAAAGCTCAAAGCGAACAGACAGAAAGATAATTAACTTATTAATAGAATCCCTTTTGATTTGTAACTGCCATTTATCACTGTAAGCCACCAGATGATTAAAATACTATCGATTTTGAAAATGTTGTCACACTTAGTTACTACTTATTTATCATGGACGAAAAGTTATAAATTAAATATTATAAGTTTAGGATCAAAAGTAGTCAATCTTTCCATTCACAACAAATTGTGAATTTCTTACAGCCGCACGGCTTTAGTTTTCAACTATAGTGTAATTCATAATCAATATTCCTAAATGTCACTAGCCGCTAACATTGAAGCAAATGAAACACATTCGAAACTCAGATGATAACAGGGCAAATGGATTCGGGGAGGGGCTAATGGATTCCAAATGCATTTACTTCAAATCGGACTGCAATATGCCAGCAAGTGCAAGTGTGTGGTGCATCCGAACACTTAACAATTCTATTTATAAACAATTTATGACGCATATCAATAGCTGGTAATAAACCTAACCCGTAGGCGGGCACAAAGGCGCATTGATAAGACAAAATAAAAATTTAAAACCTCACATAAATTCAAAATAGCCGAAAAGTAGTAATTAACATATTTAACTTGGCTTAAAACAATAAAAATAGTTGGCTATCTTTGTTGTCTTTAGTTCACCCTCTCGAGCGACCACTGTAGACACTGACTTAATATATCTTTATTTTCACTACACAGGGTTCAGTATCTGACGTCGCAGCCGTGGTACGATAAGAACGATACGGATTTAAATAATGAGCGTGCCCAGAAGGCCTACACGGCCATGCTGACCGTAACCCCCAAACAGCCGAATGATAACGAGTATACCCGGGTCTCCAATGAGGTGAGTGTAAAATTGGGAAAAGTAGGAGGAAAAGCCGGAAAACTAAGGGGGCTCTGCATGCATTTGCATGGAAATGGATGTGGAAGCCAATTTGAAAATTTTTGCAGATTTCTTGTGTGTGTTTTTCTCCCATTTTTTGGGCCATCCTCATGCATACTCAATTCCAGCACACGTCCCAGCCCAACCGCAAGTTATTTTGCCAGGCAACATGCAACGGGGCGAGCGAGGGGCTAGGAATTGTAAACATTTTTCTGTTGCTGCATGGCAAATGTGCAACAAACAAAGCCGACAGCACCTAAGAGCATTTGCTGGCCAACTCCAAACCCGAAGAGCCCTCAAAAAGCCGGGGCAGCCACCTGAAAACCGAATGAATTTGCTCTTACAGCTGCTGATAAGCAGCCTGGGCCAACTATGGCAGTGGCCACCTCTGAAGAGGCTTCATTGGACTACCGGTCCGTCTGGCTAATGACGCTCTACACCCCATGTTTTCTACTTATCCAAGAAAGTGCAGGGGGCGGGATGTATGGTAAAATGCACACGACATCGTTTTCCTTTGGCAACATCTTATATGTACAAGTTAGCACAATGTTTGCTAGCATTTAAGATACTAATATGGTATATATCTAAGCGGGGGAGGGCTTTTTGCATGGCAAAAGCTTGCATTATTTCCCAAAAATATTCCCATGGAAGGATAAAATCTATAAAGCTAATAGATTAAGGGTATACATGTAGTTTTTATTATTAAGTATACACGCATATTTATAGACATATTCTTAATAAGCCGTTTGATACAAAACTAACGTCTTTAAATAGTCTGATTTTGTCACATTCCTTAAAAATTTGATTCGAAATAATTGAGATTTCAATTTGTTGGCAATAGCTAGCTGAAAGTACTCAGTTAACCACCTGGCATACAATACAATCCATCTATATTTTACGTCTGCATCCTTAAAGGATTGCAGCTTAAATTGTCGGCTTTCTTGGCAGAAAACTTACGCTCAATGGACATTTGCAAGCGCTGCTCCGTCCAAATCCCAGCATCGCCGCTTGTCAAAGGAGAATGGCGAGTGAAAACCGCCGTTGGCACATCGGAGTGCGGTGTGCAATAACTTCCACATGGATTGTGACAAAACGTCCTGGGCCAGAGCCATCGTCTTCCGTCCTTTCTTCCCTCGTTCCGAGCGAGCGAACGCGTAATTGAATTTTCACGGGGGCCAAAGCAATTAAAGGGGGGAAAAGTGCCAGGAAAGCGGACAGGAATTGATGCCCCTCGGCATAGAATAGAGCCATAAGGATTAGAAAGGGCAGAGGGAAAGCTTATAGCTCAGCTGCAGAGAGATTAATACGTTTCGATTTGCCCGTTGCCATTTGCAGATCAAAGCCATTGCCGCAGAGAAATACAACTACACCTTTAGCGACAACGAGCCGATTTCAGCATTCGTCACCTCCTTCTTCGACGGGGTCCTGCTCTACGCCAATGCCCTGAACGAGAGCATCCGTGAGGATCCGACCATGCTCACACGGCCCATCAACGGCACCGACATGGTGCGTCGCATGTGGAATCGCAGCTTCACTGGCATCACCGGCAATGTGACCATCGATGCCAACGGCGACCGGCTTTCGGCCTACTCACTGCTGGACATGAATCCCACCACCGGCCGATTCGAGATCGTGGCCCATTTCCTGCACAATCGCCTGGAGTTCGAGGCCAACAAGGAGATCCATTGGGCGGGCGACCGGGAGGAGGCGCCGCCAGATCGACCCATTTGCGGCTACGATGGCGCCCTATGCCCCGATAATTGTAAGTATACTTACTGCAAATTATATAATAATAATATAATTAATGTGGTTTATGATATGAAATTCGGCCTGTTGAAAGATACAAGACACAAAAGTCAGGATTGAACATTCTCGTTGAAAACTCTTGAATACAGATATGGTAACCCGATGTATGTGTCTAATTTCAGCACTTCCTGGGTATGCAATCCTGTCAATAGTCCTGGGCACCATGGTGGTCGTAATGGCCGTGTGTTTCTTCTTCGGCTATCGTCACTACATCGCCGAGGCGGAGATTAACTCGATGAGCTGGAAGGTGTCGCTGGAGGATGTGATGTTCCGAGATGCAGCGGAGCGTGGCCTGAGAGGCTCCTTCCATTCGCTGGTCAAGCAAAGCTCCCAGCTGACACTGATGTCCGAGGACATGGTGTCCATTAACGGAGATCGCCAAATCTTCATACCAGTGGGCATGTTCCGCAAGAGCAAAGTGGCCATCAAGCCAGTGGAGGTGGACAACGTTCAGGGCCTGCTGACTCGCAGCTTAATGCTGGAACTGAAACGGATGAAGGACTTGCAGCACGACCACTTGGTCAAGTTCTATGGCGCGTGTTTGGATCAGAGGCGTAGTTTCCTGCTCACCGAATACTGTCCCAAGGGCTCGTTGCAGGATATCCTCGAGAACGAGCAGTTCCAGCTGGACTGGATGTTCCGCCTGTCGCTGATGCACGACATCGTGCGTGGAATGCAGTTTCTACACAGCTCCGACATTCGGTCTCACGGCAACCTGAAGTCCTCGAACTGCGTGGTCGACTCCCGATTTGTGCTCAAGATCACCGACTTTGGATTGCACACCCTGCGGCGGACGAGATTCGACCTGGAAAGTGATGGGGGCAACTGCAATAGCCACGCCTACTGGAGCAGTAAGTAGTCCCAGTTTGCTACTGTGTGCAGTGCACTGAACAAAAAGTTAATTGAATGCAGCAAGAATTTCCTTGTAAATTTTTTTATTTAATATTATTTTCCAAGTTTCGAAATATATTTTAAATATATATGTAACTTATTTTCCCGTACAGAGCTCTTGTGGACAGCCCCCGAACTGCTGAGAGTGGAGCACAATCGTCCGCCGGAGGGCACACAGAAGGGTGATGTCTACGCCTTTGGAATCATTGTGCACGAGATAACCACGCGACAAGGACCCTTCTACCTGGGCAGATGTGCGTACGAGAAATCGCCACAAGGTATGCTATTCAAGTGTTTCACATTCTATACCCTCCTCTCGTCCTTCGAGTGTCCTTTTCACTTGGCCGTTTCGTGTTGCGGCCGATTTTGTCTGTGCGGAATTTTAATGCCAGATTTTTGCACATGTTGCGGTTATTTCGCCCGTCAGTTGGCCACTCGGCTGGTGGTTAAGGCGGTTGTGGTTGGAGGAGCAAGGAGGAGCACTGCAAAATACGCAGTCGAAATAGTGAAAGCCCGTGTCCAATGCCAATATTTTTGTATAATCTTAAACAGGGTAAACATTAAAAAATTAGTTGGATGCTGAAATTTAATTCACTCAAATCATTTTATAAACGAACTTAAAAGACCAAATTAAGTAGTCAGCGAAATGTTCTGCTAATAAAAATGTACCAAAATAGGAGCCTTCGGCTTAGCAATTCTATTTAATTAAAGATCCTGCATCAAGCACGAAACCCAAAGTACTTGTATTTTGAAGTATGTATGTTGCTAGCCTTTATGATGTTCTATCTTCCTGGTTGAAGTACACATTGCCCTGTTGAACCGCAGACCAACTTCGAGTTCCGCGCCGATTTCAAAAACTTTGCCTTCTACTTGGCACTTGACGATTTCATCAAATTAGGCCGTGACTGGGAATCAGACTCGTCCTTAGGCCGCAGAATGCAACTTTGGCATCTGGCACTAGACGACGTCTGTAGGCGAATTTAATTGCGGTGCCAGCGAATCTGGAAATCGAAATCAAAGTGCTGGCTGGTCGAAAAAGGCAAATCACGAACTCTCTCTGCGGTGGGGCACGTCCTGGCAGCTGGAATCGTTGGCGAGGTTCAAGCCGCATCCGAAGGGCAGGAAGGCCCAGCAGCCGGGTAGCTTCCTCTTGGTCCTGGTCTTCTTCTTGTGCTTGTCCTTCTCTCTACCGCCGGCTTGGTTCTGGTTTTTGTTGTGTTTCTCGCATGGCGTGTTCTTTATTGGGGATTTTCCGCATTCCTTCTCCTTCTTGCTGGACTTCATACCTGCGTTGATGCTGGCATCGGGTCCGGGTGTTTCCTGCCACGCCTGGTAGCACTGCCTCCGCTGAACCTCCAGCTTGCGCAGCCACTCGATGCGTGATCTTTCCCAGCCTCTGTGCGAAATGGTGGAAGGTGGTGTTTTCTCCCTGCACCCGAACACCACCTCAATATCGGTCGGTTCTGATGGATTCCGGTTGTCCATGCCGCCGCACTGCCTTCTCTTGAGCTTCTTTTTCGGACCACTGGTCATGTTCCACAGGAGATCAGCCATTTGGGCCTTGCTCAGCGATTGCCGGCGATTGCAGATGAGCTGCAGCAGGATCTCGTGCTGGTTGCAAGGCCTCATTTCCTGGGGTTTCGGAGGCTTTGCATGTGCAAAGAAGCTGACCAAGTCCAGATATTCCATTCCCGTGCTCATATTGCGGAACGGTGTTTAGATGTCCGAATTCGGAATCCACCAAAGGATCCAGTCTGGTGTTAACATAAAACTGCACTTAACACGAATAATTTACATAACATGTTTACACAAAACTATTTCCAAATTGAAGGCTAATTCAACGTTATTTTGTTTGTCGTACGATCAGAAATAATCGAACTCGTGAAGGGATACAATCCTCATAGAATGCAGAAACCATTCCGTCCTGAACTTGAACCAAACGGTGATACCAAGGCGGACATCAATGGCATAATCCGTCGCTGCTGGGCAGAGGATCCTGCCGAGCGTCCGGACTTTAATACCCTGAAATCGATGATACGCAGATTTAATAAGTAAGTACTAACTGAATCCATAGTTATGGATTCCTCACTAACTTTGACTGCTTTACAGAGACAACGAGACGGGAAACATTGTAGACAATCTGCTGAAGCGCATGGAACTGTATGCCAACAATCTGGAGGAACTGGTGGAGGAGCGCACCCAGGACTACCACGAGGAGAAAAAGAAGTGCGAGAAGCTGCTGTACCAATTGCTGCCGCAAAGCGTCGCCGCCCAGCTCATCAGCGGACAGCCAGTGGTGGCGGAGACCTTTGACCAGGTGACCATATACTTCAGTGACATCGTGGGCTTCACTGCCATCTCGGCGGAGAGCACGCCCATGCAGGTGGTGCAGTTCCTGAACGACCTGTACACCTGTTTCGATTCCATTGTGGAGAACTTTGATGTTTACAAAGTGGAGACCATTGGAGATGCGTACATGGTTGTGTCCGGACTGCCCATTCGAAATGGCAATCAGCACGCCCGGGAGATCGCCCGTTTGGCACTGGCCCTCTTGGAGGCGGTGCACAATTTCCGCATCCACCATCGTCCGGAGGATCGGTTGAAGCTAAGGATAGGCCTGCACACCGGTGCCTGTGTGGCCGGAGTGGTGGGCCTGAAGATGCCACGCTACTGTCTGTTTGGTGACACTGTGAACACTGCCTCCCGAATGGAGTCCAATGGTGAAGCGCTCAAGATCCACATAAGTGAGACCACAAAGGAGGCGCTCGACGAGTTCGGCACCTTTGTGACCACACGCCGCGGATTTGTGCCCATGAAGGGCAAAGGTGAGATGCTGACCTACTGGCTGGAGGGCGAGGTACCCCGCCCCAACTCCCTGATCTCGCCCAGCAAGCTGATGCTCACGCGTCGCTCCTCACTGAAACAACCGCAGCGCAGCCAATCGCATAATCTTCACAAGCAGTACTCCGAACTAGTGGTGGCCTCGCCACCACCCCAGTTACCGCCACCTGCGATCGCTCTGCCACCGCCACCGTCGCCGTCCAAGGATTCGCCCAATCTCCGCGTGAAACGCAAGATCAGCTCCAGTTCACCCAAGCTGAATGGCGGCGGCTTTGACTATCACAAGACTGAGAACCACTATCTGGATACGGCGGCGGCTGCCCAGAGGAACTGCGACATCTACAGCAGCCGCAGTCTGAGGGACATGGAGGAAACCTCCGATAGCTGGGAGCTGGCACACTTCCGGCTGCCGCTGAGCGGAGCACTCAAGAGCCACCATCACCTCAATAACAATAGCCACGGCTATGTGCACTCGAATTCCAGCTCCAATCTGAGCGGTATCCTGCAGCCGCCGCCACTGGGTGTCCAACGCACCCGGCTGAAGCCCTCGCCCACGATCTCAACGCTGCTGACAAGCGCCAGGAGTGAGGCCAATGCCTCCCCAGGCCCCGAAACGGGCAGCATGGGCAGTGGGCAGCTGAGGATCAAGTTTGCTGAAGGAGACGAGACCCCACTGCTGCCCACACCGCCGCCGCTGGCTGCTCCTCCACCGATTCCACAGATGGTGGCCGCCAGTCCGCAACGGAGCGGCAGTGGCCAGAACATTCCGGCGGACAGCAGCCACTACGGCTTCCTGGTGAAGAGCTACAAGCAGCAGTGCCCACCGGTGGCGGGCAGTGCCGTCACCCAGCCACTGCTGGCCAAGATCAACTCATAGCTGTATGGGGGGGAGTCGACTCCCTCTTCACTGTAATCATATGCATATTAAATGTACTTGTTTGTGATAATAAGTTAAACCCAAGTTGAACAAGTTAGTGGTTAGTCAATAGTCGACCGAATCAAATTCGAAATTCGTACGGGAAATCTTCTAAAATGTTTCCTAGGTTTTAATCGCCCCATCCCCTTACTCATAAGTAGCGAATTTTATATTTAACCAAACCTCAAATTAAACAAAAATAAAAACAAAAAAGGCAACTCTAGATGTAAATAGAAACTTACTCCCAATCAATTTGTTCCTTGTGCTTTGAATATTCATTCTCTACAAACTCAAAAACTTAGCTTAGTTATTACCTAAGGTTAAGCGTAGACAATTTGTGAAAATTTCTTGAATGTAAAGTATTAGATGAACATTGAATATTTATTTTGAGAATTGACGAATAAAGAAATCTATATAATCTGTATATTTTACCCGCAGTATGTCGAAATAGGGTTTTAAAAACAAGGAATATTGAAATAATCACAATTTCTGATAAGATGGTGTGTTGAAAACCAGGAATGGTAAAGTAATCGCAAATTCTGATAAGAAAATGGTTTGAAAACTGGGCGCCAAGCTGAAAACCAGGGCTGAAAGCTAGCGTGACCGTTTCCAGAAAATTTGTTACCTTCAATTTGATAAGAGAATTACTTTAAACCTTTGATAGCTTAAAATTAAATCACTTAAACAAACTCTCCCTGAATTTATTATAGCAATCGAAAATGTTATATATTAAGCTATGTTCATTTAAATGAATCTCACCTGTTTCCACTGTACAATGTGTATGTGGTATGTTGTGTGTAAGCAGAAACGGCCATACCGAACCCTTGGGTCAAAATTATTTATGTTGATCGTAGTTGGTGGTGATTGGGTCGGAGTTGCCCGCCAGTTGTCCATTAGTTGAGTTATCACCTGTCACACGACTGATTGCGGTGTTTCCACCAGATCGCGACTTCTTATAGCGGGTAAGAGGGGAGCACTAGACCCGCCGGCGAATCGAGCATACGCAACATTGCATAATTTAGCATATCCAATGGGCTGGATGAGTTGCAGTTTCCACGGTTGCCGGACTCCAGGGTATTTCGGATCTCTTGGTGCCGTGCTGCAAGGGCACCAATTATCAATTCACAATCTGCACTCCGCTTACCCGGAGGAAAAAAATAGTGATTTCCCCTTTGGGGGCGTCTGATAATTTGGGTGAATAATTGCGAAATTGCCGCCAGCCCATAAAACAAAGCAATTGTGTTCACCGAGCTGTTTCCCAGTGACAGCTCCACTTTATCTGGCACGTTTCTATCAGAGCTTATCGTTCCGCAATTGCCTTTCCTCGTCGCCGCGCAGGTACACCGACTTCACCATGCTGTACTGCCCGCCCAACGTGACCCTCAGCGAGGTGTGGACGCAGCATGGCATCTCGCATTGCTTCATGGACACCGTGGGACCGGCGGTATACGGTGGATTCCTTCTGCTCTTCGGCAGCATTCAGTTGCTGATGTACCGGAAGTATGCCACCAGGATTACGGATCCCACGCAAATCTCCAAGTCACGACTGTTCGCGATGCAACTCTTTCTGTTGCTCCTGCTCCCGGTTTTGGCTCTATTGCGGTTTCTGATGAATGCACGTATTTATCCAGATAGTGCGGTGTACGGCTATATGGTAAGTATGAAAATGATCAAGAAGAAACAATTACTGATCGAAATCTTTTCTGCAGATCTTCTCCACTTGCGTTGTGTGCTTCTCCTACCCGTTCAGCATCTGTTTGATACTCAAGGAGCGCTACTACCAGCTGCCCTCAATGCCCACCCGAGGACATGGACTTGTTCTATTGCTATTCTGGACGTTGGCTTTCATTAACGAGTCGCTGGCCTTCATAAATTTGCGCCACGAGGACTGGTGGTTCCACCTAAAAACGTAAGTAATGCAAACGGCTGTAAAACGGATAATCTATAGTACCGCCTTTACTACTCGCAGGAACAAGGATCAAATTGAGATGGGCTTGTTTGTCACCCGGTTCCTGTGCTCCCTGCTCATCTTCGTTTTGGGTCTGAAAGCTCCTGGCATCATGGCCCCGTACAATCCACATCAGCGGCTGGACAATGATACCGCCAACGAATCGCAGGGAAACGTGCAGACAGGATCTGCTTTCAGGAACGGATGGCGCAAGCTGCGCACCGTCTTTCCGTACCTCTGGCCTAAAAAGAATATTGCTCTGCAGATAGCCGTCATCGTTTGCATTATACTGCTGCTTGCCGGTCGAGTCATAAAGCTGTTTTTGCCGATTTATCGCAAGAAGTTGGGTAGGTCAAGAATTATGAACGTAATTCGTTAAGTAATTCATTGCTAATCTCCTGTTTCGACAGTTGACAGTCTTACCATTGCACCGATCGTCTTTCGCTGGGACTTTGTGCTGATCTATGTGGCATTGTCCTTCCTCCAGGGTGGCGGCACTGGTAGCATGGGATTATTTAATAACCTTCGCACCTTCCTCTGGATACGGGTTCAACAGTACACGACCCGGGAGATCGAGATTGAGCTGTTCCGGCATCTGCACCAGCTTTCGCTTAGATGGCACTTGCAACGCAAAACGGGAGAGGTGTTGCGTGTCATGGATCGCGGCACGGACTCGATCAACAACCTCCTCAACTATATTGTCTTCTCGATCGCACCAACCATTCTCGATCTACTCGTTGCCGTGGCATACTTTGTTTACGCCTTCAATTGGTGGTTTGGCCTAATCGTCTTCCTCACCATGTTCCTGTATATAGGTAAGTGATAAAAATTATTCGATTAATTCCATTCGTATTTCAAAATATCCTTCCGTTTTACAGCCTCTACCATTGCAATCACTGAATGGAGAACCAAGTACCAGAGGAGAATGAACCTGGCGGACAATGAGCAGCGAGCTCGCAGCGTGGACTCCCTTCTCAATTTCGAAACAGTCAAGTACTACGGAGCGGAGCACTACGAGGTGGATTGCTACAGGGAGGCCATTCTCAAGTACCAAAAGGAAGAGTTCCTCTCAATGCTGACACTCAACATGCTGAACACAGCCCAGAATATTATTTTGTGCTTGGGCCTACTGGCCGGATCGCTGCTCTGTGTATACTTGGTAGTTCACCATCAAACCCTCACCGTGGGCGATTTTGTGCTCTTCTCCACCTATCTGATGGAATTGTACATGCCACTGAATTGGTTCGGCACCTATTACCGAGCCATACAGAAGAACTTCGTGGACATGGAGAACATGTTCGATCTGCTGAAAGAGGAGGAAGAGATTGTGGATGCCCCAGGCTGTTCGCCCCTTCTAACTGCCGGCGGTGGCATTGAGTTCTCAAACGTGACCTTTGGCTATTCACCGGAGAAGATAGTGCTGCGCAATGTGAGCTTCACAGTTCCGGCCGGTAAGACGGTAGCGATTGTTGGACCCTCTGGAGCCGGTAAGAGCACCATCATGCGGCTGCTTTTCCGCTTTTACGATGTGCAGACTGGTGCTATCCTGATTGACGGACAAAACATCAAGCTTGTGCAGCAGCAGAGTCTGCGAAAGGCCATTGGAGTGGTGCCCCAGGATACGGTTCTCTTTAACAACACCATCTTCTACAACATTGAATATGCCAAGTTGGGCGCTTCGGACGAAGCTGTCTATGAGGCTGCTCGCGCCGCCGACATTCACGAAAGGATTCTCGGCTTTCCGGAGAAATATGAGACAAAGGTGGGCGAACGAGGTCTGCGGCTCAGTGGAGGTGAAAAGCAACGCGTAGCCATCGCCAGAACGCTTCTTAAGGCGCCCATTATTGTGCTCCTGGATGAAGCCACCTCAGCTTTGGACACCCACACAGAACGCAATATTCAGGCTGCTTTGGCCAGGGTGTGCGCAAATCGTACCACCATCATTGTTGCCCATCGTCTTTCCACCATCATCCATGCGGACGAGATTCTGGTCCTGCAGCAGGGAAGCATAGCGGAGCGTGGGCGACACGAAGAGCTTGTGCTGCGCGAAGATGGCATCTACGCGGACATGTGGCAACAGCAACTCAAGAATCTAGATGCAGAACAGAGTGGTGGTTCTGATAACGGAGACGCTAGTGCAGAATCGGGATCGGAGAAACGCAGGGCAGGAGGAGCAGGAGGACCAAGTGGTACTGGAACGGGTGGTGCCCACTTCAGGGCAGGACATGCTCATGGGGGAGCACGCTAGCCTTAAGTGACATACAGAGTAGTTTCTGATATTCCTGATTCCATGTGATTTGTGGTGTATTGTTATACGTATGAGAGCAGCTCGTCAAAGTCTTAGTTCGTCTATAAGTAACCTTATATGCTACTCTTATACTAATAAATAACGTAGATTTTTATAGACAATCCGCGAGATTTAATATAATTTAAATGTGTCTGGTACCAAATAAATAGCGCAATATTGTGTATTTCTAGTCCTTATTAAATTATTAAGTCTTGAAGGGATACGAAATTGTCCTTGGGAATATTGTAAGATAATGTTATGCAAGATATCTTAAAATCCTCTAAACAGAATGTATCAGATTTGAGAATCCGTTTTCTGGTCCGTAAGACGTTGTTCCAGTGGACGCGGCAAAAATCTATTTATAGGACATTTCCCAAGAGATCGTAAGAGAGCCCAGCTGCCAAGCTGCTCTTCGCAGCATGATTCTTATCAACGAAACCTCCAGCAAGGCCAACCATCCGGCTGTTATGTCCGCTCAGTTTGAGCTTGGATCGCGAACAGAGCGGACGTGTCGAGCTGTGATCCGGGAATTAGACGCGTTGGCGATAAAGGAGGAAAAGCGTCGGCTTCTTTGAAAAATCTGATAATATACAGTCGCGTTGATATATATATTATATATAATATATATACATATATTCACTGATACTACATTGAGAAATCTGTGCGCGAAGTGAAAAGCGTCGGAAGATCTGTGGAAAAGCGAGTGCCACGACCTCGGAAGGAAGTAGCTAGTAGCAAGTAGCAGGCCATGAGGCTACTCAAGTGTTCCGTGTTTGTGTGTACGTGAGAGTAACCTAGTTGATAATCCCAACTGTATCAGAAACTAATAAAAGAATATGACGTAATTATTCATTGACGAGGCGCGCATCAAAAAGAAACCTAGAAGCAACATTGATTAAAGCGTTTTGCGATCATTCAAATATGTTTATATATATTATATATACACATGCACATTTAGTATATATCTATATATATATATATATAAGAAATTCAATTGATAATTGAAGAGTTTATTGCCCGTCCGCGCGAATGCGACATAGATGGCGGGAGGGATGGATGAACACGAGCGGATGGGAGGAGCATCCATCGAATTGAAGTTCAATTTCCCATTTATCTATTTATCCGGCAGATCTGTTCCTGATCTTCGATGCCGGCCATGCCTTCAGCATCATTGGCCTCAACAAACAGATGCTCTACGAGTACGAGGGCAATGTCCTGGTGGGTGCAAAGCCCCAGGACGAGGGCCACCAGGCGCCACCCACCACCGGATGGATTGTGCGGGGCAAGCTGACGCTCCAGCGGCAAAGCGAGCTGGTCTTGGCTGCGGCGGTAAGTTGTCTAGGATCAGTTCCAGTTTCGGAGATGTTTCAGTTGATCTCCGGCAAGCGTTTCTCAATATTATTTTTGTTTATACAAATCGATCCATACTAGTATTTACTCATACTTCTTGTATGTAGAAGAATGTGTATATCAATTGGAAATCGGTGAAAAATCAAATCAATTTATTGATTTCATTATCAATTTATACGATCCAATCGGCGCATTCTATAGCCCCCATTCCCATATTCCACTTCCCATTCCCCATCACCATCTGCAGCGCGACTTCTTGTCAGCCTCCGCAGACGAAGAAGAATTCGCAGATGAATTAAAGACAATTTAACCATTCACTGAGCGGTAGCGACTCTGGAAAAGATCGGAGCGGATTCGCCACAATAAACTGAACTCGGTTGTGAACTTCTTTCATTGAGCCCCCACAGATAATGCCATTCCCTTTTGTTAATCAGCTCTGATTGTTTTGACTGAGAGTGACTCTCTAGGAGTAGAGAGTCCCTCGCTTATCAGTGATCAGGCATCTGGACCTGCGCCTGGGCATGGTATGGTGCATGTACGCCATATGAGAGCGCCGATCTGACTAATTTCTGCTGGCCAGATAAACGGCGTCTCGGCGCGTCTTATCAGCCGGTTCAGTTGGGCTCGACCCTGGTCGATAGAAGATTACAGCATTATTGCAGGGCTTTCCCGGCTAATCGTCTGCTCTGCTCTGCTCTCTCTCTCTCTCGCTCGCTCTCTACCCGACAGCTGGTCATAGACGATGTAACGCTGAACAACTCCGGCGAGAAGTTCCTGCAGAACAAGGAGATGTACCCGCCCTACAAGCCCTTCAAGATCGCTCTCACCAAGGATGGCGCCATCTCACATGTGGTCTTCAAGGAAGGCGATCCCATATGGAGCATGAACTTCAAGCGGGCCATCGCATCGGTGCTGCAGTTCCAGATGAAGTCCAGCGGGGCCTTCGTCGTGGATGAGGTAAGTTATACCATCCGATATACATAATTCCTAATTTAAACTTTATTATTTTTACTGGTAGCTGGGTATTCACGGCACTTGCCGCACGGAGTACTTTGTGTCCAACAGGACAAACTACATCTCCATCCGCAAAACGCCGGAGGTCAAGACCTGCAAGCCGTACTCGGAGGCGGTTCACACTACACGCAGCAACGTGCCGCCCAATACGTGCGAATTCGATCACCAGAAGAGTGTGATCATTGGCAATGAGGCCATCTACGGGATGTCACCGCACAACGAAACGGGTTACTATCTGAGCATGGCCCATGCCAAGGGCACAACCCTGATCCACACGTTCGAATCCACGGGAGAAGCACAATTCATTAACTCGGAGTTGCTGCTCAATTTCCTTAACGAGACGCCCATCGACAATCCCATCGATATTGAAACCTCAATGGCAGCAGAGCCATCCAACCTGGAGCTGCAGCGGCTGGATCCCAACGATCCCACTGGAGGTCGTAGCCCTCAGCAGCAGGAGACGCTGATTGCCCAGGCGGGGACGCTCTTAGACAGTCTGGCCGAAGCACTAGAGACAACGGAATTCAAGTTCTCGGAGCCCTACGACTCCACTCTCTCCGACGTGATCAAGCTTCTCAGCGAGATGGACTTTGATTCGCTCACTAAACTCTATCGGGAGGTGGACATTGGCACCTCCTATCGCCAGGAGACCATTCGCAACATCTTTCATGAAATCATTCCCCGCATTGGAACTAAAGCATCCGTTTTTCTGACCCACCACCTGGTGCTCAACAAATTGACTAAGCCGCAAATCGCTGTGCAACTGCTCATACCCATGCCATTCCACATCTTCGAGCTCTCGGCGGAGTTGGTGCAAAAGTGCGAGGACTTCCTCAATATCGGACCCGATCGCCCGGATGTGCGGCAGGCCGCTATCCTTAGCTTTGCCACGCTCATCCATAATGTCTATGTGGCCAAGGGCATCGATAAGGAAAAGTTTGAGGAGTATGTCCAGAAGTACTTTAATGCCTATCTAAGTAAGTGTTCCAAATAACCATGAGTTCCATATAAACTAATATCATTCATCGCAGGCGATCGCGACTTCGACCAGAAGATGTTGTATCTGCAGGGTCTAAACAACTTGCAATTGGGGAACGTGGCCAACTATCTGGAGCCCATTGTTCAGGACCCCAACGAGCACGAGGATCTGAAGTTCCAGGCCGCCTGGACGACCCTGGCACTGGCCGATCGTCGAGCGGAGCGCATATACGAGGTCTACTGGCCAATCTTTGAGTCCCGAAATGCCAGCCTAGAACTTCGTGTGGCAGCGGTTACGCTGCTATTGATTTCCAACCCCACGGCCGCCCGTCTCATCAGCATCCATCGCATCATTCAGAGCGAGACGGACCCTCACATGATTAACTACTACCGGACGACGGTGACGAGCATCTCGGAGACAACATATCCCTGCTATCAGCACCTGTAAGTCATCTAACTCAGCCTAATTCACAGCCATCCACAGATGTCGTATATCCTTCATTTAGACGCCGTCTGTTGTCCTACATGCATCGTCATCTGCCCCAGAAGCCCGAGTCACGCTACTGGGTCACCGGTAACTACATCTTTGACTATCGCGACTCCAAGTTCGGCATCGGTGCAATGCTTCAGGTATTCCTCGTGGGCGATCCAAAGTCGGACATGCCAGTGGTGGCCTTCTTCAAATTCGACACCGAAGCTCTAGGCAAATTCACAGGACAACTGGCGGTAAGTACAACCTCTCGGTGTTTCAAGAATCAAATAAGCCATCTCTACTTCTTCCAGCTATACATCAAGGCACGTGGGCTGCCAGATACCATCCTGAACAAGATGCAATCGCGAAATGGCAGCGATCCTTTTACCTTTAAGAGCATCAAGGCTCTATTGGCCATGCTGCAGGCTCCGATCATCAACTCGAAGGACCTGCATCTGGAGTTCATCCTGCAAATGGAGGGCAAGACGGTGCTGTCGTACTACCTCAACCAGCGGATGTTCCGGCAGCTGACCTACGACAACAGTGAGTACATTGACCTCTTGACCATCAGCCATGTGCGGTTCATGCCCGTTTTCCACAGTTCTGGAAAGAATGCAGCAAATCATTCGGACAGACAGTCACATAAACATGCAGACTGTTCGTTGGCCTTTCATGAATCGCTACACGGTGCCCACGGTGCTGGGAACCTCCTCCGACGTCCTGCTGCAGACCACCGTACTAACCTCGTTGCGTGGTAATATAACAGAGCAGCGGAACTCGCCCATAACCAAGCACACGCTGGAAATCGATGCCCGATACTCTTCATACGCCTCGGTGCGGAGTCGTAGCTACAATCCGTTCCTCAACCTCGATCACGAGATCAACCGGGAGCAGGGCTTCCTCATCTACATCCCCTTTAGCAGCGAACTGCATCTGAACGAGAGTGGCAGTAAGTGCAGGCGCTACTCCTTCTCCCGACCCCAAAACCTGACCAGTGGCCTGTCCTTCAAGTCGCGGGCGGTGACCAAGACCAGGGGTTTGATCACGAAGACAGCGGCGGCGCCCTTCGAAGAGATCATGGTGCCCGAGGGTCGGAACGATGTGGTAAGTGTTTTGTTGAGAAAAATAATACCAAAATATATGAAATAAATTAACTAAATTTAATTAACTACTTTAAGCATCTGAAAATGGGTAAAATTAAGAATAATAATAAAGTCAAGCTCGCAGGTTCAACTATTTAGCTACCCAATGACGGATTTGGGCGTCCGACTGAGCATGACCACCAATCTCAACGAGCTCATCAAGTACAGGGGGATGCTGCTAAAGTCCGAGTTCACGGAGAAGTAATTTTTGAATTTCGAAACCGATTTGCTACTCAGCTAATCACTTCACTTCCAGTGGGTTCTCCGGCAATATGGTGGTCAATGCTTTGATGTACATATTTGGCTTCACCCAGCTAAGTTCCATACACCTGGGCCACGATCGCAACTTTACCATGCTTATGTACAACGAGAAGAACACCAGGGTGAGAAATAAAATTAAATATTTAACAATATTTAAAGCTAAAACCAATTTTCGTTCAGATCGAAGGTAACTTTTGTGCCGAAGACGTTTTGAAAACGTCGGACATGAAAGGCAAGCAGATCGGCCTTACATTGGAGCACACGGACCACATGAACGAAAATCATGCTGCGGATGCACTTCATAGATGGAACATTACCCTGGACGTGCTGGCATCGACCAAGTCCAATTGGTTCAAGCTGACCGGCCAGGTTCAGCGAAATTCAAAGGATGACGAGGACGACTGGAAGGTGAGTGATTGTCTGTGGCTAGGGACAAATTTATTTAACCAAAGATACGTTTCTCCTGTTTCTCTAAGTGTTCGTCTGTGAGTGTTCGTGAGTACTTTATAGTGATATTAATTGCTTTACAAGGTTTTTAAGTATTGGCTATTTGTTTCTAACCCTCCTGTCCGGATATTTCGAGCTCTTCCTCTGCGTTAATCAGGGTCACAACGCCATCCTGCAGAGTTTTGACCAGTTCGAACTCGGTGAAACCAAGCTTCCTCTTATTTGATATGTCCATGACACCATCTTCCACGGTGGACAGCTCGCCGCCATCGGTGCCGCGTACCTGCAGCTGCTGTTCCTCGGCGAGGGCGAGTAGACGATCGGGGTCCTTGCTGAGTAGCGGCAGACGGATGTGCACCGAAGCCCGCAGGGTGGTGCCCAAATTGGTGGGGCAAGCCGTAAGGTTTCCATAACGCGGATGCCGGGCAAAGGCCAACGTCTTCTCCAGTTCGGTTAGACCGTTGACAAGGCGATTGTAAACATCGCCCAAGTCGCCGCACTGTGCCATGGACATAATGTGCACATGGTCCTGGCGATTCACCCAGATCAAGAAGGTCTCGGCGGGATTGTGGTAGACACCACGACCAGTTGGCCAGAAACGATAGCAGCCGGCTGTGGTCAGCTTCTCATCGCCGCGCTGGAATAATATATGTCTCTTGACCATCTCCGCCTGGGTCTCAGCATCGATGTCCGCCATTGTCAGATAGGAGCCAATCAGCTCGCCATCCATTGTCTCCGTGGCCGAACGCACCTTCTCCTCCACCTCTATGAATTGCTTCTCGGTCAGTTTGGGGAAGAAGGGCAGACCTTCGATATTGCGAGCCAATCTGATTCGTGCGGACAGAATGTACTTGCGCTCCGGATCCAAGTTCTCGATCTCGTCCACGTTGCCAAAGTCTGGGTCTTTCTGCAGCACATCGTTCTCGTTGTCCATCTGGCCATGATAGTCCTTTATGATCGGATCAAAGAGTTTGTTGAACACGTCATAGCTGTCAGCATCTGCCGCGAAAATGCCCACGGGCGCGTCGTGGTGCTCGAATCCGGAGACGGCGCAATCGTATAGGTAGGCATCCACCGGCGCAGGTGTGGTGACCAGCATGTACTCCTCCAGCAATTCCGGAGTCAGGTATTTGCGCAGCAGTGAGCTCACGTTCTCCTCATCATCCATGAGCGATTTGTAGCCCTCAGTAGTGAGCTCCTGGTACTCCTCCGGTGACTTTTTGCTATTGAGTGTAAATAGAATCTAAATCAAGACTGGACAGACAAGACGCGATCTTAGAAACTCACATTTGTCCGCGTAGCCGTTCAAGCTCCTGCTCCAGTTTCGAGATGTGGGTCTTGGCCTCCTCGAGGTCGTTCTTCATTACATCGTACTGGGCATCGTCCGGGCAGCTCTCGCACATAAACTTGCGTACAAAGCGAATGGCATCCTCCGGCTTATTCTGCTCTTCGTAAAGCTTAATCAGAGCCTTGCTTAAGGCATCGATGACTCCGGCGCGTTCCAAATACTTTCGATATTGGACGCGTTTTGACTCGATCTGGAGAAGCAGGTAAAGTGGCTACATAAGAATCCATATCTATTATGCTTCTTATATATCACTTACCGAAGTCATTTTGCAGTTTGTCCGACCGAGAATCAAGTAAACATAAATTTATAAAAGCAACGCAACTGAATGCTCCCGATGGCGGTACCGAAATAAAATAGGTCGAGAGCACTGGGTCTTTTTTCCAGATTTTTACAGCGTTCTTACAAAATAAAAGAAAATGTAATTTTTTCCCAAAACAAATTTACGACAGGAGAAATTCGTCTGAACAGTAGCGTAACTGGATGCCTTCTACTGAGCTCCCACCGAGTCGTATTGATCAAACGGGGCTACTTACACCGCCAGGCCTGCTTTACTCTAGTCCGGTTGCCAGACTCGGTTCTCGGTCTCGATTCCGGGACGCAAACAACCCACGAATGTGGGCCAACAATTGCGGCGACTGCTTGAGTGCTTGAAAGGATGGGTTGCGTGTGTGTGTGTGTGTGTAGTAAGGTGGCACGCAGGCACGAACGGTGGGGCGGAAGAGGGCCATACAATCATACAGTCAGGATGTGTGTGGGTTCGCTAATCGTTGCTGCAGTTGTTGTGGCTCCGTTGTCTGCTGTTTCGTCATGGTAATGTGGCCCACTCCACTCGCCTGGAGCTTCAGCGAACAGCTGAACCCCACATTTTCTTGCCTCCACGCTTGAGGAAAGCAGTGTAACTACATAATACTTACAGGGTGTCACACCCGCCACCCAAAAGGAGCACTTGACTCGTGCCGAGCATAGCTGGCTATTGACCTACTGGGACATACTGTGTGAAGAACCACCGGCTAGGAAATTAAATTGTATTCCATATTTCATAATTGGAAAATCAAGTTGACAGATTTTAGGTTTATTTTAAAAAGCATTAAAAAAAACACATGGTGTTTCACTTAAGGATACAGGATTTTCTCACTCATTTGCATAATTTTCCTTAGGCCTGCACCAAGTTGACCTATGAACCGCTGGTGTTTACCAAGCGACCTCACACTCTGAATGGCGATGTGGTGTTTGGCCTGGCCACCGAGGAGAGCGAGTGCCCGGAGAAGGGTTCCACGGTGCAGTTTGCAGCTAGAGCTGGTGTAAGTGTACATAAGCCCGAAGTGGATTCTCTTTTAACCCAACGTTTTCATCTCGCCAGCCCTCGGAGCATGCCCGTGCCTTCCTCCGCTCCGACAAGATCTCGCTGACGGACACCGACTTCTGTCCCAAGGAGGTACTGAAGTTCTCGCCCATACCCACTTCCAGGTATTGCAAGCGTAGCAACTTTGAGAACTTCACCTCGATCACACAATACGACATGGACCTGAAGTTTGACAATGTAAGTATATCAGATATATCAAATTACTTTCCGCTCCGAAAAGATATATAAAAGACCAATCAACTCACCTTTATATTTTTTAAGATGCCCGCCTGGTTCGAGCTGTGGTCGAATCGACTGGACCACTTAGTGTCCGCCTTATCCGCCGACAAGGTGGACAGTCTGCATATGAGCCAGGAGATAAATATATCAATGCAAACTCCTCAGGACCAGTTCAGGCTGGCTGTGGAGGTCAACGGAGTGAAGTGGCGTTTCCATCAGATCCCCTTCTTCTACAAGCTGGACTCGAAGTTCGACGCTTCCCACGAGCTTACCTTCGACTCAGGACTTAAGCGCTCCTGCTCAGTAATCAATGGCATAGTCAATACCTTCGATGATTACCTAATCAATCTCAGAGAGATTGCGGTGCGTCCCGACTGTCTCACGCTGCTGGTGGCTGACTGTTCGCCATTGCCACAGATTGCAGTGTTTGTTACGCCTTCGCCTGTTCAAGGACTGTCCACCAACTATGGATTACGAGTCCATATCGGGCAAAACTACTTCAACTTCCGCGCCCGCACAGACAACAGCAGCCTGCCCACGGATGAACCAGTGCTCATATATCTTAACCAGGATCAAACACCGCACAACGTGCGCAAAAAGCCATATCAATGGCCAATTGAGACTAGTGACTACGACTTCCGGTAAGAATGCTTTTTAGCTTTTATATACAATTTTATAAACGCCATATGCCCTTTCAGCGTGGAACTTAACGAGCAAAATATTTTAATTGTGGAGTGTACGCAGCTGTCCTCCACCATCCAGTTCGATCTGTACAACATCCTGAATTTCGAGATATACGGCGTGTATAAGCACCAGATGTGTGGGCTGTGCAGCAAGCCCCTAAACCGCATGCAGAATTATACGATCTGCGAGCTGGAGGCAAACACTCCAACTCCTGTGCCGCTGCAGAATTCCTCCGATGTAGTTGTAGTTGCATAAATATAATGTGTGAGTTTAATCTAAAATAAAAAAAAGAGCCCAAAAAGGGAGAACATGCACGCCCCAGGGCTTTGATTTTTATAAACAGCAAGCAGTTTATGGATTTTTGCTTGTAATGAACTGGTTAGTATAGCTGTCTTCGTATTTAATGATATCTTTAAAGATGTAATTAACAAAAAATTATATTTCACATTTTACACTTCGTAATTGAACGAAGAGAGATCATTCAACATAACATAGAAAATATTTAACGTAATGAAGATTTCTGTAGGTTTAGATTCAATTCAAAACTTGTTTTCATTCCATGAATACGTCATTTTTTTAAACCAAACAAGTGAAGTGTGTCCTTTAAGAAAAGAAATGAGAAATCAAAAAGTTCAAAATCAGCTGTTTTCATATTAAACGATGTAACCATTCTTATTGGTTGCAATAGTCGATTTGCTTTTCACGATCACGATGCAATATGGTCAGGAGATGCAAACGGAGCTGGGGAACCGATTCCAACAACTGATTGCACAGTTTGCAAGTCATATGGGGTAAAGTGCCTTCGCTAAAAATATAAGTTAAAATATAAGTAATGCAATATATTCTTGTAAACAAGCACCAGTCTTACAAGTTGCGCCATTTGTGCAACATGCTGCAGTTCTCTCTCAGTTGCACCAAGCGACCCGTGTCTTCCTCTTGGAGCTCAGTAAGTGAGTGCATCGGAAATATGGCCCTCTTGCCAAAAGGTTCATTCGGCAGTGGTAGTTCGGGATTGGTTTCCCATTCAAAATCCGCATTGCTCATATTTCTTTCGATATATCTACGATCCTTGCAAAGGAGCCTGCGAAATCAAATTTAGTGAAATCATTTAATTAGCATGACTTTAAGCGCAGCAATCTTACCTATTTATAAGGCTACGCAGCTGAGTGTATATAGAAACACGTTCATTTACGCTAACAGCTGGATTGTTTTCTTCCTTAAAGTTGAAGAAGACACTATCTATATAGTAGCGAATTTGATTAATCTAAAATAAATATCAGAAAATTAATGCAATTCTGTATATATTCGTACTATGCGTGCTCACCAAAATCACATCATCTTCGAGAATGTTGACATCCAGATTAATCAACACGTCATGCTCTGCGAAGTAGGGCTCGTTTGTGTCCGGGTCACAACCCAATCCTCCCAGAACAGAGACATATGATGTGCCTTCTTTATTGCATTTAAGTTGCATAGTGGGACTAAATAGCATAACCATTAGAGCACCGAATCCCTGCACATTGGGCATCAGGGTGGTTCCACGGGCTGTCAGTGTCTGCCCGTTTCTACTCTCCGCGATTTCGTGGGCCACTATCAAATGATCGTGGTGATCTTGAGGATCAGCATCCAGGAGAAGTGCATTAACGGACAAATGGTCTATATTCACCCGTTTACTTAAGCCCACACGAGTAATGGATCGCATAGTACATTCCAAAGGACTGTTGGGTCCTTTCAACATTACAACGGTCTTGCACTTTTCCAGCGGAGGCGGTGGTAGATCGTGGTCTTGCGGCAGCTGACAGGATCGCAGATATTCCTCATTGATCTGTTGACGCTGCGCCGTGCTCAAGTTCCGGGCAGATTCTTGACGTCGCAAACGGAAATCATGATCTTTTCTAGACATATAATCTTCGTCGGATCGACGGCACAACATAAGCTCTACTAGCTTATCGTTGATTATGCCATCTCTCATATGAATGAGAACAGCTGCTACATTATTGAAAAGCGAATACACCTCAATATCGATTAGACCGCATTGGGCCACTGTCTTGAGCATATCATTAGCCGCGGTGGACCACCTATTGTTTCCACTGACCACTGAAGAGGGCTGAACCATTGCCAGCCTGCACTCAAAAACACGTGGCGGAAGGTCGCCGTACTGTTCAGTTAGCTCTCTCGGCATCAAACGCATTAGCTGCATGGGCAGCAAAGTGCAATTACCATAGTCGATGAAGCGAACGTAGAACATTGGTTGGCGATTGCTCTGATTCTCTGGCCGGATCACTGTGGCGCGCTGGAAATAACTATCGCGTTTGGCCAACACCATCATGCCCTTTGCGATGGCACTCGCGTTAGTTACGTAATTTCTTAGTTGCTGTGGAGCATTGAAAATTTCAGACATATTTCGAATGCACTCTTCAAAAGATTGGGGTTGAAAAAAGAACTTGCCACAGTTGACGATCTGTAAGATAGGAAAAATAAAAAAAATACTTTGAAATTCTCTAGATTTGTGTGGTGCAGCAGCTTACGCAAGTAATCGACCCTGAAATAGTTTTGTCAAAGACAGATGGCAGCGCAAGAAGCTCGACGTTTAAAGGCTTTGTGGGTGGAATCCAACGGCCCTCAATCACATCTCCAATCCCTCGCTGCTGTACGTAGCTCATAAATGCACTCGGACTGTAAATGATTAAACATAAGCTTCATAATCGATAGTAAAAGCCTTGATAACTCACTTCATTATGTGGATTGGCCGTTCGACACGATTTTGTCGCATCATAACTGCCTTGTACACCTCACTTTGAACTCTGCCCGACACAGGAACATACTTAGATGAACCTTCAATCCAGTCATCCTGTTTGAAAGTGACAAAGACCTTTTGCGAACCCTCTTGAAAAGTAACGTCCATGTTTTCCGGCGGAATCCTGACCTCCTGAAATAGCTCCTTAATGCGCCTAGTGTACAACTCGCCCATGTAGGCAGGCTTAAAATTGGTAAAATATACGGTGCGGCAGGGATCGTGGCCCGATATTGTCTGGTATATATTGCGATCT
The DNA here is from genome assembly GCF_000001215.4 of Drosophila melanogaster. NCBI lineage: Eukaryota > Metazoa > Arthropoda > Insecta > Diptera > Drosophilidae > Drosophila > Drosophila melanogaster. Next base: position 15,841,728 of record NT_033777.3, on the reverse strand, counting down.
GTGTCTGCACACGACTCTTTGGAACGCGTAAAGTAGTTTGGGTAGAAGGCACCTGCAATGATCACTTTGAGCATGATCGCTTTTTCACGATCGTCCATCATTTGGTTAGGATTAACAGGAAACGGAATCAGACCGAGATGCGTGCATCGCACACGCAGTTCCTGCACCAACAAGTGTATCTCCTTAAGTGACCGCAAGGAGACGTGGAAACGTTTGGCCCAACGGATAGCAGACTCCTGGTCGTGACCATTTTCCACAATGTTCAAATATGTCTGCCGAAGAAACAAGTTATTACGCTATTAGTAATGCATCGCATAACTTACCAGATACACGCGCCAAATGGCCACCAAGTCGGAGCCAGATCCATCGGAGAAGATATAGTGCATCCAAAATGAATCGCCTAATTGAGACCTACCACCTTCGTGCGCAAACAAGCCAGGCGTCGATAAGCCAGCAGCTACAACATATTTAAAAAAAAAATCATTAATGCAAGACAAAGAATATTCCCCCCGTTATCCTAAAGCTTAACTACTGTTGCCCGCTTACCTATAATAATAGCTTCTTCGAGCATGTTAAAAATATAACCCAATATGATAAGCCGGGACTGACGTGTGTCCAACGGCAGCCGAGACATGATTGTGCCCCAGTAGGTAAGATCGCCATCCAACGGGTCGTAGATGCCGTCTACTGTTAAGTACAGAGCACCCACCTCTTTCAGAAGCAATATTGTATTGTGTATGTCCGACAGATTCGGCGGAGATAGAGCCAATGCCAAGATTTCCACCGGTGATCCCATATTCAGCACTTTGGCCTTGAGCACCGAGTTTTGCAAGGGCAAGCGCAACATTTCTGGTATTCCAAACTCGGGCATTTCCCTCTGATAGAAGTGTTTATTAACCATACGGTAAACGCGTCCACTACGAAGACGACCAACGCGGCCGGCACGCTGACGACAATTGGCTTTGGACGCCCAGGTTAAGCGGAGCGAAGAGAAGCTGCTAGCCGTATCGGTTACCTTTACTTTGGCAAGACAAAAGTCAATAACGTATGAGACATCTGGCACCGTGATGGAGCTCTCAGCAATGTTTGTGGTCAGAATGATCTTGCGGAAACCGGGAGGCGGGGGATTGAAGACATCCCGTTGGTTTTCCGGTGTCATTAACGAAAAACAGCGAACAATAGAGACCTTAATGTTGGGGCTGCAATTAAACAATAAAGATTGGAAATTATAATGATACAATTTTAGCTACTTCAAAATTTGTACAGTGAGCAATTCTCACGGATAACAATGCTTACTCGTTTTCCAGCATACAAGTAAGATTTTCTGCCATCGTGTCGATTTCGTAGATGCCTGGCAGAAAGATGAGCACAGCTCCATAGCGCAGGGCCTCGTCATAGCTCTGCCGCGACTGGATTGCAGCCTTCCGTTCCATGTTGTCAATAATCACTATGATCTTTACCGCTGCCCTGTAACCGTGTTTGTTGATTTCTGGCACCTGCTGGTGTCCCACATCTTCCTCATTCCAAATAATGCTGCCGAGCTGGTCACGGTAGAACTTCTCGATCGAGTGCTTACGTCGATGATTGGTGGTGATCACTGGCGGAATTGAGTTAGTGGTGGTAAAGTAGTCGGACAGTTCCTTGGCATCGATGGTGGCCGACATCAGGATAATCTTTACATGCCGCGAGTTCGTGGCCAGCAAGCGACGCACCACGATCAGAAGAAAATCCATGTTCTGGTCTCTTTCATGCACCTCGTCCAGCACAATGTGGGTGTAGTGGGTCAACGTCTTGTTGTTAATCAAATTGTTCAGCAGCACCCCGGTGGTGCAGTACAACAGACGAGTGTCCTCCAAAGAGTTCGGGCGGTGCAGGCCCACCTGGAAGCTGCACACCGTGTTCTGCTGCCACTCGCGCTCCTGGCAAACTCTATTCGCTATGGAGATGGCAGCTATGCGCCGGGGTTGTGTCACCACAATGTTGCAGTATTTACCGCTTTTATAGGCCTCATCCAAAATGTATTGGGGCACCTGTAAGAATAATTGATTGAATACTAATAATAATTATAAGAAAATATCTAAATATTTACAAAGCAGAACAAAAATGTAATTGTATTTTTTACACATTTTTCAAACAGTTTTTATAGTTTTGCGCTTTTTTTTTGAAAATAGCTAAGCAGTTATGAACACTACATATTTATCGATGAACTCCCCGGCTAGTGTTGTAAAAGCTTATTCCCGGCGAATGTTATTGTTTATATTTTGAGGCTCTTTTGAATGAGAGATGCGCATATATTTCGCGTAATTAAGATTCAGAATGGAGCTGAATATCTTTGACGACTGCTGGGAGCTGGTGCAACGATTTCAGCGATTGGTTAATGATGGCGAAAACTGCGAGTTCGAGGTGTTCTGCCGGTGCTGGCGAGAACTGCAGCTGCAGCACCTCTTCACTGCCCAGACGAACCACACAGAGGTGATAGCCACCACACTGGCGGCCCTGCATGTGGCCAAGCGACTGTCGTGCTCCCGACGCACCACCGGGGACGTTTTCCCGGCATCTCGCGCTCAAAGGATCGGAGGTTTCTTTCTGCTCTACGTAATCTACTACAAGCAGCCCACGCACAACTTTATTAAGATCGAGGTCTCACCGCGCACTTGGCAAGAACTAACAGACTACGCTCTAGATCTGCGCAAGGATAGTCCGGAGCGGAAGGACACTCATCAGATCGCCTACATGCTGTGGCGCCTGACCCAGGAGCAGGCCTTCCGCTTCACCGCGCTCGACTATTGCCAGGGGTTGGACAATCTGGTGGACTACGACCGTGTGGAGACCGTAGCGGGTGCCAAGGAACAGAGGCAGAGTGCCTTGATGCAGAAGCAACAGCGTGCGAACGGCGTCAGTCTCACATACGAACTGGAGGGTCTGCGAGCACTGGACCAGGCAAGCCAGCCATTGTGTGAACTGGAAGCGGCATACAATGCCCAAAAGAAGCAATTGGCGGCTGGTCATGAGCACGCTTTGCCGCCCTCTCAAATATTCGGCCATTTGCGAGAAGTCTTTGCCGATATCCAAAGTGTTCTAGGAGCTAGAAAGAGTACTCCAGATGAGAATTGTACCACAACATCTACAGGCAACCAGTTGGAAGTGCGCCAGAGGGTGCGGAACAAGGCCATGTACGGCGTCGAGGAACGGGAGCCGCAAAACCAGGCGGATGAACTAGAAGTGCAGCTGGAGGTCAACGAGACTTATCAACGCCGCATGTCCTCGGCCACCGTTTTTCAGAGGGAACTTCCAGCAGACGTGCAGCAAGAGTATGAGATGATTGAGTTTAGTGACGACGAGGAAATGGAAGTGGGTGAAAGCGAGGAGGTCACGGAAGAAGAACTCAAAGCTATTTTGGATACTTGAGTTAGTTTATAAAACTTTTACATAATTAAATAACTAGCATTTTTGCGCGATGTGATCTTGTTTATCTGTTGCACATAAAATATTCATTGTATTTAAGTATGTAGGATAGGATATATAACTATATAGGATATAAGTTTCCTAGGCTTTGCTATTCTTATATAAAGAGTTGAAAAGTATATTGAAGATTATTATTTATTATATAATATTAAATACTCTCGACTAGTTTGGATTTGAATTTCAAAAGTCGAGGATAAAAGGTTTAATTATAATTCGCTTGCGTTGGCTTTATTAAAATATAGACTTAATAAAAAAGTTAGGATTTTATTTAAGTTTTGCTCACCTGCGTGGTCTTGCCACATCCTGTTTCGCCCTTAATAATGACTACCGGATGAGCATTGATGGCCGCCAATATTTCCTCGCGCTTGGCGTAGATGGACAAGTTCTTGTCGCGATTCAGATTGAATCTGAACTTCTTGTAGTACTCGTCATCCCGGCGAATTTCGGTCTCTTCCCCCTCATCGTCGGTGTCCAAATCGTCCAGCGTTCGAATGCGTTTGCCTTGAGGCTGTTCGTTGAGCAGCGTCTGGATCGAATTACACATAAACAAACAGAAGTGCTGACGCAAGCTTCCAGTTCTCACCCCGTTCAGGAGACACTTTTCCTTGGCGACGATTTTGCTGACATAGTCGGTGCCGATCAACTCGCGGTTGGGCACTTCGGATGATTTGAACTTCGTGGCCATTAGCCTCGGATCGCTGCTGATGTAGCCTTGCGGGGCGGCGGCCACGCGCTTCAACTCCTTCGAGAAGTCAAAGAAATCCATAACCTCCTGATCCATTTTCCGACATAAACAATGAAAAATTTCACAATTCCGCGTAGCGGGAAAAGTTAAACTGTAAATTGTAGTGGTGGGGATTTTCAAAGTCAATGTTGAAAAGTGTAAAAGTGCGAATTTATATCGATAGTGCCATTATCGAAGCTTTAAGGTTTTTATTAGGGGTATTCGTATAAAAAAAATGTTTTCTTTTTTTTCTCACAGTCTTTCTGGATTATTTGTTAATATTATTTATTATTTTTACACGAATATTTAATTCTTTGTTACATTATTTATATTTTATATCTCATATTTTATTTTTGGTTTATGTCATTAAGAAACTACGATATATTTGAATACGATATTTGAGCATTGAATTTATGTGGGTAATCGAAAGAAACCCAGCTCTAATTTGTTCGGGCAAATTCAATAGCAAAACAACTTCTTTGGCAATTTTAGTTTAATTTGGTCGCAAAAATGTCGCTAACTATGCGAATTTTCACCGCATCGCGCAACGGTAGGTGGCGACCCATCCCCTCACATCCGTTGTTTTCCGGGAAATTTCCCATTTTCGTGGAAATCGCGGCGAGTGAGGTTATGTAAGCTTATGTCATACCAAAACAAAAGTCTAAACTCGCTTAATTCAGTATAACTTTTCGACTTAAGCATGTTATTTAATGGTAAAATGTTCTCCCCACAGGACAGCGCCTGTTTGGCAGCCATGGAGCCCGGCTGCTGGCCGCCCAGCGAGCAGAACCCAAAGATATCGTCGAGGTTCCCAAGGGCTATGTGTATGTAAACAACAAGGAACTGAGCATGGAGTTTGCCGACATCACGGACCGTGCTGCATCCACCATGTTCTTCGGTGAACTCTTACGTGGATTTGCCGTCACCCTGGCGCACATCTTCAAGGAACCGGCCACTATCAACTATCCCTTTGAAAAGGGACCACTGAGCCCGCGATTCCGCGGAGAACATGCCCTTCGTCGTTATCCCAGTGGAGAGGAGCGCTGCATCGCTTGCAAGCTATGCGAGGCTATTTGCCCCGCACAGGCGATCACCATCGAAGCGGAGGAGCGCGCGGATGGCAGCAGACGTACCACACGCTACGATATCGACATGACCAAGTGCATCTACTGCGGATTCTGTCAGGTGAGGAGGAGCAAAGTGGCGCCACAATTTACTAGAAACTAATTGCATCTTTTTGTCCCCCCGCGTAGGAAGCCTGTCCCGTGGACGCCATCGTCGAGGGACCCAACTTCGAGTTCTCCACGGAGACGCACGAGGAGCTGCTGTACAACAAGGAGAAGCTTCTCTGCAACGGCGACAAGTGGGAGTCCGAGATTGCCTCTAACTTGCAGGCCGACCATCTCTATCGTTAAAGTTGCTTGTACCCCTAGAATTCCTTGTTTAGAACGATTTTCCAATTAAAGATCGTTGCTGTGGCTTCGTCTTAAGCGAAAGTCAGTTGTATTTTTTTTAATTACTCAACTGGCCTAATAAATATAAATTATTTATATTCAAAGAGTTCCACGTTGTATTCGACAGATGACAAAGTTTATTTAATTAACAGGCCAATAGAAAGCATTTTTTCCAATGACGGAGCGACTACAAATAAATGAAACTTAGTTAATACTTTACTATTCCGATTTTGATTACACAAATTATAGGCAATAACTTCCATTTGCTGGTCAGTTATTAGAAACAGATATTATTTATGAAAGTTACTTGCAGTTTTATCCACGTTAATTTTGTAAAAAGAATTTACATAAATTAATTAAAACAGAAAGGCTTACAAATTCAAATAATTTATTTAGTGGTTAATGAATTTAATTAATTGTGACACGTTGGCAGTGATACTGCAAATTAGGACCACGCTGCGAGTAAAACTTAATTGAAGGGTATTTTTACCCGTCGTAGAAGCAAAACAAGATACCAGATATTGTGGATAGCTGTTTATTGTCCAGGTCCAGCCAGACTCTTCTCCATGAACTTTTTCTTCGCGAAGCAGGTCCACCATTTATTGGGCTTGCCATCCTCGGTGTTGAAGACCTTCTCCAGTACCCGGTTGCCGGTTTCGTGGCGCAGCTGCAGCAGGTACTGGCGCATCAGATCCGCATCCTGGGCCGTTTGCGGCTTGGCATAGACGGCGTTCAATGGGAAGCCAGCATCGCCGGGAATGTCGAACTTGGAGATGGCCAGGCTGTACATGTCCTGCTGTCCCTGGGCCTTGCTCGTGGAGCGATTGAGCTTCTTGAGGCACTCTGTTATGTAGAGCGTCACATAGATGAGCACGCGATCCACGTCGGACTGAAAATGGTAAAACATAGTTTGTGAATTCAAGTAGCAAGTAGCATAAGGATTCAATATGACCATCACGTGACCAGGTAATGGTTCTGAATCCCGGATTACGGCCTCACCTTGATTTCGTACGTGCGAAAGAAGACATTGGCTTTGAAGTAGTACAGTGACTCATCAATGATGTCGCTCTCAATATTCGCACTGGGCGCTGGCCCGCGCACCTGCGTCCTCAGCGGCAGGATGGCCATGTTGCCCACCTGCTGGCGCACTTCCTTGATCTGCGAGTGGTAGGCCTGAAAGCATAGTTAATTTACAAGATTGCCTTTTCCCTTGGAAATTTTTATGCTTGGCAGGGGGTCACGAAAGCAGGTGAAAAGAACTGGGAATATCTCAACGCCAACTCGTTTGCCTTTGATGCGCAAGTATCCACTAACCGGCATGTTGAATTGTATTTTAAATTAATTATTTAAATTAACGTTGAAAACGTTATTTTTTCGATGTTAAATATTGTTTTTAATTATAGGCGTCCACTGTTTACAAATTTTGCAGCTCTAATTTATCGACAAGACCGATAAGTCGCGACCGAAATGGTCACACTGAGCTAAATTTTTAAAATTGTGGACAATTCCATTAAATACTACAAGTTTTTTAGTTCGTTATTAATATTTTTTTATAAATTGTTGTACATCAACCAATTTAAATATGTTTGACAGTTCCAGATTTTCTGTCAGAAATCGAATCGAAACATCGAATGCTAAACAAATCAAGTTTGTGTTAAATGTTTAAAATTTTTAATGTTTGCGCCATCCACAAAGGAATTTGATTGTGACTTCGCTCTTTATGGATGAAAGTAAAAAATTCCTCCAGAACGTTGCCCATATCGCTGGCAAATTGGATCTCAACCACTTGGAAAGAACCACGATGGCCTACAAACGTTTATGTCTGGAACTAGAGTCCATGAGCAATGAGGTGACTCCAGCCGTTACTCCTCCGACTTCGGCTTCTGCTTCTCCGCCGACCGCGGTCTCCCCTAATGGACTCCGAGCAAGTGCCTCAGAATTCGTGCCCCAGGTGCCGGTGACCAGTGACCGGATTCCCATTGAAATGGACAATGATGAACAGGATGATGATTCGGATGACGATGGCTACGATGAGGAGCGCAAGAGAGCTGTGAGTATTGGAGATTTGGAGATATGTCTCAGTTTCTAACCATCAACACTATCTATAACACAAAATATTAATTTATCTAAAGATAAATCTACCTAATTTAGCCAAAGCCCGCAATATACGGCATCCGGTTTTATAACCATCATTACGAGTCCGACGACGTGAGCGAAAATCACTTGCAGGCGGAAAAGAAGCGAAAGTTGGGCTATAGGACTCCAAAGTTTCGGCCAAACCAGCCGACTTGCCGGTCCCCAAAGTCGGAAACGGACTTTATTCCCACTGCTAAGCCTCCGCCGGAATTGGCCAATGGACAGCCGCATTTCAATGGACCCTACATGCCGCTTCTGCAGCACCGAATCGCCAACGCAGAGGCCTACGGGCTCATCCAGGGTTCCGACGAGCGGAACAGCCTGCTCCTGGATGACATGGTTAAGCAACTGGCCCGCCTGGACAACTGTCCCGTCAATCTGAGTTCACTTTTCCCGAAAAAAGGTGACCAGAAACCAGAACCCTAGATCGCTCTGAATGTTCTGTAAAAAACTATGAGTTTCTTATTAAAAGGAGGCTTTGACTTAGTATTCGATCTGCTATTCAGTTTTATCATTGGTTGCATACGGTCTCTAAAACTTTTCAGCAGAGAACAAAATGGTAAAAAAAAAAATAAATAAATACAAAGCTGTAGATAACCAAAAAAAAAGGCGATAGCTGTCAATTTCTAAGGCTAGTTAGTTAGTAAGCCCTAATTTCCCTTACAGATTCCAGCTAAAACCGAGACGGAAGCTCCGTGCATTAAAGATCCCAAGGAGATTGAAGCAAAACCTGCTGAAAACATGGAAATTATTCATAAAACGATCGTGGAGGATAAAAAGCACAAAGATCCCAAGGAGATTGAAGCAAAACCTGCTGAAGCCATGGAAAGTGCTGCTAAAATGTTCGTGAAGGATAAAAAGCATATGGAGCAAATGTTGGCTCTTTCCACGATTCCACTGCGCATGGACCAACAAATCCAGTGCATCAAGACAATTCAGCAGGAGCTGCTTAAGCTTCACCTGAAGCAGGTGATGCTCCTCGACGGCTGCACCGAATTACTACATGAACTAAAGGCCGTGCAGCCCACTGATGAGAACGAGGAGATAAAAGTGTTGGAAACATTTCGTGAGGTCAAGTCGAAGCTATCGGGTGTATTTGAACACTACCTTCCCGCCCAGCTGAGCATACTGAAGCAAGAATCGAAGATATCACAAGTGTCCGCCGAAATAATTCCAAAATAATTTTATTACATCGATTTATAAGTTTAAATATAAAATCGTTAAGGGTTCAATATCTTAGCCAAAGATCGTTATCGATATTTCATGTCATTTGTAATATAGGTATCATCTCTATTTAAAAGCGGGCAAATTTGTAAACTTTCCCCAGCTGAAATGAATCCAACGCTTTCCCGGGGGGGCGCCCCATCGCGATTTGTGCGTGGTCGTGGTCGCGGAGGCGGAGCCTACCGTCCGTACTTCTACTTTCGGCGCAATGGACGTGTGATCCCAGCCGGAGGCAATCGACAACCCAACCAAGGGGAACCTGGAGCACCAGACGCTCCTTCTGTTCCGCCTGCAACTCGGCAACCCAGGGGCTGGAGCCGCACAGCCGGCAAGCGAGGACGCAATGCTCACTTGGACTGCAGCTTTCTGCGGCCGGAAAACTATGCCGCACCAGAAGACGGGCTCCAGGTGCAGAGCATTGCGGTGGATAATCCACGGGCTTATTCCGGCTGGCGACTGTACTTCTTGCGCGAGAAATACGAGGAGGGCAACGAACTGGCCACAAGGATAATGGCCGTGGAGGCATACTACCAACGTAATCCTCACACCTTCGATTTTGTGATGATACGGGATCGGGGATTCTTCCCCCTCTGCGCAGCAGGCATCAAATCAGATGCCCAGCTAAAGGAGGTTTGGCCTAGTTTGTCCGAAGACATCCGTGAGCACCCGCTTCGCACGCTAGGAACCCTGTCGTTGGCTATGCACACTGTGGTCGTCAATCACCAGCTGGACTGTAATGATTCCACCACAGCTATGGTGTCCACTCCGGAACAGTACGTCCTTCCAACCCCACGGGTACGCAAGATCTACGCACGACCGGATGATTTTGTGCCTGTGGAATCAATAGAAGGAATAAGCCATTCCCGAGTGGACACTTTGTTTTCCATCCGGGGTTTTGTGAGCAATGTGGGCGAGCCTAGCTACAGCCTCACGTGGCAAGCCTTTCGCTGCAGTCGCTGCCAGATGGAGATTGCCATGCGCCAACGGGGAACCTTCCAGCCACGTCCTTATCAATGCAAGCGGTCGGAGTGTGTGGCTCGTGACGAATTCGTGCCTCTTCGCAGTTCCCCATACACCAGGCTTTCAATCCGACAGATTATCCGCGTGGAGGAGTCCAGTTTGAACTTGGTCCACGACTTTGAGACCAGCATGCCTGCTGAAATGGACGTGGAGCTGCGACATGATCTAGTTGATGCTGTGCGTGTCGGACAGGAGGTCGTGGTAACTGGCATCCTTAAGCTGCAGGAATTGGGCGACGATACCACCACTGGAGACACCTCCAACCAGATGCAGCCCTATCTCAAGGCAGTCAGCATTCGCGATGCGAGCAGCATCAAGCGGGAGTTCAGCGAACGTGACTTGGAAGCGATTGTCATGATCAATGCGGAACCCAACAGCTTTAAGCTACTGGTGCAATCCATTGCCCCGGAGGTATACGGACATGAGCTACCCAAAGCCGCCTGTTTACTATCCCTTCTCGGCGGGAAAGGTGCGGAGACTGAAGCCATCAACGTGCTCCTGGTGGGTGATCCCGGAATTGGAAAGACCAAGATTCTGCAAAGTTGTGCTCAGATCGCTGAACGTGGTGCCCACGTGAGTGGAAAACGTGGGGCTCAATCCGCACAGCAACTGGGTGTTACGTTTGCTGGGCGTAACAAGCGTGTGCTACAAGCGGGTTCCTTGATGATGGCCAGTGGAGGCGGTCACTGCACCCTCGATGATGTGGATAAACTTGCCTCCAAGCAGGCCGTACTGTTGCAGTGCCTACAATCAGAGGAAGTAAATCTTCCACTTGCAGGAGCATTTGCCTCATTCCCGGCGCAACCTTCGGTGATAGCGTGCGCAAATCCACAAAGAGGACAATACGATGAGGGGCGCTACCTTCTACAGAATATTAATATTTCACCCTCTTTGCTGCGGGAGTTCCATTTGGTTTACATATTATTGGACAAGCCCTCGGAGAGAGATATGTCGCTGACTGCCCACGTAAGGGCTCTCCATGCGGGCGCTAGGAAACGAGCGAGAATTGCAGCCCGCTATGCTCTTAAGCCCAAAATGAGCGACTCCATGTGCGAGGTCAGCCTTAATGTGCCGGCAGCGGGAAAAGATGATGACACAATCAAAACGGAGGACGATAATGACAGCATTATGCAGCAGGATTATGATCTTGACAAACGTCTGGAGGTACTTCCGGAGGAGGGGGACTTGGACCTGCTCCCACCCATACTGATTAAGAAGTTCTTGTCCTATGCTCGCCAGGAATTAAATCCGGTCCTAAACGAGGACGCCAGCAATGCTGTTCTGCGTTACTTCCTTGAGCTCAAAGGAAGCTGCAATCTCGATGAAGACGTTTCCAGCCAGATTGGCGCAGGGTAAGTGAAATTTTTTGGTGACGGATTTAATTAAGTTATGTCTTTTATTCTAGTTATAAGTAATCTTTAAGTTAGGACATTGGGCTACCTCATAAGCTTGAGGAAGGAGGAGACGGGAAGCTCCAGAAAGATGGCCAGCAAGAAGGAGCAGAGATAGGACACGGTCACCGTAAAAAAGATGAAAGCAAACTGTAGATAAGATGAGAACAATTTGAGTTACATAAAATCCAATTCCTATTGAATGCCAGAAGTGAGCTCACCATCATGCCCGTGCCAAAATAAATGGGCTCCCGCACTGTGGCCAAGACGATTCTCGCCACAAGAAGGTGGACGATAAAGGCTCCATAAGTGAGGCGTCCCAAAATGCGGAAAATGGGCAAGCAGCAGAACTTACGGAAAATCCCTGTGAAAGAACAGTAAGATTTGCCAAGGATATACCAAGCATATCTCGCAGTTGATACTTACATCCCACTTTGCTGGCCATGCCCACGATGAAGATTCCCAGCCCGAAGCCCCAGATGTTTCGCTGCAGGCCGGCATATAATGCTCCCCAAATGGCCGACGGCGTCACGTAGTAGTGCTGGAAGATGGGATGAGCACTAAACAGCCATAGAATCCCCACTGGAATAAGTGTAAACCAAAGAAGCTGGAAGCTCTTTAACTCCCGTAGTTTGTATTGCTTCAATGCCAACTGATCGTAAACCAAAGCGGCCAGGACTCCACAGAAATAGCTACCGAAGTTCATAAAGGACGACGTGTAGAATTCGGTGAATTGACGATCTCCGATAAAGGAATCCTTCTGGGTTCTGTTTGGTAGATGGGTAGAATGATTGTAATCAAGTAGTAAAGTTTTTAAGTCCGATCACTTACTGTGGCGTGGGTACAAAAATGGGATAGTAGTTCATGGCATATGTGAGCACCATTGGCACCACCACAAAAAGACCCAAAATGCCCGCATAGAGCTGTTTGCTCCATCTGACGAACCGGTGACCCAGCATCAGCAGCACCAAGCTGAGCACAAAGGAATGAGTATCCGCTGCCAAATACCAACCTTGGAGCAGGCACTGCATCCCGAATGGAATTTTGAGTGGATTAGATGATAAATTAGATAAAGCACTCATTACTTACCCGCTCATCCGTGCGTACAAAGTTGTTGACGTAGAGCAGATTGGTCCACCAGTTGCGTCGACAAGCCAACTGCTCCCGCTCAAAGATGTGCCGCCACAGTGGACCTCCAGCGTTCTCAAAGTAAACGCCACTCATGAGCAATACAAAGGCATATGGAACCGTCAGTCGGATGTATCGGAAGATGTTAAACTTGACAAATAGCAAAGCATACTGGCCGAAGCTCCAGGTGTCCTTTTTAGATTCTAGCGAACGTGAAACGGCCAGCCAGTTAATGGTAAGCAACAAACCACTGATCACAAAAAAGGTCACAGTGATCAATGATCCCGAAACGAGTAAAGTGCCAGCTGCCGTGTGAAGCAGTCGCTCCGGATCCTGCGGATTGCTGATGGCGCTCTCGTAAATCACCCAGTTGGTGTGCGCAAATATCACCATGAACATGGCAAAGAACTTGAAGCAGTCGAGAAATCTCAGCTCGCGACCGATCTTACCACTTGGCTCCTGATTAAGTCGGTACCAATTGCGGGCCACCGAAAAGGTGAGCAGCACCTGTTGGGCAGTGCTCTTGGGCGGTGTCTTGTAGTGATCTCGCTCCTTGAGCATTTTATCATGACGGCTTCGCTTTAGATGCAGATCCACTAAGCTACCCAGACAAGCCAGAACCAGTAGAGTGCCCAAGATTCCGTAGAAGGTCAGGTTCCACGCATCTAAAGCCGAGAAGGAATATTTATTTTATCGGTCGTTAGTATTACCTCATCGCCATTAAATGCATAACACTTTTTGGATGCTAATGCAAAGAAACATTATTTACACGATGATATAATCTGTGACTCACCATCTTCCACTTGATGTCCCGCCTCATCGCAGTACTCCACCACGCTCTTGGCCAGCACCCCGAATCCACGACGCTGCAGACGCCAGTTCAGGCAGGCATTTGTCAAGCGCTGGTGCCGTTGGCGGTTATTGGCTTCCATCGAGAACAAGTCCAGATATACGTTCACCTGCCGAATATTGCATTGACCATGTTGCGATCATTAAAATACCAAAATGTCAACGTCAGGCCCTTGGCCTTGAAAGAAATGAGTTCGATTTGATTTGATGGAATTGGATCGAATTTCGCTGTCTGACCGCCCATTTCCATTTTTAGCCAACGCCTAAGCCAATATAAGCGCTTTGTTTAATCAGCCATCGTAAATGCATTTTGATGGCGACTGCATCAATGGCATCGCCACACCATTCCCCATCCCCATCTCCCATCTGCTGGCAGCACCCATTGCCCCGCTATCCGATGTTTAATCAGCGGATTTTCCGGCTGTAATTTATGCAATATTTATAGGTAATGAAGATACAGATCACGCATTTAGCCAGAGGCGTCTGCAAGGGGGATCTTTGAAATGGGATTCATTTTATGTTCGTTGTGAGAGGGACCCTTGAAATTGGCCACTTTCAAAAAACGATAAACCTGTTTAAAAACATACTCGAATATTTAAGAAGTTAAAACATGATAGCTCTTTATAGCAAGCAGATATAAACCTTTGTATATGCCAATGACAAATATGTGAACTAAAACCCCCTTTACTGCGCCACTGCCCACATAATGTGCAGCTCACGGGGAGCTCGAGTTGAATAAACTTTGGCGTTGTTATCCCGGCTTCTGTGTCCGATGATTGTTGATTGACCATTACGGCCGACGCCTCGGCAAGCGGATGGGTTTTGAAATATGTGTATTTGTATCTGTATCTGCCCAGCAGCGAATTCGAAGATTGAATTAAATCGATCGTTAGCCGCAGCTGAATCGCTACCAATGAGGTGACACCTCCGTGTGGCCTTACCTTTGCATTTTCCGATAGCAGGCCGGCTTGCAGGGCCTCCAGTTCGCTTTTATTCAACCCGGCCAGAGACGCCTCACATTCGCGCAGGCAGAGACCGAAATAGAGCTGTCGGTGATCGAAGTGATGGCGATCGTACTGCGAAATCTCTGCAATTGCCCGCCATGCCGCTACAGACTCATCGGGCTGGACTTCCGCGCGGACGAAGCAGTAAGTGGACGCCTGGCCATTCAATTCCTGGAGGCAACGATCATAGTCATCCAAGTCGTATAGAGGAGGCATCTCATAGAACTGCGTCACTGCAAAGTGGAAGGGAACGGAGCAGATCAAGAAACAATATGGTGAATCAGTCGGATAAATCGGCTCATTAAGTGGGAAACAAGTTTCTGAACTGGGCAGGTCCTTTTTTCGCTAGAACTGCAGTCCGGGTTCATTGGCTGGTCAGTCAAGTGAAAGGAAACTAGTTTCCTTTGCCCGAGCTTGAACTTGTTTTGCATTTGCTGGAAGATTCTTCCGATTCTTCTCTATTCCGATTGATGGAATCAACCAAACAAGCATATGTCAATATTGTAATCGCACTGCCTTTGGTTTTTTTTTTTTTTTTTTGCTGGTCAAGTCAAGTTCGAGTGCCTCAATCTCTTGGCAAATTCCAGACACTTTGGCTGAGTTAATTGTTTGTCAAAATACTGCTTCGTCATCAAATTTGTAGCCCGAATTCGGGCGGGGAACTTTTGGAGCCGAACACGCAAATAGGCGGATCAGGTGCATATTGGGATAATGCTAGCGTTGGCAAAGTGTTCTATAGTTATATCGATTGACAAGCATAACATGCAATCTGAACAAATGGAACTGCATAATGGTTTTCAATTTGTCGGCTTAGAACTTCCCCGTTGCCAAAGGAAGCACGAAAAACGCTTATTCAACTTGCATTAATCATGGGTTTTACGTGATTTGTGGTTTTAACTACGTTGTAATATTTATTCAATACAAGCTCTATAATTCCCCTATAACTCTAGTTACTCAAATACTAGAACTCATTTATTAGTTTATGAAATTGTTGATTTGAGAAGAGTATTACGTTCTCTACTTAGCACAAGCCTTCCTACACCATTTACATATTGCTAGTCTGATTATTTAACAACTATCAGAACTTTTAATAGGCTCATAAACAAAATTAACACGGAACATAAATCTTTCCCATTGATTGTAATACACACTTACTGTTCAATTGAAAACACTGCGCAGCCGTAAAAGTGGCTGCTAAAATCACGATGTGAAGCATCATCATCGTCATGGGATGCATCGAATCGCCGATTGTAATGCACCCTCTAATTGATTGTCTTCGACTCTTGGCACTTTCGTCACTCGAACTCCAATCGAATGCAACGCCAGCGCACCAATAACAATAAGAAGCGGAATTTCATCAACCGACGCGACTCGAGGTAAATGAAGCAAAAAAACAAAGCAGATGACCAGACCCAGGGGCTTCTGCTGTCCGGCCAATGCCGATGTTAGGAAATGCACTTTTGGCCCAAAACCCAATCGAAACCCGACCGAATGGAATTGATCCGCCAGCTAATGAACCGTTTGCGCCAACGTGCGAGCCGAGAATGAAATGCGGTCCGAACAGATGCGTGCGTCTAGGGCCTCTGGATGAGATGGGGCTTCGCTGCCTATGCCTCGGCCTCTGCCTCTGTCGATGCAGTTGCTGTAATGATGATGGGTTTCAAAACTCCCCCGAGAAATGCGTTGGTTTCCGAAAAATAAAATAAAAAGGCAAAGGGAAAAATGCGTTGGAACATGTTCGATGCTGGGCTCTTCAGTCGCCCACATCCAACTGATTTATGATTACATTTCGGGTTTCCGATCGAGTTAGTTTTCATTGGGCATCAGAGTTGCCCACTTATACCTATTTTTGTTTTGGGCGAAAACTTACGAAAAGGAGCTGGAATTTTAAATTTAAAATCAAATATTTTTATCAAATCCATTTAAAGTACGCCAGAATAAAGCTTAATTAGCAAAAGTGTTGGGCGTGATTGTACGACCAGTTGGGTGACTTAGAAATACAATTAAAAACATTCATCTGCCAAAACAAGTTTTCGGCAAATATGGAGATACATATATTATCATACTTCTGAAAAGAAATGTTTACCTACGGCGTAAATGATGAGAAAAACAAGATGCGAAATTAATTGAGGGTCAAGAAGATGAGGCCCACGTACGGCCTCGGGACCTTAAATTTGAAAACTGTGCTCAAAATGGAAACAAAATGGAATACACGTTTGAAGAACTTTTGGCAAAAGGTCAGAAATCAAAAGACTTAGGCAACAAACCTGCTTTATCAATTTTGCCCATATATATGTTTACTTACTATAAGAATACTAATCTAAAAAATACTAATTAAGGTGTTCACAGTCTGCTTGTGTTTCATTTATGAAATACCTAAAGGCAATTTTATACAGTTGTAAGATTTATTTAAGAACCTTAAATTATAAGGTAACACTTATATTGGCTTATTCTTCTTGTAAGGCAACTTCTTGCGATAATTCACCTGTCGCAGGCACGTGCTCGCCTGGATTTATCCCACGTGGTCAGTCCGCAGCACGTGCGCGATGTGATCGCCCTGCTGACCGAGAGCATCACCCAGACCAGCCTCAAGGAGGGCTCCAGCAGGCAAGGAACTCGAGGAGGAGGCGGCGCTGGAGGAGGAGCCGGAAAGAGCGCTCAACTGCGCAATTTTTTGGAGCTTACGAAGAGACGTTCGGCGGCATTGGGGCGACGCATCTTCGAATTCGATGAGCTAAAGGAAATTGGAACCCGGGCTGGCATTTTGACTGGCTTTAGCCAGCTGGTGGAAATGGCTAACCTGGGTGGCTATTTGCTCATGAAGGGCGCAAACATGTACGAAGTGGTTCCGGACTAGGCAAATGACAAACGATATAGTGCCAATATTTGGCTAACGTCTGTGGTTTTTGTTTCTGGTTAACTATAAGTTAAGTGGGTTCTAAAATGAGGCAAGCCAAGCCGTCTAGCAATTAATAATAAATGCCATGGAAAACATTTTTCTGTTTGAAACTCACACCATTACGTTCTAGTTGTGGTTATATTGATTACATTTTTATAAAGTTAAATTTAATAAGCATACTTTCGGGACCATATCAATTTCACTTGATATATTCTTGCCCAGTACTTTCGTTGAAAATATTTAAAGATAAGAAGTAAATCTTCTCGGAGAATCGCTCTTGCAATTCGTTTCAATGACAAACGCACATTCCACAATTGGTTTCATATAATACTTTATTTTCTTGTATCCATAAAATTAGATATATAGTAATAAGTTTTTATAAATAAATACACAAAACAGTTGTTTCCGTTAGAAGTAATCCATCCCATCCTTCGTCATTTTATCCCTACGTTCTGGATATTTTAGAGTTTATGTCTTGCTTGCTTTGAATGCTTTGTTTCTGAATTCAGTAGTAACTATTTGAATGACTCTCGTATACGACAATACCAGAGCTGAGAGAGGGCTTAGCTTAAATCTATAAGTGGTATATCGGATATTAGAGCTATTTTTACCGTGCCTGGAAATCCTATTCGACTATTTACAATATTGCTAGTGAATGTAATGTAATATTTGGCTTATACTTTTGCTACCCCACTACGTTGCTCGTTTAAAACTTATATCCTACATACACTTGTGTTTTGGTTAATTCTGGATAAGGGCTAGGAGTGAATAGATTAATTGAGATTAATATTACATGCCAATTTTGCAATCGTTTTAGGCTAATCAGTCTAAACAAATCGATGCGAACGCTAATCGCGCAAACGAAAACAAAAATTGATTTAATTTGCTCTCTAAATATTTCATTCTAAAATCAAGCTAGTTCTTAATCTAAGCTGTTTCATTTCCATGGTGCGATTTAGTTCAAGTTTATTGCACATATATTTTAGGGTATGAAGCTGGGAGGCTTAAGCGGAATGCATTGCTCAGGGCAGTCGAGTTGGGTATTTTGGCCTATTGCATTAAGTCGAGCTGAAGGTTTATTTGGGTGGGTCGATTTATATAAATAAAGAGTTTAAAGAATTTCTGGCTAACATGTAGTTTGTAATATTATACCTTTTTGAATAAAATATACGTTTTTTAGAAAAGTCAACAGGTAACTAGACGTAGCCTCGTTTCTTCTTACGCTTTGATCTTTTAAACAGACGAACAGAATTCGAACTAGTCATTAACTTTCATTCTACATGAATCAACAAAAAAAAAAAAACCTAACCACCCTATGTTTGTATGTTTATAACTATGTCGTGTGCTTTGTACTTTCAAAACTGTTGGAGACAGACATTAGACGTGACGAGAACTAAATAAAGCTGAAAACTTTGCACTTGGCGTTTACCACTAACTATTAGAACTAAACCACAAATAAATATGATAACTATTTCCGCTAAATACACTGCAGCCACCTTACACCTCCGAGCGGAAAGTAAGGTTAAAGGTGCGTAGCTCCATTGGTTCCAGACTGATCTCGGCCAGAGAGCGTATGTGGTAGCTCTCCCTGGACGATTTCTGCTCCGTCCCCGTCAAGCTGGTGGCTTCGATTGTATGCAGGCTGAGCCGACCTAGCTGCACATTACCCAATCCCTTGCTGGACAGGGGACATATGGCCTCCATAGACAATTCCCTGCCAGCGCTTACACTGCAATCGAATCCTTGGCGATGCAAAACTAGCAGCGCCGAGGCGGACGGAAACAGTTGCAACTCCGGATCGGATAGGGTACGCAGGGTGGTTAGGTGTACGTCACAGGGCAGCGGTCCCTTAGGCAAAAGCCTGACCAAAGGCAGCAATGCAGCGGCCAGTTCTGGCTGCTCCAGGTTGCTTACAAAGTACAGATTCGGCGGGTAACGCAAGGCATTTGCCAGCTGCTGAGCCTGCTGACTGAGAACCTTGTAACTCGGTGGCTGCGTAACATGCTGACCACCCGGGAGGTCCTCCACGAGCAGCCAGAACTTGTGCCGCGTCAAACGGCTGTCCACGACGCCTTCGCCCATTCCCCGATAATCGTCGTACAGGGTGCGCCGATCCAGCATAACCTCCAGCTGTCCAGGCTCATAACTGGCTGCTCCTTGGGCATGAGTGGTCAACAGGGTGAGGCGAAGGCGACTGTCCTGAATAAAAGCTCCCGAGGTGATCGGGAAGTAGTTGCCCTCGATGCCAATAGCCGGCACTTTGATACGTCTAAAAGTGTGAAGCACAAAGTTAGAAAGTGTTTTATGGTCCTGCGTTTCTTGACTTACTCATGATACTGGAAACCGTTTTGATCGCTGTAGAAGACGGGAAGCTCCGGCATGGTAGCCGCATCGACCGGCTCCTTAAGCGGATCCCGCTGCATCGGAGCTTGAGCTATATTGTCTATGTTGGTGACAAATCGCATAAACAGCTCCGTCTCCCGATTCTTGGGTGGAGGCTCGAAATCTATATCATTTTCAACATATATCGCTGCATCCAGATGAGTTCTCGTGTTGAAGATGCGCACTGTGTGCGCCAAAAATGGTCCATAAATGACAGTCACATCACTGGCTATGGGACCCGAGGTAATAATGATGCGCATGTCCGTATAGCCCTCAAGCACTTCTTTCTCGGCCTCACTTTGTTCGGGATCGGTCTTGAAGAGATATGCACCAGAGTGGAATTGGGCGCTGCGATAAGCGGCAAACTTGATGTTGCACTGAAGCGGCTTGAGCAACTCCTTCTTCTGGTTCTTACGCGTGATGGTCTTCAGAAAACCGCTCTTCTCGTCGAACAGCAATCGCATGTGAGGATTCTCCAACTGTATATCGCCTGTATAACAAACGTTATTTTAACTTGTTCACTTTATTTATTTTGTAAAAAAAACTCACCCGCTGGCTTGCCACGCGCCTCAAATACTGACGTCGGTGAGGATTCTATTTCTTCGGGCGGACTCACTGATGCTGGCTGCGATTCTGTGCAATCGTCACAGTATATAGTTGCTATGTTTCGCTTGAAGTTGACCTCGTCCACCTGTACCCGATAAGTGCTCAGCGATAAAGGTTCCAGCTCCGCCACGAACATCACCTCGAATTGGCGCGTCGAAGTGCGAATGCGACCCACAGTGCCGGATACGGATGTGCCCAGACCCTGTTCGTAGGTATCCGTGATGTTCCACACTGGATTGATCTGGATGTGATTCAATTCTACACCCTTATCGTTGACTATCTTTACATTGGGATGTTGGACGCGTAGCGTGACGACTTCCAACCGCTTCTGAGCTAGCGAATTGTACAGGACAAAGCTGCCTACCGAACCGCTGGAAGATGATCCGCCGGCTCCGCCTTCTCCCGCCGGAACAGTGGGCGTGGACTCGTCCCCGTTGGCCATCTGAATCGGCATCTTGCGCGGCAGCTTGTTGAAGTTATCTCGCTCAAATTCACTGAGCAGGAAACCGTGATGTCTAGGCTGGCCCTTTTGTAGAAGGAGCTCTAGGCAGGATTCCTGCATCTTGACCATGTTTTGCGTGCTCTCGAACAGGCGCATTGCATAGTCCCTCATTACCGCTGCCTTGGATGTACCAGTGATGGCATCGTGGTGCTGAAACAGCCCCAAATTTCGCCTTGCATTAATAATAAGCTCGTAGTTCTTCTCGTATATCTTTATCGCATTCTCTCGCTTTGCTTGTCGAGCTGTGTTGTAGGCCAGGGTGAAGACAATTTCAGCAGATCGCAGCTGATGTTCCAGCTCTGAACTCAGAAGCTTGTAGAACGGACGCGTGGTGAAGTAACCGGACCAATAGGCCGGTCTGCCCTCCGAAAAGATATCGGAATAAACAAAGAAGTCACCCTTAAAGGTGGGAAATCCTGGGGTATGATCCTTCATGCGCTCCTTGATGGCCTCGAAATAATCACTGGGAGTGCCAAATCGGATATCAGCATTGTAAAGCCTTCGATTGGCCATGATGTGATCAATAAGCTTCTTGTAGTTCTGATACTGCTGATCCACCTCGCGATCCTTGTTGTATCGGAAATCATCACCGACTGGAATGAGAGCCACATTATGTGGAAACAACGAGGCAGTCCTGGCATATTGCTCCAGTAGCAACTGCGCCTTTGACTCCAGATTGTCGTCTGTGATGAACTGCGCCTTAACGGAGTACTCGGTGTACTCGCCTGGAATTTTGCGAAAGTCAAAGTTCAGACATATGAAGGGATGTGGGCCACACGATCCCTTAATCGAGTATATATCGAAGGGCATGTTGTGAGTGAGAAGGCTACCAGCTTCACTATCCTTGTCTTTTCTACTTCTCCAATAGGGTTTCCAGATGAAGTCACCCGACTGTTGGCGAGCAAACCACTGCTTCCAGGCGTAATGAATCCGCTGGATAATTGTTCCCTCGAAATTCGCTCCGGACAGCAGATAAGGCACCGTGCTGCCATGCCCAAATGGATCTATGGACCAGCCCACTTTCGGTGTGACATTCAGGTTGTTCTTTAGCCACTGATGGCCCTCGATGAGCTGATCTAACATCGGATAGATGTGGACATTCGCCTCATCCGTCATCACCCATCCACCGGTGGTGATTTCAATGCGACCAGCGTCGATTAAACGCTTGAGTGCCCGTTGCTTGGTTGGATGCGCTTGATCCCACCACAGCTGAAGGAAGCTGATCTCCGACCAAATGAACGTCATGTCCGTGTATTCCTGCATCTTGGTCACCAGTAGGTTAAGAATCTGCCGAGAATCCGATTGGAAGTAGTTGGTAAAGGTCTTTAGCCAGCCAGGATCGTTATGGGAGTGCGGCACCACTATGATCTTTAGTGGCGGGCGCTGCTTGTCCTTCTTCTGCGCATCAAATCGCTCCTCAAAGCCACGATCCCAGTACTCCTTCGATCGCATCCATTCCGGCTGTAAGAAATTCTTATTATTAATGTGTTACTCAAGATGGCAGTAGAGCTTCTTCGTACCTGAAAGTCAAACTTGCTGTGCTCCTCGCTAGCGGTTATGTTTGTATTGCTCTGGATTAGTTCGTAGCACTTGTCGCCCCAATTGCTGTTGGTGTACTGCTCCTCTGATTGCTCCTCCGGCGATACCGATGTTTGCGCCGACTTTGTTTCCGAGGATTTCTTTTGGTTTGAGGCGATCACAAGTTGCTGCTTCTGTTGGTGGATGATCGAGGACGAACCTCCGTCGACGCTGAAACCAGTTAGGCCACTAAGTGGTGATCCCCGTAACGCCGCCGATGGGGCACCCGTCTCGGAAATGGGCGTCGGATTGGGCTGGCCAATGGAGATGTAGTAGAGGCAGAGCAGGATCGTTACGAACGCCGATAGCAGACCGATGCAGCGCGCCGATCCGCGACGGAATAGCTTGAACGACATCCTCGTCAGTGGACTGCGCTTGTTTGTCGCCGGCTGGGATTCCCCGGAAAGAACTCGCTGCTGGGATTCTTCTTTACTTTGATTGTTTTCTACATCTGAAAGGATATAAAAAGATTTATTACAGATAGCCCATGGGAGGAAAATATTATTAAATGCCATGATGTTTTAAAAAGACACCTTCTGTTTTGAACTGCACTGCATTTAAACCTAAATAACTAGCATTTAAGCCGCTTATACATGCACAAAACGTTAAAAATAGGTAGCTAACCACACATTTATACCAAGCTAAATCCTGCTTCTGATTTTATTTTCCCCTCACTAATCCTGCCTGGGCTGTCCTTGCCACAAGAGTGTTTGAATATTTCATATGCAAGAGGGCAGGAAGTTTAGTCGAGAATTTAATTAAACCATAACAAGAGCGAGGAAGAGGAAAAAGTGCCTGGGGCCTGGTGGTAAGGAATGCATAAATGCTTGTCAGGAATATGTAAAATTCGAAGCAAGGTGCTTGTATGCCTCTTAAATTAAAAACAAAGAAATGTGATGTAGAACGGAATAGATAAAGAAATGACAATCCTCTGGCCACGTTTTACTTGCAAATGTGAAAAACATACGAATTTTGAATTAAAGATAAAAAATGTAGAGATTTCATAATCTTCCATGATTCGTGATTGAGTTCAAAGTTCAGCACAGAAACGTCAGCACTTCCGGATTGCCCAAGCACGCAAGTCAAACTAACGAAACGAACTATGCAAACTGCAAACTCAATCAAAAACTCTTCACATGTTCGCAGAACTTTTCACAATGATGAAATTATTGCATAGTTTGCCACAAACTTTTTTCACCATAATGGAGCTATGAACTCCACACAATCCATGGCCAACCCATTGCGGCCAAATAAATTAATGGCCCACAAATGAGAGACAAAAATGAATGTTAAACAAGTTAACAATTTCCACAGCTGCACATGATTTATTCACTATTATTTGCCATTCGCCATAATTTAGGTTTTTATTTCACTTCGACGCGCAGAGAAAAGCATTATCTCCTGACCACGGAACATTGAATTCAATTTAATTAAAATTTAAAAGCATTTAAGGTCCGACGAGCACCAGCATCGTTGCATCCATTCAAATGTTCCACTGGTCTAAAAAGGGGTCCTATCCTATGCTAATCAGCGGACATTAACTGATGTTGCCACAAGCCACCACCTGTCACCCAACGGAACCACTCACCACATCCCTCACCCACACAACCCTCCTCCAACCACTCTTATGGTAATTTAAGCGGTTCCCCTGTCCCAAGAGCCCCATTCATTTCCCCCCATTCATTTTTGCTCCACAGAGAATTGTGTGGCAAGTGTGCTGCAGGAAAAAAAAAAAGAAAAATAATAAAAGAACAGAGAAACCAAAGCTTAAGTCCTCTAGAAAATGCTCAGATGGGAGAAATTGTTAGAGATTCTGGTTTGGAGGCAACCAGACCAGCGTTTTGATATCTCTGCTGATACTGTAAAACTTCTCAGCAGCAACAATTCCCAACAAAGTTTGCCTCAATTATTTCAATTAGTCGAATATTTTCACTTCCTTCCGACCAAGGAGCTAAATAACTTCCTGCCCCAAGGAAACCAAACCGAAGATGGCAAGCGTCAACTGCTCCGGGCAGCTCGTTCTTGACCCCCATCAAAACGTTTTCCCAGCACATTTATTCTGCATAAGTGCACAGAAAAAATAGGAGCCCATCTAAAGTTCATTTGTAAACAGCACTTTGTTACCTCCAGCAAAAAAAAAAATGGCACGTTAAAAGTTAAAAAAGCGTTTAAAATACATCAACGGAAAACGTTGACACAGTTCAACTGTTTAGTTGTTCATACTATAAAATAATTTGATTAATATAAATATTATGATTTTCTTTTCCGTGTATCTATTTTAAAAGTACTACGAATTTGCTTCTAGCTGCTGTCATCACGAATTTTGAGAAGAGTTTTCTGGCAAATTTGATTCCATTGCAAATTGCACTTTGTCAACCATTTTGTCAGCTCCGAATGGATGACAACCTTCATCTGGGAGGCGGCACGTATAGCTCCTTCGGTTTCCTTTGACGTGTTATCCTTTTTTTCTCCTGTGGCTGCTTTCCGTCACTTTTCTCCTTCTGCCCAATAAATTTTCGAATTGGAAAATGACTTTGTTTTGCTTCCTTTTGCCCTCAGTTCCTTTCCAGTCTTTTGCTGATTGTGGGCGTTCGAGTTTGTGTGATATTCTAGCCATCCCTATTCAACAGGGGACCCAACTCAAAAAGTCAGCTTTGCTGATATCCTAGTTCCTTTTCGTCCTTACCCTTTGCTCTGCTGCCCCTTGAAATCCCCCTGAAGGAGCTTAATTTCGTTTGGAGTTGCAACTTGAGGCGCCCATGTGAATGCTTTCAATGCAAATGGATATATATTTGCCACCCTGTTGAGTGGCAAAAATCCAGGGTATGGGTGTGGGTAGTTCGGCCTTATGACTCACAGGTTTTTTTTTGTTTCATTTCATTGATCGGCATGCTTATTTTTTACTAATATTAAAGTTGTGGCTGAAGTAAATAAAAACTTAACGATCAAGGGGTATCTAATAGTCGCGTCCCCTGATAGACACTGTGTCAATGATGTATTGGTTGGTTCGGTTTCCTTTCTTTGTGCTCCTGCCAACCAAATTTGCAGTTTTGTGTATGGAAAACTTTTTTGAAAGCCCTACGAATCAATTGTAAACTTTGCTGTTAGCTATTTTCCTTTTTTTTATAGGTGGAAGTCGAACTTTTGTATCGATGTTATTCAATTTCATAATACTTTTCCAATCGAATTTTAGTTTACAAACTTTCGCTACAATTGAAAAGGGAAACAAATTAGTCGCTTTTTTGCTATTATTTATGTTAGAGCATAATCACGACCTTTTAAATTGCAAAAAAAAGTCATTTCCTTTTAATTAAAAGTTTCTGGCAAAAAGTTAATTGAAAGTCACTGCAATCACCTTAGAAGGCCGAAAAAGAAGGCCAAGAAAAAGGACAGAAGGCAGAACTGTGAACGTAAATTCAGTTCAAAAATGGCAAACGTTGGAGGGCCAAAAAACAACAAGAGCAAAAACAATAGTTTGCATAAATGGCACGGAAATTGCAGCTGCAGCTGAAGGCAAAAGGAAAAGAGGGCCGCCTCAACAAACTGAAACGGTTAAAAAACTGTTTTCTTAGCGGCAAACGCAAAAAAGTTCCCCAAAAAATAGCAAAGAAAAAACGTAAAGGGGAAATCGAGCCGACATTTTAATACCCTTCCATAATCATATAGAAATTAATAGTAACCAAGTTATATGGTCGCTTTATATTAGAGCATAAAAACACCTCAGAAGTTAATTGTTGCATAAATAGGCTTTTAGCAAACCTTTATCTTTATCTCATATTAAGTTCTGCATTTATAAAGCCTATAAGAGCACTCAAACACAGTTGAAAACTTAACCAAAGTATACTAAAGCAAATTTCAACTCTGACTTTGGACTTTAATAGTGGCAGCTGGGGTTCCCTTTGCTCGCCTTTTGCCGATGTCAGAGAAATGGGCAATGAGAGCCACGCCATAGGGGCAAGAAGTTTAGCAAGGTCCCAGAACTTTACAAAGAGTTCATGCTTTTTTAATTAAAGAAACTAACGTTGCACCAAAGCGACCAAAGCGACCGAAGGGGCGCAGATGGGCGTGGATGGGTGAACAACCAGTTATGGCAATTTTCCCGAGCAGATGAGCATGAGTAATGCGCCGGTTAAGTCGCCAGTAGAGCGTGTGTGCTTGGCATGTGCCCACCATACATATAATCATATGAGACTGAAAAGAAACAAGCCAAAAAAAAAAAATAAAAATAACTTGAGACCAGCCGGGCCAAGTTGGGCCAAACTATAGCAGGTCATTAGCATAGTCAGCGAAGCAAAAACCCAAAATCAGGCCTACAAATGATGAGTAGCTTCGGGTGGGGGCGACATATGGAGGGCAATTACCAGAGGAAGTTGTCAAGATCTGGCTTAAGATTACTGCAATCAAGATTGTTCCACTTTTCATTTCGCATTTTATAATTGCATTTTAACCATCAAAAGATGCATAGCAGTAAATTATGGGTCCACTTTGAGATTCATAATTGCAAGGAGATTTTCCGAACTTCACTTAGATTATAATAGCACACACTTAGTATAACTGTAGTTTATGGAAAGCAATTACTTTATATTATGGCTAATTATATATAAGTAAGGTTCTACAACTATCAATTACTTATATACTTGGCATGCCTTATTTAAATAATATTGGGCTTAGAGACTTTTCCCTAATTTTCAACATAATTTAATGTAATACTTTTTTTTTTAATTTGTACCTGCCCACGACATCTAAAAATATTTCTTTTAGAAACCTCATTAAAACCTACCCGTTGTGTTCTTCTCAAGATTTATGCTGTTCTATTTTATGTTCCACAACACATAAAACAAAGTCGCTGCCCACATATCGCACCTTTTGTGACTCACCCACAATTGAGTAAATGGAACCAAAATAAAAAAAATTAGAAAAAAGCACTCCCGCTGCTGAAGGGCCCCTTGTTAATGGCAAGCCAACGAAGCGAACGAGGAAATTTTAGGGGGGGGGGAGGGGGTACGGGGTACGGAGGAGCATGGATGGTACATACATACATATGTAGCAATGGACTGGATGCCGTTAGACAAGCAGAACTTTGGAGCTAGCCCCTCAAATTCACAGTTACTCACTTATGCAGCGATGCCATACGTGACATATGGACAAAGGTACATAAACAAAACAAAAAAAAATACAAAAACATTACAGTCTGTGCCCATAAACTTGGCCAAAAGCACGACCAGTCCGGACCATATAGGGATTGCCTGGTATGGTGGGAGGGAAAAAGCAGCGGGAGTAGCGCCAATGTTGATTAAATGTCAACAGGAAAAACACAATATACGAGCGGAGCTATATGCGATACTAGAGCATACGGTGTAGCCAACATCCATATCGATGGGTTTCCACGATGCCCACAGGAATTGGAACCCATCAATGGTGTGGAGAAAGTCGCTCCTCGATCGCAACGGTTTATGGTTGATTTCCTCTAGCGGTTTCGGTTATTAAGCAATCAAAACTCATTTGCTAATATCTGCAATTGATTGGTGCAAAAGTGGCCCACAGAGAGAGGGAGAGAGATAAACAGAAAGCTCTTCCGTTCCGGCCACTTGAACACTAATCAAATAGACCACGGTACATTTTGCCAATTAGGTGAGTCCAATTGATTTGCCACTAATTAATGAAATCGCTATGCAAGCCGTGTGGATTGCGCCAATCGGATAATTGCAAATAATATAATTTTATCCTGAATACAAAGCTAAAATTGTCCGCAAAACTACTGATATGTAGCATTATTTTTTATGATTATGTTGCGTTTAAACTTTAAATGCACATCCATAGGTACTTTCTTTCTCAGCTTTCCTAAAGCGACCATTTAAGCAATTTATGATTACATTTGTTAGCGGGTTCCCCCCATTAGTTTATTGATATGGCTCGGACTAAGACCTTAACGCCAAAAGCTATAAAATGCTTTAGATGCTGACAAAGCACAAGTCGCCTCATAAAATGTGCGTCTTTTTTTTCTAACCCGGAACGTGAGACTTTTTACATTGTGCGGATGGTTCCTTGGCGTTTGAGTTTGTCTGGGTTTTGCATTGTTTGGCGAAAAGTACGCAGAGGAAAATGAAATGAAAATTAATTCTTGTTTTTGTTTTCCATATTTTTCACGCGAGACCAAGACAAAAGGAAAATGGGCTGGGGGAGCAGTGCGAAACAATAACAACGTTTATGGCTTTGATTATGAAATTTTCCGTTTCAATTTCATGGAGCTAAACGGTGGGAAAAGACTCACTCCCTCCCCCCTAGATTGTAATGTATATAAGGCAGGTTTACAGTTACCGATCGCTTCCATATAAGTAGAAATGACTTAGGTCCTCATATGGTGGGAACTTTGAGTGAATTGGAAGCCCCCGCTCAAGCGGTTTGACACCATTCGCTCCCCAAAGATCACAGATACTAGACTAATGTGAAGTGGGTCTATTGTCTCATTTCTGTTTACCTAACGAAATAAAAGTTCTAACTCACTGTTGCTTTAAAGTGTTAACTAATTGCGAGCTTGAAGGTAATGAGACCTACAAAGCGGATTTCCTTTAAATTACGAAGAATTAGGAAGTTTAAAGCCACAGACCGTTTTGGTATTTAATAATAAGCCTTTGCTCTCTTAATTCTTATATATTTCAACATCATTGATGATGTGCTCATTATGAAATAAATAAATAATTTACATTAAACGCGATGTCTATGACAACTACAAATTCGCAATCGGAATTGCATTTCCTTTTTTCTAATAAACAATTTTGCTTCGATGTAAAAAATTTCAGCTTGTATTATTTTTAATTAGCTCACATAAAAAACAACATAAATTATGGTTCCTTTACTATTTGGGCTTTGATTTCATAATTGCCAGTGCCAATTAAATGGTGTTTGAATTAATGGCTGCTAGCAATTTGTAAATTGAAACCGCTTTTATGAATTATTCATTGTTAAATGGTTGAAAATAAACTGCTAGAATCTATTGTTTTGTTTGCCAAGTTAAGCTTTGACATTTTATGAAAATTCTATGGCTTCATTTTCACTCACGTATCAATTGTTGCCTTCCGCCAATCGATTTCCAAACGAATTCCATGGTGACTGTTTAGAAAAAAAACCAATTTCAATATCCACCGATGAGTGGTCAAAGATGACCATTTAAACCCAGAGCGGGTTCTGCACTATTTAGCAAAACGCTAGAACACAAGCTTATTACTACAGCTGCTTTCGTGCCCGCCAACCAAGTGTAACTGTGGCCCAAACCGAATGACACATGGCCAACAGCGAGCCGTGGCTAACTGGGATTACTCCGATATTAATGGAACATCCATCCGGAACATCCATCAGCGACGTGTCCCATACGTTTTGGCCAATTCATGGCGAACTCCCCGCTTGTTTTTTTTTCTTCACGCATCATTAGCCTTGTACTAATATGTATATATATAATATGTATATACGATGTTCCAGGCAGATCTACATGTCGGGCGGATAGAGGATCGAAATCGAATGATTACATTGTGCGAGTCGGTTTATGCGGTAAAGCGATACGATTGCATGATGACATGACATCGCAATAACCAAAAACCTGCCACCGGAAAATTGACAGCACCGGCACGCCATCCGCCAACCAATGTGGATGGGGTAAATTTAAGTATGAACTAATGGAAATAAATAATAACCGCATGGAGTTATAGTCGAAGTCGTACTTCCATCCGACTCTTGTCTTTGTGGGGGGTCGCGTTTGATTCGGCTAATTTTAGTGGCACGAAAGCGGGAAAATACACTTATCATGGAAATCGATACACCAGCTGTCTGCAGTGACAAGCTGTCGGGAAATTGAAAGGGGAATGATCACCAGCAGCTTGTGGCAGAAACCTGAAACTTGAGGCATCAACTCTTAGTTCCTGGCCCTGGAATGATGAAGATATTCAATGCGATGTGAAAAATATGCATTACAAAGAAATGCTGATTAAGATGTGTGGCTTTAAATTAATATGAAATTTATTACGAGCTTTGTAGAGGAAAAGAAAAAATTGCAAGGAAATCCAAAATGAAATGCTTAGTGACTAGTTTTTTTGCAATAAAATGTACACTTCCTACTTCTAATGTATTTATGTATCACAAATGACAACGTCTCCTATTAATAAAGCATAAATGCAAAACTATTTAAACTTGGCAGCATGAATCACCTAGGAAACCGCAAAGAAACCCATTTAGCAATCGCGTCCCAACATTTCTCATTGTTAGACCTTAAAATAAACTGCAATTTACATGTCTATTACATAAACTTACATTACCAACTTACACACGAAACGGGATGGCAAAAAGTCCTTTCGTCCTGGCGCGGAACAAGGACAAAACACATAAATCAGCGCCTGCACACAGACACAGACACAACCACACACCACCAAACGGACACTCGCAAAACGCTGGGCTAAAAGTTTTTCCTTGTCTCACACAATGCAGCAAGAAAAAGGATGCGGAAAGTTGCCACGTTTTTCTCGCTTAATTTAAATGAATGCACGTCGGATTAAAACCTTTATTGGCTCCGAATGGAATACTCGTAATTAGAGACAAAGCTACAAAGCCATTGTTGACCTTTCACTCTGATTTGCTGTAACAATCGCCCATCCTCCAGTCTTCCCTCTCAATTTATTTGTATTTTTCCACTCGCGTTGTCCTTGCCGACAAGAAAAGGATCAAATGGAACAGCTGTCTCTGCAGGAGACCAGCGACGCACCCACTGCCAGCGACCGAAAGCAACTGAGCCGCGAAACGAGGAGCCTCAGGAATCGTGGCAGGCTCTCCTCGACGCCGGAACTCGGGTTGTGTTCGGGTCACCTCGGCTCGTTAGCAGCCGGCAATTGCAGCAGCAGCACCAGCCACACGCCGCCCTCCCGCCCACGAGTGGTGGTCCCTTCACCAGTGCTGTCCACTTGGACATAAAAAACATGTATAATATAATAATATAATATAATATAATATAATATAATATAATATAATATAATATAACATAATATAATATAACATAATATAATATAATATAATATAACATAATATAATATAATATAATATAATATAACATAATATAATATAATATAATATAACATAATATAATATAATATCATATATAGTATATATAATATAATATAATATATTATCATATATAGTATACATAATATAATAATATAACATAATGTAATATCATATATAGTATATATAATATACTCAATCTGTCTAAGGGAACATTGGACCACCAAAAAAGTCTGACATATAATGATTGAAAAGATAAGAAATAATCCCTTGTTTTCTCTTTTTTCACATATGTACATACATACCGAGTTTTACAATGTTCAAAAATATAATGGTATTGCCATAAAGCTATTTCTCAAGACTATACATTTGTCGGGCTTGACTTTCTATTTCATTTCCTATTTGGGGAAACCAAAAAATGTGTCGATTAAGCAAAGTGCTCGTTGATAAGAAAGCAAACTTTAAGTAAACACAATAAACTTTATAAATAAACCATATTATAAAGTTCTAAGGCATCTGTATAGTTGAATTTTTTTTTTAGATTCCGATAAAGCAGAATGTTGAACCATCTGTTTGAATTATAACAGATGAAATATTTTTAGTTAAGGATTTAAAGAATTATTTTAGCCAGAAGGAGCATCGCTAGTACGCGGCAGCTGCGATCTATTCGGCCAAGTTGTTGCTGGTTCTTTTCTGTTGGCCAGTTTGGGCTTTAGTATTTGCTTTGTCGGCGCCGTCAACATCAGCGCCATGTAGTCACAGCCTGGAATGATCCACCACCCCTGCACCAGGTCATCCCCCTGCAAGCCCCTTGGAGTGCGAAGGTGTTCGCCAAATCGCCCCTTTTTCTCATCTCGACTTGGAGCAGCAGCTGGAATTACTTTTGTTTTACAACTGGTTGAGGTGGGAAGCATCAACTGGGATTCCCTACGGTTTCTCCTGTTTGTCAGAGGAAGGAATTGCTTTGGGTTGTTGCTTTTTACTCAAGTGTTGACAGCTGTACTTATTAATTATTTCTGTTGCTTCTTGCGATTATTTGAAAAAGAAACCCAGACGGCATGGAAAATGTGATGACTTGTAAGAAAAATGTTTAAGTAGCATTTCTAGGGTCATTTAGATGTCTAAGATTCTGAGCTACTGCATGATTAAATCTATATTGCATCTATTACAATATTGTGTTTAGAATGTGAGATACTTCACTGCTATCTTTGCTTTTTTGAGGTATTCCTTTCAACTACTTTCACAGCTCCTTAAAAATTCATTTGTGCTGTTCATTTCCACTATCTTTTATGAGATTTTAGTTTGTACATACATAATATTTTTCTTTATTTGTTGTAAAGTTCTTGAACGTCTTTGGCTATTGGCGAACCCATTTTGGTTCCGTTACAGCCACAACGTGGAAATCTTTACTTTGGCATTGGTCTGCGAACTCATTTAAGGTGCCTTTTCCTGTCCAGAATCGGGATCAGAAAATTAAAGAGCACTTCGTTCGCTTAATCCTTACTTGTAACGCATAAGAACGTCGATTAAATGATTTAAAAGGCAATACTAATACTAATACTAAGAATACTAAGCTCGAGTTATGGAATCTCGACTGTTTTTTTGGTAATTTGAAAGTTTCCGCATGGGGAGCTAATGAATGTCAATAGTTTCAGTTACAAATCTTGGAGTATGGCTTTTGTTTACCCTCTGGAGAGTACTAATCCTCGACGGACTTTCAGCACTTTCAGCACTTTTTCTCAGCCGACTGCCAGCGAGCAATTAACTTTGAAAAATGCCTGGAAACAAGTGGCAGAAGGAGCGGGAGCAGACGCAGGATAAAGCCAGGAGGCCACCTCCCTGATGGATGATGAGTGTTGGAGGATGGGTGGGATGGATAAAGTGGGAAGAAGTGAGGAGAGTGCAGCTCGAGTGGCTGACTTGGCTGGCAGCTTCAAGTGGCGAATAAGCTCTCCTAAACGGGACAAGACAAAGGAGTCCGACCAGAACACTGGAGAATGCTCCTCCAAGTAATCCCAGTAACTTCCAGCCATTTTAGTTGGAAAAAAATGGGGGGTGTTGTGGGGCGGAAGGTCGTTGTTTATCGATTGCCAAGTAAAGCAGCCATAAAAGGCAACACCAAGACCGTGGAATGCCGAACAAAACAGAGACGGAAAGAGAGCAATCGAGAATTGGCACAGGCCCTTGAAAAAGTTGTTGTCTTCAGTGCTCAGTCCTCTGTTTGTTGTTTTGCTGTTTGTTGCTGAGTATAAGCCCACGCAAATGAGACAACGCCGACGACCGACAAACGACAACGAAGATGGGCCACAAAGGCGATGATGATAATTATGATGACGGCCACGGAGCAAGTGCAAGTGAAGGCATTAGCAGGATGGGCACGACTGATGATGGGGCGGGACCAGTGTTCTTGAATTAAGATCAAAGTCTGGCAGGCACTATAGATAATCATTTACCAACCATAATGCTGTATGACAAATAACTTATTTTCATATTACTTATGTATAACTTATAACGCTATATTATCTGCAAGAAATTTCTATGGTTTTAAGTTCATGTATCCCAAAAAAGTATGAAGAACTATTTTCTAAGTATTTCTTTTCGAAAGGACCATCAAAACTGATTTATTTCAATCAATAAGCATAGCAATAACAAGGTATCAAAGGACGAATTTTATGGGAATCTTTGATATTGAAATACCAAGCACCTATTATTACTCTGCTGATAAATGATTCGTTTTCATTCATACAGATTAAACTGCAGAAAGCCGTCTGCAAAGTTTTAATTCGCTGTGTATATTGATAACTTTGTTGCAGCACCTCTCCGCATAAAAGTTTAATTCTGAATGGATCAGAACATCTGCTTTGTGAACCACCCGGACCCATTTATTGTGTCCCCCATCCCCTGGCCAATCCCTTTTGCATTTACGGCCTGCCAAATGGCCATCTGGCACCCGAGCGATTGAGGGCAGAGATTCGGACTCGAAGGATGAGGAGGCCCTCTCCTGGTTTCGAGCGGAAAGAAGTGGCCGGGTGAAAGGCGGAACGTTGTCAAGCATCGAAAATCCGGACCAGACTGCTGGGCCTGACTCATTGAACCACAAGATGAATACAAAGATGCCAAATCAACTCGAACGAGTTTTTGCGCCCTGCAGTGGTGGCCATGGTGGTGATGGTGGCTCCTTTCCCCCGACTTGTCCACTTGGCTTTGCAGTGTTCGGTTTTCGGGTCAATTGCATCCTACCGCCTTGTTGGCAGTACTCGAAGCCAAAGCGACATTTGAGTTTTGCACTCGGCCTAAACGTGCAACAACGACGCTGAGGCACCTCCAATGGAAGCCCCATTCCGGCCAAGTGCGTGCAACGTTTGTCAAATTGCCAGTTGCCGTCGAGAGTGCAGTGTTGTTTTCCCGTTTCAAGACCCCAATCCTCCGTTCGCTGCATAGCGCCCCAATGGCCCCCAACGACGGTTGACAAAACCAGACTTCAGTGGCAGCAACAATAACATTAACAACCGCAACATTTGTAATGGAAATTCCTGCATTGAAATCTCGTTTTATTTCGTTTAGCCACCGTTTCGGTTTGTTTTGGATCATACACTTCAAAAGTGGGATATTAAGAATTTTTCATTGTATATGTACAAACATTCCTTCAGCGAAATAATTTAATAATAAATTACTCATCAGATGGTGTAGAAATGGAACGCATTTGTAGTTGCACCTTAAAACCGGTTTTAAAATGCTAAACTAGTTTGTTATGCAATCTAGTTGATGATTCTTAAACATTTTTAATACAAGTAATCTAGGTTCTGGGGACTTTAATTGCAAAATAAACTAATAGTTATTTGTAAGTTAGATATTCTAATAACTCTAAGTATCTTATCTAAGTATGCACATTATGTCAACAATTTAAAAATGTTTGGGAAAACTCTGCAAGAGTATTCAAAGTTTCAAAACACCCCAGAACCTGGCTCTTCTTCCGGACTTTTTGTTGGTTTAATTTTTTGTGGTTGGTATTTGATTTCCTTTTTTTTGCCAGCTGTTGAGTGCAAGTGCCACTGGGTTTGTTGCTGCTATTGCTGTTTTTGTCGGGTTATGTGCTGCTTTTGTTGGTGCAGTAACTGTTGCGGTTCCGTCAACGTCATCATCATCATCATCATCCCCGGTCGTCTAGAGCACCATGGGGAAGTCAATGAACCTGCCTGCCAGGCATCTAATATTCCGGCCCACACCAAATCCTTTCAGCTCCATGAGCAACCTGGCCACTTGACCAGCGACGCCGAAGAGGGGCTAACAATTTTCGGTCATTACATTTGATGATCGATCGATTGTTATGATTATGGGAAAATTTTCGCCAACTGCAACTATTGCCTGCCAGTGAAATGGGATGTCCATGCAAATGAGGCGATAAATACGAGCTAATGTCCAAAAGTTGCAAATTAGCAAAAACAATCGAAGGCGAATCAACTTGAGAACCTCGGTTCTGGAATTCCACTTTTATGTTGCTGCCGAAGTCTGATTCTAATCGAAAAGTTAGTGTGGATAACTAAATTCGACGCGACACGCAAAGAAATAAAATCTCACCCAAAATGGATTTACTACCTGTCGGCAAAAAGTAATGTTTCTTCCTAAGAATTGACTAGGGCCATTAAAGTGGAGAGAAGAATAAATTGCAATTAGAGTACGAATTCGAAAGCGGAAAATCGTTTCTTATGTGATTTTCTAAATCCATTGTTATTGCTCTTAGAACAAATGGTAATAATATTATAATAGATTAAGCGCATCACGATGGTATTTTTTTAGCTGCTAACAATATCATTTTTCAGCCGCAACAAATGATAACTTAATCAAAGCCTGAAAAGTACTATTAAGTGCTCACGTTTAATCAAATAATTAACACGAAACTAACAAATTAAAGTAAAAGTAAACATACATACGTGAATTGAAAGCGACTGAGACCAATGGCTTCTAATTACCACAAAGCTGTTGTAGAAATAACAGGCGTGCGAAAATCCAATTGTAGAGACAAACAGCAAACAGGGGACCCCAAATATCCAGAAGATGGGATAAGAAGGAAGGGGGGGGGGGGCTCAAATGTGGGGAAGGGGATGGGGATAGAAAGAGCAGGATGGCAAGCGGCCGTTGGGCGAGAAAAAGTGAAACGGACGCCGCAACAATGAAAAAATCAATTTAAATTGAATTATACAATGCCAGCCACTCGGCGAGCACAAATAAAAGCGAATTGCATGGCACAACAAAAGCAGAAATGAAACCAAAACGAGATGCCTAAACGGGTTTAAAGATATGAGGTATGTTATAATAAATGGGTATGGTATATGGTAAAAGATGAAACTATTCTCAATGAATGGGAATCGAGCTGGGCTAAATAAAGATGAGCTGCATAAATTAAAGACAAGACAAGGCGCCTGTCCATTATTCCCCTCCTCTGGCGACAGCAAGTTTGTAGCACTTTGTCTGCTCCGATTCCTGCGCTGGTTTTATTTATAACCAATCGCATTGCGAATCGAGTGCAGAATCGGTCTAGACGGATAACTTAATTTGGATCCCCGAGCCCAGAAAAACACCCAATTTCCTTTGTTCGAGGCTGAGAAATCCGGTTTTCTCCATCCTCTTTTTTTTTGACATAGTAAACAGACGCTATTTGGAGGGTGGTTTCTATATTGATTGCGGCAAGTGCCGCGAATCAGCGCTTTCGATTTCTCACCTTTCGTGGAACTCGGCTTTTGTTTATAACTTTACGGTTTCCATCAAACTCCCACGCACACACACATGCCCACGACAAACAGTTACAATTTTGCCGTAATCCTTGACACACACACACACGTGCACTTTACACCCGCGCAAAAACAATTACAGTCGTCGGCCAATAACGGCACATAGGATATGTGCTTTATTGGTTTAATTTATCCGCTGACTCTATGCTTAATTATTGATTATCACAAGGATTATCGCGAATCAATAAAATGCCGCAATGCGTCCGAGCGGCAATGTTGTTAGGACTAAAACAATCAAGAATCATCCGCCCGCAACCGAACGATTTGAAAATTTATCGACGACTGGCCGTTGGTTTTAGTCATATGTGTACATTTTAGTACTTTTTTTTATTACTGTCGTTTTGCGGTATTTTTCTGCGGCCACATTGAGCGCCAATGCGAACAAAAAGGGAAACTTTGATTGCAGTTTTTAATGAAATTATTATAATCTTAGGGTAAATTTTATTAATAATCTAAGGTCGCTGGGTTATAACTAGCTTCGTGCAAGGTTATTTTGTGGCCAAAAGCAAAACTTTGCCATTGTGTGGTAACTACATTGTAAACTTGAGTAAATTGTGTGCAATTCTTGTCGAAGAAACGTTATCTTAATAATTATAATAATGACTCAATAAATTTTGTAAACAGTTGCCCCAAGATCATTTTAAACATATTTCATTTTAATCATTGAAATTCATAAATTTGGCGCCCCATAATGCTTAGCTCGCGACTTTTCTTGCTTTCACTCACATTCATTCGATAATACTCGATAAATTCCTGCTTTCCTCAAATTTTAGACAAATTAAGGAAATCCTATGATACGAAAATACCTTCCAATTTTCATAATAATGGAAACAGCTTAAATCAGGAATAAACACAGAATTATTTAGAAAGTGCCAGTAAATTCGATTCCTATCGGTAACGTTTATTTGCAGTGCCAACTATCGGTAACGTTCAATTGCAGAAATACGTGCAACATTTGATTGGAATTGCTATTTAAATTTCCCAGTTCTCCGCCGCCTAATCCCCATCAGAGTTATCGCCCGGAGTGGGATTTACGGGTCGAATCATCATCCGCGAGCTCTTCGGTTTATCGGTCCCGGTCCGCCAGTTCATCCAGATAATGGCTGGACTTGCTCTCTGGTGGACACCATGTTCTCCATTCAGATTGCACTGTGTGCAGCGATCAAACCACCAGCCACCACCGTAATCCTCGCCACAGGTGGAATCTGCCGATTTCGCGTGGTTCCTTCGCCGATCGTAAGTGCTGAAATCCATCCGATTGTGCTGCTCCAGAGCGTCCGGTAGTGAACCACGGAATTCACCAGCCACCGAAAGCTGATAGTTATAACTCTCGCTGTCTAGCCAGAAGAGTGGATACTCCGCCCAATCCAGCGGTTCCCCTGCCTCCTGCAGCTCAATTCTCAGCTCATGATCGTCGCGGTAGAGAATCTTGTGCGCGAACTCGTTGCCAAACCAGAAGTCTCGGGATAAGTTACCAAAACCCGCGCGATACTCGTCCCAGCTGCGATTGAAATTTTCGTGCGGATCGAAGGAGCCGCCTCTACTCTGGATCACTGTCCAGGCGGGGCCGTCGGTGGCGAAGGCGCAATAACGCTCGTACAAATCACGCTGGACTTCATTGCGCTCCGGAACCAGAAACCTATAGACGCCATCCACCCGGACACCTTCGTCAAGCTCATGGCAATCGGATTTGGCGGGCTGGTAAAAGTCTGGAAAATGTCACCGGGTGAGTCGATGAAACTTGAAAATGATACACTATAACTTGCCCACTTTCGGCTCGTCCTTTTCTTCAGTAAGTTCCTTTGGTAAGGTCTGGCTTGGGGAAGGTTCTTGGCACACTTTAGTTGACCACTCTTTGAGTTCCAGCAAATTCGTAGATATTCTTTCTTCCTGGTTCAGTCGCTCCAGCAACAAATTTAGACGTTCAGATAGAACGGCAAGGGGATCTTCTTTGGAGGAGTATCTTCCAGGTACTTGCACAACTGCATCGGCGAGTAACACCACCTTGCTGAGCACGCGATGCAGATTTATCTCCAAGCCCCTTAGCTTTAGTGCCTGTGCAGCCAAAGTCTTTCTAATCAAGACTAGCTCCTCCAAGGATTTAAAGCCTATATCAGAATTCCCAATCCGATTTAGAGAACCCGTGCTTCCCAGAAACACACAGCTCCAGGCCAGCAGAAAAAGCAATGAAAACTTCTTGAAAGGGAGTCAGTATCCTTAAAGCCGCCAGTGCGTTGTCCGCCCTTACCATCATTTCGATTCCAAGTTCAATCGCCCACTGAAGTCAACTGGTGAAGTCAGCTAGTGAAACTATTCGACACACATGTTGGCCAGATTCCACCATCTGGCGATGGTGGTCCCAGCATATCACTTCTGGCGCTCCATGTGTCATTTTTAAGAATATATAATTCTGTATTTTTGCGGTCCTTAGTTAATCTTCACATTTCTGTTGTATTTCTTTTCAAGTTTTAACGAATTAAACTGGATTCTAGCTTTGCGGTGAAACATACGCAGTAGATAGTAAAAACGAAATTAGAATAAACATTTTCACGGACATAGCCGCGCTAGGTTTCCTTATGGTTGTTGTTTTTTGTTTTTGTTTTTTTTTTTGTGTTTTATAGTATTAATTGCTACAATTAGCCGCTAACGTGTTTATAAGGTAGAAATGAAAACGCCTAAGCAACTAAAATACATATACATACATTTATCGTTCGATCCATTTTCACACACCGCCTTTCGAATTCCGCTCTATACATTTACAGCTGATAAACTTTTTAAAATATAAGAAAAACACGGCCCCAACGCCGACTGATTACTTGCTGGGCTAAAGGCTAATGGTTGGTTAGC
The DNA here is from genome assembly GCF_000001215.4 of Drosophila melanogaster. Taxonomy (NCBI): domain Eukaryota; kingdom Metazoa; phylum Arthropoda; class Insecta; order Diptera; family Drosophilidae; genus Drosophila; species Drosophila melanogaster. Next base: position 15,801,688 of record NT_033777.3, on the reverse strand, counting down.
TAATGGTTAAGCTTGATCAATTTACAGATAATTGCCTTCTATAGCTTAGTTGTTATATCGTTTGTGTGCAGGTGCGAATACATTTCAAATCTTCAGCTAACTGCTCTCTTCGGCATTTACACGTTAATGTATGCATATGGTATATATTTAAATGTTTTCGTATATATATATATATTTAGATTAGCTTAATATTTTTATCATTAGCGCACTTCGGCTTGAAGCCCAAGTGGGTTTGTTGTGGTGCCTACTTAACCGCTGACCAGTGCTCCAACCGACCGCATCCACCACGTCCACGCGACGTGGTGGGTGCGTTCGATGATTTCTTGATCGTTGGTTAGTGTACAATTATCAGTAACTGCTTAGCTCTATGCGTTTAGCTTGTATTTACATTGTTTCAAGATTTTCGCTTCTGCTTCGTGTTTGTTTTGTTGTGTACTTGTGTGTAGCGTATCTGTGTTTTTTTTTTTTGTTGTGGGCTCGTAGAACTAAATAACTTAGACGATTGCTTAGAGTACGCAATGCTGTTGTGAGTGCAAACCAAACCGTTTGAAACAAATTAAAATTTGTTGGTCTGCTCCGGCTGATTTGTGGGTGTGTGTGTGTTGTGGCTTTAAAAATTGACAAATCGTTTAAAAGTCTTAAATAACGAAAACTTTGGATTTTGGTCTTAGATGCGTCTGCTGCGAACACCCTCGGTCCGTGTCTTCCACTCCGGATCGTTGGGATCGTCGTCCTCGAAGGGATCCTCGCCCATATCCTCCTCTAGCGCCTCCGGATCAGCGAGATAGGCATCGATCGCCGAGTCGTAAAGCTCATGCTCGACATCTGGTGTCGACGGCTCCTCGTCATCCAGCGGCGCCAGATGATGCTTGGGATAGTCGTCATCCTCGTCTTCTAGCAGCATCTCTTCCTCTTCCGGCTCAGAAATTCCACCTTCATTTGCCGCATCTATTCCGTTCAACTTCGCCGCCGCAGGGTGGCCATTGAGCTGGCCATTTAGCTGACCATTTGGCTTAATCTTGCACTTGCTGCTGCGCCGACTGCCGCTGCCTCCTGTGAAGGTGTTCCCACCATCACAGTTCGAGGATATCGACTTGCTTTTGGCCCGCTTTGAGACGGTCATTGACCTGGGCGGCGCATATGTCTCGGCTAGCAATCGCTGGTAGACCTCGTCGGAGAGCGGAAAGTTCAAGGGCTCAAAGGGAGATGGCATCACAGTGTAAGACTATACAAAAAGGAAAAGGGTTTCAATTAGAAAACTATTCTATACAATCAGTATTTGAACATTCAAAGCAGTTTGAAAACAAAATTCGGCAAAAGTAATAGGCACAACCAGAATTTATTTTATATATGAGTTCAACAAATGTGAAACTTGGACATCGACTTACCTCCCGCAGATCGGGCGTGGTGCTGCGCCGTTCCAGCTGATCCTTAAGCTTGCTAGACGTAGTCCGACGACGAGCTTGGCGTGCCTGTCCGCCAGTCAGCAGCTCACCGCTTTCGTTAAAAGCGTCCAGTGGGTACGCCAGCGGCGAGGGAATGCTTTCGTTGTCGTGACCAGGGCCGCCTAGATGAGGAGCTGGTGAGGCGGGATCCGGTGTGTTGGCGCCACTAGATTCGGCACGACTATCGACGCGCCTATTTGCACGCGATCGGGTGCTCCAGGGGAACTTAAGGAAAGTCTCGAAGCGGCGTCGCTCCTCGAGAAGAGCTCGCTGATGTCGCATAATAAACGCTTCATCCGAAAGATCTTCGTCGACATGCTGTGGCTCCTCCTCGCTCTCACGGGATTCCAGCTGTTGCTGCACCAACTGCCCATTAGCCTTGGTGACCTCGTTGGAGGTTGGAGTTTCCAGCTTGGGTCGCTTTGGCAGTGGTGGTTCTGGTGCTGGCTGAGCAATTTTGTCTTGCGTTTCGGCAGTTTTGTCAATCGGATTCTTTATCAAGTTTCCGTTGAGCTTGGGTTTGACCACCTTTTCCTTTGGATCGTCGTCTTCTTTTGATTGCGTATCGTGATCCTCTGCAGCCTTAAGTTCATCCTTTTTGGCGTTACCATTTACCAGTCCATTTTTATTATTATTATTGTTTGTATTATTATTGTTATTGTGCTTGACTGCTTGATTTTCCTTTAAACCATTAACCTTCGGAGGCTGCAGGGCCGGCTGCTCTTGATCTTGATCTGGTGGTGGTGGTAGCTGTTGTTTGGCTAGCTCCTCTGACTTTGATGCGACACAGCCATTGCTCAGTTTGCGCTCCATTGACTCATCTGACGAATGTTTTCCCTTATCGTTATCACTGTCTACAATGCGCCACCTGAAAGCAAAGATGGAATGGGTGATTTTAATAGATATACACAAATCTTGGTATTTTACATTATGCGACATATATATATAAAATAAGGACTTAGCGCAAAATTGAATACTTACTTGGGTATGGGTATTTCCTTGTAGGGAATTATCTCCATTTTCGACTGGGCTAGCATACTGTAGGGTATAACGATGTTATTGATGTCGTAGATGGGACGAACGCGACGCTCAGAGGTTCTGCAAGGGAAACATACATATAAATTATATATAACAATCTATCTTATAAAAAAAAAGCAGGACTACTTATCGCGAATCCCTGGGATCAGTTATTGAATCCGAAACATACCTCTCATTTTTATGACTGTTGGAGGGCGAAGAGTTGCGACGACTCCTGCTTTGCTCCCCCCACTGATCGCCGTAGCCATTGAGATGATGATTGTTGATTTTGGTGCCGTGGTGATTCTGCTGCTGCTGTGTGGAATTGCTGCTGCTGCTGTTGGTTGCGGATTTGCGTGCCTTCTTAGCGCCGCTCAGTGCCGAGATCGAGGTTGAGGAGGGACTGTGGTGGCGTTGTCGTTGGCGTTGGCGAGAGTCTGGCCACAGCGAGCTGGAACTGTTCGCTCCAGTTGGGTGTTGTGGTTGCCGCTTGCCCCTGGCCGCTGCTGATGTTGCGTCAAGTCCGTGATTTGGATGCGGAACGGGGACGAAACGGAGACAAGAACGGAATGGCAAAATAAAACAATTGGTGGGGTTTTTCGTTGTTGTTGTTGGTGGTGGTGTTTGTTGATGGTGTTGGTGGAATTTCGTGTTTTGGTTGATCGATGCAAAGAAAAAGAAGAAGAAGAGATGCAAAAGATTGTTGTTGTTTTATGTTAATAACAATTATCGAATTTCGTCATGTTTACAATAATTTACTGTTGGCCACAAGTGGCGTTGTAGTAGGCGTAGTAGAAGAAGAAGTAGTAGCAGTACCAGTACCGTTTCCGCTATCCCCTCCCCCGACGCTACTGCTTCCGTTTCCGCCTGCTCCTCCTGCGGCGACAGCAGCAGCTTTAGCTCCGCTCCCAGCCTCCTTATTTGAGTTGTTGTTGCGCTCCTTGCGTCGTATATAACGCCGCTTCGCCGCATCGCCCGACCGCCGGCTGCCACCTTGTCCGCCGACACCGCCTGAGGCTATCGTCTCGCGCTCCGCCTTCCACATGGCCTTGACAATGGCCTTGGGCTGGCTGCGCATGACGCGGTACTGCCAGTCCGGCTGGCGGGCAACGGCCTCCAAGTGAACCGACTGACTGACATCTGGGAAACAAGAATGATAGGGATAAGAATATATTCAAACATAATTCCACTTTAGCTGTCATCATCCGACTATTTCTTTTCATTTTGGAATCCAATGTAAAGAATACGAGGATTTTAATGTTTTAGTTTCGAATAAAAATTATTTGCAAGTATTGCATTTTAAAGTTTTACTTTTTAATCAATTCAGTTCAAATCTCAAGTGTAGAATAAATAATGTTAAACCATCACAGATGATAAGAAATAATCATGGACGAAAACCAAATGGGTCCACTCAGTGTAACCTCCCACTCACCGCTGGCGAAGCTGAGCACTGGATGGTAGCCAGCATCGAGCAATGCCACCCGGTTTTGCGGCATCATCGTCTCGACCAGATCCCTGGGCGCCGTAGGGTCTGTCCGACCCGTGCACAGTGTGCATGGCACCTGCGGCCACTGGCAGCCACACTTAATGTTGCTGGGGCGTGCGGCTTTCTTGGAAATCGTGTGCATGTTCGTGGTCTGGAAGAGCTTGCGTTTGCGGAACTCGGACAGCACCAATGGACGTGCCCGACTGCAGAGGTAGTCGGATCCGGGCTCCTCCTTAATGCCATTTGCCGGCTGTGCTAGCGACGGTGAGGTCTTAGCTGTGGACTCCAGCTGGATCTCGCCCTTGGACTGAGTTAGATCCATGTAAAGGTCGCTGTGCTGACGGATCTTCATCTCCAAATCGGTCAGCTGGGAGCAGAGCCAGGACCAGCGCAGGGCAATGGCTGCACGATCTCTCGAATATCGCCAGACAGCGCGTCGAGTGCTGCAAAGAATCAAATTTCAAGAGCATTAGGAAAGAGAATACCACAAAAAAAAAGCTAAAAGAAATATATAATCGCTAATTAACAATTTTAATAAAAACTGTTGAAATAGTTGAAATATCGCATTGTAAATGCGATAATTAGGTACAACAACTCTAATCAAAGCCTATTACAACTTTTCAATTGCTAAGGACGACGTTAAATCATGTTTAAAATGCCTGTCAAAGCAAAACAATTTTGAAAGAAAACTACCGAGCCAACATTAATCGGACAAATTCTATAGCAAAAGAATGATCTTAAAAAGATGACAGAAGCTGAAAACCCCCCTCAAAAAAAGATGGAAGAAAGTTTACTTGTAAAATATTCCCGATAACCTAAGTATGTACATAAATAATACGAAGTACTCACATTGGTAGCGAGAGCTGCTGGTTGTTGTTGTAGGTTACCATCTCGTCAGCGGATTCTCCACCAGAACTTGACTCCGTGGCGTCCGAGTCGATGGCATTCTGTACTTCTCGAAGCTCCGTGTGCAGCAGGCCAGACACATGGGTGAGTTCATTAGTCACATAGGTGTCGTAGCCGGGCACGATATCATCCGCCCGCGGTGTATTCGAACCCGTTGCGGATCCCGTCGTGCCAGCTGCCTGTCTAGATGTTACCGCTCCTGGCGCAGGTGCAGTGGGTGTGGCACCCGTTGCAACCGAAGCATCAAGTTGATTCTTTCGTGGACGCTTCATCGGCAGCGCAGAGCTGTTGCAGCTGTTGTACCAGCTGGAGGATGGCGCCAGAGTAGCAGAGCTTCCGCTGGCTGAGTGGCAGATTTGCTGATGCTTTGCCGCCGTCGCAATATGCCGGATCACATTACTCATCTGGCTAGCAGGCAGCGGATGCTTGTTCTGCTCCTCCCAGAAGGTTGAGCTCGGACGCCCTGAGACAATCGATAGGACAGTGGCCTCCTGCTCAGTCAGCGTGGAACTTCTCGCTGGAACTGGAGCCTTATGGGAACTGCGGGCAGACCACTCCATGATACCAACCACCTCCTCGCTCGCGTGACGGCACATCGCTCGCGCCTGGAGCTTGCGCATCCTGCGTAGCAAAAACTCGATCCTGCGCGAGATAACGTGCTGCTGCTGCTCCAACTCAGCATGACTCTCCTGCCAGGGCCGCTGCTCCTGCTTAATAATCACATTCGGCTGGGAAATGTTGCTGCCGCTAACGAGGATGCCACTGCAGCTGGGCTTCGCGCCCGGCACATCCACCACATTTTCGGGTGGCGCGGGCGGCAATGGCGCTGCCGGTGCTGCCTCTTCCCAAACTTCGTCGAAAAACTCGCAAATGGTATCTGGATTAACATGGCCACCGTCAAATGTTTTGAGCGCTTTAAGCACCTCCTCGATATCCTGATCCTCTAGAACAGCACCAGCTGCTCCGTCTTTGAGAAAATTGTTGGAACTGGTGGTGCTTTGCGGCGTCATCTGTTGAATGGACTGCTGCTGTGTTCGCGCCGGCTGCGGAGACTCAAGATGGGCACTTGGTGGCGCCTGTGGCCTGGTGGGCGTGTTTGGCGCCTCCTGCACGGGTACCGGAACAGAAGGTGGTGCCACATGCTCCTCGGGCCTTCCAGTGGCATTCCCATCTAGCTGGCTGAGACGCTCTGAAACAGTGGGCGAGAGAAATTTTGAGTCAAGACTATTTATTTGGAGTGATTCCTTAGACCCACCTTCTATATTATCTATTTCTATCTTGGTCACCTCATCCACTGCAGATAAGGATAGAGCGCTGCCAGCACTCGTTGAACTTGTGGCCACTGCCAGCACCGAGGCAGGCGGAACCGGCTCTTTCCCCAGACTCACATCGGGTAGGGTTTTCCTCAGGCAAATCTCCGCGGATATGGTCTCCTCAAAGTTGATGGTTAGATCCGCCAGTAGCTGAGCGGTGGAGTTGTCCTTGGGCGTGGAGCTGTTGTCGGCGGAGGTGCTGTTGCCGGCGGAGGTACTGTTGCTGTCGTTATTGTTGTGCTCCACGGCAGAGGTGGAGGCTGCCGCAGTATCCGTCGAGGGATTTGGTGAAGTGGTGCTGTGTGGAGTCGGGGCTGTGCTCAGCCCCATTGGTTCATTGCTGGCTTTAGCGTTGCCCGACTTTCGCTTGTTATTGATTGCTAGCGAGGATCGCTGCTGTTGTAGATGCGGGGAAGCGGTAACTGAGGCCGCTGCCGCTGATGAGCGGGTAATCCGCGTGGTGGCCGTGGCCGGCGTGGGTGTTGCCGGCTTCTTGACCAAGCCAACTGCACATCCAACTCCTCCGCTTTCCGAGGAGCTGCGGGCCGAGGGCGAGGCGGTGCTGGTTAGCTTCTCCTTTGGACTTAGTGGCTCGGCTGTGAGCGCTGGGGCCATCGTTCTGATGCTAATACGTTGGCCGGCTGCTGCGGCATTTGGTTCGTTCGACTCCTAAGGCGTCTCTTTATGCTAATCCTGTCGAGAATTTTCCAAAAACGGGCTATTATTTTTCGGCAATTCAGCGTTAGGACGACAAAATAAAGGCATACTATTCGGTCCGAGACTACTGCGTTATCATATAAAAGAACAATATTGGTGTATTTATTTTTTATCTCGTTTAAACCGCCCGCCTCCGTAAGATTTCAAAATTTGGAATGGTTTTTTTTTTTTGTCTTTTCCGGCGTGTTATGTACATATGCTACATATGCGTACACAACACACACACAGCGTCGCTTTGGCCAACAAGAGAACCCATGAGAGCGAGAGAGAGGTCAGAAAGCGCGCTATTGCACACCATGATGCGCAATAAAAAAAACTGTATAGAACACACACACACAAACATATGCAGGGACTGACAGACTACTTTACATACTGACGAAATCATTGCGGTTACTTTCGAAAATTACAATTTTCCAAGATTGGGCATCTTCTGCCGGCGGGAAACTGCCGATCATGCCACCATGTTTTTATGTAATTCCGTTTATTGAGTTTTTCCACTACAATTAGCCTAGGCAAACGGAAACTCGCGCCTTTACACACACACACGCACATGCTAGCACACACACACGTGCAACTGTATGCGCCACTATATTCAGTTATTTACACAATCTCATTTATTGTATTCCACATGTCTCGATCAATTCTGCAGTAAAAATCAGTTATATGTGCTTTGTGTCCTATCTATATTCGCCCAGATTCCAGCGAAAGGGCAGTGGAAAAAGGTTTTCAGCGCGAAAGTAATCGTACTCACTAACACATGCAAGCAAGAACACACCGACAGCAGGCAGGCAGCACGCAAGAATTTGTAAATTGCTTAAAAATTAAGTAGTATTTTTTTTCATTATACGCACAATTCGGCCGTTCCGAAAAATTGCCCGTAGCACAATTGGCAAATATTTTTTGCAAACACAATGGCGTGACTCGCACTGTAGGAATTACGGTTTTCGCTTCACGGACTTTTTTCCTCATTTATTTTTTTCATCGCTTAGACTGCTCTGCTACGCTTTTGGCAAAACGACGTGTATCGAAGCTGTACTCGTTTCTGTGCCAGACCAAAGTGCGCTGTCGCCCAGCTGGTTGTCTCGCTCTTGCACGTGCGCCGCCTATGGCGGTGGCGCGGCCCACTGTTGTGTGTGCGAGCGAGATGACCAGTGTCTATGGCAGGGAGCTGCAAACTATCGGCTGTGATAGCAATATATCGAGTAGATACTGGAGTGGTGCGCACTTTCGACTAGCGACTATCGATTCTCGGAATAATTTTCCGCCTTGTTTTAAATAATTTATTATTTATTTATTGTTGTACTTCAGTACTGGGTTCAGTTTTGCGAAACGTAATATTTCTTATGTTCATACTATCGAATGTTATCGACTCAGTCGATAGCAATGCAGATATGCCTGCTTACGCAAGTTGCAGCCCTGGTAATTTATTTAGACTTTGTTTCGGAATTGGATGGACAACGAAAGAGCTAATAATTCGTTTTTAATGTTTTATGTCAAAGGAAGTGAACGTATAGTCCTCGATTTCCTGGATTTGCGAAAATTCAGCCTTTGAGACCTTAGCGTTGGGAATTCGGTTGTTCTCCAGCCAATGTTTCCTTCAAATTAGTGGGCGATGGTTAAATGATTGAATTAGTGGAGTGCAGCGGTACCTACATTTCCATTAAATTCATCATAGGAGCCTCCAGTTGTCCCTTGACGGTCCCATCCCGGGTATTCATGCACCAGCCCCTAACTCCCAATCTTTTAGCCTCATGCGACGTGTGCTAAGCCAAAAATGTACATAAGTTAAATGTTGATTTCCAGATATATATATAGGCCTCCCAGTACTTACTTTGCGGAAGAACACACCTGCAAAATTTAATACGCTGTTTAACAAGCCGAATCAGAAAAATGCATTGCATACCTTGCACTCGTCCAAAGATCTCGAAATCGAGGGCAAATATCTGCTTGGCAACTCCAGATCCCGCCATTATGTAGTCGTGATCAGATTTCTGATGCCACTTAGATTCCTTGCAGCACTCAAATTTCTAAATAGAGCTAGCAAAAACTGAATGTTGACAACCAAAATAGAATTATTATTAAATTGTAACATAGTTATCGTAGCCAGGGCGACAACGCAAAACCAGGGGCGTTCAGTAGAAAATACCGTGAGGTCAGTATTTAGACAGTACACACACCTCTTGTGAACAACAATATACTGTAGGTCATCAAGCTCATCTCTAGCTAATGTTTACCGTTGCTTTTCAACGCAGGACGCACTTGGTAAAAGTTTAGGTAAACTAAACAAAACGTTTGTAATGTACAATATATATTTATTTCTTTTATAAATTAGTTGCGCTAATACAACTGCTTAGCTGGCAAAATGACGGGCGCCAAGAAAAGATCGGGAGCACCGTTAGTGGATGCAGCTCACTCGAAAGCCCCAAAACCAGGTACAGTTGCCCAAGAAAAAAACAGCCAAATTCCAACTGTTTGGAAAAAGGATCATGTAAAAACTCAACTTTTCGAAAGATCAAACGAAAAGCCATCCAAAAAAAGAACTCCGCTAGTGGCTCCTAGAGTTCAGCAATCAAAAATTGAAGCGCAAACTTCTCAGGCTGTGGAAAAAACACAGGAAGACCAAACTTTTGCAGCCACCATAGACAGTTCAACAAAAAGTCTAAAAAAGTCTCCCAAAAACGAGGGAGAATTATGGGCAGATATTCAGAAGCTGTCGCCCCACACGGGAATAATAATTCATAGCTTCATAAAGCAGTACAACGAATCGCTAAATAATCTCAAGAAGAAAGACTTGGTGGTCAGCAAGAAAATGAGAGCCATCGCCATGGACTCGCTGAAGAAAAAATCGGAAAATATCAGCTTGAAGGAAAAGTAAGACCTTCCTTCTTCAATACAGTTCCTGCCTGCAGTGAGCTTATTCTTTCAGGTTGACAAATATGGAACTGGAGCTGACCCAACTGAAAACTGATCTTATCGAGCAGCAGGAGAAGAACGCAGAGAACATCCAGAAGTACACGGAAATCAACAAAAAGTACACCCACTGCGAGCAACATTACGACAAGGAGCTGGAAATCATTAAAGTATGTGTTGAGAAGAAAAATTCAGAGCTCCGAGATGCTCAATCCCGGATGGCCCTGCAGGCGCAAGAGGTGAGTTTACTATATTTTAAAATATATAGATATAAATTTATATATATCTACATGTGTATCTCACTTTGCAGCTGAATAATATGCAGCAAACGAATCGTGAGTTAGCTGGAGCCTGCGAGAATTATAAAAAGGATTTGGAAGAAGCAGAAGTGGCCAAATCTATGATTCTACATGAACTTACCGATCTCAAAGAGCTCCACGAAGACCTACAGCTTCAATTTGAAGATGTGTCTGCACAAAAGGAAAAGTTTGAGGTGGGTTACACTGGCTTTCCTTGTATTAGATTATAACATTATGTTCTCCACAGGCAAACATTTTACAATTAAGCAGCGACTTAAATGCAAAGATGCTTGACTGCGCCCAGCTTGAAGATCGCATTGAGCAGCTGCCAATAGAGGCCAACAAAGCTTTGTCGAAACTGCAACGTGATTTAGAAGCCAGTGAATTGCAGTTCGTGGATCAGCAACGATTGACTGATCAGGCAACGAGGGAACTCGAACTTGTTCGCAATGAGATAAATACGTTTAAGACTCTTATTGAGGAAAAGGAAAGAAGACATGTTTCCCTAAGTGATGAACTAACTCAAATGACGGAGAGATTGAGCGAGCTCGCTGATATCAACGAAAGTTATATCAATGAGTTGACTGAAACAAAATTGAAGCACTCCCAGGAAATAAAAGATCAAGCAGATGCCTACGAGGTTGGTCTGAAAAATACTAAATTCATATTTTATTGTATCTTGATTATTTATTCTCCTTGACAGATTGTTGTTCAAGAGTTAAAAGAGAGCTTGAACAAGGCTTCAGTTGATTTTACTCAGCTAAAAAGCAACAGTGAGAAGCTACACAAAGAAACCCTTCTGCAGGTCTCCGAACTGCAGGAAAAACTTATAGAAATGGTGTCCCATCGCAGCAATCAGGAAGAGCTAATAAAGCGTCTTGGTAATGAAATTCAAGAAAAAACTCATAATTTTGAAGAAGAACTCAAAAGGCAACAGGAGCAGCTTGCTAATCAAATGCAGATGAAGGCCACTGAAGTTGAGAGCGAAAATAAGCGAAACGCTGTTGAAATACAAAAACTTAAATCTGAACTCGAAGAAAGGAATAAAGCTTTTAAGGCTCAACAGGATAAATTGGAATATTTGATTAGTGATCATGATACGCTAAAGAGCGCTATTATCAATCTTCAGGCTGAAAAGAAGGAAATCGAGAGTGAATTATCCACGGCCAAAGTTAAATTTAGCGAGGAATTACAGTCTCAGAAAGATAACCTAATGGTAAGACTTATAAATTCTTTTTCATTAACCTTTTTTCTACAAAATGATTTATTATTTTTATATAGAAAAAGGTATCCGAATTGGAGCTTGAAATTAAAAGAAAAGAAACCGAATTGATTGAACTTGAGCGTGAAAAGAACGTAAGTCTATCGGACTCATTATATTTCATGTTATATATTTAAAATTGCCCAACAGAATGAAATGGCTGTGCTACAATTTAAAATGAATCGAATTAACTGCCTGATCGACCAACCAGTGACCACAATTAAACAGCTAAAAGATTCCAAAGGGCCAACCAGAACTGAGAGCATTCCTACTAAGGTGCAACCGGAAAATACAGACGAATTTTCAAGCACTGCCAGAAAGCGTAATGCTCGTCGTCAAAAAATTACCACATATTCCTCCGACTTTGATAGCGGCGATGATATACCAGTGAGTATTTGTTAATTGCACCTATAATCGAAATTAAATTATTGAACTTTTATTACAGATCGTGGGCAACTCTTTAAGCGGCAAACGTGCCAAATTATGTGCGCCCATCAAGCCACAAAATAATATTGATATGTTCGACATGTTGAAGAATTCTAAATAACTAAGCAGTACAACGAACATACAGACAACATTATCAATTCTTACACTTTGTTTTTAGTAAAATGGAAGAATATTGAGCTTAGAAATTCATTCAGATCCATCATCATTTAAACATCTGTACTTCTTTGAAAACTTGTCTGAAACTGGCAAGCTATTTTTAAGAACATGATTACTTTATGTTATTTAATCCCATTTTGTATCTAATTGTTAAATTAAAACTCATATCTTGAAGTATCTTGTTCAAATAGATCCAATCTATTTGATTATAGTTTTTGTAATAAAAACATTACATGTACTTTGTTGAAACACTTTAATTAATAACACACTTTTGTCCTCATTTCTTTAAAGGACACCAAACAGATTTTGAAATCATACCAAAAGTAAAAACTGGTAAAAACAAAACGTAAAATGATCGATACTAAACTATGTTTTGATGATATTTATCAGGCGGTCGACGTCAGCAGCATTCACGACTCCGTCCGCCTTAATTCCAGATTCCTCCATTGCCTTCCTGGTGCCACTGCCCACGGCTATCAGCTTGCGATCCTTAAGCGAAACGTTGTAGTTCCCAAAGAACTCCAAGGAGCTGCGGACACTGGAGGGTCCGAAGAACACAATCGTTTCCATTCGCTTGAATTTGAGGGCGTGCCGCATCTGATTGACGAAATCCGGATGCGACCGACTCTCGTACACTTCGCAGGCATCCACCCGGAATCCCTGGGCGACCAAACGGAGGCGCAGTGTCTGACCCACGCCATTGCCGCAGGGCATGAGCAGTGGCAGATCCCTCTTGGGTCCAAACGTCTCCACGATCAGATCGCACAGATTGTTTGCATTCACGGCATGATCGCCCAGAGTCGGAAGATTCTGGAATGTTATCCAGGCGGCGCTGTGCGTGTTCTTGCCTAGGGAATAATTGTGTAACGCACGCCAGCAACTAGGAAGTGGTGTCTTTCCTAGTGCCTCGTTTACAGCTTGGACACAGCGCGGGGATGCAAATATAATCCCGGCATATTTGTGCGGCTCATGCAACTTGGCTTGCAATTGCTTCAGATTCTTGAACACAAAATGCGAGGGAGTAATGAAGATGGGATCCAGGTTATGGCTGCGCAACGCCGAACCATAGAAATCATCGGAGGACGGAACCTTCAGCAGAATAACCGGCTGCTTGTTGCGATCTCCCATGATTCTAACTAAATTTTGCTGGACTTAACTAGAGAATGGACAATTTGATATTCGTGTTTTGCGTTTGATTTATAGAATAGTTCGAATAGAAAGGGCATAGAATAGATAATGCCTGAAAATTATTGCCGCGCCTATCGAGAGTCGGGTTTTAAAAATAGTTCATCACATTGAAGCCAACTATTATTAGGTGGCTCTAATCCAACCAAACACGAATGCAGGCTACCGAACTTTCAGTTGCACTTTGAAAAAACTTCTCAATAATTTCGGGAATGTTATCACAAGCATTTGCAACGCAATCATTTATAATTTTGTACATTTATATGGAAAAACAAGTGAGTTGAGAACACTAACCAGGCAATAGTAAAAGTAGAAAGTACAACAATTAATCTTAAATCCGTTTACACAGCTCCCATCTGGAGAATGGGTGTAAATAGCTTGTAGGCCTTCTCGATGAACTGCACGGCAGATAGCATTTCGGAAAAGAATGTGCTGACCCGGCCTTTTGATTCCTCCGTTTCTGACTTGCCGCTCAGAACGGCGGCGAAGCGGTGGCTAAGTCCTTGAAGGTGTCCATTGAACTGCTGGCAGAGATTGACGACGCCATCCACTTCGTTGGCGGTGCTGTGATGTGGCTTCACCAGCAACAGCTCGGCGATTTTGTGCAGCTTACACATCTCGAGGGCGCACGCTTCACTCAGCGCGTGGATGCTCTTAGCATAGGCTTGCTCCAGATCGGCGGCAGTTGCTTCCTCTGAGGTCAACCAGCTGAGGGACTGCGTCCAGTGACTGTACAAAAGATTTGGGTTTATGGTATGTTTAAATAATATTAGTTTCCGACAACTTACTTGGCTATGTCGTCAAACTGAATGCCCAGCTCGGCGTCCTTGATTGTGGCCGCCAATCGCTCGCTCAGTTCCTCCGCCTCGTAGTCACCTTCACTCTCCACATCCAGATCCTCCAGTTCGATCAGTTCCTTCACCTCGTTTATCGTTTCCTGCAACTCTGCACGGGCATTGCCACTAACCGCATCGAGTAGGGTGTCCAGTTTGAGGCGTGACTCCTTGGAAAGGATCTCCAGGGCCTCGAAGTGCACCAGGCCGCAGTAATTTTCGAAAAGGATTTCGAAACGCAGCTGCGCCTTCTGTCTTTTCAGCTGTAGCTGTTGCAGGGATTGCTCCATTTGGTCGGCCTCCTTCTTTGCCTCCAGCAACACGGCACTCAAATTAGGCGAGTTGGCCTCCAGACCGAGCAGTTTCCTCTTGTTCATCAGCTTGGGATCGTTGTCCTGCAGGATGGTCATGGTCTTCTTGCCAATGCCCTCGAGTGTATCCAGTCCGGTGTTGAGAACCTTGGAGCCCAGATTGGTGACAAAGTCCAAGCCAAAGGCGGCCGAAGATTCTTTTTCATCGTCGACATTTTCCTCTGGCGGCGCTTTAGCAGCCTTTTCCGCCTTTTCAGCCACATTAATGCGAGCCAGCTCCTCGGGATCGGGCACTCCGATGATTTGATTAAGCCCCTGGTTGACTTGGGTGGTTATCGTGCCCAATCCCTCCGTGGCGGTGGTTAGCACGGAGCTCAGTTTACCGCCCCACAGACCCCAGGACGAGGATGTGGCGGATGCTGTTGCTGGAGCAGAAATTCTGGGAGTTTCCAGCTTTTCCTGATTTTCCGCCGTTCCTTTTGCGTCGTTTCTGCTCGAGACTTTCTCCTGTGGCTGCTGTTCCTTCTCCACGTGAACGAACTTGTCATCGTCATCGCCCCAATCGTCCCAGTTGTCGTCCTCGTCACTTTGGGCCCAGTCGTTACCGCCGTCCTCCTCCTTTTTTGGATTTTTTGCCATTATTTGTTTATTTTTGCTCCACGTAGATTTTTAGGATTTGAGTCAGAGCTGTCAACTCAGTGCAGACTTAACAGCTGTTACACGCCAACCTGCCAACTCGCTGCACTGTCAGAATTGGCGCGCATATTTAAATATTATATAGGAATATAAATATTTTTCAAACTGTGCTTAAGAAATGTTTATTGTTAGGTATAAATGCTAGCTACTCTATTTGCCTTTGATTGATTTGAATTAAATGAATGATTGTATGAATTAAATTAATGACACTTATATAATAATTATAACTAATTATAGTTCGTAATATTTGAATATCTAAAAGAAGAATTTAAGTATGGCTGTGGGACTTAAAAGTAGCTAGGACAGTCTAGGTATCTCGGACGTCGGAGGAGTTAAGAAATCGGGAACACTAAGTATACAACTTTAGTTAATACTAAATTTCATCAAACCGTGTGCTATTTTTCTTTAGCAGAATCGCACGAGTTCTGCTTTATGTCAAAGTGCTTTTGGTGAACTTTCTGGCTTGCCGACATTGTCCCAATTCTAACTGGGCTCATAAATTAGAAAATCACACAAGCACGCATACAAATGCTCATTCTTCAGGCCAGAAACCGAAAAGTTTTGCTAGCTAAGCTAACCAGCATATAAATTTGACAGCAACGCTGCAGCAGCGCAAAATTAACAAGCCAACACCATTTTCGCACACACACACACACGCACACCCACCTTTTCCATAAAGAAGGAATTTTCATAAACTTGCAGCACAATTTCAGGCAGCCGCTGCCACAGACTTTTACCGAATGAAGCAACCACACGAATATTTCGTCAAGCCGGCAAATTTATCTTACGCAGAAACGGCAAGAAAGCTGCTTGAGCTCCATATCCTCCATCTCCATCTCTTCGGTGATATGAGTAATTTTTTAATTAAAATCCCTAAAAAAGGTAGCTTTGCCATACCCAAAAGCCAAAACCGCTAAAATGTTAGTTAAGAACTAAAACACCTCCGTTTGCCTCAGTCTCTTACGGCCAACTTGCCTTAAAGTCGCCCATTTAAGCAACCTTCCTTTCTTTGGGGCCAGTAGTAATTGCATGTTCTGTGTCTTGTCTGGCCAAAAATTAAATGTAAATTTGCCAGCAGATCGGTTTACATGTGCGGCAGTCGAGACAAATGTGTATTGTCAGTTTCTGGTTAAGCTGAAGGGGGTAATGGGATATTTTGGACCAGGGTCATAAGTTAAAGTACTACTCAGAGTGCACTTTCCATATCAATAAGCATATTTTTTAATTTGTCGACAATGAACGCTTTCAGATGTATTAATTAGTGTTTTTAAACAACTATATTCCTCTATGTCACACACCACAAGAAGCCTTAGACATTGCCCTTTGATCTTGCCCTTGCCAACATCCTTTTGGTTAAAACATTTAGCCTAGCTGAAGTACCAAAAAAGTATCTTTGAAAACCCATGGTGCAAACCAAAATACACCCACACAATGTATTGGCAACACAGAATTAGACTAGAAAATTGGTTTAAACTATCGGGCAAACAAGAGGAAAGTGGGCCAGGTTGACTGGAGCATCCGCAGTTGACAATATTGATGAAGCTGCCTGGCTAAAACGCACACTCACATCATCCTTGGCTGCCATCTTTGCCATGGCACTAATATCACGGAGAGGAGCTACTATGTTGTGCACCCATCCACTTTTTGCCAGGACAACAATGTTATTGATACCTCCGCCCAAAAACCCCGGACAAACAAGAGAACCCTTTTGGGCAAGTTCCCTCGAGCATATTGTCTCAGTGTCTGCTCCTCGGTGTCTCTTCAAATTTATGCCCATCGACTTGATGTCTCTTTGTGAAGAGATTGCCGATGACAATAAACCAAACTTCCAGATGTTTATTAACATGTTTCTCTGTCAATATATCTGCATACATACATACATATATATTGGCCCATCTGTAAATATACGCACAAGTCTGTATATGTATGTTTGTATATCCAATGCCAAATTGACGATGCTGATGAGGCGGCTGAAGGGACGGGATGGTGATGGAATCCGGACCCGGAACACATATCTCTCTGGTGGCCTACGACGAGTATCGGTTTACAAGTGGAAAAATTCCTTTAGGCCAAAGTGTGCATTAAGAAGATTGTTTTACTATTGTTGTAAGACACCCAAAACGTACACATTTATCTATACTTATAAATACCAACACAGCCACGCAGTTACTTTAACTACATGAAAACTGAATGCACTGAGAGAAATAAAGGCATTGAAGGAGGATATTTCCGAGACTATTATTTTCTTTCTAAAAACTAAAGTTCATTAAATTTTTACTTTAAATCTTTATTCAAATCACTGAAACCAGCAAGAATCTTATTTTTTTGCAGTGTACTTTCACGAAACTTGCCCACAGGCGAATGCTTCTTGTTCTGCTCGTCCTTCGACCAGCTTCCTGTCAGTTTTCCCATCTTCTCTCTTCGCCCTCTAGAACAGCTTCCTTGCCGTTGTTATTCCACTCAACAAAAGGATTCAAATTTCATTAAATCTCATACAAAAGTATCAAAATGCCATTGTTGTCATGGCACTCACACCCACACCCACACCCACACACACTCAGGCACACTTCGAAGACTGCATTTGCCAGGACCTTCACGCACACACAACGAAGGCGATGAGGAGTGGAAGGCTTGACGTCTTTAGCTTTCACTTTGGGCCTTTCATTCGATTTACGTTTGAAGTTACCCCATATGATGTGCCCATGTGGCAGGGACGATGGGGAAGGGACTGTTTGCACTGTTTGCCGAGTGGGCGTGTCCTGATCGCTATCAGTTGTAATGGAAAACTTAATAGACAGTCGTCGAATATAAACTGCCGAAGGACTTTTCAGGACCCGACACTCGGCAGCAAAACGTTAATCGCAGCAATTGCACTCGCAATTGATTGCCATCCCTTGTTTAGATAATCCCCACAAAATCAGACACTATTGCCAATACGGCGATGTATGATCTGCTTAAATTGGTTTGGTGGGAAATCACACCTGCCGAAAGGTATTAATATATGTATTTACTGGGTGCACTAAGCTTCTTACTTTCAGTCGACTCGTTCTCAGTTTGTGGAAATAGTGTGAACATAGTCGATTAAGTTAATTATAAACGGCAGGGCAATTCAAAGGTCGCAATTAAGTTGCTCAAGTCTTTTGGAAAATCTAATGACTAGTTCCTTCTAACAGTATTAAGTTGTTATACAACAAGATATATAAGAACTATATTAGAATATATTGTGGTTATATCTAATCAGTCTCTTAAGCAATATGCGTCCCCTTTTCAGAGCCAAAAATCCAATATGCCTCCTTATCGTTAGAACTTTTTTGCTTAAAGGAAATCTTTTCGAATTGCTTTCGCATTAAAAAACACTAAAATGCGTTTCCGCATCGCTGCAACCAGCTCGTTATGTCGCACACTGTACGTACCACATGTACATATATATGTATATATACACTTTGTGTTTGGCTCACTTTAAGTGTCATTAAGTTTTCGGTGATCGCCCATGTCCTTGATATTCGGTTTCTTTCGGTTTTCGTCAACTCACCAAGATTTGGCATTACAAAAGTTCAACTGACCTCCTCTTACGCCCCCTTCCGTGACAGCTTGTGTGGGCGTGGCCGTTTGGATTAAACATTTATATGTGTTCATATGTCGAGTTAAGACAGGAAGAAGCCACAGGATGATAGTCGAAACTTGGCCACAATAAAATTGCTGTAAACAATGTGGGCGAACCGAACATATTTTCATAAGCTCTCGTCCTTCGACCTCGAGCAAAACCGCAAATCGTTGGGCAGTTTTGCTGAAGCTAAGACCAGATAACTGACCACTGAAATATTACACATACGCCATGTGAGCCCTATCAGACAGAGGCAATTTGTGCTCTATGCCATTGAAAGTTCAGAGTTTCGAAATTTAGTTAAATTTAACACATTTTGGTATTTAATGGGATTAGTTATATAAATAAATTAAATGAGCTGCATTAGTTACTGAGTTAAAACTTCGATTAATGTACATGTAGTACTTTGGTTTTTTGAAGGTTTATGCATTAAGATTTATTTAAAAACCTGGAATGGATTCATAGTTTTCTTATGAATTGCTCTTCAATATTTCGTCGTCGGACAATCATTACTGCCTTGAATCGCATAAGAAATCACGTTCCACGCGGTTTGCAAATGTCAACGAGAAGAACAGAATGATGCCACGCATGCCACTAATGAGGCTCGTTAGCGTGGTCATCCAACGGTCTCCCTTTTGAACCCACAAGCCCTTCATCCTTCCACAGCCATGTCCATGTGTCCACCCACGTTGGCTCATTCAGCGGGTAATGTATTCAACAAGCCGAATTGTACAAAGTACGAGTACGAGCCAAATCGATAAAGTAATTTGGCCATAGCCAACCCAAACCCAAACCCAACCCCAACCCAACCGACTTCCCCTTTCCCATCTCGCGAACATTTGGCCACATAATTTTGTTTGGCAGAGCAGCACGTAGCCGATGACTGAGTGACTGGGACGACTGGTTGGCCCGGGGAGCTGCTCCTGCTTCTGCTCCTGCTCCAGCTCCTGCTACGGATTCGTACTCTGATTCGGATTCGGATGGGTTCGCCTAATTGCAGCACCATCTTGCGGTTATGCGTTCTACGTGCGTTTGTCGCACGTCTGGCTAATTAAAATTGCATTTTTCGTACGCTCCGTACAGGTTATTGATATGCTCCATGTGGATTCGTATATATTTCCGCGTATATCCGTATATATCCGTATATATGTAGGCACCAGTTGGCCATCGTTTACTGGGTGCTTGTATGTAAGTGCCTGCCGTTTGGTTTGGATAGAGTAGAGCAAACTAAAGGATGTGATTGCAATCATTGGTATTAGTATTATTACGAGCAAGTTTTCTTACCATAAAATGAAAGGAATTTAAGCAACTAGATTATTTGTAAAAGTGAATAGATTGTTCATTCCAAATACTTACCTCTTTGTTTTGAAAACCCCACCTGAACAATATCTGTTTTCGCCATTCATCTTTTCGGGTTTCATCCATCTGCATAAAATCAATCAATCGCACACCGGATTGCTTAAGAGGGTCAGAGACCTCCGACGACATTCCCGATAGGCCTAATTAATTGATTGAGGATGTTGTCGGCCGGCTTTGGTTTCGGCCACCACCGTGTTCGCTTTGTTGTCGGGGTCACAGTTGCAACTGTCATAATATTGACTCATTGCCGTTGTAATTAATGGTGTTAAGACTCGCACGCCATTTTAATGCAATCGAATTGACAGGCGGCATCCGATTCGCGATTACTGCACCTCATGCCACCACCCCCTTTCCATCGGGGGTGGCCATCGTCTGGGGGATATTGATTTCAATTATAATGATGTAACACAATGGTCGCCGGTCCCCCATTGACTGCCATTTTGGTCATTCCTTACCCTTAGCCCCGTTGACCCGGAGGCGAGTTAACTAATTGTTAACCTCGTGGTTTGTGTTTCGAATATTAAATAGAAAACCAGCAGTAAACTCCAGCAGTAATTAATTGAAAGGCAAGGCAGTAAATATCTAAATATTTCGCAAGTAAGAGATGCGCATTAAGAATCCTTAATATCCTTAAAAATTAAAAAAAATGCTCCAATCAAAATGTATTGTTTATTAGTGTAGCTGCAAGAAATTTCCAAGACAACTGTCATACACAAATTGACTTTCTAATTTAAAAATAAGGAACTTCTGGCATTGATCAATCTTCATCCGAGCTGTAATCGCTGTCTAAATTGACTTTTCTTATGTGGGTATCACATTCTTCCTCCGGTTTTAAGGTATTTTTGTTCCGTAGTTGCACTCCTCGCGGGGAATTCCAATAGTCCTGCCTTGAAACTTTATTTATTCCACTGATCGAAGGCTTATCATCAGAGTCGGAACTTTCAGTTTCTGGCTTCCTTGAAAAATGTTGCTTCCTCGATGTGCTCGGAATATTGTCGCGTTCATTTGCCTGATTTTGTTTACCCTCAAAAGGACCTTCTTCTCCATAATTTGGGGCATATTTTCCCTCTGGCGGCAAGTCATCGATAAATATCTGTCTATCGGGTATGTCCTTATATGCGTCACTGTCCTCCGATTCTTCTTCGCTGTAATCCGATTCCAGGACATCGGATTCAGAACTATCTACGTATGACTTCGGATTCTCGTTCTTGATCGAACGAGGTGGAGTACTAATGCTCTTGGGTGTGAGACCTTTCGTGAACGTATTATTAGTGATGAGTTTTCGATTGTTTTGAACTAGTCTGCCTTGGTTAACTTCTGATTTTTGTGCTCTCATAACTTTTAGTTCCTGTACCAATTTTCGACTCCTTTGCACAGTGGCCTCCATAGGATCCGGTAGCTGAACCAACTTTTTGGAACCTCCTTTTTGCACACCGAACTTCCAATCGCGCATAACTAGTTGAGCCAGGAGCGGAAAATCCTTTGACTCGGGTGTGATGTGTAGACTTTGTTCCATCTCCCTGCGATTGGCCACGTTTTCACCCGTCTCCATGCGAAATGTTTCCATGGTGTGCTTGTAGCCGAACCAATCGAGGAACTCCATAATCATCTGGTTGATCAGCTTGACCAGGCTGTGATCCTCCGATTGATTGGATCCACCAGTTAGTGCTTGGACTTTGGACTTATTCTGCTGGCCACGTATCATCTGGAGGATCTTCACGTGCATTTCGCTCCGTAGTGCCGCCATGGTTCCATTTTTCTCCAACTGACTTTTGATATTCTGTTCTATCATCTTCTGGTAGGCATTCTCCAGGTTAATCTTATGCGAACTCATGGTTGTGAATTTTGTACTAAACTAATTTAAGTTAACAAAACATACACTTTATAAATTTTATATCTACACTGATGACCTCAACAATTTATGTACGTTCAATTTGAATACGAGTTTAGTTGTGGGCATATGCTAGAAATTTCAGCTTAGCCTTTTTTCACACAGCCTCCTTAATGATTGAGATCATTCGAATTTTATTGGCCACTCTCCATGTTTTCTACTAATGTCTGGAAAGTTTATTTCACTTGCCAAATCAGTCCAACTCGTTAATCATTCAGATAACCTTGAAGTTTGGTCAGTCTGCGCATATATTAGCCATTAGTTGAAGTTGTTGAACCTAAGTTTTGGCTGAGAATTTTATTCAATCGGTGTAAGGAAACCTGTAGACAAGATATTTTACTTTTTTATAAACAAAAAAAAAAAAAACACTTAATAAATATCAAAATTCTTTTTGTTGTGGAATAATATATTGGTAATCTCCTTTGTAAAACCCATTGCTCTTTTAAGTTCTAGGGCGATAATCACACAAATTAATACGTTTATAAGAGTTTATAAAAAAGCTAACGAGAATGGTAGAAAAAAATATACACAAAACTTTATCAGGATCAACTTCTGGTTGCTTTTTTGGCTGGTGAGTTTTTCTTTTCATTTATGTGTAGGTGCTGCAAAAGTTCGCTCGGCGATTGAGCCAAAGAAATATTTAATAACTATTTTCTTGCCATTTTTTCCCAGGCTTGTTGGAAAAAGTTATCTTTGCATTTGCTTTTAATTTTTGTAATGGAATTGTTAAGAGCGAATGGCCGGGCAGGGGTAGCAGCTGATTTATAGCCAGCCAAAAGTTTTTTGAGCACAAAAATTCATCGGTGAAAAATGCCAGCCGCATTAGCCTTAAAGTTTTCCACTCAGCCCTCGCTTAAATATTTGCTCGACTAATTAGCAAAAGTGTTGGCAAGGCAGCAAAAAATCCTGGCGAAATTTGGTAGATAAACATATCTATATATTAAGCTCAATGCTGCGCCATTTCCGGTTTATCTTGCTACCAATTTTTATTGGTGTAGCAAAGCAAAGCCAATTAGCCAAAATGGCTGCGACACATTTCCGCTGGTTTGCTGAGCCTCGAACCCGTTAAGTGGCATCGGGGTCAACTTAGCCTGACCTGAACTGACCTCGAATGAGAAGAGTACGAACTACTAGAGGGTTTTTCCAAAGAAATGTTTTGCCTATGAAATATATCCTTACTCTAAGGCTGAATGCATTTCAGTACTTCAAAGCAGTTGAGATCCAAATTAATCTAAATATACAAATCGTTATTTTAATCGATAATCAAATTGCATTTAAATTCAAAATTTAGTTGAATTTTTCTCAGCTATAATATTCCTTTAATATATATTTTTTATTTAATATATGTGCTATATGCCTCTAAATTCAGTTTACACTTTTAAGATGTTTTTAAGCTATCTGTTTTAATAGTGAATGGAAAGGGTATTTCTTATTTTGCCGGAATGGCTTCCTTTTTGGCTATTATCATTGCCGTATTGTTGTTATTTCAGTGACACTTTCGCATTTTGCTAATCGCATTAATTATGCTTTTCCCCCATTTGCTGCTGGGCCTCTGGTCCTGTTTCTGTTTCCATTCCAGGGCCAGAATCCTGGATCCTTTGGCCTGCAGGCGAAATGGCCAGCAAATTGAACAAAAGCAAACTGCAGGCAAAGAAAGCGGTGTGTATAGGGGCTTTAGGGGGTTAATGGAGGAGTGCCTCCTCCTTTCAGGCATAATTGCCTCTCAAGGGAATTAAATTGAGCCGAGAATTTCGTTGGCAGCGCGTCAGAGGCAACAAAAGATGAAGACGGGATTTTATTTCATTAATTATCAATTAGTTTTTGAAAGTTGCTGCGCCTGATTTATTAAGTGGACAGCGGCTGGCACTGGCATAACTTTTGAAATGCCTGTCTCAATTTTCTTGATAAAATTGCTCTTCAATTAATTAACCAAATTGTTTTGCGGATACAAATTATATTCGTGTATGCCGCAAATTAATCAGGTATCATGTGAAAACTGCTGCCAGGCCAATTGCAAATGAATTAGTATCGTTTTTCACCACTTAGAAGCTATTTCCATTTTAAATAAGCTCTCCAAAATCCATCGTCTTTGACTTGAGTTGCGGCTGACCAAATTTAAATTAATTATTAAAATAGTACACCAATTTTAAGTGATTTCACTTAAGCATTGAAAGGCGACCACAATTTTGCCAAGCTTATCATATAAATATTTGATTTTGAAAAGTAACTTTTTATTGTATTAATATGTGTGAAATTGGCCTTAACATAAACAAAATCTAATTTTGCCTTCAGTTTATTATTTATTTAAAATGATTGATGTGCTTTCGAATCGTTTTGATCATGGCCTCAGCCTGCGAGTTCGACGAGTCGCGTAGGATGCCGATGACCTCTGAGATTCCTCCACCAGGACGACCTCTTTGTGCCTTGGTGCACAAGGCGAACAAAACTCCGGCGCAGGCGCCCCTTTTGCCCTCCCAATTCTCCGGACTGGGATCTAGTCTGTTAAATCCAATTATTTGTAAATTGTTTTAATTTTGCTACTTAATTAATCCACTTACTTTTCGAGCATATCAAATGCTTTGGCTGCCACCCAAAATTCGGCACACTTGTAACACTCATTGGCAATCAGTTGCAACAGGATAAATGCCTCCGCATTCGTATCCCTGGTGATGAATACATTCCAAGCTAGCTCAGGGTGACCGCAATGTATGTGGCACTTGGCCAGGATCATGCAGTAGGTATGCTGGTTCTTGATATCCATGTCGGAGATCTGCATCAGCAACTCCTCCGCCTCCTTGTAATATCCTGTGGCGCATTTCGCCTGGGCAAAGTTATAGTTGAAAACATCGTCGTTCACGAAGTAACTGCGAATGGAGTTCATGTAGACCAGCACCTCCTCGAATTGCTCGTAGAGGAAAAAGGCGGAGGCCATACTCTGACGACCCGGTATAGTGTCACACTCTGTTGCCGAACTGCCCACCAAATGCAGGTTTTGCTGGGCCGTCTTGATGTGCTCTTTCTATAAGGAAAAGGATATGGTAACATTGCTTTCCCCATCGAGATCTGTATCCATTTCCTTACCGATCCCAATTGCTGGCCCAGGGCGGCATGGACCACTCCTTTGAGTATGTACTCATGCGGCGAAGTTGGCTGTAGTTCCTTCATCAGAGCATGAGCTTCCTGAACATCGCCCTGCTTCAGATAGTATATAGCCAGATTCAAGCGAGCCTCAGGAATGATATTCAATAATCCTGGCAGGACTCTCAATGCCCCTTCACCGTTCCGAAAAACGACCAAGTTGTGACGCAGAAGATCCGCTCCGAAGGTGCCATTATCGGCTATATTCTTGATTTCCTGCTCGGCCACACGACCGTTGAACAAACGAAATCGATTGCAAGCCTTTAGGTTAATAGCTATGGTACTATCGCCATGTTGACTGAGATACACATCCAAGACCTCCTGGGACATGTCGTAATAGTCGAGCTTGTAAAAACACAAGGCCAAATAGACATTGATGGCCTGGTATTCCTTGTTGTCCACCAGCACCCGTTTGTACACATCGATGGCCTCCTGGTAATGGGCCCGCATGTAGTGCATCGAAGCCAGGCTGAGCTGCTGTTCCAAGCTCGAGGAATCCTGCAGCTCCTCCTGCAGCTGGCTCCACTCCTCCTCGTTGCCCAGCTTGTGGGCCAAGTGGAAGAGGAGTCGCTGCTTCAGCGGATTGTCAGCCGCATTGGCCATCAGTTGTTGGGCCTCCTCGTACAAGCCCAAGTAGAACATACACACGGCCAGGTTGAGATCCAATTTCCCATCAGGAGTTGACGAACCCTGCTGTATGGCCTTGTATTGGGCCAGCGCCTGTTGGTAGTCACCCAAATGGAAATTGCAAAAGGCAATCCACTGATCCACCTGACTCTGCTTGGATCCATGAGCACCCTCCTCCTCGTCCTCGTCGTCGTTGGCGAACTGAAATGGATGGACCAGTTAGATATTCTACAATTCGATTTAACATTACACTTGACACACCGCATATATATAATTTGTTTTCCTTTTAATACCATTATTGAGAGTTACACATGTTTGTTAAAAATCACGACATTTAACGTCACTGCTTTAATAGTGACTAATAAAAGCATTGTGTATAAATGCAAAAATTAGCTAATCGAAAAACAAGTTATGTATAAAACAGGTCCGTTTCGGCAAACACAGCAAGTGGTTTTCTGATAAAACTAATACTATGCTCTGTGGTAGCACAAATCGATTATGAATAAACAAAGGTAACATGTCTTTGAACCACAATATATTAATTCACAGATTGAACTTCAGTAGACTCAAATTTTACAGTGGTCGTTCAGAAAACAATGGATGGCTATCAATCGATTAATGTATTCGGACTAAGAGATGCAAAGTTATACGCGTCATTAATCTATATAAGTAAGTCACAAAAAAACGAGTCTAGGCCAAATTCAACATCTTCCAAACTGGTATAAAAGCAGCTGACATCTAGTCAGAATGCATTGTGATCTCTACCATGAAATTCTTGTCTCTGTTTGTGTGTCTTTTAATCGCGCTAATCGCAGTTAAGGCAGATCCTTTATCGCCGTCTTTTCAAAAATGCCTGGATGAAATAAGTGATGCGGAATTGTGTGAAAATTTCAAAGATCAATTCCCGGAAGATGCACCTGCTGTTCCTCTCGATGAATTTACCTTCGAGGCGTATTCTGGATAATTTAACTTCACTTTCGTTGAGTAATTCCGACGAACGCGAATTAAGCTGAATAATTTATTGTGCACTATTGCTTTATAAGTTAAGCAAATAAACAAATTTGTTTTGATGTAATATTTGATTGGTTTCCATCGATTTGTGTTTTGACAAGAAATTAATCAGTCGCCTTAGATTTGGCTATAAAAAGCTTTTGTAAGCTAAACTAAAATCAACATTAGCACATAAAAGTGTACTTATCACCACTAATTAGTTGAAAATAATGTATATAGGTAAAGAAACAACCCATACCAATTAAATTAAAACTGGCTGCGGCAGTTAATGCTGCCATGTATAAGAAAATAAAATGTGAAAACTCAGCAACGATTGTCCACTGAATTTGGGGCAAAAGTAATCCATACGCACCTCCAGAAAAGCCCGGGCTCCCGTGTAGTCCCGCCTGATGATGAAATCCTCTAGGGAGGCCGGTGCCGGAGTCTTCCTTGCCTGCCTTCCAACGCCGAGTCCACTGCCAGGACCTCCGCTGGCATTTCTCGAGCTCGCCGAGTCGGTTTTTCCGCGCGAAAGTATCTGGACAGGGACATAAGTATCTTCGGAGTATCTGATAACATTTTCCAGGCACATTTCTTACCATTTTTTCGCACAGCCGTTCGTTTTCTCGGGATTTGCGCTCCTTACTGCCCAGCTGGCTCCTCGGTGTTTGGGTCTTGTGTGTTTTGCGTTTTTCTGTTTTCGTCGGCAACGCTTGGTTACGGTCGCTTGGCAACCTACATAGCGTCGATAAAGCAGTTCGACCACGCCTCACTGCGCCCAGAAAGCGCCCCTTCTGGATACTTGTGCGCAATCCTATCCGTATCCTTGCCCTCAACTGCAGCTGGGAACCAACTGTTGATACGTCGGAACAGCCACCCTTAATTCTTGGGATATCGTCTTCTCATTTTCCGATGATGTCAGCAGGACTTCATACCCCTTAAATATTTTTTCTTTGGGGTATAATTGAATGTGGTTTTCATGAAACAGTTTAAATAATATAATCTATTAATAATATCAGTTCAATAAGCATGCTTACAACTCATAGAAAAAAATTAAACATTTTATTGCTAGATTTTTTTTCTTATTCAGCTGGAAAAGACATGAAAATATACCCAACAACTTAACACCAGCTGAATGTGAAGTGCAAGACGACTCTGGTCAGATTGTGGCTCGGTTTTGGGTGAGCACAGGTAGACTTATGGCACGCGTTGTTGACACAGTTCCACAGGAACTGATGTTTTTGCATTTGCATTTTCATTTTGCAATTTCTTTATTTATAAGACGCACACGAATCATAAATATGCATGCAGGCGGCCTCCGGCGAGAAATGCATGCGTCAATCCGAACGCCTCGGCATGGGTGGCATACTTTAGGAATTCTCCTGTTTTCACTCAACTCTGCTGACACTGCATAATGGCTCACAAACACATGTATTTCGAGTGATAGACATGACTGTAGAATTTTGTTATTCCAGTGCAAATTCGAACGCCATCAAGTGGAAAAACAAGTGGAAAATAACAACAGTCCAAGCAGAGCAAACTGTAAATAATGCTTCACAATTATGCTTCACGGGAGAAAAGATTGATTTAAGAATATTTATGTATTCTTTAAACCGCAAATGCTAAATGAAATTACTATAAATTGAAAGAGGTAAGCCAGAAGTGCAGCTTGCTACTTTCCCAAACAGGAAACCCCAACCAATTGAATATAAAACGCGGATAAAAGATGAACAACAATCTGTTCGTTGCGTGCAATAAAACAAGATAAAGCATAAGTCCAACAGCACCAACAGTAAGGCAAACAAATTTACTTTCAAGTTGTAGCATTTATATATGTATATCTATGTACATATATATATATATATTTCCATCCAGCAGGCAGTCATTCGGCGTACGCGCCTTTGTTTATGCTACACTTTATTGCGCTTTTGCAATTTCGCGTTTCCGTTTCCCGTCAAATCAGCCATAAAAAACGTAAAGCAAATCTGGGAGTCATGACCCCGCCCAGCTGGATCCTTCTGGTCCTGCTCCTTGAAGGCGCCTATTACATTTCGCAGTCGAATAAACAATGCCAACATCATTTGCACCTCCTTCATTATGGGCTTGGCTCGTTATTTGTCAAACAAATAAACAGCAGGCAATGCCAATGCCGGTGCACTTAGAAAAATTAGAATTTAATTTTTTGCTGATAACATTGGAATATCAAACTGTTGTACAGATAAGTAAATAGATAGTTATGTAAACTAATACATTACTATACATTAATCTGTGACTTAAAATTACTTTAAATTTCATTTAGAAAGTTTATAGCACACTTGGCTCAGTACATTTTCTCGCAGTGTGGATGATGGGGATTTTTTGGGGGACTTCGTTGGAAAACAGAAGACTTGCCAGTCACTGTTACGTGCAATTGTCTCCCGCTTGGGCCCATGATTTTCCATCATTAGAATGGAGAGCTGTTCGTGTTTACAATTTTTCCAACGCTCCTTTTTTCCCTCTGTGACAATTTATTGTCATCTTCTGCTTCACATTGAGTGTATGCTCGTTTTGTTTTGTTTATACACTTTCGTATTTGCATTGCCTTCTGTTCTCTGCTTTTTTTTCGTCCTTTTTTGGACTGGATTTTTTCTAAGGAAAATTGCGAACTTGCGAAATGAAGTGCAAAATTCAAACGGAAATTGAAACGGCAATGACAGAGTCGACTTGAGTTGAGTTTGTTTCTTCCTTTCGCTCCTTTTGCTCCTTGGGCTCTATTTATTTCTTCTTTTTTTTGCTTGGTAGCAGAGCCTGGACTTTGGTCTTCTTCGCAGGACTCTTGGGCACATGTTGCCTGCAGTTGCATATATAAATGTTTCTTCACAATGAAGTTGGGAAAATGGCGATTTTCTCAAGCGTAAACTAAACACTGGAAATGCGAGAATAAATAAAAATGGACATCTCGGCGAATTTATTGGTCATGATGATGACGACGCCTGAGTTTGGATTTAGCACAAATGTTGAATACCACTGAAGCATGCATAATAATGGGGCAGTGAACTTTACGAATTGGGCTCTGGTCAAGGATGAACGGGCGAAATGAAGTTAAACTCTTCGGAAAATGTTTTGAAATAGTTGAAAGTATTGCGGGCAATTCAGTGGATTTGTTCCATCTGCGATTTGGGATCGATTTTCAGCCTTGACTGCACCAGCTGAAATATCAAAGAGCACCACTTTCGCTGGCCAAAATAAATTCGTTAGTTCGCCAGAGAGGGAAATTGGAAACATAACATATACATATAGTCGTATATACAACCATATATGTATGTATGCAAAGAAATCAGACAACTGTTGTTTGCAATTAGAAGCAAATAAACTAAATTGTTTCGCGGTTCGCAGTTTTTGAACAAGCGGCGCACATTTTCAAATTTGTTCAGCACACAAACTCACTAACATCGGCGGATTTGCTCTTAATTTTTGCGGCAATCGCATTATTGGTAAATGTGTGAAATGTTTTTGGCTGATTTTGCCCGGTCACTTTCGGCCAAGCGGCTCTTGACGAAGCTTTCTACACGATTTGGCGCATTTACATATTTTAATTAAAACATAAATTCTGCATTTTGCCCATACAGCTGAATATCGGTTGCGTGCGAAAAGCCAGAGAGAGCATATTATGCAGCTCTATTTTGACCGTTTTTTGATTAGTGATGCCACAAAGTGGTCACTGTGATTCAATTTCGAATTGTTTCTGGCTTTCAGCTTTGGGTGGATTGAACGAAAATCACTCTTTTAACTTCATCAAATAGTAACTTTATTTGAATGCTGTGCATTGAGTACAGTGTTGCAGAACCTATTTATAAAATAGGTAGATTCTATTCATTGAAAAGTAGGTAACAAGTAGAAGAAGCGTTTGCGACAAGCCTAGAAAGTATATATATTCTTGATCGCGATCACTTGCGGAGTCCGTATGACCGTCCGTATGTGTCCGTATGAACGTCGAGATCCTAAAAAGATTCTAAAAGCGAAACAGTTACTTATCACAGTTTCAGATAGTTTCACTGCCAGCCCAAACGAACTCCAATCTTCTATCTTGAAGGCACATCTCTTTGAGTCGTTCGATGCTTTTGCATGCCTTTGGTTATTTTAATAAATATTTCATCAGACACACGCACATCACCGCACCGAGATGAACATGGGTAGCGCATAGTTTACTATCTACTAAATATTTAAACGCAGCGCCAGATCGTAAAGGTAAAATGTATGCAAAGTGCATGTCGAGCAGCCATCGAGGTAAGCTGTAAAAAACTGAGGCAAGTAACGGCTAAAATGAAACGGAAAAAATGTTAGAAAAAGGTAAAACAAACGAGCCAAGAAGCCATAGCGAAAAGCTGCAATATTGAATAAAGTTAGTACCTGGCGGTCTGTTGCGCCTCATCGTGTTCACTTTGCTTATATATATGTATATAGTGTTGAGACTATGTTTAGTTTTTTACGTCTTTCATTCAAAGTTTCTTGGGATTTATACGATTTTTAGAGCATTGAAATATTTATTCTTGGGACTTATACGATTTTTAGGGCATTGAAATATTTATAATATTTCTTTTAAATATTAAATTATAGAACATGACTTTTTATTGAGGTGCAAATACAGGCATATAAATCGTGAATTTTCCTTTTAATATACATATAGCAGAAACCCCGCGGAGAATTCAAAATGAACGCTTATCGAGAGTCTTGCAGCGCAAAGTTCCGCATCGATGGCATTGCAAACACGGCACATGGCAGCGGGACAAAATTTCTTAATTTCAGCCGGGTAGTGCCCAACTCATGGCCCCCACTCATGGGCCCCAACTCACTGGATCTCCAAATTTCCACATCTCGATTTTCAGGCGGCACTCTCGATGCGATGCCTGTGCGTTGGCAAATGGAAGCACCAGAGTGCCAAAGCCGCAATGTGTCTGGCTCTGGGTTCATGGATGGCATGGCATGGCATACGAGTGTGGGTACAGCTACTACTACCAATACTCGTGTATGGCCAACATGTCTTGCGCTCTCTATGCGACCACGCCCACACAATCAGGCGCCCATTTATGCACTAATTAAAATTTTATCGTTAAATCTTGTTTGCTTGCATTGCTACAAGCAGTCACTGCAGCAGCACCTCCCCTCCTGCCATCCTCCCATCCTGCCAGCCATCCGAACCAGCCTCCAATATACCCCAAATGTATGCAATGCGAACATTTTCGCTGAAAATGTTTGGCAACAGTTATTTGCACTTCCCGATTCCCGGCTACCAGCCAGATATCCAGATATCCTGCCACGCCCAGTTTTGGTGGGGCAAAGGCGGAGGGGCGGTGGACATATGATCACAGCGTTTAATGCCGGGCACAAGGATTTTCATATTTTATTTGGCTGGATTCGCAGCCAAAAACCGAGCGCCCCTTCGTTAAGTGCCGACACTGAGAATAAAAAGTGGTTAGTTATTTGTGTACTAAAAGTAATATTACCATTAGCATATTATGATATTTAAATAAAACACTTAGTTTTTGAGTTTTATGTTTCATATACATTTTAGTTAATTACACTTTGGCTTTTCCTTTTTTATTTCTTCAAGTGTAGACCTAATGCGTGGGGGCAGACTGATTGTGTTTGACCTTCACTGGCAAATGTGAATCGCATTTAGGCAAGCAGATTGTATTTCAAAATCACTGCCCCTGTCATTTTGTCAAACATTTTTCAAATTACACCTCATCTCGCGCTCTGCCAGCAAGAGTGGAAATGCAAAAACAACTATGAAAACCGAAATTCAATTTCCAAATGTGGAAACCAAAATCCAAAAAGTCGTATAACTTTTTTCCCATCTGCTCTCGTCGTGTCAACTTTTTTAATTTAATATATACAGTGCGTATGCGTAATTTTTGTGGCTTTAAGCGGCAGCTGCTGTTGTGTTAGAGTGTGTGTGTGTGTGTGTGCGTGTTATTGGGGGTGTGAGTGTGGCTAGAGCTGCAAAAGAAGCAAAAAATTTAATTAAAACGTTGCATAAATGAAATTCAAATTCGAAATTGCATGCAAAATGAATAATTGAATGGACCATGGCAGTTGACTAGCTGCACCGACGGATGGTTTAGTTAATTTTTGCCATCGCCGCTCTCTTTCAGACTGACACGCCTCAATTGGTTGGCAAAACACGGAGATGGGCGGTAAAAGTCCGCTTGGTTACTAAATTATATTATTTGCTCTTGGAAAAAAAAAAAACAACTATAGACAAATTTGTTGAAACCAACCAAAATCGGAAGAATATTAGAAAGTTTTATTGATTTTATTTTAAAATATAAGAGTTTTAAAAATATTTATCATATTTAATATTTAAAAAGAATTTTTACTATCTTAATTCTTTTATTTAGTTTAATCTAACAGAGTACTATTTACTTGGCTGCCACTGTATCTGTAACCTGTTACTGTTCATTTCCTAGTAAGTAAACAAATCAACCGCAAAACAAATTAGTAATTTAATTTTCATTGCATTCAGTTGAATATTAAAGCTATATTTGTTTGTCTTTTTTGTTCAGCTTTTGCTAAAATAACAAAATCCATAAAATAAATATGATGGGCAAATTTATTTTTTTTGTTTTATAAATCTCCTTTATGGTCACCAATGCTTGAACTTTATGTGCTTTTCAACTTGGCTGTGCCACGCCCACTTTATTAAGGACTACATTTACTAAATATGTCCATTTTTGGTGGAATTTTAAATACCCTTTACAAATCATAAACATGAATAGCAAATTCAATTAAATTAAATTAAATTTGCTTTGTTAGCTCGAAAATGTTGTAAACTATATAAATAAGACCGCAAAATAAGTATCCAAACATTAAGCCTGCTATGTTAGTAAAGCGGAAATCTTAATGTATTTCCTTTTTAAACAAAATTCTTAAATTTA
Source organism: Drosophila melanogaster (assembly GCF_000001215.4). NCBI lineage: Eukaryota > Metazoa > Arthropoda > Insecta > Diptera > Drosophilidae > Drosophila > Drosophila melanogaster. The sequence continues at coordinate 15,768,180 of NT_033777.3, read as the reverse complement.
CAAATATCTATCAGTGAAAGGCTTGAAACACTTTAAGTAAATTAAAGTACCCTTTGCTAGCGCACAAAAACAAAGACTAACTTGTTTATTACCTTTGTTTAGACTTTATATGACACAAGTTTGCCTCCGATGATGGCACTTGAGCAAATGGCATTAGCATTGTCTTTCCATCCTTAAGGACCTGGCTGCTGCCTTTCCCACTCTATTTTTCTCATATATATATGTCTTTGCATTCCTTGTGAAAAGTCTGAGCAAGTTTCTTATCGCGCCAAAATGTTATTTTTTCTCGGCTGGGTTTACTTTGCGCTTGATTTGTTTTCCATAGTTGTTTGTGTGTCTGTGCCTGCGAAAATGCTGGTTTATTCTATGGAAATCCCGCCTTTCCTTGGTTCCATTAACTTTTCGCCATAAGTGAGTATGCGATATACATTATGAAGAAAGGGACTTGACTTCGCCCAAAAGCAGGCGTTCCAAAGTGTGGAAGCTCCCAGCTTTGGGAGTTAATTTCCCAGAACTTTTGATTGCTCAATTTGGACGGCTTCCACAATTTTGCATATTAAATTCGCCGCTTATTCCCCAGTTTGATTGCAATTTATATGTACTATCTGGTATCGGAGCATCATAAGACATATTTGTTGCCATGGTATAAAGCTGTTTTCTTGGTTTGGTAGCGTTGTACATCATTTATCCTCAAGTTTGAAGATTTTTACTTTTTGAAAATATGTTTTTAAGATTTTAAAGTCAATATTTGTTTCTAAATTTATTGTGAATACTAGTTGTGATTAAACTGACCAAATATGTGTGAAATAAAGCAAAATTTCGTGACACACGATCTGGTGCACAATCTGCGTTGCAATAAGCGCAGTCCGAAGGTTGTAAGTTCGAAGAGATTTTCCTACCCAAAAAGCTTTCCCTATTCCAAATGTTTGAATTCCGATTAGCGGCACCTCATGAAAAAGACAAGAGCCTGGCCCGGAGCGCGATTTATGTGCGTTTGTAAGGAGGGAGACTTGAATACGGCTGCATATTGTTTGGCCGAATTGATGCACGAGCCGTTTCAGCCATTTCCCATGGCCACCGTGGCAGTGCATCATTCGATCCGGGACGAGTTCATCGAGAGGGTGAGGAGTCGGTTCAGGCAGCTAAAGCCACATGTGGCCAATCATCCGAATTTCATAAGAGCCGTCAATGAGCTAAAGTATGGGTTGCGACCAGTGAAATATATTCTGGCCGATGTGGCCGATGCTCCGGCCTGCGCCAGTCCCATCTTGGTGACGGGAGGCGTCACCCACTTGTTCTTTCCCAGCGGACCCTCGGGATGTACCACCCTGCACACCTTCAGTAGCATGCGGGAGGTGGCGCTGATCTTTGGCAAGGAGACGCCCAAATTCGATGCGGTTTACTTCTTCGATGAGACCATCACAGGTGTCTACATCTTGGCCAAGCTCATCAATTGTGTGCAGTTCTTTGTGAACTGCATGGATGCCTGCCTGATGGAGATTATGCCCCACTACTTGGACCACACGCCCATGGTGGTCTACAAGCGAGGTTATCACTACGAGACCCTGGAACTTGACCAGCAGTGGAAGATCATCGTGTTCCCCTACAGCACCTCCATCCTGAGGCAGTGCTGCTGTCCCACTGGCCAGTGCCGTTGCTATGCCACCCATACGGCCTGCTGTGAGGATCATTTGCAGAGTTAGGGAATGCAGGATGTGCCCAGCCCACTCCGAGCCACTCCTGCTGGTAATTTCGACTTGGAACTCCATCTTGGCAAAGGAAATCAGAACTTCCTCCGTCTGTTCTTCGACTGCCGGCGTCGCTCCAGAAATCCGCAGTTCCAATGAGTAGTTTGCGACTGGCAACACATGTGAGCCATAATTTTCGCGGTACTTGCCTCTTGGATTGCAAATAAAGTGGTTATTGGCTGTGGTGAACTATTGCATTGTGGGTACTTTTTTTCCCGAACTAAACTGATCCATAATTTAGGATTATTACAATCTTCCTAAAACATAGTGTTGGAGGAATGGGATGAGGACTTTTATTTACAACATTGCTGGATTATGTTGGGAATCTCCCCTGTATTTAGTGCCGCAATAATTTTGGCTGTATTTATCAAACCGTGTCCCTTCGCCCAAAACCTCCAACTTTGGCCAACCGCTTGCAGGATGTCGCCGACTGTTGGCTTTTAATAAAACTTGCACACAGCCGCCAAGTATTTGCCTTGGCCTTGCCGAAAAAGAACTTTGAGAAACCGGGGAAGTTGGAGGTCTGGGTTCTGAGATGTGAGTCCTGAGTCTTGAGAACTGAGAACTGTGGTCTGAGAACTCCTAAACCGACACAAGTCTGGCAGCCATTAGTTGCGGCTGCTGATGCGGCAGCTTGTCGCCAAGGCATTGACTTCTTTGGGTTACCGCCGAGTAGTTGTTGGGCTTTTATGTGCCAACTTGTTAATGAGTTTGCCGGGATGTGGGGGTTAGCCATCCATATCCAACCATCAGGCACTCATTCATGACAGACGGCCTATGCTGCACTTACTTACCTTCTGAATTTTTGGCATTGAAACGGAATCCTTGCTGCAATCACTGGCAAATGTCTGAATGTCCTGCTGTCTGAAATGTATCTCCATCTGCTGCACTCGTCTGGTTTATTTGTCAGTCCTGTCTGCCATTTTGATTTGCAGTCTGACATATTTTGGCCGCACTTCAGCATTTTGATGGTCGTTGGCAATGAAAAATGGCAATGGAAAAATGATGTTGCACATTAATATTTCACCTTGAGGATGATGCCTTTTAAATCATCTGACTGGATGTGCCTGAAGTATTTAACAAACATGTCATCCTATTAAAAGGAAATGGTAATGCTATTTGACAAATTGTTATTGAGTTTCCTTGTAGGAAAATCAAGTTTGACAAAGCTTATAACAACTTCTTAATAAGTGGAAACTTAACAAGAATATTTTACAAATTAATTAGATTTATTTTATGATTCGACTATTTTACCTTACCTATAGCCAGAGGTCAAATCATTTCAGCAAGGGTTGACAACTCACATACGCTTATACAAATTGTACAACACAAATAGCAAAGTGTTCATGATGTTTATAAAATTGCAGAACAGAACAACCAACTGAAACCGCTGCCAGCATAGAAACCGAAACAAAACAGAGCAATTCCGACCAAATGTCTCTCAAACTGACCGCAACAATTTGAAAAACATTACCCATACGCCGCGTATGACACGGCAAAGCGGAGCAGATGGGCGATAAAAAGGGTGGACATGGACCCACTGGGCGAAGGGCCAAACAGACGAACAGACAACCAACTCGAGCATGGTGAACAGTGTATTTTCAACACCTGCTGGTCAAACAAATCGTGTTCATTTCGGTACAAACACTAATTTCGACAAGGTGCAAACAAGCTGACGACTGGTCGGCAGGAGGAGATCTGGGACATGGAACGTGGGCACGGTAGTCAGAGTGGGGAGTGGGTGTGGGCAACCGTGGACGTGGCGACCAAGAGCCGAGCAATGGGAGTACCGGCCCGAACAGGAACACGCTCGAAACACAAACACAATAGAGGAAATTCCACCCACCGGCAAAGGGACAGCGACGCTTGGAAGTGTCACGTGCACTGACTGTCTGCCTGTGCTTTTGCAAGAAGTACACTTGAAAAAATATTTAATATATATGCCTTTTAAGGCTCGTTCTTACTCCTTTCAAAACGGAGGGTTTTTAAGCATTTTTCTAAGATTTTGTGTTCATCTATCATCCACTACACAACAATTTGAAGTCTTTAAGTATTTGAAAATATTTATAAATTTACTTGTATTTTCTTTTGTGACTTATTTTCCCGCAGTGCTGCAAACTCCGGAGTCGCATCCTGGAGTTTTTCGAGTCTGCGTTTTCGGGCCGGGCCTGGTGTCGACAGATAAAATGCTTTTTTGTGAAAAATGTAAAATTGCATTTGTAACCGCATTTCATTAGAGAAAGAAAGTCAACCGTCAGGTAGCAGACAACGCACGTTTCCATAGATGGACCCGCATCCAAGGGGATGTTGGTGGGGCTAGTTGGTAAAATAGCAACAAAGTTCGCAATCGCGCCGTCGAAACGAGCGTCACGGCCAATGGTGAAACGTTGAACGAGACAAAACTTGGCCAACACACACACTCACATACACACTGGGCAAAAATGGCAAGCAAACTATTAAATGAGGGTGTGAGTGTCGGGGAAGGGGGATTTTCATGGGTCGCACTGCAGTTTGGCATTTTTGTTGACCGGCCAGGACATAAACATGGATCCTGTGTCTGGGCTGCAACTTCTGTGCCGTAGCTGTCTCTCTGTCCCACTCATTGTCCGGTTGTTAGGCCTTTAAATGTCCTGACAGGAATGTTGATGGCAAACTCGGTTATCGATATGTGAACAACGTTGAGGCTATAAATAAATAATGGGCCAGTGTGAAGGACTAAAATGATGTTGGGTTATTCGAGAGGCCACATAAGAATGGCTGACAATTCGAAATAACTTCTAGTAATGGTGAAGCTGTGTCAAAGGATTCTGTATAGACTGTAGACAATTGTATTCCTGTAAAAGAACCAAACTTTGTTTATAACTTTTTGTTTTAAAAATTTGTATATTAAAGCGACGCTTTATGAATAGCAGAAGAGTATCCAATATATATATAATATATAAACAATTTACAAGAATTTTACTTTGCCTTCAACTGGCAAAAAAGGCCAGATATAAAGTTCGTACACGATGTTAGAATATCGGGCACAGCCATGAGACCATCTTTCATTTCCGAAAGAGTGACGAAACGGTATGCCATCAAAAGTGCCACAATAACCAATGTTGGTATGGCCAGAGATACCAGGATGCGAGCCACAACGACAATGGCAAAGCTGATCACTATCAGGGTCAGAAGAACGGCCAAGATGCGTCCCATTTCACCGGGCTTCACTTCACTTTTAGTCCACGCATCCAAACGGTCAAACACGTTTTCACCGAAATCCATTTCTTCGTGTGTGTTGATTTTATCTTGACGTCTAACTTTGAATTTTTTTCGAACTAGAATGAACTTTTCTTTGAAGGCTTTCTGAAAACTGGTGGGACCTAATATATTTCCACAATATTCAAATTTTCAATTGAAAGTATAGTATTTAATGGGTTGGATTTGTTTAAGACTTGAGTTCGAATGAACAAATATAAATGGTTGTCTTCTGTCCGCAAAAACTTAATCATTGGGAAGATATTTGGTAGGGGTGACGTTGGAGGTACAACCACGAACTTATAGCCACATCGGCAGCTGTGAAATCTAAATGGCATTCTTGATGTCAGCGACAGGATATCTCGCCGACTGCCGAACCGTGTCCTGACAACTTGACAAATGAATGATCGGGCCGCAGTCTCGGCACCGCAGAGCGGCCAACCTCAGACAGCAGGCAACAGACGCAGGACAATGGACACAGGACGATGGACACGGGGGCATATGGCGGTCCTGACGCGACGACAAACCGCAAAAAGCGAAACGGCAATCGACCAACAACAGCAACAATAAAGGGCAAAAATGAACCCGACAATTTCGCCGCCACCAGCAACCGCCATTCCAACAATCATGAAAGCACCGAGCACCAAGCACCGAGCACCGATTACCGATCGGCAGGACCGGGAGGTCCTGCAAGTCCTTTGCCGCCTGCCATCGCCGGTCAGTTGGTGTCTGTGCATGAATTCCATCATATGATATCAATTAGTGATAGTGCGGTGCGACTGAAATGTCATTTGCAAAAATGCGCATATTTTAAACGTGACACACGCCGGCGCTCCTTTGGCCCCCCACATCATCCACCCAACCATCAAGCCATCCCATCCATCCAACCAACCATCATCCCATCCAGACACGCCATGATATCTCGCTAACGGAGCGAGAGTTATACGAATGCCCTTTTCAACGCAGGAAGGATTGATTTTGCCAGGTGTTTCTGCATTTTGTTAACTTGTTTCCACTTTAAAAACTTATTCTTATACTATTAAGCATTTAGCATAATTATTTTAAAATTTATATTAATTAAAGAGAATGGATTGAGTTAGGCAACACAACTCATTAAAATAGATTCATAGATTGCATCTTCTGTGAAATAAAACATAATCACTCAATTTATAATTTGATGTTTTTACCTGGTGATGAAGAGCATTAACTAATCGGTTAGCTTGTCCCACCCTAATTGACCGGCTTGAATTCCCTTTTTTGTTCCGCTCGCTGAGACCATAAAAACCAAACAGAAAATGTCCAAACGGACCAAACCTGCTGCCTGGTCAGCCACATAAAAATCAGCTCGCCCGCATCAACTGCATGCCAACAACAATGGGGCGTATGAATATGCAACGAACGCCGCCGATGATGACCACGATGGGGCAAAGGGGAATGGAAAATGCGCCGGGTGGGGGAGGAGGATTCAGTCCAGTCAGACCTGCAACGGATATCCATGCAGGTGCAATCTCAAACAGAACTTACCACAGAAACACACGGGGGATCCGCGGGGGCTTGGTTTCGGGAATTGGGCGAGAAGACATGTCAACGTAACCAGAATACGGATGGCGGAGGCCAATAAAACTGCAGCCAAGTGCAGCTGATGCAACGATTTGGTGGCACACACCATCAGCGCCACCCGCGCCAAACGCAAATTGCATTTTCAGTTTTTTATCTCAGCTGAGACCTTTCAGGGAAATTTAATTTGCTTTTTCGCCGCCGGCCAACAATATGCGGTACGTGAAAATGCCGTCGAGTGCATTGATTGTTGGCTTATTGACACTGCCAATGCGAAATTAATGCCAGCACAAATGCGCAAACTTGCCAAATTGTGCGTTGCCTTTTGTCGTTTATGCGGTTGATAAGATAAGTCACTCTCTCACAATGAATTTAATCTCATACAGTTTGTTTTCAGATTTAAATAACTGCTCACTTTAAGTAAATTAGCTCAGGCGTTATGTTGCTGTACTCGTTGACCTTCGACCTGAGGAATTTTTTTATTGGTGCAATTGACCCATTTTAAAAGCTGCTTCGTTAACAACATACTTTTGGAAATTCGATAAAAATGTTCTTGATTTTTATTATGCTGCGAATAAAGGTTGATTTTTCCACGCTTCAGGGCATTTTATTGTATGGCTTAAAATTGAGTGCCTGCAGCAATTCGATTTGACCTTATTATGCTTTTTAGAGATGGGTCGAATTTTTAGATGGTAAAAGCTCAAATATTACCATAGTATTTTATAAGATTATGAATAAGAATTAAACCTAATGTAAAGTAGCGGCAGTACCCGAACTTATAACAGTGTTTTTTTTTGTATGTTTCCAATAAATCAGTATGATTCATAGAAATATTATTTTAGCAATTTGTCGCTATTGCGCTGCCATCGCCAATTCAAAATACTTCTTGACTTTTATGCGACAACAGGAGGGTGAAAAATATAAAAAACGAGCAAATTTGTTACTCGCATTTTGCTGTTGACATTTGAACGGTCGAGTTTTCAATTGATTCGCCGGGCGAAATCTAAGAAATTAATAATCAGCGATGGGGCGAAGGGCCAATGCCACTTGCCAATGGCTTAATGGCGACACGTTACCAAAAGCGGGTCTTTCCATTCCATTCCATTCCATTCAAATCTCAATCAATTGGCAATAAAATTGAAATTAACTTGCCACAAAGGCATAAATGCTTTGGCTCCTGCTTGCCCAACCCACCGCCCACTCGTTTGACACAAACTTAATTTGCAGCAAAAATACGGTAAAAAGGAAAAATATTGGCAAGAGGAAAAAATGCTTGCGAAAAAATGTTAGCTGATTGCTCAGGGGGGTATTGTGTGTGTGTGTGTGTGTGTGGGAATGTACGGATTGTGGTGTTGGCTTGGAGACTTTAAGCCACAGGTAGAAGCAAAACAGTTGATGAAGTTTTCGCTCAAAGAAGCAGCTGCAAAAAAATAGAACTGAACGAAAGAAAATTCAGAGAAAAAATTGAAACTACCACATATAGCAACCAAACGAAATAAATTGAAAATCGAGTGAGTAGCAGGAGCAGCGGCAACAACAAAAAACACTTGCCAGGGTTGTCAACTGCACGGGCAGGGGGGATACATAACAAAAATATCAAAACTCTTGGTTTTCAGTCTCTGAAGTTGGGGTAAAAGCAGAAACAAAAGAAAAAATGAAGAACCCAAAATAAAAGACAAATCTAAGCTTTGGCATTCCTCTTGCTTAACAGCAAAAGTTTTTCCATTATTTGAAGATTATAGACTCTAAACATTTGCCCACCCCACCATACCACCTCACCATTGGAAACTTGAAAAGATATGAGGGTGAGCATGTGCTGGATTGTCGAGTGGGTGGAATCCCCTGCCTTTTCCACATCATTGTTGCCGATGATGATGTAGCTGAAAATGCTCCGCACTTTTATGACAGCCAACCGATAAGAAGTGAGGATTGGGGAGCAGGGTAAGAAGACTGGGATGTGATGGGAAGCATACGGACGTAAAAGATAGATGTTAAACTTTTTCACCAACGCATTCATATTGCTTTGTTTTATGCATATTCCCCCTTGTTCCGTCGCCCCCACCCCCCTTTTGTTATCCTCTGCCAAACGTCAATTGCTGTTCGAAGCTGCATATGCTGATTATTATTGCCACCGCTGCACGAAGTTCTTGTCCTTCTGCATTTTACTGTGGAATGATTCAATAAGCTTTAGCCACTGGCATGTGGCACTTGCCAAACAATTGTGGATTTTCCTGTCCTTGCAAAAAGTCTCAAAACAGGGGATAAAATATATCAACTTAAATGTCCTTGAAATTGTTTATTTGTGCCATATAATGTGAGAGATTAGTGTAAAAACCGAATATAGAGCTAAATAGTTGTATTCATAGGAAAATGTATTTTTTTCAGTGCAGTCTGTATCCAGTTTTTATGAATTTGTCATGTTTTCGGTCATCATGTTCGATGTTGTGCTCTCTCTTGCTTATTTTCACTTTGCCAACCTCAATCAATAAATGCATAGAAATGCTGCAAAATAATTCTATAGACACTCAGTAACTCAGCGAGTTTTTGGTCCGGGGGAAATGAAAAGAATATTGTAAAATACATTTAGATGCATAGCTGAGGTGGTGCAACAACATCTTTTCGAATCGGAAAAGCCACTCCTTCGCCGTTCGTTCTCAAACAATGGGAAATGCGAAGGCAACTGTGGCAACTGTCAGACGATAGCCAGTGGGTTAAAAAATATGAAAGGAACTTTTGCCGGCTACTAAAATATGCAAATTCAAAAGTTTTCGAGCCAAATCAAGCGAAGCTACGAACCAACAACTACACAACTGGCAGGCAGGTGTCATTTCACTGTCCGTTGCCATGATTTTTGATTATTGTGTTAGAATTTATATCAGACTTTATATAGACGACTACCGCAGTGGTCACCATGAAAACAAAAAAAAAAAAGAGGTGTGCAAAAGTGTATTTGGGAAAATCGGTACAGGCACTTCTGCCCATCCGGGCCCATCAAAAGTTTTCCATTTCCAGTGCCTTTATTTCTGATATTATTCGGGAACTTTTTATTTTCGAGTTCAAACTTTGAACATAATATTACACAAATTGTTGGTAATCTACATAAAAAAGCTGAGCGTAATGCTCAGAATATTATTGGGTCCAGAAAGTTGTACGTTAAAACTTTTTATTCACCTAGTTATTACAAAAAATGTTGGGGAATGCAGCTAATATGCAAAAAATTGCAACTTTTCATTATTATTTTAGTAATTATTAAAATGTTAGAATTCACTTAATTATTAGATTAGATTAGGGTTCTATTGGCAGCACTTGTATCCTTTGTTTGAAATGGAGAAAAGTCGAAGGATTGCCTCTGCAATTGCTGGATGCTATGGACCAACCTTTTCCGAAAAGAAAAGTCTGCTTTTCTTGCCTTTGTTGTTGCTTGTTGGCGCACTGGGAAAACAAGTGAAGCGCATTAAAATGCAAATTTGTGCTTTTCTGCTGCTTTTTACTTTCTGTTGTGATTTGTGTGGATTGCTGGCTGCCGTTTCGCAGTTTAGTTGTGGGCGTGGCCGCGAAAATCGGAAAATCGGGCAGAGTGCTGCCCGCTGCAACCTTTTTTATGCTGAATAAAAGAATCCGATTTTTCCGCCATGCATAATCAGTTTGAGTTTTTATTTATTTATTTTACGCGCTTTTCATTTGCCATTCGCGGCGCGGGCTGCCTGTATCTTATTTTCCCTTATTGTTTCTTATTTCATTTGTTATTTTTTTTTTTTTTTTGTGATTTCGCTTTGTGGGCTCCGCGTTTTACTCTGCATTTTTCTGCCGCTGTTGTTCCTTTTTCCTCGTTGTGTTGGCAGCACATAAAGTAATTTATTTCACTTGAACACATTTTCGTTTCCGTTTGTTGTTTTTTGCCAGAGACTTAACAGCAGAGAAGATTCAAATAAAGGCTACAAAAAAAATGGAAGCGGTTTTTGACTGCGTGGAAATATTTGCTTGTTTTTGTGCTTATTGCATATTGTTGTTTTGCATTGCATGTTCATTGAGTTATACATTTTTAAACATTTATTCCTGATTTTTGGGCCTTTTGAATGTTGCATTTTTCATTTCGTTTTTAACCGCATAGCTAGAATTTGCATCCCAAACGATTTCTGTGAATTTATGAAATGTTTTTTCCCCAGTACGTACTCATGTGTGAGATTTGTTTTTTGGCAACATTTTTGAGTGGACTAATCAAATTGCCGCTCAGCAAATAGAGAATACATGCGACTGCCATTTGCAACTTATTTTCACTTGTTTAAAGTTTAAGCCAACTCTATGCCGTTGCCCGAAAGAGTTGTCTAGCCATCACTTAGCACCTAATTTATTGATAAACCAATGCCCAATGCCAATCAATTATTTAATTATAGAGCTGCCAGCAGTCGGCAACTATCAATAAATGCCAAACTCAAATAGCCATAAGCCCGAATCTAATCAGCAAACAGCAGCAAGAAACTGGGCTCTTCGGCGTGCAACAAGCACTTGCCACTTACCACTTGCCACTTGGGGCAACTCCATCTGCAGCTCGCTCAGTGTTTCGCTCAGGCAGTGTCAACGCCAGTCAAAGTTTCTCCAATAAGATATAGATATTGGGAGTCAGAGATGCCGATGTGGTACGTCATCTAGCCGATATGGATTTCAAAATATTCAGGATGCTAAATTCACACATTTCCTTGCACTGCATATGCGTAATCAAAAATAAATACGGATATAAAGCATGCAAATTTAATCATATATTGAAAATGTTGGTTTAGGAATTCGAATCTAACTTAAATATAGTTTAAATACTTACAAATATACCAAATATATATTTAATAGAAGGTCGTACTATTTATGACAGGTGGCATATTTAAAAGCAAAGGAAATTATTTTAAAGCTAATATATGCAACCGAACTTCGTAACTATTAATCTATTATTTATTTATTTTACTCTAACATAACATAACATCTAACATTTTGCATCTCTGATAAAGAAAAATGGATAGATAGATGGTCGGGTTTGTTTAGCCTGCTAGGTTCTCTCTCATCACCCAAGCTCCACTATCCGCCAGGCAAAATAAACTTTCTATGGATCTCAGATGCCTTATCGAAGTGATTGCTTGAATGTGTGTGTGTGTGTGGGGCCGAAGGAATCAGCTGCCGAAAGTCGTTTCCACAAAACTTCCAAATGCAAACTGATGCAAAAGTTTGAGCCCACGGAAGCAAACGAGAAATTTCGTTGTTATAGCCGTTTGTGTTTGGCATTGGCAGTTTCCCATCTCGCCAAATTGTTGGCTAAATAATTGTGTACGCCTTGCGGTCGCCGTCAGACAAAAACACACAGTTTTGGCAAATATTTAAGCAAACGTGGAGAAAATAGAATTGACCCAATTACAATTTGGGCTTAACAGATGCCAATTTGCCTGGCACACGAAATTCGCGACACCTTTGGCTAGAGGCCAAGGAAAAAGGAATTTTTACAATTCGGTAACCGCACGAGGACACAGGGGGATAAACAGGAAACCCAATTAGGTTTCTTTTTTTTGAAATAGGATAATATGATTGCAGGTCTTTTAGATAAATTAAGTCAGATCGCAAGCCTTAAGACATCGAATATCAAAGATTATTAAAGAATGAGTGGTACAAAAACACCAAACTAAACTTAAAAGCTTTATTACCATTAGTAGCTCCCTTGAAATATATTCAAAATTATAATATCAATGTGTACTTTTGCAAATCTTTTTTGGTCATTTATCGTGAGATTTTCCGGTGGAAGGGCGAGTATGGTTGATATAGAAAACAACTGAATTCGTTAAGTCCCCATCTGGGTAAGGGATTCGCCTTCAACTCCGACCAATCCCACTCCTGCGCATTTTTCACCCAGTGTCGTGGCTCAAACTCAGTGAGAGACTGGCAAGTAAAGTGTTTGTTAGCGCATTATGCTGACTTAGATGCTGGGATTCACACCAACCAACCAACCATCCAGCCAGCCAACCGAACGACCAGGAGTCAGGCAGCCCAGCAGAACCACTTTTACTTACCAGTGTCCTCCGACCGCCCGTCTGGCAAGGATCTTGCAGCTCCTCCTTGTTTGCCAAGTGGCGTGCTGACAGCCAAAAAGGATTTTCGCTTGCCGTTGCCAAAAAGCTTAAGCCTTAAAGCCAAAAGCTAATTTTCCTTTAAGATTTCTTGTCCTCGATGCGAGGGCAAGTCAAAGTCCTTTGTCCCGCAACGGAATGCATTTTCGTAGTGGAATGGACAAATGGGACATTATCCGTTTGTGATTAGGTGTCCTGACATGCAAATGTATGTTGGAATTGAGTTGCAAAATGGGGCTGGGCTGGTGAGCAGGCTATCAGTGGCGCATAAAGCCCAAACTGGGCCATGGGACTTTGGCAATTTATGCACTGAATCCTCGACGCACCCGTCCCCGTTCAATTGCCAAAAATGTTTGCTCAACTTTGTAGCTGGCTTTCTCCTGCTGCCATCGCACCTGCTCTCGAGACGAAGTTGTAATGAAAACTTTTGCTCAAAATAATAAGTATCATAATTTTCCAAGGGTTGTCAAAAAACTCTTTTAATTTATGCTTGCCATTTCCGACCGAAGTCCAAGTCCAAGTCTGGCTGGCTGCAAAATCAACATAAATAAGCAAAAGTTGCTCAGGCCCTGCCACCGACCTCTTAACTCCCCTTACCCTTCACCCTCTCCCTCATCCAGCACTCAGCCAACTCGGCCCACTTTAAGGACCAAGTTTGCCTTTTTTGTCACTGTATTTGGGGACGGCATGTGTATTTGTGAGTCATTGCCGGTGTGTTTATGGCAAGTTGGCAACTCTGTTACAATTGCGCCTAATTTCATGCTGTACTTTGGCTGGCAAACAAATGTTGCTGCATACTTTCAGGTAAATAACTTTATTAAAATAATGACAAGCCAGCGAAGGCTGCCCTCCTATTCACTTCACTTTCGGATCCTGCAGGAAGGATGCTCGGTCGGATTTTGTAGGACGGCTTGGGCTTTGAGTGGTATGTCACCTTTATACTCGTTCGTATTCGGCTGGATGATCTGTGCGTGACATTATATGTACACGAAAAGGAGCATGATGACAGAGGTTGGGTAGATATAATTAACTTGGAATATGGGGATTGTATAATATTATACCCAAGGATCTAAGCTATGGAGTTATGGATTTCCAAAGGACATTTATCCTCTCGTGGAATACTTTACGAGATATCTATACTAATCAAAATTATTTTTATTATATTATACTCCCTTTTCTTAATGTCTCCACCACTGTTCAAAATTTGCCATCCCCAAGTATATGCACTCCATGTGAAGGGCAGCTGAACGACTCAACTTTAACTGACGATGTTGGCCAAAATAACGCTATTACCAAGGCAAGTTGGCCAGTTTCATCTGGGCCCGGCTGCTGTTATTTTGGCCCATAATGCACAACGAGTTTCAGCACGAGAGTGTAAGAGTGCGCGCGCCCCGAAAATGTGACGCTTCTAATTATGAAACTAAGCAGCTTGTGATTTGTTCAAGCGTGAAAATGGCTGTCGACAACAGACAGCAGCATGGTCGCCGAGCGGGAAAGCGTGGAGAAATCGAGGGAAAATCGGAGGAACAGCGGCAGTTCAGTGCGAAGCGGACCTCGTCTCGGCACGCAGAATATTATGGCAACTTGTAAATAAGCCGCAGCTGGCTGGGAGCAACGAGCAGGTCAGGCCACGGACTTCGGATGGCTGGGAAAACCGGGAAAACCGTGAAAGCCAAAAGCAAATTTCGCCTCGAAAATTTATGCAAAATTATTTCGTAAAGTTTGCGTTGCGCCATCGCCCATTTTTCTGATGGCAAACTGCGACTGCGACTGATGCTGCTTAAGCCTTTTGATGATGGCTCCTCATGGTTTCTCCACCACAACCCCTTTCGCTGGGGATCCCTTCGTGGAGTTCATCGCCATTGCCGCCGACAAAGTTTAGCATTTTGCGCGACAAAGTGGCAAACAGTTTAGCAGAGTTTACGACAACACAGAGCCTGCTCTTGTCGCGCTTGTCGCCCAACGTTGCGTATACGCCACGTCGGCCTCGGCTCAGTTTATGTTGGCCAAAACCCCAACCCCCCCCCCGCATCATCCGCCCTTTCCGCTCTTTGAGTGCGGACTATTTAATAGCAGCTGCCATGCGGCCATGATGCTAATTACAGTTGCCATTTAAGTGGTTGCACCAAAATGGCGGCATATTATTTTTTTCGCTCTTTTCGCAGGTGGTTCGGTTTCTGGGGTTTCAAAAGGGGGGGAAATTACTCGGAAAGGTGAAGGTTGGCCAACTTCCGTGGCGGTTCTGTTAACTGGGTGTTTGAGTTGGCTTAAAATTGGATGACACCTTGTTATATCAGCTGAATATTTTTGAGCTGGGATGCGGGATTTTGTTGAGCGAAATGTTTGCAATATTTTTTTTTATTAACTGCACTTTTCGGTGATACCAACAGTATACAGTTGATCTATATCTTTGCGTTATTTAATATAAAAAATGCCTTTTTATTAACTGAAATGATTTTTTTAAGAAAATAATTTGATAATGCAAACCAGTTTAACTCAAGCTTGAATCTTCTTATAGAAACCAAGTTACTTTTACATTTTTCCAAAGGAATTGATTTTTTTCACTTTCAATACCATTTTCTGCGAATTTTCCTTGGGACTTTACGCACTTATCTGTAAGTTCAATTACCAGAAACTCGTTTGCTAGCAGCCCTGAAGAGCTCACGAGTTCCATCCTCAAACTGGAGATCCAATCAAAGTCGAATGTTTATTGTTGGCTTAATCGAAAAGGGTTCGCTGTACAGTCGAATACATCAAACATACCGAAGCATCGCATTTCGCTTCGTATTCTGCCAAAAATTTCAGTTACAATTTCCCGGCATCTCCTGCCGCATTCCATGGCTAAATCGCAAGTCTCGAACATGCTCAGTCCGTGTAATGCGCGTTTAAAAAGTTTACAAACTTTCGCCAAGTTCTCAGCGTGCTTTTCCGTCTTTTCCTTTTCGCCAGTCTGCTGCAAATTCAGTTTTTCACGCCGCCTGCAACTTTGTGGCCACCGTCAAGTCGATTTGGGGCGTGTGGAAATGGGGGCACAGTGCCACGCCCATTTCGCAGCACGCGCCTGTTTACACTTTTCGCGCCGCTTTGATGTATTTTCGTTGCCCCACCGAGGCGCTTAAACTGCCAAACGTGACCATTTAAAAATGCGCCACGTTTGCCAAGTAAAATAACAAAAACAAAAAAATGGGAAAACTGAGCGGTGCTGCAAAAACTTTACCAATGCCTCGAACTTTGCCACCAAAAATGGTGGAAAGGCCGAAAGCCGCCAGAGAAGTTCGTGACAAAGGTGAAAAGAGCAGCGTGTTCCAGGGCGTGGCAGTCATATGCAACTGCCGCATGGTTGTAAAATTTATGAAAATTGATTTTCCCTTAAAAGGCCAAACCGATACTGAAACCGGACAACTTAATGCCAGCCCGGGAAATGCTGGAAAAACTCCATTTAATGACGTTTTGACTCGAAACGTGCCAGACGATTTTAATAGAAGCATCAGAGTTTGCTTCTTTTATTTTATTTTAAGTTTTTCCTTTCTGCCTTTTTTGATTGCTTACGTGAGCGTCACGCACGCGTGTTGCCAACCGTTGATGGCAGGTGAAAGGTTGGGCGATTGGCTGATTTTTTTTAGGGTGGATGTTGTTTCATCTTACGGACTATGTTTTCTAATTCTAAAATAAACACAAAAAATAATTTAAAGTTCTGTAAACATATGATTTTTCATAGATTTTTCATTTTTTAATCCATGAATTCCCTGTAAATTTATGGATAAATTTGCCTAGTGGTTATCTATGAATATCTTATTAGCTATAGAATATTTTATCCTCATGTTTTTTAACACGAGATCACCCATGAATACGGCTATAAAACGGTTAGCATCAACGTGCCGAAAAAAAGAATGATGCGCATTGCAGGTTCCGGTCTAGTCGGTCTGGACTGGCCAAGTTAATTTTCTATAGCACGTTGTTGTCATTCGGCGCTTTTATTGGACATTCGACTCCGTTCCACCGCTCGAATTGCCCCTCTGATCCATTTGGGTCGATTTAATTGAAAGGAAAACATCACGGGAAAAGCGTTGAGGTGAACGCTGGCTAATTCGGTAATTTGCACGCAATTGCATGAGTTGTTGACCATATCTATAGAGCGAGTGGATGGGAATTGGGATCTGCTCAAATTTACCTCTCTGCGTGTGTATATGTGCACATGGACATGTGCCTGCCGTTCGGGTTTGTTGACTTCTGGCAATTGACTTAAATGACAGCCTTTGTTGTGCTCCTTGTATTGTCCACCAGCATGACAACATGGCGTATGCGTAATGTTCATTTGATGTGCGTGCTTCGAGCTGAAGGCGAACTGATGAGGCGTTTATTGAGCTTATACTGGACATGTCTGCCGCTGGAAGATGAATATTTTATACAAATAAGAAAGTATTGATGTTTATACCCCTTGAAGTCGCATTTCTACGAGTTACATTACATTAATGAAAAATTGTTGAAGACAGATTATGATTTGGAGTAATAAGCCAAAGTGAATAACTATATAATAATATCGTTAGGTTAAAAATCCATTTCCAGCAGATTTCAGGGTAATGCTGCTTGAAAATGCAACTGCAATCAAAGTCAAATTTGATGAGTACGCAACTTGAGAATAAGTTTCAACTTAAAGTTCATTTCTTTCTAAATCCCAAACAAACTTTGAAAGGCTCTTAAAAGTGGAGGACGACCATGGGATGTGGAGCTGGAGAATCTGGCTGTACTCCCGGGAGCATCCTTCTGTTTCTGGGAATGGGAGTCTGTGCCACGCTGCGTTTAACACAAATGAATATGAATGCGGGCCAGGGAGATGGCGTTGGTGATGGTGATGGCAGTTGGTGAGCAGACGGACTGGGAGAGTGCTAAATAAAATTTAATGTAGTGCGAAACGTTTATGAGCTGCAACCGCAACTGATGAGTTGCTCTTGTTGTTGTTGCCATTGCCGTTGCTGGGCGGCAACGAGGCGGAGCGGTAAATAAACAAGTGGCAAAGTGCGCAAAAAGTCGACTGGGCGTATCAGCTTGCCACCTCGTGGCTCCTTTCATCAGCGTTTTCATTTGCCAATTGAAAAGTTGCCCGGGTACTTAAAGTAGTTTTTCCCGGAACCCACACGGCGTATACGCATTTTTTGTACATACACTTACGAGTTAATGCATTTGGCAGGCACATGCGGTAGAATTGATTGAATTTAATTGAAATTCTATTTTGCAATACCGAGTTCTATGCAGCTAGCACTTCAACTGCACCACATCGACATCGAATTTCGACAGCTGAAGCGCTGCTTGATTTTCAATTTAAATATGAGAAAAAAATTTGCATTCAACTGCAGTTGGCATTTGCCCCGCCAAGTTTATATGAACAATATTTTTTCCTGCTGCGCCTTTGGGCTGGAAATCGCTGGGGAAGCGCTGCTTGTAATTGACAGCACCAGCACCTCTGACAGTTTAATTATTTTTTCCTCTCCACCGACAAACACTTTTCAGTGGTTGCTTAAAAACGTAATTGAAGCGCATTTTTGCCACCACTATTATATGAATATTCGTTGAAGGCTGGCCAATAAGTATGGAATTTCAACTAATTTAAGCTACGTTTCATACACAACCTCTGGGTAATGTTCTAATCGTATTTATTTATTTATTTATTTATTCTGAAATAAATATATAATCTCACAGATTAAAGATTAAGATATTATATTGTGACATAAATTAATGGAATCATTCTCTATTTTAAATCAATTCCTGGTGTTAATAAACTTAAAAGACGTCACTTAAGCCGCCTACTTTGTGGGTCCACCATTTTACTTTCTTCAATTGGTGCTTTGGCTCTGAACAGCATCAGTACTTCGATTGGAAAACTAAGCACCGAAAAGAAAAGAAAACAAGCGAAGCTCACCTAGTGAAGGAAAAACTTTTGCGGACCCGCACTTGTTCTCCTAAACACACACACATAGACAGGAAACCAACGGCAGGCGGAACCCATAGACAATTTCCGTTTCCTGTTGTAAGATGAACAGCTGCCCCGTTGGCGATTTCTCCACTTCTTTGCCCTTCATTTCCTATTCTTTCTGCCGCTTTTGTTGTTACGAAGACGTCGGCGTAATAGCGCCAATAAAAATGGCCGCCAATTGTGGTTAAAGTGCGTACCTCTGGGGTCTAGCACTTGAAATTCCCGGGTAATGGATGAAATTGTGGACCTGGAGATTGAAAACGAAATTGGTTCCCATATTGGCTTAAATTAGCCTAAGAGGTTATCTTGTTAGGTAAATAGCACTTAAAATATAAGAGCTTACACATACTTTATATAACAGCAGTTTTTTATTTACAAATTAAAATTATATCCACAAAGTAGAAATTTTCTTCTCGTCGAAATGTAACTGAATTTTCAAGGTAATTCTTGTTTGTATGCCTTTGAGGATTCCTGGAAAGAAGCTGATGTAATAATTGATCATCATCGAAAAGTGCTCGCCAGATTGAAGCTCCTTGACTTACCTTCTTTGCCTAAGCGCATATCATGGGCCAAAGATGGGGCTAAGCAGGACATTAGCCCGGCCACTTACCAAGGACATTAGTCTGCTCAGCCCTTTGCAACCATTGCCACTAACCTGGCGAGCTCAAACGCTTTGCTGCCTTTAAATGCGTTTAAGCGCATTTACTTTTCCCACTGCCAGAAAGCTACTTACTTGCCATTCAGCTGAATGCCTTGTGGCCTTGCCATCCGCCCATCGCCCATCACCACCCACTTGTTGCTGGCCCCACGGCCCACTCACACATGTGAGCTGATTATGTTAATGCGCGGACCCGTTTAATTCGATGGCAAGTCAAGAAGCATTTGTGGTGGCTGGGAATTGAATTAAGGAACTACCGAAATATAAACTCTCAAAGTTCGGAGTTAAAAGTGCGCTGGCAATTAAAATAAAAGTTGGCCAATTTTATCACGATTTTATGGCTTTCACTACAGAGCTGAAATTGCCAACAGGTCAAGCGGGAAAAGTATGTATGTGTGTGTGTGTTTGAACTCTCTTTACGGCACTTTTCTTATTACTCTTTTTCTGCTGTGTTAATAAGGGAAATAAGGGAAAGTCCTTAAAATTCCACTTTGGCTCTGTGAATGATGTGCTCAAACTATAAACTTTTAATACAATAAAAAAAATTACTACCTGAGTACTAGTGAAGTACTTATTTTTAATAATTCTGTAGTACTTGTAAGACCATTAGCGATTTGATATTTAGTATATAAAAAAGTTATTATAATGTTACAAGAACTAGTACTTATATTATCTATTTAATTTATTTACTTTTGATTAAAGAGCATTATGTGGTCGTGTTGGCCACAGATACACTTTCTCCTTTCGCTTTTCACTTTCTTGGTTTTTTACCTTTCCCTCGCCTTTGTTTGCCTTAATTTCCACTTTTGGCCTTCTTATCGAGAGCGACGAGCTTCAGGTTCACCAAGTTGACCCGCATTTTAAAGCTGCTTAAATGTTCGGCAGACCCCCATTGAAATAAATGAATATTGTGCTGCGTGGTCGAGGGTTATGCTTTTTGAGGGGGGCCAAATGGGAGGCAATTTGCGGGCGGGCAGCAAACAAAAATTCATTAAAATTTTGCATATTTATAAAACTGGAGAGTGACCCCCGTTGCCGCCTTGGGGCACTTTTGTTTTTAAAGCGACTCCCTTTCCGAATTTTCTTGTTTATGCTTCGTAATGTGGCGAGCTTAAGTTCGCTAGCTGAAAAGTACGAGCATGCAGCGGAAAAACTCAAGCCGAGTGTAAAATATTAGCAGCGAAGGGAAAGGAGCAGAAGAAAAAGTTTTTAATATGCGGATAGCTTTAATTAAATATGTTTTCCACTCGGCGAACCCAAAACGCCAAGGAAAACAAAAACAAGCAAAGCATTATGTGTGTTTTGGGTGTGTGTTTGTGTTTTTTTTTGCATTTTTTCCTCACTCGAAACATAAACATAAATGTTGGTCGGTGTGGCAGGCTAACAAGCATTTCACTTTCCACTTTTCTTTGCTTGTTTTACAATTTGTTTTTTTTTTTTTGTTTTACTTTCTTGTTTAGCTTACTATTTAGGAAAAAATCTTTCACAATATGCTTAGTTTTAGTTTACGTTCATATATTATACCAACCGATATAAAGTTTATAAGTTAAAAACCCGAATAAGTTGAATATGGAAAAATATGGAATATGAAAATGAATGAAAAGTATTCGCATGTTATTTTATTAATTTTAATACATTAATTTAATTGTAATAAAAGAACACACTCAGCACATTCCGTGGAAAAAGTACGTGTAGGGCACTTTTGTATTTTATTTTTCTGCACTCATTGTTGTGGCTGATTCCTGGATTTCTTTTTTCACATTTCTCACTTTGCCGCCTCCGAGGAAAGTTTAAATAAACATAAAATGGGCGACACTGCCGTGGAAATGTGTCCCTTTTCCCCATGCCACTTTTCACTTCTGCCCACATATGAGCGTGGAAAAACAACAAATTGACATATCGAGGCCGAAAAATTGCAAAAGCAGGAGACAGTAAATTTGCGTTTCGGTCTCGTTTCTTTTTGTTGTGTAAATCGTTGTGAAATTCATCGGATATGAAAATCTAATGATTTGTAAAGGCGTCGATAAGCGGGAAAAGTGTAAAGGGAAAACAGACTGGCCCTGGGGTCCTTCGGGAAAAGTTTACAACGCCTTACCCCCTTGATTTTTTGGGGTTTCAGCATAGGCTGGGAAAAGGATTTTCAGCATTTATTGAAATATTATTATGTGCTCATATGTATGAGTGAATGTCCGTGTGTGCGAGCAAAAAACTTTTCATAACTTAAGCTACACACATGCAGACTCTCACCACCCAGCAAATTAAAGCCAACCCATGTCTGCCTAAGAAAATTCAGCTGGCTAAAAAGTTTTTCTCATTCCGGCCAAAACCAAAAATCAATTCAAAGTTTCGCCCCAAGCTTTGGATACTCCATTCTCTGTTCTTTTTCTTTCGGTTTATGGGTCATGTAGTGGAGCATCTGGGTGTATCTGTGAACTCTATATCGGATTAAGAGCCATTATCTTTTTGGCTTAATCTATGCTCAACGCAGCGGGAAATTTATTGTGTAAATTGTATTTATTTTAGATTTATAGATACATATGTCCGTGTATAAGTACATATAAATTTCTTAGCTCCCTCTTGAGCCGAGATTTCTGGTCTTTCGTGCGGCATTAAAAAATATTTACAGTGTCTAGACTTGCCAGCGCATAAATCAAATGCATGCGAGATTTCTCTGTTCGCTGCAAAAAGGAAAACTTTCTGAGTTTGCGAGTATGTGTTCGCTTTTAATGTGCAGCGTGTGGCAAAAAGTGCTAGAATAAGAAATATTTCGGAACTAAGTTGCACCGCAAATGTATTCAAGAGACTGGAGAAAAAATTAAAATTAGTATCAGACAATTCCTTTCTATCTATGATGAAATAAAACCTTTCCGAACGCCAATTTTGTAATTCATTGAACTCTGGACTAATACTTGCAATTGATAATTTTGTTGTACACATGTAGTAAAACCAATACAGAAAATTACTCGCCACGTCTCAATCCACTTGGGTCCAAAACAAAACGCATGCCGAAAGCAAATCGATCTGTGGGCAGATTCATCACTACACTGAAACCCATTTGCAGTGGCAAATGCGTCAGGTATCTGGGGAAAAACAAGATTAACTTCAGTCTTTCGAGATTGATTCTATACTCACTTTGTCCACATGAAGCCCACGGAGGCATCCGAATCGAACATCCCATGGACGGCTGAGTTCCAGAAGTTCCATTGATAGCATATCGTGGCAATGGTCTTTCGGGTATTACGATTCCACGCCAAGAGATTGGCCATCTGGATATGGGGATGAATGCGCTGCCAGTAGGTGACATCCAATCCCTGCCTCGATGCGGTGGCAGCCAAGGAATAGTTATAATGGGAGTAACTATAAGAAATCTCTATTAATTAAGGCTCTTTGATTATGGTATTATTACAATCTTACCGTGCTGCGAGCGCCAGATCCGGAGTCAGTTTCTGGGGATCGTTCCACTCCAGTAGAAGTTCCCCGCCGAGGGCCCAGTGTGCGGATACCGATCTCATCACGGACATTGTGCAACGTCCACTTTCATTCCGCACATTGTAAAAGTTGGCGGTCCACGTGTCGCATGGCCTCGTCCACTCGATCGTATACTGGCTCTCCACCGCGGCCTCCCTGGCCTTCTGCAGCACGGCCTCCATGCGAAGGGATTGAAAAGGATAGTACAGTATGTTCAGGTTGGCAGCGAGTGAAGTGGGATGTATGTCGCCCATAATGGTTGGGGTGTACTGCAATATATAAAACAAGAATTACATTTGTACCTTTGCATCATGTAATAAATAATTTAATTTTTTTTTGTAAATTATAAATTTAATTACCATAGTATCGTCTTGAACCCGAAACGTGTATAGTCCGCCGAAGCGAAAACCCGATGGCCTGATGTGACTGAGAACCCAGGCGGCCGTGATATATTTGTTGGGTGCCAGGCGGTGGAGGTAGTCCAGTTCGATGCCATCGTAGAATTTGGGCATCACCCGATGGGCCAGGATGTGGAGATTCTGGACATTGCCGGGATTCTTCTTGTTGCAATGACCGCTGACGCGTTCGAAGCAATCCGGAAAGAAGATGCCCAATTCGGAGTTCTTGTAGGGAGGGCAATTCTTGCATGACATATCGATGGTGGATGGCTTCTGCTGGAGTGAAGTGGTAGGAACGGCAACCAGTGTTATGTGAAAGTTGGTATTGATCTTGCGCTATTGGGGTTTTTGGTTGCGTTTTTTTGAAAGCTGAACTGAAACTGTTGCTTTTTATTTTTACTCAGCCTTTTGCTGGCAACAAGAAACGAAAATGTTACATAGACCTGATGTTCGATCAAATATTTATGATATACATGAATGGTTTGGGGCCGTTTGCCTTACAGACAGCGCATTCAAGCAAAAATATCATCAGCTGTCAATTGTCATTTTATGCGCCATTTCGTGGGATCCTTTTTGCTTTCGCCAGCCTTTCCGCTTTTACATCAGGCTTGTCACACCATTAGGCGCATTTCACACTTTTTACATTATTTATATGCCATCGTCTTCTGCCTTTCGGTTTTTATTCTCTTCGTCTGTCGCCGACGCCTCCTTGGCCTCCCCCTGCCCCTTGCTCCTTTTCCCCTCTTTACTTGTCCATTCGACAGGACATGAAATATTTAAACAGCGAGTCCAAGCTAGCTCTTAAAGGATAATGGTTGGAGCTGCGAAGATGCGCATGATGATGATGTATGTATGTATGTATGTAGCCACATTCGCGTGTGGCCAGGGTT
This sequence comes from Drosophila melanogaster, assembly GCF_000001215.4. Lineage (NCBI taxonomy): Eukaryota > Metazoa > Arthropoda > Insecta > Diptera > Drosophilidae > Drosophila > Drosophila melanogaster. The sequence goes on along the minus strand of NT_033777.3, from coordinate 15,744,152 downwards.
ATGGTCTTCATGGACGCATTCGGTTTGGTTTGCTATCTGACTCACGGAGTGGAGTTATGGATGGGATAATCTCTAGCGACAAATCACTGAACCAAGTTGGGTAATTTCTTGATTAAATTCAAAGGATGTCTGTATGCGAGAACCAATGAACTTCAGACTTTAATCTTTCAATGACGATTCCTATCGATTTTTACAGAGAGTTGTGAGCAATCTAAGAAACAGATTCTTTGCTGAATTTCGGGTATCTGTTAGTCGAGAACTCTTCACAACCCAACCGAAGTACTCGACCCTTGTTGGAAACGAAATCATTGTAAAAATGAGAAATTAACTCGTAATGCAAATCTTTTGCTTAAGCTTCCGTCTATTGCTTAAGACTTTTGGAAATGTAATCAAATGCTTAAAGCTTAGCAAGGAAGCTAATACGCTCAGTGGAAAGAGCATAAATGACAATGGGAATGACGATTGCCAGATGTCCTCTAAGCCGATTTTCAGTCGCAGTTCATGAAAGCAAATGCAAAAGTTGTTTATTCAGCAGCTCAGTCGCGGCTCGGGCTTTTTACTTTCCCAGCAACCCACCAGCCCACTAGCCACTTCATAAGCCAAAACCTCGTCTTCCCGGTGGTGAAGACATCACTTATTTAGACGCCAGCACTTAAATTTATCACTCAGCCAGCAGCTGGTGGTGGGCTGTCTGTCTGTCTGGTTCAGCCATTTGCTTTAATGTAATATGCTTAAATATAAAGGGGAAATATAAGGGGATCCACCCGCATTCTAAGTTCTGCAAATCAAAGCTCAACGCGGCCGCAGAACTTTTGCCAGAAAACCACAAATGCTCAAAGGGAAAGGCGAATTTCGTTGGTCTATTTGGAATGGGTATTCGACATGATAATCATAAGTAAATAGCAAAAGTGCCCACGAGAACAACTCGATCACGCCTAATTGCAAGGACATATTTAAAATCCATTATACCAAGTTATTTAAATTTTAAAATAAGACCTTTATATTTTAATAATATCAAGTACATGCAGTTGAATTGATTGCGACTGTCACCCAGTTTTTTGTAAATTTGTAAATCCAATTATTATTTATGGCAACTCGTGTTGTTATTTTTCCGACGACCAAAACAAACTGTTGCTCTGCCACAAGTCCACACTTACCTTTTTTTTTAAGGTAAACAATATTGACCCAATTGTGGTAAAGTTTTAAAGTTCCGGATAAAATTCGGAATCAGCAATTGGATAAACAAATAGAGTGTAGTTTCAGTAGGAGTTCGCTTTTAAGGACAATTAAATTTACAATACTCGACCTCCATTAACTTATGAACTTTTTCTGGTATTGCAAAAACTTTGTGCCCGCTCTTAAGCAAATATCCAAATGAATATAAATTAAAATTGAAATATAAATGATACGCTACAAGAGAAAAACACTGTGGGCTAAGTAAGTAAAAATGCAACAAAAAAGGTATATAAATAAATAAAACAAAAAATACGTCAACATTTAAAATATTTACTGTCCAGCATTGTAAAAATTGTAAAACATCGAGGGATAAACAGAAAAGAAAAAAAACAATTCAATTGCATTTCGATGCACAATTTATTTATTTATCTTGTGTTTTACTGCTTTTTTTATTGAATTCTTTTTGTTTGCATGTGTGTGAAATTCGTACTATCGTGTTTATTTTTTTAATTGCTCATGGTTTTTATGCATTTTGCATATAATTTAATTTTATTTATTACGTTTTAAAAATGAGACGAAAAAAATATACAAAAACATCAAAAAGGAGTTGAGTGGACTATAAATTTTTAATATTTTGAGCAATATCAATTTTTGGTGGGGCGCTCGGATGTTCACTTAAACTCTTGTTGTGTGCGTTTGCCACCTCGGGGGAATTGAAATGGGATTGTAACAATTACAATAAAAAGGCTTAAAACGTAGTGAACAGTCGTTGTTGTTAAGTGGTACGCTTTTTGAACAAATATTTATAATTCAAAATACATGAATATTCAAAGTGCAAACAAATTATTATGAACTAATGCAGTGAAAATACGTAATACATTTTAATGTGCTATTTTAAGACAGAAACTTATGTTTTATGTGTAAACAAAATATCATAATATAAAAACAATTTAGTGATTATGAGCTTTGAGTTCGGTATAATTGATTTGGTTATCCCTTTTAAGCGCAGAAATGGAAAGTGCTTCAAAATAAAAACCGATTCTTATAACCCTATTCCACCTCTCGAGAGATCTCAATTCCTTCACACTTATTTCAGCTCCATTAAATATTTACAATGAGGCAAACAAATCAAAGTGACAACAAACTGAGGCTTCTCCCCCAGAACTTTTACTGATTTTCGCTTAACCAAATATTTGCATACCTCGCCCGATTTTCCTCCAGAGAATGAAAACGAGTATATATCCCTTTGACTTGACGTGAAAGAGTTCGCAAACCGAGTCCTTGGCACTTGGGCACGATTTGCATTAAGGACCGACTCGTCGAATCTCCCTCGTGCCATCGAAGTGGCTAAAAAGTGACTTCGACTCTTTGCCATTGGCATCCATTATTTTGTAATTATTTAAGTGCCTTCAATGAGGCACCTTATTGATGATGACAGTGGGTCTGGTTCTGGCCCCCAACCACGTCCATTCACATTCGCCCGAAGCGGTGCTGGGCAATAAGTGAAAAAAATCAAAAAGCCATAAAAACTTTACACAATCGAAACGTGCAAAAGTTGATTTTTGCCAACACCAGCAAGCAAAGCTGAAGAATTCGCCCATCGAGGCCAACAACAAATGGAATCGAAGGGAAAATAAAAAAGTTAGACAACAAAATCAAAGGGCGGCCGGCATGGGATGTTAACTTACTTCGTATGCCCATTTTATAAAGTGTGTGATCTATTTGTGGAATAAAGTGTAACAGGGAGAATTGAAAATCTGCAAAATGGAAAAGGTTTTGATAGAAAAAAGGGGTTTGAATTCAAATTAAAATAGGTATGTGGTGTTTTTCCGTAATAGATACGTTTAATGAACAGCAGGTAGTGGGTATCTCTTAGTCGGCGAAGTTTGGCTTGACCTTTCACTACTTTTCTGTTGCTCTTCTGCAAAGCGTGGGAGGCTAATATGAGGACAGCAAAGGACTCAGGAATGGGAAAGGAGGACGCAGAGTGGACAGCGGAGGGGGGGGGGGAGTGGGCTGAAAAGGACAGGCAGAATCGACCCATAAAAAACGAGAGCGAATAAAAAGCGCAAGAAAATTACTTTCCGCTCTACAAATTTTTGGAGAGGGTAAGCGACACACTGGCAGTGGTATCAGATTAATTGGAAATTATTTGTTTTTAATTAAACAATAATATTACAAAAGATAAGTGATCACATTAAATAGTATAACAGGACCAAAGAATATGTTTCATATATATTGGGATTTTTAATATTTTGGCTTACACATTTGCATATTTCGCCGCACTGTGCCACATCGAAGTCAGCAATCTTGGCCATCCACAAAGTCAAGCGTGTAAAGTAAGTAAAGATGCGAGTAAAAACCTTTTCCGCCTTTTCAGCTTTCCTATCGGCCCTTTTGAGGCATTATGTACTGACAATTTTCATGATTATGCGCTTACGGATTTCGAGAGTGTCCAGCTCCAGTCCGCAATACTCCGTGGCATCCTTCCCTACCCCAATCATCATCTCTCAGTGTACGGGTGAGCGCAGCTGTTAAGCCTTTTCCGTTTCCGTTGTCGTTTATTTTCGTGCTGTTCATGACTTGACTTTGGCGCCTAGCTAAGTATTGGTAGTATTGGATACCAACGACATGGACATGGGATTGGGGGCTGAAAGCTGGGGCTTCCTGGTTATGGCCATCAAAACGGAAATGAAGATGGGGATTCCATTCAATTGGCTTTCGGAGGATGCCAACTTCATGTGTGTGTGTGTGCTTGAGCTGTGCTGGCTGGGATGTGAAAAGTGTTGCCAATTGTTGGTGGTAGCTAGACATTTTACGGGTAATTATCGAATGTGCTATCTAGGGGGAGAGCGGATGGCCGATGATTGAGTATCCATTGGGGAAAACGGGAGTGCTAGAAAAGTGAGTGATAGATTAAAGATTAAGCCCTAGGGTTAAGCACTCGATATATGAGACAGAAGATGTGAAAGCAGATTATCTGAAGTATGTTTATGTGCCGTCCCTTTGAAGAAGGGGAAAAATAATTCGATCGCCGACGTGTGAAGACGTTTTTATCGTGCTCCGCACAAAATCGGTTGTTTTGAGTGAAGTGAACGCCAAATAAAATAAACTAAATAAAAAATCTGAAAGCGAAAGAGACGCTCTATGCGATGCAAGATCGCTTAAATACATAGTGAATTGTTATCTTAAATAATAAAACTATGAGTCAGAATGACACTCGCGCCCAGCGTCAGCGCGAGCATGACGAACGCCGACTCTCAATTCAGCGCAACAACGCGTACTTCTCCTACGTCTCACCGACAATCCCAAACGCAGACATCGAGCGGTCAATAACCCATAGCCCAGGAAACCTTCTTCTACCAACAAATCAAGAAAGAGCGCGCTCCTGCTCTCCCGCTCTATTGGCTCCGACAGAAGCCCCGCTACCTCCAACAACAACAGCTGGAGAGGGACCGGCAGCCCGCTCTGCCTCGTCATCGGCTGCACCCGCTCACGGTCTGACTAAGTCAGCGAAAGCAAAACCGCTAGCAATAAACGGTACTGCTGCACTGCCAGCAAAACAAAACGAAAACGTAAACAAAAAAGCTGGGTCGACCTGGCAGACTGGAATGGACCGCTACATTACAATAAAGCGAAAGCTCAGCCCGGAAAATTCAGATTTGGGAAACAAGCCGAAAAATACACGCGATAACTCTACCTTGATCAAAAATGTAGCCCCTGCAAATACCAACAGATTTGCCTTGCTGGTAGATACCGCTGAGGACGTGCCGCTGGGATCCGTTGATATCGAACCGAAGAAAACAAAGCCTCCGCCAATATACATCCGCGAGAAGAGCACAAGCCGTCTTGTAAATACTTTGATTGGCCTTATTGGGAAAGATAGCTTTCATATAATTCCCCTCGTAAGAGGTACTATCAACGAAATCAAACTTCAGACGAAAACGGAGGACGACTACAGAAAAGTCACAAACTATTTTACCGCACAAAAAATAGGCTTCTACACCTACCAGCTTAAAAGCAGCAAGGGCCTGCAAGTAGTCCTGAAGGGCATTGAGTCTGATGTTACGCCCGAAGAGATAACTGAGGCGCTAAAGGAAAAGGGATTTTACGCCAAAAACGTGTTCAATATCAAAAACAGAAACAGGCAGCCCCAACCACTCTTCAAGATTGAGCTTGAACCAGAAAACAAGCCTCCTAGAAAAAACGAGGTTCACCCAATTTACAAACTCCAGCTCCTTTTGCACCGTAGGATCACGGTAGAAGAGCCGCACAAACGCAACGCTCCTGTACAATGTACAAACTGCCAAGAGTATGGCCACACGAGGTCATATTGTACACTTCGCCCGGTGTGCGTAGTCTGTGGAGATCTCCACGACTCCAAACAGTGTCAAATTAACAAAGAAAATGCATGCGAGAAAAAATGTAATAACTGCGGGGGCAATCACACAGCAAACTACAGAGGCTGTCCAATCTACAAAGAGCTGAAAATCCGTCTTCACAAAAGAATGAACACGGCGCGGGCACACCAAGGATCAGCTACCCTGATACCATCAGAGACAAATCCTGAAGTAATTTTCTCGAAAGCAGCTAGTTTCGCTCCCTGGCCTACATTCAACACTAACAAGACAACATTTGCTAACGTTTTAAAATCAGGTATGACGCCTCCAACCCAAAACTCCCGAACTCCACATGAAGTGCACACAAAATTAGACACACAACAAAACTATCACCCAGCTGCGCAGCAGGAAACAAAAACTGAAGCTATGATGCAAGCCTTACAACAGAGCATGATGGAATTTATGACATTTATGAAGACCACCATTCAAGACATGATGCGTAATCAAAACCTTTTGATACAAATGCTTGTAGCCCAACAATCAAATAAATAATGGCTACCTTACGCATAGCTACGTGGAACGCCAATGGCGTCTCACAGCGCAAACTTGAGCTAGCTCAATTCCTACATGAGAAGCATATCGACGTAATGCTTCTTTCGGAAACTCATCTCACAAGCAAATACAATTTTCAAATAAGAGACTACCATTTCTACGGTACAAATCATCCCGACGGAAAAGCACACGGTGGCACCGCCATACTCATAAGGAACCGTATGAAGCACCACTTTTACAAAGAATTTGCGGAAAATCATCTTCAGGCCACATCTATCAACATTCAGCTGGATGACAACACTCTCCTTACACTAGCGGCCGTATACTGCCCCCCCCGTTTCACAGTATTAGAAGCTCAATTCCTGGATTTCTTCCAAGCACTAGGGCCACACTTCATTGCAGCAGGCGACTACAACGCTAAACATACTCACTGGGGATCGCGACTTGTGAACCCAAAAGGAAAACAGCTTTATAAGACGATAATAAAAGCCACTAATAAACTTGACCATGTTTCCCCCGGGAGTCCTACATACTGGCCATCAGACCTCAATAAGCTGCCAGACCTGATCGACTTCGCAGTTACGAAAAATATTTCCCGCAGTTTGGTTAAAGCTGAATGTCTGCCGGATCTCTCATCTGATCACTCGCCTGTACTAATTCACCTCCGCCGATACGCAGAAAACGTGAAACCACCAACCAGATTGACCTCTAGCAAAACAAACTGGCTCAGGTATAAAAAATATATAAGTTCACATATTGAGCTAAGCCCAAAACTCAATACTGAATCTGATATAGAGAGCTGCACGTGTGCATTGCAATCCATCCTTACTGCAGCAGCTCTTACTGCAACACCCAAAATAACAAATAATACAATTAATTCAAAAAAGACCAACGTACAAATCGAGCAACTCGTCCACGTAAAACGTCGCTTACGCAGAGAATGGCAATCTTCCAGATCCCCAACTGCAAAACAAAAGCTAAAAGTAGCCACACGGAAACTGGCCAACGCTCTGAAACAAGAAGAGGACGACGATCAGCGCCGATACATAGAGCAACTCACACCAACAGGCACAAAACAAAAGTCACTGTGGCGAGCCCACTCAACTCTTCGCCCACCGACTGAAACCGTTTTGCCGATAAGGAATTCATCAGGTGGCTGGGCCCGTAGTGATGAAGACAGAGCCAACACATTTGCCGCTCACCTACAAAATGTGTTCACGCCAAACCAGGCTACTAGCACATTCGCGCTACCGTCCTATCCCGTAAACCGCCATCAGCAACACACCCCAATTGTGTTTCGTCCTAAAGAAATAACTAAAATAATCAAAGACAATCTCAGCCCGAAAAAATCCCCCGGCTACGACCTTATAACACCGGAAATGATCATCCAGCTGCCACATTCTGCAGTTCGCTACATAACCAAGCTCTTTAATGCCATCACCAAACTTGGTTACTTTCCACAACGATGGAAGATGATGAAGATCATAATGATTCCAAAGCCTGGTAAGAACCACACAGTCGCTTCATCTTACAGACCAATAAGTCTACTCTCATGCATTTCGAAACTATTCGAAAAATGCCTGCTGATCCGACTTAATCAACATCTGATATACCACAATATAATCCCAGCCCACCAATTTGGATTTCGCGAAAGCCACGGAACCATTGAACAGGTGAATCGTATTACAACGGAAATAAGAACTGCATTTGAATATCGCGAATACTGTACAGCAGTATTTTTAGACGTATCCCAAGCATTCGACAAAGTCTGGCTCGACGGCCTAATGTTTAAAATTAAAACATCCCTACCCGAAAGCACACACAAACTTCTAAAGTCTTACCTCTATGACAGAAAGTTTGCAGTGCGGTGCAACACTGCCACTTCCACTGTTCATACAATTGAGGCTGGAGTCCCCCAAGGCAGCGTTCTTGGGCCAACCTTATACCTCATCTATACAGCCGACATCCCTACAAATAGTCGCTTAACGGTATCCACATTTGCCGACGATACAGCTATCCTTAGCCGTTCAAGGTCCCCTATCCAAGCTACAGCACAGTTGGCACTGTACCTCATCGACATTGAGAAGTGGCTCTCTGACTGGCGAATAAAAGTAAACGAGCAAAAATGCAAGCACGTGACGTTTACGCTAAACAGACAAGACTGTCCTCCGCTCTTGTTGAACAGCATACCACTCCCGAAAGCAGACGAGGTAACGTACCTAGGAGTACACCTAGACAGAAGACTCACATGGCGCAGGCACATTGAAGCCAAAAAAACCCAACTTAAACTCAAAGCCAACAACTTACACTGGCTCATCAACTCTGGTTCTCCGCTCAGCCTAGATCACAAGGTCTTGCTCTACAATTCTATATTGAAACCAATCTGGACCTATGGCTCACAGTTATGGGGCAATGCCAGCAACAGCAATATTGACATCATTCAGCGAGCACAATCAAAGATTCTGAGAACCATCACTGGGGCACCGTGGTACGTTCGGAGTGAAAACATCCAAAGAGACTTAAATATCCCATCAGTTACCAACGCAATCACGGAACTTAAGGAAAAATACCATAGCAAGCTTCACACGCACCCCAACCACCTAGCGCGAGGTCTAATCCAGCTCAGCAGCCGTTCCCGTCTCCGGCGAAAGGACCTACCAACCCAGCGAATAAATTATTAGGGCCGTTTAAACATAGAACAGTTGGAAAAATAATACAACTGTTCAAAAAATACTTGTTATAGTTAAGATTTTTAAACTTATTGTTAGTTCTTATACAAGAAGATTCAATAAATAAAAGCAAAGTAAAATAAAAAAAAAAAAAAAAAACTTGAGAAGATTTTTAAGGTTCTATTAAATTGACTTACCAGTCTTATCTTATTAAAGAGTACCGTTACTTAATCAAATTCAATAAATTCCACGTTCCTGAAGTTTTACCCACTATAAGTATTTCCTTTATGCTTCGACTTTCATTAGCCGAAATTTATATCCAAGTCAAAAATTCAATTACCGCTGAGCGTTTTGATTAGCGCTACCAATATCGAAAAGGAATCCGCGATCGGGCGCAAATCTTGGCCATAAAATTGTCATAACTGCAAAGTTATTGTGACATTTTCAATAAACGAAAAGCAGGGAAAATGCCAGCTGTGTCTCTCCATTGGAGGAGGAGAAGGGACAGGGGTTAAACTCCCGTCTGTTCGTTGGTTAATTTACTACAATGCGCCCAATATGCAACATAAATAATGCCGAGCATCCGACATAAATAACCGGGGATGCTAAAATTGGCAGGAGGAAAACGGGAGTCGGGATGGTTAAGCAGCTGCTGCTGCAGTCAATTTCAGTGTTCGTCTGTAACTGTAACAATTAATTAGAAACTAACAAAGTTCCACTTGGCAGGCGCTAAACTTGTCCCAGGACTCGAAGACCCAAGCGAACCGAATCGAATCGAAGGCGACAGTCGAGAGCCGCAAACGAAAACGAAGACTGTCGCGCACATAAAGCGCTTTTAATTGATTTTCTTGTTACGTGCGCTGGAGAATCGGAAGCGGAATTGTCTTGAAGGTCCAACTGAAAGTACCCCAGCCCAATGTCAGTAATCGTTCATTCATTCATTGGAATTGTAGTTAATTAATAAATTATTCCAAGCGATTGAACCAACAATGTAGCAGAGTAAAAACTTTCACTGGGAGCTTTAATTACGTTTTGGTCGCAGGACTTAGCCAGTGTCTCGCCTTCTACGTTTTTTCATCTCTCTAGGTTGGTTTTTTTTTTCTGTTCGCTACAATTAAACACATTTAATTTGTGAATGTTTATGTTGCCTGCATGATGCGTATACGCAATGTGTTCGCTCTGCTGCGTGCATGTCGCGTATACGCAGTGTGTGCCGTCCGGCCAACACAGCCTCGTAAATGGTGCGTGGCCCATTCGAGCGTACATATTTCTTTTTAAAGATACGACCATGGCATAAATGTTTAGCCACAGCCATGCTCTTGGCTTTCTCCATAGCATGCAATTAAATTTCGTTTTATTTTATGTCCAGCAAGTGGTGTAGCATAAGCCTGGTCTCAGGTGCGTGGTAAAAATGAGGAAATTTATTAAAAGACAAATTAATTTCTGCCAATATTCGGTAAATGCCACAAATTTAGTAGAGGTTCAAATAGGTTTACGCATACACGGTCTTAATTTTCCCTAATTGCTAATTAAAGAAGTAAGAAAATGCTCTTGTGTTTACTATCTCAATTTATACACATTAATGAAACTTTCTATAAAATTGGTCAAATCAATATATTACAAATACTTTTAAAATTGACAAATTTTCTTAGTGGAAATATTGCTTTCCTCACATTTCTGATTTAGCTCTAGCAAAATCTAGACGTATGAATTTCCACTTATTTATTTGTTGAATACACATATTGCAACTTATGTGTGTGCAAGGAAATTCCATAAATTCAAAAGGCAGCCGAATGGTAAATACAGTTTTCATAAAAAATAATTAAATAAACAGAACATAGCTCGGGTCCAGAGAGACCAGAAACCAAAAGGCATTAGCAGCAGATTACTGTCGGGAGGAGTCGCCGGGACGATTGGGGGTCACGTCCTGCTCCAACTTGCAGCTTGCATCTCGAAATCCGACTCTGGCCCAAAGAGTCATTAGCAATGTGACCCAGAAATGGACTAACCACATAAAATTTTATGCTGTTTGCCATAATAAATTTAATTAAAAAATCAAATTGACTGAGAGAGAAAAGTCGGGACCGAAGTACCAGCATCCACTTGAACATTAGCCGCACTCACAGACCGACCGAGTCGCAATTTGTTGCCTACGAATGTGCTGAGTAATATTTGGGTCAACTTCTGCCGGTCGACAGTCGCCTTAATGGCCAGCAGAAGGCTACAAACGAGTACCAGGCAGTCAGATGGAATTATCAGACTTTACAAAATTGCTTTCGGACATCTGAAGTGCATTTTATGGAAAGCCTAGGGGCAAAATGAATGGCACAAAAAATTAAGCGCAAAATAAATGTCTTCAGCTCACCTTGAGGAAGTCGAAAGTTAGGAGAGAAAGTTAGACAAAAGTTTATTTTTTCAATTTACTTTCTCAATGGCTCTTTTCTTGGTTGCTTTTCATTCCTTATCAATTTGTTGGAGTTTTTCTTTTATGAGCTGCCAGTTAATTAGGAAATAAAAGAGTGAAAGGATAGCAATATCTGGGCGGCTAATCAGCTGAATGCTGTGGAAGCAGACAACTCAAAGGTGTTCGAACCGGAAATGAGGTAATCCAGGAAGTGAGCTGAAATCAGCTAAGAAAATACAAAATGATTTTCAAGTTAATTGACTTGAAAATCAGCTGAGGAGTAGCGAAATGATTGAACCAACCAACCAAATGTTCTTCAAGGTTTTGTTCATTCGTTTATTGCTTAATTTACTTATAATTTTTTAGAGAAGCGATCTCATTTTGTCCAGGAATTCATCTATAAAGTCAGCATCCGATCTGTTAAATCGTCTGGCGCGATCAACACTATATTCAAAGTTTGGCTCATCATTCAGACGCTTATAGGCAGCTGCCCTATAAAGCCAAGCACGCAGATAATGTTCGTCAATTTTGGCCAACACATAATCACAATCTATGATACCTAGCTTAAATTCGCGTAACCTTAAAGTATAAATTGATTGAGAACTCCAAACGATTTATATAAGATACTCACTTGATAAAGCAAAGGGCTCGATTTACGTATAGGACAGGCGAGTCTTTTATGTATTGTATACCCTTTGAATAGTAGTCTTTGGCTAAACTGAAGTTTAGTTTACGATACTCGTAATTTCCCATCCGACGAAATGTTTCGGCCACATCTTCACGCTGTTCTCTGGCCAAAACACGATCATCGGGTTCCGAATCAATCTGACGCATAAACGTGAATTGATTCGTGTTAATTAAGGCTCTTTTTGCTTTGCCTCGACGAAATGTTGTCGTGCTTACAGCACTTCGCCGTGTCACAATACATTTTATGTCATCCATGGTAATCGTAGATTTTTGTCTTTTTTTTGACGAACTAAAATGAAAATTCGTTTTTAGTAGAAATGAGACTGACCGGTTAACTAACTACCCACTCGGTCTTGTTGGCGTTTTCAAGCACATCCAGGTACTCGATCACATCTTCGACCTTGGTAGGTTGTTCTTTAAGAAAGGACTCATCGGCTGCGGGGTGCTGATATATAAATAGCTCTGGTTTGGGTATTTCTAAGCCAAATGGTTTTTCGTGTTCATTTTTTTTGTCCACTGTATTGGTGGTTAAGGGCATTCTAAGTTTTATATATATTTTTTTTTTACTTTATTGTGTTTAAGTATAATAACGTGTGATGTTGTGTGTTAATACACTGTTGTTATTTGACAATAAAATCATTTCTAATCGGAATACTGCATGCGGATATCGACTAAGCCTAATGCAATATATTTTATAATTCCCATTTTGCTCATTTCCTTTTGTCATCGTTATTTCTTGCCTTTTCCAGCCCCTCACACCCACTTCCTGACATCATCATCTGATTATATATTCCTTTCAAATTAATTGACTTTTGCATCAGCAAATTAAATTGTCGCGACCCAGAATCTTTTGCGCTCCGCCACAAAACCAAAACCAATCCAGCTAAAAACCCGATTTAACCCAAACCGAACCAAACCAGATTCGAATTCCCCGCCCATTGGCAAGTTTCCTTCTGTGATTGCGCTTCTTCACTCCGGAGCCGTAGGATATTTTTGCATAAAATCCTGTGCGCTGCGAGCGATTTTTAATTTGAATTAAAAATGCATCATTGCGTTGATTTTAATGCACACACAATTAAAACGGCAAGTCAGGAAATTGCCAAATGCATTTAAAAGCCATGAGAAAATCCAAATGCGAAAATCAATGAGCAATTGTGAATGCAAATTGGAAAAATTCGAAGCGAGGGGTTTAAAACAAGAGCAAAACAAGACAGCAGATTAAAAAAAAAAAAAAGTTGAGCGCGTTGAAATTAAATGAACTGAATGTAAATCAAACTAATGTTGAGCTGACAACATACGCACATTTCACCCCTCTTCACATCACTTTTCCGAGGAAAAGCTGAAAAGTTTCGCCTGCTAATCGCTAATTGCTTTTAAAGACAGACTGAGGAAAATGGTGAAAATGCTGGTCGCGGGGATGGGCTGTAATTGTCGCGCTGTTCAAAATGCTCAATTTGCAATGCAAATGTCAAGCATTAGTTCGTCAGCAAACGCCCGCTGTCAACAGATGGCGCCACCGCGAAATGAAAATACTTTTATGGCCCGCAGTGTATGTACAGTACGGTGCGTGCGCGGGGTGAGATTGCAGATCAAGCTGGCAGTGTTTGGCAACAGCTTAGCGCACAATCAATTAAACTGGTTTATTGACACTTTTCCTCCGACACAGACACACACACACACACACACACGCACACTTGACACCAACACACTGCACAGTGAAAATCGCTTAAGAAGGAGATAAGGAAATGTCCTTAGGGACAGTTAAGTACTCTGTTAAATAAGAAGAAAATGTTGTAATATTTTATCGTATTAGTATATCACTAAAATTTGTATTTTAGCAAATGTTGCGTGCTTAAAAATATATATTTTTTCGTTTCTTTTGGGGTTTAAGAGACTAAAGTATTAAATTGCAAGTAAGTACTTCGATTCACCCAACACCCAACACTCTTACAATCTTTTTCCCCAACGCACTTAGCACCCCATCTACCCTATAAACACTTGAACGTCCCATACGCAAAAAAGTAAACTGTGCAATTAGTTGACTTAACTTCTGTGACATAGAATTGCCAATTTATTAAGCACAGCACAAAAGGCATTTTTCTCCGCCTCCAGCCACGAACTGTCTCACTTCTGTGCTCAAGCAAACGGAAATTGAGTGTCCTTGCAAAAGGGATTTATTTATGGTTCATAGATTAAATACTAATTAACACCCAACCACACAAACGCACCCAGTGTGTGTTGGCATTTGATTTATGTGTGTGGAGCAGCTCGAGCCGCCGCCTTTGTGCGTGTGTCCTGTAAGGATTAGATGGTTGGGCGGCGGGTGGGTTTTGGTGGGAAAAGAATAACAGGGCGGCAAAGGACGAAAAAACATTTGCCTGGCCCACCAATGGACCAATGGACCATTGACCGAGGTCCTTGTCCTTCCTCCTCGACTATTATGCGTATCTTAATGCCATAAATTTTGCTTAAATTATTGGGGTTGGTTAACACGCTCCATTTCCATTCGTTTTCGGCTGCGGCTTCGGATTCGCATTTACTTTTATGCTCTTCGCTTCTTTTTGCCTTAGAGAGCCCCATTGTCTGTCCGCTTATGCGGGGGCCAACTGTGGCCACCTTTAAGGCCGCGTTTCGAGACGCAAATTACCATATAAATATTTGTTCCTCCTTTATTTTTGGTCGTCTACCAACCATCTTTCGGCCATTGTTCTCAGTGCATTTGGTTGTGGGTGGTTTTTTTTTTGTGTGTGTGTGTGTGTGAATGAGTTCGCGCCTGGCAAATTTATGTGTCTGCATGTCGCGGACGCGTAAAAAACCTGCATAAGAATCAGATTCACTGCGTTTTCAGTGGGTTGGGGGTGCGACGTATAATCAAGCGAGACAATGCACATAAAGTCTGCTCAACTCTTTGCAGGTCTGAGTGCGTTGATTAACGACTGACTGTCGACTGTCCGCTGATCCAGCGGTGGAAATTTAAAAATTTAAATAAGAAATATATTTTGAAAAATGTACACACTCATTTGTTTTTAATATAAAAGGTATTCTTTGAGTGTAAATTGAATACTGGCATTTTTCATTTGATCCACACAACTGATTATGGTATTTATCGGACTACGTAAATGAAAGGGGAAACTCGTCTCTTTGCGAAGCATGATGGTTTAAGTCTACCTCATTTGAATGCACTAATTAAATGTGTTTTACGGAAAATCACTTTAAAATCGCACTCCATATGCGATTCATAGTGAGTCCTGCGTATGTCCTTGTATGTATTTTGTTTACGAGTCCTGCTGAAAGATTGATAGATCGATTTATAATGGGCTGGCTTTATGGCTGGACATTTTTAAGGTTTTATTTTTGAAGTAAATGTGTATATGTTGACATAAATTAAGTTCCAGTTTAAAAAATTATAATTAATATTTTTAGCAAGTATCAAGCGATTTTTTAGGCAATGGATAGCTGTTAAATTAATAATTTATCGAAAGTTTTGATATAATAAATTTTTTACTTGAATGCTTCAATGAATATAATTAACCTTACTTAATGTAGTTATTTATTATATTTTTGAAAGCCTTTAACGAACTATTTTTTTTAAAAAAATCTTTGATTGCCTTAAAACAATCATTGTGCTCACTTATTTTTTCGATTATTCATACGCTGATTAATCCATTATGGCATTCCGCATGCAATTTGTTAGTGGAAAATCCGCTACTTAATCGAATTAATTAAAATTTCATATCACGCTGAAAGCCGAAATCGCGAAATGAAAGTGTACAAAAAGACCGAAACAATTTCAAGTTGAGCGCACAAAAGCCGACCGCATATCAAATATGCGTCTAGGTGGGCCAGCATGTTTGGGATGTCATTAAATGCAAATTTATTTAAATTTAATTATTGAATATAATCGGCGGGCAGCATTGAAATCGTTTTGGTAATCGTAGCCAGAAAACCGATTGAATATTTTCGCTTGGCACCAATTAAATGCGCTGCTGTAATGCACAGAAGGGCGCAACCATCCCCCCCCCCCCCGCTGCTGGTGTGTGGAAATGCAAATATCCGCAATTAAGCAATAATAATAAGCATCATTAATAAATCATTGCGAGCGCCACAAAAAACTCCAATATATGCATAAATTGAACAGCTCGGCCAGTCCACAAAGAGTATTAAAGTGGCCAAGTGGGGAACCGACCCACTGAGAACCACTGACAGTTGGTGGTGCACTCATGTGCGAGACCCTTCCTTTGTGCTCCGCCATCGAGAAGTGCAATTAACAGTGGGTTTGCGTTTAAATCTTTTAAACTTTACTTTACGTTTTATACTTTTACATCATCAAGGGTCATTTCCACTACACTTGGGTGCAGAAAATGAATTAACATGGACAGAAAGCAGCGCTGTTATGGCATATCCTTTATGACTCTTCAGCATAATTATCTATCAACAAGAAAAGAAGAAAAGAAAACTGATTGAAAACCTACATTAATTTATAGGCCTCTTATAAACCCTTTAAGCAATCCCTTTTTATAAACGTATGCGTATTTCTAGGAAATTTACTAAATTGATTTCCATTTCCTGAACATGTAGCAGCGATTTGTTGGAAGGTACTCCTCTACCTTAATATTCTCCAACTTCAAGGAACTGTATCTTTGGAGCTTTTCAATTGCCTGTCGATATTTCAATTTTTCCCCCCCAAAAAACCCATAACTCATCGATCACGACAGTTGGCTTTGGTGCTGTATAGACTTAACCCTCGCAAGCAGTTTCACGTTTCCCCCCCAAAAACGAAAAGCAATTAAAACGTTTTCCTATCGGTGGTTTGTTTTGGAGTATTCGAGCACCAACGAACGCCCAAACACTTGACACTACAACTACGAGTTACGCTTTCCTGTCTCCTGGTCGCGTATAAAAGTTTAGCACATTCTTCTTGGACACTCTCGTAAATTCCGAAATGGACGTTTTTATGTGTGTATGGCAGCGGGCACTTCAAATAATTTCAGTGCGCACAAATTTATTGCAATTTTGGTAATGAGTGTGCAGCTGGAAAAGGAGTTGTGCTGGGTAATGAAAAAATAGAAGAAGAAACGGTCAGGACCTTAGCTTCTTCCTTAATGCTGTTAGTGTTTGCCTGGCGGTTTTCCTGCTTGTTTGTTGGCCAGTTCGTTGGTTTTCTTGTTTGAACTTTGTGGCATTTCCGGTGCATTTCTTTTGTGCTTGTTTGCCAGCGGAAACGGAAGTTTTTAATGTTGCCCATTGGCCGTAGGTTCGCGTGGATCGCGCTCAAACGTTTGCCATCATTGTTTTCGCTTAAAATTAAATGTTTTCCCCTGGCCAGATACTTGAATGAATGCTTTAAAGTCCCCAAACCCTGGGCAGCGAACCAACAAAAGCGCATTTCAATGCTTTATTTTTGTTCAAAAGTTTTGTACAAGCGTCTGCCCGCATTTTTGTTGTTCCCTCATATGGTAAAAGGCCTATCCGCAGGAGCCACAGTCCAAGATAAACATACTCAAACAGAAAGGGGACACTCTAAGAAAATATGCTATTTAATTAAATAATATTTTAACAACTAGTCCTTTAAAAAGTATCACCATGTTTCAAATCTATCATTCTATCTATATGGTATCTATCTATGCTTATATGTCTTGATTTAAATGTCTTCTTAAATTTATTTTTTATATTTAATTAATTTTCTAATGATTTCTTTCAGTGCACTCAGAGGTGGATTTCACGGTGAAGGGAAGGAGATGGGTTTGCAGAGCGTCAAGTGCGTTTACGTTGTAGCCCAAAATGCACGTCGCTCGTAAATCTCGCGCGTGAAAAACATCAGTTTTCGCTGTTGGCCAAAACTCTGAGGCTGCCGGCCAAAGGGGTAATTCTACAGAGAAAGGGGCGTGGCTTTAGGCGAGGGTTTCGTTTTTTTGTTTTGCGATTTGGGGTTTGGTTGGCGGTTTGGGCCACACGGTCGCGTGGCTGCCCATCTAATGCATATGCATAGCTTCAAGTTCTGTTTAAATTCTGGAAGTGAGTTAAAGTTGCTAATGGCATGGATTATTATTAACATATGGGGCGTTTTAATATTTTCTGGAATTTTCTACAACTTCACTGGATCCCTTTCAGCAATTAAACTTCGTTAAAGCAAATTGTATGCCACTTAATCCGATACCATAGACCATATTTTCCACTTTCTCGCACCTGCTAAACCTTCTCTAAAATGTTTCCAGACCACTCGAGGACTACTAACTCCAACTCGGCTATTGCCCGTGTGACATGGTTCTTTGGTTACAAAACGGCCCTTGCAACTGTCATATACTTAACCGGAAACCGAGATCAGCTTAAAAATCAGACAGCCATGGCGGTCCGCAAAAATGGTGGGAAATGGGGAAAATGGAGAGAACGGGGGGGTAAAAAGGTGGTCACGGCGGACGGATATTGCCCAGCTTTTGTCGCGCCACTCGGCAGCTTTTGATGTTGGCTGCTTGTTTTGGTTTCATTTTTAATACCCCTATTCGCAACCCTTGTGTGGAATTTTTAACTCACACCTGCTGGACAACACCCCATCTTTTTTCTAAGCCCCAACCCCCCAAAACCCGCTTGGCCACTTCAACTGCTCTTGCGCTGTGATACAGAAATTAATTGCGTGGATCGAGTGGCCCACTGAGATGGGTGAGTGAGTAAGTGTGTGTTACCAAAATGTTGACGCTCGCTAAGCCAGCTACCCGCTTTTTACGCCCTGCCCCGGAAAAACCCATAGTCGTCCGTCCACCCAGCGAATCTCGAACCGCAGAGCCCCAAAAGTGACAAACGCAAACACATTTGCCGGTCCATCCGACATTCGCCATCCGCCAGATACTCTGTATCCGTGTAGGTACATATATATAAGGATATACATCTATCTGCATCCACGTGCCGCTGTGTGCGTTGCAGGCACTTGACGAGATTTGTTTATTTGTCTATGCGAATGGCCGTCTGTGGCCGTCTGTGTTTGGATTTGGCCGTCTGGGCAGCAGCAACAATAAAATTAAAGAAAAATCTATATATGCATATCAGCCTGATAAAGGCCAAAAAGGGCGGGACGGGGTAGCGTTGGTGGTGGGTAGGTGCGGCAGACAGACGGGACTAAATCCGTTGAAACAACAGCAAAACAAATCTGTGAAATCCTTTTGTATTGTTCGAATCCGAAGACCCGCAGAAAATTCAATTCAACTTAACTGGCAGCAAATTGCTGTCAACTCGAAATCGCCTTCACTTTTTTGGAGCTCCGACAAATTTTTATTGAAATACATCAGTGACAATCAGATAAGAACTCTTTGAAGTTGAAAATTGGGGGATAATTTACGTATTGAAAACTTAAAAAAGCCAGCTAGAATAACAAGATGAAGTTCCGTAAATTCAAGAGCCCTTTTTAAATGAGTTTTATGTTTATGGGAAATTTTTAAATTTACTCTGCGTACACCATTTACTCACCTCTAACATGTTTTAAATTAATTTAATGAAGCTGCAGCTCCGTGCACTTTTCATTAAGTTATTTCCATACCGTACGTAATTTGCAGATTTTTGATTGAATTTTCCACCGACGAAGGCCACACTGGCTTTGAATGACTGCACAATTTGTTAATTCGATTTTCATTCTATCTGCACTTCTCACTCTTGGACAAACCACCCCCTTCAATTTGTTTAAGCAGGCAAAAATGTTTAATCGCATTTAATTATTTAATTTTTTAGTTGGCGGAGAAACTCCGGCGTTGCATGCATTTATTAATTATATTCGGGCATGCATAAATTAATAGAAAGTCCATTGTGAATTTTGAATAATTTATACTAAAACTTTAACGAGGAAATTTTCCTACATCCCCTCTGTTGTTTACAATGCAGAATTTTTTTTTTATGTTCTATGTATCTCAAACATAACGATGACATTGCAAAATAATAATGAAATATTTGTGTAGAGTTCATTAATTTGTAATCAGATAAAAACGTGCAAAATTTGAGAAAATCGGATTTAAACAATGTGTTGCTATTCTGATTAAATATATGTAATTTGATAACAAATTTGTATACGGATATGGAAAATCCTTATTTTTAATTGAATTGCGTCATTTTCAAAATAATTAAAAAAAAGGAAGATGAAACATGGCTTCATGTCTTTTAATTAAATCAGAAACTATGATTTCCCTCTTTGTATCTACCTTATTTAACATCCATTAGCTATGTTATATTTACCAAATTAGCAACTATAACAATTAGGACTCTATTGTATTTCGCCACGCATTAAATAGGAAATCCATTCTGCTTGAAAACTGAGCCAATCTCAATATTTATGGAGCACGGATCACACAAAGACGCACTTAAAGTGAAGGGGAGGCCATTAATTTCGCCAAAGCCGCGTAAATATTTATACGCAAATCGCATATGTCTGAAACGGGAGGCATTTGCTCATTTGTGGAGGTCAACAAGAGATTTCCATAATGCTCGGGGAGATTGTGGGAAGGGTATGGCTTTTGGAACCAGCTGCCGCTTGATTCCTTTCGGACATTGGCCAGGGTGCCTCCGATTCTCCGATTCTCCGATCCCCGAGGACTTTTGGATGGCAAACGTGGAAGGGGCAGATTTTGTGGTCAAAGTCGAGTCTCCGAGTCGCCAATTTGGCCGCCAGGCTATTTGTGTATTTGTTGATTTATGCAGCGACTCGGGCTTCTTGGGGGCCCACCTGCAGAGGCACTTGTACCCTTATTCCCCTCCGGGAGCCCCTTACATTCTCCATTGGCCCTGGGCTGTGCAGTTGCATTATTCAAAATTGGAAAATCCCTTCCCAGCTACCGAACACCATCCCACCCACTCGGTGATTTAGCGTGTGCCTTGCCCGTTAACCGCAATGCAATTGTAATTACCCCGAATAGCTTCCGCACCAGAATGGGCGCCCAACTCCATCCCATCGATAGGACTGCCCTTTTGCCCACCCACTACTACCCAATTTTTCTGCTCCACTCTCTCTCTCTCGCTGTGTTTGTTGGTCGAGCAATGCTACAATTAGTTCCAAATCATAAACGCCACTTCCGCCTGTTCTACTTTGGAGGCAGCCAATCCATGCCACTTGGTGGCCCCAAAAGGCCACTGGACAATTGCGTGTAAATTTTAAATTTTAATCGTTTCTCTGCACGCACTCAAAATGCAACCGCAGCCAAAACACAACGACAACAATTGCATTCAAATTGTATGCGCATTTTTGCATATAGCCATTGTGCGAAGATAAAGAATGGCTCGCAGGGATTCCTGAAATTTAAAGCCATTGGTGCTTTTTATTTTAAATATGGTTAATAACTAAAAATGTACAATAATAAAATATCCCTATGTATGTATCAACTGAAATATACTTTCTAAGTAGCTACCCACAAATGTTCCCATTAAATAGAAACATCGAAAATAATCGAAATAAACCGGAAACTTTTGAATGAGTTTTTGGCTAATCTAGTATTCAATTTTATTCATCTGCATTTTAATTAAAATAATAATACCCGTGTTTGAATATTTTTGAACTTATTGAAGGTAAATTTAAATATTTGCTAATTCTTTTTGCTTAATCTAAAAATAAAACTGACTATTTATGAGCCTGAAATTAAATAAAACTATTTAATTACATTTTATTTGTGAGTAAATTCAATACATGCACAAATGTAGAAATAAACTTTATATTTTTGACTTAAAATATACAAATTTTGCGACTATTTTCTCTTAATAACTTACCTTTCATTATAGAATTGGCCAGTTAATATTTTTAAATATTTTGAGTGAAAGGCTTTTTAAGCAAGTAAAAATTAAATTTTGCCCGGCCACGTTTCAATCACTCCCCATTTCCCCTTCCCATTTGCCATCACTGGACTCGCACCATTTCGCTGTTGGCATGCGTATTGCGTATCTGAGGTGTATCTGTGTATTTATAATTTATATGCATTGTCAGCGAGCGCAGGTTGGCAGTTGCCATCTCTCATGCACTTGGCTTACCGGTCCACCCAACCACCCACCTTTTTCCCCCCATCCGCCCCCCCCCCCCTTCCGGCCATCACCATTTGCTGGCAGTGCACTCAGTTGTTACAGGCGATTGTTTTATGCGTTTGCACAGACACCGAAGCGATACTGCATTGTTGCATATTTAGCAATAATAAAATATTTAGTGCCATTTCCATAAATTTATTATCGCCACGTTTCAGAGAGGGCTGTGCTGCAATGGTGCATTGACCATTCATTGAACAAATAGTGGAGTTGGTTTTTGCCTTTTTGCTTAAGAGCTTAAATACATATTGGCCGAAGCATACGGGGCGTATGATAAATTTGGATTGGACTGCGCCAAGATTGAACTTGCTTGTGGCATTAAATATTATTTTTACCATTCAAATATTCTAGATCCTACCTCTGCTCCCACCAAAGTGACCATCTGCAATGCAAAATGGCCCTGCCAAAATGATAAATGGCACACCTTCCACTTGGACAATTAGGTGAGAGGCCGAAGATGAGAAGGGGTTAAGCTCTGTTCAGCAATTTGTTGCATGCATTGCGCAAATATTTCCCAGACATTTCAGGCATTTTCGCCCAAGGTTGCACAGAGGATGAGATATGTGAATTCGAACAAATGCCGAGACATAGAGGAATTTATTGCGTGGTGCTGCGATTGGAGGTGTTTCAAACGAGTCACACTACCTGGAAGTAGTTTCATTTAAATATGTTATTTAACCAAATGAGCTCTACAATATTTTCATTTATTTTCCAAAGTCTTTTTTATACACGCACAGTATACAATCCAAGCAGTGATTTATCACTGTTGCATGTTTTACTCGCTTTGTTATCGATAAACGGCAGATAATGTAAATACTCGATGATGTAATATATACGAAAATAATATTGCACTTATTTATTTATTTATTCCGTTTTTTTTTGTCCATAAATATTCGCTAAATGATAATCATAAACAATTTTGTCGCTTAAAGCTGATGGCAAGGAGAAATACCATTGAGGCGACACAAGTTCAGGGGGAATGCGGAATTGATACACACCATTGGGAGATTGGGGGATTATTGTTGGATGATAAATGTGCTTAGGGTCGCGCCGACTGTCAATTGTGTGTATAAATAAAACACAGATTTAACCATATATTATGGTCAGCGTGTGTTGTGCAAATACCCGCACATTTACAGCTTTGCACCGGGGGTTTTGGAACGCAATGTTGCAGCGCCGATAAGTTGAAATAATTTAATAAATAGTTAAGTGTGAATTGAAGTTGTCAAATCAATGCGCACTCTTGATTTGTTGCCTGTGATTTGGGCTGAGAGCTCCTTGTACACCTGTATTTTCCAGTACACTTTTAAATTCGATCAGGTATTGCACTTATAAACACCCATTTTATTGGACGGCTACATTTTCCTGCAATGAGCTCGTACACGAATAATTTCGTTGGTCTGCCAAAACTTTTGTCGTGCCGGACTTCAGGCTTCTGTTTTAGCAATACTTTCAGTGTGAGAACTTTAAGGATTTCCCCCATCAATTGCTGGAGACCTTTTGGCCATACGTGGACGAGGAAGTGGACAGAGGAGAGGGCTATCCAATAAGCAGCTCGAGTTGCTTTCATCCGGTTAAAAGAGGTTGCCCGAATGGCAATGGGGAAAAATCGGAGGCCAGGGACTGGGGGAGATGGATCGGCATTGTGGCATCTCTTTTCGGTCAGCTGCAGCACGCAGTTCCTTTTGTTAATGATACTCTTGCTGGACATCAGCAAAAGTCCCGGCAGGAGCAGCAGCGTCCTCGTCATCATCATCATCATCATCGTCATCATCTGCAGAAAGGATGCCACATGAAAAGGACGAGAGGTGAGGCGAGGTAGACGGGAGTAACTGCAAGGATGGCTCAACCATTTTGTGGATTTATTGACATTCTGTGATGTTATTAAAGTTGATTGCCAGAGACTGTGCACGTTTTTGGCTTAGACGAAGTGCCGGCCCTCGTCCGCCAGAGCTTTCCCTTGCCCAATCGCATCCTGCCCCAGCATCTGGTAACGCTGACCCCCTCATCCTGCTCTCATCGGGATGCAGTCCAGCTTCGTACACAAGCAAAATGCAACCGACATGAGCTCACTGCGGTCAATTCGAAAGAAACAATAGCCACAACAACAATCAATTCAAAGGGAGAGAAAGCAGCTCGAAATAGGTTCAACTTTGGAGATCGAAATTTGGAATACCCTTAAGGATATAAAAGCTAGTAAAGCCAACTAAATCTAGTCTTGAAATCTTTGCTTAACTATAGCATGTTCAGTTAGTAAATGCTAAGAATGTAGTTATTTAAAGATTTATGATATAATAAACCAATAAATGCGCTGCAAAGAAAATTGAATGATATTTAGTTTAGATTATTTATTTTATTTTATAAAAATCAGTTTATATTTATCTTTCATAGAGTATGAAAAGAAGAAAGAGCTCCAAGGCAATCAGGGTGGGCGCATCATCATTGTCATCATCATCATCAAGTCTAATATGCGCATTATTGGTTTTGTCCTGTTTTGTTCCCCCGACTCGTGAGTGTGTGTGTGTGTGTGTGTCTGCTGTGTTGCAGTTATCCCTAATATGCCTTGCATGTTAATACGCTTATCCTGTCCTGGGAAACACACACAATAAAGGACACTAGCGCACACTCAAAATGCAAATATCAAATGCAAATTCTACGGCGCAATATTAAAATTTACGAAACAAGAGAAAAATGAAAAATGCTTATTTCTCTCTTTCTCTGCCTACGCATAAGCCTCCCAAATCCTTTTGATCTTATTTTTTAATTTTGCATTTAATTTGGTTCCTCAGCGCTGCCGCTTCTGCTGCGGGTAACACATGGCGTATACTTGATAAGTATAATACGAGCGCCTGCCTTTGACTCGCTCAATTTCGGCTGATAAACTTATTAAAAAATATATGTACACAAAGAGACGAAGCCAAAAATGAATTCAAATTTTGTTTGTGTGCTGTTTGTTGCATATTAAATTTGTGTAGTCAAATTGCTTTTCAGTTTTTTAATAATAATAATATTATGGCTTTGATTGTGTTTGAAATTTGATAAAATTTAATATACTTAAAAAAGCATGCAACACCAAAGTTGCACGGTTGTCTCTGACCCACAAGCAATTTATAAATATTTTTCAATATTTTATGTTATATCTTTCCAAAGCCACAGTAAGACACTTTCCGCTTTTAACAAATTTCCAGAGATTTCCACTTCTCATATCGCCATCTTAGAAGCATACACACACACAGCGCCATTTCCGCAGTTTGTCAACATAAAAAGGTTAACAAGGTAAATAAAACACGCCAAAAGGTAGACAGCGGAAGGGGGTGGGGCGAGTACAAAGCGAAAGTGGGCTAAAATCAAGGAACAAGGCCCACAAACAATGTTGCAAAAGGACGCAGGCAAATCTTTGTGTCAGTTCAGTGGAAGGCTTTCTTTTTTTGGTGGTGGGGGGCAAGGACGATGCTGGAGGTCCTTTCGGCGGTCGCGGCTTCCTCTCTTTTTCTGCTCTTTTCAGCTCGGTGTGTGTGAATAACAACATTTTAAACATGTTTGCCTTTTGCTTTTTTGCCGCGCACGCCGGCGTTTATGCAATTTATTTCTGCACGTTCTTCGCGCCCTTTTGCTCGGCTTTTTATTTAGTTTTTTTTTTTCGCTTTTCCAGCTCGCTTACAAAGCATGCCCGCCGGCTGGGCAATGTATAATCTTTGCTTGTCTTTGGCTTCATACCGCCTGTCGCTGGAGTTGAACTCTTGACTGGCACAGGCCCTTTTCGGGAACCAGACAATCTGTATACTTGAACACATTGTAATCTAATTAAGGGTATACGAGATAAGTCTGTAAATAAACTCTGTAAAAATAGGTTATAAAATAGTAACTTTATAACAAACTATTCTATCATTCATTTTTTCTTTGGCTGTAATATATTTAATATAAATTTGAAATAGGGTATACAATAATGGAAATTACTCCATGCTTTGTCGGCTTTTCAGCAAGAATTTTTCTTCTGTTGTATCTTCGCGCTCGCTTCTAAGGTGAAAAGGTAAGCTGAAAAGTCGCACTGCTGCAGGCGGTCAGCGATTGTGATAGCGCAACGGAAAGCCCATTCAACTTTAACCGCAACTTTAACATAGTTGATGAGTGAAGAAAAAACAAGCATCTTGGCAGGCGGGCCAGCAAAGTTTAAAGTTCGAAACAATGTCAAGCTTTGCGTTGAGCCAGAAATACTTGCACCCCGTCATCGAGCTGCCACTTCCTGCTTGGCTATGCAGCTCAAGTCGCCGCGCTTGACACATTTCTCCAGGGACGCTCTCACGTCCTTGCCCTGCCTCCTGTCGCCACGTGTCCCCGTATCCTGTCCTGGTCCTGTTGTCGTCCTGCTGCCCGAGAGCAACTTGTCAACGCAGTCATCAATGTCCGCGTGACAGCAGCGCGCAGCATCGCCTGTAACTATGCCAAGCTTTTGCAAAGTTCGCACATTTAGTCCGAACAAGCCATATCTTCGGTTAACCCACTAAAAAGCAGTGGTCGAAAATAGATCGATTAAAATAAGTTAAATATATTATTGGATTCTTGCTTGAAGGTATTAACAACAAACTCTCAATATTTTTATAATACTTGCTAATTTGTCGGGACTTGGGATTATACTCTTGCGTTCAGTGGGTTAAGATGTGTTGCACGGCACGCAGTGGGTTACTGTGCCATTGGCCGCCTTGGGTTAGGAACTCTAAGCTTCAGCGACTCTTAACCAATATTAATGAGCAAATTCTGCAGGACGTGCGAAACATTTATTCAAAAATTGAAAATAATATGAGTCGAGATGGTGCGCTCATAAAAAACTAAAGCACTACTTTAAAAGTATAGTATTAAAGTCATCGATGTAAAGGCTAGCTTTGAAGTGGTTACATTTTTTATTATCTTTTTAACATGTGATGTTGTAAATAAATATTTAAATTTATACTTGTAAGAAAATCAAGAGAAACCGATTGCAATGTAGAGCAACATAGTATAGTTTTAATAAGTTAAGTTATCCATAATTTGGCTGAGCTTCCACATCCACATGACATATGAGCGATTTCGTGTGATTATAGTCATTTTGATTAACCTAGATGCAAGACAAAAAAAAAGAACAAAAAACCGAAAAGTATAAAAATGAAGGGGGCGCAAACTTTCCCAACTGCGTAGCACGTGCGGCCAATCCTGTCAGTTTTATCCTGGCAGCCAACTCACCCTTTTTCACAGGGACAAATAAAGTTGTGAATCACCAGCGAGAGTGAAAAAAAACGTCACGTGCTAGAACTTTCTTAATTTAAAAGAAATTTTCCAACAAACTCAATTAAATAATTTCTGGCACAAATAAAGATGAAAATGTGTGTGCAGCATGGCGGGCGTTTTCGGTGGGTGCATGATGGTTTTGTACAATTTTATATGCCACACGGAATCAAGCAACTGGCTGTCTGGCAAGACAATTTTAATGCCACAAAATTTTAATTGAGCTAATCCAAAAAACCACAGGCTGCTCCATGGCTAACGAGCCAGATGTCAGTTGGCTTGTCTGTCTAATTTGCCAGCATACACATGTTGCATGCTGCACGTTTCAAGCGTGATGAAGGGAAGTGGAGTCAGGAGGCATTGGACTAAACCTAATGATAATTGCTTTCTCGACAAGATTAGCCAAGTTGGCCATTGGAAAAACATGAGAGTCTGGTCTGCCAGTTGATTCACACACTGAGTTTCAAATACAGATCAAACATATAAAATACTCAAATACTCATACTCAAAAAAAAAAAAAAAAACACAAAAATGGATGCTGATGAAAGCTTTTTGAATCAACGGTCTCTACTAATGGATGTTATGAAGCAGCTTGAAGATCTTCAGAATGCCAATAAAATGGAGTGAGTAGCTTCAGAAACTCTTTCCAGACCGCAGTACTTAACCGGATTCTTCCACAGCACTGGCACTAAAGGTAAGGAGGAGAAAAAGCCGGAAGTAGACCCTTCCGAAGGTGTTACAATCACCAACTTTATGGTGTTTGCCCGCGACGTTCGCAAGAAATCTTCACGATACCTTAAAAGGGTCCAAAAGATGTCGAATATCAATCAAATATCCTTTATGCGGCAAATTGACGTATCGCCAAAAGATCGTGCCGAAGCTCGACGAGATCGCGAAATTGTTGCAGATAGTTTTCGGAGGTAAAATATTATTTAATATATATATTTAAATAAAATTAATCTTATTTTCCTTCCCAAAAAGGTTGGGTAACGAGGAGTACCGCCGCACCAATTATGAAAAGGCTGTTTACTTTTATTCAAAGGCCATTCAGTATGTGGCTGATTCGCCAGTTCTTTATTGCAATAGAGCTCTAGCTAAAATAAAGTAAGTCGCCACGTAATGATAACGAAATAATATAATAATTCTATATAATAATTCCATATAATAATTCTATATGGCTCTAATCCCAGGAAAAGAGATTTCAAATTGGCGCTTTTTGACTTGGACTATGTCATCTTCAATCTCGATCCGATCCATTTGAGGGCCTGGCTCTATAGAGCAGGAGCTCTTGCTCGTCTGAACAATGAATCGGAATTCGAAATCGCCATCGCCAATGCCAGACTCCTAAACAGATCACAGAAGGATAAAAAATACATTGAATATTTTTTGGAGAAATTTAAAACTGAATTTTAGAATGGACAGCAGAACTATATACTATATCCTTTCTAAGAGTTTGTATCGCGGGTGAAAATTTGAAATCATTTGCAATGTAACTCACTTGTGTAAAGCAATAAAAGCATATAAACTATAAACAAAAGGGTAAATAATTTAGATTTTAAATTTCAATCAAATACGAATGCATTTCCTGCCATTTCATTTAGTGTCACTTTGCATTCGAAAAGTACAGCCCACTTTTCATAAACAAAAACTTGTTACACACACACGCACCTAGAAAAACAACATGCTGAGTACTGCAGAAATATGGAAAATGTTTTCATTTTTTCATCCACTACACACAAATGCGAACACAACTCTTTTTGTGTTAGTGGCAAATGAAATTTGCAATTTTTTGCATAAATTCAATAAAAATTCCTATT
This sequence comes from Drosophila melanogaster, assembly GCF_000001215.4. Lineage (NCBI taxonomy): Eukaryota > Metazoa > Arthropoda > Insecta > Diptera > Drosophilidae > Drosophila > Drosophila melanogaster. Next base: position 15,715,207 of record NT_033777.3, on the reverse strand, counting down.
GTCATGAGAATATTTGCCAATACAATATACAGCCCCCAACTTCGAGCTGGGGATAAGGGCCACTTATACGCTTCGTTGGGGGTTTTTCCAGCCCCTGCGTATCCCCTTGCAAAACCACAAAAGACTGACGCTGCGGCTGCAAATGCGGGCAATGGAAATGGCAGGGCGGAAAATGGGGAAAAAAGTGGGCTGCGTTGGCCGCCGAGTTTTGCCGAGCTTTCAATATGGCGCCAACACCATTTGCATTCCGAATCGCCCACGTCCCGCAACACCCATCCCCTGGCCAATAAGTCCTGGAGCAGAAGCAGTTCCAGTTGCTGGGGTCCTTGCCGTAATGAAATGCAGTTCAAATGCTTGGGGTATAAACTTTTGTCACAACAGGCAGCCGGCAGCAGCAAGGCGCAAGGACATGCAAGTGGACGGCGTGTAGTGGGTGGTGGTGGTGGTGGGTGGGGGTTGTAGGGTTGTAAACTAGCAAACAAACGCAACGGAAGTGCCACAAAAAGGGTTTCACTGTTTGTCAATTGTGTGCGGCCGCAGAGTTGACACCTAAACCAATTCCCGCAAAACCAGCCAAAGCAACCCCGCATCCTGCTCCATTTGCCCCGAACACCAGACTTGGTCAATCCCTTGGCACTACTGACACGCTAACTAAGTGCACTGGAGAAAATGAGTGATAATATATGTAGCTTTCGTAATTTATAACAACGAGGTATGAAAGCCTATTTAGAGAAGTAATCGTGTTTATTTGCTGATAATGTTTCATAATGTCTGGGAAATGTTAACAATATTCTGGATGTCCCCCAAAAGTAGGCAATCCTTTTTAAAGGGCATAGATGACTGTGTACTGCGTTTATGTTGCATTGATCCCTAACATAAATTCTTTGAGTGCAATCATCTCAGTTGACTATCTTGAAATATGCAAAAATGTTTGCGGCGTGGTGCAGCTCTAATCAACATCAAACGCTGCCACTCCTGCTTTTGATGTTAGAGGCACTGCCTCAACTCAACGCAACAACCCCCGCCCATTTCTTGTAATCAATGCTGTAAACACTTATTTTTGTGGTTGTCACCGAGCTCCAACTGCAATTTGCGACCGAAAACAGAGGCACAGATAGAGCGACACCCGGAGATGGGAAAGTTTCCCAGTTGCCCATCTAGGAACATTGTCTGGTTACGGGTTTTTGCCATGGCCATGGGAAACTGCTGGATTTCGGATCCTGGTTGTGTGCCAGTTTTTGCGGTTACATTCGGTTCGAGGTATGTAAGGTGACTTTAATGTCTACTTTATATGGCCAACAGCAAATGATTATTGCAGGTGAAGTTTTTAACTCGGATTAAGCTCGAAGGCAAAACTTTCCTAATCGAAGTAGATGAAGGAAGTTTGGGATTACGATGGGGTTATTTACTGTTGCTTGGTTCTCTTGGTAAATGCATTAATTTTTAGTGTTTGTGCTTGTAATAATGTTGGTAAATCTCTTGAAATTCAAATAATTCCATTGGAAATATTTTGGTTTTAAATTAGTTTTGTTTCTTAGGCAAGTATACATAATATTATGCTTTCATCCACTAGTTTTGTAATCTTCCTTTTGAAAATAATACAAATTTAATTTGCTTAAGAACTCCTTGTTTACGTCTAAGCCGTAAAAACTTTCCTGCCACGTGGTTGATTCCCTCACGTCCTCTTGGCGACTTCAGCGAGGATCCTTACGAATCGCACTCACTAGAGCAATCTTCTCCAGACTTTTTCGCTTTCCTAGTCCCTGGGGCAGGTTTTCCAGCTGGCGGAGAAGCTTTCCCCAAAGGATCGCCGCCCATAAACTCATCGGAAAAGTACAACATGACCCCGGCTTGGGCTCTTGTTTGTCCGATGGTTTTCAAGTTGCGGTTCGTGGCGGCAACTTCTTGGCCAGAAAGTAATTTGGCCTTTATCTGTATTGCGGTTTGAACAGAGGGCCAACAGCAACATATTTTGCCCGGTTTTGTTGTGATATTCTGTTGGTTTAGCATTTTTGTTTTTCTTGTTTGCACCACATCCGGGACTCATTTTGGTTGTCTTTGGTTTGAGGCTAAAATTGCAGTCCTTCGACCTCTATGCTCTGCCTGGTTCCACTCTTCCGAATATCATCGCCTTTTCTTTTGGTTGGGGAAAAGTTTTCATTTGGCGCCGCCCTTATGCGCCTCCTCTAAGCTGTTGCTGTTGTTTTTGCTGTCTGTGCTGACATTTGCCTGAATTGAACTTTTCGTTGCGTTGGGCCAAGTTTTTCATTAAGCGAAAAATATTCCTTGCTTTTTGTTTATTTTGCATTCATCTGACATTGACTGTCATTTGGCCTCTCCGGCTGGCAGTTCATTTAAAGTTTACGCAGCTCGCTTTTAATTAGCATCGAGATTTATCTAGTTGTCCTTCCCATTCTCGGATAGATGAGGTCTCCCCATCGATTGACACTTTCGGCTCCTTTATTGGGGTTTATTTGCTTAGCTGATTTCGATTTTATCAACGAGTGGGCAAAGAAATTTGAAATGCAAACAGCAACGCACCCATCGAAGGCACTGAAATAAAAAGGAAAAAACGGACAATGCCTTGAGTGTGGTAAAAAAAAAATCAAAACTACAGCAAATTGAAAAAACCAGAGGGGTTTCTCCAAAAAAAAAAGTCTATTCAGTATTGCAAATGGTGGTGGATGCAAAGGACTTTGGCAAACCGTTCGAGTTTGTTTTAGAGAGAAAACATTTGGAAATCTTAGAACTGAAGAATCAAAGACAACATATCTCAAAATCTTTTTAAACAGCACTGACTCTAATCAAGATTATATATATACCTTATAAGGTTAATTGTAGTAATAGTTTATGACTGAGAAAGCCAGTTTCTTTTCATAGGTAAACTCAAAGTGTATCTATAATTTGTACCTTTCGTTTCATAAACTCTTTAATTATGTAAGAAACGGGATGGTAACATTTGCCTGATATGAACTATACTCTATGTGAAATACAATATATTTTCACATTTCCACATCTCCCCTTTGGCAAATCCACCTCCGCCGATCCCTCGACACTGCCGAACTACCTAAGGAAATATATTCACGTTGCTTTTTCATTATTCATGACAACTGGCTTCTGGCCCTCAAATGCGAGTATGTGCGAGTATGGCCCGAGGTAGATGTAACTGAGTCTGAGCAAATAACAGCTAGAGATACGGATGCGGAAAAGTGGGTGGCTATGGATGGGGGTGGCCATAACAAATAACAAAGATGACAATAAAAAGCAGCAAAACAATTTCCCCACAGCCACGACCCAAACAAAGGCAGGACAAAAAAAAAAAAAAAAGAAGGAAACCCGGGCGAAAAAAGGAGGGAACTAATATTTTAAGAAAACTCAGCTCAACTGACGAGGGGTGAAACTTAATCGTATGTGTGGGTGGGTGGAAAAGAGGCAACAGTTTTTCCTGCTTTTTGTCGCTGGGTGCTACGCAAGTGGCCGTCATCAAATTCAAGTGACATATTTAGACAGCTAAGCGACTCCCAAGGTGAAGGTGCTGCAGCCGGAAAAGCCGTTGGCAATTTCCAGAGTCTAGAGTCTAGAGTCTAGACCAAGGGTGGCTAAAAAGGACACAACCCTCAAAAAAGAAAAGCGGAGCAGACAGACGCTGGAAGTCCAGGGGGAGATTCCTTGGACCGGGACAAGTTGCTTTTAATAATAAAATCATTGAGCATCAAAGCATAAAACTCAGTCAAGTGCAACATAAGCTTAAAGACCAAATCGTGATGGGGCGAAAAAGCGAAAGGGGAGCGTCGGTCTCTTTACCTTCGTGGATACCTTGGCGCAACCCTAACATGTGTGTTCGATTTTCCTCTATCTATATACGAATATATATATATATATATATATAAGAACAGATATATACAAAGAGGTACTTCTTCTTTATTCGTTGCTCTTGAATGTGATTTAATGTTATTTTTACAGGCAAATTAGTTGGCTTTTGATGTTCGCTTAACTTTGGCTGCTTTAAGCCCTGGCCACAAGGGAAACAATCCAGAAGTGGCATATAAAGAAATGAGAATATGGAATAGGGGATTTATGGCAGTTGGTGGGTGACTGCAGTCATAAAGCCGATCCACAGCTGTGGTTAGTATCTTTAAGAGCTTCGTACTTATACATACATATGTGTATATTCAAGTGAATTACTGTTAGTGCCACTGCAACTGCTACTGGCATTAACTTTTATTTAGGCCACATTTTGATTGCCCCACTTTTGTTTTGAGTGATTCCAACAACTGGGCCTTCCATTCAAGTGCAATCACTTCAGACTGCTGCAGTCTGTATCTGAAAGGCTTCCAACTTAATGTGGCAGATGTTTGCCAACTTAAGTGGCCGCTCGTTCAGATTAAGCCATCATTTTGATTGCCATTCTGATTGATGAATGAGTATGTTTCTTATTTAAAAATAATAAATAACTACCTGCAACAATGAGATTTGAATAAGCACAGTAAGTCAAACGTAGAAAATAAGAACGTTACATTATAGAGTATAAATAAATGTTTATCAAATAATTGAATTTAGCATTAAAATGTCGATTTCCTGTTCTAAATTCATTCAAGCTAATTCCCTATTTGCCACGAAACAAATCTACTTGTAATTGGAATTAAGTGTCCAGCCAATTCCTTTTGGCCAAGCACTTAACAATAACCCCTTGAAGCCACATTTTGCTACTAACAACTGAATCGCCTCAGGCTAATTGTGCTGTCTCATTGGCATTGCCTTCGATTGAGTTTTTGTACGAATTGTTAATTATTTTCATTGTACTTGTTATGAAAGTTTTTGTTTGCCACGGCTCGTTATGCCCGCTGAATTTGTACTGTGAGTCTGTTGTCCTTGAGGATTTTGGGCATTTAATTAGGCGCAATCAAGTTTACATTTTAAACAATTTAGACGGGACAAACACGACGCTGTTTACTCCGTATTTCCCCCGAATTTTCCGCTTTCCCTCGCTTTGCCATTAGGCTTTGACTACTTAAGCGCATATTAAAACGCTTTATGGCCAAAGGCCAATTGCCAGCGAGTTGAGTGAGTCTCCGACGAAGAGTCGAGTCCTTTTGCCTCTGGCGAAGTTTCTTTTTGGCCCGAAAATCGATAGAGAGGCTTTTCCCCCCAAAACCCCTCCCACTGCTATTAATTATGTCTTTTGCCGTTTTGTCGCATTGACGTAGGCGAAGCAATTAAGTTGCTGCTGGTGGTAAAACAGGGGAGGAGGTCCTTGGGACAGGATGACTGTCTGACTGTGGTACTGCGGGGGGGGGGGGGAATGGTAAATCGTGTGGGCCGGCTGAGGAAATGAAATTTGGTCAGCCAGTCACATAATACGTATCAATGGTCAATTCCCCGCTGGGACACCACCTCGCATGTCCTGCCCATGAGCCCCAACTCCTCCCAATACGTGACCTGCAAAATAATTCATATGAAAATTTAATTTGTATTTTTTTTTTTTGGCCTGCCTGTCTGTTGTCCACTGTGGAATTGGCAGCTAAAAAAATAATGTACGTCCACAAAGCATTTATTACTTAGTTCAGATCAGTAGCCCCGACCAAAGGTTACTTTTTTCTAATGTTTCTGCTCTGAAATTTAACAATAACTATTATGTTTTTTTTTTTTTTAAATAAAGCCTGACTGCGCACAAAGCAAATGATTTTCATGCAGCTAACCGCATGTGAAAATAAATATTTTTGGACCAGCCTACGATCTACGGGGAATGTGCATCTGGTTGCTATTTTCCGACTGAAAAATGTGGCAGAAAAAATGTTGATTGCACATTTGGCAATAAACAGGCACAGAACAAGTGCGGTTTGGCTTTATGTTTGCTTATCAGAGGGATATGACCAAATCGGGCGGGTTCTGTCAACAAGTGCAGTCTGATCCCAATGGCCGCAAAAGTGTGCAACTCAAAAATTGTTACGCTTTTGATAATTTGTGTCGTTTTTTTCCGTGTGTGAAAATTTGATTGCGTAGACCGCAATTTGAATGATATTTGGTTTTTGTGGCATGTCGACATGGATATTGCCAGGATATTGACGCTGTTATCGGTCATTGGTTTTGGCCATTAAGTCATTTCTCTATCAATTGGTTCGATTAGCATATTAATTATAATTGTCCCTAACTGCTTATGCTCTACTTGCAATGCCGAAAGCTGAAATTCTCATTAGCCCAAGAATGCAGAAAATCGTCGTGCAAACTGAAAAGCTTTGCAAATAAGGTCCATTGAAATAATTAACATTAGCATTGGCCAAGATTTTCGCCTTCTCCCTGACCGCCAGGCCACCTTGCAAATCTGCATTCGAGCAACCACACCCACTGCCCCTTCCTTTTGGCCAAGTTCCGGACAGCGTTTTAAATTTCATTAAATCTGCTCACTTCGTTTGCCAATGCAATCAACAACGGCTGAGTTGGGCGGTTTTTCCGGAAGGGGGAAGCACCGCATTTCATTTACACCGCCTCAAGTGCTCGAAATCTACTTAGAAGACCCACTTGGTCCGGTCATACTAGCCTGCTCTTTCCTTTTCATTCACTAAGTCCGTCTCTTTCTTTCTTCTCTTAACCTTAGTTAATTAACTAGCCTAGCTCGCAGGCGTTTATTCCTGCTCTAATGCTCTATAAGTTACATTAAGTCAACTGACTTAAGAATTAAAGCTTAGCATCGTTATGAAAAAAAGATTTTTAATCTTACCACTTGAAACTGTTTTCAAGAATTCAAATTTGTAGCTGGGTATACAAATTATTATAAGGGAACTATTTTTATATTTCAACTTGTTTGAATTGTGTTTTTTTGGTATGTTTTTATGGTAGACATATAGCATTTTTACAATGAAAGTTTACCTTATAAACTGAAAATGAATACATTCTTAAATTTCAAATGTAGAATTTACAAAACATGGATTAGTAATATTTGTGATACTCGTGTACTTATATAGCTTCTTCCTATTATATTATATTTTCTAACTAAAAGAGTAATCCATGTTCGTTTTGGACTAATTTAATTTATGTCATGACTTGTTTTTACTGCGTTTGATCCACTTTACGCCGGGACTTTAGTTTAATTTCTCGCAGTTTCCTTTCAGCTGTGTTCCTCACTTTTCCCAAGCACACCTTGTTTTTCCTATTTTTCCTTTTCGGTTAGAGAAGTTAGTTGAGCGCTTTCGCTTTCCTCTAATTTCTTTTGCGCTATTTTTCAAAACCTTGTTTTTTCCTTGTGCTCCAGCTGCTGCTGCTTCTGCTGCTGCTCCTGATTCTGCCGCTTTTCCTCCTTGGCGCCCGGACTAAGTGAAAAAGTAAACAGAAATCCATTAGCTTGGCAATCATTGGCGGCGTCGCCAGCGGCACCGCATCTATCCTGTCCCCGTCTCCTCCAGAGGTCAGTTGTCGGGTTTGGTGGGGGGGGGGGGGGATTTTATAAATTGCTGCCATCAAGGCATTTGTTCCACTTTTCCTTCACTTTTATTTCCATTTGCAGCCAGCGACGACAATTTCTCCGAAACTAAACTTAAATAAATAACACAAGCAGCTAACTGGGGGGCGGCTCCACCTAATCGATGTCGATTTTATAGCCCAGATCTATGGAGGCCCTTATGTGCTCCTTCAGGTTTATGTAGCCATTGCGCAGGGACTCCTGCGTGAGGAACTCCTTCACCTTGTTCTCGCTCTCGCAGAACACGAGGTTGTCCGTGTTATCGATGAGCCTCTGCAGGTGTTCGGGAAATCTGAAGAGGATCAGCAGCGTGGAGCTAGAGGCATCTGCCTGGCGGCACAGATCACTGGATAACTTCGATATACCCTGTGCAGCCGTATAATCCATGCCACTAATGCGCTGACCATCGATCACGACCGTAATGCGAAAGTCCGCTTGCTCGCAGGCCTTGAGCACTCGCTCCCGCAGATAATTGATGGCCGGAAAGTAGATGCCATTGCTTGGCGTCACCCGGATGTACTGCATCTCGTCCAGTTGCTCAATTTTCACCCGGATCTCGGGGCGTGCCCACAGGAAGAGCAGGTGCAGAGCGGTCACCACAATGCTCACGAACAGACCCACCTCCACGCCAAAGAGCACACTAACACAAAAGCACAGCAACCAGGTGGCAAAGTCGCGCTTTGAATCCCGCCACAATCGCATCGGCAGCTTGAAGTCGAGCAGCGTGAATATGGAGCATATCAGGATGGCCGCCAGCGTCGCTTCCGGAATGTAGTTGAAGTACGGACTCAGATAGCTCAGAGCAAGCAGCACAATAATGCCTGCACAGGGAGAAAAAATTAAGAAAATTCAGCAATTTTGTAATCTATTAAGGTGGATAAAATAAAGGGGATTATCATCAGACAAACGAAGACATAATATCATGAAAACTAGCTCGTTTTGCACGTGTATTCAAATTCTTTGGGGCAGTAATGAAATTGAGTGTTTGCATTCGATTTCTACACTCAGCTGGACTCACCCAAATACAGATTGGCCATGGGAGTCCTAAGGCCACACGCTGTGCTAATGGCATATCGGGTAAACGCTCCTGATGATGGCATCGCCTGTACGCAGGATCCAAACATGTTGCAGAGGCCCACGGTGAGTAGTTCCTGATTGGTATCCACCAATCCTTTAGGAGCTGCAAGTTTATTATTTTTTTTAAATTATATATAACGAGTTTCGCTTTTCCTACTTACTCAATTTTCCAATGGATATATTCGTTAGTATGCCCACAATTGGAATAACTATTATTCCAATATTCAACTCTTTTAAAACTTCCCAAATACTATAGTTGCGCTCGGCAGTTTCAATGTGGAAACTGGGCACTGTAAAATTGGGAAGAGTGGACAGAGCATTCTTGCTAAGAGCATAGGGAACCTGACCACATTTTTGAATCCAAATAAACGAAACGATGGCTGCGATGAGTACAATTAGTGTGTTCCTAGATGTGGATAGATATCGACAGAATATCCTTAGAATTTTGTTTCGCTTCTCATTGTTGGCCACACGGTCCAATAACTGAAATAAAAGGCTTAATTACAGAAAAAATTATAATAATTTATTTAAACTTGCCTCTAGTAAGAGCAGGAAAACTATGGCACAAACGCCCATGATGAGATCAGCCATATTCGACTCTTCAATGCGGGAACTTAGCATACCAACCGAGTTCATTAGCCCGGCCACTAAGTATTTGATGCCTAGTAGTACTTTCAGCTGGGATTCTATTACCAAAATGGCAGTGGCCGAGGAAAAGGCTTTGATCACCGGCATGGAGATGAATTCGAAAATGAATCCTGTAAAAATTAGGATTATTTTAGATATTTTTAAGCAGGCAAAAGCTTTTAGTTTAGTCAAAAACTGAAAATATAGACTCAACGAAAAATGAAATGCCAATTGCAGGTCTAATATTGTGAAATATGCAAACTGACGATAAATAAAAACAAACATTACTCATTTAGCTTCAATGACACCTGCCTTTGTTTGCTCTTCTTTGGCTACCTTCTCAATGATTTTTACGGATCTAGTCTAGTTCCGTATCCGAGTTCATACACTGAATGCCATCCAAAGAAGTGTTAATTGATACAAATAATGCTAATCACGGGCAAACCGCATAACACTTATCGTGCAGATCACTTAATTATGTGCCTAAAGTGAGCTTTTAAACGGATCTATTTCAATTCAATTGGTCTTGACAGCGATCAAGTTCACGGGGAAAGTAACACATGCCGGACTTGAGGCAATTTATCTGTGAGATCACACACGTAATTCAGCTGTCACATACACTCAGAAAAAATTTAAAAAAATTAAAAAGCAGGCATTTTATATGGCGATTTATGTTTTCTGCTGAAGTGCATTGATGATACAAACGAACTTTAATATATTATTAATCCCACTGGTAATTTTGAATAACTTGCTTGGCGTTATTATTATTTTCTTAAAAAAATAAGCATGGAAAATATTTTCCAGTGAGTCGCAACTTACCCATTCTCATTGTACCCATGATGATCTGTACAATTCCGCTGAGAAAGGTGAGCAGAAAGGCGAACTCGATGGGTCGTCCCACGGTGAACTGGACACTGACCAGAGCCACTAAGCTAGTGGGTCCAATGATGACCTTGTCGATCGATCCGAAGACCATATAGATCAGCGGTCCAATAAACGCCGAACAGAGACCATATCGAGCGGGGAGGCCAGCCAGAAGGGCACAGGCCATACTTTCGGGTATGATTGTGAGTCCCAGGGTGATGCCGGCTATAAAGTCGTCGATGCCCCATTCGGTGCTGTACAGGGGAAGCCATTGAAAGACCGGGACGTGGCGATGCAGGCGGCGCTTCCATTTGTTCATCCTGGGAGCCTTGCCAGCTTCACTGGCGGGCTTGCTGATGGCACCTGGTAAAAGAGCCCGTGCCGTAGCCTTTTCCAGAGCCTCCGCTTCTGTTTCCAGTTGCGGATACATTGCGATGTGGAAGTTACTCGAGTTTCTTGGTCAATCGCACGTCTGTGCGCCTCAAATCGCAACTGTCAAATGATAGCAAAGGCGGAGATCATCCCACTGATAATGAACTCGAGATTGTAGATTTCTCTGCCCGGCTCTTGTTTGCCGTACATATCAGAGCCTCAATTGGCATTGTGACTTGACGGACTTGGATTCTCGCGCCTCGCTCGACTTATTACTCGCTCTCTTTGGGCTGTAATAAAATATATCTAGTCTAAACCCCCTTGTTTGATTGTTCAATTCTCCGAGATGGATCCCATTTGACGCCATCTCAATTATCTCCGACCTGTTAATTGGATAATATCTTGATTAGACGCTCGAAAAATGTGCCAAAAAGGTCTGGTCATTCGACGTGTAACAATTGACGACATCGCCAAGTTGTTACCACTTGTATGATTTCTTGGCCCACTGGGATAAAGAAGGTTCTTTATCTGTTTCCAAAGGATAATCGCAATTTATTGACTGATAAGTAAATAAGCCAAAAGCAATACTTTTAAAACACAACCAGACACATTTCAAACAAACGACAATGGGCCAATATTTATTTATGAAAAAAGTGCTAACACGTATAACAATTGACGATATCACGAAGATTTCAGCACGTGAATTGTATGTTTAGCTATTGGGGTAAGAAAATCTTGGCTATAAACTTATATCTATATATGTATCAAATGCAAATGCAAATTGTTTAATATCATGATAATTTATATTAAATTAATCAACGTGGACTTGTTTTCAGCTCGTTTTGCTTCTTTAAACATTAGTTCCGGAAACTAAAGTGATAAAATGACAATGCATAATGTATCCGAGACTTACATAACTTTTTATCACAATTTGTTTTTATCTGCCAAACTTACCTATAATTTCCGCGTAATTGTTTATTCTTGCAAATTGTTTTTTCTTTGCATTTCAAATGTTTGTTTCAACGCATTTGGCACACATGGCGTATGATTCATATTTGCTATTCGTGACTCTCCCTTTTAATGCTATTACTTAGGTTCCACTCTCCTTCCATTTTTCTTGCCTGGATGTTGAGTTATGCAAATGTAAAATGGCAAACTTTTTGAAAAGTGAAGTAAGAAAAATTGTTATATGCAAATTTTGTATCAAAAGCGTCGAGCGACACCAACAAATGGAATGGCAAATAGATGCAAACATAATTTTAATGTAAATGAAAATTAAAAAGTTTGATTGACTTTAAACTTTTCCATACTCGTATCTGTTGCGCGTCATAAGTTTTCTATGACATAAAAGGGAATATTAAATTTAAAAAGCCTCTTATTTGATTTTCTTTATGCATTTCAATTGAATGCTCCTTAAAAATATATTTCCATCCAAATTTAATTAAATTTATTAGTATTCTCCTACTGTACATAAGGCAATCTCTGTAATAAATGGGAGATGCATGTAAACGTTCGTAGTAAAATAAAATCATTTAAAATCTGTAACCGATTACCAAACGAATTTGCAATTCAAAGCTCGACTGTTACTGTTGCACCATGCCAAAATGCCAATTGCCTGAATAGTAACGTTATTAAAAAACCAATCCGAAGCAATCTGTTTTTAATCAGAACCGAACATTTGTGCAATGCGTGTCAAAAATATTTAAATAAATTGCGGATATTTTTGCACTCACTCATTCACCAATTGGCTCGCGATTTGTTTCGAAAACGATAAAAAAGTATACTTTATAGAAAAATACTAACCATTAGCGCTAAGTCCGCTTCCATAACAAGAGTGTGAAAGGTTTTGAACTCACAAAAGGGTCGACTTTTGCTGGTTCAATGGCACCAATTACACAAAATCAATTAAATGTAAATGCTATGGGCCTAGACAAATTAAAATCAGGCTGCAAGTCTAATCGAATGTTAGGAATACAGATTAGGGAAGAATAATTATGGTAATCAATTATTTTTATATGCTGAGCAAAGTGAGTAAGGTTGGACTACCAACGATACTTCATTTAAAAATACATCTAACTCTGTGCAAAGAAATATATCTAGTAAGGTGTTGCCTTGCCTTAAATTTATAATGGTTTTTGGTTAGCCGAAGGCAAATGTACTCACGTACGGGGAATGGCAAAAATAGCTATTACGGCAAGAACTTATAAAATTATGCACTTAAAGTTATTATTTGAGGCGATTATTGCTCCTGCAACGGCGCCAGCAGAAGTGCAACAATGCACGATTGCACATTCAACGAGGAGTCCATATTTAAATGAAATTTTAAGTGCCTTGGCTGGTCTACTACAACCTATACGAACACGAGACTATCAAGTGCCAGCAGCTGTGTTCCAACTCGCTCTCGCCCCCTCCCCCCCACAAACACAAGAACGAGCAACTTGATTATTATTTCCGAGCACACTTCGTTGTGGCATTATTATAATGACTGTTGCAGCAAAATTCACAACGCACCTGACTCGAATACAATGTTTCCACTCACAGTAGCAGCCAGGTTCCAAGCGATGCTGAGTTGCTCAAAGTGTCCTGCCAGCTGTTGGCAGGCGTCCATTAGGCAACGCCAAAAGGGAGATAAACAAACTTCAGACGGAAAACTGAAAACGGCAGACAAGTCAGTTCGTCTGTCCAGTGAATTCCTCAGACAGACTAAGCCGACATCAATGTCAAATGTTTTCGCTTTTCCCTAATGAAATTTATAAGCCCACAGTGCATTTCCGCAAAGGTATGCACCTCAAGTTATTTCTAATTAAGGTGAATTTTTATTTTATTTATTACACTGTTTTTTTTTGTTTATCAGTATCTATGTATTAAAGATATTTATTGTTAGCCTGCAGTTCCAAGAAAATATTGATAGTGGTTTTTAATTAAAACTGATTGAAGATAAGGAGACAGCTAAAAAAGGTGAGTCAACTTTCTACGTTTTCCTTATTTTGTTGTTATAGGACAACATTTTTGTTACGCCGAAAGGAGCTAAATACCCTGTGTAAAGAGAATTAAAAATGAAATCACAATGATTGGATACAGAGTAAATATCCAATCTTCTTTGCAGCAAATATAATTAAAATTTTATCACGTTACGGCAAACACCTGGCAAGAGAAATAAATAAGCGGCAGAAATGCGAAAAATGAAAGCGACAGGAATCATAAAAATGAAATTCAAAACTCGAAATTAAACGAAATTTTATTATTAAGTGCAGGCACATACATAAACATATATAAATTTTTATTGGGGCTGCGACGTGTGCGCGTCTCAAGTGCCAGCCTGTAATAATCCCGGGCAAATATTACGCATACGCAACGTGTGCGGATGCGTGTGAGTGTGCCTAAGTTTGCAGGAGCTCTCGAGTTTGCCTGGGTGTTTGTGCAGCAGCATAAATATTATGGCCCACACACGTAGCTGCCCTCCAAGGAATCGAAGTGGGAAAGACGCCTTTGATTTTTAGTTAGCGCGCGGAGGCCTTGTCGATTTTTGCCAATTTTGACAGCAACTCAGGCGGCATTGTCGTCGCCGCATTATATCCGCCCACTGCCACACCCACCGGCCACCAGTCGGGAATATTGAAAATTGCTCCGTGTCTCCGGGTGCTGGTGGTGTTGTTGGAGCAAACGTGCCATGGATTTCAAATGAAACGTGTTAGAGCAGTTAGAGTGAGTCAAAAAAAAAAAAAAAATACTCATACGCCGCGTGAGCCTCGCACATTTTTACGTCTCCTATTTGTGCACCGTGAAAATAGGCAATTTATGTTTTTAAATAAAGAGATATTTTAGGCAACTTCGTGGGCTAAGAATACATGATATATGAATGTGAATTCAGGTGCACGGATGTAAAATATTTATTTGACCCCAGAAATTTTCTCGGTGTATTCGTGTGTATGTTTTTGGGTGTGTTTTGTGCAACTCCGTTAGGCGTAATTTTAATGGCTCAAACACGCTGCACACACACACACACTAACACTAGCTCAGTTGTGGCACGGAAATCAAAGTGTATTTTAAGGGGGCTTCGAGGGTTTTTGGAGGGCTTTTCGGGGGATGCCCATGTAGGTGTTGTACCGGAAATTTAATTGTGTGCGTGCTGGCGCAGTCAAATTTGCTCGTCCTCCGTTCGCTTTCTCTTTGTTGGCTTTGTTTGTAAACAGGTGTAGAAATAAAAACTAAGGCACTCCCAGGCCATTATTGTGTTTGCGTTTTGTGTTATATTTTGCGTTTATTTTTATGATCATGTCGCTCGTTACGAATAATGCCTGTGCCAACACAGCCCACTCTCATAGAGACGAAATGGTGTAAAATCGACGGCGAACAGAACGGAGCAAAGGTGCTGTAGAATGGATTTGCGGCAATTTGCGCCAGCACCCTTTCCATATCCTATATCCTTACCCCATATCCTATATCCTTTATCCTCCATTGCTCCTGCTCCTGTTCCAACTGTAATTGGCATTTAAAATGATGCTTGTGGTATGGGTTGAAGGTGAGTGCTCCGAAAGCCTCTTCTTCGGGTTATCGTTTTCTTTTACAGTTCGAGTCTTGCGGCGGTGCGAGAAAAACCAACTTAATTAATTGCTTTAATTGCAGAAGTGACGAGCTGTCAAAAGGGGATTCGCACGTTCGCCTTTTAAGAAAACGAAGTGAGATATCAGAATTAAGGAGGGAGATAATGTGTGTCCTAAGTGCAAAAAAGGTGGTTTTGTTATGGGAGGAGAAATTGAGGAAATGTCTGTCCCCATAAAGTGCATCTAAATTATGTGATAAGTAGTTATTGATCAAATAAATCAAATTGATAGGAAATAATACTTTTGATAACAATTCTGTCATAGCCATTTATTCCATTAGTTCTTGTGGCTTAACCTTAAATATAGAGTGTGTTTGAAGTTGAAATATATGAAATTTTATCTTTAATTCGGCTATTTCATAACTCAGAATTCATCAAAGCCTGATGAATATGTAATTCTTAAGACACTTTCTCTGGAACTGCAATTATCTATGCATTAGTCCAAAGTCAACTAAAGACAAAACACAGTTCCATTACACAAAAGCCGAAGTTCGTGTGGCATAAATTAGGTACAACTGTGAATTGCCCATGGGCTGCGGTAGAAAGGGTAATAAATATTTAAGTACACAAGCAATAAAACCTATTTATGATTATTAGAAGTTATTAATGAATTAATTCTGATAAATTTCCTATTGAAAAATATTTATAATATACTTATAAATTTCTTATCATGTGAATTTTACTATTTCGACAGAATTATCTTTAATGAGAATCAAATAAATTGTTATGTTGATGGCAAGTAGTATAAAGTATATTTTACACAATTTGTCAGCCGAAATATTTTAGTGTCCTGTACCCTCTTTGTACCACGTCCATGCTTTTGTCCATGAATATATATGGAGGGTCGGCCATTAATGCCCAGATATACAAGTATCTCATAGATGGCAATTCGCTCTGGTCTACAACTGTTAATTGAATGTAAATGACTGAGGACCTCCATTCAATTACCCCCACCTGTGGCGCAACATAATCAGATGCATAGAGCATATTGAGAAGTATTATCAGCTGCCGAGTGGAAATCGAATCATGTTTTTGTTGCCAAGTTTTGGGAAATCTATGCAAATTCGCTTAGATGCAAGGTCAGAGATCAGCATAAATTTGGGTTTCGCTGGGTAGATGAGGCAGTGAAAAAAATAATACATTACCATTTGTGGTAATGATTATTCATTAAAATCATTCGTAAAGACTAAATCACTGATATAAATTAAGCATTGTTCTTGCAAAGTTTTGACTGTTTTTAAGTCAATCAAACAAGTGCAATATATATAGTTTATTAAAGTGCTACCAATATATTTCTCAGTGTTTCTGAGTAGCTTAGGAGCAGCGGCACTTGAGTGA
This sequence comes from Drosophila melanogaster, assembly GCF_000001215.4. Taxonomy (NCBI): domain Eukaryota; kingdom Metazoa; phylum Arthropoda; class Insecta; order Diptera; family Drosophilidae; genus Drosophila; species Drosophila melanogaster. The sequence goes on along the minus strand of NT_033777.3, from coordinate 15,698,870 downwards.
CTATTGCCACTGCCAAATACTCGAGACTTGAGTGCCACAAACTTGGCCAAGATTTCAATTTATATGATAACAGCAAGCTCCATGGCCAACACATCTACATTTGGAAGGGCCAACAAACATGTTGAAGAAAATGTTCCCTTCCCTTATCTTACATAAAAACTAGACTCATACCATTCTGCAGATTCGTTAAACTACCACACCTTCCCAGAGATTGGAATCAGTTGCGAAAACTGTATTGGCTGAAATGTCAACGGCATGCGGCCAAAGTCCCAAAGTCGGTGGCCTGCAGTTACTGGGAAATTAATTAATAGTTTTGTCTGCTCCAGCTCCTCACACTCGGCCAACTCGGCCAACTCACCCATTTCGGCCACTTTGAATGTATGTGTGGTTCTTGGTATTCGGTTTTCTAAGCACTTTGAGGATATTGCAGGACGATTGCTATTAGCATTGATTGGAGGCGTCCTTTGTTTGTCTGGCATTTGACCAAGAGCTCTGGCCCCGGACTTTGTTGCGGTTGACTTTGGTGTGGGTTTGGTTCTGAGCCGAGTAGGGCTTCTTGGATGATTAGCTACTTGAGACTGTGTAATTATTGTCTAGTTGTTTGCCAGAAAATGCCATGAATACTGCTACTGGGTTAGGTGTAAGAATGTCATGCCTCATTCAAAGATATTCCAGGATGTGCTGGTTAAATATGGAAATATTTTACATTTATTCGTGATATGTATCGCAGTTGTCAAGACCAGAGTAGTAGAAATAATATTTTGCAAAATACATTGACGTCTTAGAAAGTATCCAAGTAGTTAAGGTGGTGAAATTTTGTTAAACCTTTATGTAAATTTATAGATTTCTTGGTCCTTTCTTTGTGTTGTTCTTGGCAACAGATTTTACTGCTACCTAATCGATGTAAACTTGATTCTAAGAACAACAACGAATCCTGCAAACAATGAGTAGATTGTAAGCAAACAATGTAACCAAATTGTGCCAACAAATAAACATAAACAAACCCCAAAAAGAAGAGGTCCCGGAGCCGCGGGTCAAGCGCAGCAACAAAAGAAGTCGCCGGATCAAAAGGAGATGGAGAAGGAGCAGGAGCAGGAACCGTCGTCCTGTGGATGGACTTCTGGGTGGAATGGGGGAGGTGGTGTAAATGCCAAAGCTGAGAGTGTTCAGTGATTTAGTGGCCTTGTGTTTACATTCGTGTGGGTTTGTTTGCATCAGGATCGGGATGTGTGTGGGTGGGCTGATTGGGTTGGAGCTGAATAAATAAACAAGAAATCAGCAACAGCCAGCCCGAAGCTCGATAAGTGTGTAAGAGGCAGAAGCTCCCGAGGATTTTGTATCTGATTCGAGACTTGGCCAGGACTTTAAGTGTTTTACTTGCCGCAGCGGGGTGGCAAACAAATCACAGCATCGAGTGTGTACGCTAACTCAGTTGTCTCAGTTCTCCTGCTGTTCGAACTGGCTTTTCTTTTTTTTTTTTTTGACAATTAAGTGTCTGCTGAATATTCGTATTCTTTGGATTGTAGTTGAATACTTTTCGGACATCTTACCAAGTACGGTAAAACACTTGTTAGTTCGAGAGAAAATTGTTGAGTGCAACTCAAACGACATGCTGACATACGTTTCTGCAACACATAACACTTGTGGTTGTATAATTTTGGGACTATGAAGATAAGGAAAATTGTGAAAGAATATATTTATATTACGCTTAATTAATTACCCGACATTCCTATCTATGCAAGTTCAGCATACTTATCAATATTTGTATATATATATTTCGGTAATATCTCATCTTATCAATTTAAGATTTATTGCCTTTTTGTATGATTATACTTTTGCCAGACAAAACGTAAACAAATAACTGTGACAAGCTACTCGGAACTAAGCCAATTTTCCTTATATCGCAAATTTAACATCATTTGGAATAAACCCACTTAAATCCTATCAACAAGCGATAACAAAAATGCCCCTGAACCGTTGTAATTAGCCAACTATAAACGCCGGAGCGTAGTGATTTTGCAATCGCAATCAATTAATCAGTGGCAAAACGTATCGGATATTTGTGCCTGTGAACACGAGGCCATTGATTGATTTATGAGCTGCTCGTTAGATATTAGCAAGGAAAAAAAAATAGAAAATCTATGACCGTTAGTGAGAATGGGGTGGCACAGTCATATATTTTGTTATCGTTTACGTTTATCTTATCGCGCATACCTTCTAACAAGTTGCCAGCAAATTAAAGCACTGATTGCACCAGAGCATTGAGACACCTGATCTTGTCTCTTGGCCTTTATCGAATTGTATTCTTTTCAGTGGGGGCTTTTTATGGGCCCTCACCCATTTCGGTTTACTTTTATTGACATCATTTTGCCTTGCCTCGATTTCAGAGTGCGGTGTTTAAAGTCAACTAAAAACTAAATAAAGAGTATGACACAATAACTTAGGCAAGTGATTGGATTTTGTTAGTTTTTTTTTTTTCATTTATGGTGGCTAGGCAAAGCAGCCATTGGATACATCTCCATTTTTAGGCCTTGATCAGCAAAAGGGCAAAGGCAAGGAAGCCAGATATCAGGGTCAGAGGCACAGTCTGTCCGGCGGAACTGGCACGGCAACTGAAAGATTATTGAGAATTGAAAAATTAGTATGGTTTTGGAGTTGTAGCCACCTTAAATCATAAAAACTTACTCCAACTGAGTGACATTGCCGTAGGTGTTGTTCTGGAAATTGCTGAAGGACACGGAGGCATCATTGTTGGCAATCCTTACGCCTTCCGGAGTATAGGTGGACCTACCCAGAATAAAACCAGCACTGGTTGATGTGTTGGTAGCATTGGTGTAGGTGCATCCAACCAGATAGGTGGAGTTCACAAAGCTAAGCAACTTCACGAAGACGTACTCCTGCTTCTGGCCATTCACCAGGGTGACATTGTATCCGCTGAGGTTGTTCTCCACCAGCGTGATATTCGCAGTTTCATAGACGTCCACCAAAGTGGAGGCGACATTGCTTGAATGGCTGACATTGACCAGCATGTAATTGTTGTTGTTCCAGAAAGCCACGTTAAGGGAAATGCAGGAGACATTTGAGGCGGGATTGCGGGCCAACTCGACCCACTGACCACTAAACTGGAAGTTAAGGAAAAATATTTAATATATCATAATTAGCACACTGATGTTTATGATAATTAAATAAGAAATTATTAATTCGCTTGGGTAAAGTTTCTATCAAACTGTAGCTATCCTTTTACGATTGTATGAAATTTAAAGCACTTATGGAATTTAGGTATCCTAGAAATGTATGCGATGATGTGTCCATTCAGAGCAAATCCGATGTCATTATAAACAGACATTTTGTTCATATACATGTTTTCTTATGACTGTAACAATACATGACGAGCCTTTCACTCACAGCGGTCTGGTTAAAACTAATGCCGGTGGCTTGGGCGCAGGATTGTGGCGTTGTTTGGGCTTGGGCCGAAACCTGAGAGATGGAGGCCACGGCGGCCACGATTGCCAGGCAGATGATCGCACTATTGCACATGATGTCACTGTCTATATGAGTTCTATATCTTCCGCTTTAAGGTTCCGGTTCTGCGATCGGTTCGCTGCGAATGCGTCGTTAATACTGAACTGTCTGCCCATCCGCAACGGCCTTTTATAGGCTTGTATCTTTTCCCTTATTTTTGCGCCCATTATCGATGCCTGCACTTGTGGAGCGCCTGGCTCTGTCACCAATTTACGTACATCTGACGTCTGTTATCGCCCCGTGGAATGACTAATCCCCACGAGGCTCTGCGAATAAAATAGTGTTGTTATTGCGTTGAAAACTCCCCTGCACATTGGCCAATAGGTTGTCTTACCTGCAAAGCTCTTTGACATGTTTTTCCAGGAAGTGATTCTGCTGCCCAGAAATAGATTCGGTGTCCAAATGACCCGATATCAATTGCAACCCCATTAAAAGTACATTTGTACTCATTTAATTTGTATAACTATCTTTATGGTTTTCATGGCCACTTGAAAGGTATAAACAAACGGTGTTTGTTTATTGTTTAATTGTCTGTTATGATCATTACAACTATGCTACGAATTTTATGTGTTCTATAAAGGCTCAACATTATATTTAATTTCTGTGCCCAAATGACGTCTTAGACTGCGAATTTTTAGTGCGTTGTAGATATCTTACTCTATTTTAGTTTTATCGAACTTCCCTTCCAGTCAGAAAGTTGGTGTACTATTCCCCATTACTCATCATTACCCATTCTTACAATCGTCAACGCTGTAAGAAAGGTAAGTTTTCTTATCGTTGAATGTAGATACCAGAAACAAATATTAATTTAATTGAAGCCCCCCTCTCTGGGCCTTTTATCTAAGCATTTTTGTGATCTATCACCCTATAAAAAATATACATATACAGAGGAAACGTCTTCATTCCTGGATTAAATTTCTTTATCGCTGGCAGACTGTGAGTCATTTGTGGAAAACAAAAACAAGAAAACAGAAGCGAGAGTCGAAAGAAGCGCACATTTCGATAAAGAAACATTTTTAAAAAGTAACAATCAGCACCATTTCCTACTCTAATCAGCAGTTCGAAATGGTACGGCAAACATAAAATCATGTTTAATTTTAGCTAAAGCCTTTCCTAATATGTAAGTCCCGAACAAAATAATTGATTACACCGATAATGAATGAATTTTATTTATTAGAGCTTTTACATGGACCTTATATACAAGGCAAAAATTAAAGAACATTTAAGATAACAAAACATATTTTCGGTGCGTTGTTGTTATCTACCTTGCAAGATATAATCTAATTTATTTGATGGTCAGCAAAAATGCCAAGAATAATAGCCATGGCAATCAACATTGTGGAAATAATGGTCGAAGGATTGGATCCGGATGGTGCATAGCAACTGTAAAAAACAAAACTATAAGATATATTGGAGATCATTATACCACAAATTGATACAGAATGCAATTACAGAATACCAATTTGTTCTACAATAATATTTTGTGAATATTTTATGGCTAGCATATAGCCATTACCAATTCATCAGTGCCAATTTCAGAGTGTGATAATACAATTTCAACTTACGATTCGCCCTGAGTTATCGCTGACATGGTGCCATTTAAAAAGTTTGAAGATATACTAGAGCCAAGACCCTCGAGTTTATTCAAAATTTGTGTGGTGGGGGTACGATCCCTAGCAAGGATAATTCCAAAGGATGTGCCGTTATCCGTCTTGTTGGTATAGCCACAAAGGAAGGCCACATCGGTGTAGTCAGTGTAAAGGACCTTGTACACTGTATAGGTGGTATAACCAGGTGGGTTCCAGTAGGTGAAGTTGTAGCCATCCGCGGCCGCCGTGTTATTCTCCACAGTGATGGTTGCGTTCATGGTTTGATTCACCCACGGGTAATCGGGAGATACGGCATATGTGGTATCGATCAGCACATTATCCTCGGTTTTATTCAGCACCGTAATATTCACCTCAGTGCAAAAATCAATGCCGGACGGCTGACGAGCCACTTCCCACCAAATTCCAGAGAACTTTGGCAAAATGTCTAGTTAGTCTTAGCAAAATTCACCAAATTGTTTAGTCTTTTACCAGATCAAGATCGACCGCAATGCTATCGGTCAAGTTACATAGGGCCACATAATCATTACTCTGGGCTAGGATCGGTGTACTTCCTTGTAGAAAAACCAAAATGCAAAGGAGACCCAAAGCATAAGTGCTATTTGATACCATTGTGAAGGTGTTGCTTGTGACCCGGCTTCAGATCAAGAACTGAAGAAATGAATACTTCACGGTTGGTAATTAGGTAATTGTCTGACATACGTCGGTAATCAATCAAGTACTATCTCAACAGTGCGTGATTACGATTAATAAATGAATTACTTTATGTACACATTTTATCGATGTAAATTTGTGAACACACACATTGTGTTTTCTATTAATCCTATATTATCTTAATAAATCCCCCTATCATTAGATATTCTATATCTATTTCCAAAGGAATTGTGAAACACATATGTATGTGTTATGGCTACCGTGGGTCGCAATTACTAATATCCCCTAAGAGTGATAATGATAATGACATGTGCCTTCAGGTTCTTACGGTCAGTTAGATAACCAATAAGACCTTTTGTGTCACAATACAGTTTGAGTGTTTAGCAAACAAAATGTGGCACAATGCAACTTGCTCTCATTTCAGTGTGCTGTTCAAGTTTACCAAGAAAATGCTATGAATGAATTGGCATTGTTCGATAAACTCTTAGCAATTCGGCACTTTAAGTTATGAACAATTTACTACTTGAAGTATTTTAAAAGATTTTTTTAACGGTGTCCATTTTTGATTATTTTTCATTTTTCAACACTGACCCATATTGTAAAAACTTTAACCAGTTCTAAAGCAAACTTTTTATCTAGGTAAGACCACCTGAAGTTTTGCGAGGAAAATCTTCAGCTTTTGAATTAAATATGCTTTGTGCGCTGATACTGTCAACTTTCAACTACTACGAACAGTGTTGAATAGCGACATGTAGTGGGTGGGAATAAGAGGGCTCTTAGATCGAGCGATTATGTTAACGGCTGCATGTCCTCGACTTGTCTTCGACATGTCTTGTAAGGCTCTCAAACACCTCCATAGCACATTAATTTTAAATGCCTTACAAGCTCCCCAAGAAAGAGTTGGGGATGGGTGTGCGAGAGAGAGAGAGAGAGATAGGTAGATGAACATGTGCCGAGCGCTCTGGTACAGTTGACATACATTCAACGTAATTCGGCCATAGGCTTTTGTCTCGGGAGTCATTTTATCCTCGAAAACTTTTCCAACTGCCAAAAGTTAACTACCAGATGAGGAAAAAAACATGGCCTTAGCAGTTGGCAGAATAGTGCCACGCCCACAGCTGGAGTTCGTAGCTGAGGTAGCTTGTATGTATTATTTAATTAAAACTATTCTGGATGAGCGTTTGTAGGGGGCTAAATAATTTAATTGGGCCATGTGTGAAAATTTGTAATGAATGACAAAACGCTCTCCGGCACAACTGGTAGTATAACTTTCCGAGTTTGCCGGTAAAAGGTGAGGGGCTTCGGGGATAAAAGTGAGAGAACACTGCAACTTTTGATTAACACAGAATAGAGTTGAGGTTTCCAGGAGACCGGACTAATTGCATTTCTAGTGGAATATTGTTTAGAAACACAAATAATACAATTTGTAAACATTTATAATTTTTGCATTAATTTAACTTTCCGACTTAAGCTTTTAATATTTTTTAACTAATGATGACCCTTTTCTAAATTGTCTGTAATTACTATGTTAAAATTGTTTTCTGAATGTATCTACAAGTTGTTGAATGCTAATTCTAAGTGCTCAACCTTTGTTGCGTAGGTCAGTTTTAGTTATGCTTTTGAACGTGAACTTTGCTCAATTCTAATTAAATTGCTTCAAAACAGCTGAATATAATTTAGCTACTTAAGTCCCTTGTGCGGGAAAATTACTTGTAAAGTGCCGACACGTGTGCGTATACAACAATAGATTTGATTAAGCTTAAAATAGACTTGACATTATTTTAGATTTGGCGGTTAACTATCTCTACTCTGCTCGCGAATAGCTCAAATGAGCTCGTTATATGATAAATTACTGCGGACTTGTGGCTTCCATCAACAGCTTGCAGCCTTCAAGAAGTGGGGCTGCTTTCCCTTTTCTGCGAAAGTGCATCTCTTCCGCCTTGAGAAAATAATTAAGTTGGTTTTCTTAGCGCCGGCATACGAGTATATGCATGTATGTATATGTACATATACATACATATATCTTTGGCACAACCACACTGGCTCCAGCTATCGCTCCTCATTTCTGCCACTGCAAGTGACTGTTAATTACCCCATGAGCTTTATGCAAAACCCCAAGTAAAAGAAAGAGCTCTGCAAACTTTCTATTAAAGCGAGTCCTGCCGGAGTGTGCATCCTTCCACACACATCCTTTCACCCAGCTCGCACTCCTTTGTGGAGTTGCCACTCAAGTGCGCATTGCGCAAGCCAATTTAAATTTTAAAATAAGCACATTAACTGCATGCACAAGCGCTAAAACAAACTCAACCATATATGTAGCCTCACTTTCTCCCCTTTTTTTCTCCACGGAGCTCACGCGCGCATATTTAATTTGTTGCAGATTCACGCGCCCTATTAAGGGTATGACTTATTTGGAGAAAGGCCTAGAGAAAGTAGTGCGGCGCACGCAAGAAAATGTATAATCTTTAAAAGCTGAAAGAACCCAAATCGTTAAAGTTTTGAAAACAAATTTGTTTTCATATCCATTAAAATTATCACCCCCGTCGGCTTAGGGATAATAAAACTCAATTTTTTATATTTCATAATTTGATTGGTTTTCGGATTTTCTTTTTCTTTCTTTTAATTATTATCAATATCTGCTTATAGAAAAAGGTGTAACTAATTGTTTAATCTGTTTTACAAAAAATGTATAAACTAACTAGTTGTTGGGGCATAATTAATTGCTAATCATTTTGTTAATTTAATTGATATTTATATTGATGTTTGAGTTTTTTTTTCCACACCTGTTTACTTCGATTAACTGTCATTAAACATTATAAATTCGATTAAATCGCTTCTTTTAGTTATTTCACTTTGCATTTGAATGAAAAGAATCTCTTCATTGTCTAAAATCCAAGCGGTTGTAGAAAATTATTTGGTATACGAAAGATCTTAAATTAGAGTCATTGGCCTGATATGCTGTCCAAAATTTATTAGTAACTTAACATGAAAACAATTATTTACATACCTAGAGTAATTTAGTTTGCTGCCTAACTTAAGTTTTTATGGAATTTTTTAAACATTTTATAATTATTGTTTACTTGTTTGGAAGAGCTACAGCAACATTTTCTTTTTGATGTCCGTATGTACAACTTGCGATGGAGGAAAATTTCATATCGAGTTTGGTTTGCTTGGAAGGTTTAAGTTTAGGATAAAAGTTTGTCGTCTTTAATATAGTGTTTGTACTGATATTGATAGTATTAGAAACCAGGTGTGCTATATTACATAAATACGATCGTTGATATGTAAAATTCAAATTAAAATAGTTTTGAAATAGAGTTCGATGGAAACCATTTGAAAAGAGAAGAAATACGGATGAGAATAATACCCTACTTTGTATAAAATGATAGGCTGATAACCATACATCTAGTTAATTTTAGGATTAGTCCTTGTAAGCTGCTGTTTTTTGTTCGTTTTTTTTGTCACTCGCTCGATGATTGTGCTACTGCATTTTAAATGTCTGGGTCTTTTCATACCGATTCCGTATGTGTATATACCCCTTATCATGTTTATAGGGACCTCGAATTTGATAGGCTGTTTTCCAAAAATCACAACGACTTGAACTTGATCTAAAGCAATTATTGCATATCATATGGCTGATGGCTGAAGAAGTTAATCTAGGCTAAGTTTTAATCCTTTTAAGTTTCTACTCGTGGGAGGGGAGGTCTAGGTATCGGCCCTTATCAATATAAGCATATCTCCTCCTGGGATTGTTCAATTCTAAGCTATATGTACTCTACGTACGAATATGTATGTATAGACTACGGTTTATAGGATACATTGCATTGTGCTCATATAAGAAAATTTAACATTTCGCTTCAGCTCACACATCGCTGGGGCAAATGGGCTGGATGGGCTTGGGGACTGTAAGGATATATGGATATATTTACCGATTACGTTGGCAGGGGGAGGCAGTGATCCCCATCTGCTATTTACAGTTCTGTTACAACCTAGGAAGTGTTCTCTATGTCGCGGGAATTCATTGACAAGGGCACCCGCTAAAGTGGTTCACTCGATATACCTAATGGGTGTTTTATCTGATTTTCGTTTGCGCTTCTTGCATGGATTCCTTACCAAGATATAGTTTACAAAGCTTTACCAACTATGATTTAGTTTATACAGTATATTATTGTTTCGGTAATAAGTAAAATATGTTGTTCTTTTATATGTAAACAGTCTTTTTAGAGCCTTTGGTTGTCGTTACTCAAAGGATGCGGTTAAATGCAATACATATTGCCACTTATGCTTAACAAAATCCAACAAAGTTACTATTAAATCAACAGTGCACCACAATGTGCTAATATTATAATTGTTAAAAGAAGTCAGCTGCACGAAATGATATTATTTTGTTGTCTGTAAGCTAACAGAGCCTTTGTTAGTTAACATTACAGTTTCTCTGAAAAGTATGTAGACCAAAAGAATTCTTGTCCAGATAATTGCAGCGCCGAAAAGTATGCTGTACGTATTAAAAGAAAAATATTTGTTCTGCGTTTAAATTGGAATGGCCAAACATTAAAAACCCAAAATACAAGCAACTAAAAATTTGTAAAATTTTGAAAAAATAAAAACCCATTTCATTGATTTCATTTTGTTTTTTAATATTTTGGTATATTTTTGTTGACCTTCTGTGCAACTATTTTTTAGGAGCTCTTCTCTTTATCTACTTCACTTAAAAACTAAAATAACAAACAAAACTAAAGTTAAACTTAAAAGTAACATTATGGTCATATCTATTTTACAACTAGATTATAAATTAGTTTTGCAGGTTTCAATAAAGTTTAGTATTATAATGTAGAATTTGGCAATCACATTGGAAAAACACTTAAGACCTATAAGTTCTTTGCTTTGCGACAAGTTCTTGCTTTTGAAACAGAGCGAAAACTTGGTGGTATGGCAACCATCTCCGATAATCCTATCAAGAAACTTTGGGCTCTCCGCTTCGAGTTTAGTATATATATTGGTTAAACAACTATTGCTTTGACGATGTACACGCAGGACAGTTTTGATATTTAGTATGCTTAGCTCAAGAGATATGACTAACTGTACAAGGGTTTAGTATTCAAACCCCCCTATTTACAAGGATATTTTATGGGGTATACTTGATTAGTTTATCTACGCTGGTGAGAGACTGGCAGTATTGTTGTTTTCCAATTGGGATGTGACGGTGGAGCAGGCGCTGCTGTTGTTGTTGGGGCTGGTGGCACTACTGTTGCTGCTATTTCCCGAGGTCTTGGCAATAGCTCCTCCACTTGTTCCCTTGCTCCGCGAGTTGCGATTCCAACTGAAGTTTAGGGCGGAACTAAGTTTGCTTGGTTTCGGTTGGGTTAGCACTTGTGGCTCGGCTACGTCATAGTCCTGTCGCCCAATCGAGCTGGCAGGCGTATGGTGGCTGTATCCCGAATCGGATCCAAAACTGGAGTCCCCGTACGGATGCCTATAGTCCGCAGCAGTGGGTAGTAAGGTGGAGGCATAAGGCCGGGCGCCACCAGCACTTTCGTAGTAATAGTTGGCATTGTACATGGGCTCTGCGTAGCAGTAGGATGGCTCCTGGGCCATTGGTGCAGCGTGTATGCGGTGGTGCTGATGCTGATGTGGTGCTAATCGACGGTCCAATACCCTCGGTTGAGTTCTCGCCCTCATCGTGGCGGCCATCAGGCCACTGGCCACACTCGACGGATACTGCTGGCTGGCATGGGGATAGCGGATGCGTTCCCTGTAAATCGTGGATAGCGGAGGAACTGGGGCTTTGCTGAGTTGCGCATTAATCCGATTTCTGCGCTCCACTTCGTGCTCCAAGGTGTTATAGAATTGCGGTGCTGTGGAGCGAGCCACGTAGCCCAGGGACATCAGATTGCTGCGGTTGTCGTACAGAGGCGCCAGGTCGGCAATATCCGCCGTGGAGGTGCTGTTGTTGAGATCCTGATCCTGAGAGCTGCGACTTTGTCGCGTGCGGCCAGTACGGCGATTGTTCGATCCCGATGCCAACTCGTGATTGTTATTGCTGGCAGAGGATGCTGTCGCGGTGGACGTGTCCTGACCCATTGAGGAACCACTGCTCAGGACACTGTGACGCTCCTGAACAGCCTGTGGCAGACTCGCGGATGTAGCCACTGATCCAGTGGCTCCCGCTACTCCTGCTACTCCTGTGCCACTGCTGCTGCTTCCCGCCGCCCTCTCGTGATAGGGCGTGGCACCGGCTGCCGCTGGCAGGTTGGTTTCCTTCTGGAAACTGCATTCGCCAGGCAGGGATAGTTCATCTTCGGCGAAATCGTCATCTGAATGAAGTGGCGGCTCCGACTCGCCATCGGAATCAACGCGTCCCGGTCCCAGTTCCTCGTAGACATTGTCATTGGAGCGATAGGGATCGGGTCCAGGTGAGGAGCTGACCAAGAACGGTGGCGAACGCGTCATGGGATAGCCGCTGGGATAGTGAATACTCTTTCCTTGGAGCAGCTGTAAGAGAAAGAGGAAAAATAAATTAGATACATGTTGCAAAAGAAAAGAAAATTTAAAAGGGGTAAGGAAAAGCGCGTTTGACGTTACTTTTACTTTCTCGACTGCACTGCGAAAAATATTTGCATTGCCCACAATCATAGTTGTTTCCTGTTTCATCTGAAAACCAAACGATTTTCAATGCAAGTTTAGTAAACAAAGCTGAGGAGAATGTTTATAAATAATGTCGAGTTTGTCATTATGACATTTTTGTGCTCCGTGTGGCATTGCAACCCTCTTGCGGGAAAGGAGAAGGTTGTTCTTGGTAAGCCGCTTTACTGCCACGTACCCTCGGGCAGGACTTTGAAATGTGACAGGACAAGGCGGCAGCAGTAAAAGGGGCAAGTCGAAGGGAAGGCAACCAAGCAGCATAAGCAGTTGTTGAAACAGAACAAAGCTGACAAAGGCAGAAAAAAGAAGTTTAAAATGCCACGGGAAAATGAATAATAAATGGGTAAGAAAAAAAAAAAAAAAAAACGGGGAAGCAAAAAACGACCCATTTAAAGTATTGAGAGTAAAAGTTTAAGTTGGTTATATCCTACCACCAATTGAACCTTAAAAACTAGGTCGGATCTGCATTCTAGCCAAGAAAACTGGTTTAAAAGAAGGGATAATGTGTAAACTAATTGAACTGGAATATACTTAAGACTTCTGTTCATATATGGCCCCTACAGGCGCTGTTTATCAGACAATAAAATAAACACACACTTCAGTCAGGCAAAAAAATGAGCAAAACTCGCACATAAAATATGAAAAAATGGAATAAAACCGAGGGTGAGCGCGTCATAAAGAAAACACGTTTTGGGTCAGAAAAAGCCTTCGAGGCGTCAGAGTCGTAAAATATTTAGGCACACAAAGGAGCTGAAATTAAGCTGAGTGGAGGGTAGGGGACAAACAACAGGATACGACATACTCTCACATATCTTATGAATGTGTCCGCCGTTTGTACGTTGTGCCATGTCAAGTTCAAGTGTAAATTGAGGCGTACAATGGGCGCATAAAGGACCATAGACATAAATGAATAATATGCAGAAAGGGATATCCTCGGCGAGAAGGAAATGTGGTTTCGTCTTACAATTGAATTGCATGTGACAGGATCAAAAACAGAGTAGTAACCTGAACGCGAGACAATGACTGCGCAATGTTTTGACAGCGATTGTCGTAATGTTTGTCAGTTGGCTTGTCAGCTGATGAGCGAGGGTGGGAAAGCCAGAAAGGATATGTACTTCATAATGGATCTAAAGATACTAACCTCGGAGTGATGCTGCTGATAGTGATGATGGTGCGCCAGCTGCTGGTGATGATGATGCCGATGCATCACCAGGGGTCTATGGTGGCCCAAGTGCGCATCAGGATCCTCGTACATCCCGTGATGATGATGGTGGTGCGCCGATCCCAAAGTGCCACCGCCCAGGGGCATGGCTCCATTGAGGGGGCCTCGTGTGGGTGTCTTGCAGGGCAGCAGATTCTGCACCTTCCGCTTGTTTCTGCAAAAAAAATGAGAGAAAGAAAGCGATTAATAAGTGCTTCTACGATGGCTAAAGAAGACTGATGATGATGATGATGTTGCTCGGCTTTAGCAAACATTTAGCGTTGCTTTAGGTTTAACTCCCCCCTCCTAATAGAGCCATAAGTTCTTTGGCCCAAGCCAAAGATAAATCGATTTGTAATGACCAACAGGGTGTAGAGCAACCTTGATAAATGTCAGGTAAACAAGGCAAAGGCCGGGCTATCGCCTCCTTGCGAAATTGCCCGAAAACAATTTGATTAATAAAGAATGCCAAAGCAGCACAAAACACTCCACAGCCAAAAATTCAATTTAAATGAGCACAAAGCGTCGGGCTTGTCAGAATGATGATGAGCTGGAGAAGCTCGAGAAGCTGGGGATTCCCCAGGAGCGACAACCGCGTGCCATGGAAATAATGAACATAATTAAGTGTTGCCCCTGGCAAAGAAAACAGAGAGCCTTGAGCGTCTCCTTCCTTCGTGCAGCCATAAGCATAATGAAAAATGTGAAATTAAATTGACGCCACGTAACTGGGGAAGGATGAGCCCCAAACATCCTTGTAATGTCTTGTAGGTAAACATGTTGCGATGTCAAAACGGAAGTCGCTCGTAAAAACCCTCAGCCAACACAAACACTGGCGCACACGTGAAAACTGATTGTGGGAAGACATTAAAAATGCCTGTCTACTTTTAAGAGTTTACCCAAGGAGGATGGAAAAGAATATACGAATTTTCTTTGACCTAGGATTTTGTAAACTACATTTCTTACAGCGTTACAAAGTTACTTTGCATTAAAAATATAATTCAAGGCTTGAGCTCATAAGTAAGCGTAGTTGAGCCTATTGATCTAATTAAAATTGAAGCATTTTGCGTCTTTCGACGCAGCCCTGTTTCGTAAAAACCCTCAGCCAACACAAACACTGGCGCACACGTGAAAACTGATTGTGGGAAGACATTAAAAATGCCTGTCTACTTTTAAGAGTTTACCCAAGGAGGATGGAAAAGAATATACGAATTTTCTTTGACCTAGGATTTTGTAAACTACATTTCTTACAGCGTTACAAAGTTACTTTGCATTAAAAATATAATTCAAGGCTTGAGCTCATAAGTAAGCGTAGTTGAGCCTATTGATCTAATTAAAATTGAAGCATTTTGCGTCTTTCGAGATTACATACACCAAGTCTTTTTGGCTGACTAACAAACTCTATTTGGCAATGTAGTATAGTATTCCAGATTTCCTGCAGGATATAATAGACAGCCCACACACACACACACGCCTCTCACATTTCATGTTAGCCAGCTGAAGAGCAGCTTGTTGACTTTTGGGTGAGAGTAAGACAAGGAGGAGATGCCTTGGAATGAAGATGGGAGGATGAGGATTGGGATGGGGATTGAGCTTCTTGCCAGTTGTCTGCCTGCTGGAATATTCTTAAAAGTAAATTAAATAATGTGGCATGCCACAAACCAAGGCACTCCGCACTCGACTTTTGTCCCCGTGCCCCTTGATTTCATTTCATTTCACTTACGAGGCGTAAAAACGAAATCAAGGATGAATGCGAGAAGTGGAAGGAGGAGCTGGCCCTGTTGGCTTAACCCTTTGAGAGGCTTGTTTGATTTCTAAGCGTTATGGCCAACTGGCCATAAAGAGAGGCCATGGAACTCGGGGCCATCCCCCAGAGTGTCGTACAATTTGGCAAGAAAGTAAACCATTTGTATGCTCGATATATGCAGAAAGGGGTTGAAGCGAGACTTAAGCCAAATGCGAAATGCGAAATACCTTTGGGGGGCAGAAACAGACACGGGTTTCTCCTTTGGCATAAGCAATTTACAATAAAAAGTAGCCGGCAATCGAAAGGGGCAACAATGTTATTGTGTGCGTGTGAGGGAGTTACTGCCTGGCAAGAAGTGAATCTTTTATTTATGAACTCTGAACTAAAGTTCCAGACTCACACTCACACTCGCCTTTTGGGGGTTGCAGAGTCTAAAGCCTGACACGTAAAAAAGCAAACTACAAAGAAAACAAAACCAAATAGAAATAGGCAAAAGAATAAGGAGAAGTACTACAAATATTCCCAAGGTATTGCAAAAAGGGTGGAGATGGTTGCCAGAAGCGGGCGTGTTAATACTTTGATATGGAAATTGCTACGAAAGAGATTGAAACAAGGGAAACAGAAGCTCATAATCTGCATAGGTCGCCAGAGAATGAAGGAGCATTTTGAAACACAAGAAAGAACTGGAAATTTAATAAGCCTGCTCAAAAATCAATAAACTCAAGTTTAAGACAAATATTTTTTCAAGCTGTATTAAAATCTTAAAAAAATCGACACTTTCATTTCTGTTTGCAGGTCAACTGTTTCCTGAGTTTTTGGACGACCACAGTTAATGAATACATTTTCCCAACCAATAATTTCGTTTGAACTGCAGTCAAAGTAAATGCTATTTGACTGCTTACTCCGGCCACAAAACCAGCACCGCCACTTTGGTGGTCTGCTCCGCATTCCCCCTGCCATTGCCCCCCCGATCAACACTCGAAAGCCCCATCGGAATGACCATTGCATAATTTCACTGCAGTTGGCCGGCCGGCCCGCCAGCCAACAAACAAATTGACCGCAGAAACAAAACCGCAGGGCAAGACCCGACTAGGCATCAAATTACGGAGAGCAGGAAAAGTGGAAGGAACGCCTGTTGACGGCTTGAGTCACACAGTAACATGGCAACTCTGGAAGTTGCATTTGATTAAATGGGAAATCGTCAATGCAACCGTGCTGAGCCACGCTCCTTGGCCGTAATCAGCTGAAATTGTGATTGTTATTGCATACTTGATAACAACGTGCACACACAGGTTATACCCAAGTCAAATAGGCAGTGAGAAAAAAGATTGATTTTACTTATTTACCAGTCAACAATGTTAATGCTGCCATAACTCTTACTTCTCCTGGTTTCCGGGGTTGCCCTGCTCATTTAATATGAATGAACATTTCGACGGGGCCTTGACTTTGTTGCGGCCTCAAATTTGTAAAATATTTCCCCGAATTTGGGTTGGGGGAAAATGTTTGCTTACAAATTAAGCATATACATTTATTGAATTATTATTAACTGACGACAATGTTAACAATTTTAATAACAAGGGCTTCAGATTTTTTTTTTCAAAGATCATCATTTTTTGTTGGTTGCCGCCACACGCACACGTGTTGCATATGGTTTTTGGTATGGCATGGCACTCGAATCTCGTGTAATTAATAAAGTTCCAGTATGCAAACATTTGCACCAAAGTGTGTGGCAATCGGAGAGTGCTGAAAACACTCTGGCGGTTTATTAAAATAATTAAGGTAATTACCAGCGGAAATGTAGCGGGGTTGAACAAAAAATAAAAGGCAAAATGCATCATAATAAATGCAATTTATGGTTTGGATTTTATATGATAATCGGTTGGGGGCAATCTGTCCGGGGCATTTTAATTAATTATTTATAAAGAATTTAAACGCACTACAGAGGGTGCAAAAAACGAGATTCTGGAATTCTATGAAGCAAAGCCAGCGACTTTTTCTTACAGTGACAAATATGATTATTTGATTTGCTTCGAAGCTCAAACAGAAATATAAATAATATTAGTTGCTATTTTATTTATGGCTCTTCATAGTTGTGTGTTTATTTTCCTTGCTTTTCCTTTTCCTCGAATGTTAGGGTCCAGGACACGCATACACATAAACGCAAAAATAATGTGCCACATCATAAATGCCACAAAAATGGCACGAACACAGACACACTCACACGCAGACATAAATATACAGACACAGTTTTCCGGGGGAGGTCAGTTAGACACTTAAAGCTGGAAAACCCACGCCCACACACCCACACACAGACGCATGCATAGATAACTATGTAATAAAGATGCCCGTTTGTCTTGTATTTTTTGCTGCCTTTGTTATGGCGAGGCATAACCTCAAAAATGATGAAGCACAACAACAAGAGTCAGTGTTGTTTTTCCTCCCTCTCCGCCACCTTCCGATTTTCCCAACCACCACCATTTTCCACCCACTGTGCGTGTGTGCGGTCAGCAAGCTTTAATGAATATGTATGAAAATCGCTTGTAGCCATAACTCCTCTGCTTTTCTCATGGACCCATGAATATTGCCGAACAAGTTGCGTATTGTTGGTGAAAGGAAAATCGATTTCGGGACAGCCTTGGGTTTTTTGGGGAGCATATAACTTCAACACTTGTTGATGTTAATGAGCGGGGGGCATGAGCTTATCCCCCAGAAGTCCCACATCCTTAAGGTCCTTCCGCTTTCCTCTTTAACCCTTTAAGAGCAGGGCAAAAAATGTGGTGTAAAGCTTTGGCCTTGCCCATAGCCATTATCTAGCCGGCCCTTTCTCGTTTCTACTCTGCTGTGCGTGCAAAAATCTTTTCCAGCTTTCCCAGCTTTTCATGGCTCTGTTTTCACACTGCATTACATGCAAACAATGTCCAGGACTCGTTTCATTCGCCCCTTTTTCTGCAGCTCCTCTTTTGTGGTTTATTTCTGCAGCAGATTTCATTTCGTTTGCAATCCGACTGAGTTTTTTCGAGTGTTTTTTTTTTGGTTTTGCTTTGCTTTTTTTTTGCGGAGACTGTAAAAGTAAATTGTTTTATATCTTTACTTGTGTGTTGTGCATGTGAGTCCGGATTTTTTTTTACCACCAACTAAAAGTTGATTTGTGTGTGTGCCTGAGCCATTTCTCACGTGCTTTTTTCTTGCAGCTGCTGCAGCAACATTTATTTAAAATTTCAATTTAATTTAGTTTCGGTTTTAAGTGCACCCACACAGCCACACACACAAACACCCAATGCACACGTTTACATTGCCATATAGGTCAGTGTGGCTCCGCTCAAAAGTAGACTACATTAATTTTCGTTTGGCAACGCGTTTTTTGCTTCTCTTTCTTCCGCTTGCCCCGTCTCTTTCCCTCGCTAGCCCTGTTTCGACAGCTTTACCAAATGGATTTTTATTCCTCTAGTTTATTTTCTTCTATTTTTCACATTTTTCACATGTTTGCATACATTTTTGATATAGTTTTATAATCTTTATGCATTGCTTGCATTTTTTATACGGCGTGAACATTTTTGCGGCTCAACACTTTTAGCTACCGCGATTTCACCTGCACTGTATTTTATTTGCCAGCGTTGGCCCGAAATTTATTATCCCCTGAGTTGATTATGTTTTTCGGGAGGAGCTAAAATATGTTCATGCTTGTAATATTTAGAATTTAATTTGGGGCTTAACTTTTAAATTTGAATTGTTACGTTACGTGGCTAACACTTTGGAAAAGCTTCGCCTTAGCGCAAAACGAAAGAAATTCCTATGAAATGCAGCAACTCCGCCTCTTTATCGCATCTCAGCTATCTACCACTGAAAACTCTATTTTTTCTGCTGCGGTTTGGAGCCACATAAATCATAAAGGCAAAAGAGCAACATGTTGCAGGCAATGGTTAACGCCTCCTTTAAAGCTTCCACTGCGGCAAAGCAAAGAGGAAAAATGGAAAAAAAAAATAGAATAGTTGCCAGAAGGGGACAAGCCGTTGTAATAGTCAAGACAAAGCCACACAACGCGTTCGCAGGGGAAAATCATCGAGTGTGGGCCAGGCCAAGTAATTGAGTCATTGCGGATATCTTTGGTCAGGACACTGGAAAAAATACCTATTAGGTCGAAGATCTGCAGTTATGTCATATATCTATTATATACATAAATGAAAGCTTTCTTCTGTCGGCCTTCAGCTGAAATTCCCCCTTTGATGCATACATTTTTGTTAAGTGTACTTACTTCCAAACGAACAGCGACGAGATGAGAACAATCAAGACCAAGAGCAGCGAGAACACGGCTATCATGGCCGATGTGGCCAACGACTGACTGCTGTACAGGCTGGCATCCAAGATCTGCAAAGATATAGAGGGGGAAACGTCGGTCTTAGTCGGCGGTAAAAGTAAGAGTAAAAGTTGAGTGGTTGAGTGTGAGTAAATCAACGCTCAACTCAAACACAAAGCCATTTTGCATATAAACAAAGGCCCAAAAACGCGCGGCCGAAAGGAAAACCAAGCTGTTGGTAAGGCAGGGAAATATTTTCGTAAATATGCCTAACGAAATGCAAACAAAAGCGCAGCGCACGCGACTTGCGCTGTTAACCTTTCGGTTACTTTGGCTTTTCCTCAAACTCAGAGTGCGGAGTGTGGGCGTATTACCTTTTTCAACTATTTTCTTTTTTTTTTTGCCTTTGACCAGGCCCAGGAAATTAAGGTCAGTTGGAGTGGGGATAAGGTAGGCAATTTGCCTTTGAATTTATGCTTGGGCATGCAAAAAAAGTTGCTAAATAAATAATGAAGTCGGGAATAAATGAGGGAAATCAGTTGATACGACAAGTGAATAAAGATTGATAAGGACACAGTGGAAATGGTTTATCTATGGAAATGAAGCGTAGGATAAGGCAAAAAGCAAATTAAATAAAAAAGTTAGCAAAGATAAAAACGTTTTAAATATTGAATGTTTTTTTTTTTCAAATACATTTCCTAATCTTTTAACCCAAAACATTTGCCTATCAGGTCTCCGCCTTCACTCGTCTCTGTCAAAAAACGATAAGCCGAATGTGAAATATTTGCATTAAGTATTTTTATTTGTTTCACATTTTATTTCATTTTTGTTGGCCGTTTGACCCGAGAGTCAAACTTGAAAAGGCAAAGCGAAAAACGAAGAAGTGGGAAAAACTCCTCCACAAATGCACCTGTCGTTCGGGTTACAAACACACACGCGTGGCATAAATCATTCAAAAACATGGAAAATATTTTTTGGCCATGAGACACAGAGTGTGCGAGCGAGGTGGAATCAAAGAAAGCGAGAAAGAGAGCGACGCAGCTTCGCCAAACACGGAAATTGGGGTCAAACTTTGACAGCTGTGCAAATAATTTTGCCAGCGACTGTATGCGTGTGTGTACTTAGGCGGCCCTCTTTGTCTTCGAATGTAGGTTACTCTTTAACTCGTAATGCATTTTGTGCATTCACTAATTTATTAAAAGCATTTTTCCAACGTTCCGATTTTGATTTATTTGCCCACATCAAACACAAACACGAGTGGCACAGTTCGCGGCAAAATGCGGAAGCACTCACAAAGCGATTCAAACGCTTATCAGCTGGGCTGCAGTAATTAATCATGCGCTCGCAGCAAATATAAATATTATTCATATTTCATTGAGAGCAACAAATACGGACTCGGATTGAGAGCATAAACAAACAGCATTACAAGAGAGCATTTACATCTAGCCCCCAGAGATAAGCCATTAAAATATTGAAGTCCAACAGCCGACATCCACATGGCGAAATTGTTTAAATTATCGAATCCGGGGGGGGGGGGGGATGTGGAAAAGGGGAACGGGGCATCCCCGAAAGCTGCTCGCATTTGGATCGCTTATCATCGCAGCCAAGCCAAACGCACACAAATAAAAATTAAGAAATTTGTATTTTGAAACCCATTCAGAGACAAATCGATTCCGCAGCGAGGCGAAAGCCAAATACAAATAATAATAAATTAAACAATTATGTGTGGCATGTGTGTGCAGTGCAACGCCAAAAGCTGGAAATCTGGCAGGGGGAAAACTGCTCAAATGCTCGTAATCAAATTGATTAATGAGACCTGACACGAGTTTTTCCCTCCGTCTTTTCTCATCATTTCATTTGAATTTGGAGCATTGCTGGGATCGAAGTGAATCGCCAAGGTGGTATGAGGTAACGGAAATTATAGAATATTTTAAGGTATTTTGAGGAATATTGTTATATGAACAGCCCTTTAATTTGATGATTGCTTGCAATGTTACGTAACATTTATCAGCACGCATATGCCCCGCTCGATTCCCTACAATAACTTAAGTTCACAATTGAATTTATAGAAATCACACTTGCGTCACACAATATTTTTCTATCAGTGCAAAGAAAATGAAACAATTTCCTTTTGTCTCGCCCTGCCAACATTTCCCGCTTTCATTTCGTACGCTTCACACATTTTCCACTCAACTTTGAACTGCATTGTGTGCGACTGCGTGCGTTGATAATCGATAAATCTAAAATACATACATGTGTTAGGGCTGTTGGACTCGCGAGGCGTTTACCTATTTGTAATGCCCATTTTGGGGCCAAACAAACAAATGCATGTAGCTTATTTCTGGAATCGCGAGGCGGGGGCAATAACTGTATGCATTGCGACAGTTGTCGATTGCCACCGAAACGCTTCCAGCAGCTGCCTTACGGATTAACCCGAAGATAAAAATGAAAATATAAAAAATACAAGCGGCAGAGCAAACAGAGTCGCATTATCGATAACAACAAAAGTAGAGTTGCTCGCTGTTTGCCCAGATAAGCAGTGCCACCGGTATGATTGAAGGCTTTCCATCTAGGCCGTTTGTAATAACCGCCCGTTCACCCCTCGCTACCCATTGAAAAACACACACTCCCTGGCCCCTGGGCATTCCATAAATTAAATTAAATAAAGAAAAGAAGAAAAGAAGGAAAAAAGGAGTAGGCATTGTAAGCAGAAGATAACGATAAGAGTTTGAACGATTTATGTCTAGGGAATACAGGCAAACAAGGCAAACAAACAGTGGGCACTCGAAAAAATAGGTTATTTCAATAGACATTTTAAAATCAATCCCATCAACTCATGTTGATAAGTTCTTCCAATTCATTATGAGTTTTTAGTAAGTTATAAGTGCAATTTTAACGCAAACAGTGTGCGTTTATTTCTCTCGGTGCATCCAGAACAACTTGGCCGATAAAATAATTAAGCCCTCCTTCAAGTCGCAGACAACAAAAGCCATTAGTCGACGGGTTTCGGGCGGGGCGGAATATAAAATTATGGCTTAAAGTTTACACCCACCCGAAAAAATAATAATAATAAAAAGCGGGAATAAGGCAAAGTGAGATTAACGCAGCCAAAGCTGGAAAATGTTGTTTACTTTTATGCGTGTGAGCTTCTGTGGGCTGGTGTGTGTGTGTGTGTGTGTGTGTGCTGAAAATGTTTTTCCGGCCTTGTGGCAACTTTTTAATCGTGAAAAATCACCAGGCTCAAGGGCGGCAACCGACAGGCGGCCTGAGTAGGCGGCCTGAGTAGGCCATTAAGTGAAATGTTTGCCTTTGACCTAAATCTTTAAGTGTGCCCAAAGTGCATAAAAAAGCTCGAGCAACATTGTTGGGAAGACCGTTTGGCAAGTCATCAAAATCAGTCGTCAAAATGAATTCCGCCACCCATTCGTACCTATGGAAAAGTTCTCACCGCTCCTGAAACTTAAAGTTAACAACTTTTCGCTGGCAAAGTCAACGACTAGCGCGTTTTCATTTTCGTGCCTGATGAGAAAAACACAAAAGTTTTCACCATCAAAACACGACAAAAGGAAAAGCCAGCAACAAGCACGTGCCACTTGCAGGATGAAAACTATTTTGCAACAGCAACAGCAACAAAGGCCAGAACTTGACTGCTTTGATAACATGGCAAAAGTTTTTCGAACATGCGATGCATGTGTGGATGGCGCCTTTGCGTTCTATTTCTTTTTTCCCCCCTTTTCCTTTTTTTTTTTAACACCCCCTCGCCAACTTCGATTCCGTTGCACGTGCATATCGGGAATCGACCTGGTGGATAGCTCCCCCCCCGCCAGTGGAGCTCCTTGAAACCCCCGGGGTTTTTGTAACCACTTGGCAGTGCAATTGTTTGGAAACAGCTCGTGATTGAGCCCCATTCCCATAAGATGTTCGGGGGGTGTAATGAGTTGCGAAACTTGTTGGGCCGATGTGGCTGCGATGGCGCCGATAATGGGGTAGTGGAAAAGTGCATCGGAAAATGGAAAACGCAGTCAGGTTATATGGAATTTAACAAGATGATGGTGAGAAATCCAATGTATTACAAATTAAATGTAAACCTGCTTAGGGCAGCTTCAAATTTTAAAAGCCATCTTCTGTTTTCCTCTGGCCACATAAATATCTTGCCTGCTCGAGCAAAAGAGTTGCCTTCATATTTTTCAACAGGACATCCATTCTCACATGAAAATTCAATTTTTGTGCACACAAATATTTTTCATTCAGCTCCCCTTCTCCGCTTGATTTCTGCGACTGTCTGCAGCTGTGTCTGGCTACGTCAACTGTAAACAACATCAACACTAAACAGCAGCAGCAGCAGCAACAGCAGCAACAACAACGGCCTTGTCATTCCATGCCAACACCACCCACTCAGTCGCCCACTAGGCCAGCAACCCACTCACTCCACGGAAACCAAAAGCCAAAGCGCCCAAAAGCAGACTACAACAAAAGCCAAAGGCAACAGAATTTAGCTATATATAGACGAAGATGTAGCTGAGGAATTTCGCATTCTCACGACATTTGATATCAATGTCATGCTATTTGCTACACACCCAGTCTGGATGTCCTTCGGCCCCCGAAATACTCTCCTTTGTCATCATCTTCAACAGTTTCTCGTCTGCTTAAAGGAGCGGTTCAACACACATACATGCTCACATATATTGCGACGAGGAAGAAGGAAGCGAAAGCTGGAAAAAGGATTATTTGCTGCCACGCCCATTGGAGCAAATCAGAAGCTGCTTGTCAAGTATTTTTGCTCCTTAGCTCGCTCACACACACACACTCATACACACAGTCGCACACTCTTGGTGGAAATTTAATTTCGCATGTCTGGCGAGGATGCCACTTCCGCTTGCCTTTTAAAGGTTTTTCCTCGCCGATTTTTTCAAGATTTCCCCTCTCGGCTTTTTCCTTCGCTGCTTTTCCTTCTGCCAGTTGACAATTACATCCACATGCACAGGCACACGCACACTCGCACACTCCCAAATTGGCACAATTCCCGATAAACTTATCAATTTGATGGGCGACAGAGCTTTCCGCCATTGAATTTTATTCGTCAACGCTAATCCATTAAATTGATTCGGTTGCTCAAATTGATTTTAAGCTGATTTCGTCGAGATTTTAATGTGTTTACCTGCGATTTATGCGGACTTGCAATTCCCCATTGATCTAAACGCATATTACATTCAAAATAATCCCGTGCCTGGATTTTAGATACTTTTCTCGATAGACGAGGGCCGTGAGATACAGTTTCTGACATCAACTGCATGTTAACATTAACATTTGATTTGTCAGCATAAATCAACGGCGACAGCCTCAAGTGCCCACACAGAAAATGCGCTAAGATGACGGGGACCACACACAGATCCGGTTTATATGGATACATTTTTCCCCCCGCTCCATTTCGTTTCGTTTTGGGTTATACTCGTATTTATTTAAATTTATCATGTTGAGAATTAAGTGGAAAGCACTTGGAGTCGAACGATTTTTTGGGGGTTGGAGCCGCTTTTTTTTCTTCTTTCTATTTTTCCATTTTTGGAGCACGTGAAATTTTATCAATGACCGCTGCGGTGTTGATATGTGGAATTTGATCTTTGTTTTACCAGAAGTTTACCCCCAGCCATCATCGCCAGCGCCTAAACAAACACTTGCCCCAGATTAGACGAGTGCCGAGTTACAGTTTTTCCACATGGAAAATTATCTATCTGGCTGTTTTCGGTCTGAGGCCAGAAATTATATAGAAATATCTATTTTGTTTTTTGCCTTTGTAACCGCTGACAACCTTTTAAAGTTGAGGGTTGATTTCGGGCCATATGTTGCCGACGACTGGCGGCCGAAAAATGCTCCTTGTTGTCCTTTTTGTGTTGTGTTGCTGCCGTTTAACTTTTCATTGTTATTGTAATTTCCAGTGTAACTGTTACTGGGCTTCCACTGTCCAAGGGGATGGCCAGCATCGTCGGTATCGTCCTTATTCGTCCTTATAATGATGGGGGCAACAACAACACGCCAAGGCGCAACAGCTGTTGCTCCGGCAACTGGAGGCCAAAAGGACTTGAAACGAAAAGAAATTTGTTTCACTTTGCTTTAAAGTGATTCCTTTGCGGTTCCTGCCGGCACCCGAATTGTGGGCTACGTCTGTTCGAGTGGGCGTGGCAGGTTGGCAATTTTTCATCGAGTCCTTTTTTGTGCTTTCGGATGGCTAACTTAAAGTTTAATGGCCTTAAAGAGGTCATAGAGTTTTGAATGCCTTCTACTAGTATTTCAGATAACTCGAATGTGTTTTCCAGTTCAGGCGGCTTGTTGGCTAAGCAAAATAATGTCAATAATAATTTGTTATCCAGCAATTATCCTCTTAGGCCACAAATCGAACAGATTTTCGATCAGGTGGCATAATTTTAGCTTGTCAATAAATCAATTCGCATCCTTCGCCGGGTATTTCGAGTGCCTACTCAACTGCTAACATTTATTTTCAGCTCTACCAGCTCATAATCAACTCCTCCGGCCACGCCCACAGCCACAACCCACCACTTGAAAAGCGACAAGAAGGCTTTTGTTATTGTAATATGCATATAGCACATAATTCAATGAGGCAACATACAATTCTGACACCTCACACAAAAAGCCAAATCACTTGCAACTCGTTTCGGCGAGCGGAAAATCAACAGACAGGGGAAAATCTCGACAGCTGTGCCAAAATGCAGGCCTCATTATGGCACTGCGGAGAGGGTTGGGTTGCATAATCATCCACCCGTGGGGTCGGGTTGGAAAATCCCATTTGCAACGCCCTCAAAATTATAATCAGCCTAAGTTGCACTGGGGAAGGAAATGTCATCGAAGGTCAGGAATGAAAACTCTGCGCATTAGCAGGAATATACAGTTTTGAGCTTTGAATAAATAATGTTTTGTTTTCAACTAATTTAAATAGCAAGAGATTTAATATTGGAGAATTTTTCGAGTTTTTATAATGGGCTTATCATATTTTGGGTAGATTTTCCCACTTACCGGCATTGCCTGGCAGACATCGCTCTCCCATTGCTGCTGGGCCAATTGCTCCTCGTTGCAATCCTGCGGCACCACCGTGAATTCGGCCAGGGCCGGCGGTCTTGGTGGCGGTGGGATGAGGAACTGGGGCGGTGGGGCAAGGGGCGTGCCCGAGCAATCGTCGCAGTCGAACATGAAGAGCTCTGCTTCGGACAGTTCCATCATATCCAGCATTTTCCACATTGAGTACGTGTGATTTCGGCTGGACGGGGAGTGGTATAGGTGGTATACCTCCTCGATCTTCGGGACTGCGGGGAATTATCTATATAAGGGGGGTTAACCGTTTCGGTTGCGAGTCGCTTTGATGTTTTTGGGTGCGTGTCAAATTCGCTGCCCGATCGCTGTCATCTGGACAGCCTTCATTGGCGGCCTTGTAGCTGAAAAGGAAGAGGGAGAAAAGGACTCTGGTTAGTTGAAAAGTACTCAGCATGCGGCCTTGTCTCCTTTTGTGTGCTAATTATCTCACACATGGATGTCCTGGCACGTAACAATTGCCGGGTTTTCTATCTTTAATTGGCCTGATCCTGCCCATTTCCCCGCGAACACGACTGTAAGCCAATGCAAACTGAAAAATAAAATCAAATGGAACAAAATCGTCCACCCAACCACCCCCTGGCACCTCCAACAGCACCCCCTTTGTGGCCAAATGTTAATTTTTATTGATTTTCCTTAATGCGTTTCCATTTTTTGCTATTTATTTTTATTTACTTTGCTCGCTAGCTTTGCTATATTTATCCCTTTGCACCCCGATTTTCCGATTTCCGTCGACTCACTAGCAATTGTTTTACCCCAGGTTTTTTCAGCGTGTGTGCTTCGTGTTTTCTATTTTCAATACTTCTATTATTATTATCCTTTTTTTTTGGCTGCGGTTGTGTTTTTTCTTCACACATATGCTGACAAAATAATTGAGAAAAAACGGTTGACTTGGTGAAACCTTTTTCGGCGTTAAGGTTTCGGGGGTTCAATTGAGTTAGGACGGATGATTGATGGTCCTGCGTGGCAATCCGATATATTATGAGGCGCGGTAGGTAGATACAGATACATGAGTGGATGGGGTTTGAATCGAAACTTCAACATTCAACATTCGGCTGCTGTTTGTGGGACTTGTCTCTCAGCTCAGCTGCACTGACAGCCCAAGAATTCCCCATCTGTTGTGTGGGGTAGTCCAAGTCCAAGGTTGGCATTGTGATTCCCGAGTCCGATTCCAATTCCAATTCCGAATCCAAATCCGAAGCCGACTCTGAATCTCGTTCTGAGGCTGAATCTTATTCCCATTCCCAACATATGTTGCCAGTTGGCTTCGTTTAATTAGCTGACAGCTCTGGAGAGGAACGGCGAAGAGAGTCTCGATTCGAGGCACTGCAGCCTGATAAGATCTCGACAAAAAATGTATATGTGTGTACACACAGTATCTGTGTGTGTTGTCTTGCAATCAAATGTAAGCCGCTGTTGACATTGGAGATTAAAAGATATTAAAAACGAAGACGACAACGGCCTGAAGCGGCAGGAAACGGGAGGACGGCGACGGAGGAGGAGCTCTTGGATATAAACACAATGACAAACAGACAGTCCGACGGACACACAAAACATGTCAAAGATGAAATGTTGTAAAGAAAATTGAATTGAATTGAATTGAAGTCCGGCGCAGACCAAACTAATAAATAACAAAAGAAATCGTACGAAAATAAAAGTAAAATCGAAATAAAAACGGAAAAGAAATCTCCAAAGACAAGATTGAATTTCAAGAAAATGTACTCAGCAAAACTTAAAGCTTTAGTTACGGCTGGGCTCTCTTGGAAATCGATTGAATTGTCTGGTCTGGGTGATTAACTTGAGCAGACAAAAACTTAAAAAAAAAAAACAACGGCCGAGAATAATGAAATAAATCGTGTTGAAAAAGAGCCAAGTTAAGCAGAGGGAGTCCCGAGAAAACCCAAACGCAAGACAGACAGTCAACGAAATCGATTTGTTTTGAGATTAAGTCGACTGCTCGTATCCCATCCCATTCCATGCCATCCCTATTCCAATCCCAACTCTCTACTCTTCCTCCTTTTCGGCCAAGAAACGGACTTAACTGAAGCGTAAAACGGAAATGTTATGGACAGGCTCAAAAGGAAGCGTAATGGAAATCAAAGTCCTAACCGAATCAGGTGCAGGAGTTCGGTGGGCAATTAGCGTGGGCAACTCGTTTCGATAAGAATGAATGGACCCAAAATCAGAGGCAGGGGCAAAAGCACTTAGATAATTGTCTTAAAGCCGGGCCCACTCGGATAATTGCTTTAAAGCTGGCCATACTTATAGGACAGCTGTCTCTAAGATCGAATAGAATTGGATCGGCTCGGGATTACGAGTTCCCTGCCCCTTCTGATCATAACTCAAACACTTCAAGACCAATTAAAGGGTTTTCCATTTCTTCCCCAAAATGAATGCAATTTCTCCCGTCTTCCTTTCACTTTCTCGCACTTTCAACTCGCAGTTGATTTATTCCGGGAGAACTTCTTTCCACTACTTGACAAAGACAATTGCGGTTCAAGTACAAGAACAGCTGGCTCAAATTTATACACTTTCATAATTGAATTGTTTGATTGGGAAATTGTTAAAATAAAAAGAGAGAGAATGGAAAAAGTAAAATTAGATGGACACAGCCCAAAAGTCAAGCCTCATATCGGGGGTTGCTATATGGCTATGTGGCTATAGGCTATATGGCTCAATTGCAATTGGGTTCGTGTCGGTCAGGTAAGGGAAACGCATTTATTAGCTGCCATGATAAATGTTCTCCGGCATTGGCGACAGGCCTTCGGATTCAAGGCAAAGGATCTCCGAAATCCCTACCGTCTATTGGGTATATTTTCCCTCTCTACTTTTTTTTGTTTTTTTTTTTGACCGCCAGTCTATGTGTAATTTTAATTCGTTTGGGTCGCACGAAGGAAATTGATATGGGTGCGTCGTTGTTGTCTGGCCCATGGAAAGCCAGGCTCAGGTAAGAATTTGTATCTCGCTTTTCTCCTCTGTCGCACTCGTTCTACTTTTGGTCGCTCGGATATTGAGACATTATAGTTAGGGCATTGATATCACAGCGGGGGATTGTCGGACTCGTAAGTGGAACAAATGTGGCAGACAGTTGGAATTATCCTCGGAAATAATGGTTGCGAAATCTTGGAGGGTTTATGAGATTCAGATAAGTACTGTCTAACTGGTGAATGATACTATAATTATGTTTAAACTACTTCAATGTTAATTGCTGTCCTATCAGTAGCTTGTCCAGGATTGTAGTATAAGTCCTGATTTTCCTTGATTTATTCTGCACGCATTTTAAACTACATTAAAGCCGGTTTTTCCCTAGTTTTTCATCTTTAATCTATGGAAATGCCTTAGGGCCTGGCCACACGCACAAATTACTGGGATCTGGGCCCGGATTTTAGCCCCTCAGTTGTGATTTACCCAACCTACGGCAACTTTTGACTTAGTTTACATATCATTTATTATTTGCGAGGGCCAGGGTCCCGAGGTGCCTTGTTTTCCACAAGGTGTAAGTGCTCTACTAACCAAACACAACTTGCCACGCCCCCGAGGCGTTGGGCGAGAAAAATGCGAGGGAAGGAAAAACTTTTAAATAAAGCAAAGATTGGTGGGCAATAGGAGAGGCAAGATGACGGCATGTCACATCAATGTCACTCAGCATTAAGGCTGAAAGAGAAGTGGTGGGAGATGAGGGGAAAATTCATGTCCTGCGAGCACTGCGATAAAGTTTTTTTTTTGTTATTCAGGCTCGCCTCCTCCTTTTTCGCCAGTTCCTCTTCGGCCGCCGGGCAGCTGAGCGTGAAAAACAGCCTCCTGAATTTTCCCCGGCTTTTCTGTGCGCTTTCGCTTTTCCTACGCTTTCCTCTGCTTGGCTGGACTTTGCTGCCGCTATAAATTTACAAGCGTATAACAAATATTTTCCTTTGTGTTTACAATTTCTTACTGCTTAATATTCCTGCGCGAATGTTTTGTTTCTGTCCGCCATATAGCGACTTATTTGCATAAGATACTTTCTGTTTGAGGTCTGAGCGAAGTTTACCTTGTAAGTAGCTTAGGAATTGCCATAAGTTGGCCTATTCAATGAACTTAGTTCTTTGATGCAGACTTGCCGCAGAAAGCAAATAAGATATTTTTAGTCATCGTCTGCACTCAAATATTCATCACTGGCACATCAAGTTTATAAAAAGGCCTATACTTCTTGCTGTGCTCTAGTGCACAGACGACACTTTTACTGAAATTTATGTTTCAACTACAGAGAAAAGTCAGTTGGCTTATAAATTTCAGGGGCACACGCTTGGCATACTAATTAGCCGAGGGATTTCATTCGAAAAAAAAGGCTAAACAGCAAGCGGAAATCCTGTGAAAAAGGGCCGACATGTGTACGACTCAATTCCGAATTAAAATTCATTTTGCCAAACAGGTAGAATGCTTCCCATTCACACGATTCAAATCGATTCAAAATCCAGTACCCAGAATCATTGTGACCGCAAGCAACAGTTCACTTGTCCGAGGACTTTTCGAGCTACCCACGCCACTCCAGATTGAGTTGTTATTATTATTTATATCCATGGCGACCACGATTCCCGTTTAACAACTCATTTAAGACCAGATCTTATCGCGATCCTTCGTACATCTTCTTGTCCGACTTCCCCAGCTCCAGCCATAAGCATAAATTTTATTTTGCGTGAATTTATGAGTTGCGCCGACGACAGGCGGGGTATACTTTACTTATTTACCAAAGGATTTACACGCCAAAGAATTGGGGAAAATAATGAACTTCGACTGGCTGCACTTGTTGCGCGTTTGCTAATAATTTAAACAAATTTACAGAATGGAAAAACACAGCGCTCGAAAATGCAGGTAAACAAAGGTGTCGCCTCAACTAGTATTTGGTTATAATTAAAGGTCCCTCGCAGTCTTTTCTTCTCTTTATTTTCTCGTCTCTTTGGCGGTTTCTACGCTTTGAAGAAGGGAAGAAGCCGCAGCTCCAGCGAAACCCAGAGATGATTTGTTTACATTCTGATGGAGCCGCATGGGTCGCCACAAGAGTTCTGTGCTTTATGGCTTGATAGCAGATAGCTGCACAGCTATCTGCTGTTTCCACAAAAATCACTCATCACTCGGGCGTAACTTTATATGGATAAACATATCTGTTCGATAGACACAACGCACACTTTCGGGGAATTTTGTTTGGAATCGGATATAATCCTTCACTTGCTTATTTGAATAATTCCCCAACTTCCTCCTATAAATCTCGTTTTTTACGGCCTCACTCCGCTGGAATGCCTTTTTTCAGTTCGTTTCAATTAGTAAGCACTGCACTCTGAAGATTAGAAAACTCAACTTTAAAACATACTTTAATGTTGTAATTCCCAAATCAAAGGGAAATTCCGTTGATCTTTGCTAAGAAGATTGTCACTCGCCTACAGAAGCTCAACCCAAAATCGCCAACTAATCCGGTGCGTAAAAGTTTTCAATTTCTCAGCGGCATATCCAGGTTTGATTTTTCATTTTCCATTTCCCTGCCCACTTACCCGCTTTTCTGCTTTTATAGTCCAACGGATATTTGTCAAGTGGTTTGATAAACTGTTTCTGCTTGTCTTTTGCTAGCTAATCAAATCGGTTTCGAGCCAATTGTTAATCCAATGTATTGCTTGCGAATTTCGCTTTGATTTTTGACAACTTTTCGAGTATCACTCAACACAGAATATTTGTGGTATTTGATTTATTATTATTAGTTTGCACGACGCGCGTATCGTTTGCTTGGGATTTGTGGTAAATATTTTCGTTGGTATTTATTTTCGTTTTCAGTAATCCACTAGTGATTCACATATCTTGAAAAAAGTCTCGTATTCCGTTCAGAGTTTTCTTTTCGATTATTGTGGCAACATGCGAGACACTCACGTCCGTTTCCTGCGACGTCGAGTCAAAAACTGAATTCCAAATTCGTTTCGAGCGACTGACGACGGCAGCTACATCTGCAACATGTGCAGCGGCAACAACACGACAGCAACATCGACATCGGTTGCCGCTGCCGAATCCAGAGAGAGAGTTCGGGGAAATGAACTTCCCGAGAGAGAGGATGAACTCATTCGGGCTCGTTCTAATCGGCATTTTCGCACATTTTCGTTGCAGTTGACATTCGCTGGCGCTGGAAAATTGTCCATGTTGCTGGCGAAAGTACAAATAAAATCATAAAAAAATTTACTTTAAATATTGCTTGGCACATTTTTATTTAAAAGTGCACACCTAGCTCTGTCTTTTCCAACCAAAGAATGTTTACGATTTGTTTACCTTGCATTTAAAATCGTATGCCGTTGAACTCTTATGTACATATCCCAAAAGATGTACAATCATGTAGTTTAGCAACCGTTGAAAAGTATTATTTTAATTCCTAATCAATTCCAATTATATTTGAGTGTCACCCAAAAACTTGTATGTATTTGCTATTTGTTCTCGTTTTATTTATCTACCGAGCCCATTAAGACGATTTATGGAAAGTTTCAGGAAAACATAGGTAGTTCCTTGGCTGTGATATTGTGACAGTCAATAACATGATAAACATCATAATCATATTTGAGAAAAGCCAAGCCCATTGTAAAAATATGAACACATAATGTTGAAATGGTAACTCAACATTTCTCATGTTGCTTAAGCTTGGGGATTAATTTCTTTTTTTATTAAACACATAAAAACTTAAAGCAGATTTAAAGACAGTCGAGCGATAATAAGTATGACTGATTTTTGAAAACAGATTTAGCAATTAGTTTTTTAAATAATAAGCTCATTAAATTACTCATCTAAGTGTATCAATTTCTGCACCTGTCCATTAAAAATGTATCATTCGAAAATGTCCCAATAAAACTAAATTATACTTCATCATATCGATTACCATTTTTTTTACCGGTAAGCAAAAATAACAACTTTTTGTCGTTCAATCAAGTGAAGAAGAGCAACAAAAACAACGACCACTATCAAGGTCAATGTCTGATGGGAGTGGTGGCGAAAACAGGGGGAGGCAGCGATTTCAGCATTTTCCTGGTTTTTTCTTCTTTGTTGCTGTTTTTCAGCTGCATGTAAAAGTGCAATAACAACAACACCAGCCGGCATGAAAATTCAATGTTATTTCTCATATCACCCAAGAAGTACTCTCTTTCGAAGTTGAACTTCGAAAATGAACTCGGTCTCTCTCGCGCTCACTCTCTCTCTCTCTCGCTCAATTGCCGTAGAAGTTGCTGGTGTCTTAGCAACATGTTGCTGATTGGTGCACACTCTTTTTTTGTTGCAATGCGATTTGTGTTTACGCATTTTTTTCGCACCTCCACTTACTGTTTACGTTTATCGTTATACTTTCACCTTCTGCGCCACTTTGGCCCCAGCCCCGCCCACTTTTCCACCATCCACCCACCGCATTCCTTCTGTGTTTTGTTTATAAACATTCTTAACCGTTTGTTTTCAATGCAATTCCATTGTGCCAGTTGCTGAAAGCAGATGAAAAAATTAGGTGGAGAGTGGAAAATGAGGAAGCCTATCTTTTGAATGGGCTACACTTAAAGGAATTTTGATGTAATATATCTAAGGGCCTAATATAGTTCTATATATATCTTTTATTTACCAAATGTAACAAAAATTAAAATTTATTTATTTATTTCTTTACAATAAATATCATCAAATATAATCAAAAATATTATAACTACTTTTTGTTTCTGTGCACTTACAAGTTGTTTACAGAACGGAGGGAAATTCTTTATAAATAGTTATTTGTCGACAGCAGCAGCGACAAATGCTTTTGGCCGCAACTTAGTCAAAGTCGCTAACGGTAATATCCATGCTTCGCTCCTCGGAAAATCCCAACCCCCCGGAAAGTCCACCCCTCCCAGACTCATTAGGCGTGTCAAGTGATATGTTTGCCTTTGCCTGTTACCCGGGGACCAAACCGAAACACATTAGCGGCTCATTCCCTGCAACTTGGGGGCCAAAAGCAGAAAAGGCCATGCAAATTAAAGGCGCATTAAGTGATTGACCCAACGGAGGGGGGAAAACTGCGGGGTATTGCTGGGAAATGGCGACCACACGCACATTCTGAAAACTCGAAGAACTTTTCGAGCAAAACCGCAGAAAAGATGCAAACTGAAAAGTATCTTAAGGCTGCCAGCACTCTGGAGAAATTGCCAAACCCAGAGATACCAAAGTATAGCGACTTAAAAGTGTATCAAATGTGTTCATACAACATTCATATAACATAGCTTTAGCTCCAGCCAAAACAAACATTTTGCAAAAGAATCTTTTAAGCTTAGATTTATCTTTCGGATGAAAATGCGAGTGCTGAAAAGTAGCTAGTGGGTACAATAGTTTCGCAAGTATTTGCTAGCACACAAAAGTTATAAAATACATACATATAAATATACATGGGATCAGAAATTTTGTATTTCATCTTTAAATTGGAAATGTTTAGAAAAAGATAAATTTTAATTGAAAAATGCACATATTCTTTTATAAGCCGTGCCATATAGGCCTTCTGAAGTTTAATTGAATGCCAATAAGCACTAAAACTCTTCAACGTTGCTATGTAAAATTTGGATAACAAATCTCACGTGGTCTACCAATTAGCCATCCTGTTTGCCGGTTGCCAAAAATTCATAATACAAAATGCTCTTTTATGTATGTATGTATATCGGCATACTCTCCCATGAACACACGACAAGACAGCTGACGGCGAGGCTTGTTTGCAGATACAATAATTAATAATTCCGGGATAATCTGCATGTTTGTCAAAGTGATACGGTCCAAAAACGGCAAGAGGAGAAAAATGTGTTCGCAAAAACCCAACACAAAAACACCTACACACGCACGTGAATTTTGAAATCTGTGTGCGGAAAAAGTGAGCCAGCCAAAAAACATTTCGAAACGCTCAAAACCATCTGCATAAATACGTTTAGATTGGGTTTGAGCCCGATTCCCCGCCCCTGAAAAGAGGTCCTGTTAATGATTGTATGAGATTGAGCTGGACATCCTGCAAGCCATCCTCTCCCCTTTTCAATTGAAATTTTGCTTACTTTACCAGCTGTTCATGTGCCCTCCACATTTGACATTTATTGCTGCAACTTCATTAGGTCTAAGGAAAATATTATTTTTCCACATTTTGAGAAGACAATATAGTTTTGCGAAAATAAAACAGTTTAAAGACATTAATTGCAAAAAATGGTGAACCCTTACCGATGCCGATGGGTATTATCTAAATATCTCAATGATATGTTCATCATTGAAAATGCAACCTTAAGATAAAAGGCTGCATTTTATTTGCATCCGTATCCGTATCTTAAGAAAACAGACAGTTCTTATATCTTATCGTTATCACTCACAAACTTTCTGACCTTCGTAGAGAGTTTTCCCAATCTATGTAGTTCAAGGTTCTACACATTCCGTTTGTGGCATGAAGCATGTGGGGAAATGAAACTCTGAAATAATCTCTCGAATGATTTCGCACAATTCCCGTGTGAGATAACACAAACGCACCCATCCACCGCCCCAATGTGCCAATTTCAAGTGCAATTATAATTTTTGTTTGTCATGCAAAAACATCAACAGGCAAAAACAATCGACAATGGGAAACGGCAGGCTCCAGCGACAAAATGGGGAAAAATACGCAAACAAAACGAGGCACGAAGTGTGGGTGGTGGCAAGGCTCCAAGGACGATAGGCGTAGGCAGAGGTGGAGGGGTTGGAGGGCTGGCTATACGCCCACAATCAAACTGGGTCACATGGCCAGCCAGTGCAATTTGCATATGCATGAGTGGCAGGAAGATACAAAGAGCGGTGAGATATATGTACATATATATGCGGTGCGGTCAGGATCGGGATCGGGAAACGGAAGGTTGGAAGGTTGGTGGGCAAAGGGGTTGGGAAAGGGGTAAGGAAAGGGGTGGATCTGGGGACAGGTTGCCGACTGGAGGTGTGCAAGTGTGTCCTGCACGTCCTTCGGCACATGACTTTACAGTTTTTCGACCTCTTCTAATAAATTTCCGCCCAAGTGGAATATGCAAAGTCACCAGAAGCGGAAAACACACGCAGCATAGGTGCACTGAACAAATAATTATAACAAAAACTTAAATCGAAAGAATCATATATATATCTTATAACAATTCATAACTTTGAGCTTATAAGTTTAAAAAGAATTCATTTCCATATTATTTTAAATTTGTTACCTTTCGGCTTTATACTTCCGATTTTCTCTCTGCATTTTACAAAGATACCGTGCTACCTATATAGTTGTTAGTCCCCCATATATTGCAGATATATATGGCTCGTAAATCAGCGCCCAACTGTGTCACCTTTTGTGGGGAAGTCGAGGGGATTTTCGCAACGTCCAAAAATCTCTCCAACTGTGTCCAGTATTCAGCATATTTGCCAATGGTTTTTCTTTGCCATGCTGGCATCCTGCTGCCTTCTGCACTCGCATGCATATCCTTGATACGCTTTTGTTGCATTATTCTAATGTCCATGTGGGGCATTGGGCTTCCTTATTGTTTTGTCCGATCTGCGACCTTAATGCGAGTGGTGGGTGCGTTCGGTTGTGGGGAGTGATTTGCATATTCAGCTGGTCCATTTTTAGCCAACTCTCAACTACGCCCACCTTGGCCATTTCCCTGCCATGGGTAGGCGTTCGCCTCTTTTAGCCCACATTCCACACTGCAGTTGGCCGTAATTAAAGGTGTTAATGCCGTTGATAATTACACTCGCCACTCGGCCCCAAATCCCCCCTTTTGTGCCGACTCTGCTATCGGGGCGGCCATAAATTGTTCGGGGTCAGGCACATACAGAGGTGTGTTTTATGTCCTGTAAGTAGTTGCTATTTATGGCGAACTTGGCTGCAAAGAAATCCAGAAAGCACCAGTTTATGGGCGTTGGGGACTGCTAAAAGCCTGATCTATTGAGGATTCCAGTTCCACATTGAGAGTTTAAGGTGTTAAATTAGAAGATTTAAGGGCAATTTACGTTTTATGGATACAATACTTAAATACAACTTAAAGTATACAAATTACTAATAAGTTTTGCCCAACCAAATAAGTTTAAGCTTATAATCAGATGAAAGTATCGCAATGTGAGCTGGATAAACATCATATAAAGTTTATCCCTAATTAACATCCCGTTGGCTGCAGGGCGTGCAATGAATATTGCAGAAAACAAATTATTGGACATCAATAACAAAGCAGCCCCCGCTCACCACTACCCGTAAGATAATGCCACACCAACTATGGCCACTTGCCCACAAAACTACTTACAGTTTTGCTGTACATTGCTCCCGGTCCCGGTTCCATGAACCCCACCCTCCCATGTCCACCCGCTCGAAAAGACCGCCTGTGGCTGAGACATATGACATTACAGCAAATCGAACAGAGTTGCCACCCAACTGAGTGAAGCAGGCCGAGGAAAAACCCATTACAAGCAGCCATGTAAACTAATTTAAAAGGTCGCCTCAAAATCACCACCGAAAGAAATAACAAAAGACGTTGGCCAGCGAAAAGGAAAGGGGGCTTCCATTTGAATGGGGGGGAGTACGGTTTTCCGGACGAGGGTTGACTTGGCTAATGAAGAAAAAGCAGCTGTCAGCTGTGCATTACAAGGCAGAAGGATATTTGCGAAAACAACCAAAATTCAATCACTCCCCCCAGCGAAGGAAAAGCCACCCCCAAAATGGAAAGCCGGGAAATGCAGGTCAAAGGCGTTAATGCACATTTGTCCAGGCCGGGAAATCTGGTGTGGGCTGGACACACTGTAACAAGTGTCAAAGCCCCACCCTGTACAAAAAAAAAAAAAAAACACCGGGGGATGGCAACGATTTATGAAAATGCCCAACAGAAAAACGGGAAAATCAATGAAGAAAAATGTGCTGAGCTGAAGAGTGAAAAAAGGGCCAACAAAATCAATTGAAAGCGAATTATAGTTGTTGCAGTTAGATAAGCTTCTCCAGCTCCCCTCCTCATGCGACACTCCCTGCCCCCATTTTTCCGATCGACGTGAGTTATGAACCTCTGACTTTTCCAGCTTCTTTTCCGACAGCTTCTTTTCTATCTGAAGGGAAAGCCCACAGGCGGCAGGACAATTTAGCTCGATGACTTTTTCGGGGGTGTGGCTGGTCAAATGGGCGAGTTTAAGTGAGAGTTGTGGGGTCAATTTGCAATCCGAGCAACTTTGCCTTGAAATGGAGAAGAAAAGGAGCGGAAAAGAAGCCTGAGAAAAGGAGGGAGTGAAAAGAAATCAAGCTGAAATCTGATGATGAGCTGCATTTCGTAATTATGCCAGGCAATTAAACGATTAAGCCTCAATGGGGAAACCAGTTAAGTTGGGGGAGGAACTGGGCACTGGAAGTGGGCATGATGGGGCTTCTCCACCTTGACTTGACCTGGCCAGAAAGAGGAAGTGTTAAGAATTTATAGGGTGGAGCAAGCGTGTAATTGAAGTGCAATCGGTGGGGAAAAGAGCGGGAAATGCGAAGAATTATGACCCAGAAGCGGGTGGAATGATGGCAGTTGGAGGTGGAGTAGTAGATGGCCAAGGAAGATATATGCGGCGACATCAGCGAAGTTTGCCAATCAACTGGAAGGATAAGTTTGCACTTAAGAGTGGGTGAGTATGAGCAAATAACCAATATCTTCGAACTTATTTAAGAGATAGTTAATATAATTTCATTAAAAACATTCTGAAACAATTTAAATACCGAACTAAACTTACTATGTGATTGCTCCTTAGAATTTTCATGAGCAGTATGTTGCAAAAGGAGTTTTGTGCTTGAATAATTTTATTTTATTCAAGACCACATTAAGCCGCACTTAAACTTGCTGCCCCACCACATATTATCCTCATTTAACTCCGTTCCCATTTCGGTCGACTATTTCCACACTCAGTAGTTTCCACACTACTTGTTTTGCCTGACAAAAGCTTTGATTTCACTCACTCCCATTGACCGCAAACACCTCCCCTCATCAGGGGACTACGACATGACCATTTGCAAGACACTTTGGCAACATTTTACAAGGATCCAGGATCGGGCAAAAAAAAAGGAAAACTTTCATTTATGTGCGATGCATGGCCATAAAAGTTTGTGCCTCAAATCCAGAGAAGCAAGTTCGAAAGTGCGAGTGTTTGTTGTCTCACAAGAGCGAGGGGGCGGGGTGGTCGGCAAGGGCGGTAGAGGCGTGGCAGGGTCCAAGGCAAACATATTTGGCAAATGCGGAAACGGAAATATTCGCACCAGGGCGAGACAACAGCCAGCAGAAGTGGAAAACACTTTTTCCCAACATCTGACAACTGGCAGTGGGTTCGCCCTTCTCGATTTTCCACCCACATTTTCCACCCAGAGTTTGCCTCTGTCTATCTGCCATTCCTGCCTTGGAATCGTCCCTTTTTCCGGTTCCTTTTTTCGCCCCTTCCTTTCTTTTCATATTTTCTAAATGCATTTTTGTTGTTCAATTTCAAACTGCGTCTGCAATTTTATTTCGCCATTTCTACCCTTAGCCCCCACCGCACCCCCTCCTACAAATGTAATTTTCCGTATTTTTCCCAGTTTTTTCCCCTTTTGGCAATGTGATAAGAAAAGTTTCTTTAGTCTATTTTTTGCTGCAAACGGATTGCGGTGGAAATTGTTAGATATCTCAATCTAATTAGGATATAATGATGGTTTCCTTTGCGGACTGAATTAAATGGTCGGTTTTGTTGAAAGTTTTTTTGAGCATCGAGAATATTTCAATTCATCACTTCTTGATTTCTTTAAAAATGCATACATATTTTGTATTGAAGTATATCAATTGCAGCTTAAGGCTTAAGAAACGTTTTGACAGACTTAAGCATGTGAAATGTTTAAAAATATATTACCCTATAACAAAAATTTAAGCAACGAATGCCAAGATTTAACAAAGAAAACTTCAGAAACTCAGAAAGGCAATCGAGGAAAATATTCACAAAGCCATTTCATAAAAATTTGAGGAGCGCCAAATTAAAATAAGGAAACTTGGCAAACAGCTGGACTGTCTCTCAAATGCAAGTGAGAAGGCCATTGAAGTCGACCACCCGCAGCGATATCCGCCCCCTTTTAGCCCCCTTTCCGCACCTCTTCGCCCCTTTGGTCGCCATCAAAGTTCGGTTTCTTTTTTTTTCGCTGGCGGGGCCAAAAAACTGAATAATTTAATTAGAAATTGCCACTTCTGTCGCATTGGACAACAAAAGCGCGGCAAATTGGCTAAAAGAGGGAAAAATCCAGGGGGTTCCGGGCCGAGCTGCGGAAAAAAAGAGTTCAGTTGAGTCGAGTCGAGTTGAGTTGTTGGCTGGCTGGCTGGCTATTGGTGTTGGTGTTGGTGTTGCTGCTTTTTGAGTGACGCATGCAGAAATTGGCAACGCTCACTTAACAGCTGCCGCGGTGG
This sequence comes from Drosophila melanogaster, assembly GCF_000001215.4. Classification (NCBI taxonomy): domain Eukaryota; kingdom Metazoa; phylum Arthropoda; class Insecta; order Diptera; family Drosophilidae; genus Drosophila; species Drosophila melanogaster. The sequence continues at coordinate 15,657,703 of NT_033777.3, read as the reverse complement.
GGCGGGGCGAAAAACTGACAGCTGGAAAAGCGGGAAAGTGGGCGAGCGGGCGTGCGGGCAACGGGCTTTTACAAGTGCCAAGGCAAACACTCTTCAAGTAGCGTAGTTTAATTAAATTTCGAACATTTTTCCAACGGCACTTTACATTGTACCGGCAAATGGTGTGTGCACCGCCGAAAAAAAAGGGGTGCTAGGTGGGCCAAAGCGGGGGCTGGCTGGCACTGCGAAATAAAGTTGCAAAGTGTCAAATTGAGACAGTCTCGCACAAAGTGTTGCCCCCTTTGAGAAAGCAAAGGGGAGCGGGAAATATGAAAGCGAAAGTCTCTTGGGGAAATCGAATCGCATTTCCTTGCTGCGTTAATTGCTTTAAATAAAATGGAATTGTAGCTTGTAATTGATATTGCTTTGATGAGCATACTCATTGGAAACTCGTAATTTATTTAGACCAACATATGTTACAGACTACAGTTTCATACGCGTTTCAACATTTTCTTTATATATATAGGAAGTAATTTGGACTAAGGGTCAAAACCTTTTACTTACAATACTATTCATGTTTCTACTGCATCACCTTCTTCTTATGTAATCGTGGAATTCCTGTGAAATATCCACCGATATCAGCCAGGATTTCCCTTTAATCCAATCACTTTCACCCCATTTTGCTCGACTAAATGCCAGACAAAATAATCCATGAATTATACGCGATTGATTTGCCACCTGAGCCCGTCGACTAATTGTCCTCGGCTCGAGTCTGATTATCACCTTAATTTTGTCGGAACAGAGGAAAAGTTGGCTACACCTTTGCTTCTCATTAGGCAACCTTATCGGTGCCCCTGCTCCTCCAGCTCCTTTCGCTCCATCCGTAATCCTTTGTGGGCCCTAAAGTAGCCCATTAAACGGCAGTTTCATCCGAGCCGATCGGCTTTGTCGGCTGGCTCAAACGTCAATAAACAATCGCCGGGCAACTTGCATTGATTCCGCTACCCATTTCCACAAGTCAGTCAAACAATTAAGGCCACAATTCAGAGTTAGCCGAGAAATTATGGTGTCACCACAGCGGAGGTGACAGGCGACTTGGCTGCTCGGCTGCTTGGGCCGCTGACAAATGATGGCCCGCTCCGAAGAGGCCAGTAAAAAGTGCTGACTTGGGAGCTGGTCGGCACATGAGCAGGTAATCCTTTAACCTGCCGCACAGACAACTCAATTCTGGGGTCAAAGACAGCACACTGACAGGGCTTCGATTCCAATTGAGACATTCAGACATTGTCATCATCGTTCTACTATCTTAACTGGGGCGGCGTTTATCTAAGGCCAAAATTCTGAGGGAACAGGTAGGGCTGAGCAGAGCCAGGACAAACCAAACCAAACCTCAAAGGACACTTTCACAGGCGAGTGCACAAAAGGACACAAGACGGCGAAAACTTCATTGTGCAATTGGCACAATTAAACATAAAACCAAGTCACATCGCAGGCGGCGGCTTCTCTGAGGTTGGAGATTTTCGCCAGAAATCAGCAGAGGACTCGATCCAACATCAAAGGCCAAATTGTTTGATTGTTTGTCACAAAATGTTTATGCTTGACTGCGAAACAAACAAACAATTGTTACCTCAAAACTATTTTTAGGGCGGCAGCCTTAGAAGCCGCTCAGTTTGCCTGGGAAATCCACCGGCAATCTGGGGAATCTCTTTGAGCAGATTTTGGTTAGCTCGCGTTAATCGGGTGGGGTAAAACCGACCGCGGAAAAGGAAAAGCTCCTAAACCGCAGCCTTAACCTCGGCCGTGTGAAATGCAAAACCTGCTCCTTCTTCAAATAATTAAAATTGATGTCCGCGCTGGCAAAAATGTTTGGCTTGCGAATAGCGGAAAATTCCGCTTGCAAGGCCACTGCTGTTCACTACAGTAGCATAATTTGATTAAAGCATCGTCCTGGCGCGGAAAAGGGGTCAAAGGTAACCAACAGCGTTGACGAGAGTTGCAAGGTGAGCTAGAGAATTTATACACTTTGGAAAATCTTTATTATCTTTATTATAAAATTCAACTAATAAAGAATCAGGCACGGGGGGAAACCAATTAAATTCTTTCGAGATTGTTTGTTTATTTTGCATTGGCTCTCTTGAGTTTGTTTCTGTTTCAACTCCTCAACTTTTTGCTGAGTGCATCATACCTACTCCTTGTGCTCTCCACGAGTGTGTCAGAATATTTGGAAAATTTTGACGCAGTCGAGGCGCAAAATACCCAAAGCATGCTTCAGTCGACTCTCGGTCAGGTCGCTTTTTATGGCTCGTAATTACACCCCTTTGGGGGCTGGCGAAGCACCGATGGAAGTGGCATTAGCCATAAACATTGGACTCCCAGAGGAGCCGGGGATTCCGTGGGCTTTAGTTTAATATTCGAAAATGTATAAATATAACTTTATGACGCAGGATTTATGAAATTAGGAGCCCGAGTGCTGAAATAGAGTTTTGTGAGTGGGTCGCTTGGTTCCGTTTCGACCTTGTTACCGCAACGAATTAATGGCCGAGTATGATTCCTAACAACTTTTCTGAGAGTTTTTGAGGCTGGCCGAGCAGCGGGATATTTTCGGGAAATCGGAAACACTTTAAATGTCCTTGACCGCCAGCGGGTACCTGGGAAAATGTTCACACTCAATTATCGACGGTCGACCGACGTCATTAGCAGCAAATTAGAGTCGCTGACCCACTCACCAGGATATTGGGCACAAAAATGTTTGAAACAACATCCTATGGGCAACCATAACTCAAACGGAGTTTGATAACCCAATCCAGCATGGCTAAACTATCCGGGAAACGAACTAACGCCAATTGAGCTGTAAACTTGTCGATGCCGAGATAATGGTAGCGTGAAGAATTTCCACGCCAATCTGCAGCACGCAAAGGAACCTCAAATGGAACCTCAACCCCAACTGGGCCCTTACTGTGCATCACATGACATGATACACATTATCCTAATAATAAGAAAACGAATATAAGTTTTCAGTGTTACTGAAAAATTATCCATATCGAAAAATAATCAATAAATGTAATAATAACTTTTCCTATAACTCCAACTACATCTATCTTTAATCCCAAATGTATCTTTTATGCACTGCATATGCTCAATGCTGTGTACTGATATTTTTGTTCTCTGCGCCGAGAATCCGAATTCTGGGTCTACAATCCGATCTAATCACCCAAGATCTCCGATAGAACGGAAAGCAAGGGATCTTCCTCACAATGCACGCTTTAATGACTAATTATAGACGGACTTTGTGGAATAGCTGAAGTTGAAGCTATGTATTCCGAGGCATGTCACGCTATGATGAGTTGTCATAAAATCCTCAGTGTCAGAGTCGAAGTCAGCATCCGAGATGAAAATGAAGATGAAGTCGAAGTCGAAGTCGTAGTCGAAGGGAAGGGAAGGGAAACTAACAGAGAAGACAGCTCTCTATGGTCTCTATGGTCATGTCAAAGTTGAGGGACAAACGTGTCGTAATTGATTTTTATGGTCTTTGTCATTGTAGCTGCTTGGCCTCGTCGCAAAAGAACCCAAATGGTTTATGACGTGGCAAAGATCGTAAATCCATCGCAGCTAGCCACAGTATGAGCTTGTCCCCGTTTTCTATGAGCCCAGTTAGTAGTTGCCAATTTGTATTGCCCTTGCACATTTACGACCTTGGAAGGCTGTTAAACTACAACCTTCAAGAGATTCACTCTCAGCATGATGCATTCGGGAATTCATCTAATGCCCGGGATGACCGAGCATAAACAAATTATCGACGGTTAAAACAGTATGATATCATATGGCGTAGCTGTCAGCTGGGTAGTTGGTTTCCGATTTGGTTTCGGTTTTCCACCGACCTCTCCAGAGGTGCCAAGGTCAAGTTTCTGGCAAGGTAGCCTTGCTCCTTATGCTTCTACGGTTAGCCAAATTCGCGTTAGTCACACAGTTCTGGGGTTTGATGCTGGGCAAACTGGGCTGTATATCACTTGAAGGTTAGCTAAAATCAATTTTATGGTGAAACATTTATAGGAGTAACACGAAATTCGGAAAATTTGGTTAACTTATCGATCGTTTCACAGGAATTTAACCCAATACGTTTCACCGACTTAAAATCGCTTGAAATATAAAATTCAAAATGAAAACTGCCCAAAAATTTCAAAAGATTTGCTTTCAAATCATGCAGTTTTATTGCTTCTGCTCGTACAGTGCACTTAATTCGTGATTTATTGCGATATTAATCCAGCATTAATATCAATTCAATTGCAACAAAACCCACTCGAAACCACAACGAGAACAAGTTGCAAGCATTTGACCCAGGCCAGCGTTAATTGATTTAATTGCAAAGAAAAGCAATACGAGTGCATCACGCCCCCGTCGCCATCCTAATGCGATAACAAACAAAACGAAAAGTTCGACAAACAAAAGATGGGGGGGACTTTTGGAAAAGCGCTGGCTGGTAGTATCAGGGAAATATTAAAAATTAACAACAAAAAATAATTTCCCATAAATTCTCGTTAACGTGGCCCCTTCCATCCCATCCCCCTCTATCACTTCACGCTGCCTAATTAAAAGCAAACACATCTAGTGTCTGATGATCCCCAGGAGGCTGGGAGTGCGAGGATGAGCAGCCAGGCTACTGATAAGCGAGAGAGATGGCTATATGTGCGGAGAAAGAGAGGGTAGATCCATACTCTGTCGGCGCTTCATACAATTTGTCTCATAATCAAATATCATTTGTTAATGTCTAGCCCTGTGAAAGAGAGGACCACGGCAAGATCTGCGGGCGGCTGTCTAAGCGGAATTTGTTATATTTATGCACTGGAAAAAATATAATTAATATTAATATTAATATTATATTAATACCACCAAAAGTGAAAACTAATCAACATAACCATAAAACTAGGACAATATTACCGGTAAAGATGCTAATATCCCAACACAATTTCTTTTAGTATCTTAGTTAGATTTTCGCATTTATAACCATTTCTCTCTGTGTATCAGAGGGTGGCGTAACTTGATATGTATTTTAAATGTATGCGTAAACATTGATAGCATATTGATGACCAACTGATGATGATTATGCTGCGGTTGAGGATGTCCAAAGGCCTGGATGATGCAACCGCCTCTGTCCACAGATAAGATGCAGCTGGAAGTGGCATCCACTCGGCAAGGATCTCGCATCGATGAAAACAAATGAAATGCAAACGCCCTTAATTAAATTTCCCTTCGTTTCTGCTTTCCTTCTTCCGTTCGCTCAGGTTGCCCCCATATTATTCCTCTCCCTCCCCCCCCCCCCATTTTTGATACCGTGAAATTTCCTGGCCACACGAAGATCATCACGAAGCCCGAAGAAACGAGCGAAACTGGCGTTTTTTAATGTCTCAATTTGCCTGCATTCGTTAAAGGGGGAATCGCGGTAGAGAAGGGGCCCAATGTCTTCATCAAAACCACGATGCACAGCAAAACGCGTTAAATGAGCGATCGTTAAAAGGAATTGCGAATCGCGACTCGCTTGGCTTGAGTTCACTTTGAGTCTTGTCTTCGGAGGCGAGCTCCCTTCTTTTGCATCGCCAGCCCGGGGCAAAAACGGTTACGTACCCCTCTGATAGGCGGTACTTGCAGCACAGTGGTTCAAAGTCGTTGAAAAAGGATGCATCAATCTATTCGGAAAAACGCTTTCATATGACCAGCATTGTTAATGTAAGAAAATATATGCTCAGTGAGATGTAACAGGCCACATAACCTTCTCTTCCAGATTACTTTATGAAATAGCAGTCTACTCAATTCATTAACTTTGCAATGAATGCATGTTTTCATTGCACCTGCAACCACTGTACTTCAACGAGCTGCAGCGAAATTGTTTGCGTTGTGCAACAACAACCGCTCCACGCAGCAGAAACACCGGCATCAAAAGCCCCCACACAGCACACGACGTCACGACAAAGCACTCGCAGAAAGAGAAAGACACAGTGAGCTAAAAGAGATAGATGGATTGCCCAAGAAGTGAAGGCAACAGAACCTTGCACTCATCGTTCGTCACACTCGCTGAGAGTTTTCTGGCCCTTCAATTTGGCATTACCCTTTAAAATTAAGGAGTAACAATCATACGCAAAACTAACAAAAAAAATATAAAAACCTAATTTTTAGGTATTTTTTTTCTGAAAAAGCAATTCCACGATGCCGATTAGAAAATATTATAAGGTATAATATATAAGATTGTAGAATTATTATAAAGAGATTATAACTCACTCAAGTTTCAGGAAAATGAATACTTTGATAAGCTATTCATGAATCGTTTAAATTGGGTCCCCAAATAATAGTGCCACATTTTGAATATAATTTTAAATTATTTGTCCTTGGAAAGAGTATACATATGAGAATTTCCGAAACTAAGTTAAGTTATTTCTTGCTCTTTTTTGGATGCTAGTAGAAGTGATGCCGTTGTCGCTGGCTGCTTGCCGCTGATCTTATCGGCAATTTGTCATGCAAAAATTTACTGCCGCTCCAAGTCGCGTTTGCCAGGGTGAGGGGGAGATGGTGCGGCGGTGTGCCTCCTATGGGCGGGGGGTGGTTGGTGCTGCCCCCGTTTGTTTATAATAAAAGTTGCTTGTGCGGCTCATGCGGCAGTGTTTTATAATTTTTTGTTTCGGTTCCCTTTTTTCCCGTTTTTTGGGGGGCGGCTTCAAAGCGTTTGTACAGGATGTGCGTTGGTTTTTTTAGTGTCTCTTCGAGCTCCAACCCCCTGCCCTTGTGTGCCGCCTGATCAACTCATACAAAATGTGTCGATTAATGCGCTCCAGATGCTCTGACAGACACTCGCACAAAAACGAGAGGAGTGCGGCTGGAATGCGCCTTTGATTTGTTGGGGCTCCGCAATCCAGTGGTGGATGAGGGGATTTGGGGGTATGACCATGCAGTGACTCGGGGGGACGGATGGGGGGTGTCGGCACTGGGCTGACACTGATGAATGTCAGTCGTTTGTCAAAACGCACTGGAAAAGTGCGTCGAGTTTTTGCCGCTCCAAGGGGAATAAGAAGGCACATTTTGAAAGCGAAATGAAAACAGTAACAACAAGTGAGAAAGAAATGGTTGGGGATTTTGGCTACCAGATACCCTTTATCCATTAGTTACTCTAAGAAATTATTTTAGGGAACATTTATTTTACTCTACATATAGAGATGTTTGCGAATGATAATACAAATATTACTTGTTTTCTTCTAATTTAATTGATAAATTTGTTCACACAACATGGTGGTGAAAGTAAAAATTTAAAATAATTTTACAACAATCAACATTTACTGCTTGTATAATATTTGCGTACAGTATACCCCTATTTCTGAAAGTACCCTGCATAGAACCTAAATGAATAGCAATGAATGAATGAATGAGTGAGTGAGAGGGGCAGTGAGTAATAGGGAAGGAGTACTTGAAGGGGGGAACTGCAACTTGGGATTTGAACGCTTTCCCCCCATCGTAACTTTTGATGGGAGCGTTTCCCCATTTGAGGCTGAACTTGGGTTTCCTGAATCCGTACGTGTGTGTCAATGGATGACGCCACTCCTGGACACCTTGAATGGGTTGCTCCATGTGTGTGGCCCCCAGAGCTAAACAATGGTGCTCAATGCTCCTCATAAACGTGTCTCAGTGACGGGTTTAATTGCTGCCACCAGGATTGAAGGCGCCATGAAAAGTCAAACAGGTCACCGGAAAGTGGAAATCTAGTCAGCAATATTTCTGCCCAAAGTTAATCCATGCAGAATTTAGCCGAGAGCTGGATAGACCATCGGAATTGATCTCTTCCATCTGGTGGCCAGAAGCACTCGAAAAATCCCAGATTTCGACTACCTGCCTTCTGTTAAAAACCACATATTAGAAACAAATTATTACATTAAGCCTATTGATAAATCAATCCGGAAAATCCGTACTGCGCATGAGAAAACCCCCTAGGAACGCTGAAGCACTTGAACATTTTCCTTTCAAGATCGCTGGCCAAGTGGAAAATGTGAGCCAAACAAAAGGATTCGAGAGCAGAACAGTTGTTGAAATAAAATACGAAATGAAATATTTTTCACTAAACATTTGGTGGGTCTCCCGTCCAAAAAGGTATATAGTCATTAAGATAACAATCTGAACGACAGAGACATGAAAACTAGAACAGAAATTGTCATCAGCAAAAGGGAAAACAAAACAAAAATTAAAAGGACAACATGTGTTGCAAGGATCCAAAAAAAAACCCGTGGAGGGGTAAGGACAACAGTTGGTCTGATGAGCAATTAAGATTAAAAAAAAAAAAACGAATGAAAATTCCGAGTTGTTAAAAATTAAATAAGAATAATATTATTTTATATCCGCATTGGGAAAACCGCAACAATAGGTCGAAAAACCCAACCGAAATCCGCACAATTTTCGCAGTGCCCCATTGAGTAGTGAGTGTTGCAGGTAGCCGGCAACAGTGGCCGGTTACCTGTGGCGATTTTTGGCAGAAATATGCACTGGCTACGGTTAGATAGATGATTGAGTGACTTTCACGGAGAAGAAAGTACAGTTAGAACATCGTGAAAGGGACGCAATTAGGCATGCCACATGGAACTAATGCATTTTCGCAACCGCAGAAATCAATTTTCAGCGCAGCCAGGGAGAAGCACTTAAGATAAGGTCTTCAACGCTTCCCTCGGACAAGGTGGGATCTTTTCAGGGAGGTCCCCCGAGAGGAAAAGCGCTGACAGCCGTCGAACATGGCACACTGGATATTGGATTGATGGGTGTCACGGGGAATTGACATAACAAATGTCACCCCGGGCGATCGAGGTGCTCTCTCTGTGGTTTCCTGTTTGTTTGTCCAGAATTCTTTGTCAACGCTCTCGAAAATTAAATAACAAAAAGCAGAAATATTTTAGAAAATACAAAATAAGAATTGTTTTACAGTTCATATCGTGGACCGCTGGGGTGGTTTCCCCAGAAACATGTGTTTAGTTTACTTCTCCAGAACTCAATGAGCTCTGGATGTTGTGTGTTTTCTCTCGATTTGTGTAACAAATTACTGAAAGCAACAGATTTTTAATGTAAATATAATTGTATAATTATATAATCTGTAGCAGATGTGGAAGCTGACAATGGGGGCTTATTCAGCAAAAAGGGGGAATCACTTTTAGGGAGTTTGTTGCATTAGTTTGGGGATTCTAGATGACAGGGATTAATTTTGGGAGGTGTGTGCTGTGTCGAAAGGAATAAAAGTGTCACTTTAGGAATTTCAAAGGATAAAAATGTCTGACGCAAAAATTTTTCCTAAAACCAACTAAGAAAACAAGCGATAGTGTGGGAAACACAAACAATTATTTCGATTTTGCTGTAAAGCTTATAAACATTTGTAACTAATTGGATTTAAATTGGGTAAAATAAAGAAGAATGCATTTCGAATCCTGCCAGACTGCGCTTCACAAAATAAGACCAATAAAATCTGAGTTATACTGCTGCTCCAAAACCAAATAAATCCCATACATATTCAAGCGATCATGAATCGCAGCTGCAAGGCAGCCAAATCACATGGACACGCCCCCACTAAAAACCCAACTCTCATTCGTGTGCTAATCACGAGAAATTCAATCGAAAAAAATACATATATATATATCGCATATAGGGATCAGATGGGCAGCAGAGCCGAGAAATCACGCGCCTCGCAGGAAGCCTTTGTCCAAAGTCAGAAATTGGAGTGGAGTGCTTAGCACCCCTGCGGTTAGGGCATCCTCATCTTTGGGCCTCATCCACAGCCTCAACCTCGGCGATCTGACGATCCGAATTAATTTCGAAACACTTCAAAGCAGGCACGACGCCAGCCAGCCAGCCAGACTCTCGGATGGAAATAAATTAATTAAATATGCCCAGACCTGCTCCGACTGCGGAATCGGAATCATCGGGCTACCCGGAGGCAGAGTTTCGATCCTCGTCCTCAGACGCTGTCAAGAGTCCCGACTGCGGACATTGTTTGTGTCAAATTTTCAAATTTAGTTGTTAAACCCGAAAAACAAGACAAGCAGCCAGCCCAGCGCCCAAAACCAGCCAAACCAGGCAAAAGTTGGGAACCACAAAAAAAAGGAAGATACGAAAAACAAAAGGCGTCGGATCACATCACTCACTCTATCCGACTTCCAGTCCCTGGGTAATTATGGGTTATGCAATGGCAAAAAAAAAAAAAGAAAAACACAAGGAAAATCGAAATACCAACTCAAGCCGCTCCGTCTCAAGGGGAGAATTTCCAGTAAAAGGTCCCATTGAGTTCGAGGCTACACAGAAATTTAGACATTAGACACTTATTGGCAACAGGGGCAGGACCCCTCCGAACGTCCGAAAATTGCTGTTAGCAGGTAGCCAGGAGCTGCCGATCAGCTCTGGCCACTGGAACAGCTTCTCCTGCCCACTGGCTTACTAGTGGCTTCCCAGTTTCCTTTTTGCATCTCTTGTGGATAACCTGTCATTAGCTCTGGGCGGGTTTTTTGGGCAAAGGGAGCATCGAACAACGAGCACCTCGGCACCTTCCTCAGTTTCCCTGCCACTGCCCCGCTGCGTGTTGCATTGAAATTGAGATGTTGCAGGATGCACTTGATGGTCAGCAGGGAACGGTTTCACTGTCTGAAGTCCACGGGGGCACAACGGGATATGCACATCGGTTATCGATGGCTTACAATCAGATTTCGACCAGACTCTTCAGTTTCCTATTGGTGCGTTCCAGCACGTGCAATTTCGGGCTGAAACTGATTGATGAATGAATGACACTTGGGGAAATTTCAAATGATTTTGCAAAATGTAAGCAGCTGGTCTTCATTTCTGGTCTAAAAAGAAAACCCATTTTATGAACATACTAAGAAACGATTATTTCAAAGATTTTCTATATTGAAAGTATTAACATTTCATTATCATTAATTTGCGATCACTTTTTAATGGTAATTTCAGCGCGATGCTGTGCAATTTAAGGAATTCCATCTGCCCATCGCGATATTACCCATTATGATCAGAATATACCAATTATGATTTGACAGTGCTGCTCTTCAGTGCGACCGTGTTTTGGTGGATGGAGCTGGAGCCTCTGGTGCTCCCACTCCACTCGCCAACTGCATCCATTGTTGGCCTCAATGGAGGCAAATTGTCAAAGCCTCAGAAGAATCGAGGAGTGAATCGGCGGGTGAAGCACGGAAAGAATATTCAAAGTATCTGCAAGTATTTTGCATGACATTCCCGTTAAAAGGCAGACATCAAACTGAATGGGCCTCGATGGGGAGGATGGGATGCAGGAGTTGCGCCTCTCGTCTCCAAGTCATCCTCGGAATATGGCGATGATGAGTACGATGATGATGATGATGATGATGATGGCTTGGGTGCCTGGCCCTGGCGTTTTACGGCTGCAGCTAATAATGCAATTTGCTGTTGGGCTCTTGGCTGCTCCTCGAAAAAGTCGCATCATTTGACAAGACATTTATGCGGCACTTGTGGCACTGCCATTGCACTTGCTAAATTAGGCGCAACTGGCGGAGTGGCAGCTCCTCGTTGCAATTATTCAGCTATGGGCAGCCATTTGATTTGATATGTGCCCCATATGGTTTGACAAGTTGCTGCAGTAATTGTGTCATTTGTGGTCTGTTGGTGGCGGAAACTAGAATGATATTGCATTTCACACACCCACAGTCATCGAGTGGACCGCAATCCGCAATTTCGATTGAATTAAGCAATCAGGAAACCAAAGCCAGGACCAACCGCCGAATCTAATTAAGCCCCATTGAATTTAATTTTTCAATTTGGTAGGCCAACAATTATGAAGTAACCTTTCATAACCGATAGGTGCGTCAATAAATATATTACACGAGAGTAATTGTATGCATATTTAATTTGGGTTGTGGCAAAAGTTGTTTGTAATCCTACACTAATTTCACATTTAAGTGGCCCAATTCGATGATTGAATAAACAGGACATTCAATTAATTTACACAGTTTGCCAATTACCAATTGGTTTTAAGCCACCTTGAATAGTCAAGAAAACATAGTTAATCTCATAAGACTGCCAAGTGTTTCTGTGCTACATTTAGGCCAAATATAATTTCACATTTGATTGCATTAATTTGGCCAGATTCTGTTTCATTGGTTTTCAGGCCCAATTCTTTTTTGGCCGAAGTCCCTGGTCCAATTAATTTTGTTTATGCGCTTCATTTGATCCCCTCGAGATGAGGCTTCATTTTTGGACAAATATATTTATTTCAGATACATAAATTTATGCATATTTATGAAGCAAAATTTATTTTATGTCCATTTCGAATGCAAACAAATAACAGAACAGAACTGCCAGCAAGCTCTCCAAGCTAATTCCCCAAATCCCCGAATTAATAAACCAGAGTACTCGGAGTCCCCCAACAACATGTAGGGTGCAAAAAAAATAACTTCAACCGGAGGACAGCACGCGAATGCTGGAAAATGGAAAATAAAAGAATAAGCAAGGAAAAACTTGACAGCCCCAGCAATTTACATGTCGAAAGAGACAGGCGAATTCCGAGGGAAAAAAGCAACCGATTATTAGATAGAGATACATCTAGGTAATACTGCCGGCTGAGAGAGTTCCGCAGACGGAGCCAGAAATTAGTTTGTGTAAACAAACATGTCAACATCCACATTTATCACCGACAGAACGAGGGCCCTTCCTCCCCTTCAGCTCACCTGTCCATCTGTGCACTGAGAGAAATAGTGGTTGCTACCAAACTGACAGCAATAGGTACTTCCTCTGCAACTAAGATACAATTTCCTTAGGGTCTGCTTTGCGATACAATTTTCATAGTCGGCAATTAATTTTTCCAGTGTATCAAGAGGTCCAGTTGCTAGTTATGCCGCAGACTGCTACACAGACCTTAGAATTCCTGGAAACCGCACCGAACTCAAGTCTGCCTTATTGTTTTTATTTTTATGGCGCAATGTCAACACTGAATTTTTATTCCCCATCCAAGTCGGGGTATTGCAGATGGAGTTCAGATCCGGGGACGTGGACAGGGGGCGGTACGGGTACAGGTTACCTGTGGACCTGTCACGAGGCTCTGCTGTCCTAAACAAAGACATTATTGATGCCCAGATGACTTCGAGTTGATAACAGAGAGCTCAGCGTACTTGGAGGCAGTCACTCAATGATCAGATAAGTGAGATGGCTGGACTCTGCAGTCGAGGGAGTCTGTGATCTCCGAGAGACACACGCGATGGGGACTCTGGGTCTCGGGACTTTGCTCTCCATAATTTATAGAAGGTAGTCAGGTGAAGTCGGGGTCCAACATCGATTTCCCCCCCTGACAATTACTTTTTGAGCTGCCAGTCAGGCGACTTGTTGACATCTACTCCTTGCATGCGAGGTTCTGACTGGAATCTCCTTGGGATCTCCGCGGATCGATTCGTGTTTGTTTGCTTTGTTTGGTTGTCACTTCGGGGGGCCTTTCTGGGGGTAATTGGATATTGTAAACAAGTTGTAGTAGTAGCCGGTGCCAATGGGATGCATTTTCCCGGCTTATACTTATTTATGAGTGCGATGCTGGGGTGTAGATATGAATAATGACCGAAGGGAAAGCCATAGATCGATGGGTAAGAAAACATGGAAGGCGACGATGCCATGAAGGGATCTATTTAAAAATGTATACGGCTCGACATTCCATGAGTGCTTGTGATAGGAAATAAAATAGTATCTCTTCATAACTATAACTATATCCCTGAGCGAAAGCATGGTGAATAGTTCTTGGGATAATTTCAGATACCCTCACGTTTGAACCCTAAAACACACTATCTTATTCAACATGTCAATCTATGCCATCAAACACCTAAGCCTAGCCACACAAAATGATTTTATTAGACCCACTTCCTGTCTGATCGAGGCGCCGAAAAATAATTCAAATATTGACCACAAAAATCCTCAGAACAGAGGTTAAAAAATAAAAACGTACAAATAAAATAAATAAAGGAGGAACCACTGACATTGCTACCGATCGATCGTCTTGGGTAATCCCATCCAGAGCTCAGCTGAGATCGGTGAGCAATGGACTGCAGATAAGAAACGTTCCCAAAACCCGAAACCAAACCGATTCAGCTCTCCATTCAGGCGAAATTGTCAACGATATAAACGATCGCATGTGTGCGGAGGTAAATATTCAAGTAGGACGATTACCGAACAAAAAGGGACAACAAAAGGAATTTATGACTTGTGTCACTTTCAGCGCCATCAACCCGTAACTCAGACGCCGCCGGACAACAACAACCCACGAGAATTCCACGTATGCGCGCCTGGAAATTAAGATACAAACATGCCCAAGGAGCCTCCGCCAGGAAGATCGCATCTAGCCAACGATCGCTCAAGCGTTCCTCGCTGGTCCTCAAGCCTTCCCATTCCCATTCCCGTTCCGAATCCCAATTCCTGGTTGCCATCCCTCCCGATTACCCGATCCCGCCACCATTATCCGCCTGTCGTCAGCCAGGAAGATAAGTGCGTGGCGATAAGCCAGACGGACGACAAACGACATCAATGCGTTGGGTTGCGCCTCTGCCTGAGACTTTGGGGATGCACTGGGAAAAATATAGATGGAGCATGTTACTGCGTTTTGATATATTTAATTTTAAACAGTAAGAAACATTGCGGAATGATATGATAAGAAACCAGCTCCAACTTCAATGCTCTCTTATAGTTTGAAAATTTCTTTTATTGATATTCGAGCTTGACAGCTATTGTAATTGTTTTTCCCAGTGTCGATTTCACAATGATCTCCAGCCTTAGTCTGAGCTCGAGCTTAGGATCGGAGACTCTGCCACGGGAGTCAGTGGCGGAGCAGCTGGCCAAGCAGAGGCGGGTCTCCCCATCTACTGGCCATTCAAGGAGTTTGCACAATTGAGCACTTGAAGGTTCGTCCACGGAGAAGGGGCGTTGTTTGTAAAAGGGATTCCCGGTAGAGAGAAAAACGTGTGGGCTGGTCAAGGTAAACACAGCAGTTAAGAGGTTGCGATAATTCAGGCAGGTGCTGGTTCGGCTTTGGGAGCACTCCGAAGATGGATCGTGAAAAAAGAAGCCATCCAAGACGGTTATCACATACGAAGGTAATATTAAGTATATCAATAGTATATCCTTAAGTGAGATTAATCAAGCGCAGGCAGCATTGGATCCCCCTTAAGCGCCAACCATGATTGTCGTGCCATTCTATCATCAGGCCATTTAGCGAGATAAGAAAATATGCTAAAGGATTCTTAATTACTCTCAAGTGGCAGTGGTAACCAAAGCCAGACACACTTATTGTCGGCACATACACTTATGTATGGAAAATCGTTTAAGGAGATTGGAACCATTACAGACCGGCACTTTAATGAGGTAGATCCACACACTCGGTAATCGAGGGAGTTTGGCTACTAGGATAGATGGCAGAAGGTAACTTATCGAGAAAACAATTACTATTTACAGGCTAATTGCGATGCTTATCCATGTGAAGCAGATGAATGAGATAGTGGAAAGGGCCTGCGATACATATCCAGCAATCAATATAAGCCTCAAATTGTCATCGAGAGTTTACATAGCATTTCTGCACTTCGAATCCCTCGACCGGAATTCCCCAATCGAAATCAACAATTTATTCATTTAATGCCGGGCATTCGCTGCTCATTTGCCATGATTATTTGCATAAACTGGCCCCCAGACTATCCATTTGATAAATATTCAATTAGGCATAGGCCGAGTGCAATTCAAAATGTGGCAATATAATTTTTATAATTTTCCACTAAACTGAATTTTTGCATTTTACGCATTACACATGGCACAAATGCAGCAGAGATTGAAATTACAAATTAATCGACTGGGATTTGCAATGCAAAAATGGTTGAATTTGTAATCTGAACCGTGGTTTTATGCCACAATAATAATGAGTACTTTTTTGTGGCGCCACCTGGACTTCAGGTCTTCAAAGGGCCCGACTTTTGAGAAGACGCTAATTAAGTTCCAGCTTTGTAGGCTTGTTGGCACTTCCCGTCGTTAATTTGGCTGAATCTGAACGTTTTATTGGCCATCGAAATGCAATTAAAGCCCATAAAAGGAGCCTTAAATAAAATTATGTATATGGCCAACATATGCCACTTCCATGGCTCGTTGGCTGTTGCATCTTTAAGGCGGCGCCAAGTTCTTTGATTTCTAACACCTTTTCCCTTTTTGTTGCTTTGAATCAGAATCGACTGCCTTCTGTTCTGAAGTGTGAACATTTGGTGTGAACTTGTAAGAAAACATTTGTTAACAATGTGATGTCAGGCTGGATGTTTGTTTTATGGATTGGAAGAAAGAGTTTCGGATCGCAAGTGTTGATTGCGATGCGAATTGATTCGTGAATAAGATTTATTACATTTATAACATAAAAATAGTGAATTGATACATCTGCTTTCTTAGGAAAACGCGATATACATATATATCTCGCCTATTAATTTACAAGTGCATTTACTTCGCCTCAAGTTTCAATTAACATTTTTATAACCCAAACAGCAATCATAACTCTATGAAACGAAATAATATAGATGCACATATCTGCTCCGATATACGATTTTACGATTCAAGTTCATGAGCAATTTTAACGATTCCTCTGACTAATCAAGTAACATGACCAAAAAAATGGATGGGGAAATTGGGTTGGGGAAACCCTTCAAACAAAAGAAACATTTCTTATGCATGTAAGTACTCCAAGTGATTACAAATTTTATGTGCACTCACTTCAGACGATGCTTTACGAGACCCCAAACACTGCTTTTGCATACAAATTCGGTTCTAAGTATCTGTATCTTTGTACATATAGTGCGGTGTAGTCGAGAACATTTTTAATGACACTTGTCGAGGAATGCGTTTCACTCAAATCAAAAACACAATTTGTGCATTTTTCCCTAAATGATTTCTCCGCTGGGTCACATCTTTATTGGATAATGTATATTTATATATTTGGTATATGCGGTTATATAATTTTAATTTCTTTTCAAAAGAAAACTGCCCATAAAAGTCGAATGTGGGGGCTATAAAATGGCGAGATCGGGCCGTGGCCCTTGTTGTGGCCAAAAGGTGTGAATTTCCTGGGCATTTCACCCAGCTGAAGGAGCAAAGGAAAACGAAAACGAAAACTGTAATAAAAACTTTCCGACATTAAATGTTTCATTCTATCCATGGCACTTTATGAGTTGGCAATTTGATTTGTATCATCAGACGTTTTTTATGGGGATATTTTTCTAAAAGGAAATCTCTTCCCCTTCGCCGCGTATTTCTCATATGCTCTTCAAGCGATGCCAAAATATTAGCTGCTGCCTCTTGAGCAATTTCACGAAACGAATTGTAATCATTGCATTGCATCTAAACAGACGCAAGACGAAGGATCTTCAGCGGCGGTTACTTCAAAGTCCTCATAGAGATCCACAGATCGCTGGGTTCTTGCCTCCCGGCATGTGGCAAACAGATGAGAACCTCAAGATGAACCTTCACTTGAACCTGCACAGCCTAATGAAGCCATTAGCAGCGCCTTATCGCAGTGCTCAAGGATCCTCGAAACGAAACAAGTCGGAGCACAAAAGGTCCGTCTAAGTATTGTTCTTGCCTTTATTCGAATTCACCCTGCCCTTTGTTGCGGGGCAACTAATACGCCTAAATTAGATCGAGATCGAGGTGCTCGGTGTGCCTGTGTGGCAGCTGTTGTCCAGGATCCTCCTCCGTCGAATCGCCAGTAGGTGTATCCTGCCTGACTCTTGCGGCCAGCCATTAACTTCACTTTCGATGACTTAATTCCTACTCTTATTTTGGCAAACACAAATCATGCTGAATAGCACCTGATACAGTTGCCTCATTGGCAATTATCGGTTGCAAGATGCCCATTTCAAAGGTCCTGAATTATTCGCCCTAAAGCGGATATGCCAGAAGAACTGTGTGATTTATTTTGTATACATAGGTACATATGTCTTCAAAAAAGGTTGATTCCTTTTGAATATTCGAAATTTATAAAAGCGAATTTTAAATTCAACTGAATTTTTATAATTGTTGCATTTAACTGCATAATAGATTCCACGATTCTAACACGTATAGTTATGATTTAGCGTTCTGATCCTAAGACATATAGTTATGATTTAGCTTCCATATGCTTGTCTAACCGCAGACATAAATTACATGGAAAATATTTGCCGCTCTACAAATATTGCGGCACTTAAGCACAAATGCTGCCACCCACCGGGCACCCCTCCCACCACACATCCCCCTGTAGCACCCCATCTTCCTGCTGCACCACCAATGTCGCAACACTTTCCAGACAATTGCAATAGCGAGTGCAACAAGCGTCGCAAAGTTGCAGCCTCCGCGCCTCACGCATGTTTTATTACTTCCGCGCACTTTCGCTGCGGCAGAATGTGGCATATAGTATAGTATGTGTGTGGGAAAGTTCTCAGTGCGTTTAGCAGTTGGTTAGCGAAGTACCAGGAGGACGAGGAGTGCGAGGATGTGTATGTGGAGTTCCAGGCGCGGGTCTACATAGAGGAATAGGAAGTAAGCTTCCTTCATCCTCTGTTGTCTCTGGCGATGTTGCCACATTTTGGCGGTGGCTGCGAATGGTTTCCTGTCGGAAATACGTTGCCACAAGTGTATAAATGCACTGCCAGAAATCAGACTAGGGATAATGTAATATATATAGAGATTAAATCTCAAATCTTTCAAAGGATACCACTTCGAAGTACTTAAACAAACGTTGGTCATGGTTTTAAATATTTCAATGCGTATTCTTTAACTTATGAATAAACTTTAAGACAAGTGAATGGGGAGTGCCCTCTGTGTATGGGGACACATGTGGCGCTCAAAAATGAATAAAAAACTTAAGGCTGAAGATGCAGAATCCGTGCCAGGATACACCGCCCAGACCCTGGCAACTGTTCACTTTCGCTGTTTCCCCCGTCATTTCCTCCCTGCCTGCTGGCTTTTTCATATTTTTCCCTTTTTGCCATTAAAGTTTTACCGCGGCATCTGTCACTGGAGCGCAGCTTTAAAGTCTGCTAAATTTTAATTGCCTTTGCGAATTTGCAGAGAGCTCAAGAAGAAACTGTCCAGTAAATTTACGAATAAAAAAAAAAAAAAATGGAGCAAATGAAACTCCATTTTTTTGTGTTATTTTTTCCCCTTTATTGCCGCCGTCTCTTTTTTACGCCCAGTTGCAGGTTTGTGGCCTCGTTTTGGCCACAGCTCCCTAGCCATATATCAAGAATTAATTAGCGTAATGCATTCCGTTGGAAAACTTCCTTTTTATGGCCCACTGATTGTGAAAAGTGTTTTGCTATTACCAAAAATGGGGGATTTGCATTAGATGTGAAGCAAATGCAAAACAAGCTTTTGTAGAATGACAATTTTAGGGCTGCGTTTCAAACTGAAAGTGTTTTCAATAAGTTTTTATATACAAGCATTAAATTATTAAATTAAAAATCTCATTAAAGAGCTATGAGTCGTTTATTTTTTTCATTGAATCATTTCAGGAAAGTAGTTATTTGTGGTAGTTATGCACTGCGAGAATCCAGTCGACATAGCTCATCACATCTGTAAAAACGCTAACCATCACGCATTGTGTGTTTGTGAAGCTAGCGATTCCCACCTGGACGAAACGTTTCGATTTTCCGTACGGGATCAATGCCCCAACCGGACCGCCGGAATCGCCGTTGCACAGATTGCTTCTCTCGTTACCAGCACAAAACTGGTTGGCCGTCAGGGATAGTGTGGCATACCTCCGGCAAACCTCCGGATGTTTGCGAGCCAAGTCGACGGTCCTGAGCTTGGCACTGTCTCCCTCAGATTCCGTCTTGCCCCATCCAGTGCCAGTCAATGGGTCCAAGGAGTCGATGTACTTCCTCCATCTGGGGTCTATTACAATACAGATGGGCCTTATATTATCTGTATAGGATAGAGTGTTAGTAAAAGGCATATTTTTAGTCTACATAGTGTGCAACCTGTGTACTGCACTTTTCTGTACAGACGAAGAATTGCTATATCGTAGGCCATCGTCATTGGATTGTAATGTCGATGCCGGAAGCCTCTCTCCACCATAGCTTCTATTCTATAGGTACAGTAACTATCGTGACACATCTCATACTCCTCTCTGTCATACTCTCCTAGCCGAGCTACTCTACAGGATAAAATTATGTTATATGAACTATATTTTTAATGATTTACTAGTTCAAAACCTACAACTCTGTTCTATCAAGGAAGCAATGCGCGGCAGTTAGTACCAGACCTGCACGAAAATACCAAGATTACAAACGGCTGGTCGAATAGGTGCAATTTACCTACGATTCGTGATCAGAGATCCGCCACAAATGAATCTTCCGTCCGTTGAGTGGAGAAAAGCCATCCAGGGACTCGAAGTCAAGCTGGCCACAGTTCCATTCTTGACCCGTGGAACACTGGGGCTATGAGCTCGAATCCCACAGGCCATGTCAAGAAATTGAGTCGATCCCAGAAGCGGGAGTAGGAAAAACGTTAGTCCTACCACAACGACATTCATTTTGCAACTGATTGGTGATTCGTTGGGATCTATAGCCACCACCGTGCTTATCATGCTTCGATTATGGGGAACTTGTTTATTCACTGAAAGTGTGTTTATATGTAAAATTATGGGACTTATCGGGAAGCCAGAGTATTTATTATTTAAAACTCAGTTGATTCGGATTTCTCAGAAATCCTTCTGAAGAAATCTGAGTGCTTTTCAATTTATATTCTGTTTTGCCAAATACGTAGAGTGTCGCAGAGTAACAGAATCCTGTCCAAAGATCACAGTTTATACCCTAATATCTAATCACTTTCACTATTTCCCCAGGTTGCCCCATAGTTTGCCCATAGTTTATACTCACCAAAGGGTACATTGATTTTAGTCAGAATAGATTCTCGACCAGTATCAAGAACAGTTTCTTGGTTTTAAAGGTATCGTCATGAAACTTTCCAAATGTCTTCTACCTCTTGATATATAAGTCGAACATGATATATATTTATGAAGGAAAATGAATGTACCATCTAAAGCTCATTTCTTTCTGAGTTCTTTTTAATCCTAAAAAGATATGGTCTTCAAACGCATTAAATATGAAATACGAAGCGACTAAAGGATCTCTTGTTTTAACGAATTAATTAAATATTAAATATGTATTTATTTTCAAAATAGATTCCTAATGGTAATAATTAATAGAAATTATTTTCTATATTGACTCACAACCATATTAATCCATCCGGAGTAGGTGCTCAGATCTGTATAGATACTCGGTGAGCGGCATTCGATATCACCGAAGCTTGTTATCCCGTACTGGACGAACCGAAGATCTCCATAGTAGTTGACTACACCTCCAAGTGGTCCGCCCGAGTCGCCCAAGCAAGTGTTGGTCTCCTTGTCTCCGGCACAGATTTGACCCTGTGTTATCGCGACGTCATACAGTTTGCTACACACATTCCTATTCATCACTGTGATGGGGGCTTCCTGGAGAAGATGTGGATGCATTCTTTTGTCAGCCAATCCCCAACCGGTGGCCATGAGCGTCATACCGTCCTCCAGCAAGAGTCTCACCGCCGGGTCCAGGATAATGCAGATCGGCCTGATGTGATCTTGCAATGAAGTGGATCATGTTTTTTATTTTGGAGCTAATTAATGGGTGCGAAATAAAAGCTACCGTAAAATTTCACAGTTCTCGCAAGGCGAATCATGGCGATGTCGTTTAGCATGATCGAAGGAGTGAAGTACTTATGCTTGATGGCCATGCTGACAGAGTAGTCCTCAGCTGTGATCTGGCACATGGATCCGTCACTTCGTGTAAGTCCACTTCCTCCCAAACGAACTGTTCTGTAAGAGGAATTAGTTCAGTTTCCAATTAAGAATGGATTCTAGCTCGATTTACTCACAAGTTTTTAGACGCTTCAATGCAATGGGCGGCCGTCAGGACGAATTCTGAGCTAAAGATTATTAGTGGTGTGCTGAAGAGGATGTCAAATATACTAACGATTGGTTATCAGTGTGCCAGCGCAGAAATAATGAAACTCGTTGTACAGATAGGCCATCCAGGGATGGGAAGTGATCTCAGCATCACTGCCGCCGATGATTCTCGTTCGGTGAAAGGACGGCATAGTCCGAATTCCGCAATTTGGCTCCAGAAGTCTAGATTCTCCAAAGCGGCAAAGCCACTGGCATACTGAGATTATGACGAGAAAGGCAGCTGATTTCATCGCGACTCAAATAAATAAAATGAACTGAGGTCTGGGCTAATCGTGCGATTTTATTAATATTTACATATACTCAATACTACGGGGAGGTTATCACCAAAGTGAAGTCACTTATTAACTTGTATACTCAAATAACCAGTACACTGAGTCCTTTATTAAAAATATGTAGCTGATGTCGGAAAGTGCGTGGTCAAAAATAGTGGCATATGAAAAATATATCACATTCTTTGCATACCCATTTATTTAGTGCTTATTGAAATTAATTCCAGTGAGTGGCAATCTTTCAAGAGCTTGATGTAAAAGGATTTCTCTTAACCATATTTGTCAATTTGTGAAGACAGTCCGTTTCCTTTTAGCCAGTATTCGTCGACATCCGAGTTGATTGCAGGTGAGATGCCTTAATTAAATTTGTGGCAAATTAAAGGCGCCCTTTGCCTCTTTAACCTGTTTTTGCCCAACCCAGTTGGTCATGACCACGCCCACTAGGGCCAGAAACGTGGCTGTTAACAGGAGACGATGACGATGATGTCCTCGCTTTCAGCCAGGTGCAATGACTAAGGAGAAGGGGTTGGATGACACTATCGCCATTTTGTTGTCAGCTGCTTCTGGCGGGCGACATCAGCAGAAACTGTTGGGAAAGGACGAAGGTGGCTACAAAATGCATGCCAAATTAAACAGTAAATGCATCAGGCCAAAGGAGCTCTCCCCTGGCCAAAAACCAAAAAAGTTAAGGGACCGAAAAGCAACAAAAAAAAAAAAGGCATTCGACCAACCCAACCGAACCAAGCTAACAAACAAACAAACCAACAAGCCAACAAACAAACATGCGAACGCAGTGTGAAATTTTAATGCACAAAATTGCATGTGTGTTTGTGGCCATTGTTGTTGCTGCTGGCGTTTCCCTTCAGCCGACAGCCAACCAACAAACAGCAACAACACAAATTACTGGCCGTCAACACACAGAGAAAAAAAGGTTAAAACTGCGGCTGTCAGTCTGCGGCAGCAGCAAAATCAGCTTCAGGCCAAGCAAAATACACCAGCAACGAAATAAAGTGGAAAACAACGATAGTTTCGAACAGCAGCATTTTGAATACCCTTCCTTGGCAGGGAAGATCGTATAAGATGTTGGAACAGATAAGCTGAAATCGATAAAATGTACGTCAATTTCTATAAGTATCCTTAAAAATTATACAATATTTCTGCTTACAGATCCGTTTACTATTTATGAGATCTTAAACCCCAAATGAAAATACCCCACAAAAGGGTATGTGAAAGGGTTAAAACTTGGCAACTGCAATTCATTGGCCATGAAGTTTTCCACCTGTCGACAATGCGTTGATTGCTCCCGCTTCTCGAGAGCAACAAAATCGGACAAGCTGGAGTCCAAGCAGAAGTTTGTGTAGCTTTTGGTATTGCAGTTGCAATTCCCAGACGCTGATTGTTGCCATTTGCCAGCGATCGGAGACCGATAAGTTGGAAAGAGACGAAGACAGCCCAACAGAAAGAGACAGGGCATCGAAGCTGCCACCAAAGTTCAGCGAAGTGTGGCCATAAACAAAGAGTTGGGGACCCTTCTAGTTGGTTTATTGCATTCATTTAGCGCATTCCCAAGAAAAAGTCGCTGCGACTGTGTGTGACTGGCCCTTTTTACAATCGCCATAGGACGGTTGTTTAAGCAGTTTAGGCTGTTTTATGGCCCTGCCACACGCCATCTTGGCAAAACTACGGGATGGATTTCCACTTCTGCCGCCATTGTTGGCAATCATTGAGGCGTTAAGCAAAAACATGGAAATTGCATGCAAAAGTCAATCAGCCAAACAAAACATGGACCAAAGTTGACAAAAGAGGGGGAGAACTACTTAAAATTCTCTGGGATATCACACAGGTTGCGTACAAAGAGTAGAAATTGAAATATGTGTAATTAAATAAAATAAGTTAGCTTAACCATTTTAAAGGGCTTCCAATCAGGCCACGTTCTAAGCAATTCAGCTTAGAATAATTGAAAAGTACATAGTTAAACGTTTGCTTCTTCAAATTGCTTTGAATATATGAATTTTATTTGAAAATTTCTTAAGACCCATAGGCTACTCGTTTGTTTTGATTGCACTCACCTCTGCCAGAATTGCCCATTTCTTTGTTCACAGTTTGTTTTTACCGAGTGGAGGAAAACTCATGCTTGCCACAAACTGATTATAAACATTATGGACTACGGCTCGGGCCATTTCCTCTTCGAAATGCTGGGAGATTTTCTGAAATTCCTCACAAATGCAGGCGAAGCTTTTTGCCGAGAGGTGTTCGACTCGTTTGTTCTGCAGGTCGATGCATTTTAATGATGTGCCTGGGCCCCGCAAATATAATTTCGTTTTTGCATTTCTGCAACTTTTGCAAACTGCAGACTGTCGACTGCTGACTGCTGACTGCAAATTGATTGCCGGCCAACAAAAGGGCAGAAACTGCAGCAGAGTACTCACGCAACGCATGGCAACAATTGCAGCCAGTTTAATGAGCTCAAAAATGCGCGCAACAATGAAGAGCTGGCCCGGCTCCAAACCAACGCCAATTCCCCGATGGCCAACCCTACTCGGCATCCCACATCGCCCAGCTAGGCATTCCCACCCGCTTTTCGCCCACTTGAGCCACTGCACTCGTGTAATTAAATGCAATTTTATTGCCACGATCGGCGGGCCATACAAAAAATATGTGGGGTGTGGGTTCTGACCATAAATGTGAGCCGGCTGGCTGGGCCGCAAAAGTGTTGAAAGTGCTGCTAAGGGCGCTGCAAACTTGATTTATGCAGCACAATGGAGTTCGGTTAACGTGGCTAATACAGCGCCCCCTTGCGGACAATGGCAGCAACTTCCGTCGGCCAAGAAAACAATGAGCAGAGTAATTAATTTCAAAGTAAACAATTTATCAAGTGCGTTCCACTGGAGGCTTTCAGCAGACGAGATCACTTCTTTGGGAAAATATTCTAGTGCTGGTTAAAGCACTTATGTTATCACCAAATTGTTTCAAGAGTTAAGTTTCAGTAGTAATTACAAAACTATTCCAAGGACATAGTATTCAAAAAACCGTAAGGAAATGAGTTTTTTAAAGAGTTGTTCATTTTCAATCTGGTTCAACTGTCACGCACTTGGAAAAGTTTTCGAATTAAGCATTACTTTGCCCCGCGCTTCGCTGACCAACACTTACTCGTACTTATAATCGAATTGGGCAAATAAATCCAAACCGGAAAAGCACCCAAAGCCATCAGCATTATCTACTCTAATTAAGATTGCCGAAAAACTCAGTTTGCCAAGCACTCTTCTTTGGGGGCAACCAGAAGTGCATTTTGTGCTGCAGCTACGTGCTCATCAGCATAATCAAGTGGGCGTGGGTGGTTGGGAATAAGAAGTGGAAGTAGAACTTAACTGCAATTTGAAAGAGATTACAATTATTTGATTGCACTTGAGGGCTGAGCAGAGTGAACTTAGCCGAGGCCAAAAGCATTTTGCAAGCCATAAATTTTGAATGCCAAATGCCGGAGATAAAGCTTATTGCTTATCGCGATTGAGGAACAATACTTTGGGATACGCCGAATGAATCACAGCCCCAGGAGTTGAATTGACTCGGGTTGAGTCATACGGGTGCAATGAATGGATCCGTTTGTCTCTTGCCGATCTTTTTCGCCATCGCAAACAAACCGATGGAAAGTCTCAGGGCTCTGACAGTCGTTCATAAATTAAGACATCCCACAATAAATAAGCCAAACACTGAACAGTGAACGGAATCCCTGGGAGATGCACACGTGTCTGCGGTCGGGGGAGCTCTTCAAAGAGTTTGTCAAGCGGCAAAAGTCTGCGGCTAATTATGCGATATGCGATGCAGGAGTGGGGATTCCCCTCCCCTCCACTCCCACTTCCCGCATGAAGATCTCGCCTCAGACAGCAACTGCAATTGCATTCGCACAAAGGACGGAAAAGAACTGCCAAAAAGCCGAATGACATGTGAAAATATGCAAATATCAAAAGTGAATGGGTCTGGGACCGGTCTGGCCCGCTCTACTTCTGCTGGTCTGGTCTGGTCTGGTCGGTCCGGGAATCATGTAGTATATAGTATATAGTGCAGTATGGTTGGGTCCTCTGGTTCAGTTCAGTTCCGTTGGCTCACTCATTAAGTATAATGGACCCGGTCGCAAGACGAGACCCAGCGTCGTCACCATGCACTTTAATTATGATGTCGAAATTCGCATTAATTGTCACAGAAACGAAGAGTTCCGACTGCAGGCCCTGTAAGTATTCATGCACTGAGAAAATATGTGTGTTTAAAGCATATATATATCGTAGTAAGACCCCATGGAGAACTCTTCCTCTATCACCAGTTTAATGTTAGCTAGGTTGGGTCTGAGTTGTTTGCATTGTTTAGTAGCCAGCATCTTTGGTTAGTTTTTGGCTTAGTGTATTGCTGCACTTTAAAGGAAACCGTAGCGGAAAAAGTTCCCTAGTTCCCGCCGGCACTTCTGACAGCAGTTTATATAATTTTGACAAGCGTTTAAATGCCTGCCAGACGACCGTCGACAGTTGTCAACTGATATTGTGGGCTGTACACTGCGACTTGATTTCGCATTCAGATTACGTTGCTGTTAATAAGTAGGGGGAATATGGTAGGAGGTTGGAGTTGGGGTTAGCCGATGTCGCCATCTCGGTTTTGATGTGCCTTAATGCATTCGGACAGCACGCGATTTAAATTGCCCCGCCATGGCACTTAATTATTTGCAAATGTGAGAATGAGAATCCCTTCAAAGCTGCTGCCGTGTGGTTAAATAGGGGGTCACATCGAAGAAACGGGGAAAGATGATACAGCGGCGGAGCTTAAAAGATATCCTGCTGCGGTGAGGAGAAAATTAAGGGGTGGCTTTCTATAAATGTGATTTATTAGTAGATAAAACGAATCATAAGTATAAATCCAAACTATTTTGTAATGTTATTATTAAGATGCGTAGTTTTCTCAACGCAAGTTATGGAGCTCATTGTATACGGTTAAAATACCTTGAGAATACCATTTTTCAGGTAACCATTATAGTTAACCCATTAGCCATCACAATCTAGTAGAACAATAATTAAGTAATTGCGTTGGCGAATGGAAAAGAGTAGCAAATCACAGCGGAATCTCTTCTCCTCAGAGGAGAAGGAGTCAGCGCCATCTGCTGGTCAGAAACACAGATTTGATTTATGTTAAAGCTTTTATTAAAATTTCACTTCCCACACCGCTTAACAACTGATTAACAGCCGAAAGCAAGCCAGACGTGCGTGATGCCAAACAAAGGGCGCCACAATGATGGAGCCAGGATTAACAGGGATCCTGGACGAAGGACGATAAGGATATGAAGGCGATCAGCGCGAGTTCCTTTAATTAAAATAGACAAATGGCGCACGATTGGGCACTCGATGATGGGTCGCCACCCTCTCGATGGCGCAGCTGTTGCCTAATTTATGAAAAATTCACAAAACGAACTTATCAATCATAATGCTTGAGCTCTCCAACTGACTACCGGAGAAGAAGAAGTATCTGCCACATTGTTGCCATCTTTGTGTTCGTTCCGAGTCCTTGCGATTGCTTGGAATTCCGAGCACGTGCCTCGCTGCCGGCCAGGAGGCAAGTGGAGACAAGCTGAGAAAAGGAGCAACGGGTGGCGAATCCACTCCAGCGGCAAAGCTCTCGGCGAGAATTCAATAGAAAAATTGCACAAACCTTTCCGACCATTTGCAGTTTGCAGTTCTCAAACGTAATTGTGGGCGCCCCGTTTCGGTTTGGTTTTTGGGCCCCGGCGAACCAGGGGGCTCCGCCACTTGGACCGTGATGAAGATGAAGATAATGCGGCGGATGCTTTACTGTAGCCAATTTGGCTGGCAGCCGCTCAGCGATGACACGCCGTACGTGACCTGTTCGTCAAATGCAACCGGAGACAAAGTGCAGGAAGCCTTTTGATCAGCTTTAAACTTTTCGGTCAACTCATTTAGGCGTGTTTGACAATTGCGGACAAATATTGATGAAGGCCTCAGGAGTTGAGTGTTGAGGAACAATCCAAATTCGGAATTTTAAACTCACTTTGATAAAGAGATATTTAGGTCTTAGTTATATATTTAAACATATCAATAGAAAAGTGTTTTATTTACTTTATTGGAACACATGTATTTCGTAGCAGACAAATATTTTCGTATCGAGCTTACTCCACATCAAAGCAAATTACTCCACAAGCAAATCCCACTAATTATGTGAGTTTGGCAACGACAGCATAATTAGTCACAATCACTAATTTTAAAACAGGAAACCTCACCAAATTCACTTTCCAACGAAATTCGTCCCCCAAAAAGGAACTCAGTGCAAATGCTTTTAGAAAAAAATCAAAGACAGCCACGCGACCACAAAAACAACTATTACTCTGCTCACACGCATCATCCCGCTCGACTAGTAATGAAAAATTCCGGAAAATTTCAATTATTCAACATTTTTAACGCCAGGCAAATGAGCATAGCAGTCTGCCTGCCTGCCCGAATGCCCAAACCGCCGAAGAAGCCAAACTAATTAAACACGCGTCCACCTACAAAACCAAGCCTGCTCCCCAGAAATCATACAAAGTTATATAGTCATCAACTGCACATCAATCATAGGCCGGCAAACTTGGGGCCCGCAGTCTGGGGCTCCTTTGTCTTTTCTTTCGGGGATGGAGGGGGAGAATCGGGAAATGGGAGGGAGTGCGGTTGGCGGGGAAAACAAGCAGAGAGAAAAGCGTGAAAAATTGTCGAGCATGACGCAGTCTCGGAACGCATCCACACATCCATGGGCTGCACTTAGACACATTGCTAAATTTGGAGCAGGAGCAAAGAAAATCCGCATTTGCCATGTGTAGGCATTTTACTGATAATTAGCGAGCGGCCCAACCGCCCTAATTGATAAACGAAGGAGCCAACTTTAGATGGGGATGTTGCAACCGAGTCGCATCGACTACTGCCACGAATTCCCCTACGGACTCGCTCTACCATAAAAATTATCTTAATGGACAATTTAAGAATCACTCATTGTGAATTATGCGCCGCATTTAGCCGCCGAGTAGTCAAAGTCTGGCCACTTGAGTTGCGGTATCGAAATCTAGCCAATGTCTGCTGTGTTGAAAGTTTTCCTTTTTGCCCAAGGAAAGGGTACAAGTCAATAAAGAAAATATGAATATATTAATCAATCTATATCTTTGTACCAAAACTAAGAATAAATACCTGATGGCTGTGTAAAAAATGACACAAGCTATTACACATCGTATTTTCAATCAAGTACCAAGAATTGTTATATTTGTAAGAGCATCATACGTTCTGTATGTTTTGCTTAACAGATCCAGCCATTCTTTGCTTCTGATAAACATTTGGCCTCCGTGAGATCTTGAGGATTGTAAATGTTTTGGAAAATCTCCTAGCATACACATATGAAAAGCCCGATGGCACAGATCCAGCTGAATATTGTGGGGGAAATATTTGTGGCATCGCCCTAGACTGCAGGGCCATGTGTATATGTATGTATGTGCCCCCGATGGGAGTCGGATTCAAGATGCAAGTGGGACGGGGAGTATTCTCATCACTCAATGCTACAGATGCTAAAAACAATCAACAGGCACATTCGTATTATTCAGCCACCAGGCATGCAAAATTATTGTAGTGCTCTGATGGCTCTGTCTCGCTGTCTCCGCTCCCCAAAAGCAAACCATCTAATGCTTTTAATGAAACAAACTTCTCTTGTAGATTTTTTCTCGTTTTTCGGTTTTCCTTAATGTGAATTTATTGTTCGGGCAAAGAGTTGCGGTTGCTCTTCGCGCTGTGTGGGCACTCAAAAATAAATCCGGACAACCAGCGGAGCCGAGTGAAGTGCGGTGGATGCAGTGGGTTGGGCTGGGCAGGATTGCCCACCTCCATCGCATCCAATCTGGCAAGAGTCAAGCTGCTTATGCGCAGATTTTCGCTTTGGATTCGAGGAGCTAGTGCACGGTGTGTTGCGTGTGGGGGGGGGGGGGGAGAATGCAGATTAATCAAGCGCATGATGCAAGCGCTCAACTTGCTGCTCACTGACTTCACCTAGCCACCGCATTGAGCCGCTTCTGTCTGCCAACTGCTGGCTGCTGCCACTTTGCCAGCTGATTAATGTCTTACATGCGACGTTTTAATACCAATTTTTTATGCATATTCAAAAGTGCAGTGCGAAAACCAACTGCGAAATATCTGCTGCTGGCAAAAACCCGAAGTCTCCTGCGATGCGTTGCTGCTGGATGTAGTGGCATTTCCTGCGTGCTCACCGAGGGGCTGAGTACAGTGTTAGCCGGCTAAAGTGAATCATGTCTAATTAATACAGAATATTGGGTTCAATAACTCATGGAATTTATTTTCAGCCAATAAAATAGTTAGCTTATCTAGTGGAAATGCTATCAATTCAAGAAGAAATATCACATTGTTAATATATTTCCCTTATTGTTAGTTCTACTGCTATCGCTGCAAATCCGTTTTGTCATATTCGCAATGTTGTTCGCAACTCGGCCAGATTGAAAGGTGTTAATGCCAAAAACTTGCACAAGATTTGTTCGTTGCTAATTTCTGAATATTTATTAAGGCAAAGTCGACAACGGAAAGACATTCGTGGGGCCAGTGGATAGTCCCCATCCTCCGTTCGACGAGTAATTGCAGATGAGTTTTGGTTGCGCAGCTCAAAACAACTCGTTGGAAAGTAGTAATTAAAAGGAAATTAGTAAGCCATACCCTCATGCGTGGATGCGTGGCTGATCTTATCATAAAGGACCCACATATGTGCAGTACTTCCTCATCTAATTGAGGTAACGACTTAATAAGTGAACTCTGCGTTCGCTTGCTTCACCTCAAATGAGCGGCAAGCGCATTATTCCATTTCAAGTTCAGCTCGTTATATCATTGTGTTAAATTGACCGATTCCCTTATAGCCCATATAGTTCCCCTTTCGGCATTCTGATTCCCATTTCCAAAGGTGTCATCTCCGTTGCACCTCGTTTGATGACTCGGCAAGCGATTAAAGTCGAGCGGCAAAAGGTGTGTGGAGCTCAAAGGAGATCACGAATGATGATTTCGATCACGGAGCATTCTTGTACTCTTGTTGTTCGTGTTTGTATCACTTCCGATTCGAAACGGCTTGAAACGGGGCAATCGTAATTGGCTTGAAAAGATTTCGACTGAAGAATTGTCTTCCAGAAGATTTGAAAACTTGCATTTGTTTCGGTTTCTGTTGTAATAAACCCATATATGCCACCAATTGAGAACACGTGTTTTCCTTGCAGTTGGGTGCAGCCGTCAGGCCACCTTTTTATTTCTTCTTATCTCTTCGAGTAGCAGAAACGGTTCTGCCCGCTTAACCTCTACAGAGTGTCTAATCTTACCTAAATACTGCGACTGCGCCGCCGTCGACAGCGGCAGAAGAGCAGCGTATATATATATGTATAAGAGAGAGAGAGAGAGAGAGCTTATGCGCATATATGGCCAGCGGCCAGCGTGGGGATGCTGACTTAGCTTAAAGCATAAATGGGTGATCTTATATCACGCTCACTTGAGACATTTATTTATGCAATGCAACTAAGTGTTGCTGTGTACTTATAGGTACAGTGTACCCTCGATATATGCACATACTACACCTCCCCTCTTTTTTAAAATAACGTAAAGAAATGAAGTTATTTTCTATCAACTATATTACCATTATAAAATAAAAATTACTTAAATATTATTTTTAATGAATTAACATTATTTATGATATAGAATTTTTAAATGAATAAAGAAAAAATATGTATGTATTTTGAATTAATAAAAATTCGATTATATCTATGTCTTTGTTATATTGTTTTGGCTGATCAGGCCGTTATTTAAGTTTTATTATGAAAGGTTTGGCATTGATTGCCCTTTTTTTTTTTCATTCTATTTGTGCTTTTTTAGCCTATCTTTATGTACTATTTGTTGTTTCTTACTTCCTGTTTTAATGGTTATATTGTCATTTATTCCTATATCTACTACGTCATAAGGACCTTCATATCTTTTATCTAACTTATGACCTGTTTCTTTTCTAAGTAATACTTTATCTCCTATTTTTAATTCGAAATTATTTGTATTCCTATCATATCTTAATTTTCTATCCGCTTTTGCTTTTTCTAACATTCTTCTTGCTCTGTTGTACGACAATTCTAGTCTGCATTTAAGCTCTTTAGAGTAGTCGTCTAAGTTGTATATTGGGTCTATTTTGTTTATCTTACTGAAATCTTTGAATTGTCTGGGTAGTCTGCCAAATACTAGTTCGTATGGGCAATAGTCATGGACTATTGAGGGTGTTGTATTGAAGCAATAAGTGAAATATGGTAACCAAATGTCCCAATCACTTTTGTTAACCGATATGTATGAACGTATATATTCATTAAAAGTTCGGTGGCTTCTTTCTATTGTTCCTAAAGTTTGATGATGGTGAGCGCTAGATGTTAGATTTTCTATATGCATATATTTGCATAATTCATTCATAAGTGAATTTTTGTATTCCGTACCTTGATCTGTAATGAACGTCTTCATTGGACCGTACTTCAGTACAAATAATTCAAATATAGCCTTTGCAACTGTTTTAGCACTTTTATTTGGTGTTGGAATAGTTACTAAAAACTTGGTTAGATCGCATATGATTGTAACTGCATACTCATTTCCGTCTTCCGATTTCGGTAGTGGACCAATGGTATCAATTAAAACAGTATCAAATGCTGTTGCTGGCGTTGGCATCAATGTTAATGGAGTTTTCGTATGTGTTGTAATTTTGGCTTGTTGACATTTCAAACAAGTCTTTACATACTTTGAGATTGTCTTGGTCATCTGGGGCCAATAATAAAATCTTTTGATTTTTGACTGGGTTCGCGAAATACCAGTGTGGCCTCCTTCTATAGGATCATCATGGAATTTTGTCAAAATTTCTTTAATCTGAGCTTCGTCATTTTTGTCTATAATTATCACCTTTTGTAGAATAGCTAGTTCTACTTTTTCGAGTACTCGGTTGCCCTTTATTTTAAATTCATTTAGTGATACAAATTGGAACATCTGTTCGCTTGGTGATATTCGCATTTTTGTTATTTTATGCATTCCGGCTTTTGAAATAAGCCTTTGAAAGAATTGATTTAGATCAAATGTTTCATTAGAATACAAGTCATCAACATCAAAGCGTGAAACAATTGTTTTTCCTCGTTTTAATAAACACTTGTGTTTATCTATTTTGATTAAAACATATTTCTTTGTGTCATTATTATTGACAACTTCATAGACTTTGGGCTTTTCTATTGTTTGCTCTTTTTCCTCTTGTATTTTGACTATTGCTTCGTCCTTACAGGAATTTTCCTGTTTAGCTTTTGATCTGGTGGTAACTTTTAATATTTCTCTGTTGATTGTTTTCAGATCTTTTATTGTTATGCGAGACAAGGCGTCCGCAATATGGTTATCTTTCCCCTTAAGATATTCTACAGTAAAGTCATACTCTTCTAAATCCAGCCTCATACGAGTGAGTTTTGAACTTGGATTTTTCATAGAGAATAGGTATGACAATGGTCTATGATCGCTTTTTACCATGAAATGCTTGCCATATATGTATGGTCGAAAATGATTTATGGCCCAATGAATGGCCGTTAATTCTTGTTCTGTAGTGGACTTATTACTTTCACCTTGAGTGAACATTCTTGAAGCGTATGCCACTGGAAGTTGTTGACCATTGTGATCTTGTGTAAGTACCGCTCCGCATGCCTGTTTACTAGCATCGGTTGTTATGCAAAATTCTTTACCGAAATCTGGGTACTGTAGTAATGTTGGTTTCATTAATTCTGTTTTAAGGTATTCGAATGCATCATTGCATTCTGCTGTCCATTCGAATTGAACATTCTTTTTACAAAGCCTCGTTAAGTGGCGTGAATGATCAGAAAAATTTTTAATGAAACGTCTGTAATAATTACAGAAGGCTACGAAACGCCTAGCACTGTCGGCATCTGTTGGTATAGGATATTTTTCTATAACTTCATATTTGGTGTCATCTGGGAGTATACCTTTATCGGTACATTTGTGACCCAAATATGTTACTTCTTTCATAAAGAAAGAACATTTCCCTGGATGTAGTTTCAAATTATGTCGTCTACATAGCTCGAATACGTTAGTCAAATTTTTGAGCATATGTTTTTCTGAACAACCTATTACTACTAAGTCATCCATATATAGAAATGCTTGCGATGGTTCAAGACCAGAAAATGCAAGTGTCATCATACGTTGGAAGGAGTTTGGTGCTACTTTCAGTCCGTATGGTAATCGCGTGAAGCGATATGAGCCATTGGCTGTTGAAAATGACGTTATATCTCTATACCTTTTTTCTAGTTCTATCTGGTGGAATCCAGACATTAGGTCGAGACATGAAAAATACTTTGCTCTTCCTAATTGATCAAGAATATCTTCTATTCTTGGAAGTGGAAATTTGTCTGATAATAGTTTCTTATTTATTTGACGATAGTCAACTGCTAATCGCCATCTTTTTTCCGTGGAATTCGGAAGTGGTTTCTTTGGAACCAAAAGTAATGGACTATTATATTCAGACATTGATGGTTCAACTATTCCATCATCTATTAATTTTTTTACCTGTCTGGCGATTTCTGGTTTTTGGCTATCTGCCATGCGATAGTTTTTTATATAGACCGGTGTTTTTTCCCCTAATCTGAGTTTTTGTTTGTAGAAATTGTTAGCCGATATTGGTTCTGTTTCTAGACCAAAAATATCGCTAAACTCGGTGCATAACTTAGTTAGTTCATTATTGAATTGTTTAGGGAATCTTAATTGTTTTAAAATTTCTTCAGTTCTATTTT
Organism: Drosophila melanogaster; assembly: GCF_000001215.4. Lineage (NCBI taxonomy): Eukaryota > Metazoa > Arthropoda > Insecta > Diptera > Drosophilidae > Drosophila > Drosophila melanogaster. The sequence continues at coordinate 15,622,578 of NT_033777.3, read as the reverse complement.
CCTTTTCTACTGGTGTTGTAAAAATGTCATAGTCTTTCATTGATTCGCATTTGATCTTCGCGCTATCTATTATGGCGTCTTTATTATTTGTATTTATAATGCGAATCAATGCGTTTTTGCTATCGGCAATGGTGCTTGCTACTATTATACCTGGTTGCAGCTCCTGATTTGGTACTACCACCGTTTTTTCGTTAGTGAGTAATTTGACTTGTCTGATTACTTCGCATCTAGCTGGCAATAAGAGTGTGTTGGAGTCTAAGTTATGTGTAATTGGTACACTAATCTGTCTACTGAAGTTATTGGGTCTTATTGTGAACCAGTCTTTGTTATTTTGAAACTCTAATACGCAATTGTATTTCTTGATAAAATCTATTCCGATTATGCCATCGCATGGTATCGGAAAATTCTCAGGTACTACATGAAATTCATGTGGCACTAGAACATCCTGAATGCGTATGTCAAGATCTACTGTACCTATAGACTGTATGGTTCCTTGCCCAATACCTGTAATATTTGATATATTACTGAAATTTATATTATTATATTCCTTTGCTTTGGCTTTTAGCAATGAAATTTCTGCACCTGTGTCTATTAGTAATGTAAGAACTGTGTTTGTTTCATGGTTTTTTGTCTTAATGAAAATACTCAGATTTAGGTTTACTTTAAACACTTTTACTGTTGATCGCTTAAGGGGGTCTGGCTGTTTTCCGATTGTACGTTACGCACATTTCGGTTGTTATTATTATTCTGACTTTGGTTACCCCTTCGGTTACCTCCGTCTCTGTTATTACCGTGGCCGCGGTAGCCTCCGCGACCTCTGTTGTTATTATTATAACCTTGGTTATAATTCTGGTTATAATTATGGTTATAATTATTTCTGCCTCTACCACGATAGTAGGCATTATAATTACCACGTCTATTATTCCCATTATAGAATAAGACTGTATTTGAATTGCCGGTTATTTCTGTACTGCAATGTAGGTATTTTTCCATTGCGTCGTTGAATGTACTAAATGTACCTGCAGTTAAGATCATTTTAAGTGCCTCGTTGGCACAGTTTTTGGTCATTGCTGATATCGACTCTTTAGTCGCGAATTTGTCAGCATTATCGGCGTCTAATCCGCCGTCTATGTAAGCTGCCTCGAGCTGCTTACGCATACTGTCTATTTCTGTAACATACTGAGACGCGGTCTTGCCTCTTTGTTGGGCATTTATTAATTTGGCCTTTATAACGTCAGGCGATTCGCCTTTTACGTTTGCCTGCAATATGGTAATTATTGCCTGTATCGTTGTCGCATGTTCTACTTTATAGTTTAATGGGCCAATAATTTTGGTCTTTATGACCTCTACTGCTAAAGTTTCTTGATCTCCTTTAGTTAGATCCGTCAACTTAAGTGCTGTCACAAACCTGTTTAAATGGAGTTTCTTACCATCGAATTCAGGTACTGTGGCAGATACCTGTTTAACGTATGCTCTCTGAGCTTCTAATGCGTTGGCCATGTTTCTTGTATTTGGTTGTACGGTATTAAATTTTAATTCTTCTATTGATTCGATATCGCTTTCGATATCTAAAATCTTCTAACGGCTGCGACTCGTCCAAGTCTCTTAACTGGCTTTCGTCGAATTCTGCTATTTTGGTTAGTTCTGTTGGGACTTCTATTATAATACTGTGTCTAACGCTGGTATTATGTAGTCTTTTACCAAATGAACTGAGAACTTTGAAGCATTGGACTTTATGTTCTTCAGTGAGTTTGCTTTTGTTTGTTACTATTAGGTTTTGTAATGTGTTGTATTGTGTTATCAATACCTTTATGTGAAAAATAAGCGTCTGAGTTTTGATCAGCGCGGTTTTATTAATACATTTATAGGATTTATCAAAAGCATCTCTAATATTGTTTATGGATATGGTTAAGTTTAGCCATTCCATGTATGTACCTTTTAGCGATGTAATCGCACTTGTACCTTTTTGGTGTAGTTTCTATTAGATTTTGTCTAAATCATTGGCTCGACTCATGTAAGTCTTTTCAACGATCTTTTGTGAAACTGATAAAGTTTTAAGGCCAGGTTAAAAGGCTGATAGGATAACTAAAATCAAAAATAGTAAGTACATTGAATTTAACTGTGGGGTTGTATCCACGACTTATGTCCCATTTTGATATGGGGAAAATTAGTCTTTATTTGTATATCAAAAGTACAAATAGAATTTTAACTTTGAGAATTGGTCAATTATTGTTATCTCGATCAGATATAAATATAGCTCGAAATTTTAATAGGTCTAAACTGTTGTTAAACATATTTTTACTTGATAGATGAATTCATTATACTCAGTTTACATCGGTTGCAATTTGCAATTTTACAATATTATTACTTATTTTAAGTTTAGGACTGAGTATAATGTGTTAGTTATGAAATGGGTCCCTGATAAGTTAGTAATTTTGTTGCAGCGGAAACCGCATCGACAACATTAATATAATATTTGGGCGGTTGAGGCTATGGCGTATAACGCAGCCCGCCGCTTTACTTCGCACCACGAAGTTGTTGATTGATGGCTGCAAGGCGCTCTTTGTAGCGCTGCCGGTCTTCCTCATTAGTTGCCGTCTTCAGTAGTTCGATGTTGAGCCTCCGGGCGCTGAGCAACTTAATCCTGCGGCCACCCCTCTTCTTTTTAGGTGGCTGCTCCCTCGCTGCAGTCCGTGCCTTGTACTCTTGTATGGTCAAGGGCTTTGGTCCCGCGGACGGATCTACCTCTATTACCTCTTTGATACTTGGCAGATCCCTTTGCTCGACAGGAGCAGGGTGTTCGAACGTCTGCTTGGTAGACATTCGCTGTTGTCATGTGCGGCGCGCCGGTGGAATCCTTTATCCTTTATCCTAATCCTACCCTCGCAGGATGCCGTGCTAATTGCTGTTGCGGCTTACAATGGTCGAGGGCAGTCTTTCATGCAGACGTCGGGTCTTTTCGGCTTGGGTGATGTTGAATTTTCAGTGATTTCTTCATTGATTATTTCTATTTTTGCTGAGTGAGTTGTGGTATTCGGCTTTCTTTGCTGGAGGTTTTCTTTCAGAAAGTCTAATTCGGCAGTTAATTTCTGTGCCGTTGCCCATGGGGGCGGTGTTTTATTTGTATATCATAGCCACTTAATATGTGCTATACCTTTATTTTTGATTTCCTGACATCCGCGTTTGCCCATTACCACACTCTACTCACTCAGTATTTTTGTTTCTTTTTTTTTTTCATCAGTGTCCCGTCTCTAGGTCTCCCGCACTGGTGTAAGGGGCGGCCTGCCTCTCACACCTGTTGTCGCTGTTTAGAATTCCCAAATCAAATCGGCAATATTAGCAGCATTTCCTCAGTAGTCCTCAGATCGCAGGCTCCTGCCTCACGGTCGCCATGTAATAAACCCATATATGCCACCAATTGAGAACACGTGTTTTCCTTGCAGTTGGGTGCAGCCGTCAGGCCACCTTTTTATTTCTTCTTATCTCTTCGAGTAGCAGAAACGGTTCTGCCCGCTTAACCTCTACAGAGTGTCTAATCTTACCTAAATACTGCGACTGCGCCGCCGTCGACAGCGGCAGAAGAGCAGCGTATATATATATGTATAAGAGAGAGAGAGAGAGAGAGCTTATGCGCATATATGGCCAGCGGCCAGCGTGGGGATGCTGACTTAGCTTAAAGCATAAATGGGTGATCTTATATCACGCTCACTTGAGACATTTATTTATGCAATGCAACTAAGTGTTGCTGTGTACTTATAGGTACAGTGTACCCTCGATATATGCACATACTACACTGTTAATGAGATCAAAGGAGTTGAACAATGCCAGCCATATTTAACTCAATCTACGAAGGCGTAGATAAAACGATTCTCGAGTGTTCATACTAATGAAAAATGTTAGCTGCAGTAAGTAATTGTGATGAATGTAAGTGGATGCTCTTTCAAGTAAACTAATAAATGCAGTGAAATAAAAGAAGATGTAAGAATATGAATTATATGTTACTCATTAGTGGATTTCTTTCAATTTCAATTTTCATTTCGTGCCTAGATTAACTGAATACTTTTCTTCACTGACGCAATCTAGTTGATTTGATCCACGTCTTGTGTTGGAATTAATTCCCATTGACTTTAATTCCTTATTAATAACACAATATATCATAATACCACCCTCATGCGAACCAATCCATCCACCCCAGGGTAATCATCACTCAAAAACAGATTCCTTGATAGAAGCGGGAATTTGCCGGAGCTTGCTGTTGTCACTCCGCTCCGGTAGCAAATGCAATTAAAATCTAATTAAATTCTACCGGCATTTTATTAAATATTTTCCGAAGCAACCCCCTGGGTTCTACTTCTGGAAAAGCCCACCAAAAAAATGGAAAAACAGAAACAACAACACTCACACTCATAAGCATCGTGTAAACAGGCACTCATAGCACCCAGACACACACTCGGCATTATCATTATCATGGGCAGCAACAACGACAACTCATCAGCCTGCATATCATGACGGGCTCCGTTCGCCACTCAATGTCAACTGCAAAACAAGCAATGACAGCGGGGCACACACACGACCACGCCCCCATCCCAGGGGACACACACTCACGCCCCCAACAAAAAGCACCCAGCCAAGAACAACGACGAAGGCAAATCAGAATTCGCCTGCCCCGTGTATGTGAGCAAGGGAGATGGGAAAAAGTTTAGAAAACTCAATTTCAACACACACTTTTTCGACGCCCACATATTTCCATTGACACGCCCCCAAAATGTTGTCATATTTAAGAAAAATATTTGTTTATATGTAGATAAATTCGGCATAGGAAGCAGATTCGGGTGGCTGATTCCATTCGGGTGTCAGCCACAGACTTGGGATCTCAAGAAGTGTGAGAAAGAAGGTGGGTGGTTCCATCGGGTGGTTCTTCTCGGAACTGGGAGAAGGATCCACGGACAAGGAAAGGAATCGAAACTGACATCGCGTGGGATGTTTGCAAGTTCTTGAATTTTCATTTTCATTTCAATTTTCCCCGGCTCGCAAATTTCATTGTCTGAAGGCGTTGGCTTTGTCACTTTCAGGCCGGGATTAGCTTATCACGTGGCCCACTGAATCGGAGGCGATTCCATTGTCATTGCTGCGAAATCCAGAAAAAGGTTTCCCCCGAATTGGATTACGTTTATTTTCGGCAATGCAAGTGATGTAATTAGGTTTGAAAAGGTGTGACACATCGCTTTCTACGAGCTTGATATTATAAAATATTTTTATTAATTTTAAATGGGGTTTTCAAGAGTTAGACCATACAAAATCATATATACAACCAGTATATTCAGATTTCTTGTGTCCAGTAAATCATTGCAGTCGTTTATTTTATACACTTTTAATGATATTTTTCAGTGCCAAAGACTGTCAACAACTTTGGTAATTTATGTGTGGATGCTGTGGGGATGGAGGCTTCCCTTGCCACGCCCACTTGCCGCTGCTCAGACAAAAAAAAAAAAAGAAAGGCCATCCAGATGAGACACATGGCTGAAACGGTGGCGATCACTTGGAAAAGTGGGCGTGCCTGCCCCCAGGAAGAGTTGAGTTCACTTCATGAGGCATGGGAAGCAGTGAAGGTGCCACGGATGAATGCCGCCGCTTTCCTCGCGTTTTGTAGCGTATTTTCGTATTTTGTACTTTAGTCTTTTTTTTGGCTGCCGCGCATTGGTGGCAACACCAAATGGGCGTGGTAATGAGCTCCATTGATGATGATCGTGATGGAGGGTGAGGAAGTCGTTGACATTTTCGAGTGCCACGATCGGCAAATATTTCCCCAGTTTCTATTTCGATGACACTGAGAAGTGTGAAAATAATTGTTGAATTAAATCGTATGTGAATGCAATTGTACTTTAATAATAAAATATCTTATTATAAGAAGATACAATCACCAATGCGAAAAATTTGTATTTTTTTTATATATTTATTTAAGAATGATTTTATCTTTGATCAGCTATGCATATTTTGTATCTTTAGTTTTGGGGGTATATACATATAAGATACTTTCTTTGTAAGACTGCTGTCATTGTTGATTTGGTTTCTTACTAGCAAAATGACTTTGAAGTGCCGCCGTGTAGAGAACTTTTGGCATTTTATCGAAGTTCACTCGCACTATTTTTAGAGCCCAGCATTTTGATGAATTGATGGCTCCCCAGTGGGCTGTCTTCAGTTTTGATAGTTTGTTCTGCCGCTGCTTTTGCATTGATTGTCAGACTTTCGATACGAGAGCCACAGTTCTCTTGGGCCGTATTTTTATTTTCTTTTCAGATATTTGGAATACTTTCAAGGATGCATTCGTGGCGTTTCCCCTTGGCAGCCTGTCTGGAAGTGTCGTCAAGTTAATTAAGTGATTTATGCTCCTCGAGGTCGCGCATCTACTTAATTATCAAATAGTTTGGCATGTGGGGAATGTTTCTGGGGGAATTGTTGTCTTCGCCGCCGCTCGAGATTTTCCTCGCGCGACTTTTGGTTTTCCTGCTGCCAGAAGTCCGGCAATAAAATTGCTTTATGGCTCACGCTTGGAGTATTTTCAATAGTGCTTGAAGGAATATGGGAACATTAGTTTAGATAGAGCCGTCGTTAGGTGCTCCATCGAACATGGGAGACAACCTTTTAGATTTTCAGAAATTTAATTTCTCTATTAAAAATACCATTTAAGGTCAGCAAGTAATAAAGTTATCCATAATTGGGCTGCGGCATCTGCCTCGACTGTGGTCTTCATTGCTGCTGGCGGCGTTAACATTATCCTTTCTGATTATAATGTATGAAAAATGGCCAACAATGAGCAGCCAGCCGCCTCCTTATATGCGACCGTCGCCATGACAATGGCCTCGCCATTGCAATATTTGCCTGCATTTATCGATATCCCTTTTGGGGGATACTCCTGCATCGGCAAAGCATATGGGCTTAAATCATAACAATTACTTTTAATCATGAATAACAATAACATTGAAGTTATGCCTACAAATTCTTTCTGATACATATTGCGTTTGTATACTGTTTGCATCAGTCTTTCCATTTTTAAAGGGTTAAATTCAGCCATTGTTAGGGCATCCCCGCTTCGGCAAAAAGCCATCTTAGCATTCGTTATTTTTTGTAAATAAATTTCGGACTTATGCAAAGTAAGGCGAGCGGAAGAGCCCGGCAATATGAGGATCAGGAGGATACTCGAGGTCCTGACCCCGCGCAGGCAGCGCAGCATTCAATTAACAGCGCACATAAATTTACTTTGACCGTAATAATGCAGCTGGGTCCTGTCGAGGTCCTTGCTGGAATGGCTGGAAGGTCTCCGGGTTCCGCCTAGGTTTAAGCCCTCCTCACGCGCTGCATTCGAGTATCCAGAGAGTCGCCGGCTGGAATCCTCTTGGCTTTAAGCTGCGCATTTATGGGTGTCCTTTTATGTATTTCGGGACAGTAGCAGCAGCAAGGAGTCGGCTTAAGTTGCGCCAATGAATTTATGGTAGGGTCAGCCGGAAGTGCAGGCGAGTCCTGCAAAGGAGCCCATGAAAATGGCGTTCTAATTACTTTAAGCTGCAGACGGTTATTACTGACATTCGCCTGAGTATGTTCGTGTGTGTGTGTGTGTTCAGGCAAAAGGATAACAGGCCGGAGGGCTGACGGGAATCCCCGCCACCCAGCTTATTAGCCCTCCACACATGCCGCAAGTCTCGCCAACCACTTGGACCTCCAACTAATTGCAATATGCCATTGCATTCTGTGCATGGATGCACGGCTTTAGGGGGAGTCCTTGTGCCGGTGTCAGTGTCCTTGTCCACTCGTCGGGTCCGTCATGTTTGACTTTCCCTCAAGTGCGGGGGCGGTTCGTGAGTGGCCTTTGACAGGCCGACAACATGCTACATTTCGGGCCCAACACCCCCGTATATTGACCACATCCTGGATGCATGTCCTTGCATGCCTCGCTGAAAAGGACAAGCCAAATTAAAACGCAATAAAAGCGATAATGCTACAGGGGGGGGGGGGGAAGGATCTGGTGAATCACACATATAAAAGTAATTTAAATTAAGTAATGCACTTTAGTAGTGATCAAGCCAAATCAAATTATCAAAGCAGATCCATAATTAAATAACAATTATTAGTTTGTAATACCTTGTATGTTGTATACTGATTTCAAATACTTTTATATTTACCTGGAAATTGTTTATTTGCAAACCTAACAAGATGTAAGATATCTACTAATGGACTTAAATTAAAACAAAAATCATGTTTTATTTCTATGCGCTGGTCAAATGGATCAGAATCCTAATGAAGAGGTCACCATGTCACAGCAGAAAGGGGTTAAAAGGTAAGCCCTCGCGGCTGTTAACATGGCTAAGATATGTCGCCGGCTTATAGCCAGAGTGTGTTGCCATCTCCGACCCGACATCGCTGACTAATTCCGAACAAACAGCTGTCAACATTTTCTGGCGCCTGCCCCTCGACTCGAAACCCTTTCACGCTTGTCCATCATCTGGTTCCACTTGATGGCCAAAAGGTCAACGACGTGGCCAGTGGAGGGGGGTTTGGTGGCTTGGAATAGGGAACCAAAGGAGCGCGCTGCCTAATTTAGTGGTGCACAAAAGTCCTGGATATTTAAGGCAAATGAGCGCACATTTATAATGACAACAAGGACGAGGACAATGACAATGAGGAGAGCAGGCTTGGTTGGTTTTGACAGTTTTAGGGTTATTCCATAAATTCGTATTTTTGGATGGAATTTGGAATACTCTGAGTAAGCATTAGTTTCGAAACATCAAATGGAATGTACGGAAAAAAAATTCAGGGTCGAAGAATGGTATGTTTTTTAATATCTGGAATAATTTGTAATGTTCAACCTATACCAAAAAAATACACTTTTATGAAATATTTTTCTCTAAAAGTTTATCATCAGTTGTTCGGTACAAGCTATAATAAAGAATGCCCTAGGTCATATTAATAGTTGATATTGTTTGTTTTCTTTAGTATATGCGTATAAATGAAATTGTTAATCTAATAGTTCATTTTTTAAGTCGACTCTGTAATATTTTCCCCCAACGCAGAGCATTATCTCACCCCAAAACATTTATTTGCATTATCCGTTCTTCCTGCCAAATATGTTTCATCCAAAGATATACATATATTAATTATTCAAAAATATAAAAAAAAGCCCCAAAAAAGGGGCATGACAAAACAAAACACAAAATGTCACAGTTGAATGAGTTTTCCCTCCTTTCTGTGTTTTTTCGCGATACAAATTGAAAAAAGCCGCGTGAAAGCTGCCGCCTGAGGACGAGGGTTATTTTTTGTGTTAGCATGTAATCAGGTTTAAAAATGACCGAACGGAGCTGGGGAAATAACGGTCACAAATTGCAAAGGACAACAATGACAATCAGAAAAAGAAGGAATAATGGAAATTAACGCTTGCTTTGTAATGAAATTGGCACGAGAAATATTGTAAATTTTTTATGGCCGAAATGGAACGAAGGAACTGATATCGTTGGGCATTAATAATGAAGGTTTATGGCTCTTTTGGGCTTTGTTTTTCTTACGAAAGTTTAGCATCTAAGGGCTTTATGCTAAGCATAATTTAAAGGAACGTGAATTTGGTTGAGATTTTATTGGCCTATTTAAAAAAAATCATTACACATATTTGTAATATATAGTTTTAGAAAGTGTTTACTTTACTCTTCACTGAAACATCCCCAAATGCAAACAAATAAAAGCAACCCCAGTGAAAATCTCATTATTTTCCAAATTGTTACCTTAATGAAAGCAGTGGCTACCCATGACCCATTCAAAGATGTTCCCATCTTCAGTTTAATTTACCACCCCTCGAGGTGTCTGGCTGGTGGCTCATTTGTCACGAGCCCTGAAGCATTTAACAGGAAAAAATCGAGAATTTCCAGCGATCTGGCAATTACACACCTCACACACCGTATGCGTCCCCATTCCGGCAATACACTTACACTTCCGTTGGCAAAAAGCAACCCCAAAGAATGGTCAATTATTAAACTTTGCATTGCAAATGAAAACATATGTTAAACAAGCAAGCAGGAGACAGGGTGAGTGAAAGCGTCGACCCCATATCCGTTTCCGGCTATCAGCAACAGCCCCCTGGCCCTTAATCCAATCCCCACTCCGCCGGAAAGGGTTGCACGTTGGAAATTAAATGTTTCAAAATGAAATTCCTCAATTGCAGTCGCCATGCTCAGACACTCGCTCCCCAACAGTTGGAGGCTGCTGACGGGGCTTTTCGGGGTTTTATGGCTGTTATATGGGTGTTGTGGGGGGCAACTGCAATAGACCCAAAAGCAATAAATCCTGAACACAGCAACGGCAGTATCAGCAGCAACCCTTGTATGCCCCAGCCGGGCCTTGAAGGTTGCTTTTCAAATTGCAATTAAACGTTTTACAAAACCGCGCTGACCGGTACGTCTGGCCAGCCAGCCCAACCACCTTCCAACCACCCACCACCCAACATCCAGGAGCAATGAAAACACAACAGCACATCACAATTTGGTAGGCCAATGTTGGCTAAACAGGATGTGCACCTTAAGGATATAGTCTGGCCCTATGGATACCCTGGGAAAGACCCTCATTAAAGTTATGTATGGATATATTATTGATACATTTTACACTTACATTTACATCATGGAGTAATTCCTACCAGAAAATCTATAGCTCATCTTTTATCACCCATAAATGCAGAGCGATTGGTAAGAACCGTTCATCAAAAGGATATACCCGCAAGATCTGAATGAGCCCGGCATATGTAGTCTCCAAACCATTTCCATTTCCTAAACCTATGACAAGCAAACCAGGAGCGATGCATTCGCACGGCCTAACCATCAACGTACATCCTCCAGAGGCTTCGTCTTCGTCCTGGACACTGGGCTCGTTCTGAGGCTGTTGCGTTATTTCCGCTTCCGTTGCCTTGGCGGGCGCTTAAGCAGTGGGTGGTTGGGTGGTTGGGCGGCTCCGTGGTGCAGTACCCTTGGACTTGGGTGGCTCCCCTCCGCCAGACACTTTCATTACACTGACGCCGCGCTTAATTGCGTTTGTGTTTGCGTTCAAATGTTGAATGCGCAATTTTAACGCATTTTTGCACGTGCTTCTTGCCACACCCTGCACCCCGAAGCTCCGGCTATTTCCGCCTATGTGCTCCGTCCCCCCTCCAAAGGACCTTGTTCAATTTACAATTTTTCATTGCCCCATTCAGGGTGCTTTGTGCGACCAGAAAAAGGGGCACGTGTTTAGCAATTCGCTGCGGTTTGTCAGCAATTGCAACCCTCCCGAAAGAAATACCTTGCAGCCTTGCTGGCAGAAAAAATACCTCTTGCAACTTGCAACTCAACCCCTGGAAATACACCCCTTAACACTTTATTTGCTTTATGCTACAGCGTACACATACAAACAATATTAAGCGCAAATAATTAAAAACTTTAGCAACTTTTCCTTGCACTCTTGCACTTTTTGCTTTCATAAATTATTAATTGCCGGCCACTCAAAATGCAATTAAATCTTGGTCAACTTGTTGGTCCTCGGTGTCCTTCGTCCTGGTGCAACAGCTGCCCTAAACCGAAATGAAACCAAATTAAAATTCCAATGCAACGAAGCCAAAAAGGAGCATTGCGATGCTGGTCCGGGAGCCAACTGCTGCCATTTTTGTGGTCCCCAGGACGAAAAGGATCGGTCGGAGTGGAGCCAAACGGATTCTACGTCGGGCGAATGATAATGAAATGCCAGCGAAATGCTCGTTGATTAGTTGGCCACTTTTCCAATAGGTAATGTCGGTTTAGGGGCGAGGAGAATACGGGAACCACACCAGATGACGCTATGATGACAAAGTACGAGGCTAGCTTGTCGGGCACGTTCAGTACACCTATTTAGCAGCACTGAGAAAAATTTTAAATTTATTAAATCACAAGAGAATTTTGAAGGCAATAAATACCAAATTGCTAATACCAAAAGCTTCTTATAAATAAATTTCATATCAATGATCTATTTGAACGAAAGAAAATGAGGTATAAAACATAGATAAATTAGTTTAGATACACCCCTAGTTTTCGTTTGCTTTCATGTCCTTGCAGCACGAAAGTTGCATCATTAATAATAAATTAATTAGAGCTTGCCCGATTCAAGCCCATTTTCTCCGCCTGCATCTATTCATTTACCATGTAAACGCTTCTGTGTGCTGCTGATAAAATTAAAAAGTATTTTAGAGACGAAACAAAAGGGGTGGTGAGGAGGGAAGCGAGGACACCAAAGGATGCTGGCCAGGTGAGGCGAGCAACTTTTAAGCGTTATTTGTTGTGTGTGTCTGCTGGAAGCTCCTCCAGAGCTAAACCGAGTGGAACCCAACCCCATCCCGGAGTTATACATGTACAGCAGATGGGCGGTGTCCCTGAAACTAGTGAGCTGGCGAACAGCTGGCACATGAAGCCGTTTTTTGGGGGATACGTGAAAACAAAATGTTGGTGGGTCATAAAAATTTCATTGGCCATTTTCTGGCTTTGGATCCGCTCGGGCAACAGTTGCCTAATGACAGTTAAAAGCCATTTGGCTAAAAGTTTTTGCATATTAAAAACATATTTTGTCCGGGACTTGAGTCAAATTAGTGGACGTCCCTCGTCGTTCCTTGCCAGCTGGCCAAAGCCAAAGTCCCCAAATCAATCATTGCCAATTAGTCTAAGGCGATTTTATGGAGGGCTAATAAGTAGTTTTAAGTGACGAGCAGGGCGAATGTCCTGCTGTCGGGGTAAAAAGCATCAATCCAGCAGGATCCGAGACTGGCTATTAAATCTAATCGCATTAAATGAGCACAGCAGCGGGACTCCCGACCAGCAAAAAAAATAAATCGCCGAAGCAGCGCAACAACGGACTGCTGACAGTTAACGCAAATTTATCGATTGACGATTAAAAGCGAACAGCAAGGACGAAGGACCAATGACCAGGGACCTACAACCGCGTTGACGTCGATGCGGAACTGGCCTCTTCCTCTGGATTGCGGCACAGGGTGAGTCCTTTTGGTTCAGCTAGAAACTAAAATCACAGGAAATTAATTACAATTACGCGAGGGGTAGAATTCCAAATCCCGAATTGCGACTCGTGCATCCGCACCCCCTCGATTCCGGCAGGACATTCCGGCCCTATCGCAGGCATATGGTTTAATGCCTCAGTCGGTGGCGTATTTATCGCATTGTATTTTAACCATTTTAAGTGCCACGAATTCTGTCTCCTCCACCGTAAACGCCGCGAATAATGATTCTGTGGGTTTTTCGCCGTTACCGGGAACAGTCGCATATGCTGGCTGCGGATTTGCCGCTTGGGTGGCTGATAGTTTGCCAGTTTGATGGCTTCGCCAGCTTCGCTAACTGCCACTATCAGCGAAATGAAATTGATTGGAAAATGCCAATGAAAAGATTGCATTGTGCAGCTATTAAGCGGGGGAATAGTTCTTCGCTAAGTGGTCGGGCGAATGCACTTTTTCAGAAGCGAAGCGTGCTGGAGGGATTGGAATGTGATTTCGAAAAGTTACAGGTGGCAAAAATTCACCTATTACAAAAGTACAAAAATGTGGGTAATACGACTTAAATACGCTGTACAAAAGTATTCGTTCCACTGCTGTTGAACCATGGCGACTTCAAAACAATCCTTATATGAGATGTAAAAGATATATTTTCGTGTGCTTGCATGAATAATACCACCTATTAGTCGAAAAATACTCGATTCGACTATCAGGTACGCATTAGTCAGCTAAACTGGGCACTGATCCTCGCGTGACATATTGGATTAGTCAGAACCTTAGCCCATCTCAGATTAAGTGACTCACTAAGGGTTGGCAACTCACTCAGGGTTGCTTGCATTAACTACTTTTAAGCTTACACTACTGTAGTATGTGCCTATGCAATATTAAGAACAATTAAATAAAATAGCATATTAACTTATGGCAGCACTTTGTTGCTATGTTTATGTTTATGTTTATGCACGCAGTTAGGCCAGGGCAGATGTAACATGATCACCCACTCGAAGGCAAAAAGTATAAGTGCATGGTCAGCATTCACACGCCGACCAAATACATATTACATACGTACATACATATCTCGCTCTCCCGATAAGCCTAGATATATAAGATATACATAAGAACGCCGCTCCGCTGCTGGCGTACCCGGCAGCGCAGCTACGCGGATTAGCCTAAGTCCAAATATATAAAAAACTGTAAAATCGGAGAGACTCTGTAGACGTTGAGCTGACAGAACCATTTCTGCCTACTCTAAAATCAAAAGAAGAAATTGAATAAATATATGTCAGCCCGACGGCTGCCTTCAACTTAAAAACGGACTTGTGTTCTTAATTGGAGTTCATCATTACATGGCGACCGTGACAGTCGTCCAACGCTGGACGAATTGACCAAAGCTGGTGAAAACAAAGGAACAAAGGAACACTGGACTGGAAGAAGACTGGACTAATTAAATGGAACTGCAAAAACCAAGGAAAAATCTGAGTGAGTAGAGTTCTATTGAGTATGGGCAAACACCGTGGCGGTTTGAAAACTAAGCTGAATAAACGTATAGCCCACGTAAGGTGGCTAATATACGGTCAGCAAACGCCACCGGTTTGGTCGAAAGCTCTAAAGCTACATGCAGAGCTAGACCACTTGTTGCAATATCAGCAAGAATTAAAGACCCATAAGCTCGAGAAAACTCACTCAGATAATATTAAAAATATACCCACAATTAATGAAGTTCCAAAATACCAGGCATGTCCAGCACCAGCACCAGCATTAACAAAACCAAAGAAGTCCTGCCCCCCTGGCTGCGAAGGAATCTGGAGTCCCCACTGCCTGGGGACTTGTGAGCGACCATCGACGTCTTCAGCGGCGAAGAAATAGACAGCAGCGAGGGAGTGTCAGCGTGCCACCCCCGGCGACGCCCAGCTGACACCTGATGAGCATCATCAACAGCAGAATATAATAATAAATATATATAAATATAAAGTAAATATAAAATATATATAGATAAGAAAAATTGTAAGAAATATTGTAAAACGGAGCATATACTATTATGCCCTGTTAACCCAATATGGCCCGTGAAGCCATAGCTAGAATCAGGCAGGCAACAATGTAAAATACAATTTTTTTTTTTACTCTTGCGAACATTGAAAGATTTTATAAATAGATAATTCCAAACATAAATGTCTATAGAGACAAATGAAATAAGTAAAACTGAAAATAAAAGTATATACAAAGGAAATTTTCTATTCTATTCTCCAAAATATAAAATTAGTATACCCAAAATGGGTCTAATAGACACTAAAACTGTGGACTCTACAGCCAATGTAATAAATAAAGTAGAAGTCCAAAATGCAGACTTGTTCTGGATAACCATAATACTAATTGTAATTGCATTAATTATGGTATCCAATGCATTAATAAAAATATACAAACTGCATAACAAGTGTCTTAAGAAACGATACCGTAGCACTGCTAACGGTATAGATAATATTTAAGGAGGATCTTTAATAAAGTCAATTATGAATGAAAATATGAGAAAAATTATATGAAAAAAAAAAAAATAATAAATAAAAAAAAAAAAATATAAAACGTAATATTGAATTTATCTACATTAAAAAAAAAAAATATATACAAATGAATAAATTTGAAGTTATGAGTATACCACAGCATGGACTGGGAAAAGCTTGTTGATCAGATAAAAGATCAAAATGAAAATTTCAGAAAATCCTATAAGTGCTTAACGCAAAACAGATCAACACAAGCTGTAACAATCAATAGGAATGCCCAAGTCTTGGTAAATAGTTATAATGAAATCAGAGAGTTGATCCAACAAAATAGAAAGAATTTGGAACGCAAACAGTGTGCTAAGGCTTTGAACCTACTGGTGACATTAAGAGAAAAATTAATATTTATAAAAAATAAATTCAGTCTCCAGATAGAAATTCCAACCATAGTAAACACCCCACTAAGAATAAATTTGAATGAAGACAGCACTAACTCTGACGAGGAAGATAGGACTATAGTCAAGGAAGACATTAAAGAGGAAGATCTTCACGATCTAACTATACCAGCAAAATTAATGCTGAAGAACGACGATAAAACAAATAACGCAGCCGACTCCGAAAATAACTTAACCATGGCAGAAGAAGCAGCTGCCATTAGGTCTTACATTAGGGAAGTCGCCTGCACAGTGCCAGAATTTGATGGGCAAAAGATCCATTTACAAAGATTCATTAAGGCAATCAAATTGGTAGACCTAGCTAAGGGACCATTTGAAGACATTGCAGTTGAGGTCATTAAGTCAAAAATAGTTGGCACAATTTTGAACTCAGTTGACAATGAAACGACAATTCCAGCAATTATAAACAAATTGCAGAAAGTAGTTGTCGGTGAGACATCCAGTAATGTCAAAGCAAAGCTAGCAACAGTTCAGCAGAGAGGTAAAACTGCAACGCAATTTACCGCTGAAGTTGATAGCCTGAGAAAACTTTTAGAAGCTTCCTATATCGATGAGGGTATACCTCTAGAACATGCCACTGGTCTAAGCACCAAAGAGGCAATTGAAACCATGATACATCGTGCTGAGCACGAAAGTATCAAAACAGTACTGGAAGCAGGGACTTGCACCACTATGGATGCAGCGATAAGCGCATACATAAGAACGAGTACAAGAGTTACCGGTGACATCAATAAAGTGATGTACTTTAGAGGTAACAGACCCAATAGAGGATACGGAAATGCCAATAGAGGTAGTAACCGCGGTAGAGGCTTTAATAACAATAGTATTAGAGGCAACTACCATAACGGTTACCAAAATAACGGTTACCAAAATAACGGTTACCAAAATAACGGTTACCAGAATAACGGTTATCAAAACCGCTATAATGGAAATAATAACCGTTATAATGGCTATAACAGAGGCCGTTATAATGGAAACAGAGGCCGTAACAACAGTCAGAACAACTACAACAGAAACAATGCCAATGTACGAGTAATCCAAGAACAGGGAAACTCGCAACAGCCTTTAGGTACTCAGTAGAAGAAGATCGTAGAGTATACACCATCAATTATAATCTCAACATATTTTCTACATTCATTCATGCCAAAACAGGCGTAAAACTAGTTTTTCTACTTGATACAGGTGCAGATATCTCTATTCTCAAAGAGAACTCTGACAAATTTTCTAATATTCAAATAACCAATAAAATAAACATTCAAGGCATAGGCCAACAGAAAATTCAGTCTCGAGGACAGACTTTTATTGAGATACAGACAGGTAAATACGTTATCCCACACGATTTTCATTTAGTAGATAAAAACTTTCCAATACCGTGTGATGGAATAATCGGAATAGATTTCATAAAAAAATATAATTGCCAAATCGATTTAAACCAAGAAGAAGATTGGTTTATAATTAGACCAAACAATTTGAAATTTCCAATATATATTCCCATAGCATACAGCTCTGGTATTAACACAACGTTATTACCAGCAAGATCCCAAGTTGTCCGAAGATTAATAGTATCATCAAAAGATGATAACATTTTAATTCCAAACCAGGAAATTCAAACTGGTATTTATGTTGCAAATACAATCGCAACATCAAGTAATACATTTGTCCGAATTTTAAATACAACCGATTCCGACCAATTAGTCAATATGGACACTCTAAAATATGAGCCACTTTCGAACTACAATGTAGTTCAGGCAAATAGTGAACACAGAAATAAAACTGTCTTATCTCAATTAAAGAAAAATTTCCCCGAATTGTTTAAATCACAATTAGAAAATATATGCAGCGAATATATAGATATATTTGCATTAGAATCAGAACCTATAACAGTTAATAATTTGTATAAACAACAGTTGAGATTAAAAGATGATGAGCCAGTATACACGAAAAATTATAGAAGTCCTCATAGTCAAGTGGAAGAAATACAAGCCCAAGTTCAGAAATTAATAAAAGATAAAATAGTTGAACCATCAGTTTCACAGTACAATAGCCCTTTGCTATTAGTACCCAAAAAGTCAAGCCCGAATTCTGATAAAAAGAAATGGAGATTAGTAATAGACTATCGCCAAATTAATAAGAAACTTTTAGCTGACAAATTTCCACTACCGAGAATAGATGATATTTTGGACCAACTTGGTCGAGCAAAATATTTCTCCTGCCTTGATTTAATGTCAGGTTTTCATCAAATCGAACTGGATGAAGGCTCGAGAGATATAACATCTTTCTCAACCAGCAATGGCTCATATCGTTTCACGCGATTGCCATTTGGCTTAAAAATAGCGCCTAATTCATTCCAAAGAATGATGACTATAGCATTCTCCGGAATAGAACCGTCTCAAGCATTCCTTTATATGGATGACTTAATAGTCATAGGTTGTTCCGAAAAACATATGCTTAAAAACCTCACTGAAGTTTTTGGTAAATGCAGGGAATACAACCTAAAGTTACATCCTGAAAAATGTTCATTTTTCATGCATGAAGTCACATTTTTGGGACACAAATGCACAGACAAAGGAATTTTGCCGGATGACAAAAAATATGATGTCATTCAGAACTACCCAGTTCCACATGATGCGGACAGCGCTAGACGTTTTGTAGCATTTTGCAATTACTACAGACGTTTTATCAAAAATTTCGCCGACTATTCGCGGCACATAACAAGATTATGTAAAAAGAATGTTCCATTCGAGTGGACAGATGAATGTCAAAAAGCATTCATACATTTAAAATCTCAGCTAATTAACCCAACACTCTTGCAGTACCCAGACTTCAGCAAAGAATTTTGCATAACAACAGATGCAAGCAAGCAAGCGTGTGGCGCAGTTTTAACTCAAAACCATAATGGCCACCAACTCCCAGTTGCTTATGCATCCAGAGCTTTTACGAAAGGTGAAAGCAATAAGAGTACAACAGAACAAGAGTTAGCAGCAATTCATTGGGCAATAATACATTTCAGACCATACATTTACGGAAAACATTTCACTGTGAAAACAGACCATAGACCATTGACATATTTATTCTCGATGGTGAACCCCAGCTCTAAATTAACTAGAATAAGGCTTGAACTAGAGGAATATAATTTTACAGTAGAGTATCTAAAGGGCAAGGACAATCATGTAGCAGATGCGTTATCAAGAATAACCATCAAAGAGCTAAAAGATATAACTGGAAATATATTAAAAGTCACTACAAGATTTCAAAGTAGACAAAAATCCTGCGCAGGAAAAGAACAATTGGATTTGCAAAAGCAAACCAAAGAAATAGCTTCAGAGCCCAACGTATACGAAGTCATAACAAATGACGAGGTACGAAAAGTAGTGACATTGCAATTGAATGACTCGATATGTTTATTTAAACATGGAAAGAAAATTATTGCAAGATATGATGTTGGTGATCTTTATACTAATGGAATTCTTGATTTAGATCAATTTCTCCAAAGGCTTGAATTGCAGGCCGGTATATATGATATCAGCCAAATCAAAATGGCACCGTGGGAAAAAATCTTTGAACACGTTTCAATAGATAAATTTAAAAATATGGGCAATAAAATATTAAAGAATTTAAAAGTAGCGCTACTTAACCCGGTGACCCAAATAAATAATGAAAAAGAAAAAGAAGCTATATTGTCTACATTACATGATGATCCAATACAAGGAGGGCATACAGGCATTACAAAAACCTTGGCCAAGGTCAAAAGACATTATTACTGGAAAAATATGAGTAAATACATAAAAGAGTACGTAAGAAAATGTCAAAAATGCCAAAAAGCAAAAACAACAAAGCACACAAAGACTCCAATGACGATAACTGAAACACCAGAACATGCTTTCGATAGAGTTGTTGTGGACACAATTGGTCCACTACCCAAGTCAGAAAATGGTAACGAGTACGCAGTCACTCTCATATGTGATTTAACCAAGTACTTAGTTGCCATACCAATAGCAAATAAAAGCGCAAAAACAGTCGCAAAAGCTATATTTGAATCTTTTATTCTAAAGTACGGTCCAATGAAGACGTTCATAACGGACATGGGAACAGAGTATAAGAATTCAATAATTACTGACCTGTGTAAATATTTGAAAATAAAAAATATAACATCAACAGCTCATCACCACCAGACAGTTGGAGTAGTAGAAAGAAGTCATAGAACTTTAAACGAGTATATACGATCCTACATATCGACGGACAAAACCGATTGGGACGTATGGCTTCAATATTTCGTATACTGCTTCAACACGACCCAATCTATGGTACATAATTATTGTCCATATGAATTAGTTTTCGGTAGAACAAGTAATTTACCAAAACATTTTAATAAACTACATAGCATAGAACCAATATATAACATAGATGATTACGCTAAGGAGAGTAAATATAGGTTAGAGGTAGCATATGCTCGAGCAAGAAAACTTCTTGAAGCACACAAAGAAAAAAATAAAGAAAATTATGACTTAAAAGTAAAAGACATAGAATTAGAAGTAGGAGATAAAGTTTTACTAAGAAATGAGGTAGGTCATAAATTAGACTTTAAATATACGGGGCCCTATAAGATAGAAAGCATAGGAGATAATAACAATATTACGCTACTTACTAATAAAAACAAAAAACAAATAGTTCATAAAGATAGATTAAAGAAATTTCATTCATGATTGAATTTAAACTTATATTTTCCTTAATCATTTATACAAATTTTCCATACACTACGTATATTTTTATCTTTGCATTATAAAATCAACTATTGTTGTTCAAACAAAAACACAAACAAAATAAAAATAAAAATAAAATAATTTGCATTTAATAATCAAAATAACTTCACTAGGTTACGTTATTTTTCAAAAGGAGGGAGATGTAGTATGTGCCTATGCAATATTAAGAACAATTAAATAAAATAGCATATTAACTTATGGCAGCACTTTGTTGCTATGTTTATGTTTATGTTTATGCACGCAGTTAGGCCAGGGCAGATGTAACATGATCACCCACTCGAAGGCAAAAAGTATAAGTGCATGGTCAGCATTCACACGCCGACCAAATACATATTACATACGTACATACATATCTCGCTCTCCCGATAAGCCTAGATATATAAGATATACATAAGAACGCCGCTCCGCTGCTGGCGTACCCGGCAGCGCAGCTACGCGGATTAGCCTAAGTCCAAATATATAAAAAACTGTAAAATCGGAGAGACTCTGTAGACGTTGAGCTGACAGAACCATTTCTGCCTACTCTAAAATCAAAAGAAGAAATTGAATAAATATATGTCAGCCCGACGGCTGCCTTCAACTTAAAAACGGACTTGTGTTCTTAATTGGAGTTCATCATTACACTACCCACCCATTTTAATTGTTAAGCTCCAGATGGCCTGGGGTCCTTAGGTAATCCTCAGACTGAAAGTTAGCGGAATACCACATCAAAGACCATTTAAGTGGCTTGAATCTGAGTACAACTCGAATTGAATTTTGTTTACTCATTTGACTCGACCTCGCATGTCAGTTTTAATGTATTTAATATTTGCTTAAGCCTCCTCTGCATGTGTGTGTGTGTGTGTGTGTGTTGGTGTTTGTGCAGGACCCGGGAAATTATGCCCACGATTTTGGCTTTTATGCACAATAAATTCAGCCGAGCCCAAACGAAACCGAATGGCGGCCAGAGGTAAGTTCAAGTTAAATGCCCCAAAGCGCATGAGTTGTGGCCTTTGAAGAACGGACTGCGGTTTTAACAGACAAATAAAAGGGCAGGGAGCATCCTCATGCATACATTTATGCCTTTAATTTTGCTCATTAAGCGTATTTAATCCTGAGCCAACTTTTGCTTGTGTGTGTGTGTGTGTGAGTCTCTGTGTTTTTTAAGGGTTGCATTGTGGAAAGTTGTCACCGCCAGAAGCGAACGGACTAAGAGGACAACTTACTTACTGTCATGTTGCATTAAATGATTGTCGGGCTTTAGTTTAAATACATTTTTATACGGCTATGACCGCTTAGCAACCCCACCCCTCTCCCATCGAACAAGCGCACCTCCCCTACCGAAAACCGAATGCTACGTGACATGAAAATTGCATTTGCAGTCGGACTTTTCCATCCGCCGTCTGCCCTTTTTTTTCGGAACCCTCTCCTAGTGGCTGCCGGTCCATATGCTGGGGTTTTCGGGCATTAAGCATCCCCCTTTTGTCTATTTATGCATTTCACCGCGAAATAGGATTAAACGCTTATGTAAAGGACCCAATCAAAGTTGCCCACTGTGCGGTGCGCACACCTTGGTGATGATGTCTCTATTGCAAGTAAGAATTTTCCGCATTTCGCTTTTCCGGGCGAAAAGTGCTGCTCTCTCACACATGCCCGCTTTCCCGTTGCCAGCAAATCCGCTTTAGAAATCCCATCAACGATTCCCGCACGGCAGAGGAAACTTTAACTTTGTTTTCTCAAAAAAAAAAAAAATATAAGAGGAGAGCCAAAATTCCATTTTCAATTTGGCAAACTTCTTGTGGTCAAACTACTTTCATTCTCTTTACCCATCCGCTTTATGCGTAGCAACTTGGCAGCTTTGGATGGCTGGAAAAACAAATTTGAGGAATTTTTACGCCTTATAATTTTTGATGTCTTTAATTTGTCTTGCCCAAGGACAAAGCGGACAAGGAATGTAAGCAGCAACAATTTTTATTATGACAAGAACAATAAAAAGTAAGAAGGAAATAAAACAAAATATGCTCAAGTTGGGACAACTTGTAGTACAAATTTTGTGGTCCATTTTCCCAAATGAAAAGTTAACAGCCAGACTGCCGAAATGCAAAAAGCGAACGAAGGAAGGGCAACAGGCAAAAATTTATGTAACGTAAAAAATGTTTTGATGATGTCCTTAAATCAAAATTTAAATAAATATCCCCTCGAAACGAGGGAAGAGCCAACAAAAACCAAATGTGATAAGCTGAGGGGAATGGGAACATCGAGACTTTACTTTTTATTTCTGTCCGTATTACTTTTGGCCCACACATATTTCGGGGATTTCTCATTTTTATTTGCTTGCCGTGAATTTATATCCTGTCCATGTTTTTTGGCATCCATTCCCACAAAAATCTTCGTCTAGGCAAATAAGTGGCATCCCGTTGTCTTTGGCAAAATATTGTTAATGCAGCTAAACAAAATGAATTTCCATGGATCATGTATTGTGGCGTATTGCCTTGGATTTGTATGAATGATTTCATTTGCAATTTATCTCTGCTGGCTCGGATTTATTTTTCCATTATGAAGTATTCTTTGATTTGATTTTGTCTGGGTAGGATTTAAATGGCTTGGGCTTAGAACAGGGTTTTATTGGGAATTTTAAAAAAGAGCACAAATTTTTTTGCCTAAGCCAATTTGCACAAATCGTAAAGGCTTAGTTTTTGCCAATTTTTCAATTATTATTTTTCATTTCATGTTGATATCAACTTACATTTTATTGGAGAATATCTAGAACAAAGGGCTTAAGTGACCTTGCACTGTACATTATCTATAGCATCTATAATTTTAATCCGGCGTAAGCCCTTTATTAAATTCTAGTAAAAGCTCTAGAACCTAAACCAGAGAGTTATATTCGACACATAGTTTTGGAACACTTCCATTTCCTCATTACCATTTGTTGATCCACCCAGTAGGCAGTAAGACAACATTAAGCCCAGCACTATCCGCTCTATAAGCGAATCAAGTGGCCAATAGAACACTTAAAAAGGATTTGGTAAGGGATCCGATGAGACGGCAAAGGGAGTTCATTTGCCTAAAGGACAAGCATTTCACTACGAGCGCAAATATATCTTTCGTTTTTATATATGTATATATAAAGATAGCCAAGCACTATAGTAATCGACTCAATGAGTCATAAAAATGCCAAAAATGTGCGCCCAACTGGGCGAATATGGGTGCTTTGGGATACCGCCACTGTTGCTGTTTGTGTTTATGGGGCGAGCCATTGAAAATTTTGCGGTTTATCATAAAAATAATAAAATTTGCATAATAATAATATATTTTCGCTTTTTGTTTGCGAAATGCGCCTTATGCTGGCCTCAGCTGGACGCTCTGCATCCCTTTGGTCCTTGATGGACCGAAAGTGTTGTGAATTATGGGGAGCGCCACTTAATAGACTGGCGAGACTACCTATGGCGCAAAGGATTGTCGATTGGGGACTTGAAACGCGCCGGCAGCTGGTGATCAAGTGGCAGGATTAAGGGAATATCCTGGCTGGCCGAAGTTGGCAGAGCAAACACTCGATGGCCGTGATTTCGGCGGGCAAAGGATTAACTTTTCAGCAGTCCCAACTGAGCAGACACGCGACTGGCGGCACGCACACTCGTCGCAGGACAAACAGGACTCGCAACTGGATTCTGGAAACTGAAGACTGTAAACCGAAAGGCTTGCCAGCGCCTTGTGCAAACACTAGCGCAAAAAGGCACACAGCGTATACGCATTATCCTTGCAGCAGGTTTCTTGTTGCCTCAACGCTTTTCCAGTTTATTTTTTTTTATCCGTTCTTTATTTGTTTTCCCTTTGTTGTTCCTGCCGCCCGTGCGTGTAAAATCATTTGAAGCGTCGTCAATCAAAGCGGAGATAAAATAAAAAACATTTTCCACCGAACTTATCCGTCGTCCTGTCAGCTCATCAGACATGCAACGGGTCCTTAATTCCCCAGCTGCCTTCCAGCAAAGTGCACACTGTCTGTTTATTTTAATTAGCGCCAACGGAAGGCATTTTTGCAGCTTATATAAATTGAATGAGGTGCGGAAAGTGAGGAAAAGTTTTACAAAACAATTGCGACCATGATCGCATTTAAGATTTAAGTATGCAAATGAGCGACTTCAAGGAAGAATCTCTGCTAAATCACCCTTGATCCTTTTGTTAAGCCCCCGGTATTTATTTGAAAAATGTTTTAAGTTTAAAGTATATTTTCAAAATATTGGGAATCTTACCTTATAATACATAAATTCAACCCAGAATACCAAAGCTATAAAAGTATATGCATTACAATGAAAAAAGCGCTGCTCCAAGGAAAGCCCTTGCCACCCATACAGATGTAAATATCTGAGCTTCCTGTGGTGCTGCTGGTGGCCATTCTGTTAGAAGATCGGGGTCACCAGTGCCACACTTTTGTTATTATGTTTTTATGCGAACTTCCCCTTGCCGCTTTCTCGCTCTGCTCATTGTGTTTGCCCAGCGAAAGGTAGTCCTGTCTTCCTCTAAATTATTATTTTCCATTCCACGAAGTTGCCACACTTTTTAAAAATTTATTAAGCGCGATTTTTATTCCCGCTTAAGCAGAGTCGTCGGCAAGGGGGGGTCCGGGGAAAATTGTTGTGCAATATTTTTAATATTTATATGGCCACCACACACTGGCACACAAATCATCAGCAGGCAGCGGGCGAACAAAACCAACCGAAAGGAAATAAAACCAAGGCGAGGAAAACGCAAAGAACATAAAGTGAACTAAAAGAAAGCTGCATGCGGGAAAAACTCCTGTAAATAATAAATATCCCTGCGCTCATGGGGCTATGGAGTTGGGCGCCGAATTGGGGGAAGCTCGGAATTATAAACCGTGGAAAACTATTACTCCAAGGATGCTCAAATCCAAACACACACAAAACGCAGACCGAGACTCCAATTCGTATAGCGCACACACACAGACACAAGCTCGCTTACGTGCTCGACGGAATGTGGCAGGAATATTGCAATAAGGAGAGACAATAGTCCCAGGATAATCGCGACATTTGAATACTCTTTCCGACCTTTTAATCATGTTTTAATTTCTGTGATGTCAATGCAAAATCACCGATTGTAATAGTATATTACTTTAATTTGTATTATAAGTCGTTCGCCTTTAACACACTCCGAATCTAGTTTGTCTTATATTAAAATACTTTAAATTATAATTATACTAAAGCATACACTCCAGTTGATTTTCCCTGCCCCGCATAATTCAAATATACAAATATCCGACATTGGAGACTTTCATTTTTTCTTTTTTCTTCCCGCCAATATTCTCGCTGATGAACTTTTATGTGGGAAGCAACAGAAAAAACGCTTTGCGGAGAAAAAAGAAGAATGGATGCGAATGCTCGAATATTCATTCATATGCAGTCAACAGCAGAGCTACAACACCACCAGTTACCCCATCCCTCGCCACAATATGCAACCTAAGACCCCCACGGCGGTTGACTTATGTGTGTGCGTGGGGGTGCACTGTAAAAAAAATATGACTCAAGCAATATTGATTGCATTATTTATTAGGCATTGCAATTGTATTTCTTTATTTCAGTTTTATAGACTAATTAGTTTTATATTTCCCATTTCCTTATTAGTTATAAAGATGAAGATGTCCTTATATCCTTTTACCTAAAAAGGAACGGGAAAAATAATGATAATAAAAAATTAAGTTTTTATGACTTATGAAACTTCTTTTAAGTATCTGAAATAATGCCACTCTTGCTGTCTTGCTGTCTCTTGCTGAAAGCTTTAATGGCTAACAACTTGGTAGTTTATTCTTTCAGTGTGCGAATTTGCGAGTTTGTGTGGGGCTCTGTCGTATGCAGCCCACTGTGCATATTTTTAATTGAGTGCGCGGGGAATTGATTGTCAAGGACATGAACGTGGACCTGACTCGCGAGTGGATGGGGCTGGTTGGGAGCCTGGGTGGCTGAGTGGGTGTTGCCGAGGTGCACACACATATGTGTGTGCATATGTGTGTCGGTTTTGTTTGGCTACCGTTACCGTTACCTTTTAGCAATTTGTTGGCATCTGAGTGTGAGTGCGCTATGAATAACAGCACTTGACTTGGTTCGTTTGCTCCTTTTCCCCGCCCGCCCCTTCAGACCAATGACCACCAGACCACCTGCTTTTTTTGTTAAGTTTTCATTTTTCGCATTTCCCTTCTTTTCCTTTCCTCGCTTATTTTTGGTTGGAATGTGCAAATAATATGAGTACTTAAAGGGTTTCACTTGCATTCCACACACTCACATGGATGCGGGAAGGGGCGGATGGACAGGACCCTAATGAAGTATGGGTCTGCGGAATTTTGGATGAGTACGTCGGTTGAGAATGCAAGATGGAAAGTTTCAGCGTCTGAAAAATGCGAAAGGAATCCAAGGAATAGAATGGGGCAACTAATTATGAATGAAAAATGACAGGAATTTGTTGTATTCAGGAGTAGGGTACGTAAGTATGTAAAATTTATAAATTATTTAGAAATTATTACGCTACAGTTTATGTAACTCATATTAAATTGAAGGATTATACGCTATTTCTTTAATATATAGAACACGGGACCATTGATCCACTCATTTTTTGTAACGCCCAAAGTCTTCTTAAATTTATTTGAATTCCTGCTCTTAAATTCATTCCTGTTGCTCTGGTGCTCTCGTTTGTTTTGGGGTCTCTTTGGTATTTCCACAGAAAATTGTACAATAAATTTTCGCAGCTCCGCAAATGCGACTCTGTGTGCCATAAACATGCCTCCCACCTACCTTGCCGCCTGGCAGTCCCCATCTCCCCAAGCCAGTTGCACTCCCAGCGGCCACTGTTTCTTGCATTTCCGTTGCATGTTTCTATATCCGGGCCACAAATAAGCGACAAGGCTGCAAACCCATACAAAGGAGTCGCCAGCAGGATAATGGTTGAATCGCACGGAATCTAGGCTAAAGCAATAGAGCAACCGTGGCAACTGGAGGCGACACCAAAATGGAGATATTATTGGTCAGATAAAGTAGCTTTAAGGTAGATCTGCTTTGAAATGGAATTCACAGATCTTTCAGTTAGCCTTGAGTGGCAAGAATTGAACACGTATATTGAAGATAAGAGTAATCTGGTAAGAGATACTGAATTGCGACATATCAATACTATCTTAGATCCACAAGATTCACTACTTCCTACTAATGGTGTGATAACATATATAAAGAACTGAATTACGGATGAACTACCGTTAAAGAAGATTAATTTCTCCACCATTGGTGATTGGAAAACTTAGTTGCTCTGGACTATTACCTCCACAAATCTGATTATATTCAAAATCACGTATACGACATGTAGGTCGCAATGAATCCGGAGATCAGTGCCACAGATAAGATACAGATGCTGTATCTGAAAGAGTTTCCAGCTGAGAGCTCTGATAAAACCCAATTTCCATTCGGTTTGCCATATATTCTCATAAGCAAAAACCTAACTGCAATTTACATTTGTATGGCAGCTATGGTGGCGTGGGCGGGGAGGCGTGGCAGCGTGGGGGAAAGGCAATACCCCATGCACCGTTATGGGCGCCATTTTGTATTCGCTTACGGTTTCGGCAACTCGACGGACTCGCATTGCAATTTCCGCTGCGCCGCGGCATATAAATAAACATTTATTTCGTGCACTTGCCATACAAACACGCACACATAGGCACTTGGCGCACATAAACCCACACATGGCGGTAGCCATGTTGCTTAGTTTTTCAGTTTACAGTTGCAGCTACAGTTACAGTTACCGTTAGTTTAATTAATCTTAATTCACGACCGAAACAGACGATGTGCCGCCCGCTTTTTCACTCCTTCACTTTGCCAGCAAGATTTTATTTATGGCAAAAAAGAAGAGAAAGCAAAAAAAACCGAAATAAAAAATCAGCCGCCACAACCATTTTTATATGCTTTTAGCTAGTACTTTTGTTTGTTTTCCATTTACTATTTGTTCATTTTATTTCCGCTTTTTTCGGCTGCCTGTATTTGAACCAAGCACTTCAAAAGCAGCGTTAGATTGCATAAAAGCAAATGCGGAAGTGGTAACTGCAACTGAAAGGGCGGTGGAAAGGCGGTGAAGTCCCACTCAGGGGAATGGAAATGGCAAACGTAGAAATTCCTAATAAATTTGAAAATAAAATTCCTTTTTGTTTGCACGCATCAACAAAAGACAGCAAACAATATTTTAAAAAATATTGAGTCTACTGTATAAATTTGCGACCACCTCACGTCATTTGGCCAGGCTCGACTCCATGTGAATATCCTGTGAGTCACTCAATGCTCATTCGACTTTTCTGTTTATTTGGCAAATGCTATAAATCTGTTTTCCAACAATATGTTAGGGGTGATGGTTTTTGGGGGAATATCGGGACCCCATGCGAGCAATAATAATTCAATATTTCAATTTGTGTGATTTTTTGTTGGGTGCTGCACATTTATTTGCTCTTTGCACGGCATATTCAAATGTCTGCTGCTGGCTTTTAGTTTTGATTTCGATTTTGGCTTTCAATTCTGTTTTTAACTCATTTTTCCGAACCCTTTGCAGAAGTAAATAAATCGAATGAGCGGGCGGAATATTTAAAATTCAACGCTCTGAAATCGAATAGCAATATATAGGCAAATATTTTTGTAGATATTGTTACAAATTGAATCTAAATGGTATTCTATTAGCTTACACGGGGTGTGGGAAAGCGTTTAAAGTTTTGTGGTTTTAAGAGTGTAAATTCGATTGTAAAACTTTGAGTCGGTCTATTGTGGCCATGTTTTCCGACATAAGGATTAAATATTAAAATCACTATATGCGGATGAATAAAGTGTAATTTTCGAAATATTTATGGCTATATTTGAATGGGAATTTAAAAGGACTCTTTTTCTATTAAACCTTGCATAGATGCTTCCCTCCGCTGAGTAATCTGTAAATTGACTCAAATAAATTTTAGCCCAGTGTGTATTACTTTGTGTGTCCAAACTTCTGATCCATGACGACCGATTAGTTTTAGCCAGACTTCCGTTTCATGCCTGCCAATATAACATGAAGGGAACTGAGGGAAGTTCTACCCCTGATATTTGCTTCCATCAACCTTTGCGTGAGCTGTCAAAGTGACAACTGAATTGCAGTCCCAAGGAGAAGCAGCCAAAGCAAACAAAAATTGGGAAAACTTTAACAAATGTCGACAGTTGCCGCGTCAGGAGCACAGAAGTGCGGCGTAGCCAGACTATTGTTTCCCACATAATAATATATTTCTTGTGGCATATGAATTTTCATGCACTCTGAGGCCGGAACTTCTTTAGCACCCCTCCATTGGCCCGATCCTTGGGCTGCACACGATCCCAGGAGTATTTTGGCACGGAGCAAACATTTTTTTCACTTGAGCTGTCACTTTTGATATAAGGGTGGGGGTGTGATGTGTCGTGTGTGTGTGTGGGTGCCAATGGGGTAGGTGGGGTGGTGCCTAATGCCGTGGCTGCCTCATTCATTTTTACACAGCTCTTGCTTTTGTTGCTCGGCTTTCGCTTTTGACAGCTAAATGCAGCCACAGAAGGAGTAGGAGAAGGAGTTGCCACTCAGTTGTCAAATGTTCTGCACTCGCAACATGTGCCCCATAAACCCCTCATTTTGCTTTTAGAAAAACGTTTTTTAGCAAAGTGTTTGCCAAATTCCACATTCAGACGCTGGGAGCGGGAACTTGCAGCACCAAAAATGACGCTAATGGAAGGCTCTGTCATTTGTCCATGGAGCAAAAGGGGTCCAAGCAGTGGAGAAATGGGGCCATACTTCTGGACGGAGTGGGGAAATAAACGTGTCACATGAGTTTAGTACGGGCTACCCCTCTTGTGGGGCTGTGCGTTAATTGAAGCCGTTCTGTGGTCGCTTATTTTTCGTATTTTTCACAATATTCTTACCTGTTTTGACAGCTGTCGTTGTAGAGGAGAACTTTATTTACTCATCTTGCCTTGACAACAAATTTGGCTCTGTCAATTTGAGCGACGTCTAAAAGAGCGAGAACTTTTTTATTATTGAGTTGGATATTATTTGATTTATTTATGCTGCCGCCCATTCGTAAATATTTCTCAATCTGCTAGTTCGACTACCATGGGCGCTTAATACCGTTAAACCCACCGAAAAACCTGCAATAATCTGGAGTAAACCTATGATCCTTGCCAATCTAAACACTGCCGAAAATATTTAAACCCATTTCACACACCCATGTTGCCTGCTAATCCGTTGCTCTAGTGGCAACTTAATATCTTAGCTTTTGCATAGATGGCATGCTAATGAACTATATCCGGCTCCACTCGCAATTTATTCCTGCCCACCCCCCAACTACCATATGCAGGGTAATCCCCTGGCATACCCAGCCACATTTCAGCCCATGGCCACCCAATTTCCCTGGGTGCCGCTCCAACTGCATTTTCACTCAGCTGCTTTGCATATGCTTCACCTTCCGCCTGGAATAATCCTCCTCGAAGGGCTGTGTAATAACTTGTGGCAGTGGCAGCTGACTATTATCCTGGAGAACGGGGCGGCCCCGTAGCAGCAACGACGTGATCAGATTAGTTATTTTATTAGAAGCACTAAAACATTTTCCACATTTTTATCCCGCTCACAGAAAATCGAAATAAGTTCTATTTATACGCCGTATTCTATGGGCCAAAGGCTGCCAATCATAGCAGCTGATAGCGCCACGTTTGTGTGTAGGAACACCTCTATAGAAATGAGTGAATCAATATCAGTACGTACCTATCTACGTGTATGTGCACCCAATGCAA
The DNA here is from genome assembly GCF_000001215.4 of Drosophila melanogaster. Lineage (NCBI taxonomy): Eukaryota > Metazoa > Arthropoda > Insecta > Diptera > Drosophilidae > Drosophila > Drosophila melanogaster. The sequence continues at coordinate 15,591,048 of NT_033777.3, read as the reverse complement.
GCTGCATTTCCAGGGCTTTGGCCAAGTCCAATCACATGAATAAAGGAGCCACAGCAGCAGAATCAGCTAACTGCAAATGTTCAATACAATTTGATTATGACGGGGGCGTGGAGTGGGGACCACACGGCCAAAGGGGGTTGCAAGTTGGTTGCTGGAGGGGGCTGCGAGGTAACTGCACTTGATGGAGTGCCCTGCCATGGCATTTGAGTGGCTTTCGAGCAGCAAGCCAAGTCAGTGAAAATTGCATAAATGCATGGCACTTTTCCACGATTGCATTGGCAACTCTGTTAACCCTGCCACACGCAATCACCGCAGCATCCCCCAGCTGCCCCATCCCCTGCAGTTGGTTGGTTGTCTGCTTTCAATATTCAAAACAGTTGGTCCCATATGCAAATGTTTGGCAAATGCCAAACTTCGGTGGAAGGAGCTATGGCCCCAAAAACGAAGAGAGGTGCACTAAAAGAAATTGGAGAGCCATGCCAACAATATGTGGATGTATGTAAATATAGAATAATTAACAGTGGAGCCCCTCATTCGATAGAGTAGCACATAATCGTTGAGGATACCACTTTAAGATGATAGTTCAAACAGATTTATAGCCTAAAAACTTATATTTTTAAAAAATTTCGCTTACAAATATTTCCATAAATAATGTTTAGTTTATTATTTAATTTGATCAGATCACATTTTGAGTGTATTGCGAGCTGCGGAGGAAGCTGGGAAAAATCAACGGCTGCCGGGCAGGATAAGCAATGTCCTGGCCAGCAGGATCCTGCCGGGGACACCCTGAAAACAAATGCACACAAATGACCCATGTGCCAAAACCCGAACTTGTCCACTGCCCTTGGGGCTGGAAATTGATGGTAATGACTGGGTGGTGGGTCGGTGGTCCATGGGCTCCGAGGCTCCCTGTTCGACGGGCAATCAGACAACAATTGTTAATAATAAATGCATAATTTGCAATTGAATTTGGAATGTTTTTGTTTCGCATTTCGATGCAAGAGAATTGATTAACGACTCGATTGAGATATATGAGTGAGTGTATTGGAATGGGAATGATTCTATTAATATGGCGGGTGCTTAACAAATAACTGCGGAATTACTTTAAACATTATTGTACTGAATTAAATTATAATCCATCGCTTGCATGCGTAAAATTCCTGATTCTTTATATTCTTATCTGCTCCACCTTATTTGCATGTCCTTTATTGAGTCCTTTGTGGCTCTTGATTAAGACCTCCCTCGAAGAACCCTTCACCTGCTCCTGCCAGATGGCTTTCCCTAAAATACCTTCACCTACTATCGCCACTAACAAAGGAATGAATGACTAAAAATTAAATTCGATTTAGCCAAGCGTAAAGTTATCATAAATGCGGCTGTAGCATACCAAATATACAGCGCTCTTGGCCAACATTATTTTTATTGTTTTCGATTAAAAAGTCATAAAAATTAGTGGCACCAGGAAACATATGTAAAACGGACAATTTACTTAATTAGATGGCAACCTTCGCTGATCAGAGTTGAAAAATGAGAGGCGTTTTCTGGTGCGCTACTTCTTCAGGGCAGCTGCTCCGGTGCAGATCGGGTTCTACCCAAAATTAGGAGCCACCGAAAAAAGTGAAGGTAGTCCACCGACCGATGGCCCACCTGCCGGAACTTTAAACCCAAAAAAAGACAGGGACTCCGAAGAAAGAATGAAAACACGATCGTCACAGGGGGAAACCAAAGCAGCCAGCAAAACTGTACCGACCACGCCCACAACGGCCTGCAATTACTGCGTTAGTGTTGCTCATTAAAGTTGATGTCTTAATTCGGCGAGTTTTACATGCAGCAGCCAGGACACACGAACACGGCACCCCGGGAACCGAACCACAGGCACCCTGTAATTAGGCGCCGCGCCAACAACCAACAGCCACCATATAAGAACGAACCCATTCCCCCACCATACCATACCGTACCATTCCACTCCAGCCCAGGCCAGCCCATAACCAGTCCCAAATCCAAACGCAACGAAACCGAAAACAAAACGAAATGAAACGAAATTGTTAACAAATGAATTTTACCACGAAATTGGCCCAGGGCCACTGATGTTCATGCGGATGAGCGAGGACCAGTTAACTGCAAAAGACAAATAACAAGGTAGACCGCGAAGAGATCTACAATATATGGAATTCGGATGCTCTATTAAAGTGAAAAATATTACGAAATATTTGGAGGATCAAATAAGTGACCTTTATGTTCATTTATGATTTCCTATCGTAACGAATTTAAAAATGCAATGAATATTGTATATTCTTAAAATATTATATTTCGGAATGGTAATATTTCAGTTAATCTATTTATACTTTTAGATTAGCAATTATCTTGTAAGACTTCTATTTTTGGATATGGCTCATTTCCTTTTCGCTATACCCCTTGTAAGAGCATTTCGTATGGAAAGTCTTGCATTGCCTTTTGATTACGCGGTTGGCAATTAGGCAGCGTCTGGCGAGGATCCCTGTGCCCCGAAATGCTCGTTTTGTGGGGCGTTTGTCTTATGATGAAGTTGTCAGTGGCTTGGGCTACCGTTTCATGTGTGGAACTGGTCCTCTGTTGATTTAGCCATAATCATTCTTGTTGCCGCTCGCGGCCGCAAGACGTCAATTGCAGAATTGCGGTGGAATTGCGAATAATTTGGTTTTATGGTGCGACTTGAATGGCCAATCGATTTGGGCCCAAAGGGTTCAAGGCGTCAGCTGGATTTGGTAAGAAATTGAATGGCTTAATCGGAAGGCAGCAGCGCAAGCTTACAGATTGTAAAGCGATTGAGCTTGAACATCACGAGAGAACTTGTATTTCATTTCGTCCTGGCTGATTTTCCTTTGTCAGCCACAATGCAAAATGTGCCACCGCATCTGCCGAGGGCAGGACCTCACATCCTGCCAGCGATTCGCCATGGACAGGGAGCTGGCTTTGTCCTGGCCAGGTAGCCATGTCTTCCGTTCGCCTTGGGTCCTTTTATTACAACATTTTTATCAATGGCCTGGTCACAGCCCCGACAAAAGGATGCTGGCCAAGCTTTAGTTCCGCTGCTTTGATTTCTCCGCAATCGAACAACTTAATCTCAGCCCATGTGCTCTACGGTTCTCCGGACATGAAGGCAAATCCGTGTGTGTCCCGGCAGCTGTGCTGTTTGTTTTCATGGTTCTTAGGACTCCCCCAGGACACGCTACTAATCACAAGTCGTTGCCTGTTGTCACTTCGTAATGAGAGAGTGCAACACTATACCCAAAAAATCAAGCAACCACTGAGGAAATCAAATGCATAACAAATGCTGGATATTTCTTAGATGTTTTTTTATACAATTCACTTGTGAAGTGAGATTAAACGATGCGGCGTTCATTTTATAAATTTTCAACCTGATTTCTCTGAGTGTAAGCGCGTAAAATCTCATGCCTTTCCGACGCAGGCTCCAGTTGCACATGTGTTCGTGTGTTCCTTTCGCGTGGCGTCATCAAGTGTGTTTATGTCTGTGTGCGTCGCGCCTGTTGCCTGCCACTTGATTTCCCAGGCCATCTAATTTTATGCCCTTGCAGTGTCAACTGGCGGATGCGTGGCAACAGTTTCGACGCGTTGCAAGGTCGTTCTATGCAGCGAAATTGGATGCGGCCGAAAGTCTCGTGTTTATATTTAAATGTGTCAGCGGACCCAAGGCAATTGGATAGGATACATCCCGTCGCTGTCTCATCAGTTCCCGATCCCCTGCTCCGTCCATGGTTCCTCATCAGCAGCTCATTAAGATCCCTGTGTGGGCATTCGCCATCACACGCCTGTTATGCGATCCAGATCCCTTTACTTGTAGACACTCGAAATTTTCTGGACCCGCTCCTCGTAAATTGTATGGTGACAAAAGCAAACAAGGAACTAAATATTACCCAAAGCATATAAAATCGATTTTCACAGTAACACTTATTTCACTTGCAGATGGAAACACAATATTTTGGGGTCGGATTTCCCCAGGATGTTGGCCATTACTACTTAAGATCTGATTTGGATAGATTTGCGTTATACCAATTACATTTGGCAACATCAAGATGCAGAGATTGCAGAAAATATGCAGCAGTTCCAAATTGGTATAATAATATTTCTTTCAACCACAAGCTGCGTTCAGCAAAAGTCTTCAATGATAAAATCTTGGCATGTATAGTATCTCAAGCAAAGATGAAATAATATTCAGCCTAGAACGACTTCCCCCTTGTGCCGCAGGACATTCAAAATATGTTACTCCCCTTTTGACAACCGAATAATTCACTTTTAAAGTCCTTTTCCGGCCGTACCCATCGATTTCGGCAGCACACATGGCATAATACTCATATGTGGCAGTTTTAACAAGATTGCCTTTCCATGATGACCAGCGAGCAACAGAGGGTGAAATTTTGGGGTACATGGCAGAAGGATGAGTCCTTCTTGGGCTTGGGTTAAGCTCTCGCCTGGTCTATTGCACGTTGTTTTTTATGTTTTTAATGGCAAATGTAACATTATTTATAACTTAGCGGCGCAGGGATAATGCCATATTAAATGTCAACTGCACTAGAATAAGACTTCGGGGACCCTCATACACATAAGGACACAAATCCCAAACATGAAAAATCTATTGCCCGTTCACAATTCATTCTTTCCTCTGCCGGTTGGCTGTGGACTGTTATTGGGGCGGCAAAGCAAGTTAAATCCTTAAGATGTCCTGGCGGCAAAGTAAATCCGGCGAGGTTACCTTTTCCAAGAGGGTTGACCTCGGACCGCAGTCCTTTGTTTTTACGCGCCACTGAAGACATCGAAAGGGAGTCGTCGCATATGACAGGCCAGAGTCCAGAGTACAGAGTCTTGAGTCCTGGACCCTGGACCCGGAGTTCTTGCGCTCTCATTTTCAATTCAACTCACATGCCCACATCTGTCCTCCTGCCACGAATTCCCCGTTCTCTGGGTGTATTTTTTCGGCAGCTCCCATTTCCTTCTGCTCCTGTCCATCCTCCATTGATTTATGCCCCGGCAATGCGCTCGTGTATCCCAGTGTCCTGTATCCCTGTCCTTTCTGACCATTGTCCATTTGGCTCCTTGCGCCCCGGCGGCTACTTTGTTTCACTTTGACCACATTTGTGGCTCCGTTTTGTGCATGCCCAGCATGTCCGATAATGACCACAGAGAAATTTCATTATCCATTCGGAATTCGTTTTGTAATTAATTTAATATATCCACAGGATATCGGTCTGTATGGGCTGCCTATGTACTTCCTTTGTGGATCCCCACTGAGCCCATCAAGACCTCAACACATAATTGGAGCTCAATCAAATTTTTGGCAATGCTGCGGAAGGGGCTAATTAGTTTCGCCTCGAGGGGTATAATATATTTCGTCCAAGGAATATGAAAAATATACATAATTTTTATTTGAATAACAATATTAATTTCTCAGATAGGATAATCGATTATATGGGGTTTCGAAAATATAACCTATTGATAATCAAATTGGCGACGTTTCTCCCATTTAATTGTAAGCCAGAGTAAACCGACTTACCTATTCCGATCCATCACTCCTATCATCATTCTATTCTCATTGGAATCCCCTCCAGTCGTAGCTCATTCGAGTGTTCGCATTGCCCAGCTTCACTTGGCCCAGGCACACTTGTCCGGAATAATGAGCAGTACGATGGGGAGGAGATGATGGCGGAGAACAGGGTATTGAATCCCACAACGCTTCTGTTGCACAGCCGTCGGCGGTCTATTGTCTAATTCTATAAATTTAATTAGTTTCTTGCGCTCCAATTGCTGGGCAAGCCTGTTTCTATTTCAGCTTCTGCCTCGGCATTTGTATCTGTATCTGAGCGACTTCCCTGGAAATTTGCACAAAACCGTTTGCGGTCGAATCACGTACCAAATGAGCAGCAGGAGCAGGAGCAGAAGCAGTCAGCCTCCAGGGACGGGGAAATTGTTGTGGGAGTGGCAGCTCCTTGTTCACACCTCCTGCCATCGATCATCGGGGCGGACTTTCGACTCTCAAATCTCCGATTATGGTTTAAAGTGAACGGAGCCATTCGGCTTTTTGGCTTCTGCTCAATCATGGCCCATCGATCAACCGAAACCGAGGCTGACTTTTCATTTGTGCTGTCAACTCCTTCTTTTTTCGTGATTCCTTTGCGGTGCCAGCTCCTTCTTTCGTATCTCAATTTTCAACTGGGACTGCGGCAGCAGCTGATATCCTGTGCTGGTCCGCCCTTTGTGGCACTGCCGCATTGTTGCATTGTTGCATTGTGAGGTGTGAAATGTGCTCTCGGCACTCGGGCATATCCTGTTGACAGGAGCGCATCTGACTGCCTGCTGGCCTCAGGTCCTTTCTCTTATCTTGGCGGTTCTTTCGTCTAACATGTGTCCTACAAATGTTCCCCTGTTCCACCGAAGGAGACGACAGCGCATCCTCATCAACCGACTGGTTAGTCAGCGATGTCTGCTCCGCTTACATTTTTAATTTATGTCCTCGTTCTCGGTTCCTCTTCCTTTTTTCCTCGCATTGTTCATCGTCCGTCTAATAACTCAATTAAATGCTTGGCTGGGGTATCAATGGCCTCGTCGATGTGTAATCTCGAAGAAAATGTTTGCCTTTCTTTAATTCAATATCCTGTCGCGGATAGAAAAAAAAACGACAAACCGCAGGCAGGATGCGCCAGGATACACGGCACACGGCAATCGCCGGACCGCGATTCCTATCGCAGGAAGCAGAAATCATTACAGCAATGACAGGAATATCAATTTACCCACGGGACCGCCGCGAATCCCAACGAATCGAATCCAACCAGAACGGAACAAGATGCGAATTGCCCCGAGGTGGAGAACATTTTTTCCGCGCCGCTTAATTATGTCTACGAATAAGAATATATTGCGAATTCCCTTCGGATAAGGATAGCCATGAATTAGAGATGACGGGAGTAACATGGGAAATCATTTCTTAGCACGTCTCATTCAATAAAAATACATACTATGGTAATTCTGATATAACGTCTAAAACGGCAAGATATATTTAAACCGGCTTAAATATTAATTTATAAATATATCTGCTCAGCAACCAACGAGAAGTGCCATCTTGAAAGTATATCAAAGGCAGCGAGTCGAAGCCGGAAGCAAAGAAAACGGCAGGAAAATTTACCGGCTCATTGTTAATGCGTTCAAGAAATAGAAGAAAATCTAGAAAGTTAATGGAGGAGTACGAGGAGGTGGTTGCGGACGAGTGCAAATCGAATAAACACCGCAGAAAATCAAGTAGGAAAATTCTAAAGAAATTCAAGAGCATAATTGCAGAGATGCCAAGAGGGATTAGGCGGAAGAACCTGAAGGAGGATCAGGTACCGTGATGGTCTGCCCAGTTCGTAGGCGTTCTTTGCACTAATTAGAGGATCTGCAAAAAAGGAATTCTTTGCTAAGCCAAAGCCTACTTAAGTGCCTGCTTGAGTTCGATAATTGTGGGCTAAAAGCCGAGATCCTAAGAGCATGACTAAGAGCCAGACCAAAACCAATCAGCCACTTCATTTGCATTTTAAGCAGCCGATTCCGAATGCATTTCGGAAAATCTGAAAGCGGCTTAATATCAGTTTGGTGGGCGTAGGCCGAAGCTCCTTAAAGAATTATCGGTATTATTAGAAACATAATTGAGCTATTTATAAAAGCAGCCGGCGGCCGGTGATGTAACCCGAACGGATTCACATTCACAACGAGCTGTGAAACCGTAGGTGTCGATCCGTAAAGGGAGCCTCCCGCTGAACACCTGTGCATTCATTTCGTTTGGAGCTGGATTCGGATTCGTTCTTCACTCTTAATTAAAAGCTGCTTTCCAGCTCACACGGAGTGCACACAGTGGGTTGTCCAGCCCCCAGCTCCCCGTTTCCAGCCATGGCCCTCCATCATCAGCTCCACCTCCATTCGATTTGAGCCCAAACAAAGGGCCGTGAAAATGCATCTCGGCGGGAAACAGACAACGGCCGTCAAAAGAACGCGCATCTGGCTACCCGAGGAAATTAGGTGCTGAGATTTCAGATCGTCTATGGCCTCATGCTGCTGATTAGCTGCTGATAAGTTGCAGCAATCAATGCATGGGAGCTGGGAATATGTTAATTTCTGGTTACCTTTATTAGTCAAACTCGATCCCATGTCCACGTCCGCGACGAAATATGTGGGCTCCAGATGTGACACTATTGTCTGGCAGCTGTTCTAATCTCAACTCGTTCGGTTTACCTTTCCAGTTTCAAATGTCTTAATCCGTTTGGGTTTTCTAATTTTCTTTACTCGAAAAATTTCCCTACCTCAAATTGGTTTATCGCTCTGGGTTGGCTAAAATAAAGTTATCAATGGCCTCGGTCTTTCAAATTAATTTTAATATTATGCTGAAAATTAAGGAGAAACACTTCATTAAGATGGTGTTAATGCTGACTTGGATTGTGTTTCCCAAAAAGTGTGAAAGTTGCAACGATCTCGGTTGGGGGAAATCAAAAGATACAAGAGTTTGCTGGGTAAATATTGTATATGGCATGGATAGAAAGGCGAAGAAAGTGGCATTGTCGTTTGAATAAAACATTGCAATTAAGAGAGGTGTCGGGCTGAACTTATACCACTCAATTGTTAATTGATGAATAAATATTCGGTGGTTGTATATGCTGCATAGTAAAAGGGAGCACATCTCCAAATATTATTAGTTCGAATATAATCAAGAAGGGAATTTTAATTACGTCATTAACTTAGATTAAGGCTTCCCATTGCAAACTCGACTGTGAATAATGCACAGAAGACCCTTTTCATTTCATTCAGTCAAATAACAATATAACTTCCATCGCTGCAACATCATGTCAATTTCAATTTGGTACGTCCCCTCGAAACTCCCTACCAAAACCCTATCGTGTCACCAATATTTTCGATTCTGCATTTCTTGGCTGACAATCGGGAGTCTAAATAGCAATAAGCCGCTACTAAGTGTCGTGTTGGACACATGTACATCAAATTCTATCAAATCAAAAGTGAAAAACTTCCCCTGTGCCAGCGGAAATGCTTCGCCTCTGTTTTCGGAGCTATTTTATGCGTCCTGTCATTTGTCTGTCAATCAACTGTCGCATATATTTTGCAATAAGGGTTAATTTACGCTCATAATCCTCGGGGCCTGAAGCATGATTGCACAAAATGTTGTCGCCAAGCCGTGTTGTCCTGGAGCCACGCTCAGGATCTGGATCCAGGATATGTGCTCTATTGATTTTTAATGCTGATTGACAAACGCGGAGAATTTGCGAGTGTGTGTGGGGATAGCTCAACTTGCAGCCATTACTTTCTGGATATTTGTGAAATTTTTCTACAATTACGCGAGGACTCAAATCGTTTTCCACGTTTGAGCTCTTTTAATTGCCGCATAATTGTCCGCCCTCCATTATGATGATGTGTGGTTTGGCAGTGGGCGTGGCCAGGACCGTCGACCGGCGTTGTCATTAACGGAGGCCCAAAAACTGAAACCCAAATACCCAACGACCGCATCAATTAGACGAGGTAAGAGCGATGCAAAAATATTGGCATGTGATGTGTGCTCATAGTGCGGTAAATGTGCAGGATAATGGCGTCCATTGTCCCTTTGGCCGCATCCCAAAAAGCTAATCATCCGACCAAGAGCGCATTCCCACTCATAATTGTTGCTCATAATTGCCGGGACACGAGCTTCACGGGGGTTCGGGAGGTTCAGGTTTCGCTGTTCTGTATTTTGTACTCTGAGTCCTGGTTCCGGATCGCATACATCCATCCATCTATCCAGCAAGGATCCAGGATGCAGGGGTGTTGCCTGGTCGTGGCTTATTCACACGTAATAGTTGCGTTCTTATTTTGTTCCGTTTTGCGCAAAACTTGCTGTTGCGTTGTTGTTGCTGCAATAATTTAAGGATTATATTCATAAGCCCTCCACACAGCATTTATCTGGGGACGTCAGCAGGCGGCGAGTGTTCGGGTTGATGCATTCCCTTTAATCAGGGATGGGATGTGGGATAATCGCACTAAGGCGACTTTGCTCGCCCCTACGTGAAGGAACATCACATAAGAGGTAAAACGGAGAAGTATAAAGAAATCGGTAAACAAACTATTTAAATTTAAAACTAATGCTCTACATGGTAAAAAATCATTTTTAAGCTGTGCCATATATAAATACTAATACAAGTGATATGTGAGGTGATGAGTGATATCTGATGCAGGAGGTGCAGGAAGATTTTCTTCCTCAACCAATAGGCCCTACATCTCCAAGAGTAGCGCATCGCGCAAGGAAAACGTTGACCGCAAAATTAATGAGCTCAAACTAAATCAAACGAAGCACGAAGTTCGCCGCTGGCTGCCGCTCGCAGTTTTGCCGTTTTTACCGCCCAACGGTGGTGGATTGACCACTGTGCAGCTCATCGTCATTCCCAGGGGCTGCGGTGGGGGTTTTCAGGAGGGGTGGAAGTCGATTGCATTCGGGAAGATAATGCAAACATACGCTTGTTTGCACAGTGCTCAGCGAGCAGAGCGAACGATTTGATGCTAATCGCCAGAGACAATTTAATCTCTAATCAAAATTCAAAATTCGCAAATTTCCGAATCAGGCAACTCAGAGATTTCCACAACTGGTGTGGGAAACACGGAGTGTGAGACGGAAATTAGTGAGTGCAATCATTGCATGTCCAGAGGGGACTTTGCATTAACCGAAGGCCATTAAACATCATAAAACGCAATCATTTGCTTTGTTTGCTGAGGCCAAGGACTTATGCGGAATATATTAAGATGCATTTAGAGAGTATTTATAAGAGGAATATAATATATTACATAAATACGATAGTTTATTTAAACCATTTTTAACCAGTAATTAGCTCAATTTCTCTGGAATAAATAAAACCATTTCATGTGTCTTATTTTTACCAGTGTGCCCACCCTTCGATGTGCAACCCCCTCGAGCGACGAGAATGTGTATTTGTTTTTGTTTGCACTGCCAATGCATGCGTTTATTGGAAATCGGAAAAATATTATTTTGTTTACATTACCAAAGGATTTTCACACGTTCCAGTGAATCGACCACCGTCGACCAAAATATTTAATTATTGATTTATAGCGCTGGATAACCAGCTAAAGGCCAATCTACCCCTTGAGCCGTGAGTCCATTAAAGAGCACGGTGCTAACGAGAAAATTAAACAACAAGAACACTGGAGTCCCGAGACGAGCAGGTTGCCCAAAACAGGGATTGGATTGAATCGGCACTTCGCTTTGAAGTCGCTGGTGGCACATGCAGCTCAAGACTTCTTCTTCATAGCCATTCCATGTTTGATGACGGCAAACGGATAAAGGCAGACGAGGCCCAGGGCGTAGGACAAACAGAAACCACGATATTTGGATGCTGCAGTTGTTGATTCACAGATTGTAAAACTGCATTGGCCACACTTCCCTGCACCCAACGCCGCAGTAAGCAAACAAAGATCGAGCATCGCATCCCGAGACTAGCACACAGTCTCCAGAAAACCCAGTGCACCTTTTCCTGAAACGACGCGCGACGTTGGCCAAACAATACGAGGAATTGCCGATTCCCGATTCCCAAAAAGAGGGGCGACTGCAGTTCAAACAAGACGGAGGCAAGCCGGTTCCCTACAAGTCGATTGTGTAATCGACATTAAGCCGACGCGGATCGGCTTAGGCTTGTCCAAGAAATTAACATCCCGGGCGAATGGACACGGCTGCAGCACCAGGGAATCCAGGATGTGGAATTGGGGACTGTGGAAAGGAACCCTATTGATGCGACACACGAACAGCATGTGCTGAAAGAATCTTGGAAATAATATGAAAATAGGGCTGCATCCGCTTCCTCTTCTGTATATCACAGGAATAAAGAATATTTAAATATATTTACAATCGAGGTGCTAATTTGAAGATGAATTTTATATAAAGGATAGAATTTTAGTCCATTTGTATTATTTTCATTTGTCATAATGTAAATCAGAATGGTATGAGAGAAATCTACACTAGTTATGTAATAATATTAAAAAATATTTTGGCAAACGAATTTTTAAAAATACTCAACAATAACATTTTTGTCAGGTAACTTCATCTTTCTTGCCTTTAGTTACCATTCATTAATTCAGTAGACTCCATTAAAAGCAGCTTACCACAATCAACAAACTGAAAAAACCTTTTCAATGCGAACAAATCTCAGGGAAATATGAAAATAATAAACCAGGACGTGGTGAATTGAGGAGTACAATGATGTGGCTGGTAATGAAGAAGTTGCCACTCAAAAACCGTCGATTTGAAGGGTAAGCTGTGAAGTTCTCGGCATTATCCTGCGTTGCACAAGATGTCGTGTGAGTGAGTGTGCATCTGAAATCACACTTTGAATCACAGAATCACAAAACGTGTCCGCAACAAATGAGCAGCCGCAAAGGCCATAAAAAACGGTTGGGAATGCGCGTACCTTTCGAATCGGTAGCTGAACAAAGGGAAATCCACGCAGAAAACGCTGGGCATCATAATTCGATTGTCCACTCAAATGAAATCGAATGCACAAATCAAAAATCACATCGAGGGGAAATACTTAGTGTGAGGATTCGGTCGAGGGTGAATCGTTTCTCAGACTCGAGATGTGCTGCAGTTCCCAAGCAATAATAACAATAATTGTTGTGTTACTGCCTCGATAAGCATATTGCCGCAAGAGCGCTGAGGGGAAGGGGGGTCGAGGACTCCCCTAATGGACTGCCAGGATCTCCACTCAAGTGTTAAGTGTCAGATGCAGGATAAAAGCGTGCAGCATACAGCATGCTGCGTGCATCCGAGCAGCGGCAGGATATTTGTGTGTTTAGCCAGTCCTGTCCTCTGCGATTGCCAAACACATCACTTGCCGGCCGAAAAACGCACTTTTAATGCGTCCTTCAAGGCAACACGGGGCGTTGGCATCACGATAAGGACCTCTAACAAATGACAGCCCGAAAATCAGAGTCCGTAATTGTGTTAGTCTGTGCGGGTGTGTTTGGGTGTTTAGTCAGCAGTCCTACGATAGGCAGGGCCCCTTCGATCCATCGACCCTTCCTTCGCATGGGCACACAACCAAAGTCAAGTTCAATTTTTGCAATGCACTTTAAATGTTATCTGAGCCGGCAGAACGGCAAGGACCTCGCAGGGTGGGAAAAGAGGAGGGCTCGGCCTTGCAGGGCACAATGTGGTTGATGATAAGGATTAACCACACAGAGTTGGTCTTATCCCGGCCACAAAAAAATATGAGTGTGTGGAGATTGGTAAGCCGGATACCAACTATGAAAATTTGTGAAAATTAAGCGTGGTTGGAAATTGGTTCCATTACATCAAGACATTGCAAAAACTGCGTGCTAATTGCAAAACAATCCTTATCCTGAGGACAAATATTGGCGCTGGCATAATATTAAATAAATGCAGAATAACTTGGCATTACAACGAGCTGGAGATGGCCAAAACAATTTGTCAACATTTATTCTAGATGGCATAATTTCCGAGTTAACAATTCCATCCGAACCAAGGGCAGCACTCGGGTCAAAGGGGATCCTTGGATACATCCTGGCTAGAGTCGGCAGTTTCCACAGCTCAAAATCGGGGAGTGTGTGTGTCATCCGTTTGCCATTGTCATTTAGTTAAGAGTTTCCTTAATTGCAAACATGTCATCCGCCCCGCATCCACACCACTCCCAATTCTCCAGCCAGAAGAGGATGCAACAGTTGCCCTAGCAAAATGATTTGGAGCAGAAAATTGTGCAAACAGGACGCGTGGGAGGCGGCGCTGGGATGCCGAGGAGCATCTGGACGAGCAACTGTATGTGTGCATCCTTGGCCACAGCGTGAATAAATAAACGCATATTTAGAATAACATTCGCCAAAAGCTCCCTCGGGAAAAACTGGCAAGGATGAAGGATGAAGGACTAAAGGGCGGCGGGCAAAGTGCAAAAATTGCGATTGCAATTGCGATTCGTGTGCTCTAGCAGCTGGCTGCCCTGAACAGATTTGATAAAAAGTTAATCACATAAAATGCACTTGTCTGACTTCTCCCCTCATAAATCCGAGTCACAGCTCCCACCAGTGAGTTCCCATAAATAATTGTCCAAAGCTCCTCCCAGATTAGCCGCCAGCAAGTTGTCACAGAAAGTTGGCTGGCTTGGTGTCAACTAATTGCCAGTAATTTGGTTTTGTGGCTCAGCACTTTTACCACCCCCAACCACCGAAGCATGTTGCACGATTTTGGATGTGTGGAAATTAATAATTGTCAAAAATTACATTTAAATATGGTAGAAGGTGTCTTACATAATTAGTTGGACAAAAGTTAAGCGCACATGTTTGACAAACTAAAGAAGTTTTACCAAATGTCCTGTGAGTAGCTGACACAGTTTCCGAGCTGATTAAATGCATGATTGATAATGTAAGATTTGTGTAAATATATGATCTGTGAATGTGTTTTACCTTACCTTTTTATCCATGAGCTACAATTAGCTTTTGACCCAATTTTCTTCGAACCGTGTTACAATATTTCACACTTTGATAAAAAAAATCGTAAAGCACCATTTGCTATGTCTTTTTTCCCATTCAAACCAAGATGTATTAGTTAGGCCGTAAGAAATTGGTTTAACAAAAACGAAAGAACCACTTTCCAAACATAACAATCACAGACCATTAGAGACATTCTCTTTCCACTTGTCCATTCAAAATCTTCTGGTTAACAGGTTCATTTTACAAGAATCCAATTTTCTCCTTTCCCCTGCGTTTTTGATACGCTGCATTAAGTGCAATAAGCGCAGCCAAATAACAACAAACAAATCTCTCACCAAATGAACCATAAAATTGTACTCAGGTTAGACAGATAGAGGGAAAACCTGTCTTAAACTAAAGTTTCTGGACGATGATTAGAATCCGGCGCTGGGAGTCGTTTTTTTTTTTTAGGTGTTTGAAAAAATATTAGGAAACGAAATTGGTGCAGGCAACCATTTTCCGTTTAATGATGCTCAAATTGTATTTCTTTTACGAGAAATAAAATTCCAACTCTTAACGGATTGTGGCGATGGCCATTAAAATGTGAAGAGTCGTAAACTAAAAATTGGTAGTGGGCAGATATATGTATACGGACAGACACGTTGGGCATGGGACAAAGGTGGGAAACGAGTGGATGGTGTGGTAATTAGTATTAAAATACATTAAAAAGAAGTTGGGAGCAAAACTCACACAATTCGTTCTCCATTGGCCAATGGGAAAAAGGTCGTAAATAAAGCCATAAAAGTGTAAACCGACTGCACCGACCGACTACCAAAATGAAATGAAACTGTGGAAACTTAATTAGTTTCACTCGCTAACGGTGAACTTAAGGTTCCCAAAAACGAAGTAATAGAAAAAACTGCAAGTTCCGAGCGATAAACTCCAAGTGATAACAATTAAATTTTTTGGTCTCCCAACTAATTTATGAGTACAGCCTGTTGACATCTCCGTTCTCGGACAGTTCGTAAAACTGGGAATCCCGTATATAAATCATTTTCGAGTGGTCATAAAATGATGACAAGGTATCCAGGTATCAGCTGCGTGGGCAGTGTGTCCAGGAAATAGTGAAACACTGAATTACAGGCTCCATTGAATCTCTGGGTAATTATATTCTACTTGCCGCCGATGGGGAAATACGAATGGTGCGGAATGGCGAATTGTCCTCTTCCTTGCAAAGCCACTAGACCCTTTACCCAGCTCCCTATTTTGTCAACCCTAATCCCGGATCGAGCTGCACTGTAGGTGCACCAGGGGATAATCCTGTCGGGCCACAATGCGCTGACGTTTGTGCCGGAGCTGTTGACATGCAATTTGTTGAGTGTTCAACCCCACGGCACATCCCTCTGCATCTGAGGTCCTGGATTCTGGGTTCTGGGTCCTTGGTCCTCGGACCTAAGTCCCCGGGCCCAGATGCGAACAATTGACATTTACCCGAGCATCGCCAGGTGACAATGTGAGCTACACTCGAATGCTGATGCTGATGCGGATGCGAGTGCAGCGACTCAAACTCGGCTTTGGATTGGGACTTAGCCCCCAGGCATTGGCTTATTATTTGGGCATGTTTTTCCCATTTTTTGGCAATTTGTTTGCCTTTATTGCAGTTTGTTTTTTGACAAATACGTGATTTGTGCGGCATGTTTGAGGTTTGTAAACAGCATAAGTCCTCTATGAAAACTATGCGAAATATGCGAAACTCATGATCGTCTTATGATGAGCGCAGAGTTCACTTTAGAGGATTGTCTTGGATTTAAAAAATCTAAATTCTATACTTAAATTATTACAGTGCTCATCTCTGATGGTCCCGCTTAGCTTAACCCACATCTGCAAAGAAGCCTCTATCTCAAAGGCCCCCAATCCCAAAGTCATCCCAACTATTTACGACTTCATGTACGATATTTATGAACTGTTAATTTGCTCCACACACACCAACTGGGTCCACTGCAAATGGCCAGTGCGAAACTTAATTAATTGCGGCTAATGCGATTCCCGACGAGAAAACTGGCGAGATGGGGATCCAAGCTGGCGGAGAAGCCGCAAAAGTGAGCTGGATGGTCGGTTCCAGGGCTAGAGATAGTAAGCCCAGAGTGGAGGAGGACTTGCAATTTAATAAATTATGAGAACTGCAGCGGCAACCGAAGTGGGATGTTGGTCAAGGGGGTGGCTGGAAAGCGAGAATTAAATAAAAGTATGTTTAATGTAATTTTTGAAGCAGCCAGCAGAAGAATCAGCCGGAAGCTGAAAGAACTTTGCAGTGGAAAAATATAGTACACGAGTATCTTGTGGATGCGACGCAAGTGCGGCAACCTGCTGAGCTTGGCCAATTGGGTCAGCTTAGGGGAGTTTGGAAAATAAAGAGGGTGTTGGATTAGCGGCTTGGTGGTGTAAACTGCAGCTGCAGTTGACAAGAAAATAGGTGCATTTGTGGTATATTTAAAGAGCTATGGTAGAATTCCGAATAATATATCGTCATATCTGCTGGTACTTTACGAATGCATTCCGCCTTGCTGATATTTGTTAATAACGCTTTTGTGCAGCCAAAAATAAAACACAGGGATTTATTATCCAGTAAGAATAAACAACGCAATATAAAACACACATAAATGCGAAAAACTTTTATACAACCAAAGTCAGAATACCTGATTCGCCGGACTTGGCATTTCCGCCCACCCACAATCACATTCATCCAAGCTCAGTCAACACTCGAAACTCACTTGTTTCGCCATCGTTTTGCGACTGCAGTTCGTGGTGCATGTGAATGCAGGCCATCAATGGGGCCAGGACTGGAGCTGCCAGCTGCCATAATCATTAGTGGCAGAGTGCCAAGACAGAGCCACATCCACTTCCACATCCACATCCAGATGCAGAGTCAAATCCCACCCACGCACACACTTCTCAGCTGATCAAATCACAACGCACATTGCACACGCTCGCCGCCGGAATAAAACATTTCCATGAGCTGACGATTTGACAGGCATCCGGGCAGGGAAAATGTGAAAATGGGAAAAAAGAAAAGCTTTTGGCACTGCCACTTAACCGAGGAGGTAAGTTATGCGTAGTCGATGCTGCGTTGTTGGTTTTAAATTTCAAATGGCTTGGCTTTCGTGCACTTCTCCTCCGCTGGAAGCCCACTCAGCGGGTAAACCTCCTTGAAATACTCCAGAAAGCTACGCAACAACGAGTTGCATTCATTATACGAGCACTCGAATGCCATTCGACGTTTGGGCTGACTAATTTGCATTTTCCGTGAGCCAAAAATGGCTGAAAAAAAAATGCTTGACTAATGCTTTTGGCACCGCCTTTGTTGTTGCCCTGACGATCCACGGTTTTAATAGGATTTTAGTGCAGTGAAGTGATTTCCCAACACCGCGCCATCAATGAAGAGATTTTCATGTGGGGGTGTTGCCATCAGGATTTATTGATGGGATGGGATCATCCTCTTTGATGCGTTTTGTTCTCCACCAGCCATTCATTAATTCCATGCTGACGATGTGGAGAAAGTTTAAAGACTTAATGGGCAATACCGAAATAATGACTGATAATGAATTTAGTTTTTGCATTGATTGAAAATATCTATTATGCACTTATAAACCTTGTTCTAGTGTGGTTAGGTCTCCAGTTTTGGCCTTCAATCAGGAACACTGACAGGATGCCTGGGCACTTCTTCAACCTCAAGTCTTCGAGTCTGACAGTTTAGGGAAGTTGGCTTTAACAGCATTTCCACGTGCCACAAGGCACACGCACAAAGATCCACAGAGCATGAAGGGGTCCGGAGGATGAGCCATGTGGGGAAAGGGGTTCCAGAGTTCCTATTTGGTTTCGGCTTGGTCTCTGGACTGTTTGTAAATTTATGCCTTGCCTTTGGCTTCTAATGAGTTTGTCGGCATCACTCACACAGAGGTATTAGATAGATATAGGGGCATTAGGGGAGGCATTGGGTGGTGGCGCCCAGAGTGGAACAAAAGCAGCCACAGCAGCAAAAAGCAGCTTAGATCGACGCGAGGAAGCCAGTATGTTGAACATGGCACATAATGGGTTAAAATGCGTTAACATTTTTGTTGCGTTGTAAGCTTCTTAGACTTTTGCATGAGATTTGCCATAAATTGAGTGGTTGCGCAGCTCCCGACTCGTGTGGCAGTCAACCTGCCCCGGCGGAAGCGTTTTGATTGATTTACACACACCGCACACAGGCCGAGATCTTTGCCTTTTCGGCAATGTGATGAAATTTGGCCAGGGAGCTACGAATGCGGCCGTATTTCTTCAACTTCCGGCATTAAGTGCACACAGAGAGCCGGACTGATGGACAGCCGGCAAGCAGGCAAATTAATTAAGTGACGTTCCTGGAGAGTTTTAGCCGGGCCCAGTGTATAAGTCCGAGCTGCGTGGATGGGCCGGGCTGTGTTGTCAAATTAATTAAACGCACACCAAGGACATCCAGCACATCCTGCTCCTCCTGTTTACTCGAAGCTCTGCAGTGGCTTTTGTTAAGCCTCGGCAATTTACACCTGTCAGTGTTGAGCCGGTATGAAGACCATGGCCATGTTTCCTGGGCTTTATGACTGCCGCCCGGCAGATTCCAAAATGCTGAAATGCCGAAATGCCAAAATGTCGGAGAACTTCAAACTTGCCGAGCCAAATACTCGCATAATTCCGCTTTCAATGTTATTCACCTTCTGGTCAAAATGTCCGAAATCCTTTATTCAATTTTCTAATTGCTCTTGATGGTTGGCAACTTTCACTAGATTCAATATTTTTTAACCCGCTTTTCACGGCATTATAACAAGGTCGGCAAAAACTGCCCAGAAGCATTAAAAACTTACTGTCGCCGATTGTTTAAATACCCTACATAAATACACTATATTATGGGTTAGAAATATTGCATATAATGCAAATAATGGAAAAACTAGTTTGCAGTACACAGAATAGTTTTCCATAATTTTCTTTTTAATTTCATTTAAGTTCATAGTATGAACTTCATACCCTTTGGCAGCGTAGAAGCCCTGAATTTAAACACACAAAAATCCTTTTTGCTGACATCGTTTTCCATTGATCTGATGGCTTAGTTCGGATGCCTGGCAGCGGAAATTAGGCAACCTCCTGGTGCCATAGAACGGGAGCAAGGGAGATGCACTGATGTGTGCTTTTCACTCACTCCAATTGGCGATAGTCGATGTGGCATTAAAAAGCAATTTTGCGGCTCAGTTTCATCGAAAGCTTCACCCAGTTTGACTGCCAGTTATTTTGGGTCTCGGCTTTTCGCAATATTCCCTTAGTTTTGGTTTTTATTTTGTTGTTGAGCTATTGAATGGATTGCGTGGGGGGGGGGGGGGTCGATTTGATCGCTGCCAGTTTTAGGTGTAACTTTTCAGTGTCGTGCTTTCATGGGTTAATGTTACCTGTGTGTCAACATCGAAATTGGTTTTCAACGAAATCACTTTCGTTTGAAATGCTGCTGGCTGCTTTGGGGCAGTGTTTAATTGTTAGTGCAATAGGTTTACATTTCGTTGCCCCAAACTGTTTGCACGGGCTTTAAAAACAGGTATTTAAGCATTTGCTTCGAAAATAATATGATATTTGCCATTGGTTAACGAATTGCTATTGCCTAACTTAATTGAATCAATTAGTACGAAAGGATGAAGGAGACCTGCCCACACAGATATTAAAAGGTGTACATTATACGAGCTCTTCTTGAGAACTCATACGTCTATTTTTTTTGGATTTTAATTTAACGGGATCTTCGCTTACTCACCATTTTGTCGTCCTGGCACACACACACACACGTACATACACACATATCACATGCACCCCAGGTGAGCAAATGGAATGCTTGCCAAACTGTTCAAAGTGTTCCTGACTAATGCATTGGCACGAGCAGGTGGATAAATTGTCCTGTTGCCGCCTGTCCGCCGCCTGACTGCCGTGTCCTGCTGCTTCTGCTTTGCTGCTCCTGCTGGTTAACATTGTCTGAAAGCATTTCGCAGTGACATGCAACCAAATTGCAACTTAACGGGGCACAGAGGAGCAGCTCATCCGTCGGAGGGTGTGACCACCCGCTTTCGCATCCCCAACTCTATCATCCATGTTGTCTGTTCTATTTTGTATAATTTAGCGAAAGCGCCAGACGGCGATGTGAAATGGCTTGGAGATGGGGGTGCGAACTTCTTTTTTAATGCAATTAGTGAATGCTGGAAAACATTTAACGTCCTTTCTCACACACACACACACACTCGTATATGGCTCTAATTGAAGCTGAAAGGCGCTGCAAATGAAGTAAACGCCAAAATGTTGTACGAAAATTTTGCGACGTCTAAAATGCAATTACGTAATCAGCATTCACAGGCAAAAAGCTTCGGGGGGTTCCCCCATTTGGCCAGACATGTTGTCAGAGAAAAAAGAAACGGATAAAAAAAAATGGCATCCAACTTAAAATCTATTTATCTCAAGTGGTTTGCCCAAGTCCGAAGTGAATGACTATGATAAGGATATGCCGGCAGCTCCTTGACAACAATTTTGTTTGCTTGTTTGTCTGCCGCCCTTACTTGTCTGCATACATACATACATACATATGTGTGTGTTTTGGTCTAATTGAAAATTTGCATAAAATCAATTTTAATTGAAAATCCTGTCTTGGCCAGTTCAGAAAGTTAAGTGAACAACTCACTCGCTCACTCACTCACTCACTCATTCACTGATTCAATCGTTGGCCAACTGGAGCCAGACAAATATTGGCATTTGCCTTTCTGCCAAGATTTTCGATAAGATTACGAATTCACATGGATCCCATATACATGACTTACATGTTTATCCGCCTGTTTGCCAGCCGTATTTATTCATGCTGCCCGAAAACTTAGGCATTAAAAATTGAATTAAAGCCTCAAGTTTGCCCCAAGATCCTTTTGACTTCGCCTCGTCCGGTAGTTGGCAATTAGCAAAATTTCATTATTTAATTTATACATAAAGCAAATTGTTGTTCTTCACTGGCAGACAGATAAATGCAGCACTTATCTCCACTGTTGTTCGTGTTTGTCATCGTCGACCTGTTCACTCGGGCAATTAGTTATTTAGTAGTTGCAATTGCCAGACTGTCGAAATTATTGGCCTTATCCCCCGGGAAGGACTCGGGGCCATTGTCCATTAAGTGTAGAGCTAAGTGAATTTTTAATACCTTAATGAGTTGAATAATGAGGACACAGTCCGTTGACAGAAACTACTAGTGCGAGATGTAGTTACTTTCAGGTGCTTGAATGAAAGAAAAGATGAATAAATTTAATACTTCGGAAGTATTCCATATACAAATGTTTAAATGCCCAACTATGCATTTTTCCAAACCATTTCAGCCATCACCAATCCACATCATCACCATCATCATTATCATCGTGGTATGACTTTTATGGAGCTGAGCTCCCTCTTCAAAGCTCCTTCGTCCGTTCCCAAAGAAACCCCTTCGTGTTGTCCATTGTTCTCAGCTGTTAGTTTAGTGCTCATGGGGCATGCCAAAAATGTGAATAATAATTTTATTTGCCTTTCAATTTGCATATTCTCGTGTGTCCCCAGCACAGCTTTTTTAACTCTGCGGCTTGAGGTTGTCCCTTCAACACATCCTCACTCTCCTGCACTTAGCCCGTCTCCGGACTTTGGTACACAGAAAAAAATAATCACGATGAATATTATATCAATGAGTTTAGCCAGAGTGTTTAAGATCTTAGACATTAATTAAGCGCTTAATAACTGAAATACTTGTAAAATTAATTTATAATTCAATGAAACCTTTTTAATACTGCTGTCTCCCAGTGTACCCTTCACTTTAGTGAATATATCCACCTCCAGCCCTCATCCACATAGTTTGCTTACAATGTAAGCTTTTGGCCAGTTTGACTTTTCGTCCATCAAGTTGTTAACATGTGTTGACCATGGATGGGGGCTGGCTGGAATGGCAAGGGGGTTTCTGATGGCCTGGGCGAATGGGATTGGTGGCTGGTGGACAGAGCGTAGGTAGCAGTGCCGTCAAGTGTCTCTCGGTTTATTTATTCATGCACTTAGTGAGGCATTCAACGCTTCAGCTTCATTTCAGCCGGACCTTCTGGATGAATTTCTCTCAGCTAATTGCCCAGTCTCGCCGGGCCCACAACTCAGCCTAGCCTTCCACCTTCCATTTCCCAATACCCGAGACTCTCCTTCTTGCCAATCAAAGCTCAAGTGTTGTCAGCTGTCCTGGCCAGGAGACGTCCTTCGGCTGTCCCGCTTCGCTTCGCTCCGTCCCGTTCCGTTCCGTCCGTCCCATCCATCCAGTGCAGGTCCAAGTTCCCGGTCAAATCAGTGCGTGCCATTGTTGTTTATCTTTCAACTGCTGTCGCACCACCGAAACCTCCTCTGGATCCTGCCTCCCTTCGTCCGACTAAATGAAGCGTGTTCTTTGTATCTGCATTCGAACCTGAACCTGAACCTGAAGCTAAAGTCCAACTTATCGAATGCTTTGGCTTCTGTCTCTCTGCCCGCAAGTCAACTCCGAGCGACTTCCATGCAAATGAGCTTCGACTTGACTTCGATGAGTGGTTGTTGCCGGCGTCCCGGACATTTATTGAAAATGCAAGTGCTAATATTTGGACAACAAAAACCGTAACTTAATTGCGTAGTCATGTTTGTAGCTGGCAATTCAGCAGTTCGACGAGTTGGGCAATTTCAATGGACTCAGAATGCATGAATGGGTGGGTGCATATTGGAGAGAAATTTTCCGAATTCCGAGTGCTTAATTATGTAAGCAAGCGTCAGCTTGATCTATATAGGGAAAATTAAGTTGAATTTGGATTTCAGTCTTTAATTTAATGTTAATTAAGACTGTTTCTATGTAAAACGGAATGTTTCAAAGATTCTAATATGATTTAAACGGCTCCCATGTCCCAGCTGCCAATCATGAAAATGGAAATCCCAACCCAGAACCAACCTCAACACGAAACATCTTTCGATGGTTTCCCGGCTCCAGTCGAACCCATTAGCTTAGCCAAATGTCCTTTCCCACAGCGCAAAAAACGCCACCAGAAATCAAAGGCTAGACAACAAAAGAAGGTTTGTCTTCCATAGACTAAATACCGTTACGCCCACAAATCACGCCCATCAGGGTAACCTCAGATACGAAAACTCAAAAAAAAAAAAAACAATTGCAAAAAACGAGGTAGAAATACGTACAAGCACCATTGGAAAAGAAACCGAAATTGCAAAAAAAAATGACAGGAATTTTACAGGCAGTCAATTATGGAAGAGCCAGTCGAGGAAAGCACATATACAAGTGCACTGAAAATAAAATAATAGTCACTAATAAATAAAAAATTAATTTGAATGCATATAGAGAATATATTGTATAGTTATAGTTATAGATATAGAAAGTTATATTAAATAGTTAGCTTAAACAAACAAGCAGTTTTATTCGTACGCTCACCGAATTTACTTTCAGTGTATGAAAAGCTGAAACACAAGAAAGAAAAGTTGGTATTGTTGTTGTTCCCAAACGATGTGGCTGTTGCAAGTGTTGCTGTTGTTCCTGTTGTTGCCGCTATGGTAGTTGTAGCAACTTGTTGTTTTTTTTCTAACGTGTTTGTAACCAAAACGCGCATTTTCCACAGAAGAGAAGCAAAAAAAAAAAACAATGAGGGAAGGAGGAGCAGGAGGTGGACACCAAGGCGGGGCAAATCGACATATTGACAGACTAAATGGAGTTGTGGGTTTTGAGTAGTAAATCAAGTTAGGCACTCACACCGGACACACACACACACAGACATTTTTGTGGGGGTCTAGACCCACACACTTGCCTGCATAAGCGAAAATTGCATACCGCAGAGAATTTACCACTCAAAAAAGAAAACACAAAGGCAAAGATGTCAAAGTCGATATGCCAGCCTTCAATACCCTTCCTAAAGTTCTCTAAAGGGAAAAAAGGGTAAACAGCATTAAAGCCAATAGGCTTTCTATGGCGCGATTTCAAACTCTTAATGTAATTAACTTTTTAAGAAAGTAAAGTATCTATAAAAAACGAAGATATGTTGCTACAGACAAAAATCAAAGTACCCCGTCAAGATTCAGAAGAGTCGCAGACAAAAACCTTACAACAAGTTGGCCAAGTCAAAGGAGATACTTCCCGATCCGGTGGCTACCAAAATGTTTGGGGCGTTGCGGGCCAAGGCGGGTGGCCGGTGTCCGATGGTCTGCCCTGTTCCGTCCAACGTTGGATGCCGCCGGGAGTGGGACTGTGGCTTTTTGTTGTCTGTCAAGCGGAGTGGCCAAATATGGTTGTTAGATTGGCCAGAAGAGCGAAGGCGGAACACGGCAGGAGCTGGCGTGGCATTTGCATAAACGAGTATATGTAGTGTGTGAGTGTGTGTGTCTGCTGCCGTCTTGTCCTCCTCCAGGGACCTGTCTTCGGTCACTCCACTAGCCATTCTCTAAAGGAGTTGTCTTTTTGGCCAGCCGGCGGTAAGCTGCCTTTTTGCCAGTTAGCAGCGAATCAAAGGCAAAGTTCGTTTACTGCCAGCGAAGTTTGCTCGTCAATGTTGTTTGGGTTTTTCGCCCCGCGAGACAGCTTAGAATAGAGGATGTTGCTGCTGCTGCTGCTGATGTGGCTGTTCCTGTTGCCATTGCCGCTTATTGTCTTTGGGCGAGCTATGTGCTCGGAGTACCCCCCAGTTTGGAGACCCCAGGGATGGCTGCCCTGTAACGATTGCTGTTTGCACGCAAATATGAAAATCACTGCTGCAGCAGCTACATACATCAGCCACATCCACAGCCATCGACAACATCGTCAATTGTTGTGGAAAATGTGTGTTTAGCCTGTGGACAAGGCTCCAAAAATCCCACACTCAACTCGTCATCATCCATCCCATACACATTGGGGAATATTTATGCAAAATACCAACCCATTCGATCCGACAATCGGACTGCGGGGGACAGAGCGTAGCATTCATGGTTCACAGTCACATTTGATCCATAAAACATGAGTCGATTTCGATTTGCGATTTAATGCAATCAGGTTGTTCGGTTCGAGAGCTGGAAAAGCGGGCTGGAAAAAGGGAAAAGCGGCGGAGGTGGCGGTGGAAAGCGGTGGCGAAATGTTTGCTGATAGACGGTTGTCTGTCAAAATGTGTGGCGAACAGCAATTGGCATTGTCTCCCGTGGTGGAGCAAGTGCATCGTCATTCAGTGGAATTCATCCAGGATTAGGTATGCTGATCAGAAGCGGTACTGAATAGTTGAGTCAAATTAGTTAGTGGTGGATTTCAATAACACGAAGATTATTAAATAAAGTGTTAGGATTGTAGAATATTTAGCGAATTATGAAAACATAATTAAATGGCCGCTATTTTAGTAAAGACAGCATGTTTGGCTTAACTTTTTATTGATCCTTTAAGCCAACTTATATGTGTTTATATACCGCATTTGAACGCTTGTTCCCATTTGGTACGTAAAAACTTGTGCTATACTCTGTTCCTTTTGCCCCGCCACAATCTCTGTTTGGTTTTGTCTACAGCCACAACGAGAATCCTTTTTGCCGTTTTGACAATAACTTCATTAGCAACAGACCGACAATCACACGACTTGACTTCGCCCTGTGCCCATGTGCTTCACTGTATCCCCCCCGCACTTCATTGTCACCCAGCCAGCGACGGCCATTTAGCAACTTTTAATATGCGAGTGTGTGTTCGTTTGGCAGTAAAAATCAACAGCTTCTTCCAATGGAGTGTCTAGATGAACTTTGGTTTCTCCTGTTGAATTTGTTCTGTCCAAAACCAGGCACCTAAAAACTGCAGCGAGCAATTAGGCAGAGGTCGACAGAGCAGACCATACACTGCGAAAAAAACTGATCAGCTAAGATTATTATTATTACTGAATTCGATACTCTTTTAGTTGGAATTTCTAAAATATGGTTATACGTTTTATGATTTCAATTGAACAACATTTCTTCGTGTGTAATAAACACCCCTCAATTTTTACATAAGAGTGCTTTGGGAAAGTGTTCTTTCGACCCCAAGAAGTGCACTCGCCATCCGATGGTAGTCAAATATCTTTCGGCATTTATTGACATTTGAGGGGCGTGGTCGTCTGGAAATTTACTACAAATTGGCAATCAGTGTTAGGTGAAGGAGCTGCTATTTTGCTTAGAAGAAAGCAGAAAGAGTCATCTTCACGTTCATTTAGCGTCGAGTGGGTGATGCTTTTGTTCCGGCACTTGCCGCATCTGCCAGAGCCATTTTGGGTTCAGGGTTCAAGTGGCTCGGCTGGCCAGAGGCGTCGTTACAACCCGTACAAGTTTCCAATTTAATTAGACAAATTTTTAATTGATATCATATGGCCAAAGCCCCGCAATTGTCGGCGCATCTCGCCTAACTCCTCGGCTGGCTTTTCAAAGTAGCCCCCGAAAGTTTCCCAAGCAACTTGTTAAGGAAATTGCGTTGCAAGAAGAGCGGCAATGGCGGCAACTGAGGTCCTGCCAGCAAATGCAATTATTTGCCTCAGCCAGTATGGAACATTCTGGTGCTGGGATCTGGGAGCCGAGGATTCACTCGAAATGTGAACCGCTGCCCCGGGCACTCAAACAATTCAAGTTTGCCGGGGATCTCTTCTCGAGTGATTCCTTGGAAGGTGTGAGCATAATGGAATTTGAATGCACTTCAAGCGGCAGCAGTTGCGTTGCCAGCATGTTAACACAGTTGAAAACTCTGTGCCACTTCACAAAGTTGGCAGAAGGCAAAGGGGTATCAGCTTATATCGCTCCTTACCAATTAGTTTAAAAATGCCTTGAAATTGAATTAAATGAGAGATCTTCTTCCCGCGCTAGTTCACTTTCAACAAAATGGCTTCGTCAAGAAGTTTTTAAAAGTGTTTCAAAAGAGCGATCCAATTTTTATGTGTACTCATAAGAAAGTATAGCATTTTTTCGATTTACCTTTGATAACTTTAGGTACT
Organism: Drosophila melanogaster; assembly: GCF_000001215.4. Lineage (NCBI taxonomy): Eukaryota > Metazoa > Arthropoda > Insecta > Diptera > Drosophilidae > Drosophila > Drosophila melanogaster. The sequence goes on along the minus strand of NT_033777.3, from coordinate 15,563,557 downwards.
TGAAATCATTTTTGGACTATCATGACCCCCATTAAGAGGGATTCTCTGATAATCTATGGTGAACACAATTTATGCAAAGCTCCCAGGCATTTCAAGCAACTTTGCCGGCAGGTGCCCAACTATTTAGCCGTCCTCTTGTTTCCAGTCTATTTCCCCAGGAACCCTTTAAGCGCATTTTAGTGTTAAGTAAACAAGTGCATAATTAAGGAGATTCTAAACCAACAAATAGCAGGAGCAGGAGCAGGAGCTGGAGCATGGATACCAGCCAGTCAGCAGGACACAGCCAGCATTTAAAAGGCAAGCCGGGAAATCCCAACTCTCCACTCTTTCCCTCTCTTCATTCCGTGGCCCAGCGTTTCGCCCTTTTCGCCAGGATGTCAGTGACAGGCGATAGACAAACACACAGGACGAAGCGCCAAGGGATGGATATTCGTGGGGGAGCGGCGAAAAGCACCGGGTAGATAATGTGCCTGCAGGTCATAATATTAATTGTTTTTACCGTTCAGCACTTAAAGGGGCCAAAAGGGTTGTGTTCCGCTAGCCCGCCTGCTTGTCCACTCTACAGCGGAGGAAAATAAAGGAGGCGGCAAACAAAGTGGGCCGTATTGAATGTCTTTGACAGCCGTTGGCACGCCCAAAAGTATGCTTTCCAATTTTGCAATTAAGCCGACGCGTGTGCCAGGACATTGCTTTGATTCAATTAGCCAAAGAACTAAAGAGCCCAAGAAGAGCTGGTGGGCATCAGGAGCAGGAGCAGCAGTAGCAGCAGCAACAGCACCAGCAGCCTAAGCCACATGATCCTGGGTCCTTGTATTCGCTCCTGCGCGCATTCCTCCGCCGATTCATTAAGTCGACGAACTCCTATTAATTGAGCATTTGTGCGGCTTTCGGGGACTGCCCACAGCGCCACTTGTCGACGGCAATCGCCGCCAGTTGACAGGCCAAGTTTGCTGGTACCACCCCGCTTTTCCGGCCACATGTCCACCTTTGTGTCAGCTACATTTCCGGCTTTGCCTGCGACTTAATTTGATTAAAAGTTTGCGGACAAACAAGGAATTTCCCGCAAAGCCCCAGCCCAAAGTCGCCAGCCAAATAATTGATGAAAGTGGCAGGCCGCCAAAATCGGGAAACAAAAGAACTTGTTTCCTCATTGAACATTTTAATGATTTAATTGTCCAAACAATTAGGTGGCAAATATCTGATGAAGAAAGTTGAGAGTTTGTGGAACCAATTGTAGGTGAGTTCGTAGACAAAGTAAGCCCAGGGATAAACGCTTGTAAAGCTAATTAGATAGGCAGTTTTTGGGGTTGGAAAAGCTGAACCGATTAAGGTTTAATTCCCCAATTAAAGTTTTCAGGGTACCCAGATTTTAGGAAATGTTGACAGTAAGTAAACGTCGGCAAGCTGTTAAGTCATAACTCGATGTTAAAGTTTGGTAAGCTACCTAAGTGCTTATATTTAGTGCAACTTATCTATACCTATACCTATGTAAAATGTATCTTAAATATAATTAGCACACATTTATTTTTGCCCAAAATACGGCAGCATAATACCAACCCCCCCGACCATGTAAGCTGTATACTTAGGGCTGCAGCGAATTTTCAATTTTCATATCAGCATTTTAGCCCGGTTAAGGCCATTTAAATTCCAAATAATATTTCAGGATGCTCCCCGGATCCCCAGACAACCGCACTTACCATGGCCATGTCTTCCTGACTTGCATATTCATGCCGGTGAAGTGGACTCGGCTTATAACTTTATGCACATGTAACTGACATTCAAGCAAGCGTCAAAACAAAAACTTGAGCGAAAGACAAAGGCAAAGAAAACTCCTGGCAAGACAGTGCTCGGAAAAACGCCGGGATGCAGAAGCCAAGAGTGTTTGTGTTCTCAACTCCATGACACTCCAGGGACCTCATGACAACCTCTGTGTCTTAGGATTTTCGGGGTTTTCTGGTTCATGCATGGCCTGCTTAAATGTCAGGAGCACAACACAAACGCGTATGTGTTGTCCCAACAGGAAGCGGAAGGCAATGTCAAGAATTCAAATTATTCGGTACACAAAAAATGAAGGGAATATCTCCTCACTTAACCGCACTTTTTTTGTGGCTCGTTGCCATTACTTAATTGAACTGACTGCAAATACTTTCCTTTGTTTTTGCCACGGATTTTTTCGGACCCGACTCTTTTTGCCTCGCCTTCCGTTCGATGATTACAAAGCGCAGCCAAAGGAATTTCTCATTATTGACCACAAAAGTCGTCGCTGGATCACCCGCTAACAATGTCTCTGTTACAAATGGCATTCCACTTCTCCACTCCCCTGCAAATCAAGGAGCATGAGGGAAATGGAATTAAAAATCGTTTGATGGCAAAACCCAATGGCTAGATTAATGTAAAATTCAGTACAAGCCAAAGATACTCGACTAGTTGCATCTGGGAAAAAATAGAATTAATTAAAACCGAAAGCCATCGGGGAGGTGACATCAAAGTGTTTCTTCGTTCTGGCTTTGGAATCTCGGGTCCTCCTGAGCAAATACCAAAAAACTTCAATTAATGTAAGCAAATGAAGCTCGAATCATTCTCTCTGTTTGAGTGTCTGGAACAGTGGTCGGTAAATGAAGTTGGTGATAAAAGAGTTTCAGTTCAAACACATATATATATATATATACATATATTTTTACACCCCGAGTCCATTCCAATTTCTAAAACTCATAAAACGAAGTGGAAAAGTAGAAAAGAAAACTCATCACTCGAGCTAATTTAAGCTAAACAAAAGCACAAAAATTTTCTCATTACATGAGCACACACATTTCATTTTTCCGGCCCACCATAATTTTTCCCCATAAAACGTCAAATGTGCCACTTAAAGTGGCCCACACCCAGAAACGGGCATCCTCGATTCAGAATCCTGGCTAACAGTCCCGGTCCCACAGGTGTTTCGACCACCCGGGCGTTCTTCAAATTAAATGAAATGCGTAAAAATGGCAACAATTTGATTTTGTCAGATTTTCCAGGGGGAAAAGGACCCACTCACAGACGCAGCCACAGATACACGGGGCGGATACTTGACGGCAATGAGAATGGGGAGTATCGTAGCTGAGGCACGTAAACATCTCGGGATGGTCGAGCAACCCTCGAAACGCATGTTTTATGCAATATTACCTCCCTTTCCATCCACCAGCCACTCCTCCAGCTTCGAATTGCACGCGCTGAGCTCCCAAGTTGCTAATTTAAGTGTAATAATCCTCAAAGCCAAGGAAACGTGAGCCAATTTATATGCAAGCATTAGGGTAAGTATTGCCGTGGTGGAGAGAAGGGTGTGGCAGAGGGAAAGCTGAGATATGGCAGCAGGTCCATTTACCTGATGGCCAGATTTGTACTAAATTACTGGGAACTAGTTCGCTCTACTAGAAGGACTCTCAATATATATGACATACACTCAAAATCATTTTAAAAATCATAACAAACTTACTATACATATTATTGTAAAACTACCTATATCTTAATAAGTCTTAATTTATCCTCAGTTCTACAGCTTAGTGCTCAAAAGTGATTGATATAACTCTAGTTATAAAGCTCAGAACTAATGCTAAACCTTCAGCTCTATTGGCCATCTAAATATCCCCCGGCTTTGGCTAATAATTGTGGAATGGACACGGTGGCCGACAAGCCCGCAGACAATTGTTTATTGAAGGATCCCTGGTTTTGGCCCACACTCTCGACCAAAAATTATGATGCAAACAACCACAACAAACAGACCCCACAAACCCCCCTCTCCATCCACAAAAGTGTTGTACGTGCCCGTTGTTAAAATAAATTTAATATTGATTCAGCTTTTGTAATGAGAAACGCGACAGCATCAAAAGTCCACTTAAAACCCACGGCCTAGTTGGAAACCATAATGCTCTAATGGAGGCCGGGGGGCCCAAAATCCCGGAGATGTGGGCGATGTTGTCCAGGGTAACACCGCTGTCAAATGTTGCTGTTGTTGCACTTTAGCTGCCCGAAATTAAAAAGCATTTAAATTATGCTGATGACCAGAGTGAAACAGAGAATAATCGGCAGTGGAGTGGCAGGAGGGGGTGTCCTTTTTCCACACCCCGGTATATATCCCAACATTACATCACGATGGACTAGCCGGCAAATGCCGCCCATTTCATACTTGTTATCCCTAACATGGGGCCATTTCATTATAATGCTTGTGGGTCCATCGGCAGACACCAAAAGCACTTTACACGTTTCAGCCGGCCCTTTCATTAAGTTTGGCATATAACATAAATGATAAACAAGGACGCGGAGGTTGGGCGGAGTGGAAGGAATTACAATAGAGTACTTGAATTGCACGTAGGCGGGGCCCTGGGAATATTTGGAAAATTCTTACCACTTTATTACAGTGAGTGGAAGAGTTAAATGCCAATTCTGACTAAACGTTTGAAGTGGCGAAGCAGGATATTTGCAGGACTATGAGTTACATATCACACCATAGCATTTTTAGGACTCAAATAATATTAACTTATGTGCCTAAAGCTGCTATACTTTAAGTTGCCTTAAAGTATTGTCAGACAAAAAAAAAAAAATGTTATGATTATAACATTTTGAAGATCTGCAAACTTTTTCTACAATTTCATTGACAAAACCATGCTCACTCCATATTTAAGGATGCTTACTTTTCGAGCAGCTCATTAGGCTAAAGCAAAAGTCCTGTTTTGTGGGCTTGATAAAGGTCGACCAGCTAAAAGGACATCAAATCTAAGACTGTCGCATTTATTTTTCACTTTTGCGTAAAGTAAATTTTAATATTTAGACCGCCTGCAGAGTCAGCCGAAAAAGAGGTAAAGGGTCCGCAGAGCAAACTATCGTCCTTTTGGCCACTCCTTAGCTGTTGTGACTCCAATTTTTGATAAACCCCGGCAGGTGAGGATTGCTGCTCCTTCCTCGCTTTTTACCCAACTCTCAGTCGACATTGAAATGGAAATCTGCCCAAAGTTCCAGAATGCAATTAATTTCAACGCCAAAACTCATTAATATCCAGCGAGGAAGGACACTCGAGCGGTTCAGAGTCCTTGGCAGCTACCTTTTTGTGTGTTAGCCCTTTTGCTATTTACCTTGGTTAATAATAAAGCAGCCAAAGGCGCGCCTTGTATTATTTTCGCCCACAAAGATGAAAACAAACTCAAACTTGTTGCTCGCCCAGAGCTTTTCATATAAAATGAAAAAATTCCGTCTCTACCTTTTTATTTACCTCTTTTTCTCGTATTTCTCTTTTTATTTTTTTTTTGGCTGCTTTCTTTGAGGCAATGATTTATGGCCAAAGGCCAAAAAAGGTCCTGGCCGGGAAATGAAGTTCAAGGCATCGTAAGTAGTTTCGGAAACGTTGAGGAAACGCTGAAACTCCAAAAACGCTGCTGGAAAGTGTAAAAACTCATCCTATCCTTTTGGCACTCATTCTATCGTCCTGGCACTCCGCTGCTCGTTACCTTGCTCAAATTGAAAGGCTCACTCGGGGCTCTCGCGAAAGGATTTGTCGAAGATCTGGAGTCCCTCTTAGGCAGTTGGAAAAAAGTTTCATTGTTGTCCCGGGATTTGGGCAAACAAAATTAAGCAGTCTGCAAGTTTTTAATTAAAAAAGGACGAGCGACGTGTGCCTTAAGCGGCTAAGATGCGGGCCGCCCTTTAGGCCAAAAGGTGGGGCAGGAATCTCTTTAAAACTGAAACTCCATTATATGGTTCGGGGATTCATTTGTAATTTTTTCCAAGCCTCGGGCATATTTAGTATAGGGATTAAATTTTAATCTTAACAAAGTTTATCGCAGCTAATGTTGTTTTCAAGTCTTTATTGACCCAATTCAAGTTAAATTATACATGGCTTATGAAGTAATTTCACCATATAACATGCATTGAGTGATTCCAAAGAATGCTATAAAAATGTGAAACAAGCTCTATGACATCCAGACAAAAGTCGAGGATCCCAACCTGTAGGTCGCGTATATGGGTATAAATTGCGTGGCCGTTGGCAGGAAATTTGTTTAATCTCCCAACAAATTGGCGAAGACACGCAATCCAGCGAATGCGAATCGCCAGTCAGGCCAATCGAGCAGAGTGTTAAGCCAAAACTTGATGAGATGCAAATGGATTTGCGAGATAAAGAGCAGACTGCGACTGGCTGCAGTTAAGTGGAAGAGGAGGATCGAGGACCAGTTGTGAGACGGAGACTGGTGACTGGAAACGAGTCCAGACCCAGAGCCAACTCCAGACGTGGGCCCGGTCCATGCCGGCTTATTATTAACTGTATAATGTAATGTGTAGGCAGGAAATTGATTTATTATCAACGTCAGTTAATTTTTTTCCCCATTTTATAAATTAAGCAACTCCACAGCGGGCAGCATAAGTCTGGCAACTATTTCTCGCAGAAAAAACAACGGCGAAAAATAAATCACAAATTAAGTTGTTGGCTCCCACAGTTAACCAGACCGAAAGAAAAAGCCAAAATAAATGAAATAAAGCCAAACAGAATAACGCCCGTCATCCGGAGATAAGGCCAGCTTGTTGGGGTGACAAACTCCACACCACAGGAGGATGACTTCAAGCCGCCTAGAGAGGAGCGGGCGGAGCAGGGGGATGCCAGGAAGATCTGAGATGAAGCTGGAATGGGAGTCATCACGTCACAGTCACTTAATAATTTATCGCGCCTACTTTTTATGTGCGTTTCTGTCCCATTCACCTGATACCCTAACCAAAGGTTAAGCAAACGCCACGGATAGCAACAAATTGCTTATTAAATAATAATAAGCCAAAAAAGAAAATCACGGTACATCCTTTTTTCTATTACGGGACCACATACATTACTTTGGATTCTATGAAAAATGTATGTCGATATAATAACGTAATGTCATGTTTGCTGACTTAATATATTTTCATATATCGATATAAACATGGGTTCTTTATTATCCTGTGTAAGCTTAATTTAGAGCATCTCAACTTCGACTAGAATACAGTCGATTATCCACCGTCTTGTTTATATTATCTTTGTATCTTAATGTTTTCTGTTCGTCGTCGGCTGAGATATCTGGGATTTTATCTGCTAGGTAGGCGCTTTGCCAAGTTGCGAGTTGTGCAAAAAAGGAATATTTGTGTAGGCCCAGACGAAAAAAAAAGACAAATCAAATAGGAGCCGAAAATAAGTAAGATAACGGGGAACAACTATATTAAAAAAAGACGTAGACAGGTATTAAAATACACGCTTCTCTTATCTTAAGTGGGCACTTTATTATGAAGACACCCATTTGAGTTGGTATAAAAATTCAATATGATTTCAAATATACCAACTCCTGATCGAGATAATTGTCATCTGCCTCTTCCATAAAAACCAACCCACTCAACTTTCGATTTCTGATCGATATTGTTCGTTATTTTTATGATTGCTGTTACCATTGTTACGATTGGGGCGGAAGTCCAGCGAGTCAGTGGAGCCGTGACAAGTTTCCAATTGCATTTCATCAAAGTTTTCGTCAATTTTCGGGTTCAAGAGCAAATTGCTATTAAATTGCCACACAATTGCGAATGCCATAAATCGAATGGAATTGAATCGTATCGAATCGTATTGAATCGAATCGAAACGGAGCGGCTGAAGTGGAGTTGCCTCTGCTCCAGGTCCGATTCCATAACCATGTCCATGTCTATGGACCCGACCAACTCCCGAACTCCCACTACCCGGAGCTGAAATTTAATGGCCTGGTTTTCCGCTTGGTTAACTCAATTTGCGTGGCTTCTTTCAATTAGGTTTCCGCTGTCTGCTTTGTTGGCTGCAAAGCTCATTTCACTTAAATATAAAATTCGTTATTTGTTTATTTGTCGCCCATAGACGGGTAGACGGGGGTTCCGTTCAAAGAGTTTTTATGGATTTTCCGTTGAACTCGTAAAATATAAATGTTGAGTAGTAGTGCTTTTCATTTTCCATTTGTCAGCCGCAAATGAGTTCGGCGACAGTTTTTGGTAAAGTTGTGAGGGCGGCTCGGCAGGTGCAGGTTGACCCAACCCGTTTTCGATCACAAACCGATCCCATTTGCACCTGGGTGGCTCCATCAGACGGTAACCCGAAACCGAAACAACTGCTAATCAATAATGAAGCGCTGATGAATCAATTAAATGGCATTTCGGCCACACAAAACTTATCCAAGTGCAGTCATTTATCACACGACCCATAAAGAAGCAGCCATTCAATGCAGCAAAAGTCATTAAAGTGGGCTACGTCCTGCATCTCCTTCACCCTCGTGCCACATGCGCCACACGGACGGGGAAGCTGGCCCAAAACGATAAACGCGAAATTATTTCAAGCAAATAATGCGAATTTAATGTGACATCCGACAGGCGACAAGAGACTCGCCAGGAGGAGGAGCAAGTCCAAGTCCAAGTTCTGAGCCAACAAGCCAATGAAAGCCAAGGAAATGGCCAAGCGAAGACAAAATCGCAAGCCAGCAATCAAATATTTTGAGATGACAGGGGAACTTGAATGCTCTTACATGTAGTATCAACAAAATATGAGATCTATATTGTCAGCAAACTTTAAGGCTTACTAGTATTAGCTATTTTAAAATTATTAACATTAACATTCTTTAATTAACAGAAACTTATTTGTGAAACAATTAAATAATTGTCTCGCATGACATATAAAAAGTGGGACATCTGAACATTTGAACTTAGTTCAAACTTCTTTATAAGTAATACCTCGGATATATAATTTTACCCTGCATCCATTTCATTTTAAGCTCCCCAATAAACCCTACTTTACCCTTTCCTAACCGAAGGAGGTTTCTTGATACCTGCTGGCAGTTTCCAATCCTCCTTTTGTCCAGTTTGATGTGACAGCCGATGGTCTCCTCCATCCCCTTTTACTGCTTCAAGAGTGAGTCCCATCTCCACAGCCCTGACACACACCAAATGACGCATTATTGAACTGTCAATGGAAGTGACAAAGGGTTAACAGTGTCACCATGGAGGACTACCCATTTATTTAAGTCGCCCCTGCTTTTCTCGCTTTAACATAATAATGCTGGTTGGTTGGTTGGTTTTCCAATATCGGTGAACTAGGGTTGATGACAAACTCACATTATTTAAAATTGGAACTAGGAAAACCAACTATAACCACTATATCAAGATATGTTACAGCTTAAAACGGTGGGATTTCCCATATTGTATGATGGACAGAATGACACAAGCTTGGACTTCATCTATTCACTTTTTCTTTCACTATCACTATCTCTGTGTAAAAACTTTCCCCAGAAACTTTGGCTAATCTCAAGGCCCCGAGGCGAGTGAACATTTCGAGCTGGCATATTTATGGGATGTGCTGGGAGGCGTCTCACCTTGCCTTCCTGACCTGGGCTTGGCCTGGGCTTGTGGCCAGGGTTCTGGCCCTGGTTTTGCCCTGGCCGACTATCAGTGGGTCAGTGTCATCATCCGAGCCGCACTGCTGAGCATCAAATGGCCGTTGGCCAATAAAGCCAAACACTTGGCCAGGGTGTGGGGAAGTCTCGACTGGCGACCAGGTCTCTCTCCGCATCATCTTTTGGGCCGGGCTCTAGATTCGAATGCGCCTGAAGTTGGAGATGGGGCAGATGGAGGTGCTCACGTCACTTTTCTTGTTTGATAAGGATCCGCAATCGAGAACGAAGACAGGGCGAAGGCGTACGGTCGAATATATTGGAATTTTATTATGCATGACAGCTCCAAAAAAAGAAGAAACAACAATGGACACGACGCCAACAACAAGGAGCGGCTGGGTCAGTGTCGGGGTCTCCAGAAGAACCCCTCCTCCGAACTCCGCCAACTTAACCCTCTGCTTACCTGTTTGACAGCGGGTTGCCTCCGATTCGTCCGATTCCTTCGATTGGAGTTACCAAAATGCTTAGCCATGTGAGAAAAGATTGCGTTATTCATATTTTAATTTTACTTGTTTAAGGTCTCCTCATCATTTTTCCCTCATTTCTGTTCGGCTTTGATTATTATTTTGTGTATGGAGAACGATTCTTGAATATCGATAAGGTGCAAAGGCGGAACGGCTGCTTTGTTGTTGGATCGGCATCGGTTCTTGTTCTGCATGTTTTGTGCATGATTATGTAACATTTTTTCGTGGCTGACCCGTCCAAGCGTTCCTCGAAAAGGAAACATCGATTTATATTTTGACAAATGATTTACCAATGAGTTGACAGTTTTATTCGGCTTATTTTCCACTTTTTTTTATGGAAACGGTTAATAAAAGAAACAACGAGGAGGGAACATGTATTTAATTAATTAAGTCGCGTCAAGATACAAAATCCGAATGGCGATAAAGGAGCCAATAACGAAAAACATTAAGCCTTGTTTGGGATAAAAAGTGCATGATATAAAATGACTAATGATGAGGGCAAATGAAAAACTGCATTTGAATACAGCCACAAATTAAATCCTTTAAACACAAAGCATTGAATTTCTAATGGAATCGGTTACCTCTGCTAATCGGTATATCAAATAATGGAAATTGCAGCCAAACAAAAGCGAAAAATGTCAACATTTTAGATGAATGAAATCACTAAAGCGGGAATATGCCATTTATAACGTTTTTTAGCAAATAACTCTTTATTTAGAAGTTGACAAAGGCAAATATTAAATTAGTCCACAGTTGGTAAAATGCAATAAATGGAGGTTTTAAGCCACAAAGTGCCAGTTGAGCAGAAATCGTAGCTGCAGCTGGTTATAGCGACCAAAACGGAGAGTTTATTTAATAACTGAATTATAAATTAAAGTGAAATGTCGACCACATTTACCATAAATGGACAACCGTATGCAGGTATGATAAGACACTAGACATAGGATCCTTTAAGTGCAATGAGTTTCTCTCGCCTTGCCAATAAATCTCGATCTGTGCCAGTTAACCTTACCGACCTCCCACCGGACATAACTCTGAACACCTTCATCCGGGAACACGCCCAACTGACGGCCACGAAGTTTATGTGCCTGGAGGGAGGATGTGGAGCTTGTGTTTGCGCAGTGAGCGATGGGAAGAGCACCTGGACAGTGAACTCGGTGGGTCGAAGGGCAGCCAGATCATTTCAGCTCTAACTGTGCTTCTACTCCTGCTCCTCGATTTTCAGTGTCTCAAGCTGCTGAATACCTGTGCCCAGCTGGAGATTATTACGTGCGAGGGACTGGGTAACCAGGTAACGGGCTACCATCCGATTCAGAAGCGGCTGGCCAAGATGAACGGCACCCAGTGCGGCTTTTGCTCGCCGGGATTCGTGATGAACATGTATGGGTTGATGGAACAGCATGGCGGCAGAGTGACCATGGAGGAGGTGGAGAACTCCTTCGGCGGAAACATTTGTCGCTGCACTGGATATCGTCCCATTCTGGATGCCATGAAGTCCTTTGCGGTGGACAGCACCGTTGAGGTTTCCGAAGAGAGCGTTGATATTGAGGATCTCAATCTGAAGGCTCGAAACTGTCCAAGATCGGGAAAAGTCTGCAAGGGTACATGTCGGCAATCCAAACTAATCTACGAGGATGGATCCCAGTGGTACTGGCCAAGCACACTGGCGGAAATATTCGAGGCACTAGAAAATGTGGGGGATTCGGAAGAGTTCATGCTGGTTGGAGGTAATACGGCTCATGGGGTCTACAGGAGATCCCCCGACATAAAGCATTTCATTGATGTGAATGGTGTGGAGGATTTGCATCAGTACAGCTCAGATAAGGAAAAACTAACCTTGGGCGCTAGTCTCAGTTTGACCGAAACGATGGAAATAATACAAAGCACTTCGAAGCAATCAGGATTTGAGTATCTTGAGGTCCTGTGGCACCACATCGACCTTGTCGCCAATGTTCCTGTTCGAAATGTAAGCAACCTCATATGTTATTAAAACAGTTTAATATTTTAAGTTTCAGTCTGGCACTTTGGCAGGCAATATTTGTACCAAAAAGGAACATCCCGAGTTTCCATCCGATATATTTATATCCTTTGAAGCTCTGGATGTCAAGGTTGTTGCAATGAAAGGCATCGACGATGAAAAAGAAATGACTTTAGAGGAATTTTTGGGTGATACGGATAGAAAAATGCTGCTCAAGGCCTTCATTCTCCCTAGATACCCCAAGGATATGTATATTTACGACTCCTTCAAGGTAATATTGTTCGGAAAATCTTAATATCTAAAATTTGTAAAATTATTCATATATCGGTAGATCATGCCAAGAGCGCAAAATGCTCATGCTTATGTTAATGCAGGATTTCTTCTGGAATTGGATGGCAACTCAATGGTGAAATCTGCCCGTATTTGCTTTGGTGGAATTCGACCGGATTTCATTCATGCCACAGATATTGAACAGTTAATGGTGGGTCACAGTCCCTACGAATCAAATTTGGTGGAACAAACATTCAACAAGCTGGAGAGTCTGGTCAAGCCGGATGAGGTTCTACCCGATGCCAGTCCCGCCTACCGTTCCAAATTGGCCTGCGGACTGCTCTACAAGTTCCTCTTGAAACACGCCCCCGATGCGGAGGTCAGCGGAAAGTTCAAGAGCGGCGGTGAGCTGCTCCAGCGGCCACTCTCCTCCGGCTTGCAGCTCTTCCAGACCAATAAACAGACCTACCCCGTGACACAGGGCGTGCAGAAGCTGGAGGGCATGATTCAGTGCTCCGGAGAGGCCACATATATGAACGATGTGCTGACCACTTCCAACTCCGTTTACTGCGCCTTTGTGGGCGCCACAAAGGTGGGAGCCACCATTGATCAAATCGATGCTACGGAAGCTCTCCAACATCCAGGAGTGGTGGCCTTTTACACTGCGAAGGACATTCCCGGAACGAATACTTTCTGTGAGCCCAGTTTTGGTTACGAAGCGGAGGAGATTTTCTGCTCTGGAATGGTGCGCCACTCGGAACAACCAGTGGGTGTAATCGTGGCTCTTACTGCTGACCAAGCCCAAAGGGCAACAAAGCTTGTCAAGATCAGCTATAGCAGCCCCAGTTCCAACTTCAAGCTGATGCCGAGTTTGAAGGATGTGTTCTCCTCCGAAACTCCAGATACTTCTCGCATTATACCCTTGGTTATATCAAAGCTTAAGGAAGTAAAGTTTTCTGACAAACCTGATTTGGAAGTGAGGGGCATATTCGAGATGGGACTGCAGTATCACTTCACCATGGAACCGCAGACCACTATTATTATTCCCTTTGAAGATGGACTAAAGGTCTTCTCGGCTACCCAATGGATTGATCAGACTCAATCAGTGATTGCTCATACCCTGCAGATGAAAGCCAAAGATGTGCAACTAGAGGTAAGACAAATACTTAAATAAATTTTTGTCTTATTATTTGAGTACTTTCGTTGCAGGTTCGCAGATTGGGTGGTGGATATGGCTGCAAAATATCCAGAGGTAACCAGGTTGCCTGTGCAGCCGCCTTGGCTGCCCATAAGCTGAATCGTCCCGTTCGCTTTGTCCAATCCCTGGAGTCCATGATGGATTGCAATGGAAAGAGGTGGGCCTGTCGTTCCGAATATCAGTGTCACGTGAAGACCAGTGGCAGGATCGTCGGGCTGTCCAACGATTTTTACGAGGACGCTGGCTGGAACACGAACGAGAGTCCTGTGCAAGGACACTCCACTTTCACAGCAGCCAACTGCTATGAATTCACCGATAGCAACTTCAAGCTGAGTGGTCATGCTGTTCTTACGGATGCCCCAAGTTCCACTTGGTGCCGTGCTCCTGGATCAGTGGAGGGCATTGCTATGATGGAGAACATCATCGAGCACGTGGCATTCGAAATCCAGAAAGACCCAGCCGAAGTGCGACTAGCAAACATTAGTAAGAAGAGTAAGATGGCAACCGTCTTTCCAGAGTTCCTCAAGACTAGGGAGTACTACTCCCGGAAGAAGGAGATCGAGGCATTCAATGCCAACAATCGATGGAAAAAAAGAGGCTTGGGTCTCTCCTTGATGAACTTCCCCATTATCTACATTGGGCAGTTTCCGGCAACGGTGACTATTTACCATGTAGATGGCACTGTTGTGGTTACCCATGGGGGCATAGAAATGGGTCAGGGTAAGTAAGGGAGCAGACTTTTATAGGATTTGTAGTGATTACCTCCTTTATGCTTTATAGGTATGAATACAAAGATAGCTCAAGTGGCGGCCTATACCCTGGGAATCGATTTGAGCTACGTGAAAGTGGAGTCCTCAACTAGCATCAATGGAGCCAATTCAATGGTCACTGGCTATGCCATCGGAAGCGAGAGTGTCTGCTACGCAGTCCGTAAGATCTGCGAGACGCTCAATGCCCGATTGAAGCCAGTGAGGAAGGCCAAGGCCACTTGGGTGGAGACTGTGGAAGCGGCCAATGCCCAGTTGATCAATCTGATAGCCTCGGATCACTACAAGACCGGCGACATGCAGAACTACCATGTGCTGGGACTTGCCCTTTCCGAGGTGGAGATCGATGTGCTGACCGGCAACATTCTGATCAGGCGGGTGGACATCCTAGAGGACGCCGGTGAGAGCCTGAGTCCCTGGATAGATGTCGGTCAGGTGGAGGGCGCCTTCGTCATGGGCCTGGGCTACTGGCTCAGCGAACTGCTCATCTACGAGGGCGACAATGGTCGCCTGCTGACTAACCGCACATGGAACTACAAGCCGTTGGGTGCGAAGGACATTCCCATTGATTTCCGCGTGGAACTGGTCCACAATCCACGACCGAGTAGTTCGGGTTTCATGGGCTCAAAGGCCACCGGAGAGCCTCCTTGCTGTTTGGCTGTTAGTGTGATTTTTGCACTTCAACAGGCTCTGCAATCAGCGCGCCAGGATGCAGGACTTCCTCGGGAGTGGCTTCGCTTGGGGGCACCCACAACTCCAGAGACTCTGCTACTAAATGCCGGACACCAAGTCTCGGAGTTCAAGTTGAAATAATGTCAATTAAATATATCGAAGAGCGGATAAACATATTTTAAATGCAAAAAGTATCGTCAATATTATAATCCAAAAATATACATTTTACGCCAATTAAAAATCTATCTACATATGCAATTAATTAATTTTAACATAACTTGCATTCCATTTTTTATTCATATTTATTCATTTTGCTTAACTAATCGTTTTTCTCAATGTATTATGTCATCCAAAGCTTGATATTCTAGTTTTTTTTTCATCCGGAGCTTTCAAAATGATTTATTTGTTTTGAAAGCTCCAAATTCCGAACAGAGAGAAAAACTGTATGTTTTTTCGCCGGCCGGCTAAATCGTTCTCTTTACATTTATCGCGGCACTCTCTTTTATTTTTAGTGTACACGTGATTCGCTTTGCCGGTTTTTTTATAGTTCGTATCACGCTCGTCACGAATTAAAAGCATATTTGCGAGTCTGCCCATTTGGAATAGTCATTATTATACATACAATACCTTGAAAATATTTAATTCATATGTATCTAATCAAATCATAGGCATATAAAATTAAAATGCAATCTTAGTTAAACAGAGGCTTTCTCTGTTGATAGAGTAATTATGTGACTCAGCAATATTTCTGTTCATTTCATTGGCAGCTACTGCATACCCTATCAATTGCATTTAATTGGTGAGATACAATATATTAATACTTTTTAACTATTACATTTGGAAGTTTCATAGCGCGGAAGGGTATCTAAAGTGTACATCTGCCGATTCTATGCCCCCTTTGCACAGCTATTTTTACAAACATCGAAAATTTGCCGACGAATTGGGTGGCAAAGCAACAAGCAAAATTCGGCGGCACCAGTTTTTTTTTTGATTTTTTGCGCATAGAGACTTCGAGTCGAGGCGAGGAGCAACCAGTCCACAATTTGCAATTAACGTCGATCGTCGAGCTCGACAGGCTGCTCAAATCGTTGTTGGCTCTCACGGAGTGTGTCGAAACTAACTTTTTTTTTTTTGTTTACGGCATTCGAGAAAATCGCAATCTAAAAACGGAGGAACCTCTACTCGAGCCCCAATGTTTTGATCAGTCAGTCGAACAGCAACACTCGCAGCGACCGGAGCAAAAAGTGAGCAGCAAATGGAAAATAATGGAAAGCCACTGGCCAAGTCGCAACTAATTGAATTATTTATAGAAAACACTTCAGCAGCTGACATTTTAGTTTTTGCTACGCCGTTTTTTGCTGGAAAACTATCAGAATGACTACGAAATTCTCAATCAATGGGCTGCCCTATGCAGGTGAGTTATACATACATATGTAGCTACATATGTATGTATCATGGTGATTATCGACTATGGGCCAGAAAATCAGTTCACGGCAATACTTCACCATCAAGTGCTTGGTTCTCGTAACTTATCAGTTAGCTATAAAGTTACATATATGTACACATTGTAGATACCCTAAATACTAGAATTTTCTCTAATGAGAGTGTTTACTTCTGAACGTTGCAACGCCTCTAGCTTTAAAGCAGGTGTATCATTAAATTCGCCAGATCTCAAAATCAAGTGGCTGTGGAACTCGAATAACATTAATTGAAATTACATATGTATACACATATGAACACGCAGCTGGTAAACAAATTAGTGTGCAAATTTGAGGCCCATTGTTCGATGTTTTTTCACAAGCTCACATTCAGGTTTTTGTAATTAATTATACCCATACTACTATATGCGCTTCATCTCCGCTCCATCACTCGTTGTACTCCTCAGTGAATCTAACTAACCTTCCGCCGGATATCACTCTGAACACCTTTATCCGCGAGCATGCCCAACTCACGGCCACCAAATTCATGTGCCAGGAGGGAGGATGTGGCGCCTGCATCTGCGTGGTGCGCGATGGAAAGCGCAGCTGGGCTGTCAATTCGGTTGGAGCATATTCCGTGCAACTAACCCGATCGATCTCTAATGAATTACCTCTCTTTAGTGCCTCACTCTGCTGAATACCTGCGCCCAGCTGGAGATCGTGACCGCCGAGGGATTGGGCAATCAGCGCACCGGCTACAATCCCATCCAGAAGCGTCTGGCCAAAATGAATGGCACCCAGTGCGGCTTTTGCTCGCCGGGATTCGTGATGAACATGTATGGGTTGATGGAGCAGAACGAAGGCAAGGTCACCATGGCGGAGGTGGAGAACTCCTTTGGTGGGAATATCTGCCGTTGCACTGGATATCGTCCAATTCTGGATGCCATGAAGTCCTTTGCGGTGGACAGTAACATTGCGATTCCCGCCGAGTGCGGGGACATTGAGGATCTAAAACCCCGGAACTGCCCAAAGACCGGACAAGCCTGCAGTGGTAGCTGCCTTCCGTCCACTTTGGTCTACGAAGATGGTGTTCAGTGGCACTGGCCCAAGAGTCTAAGCGAACTGTTCGACGCCCTAGACAAGGTGAAGGACTCGGAGGAGTTCATGTTGGTGGCTGGCAACACGGCTCATGGGGTCTACCGAAGGTCGACGGATATCAAGCACTTCATCGACGTCCAGGGAGTGGAGGAACTGCATCAGCACAGCTCTGAGGGACAGCAATTGAAGCTAGGAGCTAATCTCAGTCTCACCCAGACCATGGAAATCATTCGTACTACTTCAAAGCAGCCAGGATTTGAGTACTTGGACGTTCTGTGGAACCACATTGATTTGATTGCCAATGTTCCAGTGCGAAACGTAAGTAGATTTGTTTTGATTAGTTTGAGTTATACATTTATTTTCGTATCGTTACAGTCTGGAACTTTGGCTGGCAATATTTCGATCAAAAAACAAAATCCCGAGTTTCCTTCGGATATTTTCATATCCTTTGAGGCCCTGAATGTTAAAGTGGTAGCTTTGAAAAACGCTGCTGATGAAAAGGAAATGTCCCTTGCAGAATATCTGGGCACAAATGATAAAAAGCTGGTGCTCAAAACTTTTGTTCTTCCTGCCTACCCGAAGGACAAATACATTTATGAGTCCTATAAGGTATACAACTTAAGCTAACTTTGGAATATATTTTCTTATACTTAAACCTCCGCAGATCATGCCTCGTGCCCAAAATGCCCATGCTTATGTCAACGCCGCTTTTCTCCTAGAATTGGAAGCCGACAACAAGGTGAAATCTGCTCGAATTTGCTTCGGTGGAATCCGTCCAGATTTTATCCATGCCTCAGCTATTGAGAAACTGCTGGTGGGACAGAATCCCTACGAATCAAGTCTGGTGGAGCAGACATTCACAAAACTGGAAGATCTGATTAAGCCTGATGAAGTGCTGCCGGATGCCAGTCCCGCTTACCGTTCCAAGTTGGCATGCGGACTATTCTACAAGTTCCTTCTGAAGCACGCACCCGTAGCTGAGGTTGGCGAAAAATTCCGAAGCGGAGGGCAGATCCTGCAGCGGCCTCTCTCCTCTGGATTGCAAGTTTTTCAGACCCAGAAGAAGAACTATCCCGTCACCCAAGCGGTGGAAAAAGTCGAGGGCATGATACAGTGCTCTGGAGAGGCCACCTACATGAACGATGTCTTGACCACTTCTAATACGCTGCACTGCGCCTTCGTGGGCGCCACCAAAGTGGGCTCCACCATTGATTCTATCGACGCCTCCGAAGCCCTCAAGCAACCTGGAGTGATCGCCTTTTACAGTGCCAAAGACATTCCCGGCACTAACACTTTCTGTGAGCCCAGTTTTGGTTTCGAGGTGGAGGAGATCTTCTGCTCGGGATTGGTGCGCCACTCAGAGCAGCCAGCTGGTGTAATCGTTGCTTTAACTGCTGACCAGGCACACAGAGCCGCGAAGCTGGTCAGGATCAGCTACAGCAATCCCAGTTCCGACTTCAAGCTGCAGCCGAGCTTAGGAGATGTATTCGCATCTCCAACTCCGGATTCCTCTCGCATAGTGCCAGCATCGAAATCGACATCCAAGAAGATCAAGTTCTCGGAACAGCCGGACAAGGAAGTGAGGGGCATCTTCCAGATGGGTCTGCAGTATCACTTTACCATGGAGCCCCAGACAACTGTGGCCATTCCCTTTGAGGATGGTCTCAAGATCTTTTCGGCCACTCAGTGGATGGATCAAACCCAGTCTGTAATTGCCCATATGCTGCAGGTGAAGGCCAAGGATGTTCAACTACAGGTATGTGTAATATCTGAATTATCATCTCCTGAATCTAATTCCAAATCTATTATATTCAGGTTCGTAGATTGGGAGGTGGCTATGGATCAAAGATCACCCGAGGTAACCAGGTGGCCTGTGCAGCTTCATTGGTTGCTTACAAGCTAAATCGTCCCGTTCGCTTTGTCCAATCCCTGGAGTCCATGATGGATTGCAATGGCAAGCGGTGGGCTTGTCGCTCCGACTACAAGTGTCACATTAAGGATAATGGCAAGATTGTGGGCTTGACGAATGATTTTTATGAGGACGCTGGCTGGAGTCCGAATGAAAGTCCCATTGAGGGTCATTCGACCTTCACGGCCGTCAATTGTTATGATTTGAACGGAGATAACTTTAAAAACAACGGAAATGCGGTGCTAACAGATGCGCCCAGTTCCACTTGGTGTCGTGCTCCGGGATCGGTGGAGGGTATTGCCATGATTGAGAACATCATCGAGCACGTTGCCTTCGAAGTTCAGAAAGATCCGGCTGAAGTTCGTCTTGCAAACATTGCGGCGGGTAATAAGATATCCGAGTTGCTTCCCCAGTTCCTTGAGTCTAGGGAATATGCCCAGAGGAAAAAAGAAATTGAGTCCCATAATGCCAAGAATCGTTGGACGAAACGAGGTCTCGGATTGGCGGTAATGGACTACCCCATTTTCTATTTTGGCCAGTACCCGGCTACAGTTGCCATCTATCATGTGGATGGCACTGTTGTGGTTACCCATGGAGGCATTGAAATGGGACAGGGTAAGTAAACAGCCCACTTAAGATACTATTTCATTGATAACATATTGATTTTCCTATAGGTATGAACACTAAGGTGGCTCAAGTGGCTGCCTACACCCTTGGCATCGATTTGAGCTTCATCAAGGTGGAGTCCTCCGACACCATCAATGGAGCCAATTCGATGGTCACCGGAGGAGCTGTGGGCAGCGAAAGTCTCTGCTATGCAGTTCGGAAGGCCTGTGAGACCTTGAACAGTCGCTTGGAGCCGGTGAAGAAGAAGGATGCCAGTTGGATTGAGACAGTTGAAGCTGCCTATGGCAAATCGATCAACCTGATTGCCTCTGATCACTACAAGAAGGGCGATATGCAAAACTATCATATCTACGGTCTGGCCCTAACCGAAGTAGAGTTGGATGTGCTAACTGGAAACAGTCAGATCAAGCGCGTGGATATACTGGAGGATGCCGGAGAGAGCCTGAGTCCCTGGATAGACATCGGTCAGATTGAGGGTGCCTTTGTCATGTGCCTGGGCTACTGGATGAGTGAGCAGCTGGTGTACGACCGGGAAACAGGTCGCCTCCTCACCAACCGCACCTGGAACTACAAGCCGCCGGGTGCCAAGGACATTCCCATTGATTTTCGCATTGAGCTGATTCAGAAACCCAATCCCTCTGGGGCGGGCTTCATGCGGTCGAAGGCCACTGGAGAACCACCCTGTTGTTTGGCTGTGAGTGTGGTTTTCGCCCTGCGACAGGCCCTGGATTCAGCCCGCCATGATGCAGGACTACCGCGGGAGTGGGTGCGTCTGGGTGCACCCACAACTCCGGAAACTCTGGTGGTCAATGCAGGACATGAAGCAGCCAGTTTTAGGCTTAAGTAAATATGTGGTTTTGATCGGCTTCTGTCCCATTTACATATACATATGGTTCTTTCTTTATACATATATTTGAAATATTATTAAAGTTTTTATATTGAAATGCATTTGGTTGCATTGTTATAATCAAGTTAAATATCTTGGTGGGATTATCATTCGTACGTGACATTAACAGCTCTTTCAAATTTTTGACTCATTCATATTGTGTTTTATGACAAAACGATAATTCTGGAAGTTATCACTTTAAAAACCATAAAATAGTGTTTAGCGGAATTTCTATTATAAATCTGTCAATTAAGTGCAAAGCATCAGCAAAAACTTAGTAAGTTTCGCAGAGTGCACGGTTTCGCTCAGTGTATGCTTTAGATGGCACTTTAATCTGCTCCAACCCGTTTAGCCTAATTAACGGGAAATCAGGTTTCAGCAGCGCTTTGAAATAGAAACGAATGACCAAAAGAGCTCCATTCGACCGACGACTGTGCAGCGATGAGCATCAAGTTCAATGTGAATGGCTTTCCGTACGAGGTGCAGGCGGCTGACTATCCACCGGACACCACCCTCAACACCTTCCTGCGGGAGCACCTGCACCTGACGGCCACCAAGTACATGTGCCTGGAGGGCGGCTGTGGCTCGTGCGTCTGCGTCATCCGCAGGCGCCACCCGGTCACCCAGGAGGTTCAGTCCAGGGCAGCCAACTCGGTAAGAAGTCACTTTTCGGGGAGTGGCTTTCTCCACACCTGAATACAGCGAGCAATAAAAAGTTAAATTTGTAATTACTAGAATTAAAATATAATTAAACTATGGGTTATTTCTGCCCATTCCACAGTGCCTGACGCTTCTGAACACCTGTGACGATGCGGAGATCATGACGGACGAGGGACTGGGCAACCAACTGAGTGGCTACCATCCCATTCAAAAGCGCGTGGCTCAGATGAATGGCACCCAATGTGGCTACTGCTCGCCAGGATTCGTGATGAACATGTACGGATTGCTGGAGCAACATCGCGGGCAGGTGAGCATGTCGCAGGTGGAGGACGCTTTCGGTGGAAACCTCTGTCGCTGCACCGGCTATCGACCCATTCTGGATGCCATGAAGTCCTTCGCGGTTGATAGCAACGTTGAGGTTCCGGCGGAAAGTGTGGACATCGAGGACTCCTTCGAGCTGCTCTGCCCGCGAACTGGACAATCCTGCAAGGGCAGCTGCTCGAGACCTCCGTTGAGGGATCATGGGGATAGTCAGTGGTACTGGCCAAAGACTCTAACGGAGCTCTTCGGAGCCCTTAGTCAGGTGGCGAACGGAGAACTCTACATGCTGGTGGCCGGGAACACCGCCCATGGAGTTTACCGGCGACCCAGGGACATCCGACACTTCATTGACGTGAATATGGTGCCGGAGCTGAGGCAGTACAGCATTGAGACGGATCACCTGCTGCTGGGCGGTAATGTCACTCTCACGGATGCCATGCAAGTTTTCCTGCTGGCTGCCAAGAGGCCCGGATTCGAGTATTGTGCCCAGTTATGGCAGCACTTCAACCTGATTGCCAATGTGCCGGTGCGAAATGTGAGTAGAGTGCTCCATAAAACCAGAAACCCGTTTCGGCGCTTGGCGAAGACGAAGATTAGCGAAAATAATAGTAGTTTTTGACAATTGAATGCTCTTTCTCCCGTGAAACGCTTATTTAAAAACTTATTTCAAGGCCAGTGAATTTTCGATTTATTATTCCACCATTGAAGTATTGTTCGTTTATATAGCAAAGTTAATTTACTTCTTAAATCACAGGCATTGCCTTGAGTTACTGTCCAGTTTTCTAACAAAAGCAATCAACTCTTAGCACAGAGAACATTTTAGCTTAAAAACCCATTTTACTTTCACAACAAAGATAGTAAATCAATTCAAGTCGCTGCAGACACTGAAAAAAAAATTTAGAAATGAAAAATGAAACAAATTGTAAAATATTATTACTTAAATAATTTATAATTAAATTTTCACAGAATGGCACACTGGCGGGCAACATAAACATCAAGAAGCAACATTTTGAATTTCCCTCCGATGTGTTCATCACATTTGAGGCTCTGGATGTCCACGTCCTCGTCTACGACAATCCCAGTACCCAAAGGGTGATGAACCTGCTGACGTATCTCGGTGATACAACCTCCAAACTGGTGCTGGGTGGTTTTATCCTAAAAGCCTATCCAAAGGACAGATTCCTGTTTAGATCTTATAAGGTGGATGAACTTATTCCTAAAAATATGAATTTAGTTAACTGAATCAATCTCCTCTCCAAACAATAGATCTTGCCCAGAGCGCAGAATGTTCATGCTTATGTGAATGCAGGCTTCCTCATTGAATGGCAGGACATTCAGCACAGGATTGTCCACTCCGCACGCATATGTTTCGGCAACATTCGACCAGATTACATACACGATGACCAAGTGGAGCAACTGCTTCCTGGCAGGGATCTGTACGATCCCGCCACAGTTGCGCAGATCTTTCAGGAACTCCCAGCTAGCTTGCAACCCGAGGAGCGTCCTCCGGAGGCCTCCCCGGAATATCGCCAAATGCTAGCCTGCTCCTTGCTTTACAAGTTTCTGCTGGCCACCGCACCCAAGGAGCGAGTTCGGGAGCGTTTTCGGACTGGAGGCTTGCTACTGGAGAGACCACTTTCCTCGGGAAGCCAATCCTTTGAGACGATTAAAAAAAACTATCCCGTCACGCAACCAGTTCAAAAACTA
This sequence comes from Drosophila melanogaster, assembly GCF_000001215.4. Taxonomy (NCBI): domain Eukaryota; kingdom Metazoa; phylum Arthropoda; class Insecta; order Diptera; family Drosophilidae; genus Drosophila; species Drosophila melanogaster. The sequence continues at coordinate 15,540,142 of NT_033777.3, read as the reverse complement.
GAAGGTACATCGTTTAAGAAAACCCTTTTCCATACGTGGTATTATTATTATCGATTTGGATTTCCAGGTCTCATTCAGTGCTCTGGCGAGGCCACGTATATGAACGATCTACTGACAACCTCAAATGCCGTCCATTGTGCGTTTGTAACTGCGAAGAGAGTGGGTGCCACCATTGAGCAGATCGATCCTTCTGCTGCCCTTCAGTGCAAGGGAGTGGTGGCCTTCTATTCGGCCGAAGATATCCCAGGCTCCAACAACTTCGTTCTGGTGAATCAGCTTACACCTGAAGTGGACGAGGTCTTTGTTGCCGGGCGAGTCAAATACTTTGATCAACCGTTGGGAGTCATCGCAGCTCTCACCCATGATGCGGCTGTCTATGCTGCCACATTGGTTGTGGTCACATATGCCCGGGATCAGCGAAAGATCTTCACGACCATGAACCAAGTGTTAGCGGAAAAGCAAACCGATCGGATTGTGAGCACGAAGAAGGATACCGTGGAACCCCTAAAGCTGCCTCCTCTCGCACCTGGCGATGTTCTTGGCAGAGGGATCCTGGAGCTTGCGTCCCAATACCACTTCACTATGGAACCACAAACAACCATCGTGGTGCCGCTTGATAACATTCTGCAGGTATACTGCGCCACCCAATGGATGGACGCCACCCAAGGAGCGATTGCCCACATGTTGAAAGTTAGTGTGAACTCCATTCAGCTCCAAGTTAGACGAGTGGGTGGAGCGTATGGTGCAAAGGTCACTAGAGGCAATATAGTTGCTTGCGCCACGGCTTTGGTGGCTTCAAAGCTAAGGAGACCTGCCAGATTTGTCCAGACCATAGAGTCCATGATGGAGACCATTGGCAAACGATGGGCCTGCAGATCGGACTACGAGTTCCGAGCCAGAGCCAATGGATCCATTATCATGTTGAGTAATAACTACTATGAGGATTCCGGATGTAATCTAAATGAGAACGTCGTTGACTTCCTGACTCTGCCAATTCTGAGGAATGTTTACAATCTGACTGACGCGAACTATAGGACCCAAGGCAGTGCCATCAGAACGGATGCACCCAGCTCCACTTGGTGTCGAGCTCCTGGTTCCGCAGAGGGTAAGTCAAAAACCATTTAAAAAGGTTTACAGTATTTACATATACAATATCGTTCACATTCACAGGAATCGCCATGACGGAGACCGCTTTGGAGCACATAGCCTTCACCTGCCAGCTAGATCCTGCCGACGTTCGTTTGGTAAATCTTCAGCCCGGAAATAAAATGGTGCAGCTGCTGCCAAAGTTCCTGGCCTCCACAGAGTACCACAAGCGGCGGGACCAGATTAACTTATTCAACTCCCAGAACCGATGGCGCAAACGAGGTCTGGGATTGGCCCTAATGAGTTTCCCGCTGAACACGACCGTGGCCTTCAACTATCCGGTCACAGTGGCCATCTATCATGAGGACGGGTCGGTGGTGATCTCTCACGGAGGCATTGAGATTGGCCAAGGAGTGAACACCAAGGCGGCCCAGGTGGCAGCATTCGTGCTGGGTGTTCCGTTGGACCAGGTGAGAGTCGAGGCCAGCAATACTGTAAACGGAGCCAACTCCATGCTGACGGCCAACTCGATGACCAGCGAGATGATCGGATTGGCAGTGAGAAAAGCCTGCGACACTCTAAACAAGCGACTGGCTCCGGTGAAGGAAAGACTCGGACCTCGGGCCTCCTGGGTGCAGGTGCTCCAAGCGGCCTTTTTGCAGTCCGTGTTTCTCATCGCCACGGAATCTTACCGGTTGGGGGATATCCCCAACTACAACATCTTCGGGTTGAGTCTCACCGAACTGGAACTGGACATTCTGACGGGCAACCATCTGATCCGCCGGGTTGACATCCTAGAGGATGCCGGGGAAAGCCTGAGTCCACATATAGATGTGGGTCAAGTGGAGGGCGCTTTTGTCATGGGTTTGGGATACTATCTCACCGAGCAGCTGGTTTACGATCGTCAGACAGGTCAGATTCTGACAAACCGCACCTGGAACTACCACCCACCAGGCGCCAAGGATATCCCGATAGACTTTCGCATCGAGTTGCTCCAGAAGAGTCCCAACCCCGTGGGCTTTATGCGATCCAAGGCCACGGGTGAGCCTGCTCTGTGTCTGGCTGTCGGAGCTCTGTTCGCCATGCAACACGCCATCCAGTCGGCCAGGAACGATGCGGGTCTTCCGAGGGAGTGGGTTCGCTTGGGGGCACCAACGACGCCGGAAACGGTCGTCCTTAACTCCGGAAGCCAGGTGGAAGCATTCGCCTTGTAATGAAATGAAGTTCTGGCTTAGATTTGGGTATTTTTCGATATTTCATTTGGTGTACTGCTTCGATCTTTTGATTTCTTTATCTGTATTATGTAATTTATCTTACTAAATAAATATAGAATCGTGTGGAAATCGTTTGAAGTTTTGAAGAATCGTTCTCCTGTTATATAATTCCTAATAGAATTGTATACATATGTACATATATGTTTTGAAGAAATCTTTCGCTCATAAGGCACCACTCTGTTTATAGGACTAGTTCCCCTTATTCCGAACATAATCTCGCCGTTTTGTTTAGAAATATGAGCAAAACAAAAACGTCGAAACAAGCCGTTTACTGATAAAGCTTTCAGTTCCAAAACCGAGGGAGAGTATTTGAAACCGGCAGACGATAACGTTTCAGAGTGCTACGATGATCTAATGCTGAATTGTGAGCGCAGTATATGGAACATGGTAGTTAAGAGCGGGGAGCAGGTGAACTTGAACTTGGAGAGGCGGGAGTCTCTTTCGAGGGCCGGAGAACCACTATATATATGGGGCTACGGAAGGCCCATACCCTCAGTCGCTCGCAGTTCGGCGTGGAATCAAACGAGGCTGACAAGTGGACTCATTGCCACATATTGTGAAATAACATAGTTTCCAGAACCCACTATAACCATCCAAATAATTCTGAACACCCGCGTCAATTGAAGGCGAGAAAGGCTGCAATTAATTTCACAACGATTCCCGGACGGCTTTTAAGTGATTCAAGGGACTTATATAATTCACAGATAATGGCTGGAAGAATTACAATCAACGGCACCAGCCACGAAGGTGTGTATGCATGTGTGGGCAGTTAATTGCCTATGGATTGATGGGGGCTGGCATCTACAAGATTGCCGAGACAACGAACTGGAACACCAGGGTCGAGAAATTCGACTACTAAATACCTGCTAGTTAGATGAGAGTTGCGACGACCTTGTGAAAAGCTTGGTGAATTACTTCTGAGTAAAACATGGCTAGACTCGTTTCCAAAACAGTTGTAACAATATTTTATAGGGTTCCATTTCATTTTGCTAATTTATTTTCATTAGCCCATCAGAGCACTTCTACAAACTGAGAGGTACTGAATATCAATTACAAGCATTTTCTTCTAAAATATTTAAATAATAGCTCAGCAGCAATCGTTAGCTCATAAGAAGCAGATATCGCAAACAATTGTTCTTTGACATGTTGTGAGGAATTAGGCTACTCGATAAGATAACACCCGGATTGTGTAGACACTTATGCCTCCGTTTGCTTGTGCCCCCTAGTCAACCTGTCTGCCCTGCCGGCGGATATCTCGCTGAACACTTTCATCCGAGAGTATGCCGGATTAACGGGCACGAAGTTCATGTGCCAGGAGGGCGGATGCGGCGTCTGCGTCTGCACCCTGACTGGGATTCATCCGGAGACCGGAGAGCTGCGCACCTGGGCGGTCAACTCGTGCCTCACGCTGCTGAATACGTGCTTGGGCCTGGAGGTGACCACTTCGGAGGGATTGGGCAACAAGCGGGTCGGCTACCATGCCATCCAGCAGCGACTGGCCAAGATGAACGGCACCCAGTGCGGCTACTGCTCGCCGGGAATCGTGATGAACATGTACGGCCTGCTGAAGTCCAAGGGCGGCAAGGTCACAATGGAGGAGGTGGAGAACTCCTTTGGAGGCAACATCTGTCGCTGCACTGGCTATCGTCCCATTCTTGACGCCATGAAATCCTTTGCCGTGGACAGCAACATCCAGGTACCAGCTGAGTGCATTGACATTGAAGACCTGAGCACCAAAAAGTGTCCCAAGACCGGCCAAACCTGCTCCGGCAGCTGCAAGAAGCAGCAGCCCAAGGGCAGCCAACTGTATCCGGATGGCAGCCGCTGGAGTTGGCCAGTGAGTCTGGGTGACCTCTTTGCCGCTCTGCAGGGAGCAGTCAAAGAGAAGCTGCCCTACATGCTGGTGGCTGGAAATACGGCCCACGGCGTCTACAGACGTAGTCCGGACATAAAGGCATTCATCGATGTTTCCGGCTTGGCGGAGCTCAAGGGTCATAAGCTGAGCGCAGATAACTCATCCCTAACTCTCGGTGGAAATCTGAGTCTCAGTGAAACCATGGAGCTGTGTCGCCAGTTGGAGAACACGAAGGGCTTCGAGTATTTGTCTCAGGTGTGGCAACACCTCGATTGGATCGCTAATGTTCCAGTGCGCAATGTAAGTCAAATCCAAGAGGTTTGAAAGCCCTCGACCCTTATCTAATCAGGCCAACAATGAAAACACCTTGAGCACCTTGTGTTTATCAACCCATTTCGCATTAACCCAGGCTGGCACCTTGGCGGGCAATCTGTCCATCAAGCATGCCCACCCGGAGTTCCCCTCGGATGTGTTCATCGTCCTGGAGGCCCTAGATGCTCAAGTGATTGTCCAGGAGGCGGTGGACAAGCAGCAGACTGTCAGCCTGGCCAGCTATCTGGGCTCTTCCATGGAGGGAAAGATTATCCGTGGTCTGGTGCTGCGCGCGTATCCCAAGGAGCGGTTTGCATTTGACTCCTACAAGGTGAGTGCAAATTATGGAGTATTCGAAGTAGTGAAGTGCAGTACAATTTCTTATCAACGAAAGTAATGCGACTTTACAAATGTCTTGTAAGTTTTTAGAAATGCGAAAAAAACGAGCAATTACGACACTTTGGGGTGATTATCTCAAAGCTGATAAGATAGCCATTCTTTCATTTACAAATCATTTAAAATTGAATATATTTTAATTTTACTCTTTTAACAGATTATGCCCCGTGCGCAGAATGCCCATGCCTATGTGAACGCTGCTTTCCTCGTGGAGTTCACGGCAGACGCCAAGGTGAAATCAGCTCGCATTTGCTTCGGTGGCATCCATCCCGAATTCGTGCATGCCACAGCGATTGAAAACTTGATTCGGGACAAGAATCCCTTCGAGAACGGATTGGTGGAGAAGGCCTTCGGGCAGCTGTCCACCCTGCTTCAGCCAGATGCCGTTCTTCCGGATGCTTCACCCGTCTACCGACGCAAGTTGGCCTGTGGTCTTTTCTACAAGTTCCTCTTGAAGATAGCGGCTCAGCGAAAGCAGGGTTTGGGCAGTCGATTCGTCACAGGCGGTTCTCTCCTGAAACGTCCCGTTTCAAGTGGCCAGCAGAGTTTTGAGACCTTCCAGGAGCACTACCCGGTGACCAAGGCAACAGAGAAGCATGAGGGTCTGATCCAGTGCTCTGGCGAAGCCACCTACTCCAACGATCTGCCCACCCAGCACAACCAGTTGTGGGCTGCGTTTGTCATCGCGAAGAAGGTGGGCGCAAAAGTCACCAAGGTGGATACGCAACCGGCTCTGGATCTACCCGGGGTGGTGGCGTACCTCGATGCCAAGGACATTCCGGGACCGAACTACGTTGGGCCCAAAATCCGGGACCAGTTTTTCTTCCCCAAGGATGAGGAACTATTCGCCACGGGAGAGATTAAGTTTTATGGTCAGCCCGTGGGCATAATCCTAGCCAACTCCAATTCGCTGGCCAATCGGGCAGCAGAGCTGGTGAAACTGACCTACGAGGGCGGAGCGGAAGAAATACTACCCTCCTTGAAGGCAGTGCTAGACAAAGTTGGATCCGAAGCTGGCAATAACAAGCGGTTGGAGCAGCCCATCAAGTCCACCATCGATGTCCTCCAGCTGGAGGAACCCTTTGATGTGAGCTCCTCCGGCCAACTGGATATGGGACTCCAGTACCACTACTACATGGAACCGCAGACAACAGTGGTTCTGCCCTTCGAGGGCGGCTTGCAGGTGTACGCTGCCACCCAGTGGATGGACCTAACCCAGGACACCATCGCCAATGTGCTGAACCTCAAGTCCAACGATGTTCAGGTAAAGACGCGTCGTATTGGAGGAGGATATGGAGGCAAAGCCACACGATGCAATCTGGCTGCTGCCGCTGCTGCTCTGGCTGCTCACAAGCTGAACAGACCCATTAGATTCGTCCAGTCCTTGGAGTCCATCATGACCAGTCTGGGCAAACGCTGGGCCTTCCATTGCGACTACGACTTTTTCGTTCAGAAATCCGGAAAGATCTCCGGTATCGTTAGTCGATTCTACGAGGATGCTGGATATCTGGCCAACGAATCACCCATTGGTCATACCGTTTTGCTATCCAAGAATTGCTACGAGTTCAGCGACAACTACAAACTGGATGGCTACCTAGTCTGCACGGATTCGCCATCGAATACTCCGTGCCGTGCTCCTGGCTCCGTGGAGGGTATTGCAATGATGGAAAATATCATCGAGCACATCGCCTTCGAGACTGGAGTGGATCCGGCTGACGTGCGATTCGCCAATTTGCTACCCGCCCATAAAATGGGCGACATGATGCCGCGATTCCTGGAAAGTACCAAGTACAGGGAACGGAAGGCGGAGGCTATAGCCCACAACAAGGAGAACCGCTGGCACAAGCGCGGATTGGGTTTGTGTATCATGGAGTACCAGATCGGTTACTTCGGACAATACCCCGCTACGGTGGCTATCTACCACAGCGATGGCACCGTGGTGGTTTCCCATGGAGGCATTGAAATGGGTCAAGGTGAGTGATGGTCCTTGGGTAAAGAAGCTGGTCTTAAACTTTTGTATCTCTTTGCTAGGCATGAACACCAAGATCTCGCAGGTGGCGGCCCACACCCTAGGCATTCCGATGGAACAGGTACGCATCGAGGCCAGCGATACCATCAACGGAGCCAACTCCATGGTCACTGGAGGGGCTGTGGGCAGTGAAACCCTCTGCTTTGCAGTCCGCAAGGCGTGCGAGACTCTAAATGAACGATTGAAGCCCGTGCGCGAGGAGGTGAAGCCCGAGAATTGGCAGGACCTCATCCAGGAGGCCTACAACCGCAAGATCAATCTGATCGCCAGCGATCAGTGCAAGCAGGGCGACATGGATCCGTACTCCGTATGCGGTCTCTGCCTCACCGAGGTGGAGTTGGATGTCCTCACCGGTAACTACATTGTGGGCCGAGTGGACATCCTGGAGGACACTGGTGAGAGTCTGAATCCCAATGTGGATATTGGCCAGATCGAGGGTGCATTCATGATGGGCTTGGGCTACTGGACCAGCGAGCAAGTGATTGCGGATCCGAAGACGGGCGAGTGTCTCACGAATCGTACCTGGACGTATAAGCCACCAGGAGCTAAGGACATACCCACTGATCTGCGCATCGAGCTGCTCCCCAAGAGTCCCAACAAGGCGGGCTTCATGAGATCCAAGGGTGAGTATCTATCTACAGCATGGTTGTGAATCCAGCTAACTGGGACTTCTTTATCCTTAGCCACCGGAGAGCCAGCCATCTGTTTGTCCATCGCAGTCGCCTTTGCCCTGCAGCAGGCCCTGCAATCAGCTCGCGATGACGCCGGCGTGCCCAAGTCTTGGGTGACCCTCACCGCCCCGATGACCCCCGAGCACCTGGTCCTCCACTCGGGCACCGAGCCCAGCCAGTTCAAGCTGAACTAGGTGGAGAAGAAGAATGTGGACTCGTATCCCTGACCGTGGGACATGGCACGTGGCCACGATGGGAACGCTCCGATAAGCACGCCAAGATAACCTGCACTTACACCCCCACTTAACCTGGCGGATCCGCCGACTCTAGACTAGCCGACATTGTGTTGTCTGCACAATAAATTAAAAACTTATCCAACGCTTAATCCAAATGACATTCATTGCCAGCCAGCCGTCGGCCTGGGTCAACAGAAGCCCCTGTCCAGAGCTCCAGGCATTCGGAATTTACATTTTCCGGGCTCTTGCTTAATGCTTAACACCTCAACACGCGGACACACCCCGCCAAGAGGTCTTCATTAATTTTAACATAAATTGTTGTATAGAAATTTTATGCCACACGAAGCGTTAAGTGTGATCTGGCCAAAAGGTCGAGGGCGGGGTGGACGCGGAAAAGGAAGGCGGGGGCAGCAGTTGCCTTGCGGTCGTGGCAGAAGGACCTAATGGATTTTTCAAATATCGCCAACTGCTGTGCCCTTAATGAGCACATCCCTGACGACATTGTTCAATTGACACACTTATAATGAATGTGGCAGCTTTAATTGGGGGAGTTTAAGATCCCTGTGGTTTCGGGATATAGCATACCAGTTATAATTAATAATATCAAACGAGGTATGGTTGCTACAGTTAAACCAGGTAGCGCTATACATATAAGCTCTCTCACTTCCCAAGAAATCATATGTTTATAAACATTAGCCGCAGCTTTTTATGTTCCTAGAAGAAACTGTTATTACAGTTAAATATACATACTTTGTCTAGGCAATAAATAGGCGAATTTCCCCTAGCAAAACCTCCAGACTTCACTAGAAAATGGAACTAAGTGGGTTCATATTCGTAGCACTGCTCAATTTCATTCCCTTTGGATGCAGCAAGTTGGTTGATTTTTGCCAGCTGCCTTACTGCGGTACAAATAACCTAGCCTGTAATAACCCATCGGTGAGTGGAGTACAATCTGAAGAAACTACATCCGTGAAATTGTGTATTTGCTCAGAAATTCAGCGTCATGTGTCCACCGAATGCCAGAACTCTTTCCATGTCGACCTACAGGAATTTATTACTAATTGCCTTCAATGAGTTTCGCAATTATACGGCGAGCGGGAAGCAAAAGTATCTCAAGGCAGCGGCGGCACGAATGTCCCGATTGAGTTACTCAATGGAACTGGAGGACTTAGCCCGACTGGCGGTCATCACGTGCTCCACGCACAAGTTTTGCCTGAACTCACAGGAGTTCTATTACGTGGGTACCAATATAGGTTCCACCCACTATTTGGGTAACTTGAACGACTACGAGGACCTAGAACTCATGTTGCGGATAATACAGCATTGGACCAGATATGCGGATTATGTCAACATTAAAATGGGTGTCTATATGCCGACAACTTTGGGGAAAAGGTGAGATATATATTAATAAGCCAATTAATAGTTCAAACAGCTAATCATTGCATCTTCAGTGGAATAGCAAAAGCCCTACTACTGATGGCAGATCGGAACACCCATGTGGGCTGTTCGGCTATGAGATTCACCGTGCACTCCGTCCACAACTTCGTCTTCTTGTGCGCCTTCAGCACCGATCTCTTCGTGGAGCGACCCATCTACCGGATGTCTATGAGACCAGGAGCTGCTTGCAAGCGCTTGGATCCCACATACTCAGCACTTTGTGCTGTTGGTGAAAACTACGAAAACAATAAGCCAATGCTAAATGCAAGGGTATTCCAGTTACCCCTCGATTTATCCATCGGTCGACAAGCTTATGTGCCAGCCATATAGACCAAGCTTTAAGTAAACTTTTAAATTCGCGCAGCAGAAATTAGTTTTTGTTTCTCGAGTTTTTTTTGAGTGCCGATGGCCAGACATAAGTACACGCCCCTGGATACCCAAACAAAATCAGCGCACAAAAACAAATAGTTAACACCCAGACGTGGTCATAAAAGAGGAGGAGCAACAGCAGCATCAGCATCAGCAGGAGCAGACATTTCAAAGCAGCCTCGATAATCACAGGACACATTTGCATATAAACACGCTTCCGGGCTGATGTCCTTCGCATGCAAATGAAAACATTAGCGAGGCACACGCGCATCCGCATCAGCGTCCGCATCTGTGAGATGCAGATACAAGGCCAGGGACAGATACAGATACAAATGACATTCGTCGCTGTCGCTGTCGCCTCTTCCCTGCTTAAATATATATTTCAATTAAAATTTTACACACGAATAAATGCAAAGCCACGCCCAGCACATTAGATCTCCCCGCTCGCTCCATCCGACGAATCCCAGTCGCAATCCAGTTCTCACTCCTCCAGCCATGGCGAATGCGGACGCTCCGCTGGCAGTGTTCAACTTGTGTCGCTTGTTTATGAGCGTCTGAAGGCCACGAGTGCAGCCAGCAGACACGGACATGGCCATAAAACGGTCCCGGTTTATCCGGAGGGTGTACGAGGTTCAGATACGTTGTGGATGCGGATGCGGATGGGGCACAGGGATCAGCGCATTCGGGAAGGCAGCCAATGGAGCATGCTGCTGGATGTCCACGGAATTATTCAAAAGTTTTACGGAGGAGACAGGACAGCGGATACCATACAACGATGAGTTTGGCATTGTGACAAGACGAACTGAGTGTCCCAAAAGGGCCAATCATGGATGCGCAGGGATGGGCATTAAGTTCTTTTGAATGGCACGTTAGAAAATTAGTAGCGAGGATGGGAGTTTGATATGATATTTCGATTTTAAGGAAGTCCATTCAAATCAGGTCATTCAAATCAAACATTCTTAATGCGTGAATATGGAGACTAAGCTAGTCCGTAGCACTTAAAGCTATTTTCAAATAACTCAACTTCTAGCCTTATCATATAATTTATGTGGATGCACCACTCATTTTTCTCCGCCAGTCTCTCAATCCGCCATTATGATGGTCTCCATTTCGAGAGCAGTCCAGAGTCAACCATGAACTTGAACTTCCGACTGTAATAATAATAATAATGCAGATCCCGACTGACAATCCCAGTGCCATCCCACTTTCAGTTGGAGCTGGGCAGCTTTTATTCCTTTTTCATAGCCAGCGCATCCTCATTCCGTCTGTCCCTGCCGTTTGTCTGCGGCCATTGTCTGGCTTGCATTTCAAATTCTAAGCAAATTTGTCGACCCAGGACCCAAGAGAGGGGATGGAGATGGGGAGGGATAGTGGAGTGGAGTTGCAGGATCTGATTCCTGGGTGTGAGCAGGCGCAACATTTTATGAGCGTGCCCGCGATGCAGCGAGCCAGATATGACCAGCAAACGTCTGCTTGGCGGACTCCAACTGCTCCAGTTTCCCGGGCAACCATTTCAATGGCTTTTGCTTTTACACTCAAAGAAAAATATCCAACAAAATTTGATGTTGCAAATATTCAATTTTAAGAAATTATATATTAGAAAAGAATATTGTAGTTCTATTACCAGCAAATTGGGGCTTAAATTGTCACATTCGATTGCGTCTTTTTCGCTCAGTGTTGGTGAACTGCTGCTGGACTGCAATGGTGTTGCGTCTGCTGCTGGCACACAAAGATGTCCCGGTGTGATTTATCGCCGGCAGAGCCGGGATAATGGCCACGTATTATAATATCTGGCGCGCCCACAGGGCGTATGCTTATCGGAGACGACACCGCCAACGACAAGGACGACGATGTGGCCGTCAAGGTCTAGACTCTAGACTCCTGCGGTGCAGCTGGTGGCAGCGCCAACGATTTCGCTCTCCGTTGCTCCTTCGTCCTTGCAGTTTCATTTGCATTTACCCGTGAGCGGAAAACTGCATGCAGTTTATTAAATAGAAACGACGCTGAAAAAAAGGGTCTGCGAAGAATTAAGTACATCATTTCGAGCCGGCTTGATTGTCGGCTGCTTTTGGCGCATATCCTGTGGGTAGGACACACACTCGCAGTGGCCGGATTGTGTGCCGCAGCAATGTCTTCGCCATCACCTTCTCAGCCTTCTTGGGCAGCCTAAATCGTGAGCCAAATACATAAAATCTACGCATGCATGTCTGCCAGCCTTTTGATGTGTGAGTGTAACTCTGCCGCATCCTTTTCCACTTAATGCCGACTGCATTGTGCCCAGCAACACACATGTGCATATTGGTACGTCCTGGCTGGGCTTTGTATGTATTTGATATCATTAAAATTTTGAGCTTGCCACTGCAGTGGCAGCCAAAGATGCAGAGCCCGAACCAGCATCAGCAGCTTGTCCTTGCCATTGGTCCTTGCCATTGTCCCGTGGTCCTTTTCCCGGCCCCTGATCCTTCGAGCGTCTGGACAAACATGAATAGCAAAGTCTGGCAGTCTCCCCGGAAAAAAAAGAACGAAAACTATGCATTTATGATATGTATTTTCAAGTTTATTTGTTCAACGGACTTTGCACTGCTCGAGCGAGTTAAAATATTTCTGCATGTATGCACAAGTTTTGGGAATTAGGAGGAATTCAGATTGAATCGAGGTGGGGAGGTGTATACGTGCCTTTTCTTGCCATCGCTTTAAATTTTACTTACTGCTTAAAATGCCGAGATACTCGTTCGAAATCCCTCAAAGAGCAAGAAAAAAACAACCACATGCCCAAAGTGAAGTTTAATTAAATTTAAATCCAAATGGGACTTAATATCCAGTCTTTTTCGTTTATAATTAAAAAATACGCAATATCCGATTTTTCAATAACTGAGTGGGAGAAAAACTGAGCAGCAGAAGGAAAAAGTTGTGCTGATGTCCTGTTCACGGCCATGGCCAACGTCCTCGCAGGATCCCCCCGCCAGGATGAGAATCCGATTCGGACGAGTGCGACTGATAGGCGACGACAAGGACACCGACTGCCGGTTGCAAAGGACAAGCGGGCGTAACTCAATCTGCGGATGTGCAAAAAAAGAATATCCAACCCGACGCACTGCCGCAGGACAATGATAGCAGAATGTGCCCAGTCCAGCCAAAGAGAAAGCGCTGTAAAAACTCACACAAAATAAAACCAATCTGGTGGCCATTTGCTTATATACCCTGTAAAAATTGAGTCGTATCAATAAACGTTTTAAGAAAATGTCAGAAAGTAGAGATTATAGAGAAATGGGATATTCAGCATATTCTTGTATTCTAACGTAATATTAATAAAATGCTAAATTTAATCTAAACGCTAGTTTAAGCCATTAAAAGTAAGAATGTGCAAGAATTACGCGTTATATTTATATATATATTTAAACATTTCATTGTACTTTTTCATTTCAAAATGATTGTTGTTTTATAAAATTGAGGGGAAAACATCAGTCCATAAATGGAGCGCCATTACTAAGCTGCTCCAATTGTTTTCCTTTTTACTCGGTTTTCTGAGTAAATTAAAAAGTAAATTTCTGCACAGAGGGCGCATCTTCTCGCCCAGCCAATAATTCAATCAATTTATTTGCACTTTAATGCAGAAATTGGTGGAAAGTATCGGACTGGATAGGGGTGCATGTGTATATATATATATGTATATATGTTCTTTACGGCACATACGTGACTATAAAGCTTTCGCTGGCCGGCGGAGAAAGCGCGAATAAAAATGAAATCAATTATGTTGAAACTTTTTTGAGCGCCAATACCGCTGGCTATGTTGTAATTAATACAAAATGCTCTGGCCCGAGACAGGCGAGGGGGCTGGGAATGGAAGTGGGTGTGGGGATCGTTGTAGCCGGGGGCATGCCAAAAGTTGAGTCTTTGCCGCAGTGCCGTTGCCCCAAACTCAATTTGATAAAAATTTCATTTGCAATTGCCAACGCCATCGAGGCAGTTCCTTTTCCCCTCAATCCCCACTTCCAAAATTGCGGGAGTGGACAGTTGGCCAGGACTCGCACGATTCGCAGGACTTCCCTTCGCCGCCGCCAATTGTTGTGTTTATTAATTTAATTTGAGAGTCGCGAGTACCTCGCACGTTGCCCCATCGCCTTTGGCCATTCCGCAGCAGCTGTGGACGCTTGTGGGTTACCAAAAGGTTCTGAAAGGGGATTTTGGTGGTTTCGGTGGTGGAATGGCTTCATTTTGTGGTCTATACTGCGGTCTGCATTCGTATCTGTATCTAGTTAGGGAAACAAGGGAGCTGGGGCAGATACAGCGGATAGCTGGCATGCTTTATTTAGTCAATATCCGCTAACCATTTCAATCCATCCATTTGCTTATTGCCATTTCATAATCAATGGGACATTCATTTAAGTAACTGGCAATCGCTTTCAGCAGAACTATTCAATAAATCAATCGAACGAAACAAGTGGTAGACTTAACCCAAAGACTCGACGCTAAAGATATCCTTGAATCATTACACAATGTGTAATAGTATGTTTTTTTCCAGGGTAGCAAAGTATTTATGTTGAGAATCGAAACTACTACCATAAATACAAAACATTTGACACTCTTTTTAGTTAAAACTAAAACAAACATAAACTTAAACTCTTTTGCCTGTGCAATTTTTCCGATTAAACGCTGCGATTTGTTGTCAGTTAACTTCGCACGTATTCTGCATTGATTAGGCGGCATCGAGGTAGGTAGAAACTTGATAGTTAACCCCTTTCCCCCCGCTCCTGACCATTATCCAGAATGAATCCCAGTCGGCTGGATGGACACTTTTAGTTAAGCGGCGCATGTGGCTGGCACATTTGTCAACCGGCAGCGAAGTCGGCAAAACATCAACGCCAACGCAACAAAACTGGGCAGAAACTCCAGCTGCCTGAAGAGCGAGTGTTAAATGACAGATATATGTATATATATATATATATATGTATATATATACCCGATCCGAACCGATACCCTGAGCGCTGAGCTATAACAAATTTATGGGTTTGGGAAGTCTCGCGCCGGCGACATGCGATGCATGTCAAGCGCCTTTGCAATTGCTGTCAATTTGGCTGGCCGCCGCCTGGCAACTTGTTGGCCGGGTCAAAACGGAACGGTTCGGGCCAAGATGCGACTTTGGCAACATGTTGGCAAAGCGGACAGGTATTGCATTTCAGCTGCACTGGGTCTACACGTAGAGTGAACTAGTTTCGACTTGCTTTTGAATACTGGCCAGTGTTGCAGTTGTCTATCACTTGGTGGTGGCAACTTTGTCGGAACGAAAACTTTGTTGCACTTGAACTTATGCCCCACGGTTATTTGGCTAATTATTCGCTTGGCCACTTTGTTGCAGCTTTCACCCCCTCGTATAATTCACAAAAAAAAAAAAAAAATGCCAGCAACAATGGGTGGCTGGAGCTGGCAGTAGAAGAAGAAGTACTATCTCGTTGAAAGTTTAACAAGTGTTAACTTTGCCATTTTCATTTTCATTTCCTTGGGTTTTATTTTGTATTCATTTCGCGCAGATAAGCTGGAAAAATGAGCAAAGAAAATGCTGCTGGGTGTATTGGTGGAGTGAATTGAGGGGAGAGAGTTGGATTCTGGACCAGCTGCCGCTGAGCAACTACAGTGAAATAATTTTAAATGACCACAAGTGTGTAATTAAAGTGCAGCGCATAATAACAACCGCAACAACAAGAACCACTATAATAGAGGGAAAAACAACCACAATTACAAATGGAAACCCAGGCAATCAGCTTTTCTTGGCTGGAGGGAAATTCGCCATGGCTTGCCTGAATGCGAATCGCGCAACTCCTGAAGGACTTAAACTTTTGGCCTGATATTCCCCGAATTGGGACTTCGAGTCGGGTTTTGAGTTGGCTTTCAGGGGGATTTTAGCTGATTTAAAATTGAAATTAATTAAATCAAGCATCTAAGTCCTGAATATTTGCATTGTTTCCCAATCCATAATTGAATGTTCGGTGTGGAATGGATGGAAATTGTATAGATGTACAAGTTTGTTTAGTTCTACTTTGGTTTCCACTTAATTTTTATGCTCTGTTTCAATTCACCCGCATGAATCTGAATGCATGAATTGCCCGACTGTCGGCACATTTAATTACGAGTATTTGCATTCTCGCTGATTTCTGATTCCATCGGCTGAATAACCCCAACCGCCGGCTTAGTATCTGCAACATCCACTTCCGCCCTTTTGCCGCTGCAGTTGCAACTTCCGCTCGAATCCAGAATCCAGAGTACTGAATCCTGAATCTGAAAACCCCAGACCAGACTCTACGTTTGTGATCCATTTGGCAGACCGCGACACGAGCATCGTGGCCACTTTTATGTGTATTTAAAATCGTTAAAAATAATCTGCAAATTGTGCATTTTTAATGCATTTCGTGTCTGCTGTTGCTGCTGCGTCCGCCCCCTTTATTTTTCATGGCCAAAGGGGGGGCGTGGCCCCAGGAGCAATCATGGCGTCTGGTGGGCGCGGCGACGTCTGGTTCTGGCCACCATGGCCATCATCATCGTCATCGCCACCATGTAGATTACCGCTTGCAAAGGCATTGTCGCAACTCCATCATTATCACCACGCGCTCTCCTCCTCGACGTCAACGTCATTTGCATTTATTGTTTTTGTGCCTTTGTGTGCGAAAAGTGATCAGCGATTGCCTTGGCCCAGGACACGGAACACGGGACACAGGACACTGGACATGCATAAGTACACACACAAGCGCACATAGTACATATATGTATGAAGAGCTGCCTCCATAAATGGATGGATATGTATTTACATGTATGCATATGGTTATATGTCTCATTGTGCCTGCGCGTGCATTGATTGCACAGCGGAAGTGTTGTGGCGGAATTAAAATAAATAAATGCATTCGCATTTCCCGCTGCCAACTGTCCTGAATGGCCTGCATGTCCTTCGCAGGACTCGGCTGGATCTGGGGCTGGTCCTGGTCATGGGCACCCATTCTGGCTTGTTGCTTCATTTGTTGCACATTAAACAAGGCCATAAGTTACCGCCACTGGCACAGCAGCTGACAGCCTTCAATGGCCCGAATAAAGAGGATACAATCTTTGGTGAAAAATATCCGTTAAAAGCTTTAGTTGTTGTTACTGTACATATTATTATTCAAAGCCCATAAAAATACGAATATACTGTAGATACACAAAGCTATACGTTCTTAAAGTTCGACAACTAGCTAAAGATTTCCCATATTATTCTACGTGAAACACCACATCGATCCCAAGAACCTGCCTTCGAAACCATTTCACCCCAATGAATCGCTCTTTAAGGTAGAAACTCTATCCGTGTTATTGATTTGAGGCGAATGTAACCGAATTTTGCGGCTCATTTAATCCGCAACACGTACATCTGAGGCGAACACGTATCTGCCAGATATGCTCATCCCCCAGACTCGGAAAACCAGTGCCAGATTCAGAACCAGGACCCGAGTAGCCGAAACCAGAAACAAATCAAATCGAAGGTTTGCCCTTGCTTTGATGTCTCATTAGATTGGCGGTTGCCAGGTGATGACGAAAACGAGGACGATGATACCGATTCCGTTCCGATTCCTAGACCGAGACAGTATCCTGGGATGCTGGGATGGAATGTCTGCTGGCAAACGAGGGCATGGTTACACGTACCTGTGCGTCCTTGCCGGCTGTCAGTGTATCCGGATTGGTATCTGTTTCACCCGATTTCGGCTTCTTTGGCAACATACAAAGTGATACTCGCCTTGTTTGTGTATAATCAGTGAGCAGCGAGAGGTTTCGGTTACCCATTAAGATCATTTCGGTTTGTTAATTGCGAAGAGTCAGCTCACTGATTTAACCAGCTGAACTCTGGCCCTTGAAATATGACAGCCCTTAATGGCCGAATTAATTAACATAAAAATGCCAATGCGCAGCTCCTGACCGTCAAGTGGCCGCATATCAGGCGCTGGGAGGATATGGATATGGCCGGAATATCCGCACATCCTTCACACACACCCAACTGAAGTATTGCGGTGTGCACTTGCGATAATGAAGCTCTGGCCACATTTGCATATCGCCAATTTGCAATCCGTTCGTGGCTCAAATAAACCCATTCAAAATGGCTTCCTTGGCTGTTGCACAAAAATAAAGCGCCAGTAAGTCCACTTCATCAATGATGAATTCTCGTTGATTCCTGGCCTCTCTATAAACACAAATTCCTCGAGCAAATACCTTACCTTAACAACAATTACAACTTTTGCCTTGTTTTCCGGGATTCCGGGATTCCGGGATTCACTTCCGAGTCTGGAAAACTTTTGCAGCCGGCCGACAAAGTTTTCAATGCGGCCGCATATTAAACAAAATATAAGGAATATATTTATACCACGCCCCTGATAGAAAAATATACGAAAGTTGCGCATTTTTTCGGGATCTAAAAGTTTTTCGCCTTTTTCTTGGCTACATGTTTCTCTTACGGCATTTCTACTTTAATGCCCGGTGGTAGGAAAAGTTTACGAGAGCTCCTCGGTTCGGTCATCTAATAAACCAGGGCGGGACGAGGCATTCCTGGACTTTGGCTAAAAACTCAACTTTTACTACTGCTAATATTGCCGCATAAACTTGGCACAGGTTGGTTCAGTTCAAGCCCGGTTTTATTGGCCCCTCTGCACGGCACAAAAATATGAAAGCCTCTCTGACCTAGAACCTCCATCCATCCACTTTTGCTCCTAGAAGTTGGATGCGTGACTTTGCATTTGGTTTTATGTGGCCTGCGGCTAGTCCTTGGGGTAACATTAACATGTATTTTGTGCTAAAAGTGTTATTAGATTTTAGTTTCGAGTCAAGTGCGAGTGGGCGAATGGGCGAATGGGCGAATGGGCGAGTCCTTGCGAGGCGTTTCAGTCATTCGTGCACTAAAGTTTTATTCGGCCGGGCATAAACCAAAAGTGCCTTCGAGCCAGGCTGACAACACATCGCCGAGAGCTTTATGGCCGCCCCAGTGGGTGGCCCAGTGGGTGGTTGGCTCCCGATCCTGGCCAGCAGCAGCTGTGCGGATGTCACTTTAAAGCGTGCCGACACTTAACAGTGCGATAAAGATAACAGCCCCCACAATCCAGGGGGCTATGTATGCTGGCTATATATGTGCGAAGGGCCTGAACTATCGTGACATTGAGGGAAAAGCTAAACCGAATTATAGCAATATTATTGCCTCACGGGAGCAGTTCTCACTTGTTGTTGAAAATGGAAATTTTAATTGCAAAGTTAAGTTTCTATCTTCAGTCTAGACACAACTGCCACGAAATGTCAATCATAAACAGATTCCGAGTGCAGTTATTACGGGCTTGGCCAAGAGCTATTTGCTGGCTACACATAGAGAAAATCTACAAGAATTCTTTCAACATATTGAAACTATTACGTTCTATATACGTTCCCATATAACACAAAGCTTATGATGTGAATTATATCGCTATTTACCTTTTATCATAATCACCAATTAATTTTAATAAATGGCTTTTGCCATTTAGAAATGCTTTTACTACTTCAAGTATTTTTCTACATTTCTCTGGAAGTTTGAAATGTAATTTAAAGCATCCAAACGAATGCTGAATGGCGAAAAAGAAAACCGATTTTGAAATCAATACGATGACATTCATCCAATGGCTAGACAGCTTGGCCCTGAAGTGGACAGCCCAGGACAGGCCAGGAGTTGACTCAATGCCAAAGGACATTGCTCGTTTGAAACGGAGCTGGAAGCTGTATTTCTATATTTTCCATTTGTCGCATTGACACGTCAGTGTCATTAAAAACCGAAAACAGAAAACAGACGACCCCAAATTAAATAAAAAAGTGATTATCTAAAGAATAAATAACGCTGTGCAGACAATGACCCATGATGAATTGGTTTCCGTGGCGTCTGGGTATTCCAGACGTTCATGGCGGATTTTTCAAATTGGAAAATTAATTTTTGCCAATCAATATGAATTATAAACAGTATTTACAGCTATGTTAGAATTTAGTTTATATTCATTGACTCGCATTGATGTGTCAACCACCTTTGAAAGTACAATTTATTTAGTTCGAAAACCCAAAGTTTGCGTTCTATGAAGAAGCCCTATCGCCGTTTAATTCGATTACTTCCTATCAGCTTTCTTTCGACCTAAATCTTTCGTTCCTGGAACATTCATCCCCTCGAATCCACAGATACATATCTGGCGTGTAAAAATAACATCTTCCTTGGACTAAACAGAGAATGCAAATGATGTATGCCCCAGTCCGAGGCCGATCCTGGGGAAATTCGTTTGAAGTTCTCACTTTAAAAGTTAACAAAATTTACATTTACATAGAGCTCGGAGTGCGTCGGGCTTCTAATTAAATTAAGAGTGTCCTGGGCGCAGGCGGTTGGTTGATATTCAATTTTGGCGGGCGTCAAGGCGTTAATAGCATTGAATTAGGTCGGTCGGGAGTGTCCCGTTTGGAGCGGGAGGTGTTGGCAATTCATGTTTACAAGTAATTAAGCAATTTCCATCCATTAAGCAAAAAAAATGAGGTACTTTGATGTCGCACGAAAAGCCATAGATATAATATTCTTTTTCAGCCATCTCTTGATAACACCAGAATGGATTTTTTGATGGCGCCCACGAAAGGAGAAAGCGACGGCCGAGGGCGAGGCCGCCACTAATTTGAGCTTTGTGCGCTGTCAGACCGACAGCATCTTCACAGCTCCTTGTGGCAGGAGTGTCCTTAGTCCTGGGCATACTGCCACTATTCTAAATTCCCTGACAGCTTGTGGCTTTGTGGAAAATATTTAAATGTCATTTGAAAAGCAGCGATAACAGCAGGGACAATGCAGGAGCTGCTGCTGAAACTGCAATAAAGTATCTGCCACAGCGTCCGCATATATCTTCAGCTGTATCTGTATCTGTATCTGTACCTATATTCCTGCAGCTTAGAGTTTTCGTGCATTTTGCATTCAACTTTTTGCTGATATAGCTGATTCTCAGAGAATTGCGGTTTGCTGGGATTTAGTTAGAGGTCTTTTCCTTGAATATCGCTTTAAGTATGGCTGTCTGTACAGAGATGCCATTTAACAAGCCACATCCCAATCACAGCGATTTCGTAATGCGACATTCAAGCCCCTCTCCAAATCCATCAATCTTTGCGGCATAACTAGCGGACTTGCACTCATTAGACGTAAATCCCCGGATCCACTCCGAATTTAGCCCGATTCTGAACGGAATTAGAACCCAGCTTGAAGCCCGACCGCATCAATCATGCGGCATATAACACTTTAAAGCCTCTTTCTTTCCGAACATAGAATGTTGTGACAAAAGCGTTTCGCTGTCTGAGGTGAAAGTCGGGCGGCCAAGTGGGCCCCTCTTATTGATTGATTGATGGATTGATTTGTCGCGCGGCAAGTATATGAATGCGAAATGTGCATGATTAATGAGTTGTTCATTAAGCTGGTTAAGGTGACAGCCTAGCCGGGATGAGCCCATCGAGCGGGATGTGGCCTGTTGCTGCTGCCGCTTCCTTGTTGGCAAGAGAATGCTGTTGCGGATGCGACAAAAATAATGTAACGTCGGCGTGAACCTGTCACAAAGGATGATGGTTCAGGAGGTGACGGGGCAACCCTCTCGCGTGCCCATCAGATTGCCAACGTTATCCTTGACACTCCACGTCCTGGCGGCTGGCTGGTGGCTTTTTTCTTCGCCACTGCCAGCTGAAAAATGAAGTGCAAAACAAAATCAAATATTTTGCTTTGCCACGGCACACACACCCACAAAAAAGAGCGAAAACGAATTTTCATAAATTGGGTTAAATCCTTGGAGGATTCACCGTGACAGCGCGAACAAGTGGCACGCTGACTGACGCTGACTGACTGACATTGAGGGTGGATTCGGTGGTTCCTTGGATTTGGTGGGTTCGATGGTGGTGGTTCGCAACCCCTAAATAAATGGCGGCGCAGTTTTAAGGCCGTTTCTCCCACCTCCGACGCTGGTTACTGTATGTTTTTTAAAGGATGCAAGCATCCTGCCACTGCCACTGGTGGAATTGCCCAACAATGGTTGCCTAATTTGGCCTTTTGAGGCATTTCCCCTGTGCATTGCCACGCCTGCTGAACGCCGCCACCTCCGGGCTACCATAATTAAATCGTATTTTGCATATTCTGAAACGAGCTCGATGCTCATTAACCGTTTGCCAATCAAGCCAAGAAAATCAACATTATTATTGAGACCAGCAGTGGGAATTGACAGCCAAAAAGAGAGAGTGATAGTGGAAGAGGGGGGGTGGGAAGAGAAGGGCCTTACCGGACCGGACTTGATATAAGCTGGTTACCAGGATTACATGCGGAAAGAGCTTAAATTCCTTCGAACTCTGGCAATTGATCCTAGGAAAGAACATTCGTTTTTAAGCTGGCGGTGTGCCGAAACCTTTCGGATTCTTATATTGATTATTTTCCAACTTATTCATTAATGCTTTGTTTGTGAAAAAGTATACTTGTTCTGTCATACATATAGTAGTTGCCATTGCACATTCTTACGGTGCGCTTCGTCACTAAGTGGACTGCCGTCCACAGTGATATGTATGCAACTTTAACAGTTCCCATGTTACAAATTAAGTTCCCATTTCTTACCCTTACTCTTTAATAAAATTTACAATTTCTTTCTTAATTACGAGTTCAAAGTGCAATTGCCATTATCCGTTTAGCCGCCAGCTAGTCAGACACGTTTTGCGGCAGCGAGGAAAGCACATTATGGCGGGAAAATGAAAAGAGGCGGGAAAGCCTAACGCACACGCGTGTCAGCTCACGCACACTACTGCACGGCCTATACAGCCAAAATGGCTGTTGGCATGTCATAAATTTGCGGATTAACTTTTTACCAATTTACAGTGGAAACAAACAAGCTGCAAGGCCAAGATGCCGCCATATCCTGTTACCCCATATTGAAAGTGTAATAAAAAGCAGCTGTGCGCCGCTCACACACACACACACACACACTAGCACGCACACTTACGCACACACACGTACGAAGGAGTCGAGTTTGTGATAGAGCAACAAGGAGCAGGACGAGTCCTCGACTTCCTCTTGGGCACCTCAACGAGCATCACGTGCAGCCCACTTCCGTTTCCGTTTGCTTGTTTTAAACTTCGCCCCCCCCCCCTCTTCTGCTCACCAGACCCTGTGTGTAAATCAATGCCGAATGCGGGGAGGGGTGCTGGAGAGGTGGTTGGCGGGGGGTGTCAGACAAAGTACATTGCTTACACAAAGCTTAACAGCGGAGAACGACAACGCACAGCCGGCGGCAAAACCCCTTTTCATCCCCGCCACCCCCCTTGGAAAAGCCACCCATTGCGAAGGAAAAAAACAAAGCAGTGCATAAAAAAAGTAAAAGTAAAGCTCTTTCGCATCCGCGGGAACATGATCAGTCTGTGGAGAAGGAGCAAGAGCTGGGGCAGGAGCTGGAACTGGAGCAGGAGTCGCGGCATCCAGAGCCACTCATTAAGCTGATTATATTGTTATCCTTTTTATGATACGTGCAATACGTGAGCGCATATGGCTGAGGCCCAGCAAGGACATCAGCGACTCCGCCAACTGTCAATGTCACCAGACGCCATCCGGCATCCGGCATCCGGCCTCTGCCATTTGCCTCCTGCCACTTCGTCCCCCGCCGACGAAGGCTTTGTCCTTGCCTTTTTTCCAGTTAATTTTTGCAAGTGTAATTATATGGGTGGCTCCATGAGGAGCTTACTTTTATGAACCGAGATGCAGACAACAGACAACAAATTTATATGATCTTCCTGCGTGGAAATTGTCAAAGGAAAGTGTGTAGGGAGCAAAATAATATAATGTTTTCGAACTGGAACTTATTGACTTGTGGTATGAGTATGATTTATCTCAATCACAAATGTTACCCATCATCCTTGCTCAGGAAAATCAGGAATCCCCTCACCCCATAATTAACCAAATCATTTTTGCCAACAATAAATTCACGAAAATTATATGCAAATAGTGTTCGTACTGCATTGCTGAAAAGAAAGTTGAGTAAATTAATTTGGAAAACGAAATGGAAATACAAATGTAAGCAG
Source organism: Drosophila melanogaster (assembly GCF_000001215.4). Classification (NCBI taxonomy): domain Eukaryota; kingdom Metazoa; phylum Arthropoda; class Insecta; order Diptera; family Drosophilidae; genus Drosophila; species Drosophila melanogaster. The sequence goes on along the minus strand of NT_033777.3, from coordinate 15,516,398 downwards.
ACGCGGCGAAGAAATAAGAGCTCACATAGCGGAATGGGGGAAAATATAAATTTGTTGGGCAGACTAAGCCGGCGAATGCAAATGAAAGTGCTCACAAAACGGCGGTGGATTTATATATAAACAAATGTAATTTAAATATGAATTTAAGTGGCGGCTCTGGTCCCCTGACGAGTGGAACTGCAGTCGAGTGCCGTGGCAGAAGGACAGCATTGCGTATACGCCGCGTGCGCCGACAACGAGCCATGTAAACCAAAGTGCGACTGCCAATGGCAAAGGAGTTGAGCTGAAGGGGGAGTTGCGGGGGCAGATGGCGGAAGGATGCTGGCGGAGAAACCAACAAAATTTCATAATCATAATCAAAATGGCATTAACAACAGCAACAAAGGCAATGCAAATACGAGCATAAAAACGACAACAGACGCGCCGGAACAAAGTGTAACCAAAAATGCCATAATGAAATGCAAAAAAAAGCAACCAAATAGTTGTTGCTGCTGTTGTCGCCATTGTTGTGCATAATGCAGTTTCAATTTCAATTGTTGTCGCCAGTCAGGACTTGTGCCAACATGGCTCCTTCGAGCCCCACAAAAACAGAGTCATCACACCCATCAGCATCACCATCATCATAATCATCATCCTCATTGTACCCATAGTCGTCGCCATCAGGGCAGCCAAATTATGCTAATTAGATTAAAGCATAATTTCATGCAACTTGCAGTCACAGTCACAGCTCCACTCCAAGTTAAGTCCGCTTTGGTCCTTTGTGTCTGGCATCCTGGCTGTTGTTGTTGAGTACTTTCGCCAAAGGATGTGTCAATTTGTCCCCTGCCAATGGGGGATAATGTGATTATGAAACAGGAATAATGTTCGCCAGATAAAACGTATTTAATATTATAGTTTCTGGAAAATATAACCTAAATATAACATCGTTAAGCTTTTGATTACTTCACCCTTTCATCCGAAAGGCAAGACAGTTCCAATTTCAAATTGATTTGCGCATCCCATTTTCTCGCCAAACTAAAGATCATTTCGCAGAAGTTCTGCTAATGTGTCAGTGGAAAACAAATGATTGCAGGCGAAAACTAAAAGATAAGTTGGAAAACGCTGCGAGCTTCCATAATGCCATCAAAGGTCAACACTTGATAAATAGTTGCAGCTCGGCGAATCCTTGGCGATTCATAAGCGAACGCAAAGCGGAAACGGATACGGAAACGCAAGCGAAAGCAATAATAAACTTAGCAATCAACTGTCAGTGCGTAATGGAAACTTGCTTCCCGGCTGCAGTTTTTCGACTGCGCCACTCCCTGAGAAAATGCAGTCGAGGAAGACAAATGATTAGCCGGGACTCACGTGCTCCACGAAGGAGAACCGGAGATCTGAAACTGGGTTATGTTCGGGCCAGCGCGTGATCTTTGGCATGTGTCGGCGTGCACCGATACATACATATCTATGGTTCTGGGTAAGTGGGCCGTAGGGCCCGTCAGCCAGGTAAAAACAGGAAACAACTTTTGACCATTTTTCAAATTTCGCCAATGCCCCTTCCCGCCTCGCTGCATGTGCTGGATTTCGGTGAGCAATTTCAATATGCTCGGCACGTTTTCGCTCGCCAGAAGCAGCAGGAGCAAGTGGAGCAGGAGGAGACGGGGAGGAGCAGCATGAGCAGTTGCTGTTTACGGCCATCTTCATCTCCGTCTCCATCTCCATCCGACGGGCCAGGTCGTAAAGTGCCCGCCACGAGTATTTACTCAGGGCCCTGGAGTTGAGTAATGATGACCATGATGCAGCAGCAGCAGCAAAGGATCGGGGTGAGCGGGGTCAGGGGGATGCAATATGCTCGGGGCTGACGCTTATGCAAATATGAACAACACATGCCGGAGATGCTTTCAACTCGGAACAAGGCTACCCATTCAAATGGCTCCTCTGAAAATCATGTCCTGGCAGCGGGTCAGGCGCAGATTACCTGATGCACTTCCCAAGGCTAACCAAGTGGGGTCTGAAAATTAAATTATTATGAAAATAAAAAGAAATGGAACTCCCTTAAGATCAAATACCTATATTATTTCTGGAATTTTTCCAACAAAAAGGTTGGCATTTTTAGATTAAATTCGGAAGACCTCTTTTCGTCTGCCACCAGCACTCCCATGGCAATCCAATTAGATTAATGCAAGGCAATATAAACAATTATGACTCCCTTGATTGTTTTTCAATGGATGACGACACGCGGCCTGTCTCCTGCCATCACCCCGGCCTCCCTTGCCATCCCCTCGATCATAAATCAGCAATGTTGTGTGTCCAAATATGAATTTAATTAAAGGTCTCTTTATGACAACAAGCGGCGTCTGGGTCGTGTGCTCGGGTCCACTTTAAAATATTACCAATATTGTCAGCTCTTTTCGGTGCGACCTCCGGCTCCTTCCGCTTTCCCATGCATTAGGCTTATTAGAAGGACACGCGCTCGGGTTTGCCGGCGGCAAATGGGGCAATGTGCAGCGCATGCAACTTTTGGTTGTCAAGGTTGGTTGCCGGCTGTCACCGGAGGATGGGCCAGCACAGTGCCCACCCCAGGACTCACTTTATTTGCCGCAAACAGTTCACGCATCAAAGGACCTGCAACGCATCCTTCGAAGAGGTGGTTGCCACGAGTGACTCCCGATTCTTTGAGCAACGGTACACAAGGGAAAATAAGGTTAATTTATTTAATTTCATTAAACATTGGACAGATAAAAGGATCTCGAGCTCATTTAATAAGAAGCGATAATATAAATCTAAAGCAGAGTGTAGGGTATTTCAATTATAGCATAACTAAAAATGTGAAGTTTTTATGAGTGTATCATCTGGAAGATGGCCTAGACCAGTCTGGTCCAGCTTCTTTTGATGATGTGTTTCCTTGGGCCATAATGCCGTCACAGTTCCAGTTGATGCATGCAAATCCCGATTATGCACAGGACACGCGTCACTAGGCATCAGCCTCCTCCTCCCCCTCCAGCCCTCCAGCGATTTATATCCTTTTGGGCGTCACGTGCTTCAGCGACAATATGGCAACAAACGTTTGATTGTCAGGGTTACCCATATGCGTGGTGGATTTCCTTTTTACGCATCCATTGTGGCCGGAACAATCCCGGAATTTATTGACGGGAAATGCAGACTTGGCAGAGCCTTCGCTGCTACTGCTTATAAACAGAAGTAAAAAGTCTGTTGCCATTAGATTTAAATCCGATTTGGAAGATACAATCGAACTTGCACAGATCTCATCACCTGCCGCCACCAGAAATATGTATTTCAGATGCACAGCTTTAATAGCACTAATTTTCAAATGGCTACATATGAGTAATATGTTGCTATGCAAAACTGGAATTATGTGTGCTTCAAAAAGTATATAAGAGCATATAAAAGCAGTGTTTCTTGTGAATACCTATTTTGTTGATTTCCAGAAAATTAAAATGCGAATATTCAAAGGTCCCCATAAAGTGATGTAAAGTGCTATCTCTCCGACTTTCAAAAGGATGACAACTCTGTTTGGTCGCACCTTCGCATTGATGCCTGTCAACTGCGGACAGCGAGCACTCGCCCTTTGTTTATGCAATGCCTGAAAACGCTAGCAAATTATAAATCAAAAGTGACTTTTAATTAAAAGTTCAAACCTCTGTGGCAACTGGCAAAGAGGGGGGGATGTGGTTGCTGGGAAAGCCCGGCTAAGATGCTGACGCCAAATGTCGTTCGTCCGCCGGCTTAATTTTGTTTTGCCAGCGCACCCTCATAAATCACAAAAAGAGCAAAAGTCAGGGGAACGAGGGTTGAAGTTCCGGACTCAGAATGCCAGTATATTAATTGAAGGTGCAAATGCGACGCACTCGCACCCTCGAGGACCAGGAGTAGAAGACAGCTACTGAACACGGAAAACAATAAAGGATGAGAACGAGGACTACGAATGCAAAATACGCAACAGTTTCATTTAAGTTGGAGTTTTTCATGTTCGCCCAGGGAATCGCCGTTGCCACAAAGGAGCGGAAGTCTCGATTGCAGTCGTCGGTGGAACATAAAACCCACTTGGCCACATTTTCACCCCTCGGGCAGGGGTTGTTTTCCCCCAATTTCCAAGGGACTCGCCGTTGTCTTGACATCATTCTGCCTTCCTCTTCGATGGTGGTGTCAAGTTCTTTTTGCGCCGTCAAGTTGAATTATCATAAGTAATAATCATAGCCCAAATATCCGGAGAAGCTGGAACAAGGTGCACCGAGTGGATGGGCGGCCGGTCGGTTGGTTGTTTTGTTTTTCCTGGGCGGGCAAGGGGTTTACCTCATTGGGGAGTTTTTTAGCTAGACGCTCAGTTAATTGCGCGACTCTCGGGTCTTTATGGGGATTGCAGGCCAATCTGGGGTGGCAGGATTGTCACTGGGATTATACGATAATTAACTGGGGGTTTCCAGCAGTATCTGCAAAGCTACAACTGCCTGAGCGATCTCTGTCCAAAAGCCACGTTGCAATCGGTCATCTGAAGGCGACAAGTGTTAGTGCCCAAATCGGACCACGCCCACATGCCCAAGTGGGCGGGTAAAGGGAGTTAAGGACATGGGCAGAGTTGCCAAAGCCAAACACCATAGCAATTGAATGCCAGTCACAAAAATGCAATCACAGTTTGACACAATTTTACCGAGGCGCCACTTCAACACGTTGCAGCTGCAATATCCTTGCAGCTACAAAAGCCGCACACACACACACAGACACAAGCATACACACACACACAGGCACACGCACGGACGAAGGACAACTCTGCAAACAACACAATGACAACTCTTTAACGCAGTTAACTTGGCTGCGCTGCAGGGACAATCGATGTGTCGCCGATGCAGAGTTATCCATTTGCAAATACTCTATAGGGTATCGGGAGTATCTCATCCAAACAGGCCTTATCGAAAATATAATACTTCTGTTCTGTGTGTAATCTTATTTAATAACCCTTCATGATAACGCTATCTAAACTGCATACATGTGTCATTATTAAAATAAATAAATACATACCTACATCAATGTAGGTTTGAAGTAAATTATAAAACTCATATAAAGCTGTGTTAAATGATTGGCATCAACTCTGAACTTGAGCTTTCCTTCTTTGGGTAATACGATTGAACTCTGATCCATACATAGTAAGTCATTATAACATCAGGACACTCCAACCTATTTTATCGGTTCGGAACTCTATCATTGAACGTTTCAGCATAATATCACTGAATCACACCTGTTTTACGATGCTTGAGTGTTTATCAGCCATAGACCAAGTATTTTGATTAGAAAGTTATGACTTATGAGTTAAGTCTGGTTCGTTTTATTGGCAACCTAATCTTATCGCACCAGACACCAAACTACCTGATCTATAAAAATTGCAATAATTATTTTGATAGAGTAATACATTTCAATTATATATTCAAATTAAAACAGTATAAAGTTTTATAAGCTATAATTTCCAGATAAGTGCATATTATCAATAAATTAGCAATAATTTGCTTGATAAGTCTTCCACTTTTGAACAGCTTTCTGGGTAGGCTTTTACCTATCCGAGGGTATTGGTAGCTTCCGTATGGCAGGATTACTGCGGACTCCTTGGATGAGCGTGCTCGAGTGCATTTACTCACACACACAGTGGCACAAACACAAGCAGATGCCGCTGCCATTTTTGTCTTTTTGTTGTTGTTTGATTGCGTTTTTATCTTCGTCAGTTCAGCAATGCCAGGATCTGGGCAAAAAAGGACGAGTTGCAAGTGCAGAGGAAGTGCAACTGCAACATTGGAAGGGAAGGAAGAGGAAGGGGTTGCAACGATATTTTACTGCGACAACATTTCATCGCAAACATTGTGCAATTTCACTTTAAGCGACAATCGAATTTCACGTGATTTCTACAAGCAGTTCGCCAAACTTTTGACTTTTCTTCAGAGTCCGCAAAGCGATTTCTTACCCACTTTTTGCAATGAGAAAAATTGTATAAGCTTGCGAAAATATTTCTGTTTCTGTTACCAAGTTATCAAGTTACTTACTCATCAAAGAACTCGTCCGCTTTTTTTTCAACAAATGGGTAGTTATAATTGGGTAATTAATTTGGGGTGTGAATTGAGTTTACTCTGCATATCAAATCATAAAGCCAATAGCATAGGTTACCAGCCTGACCTAGTGAGGAATCTAGAAATCTGTGGGTGCGACTCGCGTTTGGCTATTATTGATTCAAGATGTGAAATCACTGTACGCGTGAAGTCCATAAAAAGAAAACTTAAAGGAATTTCAAGTGAGCAACGATCGTTAAGATATGGAATATTGGCGAGTAGTGACATGGAGCTCAAATAGGTTGCGTTGTTTCATATATGTTTATTTATAACCTTACGTTGTTAAATATTTACTAGCAATTATTTTATATTTATTCAATGACAACAGCATTTCACAGCAGAATAAAAGGAGTGAGAAGAATTGAGTCGGCATTTAGTTGCCTTCAGTTTAACGAAGCAAACGGTTTGAAATGAAGGATCAAATATTTAACCGATCGCTTTTACTCGCATTTTGTATCTGCGGAATTGAAGCAATTACATTACCCAGGCTGCCGGAAAATTTGCAGGATTTTAAATGTCAGGAAGACGATGTTGGATTTAAGTTCAACTTAACAGATGTAAGAAAAGTCGTAGGATATATATTACAATAGTTTCCCACACTGAAAAATCCAGTCTGATAATTATTCTTGATTTGTTTAGCTTGCCGGCACCTGGTATGAGGCTCTCCAAATGCCCAGTGTCCCGGGAATGGAGTGCCTGAATGTCTCGATTCCCTCGGCAGTCAGTGGCAATAATCTTACGTTGGATTTAAGCTACGTCACCATACTCAATAACAGTTGGTCCCTCAGCAGGGAAGCCGTGAGCTTTCCTTGGAACAACTCCACCCAGTACGGCATCTTTCATCCCGATGCGAGTAAGGTGTCATATAAGCTGGTGACCACCGACTACGTGTCCATCGCCGTTGTCTGTGGATACGGGAGCACCTCTTTGATACCTATCTTCAAGTTCTTCACTCGAGACCGCGAGGTCAGCGAGGAGATCTTCGAGCTGATCAACACGCAGGCCGAGGAAAATGGTTATAGCTCCCTGATCTATTGGGAGAAGCAATCCGTGGAAGAGTGCAGGGAACCCAGTGGACAGCCAGCTTTGGCAGCTCTAGTGGGCTTGATTCTACTTTGTGGATTATCCACTTGGGCAAGCAACTACAACTAGAAGGAAAATAGCCTTACCAAACTTGTAGCCATTATCATACATATTATCCACACATAATACTTGTCCATATAAGTAAATAGATTTATAATATACAACTATCGTCGTTACAATAGAGTTCCAAGAAAACAGGATGTCAGCCTAAATGTAGATAAGCTATAAGCCTTATCGATGACATAACAGTGATTCACCGCATATTGAAAATTCAATACATATTTGCGGCATATGTATTCATTAATAAATCGTCACCACTGATAAGCACATCACTTGAGCAGCAAAAGCTGGTGGGGAATTGGTAGGTCGTTTAGTTGTCTGAAAATCGGCACCGCGAACGGATCGAAATGGAGGCTCAGAAATATATGCTCCCGATTTTGCTGTTATTTTGCTGCTGTGGAATTCCACTGGAGGTCGGAGCGATTCGGATGAGAATGCCCACTTTGCCGGAGGAACTCAACTGCCGAAATGAAAGTATTCATTTCAACTTTAACCTAACGCAAGTGAGCGAAGAAATTTGATTCATATTCCTGGGAATATCGAATTTTCCAGGTATTGCTATGACCTTAAGTATATTTACTGAAACACACTAATAACTTTTTAGCTCTCCGGTTACTGGTACGAGGCTGCTAGAGTACCCAATGTCCAGGTACTGGAATGCCTGAATGTCTCTGTGCCCGCTGAAATCGAGAATGACATACTCTCGCTGGACTTGAACTTCATCAGCACGGTGAACAATGGATGGCAGTTCACCGAGGAGTCCGTTGAATTCCCCTGGAACGAAGATACGCAAACCGGCATCTTCAAACTCGATTACGATACGGTCACTGTGACCTACAAACTAATGTTAACGGACTACGAGAATATCGCCTTTGTCTGCGGTTTCGGAAGCATTTCGCCAGTTCCGCTGTTCAAGCTCTTCACTCGGAAACGTGAGCTCAGCCAGGAGATGATCAACTTGGCGAAGAGCTATGCTGAACAGTACGGCATGGGCAACCAGATCGCGTGGGAGATGCAATCGCCGGGCGAATGCAATGGATCCGGTGGTCTATTTCCTATGGCAATTCTAATGGCCACCGTTGCAGTGCTCTGGGGTTTTAGAGCGTGAACTCAATTTTTAGCTTAGACTTTACTACTACTATCAGTACAAACTCTTATCAATCTTGTTTGTTTTCAACGCCATGTGTTTTATTTGGGGTCATTAAAATGTTATTTCCGAGAATTGCTATCTTTCTGGTCAGCGCAAGGTAATTATGTGATAATTAAAAGCATACTTGTAATTTAAAATATTGTTAAGCATACTAGTGGAGTAAGCTATTTTTCTCCTATCATTTCCCTCTGACCTATGGATTTGCTTTCCATTCTCTTAGCTGTTTTCGAATCTTCTCTTTGAGCTGATAAGCGATTTGTATTCCGATTAAATCATGCCAATGCATCTGCGGGAAATGTAGGGAGTGAGCTTATAGTTTCCGATGGAAAGTGTGCATCGAGTGCCTTTTGGCCCACTGAGCTAATACGAGTTGCTATTGCAAAGCCCCAAATTCAAAGAGAAAATGCCGAAAAATATGAACTGAGCTGGAGCAGAAAAATGTTCTTGTTTGCTCTATTTTCTTGGCAATTTTCATTTTCATAAACCCAATTCAACCGGTGGAAAATAAAGTGAATGGAAAACGCCTTAAATCGAGATCGATCCATTGTTCTTATCACTGAGAGAAGTAATATTCAATTCTGGAACGTTTAAAAAACTCACTGTTAAGTTTTATTTTATTTAAATCAATATTAAAAAATATTTATTTAGTCCACAATTTCAACGTAGTAATGATTCACATACTTTTAAGTAATTGAAGATTTTTTTTCTCTGTGCTATTTGGCTTCCGATTGCCTCCGTTCTTGGGCGAACCAATGAAGTGCAAACCGTGGTCAAATGAGCCGGAGTCGGGAGTCCTGGAGAGCCATCGATAGCCGGGCACTTTCATTGATTTGATGCGTTTGCGTGCCGCTTGTGATGGTTGCATGCTCGACTTGAGCGCCACCCAAAGCCAGCTGAAGTCGTGGAGCCGCAAAGCTGTTTACTTGCAGCTAACCAAGTGAAATTGAAAGCCCTTTTGGCCCCCGATAATTGTGTCCGGTCTAAGCACCCAATCCGCTCCTTGTACTCCTGCCCCATCTCCTGCTTCTGCTCCTGGTCTAGTCGTTCGTCTGGGTAATGGGATGCGGAAGCTGAGATTGGGGTGTACATATGTGTTCGTGCACCAGATGATTACTGGGTCCCAAAATCGACGTAATCATGCGATGACGCTGCAAAAGTATCCGCAGACTCTCCAGACGCCCGGCCACGCCCACAAAACACACAGTGGATGAAAGGGAACAGAAGTCGGGGAAAGCTGGCTAAAAATGAAAGTTAATGTGGTGGATCGGTGGAAGGGTTAAACGAAGCCAACAAGTGAACCCCAGCGTACGTGTTCCAATTAAATTTGACATTTGCTCTTAATAGATGTGCAACAAGGTTTCCATTTCGATTGAGTTACGCCCTTGGTTCTGGGTTCATGAGTAAGGTTCTTCTCCCAGAGTTCAATGTTCAATAGTTTTCAAAGAGAAACCTGTTTGGAAATACTAATAAAAAACGTTAATCATTTTGCAGCCTACTTTCGGGCTAGAGACGAGTAGAATTTCTAATAATGGCTAAGAAAATAAGTTAATGGCATTTTTTTTTGCTAGCTAGGGATACGTTGTACAGCTGTATCTGTCTTTAAGATTTTCCTTACTCATTACAACTAACTCCTGACAGACTCACAATTTATGCTCTGCACCACGAACTGCTCAAAAATGCAACTATTCAAAGTGCAAGCACAAAAATCTGGCCAACTTTGCGCATACTGCACACAATCGGAACTGAAAGGGGAAACTAAAAGGGGAAGAGGGGTTCCTGCAGCCTCCTCCAAGGAGGGGCCAAAAAAAAAAAAAAAAACAAAGCCTGCTGCACAAACATGCGAAACTATTAAAAACATGTCTTTGTCCTTTGGCCCGGGGTGCATATAATGAAATTCCTAGCTGCTTTGTGCCCACGACGGGCACAAGCCACTTGGCGGGATGTCCCGATCCCTGATCCATCCCCTACATATATATTCATATATATGTATCCTCCGCTGGTTTTTTGCAGTATCAATCTAGGTGAAATATTAACAAGCGGGAGTCTCGGGTCTAAAGTTGGCGGGACAGAAAGCCGAAGGACAGAAGGACGCCGGCAAGGCAGCTCATAAAAATTCCTTAGTTGACGACAAAAGCTGAGGACTCTGGAGGAGATTGGTGGCCGTAGAGGGGGGGGGGGCGGTGGAAAGCGGACTTAAAGCGGACCAAACGGCGATGAAACAATAGACTCGAGTTAACTTAAATTGATTCCCAGACGTTCCCGGCGAAATGAAACCCAACTCAACTCAACGCTCGAGCTTCGCCATTTTGTTGTGACTCCAAAGTCACTGGAACCCCATTCCCAACCCCAGCCCTTTTGCGTACTTCTTGCACCTTGATTGCAAGTTATTTGCAATTTTGTGCAAATTTAAAAGGAGCAAAAGGACGAAGGCGAAGGAAAATGAAGGAAAATCCAGCCAGACGACCACCATCCACCCACACACCTTCACCTTCAGCCAGTGACTTTGGCACTGCACTTGAAAATTTTTTAAGTGTGCGCGAAATTTTTTATGCAATTTGTGCCGGAAAAGCAGGAATACCGAATGAAAATGGGGCGTAGCTGTTGGGTTATTGTTGTGCCCAGGAGATTGGTTGACTCCTCCTCCGCCGGCTGCTCAATTTGCTGGTTTATTTTTGCATTCGGGATATTAAAATTGACACTTCATTTGTGTCACTCCGCGTGGCAGCGAAGTTTAAGGGATTTTTTAAATGATTTTCAAGCGGCTGCATTGTTGTCGATTGCCGTTGATTGTGCAGCAATTTGCATTCAAGGATTCCAGCACTGTATTCAAAATGGTGTCCTTGTTGTGGCTGGGGATTTGACTTAAGCTCTGTTGAGTGCTCCATTTGGCCACTGATAAAGCGGGCAGCAGAAATGGGTCTTAACAAAAGCAATCGAAGGTGATTGGATCAACTTAATATAGATTTAGGAAAATGCATAACTATTTGTATTTAGTTATTATAGAGGAGAAGTCTTGATGTTCGCCCACCTCGCTGGTTTTTTTCAGTCTGTGCCCAGCGTGCTGCCTTTATTTACTCCAACACTCCTCCGGCTGGGCAAAAGGACCTGGCCCTGGAAGATTTCATTAAGTGCCGGCCATGGAAGTCCTGTCGCCGCCGCCCCACATCCTCGAGTCCTGCGAAACGCAACAAAGGAGCTGCAACAATGCCCAACCAACGGCAAGGTTGCACTTGAAGTCATTCAGCCTCGTCCTGGCAGTGCAAACTTTTTAAGTGAATTTTTGATTAGATCTGGACGAAACTTTTTGTCGCACAGCCCAGAAAGGCGGCGGCGTGGGGAGTGTGGGGAGTGGGGGGAGAAACGGTCATAGATATAGTTGCCTTTCCAACTTAAAGTCACCAGTTAGTTGCGCTCTTTTGTAATTTGCGCAGAAGTATATTTATTTGTGCGAAAGGATAATAATAAAATATGCGCTCCAGATAGTGTTGCGCCAGTATTGCAAACTTGTCCCTGCTCCTGTCCCTGTCCCGATCTCGTCCTTCCAGCCCCTTTGGCTCCTCGACTCCTCCGACGAAACTGTACCTACTGCAACTTTTCGCGAACAGTTCGCAGTCTGTCTGACCCTCACCTGCCCTTTTGCTCCACTCCATGGCCATTGCATCGCTGAAGTTTTGCGCAAAAGTTAATAAAATTATTTGCCACAGACTTTGATAAATATGAAACAGGACTCTGGCAAATGGCAAATAAATACAGGAACGCCAAACTGAAATTCTGGGGCCACTTTGTCCCCGATTCGAAATATTTGGCAAAGTTTTATTGCAATTTTTGGGCAGGCTGTTTTAAGTAATTTGATATGGTACATGTAAAAATAAAGGAACTATTAGGATCTTAATTCTGTGTAATTTGTTTGTATTATGAGTATGCATGGCTTTGCTAAGTGGAGGTAAAGTAGTAGTACATTCACTACAAAATGAATTTGTATGCCTTCTCAACTCTCACCCCTCAATCAGCCGCATATCGAAAGGATTCAAAATATATATCAAATGTTAAGTAAAGGAAAGACCTTAAAATGGAAGCCAGCTTCTGCCAACCCCTCTGGATTTGCTCGGGCTCGTCCTTTTTTGCCAGCATATGCATTCCATGTAGTTATTATTCATTGTCGTGCTTCAGCAAATATCAAATGGAGTCCGGCGCTGCAGAAGTGGCTGGCGGGGATTCCTTGTTACTGGATCCCGTCGTCTCGGCATCCTTCGTACTTTGTTTTCCCAGTTACTCTTATTTTGCACATATGAGCGGGGCGGGGTGGAGTGACGTTATGTGGATGGGGGTGTGGTTGCTTTACGAGTATTGGCAACCCCATAACGACATGGGCAAAAAAAAAAAAAGGAAATTTTTAATCGAAACATTTGTAGCGTGAAATTGTCGTTATGTTTGTTCTCCTTTTTTGAGCAGCAATATGTTAGGATTTAAACGTATTTAGAGAAAACATATCGGGTATTGATTGCTTTCTGCTGCGCAGAAAATTTCAATAAATTTGCAACTTTGTCGAGCTTCTGAAAATTGCTGATGTGTGACATTGATTCGCCTGCGAAAGGCGAAAGCAGTCATTAGCCGGTCATTAATCATAATTAACTGGGATCTGCTCAACTCTTTAATTTGGTAGGCAACTTTAAGCGCTAGACGAATCGAACTGCTGGCCATAAATCTCAATTTTCCACAAATTAGGCGACGATATGCCAAGCCGCCCAAAAACCAGAGGACCAGAGGCCAACTTCCGGAGCAGGTAACTGAAAGCCACACATCAGACACAACTATAACTCAACTCAGTTCGGTAGTTTCGGCTTCTCTTCTCGTTCGGTGACATCTGCTCAATTTATCGTTATTTCTGGACTGGGCCAAAACAAAAAATCAATTTACCCTATGATAAAGAACCCAAGACCGGCCGGCAAAAAAAAAAAAACACTCCCATCGAAATGAAGACAGCGTCGAAGGGAACTGGGAAAACTTTTGAAGCTGGCAAATCGAACTGTTCCCGTTTCCACTTCGACTCCTCGAACTCCTCGGAGCACTAGCCATCCAGTGATTTATGCCCTGGAAACTGTTTTTGAAATGTGGCTTCAGTCTCGGCGAGTGAGCCTATTCTCCGCTCATTGCTCCATTGCTCCAATGCTGGCCAAAAGTCAAGAAGGGAGCGCCACACACAAAACTGTCCAAAGTATACAAATTGGCCTGGCATGAGTTATTGATGATCCGGGCCGTGAAATGAACGACCGCTGCTCCTCGGACTCCTTGGCCTCCCAAAGGCAAACAGGCTGACTGACTGTCCTGGACGTGGGAACAAATGCCCAGCATTTGGTCAAAAATAAGTTAGGTTTCCCTGGGTCTTAGTTCCAAATGAGTGGGAGTCTGGCTAATTGAGGAATACTTTTATGTAAGTGCTTTGGAGATACACTCCGTAATCGGTTTATAATAAGGTTCAATCTAAGCAAATTATATTAAGATAAATTAAAATAGAACGATTGATGGGCATAGCAAAAGGAATGGAATTTATCACAGAATGTTTTCATTTTAAGAACTTTCCTACAACTTTTAAGTTGCAAGTAGGCTTGAAGGGAACTCTCCACACAACGTTAACCTAATTAGTACAAACTACGGCCAACTAAGACATAACTCATCCGCTCAGCCCATTAAAGCGTATTCCATAAAATATGCATAAGGTAATGGGCAGCGCCCCTTCCCAATTATTACAAGATCATAACTCATGTCACAGGGCAGGTCAACGCAAACAAATATGCGAGGCTCGCTTATCACGGCGGCAAAATCGTGTTATTTAATGTTGTGCTAATTTCTGGCCAAGTCAACGGGATGGGGAAAACACACCCCAGGTAACAAACAAGTCTGGAACAGGGAAAGTCGTGACATTTTTCGTGCGGTTGGCAAACGGGGGCTCATTTCTTGGCCATTTCCGTCAAGTGTTGCGTCTGCGGCTGCGACACGAACTATTTACAAATGACCAGACATTTAAGCCAAATGCTTCCGGGTTGGCCAGGTTAAATGCCCGAAAATTATGCTACCTTGACATGAAAGGGCGAGAGGGCCGTAGTACAAAAAAAAATTAATGCCAAAGGAAGGAGAGACGACGTTGAATATTGAATACCCTTACAAGCTATCAAACATGAACATGAAATATATATGCAAACACATTAATTTTATGCTAATTAGCATAAGTTTGCAGCATGTAATAGGAATATGTACCTAATTGTAGGTAATAAATTGCAAATTCATTGACTAAATATAACACATTTGTTCTGAAAAATCCGATTACTTAATATTCATAGTTCCCAAAACCTAAACTTCCAAGATGAGTTATGCAAGCACTCTGACCAGTCACGGCTTGTGTAGACCGCAGGATGGTTGGCGGCTTCTTGGTGTCACTGTGTCAATTGCTCAACTCCTGGCCCAAATGGAGCAGCTGCTGCCCCGCCCAGATCGACTGCGACTTAATTAAGTTACAACCTCGAGGCGACCGGACCGAGTCGAGGACGATACAATTTCACTAATTTCCGTGCAAGGCGACACCAACAATCAGCGGCCGGCGAATGTTAAATGCTCGGCCCACCAAAAACTGGTCACGAGTTAATAAATATTGTCAGTGGGCGCACCCAGGCCGAAGTGGGCAAACATGGCCCGTTCCAGGCGTTAAAAGGCCCGAAATGAATGAATGGTCAATATATGGGAGGGCATAAATAATATTTAGGGGTTGGCTGCCACCGATTGCCACTTTCGCCTGGCATCGTCTAGCGTGTTTGAGCAGCATTTCCGCTGCGTTTTGTTTTGTTTGCTTTCAATTAACCAAAACTGGACTTGGACATCGCCCAATTGGACGGAGTTGTGGGCTCGGACTGCGTCCTGGTTCTGGTCGATGGTCGCCAACTGCCTGCTAATTGAGTGCTGGCAGACATAATGTTTTCGGAAACTGAGCAAACTGTCGAGTGAAATATGATTGAAAGTGTAAATACATATTTCATTGGCATGGGAATCAACTGGACGTAGCTATTAAAGCGGGAATTAAGTAATCATTTCGCTTCAATGGCAACTAGATTTCTATTTGATTGGGATCTAGCAATCTAGTACATGTTTACGCAATAATTTAATTTAAATGGAAGAACTATCTGAATTTCTCCGGCGTTGGAATTACTTTATCTACATTTGTGAGCATTGATAAATTAAGATTTATTTGAAATTTAATACGGCGCAATTTAGCACAATTTATGTTAATAATGGCATCTAAGATTTAGATACCAACATCACGTTTCTAGTGCCCAGTTAATCATCTCGCTTCCAACTCTTTCTGGACTCTAATTGTCCTGACACCTAATGAATCCCCCACTGACAGTTGAATAAGTCGAATGGTGCTAACGAAATTGGATTTATCCGACACTTTCCAGCTCATCGCCCCGCCGCCGCACTTCGAGGGCTTCGATGGCTTCAATAGCCACTTCTCGGAGCCGTTAAGACAGTCAGTCAGTGGTCAGTGGTCGGCGGACTTTGGATAGCCACCGGCACTTCCGACTACCCAGGGATAAACTTCAAAACGGCACCCGGGGCCCAGGGAGAGAATGGAGAAGGCCACTCGCCCACCAACTTCCCACTTTCCCCACTTCAGCTCTCGAGCTCGTACAATAATCTTGATTTCGTGGTCAATTGAATTCTTAACTTCTCAAAGCCCGACACACAACAGCCAAGGATATCTCGAGGGCGTGTATCCCGGCCACGGATGACAGTGCAAAGGAGCTGGCCAGTTGAGATGCTGGGATGCCGGGATGCTGGGCAGTAGCTTGCCAAATTGTGATTACTCAACAACAGAAGAAGAGGCGGCTGACTGACCAGAAAACGATTTGGCCGTTGCCTACTTATTGGCCATTGATTTTTGAAAAATGGACCAGGCCAGCGAGGAGAGCAGTCCAATTTGTGGGCCAATTTAATGCGTTATGATCTTTACGAGGCAAGTGTTTTCCAGGAACTGCCAGTCTGCTCCTGTCGATTACATTTTGAGGCTCTTCAAAGAGGCGAGACCGAATCATTTGCCATAACACTTTGGCAATGCCATCGTCATCCTGGCTTTCCATCCCATCCGATTCCATCACTACCGCTGCAGACTATACCCCCTTGTAGTAGTTCTTGTTTCGTGTACCAACATCTTTATGGGTAATTAAAACTTTTGCCCATTTTTGCCTGAAAGTTGGTTTTTGTTTTGCCCAATCCCCTTCCATGCCCATACCAATTGGATACCCAATCCGCAATCCCCACATCCCCATCCACATTCACTTCCTGTGTTCCTAGTCAAATTTATTGCTGTTCAATAATACCAATTTTTGGCCTTTCTTTTGCCGGAGATGCCAACAGATGTGTTGGCAAACTATTTCGCCCAGAAATAGTTTTCGGAGCACGTTTGTGTTCACACTCGAGTGTTCCACATTATTGAAATTGAAGCGCGGTAATGTGTCTGCAATTTTTGGTCTGGGCTTCCCTTTCCGCTCAACTTTTCGCATTCGGCGCTTGGCAAATTATTTTCGGCTGCCAATGTTCCGCGCTTATCTCGGCAACTTTTGGCGTTATTTGTGGCCCGAACTTTGTGCTCCGTTCCACCATGTGCAATTTCTTCATAACGATAAGAAAGGCAAATAATGGTATCGAAAAAGGAATAGGGAAGTAAAACCCATCTGAAGATACACCTTTATACCCGATATAGTTACAAAACAACAATAATTAGAGTCTGAAAAGTAATTTCCAAAGTGCCAAAGATGATGTCAAAATGTCAGATCAAACTTAATTCAATAAGCTTAGATGGAAGTTCGCCAATATATTTAAATAGACACTCAAATCCTAAATCTTTTCAGCTTAGAACTGGCTCTGGACCAACTGAAGCATAAACCTGCGAATGAACTTATTGTTATTATAAGCCAACTTTTAACCCTACCCATTGAAGAGCCCCAAAGCCGCCGGGAAAGCAGCTTTCCTGCATTATCTCCTTGTGGGGTTTTTGGTGGGGGTGGGCGGGGGGTGTGGGTGTAGCGCCTGGTCTTATCGCAAATTTTCGAGTATTAACGCATCGTGGGGAAACTTCCGCTTGTTTGCCGGGCGGCTTAGAAGACTCACGAGCTCACGCACTGCCATCACAATCACTACCCCACATCCGGCAAGACAAATTGCAGATTGGTAGACTCGGCTCGAAGGACCATCTCGCCATCTAGCCAACTCACCGTCTCTAACTCGATTCGCCTTCGGGTGCGTGGAACAAAGAAAAATCCATATTTTATTTTGATTATTTTCCGGCGCCACGGCAGGTGTCGATTTCGTGTGATTTTTCTTTGGGGCGAAATTAAATTTAGCCAGGGACTCCTCCTGCCCCCGCTCCAACCACCTAACACTCAAATCAGCGTCAATCAATTTTGGTCGCTTTCGTCAGACAAAAACAAGCCTCAGCCGCCCATGGAAGCCCAACCACCAGCGTTTCCCTTTGTAATGGGAAAAATTATTGAATTTGTCAACGACTGCCACAGGCGCTGGGTCCAAAAAAAAAAAAAAAAAAAAAAAGAATATTACGACGAAGGACGAGGACTTTAAGCTTCCCCAGCCGGAATCAGCATTAAAGAGCTGCGAGATTTATGCGACTGTTGTAGGTGTCAGGCAAACAGAATTATGTTTGGAAACGATTTTCCACCTTTGCCGTCATACATCATCGGGGGGCACAACTCCGCCACAAAGCCTGGCAAAACAACCCTCCAACGTTAACAAATTTCTTTGCGACGTTTTTAAATTTCAGTTCAGACATACACATATATATTTATTTTTTGATGGAAGGGAGCGGCTAATGTAAATCGCATGTGCTGTGTGTATGACCTACGCCTTATTTAGTGAAGCGCCCCGCACACCAGAGCCAAGTGATTTGTTGACAAAGAAATTTTTTAATAATTCACCGAGTCTGCGAGCGGACGGAAATCTCATTCGGCATAAGTGATGATGTAATTTTCGCTAAAAATTGAAAAAATCCCCACGCAAGCAGGAGCGTTTTCAGCGTTGAGGTGGGGTATTTGATGGGGGGGTTGGAGCTACTACGGTAACCCCTCACGTAAAATATGTTGCAACAATATGTTGAGTTAGAGTCGAGTCGAGTGTGTGCCGCTGACGATGATGAATGGGGCACGCATGCGTTGCACTGATTCCACTGTCGGTGTGACGGACTGCCTGACTGACAATCCCGTCACGGATTCCGGCAAATTATATGACCCTTCAGAGGTCCACGCAGCTACTTTATCATTTCGGGTGACCAAGGTCATAATGTACTCAGGTGCCACGATCGCCAAGTATGTAAGGATAATGGAGCACCTTATCCATTGGCCAGCTGCTCTACAAGCATCCAATATTCCAGCTTCATTTACTAGAACTCAATAGATTACACATTGCAGGCGAGTGAACCCTGTAATGGCTATCCATTACCGGGGACCTGCAACGGTCAACGTCAAACCCCAGGCCCAAGAAACTCCCTTGGAATTACGCTGATGACTCAATGTGTTCCTTGGGGAGGAGTAAGTCCTTCCCCCCACTGGAAATGATATTCGGAAGCTGGACAACTTTTAATGCCTGCTGTCGATGGTCATGTGCATAGCTCATTAGTTTTTGCCTAATTTGAAAGGCAGCCGTTCCCTTCCTGGCCTAATGGAATTCAATCAATTTCCATTTATTTCGATAGCGAAAGTCGCACCACCGAAGGACCCAATGAGGGCCACAAAAGTGAGGTCCAGAGACGGGAACTGAAAAATTTCTTAATTATCCTGACGTGACGCTTGTGGGCGTCTTGGTTGACAAGCTTTTTAGCCTCCTCCGCTTTTCCTTCCCCTGCCCATTTGTGGCCAGTCTGTTTTCCTAATGCTCGCGGACAAAGAAAGACAAATGAGTCGGAATCACTGCGGGAAAATTGTGGAGTAAAATACTTTAAGACTGGCAAAAATTGCACCGAAAGTCTGCGAATTGAAGGCTTTTCTTAGGATTGGAAATAATTTAAACATAAAACATTTTATAAAAACTTCTGTTGAAAACAATATGCCACAAATGTCAATAAGACAATACAACACGAGGCAAGATGGAAAAAGGAAATCCCCGAAACACTCGCAGCCAGAACGCCAAGTAAAAAAAAGGAATGAAAATGATGAAAAGCGTATAATCTGCTTATCAAGAGGCTGCAGCCCTTTTTCTTGGAGGTCTCCTCCTTTTTTTTCCTAACGCAACTAGGGAAGAACTCAACTGTTCCAAGAAAAATGAAATGAAAACTGTAAACAAAAGGGATGTGAAAATTTGATTTGCATTTCCAACACAAGATGAGACTGGAACTCAATTGTTCTCATTTTTAGGTTTCATTATGCTTTGTTGTTTGGGTATATACACACATTTTTCATAAAATTCTAGTTTTTACAAAGCGAACGATTTTCTCTAAGCTTTAAACAACTGATTTTCTTTAAAATTTTATGTATTAAGCGTGCTTTTATGCAAAATAGGAAGTCCAGGAGGCACATTAATTCAAAAGAGCAACACAACCCATACAACCCTATATAAAAATGTAGTTATTGGCAAAATCCTCCATATTTTATTGCCGAATCCAACCCAGAGTTTATGTAACTTCATTTAAACTGTGACCGTCAAAAGTGCATACCACAGTCGTGCATGAAGGGTCCTTGTAAAGCAAAATCTGTAAGTTAAATCTGAACTGGAACCAGAGACTGAAACAAGAGCAGCAGTCGAAGGGGATACCAGCTGGGTAACCGGAGGAGGAGATACCGATTCCGAGATGCAGGGGCAACTTTGCGCCTCAATTATAATGAGAAAAGCAAACGAATTGGAAATAATTTTCAATTCACTTGTTTCCCACCTACTTTCGTAAGTCGTTTCGGTTCATTCGGTTTGCGATCTTCAAATATTTATGCGCCCTTTGTTTTCATTATTTATTTGAACCGCCAATCCTTTGCATGCATCCCGCAATCGAAATCAAAACCCGAAACCGAAACCGAATCGGACGCTCCGCACCTTTTTTGGCCAACTGGTGGCCCCTGGCTAAATCGAGGTTACCAGGCGACTGATAAAGCTGTTAATGCTTTTTAGGAGCCGAGGATCTCATGTCCGTAGGAGTGGCTTGTTTGCGAACGATAAGCCCAGCTCCTGCGGCAATTTAATGAATTATTTATGTAAGGCCAAAATCAGAGGGCAGCCAAATGCATAACCGAACGAATGCGTTAAGACCAAAATTAATTGGACCGGACTACCTAAAGGAAATTGAGTATACGACAAAAGTGCAAAATCACAATTTGTTCTTCAGCTGAGGTTTAAAAAAAGGTGTTCCTTACAGGTTCTATATATATATTAATCAAATTAATCAGCAAGTTCTATCAAAAATACGCATAATGATTAGTCCGAATCTCGAGAACGCTTAGACACATGATGATCGTTCGTCCTCTCGCGACGCTTGTAGGGTGGTGGGGAAGATTTACGCTTGTCCTTATACTGGGAGCCACTGGAGGTAGAACTCGAGCCTTTTTTCTCGCGCTCCACGAACTTGACCGTCAGGGGCCGGGAGGCGCCTTCGATCATGTACCGATCCATGCCGTACTTGGCCACCTCGGCGTCGCGGACCAACTCAAATTGCAAGAAGGCCACGCCACGGGACCTATTGTTGAACTTGTGGCGCAGCAAGTTCACATCCACGATGTTGCCGTAGGTGGCGAAGAGTTCTCGTACCTTCTTCTCATCCATGTACGTGGGCAGGTTCCCCACGTACAGGCTGGAGCTGGTGCTTTCATATTCCGAAGGTCGGGCGAAGGCCACTTTCAGTCGCTTGCCGCGAGTCTCGTAGCCATCCATGCCATTCACGGCAGCAGCCGCCTGGCGTTCCGACACGTAGTCGACGAATCCGTAGCAACAGCTTATGCCAGTCCTGCGGTGGCGGATGATCTTGGCCTTGCGGATCTCACCGAACTTGGAGAAGAGACGGTGCAGCTCAGACTCCGTCATGTCCTGCGGAAGGTAGTTGAGGATCAGGTTCGTCTTCATCCGCAAATTAGGGAGAGGAGGGGGCGGATCCACTGGTCTTCCAGTTTGGAACATGCCGCGTATCCCGGCGTATCCCCAACATAGCGTCGGGACGGATGACTCCTTCTTGGTCATTTTCTCTGCGCTATAGATAGAAGCAAAGGTGAAAGATGACCGCAGAGATCTTATGCTTTCTTCGGAATGGGATCCAAATGAAACACTTGGCGTAGAAAATTTTAGAATGATTATAATATCCCAAATTGACTGAAAATTCTAAAAATACTGCAAAGCTGCCCTTCCAAATGTTAAAAGTTTTTTTTCAGAATGTGTTTGACAATGACTTCCATGACAAACAGGATAGCTTTGGTCAACAATTACTTGGTTATTTACCAACACTAATACATTTATACTTTTGTCAACTTACGTGGTGTCAAGAGTTGGCTGCCTTGAATTGAACTTAACTTAAATTCTATTTGAATAAATACAATAAAACTTCATCTGCATTAAAGAACTATTTAACACATAAATACGTATGCAAATTAAATAAATTCCGCCTTGCGAAATCGCTGATTTGGCTGAGAAGTTTGCGTGCCAAGACAAAATGAAACCCTTTATGTGCACAAGGTGCAAAAGTTTTTGAAAAGTTTTCCAGCTGTTTATTTATTTGTTTGCTGATTATGGAATTTCGACATTGCGATTCGAAGGTGGAGCACTGCACAGAGGAATGTAAAAAGTGTGCAGGTGAAAATTAAATTGGATACGAGTATTGTGCGATTTGGGGAACCGACATGGCACTCGAGGCCCATCGATTGGATCATTGAATGTTCCTTTGTTTATTGCCAAAGTAAACTTGTTCATTATTTCTTTTTGTTTTACTTAGCCTCATATTAATTAATTTCCATTTCCGTTTCGTTTATCTTGGCTACGCCGATTTTTACCTTCATGCTGACTAGACAATTAATCAAGTTTAATTACTCGACTGCTGTGGGAGGAGGCCAGCTCCTTATCCTAGTCGGCGACTCCCCGGGGACCAGCGGATCCGCATTTGCCCGATGTGGTGGCCATCTGCATTAATCACTTGAATATGCTTTCATTTCTCAGCGCCATGTGTGGGGCAGAAGGGCAGGAGTGCAGAAGCGTCCAGAAATGGTCAGGACTCGGATAAAACCCGCCATTAAAAGACGGCGCACGTAGAAATACATTCGGATGAGGTGGGTCGTTTACATATTTTCACAGCGAAAAACGTTTCTGACTGGAATATTGGGACTATTTAAAAAGCCTATTTCGGTCTTAACAACTAATTATTACTATGCATATAGGCTTAAAGCTGTTTAACCTGTTTTATTTTTTTATTTTATCATTCTTAACTTTCTTAGCTTACTTTGTCATCACCCAACTTAGAATTATATAAATCAATTAATACTAATAAAAGTTTTATTTAATGCTGTCTCTTGGTACGTTTCCTTTTTGACACGCACCATGAACTATTTTCTTCATTATACAAGTGAACGTTAGGTGCCGCCACTGTGCCACGTAGAATAAATGTAGTTAACATGTCGATAGTTATGGATGGCTAAGTGGTATTTATATTGATCACATAAAAAAATTAAATTGAAAAACATAGCTGCGCTTTCAATACAAATTTTATTAACTTTACACAATAAAAATAGTTACTTCATAAATTCATAGAAAGTGATTCATGCATGTAGGTGCTACATGGTTGGCTAACAAAGGAGCTTCGTCTCGAAGCAAGTTACTAATGATAAAAATGTTATACATGTCTTGGAGGATCACACAATAAATACGCAAGTTCAGTTTTACTACGAACTCTAGGTGATAACAGTGATTGTGGAAAACGTTCATAGGCGATATGAACTCCATTAACTAAAAGTTAAGCCTCAACTCTACAGAATGCTACGGTACACTTTAGATTTAATCTCTAGTAGGGCCCTTAGACTTCTTTTGCATCAATGATCTCGAATTGCAGGTCGTACTGCTGGTCAAAGCCCATAAGGCAGTCGGACATTAAATAAAGCGTAAGCTGTAGACGTCCAAGTCGCGGAGTTGCCTGGAACGAAATGCGGTTGGTGCAGCGCTGTCCGCGAATGGATACACGCTTCATGGCGAGGAGCTCGTCGTTGGCCTGGGAGCCCAGGGTCAGGAACCACGCTTCATTCTTGGGCTTTGGATACTTGGGGCAGTGCACCGTGTAGCTTTGTCCACCACCTCTTCGCTGTCCACTGACATTAAGCCGCTGCAAGTTTACTATGAGAACGTAGTCCTCATTGGCATGCAGGGACATCCATTCGCCCCTCGTGTCATCAGAAAGTGAGAGCGGTCGCTTGGCATACTCATTCTCCATATGCCGACCCTCTACGAATATTTGAATTGCTATCTCGGGCAAGTCTTGGATTACCTGGAAATGTTTAAAGTACCATTTGAATATCGTTCAGCAATTTGGTTAATTCGAATCGTACCTTATACATCTTTTCGATCTCGTGCTCCTCGAAGGCATCTCGCAGTGGCTTCGCCAGTACTTCGTACTCTTGTTTGCACAGCTCCTTCAGCACGGGTAGTGTTAAGTAGTCATAGTCATCGTGTGGTATGTTCAAAAAGGCATCGAGATTGTCCTCGTTCACTCCTGGCAACGTTAGGAACTCACTACCGTCGAACCATCGGGCCTGAATGACGCTCTGCATCAGTTGCTGCACAACCAGAGTCGTCGAGAGCCATCCCCGCTCCGCTGTGTAGTCCACCATGGCTTGCATCACTCGAGTGGCGTTGTCCAGAGCCGACTTTGTGTCTGTTAGGTAATCCGAATTCGGAAGGGACTGCCGTGCAAAGTGGGCCTGGAGTAGCAGGAAAGTCTTGGTGTACGAAGAATCCCAAGACGATGAGGGCGGTCTAAAGCGGCTTACTTCAGCCATTTCCTCATTGTGCTTATCCTCGTTGTGCCGAACAGGCAGCTGATCAAATTCATAGGAATCGGCTATGGCGAGGAGAACTTTCTTGGTGTTCATGCCAGGCTGCAAATCCTCCAGGAAATGCTTCATTGTGCGGTACGACAGGTAGTAATAGGAACTGATTCGCCCCAAGAATGTTGGTATCAGACATCCATCGCGCTCCACCAGACAGGCAGCGGCAGAAAGCTCATAGACCACGCGCTCAACCAGATTGGACATAAAGTTATTTACATTCTCCGGTTCTATGTCCTGCAGTTGGTAATACGACGGGTTTCGGAGCAATCTCCTGAAGAAGTACGTCCACGTAAGATAATCCAGAGCGGCCTGCTTTGACTGAACAGTTCCAGCAACGATTTCAGCGTTTATGTGCTCCGGTAGCACTCCCAGCAGACTGGACTCTACCGGGAATGGATCGTACAGAAACTTTTTGTAGAAATTCTTCTTTTCGTCGTGCACCAGAACGACGGCCACACCTTCATTGTCGAACTGCGGCCGTCCGGCTCGTCCCATCATTTGAAGCACGTCGGTAATGGGCATGTCCACGTACTTCTTCACCTTCCCGTCAAAGTATTCGGTACCTTTGATCACCACCAGATGAGCTGGCAAATTAACGCCCCACGCCAGTGTGGCTGTGGCCACCAGGATCTGGATCTTCCTATTGAGGAACAGCTCCTCAACACACTTTCGATCCTGTTCCTGCAAACCGGCGTGATGTAGACCAATTCCGAAAGCTAAGCAGAATTTAAGGTTCTGTTCACGAATATTCTGCAAGATCAGCTCGATTTCGTCTTCGGGTATGTGCAGGAACTGCTTGGGATTGGATTCGCCGGCCACAAAGGTAATCAGGTCCAGCGCCGTGAGACGCGTCTGCCGACGCGAGGACACAAAGACGATGGTGGGCTCACAGGGGGAGTAGGTGCGAATAGCCTGAAACGTGGGCCGGTTCATTGTTGCCATGCGAGGACAGTAGTGCTTTCCAGGGAAGCCATTGATGTGCACCTGGAGAGGCACTGGACGCACCGAGGGCTTGAAGTTGTACAGTCCCATCTTATTGATTCCCAGCCAGTTGGCCAGATCCTGAGCGTTAGCCAGTGCCGTGGACAATCCCACGATTCGGATAGCCCGACCGGTATGGGAACTGATAAAATTGGTTCGCGATACAATCACCTCGATGACCGGTCCTCGATCCTCTCCCAGCAGGTGGATCTCATCGATGACGATTAGCGACACGTGCTGTACGTATTCGCGGGTCTGCCAAGACCGACTGATGCCGTCCCACTTCTCCGGCGTGGTAACGATTAGTTGAGACTCTCGGATGGCCTGAATGTCGGGAGTAACGTCGCCCGTTAGCTCAACAACCTTGAGACCCAGAGAGGAGCGCTGGAAGCGTTGCTCCCAATCCGCTATGCGTTCCTTCACCAACGCTTTAAGTGGAGCTATATACACCACTTTGCACTTGGGATTCTGGTTGAGTGCCCTGAAGATGGCTATCTCCGCCACAATGGTCTTACCACTGCCAGTGGGAGCGCCTAAGAGCACATTGTTGTCGGTGTGGTACAGGCAGTGAAAGATCTGCGTCTGAATGGGATTAAAGTGCGTGAATTTGTAGAGGGATTCGTAGACAACGTTCTTGAGGCAGCTGACTGGGAGTGGGCGGAGGGGCAGAAGCTCCGTTAGTGGCGGGTGGTGTTCCGGCAGCACAAGATGTTGAAATGATAATGGAATGCATGTAGTACTTCCCAGCCAGTTATCGCTGCTCACTCGTATGTAGTATTGTGGCGGCAGTGGCTCCTTCAGAGGAATGGTCATTACCAGCTGCTGCGACTGGCCACTCATCACCAACTTCCGGGTGACCTGAAACAGCTCCGAGTGGTAAATGTAGTTCGACTCCGGATCTTCAATCCACAGCCAGAAGCTTTGGCACGTCTTTCCATGAACCCGGTCGTTCCATGTGAAACTGGGCCAAATGTCCACCTTGATTCGCAGCACCGTTCGAGTAATTGGCTGCAGACTTGCTTCCACTTCCAACAAGGGTAGTTCGTGCGCCGACCGGATAACCAGGTCTGCGTAGGTATTGCTGCGAAGCCACTCCTTTAGCTCGCGATGCTCCATATCCCTCAGCCTATAGACACTCAGACCGCGTCGTTCAAGTTTGTCGATGGTCTCAGCGTTAATGGTTGGGAACTGTTTTAGGTGGCAATCAAAGTCCCATTGGCGACGTTCAAACATCTTGCAAAGCTGCAGCATGTTTCCCGACAGTACTGCATTATTCTGGCGCAGTACAATGGAGAATAGCGCTCTGCTTATCCTTCCTATATTCGTGGTAATATATGACATGTCGGAGCTCAGTGAAAAGGACTTCACGTAACCATTGGAAAGATATGTCTGAATCAGAATGTTCACCTAGCAAATCAAAACCAAATTAAGCTTGGCAAAAGCATTGCAAAAGATCAATTGTTACCTTGCCGTGTACATTCTCACTTCCTCCGTATGGCTTTATCTTACAATAGGCGTTTTTCAGTTCGTCCAATTCCTCCATCTCGTCATCGCGTACCTTGAGTTGCTGAAACTCCTGCGCCTGGGAAATCATGGCCAAAATCTCAGCCTGGGTCATAAATGGCTTCATCAGCTCGTTAAAAGTTTCCACAGTGTCGTACTTAATGTAGAAATAAGATGCAGTGCGACCTAAGTCCGTGATGTTCATGTCCATGGTGCGCTGGTTAAACCGCATCATTCGAGCCTTGTCCAGACTCATCGCTGCGGACATGATAAGAGCACGGCGGCGGGCTTCCAGCGTGGGATCCTTCTCCAGCTCCGAATACTCGATACCGTACACGTGAGGATTTATTCTCATGCGCACAAACAAGTACCTTTATAAAATGAAGAATATTAACAAATGATCCATCTAATGAAGTTCTGTATCAACTTACGTGTAACTGAGCCACTCGATAGCTTCGTCCACATTGGTAATTGTGCCAAGACCAATTTCCGCATTCAGATTGTCGGCCAGACAATTGACGAAGTTGGACTCGATGGGGAATTGATTGGTCAGCAGCGACAGGTAGTGATTCAGCTTATCATAGCTGGTGATGATGGTACCCACTCCACTCTTGTCGAACTGTGGCCGACCGGCGCGTCCAAAGATCTGCAGCACATCGAGTATGCCCAGGTCCACAAAGCTACCATGCTTGGCATCGTATATATCTGTGCCTCGGATAATGACAGCGTGAGCCGGCAGATTGACACCCCAGGCAAGCGTGGCCGTGCAGACCAGCACCGAGATGTGACCTTCGACAAAGTACTTCTCAACCATCTGACGATCGGCGCGTAGCATACCCGCATGGTGCATGGCCAAGCCGCAAGAGAATAGCTCCACCAGTTGCTTGTTCCGACTTCTCTGTATCGAACGCGTTGCAAGTCCGTGAGCAGCGGAATCCTTGGGAAGAAACAGGGCACTGGTATTGTTCTGCTGGGCCAGTTCGCGAATCACATTTGCCGTTCGCACCGTGGCGTTCCGGGCGTGGACAAAGACCATAATCTGATGACCTTCCTGTACCATCTCAACGCACTTTTGGTAACAGCACTGGTCCATATCAGCGATCTGCTGCAGCTGCTTCACCGACTTGATGCCCACAAAATTGGTGTCCAGTGGAACAGGACGGAAGCGCGAGTCGAAATAAAATAGGCCCTTCATAGGATTCACCCGCAGGAAGTGAGCCACATCGATGTAGTTTGGAAGGGTTGCGGATAGGCCAACGATGCGAATCATTGATTGCGAGGACTCAACAAGGCGGAGGGTTCGAGCCACCAATGCCTCCACAACGGGACCTCGCTCACCGTGCAAAAGATGCACTTCATCAATGATGAGTAGCTCTACCAGGCTTATCAAAGCCACGTCGCCGCTGCCTGGAAAGTAATATTGTTAGCATATATTGCAAAAAAAAAAATAGAATATTATTATTACCCTTTCTGGTTACCACATCCCATTTCTCCGGCGTGGTGACTAGTATCTGGGTGGCAGCCATTTCCGCCTTGGTCAGCTGTATATCACCCGTCAGTTCACGCACAGCGATTTGTAAAGATTTCAGGCGCTTCGAAAAGTTATCAACCATTTCCGCGGCCAATGCCTTCATGGGCGCAATGTAGACGATCTTGAATTCGTCCCGGTTAATGACTCCCTGTTCCAGGTGGCAACGGATGGTGTGCACAATGGAAAGCATTGCCACGTTCGTCTTTCCGGCTCCCGTGGGCGCGCAAACCAGCATATTTTCATTGCTGTGATAGGCAACCGGAAAGACCACTGACTGGATGCGATTCAGCTCCTTGCAGTTGGCAAAGGCCAGTCTACCCACGTCGTCCAATTCTTCGATTTGAACGCGCTTGTTGCCAACAGAGAGCGGAGGTGGCTCACTCGCTGGGATCTTGACCTCCTCCCACTGTTTGTTATCTATGCGCTGTGCGTTATCGGGCAGAGTGATTCTGCTGCCACCTATAAAGCCAGCGTGCTGTTTCGCCAGCAGCTGGCTGTCGAACACATAGGGATAGTGGATGGGCTGGTTGTACGAGGATTGTTTGTATTCCGCCTTCGCCGCCTTAGTGCTGAGCAACAGAGGCTCCCGCTGCGCTGCCTCCAAGAGCTTTCGCTGGTGCTGCATGCGCAATTGTTGAACGGAAACGGCAACCGCACAATTCGGATCATCCTCGGCCTCTTCGTCCTTAATGCTTCGCATAATGCGTTGCAGTTTCTTCTCCTCCCGCCGCTGCATTTTGCTCAGCTGCTTCTCCTGGGCCGACTGAACTACGACGGCGCTGGCGACGGTGGGACGCCGCTCTGCAGCTCCACCACTGGCAGCCGCCTCCATGCGCTTCTGTTTCACCTCCATGACGCGGCGGGATCGTGTGGCGAACTGATCTAATTGGCGAGCGATCTTGTCCCGTTCCATGAGCAGTTTTTCTACTAATTCAAAGTAATCAAATCCTAGGATTTCCATAAGTTCATTTTGCAACACCTCGCTGCTGCGCTGGGAACCGAGAATGTCGCCGACGCGAATTATTAGGTGCTCGTCGTCCAGCTTTGCGGAGATTTCAAGCAGAGTCTGCAGTTCTGGACTCAACTTGGCGGCTTCCGAGCTCGTGGACGCCACTGGGGCGGCCTTGGTTGTGTGCTTCATAGAGAACTTGTTGACAGTTCGGTTTTTGAGTAGCGCATCCGGCGCTAGATCAGTCAGCAGGCTGATGTCCATCCACTCGGAGGGCGTGCACTTGACATGTATATGGGCGCCCCATAGTGGACCCACTCCAGGCACCTTGTGATGCGTCTGTCGCCACCGCTTGAGCGCGGATCTTTCGTGATCCTCCAGCAGATCGCCGATGGCCTGGACGCAGTCGTGAATTTGGGTCTTCTTGCGATCGAAAGTCTGTCCGAACATGCCGTGTAGCCGCTGTGTGGTGGCCACCAGGAGCACCCGCTGATCCAGCAGCAGCCAGAAGAGGAAGAGCGCCGCGTGCTCCACCACCTGTGGCTGCTCCTCGTAGCCCATACACTCCTGCACCAGATTGCGCAGCTTCTGTAGCTGCACCTTAGCGGCCGGCTGCTTTTCGGTTGGCATCTGAGCCAGCAGCCGTGCGATGGTCTGCTCCTCCTTGCTGGAGAGGAGCGGAATTGAACGAAATTTCACAGGTGGTGAAATCGCTACTCACTTTTGGCTGTTCGTCGTCGTGGAAGCAGCAGAGGTGGTTCTCGCCTGCCGCAGGACGTTCAAGCGCCGGCTACGGGCCTCCAGCTCCGTCTTGGCGCGCAGAGATGCACTCAATCGTGGCGGCTCCCACATATTCAATAGATATTTATGACTAGAGCTGGAGTTAAGTTAATGTTTACGTTTATTCAATTCCCAAAGCGCAGAGTGGGCAGGCTTCTTCTTCCACCGAAAATACTGAAAAATACTAAAAGCGGTCACACTGATGAAGGAAACTTGCTGGTGTTGCCACACTTTGGAAAATATGTTGAATGTCGAATATCGTAAGTTTAAATTCAAATAGAAGACCGTTACAAATACGCCTGCGGCATTAAAATTAAGTGCAATGACTAAATACTTAAAAATTAGGATAAAATAAGAAAAATTATTACTCTGACTAGCGCACAAACTATGTAACAACACCCAATATCGTCCGTATTCATTCTAGGGAAATCAGTAGTCCTGCCACTGACTGTTGATGACTGTTGCTCACAATTTTAATATGCTTAACTTGCCACTTGCCAACTAGATTAAGAAGTTTTACAACCTGCGTCCAGCTGCTTTGATTTGCGGCTGCCAAACGACCCCCGCCCCAAACAACCCCAAAATAAACCCATAAACTTGTTGCGCAAGCTGCAATTGTCTGTGTGCTCTTACTTAATATGCGCTCCATGTTCACATGCCCACTGGAGTCCTCGTCCTGGCTATTCATCCGCCACACGCTTCATTGACCACTTTGAATGCCAGCATCTCAAAGTGGGCAACTGTCCTGCAGCCGATGAGTATATAAAGTCAGGAGCCGGCAACTCGGTCCTTTCATTTGCGCTTTCTCAGGGATACGAAACAGGACACCAAGCGAAGATCATATGAGTGGCACAGCATTCTGAGCAGACGGCCGACCAATGACTAAGACAACGATGCATTGGCTGGCTCACTTCCAGATCATCTTGCTATGTGAGTTTCAACTAAGAGCAATCATTGTTTAGGTTTTGTAACTAAATCTTTGGCTTATCAAGGCATTTGGTTGATGTGCCCCCCCAGTTCGCAGGCCATAAAATGCGACACTTGTGGCAAGGAGTGTGCCAGCGCATGTGGCACAAAGCACTTTCGGTAAGCTAACATATTCAAAGAGTTCGCCAAGTGATATACATTTTACTACTCCAGCACATGCTGCTTTAACTACCTTCGCAAGCGATCCGACCCCGATGCACTGCGTCAGAGCTCGAACAGGAGGCTCATCGACTTCATACTGCTGCAGGGGCGTGCCCTCTTCACCCAGGAGTTGCGAGAAAGGCGCCACAATGGCACATTGATGGACCTCGGCCTGAACACCTACTACCCCTAAGGATATCCCCAGATGAACCAACTTGGACTGACACCAAAACTGGCAACGACTTCGATTAACGAACTATGTGATCCAATGGCTATGGCAAATGGTTGAAATGCTTGAAATGTTACTTACCAATAAAGGCACAAACTTCTTTGGGGCACTGTGCTTGATTAAAGCACACTTGACTAGTTGATAAACTGGGTGGATTTGATTTTGTATCAATTGCTGTTATATTTTTACTATATTTTTTTTTTACATTTTTTTTACATTGCCATCTTTTTTTTTTTTTGGGTTTTTCCTTGAGGTGCCATTTGCAAAATAGTTGAGTCTTTTGTAGATCTAGAGCTGTCAGTTCCCTACGTCTGCAGTCGTCGTCGTCTTCGAATCGCCTAAGCCTGCGATTCGCTAATCTCGGCGGTGGCCTGTGTCCTCGAGTCCGAGGTGAGATCGTCCTTGCCGCAGGCCAGGCATGGCATCTTCTCCCGTAGCACCTGCTTGTACTTCGGGTGGCTGTTGCAGGAGATGCATTAAGAAATTGGTCATATAGATAGATAAGTAGGAAGCTAATTAGATATTACCTCAATCCGTACACAATGGGATTGCACACGGCATTGGCTTTGGCAAAGACGGATCCACAGATGGTGCTCAGTGGACTCAGGTGCATCGATTCGAAGATGCCCGCGTAGTTGATGATGGTATACGGAGTCCAGGCGAAGAACCACAGCGATATGGTGGTCAGTGCCACTTTCGCCAGCTTGATCTCGATGGCCTTGCTCTTGTCGGCCTCGCTGTTCCGCAAGGAGGCCACGTTCATCTTCTTCGCCTGCTCCCGCATGGCCTTCTCATGGGCAGCCACAGCCTGAAAGGCCAAAATCAATCCTTAATCAAACAGAATCCTTGGATAATTAGTAACGAATGTCATATTAGAAGATGATGGTCAGCAGCGGCGTGAGATAGACCCACAGGGAGTAGACGATGATGTAGGACCTGTTCCACCAGTCCTTGGCAAAGTAGTCAGTGCCGCAGGCGGTCATGTTGCCCTCGGGCACATACCGATTCCAGCCGAAGAGCGGCATCAGGGCCCACGCTCCGCAGATGGTCCACACGACCATGAGCCGGAGCACAGCCGCCGTGGCCGTCAGTGGTTTCCTGGCCATTCCCTTCACGATCACACAGTAACGATCGTAGGCAATCAGTGTCATCGACCAGATGGAAACGCATCCGAAGAGCGAGCCAAACATGCCGTATAATTCGCACAGGAAGGGACCCATGATCCAGGTGCCATAGAAGCCATTCAGCACCACCGGCGGGAACATGGTGAACATCATCATGAAGTCGGAGAAGGCCAGATTGACCACAAACATGTTGGACGGCGTGCGCAGTCCCTTCGACGAGGTAAAGATGTACATCACAATGAAGTTGCCCGCCAGCGACATGGTGCCCAGAATGGCAATCACAAAGCCAATGATGCCGAACCACATGGGCTCCAATGGAGGCCACTGGTACCAGTACGGATCCACCATGTGCATAATCTCGGCGGGCACACTCTCCGCCAGGCTGAGATTGCGCCCATCGCGCATATAGGCGAAGCTCGGGGGATGCAGGCTGGCCATTTCGAATGGCTGGTACTGGTGGCGCTTCGGTGGTGGCTTCGTCTAAACTTGGATGGCTGGCTACTCTGCTGCGGCGACTACTCGCTGTCCATAGCAGGACGGCTGACTCTCGGGACGCGAACTCGGCGGCAATGCCTGGGGCGGACCATGGTCGTCTGGTCTTTATATGGCCACTTGTGTACAACGCGTCTTAGACTAATTGCCCTAATCCAATTAGCCGGCACTTGGCCAATCCAAAGCTAACCGTTCGAATTGGGCTTTCGATTGCCGCTCGTTTGCTGCGTTGGATTAGCAGCAGTCGCGTCATTTTGAAATCGTCTTAGCCGCCACAACGGACAAGGTCAAGTTTGAGGTACCACCCACCCGGCAATTAGATTAAGACAAACGCTTTCCTGCTTCCTCAAGTTCACGTTTTACTAACACACTCTGGACTCGACTCTCTCTCTCAGGAGTGCCAATGGTAGCCCAGCTTGCGGGCGCCCCTCATCACGGAGGACAGCTGAAACTGTAGGCTGCCGTACGACTCCATAGAGAGTCCCTTGCACTTCAGGTTGTCCAGCAGCACTTTGGGGTCCTTCAGCTCCGGCTCGCGGCGCAGCAGCCAACTGGTGATGTCCGCCATCATGTTGGGGCACTTGGGCATCAGGATGGGCGCCTGCAGCTGCTCCGTCTGATCCGCTGGACGACGACTGCCGAAAACGGGCAGGTGGATGTGAGCGTAACCGAGTAGTGTCTCCCTGCCCAGGCCACTGCGTCCGAACACGGTCACCAGGATCTGTGGCCCTGGAAACCAAAAGAATTGGAGATCTTGTTGGTGTAACTTCAATCTGATTCGAAAAATTGTTAATAGCTGAGCTGAGAAAGAATATAGTAAACTAATCGATTCTGTACTATTACTCACAGCCATATGGACTGGTGCTCTTGTAGGTCACCTCGATGGGCATATTGAAGACAATCGGTTCGTTGAAATGGCCCCTTCTATTGGTGGCCAGCTGGGTGAGTCCGTGCTGGGGTCCGGAGGACAGCTGCCAGTCGGGACCAGCGACCATTTCGTAGCGCAGGAAGACGAACTCCTTGTCGGGACCCAGGGGAAAGGTGGCCGAGACTATTTGGCCCACGATGCTCAAACTAAAGTAGCTGGCAGTGGCTTTCGCGTCCATTGCATTGGGAACACTTTCTTTGGCACTCCGGGACTTCTTTTTGGCCTTCTTGGCCTTTTGTTTATGTTTTTCATGCGGCGGAGTGGTTTCCTCGTTGCCCGGGAGACTGATGCCTTCGCTGGCGCTCATGGTGGTGGTTGCCGACTCACAACGGGGTGTGTTTCCAGCCAAGTCGAGTGCCAACTATTTTCCACCTGCCAAAACTGACTTGGCCACAAACTAAGTGTTGAAAGTGGTCAAAAAATATGACAGCTTGGACCGAAAAAAAAGGGATATTTTCTATAACAATCGATATATTGGGATTATATAGCAAAAATTGTTCGATTTATTTCATACGATTTTTGTTAAATGCATTATTGTATTAATTTGATGTTTATGACTTGCAAGATCGGAAACGAAATGATTGTAAACAATTTCCTCTATATTTTGATGATTCTTAAGGTTGAGTAATAGGAATTCCCCAGAGACACTCAACAAACGGATGGTTTATGGCCTGTCTGCATTTAATAATAGTTTAGATAAAACTGCGATGATAATTTCTATTTTTCTCTGATTCAATGAGGCAACATGTTCATAAATCACATTAATGATTCCTTTCGTTATGTATTGTAACCAGTTGGTGGATTTCCTTTGTTTCGTTAGTTAAGTATTCGCACACTTTGTCATGTCGACAGCAATGTAATTTAATTCCAACCGACATCGCTGGTTACATGGACATCGAGTGGTTCTGGCTTCCAATTTGCATACTCCGATCCAGATCGAGATCGAAGAAACATATCTGCACACCGCTGGTAAGTGACAATTACAAGATAATAACTCATTCTGCAGACCGGCAGTCTGGGCGGGGCAAAAGGTCAATTTCAATTTCGATTCGACTCACAACTCTTGGTCGGTCGTGTAATTAATGCTGTAATGGCCATTTAGCAATTTATAGCTGCCAACGTGGCATGGTCGTAAATCATTGTAACAATTGCCGGCGCTACCGAAGTCTACAGGAAGTCGCGCCTTCGATCTTCGATCCCCCGGTGCCGCTCCCTATTAGCATGATGCATTATGCAATGGCCAGTGGACAAGTAGCCAAGTAGCCAACTGGCCAACAGCCAGGCAGTCAGTCAGTTAGTCAGTTAGTTAGTCAATTAGTCAGTCAGTCAGTTAATCAGTTAATCATGCTGGGCGTAAATAAAATGCGCCTCAAGTAATGTCAATGGTTCAAGGCGAACTCCCGGCTCACCTGGCATCTTCCACGAGCCACGCAGATGATCTTCGCACCCATCGGATTGGATCGTCGTCAGTGCAGCTGTGGAGCTGAGTGGTGGCACAGCTGGGACAGCCGATTGGTGTTGCAATCAGAGTCGGATCAAGTGCTTACACTGGAAGAAAATTCCACTTACCTGTTCATTACCTATTCATTAATAAAACGATGGCTGTGGTAAATATTATTTGCAACTGTATTTTATTCAAAAACTAACTGACAAATTATTAAAGTATTTTCAGTAGTTAAAAAAAAAAAAAACAAGTATTGTTTATAAAAATAAATTAAGATTAAATGCATTACTTATCGGAAATTACCCATTAATAAGCACTGTGTACCCAAAGTTGGCGATGATGTTTCATTACATTCCAACTATGTATATAGTTTTCCCGCTTAATCTGGCATTTCGAGCAGTGTAATGTGTGTGGCATGTGCAGTTCCATGAAATAAGCTCCTTTTGATTGCCAAAACAAAAGCTTAGGCTTAGTCAGTCAGCCCAAAAGCAAAGGCAAAAGCAAAAGTAAAGCCATCAGAAATTGGACATCAGGCCATATGCCAAATCCAAAGCTAAAAGCCGCTCAATTCGCTGCTGCAATCGGAGATAGTGCTGATGCAGCGCAGAATCGACATAATTTGGGCTCGAGTTTAGCTATATGGCATTATACTCGTAGCATTATGCTGTGCGATTTTGATTTCGACAATTTTTCCACTTCTAATACTGAAGAATATGCCGCCTGCAGGCAAACTGACACACACAGACACACAGCCATTGTGAATTCAATTACGTTTTTGGAATCAATGAACGGAGGCATTATTCAGAAGAAATATTCATTTTGGAGTCTTATATAAAACCGATTCATATCCATTGAATGACCGGCCAGCCTGGTGTAAATGAAAATTTTCAATTGAAGTCTTTTGCAAGTGCATTAGCCACTCGAGGAGTTGCATTACTGAAAGTCGAGCGTCGTGTGTTGAACCGATTTGCGAAATGCGAATTTCTGGATCGGTTCAGGGACGGATTAGGGTCGAAATCATCTACAGATGGCGGATATCTTTCCCCGAACTAACAGACTAGCAGACAGTTCAAAGAGTCCGGATGGATAGCGGGAAATTGAGTTATGCATGCGTATGTACTTGAATTCTAGTCAATTTTTATGATCCTATGCCTTTCAGCGAGCACTCATCTTTTATGGCGATAGAGCGGTGCTAGCCATTGTACTTCTGCTACTTTTAAAATGTTTTTAATTTCAACTCACTTCAAGTCTTTTCCACATGATACCCATAAATATTTTTGCAAGGATATGATTTGCAGTTCTTAAACTCAAGGAACAGTCTGATACACTGACAAAAGTAATGGCTGCTTTAGAAATTCAATTTCAACTGTACTGAACTGATCGAAAATGTATCTGAAGGGCAAAGGGAATTTGGGTGTATATATTCGCATTTTGTTTAGTATATTTAAATTATTACCACATGGTGACTACTTTCTGTTCTTTTAAACAAATCCAAATTGGTCAGGGCTCTGACTCTGGAATCGAAAATAGTGTCTTGTCTTGATTCGGAAAGCATGTTTCCCTCTGTGCATCTATATATATATATATATATATATAAACCCCTATTAGTTTATGTTATTCGCGTTGCGTGGGTGGGTGTGGGCAAGTCTCAGGGTCAACGCACGTCGGCCGGCTCCCAGCGATCCCCATTCCCGTCCCCATCCATATCACCCCCGATTCCCATCTAGATCGGCATCAGCATCGCCATCTGCGTGTGCTGTCATGGTAGTGGCTGCTCTGTGCCGCAGTTGAATGGATGATATATGCCATACAGTTAAGTGAAATGTATCTTTGAGATACGCCACCTAGCTATGGGAGTACGAGTACAACAAATGCCTCTTACGCATGCCTCTCTATTCCTATTCCGATTTGGATGCCGGCGATTCACAATTCGATTCCTGCCGCTGATTGACAGCGGCAGTAATTGAGTTTGATTTTTGCGAATTTCCAGAATTTAGACATCATCGATGTGGGCATGGAATTGGGGGCTCTTTAAGAAAGGTTTTTGTTTAGTTAGCCCAAATATTTGATTCGATTTGATTGAGCAGCTGTCAGAGGAACTTCAAAACCTGAGCTCTCAATAATTCCGCAGGCCTGCCGATTGGATTGGATCTCGGGTCCGAACGGATCGCTGGAATGGCTGTTTCGGGTTTTCGCAAGCTTTCGATCATTCAATCAGGATCAATATTTATCAATCAAGTGTGTGGGTGAGCGCAAAAAAAAAGCGACTGAATGGAACTATCAGAGCAGAGCATAAACATATAGAAATGCCGAACCAGCTCACGCATTAGACATGCTCACCCATTATTATACATACATACGGACAGACATACGGACAGACGCAATTGACTAAGAGGCCTGCGCGTGTTGGACGCACGGACGGATAAACAGACAGTCAGTCTGACATCGAACATCTGAAGACTTCGAATTCGATAGTGATCCGTAGTCTAGGGCTCTTCACAGCCTCTCGCTTATTGATCTTCGATCCACACGAAGGCCGCCAGCGTGCAGATCGAAGTTGCACAAATGCCAGGACAAGGGGTCTGGATTGGGTATCCACCTGAAAGTGATTCTCTATCCAAATCCAAGTTGGGGCCAGTCCATCTATGCTGTTGCCATATAAGCATCAACAGCTAAACAAAAGTTTATGGCTATCTGCCCGCCTTATGATCTAAATGCGTTAATTATTAGGATGATACAATGCGATCGGAGCAGATAGCATAGATACAAAAATGGATAGACAGATAGATACATTGTGGTCAGCGGTCTCCAGTGGCTCGATCATTAGCATCTGAAAACCAGCGGCGCCTCTTTGAGCAATATTTCCTAATTTAGAACGTATGCTTTCCTACAGATCAGTATGCGATTTGCTAGACTGAGCAATTTATTAGTGACTTGGGGAGAGACTCCAGCTAGGAGTCGTTTATTTTGTTTAGTGGCTGTGTAAACATTGCTTACAGGGCATGATGATTAGTTCGGTGTAATACAAACAGCCTTCTTGGGGAACTCACTTGCCCCCTCCAGACTTTTAGGGCTATTTTGTAAGATGTTCTGTTATGGCTGCTGTTTTATGTTGGCATCATTTGGATGCCGGCTGTTTGTTGTTGATTACAAAACAAGCGTTTTGTTGCCGATTGCATGGTTGCATGGAGAACGCTCTTCCTGGAATCTTTTGAGATGTTTTTCATTAGTCCACCATTCTCGCAACATCCGTAGTATATGAATATGCATCATCGTATTTTGGAATATTTTTAAATTTTCGCCGACCTCCACGGCGGCGAAATGGATTTTTAATTTCCAACTATACTTTAATTTGGCAAACGAGCTCTGGTCTTTTAATTGATTAATTCTTATTGCTGCGTTTGATTAAAGAAAATATTTAGTATACAATAGGGTCAATTGCTACATATGGTAATTTGGCACAGAAGACATTTATGTGGAAGAGTTCTCGGCGTTCAAATAATGGAGCGAATGGCTACTATTTTTATTCACTGACGCGATCAGTAGATTGATCTTGACCCACATTGGATGGGCTGGGATCCGGCAGATGTCGCACACTCTATGCCCAAATGAGACAATATAAAGTATAAAGTATAAAGTATTGTTTATAATGATACCAATTTGAGACAAATCAGTTACACTTGCCTATCTAAACTATTACGATATGTTTGTTCAGCTTGTGTAGATTATTTAGATATATCTTTATATTTGTCGCATTTCTGAGTAAAGGCTGTCGTGTCAGTTTATTTACGTCAAAAAAAGAATTTTTTTTGATACTGATGAGCTAGTCATCATTGTACCATTCTCTGTGATCATCAACTTCCTTTTTTTCTTCCGAAATGACTTCTTCCGGAAGTGCACCACTGGTAATGCCCAGGGTCTTATCCTCTATTTCAAAAGAATTCGTATTCAAAGTTTTTAGTACTGCTCGGTGCGATTAGTAATGCATAGGCTAGTAAAATAAGTCATAAGTAAAAAGAGTTTTATTATTTACTCAAGTACATACTTACTCAAATTGGTTGGTATCACACAAGTGTGAACATGTTTACAAATTTTGATTACTTTTAAAAACTATTACTGAATAAAGCATGCAGCATAAGCCTATTTTTTTTTTTTTTAATATTTATATTATTTCATCCGAAAAGGCAGATACTCTAGATGCAAAGATTGTTACTATGCTAACACACCTTATCTTATCCGATGATAATTATGTCCACACACTTAATCCTCACATGTGCAAAAATATTGAGTAAGCAGAGGCGCACTTAAGAGAGCGTTCGAGTGCTCTTTTAAGCCGCGCTCGGCTCTCTTTTCGCCACAGCGCTCTCTGCGCAGAGAAGCCGGCTGTTCTGCGTACTGATATGATTCTGACGTATTTCTAATCTCTCTAAAACACTCCTTCGGAATCGAAATCCTAAGCCCATTCAGCAAACCCATATCCCTATACTCGTGCCTACATACGAGTATGTACATACATATGTACATATGTATGTATGTATGTTGTACAGCATATAGCTGCGAGAGAACCGCTTTTAGCTTTCGGAGCGATATATGTTCGCGATCTCAGATTGCTTGGCGGTACGGCGGAACGTCCGCTACCAACTGCTGTTCGGCGAGCAGTGTTCAGTCCGCAGCGGGAACTCAAGCGAGCCGAAACGAAACATCGCCAGATACAGATACAAATTCTCTGGTTCGCAGCATTGGTCTGGTCCATCGGCTCGTTCTCGTCCGTTTCATTTATTTGCGCGCGCGCGGTAGTATCAGACAATTGCTAAAGTTCCATTTGTAATATTAATCCAGTTGCGATTTCTAATTCGAATTTGAATACGTATTCATCCCAGTGCGCCAGTGTATTCCGTATCCTGACCAGCCATGTCGGCCAGATGGCGATAGCGATGCCGATGCCAAACGATCGGCGTGTTCTTGTGAACTCTGACATGGTGCTCAGTTGTGGGACAACCTTCGCCACCGAAAAGTTTGCAAAAATAGCCGCTGGCCGAAAGCGAAAAGAAAGCCAGCAACTCAGAATGCCAACGGTGGCCAAGTTAATGGTGCAGCTCGAAAGTGAATGCATTCGGCGCGATGTGTGAAGTTCAAGCTTAACATTGGCCAAAACCCAACCGCAACTGCGAATAAATTCTGTGATTCGGCAAAAAGATTCATCATGAGATCGTACAATGGCTCCAGTACTAAGTAGTTTATCTAGCTAATCGCAGCCATAAGTGTGAGTCGTTTTAATACCCACGAGCCGTAGTCTTTGCCTTTCTGTTCGTTCGTATTTTCGCATTTTTTGGCGGGTGCGGTGCCCACGGCAACGGAACGAGACTGTCGCATTTCAATTAACAAAATAAGCAAAAAGCCAAAGAGCCAAAGAGCCATAGAGCCAACATAAGTGTAAAGATACATATATCTACAAGATATACGTATAGCCGTATATACGCATACTGTGGATTTTGTTGCTCTTTCGCGCGCATTTTTGCACGTGCCATTTGGGATTTCGGATTTCTGAGATTGGAGATCGCTATCTTATCTGGTCATCGCCATGTCCATGCCGGATGCCGGTTCACTTAAATCGCCCGCCGGCGGCCAGGAGGTCGAGTGCCATCGCCTGCTGTCGGACCTGCCCGCCTTCGCGTATCCCAGCACCACACTGCGGTCCACAACTTCTGGTCACAGCACTGGCACGAATAGTACCACTGTCTGCGAATCTCCCGGTGCTCGGGATCGTACCTCCTTCGCGTGCTCCTCCTCTTGCGTATCATCCGCCTGCTCAGCCACCGCCTCCGATGACGACGAGGATGAGCGTGCCCTTGAGCGCTGTCTGCGTGGGACGACGGACGACCTTGGGGAGTCCGGCCTGCGGTATTCGCTGAAAGGACCACCGCCGGAGCTCTACTCGGCCAAGAAGGACTTCATCAGCAAGGGTCCGCTGCTGGGCAGACAGGTAGGTCCTAAATCCGAGCTCTACATAAGTATAAATATTTTTGGAGGCCTAGTCCGCCGCATCGAATTTCGTGGGCTGATCGAATTCGCAGACCGGGATTTTAACGATTTTTCATTTATTTGTGTTTGTATTCGTCTCTGTCTCTCTCTCTCTTTTTTTTCTACTTTATCGAAATCGGCTGGCCAAGCGAAAACCAAATTTAAGTTAATTTATTGCATTGATTCCACATCAAT
Organism: Drosophila melanogaster; assembly: GCF_000001215.4. Classification (NCBI taxonomy): domain Eukaryota; kingdom Metazoa; phylum Arthropoda; class Insecta; order Diptera; family Drosophilidae; genus Drosophila; species Drosophila melanogaster. The sequence continues at coordinate 15,474,653 of NT_033777.3, read as the reverse complement.
GTGTCGAGTTCTTTCCTTTCTTTTATAATTTCGGTTGATTTGCCGATATTTTGGTGTGCTCGTCTCGTTTTGTATGCCGCATTGTTTTATTTCGTTTCATTTCATTTCATTTCATTTTTTTTTTTGTTTTGTTGCTTTTGCCGCCACTCTGGCTCTCTATTCGATTTTGATTAAATACCACTGGCGACACAAAGAAAGCGACAACCAAAGCGTTGACCACCGCATTTGAATTCACACGCCTCACTGGCCACGAAGCACCGCGCACGCGGCAGCGGAAATGTGAATCTGGATCCCAAGTTGGATCCACGATAGGATTCTCGGCAACCTCACCGTTCGACAGCTTCAAACAGACTGAAGATGGCAACGTGTTCGAAGCACTTCGATCCAAATGCGCCAGAGCGCCTCCACGAAGTGCATTCATATATCAAGCAATCTGGTCATCAAACTATTCCTTTTGGTTTGGGTTTGCAGCTCCCACTTCTTTAGCTGACTCATAATCCATCCATTTGCGTCACACAGGGTCTGCTGATGTATGTCGGACGTGTGTTTCCGCCAGGTTGCCACTATCTTGCTCTAGCTCTGCAGCAACAATTTTCGGGAAAGCGAAAGATTCTGCAGCATCGGGAGCACATGTCCCACAGGAGATAAGAACATAAAAGATATCTAATAGAGATAAAGAACAAAGACGCCCCTGTCTGGATGTCACTGATATTCCATATTCCAGACAGGATTGGGTACGAACTTTTTTTTGCCCATTAGTGCGAGGCAGACGACGAATTAAGATGCAAATTTCGATAAACATTTTCAAGTTCGGTTTAAGGAAATGGTATTGCAGTTACACACGACCTGGGTGGAAACAGCACATAACTACGATTTACAGAGCTCAACAAGGTGTGAAAAGCGTTTGTTTCGGGACGTGACAACAACGTGAATGGAAACATGCCTAAATCACGGCTTACTGGCTAACTGGCAAGCTGGCTAACTGGCTAACTGGCTAGCTGGCTTACAGGCCATTAGAATTTTATCAACGTCCGCCTGGCGGGCAATGTAAAATGTGAAAAACGACACGATCCCCCGGTCCATGAATACATAATAATGCATAATAATGTTGGGTGCGCGAGTGGTGAAGTCTGTAGGCCCAACTGCCACTGATAACGGGCCATGTGTGGCAACGTAACCCCCTCGGGATCGAATGGGAATAGGATGTACTGTCTATTTGGGTTGTATGTATAAACTCGTATGCACATCGCTTGGCATTTTAGAAGCACATGAGTAATTGTGACATATTCAGTGCGGTGCGACTCGATTCACTCGCTGTTGTGAATGTTTCGAAAATAGATTTTCTAGTTTTTCGCGTGGCGCCTAGAATCTGAGAAGTCGGGAAATACATGCATGTAAGTAAGGCTGCGCCGTCCAATTTGTATTTCGACAATAAAATTTTCACAATGTGTAGAATTTGAATATTTATTTTCTTGCTTTTTGTTTCTGTTTCGCGTTTTGTCTTTTTTTTTTATTTATTTATTTAGTTTTTTTTTTTGAGTCGTACGTCGTCGCTTTGCGCGTGTTTCTCTGTTCTCTTTTTTCAATTTATTTCGTCTACTTTAAATAAAAACAAAAAAATATGCTAGTTTCGGAAAACCGAAACTTATACACCCTTGCAGTAATTATTTGCAGAGTTTGAACAAATTAAAATCGAATGTCAAATCACAAATTTGGTGTGTACCGAATTAGAACGCATTATGATTAAAAAACAACTAAGCTGGGATTAGTTTTTCATTGATTTGCTAGACATTTTATATGATATGATAAGGTTGTCCGTTTCTGATCAAAAGCGAAAGGCTGTAGATTGTCTTCTTTACTGCGTTGCAAATTCCTGACTGAAAGCAATATACCCTTAGCAAGGGTATAACGATGAAAATTTGAAGAGTTCAGTGACACCAGAAAAATATAAGAAAAGTAGAGAAAAGATGACTGAAATGCTCAATTTGTCAGTTGCTTAAAAAGTACCACTCAATATGTGGGTGCTGTCGAATATGCGACGAGTATATGACCATCCATCCACCCAAAACTAGATGGATAACCCCCGAAGACCCCGAAGAAAATCGAATTGTGACCAACGACGATTAATGATCGTAAAATATTCAGCTCGTCTACCCGTGATTAATGCCACACATAACCATCATTCTGTATACCGATTCTCATGCAAATGAGTAGGGCGTGTCCTTGCAGCCCTTTGCATGGTGGATGGGGTGACAAATAATTTGTCGGAATATTAATGCCGTCAGAGAACAAAATAGAAATAAACCACAGGCAGTAAAAAGGCCAGAAAACGAGCAAATAATTTTAGGTGTGATGCCGGGGCGTGACTTTGGGGTGCTGTGCTTATGCTTTAAGCTGGTTATTTTGAATTTAATACAATTTTTTTCGCCAAAAGATATATACGTGATCTGAATGCAAACACTTCTGCGAAGGCCCGCATCCCCCACCCCTCCCCTCGGGAAACCACCCACGTTCCCCATAAAAGCAATTTTGCTCATTTTCTAGCAAACGAAAACTGTCAAAATGATGAAAAAAATACTTATAAAACTCTAGGGAATTATTTCGAGCAAGAGAGCCGACACTGACATACTCTATTCTGATTTCTAAGCATTTGAACACTTTTCAAAAATGTTGTAGATCCCTTAAACATAAAAGTTAACGACTACAAGCCACCTTGCCTATAAATTAATCATTGACTTATAAGTAGTAATCATATTTGTATTGTTTACCACGCTAATTAATTACATCTGAGCCATAGGAAGTGTGTAGGAAAATATGATCAAAGCATTCCGGGCCTGACAAGTGATTGCTCATCTTAATTAATTCCTTTTTAATTTATCAGTCAAGATTAATGTTAAACATGTTCAATCTGGCTAGGAGTTGCTTTTGGACACCGAATTCGGCGTTGGCCCAGCCGCGGTTTCTATGTTAATAATTTAAATATGGATTTTAGCGGCCTTTTTCGGCGTGGTATTAGCATAATTGGGGGCCAGTGTCCATTCCCGCCAGCCGAGCTAATCCACTCAAGGCGAAAACACCTCTAATAATTACCTGTCCAATTTTTCTTCACATTCTGGTGAATCTGTTGAATCTGGTGATTTTTCTATCGATTTTGTATCTTGTGTGTGCGAGTGTCTCTGCTGCGCGCAGGTCGTGAATGAATTTTTCAACAAATTATTTGGATATTTTGGGAAATACAAATTTGTTTAACTGACTGATGGTGGTGGGCTTACATCAAAAGGCCAGAACCGCCCATAGAGCACAAGCTGGTTTCATCTCGGCTTGATTGTCTTCGGGGTCCATTCGAATGCTTTATTTGGTGTTTAGTTTCTGGTCCCCATCCCCAGTCCGCATCCCCAGTTGAACGGGTCGGCCCAAAAGTTGGTCGACTTATCTGGCCGTTCCGCGAGCCTATCTTAATGATTTTTTATTTATTTGCTGCCATTTGTTGTGAGCCGACTTATCGCGTTTGTGGCCATTTTGGAGTTGGAGCGTGTAACATCGCTTTACATAAGTCCATTATATTTTATTTTTAACGACACTCTTTTAATTATCGTTTGGCCCCGCCGCGTCGGTGGCATCATCGCTCCCATCTTGACGGTCAAGGCAAATGCTGGATCATCGATTCTGTTGTTTTGCATATAAATATGGGACTCCAATTCACATTCAGATGCGTATTCGAACTCAGACGAGACGAGACGAAACGTGGAAGTGGACGGACTCTTTGGGGCGGTGCGGTGCGGCTTTATTCATATGCTAAACTCTTCTCAATTCTGAATACAGAAGTCAGAAGTCAGAAGTGGCTTAGCTGGGCAGACGGGCTCGGCACTTATTTGAAAGCCATTTGGAAACCTTGGGGCATCATCGCTTTATCATCGCTGGCGAATGGGTGCAGCATAAGCCGAACGCAGTCCGCGATCTAAATACAAAAAGAAGAAGGTTCCTTAATGGCAGCGCCAGTTTTTTCCGTATTGTTTTATTATTGCTCCCTCACTGCCTTTTATTAATATTTCAAGGAGGAGGAATTTCGATATTTGTGGCGATTTATATGTGTCTGCTGAGCCTTTGTTTCGATTCCTGGGAATGGCAGACGTGGCATTGCGGTTCTTGGGCTTCGATCTATGCGGGGTGTTGCTTATTTATGGGATGATATGATATTATATGATTTATTGGACAAGTGATGTCGTTGGCTTGATGGCGCATCACGTATACGCCCAGTGGTGCCATGCAGTTCCTGGACCGCAAAGCCTTACGGAGTTCAGCAGAAAACGCTGCCGCACTATTCCCTATTCTGGGAACCCCGAGCGATACCTGCTGACACATATATATATATATACAACGTAGTATAATCGCATTATTGCCACACGCTCTCCGTTTGCCAAAGTCGAATGATCACCATCCTAGCCGCAGGGCATTTGCCTAACGGTTTCGGCAACTTAGCAGTAACCAAAGACAAAAAAGACCGCTCCATTAGCATAGAAAAGCGTTTTAAAGTCATTACTAAATCAACCTGTTTTATTTATTATTTATTTACATTTCACATATTGAATAATACGAACACACGTTTTAACGATACAAATGCAATGAGATAGCAATTGCAACTTAGTTTCTTCTGATTACACATAATGCAGTTAAATCAGATTGCGCTTGTTTAGCTTCTTACCAAGAACTAAGATAGTAAAAGGAATTACCTCAACGACCATACACGTGGTATCTCAAGTTACATTACTCTCTGTGAACTCAGAACTGCGAGCCTCCCCACTTCATTCACCTGGCAGGTGATATTTGCTGGTGTTAATTTGCAGTGACAGAAGAGCACGTCACGGCAAATTTTGTGTTTGCCCAAATGTTTAGCAACGAATAGCACACATCTTATAAGCTGTAAGCTGCAGATACTCAGAACGAATTGTTTGCAGAGAGCGTTTCTTGATCTATAGCAACTACATCACTCTTTCGATATAAAAATCCACGAAAGTGTTACTTTCGATTTCAAACACTGTTGCTGCTTTGATATATTCGTGTCTTTTATATATACACGACTGTTAGTGTCATGGCTTTTATTGGTCCCGCATGACAAAGTTTAGCACAATAAAAAATCATGTTTATTGCTAAATTATGTTATGACAGTCTTCTGTGGAGAGTAGCGATTCTAGTTTCACGATATGCCCGAAAGCATTATAATATTGCCCGAATGATGCGATAGTGGATTCCCATTCTTTCCATACTTTTTCCGTGTACTTAAATCTGCGATCGATGTGATCTGCAAACGATCTGCGAGGCATCGCTAATTAATGCTGGTAGCAACAAGTTCAGCTGCCTTATCTGTATTCTATTTGATTTTTATTTTATTTTTTTTGCCGGTGAGCTTGGGTTCCATGAGCTGCGGCACGTTGGCGGGTACTATATATACTATATATATATACTACTATACCAGCACAATGTTCGGCTCAGCTGTTCGACTAGACAAACATGGGTTTTGTTTCTTTTTATAACATTAAACAGAACTTAATGAAACGCTTAGGCTTTCACCAATGAGCTGATAAGAGTATGTATTGCTGGAAATTAATAATATTTCCCAACCCCTTTTGGAAATATATTTTGTGGTCTTTTTGGGCTGGCGAGAAAAATGCTTGATTAATTACTGTATTGGACCGACGTTCTCAACATCCATACATTTAACATGTACTGAGTGAACTTGGGCCTGTTCTATTTATTATTTACGCAAGTGCACTTACCCATATGTTGAAACAATTATATATTTTTAACACTTATGTATGTATGTACATTTGCCGCTGTGCCGCCGGGCCAATATTGCCCATTTTGTTTTAATATAAAATGCATGTATTGTACACAACGAAATATACGAAATATGAAATTCTACTTGCGCAAATAGGAACATGAGCAGTGTGATGCTCGAATTCCGGCTGCCAAATAGCTTTTTGCAATTAATACAGACGCGTGTGTGAATGGAAATCAAATTTAAATTAAAATGAACCCCCAGTCATAACATATCATGGACTGCACTATATACATATGTACATATTTGCACAAGCGTTGCTAAGCATTCGCTTCATTTTGCCAGGGGCAAAATTCAGCCTTTGCCGTTAAGATAGCGCGTCACAGTAAAAAAAAAAAAAAATAAATAAAGAGGTAAAAAAAATGAGATGAAAAAGTGAAAAAACCTAAGCACCCCTATTAATTTTAGCACTCCAGACAATTGCCACAAATTTTGGTAAAGCAGGCGTGTCAATTGCTGTACAATATAAACAAATTACTGTTGGCGGTGGTAACTACTACTTTAACCGTGTTTTTGTTGCCGGCAGCCAAACACTCAGGCGTGAATTTGTCAAATGCCCAAGATGATGGTCGAAAATCCCGCTGGTTCGCACAAGCTGCCGCTAGGTGGCTCAGCCAGTAGTGTGGCGGCAAGCTTTTAGTGTATAATTACGATTGTATTCGCCAACGAATTAGTCGCTTTTGCCAATACAAATACATGTGCATGTATATAAATTACCAGCTCCCTGCCACGTTATTACGTTATTGTACAATTAGTTGTATTTATGCTGCTGCTTGTTCGTCGACGGCTGTCGCTGTCTGTCGTACAATAATTAAACGACCATTAGGCGTATTTAGCGCACTGCTCCAAAATTTGGGTCATTACCAAAGCAAGAAATCAGCCCAAACACACACGTGCTGGCCGTCGATCAGATGTGTTTATTGTGATTACGATTATGATTATGTTATTGTGGGCCGTTGGTTGTCTATCCGCCTGTCTATGTCCACTCGGCAGCCTCCAGACCGCAGACCACCGCCCATCCGCCCATCCACCCATCCACTGGCAAAACGCATCTGGTCTTCATAGATATTATGGAATTAATAATTTAGAGCCTGCTGGCCGCCAAATCGATGTGCATTCAAATGCACAGCCAGAGCAATAACAATAACAATAACAGAGTTAGAAGGCGAAATTAGCAACTGAATGGATCGATGGTTATCCTCGAAGTGATATATCAATATGATAAATGGAATATAAATAATCTGCTGAGGCCTTTGCTTCTAAAAATATTATAAGTCATGTGTGTAATATTTATCATTTGACGCATTCTCATATCCATATATATGGATAAGGTAATCTTACATATCTTCATGTTCATGGAAAATATGCAATCAGTTTGCTTTAATCAGGTACCAAATAGTCGGTATTGGAGTTCAAGCTCCATCTTATTTTTATAAATATTGAGGCGTGCGTGAAGAATTCGAGGCGTGGGAACTTCGCGGCTTGGCCTGGGGTTCTCGATTCGCAATACGCGATTTGCAGATCCCCAGTTCTGAATGAACATGGTCGTAAGCTGGGCTTGCTCTTTAGCGGCAAAAACCGAGGTTGTTTGCCCGGCTTTTGGCCCCAGGGCGCCAGTCCGTGTTTATGGGCTCACTGACAAACTGACAACTAAACTCAATTATGGCCTAATGAAATCGGCAATTGGGCAAAAAGAGACAGCGCCCGAATAATGAGAACTGCCAACGCCCCGCTGAACTTGCGCAGAAACAGAATTAATTATTGTTAACCGTAACAGTTTTTGTTTGTAAACCTGACAGGCATGTGTCAAGGAAATTGGGTCAAATTTCGCTGGCCCAGGGCACCAGAATCGCAGTGTCCGCAAAAAAACGAGGAAACTCGTTTGAAACATTGAGGAACTGAGTGAAAAGACTTGGGCTAATAGGGTGTACACAAAACACCAACCACCCACAAATGAACTCTTGTTCAATTTGTCATGCCGAGCGTGACAATCGAATGGGCAATCGATCGCCTGGCCAACGGCCCTGCTGCTAAGTAGATTGATGGCAGAGCTAAGCCAAATTAGAAAAAAAAAACAAAAAAAAAAAAAAAAAATTAGAATAAGAACGTGGTGGCAGCCCGGCTGAAATCGGTGGGGGTCATAAATAGCCGCGGTTAATGAACGTTTAACGGCGGACAATGCAAATCGGCAAACAAATGTCAGGCAGTTAAATACATTTGTATGGATACTACGATCCATTGATTTCACAATCCATGGCTCTGCAAATCGATCGATCGATCGATCGAACGATCGTTTGATCCAATGATACGATCGCTGTATTGGTGGAGGAGCCTCATAATCCGGTCTTCGAGCAGATGTGCGTCGTCGAGAGCTGTGCACACACAGTGTGGCACACCTTCTGATTAAGAGTGGCCAAGCGACGCTGGTGAGGATCGGGCCAACTATATATAGTTACTTGTGAAACTATGCCAGTACTATGGCACTACCCACTAAGACAACATCGTCTGTGACTAAGTTCGAATATGTGGGTCTGTTTGCTCAACAAGAGCATGTGTGTACATTCACCGCTTCGTCTTTCAAGTACATCAACCTCGAGTGGATCTCGTTGGCTTGCCAAATAGAATACACTTGTGCCCCCAGACGAACTGAGTAATTATTATTATTCATAAATATTAATTCGCCTCTATAAAAGCCTTATTCGCTTGGGTCACAATGAAATAAAGCCTTCGACTGCACTGGTTAGCCCACTTGCCAATCAAGCTACCAAATTGGTCGAATCGAATATATATTTGAATCGTTAGAAAGATAAAAAACGAAGTGGCTCCATTTGCCAAATTTGCATGAAGATAGATCGCCAGCGGTCGCTCCTTTTTCGTACTAAACTGCGTGCAATTAAAATTAAAGCAATTAAACTTAAGTTTGCCTGCCCCATTAATAATACATTTTGGTGGAGTTCCAAAAATCATTTCCTCATTTGTCGCCGAGGTCGTAGTTACCGGAAGCCTGAAAGCACCCTGCCCTTTTACAGAGTGCTCACAAATCGCTTGGGGACGGACGGGCGTGCTGAATCTCTTTTTTACGCCTGCCCCAAAATTTCGTGAGGCAAACCATCTGCTGCCCATAATTATCGGAACGGACTCTAGACTTGGCCAATCGAGTTTGGTTCTTGTAAACATGTCAAAGTGAAAACAAACTAATTGCCTGAGCACATCCGACAGCTGCGCGAATCTGTATCTATATCTGTATTTAAATCTTATTCGATCTGCTCCACATATAGTATATATGTAATAAGTTCGGCGGGGCGGATCCGGAATACAAGGCTACGTGATTGGATGACCAAACTTTCATAATTTGAATGTCAAGAGCGTTAGGCGCTGACTACTCGAACAGATGCTGTTGGCAAAAATGTAGATCAAATTTAGGAGGACGGGGCATTAATTTTGATGGCTTCTAATTGTCAGAAATAAAAACGGCCTTTTAATGGAGTCCACAGATCTGGCATCTATTGAATACCGAGAATTTCAGCATATCATCCGCGCCATTGGAGCTGTTAGATGATTCTTGTAAAAAAAAAAAAAACCCCATCCCCAGATACAGATACAAATAACAATGGCAATTTCAACACATTTTGATGGGAACTGTCAAAAAAATTAAGAAATTCCAGCAGTTCAGCAGTCCCGTGGCCATCAGCGCCATCGAAGCTCCAGTCTTGTTGCCGTCCGCTCGCCTAGTTAATGAATATAATCTCTTTTGATGGATTGAACAGTCGCCCCAAAAGCCCATTGCCCAAATCCCAACCTGACCAGGCCCAAAAACCAAAAACCAAATACCAAAACCCAAAGCCGAAAGCCTCAAAACGCGGCTTTCAATGGCCAACTGGCAACTGACAACTGCCAACTGCCAACTTCCATCGCCATGAACTTGGCTCGGTTTTGTCTCTTTTACCACTTTTTTTTTCTCTGTTCAATTCATTGTCTTTGTTGTGGGCCTTTTTTTTTTTTTTTTTTGTTTCTCGTGCGTAATAATATAATACGAAATATTTATTAATTTTTATGGTTTATATTTTGTTGATTTCTTTGCGGACCGTAATCAGTTGCGTATGGGAAGTGTCTCACCGGTAATCATCAGCGGCTTTTCGCAGCTGCCCAAATTTGTGAGATAAGACTGCGCCTATACCCTACACTTTTTATTACTCCCTGCCATTTAGCGCAATCAGTTTGAATGCTCGATCATCTTGGCTTAATTAGCTCAGCCATAGATTGTCAACAATTAGCGATTGGGCAGTTTAAATAACTTGCCAATTAGAGTGGACCTTATCTGATCCTTTCGCTAGCTAATAAAATATTCAAAACAATTCTTAGCCACACAGTTCCGGTCCAGAAGTTTTGGCCAGTTCACTTGCCAGACTCAATTAACTTAGATCTTATCGAACAGCATGCTCTCTCAGGGAATCCGCCTTATCGATGGGTTCTGCAAAACCAGTTTTGCCCTCTCGAGTGTTCTTAACCTTTTGCTGGGCCTCTTGGCTGCCAAAAAAAAAAAAAACAAAAAAAAAACTCCGTGGCTGTCGTTTCGCATTTGCTTTGTGGGCGCAAACGGAGATTTAATGAAGCGTTAATAAGTACCCAAACAGGCCCTTCAGGCCATCCAAAGCCATCAAAAGGGTCTTAAATACCATATAACCATATCGACAATGGCTGGAACCTTCATATGTAGTATGTATGTAGGTTCTCAAATCTCTGGGATCCCGCTTACTTTTACGATCTTTCTGACGTTTGCATATCGCCAAGATACTTGCTTTGGTGGGACCCTATGGTATAGTATGTGGGGTATACAAACAGCAGGCCTATTCCATGCCATTCCATGCTGAGCTCAGGAATTCTTTGATCCATCCAGCCAGCCAGTGTTCTCATTAGTGTTTGTACAGTTGTTGTAATTAAGAGCGGCGAGTGTTGTTTCCATTTCAATATTCGTATTCAGGCACAGAACTTCTTCAATCAGACGCCACAGATCGGCCACGTTATTATTTCGGCCCATTATTCATTAGAATGTAATAATTCATTAGGGTATTATATAAACAATGTGTGCGACCATCTGAGTATCGAATATTGCAGATGATGATGGCGACAGCGCCCTCACTTGTCTTGCTCATTTTGTGCCCATGCTGCTGCGGCTGCTGCTGCTGCTGCGGCTGCTGCTGATGCTCTTGTTATTCTCGCTGGAGCAGCAGCTGTTGCCGCGGCACAAAACCAGCATCTGCGCCATCCGCCTGCCACCAACACAAGTGATCTTTCAGTCGCTCGCGTGACGCAGAGCCGATCATATTTGCCTGCTCCTCCTACGCAGAAAATCCACTGGCACTGTGGCTTCTACTACTACATGTACACACGTTGCCACACAGCAAACAGGCTGTCTGCAGAGCAAGGACCTCCTGACTTTTCTGGCGAGGCTTGGCCGCTTAAACGCCTTACAAATTGCGCAGGCGCAGTTAAGTGAAGTTTAGTGAACCCGGGATCGCGAGTTCGTTTTGTGTTGGCTGCAATTCTTCGAAGATTGTGGCATTGTGATTGCAGAATGGTGTTGCGCCTGCGCGACATTTACGACTCAGTGCTAAATCGGTGGGCACTGAGTGCTGGAAAGGCAGCACAGTGAACACTCCTACGGAAGAAAGGACAGTGAAAAGTTAAAAATACAAAAATAGAAGCAATCAATTGGAGACCATGTTCAATAGCATGGGGATTTCCAGGGGGGATTTTCCGCAAGGAAAGCAGCGGAAAGCACCTAAACCCACGCCCTTTATGGAGATCATTAAGGTAGGCGCAGAAGGCACTCACAATTTAAATTGTAAATCCGCCATAGTTGTCATAAATTGGCTACTTGGCCGACTCTCTATTATTTTTAATAGTGGCCATTGGCCAAGTGGCGACCTCAATTGTTGGCCCATAAAATCGCCTGGCACAATGTATTAATTTGAAATCTAAAGTTGCTAGAGAATTTATGCTCTCTTTAACGGGCAACATAGAGTTATTGCCTTGTTTTCAACTTCTGCCCGCAGTTTTAGCAATAAAATGTACTTTAAGTACCTAATTATGATTTGATATGCTGCTAATTGGGAAATCATAACAAACAAAGAGCCATATTTAAGAGCTTTTTTATTGGGGCGTTCGCCAATTAGTCGGCATCTAGCATCTAAGATCATCGACCAAAATCGAAAAATCGCAAAGTTTTGGAGATGCAATAACACAGGAAACTTGAATACAAAGCACAGCCAGTTTTGTTAAGACAAACATCTATGTTCTCATAGATACTCGCATACATATATCGAATTAATGTCACCGATTCAGGGACAATATCATAAATTAGAGTTAATTTGAGTGCAAATAACCCAATGGTTGCCAGCGAAACCGTTTGCATAATAAATTGCATACTTCCTGGAAGACCAGTGGTTCGACCACAACCCTCGAGATCAACGCACCCACATTTCGGATGGATCTGAGAATTATGGCCTTATGTCACAGATCGCGGGCGAGGCACGAGCTCACATCGACAGATATCTCGAGAGGCATGTGGCAATTAGAGACAAAAAAAAAAAAAAAAAAGAGGAACAACATCCACCAGCCAAGCGGACAGGCGATGGCAATTCTTTGAGAAAAGTCCCCGAAATTTGTCAGGGGCGTAACGATTTCATTTGCTCATAAATTCACACGAATAGGGCAGGGCTTCGTTGAGAAGTTAACGAACCAAGACGAGAGATTGTCTCCCAGATAGACACTCCCCAATCGGTGTGGAGATCTTAAGGATACCAGACTTGCAATTAGTTTTCAGCACAGACCATTGAGACAACAAACATTTTTCCACTCTTGTGCTTTTCCTCTGGCGGCGCCGCGAGGGTCAAGTGCAGTGCGATGGCCACTGGGCGCCAGAATTGCTGAGATTCTTCCTCTTGAAAGTGAGATATTTTCGTAATTGGCGTCGCATTTATCAGATTGTCAAAATCCGTTGCAGATGGTTGCAATCGAGCACTGCGATATTATTAGTAGTTGGCAAAGTGCAACCTGCCAAAAAAAAATGCGAAGTGAGATAAATTTGCAAAGCCGAAGTTTAAATATCCTTGCAGCAAGGATACATGGGTATATCTTTGGTCATATGATAAGTTTTGCTATTAGAATACAATTTAAAATTATATTAAAAAACTTATAATCGAAGTTGAAGTTCATATTACTCGAAGCTGTGCATTAATGGTAACAAAAAGAAAGAAAACTGAAATTCTTTCAATATATTTTTGATTATTCCTGCACATTTACGGCATACCAAATGTATAATATCCACCGCAAGGGTAAAAGTCAAATAGAAAATAGAAAGCATATTAGAGAACTTATGTGCGACTTGCGAACGCGTATAAAATGCTATTCTAAAATTATTTGCGAGAGAAAGAACTTTCGGCTAGTGGTGGGTGCGTGAATCTCTCCTTGGTGTGGAAAAAAAGCTCTACATTTCCACGAAAAGAGCTCGGCCATCCCATCGAAGATCCTACACATGCACACACCCACCCGAGTTACCTGCTCTCTTAACCTTGTCGATACACAATCTTTATGGTTGGATCGTTTGTTTGGGCCAAATGCTTGCGCGAAACTAACGCAGAGCAGGAAAATGCGAACAGACATTGTATATTTCGTGAAAACGTTTTCTCAGTCTAGTCTCGAACTTCGCGCCAATATCTGCACAACTGCTGAAAACGATCGCGGAATTTCATAAACATATGCCGAGAACTTTGCGAAATATACAGATATCACAATTCGAGTGGCTTAAATTAAATTGAAATAAATAGACTTCATGCAGTTGTGCAGCGGAAGTGCCAAAATAGAAATATAAAATTGCATAAGATTAATGTGGAATATGTCATTTATAACCGTACGAAAAACGACGAATTTTTAAAGATTTTCGATATTTCGTGTGTACTGAATCATCAAAGTGCAAAGAACTGTCATTTTCGAGCTATCGACCTGAAGGTATTTTGAAAAATTTTGGAAAATATAAATTGAATGTGACAATCACTTCTATAAAATTAACAAATTAGGACTTTAAAAATATTTCACTTTATTTTTCACTTTACCTAAGCAATCAATATGTTTGAAATACCATTAGCCATTAAGCAGGAAATTAATTTTAACACTAGATATTCTTATACACATTTCTTTCAACGGCAGGAAAAATGCCAACATTTTCAAATACCATAACTTCCAACCAATCTTTTCATGCTTCAGAACACAACAATTTAGGCGTTTTGCATACTCACAGTGCCTACTAAAATTACTAAATTTAATAAACTTTCACACATTTCAGCGCCACTGCAAAAATAAAATCAAATCGAGATACAATAAAAATCGAAAATTAAGTAAACACGCCCTTTACTAAAAATAGTTAGCCCGAGCGAATTTCTTACTCTGTTGGATGTTGGCTGGCCAAAAGGAGAAGGCCAAAATTAATTTGTTAACTTTTTTCGCAAGCATTCACGTAAGCAAACAAAACAGAAGACAAATGTGCGTAAGGAAAATGCGGGGAAAATAAACAAAAAACGCAAGAACTGTGCTAAAAAAAAAAATTTAGACAAATGATGAGTGCGAGTGGCTTTGAGGTTAAATTTATGGCAAAATAAAATTTCCAATAGAAAACTCGAAAAAAGTCTGAGAAAATGCATGGCATGGAAACGAAGGCAATCGAGGACGCCGATGCCGGGTGCCAAAAATAGACCAGTCAGTTTTTTTCTTTTTTTTTTTTTTTGAGTAAGCCATTTATTTTTTATGTTTATTTTAACATTTTGTGTACTTTCTTTTTCCTTCCCGTTCACTTGTGTGTATTTTTGCAAATAGACAGAAGCGTGTCAGAATTTTGATGTACGTATTTGTTTGAAATGAACTCTTGTGTGCAGCGAATCGAACGTTTGTCGGCTCGAAAATGGCCATAAAAACTATGATATAATATATGGACAGAAAGCAACAACGAGGAAACAATAAAACTGCTTAATTAACCTACCAAAAAAACAGCAAGAGAACCAAGAGAACCAAGCGAAAAGCTGAACAAAAAATGCAATTAAAAATTTGTGATATATGCAAGGCATAAACAAAACTTATATAAAAATACACCAGCAATTTGACAATAAATATAGCACGAGAAAAAAGAGCCGCCGGCAACAACAACCAGCCGGCCAATAAAATATGTATAAAATATGAAAAGTAAGAATAAAAATAAATAGCAGACAACACACTAGAGTAAAAATAAAAATATAAATAATAACTGTGGCACATGTGGGCAGATCCGAGTGCCTATGTTTGGGAAATTATGTATATTCTTTTGGATTTATTAGCTGCGACTAGACATCTCCGGTTTGACTTACACATCTAGATTCTAGATACATGTGCAAATGTATCAAGATATTTCTCAAGAATTTTCTGCCCCTTAGTGTGACATTTTTCGGGCTTTTGGAATTAGCAGAACAGCCGGCGACTGCAAAAAAAAAGTAAATAAATGAAAACAAGCCGGAGGCGTTAATTTTTTGCCAGCATTTCTGAGCCGTTAATAAATAACTGAAAATGATCCAATGAACTGCGAGCTAATTGGTGGGTGTTAAAACGATATATAAATCTGCATTAGCATAGTGCATTGGCATGAGTGCACTGTTCATGATAAGGAAGCATTTTTAGGCTCTGCCATTCCATTCTGGTAACACAATAGACTGTCAGCTGAAAAGTTGTTGCGAAAAGTGTTAATAGATACATCTATGTGTTGTCATTGTCACTCGGTGTATCTGACAACTACGCGTATGCAAAACAAAAGCCGTCAAAAAAAAAAAAACCAGAGAAAGAAACGTGTCGGAAGTTGCACGACAGCAAAACACGTTGATATGCCCACAACTCAGGTTAAACATAAATATAACATTCGTATACGACTACTTGCTACACTTGACCCGAGCTCGAGTTTTTTTTTCACCCCCTTTTTGTTTCGAGCTGAATTTTATGAATTATTTCTCATTTTTGTGGGCCTCTGTTTCCGTTTATTGTAAGATCGATTAAATGGAGATCCTCCCACTTCGGCAGGCCCATCAATTTTAATTATCGAACAAATTAATCAGTCGCAACTCTCGCATCATTAAGATTAATGATCCCGGTCAGGCTGGGTGGCAGTAGCAAAGCAGCAACACCACTTGTGCCTCCGGTAGCTGGCATCCAAATCAGCTGGCAGTACCAACAAATATGCAAATAGCGCACTTGGCTGAACTCGAACTCGAACTTGAGTGTATCGCGGCGAGCTGAAAAAAAAGTGGAAAAAAAACAACAACGAAAAAGATTCAAGATCAGGCAGGGGATCACAAGCGGACCAAATGAGCTGTGGCAAATGTGATTAGAGAGCGCCTATTAATTGCCTGTTTAATTGGAACCCAGATATGGAGAACACGAGGGTTTTCCCCCATGCCCATCGCCATCCCCATGCTCCCAATTGCTCAACACCCCAATCTCGATTCGGAACCATAAATAATGTCGCGTTTTGAAAAGTGCACTGACCCGACCAAATTTTTGATATGCTCAGACGTGCAGACGTACTCACATGTACAAACTGCTTATACCCGCAAAATATGCTCTACTCAACTCGGGCTGATTCATATGATTCATGTGTCCCGTTTTTTTTAAGTGAAACGGGAATCGCCGCCAAAATCAAATTCATAAATGCATTCGCAGGGGTCAGTGACGCGCCTCAAAAAGTCAGCCGTCAAATGTCCACACTACTGACGTATCTGTCAGATACAAAATGTCCGTTCGCCGGCAATTTTGCAGGGATATACGCAATGAATTATTTATGAAATGCAGACGAACTGCCTCCAAGATCTGAATGAACTGACAAAGAGACACAGGAGGAAACACGAAAGCAAAGATCACTGGCATTTCGCTTGCATACATATGCACTAACTGAATAAGAGAAATTGTGGCTTGAAACCAATTTGTTACCATATTTCCATTTCTGAAAATACTATCACTACAATGTGTATTGTATAATATCATTCCATATCTGAGCGGTTTTGTTTTGTTCGATTAATTTCAAACATTTGAGTGATTTTTGCCCAGTGCAATCCGAACTCGAACTTCACATTGGGCATGCACTTGGAGTCATGGGCATGGACTTAAGTGGAGGGTTCGCTAATGAGGCGGGCTTGCCAGAATGACTGACTGAAGGAGTGACTGACTGACTGACTGACTGGCTGACTGACTGAAGTGAAATACGAGCACGAGCCCAGTTGCTTTTGCAAATTTTCAGCGATTAAAAAGCCATAACTTACTGTATCAACGCAAAGCGTTGAGGTTAATTGACAGACAACCAGACAAACTCGCCCAGACACAGAAAAAGATACAATATACTCGTACAGCCAGGGATAGAGTGCTCTCAAATTAACACTGCACATAAAGTAAGACGGCAAATGACAATAATTAGAATAAATGAAGGTTTCGCAAGGCTTTTCCGCATAGCTCGCGGAATGCAAGTCACCAGACTTGGAGCACATGGAGCTCTTCGAATTTCACATCTGCTCCCCGGGCCAAAAAAAAAAAAGGTCCCATTGAGTGGAGCTCGAGGCTTCGCCGGAACCGAATTTAATACAAGTCCGAACTGCTGATGGCCATTTCCAGGGAAGTACTGTGGCTTTGAATTCTTGACGTGACTCGCTGTCTTGTGAGATTCCCACAGAGTTGCTTAGTCAGGAGGAATGCGCCCCCAGAAGTGGGAGCATTTGGTTATTTGCTTGAAATCGATATGATACGAATCCTCGCGAGATTGATACGATTAATTCCTTACATCTTTTTTAAGCGATGATTGATGTGGCGCCATTCTGCGTGATCAGCAAAATGCACTGGCGTCCAGCTCATGGTTTTTATATTATTTTAATGACAAGTGACAGTGACGAAGGCGCCCCCACTTGGTTTTTTAATAAGGAACGTATCTGAGTGACATTCTGACTGGCGAAATTGTTATCTTCCACATAAGAAAACAGGAGAGAGCGACTTGACTATCACATACCCTTTACTAAAACTATAGTTCATAAGATCTGGACAGATAGACTAGGCAGCTGAACTTTGCTAGATTGTATATAATTTATAGGGTCGTAAACATATACTTAATAGTTGGAAAAGTTTGCCATTATACCCCTTTACTCGACGGCTTAATAATATGAAATTCCAGAACCGAATTGGAATTGTTTGGCTCTTCAGTAGTGGCATTCCATTCCATTCCTCTTTTTTGGCTCCCAGTTGGCTCTCGATATTGTACTTTGAACAAATCCCCATCAGCCCCCCAACAATTCTCAGCGAGCATATACAATAAAATTAATGAATGCTCGCTCACCTGTGGGCATGTTTTCTTTTGCCCGCCACAAGCTCTTAATTGCCAGAGTGAATTTTCCAACTCATAATTTCGCGGTTCTAACATACCTAGTGGCCATTTTCATTTTGAATGAGTCAATGAGTCAGACCATGACCATTTACCTGTGAGTAACTCTAAGCATTCAGGTCTGCGTGTGTGGCGAAGAAAAATCACATAAACGTCTGACTATTTTCGTTTAATTACCCCAAATATTTCACTCATCATAACCGCGAACGTGTAAAAATAGATTTATAGCCATTTATTGACTTGATGAATTAAAATAGCCCTGGCTAATGACTCAAGTCGGTTCGATTAATGGACGTGCACTAGTCCATCCCGCATGCACATCACGTCAAGCTTCTGGCCAGTGGTGTACATGGATGGAATCCCTTTTTCGCTCCCCCCAGGGTTTAGTCCACTGGCGGCGCCCCTGGAAATGCAATTCATCAAACTGCTCGTTTGGCATTCAATTGGTATTTCTGATCATTCGACTGTGGGATGCCATTCAAAATAAACGACTTCGGCTGTAATTTGCCAGCGCATTCTAGATGTCAAGGCGGGGAAGACCCATTCAATATCCAATCAAACTAACGATCGCGTCAACACAATGTTTACACGATGAACATGATGATTATCATCGGCGCTGTCGACAAGGATGAGTTTGTCATGGGTTGGGGCTGGGGCTCAATTGAAATGTCAGACTCGGACGCGGACTCGTTGTTACTCAAGTACATAATCAGAAGCAATTAAAAACTGCACTGCCAATGCCAAGCACAACAAGATGTTTAAGAACAATAACACAGGAGCCTCTGCCAAACAAAAGCAAACAATATAATGCTGGCGTTTCAAGTTTATTCACATTTCCCTCAAAAGCAAAAGCTACGAACAGTGGGCTTGTATTTTATCTACCGCCAGTTTGCCAGTTTGCCAGTTTGCCAGTTTGTTTGTTTGTTTTTCAGGATAACACATGGTCAGTCGGGCCGCCAAGGTGGTATATCAATCATATATACCCGTATATATCGGATATATCATCCAAGTGCTGCATACACAACGGCGTTCGTCTTTCGTCAAAAGTGCATCACGTATTCCGTGTGCGCAACTCCCCGATATTTTCTTTGTGATATTTTCTGAGTTTTGAAATATTTATGAGATGCCCAACAATGAAAACATTTTCGTGTCATTGACACTGATGGTCACCAAAGACAAGGACGTCAAGCTGAAATGCTCAGATTCAGTTTCATACGTTCGGCGGATACGACAAGATCGCTACGTTAGCCCAAGTGAAATAGGAACTTTTTATTAATTTCGAGAGGAAGCGAAATTCTTGACTTGCTGGCGGCATACCTGATGCCAATCGCATTTGTTTAGACTCAGCACGGCGATTATTTAACTCAATAGAGCTTTTTAATTTGCAACCTGAGCGAACCACATAAAAAATAAACAACAGCCACGGTTCGTTTTCCGCCCTGCCCTGCAATCAACTCACATTCCACCGGTTGCTAGGCCATTTAGGCACATCCACACCTTGTTGCTCGAATGGGCCATCTGTTCTGTGCTGACCACCACCCACCACCCACCATCCACCATCCACCACACACATCTCCCACCGGTTTTTTTTCGCAGAAGAACCGCCTTCCTTTGAAGTGGCCAGTCGAGTAAATTCGGTTAATTTACAGCGTTTTTAAAATCATTGCCCCGAATTTAAATTTGAAACGGTTGCTCGTTGAAAAAAAAAAAGAAAAGGAAAACGAAACGGCTTTTAATTGTCAAGTGATTGGGTCTCGGATTTCGAGGAAGGTGTGCCAGGTGCAGAGCCTGTTTGTTTCCCACTCCTCGCCGCGGGGATTTCTTCTCGGCCTGTCCAAATAAACACGCACACACTTTGTAAGTGCCGAGGAGAGCAAATAAATATTTGTAATTTATACGTTTCTGGCTGCGTGGGCAACACGCCGCAGATACAATAAATAAATCGGGTGTGAGAATGTGTAAGGCTGAATGGAACCGCGATTGCACTGCGCCCAGCAGCCAAGGTTTAAGTCAGGAAATGGACACAAACGGAGTTTGGGAGCCCGAATTTGAGAATTAATGGAAAACATTTAAAAAGAATGCATTAATTTATCAGCTAATTGCGGACAAGCCTGTTGCAGCGCATAACAAATGGCCAAATGTTCGCACATTGCACATTGCTCATACGCAGTGTGTGCCCATAGAGAAATATTGGCTTGTCTGCGCTTTTATATCGCACGCCACTCGCAAAAGTGTGCCAAATAAATCAAAAGCAGACCCATTAAATCGTGTATTAAATAAAACTCGAGTAAACAAACAAAACGGGCCTTAATCGCATGACAAACCAAAACCTCAATTCCAATGGTCAGGTTACAACTTAATGGGCAGTTAAATCTTTACGATGCTTTTGGGACAAGTGCAGCACCAACTGCACCAAGTGAATCATCCACATCTAATCCCGTTCCCACGTTCCAAAACAAACAAACCGAAGTTGCACAATGCCGCATATGTAGATGAATGCTATTATTTTAGCTAATCTCTTGGCTCGCCTGCCCAACTTTTTTGCCTTGCTTCCATTTTTTTTTTTTTGCAAATTTTATGGTACGAAAGCTAAACAAAGTTGATTATTTTATAGTTTTGAATCAATCGAAATGGGCAAAAATACATAAATATACATATATATATATATACATACATCCAGCGATTTCAAGGTTAGCCCGGCAAAAACTGACTTGTGCGGTAGCGCCATGTGCTCCTCCAGCAACATAGGAGGCCGGCGGAGGCATTAAACAAACAGACCAGCCCGGGTCCTGCCCTCCGGATCTCCCCGGGAAACATATACACACACTTCAGACGGGCCAAAAAAAAATAAAGAAAAACAGAAAAAAAAACACACATGGGAAAAGCGGGCGTTGTCCAGCCAGCCAGTCAGGCGACCAACAAAGAAGAAAAAAATGCCCAGACGACTGGCAGTCAAGCCAAATGGAAGGCGAAGCCGGTCTAATGCATTTTGTAGCCCATTTTCAATTAAAAATTTTGCACATTTCTCGTTTTTGGCCAAGGTTAATTGATTGAATTTGCGATGATGGCTTTCAATTGTGAATTTGAAGTTGTATATGCACTTCGGCCGCAGGCTGATTTCAATTTAGATATCCGAATGCACAGCAAATGCATTTCCATGAACTATTATTTATAGCACGCGTCATATGCCGTCATATACGAATTTGGATTTGGTTTGGTCTGTGGACATGGATTCAACTTGGCGCGTGGGGGATTCACCGGATGACCAGAGTTTACCATTAAAACGACGGAGACTCACACTTTTTCCAGGAAAGCGCGCAGAAAATGATTTTATGGCTCTGTTTTTCGCCGGCTGTTTATTGGGGTTTTTGTTATCGTTTTCGTTTTGGTTTTGATTTTGCCATTTTCCATTTCGCGAAATTCAAGGGCCATGCCGCATCCTCTTGTCAATTCACTAAAAGGAAAATGGGAAAAACATTTCCACGAAATGTTTGCCTACAATTGAAAAATATTTACAAATACTTTCGCCCGTCCTGACTAAACGAATTCAAAGTAATTCCTGTGTTTTCGAATAATTGCCTGACTGCAATCGTTCTCCAAAAAATATTTTGAATGCCTCAGCTGCAACATTTTCATTCAATGATTTTTCGATCCCAATTTAAAGGCCATACCTTCTATATCCTACTCCATTCAATTATCAATTTGGTTTTGTTGTTGGGCTTGAATATCGGCTTAAAAATGTTGGTGTAATAAAATAGTATTTACTTAGAGGCGATTTCGATTTTGTTTGTGGCAGTCACGCATCGCGCATGCATAACGGCCCCATAAAGTGTACAAGTTTATTTACCATTCGCCAGCAGGCACGGTAAACACACGCGCCCCAAATTCTACAAAGTGGAAAAGTTTTGCAAATACATACTTAGTAGGAAAGCCAAAATGCATGCTGCAAATTGCACATAAGGTCGGAAATGTAACGAATTCGTATAATTGTGAGAGCAGTGCGAGGATGAATGTATGTAATTCAAATCGATCTACGTCGATGGACCTATGCGGACCTATGATTTATGCCCGTTTTGGACTTGCAAACTGATAATTTGCAGTTGCGTAGACGATTTTTGTTTCCATTTGCGGTTTGTAGCTGCGCATGCCCACATGCCAATTATATCGCGCATACGACGTGTTGCCCAAAAGCAGCACAGGGCGCCAGTTTAGTCGGCCAGCACTTCCATTAAGTCATTAAATACAAATTAACAGCAAACAATTACCAGCCAGCATCGGACAGCCACATTCACAGCCATGTAATTAAGCATACGCCGCGTTGTCTGGCCAGACATGCCACGCATTCGTCGGTTAACACCTCCAACGACGAACTAGCGGCTAAGGTGGTTTACACGATGGATCCAATTCGAAGCTGAGGCCTTCACGGGGACAGACTGAACGGCGACGAGCCGACTCCACAGACTGTGTGTAGCCACAAAGCCATATAGCCATCTAGCCAGATAGCCAGATAGCCACACAGCCATTGGCATAAGTTATGGCACACGGCGAAATATAAAGCAATCGACTGACACACAAATCGCTTGTTTGTCCATTCCATATTCCCAGTCAAGTGTAAACAGGTTTTTTTTCTTTTTCTGTGTGCAAAGATGTTTCTTCTGCTGCCGAACCATCGAATTGGTCAATTAGTCAGAGCGTGATAATAAATAAAGCCGCGTGGAAGTGAAGCATCCGAAGATGCGGAGAAATCCCAGAATACAATGGAAGCCCTAAAATAAAGAACAGCGCGGAAATCCATCCATGCAGCTGGCTACTTAACCATGCCGATTAAATGAGGAGGCACGCAGGGCATTTGCATATTTATAAGGCGTATTTATACGAAACAAGTTAATAAGCAGCTCTCCCCAACGCATGCATAACTAAGACAGCGAGAGATAAAGCCCAGATTGGCCAGAATGGTGCTTTAATTAAATACTTTAAGTGTATGGATATATCTTTGGGGCATCGCAGCATGCGCGATTTGCATTGCAAATTGTGCACAGGCATTTAAGTATTGGATGAAATTTATGATAAGCCTCACACCAACGGAATCAGTTCCAGATTTTAATACGCAGATTCGCCAAGCCATATATCTTTTTGCGGATTGATTCCGGGTAATTCGGTTAATTCAACGATAAGTCAGATCATCAATCAAGATGTTGATTAAGCTTGCAGCTCAATGAATGATTTGTCTATAGGTACTTAAGCGCACAGAGTTCATTATACTATATATACCTATATATATTAGTGTGACCCCATATATACATATACATATATCATTTTGAGATTTAAGAAGCAATGCGCTTAAAAGTAGGCAAATGATTAGATTGGCTTGCAAAACTATTTTCTAATCAAGTTGATATCTACACTAATTACTAACGATTCTGATCGTTAAAATGTCTTTAAGTGGCGGCATTAAACCTAATGAGAATTTTATGGCCCAATGTTCTCAGCTGTTTGCGAACACAATTAAATTGTAACTTTCGGTGGCGCTGTGAAAGGTCAATAGCAATTAACAAATTTCAAGGACAAGTTTTACGGCCCAGTAGCTTTGTGTTCGGAATGTGCTGAGCTATAGTCTAAATTTAAAGTTTCGATAACGATATACCCATTTGTGGTTTTCAAAACTAATCAGTGGCGAGAACCGTAAAGTAGCCGGAAATGTGATCACGGCTGCCCCTTCCTTCAACAGTCGGAATCACACGGCACGCCAGATTGGCATTTGGCATACATATACCATATTTTGCAGACACTTTTGAGGCGACACTATGGCCAATGAGCATAACGAATGTGTCGGCGGTTGCAGAGTTCACAGAGATGCCATAAAATTATGTAAAACAGCCCATCATTTAGCGGCATTAATTTGCTAATTTCGCAGGGGGAATTTTAATTTATTTGCTCTGATGTATGAATTGGCTAAAACAATTTCGGCGAAGGTGCAAACAAAGAGCTCTCACATAAATTTACAAATTAGAGGCATTTAACATTATTTTTTTGCGCCAGGCTGACTGGTTGGCTAGTTGGCCAGTTGGCTGGTGGCGGTGGGGATGGGAATGGGGTACTGAATCTTTTTATTCGCATTTTTGTTCGGCTTTTGTTTTATCTCTCGAGCACAAATTGCCGTTGGCACACTTTACACCTTCGCATTTAAGCATTTATTTTAAACAAAATGTGCAAAAATTCGCGGTGCGAGGAAGTCTTTTCAACAGCTTCTCCTCTGCTCTGTATCTCGTCTGACTGCAGCCAAAGGCCAACGCCGCCGGGCATCCTAGTATCTTAGCCATCTGAGCATCTCACAGGTGGTCAAGGTATCCACACGCCGGCGGCGGCAGTTCATCAATAATTCTTTCAAAAGTCAATCACTCACATCGGCCCCCGCCGCGATAGGCTGGTTTGGAGAGCACGGAACGTGCACAAGCACTTATCTGGTCGGCTTTTCAGGTTTTCAGCTTTTCACCTTTCCAGCCGCCCACTAATCGAAATCCGCACCCAAGGTGTGAGAGAATGCCGGACGGTGCGGCCAATCTGCACGCGGTAGCCCATAATCTGCGGAGCAAACGATGTGCTAACCGAATCCCCCATTTCTCCCTATCCATCTTTCAGCTCGAGGTGAAGAAGAGGTGTGAATGGTGGTGCCACAAGTACATTCAAAAGATGTCCACCCACTGGCGGCAGAATGCCTGCCTGTATGCCTGCTGCATCGCTTTTCTGCTGGGCATGCTTATCATGTTCCATCTCGGTTTGCGAAGTGCCCATAAGGGCCAAGAGGAGCTGCCACAGAGCACGCACCCACTAGCCAACAGTCCACCTGCTACACCAGCCACGCTCCATCCCAGAAGGCTTGATAACGACACGTCGACGGACCACGAGCCACCCGATGGCTTAGACGATCTGGACGAGGAGGAGCACAGCGCCTTCGTGATGCCCACCAAGGTCTACAACTACAGTCTCAGCGAAGCTGATCTGATCTACGAGTCGAAACGAAACAGCGACATCAACAGTTTCCTAAAAGGTAAGCCTAATACACCTTTTTAATATTAATCTATCTACAATATATCCCAACCACTTATAGAGTCCGCATCGGCCTTTGCCATGACGGGAACGTATCGCAACATGTCCAATGAGATCTGGGACCCGCATCCGCAGTACAACCTCAATGTGTTCGGTCGCCAGTTGCATTTGGTGCTGCGACAGGACGCCTCGTTCGTCCACAACCATTCGATGACCCACATTCGGATACTGAAGGAGGGGGAGGAGCATCCGGGACCGGAGACGGAGGCGGAGGCGGAGCAGCGCCACCTAGGCTGCTTCTACTCCGGTTACGTCGAGGACGATCCGCACTCGATGGTCTCCGTCTCACTGTGCGGCGGCATGGTAAGGCCAACAACTGACCTTCGCTCAGATTTAGATTTCATCCATTTGCATCGCATTAACATATCGCAAATTATGCTTATCAATATGCCGCCGAATATGACCACTAATAAGCGTTTCGCCCCCCTCTTCACCTCACCAGACTGGTTATATCAAAACGAGTTTCGGCGCGCTGCTCATTCAGCCGGTGAACCGAACCAGCAGCGATGAGGTTCTCCACCGGGTCTTTCGCAAATCGCAGCGCAACGCCAGACACGCTGTCTCCAAGTTCGAGCTGGGCCTGGATGATTTCATGAGCAAGCTGGAGCAGGTGCAGGAGGAGGAGCAGAAGTCCAAGTCCCGCAAACTGAATCGGAAGAAGCGACACTATGCGGACGTGGACAACCAGGTGTACACCTTGGAGGTGCTCATTGCGGTGGACAATAGCATGAAGCAATTCCACGGCGAGGACCTGCAACCATACATTCTCATCCTCATGTCGATCGTGTCCAGCATTTTTGCGGACGCCAGCATTGGTAACTCCATTCGCATTTTGCTGGTGCGACTGATCAGCCTGCCGAATATCAACGACCAGACGCATTCCAGCAACGAAATGCTGAAGCACTTCTGCCAGTTTATTAACCAATCTGGATACGAAAGAGATACAGCCATGTTGATCACACGGTAAGTGGAGATATGATCCATCTTGGGTTCATCTAATGGTATAATTTCGTTTGGACAATAGCGAACCCATCTGTGGCAGCGTGCCGGGCAAGATTTGCCATATGCTGGGCTTGGCCGAACTGGGCACTGTTTGCAGTTCCAGTTCCTGCTCCATTGTCCAGGACACCGGACTGCCCACCGCCTTTACCATGGCCCACGAGCTGGGACACATGTAAGTTATCAAATCGAAAATTTGTTTACCACATGGCTTATCAATGCCGTATGCCCTGTTTTTAATATATTTCAGCTTGAACATGAACCACGACGACGACGACAAGTGTATGCCCTATGTCACCAGGCAGAACAACAACAAGGTGCTCCACATCATGTCCAGCGTGATGGGCATCCACATGCATCCGTGGTCGTGGTCCAAGTGCTCCCGCCACTTTGTCTCCGAGTTTCTCGAGTAAGTTTTCCGCCAATCGAGTTGCCAATTGTGATTCCAATTGTCCAATTTACCATTCAACTTAGGAAAACCGACAAGTCCTGTCTGGAGACCTCCGTGGGCGCCCACATTCCCTATGGCACCGAGCGTCTGCCTGGAGAGATCTACTCCCTGGACGCCCAGTGCCAGCTGAGTTTCGGCAATGACTTTGGCTACTGTCCCACGGACGAGGAGTGCAAGCGGTTGTGGTGCAACCGAACCTCCGGTAACTCCAACGAGCAGTGCGCCTCCAGCAATCTGCCATGGGCCGACGGAACGCCCTGCGGCTCCAGTGGCCACTGGTGTCAGCGGGGCAAGTGTGTATCCAACAAGCATGGATACGGACGCCAGGTGAACGGTGGATGGGGACCATGGACGCCATTCACGCCCTGCAGCCTCACCTGCGGTGGCGGAGTGCAGGAGTCGCGTCGTGAGTGCAACCAACCGGTGCCGGAGAACGGTGGCAAGTACTGCACGGGAAGTCGGAAGAAGTACCGATCGTGCAACACACACCAGTGTCCGCCAGGCAGCATGGATCCGCGCGAGCAGCAGTGCTATGCGATGAACGGACGGAACATGAACATTCCGGGCGTGAACCCAGACACCAAGTGGGTGCCCAAATACGAAAGTGAGTATGGGACAGCCATGTGAGAAACGTGTGAAACCCTAGGCTAACCAACCCCCTTTCTCGACCCCCAGAGGATGCGTGCAAGCTATTCTGCCGCATGGACATGAAGGTCACCTACTTCATGCTCAAGAGCATGGTCACCGACGGCACCTCCTGTGCGGTGGACAGCTTCGACAAGTGCGTCAACGGCATCTGCCGGCCGGCGGGATGCGACAACGAGCTCAACTCGATTGCCAAGCTGGGTAAAGCGAATCATTCCCCTTATCCGCAGAGCACCTAATACCCCTAACTTCAGCACCCATCGCTTGATTGAATCACCTACCATAATAATCATAATTAATCGATTTCCGCTACGCTCTTTGCAGACAAGTGCGGCGTGTGCGAGGGTCGCAATGACACATGCCACGAGGTAACCGGAAATCTGCTCGTCTCCAATCTCCTGGGGCTAAATGATGGGAATGAGCCGAACAAGACACTTTACTATGTGACGCGAATACCAAAAGGTTTGCACACACTCAGCTAACAGCATAACTTTAATTAATTTTTGGCTAATAATTTCCTCAATAAATGCTAATGGCATCTGTTTGTGCCTTACGGGCTTAATGGCTAAATCGCTTAACGTACATACAAGTACGTGGAGCTCGTGACTCGCCAACTGGGTGACAGATAGTTGCCAGTTCCAGATAGACTTGTCGCCAGGCATAGACTTGTTCACCGGCGCCAGGTGAACGCACCCCACAGTCTCACGTTCACCCAGATTGCACTCTTTGCGATTCTGGGCCTATCTACTGGGGCTGCTGCTCCACTTTAAAATCGTCCATTAATTATATTCTATATTCATATTCTGGCGCCACCGGCGGTAATCTTGTAACATTCATGCCCTGTGTAAAATCACATTTACAATCAGCAGGGGCATCGCTGATTTCAAATGTTTGCATTAACAACACGCTTATTTGTTAATCATTCGGCATTGCATTTCTTATCGCTGCTGCTGGTAATCTAAATTTAAATTTAAATGCATTTAATGCATTTTTTAATTAAAACCATTTCTATAAAACCACTTCAATGATTTCTGAGTATCAATTTTAAATATCAATTAATTAACTTGATATCTACTCGATGAGTTACATATTTATTTTATTACAATATATTTAAATTTGCGCATAGGTACCACTTTACATGCAAATAAAATTGGATTAATTATGACAATAGTTAAGACCGCTTTAATGTTTTAAATCATTTGATATTGCTATATTCTGTTTCTATGTTCAACCTATTTCGTCATTTATTGTTTGTAACAATTGATTATTCATTTACAGGTGCCTCCAACATAATAATCACTCAGCGTGGCTATCCCGACCAGAACTTCATAGTACTCACCGATGACCGGGACAACGAACTGCTTAATGGAAAATTCCTCAAGACCTATCCATTGAAATTCGTTTATGCCGGAGTCACGATGCAGTACACCGGTTCTAGTAGTGTGGTGGAGCAGGTGAATACGACCTACTCATGGAAACTGTCACGTGATCTTATAGTACAGGTATTACCTATTGGATCCTATACCAGATGGTTAGTTGCAATCCTTAACTCCATTTTGCAGATCATTTCACTGGACGTGAGTCCGTCCAAGCGGCAGGACACCGTCCTCTTGTCCTACTCCTACACCATCGACAAGCCACCGGATTATGAGGCGGAGGTGGAGATCTATCGCTGGGAGATGCAGGCCCCGAGCAACTGTGATTCCCTATGCGAGGGCAGGAGTCATCGACTGCCGGCCTGCATCAGCACCACCCAGGGTGTCAAGGTTGCCCCACAGTTCTGTGACAAGTCCGCCATGCCCAAAATCGATGATCGGGCTTGCAACACTGACTGCCGCCTCAAGTGAGTTAAGATAGTGATAAAGATAAAACTTACTTGTAGTAAACTAATTAAATTAACTAACTTGCAGTCTCACTGTGACGAGCATCTCGGAGTGCTCGGCCGCGTGTGGAGAATTGGGTACCCGGGAGAAGACCTACGCCTGCGTCCAGACATTCACGAATATGCAACGTTCCAATATTGTGGATATGTCATATTGCAAGCTGAAATTCGATGTGGCTTACCATGAGGAGTGTCGCGAAGGATGCTGGGTTTTATCGGAGTGGTCAACTGTGAGTTTAGCACAACATTTGTTAATCGGAACGAATCCTAAGCCATATATATTCTCCATCGTAGTGCTCCAAGTCGTGTGGCACTGGTTCCCAGCAGCGTGAAGCTCACTGCTACCTACACAATTCCCGTGTCAGCGATGATCTGTGCAATCCACGGACCAAGCCCCATTTGAACACCCTAATCGGGATCTGCAACACTGAGTCGTGTCCCACGTACACGAAATCACCTGTAAGTCACTGAAATCGGAGGAATTAATGCATATATTAATCCTTCTTATCCCATAGAATGCCCTGGCAGTTAGTAACTGGGTGATTGGAGAATGGGGCGAATGCAATGAGTGGTGCGAGAAGACTCGTTCTGTGAGTTGTTCACATCCATACGGAATCGGCTGCGGCAGTAGAAAGCCCAAGGACGTCCGCAAATGCTGCCACATCAAGTACACCAGCGATTGGACAGACGTGAGTTGTCCTGCAACTGCCAATAGATCCATGAAATTAAATTTTTTACCCTTCATAGTGTTCGGTGCAATGTGGCGAGGGCGTCAAGAGGAAGAAGCAAAGCTGCACGCGGGTCTACAAGCCGGATGTTCCGGGTACCCGAAAGCGCCGAGTGTACGTGGATGAATCGTACTGCATTAGCCGAAAGGTGCATCGTCCCAAGCTGCGCACCACCACCAAATCCTGCAGGATCAACTGCAAGTGGAATGCCTCGGACTGGAGGCGCTGTCCTGCTGACTGCTCGGAGGAGTACCAAACGCGTGATGTGCGCTGCGAGTCCTTCCAGGGTGACGGAGTGGAGGACAAGCACTGCGATGCCAAGAAGCGTCCATCCAAGCGACGCATCTGCAACAACTGCGTGCGCCGGCAGTCGAGAGTCATCTCGCAGGTGAGTTGGCCACTTGGAAAGCTTCCTTTCGATAGAGTTACTATCCCACCTCCCTTTCCAGTGCAACTGTGAGGGTGTGGAGAAGAGGCGGGACTTCTGCTTCAACTCGCACAAGGGTCGCATCGCGTGTCCCACGAGAGCCAGGGTGGAGCGTCACAGCTGCACTCCGCCGCCACATTGCCGAAGGAGAAGTGCCATCGGGAGCAGCATCAGCAGCAGACCGAGGGGCACTGGAGTGAGTAGCAGCAGGAGCTTGAATTCAATCGGAGGCTCACGGAATCGCGGAACACCGAGAAGCTGTGCGGACCTGAAGGAGATGCACGGCTACAACAAGGATGGCAACTACCAGCTGGAGGTGAGATCGCGAATGGTGCACATCTACTGCCACGGGATGAACAGCAGGACGCCACAGGAGTACGTGAACGTGGATCCGCAGGAGAACTACTCCATATACTACGAGTACAGGACGAAACAGACCAACAGCTGTCCGCCGGAGTCGCGAGGCCACGAGTACTACAACGATCAGAACTCCGGCCGGACGCACTTCAGAAAGCTGCGGCTGAATATCACCGATCTGCGCATCATGGACAACGACTTCAAGTTCGCCGATTCGCGAGGATTGGCTCAGAAGCTGGGATCAGCGGGCGATTGCTACAATCGCATTGGCCAGTGTCCGCAGGGCGACTTCTCGATTAACATGAAGGACACGGACTTCTCCATACGACCGGGAACCGTGTGGCGGATGCATGGCCAGTACTCGGTCATGAAGCGTATCAGTGAGGTATGTCAGTCACTCAATTATCAAAAAGGATCATTGCCTATATATATATGCTATTCCCGTTTTCAGTTTGATACGACCACGCAGATGCGAAGGGGATTCTGCGGAGGATACTGCGGCGGTTGCTATATAGCGCCCGATTCTGGCCTTTACCTGGACGTGTTATGACTGAAACCACTGAGTAGTCAGCGGGAAACTTTGTTTGACCTTCCCACGGTAATCGGGTCTACGTCCCGGGAAGGACCAAGGGTAAAGTTAATCCGAGCATCCCAGCATATCAGGGTTACCCCAGCCAAGAATTACCACTACGGAGAGTCGCCGCTATCGATGGTTAAAAGTATTCTCGAATATTAGTTAGTTATATATAAACTGTAATAATCGTGTCGAAGTAGCCCGAACAAAACCATATCGTCTGTATATATATATAATTATATTTCGCTCGAAATTAGTAACTAGATATTATTGCCATGTAATGTATTAAGTATTGTAAATACTAGAGGATGTGAGCCTTTGAATTAGCAAATAGGGATTATCCATCATCATAGGTCGTCGCTCAGATAAGCCCGTATTTGTGCCAACTCCGGTATGCAGTGATGGAAGATGCAAAGATATCCTTTGCCTAGGTAAAGTCAGCAATGGGAACAATACCAAGAAGTGCATTTCAAGCAATAATTTAATTTAATTAAAATATACTTACACTTTCCTCTGCTCCATCCCCAACAATTATTCCGATTATTCCCTGAAACAAGCCTAGGGCATCCATCCATCCATCACTCACCGAAAACGAAGAGCTCGGCTAAACTAGTGCAATGCCGGTCTGTACAATAGTTGTATTAGCTTAGCTCCGCAATTAGTTAGTTAAGAGAGAGAGAGAGAAGTTGGGAGCAAATGTATGTGTAACTAAAACGAATACTCATATTATTTAGGATACCCCCCGATCGCACAAGCCAAACCAAACTATTCATCAAATCGAATTAACACTCTTGATTGATTGTTATCACTGCCAGATTTTCAACGTTCAATCGATTGTATCCCAAATCGCCTAAGTCCCGGTACCAAGTATCCTCGCTGTATTTTCATTTAACTAGCTAGGCTAATGCAAAACCAATGTTAACAATTAATTTAATGTCAATTAAAAGGAATTTAAAGCTGTTACCAACCAAACGTGGTTCGCACCTCCAGGGCTTTTCAGTACACGGGGGGGGGGCGGGTAATAGAAAAATGTATTTATTTAAAATATTTAATAGTTTTAATGGAAGATATATTTGGCTTTCAATTCACTGACTAGGGTTAAAAGCTCCTCATATACATTTGATTGCTACTCGACATGGAGCACAGCCACGACTCTTACGATTAGTTCTTCAAAGTAAAAATCCGCTATACCGCTGCCGATGAAATGGCCATGAAGGATGAGCACCGACAACCGGAGGTTGCCTCTGATTATCTGCTGTGAATCTGAGTTGGATGATAATTGTTGTGCGATGGGTTCGCTGCTTTTGTCTATCACTGTCCGAGCCGAGGTTGTTGGGTAGCTCGATGGGTGCTTGTTGGTCGCTGCTGGTTGCTGCCTTTGAAGAGCTTTCGCGGCGGGCGAAAGACTTAAAAGCATTTGCGGTGAACGATTCCGGGGCCGGACTCGTCGTACTCCTGCTTCGAGATCCACATCTGCTGGAAGGTGGACAGCGAGGCCAGGATGGAGCCACCGATCCAGACGGAGTACTTCCTCTCGGGTGGCGCAATGATCTTGATCTTGATGGTCGATGGGGCCAGGGCAGTGATCTCCTTCTGCATACGATCGGCAATACCTGAAAGTGCACCAAAGGATTAAGCACAAGTGCAACTGCTGAAGCGAATGATTTGTCTTACCAGGGTACATGGTGGTACCGCCGGACAGCACAGAGTTGGCATACAGATCCTTGCGGATGTCCACGTCGCACTTCATGATCGAGTTGTAGACGGTCTCGTGGATGCCGCACGACTCCATGCCCAGGAACGAGGGCTGGAACAGAGCCTCGGGGCAGCGGAAGCGCTCGTTGCCAATGGTGATCACCTGGCCGTCAGGCAACTCGTACGACTTCTCCAGCGAGGTGGAGGCGGCAGCGGTGGCCATCTCCTGCTCGAAGTCCAGAGCCACGTAGCACAGCTTCTCCTTGATGTCGCGCACGATCTCACGCTCGGCGGTGGTGGTGAAGCTGTAGCCGCGCTCCGTCAGGATCTTCATCAGGTAATCGGTCAGATCGCGACCAGCCAGATCCAGACGCAGAATGGCGTGGGGCAGGGCGAAGCCCTCATAGATGGGCACGGTGTGGGAGACACCATCGCCGGAGTCCAGCACAATACCGGTGGTACGACCGGAGGCGTACAGGGAGAGCACGGCCTGGATGGCCACGTACATGGCCGGCGAGTTGAAGGTCTCGAACATGATCTGGGTCATCTTCTCGCGATTGGCCTTGGGGTTCAGTGGAGCCTCGGTCAATAATACTGGATGCTCCTCGGGGGCCACGCGCAGCTCGTTGTAGAAGGTGTGATGCCAGATCTTCTCCATGTCGTCCCAGTTCGTGATGATGCCGTGCTCGATGGGGTACTTCAGCGTCAGGATACCGCGCTTGCTTTGCGCCTCGTCGCCCACGTACGAGTCCTTCTGACCCATACCCACCATCACACCCTGGTGTCGGGGACGACCCACAATTGAGGGGAAGACAGCACGGGGAGCGTCATCACCGGCGAAGCCGGCTTTGCACATGCCCGATCCGTTGTCGATAACTAATGCACCCGCATCATCGTCACACATCTTGGCAGTTGTTTATCTGGAAGGGAGATGGAAGTGCACTCGGTTAGCTCGATCTGTCGATTATATATGTAAAGTTTTATAGCTCCCACCTACATCTCAATTCTTTAAATTCTACTACTTTAATGACAACATAGAAAACTAATTTGTGTCTCAAGAAAATATTTAACTTTTTAAGATATTGAAGAAGTGAAGTGAAACTCTATTGTCCATTTGAGCACATTTCAGTAAATAAAACCATGAAAAATTGCCAAAATTGGTATATTCCATTTCCTTTTGACTCATGCTAATATGGTTATTCACTTGAAACTAAATCAGTGCTCTATAAATATCGGAAAAGAATAGTTCATAGAACTTAATTTAAACGTATCAAATTAATTGAAAATACGTTTCGTTGCAATTACTCTTCACTTTATATTTAGATATTGAACTTTCGAAGACCGATTAGTGACTTGTAGAAAAATCCATCAAACAATCCGAACTTATTAAAAAGAGTTTTAATATCCTTAGTCCTCTTGGCTTTTTCTGTAATAATCCTTGGATCCTTCGACATTGAGGTCGCACTCACACACCTTTTAGGTCAACGAAAGGAGAAAAATTGGATAGAGTCGCACGTTCGATTCCTGTTGACAACTAGATTCAACAACAAATGGCACGCCGATCGGTCTGTCCTGCCTTTATATCTCGGCTCTCCCTCGAAGCGATTTGAGTTGGATGCCAGTGCGGCACTGAGAAAAAGATTGAGCGAAAGTGCTGCGGAACAATCGATCCATATAAGCAGTTTTCAGACTTCTGGCCGAGCATGTCAGAAGTTTGGATGCCTCATTGCACGAAGACGACTCATTAATGCGCTTCACAAAAAAAGGAAGCCACACAATTAAATACTTAATAAAGCATAGAATCATTTATTAAGATTACCAATAAATTCAATAAACGAGGGAATTTCCAAACTACGAAAATATGACATTTTATATTTTTTTCACATTGTTAGTAGGTACAAATCCTAGAAAAGGGTCTCATAACATATAACAGCTTAAATAACTATGTAGTAGAAGATAAACTTTATCTTCAATTCAGTTCATATTTAATCCTAGAAATATTTAATTAATTGACAATATATGATAGAAGTAAGCTATCAATCTTAGGACCCTATTCATTATTTGTAGGGAGTGCCAGGAGAGAGAAAGCTCTCGAAAGATAAGAGAACGCCATAGCCGAGTGATTAGCAGAGGTGCGTGATAGTCGGAGCATGGGCCATCTAAACGGCAATCAGCACTCTCGAGTGGCCAATTAGCCCCATCTCCGTCCCCATCTCTGTCCCAATCCTGCTGCCAATGGGCGACTGCTGCGGCGGACGACTCATTCGGTGCTGAGAGTTCGGAAAATAGAAACGGACCTTAGAAGGACCGACGCAAGACAATTGGCATCCGCGGCAGGGACTGGGAGAATGGGACATTTCAACGGGCACGCAGCGAGGCGAATCTAAAATAGACGCGCCAAGCAGAGCGGCACCTATAAATCAACATCAAGGTTGATCGAGATCTCCGCGCGCGGTGCTCGAGGAAGCTGCATCCACATTTGCAATCGCATTCTACAGAATGCTGCTGCACTTTGCATTGCGGCGCCGATGCAATCCCGAAGATGCGAAATCACCGTGCCGACCATTTATCAGTGCAATTAACCAACCATTGCCAGCCAGACCGAGCGAAAATGTATTTTCTCAATCGAACTGTATTTATCCTTTTATGTAGATTTAATTATTTTTTACTTCTTTCTATTTACGTTTTTATTGCTTGCCCACATGAATAATCGAATGCGGTTGGTCTAAAGATAGGATCTGATTGCTCGGAAGTGAATTGGTGGCATTCCCAAAGCGTTTTATTTGGTAATTGCCTTGATTGACATCGTGTATTGAGCAAGAGGTTAGTGGCTGCGAACAGAATTGTTCACCATTCTTATCTTTATTTTTTAATTTATGAAAAGTCATTCAACCACTGAATTGATTGGGCTCACCATTTATTTAAAAATTCATATCTTAACTAAATTTGCCTATTGTGCATTCTAGATATTTCTGAATTATACTTTTATTTCGGCAAATTGATATAATTGTGAAAAATATTTTAGAAATTTAAGTGTTTTTTTAAAAATTACACTTCTACTGCACACTTTTGTTCTCTTTCTATCGAAAGATAAATTAGTAATTAATTAATTTAATTACTATAACATTATGTAAACATCGTTAAATATTTGTATACCTATTTGTACGGTTTCAGGAATAATTTCTATTGGATTTGTATTGATGTACGTAAGAATTTCCCACGATTTATTTATTTGAATATTTCGTAGTCGAGACAAGAACCATAAACTAAAAGCATGCAAGTCTTAGCATACTTTTCGGCTGAAGTAAAAGCCAATCATAGATGGCGCTGTAATGCACAGCGAATGGTCTTTCACTTAACAGCATTTAAACGAGTTTATGATTTTCTATCTGAAAAGAAGAGAATATGACACATCGAATGGCTCCGAAGATAAATAATATATTGAAATAGCTCCAGCACGGGCCCCTGAAAAAAAAAGCTCGACGGAACCCGTTTCCGCTAGCGCACCTATTGTCGGTGAAAGAGCGCCAAGCGAAAGCCAAGCGACAGAAACGTGCTCCAAAACGAAAGACTTAAGACCCGAACCTGAACCTCAAGCAGAAATAGAAGCAGAAGCAGAATGAGAAAAGCAAAACCGAGGCGAGCTCGAAAAAGAAAGTGCAAGTGGACGCAGATACTTTAGTATTCCGTCAGCGGAGTCGGGCTTATTTTCTTACTTCGTCTTGCGTCTGTGTTGGTGCTCGTTTCACGGGCAGAGCGCGCCGCTGGAGACCGAGACCGAGACCCAGACCCACAGCCACAGCCACTTCACCAGCACCACCACCATCATGATCACCGCCATGGTAACCAGCACCACCACAATCATCACCGCAGGCAAAGTTAAAGCCAAAACCTGAGCCACGAGCGCGTTGGCGATGACGACGCCGACTGAGGCTGCGGCTGAGCAGCGGCCGCGCAGCTTGACCCACTTTTTGGCCCATACAATCAGAATGTTTCATGTTTCGATTTTATTATTTTATTTTCTGTTTCTCTTTTCGGCTATCTTTTCGATTTGCTGGTCAGCAACGTGTATGTGTGTCTATAGTATGTATGCGTATGTAAGTGTGTATGTATGAGTGCGAAGTTACTTTTTCTTTTCTTGCAGCTTGGCTGCTCTCATTGAAGTTGTAGGCCTATGCGAGATACGTGTGTAGATACAAGAACCATTTATTTATTTCGTGGCATGACTTTCGAAAAATTGTTTTATATTTCACTCGCCGCTGCGTTGCTGTGCGGGGGAAAAATTCACTGCCAACGGAGATATTACTTTCAGATTCCATACTCGCTCATTAAAGGGGTAGCGAAAAATCAATCTGGATTGAGCATTTAGAAGAACAAATGATCTGCTCATCCATGGTTGTCGGATTTTCGTTTGCTGCATGTTGCTGTTACTGTTGCTGTTGCTGCTGCGTTGCTGCCGGCAGCATGACATAAACTTTCGATTGTCTGCCCGTCACATAACTGTTACTCGTCTTCTGCCTCGGTTTCCCCACAGCTCCATCTCCGATTTCCATTTCCATCGCCTTCTTCTCGTTCTTTTGGCCATTTCTTCTCCGCTACCACATCAATTTGGACTTTGGGCTTAAATGGGTAATTGGGTCAGACCCCGTTGGCTGCTTTCGGGAAATGTTCATTTCACTTAAAATTCTTTGGCTTATATTTTTGGTTTGTTAGTCATACGGCAGCTGGCTCTGGTTCTTTGCGAGACTTTATGAAATTCGGAAATCTCTTTTCCTGCTCGGATTTTACAACTTTCTTGGCTTATTCTTTACCTTGCCTTGTCTTTGTGGCTGGGCGCTTAATGCGTTTGGCATCGTTTTCGGCATCTTCGCTCGTTCTGCCTCGCCCTCTGCACAGCTTCTTCGCCGTCTTCTTAATAATTTTATGTTAATTATTAAAAAGTGAAAATACGATTTTGGCTTTTGGGGTCTCGACTCTTAGCTGCATTAATCATTTAGCCGCGATACATCTTAGCTCGTTTCTTTTTCCCCCAGCAGTTCTGGCCCGGTCGAGATTTATATAACGAACCAGCCGTCCAATTAAATCTATTAGCTCTCCTATTGACAAAGATCATCGTTTGGCAATAAAATGCGTTTTCGTTTTCAGTAGAAACAAAATATTCCGTTGCTCATTAGCATGTAAATACAAATTCGGGCCTATTAGTTGGTCGAAAGTCGTGGTCATGCGACACAAGATTGAGCACTGGATGACTAAATGGATCTTCGACAGGTTCTGCATCCCTACTTGAAGTGGATGTGGATACGGTATACTCGATGTATCCGCAATGGAAAGATGATTTACATCTCTATATGTAACAGTCGGTGGCTTTATCACACAAACTTTCACCCAGCTGAGTAAAATATGTTAAAAGAATCGATCAATCGGCAACGGTGTGAACTCACAAGCTTAGAATACTGCCTATACAACTTTACAACATTGAAATTCTCGCCGACAATTTATCAAGCTTGGGAAAATCTCGAAAGAAATAAAAAGCTGACAAATGCCGAGTAAATAGAGGCCTACCACTGTGCCCCACGGCGGCAGCGGGGCAATTCAATCCAAGTACAATGGCCAGGGGAAGTGTCTAATGCAGACATCTTCTACATTAGAAAGTTTTCTACAACTACAACCAGCAGGGCAGCATCGCGCATCCGAGTGTAAGACAAAAGAAACAACTGTAAGTGCAGAGAGCCCCGGCTCCCCGAAAAGCACCCAAGAGCCCCAGCAAGACCACTCCAAATGGAGCCTGCTGAAGACAGAGCTTTGCAACGCTAACTGCGCATGGGTAGACCAGTAGAAAGAGCAGTACGAGCACCAGACCCAGTCCCAGTACCAGTACCAGTACCAGTACCAGTACCAGTACTAGTACCGCCAGCAACAATGAGAAATGCAGCGGTGAAAGATTTCCAAATGCAACTCACTGCAACTGCAACCCACTGGTGAGGCGATTCAAGTTGATTTCTGCCCGGCTCGCTGGGTGCTGCTCTCCACATTATCTATCCGTTGGCAATTAAAGTATAATTAAGAATCTAATGGAGTTTCACTCTCCTTGTGCGTAATTAGCCGTGCGGTTTATGCAAAGAAAAGTAAAAACGGCAGCAACAATGGAAAAGCGAACGGAATCAGATTGCCAGCGAAACGGGGGCCAAAAATGTGCGACAAGAAGAAGAAAAAACGCTTAAATTATATAATTATAAAAAAAATCTTGACAAAAATAGACGAAAGTTGTAATTTTCAGCGCTTGGCAAACACGAGCAGGGGGTGGGGTGGAGGAAGTGGGAAAAGCT
Source organism: Drosophila melanogaster (assembly GCF_000001215.4). Taxonomy (NCBI): domain Eukaryota; kingdom Metazoa; phylum Arthropoda; class Insecta; order Diptera; family Drosophilidae; genus Drosophila; species Drosophila melanogaster. Next base: position 15,435,193 of record NT_033777.3, on the reverse strand, counting down.
GGTCTAAGAAGGCAGCGATGAAAGTTAAAGTTATAAAAGCAGCTGGGGAACGCACTGGAATCGAAACGATGGTAAGCTGTAAATAATTAACCATTTCGGCTTTGGTGTGCGAGAGTGAGCTCCCAAGGCGAAACTCTTACTCAGAGCACATGGCAAACACAAACGGCGGACCAAAACAAAAGACTTCAACGAAGAACCAAACTTGCTATGGCCCGTGTGTGTGTGAGTGCGCTCGAACGTGCATGTATGCGCGAGAGAAAGAAATGGTAAAAGCACTCTTGAGCCGAAGAACCAACGGCAGAGCTTCCACCTTGCAGGTGTGTGAGTGCGGCAAGCGAAAGCGTCGCTGCCGCTGAGAAACGAAATGGAATGGCATGAAATTTCTTAGCGATCTTTGAGGATAAGCGCTGGTTTCACTGCGCGCTGCCGCACAGACGTCTACCGCGTTTCGAGGCAGACGTTACGTTCCACCGTTCGGCGCGCAAGAATCGCCAGACCAGCTCGTAGAAAGTCGCGCCTGCGCAGAAACTTCATAGCAAGAAAATCATATAAGAAAAATACTCGAAAAGAAAACAAGATCATATGAAAAGTGTGGAATAGCAACAGCATCATGCTGCCCAAGTGTAATCAAAATGTTATCCTCTTTTGACTCTGTGGTTTTGCGATCTTGAATTTCACTCCCCTCTCTCCGGATTTCGAAGACCACGCATCCGTATTTATTAACTGCCTTGTGTTCTCTGCATATCAAAACGCAAAAGTGAAAGTGATTTTTCGGTGTTTCGGTGCGTGAGTGCCACTTGAATGACAAATATTGATATGCTACAATGAAAACCGGCCACCGCCAGCCAACCAAATAAGCTTCGAGAAGAGAAACTATCAAAGAAAAAAACATATATTTTGTGTGCGCCCATTGGATTACGGAAAGTTCCCGAACAGCTCAAGGATACCAATCGGGATTGGAGTACACCTAGCACACAGCACTATTATCATCAAACAATTGGATTTGGATATGGCTGCCAACGAGATTATGACACCCACAGTCAATGCGAATTGTCAATACTCGACCAGATATTGTTGTAAGTTGCCTTGAACTTGGCTAGCTACTAACAAGCAGTAGTTACTAACTACTAGATACTTTGGGTTTAGTAGGGAATAACTATAAATCCAAATATTCTAAGCTAGTTTTACCAATAAGAAAAGTAACAAACGCAAAAGGCGTTTCGGATCCGTTCGAGTCTGGATGTGCCCCATTGGAGTGCAGAATGCCAAGCGAAAGCAACAAACAAACAAACGTTCGAACCAAACCGTGCACTCGGGCAACCTGCGCAGCCAGAAAGAAATTTTCAAAACAAAAAGCAAAAGCTGCTTTTTTTATAGAAAGTTTCCCCAGCAAGGGGACCCAACTGGCTGGAGTTGCAGCCAGTTTGGAGCTTGAAGCTTGAAGTTGGGAGTTTCGAGCTACATGCTACATGCGATGCTATATGCGATGTGTTGCCGTCGTTGAGCATCGGCAGTGACTAGTTGTTTTGTTGCTTCTGCTTCTGCAGTATCTGTATCTTTGGCTGGCAATGTATCTGTATCTCTGACTCTGACTCTGCTTCTGCCTCGGTCTCGGTCTTTTGGCCTGGCTTTAGCTACAGCTTTAGCTTTGGCTTTGGCAGCTCGCTTCTGCCGCTGCTACGACACGAATATTAATAGGTGAAAGTTGTTGCTTCGTTTCTTCGTTTTTCTTTCGCCGTCGCAGTAGCCGTCGCTGCCACTGCCGACGTCGCTGCCACTTCTACAGCCACAATGAATAATAAAAGAAAGAAAGATCCCTTTTCGGGTACAGAATTTATGTTTCCTTTCAGACATTCAGTAATTTCTCCTCGTTGCCAGTAATGTTGGTTTCTCAGGCGAATCTCTGAAAGAAAACCTTACTGTCTTCTAAAATTTTAAAGATACTTATATATATATATATATATATACATTTTTTTTTACTTAAAGCCTTTACATACATTACAAACATTTTGATACTTGTCACATATTATTTGAACATACGTATATCGTATTAGATTTTCTTTCTCTGTGGGTGAATGTTGTTCGTCGGCTTCGAGTCCTGTCATAAGCTGACCCACTTTCTGGTACATTTCATTGCCATGCAAATGGATTTGAGCACAAACCAGAAATGCATATCCCTACAAGCGCAGCCTTCAAGCTTGTTTACCACTGGCATTTACCTTTTACCATTACCATCTACCATCTACCATTACCATTCCGAGCAAACAAAAAGCACAGTTTCTTGCTGTCGTTTTGGCATTTTCATTTCCATTATAATTAAGCGATTACATAAGCCCAGTTTGTTTACAAACTCGGCTGGGCAGGTTCGCGTTCGTTTCGAGTTCAATGTCCCATCGTTGGGTCGGTCCCCGGATTGCAACAGTTCCTGCGCGACGCGTGTGGATCTCTCTCGAACGTATACGTAATATTTGTATTTGATTTGCTTCTGCTCTAGGGCTAGCTAGATTTCGATTTCGATGTGCTCGCCACACCAATTTATGAGCGAGCAGTTAGTTTCATAAATAATTTGTATGTCTGACTCCCTGGCACGCGCAATTATCGCGAATGACGCATCGGATTTTCTGTTGGCCAAAAATCGATGCCAAAACTCAGCTGAAGTACATAACAAGAAAATAGTTTAAATGCTGGCGTTGGCGAGCAGAGTGTTGGAGTTTTGGAGTGTTGGAGTGGAATTGGAATTGGATTGGAGTGGAGGTTGCCCAATAATGCCGTTAGATGATAAACCGCTACAAATTATTTGTATATATCACCCCACCGCCATGCACACATCCATTTCTTCAGTGTTATTTCTTCGATTGTTGTTTCTGTTTTCTATTTTCGTTTCGCATGAACATTATGCAATCTGCCATCTTGTATCTGGTCATTTGTTTCGAAGACATAGGAAAGTCACAGATACCATCGATAGCATCAGATCTGCAGATGATCAGATCGTATCTGACCAATGCCATTAGCCACTAGACACTTCTGCATATTATGAAAGTGAAAATACGTAGTGGTTAGTGGGTACTAACCAATTATGCTGGGAAGCCATTAGAGCTAAATATTTGGGGCTTTCTACTCTGGAACTTGCATGAATTTCTCACATTTTTGCGCTATTCAGCTAACTTCCTACTTCGACACGTAGCCAGCGTTATGCAATTGCTTATTAATTCTTTTATAATGCCTGCGTTGTGGGTTAGTGCTTTTTCGGCGGCCGTTTAATTGGCCATCCGACGTGCGAGCAAAAGTTGGTAAATAGATAGAAGTGCGGCTGGAAGTCAGGAAACGCTTCAGATGTACGACCATTTGAATTTCAGTAGCTGAAGGCAGATGTGGCCGTTCGAAAAGCTTTTATGCAATCCAAAGAAAAGACTCTTGGCTTAGCAACCAAAAATATATTTAAAAAAAACCAACGTAACTGCCCAGGGGATCGTAAACAAAAAGACAGTGATCGATAGGGGAAATGTACCAAAAAAAAAATAAACCAAAAACGTAGACACATTTCTCCACTGGAGTTGCAATTAATTCGAAATTACCCATGATAGAATCGCGCTCGCCGCAGACATTATTGTTCGCCAAACTGCAAAGAAACATAAATGAAGCATTTGTATTTCGCACGAACAGAGAAGACTGGCTGGCCACAAAAAAAAAAAAAAAAGCGGCGGAGAAAGAAATGGTTAATTTTATTTTTACATCCTCCATTCATCGGGTGTTTCGCATGGTATCGTACTACTATATCTTACCTTTCTTTTGCTCACACCGTTTGACTTCGTGGACTACCGCAACAGTGGCGCCCTCTATTGCATACCTGGATTGGCACTGGTTTATTAGAACTTTCACTTTAGGTACCGCATCAATTTGGGGCTCCTCTGCTTTTTTGTTCGCTCTGCGGCTGAAATTGAATAATAGGTGTTAGGGGAAGAAGAAGTGACCCAGAAAGGGAAGATGCTGAAACGTCCAATCAGTGCGGATGAGTAATAGTTTCCCAACATTAGGTGGGCTGGCTGGCTGTCTCGATAGAAAGTTAACAAACTAAATTCGAAGCGCTACTAATGCACAACCACAAGTCATCTCATTTCGAGTGGATAATTGCAGGCGAGGGCGATGAAATGATCAGAAACGGCGAACAACAAATAAATCATATAAAAATAAAAAACATTTTGGCTAACGTGTGGGGAAGGTTAAGTTTTTATGTAAGATGCCGCAATTTAATATGATTTTTATTTTCTTGGCTGGCGGACAAGATATCTTGAGGTTCGCCAACATCAACAATGGTTTTAATAAATGATTTGTTGTTTGAATATTTTTCGGGTTTTTTTCGCACTCGCTTTGAAGCATTGTTTCAATATCTACCCTGATGTATCGACAGCACGTAATGCCATGCGTATATCTGTATCTGTATCTGTATCTACCACTCATGTAGGTAGGTGTATGTTGGCTCTTACCGCTATTTACATTAACATTAGAGCTTTAGGTTTACGGCGTTTTTTTCTTTTTTTCCGTTTTTTTCCTTTTCTTTATGCTGCTGCCGCTTCTGACAGCGCAAAGTGAAAGTTTTCGACGTTAAGACTGTGAGTGTGCTGAGCTGAGCCAAGTTAAGTCGGGCTAAGCCAACGAATCGTGCGAACGCACCGAAATCAGGTGGCTATATCGGTTCGCAGCGATTGGCCAGCCTCGATAAGAATATTAATGCGTCGTGTGTGCTGATGAAAGCAAAAGTGATTTTCTCGGTGACACATTTAAATGTGTCTGTCCATTGCGTCTCGCTTTCAAATAATGCCCATACTCATTAGCAAGGCGTTAAATCACATGGGCGGTAATTGCTTTGAAAACGCCAGCATGCAAATGGTAAATGTTTGCACTTAGCCCCGGCCAGAAATCGCTCATCCGCCGTGTTGCACTTTCGAAAAATCCCAAGGGGAGATAGAAATTGTGCAGCAAGCTCCAAGTGCATGACAAACAGTGCAATTGGGAGAGGCGGAGAGCAAAAATCTTTTGTAAAAGTTCATAAACCTTCTCGCAAACAATGAGATTACAGCGAATTTTGGCTTCTGCAGCTGGAAAATCAGCTAAAGTAAAGACCGTGCTGCATACAAACACATGTACAAACATATGTACACGAAAAGTTAAACAAAAATTTCCCAAAGCAACGGAGCGGCGAGAAATGCACAAAGAAGGCGCATAAAAAATATTTTTTTCCTAAATTACTTCTGACGATGTCGAGGATAATGATAATTGCCATCATGATCGTAATGCCGATGATGATGATGATGATGTTGCTGGTCATGATTATATGTAGTGCGGAATTTCCACAGTTGGTTAGCGTACATTCAACTGCAAAATGGAAAAGCAGAAAGCACAAAGAGAAAAGGCCGCTGGCGAAAGATAGAAAATTCCCCGCAACAAGTTGCCTTGCTGCTTTGGTTCCACGACTCTGTCAGTTTTGGTTTATATCATCCGAGGCTTTCCCGCTTTTCCATCCAACCATCCATCCATCCATCCAGCCTATTAGCAACTGCATACAGACACACATACGAACGCCTGTGGTCTTTGTTTGGCTTTGACTTTCTTCTTCTAGGTTTTCGCTGGAAAAATCATAACAAACAAGAGTGTTTCTTTTACCGTTCGCCCGTTGGTTACTGCTATCTCCAGACTCATTTGTGCATCATTTGGGAGAAAGTAAAAGCCAAGAATTAAATGCCACTAGCCGTTGGCTGAAGCTAAATCCGAAGCTGCAGCTTGGTCGATGACTTACATGGTAAGTGCAGCCACAAACCGCCTGGCACACGGGGCGTATGCGCATTATAGCCGCTGGTCCCTGGCGTGCGGTGAAAATACCGAAAGAAAAGCAGCGGCTGTAGAAAACCGAACTGAAACAGCATCTGATGGAAAGCCACATGACGGTCGGCTACAGTTTCAATGCAATCGGATTCGAATTGAGAGTCTGGTTGCCGTGGCTCTTGCCCAAGCTGAGGCCCATACGAATTCTTGCATTCGTTTGGGCATCGCATTCAAGTTGAATGCATTTTTGCCAGCGAATGGCAGCGCAAGACTTTTTGAAGTTCACGGTGAACTTTGCATCGAATCAGCGAAAGGAAAACTGGCTAAAGACGCTATTCCTGCAGGTTTATGTTGTAGTATTCATTTATGTTTGCATCAAGGGGCATTACTTTGAAATTCGAAGTCCAGTAGAATTGGAACGCAATCTATTGTCTATTCTAGGGAATTGAAATTGGAATTGTAAATTGAAGGAATCCGCAGCTATTAAGAATCGGACTCTGTCAATCCAGCTTCCATCAATCAATGTCGCCCCTCAGACCTTATCTCTGCCCAATCTGACGTAGAGTGCCATGCCATTTCATTAATCCAATCCAGTTCCATTCTCCGGCCTCTACGATCTGCCTATCACTTTCAGTATTCGGTTATCGGGAGTAGGGCACGTCAAATGCTTCATTAATTCCCGCTTGCAGTTGGATGGAACCAGAAAGAAAGAAAGACGTACACAAATCCTGACCCAATTAGAAATTCTCACGCAAAGAGGAGACTGAAAGCGCAGAAACTGTGGACACGCGGAGTCTAACAAGAAGAAAAAAAAAATGAGAGAAAAAAAAACGAAGCGTCACGGTTAACAATTCCACGTTTAATCAAACAAACAAAGAATTAAGCAAGAAGAAAACTTGCCATAGCCTACCAATATCTGCCTGTTGGTGAAAGAAAAAGAAAAGTGCAGGAAGCCAAATAAGCGTGGCAAAAAGAAAGCAAGCGAAACGAAACGAAGCGAACGCGACTCAGCACAATGGAACCGACCAAAAGAAGCTCACTACCAACTATCCATCGAATACTGAACACTTTTAGCCATTCTAAGTAGCCATAGTCCGTGGCAATAAAAATAACATTCGAATTCGAAGTAGCAGCCAATTATAAAGGCAACGTGATTGGACGCCCAAACATGACCAAAAACTAAAAACCAAAAAAGAATCATTAAGATCCCCGAAATGAAAGAAAAGAAAATAACCCAAACCCATACAAAGAGTGCACAGAAAGAAATGCTCTTTCACTTTTAGTTGAAAATCTATAAATCTCTATAAAGCTCTATAAAGATACTTATCCAGGATCTAAGTTATTCAACTTTTTTTTTTTCAATTAGCGACAGATAAAATAACCTCCATTGCTGTTAGATCATAAATAATGATTCTCAAGAGTTTCAGACCCATTATAATCGTATTCTTGCGGTGTACGCATGCTTGTAAGCTACGATGGGCCTGCATTTCCGAGCCATAGAACCGGTTCTCGACCCACGAAAGTGCTCCAAACGGAAGTGAAGCACTGCTAACGTAGCGATAGTGATGGAGAGAGGCAGATAAAGAATCGTCATCGGGCGAGAAGAGTTGGCTTAAAGACTCGACTCCACTTCGGCGATGCTTCGTCCGAAAAATATAGGCCAAAAGAGAAACTAACGGTAAACGTTGTTTCTTCGCCCGATGGCAAGCGAATTGGATTGTCTGCGCAAGAAGCGACCAACACAGCATCAGCATCAGCATCAGCATCCGAGGATTTGGGTTACATAAAAGGGCGCAAACGGAAAGTAGAAACCGAAAGAAGCGAGAAGCAGTAAGCAGTAAGCCCAGGGGCCCCATAAAGTGGCCAAAGCCACCACACACTCAAACACCCGAGCACTCTTACGCGCACTCACACACACACACACACACTCAAGACCCACACGCATTAAACTTGTTGCGAAGAAAGTGAAACTTTTGTGTGAGCCAGAGCTGTCTTCAGTCTTCAGTTCGCAGTCTTCTGCCCCTTGGCCCCGCGATATATGAGTATATACATATATATAAATATGCACGAATGTATATGTATCTGTATCTGCGAAAGGGGAGCGTGGTACTTCAGCGTGTCACGATCAAGCGCGTAGAGCAACGCAGAAGGTTGAGGTTATTTTGCAAGCTGGCGCTGCCTGCGAATTTTTTTTTTTTTTTGTCAGTCTTCAGCTTGTTATGTTTACTTATTTGGCTGGCCAGCAATTTTCGTGCTTTATTTGTGTTTCGTATTTCTCGAATCTGACGCGGAGATTTCTTAACGAGCGCTCTTTTGGGTTGGGCTAGGTTATAATGCTGCTGCTGCCAAACCATTAAACGAATCGAATGGGGGCTTGGGAATTGCTCAACCATCAGCGAACTGATGTCGATCTAATACCCCTTACCTTGACATAGACCAGGCCAGTGAGTAATAGAGTTTCACAAAGGCAAAGCCCCAGGCGAGCCGAAATTAGAAAGTACTCCAGTGCAACGGGCATTCTTGCCGTCGAGTCAGCGGAAAATCCAATCAAATTTTGATTACACTTAAAATAAATTAAAATTATGTATTTTTTCGTGAATCTATTATGACAAGTATGAAATAATCACATAAGTGTAAGTGTTTTACTTTTACTATTAAATATATTAATTTTTAATATATTTTACAAAAGTATTCAAAATTGAACAATTATATTGTTGAGTTTGAAGAGATGAACAGCAAACACAAATGAACAAATAAATGAACATATTATTATAAAAAAAGACTTTTTCGGTGTAGTCTGCAGAATGCAACTTTTCCCAAGTTGTTCCCAGCCGAATCAAAGCGGCTGCCGCCGTTGTCGAGTGAGCTTTTCCTTAGATCCGGCTTCGAATGCTGCTCGCCGCTGCATCGGCAAACAATTTTCTCTCGAAGAAAAACCGTTGGAAAACCCAGCCAGGCTGAAAAGCGACGCTTGTGCGACTTCTTGGACGCAGTGCAGCCACATTCAGAGCCAGAGCAAGACAAGAAATCGAACGCAGCCGAAGTCAAGAAACGTTGCGAGAAATACGAAGAGCCGAAATGCAAAATCCGAAGACGAAGAGTTGGCCCGAAGACGGGGCCATCGGGAAAAGTGAACGAGTAGAAATTACGGTAAATAAATAAAGAAAGACGGCTAAGAGAAATAAGAAAACGCGAACGGCGTCGTCATGAGCGAAAGTGAAATCTGCTAATGAATTCTTCAACGTTGAATAGTTTTCAGTCATTATGGACATCGTTGTACATATGTACGTACAAACACAGTGCCGTTGTACGTGGCGTATACTTGATACTTGATGGTTACCCGACTGTGCGTGTGCATGTGTGTGTGTGTGTACCATGTAACCGGGCAGAGGCAGCCATTCCTGCATTTCAGCGATCACTTGACGGACCTGCGCATCTGCAACTGGAAACGGAGATGGGAATGGTTGCACTTAGAAAAAAATTTCTATGATATCATTTGAAGCTTGTTATCAGCAAAAAGCCAGACGAAATTATTTTTTTTAAATTTCATGAGGTTTTGACATGATGCTAACGTCATGTGAGAGCTTTTGGGTATTGAGTCTATTAATATCTTTTAACAACATCTACCCGATTTTCTTACTGTGTAGAAGCGCAGAGCTGCTACCTTGGTTTTGGCTCTAACTTGAGATGCAGTTACGATTTTGGGCTGTGGTACGCGGTTTCCGTGGGTAAAAGTTACTAGATTCGTTATAGCAATTAACCACAAGGCTTAGAGCCGTAAATGGCCGAGCAGGCATCGATGCCGATCCGCAGCCAGATGATTGCAGTGATTATCCGATTCCGACTGCCAGTCGGACTCCCGACATTCGGGTTCATTGAAACCTGCAGTGCAGTTTTCTATAATTCACCACTTCGGCCACCGTTATGGCCAGAGGTCTTTATCGATGGAGTGCGGCTTAAACTTGAAATGCATTTGGCAGGTGGAAAGTGGCCGCCAGCCAGATCAATGCCCCTCGATTTATCTCCTTATTTTCGCAGTGCTTAACTATCTGTAATTCTTGCCCAAAAACACCAAGCGAACTGTAACTGATTTGCATGGTTTCCTTTCTTTATTTGCAGGGGAGGCGGAAAAAGTCAAATCATTGATCAGATTGCGGGCGGAATTGTCGCCTTTGTTCACAGGCAAACGAAATGCTTCCAAATATGCCTGGGCGTAAGTGATCAGCAATCCCATTGCATAGCTCTTATTTATTCTTGACTTCTACTCCTCAGCGTGGTGGAACGGGAGCTCAATGTGCCGCTTCCACTGTCGAAGATCATCAAGAAGTGGAACAATCTGTTGCAGGAGTACAAGGCCATCAAGATGTCCGAGGAGCCCAAGCGACGCGAGTGGCCCTTCTTCACCCTGATGGACGTGTACTTCAGCGACCAGGTTAACGATCCCTCACTACGTCTCTTCTCGTCCACAAAGACGCTCAAGGAGACCCTGGACGACAGCGTCTTCGAGGATGATCCAATTATCGCCTCGGCCATTGCGGCGGCCACCAGTGGCGCCTACATGGACATTGATGAGCTCATCCGGCGACAGAAGGAGCGTGCCGCTCTGGCCGCCGAGCGGAAATTGGCTGCCGCTGCCAGCGGAGGCACTGGTGACTACAAATTCGATCTGAAGCCCATGCTATCGAACAGCAAGTTTAACAGCAACAGCGAGATGGCCAAGCTATCAAAGAGCGTCGATGACCTCTCTATGCAGCAGTACAAGATCAAGCAAGAGCTAATGCGCCAGCGGGAACAGGAGCAGCAGGAGAACATGGTCAAGATCAAGCAGCACGTACGCCAGCAGCAGCAGCAGCAACACCAGCAGCAGCAGCAGCAACAACACCACCAGGCCCAGCAGCAGCAGCAGCAGCGATTTCTGGGCCACCAGCAGGCCATGTCGCAGCATCCACACCGTCTGTCGTCCTCGTCGACGCCACCAGCTTTGCAGCACGCCCTGCAGCAGCAGCAACAGCACATGCTGCAGCAGCACCAGTTGCAGCAACAGCTGCAGCATCAGCAGCAGCAGCAACACCAACAGCAATTGCAGCAGCAGCAGCAACAGCACCACCAACTCGCTCATCCCCACCAGCCGCACACACCGCGCCCCAGTACGCCACCCACCACGGCGCAGCAGATCCACATCACGGCCACCCAGCACCAGGCCGCCCAGCAGCAGCTCCATCAGCAGCAGCAGCAGCCGTCGCACAAGCAGCAGCAATCCTACGCCGATCCCAACACCATCGATCAGTACCTGCTGTCGTGGAACAACTTCCATGGCAACATGTGCCGCGGCTTCCACTCCCTGCAGAAGGATGAGAAGATGGTGGATGTCACCATCGCAGCCGGCGGCAAGATATTCAAGGCACACAAACTGGTAAACTAGCGGCTCAGCGCCAGGAACTCCCGTACTCATGCATCGCACCCTCTTTTCGTTTTGTCCTTTTCATTGCAGGTCCTGTCCGTTTGCAGTCCCTACTTCCAACAGATCTTTCTGGAGAACCCATCGAGTCACCCCATCCTGCTGATGGCCGACGTGGAGGCCAGTCACATGGCCGGTCTGCTCGACTTTATGTACAGTGGACAGGTGAATGTCAAGTATGAGGATCTGCCCGTTTTCCTGAAGGTTGCCGAGGCCATGAAAATCAAGGGGCTGCACACAGAGGTGGGTTTACTGTAGATTAAACGACTAAAATACCGAAATATAAAGCAATTTTGCTGTTGAAATTGAAAGTTACAGCTTATTACGAATATTTTTCTAAGTACAACAACCTTTTACTTTCACTTGCAGAAGAACCTGGACAGCGATGCCAGCGACATAAGTTCGCCGCACGAAAGCGACGGCACCGAGTGCCGTTACGAGCGTGGAACGCACAGCGTGAACATCACCAGCGGTCATGCCGCCGGCTATGGAGGAGCACCGTCCTCGCAGCAGTCATCGCCGTCGCCTTCGCTCAATGGACCCAATCGCTGTCCCACGCCCCTTTCTAGCGGAGGTTCCGGCAATCCCAATTACGCCGGCTTCCGTGAGCACATCAAGTCGAAGGCCACGCTGGCCGAGACCTTCATGAAGAATCTCAACAGGAACAACAACAACAACAACAGCAGCAACAACTACAACCACTTGGGCGGCAGCAATGGCAGTCTCAACCTGACGGAGGCGGATAGCAACTCCTTTGCCATCCTGCAGGCGAACAGCAAGAAGATGCTGGATTCGGCGCGCAAGCAACACAAGTATCTGGCCAAGCGAAAGATCCTGATGCACTACAACACGGAGCTGGGTGGTGAGAAGCGGCTAAAGGAGATGGAGCGCGATCGCTATCCGAGTGCCGAGCAGCATGACGACGCCTTGAACAACAATCACAGCCACGCCCAGGACAACATTATGGAGCCCATAATTACGACCATTGTGCCACAGACGCCGCCACCATCCACGCACAACAACAACTTCAAGATCCGCCTGGTGGAGAGCCATCACCTGACCAACAATAGCAACAACAACCAGAACCAGAGCAGCAACAACAACAACAGCAGCAGCAGTCCGCAATCCAACGACTGCAACAACGATGAGGAGGCACTGAATCTGGTCCAGATACCCAATGCCAACGGGAGCAGGAACAGGGAGGCCACGCCCACATGTGCGACTCCCACGCCCGACATTCAGCTGATCAAGCGGGAAGTGAAGACGGAACTGTCGCCGGCAGAGAACCTGAGTAACAACAATGGACACGACGACGAGATGGCTGGAGCAGGATTTGATCGCAAGTACGATGATAACAACAACAACAGCGGATTGGACATGGAAACGGACTCGAACAACAACAACAGCAAGCCGGGAGGCGACAACAACAATGGGCTAGCATTGGCGCTGGGCAAGCACAAGCTGCTGAGCGCGATCAATAGGAACATAGAGCAGGATCACCCAGATCATGAGCATCAGGATCAACAGGATCGGGAGGCCGATCACGGCGGGAACAACTGCAACAGCGACGACAACAACAACAACAATCACAGCCAGCACCTGGACCTGAGCACCATCAAGAACATAGCCACGGCGGAGATCCTTTGCGGACTGAAGAGCAAGGTGCTCAAGCTGGAGGAGGAGCAGCGCGAACGGGAGCGCGAAAGGGAGCGAGAACGGGAAGCCTGTCGCAGTCTTAGCGAGATCAAGAATGCGGAGTGATTCCCCCGATCGATCGTGGGTGGAACCCACCCACTGCCCAGACAATTATGCATTTGATTACACACAGCATGGAGCGGAATCAGCCGATTCTATGTTTGCTAATTATAGTTATTTATTATACCACTTAATATCGTTAATGTAATTGTAATGACCTGACCCCACATGAACACATTGGTTAGTTTGGTAGGCCTAGCATTCGCCCAGCACACCATTTAGAATCCCTCCTAGCAGCTAAGACTCACGAATCATTAAAGTATCGTATCGTATTGTATCGTATCGTATCAGATCAGCTGATCACCGATCGGTTTACAAACTTAATATTAGCACTTTGGAAATTGGCCCTGTTGCAATACGAATTAAGCCCATGTTAAACATATTGATATCGTTTAATAATGTATGTGTAGAGCAGTATGTTGTAGATTAATACGCCCCCCAGTCGCACTTTCGACTTCGATTTTCAGCTCTTACATTATTTATATACACACCACATATCGTACTACGAATGTATCTCAACATCAATCACGCATGCATATGAACACCCCCCCCCCCCCCATACATACATATTGCCCCACATACCGACGAGTATAGTAACGACATTGGCCCCGACCATATGTAATCATATAAAACTGGAACGGGCCATCATCTGCAAAGGATCAAAAAGAAAGGAACAATATATGTATCTCGTTTTTAGTTTTAACTTGCCAGACCTTTTCAATGAGCACTCAGATAACTTGGTTACATGCGATCGTATTCAGCTCGGCGCTCAACTTTCACCCAGAAGTGGTTCCGGATCTTGTTAATTGTTGTACATGCCCATGTGCCTGGAACCCAGCCCCAAGTCCCCAAAATGAATTAAACGCACGACTCTGGGGTCCATGAGCCCCTCTCTCAACTGCAGATCAAACAGAATTAGCAATGCACAGTGTAACTCGTACAATATTTATTCAGCTCCTTTACATTAAAAACAAAACTTGTGTAATGTTTTCGCTGTTGAACATTTTTTTATTGTAAATGAATTAATGAATGAATAAAGAACCCAACACATTCAAAATTGTGATTTGCGTTGAAATAATCGATTGAAATATAGCAAAAGTAAGTTATTTGTATAACAGTCTGGGAAAATTAAAAAACTTTTCTATTCTTGAAGTTAAAATCTATACTATTTTATATATAGAAAAAGTAAATAATATTTAAGCTTTATCTATCAACAAATAATAACAAATCATCTGATCCTCGATTCGTTCAAGAGTTCAAGGACCCGAAGTGCTTAGATACACTGACAAAAATGGGCTTCGATGTGTAGCTTAGACTCTCCTGTACATCTCACCAACACCAACACACGGGCAGCAGACAAAAACTCTCTCCTCCCACTTTCTCTCTCTCTCTCTCTCTCTCTCTCTGTCTCTGGCTGACATCCCTTACTCGACTCAGCCAGCGAGAGCCAGTGAAAGAGCATTCGCCGGAGAGAGTGGTTCAATGCGCTCACTGCGTCAGCGCAGAGCCGTGGAAAGTGAAAAGGAAGGAGCAAGGACGAAATACATTTTGTGTATTTTCGGCGGTCGGCGGTTGGGGGCGCGCCGTTTTTTGCCCTTTTTTCGCGCGCGCCCGTTGTAATTGAAAACTATACCGCGACACGAAGGCGGCCCGAAGTCCTGCCCAAGTCTCGCACTCACTCCGCCGCAGTCGGGCGCACTCGGGCGCACGCATACACACACACGCACGCCGGCACGAAGGACGAGCGAAAGGACGAAGCCAAAAAGCAAACGAGCACCGTCGCCGCGGCAGTTCTCTGTTCTCCGCTCTGAGTGTGGTTGTAAAAAGGCGAAAACGTCACGGGAAAAACCGGTTAATAAATTATTGCTAATCGTAATGGTAAAATGCACAATAAATATATAAATAAATGTGAATAACATAAAATCAAACTAACTGCACGGCCCCGAAAAAGTGCGCATAGAAAAATGTCTTAGAAGCGCCCGAGAGCAGTGAAAATTCCAAGTGAAAAGCCAAGCGGTGAAAATTTCCAACGGAACAACGTACGCTTGCTGGCGTTCCTTTTTTTCCTACATAGTCCATTGTTTTGCGGACATTTAGAAACTGCGCAAAAGGCACAGGATGCGTGGAGCGGATGTGAAAAGTTGATCAACTTCCACGGCACTAGCGATACGCTTGTGTCCGCAGGATACGGAGTACAGCAGTAGCCGGAAACTATCGAGATGCCAGGATAAAGGTGTCCAGAGGAGCACCCTGACAGGCTGGGAGACCCAGCATCGAATCCCTCAACTAAAAGCGCTTTAAGTATATCTCGCCCTTGGGCGGTACTCCCAAAAAAAAAAACGTAATACAAGTCAGCAAGGATATATGCTCCTGAAGGTGAAGACTGCAAAAGTGGCTGCGTCGGCGGCCGTCGCCCTGAAACAGGAACAAAGCCGAAGGATCAAGGAGCGGGAGTGGCTGAACAACAACAATCAGCCCTGGCCATAAATGAATTTTACGTATTTCGGTATACACACTACAAGCGCCGACTAGCGCCAGGACCAAAGCCCCAGGACGATGGGTTCGAGTTTGAGTTCCATTTCGAGGATGACGATGATGATGATTATGAGGAAAAGCCAGAGGGAAATGGAAATGGAGAAGGAATAGGAATAGAAATAGGCAAAACCAGCGGCAATGGCAAAGGCAAGGGTGGGTGGCTCTAGACCAAGTTCGTCTGCGATTGTACGAGTAGTAATACACACACAGGCACAGCAGATGTCGTATAGAGAAAGAGTGCCAACGGGAAGAGGGAAAAGAGAGTGTGTCGGTGTGTGAGTCTGTGAGTGCGGGAGAGAGGAGCATAAGGGATGGTCGCCGCTTACTTTTCATACACATTTATGTGTATTGTACTACGCGACTGCAAAAACTGCAGCGGGCGCAGGAAGGGGATGGGGAAGGTGAAAGAGCCAAGGAGCGGCAACAACAAACCGAGACTAGCCACAAATCAATCAGCCGACAGGGAAACACCCTACACAGCAAAAAAATTTGTTCGATCGAATGTTTTATCCGTGATCCATTAAATGAATTTATTCAAATTTAAATTATCCCAGTATAAAAAAGTCAAAATGTTTATAAAATCTTTATAAAACAATTACTCCAATCTACCTATAATTCAATTCTAATATATATTTTTTGGAACAACTTTTGTAATCTTAGATGATTAATAACTTTATATACTGATTTTAAAGAAAGATTAGAATTGATAATCGAGTCTCAATTTGGTTTTCAAACGATAGAATTTCACCGCCGTTTTTCTCAGTGCGCATTTAAACTCAATTACCGGAGATCCTTACTAGCAAGGAATGGGGTTAGACCAGTCCTTCCCCTAAAAGTCTCGAAATGTATCTAAATTCGAATATGCCTTGGGCCGCAGCTACTCAAATTCAATTTCGAAAAATTCGTTCTTTTTGGCCGGAGTGGTAATGGTGGTTGATGTTCCCGCCGCCGCCTGATCCTGAATCCTTAGTCCTGGGAAGGGCATGTTAAGGGTGAACCGGCCGCACTCTCACACAAAGACACACACTCACACATGTGTACATATAAAGCGGCGAGACGGACGTACAGACAGCGGCGGGAAGCACAGTTAGACTAGATGGCAGACGATTCAGCAGCGGCAGAGGGCGGTGGTCGCCGTCGCAGTCGACGCCGGCGTACGCACACACACTTATGAAAATGCACTAGCACATAGGCAGGCATATCCTGCGATGCATACACATACATATATACATATGTATGCAACATGCAACGAATTTCGGCTACTTAACCTACAGAACAAAGGAGGATACAGAAAAAATGAAACGTAAGGAAGACAGGCTGGGAAGGATAAGCCTGCGCAAGGCGCGCAAAAGGACACGCGCACACACAGCCATACTCCCCCACACAAACACACACACAAACGCTCTCAAGACTAATTTAATCCTGTGGCTCAGTTGAATTCAGTTTCAGTTCCCTCGGCAACCCAACCGCCCCGCTCAGACGAATTATACGAGAGTCCGGAAATGGGAAAACTACAGGATACAACCAACCCACACCAGCACACAAGCACACACACAGATTCTCTCACTCGTGCACTCACACACACATACGCACGCACGAAAGCCGCTTAACGTTACGTTAGTTACTTTACGCTGCGCATTTAGCGGCATGTAAATGGCGTTATTACGCCCTAAACGCCTTACGTCGTCGCCGGTTACGTGAATTACATCGGTTTCCTTTGCAGCTGTGTGTGTGTGTGTGTGTGCGATGTGTGTGATGGTGTGTGTGCGTCGACGTTACCTCGTATCTTACTTTCAATGTCATCAAAAAGGGCTGAAGAAAGATATTTCTGCATTTGAATCGTATCACAGCCAGCTTTGATGGGCATTGCAATGAGCAGCGATAGCAAAATGTGACCCGTGGCGTGACCTATGACCCCGCTCGATGCGAATGCAGAAAGCCAGTTCGCGAATTGGGCATAACGATTGGATGCTAAACCAACAAGTGTTTGTGATCCAAGCCATAATTCTTACGTAACTCCTCAAAGGGTTGTGAAATGTCGACTATTATCTACTCATATCACAGCCATTTTGATGAGTTTCGTGCGAATCGCGGCAGCGGATCAAAAAACATATTTCATAACCGACTGACTGAACCACGTCTTTCTTATACCATGTCGTTAAAATGTTTGTGAACTTATGTATTCACAATCATATCACAGCCATTTTGACGAGTTTGGGTAAAGAAATCTCAACATTGAACGGATCTATCCTGCACTCGTCGACGACGCCCAATAACCATCTGAAAATCGGAGAAGGAATAAGGATACACATAAGTTTTAGATTTTGTTTTTTTTTGTTTTTTTTTTTGTAGTTTTTGTTTTTATTTAAATTTATAATAATTGTTATTTTTATATTCTTTTTTTTCATTTAAGGAAACTTGAAGGTTTACAAAACAAAACAGACCACAACAGATGCTTCTAGATCATACGAAATATAACCAAACCGATTTATGACGGGCAAAGAAGTAATACGGATTGTTCTTGTTAATTTTTCATTAATTCGGAGACAACGGAGGCACTAAAACCCAAAGGAAGCCTGACTCAAGCTCTTGCTCTCACATTAGCTTCTGCCTGTAAAGCTAGCAAGGAAATTTCTCCGAGAAACGTCAAAACAATCATTTATATATCGATGTCATTACATTTCTGGTAAATGCTGGCGAATAATGTGTAAGAAGAGGCGGAGAAGTGGCAACAAAATTCAATTTAAACAAAAATTAATTAGTTCTACCGAATTTCGAAAAGGAAACGAATAAATTTGAAGCTCTCTAAAATCTCACATTCGTTTTTCATTTCCCGCAGGGCAAGCAAAGAGCTTCCATCCAGCTTGCAGCTTCGATCAGCGATCAGCGATCAGCTCCTTCCGAACCGAGTTCACATTATATGCTAAGTAAGTTTACAATCGGAATGCTGGATGAAGCGCGGCCCTTTCCTTGCGCCGGTGGAAAAACTAACTTGGAATGATGACTTGGGTTTCTGGTGTCTGTCGCTGTCGCTTTGCTTCTGGGGTTTGTCTTCGTGTTGGTTGGTTGGTTGGTGTGGGTGTGTGTGGCTGCCTGTATGTGTGTGTGTGTGTGTTGGGCGTGCAAGTCTGTGCTTTTGGCTTTTTTTTTTTGGGGTTGTAGGTGTGCCGGTCGATTGCCAAAGCGCATAAAACTATAGATAGCGGGAGCGCAGAAGTGCATCAAATTATTATGTTTAAAACAATTTTACAAAATTTCGCTCTTATTAGCCTTAACTCGACGTCTTTTCGCATCTTCATCTCCCTAGGTTTTTGATTCTACTTCATTAGCGTTTCGGTTTTACAATGTAATTGTATCAATTTGGTAGCCAATCGGGTTTTGGAATTTTCGCCTCGACTTACAGGACTTGGGCGGGACAGGAAACGCTTCCTACACACGCTCATTGTTCTCGTATTATAATTGATTCGACAGTTGCTTTTAGCTTTCTAAATTATTTTGTTTTTTCTTATTTTTGCATTTGCTTTCTTATACGTTTTGGTGTTTTCAGTGATTGTTTGTTTGTTTTGTTTCTTTATGTTTGCGGTTGTTGTGTTTGGCTTCCGTGCGCTGTAGAAGTCTTGCAATTTCAAAAAATTTACTAGTTTCCTTTTGTTTTAATTGTATTTTATAATTTCCTAGTTGTTGTTTGTTGTTGTTGGTGTTTTCGGTCTGTGAGAGATGTGCTACAGGATGGGCCGCTCGTGCACATGGCATAAGGATGTGGTTGGATGTGTGAATTGTGGGGCGAAAATCGCTTGGAGCGACAAAGAAAGCCGCGCGTTTACTCAAAAGTTTGATGAGAATACGGATGCGGATGCTGATGCAGGTGCATATTCAGATGCGGATGCGGGTGTGGTTAAGGTGAGTGCTTCATGTTGCGTGTTGTGTCTGTATATGTGTAACTGTTGCTTGATGACGGCTGCCCGTAACGTAGCTCCCACTCGCTACGGCGACATTAACAAGATGGGGCCGCCTGTTCCCCCCGCCTTCCAGCTCGCCACCTTCCCGTGCGCCATTCCCCAGCTGGCGGTGTCTCACTGTGGCTGATGCTGCTGCATCACGATCTGATACTGTTGTTGATTCTGCTGCGGATGCTGCGGCGTCGGCGGCGGGAAATAGTGATTGGCTAAGAGCGATTGGGGGTGCACGCACATCAGCTGGTAAGTGGCTGCCTGTGTGGGCGGCGTGAACGCCGGTTGTGGTCCCCCGCCGGCGGGGGATGGCTGTGGCGGCGGATGGAACTGCTGGTGCGGCTGGCCCGGCGACGGTGTGGTCGACTGTGGCGTCTGTGTCATAAACTGCAACTGCTGCGGCTGGTCCGGGTACACGCGCATCTGCATTGGCGCGTACGTATGTGATTGGAATTGTTGCTGGTGTGGTGCATGGCCGTACTGGATGAATTGCGGTATCGGGCCGGCTGTTATCAACGGCTGACCCGTGGCCGCGGATGCCGATACGTGCATCTGCGATGCGGCCATTGGAGCTGCAAGGGATCAGATAATATTTTTAGCGCACAATTTCGACATGCCAGTTAAATCATAATTCATCACTTTCGTTCTTCTTTTATACTAAAAAAAAATAAAATGCTTGATTATAGGAAGAATGGACTTACGGTAATTACTACGGCGAAGGCGCGGTGGCTGTCCGGCCTGTGGGTGTGTCTGAGGCGGGAATGGATGCTGTGGCTGCATGACGTAGATCGGCTGGTTGGCCGCCGGCGGTACATGTCCTCCCGTGGTTGTGTAAATGTTCGTCATGGGCACAGGCGTCTGTGGGGTGTGCGGTCGTGATGGATTCGGGGTGCTGGGCCCGCGGGGTGTAAATGGCTTGGCTGATGGGTTGAGCACATGCTTCTTAACCACCGGAGTGGTTCCCGTGGCACCTCCAGCAGTGGCGGCCGTTCCTGTAGGCACCGTTGCGGAATTGCTCGTCGGAGTGGGCGCTGCCGGCGTGGTTTTCTCAGATCCAGCGCTGGCAATCACCCCTGCTGTAGGCGTACTGGCTATGCCAGTAGGTGTGGTGGTGTTGCTGCTTGGTGGTGCCGGCGAAACTTCAGGTTTGGGCGTGGCAAGCTGCTGCGTCTGCTGTTGCTGCACCACCGGCATGGGTTGTGGCGGAGGCTGCTCCAGCAGAACCGGCGAAGTAACAACTACGGGTGAAGTCTGTGGCGGCGGCATTGTATGGTAAATTGGCAACGGCTGTTGTGATGGATCCTGGAGCAGCTGTGGCGGCGGCTGCTGCACTTGTGGCTGCGACTGGTGCTGCTTCTGCACATGCTGATGCTGGGTCTCCACCAATTGCTGCTGCTGGGCCTTTTGTTGCATGTGATGCGGCACATGTTGCTGCTGTGGAAGCGGCGCCTGCTGAGGCTGCTGCTGAGGCACATAGTGTGGCTGTGATAGGGCCGCTTGATGCAGGTGCGTTTGCGGCACTTGGTGCAGGACCACGTGCTGCTGTTGTTGCTGCTGCTGCTGCTGCTGTTGCGGTGGCGAGGCAGATTGCTGCAACGCTCGCTGTTGCTGCTGCTGCACTTGATGCTGCTGCTGCTGCTGCTGCTGCTGCTGTTGCTGCTGGGGCGGTGAAGTGTTGCTCGGGGCCAGTTGGAAGTCCTGGCCAAACTGTCGCAGTTCCTGCATTTGGTTATCGCGCGTGCGCACCTGACGCGCTGGTTGCGTGTTTTGCCCTTGTGGCTGTATGTTCTGATGCTGCTGTTGCTGCGGCGGCTGTTGTTGTTGCTGCTGCTGCTGCTGTTGCTGCTGTTGCTGCTGTTGCTGCTGTGGGCCGGCGGTCTGCAGCGGCGGCGAGTTGCTATTTTGCCCGGGATGGCCTCCATGGGAGCCGTGCACGGGCTTACCCAGCGACTGGGGTTCACCGCCATAGTTCAGTGACGAGTTGCTCTGAGAGCCCTGGTACTGGCGCATCTGGCGCTGTGGCAGCGGCTTGTTGGTATTGGCGTTCGAATCGCCATTTAGCTTATTTGCGCCGCCCATGTGAGATTGGTTGCGGTACTGAGAAGACCTGTAAACTTACTAATGTTAATATTTGGTTAATATTTAATGACAGTTTTGATTTACCCATGCATAATTTGCGAGTTACCCTGGTAGGAGTATTGACTCGGCATGCCCATCGACGGCTGGTAGCCGCCCTTGTTCTGGCCCACAGAATTGCCGTTGCCGCCCTGCGACACGGAGACGTTGCTGCCACCTGTAGGCACATTGTTGCGCATCACCTTACCGCCCTGGGGCACCGTCTTGCGCTTTACCATCGAACCGCCGCTATACTTGCTGGACGAGTCCGCGGACGCGTTTGCTGAGGGGGCCGGACCCACGCCCTTCAGGCCGCCGGCTAGCATAAGTGCTGCCGTCGACTGCGTGGAGCCGCCTTGGCCCGACCCGCCGCCACTTTGCATCATCATGCTGCCATCGCCACGAGTGTCACGATCGCGTCCGCTGCCCTGCGAGGACATGCCAACATGCGATAGCTGCGGTCCGGTGATACTGCGCGTCTGTTTTGTTATGTAGCGGTCGCTACTCATGGTCTCCCTCAACTGGAAGTCACCAGCGCCACGGGGCTTGTTACCGCGATCACGATCACGGTCCCTGTCCCGCTCCTCGCGCTCCCTATCTCGATCGTTGCGTTCGCGGTCGCCACGATCTCCGCGTTGATCCTGCTCGGTCGATGGACGCTCCACGGCCGCGAAGAGCGCCTCCTCATCACCATTTTCCAAGTCCAGACGGTCCCGGCACGTCGGATTATTTTCGATCTCGGCAGCCAGCTTTTCGGCCTTGGCTTCGGCCTCTTTGAATTCTAGGGAATCACCCTTATCTAGCGGTACCGTGTACGAAGCTAGAGAATCATCAAATGTGGAGGTCACACCGAACGTGTTCTCATTTTTGCGGAACATCTCGTTGGGATCCCAGCCGTTGGCGGCACTATCCAATTCTATGTCAATGTCGCCATTAGCGCCAGAATCCCATGGTTCCAATTCCTTCTCGTCCGGACGCGCACCTACAAAATGAAGACTAATGAATAAGTGTTCGCAAATTAAATTAGAAAGGAGCTTACCGTTGCACTTGTCAGAAATGGCGCCATCCGTCTGAAAAGCGCCTGCGGTGGCGTATTGCGAGTCAAAGTCCTTGGCCACGATGGTCACCACAGTGTCGGCCGGGAATATAATGTGTTTTGGCACCTTGCCCTCCTCCGGCAGATTCTTGGACTTAATGCACGCCGGTAGCTCCAGTGCGATGTCAAAGTTGCCCGAGAATGTGCGGAATACGCCCTCGTAGATATTGCCCGACCGCAGGCGCACCTCCACAACGCTGCCCACCAGCGCCGTGGCCGAGTGCATGAAAAACGTGTTGTTGTAGACGCCCTGCGCCGACGGACGCACTGCTGCGCCTCCGTTCCCGCCTCCTGCACCAGCCTTGTTGTTAGTGGGCCTTAGGCTGTTATCGTTGGAGTTGTATCTGCGAATAGTCAGAAGAGACAGGTTAAACCATTCGTTAGCGTTGCGGTTGGAAGGCAGTGGTCCGACTGAAAATGGAAATTCGATTTCATTCAGCTACGGTGGCGATATCGATTCGTTCGCCAACTCTGACCTGACCCAGCATTCCGCAACCCCTGTGAACAGCCGTGCCAGTTTTGCTTTGTGTTTGTGCACTTGAGCTCATCTTATTTAGTACGAGCAAGAGATACTATATGGATGTTTAGACAAAGAATTTTCGGGGAGTCCCCAGGTTGCGAAGTTAAGGCGAAGACGGGAAATCAGTGTCAAAGCTATAGTCATTAATTTATGATTTCAGTTGCGTGCCCCAGTCGAGCAATTTATAATGGTCAAATTTGAATACATTGGTTTTGAATAATGTAGGATAGCCACTTAAGTCAATCAACGTGAATTATTATATGTCATTAGTGAAATGATGAGCTCTACAACACGATATCCTTTAAAGAGCATAGGGATATATACCCGTATTTAAAACTTTTAAGAACAATTTAGGAGACACGGTCATATTCATTCCGCGACAGTAATCAGCCAAATGTGCCCCCTTTGGCCAGCTCCGCCCCGGTCGGAACTCGTATTCGCGTTTCGGGGTGTTTTGGCATTGGTTGCGTGCGGCCAGGATCGACGACCGTGAAATGCGCAACGCAACGCACAATGAACCCGCGGCGGCAGTGGATGTGATTGTGGGTGTGGGACAGGGCGGCGTTTCGGCCGGGGGCTGAGGCGATGGCACTGGCACTGGCTGAACGAAACCAATTGGAGAAGGGTGGCGCTTGAGCAGTAGCTGATTCACGGAGCGTGCACTGTGCACATTTTGGTGAATGAAAACAAATAATTGATTGCGCCCAAGAGTGAATCATGCGTGAGGTGAGGTGAGGTGCAGGCAGGCAGGCAAGCGAGCTGGCGAGCAGTTGGGGAAACGAATCCGGGAAATAGGCTGCGACGGAGGCAAACTTAAAATGCAAGTGTGCATGGCCGAGTGGCGAATAAATATGCATAGACGTCAGGCGGAAAACAAGAGCGAGGTGGCATATCGTTCGTTCGGTCAGCAAATTGTAAAGTGACCCAAATTTCGGACCCACGTTGGAGGCTCTCGGGCCTGCTCAGGGGCTTTCGGGGGGTTGCTGCGGGCGTTTAGAAGGGGTTCGAAGTGTGCCAAAGAACGATACGAAACTCAGCGCAGCCGCCGCACGTCACAGCAACTGAAAACGTATAACTAAAAACTGAATACGGCAAGCGGCAAACAGCAAACGCAAAGCTGCAAAATGCTGACAATGCAAGAAATTGCATTCGAAGAAGGCGAGCGACGAGAGTAAAAAAAAAAAATATAATGCACTACGTGATACGTGAGCGAGTGTGCCATGCATCACCGTGGGCACTACGGGCACGGGCCGCACAGTGGGCCTGATTCGCCCTGAGCGCCATCCCAGGCCCACTGTGCCCACAAGCTTGAGGTTGTGATGTGGTATTGTGTTGATGCCGTACACAATGAATAATGAACACGCATTTCAAACCGTTTGCGGCATAAATATGACTGGACGAGGAAGACTCGTATGATAAGGCCAAAGTGAGTGGCCACTACAGTGATACCTCTTCAGCAATCCAGTACAGGCTATGATTTGTATGATTTCAACGATAGTCTTCACATTTATTAACATTCGTTAGTAATCACCGAATGTTACTTTAAAAAATGTGAAAATATTTTAAAGTGCTTAGTCATAGTGATTCACAATACTGACACATTTCTACTCCATTACAATGCAATTTTGGGAACACTTGCTATTTGGTTCTTTCCATAACTGATTTATTTATTCTGTGATAAATCACAATCCTAATTACATTATACAAATAGGGTTGAGTTATTGAAGAGACCACTACTATCTTTACGCCTGCAAACTTGCATTATGAATGATTTTTTGACCATTTTTTTTGGTATTTATATGTATTTATATTTATATGATTTGTTTCTCAACTATTTCTTAAATACATATCTGCACAGTTTTTCACAGATAAATTGATAAAACTGGCGGACGTGCCGATACTTATGCGCCGCACTGTGTCCGAATGCGGATGTGAATGTTGTTGTGTGGCTGCGTTTGTGGCTGTGCCTGTGTGCGCTGCAGTCATATTTCAATTGAAAATTTTAAGGGCGCAGCAGCAGGAGGACAGGGGTGGGGAATGGGTGTTGGGGGCTATGGAGCACCCTCTCACGGGGGTGGCAATGCGACTCGTTGGTGCGACAAAACGGAAACCTTTAAACAAATTATGTTCTCTACACACATTTGGCCATTGTGAAAGGGAAATGTAAACAAAGCATAAAGTTCGATTCTTGAAACACAAACACACACACACATGCTTGCACTCACTCGCACACACAGACACACAGGGCTCGCGATGGCCTATTATATAAGCGCCATTTGCATTCCAAAAAACCAACAAAAAAAAAGCTTAAGAATGGTTTTCCATGAGATGATGCAGTAGTAGGTAGCATTCACGAGATTAAGAAAAAAAATAATAATGTGAAAAAAGACGACACGAGACGCGCTTTCACCTTTTAATTTTTTTTTAGTCAACCGGACCGGGAGAGAAAAGAGCTCTTTGTGGCGCTTTCGGTTGTCGCGGGTTTTCAATTTGTCAGGGCAACGGCGAACTGCAAACTGCGACGGCAAAAAGCAAAGGCAAAAAGCAAAAGGCAAAAACAAACCAGCCCCAAATGCAGTGGTGTGCGTTTGTGCCCCCCTTTGTTGTGTGGCATGGCACTCTGCTGACTCTGGTACCTCTGCGTGCTCGGCTCACCTGAAGCACCCTGCTCAAATGACGCCCCTGCGCTATCGCCCCTGGTTTTTGCCAGTGCAGCTGGGTGCTGGTGGTGCTGGTCAAAGCTGCTTCTTCTTACCTTGAGATGCCGCCGCTGGCACCGCCGCCAGTGGGTCGGGTTTTCCGCTTGCTATTGTTGTTCATAATAACGTCGATTGGATGTGGATCGCCAATTGCCAACTGCCAATTGCCAACCGCCGATGTGGTCGGTTTGTGTCCGATTGCCGGGAGGCCAGAAGGAGCAGTCCGAGTACCAATTGACCACCAGGACACTTTTCAGCAGTCGTTCAAACCTGGCGTTTTTGCTTCTTTTCTCTTCTGTTTCCTCTTTCGCCCGTTTCTGCTGTGCTTCTTACTACTGCTGCTGCTGCTCTCTTGCTTCGGCTGCTACTTTTTGCTTCGGCCGATTTTCCCCCGGATTTACCAACTTTCCGATCGGAGGATCCTGATGCGATGGTCGCGGATGGGCGGGCGAGGCGTGTTCTAGCCAAGATGTGATATTTCGGCGCCGTCTAGCACTGTAACTTGGCTGCTATAAACGCTTTTGTTGCTAATTTTATTTTTTCCCTGCGTACTGTAGCGATAACGAGCAAGGTTGCTTGACGAGTTGCTTTCCGCAGTCGATACTTTTTTGCACATCCCTAGCGCACATCGACGGCGTATTTGGCAAATCGGTGAAAAAAAATAGTGGAAATGCAACAACGGAACGGCACGACGAGCTGCAGCGACTGGGCGGCGGTAGTGGTAAACGGCGAATTTTGTTGCGTCGAAAGACTATTTTGCTAATTTATTAACTTCAATCTGAACGGGGGTGCGTATGTGCAGCCACAGTGTTCGGTATCGAATGGTTATCGCCTGCGCACTCGATTTGACAGCGCCAGACGGTGTTTGCCTATCGATTGCTCCCGGGCTATCGCCTGCTCAAAAACAGTGTTGCACACAGTCGTTTGGGCGCGCAATTTGAACTGCTTATGGTTTGTATTCAATCGCAGCGGTATTAAGCAAATATTTGCTCCAAATCTAGATCACAAATACAGGCGAATCTATTAATAGCCCGGAGCTATCGTCTGTGTCCCAGTAGGTGGAAAACATCCGCATGTTTACCGAATGTCAAGATAGGCGGCCACAGACGACGACCTTGTATGTCAAGAAATTCCTTTTTCCGAGAAAGCTGCCGCCGCTTAATCATTTCAAAGTCAACCGCAAATCCACTCTTCGCCGACCTATGTCGTTTGTATCTCCTCTCCATCATGAGATATAATACTAATTACGATGCTATCTGGTTTACAGCCCAACAGGGTCGCCATACACATAAGCCGTAAATCTGTCCGGTCCACACGCCAGGCGGACCGTCTTTGTAACGCCTGATAGAATCGTTAGCACCTAGTGAAATTCCCAGCCTGAGATTTAATAACTCGCTACTAAGATACTTGGGAAGACATTGTAGGCTACACAGTATCTCTTATTTATCGCAGCTACTGATTATTACGATTTTATAAAATATGGCTGTATAATTACAATTATGAATATGATCAATTATATGTATAACCTTATTCTAATCATATTAGAAATTATATAATATTAAATTCGTATTACATAGGTAGGGCATACAGATTCCGAATATATATGTTTATGCTTCCTTTAAGAATGACTGTCACAAGGTGTCACAGCTTATGCTAAGATATATATTTGGATGATTAATTTGTGATCTTTTGATTTGTCTAACCCAATATTCAAATATTGGTCCATCGTTTATCGATCGAGGTGAGTGAAATGCCACTTGGGCGGCAGTCAAAGGTGGAAAATTACTTGGAGTCCACACGACAGACAGCCCAGTGGGATGGAGATTAATGATCGGGGATGGTTGGGTGCCGACCAGATAGCCTCCCCCACTGCGCGCTTTGTAGCGATATCGCAGTAGTTTCTGCCACCGGTGCCGTTGACATTTCCAGTTATATATTCGTTTGTTCCCGCTCCGGCCGGCGGATTCAAATGCGAGCGCCCAACCCTCCGCAATGTTTGCTCGCCCATCTGCCTGCCGAATGGGCGTTAAGTGTATCATTGTTGTGCGCTGATCTCTGGCTGAAAATAAAAGCGCACCATGTTTGTCGCCTTTTTCTTGACTCTTTTCATTTTTCGTGTTTATCAGAAAAATCTGCCCCAGCCCACTTATTTATCACTCAAGAATTCGCTTATTCGGCAGTTTTCATTAGATTGCGAAGCGGTGCACTTGGCTCACTTACGAGGAAAGGATAATCAGTACTTAATAATCCAGAGCTCCATCGCCCGAATGTCCTTTGAATAAAAATATTTAAAGTCCAAACGGATACGTGCATAATGTCGATTGTAAAGAAGTTGTCCTTCGATGGTAAGGATAAGAGCCTTCGGTGTTCAATATGTTGTGAAAAGTGAAATCCTAATTAGCGAGACAAGGATATAACGATTTGATAATCCAAGTGCAATAACCTTATAATATAAAAGGATTTAAAAGACAATCGTTTCCACTATTTAATACACAATATTATTTGAAGTTCTTTGATCTGTTTTTGTGACTCACTATAGCAATAGTATCGTGATCTTTTTACAACCGTTCCATTTACACAACTTGGCCCATTTTACTACCGCCATATATGCCACCCGCCGATCTGCCGCCTTAATTAGCAGCGGAAAACAGCTGGAGATATAGTCGCCACAAGATGTTAAAAGTTTTGGCCTGAGGTTACGAATTAGCATTCATTTTGGGTTTTCGTATACGCCGTCATGAACGATAAGACCAGATCGTAAAAAATATTTAACTTGCCAATCTGTCGACCGCAAATATTAACATTAGCTGAGAAAACATTTCGGATTAAACATGTAATTATGTTCACATTACATAAATATAAATATATATAGAACCAGATCATAATAGAGTATTAATTTGCAAATGGAAAAAGTATTATCAACTCAATTTATTTGGGCACAACTTGTAGTATTTACTTCGTATATAGCAAACCTATTATTAACATTGGTACGACAAAACCTTCAATACTTAATCGATTTTCGCAGGTGTACTAAGTACACAATAGTAAGTACACTGTACTTTAAACTAATTCATGTGAAACGTAACACCCATGATCAATGGTTTGCACTATCCATTTAGATCCATAGACAGAGAGATGACTAATCTGGGTGGACTAATCAATTTGCTTTCTATCTGAATGGCACCCAATGTGCTAATTAACCGTTTACTTCTAGTGAATTTGCATAAAAAAAATCACCCATTTAATATTGTCTCTATTCAGGTTTCGCTTTGTTTACCTTTATAAAAATAAATGGGTAACAAATGATTTTTAATGCGATTAACATAAAGAGCGATGGAGGAAGACACATATAACAGGTTTTAAGACTCGCATGTATGTACATATGTATATATATCCGAACAATTAGGTGTTATATGAACGTACTGGCTCTCCAATAGAGTTCCTCAATATGAGACAAGAATCTCAGTTATTTAAACAAATTGCCGGGAACACAGTCCGGGTTGAGAATACTCAAACATATGTGCTTAATTACGATTTCACACAATTAATTTTTTGCCATTTTTGCTTGGCTGTCGGCTCGGCTCGGCAGCGAACAAGCTGGACTGTGAAGTTCGTTCGTTCGTTGTTTTTTTGTTATTATTATTAAAACGCTAAAAATTCCCCTGACAAAATCAAACAATTTCGGCTGGCAGAGCGATTGTACCTGGCCATTGGCGAAACGGAAACAGAGTCAGAAAATCAGTACACAATGCGTTGGCCGCGAAAGCACACGTTCGGCTTGTGGCCCAAACGAAATGGTCGGAATCGCAGTAGTGGAGAAGCCACTGGGGGGCAACCCCAGGCCACTGTGGCCACCATTTACGATCGTAGGAACAACGGATTAGCTGTTCTCAACACGACATCGTACTAAGTAGTGTCTGTCTGCTTTCCTGTTTTCAGCTGGCTGCGAGGAGAAGGAGAAGTACACGGCCCAGAATGGCGATGATTACTATGGCCAGGCGCACACCGTCGACCTGGACGTGGCCAGCAAGTACTCCAAGCCCAAGGAGGCCCACTGGCTGGTGCGGCGCATATTCTTCCTCAGCTGGATTACCAGTTACGATCGAGAGCAGGCGTTCGCCGATTTGATTGCCGGCATCACCTTGGGCCTGACCATCATACCACAAAGTATTGCTTATGCCGCGCTGGCAGGACTCTCCTCGGAGTACGGCCTGTACTCCGCCTTCATTGGCTCCATCATCTATGTTTTCTTTGGGACGATACCACAGGTGTCCATTGGACCCACCAGTCTGATGGCCATTCTCACCCTGCAATTCTGCGCCGACAAACCGGTGCAGGTGGTCATCGTGCTGGCCTTCCTCGCCGGTTTGGTGGAACTGGCCATGGGTGTGTTCCAGCTGGGATTCATCGTGAGCTTCATACCAGCTCCGGTTACCAAGGCTTTTACATCCGGCACTGCGCTGATCGTGGTCTTTGCCCAGATCAAGAATCTCTTAGGTGTTCGCATAAAGGGATTCCCCTCGATCGGTGACTTTTTCACCAATATCCGGCCCACGGATGCCGCCATGGGAATCTCGTGCATGGTTGTGCTACTTTCGCTGCGGGTAAGTTAAATATAGCGTATATAAATAACTTTATGGAGAGATAAATGATCCATAACCATATTGAATGTAAGGCTTCCAAATAACCCAAAATAAATTGTTTATTAGCTTATCAAATAATTGGACAGGGTCTAACTGCTGAAACCTGACTTTAAACTGGTGCCTCCTCAAGTCACGTTTTCAAAAAATCTAACTAAGTGGTTTAGATATTTGATAATCAATCATGCATACTTCACATGTGAAAAATGCTAATAATTGTTTCAATTTCTCAATCTTTTTTCTTGCTAGCTACTGTCGCAAGTGAATTTCAAGCAGGACACGCCTGTTACGCGTCGCCTTAAGAAGATCCTGTGGTACATCAGTATTTCCCGCAATGCTCTGGTTGTCTTCTTCACTGGCCTTTTGGTTTTCATCTGGGTGAAGAAGAGCTCCATTGAGGCGGTCCCCTTTGCGCTTTCCTCAAAGGTTTCCTCGGCCATGCCCACAATCAAGCTGCCGCCCTTCGCCTTCGAGTATCAGAATCGCACCTATGTGTTCACGGATATCCTCCATGAGCTGGGCAGCGGAATTGTTGTGGTGCCAATTGTGGCGGTTTTGGCCAATGTGGCCATTGCCAAAGCCTTCGGTGCGTATACGTAATATTGGGCGTAAATGCAGTTTGTCTATAATGGTGCGCATTTTTCTCTCTCTTCTCAGTCAAGGATGGCAATCTGGATGCCTCGCAGGAGATGCTTACTTTGGGTTTGTGCAACATAGCCGGCTCCTTCTTCAGTGCCATGCCCACCTGCGGAGCCTTCACCCGCTCGGCGGTGAGTCAGGCATCTGGAGTACGAACGCCAATGGCTGGCATCTACACGGGATTGATAGTGCTCTCCGCATTGAGCATCCTGACCCCCTACTTCCAGTACATTCCAAAGGCTTCCCTATCGGCAGTTTTAATAGCAGCAGTCATCTTTATGGTGCGTTTATACTTTCTTATCAACTAAATGTAGTTAATCATATACTTTTCCTTTCAAACAGATTGATCTTGCTCCAGTTAAGGAGCTATGGCAGACCAACAAAAAGGACTTCTTTAGCTGGGTGGGAAGTTTTATCATCTGTTTGGTGGCTGGCGTCGAGTTGGGTCTTCTCTTTGGCATTGTTCTCAGCATGGTGTTTATATTGCTGCGCTTGGGTAACCCCAAATTTGAGGTCACCCTTAAACAGGTAAGTTTGAAAGTTAACTAGATAACTTTAGTTTAATATTTGACATTGCTCCCTAGCATGAATCCACGTACTATGTGCACATCGTTCCCCAATCGGATGTCTATTACACAGGCGTCGATGCACTACGATCTGAGTTGCGAGGAGCATGCAGATTGTATCACAATGATTTCCCAGTGGTTCTCGATTGCGCACGCTTTATGCAGTTCGATGCCACCTTCAGTGAGATGCTGATATCGGTGGCCAAGGAGATGGCCAGCCACGATGTCCTGCTAATCCTGCAGAACATGAGCCTCAAAGTGCAGCAGATGCTGCCCGTGATGGGTAATGTGCGGTTCTGCCAGGAGGATAGCCAGCTTTCGAGTCATCTGCAGGTGGAAAAGGAGGCACCTGTTGTGGAGGCCAAGCTATAGCCAACTTCCTATCTGATGTCGGTTCGTTCCAGTCTGTTTGATCCGGTTATGAGCGAACGTCACAGCATTTTTATCTTCGGACTTGTTACCGCTTGACGTTCGCACGCAAATTGCGTAATTAGGCAGCGCCAGCAGTTAGTTAGTTAAGTGCTTAGATATAGGTGTTTAGTTAGCGACTTTGTAAATACTTATGTGCATTATAAAAATACAGTACTCCCCAACAAATCTGTCAAGATAAAATGAAGCTCGAAAGTGCTCTTCGAGATTGAATAAACAGCTGCTGCTGTAAGAGCCCATAAAGAACGCCTCGTGCCGCGGAACTCAAATAGGTAATCTGCATGGCGGCATACGTGTCGTATGAGTAATACCGCTCAGCTGCGCGCAAAACTGAATTCACAACTCATTAGGGCAATTGAAATGCACGTTGGCGATTTTTTTTTTTTTTGAAATTGTTGTTTAATTATTATTTTTTTTCGCTTTTTGTCGTTCAATAAGGAAATTATAATTTATAGAAAAAGTATAATAATACAGTATAACAATTTAGTTGGTTTTCATTTGTTTTGTTTATCCATTTCATATTGCATAGTACTCATTGCCATTATCATTTCTTTTTTTTTCTGTTTTGCCAGTGTGTGTTTAATGGGAATTTAATTTCATTTATTCTATATTGTTCGCTTGGTTTCCGAGGAAATAAACTGTTGTATAGTTGTATAGGTGTTTCTAGTAAATGATTATAGAGTGTGTATGTCTGCATTTGTCAGTGTCCGTATCCGTAACTGTATCTGTATCTGTGTTTGTGTCTGTGTGTATTTCCGGTCAGTCCCCGTATTTCGGATGTGATATATTTTCCGGTTTTTCGGGAACTTAACGGCTTCGGTGGATGCCGAAGTTAGGCTTGTAGATTGTAATTGTAGTTCCGATGTGGCTGAATAATAATACAGTGACTTGATTGTAAGATTTAAATCAGTTACGTGGGAAAAGTTAACGCTTGTTTCGATTTCGGTAAGTCCGTCTCCATTCAAAACATCTGGCTAATTCCGATATCTAATTTTTTCTGCCCGCACACTACTGCACATTTGCTTGGTTACAATTTACAGTGTTTGGTTTAATTGCAGTGTATCTATGTATCTATGTATGTGTCGTTCTGTAGTAAGTGTGTGTTTTTGTGTGTGTGTGTCTAAAGTAATCGTTTGCTCACAATTATTTTTGCCGGCCAAGCACATGTACATATGCAACTCTATGCGCTCTTTAAATATGCCTCGTTTAATGTATTTGTTTGGTAGATTTTTTCATTAATATACTTTGTTATCTTTATACTCTTCACATCTTGAATGTTTGTATTTCTTCGTAAAGCAAGAGGTACGCAATGTATTTGTTTCTGTATGCCGAGTGTATGAGGGCGCTGAGTCAAAGCAATTTTAAACATTAGGAAACATTTGACTATCTTCTCTCGATCCGGTTCAAAAGCAGGCTTTCTCGTGAGAGAACTAGCCACCGAACTGGTCGTATGCGGCGTAACTAACTATCGGTAGTAGTTGGTAACTTGTAATTGGTAGTAATTGATATTAAAATAACGTTCGAAAGAGTGTACTTTTGATAGGCAGGGGTAGATAGATAGCGATAGGAAGTACTTAGTAGCAAGGGGCGGCTTAAGTTGCTAAAGAAGGTGTGAGAAAGTCTCCTTGCTGAATTTAGTGAACATGTCTCCTGGGGCTTTTTTGATCTTCTGGGTATTCTGGGTCTATAACGCTACGATCTTGTGCTTAGTACATTATGTTTGTATTTGCCATTTGGGTATCCCATATATGTATTTATGTAGGAGTAGATCTCTCTTGGTCTTTGGTTTGCTTTAAGTTACACTGATATTTATCGCATATGGCTTCTATGGACATCAAACACTGAGAAAGTGGGGCGTTGAATAGAAGTTTTGAGTCGAGTAGTCGAAGGCTTTCGATTTGGGTTTTTTTGGAACTGGGAATTTTGGTATAGGGATGGGAATTTGGCTCAGGCTATCACTGGATTGAGAATAGAGTGGATTGGGATTGGGATTTGGGGTTTGGGGTTTGGGGAAAGTGATCTTCTTGTACTGGACTGGAAGTCAAGGTCGCCTAGTCTTGGAAATGCGCCCGATTTGAGGTTGGCTTGAATGCGAAATCGTATTTAGTATATGCGAATATATGTAAATATGTACCATATCGATTTATTTATTTACTTTAATGTATGTATTTTTTGTTTTTCGTCATTCCGCTCGTCTGACATTGCTCAACATTCGGTTGTGTTTTGATTTATAAATGTAATTTTAGTGTATTTCAATTTAGTTTTCAATATATTTTAAATATATACATATAATATATGTATGTTTATGTTTATGTTCGGTTTAGTTTAGCTTATGTGTTTGCTTTATCTTCTCATAAATCTTCTTTTCTCTATCGTTCCTCGTCTCTTTTTTGGTTTTTATTTATAAACTGGTCAGCAACAGTAGCAAATTTAACAATGTGCGTTAACAAATAATTGTAAATATAATGTATGTATATAATATATTTCTTCTCCTCGCTTACTTGTATTTGTATAATATATGTGTGTTCAGTATCTATGTGATGGGTGTGTATTGCATCTGTGTATATATGTGTGTGTGTGTGGTCTTGTATTATAGAGCTTTATCCTTTTAGTGGGTTAATGGAGTTGCAGTCACCTAAACCGGCAGGCAATTTGTTAAATAATTTTACAACAATTTATCTGGGCTTTTCTGTGGCTTTGTTTTTTTTGTAATTTTTTTGGTTTTTTTTTTTTGTGGCCCGGCTGTTTGGCCGATGCTGCTGTTGTCCGTCGGTCACTCATAATATTTTCATTAATTTAATTAATAAAAAATATTACCATTAGTATTAGTACTATTAGTCATATCATATCATATCATTTCATATCAACGAGAACAACAACATATGCATTGGCCTACAGTTCGGAACCGGGTATGGGTTTTAACTTTAGCATTGGTTTGTCTGTTCATCATTATCATTTTTGTGTTTTACTTTATATTAGCTTAGTAATCGTAATCAATAGCAATAATCATAATCATAATAGTAATAATAAGACTAATCTACGAATAATATAACAGGACCCTATAGAATGACCGGGGTTATTTGCCAAAGCCGAACCCGAATTTTCCGAAGAGGTCTTTGCCTTTCGACAGGACATCGCCGCCGGGCGCCGCTGCCGCGATGCCCTTGAGCCCGCCCAGCAATCCGGCGCCCGGTCCTGGAGGCGGCGCCTGGGCTTGCGGTGGCACTTGTTGTGGCTGCTGCTGCTGCTGCTGCATTCCGGGCTGCATACCCTGCTGCATGCCCTGCTGCATCCCCTGCTGCATCCCTTGCTGCATCCCTTGCTGCATACCCTGCTGCATGCCCTGCTGCATGCCCTGCTGCATTCCGGACTGCATTCCCCCCTGCTGCTGCATGCCCATGCCAGGCTGCTGGGCACCAAAGGCGTTTGCTTGTTGCTGCGCTGGCTGCACACCACCTTGTGGTTGCATTGGATCCGTCTTGGGCGGTTGCTTCGACCCAAATAGACCACCGGTGGCAGCCGAGGTAGCACCAGAGAGCAGGCTAGTCGCGCCGGAGAATAGTCCGCCCGTTTGCGCCTGTGTCGTCGGCGGCTGCTGCTGCTGTCCCATCTGCTGCTGTCCCATCTGCTGCTGACCCATCTGACCCATTTGACCCATCTGTCCCATTTGCTGACCCATCGGCTGACCCATTTGCTGACCCATCATTCCAGGTTGTCCCATTTGCTGCTGTTGCTGCTGCTGCTGTCCCATCTGCGTCTGTTGCTGACCGTACTGCTGCTGCTGTTGGAGTTGCTGCTGCTGCTGCTGCTGTTGCTGTTGCTGCTGCAGGCCAACATTACCAACGCGACCGATCATCCCCTGCAAGGTGGCGTTGGTCCAAGGACCACAAAAGACACGTTAGTCGGACTTCCAATCGGGAATCAGGTGGGCGCATTAAACGAATGGCAAACTAATTGTTAAGAATATATATATATATATATATGGTACGTATATTTATGGGGGTATCTTAATATTTTCATGGATTTCTTCAATGTTCAATGTCAAGTATGTTTTTTATTTTTTTTAGCTGGGGTAATCGGTTAGTTTAGCGAGGTCCTCGAGCATTTGCCGCCGAGTTGCTATTGATGGATTGGTTGTGTTTTTAATAATGGCAGCTACGTTTCATTAACTACGGAAAGAGGCTAGTCAAAAAAACTGAACTCGAATCCTCGTGGGATCCGCTCTAGATGAAACATACTCCGAGTGCCATCATCTCCGCATGGAGCGAGAGTAGCAGGAGGCTTGATTTCTAGCCCTCAATTGAAACGAGTAACAGTAGCATTACGTGATTTGATTCTTTATACACTTCCTTTGTTCGGAACAAAACGAAAAATATGTAGAACTAGCAACGTTTCTCAAAACTTTTTCTCAACTGAAATCAATAAAAACAAGCCTAAGGCCAAAGGCGAACGAAAACTTGCATGGCAAAAATAAAATGTATATGTATTTCCAAAAAGATACGCATTTTGACAAAAAAAAAATAAACTTCGGACAGTGCGAAAGGACTCTGGATGTGTCCCTCTTCAAACCGGACTTCTATGGTTCTAGAACTCTATGTATTTACACTATTTTGATGAAATAATGTCGTAGGTGGTGTTTGGTGAACGTGTCTAGATAATTGGTGAAATCAAAAATCATCAGCGGATCTTTAGCATCCAGAATGAGTTTGTGTCGATGAACTAAACGAATCAAATCAAAACATTGTGTTTTAACTCATCGTTTTGCTATATATTTCACTTCGGTGTTTGAGCATTGGTAAAAAAAAAAAGTAAAAGCTAAATGCAAATCTAGTTGGTTAACTTATACTTGACGAAGGTGAGCCAGAGGAAATCATATGAGGGAAATGTTGATAGTAATCAAAAGCAAATACACTTTGGGTTCAACTGAGGCGGGGAAAAGAACTGAATAAGCAAGTTACGAAAACCAAAAACTCAAGGTATTACACATACAGTGAATCACATAGAAATTTGTACACATTACATCCAATATTCCATATAGTAGTAGTAGCAATTAATTAATATAATTAGTAGCGTATACCAGTAAGAAAACAAAAATGTATTCATATATAGATATATATATATATATATTTATAGGTATGCATCGCGTCTTATCAGCAATACGTTTACTTGAGTGTGTATTTTGTATCTGGCATATATGGTATCTGGTATTTGGCGATTCTAAGATAAGGAGTTTCGGATACTGTGTGAATAGATTTGTACACAAATTAGTAAGCTTTTTATCTCACTGTCCGGAATTTGTATAGTTTGCTCATTGGGCTAAAAAAAAACAATAATATCTGGCATATTTTCAAGAAAATGCAGCTTTTCCAGTGACCAGGTAAAGCATATAAGTTTTCAATTCATCTGATGTTATTGCGGATTTATATATATATTGGGTAGCAAAATAAACTGATTTCTCCACTCTTCTTGGCAGATCAACCGCTGCAAAGCTTAGAAAGTCTGTAAGCTGAGTAGATATTGGAAAAATTAACAAAAAAAAAAAACAAACAAAAAGCAGTGAAATAGTTAGAAAAATAAGATAATTGAAATGTATGTAAATCAAGTGAACGACAAACTCAAGATAAATCGATGTAAATGATTGTTGCTGTGGAAATCGTTGCTGATATTTGTTTGAAATCCTCGTCAAAGTTTATATACAGACTATGCACACATATACCTTTTGTTCTGAGTTCGATTACGAGTATATTACAGACTATGAATGCAACGATCTTGGATTGTATCTTTACACGGACGAGCCTTTGCGGATTGGTTGAAATGTTTGTATTTATAATGTCGCTGTTGTCTTTGGATGTTAACTACAAGATAAACATGTTGCTAGCTATACATATGTACTATATATATATAGGTATATATAAATCAGTTGATTCTGGTATCGTTAATTGGAATGTTCAAGTACTGTACTGTAAGCGTTTGAATTGGGATTGGAATGGATACATATAGACATGGTGAGATAGGAAGTATGCGTATTAGCTATAGACATAAAGAGAGAGAGAGAGAGAGAGTAAAGAGGACGGAACAATGGACGATCAAGTCGAGTACTGGCGAGTGTGAAAGAATCCGCACAACACAGCCGGCGCGTGTGCAGGAAAGCGATAGCAGTATGTCAAGGGAAAGAGATGGCGTGTTCCACTTCTGTCTGAGTGTCGGGATAATACGTTATTTCCGGGTTCTCTATCGAGTGGGGACATTTTGCTTGGCCGAGAATCGGAACCGAAAAGTAATGAGTGACAGAGATAGCAAGTAAAGATATAGGTATAGGTAGAGGTACAGGTACAGGTACAGGAGTAGGTAACTGTTGTTGTAGTATCTGTTGTATCTGTTTTGTAGCAATAATAAGATGGTAGGTATTCGGTTTCGGGTGTTAGGTGAACAGTTGTGGTTACATTTGGCGTATTCTTAACTCTTTTCTTTAGATTAGCTTTAGCATTTTTATTTTCACAAACAAACAAATGATAGTATTGTATATCTTTTCTTTCTTTTCACATACGTTCGATATATCAAATTAAAAGGAAACAAAAGAGAAAGAGTATTTACCTGCGTTTGGTGATCGGGGGCAGGATGGCCCGTGTTGTCTAACAGTGTAGGGGAAGCAGGGCGAGCATCTATAGCAACGAATATAACATAAAGACTTCACATTTACCACAGCAGACCATTACAAAAAATTATTCGAAAGAAGTTGTAGTAGTCAAAACGGAAAATATCGTAATTGAAACTCAGGTCGAAATAAGGCATTGAAATCGAAATGAAAACGAATTGAAATATTGAATTTATTCGCGTTGAATTTGCAGATATAGTTCGGAGCTGCCTGTTCAGAAACTGTGATTAATGTTGTTAAGGTTGAAAAGATTGGATATATATATATATTTTACTCATTTACTCATTTCCGCGCGCAGTTGGGGTTAATCAAATAATCATTGTTCTATATAATTCACCGCACTTCACGAACAAATCAATCGACAACTCAAAATGAAAGGGTTAAATGAAACATTTCAATGGACCCAAAGGTCTCGCTTGACATCCAAATACAATACGGGCGTTTTCAAAAAATGTTATGTTTTAAATTTGATTTTGCGCAAAGACATAATTGAAACGAGATAAAGATGCGCCAAGAGGGATTCAGATTAAATCGGATTGTTAAAATGTGAGAGATAGAGAGTTGAGTTAAATGATTGCATTTGAATTGATAGTGGTTATTGGTCCAGACGTAAGTAGATTAGAATTGAATTAAATATTACCTTCTTCGTTTGGCTAACGAAATATAGCCCTATTTTAGCCCCGATTTCGGGCTTCTTGGGCTCTCTGAATTATGTTCAGATTTCGGTTCATTACTTGCATTTGCACAAGCTTTGGTATGCAGTTAAGAGTATATTTTAGATAAGATACATGTTATATGTATAGCATGTGGGCGGGCACTTAATCGGCTTAGTATGTATATATTGCATTATATATAAGTATTAGTAGTAGTAGTAGTTATATGGAAATAAGTAGATTAAATTTTAATTAGATATTTTACAATATAAAATGTACATTAAACACAAAGTACTGCTCGTATTTATTTGAGAATTTAAATATTTTGGATTTTGGTGCTTGGAGCCCTTGCTGATGCTGTTGTTGTTTTTGTTGTTATATTTGGAACAAAAATTAACAAATATCAAATATATATATATTTATATCGAAGAAGCTAATTGGCAAACAAACAAGACCAACATTCAGAAAACCAGAAGGAAAGAAGTCAACGGAAAACGAACAGAAAATCCAAAAACGAGAAATCAACGAGAGGAATCAACGCTAAAAGAAATATTTGATTCGAAAAGCAGATACTCGTACTCGTTCAAACGACATTGGGGTTATTTTCTTTTCTTTTTTTTTTTTAGGTTTAGGTTTTAAGTTTCGGTTACGGGTATCCGGGACTCAAAGGATTCATAGCTTAGCGGTACCATACTCCTCAACTCGACCGTAGTTCCCTAGGACCTTTGTCCCGACCGGATATGTCCTTCCACTGGCCACCACCACCACCACCAATCTTTGGCACTGGCTCCGTGTTCTCATCGGTGGATCAGGGCATTCTGGGTGACTTTCGCATTAGCACTACTTCGTCATCGGTACAAGGCACATGGCACATTCAGAGGTTGACTTTGTGATCTATGTTGCACGGTGGTGATCAACTTAGCAATGAACTCATTCGGCAATCAGGTGCAAGTAATTCGTATCGAATAAGGCAAACAATTGCTTCACTAAAAAATCAAACAAATCGAAACAAAAGCGAAAAGAAACCAATACTGTTTTCATATATACTTTAGTATAAGTATCATGCAAGAGACCATCTAGAATTATACACGTCTAGAAAAAGGCACGCAAGACAGGGAAAGACAGGATACGAGAATGATGAAGGAAATCAAATAATAATAATCATTGGTACAGACAATTAAAATAAAGCTAGGTGAAGACTTATGTACAGGTAAAAAGTTAATGAACATGAAATAATTGAACCCAATTTCCGGATTTTCTGATGAAAATTCTTCTTCAATTCGGGATGATAAATGATTGATCGATGGTGATGCTCAAATGCTTAGGAAAATTATATATCGTGTGTGTACAACAACAAGAACAACAACTATCTATTGTATATTTTTATTGGATTAGAATTATATCATTGGAATCCAAACAAAAGTCGTACAAAACAAGAAGGAAATATTTATATTTATATATATATAAGAATTGGAATTATCAAACTGATTGGTGCTGGAAATTATTGAATTTGTACATCAACGAAAATCGCATTTAAGATTAAGGGGAAAAAAATGGGAGAAAAGAGTTGTACAAAAGTTCGCTCGGAATCGTAATGAAAATCAAATTAGCGGCGTTCAAAATCAGAAATTGTATTTAACTTGTAACTGTTTTGTTTCACTTGAAATTTTATTGCGATAGAGAGTTAAGACAGAAAGAGAGAAGGAGTGAAAATATTCTCTGTGTTCGCTGATTTGTAATATATATCGTTTGGAAAACGAAATCAAAATACGAAAACGAAAACGAGAAAACACTTGGGGTATCGGAACAGAAATGGATTTCTATAGTATAGTATATATTATCCCGCTGGTGGAATTGTTATGTTGTCTGGAAGAACCTGCATAGTTATTCATCTCATAAAGTGCGTTCGAGATTAAAGTACATGTTTTGTATTATTTTGTAGTATTTCAGATTTCTTTTGAAAACGAATCAACCGAAAAGGAACTGAAAACGTTAAACAAAACACATTAACTCTTATTAGCCCGTTAAAGTTCTTCGAATCGTTTTGCAGTATCGTTCGATCATTGGTTAATTCGTATTCAATTCGAACCAAAGAATAACTGAAGAGTACGTAAAACAAAATGCGAAAGTCCATTGGCAGCTCGATCTGCACAAAGCCTACTTACTTTTGCCCGGCTGGCCGCGCCCGCCCATTCCGGGCATCATGTTGTCACGTGGCGGGGGCGGCGGCCCCCTCGCTCCTGGCCCCTGACCCCTGCCCCGTTGGCTCAGACCGCCGCGGCCGGCCACTCCGCCCGGACCCATCTGGTTGTTGTACTGGTCGGGCGCGTCCGCCAGGAAGTTAGACGGCACCAGGCCGCGCACGCCGTCCAGTTCGCCCATGTAGAAACCGTCTTCATCCATATCACCGTAGACGAGTATGATTTCGCCCGTCTTGAAACACAATTCCACCTGCTGTTTGGGGGGGAAGATTTCAAACATACGTAATTAATTAAAAATATTAATAAATATATTAACATTATTTATAAATTTAAGATCTTAGAACGAACTTAGAGGATATGGGCGCATGTGTTCAAGCTTTTCTTTTATATATCCTTTATATTTTTATAAATATGAGTATACAAGACGAATTGCAATAGAGGCTTCCTAATTGCATTTAATGTAAGTACGGAATTTGCCTAACAAAAATATAACGTATACGTAATGTGGGACTATTTATTTGAAATATTACGTATACGCCGCGTGGGACTATTTTTGGATACTATAAGTATGATTAATTACTCTACTTATTGGTAGGAAAACGAGTTTTCATAGCTAGCAGAGCTCCTAGCAATAATATTGATCCTTGAGACAGAACTCACTTCTTTGGCCACCGGAGCAAGAACATGTTGGCTAAATCCTGGCAGTAAACTGCCAAATAGACCGCCCATAAGACTACTTCCTGCCTGACTTTCTTCTCGTCTCGTCTTCTTTTGTATGCAAATCGAATGAGCAACAGGGCAAATAAAGATCTACTTTTTAGACTTACCTCGGCATCCACATTGGGACTCAACTCCTGGGGATCGTAGTCGTAGAGCGCGATCATTCGCTTCACGGGCATGTTGGCATAGATGTCACCCCAGCGGTCGCGGCTCACGTTGCGCATGCTCTGCTGCGGAGCACCTTGGCCGGGCATCACCTGGGCGGTGCCGCCCACGCCGACTCCCTGGCCCTGGCCCATCTGGCCCGGCATTTGACCGGGCATCTGTCCACCGGCAGTCATGGAGGCGGTGGTGTCCTCCACCTCGGAGACCATGTTGTGCGGCACATAGCCTCGGCGGCCACGTAACTCGCCCCAGTAGAAGCCATCCGCATCCTTATCACCAAATACCTATTTTAAATTAAATGGGCATATGCCGCAATAACCAGATATTAGTGGTAAGTCATTGATTATGGGGCAATGAGTGATTATTGTAGTTGTTAAGTGTATTGGAGTGCATAACGCTAACTTAACGAGTATTTATGAAACTATTAGAAGAGAGAACAACGTCTACATAGTGGATATAGAGTACTGTTTGGTTAGATAGTTGTGATTGGGTTGGGTTGTCTTGATCTGGTGGTCAGGGGTTAACTCTCAACGAATCTGATTCTTAGGATGAGATTACTGAGGATGTAAAGAGATCGGAGCGAAGGAAAAACATGCACTGATTCATTCAATTAGCGCAACAAGCAAGCGCAGCCAATTCATCATTGGTCGCCAATGCATCCAATTTGCATCTTCGATTGGGTTTTGCGGATCTAATCGCATCAGATCGGATCCAATCGGATCGTATCGGGCTCACCATTGGGTGGTTGGTTGCTCGTTGAGGTCGCTGCTTCGGCTGGAAAGTGTCTTGGTGGTTCTGTGTGGATTGGCTTATCTCGGGAATCAGGGGGCTTACCTTGATCGTGTCGCCCTCCTGGAAGGGCAGCTCTTCGTCGCAGCCATCGGGATTTGGACTCATCGTGGATGGGTCGTAGTCGAACATGGCCACAAAATAGCGGGGCTTCTTCTGTGCTCCGGGCATCTGACCCGGTTGTCCCGGTTGACCGGGCTGGGCCTGCTGCTGTCCTGCCTGCTGGCCGGGCATCATCTGGCCCTGCTGCATCTGCTGCTGCTGCTGTTGCTGCTGATTGAGCGGTCCTCGTGGTCCCATCATCTGGCCAGGCATCTGACCGGACATCTGACCGGGCATTTGACCTGGCATCTGGCCAGGCATCTGACCAGCCATTTGTCCAGCCATCTGACCTGGCATTTGACCAGGCATTTGTCCAGGCATTTGACCGGGCATCTGACCCGACATCTGACCCTGCATCTGCCCTTGCATCTGCCCTTGCATTTGCCCCTGCATCTGCTGGCCCTGCATATTAAGCTGGCCGGGAACTGGTCCTCGAAAGCGTGGCCCACCCATGGGACCCTGGGGTCCGTAGGGCTGCTGCTGCTGTTGCTGTGGTCCCTGCGGTCTTCCTGGAATCGGGACCATGCCCCGTTGCGCTCCTGGTTGGCCTGGCTG
The DNA here is from genome assembly GCF_000001215.4 of Drosophila melanogaster. Lineage (NCBI taxonomy): Eukaryota > Metazoa > Arthropoda > Insecta > Diptera > Drosophilidae > Drosophila > Drosophila melanogaster. The sequence goes on along the minus strand of NT_033777.3, from coordinate 15,391,131 downwards.
ATAGCCCTGGTTGTTGGTGATGGCGACGATCGCAGGAATTTGAATCAATTTGAATGAATTTAAAATTTTGTTAGCGTTTGATTTTGGACACTGGTTTTCATTTTTTCGGGGTGTTGCAATTGGTAATTAGTACTCTGTTTTTCATTCACATTGTCTTTAGAGAGGTTTACGTTTAGCAAAGTGGAGGCGTCTGCGTTTAGCTGGATCGCTTTAGCATTCATCTCTTTAGACTACTAAGGAGGTACGAAAGCTGTATGTGTTTGTCTAGTGTGTGTAGAGTGTTTCAATGGAGCATTACGAGCTAAATACATATATAGAAACTGAAAAGCCAAAGATCTATAGCTGATAGTCGAAGTACGAAGCTAAACGAGTATGAATACTGAGGGGTTAGGATGTTGTCGGTAGTAAGAAAGCACGGAGTTTCTTTATGTTTGGAGTCTTGATGGTATCTTCAAGTGACTTGTGTGGTTGTTTACACATGTTTCTAGCATTTACATATATGTATAAAGGGAGCTCTTATATAGAGGTATTTGTAGATACATTTGGACAGAAGAATCAGACAAGGGTTTGACTAAGCACTGAGTCCAATCGCGGTAGACTAAAGGTAACTCTTTCTTCTAAGACCTACTGATCGTAGGACCAGAAATAGCCATGCAATTTGTAGCCCTGTTTTAATATTTATTTTCCAATCTTTAAGATTTTAGTGGTACTTACAGGTCAGCCGAAATATTTAAATTTCTTCCCTAATAGTTAATTAGTTAATTATTTACTAAGGAAAAAAATTAGAAAAATCTACAAAAAACTGAAAATTAAACCAAAGTCTGATTTTTTCTTTCTTGAATATACAAGCCTAATTGTCGCAGTTGTTTAGCAATAATTCTAGCTAAGCTAACCAAATAAATATGCATCGAATCTAGAAGATACTTGTACGCAAAGTGTTACAGATACTTAACGCTAGTGTGTTGTGTGGCGAGGTGTGTGTATGTGTGTGTGTGTTCAATATGCGGAGATGTTGTGGGTATAACTTACATTCTGGTTCACTTGATTCTGTGTGGGTTTCGAGAAGAGGCCACCGAGAAGGCCACCTAACAATCCGGAGCCTGCGTCGGGCTGTTTGTCGATTTCGGTATCGGTATCAAGGTGTACGGGTTCGATTTCAGTTTTGGTTTCGGTTTCATATAATGAAAATGAACATGTACTTGTTTCGTTTAAAATTGTTCGTTGCATTGCGTTTTCCTTAAGACAATTGATCGGCATTTCCGCTCAATATTTAGTTAGAACTCTACTTGAAATCGGAACAACTCAACCAAGTTCAAAATCTTAGATATATTTTATTATTATTCGGTAATTGCATTTTGCAGCTGACATGCTAGTTGTGAACTATACTCAAACTAACTGATAACCCAAAATCGAAAGGAAAATAAACCAAAGGGTTCTAGCAAAAGTCGCATACTCTGGCATATCTCTTAAGTACAAAAATGATATGAAATAATAAAAGTAAAATGTGAATAACTTTACATACATACAAGTTCTTTGGGTGGGAGAAGAAGAAGGGCTCAATTCAATTGCTTGGGTTCTTATCGCCAAGGACTAATCGAGGACTCAATTGTCTCGCAGTTCTTTGACATGTGAAATTTGTGTGAATTTTGTGCGATTGTCTCAACAATTTCTCTCAGTGTATGTATATAATAGGTTCATTTGCAAAATAAATCGACCGAAAGTAGTAGTAGTAGTAGTAGTAGGATATAGTATTGGAAATTTAAGGCAGTCAAAAAGATATTGGAGGATAAACAGAGAGAGAAGATGTAAGGAAGAGGTAAATGTTTAAATAAATAAAACTCAACGTGGAACTCTCAAGAGAAATATAAAACTTCAGAAATGATTCGATGCAATAGAGGGTATTCGTATGGATTTCGGGTAGTTCCGATTCAATCTTGGCATGGAGGTGCGCGGGTTTTACAAGCAATGGGTTCTTAAATTTCAAGGTATTCCTTTTGTGTGACTAGCATTCGGGTTGGTTGATAGTATGTGGAAGTTTACACGAGATCAACTTATGTATGTACATTCTTCGATGGTGTGTTGGCTTCAAGTTAAGATTACAATAGAATTGAGAAGAGCTCTCAGCCAATTGAAAATCGAAATGATAAAATGAAACGAGTTCACACAAACATTATTTACAGTGTACGCGTTGGCCGGACCACCAACACGGCGTCGCACTCACCTGATGACCCGGTTGACCCGGCTGACCCTGCTGCTGTTGCTGCTGCTGCATCTGATTGGGATCGTACTGGCCGTGATCCTGCTGCCCACCCATCATGTGCTGGCCCTGTTGACCCGGCTGGCCGGGCATGCCGCCCATCTGCTGCTGCACCGTCATCCCGTGCGGTCCCTGCGGCAATTGCGGACCCATGCCCATCTGATTGGGACCCCTGCGAGCCACCGCATTGCGCACAGTGTCTACAAAATGGCATGGAAGAGTTCCTTAATCAGAAGATGCTTCAATCGGAAGATAAGGATAGAGCTTACTTGGTATCAAGATGGGCGCACTGTCCGCCGACTGGGAATCGCGGGACTTGGTGCGTATGGTCACGGCACGCGGATTGAAGACGCCCAGCTTGCCAATGTCGATGAGGGCGTGGTCGCCGGTGGGCGAGTTAATGTCGGTGACCTTCTTACCATCGGCGTACACAGCATAGCCGGTTACAGGCCCCGTCGAGGTGGGCCTGTTAACCGGCTGCCATGTCACCAGAATGGTACCATCCTGCGGACCGGCCTCTAGCTGAATCTCCTGCGGCGGATCGGGCAGGCCCTTGGTGAGGGTGCGGAAGTCAGCATACGCTCCGGGCGCCTCCTCCTGTCCCGGCCGCCCAGCTCCGCCCGTTTGGCCCACATTCGCCGCATGCTGGCCCACGGCCCGCAGATGCTTGGCCCGCACCGTCACCCGGTACTGGGTGCTCGGCGCCAGGCCAGTGATTGTATGCCTATACATGCCCGGCTTGACGGTGCGCACCTCCACATTGTTTACACACACCACGTGCTGGTGGTTCGAGTTGGCCGGCAGCCACGAGATGACCGCCGAGGAACAAGTTATGTGCGAGGCGCGCACCGCCGAGGGGCCCAGATGAGCGGTGTCCCGCCCGATGATCATCGTGCAGGCGGCATCCCGCGATGTCTGTCGGTTCTGGGTTACGCTCCGCACGCTGATGCGATGCGGCTGGAGGGGCAGAGAATCGGATGTCATTACTCGGTCTCATAAATGGATAAGTGAGCGAGACGTCTCATAAGATCAAGAATAAATTAAATGTTCTCATTTTTGGAAACATTATGTTACCATTTTCTAATTGATTGAATGCCAAATTGAATATTGTATAGTTATTGTATTCAAGAAGATATAAAAAAAAAGTACGATATGATAGATCAGATTTGTAGGGTTTTTACCACAATATCATTGCGATTTACTGCTATTAGACATAGACGTAAGTGTATTGGTCATAAATAAATGTGTGTATTGCACTCGATTATTTATTGGTAACATGCGAAAGTTAAATAGTGAGTGGAAATGGTAAATGGAAACCGGAGTAAATCGTCTAAAAACAACATGACATGTGTGCATCTTGTTTAAAGACGGTTCACTGGCATTAGTATTTGATCTTGGGGTTGGATGGTGCTTCAAAGGATGCCACTGCTTCGTAGATCCTAAAAACCGATCTATTCTTGATTTTAAGATGACTCTCATTCCCACTGTTGGCAGCTCATCTCACCCGCGTGGAGTCAACGCCCTCGATAAGCGCGCGTGTGCGTTCGTTGGCCTTCACGGTGACCTTGAGCACGCCGTCCACGTAGACGTGGTAGCTGTCGATGAGGTTGTAGCCCACTGGCTCCGGCGGCGACCAGCCAATGAGCACGCTCTTGTTCAGCTGCCGTTCCAGCGTCAAGTGCTTGGGTGCTGGAACTGCGGGGAGGAGCAAGAAGTGTGTCATTAGCCAGCTGATTGACCCAGGGACAATAGCGCAGCTCTAAATGCAGCGGACTAGGTGCTAGCGATGCCCCAAACGGCTCAAGGTGGATTAAATCGCGGAACGGGAATCTAATCAAGGGTCTAAGTAATGCTCACATTCATGCCATGCACAGGGCGACGCATTCGAGGATCGCCACAAAAACCAAAAGATTAACAAGTTGAAAGGACCAAGTGATTTTGGACCGGGAATAGTTACCATTGTCGCTGATGTCGTCCTGGTCGTGCTCCAGATCGGTGTGCGTCTCACTTAAGCGTGCCAGATCCTCGTGGGTGTGTGTGAGCAATGGGTTGTGCGGTGGCAAGGAGGGCAGCGACGTGGTGTCGCACTGCATCGATCCGTCCTCGGCATCGCGCAGCGTCGACAGCACCGCCTGGTGGAACTCCAGGAGGTCGTCGCCTAGCAGATACAGATACAGATACAGATACAGATACAAATGCAGATACAGGCAGAGATCGTGGGTAAGCTATTGCGCTTGGCAGTCATTAACCCACCTACTAAGCGTTGCACAAAGGAGGCAGGAACAAGGCCGCGTCGCCCGTCCAGCAGCTCCGCATCTAGGTAGCCACCTTGGGGCTCACCACTGGTCCACACCAGCAGATAGTCGCCGGCGCACAGGGAGAGCTCGCCCTCAGCCTCCCTGCAAGGCATGGAAAGGAATTCATTATGAACACTGAAAATAACAAAGGTTAATCTGATGTGTTCTAGGCATAGGTTCGGTTAATCATACAACCGTTGGAGGGATCGTTTAAGGATTGCGCATAAGGAAAATCGTTTAAATATTGTATTTATAACTCATTGGTTAGTTAAGAAGATTGAAGTTAAAAGCATATAACAAAAATACATAATTGCTTGCTCGGTGTATCTTAAATAGTACTAAAGAAATCTGTTGAATACCGTTGGTAATCTAGGTAATTAGCTATTAATTAAATTGATTTATAAGTACAGTAGTTATATTTCCCTTTATATTGAGAGTTAAACGCTAAAATGCTAGTAAGCTACGAAAATATAATATGGCGTATACGGCTGGTTTGCTTTCTAGTTAAGAAAATGTTGCATACTTTTAGGTGGTTCTGTTTTCGATTTAAATAGATGTACATAAATTGTATTAATTAATTATTATTAAAATGTCTTAAGAGAATAAATAATAAACTGAATATCTAAAATGTGTTTGAATTTATTCTTGTATGCTGGATTTAATTAATGTAGGTTAATTAATTAAAGATTGATGAGTGATATTTGTCTCGTGTAAATGATTTTCATAACTTCATGCAATGGGGAAATGGCTTTCGGGTAATATTTAATAAAAATCGTGACTACTTACTCTGGAGGATCATAGGGAAATCTGGCTATGAATACGCAGCAGCGGCCCTTTCCAGGAATATCGAGCATATCCACCTGCGGTTCACTGGCTCCATTTAGGCCATGATTGCGAGCTGTTCATAAGATGAGATATTAGTTATAATCTTGGAAAATGATTAGACCATTATACTCACTGTCCAAATCTAGGGCACCCAGTGCCAGACCGCCGCGGTTATGCATCATGGAGACACTGAGGCCGTCGGTGAACTCGTCCAGTCCCCAGTTGTTCGGCGGAATGGGTGAGCAGGGCGAGCTGCGGTTGTACCGCGTCAGCGGTATGTCAATCTCGTCCAGCATTTTCATTTTGGAAGCCTGTCGCAGGGCGGCCGCGGTGAATGGATACGAGGCGCTCGACGCCACGTCCAGGAACGGCGGACCATAGGAGCTGCCCAGACCACCGGCTCCTCCGCCGCCACCGCTTAGGCCGTACAGAGATGTGGCTCCAGTGATGCCGCCAACACTTGGTCCCACGCCCAATCCGCTCAAGCCGGTGGAACCCAGTAGGGTGCCGGTGTCCAGCAGGCCCAGATTGGCCATGGTCGGGTGCGTCAGCGAGGTGCCGCCACCGGCGCCCAAAGCTGAGTAGCTGGTCGAGCCGGCGGGCGGCAGGTTATGCGAGTTGAGTGACAGGAGGGGCATGGTTGTGCTCTGCAAATTGTACAGCTGTATTGTTCCGCGCTTCTCGGTTCGATTCAATTCGATTCGTAATTTGATTTGTTTCCAATTCAAATTCAATTCGGGTTTAATTTCAGTTGCCGTTTAGTATGTATGTGTATTGTGTGGAATTTGGAATATTCGGGTTTTTTTTCAGAATTTACAGGGTATTCGTTGTGTTTGTGGTATTTGTACAGGTGTTGTTACACAAACATAGAATCACACACACAGAGATACAGATGCAGACATACATATAGATCGAGTCGATTGATTGATTCGTTTTGACCGCACATCAATCATAATCGGAGTTATGGGAATCGAGTTAGAGATTTCATCATTATTACAGTAGTAGTAGTAATAGAGAGAGAGAGAAAAAAAGGGAAGACAGAGAAAGCACATAAAACGGAAAGAGAGATCACAGATACACGTTTATTCAGCTGCCATTGGAAAAAGGCATCTAGAACGTCTTAAATGGACATCTATGCATGAACAACTGAGCATGTTGGTGGTGATTTTCGGCTGGTCATGAGTGCCTATTGAATCTGCAATTAACTTAAGCCGTCTCCAAGCGAGGATTCGTGGTTATGCAACACGGCTAGCATCCAATCATCACCATTAAAAAGTTTATCAACGAGTAACGGAAAGCTTTCAAACATGTAACTCCTTCAAGAGATATAAACTTAGTAAGTATGTATATGTCTGTAAATGCAGCAGATGCATGAGCTAGGTTGTGTACAATCAGTTTAACAATATATGAACTTCGAAGGAATGCTTCAAAACTATTTGATTAGCTTGCAAGAAATGAACTGAGTATAAGAAGCAGTTCTTCGATTTGTGCATGACCAATGATATATGAATATACATTTGAATAATATTAGTGACATTTATAACTAATACCATCCTCGATACGAGTGATTTACAATGAAATTTTATAGCATGCCAGCGAATTTGATTTCAATGATACAGAGAATACTTATGTAACAGGCAATCAAAGGTCGAATACAGATACTCAAACGATTTAGTTTTTAAATGGTTGTGTTTGTGATTCAGTGTAATGTGATATTCGGTGGGTGGCTTTCGATGTGAATGTATTTATTTTCATCAGTAATGAGACTACAACAAACGGCCGGTGGCTGCAGCAGCGACGATCAACAGAAGCGGATGGTCGCTATATATGCTATATGCTATATGGCTAGGCTATATGGCTACTCAAACGGATCGAATTTACATACAACTTATAACGCATATATATAGCACTTTCTAGATGTGGCAAGCTTTTAAGCAAATCGATCGGCAGCGGTACATAATTGCTGTGGTTGCTGTTGTTGTTCGTAGTTCATTGCGATTGAAAATAGGTGGTTTACCTGACTTAATGCCGTTGGCATAGCCTTCATCGTGTGAATATTTACCGGCAGGGGTGGAATGCCAGTGATTCCACTAGTTCCGCTCAGCAGTTTCTCCACGGACGTCTGTCCGGTTCCGTACTGCATCGATTGAATGGCATGGCTGCTTAGACTCGAGGATATGCCGCTGATTGAGTTGGGCACCAGGGCCGATATGGATGATAGGCCGCCTTGGCCGCCGCCCCCGACCACGCCTCCCGATCCAGCGGAGACGCTGTGGGCGGCAGCAGCGGCGGCCGCGCTGTGCGAGCCAAGACTGGTGCCGCTCAAGCTGGTGCTGGCCCCACCATTGGGCAGCGTGGAGGCCAGCGATTGCGGCAGGCTTGAGTAGCCGGAGGATAGGGCGGAGACACCGCCGCCGCCGCCGCCGACGCCACCTCCTCCTCCTCCGCTTCCTCCCAGAACTGCTCTTTTGTAGCGGTTCAGTTCTTCTTCGAGTTCTGCGGGCATTACAAATTCCATTCTATATTCTATTTCTGTATTAGTGTTATCTCTGGCTTGCTTACCACTCTTTGATATGGTTCTAAATTCGCTATTTACCGTGCTCAACATGGAACTGGGCGGCAATGCTGACATGCTGGCGCTGGCCGAGGTGCGAGGTTGTTCCAGCTCGGCCAGCACGCGATTATCCTGCAATTAGGCAATAAGGATAGATAGATTTGTAGTAAAATGACAATTCTCTAGAGAACTTGAATGTACATCTTAATAGGCTATTACTTTAGCATTGATCTATTATTTCCCCAACTGCCCTGAGAAGTCCGAAGTAGACAATTTTGTATAGAAAAAAATCCAAATTCAACGTGAGCAATCCAAACCAGATTGGACGGATGGATAGCTCGGTGCCATCCGGAGCCGAAAGCGGTCTTATCAAGGAGTACAAGGACTTTGCCAAATGCCTGGACGAACTGGAGTTCAAGACCGATGAGCTGCTAATCGATGCTAAAATGGTGGATCAGGAGTTGGCCAACTGCCACAAGTTTCGCGAGGATCAGCTGCTGAAGCATCTGACGGAGAAGAACGACGACGACGAGCAGATGCAGTTGCTGCGGGAAAACATCGAGCTCAAGGCGACCGGCGTTGAGTTCCAACACGGCATTGAGCTGATCATGGAGAAGTACCGTGAGCACAGCGAAGGGGACATGTTAATCGATACCTACCAACTGAGGGAGCACTACCTGGCCGGTTTGTCGAAGGTGGTCGAAGAGCAGGATGCCCGCATCGAGCGTATGGTTGATGTGATGAAGCTAACTGTCGACTTCGAGGACCGGAGCAGTGCCGAGAACCAGCAGATCATTTGCCAGCTGACTGATGAAAATGAGCAGTTGCGTCGTCAGTTGCAGATCAGTACCACCGATGAGCTGTTCCGCCAGGGAGCACTGAGCTCCAGCGAAAGTAGCACTCAGATCGGACCAAACGATTCTTTGGATTCGAGTGCCACCCGGGAGAATAGCATCTACAGCATAGATAGCTTCCTCTCCTGCCTTTCGCCGAGCAGCGTGGAGGATGATTCGGAGTGCTCATCCAACAATTCGCTGCTGAGTGAGCTGGAAGTCACTTGCTTTATTGAGGAGGCTCTGGCCGAGAAGCCCGAGGAGTAGACCTACAACATGGACGAATAGGCACAACACACGTTCCTGCCCCACTGCAACACTGGCTGTTTACGTTGATTGAATACTTGGTACTTGGTACCCGAAATATAATTTCATTCGAGGCTACACTATCCACACACTACTAGCTGTCTGTTAGCTGTTGCTGTTCTTTCATAAAGATCTATATACCATTTGCACTCCTAGGAGATTAGTTGCACTTAAATACCTGCTCAATCTTTGCCATTATGATATCAATCTCGGATCCTTGGTCCTGGTGGCTGATTGTCGGTGCCCAAGTGACGGTGGAGCTGCTGGCCGATGTAGGAATGGTCGCGCCGCCACCGGAGGACACGCTCCCCATTCCGGAGCAGGCCGAGCGGGATGCCTGTTTGGCCTTCAGAGCCGACGTCAGTTCGATTTGCAGCTCCTCGCAGCGCACATTTTCCAGCGCAACCTATGGATTTTTAGAGTTCAATACGATTGAGTAGATATGATTTGAGGGCATATAGTCACCTTCTTTTCCAGTTCCCGGGCTCTCGACTGCAGATTCTCCACCGCCTCGGCATCGGGACGAGCGCTACCGCTCAGATTGCGTATTTGTGCCAGGGTTTCCTAGGATAGCATATATATATAAATACAGATAAACAAAATGTTCTATAAATCCTATAACAATACAATTGCAATATACTGTTCTTAAAATCAAACTATAGTACCATAGTTTTTCATCTGAAATTCCATTAATATGTGCATGAGTTCACGGTACCTGGAAGGACACTCACCTGATGCGCCCGCTCGATCTCCGTGCGCCGCATCTCGGCATCGCGCAGCTGCAGGCTGAGGGCGTCCAGCATTCCGTTGGGGGTGGTGCCAGCGGCCACGGCAGCGGCCGCCGACTGATGATGGTGCATCGACTCGTACGGCATGCTGTGGCTGCCCCTCGGACGACTGCAATGGAAGCGATAATCGCACATGAGAATGGGGTCAGTGAATCTGCAGCACGACGAATGGACGAACTGCCGCTGGGCAAAGACTGCAGGACTTGGCAGCTATAACTAGTTGCTGCTTTTATTATCCCTTATTTATTCATGCGCCTGATGGCTGGTGCCTGCTGCCTGGCGAATGTGGAAATAGGTCAGCTGCCTGGCACGCACGTGTCCTTGGGGTTCAGTGTGTGTGCGTGTACGTGTACGTGTGTGTGTTTGGATTGTTGCGAACTTTGAACTTTGGGTTAATTGCCTGCCTGACCGTATTTATTGTCCACGCACAGCCTACAAAATCTTATATTGGTCGGCTCGGCTCATTCAAACGCTTATCTTAATTTCATAGTTTGCAGCACAAGCTGTCGTTTATGGTTTATGGTCAACGGTATGCCAAAGGTTTAATTAAAATTATTTCTATTTTAATTCGCCTTGCTTTTTAGCTGGCACACCAATTCGAACTGAGCCAGCGCAAACATTCGGCATTCGCCACCGAAGAGTTGCATTACTCATACGCCACCCTTGCTAGCTGAGACAATGGAAGGCGCCAGTTTGTCTAGACGGCGGCAAGACTAGATACAGTAATCAGGTCCGATTCACTTGGGGAAGTGCTAAGGGAAGTCGGCCTGTTGGCATTTTGAGCTCTGCCATAAACGAAACCTTAATCCAATCATTTAATGCAGGATATACAAAATTGAAATCCATTTACCGGAGCTGCGCTGCATCGATAAATTGTTATTAATACATCAAAGCTCGCATCCATCGGAAGCCAGTGGACCACCACTGCACCACCCCGGCACCACTCACACCACCACCCACTGCACCACCCACTCGGTGGGCTGTCAATGCCACTGTTTATGTGAACCGATACCGATGGCTCGGATGCCTGACATTTAAAAGCTATGACAGCGTTTATCCAGTGCCAATGATGATGATGATGGGGATGATGATGCTGGTGATGATGCTGCCTTTCGCCTTTGATGCGTTGTTGTGGTTGCTGTTGCTTTCGGCATTCGTGTTGGTGGAGCCCCGCCCTAGTGGGCGGCTGCATGACAGCATTTAGCCGGAACCAAACGGAAGTCTTTGGCATTTGCGAAACGCCCTTCCGGTTTCAAGCACTGCCCACAACGGCATTTTAATGGCAACATCTATAGGTGGATGAGCATCTTGTTGCTTGGAAACAGGTGATACCTTTAAACTATCTACAGGAAAAGTGGGTTCTTATAAGCTCTTCTATGCTTAAAAACCTGCAGTCCAAAGAAAGGTCATCAATATAAAATAATCTGCTATCGAAAAGGACATTGTTCTAAAAGTCCTGCTTACTGTTTTGTAAGAAAAGATTATATTTCAAGATTTTATCTTTAAAAGGTTTATGTATTCAGGATACAATAGAAACATTTGCAATAGAACTTTTGAAAGCCTTCGAACCTTTAAAATAGAATAACGACTTGTCCTACAATCTGTGCGAAAACTTCTTGACTACAAAGTAAAGTAATGAGGGGGCTCAATTACGTATTCCAGGTGACCCGCAATCACAGTAATTATCTCATTAACTGACAATCATAGCAACTTGATGTCCTGTCATTCCACTTCAACTATACACTATGCACCGTACACCATAAATATTAAGTACTCACTGACACAACTGCAGTGTAGCGCGACTTGAATGTGAATGTGAGAGGGAAATGGAAAATGCGAACTGGGAAAAGCGATGGGAGAAGCACAGCCACTAGTTGCTGTTATGCATAGTGCCTGCGTGTGTGTGTGCATGTATCGCTTTGTGTGTGAGTGTTACAACTGCAAGAACAACAACAAGTAGAAGCACATTTGCCCTACTACAGTTACTGTTACTTTGACGCTGTTAATGGTTCTACTCTAATTTTTGGAAGTGCAAAAGAGATAGTTGAGTGTAACAGTGCGAGGAGGTCAGCTACATAGACTGCGAGTGAGCCAGAGAGAAAATATCCCTCTAGAGAGAGAATGAGTTCGCGCATGAGCAGAGGACACTTACTGTTAACAGAGCTGTTACCGTTAAGCTACTCTGCTAATTGTTAACATTTCACACTAACCGTCAGTGTGGCCGTGCTTGCTGTATGCGTGTGTGGGTGTGTTTGCGTTTGTGTGGGTGTGCATGTGGGCCGCAGGATTTTTTAATTATGATGAAGCGCATTGCAAGCATTTTGCAATTGAAGTCGATGTGGCCAAGAAGCCTTTGTTGATGTCAGTTGTAAAAGTACACAGAAAGAAACGAAAATTTGTAATACAATGTTCCGCGAAGATATGCATAAGTAAATGTAACAGTACTCATTAAAACCTAGTTTTCATATGCCGGGAAGAATAAAGTCTTAAAGGATAATACTGTCATACTAAGGCACCTTCATATAAGTATGCAATGCAAGGGTTATTTTTGTATAAAAGGAATTCTTATGTTCTCAAGTTAAGATATTTTTTGATAAGTTTATTTAGCTGATTGCTCGTTGTAGTACATGAAAACCCATTGTTTCCTTTAATGTACCAGTAAGGTTATTTTTTTTTTCAGTTAGTTAGTCTTATATGTTTGACGTGTCCTTTGTCCGGCAGAATCCCTAGATTGCTATCCGGCCGCTGTCATTTCCTTGTTTGTCTTCAAACACAACATCAGTTCTAGCCACTTACGTCTCCTCTCCCCCCTTCCCATTCCCCCTCCCCCTTCGCCACAATTCCCCTCGTCCTGCCTTAACCCTCCGCTGGGCACCCAGCGATAGTGTCTGTCTGTGCCTGTCGGTGACTATTTTAAGCACCCCACCGTTTGCCGCACACTTTCGTGGACTTGAGCAGTGCTTGGCACCATTTATCTCCACACAACCACACATACGCACTCGTGCATGTACGCACACACACAGCGACAGGAGCCTACGTCACAGGCGACTTGTTTGCCAGCCTCCCAAACACAGAGCAAAATTGAAGCCATCATGAATTAATTATCCTTGGTTAAAGGTCCATTCCATCAGACCATTAATAAGCCAAAATGTATGTCATTTTAAGCTTATAACTTACCAAGTTAATGCGAACAAATTATAAAAATAAATATTATGTTAATCAAATGAATGAAAAAGTTTTTTAAATGAATGATTAATGTACACGCTTTTAAACTGAAATCCTTGGCAATTATTTACTTAAAGTGCTGTCAGTAAGCAAAGCGATCTAGTTAGCAATTAAACATTTAACCTCTGGTCTCAGTGCGTTCTTTAAGGAGGAGGTGGCATCGATGTCTGGTGGTGTTGTGAGGGGGCTTGAAATTTTAATGAGTTCTTAAAGTGCAGATTAGCCGGAGCCTCAGACTGCGCACCAGGCAGCCTCTTCGGAGGTCCGATGGAACCAACCAAGCCACCCAAAACTGGGTTGCGGCCTGGCTATGCTTTACACTCTATTAACCCACATTCTGGCCAAAGTCGTTGCGGCCATCGGAGTAAATTAAATGGAAAATTCCCATTCACTCGGAACTGAGGCACGTTATCTAACAGGGAGAAAGCAGGGAATTGGGAAGGTAACCTCTGCCAGCACAGTATCTTTATTTCCGCACAACGTGCCGTATGCGTAATATCATTTACAACTGCAAGGCGACTGTCTAGTGAAATATACAAAAAGTCGTAATTAAAACAATATTCGTTGACTATTCGTGGTTGGAAAAAAACGCCACAAAGAAATGAAACGAAATATTCCTGCCAACTTTGTTGGCCCCAAACTTCGACAAACTAATTTAAAAACTTTGTTGCGTTTTTGGTTTTTGGCGCGCAGCAACTTTGATTTACTTTGAAATGAAGTGCCCAGAAAACCAAGAAAAAAAAGCGGGAGAACAAAAGTTGCAACTGCAAAATGGCAATTTCCACCTTGTGTGTTGACAGACAAGTTTGCAAAGAAAGGCAATTAATTAGCATCCGGAATCGGTTGCCTTGGCAAACTCACGAAAAATGCAAAAAGTTGGCCATACCAAGCTAATATTTACATATTCTCCAGCAAAGGTCGGTGAAAGTTTTAAAGCACCATTGTCTGCTCTTCGATGCCCTAATGAGCTGTCGTTCAATTAATTGAATGCTCACACACTTGGGCCATAACAATCAAGTGCTTCTAATTGCAGCAATTATAGCCGACGAAGGCAGGGGCCAACAGCCATTGCCAACAATTACATGCATAAATAGTCGACAATGTGCTCGAGAATATGACGAGTGGCAAGTCCTAAAAATAACACTGCGAGCAGAAACTTTTTAAAGTCGAGCAATTACAATTACAATTACATTTAAGATGTTGGGAAAAGTTCATTATCCTGCTGCTGGCATGACCTCAATCGCAGAGCCAAGGAAAAAAGCGAACCAGAACACGAGCACAAAAACTATCTTGCCTATTTATAACAAGCTGCTCACACACAGGCACACACACAGACCCACGAATTTCGTCGCTTCTGGCGCTGAAATACTATAGAAAAAAACCATAGCACAGTTATGGGGTGGAAAACCAAACCGCCAAACCGGGAAATGGGAAGTGGTTCGGAGAGAAGCAGGGGGATCCCCGCCTGTGGACATCTCATGGTCGCAGTTTGGCTGGCAGCCCAGCATATAAATTATTGAATGATTGCCATCTGTCAAAATTGGCCAAACTCAACGATTAATCCTGCTCGGAAAAATCCAATAAAATCATAATGGCTTTTCTTTTCAAGCCGTTCTTTATATTTTTCAACACGGGGGATCTTTCTGTTGGCTTAAAGGAAAATTCAATTGAATAGTTGCACATTTGAGTTCTTCATGTATTAAATACATATGCAACATGTTAATTTAAATTTGGCCAATTATGTTTTAATTCATCTACAGAAAAAACTACATATTTATAGAAGGAAGCTATGAAGACTTTCTTTTCATAATAAGCCCGTCTAGGTTGTGATAATGTTGTATTAAGTATCCGCAACGTGTACCAGGCCATCGACGCGTGACTTTCGATCATTGCAGTGGAAACTGAGTACAGTGGGCTATAAATATATACGAAATACGTGAAAGCATTCAATCGGTGGAAAGTGCTGTTACGGGTATTAAAACACCGCTCCAGAGAAGGTAACGGTAACCGCATGCACGCTGTAGATACCTTTAGTGTACATATATATGTATGCATATGTACATGCATACGTACATACACACGAACGTGTGTGGTGGGTGTACACTGTATGTAGTATGTGTGTTACGCACGCAGCAGCAAACAACTTTAACATTGTTGTTGCGCAGGCTGTGGGACAAGTGTGAAGTGAAAACCGCCCCCAGAGTGCGAACCCAAAAAGTGGGACTTTTCTGCTGCTGCTGCTGCTGGTGCTGCTGGAAGCTTATGAATATGAAACGCTCACACACACATGCTGCTCCTGCCGTTGTGGCACTTGCAGTGGTATTGGTGCTGCTCCAGTTTCGTTGGCCATTTACATCTACTTTACTTACATGCCTCTCGCTCTTTTCGCTTTCTCTGTATGTGTGTGGCGGGTGTATGCGTGAGTGTGTGTGGGTGCGCGCTTTTTTGTGCCAAAATGTAGCTGAACTCTGCTTTTAGCCAATTTCTCCGATTTTATTTAGGCATTTTTCTATAATTTCGGTTTCATTCACCATTTCGCCTGCCTCGGTTTTACAGTGATTACCCGCATTTGCATATTGTATATGCATCAGCATGTGGGCGAGTATGTATATGTATATGTTTGGATATATGTATGCATGTGAGTGT
This sequence comes from Drosophila melanogaster, assembly GCF_000001215.4. NCBI lineage: Eukaryota > Metazoa > Arthropoda > Insecta > Diptera > Drosophilidae > Drosophila > Drosophila melanogaster. The sequence goes on along the minus strand of NT_033777.3, from coordinate 15,375,400 downwards.
GTGTGGGAGAGTGTAGTTTTACGCTGGCTGCTCTTTTTCGTATTTTTTTTTTTTTTTTGCCTTTATCGATATGCTTACACTTTTACTTTTCACTGTCCCACCATTTTCCCGGAATCATTATATCTTTCACTGGATTTTTTAACTGCACTCGCGGCGAGCTTTTTCACGTTATTGGCGAGAAAATGAAATTTTCACGCAGCAGCGGTGCTGTTGGGCAAACATTTGGTGTACAGCGAAATTTTTCGTGAGCTCGCTCGCTCGCATAACAGCTCTTTTTTTCAGCTTGCGCAAAATAAGTATTTACCACGCGATTTTGACACTTTTTGCTTAAACTGCGGTTTTCGTTTTCGGAAGCACAGGATTTTATCCTTTCTTTTTGGGTTAACTTTTTGTAATATTTTGTATTCGGGGGCTTTTGAACGGGTTGCGAACCTTTTTTGCTGCTTGTGCTTCTGCTTCTTGCTTGCTGCTGCTGCTGCTTTTTCAGGTCGCCTGTTTTCCTCTTCCACGTTTGCGCTGGGAAATTCACATAAATGCATATAGTTTACACTAGGCTACGTAGGCTGTACATAATATATCCGAAAAACGCGATCGTTTCACTGCTACTATATAGAAAAAAACTCCGCCTAGTTGTCCACTTTCTGTGGGTAGTAGCAGTTGGGTCTCAGTGCGAATACCGAAAAGTGGGTCATCTCGGTCGCGCTGCTGGCGCACTCTGATTTCTACCCAACTGCCAGCTCGGTGCTCAGTGTGCCAGAGCAGAGTGGCCCAGAGAACCCAGAGCCGAGCACTCAGTACCCAGTGCCCACTATTCAGTGTGCGGGGAATCGATTTTTCTGCCAAATGACACTGAAAAACGGGCAATTCTCTCCCGCTCTCAGAAGGACTCCTTTGGGGTTGCAACTGGGTAAATTTCTGCTCAGGGCCTGTTATTGGGGGTTTACTATTACTTTTGGCTGTTATCCGTTAACAGCGCTGTCCTCTGTTAACGACATGTGCGTGTAAATCTGAGATTTTGATTTCAGTTTACCAATCTCTGATTTTCGAAATCAATTCTCGGGTAATATAAAACAATTATTTCCACATCATACCACACCTAATACTATAAATTATAAAGTAATTTTACGTAAATTGGTTAAATATGAAACACTCTTTTCAATTTTGGAATATAAATACATTTATTTGTCGTTTTCTTTTCGCTATGTCTACATTATGAGTTTGTTGCCGTTCTTTTACTTTTGCTTAGTGTTCGATTTTCATATAACATTTTATTAATTAAAATAATTTTTTCTCCATCCTGTTGATAGTGCTGTCGGCCACTAATGTCTTTCGCTTTCGCAGTTTTCAAATAGAACATATCATTAAGTAAAAGATTATTATGTATAGTGTTTAAATTTCAAACTCTAACAATTAAAAACAGTTAAAAATTTAAGTGTTCCGTTAATGTTTTTGTTTGTCATCTCCCCGTAGTACATACATTTCCTGTTTCTCGTTTTTTTTCCACTAATTTTAAATTTATTCGTAGGCGCTTCTCCTAAACAAAAACAAACTAGCCGATGTTGTTTGTTAACAGAAAAAGAATGAATTATTTACAATAAATTGTAAACGAAAAATAAACTCTCGCACACATCGTCCGTCTCCATAAATAGTTGCTCACTAGTTAATTACAATGCTTAGGCTTCGCAAAATTTTGTGTCCGAGTATGTGTAATACATATGTATATACGATATAAATTAGGCCTATTTATTTAGTTACAACAGATTTTCATTTACGTTCAAACATTTAACTTGGACTGCGTCGGGCGATTTTGTATTTAAGTGTGTTGAGTTTATTTGATTTGTTTCGGTCTTGGTATGTTAAATGGTTATTTAAACATAAAATTAAAATGCCACTAATTAATTAATTTGCCATAATTAAAGGATTTAATTCTCTACTCGCATTTACTCTTAACTGTCAGCATTATTTGATTCGTTTGCCGTATTAGAAAAAGTGCACTTATGAATACTGCATTCGGTCTGAAAATAGATAAAATAAAAGAGAATCGGTTAGAAAATCCTTGCTGAAGCAATTTGAATTAGTAATGCAATTTGGCCCCAATTTCATGAAAAGGTCAGCGGTAATAGCCATTAGTACGTAATCGAAGCAATTTACAATTTAAAATGGGCGGGGGTCCGGCTTAATATCCGCCCCTCAGAATCTCCGGCGCAAAATGATAAACCAAACAATACCCGGAATGCCAATGGAATGACATCATCTCAACGGTTGGCCCGAAACGATAAGAAACCAGATATGAGCCGATTTAAAGAAACCGGCTGTCATGGCGTCGCAGCGTATCGTTTGATAACACATATAGTAAATAATCACTGCAGGTGATTCTTAATACTTACTGTCCTTCTTTGAAGTACTCCTTCAGCGTTGTGCTGAACTTCTTGGAATATTTGACGAACTCCTTCTTACGCTGCTCCACAGCCTGCTTGCCCGTTACGCCAGGTATAAACGAGCCGATCTCGTTGACCACATCGAGTAGTTTCTTTATGGCGCTGGCGATTTCCCTGTAAAACGCAGTAAAATTTCATTATTCATTAATCAGTTAAGCTTATGCAGTGAGTTTTAGCTTCATTTTGAGTTTTTACTTACTTGATGGTCTCCAGGAAGGTCTTCCTGTCGTTTATCTCATCGGGTATGCGGCTGAGGATCACCTTGAGAGCCACGGACTTACGATTGAGCTCCTGGAAGGGCTCCTCCGTGCGCGTCAAGCGGTATTCATTGACTGTGGAAGGGGGAAACTTCGTTAGCTACGAAACTCAGCTGCTGGCGTGGCTACTTACGGTCCGCTTCCGTAATTTTGCCCTGCAATCGGAGCACGGCCTCGTTTAGGTTAACATTCAGATCGGCCCGCCGCACAATTGTGGCTACGAGGTCATAGCAGAAGCCCGGATTGTTCTGCTCCGACTTGAGAATGGCGGAGCGCAGAGATTGGGCAGCGCCAACGTCGCGTCGCTCGAGCTGCAGGTAAACGTACACAAAGTTAAGCAATTACAAACCCAAGTACCCCATGTAAAGGTTTACGCAACAGGCCACGATCTGACGGGGCTGAAGGGTTCAGAGGTACGGTTTGGGGCTGACGGGTTCGGAGCAGAGCACAGCAGAGCGGAGCCGAGCACCTGGGATCGTTTCACCTACCTGGGAGAAAATGGGCCGCAGTATGACGGGCAGAACGAGAGACGACGTGGGCTCGCCCATTGTCATTGCTACTAGTGTGCTTGGTCTTCTCTACTGGTGCCTAGGTATCCTGGCGCATGCTGCAGGAACCCAGTTGCGATTCCCGTTCCGTGCGATGTCCGTCGCTTCGCTCGCACGACGCTCGCAAATCAAATTAAAAAATTAACAAAAATTGTTCACAACAGCACAGGCACAGTGTTGTTTTTCAATACTGGAAACTAACTGGTTTTTATCGATGAACGTGTCGTGCTTGGTTAGATATCGATTGCTTCTGTAGAAGCTGATGGTAGAATCAGCTGATTTACATAAACCTATCGGAACTCTGCAATAAATTGGTTTATTTTTGTTTACCTGTCCTTTTATCAATGATAAGAGAAATGTCCAACCACGATATCAAGCTGGAGGTCTGCGTGGACTCCATACGATCGGCTTTTGCCGCCGAGGAAGGCGGAGCTTCACGCATTGAACTGTGTTCGGCATTGGGCGAAGGTGGCTTGACACCCAGCATCGGTACCCTAAAAACTATTAAGGAAACGCTCACAATGCCCATTTACTGCATGCTGAGGCCACGGCGGGGCACCGACTTTGTCTACAGCGACGAGGAGATGTGCGCCCTGCTCACGGACATGGACTTGCTGCGGGAAAACGGTGCCGATGGCTTCGTTTTCGGATCCCTGAATCCGGATCGCAGCATCAACGTGGATCAGTGTCGGCACGTTTTGCTGGCGTCCGGTGGTCTGCCAGTGACCTTTCACCGCGCCTTCGACCTCACCGACCAGAAGTCCATGGACGAGAATGTCGACATGTTGCGGGAACTAGGTTTCCGACGTCTGCTGAGCAGCGGATTCCGACCCACGGCTGCCGATGGCGTAGATTGCCTGGCACAGCTGATAGCCAAACATCAAAGAGACTTTATAGTTATGCCCGGCGCCGGCATAAAGGTGTCCAACCTGGAGGAGATCCTCACGGTCAGTCGCTGCCTAGAGTTTCACGCTTCCGCCCTGGACACGGCTGGCGAGGACTACGTGGCGCCCACCACCACGCGAATGGAGTGTGACGTGACCATGGGCAAACAGGACGTGGACCCCTACTACGGAACCAACTCCATCGTGGTGCGAAAGATGGTTACCATTGCGAAAGCGATGAGCTCCCGCTGAAAATCATAGTACTTAACCTATCCCTAAGACTTAAATTATTCCTTAACTGTTTGTTTACATCATATATAACTAGTATATACCTTTTACTTAAGTAGTCTTATCCCTAAAATTCTAAATTCTAAAAAATAATCCAAATTTGATTTGATTTGATTGTGCTGAAACAACATGATTGTGGAGATAGTAGAGAATCCTGCTGCTCTAGAACATAATTCTTTTAATGATCACTTAAATAATGCAGAAAGGGTATTGCATAGAATAGAAGCATACAATGTAAAGCTAAATAATCATATGAGGAGATTGAAAGAACTGCTGGCCAACAATAGAAGATTGATTTCGGGGCTATCGTACAATGAGCACAGCATTAAATCTTTATTGGAAAACAAAGCTCAAGATAAACAAATAGAGTAAGCTAAAGAAGGAAATATGAACTCGGTTATAAACTAATATATTTTTAGGCGAAATTCAAGTAAAAGAAGGTGTCATCTTCGTAGGACTTGCAAGGCGACCAACATCAGAGAGGCATGTTGGACGCAATGCAAGTCTCACATGGAGCCTGAAGAGGAAGAGCAAACCCAAGACGTGGTGGAGATCCAAACGAAAACACAAACATCTAGAAGCCGTTCCGGAAAAGTATGTGAACGGCAGAAAGGTGGTAGGGAGCTGAGTTCATATTACGAGCTAAGTGAGGAGATTGGTTTCAAAGGTAGGTTTTTATCAATTTCTGAGATCTCTTTCTTGAAATCCAAGTATATCCCAAGTGAAATGCATGCTAAAGCTTGTCGAAAAGATGGATTTCAAAACGGCCACAATTGCCGAAGTGAAAACCATTCGCAGAAGGGTGTTAAGTGCAATATCAAGTCGCCAAAAAAACCTGCAGTGAGCCAGAAGGAGTTTGGTCGCATCTGATATGTATGTCGAAAAATCCGTATTCCTACAAATAGGCAAATTGAATGAAATAAATTGAAAACTCTTTTCAAAATAATGACATTAGCTGTTTAATGATATTTACATATGAGGACAAGAACATTAATTTCAAATTAGGCTTATCGATATGAATCGAATTTCATGCGCAGGCGCATCTAAAATTGATTCACTCTAGCTGTGTGTTTTGGAACAGAATGGGGTCCTTGGAGCCCGAGAAAGTGTGATACAGCTGGCTCCTCCGGACAGCCCTCAGTTTACAATCACTGTCAATGTCAACATCTCGAGCTCGGCAAACGGAAAACCCACTCAAGCATTCGGCATGGACTTGGACGATGTGGCTAGTCATCACGGATTCGGTCAACATATGGCCACGTACAATGTAGAGGTGAGTCCGCCCCCACCCTTCGAGCGAACCAAGTGCGTTGTATGACCGACCCACCCTTACAGACCTCGGCGGTGCACAGGAAACTTCAAAGCAAGGTGGAGGCACTTCGAATCCTGCGCCAGGAGCTGGAACAGTTTCGCGTGGAGCGAGACCAGTACAAGCTGGTGGCGGAGACCCTGCAGCTGCGCTACTCCGCGCTGAAGAGTAATAGCGAACTTCTGGCTGTCGGTGGATGTGGAGCCCTCAGCGAGAACTCCAGCCTGGCAGCCCTGCTCCACGAGACGCGCGAGCAGAACCTAAAGCTCAGCACCGAAGTGGAAGCCCTGAGGCAGCGGCTCAACGAGCTGCATGGCGACATGGAACTACTCCGGGAGACGGAGGCCAGCAACAAGTCGCGGGTACAGGCAATGGCCAGCGAGAATGCCGCTCGCAACAAGGAGGAGCTGCAGTGGCGTCGTGAGCGGGCAAACTTTATCTGCCACCTGGAGGGCCTCAAAAAAAGGAATGCCCAGCTGGCCTTCGACCTGAAGGCGGTGATCGATGAGAAGGAGGAGCTGATAACCGAGCGGGATGCCTACAAGTGCAAGGCACACCGCCTAAATCATGAACTCTTTGTGGCCCTCAGGGCGAAGAAAACGCATCCAAGGGTGAGTTAACTGATGCTATATAGTACTTACTTGATAGTTATTGATTTTCCAGCTCCTGGACATCGATGGTGTTTTGCTGGAGAACAAGTACCTGCATGAACGTGTGAAGATCCAAGACAGCGAACTGGAGCTCACCAAACAGAGCATCAATAAGTACAAGGTACTGGTATTAGTTAAGACTTATTACCATTTTATTTATTTATATTTAAATCATTCAGACAATGTTGGATGCAAAACGAAAGAAGGGAATTGTAAAACTTGGCGGTGGGAGCACAAATGAGGACACCATTCTAAGCCCCCGGCAAGGTGAGTAATTATATGGTGGCCACCTCTTTCATGCCTTTCTAATTTGTTTGTACCCTAGTGAAAACAATCCTCGAGAGTGGCATTGAGCTGCCTCAGAAAACCGAGAGCTTAAGCGATCTAAAATCCTTGTGTCTGGCCCTGCTGGACAATCTCAACGACAAGAACTTGGCCCTGACGCACCAAAAGAAGACCAACAAGTAGGAAAATCCAGCTGAAAGTTGATATATATTTCATAAACCCATATTTCCTGCAGAATACTGGCTGGCAAAATGACGGAGCTGGAGCAGCGGTGGCAACAACTCCTCTCCGGAAACGATGACAACGCAGAGGAGCAGGAGGAGGACGTGGAATATGGTTATGCGCCTTCGCAGCTGCTCCTCAATGGCTATTGTGCCGCCATGGTAGATGACGCCGACATCAGCAGCACTCCGTCCATTGAGCCAGATAACGAAGGCGTCGCCATTACAGCGGATCATGAAGATTCAAAGAAGCACAAGTCCGTTGAGGCTCTGCATTCCGACGATGGAATGTCCTCGCTTTCAACGGAGTCCGTGGATTCGTCTGTGTACGGTGCAGATGTGCAGCCCGATGACTTCCAAAAGTCTTCATCCGCCACAACAGATTCGGGCAACTGTGGATTGAGCAGCCGCTGCAACGGCACGCCACGAATATCCAGTGCAGTGGCACGGGAACGTATGGAGGATCTGAAGGACCTGCCGCCTCACCTGGCCACTCTGGTCCAGAAAGCACTTCACGATCTGGACATGCGGGACTACGAGGCTATGGTGACGATACGAGCAGAGAATCTGGCGGCTATTCCTTAGAGAAAAACTAGTTCAATTGAGGACTCCCAAAGAAATGGATGAAACCATATCTCAGTGTTGACAAAAGATATAATACATATATATATTACCGCAACAGCGTACAATAAAACCAGATTATATAAAATAAATCACTTTATTCAATCGATATTGCGTTGAAACTGGATATGTACAATAACTATAGCATACAGTTTTAAAAGACGCGCCCAAGTTATCGATAAATAATATGCGGAGTGTTGCATACCGTTAGCATAAACACACTCTCACACACTCTTATTTCTGGGTATACATTTTCTGATAAGAATGCAATAAATATCCCGACTGGTTGGAGTAATTTCGAGTTTTTGAATTAAAAATGCCTTAAGAAAAGTTTTTAATGAGCCATGTAGAGTTAACACCAGTGCCACATATCCTGGGAATGGAGCACCAATCAAAAGTCATCATCAAGCGGCCCAAATCAGGCCAATTCTAGTCGGAAAGTCGTTGCAGCCGCCCATTGCCACCATGTCGAATGATGTGCAGGTCGCCCGGGTGGCCAAGATAGCTACCGATGTGCCGCGTCGCAGTGGCAAGCAGCGTGACTCCAGCGGATTCCAGGGCAAGCACTCCGGCAGCGCGGCTGGCGAGGATTTCGAGTACGTCTTCGGTAGCATTTCGCCGCGCGGTGGAGGACCCGGTGGCAGGCACTTGGTGGGATCCTCCGACCTGGACTCTCCGGAGCACACGCAGCGGGACACCACCGAGAGTGACAACAACATATCCAGCTGCTCCACGCTAGACATTGTCAACAAAGTGAGTAATGATGCCCGCACTGAGAGAAATAACTAGATCTTAAATCAAAAAAATCAATATATTAATTTGCAATGATACATTGGTACTAAACATGATCAAGTTCATTTTAAATTAATTTTTAAAATGATCACAAAATATTTAAAAATACCTCATTATTGTGTAGTTTAAAATAAGAAACGCAGAATTTTCAATCATTGGTTTTCAAAGTGTTTCGGGCTTTAAATTCGGTTGGCGTCCAGTGCGCAGATGCGTGTGGAAGGCTGAGGGTCAAGTTGCAGCGGCGGAGAGCGCGGATGCATCCGCGGTCGGATGACGACGTAATCGCCAGTCAAAATTTTCCACTGGACCATGATTTCGGAGCAACTGCTTCCGCGCAGCTTGAGCTGCCTGTGCTGCAGCGATACGCCATCGGTGCCCAACGACAAGAGACGCAGTTGGGAGTATACGCTGATGGCTCATCCTCTGGCCAGACGGCCCATAAACGTGATGACCCCAAGAATAACCACTTAGAAAGCTCTAATCCGCCTCTTTTCTTTTGATTCACCTCCAGGTTGAGCAACTGTCGGTACAACAGCTAGAAAACCGGGTGCGGGATCTAACGCAGCGTCTGCAGCAGGCGGAAAGACAGCTCACTGAGAGCAACACAGAGCGGGAAATATGCCACAAGCGCTTGGAGGTTGTCAGCCAGGCCCACGAGTGTCGCATCACAGAGATGCACTGTGTCATCGCCGAGTTAAGCAAGAAATTGCGCAGTAAGCAGGACCACGTTATCATGGAGGAGCAGGAGCCCGACGGCAGCGGTGCGTAGCAGTTTCAAATGAGGGAAACAAACCCCTAACCGACAGTCTTGTTTTCAGAACTCAGCTTTCAGGAGGGTTCAGTGTACAATTCCGAGCTTAACCTCACCAATCCTGATGCCGAATGTCAAACAGAACCACTGGAAGACTTCGAGGGCGCCTGCAGTACCACCAGCGTGGGTAACGTTGCCCACAAACCGCCGGAACTGAGCCATAAGGGACAAGTGGAGGCACTGCAGGAGGAAGTTCTGCACTTGAGAGCTCGAATCGCCCTCCTCCAGTCCGAGATTTCCACCAAGGATGCTGCTGTGGTCGAGGAACAGACCAAAGTCGCCTTCGACTGCGAATCGGAAGTCAACGAGTGCGGACAGCGACTGAATGATTTGAATGGTAATATAAATAATCCTGATGATAAAAGAATGGTTACACATTTAGATGCTTTCAGTTTGCACTTCCTTGACAAGTCCGCAAAAACGCATTCCAGCGGTACCGAAAATGGCTGAACGGGTTAAGTTGCGGTGCGCCAGCAAACATGAATCCGGAGAAGATCCATCCCAAGATACTTCATTGAGCAACGAGGTGTGTTGACCAAAACTTTATTCAGAGAATACATTTCAACCCATACAACCCATAATTTTAAGCAAATTAATCTGGTCGAACATTTGGTGTCGGAGCTAAAGGAGCAAAATCTATATATGGAGAACTTTATGGAGCCCCTACATTTGAGCAAAGACTTGGAGCGACTGCAACGACGTGTTGAACAATTGGAGATGCGAAACACCATGCTGGCACTGACGCTAGACGAATGCAAGGAGCACACTGAGCATCTGTATCTGCTATGCGGAAAGTACGAGTCCAATGCGGTTGCTCTTCAGTTGGCGCTTAATTGCAGTGATCGCGCCATCGAGGCCTACGACGTAATGTTGGCTCTGCTCGAAAGCAAGTAAGTACAATCACCATAAGACGCGGGTTGTTGTCCCTATTTCACAATTCATCACTTCCAGGTTGGCACTGCTGGGGGAGAAATCAGTGGCAGCGGAAGAGAGTCGACGATCGGTGGAGGCGGTGGCCAGGCACCTGCTAGCCCGTTTGGATAGCGAGAAAAACGTTTGTGAGAACAGCCTGGGACCGTGGCAACACAACATCAACCTGGGCCCAGAGGATGCCCCAAAAACTGGCCGCCCGTGGTGTGCCGACGACGACAACCGCCTGCGTTACCACGTCTCCAAGCTGAAGGGACGTCGTTCCAATGTCCAGCATACCATTGTCAGTTTGGAATCACCCTTCAGCGACATATACGAAAGAAAGCGCCTGGCTTTGGAAAAGGAGCACGAACTTCGGAGCGCGGACAAGAAGTCACCCATTGACTTGGAGACAGCAGTGATTATGCAAGAAATACTCGAGCTGCGGGATTCGAATTTGCAGCTGAAGACAAAAATGGAAGAGGCCGAGCAGGAACGGCAGAACGCCAACGAACGAGTGGGCATACTCCACGAAGCCCTAAAGCAGCTACAGGCAAACAACCGGGTCTCGTATTCGGAGGCGGAGCATGCGGCTCTCACAGAGCAGCAGTTGGTGGAGGCCTTAACTCGAGAAACGGAGCTCAAGGGTCGCATACAGACGCTATTGGCAAATGTAACAGCTTCGCAGAAGGCCTTCGACGAAAAATACGAGCAACTGCATCAGAACGTGCGTGAACTGCAGAAATCCAACCAGTAAGATTCGTTTTATTTTGACTGTTTCATACATAATTTCTTCATATTTCCCTTTTAGCAATCTGGGCCAAATGTTAGATCACACCAAGCGCAAGTACCAGCTGCGGGTGAGGAAGCTAGAGCAGAAGATTGTTGACCTGCGGCTGGACTACGAGCAAGGCCATAACCATGTTCCTGAGACTACTCTGTAGGAAACGCATGACGACCTTCCAGGAGGACTGAGCAACTGGGCGTGGAGCGGGCGCGCTTGTCACATATCCCGCAAAAGATCTTTCCCTCTCGATCATATCGCTTATTTTACCTTTAATGCAATGACCACCCGCCCAGCAGTCGCCGTGGATCCGCCATGACCAAGACAGTATCACGAATGTGCCATGCGACTTAATTGCAGTCGGCTGGGGCTTGGGCGGTGTCCCTGCCTCGCAGATAAGGCTGCAGTAACTACATACTCAAATACATACATATTCAGAGGTGCCATGAGCAAGGCTCCACCAACCTATCCATAGATCCGTGGGATTGGAGCATCCGTCTATGGGCCACAAGCAATTACATATACACACATACGAATAGACAAACTAAGGAGTTATTCAAGACGCATACACGGGATCCTATATTTATACAATGTATTCGCATTTTGCTTGTTATATGATTCAATATGTATTTAAAACTGTACAAAATATAAAACGTCTACTAAAACTCGATAAAATTCACGAATTTGAAATTGGCTCCAATAATTAATCGATAAGCTAATGAAACTAACTTAAGCATCCATCACCATTTCGTGTAGTGTTGCAAATCACCAGAATCAAGTATATGAGTACTTGTGAAATAAAAATGTTTTGAAAATTTAACTTAATTTACTTAAAATGAGTGCCACAGATGCATCTACAGCCGATAGTGGCGCTAAACGAAAATCTTCTGAAGATATCACACACAATTGCAACGCAAATTTTGGCGCAGAAAACGGCCTAAGAAAGCGCGTAAAATCGGAGGAGCCTGTGGCGTCCATTAAAGATGAAACAAATCCTGAAGTTCCTATGAAAATAAAAGCTGAGCCAGTGGAGAATGCAGATGAGCCCACAAGCACTACTCCTGCGATCAAGATTAAAGCCGAACCAGCGGACAATGGAAACTCACCTGCAGCTGCGATGGTAAAAACCGAGCCCACTAATAGCAATGCACAGGACGCCGCCGACGAGTCTACCGTATCTTCAAGCAGTATTAGGACTTCTTGTCGCTTCGGCATACGATGCTACAGGTGATTCACACTAACCAACTCCCATATTACCAACTAAAAATATACCTTTTTCCAATGACAGGCGAAATCCAGCTCATCGTAGTGCAGAAGCTCATCCGGGGGATCAGGATTACCGGCGACCAAACTTTCCAGCGCCACCCCTCGGAACTCCAGCTTGTCCTTTCGGTAACGCATGCTATCGCCGTAACCCAGTTCACTTCCAGGATTACTCCCATCCTGCGGATTGTAAGTAGAAGGCTTGGCATACTTCGGCTTCAAATTGGCTAAAGCCCATTGTAGTCAATTCCGCGCAGAACATTCGAAATCGTCTGCGTCAACGGCGAGCCCAACGGCAGAACGACGATGACTCGGGGACGGATGAGGAGGATGAACCCTTTGGTGGCGACAATGACAGGGATGCGGACTACCGTCCAGGCGCAGACATAAACGAAGATGAGGATGATGAGCTGGAGTTTGATAGCCAACCAATAAGTGGGGATGACTATGATTAGACTATAAATTCAAATTCGCTGTTAACTTAGATGATACGTTCCATTTGCCGAATAATAGGCTTTATATATATATATTATATTCTGTTGATGAAAACTTATGTCTATGGAGTTCCATTAGTAGAAGCCCTCGTCAACTTCATCGGCTGGCTTTTGATCAAAAGTGGCGCCCCATTTTGCAGCCTCTCCGCCGCGAACTTTTACATTGTAGCAAACATTCTCGGCCTTAAGAACGCTCTGCTTCATGGTAGTGATCTTACGCCATAGTTCACGGGCTCTCTGACAGTTTAGACTGATGTAACTGAAAACAATAGGAAGTTAATTGAGTTTCTTAAGGGAGAACTAACCAACCCGCTGTAGAAATGCTGCAGGGCCTTGCAGGTGTCCAAACAGGTGTCTGTATCTCCACTGCCTAGCGAATTTATGCAGCGGCGCATCAGTTCACCAGTAAGATCCGAAAGTCCAAGTATATATTCCGTGGGGTCTACGAAAAACTGGAACTTCTTTGGGCTCTCAACCTGAGCTATAGCCTGAACATCTTCGCCTTCAGTTGGTTCTTCCTTTGGCTGGCTGCTCTCCTCGACGTACTGCATCACCGCCTGAATGGCCTGCCAATCTGAAACGCTCTTGGTTTCGTTCTCGCCCTCAGCATCCTCGTGGCACAGGTACTCCATGTAGGTGTAGGCCTCGATAAACTCCTGCAATCCTGGAGAGTAGGAGCTGCGGAACTGGTAGACATCCTGGTCGCGCAGTTCCAGGGCCACAGCCCTAAAGTTAACCGCGATCAGCTTGTTCAGTCGCTGACGTGCCTCCTCCAGGACCTTCTCCTTATTCTGCTTACGCGAGTCAATGGAGTGCAGCAGGAAGATGATACGCTTGGACTCGATGGTAATGTCACGGCTCAGCTTGACAATTCGCTCGTGGCGATCGTGTTTCATGATCAATTCATTAGAATAAATTCGAAATTGTTGGACAATGGGACTGTCTTCATCCAGCTGGGCAGCCGGTATTTGGCGCTTCCTGGGAGCAGTGTTCCTGTGACCAGCACCTCCGTTTTTCGGCATTATTGATATCTTACGCGATTCTATTTGAACGGCTTAAATATGTTTTTTTTTTTGTTTTTATTTTTTTAGATTTTCAATCGCGTCGGCAAAAAATTTATTGTAAACAAATGTCCGATAATTGAGGTATTAACCATATCGATAGTTGCCGACAAATATCGCCACCTGATATCGGTGCTAAGACCCGAGAAACTTTCGTGGCAAGAATTTGTTAAAAATATACAAATAATTAAATTCCAGCCCTAAGGCAATGCATGATCCGGTCAAAAAGTCGGCTCACTTGACCGCTGGCTCCACCAGCACAGCGGAGAAGCTGTGCTTCGACAAGAATGAGTTTATGAAGGTCAGTAATCCATGTCAGATATGTGTTCCCTTGCTAAAATTACTTCGAACAGGCAAACTTCTCGGTGGATGAGTTTCTGCACAAGAACCGCAATGCGCCCAGTCTGGAGCAGCTACGCGACAACCTGGGCCTTTACCTCAAAGGTCTGCGGGCGGCCATGATAGATTTGATCAACGAGGATTACGCAGACTTCGTAAACTTGAGCGCAAACCTGGTGGGACTGGACCAGAATATAAAGACCATTCAACAGCCATTGGAGCAATTCCGCAGCGACATCGAGAGCATTCACGGCTTGATAGATGAGAACGTGACCGAGCTGCGGGCCCAGTTGGAGGAAAAGCGTCAGCTTCGCGAGTTCAAACGCGGTCTGCAGAGCCTCAAGAAAGTGTATGAGACCATTAACAAGCTTCAGGATCTAATCGACCGAAAGCTCAGCGGGGAACAACCAATTAAGGCCGTTGACCTGGAGCGCGCTGCTCTGGACCTGATTCAATTGAAGTTCCATGAGAAACACTGTTTCAAGCACTTAAGTCCCGACCATCAAGGGAAGATCCAACAGCTAGAAGAGCAATTGCATCAGCATCTGCGACGCTTCTTCAATGACGCCCTTAGCCAGGCACGCAACTCGGCACCGGAATCCTTAGAGCGCTGCTTGCGGATCTACATAACTCTAAATGCCTGTGATCAGGCAGAGTGCGCCTTCCGCGAGGATGTGGTGGCACCGTATATGACGGGCGTCATTGGCGAACAACAGTTGCAAAACTCGCCGCAGGGATTAGCTGGCATCTACAGCAAGATCCTCAACTTTATATCGCTGCATATGACCGATTTGCTGCGCCTTACGCTTTACTCTGATAAGTTTCCGGGCTTTAACTTCGTGGTTAATAGTTACTGGTCTGATGTGGAGACGCGTCTCGAACTGCACATGAATTCCATATTTGCGCCTGGCAATTCGGAGGTGTTCTATGTAAAATACAAGTGCACTCGCGATTTCCTGGGCAAAATAGAGGAGCTATTGACCTGCTCCGGAGAGCAGGCCGTAACGTTCTATCGCCAGCACAAGCAAACAAAAAGTTTTGAGGCTCGCTGGAATCTTCCGGTTTACTTCCAAATATGCTTTCAAGTATGTAAATAAGTTTATATAGTAGAATTTTCGATTAATGTGAAATGCTTCTAGGAAATTGCTGGTAAATTTGAAGCCCAGTTGGAGCCGGTGCTCCAGGAGGATAGTTTAAAAGATAATCTCACCGATAGTGACTACAAAATATCCGCATTTAATGCCGCGAAGGAGGCTATGACACGGTGCTGGGCCGAGGGAGTTTACCTACCCGAAGTATTTCCGAAATTTTACAAACTTAATGTGCAGGTGGTACTGCGTCTTTCGCGCTGGATCACGGATGCAATTACTCAATCGAAAGGCAGCAACTTTTCTAAGCCCTACACTCGAAACCAGTTGCTTATTGCCCTCCATGCTGACATTCGCAAACTTGACGCGCATCTGCCAGAGCTTCAGCAATTGATTATTAAATCAGTGCCCGTTGAACAGTGTACGAAGATCTTTAGCGACGTTTTGGCCAAATCGATGTCCTGCCTAGCCGACACGCTAGGTGCGCATTTGACCAACATACAAAAGACCTTAGTGGAGTTGCTGATCGGAGAATGCGAGACGGAAAATGTGCGACAGGTAAACGACTTGCCGCGGCTGTATCGCAAGACGAATCGAGAGGTTCCCACACGATGTTCGAGCTATGTGGAGCAAATGCTGCGACCGCTGAAGGCATTTGCCCAGCAGAACGAGTCCCAGCTTGGCACCCTGGTGGTGGAACAAATCTTGGCGGAAGTTGCTAGTCACATAACCAAGGCGTGAGTATAATTTTACGATGGGTTCGAATTTCTCTGAACTTTTATTCGCACTATAGGTACTTCAATGTGGTGAGCGATGTGCTCACATCCGTACAGAAAACCGAGGAGTCATTGCGACGCTTGCGAAATGTAAAAAGTGGCGGAGCCGCGACTGTTTCGACTGGAAGCTCGGCTGTAATGTCTGACGATGATAAGATTCGCGTCCAACTGCGAGTGGATGTCACATCCTGGAGGCAGGAGCTGTGCAAACTAAACTTTCAGGCCACCCAGATCGATAAGCTAGTCGAGCTGACAAACATGGTGGAGGACAGTATCAAGCTAAAGGATAACAGCGCTTAGTCACCAACAACGATCAGTTATTAAACGTATACACTTCTTTTTATTCTTGGTAAACGAATTCTAACGATTCTTTAGGCACAATTATTGATTGTATTAGGACTACGAATTGTACATAATATATATAGGCATATATGTATATCATATATTTAAATGCATTGAATTTCACAATCGTTATTGGTAAATACCGGCGAATAGGATTCTTCCTCGAAGTTATTCGCTGTTGGAATGAAACAGAGAAGAGATTGCGGAAAATTAGCCGACAGAACTCATCAAACTGTGGCCACAGAACGCTAAAGATATATAAAGAATATTGCAAAACGGCAGGCAAGGAACCATGCATAACATAACTCAAGCTTGCAATGATATATACAAAGATATTAAGTTGTGTGCATATAAGAATGAGCGGCTCAACGGAAGACAAACAGGATTGGATGCCAAGGCTCAAACAAAAACAAAACTAAGCTTGCTACATTACAGCTTGAGTTCCTCGGTGTCCGGTAGCTTGCGGAAAAACCACTGCACATGTTCCTCAGTGACATCGGCCAGCTTGGTTGGCTGCCACTGGGGCTTCTGATCCTTGTCGATGAGTAGGGCGCGCACTCCCTCCTTGAAATCACTTCGCTCCAGATGACGCACGGCCAGACGATATTCCATAATAAGACACTGAGCCAGCGACAGCTGTGATCCGAGCTCCAACTGACGGAACGTAACCTTCATCGAGGTGGGAGACATCTTCGAGAGCGTCTAAAACAAAGAAAAAAGCAATGTGTCTGATTTCAATAATAAAATTCAACTCTAATAGAAAAATGCAACAAGGTGTGGGGTGTGAGTTTGTGAGCTAGTGTAACTTATTCAGTTAAGAAAAGTCGTGCAGCAACTAAAGCGTTGCTAATTGGCTGGAAACGGATCAAATATTTAGGCGCTAAAAGCGCGCGTCAAGCGATGATTGGCCCAGCCAATTAACATCCGATTGTGTTCTTATCACTTAGTAAACTGTGCCCCACTCACCTCAAGCGTCTTCTTGGCCCATTCACTGCCATCGTTCTGCAGATTCTCTAGAATCCCCTCCACCGAGTCCGCTGAAAAGTTCTTGTTGATCTGCTCCAGGACAGGCTGCAGCGAGAAGGGCTTTTCTGGCGGGGAATGGTACTTCTGCAGCAGCTCAGGCACATCATCCGCATCCGGGCAGTTAAGGAGAGCCGTCTCCAGATCAGGGATCTTGCTGCTCTCGCAGTAGTGCGTAGCAATGCCTGAGTAATAGACATCGGCTCCGCGCAGTCGATATCCTGTGAGACCCAGATAGAGGCCCAGCTTTCCCTGCAGTCGAGGCAGGAAGTATGATCCACCCACATCCGGGAAGAGGCCAATCGCCGTCTCGGGCATGGCGAACAGTGTCCGATCGCTGGCCACCCGGTACTTGCCATGCACACTCAGACCCACGCCACCGCCCATGGTAATACCGTCAATGATGGCGATGTAGGGAATCTTATAGTTTCCGATCAGGGCATTCGTGCTGTACTCCTCCCGGAAGAAGCTCTTCGACTCATCCGTAGGGCCAGCCTCGACCAGAGCGCGCACATCTCCACCGGCGCAGAAGGCCTTGTCACCTGTGCCCTTGATGATCACCAGCGACTTGGACTTCTCGCACTTCTTCAGGTGCTTGTAGATCTTGCGTACCATCTCCAAGTTGATGGCGTTAAGCGCCTTGGGCCGGTTCAGAATAATCATTCCCTTGTTAGAGGACTCCGTGGCCAGCACGGAGGAGGAGGATTGGCGAACGGAGAGAGCCATTGTTGTTGGTTTTGTTTGGGATATCGTTGCTCCGCCGATCATCGGCAATTGGCTACAGGTGCGATGACCAAATGTGTACACCAACCTTTGAATTGGGCCCTGCTGGACGGCGACATCGAATTGTTTTCGATTAGCTAAGCGCTTCTATTTGCAGGAATTTGCATTACTTACCATTTTGAGCGGCTGTCGTCAGTAATGTTGTGTGTGGGGCGAAGCGAGTGTTTAGAAATTCAGCGTTGCGCAATAGAATTTTAGCACCCGCACAGCTGGTCATTCTTGTCGCGGAGCTGCCAGACCGCACACATGCCGGAAGTAAATAAGGGTGTTCCAGAAATCGTTTTCCGCGTAAAATATTACTATTAAATGGACATGCCAAGGGCAGACCTATACCAGGCGCCTTTTAATTTATTAATTCAAATATTATATGTATAAGAATTTTAGATAAAGATACAAATTGTTTAAAAATAGTTTAACACAAACCTGTTGATAACAAAATTCACTATTCATTTTGAACTCATTAGTAGATAAACGTAAAAAAGAACACACATTACCTACATATTCATAATAGAGCAGATTTGCAGTCTGGCAACACTGAAATTGGCAATTGTACTTCTCGCGAATAAGAAAAACAAATTTCGTGGAGTTACTTTATCTTATTTTGTCAACAAATAAACGGTGAGTAAACATTTGTAATTAGCACGCAATCGGTGGTCGGTTGTCAGTTAAGCCAGGGCCAGCAAGGGGCTCGCACCAAGATTACAATGCCGCAGTTCTTTAAGTTCCGCAAGCTGCGGACAAAGCGTCATAGCTCTTCTACCACTTCCGCCTCTGTTTTCATGTCCTCGTCCACGGCCACCAACCAGATGAACTATGACGGCCTCCTTTCCAAGTTGACCGACGAAAAACTGATGCTCTTCGAAGCCGCCGGCGAGGGGACCATTGTAGAGGGTAGCCGGATATGCGGCCAGGATGCGGATCCGCTCTCCTTGCCGCTGGTGGAGGACGGCGCCATCGAGGAGGAGCAGGCGGCCCCCATACAGACGATTCATCGCACTGTATTCGCCGTTCCACGCGTCCCTTCCCCCTCCCCCGTAAGCACATCAGGTGCCAATCTGAACCTCAAGACGGAAAACGCTGCGACAGCGACTCCGCAGCGCAAAATATCGACGTCATCACGTTTCATGAACGCCTTCAGTCAGCTCTACGGCGGCGGCAACAGCGGTCCGAGCTGCGGTCACGTGGAGCAGCACAACGAGGAACCCGGTGACCTGTCGGCAAACCGTACTCCCACCAAGGGCATGGAGTCCAAGCTCGTCGCAATGTGGCACAATGTGAAGTATGGCTGGAGCGGCAAGATGAGGCAGACCAGCTTCTCAAAGGAGCAGCCCGTGTGGCTGCTAGGACGGTGCTATCATCGACGCTTTACTCCGCCCGTAAGCATGGAAAGTTCCATCACCGAGCTGCCCAGCGGGGCGGATACCACCCCCGATAACGCCACATCGGCGTTCGACAGCATTCAGGCCACATCGACATCAACCTCCTTGTATCCAGCCCTTAATCCGCAGCAGATCGATGAGATTGTGGTGCCCCAGGAACTGGGAATGGACGCGGTGGAGAACCAAGTGGGCGAACAGCCTTGGGAGGAGGGCATCGAAGGCTTTCGTCGTGACTTTTACAGTAGGATTTGGATGACCTACCGTCGAGAGTTCCCAATAATGAATGGCTCCAACTACACCTCGGACTGCGGTTGGGGCTGTATGCTAAGGAGTGGTCAGATGCTCTTC
Organism: Drosophila melanogaster; assembly: GCF_000001215.4. Lineage (NCBI taxonomy): Eukaryota > Metazoa > Arthropoda > Insecta > Diptera > Drosophilidae > Drosophila > Drosophila melanogaster. The sequence goes on along the minus strand of NT_033777.3, from coordinate 15,355,707 downwards.
GCTCAAGGACTCATCTGTCACTTCCTAGGGCGAAGTAAGTTAAATGAACCCGCACAAATATGTTTGATTACCAATAAACCTTTATGCTTCAGGCTGGCGCTATGATTCAGAGTCCCAGTTGCACTCGACTTACGAGGACAATATGCATAAGAAGATCGTCAAGTGGTTCGGGGACAGTTCCTCAAAAAGCAGTCCCTTCTCCATCCACGCCCTGGTGCGGCTGGGGGAGCATTTGGGTAAAAAACCTGGCGATTGGTACGGTCCCGCCTCTGTTTCCTATTTGCTTAAGTGAGTACAGATCTTTATCGCTTTTTTAATCTTTATTAAATCAAACAACTCTTCAACTTCACCACAGACACGCCTTAGAGCACGCGGCTCAGGAAAATGCAGACTTTGACAATATTAGTGTCTATGTAGCCAAAGATTGCACGAGTAAGTTCAAGCAGAAAGGAATCCCTTAATCAAAGATTCATAAGATAACTACCATGACACATTGATATGTTCATGAGTAATTGCTGCAACCTTGTTCGCGAAGCTCATTACTCAGGGGCTCAATTGATAACGTATGTGATTTGATAACCGTCTTTGTGTTGTTTTAGTTTACTTGCAAGATATTGAGGATCAATGCAGCATTCCGGAACCGGCGCCAAAACCCCATGTGCCTTGGCAACAAGCGAAGCGGCCGCAGGCGGAAACTACCAAAACGGAGCAACAACAGCACTGGAAGTCCCTCATCGTTCTGATACCTTTGCGCCTGGGCAGTGATAAACTGAATCCTGTGTATGCCCATTGTCTGAAGCTGCTGCTGAGTACAGAACACTGCCTGGGCATCCTTGGTGGAAAGCCAAAGCATTCGCTGTACTTTGTCGGCTTCCAGGAGGACAGGCTCATCCACTTGGATCCGCACTATTGCCAGGAGATGGTGGATGTGAACCAAGAGAACTTCTCCCTGCACTCGTTTCACTGCAAGTCGCCGCGGAAGCTTAAGGCCAGCAAAATGGATCCTAGTTGTTGTATCGGCTTTTACTGTGCCACCAAAAGTGATTTCGACAATTTTATGGAGAGCGTACAGTTGGTAAGCAAAAGCCAAACATTTCGTTTTCCAACGTCCTATTAAATATCTTAATTTCAACAGTATTTGCATCCTATGCGTTGCGCCTCAGGGGCAACTGTGGATAAGGCGGCCGGGAGCCATCATACGACGCCTCAGTCATCCCATCAAACCGAGCAAACAGAGATGAACTATCCATTGTTCTCATTTTCCCGCGGTCGTTGCATGGATCACGAGCGGGACGAAATGAGCGATTCGCTGTACAAGCCGCTCATAAAACAGGTGGCTTCTCTGGCCCAGGAATTGGGCGCTCAACTGGCGCCGCCACAGCACGGCGATGAGCACGACCAAGATGATAGTGAAAGCGAAGAGTTTGTGCTGCTGTAGATCGTTGCCGCCACCACCACATAACCCTGTTGCTGTGCTAGCTGTGTTATTTGCTCATTATTATTTGATTTAGTTGCCAGCCGCTGCTGCTTGCTTGCTCGCCCAGAAAAACCCAACAGACCCGTATCTCAAACACAAAGACTTTGTTGTACCTTTACGCCTACGCATATAGTACATAGACGCATGCATGTATCTTGAATATTTACTGATGTCCACGTTAATCTCTCTTTTGTTCGACCTGTCGTCTCGCATTCTGCCAAAGTTTTTCAGCTATTTCCATGTTCGAGCAGCCCGATCTGTTTATATGTGTTATATATAAACCTATGTAATTTGCGGTATTATTATTTTAAAATCATGAATCTTTAATGGAATTGAATTATTTTACAATGGTGCCACAATTGTCACTATTCTTTGAAGTATTTCATGTAGCGCTTAGTTCTAGAGTTTAGTTAAATTATGTAAGTCGTCTTGTAATTGTTCGATCATTATTTAGTTTTAACATTAATTGTATATACCCTCGAGTAAATGAATAAACTATCCTAACTTATACTAAATACAATTAGGGTGTCATGAGATTTTAGCTGATGGGATATGAATGTATGATATAGATACAATATTGCACGGAATTAAAATTAAATTAGACTAACTAGTTTTAATGTCTTTTATGAATAAGTAATTTAACCCACAACCTCGTCTTTCGTTTGGGATTATTACAGCTTGCGAAGTGTACATACCTCTTATTATTTGCAAACAACCAAGATTTTGGTTGGATCCATATTTGGATGGTGGGACTTGAAACGCTTATCTCTGCATGACTTGCGCCTCCCTTTCCAGGCGTTTTAAGAGCTTGCTGAGATTCTCCCGGGCTGTCGTTGCTCTAGCCGCACTAATACTTATTGCAGTCCGATAAGCCTCTATAGCCTCCTGCGTCTTGTCCCAGCGATGATAGAGAACTCCGAGATTCGTGTGGTACAATGTGTTGTGGGGCTCCAGCTCAATAACGCGCTTGTAGATCGCCTCCGCCTCCGTATAATGTTTTAATTTGCCAAGCACGTTTGCTCGAATGAAAAGGATACTGACATCGTTGGGTAGATGTTGGAGAGCCTGATTAGAGATGCGCAAGGCGTCATCCTGCAACCCCTTGTTGTCCAGCATTGTCAGAATGTTAGCCCAGGCTTTTGGCTGGCGGGGATTTAGTGCCACAGCATGCTGCCAATGATGAAGCGCTTCGGCGTAACGTTTCTGCTCCAGATACAGATTGCCCATGTTGTAGTAGCAGACGGCGAAATTGGCTCTGTACTTCAGGGCCTTCTCATAGCTGGCCAGAGCCTTGTCGTACTTTCCCTGAGCCGACTGCACAATGCCGAGATTCATCCAAGCCGCTGGAAATGCGGGATACGCCTGCAAAGCCAATCGAATGTATTCCTCGGCGGTGGATAGTTGACCGTGCTCCCGATACAGGTTGCCGAGGTTCATAAGAGCTGACTCATAGTTCGGATACAATTCAATGGCCCTGTGGTAGTGCTGAAAGGCTTTCGTATTGTTTCCCATATCAGTGGCCAGTCGGGCTATGTTATAGTGTACCTTGGCATTGTCAGGACACACCTGTAGCGCGGACTTGAACAACTGCTCCTCGTTAAGCCAGTCAGTAGCTCGCTGCCGAGTCCGTACCATCATAACCGAAAAGAGCAGCATTAAAAGAATCCGTAGAGCAGTGCGCCAGTGGGTGTTTTCCGTACTGCTGTCATACCAATATAAGAATCCATAGATGGACAGCAGGCAAAAGCCAATGGAGGGTACATAGAGCGTCCGTTCGGCAATCACGAATCCTACGCAAATGATTCCCGACGCGGGCAGGAACGGGACGATCATTAAACCCAGAGCTAACATCATTCCGGGCAGCCGTCGGAAGTTCATCAGAGCCACCAATACGATGGAGTAGAATCCGATGACGCCCTGCAGTCTCAGATCCCAGATGTTGGTCACCAACTTGACGCAACCCAATGCCCAGTCGTAGCATAGCCAGTGGGGGCACAGCATCAGCCAGATGTTCATGACCAGCAGATACTGCTGGGAGAGCCCACGGGTCAGCACGTGCTCATTGTGCGCAACGGGGTTGTCAACTTCCTTGAAGGTAGGCGTCTCAAAGTCCTGCCACCAAAGGCGAGCCGTCAGCAGACCCAAGGTACCCAGCAAGTAGAACAAGTAGCTGATCCGGGTGCGCAAAAGACTCCACTGATCCTTGAATCGCAGATGATAGTAGCCGTTTTGAAAGTAATCCAATAGTACACACGACATGGGGATGGTCACAGCGGACTCCTTGAACAGCATTCCCACAGCGGTGAGCAGCATGATTAGACCGCCAGTCTGTGGACCAAGTCTTCCGGTATTGGCCACGGTCAGCAGAAGACACAACAAGTGAATCATGCCGAACATGAGCTCGGCCCTTCCAACCACACCAGAAACCGCCTCTGTGTGAATTGGATGGGCGGCAAATAGAGCAGCGGAGAGGATGGCCCATCTTGCCGTGCTGACCTCCGGAACATAGAGAGAGCGAATCAATCGCCACATGAGCAGCGTGTTGACGCAGTGTAGCAGGAGGTTTAGGAACTTCATGTGGGCGGCACTTAGCCCCAGAAGGGCATACTCGCAATGGAACATCAGGGTGGTCAGTGGCCGAAATGATTTGTGGGAATCGGAACTGAGCAAGGAAGCACCCCAGAAGTCGTGCGTGAAGATCGCCGTCCAGTTGGTGGGCAGTGAGTTGACATCCCGGTTCTTGACGATGGCCACCGTATCATCGAAGACAAACTTCGCTCCACTGAGGCCACCGCATCCGTAGCATAGCAAACAGATTAACACTAGGATTGCCTGACAGACCATGCTATGCAGCGTGGCTTTGTGAACGAGGTCTAGCATACTGGATTATTTACTAATTGTCAATTGTTCAAGTTTAATTCACTTATTCTGCGAATTTTAATCGGAATTGTTTTGTATACATTTTTTGTTGTGTTTTTGTCCAAACACCCCCTCACTGAATAGTGATGCCAGATCAGCGATAGAAATGTGTGCAGCTTAGCTAAATATATGCATCGAAAAATATATGGTTATAAAATGATTTGAAATTACGCTAAATAGATCTATCAAATCTGCTCATTTTAGAGTATTCATATTAAAATAATTATACATACTCTTGATATTAAAGTATAAATAATAGTAATAACAATAAACCACTAAAAGCAAACAAGACATTCGCCCGTTAACGCTTGCAACAGCTGTTTAAATCTAGATCAAAACAAATCCGAGGAAAAATTTGTTGAACTCACAAAGAAAAATTAAATCCTCGAAAATGTCTGAAGAAATCCTTTTCGATTGCCTCCATGCAGAGATAGTCAATTATTGTCTGGATAGCAATAAGGTAGGAACACGAGGGACGCAAAAAAAAATCAGTCATACAACCGATTTTGATTTGGTTCCGCCTATTAGGAGCACGACCTGGCCACTTTGGAGTATATAGGCTTCACCACCGGCTACCGCCTGATTGAGCGGCTCACCCGTGAAGTTTCGCGTTTTAAGGACGAGTTGGAGACTATGAAGTTTATATGCACCGACTTCTGGATGCTTATATACAAGAAGCAAGTGGACAACCTGAGGACGAACAACCACGGAATGTACGTTGTGCAGGACAAGGCTTTCCGCTTTCTGACTCGCATCTCGCCGGGCACCAAGCAGCTGGAGCACGCGCCCAAGTTCGTGGCCTTCACGTGCGGGCTGGTGCGAGGAGCTCTCAGCAATCTAGGCATTAACAGCACCGTGACGGCCGAAGTGCAAAGCATACCCGCCTGCAAGTTTCACATAGAAGTGAACAGGAACTAATTAGGATGTAAGGCAATGGTTTATTACTACAATTATAGAGATACTACAGACTAGACTAGGCTATCTTTTCGTAGAATGCCACAATGTTGTGGTCAGTCCAGTTAAGGCGTTCTCGCAGGATCCACTGGTCGATGGGCAGTTGGGGCTGGGCGGGATTGGGATCTGTGTGGATTCCCAGGGCGGGCAATGGTCCAATCAATATAAGCCACTTTCCTTGATACACATTTAGATAGTCCAGAAAAGCTCCTCGATTGTTGAAGTAGCAGAAGAGCAAGGCACACGGATGAACGTCACTGCAGCATTTGGTCAATAAATCCGTATCCAGTTGGCTGGCATCCTCTAAATAGTTAAGCGGTATAAAACTTCGAACGGAGTACTTGCTCTGCCACCAGTTGCGATCGACCTCCAAGCCAAACATGGGGACTTTCCGACCTCCAGACACTGTCATAAGCCATTCCAAAAGCCCACTGCCGCAGCCGATGCTCAAAACTCGCTGGATGTCGTGCATGGCTAGCAGCTGATTAAAGTAGTCCAAGTCCACCGATGTCGGCCACATCCAGAGCAGCTTGCGCTTGAGCTGTTGGTCCAGGCAGTCGCCCAGGACAAGCAACTTGCGCCAGTTGCACGACGCATCATCAGTTAGGTAATAAATTTCACGCAGTGTCTCGAGTTCCGATTGCTCGTCCATCATATTGAATACTGTTAGTTGCAAATTAAGCGGTCTTGCTGCTTCCGATGGCCGGTGAACTTGGCAGTGACGCCGGCACGCGGAAATATGGCTAGCGGCCAACAAGATTGCTGCGGTTCGCTTCGGTTCGCAGCACCTGACTGATCTCTAATAAATTAGAGGACCCCTTTGAAAAAGGGCCAACTCATTAGAGATCATATCGTCACTTTGTGTTTTCTTCTTTTTGGTACCAATATTTGAAATTCTTGCGCCAGTGCATCTCGCTAAATTTGGAGCTACCTTGCCCCGGGACACGCGGCTGGTGATGTTGCATGGCTGGTTCTTGGGCATCGGGGCTAGGTTCGCTAGAGTATTCCTCGTTGTCCAGATCCAAGATGATCTTGCGATACAGCTGGACATTCTCCTCTGGCATTACATCTGGCAGAGGCAGATGCTCTGGGACAGCTTTCCCTTTCTCCATCTGCAGTTCAGGGAGTTGAGATGGCAGTGGCGTAGATTGCAGCAACATCACTGGCTCAACGTTGCCCACACTCTGGATCACACTGTTGTATCTTACAGTCTGAGATGGTCTTTCTTCCGCCGTCGTGGCCTCCTGAGCACTGGACCTCGGTGTAACCATTTCAACAGTACTGGCAAACGCACAACCAGGGTGCATGGATCGCAGATGTCGCAGCATGTTGTCCTTTCGGTTGATAGTGATGTCACATTGGATACAGCGGTAGCGTTCGGCAGTCTTGTGTTGTCTTAAATGTCGGCCCAGAGCATCCGGATCATTGTAGCTTTTGCCGCACAGGGAACAGGACTGACGTTCGCGATTTGAGTGGCGCTTCATGTGCAGCCGAAGCGTGGTTTGTCGCAGAAAGGACTTCTGGCACACTTTACACATGTGCCGAATATTGTTCTTGTCGTGTTTCCGCAGATGCTGGTTCAAATTGGCCTTGTTCTGGAAATGCTTAGAGCAGAGCTCGCATTTAAATTGCAGGCCGAGATCGCTGTGGATCGCCAGGTGGCTGGCAAGAGAGCTCTTGCGGCGGAAAACCTTCTGGCAGATTGGGCACAAATGCTTCTCCTGGTTGTGGGTAAGCATGTGGCGCTGTAGAACAATTGGTTGCTTGAAACTTTTGTGGCAGACGCTGCACGAGTGTTTTGATTGTTTCTCATGGCTCATTAGATGGTACTTTAAATGTGAACTGGTAGCAAATCTCTGGAAGGAAATCTCAGTCATGAAAACTACACACAGCATAAGTACATGCTGCAACTCACGCGTCCGCACTCCTTGCAGTTGAACTTCTTGAGAAGATCGTTGCCGCAGGTGAGGTGGTAATACTGCTGGGTCCGGCTGCGAAAATCCTTATTGCAGACGGTACAGTGGTAGCCCTTATCTGTGACAATTATTCGCTTATCAGCCGACGTCCTTGCTTGCGTTTCCTGTGTCTCCTGGATATCGACACTTCGTGCAACTCGACATTCCAGGCAATCCGATACATCCGCCACCAGGCAGAGACGACACTTGGTGTGTCCACAGCTGTCGGTGACGAGGCGATTCTGTCCTGTAGCATCGCAGTTGCAGCGAGGACATTTATTCATTGCTAAATTCTAAATGCATTGAAATCGCACATACAGGAGACTAAAATTGCAGCTATGCTTCTTCTTTCTCGCAGCCATTCAGCACGAAACGTAAACAAAGTACACGGTCAGAAATACTTTTCATATATTTTACATCCTTTATATTAAAACTAAGAATAAAGATCTTTTTATAAGAGTACTATGAGCTGAGATTTTGTTCGTCCTGCCTATTCACATACATCGTTCATCTCCAGGTCGGCCACATGACCAGGAAACAGGTGCGCCTTCTGCATGGGTACGTGCACAAAGTAACGATCACAAAACTTGGGGTTCCGCCGAAGCAGGACCTCAGTCAGTATTGTGCCATAGTCGATCTTCTTGGTAATCAAAAGGCGCCGGCTCTCTCCACTCCCATAGCTAGCGGAACGCAAGCCAAATTGTCTGGCGATTCTGTAAAGGGAAATGCCAACATAATAAGCAATTATTTTTTACGATGTGGGATGACGGTGCTTACTGGTGAAGCGTGGTTCTTTCTTCCTTCGAAAACGTGGGCTCAAACTGCATGTCACGTATATCGTCCGATCTCACATAGTTTTCTATAAGCCGTCGGTAATCAGCGAAATTTCCCTTTGGATTTATTAATCCAAGACCATTACGATTGTTCTTTAGCAGATAACTGAAAATATAAAATAAAATAGTTTCGTTTGGTGATACGTTAAAAGTCGAACTCTTACCATACGGGCTCTTCACGTCCCTGCTTCAGTCGCCCTAAGCCACCGCCTGTCCAGCCCATCAGTCGCATCATGCGATATCCCTTGTTGCTGGGGTCCAATTTGGGATCGCACGGACTGTCGGCGGACTCATTGGTGACTTTGATGTTGACGCCGTCCTTGTTTTTTTCCACCTTGATGGTGTCGCGCGTGGCATTCAGCTGTGTAGCGTAGTACCGGGTTTAATAAGGCATACATTATTTCAGAAATTTCATACCTTAATACTATAGCAATAGGACTGGATCGTCAAATGCGCCTGCTTATAGGCAGCTTTCTTGGCCGCCTTAAGGCTCTCCCCCTGTCCTGTCGCTATTACCTCATCATTTACTAATAATTCGGCGTATTTTGTATTATCGCTTAATGGCTGATCTCGGCTGACACGCTCTTCGTACTTGACATTCGCAATGTTGCAGGAGTTTTGCAGGCAGGCTCGTCCCCCAGCCAAGTACACAATGAGCCGACCGAAACGCAGATCTTGATAGAGATCGACTGGATCTCCGCCGCCAAAACACTGGCGTTTTATGTGTGAGCTATCCTCTGGGGAGCTCGTCGAGGGAAGGGGTGGAGCCCGGCGCCCTAGTAGTTGGAATTAGGCATTAGGCTTTGGTCTCTCTGGCTCGTATAGTTACTAGTGATAAAAAGAATCTTCTCTCGCCTATGGGCCCACTAATTGTTCAGTCGTCTACCTTTGGCGCGCTGCTCCGCCGCATCCGACGCCGAGACAAATGTTCTCTTCAGGCGCTGTTCCCGTTTCTGACGGAAATCCGCTGCGATTTCCTTGGACAACTCGGCCACCAAAAGCATCGTCGCGCTTGGATACTTGCAGCCCATGAACTCCATGTTGACGAACGTTTGGGCCAGGCACACCAGCCGGTCCTCCTCAAAACGATCCTTGTGGGCCAGCATGAAGCTGCGTCGCAGATCCCAGTGCTCATCACTTTCGTATTCCGTCTTGTAGCTGTCTACATCCCAGTCCAAGGAAAATTCCCCGGATCCATAGCCGGCATCATCCTGTTTTTTAACTTTGACTTTCTTCTGCTTTGGCTTGGATTGTTGAACGGACATCTTTACAGGGAAAATAAATAGCGTTCAACTTGTCAAATAAAATGAGCACAGGCACGCTTGTTTTTTGATTGCTGCTTTCCCATTCACAGCGAATTATCAATTCGATTGGCCATGTGTTGCCCATTGGCTATCGATAACGCAGCGATAACGATAGGCCCCATCACGGCTATACTTTGTCGTGCGTGTGTGTTTTTAAGTTCCTGCCTTTTAATTCATGATTTTTTGGTAACTTAACAACAATTTGGAGAGCGACGCGACGCCCAAGAAGTCAGAAACGAATTGCCAAAGTGTCTCCACAGACGATTGCCCCAAAGTGAGAGATCGGATCAGCCCAAAGCAGCCAACATGAGCATACCCAACGAGTACATAGCGAAAACGGAGGATGTGGCGGAACAGGTAAGATATATTAGGTTCCACTGCCAAAAAGAAGTCCACCAGGACTCCATATCCACCGCAGGAAGCGTCTTCCCGATGCGCCCCAAATGGCGTTTGCGGGGAAGCCCTGGCAGCTGCAAACTGGGAAAACTGCCAACGTCACCCAAACGCGGCAAAGTTCGAGGGTCTTGGCTGCATATAATCACGATCCGCTGACATGGGGGCAACGTGCTGGGCATTTGCTTCCAATAAGAATCTGGGTGCAACCCAGATGATGGGTTTGCCTTGTACTCCAGTACCGCAATTGACAGTTGTTGCGTCTGCCGCAGGGAAAACTCTCTCTCTCGCTGCTTATTTTCTACCTGTGTGCTGATGCGTATGTGTCTGTGTGTGTGTGCGAGAGAGCTGTCTCCGCAAGTGAAAGTGTTGAAAAAGAAATAGCGGGCAGCTGGACGCCAGCGGCCAGGTCGAGTTCCGTAATAGTTGGGCTAGAAAGCCAGGTGAACTTGCTCGCGATTTACATACATACATGTATGAAGTTACATTGACAGCCGGGCCAAAACCCGTTAGCTGGCAGATAGCAATCGAGAGATACTAGCGTTTAGAGACACGTCACAGCCAGCGGGCGATTTCTAGCGACTACGCGCAAGCCACGCTCAACGGCATTGTATATTTAAATCCCTTATCACCTTGTCAGTAGTCCCCTTATCACCATATCAGCACCCATCCCAATTGCTCTCAACTCAACCAGAACCAATCGAACACTCATTTTTGCAGGTCATCAAGCGCGGCAAAAATGTGCTGCCCACAGTGGCCCGTTTGTGCCTCATCGCCACGTTCTTCGAGGACGGCCTGCGCATGTACATCCAATGGAACGAGCAGCGGGAGTACATGGACATGAGCTGGGGCTGCGGCAAGTTCCTGGCCACCGTCTTTGTGCTCGTCAACCTGTTGGGCCAACTGGGCGGCTGCGGCATGGTGATGGCCAGATTTAAGGTCGACATAGCGGTGGGACTGCTTTTCTTCATTGTGGTGTTGCAGGTGAGTCTGCATTTATATCAGCCAGAAGCAAAAGCCTTGACGTTAACCCGATCCTCTGTTTGCAGACCGTTGCCTACTCCATTCTGTGGGACTTCCAGTTCTTACTGCGAAACTTTGCACTCATCGGAGCCCTACTGCTCGTCCTGGCGGAAGCCAGGATAGAGGGGCGCAGCCTGTTTGCCGGCGTGCCATCGATGGGCGAAAACAAGCCCAAGAACTTCATGCAGCTGGCGGGCCGCATCCTGCTGGCCTTCATGTTCATCACTTTGATCCGCTTTGAGCTGAGCGTATGGCAAGTTATACAGGACATCATCGGCTCCATTCTGATGGTGCTGGTCGTGCTGGGATACAAGACGAAGCTGTCCGCCCTGATTCTGGTGGCTCTGCTTACGATCCTGAACCTGTACCACAATGCCTGGTGGACCATTCCGTCCTACAAGCCACTCAGGGATTTCTTGAAATACGACTTTTTCCAGGTTAGCAGGTTTACAATATCTTTCGCACGAATTTGTGTTATTTTTACGCATTCCCTTCGCAGACTCTCTCGGTGATCGGTGGCCTCCTCATGATCGTGTCCTTGGGCCCTGGCGGCGTTTCCATGGACGAGCACAAGAAGAAGTGGTAGAGGCCAGGCAACGGTCGCTCCTTGAACGAAACACTTTCAACATTTGACTTTTACCGTGTTTTACTCCTTCTGAGAAATGTTAGTTAGGAATTACCATAAAATGGGACAACAACAGGAGCAGCATCAGCAGCACAACACCGGCACGTATAAGAACTTGACAATTTTCAATAAAGGGACTTCCGCAATACCCCTCTCCAATGGCTCACTTATTGGGATCGCCCCAACCCAACTCCAAATCCATTCGCGCACATTCAACGACAAACTTCGACATTTTAAACATTTAGGACATTTTATTTTTGTACATAAAGAACAGGCAAGAAAAAAGTTTGGTCACTTTCGAGCCCACCCCAAATGAGAGACATAACTGATTTTATATCTATGCTTGTCAATATCCATGTTTTTTGCCGATTTTTTTATATGATTTGTACACTCTTATAAATAAGTTGTAACCTTGGTGTTTGCCTTTTGTTGATTGCTAGAAGTTTGAATATGAAAACGATGTATAAAATATGATGTACCAATTGACAATGATTTGTTTCTTTCGTTTATAAGCAAAAGTGTAATAGAATTAAATTGTAACGTTTTAATAAACATAAAGATGAAAAACCGAGACTTGTGCATTTTAAACTTGGCGCCAATTGGCCGATAAATGGTTAATGCTTTTGTTTGTTTACCAGCACTAAGGCACAGCTGACTCGCAACGTCAACAAAGAGGGAAATGCCCATTCTTCGACTACTGGGTACCCCGTACTAAGTTAGCTGCTAGTGAATCCTGCATAACTAACAATAAATAACTTTATTGCAAAAATAAGAGCATAAACCTTATACAAGTAGTACGATTAAATTTTGTAAATAGACACAAAATATAATGATAAAAAAAATGATTAGGCACCGTTTTGAATGGTAATGTTAGTGAATTAACTAAATATAAAACAATATATTGAAAAGCCCTGACCTCTCCAACAAGGCAGTGAAATGTCAACGGCCTCACTTTTTTTTAAAAACTTGAAATCAAATCTGAAAATAGGGATGAGTACATTTGATTAATTTCCAAAAATTGTTGCAATCAGTTCAAATCAATTGCAATACACAATGCACACAAGTAACTTATAGGGGCGGAAGTGTTTTCTGCAGCTGGCGACAAACACAGTTGCGTGTACAATATACCCGTGTATTGGGCAATTACCGGGTATAAAAATATCAAAGAGTCGCTGAGCCCCGAAGTGAGTATATGGCCAAACACAACGCATTTGTTGTTCAAAGCGTTCGGAACGTGGACGGATTGAGCTCCGCCGGGTAAGAGTTGGTCGTCGTAAATGTTATAGCTATGTGCCGCCGCTTCTAATCAAAATCTAATGAGTGTTTCGATGTGTGGGCGTGGTATAGTAAATCAAATCTGCAACATCTGATCCAATAATATTATGGGTGAATTGCCCGATATGTGTTAACGTAAGCAAAAGTGAGCGGGATGCATTATAAACTAGTTTGGAACACGCACGCTTGGCGCTCTCACTTTTGCTACCACGAGCGGCGGTACAGGCAAGCCTCCTGAGAACGGAAGCGCTACGAAGAAATTCCTACATCCTTATTAAATATGCGCCACTATAAATGAACCCTGGCTGCACCAAAATTGCATTCTTTGAACGCATGCACCTCTTGCTGTGTTGTCTGTTTTGGTTCTAGGTGTAGATTCTTTACTGGTGTGCTGATTTCACCTGTGTCAGCGGTATTTTCTTACCTGGCTGGTTGACAAATGTTTTGGGGCTAATGAAACGCGATAAGGTTGATCCGAGTGCTAACAACCCGCTGCAGTGTTAAAATTAATCGTGCAATTGTTTATAGCTAAATGGCACCCGTTTTTTTCTTGCAGGAACCGCCTTCTCCACATCAACAGCCTTTTGAACCACATTCCTGTTGGGATTCGCTTTGGCCCAGCTTGCTAACTCACAATGAAATATTTTGGCGGAGTCGAAGGGTATGTACATAGAAAGGTCACCAATCGATTTGTAATTCAATAGCCAAACGCGATGATTAATGGACGTGATTAAGCGCAGGGTGTTATACCCTGATCTGGCAGATATCAGCTGCGGGAAGTGCTTCAAAATATTCCCCAGCTTTCGTTGATAAGCCCAACGATTTAATGATAACAGTCAAAGGTACAGAATGTGTTAAGCCTAGGCCTTGATGAATTTGACCAGCTTCGTCTCCGGTATCCGTTTGTTTCGCGTGATCAGCTCCTGGTTGTCCATGAATGGTCGCAGAACGGCAGGTATCTCGATGCCATCTTCCTTCTGATAAGATTCCAGCAAGGCAATCAGCAGACGCGGAATAGCCGTCGCAGTTCCGTTGATGGTGTGGGCATGGAGGATCTGTCCGTCAGCGGAGCGCCGGTATCTGATGCCCAGCCGCCTTGCCTGATAATCCGTGCAATTGCTGCAACTTGAGATCTCGCCCCACATCTGACGGCCTGGCATCCAGGCTTCTATGTCGTACTTCTGGTACGCCGGAGCGCCCAGCTCGCAAGGTGGCATGTCCAGCAGCCGAAAGTTGAGGCCCAGTCGACGGAAAAGATCTACCTCAATGTTCTTAAACTCCTCCAGCTCGGCCTCCGACTGCTCCTCGGTGCAGATGGCAAACATTTCCACCTTGTTGAACTGGTGTACACGATAAATGCCTTTCTCCTCCTGCAGTCCCGATGTTTCAGCCCTATAGCATCGACTCACGGCGGTCACTTTCAGTGGCAGTTGGTCCTCCGACAGTAGTTTATTCGCAAAGAATCCAGCCAGGGCCATTTCCGAAGTGCCCGATAGGCACTCGCCGGTGTCCAGTTTGTAGACCTGTGTGCGTTCACCCTCGGTGCGCATGCCACAAGATTCGATCACCTCCTTAGGCAGTATGTCCGGCACGGAGATCAGCTTAAAACCGTGTTCGGTGACTGCCTGAAGTGCATATTGTATGATGGCCTGCTCCAAAGTTGCCAGCTGGCCAGTAAGGTAGTAGCTTTTGTGGCCAGTGTAGTTACCCAAGTGATCCATGCGGTAGAGGTTAAGAGCACGGGCTAATTCAGAGAACTCCTTGAGCCTGGACTGTGGCGTCAACTGCCGGTGGACATACTGCGCCAGTTCCCGCGGCTCCTCTCCGTAGTCTCGCAGGCGCGGATGCGTGGCATTGGGCAGCTGTTCCAGTTCCGCCTGCAGCTGCCTCAACTTGTGCTGGTCTCCCGCATCCAACTCCTGGATGAGAGAGCGTATCAGTGGCACGTTGTTCTTGTGGTGGCGCACAACCACGTTCCGCTCCAGTTCGTCCAGCTGGGCACTGGTTGGAACCGGTCTGTGTATTGGGGCCTCCACCGCCTTTGCGTCATGCGACCTTTGGCGGCGCAGCAGCAGCAGAGGCCGCCAAAGTTGAGAATTCGTCGGCAATTTCATTTTAATTAACAAACTTCTTTGTTGCACGCCAGCGGTCGCGGGTTGGGGAGCAATTTCATTCACTTTTAAGCGAAAACATTAAATGTTTTTGAGCACAATTTGATAATTATATTCAGCAAAAACGCACATAACAAATTGTAAAAGCCGCTAACATTCTGTTAACTTTCGATTATTTATCGAACTTTTTCATTATTTGGGCTGATAACGTAACGCTCGCTATTAAGTACGTAACAAAACTTGAGCCCTATTTTGAATTGTCCCCACCGAGGTATTTTTATGACCAAAGTAAATTGAAAGAAAATTAAAAATAGTTAAGCGGCGATAACAAACGTCTTTTGTTGTGCCCATTTTGCATGGACTATCAAATAATTGCCTCAATTGAGCGTATTAAGCAATGCACTTTCGTCACGTCACGTCTTTTCAGTCGGTGGTTGTCTCTGTGCATTATAACGGTAATTTCAAGCTTCTTTTATGGGAACGTAACTGTCTTCATGCTTCTCCAAATTCATTTCTTTGCATTGTTGAATGCAGAGAAACAATTTTAAACATTATATCACGTTATGTTGTTCAATTTCTGATATGAATGTGTATAGGTTTTAATCTTGAGTTCTGCGTAAGATAAGGTAACAATCTTCGCCAACAAAAATGTTGATCTATATTTCTATTAGTTCCAAGCCGATCCAGTTTTTTTCGGTGTACTTATGGACTCGGTTTTATTGGGATCTATGGGTTGTCGAATAGAATTTGTGCGTGTGACACGTTTTCCCTAAATGAATGTGTCAATTGCGTGTTTCTTTAACTTCAATTAGCCGCCACCAGATCGGTTAATTTAATTTGATTCAATAGCGGTATTGTTCGCGGTCACGGCCCCTACGACCATACAACACCTATTGTATAACCATGAACAGAGTCCGGAAATTGAAAGCATCTTCTTTGTCTCCTGCAGCGGAGCCACCCACTCCAGACTGGTCATCTGCGATGAGAGCGGCCAATCTGTGGGCGCCACCAGCGGCCTGGGCACCAATCACTGGGGCATTGGCATTCCGGAGTGCGCCCGCCGGATCGCTGACATGGTGGAGCGGGCGAAGGAGGAGGCGGGCATTCCCAAGGAGACGCCCCTCACAAGTCTGGGATTGAGCCTTAGCGGCTGCGAGCAGGTCAGTGTCAGTGGTTACAACGCAATAACTACTTTCAAGAATCAAATATTTTAAATAAGTTTTAAGCACATATAAACATATCTATCCTTACAGGAGGCCACCAATCGCGAGCTGGAGCAGGAGCTGCGCACCACGTTTCCGGGCCTGGCCCAGAACTATGCCGTGTCCAGCGACACCATGGGCAGCATGTACACCGCCTCGTCCATCGGAGGAATGGTCCTTATTTCAGGAACCGGATCCAATTGCCTGCTGCGTAACCCTGACGGCTCCACGTCCAATTGTGGCGGCTGGGGCAACTTCCTCGGGGACGAGGGAAGCGGTAAGTGGGGAATGCCCCCATCGGGTGGTCTTATCACTAATGGTCTACTAATGCCTGGCCCAATGTCGAGATTAACGGCTGCATCTCCGATTAAGATTGCCTGATAGCGTTGATTGCCATTGACTCATTGCCGCTTTTGTTGTGGTTTATTTCGCAATCATCATTCTGACCCCCAACTCTTCTATTCCACAGCCTGGTACATCTCGTATCGCGCAGTCAAGGTGGTGTTCGACCATATGGACAACTTTGAGCAGTCAGCGGCTCCCGTGGAGAAAACTTGGAGTCTGATCAAGGAGCACTTTAGTTTGGAGACGCGCCTGGATATGCTGCCGCACTGTTACGCCAAGTTCGACAAGCCCTTCTTCGCCAATCTGTGCAAAAAGCTGTCGCAGAACGCCGAAAATGGAGACGAACTGGCGCGCAGCTTGTTTCGCGAAGCTGGCGTTCATCTGGCCAGAATGATCCTTGCCCTGCTGCCCAATGTGCACCAGGATCTGGTCAAGTCCGGGGACCTAAGCGTAGTGTGCGTAGGATCCGTGTGGTCCAGCTGGGATCTGCTGCAGGAGGCCTTCATCAGTGAACTCGCTAAGACAACCATCGACTTCGACCTCAAGCTGGTGCGCATCACCAAGAGCAGTGCCTACGGAGCCTGCTACCTGGGTGCGGATAGTGCGGACTTCGATCTTCCGAGAAACTATGCCGACAACGTCACAGTACTGTACACGTACACCGATCCTCGAAAGAAAGCCAAAGCCACCAACGGCTGTAACTGTTAGATAAATTGTGTTTGACAACCCATTCCGCAATACACTTCCCAATTGCCAAATTCGCAATCAATATTCCAGTTAGTGGTACGGATAGGTAGTATTATAGCTTATCAAAAAATAAATAATTTTATCCTTTGACGAAATCCGCTGGAAAGTAAAGAAGTTTCCCTTTCAATCTTGCATCAAACTCACCTACATATACTTTCTAAACTTTTTTTGTTGGGTTTGTTAGAAATACGTATGAAAATTTTATTCGATAATGTTCATTGTATTAATTGTATGTGTCTCAATTGTTGGCTGTCGTGGCTTCTTTTCATGTATGTGGGCATACATGTGCGGCATCTTCTTTGTAATACTTTGATTGTGTTTAAAGCCAATTTGTTTTTATTTTCGCAGTGCTGTCAATTCAATTCTTTGGCTAATTTGATTCTCGAATCGGGAAGCAGAACATAAATGTATCTGTTTGTAGCGAAGGAATACATAGGCCAAAAACATAATATCTTAGGGAGCTTAGAATAGAGTATTTGGGATAATGTACGAGTAGCTGAATCGAATGCCGTAGCAAGTGAATCAAAATTACATCTACATGTATATATATATAATTGCTTGGATAAAACATTTAACGTACTGTAAGATTGAATGCGACATACCAAAAGAGATTTTCAATAAAATCGAATTCAAATAGAACCAAGACCGCCACTTTGACTAAAAAAACTGTCAAAGTTTCGGCAGCATAGCCAAGAAAACTTGGCTTTTCGGCTTCTACGTCGCTGTTTTCCTGGGGACTAATTCATCTGCGATTAAGTGTAACCTATTTGTATGCGATTAGCTTAAATGCATCCCTTTCCGGGCGACTTCAATTGTTTATGCTCTGCCGCAGCTTCTGGGGATCCTGGTAGTGCGACGAGGACGATATGACCGAGGGATGCTGAGGCGGTGGAAAACACCGCACGTGCTCCACATTTGAGCCCTCGCCATCGCCGCCCTTTAGATACTTGTTGAGAATGGAGAAGATTTGTGAGTTTAATACTTGGAACCGACGAATCCGATCCACCATTCGCTTCAATTGCTGTTAAGGAATATTCAAATTGTACTTTGGGCACTTTGGTAGTTATGTTAGAACTTACAATGCCCTTTACGTCCTCATCCTTGCCATCGACGCGCTGTACCCGCAGAATGTGGTAGCAAAAGTCCAGAGCCTCGAAGCGACGCTGCTGTCCCAGCAGTACGATCATGACGCAGCCAGCCCAGTTCAGACCTTCGCCGAAGAGCTCCTCGATGGTGTACTCCGTTCCCCTGACTGGAATGCAATAAACGAACTGCAGAGCCGACCAAAGGCGATGGAACTCCGAGCACTCATCCACGTGGATAATCCCGTTGGCCGGTGGAGGACCACACCACACAGGGTCGTCCAAATAGCTCTTCACGCGGTTGAGAATAACTTCAAAAATGCTGAGGCCACAGCAAAGACGCTCACGAGTCAGCAAATCTCCCTCTCGTGCTATCATTGCTTGCTGTTGGTAAAGATTATTATTATAAAGTTAATCAATTAAGTTTGGGGGCTCACCTTTGCAGTGCCAATCTTTTCCACGTTTGAAACTATCTGCAGATTGGCAAACTGTGCTTCAAGACGCTTTTGCTTAGCCTCCGGTTTTTCATTCTCTGAAATGGGTAGAGATGTAAGTAAGAAAAACTACCCATGAAAGCATCCACTTGTACATACCTTTGCAAAAAGGTCTGGGAAAGATGTTCTGGAAGAGGGCGGCGTGCAGTAGATCGCACACCTCCTCCTGCGAGAGCGCCTGTTCGATCAGCAGGCAAAAGATAATGCTGTTGCCAAACTCCCGGAAAGACTGAAATAGCTCTGTCTTCGCGTCCGGATATTGCACGATGTCTGTAAGATGAGCCTGATAGTAGCTGAGCACTCCAGGCGAACCATATTCGCAACGGGGTAGTTTGCATGACTTGGGCATGGCAATCATCAGCGTCTTGGTGAACTGCAGCAGCGAGCCCTGGATCAGTGGCTTAACAATGTCCTTCAGTATAATGTCCATGACGACTGCTATGCCCTGATAGCCCAGCAGGCGGCACATGGCATGGAAATGCGGTGAACCTACAAAGCCAGTGTACTGGCCATACTGTGTGGAATAGGCAGCATTCAGCTGCTTGGAACCCCACAGATAGTAATGGGACATTTGTGGCGGCTTCTCACGCTGAATAGCCTGTGACGACGAAAGATTCACTTTGGTTCGAATGAAACTGCAAGAGATAATAGTAATAATAAGTATTTTAAACAATAGAAAATTGGCGGCACACCCACCGATTCGTGGCTGCATTATAGCAGTAATTGACCAGAAAGTCGTAGTTCAATTCCACAAAGACGTGCAGTGTTATTCTGCCGTAAGGCGCCAGTACATTGTGGTTAGCCTCCTTTACCATGCCGTCAAAGTTATCCAGGGCCAAGTACTTGCTTAGCAACTTGTGGCAAATTCGATTCGCCTCTAGCAGGCCTTCGAGTTCCTGAAATTAAGCGAATTAGAGACCGATTCTAGACATCTGTAGGATTCCACTTACCACAATGCCGGTTATATCGTTGCCCTCGAAACGACTGATGGCCAACTCAATGCTCTTGTGCATGTTGGCGTTTATGCGTTGTGTGATCAGTTTGTTCAAGTCAATAGAACGGCCTTAAACGAATGGAGAAACCATTAACCAAAAGATCATGATGCAATGGGTGTTTTGCTTACCCAAAAGTTGGACATGTCGTTGTTTTAACAAGGTCTCATAACGATTATTGCGGGGATACGACTGGAAGTTGAAACCGAGTACCTCGCACTCCAAACGGAATCGCTTGTCCAAGAAGATGCTGCCCGCCAATTGCTTGTAATGGGCAAAGATCTGCTCGCTCAGCTTGTAGACAAACTGATCGAAGCACAGATTGACTTCGGCCTCCACTTCGTCGTACAGGAACTGCTTTCGGAAGACAGTGAGTGCGTAGTACGCCGAGTCGTTGTACAAGTCCAGGGGATACAAGACAAATCTGTGTGAGGCACTTAGTTAGTTCAGATCATTTCACCTATTCGCCATTTACTTACTCCATCATTGAGGGCTCCTTCGTTTGCAGAATGTGATCGGTTAGGATCCAGGGCATGGACATTTCAATCGGAAACTGAATGCGCTTCTCCATGGTGATCAGATCCTTGCACTCCTCGTTGTGCTGATGCCGCACCAAGCACTTGTTAACCTTACGACCCATGGTCATCTCCAAGTAGAACTCGCGATACCACAGCTGCGAGAGATCGCAGCACTTCTGAAGCGTGTCGCTGAAGTTGAGCAAGTAGCTCCAGTAGAACGATGTCTTGTGGAACGTGTCGATCTGCAGCAAACAGTTTCCGTCGATGTCCTTGCGCAAAGTGCGCTTGCCGCCGCTTTTGTCGGCAATCAGAGACTCCAGCATGGTGCGCACCATGTATAGCTGAGTGGAGGAAGGTCCCACATTGAGGCGAGGCACCTGGATGCGGAAGCCGCCGTCGGGATCCTTCTTGCCCTTGGCCACTGGATCGTCGGTGGGCTCATAGCCCTTTTGCCAGTCCGCCGATGTCTCTCGCACCGACATGATGATGCTCCGGATAAGATCCTTCTTATTTTTTACGGCCTTTCGCAGCGGTTCACGAAGCGAAAGCTGCACGAAGTCCTGCAGCTCGGAATAGATGTTACGCCGGATAGCCTCGCACAATACGGTTTCAATGCGCGCCATTAGCACCTGCAGTCCCTTTATCATGGCGATGACCTCGATCAGCGCGAACTTCTCTTCCGAGGTGTAATTGTAGCGGGTGGCCCGCTCGTACTCCTCAGCCTCCACGGGGCACTCCTTGTTCTGGTGATGATCAGTCGGATGCAGGAGCTTCCAGGAGTACAACTCGGTGACCACACTGGTCCACTCGGACAGCAATTGAAGGCCGCGCAGAGCCAGGTCGGCCGTAATCCGGTTCTCGGCATCAGAGGGATTCTCCTTGACGGTGGTGGTCACCTCGTTTGTGTATCGCGCCAGCTCCGAAATGTACTTGACGTGATCCTCGCGTATCTGCGGCAAATGCACCATTAGATCCGCCTGTGGGCTGATGGCGTTTGAGCTGGACAGCGGCCACTTGCTGGAATCGAAGTGCTTGCTGCGCTTTATGTAGTTGAAGGGAGCAATCTGCATGTCGCCGAAGAGGGGCACCACTTCCAGGTTCTTAAAGATGCGATCGATGCGATCCAGCCGTATCTTCTTCTTTTGATCAAGTTTGTTGATATTGCACGCATCGCTGTCCATAAGGAACAGGCCAAAGCCCATAACTTTTACCAGCATGTGCTTCTCCTCAGGGGTCAAGTACATCTTTGTCTCGAACATATGCACGCAAATGTTGACCACATCTGAGAGCAGATCCTCGTAGCCCACGATCTTCTCCAGCGTGTCCTTGACCGTGTCGCGAATCTTGTTCTGCGTGGCCAGGAACATGGACAGATTCTGCGACTCCTGCAAGGTGTGCGAGTCCGACATCACTTTGAGGAACTGCGCAGCTCGCCTGTAGGTGGAGTAATCGTTCTTCACGCTGGACTTCATGTTCTTCAGCTCGTCCAGCACGGCAAACATGTTGATAAACTTGCCTAGCGTCAATAGGTACGCCTCGGACACGAAGTCCTTGCGCTTCTCGGCGTGGCACAAGCGCTTCACCTCGCCGGAGAAGGCCTCGATGGCCTTGCGTTGGAAGTACATGAAGTTGAGCAGCTTGTTCACCTCCGGGGCTAGCACCTCGACCGTCTTCTCGTAGATCTCCACGCGATTCGGCTGCTCATTGGACTTGGGCTGCGGAATGGCGCGCGAGCAGCAGCGCCAGGTGTAGAGCATTACTGCGTGTTTCTGCCCCTCGTCCAGGAGCACATTCTGCGGGCGGAGAGAAGGGGTTCAGAGCTGTGAGTAATGCTAATGCGATAAGCCGGATACGCTAACTCACCAAGTTGGCATGGGTGGTGGCCTCCTCGATGTACTTGGCGATACCCGTGACAAATCCATTGCGATCCTCGAAATTCGTATCGAAGTTTGCCTTGTAGATAATCGAGCAGGGCTGCGCCTCGATGCAGGGCTGCTCGTCCGGCAGGGATAGCTCGTCCAACACCTCCACGTTGGACAGCGCGTCGGCTAGCGTAATCTTCTCCGTCATGCTGGGCTGCTTATCATGCTCCAGCAGCGCGAAATGGTTAAATTCTAACAAGGCGGGGCCCCAATCCAATCGACACAAATTTTTTTCGCCACAAATACAACACGACTTTTACCATTCGCCTGGGTGCGTGGACACGTGGCCATAATTAGCACATTTTTGCTGGCGGTTGGCGTCTACGATGTGCTTATGCTTATATGGCTGCGCACCGCTAATTTCGATAAGAGAAAGATAATCGATAAATACGGCGCATTGGCGGCACATCACATCACTAGCGTCTGTGGTTCCGTTTCGTTTTAGCGAACTCAATTTCTCCTATTTTATATTGCATTTTCCGTTAAGAGTAGCCTACAATTCTGCAAGATGTCGATGTTTTGGGGTAAGTCGAACTGATCTCACTTGCCCCCTCCGGGCTGGTTGTGCCAACGAGCTCTTGGGTGCTCCGACCGCGCTTTTATTGCCACCACGTGCTTGCCGCTCGATTTACCGGCAGCGTGGAGCGGCGCCATTTGCACGCCGATGTAAAGTAAACCATGTTTTTGACCAACTGTGTCCTCTTCCAGGTTTGAACATGAAGCCTGAGCGCAAGTACTCGCAGACGATCATCAAGTCGTTCCACATCTCGGGCGTGGCACTCGACAAGGGCCAGGAGGCCAAGTTGTACCTCGCTGCCGAGAAGCAGGAGTACATCGTGGCCACCGTGACCAAGGCCATTCCACAGGTTGCGCTCGACCTGAACTTCAGCAAGGGCGATCGCATCATGTTCTACACCGCCGGTAAGACCTTTTATGTCCACTATGTTCGCATGTTTATCCGTTTCTGACGCTTTCGTTCGTTTCACAGGCGACGCCAGCGTTTCTCTGTTGGGCTACTTGCACGACATTGATTCCGAAGATGATGAGGATGACGATCAAATGACGATCGAGAATTTGCTGAACTCCAAGGCGATCAAGAATAGCAAAAAGTCTGAAGATGATGAGGATGAGAATGAGAGCGGCGAGGAGGACGAGGAGGATACTGATGACGATAGCCAGATAATCGAGGAATACGAGTCCTTCCTCGAAAATGGTGAGGAGGAAGATGACGACGATGTTGATGAGGATAACGAGGAGAGTGGCGAGGAGGATGAACAGGACAGCGACGACTCCGAAGCTGAAGAGGAACAGCCAAAGGCCAAGGTTGCCAAGCTCTCTCCTGGCGCTAGCGCCAAGAAATCTGGCAAGGAGCAGAACGGTGTGGCCAAGAAGGAGGAGGCCAAGCAGCAGCAAAAGAAGAAGGAGAAGCCAGAGGCCAAGAAGGAACAACCCAAGGCCAAGGAGCCAGCCAAGCAGCAACCAGCTTCTAAGGATCCACGTACTATCACCGGAGGCGTGAAGATTGTGGATCAGGTCGTCGGCAAAGGCGAAGAAGCCAAGCAGGGCAAACGCGTATCTGTTTACTACATCGGCCGCCTGCAGTCGAACAACAAGACCTTCGACAGCCTCCTGAAGGGAAAACCATTTAAGTTCGCCCTGGGCGGCGGAGAGGTCATCAAGGGCTGGGACGTGGGAGTCGCCGGCATGAAGGTGGGCGGCAAGCGAGTCATTACCTGCCCCCCGCACATGGCGTACGGCGCACGGGGAGCTCCACCGAAGATCGGACCGAACTCCACTCTCGTCTTCGAAGTGGAACTGAAAGCTGTGCATTAGTGCACTATATTAACATCATATAGACTTGTAATCCTAAGTAAGTATCCACGTCGTACAACTTGATAAAAATGTTAAATAAACTCTGTTTTCCGGCTGTTCATAAATCAACAGTTTTGTAACAATCGCATGTATTTGGTATGGGGTCTCTAAGGGGTTTTTTCGGGTGAACATACATCCAGCAGGGGCTCAGACTGGAGTTTCCAGTGCTCGAGTACGTAAGGCAGCCGTTCGCTGGGATCTGTGCTCCAGTGGTGCAGACGACACTTGAGTCGCGCCTGTTCCAGCTTGTTTATGGTCACAGTGCAGTAGAAGTCCTTGTTCTCCTTCTTCAGGTCGGGTCCCTCGATGCGCTCCTTGGGCAGGGTAATGCACTCCTCGCGACAATAGAACCCAGTCTTGCGCAGCGAGGCCTTGATGTGCCAGGGCTCGAGCACCCATGGCTCATCCTTGTTCATGACCACCGCCAGCACAATGGTCTCCAGCATGTTGACCGTGCGCTGGGCGTAGGGGGAGCTGTGTTTAACAGTCGATTTTTCAGCCTCTGTCTTGGCGTACTTGGCCACATTCTCCGGCGTATTGTACGCGGCCAAACCCGGCAGCAGGAGCTTATTGTAGACAAAGTGCGGCTTCATTGACACCACGTCGCCCTTGTCGCCAACGCCCTCGACGAAGGTCTTTAGCACCACCTCGATGTTGGGCCGCTTTTTGACCAGCGTGTCGTCCACGAGCTCGTAGATGAAGTTCTTGGCCCTCATCCGGCGGGGTTTCTCGTTGGTTTTGTGCAGCGGCGGGTCATATTTGCGCTTCAGGACGAACGTGGTCTGGAAGCAAATTGGTGGTGAATGGGGATCGCTTCCCTAATCCAGGAGAGCACTTACCCGCACTTGCTGCTGCAGGCTGGTGGCCGATTTAAGCAAATTTAACGGCGTTACGTAGATGTTCTTCAACATTTTTACCACCAATATGTCTGCGTTGCCAGACTACTCAGCCAGTTTGCAGTGTTGCCAGATATGATTATTTAATCTGCGTGAGTTCAGCAGTAAAATTTTCAGTGACTTTGAAAACGATTATGAATTTAGTTTTTTTATTGCAACTATTTCTTTACATT
Source organism: Drosophila melanogaster (assembly GCF_000001215.4). Taxonomy (NCBI): domain Eukaryota; kingdom Metazoa; phylum Arthropoda; class Insecta; order Diptera; family Drosophilidae; genus Drosophila; species Drosophila melanogaster. Next base: position 15,330,595 of record NT_033777.3, on the reverse strand, counting down.
TTAATAAAGCAAAATAATTTGCCCAATTTACCTTTTAATTGATTAAAAAAAATGTACCTTTGAAAGTATTATGACTGTCAATTTTAATTTAATAGTTTCATTACAAAATAAAAGATTGACTATGCCAATATTTCGGCGAACGCGCCCATCGACATGCAGTATGCGTACACGCTGTGAAGCAGTTTTTAAACGGAAACCGTTAGTCGAATTTATTTACAATATGACATTTTACAATCAGGACTCAATAGTGTTTTGTATCCAATCAACGTACTTGCCCACCAGCGTGTAAACTCCTGGCCATCCGGCCAGACCGCACGGAGTCGGTCCAAATGACACGACGCCGGCCAGGAAGTAGTAGGTGTTCACCTTGTTGGTGTCCAAGCCGATGAGCGGTCCCCCGGAGTCACCGCGACAGGAGTCGACGCCTTCCTTGCCGCCGGCACACATCTGTGTGTCCTCGAGGAGAATGTCCTGGCTGCTGTAGACGTTCTGGCACTCATCCATCCGGAATCCCTCCACGGCTGCCTTCAGCTTGAGGTTGCTGGCCGACAGCTGCTCCGTTTTGCCCCAGCCGGCCACGTCCATGGTGATGCCGTCGAAGGTGGCCGACCGCAGATTGACGTCCAGAGGCAGGCAAATGGGTCGCACAAAGTCGGTGTACTCCACCTGCTGGGCCAGACGCAGCAGGGCTATGTCGTTGACCTGGTTCTTGGAGGCCGGTATATAGTCGGGATGGGGTATAGTACGCTCCACGGGCACGTCCAGATGCGGTGGCGCGCAGTCCTTCATGCCGCGCACATCTACTTCGCAATCGGGATTAGTGTTGGTGTCCCATTCGCCCAAACGAACACCGGACAACCGCCAGTCGGTGGGCAGTGCCTTTCCGTTGACACAATGCGAGGCTGTGATCACATATCTTGTGCTGATCAAGGATCCGCCGCAATGGTGACCCTTTTTGCCCTGGCCTGCATGTAGGAATTAACCAGTGGATAAGTGCGTTCAGACTTAAGACGATGCCCCTCTACTTACTTTTGGTGTATTCAATTAGAGCCATCCAGGGGAACTCGTCGATCTTGGTCTTCATTCCGCCATAGATGCGATTGGACAGGATGTTGCCGCATTGTCCTGGCAGCGGCAGAAGGCTGTTGCTGGTTACATTGGGCTTGGGCGGTGGCGTCGTCTCCGATGAGCTCTCCCTGTAGCGGTCCGGACAGCAGATGAGCACCTTGCCGTTCGTATAGCCGCACTGGCTGCGACTCAGGTAAAGCCGGTCCGTGTCCCGGAGCGGGGTGGTGGTCAGCAGGCCGTATAGGTACTTGCAGTCCTCCAGATGGATGCACAGCGCACGCTCCCGATTCGGCGTTATGCAGCGCCCATAGTTGGGCACCTGGGCCGCCTCGTTGGGGAAGTAGAACTCTGGAAATCCAGACTTTAGGTTCAGAGAGCTTACCAATATTGTGAATACATAAATTAGGTCATTAGCTATGGAAGTACGGAAACAGGTTTCCAGCGACTTGTGAAGGCCCGCGGCAAAAAAAAACAAATACGTTAAGCTAGTCATGTCCAGCAGATGAGCATCTTGGCAGTCTTCTATTTACTTACGGCCCGCCGATGATTTCGCCAAAATGCCCAAAAAGAGGCAGATAATCGATGGCTTTAGCATTTTCGTTGCGCAATCGGACCTCGTTAGTCCTTTCTCAAGACGTCGTCAGTGGTTTGCGGATAATGTTTTGCCTAAAAACAATATTACAGACCGACCGCAGAAGCAGTTATCAAAATAAACGGCGCGATAATATGGACGATACCAGGTGCCACAGCGGAGCGGAGTGAAACGAAGAGGCCGAAGCTGAGCTTGGCGCACAACTGAATCTTCGGACGGACGCGGTTCTCGGCCTGCGAGCTTTGTCGCAAGCTTTTTGGCGAGTCTCCAAATCAGATATGAAGATAATCGTGGGAGCAGATCTTTATCTCTCTTCCAATTATTATTCTTAGTAATTGTCAGTTGGCTTATTTAACTTTGGTACTAATAGAATTTACTTTGTCACATGCTGAGTGTAAGTAAAGTACTCGGCAAATTTAAGGGAGTATCTACCATTATTTAATCCCCGCCTAAGTTCGATTGTATCACATGGTGTTTTGATAGCAAAAAGCACTATCATTAACGATAAGCTAACGGTATATTTCGTTCTACAGCAAACTGAAAGTTCTACCGACTTTAAATCGGACCTAAAGCAAAGTTTAAAGTCGCAGTTTAAATTGCAGCGGTCGCGTTGCCAAACAACACAGTATGACCGAATTCGCAATGTTGTTTGCCACTGTTTTGGCAACTCGCATATAGCGGTACGTCGCAGCTGGTGATAAGTTAAATGTTTAATTTAAAAAATGAGCGTGGATATTTAGTAAAGGTCGAATAGGCGGCAAGTTTGGAGATCGGCAGTGGTGTAAGTAGTACGTCGCTTGAGTGCCGAGTGAGTGCTGTATGTGCAGCAATAATGCGAATGCAAGTCTCATGTGTCTGGTCCGATATTTGCAGCTCATAATTTATTCAAAATGCGCTTTGTGCGGCGGGGAACTGTCCCCAAGATTGCAGCATGTTGCTGTGTGGTGGTCCTGCTGGTCACCTGGTATGTGTTGAACGTGGAGCGGGATCTGGATAAGAGCCTCAAAATGTAAGTATGTCTAGTTGTGCGTCACAGCGGCTTGGGATATTGATTGTACGATGTTTGTCCATACATATGTATATGTACATATGCGCATATTTGTGATAAAGAGTATTTATCTTTTGCAACTAATTCAATTTTGTATTTAATTAAAGCGAAATCATCGAGCGCTCCATAAGATCGGCTGTGAATCGTGGCGAGTGCCGGCATCCCCATCTGCCGCTGGACAATCCGGACATCATGAAGTTCTACAAGCCGGTTGAGCGAATAAACTGCGGCGAGGGCATGGACTGGGTCATGTGTGAGGTTGGTTGGGACTGGGCCCCTTCTACAAGAGCTGATTGCTTAACTTAAACCTCGTTTCCCCCAAAGAAATCCATTTGCTTTGTGCGACCAGAGATTGCGTCCAGCCACGAGGATGTGATCTGCTCCTACACGGACATTATTCGCAAGTCGGACTACAAGGTTCGCTTTGGGCAGTCACTGCGCATGAAGGAGCCCTATGTGCTGCAGGCCAGCGACTTTGTCAAGGTGGTCTGTCGATCCTCCAGCGGCGAGAGGTGACCATTATCTTATTTTATAGTTATGCCTATACTTTAAAGAATGATCTTCATGTACTTAGTTGGTTTGGCATGGCCCACGGAATACGGGATACGGTGCCCCGTCCACCGGCCTCCAATTTCTCCCCGAACTTGGCCGTCCTACCACCCGAGGCGGTTGCGCAGGCCCAGCAGCAGATGCAGGATGGGGCCACAGCTCCCATCTACAATGTCCTCATGTTTGGCTTCGATTCGCTGAGTCGCAATGCCTTCATTCGCAAGCTGCCCAGGACCTACGAGTATCTCACCCAACAGTTGGGCGCCACCGTTCTCAAAGGCTATAACATTGTGGGCGATGGTACGCCACAGGCGCTGGTGCCCCTACTGACGGGTTTCACGGAACTGGAGCTGCCGGAGACAAGGAAGCGGTTGTCCGGGGCAGGCAGCGTGGATTCGTATCCTATGATTTGGAAGGATTTTGCCCGCCTGGGATATATGACCTCCTTTAATGAGGATTTGCCCAATGTGGGCACTTTCACGTACCGCATGACAGGGTTTGAGGCCCAGCCGGTGGACCACTACCTGCGTACCTACTATGTCCAGGCGGAGCACATGGCCGCCGAGAGCAAGCCCAACTGCATTGGCCACCAGCCTGATCACATCACCATGCTGGAGTACACAAAAAACGTATGTTCTCTTTCGAAATGTGCTTGGAAACTAACTCATTGTATAATTTTCGTACAGTTTATGCTTAAGTATCGCGATGCACCGCGCTTTGCCTTCAGCTTCCATGGCGGCTTGTCCCACGACTCCATCAACTTAGTGGGAGCAGCGGATGATGATGTCCATGACTGGCTGGTGGCGCTCAAGGAACGATCGCTGCTAGACGACACCATTCTCATCATGATGGCCGATCATGGCAATCGATTTGCCGAGGTGCGAGCCACTCTGCAGGGAAAACAGGAAGAGCGTCTGCCGTTCTTCAGTTTCGTATTTCCCGAGTCGTTTAAGAAGCGCTTTCCGCAGGAGTACAAAAACTTTCTGGCCAACGAGCATCACCTGACCACGCCATTCGACATTCATGCCACGCTGAAACACGTAATACGTATGTACGACAGAGCGTTAGACATCTACAAGATAATAATGCTGGATTTTTCACAGAACTGCAAACCGCTGTGGATCAATTTGGAGAAATAAACGATCCGAAAACTGAAACAAGCCCGCCTGGGATTCGCATCTCGGAGTTAGCCCGTGGACGTGCCATGTCGCTGTTGGATCCAATTCCGAGCAATCGATCCTGTGCGGATGCCTACATAGAGCCTCACTGGTGTGCCTGCCTCAATTGGCTGCCATTGCAGCTGAACGACTCCCGGTATACGGGCATCATTCTCAAGGCTGCCCAAAGTATTGTAAATGCCATCAACTTGGCCACAGTCGAGCAACGCCAATACTGTGCACCTCTGGAGGTTCGAATCATCAATTTAATGATTACATTTCCAGATAAGATAAAGATCATACTTCCATTTGTTTCATTGTTCAACAGATTCACCGTGTAAATTGGGCGCTGCGTCTGCAGCCGCACAAGGAGCTGCTGCAATTCAGGACAAACAGCGACCGCGACGGCTTCCTGGCGGACATGACGGGTCAGACGCTGGTCCGCGATGAGATGTACCAGCTCCAGGTGGTAACGATGCCCGGCGAGGGACTGTTTGAGGCGAGCGTGGCCTATAGCCTGCACACGTTCAGTGCCACAACGAAACTCACGGACATCTCGCGCGTCAATAAGTATGGAAATCAGGCCCGGTGCATATACGACCGGGATCCGGAGCTGCGGAAGTACTGCTACTGTCGCGATTGATTTGTGCACAAAATGACAAGTCCAAAACATAGAAACTGCTAAGCAATCAACTGGAATAGATTTCTGCACTGATTGTAGATTTTAGATTACTCCTTCCAAAGAATATTGTCACTGGCTCCTTAAGTTAAAAGATCTGCCTCAGTTTGTAATATACGTTCCTTTAATCAACGATAGTAATGAGTTAATAAAAAAATGACATTTTTGTATGTGTAATAAAAAAAAGTAGTCTTAATTAGATATGGGTACAGATCGCCTGGTTAACTGGGGGTAGCCCGAAGTTATGTATGCCAACTCGGGGAATTTAAGTTATAGTTATATGTATGCATACAGTGCAAAATATCTTTTCTTATACTTACGATTACCAATTAAATAGAGCATTTGTGTCGTTCCATATATATATCCTCATATATTTCAAGGCTGATGCTAATCCCTTTCTTAAGTAAGAACTTAATATTTCTGTTTGGATCGCTTAGGCAGATTAACCATAGACTAAAATACACTGCGCACATTATTTGGTTATATAGGCCTCTTATCTTATATAGGTTAACTATAATACTTGAAACTATGATATATTGAGTAAATGTAGGAGGAACTAAAAACAAATAAAAAGTAAGTACGTAAATATCGTACAAAAGTAGTTGTTTATTCGCAAGATTTTAGCACTAGTTTACAAACTTTATTTTTTTGGTGAGTACCTTAAAACCTTTAACATAAAATAAGGGCAGCTGGCTGTGAAGCTGTCATTAAATAAAGATAATATTTATAATTATTGCATAGAATTCAGTAAACAATATTGGCATATGTGTGTTATAGAGTTCAAGATCTCTATGAGGGGAACAAGGTTTTAGAGAGGTACACTCTTGGTGTAAACTAGTGTACTTATTAAATTAATACAAATTATTATTAAAGAGTAGCAAATGCGTAGAACGTTAAAATCGTCGCGTTAGTGTATAATTGCAAAATAATTTAAGATTGGTCTTAAACGAAACGAGTCTTAACACAAATGAGTCTCAAAAACTAAAGGACGACTTCAATATTTTGAAAAACGAAATCGATTGGGTCTTGTGGGCCCCTCGGGCCAACGTAACTTACGATCTAGCTAGGGGGATTGAGGCTGTGTGCGAGCCAAGTTCATTTGCATTTGGCTTGCATCGTTAACTTTAAGATTAACTTTAATGATTTGGTTATGTGCATGAGGGGGTTGTGCATCGTCTAGCTGTAGAGAGCCGGGCCAGTCGCGGAGGTCAGGGAGTGTCACGACACCGACGTCGCCAGGAACTCCTGCAGTCGCTGCACTGTGCCGCGGTCCAGCTTGCACAGGTCGAAGTCGAACGTCTTGTGCGTGATCTCGTAGCATCCGGTGGCCGCGATCATCTCCACGACGTGTTGCAACTCCTCATTGTCCTGCAGGGTCATGATCTTGTGGTGCAGCTCCTGAAGCTCGCTCAAATACTCCGTGGGCAGCTGGAGCTGTCCTGGTGTCGTCATCTCACCGGGCGAATGGCTGCTGTTGCTGTTCGTGTTATTGTTGTTATTATTATTATTATTATTTAAGCTCGCCGCCACTGCAGCGCTGTGGTTGTTGCTGGGCGAAGATGATGGTGGAGCAAGGAAACCGGCTCCGGCATTGGGCGTCCCGCCTCCAGTGCCTGTAGAGTTGGTTTCTCTAGGTGGACGCAACGAGGGCGACTTGGATTTTTCGCCCGCCGCCTTGCCCTGCTCCTTTTTCGAGGCCTTAACAGGGGGTTCTATAAAAGCACCGGTGACTCCGGCACCACTGCCACTGTTACTACTTTGTGAGCTTCTTCGATTGCGCTTCTTGTCCTCTTTTTCCGACTTCTCGGACTTGTCCACCTTGGGGTCCGGAGTCTTGTCCGGCTTTTCTGTCTTGTCAGTGTTCTTCTCGAGCGTCTTGTCGTTCTGCTTGGACTTGCCCTTGTGTTCCTTGACAGTAGACTTCGTCTCTTTGCCGGAACCGGTGTTGCCCTTCGTCGGCTTCTGCTGGCTGCTACTCCTGGCGGGTAGGTCGGGAAAACTGCTGTTGGAACTGTCGGAGTGCTGGAGGGTGGCGGCTGCTGCTGCAGCCAGAGCGTTGGTGGCGGCAAGATCCGGCGCCGACTGTGCTGAGTCCATATCGCTAAGATCTAGGTTGCTGGGCGTTTTGCTCTGACCCGACTGTGACTGCTGTGACTTTCCAGTGTGTTTGGTATCGGCTTGCTTATCGACGGCCTCCCGTTGGCGCTTCTCATCCTTCCCAGAGGATTTCTCCTTGGACTTTTTGTGCTTCTCCTTCTTGCTGCCGCTGCTGGCACTAGCACTAACAGGGGTCTTGTCCGGTGCCCCTCCCTCGGTGGCTGGACTGGCCCCCTCTAGTTTAGGCGATGGGTCGACCGTTGATGACTTCTCTGAACCGGTCACATGCTGTTTGTCCTTCTCCCTTTCTTTCAGCTTATCCTTGTCGCGCTCCTTGTCTTTGTCTTTGTCCCGATCGTTGCGCTCCTTCTCCTTGTCCTTGCTTTTTTCCTTCTTCTTGTGCTTGTGGGATTTCTTGGTGTCCGTCGCATTTCCATTGCTTGTGCTCTTATCACCCTTAGATTCTGCGGCCTTTTCGGAATGCTTTCCCGTTGCCTCCTCTTTTTGCTTGCCAATGTTCGAGACCATGCTGCTGCTGCTATTGCTGCCAACCGATGTGGGCGTGGCCTTGCCGGTACTGGCCACCTGGGACTGCTGCTGCAGGTGGGCAGATTGAAGGTTTCCGGAAGCCGGACTGTCGGACTGGCCAGGACGCTCGTCTTTGGGCATTCGCTTGTCTTTGCTCTCATCGCGCTGCTTGTCCTTATCCTTTTTATCCTTCTTGGATTTCTTGCTGGAGCTGCGCTCCTTGTCCTTGGACTCGGATTTGACGGACTTGTGCTCATCGCGCTCTTTGGAACGGGAAGTAGGTGCCACCGCACCAGCGGCTGAATCATTTGCCGTCTTCTTGGGACTGGGCGCACCCATTTCGTTTGGCTTTCCAGGCTTAGGACTTGCTGTGTGCTTAACCAGTCCTCCAGCTGTGCCAACAGAAGTAGCCACCGTAAGGGCGTTGGCAGATGTGGTATTGCCTGAACCTTGCTCGCGCTCACGCTCCTTGTCCCGTGATTTATCCTTCTTAGACTTTTCCTTATCCCGTTCGTGCTTGCCATCGCCGGACTTACTGGACTTTCGGTCTTTGTCGCGACCATGCCGATCTTTTTTGTCCTTCTCCCGCGGCTTGTCTCCGCCGCTGGACTTATCGCGATCCTTGCTCGCCTTCTCCCTGCCCTCGTGAAACACACCCTTTCCGCCAACGGCAGCACTTTTAGCCTCCGGAGAGTGCTTGGAGACAGGCACCTGGGCCATGTTGTTGGCCGTTACGCTGGTCTTCGTGATAGGCGGACCGAAGAGGGCAGAGAAGGCATTGCTCTTTCCGGGATCCTCGCTGCGCGACTTGTGTTTCTTGCCGGTGTTTAAATCCGAGTTCATGGATATTGTACCTGGTACGCCTTTGGCTTTGACACCAGACATCTCATTACTGTGCGCTGTCTCACCGCTGCCAACACTGGGCGAAAGCGTTCGGGCGAGACTGCCGGCACCGATGTTAGCTCCGAACACTGGCACTCCACCGCCTCGCATAAGTTTCGTGCGAAACTCCTCCGACGGCGCCTCGAAAATGTGCGTCTTTACCTCGACGTGGTGCTGCGGTGGACCCGTGGACTGCAGTACCAGGTCGTACTGGTAAACAATGCGCTTGGGTTCGTCTCGGTTGCGAAAGTAAATCTCAACAGGCAGTAGGAAGCCAGCGTAGCCGGACTCCTGAATGGCATACGGCGGTTCCTTGACCACTGCAAATAAACAATTCGGGTAACAGAGTTAATCCGACTGAACTACTCCCATGATATATCGCCGCATTTACCTCGTTTGGGTTTCGGAAAGGATTCGTGCAGCACAAAGACCACCTTCTCCACAAAAGCACTGATGTCCGCCTTGTTCACGCCCTGAACGTAGATCTCCCAGTCGTGCGTAAAGGCCTGCGGATGCGGTGTCTTCTTGCTGCGCAGCTTCGACGTGTGGCCAATTTCGAATTGCACCTTGACCGCCATGCCTGTGGGTAGGGCATCAAGTTCCAGTGATTGCCTGCAATTAAGTGGTGAATTAAGATGCTACGTATTAGCGCGCCAAAACCAATGCAACTCGAGTGTGCAAGCACTTAAGCTTGATGCGACGTAAACAAATGATCGCCAGTTATGTGGAAAGGCCCAATGGATTGCCAAACGAGGTGTTAGCCAAGTATTGCGCTCCTTGCTTTCGCTTCAGTGTGCATGCGTGATTTCTAATGCGAATCCTGTGGCAGGTCACGTCCTCCAAGTCTGCGCCTGGCTTTGGAAACCTTTCAATCGGTCTCAGGATGCCCGCACTAGCTACCACATTTTGAATATCCTTTGATAACCGACGTTTTTTGTTATGATTCGCTTTGCGTTCAATTTGTTATTGTTTGTGAGCGAATGTGTGCCACAATGTGGACTTTTCATGTTGCAAGCTTTCGCCGTGTTTGTGGTTTCCTTTAGCCACATGCCCCCACCAGCCACGCTTTATACTTACTATCGCGCCGTGCGGCATTCACATGGAGATGCGCACAATTTTCAGAAAAAACGTAAAAGCTTGGAGCCAGAATCGAAGTAAATTTTGGAAAAACACAGAAAATAAAATCCAAAATGGTAAAGTGTGACCAAAGTTCGGGGCACCAAAAAATACACTTGAGTCGGGTAAAATATACTAGAATATGCGTTGCGTTTACTTTTTCTAGGGTGGCTCGTGAAATTAGTTTTAAATATGTACATATATCTAGTTTAAATTCATTCAGATTTTTAACTCGATGCATTTTTTAAAGAATAGAGTGCTTTATTTGTTTCTTAGTAGAAAAAGTATAGTTTCTTGCCACATGGTCCTTGGGGCCCATTTCCGCACGGAACTGGGGATGGTGCCGCCGAAGTGGTTGAAGTATCAGAGGAGGCTTCCGTCGTGGTTGTCGAGGTGGAGGATGCAGCGAATCCAACGATGGCGCACAGAAGGAACAGAATGGCGAAGAACTTCATCTTGATTACTCTTTTGTGACTGTGATATTTTCCCGGGGATAGTTGCTCAATTTTATACCTTTCATTTTTAGATTTGCAAATATTGACACAAATGCTTCAATTCCGCCTATGTACCAAATATCAAGAGAAAAGAAACAATTCGGCAAACACTGCGTGGTACTTAAATAATGTGTTTTGTGTTTGTTTAGAAATAGCAACACATGGAATTTCGCTTTTTGCCACTTACAGGTTAAGCTTTTAAGCATAGCACGCGGATTCAGACAAGATGATATATATATGGGAAATTTTTATATTGCATGATCATTGTTTTTAAGGAACCCGCATAAACCAAAATAGTCAGCAAAAGCTTCTGTGATCCGGAACCAGTTCGGCCGCCTGTTTGGTTCACAGCACTTAAAAGAACACTTGGGAAAAACAATAAAAATATTTCGCAAAAGTTATGGCGAACGCTGGATAAGTCAGCCAAAAATTGAATCCATCGGAGCGACTGCCTTGGAGCCACAGCCCACCCATGATGACGACCGACTTCGCGGGCAGCCAGTTCGTGTCCAGCAATCCCAACACCAGCTGTAGTGCATCCCGCTGGCTAACGGAGGAGGTATTTGCATGGATATGCAATTTGAAAATGATTTGATTCACATATTTCTGTTGTTCTGTAGGTCTTTAAACTAATCGAAATTGTGCAGCGCGACGAGGCCATCTACAATCCGAGGCACAAATACTACTTTTGCCGCCCGTACGTGGAGAACTTTTGGCGCGAGGTGGATTTGAAGCTGGAAAAGAATCCGGGCGCCAGTCTGGCCAAGTGGACCAATTTGCGCATCTCGTTCCGACGAGAGTACACCAACTATCTGGAGGAAAAGGTGCCACCCTGCTGGTCCTACTTCGACCGCATGTTCTTTCTGCATCCGTATCTACGCAAGAAGCACCAGCAGCCCAAATCGCTGGACACACAGGTGCAGGACGCCCTGGCACACCTCTCGAACCTTTCTAGTCGTATGCAGCGTGAGCGTTCAGTGACCATTCCGGGCAGCAGCAGTATTGGTGGCCAGCCCACGCCCTCCGCCCACCAGTCACCACCTGCACAGCAGCTGGACAACTATCTGGACTACTTTGACGAGGCGGAACACAACAACTCCGAGCTGGATGACATCATGGAGGAGGAGCAGCAGCGCAACAGTCGTTACCACGGCCAGTTGGACGGCAACGACATTAAGTCGGAGTGCGAGGAGCCGGTGGATGACTACGAACAAGAGGCGCACGAGCCCGAGGAGGATGAACAGGATGACCAGGACCTACACAAGATGGCGCCTACTTCTAGCTCTTCATCGGCGGAGGCCCAGCGTCGTTATGCCAACCAGCATTCACACGCCAGCCGAATGCTTCCGGGTCGCCTCCAAATGCGCACCTACCATGACGAGATGCGTGGCGCTATTCGTCCGCGTTCCCAGGAACTCCAAGCTCCAACTGCAGCAGTGGCCGGGGTCAACTACTCCGCACAGCCGACTGCCCATCCAAACATTTCGTTTGTGCGACCTACTTTCAGCAAGCCCGTGGATTTGGTTAGCACTACAACGCACGCCGGAGGCGGAGGAGGAGGAGGTGTTCCAGGAACTGCTGGCTTATCCGAAGCGGAACTGCCCACACCATCCACTGCGGCCGTGGCCACCCCGATGGCGCCCAGTAGTAGTGTTAGTGCCAGCAGTAGCAGTAGCTACTTGAGTCAACGGCATGGGCACAACCATATGCATGGAGGACATCCACAGGTGCCGCCGTCAGCGCTTCCTCTGCGTTTGGAAGCCAACAACGCGTCCGGCGGATCCGTGTCCAACGGCGGTGCGGAGCTGTGCGACTGCAAGACCGATCCGGATGCCATGTTTCTGATGAGCCTGCTGCCCGACATCCAAAAGCTGAACGGCCGTGATCGCGGCAAGATAAAGATAGCCTTCCAGAACATCCTGCAGGACTACCTGTATCCGGATTAGCGTTGATCTCTGTGTATACCTTCCGCTTAACGCAAACGGAACCCAGTTCCAGTATCGATTTTGTTTAATATTCTCTTTTGTATTTTCGTTGGAGAAAAAAAAAGAATCCTTTAAGCTTCGCTGTGCAAGAACAAAGTATCCTTAAAAACGTTTTGAAAACTATCCGGTATGTTTATTAATTGTATAAATATTTATAAATATTTAATGTGTAACACAAGAATAAATTCATTTGAAATTATGCGATATATGGCTAGGTAACTTGAAGTATCACATGAGGATCGGAATGGGTTGCATCCCATCCTCACTCGAACAGCTTCAGCTCGCGGGTGATCTTCTTGATCTTGTTGTCCAGCGTCTTGTCCTCGTGCTCGCAGATGTAGTAGTGCCGCGAGGTGCACTCCTGTCCGTAGTACACATAGCTGTGCTTTCCGGCATTGTAACTTAGCCGTAGGCAGCGACCCTTGCCCTCTATTTGCACCGTGTTGTTCAGCACATCCTCGCCGGTCGCCTCCTCTGCCGCCTGCTCCGAACTGTCCACCAGATTGGCGGCCGTCGAGTTCTCCCCCTTCTGGGCCATCGCAATGGATGTGAGATTCATGTTGGGATTCACCGGCTTAGCCGAATTGGACCAGATCCAGAGGAGGCCAGGATTGAGACCGCCCAGCCAGTAATCGCGACCACGATGCGTCGGCTGATTCAGCAGATAGGCCATGATCTCCTCATTCTCCGAGACCTTCTCGAACTCGGCCAGGTGGGAGTTTAGACCCTTGCAGGCAGAGTTTGCCGTCTTCCAGTTCACCTGCTGCTGGCTGTTGATGTAGTAGCAGTTGTCGCTGATGCGCGTGAAGTTCGCGGGACAGGGATCCTTCACCTCCTTCTGATTGTTTCCGGCCATCAGATAGTAGATCAGCTGCTCCGAGCGCCGCACGCGACTCTCCAGGTAATCTATGGGTGTTTGCTTTTACTTAGACCAAGAACTCCTAGGTGTGACTTCAACTTACCCACTCGATACACCAACTTTTCAATGGCTCCCAAGAGATAAAGATCATTTTCGGAGACAGCTCGGAATGTGGTCGGCTGACCGCCCACAAGATGTTGCTGTTGCGGGTGTTGCTGCGCTATCTGTTGCACTTGCTGCTGTTGCAGCGGCACTGGTCGCACATGTTGCTGTTGCTGGGTACCGCTACCACCACCACCACCACTGCCACCTATGCCAAAGAGCTGCTGCAGGAAACCCGGTTGCTGGCGTTGCTGCAACTGTTGCTGTTGCTGTTGTTGCTGCATCTGTTGGTGTTGCTGGTGCAACATTTGATTGGTCATGGGTCGGAACTGAGGATTCACAATGGGACTCTGGCTCTCCACGGGCTTTCGCAGATGCGGCTCTAGTTCCACCGCCTCGCCAATTCTCCTGGTGATGTAGATATTGTTGCCGGGTCGCTTGTAGGCGGACGAGTGATAGCTGAGCGGTCCATTGATGCCCATGTCCGCGCCCATATAAGGCAGGTCTTTGGACTTTCGCTGGCTGCCGCTGCTACTGCTGCCTTGGCTATATGTAAGACAGACGCGTGGGAAGATCTGGATGAGTGTGTTGCCCTAGCCTAGCCTCCTGTAACCATACCTCAAGACGTAATCTTCGAGAAATTGCGACCAAACTGGAGATGGATCGTCTGCGTCCGCGAGTGATTCATTGGCGTATTTTTGCCTAGTTTCACCATCGCTGCCATTGCATAAGAGTGCAATACCTAATGCCAGATAAACAAGGGCCGTAAGCCGGAGTTGTTGACCAGCCGGCGGCATGGTGACACGTAATGTTTACGGATGGGTATATTGCCCCCGCCTCGCTAAGCACTTGGCGATTCCAGTCGCGTGGTGAACACTTTCGATTTCGTTGCGTTTTCCGTGCGGTTTATGCCGCGTCCGCTGTTCAAAGACGTCCGTTCGCTTGGGTCGAGCTGAAAACCACGACTGAAGCTCTGCGCTTGACTTTGGGCCTGGTCCGCTCCGCTCGCTGATCGCCTCTTCCTTCCCCTCTTCCCTGCTACCGTCGCACCGCTTCAATACCATGCCAATGGCAATGGCCAAGACCAGACCCAACCAGACCGAAGACCCATTGTTGTTGCTGCCGGCCGCCGAGAAATGCAAAATTTCACTTTCTCCTTCGCTTGGCTGTGGTGGGCAAATGTAAGTCATTGGGCTTTTCATCGGCATCTCTACTGCTCCGCTCGCCGCTTTTGTGGACCGGCCCGGTCCGACCCACTGTTTGTTTGCACTCCAACCAAATTGGCCCAGACTTAGGTAATTGACGCGGCTGTCAATTGAAGCGAAAACTGCTGGCTTAAACTTGAATGAAATGGAGTTTGGTGTGCTGGATGTGCCATGTTCATTTGGGTGTTCTTCGACTTGTGAGGAATGACTTTCTGAATGCGGTTAACTAAGAAAGTAACTTAGGCGATTTTCTAGTTCCTCCCCGGGCAATATAAACATGGAATAATCATTCATATTTCAACTTCTATCTTAAAGATAACAGCTTTTAAAATATCAACCGTTCTCTATATATTTCTTTTTAAAAGCTAAAAACAAAAGTTTTTTTTTTTAAACTCGAAATGACTCTTTCTTTTTTTTTCATAAGATGAACATATCTGCCAGCTTCCATATACCATAATGTAAATTATGTAAATAATGACTGGCGCTTTAAGTGGGTAATTTAACACACCACTTAACGATTTAATAACTATTTTATGGCCAACGTCGCGAGAAGAGCGAGGAGAAATGGAAATTCAATTCGAGTTCAGTTTACAAGAAAGTCCATTTGGCCAAGAGAGCAACAGACCCACATGTCGAACGCGGCCTTAACTCACTTATTGATGGTCAAAACGGCGAGCTGCCCACATCTACAATTCATATCTGGAAATCACCCTGAGGATGTGTATATATGCCATATATATACAGATAACTGAACTTTCATTATTCATTGCTTTGACAATTAGCGCGGATGCTAAAGATGTTGCAATGAAGGCCTCGATTTGCGGATCGTGATCCATCTCCGATGAAGTGGTGACGCACTTCGGACTTGGTTATTTCGGCCCAGCATCCATGGGGTTTCCCAAGAGTATGAGAAATCGGTGGAAAAAACTGAAGACTACTTTGCATATCCGCCAAAAATGTAGTGAACTTCAGCGCGATTCGCTGAAGGGCAAAGAAATTCGGTTTTGTGCATCATTGAAAGCAAACATCAAACATATAATTTTTTTTTAGCAAAGTTTTTATAAATTTTTTTATACTTTTTTTGTGGGTGTTTTTTTGTTTGTTTGTGGTGTAATTGTAAGATATAAACTGAAAGTAAAGCAGGCAGCGCGATCTTAAAATTTTAAATTTAGCCCCGT
Organism: Drosophila melanogaster; assembly: GCF_000001215.4. Lineage (NCBI taxonomy): Eukaryota > Metazoa > Arthropoda > Insecta > Diptera > Drosophilidae > Drosophila > Drosophila melanogaster. The sequence goes on along the minus strand of NT_033777.3, from coordinate 15,315,056 downwards.
CTCTTTCCTGGGCACTCTCTCTAGCTCTCTCGCTCTTATTGCCTGACTGCAAGCGCTTCTTAATATTTTTAAACATTGATTTTAAAAATACAAAATTCGTGTTCTTGTTTTCGTTTTGTTTACTTTATACATTCTGCTACTTTTGACTTTAGATAATTTTATTTTTTATAAAACAAAAGAATTTCCATTTGCTTTCTATGCTCGTTGGCTTTGTTGCTGTTGTTGATCTGTTTGTTGTTGTTATTTATTTATTATGAAATATATAGATTTATAAAGAATTGCATACACAATGGTTGTTGTTCTTGGTATCTGCGGCCGCCGATCTTCGTGTTGGCCAAATCAATTTGAGATATTCGTTTACAATTAGTAGAGTTCTCCATCTCGTCGTCGTCTCCATCTTCCTCCGCTGCTGGTGTGGATTTGGTATAATGGGACTGTTGGCCAACTTAGTAGCCAGCCAATTCGGCGAATGTGGAGTCCATCTCGTCGGCCAGGGACTTGTACCTGTCCTTGTTGATGCCCAACTCGTCTGCGGAGTGCAAATGGTGGTTGGAAATGCGTTAGAAAATATTCAAAAATATGGTTTTTTAACATTGGAATTGAAACGAAAAACACTCAAACTTTACACCATGTGTACCAAGTTTATGGAGTTATTGATTAGGATTAGTGGCGCGCTGTTCTGGCAGGCGTTTCTATCTTTTGATCTTTTGGGTTAGTCAGCGGTTCTGTGCGTGGGTTTTCAGGGGAGGTGGGGGACAGGACTATCTATGGGGTGCTCTACGGGATGTGGACATGATCTATCCAACCAATCGTTGCAGCAATCCTTGAGAGAATCCCTCGACCAAGGCCTGGGCGAAATTGGCTCGAACGAAAGCCACTGATGATCGACGAGACGATAGAGAGAGAGAGAGAGAGAGAGACATAGAGACATAGACTGAGATAGAGTGCGAAGGCGAGACGGGTCAAGAGGTCATGCCACATCACAACGGGTAAGAATCTGGCATACAAACAACAATATTTACATTGATAAATTCACCTGTATTAACTACAGTTGCAACTTGGTTTGGCTTGATCTGAACTTATTTTTACAGTGTACTGGCGTAGGGAACTGGTCGTGTGGGTGTGGCCACATTCAAGCGGGACTAAACAGATTATTTACAGTGTATAGATAAGTGTGGCGTGTTGGGCTGGGTGGTAAATACACTGAAACTGTTGGGGGAATCGTTCCAAAAATATAATATAGAATATATATATATATATATAATAAACTGTGTGGGATTCGGGATGTACTGAGAGTGTTCCTTTTTTTGGGGGAGTTGGGCAAGGGGCGGTTGGGGGGGGGGGGAGGCAAGGGCATTGTGTGAGTTCTGTTTGTGATCTTTTTTAATATCCAGTAAGTTCGGCAAATGTCTGGTCCAAATCGTCGCAGATTGCTTTGTATTTTTCCTTCTCATTGAAGAGACGGTCTGCAAAAAGCATTTGTTTGTTGTTCATTTATACAAATATATATATAGAGAGATATTCAAAAAAAAGGGCGAGCGAGCGAGATGTGTGAATGTGGAACGTCAATTAATGAAAGCAGAGTACTAAGTACAATTATTAATATCCTTATGGCGATAAATACAATGCGAGCATTAGTTGAAGCCAGCGATCCGGCCGTTCGAGGCGGATCACTTCCGGTGGACAGCATCTCCGGTGTCCCGTGGAGAGATACCTCCGCGGAAAATGGCTGAGTGAATGTGCCAGGGGCGTAGGAAGTTGGATACATACCCTCTAGCCTGTCGACCTCCTTCTGCAGGCGCTTCACTTGCTTCTCGGCGTGCTCGGCGCGCTGCTCGGCCTCCTTCAACTTGATGGACAGGGTCTTCATCTCGCGCTTGAACTCCTCCACGCGCTGGTTGGCCTTCTCCTCGGACACCTCCAGGGACTTCAGGGAGTTGCCGACAACCTAGTTGGGAATACACCATGAATAGTGGTTTGAGAACAGAAGGATTTCTCTTGAGGACCCACCTTCAGCTCCTCCTCCAGCTCCATGATCTTGGACTCGCCGGAGCGGACACGATCCTCAGCCACCTCCAGCTCGTCTTCAACGAAGGCCAGCTTGCGGGAGACCTCGTCGGACTTGGTATCGGCATCCTCAGCCAGCATGCGGGCCTCCTTCAACTGGTTGGTCAGCTGGTCCATGCGCTCCTCATCCTGCTGGGAACGGTTCTCCAGCACCTTGCACATGCGGTTGTTCTCATCGGCCGACTGGGTGGCCTCCAGCAGCTTCTGTTGGGCGGTGGTCGAGCGCTCCTCGGACTTCTCCAGATCCTCCTCAATCTGTTGCACCTTGCGGTTCTGGGTGGCCACCTCGGACTCGGTGGCGGTCAGGAGTTTCTCCTTCTCCTCCAGCTCGGTGTTGGCCTTCTCCAGCTGCTCCTTGGCGGTAACCAGATCGATCTCCACCTGGACGAACTTCTTCTCCAGATCGCGCACCTCCTCGTTCAGTTTGTCGGCGCGGGAGTTGGCATCCTTGGCTTGGTTCTCGCAGGTGTCGGCCTTGTCAATGGCGTTATCCTTCTCAAGCTTCATCGCTTGCATCTTCTTCTTGATGGCGTCCATGGTGTTTGTGTTTTTGTTTTTGACTTACAAGGGAAGAAAACTGGAAAAAAGCACTGTGCCAAATAATACAAATGAGTAAGCTGAATAACTGAATCCTTAATGTGCAATTTTTAAGGAGCAATTTTCATAAGGCATAGAATATTATATATACTATAATATAATAATAATAATATTATATAATTAATAAAATGTATGACTTTTTTATTTAAATCTAATTGTAGCTTTGAACCGCTTAATAATATATTATAACATATATACGTTGGTCCTAAGATATTCCAATGTTTATTTCCTTTCATAAATTACAGATTTTTTGAACTTGGATTTTTCTTTTGACTATACATTTTTGTTTCTTTACTGTGACTTCTAGAATTTTTATGTTTCCGCTGCAAGACAAAATCGGTTTATTTAAACGATCCAGGCGCATTCTATAGGTTATCCATAGGTATAATTAAATTGTATATATCTATATGCTGTGCATATGTGTTCGTGCAATAAATTTGAGAATTAAATGTAAACACATTTTGTTTGGCGGCTACGCCGAGCATTCTCAAAAGATCTCACGTAATTTTCATTTTCCATTTTCAAAACGCCCACTCAAAATCCGAATCCGGATCCGTCGGTGAGCTATATGTTTATATGTTTATTTGCTGCACGATTCGGTGGGGTTAAAAATAAACTTTATATGCTTTTGCATGTGAGAAAAAAATATCCAGTCCACTCGCACACACACGCATAGGAGAAATGCTTTTTTGGACATTGTGTGCTAAATGTAATTCTAGAGTTTCCCCCTATTATTTCGAAATACCCCACATATATATGTACATAGCTCGCCACCGATTGCAATTTGAAAAGTATTCAATTCTTTGGGGTCATTTGGTGTGTGGGCGTATTCGTATTCGAATTCGTGTATCTATGTTGCTACCACCCAAAGTGGGGCAAAGTCATTTATGTTGTAGTTGCTGATCTTTTGGAGGTCTTGCGATACTCATGTGTGTTTTGTACCCAAAAAAACATAAGCAATGTTTAATATGTGATTTATGAGGTAAAAAGGATTTCTTTCTAAAGACTTTAAATAACTTATAATATGTTAAATAGCTACTTAGTTTTCACATCATTAAAATTTTTGGTGATTGCCAAAGGTACTTGGGCTTTCAATCAGTTCGAATATGTATCTTAAAGATGGCAAATTTTGCGGCCTTCGGACGCATTCACGAATGGCTAGAAATATTCGCTCTGAAATCTACAATTCTGTGTGGGTGGCTATGCCTTGAATATATATATTCCCAGATAGATACCATATGTATCCGCATCTGGGAATCGTCTACGTCTCTAATATTTTCCAAAATATCTCTCTCGAAAACAATCTCAAGGATAAATACCTATAGTTCTCGACTGCCTTCGTTTTCTGAGATCACAGAAAGCTAGACGGAAAAGCTTTTTCGTATAAATTTCAGGCAGAGTTAAAAATAAATGCGTATGTCTGTGTGTGTGTGACAGGCAGGTGTCTGTCTGCAGTTAATTTTAAAGAATTTTCTTCGAGGAAAACTTTATCGGTCGAGTGTGATTGTGTGTGTGAAAATTGTGCGTGCCATAAGTGTGTAAGGTGCATATGTATATGTGTCCCATTCGTGTAGAGCTTTCCGAATGAAGCTCATGTGTGTGTGTGCAAAAAAAAATTCTCTCACACACACACAGATATTTATTGGATGGTATTGGTGCCGTCAGATTTAGTTACAAAATTCCTTATAAGCGAATTTTGAAAATATCCGAAAAATGATCATAAGATCTCCATTTTCAAGTAGTTTAGATCGTTCATTTTAAGTTTTTTAGAGATATTCATTTTTTTAGTTATAGCAATTTTCACTTCCATTACATTTGGATCACTCATTTAACTTTTTGTAGAACTTTATATCCAGGCTAATTGACACATATACATATGCACATTTTATTTAAGTTTAACAAGGTTTTCCTTTTTTTTCCCGTTTGGGGAAAATTCAAAATTTATAATTTTGAATGCCATGCACTTATCACAATTTTGTTATCCACTCGAAATCCAGTTGAAAATACCAATTTGGTTAGCAGCAAAGGCGAGCGATTTAATTATATTTATTTTGAGTTAATTCTTGTCGGGTGAAAATCCTGGCGTGACCAACCTTAGCGTTTCAAACACACTATACGCTGTCGAAACCCCGAGAACACTGATGCTGACCAAGTTGCTTAGCCCAGAAAGCGACCCCAAGATCCAACGCACACGCACACTGCCACTCGGAAAATCGGAAAAACTCACACACACTGAGGGCACACACCAACGCGGTATTGAATAATTTCTCGCCTCAAAAATTTCCCATTAATAAATGTATATGTGGAATGGCGCTTTCGCAACTTTGCTCGGCGATCTCGAAAATTTCCCTCGAAATTTCCCCCAAAAGCTGCTTCATACGATGCTCTCTCTTTTGGGCTGCATTCTCGTGAAATTTATGCGCTTTTCTTTCTGCTTCTTAAATCTAAATTCAATTTATATTTTACTCACAGCACTCTCGCTGTCTGTGTGTGTGCGTGTATCCGTCAGATACACGGCCAAAAATAGCCACAAGCAGCAAGAGCAAAAGTCCAACAAGATGAAAATCTATTTTCGCTCGGTAAAAAAATATTGAGAAATATTTGGAATTTTGATCGGCCAGCGTTTTCCTGCCGTTCTTTTGCTTTCGAAAGTCTCGAATGCAAGGCAATTGATCCGATTTTCTTGTGTGTTAATTGTCCCCGTTCGATTTTTTGCTAAAACAAAACCACTTAACTTACTATATAACTGAAGAATAAAATCTATAATTTATTTATTTTAATAACCAATTAAGTAACGATATGGAAAAATTGTTATCAAAACTCTAAACTAAGAAATTCTATAGATATATGTATATTTTTATATAGGTATATTTAAAAGATAAATATATATGGTGGGTTTTATTTATATGTCCGACCTCGCTAAATCCATTTAGCAATTCATCTCAAAATCCAGTTCAATTTTCTTCTTCTTTCAATATTTCTGTGACGTAACATCTTCTTTAATACTATTATATATCAAGAAGATTCCACCAAATGTCTCATAGTCTCTGGATTACACTTATATGTACTCCCGATCTTTTTATTCTCGTTCAGCAATAAATTTTACTTAAAAGCCAAACCTACATAAGTCAATAATATTGTGCACTTTATTTATAGACTTTTATAACTTCAAATTTTAGTTGATTTATAGCTCTTCTTGATTTAGGAAAATGTTTGAAACTTCATATTTTCAAAACTGTTCAAAAACAACTAATTGGCGAGCAAACGTATTCAGTTTTCAAATTCGATTTTTCAAAACCCTTCTTCTTTAAGCTTATTTTAAACTTTTTTTATATATGTAGCTCCAAAGAATATTTAATGTTGAGTTAAAATATCACACATGTGACAAATATGGTTATTCCAACACAAATAAAAACATCCTATAAGTTTTGGGATATAAGCATGATTTGATTTTGATTTCAATATTAACTTTTAATAAGGATACACAATATTCCGGCAGATTGAAACCAACAGGACACTTTATGTCCTTTATATTCGATTCATGATCAGTGCATATTTTTATTATTTAACTAATGCAACCCACCGTTTAAATAAAAAATCCATGAAATTTTTTATATGCAAAAGAATGATTTCAGTTTATTGATCGTAAAAATATTGAGTTGAAAAAGAAAAATACATACATTGTTATATTTGTTTTGCACGCTTCATAGAATTACAAAAGCTATGACAAATGTGTAAATTTAATTTATATGTCTTCGTTTATATATTCTAATAATATATCTCCTATTCTTGTTGTTTAAACATATACAAAGGCCATAGAAATTTTGTAGATACACTTCGCGAACTGCCATAAAAACACACAAGCAACAGAAAGTTGAGAAAAATTGACTCTGGCTTAAGCGTAACTGAGTTTTTTATTTGAAGATGCTGATTAACGATATTGAGTGGTGGGCTTTCTGGGGTTTTGTATTCAAAATATTACACATACTTTTTCGAGCTGGAATTTTAGTTTCAAGGAAAATGGCAGCGTTTCTTTTCGTTACACAACTCGTTTTAACTTTAGGCTCCATATAAATTTCAATAGTAATTGCTAAAAATGTATTTTTTACTTTATTGTAAAACTCTTGCTCTTATGTAAGAAAGTTGTTTTTTTTTTGGGAATGCTTAGGCGAAGAAGTGTTATGCTAAAAATAATTTGTAATTCGGACGTCGAATGCGTTCGGACTCCATTTGTCTTCATCATAGTGATTGCTGCTCATCTCCCCATGAAGTGGATTTCATTCCCTTAGTAGTTGTTGAGATCGGCGTACTCCAGTTCCTGGGCGATGGTTTTGTACTTTTCCTTACCTTTGCTCACCTCGTCTGCAGCAGGTGGAATAAACAAAATAAATGTGACAAGTTTATAGGGATTTATGTTTTTAAGTTGATTGCTTTATTGCTTAGTTTGGATACAAATAATAAATAAAAAACGTTTGAGTCAAACAAATACACAATTACATCGATGCTTCCCTCTAATTGGTCCGCGATCAAAATCAATCTACAAACTATCCATCTACGAACACACAAATCAAAAGTGCAGGCTACTAGATACAAGTACAGTGGGCCTACGATTATGCGACTACAGTAACAAACAATCGAAAGGTGTGCCGCCCAAAAATATAGCTGTGCGGATCGATTTTGGTCTGGGTGCGAGGGTCCGTCAAGGTCGGGTTGTCGCTTATTCCTTGAGGATGAGCTCGACGAAGGCGGTGTCGAGATCGTCTCCGATGTCCTTGTAGCGCTCCTTCTCCAGGACGAGGTCGTCTGTTCAAGTTGTTGTTTGGGAAATCATAAAAGAACGCAAGAGTAAGGAACGAAAATTAATAAAAATAAATTCATTGAAAATCATTAAAATTACACTTAAAACCTGACACAAACTGAGACCTTTACACAAAAAACTTATAACTTAAAAAATAACCAATGATAGTTACCTCGGTTTCGGATAAAATAAATAAATAATAGCCAGCAGTTGAGTTCGCAAAGTTGTGCTAGCTGTGTGGTTAAAGGAAATCAAAAAGTTTGCAAGAACAGAAAATAAAAGCAGCATTTCGTTTTTATAATGCTTTGGCTAACTGAATGTTTAATTCAATTTCGTTTTGAGTTATTTCAAAAATAAAAAACGTGCTCTTAACTAGGTTTTTTAAAAGCAGGGCAGCATGTGGTAGCAGTGGTTTTCTCTTTCGTCGAAGTGCAGCAGCGATTTCTGGCGCGGATGTGGCGAGCTGGTCCTAAGCTGGGGGAGCCTCGCCTTCAGCAGCAGCTGGAGCCGCTTCGGCGGGCGCTGCTTCAGCTGGAGGAGCTTCGGCGGCGGTGGCTTCGGCTGCAGGTGCTTCAGCTGGAGCAGCCTCGGCAGCTGGAGCCGCTGCATCAGCTGGAGCTGCGGCAGCCTCGGCTGGAGGAGCGGCGCCATCAGCAGGAGGAGCAGCGCCTTCAGCAGCAGGAGCAGCACCCTCAGCTGGCGGAGCAGCACCGTCAGCTGGAGGAACAGCGCCTTCTGCGGGTGGAGCAGCACCCTCAGCCGGAGGAGCAGCACCCTCCGCCGCCGGAGCAGCCTCTCCTTCAGCGGCTGGCACTGGCTCTGGCTCGGATCCGGGTGGTGGTGGCTCGTAGTTCTTGACATAGGGCACCTCGGCACCCTCTGGGGGCAGATCGATCGAGTACTCGAATGGCGGTGGTGGTGGTGGCGGAGGAGTGGGCTCCTTGGGCGGAGTGGGTTCCTTGGCCGGTGCCTTTTCCTCTCCGGGTGCAGCGGGCGCACCATCTGGTCCGGCTTCGCCAGCCGCTGCAGCTGCTTCTGCGGCTTCCGCTTCTGCAGCTGCGGCAGCTTCGGCCGCAGCTCGTGCCTCCTCCATGGCGGCCAGTTCTTCTGGCGTGGGCGTCGGGAGCTTGGGAGTCGGCGGCTTAGGGTTGCGCGGATTCCAGAACGGCTCCAGACCCTTAATGAGGTCCACGAAGGCCTCGTCCAGGCTGTCGCCAATCATGCAATAGCGCTCTTTTTCAACGATTAGGTCGTCTGGTTATGGCGATTCAGGATCGGTATGCGAAGATGTTTGTGAGAAAAGCAATACAAGCGATGGTGACGGGGGATAGAGTATAGAGAAAAATAAAATAAAACGTGAAACGGAATAGAAGCGTAAATTGAAAATTAAACTGAATAATCTTGGGTGGGAAACAGAGGGATTCGATGGCGGGTAGGAGTTGCAAGCGAAGGGGCTCACAAGGCGCGAAACACCAAAATGACATTCTCGTGGGAAAAGAACACTTCAAATTATATACACCGTAGCTTATTTACATTTTCGGATTATCAATTAATATTTCGGGAGTTTGGGGCTTGAATAGTTAGTGAGAAGGAAAACACTTTGGCCAGTTCTTGAACGCCGAGATCCTTCTAGAGATCCTTTCATCTATTTTCACTGATCGCAATAAAACATGTTCGGGGTTTCTAAGCAGGTGGTGCTTCAGCAGCAGGAGCCGCCTCGGCAGGTGGTGCTTCGCCCTCGGCTGGTGCCGGAGCAGCCTCTCCCTCAGCCGGCGGTGGTGGAGGTGCGGCGGCGGCATCCCCTTCGGCAGCCGGTGCTGGTGGAGCAGCTTCACCCTCAGCAGGTGCAGGTGCTGGTGCTCCTTCTGCCGGTGGAGCGCCCTCTGCAGCGGGTGCTCCCTCGGCTGGTGCGGCTCCTTCCGCTGCTGGTGCTCCCTCGGCTGGTGGGGCTCCTTCAGCTGGTGCTGCTTCGGCGGGCGGAGCAAAGTCTCCTGGCTCCGCGTTCCTAACGTACGGCACCTCAGCACCCTCTGGGGGCAAATCGATGGAGTACTCGAATGGTGGTGGTGGTGGCGGCGTGGGGATCCTCTCGGGTTCGGCCGGTGGTGCCTCGACGCCGGGCTCAGTTGCTGCACCAGGCTCGCCGGGAGCGGCGCCCTCCGCCGGTGCACCACCCTCCCCAGCCTCTGCGCCTGCCTCCTCGCCGAGGGCAGCCAGCTCCTCGGCCCTAGCCTTCGCCTCGGCCTCGGCAATGGCAGCGGCCTCCAGGGCGGCCTTCTCCTCCTCGGTGAGCTCCGGTGTGGGCGGCTTGGGGTAGCGCTCGTTGTAGAATGGCGGCATGCCCATCATCTCCACGAAGGTCCAGTCCAGCTGGTCGCCGACGAGGGCATAGTGCTCGATCTCTTTGATCATCTCGTCTGGCGTGGCGAATGGGTGTGGTTGTTTCGTGATTTCGTGGTTTGGTGGTGGTTCAAGGGGTTAGAAAGTCGGATTAGAGCAGATTCGAGAGAGAGAGCAGGGCGATAGAACCTCCAGTGGTGGCCAAATGCGGGTGGGGCGGGCACACGTACAGAGTCGGGTTGGGGCGAACACTAAACGCTGGACGATCGATGGGCGGGGCATACGTTTTTCGAAAAATACTTTATTTGTGCAATTGCAGCAGCATGGTATGTATTGTATAGTATATGTATTGTATAGGTATATATTAAAGTATAAATAATTAATTTATGTAAATCGTAAATAGATCAAATTAGAATTTTTAATGCCATTTCTTGTTGCAGCATTCGTTTTATCTTCATTTGGGTGTCACGGCATTCAGAATCAGAAAATTTTTTAGTTAGTGTTGTGTGGAAATTGGATTTTGTTTTATTTTTTTGTTTTTGTTTTTTTTTTTTGTTTAATAAAAGTTATCTGAACCGGTGGACGATTCGCAATTGGAATGATGTGCGCTAGCTAAAATTGTCTTTTTTGTTGTGGAATTGAAAACTATATCGAAAGAGTGGCTATAGTTTGTGGTGGTGGGCGTGGCGGCAACTTAAAAGTAGGCAAATATTACACAACGTTTTGCAAACACGACAATTCGTTTAAATATTTATAAACAAGGTAAACATTAGCATATTATTAATACAGTTAAGCTGGGGACAAAATACAAAGTTTTAGCATAGAATTTACTCTTTAAATATAAATAACAGCGATTGATTGTCTCTCTATTTAATACACGTAAACTAAAAAGAAGGCGGCAATGCGTGTGTTGTCCAAGTTGTCATCTCGTCAAATACAAAAGTACAAGGTCAAGTATAATTTAAGGTTTAAAATAAAACAAAACAAGGTAGGGGTAGCAAAAGCAGAAGTAAAATCAATTGAATAATCATTAAATTTAGATTCAACGAAATAGTATTGCAACAGTATAGTAAAATGGCGCTAGCTGCCAGTCAACCGTTCGAATTTTGCGAAATGGTATCGAAAATATCGACGTAATCGAAAATATCGAAATGGAATCGAATCGTGAATTGGAATGCGCTTGTGCTACGAGAATGTTTTGCTTTAGTTTCTGCCCTTTCATCTGATCTCCATTGAGTTTATGTTTATGTTTAGAGTGTGTTTAACGCTATTTTTTGATTAACTCTCCCGTTGCTTGGCGTTCGAAGATGGCTTTCGCATCCGCATGGAAGACACTTCTGTCGGCGTCCTTGGATCTTGTCTCATATGGGTGGTGGGCGTGGCGTGTCTTGGGCGGTGTTGTGTGGAGTGGAGTCGAGATATGTTCGCTAGTATTTAGATATGGAAAGCGCCAGTTTTGTGTGTGCGTGGGTGTTTTTTGTTTGACGTCAAAGCAGGCAGTTTAGTTAATTTACATAAGCAAATTAGTTGTTTACATGTTCTGTATGTCATGTAAGGTGGCCTCCATTTCCTCCTGCAGCAGTTTGTTCTTGCCCCGCACGTTGAGCAGGTCATCTGGTTTCGATATTTGGTCAGTTTTTTTTTTTTGCGATGGGGCAGGGCGGGTCAGGTCATGCAACAAGTGGTTTAGCAAGCAGCGCAAGTTGTATTTTGTTAAGCACAATAACAATAACAACGAAATTATATATGAAAAGTAAACAAATTAGAAAATCAAATTATAAAATATGTTGCATTAAATGATAATAAATACAAAATCGAGGTACATAAAAAGTTCTCACTAGATCACAATTGGTACTGGATTTGGAATAAGGAATGTAATTTTGAACCTACTTAATCTACTACAAATCATAATAAACAACAATAAAACTTTGGTTCTGTACTTTAATTTAAAAATAGTTGAATATTTCTCAATTTCTGAGCTATTTCTCCTACATTCTCAGTAAAATTTGTATAAAATCTTTGACGGACATACCTTCGAGCCTGTCGACTTCCTTCTGCAATTTCTGAACGGAGCGTTCAGCGAACTCAGCACGAGCCTCAGCCTTTTGATTTGATTGATTGAGGAAGGGAAAGAGGTAAAATAATTAAGTTAGTTAAGTGCTTAATATTCACTGGATAGCAAGCTGCAAAAAGTGGCTACAATAGCAGGCAAAAGTTGAAGCAGTCAAATGCATCGAACTTCATCTCTTGCCCGATTGCAAAAACATAAATTCTGAATGGTAAAACCTTTACTTTGCGAAACTCATTCAGAACTTAAGTTCAATCAAGCCAAGAAGCTTCCCAAATATGCTACCAAAACCAGCAGAAAAACGTAATAAATAAAATGAGCATGGCAAATGTAGATTAGTCAATAAACAAATGCCAAAATGAAACTAGTTAATAAAAGTGTAATGAAACAATCAACTAAAAAACTTAGAAACTATATCGTTTTTTTGTTTGATTAAACTAGAATGCTTACAAACTGCTGACGCTTGTGTGTATTTATTTAGGGCTTTTAGACAAATCCTAAATCAGACAAATTAAATATCATTAGGGGAATGATAAGAGCAACGATTACTGGTGGAGGCTACGGCAGTCACTGCATATAAAACAGGAAATCAGAAAATGCTGTTAAGATCGCAATTCGACGGAATCTATAATCTCTACGCCAACGCAAATCTGCGGCGACTTACAGCTTCTACATTTAATTTGAACTGTATGAGCTCCTGTTCGTAATATTTCTGATTGACGCGTGCCTAGACGTCGAGGAAAATACAACAAATTATAGTTTATGACAATAGATCAAGATCAATATCACGTACATTGGGTGTCTGTGTGCGTGTGTGTGTGTGTGTGTGTGTGTTGCTGCAAGGATGTGAGTTTTTGAGGATCTTGGGTAAAATATCTACCGAAATAAATATCTCAGTGAATTAATTTCGATCGTCTACATAGCGATAATTAATTCGATTGCCGCTAATCAGGCATTAGCTTTTAGGAGTTTCTAGGTTTGTAAATTTTGCAATTTGTAATTGTAGTTGAAAACTAAACTGATCGTTTTCTATGGGTTTTACTATGGGTTTTCTCACTTGCAATCAATGCACAAAAAGTTGTTTTCAATTTTGAACAAATGTACACACACACGTCTTATGCGAAAGATGGATTCACAGATACTTGCCCATGATGTACGCTCTAAATATAGCGAAATATCGATCTATATCGATCTATTGATCTTAAACTCATAATCATAACTTGCGGAATTCCGTTTCATTTGCTGTATTTTCACAAAGCGTTTGTTGTATTTGTCACATAAAAGAAAATATTAAATGTCGAATTGACGAATATGTACAGTAAATTTAAAATTGAGAATAACGTTTTGTGCAATTCAATATTTTCTTTTCTGTTTAGTTTTTATTTTTAAGTGCTTAATCTAAGTTAGCTTAGTGGATATATTGTAGCATATTAGCTTCGCATAATTATCGACCAACACCAGAGATTCACCGAGACCACAGCATATACTTATCAATAATACCTCTTTCAGAGAATGATCCAATACTTTGATTTGCGTCTCAAAGGTCTCCTCTTTTTGTGTGGCCTATGGGTTTCAGTTTTTTTTTTTTTGGTGTTCGGTTTTGACAAGCAGTTGGGTTTTGTGTTATGGGCATTTTATAAAACATAGATTAAGTTTTCATGCAAAAACAAATCAGTTTGCAGGTGGTAAACATCCAGCAGGTGCGCAAATTAGCATTGGATAATTGGCGTTTTTTAGCGGCAACATTATGAACAAATATATGAAAAAAAGAACAGAAAATATTAATTAGTAATAAAAAAAAATGGGCAAAGGAGTAGTTTTGCTTGAGCTATAAACGAATTTCATGTCGGTAGACATTTTCAAGGATTTAGTACGAATACAATTGAAGTAATCCCTTCTTAGGAAAGGGGAAATTGCGTCGAATATCCCTTCATTCATTGATATTAACTTAAAAAAAAAAACAACAACAAAATGAAGAACAACAACAAAAGATAAGTATATATTCGCTGGTTTGGACACCCAATTCGCATGGATTTCGGGCTGGGAAGCTCCCCCCTTTGCATTTGGGCCACTTTTTGGTGCGCAGATTGACGTTTTTTTATATCGTATCTACCTCCTTTAGACGGGTGTTGAGGGTCTTGATCTGGTTCTTGTACTCCTCCTCACGTTGGTTGGCCTACATTTTTATCGTTGTTGTTTGTTCATTTCGTGGGCAATTTGTTTGGGGCGTGGATTTGAGATTGGGTAGGGAGTTTGGGTATTCAATTGAAATATTTAAGAATGGTTTGTTTAAATCGTTTGGTTTAAATACAACTCCAATGGAGTAAATAGCTGGTTGGTTAGTCAACCTATGGATATACTGACCTTCTCCTCAGAGACTTCCAGGGACTTCAGGTTGTTGCCAACCACGCGCAGCTCCTCCTCAAGCTCCACAATTTTGCTGTTGGCACGCGAGAAACGAAAAAAAAAAGTTGATAATTAAATAGTTGCTCCATAGATCGTTTGGGTATAAAAAAGAATAGCACAACTCATGCAATTGTCAAATATAAAGGTTTCTTTCAAGCGCAATTTATGCCCGAGCAAAGCCAAAAAAAAAAAAACAGACGGTTGACCAACTCCAAGCTGACAGCACTTCACTTTCGAAAAAAGATCTTGTGACTGCCTGCCGATGGAGGCGATGAGTTAAGTTGTCTTGGCCAAGAGACGAGAAACCGTCAAATCATGATGCGAAGGTCTGGCAAATATTTTTCTAATAATAATAACAATTGTCTTTGGACCGGCGCAACTGAAACGATTTCACTTTTTCAGTTCGCTGTCGCTTTGGCATTTATTCGGTTATTTATATCTATGGAAATTATAAATAAATATTTGTCCATCCCGGGCATAAATTGCGCGCAAAAACAGAAACGAACGTGTTTTATATATTCAACGAAATGCAGTTAGTAGACACTTGAAAGACAGCGAATAGTAGGCTGAAGATGTGGGGGCTTGGCAGTGTGGACAAACCTTTCGCTGAGCTCGACCTTCTCCTCGGAACGCTCCAGATCCTGTTCCATGAGCACGAGTTTTCTGGCCACCTTTTCTCGTCGCAGGCGGGCAAGGCGGGGGGCGTGGCATAGCGGGGGCGTGGCAAGGTGTTAGCATTGTGTTAAATACACACATTTTTGTATTGGTTTGGCATAGGGTTATGGATGGCATAGAAAAAACAGTTTTCGAGATTAGTTTCTTAGTGTCTGGCTTAAAGCAGCAGATTGGCAAAAAATGTGAATACTGTGCTGGTTACATTCATGATCCATGGCCACAGAGCAGTTGAGCTAAGGAGCTGAACATTCTCTGTCATTTCGTTGCTCCGATCTTGGAGAGCGGTTGATAAAGCGCATTGACCTGCAACTTCAGATCATTGCAGCTTTATTCCCACCTCAAGTGGAGTTCACTGCGCTTAACAGCCAGTGAAACTGAACGGAAATTTTCAGAGAACATTCAAACTGATCGCCTTGGCTGCTGCCATGTTTGTGCTTCTGTTTGATCTAAACTAAAATTGAGATTTAGCATGCTTTCATTATACAAAACATTAGGTAGGTGGTTTTCTCTAAGATATATTCACATTTTTAACCAAACATTATAAACATATGGGCAAAAGCTAGCTAGCTAGAAAATAACAAGAACAAAATCAAATTTTAAACTCAACGGGGGGAAATGCAAAAGTATATATACTTTTGGGGCTTTTTATGAGGTTAGGATGTTGCGGCAGTTTCAACATTGTTTTCGTTATTAGGCACATTAAAACGGGCTTCAAACAATTCGAACAATATATATTTAGATCTGGACTTATAACGTACTTTTCACCCTGCTCGGCACGCTCTTCGGCACGTTCCAAATCGGCTTCAACCATGGCCAATTTACGGGCAACCTTTTCTCATATAATATTACATATGGATTCATTGTTTCATTGTCGATTGATTGGTATAATACAGGGAACGTCGGGTGTACAGGAGAACATATAGAAAATGTATTTAATTTCATAGTTTTTACACAGATTTCGTTTAGTAAATGAAACATAGAAGCTTTAAATGAAGTATTTATTAGTTTTTAATGGTATTATTATAAATGTTTTGGTATGGTCTTTTGTCTTTTATGTGGTGCCTTTGCATATTTTAGTATTGAACAAAACAATTTGTGTAGCCTATTGTTATTGTGTGGTTTTCAATTGTTTATCCCATAAAACTTGTGCTTGTCGTGTGGCTCTTCAATATCCATACTATTATTTATTGTACTCAATCTGTTTACATAGCATAACATATTCTGTCGGGATATTTATAATATTTGCAACTTTCACATTTGTTGTACATTTTCTGGAAACCAAATACCATAAAATCTCTAAATTGTTATATATAAAACCATCTCAGCCAAAGGAAGTTACTATCGCTAGCTTTAAAGGCTTAACAATACCATATAGAAATCTTTAAATTAACTATTTCACTGATTTCCTATTCTAATTCAGAAACCAGTAAAAATCTCAGATAATAATCTGACCAAAAAATGTGAAAATAACTTGACCCATTTAAGGGCAATGCCAATAAACTTTAATAGCCTTGTTAGCCAAAACTGATTTTAATTTCCTCCTCATGCTGATATGTTCCGGTATGTTTAAGAGCTCCCAATGAATCACGACGCCAATGCACCAGGCATGGCCAAGTGACTAAAGTGCCGTCAGATCTTTTAGCTGAAACAGAGTTGCTCCACGCACATTCCTGTCCACTGACTCACGGCACTTTCCATTGGCCTACGTCTGAGGGTCAAAAGTGATCACCTCCCTCTCGCACAATGCATCATCGATCGTTTTGGCCAGAGTTTTTAGGCGCTTATGTCAGGGCCCAACGTGCGAAATCTACTCGAATCCAATCTGCCCCGTTTGGGGAGTGGCCTCCTCCTCTTATCGCCGGCAGTTAAACAAAACCTTACCCCCTCCTTTCGGTCCCAGTTATGGATTCCATTTTGTACTTTCACGCTTTCGTACTTCACATACAATCGTTGCCTTTGCCTTAGTTTCTGCGAAAAAGATAAGGTAGCAAAGGCGAAGAAATAACACTGCAGAAATGGGGCTTATCTGTGCATGTAGTTTATCAGTTGGTATATTTTTTCGATCCGATTGACGTGCTGAACACGTAGGCATTTAGGCCACCCCTTGGATTGGGAATGGCAAGAATTATAGGGTATAGAAAATGACTAAAATCTTTACACTCAAAAATGTGCTGGCAATCCATCAAAGCAGTAAGCCCTAGTCCCAATCTTTGGTAGATACATTAATTTTCTAGCTTTACACATCTGAATTCAACTATTTCCCAATAGTAATTTGTCCAATATTCGCCTAACAATTAAGCACCCTACATCATGGCTACACTTTTACACACCCATTACTCATATCTCAACCTATAAATGTACAACATCATGAAGTAACCAAATATTATCTGCTCCAACTCATTGGTCAATAATATCAAATTAGTTTTATGCTGCAATTATATATTTGTATTTATATATTTTTGTAGTATATAATATGTTATGTATATAAACAATAATTTGCAAAAATATTATTCCAAAATTAGATATTTCCTTGGGTTAATTTTAAACTTAAGGTGTGTTTCTCTATGCATTTAACGTGAGTATAAATTACATTTTCTTTACAATTATGTAATTGGAAATTGAATGGAAATAAAAAGAACAATTTAAGAAACTAACCCAATTACGATTTACTTTTAACAATCAATTTTCAGTGGCGATATGCTTCTCAAGCTTTTTGACGTGGAAGAGCATTGAGGACAATTAATAGAGTACTTGTGGACATTGTATGGACCGCTTAACAATTACTTTACATATTGCCATTGGTATTTTACACATTAAAATACACACGAAACTCCATTACAATCGAAAGTTCATTGGATTGGATTTACATTGTACATATGTACATCGACTAATACATCATCATTATCATCATCATTATCATCGTCATAATCTATACACGTATATATATTGCATATGGTCAGGCGGGCGGGCGGGCTGTGCATGATCTAGGTCTAGATCTAAGCTCTAACTGCCCTCAAGCATCATTCGTAATCGTCGTGGTAAGCACAAGTTTTGCATCAACGCACTGGCTGATTCCTGTGCCAAGATTCGGGTTTCGGTTAACCCTTTATCAATCATTCAATTCAAATTCAAGTTACTTTAATATCCGCTTGACAAAGGAACCAGATCAGGTGTCGTTGTTGGGATTGTTGTTGTGTTCGTGGCTTGTGGAGGACAAGGTGGAAGTCTCTTCACCAACAGCAGCAGATGCAATAGTTCTGGATGCGTTATTGTTGTTGGTGCCACCAATATCGCTGGCATTGCATGATTCTGATTTACTGATTTCAATATTGTTACTGTTACTGTTGTTGTTATTGTTGCTTAGCTTAATAGAAGACAAATTGGTTTTTAGCTGCACCTCATCGTATTTCTTGTCAGCCTCCTCAGCAAGGAAACGCGCTTCCTTCAGCTGATTCTCGAGAGCGTCCATGCGTTCTTCATCGGCAAGGGCGCGGTTCTCAAGAATTTTGCGAGCACTATATAATATAGTGTGGATGGTAGAGTATATAGACCCCATCGGTTGCGACGACCATGCCCATAGAAGACAGTGACCAAGTGGTTAGCGATGATTTGCCGTTCCCCAGTGGAATTGCAGTTGGTACAGCCGAAAAGTTATCACGAGATTCATTCGACGTCATCGTCCACATCGTTGAGTGTTCAGTGTGGTTGTTGTTGTTGTAGTTGTTGCAATTGTTACGACAAACAGATGTTTTACACAAACATTCACATTGAGAGATACATTTTTGGTTTGTGAATATTGAAGTTTGATTGTAGTTGGTCGTGGTTGTTGTTGCAAAAGAGACAGAAATTTGTTGTTGCCAGTTGAGTTAACAATTCGGAACTTCTACTTAATTAACAAGTTTTTACAGGGGGCAGGGGACACTAGGGGAGACGGAAAGGGTTAAGCAAGAGGCTTAAACTGTGTTTGGCTTCTTCGAAGCGAAATGGACGTGCAACCAATTTGGTAGCTGATATTTTGGGAGGTATTTAAGCCAACGGATTTAGACCAAGAACCAAACACACTTTAGCCTTCGTCTCATTACAATCACTGGGGGATTTTTCATCTTTTTTTTTAGACATAATTGTTTAACAGCCATTTGACTAATAGACTACCATAAGCTTAAGTAGGACATGCTGTCTGATACATAATTTTACAAAGTTTTTACAATAATTCAGAGCAGATCCATGGTGTTCCAGTTCCAGCGGCGGGTCGACATCTTTGAACTGTGCCAACTAAATGCTGTTTACAGAAAGTCTTACACGCTAACTTAGATACATCATCATTATTGTTATCATTATAAAAGTGACCATTATTATAACGACAATTATTGTCGTTGTTGCAGAGTCGGTTAGGTAGAAATTAGAAAATAGAGAGCGCAGATAGTTAAATAGACCCAAAAACCTAATTAGTAACGCAAATGTTGACCAAGTGAACCTAACCTCAAAGGAGCAGAACCTAATAACCCTAATGCCCTAAAACGGAGACCAAATTCCGTAGACTATATGAATTCGTAGACTATACCTCTTCGTATTTCTTATCAGCTTCTTCTGCAATTAATTTTGCTTGCGCTAACTGGTTCTCCAAGAGAGCTACTTTGTCATCTTCCATATTTGTGCGATTCTCAAGCGCTTTTCGTATCCTGAATTTGTCGCAGCATTGCGAAACGATATACAGATGCGATTAAAATATATATGTTGTAACTTGAACTTAATAATTCTCTGTGAACTTAAGAAGTATTTTACATATTCGGGTACAGTGGGGGAGATCATAGATGGGGTAGTTGGGGGACAGGGACTTTAGATGGTAACGTGGTACTAACCGTTCGCTCTCATCGGCGGCCTGAGAGGCTTCCGACAGCTTGGCTGTGGCGGAGCCCAGACGCTCCTCAGAGCGCTCCAAGTCTTCTTCGAGCAACTGGATGCGACGGTTCAGAGCGGCAACCTCGGATTCGGCCTATAAGACAAACGTTCGATGGTCGAAAGAACCAGATATAGCATATCCATTCGCTGTAAACTTATTGCTAAAATCTTAATGTTTACTTTACGTCTTACGGTGCTAAACCTTAAATATTTTGGGGCAAGAAATACACATAAATAAATATTTGCTACGCTTGGTTTGGAAAAACATACTATCCTCATTTCGGTTTAGTAAAACAAGACTGCTATGATGAAACACTCCTGCATTTGCGCTCTCTTTAACCCCCCTGTTCATAGTACTTAAAGTGGTAAACCTAATTTTTCCCTAAAATGTCGACCGTTGATCCCATTTTCAGTTGCGGCTTCCACCTGTAAAGAAAAGTTCCCTTTTTCCACCTCGTTGTAGTTGTTGTTGTTGTCGCTGTTTCCGTCGTCGAAGCAAGGTCAAAGCAAACCCCCCAAAAACGCCCTTAAGCGAAGGAATGATTGCGTGTTGCTTTGCTGGCTAAATGCAATCGATACTCGCCATCAAAGTTAAACAAAAGTTCAACAACACCACTACCTGATATGGCTACTAAGTCCAAAAATGAAGCCAATACAAGGTTCACGGCCCGTGACGTCATCGATTAAGCTTGATCGAGAGTTTTCCCACCGTCTAAAATACTATACCCATTAAAGAACGGAAAATATTCGCTGCTTTATGGCCTTATAGAGGCCACAGCACGTCAAAACGATGAAAAGCGAAAACAGCGCGGTAAGCACCCGCCCAAAAATGGTGAAAAAAGTATATAAAATTAGAGGCGAATCAAACTTTGAATCGTAAACGGCTCAAAGGCAATTGGACAAGGCAGTCCGGTGCCAGTTCTAAGTTCCATGCCATGTCCATGTCCAAATCCATGCTCAATGACTGATATGGTGCCGGGCATGGAGATAGAGATGGATATAGAGCTACTGATATGTACATGGAATGACTAAGTGAGCGAATGAACAACTGAACAATTGAACCACTGACCATCTGACGACGCCTAGAACCAAATGAACGATGTGAGTGCGGGTCGTTAAAGTATCGTGTGATTATGAATTGGAACCAACCGTGTTGGGTTACGTCATCGTACAAAATACACACACATGAGCGATAAAAAGCATTTCGAATTGGGGGAGCAGGCAACGCAGCTTTCCAAACACGAAAGTCGAACAACAAAACCGCCGATGAAGCCCAAGAGCCAGCACAAGAAAAAATGCCAAAAAATCAAATTAAAAGTGAAGGCAGAGATCGCAGCTTATATACCCTTGCCAAATCAAATATTCATTCGTACAAAATTTCCTTATGAAAGTTCAATACAGAGCTAATTCTGAAGTCACCGATATTTATGTCTAAAAAGAACCATGTTATAATGGAGTGTGCAAAGATAATCAATCGGTTTTGATCGTTTTTATGTTAGAACTTGATCTGTTATTAGTTCTGAAGAAGAGTCAAATTACGCTTAGGTTATACCCCTTTATCAAGGGTATCCAAAATAAAAAAACGAAGAGCAGCAAAGCAAAGAAGTTGAAGAGTGGATTCCAGTTGGGTTTCGTTTTGTAGCGGGAGTTTCAGCCATCTCTCCTTTTCTCACCCTCTCCCTGTCTCTTTTTCGAGCTCATTAACAAAACGTATTGAAGATTAAACGCTTTATTAACGGGCCAAGAACGGGCGAGGGGAGGGGGGAAAATCAGTGGGCAAAGAAAAGCGGTGACAGAACACGTTTCAAAAAGAGAGAGAGAGAGCGAGACAGAGATGTCCGAGAGCGTGGCCTCCAATTGTTGTGGAATGTATGAAAAATTACCGGCAAAGTGCAAAAAATATAAGTAAAAAATATAGTTGAAATGCCGAAAGAAACTCTCCATAAAATCCAATGCAAAACTGTGGCCGAGAAATGGTACCAGAAATTGTTGACGGCTTAGTCACACACACCTTGAAATTTACTTGTTTTGCGTTTTTCGTTTTTGTTTTATTGCCCTGGCAACCGAAAAATAAAACACCAGAAACAAAAACAAAAAAGACTTATTGGAGCGGTACACGTAGGGCGTGTTTCCATTGTGATGATGCATTTTTAATTATGAGCCGAAAAATAAGCCATGAAAATGTAAAACACTGTGTTAAAGACGATGCTCTCAAGCATAAAATATTTCTTTCTTAAAAATTCCGTTTGTCTATGGGGCCCGTTGAGCGGAGAGAGAGGGGGAGGGAAAGGGCGGAGCGATGGCGTCATATGCTGTAATCTCCGAATTACGAAACTGGCAAGAGGCAAAGCACACAAATCAAAACCAATTTGTCACAATGCGCGCATTGAAATTATCAACGTTCAATTGCAGAAGGGGAAAGTGAGGGGAGGTGAATGATGGAAATAGGGGGGCAAATGAGCGGCAGAGTGACATTGAAAGCATTGTATAGAAATCCGAAAAGAAGCAAATTATGTTTTGTTTTAGTTTTCATTTTCCTCGTTTTTTAAAGGGGGAAGCGAAACGTCAATCACTTGCTGGCAGCGTGGAAAAAAGTCAACGAGGGAGTGAAATCACGCTTTAGAATCTCTTCAAATTTAAAATCAATTCGAATTCGGAACGGAAAAATACAGTGAAGCTTGCTCAGGGCGAACTTCGAGCAGAATAAAGAAGTTTTATTTAACAGTCTTCAACACGAGAATAAAGGGAAGTTCGTGCTATGGAGTTTGAACTGTTCTCAAAGTTATGCTCCCTCAGCAATGACGTCATATGCGCACATGCATACACACACACACACACACACACACACACACGCTTAAAGGAGCCCGCGCACTCAATTGTCTAATTAGAATTGAATTAGGAACAAGGCAGAGCCATCGGGCAAAAAAGCTGGAAAGGCATTAGGAGAATTAAACCACTTATTGATGGCCGTGGCGTAAAAATCATAATTAATCGAATTTAGAACACCGCTAGCTAAACGATGTGGCTTCTTTGCCGGACTTAAAGCCGGTTTTTGTTTTTCTGTTCTTTTTTTGTCGCTGAGAAAGCAGAAAGCTAGAAGGCCAACCGAATCGCTCAATTTTCAAAAGATTTCTTTCCTCCTTTTTGGCCTTATGTAAATGGGAGAGCGACTGCTGACCGTGTGTGTGTTTTATGCTAATGCTCGAGTGTGTGTGTGTGCTGTCAAGCGGGAGATAACACACAATTCGAAAGGTGAATGAATTTGGTCAGCGATAAGAACAGTTAGCCCAAAAATAGAGTTAAGAGGGACGGGGCCGGAACCACCCTGTATCTGAGCCCGAAAATTCGTTCACCACGAAAAGAACAACAGCCAGACTGGAAAAATTCACAAAGAGTAAAAACAACAGCTAAAAGAGAGAGAGCCGTTGGGAGAGCTCAAAAAACAAGAGAGCGCCACCTTTTCATACACATGCGTTGTCCCGCTCCTACACACACGAAAAAGTAAAAGAAAAGAGAGAACGAGAGAGAGAGAGGGGGCGAAAGAAATGCGCTGGACTATCTAGTCTTTTTTCCCGTCATTTAGGTAGGATTTATGCAAAATTCGGAAGACAGGTCACGCAGTCGTTTGTTTGCCCAAACCAAGGGGTAGCAAATTAAGTAAGTGGCTGGTGCTGAGCTTACTTCTTCGCGGCGCACCACCTCCAACTGCAGCCGCTTGTGGAACTCCTCGCACTCGTCTTTATACTTCTCCATCTCCTCTTTGGTCTGGCGCATCTTCTTCTTCAGCACGTCCAAGAGAGTGCCTTGTGGAATGCTGGTCGTCATTTTTGTGGTTTTTTTTTTCTTCTTGGCTTTAGCACAGAGGTTGTGGGTGTTTCTTTCTTTTTAACTTATGTTGACTGGGCACTTGAGCTCGATTTTTTCTTGACTGAAGAAGCACTCTGCCTTTTCGGACAGCACACCAAATTAAATTTTCAATTTGGAATGGAACACACGCACACACAGACCGAAAGGAAAGAGCTCGGTACGCACACACACTCGCACACAGAGTGAACGAACCACCGGTTTTTTCTTCGATAGCTTCAACTTCAACTGCTTTTACCCTGGCTTGGGATTGAACTTAAAGGGCAGTGTTTGATGGCAAAACTGGCAGGCGAATATGCTACGTTTAAATATTGAATATTGCTATTTGGTGGCAAAAACACAAAAACGCAGAGAGAGGCAACGACGACGCGACTGCGACGAGTACGTAACTGGAAATGAATCCATCGAATCGCCCGTCGAAGCGGCGGTGGTGGTTTGTGCGAGCGGGACAACTGCTGCCGCTGCAGCTACTGCCTTCCAGTCTGTCTGTGCTGCCTCGCCTAAAACGGTGCGCGTGTGTGTGCATGGTGACGCGTGTGTGTGCGACTGGAAAACCTGTTAAAAGCCGCTAAAATTCTGTCCATGTCGACATTGTTGTTGTTTTGGCATTAATTAGTGAAGAAATATTTTGGATTTTTGTCATTTCCAGGCAAGTAATATTATGCAAAAATCGGGCATGTAAAATGGTCAGCGAGGAAGATGAGTAAGGCGATTGGGCAGGTGTGTGCGTGCGTGTGTGCCAACGCAACCTCTCCCCCTCCCACTCGTTCCACTAATTGCTTCCACTACGGCAAACGGAAAACACAAAGCCGGCGCTTTATCACGCTTATCAGCAAACAACGTAAGCGCAACGTAATGAGTAATAGCGTTATGCTAACTGCTTTTCTTTGAACAGCTCAACCACCTGTAGCTATAGCCACACATTATTCCCAACTTCCCGGCGATGGCGTAATTGTTTTGATAATGCAAACAATGAGCGCTCGCCCATTTTTAGCCGGGCGACATTGAAGAGAAATTAAAAGTAAATAATAGTGGAAGGTCGTGCCGAGTATCGGCGTTTAATAATTAATTTGTTGGCCAATTTTGGCAAATCGAGCTTGGCCGCGGCACTGCGGCACTGCACTGTTTTATGCTTTGGCCATAAATGGCCGGGTTTTCCTTTTGGCTTTTCAAACTGTGTTGCCTTTTTCAGCGCACTGAGCAAAATTAAAAAAAAAAAATGAAAAAGCACTAATACCATTTAGCGGTCTTATCGGATGCTCTCTTTCTACCACCCGCACAACAGTAGGCGATATAGAGAGTGATAGAGGGGGAGGGCAACAGGTGGCCGGCGAGTACCGTTAGATATTCCAGCAATTGCGTAACTAATTAAACAATTGCCTGCAAATAAACATATTTGCCCAAATTAATGGAATACTTTTAAGATAGAATGCTTGTCTAAATTTTGTTTGGTAAACTCGTAGTTAAAGTTTTTCTATTTCTAGAAACTCACGCACTATTAAAAACATTCAAACAACATTCATAAGCAAATCGATTCTGCCTAGTGAAAGGTGAGAGAAATAAGTGATTTGAACGATGTGGGTCAAGAAATACCGCAGCTTAATCTTTACCTATGGCGAAAAGAATACACGAGGGCCGAGTAAAGACCCTGGGGCCAGCCAAGGGTTAAGGCACAACAAGAAAATCGCGAAAAGACGAAGACGACGACGTAATCGTTTTGCAATGCGAAAAACGACAGCAACAAATTGGAGCAATTGCTAAAAAAAAACCTAACCAAACTTTGGAGTCCCCTTTTCGCAGCACAACAGCAACGACAACAAGGTGGCTTCTTCGCTTAATTTGAAGAATATATAGATTAGTAAGGAATGTGCAAACAACTCCAAGTCTCTCGACCATTAATTACCCGTTTGAGTTGTGTGTTCATGATGTTGTGCAGCTCGTTGCGGATGATGTTGAACTTCATCATGGTGTCCGAACTGAAGATGGATCTGCCAAAGGCGAGTCCCGGATAATCCGCACAACGTCCCTTGTTCCGTCGAGCCTCCCGCTCCGCCACAATCTCGGCCGCCTCGCTGGTGCATCGCAACTTGGACCATTCCGCCGCTTGGTTGTCATCGTCGTCGGCCAGTGCGATGCCCTCATCGATGGCCCCGGCACTGAGATCGGTGGCCAGGCTGTCGCTGCTTTGCTCCATGGGATTGGATCGTTTGCTGCGTTCCTTCTTGCCTGAAGATTTCTTCTTCCGGTCGGATTTCTCAGATTTGTCCGATTTCTCTGACCTTTCACCCTTCTCCCGCTTCTTTTTCTTGCTCTTGGACGTGGTTGTGCCTGCTGGTGGGGCTGCATCCTCAGCTATTAAAGCTGCTGCCGGATTACTGGCCCCCTCATCTTGCACGCTGCTTTCGTCTGTGGGCGTGGGACTGTTGCTGCCCAGGGAATTGGTCACCGATTCACTGAGGGGCAGGCTTAAAGTGCTTCTGCTGGGTGGCAGCACCTCCTCCGTCTGCTGCTGTGGTTGCTCCTCCTCCGGTTGCGTCTCTCCTCTCAGATTGGACAGGGCGCTCTTTGAGTCGCCACGATAGAGTGCGGCCAGAATCTCCTGGACATTGGGCACATTGGGACGGCGAGTGCCCGAGAATCGCGGATGATGCTGGTGGCCACGACGCTTCAGCGAGGCGGGAACTAGACTGGTATTGCTGGCTGTATGGCTGCCAGTGCCACTGGTGCTGGAGTCATCGTGCTCCATGTCGGAATCGCTCCAGAAATCGCTCACTGGCGAGGAACTCCTGCTACGCCGGAGTGTCTCGAACCTTTCGTACAGCTGGGCTAGATACAGTTCGGCCTCCTCATCGCAGTAGTAGAGCAGGTCGTCCAGCAGGTTCAACTGCTCTTCGATGGAACACCAACGGGATGACAGGCCCGAAGATTCCGATTGCGTCCTCGGATTGCGAGTGCTCCTGGTGCCGGCTCGCTTTCTCTGCTGCCTGCTGGACTTCTCCTTCGCCTTATCACTTTTGAACAATTGTTTCTGCTGCCTCTGTTTCGGTTTGGCAACTGTTTTGCCCGACTGCGGCTGCACTTGTGTTTTTTCTGAAAAGTTAAAATGGGTTTTTCTTCGATTGACTATGTTTAGGGTCGTGTTGACCGTGTTGACCACTGCTTCCAATTGGTATTTTGTGTATATTTACAAACTGTTATGTTGCGTTAATTCCTTAATATTTACAAAATGCAATAATTTACTTTAATTTTTGGGTAATTTGTGGCCAAAATTGCTACGTGAATTTTTTTTACTGGAACCAGCTGTTGCTGGATGGGGCAGTGTGACCAGTCTGGAATATGCCGAAAATACCAATTGGCTTGGAAGTGCTGGCAACGGTGCATTTCTTGCTGATCATGTGGAATTTGCATTGCCAACTACATGCGCACTGTCCAAGGCTGACTGCTAGCGCACTTGCAGCTGGTGTGCGCGTGTAGATTTTGGCAATTTGAAATTCGCATTAAAGAATAGATAAACTGTTTACGCTTTTGCTGCGGCTGCTTATCCTGACCGCCACTGGTCAGTAAATGCCGATGTGCTCGCTTGATTTGATGGGCCAACGATTGGCGGCGCGCCGCGTTGCCAACAAATTTGATTTTGGGGCCTTGCTTAACGGTAACGCTGTTGCCGGCTAACGGTGGCACTGTTGCTGTTGTTGTTGCAGCTGTAGTTGTTGCTGGCGCGGCTTTTGTTGCATTTTTCTGTTTTTGAACTTGTTGTTGTTGTGGTTTAGGTTTAACTGCAGCTGCTGCTGTTGTTGTCGGTTGGGGTTTGTTGTTGTATCTCACTTTTTGCCATTCATATGCATTATTAACTTTCGCAGTTCCTATGTTTAATGTTTTCTCGTACATATTAATTATGAGCAATGCCTATTGTTGTTGTTGTTTCCGTGTGATTCGGTGCGTGTTGTTTTATAGTTTTGTGTTTTTTGCTTTTATGTTGCGGATTTCAAACAGCTGGATTCATTGCACCGTTAGTTTCGCTATTTTTATTGATGATTTAATACAGATCTTTTGCGAATTTTCATCGGCGCGTGAAAATTTGCAGAGAAAGATAGAGAGAGTCAATTTCCGCAACACTTTTTATGTAATTATACAAATCACTAGAATTTCACTTAAAATCGCTTTAAATGAAAGCAGTGATTTTTGGTAAATTTTAATTAGACCGAACGGGTTTTTATTTAACGTATGCCGGTATGATTTTGGTAGTAATTAATTGAATTAATTAGGTTTTTCTTGCTAGATTTATGAGCGGGCGGCTGCTGCTGGCTTTTCTGCTGCTTTTTCCTCGGCCCCTCGTTGTGTTGTGTTTGTGTTGTACTTGAATTTTGGGGCCATGCGCTCACCGTTAGATGAGCATGGGGAAACTCACTATCTCGCTCCCCATTAGACGCTCTCGCACTCTCGCTCGCTCTCTTTCTCTGCGTGTGGCACGTGTGCGAGTGAGTCAGCAATATGGATCCGCATAGGATCCAATATGGATCCCCACCCACCCAATGAGCGAGATAGAGAGAGAGAGAAAGAAAGAGGGGGTGGTAGAAATATCATTTTTTTTTGTTACTCTCTTCCGCAGATTTCCTTCTCCCAGAAGGAGAACATTTTCAGCATTTGATTCATTTAATTGCTTATCTCTGTTTTTTCTTTATTTTTCAATATTAGTCAGAGGCATCCGTTCGCTTTGTCATATTTATTTGGGACTTTGGGTTTGGCCATGTGAATATGGTTGTCTGATAAGTAGTTACCTTGTGGATCCACTCCCAGCGATAAATTTTCCAAGCGCTTTACCTGCTGAGATCTTTTTGAAACGATGCCAAATGTCCTTGAAATACTTTCCTAAAATGTGGCAATCAAAAGACGAATCGCAATTCGAATTCTTTTTGGAAACACTGGGGACCAACTACGAAAAGTGTTCTAGATACAAATCTAATTCAGGGAAATAGAGAGTACGCGTATTTTTTTGCGAGAACCATTTTTTTTTTTGGCAAGCCAACCGAAAAATTCAGTGCGTTATTTGATATC
Source organism: Drosophila melanogaster (assembly GCF_000001215.4). NCBI lineage: Eukaryota > Metazoa > Arthropoda > Insecta > Diptera > Drosophilidae > Drosophila > Drosophila melanogaster. Next base: position 15,286,287 of record NT_033777.3, on the reverse strand, counting down.
TTGCGCTGGCTATTTTCAACGAATTTAAAAATAGCGCCTCTCTGCACAGGCGTTGCCAACCCAGAGAAAAGAGAGCATGAGAGAGCGTGCTACGTTTCAATTGCTGACTGCTCTGTTTGAAATTCAAAAAAAGAAATTTATGATGTTTTTTGGAATGCCGGAGAACACACAAAATAAATGTTTCCCCCAAACAATTTCTCCGATTTCAAGCTGCCATGAAATTGGCGTTAAATTGCCGCTGTCCCATTTTTCCAAGCAATCCCCACCCAAAAGAAACCGCCAGCTGTCACCAAGTCACTTCATAAACGCCTCTTATAAATTTATGTGTATTTCTTGCCTTGAATGCATTTCAAAATATTGAGCAGGAGCATTCAAAATATACGTATTTTGCTTAGGAACTAAAATGGCTTATGGTAAGTTTCAGGGGAAATGGCTTAAAATTCTGGACATTCGAAATCTGACAAATGTCGGACTACATTTTCAAATGATTAATGGAATGTTTTCCTTGTGTTTCAAACATTTTCTTAAGTGACTTAACTAATTAGTAGTTTTGGGGGCGCTCAGTGGCATTTTCTATATCCATTTCAATATTTGTCAAACTTAAATTTGAGCTGCCAGAATAAAATAACATGAAAGTGAAGTGATTTCCATATATATTCACATATATGTATGGGTGTTCATTTTGCTTGAGATACAAAAGAAATGGAAAAACATGCTTAAAACTCAAATATAAAATGGCAAAGTAATGAAAAATAAATAAATATAATATAAGGAACTAAAAGATATGAAATTACTTAATTAAGTTTCTAAAAGTCCTACTTTTATTTGATTACTAAAAATGTTTTAAAACCAAGGGAAAATATTGGGAGCTAGACTTAAACATAGCTTAGGACATACTTTAAAATATTAAATATTTCTGGAAGATAAACTCACGTTCTGCAGAGCCTTGTTCTTCTCCTCCAGCTTGCCGGTGACCAGGGTCAGGGCTTCCTGGGTCTGATCCAGCTCGTTCTCAACGGTCTGGATCTTCTTCTGCAGCTGGCGAGCCTCCTCCTCGGCCTACGGATTCAAGCGAATGAAATCCAATGTTATTTGAAAACCAAATCATAATAATACACAAAAATTGCATGTGCTAACAAGATTTATGGTGTTGTGTGAAAGCCGGCAATTATGCTCTTTGTTAGATTAAATGCTTTTCAATTCGTTGTGCATGATAGCCATCCATTGTATCATTGCATGCTTGCACCGAAAACAAATTCTTGTCTATTGAAAACTACTATTTTGTGGTTAAATAATGTAATAAAAAAACATTTTAAAATTCATTTGGTATAAGCCAAGACTTGTTTTGTTTTATTGTTTTATGTTTGAAATTATTTGTATAACTTTTTCATTTAGAGAATGAGGTGCTTTTGATTCATTAGTTTATCATATGGTGTTGGTAATTTTGGCAAGTAAATTAATGTTGAAAGTAAACTTTTGTTTTGTTCAGTGCACTGGGGTTTAGGGAAGTGGGTGGTTGACTCACCTTCTCGGCGCGGGTGTTAGCATCGCGTGCCTCCTGCTCGCAGACGAGAGCGCGCTCCAGAGCTCCGTCCTTGTCGACTTTCATCGCTTGCATCTTCTTCTTGATGGCATCCATGTCTGTTTTGTTTTGCTACTCTGCACTCGAAAGAAACTGCAATTGGAAACGAAGATGGAGATGGAGATGAGATTGCGGCTAAAACCATGGTTAAGTGCAAGCCAATAAAGCAATTAGCAGATTTATGCGATAATCAGCAAGTGCAAGGGGAGTAGTATTCAAGTCCAAACATGGCTTGTGCGAAAGTGAAACTATATGGAAAATGCATTTGCATTTTATGATTAATTTAGCAATTTTATAACTTGTGTATTTACATGAGGATCCTGCAATCTGATTTCTGCACATATATGTATTTAAATTCATAACTTTAAAGCTCCCATCTTATCTGCATGTTATCAAAATAACTGGCAGATCTTTCTTCCATTTCAAGCTACACAGCGAGTTTTTTGCAATAATGGATAGCCATTTTTGGACGAAAGGTGGCAGAGTCAATAAATTATTCGGCCTGGCCAAAACCGAAACAACCAAGGCCCCCTTTTCGATGCCAGTCAGTCGCATTGTTCGAGCTTAGCCAACTGATAAATTGAGAATTTAATATTTCGACGGCGTCTCTTCACGACTTTTATTGTCCGATTCTTTCGCTGATGTTCTGAACTTTGAGAGTGTTTTCTCATCTCGTCACAGTAAATCATTTAAACGAGAATACCTAAAATTGAACCTTATTTTCTGGGATATACTTCGAAACACCGAAAGCAGGGTGTTTATTTATGCAGATCACATCGGATCGCGTGGTGTGGAGCCAAACGAAGCTGGACGAACTGGGTACATTCTCGAATAGAGAGTTCTGTCACCAGCCAAAATTGTGTCAGTAGATTCCAATCTGGGCCAAGAAATTGCTGCATAGATAAAGTCTTCTAAATCTTCGAAAGTAGAATGAGGATTTGAAATGATAGTAAGCTCATTTAATATATTTTTTTAACTAACATATATCATTGCATACTCTTAGGTGCCATATATGTTTACTCAAATCAATTTATATTTACAAATGTGCGCTTTATCTTGGAATTGCATTCTTATCAGTAAAGTGCAGATGCTGTAGCTACCATCCTCGAATTAAAAACCCAAGATGAATCACTCAGCTGCACTGGGCTATTGCCCCTTTTCTCGAGCAGCTCCAGACTTCTGACTCAATGTGAACGCAGCTGGTGGGTTTTTTGGCCCCTCCTTGGTGCCCATTGACACCCCCTTTGCCTTTCCTGGCCAACACGAAACCCACTTGACCAACATTTGTCATGGCTCGAACCGAGTGCAGCCGGCGGCTAATTGACTCGAATTTCGCCGCGTGAAATTTTAATTCTTTATTACGGCTCATCGCTGTCATTTGTTGTGTGGTTCTGCCTTAAACATGCATTTATTTTTAAAAACTCTGTTTACATTCCTGTGCCTGATCCGCCGAAGAGAAGTGGCATTGGAGAAAAAAGCGCCAATCGAATAAAGCCAAAGCCAAAAAAAAAAAACGTTGAATTTTAATGAAAACGCAATCGAGGCAAATTTTTTGTTCGCTTAAAAAACACACAGATATACATATATATATATATATAAATCTGCATGTGTATGGGCCATAAGTCGATTAAGGTGACACATTGAGTTATGTTTGCGTTGATTCAGCACAAAATTCCCATGACATCTTATAACTTTCGGCAATGACATATATATAATCGAAAAATGGGCCTACACCAAAGAGGTTTATGAGTATTAAGATCATCCTTATCAAGAAATGACGTTATCATTAGGAACAAAGTTAATATTTCAGGAAACAAAATGCGTATATGTATAACTCATTTTTTATATCTAACTAACTATGGCCAACTAACAAGCCATCCTTATGAACTGGCACCTCGCAATTCCTACTTTTCTGCCTAGTTTACAAGTTACAGATATTTTCCATCTGTATCCGACCTTATAAGATCTACCTTTCCACACAAAATTTACAAATTATCGCATGGAAAATTCGGAATTTAATCATACAGAATACAGAATTTTCTATTCTTAGAGTACGATATATACACACGTTGGTTCAAATGGGTCTAATGCATATAGATTCTTTAGCCAAATGCCTTGGGCGATACTCTAGCAGCTTTCCTGCTCTCTATTTCACTGTTTAGTATCTGTAGCACACACGGATTGTATCTAAAAATAGGACAGCCGAGGCATCTGTTGAATATCTAGCCTCTCCACGGATATTACTTAATACTAAGCTGAGAGGAAGGGAGCTTTCTGGGAAATTCTTGGCGCATTTCGCCTACGTTCGCTTCAGATTCATTTGGCAGCTAGGGCCAGCGGTCGTGGATCAGATTTCAAAGATACAAAACTGCAAAGTAAATGCGCGTGTTGCCCAGTTACTTGGAAAATAGGCTCAATGAATTCCTAAACATTTTGGATTAAAGAAAATTATAATTCAGGAAACCATTCCATAGCAAGGATAGCTATCTTGAAGTCTATCTCATTGATCTTTATCTTAAGAATGATTCCCTTACTTTCTCATATACAACATGACAATTTTAGTTTCTGAAAGGAGGAAAGAGAGCTCGATAATCCTCCTTTTGCCTTAATTCTTTACTTCTGCCGCTAAAATCTAAGATCGTTCGAAGTTCCCACTGACCATGTTTATATATCTCATGAAATACGTTTAGCTGAAACCCTATATAGCAACTTGCGGTTAGCAGACAAACTTGACAAGGTCCCCAGAATCGTTATTCTTAGTTTTTTTTTCGCGATCTGCAAAGGTGCTTAACCTCTATTTGGGTTTATTTCGATTCTAACTGGGAAAATTTTCAATTTTTTTCAATACTTGCGGATGATTAGGGTTGAGAATTGCACAGCACTTTGGTGGATTTTAAGTTAGATATTGCAGCAACGTTGTGGTTATGTAATTATACTTTTTGGTTCGATCCTTTTTTTTAAATAAGAATCGAATTCTAGCACAGTTAAAATTATTTTTGAAGCACTCGACAAGTATTTTTGTGGAAATATTCAGCGATATCTTTGTATTTTTTTTTGTATAATTTTTTACTGATCAACGATAACGTATTCCTTTTTACTTACAAAACTTTTATTCGGAGTTATCCGCGACTTGAACGGATTGTGATGTTCAACTGAAAATATTTATTCAATATGTTGACGTTCGATGCTCGCCGCTTGGTCGATTTCGAGCGGCTTGCGCTGGTGTGTGTGCGTGTGAGCCGCCGCGCTAGTGCGCCTGTGTGCGTGAGTATCTGTGTGCGAGAGTGCGCACTTTTCGGCCAAAAGCGAGCATATGTTGTTGCTGTCTGCGCCTACTTTGGAACTGCACTTGGCTCTCAATTTACCCCAAGAGCATCGGTAAATTGCTCGGCCGGGGTACAATAGCTTATACACTGCGCGAAATCAACAAAGGGGTGCATTTGTTCTTATTTATATACTCATATTTAATGTAATCATGCATGCTTTCTAATATCAGGACATTTAATATGCACTTTTGATTTAATGTATTTATAAATTTATGTCGCACTTATCATTTATCATCATTTACTCATGCTACTTTTGTTATTACAAATTTGAATTTTGAAATTCATTTATAAATTATATTAAATGTTTTTTTCATTCAGAAAATACTCCAAAGTGAAATGGGCTATGCCAGTTAAGAAAGCTGTACAACATTTCTTTACCCCTCAGCCCGTAATATATTTAATTTATGTTCCTATCCGATTTCTGCCAGTGTAACGGAAAGCATAAGATCAGAATTTCAAATACAGTTACAATTTATACACACACATTCAAGCCCGGCGCCTGCGCTCTCTCTCCGCTTTCTCTCTGCCTCTCTTTTCCGATCCTTTCCTTGGTGCTTTCACCTGTTCGCTGCACATGTATGGGTAATGCTCACTCATTTCGAATCGAATGCCTTTCTTTCAGCCTATTTTTGAATATTTCCCCGTATTTTGAAAAGCTCTTTTCACCCAGTGTTTTTGCCCATTGCAAAATATATCCAATACTTAGGCAATCGTGTCTCTTTTCCCGATGAGAGTGTATTGGTTTGGGGATCGTTTTGTTTTGCTTTTTGATGTTCTCAACTTCTATTTTTAATTTTCAGTTATTGATATGCCAAAAAATCTTGTTTCACGTAGTTATACGTACGTATTTCCCCCATAGGTCTACAGATTATTATTTTCTGCTCTATATATTAAAGCTCTTTCTATAGATTTTTCAACGTCATGTCTGCGAACGGAAAACATTTTGCTGGCAATCATAAATGTCACATATGAAAGTATACGTTTTTTTGTAACTGTCTCGCAAGAAAATGCATCCATGATTCATGCTTTTTTAAATTGCAAACGTGAAAACGGTTGAAATTCAGTTTCCCCATAATCGTTGAGTTTCCGATCTGGTGATATGCATATTTGCCCTTCTAGATTGCTTGCTTACTCGTTGATCACGCCCTTTTAATCTTATCGCCAACAAAATTGTTGGAGATCTTATATGTTCGAATGCAACTAAAGTCTTTAAATATAAACCTATAAATATAAGCCAATTTGATAGCCCCAACATATATACATATATGTATTTACTTATTCCATTTTTTGTTGTTCTCTTATCTTGGAGAACATTTGCCAGTCCGAGGTTGATGAAAATTTTAAAATTAACTCAAACAACACCCACAAAATGACGTAATTGTATTCATTAAAAACAAAAAGTTTTCGAAGCAAGAAAACTAGATCAATATATTTATAAAGACAAAGAAAAAAAAAAACAAAGAAGACATAGACATGGAAAAGACCCTTGAGAAAACGTCGAAAAACATTGTAAAATAGCAAAACAGTCTGAGCAACTTGCTAAATACGAAAACGAAATCATGGCCATCGAATCCGACCCGTTGACATGTGTTAGTTATGGAAAACCAAAGTTTTCATAATTCCAAAATATACGCGAATTAAATAAGTTCATGAGTGTGTAGCACTCAGCTTGGCTCAGACAAGTGCGCAATCTTGTTAGAAAAATCGCGACCATATTTGGCGAAAATAGTATGGAAAAGTTTAATCCGGGCTGAGGGGCATAGACGACTGGGTTTGGTTTACACGGGCAGAAATTGGCTTTATATAAAAAATATATTTTAGTTATTTGTGACGGGTTGTTGGAGAAGTTTTACTTCTTAGGTATGTAGCTCATTGTAGGCTCATCAGGTTCAATACTAAATGAAAACCTTGGTCTTTTAATTGTAATGATATTATTTCCCATTGGGCAAATCACTCAACTAAAAGACTGTGCGTAGGGTGCATTGCAAACTGAAATATAATCTATTGGGAAAGGGGTGTGGGACTATCCCAGTCTCTCGGGAGGGGGGGGGGGGGTGCCTCTGATGACTCAATTGGCGCCGGCTCCTTGTGAATGAAGCCGCAGCGATCGCGAACTGGTTGGAGCTGTGGGCAGCAAAAGGAAATCTTCGCCGCGAGCTACTTGCCTTGCCAAAGCCTGCAATTGGCCAAGGTGATCCGGATCGAATGTCGTGTGCATGTGAACAGCGTTTTGGCGCTCTTCAACATTGTCAGTGTCAATTATTTGAAAACCAAAGAGACGGCGGGGACCTTGAACTTATCGTCGAACCCCATGCAAATGGTGGGCATTAGGCGTGCGCCGGAAAACAATGTTTTGCAATTATTCAGAACTTGCTCGCACTTGGCAGGGACAACAAATCTTTCGATTTGGATTCAAGGACAACTATTTTCAAAGACGACACCAGCTGCACAAATTGATTGACATAGGCGCCTAGTGTGTGTGGCTAAAATAAAGTGCTGTGTGCCAAATTGAAAATAACTTTTTTCGATTACAAAATGTTATGTTTTAAATATTCTTGTTAATAGTTTAGCTTAAATTCAATTATTTTTAAAACTATCGCCAAGTTATTTTAATAAAATATAACTACATTGCATATGATAAGAAATCGGTGTTCAAATTTTGCGCCAATTTTTTTATTATCATATAACTGGTCACACTTCGTTCTCAACTTGCAGTGTAACCGCATGTGCCAAAATGTCATAACACAAAATAACAACAATGTCTCTCGTGGATAAATTAAACTATTACAGCACACGAAAATCGTTCAAATATGGCATACCCTTCCTCATCATGATGGTGGCTGGCTCCTTTGGACTGCAGCAGTTCTCCAACCTCAGGCTAGCATTCAAGAATCTCCGGGAAATCCTTAGCTAACTCATGAGTCTCCTCCCTTTACAGGTATCAGTACGCCAAGAAGCAGCCGGTAACGCCGGAGGAGATGAAAAAGTACGGCGTAAGCATGAAAAACCGCAAGGATGTGACGTTGGAGTCGGAGTACGACAAAGTCAAGTCCGTGGACATAGAGAACTGGGAGAACAAACGCGGTCCACGTCCCTGGGAGGAGCAGGAAGATCAGCCGACGACAGCGAAGCACTAGACTTGATGCCTTCAAAATCATTAAGAAAACAACCCATAAAAACAGACTGTTTGATGTACATAGTCATAAATAAATCAATATTGTTAATATCTACCAAGACAATACCCTGTAAATAATCGATAAGTGCATCGGTACTGTCCCATCCGATAGCCCTATGCGTCACGCACGGTCACTCTAGGATTTGTTAATTATCTATTATTGAAAATAAAATGGGAGAAGTAAAACCCGCTAAAGTGGAAAACTATAGCACGGGGACCGATGCAAACACTCTGTTCGTGGATGGTAGGGCAATAACTTAAGCCCAACTATAAATCAAATTAAACACATTGGCGCCATTTGCAGGGGAACGGGTTCTGTGCTTCCACGGACCGCTCATCTACGAGGCCAAGGTTCTGAAAACAAAACCCGATGCGACGCCGGTTGAGTACTACATCCACTACGCGGGCTGGAGTAAAAAGTGAGCAAAGCTACTAGTATGAACACCGATCTGCATGAAAGCCATTTCATTTTCAGCTGGGACGAGTGGGTGCCCGAGAACCGAGTCCTCAAGTACAACGATGACAACGTCAAGCGACGTCAGGAACTGGCTCGCCAGTGCGGCGAGCGCTCCAAGAAGGATAATAAGAAAGGTGAGTTCAGTAACAAACGCAATTCCTGGAGTTGTAAATTAAGGTGTTTACATACCAGGCAGCGCCAAGGCCAAGAAAATGGAACAGATGCGGAACGAATCTCGTGCCTCGACGCCGTCTAAGGATAGCAACACCTCGCAATCGACCGCTAGCAGCACACCAACAACTAGCGCCGGACCGGGAAGCAAATCGGAAGCCGGGAGCACTGGCACCACGACTACTAACAGCACCGCCAACTCTACAACCAGCCGGGCCCACCGAAAGTCCACACAATCGACGCCATCCACAGCAAGACCTGGCACGCCGAGTGATAAAAAGGAAGACCCCGCCGCAGCTGAGACCACTGAGGAAGAGGGGCCGGTGGCGCCGAAAAAGAAAAGAATGAGCGAACAACGGCCTTCTCTTACGGGAAGCGATGTAGCAGAAAAGCCGTTGCCGCCCACTACCACTCCATCCACACCCACCACGGAGCCGGCACCGTGTGTGGAAAGCGAGGAGGCCTACGCAGCTAAGGTGGAGGTCAAGATTAAGATACCCGACGAGTTAAAGCACTATCTGACCGACGACTGGTATGCGGTGGTGCGGGAGCACAAACTGCTGGAGCTGCCCGCCAAGGTTACCGTGCAGCAGATCTCTGAGCAGTATTTGGCGCACAAGAAGTCCGTGAAATCGACCAGTGCCAGCAAGGAGGTTGCCATAAACGATGTACTCGACGGAATTGTAGAGTACTTCAATGTAATGCTGGGCTCCCAGTTGCTGTACAAATTCGAACGCACCCAGTACGCGGATGTGATGCAGAAGCATCCGGACACACCGTTGTCCGAGCTTTACGGATCTTTTCACCTGCTGCGTCTGTTTGTCCGCCTTGGCTCAATGCTCAGCTACTCTGCGTTGGATCAGCAGTCCATGCAGAACCTACTCACGCACGTGCAGGATTTCCTTAAATTCCTCGTAAAGAACAGCTCAATATTTTTCAGCATGAGCAACTTTATCAACGTTGATCCCGAGTACGTGCGAAATGCACAGTAAGCAATAATCTTTTCTTGACTTGAAGTAAATATTTCATCAAAACAGTTTGCAATAATTCGGTGGTTGCTCTCAATTTGCTCCCAAATTGTAAATTAAAACACAAGTAAAATGTTTTGTCATAAGGTAATAAATGTCAGCACCTTGTATTAGTTCTTCGGTTTCGCTTTTGTGTCTTCATCATCGCCCTCGGTCTCCGTCTCGCTACTACTACTACTACTGCTGGTGGGATAGAAGTCGCGAAGATCCCTAGGCTTATCCCGCTCCTGCTGTTCCTTCTCCAGGTACTCATTCTGCACCTTAACAATCTCATCGCTGCTCTTGCAGGCTGCATAGGCATTGAGAAGCTTGTCGTTTAGCTCCAGAAAGGCATGACCCCATGAGAACTTGCCCAGAAACCAGCGAGCCTCTTCCGTGAATCCACAGATGTATAGAGTGGCGGCTATGGCCTCCACGCAGCTGAGCTTGCAGGGCTTTCCGTAGTTGATGGGATTGGCGGCCACCAAGAAGGGCAGCAGTCGCGGATGTGGGCTGCGCATCCTTCCAAAGGGCGTCTCGTCCAGCTTGGCCCACGAGCAGTCGATCACGGCCACGCCCGAAGAGGCCACCACATCGCGATCCAGCGGACTTACACACAACTGGCCAACGGGCGAGAGGACAAGGCCAGGAAACTTCTGACCCAGTCGAAGATTTGAAATGAGTCCTAGGCGTGCCAGTTTCCTGCCCGAACACTTCTTTGGATCGCAGTGGTTGAGGTCCCACATGGCCACCGCAAACTCCGGCGGCTGGCCGAGATCATTTTGGGCTCCATCTCCCGAGGATTCCGAGTCGGAACTTTCATTTTCGCTGCTACTGCTGCTGGCCAGCTCGTTGGCCTGCTGAGCAAAGCTGCGGGCACAATTGTGATTCGCTTTGACATTGCGGTAGGGTCCTCCTCCACCCTTCTTTCCTTTGCCGCGGTTCCGTCCACTCATTATGTTTTGGTTTAAAACTTTATCAAAGCAAAAAAGAATCAAAGTGTTTTTAACGTCTCGTGGTGGCCAAGCCGACGACCCGTTTTATATATTTTGATTGCAAAGAAGGGTGGCGCAAGAAATGTGACACATTACGATGTCACTTTTCAAAATTTCAATAGTTTAAGTAAATGTATTTTGTTTTCAACTGCAAAACAATATTTATTAAAGTATTTTAAGTATATGTATTGTGTTTAGTAAGATTTAGCTTAAACTGCAATAACCTTAAAGTATATCATATTCAAATATTTTTAGACTTAACGATTAACTTCATCTGCGTTTACGTCACCTTAAAAATGTTAAGCATGAGACTGAGGTTATCGCATGGCTATCGATAGCTGCCGAGCGCAACCCTGTCACGCCAACGATGAATGGAAAAGAATATGGCGACCTGACTCTGGAAAAAAATTATAATTTGTCCGGCAAAAGTAGTGTGCAATTCAAAGAAATGTATGTATTAAAAGTGCAATTGTGCGGCGATTGTCTGAAAAAAGTACATTCAATCAAAGGACACGCAGTAAACAAGCCGCTGAGGTCAAAGTGATTTGTGCGTGCCCCAAAAAAACCATTGTTGTGTGAAGTGGACAGGCGCGCCAAAAGGGCTCAAAAAATGCCACCCACCGAAAGATGCCAAAGTTGGACTTACAAGAAAACATTGCAGAATTGCGGACAATGAACAATTACTGATAAATAATACAAGAAGCCTGGCGACGCGCACATCGCACACATACGCCCGCGAAACTGTCACACGTACACAGGCGTATATCGATATTTGCGAGTTGCATTTCGCGCCGTGGCGGCAGAGCAAAATAAACCGAATAACCCAAAATCAACGGGCGTCTATTTGAAACTAACAGCGGAATATACCATACTTACTAATTGTTATTCTTTCTTGTTTTACCCATTCACCTGCGTCCCATCCCAATACGCTTTTTCCGACTCCTTACCCCTGCGTGAGTACAGTTGCGCCCTGAAGCCAGAGCAAGCGAAACCACGGGGAGGCTAACGATAAGGATACGGAAACGGAGAGCACGGCCACTAGCCAAGCACACAGCAATATGGGTGAAGTCAAGTCCGTGAAAGTGGACAACTGGGGAGTCTTCTTCCTGCAGAAGCTGCAGAACTTCTTTAATAAAACGGATTACTGCGATTTGACGCTGCAGTTTCGGGACAATTCACAGCTAAAGGTACACCGTCTGGTGCTCAGCGCCTGCACCGACTACTTCAATGTACTGGAGCAGACCTGCGAGATCGTCGACGATGCCCTCATCATGCCCAACGAGTTCCAGGCGGACGTGGTGGTGCCCATTGTCAACTTCATGTACACAGGCACCCTGGAGTTTGAGCTTAAAATGTACGGCAAGCTGTTGCGCACCGCCAAGGAAATGAACATGACGGTGCTGTTGAAGCTGCTAGAGGCGCACCGTCGCACCATGGAGAACGTTAATCGCCAGCAAAGGGTGAGTGGTGGCAATTCATCATTTGTGAAAATATTTTGTAACCTTTTATTTTCTTTAGCCGCCTAGTCCAAAGGGAATACGCCGGCGCACAGTTGGACAGCCCAGTTCGGGTCTTCCACAACAGCGCGTCTTGGGTCCTTCGCCGCAATCGCGAAACGTAGCCACACCCATCGCGCAACGAGCCAACACACAGCGCGGGTCAACTGGCAACACAATGAGCCGAACATCAGGTGGCTCAAATCGTTCGCCGTATGGAGATAGTAGCAATGTGAAGCAGGAGCCAACGTCACCATTCGAGCAGCTGCGAAAGGGTTATAACAATAACAAGAGACCAGCACAGACAAGCCTGCTATCGCCGCCATCCAAGAAGCCCAGTTTGGAAGAGGTTAAGGAATTCGCTGAGCAACAACGGATGCGAAAGCAAATCGCCGCTGAGTACGGAGATAACGATCCTGAGTACGATGGAGGAATGCTTTATGATGATGTCCATGCCGGGGACGATGATGACGATGATATGCCACCGCAGCCATCTACATCTAAGCAGCAATCCCCACAGGGTACACAGACCCAACTAGAACATGGATCCACCACCATTATCTTGAAACAGGACTCACCCAGCCAGACCCCAACAATAATTGTCAAGGACTCCTCCAACGCCAAGCTGAATCACACCAAGATCATTGCCGAAGTCTTGCGCCAGTATCCGCACATTGTAAAGGGCCACAAAAACATAAAGCTAAAGATTATGCCCAATACCCCGGCAGCGCCGACCGAAAAATCTGCTCCAGCGACAGTAAAACCCCCGGCGAACCAGTCATCCGCAACTACATCGCCACACAAGAAACTGCACGTTTCTTTCAAAGCCGACAAGAGTACGCCACTAATCACAGCACAACAGAAGGCGGCTAGCTCTCAGCAAAAGTCGGGAACCTCGCAGACAACCGGTAACCAGGGAACCGGGGCGAATCCACCAGCAAATACAGCCGCAGCCCAGAAGAGACGCATTGATAGTAAGACAATGCACGCCTTGATCGCTCAGGGAGCAGAGAATACTACTGGTGAGTACAACATTTGTAGGTAATAGGTTCCCAAAAACAACTACTAATGAATATCTATATTTCAGGGCCCTGGCTGTGCCTGAGATGCGGCGTAAACGGACGACCCATTAGCATTCCGTCGTACCGAGGCTTCCGACGCCATCTGATCAACACGCACAAGGAGACAATTGATCCGGCGCTTTGTGAGCATTGCGGGTGGAGGTCTGTCAACAACCGGGAACTGCATTTCCACATGTATATGGAGCACCAGACCAAGTCGCTGCTGTATACGTTTGCCGAGTGCGCGCTATGCAACCAGTCTTACCGGACCAAGGGTGAGTTGGAGGCGCACATAAACGAGGTGCACACGGACGACAACAAGCAGCAGTGCATCTACTGCAACAAGGTGTTCGAGCAAGAGCTGCAGCTGTACAGACACATGAAGAGCTACCACAAGGAGCAGGCTTTGGAGGATGGCATTATCGATGAAACGGACGAAGAATTCCTCGGCTCGCAAGACGAGGAGGAAGAGGCCGAAGGAGACGAAGAGCAGGAACCAGAGCAGACTGGCAAAGTGCGAATCCTTTCGGACATAAGTCTACCAGCCACCAGTGCCATCACAGTGCAGCAAGCTCAACAGGAGCAACTGCAAGAGGAAGATGTTGAACAGGTGCAGCAGGAAGTCAAATTCGTGGGCGCCGATGGCAATGAGGTGGAGCTTACTGATGAGCAGCGCAAAGAGATTCTCTCACAGCTTAACCAGCAGCAAGCAGGCGCCACTGCCGGCGGTGTGGTAATGGTGCTCAGTGAGCCAGAAGCGGAGCACGTCAAGCAGGAGACCGATGAAAAATCCCTGGCCGGCACCGAAGAGGAATATGATGACAGTCAAATCTATAGCGAACTGGGTGCTGCCGACTCTGTGGAGAGCGCCAAAAAGAACATTGCTGATGAAAGCAAAGAGTCCATTGACAACCTGGAATGGGCCGAAAACCTTATAGCCGAGTCTGAAGAACAGAGCAACAAGGAGGTGAGTTTATTAAACACTTTTATGCAAGTACATCTACAACATGAGTCATACAACTTACAGCCAAAATCGGATAAGCCGCGAGATGACATTAGTGAAAAGCTAAAGGAGCTTACCGGCGACTGGACGGAGGATGAGAACGATGACGATGTCGACGATAAGCCCGCTACCGCAGAGCTTGCATCCGAACTAGCCAACAAGGACCCTGAGCCAACAGTACACGAGGAAGAAGATGATATTGACTTGGCTCTCCAGTCTCTACACAAGGGACCCGAAGAGGCAACTGAAGAAAAGGCAAGTGAGGAGTCTGTCACCAGTGCGGACGATGCAGTTGACGCAGTCCCCAATATAAATAGTCAGCCCGAGAAAATGGATGTGGACTCAGAAGCGGCGGACGAGAAGGCTTCGAAGGCCGAGGTCCAGATCAAGAAAGAGGCTGAGCTTGAAAACGATCAAGAGGAATTTATCAAAGAGGATTCACCAATTCCGCATTCCGATTCCGTGGCGGAATTAAGAGAGGCGGTAACTGCCTCTGAGGGCGAGGATGATGTGCATCTAGAGGCCGATAACATACGCAAAGAGCTGCTAGATGAGTTAATTGCCGAGGCCGAGAAACCTGATCAGGAGAAGGACATTGTTCAATCTGAAGAGAATGCGACGACAGAGGCGTTAGATAGGTCAGTAACGGACGAGGATGACCTGGTGCCACCTACGCAGGTATCTACCGAACAAATGGAGATTGATGAACCAGCAGCGGAAAAAGCAGCCGAAAATAATGAAGATACTAGAACGGCAGACGAGAAGGAAGCCGTCGAGGACAAACCAAACCAGACACAGGATGTAACCACTGCAGAAAAGCCGACACTAGAAAGTGCAAAAGCAGGTGATGAAGCAACGTCAGGTGAAGCAGCCAGCGTGGACAAGGTCAAGAGCCTCATTAGCGAATGGGGTGACGACGATGAGGACGAGGATGAGAATGGGGTTAGTGCGGCGGCGAAGGAGGAGCTATAATTACTAGATTTATTTATGTTCTAAGTTTGGCGATTCAACGCAGGTCAGCAGATAAACGCACCTGAGCTCGGCGCGAATTTTCGGTTTCTATTGTAAATTAAATTGTTAATGAAGATCAAGGTGAATGATAAGATATGCATATGCACTGGTTTAAGTGTATAAGATCTAATCTACTCATCTCACGTAATTGTAAATCCCCTCCCATCCCAAGTATGTTGCCCTGCTAGCATGAAAATCGTAAATCTAAGAGGAGTTCCCCAAATGACCTTAAATGAGAGATCAGAGACCAAACAACCCAACATTTAGCTATTTATGAGTGTCCGTTTCTTCACACATACACCACCAATAGAGCAACCAAGCAACATTTCACGATTAGGTAAACACTATATATATATATACACATATGCCTATTTACATACATATAGAGATGTAGTTACATAGATGTTGTTTTAATTCGTTTAAAACAGTGACATGATGTCCCCAGAAAGTAATAAAATGATTGCGTTTAATGGTTGGCTAAGTAAGATTAATCAAAAGGAAAAGAGGATGCCCTTTTTTTGATTAACAACTTAATTGTAAGGTTTATTACATATAATAAAAGCATAAAAAATAACACAAACTTTGGAGAAAGAGAAAATATAAATGTAGACGAGAAGACTGAACTTTTTACTTATCCTACGGCAGATCGACAATGTACCTAAAACAAGATTAGTTGGAAATGCACAAGTAACAAGTCTTACACAAGAGATTAACAGCTGCCAATCCATAATATTATCCTAAGTGTTCTAAGTTTAAAAAGCGGCACATTTTCTCACAGCGCTGAAACGATTTCTCAACGAAAAGATGTCTAATCCTCATCTGAAAAGGCGCGAAGAAAATAGGTCAGCAATGTCGAAAGGGAAATGCAAATCACATAATGCTACGCACCAGAAAGATAAAAGTTTATGATGCACATGGTCGCAAAGCCGGCGAGCACAGTTGCAAACTGTGCAAATCCCGCCCAGCGTCGCGTTGAGTTCGAGTGCCAGCGCGCCTTCTCGCGCGGTATCACCTCGCAGACGGTGACGTAGAAGAGTGTGCCTCCGGCCAGAGCTTGGACGATAGGCAGAGTTTTGCTGGACCAAGCGGCGGGCACGTCCACGATAAGCATGCCCAGGCCAATGCCAATGACGGCGCCCAGGGCAAACACCGAAATGCCGACGAACTGGGCGCGAAAACTCGTCTGCGGATTCGAGCGGAACTCGAGCCCCAGACAAAAGCCCATCACGAACTTGTGGCAGGCGACGGCCCCTAGAAGAAACAGAACCTACGACGAGACAAAGCAGATTCCGGTTATCTAATTGGACTAAGCCCTCGCATCTCTTTGCTTCAATATTTGCCTAAGATTGCGCACTATAGCCGATCTAGTCTAACTATGTCAAGGCAGGCGGCACAGACCTTTGTGGAAGAGTTCTGAACGCCGATGGCGAGTCCTTCGATGGCCGAGTGCAGTGACAGGGCGACAAAGAGACCCAGAGTGCCTGTCATGGATTGGGCGCAGGGTTCCGTGTGGCTGGTGTGGCAGATGCGGGCGTTGGCGTCCTCTACACTGGCATCATTACAGCCAGATGCGCTGGCCGGGTGATTGTGGTCATGATCGCTGCGTAATCGAAGCACAAAGCAATTAGTTTTGGCTGCGGGAAGGGAAATGCAATAAACCTACTGGCTATGATGGTGCGAATGCCCATGTGACGTATTGGGTTCCGCTGATAAAAGGGGCGCTCGTTCGTCCACTGCGCCATAACCATTGTCATTAGTGGGACGTCTTGGTGGCTCGGTTGCTGGAGTCTCTGCATCGTGGGCATGAGTGTGCTGAATGGCCTCGCCAAAGAAGTAGTGTATGAACTCGTCGATAAAGTAGATGATGAAGAACCCGCCGCACATGGCAACCTCAGCGAATTTCGAGTCCATTTGTTCGCGCACCTGTTGCATGCGTAAGTCAGCAGGTTATCAAATTGCAGCCACACACACGATCGCAGTCCAAGCTCTTACCTCGGGCAGAATGTGCACCAGTGCGGTGGCTAGCAGAATGCCCGCTCCGAAGCACAGGAGCAGGGATGCGGTCAGCGGGAAGCGGCGACGATTCCGTTCCGATATAAAGGCGGGCAGCAATCCGAACAAAAGACTCCCGAGTCCGAGGACCAGCATAGCCAGCACTTTTTCCAAGTCGCCGCGACTCGTGGCAGCCAGGGTGGGGCTTGGGGTGATCTCCATGTTTAGACCGTCGGTTGGCAAGCTCATTGTATCAACTGCCAGACTGTGTCATCAAGAAGGGGGCCAGTAAAACACACAAAAGTTCGTTGCATTTACTATTTTTAAACTAAACAGTTGCGAAGTGTGTGCAGCTGCTTTCGTGCGAAATACCAAAACGCCTTACAATGGGGGGGCCACAGAAAAGTAAGGCATTTCAGCAGTGCGCCTTTCAGATCACACTCATTTAAACGGTTTTTTTTTTTTTTAATTTTATTTAAACATTTAAATCTAGAACTATTCTTTTACCAACCACCACCATTAAGAATTTCAATAAAAGAAGGTAGGCACCCTCTCCAATTATAGTTTTGCACTTCGACAAATGCTCCTGTAGTTAAAATTCAAAATTTTACCGTTTCCGTCCTGGTTGTCCGTTGGAAAATGCATCGTCGTTGTATAATCTGTGGCCAGGAGCCGGGCGAGCAGTGCGTCTACCCGCGCAACATGTCGGAGGCTCGCCGGTGGCAGAACTTGGCCAACCTCAGCAGTTTTGACGTCGACCCCGAATCGCTATGCCGGCACGGATGCGTTTGCGCCTCCCATTTGGATGGCCACGGATCAGGTTCGGAATCGGAGAGCTCGTCTCGTGCTGCTGGCAGGGCAAGGACTCAAGCTGGCCTGCAGGAATGGAGCAGGTGGAGCTCTTCGGCATCGGACGCTGGCCATGGCTATTCCATCAGCAAAAAGACTAACGAGCGGATCCAGAACCAAAGCAAACAGAGTCTCGGCTCGGAGAGGCAGGAATTCAGCAGCGCGAACAGATGTACGAATGGTTGCTGTCGTTTTCGAAACACCTGCAACAGCATGTTCCAGGGCAATACATACACCCAAATGGGACAGAAGTATCCCAATCCACAAACAAGGGCCACAAACTTAGAGAACAAAAATAATCCACCTATGAAATTAAGCCCAAGGGTAAATAAACCGACCTTTGGAGCTGTAAACTGCACCTGTGATGGATGCACCTGTAGTTTCTGTCCAGTGCAAGGGATCAAAAAAGCGGTAGCCCCTCTAGAAGAGGATTCAGGCAGCCAACAAAGTATAAATAAAGAGTATAAAGAAAGAAAGGATAATTCCAAAGGCAGCCCAAAAAAACAGAGTTCCTGTGAACGTCTCACTTGTCCAGCTTTCAGGACAACGGACATAAAAACTGTAGCAGATGATTTCCGCAGTAGCCCGAACTACCCGGTATCGCCAACTTCACGAGGTAACAACAAAATTAAAAGTTCGATGAACCAGCAGAATACGAAGAAAAAGCCGGAGCTGAAGAGCGAATGCTGCCAGACGTGCATCACCCAGCAATTGAAGGATCAGGAAGTGCAGTGCTCAACGGTGACGCTGCAGACTCAGAGCTCTTCGCCTGTTAGGCGAACCAAGATGACCGGCTCGTTCAGCCATCAAACTGGAAGCTCAGCGACAGGTTTATCTGGCGGATACACCAATAATTCGAATAACTTTACTTGTGGCGGCGGCGAGAGAAGAACTTCAAATGCAATCAACGTGCTGCTTATGAACGGCACCCGGAATAATGACTATGAAGATGGGTGCTGCTCTCCGGCGAAGCAACGTCCCATGGCGCCGCCTCCAGAGATTTGCGTTCAAGAGTCCGATCTGACCGAAAATGATGAGCGAGCTGTGTTCCCGGAAATCGACAAGCCCAATTACAGAGTTTGTCGATCCTCGAACGAGACCAATGTTCTGGTCCTGGAGGAGAGTCCTTTGAATGATTGCAGCCCCAACCCAGGGCAGGATGCGAGTACACTAGATAGCAAGACGAAGAGTAATTTTGATGCTCAACAAAACGCCAACGATAATAAAGAGCAACATAATAGTTTTCTAATCAACTGGCTTGAGTCCCCGGCCACGAGTAACTTCACCAAGGTTCTGGAACTGCAGAGATCTCGCATCAAGGAGCTGGAGAATCTGCTGGAGCAGCACAGCCTTCTGCAGCAGACAATCCAGCACAAGGTTGCGGAGCTGCAGTGCACAGATATACCGGATCCTAAAAATATATCTAAATCATAAACCAAATCTAGTGCGCATATCTCTGAATAAATTTTGTTGGTTTTCAAAGGGTGAAGAGTGTTTTATTCGCTATTACCGCTTGAATTCCAATACCAAACTTTCAGTTTGACCATCTAAATCAAGAGCAAATCCTTAAGAGTCTAGGCAGCGGTCTGGATGACATCGGTGTAGAGCTTGACCTTAGTGGCAATGCTCATGTCGACGTACTTGTCGCCAATGGAAACGATCAGGCCACCAATGATGCTGGGGTCCACGCGGGAAGTGATCTTCAGAGACTCGTTGCCCTTCAGGAAAGACTGCAAAGCAAATGAGCAATAAATTGAGTGGGTGAGACAAGACAGAAGCTAGGCGTAGCTACCTTAAGGGCACCCTCCAGCTGCTTGCTCTGGGACGCATCCAAGGGCTTGGCGGTGACCACCTCGCAGACGACCTCACCGCGATGTGCGGCCATGATGGTCTTGTAGGCATTGATCACGGTGTCCAGCTTCTTTAGACGTCCGTTGTCAGCCAGCAGACCCAACAGATTGACGGTGGCCGGGGCGAAGCGGAGCTTCTCGGATGCCTCCTTCAGAGCGGTGGCCATGACCTTCTTGTTGATGATGGGGCTGGTCACGTACTCGCGCAGCTTCTTGTCGCTACGGATGGTGGCCTGCAGGGCCGTCAGATCCTTCTCCACCTGATCCAACTGGCTCAACTTGGAGGCAGCCGAATACAGGGCGGTAGCATAGCGACCCTCCAGACCGAACACCTGCACTGGTGGCTTCACCGTCGCCTGGGCGGCAGCGGAGCTGAGGGTGCGGCTCTGCGGGATAAGCAAACAAGAGCACTTGGTAAGTTTTTCGGCTTATTAAACATAAACTACCCGCGGTTCGTGGGTTAAGATGGGCAAAAATTACATAACCAAGAAACGCGCGTTAGATAATTCTACATATGCGACAGCGGGTTGCAAACGCAATAAAAATTTGACATGCACTTAAAATGGCTTGGCATTGACCGGAGCTTGTTCACTTTTTTCTATTTATTCGCATTATAACATACCAAAAGTGCCAATTTGTTAATAGAGGCCATCGTTTTTATCCCGACAATTTTTCAGCTAAAAATCTCAGCTGTGACCAGGGCTACGTTACTTGCTACTCGACGTGTGGCAGGGTTGTTTTGAATGGCGTAAGGGTTGCAGGACAGTTATCGATTACAAAAAATAGCTAGATTTTAAGATTTATACTAGCTAGTTAAATAAAAGCGAATTTTCATTTTAAAAATGATATTCTGACTTTAAAGTAATTCTTAAAGGATATATTAAAAGATAGGTATTTCTGGGTACCCAAAATCTACCTTAATAGTAACACCTCTAATTTGCTATTAAATAATTAATTAATTAATAAATATTAATTAATAAAGTAATAAATTATTTTATAAACATCGAATTGAATACTTTGGTAATTCTTTACTTACATAAAAAGACACGGCTTGAGATTCGATTTACGTCTTTTTATTTGTTTTAAATTAATTTAATGGTGATTCTCATTTTCTGCTGCTCTTTAATGGATGTATGACTTTTGCTTATTTCGAAACCTAAATATGTCCTTAAATCGTTGCGAATATGTAAATGTTGCATAACCATCGGGAAAACTATAGTTGCCAGTGGTTATAAACAATGTGGGCCTTCGGTTGCGAGCGATTTGAAATTGCATTAATCAGTTTACTTGTCATCTAAAATGGTTGGTTAGGTGGTTAGTAAATTCCTTCTGTTCAAAAGGCACTCCATTAGCTTACCCTCATCCTCTTCCTCTTCCTCGCCTTCTCCATCCTCACCGTCCTCGTCGTCAAATGCCTCCTCATCATTATCTTCGTTGTCCTCCTCGTCCTCGGGCTCCACCTCGATATCAGGTACCAGATAATACTGCAGTGGATTTGGCCAAAGGTCGTCTTTTATCAGTTCTGCGATCTCGTCGTTGACGGGATCGGTGTTATCCGAGAACCAATCGAAGAAGGTTTTGTATTCGGAGTTGCGCTTCTTCTTGTTTCCGTACGGCTTTGTCAGCAAAAGTTTTAGCAGGTTCTTTCCCTCCTTCCATTTGATGGGCGTGCTGGTAGACGCGGGCCAGTCTCCGTTCTCGGAAGCAGCTTTAATTGAAATAGTAATGGGTTAGCTAAGCGGATTTGAATCAATCGTTGGGAGAACTTACCCGCTGAATTCAGGTGGAACTCTTTGGTGAGCACCTTGTTTTCGAAGTAAGGATTCTCGTCGAAATGGAAGTTGATGCGGTAACCCGATTTGATGTCCTCAAACTCCTCAACCTCAAGTTTGTTGAGCGCGTGCAGGCACTCCTCCTCCTCCTCGTCCAGAATGCCGGATACTTGCGGGTGGTTGATAAACTGCAAATATGGCAGTTGGGATTAGCTAGGGGATGCATGCTATCAAGCAGAAAGCCATGTTTATGGCCCCTATGGCACTACTTTTCTTTTCAATTATGGCAGCAAATATTTCAGTGGTTTTTGATTTGAAGCCATTTTGAACTGTGCTATGTTGTGTATTTCCCGGCCAGACGGATATATCGATAGCACGATTTTTCCGGGAGGGGGAAAATGCGCGGGGAGCCGGTGGTGTCGGCATTGCAGCCCAAAGATGAACAAGAAAAAATGCCTCGAATAGAGAAAATTTCTTGTACATGTGTGCAGCGATTACCATCACTTCAGGGCTTCGAAAGATCTAGTCGGCTCCACTAGAACCCATCAGACGAACACGCGGAGGGGACAAACATGGCCGCGGATCGAAGTACTCACCGAGGTCACCCAAAAGTTGGGGATGCGCTTGACCAGCTCGCTGCGCTTCTCGTAGCAGGGCTTCCGCAGCTTGTTGTACTTCTGCTCCACCTTGAGGATCTCCTCGCTGGCCTTCTCGTTCAGCGCATCGATCTCGTTCTGGCAGGCATCAATTTGCTCCAACGCCTCCGACTCCTCCTCGTTGTTACCGGCGGCGGCGGATGTGTTGCCATCGGCGGGGGCGCCGTCCAGCTTGGCTCGCTTTGGCACGCTCGACATTCTGCACGCTCTTCCGTTGTGTGTACGCTCGTAATTCCCGAGATATTTGAACAAAAAGCGGCGGTACAGTTGAGCAGAAGAGAAGCGAAGCGGATTTTTAACCTTTCGTTTGCGGCTGAAGAACTGTAAGTGTATCGATAGGGCGGCACTCTATCGATACGCATCGCAGTTGGGCACCGGTGTGACGTGTCCAACACTGGCCAACCATGATTAGAGCACTATCGATAGGCATTGTCGGGTCCAATCGTTCTTCGATATCGAGATTTGATGCCGAGCTGTAATAGCTGAAAATTATTATTTTCATTTTGCATACGCATCGTTTTTGAAAACATCAGCAACATGGCCACGGCTGAAGCCCAGATCGGTGTGAACAGGAACTTGCAGAAGCAGGACCTCAGCAACTTGGTAAGCAGCCAGCAAAGACGACCGCCAGACGCCGCCTTCCCTTTTTTTCCGCCCGTGTGTGAAAGTATACGCGTCGTCATTATGGAGCCGCTTCCCGGAAAAACAGCGGGGTGCGGGTCGCAAGGACGCGCCCAGATTGTCTCGAACGGTTCGCGGACCAATTTCGAGGGATATACCAGTGGGTTTCGCCAGGGCCAGCAGTGATTTGTTGTGGGTGAGAGATCACGGTGAAAATGCAGCACGTGGCGCTACATTTAGGGTCTGTTTGGTTTATCCCGCAACTTTGGCTCTGCATATGGGCATGATGCGGACTCTGGCGGTATTTGGGCTCTGGCAAGCAGATCAGTTTCGCGAGGACTACCTGACTGTTGTCATCAATTTTGAGTTGATGCAATTCAAGCGACATTCTAACCTCAAAATTGACGGCTTTCCTATATACACACATGCATCTGAGAGGGGATGTTTTGTTAGGGGGTGTGGCGGCGGTAAACAAGACTTGTGCTCTGATTTTCCTCTATTAAAGCGCCTTTATTTATCGTATTGCATTTGGAATCTTGCAGGACGTCTCTAAACTAACGCCTCTATCACCGGAGGTCATCTCCCGACAGGCGACCATCAACATCGGCACCATCGGTCATGTGGCTCACGGCAAATCCACGGTGGTCAAAGCCATATCCGGCGTGCAGACTGTGCGCTTCAAGAACGAACTGGAGCGCAACATCACAATCAAGCTGGGTGAGTCAGGGATCCGTGTAAGCTAGCCTAAGCATATAATCTTAAGATGTATTATTCTACTTGATAATAATTTAGCCGTATGTTAATTCTTCCTGCTCGCCCGTAAACCCCGTAGTGCCCTAAGATTGTAAACCTTCTCGGCTGGCCGAAAATAACCCATAATTATCTTAAGAACCACTTTTTAACACCGTATCGCGACGGCACACCGCGTAGCCAACTCTGTCGCTGCTTTACATCGAGATAATGTTGTAAAAGGGTTCTGCGAATGATTGTCTCTTGTAATTCGAATTCTTGTGTATTTTGTTAACTTAAATTGCTGGATTAGCACGCGTTGCCTTGTGTCGTCGCCTAAGTAGTCTAAAATGATAAAAGAAGTTGTCTTTAGAATGTTGTACTTTACAAAGCTGAATTAAAAAGCGTTCCCAAAGATTGGTATTAAGCATATCTTCCTGTTAGCTTAGTCTTGAATCTGTTACATTGATTGATACGACTGATCCAGCAATTTAATTAATTGCCAATCTTTTTCTTCTTTTTCCCTATTTCTCTTGTTTTTACGATTTTTTCGGTTGCGACGCGTCCGCCAAATAAAAAAAAAAACACACCAAACCCATCATCCAATCCACAATTGTCCAAAACTTGTCATTTGCAGAACGCTTGAGCGAAAAAAAAATCAAAAATCTTTTGACCTCCAAGCAGCAGCGACAGCAGTATGAAATCAAACAGCGTTCAATGCTGCGCCACCTGGCCGAATTGCGGCGACATAGCCGATTCCGCCGCCTCTGCACCAAGCCAGCTTCGTCTTCCATGCCAGCATCCACCTCCAGTGTAGATAGACGCACCACCCGGCGAAGCACCAGTCAGACCTCACTGAGTCCAAGCAATAGTAGCGGCTATGGCAGCGTTTTTGGCTGCGAGGAACATGATGTGGACAAAATACCCAGTCTCAACGGATTCGCCAAACTGAAGCGTCGACGCAGCAGTTGTGTGGGCGCCCCAACTCCCAACTCCAAGCGGTCGAAAAATAACATGGGAGTAATTGCCAAAAGGCCGCCCAAAGGAGAGTACGTTGTGGAGCGTATTGAATGCGTCGAGATGGATCAATATCAGCCAGTCTTCTTCGTCAAATGGCTGGGATACCATGATAGCGAGAACACCTGGGAAAGTCTTGCCAACGTGGCCGACTGCGCCGAAATGGAGAAGTTTGTGGAGCGGCATCAGCAGCTCTACGAGATATACATAGCCAAGATAACCACTGAGCTTGAGAAGCAGCTGGAGGCATTGCCACTAATGGAGAACATTACGGTGGCCGAAGTAGACGCCTATGAGCCACTCAATCTGCAGATCGATCTTATACTGCTCGCCCAATATCGCGCTGCTGGCAGTCGAAGCCAAAGGGAACCGCAGAAAATTGGAGAACGAGCCCTGAAAAGCATGCAAATCAAGCGGGCCCAATTTGTACGACGCAAGCAGTTGGCTGATCTAGCATTGTTCGAGAAGCGCATGAATCATGTGGAGAAACCGTCACCGCCAATACGTGTTGAGAACAACATTGATCTGGACACCATAGACAGCAATTTCATGTACATACATGATAACATAATCGGCAAGGATGTGCCCAAGCCGGAAGCGGGGATTGTGGGCTGTAAGTGCACTGAAGACACAGAGGAGTGTACTGCCTCTACGAAGTGTTGTGCCCGCTTCGCCGGCGAGCTGTTCGCCTACGAGCGAAGCACACGGCGCTTGCGCCTTCGTCCCGGAAGTGCCATCTATGAGTGCAATAGCCGCTGCTCGTGCGATTCAAGCTGCTCCAACCGTCTGGTGCAGCACGGACGCCAGGTACCGTTGGTGCTGTTTAAGACCGCCAACGGCAGCGGATGGGGGGTGCGAGCCGCAACTGCCTTGCGTAAGGGTGAATTTGTGTGCGAGTACATTGGAGAGATCATCACCAGCGATGAGGCAAATGAGCGCGGCAAGGCGTATGACGACAATGGGAGGACATATCTGTTCGACTTGGATTACAACACAGCTCAGGATAGCGAGTACACTATCGATGCAGCTAACTATGGCAACATCTCGCACTTTATCAATCACTCTTGCGATCCTAATCTCGCCGTGTTCCCCTGTTGGATCGAGCACCTGAATGTCGCGCTGCCGCACCTCGTGTTCTTCACACTGCGTCCAATCAAGGCGGGCGAGGAGTTGAGCTTCGACTACATTCGCGCGGACAACGAAGATGTGCCCTACGAGAACCTCTCGACAGCTGTGCGTGTCGAGTGCCGCTGCGGAGCTGATAATTGCAGAAAGGTCCTCTTTTGAATGGACTTGAAGTACTATATTTAAATGGCACGCCGTTACCCACCTGAGACATCATTGCATTGAACCTTTTTTTTTTTTGTTAACATATATATATATTACTAGTTGGATTTTATATTCCGACGTTTTAATTATTTATTTGTTAATAAATGCTAATATCGATATATTGGATCTATATTATGTTTGAGGATCTATATTACTAGAGGATAAAACGAGTAATTCTATATAGTTTGTACTTGTATACATTTCATAAACTTAAATTTTAATTTAGTAATAACTTAGTGTTTTGACAAACAACCTTGTAATGTGCTGAAATTATTACCGCATTAAGTGCAAATTATTATTTTACAATAAATATTTTACGATTATTAAGTGATGTTTGTTTGTGGCTGTATAAATGATCTGGAAGGATCAAAGAAATGAATTTAGTTAGCAATAGCACTTAATTCCTTGTGAAGAACGAAGGATTATTTTACGTGTTTGCCAGGCCAGGAGTTCGAAGAATGTATTGTAATATTCTTCATAATTATTATCGCATTGCTTTTAGGTTATGCCAACGCCAAAATCTACAAGTGTGACAACCCCAAGTGCCCGCGCCCGGCCAGCTTCGTATCGGATGCATCCAGCAAGGACGACAGCTTGCCCTGCACTCGGCTCAACTGCTCCGGCAACTTCAGACTGGTGCGACATGTGAGCTTCGTGGATTGCCCCGGTCACGACATTCTTATGGCTACCATGTTGAACGGTGCTGCTGTGATGGACGCTGCTCTGCTGCTCATTGCTGGTGAGTAACCCTGGATCTCTCTGAACCGACAAAAGATATACAAATTACTACCTATTCCATGTGCAGGCAATGAATCCTGTCCACAACCGCAAACCTCTGAGCATTTGGCCGCCATTGAGATTATGAAGCTGAAACAGATTCTGATCTTGCAAAACAAGATCGATCTGATCAAGGAGAGCCAGGCGAAAGAGCAGTACGAGGAGATCACCAAATTCGTCCAGGGCACCGTAGCTGAGGGCGCTCCGATCATTCCGATCTCGGCCCAGCTTAAGTACAACATCGATGTGCTCTGCGAGTACATTGTGAACAAGATACCAGTGCCGCCGCGTGACTTCAATGCCCCGCCCCGTCTGATCGTCATCCGATCCTTCGACGTGAACAAGCCAGGCTGTGAGGTGGCAGACCTTAAGGGCGGTGTGGCCGGTGGCTCCATTCTGAGCGGCGTGCTGAAGGTAGGCCAAGAGATCGAGGTGCGTCCGGGCGTTGTGACCAAGGATAGCGATGGCAACATCACCTGCCGTCCAATCTTCTCCCGTATCGTCTCGCTCTTCGCCGAACAGAATGAGCTGCAGTACGCCGTGCCCGGCGGTCTGATTGGTGTGGGCACCAAGATCGATCCTACGCTGTGCCGTGCCGATCGTTTGGTCGGTCAGGTGCTAGGCGCCGTTGGCCAGCTGCCGGACATCTACCAGGAGCTGGAAATCTCGTATTACCTGCTGCGTCGCCTTCTCGGCGTCCGTACCGATGGTGACAAGAAGGGAGCGCGCGTTGAGAAGCTGCAGAAGAACGAAATCCTGTTGGTTAATATCGGATCCCTCAGCACTGGTGGCCGCATCTCGGCCACCAAAGGTGATTTGGCCAAGATCGTTCTTACGACGCCTGTGTGCACGGAGAAGGGCGAGAAGATTGCACTCAGCAGACGTGTGGAGAACCATTGGCGGTGAGTATACAGCCCCCCTTAAATTGTATTTGAAATCACAACTTAATGATGTATTTTTTCTCCTCAGTTTGATTGGCTGGGGTCAGATCTTCGGAGGCAAGACAATCACACCCGTTCTGGACAGCCAGGTGGCAAAGAAGTAGAATTTAGTTAGGATCCGAATGGTTCTACTTTTAAGAACAACATCAGCGGCAAAAGTGGCAGCATCATCTTTATTAGGCCTCTTCACACTGCTCCTTCTTGTCCCACAGCTCCATTCTTCCCGTGTCCGTTGATCAAACCGAAACTAATTAGTACCAACATGAAATACATACCTAACTTAATTTATTTTATTGAATTTTGTTGTCGAGTATGTATATAATATGAAAACACACGATTCGCTTGCGAGTATTGTGCATCTATAGCAGAATCAGGCATTAAAAAAGCAACTAATAGGGTATACCTTTATATATTATAATAACTAAAGGCAAATCTGATACATCGTAAAATTGTTTTTATGATTTAAATACAAAACAAAAACTAAACGAAAAAAAAAAACAAATTGTATTGCATTTTTTACAATTAAAACCGCAAGAACTGACTTGTTATTTTGGGACTTTTGGAGTGGAGTCGTTTATAAATTCTGCAAATTTTGGGAAGAACGCAGATAAGTAGGCTATATAAAACGCTAAATAAATGGAGAAAAAAAGCAAAGTCAACTTCTTGTTTATTTTTCATTATAGACCAATTTATTTTTCCACTTTTAGTTCAATTAAATTTAAATAGTTACAATACGATGTTTTTTCAATAACACATTGATACTC
Organism: Drosophila melanogaster; assembly: GCF_000001215.4. NCBI lineage: Eukaryota > Metazoa > Arthropoda > Insecta > Diptera > Drosophilidae > Drosophila > Drosophila melanogaster. The sequence continues at coordinate 15,257,706 of NT_033777.3, read as the reverse complement.
GTAATATTCTGTTGTTTAAGCAATTATTCATACAAATCTCAATATCGTTTTTGAAACACAATGTCCGTCAGCAGCGATTCGACTTCGACATCGATTGTGTTGAATAATTTTTGAAACGTTTTCTTTTTCGATTTGGTAAATTTGTTTTAACTATAGCACACTAATTTAATTTTAATGTATTTTTATCCTTTTGTAATTTTAAACTACTATTACCAAGTACTTTTTAGTTTAATATTTGGTTTCTTGAGACTTTGTTTATTAGTAAATATAGCTTATTGAATAAAAATTCGTACTTAGCCGTGATGTACATATTTGTTTGTTTTGGTTTTACGGTTGAAACTAAATTTTGATAAATGACTCTCACTAATAAGTACATATATTGAAAAACGTTTGATTTCATTCGTTAATACTATTGAGTAATTTCTGTAATACTTGTATTTTCAGTTTGCTAAATTACGCCCCCGAAATTGGGGAACACGATTGCGTTGTGGTCAGTACACGCTTTGAGCATTTGATAACAGAGTCAAGTCTTCGTTGAACATACATACAATATCCGAACTTAAACAACAAATTGTACAATTCATGCTTGTCGGTCGGCATATAGCTATGTTGTTTCGTTTATTTATTTTTTTTTTTTTTGAGCATCCGTTGAACACAATACAGTTTTCAGGTCAGAGATCTATTACAACCAAAAGCGGAACAGGAACCGTTTTCGAGCAAGCTTTCCTCATCCATCTCCGTCCATCCGCAGTAAGTGGGATGGGGGTAGCTTAACTTAAAGAAGAACTAAGGGCAGGACAAACCAGGATAATTTACTGAGTAGTATCTATGTATTTTATTGGGGGTATCTCTGGCTTCGACTAATTGCTTGAGTAACGCGCTTGGCTTAGTGTGGTTACGACTAGTAACTAGCAAATTGAATTAAAGAATTCATTCGCCCACTTCTCGTGGAGCGCTGCTCTTCTATCTGTATTCCATGTACATACATATAATTTCATATCGTGCTTATATCGTTGGCATTAGACTGTCTAGGACCCGCCCAATTCAAGAATTAAACGAATGTTATTCTCTAGCAAGTCCTTCGTTATCGATCAGGAAACCGTCTAATGTCTATTAAACCCCACACAAAAACGACTGAAAACGATTTCTTACGCCTAAATGCATACTGATGTATGCAGTTTCATTCTATATGGTACATTCATTGATTCGACTGGTAAAAGATGGAAACTTTGGAAATTAGAAAAGCATTTGTCGGTCGGTACGTTTGCCGACGTCTTATATAAAGCGGGAATAAAATGATAATGAGTTTTCAATTTAAATTCGTATCCTATGGTTTCCTCTATTTACGAGTATGTATGCCTATGTCAATTGGTTTATCCTAGATTTCGTATGTGCAATGTTTGTGCATCTTTTGGGAATGAGCAGCAGGGAAATACATTGAATTTTGGTCAGCTTCCTTTAGTTGTATATAAAAACTTGAGTTTCTTACATTCATTATTTAAATATTACATACATACACAATTATTGACAGTTAACGTTGGCAAAATGGCAGATGGCAGTAGGGTTTGACATCTTAATGATCAATTTCATATATGCTAAGTATTCAACATTTCCGCTAATATCTTCATAATACATTGGTTATAATTGATTTAATGCCCGCTCTAACTTTGCTTATCCTATCGTTTCATATCATATCGTATGGTACAGATTCAATTACATACGTACAAAGATATACAGGTGCATAACAAACACGCAGATTTATATGCCGCTTCTGGGTTGAGTATCGTTAGTCATGGTTAAATCTAACAATCAGTTGGTTACCTTCTACAAATATTTAATGACGCGATTTTATTTTAATATTCGTATATATGTACAGGATCTGTCTCTCGTTGCAGCAGCAATTGGTTGGTTACCTACGTTGATTAGCTATCCAGGGGGGGCGGGGTGTGGTTGGATGTGGTGTGGTTTTGGAGCCTGCGTTTTCTTTAGGATGCTCTTCTGGCCGGCGATCGGGCATCTTAAAGAAAATGGCTTAAATCTCATTCGTTGATGTCCTCATCCGACGAGCTGGCAGCTGGAATCGTCGAGACCTGCCACTTTTCCCGATTGTTATTCTTGCTAACATATCGAAAATGGGGATAGAAAAAGAAAATAAACTTGCTAATTATGCTTCATAATACTCGAACCATTGGTACACTATTTAATTGTACAACTATAACTAACTAACTATATATTTGTCTAAACTCACCCATGCTTTTTGGCATTGCTGGGCAGAGTGTGCGAGCTGCGATAGTAGCTCTCCATGGGCTCCTCCTTGGTCTCTTCCAGTGATTTCCGCTGCAGCGTCATCGTCTCTTGGTGCGAGTTTGCGGATCCGCCGCCGCTCATTTCCGCATCCAAGAAGTACTTGGCGCTCTGTGCTATCTTACAGTTCTCGCACTCGCTCAGGTAGTCATCGTCCAGACTGGTGTCGTTGGGCAGGAAGTGCTCCTTGGGATTTAGGCAGTTCTTCGAGGTGGTGCACACGGGTAGCTGCTTGCTGGGCGACCGTCCGGTGGATCCTCCTCCTCCGTTGGTGGCCTTCGTCGTCAGCGGGTAACTGGGCATTTGGCAGTGGGCAATCGCCAGACTCGTGGCAGTCCCCCCTTCTCCCGACCCCGACGATGGATCGCGTTTCACGCGCAGGATCTTTGGCAGTGTGGTGCTTTTGGCCGGCACTCCTGTCTGGCCGCCCGGATTGTTGTTCTCCACTGGCGGAATGCTGATCACCGAGGGCACCTTGCTGACCACGCTGTTGATGGTGCTGTTCAACGACACTTTGCCGCTGATGTGCTTGGGCAGGGTGTAGGTCACGTGATTGGCCAACGGATAGAAGGTGCTCGAGTTGATCTTGCCGCTGGTCAGCTTCTCGCCGGACTGTCCTGCGGCTGGACTGGCCGGCGGCAGAGTCAGCGAGGGAGTCTGCTCCTTGCGCTGACCACTGGTCGCCGGCTTGCTCAGCGTGTAAATGGTGGCCACGGCGTTGTTGTTCCCGCTGCCGGACGAGCAGGAGGACGAGGATGTGCTGACCACGGTGGCGCTCTTTAAATTCGTTAGGCTTTTGTAGAGTTTCGGTGGTAAAGTCGGATTGCTTGGATCTGGCTGCTGCTGCTGCTGTTGCTGGTTAAAGAAATGTTGCTGCTGTTTCTGCGTCAAACTCAAGTAGGCATCAACCTGGAAAGCAAAGCAGCATTAGCAAAAGCGCGAAAGAAAGCAGAAATCGAGGAATGAAACCAGATATAACCAAATTCCTGGCATTCACCAATCGAAAACCAATCAAGTCCCTTTCGAATTTAGCATTCGATTCATTCCCCGCCATGTCAAGCTCTCACAAGGGGATTACTTACATTTCGAACTCACCTTTCGATTCAAATAGACGCTGGATAGGGAATCGCCACCGCTGCCACTGGACACACTGCGTCCGCCACTGCCTCCTCCGCTGGAGCTCCTTCCCCGTTCGGCAGAATTGCTGGATGATCTCTTCTGCACGCGACCCAGGACAATTGGCGGCGCAGACACCTCTTCGGGATGTTGCAGCGGGGGCGGTGGTATAATGGCCGACACATTGACTCCACCACTGGATGCCGTATGGCCATGATGCGTCTCATCGCCAACCTGCTTGGATATAGTGGCTATCTTCGGCTCATGTCCACAACCACTTCGTCGCAAAGTTCCACCACCCGAAGCAGCTGCCGTTATTAGATCCTGCGCCTGCAGGTTCGACGAGGACTTGGCTCGTTGTCCGTAGGACAAGGTGGCCGCATGACGAACTCCACCGGTGGCCGCCGCTCCCGGAGACAGGGAACACGTCGGTGTTGAGGTGCTGCTGCTGGTCGAGTTTCCGGTGAAAAGTTTGCCGGCTCCGCTTAAGAAAGCATTTGCGTTGGCCGTACTCCCCATATACGACATGGGCACGTGCTGGATGGGGCATTGGCACATGGGCTTCTTACTGGCCTGCTGCTTATCACCAGTGGATGTGGCACTGCTGCTGGTCTTGGGCTTTAATTGGAGAGGGTCGGCCACTGCGAAATAGCGCGGAATAGTGCGGTGATAGCGCCTCGAACTGGAGGGTGTCTTGCTCATCTGCTGTGGCTGGCTGTTCTTCAGCGTTCCGTGCAGAGGCATCTGTGTGGTCTGGGTCACTGAATCCGCTGTGCTGCAGGCAGGTGCCGACGAGATTGTGGCTATCTCTAAAGGCTGCAGTATCTCCATGCCCGGAGAGGATATGGCCGCCAGCAGATGTTGCTGCTGCTGCTGGTGCTGCTGTTGTTGATGCTGCAACACTTGTGCGTGTGTGGGAGTGGCCACAAGTTCCCCACTACCTGCTGGCAGGGAATGATAACTTGCGGCACTGGCACTAGCATTGATCTCCACATCGGCTACGGTTAGATACTGTTGCTGCTGTTGTTGTTGCTGTTGCTGCTGCTGCTGTGGCAACTGATGAAGCAACTCCTGGGATCCCCTGGGAGTTGTCCTTCGGCCAGACGTATAGGCTGCCGAACTGGAGCTGGCTGCCGCAGTAGTAACACTGGCGCTAATGTTTAGGTGGCAATTCTTGTAGCTGCACTCGGCGGAGACTGGCGGCTTGGGCATCGCCTGGAGGCAAATGGAACCACTGCTGACCGGAGGCTGCATTAGATGCTGCTGCTGCTGTTGCTGTTGCTGCTGCTGTTCCAGACTGAGTTGGTGGTCACTTTGCAGACTGTAAGGCGGCTGGTGATTCTCCCCGGTGGCTATGGTGGTCACCCCGCCACTATTGATGTTGATGTTAATTAAGTTGGTGGTGCTCTGTGTGTACTGATTTGACTGGGGCAGCACATTGGCCGTGGAGTGCGGGTGCTGTGGATGCGGATGAGCCACAAGCTGCTGGCTGTACGGCTGGTGGTGCTGCTGCGGTTGAGTGTGCAGTTGGAGAGTGTGCTGTTGCAGATGCTGATGGGCCTGCACCTGGGCCTGGATCTGTTGCTGCTGTTGGGCCTGAGCCTGAGCTTGAGCCTGGGCTTGTGCCTGGGCCACTGCCTGCTGTTGCTGCTGGCTAACCGTGGCTACCGTTCGCTGGGAGCTCGCTGGTAGGCTGACGGTGCACTGGGCACTAAGCGCCTCCGCCTGGGAGATGGCCACTGCCTCCTCGTACGGCGGTGGAGCTTCACCACGCGGAAAATGCGGCTTCCACAAGGGATAGTGGGTTGCGGCGCCGCTGTAGGAATAATCAATGGCACTCAGATTACCCTCCATGTAGCCCATGTTTCCGGCTATGTAGCTGCAGAGATTGATAGGACATTAGACGGTCTGGGAGGGAAGAAGATTTGAGGGACACTTACCCAATGCTGCCCACAATGCTGCGCTGATCCTCTGCATTCTGGCGATTCTCCCGCGCCCGCATCTTCCGCTGCCTCAGGCGATTCACCAGAAAGAAGAGAAGCGACAAGGAGAGCGTGGCCGTGATGCCACTGGCCACCAGTCAAATGCCGAAGTCGGTGCTCCCATCGCTGAACTGGTCATCCAGGCAGATCACCTCGCAGCAGTTGTTGCCGCTGCCCACCGTCTGGAAGGACTTGCACTTGCTGAACGCCTCGCAGAGCACCATCTTGCAAGCCTTGGGCAGTCCGCTGTCGCAGATGCAGAGGCGGCATGAGTCGGGTCCCGGCATATAGTGCATGCCAGTCTCGTACATCTTTCCATTGTAATCGCGGCAGGAGCCGCCGGGGATCAGGCTCGAGCTCACCGCGTTTCCATCTGAGAAAGGTGATAAATATTTCAGGATTTATTGGCTTAAATATGTTGACAAACTTATTCTACTGATATAACTTTTAGCATAGTACCAACAGTTACAATCAGGATAAAAAATTCGAATTTATATTGTCAGAAGGTCTTTTGGATTTATTAAAAAAAAAAAAAACTATTAACTTTTTATTACTGTTATTATGATTTCAAGAATGTGTGCATTTTTAGTGCATACTTTGTGGAGTTATTTGGTTAAACTGCATATAAAGAAATCATAACGAGATTGAATGAATTAATAAATACTAAAATCATTGTTTTACATGTTTAGTATACAAATGTAGGGTACTTAAAAATTATTCAAAATCCTTTAACTAATTAAACTTATTGTTTGTCCTGTGGACAAGAAAATACTTTACTAAGGACCTTGTAGGGCATACATACATATGTATGTATGTATGTGCTTGAATAGAATCCCTACGAAAGCATATTTTTGCACCTATAATGCACGCCCGATTCTAGCTGAATTCTTTATTTTGACACACTTGACCAACTTTCGCCTTTGCTGATTTAGCATTGGGCCACCAAATCACACATACACACTCACGCGCAATGCCACAGTGCAGCAGGTGCTGTAAATACTCTCAGCGGAGAGTGCGCGACGGGGGAAGAGGGGGATGCAAGGAGCACAATATTTATCACTTGAATGAAATTAAATGCAAACGCATAGCATTTTCGACATCATTTAAATGCTAAACAGCCAAAGGAAATTCAAATTAAAAACAAATACACATGCACACCCGCCCACACAGACACGAACTGCATACATGTGTATTGGTACATGCGTTTGCAGCAGGAAAGCAAATTGCTGGGCAGGAAACGCACGAACGAAAATGGCAAACAGGCGTGCGTTACGCCCCCGCAAAGAAAAAAATTGGAAAAATATCACATACAAAAAAAGTTTGCCTTTTATTCGAGAGTTCCCAAGTGAAATTCGCGTCTCAGTGTGTGTGTGTGTGCAATAAATACATACACGCGAGTCAAACACATGCCCAGTTCACACCCATACAGACGAGGCAAGTATACATGCAAAAAATAAACACCATACGCACACACCCCCAAACAACCGCCCACCAGCTCCACATACACAGGACTGCATGTCGTTGTGTATGTTACACTTGGCGACACAGGCTCATGAAATCGAAATAAAATAACTTAGACGATTTCGTTTTATCTTTCTGGAATAGCTTATGGTAAAATAAATAAGTTAAATATTACAAAAAAAAATATTAATACTCTCATTGATTAACATAAAAGCACATGAACTTTTCTTTCAGCGCAGAGCAAAGTGAAATTTTGCAGGCCACTTCCTTCGTATGGCCATTTCCCCACCCAAAAACCGTTATGCTGTGTCCCCTTTTCTCGCACACACTCTCTCTCCTCTCTCTTCTCTATGCTTTCGCTTTGCAGAAAAAGAGCGAGCATGTGGGCTGGTGTTGGTATGCCCTGCCAAAGTGTATGTGTGTGTGTGGCCCGTGTCCCATAAATTGCGAGCTGTGTGGCCATGGACCATATTTCCAATTATCGCAGAAGGAGCCAAGGAATCGAAATAGATTTAGCATGAAAAACGTCTTTGCTGTGCGCTGTCAAGGAGTTAATCCTTGTACCGATTGCAGATATTCACTTATGACGAGGATATGGGGCTGAAATTGCATGGTCCCGCATGTGTATAAGTGTGTATGTGTATCAAATTTTTCACACCAGTTTTTCCCACTTAGAACCGTTACCTTTGGCATTTCCAATAAACGCAAGCAATGCCAAAAAATACATATTGCACGCGTTAGTTAGCACTCAGCACGGCACAATTAATGAAAACTTGTTCAGTTAGCCACAAAACTTGTATCCAACAATTATTTCCAACAGTTTTTTGCGAACGTTCGAGCAATACCAACAACCACCGACGACGACGAACCGAACGGGAGTTTTCGCACAGACATTGCGTTCCAGGGCTGGCGATCTCGGTACCGTTATCGTGGCTGGTGAAAAGGAACCGGTTCCAGGGCTGAGCCAAACATTCTGGTGATTGGTGGTAACGGTAGCTTGAAAAATGTAACGGTCGCTTAAGCTTAGGTACTAAAAGAATTAATACTCAAAACAATAATAATATAATAATATTATAATAATATAATGATGTATCCAATAATAATATGTATTTGAATCCTAAACTATGCATTAGGGGTCACTGTATCTGTTTGTACATATGTTAATTTCATTTCTAATGCAATAATACATCTCAAAGTGATCTTCGATGGAAAACTACTAACGAAAGCCTAAAGATATACTAGCTTAAATTGTTACATATTTCAATAAAGTCACCTCCTTCATGAATGAGATATTAAAATCTTTAAAAATAGGCAATGCTTGTCGGACAACCGACAAGACGTCAACTAAAACTTCACGAGTTTAAAATAGATTTTAATTTATTGGCGCATTCCAACCGCACTCGGAGTTCCACTGATAGTTAAATTCAATTCACTCAAAATACGCTCATTAATTTTGCAAAATGCACTCGTTGCATGCAACCCCAGTGTCAAGTTTAAAACTTTAAGGGTCGTAAGCTACCAACAACAGATTAGTGGCGTTGCAAAAAACACGCATAGTGAATAATCTACGATTGCTGAGCGACGATTAAGTTGCATTTAAATCAAATGCGGGTAATTTTTAACATTCATGTTCTAGGTATTTGTATTCGCCACTCGATTTGCTATCCGTTTTGGCAGTTTTCAATCGCCCGACCAACCAAACGGACATGAACAACGGCACAGTGGGAGCGCCGAGGAATCACAGCAACTATGTGATTCCCGGTCTGTATGACCTCTCCGTCGAGGACACCAACTGGGTCCTGACCTCCTCCTTCATCATCTTCACCATGCAAACGGGTTTCGGTATGCTGGAGTCCGGTTGTGTAAGCATCAAGAACGAGGTGAACATCATGATGAAGAACGTGATCGACATTGTTCTGGGCGGATTTACTTACTGGCTCTTCGGCTACGGAATGAGCTTCGGTCGCGGCCCACTCTCCAATCCATTCATCGCCATTGGGGACTTCCTGCTGGATCCACCGGTGGGCGATGCACTGATGGGACAGATTTTTGCCGCCTTCCTGTTCCAACTGTCGTTCGCCACCACGGCCACAACCATTGTCAGCGGCGCCATGGCTGAACGGTGAGTAACCATGATACATCTCTACTAGATACAGCGGCACAACAAACAGGGATAAGAAGTTACGAAGGACGAAATCCTAAGCATGTCTTGTTCTACCACCAAACAGTATCAAACACTTTGGGACTAACTTGTTGTATATCCTTCCAGCTGCAACTTTAAGGCATACTGCCTGTTCTCCTTCCTGAACACCGCTGTGTACTGCATCCCCGCTGGTTGGGTGTGGGGCGAGCACGGATTCCTCAACAAGCTGGGCGCCGTGGATATTGCCGGCAGTGGACCAGTGCATCTGATTGGAGGCGCATCCGCCTTCGCCTCGGCCGCCATGTTGGGTCCTCGACTGGGTCGTTACTCCGAGGGATATGATCCGCTGCCACTGGGCAATCCTGTCAACGCGTGTATGGGTCTGTTTGTCCTCTGGTGGGGCTGGTTGGCCTTCAACTCGGGCAGCACCTATGGCGTTAGTGGGGCTAAGTGGCAGTACGCAGCACGAGCCGCCGTTATGACCATGATGGGATCATTTGGAGGCGGATTCACCAGCTCCATGTAAGTTAATTCGAATTTATAATGAGCGCCATATGGGTTTCATGTTACCTCATAGCTATTCCTTTTGGCGCCATGGGGGCGGCATGGACATCATGGATCTGATCAATGGAGTGCTCGGCTCCCTAGTGTCCATTACGGCCGGGTGTTTCCTGTACCGCGCCTGGGAAGCTCTCGTAATCGGAGCCATTGGCTCGCTTTTTTGCGTCCTGGCCATGCCGCTCTTTGATCGTATGGGCGTGGATGATCCGGTGGGAGCCAGTGCTGTGCACGGAGTTTGCGGCATTTGGGGCGTAATTGCCGTGGGACTGTTTGCTGATAATCCCATCCCACTGGACACGACCAACGGACGCAGTGGTTTGTTCAAGGGTGGCGGCTGGTATCTGCTGGGCATTCAGACGCTCTCGGCGTTATGCTTAGCCTGTTGGGGCGTCTGCTCCACATTCCTGCTGCTGTATGTGATCAACAAGATTATACCCATTCGCATGGATCCACACGAGGAGCTGCTCGGCGCCGATCTAACGGAGCATCGGATTCGGCACTCACAAATCGGTTTATCGCGAGCCATCTCAGCGTTGGCGCCAATTAAGGTGGATCTGAAAGATATCGCCGGCATCCAGCCCATCGGAATAAATCCTGGCCACGAGCGGAGCATAGATCAGCTGCGAGCGGCAGAGGACAAATTGCAGCAGTGGCAATCCTACCTGGAGCAGGTGAGTGGTTCGCGAGCCAATGTAAAAATGGACGCCGGTCAATCGCACGCCGACATCAACTTCAAGCCCAGGACGGCGGGAAACGTATTTAACCGTCGTATCCCTGCCCGGAAGAGCATAAGTGGTGGCCTGTACAGATCCAACAACAGCGAGCTACCGGTGATAGGCTCTGTGATGGGTCAGAAACCCGAAAAGGATCCCAACTTTGCCTGGGTGGATTAAGCCCATCTAGCAAGTAAATTGAAGTCACACATTTTAAGAGATTTCAATCACGCAACAGAAAAATCTGATGAAATCATGCCGCTCAAAATGTTTATATTAATATTAGCCTCTAGATTTTTCTGCTACGTCAGTTTAATTCCGACAAAAAAGTCTAGATGATTCTATAATGGAGTGACTAATCTCGTCTATTCCGTACACAAAGATATTACCAGAAAAGTGAGCTACTTCGTAGCTGCATGCTGAAATACCCCCCAACCCAAATGGTTTTTAGTAAAAAAGCAAAATGTTAATATATTTCCTCAAAATAATTGTACAAGTAAAACTGTATTGTTTTTTTTTGTTGATAGGATTAGTAGATAAAGCAGCGAAAGCAGTTCCACCCCAATTATATCGAACAAAACAGCACTTGTTCTAGAAACAATGCCCTCTTATCTCTCCTTATCAGCTACTCCAATTGGGAAACCACACAGCTCTGCGTCTACTTAAATATGATTACCATGTAAGATACAAGATATAGTACACATGATATCTTTTATCAGAAATCGGCACACACGCGGTGGTCAAATTAATATACATACATATTTCACCAAGCTGAAATAAAATCAAATTTTCGCAATGAAAAATCAGGCTTTGCAATTCTCAAATTTATTTATTGAATTCAAGTACAAGCAAATAGTTTGGATGATCGATCGATGACAATAATATAATATATACTATTATGGAGCAGTGTGTTTGGTTTTGTTCTAGTATGAATTTATAATTTATATAAATGAACTACGGGGAGCAGTTGTCGTTTGACCCGTTTGTATGTTTGGCGAGTTCCTAATTTAGAATCCAAGTTTGTTTAAGCAACTCTTCTACTGTGTTTGGTTGGTAAATTGTTTGGAGAACTGTTACTGTATGGTTGCATTGAGGTGTGGGGGTGAATGGTTTAGTCGACCTCCTCGATGGTGGGGCCAGCACCGCCGGCTCCGGCAGCGCCAGCGGCACCAGCCGCTCCGGGCATACCTCCGGGACCGCCGGGCATGCCACCGGGTGGGAAACCGGCGCCCTGGTATAGCTTGGTAATGATCGGGTTGCACACACCCTCCAGTTCCTTCTGGCGGTGCTCGTACTCCTCCTTGTCAGCCAGCTGGTTGGCATCCAGCCACTTGATGGTCTCGTTGCACTTGTCCAGGATTGTGGTGCGGTCAGAGTCCGAGATCTTGGTCTTCAGGTTATCCTCGTCGAGGGTGGCCTTCATGTTGAAGCAGTACGACTCGAGGCCGTTCTTGGCGGCAATGGTCTCCTTCTGCTTCTCATCCTCGTTGCGGTACTTCTCGGCCTCGTTGACCATGCGCTCGATGTCCTCCTTGGAGAGACGACCCTTGTCGTTGGTAATGGTGATCTTGTTCTCCTTGTTGGTCGAACGCTCCAGGGCAGTCACGTTGAGGATACCGTTGGCATCGATATCGAAGGTGACCTCGATCTGGGGCACACCACGTGGTGCGGGGGGGATGCCCGACAGCTCGAACTTGCCGAGCAGGTTGTTGTCCTTGGTCATGGCACGCTCTCCCTCGTACACCTGGATCAGCACACCGGGCTGGTTGTCCGAGTAGGTGGTGAAGGTCTGGGTCTGCTTGGTCGGGATGGTGGTGTTGCGCTTGATCAACACGCTCATCACACCGCCAGCGGTTTCGATACCCAGGGACAGAGGAGTCACATCGAGCAGCAGCAGATCCTGCACCTCCTGCGACTTGTCGCCGTGCAGAATGGCGGCCTGGACGGCAGCACCGTAGGCCACAGCCTCATCGGGATTGATCGACTTGTTCAGCTCCTTGCCATTGAACAGATCCTGCAGCAGGCGCTGCACCTTGGGGATACGGGTGGAGCCACCGACCAGCACAATGTCGTGGATGACCGACTTGTCCAGCTTGGCGTCACGCAGAGCCTTCTCCACGGGGTCCATGGTGCTGCGGAACAGATCAGCGTTCAACTCCTCGAAACGGGCACGAGTAATCGAGGTGTAGAAGTCGGTACCCTCGAACAGAGAGTCGATCTCAATGCTGGCCTGGGTGGAGGACGACAGGGTACGCTTTGCACGCTCGCAAGCGGTGCGCAGACGACGCAGAGCACGCTTGTTGGTGGTCAGATCCTTCTTGTGCTTGCGCTTGAACTCCTGCACGAAGTGGGTGACCAGACGGTTGTCGAAGTCCTCACCACCCAGATGCGTATCTCCGGCCGTGGACTTGACCTCAAAGATACCGTCATCGATCGACAGGATGGACACATCGAAGGTGCCGCCGCCCAGATCGAAGATGAGCACGTTGCGCTCTCCAACAGCCTTCTTGTCCAGACCGTAAGCGATAGCAGCGGCAGTGGGCTCGTTGATGATACGCAGCACGTTCAGACCGGCGATGGTGCCGGCGTCCTTGGTCGCCTGACGCTGAGAGTCGTTGAAGTAGGCCGGCACGGTGATGACCGCGTTGGTCACAGTCTTGCCCAGATAGGCCTCGGCGGTCTCCTTCATCTTGGTAAGCACCATCGAAGAGATCTCCTCGGGGAAGAAGGTCTTCTTCTCGTCCTTGTAGGTCACCTCGATCTTGGGCTTGCCATCGGCGCTGACCACCTCGAAGGGCCAGTGCTTCATGTCAGACTGCACGGCGGCATCATCGAACTTGCGACCAATCAAGCGCTTGGCGTCGAAGATCGTCTGGGTCGGGTTCATCGCCACCTGGTTCTTGGCGGCATCTCCGATCAGACGCTCCGTATCGGTGAAGGCAACATAGGATGGAGTGGTACGATTACCCTGGTCGTTGGCGATGATCTCGACCTTGCCATGCTGGAACACGCCCACGCACGAGTAGGTGGTGCCCAAATCAATACCAACAGCAGGAGCTTTAGACATCTGGAAAGAATTACAACGGTGTGTTTTACAATTCTAATTTTCCTTTTCTCGATGTACATATATACAAAAAATATAAAAACTGTGCCCAAAACGATAGAAAGATTGCCAGAGGAGAAGTAATACTGAGAAAATGGAACAAATGTTGTGTTATTCGTGTAGATGGAAAATTAACCGTTTGCTGAGATGGTAAGTGTATAGAAATATAAAATATAGAAAACCTTTGAAACATATTAAATATTGAATGTTTCATTTTGCTTGTGTACTTGGGGGTTGCTGAATACTTTCCCATGACAACCAAGGAAAAAGTAGAACACATTTCGGTTTCCTAGTGAAAACGCCATATTATTTCGCCTTTTTCAGCGAGCATTTCGTTTTCATTGTGCCATTTATGCCGCATGTTTATCTAAAACGGCTTGCCAAAATCGGCGAATCACGAACGGTGACTAATGCCAACCGATTCATGAAAATGGCAAGATCAATGCTGGATCGATGAGAATTATAAATGGCGACCGAGCAGCTGCCACCTTTTTCTGCAAAGTGCGCAAAAAAGAGAAGAAACCGCATGGACAAAGGCGAAAATTCTGGAATGCTAAAAACGCAAACACACGCGCCCTCACAAGCACACACACACATGCATATACTTAAATATATGTAAACCACGCTGCTGAAGCCAGGTCATTTTGGAGGGTGATTCGTATGTGCGAGCGAGGGAGACAACCACTGTGTCCGGGACGGCTTTGCGTGTGTTGGTTTTACCCGCTCACAAACACACGTGCCCGCACTTTGAATGCCGGTTGGCAACGTGTTTTTTTTTAGCTAAGTATATTTAATAAAAGGCCGCATAATGTATAAATTTATGAATGTTAGTTCTATTTATAAACAATGTTTATATGCCTTGACTGTATGTAAGGGAATCCAACATGTTTCTATAGCAGTATAGCATTAAAATTAAATGATCAGACATGCACGCATTTTTGTGTGGTTGTGTGGGGGGGGGGGAAGCCTCACATTTTTCCCAAGCTGGAATATTCCAGCAAAAGAGCAATGGCACTCAAAATAAATTACCAATTACGATGAGTAACTTGGACATTGATTTATTGGAAACAGAAACAATAAAAATCACAAGCAATGTCAAGACCCCGCAACGGATGACGCAAGTTTTCTCTCACACATACTCACTCAACCGAAAGTAGACTGTGACTGCAGTGAGTGGGAAGCGGCACGTTTTCCAGTGGAATATTCCAGATAATCACAATCAAGCATTAGGCATCAATATGCAATTAGTCAGAACTTCCAAAGTTTCTAGAATCTTAATTTGCCTAATTAATAGGCGCTCTATGATGCACCTTTGCAATTATGTATGTAAGTGTGCATCGAAGCGTTACTCACTGGGGTCGAAAGTTCGAGAAACCTTGCCTTCTTTGAGAGTATTGATTAAATAGTAAAGGGGCTACAAAAAACACGTGGTTTGATTTCAAATTATTTTCCGGCAAACTTAATCGAGGTGGTCGCACTTTTTTTAACAACGAAATAAATACTAAAATGTAAATAAACGCTTACCTTGTGTGTTGTTTCTTAGAAAGTACTAAAATATAACCGTTTAATTGCTACTTCACTTTTAATCTGCCGCACCTTCGATCAAACTGGCTGGCGTTTTTTTCTGAATTACACCCGTACAAAATTTGCGAATGCCTTTTATATACAAGCAAAAGTGTTACCAAAGCCATCAACAATTTTAGTACTAAATTCCCAGGGGTGTAACCGCAAAATTCTTGGCCACCCTAATAAGCGCTTCACACAGAAGTCCAGAAATGTTGACGCAGAACGTTCACACCGAAACTGTAAAGTCGTAGAAATTGGCTAATATGTAGTAGAAGCGCTGAACGTAGCTTGTTACTTTAAAAACCACATTTCCTATTCCTTTCTTAATGAATATAATTCATAATATAGGAATAATTAATGAAGGAACAGTGGAATATGGAACATGGGATTTTTTTATTTATAAATCTTTCGTTATATAAGGTTATTCTAGTTCTCCATCGGCACTTATTTGACGCACACGGCTGCCCAGCCATTTAACAACAGTGCTGTTCTTATTGATCGTGGTATTTTTTGGCGCTCTGGCAGAGGTCACTCTAAGTACATTTTGAGAGATCATTTTATGTTTAGTTTAATAATTAATACAACATTACAACAGGTTATGCCGGGCAGCCAGGATGAGTGCACTTCTAAACGAAATCCAGCGGATACTCGGGGACCTTCAGTCGGGGAAGGCAGCCAGCCGAAACAAGGGCATCCAACAGCTGGATGAAAAGCTCTCAAGTTGCCGAGAGGATCTGGATAAGTTGTTTCTTAGCAAAACTTCGGATATATCCTGGACCACAATCTTTGAAGCGTCGAAGGAGGCTCTCTTTAAGGTTCCTAGCCATTATCGTTAAACAATCAGTTCCATTTTAATTGTTAACCTAATGATAGCAAGCTGGAAATCTGGAGGATGTCAACGAGAAAGTATTCAAAACGCTGGCGGGAAAAAACTACTTGTACGATAATGTCCTCGAGAAGATCACACAATTCAACTTGGAAGGTAACTCCTAAACACTTAAACACGTTATTAAAGCTAACCTGTGATTTCCAGCGGGGTCGCAGACCTCCGGAAATGGGCATTTCCTGGCCAAAACAAGCATATTTAGTGCATTCGAGGATGGCATCAAGATGCGAGTGGTAGTCAAGTATTTTGGCGACCGCATTCTGAGCCTGCTGGAAAAGGGCATTTACTCATCGGTCAGCTATGTGCGCGACCTTAAAATTAACGAATACAGTAGTAAGTTACTTTCTGGCCCAAAAGAGACTCTTTTTTTTAATTTGATGATGTATTACAGGGATTCTCTCCTATCTTTTTGAACTGAATGTCGATATGGACGAGGTCTTGCGAACCAGAATACTGAAATGCATCACAAGAACCGTCAGTTTGGCCAAGGACCGGGTTCAGCTGCACGTGGATCTAGTGGAATATCTGCCGGAGCTCAGCAGCTTTGCGCTCTCCGCTTTTGGAGCCAGAAAAACTGAGATTGTTCGCGTCTACTTAATATTTGCATCAGAGGTAGGACTCTTATTATATCTTTAGATAATGTTAAAAACTTTGCAACAATCTTTCAGCTTGCTGTCAACTACAATCACCAATTGAACGTGCACATGCAGGAGATTCTACCTAAACTATGCGAGTATCATGACGAGGATGCGTTCCGGGACGACACCAGAAATCTGTTCTTTCAGTGCGTTTCAAAGTCGCTCCATTCAATGTATCTCAAAATGGATATGTGTGACTTTAATACACTCGGTGTGCCTGTTCATGAAAAGTGGCCGCAAACTTTACTGCGGCTGAAAACTATTGTCAATGTGGAGATCCGAAAGAATTCCTGGGCTCGCTGCAAGAACGCACTACTGAGCAATAATAAATTTTCTGACCCCTTCATCAAGATGTCTGCCCTGGCTATGTATATAGTACGTCGCATAAGCTAGTAATATTTAATATATTTAATTTTAATTATATTATTATTTGCAGGTGCTTTGGCACTTGGAGACGAAAAAGGCTGATGAAAATGGGGAAGGCGATGCGCCGAAAAAGATCCCGAAGCCTGCAGATAAAATGGAAACTATATTTAGTCTGATCGACAAAAAGGAAAACACCTTTAACGACGTCTGGCTTGCGATATTCACTGAGATACTTCAGCTGAGTAGCGTGATCCTAAATGTGGCCAACTACCAAATGGCGCTAACCACCGTGGCGGAAATAATGCAAATGTACGGCAATGCGAAAAATCTCCGGAACCTTCGGTTATGCCTGGCTCATCTTTTGACTAAAGAACAGGAGCTTTTGCACTCTAAATCTATTCGGGAGGATTTTCTGGGTGAGCTTTGGAGTCAAATGGCAAACCAGCTCATATCAGAGACAACAACAAACAGTGAGGAGATCAAGGAGAAGCAATTGGTGCTGCAGATGCTGATCAGACACAATAAACTAAATCAAAAGTTGTCCAGCACGCTGCTTAACAATATTATCTCGAATGAAATGCTAAAGCGCAACGAATGCTTAGCGACGATTCGAGAGATCTTCATCCATGCTGATAAATGTGGTCAAGATAAGGCGTCCGCTGACTTAGAACCCATCATAGCTTGGGCATACGGAAGTGCGGATAGATTCATCGCCGCTCAGATGATACACAATATAGACAGTATTGATGCCCAGTTGCAGGCGGATACTTTTGCAATCAGCATTATAAATTTTTTGGATGTCCAGCAATTGCGACAGATCTCTCAATCAGAACACATTGTTCCTTCCACCGAACGCAATCTTTTGGCCTACAAGTACAACGAACAGCTTATTTGCTTTGACAAGGACTACGCCACTCCTTTTGAGTCAATCACTCACATTCAGAGCGAAACAAAGAATTGTTTGATTCAATCCAATTATGATTGCCTAATGCGAGGCCTTAACTTTGAGATCGCGAAGGAGAACAAACCGGCGGCAATAATAAAAAACCTGAATAGTCTATTAAAGTTGATCTGCACAATGGAAAGGCTTTTGCATTACAAGGTTTTCGATGCAGATACCTATACTGGCTGTCCACTTATAAAAAGAATTGGACTATATCTCAGCCACATTGAGGTGGGTGCCAAATGAATAATCTTTCAAAAACTCGTTTTCTAATACCCATTTCAGTTCCAGCTCAAGGCGAACGGAGCTGAGATTTTAGATAAGAGCGATTTACCAGAGATTTTACGTCTGGAAATCTATGTACTTGATGTATTCAGGACGAATTTAGTCTTACTCGATTATTTGGAAAGGCAACCCATTGAAATGTTGGTGGAATTTGTTGGCGCTGCTCTCAAGTTGCATTGTAATGTAGTTTTCAATTAACGTATCGCTTTAATAATTGAAGAGTGGAATATTTTAGCCATGCAGAGGGAGCGATCTGTAGATGCAGATCATGGAACAATAACGCGTCTGTGCCTTAATATTTTGGCTGGTCTTTGTGCGTACAATTCGCACCGGGATGAAGCATTCGAGCACATAGTAAAGGTAACGATGCGTTGGCATCCACAGGATGTGCTTATTGTGACCAAGGTAGGAGTTATATCGTAACCAAAACAGAAATAATTTTGAAATCTCTTTAAGATGTTATGCAGCTGCCAAACGATTTCTGAAGCATCCAGCTCTTGGTTAGTGAGCAAATTGAAGACGCTTTTCCAGCAGCATCATCAGGATGCGGAATTGATGGACAAAGTGGTTCAACATATGCCCAGTGAGCTTATATATAATAGAACAATAAACACAGTGCAATCAATTCATTTCATTGCAGCCATTTTTTACTTCGTAAGGCACAAAGAAAATCATTTGGACGACATGCTTATGGCCCTTAATTCCCTTTTAAGGATTGCCATTAAGAAGTCGTACACATCGAATTTAACAGCGAAAATTGTACGCTGCGTGGGATTGATTGCTCAGCGTTGTCCGGACATTTACCTTCTAGAGAACTTTGCTGTGATATGCAAGTCCACTGCGAAATTCATCACCATGCCCACGTTAGAAGTGCGCTTTGCCACACTCTTCACATTCACCATCCTGCTGGAATCGAATTGCGTCACTAGCGATGCCATTGGTCATTCTCGGACGCACTGGGACTTCTGCCAGGAGCTGTACGAGAGCATTGAGTTTAAGAAACTGACGGTAAGCATTCGGAAGTCTGGATGCCTAGCTATACTTTAATGGCTATTTCTTATTTAGTACAACAACGAGGATGCCATTCAAAACAGCAATGCGTTAATCGTACAAATGTTAATTGCAATATTCTTGCGCAGCTCATTCCACCAAGAGATAGCACTGAAGGAGCTGCTGCATCATTGTGCCTTGCGAAGGCTAACTGAAAGTGAGTAAGCACCGTAGTAGCAGTTTCAGTTACAAGATCCATGATCCAATTCCAGGGGAGTTTATTTCCCTGCAGAGTATGTCATCCTGCCATCGGCAAACAGTGCGTGATCTTATCAGACCATTTGCGGCCATTCTTCTTCATCATTGGAGCTCCAAGCGCTGGCCCATTTCCAAGTGAGATTAACTAACCAATCCCAAGAAAGTTACACTCACATCTCACAAATCAAGGTTTCCCTATTTTCTGTGCTATTCAACGAAGAGTGAATTCCGCAAAACACACGCCAGTGAAATTATGGCATATACCTTTCTATATGGCAAAACAGAGGATATAGAACGGTGCAGTAAATCCATCAGCGAGGAGGTAAGTACGGTAGAAGTTTTCTTTAAAAAATATATAAATTGCAAGATTTATTCTTTAGCTGGCCCTTCCGATACTGGCTTCATTTCTACTGATCAAAAACAGCTCGTGCAGCGAAAGCGAAGGTCAGAACTTTAAAGAACACCTCCAGCTATTGTCGGAGAATCTCAGTTACTCTCAGCTGAATGCCACAGATGTTGATCTTGATTTGGATATTCTTTGCTATGTGATAAGCATGCTGCACGATCCGCAGGAAATGATGAGATTGTTTGGTTCCCTTGCGATCTGCAACAGAACAGCCAGTTGGTATAGTCTGAGTGGAGAATCGCTTTTTAAGTGTCTGAACTTTCACATTGTACGTATTTGGAAAGACATTACAAATATGTCGCCTAACTCTTGTTTGTTTAGGACCCTGAAATGAGGCCATCGATGGACAGTCGGATCCAGTCCATGACCACGCTTCAAACCAAACATTCCCGTGTGCTGGTCGATATTTTTGGACGCTTAAAGACCAACTGTTATTCGGCCTCTTTTTCTAGTCAGGCCTTGCATGACTTTTTCCTCTACTGTGAAGTTGCAGATGCTGTCTATGATGCAGCCAGAAAAAATGAAACCATAGTTACCCAGTGCTCCTTCTTTGTTCGTGATATTTGGTTTTTTGTGGTGCGACTTCTAATCCATAGTAAGTGAAAAATATACAGAGTAACTTACGCATTACCTAACGCTACCCGATTTCAGCAAAGTTCATCCGCGTCCAAATGGCTGCTCTGACATTTTTGGAACTTTTGCTTAACAAACACAACTTCCGATTGGATGATTACCAAAATCACTTCGGAGACATAGCTAAGCTATTGAGCAATTTTCAACTATGCTGCGAAGCGAAAGAAGTTAGAGAGAAGACCATGTCGATAGTAATGTACATTTTGGAATCAAAAAAGGGCCACATTAACCTGAATTCCTTTTTGGAAGAGACAACGGACTGCGAGTTTCTTAAACCTCTGCGAGAGGATTGCAAGTCCAGTCAACCCAATATTGATAGGGCGGATGTCGCCAATTATTTGCGCTCATTTCTGTTAAGTCCGACGCCAGAAAGATTACGCGATCTGAGGACATATGTGAGTAATAAGTTAATATTCTAAAAAAACTTAAAAATATGTATCTTTTTTAAAGATTGCCGAGCACAAGGACAAAGTGCAAGAACATGAAAAACTTTTGTTTGGGGTTATTAACAAGCTCATTCAGATGACACGGGATGCGCATAATAAGACAACTAGCATTGATTCCCTTAAGTGCTTGGCTCAAATTGGACCGCTAAAAATATCCACAGTTTCGTACTATTTTCAGACTGATTTTGAAGCATTTGAAAAGGTAGGTTATTAACATCAAGAATGCACCTTTTAAAGTGTTTTTTTTTAATGCAGTCTAATGGGGAGCCGATGGAAGCTTTCTTAGGTGTTGTCTGTCACAGTTTGGATACATCCTTATTCCAATTCGATCCCAAAACTCACGAGGGTCTTGTGTCCGTAGCAATTCAGGTGGTTAATAGTAAGCCTGGATCAAATATTATGGGTAAATAGATTTAAATTGCAATATATATGTGGAGATAATTTTCCAATATGTTTGTTTAATTCATAGAACGCTATAAAAATCTAAGAATCTTTGCTGACAAGTCAACCGCATCGACTTTTCTGCATTCTAATAAACAAATTCGTCGCATCGACTGGCTGTCAATACTTAAAGCAACGAAAAGCCTTAGCTACGAGCCTTGGATGTGCGCCTTTGTCTCGAAAGTGTTTCAAATGTGTGGCTGGTTGGGATTCGATAAACTGGCCGCCACTTCTTTTGCCTTTGCCAAGACCTGCCTGCTGCCTTTTATTAAATTACTATTGGAAAATAGTCTAGAGCACGTGGAGAGTCTGTCTCAGATGTTGGATTACTTTTTCGAAGGTTTTACTAGCTCGACGGCACCGAACTCCCAGGAGATATTCCGCAATAAAAGAGCCATCAAGAAGTTTCTGCATATCTGCGAATACATACGAATCTTTAATAATTGGTAATGTGTTTTCATATAGATTATATATGTATTTAAATATTTGTACTTTCCTTATTACAGGACCATCCCCATTAATCTGAGCAATGTGGTTATGGCTAGCAATCACTGTCAAGCCTATTTCCTGAGTATAATGTATCTAGAGCTATGGGCCTGCTCAGAGAGTCCCAAGAGCAAAGCCGATTTCTTGGACAACGAATGCTTTCAAGATGGCGCAAAAAAGGTAAGAATTTAGTATGCTTGAATACTCCAAACTAAGGATGCGTTCGTTCCAGGCATACGAATCAATTGGCTGCTTAGATGCCATTCCAGGCTTTGTAAATCCCATGCGCTCACGTTTGGATTTCCTTGGCCACGGCAGCAATCTATCCACCATTCTGTTGGAGTCCGACCACTTGGACAGGGCCAGTGGTCAACTCTGCATAGACATAATGAAAGGAAATGGTTTGTGGTCTTTTGCCAAACTCCAGCAGCACCAGAACATTGAGCCCGACTATGAAATATTTTGGCGCCTTGGACAGTGGGATTCGCTAACAGACCCAAAGCATCAGCAAAATCAGACGGTGGTTAGAACATCGCTTGATCTGGAGCAGGAGTTCAAGCGGCACCACTTCGTTGCCCTCAGAAGTATTGGCCAGCGGGAGGAGGAGAACAGCTTATCGGCCATCGAACAGGCGTATAGCTGTGTGCGCGACATTCTGATGGAGATCAGCGTGGAGTGCCTGCAAAGTGTGTACAAATACCTGACATGGCTGTGTTCCCTTCAACAAGCAGAGGATTTTTGCCAGGTGATGGTGTCCTGGGAATTCTGCGATGTGCTCTTCTGATCCGTGACGTTTTTTTCAACCTTCAGATCCAATTTGGCACTCAACTGGATCCTGCTTCAACGACCAAGATTTTTAGAAAGTGGCAAACAGAATTGGAGCTTAAGTACGGAAATTTTTCTTGTAAGGAATACGTGATTGCACATCAGATTGCTTTGCTGAAGTTAGCGGGTACAAGGGCTAGTCGCAGAATGAGTGAGTTCTATCAAAAGGATCCGATTAGCACGTACCTAATGAAGGGAATTGAGGAGTGCAAAAGCGCTGGCAAGTTAAATCTGGCAGCCAAGTACACAGCTACTTTACGGGAGCTCCCTAATATTAGGGAGTCAATCAAGGTAACCATATAATATTTACATTTATTTTCATTCTGCATATATTAGTGACTACATATTATTTTAGATTAGCGTTCTGCTGGAAGATGCCGAAATCAATCTGAAGATGGGCAACCAACAAATTGCCAAGGCCATTTTGGACTATGTGACCAACAATAATGAGTTTGTCTACTGCGTCCAAAGAGTTCCTGCACTTCGGATGCAGGGCGAGTTCCTCTTAGACTGCAATGCTGAGACTTTAAGTTGGGTTCAGTCTCACAAATTCAATAATTCGCTTAAGCTGATTGATGATTTTGTGCAGCACCGCCAGACGCTGAGCGAAAAGTATCGGGACATCTTCGATTGGCATCAGCTTGATGCCTACGCCAGTAAACAAAGAACGGCTGCCTATGCAACGATTGCAAAGTATGCTGATCGGGAGTATCAGCAACTACACGACTACAGGCACTCGCAGGAGTATCAAACGCTCAAGGATATCATCGAGCAGAACCGCCAGACGGCGGAGAAGGTGACCCAGCGCGAGAACCAGGACCGGCGCGTCATATCCGTGCAGATGAAACGTTACGCTAGTTTGGATGAGCAGCAGCTAAATCAGATTGAGGAGAAGCTGACAGAGTATCTGCGCCTGGCATTGACCAATTATATGGCATACTGTCGACTGGACAGTGGCTTTTCCAGTGCGGCCATATATCGCATCATTTCGCTGTGGTTCACCAATGCCACCAGTAAACAGTGCCAGGAGTGTATCAAGGATGAGATCCTTACAGTGCCCAGTTACAAATTCATCTGTGCCGCCAACCAATTGACCGCCCGCCTTAACTCCAAAAACACGAGTCTGCTCAAGGGGCTGACGGACCTTCTGGTGCAATGTGGCAAAGATCATCCATATCATACATTCTACCAGCTGTATCCCCTGGTGTTTGCACACCTGGATGGCGAGAACAGCAATACAGAGCGATCAGGAATCGCACGTAAGATTATTGCTATGATCTGCGAAAAGAATGGCACAGCGGGGGAATGCAGCAAGCAGCTGGAATCGCTGCTACCAGGTAAACGAATCGGTCTTGCATTGTTTTCAAATGCTTGGCTTATTACTAATTCTTTCACAGCCCTCATCACATTTGCAAACGAGGGGAAGACGAACGATAACAGGCCGGTGTCCGATTCCGTGCGTAATAAGCAATTTGACAAGGTGAGGCGCTGGCGGAATCTCAACGCTGTACATTGCCCGACCCTTGAGTTGCCCGTTATGCCCAGCAAGGAGTACAGTATAATAAGTAGGTTTCGAAACCGAAGACTGATAATTAAGCCTTGAATAATCAAATATCAATCCACTCAGGTGTCGTCAAGTGGACCAACGAGACTACACAGTGTGGGGGATTAAATGCGCCTGTTAAAATAATGTGCGTATGCTCTGATGGTAAAATTCGAGCGCAACTGGTCAAGGGAAAGGATGATCTTCGACAGGATGCCGTGATGCAGCAGGTTTTTGGAATTGTCAACGAGTTGCTCAATCAGGATTCCGAATTCATCGAGCGTAAGCTGAAGTTGCGCACCTATAAGGTCACCCCGCTGTCCATGCGTAGTGGCATCCTGGAGTGGTGCACCAATTCGGTTCCTGTGGGTCACTATTTGGTTGTTGAGGGCAAGGGAGGAGCGCATGCGCGATACCGACCAAACGACTGGAATAACAACAAGTGCCGCAAGTTGTCATCTGTGCGTTTCATTCGAAATAAGAGAATTTTGTTGTTCTTACTTGTTTATACATTTCAGGATCACCTAAAGTCTCCCAAGGAGACACGATATGCCATTTACAAGAAAATATGCGAGAATATTAAACCCGTTTTCCATTATTTCCTGCTGGAGAAGTTCCCGATTCCGGGCGTCTGGTTTGAAAGGCGACTGGCGTACACCAACAGCGTAGCCACTACCTCAATGGTTGGCTACGTTCTTGGACTGGGTGATCGGCACACACAAAATATCCTAGTAGACCAGCAGACAGCGGAGGTCATTCATATCGATTTTGGTTAGTGCAAAATTTTCAGAACATATAAGCATATATTAAGTAACAGTGCTTGTGTTCATTTTTCAGGTATTGCCTTTGAGCAGGGCAAAATTCAGACGACACCAGAGACCGTTCCCTTTCGTTTAACACGCGACTTTGTGGCACCAATGGGAATTTGTGGTACAAAAGGAGTCTTTGCCAAATCCTGTGAAGCTACCATGCACATTCTGCGCCGATATAAGTCAGTTTTTACCACAATTCTCGAGGTTTTGCTGTACGATCCACTTTTCATTTGGGGTGTACTTAAAAAGAAGCAATCACCACAGCAATCCGGTAAGCTAATACTTCATGTACAGTTTTTCTTATAATTTCGCATTTTTTTTTTAAGGTGAAGAATCAGTGAATTTGGTAGCCCAGCGAGCTTTGCTTCTTGTGCAAAACAAATTGGATGGCAGAGAGGCCGGCACCATGGGTGACTCGAATGTCGAGGCACAAGTGGAGCGATTGATCAATGAAGCCACTCTACCAAGCAATCTCTGCATGCTTTTTCCGGGCTGGGACCCACACCTTTAAGTCTAAAAGTACATCACATAATCTACACTTGTTAGTTGTTCCAATAGAGTTTTTATAAGATTTTTATCAAACATTTTAGTCGAAACCCGAAGTTGTTGTGTTCTTTTGCTATCAGAGCGGAAAACCCGTAAGTGGTATACATTATCTTGGCAAGTGAAGAATTTCCATCCAATATTTCGACATTTAAAATTTTCAAAGCTTATGGCATTCGTTTTTCAAAATGCAGGTTACATATATTTAATCTATGCCCGTTTTTTTCTGTGCATTACATGGTCTCTAAATTATTGGCCCCCAGCAAGTCTTAGGAATTAGTTGGCCTCTACTTTTTTATAATCCGACAAACTGGCCATAAATCAATAAGCGGTTGTAAAAATAACGCTTATCGAGACCCCATACCGACTATTCCATATTTTTAGGTAGCTAAGGTCTTTGTTGAGCGCGCTATCGAACATACTTGAGCTGATAACAGACGGATTTAAATGCAAATGGGCTTTTGATAGTTCAATAGTCCTTATCACATAGATAAGTAAACGTGGCTAAAACGTCAAACGGTCTAAAATTTTACAATTTCAAGTGTTTACCACCCATTGTCCCCAATCTTTAAAAACGTACATATATTTATTATGGTAATTTAAAGTAGTGGCTTATATTAGTTTAAAAGAATTTAGATAGTCAGTCTTGCGGGGTCGTGGTAGCATCCGGCTTGCAATCCGGTTCCACCCCATCAAATATGGGCGCACTCTCTCCTTCTCCGTCGCCACCAATTATTATTTGAATTATATCCGACAGAGAGTACTGACCCAAAAAGTTGTTAACGGCCTGTAAGACATCCATGGAAATTGAATAAGAAAAAGTTTTTGCCTTTGAAAACCTTTGAAATGTTAACCCACCGCTTGGACTTTGGAGACCACTGTGCCCTGTTCATAATCCCAGACGTCGCCAAGCAGCTCCACTCCCATTTCGTTCACCAAAGCATGGATGAAATCATTGATGCGATCCTCTTCCATCAAGTTATCAAAGTTAATCCATAGTCCTCCCAAACGCAGCTCAATCTGTAATGAAGATATGGCCAGGGGAGACACCGATCTCAATCGAAACGAAATGAGGATTGAAAAGTTTGTAATGGAGGTTCTAAAAGAGAAGTAAATAAATATGCATTTTTGTTCACAGATTGAAATTGAATGAAGATGGCCTTACTCGGCATTGCCATCACCGGCCAAGTTGAGGATATAGGCCAAGGATCCTTTGGCGGTGTATAAGGATTTGAAGTACGTGAGTGGCAAGGTAACGTTAATGGTGTTCTTCAAACCGGGCACCGGGGATAAGCTGAGCGCAGGCACATCAAAATCGGACAATCCGTGCAACTGAAAGTTGTCAATGGACCCAGTGAAGCTAGAAAACAAATGAATTTGTAACGCCTCTAAGCGCACATATTACAGCATTTGCTTACTCCACGAGGTATTTGTTGTTCAGTTCTGTTTCAGCAGGCCCCAACTGCAGTGGGTCCAATGCGGGCAGGCCTAGATTCGGGATTGGGTGGCACATGCGCATACGGAACTCCTGAAGGAACGCCAAGATTTTCGCCTCGTAAACGCAGGCAGCGGGCGACAGGCATGCGTAGAGAATGGCTGTGGCCAGCAGGACCTGTGAAGTGAGTTTTGCCCGCTGCATTCTGCTGATTGATTCGCTTCCGTTCGGTTTGGAGTAGCTACTGGTATGCCAGCGTTCGCCCGCCCTGATTTTGTTTGCTTACTTTTCAAGTGGATCCCATCGTGTGTGTCAAGATACGACTTTTATTTCAATATTCTGCCAAAAACTTATCTTTGCTAATCGCGGACGGGGCCCGAGTACGGCCGATTACCGTGCGGATTGCTGGTGCAATCTAAGCTCATACTGAACTTTTAATAACTAAGGTCTACTGTAGTATTGGCTTCGGCTAAACTTGCTCCGGCGGCTGGCGCAAGTGCTCTGGGATCTCCTGCAGCTCAGTCCTGGAAGCCTGCAGCGCTACGCCCTCGGGCAGATTACGTTCAATATACTCTAGAAATGTATCTAGCGTGGAGCCCGTCAACTTGTGGAAGTTCATATAGCGGAAGTGGGTTCGCACCTCGTACTGTACGCGATGTTTCTTGTAGATATGCACCGACTTCAGGAGCGTCATCCGCTCGTGGTGCGCCTTGCGAGGTGACCAACTGCATGAGGATTAACGAACACATATGTATGTTAGAGATTTCCTTTACCGGAGGATTTTTACCTCTTACCATTTTCCCTTTTCAATGCCCAAATGCTCGGCAGCAGTAGTAGCAAACCAGGTGTAGCTCTTCAGAACTGCCGGATCAATACCCCGCAGCTCAATCTCCAGCTTGCTGTAGAGTTTATCCGGTTCCGGAGCAGGTGCCGCAGGTGAAAGATTGCCTTGTACGCCGGAACTGGTGTTTACCGTGGACAGAGCCCGCATTGGCTGTGTCCAGCGGAGCGTCTTTATAGCCTGGGAATATAAATCTAGATGTTTCATATGCATTTTCATTGATATATGGGATCTAAATACCTGTAACATATTAAAAACTGTATTTACACCTAGAATTATGCAAGTGCGGCAGCCGCAATACTGCTTATAACGCCTTTTCGAAAATACTGAAAAATACTACATACGTAGTGTAAATGTTTCTGTGAGTCTATAGTTACTTACCTACCCTGTAATAAAAATGAAATGTAAATTTTTTTCTTTAAGCCTACTTCTTCCAAGCAGAAAATTAATTTGTTAAAATATCAGCGTAAACATAATTTCACTTTTACAATGTCGTCGAAAGTTATTCTATAACATATATCCCCTGCGATACCCTCTAAAGCAACATTTCAAGTATACCAAAACGCGTTAAGCTATTTTCGTTTCCAAATTTCCGCACGTGTTCGCGCCGCTCAAAACCCCATTTAGTTGGCATTTATAAATTTGTGATCTTCGTCGTGCGATTTGAATTCTTTTCTCTGAAAGCAGGCCAATAGGACTTGCAAACAAAGATAGCATGAAAGACACCGAGGTCAACGGTTCGAGCCCGTAAAAGCTTTTATTTCCTGGAGATGATTACTTATTAATCCCATCCCAATGTAGACAACACCACAGAGGAGGAGCCCGTGAAGGAGGCACCTGAGGTGCCGGCCAATTCCAGCTCCGACGAAGATGAGTACGATGACATAGATGACGATGATGAGCCAATGGACGAAGGCGATGAGCTAACCACTTGTCTGTTTTGCACCGAAACATCTGCAAACATCTCGGTGGCCATTGACCATCTTGACGCCCGGCATAAAGTGAATCTGTCCCAGCTTCAGCGTAAATTCGAAATGGACCAGTATTCCTTTATCAAACTGATAAACTACATAAGAGCCAAAAAGATCAGTGCCGAGCAGTTATTGTCTGCGGAACATCCGCTTTGGCAGGATGAGAAGTACCTCCAGCCCGGGGAGTATGAGCCCTGGCTCTGCTATGACTACGAAGTCCTTAAAACAGACGGCGCTCCGACGCAGCCCTCGGTTCTGGAGCTACAACAGCGGATTGCTGAGCAGTCGCAATTGCTGCAGCAGGCCAACGAGGACATGGAACGCATGCGCAACGACTACAAGGCGCTGCTGCAAAAGGTACATGCTGACGGCGAGCCCAAAGGTTCCGACCAGAGCGTACCGCGTAACAACGTTTGTCTCGACAACGAATACTTCAAAAGCTACGCCCACTTTGGCATTCACCATGAAATGCTCAGCGACAAGGTGCGGACCAGCACCTATCGCGCGTCTTTGCTCCAAAACGAGGCCGTTGTTCGGGGCAAGACAGTGTTGGATGTGGGATGCGGCACGGGAATCCTATCCATCTTCGCCTCCAAAGCGGGTGCAGCTCGCGTTGTCGGCATAGATAACTCGGACATTGTGTACACCGCCATGGATATCATCAGGAAGAACAAGGTTGAGAATGTTGAACTGATCAAGGGACGGCTGGAGGACACAGATCTCCCAGAGACTAAATACGACATTATAATATCCGAATGGATGGGCTATTTTCTTTTGTACGAATCAATGCTGGACAGCATTATCTACGCCCGCGAGAATCACCTCAACCCCAATGGCATAATACTGCCCAGTCGCTGTACACTCAGTCTCTTGGGCTATGGAGACGACACGCTTTATGCCGATGAAGTGGAATTCTGGTCTAACGTTTACGAGGTCGACATGAGCGATCTGCGAAAGCAATCAATAGAGGAGCCACTCATGCAGGTGGTGGATGCAGAGTTCATGCTGACGGAACCCGAACAGATAGCTAACTTCGACATAATGACCGTCGATATGAACTATCCAAACTTTACTCACCAGTTTAGCTTAAAGGTCACGAAGCCGGGACGATTATCCGCCTTTGTCGGTTACTTTGAAACATTGTTTGAACTACCCTCCCCCGTCATGTTCAGCACATCACCATCTGCGACGCCCACCCATTGGAAGCAAACGGTTTTCTTCATCGAGAACCCGCAGGTTGTGAAGGAAGGAGACGTCATTTGTGGGAAAATCACGTCAAGAAGACATAAAGAGGATGTCAGAGGACTTAGTGTGGACATAGAAGTCTTTGGCAAGAAACACAAATACAATGTGGTTTAATGTGCTTCTTTTTGAATAGAATTAAATAAAATACGCTTGAAGATCTAAGTTGGTATTTAATTTCAAAAAAATTAACCTCATTTCTTGACTTTTTAATCATTTTTAATTAAAAATTCATAGATTGTACAATCTGCTGACAAATGAGAGCTTAATTAAATTTTGTTTTTAAAAATATGTAAATATATATAAATTAAAATGAGTACCCATTGCCATTTAGGCTGGATAGCTGGACACGGGGCACGGCCAAAACATTATCGGATTCAGTTGTAGTTTGGTGTGTATTATAGGAGGCGGAACAGATGCTTTAAGCGGTATTGGTTTCTAACTCGGAGGCGGGAATCTCTGGCTCCTCGTCGTTGTAAACATTCTCGGCCATCTGCCAGACCTGCATAATATTGTCCTCGGACACGGAGCAAATGATCCATGGCTCATTGGGGTTCCACGAGAAATCGCTAATCTTGGCAGTGTGACCGCCATGGATGAAGAGCAGCTCGGGTGGTCCGTCCTCAGCATCCTCCGTACTCTGCTCCTCGCCGATTTTGGACAAATCCCAGACGTGTAGGCGGCGGTCAGTGCCGGAGGAGGCGAGAATAGTCTCGTTATGCGGCGACCACTGCACTTGGAAGATCTCGTCCTTGTGCGACTCGAAGGAATGTAGTTTTAGCTTGAGGTTGCGCAGATCCCATAGAGCTACAGTCTTGTCAGCGGAGCCCGTGGCCAGAATGAACTCCGAGTAGGGATTAAAGCTCAAGCAATTGACTTCCGCTGTGTGAGCGTCCACTGTATGCGAGGGCTTCGAGGTGTTGTTGTTGCGCGTGTCCCAGATCATCAGCTTCTGGTCGTCAGCCACCGATCCGAACAGAGACTCATGTAGCAGATGCCAAGCCACGTCCTCAACAACGGCGGTGTGGCCGGTGAAGATGTTCTTGGCATCAATAACCCTATGCTCCTTGGGTGTGGCATTGATGTCCCACAAGCAGATGGTGTGATCATCAGAGGCTGACAGCAAATAGCCTGTAAGGACAATCAAGATGTTCATTAAGGGTTAAAACGTAATGCATTTTAGATGTGTCAAGCTCTTATCTGAGCTAATATATAAGTACTAGGTACAGCTACGCACTTACCATTGAGGTTGGGATTCCAAGAGAGTCCGTAGCCTTCCTTTTGATGACCGCGCAGCCGCAGGTCAGGCTGGCACTCGCCAGACGGTTCCGGCTTGCTGGGATGCTTCGTGTAGTCGAAGACCAGGACATCACTCGACGGCGTCTTGGTGGCGATTACACAGGCGTTCTGGGGCATGTAGCGGGCCCTGTTCACTTCGCCCTCGTGGTTGATCTTAATCTCGATTTCGATTTTGCCGCACACCGATCCAAAGCCTCCAAACTCGCCCTTCTCGTTATCGTAGTGCGAACCATCGAACTGGGCATCCTCGCTGGGCAACTGAACGCTGGCGATGAGTAGATGGTTCTGCTCGTCAGATGTGTGTGTGCCCAGTATAAGACGATGTACCGAGTAGTCCTTGCCATCCTGCTTGGTCACGTCCGGCAGCCACTGGGCAGTCAACGAGGGCCATTCCAGGGCATGCGTCATGACCAGATCGTACAGGAACGGCGTGTTCTTTTTCCAAATCTTATACTCCTCATTGATCACGCGCTCCTCGACGGCGTCGTCGAAGGATTCCGCTGCTAAAGGTCGATGGTTACACATTGCGGCGATTAACTTCTAACCGGACTTACCATTATCGCTGCGATCCACCATTTCGAGGCTTTTAGGCACGCAATTTCTCAGTCTGCGTCAAAAGTCGGCAGCCGAAAAAATCGGGCGCCAAAACAAAAGCCGAAGCGGCAAAACGTGTGCAGAAAAACTACGAAAGTTCGCTACGTAGTTAAAGCTCTCGCAACGAACACTTGACCGAAAGTCGTTGTGGCAGGGATTGAGTCGAATCCTGGCCGGGAACTTACACTTTAAACGGCGTAACGTCAGGGCAAAATAGAAATTGGCTAATTTCCTTCGTTTTTTTGCAAGCGCGTCGTCGATGATAGAGATGCAATGCTAAAGATTGTCGAGACGACTGCCATATTCGATTACGATAACGATAACAGAGTTATGGAGATGACACTGCGCGGTATTTTTATACTTGTTACGTTCCTGCGTCATGATTTTAGTATTTTGTGGTTTACATCGATATATTTGGGGTTTTAAAAGGTATATTTTAACGGTTGCAGTTGCGGGCACACTAAAGTGCATAAACAAAGTTTACTACTTAATTCGTTATCAGTGCGAATGATTCGAAACCAGTTTACGCGCCAATGACCGGCTTTCCATTCTTATTTGACGAGCCTAACGTGCCAGTTGCAGTTAAGTTCCCCAACCGCAACGACGGTGGGCAGCCGTGATTCATCCTCAACGCTTTTTTTCCAATTGTGTATGCAAAATGTTTTTGCACGTAACGAGCTGAACTATTGAGTTTGCTAAATAGTTTAACAAGCAATAATTTGGCCGACATGCAGGTTGATGGTTGTACCAGCAGCTCATCCGAGATCCCCCATCCCGCGAAGCGTGAAACGTGTAAGTGCACAGTGGACTTGTTGGCGGGTTGAATGAAAAACTTTCTCTCTTGGCGCGCCGACGATTTTGTTTGTCTTTTCTTTCTTTCACTTGTGTAATCCGAATTTGGACCTCAAGCTCGTTTTCTACATCGCACGTCACTTTCCAGGGATCAGTGGGAAAATGCAGTCGTCATCGCATTCCAAAGATGGTCATAATGCAGCGGGGGCTTCAAAACTGCTTCAGGATCACCAGGAGCCCGAGGACTACTTGGAGCACCTAATGAAGGAGGGCAGTCAGGAGGGCGACAGCGGTGCTGATTTGGAGCTACCTTCGTGGTACGATGAGCAGCTATTCAGGCGGTAAGTTGCGTGACTAATTGTTCACTGATTGCATATTAGCCCAGTAACCACAGTAGAAATAATTGTGATAATTACAATATCCATATACACATGGGTTATTTATAAGCTTGGAGTTATGTAGCAGTTTGCTATGTGAATAATAATGCGAAAAGGCAGCATATAATACTTATCTTTATCTGTGCTCATTATTCCAATTTTGTACCTACGGGCTTACATATTAATAACAAAAGGCGACATACATTTACTTTTAACAATATATATGTATATGTACATGTATGTATATGTATATTTTAATTTAAATAATATAACTGCATTCGAATTACTTAATTGATTCTTTATTCCTTTTCCTTGCAGTGGTCAGAGCTACTTTAGCACGTATCGCTTTGTAATGAACGCCGGAATGCTGGCTGGTCTTATTGCCGTGCTGGCTATTCCATCCATTCTCCGGGTGCTGTCGTGCACACGCCAATCCTCGACAGCGTTCACCGCCTACCGTCGCTATGTGCGTACTATATTCCACACGCAAGCCTGGTATAACCACAACATCGCGGACCGTGGCAGCAGGTTCTGGACCAGCATTGCGGCCGTGAGGCGGGCCCACAGCCGCTCCAGTCATGCGTGCGCCCGCCAAGGAGCTGGACAGATCACCCAGAAGGATTTGGCGCTCACGCAGTTCGGTTTCATTGGCTTCATAACGATGGGCGCACATCGCATAAAGCTGAAAGATCAGGACTTCCTGGAGGCCACTACGCATATGTGGCGCGTTCTCGGCTATCTGCTGGGCATCAAGGATGAGTACAACATCTGCGGTAGGAACTGGGCGGAGTCAAAGCTCCGCCTGGACATTGTGATGCGTAAGGTATACGAACCAGCTCTGGCAAACACTGGGGAGGATTTCAAACGAATGACCGAGGCCCTGATTAATGGCTTGTGGCACATAAACACCATGCTGTCGGTGAATGCCAACATATTCTTTGCCAAGCGATTGGCCTGCGTTAAGGGATACGAGTACTACAGTTTCGATCATGAGAACGGAGTGGCGCAGGATCCCCAGCAGAAGCTGCACTACTACGACATGGGATGGTGGGACCGATTCATAGTCAGCTACGGCCTGTTCCTCGTCACATATCTGCACAGGTATGCCCTGGTGCGATGGTACTTGAACTTCCGCGTCTGGCTGGTGGACATATTCACCTATTACTTGCCCTACGTCGCCATTTGGAAGTTTGGCCCGAAGTCCGCGTATGTGCGGATTTTCAGGAATGGCGGGGAAGCCCAAGACTTTGCCCTGGGCTTGAAGGACGATTAGATAGTGTTGTGTTTCAGTAGGTAAATTATCAATAAATATGCAAAGTAATTGTTGTAAAAGGAATGTTGAGTTTATATTTTAACCATATTTAATGAACGGGCTGTAGTTCATGTTGATCATATAAGAAATGTTGAATGACTTGAAAATCGAACACCTCCATAAATTATCGTATTTAATTAATTAATTATTTTATTTTTCTTTCTAAACAGATCGTTATAATTATTGGCGGTAAATTACGCGCTTCTGTTTTTTTTACATTTCCGAATCTGGTCACACTTGCGGCAGCATCTTTTGGGTTCCGGCTGTTTACTTTAGTTTTTTACCTTAAATTTAATTAACAATGTTTTACCACGTGAGTATTTCATTCTCCGAATAGAGCAAAAATAAATGCCAACCCCTTGCGCCGTAGATATCGCTGGAGCAAGAGATTCTGCTTCATCCACGTTACTTTGGCCCGCAACTGCTGGAGACCGTGAAGCAGAAACTCTACTCCGAAGTGGAGGGCACCTGCACGGGAAAGTACGGATTCGTGATAGCGGTGACGACGATAGATCAAATCGGATCGGGTGTCATCCAGCCGGGCCAGGGATTTGTGGTGTATCCGGTCAAGTACAAAGCTATCGTCTTTCGGCCATTTAAGGGCGAAGTTCTGGACGCAGTGGTCAAGCAGATCAACAAAGTGGGCATGTTTGCAGAGATCGGCCCGCTGTCCTGCTTCATTTCGCATCATGTATGTTAAGTCTGAGGGATCTAAGGTAACACTTTTTAACGGGCGATTCTTTTTTAGTCTATTCCCGCCGACATGCAGTTCTGCCCGAATGGGAATCCGCCCTGCTATAAGAGTAAAGATGAGGATGTGGTTATCTCCGGAGAGGATAAGATTCGGCTGAAGATTGTGGGCACACGAGTAGATGCCACTGGAATTGTAAGACGCTCCATAAATATAAGTACTTTTCGCAAGTTAATACTCTAATATTTCTAGTTTGCAATTGGCACTTTGATGGACGACTACTTGGGATTGGTGTCCAACTAAATTCAATCGTTTTGCGTACAATTTATATATATATATATATTAAACTTTAATGAAATGCATTTAGACAGTTAAACATCTATGTGTATATAGTAATAAATATGTCTGTACTTTATAAGATTTGATTTCAATTAAAGGTACGTTACATTTGTAATTTAGTAGATTGGTGTGGTCTAGGATTTATAATAATGGATGGACATTAAGTAAACAAACGGCTCGAGCTATACATAGGGCGTTTTAAAGGTATAGTTACAGCTACAGATCGTTATGGTAAAGCACTTAAGTTAGGTGTACGACAACAAAGAAGTACTTAAAAAAGCGATAGCTTCGATTCAAAGAATTGCGATTGCACTTAGAAATGAAAGAACAGAGAAGGGGGCAATGAGATATTGGATACGCAGTTGATTGCCAACGATTGTGGAGCTCCTTACAAGGCGGCAGCAAGCCTCACAGATCCCATGAGAAGAGATGGTGCTTCACCAGCATGTCCCTTACTCCGTCCTTGAGCGGTTGCGACTCCTTGCCGCGCTTCGGCGGCAGTTCCCAGTCGGGGTTCAGATTGAAGGCGAACTGCGAGAGAATGCGCAGCTCGCACTTGATCTGCACCCAACCGGGTGAGTCAATAAAGCTCCAGGAATGATACCACTTCTGTACGACCTCCTGGCAGGCGCACAGCACCTCCAACCAGAGGTGAAGAACCTGTTCGTTGAGGCCCAAACAGATCAGCGAGCGTAACTTAACATCCATTTGTGCGTGCGCATCATCGTGCGTCTGATTGATGGCCTGAACGCAGCGATAGAGTAGCTCCTCGGGCGTTAGTACCTTGCCATCCTCATCCAGTCGATACGTTTTGCAGAGCACAAGACGGCTGTACACCGACTCAAAATCCTTCTCCACCTCCCGGGTGGCAGCCTCCTCAATATACAGCCAGGGGTGTATTGGTCCACCCAGAAACGTGGGCCGTTTCATGCCGTGCTCCAGAAAGGCCTTGATGGCCGGCGCCAAGGTGCCACGCACCAGGTCCGTTACAGTTTCCGAAATGGCATCATCTCCGGCTGATGTGTACAACTTGCTCCGCTCGTCGAGCAGCTCCACGAACTTGGCTGGAAACCAGCCGCGCAGGCCGTTCAGTTCTCCCACCCAGCAGTGTTCGTCTTTTTGACTGATGATTGTTATGATGTCGTTCCGCCGAAATCCCAACTCATCGTCGTCGTGCCGCTCAAAGTCGTGCAGGGCTTTAGCCCTTCGCTTTCGCGTCCTTGCCACATTGATAAAGTTTTCGTGGTCCTTGGCATGCGACTCGGTGCTGTAGTTGGCCGTCAGCTGGATGTGACCGGCAAGCTTGGGTTCAATGGTGATGAAATGACGACCCACTTTAAGGATAGCCTCTCTTAAGTCTACCAGGATCTCCGTCTGGCGTATATTCTTGTTCTTCAGCTGATCCCCTTCGTTGCCGTCGCCGCGGAAGAGAAAGGCTTCCAGGATGGATTTGCTTTTGCGCACCTGCCGTCGGGCTAGCTGTTGTTTGGGAAGATTAGGCGCAGCCTCGGGATTTCCTATCTGATGTCCTTGATCCGCCATGAGATAGGCCAGGTGACGACGACGATGGGTATCGATTACCGTCTGGCTAAGTGATCCGCCCACCTCCAGGGCTTGGCGAAAGAGCACTTCGACATCAGTGACCTCGCCGGGAATGTCGGACAGTGAATTGAAAATCTGTGCTGAGTTCTCGAGATGCTTTAGATCTTGCTCCTTCACCTTGAGCATGCCCAGAGTCAACTGGAACAGCACGATGGAGCCCTCGTAAAAGAACCAGTCCCAGATACGCACAAGAATCTTCATATGCACCACGTTGGCAAAAAGCGTGAGGAACCAATGCAGCGTGATTAAAGACAGCTCGATGTCGTGCTTACGCAAGGACTCGTCCACGCTGCTCAGGTAGTTGGCAATAAGCGTGTGCATCACGCGTTGGTCGGCTTGAATTCCCAGAAGAGTTGAGCTGTAGTAGGAAGCTGGCAGCAGATCCTCTACAATGGTGGCCATCATCCAAAAGGCGTTCTCCTCCTCCATGAAGAGAAGCAGACAGGCAACGATCACTCCGGTGCCCTGACAGTAGCCAATGTCAGGAAAAAGCCACGCGATGCCCCTCAGAATGCGGCGCAATCGGGGAATGCCTGTCCCATTCGGATTGCTAAAGCAGGCATTTGTTGGCAGGATGCGCAAAAGGTCCTTCTCGATCTGCTTCGAAGTCATCAGCTGGTCATTGCTAGAAGCTATCAAATTAGGTGTATATTAATAATGTATTTATAACCTTTCTTGTCGCGTTCGATCTACCTTTAACTATATCGTGGTAGCTGGTCTCGCTCTTTTGCTTCTTGGCCAACGCTCCTGATAGACGCATCCACATCTGGGCACGCAACGTGTGCGGGATACCCTGACGGACCATATTGCGCAGCTTTTCTGTGCGTGGGAGCATTACATCCACATGCTCCCAGCTCAGCTCGGCAGCCTCCTTGTTGTGTGAGAACTCCAGGTGGGCGATCCACTGCAATCGCTGCTGCGCGTCCTCTACAAAGGGTATGCTCAGCAATTTGTTGGAGCTCTGCTCCGGACCGTCCTCCTCCTCCACCCGGAAGCCAAATTCGTCAAAACGGTACTCCGGCTGGTCGTTTGGGCCGGAAGCCAATTCCGCGCCACCGCCCAGCTTGGCTAGGATTTCCTGTGGCCACATGGAGGCGGTAAGAGCGGAGAATGGCCCACCGGGATTTGGTCGCAGGCCATCGGCCACACTTAGTTCCTCCATCATAGGCGGCAGCTCTCCCAGATCGTCTTCCGAGCCCAGGTTCTGCAGTTTGCGCTGTTGGCAGTGGAACGATAAATATTAATTACCATGATAAGCAATCTTTTCTGGTCAATTTAGACGCACCGTATGCTCTTCACGGCCCACGTAACCCTCATGGTCGCGGCCAAAAATGCTCCTGGCCATGTCCATGCTGGGGCTGGCTAATTTCCAGTCGAGACCTGGCCGCGCATTCAGTGAAAGTTTCTCTTAAGTGTCTCTTTGTGGCGTGTGAAAAACAAATATTATTTCTTCATTGTTTCGTTTTCAATTAGCTACCGAATCTGATTTCACTATCAGCTGTTCGATAGGCGACTGTGGGTGGTATCGATTTTTAGCCAAGCCATAAAAAACTGAGGTGTGGTGCAAAAGGGATATACCCCTCATATACCCCTTAACAAATTTAAGTGAAAACATTTTTTGTTAATATTTTTTAATAAAAGAAGGCTTTCTCTACCAATTAAAAACCATTTAGTTTGGTTCATCTAACCATATTTTATTCTGCATATCCTTCTACTTTTTCTCTACGCCCTTGACCAGGGCTGCTGAAAGCACACCTGTTGAGCGAATAGTTAAAGCTGCTTAATTAGATTATTAATTTCTTGTATTAGGCTAGCATTTAATGGTTCATTGCATTAGGAATTAAAATATTTTTTAAATTGGTCAACCGATTATTGATAGCAACGAACAATCGATTCCCCCGCCCTCGCCTTATCAGCTGTTTGGTTGAGATTGTTGTGTGGCTTTCGTTTGCCAAATGAAAAACATACGAAATTTACAAAAACAATGCAGATAAAGCCCATAATAACATGTGAGTTGTAAAAAATTAACACAATAAATCCCATATCAAACCTTTACTTACAGACTCTGGCTCGTGCCCGCTGTTCCGATCGCTGGAGTCCCAGATCCTGAACGCGATTCCACTGGACACTTGCGAGTGGCGACGCACTTTCCAACGCCCCACGAAACATGTTCGCTTGGAAGCCCAGGCACAGCAGTTCAATGTTGCGGCCTTGGAGAAGTACAAGCAGGGTGACTGGAGCATCTTGGAGCACCCCATACTGCACATTTTCGTCACCGAGTGCAATGTGAGTTAACTGATCCTGTAGGAATCTCTAAATCCACCTCCATTAACTATCTTTCAGGATGTGGACACCTACAAAGCCACGATCAGGGAGGCAATCGACATTTGGTTAAAAACATTAACCAGTTATGGCGTCTCGGATTGGATGATTCTGTTGGTCGAAACACTGGACATGCGGAAGACAAAGAACTTCATGCCACGCACCACTGTGCTAGATAAGATACGGTTGGATTTTGGCACGAAGAACGACGACCGCTGCATCTCAGTTCTGAACCCGGCCAAGTTTGAACAGAAATCCACCGAGTCCTTCCGCTGCCTAGTGCAGCGTATTCGCTTCCTTATGCTCACCAGCTACAATCGGAACATAGTTAAGTACGAGGAACTAATACGGAGCAAGCGCGAAAAGAGAAACATTGAAGGCTGGGATTTCCGCCAATACTTCTTTATGCAGGAAGACCTTGCGTTGATCTTTGAAAAGCTGGAATTGCCCACCGAGGCGTTGATACAGTACGATGAACTGGACGCCATGTTCTCGCAGTTCATAACTCACACTGGTCTCAACGAGAAGCAGCAGTGGTTGAACCATTTTCGCAAGCCCCTGGACGCTTTCCATGGTATATGTCTGACCCGAGCGGACAAGTTCGAAATGAGGAACAAAATCCGCGATGAAGGCGTTTCTCTGTTGGAATTCCGCAACTATCTTTTCGAACGTCAAGCCTATTTGCTGCTTACTTGCAATGACATCCCAGAAATCGCGAAGAGGCTTCTGAACTTTTTGTTTTCCACACTGCGCGAGGTGGAGCTCATAAAGCTGGAGTGTCAGGAGGGCGCTCTTTGCTGTTGGGAGTTTGTTTGTGCTCTGGAAGTCCTGCAGCTGTGCGAACAGGCTATGGAACCCAACGAGCTAACATGTTTCCAGCACTGTGCTCCCATCTGGAACTTGGCCAAGGATAAGCTCTACGAGCTCGGCAAACTGTGTGGCCTCTTGCCCGGCTGCACGCCAACTTCGGAGCAGTTGCACATAGTGGTGCAGCTATCGTCGGGAATTGGAGATGCGCCGTCCGAGCAGCATCAGTTCCTCCAGGCGACACCTCAGCTACGAGACCGGTCTCCCAATCGTAAGCCCAAGAAATCGGGGGCTGAGCAGCTTAAGGAAGCCCTGGGCTCGAATCAAGCCTTCCAGAAGCTCTACCTGGAGCTGGCAGAGTTGGCCATCAGTACGTACAAGCATGTGACACGCTTGCGATCGGCCCGTTTGGTTGGCCTGGACCTGGGAAACTTCTACTGCGCTCTAAATGAGCCACATAAAGCTGTTGGATTCTTTACGGATCTTCTCAGGGAGCTGAAGGCAGAGAACTGGCACATGCTGAGCTCGCAGACGCTGCTTGAACTAGCTAACTGCTACCGCAAGATGGGCGACTCGCTGGCCTACACCAAGACATGTAGCTCCATCTCGTGTTGCGCAGAACTAGAGACCTTAGTGCGAACATTTTATTTCGACGAGTTTCTCAAGTCACTGAAAACACTTAAGACGACGCTTTCGGCACAGCCGTCGATAGAGAATGCCAACTATTGTGTACTGGAGGATCACTTTCGCATTCTGGACATCGAGGTTGTTAACCAGAAACCTATTATACAGGATGATTATATTCTAGTGCAGCTAAAAGTAGAAAGTCTCTATCCGCGCGGGGTCGTAGCTGAAAATGTTAAGCTTTGTTACGAATTGGAAGCTTCCTCTCTGGAGCTGGCCATGGAGAATGTCAGCCTAACTGCCTCCCCGTCGACGGTAAAGGCCAAGGACACCTCATCACGATTAAAGGTCTCGCTTCAGCTAGTCTACAAACAGGACAATCGCCTGCACTCTGCCGCTGTGGCCTGCGACTTGCCAAAAAGCAAGCAACCCGTGCGACGAACAAGCAGCACCAAGCGCAAACTTTCACCAAGTGTCCAGGCGGACTTCACCAATTTTGTTCAAGCGGAAAACATTGCCCTTCAGCCGGGCGTAAACCTAATTGAGATGAAGGCAAAGGCCACTCGAGTGGGCTGCTGGCAATTCAAACAGGTGGGTGATCACGTTGCATCAGTTTTCTTGGCCTATCTTCAATCGTTTTTGTTTTTAAGCTATGTATTAGCATGTCCAGCCTGGAGTTCTTGTCGGAACAGCTGCCATTTATGCCTGCCACCTTTGAGATTAGCACCAAGCCGGCAAGTGCCACGCTGGAATTCAAGACTCTGATAGCTGGCATAGTGCAGCCGATTAGCCTAAATGTCTCCGGTGGCAGTTTCATCTTTCCGCCCGATGCAAAAATCACACTGCGTTGCTCCAAGAATCTTCGCATTCGACAGGCGCGAAATACGGATGATGAAGCAGCCTATAATGATGACCAATCATTTGAGAGTACGCTTCAAGTGCCACTAGTGCAATTCAAATCGTTCGAGGAACGTAGGATCCCACTGGAGGTTCTCACTGATATGCCGGGCCGAAAGGTGTCTAAACACCATGAGCATCACATCGCCCTCAATTGTCCATGGTCTCGAACTGAGCTCCCAATCGCCGTCGATTTTCAACCAGCCATGGAGGCCACTTGCCGGCTTCACACGTGTGGCACTCAGAAGTTCCTGCAGGTGATCATGAAGGGCATGGAAGCACATCTCCTTTTGCAGCACGCTCAAGTCAAGTGCGATGTGCCCGGTGTGCAATTGTTGGATCTTAATCCGGAATCCCAGCAGCCCATTGTAACTAAATAGCAATGTAATTTAATATCTAAAATTGCTGATCTCCTGAGCTCGTCTTCTAGGAAATCTACAAATCCCT
This sequence comes from Drosophila melanogaster, assembly GCF_000001215.4. NCBI lineage: Eukaryota > Metazoa > Arthropoda > Insecta > Diptera > Drosophilidae > Drosophila > Drosophila melanogaster. The sequence continues at coordinate 15,215,664 of NT_033777.3, read as the reverse complement.
GACTGTAACTTATCTGTACGAGATTCAAGTTGAGCCCCTCAAAACGGAGCACGAGCTGCCCGTCGTAAAAGTGCATTTTGTAATCAAATACGCATCACTGTCGCAGCCTGATGTGTGGAGAACGTATGGCTGCGCTTTTGATCTGGTGGACTACACAACGCTCTTTAAGTTGCAGGCGCAGCTGGAACCCAATGAACTGTGCCGTCTGCGCACCGTGTGCAACATGAACTTGAAGATCACCAAGGTGCATGAGAATCCCTACACGGATCTCATGTACGAGGTGCTCAACGATCAGAATCTGTGGGCCGTTTGCGGTCGCTCAGCGGGTAAGTTGGATTCTCTTTACTACTCTCTCTCTTTCTTTGCTTATGATTTAATTCTGTTTCTCTACACACGATTCACTTTTGCATTTTAAGATATGGGTAAGTTCCTTGGAATAGGACACACGTAGCACTAACTAGATTTGCCCTTGCTTTTGATTGGAAACATTTAACACTGAAAAAGAAAATTGGCTTACTTCGATGAACCAACAGTCTGTACTTGTTGACTAACTAATTTTTACTTAACCTTTTAGGTGTCGTATCCATGAAGGACGTCGACAGTCATTCCATATCGCTGGATGTAATGCCGCTGAGCACCGGCTTTCTACCAATGCCCAGCATTCGATTATCCAAGTATACTGCCGGTGGCAAAAGTAAAACCGATGGCCACTCCAAGGTGCATCCCTTTCCGCCCGGTCAAGTCTACAACTCCACGAAGAGCATGCAGATCCATGTCATCGCAAGTGTGGCGGGGGATCAATGAGAAGCCAAACGAATTAATTGCAATGTACTCATAGCACATATGGCCCATGGCCAAGTATTATTAATTATTTATCGCCCTACTATAAAGTAGTAAAAATTGAAAATCAAATCAAGTTAAGATTTTTTTGCCCTCAGATCCGCGGCCAATTTGGCCAGTTGTTGCTCCTCCACGCGGTAGTAGTGCCAGCCCTCTTTATCTGTCAAATCCACGGCACCAAGACTTTCGTAGAACTTGCGTGCAGGATTCCATTCCAGTACATTAAACTCCAGGCGAGGGCACTGAAGCTCTACAGCCCGCGATGCAACCTCCAAGAAGATTCGCTTTCCGGCGCCGCGTTTACGGTGCTCGGGGCGGACATAGATGTCCTCGACGAAGAAGTACCGTCCCTGCCACGTTGAGTATGCCTTGTAGCAAATGGAGTACCCAATCGCCTGACTAGAATAGGAGAACAAGCCCACAAGTTAATCAGGTCATGCCAAGAACTACAGCACTTACTCAGTATCGTTGTCTACAAGCACATAGACTTCACAATACTCCTGGCCACCAGTGAGTCCTGCGTCTCGTTTAAGATCTGTCATATTACAATCCATTACTTTACCATTATTTCATTACTATGGTAAGGGTTTCGCCATCTCTTACCTTCCTCTGTTAGCTGGGGACCATTGCTCATCTTCTCAAAGTCAGCCAGTTCCTGCAGATCAATTCAAAAGTATCTCAAATTGGTATTAAAATAGGAATCTTATAAAACTCAACTTGAATCATGGAGAGCACATCTTTAATATCTTCAGCTAGAGCACGCCGGAATGTAAACTCTCCGGATTTCGACATAGTGGGAAATCTTTATAACCTGTGTTTTTCTGATTATGGTCAAAAGAGCTTATCTTTTGTCGAAACAATTCTAATCTATAGAGATGAGCCGAACTCTCGTGATCACAATTTAATATAACTCAATATCGATTGGGAAAAGAATTATTTGTTGTTAATAAGTAAAAAAATTAGATGAAACAAGAATAAGCCCAGATTCTTGTATATATACGATTCACATTTGAAATAATTTTATTTCAATGCACTTATCGCCATAAAATTAGATTATTTAATACTCTTCTTTACTCATTAGAATTATTTTTTGAATTGCGCGAAGGCCGCCAACAGCATTAAAGGTGTGACCAGGTGCACTTGAAATGCATCGGTATATTCAGCGTAACAAACTTCAGCCATACTGCATTTATTTAATTGTTTTATTTTGTTTCTGCATTTGACCGATTGCGTCGCGAAATGGATGTGGACAAGATCTGTCTTACCTGCCTGAGTTCCACGGGACCACTCCTGTCCATCTACGACGGCGGATCCGGCAGCTGCCTGGCGGACATGATCCGGGAGTTCACAAAAACCAAGGTGAGTTGCCTTCGCCGAGTGATCCTGATTTCCATGTTAATCTCGATTTAATTCGCGTTTTCAAGCCCCGCCGCAACGATAATCTGCCCGAGAAGGTGTGCCTAAGCTGTTTGAGTGAAATCTCCAATTGCTATACCTTCAAGATCAAGTGCGAGAACTCCAGTCGCACCCTGCGCCAATTGCTGCCGAATGCGTTGCCGGAGGAGCCCGATAGCAAGGTGTCTATCAGTTGTCCAGTGGCCACGACGGACCAGGCTGTGCAGACCACTAGCTGGGAGCCGGACAGATGCACAGCCTCCGTGCAAACGGACGCAGTGACTACCACAGACGCCGAACAGAATACCAGCCTGATTAAGTCAACGATTTCAGTGGACCTGGACTACGAAGGCGAGGGCGAGGTATTCGATTACGAGCTGCCGGATGAGCCCGTCGAAAAGACCACCAGCCTCATCCTGCAGGTCCAGGGGAACTTGAAGGACGAAAAGGAAGTTGTGTTTACCCAAACCAATGTTATTTACGAAGGCGACGACCACGAGCTGGAACAGCAGATCAGGGAATGTAACCTGGCCATCTTCGAAGGTGTCGATAACGAGGCGGAGATCATCACAGTAACCGCTCCGCAGGTAACCACCAGAAAGAGCGCTGCCAAGCTTCTAACGCAGCAGGAAAACGATAAGCATCAGACTCCTGTGGGTTCTAAGGAGGAAGCACGCGAATTAGAGAAGGAACAAGTACCTCAGTCGGCTAAGCGCACCTCACGGCGTCGCGGAGTTGTCAAGCAGGATGTACCGGCTACACCGCCGTCAGATGCAGAGCCTTCCCCCAAACAGCATCGGTTAGGAACACAGCGAAAACTCAGCGCGCCAAGAGCGGGAACAGTAAACGGGCCAAGCACAACGTCAGGAGCAGCTACTACCCCTGAGCTCAAATATCACTGTGATCGTTGCAATGCGGGATTCGCGGTGGAGAAATCGTTGATGATCCACAGACGCCAAAAGGGCTGCATTAATCGCAACTACAAGTGCAATGAGTGCGAAAAGGTCTTCGTGTCGCCGGATCACTTGGCGGAACACCAGGCCAGTCATGGTGCCCACAATTGCCCGGAGTGTGGAATACGCTGTGATTCCAAGGAGGCACTTAGCAAGCACATGGTGCAGGGCCACAAGCGGAATCTGCGGAATCAGTGCAATATCTGTCAGAAAGGTAAGATAACAAAGAGTGGTCGAAAATCCTATTTAATTGTCTCTTAATATTGTAGTATTCACCATGCTGTCCACGCTGCGTGACCACATGCGCATCCACACCGGCGAGAAACCCTTTGTGTGCAATATCTGTGGCAAGAGCTTTACACAGAATGCCAATCTGCGCCAGCACAAGCTGCGTCACTCGGAGACAAAGAGTTTCAAGTGCGAGCTGTGCCCGCACTCGTTTGTTACCAAGGCGGAACTCACCTCTCATGCACGCACCCACACCGGCGACAAGCCCTTCGAGTGTGAGGTGTGCTTGGCCAGATTCACCACTAGTTGCTCCCTGGCCAAGCACAAACGAAAGCACACTGGCGAACGGCCATACGCCTGCGATCTCTGCCCCATGAGATTCACTGCCCTCAATGTGCTAAAGAACCACCGAAGGACGCACACAGGTGAGCGGCCGTACGTCTGTCCCTTCTGCTCGAAGACCTTTACGCAGCGGGGTGACTGCCAGATGCACCAGCGTACACATCAGGGCGAGCGGATCTACATTTGTCCGGTGTGCAATGAGGAGTTCAAGTCGATGCCCGAGATGCGATCACATCTGGCCGGCCACGAGCAGCACGACAAACGCCTGGTGCACTTCACATTTCTAAGCAACAAGGAAAACGGAAGCGGGGCCCTTGAAGAGGAACTTAACGAGATGACCGAGTCTGCGCTTATGCTATAAATCAATGTAGAAGCTGTGCAAGCAAGGCGGCTTTTGTAAAGGTGGTTGAGTTTGCCTAATACCCAAGACGGATCCTTACTTTTAATTGTAATAATGATTATAATCCTAAGTTGAACGACCCAACTCAAATGCGCACAACTCATCCGCTTTACATTTCCGTCTACTCTTTCCCTCGGGAACACAGTTTATGACAAAATTCACAACTTTAGAACATCTTTAGTCTTAACTTAGTCGCTAGGTCGTAGATAAAAATAAAAGCTTAAAGTTACATTGCATAATCATCTCATTGCTAGTAGAACTGACCGTATTGCCCCGCCGGCTGCATGGCTGTCGATGTGGAGGCGATGACGGGGACTGAGGCTGTAACGGAGGACTCTGGCATGAGCAGGACGGGAGCAGCCGGCGGACCACTCGTCACTGGCGGATCGCCCTGGAACCAGTTGACGAGTTCGTGATGCGCACTTTGGACGCACTTGCGCTGGTCTGCAATCAGGTTCTCCGAGTATTTAACGTGGTTAGCATAAGCATCTTTTTCATGCTGCACATCCTTTGACATACGATGCAGGTCCTTTAGTATTGCCGATCCCCACAGCTGGACGTGGATGTCGGGTATCTTACTGGCCAGTTGCATGGCCGGCGTCACCATGTTCATGCTTTCCTTTGAGTTTCCGATGCTGAGAAAGACGTGCGATAGCAAAACCAACGAGCAGCTGGTCAGTCGGTTGAGGTCTTCGGCGTTGGCCATTTTCAGAGTTTCACGCAGAAAGCGTCTGAAAAGAATAAAGATTATCAGTTTACATTCTAGAGTCTTGGCTTAAGGTGACTAACTTCGCCTCGTGGAAGCTATTTTTGTGAAAAGCATGCAGTCCCTGGACGTAGTAGAAGCCTCCCATCAGCGCTTGACTGCTATACGTGTGCGTGTTTTCCGTTGAGACGGCATCCAGGATTTGCTTGAGGTCCGTGTCCCGCTTGGTGCGCAGATAAATGATCGCCAGGTTGAGGTTGGCAAACAGTTTCAGGTCTCGCTCGCTGGTCTCACTCACGCACACGACGAACTGCCTCTCCGCATGCTCAAAGAGGTTGGTGGACATGGAGTAGAGCCCGATGAGGCAGTGCAGCTGAGCCGAGTGTCGCCGTAGCAGGCTGCGTTGCGGAGCGGCCATGCAAACGTCTCTCGCGGCTGCTATTTCCCGGATAGCCAGTTCCCGGTTGCCCATCACCATGCGGCACATCACAATGTGCTCCAGCAGAATCACCTTGAATACGGATAGAATGGGTTTGTCCTCCTGTTGCTTAAGTTTTTCGATCTGGGTGAGTGCTTTTTCCGTGTACTTTTGTGCTTTGTCCATGTAGCCCGCCATCATTGAGTGGGAGACAGTGACCAGATAGACCAGGACGTACAGCTGCTCCTTGGGCAGCCACACAAACATCTCGAGTTGATTTGCCCCGAAAATCGCCTCATCCGAAGGCCAATTTGGCGCCATTATCGTTTGTATGGACATCTGCAGCTGTTTGAGACTAGGCTTCACCGTTTTTACCTGCCCGAGGGCCAGGTAGTAGCACACCTGTAGCACCAGGAAAAACACCTTCAGGTACTCCTTCTGGTGTGGATTGGGTATGTTGTTGTCAATGATTTGGCCGGCGGAGTTGAGCAGGGCGAGCACGTCGTTGGTCTTGCGCTCGATCATAAGGATCATGGCGCGCGAGAGCAGGAAGAGCACTTTCAGGTACGTGGCGCTCGCCTCGTCGGCACTTTCCGCGCCCACGGCCAGCAGTTCGGAGGCCAGCGAGTACTCGCGATCGCTGGCATGTATTTGGGCCAGCTGGAGCAGCAGCTTGCAGTGCCAATAGACGTTGTTTTGCGACAGTTCCACGGCCCGCCGGAGCATCGCCTTGGCCTGATGCGAGTTTCTGTCCGTCTGCAGATGCAGTTGGGCCAGCAGCGAGGCGGTGTCGAACTTAACGTCGAAATTGGGCAGCGGTTCGGATATGCTCCACGCCTTCTCCAAATGCTGGCGCGCCAGATCGATGTTCTTAGTGTAGGCCATCAGGATCTGGCCCATCTGCAAATGTGTCCGCGCCTCGACCTTCGAGGGCGGCATAAATGTGAACAGGGCTTGAAGACACTGGATGCATTTCTTGATGTTCGGCGGCTGCGAGGTGCGGAAGTACTCCGCCAGGCCAAGGAGCGATATGTAGCAGGCGTCCTGGGACGCCGCCGTCGACGTGCTCGTCGATGCACTCATTTCGGTGAGCGGGTGCCAAATTCGGTTTGTTTATCGCGTAATTTTGTTGTCAATTCGCGACTATTCAATCACGGTGGTGGCTGCCAGTGTTGTCAAGTGCGGAATTCTAGTGGTGAACCAAGCTTTAGCGGTTATCGTTTAGCAGTCACAGTGGCAGTCACTCTTTTTCAGTACCGCGAATGGTCCCGTTCAGCAGAACATAAAACTTGAAAAAAGCTATCGCTTAAAAACAAAACTGAGTAGATAATATATATTTCTGTACGAATCAAAAATTATTTCTTTTTGCAGTAATCAACTAAATAAATTTAATAAATATAGAAAAATGAGATAATATTATTTAAACATGGTAAATTTAGCAGAACTCCAATTAGGAAACCAATTCTTACTTTAAATCACTGTTTAGAAAAACCGTCTTATTTCAGTGACGGAACAGTACGTTATCAATTTAAATTCGAGGATCAGCTGCGATTTCGCCCGCTTATCGCATTATTCTCATTATTTTTAAGCCTAGCTCTGCCGTTTATTGCCACATGCATTAGTCAGTGATTGTAAGTGCAATCGGTTGGACCACCATTGTTTCCGTTTTGATTTAAGTTCTGTGCAAAATTCCGTTAAGGTAAAACCCAAGATTCTTTTAAAATAAATATTTCATACGCTTGTATCAATAACGACTATACATAATAATTTATGTTTGCAATCGATTTAAACACATACTCCGGCACATGAAAGTTTCTTATCAGTATAAATATACTATATAATATATATATATATATAAATATATATGTTATAAGAATTATGATGAATACAAGAAATACAGAATTCTAGGAAATGTGAAGAAAGAGATTTTTTTAATGGTTCTGAGAAACTTGTCTCAGTTGGGCTCGTGTCAATGTTTATATTTAAAATCCTATTGTAAAAAGCTCATTTTTAATAGTCCGACAAAATTTGGATGTGCCACAAAGTCGATTAAGGATTCCAACACTATCTCTGGCAAAATCCCACAATATACATACATATGAACAATAAACTATAATGTTATGAGGCCAAGATTATTTAATGATTCATGTTTTTTCTTTGGAAAAATTCACATTGTGAGAAATAATATCACATCCTTCACTATTTATTAGTTCTAGTTCATAAATTCTTTATAGTTCATACTTAATGAATGTCCTTAAATTTTTAGACAGTACCAACTATGCACACCTTCAGTTTGGTCCTGTTGGCCCTCCTTCCCGTAGTAACCATAGCTGCCTTGGACAAGCCGGAGCTATCATTTCTAAATGAATTCTCACAAATTTTCAAGGGAGAACGAGACTTCTCCTTAGCATTAATGAAACAGATCCGAGAGATATATCCCAGCGGCAATCTGTTCTTCTCGCCGTTCAGCACCTACAACGCCCTGCTCCTCGCCTACTTCAGTTCCTCCGAGCAGACGGAACGTGAGCTGGCCCAGGCACTGAACCTGGGATGGGCATTAAACAAACAGCAGGTCCTAGTTTCGTACACGTTGGCACAGAGGCAGGACGAATTTCGTTGGCGCCAAAGTCCCATGGAGCTCTCGTCTGCGAACAGAATTTTCGTCGACAGGACAATAAATGTTTCCAACAAATTCAACACTTTACTCTACGGGGCAACCAAAGAATTGGATTTCAAGAATGATCCGGAGACTGGCCTAAAGGAAATTAACGACTGGATAGCCGATAAGACGCACAACCAGATCCGCGACATGCTCAGCTCCGAGGAGATCACACCCCACACCATGTTGGTGCTGGCCAACGCCGCCTACATGAAGGGCCAGTGGCTCAGCCAGTTCAAGGTGGAGGAGACCGCCTTGAAGCCATTCTTCATTAACGAGCGTGAGCAGGAAATGGTTTACATGATGCACAAGACGGGCGCCTTCAAGATGACCATCGATGAGGGCTTGCAATCGCAGATCATCAAGCTGCCCTACCGCACCATATACAAGTCGAAGGAGACGCACATTTCCACCCCCGAGTCCAAATCCGATATCTCCATGATTATCATTCTGCCGAACTCCAACAAAATCAGTCTTAACCGTGTCATATCCCGGCTAAATGCCGATTCCGTTAAGAAATGGTTCGAACGGGCATTGCCGCAGAAGATCGAGTTGTCGCTGCCCAAGTTCCAGTTTGAGCAGCGCCTGGAACTGACCCCTGTAAGCTATGACCTAACTGGACCACTTGAGTCGCACTAACACGTAAGCTGTTACCTTTTCAGATCCTCAGCTTAATGGGAGTGAACACAATGTTCACGAGAAACGCCACCTTTGGAGACCTGACTGCCGATCCCATTTCCCTTGTCATCGATGACGCCCAACATCTGGCCAAGATCAAAGTGGACGAAGTGGGCAGCACTGCGGCAGCGGCCACCATCCTCTTGGTCAGCCGATCCAGCAGGCAGCCCGATCCCACCAAATTCAACTGCAACCACCCGTTCGTGTTTCTTATCTATGATGAAAAGGTAGACACGATTCTCTTTGCGGGCGTCTACAGCGATCCCAGGCAAATGCAGCACTAGAAGTGTTTTAAGACTTGTGTGTTTTTGAAAAACTTGAAGAAAAATATGCTCTATAATGCACCAACTGTTATTTTCATTTATTAATTTCGATATAAGCTAGCTTATTGAAAGGTAATACTTTTAAATTTCCATACAACTCTCAAAAGCTCATATCCAAGTCACAACATTTGTATCGCAGTTTAAGTAACAACTTTTGCACGAAACGCAAACCCGTTGAAGCAACCCACATCTTGACTTTCTGAGTGACAATCATCGGATATCGATATCCAAGCTGCGCTTTGGGTTTTAAGTACCAAGCTACTTTGGAGCACCGGACTCAGTTTATAGTTAGACGCGCTGGTGAACGGACTTGCAGTCGTTCCAAGTAATAGTTGTATATCGGTGCCACTTAAGCCTACGTTTACTCGAAGAAGGTATTTCCCAGTGATCATCCAGTTGTGTCTGTCCCAATTTGTTCAACTCCCCGGCAATTGTGACGATCATTAAGCGAACGAATCGGGTTGAAATTAAAGCGTTGTCTATTATTGTAACACTAATCAGCATGCAAATGATTGCACAATTACACATACATACGTAGATATATGTTTACGCATATAGGGATTTGAATATACATACATATGTACATATATCAGGCACGCATTTTAAATGGGCCAGTGTATTTTCGCTGTTTATAACTTTTTGCCACTATAGCCTTGATTTGATTGATCTCTGAAGTGCGATCCCATAATGACCTCCAATTTAATAGGTTTTTCACTTGATGACTTTAAAGAAAAATATTGTTTTGAGTGACACATAGCTCTGCGTTTATAAATAAAACGGGGAAAACACTGAAATCGGAATGAAAATATTTATTTAATTTTGTTGTGCAAAAATAAATAATTTTGCCTTAGTCACTCATATGACATGATTAAAAAGTAAATCGCATTTGTCCAAGAAATTTGAATTCTACTTATATTTATTTACTAAGAAATTTCAAAGGAAGTGCTTGTGTTTTTGACAAAGCAATTAATCCAAGTTCAATGCAGCTTAATTTTGGCTGACATGTCCATTTCCACCTGTCAGTCAAAAAACTGGTTGTTCAATATTTTTTGGATTCGCCCAAAAAAAACCCAGCAAAACGCACAAAAAACGACGCGCATGCGCAGAAACAGCGTTACGTCTATGGGGTAAAAAAAAAAAAATAAAAGACCCAGCCGAAAGCAATTACAAAATCGCCCATACAGGGTCAACAATGAGCATTCATACGCGTTGAAATACGTTTATGAATCATATACTATGTATATTGGTAACTGCCGGTGGTATCCGCAACCGGTTATCGAAAATGTTAATTTTGGGTTTTTTATTTTCACACAACAAAGCGCTTTTCACTGCAGTCACGCAACGGATGACTTCGTCATCGCTCAGCTGCTGAAAGCAAAACTGGAGCTATGGTCATCACAAAGCTCAAGCTCCCAAACCGATCCCCGATCCGATCCGATCTGTGGGCGCTCCTTCATGCTCCGATGGATGCATGTGGGAATGGCTGATGTATGGATACATTATGTTCGGATTGCGAATTTCGAGTGCAGAGCAGCGGAAACTTTCACTTTTTTTTAATGTCGCCTCTGCGGAGATGTTGCAACTGTCGTCTGCAAATAGCTGACCACTCCATGGACTGGAAAAAGCTTTTTGGTGAATCAGCCTAAAGCGATCTTTAACGACCTCAAATCGGTTCTATATTTTCTAAAAAGTTTCAATCACAAATCATCTAAGCTAAGTCTATAAAATATTTCGTGATTGTTTACAACAATTCTGCAGTAGTCGGTTTATGTAACTAGAAAACCCTAATGACTTGAAGTTTGGCAAACTAAGTGAATATTAAGTACGTAATTAGCTGGGACTTGCAGTTCTAATTTAACTACTCCCATAATTAGTAGTGACTTTACACAGAAATCACTTTGGGGAATTTTGTCAATATTTCTGGGAGATTCATAAATTTTTCTGGCCTGAGTGCGCTTTAAATGCTTAGTTGTCTAATAAATTAGATGAGAAATTATACCAGGATTCAATGCCGGTCACGTATTCCACACAAATCACACACTCAAAAATAAAATGGTATACAAGGTCACATATTTAGGGGTCTTGTGCTTTTCGGTTACCCATTTCAATCACATGTGCTTGCAGCCGTTAAAATAATTGCTATTTTAACTTAAATCATGTTCCAATTTTTAGCAGGCTTCCACATCATGCACATCCTCAGCATATCTCTAATGGCGGTCCTGCCGGCCATCGCCTTAGCCGGTCTCTGTGGGGTTGAGCCCGATGCGGGTTTGTTGGATCAGCGGCTGAACCTCTATAAGGGCCAACAGAACTTTGCCGTGTCCATGCTGAACGTGATTCGGCAGAGCACTCCCAATGAGAACGTCTTCTTCTCGCCGTACAGCACGTATCATGCCCTGCTCCTCGCCTATTTCGGATCCTCTGGTGACACGGAGAAGGAGTTGGCCAAGGTGCTGCATCTGGATTGGGCCGACTCGAAGGAGGTGGTGCGCAGTGCCTATATTCTGGAGAAGATGAACCGTAAGGAGCGGCAGAGCAAAATGCCTCTCGAGTTCTCCTCAGCCGATCGCATATTCTTCGCCAATGATCTGCATGTGACCGAATGCGCAAGGAATCGTCTGGCCGAGGAGGTGCAGCAGATCGACTTCAAGAGCCAGACGGAGGAGTCGCGCAAGCAAATCAACGATTGGATTGCCAAGCAGACGCACGATCAAATCCGCAATATGCTCAGTGCCGATGAAATCACTCCGCGCACTCGTTTGGTCCTGGCCAACGCCGCCTATCTGAAGGGTCAGTGGCTCAGTCAGTTCAAGACGGAGAAGACGGTGCCCATGCCCTTCTACACGTCTCCGTCGAACTACTCTCTCGTGTCCATGATGCAACAGAAGGGCACCTTCTTACTGAATGTCGACGAACAGCTCCGCGCCCACGTGCTTCAGCTGCCCTATCGCACCGTCTTTGAGTCTCAGGAGAAGGAGGACAGCTCGCCGGATGAGAACTCGGACATCTCCATGGTGCTCATCTTGCCGCCATTTAACAGTAATTCCCTCGAAGATGTGCTCTCCCGGTTGAATGCCGACAGTCTGGATGATTCGTTGAAGCAGGCAATGCCCCGCGAAATCGAAGTTTCGCTGCCCAAGTTTGAGTTTGAACAGCGCCTGGAACTTAATCCTGTAAGTTTAGACTTTTTGATTCCAAAGCTTGATTTAGTTTTGACCTGCTCCATTCCTTAGATCCTTGCCAAAATGGGAGTTAGCAAAATGTTCGATGAGTCTGTCGCTACCTTCGATGATCTGACCTCCGAGACGATTTCCATCGGTGACTCCAAGCACGTGGCCAAGATCAAGGTGGACGAGGAGGGTAGCACTGCGGCGGCGGCCACAGTCCTCTTCACCTACCGCTCGGCCAGGCCCGTGGAGCCGGCCAAGTTTGAGTGCAACCATCCGTTCCTGTTCGTCATCTACGACCGCACTTCCAGGTCGATCCTATTTACGGGCATCTATCGCGATCCCAAAACAATAAAGCAGTAAAAGATGGCGGGCTTTAAGGTGCTGCAACTTTGCAAGTAATCTAACCAAATTATTTTTCGACTGTAAAACACGATGTAAACTTTAAAAACAAACTTTAACCATAATAAATTATGCCTATAACAAGAAACCTAATGATTTTATTCATCACTCATACAGGTTCTTAAATTTAAAAGAAAGAACAAGATTTATCCCGCCCATTAAGCGCACTTTAAAATCTTTGTTTTGCTCAATTTAATTAGTTTTTCATACAAAATTCGCATAAATAATCAAATCTACAAAGTTTCATTTTGGTTGTTTCCATTAAGTAAACACGGCTACGTAAACAAATATGCGAATAAGGATCTGCGTTATGAAGGAAAGGATACAACTCAGAGGAGCGTGGGCATCGCGATGGCTCTACACGCGTATGTACAATCATCTTTAATACTTAACACGAAACCGAAACTAAACAAACAAATTAAAGCGATACTAGACAATTGGAAAACAAAAGAATTAATTGTGTGAACTAAAAATGTATGTCATGGCCGAAGCGGAAAGCACTGAAGGCACTTTTGTTTTGGATGTTTGGCAAGAAGAAAGCTACGTTAAAAACATCAACGCATTTCTAGTTTTAAACTAGTTCAACACGATCCTTGCCTGATGCTCCTCGAAGAAAAGTGGGGTTTATCAGGTAGTAACTAAAACTAAATCTTCATAATATTGTGGGGTCGTCAGCGGGCAATCTCGATTGGAGTATAAAGGCTTCGCCTAAATGTCATCCGGAGGTATGGCGACAGCGTAGATGGCGAATCCGATGAACACAATGCCACCCACAATGGTGACAGTGCGCACTGAGATTTTGGAAGCCACGAGACGACCACCAATCACAGCCAGGCCGGTGCAGATGCAGTGGCCAATAATACCGCCAGCGATAACGCCGTAAACGTCCTGCAACGGATAATAGCTTCATGTACCAAATCATTCCGGTTATTTTTATCCAAAGTGCTCACCTTGCTAGCGGCGAGAATAATGGTGGTCAGTTGGGAGCGATCGCCCCACTCGGCCAGGAACGTCATTGTGAAGGCCTGGGCCAGGATGCGCATGGTGAAGTAGGTGGCACCCCGTTTCTGTGGACGACGACGACCGCTCTCGGCGTCATTCACCAGCGCCGCGTTCACATCACGATCCAGCTGTAAAGGAAGATGGGGATTTTTAAGGATCAGTATGCGAACAGCAGACAGACAAAAAAGATTCGATGAAAATGTGCGCAAACAAAAGGATATAAGACAGCAAATTAAAAATACATGTAAATACTTTTGAACCAGAAAACTCGGATACCACCGCTTTTCCTTCTTAATAAACCAAAAATATAAACTAAAATCAAAAATCAAGAAACGATCACTTCATCATAACAACATGCAGAGAGAAAAATCGGGTGAGATGTGTGCGCTTCGAATGTAATTTAAACGAGACTAATGGGTAATAAAATACCGAGGCGACAAAACCAAATGCCAGATGACTTAGAGTTAAAAAATAATTGATGCTTGTGTTTTTCGACTGTAGTGTCACTGTTTTATGAGTGTTTTTTGTTTTTTTTTTTTGGTAAAAAGCAAGTGAAACGTATATATGATTAGCTAACAACGAAAGTTAGCGGTTGTCAGTTATATAGATTCTCATTCCGATTACAATTTCTAGAAATAAAACTGATTAAATCTATTAATATAGGTTACTCTTTTTTTAGCCTCTCACAGCACTCAGATAAATTTAGCTTAGCTCTACAACTCTTTGGAAGTCTTGAGATTTGAAGTTAATTAATCATTCTTTAATCTAAATGATATGACTTTAGGGATCATAGTCCATTCGACAATCTCCATCTAAGTGTGTAGCGTTAATACAAAAACCAAAAATTCAATCAATTCCAATTTCGAAAAACGTAATCGAATGGGAACCGGAAGCGGGACAATCGCAAATACGGTCTATGTCCTAACCCGTGCTTTGAGAGCGCCATTCACCGGTCCGGATTCTCCGTTTAGGCTGCCATTGAGACTGTGCATGCTATCGTGTCCGGCCAGCGGAGCACGTGGCTCCGAGGCGCCACCTACGGACGGGTCGGTGGGATGGCCAGCCAGCTGGACATCTACGGTGGCGGTGGAGGCGGCAATAGAGTTGGTTTGTTCGGTCTGGTTCGATGAGGCCGCCGAGTGGGCCGGGCTGCTGGGGAAGGTCTTTAACTTGAGCTGCTCGACAATGCGGCCGCCCTCCTTGAGGAACACCTCCGATTCGTGCTGATCCCGGTCGTCGTCATCGTTGCCAGTTTTATCACAGCTATTTTGCTTACTATTATTGTTATTGAGATGATTGCGCTGTTTCCGCTGGCGATGCTGCATGTCCGTGGTGGAACCTGCCGCCGTGGAAATGGAGTTGCGGCCATGGATAAGCGCCTGTTCGCTGGCATCCTCCTTGTCCGAGTTGCTATTCTTTCGCTTGCCCTCCGCGTCCTCGTACTTGCGGCTGGCCTTGCGCAGTAACTGCGCTTGGAGCGTGGCACAAATCAAAGTTGAGTGCAACATATATAGTTTATGTTTGTTTCGGTAACATTTTGAGGGGCAACGTTATTATCGAATTGTTTTAATTTCGTGTTGCATAAAGGAAAAACAATTAAAAATTTGCATTAGCTAGAAATTCGATTGGCAGAAATTTTGATTTTGATTAATATTCTGGTGGAGTTCTCGTTTGCCAAAAAGCTTTTCCATTTCAAACGATTTTCTGGTTTAGTACGAATTTGCTTTGATCAATAAACTTTTGAAACTCGCTTGTATTTGATATGCGCAAATCGTGCAATTAGTCACATGGTCATAGATGTGTGGTAAATGTTTGTATGTGAATTTCGAATGTTTGATTCAAGACAAATCAAAACCAAAGATATTCGGAAGCTATAACTGAGAGAGTATGTGGCCATACAGGTGTTTCACTGACGCTATTCGGAGCGCCCATTTTTCAATCGGCTTGGGTTATTTAGTTAAGGTAACCATGGATTTTTGTTAGGGGCTAACAAAGATTCTTAATTAGCATGCAATCAAGGTGTAATTACAATTATGAAAAGCTTAGAGTTCGTGTCTGATTAGTAATTGTTTGGTTCTTATTGTTCATGGCTCTCGTGTCAGGCAAATAAAATGGTGTTTAATTTTTTAATATAAGGTAAGAGTGAAAACCAAAGCGTGGCATATGAAGTGATTGCTTTGGCGTGGAATCAATAATTTGTTTTGTTTTTCTTTTTTTTTTGCTCTACATTTTGCCAGTCGTTATGGTTATTATAATAGTAAAACAAAAAATTAAGCGCAGATATTAACAGAAGCAGTAAAAATAACTAATTACTATAATATTGCAGCAACGAGGTGCTGCAGAAGTGCGTCACTAATTGAAACAAAGTTAGGATCTATAGAAACTACTGCAACATCTAGCACCACTACTATATACATATGCATCCATCGAAGGCGACTCACCTCATCCTCGCGCTTGCGCAGATCAGTTTGCACCTCTTCCAGTTCTTCCTGAGCGTCGGTTGGTTTCATTTTGTAGCCGTCGTACAGCATTTTTAAACCAAATATTAAAAATAATGCAGTTGAGATATAATACGTATAAATCTGTAGGTAATATAAAGTTGCATTAGTTTGTAAAGTTATCTAAATTATATTTTTTCACGACCTACCTTAGGAATAAAGTTCGCTGCCATGCCAAATGCGCATGAGAGTACCGTCATTAGCGCCAAGGCGGCGATGGCACCGCCAAAGACAATCAAACGCGGATGGCGCATGGCCATTATGGCAGCGATAAAGAAAGTCTTATCCCCTAGCTCTGTTAGTAAGATAACAGAGATCGATGCGGTAAACGCATCGATAAAGGTGCCCTTCGTTTTCGGCCGGTCCGCAGCATCTTTTGGTTTCTCCGCTAAAGAACTCAGATCCGTTGGCCTATTCAAATCTCCCTGCACGTCCAAGTTCTGCAAGCATTAAAGCATATTGGTTAATAGGCTGTTAAAAAGGAGGAATTAGGTCATCCTTACGCTCTGTATTCCGGATTCAATGACCGCATTGTCCGCACTATCCGGTTGAGCTTCCGCCGCACAAATTGTGCCGAATGTGAGCACCACCATCAGGGCCAGCGCCATGTGCCATTTGGCCGAGCGCTTCAGGTATACATTGTGTCTGGTCGTTTGCCAGAAGTAGGATTGGTTTTGTGACATCTTCGCTGTCTGTGGTTAGGAACTATCGCTCCTTTATTCGCGCCGCATGCAAATCTCCTTGTTCCTCTAAACTTTAAACGTGTACGTGTCCGTTGCCCTCGACTGACTGCAAAGAAATGAAGTAGACCCGTTGAGAATCTCGCTCACATGGTTTGAAATACACGAGCCCAGCACAATGTTTATGGCTAATCGGGCAACAAGTGTTCTACGCGGCATTTGTACAAGGCAAACAGAAAATCACTCGTGTCTGTGTTTGGCCAAGTCAAAACTGGGCTCGATTTCAGTGGGGCACGAAGCTGGCGGGGAAGGTCGGAGCTAAGATAAGCGACCACTGCGACAAGTGTCGTCTGATATGGTCAATCAATGTCGCTGCCCTCGACTGAGTTGGCAACCCGTACAAATCAGTTGCCGAAACATATTCCTCCAAAGCGCACGACCATTCAATACGTCAGAGGCAAAAACACTCAACTATCGATTAGATAATGGCAAGAGAAACACATTCGGCAAACTTTGCCATTTTTTTTTTTTTTTTTGCTGAATACCAAATGCTCTACGGGGTCTACCTCTGCATATTTATACTGCTTATCTTGAAAGTCTTATGGTGCTAAATATTTGTGACTTATTTCGTTTGGATCGCAGTTCGTTATCTTAGAAATTAACCTAGAGGCGGATAAGTCTCGGGAATTATATGCAGATTAGAAAGGTTGGATGTGAGATTGGAGTAGTATTTATAAAATAAATTTATGCGTGATCATCAAAAATATTTATCTGAAACCATACCAATATTATTCTATTTAAGTACATTTCATTATCTCCACAAATTACGACACTAATAAAAGTGAACAGGACTCCTATAGATAGAGTATAGATATGGACAGATACGTGACCAGAGAAACAAGAAAAAGATGGGCAGTAATTGACTACTATGCGTATGGTCATGTTCCTAGCTTCGTATGAATATATATAGGTATACATATATGTTTACATTTTGCTATTGATGGTAGCTATGTATGTGGGCATTTTCTTTGATGTTCCATTATCATATCATAAGAAATTGCAGAGTTATTAAAAGAAAACGTATCATATCTGAGATTTAACCTGTTGGTGTTTAATGCAAATTGTATGCTTTGCTGAGATACTAATATGACTGAGTTATTTAAATATCCTGGTCGAGAAAAAACAAAGGCGGTTTAATCAAGTTACTGCCTTGTTTATAGTGAGTCAGTCCACATTGTTCTGGGGGGTATTTTTTTTTTATTGGGTTTCCTGTGCTTCCCATTTGCTTAGCAGAGATCCTCTGCCGTCGTTTGTTCGTTATATATAGTTTCATATTTCATTAACGTCATCAAAGTGGTTTTTAGCCTTTTTTTTCGATAAATAAAAGATTCAAGACGCAATAGGGGCGGTGTTAAGGCGAGAAGACCGCGAAAGCTATCATTATGTAAACACACAATATACATACTGTGAATGCTGATTCTTTGAGAGCTCAGTAGTTACGTATGTGGGTCTTATATTACTTGTAATGGAGAGAAGTGATAAGAAAACTATATATTTTGCGAGGGTGGTTTGGCGGGAATAGTTGAAGCAACTGAAACATTGTAAATAACTATTAATTAATACGTATACATACGTATTTCCAGTTCATTTTAACTGAATTCAAATTACAAACTCACACACACATTCGGAAATTCGCGTTGATTGCCGCGCAAAAAAATAAATAAGAACAAGAAACGGGTCGAGAACGGGCAGATAAATCAATTGCCTCGACTACAAACAAATATACCCATGTATAATCAGAAGTAATATTCATTTATGCCCAGATATGTACGTATGTTGTAATGGTCTTGTTTTCGAATGGTTGGCAATGATTTCTGTTTCCCTTCTATTTCTTTTCGCGAATTCTATTTTTGTAAGACACGCAACAACAACAAATAATCTTAACGGTTTCACTTCGCATCGCTGACCAGTTAGCTGTTTTATTTTCAGCGTATTTAATTGTTAATACTCTCCACGCAAAGTTATTGGCACAAGGTCAACTGTGTGATTGCTAATTTATTTATTTAACAGCCGCCATTATGAGCATTGTTTTCATTGCGTTTCACTTTTAAGCCTTTTCCCGCCAGATCTAGCTAGTTGTCGGACACCACTATCAGAAACACTCGGTCGCTGACGACAGCAAATTGTCAATTAACCGAAAGGTAACTGTACTGCTCGCAAATATCACACGTTTAAGCAGCGTAGAGTTGTTCTTTTGGTAACTCATTTGTCATGAATCAACGCCAACTTGTAATTTAATTAGCTTAACTAGCAGAGCACAGAAAACACGTCCTTACATATCGAGAAGTACTTTTCGTTTCACTCGGTGTTAGGAAGCGCTTGAAGACGAGCAGTACTGCACAACGATGTTGAATTTGAACAGCTGCTTGTTAGCGCCTTTAGAACGAGATGGAGCATACTGTACCAAAGAGCAGGATGGAAGTATTAGGGAGGAGCAAATGTGAGCGATATTTTGCGGGGTCAATACAATAGTTACGTTATAATAAATTTGTATGTATGTACACATAATATTGATTCAAATTCATAATTTGAATGACAAGGTCCACTTATTTAATACAACTATCTATATTTCAAGAAACTTGCATTAGTTTTTAAATTTTAAAATTCGGTCTATGATAACAGAATTTTGATACAGCTTGGCAACAAATTGTTACAGGTCAGATATCCAGAAAGAAAACTGTATAATATTTTGTCAAAATTCAAATTTGTTAAAAAATCATCGGCTTGTCGCGTGACCCGATACTTGCCACCGTTAAGCAGATTCACAAGGAGTGTCTGAGTTTACCATCCCTAAAGCTAAAGAATTCCTTTTTGTGACGGTCGAGCTCGGAATCGGACTCGAATTTGTGTGGCTGGAGAAAGCTGGCATTGAAATGACAGAGCCAAAATGTCGATATCAAAATTATTCGTGAAAGTATTCAACGAGGATATATTCGAGCAGGTGGACCACGATAACCTGTATTCGGATCTGGACGATGACTTGGAGGGCGCTAATTGCTCGACGGTTCCGGATCCGAGACCCGCAAAGCTCGCCGATTTATCAGTTACCAAGTAGGAGTGTCCTTAGCCGCTGAGGTTAAACTTTTCAATGGACAATCCTTTCCCTTAGGCAGATGCTCATAGTGCGAACCTGGCTAGATGACAAGTTCCAACAAATCCAGACCGACAGCAATGAAGAGATTCGGCGCCTGTACATGGAGACAGAGAGCCGCATTGGCCCGGATCTTACCATATTCGATGTGGACTATACGACTACAGTGCGGGTATCCTCGGATCGCCTAGCCCTGCGCTCCCAGGGCAGCTTCAACACGGTCCGGGCTAATTGTTGCGTGTACGGCGGTCGCTGGATGTATGAGGTAATCGCTATTACATGGAGTGGGAGGAGTAGCTAAAGATTGGGGAATGAGTGGTAGATTCGACGGTGGTTGACCACCGGTCATTGACTCGTATTGAGGAGTGTGGGTTGCTCGTGCGTACTAAGAACGTGTCATTTATATACAGATCCACCTCCACACTAAGGGCGTAATGCAGATTGGTTGGGCCTCCAACTCCTGCCAGTTTAACGAAAACAGCGGGGTGGGAGATACCAAGTCCAGCTATGGATACGATGGCAGCAAACAGCAGATCTGGCATATATCCACCAAAAAGTAAGATATCCATTTATTCAACATTGATTCAGGATTTATATGTATATAATTGCTTTCCTAGGTACGGCGACAAATGGCAGATTGGCGACGTTATTGGCGTGACTATTGACGTGGATAAGGAAGTGATCGAATATTATCGAAATGGCCGTTCCATGGGCGTGGCGTTCAACAAGTTGGAAAAGGGTCCGGGCATCTCCTTCTTCGCAGCCATCTCCTTGGGCTACACGCAGGGCATCGAGGCGAACTTTGGCAATCGTCCCTTTATGTATCCGGTATCGGGCTTCCAGCCGCTAATGGCTCGACCTATCCTTAAGCTGCAACGGGCCAACCTGCTGATGAACTACTTGGTCAACCTCGCTGGCATATTTTCCAAGTATAACGCCCAATCTGGGATGGCACCAACGAATGGCGCAGATGCTCGCGTTTCCACTAAAAAGACCGTGTACTGCATATTTGCCACCTTGCTGATTGAGAAGTTCACCAATGAGATATTTGATCCATATATCATCGAAGATGTCCTGCTCAGAAAGATCTCGAGCATGACAAATTTAGCGTCCGAGAAGGAAAACTCCTACAGCGTACTCCATGGCTTGTTATCTCTCTTCTGGAACTACATGGAAGGCGACGAGATCAAGTTTGTGTTGCGGAAGTTGGTGAACGCTTTGCTGGGTACTTTTACGCATACGATACAGGGCCTGGACTATGAGAAGCATCGCCAGGCGCTCGGAATGCTGCATTGCCTTTGCCTGCACGAACAGACCAGAAAGTATCTGCTGGAAGGAAAGCTGTTCAAAAAGCACTGGTACGGATAAAAGATAAAACTCGTGTAATCCTGAGTGTTAAATTCGAATAATTTTTTCATTTAGTCTTGCATTTTTCCTCTACATACATCCACTGGAGTTCTACATCATGGAGGAACTGCTGCCTGACAGTATGGCCTGGACGGAGGGCATCGATGGCCCCAAGGAAAAATATCTGAATGTTGTCGAGAAGGTGCGCAAAGTTACGGAGCCACTGTATACAGCGCAAAAGGATCTTCTCTGCACGCTGATGATCAACTCGGACGGATCAAGGGAAAGTCCGTCAAGCCGCTCAATATTTTTGAGCAAATTGCGTCGTTACGTAATCGATCTCAGCATGGAGCAAAGGGTAAGTGTGCCCAATGATGATTTTGCACGGTTTTAATAGATCCTTAACCTCCATGTAGCCCTTCCACGCCTTTTTCTTTATGCAATCGAGCATTCAGCATCCACTCGATGCGCCTGTGGCCCTCGCATTTGCTAGCATTCTTATTGATCAGACGCGCTCGATGTTCAAAGATGAAATGCCCACAAAGAACGTGGAGGTGAACAGCGATTATTTCATAGATGGTACCTTTGACTACATGCACTTTGATCGCGTTGGAGGTGTCTTGTCACATTTAAGAAAAGTTCATCGGGGCGACATCGATGCTAGGTTGGGATCAGCTCGAACTCAGCAAATTTATGAAGATGATAGGCAAAACTTGCGGGTCAATGAAGTGGGTATGTATGCGAAAACTTTTGTTTAAATGCTGAAGCATACAGTAAAATAATTACAACTTGTCACAATTTCAGATACTACGCTTTACCTTTTGGGCGAAAACATAAACAATGTGCCCGTAGTGGGACACACTCAGGGCGCCAATAATACAACCTACACTCATTTCCTAAATACACGACCCAATAGCAGCACCGACTCCTCGCCGGGCAACGCGGATATGGAGGCCAGCCTGTGCGAACTCCTTGATTTGTGTATCATCTTTTACTACTCGGCAGGCCACAAGTACATAGTAAAGATAGCCACGGTAAGAGACGAGATCGCAGCTCTAAATGAAGTACTTAAGGAGACGAAGTTCTACCGGGAGGATATCGAACGTAAACTTGGGGCATTGGAGCAGCATGCCAATGTCTGCATGAACGAAAATCACCAGCATGTGATGGGCGAGCTACGGTCTAAGTTCAGTCAGCGTCAGAATGTTTTTGCTGTGAGTTGATAGTTTGCCTATTGGTTATTCTTATTTAAGTAGTTTATAAGCAATTAGAATATGTTTCTTCCTATTTGCAGACACGCTCTATTGCCCTGGCAAGGAAGCAAGTTTGGCTAAGAGGAGTGGCCCTGAACAATCACAGGCGATCCCTGCTCATATGGCTACTAGAGCGAATGTTACGAACTTTGACGGTACGCAATTTTTTTTTGTAATTTTATCTTTTATTGATCTTATTCTTTCCATCCATCAGACTGCTTCAAATACGGGTTCTTTGTTCTCATTTGTACCTGAGGTGTATGTTAATACACTGCCTATTCTGCTGGACGCCGTAATGGACTTTAGTCACCATGATTTGAAAGCTCAATTCGAGGCCTCAGATGCGGAATGCAGCGTGAACGCTGCAGCAGAGTTTCTAGGCATTCACTCAGCAGATCCTCGCATTGTGCTTGCCTCATGCAAAGACTCACTGCTGCAAGCTTTGGGAACGCTCACCTGCCACAAGTCCGGAGTACGAGCTCTGGAACGTACTTCGAAGAGGTCTCAGGCTAGTCTGGTTCGTGCCTTGCTACGCCCCTATGAGAACAGAGCTTGGGGCCAGAGCAATTGGCTGCTATTGCGCTTTTGGATGGGCGAGGGATATGCCTACAAGGATTCCCGCCAGCCCTCTGTGTGGCAAGGTGGCTCGCTGCCCCTCCACCAGGGACTGTGTCGCAGTCGTTCCAGAAACGAGACGCATACAGGATTGCTGCACAATGTCGCTCCCGCTAATCCCTCAAAGCATTTTCAACGTTTAATCGGCGCCAAATTGTTGGAGGATGAGCCTTTCGCCACCGCCTTTCTGAACTCGGTGTTGAGCCAACTAAACTGGGCTTTTTCCGAATTTATTTTATTGCTGCAGGAGGTGAGTGATTATGGTTTAAGTAATACGAATTACATAAACTATATTTAACCACTATTCTTAGATACAAAACACTGCTCAGAGGCAGGAAAACACTCTTTTTGAGCCCAAGCAGCTTAAGATATGCTCCATGTGCTTTGAATTGACTGTTTCGCTGATGCGATGTCTGGAAATGGTCATCACAACTGCGCCTGAAATCGTCACCGATGAATCTCGTCCAAATAGCGATCTGCTACTCAATCGCATCTGTCAGTTGATTAGCCAGGTGCTTTCGCGGGTTACAGTGCCACCCGGATGTTTCCAGTTCGTGGTGGACATGTGCTCGGCGGACCTAAATGCAGTCACCCACTATCCTATTGTGACTGCTGCTTTGGGTATTTTGCTAGCCCTAATGCAGGAAGAGATGGAGAGCGATTTGAGACCTCAGATTGTAACGCGCGTATCCCGGGCTTTTCTCACCGATCCGAGCTTCCAATTTGCCACGCTGGAATTTGCACTGGGAGAAATCCGAACGCCACTGCTGGAGCAGAAGAATATACCACGCGGTAATTTCGATCCCTCTTCCAGGCCGCACATTGATCCGCTAACAAACGATGTACGTGTGCCGTTGCCTAATAATTCCAAACGTATTCGGGCCGATCCGCCAATCCTGAAGTTTGCCCTTAATGATTGTAAGTATATTGAAAAGGTAATGGAATAATTATAAGTAAATCAACGTTTTAAATCAATTTACAGTTCCCTCCCATGTTTCCTCTGAAGAAATCGACAATGTCCGCAGGCTTATCGATAGCCTGCGAGTGAAACAGACTCTGCTTTCCGACATTACACTGCCATCAGAGGACTCCCTGTGTCCGATCTGCTGCGCCAAGCCCATCACTGCCGTTTTCACGCCATGCAAGCATCAGTCCTGCAGCGACTGCATCATGCAGCACATGATGAACTCCAAGGTGTGCTTTTACTGTAAGACCACTATACAAACCATTGAGACTCTGGACGGTACGGTCATCTTTTCCAACGACGATGTAGTCCAGACGCCAATGATCGAGCGGGCCTAAGGAAAAACCCACCGATAGCAATCAAGGAAAGCCCAACCAAATCTAGTCAAACTCCTATGCTTTAAGTGTATATATATACATATATTTGGGTACATTAACTTGTATCGTTTCGTACAATTTTTGTTTGAGTTTTATGCTTGCCATTATAAGTTCAGATGTGATATGCCGAAAGTGCAATGAAAAGAAGTTTAAATAATGAGCTATTAAACGGATAATAACTCAGAAATATATTAAGTAGCACAATATTTAAATTTTGCCAGTTTTATTTGCCATGCTTTTATATTATTTTTCGCCATTAGTTAAAATAGAAAACAAAGTGAATGCATTTATTTTGAAATAAATACCAAAATGTATAAATCTTTGTGATTTATAGTTTTACAAATGTCAACCTAAGATCTCTTAATAAAGAATGAGCGAATATAAAAGCCATTTAGTGTCTTTGGAATATACTAACAAAATGATTTAGTTATAACACTTCAACATTGCTATATTGCGCAGCTATTTAGTGAAATATATTTTTCATGTATACACTCAGTTGGTTATTACACAGTATTGAAATCAATTAAATAGTTGGAACTTTATTTAAAACTTTAAGAAAATAGCTCCGATTTTCTTTGAAAAATATTCATTCTACACATAAAATCTACTTAACCATTCAACTACTACAAATATATAGAGACTTTTTATAGTACATTTATAGTTAGTTTAGTTTATTGTGTGAGCAATTTCTGCCTCAGGTGGTTTCATGAAAATGTACGGAAAATGCCTTTCCATTTGTAGTTTGATTTCCGGTTGGTATTGTCATATTTAGAGGTCAAGAAATTTAACATCTTTTGGTTAATACACATAGGCATCAAGGGTGCTAACAGTTTTTACAGATTTTTCGCATACTTAGACACTGAATTGCCAAATTTTAAAGCCCTGTTCGACTAGCTATAGTCTGGGTACACGTAACACGTAGGTACATTCTTTATCTAAGCTATTCTATACACTATGAGATTCAACATCTATCTAAATCCTAATAATTGCTGACTAGTTATTAGTACTATATCGAAAAGCACGCGGGAATATTGAGCGAAATCCGAGTCAGTATACATGATATGGAATTGATGAAGGGTGTGCTCGTGCTGCCCCCTCCTCTACAGAATCCGGCAAGCATTCGAGTGCATCCGGTGCGAATGACGTCCATTGCCATGTCCAAAGCCGCTGCAGCACTGATGGGTTATTCCGCCACGTGGAGAATGCTGGAAACTCTGGCTGTTGGTCATCTTCGGATCCATATGATGACAGCTGGGTGCATGACTATGACTATGTCGCGCGGGATTAAAAAATATAACTTTTGAAAGGAATATATGAAAAGTGTGATCATGGCTCTACTCACCCATGACTGCAGAGGCCGGAGTCTGAGATGGAGCTGGGCATCAGGCTCTGTTGCTGCTGCTGCTGCTGCTGCGGCGGCGGAGGCAGAAACAGTGGACACCCACCGGCAGCCAAATCACCACCTCCATCGTGGCCGTAAAGGGCCAGACGCATGTTGGCCGCCTTTGCCACCGACTGAGACTCCACTTCTTGAACCTCTTCGATCATCTTGTCCAGCTTTTCCATTGCCTTGGTCTGTTTGGCGGCCAGGAAGGCCTTTCGCGCCGCCTTCGACATTGAGTGCGGTCTGGAAAAGGAAGTTTATGTTACTTTTGGGTAGATGTACATATACCCTCTCATTAGCTCACCTGGCTGGTGCCGAGTTAGATCGATGCGGAGGAGGTGAGTGCAGGGAAATGGATGATACTGAATCCTTCGAGCCTGGTCGTTGGCCGTCGCCTTTGCTGGTGCTAGCCTGTACCATGTGCATCACTGGAGCCACTGCCATTGGCGGTGACTTGGTTCTCATTGGACATACCACAGCAGCCAACGCAGTTGGAGTGGTTGCATCCAGACTGCTGCTGTTGGAGAAAGTGATTTTTCTAAGAAACGAGAAGTTGGCTAATGGCTCTAGATTCCATCTAAAAACTTACTTCAGCTTGGTCGCCTTGTCGCGATCCAATGATGCACTGCTGCAGCTGGCCGTTTCTCTGGCTGGTGCCGTTGACGGAGGCGTCAGTTGATCCATGGCGGCCAGTTCCTCCGGTGTAAATTTATCCGGATTACTAGGTCTCGGCTTGGGCGGTGCGCTGCCAATCCGGAATGGAGGAGTTGGGCTAAAACCGCAGGGGCTCTGATTGTTGTTATTGTTTGCCAGGGAGGAACGTGAGATTTGCAGATCCTCGAGAAACTCCTCGGTGTCCAGGATGAGAGAGCCGAAAATTTCCGAAGGAGTTCGCATAAACACGTGGCCCGTGGAATTGGAGCGGGACTCGCGACGTCTCTCCTGATCCGGTTGAGCACAGCTCCTTACCGGAGAATTGGCTACGCTTCGTCGAGCCACATCCTTGAAGGTCACGGGGGAGTAGATGCGACTGTTGCGGTCATCCGACGGTGCACCTCCACCCGCTGCCGCTCCTGTTGCGCCAGAAGCTACTGATGGTAGTGCCACTTCAACTGAAGCTCCAGTTAATGCCTCCGCCACCACCGCCTGGTGATGTAGCGACATGTGGGCCGCTGCAGCGGCTGTTAGTGCCAAACCGGAAATGCTGGATGATGAAGCCATCACATCCACAGCAGGAACGTTGCTGGTGGGCATGGAAGCTGCCAGGGAAACTGAAACGGGCATCATCGGAGTCAACGGCTTGGATACAGGAGGCATGATGGCCTTCGTCTTGGGTGTGGGCGTCGGTGGGACAGGTGAGAGCGGATGAACTTGCAGAGCAGCGGTTAGTTGCAGAGGCAGCCGGTTCTCTCGTTCCTCCAGCCAGTATGTGCCCATGGTGCCCTTGCCCTTTACATCGATCTCACCGCGCTCGATGATCTTGTAGTTGGGTCCAATAAGAACCTTCGTAGACTCGGATATGTGCACCTTCATGGCGATGCTGGTGGACTCCATTCGTGAGGCGGTATTGACCGTATCGCCAAAGAGACAGTAACGCGGCATCTTAAGGCCCACGATGCCCGCCACCACTGCGCCCGAGTGGACGCCCACACCTGATGGGGATCAGTTGGTATATTAACATATAAGTAAAGATTAAAATATCTTACGTATCCTCAAGTGCTGGCCCGTTGAGGGATCCTTTAGATCGGTTATCGCATCCACCATATCCAGGGCCATATCACAGACTCGCTCGGCGTGATTGGCATCCTTATCCGGAGCACCCGCCACCACCATATACGCATCACCAATAGTTTCCACCTACGAATCATCTATTTCAGCATTGAGTTCACCTCATAGATATGGAATCGAACCTACCTTGTACACTGAATTCCGCTCCGTCAGCTTATCGAAAATGGAGTACATAGCGTTCAGCATGGACACTACCTCCATCGGAGTAATGCGGCTGCAAATCTCGGTGAAGGTAACGATGTCTGAGAACAGGATGGAAACGCTATCGAACATCTTTTGGGATAATGTTTTATATATTATAATATAATATTATATTTAAGATATTGTTCTGAGGAACACTCACCTCACAGGTATCAATGGGATTCTCGCCCCGTCGGAGCCTATCAGCCACCTGTTTGGGTATCATCTGATACAGCAGCTCATCCGTTCTACGCATCTCCTCATCCAACTTTGGATTACACCTTGTTAGCTAAGATCAACACTTTTGCATTCTTCCCTAAAAAATCTTACCAATCTCATGGACTCCTCTAGCTTCTTTGACTTCTGCTGTTCTTGATCCAGTGCCAACTTCAGTTCAACCGATTGTTGAGTGCCCGCCAGCATGAGATCTCTGCTGAAGTCGTGCATGGACAGATCGTTGATATATAGACCTGTGGTTATTAGTGAGGTCAGATCCGGCATTACGGGAGTACCCAGAAACATAATCATGCGCCAGTTCTCCATGTAAACCATTTGACCTGCGAAAAATACGGGTTTACTATATTACAAAGAGCACAACTTCTCTTAATTCAGTTTTATATTTTTAGCGAAAATGAGTTAATTTTAATATGATCTTTTGATTTTGTCGTTAGTATTTGGGTTTACCTTTTAATCTAAGAGACTTTTCCGGTTCGCTGCCATCTTCATGCTGCAGTAAGTCCTCGTTTTGCACATCGAATCTCTCCGTAACTGGATCCACAGTGACCAGCTCGAAAATGTTGTTAGTACGATTGAGTATCTGATAGGTATTTAAGGGTTACGCGACATTATGGCTATCAAAGGAACACACTTACAGTCTGAAACTTGAATGCAATTAAGGGACGAACTAGATCGAACCAGGCCGTAATTTTTTTTCCCAGAAGTTCCGGTAAAATCACCATCAAAGAGTTACCAATACTACGCACAACCATATCAGCACTAAATATAAATTCAAATTAATCAAACATTAGCGAATATTTAATCAAAAACCAATGATACTTACCCAAAAACCATGCAAAAGGGAAATATCTCAAACAGCACATGAGCACTGATGGGCAGATGTTTCTCCTCCCGGGTCATGGCCAAGGATGCAAGTGTGAAGGCCCGATTATCGAAGGTCAGTTGGAAGGTCACATGGACCGTGTCAAAGAGGATCTCTTCCCGAACGAGCTCAATATGCATCTCCTTGTGATAGAAATACCGTGCCACCTCTGAGTTTACAATCCATAAGATTAAAATCATCTATTAGTGTCTCCAAGTATTACCTCGGATTTGACCCATCGTGTAGTAGACGAATCCTCGACGCTTGGAACGATAGTGCAGGGTCAGACCCTGCTTCGTTTCGTTTTCGCAGATAAAGCTGGGAGCTCTCATCCGCGGATACGAGAACTTCAGGTACTCATGCAGGTTGTCCAGTCCGTTGAGAAAGTCGCGCATGTGGCGGCCCAGGACGGAAAGGACACGATCGTAGCCATACTGGCCCACAAAGCCCACGAAGTAGACGCCCATCTGGTCCATGAAATCCCGCTCAGAAACGCCCAGAACCTAAAAGTTTTTATATTCCCAATTTCGAGTCTCATTTAATTTATTTTGTAAAAGTGGGCACCCACCTGTTGAGCCTTTTTCGCCAGCTTCTGCAGCAGATTCTCGGGATAGACCTGATGGACGCTGAAGGAGGGCGAATCGATGCCAGCCTGTCGCCGGATGTCCTCCCATTTCTCCTCGCCGTAAACGGACTTGATGTACTCGGAGAGGTTCTCCAGCAGCAGTCCGTACATCTTGGGGCAGAGGGAGTCACTTCCTCAGGCTTCACTTGGCTGACATTGATGGTTGGAGCTGTTAATAAAGACCGGAATCAATTGATTGACACCCAACTTAGGTTACTGCCCTAATTAAATGTACAGGAAATGAGTTTGAATGGGCCTATATGGGGTAATCAATCAAAGTGGTTTCACAAAAAGATAAAAAATCTGTTTTAATATCCTTGACATAGATTTTTATAAAGAATTCGGTGCTCTTTCCGCATTTTTAATGTCTTTTTTAATGGCTTGGCATACTTTTTAAGAGAATTTATTCCCTATTTGATTCCCTCGGTATGAGTTTGCATTACACATACGCCCGAGTGGCTTCGGTCTGTCCGAAAAACTGTGCCATTTTCGGCAGGTCCACTTGGACCGCGAAATCATTGGTTTGATTCCTATCGACCAGACTGTCGGCGCCCCGACTCCAACCGCAATCATATTATTTTCGCATCACTCTGTTGATTCAGCGTGTCATCGCATCTATCGTTCTATTCAACCAACTGTCTCGCCATGGCTTTCAACGCCACTTTGTTGGTCCAAACCAACAATCGTCATGATCTATGGAAACTTGCAAAGTGGTGGCATTAATTGGTAATCATTTATTTAAGAAGGAAAGTTTATTTCGTATAAATTTGAATTTAAAATTAAATCAATATATAATCTAAATCTCTTTTAGAAACTTTTCTATTACTTCAAAACTGTAACTGACTCATTTCCTTTAATAAAACGACCCAGCCACACAGTAAAGTCACAGTAACTTGGCCTTCAGAAGAAAGCCATAAAGTACTTTCAATTAGTTGGGGTAATTACATTACATGCCGCACTGTGGCTGCAGTATCCGGCATAGATGGTTCATATAAAAGTCATTAAATCACTCATTTATATACGTGGATGACATTTGAGCAGTGGAACTCAAGTTTTCTATTGCCCAGTTCATTATCCTTGGGCAGGACGTAGCTAATTGCCGTTGGGCCAAGGATCTGTTAATTTAGCCATGTCCAACTGAGTTGTGCTCACAATTTAGAGGCAAGGACAATTGCTATTTATTCGCATCCCCCTTTGAATCTGGGCTAATTGAATTGCATTCACATTCAAAGAAATACACCTGGCTCTGGCCATGGCTTCTAAGAATAAATTTCACTCCGACACCTTGAGGCGTCTCGGCGGCACGGCGCAAATGAATGGGATCTGGTGGCATATGTTTCCTCCTCGAATGCAATCCGCATATGTTCGTCTCGATTGGCAACTAAGCCAATTTGCCAACTGGAAATTGAGTCGAGCACTTGGCTGTGCTCCTTTGGGAAATTCGCATCATGATGCGCCCAACTAACCAACTAACAATTGCGGCCAAATTACACGAAGACTGCAGGATCCTCGAAGGATCCAAGGACACATACCCCACCCAAGTTGCAGGTGTCAATTTGTACAAGCCCTCATTTGTGCCCTTTGCACCCACAATTCACAGTTCGCCTTGTTTATGGCTTAATGCCATTTGTTGTGTCACAAGCCATTTCGTGCGCTTTAAATGTGGCCCATTATCCCTTCGCCCATAAATCCCCCGATGGCGAATCATGTCTGAAATCATAAATGTATGCATAACAAAGCAATTTATTTGTGGCTCATGGTTTTTAGTGTTCTGGTTTGATTAAGGTAAAGTATGATTTATTCGGCGTTTATGCAAGGAAATTTAGAATAATATGCAATTTAAATACACATGAGAAATACCTACTGAAATAAATTGTGTAATTTATTCAATTTCTATTTGTATATTTATTTAAATAAAATAACATACAAAATATAAAACGGAAGTTTTGTTTTGTTTAGTGGACAGTAATTAGGTATAGAATTTCCTATAAACAAAGAAAAGAAAAACTGTATCCCTTGACGTCAATTTGGCAATATACTTAGTATTAAGTCGATTTGATGTTTTGTTTTTTCCTGTTTTTGTCTATTTTCTGTCTTTCTTTCTTTTTATACACAGATATATCGTTGTTATATGTACGTGTTTCCAAATAAAAAACAGCTCCAACATATTTTTATCACACAATGATGTGTGAAATATAGAAAACGACAAAAAACGAAGCGAAAAAGACAGAAATCCTGAGAAACAGCCAAAGTACAAGACAATGAACAAGTTAAAAATTTAGACAGCCACAAAAAAATAAACGAAACTTTCAGTTTTGACCTTCCAATATTTTGGTATTGAGCAGTAGACACCCCCATAAAAAATTATATTATAATATCGAGAAACACTTGTGCCAAACATATCAAAACATTGTCCACATTTGTGCTGTCATCTGTGGGCCAAATCGACTCGAGTAATCTTTATTCATATACTTTGTATAATTGTATATATAAAATTCGCTTTATTACATATTTGCTTCCCCTCCAATTCATGAATGGAATGCAGAGCCAGAATAAATGGCGTTTTTCAGTGGATGTATTCATTTGTATACACTGAAAATCAAGAAAAAATAAACAGGATGTACAAGTTGTATCTCTGTGACGTCAGCAGGCTATTGATAAACGAATGACTTCTTCGCAAAAAGGGGAGGACAGTTCAGTGCAGAGGAAATAAATTGCAAGTGGGTGGTGGTCATTGGCTAACTATTAATGGCCTTCTATATATATGTATCTATTCAAAAAACCAAAAACTTTTAACCCAAAGTGTCAGCAGCAATATTCTATAGGCGACTCAAAGTAATTGACCAAAATATTCATACGTTTTCCCATTTTGCCAGTTTGTCTGACCGTCGTCAATCCATCACCAGAAAAACTAGCGACGAAATTCAAGGTCAATTCTGTGCAATTTCCATATAAATAGATTCAAAACCGCCTTAACTGCAGTGACCCTTGTGTCCTTGGAGATCGGGAAGATGAAAGGAAATAGAAACTAATTTATTTATAAAAAAAAATATATGAGCCAAGCTAAATATGCCAAATAACTTGTGGATTTCGCTGAATATTCAATTTTCCAGTCCGACGAAAAAATCGTCTGGCATTCAGTTTTAATGAAATTATAAACAAAATGTGTGTTCTTCAGGCATACATAGCATCCGAAAGCCAAATAAATTATGGAAGGCATTGAGCAAATGTACACATATCTCTTGATACATAAGGAATCTATACATACATATGTATATCCATTTTTTACTCCCCCACGATCTGCAATTGTGCGACTGCAGAAACAATTAATTTTCAAGTTCATTTGCGTGGGTCGTTGGCGTTTCTTGGTGAGCCGACCCCATCCCCAATTTCAATCCCAATCCCAATCCGAATCCGATTAGACCCTAGCTATAGATACGGATTGCGGCTGCAAAATCAGGCGAGGGAATATATCCACGCGAATACATCGAGTACACATATTTATTTTTATATTTCAAGCAGAATTCATTTGAAGGTGTCTGCTATATGTTAAGGTTAAACAGCGTTATATATAGACTCGGCCAAACTATGTATTAGTGCCACATAATGTGTGTATTTTTATTCAAATTGTATGATAGACAGGCGAAGAGTGGGAAAAAGCTTTTCAACTGAGGCATTAGAAGCCATTAAGCTCTATTTATGAGTCCCCAGGTGATGCAAGTTGAAAAAATGAACTCTAAAATGGACGAGAAAAGGATTTCATTTTTTTTATACGGGAAATCTTATTTAAAAAATAGAGCATACAAAATACTATGCATTCGGTATAAGGAAAGAAATTGCTCAAATGTATTTATTTTCGCTTATTTGCTATGACTCAAAGTGGTATTTATATTAATTATATTTTGTAGCTTTTCTGAGCTGCTGAGCCACAGCAAATTGCGCATACGCATCGTTGACATTGTAGTATCGCTATAATTTGTTTTTCGTTTCATTTCATTTCACTTGCGAAAACTATAATCGTCCTTCACATTGAGAAAGCAATTTATTACACACCAAGTGCGAAAGTAATAATATGTATATAATTTATATGCATTCACAGTGCATTTGACTTTCTGACAGCTAAATGTCTGCTCTCCTCATCTGAAATTAAATGCAGTTTGCAATTAATTTGGGTATAAACTGCGATATAAAATATGGCGAATTTGCGAAAGCAAATTGTTTGACGTTGCTTGCATATGTGCCCTCTAAATAATGAGCTTACATTTTGACCCCATTTCCCAAGGGACATAAATTTCTCTAAGATAATTATTTTGTAAGCCGCTAGGCCAATTAAAATATTTTTAAAATAACTAAATTTTATTTGAGATTCCTTTTAAGGGTATGCAATTCCTAGCCAATTTTTGTGTCTCCTTGAGCAAAACATCAAAGATGTTGGAACAAACACAATCAAGCGCCAATAAACTAAAATAAATTAAAATGAAAAACCTGAAAAAAAAACGAAAGTAAAATAAAAAGTTGCTCAATTCATTGTTCTGTGAAGCCAAAAAAGTGTGCCAGAAAGTAAAAGTTGAATCACATCACCGAAATCACTGATTGGCCGAAAGAAAAACCTTTGCCAGGTATTTCCCAATTTCCCGTGAGTTTTTGTGCATTTTCATTTGATTTTCGATTTGGTTCATCAAACCGCATTCGGTTCATTCAAAGTCAAGTTCAAGTTTAAATGACGCCGCCCGCCTGTTTAAGGGTAAAATTCACAAACAAGATTTATATAAGCTAAACAAACAAAGTCAAAAGAACATTTGGATGCAAGTGCATTTGGCCTTGAGTTTATCGGCGGAAAAAGAAAACACATGCAGGAAATTCTGTAAGCGATCTGCACGATTGAAAAGGTCAACATGATCTCCATGAATGTATTTACTATTATTAGAAACATATGTACTCCCAGATCTGCCCTTCAACTCGTTTCGATGTAATTGTATATGATGGGGGAAGCTTTACCCATCTTTGTTTATTCGTTTTCGTAGGAATTTCCCTGGAAAATTTGTGTTTAGATTATCAATCATTGGGTCGCACGTGAGCAAAAAAGATATACCCTACAGGAGGGTATAATCGAAAAAAATGAGTTACTAATGTTTTAAATAATCAATTAACGGCAAATTTTACATAACAAGCTAGAAAATATCAAACTATTCATACAGATTTCATTATAAATAATATATTGTGTGCTTAAAGTATCTATTATTTGGTTAAATGTATCTGGACCAGTTTTGTTTATTTACCTGTGTGGGCATGTTGCTGGAAATGATTTTTCCATTATCAGGAAACTAAATTATAGCTAATGCCAAAGCCAAAAGAAAACATAAACAAATAAACGGAATTTAAATGCTTTTATGGCAAAAATTCCATCGGCCTCTAACCACATTTTGAATTAGTTAGTTACAAAAAACCAAATATTGTAATGTATTAGTTAGAGCTTATAGTTCACTGATCAATTCAATACCACAAGTGACGCCTTTCCCTTGAAACATTCAAAGAATATGTTAAAATTATGAAAAACCATAGGAAAAACAAAAACAGAAAATAGGGTGTGGGATTTTCTGAAAGAAATATGGGCTCATATGTATTGTGTATGTGTGGTATGACTTGGCTGGCTTTCTTTTTATGATCATCGCCAGCGTCATCGCGATTTCGGTATTGAATCGTTGCAAACAATGAGTGGGTGCCACCACACGATCTATCAGAATGTGGTGGGAAAGCTTTCCCATAACCAATCTCCGGAGCTTTGCCACACAGATGCGATGAAAATCGCTCACGGATAGAGCAACCTACGCCGTAAAGGAATGCGCCGTGCTTTTGGTGCCGAAACGGAATGGCAAAATTCTGAAACGAGGAAAATTGGTGAGGCGAATTTTCTTGGGGTTTGCAGTTTGAAAAAATTCTTCGTTGAGGATAGATCGCTATTTTTTAGGAGTAAATTTAAATTGTAAGCGAACCCGAAACATATTAAACAACATACAACTGAATAGTAAATTAAATAATTATAAACGAAATGAAAAACAATAAAATCAAATTAAATAAAGTGCACCATCACATCTGAATGTGGAGACGAACAATTAACTGGTGAAATAATTATGGAATTATGATCGCATTATGAATGATCCGATATGTTCCATAGCGAAAAGACATTGACTATAATTATATAAGAGAGATCGTACTCAATGACATTTGATACCGAAGTGTTGGAGCTCATCAAGAGTTTGTGCAGTGAAATATAAAAAACAAAAATCCCACATTGAATTAAATTCAAAATTAATTTAGTTTAATGGATAATAAAGGCCTATTTTAAACATACTTCAACTAAATTGTTCTTAGACTTTGCACACTTCTTCGATACTTAAGTAAATTCCGCTAAAAGCCAGAATAACAGAACGATTTCAACTCAAGGACATTTAAAAATAAAACCCAATTTAGCTGCAGCTTACACACAGATACACTTACATCCACTCACCCATTTACACGCACACACTGACGACACCTAGAATATTTGTTCTCATACTCAGAAGTGTGAAATTTGCTATGCAACAAAAAAATATTTTTATATTCGAGCAACCAGGAGAATACCACGATACATGAAAAATCACAAAAACCGAACCGAAATATATTTATTTTTAGTGAGATTGATCTTGCGTTAGCTGCTGTTGCCCGATCGCGGTATTATATTAGATTTTATGTATATGTTTTATAAACTTTGCACTGCTCTAAAGTGGCACACAGTCTGTTTATTTTCGAACCGAGAGACTTTCAACGCGAAAGCAAAAAATTCAACTGAGAAAACATCCCATCAATCGAGAGACAAGCGATTCGAATTCGTGCGTGCTGCCTGGCATTTCCCGGGAAATAGATTAAATTGAAAACGGACAAAAAAAAAAAATAAAATAAAATAGGCGGAAAGGAAATTTGAAACACATTGGAAAATTGCTAAGCCATCTCTCTTCCCAACTTTATTACAGCGAACGAGTTCAACGATTTTTTCGTGAACAGAACAAAACAAATCGATCAAAATGTTCAAAAACCACTTGGAAATGATTGGGCGCAATGAGAGCCCCAGCAAGAAGGCGAAATTCTGGCAGTCCTACATCAGGTCCCTGAAGGGTAAGCATTCACTAAATAAGCTCAAAAATTACATTAAAAGATAGGATAGTTATTCAAAACTACTATTGATTGCTTAGTCACAATAGTAGGGAGTTTGCATAGTTCCAAAATAATTCAAAAAACAATTGAAGATTAACTCGAAGTGTTCCCATTTCGATATGATTAAGGGACACTCAAAAGTGATATTATTAAACTCTGGTCGCCAGTGAGCAACACAAATAGCTTAGCCTATATGTGTATAGTCTATTTATTTTGGCAGGTGTCATATCAGCCAAGCTATATACTTAGACACGCTCTGCTGGGAAAGCTTTTCGCCATAGTATATTCGAATATATAGAGAGAAATTTGTAAAATATATATGCTCAGGCCTTAAACAAAGAATAGGCTAAAATATAGGATACACATACAGGGGGCGCATCTATGATAGAAACCGAATAGAAATCATACATTTCTGCAGCGCTGGCATTGAGCCAAATAGTGAGAATAGAATAGCCGAAATATTTGAAAAGCAATGAACTAACGCGTCGTTATCCAAACAACTATTTATAGGCTCCGAGGATATCCGTGCCCACGAGGCGCCCCGTGCCTCTCGTCCCTACAGCTCCTACCTGGACTCGCCCTCCTACAGGAGCATCTATGACGAGCCCGCCACCGCCAATGAGCGCGTCCAGTCCTCTGGCTACAGATATCTGCCAGTGAGCCGCGACACCTACGGCTACTCGCCCCGTGCCATCTACGATCATCACTACAGCCGAACAAGTAAGTTGGTACCATATACGGACCACATACTGTACTATCTACAGCCGATTCCCGCCTAACTGCTTCACACAGCCGAGTATCTGTATCTTAATGCTTCCGAAATCGGTGGCCTTGCAAATGTGGATATTGAACTAAGATATCCTGTTATTACCATTTAAAGTATATTTCAAATAATATAGATAAATGATTATGATTGTTTACATAACAAATTATCCGCCATGAAACTAAAAGATATTTTTAACATTCTTGAAACTGGAATAGTAACATAGATGAAATTCAGGTTCAAAAGTTTATGTCAATGCTTTCAATCTAGTTTTTTAGAAAAAAACGTTTAAAATTTTAATTAAAATTTAAAATTAAAAAAGGCAATCACCTGATTGTTATTTGCAAGGTTACATAAGCTTCGGTCCATCCGAACGCCACAAGTTCTTTCAGCCTTTCTGCTTCGCTTCGATGCGCCATCCATCAATCAGTCAGTCAGTCAGTCAATCAGTCAGTCAATCAGTCGAGTCATTACAATCATCTTACAACTGCAATCTCGCCACTGCCTGCTATTGAAGCTTTTGACAACACCTTGAATATCTCAAAACCGCCATATTTTTATGCGTTTCATTTGAGATGAAAACTGGTGCGAGCGCTATGATTTCATAAATTTAAAAATAAAAATGGACAGCGCCAAACGGCCAAATACAATTACGTCAATGAAAATTTTCGTTTCGTATCGTTTCGTTTCGCCTCGGTCGTGTTGATTTTGGCAAAAGGCCTCAAAAATGAACAAAAAAAATAAAAAAAATGAAGACAATAATATAGGCAACACACACAGGCGCTATATATCAAGTCAGGTATATAAGCGGAATTTTTGACTCAATTTTTTTTTTCGGTGCGTGCTCTGGGATCAAATGACTGTGGCGGCCCTCGGTGCGCGGAAACCGAAGTTCTCTTTTCCGATTTTCCGAATTTCCACACACTCACACACTGGCAAAAGCCCCAAGCACCCAAATCCGAACACCCAGCCCCCTGAAGTCCGCCCATTTCACCTTCAACCTGGTACCCCGTTTGCCTAAATTATTTAGTTTTCTTTTCGCTTTTTTTTGGACTAACCAATTGTTTTTTTCTTTTTCTCTCTCTTTCATAAATGTTTCAGAATATACATAAATGTGTGTCGTCAAGATAAATACACATATGTATCCGAGCGATATACATATGTAGTATATATATAAATTTTCTTGATATTTTATGCGCACTCTCTCGATATATATTTATATATATATTTGTTGTTCTCTCTAGGCAAAAGACAACTTAAATTTAGTGAACAGGATTTTGTGTGTAGTTTTTAGTTAAAATATTGAAATTAGAAAGCAAATTATTGAGTAGCCAGTATATACATCTGTATATAAATATATGTATGTGTTTTGTGTGTGAAATAAAATCTGTAAACAACATGCTGTTGCTTTTCTGTGGTGTTGCATCCATCCATCCAGACCATCCGATCAACCAGACCATCCATCAAGGGCCATCAAAGGGTTTGCTATGAACTCCCATCGACTTGTATCATGACCACGGCTTACAGTTCATTTATAATAAATTGCTTTTTAATACGCTTTACTGATTTCCCGATTCCCTTCTTCTTCTATTTGCCGCTTTCGCTATGATATATGATAATATTGCTTTCTGGGATGGCGTACGTATCGAATATTGCGCATACGTCGTGTGAGCCCACGCTTTAAACATGCCACTTTCTGTAAGCATCTATTTTTGAGTTCTTTGCTTGCGTAACTATTGGAATGCTCAACTAGCTTAGGGAGTATGTTTAGTTATTGGTAATATCAATCTTTTCTGTGCACAGTTCCAGCTAACTACGACGCAGAGAAGGCCTGGAATGATCATCTGAAGCGCATGCAGGAGATCGAGCGCAGGTGGGTGCCCCTACAGCCATTATATTCCGGCAAGGATCACTTATCTTTTTGGGACTTATTATCCACTTAGGTACCCATCTCGCTATGGTCTCTACTTGAGGGACAAGCCACTCACGCCCAACTCGCTGGTGCCCCTGGAGTACGAGCCAGAGGACAAGCTGCTGGCTGAGCTCAACAAGGGTAAGGATATCAAAGACATTTTCTAAATCCAATGCCAGACACAAAAGTCCGACACCAACATCAGCAGGAAAGTAAACAACACAACAACATCAACAACGAAAATTTTAAAATTAATATATTTATACGAAATGTAAGCACGAACTCAAAAAAAAAAAAAAATAGCAAATGAAATCTGATCGCAACATCCAAAAACGAACTCAACGAAATTTTTTTCAAATTCAGCCAACACAAAAAAAAAAAAATACTTTTGCAGACTTTTCTCAATCTCGTTACAACTCGATTTTCGACTAAAATCTTATTTGTTTAACTCTATTTTGCAGCTATAAGAGTTTGAAACGCTGAGCGTTAGTGAAAATAAATACTTTTGTTTGCTTAGCTCGTAGTTAGACTCTTGTAAATTAACGCAAAATCTGTTCAACTTAAACGAAGTGAAGGGATAAACGAAAATGAATTGTAATCAATATTTGTCTGTAAAAAGAAATCCCCGATAAGCAGCAATAGTCATATCGAGTGAAAATTTCGTTAAATGTTTCATTGTATAATATATAAATATAAAATTACAACTGCTTTATTTTAATTATTAACTTATACAAAATCAACAACAACAACAACAAAAGTAATAAAACCAACAACAAAACATTTATAAAAAACCGAACTCTAATTTTAATTTTAGCCATTAAATATATTTAAATAAACATATTTAACGAACCCATCCATCCACTCATTCGTTCCTAAAAACCATCCCATTCATACCCCGATTATCTTAAGCCTTTCTTCTAACAGCTGCTGTACCAAAGAGCATAGTTTTTGCTGCTAAATCAACTATTTGAGCCCACTGTAGCCCCACTGGCGACTATACCCGAACCAAAAAACCCAAAAAAAAAACCCTATTTCCGATCTTCAGTTACTTTAAAGAACCAACCTTAATCAGTAATAAAAACATATTTAATACCAATCAATAAAACTTGTGTTTTGGATCTTTTTATCGCAACGGAAATTCGTCTCTTATGGTCCTTAATTCTCTAACAATTCATTCGCATTTCGATATTAATACAAGTCAATGTTTATGTTTTCCTTGTCCAGTTCGCTGTTGTATTTCGTCTAGTCCCTCGTTTCACTACTAAAATCAAAACATAGAAATTCGCATTACACTGTGCGGTGCCTGTATATAAACTGCCAAATATACTTAAAAAAAAAAAAAAACTAAACATTTATACAAACTCAAATGAAATATTTAACGAACTGTGTATTGAAAATGTATGTTTCATATTCTCTGGCAGACAATCTATAGATTTCCAATCAAAAACTTCCAATTTTGTAAACGTGTTTCGTGCCCACAGTTTTGTGTAATTTGTACTATGTATTTTGTTTCCGATGTTGTTTGTTTTCCATTGCAAGAGTATCTTGAACATCGTTGGTTGGTGAGGCTTTTAACTCTGGTAAGTACAGGATTTTAGGGATTTTAGCAGATGCAATGGTAGTAATTTTGAAAAATTGTTTATGCCTTTGAAAATTCTTTTAATTCAATTAGAGGTTAAAGTTAAAGAAGTCTTACTACCAAAAAGGGTGAGCAGCTAGCATAGTATCTATGCAATGTAGACTTAAACAAATCTTAAAGTGATTAATAGGTTTCCTTCCTAATTTTAATTCAATTTCATTGTAATATCATGTGATTTTAGTATATTATTTAAAGTATTTACCAACTATTTAAAGGTTAAACTACAAGTTCAACAAGTTTACTTTTCTCAGTCATTTATCGTAGGAATTAGAGATTTTCAGCTTCCCCACTTGGTGATTCTCGACATGGTTACTCACTTGCTCACCCCCGTTCTGGTTTCAGCTCGTCGCTCGGCCTCGCCGTTCCGCCCTGCCAGGACGACCCGTGCCGGCAGCGAGCCGTACGTGCCACCGCCGAGCTACTGGAACCGCGAGGGCAGCGTGCCACGCGGAGGACCCTCGGTCTTCGATCGTGCCACCAGCTTGGCCCCGTTCACGCGGCCCAGCTTCCGTGCCAGCTCCCTGGAGCCGCTGGACGAACTCTTTGAACGTAAGTTGCCCGCGATCGCCGAGGCTGATTCGGCGCCAGCTGATGCGCCCAGTCGGCCACTCGGTATCTTTGAGCGCGCCGGTTCGCCAAGTCCCACTCCCGTGAAAGCCGGTCGCTGGGGACCCCGTCCCACCGAAGTCGCCTACGATGCTGAGGGTAAAAATCCAAATTTCACCTATACTTTCCCTACCAAAAAAAAAAAAAAAAAATTCGAAGAAGAGACGAAATTTGCGTGTTTTGTTAAAAATTTATGTGACTTTATGTCGGCTTCCTTTGCCTCTCGAAATGCGAGACAAAACAATGATGGAGTTTATGATGGCGATGATGTGCGGCGAACGCGTTGAAAAATCGTTGCCATATTTTTCGCGACGTGTTCGGACCACTTTCGCCCATTCCGCCCATCTGGTGGCCATATATAATTTGTCAAAATTATTTTCACTCCTTGGCTTCGCCAGCACGAGTATTTGTCGTGTTTTGAGTTTGAGTTTGCCAGCAGCATCAGCAAAATTAGTACAGTACTGCCCAAAGTGTAAGCGCCGCGCTTTCCGTCCTCGAAGGCAAATCGATTTAATGATTTTCAAATTTTCGAAATGGCAAAAACATATTGGAAATTCTTAATTTGTACTCACTTTCAATACAT
Source organism: Drosophila melanogaster (assembly GCF_000001215.4). Lineage (NCBI taxonomy): Eukaryota > Metazoa > Arthropoda > Insecta > Diptera > Drosophilidae > Drosophila > Drosophila melanogaster. The sequence continues at coordinate 15,173,496 of NT_033777.3, read as the reverse complement.
TTGAATGCCAAGTAAAACTTTAATAATAAAGTAATATACAAGCCCAGATCGTCATAAAATATTAGTGTAAATAATTGAATACCTCTCTGTCCAATTCTGAATGCCAAAAATCCGATAAAGATAAATTTTGCAAATTTGAAAACCCATTTAACGCTTCATTGAATCGGTTTGCATTACCCTTACGATCCAGAAACCAGAACCCCACCTTCATATGCCCACTGGTTCGCTTATCGATGTGCTCACTGTAGCGCCTGTTCATCCTGCTCACCTGTCACTTCCAATCGAATTACCTTATCCCTTTTCCTCGCATTTTGCCCCCCATTATCCTTTGGTATTTTTTCCACAACGAAACCCCAACATACGCATGGAAAATATCAAATTATTGTTGATTGTTAAAGCGTTATTTTTTTTATTTGATTTACTTTTATTTTAGTTTAAAAAAAAAAACATAGCAAAAACAAAAAATATTTTTCTTTCTGCTCTTCTTGTATACATTGCTACGACAATACAAACAATATCAAATGAAACTGAAACCCAACAACATCTGATTGTATACCCAACGAAACGCACAACAACGCCATACAACATCCATACGATACGATCCAATCATACCATCTCTGGATTACTACTACTACTACTACTGCTACTGAAATGCCAACAAAATAGGACTCCCCATCTTTCACCCACGCAACCGCTTCAGGGATCTGCTGAGCCCCAGCCCCAACTTGCCGATCTCCTCGATTGTGCGCGATCCCTTCTGGTGGGACGTGGATGACCTGGTGCCCTTCCGCGCCACCTCGGTGCCCCGTGCCTCGAGCCCCGTGGCCCGGGATTCGTACTTGTCGCCGGTGAAGAACCGCTACTTGTGGTCCAAGCACCCAGCTAGACCCTTGACACGTAAGCTAAAGATTCCCGATTCCTAAAGCTACATTCGGGTCTTACCAACTGTGGGGCTAAAATTGTAATAAACTTGGGGGAACCATTTTCATTGGCTGTTGGTAAGATCGTATATAGTCTGTATATAGATGAACAATTTGTAAATATTTTCGAATTGGTGCTCCCCATCCCTAGATGTCCATAGAGAAATTGCCATAAAAGCATGAGAGAAATATAATTGCATCAATAAAATGTTTAAAGTAATCAGATAGAACCATTTCAGATTTTTAGGAAAAATTTGTTAAAGTCTTTTTAAATGGCTGCATTGTATTGTAGAATTTAAAATTTTAAGCCTTAATGTTATGTACAAGTTTTCCTTGTTCTTTAAATATTTGCATAAGATTTTCTTTCATGGTTTTGAAAAAATTTTGTTTTTACCCGACACATTTTCCAATATTGTTTATATTTAACATTATTATTTTTATTTTATTTACATTTGAATTATCATGAACAGCTGAGGAAGAGGATTTATTCTAAACAAATTATATAGATTCAAAATCACAAACAATCGTTTAGCTCTAATAACAAAGCGACGCTATACAAATCATATAGCAGTTCTGTAATTTTTTTGTACTTAATTTTACATAAATTACACGTAACGAAACGTAAAAAAAAAAACAAATTGGTAAGAAAAAGGAAATGGCATGAAAAACGATAAATTTGTTCATTGTAGAAACTACACAACTGACTTGTAGTGCTCATATAATATCCTATAGAATATTGCGACCTGTAGTACCCTGAATTAGTAGTCTTCCCCATCACGTAGTGTTAATAACATAGAATTGATATATGCATAAGTCTTTGAATGATTGGGTTCTGTAGTTTATGTAATGGTTAAAAAAAAAGTAAAATATTTGAACAAGAATTACCTTACTGATGCATTGTGGCATGCCTCAAATTTTGTTTTTTACTTGAAGTCGGCTCCTGCTGCAAATAAATGAAATATGTAAATTTATGTTGCGTATTTAATTATTATTTTTACAATATATTCTAAAATATCACTATACTCTATTCAAGTTTTGTAAGATATACACTACAGAGCTCTCTCATTCCAATCCAAATTGTTTTTAACCCATGTTACATGATACAACTTCTGCACGCCACATACTTCTTATTTCATTTATATGTTTATATCGAATAATATTTGGGGCTTAGAGGTAATAATACTATTATTTCCGATTCGCAGCTCACCGCTCAATTTTGTAAACGAACGAAACAACGAACTACACACCAACTAAATAACATCCTGAAGAACTAAAACAACGAATGCATCACACAAGGGGCCCCCAAAACAATGACAACCTGCTTTGGAGTAGATCAGTAGCAAAAGGCTTTGCAAGTCTTAATATCCGTGAAAAACGTTTGAATTTTTTCAAAACTGCAAGAACTCCCCTCGGAACGAGAAAACAACCATCACTTTCGTCTGGGGTTCTCAAAATATTTGCCAAGAAGTGCGTAATTCCCGTAGAAAAAAAAAAACAACCGTATAAAACTCAAACTATCTGTTTAATTTTTATTATTTTCCGATTTCTTAAGAACCTTATCGTAAATGTTAAGTGCAAGAATATGAAAAAAATCGATTTACATTTATTATAATAAAACAATAAAATCAACTTATGAGTTCCCATTTGCAACATCAACATCGCACACTCAATGGGCTTCATAAATTGTTCCTTTTTTGTATATCTTAGATGCTATATATAAAATATTTATACAACTATTTGTATTTGTAAAAAAGTATCGTCTCTCATGCGGAGCTCGATGACATTTAGAAAAATGTATAAGGCATATATGTATATCTGCCACAACACATCCAACATTCGGCCTTTCCATATATACATACATATGCTGAACATTTTCGATTTGTAATAAAACATTAAAAAAAAAAACAACAACAAAATTATGAATAATAATAAATAAAAAACTTCTAAAACCCAATCTAAATTGATTGATTTCGTTAGCCTTAGGGTAATCACTTAGAATTTTTTGGAATAATTCGTAGGGCACAATAAAGTTTACTGGGATGCAATGTCCCATATTTTTGATCGCTTCTCCGAGTTTTCCCCTTCTGTTCAGTGGTGTATGCCATTTATCTTACCATTTACTACCCCAATGCTCCATTTTTTCCAAGCAACTTTGACGTTTTTGGCGTTTAGCACGCAATTGTTTCGCACTTCTTGTTCGCTCATATTCTCCGCCTGCCATTTGTCTTGGCCATGGCTTTTGGCCAAGTTTGCAGAGGTCTGGGAAAACCCAGAGGGAGCGGGAAACATTATTGGGGAAAAATTCGCTGGCCTAGCGGGAGCCTGTCAAGTTCCTGGCCTATGAAACACGCTTCATTGTGTTTGCTCTTCAATCGCCTTAATTTTCCTTGCTCCCTTATTGTTAATGGTCATTTGTGACTTCTTTTTTGGCTACACATAGATGTGTTTCTTTTCTTTTTTCATTCCACTTAATTATTGATTCTAACGAATTTTCTATTGGCCAAAGGTCAATGCAATGTCAGAGCGAACTCCTGGGAGATCTTAACTGACGTGTTTCAATAGCATTTCAATTGCTTTTTAACTGCGTTCCCTAAAGTCTATGCGTGTGTGTGCTTTTCGGGAAAATGGAAAATGCTCGCCCAGTCACGTGCAGACTTTGCAATTTTCGTGTGCCACCAGCCCGTTTAATTAAAATATTTATTAATTTCCCTGGTCGTATATGCATTACATATACGCATAATCAGGACCAAAATCCAAGATCCCTTTTTGGCTTCTTCATGGTAAATGCTTAATGGAAATGGGGTGAATGATTTTCCCAATGCTATTGTTCGTTTTTCTCAATGAGTTGAGTTTTTCTAGGCAGGCAGTCGAATGAATGGGGATGTGCGAGAAATGGTTAGGCGAACATAGACCGTGATTCACATTTAGACCAATCTTTCAACCTGCCACGTTTAATTGACTTATAGAAGCCAAAAGGTTAGCAAATGAGCCTCTGCTGAAAGGGAAAATAAACAATCTTCTGTTGGCGAGAAATGTGGATAGAATTCGTATAAAGCCATTTTACTATTTGCAAACGAACTTCAAGTAAAAGTTTCAATTATTGATATTATTATTATTATTGATTGATTCTTCAGCACATATGCTTGTAGTATTTTCGGTAATCAATGTAAATGTAAACGAAGCTGTTTAATTAAAATCGTTTTAAGTAAACCACTCTTTATGAAAAATTCGCAAAAACAGTTTTACATTTCCATACAAAATAAACCTCACTTTGGCCAACTTTAAATATGCAGTACTCGCAAAAAAGCCAAGCCCCAAAGTTGAGTTGTGGCAAAATGCGGCTGCTGTTATCTGTCAAAATGTTTGAATCATCCTCGTTTGGTTGTCATCTGCGGTTTTCTGACGGCGACGCCTGTTGCTGACGTCCTTGGTTTCTTTTTTCTTTTCGGTTTTGGCCCCGAACTGGAGATTTATGTCTTTGCGAAAGTTTTTTTTTCTTGCCGGTTATCGTTGGCCATCAAATGCACGTGCCTGAGAGTTGGGCATAACTGACAGCTTCCTGTGCTAATTGGTCAGGGTCCTTTTTTCGCCTCGTGTGCATGTGTGTGTTGGCCACTTGACATGCACGTCACAAATACACGGAGCAGATTCGAGTAAAAAGCGTTGCCTACTTTTGGGGCTGCACTTCCATTGTTTTCGCTGGCTGCCCCGAAAAAGGGTTTGATTGTCGAATCTTTGGTTACAATTTGCTGAAAGCCGAATTTAAAGTGAAACCAAGTCGAGCGTGGAATTTTGTTTGCTTGACTGCGGTTTGGGTCAGGCAAATTAATTACATCAAACACGCAAATTTAATTTGTCCAAACCGAAAGTCAGGCTCGGTCAGAGATGAATGAATGTGAAAATTAGTCAATTGAAGGCTTCCCGCGGTCTTGATGGCTGTTTGTGCTGGTTGGTAACTACCCCAAAGCCATTAGCCAGATAATCCCACCACCCACCCCTTCATTCATTCCACAGCCACCCTGCTGATGAAAGGTGCTTGAACTGTTCTATTATGGATTTTCTTCTCTGGCCCAGACAATGATGATGGGGCAACTTTAATTATTTGTGAATATTGTGGTGGGTATGAAGAAGGAGATCGAATTACGGGGCTCGCCAGTTTGATTCAAGGTTAAATTAAAGTTAAATGATGATAAATGATTCACAGGAAATGTATTTGTATCACTAGAGTTGTGAAATTGTTCTGAAAATTGGGGATAAGAGTGCAAGAAAAACAAAGAATGAAAAGTTGCTTACTACTTCCTGCTTTTTATTATCTATTGTAGCATCTTTCATACGCACCGTTGTCCTAACTTTGTGGTTCAGAGAAACTAACTCCACAATGAGCTTAGCTCGACTTGGATGTATTTCTGGAAAACTTGTCGGAGAAAAATATATGTGGGAAGGTATTTTACAAAATACGAAAACAACTTCTTCATTAGCCCAAAGCACCTGAGAGATCCCAGCTGAGCCCGCGGACAATGGCGTAAGTCACAACTAAAAGGAAAAGTTTGAGTTGTTGAAAACTCGCAAAGCTGGCAAGTATTACTACAAGTTGATAAAGTCGGAGGAAAACTAAACAAATTCAAGATTCTCTGATATATTTTATTTTAGTTAAATCATTTTTGTCGTAAAAAAAGTAAGATATATTCCACAAAAAAAGGTGCTATAAATTAACCTCTAAGATGTAACATCTAGCTGGTTCTTCCCTTACTCGAAACAGCAACTTTGATTGATCAATCTGAAGCTGATTAATGTGTCCGACGGCAGGATTCTGCGAAATCCCTGCGTTAAGTGATTAGCTTTGAGATATCCATCTTACTCTCTTTCGCGCAACTTTAGCCGTAAACAAATTGAGACTGAGCGCCGTTCAGGTCATTTATCAAAAACATTTTGCATTATATCGCAAAATTAGCGATATTTTCCGATGGAGCCTCTCACTAAGCATCCAAAAATCAGAATCAAACGAAGGTCAACCCACGAGATGCTTAAGAAGTGCCACAAGGATGCACAGGGATGCGGAAGTGATTACTTTTCGGTGTCCTCTAAAAATGCCAAGAGGCTTAAGTTGTAGCCTTTTTTTTCACCCTTTCAAGTGAATTATGAAGAGCTTTTCCGAGTGCGTGCGGAAATTGTGAGAATTTTCAATTTCTCATTGTGGTTATTAAGTTTTAATGAAAATGGAGTTTCGATGTATGCGAAACTGATTAAAAATTTAAGCAACAAGGCGATTCGTTATTCGATCGCCGACGTGTGAAGACGTTTTTATCGTGCTCCGCACAAAATCGGTTGTTTTGAGTGAAGTGAACGCCAAATAAAATAAACTAAATAAAAAATCTGAAAGCGAAAGAGACGCTCTATGCGATGCAAGATCGCTTAAATACATAGTGAATTGTTATCTTAAATAATAAAACTATGAGTCAGAATGACACTCGCGCCCAGCGTCAGCGCGAGCATGACGAACGCCGACTCTCAATTCAGCGCAACAACGCGTACTTCTCCTACGTCTCACCGACAATCCCAAACGCAGACATCGAGCGGTCAATAACCCATAGCCCAGGAAACCTTCTTCTACCAACAAATCAAGAAAGAGCGCGCTCCTGCTCTCCCGCTCTATTGGCTCCGACAGAAGCCCCGCTACCTCCAACAACAACAGCTGGAGAGGGACCGGCAGCCCGCTCTGCCTCGTCATCGGCTGCACCCGCTCACGGTCTGACTAAGTCAGCGAAAGCAAAACCGCTAGCAATAAACGGTACTGCTGCACTGCCAGCAAAACAAAACGAAAACGTAAACAAAAAAGCTGGGTCGACCTGGCAGACTGGAATGGACCGCTACATTACAATAAAGCGAAAGCTCAGCCCAGAAAATTCAGATTTGGGAAACAAGCCGAAAAATACACGCGATAACTCTACCTTGATCAAAAATGTAGCCCCTGCAAATACCAACAGATTTGCCTTGCTGGTAGATACCGCTGAGGACGTGCCGCTGGGATCCGTTGATATCGAACCGAAGAAAACAAAGCCTCCGCCAATATACATCCGCGAGAAGAGCACAAGCCGTCTTGTAAATACTTTGATTGGCCTTATTGGGAAAGATAGCTTTCATATAACTCCCCTCGTAAGAGGTACTATCAACGAAATCAAACTTCAGACGAAAACGGAGGACGACTACAGAAAAGTCACAAACTATTTTACCGCACAAAAAATAGGCTTCTACACCTACCAGCTTAAAAGCAGCAAGGGCCTGCAAGTAGTCCTGAAGGGCATTGAGTCTGATGTTACGCCCGAAGAGATAACTGAGGCGCTAAAGGAAAAGGGATTTTACGCCAAAAACGTGTTCAATATCAAAAACAGAAACAGGCAGCCCCAACCACTCTTCAAGATTGAGCTTGAACCAGAAAACAAGCCTCCTAGAAAAAACGAGGTTCACCCAATTTACAAACTCCAGCTCCTTTTGCACCGTAGGATCACGGTAGAAGAGCCGCACAAACGCAACGCTCCTGTACAATGTACAAACTGCCAAGAGTATGGCCACACGAGGTCATATTGTACACTTCGCCCGGTGTGCGTAGTCTGTGGAGATCTCCACGACTCCAAACAGTGTCAAATTAACAAAGAAAATGCATGCGAGAAAAAATGTAATAACTGCGGGGGCAATCACACAGCAAACTACAGAGGCTGTCCAATCTACAAAGAGCTGAAAATCCGTCTTCACAAAAGAATGAACACGGCGCGGGCACACCAAGGATCAGCTACCCTGATACCATCAGAGACAAATCCTGAAGTAATTTTCTCGAAAGCAGCTAGTTTCGCTCCCTGGCCTACATTCAACACTAACAAGACAACATTTGCTAACGTTTTAAAATCAGGTATGACGCCTCCAACCCAAAACTCCCGAACTCCACATGAAGTGCACACAAAATTAGACACACAACAAAACTATCACCCAGCTGCGCAGCAGGAAACAAAAACTGAAGCTATGATGCAAGCCTTACAACAGAGCATGATGGAATTTATGACATTTATGAAGACCACCATTCAAGACATGATGCGTAATCAAAACCTTTTGATACAAATGCTTGTAGCCCAACAATCAAATAAATAATGGCTACCTTACGCATAGCTACGTGGAACGCCAATGGCGTCTCACAGCGCAAACTTGAGCTAGCTCAATTCCTACATGAGAAGCATATCGACGTAATGCTTCTTTCGGAAACTCATCTCACAAGCAAATACAATTTTCAAATAAGAGACTACCATTTCTACGGTACAAATCATCCCGACGGAAAAGCACACGGTGGCACCGCCATACTCATAAGGAACCGTATGAAGCACCACTTTTACAAAGAATTTGCGGAAAATCATCTTCAGGCCACATCTATCAACATTCAGCTGGATGACAACACTCTCCTTACACTAGCGGCCGTATACTGCCCCCCCCGTTTCACAGTATTAGAAGCTCAATTCCTGGATTTCTTCCAAGCACTAGGGCCACACTTCATTGCAGCAGGCGACTACAACGCTAAACATACTCACTGGGGATCGCGACTTGTGAACCCAAAAGGAAAACAGCTTTATAAGACGATAATAAAAGCCACTAATAAACTTGACCATGTTTCCCCCGGGAGTCCTACATACTGGCCATCAGACCTCAATAAGCTGCCAGACCTGATCGACTTCGCAGTTACGAAAAATATTTCCCGCAGTTTGGTTAAAGCTGAATGTCTGCCGGATCTCTCATCTGATCACTCGCCTGTACTAATTCACCTCCGCCGATACGCAGAAAACGTGAAACCACCAACCAGATTGACCTCTAGCAAAACAAACTGGCTCAGGTATAAAAAATATATAAGTTCACATATTGAGCTAAGCCCAAAACTCAATACTGAATCTGATATAGAGAGCTGCACGTGTGCATTGCAATCCATCCTTACTGCAGCAGCTCTTACTGCAACACCCAAAATAACAAATAATACAATTAATTCAAAAAAGACCAACGTACAAATCGAGCAACTCGTCCACGTAAAACGTCGCTTACGCAGAGAATGGCAATCTTCCAGATCCCCAACTGCAAAACAAAAGCTAAAAGTAGCCACACGGAAACTGGCCAACGCTCTGAAACAAGAAGAGGACGACGATCAGCGCCGATACATAGAGCAACTCACACCAACAGGCACAAAACAAAAGTCACTGTGGCGAGCCCACTCAACTCTTCGCCCACCGACTGAAACCGTTTTGCCGATAAGGAATTCATCAGGTGGCTGGGCCCGTAGTGATGAAGACAGAGCCAACACATTTGCCGCTCACCTACAAAATGTGTTCACGCCAAACCAGGCTACTAGCACATTCGCGCTACCGTCCTATCCCGTAAACCGCCATCAGCAACACACCCCAATTGTGTTTCGTCCTAAAGAAATAACTAAAATAATCAAAGACAATCTCAGCCCGAAAAAATCCCCCGGCTACGACCTTATAACACCGGAAATGATCATCCAGCTGCCACATTCTGCAGTTCGCTACATAACCAAGCTCTTTAATGCCATCACCAAACTTGGTTACTTTCCACAACGATGGAAGATGATGAAGATCATAATGATTCCAAAGCCTGGTAAGAACCACACAGTCGCTTCATCTTACAGACCAATAAGTCTACTCTCATGCATTTCGAAACTATTCGAAAAATGCCTGCTGATCCGACTTAATCAACATCTGATATACCACAATATAATCCCAGCCCACCAATTTGGATTTCGCGAAAGCCACGGAACCATTGAACAGGTGAATCGTATTACAACGGAAATAAGAACTGCATTTGAATATCGCGAATACTGTACAGCAGTATTTTTAGACGTATCCCAAGCATTCGACAAAGTCTGGCTCGACGGCCTAATGTTTAAAATTAAAACATCCCTACCCGAAAGCACACACAAACTTCTAAAGTCTTACCTCTATGACAGAAAGTTTGCAGTGCGGTGCAACACTGCCACTTCCACTGTTCATACAATTGAGGCTGGAGTCCCCCAAGGCAGCGTTCTTGGGCCAACCTTATACCTCATCTATACAGCCGACATCCCTACAAATAGTCGCTTAACGGTATCCACATTTGCCGACGATACAGCTATCCTTAGCCGTTCAAGGTCCCCTATCCAAGCTACAGCACAGTTGGCACTGTACCTCATCGACATTGAGAAGTGGCTCTCTGACTGGCGAATAAAAGTAAACGAGCAAAAATGCAAGCACGTGACGTTTACGCTAAACAGACAAGACTGTCCTCCGCTCTTGTTGAACAGCATACCACTCCCGAAAGCAGACGAGGTAACGTACCTAGGAGTACACCTAGACAGAAGACTCACATGGCGCAGGCACATTGAAGCCAAAAAAACCCAACTTAAACTCAAAGCCAACAACTTACACTGGCTCATCAACTCTGGTTCTCCGCTCAGCCTAGATCACAAGGTCTTGCTCTACAATTCTATATTGAAACCAATCTGGACCTATGGCTCACAGTTATGGGGCAATGCCAGCAACAGCAATATTGACATCATTCAGCGAGCACAATCAAAGATTCTGAGAACCATCACTGGGGCACCGTGGTACGTTCGGAGTGAAAACATCCAAAGAGACTTAAATATCCCATCAGTTACCAACGCAATCACGGAACTTAAGGAAAAATACCATAGCAAGCTTCACACGCACCCCAACCACCTAGCGCGAGGTCTAATCCAGCTCAGCAGCCGTTCCCGTCTCCGGCGAAAGGACCTACCAACCCAGCGAATAAATTATTAGGGCCGTTTAAACATAGAACAGTTGGAAAAATAATACAACTGTTCAAAAAATACTTGTTATAGTTAAGATTTTTAAACTTATTGTTAGTTCTTATACAAGAAGATTCAATAAATAAAAGCAAAGTAAAATAAAAAAAAAAAAAAAAAAAAAAAAAAGGCGATGGAAACGGACTTAGGTGGTTTTCCCTTATTTGTACACTGTATGCAAGGTGGGAAATCAGGAAATCAAATACATAAATACAAACATGTAGACATACTAATATTTGTACCATCACCTATCTCCCTAAACTGTATTGTTATTACGCTGACCAAACAACGAGTGTAAATGGCACAAAGTATCAATATGCACAATTAAATTGCTAAAACAATCTACCATTTACAGCCACAATTAAGGTAATTCACATGCATAAAAGCAAAATGTCCGGTATCCTTCGCAATTCGCAAATGGCGCTGCATAATCAGGCTGTGAAATGTTCGGAAAAATGATAATGTACAACTTAGCATAACAAATACTAAAAGAAACTCACTTACGTTTAAAATTAAATTTTACCCTAAGTGGGACAATTTTTAAAAGATTTTTCCTTCTTTCAATGGAAAGTAAATATAATTTGTAGGGTCCCAGGGAAATTTCCCTAAGCTTTTTGCCCCAACAACAAATTCATAAGCGAATATATATGTAAATGTTGCGTGTATATTTGCATACAACTCAGTGAAAAGAATGAACAATTTCTGGGGACCTCCTCAATCTTCAAGGTTGAATTTCGCCCACATAGGCTCCCCTTCCAGCGAACTGAGATACTTTCCCGATTTGTTCATTCATAATAAATGCATTGCAATTTCCCAACACCCCGAAAAATATCAGTTTTGTTTTTTTTTTTTTTTTTGGATTGTGCACAAATTTTCCGTTTAGGCAAGCATAAAAATTGAAAATCAATTCGTTTGCAGCCATCGCAGCATGAAAAATGATATTGTCAGCCACATTTTTTGCGGTAAAAAATATATTTTCTCATTTTCCCGAACAGACAAGAGAAAGCTGTTGAACTTTTTGCCGCTTGTAAATTAAATACGATAGTCATAAAAGTTGGCCTCATGATTGCAGTTGCTTTATTTCATTGTGGCTTATTGATTCGAATTGTTTTTCAACTATTGGCAGCTCGAAGAGGTAAAGTTAATTGAGGTTTATTGATGTTTTCAGATCTCTTACCAATGAATAATTTTATAAATTCTTTAAAAGCGAGAATTCTTTAGTGAACAGATTTGCTTTAACATTTTATCGCATCCTTGGACGATAGTTTGCGCCCATATTTACACAGTACTTTAAGCTAGAGAAAGGACCTCAGAAGGGTCCCCTCATAATCCGCCTTCCATCTGGCGGAATGTGGGTCAACATCTGCCGTGGAAGAAGCCACCCCGAATCCGTGGGTTATTTATGCTGAACCGAAGCATATTTATTTACTTGTTTGTGTTTGAGCGGGCCCAAAAACACACATCGAGAATGGACCATTCATTGTGTGGCACTCAGACGGCTCGGCTTGGTATTGTTATTGTTTGCTCAGATCCTGTGGACAGACAAGTCCTGTAAGGACTAGGGTATGTTAATGAACAGTAATCTGGCTGGCTTAAGTAAGGGGGGGGAGGGGTTTTAGGGAGATGTTGGCACTTGAAAGTCTGTGGAGCGTTTCACAATGAGACAAATCAAATTGGGCTTAACGCATCAATTGCTCGACTTTTGCTTTGCGTAAACAAATGCCATCCTTTCATCTTATTTGGCATGACAACCCACAATTTTGGACAGTCATAGCTGCCTCTTACTTCTTGTTATCCTTCGGCAAACCATCAAAGGTTATGGCTCAGTCAGCCAGTCAGTCAGTCGTATTTTCATTGACTTATTTATGGGTCGTAATGAGTAAATGCGAGTCAAGTAATTGATCCCACTGGGGGTACGACAACAAAGCAAATGTAAATTGTACATCAAGTTGTTTTCCCGCTCAATAAAAATCGTTATTACATACATTGACTTCTAGGAAAGAATGCGACTTGCTTACTTTTTGATTGATTTCGAGCGTATCGCTCAAAAACATGTTGTGTCGTATATTTTCATATTCAAATTAACTTTAGCTTATTCGTAAAACTCGTCTACAGTAAATTTTCTATAGTGTCTTAAAATATATACAAATATTTTTGGAAATATTTTACATTGGGAGAAAGTAAAAATTCCTGGTGGTGTCGGCATTATCAAACGAGTTTCAGCCTACCGTAATCGTTTTATCTCAGCCAAAAGCCGTCAAAGTTTTCCCCCTTTTGCACGTCGTCATTTCAACCCCGTTCTCGTAAACTTTTTTGACTTGTTTATTTGCAAACAATTTGCCTATTTGCTTATGGTTTCTGTCTGATTAAACATGCCAAACACACGCAGCCACATAACGATGCCGAGCGATAACTTTTTGAAATGCTATCAAATGCCCTTTTTTTTCCAGGCGAAATTCGTGGGCCTGACTGGCGGTTTTTTTCAGCCATCTCAGCTTTGTGTGCGATATCTTTCTATCAATAAAAGAATACGAGGCCAACAAAATGAAACTGTCAGCTGAAAGAGCTCTGGGCGACCTTGGCAACCATCGCCATTTGACTCCTTGACTTGTCGAACAAAAAACTTTTGTCGCCGCCTCCGCCAGTCAGGTTTATTTGCTAAAGTGTGAAAAAATGAAGTGGATTTTCCTACCTCACAGAATGCTGTGAAAAATTCGAGGTCCAAATATGTAGTTGGGAGGATGTGGCAAGCCACACCGCCTATTTAATCAAATTGAAACCACTTAACAGAAGTCTGGCAAAGAATTCTAATTAAATTTGAGAGCTAAATTTAAATGACCTCTTGGTGGTAATTCAATTTTCTTAAATTTCTCAAATGTTATCAAATAAAATTGCCAGCCAAATGTGATGAGTAAGGCAAAAAGGATTCTAAAATATCCGCCCAAAATTCCAGCAAAATATATTGCAACACCTGAGCAAAATGCCTAAAAGATTGCCTAATTTAAATCCCAATTACATATATTTTTCCTCTTTAGCTGAAATTGAATTAAATGTTGCTTTACTTGAGTGTCTGCCTTTCTTTTCATTTTAGCTTTGTTTTTCCTTTGAATACAATTTGGGTCAAAGCGCCTGAAAAACGCTTGTTTAAAATGATTTGCGTCTGGAATATAAATTAAATTTAAAGGGATTTTCAGGAGCTTCTGCTGTGTGCTTCTTGTGAAGAAATTACAAAATGTTTCTACTAAAATTAATTGAACCTTGTGCCCACACATTTTCATCTCTTTCCCTTCGTTAGGGAACTCACTTAATCTTATTAAAGCGCCTTTCCCACTCTAACATCTTCCAATGTCGGCTTTTATCTAGAAAATATATGGAATATATGAAGTCTGTGGAATTAAAATGGCTTTAAAATTTAATATTTCGTTTACATAAATCATAAGATCCCCGGCTTTTTGTTTTATACAATAGGTATAACTAAAAAGAAACTTACCAAACGAAGCAAATTCATTTGGTTTACCTGCCTGCCTGTCTCTACCCATAAATGTGCACTTCATTTTTATTATAAATTAAATACAACAACGGCTTTCGGCCTTATTCATTTGCAAGCACTTTCCTCTAAGCCGCTTTCCAGGATATGCCTCTGTTGCTTTTGGCCGGATGAAAATGCTCATATGTGTACAGACACATTATTTTCTCGTTGACAGTTGGCATTAAAATGAGCGCCCATAAATATTATTAGCCGCTCTCGCTTTTCTACACTTTCCTCGCTTTTCCGTTTTCCCACTGTGTCAGTGAGTGACAAGCAGCTTTGCGTAAATTCCCATCATTTTTACCCTCATGCCATTTTTTAATATTCCACCCTGAGGGCCAAAAATTTGTTTTGTTTGCCCCGTACTTTTTTGTTTTCCGCTTGAATTTCATTCGCATTTCGTTTTGGCCTTCCCTTTTTTCATTTTTAGGTAGGTACTTTTCAGAGCAAACATATGTTGCCTCATTATCCTTTTTTTTAAGCCATGGGCGTTTCCGTAAAGCTGATAAAACGAGCGGGTGGCTAAAGGACGCTTCAAAACTATTTATAGCTTCACAGGATATATTGTGGCAAAGGTCTGTTTACTTTCACAATTTTCATGGGGACGACGGGGAAATCACAATTTTTCACCCACGGCTTCATTAAATAAATTGGGATGAAAATCTCTGTCAAATTAAGTTCAAGTATTTATGTTGTCTCATTTGCTTAAATTTTACTTAAAGCTTTAATGTGCATTCAAAAGCGTAGGCGCTGTCGGAAAAACACATTTGCTTTCAACATATTTTCCGGGACATTTGCGGTTTTCGCATTTTTTCAGGGTAGAGGGAATTTTGGCGAAAATGTGATAACCTTGTGTAAAAAGAGAGCAACTACCACAATGTTGTTTTAGGTTTTTTTTTCCTGCAATAGGAAATGCTTTTTGCTAACTCATGTGCGTTGGCGGTTCCACTTTTATTCTAGTTGCTTCTGTTCCTATGACAGTGTAAATATTTCTCTTGGCCCAGAAAGTAGCACCAGTGCCCCAGGTTTGTTTATAAATCTTTGCCTTCACTTGTGCTTTAGCGCATCAACTTAAATTAAAAGGGAAATAAAATAAAATAAAAGGAAAGCAAAGGACGCACAGCTACCGCCTGCCATAAAATCGAAATTTGTTCGAATGCGTAGGGATCTCCTCCATCCTATCGCCTAATGTCCTTTTCCCACTCGGATTTCGTCCTGTGTGTCCAGTTCAGTGTGTGTTTCATTCGCCCTGCTGTCAACGGTGATTAGTTGGTGTTAGTACGGGTAGTAAGTAGTCGTCCCCAAAATGGAAAAGTGTTTGCTTGTTTATTTATTTCCCAGCGTCCGTTTGTCTTTTTCCCGCCCAGCTTAGGCATTTAATTTCATTTCTGTGCGCATGTTAAATGAAAAATTTAATTCAAGTCAAGCCGCTTAAATGTCCTTGGGGACACTTTGCTATTTCTGTGTGTTTCACTGGTCGCTTTGCGGTGCTATTTGGCATTGCTTTTGCTTATTTACTTGGCTACTAAATAAATTTAAGTTCTTATGCCTTTAAGAAGTGAGCACTAAGTCACTGTTTTGGCTAGCTTACTTAGTTTGTTTTAAATTTTTCGTCTTTCTGATAATTCAACATCCAGCATTATTTAAGGATTATAATCTCTGTTTCCTATTTTCTCTTTGAAAACTTAAATGCTGCGCAAATTTATGAGCTCGTAATTACTGCAAGGAAGCTTCGCGTTCGTCCTTGTATTTAAATTTGCCACGCTAATTATTCATAAATGAAATAAGTCAACTGCTTAAAATTTCACAAAAAGTTTAGCCCACCTAGGGGAGTTTGTATTTGCCTTGGTTTGTGTGTTTATCGCGGGGTTATTTTTCACGGCACAAGGACGTAGCTCCGGGCATAATACGGTTAACAAGCGGCGGGTTAACTTTTCGGCTTAGCATAAATTATTCCCGACGGCACCGAGCGGAAGTCAAGTTCCCTTGCCGCCCTGCCAGCGCTTTTCTTCTGATGTGGCAGGCACGCATCTTCATTAAAAACCTACACGATGGAAATTAATGAGCGCCAAACGTGGCCCTCCATCCTCCGCGACACATTTCATGCCCCTAGTTACTCATCAGATTGGCAATAAACGGCATGCCGACACGTGAGACAAATGCACATGAGTTTAGAGGCCCTTTTAATGGACCTCCTGGCTGGCGGATGGCTAAATAGAGGGCGGAATAGCTATTAACATGACAGACACAGACACCGGTCCGGACAGGATGTTTACCCTTGGCTGAAATCAAATTAGCGCCCAGGCGGCAACACGGGACAACGTTGCGTATACGCTATATATACTGCTCAAAGGCGGCACACGCGGCGTATGCACAATGTCCGTGCAGCTAATAATTTTGTTTTGTCGCTTTGCCCACTGCAGAAAAAGTTTTAATGGGATTTCCTCTACAAAGTGCCGTTTGCTTTCTCCAAGTTGACCAAGTTTGGCTTTAACTCTTTCAAGTCGGCCGCCTTTTTCCCTCTGCCAGAAGTTTTCACTTTTCACGCACTTCCCTGTTTACCTTGGCCAATTAAAGCGAGGGATATATGGCGAGAAGTTTTAAGTGCTTATTTGTGTCATCAGTGAAAATTCGAATTTAGTGGGTTGTTTTTAAAATGGTGAAGAACCGTTTATAAGTTGTATTGATCATGAGATTTCGTTAAAGTAATAGATTACAATGAAAATGCTAGCAATGCTAGAACTCTTTCATTGTCTTTACATAAATATTAAAGACTTCACTACAACGCACTGCAATCTGAAGCTAAGTTAGTTTTCATTTTTATAATGAGATATTTACTCTTTTAGTTCAGTTTTCTATAGTTTTTTTTTTTACTCCAAGCTAATCCAACTTTATCCATTATCTTAGACGAATCATAGAACAAACTTTCCTGGTCTTGGTGCACAGATCTATATTCAATCTCTTCCCACTGTAAATTGACTTTAGTTTCCATCAAGTTCCCAAGCTGCTGTAGTGTCAATCCAATCCCAGACTTGGCAAACTCGTACGCCGACTTAAGTCCCCAACTCGCATATTCACGGACTTCATTTCCGTTTTCCATTAGAGAGGGGAAAATTTCATTTTCTGCCGCACTGATTGGTTCAGGACCCGAGCCTCGACATTGCCACTTTTCCTGTTTGCCTCGCCATCTTTCTGGTTAACAGGTGTACACGGACAAAGTGGAAAAACAGAGGAATACTGCGGCGAATGGAAATTGCGATGGAGGCATCAGGTGAGAATGCGTGTATTTCGGCAGCTTGTTGAGTGTTTCGCTCTAGCCGCTTACGATTGTTGCCTCGGTAACCTGGTACCCATCTCCATTTCTTCCTTTATCCCCCGTTGATTGCCTTTTAATTAGTTGGAAGCTGATTATGCAAATCTTGCCACAACAACAAGTGCCATAAACAGCATATAAGCCAGTGATATATGGTATCGATTTAGCGAGGATTCTGCTCTGCAGACGAGTTTGAAAAGTTTTATGGCCATGCCACTTCTGGCCGTAATATTTAATGCTACAGTTAAGACTCGAAATCTATCATTTGCATATGGGCCTGTTCAAATAAGAAGGATTCGGCCTATTTTATATAATTATTTAACTATCTGTAGCATACCACAATATAATAATGCAATATAGAATTTACTAAAGCTAAACCAAGATTACTTTAGCCCCAGTTGAAATCCACTGACATCGGTGTGACCTGTAGTTTCCTTAAACTTAATGCAACCGCTTTCATTCCTCTTGTCCCTTGATTTATGTATATTTAATAATTCAGGCTTTATCACACCGAGCAGCAGAAACTTCCTCCAGAGCTCGGCCTGTTTTTGCCACCATTTCAGCCACAAGCCGCCCAGAACTCACTTACTCATGTGACTGAGCATAAAAATTCAGTATTCCGCTTGGCCGCCTACTGTCTGCGAAAGAGGCAGACATAGTGGCCGATGAAAGAGATGGCTAGTGGGTGCGAAGGGAAATATCACTTACAGACATAAAAATGCAAATGTGAATGAGATATGCTGCAGTCCAGCTGGCAAAGCAAAGGCGGTGGATGACATCTGTGGAGCGGAGAAACCAAGATGGGAAAACTGAGGAAAACTTTAACACCAAGTTGGCCTAAAGCCGAAATCAAGAATGAATTATTGGTCCAAGCCTGCTGAAGGCCATCATTTTATTCCAAGCAGATTATTAGCCATAGCTTTGGGAAATGCGGAATACGAGCGGCTCAATGGAATGGGACAGTAGCGCCAAAGTTTGTGAAATGGTTCTGGCCAAGCTAACTCGCAGATTTCCTTTGTGATTTTGCGATTTTTGGCGCACATTACAAACACGTGCGCTATGTGATTTATTCAACGGACGTTGAAATATTTGAATAATTACAGAATTGCTCGAAGCAATGAACATGAAGGTCTTATGCTGAATAGGTTTTATAAATAAAGTAATTACAAATTTTTCAATTCAACTATTTACTTGCGTATAGGCCTGATAATATTATGTTTTTTCATACGTAGAGCTCAATACAAAATTCAGCCAATTTTCAGGCTCCAAAGATCGAAAATAAATAAAATATGAAATACAGTTTAATTTCCTGAACTTCTTTCAAGTAGGCATTTTTCAATAACAAATTGTTTTCATTCAGATGCTGTCAATCAAGAAGTGTCGAAAACATTTCAATAAGCCAAGTTCGTGTCACCTGTTGCCGCAAGGTGAGATTGAGTGGCCATGTCGGCAGTTTAACAGTTCACTGAGCACACACGTAACAATCGAGAGGGACGGGTAGAGACAAGCAGAGAGAGATGGCTATAGGAAGAGGACCATCTCAAGTGTCAAATGTGCTGAACTAGAAAAGTTCCAATAAAGATCAAAACAGAATGGTCTGAGGAACATTTTCCCAGCTCACATTTAGGCCCAAAATATTCCTTTGTAAGTGTGTGTGTGTGTTTGTGTGTATATGGTGTGTGTGTTGAGGCCAAGGTTGTTAAATTTTAACGTTTTTGCCTTCTGGCAATTTGCATGCCTGCGGTTAAAGTGCTTATCATTATAATCAACACCCGAGCCACAAAATTCATGCAAATGGAATGTATTCGAGGCAAGTCGAACTGTTTGCTACACTTTAATAAAAGAGTAAGCCGCGATTTATCAAATAAAAATATGTGAATATAAGATGTCACTTGGATGGACTTTATATACATATTACATGCATTCGCTTGTGTAATATCATTTCAATACATATAAATAAATATATATTTTCTGGAATGCAAATACTTTTCCTTAACCGTTCATGTAATTAAAATATAGACTTGTTGGAACACCCGGAAAAGTGTCTGAAATTATTTCATCAGTTGTCAGAGGGAGGGCTTTTCATTGTTATGAGTATTGTTGATGTGACAAGCTCATTTTACGTTTATTAACTTGACGAACAACAAGGAGGTGTTTTCGCGATTGTGTGAGCCTGCTTGACACCAAAAATATATTTTTCGTTTATTTTTGGACGCCCAGCGTGGCTGATAAAGGAAAATCTCGATTATTGGTAACTGGTTACTAGCCGTGACCCGAAAATGTAACAGATTGCCAATTTCACGCCGTCCAAAGTTATATTATAATTATAATTAGCACCCACTATTTTTGTGTTGACTTCATTTCCTGTGTTTGCCTTCCACTTGTCGATTTGTTTATTTCGCACCAGTTTGATTGGGCTAATCGCATTGCTACTGATAAGCTGCGATTGGCATCAATTATTGACAGTCGATAAAAGTTTGCGGCTATATTTAGCGCACGTGTTCCCAAATGTGCGGGAGTAGTTTCAATAAAATCATATCTAAATAACAAAGACTAAATCTGGGATTATCTTTCATTATCATAACTTAAGTGGATTTTAGTGTATCGAGACCCAAATATTGTTAGTGCATAAATCATTCTATGCTTTTATAATGTATACTTTCTTTTCCATAACTCAAGGGGATTCACTGCATTTCCGCTCTTCAGACAGTTACCAAATACGTGTATCTGTAAGGATATGGGCTTGAACCCATATTCGAGAGCCCCCAACTGACAGGACATTTTGCCTGCCTGTGCAAACCCTTTGCTCCTGTGTCACGCCTTTTTCCAAATCGTATAAAACTTTCACGCCATTTTCTATTTGTTTTCATTTCCTTCCCCTTTTTCTGTTTCAGTTTGTGTCCTTTTCATTTTGTTTTGTTTGTTGCGGCTTTTGGTAAATTCCGACGCTTCATCGCGCCTTTAGTGGGGAAAATCCCCGCAAAAAATCAGGAGCAGAAAAACAATAAGAATTGGAAAGACTTTTCTCGCCCCGAAACTCATTTGCATAGAATTTTGCTTGGCTAAGTCAGAATGAAATCCCCCCATGCCAAATCCTTGAATGATTTCCCTTTAAAAGCACATTTCACTTTCCCTTTTATTCATTTCTTTATTTTATGTTTTTTTAATGCGCCAAATAAAACTATTTATGAAATGCCAATGAAGAACATATATTATATACCACATATGCGATTTTTTGGGGCTGCACTTTGCTCTGACCATCTCTTATGTTTTATGGCCAGGACTTTGTTTTTATGGCATTTCCTGCCCCATGACTTTGCTCTAAATGCACAAGTAGAATCAGCCGCCTCGTAAACATTAAAGTAACCAAAAAAGCAAAATAATAAAAAAAAAAAACAGGACGTTAATGCTGTGGAATGGAATGCTTTCAGCGCCATTTCGAATAAATCAATAGGGGAGCTGATAAATCACAGTTCCGTTCATTGATTAGCTAACGATGCGCCTATAATTTCTTGTTGGATGGAAAAAAAAATCTGCACAACATTCAATTAGCTTGGCTTAAGTATTTTGAAGGAATAACACAGAAGCAAGACTTTGAATATGGAATTTTTGATTATTTTGCATTAGCTTTGAGAATTTTTTACAATGAAATTGGTTTGACAAAGTTATCATAAAACCCACTTTGTGTTTCAAAATTTGCAGTTCCGTCATTCCTGAGTTACTCTCCATGTTCCATATTCATGTATTATTCTAAATAAATCAAGTTAATTTAAGCTTACCAAACGATGCTAGGTTCCTTATACTTTTCTTCTTGGGCCTTTTGAGTTCCTTAATATTTAATGTGGCACGTTTCTTAAATTTCACTTTGCCGCCGCGCGAGTCGCGTCCTTACATTACACCCACATATACATGCATATTTTATATGTCCTGATGCTATTATTTCTTTTATTTACGACATTTAATTTTATATTTATGTACTTTGATTTTCATTACGCGATGCGGATTTGCGGCCCGCTTAACCTGCTAAAAAAAAAAAAAAACAAGGGGAAACGGAATGTCGTGATGAACAAGGAATACATATTGTATTATGGGTCCTCGTTGCTCATATAATTTGGTTTTATTTGATTTCATCACATTTTTTGCTGCGTGTTTTTATTTCCGGTTGGTTTTAGCGGCATTCGAACGTCTGCGGGCGCGGATTCCTCAGATTTGAAGGCGTGACAACCAAATTATTGCCTCGATAAATGAATCTCAGCTCATCATACAAAAGCGATTCAGGTTGCTTTGCTTGAATGCGAAAAATTCACAAGAGCTCTTCAATTAAATTGCCTGAAAAATTGGTGCGCTCAGCATAACTTGAGTGAACTTGTGCCAGGCCTTTCCTTTCCTTTACTTCTCTCGCACACTTTGCAGCAGCTCTTTGCTCGAGGCAAATAAGCCTTTTGTCTTTTCATACAGACCCGAAAATACCCTTCCATTAAATAGAAAACTAAATAAAAGTATATGTTGATACGAAATCAACGGTTAGCGTTATCCTAGAGAGAACCTATTATTAATTGTTTACATTAAATATTTCTAATACAAGCAATGCTTTAGCATTCTTTAAAATGTATAACTATACAATAATTTCCTTTTAAATGTATAGCGAAATTAAAAGTGAATACGTAATGCCTATGCCTCGACAAACAGCTGAGTTATTGTCATTAAAATTTTTGGCTATTTCGGCAAGAGCTTGGAACTTCTTTGCTGCTGTGTAGCGTTGTTCGCCTGAATTAATTACGCAATTTAACTGGTTTTTCCTACAAATCGCATTATAAAGTGGTTTTTGATGTTGCCCCTTAGAGAATCTTACAGGGGCAGGTGCAACGGGTCCAAAGTTGTGCCACCGTTTGCGTCGACCTACCGGGCGTATGCTTAATGTAAAAGCAAGTCGCTTACGGAACACATTAATTAAGGCTGTGCAAAGTGCGTAAGGGAATTATTAACATCATTTATAATTGTCAGAGATTTTCCATTGTTTTTTCTTAATTTATAATAATAATTTATTTCTTTATCGTGGGTTTATTTGTATTTACAAATTAATAGTGTGCTCGTAGCACATGAATTTTTTTAATTTTCTCACACTATTTGGTTTATTAATTTTTCAAATGTTTACTTAATTGATCTTAGATTTTTTTGTTTCAGTATTTTATCTTAAATTCCAACATTTCCAAGGAACTTTAAACTTGGCTTTAAACCGATCACTATTTCGAAGCTCAGCTGATAAGCGCAAGGACAACCGACTGCCGCCAGTGGCGAATAGTAAATGACATGTTTGTCCCTTGTCCAGGAGATAGTTGGGCCATAGTATTTGCGACTAGTTGCCACTCGCTGGTGAGTTATTAAAAAGCCAACAACTGACAACGACAACGGAACGCACTTTGAATATTTTCCGAGCACACGAACGATGTGCGTTCGGAGTTCAGGACACGCAGCTGCGGAGTTCGGAGCCAAACAAAACCGCACGCAACGTGCAACAGCCGCCAACTGATGGGCTTCATGTTCATCTGCCACTGCCAGGCAGTCACCCACACAAGTGGGCCCAAACACAGCCACACCAATACACATATACCCAAGCATAGGCAACTCACACAGATACGCGGCGTTTGTTGATAACAGTTTTCGAATTTCGAATTCGCGTCGTCAGCTGCTGTGGCTTCTGTTTTTCCTGCTCCCGCTGCTGTGGCGCCATTTTTTGTGTACAAACACTGTCAGCATCCTCCGGCCAGCACCACCCACAGAAACAACCTACCCGCCACCCACAACCACACACAGCACAACCACGTTCACCATGTTGCATGTTCGGTATGTGTAAACGCATGCGCCGCGCAGTAGGCAACACTTTTTACACAGTATGCTATCAGTTATCAGAGCAAATGTGCTAATGATGTGCTATATGATTGTTTAATATAATTTTTAGAAAATATATTATTATCACATTAACTTTCTATGAGCATTTTTTTCTATAATGCTAAAGACTTTTCATTTCATGTGGTAGTCACGAAGTAATGAGTATCTTTCGGTTGAGTTCATTAACCATCACTAATTTCCAGCTGTCTTGGCTTCTTGTGCCGCATAAGCGCAATCAACGCAACCTCGACTTTTTTTTGGGAAGCTTCTTTCGTTGTTATCTTTATTGTCCTGCAATATTTCGACAGCGGGTGTTTTGGCAGTGGGCGGGTTGGTGGATGGGTGGGTCATGACATAAATTAGTCACATTTCATTTGGACGTCCCTTAACCTTAAGTCGGTTAAGTTCAGCTCGCAGGCAATGTCTTATTCCAGAGGCGAGTGACTAGAGTTCACGTGCCAAGCCATGGTCACTAATGAATTATGGCCAAGTTTTTAATTAAGCTCTTTATGGCGTGGTCAAGGCGTTTGGCCTCGATAATACCCGTTTATTTTCGAATTCCCGTGCCATTTCGTTTTTTTTTGTGTTGAGATCACAAAGTCTGAATTATGATAAGATTAAAAGTAATTTTTAGTGGTCTTTAAAAAATTCAAATTTCATGAATTGCTGTAAGATAAGAACGTTAGTTGCAGAAATTCAAAAACCATTGCTTAATTACAAATTCACAGCGTACATTTATTTATTTGGGCAAAGGGCCAAAATGTAGCATTCAGCATTGTCCTTGACCCACGAATACCCCGAAAAGTGTTCGTATTCCCTGGCCACAGAGATAAGGCAGTCATGAGTGTGACCATTACGACTATGAAGTGTAAGTGTAAGTGTGAATGTGAATCCTGGTGACAATTGTCGCTGCAGGAAATTGCAAAACTAACTAAAATCGGTGGAAGAGGGCTGAAGTGAATGGGGGGAGGGGTGGGTTTTGAAACAAGTGAGCCAAATGCAAGCCAAAATGATTTACAGTTAAATGGCAAGGATATGTCATAAACATAAAAGTCGGCACTTTCATATTGTCCTTCTTGTGCCATTGTGCCTGTTATCAATGGATGTTTATGAAGGACACAAAGAGCAAGACGCATCAAAGACATTGAAAGCAGACGAGGACACAAATAATAATATTAATGTCCTTTGACCTTGTGAACCGCTGAGAAAGTCAATTGAAGCTACAGCGCCACCTGGCGACGGGGTAATTCAACATTAATAAAAATGTTTTTTTTTTTTTAATTTAAAGAAAAGAATGCTCTACTGATATTGAAATATTTGCGGTTACTCAATTGACCCAGTTATCCTGCACCATCTATCTCTTTCTATTTGTAAATGATTGCCTGTTCTTCACACTTTTCAATTAATAAACATAAAAACGCAAGTCGAAATGGAAGAATGGGAATTAAAAGGCGACAGGAAAGTTGCGTGTCCATCTTCCAGTTTTAATTGAGGTTAAGTGAGCGGACATTAAATTGTTTATAGAGCAAGGTTACGACAAACTGTTCAAATTTCTGTGAAATATGGCTTTTTATGCGATAAGTGAAGAAAATTCAAGGTGAGCGTTGACGATGGACAATTAAATGTCCAAACGGATTTGGATCAAGGTAAGATGGCAACCAAATATCCAATTCCTATTTGCAAAAGAAACAAAGATAAAATGCATCTAAGAAAGAATGATATATCATTCATAATATTATAAATTATTTATTTGTTAGTAAACATTTAAGCAGATGGAATATTTCAATCTTAAATAACAACTCAAAATCTTCCGATGTAATTGTATGACATAAAGAACTGCGATACTTAAATAAAAAGGTTCTAGACTGAACTTTAAAATTTCCGCTCTATGGCGAAGTACGAACTGATTTTATTTACAGCTGGCAATGCTGCTTGCGTTACTTGCTTACGTTTTTTCAAAAAACTTGGCGCCCATTTTTAAAAAGTTTGCCTTAGTTGACATGAGAGCTTAAAAATATTGTAAATAAAATTATATATTCATTGTTATTCAAGGTAAATTAAATTTTTAACGTGCTTGATAATATATGAGTTTTGACTGGTACATCAGGAACATATTAACCAGAATCCTGACACTTTTCAAGTTGTCATCAACAAAATGATGAATGGTCATCATCAAAAGCATAGGCACTTATTGCCGACGACACAGGTACCAACATCTGCTCTATGACGTCGATTATTAAAAGGCATCGTTTAAAATTGCTATATTAAGACTGCCAGTTTTTGGCAAGCCAATGAAAAGGTTGCCACACTGGGCACAGGCGAAGACAGTAGCAGTGTGCCCAGACAGAAAAATATAAATTTCCCTCCGCATTTCTCTCTGCGCAAACTCCCACTCGCCAATACAAAAACAACAGGAACAAGAACTCTCCCGGCTGCCCATGGATTTTCTTTTTGTTTTCGAATTCTTTTTCAGTTATTCGTTTTGTTTCGTGTGGCCAACAACAGCGACTGCGGTGGCCCCAAGGTGATTGTATTTCCGAGATCGGGGGACTATATATATAATATATAGCCGTGCGCGTGCCAAACTTAAAGTTACTCCCACACACCGATTGATGCACTTTCAAGCAAACATTCGTTATCAGCGGCTTGCAGTTTTTGTTGCATTTCGTAATTGGCGCCAAGCGAATGCTTTGGAAACATACGTTATCAGACTTTATAGCACTACCTGATGGAAAAGTGATAAACGCGAAACATAAACAAATAGGCGGTGATAAGCGTTATTAGCATTATCAATGCGCCGGCCGCATGAAAAAGAAAATACAAATTCCTGGCGTCCTCTCTCTCCCTCTCTTTCGCCCACCACAGAGTGCAACAAAAACAAAATTATCAAGTTTTTAAACTTGTTGAGCGGGTTGAATACGGCAACAACAATTGGTACAACAAAAAAACACGAACAAACAATAACAAAATGGGGCGCAAGAATAATACCAATAATGGTGAACAATTTTTAGTGCTCTCGCTCTCGCTCAGCAGCACGCCGCCACTGACCTTTATTTGACTTTTAGCTGGCAATGAAAAAATATCTCTGCCTGCCACAAACACACAAACACAGACGTACACTTGAGGTCTTGCCGCTGTGTTGTTGTTGCTGCTGTTGTTCTTGTTGTTTTTAATTTCGGAGTTGCATTGCAGAAGCGCGTATGTGCGGGTGCGAGTGAGATAGCACTTCATTTTCACCTCCTCCTTCGCAATCACATAAATAAATTATCAAGTGCAAGAAGTCGACAATTGTTCAACTGTTAGTAATCGTGCCAAGAGGTTTTTCTCACTTTTACTTTTGCTTGCATTCCTTCGTTAATTGCTTTTAAACATAATTGTGATTGTATTGAGTGAGAAGTGCGAAGGAGACAAGTGCAATCGAGTGATAGTTAAGATATCACGCCCTCTAGCGTCGGATAAAGTGGATATAGTCCTGAAAAAGTTTAGACCTTAGTTTATGTTTAATTACAAATAATGCGAACTTTGAAAGGACAAGGTACGGAAGTACAAAGAGAGTCCTATGATAAAAGGTGAATTATTAGGTACAAATCCAAAGCCGTAGAGAAAGTTATGTCAAGAGATTATAGCCCGTATTTCGTTATATCAACACAGATAAGATAATTAATATGTTAAAAAATTTTATTGTCTCGAAAATTTGAGCCAATTGATATTTTGTGGTTTCCTCGTTTGCCAAGGTCATTCTGGACAGTGTTCAATTAAGAATTCAACTCCCCCTTTTGACTTCGAATTTGATTAGATGGATAAACCTGAAAACTAAATAAGTAGAAGACAAATTCTAAGTCGTTAGTGCTATAGGAGAAACTGACGCCTTCAGCATTTTTCCTCTCAATTTGTGACGTTGACAATTAAAAAACATTTGCCAAATTTTCATGTATAGTCGTACACATAGAGCGGAAAATTTGGCAAACTCATCTTTGCTCACTAATGAAACTGAACTAAACATTTCCGACATCCGAAAATAGACCTTTGGCTTATAGAGGCCTCATCTATAGCTATAGAATATGGCACGTACATAAATGACCGACTGTCAGGGACATGGGCGATGTCGCATAGCACCGGTTATCAGTCCATAAACTGCAGCGATGCAACTGCACTCGCCTGATAGCCGATCGATCGCACCTCGCTGCGTGGTGATGCAACAAATGCCGGCGTGATGACAATGAATAAATACCAATACGAACAGCGCCAACATCAAGCGCGGTCGATGCACGGCGAGAAATCAGGCGATCTTCATACAGGTTTCAACTATTCACTCTTATTTTCATAACTGGAAAACGAATACTCGAAATACTCGTTACCTCCAATGTAGAATCCTTTAAGATGCTTATTCGAATAAAATAATTAATTAATTAATTTGAATTAATAGCTTTTTGTGTGAAATATAAGCTTTGTCTTAATATACAAGTGTAAGCGATAAGGAATCACTGCTTGTAATGTGGGTCAAGCCGGTGGCTAAATTTAGTTGACACTATCAGTCCGCGACGAGAGCCTCAACGGAGGGGTACAGCTATAGATCAGCGGCGTCTAGATTATAGCATCCCGTTCCCAACATATCAAGGAGATGCGCAGACAGCAGTCCTACCGTTTCGAGGACAACGAGTCCACGTCTTACGCTCTGAGGGTGGGGATCAACTTTGGGCAGAACAAAAGGCAGAGATTATACTAAAACTAATTGCTACTATTGCAACCGTCGTTCCAGATGAATCGTCGCTTTTCGAGAGTGGAGTCCGGGGCGGACCTTAAGGATTATTTCGATCGGGGTGATATCGCTTCCCGGGAGAACCGCTGGAACTTCGAGGTGGCATGGGAGGTGGCCAACAAGGTGGGCGGTATTTACACGGTGATCCGGTCGAAGGCATATGTCTCCACCGAGGAGATGGGCGAGCAGTTGTGTATGATGGGTCCCTACAAGGAGCACTGTGCCCGCACCGAGATGGAGGAGATGGAGTTCCCCAGGGGAAACCCCCTACTAGACGCTGTCAACTCATTGCGCTCGCGAGGCTATAAAATCCACACCGGTCGCTGGCTGGTGGACGGAAATCCTCAATTAATCCTGTTCGATATTGGATCAGCCGCTTGGAAGCTGGATCAGTTCAAATCGGAGATGTGGGAGAAGTGCCATATTGGAATACCTCATTTGGATATCGAGACGAACGATGCCATTATCCTTGGCTTTATGATTGCCGAGTTCCTGGAGGAGTTCCGCAACTTTGCCGTGACTTATTCGCAGAACAACGAATTGAGCGCTCCGAGGATTGTCGCCCACTTCCACGAATGGCAAGCTGGCGTGGGTCTCATTGTCCTACGTACTCGTCTGGTGGAGATCGCCACTGTGTTCACTACCCACGCCACATTGTTGGGTCGTTACTTGTGCGCCGGCAACACCGATTTCTACAACAATCTGGACAAGTTCGCCGTGGACGAAGAGGCGGGCAAGCGCCAAATCTATCATCGTTATTGCCTGGAGCGAGGTGCCACCCACTTGGCTCATGTGTTCACCACCGTCTCCGAGATTACGGGCTACGAGGCAGAGCATCTGCTCAAGCGCAAACCGGACATCATCACGCCCAATGGACTGAACGTGAAGAAGTTCTCGGCCATCCACGAGTTCCAGAACTTGCACGCCGTTGCCAAGGAGAAGATCAACGAATTCGTGCGGGGTCACTTTTACGGGTGAGTAGACAATGCAGAACTCCTGCTCACCAAATCTGCAATATCCGACATTAGAGTAAATAATTAATTATTAGCTAATTGACAATGACAATTCATCGATTCTGATTTCATTTTACGATGCAAGAGAGATAGTATTATCTAAAGAAAATGTTATGCGGAAATGTTTTCAATATTCTACACCCTTGAATAAAGGTTAATCGATAGAAACATGTCTCTCTATAATCTACATGCATGATTATATGATTTGTAGGCTATAGTATTTTAATATGAGCATGGAACCTAACATTTAAAAAGGATTCTATAGATTTATAGGTTAGATACAAATACATTTGATAATAATCAATTCATTATCAAACTGATAAAATACTAATTCATTTGAAAGCCTTTATCAAGTTGTATAGTAATAAATAATATCCTATTATATTTCCTATCCCTACAGCCACATTGACTTTGATTTAGATAAGACCCTGTACTTCTTCATCGCCGGTCGCTACGAGTTTGGAAACAAGGGAGCCGACATCTTCATCGAGGCACTGGCTCGCTTGAACGCGATGCTCAAGCACGAGAAGCCGGACACCACGGTGGTGGCCTTTCTCATCTTCCCCACCAAGACCAACAACTTCAACGTGGACTCGCTGCGAGGACATGCCGTGATCAAGCAGTTGCGCGATACGATCAACAACGTCCAGCAGGCCGTGGGCAAGCGGATGTTCGACACTTGTCTGCAGGGCAACATACCCAATGCCGATGATCTGCTTCAGAAGGATGACCTCGTCAAGATCAAGCGTTGCATGTTCGCCATGCAGCGCGATTCGATGCCGCCTGTTACCACGCACAATGTGGCTGATGACTGGAATGATCCGGTGCTATCCTCAATCCGTCGTTGCCATCTGTTCAACTCGCGCCACGATCGTGTCAAGATGGTCTTCCATCCGGAGTTCCTCACATCCACAAATCCTCTGTTTGGAATCGACTACGAAGAATTTGTCCGTGGCTGCCACTTGGGTGTCTTCCCCTCATACTACGAGCCCTGGGGTTACACTCCCGCCGAGTGTACGGTGATGGGTATCCCCAGCGTAACCACCAATCTGTCCGGCTTTGGCTGCTTCATGGAGGAGCACATCAGTGATCCCAAGTCATACGGTATCTACATCGTGGATCGCCGCTATATCGGCTTGGAGAACAGCGTTCAGCAGCTGTCCAGCTTTATGATGGAGTTCTCCAGGCTGAACCGCCGCCAGCGCATTATCCAGCGTAATCGCACGGAGCGGTTGAGCGATCTTCTGGACTGGCGCACCCTGGGCATTGTTAGTATTCATTGGGTTCACTTACGTCGCGGAAGCGACCAATGCTTTCATTTTATAAAATCCAATTATTAACCCATGACACTTTCATTTGCAGTACTACAGACAGGCCAGGGTTAAGGCCCTGCAAGCTGTTTACCCAGACTATGTGGATGAATTGTCTCTCTATGGATCGAAGAACAACTTGATCTTCTCGCGACCGCACAGCGAACCTCCCAGTCCTACTTCATCGCGTAAGTGGCAGGAAGAAGACGCAGATCGCTAGAAAGATAAATATTTAGTTCATATCTACTCAACACATTTCAATGTGAATGCATTTTTAAATACTTTTGATGTACTTTGGATCCAAAAGATTTTAGTCTCGAATAAAACAGCTGCTGGACATTTTACTTTCACGATTCTCAACAAGTAGTAATAAACGTTTAAATAAATCATGTTAAATAAATAACTAGGTCCAAAAGCAAGCTGCAACTTAAGATTTGATCTTGAGTGTAATTCTATTATTTTTTACTGATAAATCGTAATAGACAACTAATGTCTTTAGCAACCGAATTAGAATGCATATACCTTCAAGGCGAAAATGTAAATATTTAACTAATGAGCGATATTGCTGATACTATAGAAACGATAAATGCAATGCATTGTCTAATAAAATGTTTATCACCAGGGCACACCACTCCAGCTCCATCGGTTCACGGTTCGGATGACGAGGACTCCGTGGATGAGGAGACCGAACTCAAGGAATTGGGGATTAAGTAGAGTTCTCTGCCAAATGGAAGGCCCTTATATTTGTAGCGAACAAACCAATTAAAATCAACACACGCGCAATATTACCATAAGTTCCAGTTGTCTTGTTCCACCAATGTTCATCGAGATACGGGCTAAACTCTTGCCCGGATGCCTTCGAAACTATCTACCTGCAATTGAAATGCCAGAACAAATGTTTTCACATCTAATCAAATTATTAATATTATGTATGCCCAGATCGCAAGCGTAAGCATTCGAGCAGGACGAGTCCAGATTTTATTAAACGTTGTTTAGTCCATAAGGAGAACGAGGTCTCCCCGCCCTGTCACCCAGCTTCATACCCTGCGTATCAAATAAATCGTTATTTAAAGTACACTCATTTATCGGACCTATGTACATTGTAAAGGAAATGAAATTATATTCAAAGCTTTCAGGCAGCAATTTATACATACATTTATGTATAACTTTCCGTCGACACTTTGAATTCGATAGCATTTGTATTTATTCATTTGGTTAGCAAAAACACTTTTATTCAGTAAAATATGTAGAGAAATGTAGTAGTTATATGAAGACACCTTAGTTTTGGTTAATCAGAAATACAATATTTCTAGACTATTTCTTTCTGAAGCAAAAGGTTTGCAGAAAATCTAAAGAGTTTGTGGTTTCATCTGGAATTGATCAGTTGTGCTTGCGATTGCGTTTGCTGTAGGCTGATCTCACAAAGTGGTGACGGCTTGGACGGCGTCTCCTTCGCTGAACTGAAACGTTGTAGTCGTCGTCGTCGACCAGATGTTCAGGTGACCCGCTGTTCTGCGAGCCTTTGTATTCCGCGTCTAGGCATTTTTCGATGTCGTCACATAGAGTCCATCCATCGTCATCATCATCTGCAATGGTTTTATCTACACTGGTGTCACCGCTGTTGCCATTATTATTGTTCTGTATGGCCGGTATATTGTTAAAGGCTGGATATGCCACATAATATGGATTGTACATCCAAGGAGGATTATACATGAGGGGAGCTCCGTATCCCTGGAAACAACCGGCACACTGGGCGGGCAGACCATTTTGCAGAATGTATCCGTAGGGATAATTGAGGCAGTGCTCGCAGATAGAGGTCTTAGGCCTCGTCGGCTGGGCAAAATCACTATTTTGGCCTGGATTCTGTCCGCAATTGAAGTAGGGCCAACTGTTGCCAGTGTAATGACACCGTGTAGCCTTGGGTGTCCTCCGCTGGAGGGTTCTCCTCCTCCGTGGCACATATTCGATGGTTTCGTGACACCTGTCGGAGTCCTCGGCTTCACACTGCACCACTATTTTGGCCAACATCACTCTGGCCTGACACTTTTCGCCACAGATCCGCTGACGGCTTCTTTCTCTGCAGTCGCGTCCATCTTCATTCTTACACTCGCGATCCAAACGCACCACATAACAGCACGATCCCTTGTCAGTGTAGCCCAGTCCAAAACGTCCTCCCACCTTCGAGACATTCTGATTCACCTGGACATTGACCTCATTGCGATTTTGGATTTGATGTTCGATTATATTGTTGATATCGTTGGTCAGCCGAATAATGTTGGTCGTATTAATAGGTACCTGGGGTGGTGCCACTATATTCGTATCGTTAATGCCCTGAACCATCAGGGGCTTGACGTACAGGTCCGGGCACACAGGACACTCGTCCTCGCACGACTGTTTGCCAGCGCAAACATTGATGCAATTGTCCCTGTTCACCTGGCATTCCTCGTAGTCCTGGAGATTGGGTTGATCGTAGTTCTGGAGAGGAGTATGTACCACTATTGTGTTGTTTTTCAGCTGATCCTCGGCAATGACTCCAAAGGTCAGCAGGTGGAGTATTCCACACATCATCCCCAGTTTCAGCTGCGAAAATAGTTAAAAACTCAATTAATTTTTTTGCATTTGTGTTTTTCCCCTATTCTTTAATTGAGCTAATAGGTCGAAGAAATTACTCATCGCTGATGAAAACCATTATCAATTTCTTTGACATTTTTCTGTACACATGATTAGATTAAAGTACAAACTTTTTTTTTGCTGATTTTTGGTGGAAAAATATTAACAATACTTGCAGAAATTTTGTTTTATTGGGGCTTAAAAGCGCTGCGAATTCCAGGACTTTCCTGATCCCGGTAACTCACCATTGAATGTGCCATTATCAACTGTTTGGCTCTTCAAATTTCTGGGACGACCGGCTATGCGTAAAGTGCAGTGTGAACTGCAGTGGTTGAGTGGAGGCTATGGCACCATCATCATCACGGCACCTGGAACCTACCTTCGAAGATAAGGTTAGATAACACTATCAAAGAATTGATTACTAGCGAAGCTTTCACTCAATTTGGAAATCAGAGGTTAAATACACTAGTGGGCATAAGTATTAAGACAAGTAATATATTCAATATATTTGTTTTTAACTCATTTACTTACAGGAAAATCCATCAACAGGAACCAAATCTCCCAAGCCAGTGAAGGCTACGCATCCCCAAAACATAAACAGACCCTGATGAATGACTTATTCTCTGATATACTGGTGCCACTTTTTTCCAATATTGTTACGGTAATCTGAAAAAAAAAATTTTCTTTAAGCTGTGAAACTCAAAAGAGCTTTTATCGCTCTACAAAACATTGTTCCAGAATAGATAGCTGTATAGATAAATTTTCAAAATTCGCAGTCGTACAACCATAGGTTCTAGAACGATAACCGACATAGTACCAGCAATAATGCAGCTAATAAACTTCTAAACAATGAGCCATCTATTAACTCTGAGTCAATCAGGACACTCTTATTAAACAGTAAGGGAGGAGTTAACTAGAGCACTTACATATTGCTTATCCCCGCCCTAATGTAAGAGTATTGGAGCTTTCAAGAAAAGAGCTAAGCTCTGCTGAAGCACGTAGGGTAATCTAATCTTATCATTTAATTTATAATCATCAGTCGATATTTGGAGATAAGATAAATGCTATTATAATTTGTACACTTACACAAATAATTATTGTCTAAGACATTAACCTAAATTATAGACACATCCGCTTTCCACAATTTTAAGCTCAGAATTGAATATTCGGAAATATCACATCAACACTATGGCCCCTATGACGACAAAACTATTACTGAAAAAGTTTAAGGTTGAACGGAATTGTGAGAGGCTTTAACTATCAAAAAGGCTCTCAAGTATTATAAAAAAGATTATTATAATTTGTTTTTCTTTATTAATTGCTTTATTTTTTTTATTGTTTTTTGAGTGGTATTGATTGCATAATGATAAGCACGTTTTCAATAATTTGCGCTTGGCGAGTGTTAATCCATCCATCCATCTTCCGCACGGCATCCGGTTTGACCTGCATATTGGGAGCAGTATTGGGCCTGGTCGTAATATACGCAGTTGTGGGTGCTGCATTTGTAGGAGTAGCAGTACGAGGAGCAGGTCGAAAGGTTACCCATAGCACAGCCACTGCAGTCGTAGAAGTCTAAAGTGGACAAAAAACGATGAAATTGGACTTTACTTTGCATGTAACAACTATCTTTACTGAACTCACTCTGGGGCTGCTGGCAAATCCCATTATTGGACTGACAGGCCTGACCCGCCCAGTTGGGAGGGATGGTCACCATCTGGCTGTTGGACTGAGTCCAGCTGGCTACTGCGGCCGGAGCGAGCATCACCTTCCTGGCACTGCAGACGGAACCGCACTGATGATGACTCCTGCTGAAGCACTTGTATCCGTCTTGACCCGCCTGGGTGGCGCAGACCCGCGGAGCGAATACGTTGCAGCAGGGGCTTGAGGGTGACTGTGGTGGCGCCACCACTTCCACCAGCTCCTCTTCCTCTTCGGAGGCTTGTTCTGGGATTGTGATGGAGGCGTTTACCATGACGTGGTTAACATTGTTGGTGATCAGGTGGGGCAGAGCTCCTGGGAGCTGGTGGACAGTGTTCTCTATGTGGATGTTACCGAGCTCCAATGGCTGAGGCTTCGAGCACCGGATACCCGTCCAAACATATCCAGCAGGACAGCGGGTCTGAATGCAGCGTCCTTCGATGTACAAGCTATTTTCCCCGCAGAAAAGTAGACGGCAAACACCTTTCACCAAAATTGTTCCCTCCGGACACCGGATAATGGGATCCGGTGGCGGCGTAGTGACTGGGACTGGGATCGGTCGAGGTGGTGGTGTTGGATTTGCTGGAGGTGCAGGCGCTGGTTGCTCAGTAACACTTGGGGGAGTGGTAGTTGGTGGAGAAGTTGGGGAAGGAGCATTGATACTAGGACCGTTCGTGGGATACGAAGATGGGCCGTTCGAATTACAGGAACTCGGACCATTGGCATTGGGACAAGCTGGAGTTGTTGGTGTATTGGGACAAAGTGGCTTATCTGGAACCACTGTAGGATATTGAGGAGTGTTGGGGCAACCGGGAGTAGCAGGAACAACATTTACATTGGGATTAAATGTATTATTCGGAACCACTGTAGGATATTGAGGAGTGTTGGGACAACCGGGAGTACTAGGAACAACATTTACATTGGGATTAAATGTATTATTCGGAACCACTGTAGGATATTGAGGAGTGTTGGGGCAACCGGGAGTAGCAGGAACAACATTTACATTGGGATTAAATGTATTATTCGGAACCACTGTAGGATATTGAGGAGTGTTGGGGCAACCGGGAGTACCAGGAACAACATTTACATTGGGATTAAATGGATTATTCGGAACCACTGTAGGATATTGAGGAGTGTTAGGGCAACCGGGGGTACCAGGAACAACAGTAGTCACAGGATTGGAAGGATTGCATTGAATCCCCGTTTGACCTCCGCACAGGTTACTATACATATTCAAAATAATGGGGCTGCAAACGATATAAGCATTAACCTGACCTAAGATGTGAATGATGTCATCAGTGGACTGACGGATAAACGCTTCCAAGTCGAACTTACCATTTTGGCAGGGATTTGGTGTATAATTGGTGATAACCGTCGCGGGAAATAGTCCAAGACAGATTAACAGCAGCAGCCGTTGCACACGGAAACCCACTTCACTGTCAGACATTTCGATTCGAACTGATCCCGGCTCACCGGTGACGGATTAGGAACGGCTGAAGCTGCAGCCCAAGCGACCTTCACCGTTATCTGGAACACGAAGGTTATCGCAGCGCCAGCAATTATGCTTTCCAAAGGCATCCCAGCGAGCTCAGCGTCGCTTCGATTAGTCTCTCGCCTAGTGCGGACCGCCGTACATCGCGAATCTGTGTCTCAGCTCCCGGATCAGCAAGCAAGTTAAACAGTATGCTTGTGAAGTCATTCAGATCGGCCCTGGTTGCCTGCCTGATCACCCTTGTG
Source organism: Drosophila melanogaster (assembly GCF_000001215.4). NCBI lineage: Eukaryota > Metazoa > Arthropoda > Insecta > Diptera > Drosophilidae > Drosophila > Drosophila melanogaster. Next base: position 15,136,871 of record NT_033777.3, on the reverse strand, counting down.
CCTTGCGGAAGTGCTCAAGCATACATCGCGGTAACCGAATGTGGTTTACTCTGAGGATTGGTGTCTATTCTTATACAAATATATTCCCCTAGAAGCCGACATCTCCGCAGGGATATCAGGATGTCAACGGCGTGTGGCAAAGCTCTTTCGTTTGTCAAACAGGTAAGAAATCTCTGAAAAAATGGTTAATCTCGCTGTACCAAAAATGGTGCCCAATTTAATCAGCAGCTGTGTATGACTATTTATAGAACTACTCAATGCTTTAACTGATAATTTTAAAAAAGTATATGAAAAACCAATGTATTATTATTATATTATTTTTGGTTTTATCGTTCATTAGGATATCAATTGAAAGCGGATGGAAAATGTTATCCACAGACTAACAAAACGTGCGGGCCTGGTAACTTAGTAAAAAACTTATAAATCTTTAATTCGTGAGATTTTTTGTTGTTTTTTTTTTTCGTTGTCATTTTGTTTAGGATACTTTCTTAGCATTGATGAACTATGCTATCGTACGAATCCTGAGCCTTGCCCGCTTGAATCGACGACCACTACTACTACGACAACAACAACAACAACAACAGAGCCCACTACCACAACAACAACGGCAGAGCCCACTACCACAACAACAACAACAGAGCCCACTACCACAACAACAACAACAGAGCCCACTACCACAACAACAACAACAGAGCCCACTACCACAACAACAACAACAACAACTGCGCCTCCCGTCATTACAGAACTGACTCGCTGTCCACCGGGATCGATTTACTTCGACTCGCAGTGCAGGAAAATCGTCTGTTCGGAGGGTGAATATAAGGCTGGCCGTTGCATTTCATTGGCATGCCCAGCGGGAACCGTGTGGTATCAAAAACGCTGCCAACAACCGGGATTTATCACCACTATCCTTGAGATTGACAATGTGATCCACAATGAGCACAAGTACTCGGTGACCAGCGAAAATATAAATCGTGTGGAGTACATTACATCCGCACCCTATGATCCCGATAACGACAAGAGCTATGACTATACTATAGATAACATCGTAGCCACAACAACAACCAGACGTCCCTGGATATACCCCAGTTTGAGGCCATCTACGGAACAGTCGGCGGCTAATGAAGTCTTTCCGGGGCGTCATCCTCCACCGCAATGCTGTTTTGTAAAGAGCCCTCGCATCTGCATCAACTATGCGCCCAACTGGGTGTGCTCCAACAAGGAGAATAAGTTCTGCGATTCCAGAGTCTGCACGGCCCCGGTGGTATATCTCAAGCCACCGAAGGTCGTATATGACGAAAACGCGAAACGAGTGGTCATGCCGCCAAATCCTCCACTTCTGGCGTGCAGCACGCCGGATTGCAAGGAGAGCGGTGAGTCTTCAAATCGTTTCTTTTATTATTTACATTGAGTATCTGCTTAACGAACTTATCGAAGAGATAAGGATAAAAAATGTATTTCAGGATCATTAATACAATCTTGTGTTTCCACAGACATTTTGGATTGCTCCGGCTGCAAGGATCACCAGCGGGATAAGTGCTCACCGGGCTGCTACAGTTACTACTGTCCCAAAGGAAGCTGTGCCTTCATGAATATCGAGGACTTTTGTGGCATTTATCCTGGAGAATTTGGTTGCAATGCAATGGACGGATGTATCTGGGATTGGTGCAACAAGAAGTGCTATTAGCTAAAACAATTTGTCTCTCTGCAACTTAAATAAACATACTTTAACTTACATAGAAAGACGTTAATATTACTGCTTATTACAGTCTTCGACTAGCTCTTGTCGAACGCGGATGTAAAATCTTCTATTCTCTCTGAGAACATTTTGGTGTACATTAAATATTTTCTGTTTTCTTCTTTAATTGTGATATTCGCAAAAAAACTACAATCAAACGTTCAAGTGATGCAATTGGCGATGCTGAAGCATCTGCCGTTGAAAAAATGCGTACTAAAAGGAATAAACCACTAGTGGAGCGCCAGAACGAACGGGGCTCCAAGCAATTTACAAATTATTTTCGTCCACTACAAACTTTAGACGATGATAATGATGATAAACCTATTGAAACGGACACACTTGATGAAATAATAATCAAGCCACCTCCTATAACATTAATTAAACAAAATACAAAATTTGTACACGAGCTAATGGCTAAAATTAAAACTGATGATTACTTTATTAAAACCATCTCAATTGGAATTAAAATATTTTTACCAAATATGGACTGTTTCAATGCAGCTTGTAACCAACTCAAGGAACATAACTGTGAGTTCTACACGTACAATACTAGATCAAACAAGCCATACAAAGCCATTTTATCCGGGCTGGATAAACTACCAATTGAAACTGTCAAATCCATGCTACAAAACCTAGGATTACAATGCACCGAAGTCAAAATTGTGGAAAAGAAAACTAAGTCTGATCATGAATTATTACTGTACATTGTTTATTTCGTAAACAAAAGTATCACAGTAAAGGAACTGCGCAAAAACTTTATGTATGTCAACCACACTAAAGTACGCTGGGAGTATAAAGTGAAATTGCAGAATAAAATTACTCAATGCTACAATTGCCAACTATTTGGACATGGATCAAATAATTGTTCAGTTAAAACATCATGTGCCCATTGTGCTGGATCACACCAGACTGCCGTATGTATGGACGTAAACAACAAAAAATGCGCTAACTGTAAAGGCGACCATCCATCGACAGAACTGACATGCCCATGCCGAATTTCTTATCTCAATTTACTTTCCAAACGCTCATCACAACGCATTGGAAGAAATAACTTGGAAGCTCATGGAATGAGGAATTCTAAGCAACACATCGCTCCATCTGCTCTCTTTGGAAATCAACCCCAGATCTCATTGCCTACTCAAACTAAGAGAGTGCAACAACTCAACTTTGGTAGCTATAGTAATGCACTCACCAATATTCATACTTTGCCTAATCCCAAAGCAAATATCACAAGTGAAACTAATCTCTTTTCATGTGAAGAGATAAATTCTCTTTTGTCTGAATTAATAACAAGATTTAATGAATGCTCCAATAAGGGAGAGCAATTTCAAGTAATTTCTCAGTTAGCGATTAAGTATGTTTACACAAACAAATAATTTTATTGATAATTTGAATATTATGGCATGGAATGCTCGTGCCGTTAGAAACAAACGTATAGAACTGATCAAGTTCTTAGAAAATAATCACATTCACATAGCACTTATAAATGAAACGTGGCTGACTCATAGTGACCGTTTTAATATACCCGAATACACTATATACAGAAATGACAGGAAGGAAAGTAGGGGAGGCGGCGTTGCCATTGCAGTTAGTAACACATTGATACATGAACAAATACCCTGCATTAAAAGTCATGTTATTGAAAATGTAGGTATACAAATCAACACTGACTCTAATTCCAGTCTAAAAATTTACTCTATTTACTTTGCTGGAAATACTTCAAAATGTATTCCTAGTTCATGTGATTTATCTTGGGACCATAATCATTTAAAAAGTTTGTATAGATCTGATCTCCTTAAGATCTCACAAATAAATGGAAATTTTCTAATTTGCGGGGACTTCAACTCGCGCCACAGAGCATGGAAGTGTACCCGAGCCAATGGTTGGGGCAAAATTCTCAATGAACTTTCAGATCTGGGAAAATTCAGTATTTTGTACCCTACGCAACCCACATATATTCCGCATAACCATAAAGCAAAAGCATCAACATTGGACCTATGCCTCACTAATATCCCTAACCAGCTGGCTAATCCAGCAGTAATGCAAGAGCTTTCCTCTGATCACCTACCAGTGGTTATTAAATACTCTACAAATTTTATGCGCAATGTAAAAACATATCCGATTTTGGGAAGGGCAAATTGGGCGCTTTTTAAGAGAATTATAAATGAAAGGCTGATGGTTGAAGAGGTGGTTGTCAACTGCTCACAGATATCGACTTTGGATATTGATAATTTAATCGGCTCTTTCACTAGAGTAATCAATTATGCCTTTCTTAAAGCAGTCCCTCATAAACCTATACATCACTCCAAGCTTACACTCCCTGTACATATATTTTTTACAAAAAGAAGGAAACCTCGTTATCTTCCTGATAGACAGTTGCGAATACTAGACTCTCCAATACAATGGGTTGACAACATTCGATATTTGGGTATAATTTTTGATAAAAAACTAACATTTAAATACCACATCAACAACACAATTATGAAAGTTAATAAAATTATTTGCACACTGTACCCTCTAATAAATCGTAAATCTAAATTATCAATATCCAATAAGATCATAATTTTTAAAACAATTTTTAATCCAATATTAATGTATGGGTCACCTGTTTGGGGTAGATGTGCTCAAACTCATATCAAAAAACTTCAAATATGCCAAAACAAGCTGTTAAAATTAATAATGAACTTACCTTATTACACAAACACTAAGTACCTACATATAAAAGCAGGTGTACAAAAAGTTCAACAAAAAATACAATATTAACAATCTTTTGTTTCAAGTCTTAGTTTTTAAGTTAGTTGTAAGTCAATTAAGGTTTTTCTTCTCCCTTGTTTTCCTTAATAAATAATAAATATTGTTATACAAAAAAAAACTAAAAACAGGTCAACTAGACATAATTAATAAATATTTCAGATGAAAGCCTTAGCTAAACACTGTAAATACCTAATTATACCATTAGCTTTAATGAAATGTACATATATATATAAGGGATAAAGCACAAATAAATTAAATTAAAATTAAATTACTGCTTATTACCTTTTCGGGAAGTCCCCGTTTCGAATTTCAAATTACCCTTAAATAGCTAGTACACACTCCCAACTTAGCAGAGACACGCACCGAACTTGATAGCGGGTATACAATGTCGATAACACTTCGTCGATAGATCGATAACACTTGGGGTTTGTTTCAGCTGTTGCCGCGCCAGTCTCATTGTGTTTTTGCATCGCGAGCGGGACGGTCGTCGATTCGGGTTCGAACTGGAATCGGAAATAGCGGTCTAGCGGGCCTTTCTGCCTCTCTGTGTGCTTTTGAAAAAAGTTTGCTTGAAAAATGTGTAAAGAAAGCGGCGCCGCCAAGTGAGTGCGTGTGTGTGTTTTTATGTGTTTGCAAATACAAAGGTAAAACAGCCCCAAAGGCAACAACAAAGTGGCGGCGTTGGCGGCTATAGCGCAGTAGCAGCGACGCAGCGGAGCAGCAGCAGCGACGTCCAGTGCATTTTGGTGCAAACTAATTGTTGTTGTGAGAGGTACGCTATACTCGTATGTGTATGTGTGCGAGTGGGTGTTAGTTGCAGGTGTGCGTGCGATTTGATTTGCATTTATGTTGGGGTTTTGTTTTCAACTTTTCATCAAGTAATATAAACTAAATAAATGAACTATGTGTGGAAATTATTTAATATATATATAAATAAAAATAAAAGTATAATATGAACATGAAAGTTAAAGTTAAATCGTAGGAAATCAACAAATTGAGAATATTAAATTAAACAAATAGCCGAAAAACGCACACAATACAGCAAAAGCAAAGTAAAACTAAAATCATATTTAATAAACAGCATAGGGGACTGTTGTATAAGCATTTGTTTACATAGTGCAAAAGCCCATAAATTGTGCAATTCCCCCAGCAGAGAATTGTTCTCTCTCTCTCTTTCTCGCCGTCCCTTGTGTTAATTGAAAAAAAGTCAACAAACTTCCTGTTTTTTATGTGTCTGCCTCTCTTTTCCGCACTTTTCATAACTGTTGCCGCAGACAACAAGGCTATTATTGTGGCAGTACCGCCCCGCCCCCTGCCTGCGCCTCCGCAGCCCTTTCTTCCGCCCACAAACTCTCTCTGAAAAGGGAAGCGAAATGTGAGAGTGTGTGTGTTGGCAAGAAAGTTTTGTATTTGCTTTTGTGATTTCTGCTTGCTGTTTGATATGTGCCAGAAGTGCGGGCGTTGAAGTTTTTAGTGCAACATTTCTCTGCTCCAGCGGGAGCTTTTATAATGTGTGTGTGCGCTATTATTAAAACCCCCAACGCTCACACACACACACAGCCATGTGCATGGAGCAAAAAACTATGGCCGTGTGTATTTGTGCGAGGCGTTGGCGTTCTGACCAGCAGAAGAGGAAGATGGCGCAGCGGCAAGGGGTGAAAGGAAACGGAAATAAGTGGTGAAATGGGAGAGGGGAAGAGAGTGGGAAGAATACTAAATAAATAAATTAGAGAATCAAACAAATAAGCGGAGGAAAGTAAATAAATAGGTAAATTGAAATAAATAGATGAAATGTTTAACTAAACCAAAATACGGTCGATTTTGTATTGCAAATTGTATGGGGATGTTATATTTACTTTGAATTGATATTTTATATATCCATCTAAATCCATATAGCCATCTAAAAGTTTACGCTGGAAAGGTCATTATAATATTATCCACACTGTGTGAACTAATTATATTAACAGAATTTCGCGGAACACAGAAATCTTGTCGGTTTTGGGGTCAGTTCATAAATAAATCAAACAAATCGGGTAAAACGTAAAAGATAAACATTATGTAAATCAACAAACACCGCCCAAGGAATTCCTGTGCAATTTCGAGTGTTTACCTCTCGCCCACCTTGCCCACACCACCATCCATTCCCTTTCCTTTCCGTCCCCTTTCACCCACTTGTGAGACATAAACGTCGCCGCACATTTGCCGTACCCCCACTCCAATTGGTGGGGTATTGTAATAAAGCGTTTTACGATCTCCGGTGCCTGACGCACTTGTTGTTTTTATGACAGTTAAGCTATTTTGCGTATGACACGTTTGACAGATGCCAAGCGCCCAGTGCTGCTGCCAACGCCGCTGTTAAACGCAGCCCATCTCGCTCCCTCCTTTTCCCAGCCTCTCCACCGCCGTTAACACTCACCACCCATAGTTGGTTGATGCCCCCTTTTTACATGAAACCAAATTAATACTTTGATTTGGGACCAAGCGGAAAATATATTTGATTGAATTTCTTAAGAGCACATTATTGATCCGTTCCATAAACAGTTTAATACTAGATTTTATGAAATTAAAGCTTTAATATTATTCTCATTTGAAATTAGCCTCAATTAAGATAACCAAAACTTTTGGATGCCAAAAATATTATTCCATGCTGTGGCCTGCTCGACCAACATACATATCGTGCCACCCTAACCCACACCCCTTCGCTGGCCGAAAAAGTTTGTGCATGTTTGTTTGCTGCGCAGGCATTTTAATTTCACCAGCCATTAAGTACACAAAGAGTGGGCGTGTGGCATGTTGGGGGCGCAGCGGGTTGGGTCGGACAGAGAAGTTGTCTTTTCGCAGCTCCTTTTACGCATGTTTTCGCGCTAGAGCCCAGAAAGAAGTCGGCATGACATCAATTTTCTCGGCCAAATGTGGCGAACTGCGACAGCGGCAACAACAGCAACAATAAACTGGGCCACGCCTACAAAAACCATAAGCTGCAAACATCAAATATCAACGGCAGCAGCAGCAACAGCTAAAACAACAACAAACAACTGCCGCTCGGCTTGTCGCATGTAATTGCTTGCCGCAAAGTAAATGACAATAGCGCAAGGCAAAAGACAGTGGGGACAAAGTGACGCTGAATGGAATGCTGATATGCAATAATTAGTATCAAGAAATGATTGACGATGCTTGCGATAAATTGATACCTAGGCATAATTTTGATAACCAATAATATAGGAATTGCCGCTCTTTAGCTTGGTTTCATCTTAGGTATATCTTTATTATCTAAGACAATCAAAATGAGTCTCTTCTGATGTTAACAATTTCTTTGGTTTTTTCAAGTATTACGTATGCGTAATTTCTAATACTATGTTCTTATATTACCTATTTCATATTTTTTATTTATTTATTTGTTGTATTATTTTATTCAGTAGTTTTAATAATAATATTTTTGTATGGATTTTACTCCGATTCGTCCCACTGTACCGACAAACAAGCTGAGGTCGGTGTAACTAAAAACCGCAAAAGCTTGTCACTCCCCCTTTCGCACATCGCCCCCGGTTTCCACCTCCCGCCACGCCCCCTTGGGTCGCACACACTTCTATGCTGTCGAAGTAGTTGCTTCCGCTCTCGCGGTTTCGTCGCTCCCGCCTGAATAAATGTATGTACATGTATGTGTGTGTGTATAGAAGTATCTATCGCAGTTGTATCTTTTTGCTGTTGTATCTTTAGCCGCGTACGTGGGCGGCAAAGGCATTAGAAAAAAATATCAACGTCAAGCCCGAAGTTCAAATTCAAGCTTTGAAATATTTGCTGGATGACGTCGGCGTCCAATCTTTTGTCGTCGTCAATCAAAATTCGAAATATCTTTGACGCATTCTGCGGATGCATGCGCCTAGGCTTTGAGTTTCCGCTGCGGACTTCGGCTAAACAAATGCCAAAACCCAAACACAAAACAAAAAAAGGAAACTGATAAGCCAGGCAAACATTTAAACACTAGCTGCCATTTGCGTATCGAATATCGTTTTTGTTTATTATCTTCCCATTATTACTTGTATTTATTTACCTCCTCACTTTTTCGCTTTTTGGTCAAAGCTTTTGGCCATTTAATATTCATTTATTCAGCCATGTTTATTTATTTATTTGCGTGTCTCTCGGTCGGAGTGTTTGTGATTGTGTTTTCTACTTGTGATGTGGGGCTAAAAGACCATAAGACGTAAAAAAAAATAAAAATAACGAAAAACGTGAAATCGCATGCTAGGAGCCATGGCCATGATTTTGAATTTTAGCGGGCCAGAGTCGCGACAAAGAAATCCGAAATAAAATAAAAAAAAAGTATATATATAATCGTAAAGGCATTTGGCATCCATTTGATACCCTTGTGGAGGGTCATCGATTACTTTGATTTGTCATTTCTGCACGTTCAATTTCCTGATATATGTGGGATTCCCAATTTGGTTAATATCTTCGGAGTAAATCTTTCGATCACTTAAAATAGCCTATTTAAAATCAATTAAATGCTATTTGTTGCTTTTGTTTATTTTTATACTTCTTAAATATTATATAATTAAAGGTTATTGTGTAACAAGTTTTTGAGGTAAGCTGTTACCCATAAAACCATAAATTTCTATTAATTTTACAAGCTTCGTTGGCCTTTCCTTCGGTTCACATTTTGAAAGGAGAACAATATTTTAGCTTAGAGAAATCCTGCACTACCAAAGCCATATTTCATTTCGAAAATCATAAATCTCCGAAAGTTTCTGTTGGTCGGAGCGTAATTCATTTAGTTTGTGCGCCAAGCAGGAATTAATTGAGATCTTTTAGACAACTTAAATAAAAATATATGCGTATGTACACATTGGATTTAAAGGAATATGCTTTATATCTGGCTTGACAAAGCAATTTAAATATTTTAATTCAACGACTGCCAGCATGTACTTTTATGGAAATTTTGTTTGGGAAAAACAACGATGCCAATGGGAAAAATAACAAAGATAGAACTGCTTGCCACTCCCACCCATTCCCATCCCATATTCCAATTTTTACCATTTTCCCCACCCGTTTTTTCCCACCAGCGGGGCCAAAAGATTTTCGTAGCTCATAAATTCTTTTGTTTAACTCGTTTTTCTTTGATTTCTTTAGCCGGGCACGTAGCGAACCAAGCGCGGGTAAAGAAAAAAAGTGAAAATTCAGTGGGAAAATTGTCGCTGTCTGTGGCCCACTGCGATTACAGCAGCAGCAAGAAAAGCAGCCTCAAAACTAATTAGTTGCGCTGCATTCAAACTGAGTTTTACTTTTTGCCCCAGACTGCAACTTGGATTGAGTAAGACTTTCATCTGATCCCCGTTGCCGCCCCTTTGTTCACCCAATTGTCCGATTTTCCACCACTTTTCCCCGCCACGGTTGTGCAACTTTGGGCTCAAACGAGATGGTAAGAGACAAATTCAGTTAACTGTTACACACAGTCACTGACTGACTTAATTCCCTACATTTTTACGATTGTACCATTGCACATTGGTAGAAAAGTGATCTGAAAATGTATGAACTCATTTCCTATGATGCTTAAGTAATGGCGCCCTGCTGCATAATCAGGTTGATGTTACCGCCTGATTAAGTGCTCCAAACAGCGCAGATTGTTTTCGATGTTACGCCAGACTATTTATAAACGATCGGATTACACCTGATCATCGCTTGATAGCAACTGGGTCTGGAAAAGTTTGCTTAGTCAGCCTTAAGGCGCCGCCTGGCATTACTTATATTTCAATCTGTTAAGGGCATCAGTCAGGCATCGCATTCAGATTATGCCTCATCTGTGGAAACTAGTTTTCCTTAATTACCCACTCTAGGCCACTGATTATATGCCCACCTAATTATTTGAAATATTAAAATGGCTTGATAACGGCAATGCGGCGAAGTAATAGTAATTTTTAATAATCAGCAAAATAATTAAAATGAGCTTTTTGCAAACTAGCTGCTTAATACCTATAAAACAAATCATGTGATTATTGCTATTTATAAACTTAAGTTTCTAAACCGTAGTTGATAATATACACACCTATATATACATATATACGCCGCCCATCTGTTGATCCCATCAAACAATCATCAGTATTCCCAATTCTTTGCCTGTTCATAAACCTATCATCAATGCGTGCAATCTATAAACCATCTGTTGATCCATTCACCGTAAATCTGTCGGCATTATCGTTTCCCCAACGACCTTGAACCACTGTGCATTCGAGGCGACAGTTGTTGGCTTTAACTTTGGGCACTCTGGCTACCGCTGCTACTGGGCAACTGGTGTACTGTGGAACTGGTGTACTGTATAACTGGTGCTGCTGTAATCGTTGCTAGAGCAATGGCATCTAGTCCGTCAGGCCGAATCAACGTCTTATTGGGATTATGCTGGTGCAATGTTTTTCGCCGGCGGAGCGGGAGTCGTGTAATAAAAAGTATCTGGGTATTGCAGATGTCTATCCCGCGTCGCTGCTGCTTTTGGGCATTAATGAATGAATGGAGACCGTCTTAAGTAAAGCCGGCTTGGCCAACTGACAGTGGAGCGCAGCTGGGAAAAGGGGCGGTAAGCTGGGAGTTTTCCCTTTGCTTGATTATTCTCCTGCTGCGCTCCACTGCGCGTCAAATTTGCGCTCGACCCGCCCGCATCCCGCCTCCGACAATTTCTTGATAAATTTCCATAAAATAAGAATCAAGCGAGTGAAGAGCGTGTAGAAGTACAAAAAAATTGACAATGTTGAGAGGTTTTTCGGTTGAGAGTGTATATAAGTATATGCAAATCAAGTAATTTGTCTCTAAAGCATTTGTCTGGCTTCCGAAGGAGAGTAAAAGATGCAGATTGGGCAGAAGACCCCAGACGAGCCAAAGATGAGGCAGCCACAACTTCCGGTGTCAGTTTAGTTTTTTTTTTTTTTTTTTTTGCTTTTCTTTGGGTGCGTCTTCTGCTCAACTTTTGGTCTGGTTGTGTGTAGGGGGAAAGATTTTATAAATAAATTACAAAACAAAAACGAGACACAAACGTCGCTGAAATAGTTGGGGAGAAGTCGTGGATAAACTAAAACTAAAAACAAGAGGAAAACATTGCCTTTGGCTTTGTTGGTGGGACATGCAGGTGGAAGCTGTTATCGTTGTTAGCGTTTCGCAAAAGAGTTTTCATCATGGTCGATACTCTAGCGCATAATGGGTACTACGATATTTTAAAAAAGAGAAAAATCAAATGGCCATGAGCTTACTTTGCAAATTATAGCCTCAATTAGGGAACCATCTTTGTGCACTTAAATTTATTTCTCATGGCCTAATATATACTTAAAATTCAATTAATTCAATTTCAAATCATTCAAATTTTATTTTAAATTTAGTTTAAGGGTACATCTGCTTGCGATGGCTATCATAAATCTTTGGGTATTTTTATTGGAAATATTTGTTTGTATGTTCTCGCCTCGCTGTTCATCAAAGCCATTAACAAATGGCAAGAAGCAGCCAAATTATTATTATTTCTCTATAAAAATAGCTAAAATATGCTTAATTTAGTTGGCTCTGATGTGTGAGTGGTGGCGTATCCCACATAATTATTTTTGGTTAAGTAAGGCCAGAATTTAGCCGCGTGGTTGTCAAAACGCCCACCATGACGCCAGTCCACAAAACAAAAAAAAAATCGAAAAAAAAGACGAGGGCAGAGACAACGTCAGCAGAGGATGGGGCCAAAATATTGGGGAGTGGGGAAAACAAGACGAAATGGAAGCCAAAGAATTATGGTTGTATTTTCCTTATTTAATAAAGTATATTTATGTTTTAGTACAATTGTTTTTGGCCCGCATTATTGCTGTCTTGTGCGGCCATCACTCCTACACTATGAGAAATTCCCAGGGCTTTCGGGCTGGGCCGCAAATGCCCGGCATTGCGGTCCATAAAACCGGCCAAAAGCGTAAACCAAATTAGTTCATTTATATGTATGGAATATCTCTCGGCCCGCAATCCCTCCCAAGTTGGTCAACTTTTATGGCATTGCGGCAATATACGATTATTATAATTCTGTTTTCTTTTTTTTCCTGGCTGGCCAAAAGGGTCAAGGCACTTGATTGGGGCTGGGCGATTTGGGTGGCATACAGTGACTGGTGTTCTTCAAGTGCTCGATGGTCCGGATTGAAATTCAGATAGAAGGTTAAGTAGCGTTGAGATATGCACTTGTGGTTGCTTGTGACAAGGATACGTTTTTGAGTTCAGTTGTAGGAGACGATATTCGGTTTGAGATAAATTTGTTTATACTCAATATTTACTAAGAACTATCGGCTGAAAAATACCAAATTAATGAATTATTAGTTCTTTTATAAGAATGAGCATATGATCCAGTTTGTTCTTTAACATACATGTATAATATTTACAATGTTTTTCAACGCTTTACTTAAATTTATTTGGCTGCACCCTCAGAAAAGTCTTATTTCATTATTGGGGTATAAAAAGTAATATCTAATATCTAATATCTAATACCGCGACCCATCCGCAGCAATATATTTTGGCCATTGCGGGCAGAGTAATGACCTGGGCCAACACAATAGATTCGAGTTTATTGCGCGCCTGGACAAATGTTGATAAGGACCGAACTGTGACCGACCCCCAACTCTCTGAATTTCTCATCCTCCGCCCACAAAAATCAACAAGCATTTTCCAAACAGAATCAAGCAATAAGCGACCAGCTCAAACATTGATTTTTTTTATCACTCTGGTGGCTTTTGGGACCCGAGTCGCGACTTTCCGTTGCCAAACAGAACAGAAGAGAGTTTCACCTTAATTTCGTCTTGAACTTGTTTCTCCTCCATTTACTTCACTTGTACAAGTAGTTCCTGTTGCCGGTTCTGTTTGCCGTATTTGTTATTTATTTGCCCAGCACTAAATGGAATTCCGTTGAAATCGGCTTGATCTTGATGTCTTGTTTTCGGGCGAAGTTTTTGTGTGTTGTACTGCCCCAGCGTTTCGTTTGCTCTTAAAGATCTCATTTTTCCAGTGGGATCGGTCGGCCAGTGGTGGTGCTATATGCTATATGCTATATGCTATATGTGTATGACCCGCCACTCCGTCACTCAGTCACTCATTCACTCACTTAGTCATTCAGTCAGTTGTAACGTGGTCGTCAACGCAATGCCAACGCCTCTTCACTTCGCCAGTGAGCCCATCCCATCGCCTTTCCCTTTGGCTTCGTCTATTTGCGGGTCTAAGGGCCTTCTCAGGTCTTCAACTTGCCGACACTGCATCGTTTTCGTTTTCGTAGACAAGTGATCTCGTTTTGGCCCGTATTTCCTAAGATTTTCAATGTGAAGATGGATGGCCAACGTGGGGAACGTGATTATGAGCATGATCTTGATGGATTATGAAAGATCATTAGGACTCAATGAAGTAATGGTGTCATCTAATGTAGTACAGACGAAAGGACTACAGTTCATGTTCTATGAATATAAACAATAGTAATTATCAAATATACATTTTATCACGTATTAAAAGTGTCACATGTGCGCTTCTCTCAGTTTGGTTCTGGCATCACCATAAAGAATTGAATGCTTATCTCGAAAATACCAAGAATCGATCTTTAAGCCCTTTTCAACGAAAACCTTCTAACTAACCAGAATCTTTGTCTGAAATCTAATATCTTTCGGATGCTGTTTTGTGCCCTTTTGTTTTGTGACAACTTTATTGAAATCAAAACCAATCTTTTATGATGGCTTTCGTGGCAGCATTAACCCGATGCTGCGCATACATTAATGCACATTTTACGTTATGTCCCATGGTAGTGCCTTCTTTCCAACAATGTAATATAATTTATTTTTTTTGTTATGACCATCCATGCTGTGAGAGGGGATTTTCAAATGGATTGGCACGTGATGTGGCCAGATGTTGCCCTAGCCGAGAATATAAGTACGTACAACTTTGGCGCTCGAGAGCTTTGAAAGAAAATCGGGAGAGTAAAGAACGAAAACATCGCATGGAATAAAATGTGTAATAAAATAGAAATAATATTTATAGCTGAGACGTCGATATGTCTAAAAATAAAGGGGACGCAGCCAGCCCAGAAGCTGCCCCAACGGGCTCCCTCCCCCTTCTGAGGACCGCCTCCCTTGTTTTTTAGCCATGTGCACGAGCTCCCATTCATGGAGGCAAGGCACCGTGACCTGCCTCAGTCCCCCTGCTTTTCCGCCTTTCCCCCCCTTCATTTTCCATTTTCAAGCCCCCACCCTCCTCCCTACGATGTAGACAAATCCACTTGGCAGAGCAGAACAGACCGGAGCCCATGAAAAAAAAAAGGAGGAGAAAAGAGGGGAAGTTGGATGGACATTGATTTAAATCGATATTTTGCGGTTGAGCTCATTTGGCGTAAAATAAACTTGGCCCAAGTCAATAATCCCTTTGTTCACCCACTCTTTGCGGCATTTGGAAATATATCCACCTCTACACTAATTTCCCCATCTTCGGCTTTTCACTTCACACTTGTTAACAAATCTTTCGTGTAAACAAAGGGGGTATCCACTGAATAGAATGGAATTGGAATTGCTCTGCCCGTATCATTGTTTATTGATTGCATGATTTGGTTTCCTCATTCTTGCTTTTAGAGGTGGTTGGGAAAAAAAAGACCCATAAAGATTGTTCAATTCCTAAAATGTGCATCGTAAAATTTGATTGGTGGTTTTCTTAGAATTCAACAGATTCTCGCCCGGGCAAGTCTTCAAATTTAAAAGCTACTTTAATAGCTACATCGTTTACAAAAACGTTTCTTAAATATTTACTGAAATCAAATAGATATCTCATTGGCCAAGGACTCTCCATTCAATATTATCTGATTGGTTTTTTTTTCCAACGCTGATGAAACGTGACATTTCAAGCCGAACTCAAAGTGCTCCCTATCCATTCATTCATTCACTCATTTGATCAGGCTGTCATTCAATCGGTTTAATGGCGTTTTCTGTTTTGTTATCTGACATTTCCTTGCTTCCTGCTAGCGCTTTTTCCGTCCATCGAGCAGCTCCAACCGGAAGTCGTAATTAATGCGCGCCTCGGGGGCGTTTTCCGCTTCCGTGTCCTGCCACCAAAGAAGTCCTGCTACGTGCCTGTGTGTGCGTTTATTTATAGCAAGTGCACACGGTAGGACCTTTGCCTTGTCTCCGTGTGCCACCTGCATTCGAGTGGCCTACAAAGTGAGCAGTGTTGGAAATTAGAGGGGTCGGATCGGATCGGAGTCACCTGAGCCAAGCCGGCATGGCGAATCCTGGCCTAATGAATCCACGGACAGAGCGATGGAATTCCTCGATTGAACACGATTCGAGAATTTTTAATTTGAACTTTTTAAGTTCCAGTCATTTGAAGTCATTTCAATTAGAAGCGCTCGACGGCTAAATACCGAAATACTTTGAAATTAATGGAAAATGTCAATCTTACTTTGACTTACCTATTCATTATTTACTTCTTTGTTACCCATTTAATCTAACTAAAGCTTTTCTGATTGAAATAGTGTGCTCCTTGAAATCAATAGTTCTTGTTACAAAAATATATTCCATAAACACATCTAACTTTTCTAAGAAATATTCTACGGAAATTTCTCAATTTACGCAGCTGTCCATCAGCGAATTCTTTGGACGTTCAGTAAAAATATTCATACCATTTTTCCTTCTCAAATTTCTTATGCTCAATTTTCCAATTAAGTTTGACAAAACATGAATTTTGCACATTCCAGTTAATCTCATTTCAACGGAAATTGAATCGACCTTTCGGGCGCTTGGCCAACTTCCACAAATAAATCCCAAAAGCCCATAGACAATCTCCATCCTCTTTTATGTGTTTGTGTAAAAATATTTGCCAACTTCTGTCTGCCAACCAATACGCCAAGTTCTGCTCTAGAAGTTATAGCCAACTGCCGTTTTTTTTTCGTGGAGCTTGTCTAACATCTTTCTTATCTAACGTATTTTCGATTCCGGGGATAAGGATGAGGTCAAATGCCTGCTTCTGCGATGGCCCTTCACTTGCCGCCTGAGCGGACAGGACATGTTTCGAACCCATATCGCCCCAATATGTATGCAAGTAATTGCCCTGCCTTGGGCTCTGCACACGCACACCTGGAACGCCCTACGATCCTGGTCAGCTTTTCCCATCTCCTTTTTGGCCTTGCGGCTAAACGGCTAATTCGCCAAGACACAAGCGGCAAACAAATTGACTGGGTGGACTTTTGGGTGGCGAAAGGGGGAGGCCACCTGAATGGCCATTTGTAAGGAGCCGAATCGAAATGACATTTCGGTTTAAGTGAAAAGGCAAAAAAAAAAAAAAGGAGAAGCCAATTTCAAAGCCGCCGAAGCGCGACCGGAAGCCAGGAAAAATAAAAGGTACAGTGGGAACTCGAAGAGAGGAACCTATTGAATCATTGCATTTATTATTATTATACGAGGCAACTTTCAAGGAACACAGTATGTGAGCTAGAAACTAAATAAATAATATAGATAGCAATATAGCCATTCGCATAAATTATATATGTAGTTCACTTAAGACCAGTGAACACTTTAGCCATTGAAGAGGCAGTTAAAAGGGCATGGAGTCCAAGGAATTTCTGGAACTGAAGCACAAGACAGAGCAAAAAGCAGAAGTCGAGGCAGAGCCAGAGGCGAAAAACAAATGGCTAACAATTGACTTGGCCAATAAAGCATAAAACCGTTAAATTCGAAAATCAATAACTCCCCGGCCGAACGTTTCCGCCAATTGTGTCCTATATCCGGTATCCATTTCCCTCTCCCTCTGCTTTTGTGTGTGTGTGTGTGTGTGTGTGGCAGAGAGACTGTGGCAAATGAAGGACGACAAATTGCCAAACGCGCCACGAACATTAAACAATTTTGCAATTTGTTTCCATTATTTTAAGCTGCGCCAGTGCCTCGAAATGGGCGCCTGAAATCACCACCCCCTGCCCCCCAGCCACCTGCTCCCTGTCTTCCGAGAATCTTCCCTTCATAATTGTGTCAAGGAGGTTCATTCGCAGTCATTAGCGATGGAGGGCGTGTGCTTGTTAGTTCCTCCCTTCTGGCCTACCTACTTTCTCGCCTGTACTCGCTCATCGTCATCAGCGTGGGATGGCCTTGCCACCGGGTCAGCAGCTCCAACCACCCCACCACCACACAAAACCCAACCCACCCGTGTGCCCTGTCATGTGTCATGTGAAACAGCTGTTAATGATACAAGTGTCTCAGCTATTTCGTAAAAAATTTACATTCCGCTCAGTGGCTCTGCGGCACTGCAAGAGCCAAGTGCGTAATGCCTCCTCCAAAGGCCATTTGTCCTAAATGATTACAAGATGTTTGGACGGGGAAGCATAATCCCTGGTTTTCCTCTGCTGTCGATTGGGTAACAGACCGAGAAATGGATACATAGATGCGGTAATTGGAAACGATTTGGATGACAAAACAAATTGGTTTCATTTGATTTATTCGCTTTATTAATAAGACAAGGGAACACTTGCATTCATTTTCTAGTTAACAAGACACAAGAACATTTAATTTAGTAAGCTTGGGAGCGAAACATGATAATATTTGTTCGTAAATTGTATCGTTTGGTAAATTTGGTATTATTTAATATGAAATATTATGTTAATTTCCATATGCGAAGTTGCCGAAGCGATAAACGTTATTCATTTGCATAATTTTATGCAGCTTTTAGTGTCCAGGATATTCGAAAATGTCACAGGTCGTATGAGTATACTAAAGGTAACATAAATTCAAAATGAGAAATGGAATATTATCTATAAATTTAATGAATTTATATCCCATTTATTTAACCTATTTGTTAATAAATTACCAAGATGATAATTGGCTTCGTATATCCCAAGTAAATACACAATTTTCATAAAATGTATAGATGGAAATAACTTCTAAAGCCTTTAAGGCAAATCATGAATGGAAATTTATCAGGTCGTATGCGCATTACTTAATCCAATTTAATTAAACATAAAGTCGTTCGTATTAAGTGGGATTTCAATAGCCCATATGCCATGCCATTTTATCAGCAAAGTTTACCAAGTGAAAAATGTTTGAAAACTCTTTGCCCAAATTTTCGACAGCCACAAAAGTTGACGACATTTGCCTAACCAGATGCTGCCCGTCAGCCAAGACAATCTCCGGGCCAATTTGATAATCCCTCGGCAGGGCAGCAACAGCAACAACATTTCTTCGAGCTGTTAACACATACGAACCATGCCATTCCATACCATCCCACCCACCAAAAACCAAAGCCACAAAAGCCTGCTTGCGTCAAGCGGAAAACTACGAAACTGAGACATCGCTTCAATAATCCCAGACTTCATAGAGCTGCTTGTTTCGTGACTGCCGTTCGATGGCATTGGAAAACACCGAGAGGTGTGCACTGAAATAAAAGACTGGGCAGGATTACACATATTCAGCTATTTTTTAAGAAACATTAATTCTAAACAGAAATGTGAAATATAAACATAGAATTGGTTGTATACCATGCCGTATGTTAAGTTCATAGAGAATCTATAATGAACTAGTATTATTATAAATAATTGCGTCTAATCGATTTCACTGTAGACACGTGCTGTTTTTGAAATCAAACGGGATCCACATGCCCAAGATTGAGTGTGAGTGCGGCAATAAGTGAATGAATAAGTGAGTTGGACGGATTTGGGAGGAGGTGAGGCGAATGGGGGAGTGGAGAAGAGGTCGTGGCACTGCCTGATGAATATGTTGAAATCAATCAGGTTAGCCAAAAAGCAAGGCACGTTACCAGTACTTTCTTTCTTTCTTTCGCCGCCTGCCTCACGATTGGCCCATGATATGTGACTTGGATACGTGAAAATTGCACTACATGCAATACCTACCCCCCGCCCCCGCCTCTTTTCCCCCAAAACGAGAAGACTTCACATCACGTTATGTCAGGCGCTATAAGGTGAATACTTTCAGGTGTACAAGCTCCACGAGTTCGCTGGGCTGTTGCATTTGACATTTCGCTGCTGTACTTATTAAAATGGAGGGGGGAAATGGGGAAAAAAAATGTGAAAAGACAGCTCTGCCCGGCGGGCACTTAATAAACTCTCTCGTTTTCCTCACAACGAATACCTTTTCTTTCCGTGAACTTGTTAAAAACTCATTATTTGGCCGTCGTAAGTCAACATCTTTCTTTCTTTCTTTCTTTTTTTTGGACCTCGTGTGTGGGGTTCACGGTATATCAATTAAAAGTTTGGCTCTTAGTTGTAATCAGCCGAGTGAGTTTCTTTCCTCAAAATGTGTCTGTAATGTATTTTCAGTGTCTGCGTTTGAGTTGCCTACTTTTGGGCGTGCCCCAGTGATTCTGCTAATGAGTCGTTCTAGACAAAAAGGATTCCCCTGCTACATTGTTCTCGCCCTGTTTTCCGATACGTTTGATGTCGGCGCCATTGTTGTGATATCCCAGCTCAAAGTGTGAAATTACTCGGTTAATGACGGTACGAATTAGTTGGATTAAATGTTGCCCCAAGTGATGTTCATTCCCGTTTGGCTAAGGAGCTCTTACAGCTACAAAGCGATGGGAAATGCAAATATTTTCTTTCAATATAGGGCTAAGTGGTGTTGCATGTACTAAAGTTTCCAGTTTGGCATTTGGAAGCGTGAGGAAATCAATTTGCTAATGTTTAATTTGTGTGGAAATGAGCTCTGTTAGAACATAAAACCATTTACTCAGGAATGAGTTTTATGAATTGTAAATAGATCGAATGTTTTTTATAATCTGAGAGCTAGCTAGAAGACCCTCATTGCTGTGCAATCTCACGTCGAACATCAGCAAAGCTTGCATGCGTTGCACAGACGGATTCCGCACTTAAAACTATCTAGATACTCGTACTCGCGCCTTATCAGAGCCACGTTGCCATGGTAGCATAGGTTGCTCTTGGTTGCCAAGTTTTATGAATGGATATGTTATCGCTGGCTGTCCAAAGCGAAAGCGTTTTCATGAATGTACCATGAGTGCCCCAGCCCCAGTCCCTGCCCCCAAACCAAATCGAAAAAAATAAAACAAATTGATATACCGCTGTTGCTTTTCTTTCATTTCATTTCATTTTGCCGTGTGTGCGTGACATTTCGAGAATCACGTTCAACCGCAACCGACGGCAGCGATATCCCGATATATCGATGCCTGGGTAGTTATGGGTGCCGTGTCTATATGGATGTGGGTATGGATATGGCCACGCACACCATCGCATCGCATGTGCATTTATAACGATCTAACTAAATGGCTGGCACATGCTTATTCCTACGGGGAGCTGAGCTTGATGTTTTTTTTTTAAAGGTTTTGCTTACATTTTATTGATTCTCTGGCATGCTAACGAGTGCAAAGTAATAGCATTATATACAAGTTAAAAACAGCAAATAAAGTATCTTAATTTCTATATTAAAAGTCACATTTTAGGTGAGAGCATTGAAATCTGTAATTTTATTGGATATATAATATTACACTGGAACAGAAAATCAACCACACTTATAGGCAATTTCCATTAAAATATTTAGCCGTACAAATATGAAGTCACCCGTACGTATACGTATTATTTTTTAATATGCGCACGCCCATTTCTTTTTACTTTTACTTTGTGTTAAATGTAATTGAAATGAGCGACAGCGTCGGCAAAATAAATAACGCGACGCAATTTTATTTCATTGTGCAGCCGTAATTTCTTTTCAATTAACAATAACGAAACGGAGCGAAATTGGTAAAAGCCAGAGTGGCAATGGCAAATGGGGAGGGGGGTAAAACTGGGCTGCTGTAAGAGCTGCAAATTGCTGGAGTCTTTAATGCGAATGCGAATGCGACTGCGAATAACAAATGCATTCACAAATTGTGTTTAATTTCTTCACAAAGGAGAATTTCCTTCGTCGCAGGGGGAAATTGCAATAACAATCCACCTTTCATTTAAGCCCTCGGAACTGGGACAATTTGCAGAGCTTAACTTTGTTTTTTTTTTTTTTTTGTTTCTTCCAGCGCTTGTTTGTTA
This sequence comes from Drosophila melanogaster, assembly GCF_000001215.4. Classification (NCBI taxonomy): domain Eukaryota; kingdom Metazoa; phylum Arthropoda; class Insecta; order Diptera; family Drosophilidae; genus Drosophila; species Drosophila melanogaster. Next base: position 15,115,383 of record NT_033777.3, on the reverse strand, counting down.
TTATTTTTTTTATTTGTAACTGTTGGTCAACATTTTCGTTCTTGATGCTGCTCGCTTTTTGTTATCGCCCATCATCAGACTCTTGCTGTCTTTTCATTTATTTCTTTTCACTGCTCCGCACAATTTCCGCACTGACATTTTACAACTGTCCATGGCACGAACACTTGCGGACAAAATAATAGCAATCAAGATGTTATCCGCAGATTCGTGCAATTATCTGGGGGAATTACATCTGTAAGTGGACTTTTTTGACGTTTTCATATCGCAAAGTTTGCGCGAAATGCTTGTTAATGTTTTTGTGTTTTTGGTTTGAGTTTTGCTTATTGTTTTCATAACTAATCGTTTTTATCAAATAATTGAGTTTACTTTCGCTTTATTTTTTCCAACAGTTATTTGTTCAACAAATCCGAGTGATACAAAGATAAAAGCTTAGTAAAAAAAAGGGTTATATACAAATTATTTAATTCCTTTTTCATTACGTGTAAATGTAGTTTTCAGTAGTGATACCTATAGTATTGCCCGCCAATGTATGTGCTATGTGTGGTTTCCATTTACTGATCTCTGTCATTGCCCCGACGTCATCCATCGCACATAGATACTCACACAACGCAACGCCACGTGCATAAACATTTCTCAGCTGCCTTTTCTCTCTGTTGACACAAATCATTCGCTGGAAGTGTCGCTCCCGTTTCCATTGGCCCCTCTTCCTGTCCCGGCCACCAACTACCCCTCAGCCCCTTCCTGATAGCCATTCTTTCTTGACAACTTTTGTGTTTGGTCTTGGTGTCCAAATGCATGGGCGGCATGAGCTGGAACCGCTTTCGTATTTCGTATCGGTTACACTAGGATGGGATGTGTAAAGCTTCTGACGATAGCGAAAATGTTTGCTCGGCTAAGAGTTCTGGGTTCTCTGCACATGCTAACTGAAATTCTTACTCATTTCGATGAGCAAGAGGGAGGGGAAGAAAGAGGGGGAATGTGTGATCTTTTCAAAATTGATTTTTGTTTGTCAAAAGCAGTCGTGAAATTCCATGGGAACTCAAACGTATTTAGATGTAACCAATTTCACTGTAAGACAAGTTTATGATATGGTATATTTTACAAACATTTAATATACAACGAAATATTTGATCCTTTTCGGGGGATCCGTTCAACTGCTGGGCAAGTTTGTGTCTCGAGCCAAATCAACATTCCGTAGTCGAGCATTCCTAACCCAGAAATGAAAAACGAGGGAGAACAACTTTATGAACATTTTTGCACTTGTCTATTTGGTTCACTCCCAAACAAAGAAAATATGTAATTCAAAACATTGTTCAAGTGTTCCAGTTTTTAGTGTTCGAGTGTGTGTCAGCACAAGTTGTTTATAAAACTTTTGCACCACATAGGAAGATAGCCAGAATGGAGAAAAGCACACATAAGAAGTAGAAGTCGCAGAAGGAACTTGACCATGTCGCTAGTCGCTAGCCGTTGTTTGCCAAGCCGTTAATGGCACTGTAAAAAATTGCCAGCAATCTGCTAATAATTTAAAAAAGAAAAGTATAAAAATATAAACATACAATGCATTATCCATCTATATATATTATATTTTAGGTAAGGTTACTTCTTCTAATATTTGTTTCTAAATAGAAGTAATTGTTGACTTGGCAGTTTATCGAACTTCAAAAAGCTATTAATTAGAGTAAATCCCCATTTCCTGCAGTGCAGAGCCCATTCCTTTTGTCTCTCCCTGTCATTATCACGTTGCAAGTTGATGAGCTGTCCCCCGGCTGCTCTGCTCGCCTAATGGATGTCTCTTTGTTTGGCTGGGATCTGTCGTATCTCGGTTTTTGAAGTCGCATCTATCCGTACGCCACTCCAGTTCTCCGGTTCTGCAGACTCCTTTTCCGTTTCGCACCGTTTCCGCCAGCCAAGCCAAGCCAAGCAGCCATCGAGTGAAATTGCGCAAGCAAACAAACACATCCATTTTTCCAAGCGTCCTCTTGTTGTTTGGACTCAGCCAACTAGTCGCACTATCGGCCATTGGCACTCACCCACACAGACGCACATGCTTACTTACATAGATAGATAGATTGATACTTCTGGCAGACGTATCTATGTTTTATCCCTGCACTGCCACAACTGCCACAACTTCCTCAACTTCCACACTCCCGCCTTCCGGTGCGGAATAAATTTGAAAAAATCTTTTTGCCAGCCATTTACTGAACCATGTCAGAGCCAAAAGCCGAAATGCTGTCGTTGGTGGCGTTGAAATCTAAACATTATGCAAATGCTCTTTGATATTATTGAGGAGTTCGCCCAGTGTAAACAATGTGGGCGGGATTGATCAATTCGGTCGGTGGCGATGTTCGAATGGGTTTGTCCAAAACGAATTTGTTGAAATTTGTTTCAGTTTCTTTGGCATGTTGTTTTTACTCAGTGTGTATGGTAGAAAGTAAATGGATTTACTTGTAAATTAAATAAATATTGTGGCAGCGGATTAAACGGCTTTATGCCAAGTGCAATGTCATAATAGCTTTGATATAAATCTATAACTGTTTGCATTATTAATATTAAACCATTTAGTTAGTTAAGTATGCCTGGGTTTTCCATTTCCATTTCCTTATCGCTGTCATACTTCACCCAAGAGCTGCATTTCGCAAACGATGCCAACTATTTGATCCCATTTCGAAACCAGTTCCTCCTCAGCCATGGCCAATCCATTTTTGCACCATTGCCAAATAAAGGAGCAAAACATATGCAAAAAGAGAGAGAACGAAACCAAACAGTAAAAGCAAATTGAAAATTGTGTCATAACACTAAAAACGAGTTGGCCTAAAACCTGAACCTATCCCACCATTTCCCGATGATCATGACAACAACCATGCTGCTGATCATGATGGTAATGATGGTAATGGTGACCATGGTAGTGGGGAAGTCTGTTATGGAGGACCTGTTTTGTTTTGTTTTTTTTTTTTTTTTTTTTTTTTTGTCCAGACCCGAGCAGAAAAGGCAATGCCATCGGTCTGTCTTCAGACTGTTAGCTGGATGTTGAATTATGGAGGAGCCTGTTTGCGAACAAAGTGGGTCGGTCGACTTGGTCGTTGAGTGGAGTGGAATGGAATGGAATGTGATTTGTGGATCGAACAATGTGTGAAAATGGCCCGACAACAACTTGACTTATGTGCCTTACCGATTCTGCTCTTCTCTCTTTGCAGCGAATGTGTTTCAATGATGTTACTGCCTTCGGGGCGTTCGAATAGTGATGTCTATCCGCTACAAAATGCCGCAAACACAACAGCAACATCGACCGGAGGAGCAACATCAGCTGGTGGCGCGGGTGGAGCAGGCGGAGTGGGAGGCGTCTGTGGTGGCGTAGGAGCAACATCCAACCCCAAGCCCTTGCTACTGACACGAACATCATCGCCTCAATTGACAACATTGCCGACAACAAATGGCTCTGTTGTCCATGCCACGCCCACCCGCTCCAACGGATGTCCGTTGACCCAATCCTCCGGAATCCCAGTGACAATGGCAACAACAGCCACAGCAATGGCTACAGCAACACCAGACCCATCTGGATGTACGGAAGTGGAGGGTACAGCATCGACGGAGCTGAGCACTGGGTTAGCAAATGAAACTAACTGCGGCACCGGGATCTATGGGCCACTTTTGGGTCAAAGTCATGGGGGCGTCATCGCTGGCATGACCGAAAATTGGCCAGAAATTGATGGACACTTGGAGGCCATACAGGAAAAGCTCAAGCCCGGCTGGAGTGTTCATGTGGGCAAGGAGGGGAGGCTCTACTATTGCAAGTGAGTTGTGAATAAGATTCGCAGGAAATTGAAAAATATGACTTAAATGGCATAATACTGTAATATGATACCGTAGTATGTCATTGAAAAATATTTTCGAATTACGCCAGCAAACTCTTTAATGGTTTTAAATTGTGCAATATGAATAAAACTAGCTACCAGTTTGCCCAATTAAGAAAGTTTTGTGCACTTTTAAATTACTGCTGCACAGAATGAAATTTATTTCCATTGGCAATTAGGAATCGTTTCAGAACTCTGGAGATACTTTAAATGATATATGTATGGTCTGTGTGCCAATTAAGCGTTCAAGAAATATAGCTAGCAATAGAAATAAATATATAAATAGAAATCTAGCAAACGGAACTAAGATTTAAAGGCTTAATGTCTACATTTTAACAAGTGAACTTAAAAATAATTCTTTTTGCCCTGCAACATTTATTATTTGTGGCAAACTTTCGTTCGTGGTTTTTTCAAAAACCACTCTAATAACCTCGCCACTTTTTTTTTTTTTGCCTTCGCCACGCACAAAAAAGAATATTTAACAAAGCAGAAAGTCGGACATTTATTTAGCCATTAGCATGGGCAAAGTTTCAGCATTTCAATGCTGGCCCACTGGCGAACTGGAAAACTCACAGGATGACAGACTGCCTGACTGACTGACTAACTGACTGACTGACTGACTGACGGAAGGTCCTTGCTTGGCTATGTGGCTAGATGGCTTGGACGCTGAATGGGCGACTGAATGCTGGGCTCTCTGCTGCACATAAATTGATTATGCACGAAATTCTATTAAATAATTTTACACTTTGTTGCACATCAAACTGAAAGCGCACAAAATGCCATAACCGAGTGGAAAGCAAACGGGGCAGGGAGCAGCGGAGGCGGCACATGGCACATGGATGCGGGACTGGGTGACTGCCACTGGGGCGATAGACTGAATGAGTGAACATAGCCGTTTGGATTCCATGTTGGGTGCCCATACCCATAGCCAAACCCATTCCCCCGCCGCCGCCACCACCAATCCTTCGCTCGTCGAGAGTGTGCAAAAGTGCAAAACTAATTATCACAATTGTGTGCAGTCAGGAAATGAAGAAAGACAGCAACGGAAGCCACCAAGGTGGTGGCTGATGTGGGTCGCAATTGGATTTGGCTGGTGCTCTGGCCCGAGGGTTCGGGACCTGCCCGGGATGCCACAGTCGAGCTTCGATGAGTAGCCTATAAATGAAGTAGTTTATGTTTTTAGTAAACACTTTTATAGACTTGAAGTATTAAACCATAACTGAATTGAAGAGAATTTCAAATTTAAATTTATATAGTTCACTTGTTCGAAGCTCCACTGTAGTGGCTTTTAAACGGGCTGTGGACTGAGGCTAGGTTTAGTTTTAGCTCTGCGGCCCGATTATGGGTTGCTGTTTATTGCAAAGTCGAGCAAATAACCCAATTAGCTCTGATTAATGTCAATTGGAATGCATTTCTAGCTCACCCACAGGGCTAAACAGACATCTGCTGTTGTGATGGGCGTGGCCACGAAGGGCTTTCCCGGTGGTTGTGGAATGGGGCTGCAACTGTTCAACAGTTGACCGCAGGTTCAGGGTCAACGTGGGAGGCGGGTCAAGTACAAATGGGCGAGCTCTTGCATGATTTATAAATACAGAAGATAAATAGAACGGCTATGTATGGAAAACAACCAGGAGCTATTCAATTGGGGTAACAAAAAAGTAGTTGATTAGCAGCACAAAAAGTGTTTATTGTACCTAAACAACGATTAAAAAGTTTGAAGCTTAAATGGCATGTTTGAATTCAGGCAATATATCAGATTTATTTGCAGAAATTAAAGATTAATGTAGTATGTGCCTATGCAATATTAAGAACAATTAAATAAAATAGCATATTAACTTATGGCAGCACTTTGTTGCTATGTTTATGTTTATGTTTATGCACGCAGTTAGGCCAGGGCGGATGTAACATGATCACCCACTCGAAGGCAAAAAGTATAAGTGCATGGTCAGCATTCACACGCCGACCAAATACATATTACATACGTACATACATATCTCGCTCTCCCGATAAGCCTAGATATATAAGATATACATAAGAACGCCGCTCCGCTGCTGGCGTACCCGGCAGCGCAGCTACGCGGATTAGCCTAAGTCCAAATATATTAAAAACTGTAAAATCGGAGAGACTCTGTAGACGTTGAGCTGACAGAACCATTTCTGCCTACTCTAAAATCAAAAGAAGAAATTGAATAAATATATGTCAGCCCGACGGCTGCCTTCAACTTAAAACGGACTTGTGTTCTTAATTGGAGTTCATCATTACATGGCGACCGTGACAGTCGTCCAACGCTGGACGAATTGACCAAAGCTGGTGAAAACAAAGGAACAAAGGAACACTGGACTGGAAGAAGACTGGACTAATTAAATGGAACTGCAAAAACCAAGGAAAAATCTGAGCATGTCCAGCACCAGCACCAGCATTAACAAAACCAAAGAAGTCCTGCCCCCCTGGCTGCGAAGGAATCTGGAGTCCCCACTGCCTGGGGACTTGTGAGCGACCATCGACGTCTTCAGCGGCGAAGAAATAGACAGCAGCGAGGGAGTGTCAGCGTGCCACCCCCGGCGACGCCCAGCTGACACCTGATGAGCATCATCAACAGCAGAATATAATAATAAATATATATAAATATAAAGTAAATATAAAATATATATAGATAAGAAAAATTGTAAGAAATATTGTAAAACGGAGCATATACTATTATGCCCTGTTAACCCAATATGGCCCGTGAAGCCATAGCTAGAATCAGGCAGGCAACAATGTAAAATACAATTTTTTTTTACTCTTGCGAACATTGAAAGATTTTATAAATAGATAATTCCAAACATAAATGTCTATAGAGACAAATGAAATAAGTAAAACTGAAAATAAAAGTATATACAAAGGAAATTTTCTATTCTATTCTCCAAAATATAAAATTAGTATACCCAAAATGGGTCTAATAGACACTAAAACTGTGGACTCTACAGCCAATGTAATAAATAAAGTAGAAGTCCAAAATGCAGACTTGTTCTGGATAACCATAATACTAATTGTAATTGCATTAATTATGGTATCCAATGCATTAATAAAAATATACAAACTGCATAACAAGTGTCTTAAGAAACGATACCGTAGCACTGCTAACGGTATAGATAATATTTAAGGAAGATCTTTAATAAAGTCAATTATGAATGAAAATATGAGAAAAATTATATGAAAAAAAAATAATAAATAAAAAAAAAAATATAAAACGTAATATTGAATTTATCTACATTAAAAAAAAAATATATACAAATGAATAAATTTGAAGTTATGAGTATACCACAGCATGGACTGGGAAAAGCTTGTTGATCAGATAAAAGATCAAAATGAAAATTTCAGAAAATCCTATAAGTGCTTAACGCAAAACAGATCAACACAAGCTGTAACAATCAATAGGAATGCCCAAGTCTTGGTAAATAGTTATAATGAAATCAGAGAGTTGATCCAACAAAATAGAAAGAATTTGGAACGCAAACAGTGTGCTAAGGCTTTGAACCTACTGGTGACATTAAGAGAAAAATTAATATTTATAAAAAATAAATTCAGTCTCCAGATAGAAATTCCAACCATAGTAAACACCCCACTAAGAATAAATTTGAATGAAGACAGCACTAACTCTGACGAGGAAGATAGGACTATAGTCAAGGAAGACATTAAAGAGGAAGATCTTCACGATCTAACTATACCAGCAAAATTAATGCTGAAGAACGACGATAAAACAAATAACGCAGCCGACTCCGAAAATAACTTAACCATGGCAGAAGAAGCAGCTGCCATTAGGTCTTACATTAGGGAAGTCGCCTGCACAGTGCCAGAATTTGATGGGCAAAAGATCCATTTACAAAGATTCATTAAGGCAATCAAATTGGTAGACCTAGCTAAGGGACCATTTGAAGACATTGCAGTTGAGGTCATTAAGTCAAAAATAGTTGGCACAATTTTGAACTCAGTTGACAATGAAACGACAATTCCAGCAATTATAAACAAATTGCAGAAAGTAGTTGTCGGTGAGACATCCAGTAATGTCAAAGCAAAGCTAGCAACAGTTCAGCAGAGAGGTAAAACTGCAACGCAATTTACCGCTGAAGTTGATAGCCTGAGAAAACTTTTAGAAGCTTCCTATATCGATGAGGGTATACCTCTAGAACATGCCACTGGTCTAAGCACCAAAGAGGCAATTGAAACCATGATACATCGTGCTGAGCACGAAAGTATCAAAACAGTACTGGAAGCAGGGACTTGCACCACTATGGATGCAGCGATAAGCGCATACATAAGAACGAGTACAAGAGTTACCGGTGACATCAATAAAGTGATGTACTTTAGAGGTAACAGACCCAATAGAGGATACGGAAATGCCAATAGAGGTAGTAACCGCGGTAGAGGCTTTAATAACAATAGTATTAGAGGCAACTACCATAACGGTTACCAAAATAACGGTTACCAAAATAACGGTTACCAAAATAACGGTTACCAGAATAACGGTTATCAAAACCGCTATAATGGAAATAATAACCGTTATAATGGCTATAACAGAGGCCGTTATAATGGAAACAGAGGCCGTAACAACAGTCAGAACAACTACAACAGAAACAATGCCAATGTACGAGTAATCCAAGAACAGGGAAACTAGCAACAGCCTTTAGGTACTCAGTAGAAGAAGATCGTAGAGTATACACCATCAATTATAATCTCAACATATTTTCTACATTCATTCATGCCAAAACAGGCGTAAAACTAGTTTTTCTACTTGATACAGGTGCAGATATCTCTATTCTCAAAGAGAACTCTGACAAATTTTCTAATATTCAAATAACCAATAAAATAAACATTCAAGGCATAGGCCAACAGAAAATTCAGTCTCGAGGACAGACTTTTATTGAGATACAGACAGGTAAATACGTTATCCCACACGATTTTCATTTAGTAGATAAAAACTTTCCAATACCGTGTGATGGAATAATCGGAATAGATTTCATAAAAAAATATAATTGCCAAATCGATTTAAACCAAGAAGAAGATTGGTTTATAATTAGACCAAACAATTTGAAATTTCCAATATATATTCCCATAGCATACAGCTCTGGTATTAACACAACGTTATTACCAGCAAGATCCCAAGTTGTCCGAAGATTAATAGTATCATCAAAAGATGATAACATTTTAATTCCAAACCAGGAAATTCAAACTGGTATTTATGTTGCAAATACAATCGCAACATCAAGTAATACATTTGTCCGAATTTTAAATACAACCGATTCCGACCAATTAGTCAATATGGACACTCTAAAATATGAGCCACTTTCGAACTACAATGTAGTTCAGGCAAATAGTGAACACAGAAATAAAACTGTCTTATCTCAATTAAAGAAAAATTTCCCCGAATTGTTTAAATCACAATTAGAAAATATATGCAGCGAATATATAGATATATTTGCATTAGAATCAGAACCTATAACAGTTAATAATTTGTATAAACAACAGTTGAGATTAAAAGATGATGAGCCAGTATACACGAAAAATTATAGAAGTCCTCATAGTCAAGTGGAAGAAATACAAGCCCAAGTTCAGAAATTAATAAAAGATAAAATAGTTGAACCATCAGTTTCACAGTACAATAGCCCTTTGCTATTAGTACCCAAAAAGTCAAGCCCGAATTCTGATAAAAAGAAATGGAGATTAGTAATAGACTATCGCCAAATTAATAAGAAACTTTTAGCTGACAAATTTCCACTACCGAGAATAGATGATATTTTGGACCAACTTGGTCGAGCAAAATATTTCTCCTGCCTTGATTTAATGTCAGGTTTTCATCAAATCGAACTGGATGAAGGCTCGAGAGATATAACATCTTTCTCAACCAGCAATGGCTCATATCGTTTCACGCGATTGCCATTTGGCTTAAAAATAGCGCCTAATTCATTCCAAAGAATGATGACTATAGCATTCTCCGGAATAGAACCGTCTCAAGCATTCCTTTATATGGATGACTTAATAGTCATAGGTTGTTCCGAAAAACATATGCTTAAAAACCTCACTGAAGTTTTTGGTAAATGCAGGGAATACAACCTAAAGTTACATCCTGAAAAATGTTCATTTTTCATGCATGAAGTCACATTTTTGGGACACAAATGCACAGACAAAGGAATTTTGCCGGATGACAAAAAATATGATGTCATTCAGAACTACCCAGTTCCACATGATGCGGACAGCGCTAGACGTTTTGTAGCATTTTGCAATTACTACAGACGTTTTATCAAAAATTTCGCCGACTATTCGCGGCACATAACAAGATTATGTAAAAAGAATGTTCCATTCGAGTGGACAGATGAATGTCAAAAAGCATTCATACATTTAAAATCTCAGCTAATTAACCCAACACTCTTGCAGTACCCAGACTTCAGCAAAGAATTTTGCATAACAACAGATGCAAGCAAGCAAGCGTGTGGCGCAGTTTTAACTCAAAACCATAATGGCCACCAACTCCCAGTTGCTTATGCATCCAGAGCTTTTACGAAAGGTGAAAGCAATAAGAGTACAACAGAACAAGAGTTAGCAGCAATTCATTGGGCAATAATACATTTCAGACCATACATTTACGGAAAACATTTCACTGTGAAAACAGACCATAGACCATTGACATATTTATTCTCGATGGTGAACCCCAGCTCTAAATTAACTAGAATAAGGCTTGAACTAGAGGAATATAATTTTACAGTAGAGTATCTAAAGGGCAAGGACAATCATGTAGCAGATGCGTTATCAAGAATAACCATCAAAGAGCTAAAAGATATAACTGGAAATATATTAAAAGTCACTACAAGATTTCAAAGTAGACAAAAATCCTGCGCAGGAAAAGAACAATTGGATTTGCAAAAGCAAACCAAAGAAATAGCTTCAGAGCCCAACGTATACGAAGTCATAACAAATGACGAGGTACGAAAAGTAGTGACATTGCAATTGAATGACTCGATATGTTTATTTAAACATGGAAAGAAAATTATTGCAAGATATGATGTTGGTGATCTTTATACTAATGGAATTCTTGATTTAGATCAATTTCTCCAAAGGCTTGAATTGCAGGCCGGTATATATGATATCAGCCAAATCAAAATGGCACCGTGGAAAAAAATCTTTGAACACGTTTCAATAGATAAATTTAAAAATATGGGCAATAAAATATTAAAGAATTTAAAAGTAGCGCTACTTAACCCGGTGACCCAAATAAATAATGAAAAAGAAAAAGAAGCTATATTGTCTACATTACATGATGATCCAATACAAGGAGGGCATACAGGCATTACAAAAACCTTGGCCAAGGTCAAAAGACATTATTACTGGAAAAATATGAGTAAATACATAAAAGAGTACGTAAGGAAATGTCAAAAATGCCAAAAAGCAAAAACAACAAAGCACACAAAGACTCCAATGACGATAACTGAAACACCAGAACATGCTTTCGATAGAGTTGTTGTGGACACAATTGGTCCACTACCCAAGTCAGAAAATGGTAACGAGTACGCAGTCACTCTCATATGTGATTTAACCAAGTACTTAGTTGCCATACCAATAGCAAATAAAAGCGCAAAAACAGTCGCAAAAGCTATATTTGAATCTTTTATTCTAAAGTACGGTCCAATGAAGACGTTCATAACGGACATGGGAACAGAGTATAAGAATTCAACAATTACTGACCTGTGTAAATATTTGAAAATAAAAAATATAACATCAACAGCTCATCACCACCAGACAGTTGGAGTAGTAGAAAGAAGTCATAGAACTTTAAACGAGTATATACGATCCTACATATCGACGGACAAAACCGATTGGGACGTATGGCTTCAATATTTCGTATACTGCTTCAACACGACCCAATCTATGGTACATAATTATTGTCCATATGAATTAGTTTTCGGTAGAACAAGTAATTTACCAAAACATTTTAATAAACTACATAGCATAGAACCAATATATAACATAGATGATTACGCTAAGGAGAGTAAATATAGGTTAGAGGTAGCATATGCTCGAGCAAGAAAACTTCTTGAAGCGCACAAAGAAAAAAATAAAGAAAATTATGACTTAAAAGTAAAAGACATAGAATTAGAAGTAGGAGATAAAGTTTTACTAAGAAATGAGGTAGGTCATAAATTAGACTTTAAATATACGGGGCCCTATAAGATAGAAAGCATAGGAGATAATAACAATATTACGCTACTTACTAATAAAAACAAAAAACAAATAGTTCATAAAGATAGATTAAAGAAATTTCATTCATGATTGAATTTAAACTTATATTTTCCTTAATCATTTATACAAATTTTCCATACACTACGTATATTTTTATCTTTGCATTATAAAATCAACTATTGTTGTTCAAACAAAAACACAAACAAAATAAAAATAAAAATAAAATAATTTGCATTTAATAATCAAAATAACTTCACTAGGTTACGTTATTTTTCAAAAGGAGGGAGATGTAGTATGTGCCTATGCAATATTAAGAACAATTAAATAAAATAGCATATTAACTTATGGCAGCACTTTGTTGCTATGTTTATGTTTATGTTTATGCACGCAGTTAGGCCAGGGCGGATGTAACATGATCACCCACTCGAAGGCAAAAAGTATAAGTGCATGGTCAGCATTCACACGCCGACCAAATACATATTACATACGTACATACATATCTCGCTCTCCCGATAAGCCTAGATATATAAGATATACATAAGAACGCCGCTCCGCTGCTGGCGTACCCGGCAGCGCAGCTACGCGGATTAGCCTAAGTCCAAATATATTAAAAACTGTAAAATCGGAGAGACTCTGTAGACGTTGAGCTGACAGAACCATTTCTGCCTACTCTAAAATCAAAAGAAGAAATTGAATAAATATATGTCAGCCCGACGGCTGCCTTCAACTTAAAACGGACTTGTGTTCTTAATTGGAGTTCATCATTACATTAAACACATTTATGGATTATATTTTTTTTTTTCATTTTCTGCTAACAAAATAAGTAAATAAAGATACAAGATACTTTTCCGCTGTATTTATCGACAGATTTCAGCTGACTGAGCTATGGTAACAGTGTTTACCGACGCATTCTTATAGAAAAGACAATATTTGGTCAGCTCTTTTATATTTGCCTTGTTGAATTACTAATGTCTCATATTGAGGAATGCGAAATGATAGCAATTGCAATTTATCGTATGACGTAGTGGTAATTGACTTACTCATGAGTTAGTAACTGTGGAAAAGGTCTAAGCCCGAATATAATAGTTTGAAATATTTATTTATAATTTTTCTTCAGTCACATGACACAATCTGCGGGTTGGCTGCCAGCTTGCGAGGATTGGAGCAAACACGAGGAGCTCTCGTATGGCTGGGAGCGTGCCATAGACTCCAAGGGTCGTTCCTATTACATAAAGTGAGTATCCCAGCATAATATCGTCTTATATGGCCTTATAAATTGTATTTCCTAAATAGCCACCTGAATAAAACGACCACATACGAGGCACCCGAGTGCATACGCTGGGATGAGCATCCTCCGGAGCCACGACAGGTTCAACTCCAGCGGAATGCCAGCCTGGGTTTTGGATTCGTGGCCGGGAGTGAACGTCCCGTAATCGTGCGATTTGTGACGGAAGGTGGTCCCAGCATCGGAAAACTGCAGCCGGGCGATCAGATCCTGGCGGTGAATGGCGAGGATGTGAAGGATGCGCCGCGCGATCATGTCATCCAGCTGGTGCGAGCCTGTGAGTCGCAGGTAAATCTCCTGGTGTGCCAACCTATGGCGCACTGCGTGCTGCCTGGCAGAAAATCCACACTTCTTTCAGCGGGCAAGCGAGCCAAGCTGAGATCGCGTCCTAGTCGAGTTCGATTCGCCGAGAGTGTCTGCGTTAACGGAGCTCCACTGTTTCCGGTAAGTAATATATTAAGCTCACTTTTTACATTGATTTTAATTTGTCTTCTTCCCATTTAAGCCTTCGGCCTTCTCCCTTGGCGACATCTGCGTACCCCCAATGGCCAATGTGCTGAAGGTGTTCCTCGAGAACGGGCAGACCAAGTCGTTCAAGTACGATGCCACCACCACGGTGCAGGACGTGGTCAGCTCGCTGCTGGACAAGCTGTGCCTGTGCTGTGGCGAGCTCTTCAGCCTGGTGCTGGAGCACGTGAAGAGCCTCAAGCGCAACAAGCTGACCCTGCTGGATCCGCAGGAATCGCTGGCCAGGGTGAGGATAACTTAATATACATTTGCTCAAGGCGAAATTACATTTATTTTTGAATTTCCGCTTATTTTCTTAACTAGATTGCTGCGCGTCCGGGAGCGCACAAATTGAGGTGCCTATTCCGCATCACCTTCGTGCCCATCTCGGCCGCGGAACTGGCGCAGCGGGATCTGCATGCCCTTGACTACCTGTACTTGCAGTGCTGCAATGACGTCAACCAGGAGAGATTCGCCCCAGAGCTGCAGCCGGAATTGGCCCTGCGTTTGGCCGCCCTCCACATGCACCAGCACGCCCTGGCCAACAACTTTGCGCCCGCCAAGCTCACTGTCAAACTAGTCGAGTAGGTTCAGACGAATCCTTGAGACACCGCCTTTCTATGAATACAACATTCTCACTTCTTTCAGACGCGAGTTCGGTCTGGAGCGCTTTGTGCCAGTGAGTCTGTTCGAGGGCATGAAGCGGAAGGAACTGCGCCGGCTGATTTCTCACTTCCTTAAGCTCAACGCGGAGATGACTGGCTCCTCCAGCAAGGTTCTCACACAGCTGCAGGTGAGCAAAAGGCACTTAACGTAGCTTAAGGCATACAAAAATGGAATAGAGAGAAATAAGAACATCAAATCAGAACTAAAATCGTTCATCATTTGCAGGCCAAACTCCATTATCTAGATATAATCGCTAGCTTACCAAGCTATGGAGCCAAATGTTTCAGCACAAACCAAAGAGAGGGCGTCGAACGCGTCCTGCTGGTGAGTCCACGCTTTGGACTCAGCCAGATATCCAGTGCCCGCAATTCGGTGGTAAGTCTATCTCGATTCTGTTGATGGTGGATAACTTCTATAACTTATTGCCCCATTCCAAGCAGCCCCAGCCTATTTCCGCCATCGAGGACTTCACCCATGTGGTGGTGAATCGCGAGGACGATGTCACCTGCAGCGTATCCATATTCATGCTCGGAGATCGAGCTGTGAAGTTCATAATGGAGGATCGGGATGGCTGCGAGTTTAGCCTTGTCCTAGGTGGCTACTACCGACTGCTGACAGGTGAGGAATTCAAGGATCTATATTTGCAATGCCATTATTATATCTTTTCTATTTCAGGTAATGTGTTGAATATTCTGCGAGAACGGGAACCGAACGACGAGGACAATGCGCCCGGATTCCTGTCCCAGCACACAGTGCTCCCAGCGGGATGGAGCTACCTGCTTCCCTTCCACACTCGAGCGCACAGCGTTAACTTCCTGATGGCGCCACCCTACCATCCGCTAGTCCAAAGGGGTCAGCTCCAGCAGCAGTCCTCCATTCAGGCGCCCTCCTCACTGCCCTACGTCATGGACCTCGATTTGCACAGCGTGATGGCCACCGAGCTGCTGGAGGAGGCAGCCAAGGATTCGGGACTGAGTGACAGTAGTGGCAGCAACTACTGCGAAGGACGCAGCCATTTGGGCAGCCATCAACTGGAGGCTAAGAACGAGCAAGTTCTGAGAAGGGTTCAGGAACTGCAGCACCTAGTTCAGACCTCTGAGCAATATCTGAGTGAACAGGAGCAGGGCGGCGGCGGAGGAGGCGTGGCCATGCTGGAATTCGATTCGGATTGCGATAGCCTCAACAGCAGTAAGGTTTCATCGACGGAAGGGTCGCAGGGTGGAACGATTCTGGGACCAGGCGCTATCATTCCGCCAGGACATCCTCTGAAACACAGCGATTCCTTGACGCTATTGGCGGAGACCATTAACCACGAGTTGAGTGGCATAACCCAGGGACTGAACGCCATTCCCGAGTCTGCTCCAGTCTCCACATCTGCTCCTCCGACTCCAGCTACGCCCAAGCGAAAGCCAAGTCTGTGCAGCACTTCCAGCCCGAGACCGCAAAGGAAACTAAATGGCTTTAGTCAGCTGCTGAGTGACTTGCAAGCTCTGGGCACCGATTTCTCCCAGAGCGAAAGTGATTCGGAATCTGTGGCCTCACCGGCGCAATCTCCTACAACTAGAAGACCGCAGATGATGCTTCTACAGGCAGCGGGGTCTTCCGCTGGATCTGTAGCACCAGCCAAACAGCAACTCTCGCAAAGGAGCAGCTTTGGCTTGCACAGTCCCGATGGCACACATTTCGGTGCCGAAACAAAGGACTACAATCTGAGGGAGTATCTGCAGCAACTGAAGGAGATTAGCAATGCGGCATCGGCGGACACAGATGTTGCTGCCCGTCAGCTCTCCGAGATATATGGATTTGAAGTAAGGGAAGATACGTTCATTGAAACCGATACGGATCTTATAGATCTGCGTGCCATTCCGCCACCTCAAACCCCCGATGAGTTGGATTCCTTGTCGCTGATGAATGCAGCTCCCCCGAAGGGATTCGAAGGCAAGGCTGAGGAGCTGGACAGTTTCCTGCAGCAGATAATGGTGGCACCACCCACGCAGAAAGCGACACCCGCCAAGGAACTGACACCCGAGGAAATAATGTCTTTCATCATACCACCACCTCCGAATTTGGAGCAACAGCAGGTGGTTGCACCGGTAGAAACCGAGTGCCTGTATAGCAATTCTGTTCAGGCAAAGAGGGAGTTCTTCCAATCGGTTGCCAATGGCAACAATGGAACTGTTAGTCACTCACCCCACATTATCGAGTATGCCACTGTGGAGCGGAAGAGCAAGTTCAGCTGTTGTCCCACCAGCAAAAAGGAGGAGCAGCCGGGTCAGGAGGAACTGCAACCACCGCCGAGAACACCCACTACAGAGCAACTTTCACCGCCGCCGGCGAGACCACCGAAAAGTGCCGAGCTCCTGCAGCGCTACTCGCCCAAAAAACAGGTGCGTATAGCCGCTAGTCCAGTGATGCAGCCACAGGAGCGGCGGGAACTCTGTCCGCCACAACTGCCGCCGAGAGGAAGTCCCACGCTGGATGGAAGCCAGAGCAGTCCCACAAACGCGGTGAGTGGTCCCAAGAAACCCCCGTTGCCGCCCATCGCCTGTCGCCCGCGTCCTTCGAACGGAGTGAATTCTCCGAACTCCTCATCACCCGGATCAGCACCACCTGCCCACTACTCACCACCCATTCCGGCCACCGTTCGTCTGCCCCACTTGAACCAAGCCAACGGAACACTTCCTCTGCTCCCCAAGAAACCGCAGCAGCTGCACGGCGAGAAGTTGTTCATTAAAAACGGTCACTTAATTGATGGCGAGGCGTTGTTGGCCAAAACAGATGTGGCCATGTCCGGCCTGCTTATTAAGTTGGACCAGGTGGCCGCCCAGTGTTCGGTGGCTCAGGCGGCGGGAGGAGGCACCTCCATCGATGAGGAGAAGTTTCAGCGTGCTAGGAACGAGCTCACCGAACAGACCTTGGCCCTGGTCACGGCTAGCAAATTCCTGGTGGCCTCCATGTCGGACATGACATTGATTACGCTGCCAGAACATCTGACTTCCTGCCTGACAGCCATTCGAAGGATAACTGAGCTGGCCCAGGATATGACCAGGCACACTTCGGCTCCGTTGCAAACCAGGAACATAGTGCTCAAAGTACACGATGTAGCGAGTAGTTTCAGGGAGCTGGTAGGCGTGGAGATCGGACCCATTGGCGCAGGACAATTGGCCCTGCAGGCCGAGTGTCTGGCCAATGTCCTGGCTACTCTGCTGCGTTCCCTGCGCGTATTCTCTCCATAACCCAGAGAGATCGATGGGAGCGCAAATGGAGAGATGATCGAATGCGACGACAGAAGTGAAAGTGGAAGTGAAACCAGAAATAGCAATTTATCCAGTCCCGACATATCGCACGCTCGTCTGTCTATGTGTAAAACTCCTTACACCACCTACGTCTAGATGTGCATGAAGCCCAAAAAACATATGCCCGCACATATTAATCCAAAAATACATCGACTTTCGAAACTAATTTACAGGTAAAGGGCCGCGTCAGAGAATCGATGGTCTGATGGCTCTTTAGGCTTAGCCAGGCTTTATCCTCACCTGCGACTAATATCGAAACTGGAATGTGACAGCTCATAGGAAGACATCTTAGTCGATGTGGTGGAGTGCGTTTAAAGAGCTTAGGGATATATTTTGCTGAAATACATATCGAAACTATTATGTGGACGCACAAATGAATGGCAAAGAATATTTTGAAGGGATAGAGCCTAAATATCTGTAACATATCTTAGACTTGCTAAACTTCAAAAGAATATTCAATTTTGTTATAGTCTTCAAAATAGCATGGAACGTACAACACTACATATCTACAAATGTGTGAATTGTTCGGTTTCTTCTTTTTCATTTTTCGCAATTGCCATATCGTGTTATATATCCCTATACTTTAATCGTGCCACCACATCTCTAGGACCTTCTTACAAAATATTTCTAAATAAATTCGATAAATTATCATTAAAAGAACACTCTCTTAACTTAACGCATGCAACTAACTCGAATTTCTCTCTAATCTCCTAAAACAAACATATATTTTTAACTATATTTATATCACTCTCGAATCGTTAGAACTGCTCTGTATACCAAGTCCCTTAAGAAAAGCACTCAACCAATTCCTCAGCCCAAAAGAGGAACCCCATTTAATGAAACACCATGACTTGATTATCTAGACCAATTTATATGAGAAACTTACGGAAATATGTTTATTAAATTATGCTATTAGTATATTTTCTTATGTACATAATTTACACACATACCTAATACCATATACATATATACAAGTACTATACATATAAATATTATAATAAAATTGACCAAACAATAATCAAAATTTTAACTTGTGATATAAAAAAATGGAAAAAGTAAAAGCAAAAAAAAAATAATTATTGAAAACAAAACTTTTACATTTTCTTTGTTTAACAACAAATGTTTTAAAAGAATTATTTTATACGTTCGTTGTTGTTAGAAACGATCAACTTTTTTGTTATTGTTTATGTGTCATATCTTTTGTTGTAGTTGTTGCTGAAGTACAAGAATGCGCACTAAGTTGTAGCTTTAACTAATTATATTATGGTACACAATATGATTAAACGTTAATCAAAGTAAGCAGAAACTCAAGAATAACCCGTTTAAATATAACTAATCGATAATCCATTGTTTTCATTTTGTTTTGGATTTTCCGTTGAGACAAACACACACGTATTCTTAATAAACATAACCGTATGACATATACAAACAAGATATATACAAATATGAACTAAAATAATAATACCTATTAAGTAAAGCATAATCAAATGTACAATGTAAAACAATGTAACTGTTTATGATTTAATGAAAACAAATACAAAATGCATATGAAATTGTATGGAATAAATTCAATAAATAAAACCAAAGTAAAATAATGATAAATACAAATTCAAATTGTTATATCCGGATTTTGTGGCAATAATCTTTTGTCCGCTACTGTTTGATGCTGATTGTTGCTGGTTGCTGCGCTACTCACATTTTATGTTGCCATCCTAACATATGCAGTTGTCAGGAGCTGCCATACTGATGTAAATACATGTGCACTTGCGGACGTTTAGAAATCAAGATGGCAACTCCGTACACGTGTAAAATTTGAGATGGCAGGTCCATATAAAAATACTGTAAATACGCCAAGTGTGACCGCAACTTCGCTTCTCAATCAAATCGCCTAACGCGAAAACAAACGGAAAAAAATGACCAGCCACAGCTGAAAAACGGCATTTTATTTTGCAATCGCGGGCGGGACGGTTCAAAACAGCGCGACTCCTCGCGAGCGATTTTAGAGCATCACAATCGATCTGCTTTCCTGGCTGTCGGACGAGTTTTCGAAAAACTCGGGAAGGGATTTGGATTTGTGCTGAATACCATGTTAAATCAAAACGAATCGTAAAAGTGCGCCGTTTGATGCTCTAGTAACCGAATTAGAGAGCTACAATTACAAATCGCCAGCGGGTCGAAGTAGGGAAATGCAATTTTCGTCTTCCTGAGACCGAAAAAGAAAGAAAGCAAAAAAAGAAAAGAAACACGAAAGGCGAATGCAAAGTGCGCAAAAAGATATATGTATGTTTGTATGCAATTCGATTGCCAGGAAGACACGGAAGCAATAAAAAGTACGGGCAAAAACGCAATCGCAATCGTTACACATATTATATGTACATATATTCGCTCGGTTGGAAAGTTCTTTTGTGCAGAAAATTGAAAAACCAAACAACAAATAAATTGCTAGGCAAAAAAGGCAGCAACAGCATCCTCAAGAATCTGAATCTCGCCGCTCTCTTTCACTCTCTCGCTCGTGCCCTCTCTTTCTCTTGACGAAGGCGAAGAAAGAAGCAAAGCAAAGGCGACATAAAATTACCTAAAATCATTATTTTTCAACGTGCTGCTTGCTGTGGCATTTATGCCAAATAACTGAATCACAAAAATGGATTACAAATTCATTGTTTTCAACGCAGCGAGGGACAACAATTTGGCGCAGTTGAAGGTGAGTTTTGAACATATCGTACGCATTGCGAACTGGGGTTCAACAATTTCTCCTGCACACCTGGGCCGTCCAATTGGAAAGTTGCTAGATTCTTATTGTGATTGTTGTTAGAAATCTCAGCTGCTCAGTAAACTCGGCAGCTTATTTAGCCTTGTGACTAATCAATAAAATTCTCTCGCTCACACACACACTCGCGCACTATCGCGGCACACGCACACACACACAAGCTCTCTCCGCTAAGCCGTACACGCGCATGTGTTCCAGCGGTGCTGTTGGGCCGTCATTCGAATCTGGCTTGAAAATAGCCCAATTATGGAAAAATCTAGATTCGACTTACGTTTATTATGCAAGCGTGTGCTTTTAAGAATGATTGCAATTATGGCTAACCTAATGACCTATCTCCTCAGATTTCGTTGATGATGGGCTTCTGAAAGACCATGAAATAGCATAAAAGACCTACCCAAGTGCGCTAACCTTACATACCTTTGTATTTGTACAACCATTATTGCAACATGAGGAGTGTGATAAGAATATTATATTATATTTCTTGTGTTCCAATAGTTTAGAATGCGAAGTGTGGTTTGTTTGCTGACTTGTAAAATTTCCGCTGATTTTTAAAAACAATGCTAGCATAGTTTATCGATCGCCCAGCTAGAATCTAGCTAAATGCGCCGCACCCCCGCAAGACAATAACAAATACATATGTTCGGTCTGGCTGGTGTGCTGGTGGGCGTATTGGATTCGAAACTTTTGCTTGCGACTGCAAGACTTACGAACGAACACACTCTTTGCATAACCAAAGTTCTTGGGCTCGAGCTTGAGCTGTGGCTATGCCTTTGTCTGGCATCCATGTGTGCCATCTATTGAAGCCAAAGGGGCAGCTTGACATTGGCACACACCGCCACCAAATGGAAGCCCGTGCACTTAGCAACGCAACTGCAACTGCCACAGCGACTGGCTGCAATTGGCGCTGTTGCATTGTCCCCCACTTTTGCATTGTTTTGCACTGCGGCTGGTGGGTGTTTATTATTTAGTACGAGCGAGCAGTTTGATTCTAAGCTTAGCACAGCCATATTTTGCATATGTACATATATACTTGGGCCTGGCAGCTCGGAAAATTAGATGTGCATACGCGAATACGTGACATGGAAATGGGTTCGAACGAGGGAAATGCAAATCAGCTGGAATAACTCACTTGGGTGAAAGATTTTCTGTAACATATGTAGAAATGAGCTGCAATTAGGCAACTTCTTGTTGACACGACAATTGGATTAGTCGAAGGTCGCATAAATTAACTGCGTGCATATTTGCATTATATAAAAAGGTTTTGCAATTTATTTGAGTGCTGTTTCCTGTCTTTGTTGGCCTTAATGATTACTAGTGCACTTCAAACTTGCATAGAGAAAGGCGACTTAAATCATGCCATTCTTGTTAGTGAGTAAATAAAAAGTACAAATTATGTAGATTTAAATTTTTAGGTAACCTTATCAGTGAATTGTTTTCACAAAAAACATCTGGTGGGGACAAAGTTTAGGCGCCCATATCAATAATCGTATTAATAAATTCTGTCAAGCGAATGTAGCGTATGTTTTTGTTAATTATAGAATTAATCTATGAAACCTTTGCTTGGTTTTCCAATCTCTTTGCTTTTCACATTTTCCCTGCGCTCATTTTCGATTCATTTCCTTTGGGTTGCTGCCTTATCTTATCGCGTCTCAGACACTCGCCGTTTGTTTGTTATTACATATTTGTGTTGTTTTTGCGGCTTTTACCCAGCTGATGAGTGCTCCAAATGCGTAGCAAGTATTTTTAACCATTTTATGCGAGTGTTGTTTTTGCATTTGGGCCACGTTGCTGCCGCTGCCGCTGCTGAACACGTTAATAACGACGGCGAATTTTAACAGCTGAAATCACGTCGTCAGCGTCGGCGTTTTACTTCCGCGATTGTCACCTGCCGTAGCACTTCGCCCCGTCTCTTTCTCCGTCCATATGCCGCGCTCTCGCTCTCTCTTGCTGTTTCCGTGCCCCCCAGCAACGCCCACAAGCGAACGCACTTTGCTTATTAAAGTTATTATTATGCTGATCGCCGGAGGAACAAAGAGCCTTTCCACTGGCTTTGTTTTTTTTGGCTTCCTTCTGCTTTCCGGCTGCTGTGTTGACAAATATCCTTGAAAGCGTTCAATCACTCCGTTTCGGAAGGCTCGACCCTCTACACTGGAAAAAAAACCACCAATAACCCTAAAGTATTTTGTAATGGCTTAAGTAAGATATGTAAAAGTAAAGAGTTAAAGCAATATAGGTGTAAACCATATAAAAGAACCAAACGCATGTCTCTATTCCGATTATATAGTTTTTAACTTAGTGACCTAGTAATCTAATACATGGCTCAAAAAGCTGGCTTACAATCTTTATGGAAGTGTTATGTTTATAAGGTCGCATTGCCAGCACTTTTATGAGCTTGTTCTGTTCAAAGCTTAGCCCACCCTTATTTGCTCAGTGCATCACGATCTGGATATTCCTGTTCGCTTTCGGTTATTGTTGTTCTCATCAAACTTCCTGACTGACGACGGGGCTCGACCCTGGAAAATATGTCATTCAGTAGGGTGTGAGTTTTCGGACTTCGTCCAAATTGAGGACGAGTGCCCTGTAAATGGAATAAATAAATACGTTGCGATATAAATACATAATGCATACATATGTACATATGTATGTATACGCCGAAGAGTGTGCCCCGAAATAGCATTTTCTGTATGGGCTGCTGCACTCAATGCTCCAAATGCGAATGGGGGAGACGCTATCAGCCTATGGAGCTATGGAGCTGTATGGCTTGTGGGGCTGTGTCGGAGGCAAAGGCAACCTGCTTGGCGGTACGACGTGCAACATGTTCTAGCCTTCGCCCCGTAGAACTGGTTTTTCTTGCTCACCGTTGTTTATGTTTGTTCCAAAAATAAGAAGGCAACCCCCCTCGCCGCCCCAACAACACTCAACTCCCCTGCTTACGGAAAAAAAATAAAATAAAAAAAAAAGTATAAAAAACACCCAAGCGAAGAGTTGAACGCCGTACACGAAGTTGAAGTGCCACTTAAAATTGAGTACACACAACAAAATATTTCTTGATTCTGCTTCTCTTCTCGGTTTCTACTTCACCTTCCTCTTTGACTTTGTTTTCCCCACTTTGTTGGGTCTGCCCACCTATACATATGTATGTATGTATGCATTTACGTGTGATATGGGGCCAGATCGAATGATTGATGAGGTTGAGGGTGGATGATGGATAGGAAAACTAGACCATCTTCGTAGATCTACAGATAAAACGCCTTAAAAGCTGCAGAAACCCATTGTCAAGTATTTGAGAACAATATTAATATATTCGTCTCAAGAAGAGAACTCTCCTTAAAACTGCTGACATATATTAAAAAAAAAAATTGGCATAACTGCCGTTATGAATGTGCTACTACCGCCGAGTAACCCTACATTTTATATAACCTTTACAGACACGTGCCAGTTTTACTTCTCTATAAATTACATAAACATGTCCAAGTGAATTAAAGGTATCAGTCCGGTTTAAAAGCATTTAAATGATAGTATTTCAGCTGCGCCTTACAAACGAGCTTTCAAACTCTAACCTTTGGGCCAGTTTTTAATCAAGAACGGATCTAAGGTTCAATGACTAATTTCCACTGAAAACTGGTTTGAATTAAATTAAGTACTCCTCACCTTAGGAACGCTAGGGTTCAGTGATCTTCAATCGTTTTCTGGCTTTTAAGCTAATGAATTTATATGGCATTTATATATCTGAATTTAGCAGATTTATGTTTAATAAACTTAGTTAACCTTAGTTTCTATGAAACGATAAGTAATTTGAACGATCGCATGCTCATGTCTATCTATTTCTCGAGCACACTACACAATCATTTCGTTTAAAATTGGTCATTATTGATTAACCTTGTAACGATAAGCAATTAACGAATACTGATTAATTATTCTCACTTATGTCTCATTAAACTCGTAGTAGTTGTTGCTTCGCGATGTTTTTAATTACATGCAAACACAGCTAGACAGGTCCATTCGAAATCAAGAAAACCTTTTCGCTCAGCAACACACACTTCAATCAGGCAGCGTTTTTTTTTTTTTTTGAGCGTTTTCAAAACATTTGCCAAGGCACAACATTTAAGATAATTCGATGTACACTTTGTTATTGGTTTTCCGCCTCTTTTCGCTTTTCGTGTTTTTTTTTTTATAGTTTTGGCTTTATGCAAAAACCAAAATAAGGCGAATTTTGAGTTGGTCAACAGCTGTTTCTTTTAAACTTTTTTGGGGTTGAGGTTGATTCTTGTGCTGTGCAATTTACTCGCTTGCCGTTTGGTTGGCGTAACCTCAAAATGCGAAAATGCTGTCAGCTCTTTTTTTTTTTTTTTAGCTTTTATTCGATATTTTTTTTGGGGCTGCGCGGAGTTGGAGCTTTGAATCTTTGAATCTTTGGATCTCAGCTTGGGGACCTGCTTCTTTTCAATTTATTTTTCTCAACTGCTTCTTGATTATTAGCTCTCAATGGTGTGTGTAAGGTCAGAGCCAATCTTGCTGGTTTGCTTTGACTCCGATTCTCTGTGAATGTGAATGTGGATATGGCTTTGGATGTGGATGTGGATGTGGATGGATGTGGATGTGCTCTTTGTCATCCGCTGGCTTTGTGGCCATTGGTCTCTGCTAGTACGAGAATATGTGCACATATGCAAGTACATAGCAGGTGCACTCAGAAAAAAAGAAGGAGCTTAGCCTGTTGTAGGAGCACGAAATTGTTTTTTTGTAGAATTGAATCTATGTATATTGCAAGCACTTTTTTTTCCTTTCAAAAATTCTATAATCATAATTGTTGCCTGGACGAATTCCATCTTTCTGTTTATCACGATCCTATTTTTAGAACTCTTGTTATTAATAAATATGTTTATTGAAACTGATATTTATTATCGATAAACGAACTTTATTTATTTGGAATTTTACAAGGCGAAGCTTAATAGCAGCCAATACATATACGATTTTCTATGTATGCAGTATACATATATGTATGTACTAAACCATCTGAACAACAAATAAACAAGGAAGGGCAATTAACACAGCAACAAAGATAACAACACAATTGAAGCCGAAGAGCGGAATAAGCACATAGTACATAGTAGATACAAAACCCAAGTTTGAACTCAGTGCGTGTTCTGTGTGTACATACATATGTATACATATATGTGATGTATGTGGTGTATATGATGATAGCGTTCATTGGCTTTATCGTGGAGCGTTTTGTTCTCTTTGCTCTTGAATTTAATTTCAGGCCTTTTGTTTTGGTCTCTGCACTGGAAGAAACGGCTTAAGAATTCCTCCGCAGATTGTTTGGCAATCGAGAAACTAACTAAAGCTATTTCCACCCATTTGACCAAATTCGAACACTAAGAATGGTTTTGCAACTTTTGGCGAGCTTTTTGGACGTTATGCAATCGCCATGTAGAGTGAGACTTGGCATTAGGAAGTGCTAAAACAAGTTGCCAAATACTCGAGTAGAACTTTTTAATTAAGCAACACATTTGGCTGGTTAAAAATGATTTCTTATATACAGCCGACTTCGAACAGCTGTTGCATCATAGCAGCTTTAATAAGTAAATAATATGTTATGGCTAATATATTCATAACAGGAGCCTGGCAATTGTTCGGGTAAATAAGCTAGAAAACTTATTCTGTGCAGAGGAACCGTTAAAACCAAATTTAGAGCAACGTTCCAGTCGGAAGCATTCAGAAATCGGTAATAAGACAGCCACTTTGAGTGTCGTAAAATTCGCTGACCTCTTTGGGCCAAAATAAAAATATTTGCCAGCGTACAATAACGAAACAGAGAATATATGTAAATGCAAATAATCATTCAAAAAGCAATTATATTTCTTGAAGGTGACATCCGGATTTGAGGTTTAACAACCCGCGTAATTAACCATGACTGTGAATTGAACAGCCTAGAAACGTAGCCCATTATTATTTCGCTCAGTGCACTTTTATCGCCCATCTCAACTACGAGTACTAACGACGCCAACAAAACTCCACAAGGAGATCGAAAGACAAAGGGGGCAGGTGGTCAATCCCACGATTTATCCAAGTAAATTATAAAAACTAATAATGTATTCAATACCACCCTGAAAAATATGTACAATATTAATATTATTATTATTAAGTAGCTCCATATTTACTTAACATTGTATATATGTACATGTTACTCTGTTTTATTTGGTGTTTATATGTTTTATGATGACTATAAACATCAATATCCTCGTAAATCAGCAGGGTATCGACATTTCGACCCTCCCTCCGTATAATTTCACTTGTATTTGCTATTTTATTTACTATATTGTGATTTCTACGATCCGATCTGTCAAGTTCATCGCACGATTAACTAAAGCAGCAAAATGGAGGAAAGTGCGATTGAAGCCCGTGTCGGTTTCAATAAAAGTGCTTATGAAATGTAATTATAAATCAGAAAAAAATGAGGAAGCGTTTATTCAGTGTTTATGAGTGAGCTCATGTGCTTATCTTTCGAATTCAATCCCCTCTGCTATCTCTCGTCTATCTTTCTGTTTGCCCAGCGAAAGAGGAGCTTCCCCCAGGAGTTCCATCTCCAATCTGCAGCTCCAAACAAGTGTAATTCCATCGATGTGGAAGCGTGTGTCCACTGATAAAGACTGCGGCTTATCGAAATCTGAGGCGCCCCTCTTAAAGTTTCCACGCTTCTCTTAATGCATTAGTATTTTTCCATTTATCCAAACACCCTGAGCCATTCAAGTGACCTTGACCCTGACACTGCCGTTTCAGTTTAGTTCCAATGTGAACCCTTTCATTGAGCCACTTTGGCTTCCATCGCCTCTCGGATGCTCCGTTAAAAGCACCGTTGACCTCAAAGCCCTATGATAATGAGCTGAAGCTGCGGCTGCGCACTCCAATATTGACATCTTCGTATTGCGGCACTGAAAGAAATAAGAGCCTACTTAGCATTGCTATGAATTAAGTGTGCTATTAAAGTCGTTTCGAATTCAACTACGATTATTTTAGGCTTACAAATGGTAAGAGAAAAGTGTGTATTTTCTTTATTTTCCCAAAGAATACTACTGTTTTTTTCCACTGTGCTTTTATGTTTGTGCCGCTTTATCGGCTACTGGTCATTTTGGCTCACTTTGCATTTGTGACTCGAAAAAACTCTGGCTTTTGTCACCCTTGAGCCGACTGCGCAGTCGCGGCTAAGCTAACGAATTAGCCAAACAATTTGAGACAGACGCCGCTTGACTGATTTGAATGCCGGGCCCCAAGAGCCCCAAAATACCAAACATCGTATACTGAGTGCCGAATTTCAAAGCAGTATTCAGTTGAATGGTCGATCGGTCGAACGGCATCCCAAATTGAATTATATTCGAGTGTGATGACCAAGTCTGAAGTCGGCTGAACTTGGAGCTCGGCTGGGCTGTCGTCTACTTGCATATAGTGTCGACATTGAACTCGTTCAATGTCAAAATTATAATAAATTATGCGTGTGCGGTTAAAGGAAGGGGGGGGGGACATGGGGGGTTTCCCCAGGCGGGGGGATGTGGTGAACGGTCAAAGCTGAAAAATTGATCGCACAGCGAAAAACGACCAACTAACAATTCACACAGAGCAGCAGAAAAGTATGAAACTTCACTAGCTTGATGGCAACAACAATGGAAAGTTGTTTATTGTTTATTACACGGAAACGAACAATTTGTTGTTGCTCGCTTGTTCGTGTTGTTGGCTCCATTTAATAGCGCTGTTTAGGCCGTTTTTCGCTTGACATTTGTGCATAGCGGTAAATGGCATAGCTCAAGGTGTTTCCACTCTCGTTTTGAATTTCGAGAACAAACAACATGTGAAACGCTCGAAAAACAGCTGATTGCCTTGGGAAAACGCTGTTGTGAACATTTCCCCAATTTGCCAAACAATCCAAGGAACACAGACGGCAAATTAAAAACAAATTTATTTCCACAATTTGTGGAAGTGAAATTTTCTCATTGCTTTTTTTTTTTTTGCGTTTCTGTTTTTCCTTTCTGGCGCGAGTTAAATTATATGGATATTAAAACATAAATTAAATCGGACCGCTGCATTCGGACTTTTAGCATATTTGCTTGGCAATTCATTCATCTTCATTGCGGGGGAACTTTTCGGCTTTGGGAATTTCTCCGTTGAGTCTGGGCAAATGAACGAAATTAAGTGGAAAAACAAACAGGAGTTTCTTAAGAGAATCGCAAATGCCAATTTTGTGGTATTTAAACTATGGCAAATGCGGTTAAAATGGGAATTACACGCATGTGTCAAATTAGACAAGTGGCTACTGGGCATAAATTGTGGCTTAAATTAAATATTGATATTAGATTATTGCTTGACTGACTACATCATTGGATAGTCTCGGATTAATACTTATGTATGTCAACAGAGAGACTGCGGATTTAATGGTTCTTTATTGCAAGGCAAATTGTTTGCTATTGAATTAGACATTTATCTGTTGATAAATATTCATGGCAGTCGCCTCTTGATTGTTGCAAATTCTGAACCCAGAAGTGCATATTTAAATTTCGAACATGCTTTTTTTTTGAATGTGTTTACATTTCTTTGAATGTGTTTACATGTGTATCTTCTCAGTCGACAATCCATCCGCCGGGGCATTCCCACTGTCACTTGCCATTCGATCACTTAGCATAATTACGTAAACGCAATGAGACATTTAGCATGTGAAGAGTTTCCCATAATTTCGGATCAATTTCTTGATTGGATTTCCTTCCATATCTGCGCCGGGGTCACATCCATTATAGCATAATGTGGAGCGACCTGAGCACGATTGATTGATTTTCCTACACTGCTACCTTACAACCTGCCACGCCGCCATCCCCATCCCTCTGCAAACCGCCCACAATTCACGTGCCACTGGCTTTCTGTGCCACACGGCCTGCCCCGTTTTACCATTTTCAGTTTGACTTTTCATTTCGTTTAAAGCTTTTTCGGCTTCGGACCTCAACAACAAGGTTAAATAATGGCCAAAAAGGAAGCTATAGAGAGCGAAAAGGTAGAGGAAAAACAGCATGAGTAATTTGTCTGCCATTGGGCTAAATAAAGTCATTTTCAAGGTGCCATCCTGGGTGAAACATAATTACTGCGTTCTTTAAATTGTCTAAAAATCAATATACTGTTGTTATCAAGTTCATCAGAACTCAAAAGTGCCACACTTCTTATTGTTAATTGTTTATTTTTCTAACAAGTGGTTAAGTCAACAGTGAAAACAACCAGGAAGCTTCTGTTTTTTTGAGCGAGCTAAAGTAATAACTTATATAGATTAAATCTAACAACTTGAAGATGTTTTGCGAGTGGAAGACTGACTACTACCAATGTTGCTACGATATTACCCCACTTGGAACCCCCATATCACTCAGACACAATGCTGATTCACGGCTGTCAGAGTGGCAATCATGATTGATCAAAAGGCGGAAAAGCAGCAAACAGCTGCTGATGATCAACTTTTGCCTCGGGTGCGAAAGCGAAAAGTTCAGTAGCCAATGAAATGAAATTAAATGGAATCGACAATGACGCGACGCTGTAACATAAATAAATATACTTTAGCTTTTGCTTTCGCACCGAATTAAATGCAAAATTAATGCGTAATTTGCATTGTTCAATTCGCTGGCGCACACTTGCACATATGTTGTTGTGCCGCAAATGCTTCCCAATAATCTGTATTTTGAAAATACATACGTTTTCCGCCTAATAGTCGTGCCAAAAATGTTTCTTAATTTGTATTTTCTCAAGCTTTCTCTGGTTCTTTTATTGGTTTAAATGCTATTTTTTCCTTGTCACGCGCACGAGGCGTTGATTGCCGCCGGGCGGGCGGAGGGGATTTTCGGGGGGGTCTTAAGGGGGCCAAAACAAAGAATTCCGCTGTCTGGTGACGATACCAACAATATCGACACAAGGCGAATTGGCCAAGAGCGCGGTTCTCTTCGCAAAAAGTAGGAAGCGATTTCCTGTTGACCGAAATTGTTAGGAAAAAGGTTGGTAAGAGTATTCTAATGCAGAGAGAATAAATCTTTAGACAATACTACATGAAATGTTTACTATTATAATATTAAAACATAAAGGGTTTTTCAATACTAGCAAAATTAGAGCCTTATAGCTGCTTCATGCAAATGCGTTTTAAAATAAATACGTGATGTTATTTCTATTTTGTTGTCTTCGAATCGTTGACATCGTCGAACTTTCTAGGTTGTACTGTAGCTAAAGAGCCGTGCGGCATTCACAAGGTCTTTCGATGCCATTCCCCCCATCCCCTCCTATTTTCCTTTTTGCCAGCATCTCTTAACTTGGCTACCTCGCTTTGTTTTTATTTAGTTTTTGGTTCTGAGCAGACTGATGAGGTGTTTTTTTTATTTTGTGGGCGATATTTAGGGGGTGATTTTTAGGTGACACAGACATATGAAGGAAAACTAAAATTGAGTCAGATAGGTGGAAAATACTATTGTCTCAACGGATTGATGAGCTACAGCCAGGGATTTCAGCAAATGCGTTTTACTTCCCTAATAAGCTGGGTTACAAACTTTTTTAAATGTTATATTATATTTCTTTTTTTTTACCCAGTTTTCCTGAGTAGGATTATGGAAATGATTTGAATAATTATAAATAGAATTGATTGGAACTTTGTTGTTGATTCCTTAGTGCTTTAATATATTCGCCTTAGCCAATGTGGCGACCATTCCATCCCACCGCCTACCACCCACCGCACCCCCTGCCCACCTCTATCCATCCATTTTGCACGCGCTGGCAAACAACATAATTAGCATACTATAAAACAAAAACGAAACACGTTTGACATAAATGAATTTCAATTTCAAATTGGCATGGGACGCAATGCGGCCGCTACACAATAAAAATCATCAGCAACTGTGACTGGTGCTATACTATATTCCCCAGCTGATTTCTGGCTATATCTCCACGACTTACCCACCCATTTGTGGTATCCATTGCCCAGGTGGTCTGAGTTTTTTCACGCTGTCAGCGATTCGCTTTGTTCGTCATCAATTTGTTTGAAAGCACCCATAATTATTATCGCCTTTCTATTGATTAAAAACAAATATTATCTAATTGGAATTTTTGTGTGATTTGGTAACTATCAGAGTGGAAAATAGCTAATGATATGAGCTGGATTGGTATGGAATATAATCCAAATCTAGATATTTTATAAATTGTCAGTAATAATCGCGTTTATAACGTAGTTCAGAATGGCGAATGATTGCTAAAAAAAAAACTTGACTTATATTTGAAATATCTTACTAAATATGCACCGTTTCTCTACTATTTTTTAGGCCACCCTTTACAACAAAAGCTCCGTCGAAGTGGGCAGCCTGATATCGGCGAAAGTGAACGGAGCCACCCCGCTGGTCATCTCCTGCCGCAATGGCCACTACGACATTGTAGAATACCTATTGACAAAATGTCGGGCCAACGTGGAGCAGGTGGGATCGGTCAGTTTCGACGGGGAACCAATAGAGGATGCCCCACCGCTGTGGTGCGCTGCGGCCGCTGGCCACCTGGGCATCGTAAAGATGCTCGTCCGCCGAGGGGCGAATGTGAACAGTACCACCAGGACGAATTCCACACCGCTGCGAGCTGCCTGCTTCGATGGACACTACGAGATCGTCAAGTACCTGGTACACCATGGAGCAGGTAACTACTTTGTATTACTGCTTACTAAGAAGGTGCACCAATCTTCCAGCTATTACTTCTTCATTTAATCTTAATTCGTTATATAACATACTACACAAATCTAGTTTGTGTATATTCTATTTAAATATAAAGGTCTTATAAAAATAATAACTGGAACTGGTTTTGTTAGTTTTGCCTCTTGATGATATACGTGCTAATTGTTTGTCTAATTCCACAGACTTTGAGGTGGCGAACCGTCACGGCCACACCTGCTTGATGATCGCCTGCTACAAGGGTCACTTCCGCATCGCCCAGTATCTGCTCTCCCTGAACGCCGATGTGAACCGCTGCAGCGTTAAGGGCAACACGGCACTGCACGACTGCGCCGAGTCGGGCTCCTTGCAGATCCTCCAGTTGCTGCTCAAGCACGGCGCCACCATGGACGTGGACTATTACGGAATGACTCCGCTGCTGGCGGCCAGTGTCACCGGTCACATGCCCATCGTGGAGCACTTAATCACTTTGCCCTGTGTGAGCAGGGAATCGAGGATTCATGCTTTGGAACTGCTAGGTGCCACGTATGTGGACCGAAAGCGGGACATGGCAGCGGCACTAAACCTGTGGCGTCGAGCGCTCGAGGAGCGTGCCGTGGAGCCACCGCTGGAGAAAAAGGTTCAGGAACCAGTGCCGGCATATGAGATGGTTCGCGAGGTAACCAGCGTGGAGGAGCTGGAGGAGATGGTTTTGGATCCTGATGAGATGCGAATGCAGGCTCTGGTCATTCGGCAGCGCATTCTCGGACCCACCCATCCGGACACCAGCTACTACATTCGATTTAGGTGAGTTAAATATATAAGTGCATTTCTCAATTGCGTTATCTAATCACCTTTTTTTTTTATCGATTTAGGGGCGCTCACTATGCGGACGCTGGTCGCTTTGACCGCTGCATCGAACTGTGGTCCTATGCGCTCACCATGCAGCAGAAGATTCTACAGCCACTCAGCCCAATGACGCAGTCCTCGCTGCTGTCCTTCGCGGAGCTGTTCAGCTTTATGCTGGTTGAGGCGGGTCGCTTGCTGCCGAGAGGTCGAGTGGTTCCGCCGATCGAGCCCGACAGCATGCTGACGATATTCTACAAGGCGGTCAAAGAGGTTGAGCGTGGACTGGCTTTCACGTTGGAACAGCAGAAGGACCAGCAGCATCCGCAGAAACAGCTGCCAGCAGCTGACAAATCGCCATCCTGTTCGGCTTCCTCATCCGCATCTTCCTCCTCCTCAACGACGCTGCTTTCGGCGCATCAGCACGATTGTAATCACGATCCCAATGCCCTGAGTCGCACCATGATAAGTGCCATTCACATAGGCTGTCTGCTGAGCTCCCTGCTAGACACAGACGCCCTGAGCCCAGAGATGCGTCGCCAGGTGATGGGGGCGCTGTACCGTCTGAATCGCTTGAAGGTGCGCGTAAGGTTCGATCGCACCGCCTTGCACTACGCCTGCTATCGGGAGGGCACGCTGGCCGGCCGCTATCCCTCATGCCAGTTCCCCTCGGTGACGCTGGCGAAGGCCTTGCTGGAGGTGGGAGCTGACCCAAATGCCATCGACGAAGCGGGCAATACGCCACTCCATTTGGCTACCATGCAGCCCTATGTGGAGCCCCTGTCGCACATCCTGCTCGAGGGCGGAGCGCATTTGGTGAGTATGGTATCGAGGGCAGTCCCGTTGACCTTACTAATGTGATTCTCTCCTTCTAAAAGGACACCAAAAACTATGCTGGCGAGACGTTTGAGAGTCTGCTGGCACCCACGCCCATGCATAAGATCATCGACCCAATGAAGTACACAACGCTGGCGTGTTTGGCCGCGAGGACGATCAAGAAGCATGACATTCGCTACGAGGGAACCGTACCAGCCACACTGTACGAGTTCATCGAGCTGCACTAGAGACGAGGATCGGGACGAGGACTGGACGAGAGTCAAGCACTCAATTCACTCAATCACTCAATTGATCACTAGATGAAGCAATCGATCAACAGCCTGCCCGCCCGCCATCCATAACATATTATCTAATACTACTATGACTACCGTCTATTTACTGTATAATTAGAGATGGAGAGAGAGTTCGAAACTATGCTGAATGATGAATGATGATATGGACGAGATCGTTACTAACGACTGGAAACTGATTTGTGATGTTAGCAAGCGAAGTGCCTGAATCGACGGATCAGGACGATAACTACTACAACTGACAACGATAACAAAACAGAAGCCAATAAAAGGAAATCAGGCAGACAACCGAAGCAACGCGATGAAATGTTCTAGAAGAGATGATTTGCTGTCTTTGAATTTTGCTTGCGAAATGTTTTGAAACTTTCTTTAATATGTGTTCTTGCTACAACATTTTGTATGACTTATCATTAATAGAATATTGTATGTACTTGTACTATATGACCAAAAGCCTGGGCGTGATTGAGCAGCTTAATTTTAATTATCCTGGCATCAAGCCGACTCCTCAACGCTGCAGCAATCACGCCCAAGCCACGGAAAATCCAAAAACCAGAATACCTAAAAAAAAAACAAACAAAAAATTATTACCGGCCACCATACACAACTCACGACTTAGTGATGCGTTTGTTTATAAACGAGAAAACGAAGTTTTGGAAATATACAAATTGTAATTAACAACAATAATCAACTATTGGTTTATACCTGGAATTAAACATACTAACTCCCAAGCAACATAGCACCGACTTAAAGAACCCAAATGCAAAACCTTAATGTATGGTATCTACGTATGCAAATGTGTAATATCAGCTAATTCTGATCACAGGAATACTTTGATTTATGTACTTGCAGAGTTTTTGCTTATCAAATGAGTTTTAGCTGCAGCGCCATCGAATTGCCTGACAAAGTACATTGGTGTCTAGAAAAATATATATATTTCAAAAGCTGAAAGTATTTAATATATTAAAGTTTTGTATAACTGGATAAAAAGGTACTTGTATGTACATTCGCTGAGTTCACATTAAATCACATATTAGCAAATAAGGGCTTCTTTGAGTTGCAAATCATCGTTCAAGTGCAGTTTCAAATTACAGTATAATTCGCTTAGCTGCCTCGAGTACTTTGCACAATGCCTCGATGCAGGTAACTTAAAAATGCAGCTAACTTAATTTTTTTTTTTCTATTTTCTATTTTCTATTCACACAAAAAAATGGAAAAATAATGCAGATATCTTGCCGATGCAGCTAACTATCGATGCAGCTAAGCGAATTATACTGTATTAGTTATTAGGTAATCGAATTTCGCCATTTTAGCTCTAGAACAGCTGAAAATACACATTTTAAAGGGTAGTCAAAAGTAATTGTGGGATGGCTATTAACTTGGCCAACGTTTCAACAGTAAAATATGTGCATGTGTCTAGCCACCAATGTGTTCTGAAATGCAATTCGATGTGCATTCATTAGGCTTATGCAAACGTATAATTATTGTATCTATGCTAAGCACTACAAACTTGGCTCCATGGAAAAGAAGGTGGTATATGTGTAGCTCCAATCTGGAATTGTGTTTAGCTAACTACACTGCAATTTTTTAATTGGATCATGTAAAGTTTTTAAAATTCTCGTTTCGATGTTGTAAAGAAAATGTAATCATTTAAAAAGGGTACATTCAAAAACAAAGTTCACGTTTGTGCTAGGGAAAGTATTTTTTTTTTGCCTGTACTTGATTTGTCCGTGTATGTATGTAAAACCTTAATATAAAGAATATTTTCGAGACAGAAATAAAACTGATAACTATTTTAATTAAATGACTATAAAAGCGGGTTGGCATTTGAAGTTTGGTCATAGCTATAGAAATGTTCCTTAAAGCTGTTCGGTATTTGCTTTTGGCGGGGATTTTTGCACCCAATCTGGTGGCGTCCGAAGGAATTGAGTCCTACGAGAACTACTACAACGAGATACATATTGATGACGAGCAGGCGGAGGCCAAAACCCGAAATGCATTGACTTCTCCACTCCAACGTTGGCCAGGCAATAAGATATTGTACCGCATATCTACGGACTACAGTGAACAGGAGGTAGCCAATGTGCGGACAGCAATGTCAAGTTTTGGCGAGCAAACCTGTGTGCAGTTCGAAGAGATCGAAGGAGCTCCGCCCGCAGGCAAACGATATGTGTCCTTCAAGAAGTCGCCCAATATGTGTGGCACTCGAGTGGGCTATCAACCTCTGTCCTTTGGTCCGCACGAAGTTGTCCTTAACGAGAAATGCCTCACTATGCCGGCTGTAATTCAACACGAAACCCTTCACCTGCTGGGCCTTTTCCACGAGCAGAGTCGTCCCGATCGCGATGAGTACGTGCAAATCGACTACGACAATATCCCGAGGAAATACTGGTCGCAGTTCATGGCCATGGATCAGACAACCACCTTCAATGTTCCATACGATTACGAGAGCGTTATGCACTATTCGAAGAACGCCTTCGCCAAGGATCCCTCAAAGCCAACAATTCGTGCCCTAATCGGTGGTAAGGCTGTGGAGAGGGAAATGGGTCAGGTGCGAGGACCTTCCGAAGGGGATTGGACCAAAATTCGTTTGATGTACAAGTGCTAGAGTGGAGGAAGAATTCTGCGAGGACTAGGATTGGTTAATAAATATGTTGCGTTCTAAAGTGGATGTGTTTAAATGGAATGGTTTAATATGCAAACTTTCAGACCGATTGCATGGTTTTTCAATCTTTTATGGCTTTTCATTTAAGTCTATCACTAAGTCATTTAAGCCCCACCCACCCGAAAAGTGCTACCCGTTTAATGCTACCCAATCATTCAGTGTCCGTTAACTGGAAAAACGTTTTTCCAGCCTCTTGAAAATGGGTAGCCCCGCTCGAACATAAAGGAAATCCAAATCCAAGCCCAAGGCGAATGCATTTGATTTCACAGAAGTGCAAGTGTAAGTGTCAGTTAACTTTGAAGCAGACTAAGGAGCAGTTGGGGAAGAAAGCGGGGCTTCTCAATGCTGAATGGGGTCTGCCGTGGATTGGGCATGAGTCCAAACGACTGGGCAGCAAACAATCCGAATCCCTGGCACTTAATGTGCACTAAGTGCTTAAGAAGGCCGAGTGTCTGGAGCTGCCTATTAGAAGTCTCTCACTCCCCTGGCCAGTAACCACCCACTTTGGATCAGGATACCATTTCATGGATAGCAATTGCGGAATTTAAATAACCTTTTTAAATCCCTGACAGCTTTGCAAAAATCGAATTGTACGAGTTAAAGAATCAACCAAGCAAGAAGAAATTTTCATCTGCTTAAATTTAAAGAATATATCTTTGCTATAAAGAATCCAATTATTTTGACATGAATTATCTTATATGCCCAGATAGAAATAATATTTACTGAAATGTGACGAATATTATTTAATAGCTTTGACCTTTAAAGAAAACTGTCAGAAAACAAACCAATAAAAGCTAATAAATGTGCCGCATGGTAGTAAGAGAGTATTCCTGTATCTCCACTAATAATTTAGCAACAACATACAACGAATGTGTAAATGTTTGCTTAAAGGAGAATATAAATAACAAACAAAAGAATAAACGCTGTAGTTTACCCTTTTGAGTGGTACAAAATAGCACTATTGGCAAGTGTTGAGTTCTGCAAAGCGGGGCAAAGAGTTGTGGCTTCGTAAGGATGCCAACAGATGGCCATTAAATGCTTGCCTTAAGAGAGCCGGATATCAAAGAGACTCCACATGTTTCGGGAAGTTCGAAAGTGCCATCGGTGAGAGTGAAGACCGACTGGAAGTGAGCTGGCAGGATGAATACATTTTGGCCCACTGTTCTAGGCGGAAAAGCTCGCTCTCTCGCCGAAAAAGGGGAAGAGGAAAATGGGAGCTTTGGCTGGTCGCCTGGCTTTTCAAGCCGACGCCGTTCGTGTGGCTTTCAGTGTATTCAGTGCAGTCGTATCGTTCGGTTCGTTCTCACGGTGAAAAGCGGTGGAAGGTCCTGTTCGGAGGACAACCTCAATACGCCACTCACACACGCACAAGTGGGCTTACTCACACGGACACGGGTGCGCTAGTCGAAAGTAAAAGTTGTCCAGTGTGCCATAAAGGTAAATAATAAATGAGCCAATGTGAAATATACGCACGCAATGTGAAAGCAACGAAATATATGAAGAAATCTACGGAAAAATGAAAATCTAGACCTGCGTGCCAGTGTGCAAAATCAAGTATGCAACACTTAAGTGAAACGAATATCCCAAAATAAAGTGTGCAAGAGTGCCAGCGATCCTTGAATATTCGAGTACCAAACTAAAATACTAAGCCAGACTAAAACTAAAAACCGAACCTGCCCCAACTGATCCTTCACCTCAATTCTTACCTATCAAGGCCACACGGCGGCTGTGGCATATTAACGTTGCACTCGTTGCACGTTGCACATACAGCCAACTCACACAAAAAATGTTATTCATCTTCGCGTGCTGTTTTGTTTTTTAAGACCGCCAAGGTCGTCCAGGAATACGTATATCTCTTAACGCGGTCCGAGAATTTTAGAAATAATTATAAGAAATACTTTGGGGTTTCCTTTTAAAATTTCTCGGAAAATGTTGCGATTTTCCCTCGTCTGAACTTTTGCTTTTTAACTTTTTTCTTTCGCCTTCCCTTTGGGGCTCATAAATTAGGGTCGCATTCCGCTTAACCGGGAATATTTGCATAAAATGGGAAAAAGGGCGAGAAATGGTTTAAATACGGGAATCACACGGCTGAGATATTCAACACATGAAAAAAAGGGGGCATATAAAATGAGTTCACAGGCCTTGATGGGTTGAGATAAAGCAAACATTAAAGTCCCTTTATTTAGATGATAAAAAATTGAAAAACAAAAGTGAAAATTAGCACTGCGAAAATTCCAAGGTTCATAAAGATTCGGTACCGAAACTTTTGAGTTTTATCAAAAACCCAAACATCGAAAAATTTGCAACAAAACAGGATCAAAGGACAACAGCAGCGCAGCAAAGGTGAGCCCTTTTAATTTTATTGAGCCAATTATCCAATAATTTCATTAACTAGTTAACACCAATAATCATGTATTTCCTTACAAAAAAAAAAAAAAAACAAAAACACATATCAACCAATGTGTCATTGTTTGAGTTTGGGTGGTGCGTTGGTTTTCCCAGTGGCGGAAAAGCCAAGCCAACGGGTGGTACGGTTACATTTTTATTTATTGTGATATTTTTTTTCGCTGTTTCTCTTTGCTGTGGTTAGAAGTTGTTCAGGAAAAAATGTTGCCGGTGGGAGGAGCTTGGATTGTTAGCTCAATTTAATTATGAAAATGCCAAGAATTTCTCTGGGCACACACGTGCCTAAACATACAGGTGGGTGGTATTCCAATCAACTTATTTTATTAAATGTTGTGGGGGAAGGACACCAAATTTATGCTCCTAAAAGCTTATATTAAGACTCACTGATGGAAAGGTGTTATAAATAATAATGACTATTTTTAATTAATATACAAACGGAATATTATAAGTGTTATAAGTATTTGAGAGCTACTTGTTGGTTAATTAAAATTTTATCAGGCAACTGAACATAAACCTGATTCAGTTACTACGAACTGAAATTTTGTTCTTCGGAAACATACTAATAAGCCTATTTAAACTCTTTTAAGTTCTTGAAATTAATTAGCTAATGATCCATTATTTATAATGAAACATTATTGCTAAGAACCATAAATTCGCGATGGGTAAGGCTTACATTTAAATAGGTCACGTGAAATGCCTTCGTTTTCAGTTTTACTAAGAGTCGTAGCTTTCCACTCATGTGGCACATATTTCTGTGGCATCCACCACAAATTTCCATTACTGAGATTGCCTTAGAAAATATGCTTAGATGCTACACCTTTGACCACTTTCCCAACACCATTACCTGTGAGCTCAGGGAAAAGGTAACTAAGACTTTCCGCCCGACAAGATTGCCATTTTATGCTAGACATTTTCTAAGAAAATAAAACAACATTTTATTTACACGCTGCTTCAGCAAGGTCACTTATTATGGAACTTTGCGCGTCAGAAAGTTGCCCAAATACATAAATTATTTTTATTGTACTTAACCTTTTTTTTTTTTGCCTTGACTTTCCCTATTCATTGTCTGGCCCAAATCAGCTTAAGTCACACAGAAAAGAAATTCATAAGCTTGCTTTAAGATGCGAGTAACCGAAAGATACAAATAAGTGAAGTAGGCCGAACAGAAAATAGGCTTTAAAAGCTGTTTGGTTACTCTATAAAATATTTCGGTTGAGCTTATAGAATTTCAGAACGACATTAATAACCCTTCTTTCGTTAGAAAAAAAAGGGTTATAATATTGAGCCAAATTATAAGCAAAAAATTGTATTTTATGTGCATGGTTTCCTACAATTCATCGAATTGGATTGATACAAAAAGTAACTGTAGCTGATTAAACTTGCTTATGACTCTATGACCTGAATATATTTTCCCATTTAATCAGCTTACAATTGTTGCAATATTTTTTTAAATGGCACAATAAAGTTGAAAATGCAATGGAAGTGCAACACAAAACGCGTCCATTATATTTGTTTTGGCATTGACATATTTACTTGATTTAAATTTTTATGAATACCCTTTTGTTTACTTGTGAAACTCTTTGAGCGTACAATTTTGAATGAATGAAATATTATGCAAATGTTTGATAAATAGCAGGAAATCAAAAGCAAACAAAAGGAGAAAATTGTTAAGCAAAAATATAATTGATGGCAATCGCACACAATTGCAGCCGAGCGAAGACATAATTAAAAGAAATATATATGTATATGTATATATGCGTACGTATGGGTGTATTAATCAAACATAATTACTCTGGTCATGCATATTTGATTAATCGGTTAAAAGGAAGGTCCTGTGGTCGTGTTCCACTTTTGTTTGACCTGACAGCTGTCGCTTTAAATGTCAATGCATTGATGACCCATCAAAAGTTCACTTCAATAGGACATGCTTCACTCAACACAAAAAGGATAGCCGAGAAAAAAAGCAGGAAGCTTTGGAAAAAATTGAGCCGAGAAAAACTACAAAAATGTTACGCTCTGAAATTTTTCAAGGCTTTTCGATTGTAATCCTGTCATATTATTTAATTATATTATATTAGCAGTTGTGCAGCATTGTAAATGTATATATAAAAAGAGAATATTGCTGTTTTTGCTGTGGAAAGG
Organism: Drosophila melanogaster; assembly: GCF_000001215.4. Lineage (NCBI taxonomy): Eukaryota > Metazoa > Arthropoda > Insecta > Diptera > Drosophilidae > Drosophila > Drosophila melanogaster. The sequence goes on along the minus strand of NT_033777.3, from coordinate 15,073,924 downwards.
ATTAACTTATCCCCTGGACTGGGCCATTGTATGGGTGGCCACCCAGTTTTTAATGGAAATTTTAATGAGACGTCGGTCTTTAATTATGCATGCGCTTGGACTTGGGTTCAGGTGGTCTTTCAATGCCTGATGTTCGGTGGGCGTTGTAGTTGTGGGCGGTGGGCGGTATTCCAGGAGCGTGGTTAGCTGGTCACGCCCTGGCACTTACAACTTAATGCCCGGCCATCAGCGTGACGTGCTTAACCCAGGACGGACCTTGGCACTAATTAAAACTAACCACCGACAGCAGCCAGAAAAAAAATGCTTGAGAAAAGGAAAAATTACGGCAGGCTTCACCTTGAGCCTTTCCTATGCCACATTTCGACAGTTTTTCTCGGCGCCGTCCATTGTTGGCCGGCGAAAGTTTTGTGGCACATTTCTCTCGCATTTGCCACGCATCGACACGCTGAACTGGGGGGGCTGCTTGCTGCATATTTTGTCAGGCTTTGACATTGCACTTGATGACTTTTCCATCCCCATCTGCCCCATCTGCCTTGCAATGAGCCCGCCGCATTTTTTTATTGCAACTTTCAAAGTGCCAGGGAGGCGGTGGGCTTAAAAGTTTCGGCGACTCAGCTCGACAGTTTTAAATGAAACTTTTGCTGTAACTTGCACTGTGACGAGTCCTGGGTTTTTGTTTCATTCCCCAACGATTTTTTTCGCCGCCTTTTGTTTAACGCTTTGTGCCCCATTATTTTGGATTCTGTCGGGAACTTTGTATCACTCCTCCGCCAGTGTAGCATCCCATTCCGCCTTTCGTTTGTCGCAAAAATGAATAATGAAAGTTGTAAATAGACATAATACGATCAGCGCTGGGAGGCATTAGTGGAAAGTTTTTCGGAAAATGGAATGCAAGTGCTCTCCTGGGTCGCCAAACAAATGCCGAATCGAGTGAAAAGTTATCTTTAATTGAGCCAGTTTGCTGTTGCTCGTCCTTTTTCCATGATCTCGAGTGGGGAAAGGATTTATAGGGAAAGTTGCTGGGCGAACGAAAATTAATGCGACCTGAACTTTTAATGTGTTTTATCAGCTGTTATTTATAATTTGCTAGATTTAAATTATTTTAGTAATAAAAGAAGGATTCCTATCTTTTTTTCTTCTACTAGTATAGTAATTTTTTTTTTTTATAATTCCATAGTGAATTTCCATTATTTATAGGTTTTTTTGTTTACCTATATTTATATATTATAAATGCGAATTAAATTTCCTTGCTGCGCCCCAGCATACTAGAAATTCCAAACTTCGTGCTCTGCCGAATTATATTATAAAATTACATTACGATACTCCTTACAATTCCTCGGATTGGGCAAACTGTTGTCGCCAGTTACAGAAACACATTCATAAAGCAAACAGAGGCAATCCAACCGACAGACGAGCCACGCGCCACGCAGATAATGTAATACATATAGAAGCGGAATGTAGGTCCTGGTTTCAGGTGGAAAGGGCAGAGTTTTCTGGCGTTTTTCGGGTGTTTTCCCAGAAGCAACAACAGCACGTGCCGACGAAGCCACCAACACAAACACACACAAATTTCCATTTATTTTGACATTGACGTTTGAATTTTTAATGAAATTCCAAACATTTTTAACGCCCCGAAACGCTTTTGTTTGTCCTTTTCGCTTGCAGGCAGCTGAGTCCCGGCATCCTGCAATCCTGGCTGGGCAGCAATCGGCTAATGAAGATGAAGTGAGATTGTGTTCGAGCCGAAATTAAATAGAATATAAATCGCTGGAAAAATGGCGGCGATTTGTCAGCCTCTGTCGAGCAGAACAAATGCAAAGTAGTTCCACGGCCAGCAGAAGGATAAACTATAGAAGGGAAATTCACAAGTGGATTTCCATTCCCTTTGCCTTCTACTTGACGGCAATTTCACGCATCGCGGCAGAATGATGATGACGGCAGGCGCTAATCAGGCCGCCCCCAGCCACGCCCCTCAGCTACTCCACAAACACATTTTCAAATAGGTTTTTCGCGCGGCGGAAAAGAGCAAACGGAAAGGGAGAGCAAGGGAAATCCGCATAGCAGCGCAGGGGGTGGCACCACGCTCGCTAGAGAAATATTATGGCAACTTTTCAAATGGAAATGCGCCAGCAGCAGCATCAACGAACGAATTTAAGGCAACGAGCGGCGGCAGTGGCAACATCCAAAGCCAGGCGACAACGACAACATCATCTGCAGCCGGAGTCCACTGACTCACCGCCATACAGCACGGATTGCATAAGACTGTGGCCAGGATGTGGCCCAACCACCGCTGACAGGGTCAACGGCAACCCACCCACCTGCAACAACACCAGCAGCAGCGACATAGGCGGCAACATCAGCGGCAACACGAGCAACCGCATCAGCTGTTGCAGCTGCAACTTCGGACGGCAAAGAGCGCTGATTATGCTCAGCATGCTCGTCGTTGTCATGGCTCTGATGTCCGGCAATGGAGGTGAGTCCTGCACTTTGAACCATAACATACTTTGAATTTAATCAAATTGATAGAACCTTAAAACCACATTAAAAGAACCATATCCATATCTTGTATTCTAAATCAGAATATTTTGCTTATAATATGTGAGTCCTTTCAATGTGCAACAAAAATTTGGGCACACCCAATAAACATTTCTTTGGAACTTCACATTTTTATTAGATTATCTTGTTGTTGGAAAACGAACTTATGACTACTTCTCATAAAAACCAACTGACAATTTGGTAATCCAGTGTCATAAAAGTTTCCACTTTTCGTTGCAACAGAAAGTTGCATTCCGAATGGCATTGCCTTTGCCTTAATTCCGGCTACAGTTTTGGCCTTATCCACACAGCCCAAGCTCATTTCCCATTCCAATTGGTTTTCTTTTTTTTTTTTTTATGCGGCAGGCACAAGACCAACAAACATGGTAAAACGAAAACTTTAATCAAATTTCGTGCTCCAGTTTCCTCTTTTTCTGTGTGCCCCAGTCGCAAAAGTGCAATTGTTGCCAAATTGATTTGACCAATTTCATTTATTGATTTCGATTTTCGATATCATTCATTTTGGCCGTTGTCATGCCCAAATGAGTCAGCAGAAAAGCGGAGCCAAATCAAAGCGAGCCGGAAAATCGAGAGGGAAAATCTATCAGCATCGAGTAGCTGGAAAAATGGGAGTGCGCCTCCTTGGCTCAGCAATGCCGTCCTTACATAATTTCTACGTCTTTCGTGTGCTGGTTTTTCTCATTCTGTTCCTTTTTTATTTTGTATTTTGTGTTCTGGCTTTTGTTGCCTTGTGGGCTGCGTTTTTAGGTTAGGTAATTAATTTTGTGTGCCTGAAAAGTCTTGGGAAATCAATGGTTTGGCCTGGCCAAAAGCAACTCCCAGGCGATGTGGAAGTTCTCAGTCCTGATTGCGTGGATGTGGGCCCCAAAACGCCGACGAGTGTGCTTGTGTGTGTGGACTGGCTTTCATTTTTCATATGCCGTGCGCCGGCCTAATGACGCGCCTGCCTTTGGGCCAAATTCGAATGGCAAAGGATTAGCGGCTGGAAGGGGTTAAGTCATCATTAGGCCCTAATGAACCGGGCAGTCGTGGGCAGAGTGTATGCCAGATTCACAGATAAAGAACATGCCAACGGATATGCAAATTAGTTGGCAATATTTTTCAAAGGAAACACAGTTCGCAGAAATAGAGATTTATGTTGTTCTGTCACATCTGGAAAATCTTAATAATATTTCTTAATTATCTGTAGTGCTTATCTCTTGCTTACTTTTCGTTCTTATCGAGAGTTTGTCTATAAGTAGATGCTGCTATTCCCATTTGATTTGTAACTAAGCAGCGGTATTCAGAAAGTTCCGTGAAAAAAGAAATCTTATCTGAAACTGGACTTAAGGTCAAGCAAGAATATTAACCTGCGGCTTCAATTACCTTGTCCGGTTTCATGGAAGTTCTCAACGCAATTCCAACGAAGAATCACCTACCAAATTAAGCAAAGAAGAGAAGACTGCCACCGGGAGTTTTTTCTTTTGACCCGAGTCCGCGTAAAAGCCACACAAACAAGGCCCAAGGCTCGCTCCCTGACAAATGAAAAGCTCTAAATATTTAAATATACAATTCCAGTGCAAATCGTTTGGGGAGTCGCAAATGATTTTTAATTTTTTAAGTGAATTTAAAAATTTAAGCATGACTGTCGTTCCTCTGTTTTCGCTGATGTTTCTTGGCAGTTCACCTCAGAGGGCAGACAAACGCATACGTAGCACGTGCGCGAGGGGGGACCTAAAAGTTTTGACATTTCAAATGTTTCTGACAACAACAACCGCCACCCACCTTCGCAACCACCACACCCACCCCCTCGTTAATAATAACTGTGCGGGTGTAATATTTCAGCAAGCCAAGTAGAAAGGGACGGCTAGATGGGTGCAGAAAGAGAGGGAAGAGCAGCAGCAAGAACAAGACAAAGACGAGGCTACAGATGAGCAACAGGAACATGCCCTGCGGTCTACTTGTGTTCAAGTTGCTGACGTTGACGTCGACGTAACAAACCCGGACATAAGACATGGGACTCAGGACTCAGGACTCAGGACCGGGTACTTGGTACTTGGGACTCCGTACTGAGGACTCAGGATCCGGGACATGGGACGTGAACACGGCAAGGACTGCGCCTGCCACTGAAACTGCGACCCCGGTGCACGACTTTCGGATTCCTGCAGGGCGCTTTTAAGCCAAAACAGAAATGGAACCCAGAATAAAACCGAAAATTTAATGGCAAGCGCGAAATGGGTCTTCTAATACCCTTTAAAAATAACTCAAGCTTTTATATATATTTAGTTTTTTTTTTATAGCGATCTCGTATACAACTGCATTCCAGTTAAATAATAAGAAGAGCTTGATTATTATTATACTTATTTATTTATTTACTCTTGATTAGCATCCAAAAAATATTCCTTCGGGTCAGTGTTCCTTCGCAATGGCATAAAGATAATAAAGAAGGAAAATAAATATTTTCGCTGCTGGTCTAATTTATGTTTGGCAGCCAACAGTTGACGGTGCGGTCTTTTGTCCCAGGCAGTCAATTTATTTTAATTTCTAGCCCGAGGCGTTTTATTTATTATCATGTTTGGCCCGGTTGCCGCCCCTTTTTCAAACACCCACGCAACAGAACATGGGTGGAGTCAGGTTATTAGCAACATTGTTTGGGCACTGCCAATTGAAGCCAGCCGGCAGACCAAAGAGCAGGGCCAAAATGCAGACTGCTCCCAACGCTTTGGCTGTCAATAGCATTTTGGCTTGCGAAAATGGAGGAGTCGGGAGGATGGAAAACCTCTGAGGGGGCACGGCGAGGGCGAAAGCCGGAGCCAAAGCAGTTGAAGCCGGAGCAGATGATGAAGGATATTCGACTTATCTGGTACGAACATGGCCAGCGGGCTAAAGCTGATGCTCAGCTAATAGTTTGGGTAGTAAACTGGGTGGCTCCGAAGGACATGGACTGGAGCAGAGCAGACCAGAGCAGAGAAGGAGCGGGAGTGATAAGACGAGCATGCATGTAGGATATGTGTTCTGGCGATGAGCTCAGCCGCACAAAACGTGACAAGAACTTTGCCAGATACTAGTTTTCAGATTTATCAAGGACTTTTAGGAAAAGAATTTTAGAAGGTTTTTTTTTTTGTGTTCGTTGTTTTTAAAATATTATTTTTCAATAAAAATAAGAGATTGAGAAGAATAAGAGATTTTAAGCCGACAGTTTAATACCTTATTAAGGAGAGCTCTTCTTGCAATTGATACACGCGGCGTATGAGTAATTTTGGATAAACATGCTGGGAACAAGGATCCCAAAATATATTACTGTTTTGCTCTTTTCACTGTGACCGAGTCACTGGAAGCATCTCAGTCCGCTCAGTGGACTGTTCGATGTCTGGGTCTTCGGGCGGCGACGTGCACAACATGCTTAATCTAATAAAGTCGCTAGCCAGACTTGGCGGCTTGGTTCATAAAACTGATGGAGGAGGAGAGTGTCGTAAAGAGAGACGTTAGTGCTAGCTGCGACGTAATAAGCGTATCAAGTGCCCCGAGATACATTCGAGCCATATTCGAGGGTTCTGTGGCCAGCAGCTTAGTTTCTGGCCCAGACGCAGTGGCGTTCTCGCAGCTAAGTGATGGATAAATGCCGGATAAAAATTGCTCGTAACGACGAAAACTACCAGTTTGTACCCACACACACACACGCACATATACACACGTGGGGTTGGGCGGAAAAACATGAAAATTTGATAAACGAAAAATTGCGAACAAACAAACAGAAAAAAAAGAACGCTGAAAAATTGGGGAGAACACAACAAAAAGTTTGATTTACCTGCGTACCCACCTAAAACTTTGTTTGCCCTCCCAAAAAAGTTGTAAACGTGTTTTTCCGATGGGTTCTGTGTATGTGTGTGCTTAATTCGCTAATTACCTAAATGGCAGCCACAAAAGGTAGAAGTATTGGGAGTTGGGTTTGTGGGCTGTTAAAAGTTCAAGCCAAACGAGTTACAAGGTTTCACAGTTCGGGTTTCCAGTTCGCTTGTTATGGCCATCGATTGAAGGACTTTATGGCAAAGTTTTTGAATTTGAAACATTTACGAGAGAAAACACCTTTCGGAATTACCGTGGGCTAAATTAAATATGGGATAAAGACTTAAATTCCTTTAAAAGGTGACCTTGTCAACTTAATAATAAACAAATTCATTCAATTACAAAAGGCGATGGGTCTTGAAAAGTCTTCAAAAGTATTTGTAAAATGTATTCATTAAGGAAATTATTCCAGCTGTGGCTTTCAAGATTGTTACATCTACAATACCATTTCTTTTTTCAGTTTATGCCGCTCAGCGCGACTCCTACAACTCAAAGGATATGAGTAGCAGTAACAATGCCCTGCCCAACGAAGGAGTGGGAGGATCGGCAGCTGGAGCGGGCGAGGCGGCTGCTCCCGGTCCCACTGGTATCGACGGAAGCGGAAGCGGCAACAATAGCAGCGGAAATAACAAAAACGGCCATCCCGCTGCCGGATCAGGCGCTGCCTCCGAATCCGCTGCGCTGACTACCGATGCCAGTCGCAGCTCCGTTGGCGGCGCAACCACCATCACGGGAATCCCGAGCAGCAGCCTACACAAGGCCAGCAGCGCCAGCAGCAACACATTCTCCTCCCAGCTTGCATCCGGCTTCCATCGCAACAGCATCGATCTGGAGGAGGCCCGCAATGCGGGTCCCTATTTCGACAAGGCCTTCTCCAAGAACGTCACCGCCCTGCTGGGCAAGACGGCCTATTTGAACTGCCGAGTCAAGAATCTGGGCAATAAGACGGTGAGTTGCAATATGTTACCAGTGTGTTCGTTTTTACCGGAACCAAATGGAATTGAAATTTCAAATATTTAATGTTTTGTTATTATTACTTTTTTACCTTTAACTCCAATTTAGCGCCATTGGTCATATGTTTGCCATCATTTGACAATTTGCCTTGTAATTATCGTGTAATTTCTTTGCCATTGCTATCAAATTGCGATTTGTTGGCCGTGTATGAGTTGCTGCCCCACTGTGTATTCGGTTTTTTCTGGCTGGCTAATTAGCACGTTGACTGCTCCCAACTGTGGGGCGGAGTTTGGGCCTTCTGGCTAATTGTTCCGCTTGCCAGAGAACGCAATGATTAATTATACCCAAACAGGAAACAGATTTTACTTCATTCAACTTTTGCGTCGTGAGCGGAAGGAAGTGCCGCAAACATTTCACAAACACAATCTCCAGCACCACCACCACTTCCACTTCCGGTCGAGCCCTTCGCTCACCTGAACTATTCAAATGTAGCAAAAAGCCCCGAAATTCATTTTGTTTTTTTTTTTCGGTCTTACCGGCAGGAGCTCAGTCCCGTTACTTCTAGGCCGTAGTCATTTGGTTTCCGTCACTTCCGGCGGCGTCGACGACCGGAGAAGGTCCCTGCCCGTTTTTCCGATAATAATATGTTACATGTCCCGGAATTCTGGGCTTGCATGCACCCCACCTCCCACAATGGTGTTCCTTTTTTTTGAACGAAACTTTCTGGCAGCCTGTGATTAGCAAGGGGTTCTGGCTTGTTTGAGTTGCGGTTTCGAAAACTAATTTGCGTGATTATTAAATTGTACACAATGGCTGAGAAGGGGGAGGGGGGCAACCTCAATTTGGGTTTGAGTATCAAGCGAGCTAAATGATTTCCACCTTGTGGTAGAACGATGCGAAAGTTTTGTGCTCGAGGATGTGCGACACACTACGTTCCCGGGATAACTTCATTAAACGTGTTAGGTGGAATATCCCCATCGATCTCCTCCTGGCTTTGTGTCCTGGCCAACGAGTTAATTAACGATAGAGAGCTCTCGGAAGTTGGGAATTGGTCGAAGCGAAATGAAGGACCTTTGTTGTGAACAATAAATTTCAAGTGAGAATCATCTTAAAGAGAGGTGGTTAACACATATAGTTGAATGTGCTAGCAAATAAGCAAATAATTGTTTGTATATTGCTGTGCAGCAGCTTGCACATAATATTAAAAATTTTTCAGACCTTCTATCCCCCCTATAAAATGCTTTTCGGCAGACAGCTTAGGAAAATATCCATTTCTTGCTCATCAGCTGCCCGAAAAAAAAAACACCAACACATTAGGCAACCTGTAAAATATATTCATTACCTTCGTGTGGCAGCTTAAGATCTAATTAGCTTTCAGTTTTGCGGCGAACCACAAGCCGCCCAAAAGCCACCCACTTCCGTCCCATTTTTTCGCTCCCACTTCTCCGACCTCCCACCCCTTCCACCTGGAGTAATACATCATTGCTGCTGAGATTTGGCAGCATCTGGGTGAGAATTAAGCTGGTGCTATGGGGAAAGCACGAAGGAAAAACGATGAAGAAATATCCTTCTGTTTTACGCTTGTGTATGTACGGTACGTATGTATGTACGTGTATGTGTGCTCTTTGCTTCACACCGTCTATAATGATAAACAGCGTACGGATGTTGATGGTTCCTGCATTATTAATGACGTTTTTCATTTGCGCTTTGCTCGGGGAGAGCTTTATGTTTTAATGCCAGACACACGAACACACACAACCAAAGCCTGAAAGGTCTCGCTGCTTTTCCATAATTCCAAGGAAATAAGTTGGTCTATTTAGTGGAAAGGTGAAAGGTGCATCGGATAGAGATTTCTATATACGTTAAGGTCTTTGAACATATAATAGTTATAATAAAATCGTGTAATTTATGAAAATTTGTATTTAATTTTCGAACTATATGGTATCTTTACCATATATTTCTACACCTTGAAAGTTATTCTCACCGCCGCGAAATCAACCGAGACCGTTCCTTACATAATTTATATATCTTTACTCGGCTTCACAAATTGAGCTGTAAAAGAATATTTCCAGATTTTGATGTTCGTTTGGCAAGCAGTAAATGAAGGAAAATATTGATATGCTTAAAATTTTACGATACTGTAAACAAGCTTAATGCGCATAAAAAAAAAGTTAGGGAGCGCGGCAAAAACCAGTGAAAATTTGTCTGGTTGTGCGTAAAAGTTGTTGCCTCACTCCGTCTGTAGTATCACTGCGAAGGACTTTGGGTGTTAATTACATGCAACTTTGCTTAAGCAGCTGCCAAAGTTTACCTTTGTGTCTGGCAACTAACACCTGGTCCAAGGGACAACCCCCCTCCCTCCCTCCCTCCCGCCCCCCATCCACACACCCACCCACCTATCATCGCTCATAGCTCCTCCTTCCTTCCTGCCCAGAGTTTCTTGTCCATTAACTTTGGCAAAGTCGTCCTCGACGTCGTCGTTCATCGTTAGGCAGGATGTTGCTAAGCTGTTGTCATTGAAATTGAAAATTCCCGCAGCTGACGTATGACACGCAACACAGCCAGGCGTGTCCTTCCCCACCCACTTCCCACTTCCCGCCCTATCCTTTCAGCACTGCCCCACGCTCGAATTTGTTAGCCCACCCTCGTGACTTAGGCAACCCCTAAATCAGCGTCACTTAAAAATGTTGCGCCCTCGGGCAAGGAAAAGTTGAGCACTAAACAGCAGGTGGTTGGCAAAGGTGTGGTCCCAAGTGCACCAAGGGAAATAATATTATTAATAATTTAATTGGTTTTTAACGCATTAATATTTAGCTTAGGCGGAAATTTAACTCCATTTGGTTTGTAAAAGAAATTGTTTCGTATATATGGTATACACATTTCATGCACTCTGTCATATTTAGATACATTTGATATTACCAGAGATACATTAATTGATGCTTATGCGTTTTTCTTCTCAGTGTGGGCGTGTGTGCTAGCCCCTGTTCCAACCAATTTGTTTTTCTGGCAAAGAAATCACTTCACCTGTTCTTGTCCCTTAAAAGTTTACCTTGCCAAGCGAAAAATCATATAAAATATTTGAAAATAAATTTGCATTTTACACGTGTGGTCCTGGCACAAAGGGCAACCCCACAGCACGCTTCATTCAAGCAGATGCGTATGAAATTGACTTTTTAAACTGTTTGCCGAACAAATGAAATCCAAAATCTTAAGGCTAAAACTTTCCTCGTTCTCTCAATCATTTCAGATGTTGCTTCAGGTGTCGTGGGTGCGACATCGGGACATACATTTGCTGACAGTTGGCCGATACACATACACGTCGGATCAGCGCTTTCGGGCCATTCATCAGCCGCAAACTGAAGACTGGATGCTGCAAATCAAGTACCCGCAACATCGAGATTCCGGCATCTACGAGTGCCAGGTATCGACTACACCCCACATGAGTCACTACATTCACCTGAATGTCGTTGGTAAGTTGGAAAAATCAAAAGATAATGATACTTCATGAAAGCGCTTTAAATGCTGACATGCTCTATGAATACATTGTTTAAACTTTTTACTTAACTCGTTCAGAAATACAATACCTATAGCGATATACTTAAAACTTCTGAAATAGTATAAAAACTCCCACCATTCTTTGTTCAAATTAAATCCGGAAATGTTTCCTGCTGCCAGTACTTTGTACGATTTTTCTTATTGCACAAAATATATTACGCGAGTGTTTGAGAAACTTTTGTTTCCTTATGAAATCAACACTTTAGCTTTAACTCTTGCGCATTCAAGTTTACTGGAAACTTAAACTCGCTTTCTCTATAGAAACCCACCTACGAAAAGTGTCGCTTTCATCCTTTCGAGAGGTTGAAGTTGGCGCGTTAAATTCTGATTGAATTAAATAACAAAAGAGTGTAGTATAATGGAAAAATATTTTCATCTCACTCTTCGCGCCCTCCAATTGCGTCTCTTGAAAAGGATGAACATGTTTCTCCTTTCACTTCGCTACTGAAATATCCCAGATGAAAATTTTGCTCTTAGCTAATTGATATTTTATTCCAGTTTGATTCACAAAACAATTTTCTGCACTTCACCTTTTTAATTGCCTTTTCCTTTTCAGAACCCTCGACGGAAATCATCGGTGCACCCGATCTGTATATAGAAAGTGGTTCCACTATAAACCTTACCTGTATCATACAAAACTCACCGGAGCCGCCAGCCTATATCTTCTGGAATCATAATAATGCTGTGAGTCTGAGTTCCCTAATCCCAGACACACTTTCATTTTGTTGAGGACGAGCAATTACTTTGGGGCATCATTATCGCCTTCCTCCTCCCGCAGCGTCCAGAAAAGTGTGGAAACCCTTTAGTGTTCAATTTAGTAACTTTTAAATTAGCTTTGCCGAGCGAAAAGTTTCCTTCTTTCGGTTTTTTATATTAGCAAATGCCATTTAAGGAAGGAAGTGGAAGCAGAGCCTGAGGAAAAGGGTTCGGTTCCATGCTTTAAATGGATTTCGGTTTTGTTTGGACTCGGCCACGTTTTAGTTTCCACTTTAGGTGTTTTCCTCACACTTCATGCTTGTGCCCCTGGCTTATTGTATTGGGTTTTAAGGGTTGACGGTCCTCTATTGTTATGTATTTTCTATAGAGCCGGCGACAAGAAAGGGAAAAAATATTGCCATTAGTGCTGACTCTTTCCTCTTTTTTTTTCCCCTTGTACCCCAAAGAGATTTAATTTTATTGTTTTGCTTCGGTTTTATTTGCAATCTCTCTTTCCTTACTTTGCATATTTTCCGGACTTTACGTCTTATCTCCGCCCACTGATTTTAATTTGGCCAGTGTGCAACAGTGCGTATGCGTAATTTGGCCTAGGTTTTATGGCTTAGAAAATCATGGGGTCCTCCGCCATCGCCCAACAGTAAATGTAGCAAAATATTTTATAACTTTCAGAAGTTTCCCTCTCACCCGCAGATCATCAACTATGATTCGCCGCGCGGAGGCGTATCCGTGGTCACCAATAAGGGCGATACGACCACATCGTTCCTCCTAATTAAATCGGCGCGTCCATCGGACTCCGGGCATTATCAGTGTAATCCATCAAATGCAAAGCCCAAAAGCGTTACAGTACATGTGCTCAATGGTAAGTAAAATCAACGACAACACACCCACACACAGCCACAGGATATCCACAAAAAGTACAACAATGGGTCCTTGAAAAAGAGTAGAGAACACACGAAATGAAACTGTGACAAAAAACGGAATTGCACAATGGGAATGCTAATGGGTTACACGACGAGTTTTGGCCTGGAAGACAACAAAAAATAATGGGTTGAATGGGGCGGTTGAATGTAATAGCGAAAAAGAATGCGAATGCAGTCGAAAACTAAAAACTAGAAGTCGACATCAGTTAATGGTGAAGAAAAGTGGTTTCACATTGCAATGGCTTTAGTTATGGAACAGAAAATGGATCTGGTTGAATTAAGTCAACTATTTAGTAGTTGTTGACTTAATATTTGTTTAAATTTCATTATATTTCGGAGCGCTTTAGCAACATTTCTTGTTTTTCAGTGAGTTGGTAAGAAGCCATTAAATAAAGTCAAGTGGATTTAGCGATTACCGTTAACGTGAATGCATATACTTTAGTCGTTTAAGTACTAAATACGCTTTTAATTTAAGTTCGTTTAAAAAGACACATTTAAGCAAGCGAATTTGCCCGCTGAGTTAAGTACCGACAGTAGCTCAAGAATTTCTGTCTCAGACCTAGAAGCGAGATCCAAATCCCCTTGGAGCAGTTAATACGCAGGCGACCAGGCCTGAGTCAGCATATCAATGGCTAAAATCTGTCCAAAGGCAGCCATAGAAATTGCAGCTGCTAAAGCTCCTCGGGCAGCCCAAGAAGTGACACAAAAGCCCAGAAAGATCCAGGCCAGCGTAAAAAGAATCGGGCAAAACAGAGTGCCAAAGGGCGCCAGAGGAAGCGGAAACAGAAACGGAGAAAGGGGGTAAAGTTTGCAAGCAACGCAGAGGTGACAATAACTATCCAACAAAGTGTTGTTTAAACTCGGCAAAACTACGTGAAAACATCAACAAAAGAGTGCAAAGGAATCGATTCGGAAGCCAAAGAGCAAATATTGATTAGTGAACGGACTCGCTATGTAGGGGGGAAGTGCCTGCTGATGGCGTAAGTGGTGTCTCTTTCAATTTTTCGAGCTTAACCAGACGGGAGCTCAGCTAAGTGAAATCTGCTAGAAAAGTGGCACGTGAAAATTATGTGGAATGGAGCGACAGTTTCTTTCCCTGTTGCCCCCATCCCGCTGGATAATCATTATCCCCGGAACCTGCCACCTATTTATACTCATCTGCCGGGTCTGTAACCAACCACTCTGGAAACCGTCAATGTTTGCCAAGCAAATCTAGCCAGGGCGCCAGAGATATTTTCAGGAGATTGCCTAACATTCGATGGGTTTATGCACTTGGTAATAAGGTTTGTTAGCTCCGAAACTCCTTAGAAAGAAAAGGAAAAGTCTTAATATTTCACTCAGAAATGGATATACTTTCTGTTCATTTATTAAAACTCAATTAAATTATATTATAAGTTAAGTTAAATTGTGATTACATTAATAATTATGCATTCTTCATAATAACTCATTTCAAACGCAGAGTATTTAAATGTACTTGCCTCACAAACATCGGGGTCTTGGCCTCCTGCTGAATCTGGCACGCGTGCCACATGAAAATTATGTTTATGTTACACCCCAGTCCCGTAGATTGCCCCCTAACCACCAACCCCTCCGACTGTCTAGGAAAACTCACAGCAGCAGCAGGAAAAGCTGGAAAAGCCAGAACAGCAGTTGCTGCACGCTACTTCCTTTGCGACTTTCACAAATGTCAAGTTGTCGTCGTTGTCGCAGCAACCGTGTCTGCTAGATAATGTCACACGGCGTTGTCTTTTCGCAGAGCATATACAATTATGCGCGCACTGCGGAAAAATCCTTGAACAGTCAAGGACTATATATTTTCACATTAGAATTATAGATTAATTCGAATATTTAAGTTTATAATTCATTATTTGATTAAGAGTTTATTATAATAAAGGCTCTACAGTTATTAAAAACTTACATTGTAGAATCTGATTTTTTATTTTTATATTTATTTATTTATTTAGAAGCGATGAATCAATACAATGCAGTAACAGTAACATAACAGCGCAATTAACATATAAAAGATAAAACCAAACCTCTCACTAATCATGTGAGGACTTATGTAGAATCTGATGAATCTGTTAATGTAAATAGCTAATCTTCGTAGCATACTTTTTAGGGCTTCTCATAAAAAACTGCTGCAAAGATCCTAATGTAACGCAATAACTTATAATCCAAAGGCACTCTTGTTAAATAAGAAATGTAATTCCTAAATAGTTTCGAATTTTGTTCACTGTTTTTCCCGTGTGTTAGGGGTCTGGACGAGGAGCACTCATCCCCACCAGCATATTGCGCATGCAATGCGCGTTGTTTCCGTTAACTGCTTTGGCACACTTGTTTCTGATTATTATTATGTTTTGTCTCTTGTTCTGCTGCTTTCACCATTGTTACTTGCCGTTACATTTCGCTTTGTTTGTTTGTTATTATTATATGCCCGTCGACAGTGTTGTTTCTGCTGCCATTCCGCTTTTGTTGTCATCGTGTTGCAGCGCCAAAGTTTTCCACTCTCACTCCTCGGCGGCCATCTTGTGCTTACTTTTTGCATTATTTTCCTTTTTATTGCTCATTGTTACATGTAATATATATACAGGTATATGCAGCACATATAGCGACATCTGGGGAATTTCTGTCTTGTTTGGCTTGCCGCATCAGCAGCAGCCACTGCGTCATCAATGGGGTCAGAGTTTTCGACCTGGTTCGCCGTCAGGCTTTCAGGTTTTTTCTGACTTTCAGGCTTTCAGTTTCTGCCGAAGGACAGGGACTTAAAGTGCAAGTTGGAACTTCCATTTCACTCCGAAATGATCCCTGCCAGCTGCAGTGCATAAAATTGTTTTTCTTCTGCTTGGGAATCAAAAGTTATTATGGGGCAACTCAAAGTTTTTGATATCTTTAGTTTGCTGATAGAAATAAAAATTTCAATAAAATATTCCTGAGTGCCGGCGATTTGTTTGGTGTAAGTAGAGTTGGTATTTTCAGGTTATTTAAAAAGTTGTATTTTTCTGGATGAGATATTAATTTATATAATTTATAAGTAAATCGAATGCTTAGAAAAGTATTTATGATATACACGATATTTGGTCGATTTAAATTTTTTGTATTATTTATCAATATTCTATTATAAAATAGCATTTACAGCCAAGTAAGCAGTGTTCGCAACCCTTGGCTTAGTTCTTTACAATGTTGATTTCTCCTTGCTGTTTGTAAACTCCAGTTGCAAGTTGCTGGTGCATTTGATGCTTTTGTACCTGCAACAATTTCACTAAGTTGTAAACAGTCGCCCGTTTTACTAGTCTCGTTTTCCCATTGCCTTTATTTCATGCTGCAGAGTTGGGGATTCTTTTTGTAAGTTTTATTTAGCTGCTCGTTGTTTTGACTTTCGTGACAATCCAAGTATTGTTTCGTGCTTTTCCTTTATCTTCGCAGTTTTATTGTTCGACAGCTTTTCGGGTGCCATCACCAACTGCCCTTTGTGGGAGGTGATAATCCGTTTACAGTTGCGGGATTATGCGACCCTAAGACTTGATATTCAAATGTAAAAGAAAGTACTACGGATTCTTGATTGATGTAGGGAACAAAATTAATTAAAATATTATTTTTTTAAACTATTGTACCCCCCTTTGAAAAATTGTTAAATACAAAATATATATTTTAAACCATATATTCTTGATATCAATTCAATTTATCGGTGATACCTTCTCACAGTGCACACTCACCCACCCACAGCCAAAAACAAACTACTTAACGACTTTTCATTTCGCCCAATGTCTGAGTATAAGGACAGCAATAAAGATGTAAATTAAACAGGTGTTTCCCATTCCGTTTCCAGGGGAGTTCCCAGCAGCAATGCAGCACGCGGCACCAGTGCATCCTCGCCCCTCGCCCACTCGCTGTCTGTTTGTGTACCTGTTTGTGTGCTTCTGCAGCTGGGCGCTTGCAGGTGGATCGCTGCGCTGCTGGGCGCCGCTCTGGCCACGCCCCCACCGCTCCGTTCCACCCGGCGGGCGACGGGGGAGCGTCCTGGATCGCCAGGATGTGCGCCAATCGCCTGCGACATGCGGCACTTCCTCGCCAGCGTTCTGAGGTGGCAATGGCGATGGTGTTGGCGCTGGCACTGGAAAGGTACGCAACAGCAGGATCCACGGCATTATCTGAAGCCACAATCACGCAGGGTGGCGGCAGCGTGTAGGCAGCCCTACGAGGCGGACATAAGGTGAGCTGAACGCCCAACAACCTCCTCAAAGCCACTCTCAACTTAACTCAATCGTAAGCTGTAACTATAATAACTATAAAGTATGCATACAACATAACTCTATTGGCTATTGCGTTTTTCTATGAATCAGCGACGTATACGTAATATTTAGCACAAAACCGAAACGAAATGAAAAACAGAAAACGTAAATATATGATATACCTAACTATAGACAAAAAAAAAACCGAAATCAAGCCAAGTTGTCGCCTTTTTTTATGTACGACTTTGTATCATACAATGAAGCTATCTAAGTCTTTGGTTCCCTTAGAAATTGGAAATTGTGTAAATAGGCTGCTTAGCATACCTAGAGGCGCTTTTTTCGATCGACTCTTTCCAACCTTTGTAACTTTTATAGCCAAAATTTAGCAGAACGAACCCTTCGGAAGGCTGCTCAACACTGCATTAAAGACACAAACAAAAGGCAAAGGGAAAATATTTTCCAGCAAATACCAGAACAGAAAACGCTTTCGACTGCCACTTTGCTACTGTTTCCTCGAAGCATGGAGAAATTCTCATTTGCATTTTGCGTAATCCTAATAGACAGATAAATGTTCAAACGAAAGGCAATTAGCAAGACGCAAACTAAAAACATTCAACTTCAAGTACAGGCTATAGAAAAAACGAAAAAAAAACCCTAGAAGTTAAAGCAAAAAAAAAAACTGTGTAAAATATAAAAGAAACTTAAACCCAAAGGGGAAAATTTAGCTACAAGTTAAAGGAAATAAAAAAAGAGAGGAAAAGCAGAAAAGCAGAGGGGAGAATTTTACTTTTGGCTGCATCTGAATGGTTAGAAATTAAGTCATAAAATACGTGAAAGGGAAACCCCTCGAATAAGTTGTTTCGTTTCGTTCTTGTAATGTACAAATTAAATAAACGTAAGTATTGTATTACCCCACGTGCAGAGGAATGGAACGGTTTGAATTTAGGATACAATCGGCTGAGATGAAAAATTGTTGCACATTTCATAAATTTATTTGTTGTTACTCAATGCAAACGAAAATTAGTCAAGTGTTAAAGAACGAAAAAACATTATGAAATATTGAAAAAGCTCTCTACAATGTTACATTTAAATGATTATTCTGACGTTTTACAAGTGTTTTTCGATTCACATTTCAATGGCTTATTTTCCATTTCCGATTCCTAGTTAAGTTTGGGCTCTTCCATAACTAAAATCTTTTGTCTGACTTATTTCTGTCATCACACTAAACTTTGCCATAGAGCACATAGCTAACCAAATACATTGAAAAGAAAAATAAATCCAGCGTTACAGAAAACAAAAAACTATTGATAAAAGTTAAAGTAAAGGGAAAAGTTTCATTAATCAAGCTAAGCATTAAGCAAAAATACAAATTAAACAGTAATAACAGACAAAACACTATTGAAATACAGCATGATTATTCAGAGACTAAACCAAATCCCGACAGGTTTTCCCCACGCTTTTCCAATTACCATGTAAAATATCAACAAAGCATATGAACATATTCAAATTCCATTCATATAAAATTTCAAGCGAATAATGCCTTTTAAATTGTGCAGGCAACAGAAATGGAAAAAGCGAATTCAAATTAGAAATCCCATTATGTTTGATGAGGCGTTTTATGGTTATTCGATATTTATTGCAAAAAATGTTGTCAACTGTCGATCAAATGCACACACAATATTTCTTTGTTCCATGTGATATATTTAAACTTTGCCCAATAAAATTCTGTCTAAAATTCCAATTTCATCAAGCATTTCAGATGGTGACAAATTCTCGAGATACTTAAGTCTAAGCATTCAAAATAAATAAAGTATGACATGAAAACTAAAAGACCGCATAAAACTGAAGTGAATATTGTATATGTAAATGTGTATTTATAAAATTACGACATCAAGAAAGCTATATTTATATATATATATATACATTAAAAAACTAGTTTATTAAACACAGAAAATCGAAAACTGAATCAACAATGTTATTATAGCTATTAAAGCTAAACAAAAACATAACATTTGAAAGTAACCTTCAATTAAATATGAGCCATACAGAAATACGATAAACCGAAACCGAAGTCGGAACAGAAACTGAAGTAAAAAGAAAACTTTTTAAAATGTAAGAATTTAAAATCTGCAAATAACAAATGAATGAATGAGAAAACTGAAAATAAAAGCAAAAACTGAAAAAAGGAAACTAAAAGAAAACTAAAGCATATTATGTCAACTGTTAATTGAGTTGTTTTAATGGTCAGCTGTTGGATGGGCGGGTTTAATGGGCCAACAAATGTGTAATAAATTATGCGTAAGTAAAAGTGAAACAGGTCCTGCCTAGTCGACAACGAAGCTCGAACAAAACAAGGACAAAAACCATTTTTCATGCCCGGAAAACGGAAGCAACAAGGGCTAGGATGTGGCATTAGCGATAATATAATGAAATGGGATTAATCATACGACATGTAGACCAGCCGTAAGGGAGGCATAATGAATGCCGAGTCCTTGCAACACATTACACACACATTTACCCGGTTAACACGGTGCTCTCTCCCATTTCCACCATCCTTCTCAGCCGCCACAATTTAGAGACCCTAAGCCATTACGTGCCATTACGTTACGTGAGGCCTTACGTCGTTCGTTTTTAATAAATATTAGCACATTGTTAAACAGTTGAGCGCACGCTGATGGAAAATCAATATGTTCACCCTGCACTCCCCGCACAGCTGCGCGTTTGTCCTTCGTCCTGTGGCGCTGCAAATTATGCTGCATACACATATTTTATTGACGAAAAGTTTTGCGGAAAAGCGATGGGGTTTTTCGGGTGGACATTGGTCAGGACTTTATGCAAGCAAGCTACTCAAGGACAAGTGACCAACAAGCCAAAATATATTTTTATTTTATATTTATTCACCTTTAAAGAGAATGGACAGCATTAACATACCATGGGGAGCGAATTTTTTAAAAGTGAAGCTTTCTATATTATAAGTTTTTATTTCAGCATTATATATATAGTTGCACTTTTTGCCAGTGTATCAGTTGTGGTGTCAAGTAGCAACGGCTGCGGCAAGGACAACATCATAATGTTTCATATATTATGTCCAGCCCTATAATTTCATCTCTCGAATGCATGACTTTCCAGCTATCCGTTCTCCCTGCCACCTCATCCATGTGTAATTTGGCACTTTCAAGTGCTGCAACTGCAAAATGCAATTGCATTCAGTGGTGTGGGAGTGGAAGTGGGAGTGGCATGACACTCGAAATGAGCGAGGCGGGGTGCATGCCACACCCGCATTATAATGCAGCAGTTGTACGGCGCCGTAGGTGTTAATAGCCTGTTTATGGATGTGGCGCAATGTGTGAATCCTGCGCTAGTCGCACCGACGGAATGCGGTCT
Source organism: Drosophila melanogaster (assembly GCF_000001215.4). Classification (NCBI taxonomy): domain Eukaryota; kingdom Metazoa; phylum Arthropoda; class Insecta; order Diptera; family Drosophilidae; genus Drosophila; species Drosophila melanogaster. The sequence continues at coordinate 15,053,784 of NT_033777.3, read as the reverse complement.
GGCATATTGGGTTTTGCGTTGGATTAGTATGCGTTCGCTTTCGTATGTTGGATTTTTGGAAGCAAGCGCACATTGAATCCATCAAACAGATGGAGATTGGTTGATTGATTGGTACACGATTGATGTGCTGATGATAATTGGATTATGACAAACACAAAAGATTGGTACAGAATGTGCTTAAATAGGAGATGACAAAATTTGAATATCGATATGCATAGGAGGTGTGAGTTTCTGCATTACTTGTCCACTTTTTCAGATAATTGAAAAATGCTTTCGGATTTGATATACATGTTAATGCAACAAAAACAGCTTGTTCTATATACCAAACAAGCCCAGCTTTTTGTTTCTTTTTCTGCTGCTGCAGTTTATGGTTGTAATCCATTGGATGTTCGCTCGGCTCAGATCGTCCTTCAGTCTGCTCAGTTATTTTGCGGCTTTTTTTCGCCCGAAGGCTTATTGAATTGTTACAGCAGCCGATTGTGATAAATCAATGACAAGGCGCCCGAGAAAATCCGCGCTTTAACAAATGGCCGAGCTCCGTGTGGTTTATTTAATTTGCCATAAATACGCTTGCTCTCGGGACTTGGCCATAAAGTCCATCACTCAGCAGATTGACTGGGACCAGGCCATTGCTTAATTAAGGCCAAGCTGTGGGCTCCTCCGATTTCCATCTGCATCGGCCGAAAAACACAATCTGCCCTCACCGAAAGTATTTTATTAGATTTCTCGCCCAGCTGAGCAGCCTCAAGATAATCAGTATTAAAATATATGTGCATAGGATAAAGTTGCAGCCGAATACAGTCGGAGTCGAAATAATAGCTCTAAACATTTGAAATGCTACCTAAGCTGATTCAGTGATTATGATTATTTGTTCGTAGTCTGATACAACATTTAAATTAAAGTAAGAACCTAGCAACAAGATTTTTCTATAATAAGAGTTTATTCCGAAATCGGGTCTTCTGCTTCTATTTGTATAGATGCTAAGTCCTATTGCACCATGAAAACTGCAACGTTCAACTCTTATTGGTTTAAGTGCCCCTCTGTGGAAATGTGTGCATAAATACGAAAGCTTGCCCGGCTGCTTACGTGTGTTCGGACATTTATTACGGTCCATAATCCGCAAAGTCTTATGCGTGTCTGTTCTATCTGCCTTGAACCCTTCACCCAGCATGTGTGCACTGCCCACAAATGGAACTATAATTAAATTAAAAGTTTTACCAGCAGTTGCAGCTGGCAAAGAATGGGGAACGAAGAGTGGCCAGAGAAGCTTCTTCTCCTATTAAAACGAAATTATTCAGCAGGAACCGCACCAGCTCGAACACAAAGAGCTAAATACGCTTTGTAGCGGTCATTCGCCCAACACGTCGTATACTTAATGCGCTAAGCTGTTTTTCGAATTAGCTTCCGCCAAATGGCTAATGTGTTCCGCAACTTGGCCGCAACTAGTAGTGTGTATTGCATTTAAAGCATTGTATTAAAAGAATTCAGTGTACTTAAAAAAAAAAATAATAATAACGTTTCAATAATTTTGTTATAAAAATATATTCAATATTTATTATATTCTCCTTTGAAAATATATTCGTTTAAAAACTCGCTAGCCATTATTTTACCACCAACTAACCCTTATTGCTTAAGAGTTTCAGCACCTTCAATACTCGCCTTTGGTATTAGGGGCGTGGCAAAGAGGATTATTACCGGCGGCAACAAGAATAGAAAAATGGACTCGAGTAGGATGAGGCAGACTTAGATTCACTTGGAGGCCCTCTTGGATATTTCGTGCTTTCTAAAGTTTATTTTCCGTATTGTTTGAAATTAAGCTTTAATAGTGTAGTATGGTACAGTGTATTTTTAATCAATTTGTTTAATTGTGTGTAAAAATATTTCGATTTTTGTGTGCTTTATACAAGCCTGTATGTATAATCCATATTCCATCGGTTTGCAGAGTAGTCAGAATTCTATGGAGCTCTTCTGTTATTCGCGCTACACACACAGATGCATATTTTGCTTTTGTTGTTTCAGCTGTATGTTTTTTTCTTGAATAAGGGTCAGTTTTATGCTAGAGGCAAACGCCCTTCTTGTTCTGCAGTGAGATTTAGATTCAGAGATACAGATACGAGTCCAAGTGTGCGGCTATAAATACATATGTTTTAATTTCCGCACTTTTGGGTTAGTCCTGGGAACCCAAACTTCTACAACTTTTCTGCATCTCTTTCGATTCAGCAGCAATGTCGAAATGAGGTTTGGATTAAAGGCAAATGCGGATGTGAATGTTGCGTGTTTCCGCTTTCCCAAACTCTTCTTGGCTCTCCTTGTGCCTCTTGTTTGTATTTATGAGCACACAATGCCCGACACCGCAAAAAACATTTAATCAATCGAGTGTTTGTTTGGCTTTGCTAAACGAAAGGTTTCTTGTTCATTTCATTTCTTCTGGATTTTGTTAATAGTAACCAAAATGTGGTTGGCAAAAACAAGAAGTCTTAGTCTTATAAGTCACTATCGTTTCTGATAAAATGTATGAAAAAAGTTAATTGTTAACAGACCTTATTCTTTCAGTGCCGTTACATTTGTGTGGGACAACTCAGACCGGTCAAACGTATCCGCTGCAAGTTTTTATTTTTTTCGATTTCGTGTTTATGTTTTTGTGCGCACTTCAACGGCATGAATGTCCAATAACATGTGTGTGTTTGTTGGTGGGTGTGTATATGTGATTGGACTCCACACATGGCCACTTTCATAAACATAATCATGTGGCATACGACAACGGCAGCCCAAAACATCCATCGATCCTTCCTTTCTGCCTTCTATTTCTTTTCAGTCGCTCCACTCGCACAACTCGGTTAAATGACTCATGAAATTGCCGCTGCGACCCATTTTGGCTCTGTATTAGTGCGGCTGTAAGTGTGTGCGTGTGTGCTGGTGCTTGTGTTTGTACTTGCTGTGCGTGTGTTAGTTTCAAGTGCTCGTTTATGGCAAAGCAATATTGTTTGCTCCCGTTGCCGTTCGGTTAATAATTTAGGCTTAAATACATTGCGTATACGCCGTGCTGGACATTTTGCCAAACTGTTGACACGTGCAAGCACACGCACACTGACAGATTGAGCTTACTCGTACCCACACAGAGAAAAAGAAACGTAGTAGATCTATGTTCGGGACAAAATGTGCATAAATGAATATACAAAATATGTATGGCCTTAGTAAGTGTGGAAATTCAACATCATAAATCTTAAAATAGATGAAACATTATATAATGAAGAACCGATTCTTTAAAGCTATTGTAATATTTTAAGTTACAGATCGATTAATAAGTCGTTAGTCTTAACATCACCTAACTTAGTAATGATTGTAGTATGTTTAAGACTTGGATGGAATTTTGGTTCCCATTTCTTAAGGTGCCGAAGTGAAGGCCTAAGTAGCCGCAAAGCCAATTGTCGAGAGCAGAGGCGACTGCCAAATTTCGGGGGAGTGGCAAATAAATCAAAGCGCGTTGCGAAAGCGAGTGCAAGAGGTGCGGGCGTGTTAAGTGGGCTCAAGACAGGGTTGATTGAGCGCGAACTTTGTGTAAGTGCGTGGCAGGTAAAAGGAGTGGGACTGGAAGGGCGGGAGGAGCTGAAGAGGCTGGAGCGGCTGCAGGTGGAAGGAAGTTTGCTTGTCCTTGTGCGCTGCCAAAAGCTACTCTCGCCTGCCTAAGCCACTTAAATGTAAATACAATTCCGACAAACACGAAATAAAACCATCTAAGTACGAGGAACGCATTTAATAGACGGCGTTGGGATGAGCGAAGCTCACAGCTAAATTTCCGTACTTAAAACTTTTTATTTAAATTTAAAGCATGCTGCGGAGAAATATGTGAAAGCACTTTAAATATAAAATCAGCTAGTTTTATTGCATGCTCATTTTGATGGCCATTTTTGTCTGTTATTTAAAATTTTATGATGCACTACAGTTTTGCTTAAGCCTGAACTAAAATATTATATCAAATATCATAATTTTTCTTAGGAGATAAACGATTACCTAAGCCAACAAGGGTCTGTTCTACTAAAGTTGTGCAGATCTGCTGGTTAAGTAATTCGACTTTCCTCGGACTTGCCACAAACTGAGCCCACCAACTATGGGAAACAATACACAGCAAACATCCTTCAAATGTTATCTGTGAATTTGACCACACAAGTAACTGACACACATGCACACTCAGCAGGATAAGGTCACACATATACTAGTCAAAGGAGAAGGGAAAGGAAATGGGGAGGACAGTGGACCGCAGGCTGCCTATATTTGCCTACAATGTGGTGCCATCAAATTACCGGTCTCATTTTCTATGCAGAGTCTATTATGGCCGAAAAATGTTGTCAGGCCAAAAAATGCGACAAAAAGTGGCGCTAAATTTCACACTGACACACGCACCCAAAAACGAAACATGAGAGCCAGGAAAAAGTGTAGAAAAAAGGACGAGATCTAGGACAAGGAGCAGGATGAGGAGCTGAAAGGAGAATGAGGATAAAAAAGCATTTCACATGCGTCGGACACCGCAACCGCAAATATGCAAATTTGTGCCTCGGACAGGAAAGCCGGGAATCCTCAGCTCGGATGGAATGTTGAACTTTGAACCGGTCTTGACTTGGCCAACGTTAATGCGCCAAAGTTGGCATTACCATGGTCCGAAAAGTCAGCTCGAAACAAAAACAACGTGCCAAAATGTGAATGTCCACGAGGCAAAAACTTGAGTGGGGTAATAATGCTTTTCGGTCGTGATTCACAACTGAATTAAATCGTTAAAAAACCAAGGGAATTTCTTTATCAAGTTTTCAGCTATTTCTCTCTTCTTTATAATAATACATCTAATAATATCTTATATATATAATTAGCACTTCTTAAGTTGATTATTTATTTTTAATGTGTGTTTCAGCTGACATAAAGAGGTTGAAATTTACTTCGAGTTAAGTGCTGCTTTTATTTTTTGCAGTGTCTTAACCTTTTTTTTTAGTACATTTCTTTTTATTTTCATATTTTAGACTTAAGTTGGCAACCGACATTCGTTCTGGTGATGATGGGACTGGTCGGGAAACTAACACAATCCCATAAATAGGGAAAATGTCTTTGCAGTGCCAAATTGGCCAAGTCGAGGCTCAAAAACTGGACCCCAAAAAGAGCGCTTTAAAAAACCATCAGCCGACATGATTTTTGTGTGCAGAAAGGAAAACTTAAATTAGTTTATTTATGCTTTGTTTGGGCGGGGCACTCTGCTCAATATTTCAAGGCGGCTAAAAAGAGCCAGATAACTTTGTGGTGCAGTCTTGGGCATTAAGATTTCACTGATTGAGTTGGGCTTTCTGCAGCTTTGTTTTGACAAACCCGTTTTTTTTCGGCAACTTTCCCCTTAAAGTTGTCAGCGAGGATCTTTTCGAGTTTCTTACACCAAAGTCAAAAGACAAGCAAACAGTGCGTAAAATGTTTGAGAAGAGCGAATTAATTACACCCAACATCAGCCAGCAAAAGAAACCCTTTTTGGAGGATGGGAGGCGTGGCTTTTAATTGTGCCTTCGCATTTCCGCTTGCCTGGGTTTTTCCGGCAGCGACGCCAACTGCAAAAAAAGTTGCGACGAAAATTTACTTAAGAATTTTCCACGAAGCGCAGCATTAACTTTGCCGCAGTTTCAAGCCAATGATGACTCAGTAATGATCTATTTGCATGCTTTAGCGACACATTTCAGCAAAGGCTTTGAATAATTCAATTAAGCTATGGAGAGTGTAATATAAGTCTGGGTGCTTATTTTATAATAATTTTTAAACATTTTAATATTAGTATTATTAAATGATTATAAAATGTAACTTGCGTCTCTGTTTTACTCAAGTGCAATAAGTAAAAGTTTGTCAGCAGCTATCACTTTATTTCAAATTTATTTATTTTAAGCCTAATAGATTTATTGGCCAATGTATATACCCCGAAACGGAAAGCATAAGCTAGCTCCCCATTTCAATATTTTATTTTGTCAAATTTTTTCGTGATGTTTAATTTGGCGCAAGCGATTAAATTTCATTGCTCTTCCAATTTTGTTTTTTGCCATCTTAAATAATTTGTTTTTTTCTTTGTGGAGGAATTAGAATTTCATTGCGCGTGAGAAGCTTTTGGGGAGCACCTCCTTGGGGCTTAGGCCAGACCCAGATCCTGGGCCATCAAACGTATAGGCCCTGATTCCGACCTGACTGACATGTAACTCGACAGGGCTCATGGCCACCTGTAAATGTGTCTGAGATATGGCCCTGGCAAATGACAAATTAGCACCATCAATTACTGAAATTTATTTTGCCAGCCTTGTTTGCCTTGGCTCTGGAATTGACCTGCCCCCCTCGCCCACTGGCTGCCTACGGACTCATTTGTTGTACTTAATTTGGATGCCATGCGTTCCCACGTGCACTTGAAGAAATGTTGTAGTTTCCATAATGCGTTCAATACCTTTTAAGTTAAGTTATATTAGTTTATTTGCAAAGTTTTGCTTAAAAATTTAAATTTTTGGTTTCACCAACAGAATGTGGTTTATGGAATTCCTTTTTATGGGATCAAAATACAACCAAAGTTTTATGCGAACTATGTTTTTGTTTGAGTGCCTGTCCATTTTTGTGGTCATGAAACGGAAACGTTAAAAAAAAGTCAACGGAATGAGCATTTTGGCATTGTTCTTCCCACTTTTAGCTGCTTACTCCCTGCCCGCCCCTCTGTCACAGTCAAGTGCTGCAATGGGAAGGGGGTGGTTGGCCGGAAGTGGGTGGGTTGGAATGGGGGTGGGCTGAGCCAAATGAGTTTTATGATGAGCTGCTGCGGCTGCTGTTGATTTACGTTAGTTTTGTTTGTGTTGCACTAGTTGAAAATGCTTGGAAGGCAACATCAACTAACTAACTAACTGTTTTGTCACACACACTCATACGAGTGTAAGACCAACCACCCACACACATGCACTTGTCTGGGTGTCTAGTGATAACTGAAAACAAAAGTTTCACACTGTAATTTATGTGCCTGTGGGTTTAGCTTTGGATTTAGCGTAAAATTGTTCAGGGATACGACATTCAAGGCTGGAAAATGAAAGTTTCCCGGTAGCAGTTAAAGAACTCGAATAATTTAAATGAATGGATCCCAGATCTAGCTAAACTTTAAATTATGTATCTGTAAAATGAATTGCCGTTCATGGGCCAGATGAAACCCACACAAACAAAGGTTCTATAAATGTAAATAAACTTCCTCTTGCGTGTGTCAAAGTAAATGTGCAATAAAAAATTAATACATTCATCTATTTTTGCGCGCTCAACTCTTTTCCCCCCTTACTCCCGCAGACTGACACTCCATCATTAACTACATATCAGGCTGCCCCAATCGAAAGCAAAGCTTGGCTTCTATTTATATTTATCATTTGTATTCCGCCCCTTTTGGAGCACAATCACCATCAGGAACATCAGACCCAGAACCCCCAGACCACAGATTTCCGCCCGAAAGAAACTCATATCAATGTCGCCATTGGAACGGCAAACCAATCAAACATCAAACAGCATTCCATCATTGTCAGCAGCAGCAGTTACTACCAGAATATGGCTATATATTCGGGGACAGAGACAATGATGACCCGGAGATAGCCGGAAAAATGGGGGAACGGAGGTGAAACATTTATGAGTTCATATGACATAATACTAAATATTCAAAGAGCAAATGTTGATGCATCCATTGGGCCAGAGCCTTTCATTCATGCACCCATTTGCCGCAGCGGAAATACAGTTTGCGGCTCATGAAATTCGCTGTCGTCGGCCACAGTTCTACACTCCGCTGGAATATGACTCTTCGGCCACTTCAAACAATGGCACCGCAATTTATGCCGCACAATTTGCAGTCGCCTACACTGGGAAAATCAATCGAAAAACTTCAAATACATCTATCAATTACCAATTAGATATGTTGTGTCTTGTAACTCCAAAGAAAGTTATGGATTATGTCCGCATTCTACAATCCAAATTGAATTTTCTTGCCATGTACGCCACTTTAGTCGGACCAAATGGAATAAGTTTTTCGATTTGCTAAACTACTGGCTGATTGCTCGATTGCTGAATCAAACCAGAGTGAAATCACTTGCACACGCTCCCGTTATTGATGCACATCCATCAGATTCGCAAAATCTGTATCTATACTCGCCCACTTAAGTGCATTATACATCATTTGGGGTGTGTGTGTGTGTGCAATGGGGCCAAACAAGCTGCTGGAACATTGCTGGCTTATCTATTGAAAATATACACTTAAATCTGAATCGATTTCGCTTGTCTGGCGCAAAAGGGCGAAGGGTTAGTGGTGAGCTGGTCGCCTTGGTCAACCCCTATCAACAAGTCTTCGGTCTAAAGCTCTTGAGCCACAAAATCCCTTGGTCGGGGTTGACTGGCAGATGGGGATGTTCTTAGAGGTTTACAACGTGTGTGTGGGGGATTTCAAATTAAGAAGCAGGAGTCACAATCAACATTCAACCGAGACGTGAGCGTTGTTGTTGGTGTTATTTTTATGTAAATATTACACATATGCTGTTGAAATCTGACTAAGTGGATGCAAGAATGGGTATTAGAGGTGTTTTGTTTCAGACCACCGTATAGTGACTAAATACCTAAATGATGCTGGTAAAAACTACTACACATACCAATTAAAAAGTTGCAAAGGGCTACAGGTAGTACTTAAGGGCATTGAAGCAACAGTGACACCAGCTGAGATAATTGAGGCTCTGAAGGCCAAAAACTTTTCTGCAAAGACAGCTATTAATATTTTAAACAAAGACAAAGTTCCGCAGCCACTATTCAAAATAGAACTCGAACCAGAGCTCCAGGCACTAAAGAAAAACGAAGTGCACCCAATATACAATTTACAGTACTTGCTACATCGGAGGATCACCGTGGAGGAGCCGCACAAACGTATCAATCCAGTTCAATGTACTAATTGCCAAGAATACGGCCACACCAAGGCATACTGCACCCTTAAGTCCGTATGTGTTGTCTGTAGCGAACCTCATACTACCGCAAACTGCCCCAAAAACAAGGACGATAAGTCTGTGAAGAAATGCAGTAACTGCGGGGAAAAACATACTGCAAACTACAGAGGCTGTGTGGTGTACAAAGAATTGAAGAGCCGCCTAAACAAACGTATTGCCACAGCACATACATACAACAAAGTCAATTTCTACTCTCCGCAACCGATTTTTCAACCACCCCTAACTGTCCCAAGCACTACTCCAACAATTTCTTTCGCTAGCGCCCTAAAATCCGGACTAGAAGTGCCCGCCCCACCGACAAGAACTGCTCATTCCGAACATACACCGACAAACATCCAACAAACACAACAAAGTGGCATCGAAGCTATGATGCTATCCCTACAGCAAAGCATGAAAGACTTCATGACGTTCATGCAAAATACTTTGCAAGAGCTCATGAAAAACCAAAATATCCTGATTCAACTTCTTGTATCTTCAAAATCCCCATAATGGCTTCCCTACGGATATCTCTGTGGAACGCAAATGGCGTTTCACGGCATACACAAGAGCTCACACAGTTCATTTACGAAAAAAACATCGACGTAATGCTACTATCAGAAACGCACCTCACAAATAAAAACAATTTTCATATACCAGGATACTTGTTCTATGGTACAAATCATCCAGATGGTAAAGCTCATGGAGGCACTGGAATACTCATCAGAAATCGCATAAAACACCACCACTTAAACAATTTTGACAAAAACTACTTACAATCTACGTCCATAGCCTTACAACTCAACAATGGTTCAACGACTCTAGCCGCAGTCTACTGCCCACCGCGCTTTCCAATCTCTGAGGATCAATTCATGGAATTCTTTAACACACTAGGTGACAGGTTCATCGCAGCGGGTGACTATAACGCCAAGCACACCCATTGGGGATCTCGACTTGTGTCGCCAAAGGGTAAGCAATTGTACAATGCGCTTACGAAGCCAGAAAACAAGCTAGACTATGTATCCCCGGGTAAGCCTACATACTGGCCAGCAGACCCAAGAAAAATCCCAGACCTGATCGATTTTGCAATTACTAAACATGTCCCCCGCAACATGGTCACCGCCGAAGCACTAGCAGATTTATCATCAGATCACTCACCTGTTTTTCTAAATATGCTAACTCGCCCCCACATCGTCGACCCACCGTATAGACTCACAAATTTTAGAACAAACTGGCCAAGGTATCAAAAGTATGTCTGTTCACACATAGAACTAACGACGGCATTATCTACAAAGGAGGATATAGACAAGTCAACGGAAACTCTTGAAAACATTTTAGTTTCGGCTGCAAAGGCTTCAACCCCGCCAGTGACGTATGCAAAACCAAACTACATCAAAACTAATCGCGAAATCGAGCGGCTGGTATTAGATAAACGACGCCTACGAAGGGATTGGCAGTCTAATAGATCACCAATTACTAAGCACATGCTTAAGATAGCCACACGCAGGCTTACCAATGCTCTCAAACAAGAGGAAAAAAACAGCCAACGTTCATATATCGAGCAACTCTCTCCCACCAGCACTAAGTACCCTCTTTGGAGAGCTCACAGAAACCTAAAGACTCCAATAGCGCCAATTATGCCACTCCGAAGTCCCTCTGGCACCTGGTTTCGAAGTGATGAAGAAAGAGCCAGTGCTTTCGCTGACCATTTACAAAATGTATTCCGACCAAATCCCTCTACCAACACATTTATTCTCCCTCCTTTAATAGCAGCCAATCTAGATCCTCAAGAACCCTTTGAATTCCGACCATGTGATCTAGCAAAGGTTATCAAAGAGCAACTGAACCCAAGAAAATCGCCTGGCTACGACCTAATAACTCCAAGAATGCTCATTGAACTCCCAAAGTGTGCTATTCTTCACATCTGCCTGTTGTTCAACGCAATCGCCAAGCTTGGATACTTCCCTCAAAAATGGAAAAAGTCGACCATAGTAATGATTCCAAAGCCAGGAAAAGATAAAACGCAGCCATCATCATATAGACCGATAAGCTTACTAACATGTCTTTCAAAGCTGTTTGAAAAAATGCTACTCCTTCGGATTAGCCCTCATCTTAGAATAAACAACACACTTCCAACACATCAATTTGGCTTTAGAGAAAAACATGGAACCATCGAACAGGTCAACCGAATCACGTCAGAAATTCGTACTGCTTTTGAACATCGAGAATACTGCACAGCCATTTTTCTAGACGTCGCGCAGGCATTTGACAGAGTGTGGCTCGATGGACTTTTGTTTAAAATAATCAAGCTGTTGCCCCAAAACACACATAAGCTACTGAAGTCATACCTATATAACAGAGTGTTTGCAATAAGATGCGATACAAGCACTTCACGCGATTGCGCAATCGAAGCTGGAGTGCCGCAAGGCAGTGTACTGGGTCCAATCTTATACACCCTGTATACGGCGGATTTCCCCATAGACTACAATCTAACAACCTCCACGTTCGCTGATGATACCGCGATACTCAGTCGCTCGAAATGCCCAATAAAAGCCACGGCACTCCTATCCCGACACTTAACATCTGTAGAACGATGGCTTGCCGACTGGAGAATTTCAATAAATGTTCAAAAATGCAAGCAGGTTACCTTTACCTTAAACAAACAAACATGCCCACCACTGGTCTTGAATAACATATGCATTCCACAAGCCGACGAGGTAACATATCTGGGAGTTCATCTGGACAGGCGGCTCACTTGGCGCAAACATATAGAAGCCAAATCGAAACATCTTAAACTTAAAGCAAGGAACCTCCACTGGCTCATAAATGCTCGCTCTCCACTTAGTCTGGAGTTCAAAGCTCTTCTATACAACTCCGTCTTAAAACCTATCTGGACTTATGGCTCCGAGCTGTGGGGCAACGCATCCAGAAGTAACATAGACATTATTCAGCGAGCACAGTCAAGAATTCTGAGAATTATCACTGGAGCGCCGTGGTACCTTCGAAACGAAAACATACACAGAGACCTAAAAATCAAATTAGTAATCGAAGTAATAGCTGAGAAAAAAACGAAGTATAACGAAAAGCTGACCACCCATACAAATCCCCTCGCAAGAAAACTAATCCGAGTATGCAGTCAAAGCCGGCTGCACCGCAACGACCTCCCAGCCCAGCAATAAACTTATTAGGGCATTAATGAAAAAAAAAAACTATCACTAAGTGAAAGTTAATTAAGTTAGATTAAGATTTGAACACTTATTGTTAGTCTCTTAACACAAAGGGAAGATTCAATAAATAATAAAAAAATTAAAAAAAAAAAAAGAGGTGTTTTGCTTTCTTGTGGTTAACATATTTGGGGTATATTAAATATTTAAAATAATATAATTAAATCTATCAATAAATTATGTGAATTTTAACAAGAATCTATCTTATAACATTATATTATCATAATGGCATCATAACACTAATTGAAATTGGTAAGTTAGTGCGTATCGGCATGATTATAATTTATTATAAGCAGTCAATGCATATTGTATTGCCAACGGTATAGTACTATCTTCGATTTACTGCTAAAATTTACATTAAATGTCTACTTCCATTAGGAAAACAAATAATTAATGCATCCCATTTGCTTTGTAATTTGAAGAATGAATGTAAATTCCATTTGAGTAGTCAACCCAATTTGTAATTTGAAGAACATTAACATATGTCGATGGGGCTGCGAAGCAAATAATGTGTAAATGTGAAGGATTCGTTTTGTGCAATTTCTGTTTCCATAATTCAACAAATTCACGGAAAATGCTTTTTGATTGTACCCAAAATTTGCATTTCAAGCGGCTCAATTTAATTTCAGAATCACGTGATATATGTAATGGCCGTATTCACATGCGATCCAGTCATAATTTAGGTCACAAGTTTGCGCTCTGCCCCCATCGCCGAAACAAATAGCGAGGTCATTTCGCTGGCGTCTTGAGTAAATTAGCTTTGGTTATTGGCCAGGCCAAGAGCATTCGGCCGCCACGAGTGCCGTTTGGCATATTAATATTATGCGACGCAGATTGAAACAAATACGGCAAATGCCTAATTATATTTTGTTCGTCAACCACGATGAAGAAGCTTATGCCAGAGAAGGGACTTAGATGGCTTGCAAAAAATTCGGACTTGGAATAACAATTAAGTTGCAGTGAGTGGCCATGAACAACAAAGAAAAATACTATTTGTAATTATTATAAAATTTATAAGAAGTTTTTTCTAGTTTGTAGTTTTCCGTTTTCAGTCCTACTCAAGTTAAGTCTGCAAATGTCATAAAAACTAAAGTAGTTCACTCAAAAAGTCATATTCCTCACCTAGGGACTTCCCCACACTTGTAAACTCATGCATAAGAGAAACAAAAAAAAAAAATTGAAATGGTCTGAAACTTTCCCCAACAATGGTCAATGTCCCTGAATTCCCTTAAGTGAAATCGGGAGAAGAAGGAAAATCAGTTTCCCTATTTTCTTTGGCTCGACTTTCCATTTGTTTTTCGTCCAAGTTTTGGGTTCTGTCTGTGTTTTAGTTGCTGTATTTTTTCCAGAGTCTTCTTCTCTCTGCAGAGAATGTTTATTTTTGCTTACACTTATCAAAATATTGTGCGCACACATATTGTTTCGCCTGGCTGTCTGCATCAAGCATAAAGATATCGGAGTTGGGTCAACTGGAGAGTTCTGACCCCGACCCCTACTCACACCCGACCCCCTCCTTGTTTGACCCGAGTCAACAGGAAAAACAGAAGGAGACATATGTCTAAGGATGGAACTAAGCAGAATATGAGATGCTCTTGGTACCATATTAACTTCAGTGGAAATGATTTCAGACACATTCCTATTGGATCTCTTTTGTACAACACATGCTTTTTAAATTAAGAAATTTTGTAGTTACATAAAATCATTTATATTTTATATTTTATATACAAAGCCCGGAAGTTAATCCGGATTGCTTCCAGTGCCCGCTGAGGAAATTGTAATGCCCTTAAACCGAAATATTAAGACAGTACAGGAAAACAATGGGGATGAGATTGAGATGGGGATCGATACACAAAAAATTATCTGCCATGGCACATTCTGTTGAATTTTTCAGCATGTGCGTGTGTGTGTTGGTTGGGGGTGAGTGGCGTAACTTGCCCCTTGTGGTCCGGGTTCAACCACCCACTGCCCTCCCACTCAACGACCTTACCCAACACACTCCCAACAACCCAACCACCCATTCGTCAGCACACTTTATTTGCCCAGTTTGCCGCTGCTTAAGTTACTTTCGCTTTACGCTTGAATTTCCTTTTCTTGCCGTTTCCTTAGCCTTTTGGTTTTTCCTTGAATCTTTTGCCGCTTTCTGGTTTTCCCCTTTGCTGTCGCATGGTTTTTCCTTAGCTCAGCAGCTCATTTTCCATGGGGCGTGTGTGCGTGATTTTTTGTTTCCTCGCAACGCTTTGTTTCTGTATTTCCTGCGTCTGTTATTTTCATAAATAAATTTGCATGTCAAATGACATTGTTTATGGTATTTCTATATGAAAGACATATATCACTTGGCCAGATGGAATTGTTGTGCCCTCATCAGTCGCAGTTTTTGGGTGTGGGTGTGCATCACACGTTGTTGACATCTTTGTTAAAATATGTTTACAAGCTGAAATTAGTAACAGCGTTTGCCATCCCCTAGATGTGCGTACATATCTGTTTCTCCGACTTTGTTTGTCTGGATGTCAAAGTTGACAAGCGAAATGAATTCGTAATTGAGTTTTCCGATATGTTTTCCAAGAGCTCCAAGGCTGGAGCAGCCGCTCATATTTAATTTGAATAAGAAATTAGCAACTTCTTTTCAGGATGACACATTTTCCATCCGACTTGCATACCAAAAGTTCGTTTCAGCTGAGAATGACCAACATAATGGGACAGTTTGGGAATCCTTTCGGATGAGAAAACCTTAATTAATATTCATTAAAAATGCTTAATGTTGCTTAAACTTACTTAAAATCAGTTAAATTAACAGTATGCCAATACAATTGTTATATTTCCGCAATTTGAAGCGACATTGTTTGCTGTACTTTTGATTTTTTAATCTATATTAAAATTTGTTATTTAGTTTCAGTTTATTCATGGTAGGCGCCAATCTGGCGGCGGTTTTCCCATCCGGATCAAAGTTTTTGCCTAGGCCGTAATTATTTCCACGTTCTTATCAACGCAGCAACAAACAGCCATAATTATTGCGGACAAGTCAAGCGCAGCACATTTGTTGCCTCTTTGCTGGATCCCCAATAAAAATGACTTCCTGATTAGCGTGCTCAGCATGTGCCGTGAACTTGTCTTATCTCCCCGGCTTGGCTTAGACCAATCCCCTCCACATCTCGGAAAAACTCGAAAAGAAATTTATAATATATCGTTGGGCTAACAAAGGGGATTGCTCATAAGCCAAATAAAGAGTGGGATGTGAGGCCAAAGAAATTATGTCACAGCTTACTGAGATTTTGTCGAATACTTGAGGAAAAAGCGGAGAAGACAAAAAGATAAACAAAAAATTGACAAAATGCTTTGAAAAAAGGGCTTAATTGTGGTAGATTGCAATTCTACTTTAAAACGAGTAAATTTATTATCAACTGATAATATATTTTTTGAAAAAAAAAACAATAATAATACTGAAATTTTATTGCACGCATACTTTACACAAATAGACACTACTCTTTACACTTTCGATTAGGAAACTTTCAATAGAGCTGATGAGGTACGCCCAACGATGATTTTATATGAAGTGAGCGCACATTCTGCCAGTTATCCTTCAGCAAGGACACTAAAAAGTTGATCGATATTGCTATGTTTCGAGCTAGTTCCTCTGGGTGCATGCCAACATGGCCAACATTAACGGAAAGACATTCCATCCTTTTCATATGCTTCTTTTTGGTAGATAGTATTTTGATTTTGGAACTCATAGATTCGCCACGAGCCAAAGGAGTAAGAAATTTGCCCGCATTGGTGAGACCAGGACCCAGTAGCCTTGGGATCTGCTTAATTATCGATTCGGAGGCCAGGAAGACATCGTAAGCTTTGGACAACTTCTTTGTCAACTTGGGATCTTTGTTCAGCTTTTTCAAAGCCTCCACATCTAGGCAATCAACTCCTATGGCTTTGGCCTTATAACAGTGCTCCTGATCCCCGAAGACGCAGACCTTTAGTTGTGGAACCGCCAGGTGATGCAATAGTACACTTCCATGGAACCGCTTGCATTTGTCAGGATCATAATCCCTCAGCCCAATCTGCAGCTCCACCGTCTCCAGGCAGTCTGGTCCTTTGGCCTGCGAGTTCAGCAGGATATTTTTGACTGCAACGTAAATCGTATCGCGAGAAACTTTCGACACCATAATTTATGATCAGCTGTGAGCAACAAAAATATTTAAACAATTCTACAAGCACAAAATTTGAAATGTATTGTAATGTTCAAGGAATATTTTGTAGACAGTTAAGTTGTGGGTATATTTTGACCAATTCAAAATTTAAATTTTTCAAAGTAACTTAATATCTAAACATTGCTGGTAAAGGGGTATAATTTTAAAACAATAAAAGTAATTACCAAAACTTTCTAAGTGTTATATACGCAAATTAAATTGAAGTCGATTCATTTATTTTGTGCATCTATAAAGTCATTAGCTCAATTCGCAAAAACTCATAAATCGCTTGGCTGAATTCCTTGCAGTGCTGCAGTTCGTTGTGTCCTTATGGTTCCAGGCTGTGCATAATTGATTGGCCAAACTGCAATCGATTTTCCGACCTGAGGCTCCAGTGCATTTCGCCACCGGCGTAATTGTAAATTCCAAATGCCGCACGCCAGATGCCACTTTCCACTCGAAATCCGGCAGCTGAGCTGGTTAGGTTCAGCAGTTCAGCAGTTCAGAGGTTCAGGTCATTTCTACTCAGTTGAGATGGGTTCGGTTTCCTTCGGTTGGGCTGACATCCGCCGAGTTTTGCGCTAATTAGGGGAGTGTTGCCGCCAGGTTTTTGGGCCAGCACTTTTGCAGCGCTGACAACATTTGTCGTCCTGGGGTCAGAATGCAGTTGGAAATGCAGGCAGGGTTTTCTGGCTTGTGTGTAATTATAAACGGAATTATAAGCTGTGGCCGTGCTCCGTGTGCAGCGGAGATTAAAGTGGAAATTGCAATTCTGGCTGCTCTCTGCTGTCTGCTGTGATCACGATCCTTGTAACGGGAGGATGTGCACGGACATCACGGCGACGATGAGGATTTGTTACCTGCCACTGCTAATTTACACATTTTGATTGCTCCCGACTGCCGATGGGAAATCTCCGCCCCCACACAATTCCCATTCAGCCGCATTGTCGCCTTCACTGATAACATTATGGAGCATTTTTCTTCAGCTTAATGCATAATTTGCGTCCAGGGAATAACGGCAGCGAGCAGTAGAAAAACAGTCAGAAAAGGATACTTAAGTAAGTAAATTAAATAAGTAAATCTTAGTAATGAGAGATAATCATATAATGATAACAAGATTCAATATTATGATGTATGAGAAATCGTTATTATAGAGTTAAAAATAATTACATTTTATTTTCATTGATACATATACCATACTGTTATTTCCAGTGTAGCACTTTCCCAAGCCCAAGTCGACGATTTTCCGGGAGACGATGGGTGACTGCTTTGGAAGTACTTACTGCCCTTAGATTATTTCACGTTGAGCTGCTTATTGGGCGGCATTTTCGGAATTTTCCTCTGCCAAGGAGCCTAGTTCCTCGACTCTGGCTTTGCTACTTATCAAGATGTTGCTACTATTTTCTCGATTCCAATTGAATTGTCACCAGAGTGGGAGAAGTTAAGCCATTTTGCTGGTACGATTACAGGCTAATGGTAAGTGATGTATCAAAATCGAAGGCGAAATAAATGTGAAGAAATTGTGTCTTCTATGCTGTGCTAATTTGCATCCTTTTTCAGCAATAAAAATTAGTTTAAAACATTTTCGATCCAGCACTAAATTGCCAGCTTTATAAAGTGGCTATATCTTATACAAAAAAGTTCCATCAGCTATCATCTGCCATTTGTTGAAGCTGACCCTCCCACAAGCCATCGCACAACTTACAAATGTTAAATGTCCTCTGTGTACTGATAGTCGATTTGTAAATGCCAAAACGTTCAATGGCCCTCGTCGACCATATCACATGGAATATATTTAGTATGTGGGCGAATATATTCCCTGGCCAAAGACATAGCCAGAGTTTTTCGCATTTTTGCACTTTCGGGCCAAACCTTTTTCTAATAGCAAATGTCAATTTATTTGGGGTAGAGGGAAAAAACTAATAAGCAAAATACTTCGCATAATTTGGTCAGAAGCTTCAGGACTTTAACACGCCAGGGGACACGGACTTTTGGGCTCGGACCACTGACGTAATCAAATCGACTATCAGTAAGAGATATGTATGCGCATCAATGTGCCCGAAGGTTTGGGGGCGGCCTCATTCGCCTCATATCCTTCCTATATCACCTCCCCTTTTTTGGGCCCATATATCCACCCACATATATGTACATATATCCGCATCCGATGGCCATGGCAAACAATTTGGACGAGAAAGGGACACACTGGGTGCCATGCCTGCAGCTGAATCTTTTTTTGAACTGTCCCTAACAGTGCGTAAATTGCCATTTTCAAATACATTTCAATCCGCACATACATATCAGAATGTATATTCCGAGAATTTTTCAGGGGACAACAAAAGTTTAAATACTCTTGGCGAGGCTATATCAAACTTGCCAAATGGTCGTTGAATGTTTTGCATTGCAAATCGATAAAGGGAATTAGCTTAACAGCAGTTAAACTCGTGTATTGTAAATAAATATGATTTTTGTTTTACACTTTATATGCCTAAAGGGAATATATTTCAAAGTTGTTCCGACGAGGCTTAAAAAATAAGTCAAATATGTAGGTATCTAACTGGGCACATATATTGTTCTGTATTCAACCAAAACATTTCATTTTTTATCTATGCACTTTTAATTTTTCTGTAATATGTAATACTTATTTATTAATCTGTCTTCAGTCAGCGAATTAGAACGTCGTTAAATATTTATGAAAAGTCCCTTTGGCATTGCGTGGAAATTTCTTTATGTATGGCGCTGAAGTTCTTGGGATGAATGCGATTTTTATTGCTTCTGATGCCTGACCTTTCCTATGTCAATCAGCTTCGAATGGCGACTGCTGGCGGATCTCGCATTCCGCATACGCCCTGATGGCCCGTTCTCGTAATGCGAGTGCCAAACAAAAACTTCAATTGTCAACTGCTGACGCCTGATTCACGCTTCTGTTTGTTGCTGCCACTGCTGTTGTGTTTTGCCCTGTTATTGCACTGTCATTTTATCGCCAGCGTAGACTGTCTTTGATCTCGGCACGCGCCTCGAACTATGCAAACCATTTTCCACCACCCCCACCGCTCGACCTTTTCGCACGCACGTGCCTGAAATGTCAGCGTCGATTTTCACACCCACACATGGTCACAATTGAAAAAGTTTAGCATACCTTCGGACCACCAAACACCAGGCCTGGTGGAGGATGGTCTGGAAATAGTATTGAAATTCTATGGGAATTTTATAGATTTTTCTTGTGTTGGAAACCTATTTCATACAACTGCCAGATTTTTCACACTAATTTGGAAAACCATATTTGAACGAAATCATCATAAACTTATTACAGACCATTTGCGGATTTTACGAACTTTCCATCATAACATCGAGGTATCATAATCCCCGAAATGGAAAAGCTTTACATCAGTACCTTGAGTAGGTTAACAACATCCACATCCATAACATCCCACCGAATAGTTGCTGCGCTCCACCATTATGTTTTATAATCATTTTACAACCGGTGTGATATTTAGAATACGACCGAAAGTTGCTTCATCG
This sequence comes from Drosophila melanogaster, assembly GCF_000001215.4. Classification (NCBI taxonomy): domain Eukaryota; kingdom Metazoa; phylum Arthropoda; class Insecta; order Diptera; family Drosophilidae; genus Drosophila; species Drosophila melanogaster. The sequence goes on along the minus strand of NT_033777.3, from coordinate 15,033,879 downwards.
TTTCGGTTTTTAGGGAAAGTTTGCCATGGCCACAGCATATCTCCCTTGCCCACCAAATGTGGTTTTTAGTTGCAGGCGTGGGCGGATGGTGGCCAAAGTTGGTAGCAGCGCCACATGGCAGATGTGTTTGGCTGGCGTTGCTGTTGTTTCCTTTTTTTTTATAGTGCTGGCCATAAAGTACTTAAAAGTTTCATTTTACGCCTATTTTGCTGGACGAGAGCCCCATTACCAGAGAGAGAGAGAGACACCGAGTGACCAACTGACCTGGCCGGAATTCACCAGATTTGCCTGCCCGCCTCTGGCTGGCAAAAATCCAATTTGCCAACATTTTAACAATCATTGCCGTCGGGCACTTCAGCAACTCATATTGTGGCCATCCACTTTTAATTGCTTGCCTAAACAAATAATATTTGAGTAGCATATTTCTAGAGGTTTGGGTGGTTGGCACACGGAAAACAAATGCGATCAAATGTTTTTGTTTTTCTTTTTATCTGTAGCTGTCTTTTGTATTTTGGACACCCATAAAGGACTAAGAGTAAAGGAGAAGCTATTTCCCTTTCAAATTTGCTTCGCATTTGTTGGGTTGAACATTTTGTTCAAGTGCATCAATTAATAGCTGAGAAAAAGCGTAAAGTGGTATTAAGACAGCCAAAAGGTCAAGGGAATGGGCCAAGACGCTGGGCGATTGGCATGTAAATTGCTCGTCAGCTCGTCGAGAGCTTCAAACTGGAACTCATCCTTCCGCACAGAAAGTTGTGCCTATCAATATGCCGGCCTGATGAATGCCATCATCATCATCATCATCTTGGTTCGTCCGTCGGTTCGTCGTAGTAAAACTTTTAATAACTGTATTCTGCAGAGGACATTGAATGTCCTGAGCCAGCTTGTTTATATTTCCTTTCGCGGCCTCTCTGCGCCGAAAGTTTTTTAACAATTTATTTTTATTTTAGATACATTTTTTAGCAGCTCCCTCGGTTTCGCCTTTTGCCGTTTGCTCCACTTAAATACAAAACGTCCGCCCCGCCTGCTAATGGCTTTTCTGCCCGGAAAACTGGGCGTGGCAAAGTGGAGAGAATCTGGTTCGGTTTGGCGGTTCTCGTAAACTATGAGTGCTTTGGCCTGAGTGGGCAGAATGGAAAACGGAAAACTGATAGCGAAATTTTCTTGTGCTTCAGCTGCGGATCAATGCAACATGGCTCCTTGCGTGGCCACTTAAAAATGGTAAGGCAAATTTATCATGATTGTGGTGGAGAAAACTTAAAAAACTCTAAGATGGTCAAAGAAAACTTATAAATGGCTGAAATGGGATTAAATCTGTCTGCCAATGAGAGTCAAATTAAATATTAAAGCTAAAGATAAATATTAAAGCTGGATGGTTCACCAACTACGAACCATCTCAGAATTATTTTTCTTTATAACTACTTATATTTTAAATAAAATATTAATATTTATAAAAATATTATATTGCTTAGCATCTGTTTTGCAAAAATACCTGTTTGTTTTATAAGTGAGCATTAAGCTTGTTTAAACTTAAAGTGAGATAGCATAAATGTAGCTTCTTCTTTATATGGCAACCTTTTGTGGACGACCTTTGTGCGGCTTGAATGCAAAATTTGTTGCACCCTGTGAATGCCATCGTCATTGTGCCATTTTTATGTGAGCTAATAAAAATGCAAAATGAGTGCCAACTAAAGTAAACATAAATCGCATAAAATACAAATTAAATGCTTGCCCAATGGGGCGACACTCCTCACTTTTCCCCATTCTTCTGCTTTCTTTTTCCCCGCTCTCTATCTCCTATGCATATCGGCCATTTATATGCGGTGCTTTCTGTCTACGTAATTGTCCTGCCGCCCCACCTCCGCCCCCTTTCGCATTCTCTGTTGTGGGTGTCGCCCTTGTGGCCTGGCATTCCATGGATTGCTTAGTTTCTTATGGGCAGACTCCTGCACTGCAGTAAAAAATTAAAGGCACTAAGATTTAATCAAGAAGAATTAAGAATTCGATAAATTATAGGAATTTCCTTCATACTAAGACAAAATAGAATCCCTCAGTCCTTGAACTATCTATAATATGTATGTACATTAATTGTTATACACTTTTTTCCCTGTGTACTCTCATTTTCCTGCTTTTGCCCAGCTGCATGTCTATGCATGCAAAATGTTTTTCATGCTCGAGACTTCGCCAGGCGCCAAAAGGACCAAGTGGAGGGGGAATAGGAGACGACTCGAACTGTGGGATCTCGTTTCCAGTTGCTTTCTACTTTTTGTGTTTGCACAAGTGTCCGTTGCGGTTGAAAGGTGAACATGACGTTGGCACATTGCAGGTGCTCACCGTGCCACAACACCGACCCAATCCGCACAGTGCACCCCACACACTGCCCCCTTGTGTTAGATGAAAAATAAACACTATGCAGCATGTCCAGCTCCGACATTTTCCCTTTTTTTCTTTGGCATTCTTTGGCGCCCCCTGCTCAAGATGATTTACAATGCTTTGTGCTTCTACCTGTCTGGCCACTCACCCCCTTAATTTGCCCGCTTAATGTCCCCTATTCAATCGCCTTCTACTCCCCTTTCACTCTCCCTAATCTACCGAACTCATTTACCTGCTCCTTGCGCTTGTCGCATAATCGTTTCGGTCTTAAAGGCTACGCCATCGGTTGAACATGCATTGAAAGGCATTCCCCCGGCGGTTGATCCTTGCCACGCCCCCATTGCCCACCCCTTTTCCGTCCTTGCATAATGAAAAACAACACAGCACGAGGAAAAAATGAGGAAAATCGAGAAGAAAATAATAATAAAGCACTTGAAACAAACGTTTTCAGTAAATTTAACATTAGCTCCTTTTGTTGGGCCATAAAAAATTCGCCATCCAGAAGGAGCTAGGCGATGGTTACACTGAGCACTATTTGGGAAACCAAAATGTTGATTTTAATTTTTAGCTCTTTCTAAATCCGGAGAGATTTAAGTACGCGATTCTATTCATTCCTAGTTTTAAGTCTTAAGTTACTTTTAATACATGTTTCCTACACACCATAAAGTTGCTTGACTGTATACATAATACAACTAGAGGGAAATTTTGTTTCGTAAGTGGAATTTTAATTTTTTTAAATTAATTTTGTCAGTGCATGACTTTTGCGTGCGCTCCAGCGACCGGCGGCTAAAAAACTTTGGCTGCCTTCCGCGAGGCGCCTGGAAGTAGGCAACAATATTCTTTGTTGTTCGTTGTGAGCGGCAGCCATGAAGTTATTATTATATGCGCCGCACTTGCATGTGTGTGCGAGTGTGTGTGTGTGTGTGTGTTGAAGTTTACTAGCTCGATGTAGCATACTTTTCAGCTTGCGTGGCTGTTGTATGTTAAAGTTGGCTAGTCCTCCGCCGCTGCCACGCCCCTCGGCCCCACGCCCACCGGCTCTGTCAACTTGGCCGCACATTTGTGATTTATGTGGCAAGCCAACTGGAATTTTACACAGGCCAGCTTGGCATTCTTTTGGGCCTGCTCAAAAGTGGGCAAATTATTTCAGTTTCCATTATCGTATTGCCATGATTGCCAGCCGGGCGGACTTTCATTGCCTGGTTTTTGTGGCTTATTAACCTACTTTTGTTGCGGACTGGCTGTTATTCCGTCATAAGTAATGCATTGTCTTATCTTTTTCTCTATTTTATTTTGGCAAAGGTCAAAGGACTTGCGCTCAACCTGCTTGCCGGTAAAATCGATTTGTGGACAGGATAAAATCATGATTTTCGTATGGCCTGTCTATTTATATCAGGCTTAAGTGAATTAATTGGTCTTTTGGTTAGTAGACACGACGTACCGAGCATGACAGTGTTAAGATAATATCTGCATTTTTCCTAGAATTAGTTAATAATAATGAAAGAGGTAATTGATACTACATTAATAGCAATATGATTTAGTATATTTAATATACTAAGTGCAAATTGTTTGAAATGTACATACTAAATGCTATTTCCATTTTATAGCTCCTTTTATATCCCATTTCATTGTTCGGGAAATGCTTTTAGTCAGTTCGCATTGCGTAAAATAGTATCAAACACAGTCACGTAATGTGTTTGCTAATATTAATATTTGGTTAAAGATTGTTTAATTGATTTCGCATGTAAGCTTGGAGCCATTTAAGATGCCAAAAATGAAGTGACAGAGAGTTTATGAAATATTTTCCAAGTTATTGTGGCTATTGTTGATTGTGTCTGCCTCCTTGTTAGTTCTGCGCACTTTAACTTTCGGAAACATTTCGCAAACAAAAGTTGCCAGCACAAATTGGCCACAAATTGCTCATATTGTAACAACTCACTTAGGATCTTCATTTTCTTTTCTTCTTCTAGTAGCCTCCGCGACCATTTCCCATTTCCGTTTTTCAACTTTTATGTTTGCATTTCCATTCACACGCACGCTCACACTCACTCACACTCACTCACATGTCGACTGGAGTTGAGTTTTATGTGAGCGTTGCGCTCTAATTTTTTGAAACCAATAGTTGTCCAATCAATTTCAAGTGCCCGGCACTAACTTAAATCTACATAAAAATGGCCGAACACGCACACGCAGCAACGGCAAAGAAAATGGGGAAATCCGTACCAACACACGCACAAGGCCAGCCATAAAATTCATTGTTGACGCATAACGATGGCGACCAAAAAAGATGGCTAAAAAGATAGAGCGAGACAGAGATGGCGTCGGCGTCTAGGAATTTCGCATGTATAAATTTCCACAACCGCCGACGAGAAAAAGATGCAGGTCCATTGGAAAACCAACAAAACAAACTGCAGCGAGAGGAAATGCAGACAGAAAGCCTGAAGAATGGCTGCCAAAATGCTGGCAACAATGGGTATGGTATGAAAACGGAGGACTGGGACATTGCTGCATCAGGATGCGACTTCAAGGGTATCTCTTAAAAGGAAATGTTAAAAAAAAAGTTGTGTTAGAATATACAGTGAATTTGATGTTATATTAAGCTAAGCTTGGGTTCCGTGTGCTCTTCTTTTTCGAGAATGGAAGTACATATGGTTTCGTACTTGTAAACTGTTTCTTCTAAATTGTTTTCAATTTAAAATAATTCGTATGAAATCAATGATAATACATATAATAACTTAGATAGCAAACAGCAAGCTCCAGCACTGCACACGAGTACATACTTTCTAAGCTTAACCATGTATTTCGTGTTTGTCATCTCCACTTGCCTGGAATATTTTATTTAGAACCGAAAACATTGCCTTTTGCTGTCCTGACAAGGCGAATGGCCTTTCTGATTGGTATTCCGACTGGCTTCCTGGGCTGCCTGATTTTCGAGAAACAGCAATCCCCCCTGACAAAGGCATATAAAATTGAAAGAGCCAGCCGTCGCTTTGGACTGCTTGTGCGCCTGCCTATTTTGCAATTAATGAAAAAATCTAGCGAAATGAATTTTTTAAGTCAATAGCTGGGCCAACTGAGGGCCTCCCATCGAAATGGGTCATGTTTGCCATGGTGTAATGTGTAGAATGATTGCAACTTTAAAAAGCAAACAAACAAAGCTGAGCCGGTGGAGGCAATGGCTATGGCTATAGCTCTGGATCTGAATCCGGATGAGAATCTGGATGTGAATTTGCAGCCCACGCCCTACAAGATAAATAGCAAACAGCCTTGCGGGGGAGGAGTAAGCAAACAAGGAGCGAGGAAAACGGAACGAATGTCCGCGCCCATTTTCATGCCCTCAAACACGTTGAAAAAAAATTAAGTATTTTAGAGAACATAAACTGGAAAACATGGAAATTGTATCTTAAAATGTGAAGTGCGATTTTCACACCATAAATCTGTGCAATCGAAACACATTTTCGAGTGCTGAGTCAAAGATAATAATTTGTTCCAGTGTATGAAATCGTGCAGTTGCAAGTAGTAGACTTTGAATGGCAGGCGTCAGTTGGAAACTTGCTAGAGAGGAATAGAGGAGTACGAAGTGGCAGGAGCCATCGAAGCTGCACTTGGCCAATGCACCGGAGTACTTACAGACTGGCGCAGACGGCTTCCTGTCTTCCGATTCTCTTGCATCCTGCGCTGCCATCCACAATGGCCGCTGATTGCCAGATTCACAAGACGGCCAAAGGACCTCGGCTTTAGCCGCCCTCAAGTGGCCAAAGGTGGATGGCTGCTGAGCGGAGTTCTCGGCACTTTAAAGGAGTCTTGGATGCCCCGCAGTTTGCCCATTCACTCGCTTATCCCGCCCCCAATCTGCAAATCCGTCGGCTCATCTAAATGCAGCCTACAGGCGGTATTCCCATTCGCCGAGTTGCCCACATTGATTACGAGCGCTAGCAGATGGGCTGAAACAAAGGGTCTCATCATCTGCATCCAACTGGGATGCATATTCACTCTGATGCCTGGCTCCGATCTCAAGTTGCCGAATAGCAATAAAGGGGTACACAAGTAATCCGCTTTTACAGGACTAAGGGTTCTCGTAGAGCAGAGAAGCTCTACAGCAGTGGAGCACTGGAGCAGCAAATGCTTGAATACAGCTGATTTTGTTAAATCGAAACAAATACTCAAATACCCAGTCTGCATTCATTTAAACAAGCACTGCGAAAAAAAATATTAAGCCATTTATACAGAATCCTATTAAAGCAGATTTTTGGATTGTTGGTTGCATTTCATTCTTTTTTATTTCACTTTTTCCAGTGCTGCTAAGCTGAGTCTTTGTATCAGTTGCAGTTTTGCTACTAGAGATACTACATGAGATACATATGTATCTATTATCTCGTCGTAATTAAAAACTCGCCTTTAAACGTTTTATAAGAGCCAGTCAAATGAATTGCAAATGATTTGTAAAAACATCAGCCAGCAGTTTACAATTACCAACACACACACACACACACACACAGGCACCCGTAAAAGCCAGAAAGCAGAGGGCAAAAACGACCGTAGAACTCGTTGAATGGCTGCTCCTTTGGTTCCTTTGGATGCTGTGGATCCGTTTCCTCCTCTGCGGCGCTCAAAGGCTCGTGCCTTCTGATTAAAAATGGCGAGTGCCAGCTGCAACATCAGGGCAAATCGGTTGGAATGGGTCGGTAAGGTATGGCGGAGCGACCCTTTTAACCCAGATTGAAAAAACTCGAAATTAGTTTTCATTTATGTTCGCTGCTCACTCCCCCTCACAAGTTCGCTTTTTACTGCGCTGGCAGTTAATTTTTAATGGCTGGCATCTAAACTGTTGCTTGGCATGTAATTATGCGTGTTATGGCTTCCAGTTAAGCGGCGGCAATGCCCACAACACAGGGCACAGAACCCACAACAATGGTCAAGGAAACTTCGGCGCTCAGAAATGCAATTTGTTGGCCGCCAAATGCTAATGCATTAAGCGCGCTCCTTCTTAATGTGTTTGAACTCATATGGGTATGAGCGTTCCACAAACGGTGCTGGCTGCTCTTTCGCTAATTTTTCCATATAAAATAGATTATTAAATTAATTATTAACCTATCATTCTAAGGTTGGAAATCGAAAGAAAACTGTCAAATTAGAAAATTTTAAAATCAAATTGTTTGAAGCCAAAACAGATTAAGACACTTTCCGCCTAAATTCAGTTAAACCCGAATTCAGTTGGCCCCTCAAAGGATTCGGCTCATTCATGTTCTATCGCTCAATCGTTGTCACTCGACTGTGGAAAATGAGCGATTCGGTTGAGCGATAGCTGAGAACGCTTTTCCCGCCGATAAGCCAAACAATGTGCCAGCGAGTTCGAGCAGTGAGTTTCCATCGATTACCGTTTAGCAAACGATGGAACACTAAAACAGAACAACAATATAGCGTAGCGAACGGTTTTGTTGTTGATGTTCGATGGTTGCTTTTTTTTGTAGACGCCACTTTCCCCTGCACTTTCACTACAGCATTTTGCACGTTTGCGTTGTTATCGTTTGCTTTCTGCTGTTGTGCAAATTATTACATTGACCCAGTAAGCAGGAATGGCTATACATATACGTATACATACGCAAATGGAGGCAGTGTATGGGTGGCCATAAAGAAAATCAGGAAAACGTATCAAAAGGCAAAAATTAATTGGGCCAGCGAGCAGCAAGAGTAATTAACTTAAGACTGTAAACATTTCTTGAATATTTCCTTCATTTTCCTTAATGCTCAGCAATAAATCAGGTCTAGAAAACATTAAATGTAAAAACCCAAAAGGGTATAAAAGCGTTTTTATCTATCTTATACTTGATAAATAAAAATGATAAAGGTTCTCAGAATTAAATATGCTGTTATGTATGGAAATGTTTTATATTGAGGAAACAAATATATTTAACTTTAAATGGGAAATTGTCTTTATTGCAGAATAATGGTAACAAATACATTTTCCCTAATCACCTTCAAAACTTGCATGGTCCCAAAGTATCAATTTGATTCCCATTTAAAGCTAAAGTTTCGATGGAATTTGGCAGCAATATTTTCTTGGCCCGCCTCCACATTTAATCAGTTTTATTCAATTTTTCCATATTTTTTTCTCGTATCTTCCGTTTTGTTTGCTGTGTGGTTCAGCCAGAACCACAAAACCTAATTCAATAATGGCCGCAAGCGACAACGTCTAGGCACAAAAAATTGGCAACAATTTAAAGCGTAACCGCAGGCGTTGTCCATATTTTTTACCCACTCGCTTCTGCCTATTTCCATTTTTGCAGTTGTCAGCTGTAAGAGAAACAATTTTTTTTTGTTCTCGTTCGGCCAATGATAAAACAAGAATGCCAAAAAAATATTTGTTGAGGCGTTGCAATTAATAAAGGCCACAACCACACACATTCGGCAGAGTGGGATTGTATCTGTGTGTGTGTGGGTGTGTGAGAGGGAGCGAGCGGTGAAAGGACGCAGGACATTGACACGGCAGCAACGGCGAGTAACAACTTGCAGCTTGTCCAGACGATTGCCGCAAAAAGCAACGAGGCAGGACTGACAAAAAAATTGCGAAAAGAAGGCGGGCCCATAGACTTGCTTGCAGCTGAAGGCTCATAAATTAGGGGCGTGTCCGGGTGCCACAACAAATACGCAAATACACAGAGGAAAATCATAAGCCAATGAACAATTGAATAGGTTCCAAAAAAAATATTTTTAAGTACTGAATTTACATATTTTTGCTGCTTTCATTTAAAAAACCAAATTCTTCTCGTCCAATAATTATATTACATTGGTGTATTATTCAAAAGTTTTTATATTATATTTTTATGAAACTAATAGTTTATGCCTGTGTCTAGAGATCAGTATGTACTAGTATATTTGCCTGCTAGTATCCCATTCTTTTCCTTTTGAATGGGCGTGTTTGCCGGCTGGCTGAGTAAATCTTCAATGTTGTTGCACAGGCGATAAGGAAAGATAAATGGGGCCTTAATGCAAAATAAATTAAGCACTTGTCGTGTGTATTACGGTTGGGGTGCCAACTGGTGCTACGCGGCATGCCACGGATGACATTTGATTATCAGGCGGTTGCAGTGCGACCGCCACGCGACTTCGACGCGACTTTAACCGCGTGCGCGTTAAATAAATCAACGCCACTGTTGACATCCACATTTGCCTGTGCTAGTGTGGGCATTTCACTGTTCAAGTGCGACATAATCCTGCCACCAACTGCGCCTTAATTAAACTTGGCTCAAAGAATGGCATTCCGGCCAAGAGTTTAAGGTGCGTCCTACCCACGAAAAAAGGCTCGTTGCCAGAAAGACGATAATAAATTCAAAGGAAATGCATGCCTTTCTACAAGGGTTTAAAGGAATTAAATGAAAATTGTAAGTTTCGGCTTTTGCCTTTCTGATATTAATTGAATCTACTTATAGTTTTAAAACTACTGGCTTAAAAATATATATGATATGTACATATGTAAGTCATAAAGTTTACTTAACGGACGGAGAGCTGTTTATTGTTCCATCAGTTTAATGAGAAATCACACGCGATAGCCTCTTTTTCAATCAGGTTTACACTTCGAGTTACATCGGCCGCATTTCAAAGATACATATTTTTATCAGTTGATCAGTCTGACGTTTGTTTGGCTCCAGTGCCTGGAACCTGCTTACCTGCCGAATGTGTAAATACGGAATTTACTTTTCATTAAAATAAATGAATTGGCCACATATGCCGTGGGCTTTTTCTCGCTCCCATTCGTTTCAATTGAGTTTTGCGCATGCATATTAAATGGCTGGTGTGACTGTTTTATTGGTTTATGCTGTTTGAACAGGCCAAAAGGGGTGGGTGGGTGGTTGCACGGTGGTGGGTGGTGGCATGGTGTAATAAAGCGGTAAGCTCGCGTGTTGTCAAGTGATTAGCGGGAACTACAACGAGCCCAAGTGGGCGATCCTTATCTAAGCCATTTAAGAGCAGACATACAGGCGTCTGGAAAGCCATAAAGCCTTGGACGCAATTAGCGGTTGTCTGGGAAGCTAAGCCGAAATCCAGACGGATTTAACATCACACATTTTCTATTTCCCCCTTTTTTTTGTGATTTTCCATCAATTTCCACTTGACGCTGCATAATTAATGACGCATATAAATGTTTTTAAACCCAAATGCGTTTGTTCAGTTTACAGGTTAAATCGTTTTGTTGTTTTAGTTAGAATTGCGGAGCGGATAGTTTTTGCCATATGCAATAAATTAATTATATTGTTTATTTCCGCTTGTTAATTAAATGGCAACCGAAAAAAACAGGCTCTACGTGTAATTTTTAATTCACTATTAAATTAATATGACAAGCGAAAGGAACTCATTTGGAATAATGTGTTACATTTAGATCGAAAAAAAAGGATTCCCAGCAAGTGATTCCAATCTAAATCTATAGCTTAAACGTTGAGATACTCTTTAATATTTATTAATTATGTATTTATAAACACAACATACAAATAAATTAGAGTACGTCTTATAAATATGAAATCGTAAACATTAAACAATTATTCAAGTATTAAATTAAAACGATTATTTGCATAATGTCCTTTTTTTCGTAGATCTCGGCAAAGTATTTGCATTCAAATTGATTAATTTACATAGCCCTGTTGCGGTTACAAAAGTTAGATGGCAATGCCATTAGCTATGCAACATAATGTACATTTTGTCAATTAAATTTGCCGCAAATGTTGGATATTAGAAACAGAAATTATTCCGCACTCTGCAAGGTGAAGCGAATTAATTGCATGTCAAACAACAATTGATGGGAATTCGTATCAATTGGGGGCCCATTGGAATCTTGTGTGATATGTGCTCTTGTTCTGGGGATAACAAGGAAATTCACTATGCGATATTGTCCCATCCTGCTCCATGTTCCCCCGTTTTCCAGCACATGGCCCCTTCCCCAATTTCCTTCTATTTGCCAAGCGGTCCTGCTGCTTACGACCTCAATTACATGCGCAAATAAACTGCAACAAACATTTGCCCAGAGTGTCTAGCGTTTGGGGTATAGACCTCTGGCTTTGTCTCCTATTCGATGGAAAGATTATTCTACTCTTGGTGCGAAAACTGGTTTAAATGCAAAACTGGATAAGAAATTTTAGAAGAAATAAGATTACTTTTTTATATGTTTTCATAACTTTGCAGAGAATTGAATATTAATTATAGTATTGCTTTAAATAGCATTGACAAGATTGAGTATGAGTCGATCTTGGCTAGCCTTTGGCATCAAAAGTACTCATTGGTAAAGGTTTTTCCTCTGTGTGTAGACCCTATTCAACCAACCCTTGCCCCCATCCCTTCACATCCACACACCATTTTCCTTTTCTTTCCGAGTTGCGTTTGTGTGGGTGGTGTGGTATTAGAATTTCTATGCAAATGTCCTTGTCACATTTGGGGAATTTATTTGAAATACACGATGGCGCTTTCAAGTGCGGTGTGTGTTTGAAAGTCCTAGAACATCACGCATAATAAGCAACCAAAAATGAAGTTGTGATGTGTTACCAAAACCGTTTCCTCTTTCAGCTGAATCCGGTATCCAGAATCAAATTTATGACAACGCTTGCATCACAGTATCACTTTCACCCTTTTCCATATGTGTTTTTAATGGGGCTTTCTTATTTTCTGGTATGGTATAATATTAGTAAGATGCCAAACAATAAAGTTAATTGTATTTTTTCTTTAATTTAATTATGGTTTGTTATATTCCATTTTCTAGTCAAAACAAAAATACATTTTATTTAAGTTAAGCTTTTAATCCATCGCATATTTTTATAATTTGGTAATAAAAATTTCTTTTCCGGAACTAGGTATCGTGCAATTTGCTTTCTATGATTTGCATGTGAATTTCGGCCGAAAGGCAAAGCCGCCACTCCGTCAAAAAACCGAACTTGTAAAGGAAATTGTGCCACATACACATGAATGCTGGGTTTCATTTATGGCCCACACACACACACACACACACACAAGTGCATTTTGACCTTCTTAATGTGCATAATTTGGGGGTTTGTCGGGTTTGTTGCGCCTAATTGCAGGCATGCAACATGGCGCACAACTGGGCATCGATTGCATGCCCCGTAAATCTTCCTAGGTCTCCGGATAACTTTGGCCTGGCACTCGGCATTACTTTGCCTGTTTTTTGGTTATTTTCGTAGAGAATAGCGGAGTGGAGGGAGCTCTGGGCATTAATTTCATATTATCAGTGGCCCAGCGGCTATAAAACGCGAGACCCAAACGGAACTTATGGCCAGCGTGGCAGCACAAAAATGTAATCCCAACAGTATAAGTTTTGCGACTATTTTGTACCTATTGCTGGAAACATTAAAAATATTTATTTTCTAAATTTTAGATGGAACTATAATATTTGTATCTGAATATATTTGCAATACATTTTTCAAATACCATTACCAAGTGTACCCACATAATAGTATGGTGTATAATGTAAAATACAAGAAATGGGTAAAGTCCAGCGTACATTTGGGTCCTCAATTTAATGGCAAAAACAGCGCCGGACCCGAATTTGAGCTAAGGCCAAAAGCAAGTGCGAGAGCATTACCTTTTGGCCCGCGTTTTTCCAGCTCTCTGGCTTTTCTACGATTTTCCTGGCATGGAAAACTTTTACTAGCGCGCATTTTCGATGAGCTCACGTGCTCACTCTCTCTTTCGTTGCTCGGCCCTGTGCGGACACAATTTCACACCGAAATGATTTCGAAAGGGTTTCCCCGCACCAGCACAGCAGGTCTACTCACCTGGTCTACTTGAAATTTGAACGCCGAAAGATGCAAATTTACTATGCTCCAAAGTCGAAATAAATATTAGAGTGCAATAGGGCGGTAAAGTCTCGAAGAAAGTGCTTCGGTCAGCTCCCGTTTTTACCTACTTTCCTCGAAATTAACGTTTGCACTGGGCTTATGGCCTGGCTCGTTTCGGGGCCATAAAACTTGTTCATTCATAAATCATGCACAAAATTATTATCATTATGAAACTCGCCTTTCAGTATCATCAGATAGAACGGGAGCAACAGAAAAAAAAAACTAAAACTTCGGTTGGAAAGGGTTAAGCGCATCAGGGAAAGATTTTTCCTCACTTCGCCCATTTTCCATTCTCCATTTTTTTTTGCAGCCCTGTCCCAACGTTGACTTTCGTTTTTTCAATTTTTCAACATCAAGCCGGGTTGGGTTCTATGTGTGACAAAAGAAAAATGAATGTTGCATAGATTGGTGGCGTAGAGATTTTCTTTATTCCTCATACTCTCTGAATATATATTCAGTTTTTACATTTTATCATGACATTTGAGAGCTTGCCGGCAACTTTGATAATTTTCCACTTAATTTCATTTATGTTGTCTGCCCGTTCTGAACAACCTGATCCTCTATCATCCACTCGAAGATTTTGGAATTTCGAGGGTTAAAGTTTTGGCTAAGCGATGCATTTCAATCTTTTGCAAGTTTTCAGAACACTTTCTTTCTCGGCATCTTTGGCATGTAACAAGTTTATTTCGTTATTGATATGCAGCCGGAAGTTTTTGTTTTCTCTCGGAGCCTCAATGGAAAAAAGCGGAACTGAGGATGTTGGCATAAGGAGTACTCTATGCTAAAGTACATAAGGCTGTACAATCAGCTTATGGTTTATGCCGAAAATAAATCAGAGGAACAAAATGCTTAAATAAATAATAGTTCTCAAGTAAAAGTGTATACTTAGATTCACAAACTTTCACAAATAATTCCAAATATATTTCGTGCACCCTCCAATTCGATGCCCTGTAAATCCAGTTGGCAGAGTTTGATACGCGGATATTGTTCAGAGGAACTGAAGGCCAAACCCCATTTAATTCCCACTCGCACTTCAACGGCAATTGGAATCGCAACTGCAGCTGAAGTTTCGCCTGTGTGGAGTGCATAAATCTTGCAGTTTGCGCGAATTACTTAGTGCAAAAAGAGGCGAAGAAAACTTTTAGCCGAGAACAAGAAACTAAGTCACGCCTACTCGAGAAGCTGCCAATGTTTTCGATACTATATATACCATATATACACAAACCCACTCGATCCCCAGCCCCATTCCATCCTTCCTAAGTATGCAAAATAGCAACAAGCGCATTGTGAACACGGAAATTGAATCGAAAAGCTGCTCCTGCTGCCTTAGCCGGTCTCTCTTCTGGTTCCTGTGGCAGTTTGCCGGAGCTCCGGGCCAACAAAAATACTCTGGCCATAAAGTAAAGAAAAACAGCAGCTAGGCAAATGTAAAGAACGACTGGGGGAAAACTTTGCACTGGATCTTGGGTACTGCAAAAATGTCAGGCTATTGGTTTTTACTGCCCAACAAATTGGGACCCACTGCGACTGCTCATCATTTCCCTAATTTGGTGTACTAATGGAAATCAACCAATACCGAATGTCAACTAAATTGTATTACTCTTTTTCCTTTTGTTAATAGTCTGAACCATTTTAAACAACATAAACCTTGAGTTAAAGTCTTGACATTACATTACAACTTTATTTGAATCGATCTGTTCCTCCGAGTGGAAACCAATTTTTGAAATATTTCCCCCAAACTATTCGAGCAAAAATTTGATGTTTTTTATTGCGCCAGTTGTTATTTTGCAACTAGTTGTTTCTATTAAGCACTCAAAAGCATAGTTTCAGCTTCAGAACTGCAACCCTACAATTTGAACCCCAATTTTCATTCAACATTCTTCTTGCGGAAATTCCGCTACTAGCAGCTCAATCTTTTGCAATAGCCAAAAACACCAATTTGTTTATTTTCAATTGTTTTTTATTTTCATTTTGCAACATTTGAATTTCACTCTTATCGATCCAAAAGAAACATTTCAAAAATGAAGTTTAATAGTAATTTGAAATGTAATGTTGTTAAGCATCTGCAAACAAGTTGAAGCTTTTTAAATACGGCCTAATTATTATTTTTCTTTTTTTCTTAGAGTGAAATTAAGTGAACGATACTAGTAATTAAGGTTATAAGATATTCTTAACCCAAATTTAAGTGCAGCCATATGATCGCTTTCCCACACGATTATAAGTTTTTAATAATGCTACCACGTGGCTGAAACCCAATTCCCAATCATTCTTTTCTGGACTCGACCCGAGCGTTAACCTGAACTTATAGTTCCATTTAAAAGTATAAGTTTTCAATTTCATAGTTAACCACATGAAGGAACGTGATATGATAACCTTTCTCGGTTCATTTGCAGACGACAACTTTGTGAAAAGGGTTTAGAATAGGAGCTGAGAAAATATTGTATATTCAAGAAGTTTGTAAACATTATAAAGTGAGTCAAGGGATTCTAGTCCCCAACCCCAAAATATTGTGTTCCATACTGGACACCGGACCAAACTTTGTGACATTGAATTTAAGGCATGCTGACAGGTCCGACATGTAGCTCTATAACGAAGAGTCTATGTTCATGTTCCTTACTCTAGAGAACTAGGCTGTGTATCTGGGCTCCTGTCAATTATGAGCGGAGGACGAAGATACTACGCAGATGCCAGAAATTATTACATCAACTAATTGCAATTGGCAGTGAGTCGGTGTGGGTGTGGAAGTGGTGCTGAACCATTCACATGGGTTCTTTTTTCTCGGGGCAGAAAAAGTTGAGCGCAAATGAGGCAAAAACCGTGGCATACTTTTCGGCGCCCAGCCTCTCATCCGCGCGTGTTTGTGTTGGTTTGTTTGCAAACGCTTAAAGGCAAGGCAAACCATGTCAATGACATCTGACACGTGACCCTTTTCCCATTCCACATTGCACACACACGCGCACACACACACTGGAAGAACGTCACGCACACACACTTACGCAGGCAGCCATAAAGCAATAACCATAAACATTTTGTCAGGACATCCAGAAGTTGTCCCGCTTTGTTGTAGTGCAACTCAAGATAAGTTCAGAAAGGTATGTTGGACTAAGAGAAGAACCAAATTAAATGTCATATTTTTTATGCTAACCAAGGATTACAATTTAAGGTAACAGAAAAGTTTTACTTATTATTAAAAACAAAAAAACAGTTACATAAAATAAATCTTTTAAAAAGTTGTTTATCTAATGGCTATAGCGTCTTACTAGTTGGCACAAGTAGCTTTATTGTCTATATATCACAAAAAAAATAGTATAAATAGGTATCGTTTTGTTGGCATCATTTCGCCTCTCTCCTACCCTGTTCGCCTTTTTCGAGGGTCCTTTCGACGTGATTAGATGCGATTGTGCGTGCAATTGAGCGAAATTGATGGCAATGCCGTTAAAAGGTATGGCTGGTCATGCCTTCGCCTCGGGTCACTCCCCCTTTCCGCCGCCCTTTGACCCCACTGCGACCCCCTCTGCTTTTCCGCTAAACGCTGCATTGGTTTCACTTACGACGTCACCATCATCGCTGCTATCGCCATCGTCGTTCATAATTAATTTTCTAGTGAATTTACTTTCATGGCATTTTGGCTGGCTGAGATTGGAGCAGCAGAGGAAAAGACCTACCGCTTTTTCGCCCGCTTTCCCAATTTTCCACACCCCTACCCCGCTGTGGGCACATGAAAGTTGTTACAGCTGCGGCATTTATTTTAATTTGAAAACTATTTCCCCATGCCTTTCGACGCGTCGCCTTCCTGCTTGACTTTAGTTGGATTTTTATAACATTATTTTCCGCAATATTGCGTATACGCAGCGTCCGCCGCTTTCGTTTTAATTTGTATATGGCGTGTGGCCAGCAAGCGGCTAGCACCGCCATTCGGGTCTTGCCCCCGAATCGAAATCAGTTATAAATATTAGCACACAGCCCCCATAATGGCAGCATAATTGTGTGGCGTGCCTGGTTTTTGGCGAGGCCAACTTTTTGATATCCTGGGCAAATGAACGTTCACCTTGCAGTTTGTCGGTTTGTCGGTGGCCCGCAGGGTATGCAAATACGTATCGAAATACTCGGCGTAGTTAAGAGCGCAAATTATTTGCACGAAAATATTTTTATGCCCCGAAGACTGGCGGCCGCCGGGTAACTTCCGGAAAAGTCGTCCAACTTGCCACTTGGCGTGTGTGGCGCACATTTCGCTCCTCGGGGAGTCGTTGCCCCAGCCAAATTCCAACTGCCAGTGGTGCCGCTTTCCCGGGATGCCCAGGAAATGAAGAATTGCCTCACAGCGAGGGGATTCACGGAAACTAAACTGATAAAAACCATTGCTCCACATAAGTTGACAATTTATTTCAGTTGGCGAGGGCAAACCAAGTAGATAACCATCATGATTTTAATATCTTTTGGTCTTGCAACAAAAATTAGCAAAGAAGATGGTTAAGCAAAAAAAAAAAGTCGAATTGGTATCACTATTGGACATAATAAAAGGAAAATAAATTGGAAAGTAGCCCGTCCCACGAGAAGTGGGAGTATCAGAAAGTGGAGGTATGTTTTCTGCAGCCCGGCGATTACCTTTGATTGGTCACTTAAGCAGCGTTTTCGTTCCTGGATTGTTTTTTATTGGCAAATGATTTATATAAAGTTATTGAGTAGATACAAGGTCAGTCCATAATACAACTCAAAATTTTTTTAGTAATTTAACTGAAAATTTCGCGCAACACTATTGAATCCGAATTGTATGGTCTGTATTGGAGGCTTGCACGCGAGTTGACTATTGATCATTTTCAAGCTTTTTAAAAAGAGCGGCAGCAGATTTAAAATTGACTCTTCTACCAGGGTTCTCCGTATTCAATGAATGCACTGCAATTCGAGCCACTGGTTGATCCGAATTAATAGGTGGCAAGGGATCCGATTGCATCGCTATCTTGGCCTCGAAAAATTGTTTTGCACCACTGACACCCACTTTGGACACGTCTACCGCTTTACTCCGGGCCAAGCGTAGCCGTTCCCGATCTAAAAGATGTCCCTTTCGTAATTCCAAGCGGTTCAAAACAGTTCCGTAAATAAGGAGCGCGTGGCAGAAGGTTAAACGTTCCAAGTGATTTCCCACCACATGAGTCATTACGTTTTTGGTTGCCAAATGGGTTTGTGGCATCTCCAGTTTTTCCAGGAATCTCTTCAGTTCGCCCAGACTTATGTACCCGTCCAGGTCTTCATCCATCTGCGTGAAACAGGAATAAGCCGTATCTATTTCTTTTTGATTAAACCAAGCCGAGAAGCGTTGGTGAACTTCATCCAGACTAAGTTCGTAATCACAGTCGCTGTCTTCGGAAGTGACAGTCAGTGGTATTTTCTCCATAACGATATCTACGGATATTGTATTATTCTCAATACTTTGATATATGGAATATTCTTGTAACTGATCCTGATCTTTATCCAGATCCCGATTGAGAAAAATATCGATTGGGGACACAATAACAATGCCACTATCCAAACTCAAGGTGGATGCGTGGCAAAGGATCGACTGTCGCATATATCCGTACGAGTTACAGGATGTAAAGGATGTACCAGAACTCAGCTCCTTCACCTCTTCGATCTCCTCATCAGATTCATTGAACTCTTTCGGTGTTGTGTAGCCTTCGTTATCTTCCGCTACCTCTAGAGCTTCCAAAGTCTTCCCCGCCTCTTCTGGATCCTCGAAATTGTTCTCGGATACCTCTTCAGTATTCAACGTCCTGTCTATTTCATCACAAACCATCAACTTTTCTGACTCGATTTTCGGATCATTTTCGACCGAACTCTGAATTTCGTTCGACGTTGCTGCTGGGATTTTGATTTGGTACCGGATGCTGACTTCCTCTGACATAGTTGCAATATATTTGGTTCTCAAATATAATCGAAGCACAAGAATTTTGTTTGACGCAAAGCTGTACAAAAATATAAAAGTACAATGAAAGATTTTTACGATTATTGAACCACTTTAAATTTGTCTAAAATGACAGTTAAATCAACAATGGTGGATAAATAAATATGTATTCTTTGATTTAGGCCATGTAAGAAAAACCACATCTATAATTTCCGAGTAAGTAAGTATTCATATTAGTAACCAGGACTGTTTGCTAAATTGATTGAATGGCTTTCATATTCCCCACTTACAAGGTCCAGCTTTTTACGGTCGTGGCTCCTGTGTTCCCAGTCCATTTCATATTAATGGCATAGGGCGAAAAGTCGGCACGTCTTTTCGGTGCGGACCCTGTTAGCATGCCATGGCCATAAACAGTTAATTAAGCTTTTATTGGTTACTCTTTTTGGTTGGCGCACAGACGACGGTCTGACTGTCTGACATTTCACGTTTTATTTGACAAACAAGCGGCCAAAAAGTGACGACCATAAACGTTGACCCAAGTCGCCTTGGTTGCGGCTATGCGGCTATATAGCTTCTGATCCACCTCCGACTTTCGCAGGAGCTATTTGCCGTGTCCTGGCCGCTTACTTTTTTTCTGCCTGGCTTATTTATTCACTCATATCGTGTGCAAAAATATTTGGTGATAACGAGCTGGCAGCCCACGGCTACTTGTCATGTTTAAACCACATTTATTTGCCGCTGCCTTTGTCCCGGCGACAATAAAAAAAAGTGTACGTATTACGTATATATAGAGGACTTTTTTGTTTTGCAGCTCTTGTATTTATTTGGTTTTTCTTTTTTTTTTACTGTACTACCCATACAAGAAGAACGAGCTGCGAGAAATGTCAGAAAAAAGTTGCTGGTTTCAGCATTTAATTTACATAGCAAAGTTTTCCTTATTTTGAGAATTCTGATTATAAAATTGCCGGCGAAATGGGAACTTGCAAAAGTGCCTGCAACTGGGTTAAGCCAAAACATCGACGGCCAGATAAAAAACCAAAAAACGAACAGTTTGTCCTGCGAAAAGGGTCCTTAAAAAGGGCAGGAAGACAGCTGGTTGCCAAAAGTTGTGTGACCTTTAATCGCTGCCCACAAACGGCAAAAAAAGGCGGGGAAATGGGGACAGGATTTAATTATATAAAACAAATACTACTAAAAAATATATTAATAAGGTAAAATAGTTGGCATATTTTTTAAGGGGGGCAAATACATTGTATCCCCTCTAGAGAGATTTCCGTTTGGGGAATGCTATGCACCTGAAAAGTCTGCTTTCGGGCAGAAGAAACTTTTAGTTTGGCCTAAAAGTGTCAAAACAACTGGCTCGGAAGCTGGTCCGCCCAAAGAAAGTGTAAGTTGTTGATTTCTTGAGCCAGTGCAAGCCAGCATTGGAAGTGGGAACACCCACAAGAGCAACTCTGCCATTTGGCCAATGGCCAAGAGTCACTTTTTGCCAGTGGGCTTCGACTTTTGGGGCAGTTCATGAAAAACTGCAAGTGAAAATAAAATGCAGGCTGGCGCATAAATTGCAGCCCAGCATGGCCAGTATAATATTTGTTGAAAACAAATAAAAACGGGCTGACTACCGGTCGATCATAATTAATGATTGGAACTGGCACATTTCTCTCCGCAGGACGAGCCATAATAAATCTCAATATAACTCAAGTGACTGTTACAGTCTAAACTTTGACATTTGATAGAAGGGTTAGACGTCCACCTTTTTTTTTTTTGGGCTTGTGCAGCAATCGTTTGTCAAAAAAGGTTCAGCTTAAAGCCAAAAGCACTTGGTCTTGGTCCAGCATTTGCTGCAAAAGTTTATACAAGTATAAGACAAACACAAATATATATATATTGGACTTACCCTCTTTTAAGTCTGGAAAGCCAAATTGATTGCTTGAAAAATTTCAGCCTCATTCCGGGCCATCTTTAGTCATTCGGATCCCTTGCCTTTTTTGCCCATTTATTTTTTTCCCCATTCGGGACTTCACTTAATTGAAACCTTAAATGTTTTTACATTGCGTTTGCCTACAGCGCGAAAGGAAGGCCCAGCACAAGCACACACAAATAGTGGATGTCCGTGGAGTAAAAAGTATCCTGCTTTTTATTTTTTGTGAACTCAGCTAAACACACATGCACAAAAGCACACCAAAGTCAATCAATCAAAGTGGGACTCACCACTTGCAGGACTTTGTTTTTTGTGGTATTTTTAAGAGATTTTAACAGCTGCAAGTGTCAGTTGTATGCTGACCTTAGGAAGGGTGTGTTTTTTTTTTATTAATTCCTTGTCCCTTTCACCAAAGATCATTGGCCTTTTTAAAGCAATTAAAGAGTTCCCTTAAAATTGGGAGTGTACACCCACTTTTTTTCTAGTATATTTGAATGGCCATTAAAGTCATAATTTCACATTAAATGCAGACGTGACTGCGGCAAAAGCCAGACTACCGAAATGTCCCAATGGGCGCCACATGAATCCAATTGAGGCGACCATGTCTTGAAGGCAGTTTTTTTTTTCTGCTCCTGCACCACTGTTTTCCCGGCAGGCAGGACAAACATTAATAAGTCAATTGATGTTTGGGTTAACCCACCGACGTGGCTAGGGGGTCGATGTTAGCCAGGAGCGTCGGCCAGTTCGTCATTCGAGAGGCAGTGACTCCCTGGCGACGACATGCGTGTGCTCACATTTATCCCAACGGGAGCTGGGACTAATTGCAATTTATGTACGCAATAAAACATTCGCCAAACGGCTGCCATTCGTTACGGCCGATGGTTATAAATTTATGAATAAAACAAATTCGCCGATGGGGCCGAGGCTTTATTAATCAGTACACTGCCAGGACTCAGGACCCCCCCAGTGACCTGCAGTCGATTGGAGTCAATGCTCAAATAATCACCGCACACTCGAAAATGGGAGGAGCATGAATGGCTTGATTGGGTAAACCGGAGTTTGATTTAAAGCGCGGAATCAGGGCATAAAGAGCATTAAAAAATTTACTACTGCATTACACAAGGATCCGACGGCGAATACAAAATTTAACTGCCGCAGTCGTTACGCTCGAGGCATTAAAAGTAATCTGCTTAGCATTTTGCGGGAAATTATTCGACCAGCCAAAACAGGTGGCCAAAGGATTCGCAGGCGAAATGGTTTCAATGACGCACTGGTAATGCTCTATAGAGCCCTGTAAAGGGTATTTTCGTTTAACAAACAACTCTGTTAACTGCTGTGAAAGCCTAATATTTATTATTTTAAATAACTTTATTTATTGTCCACCTGTTATTAGAATTTATTGAAAGCCAAGGTACCAAATTTAAAAGTCGGCTTAAGCAGCAGCCACTGCCAAGTCCTACAGATGGGCATTTCAGAGGAGGGAAAAGATCCGGGCTTCTTCTCCATTTGAAGTGATTGCCGTGCACAATTCGCGCTAAAAGCTTTCACTTGCCAATTGCCGATGAAAACAAATGTGCCGCAGTCCGCAGTCCGTAGTCTCCTCTTTTTCTGTCTTCACCTATTGCCTACTCAACCGTTTCGATTGGCAGATGATTCTGTTTTTGCTGTTGTTTTGTCCAACAGAAACCAAAGTTGGTCAGCCGCTTCAAGCTGTAGAGACGTGAAGTGGTAAGAGAGCGAATGGTGAATACCCTTAATAAATATTGTAAATATTTAAACTACAAATTAAATAATTTGTATTATTCAGTAGAAGCTGTTAATATGGAATATTAAAGGACTTCAGGCTTATAAAAATTTAAAAATAGCGTAAACGAGCAATGTAATGCATTTAAGCTAATGCAGCTGAAATAATAATGTTGACAAATATAATTTTTAATTTCTTCTTAGAATTGGTCACCTTATGGGTCGACCAAGCCAATTTCGAAATTCAGTAGACCCATGAGTAAGTAACTTGGAAAACAAAGCACTCAGAACTGCTCAATGGGGTTTTGCTATCAGGACTGAGCTAATTGAAAACTACTTTCCAGTCTAGTATGTATAGTGTGTGTATACACTTACCCACACACTCACATCGGTCAAGACGGATAGAGAGCTGCAGTCAGTGCTGTCAGTAGCCAGGAAATATACAGCCTTAAAAATGTAATATTTTCTGTACTATTTAAATTTTGATGAATCTTTTATTACCACAAATAATTGTATCCCAAGAGACGGCATGAGGTAGAATTTTTGTGCTACCGCTTAGCTAAAATAGCCATATTAAGTAGAAAAGCTTCAAAATTAGATTTAAGCCCTAGGAAAAATGGATAAACTCACAGCACTGTCAGCGACAAAACACATTACTCATACGCAACGTTGGTCATGGCTCGCCTATGCATCCATTGTAGTTTCTGCGGGCCAAAGGTTCTCGAGAGCGGCACGTCTAAGCATTTTGCTGTTTTTTTTCTTGTTTATTAATGCCGGAGCATGCATTCTGGTTTCGATGTCTGAGACAACACAAGCAAAACGGGTTACACTTTTTATTTAAATAAAAAATTATATATAAATATTATATGAAGCAAAATGCTTTTTATTCAGAAGCAGATTTTATAAATTCATTTATTGTATTTGAAAAACATACAAGTAGTTTTAAGCTCTGCTATAAAATCTCTTGCCAAACCGCACAATTTAGCGATTGTTTTCTTTTTGCACTGTGTGGCTTGAATGTATTTTGTGTTCTCGATTTCCCCCACAGCGACTTTGTACGTGATGCGGCATGCGAAATGGGGCGCGTAAGATGACGCTGAAAGGGGTATTTGGGTCAGAATTAGGCGTGGTCTGCCAGCTCTTCTTCCGCCTTTTGCGGCTGTTTACTGAACTCGTTGAACTCTCCGCCAGGTGCCAATCACCCGGCATTCACCCGTTAATAGCAACAAATGGCAACACCTGCAAATGCACTTCATCAGGCACGGCGAACTTAAGTGCATTCTCAACCGTTTCCGTTTCTTTTCCGCAGCAAAGAGCACTCTTCACAGTGAGGGGGGAAATGCAGGCGTTCTTGCTGCATTCAATCTCCACGCCCCGCCCTGATTTAGAATTAATAAAGGCAGCGCATTTTCCCTTTATTTTATTATTTCTTTCCACCTTTTTGCTGTCGCCAACAGCAGTTGATTTCACCTGGCATTGTCCTGGCCAACACAAGCACACACACACACACATACACACTCATGCAAATGGGGAGCTGTATATAAATGTGTTGCATACATTTCAGCGCCAAGATTTATGCACAAGCAACTCCGGATAGCTGCTGCATATGGGTAAGTTCATGCTGCTGTCTTTTTAGGTTTTACGTTTATGCAAAGTGCAGCGACTAGTACCTGTCCCTTTCACACTCTAGGTGTAGCCTATCCCTGTCCTTATCCCTCGCTCTCGTTTTACCATATCGTGTGTGTATGTGTGTGTGTTTTTGCATAAAACTTTAGCTGCTGTTGTTTTTGTTTTTATGCGGCATTTGTGTCAAGTACACGACGCAGATTAAAGGCTACAGCCCGGGAAGATGGCACAAGGTGCAGACACTCTCACACAGTCAAACACACGGAAATAAAAGGAGTGTGCACGGTGAGAAACGTTGTGTTCATTTCTAAGTTATAACCAACAAAAATTTAGAATAGTTACCTAAGGCACCTCCTATGTAGGCATTCTTTGCATTTAAATAAATACTCTACTTTAATAAATTATAAATAATATATATATATATATCAAGTTTTTCTCAGTGTCAGCGGCGGCGGAGAAGAAGACCTGCTCGGTGGAGAGAGATAAATGGCCAAGCAACGCAGCACAAATCGAAAGGAATTGCAATTTAATGGCATAACCTGTGCCAGGAGCCAGGATTCCACTCGCTGGTGTGTGTTTACGGGTCTGTATATGTTACTGTCCCATATGTTTCCGGCTGCCTTCTGATTGGACAACGTAATGGAACTGCGTAATTCGGTGTCGCTTTAAGATTATGAAAGTGTCCTGGCTGATAGCTGTAATGGAGGCATTACTTCGAAGCGGCTTATGGCTAAATTAAACTTCATTTTAGGTCGAAATGGGAGACACGAAAATATTAATTTAAGATGTTATAATTAATCTTTATATTATACAGTTAACTGAAATCGTACTAAGCGAACCGAACTTAACTTTCGACCCTCGATGTAATCCTTATCGCATTGCAGAAAGTCTCGTATTTTTAATGTTTATCCAACTCTTAACGCATTACGCCAAGCTGACTCAGACTTCGGACTTTTGGCAATCAAAAGTGCATAACTGTGTATGTCAGCCAGCCGAAAAAAAGAGGGGCAAAAGCAAAATGTGGCCAAAGTAAACGGAATCGGGCTGAAAGCACCCGGCAGTGTGTGCAATTTTACAGTAAATTGCAATAAGGTGTAAAGTCAAGTTGCTCTTTTTCCCGTTGCCCAGAGTCACACATGGCACACACTGGCGAAAAGGAGACTTTCCATTCCGCCCCGCCCTCCCGATCCCGTTTCCCGTACACTGTTGCACACTGCGAAGCGTTTCCTTTGAGCTCAGCCCGCTGACAGGAGGCACTCAGCTTTAACCCTTTGAGTGGGCGTGGCCTTGGGCGATGGATGGCGCCGTGGAGTGGGAGAGGCAGGAGTAATGGGCCAGCATGCAGGTAAGTAATATTCTTATAAAAAAAATAACACATATATCCGCGCCTGCATATGCAATGCACATTGTTCACACAGCTTAAGTCAAGAAACTAATAGTTTTAATACTATGCCCTCATAAATTCCTCAATCTAAAATAAAAATATAATATATATTACATGTATATAAAAATAAAAAATTATGTCTTATTATTACGGTTCTTTAAATTATTTAAGTAAATAAAAAAAAAATTATTATTTTACCCGCAGCTGTGTTCGTCAAGAGGCAGCTTTGCTAGCAAGATAAAAATGAAATGCAGCAAAAGCATTTTTAGCAAGCTTCGAATGACACTGCCAACCGAAGCCAACTCTCACTTTACTTTCTCCCCTTCGTCCCCATTTCACTTTCATGTCTTCCTATCTCCCTCCTTTCACTATTGCTGTCTCTTTTGCGAATTTTCTATGTGTGCCATTTATCACAACGACTTTAGAGTCCCTGTCCCAGGAGCATTGTCTTTCCCAGTGACACAGTTCATAATTAAATTCAAATACTTGTACCATTTTCACGCGCTTATGACACAAAATTTATGAATGAGCGCCTGAATACAAAGCATCTGTATGGGACTCTCTGCATCAGAATTTCCCGCAACCATTTTCCGACATTTTCCCGAGCCTCTTGAGCTTCGTTTTGGCCACCTGCTGGTTTTGGGCCAATCTCAGCGGGCGTTTAAAATTAATAACGTCTCCTCTTATGGAAAATATCTTAGATGGGCTTCCTCCAAGCCTCCCACCTCTTCATTACGGAATTGTGTAAGTGGTATTCGGTTTGGATTTGTCAGCTGGCCTGCGTGGTCTGCGCTTGATAGGTTCTCCAAGTTGGTGAGATGCATCGTAATTTAAGTTGACACTTAAAGATTACCTTAAGTTTTCAGTTGCACCTGAATTCTGGCAGAGTTTTCCATTATGTTTTCATCTTTTTTTGCCACCTTTCACGCACATTTGACACAAGTCACGCGTAGTTTTTAATTAAAAAACTTTCACGTGCAATTATTTTTACCACACCAGCACTTCCACATCGGTACGCACACATAAATATTTCCCAATGAATTGCGATATGTGTTATTTATATTTGTTTTTATTGCAGCGCTGCACCTGAAAGACCAACTTTCAATTGCTGAGCGAATAATTTACAATATTGCGTATACGCAGTGTTTACCGAGGCATCTTCAATGTCAACAGAATGTCACCAAGTTCAGCCTGTTTCTGTTCGGAAATTGGGTGTAAGTGAAAAGCACAAACAACTTTTGCAAAGTGCAAAACACTCGATCAAAAAAGGGGAAAACCTGAATTGAGTTACGGAAAAAAAACTCTCTTGGCTAGCAAGAGATTTCTACCATCTTTCCATTTGTATCTTTTTTTGCATCCTGAGTGATGGACACTGGAGTCGAATCGACTGAATCATCTGATTCATTGATTAACGCAGAACTGCTCCTTTTTCAGGGACTGCGTCCTGTTGGGGCCTTAACCCATTGATGCCGTTTTTGCAGCATCTGAGCTGTTCAAGCATGAAATTCCCAAAGCCTAATGAAGTGTAAAGGTTTATCGCATGAGGAAAAGGCCGGACACATTGATTTTCTTAGTTGTCCAGTACACTGTAGAAAAGAGATAAGCAAACGATATTAGAAATTTGTTTGTTATGGTGTATTTATATTCTAAATACCAATGCTTACTTTAAGACCAGTGAGTTCTTTTAGTAATATGCTAATTTTTATAATTGTTATAAAAGGGTGTATGCCATTCGATTCAAACTCCTAACCAAACTTAGACCAATCCCCTATGTTTTCCTATCACCAATGGCTCAGCTCCCTGTGTTTTATTATTATTGTTTTGCTCTTTATACTATACAGCTTTCGCTTTTCCGACCGCTTTCGATTTTGCCATTGGTTCATATTTCATTTGGCTTATATGGTCACGGTAACAAGGTTTATTATTATTTGCTTTCCCAGCCCTTTTATTTTTGATATTTTTTTGGCTGTTGCTAATTTTAAACATCATTGGTTTTGCTGATTTATGGAATTGCTCGGCGATAAGTTATGAACCCAACCGAAGCTTGTAAATAAAATGAAACACGTAAATTTATAGATTTGATTACGATAAATCAACAGCAGTCCAAAAAAAAAAACCTATGCATGTAGAGAATATTTTAATAATTTCGAATTATTTTTCACCGCCTTTATTGCATTAATTAGCATTAAATTCTGTTTTTGGCAGAAAATAAGACTAACAACAATTTAATTATGAAGAAGGATCCATAACAGGCAAGTTGCGTGTTTGCAATTTAAACATGTTTTTTACTGGCAGATTACACGATGTTGTCTCATTATTGTTTTCGATTTCCCATTGTTTCGTTCACAACAATTATTTTGAAACAATAATATTTAATTTAACAGCTTGCCGAGTTTATTTACTGTGTTTTTATTGAATATGTAACTATTACACTATCTGCTTAAAAAATAATGCTGTAAAACGAATTACGCTTCAGAATGAAAATAAATTAAAACAAACTAAATAATTGAAATAAACCTTCAGTTTTTTAAATTACCTTTTAAACCACTTTCAAATACTCATATACTGTTTCGAATAAAGTTGTAAGCTTAAGGGCAAAACAAGCGTATATCCTTTTACTCCCATTTTTATTCTGGTACGTCATATAGGATCCACAAGAAATCTGAGCCTTTGAACACGAGCCAACCCTTTAAACTGGTCCTCGTTTCCCTGGGCAATTCCCTGAAGGAAAATGGCAGCATCAGCCATGACAGCTTCAGGGGAGTGCAACTAGGAAATCAAAATGTGCATATGAAAGTAATTTCCACACTTAATAGGATACGGAAACTCGTTCCGGCTATACGTTTTACGATATCCCCTTTTTTATTCCATTGACTATCCCAGCCATGCACACACATTTGCATCTCACCTGGAGTAAGGTGGAAAAAAGAGACGACTGGGGCTTTTCGTCATTGAATGCATGACCTCGTCAGTCGGTGGAAATTCGCCGCCCACTTTTCCACTGAATGTTTCCGTTCAAGTTTCCGTTTGGCATACGTTACCGTACTGTATAGCCGTTACCGGTTACTATATAGCATTTCAGCTCGAGGCGTGACAGGTGGGAAGTCTGACAGGCCGGGAAACTGAGAGGCCGAAACAGCTACTCATTTGTCTGCTGTCAAATTTGGAAATTATTCTACTCACTCGGCTTGCAAGTGGAGCATGAACTATACGAGAACGAGCCACGCATTCTGCAGGTGATGCAGTAAAGGATGCATCTTGAAGATACTGCCATGAATCCACGAGATGCTGTTACAGATGGTGTGCCATAAACTTATTGTGGCAACGGCAAAACCGGATTGCAGCAGCTGCTTCATTTCATTCCCATTGCCCGACATCCAGCTCCGTTCACATCATTGATTTGCCGCTGCCACGCCCCACGAGCAGCTCCAACCGCCCACTCCGCATCCTCATCGTCCTGCGATCGATGTTGGCAATTTCGTTTGGGGCTTGGCGCAATTTCACTTGCCATTGTCATGGCCATAAAAAACGGAGCAAGGAAGCTGCTTTGAACGCTCTGATTGACCATTGAAATTGCACGTCAGCTTTCAGAGGAGTGACAGGGACAGAAGGGCGGCTAGAGGGGATGTGGGATCGTTGCACGTGGCGGATGAGTAATGTGTGCGACATGCCTGCCAATGAGCGGATTGACTCACGATATACCGGAAAGGGCTGGCAATTAATTAGAGCTGGCAGCTAAAAATAACCCAGGCACTGTGAAAATATATAACGATTTTCCCCCAGTTCCTTGTCATCGGGAAAATATTTATATTGGCAGATCTTATAAGTTCCAAAGTTAAATTTATAGTTTAGCTATGGTAAATGTGTTATATTGGTTTTTAACTTTGCCATAATGGTTCTCGGCCGTCTGATGCCAATCTAGGAGATGATTTCAAATATTTGCATGCCATGCCAGCAAGTTCCGAATGAAATTTATAGTGGGAAAAGTGTGAACATCCTCGCTTGTTATTGCCAACAGCATGAAAAATTAAGTTTGCCTTAAGTGTGCCCCAGAGTCGAGTTCGCATACCCGTACATCTTGTTGCGTTCGAGATTTTGCAGACAATAGTGCGCAGATTTGCATACAGTGCGGTACATAAGTATATGTAAGTCGTATGCCCCACGAACCCGACTCGAGCACGTGTGCTTGGCTGTAATAAGCAGGAGACTTTGGGAGTTGGCTCCTCAAACAAAAACAAGACCAAGTGGCAGGCTAACAATAAAGTCAGGCGCTCGAATGCCAAATCAGACCCACGAGTCTGGCGCTCCAGCAAATTATATTTATCTGGGTAGGAAGGGGTAAGGAAGAGCTGCCACCCCGCCAGATGGCAGATAGGAATCCTCTTCTTGGCGTCATTTAGTTTCGCATATATCGCTGAAATGTGTCACAACTGCGACGCATTAGCTTGCCGTTGAAAATGGGGAAATTCTCTCTGAATTTTCCCCCTCTGCGACGCACAAATAAATATTTATACAACACACTTGGACCAGACAAACAAGCCAGCGAGTGAGTGAGCAAGTGCAAACAGAGATGGATGTAGTTAAATAGCTCAAGTCCCCGTGAAGCGTACTAGTACTTACCTGTGCACCAAGAATTATGCGAGATATGTATCAAGCGTCAAGTGTTGACGCAGCCGGGTTAATGAGCCAGTCAAACTTGCTGACTGACTGGCAGAAAAGGGTTAGCATTGAAGGCCAGCGGTGAAAGGGTACTACAATATTTCAGACTTAAAAAGATTGAGTCTTTTCGCAGCAAACTGGTTTTGACATCTTACTTGCTGGTGAAAAAATGTATTTTAATTATAAATGTATCATTTATTTGTATACTATGTATTTTTTGCACAATATTTTTAAGCTCAAAGACGTACTTGAGTATCCTATTTCCTTAAATACTTTTTTAATATTCTATTCCAAACGTACCTAAACTGTAAGACCATTGAGGTACTGGCCGATAGTTTGTAACTGATGTGCACAGATTACTACATCTTTTTGAGGTGCAGGTGCAGTTTGGCCTTTACGCTAGAGCGCACACTCGAATTGATTCAAATGTTTATCCAAGTGTTTTGCTAATTTCGTAAATCCATCTATCGTTTTTTGGTTCATCGAAGCGTGCTTCACTGGCAGAGATAAGAATTGGAAAATGTTAATATATTGTGCATACGCACAGTGTACAACGAGCATGCCCATCTGCAGATGCCTGTCAATTGCTTTGTTTGCCTTCGATGAAACTGCAAGGCAGGAATTGAGTCATGAGACCCATACCCACAAACATTTACTGTAGACAGATGACAAAACTCCTTCGTGTTTGCTCATGGTTTAATCTTCAGCTCCTCGGTTTCAGGATCTTAATAACTTATTTGTTTTCGATTCATTTGCAGAGTGAAGATGTCAGGTACCTCGACTTTATTTTTCCAGTCCGTGGCAGAGTGCCCAAATCTTTTCCATTACCTTTATTACATTCGATGCAACAAATAAATACCACATATGCTCCCTGGCTAAAAATATATTTGCTTCCCCGAAGTACTTTCATTCTGAAAGCTTGTCTATTTTCAGATTACCATTAGTTTGATGCTTATGGCGGAATGTACACATAAAAAAATCTATTCAAATAATATAAATATATTTGGAAAAATAAATATACCAAATATGGTTGGCTACTCTTCGAACAACTATTTAATACATATAGAAAATTTATTATTTAACGATAATCTCTGAGGTTAATATCGTATCTAATGTTTAGCACCACAAACTAAATTAACCGCCCCGGTTAGTCGAACAGAGCTCTAGAAACAAAGCGTTTATCACACCGCAGTAAGCACACTCCGCCATACATCGAGATGAATTCGTGGAAAACTCCTGA
Organism: Drosophila melanogaster; assembly: GCF_000001215.4. NCBI lineage: Eukaryota > Metazoa > Arthropoda > Insecta > Diptera > Drosophilidae > Drosophila > Drosophila melanogaster. The sequence continues at coordinate 15,002,196 of NT_033777.3, read as the reverse complement.
GAGTCTTGGCCACACCTCTTGTTGCATATGTTTTATGTATGTGTAAATTCGCATCACGTTCGGGAAAATGGCAAAACGTGTAGCCTGGCAAAAGGAAATTGGAATCCGATGTCTTTAAAAACAGCTTTCTCAAAAAAAAAAAAAACGGAATGAAAGTGGGAAAGCCAACGCCTTTTACAGAAACTGCAGTCTTAAAACTTGGAAAAAGTAGCTTAAAGTAATGAATATTTAATATGGCCGAGTAACAAAGCATTTTCGCTTTCCTTTACCATTTGCTTGGCAACCGCAGGGAGTTTCCTCTCTCACTTTTCACTATTGTGGAAAATTGGTTTTAAATTGATTTACCATAAGCGAAAGGAAGCCGGAGAAGGAGCCAAATAGCACACGTCAATTTGCAGGAACTGTCCCTTTTTTCGCTTCTAATCTGTATGCACATCAGCAAATTAGAGAAAATCGTTTTGCCATTGCAGTTGATTTCATGTTTAAGCAGTTTCACTTCAATTACGAGTAGTACATTTTATATTCCGAGTGTTGCCTGTTTATGGCAACTGCGTGAGGATGCGCGGACGTGTTGCAGCTTAATTGCAGCAGTAACCTGCAACGTGCAACGTGTAATGGGCAACATGCAGCATGCAGCACGGTCGTCGGCAATTAGAAGAAGTCAGTTAAGAAGTCAAGGGACACGGCAGGAATCTCTGGGAAAAATGAGAGAAAACATCAGTCGAGCGACCGACCACACGACATTTAACAACTGACAGTGCGCCTCGAATGTTGCCTTCTCTGTCTATCCTTCCTGCCATCTCTGTCTGTCGCTGACTTGACCTTTTATTTCATTGCACAAAATTGCTTTTGCCGCATTGCCAACAATTGTTAATGTCATTCTAACTGCTGACAGCCCACAGACCCCATCACTCACGAATGCACGGAGGAAAATAATTTCGCTTGGCCAACAGATTGTTGGATTGTTATTTTTGTGTTTATATATTCTTATTTTGTTTATTTTTTTTTATTGTACAAATAAACGATAGAAACAAAAAATGTTAAGCTAACCAAATTTATTTCAGTGTCGTTTCGCATGTGAGTCGCCGTCATTAAAACTTTAACATTCTCCTGGTGGCAGCAGGCCATGCTGACACTTTGGCTGCACTTTTGTTGCCACGCCCCCTTGGCATCCGCCCATGCATACGGTATGCGAAAAAGGGCAAACAAAAACATAACAAGGAACAACTCAAAATGAAATTTTCCATCTATTGTCCCTGGGCTTTCACTTTTATACTCCTGTCCCTAACTGACGGACAGCAAAATGTAACAAATTAAAATCCGGAAAAAAGTTGCATAGTTGCCCAAACGTGTCATTCGACAGCACAAAAAAACAGCACAGCTGGGTATATATTATTATTCTTATTCTAATTAATTGCTGCCCTTTATTGAACGCGTATTTAAGCCGTTTAATTAAATTGCTTTTCCTATTTTTTCTGCACATCTTTTTATTAGTATCAGTAATCCATACTAAATTCTTTTGAAAATGTATATATTTGAGCAAAGGCCTTTCTCTTTTTTACAATTTTAATAGAATGACGGTGCTCAACAGCGAATTGATATTAATTTTGTTATAGAAAAAAATATTGAGTTTATTTAACTAAATTAATTTTAGCAAAATTGCAGCATTTTGTGTTAGCTAGGAAGGCAACAAGCCAGTATGATCGTTTTGGTTATATCTAAATTGAAACCCTGTAAAGTAATTCCCTTTGATTTCGAAAATAATTGTGTGCAAATAATCAGTTTGGGTCTAAATGGCTAAACGCACACACTCATTTGTTTAATTTTGATGCCCATTAACGAAAATTTCCACTAATTAATTATAAATGAACGCCACATGCGTGCGGCTTCTCTTTTCAGGATTCCTTCGCCTTTCCCTCTCGTTTTCGTTTTCGTTTCCGTTTTCGTATTCCATTTCTTCTTTTTCTGGTAAAATTAATATAATCGAATTACTTATATAACCGCAGCAATGCTAGGTTGCTCCTTCGACGACACCACTAAGCCGCTTACGGTTAAGGGAAGGCGGGGAATTACTTTGCTCGGCGCCAAAGCTCGGTGTGTGACATTTGCCTTTGGTCGCTGGGGCGTATACGTAACATTTTGTTACTTTTTATAAATTACCCATACGCCTGGTGCTGTGCGAGTGTGTTTTTATTTTCGTTTTTATTTTTGTTCGTCTTTGGAGAAAAGTGAAGTGGCAGAGCTTTAGACCCAAAGCCGCTTAATGCTCGCATAAAAAATGGCGACGACAACGAATGGCGAACGGGCAAAATGAGAGCCCTCGAAGCTTGATAAAATGTAAAATTATCGCACATTCATTGTTATTGTTTTCGGTTTGCCACACACACACACACACAATGCTATATATTTCTTCCCGATTTTCCACAGTCCTGGGCTAAACAGGCTGACTTAAACACGCAGCTAAGTTCACGAAATCAAACTTGAAGAATTATGTTGATTTGCCTTAAAAATCCCCAACTCCGAGGAAGTGCGTCAACGGCAATTTTGCAGCGCACGCAATGCGACTGCTATTGGCTATAGTAAATCACTTTAAAAATTAGCATAATCCGGTGAGTAAATAAAAATAACTGAACGTCTTCTGGCGTTTCGAAATTCGCGATTTCTTTGAATGCTCTGCTCTGCCCATTTCGACGTGAAGTCAGCAGATGGAAAATTGGTAGCAAACACAGCGACAGGTCAGAAGTTGGCTATAAGAACCAGGGACGGCACATTTTCTTTTTAAATGTTTTTTTAAGATAGGTATTGATTGATTAATGAATTTACAAAATTTTAAGCCAGAATGTTATTGCCCAACATATAGTTATTATTTCATCGAATTGATTACCTCAAGTCCCATTTTATTGTTAGTGCTGCCAGCCCTGCGTATACTTGATTTCGTCTTATGGTTTTTTTATGGCGCGGAAAACCCTTTCGTTTGAATTTGTTATTCAAATGGCAGAAACGCACACACAAAACAACGGAAGGAAGGAAGCAGCAGTAAAATGTATTGATCAATTAGGCAGAAATGTTTTGCATTGAAAGGATATTTTGTAAACTCCGGACCAATGAAGATTACAGGGCATTAAGGGCATTTGTTAATCGTTCGAGCTCACTGCCCTCACAGTAAATTAATTCTAAATTACATATGCTGTGTAACTCCATGTTAATTTATTTTCAAATAACTATTAAAGCACAACGTCCATTGAAGACAGAAATGCATTCATAAATAATTCGTTGCCTGGGAGATGCAGTAAGTTCGATGCAACCACAAAAGCAAGGAATTGAGGAAGTTTCTCCCGTTTTATTCTGTCCAAGATTACAGCTCAAAATCGGAGCAAAAGGCCAGGAACGAGGGAATGCCACCCGTTTGCTGATTGATGATATGCCGGCAAAAGTTGCCAGGCAAATAATTCAACAAAAGTTGAGCGGGCAGGAATTGGGCTTGGGATCGCCCTGCAGTTTATGAAAACATTAAATAACAGACAAAGCGAGATGAAGCCCCGGTACGCACACACGCACGACAGCTTGCAATTTGTGTTGCACAAGTTCTGGCCCGATTTGGCCGGTCCGTTTTGGCCTGGTCTGTACGTGCTTACGGGCAGCTCGGAAAAGCTTATTCAAATGAAAGGCAAACAGAGCGACAACGGAGCAACAATTGAAATCATTTAACATTTGCAGAAACCAAATACTCCTGGCCACGTTCTGCGTTTCCCACTCGATGCAGTTGCACTTTCGGCCGTTTTAGGTTCAAAATCCCACGAAACTGGGAAGGGGAAATCGTTTGGGGGAATGTGCTCAAGCCAAATTGAATGTTAACCCACAGAGATGTCAACCTAAGTTGGAAATAAATATTCGCATTCTGAAAACGATTGAGTTTTTGGCCAGGAAAGATATCCTTTCCGGACACGTGCAATCACATATGCTTCAAAGGAAAAATACGCAATTTTCTGAATATGTAAGTTTTCAAGCTAAGCACGTAATACGTTAAAATGTGTTCCAAACGTATGAAATCATTTTTGGAAAACGAGTACATAAAAATTTCACAAATTTACCAATTTAGTACGCAACGATTTGGTTAAGCTAATTTATACCAACCTTTCTTGAAACTTTGCAAACTGTGACCCGCTTAAACAGACCCTGTCCTTTTCCGGGAATCCTTATTTCATAATAATGCAGATTCCATTTCAATTTATATTCCAGTTGGTCTGCCCTGAGGTTTTTCTCACTTTTACATCGAATCCAGAAATTTACACACACACAAAAGAAAACTCAATTAAAACGGAATAAATTTCCATGCTGTTGGGAATAATTACGAATTTCAATTTATTTGCCGCAGGTTGCGAAAGGCAAAGGCAGCCGCAGCAGTTATGCCAGCAAGACCAACAATAAGGAAGCCGGCAATCGCACTCGGCCTTATGGCCAAGGAAAGTTTTTCAGCCAACCAAGTTGGCAGGCTGAGGACGGGGCCAACTGCCGACTATAATCGCAGTAAGTTACTTACTGACTGACTGGCTGCGGCCTCGGGACTTTTGAAATATGTAAAGGGGAGGCCCAGATTAAGCGATGGAAGTTATCGATCACTCCGTGGGAATTATTTTTTATAGACCCAGTGTCGCACACTTAATACCTGAACTATCTATTGTGATCTCTGATTTAAGAAGAGTGAGAAATTGTGCAAAAAAATATGTAATATATAGACTTTTTTGGTCTTTTGATTTTAATAGCATTTGACCTATTTGGATTGCTTTATCAAAATTATACTTTATTCAAGAGATTCTTGATCTTCATAAATTTCCATTATATTTATATATTCCCTGCTTGACCCTTTTCGCCTTACCTTTGTAATCGGTCAATAATAAAAGAGTTTTTCTATTGTTTCTCTGTGACATCTATGTCTACAGCAATTTATGCGTGCATATTTTATGAATTTTTAATCCACACACATGCCTATTTTTTCAGTAACTTTTTGCACACGTTGCCATTTATCAATCCGGAACACGTAAAGCCATAGCCACCGGAAAATCAATCACAAATTTATTTCCCCGTCTCCATAATTAAAATTATGATTCCACCCCACGGTAACCAAGCACATTGTTGTGGTTTTTCGCAAGGGCTTGATAAATGCAAACCAAAAGCAGCGGAACGGAAAGAAAAACTTCAATTGCGAGCTTCAAACTGTCAGAAAGCAGTTGGCAAAAATATAAACAAAAAGCCAGCGATGCACAAAGGCAAGTGACAAATTGGAAGCCCAAAAAAAAAAGAACTGGAACGCAGGCGAAACTATAAGCGAAAGGGTCCCCAAACCAAATGCCACGCCGAGCACACAATGCAGCATAGGAATGAATTTACACCGAAAAAAAAGCAGAACATAAAAAGCTCATAATTACTTGTAATTGGCTAATATATGTATGCTGGGTTACCACCAATTACCATTAAGTCACTTTAATTGCTATCTTTTATTAAAAATATTTTAATATATGTTTATTATTCGATGATATGATTATTAATTGTTTTATTATAAAATAAAATCTGTGACGTGTGTAATAAATATGAAATATGAAAAAGTTTTTGTCGGAATCTAAGGTATTTAGAGTCCAAAAAAATCAACGCGGTGAGGACTACATTCTTCATTTTCTGTGTAGCAAAAGAGATGGTATATGAGACGTGGGAACTGCTAGGAACTATGAGCTGGGAACTGGGAACCAAGAGATTGGGAACTGGGGACAGGAGCTGGCCGGGAATGGCGGTGGCGCAGGAGGCGGGCATAAAAGTTTATCAACTAAGTGAAATAATGCTGGGCGTAAAGTTTGCCACCGCAGTGGCCGCAGTTGGGAATGCTCGGGATATGGTGGAAGCACTGTGGCTGGCCCGCAACAATAAAAGCCAAATGTTGCTACAATTTCTGGTTACTGAGTGGGCGACGGAGGAAGTGGGCTAAAAGCATGCTGCCAGCCAGGGAGCACGTTTTGCATAATGATGAATGACGAAGGATACGACGAATGCGATGGCGATGGCGATGGCAATGGCGACGGTGTCTATGATGTGTGCCGGTTGCACGCTGTCTTGGTCCCAGTTCTAGTACTAGTCCCAGTTGAGCTACTCCTCCTCCTGCTGCGTTCCATGTTGATTTGTTTATGGAGATCCAGAGGAGCGGAAGAAACGGTTGCACTGCAGTTTGATGGGCCACCGTGCGGTGGCAGTCGATGTCGAGACGTCGAAATTGGAAACAAATTATGCTCTAAGCGCATTCCCGAGTGCCACACGGGGAAACACTCCTCCTGCGAGGACTTTCACGAGTCTGAATCGCTGCCTGATTATGCCTGCGCACTCGTTACGTATGCGCCGTGTGGTACATGAAGGCTGGAAAAGGTGATAGCCTCAATACTACATTCTTTAATTCACAAAAATTCAGTTAAAGTTAATACTTCCTCATGGAAAGCATAAATGAAAATCGATATAGCAATGAAGTTTGTAACGAGTTAACCGAGTAGATGGTATTTGCACCTAGAATTAATCCATTAAGTTTAATTATGAGCAACACACCTACTTCAGAATTAAAGTCAATTTTAATCTTTTATGTCTATGCTGATGATATGAGCATCATCTAGCGAATTGTTTATATTTCCATATTTTCTGAAGGCATTTATGCATTAGCAAGTATATGTATCTATATTCCGGATCTATAGCCAATATTAGGAATTATTCCATCGTCTTTTGACAGTTCTGCCAGAGACAAAGTAAGAAACAAAAATTGCCATATATTTGCATCTAATTGGCAGGCAGCTAGCGGGCGAATCTTCCTCTAACCATTCCTTTTTCGATGCAAAACGGCTTCCAGGACCGGGCTGCATTAGTCGTCAGCCGTGAGTCCCCGATGTCCGGACTCCGGATCCCCGATGCCACTCCGCGTCCTTCCATCAATCGGGATGTCCTGCACACTGCTTTAACGACGGTTTCGTGCAGCTAATATGCAAATTCCCTCCAGCTTTTACTTTAGCCGAGTTTTTCTTTCGCTGTTCGTCCTCATCCACATCGTCATCCCCTCCCCATCTCATTCTGTGTTCCTCATTCTGCTACCCGTTTCTGTAGGTTTCCCTCTTGGTTTTGGCTACATTCTGTTGCCATTGGCGGCGCATCTTTTTGCCTTTGTTTTGCTTCCGCTGCGCCATGTTCGCCCCCTTTGCCCCGCTTCCTGTTCGCCATCGAGCTTATTATGCATTGCACATTTTTACGTTTTTACATTTTTACTTAAAAGGAGGACCGAAGGGTGGAAAAACTCCGCACACCGCAAAAATCGTAATGAAATTTTTATTATACGACAAAGTAAAGTATTTTTATCAGCATTTCTCGCTTGTTGCTTTTGGGGCGCAGTGAAAAATTCCAACGACATGCCGGCGGCTTCGAAAGGAATCGGAAATGGGAAGGTGGGCAGATTGGGTGGGCGTGGGCGTTGGCAACTGTCAAGTCAATCAAAATATGCCAAAAAGTTTTCCGCTTTCGAATTCGCTCAAAGTGTGGCCATATGGCTGGATCTCAGCTATTCCAGCTTGTATCCATTGTCGTTGCCTACAACTGTATTTGTTTAAGCAAATTCGAAGCTAAACACTGCACTTAGGTGCAGATCCATCGCCCACTTTTACAGCCCAAATTTCCCGGAAGGGAGTCGCAAATTGCAGTGCAAAGTTTTTGCCGCGCACTTTGACTTTTTGGCCGGGTGTCAATTTGCTTGGGCCGTGGCCAGCAAACTTTTCATCTGTTTAAGGAAATTTTTGGGCTGCGTAATTTGCTGTCAATGTCCAAGGCGTTTGTTTAAAGTTTCATTTTCTTGCCATTATTATTTGTCTCATTTAATGAAACTATTTCAAGATTTCTTGTGCGAAGCGATATATTTAAAATTCAGACTTTAAATAAATACCCTTCAGCAATAGGTACAGTTCTTTACCAAAATACGAACCAAGGATTTAAGCCTTTAAAGGAACTGTTAGCTTTGGAGCTGCTACTTGTTGACTTGTGTGGTCGTTAAAAAAAGCACGGCAAAAAATATCAAAACTGCAGCATCCGTCGAGTTTTTCAGACGCAAAACGCAGTGGAAAAAACATCAAATTGAGCCAGGGGATGGGAGAATAAAAAAGGTTTCCGGAATAAAAATATTGCATTCGATTTGTTTAGTTCTGTGCGTACGCGTGTGTGATTCCGAAATGGTATGATTTCCTTTCAGGCTGGTCGATGCCACTTCTGTTTTTCAAATCTGCAGCAAAACTTAGCCAGACTTTGCCCAAATGGGGAATTTCCACATAGATGAAGCTTCCATTTGATTTTTATTTCCAAATGGTTTTCATTCCGCTTATGTTTTTATTTATCTTATTTTCGCCAACTCTTCGATGTTTTATTTGCCCAACGAACGAGAGAGCAATTTCATTAAATTTCATTTTATCGAAATTAAAAAGGAATTTTCCTTGGATAAAACAAACGGAACAGCGATGCACTTAATAAACTCTTTTTGGATTCGTTAGCATCGTCGCGGTCCGGATATTGTGGAGTGCACTGAAAGAAAAGAAAAAGTCTTTTTCAACAAAATCATACGATTTGCAAATAATTAATATTTATATCTTTTATATTGCATAAAGATGATTATGTACCTTTGTGTAAAGACAAAAGGTAGATTCGTCTCACAGGACGGACTGGTATTACAAGGAATCGCCTGGAGCACAGCTGTCAATTGTGAAGGACAATAACAAAGTGGTGGCGGCGCACCAGAAACAGCAGCACCAACAACAAACGCAACAGCAATTGCAACAGCAGCAACGACAGCAATTTGTGTGCCGAGTGGCACACGGCAAGCAATGTGAAATGAACGCAATGCCACTACGTGATGATAATCGCACATGGGCCACATAGATGGCTCACACAGACACAAACACACACACACACACACACATTGGAGTGCACTTGGCCCTGGTAACAAGTTGCTGACACTCACACTAAGGCTTAACCCTCGACTCTGGAGTGCGTATTATTGGGTTAACCCACAAACATTTGATGTTTATGGTAAGCAGCAAATTGTTGGTTGCTACAAAATAAAAATAGACTTAATAAAAAAATATTTTAAAATTCCCTAGCACACAATCGTAGAAAAAGATCAGCTACTTTTTCACCTTAAGCAAAGTATTTACCACTATAATTTGGTAGGCAATGGTTATTAGTTTATTTTTCAAGTGAAGCTGTAAGCGATGATCATTGTGCAAGTCCCCCAAAGGTTTACCGTCAGACGAAAATTGACAAAATTTCGCAAATGCAGGTTGCAGGCTTAGCATTGTGTGGCACCATTTGACGGAGATGCGAGTGGGTGGCAGTGGGGAGATACTCTCATATATCTGCAACTGTTGTTGCTGCGTCACAACAAATCAGTTCTGCATTTGCATGCATTGCATTTTGGCCCAGAGGGCATGATGGCCAAATGCAGAAGTTGTCTAAGCTTGCAGTCGGCGGCATGTTAACTAAGTTGGCCGCAAAGTGCACGGAGAGAGAAAGATGATTTATGCGGCAGGCGAAAGCTGAAGCTGAAGCTGAAACTGAAACTGAATCCGAGGCAGTGAGTCACACTCGACCGCTGGCAGCGCAAACTTTTGCTGACTGTTGTCAGCCGGCAAACAATGCCAAAAGCCACAAACATGGCCCAGACGAGGCGGCGCAAAAATAGTGGGTAAAAATGAGCACAGAGCCAACTTTATGCATAAATATTTGCATGCAGACAGGCGCATGGGCCAGGGGAAGGAATCGGATAGTAAGGGATCCGTCCTCCCAGTTTGCCCATGGATTTGAGCAGTTGGCATACCCGGCATGCGGTTGAAAAATTTGCGCATTTTCTAGCACAAAAAATCCGCTGGCTGAACTGTGCACCTGTTCAACCTCCGGAGGTGAATTCAAAATTGCTAATGGACAACAAAAAACTAGTTCTGGTTGGAAATATTCAAAATTTCAAAATCAACAAGAAAATCCTTGCAAGTGCTTACACAGAAAACAATTATTCCAGATGGCACATTAGAGCATAGGAGAACTTTCAAATTAACAATTTCGTACTGATCTTTCTTTGTAGCTCCAACTAAAATCATTTGAAAAAGTTTGCTGCATATTCTATTGCAGTGCAGTTTTGCAACTCCTTTAATAATACCACCATATCTCGTGAAGCCAGAAACTTTTGCGCAACAATTTACACAATGCCAAGAAGACGGAGAAAGGGAAAAGTGGCAGGCACTTTGCATATGCAATTTTAACAAGTGAAGGAGGGTCGCGGAGATTTATTTAACTTTTAAATTGCCAAATGTCTTCGGCTTTTGGCATCTTACTTTATATTTATGTGCGAGTGCAAGTTTTATGGCTTCTTCACATACACATTTCACTTTATTTCCTTGCAAAATAAAGAAACCAGTGTTGGCATGGCTTGGAAATTAATTTGAAAATAAGAGTTGGCAGGCGATTGGACACCGGAAGTTGGCAAATGGCGACACACTTGACATAAAATGAAAATTGCTTGTACTTCTGTCACAGATAGCAAAACAAAAACCCAGAACGATGACCTCACTTTTTTTTACACCTTTTTATGGGTTATATAGACGCCGAAAAATGTCTAACTCGCAAACAAATTTAAAACTTTATGGATTTTAGCCATATAATTTGGTATTTCATTTGTGGACGGGCCGAGTTGAAAGGTCAGCCCCTTTGCCTGATTTAATGACTTGTCAGCGAAATGATGTTGACATACAGCAGCGAAATAAACTCGCTTTATTGACTTTTTATGAACCGCAGACCGTAGGAGAACCCAAAACAAAGCCCTGCCAACATCATCGTGACCACACAGAAGCACTCAAACACAACCGTACACATCCGCACACACACAACGAAAGTTTCAACATAATTTCAACTTCCGGTCGGCGCCATTGTCGCATTTAATATGCTTGTATTTCGAAGGCAATGAGAACCTTTTATATCGAGGTCCTGTTTTCACTCTGGACATCCAGTTTTTTCCGCTCCACTGTCCAGTACTTCCTGTAATGACCCCATCCCAGCTCCAAGCATGGGGCAATTAAATAAATGTCCTTTCAGCCAACAATGTGCCAAAATGTGAAGTCAAAATGCCAATAGCAACGGGGCAGCTTAAAAGGAACACAGAACATTCTCATATTACCCGTTGATAAGTGAAAAATGCTTCCCGCAGCGTCATACTTGACGTTTGTACTCCTAAATAAAATTATTTTAAGGAAAATGGAAATAACTACGTACATATATGTAGAGTATGTCATGCGTTTTTGTTAATAGCTTGTGGTCTATTAAAATAGTTTCAAGCCCGAACTCTAAATATTTCATTACCCTTTGATCGCTGTAGCGCCGATAAAGAGAATTTCCTGAATGTGTTGGCCCCTTTTCCCTCGCCAAACACATGCCCACATGGCCCGCCTCCTATTTTCATCTTTGGCATTTTCCGGCTGCTCCCCCCTCTTTTTCCCACCGCCCCTGTGGCCACACCCCTGTCAGCGGTAATTGACGATTCTCGCGCCCATGTTGCCGCTGACAGTTCCAGTGGCCACCAGAGGCACTTGCCGCTGTTGTTGGTCATAATTGCGCGTTGTATTAATTTTTTACTGAATTTATATACACTTCCTCGACCCCCAGACTGCGCCATTCGCTGGCAACATCAACACAAAAGAGCCTAAATGAGCAGCGAGTATAAAAAAAAAATTAAAAGCAAAACAAACAGACTGAAAAAGGGCAACATCAACATTGACGCAAAAGTTCCCCTATATGCTTGCTTCAATAAACTGGTAAACACACTGGAAAAAATTTAGTTAACACATTCCAAATATTAATTTAAAAACGTAATACTATTTGAGCTAATGAGCGCTGTGCTACATTTTCCCATTCATTTTGTTCCTAAGCTTTAATCCTTATTATAAACAATTTCTTTCAATGTCCTTTGTTGCTCTTTTTGTTTGCAAGGACGCAAGGCAACTGGCTGAGTGACTTCCTGCTGCCTCTTGTGCCGAAATTCGGCCTGAAACGACAAATTTTTAATTTGTAGCCAAGGCGTGCTTAACCCACACAAACACACTTAAACCCAGAGCGGATGCGGATGAGTGGTGAGGAGGTGGGAAATTGGTGAAATGAAATAAATAAAATTTCGAACGTTTGTTGCGTTTTATTTGGCATGTGCTTTTGTACATTCTACGGCCCTTGTCCTCGCCGCCCCAAACATTTCGCCAATAAATTCAATGAGAGTGGCCCAGAGTGTCCAAGAAGGACCAAACTTAAAAGCTCAAAGACTTTAATTGCATTTCCCACCCATTATTTTCCCATTTTCCAGCATTTCGTCATTGATGGTAGGCAATCAGCAGTCGGAAAAGTTTTTAACAATACTACCTCCAAAGTTGTCTGCTCAATGGATAAGGAAAGAATGCTTTACAAAACGAATGAATCTTGTTTTTAAACAGTACTGTTAAGTTAATAATGCTGACTAGCATACTTACCTGACAACTAGCGAGTATAGAAATAATATTGCAATTTATCTTTTTACAGGCTACGCTATATAATAAAGTGTGTTTCTTCATTTGCTCATGGCTCACATCCTTGTTGGTTTTCCTGCTTCCATGTCCTGTGGCCGCTCAAACAGACTTACCACTTTCTCATTCTAACTGCATTGTGTTCATTCATATACCATTCAGTTCTACATATTCCGTTTGCATTTCCTTTTGCTTCCGATTGTGCTAATTCGCTTTAAACCGTAACTCTGGATAATGCGTTACGAAAATGCTTCACAAATTATGTAAACTTAATTCATAAATCAACAAAAATGTTGTCATAAATATTTTATTGCAATTAGACCGTTTCTTTTTTTTTTTGCTGTCGGAAAGCATTTAAATTAATTTCAGTTGGCCAAAGCTAAATTGCAAACGAAAATGGCATTTATCAACAACCGACAGCTGCAAGAGTGTGCGTTTGAGTGTCCACGTAGCTGAACGCACGTTTAAACGCCCTGTTGAACCAGAGCTCCCCAACCCTTCTCGGTCAAAACGTTTTGCCAATAAACTTCACACAAAATCAAATTAAATTTGACAAAAGTAAAACGATTTGATATGTCTGTCTCCTCACACTCACAAAACCCCCTTGCTGCTTTCCGGGGAAATTCCCACAACGGGTTGCATCGTCCTTGAAGGCGTGCGTGCGTCTACCCCATAACAATGAAAGCAGATGGCCCATTGATACGGCCAGAACAAGCGAACATTGGCCCAAACTTCTGGATGTTTATTGTTTTAATCTACAATAAAAAATATTAGAATGAGCAATTTTGATTATCATTTTACAGTTTTATGTGCGCCAGACACTTGAAACGCACAAAAGTGAACTGATTTGAGTGGCCTGATTTCGGTTTAATGGAACATCTCAGGGGCCTCGTTTCGTACACCCACACGAATCCAAAGCCATTTGAACAGTTCAATTGGATTATATAGCTTGAAAACATATTGAAAAAACTGGCTTGAAATTTTAGATATGAACAAAATGCAAGGCCTTCGTATATAATAATATATAAGGAATTTTCTTAAGACATTAATTATAAGACATTTGTTATGTAATACTAACTATAATAAAAATATTAAAATGACTCCTTGGCTTACATTCAACTAGGCTGTGTTAATGGCTCAAAAAGCCTAGAGCCTGTTAGCCATTTTCCGCAATTTAATTCACCGAAATCTGAGGGCATCTCCCTATTTGACTATCGGTTTCATCCAGCACCGTCTGCAGTCGGCATTATTATCCTTCGCATATTTAAGCGCCTGAGCTGCGCGCTTTAATGACCCCTCCTTCTGTACATTTCCCTGCAGGAATTCCCAGTCTTTCTGCCGTTCTGTGTGTGCAAAATATTTCAACACCAGCCAACTGAACAACCAACTGAATGACTGAATGGACTGGCAGTTGCAGTCCCATGTTCAGTAGATGGGGATGTGGATACATCCTGGAGGCATTTTGTGGTCGGTGCGGCTTGGCCACATGGAATGCCTTTCGGCCCTCCGTTTCCATTTCCACCGGTTTCTGATTCGCAATCGCTCAAAGGTCCCGAACGAGCCCTGACCGCAGCATTGAGTGTCTTAAAGATGGAAATTAACCAAACGCATGGCGGTGAAGGGTTAAGAGCCGGGTTAAGCAGCCTTAAAGGGTTCAAGGGGTGCGGAACATTAACTCCGCATAATTTGCATGCCAGCGTAGCATTTGCGGTGGACGTTTCATTTTTGCGGTCACATGTGGAACGATGGTTAGTTCGGTCGCTCTGTATCTGAAATATGTCGAGAAATTCCCTAATGAGTTTTCCACTTATATGAGGGGAAAAAAGCAGCCATAGTGGCAAAAACAGCAAGACACTGAGGAGTGGGAAAAGTTTTTAAACTTTCACTTAAGATTTTTAGTGCCTAACTTGGCTCGAAGCGAAGGGTTTCAGGGTCTAGTGTTGATTAGTTTACCCACATCTACCATGGTCCACAAGCAAGTCAGCCGACTTGGGAATAACATATAGCTGACATGCATGATTTAAGATGTGTTTGATGTGCAAAACTTTGATGGCCAAGGCAGGGGAAAGTTTGACTTGTGCAAAGATGAAGACCGTTCCATTGAGAGTTCACATTGGGCATGAAGAGACTTGGGAAGATCGTTAATAAGTGCCAAAGGAGCTGATACTGGGCCCACTTAATGGCCTATGATAAATTTTACTTAATGGCTTTAATTATCATAAATAGACCACGCTATTTTGGGCGAGATATCAAAGTTCAGAGTATTTATTTGGCCTGCTGTACAACATCTGCTCATGAGTGCTATATACTATATAAGTTAGTTCAAATAGACAAAAAAGATTTTTGCTTCAATACATGAAATATAGGAATACTAAAATATAAAGTTAGCATCCTAGCAAATTCAGGAAATCTACCATTCGTACATTTCATTCCTGATACTGCAGTTTGTCGAGCAGTTTGCTTCACCCATATCTCGAACTGCCATCGGGCGTTGGTTGGCAGGTGGAAAACTAACACAGTTAACAAATGAAACCCAACTGACAGCTGTCTTACCCCAGTTTTTTCCACGTTTAGAGGTGGCCAGGGAAAACATCACTTAAAGCCGTCTCTAAAAATGGGGAAATGCAAATTTGGACGAGTGGAAAACTTACTTTCCTCGCAGCTCGGGCGAAGGTCAAGTGCTGAAATATGCAGGCAGGCTGGTAACCTTGATGCGGTTGTCAAGTGCAATCGAATCGAAGAATATCTGTGGGTGTATGCTGTATATCAATTACTTTGGGTCGTGGATTTATCTGTATTTAAATATTTATTAAATTGAACTAGAATATCTTTGTTTTGAAGAAAAAAAACCTAAAATCAACAATAATCTTCTAATGTTTTTAAACCCATTCTTTGGGTAGAGCTCCCTTAAATAAGGCAGTCATGAAGCCAAGCCTTTTCAACGAACGAACCAGCATAAATATCATTGTCTCGAACTACAAATCGATGGAGCCACAATGCGGAGGAACGAAATTTAAAATTCAATTCGATTCAAGTGCGTTATGGGCAAAGCTCACCTGTACATAGGTGGGTGTAGGTCATGTATACGATTTGAATAATGTGCGCCAATTATAATTTCTAATTCTGACGTCTGTAAGGCAAACAAAGCCGTACAAGAGAACTTTTCCCGCAGAAAGCTCTCTTAGGCCATGCTCGTGTGTTTCGCACTTCCAGGGGTTTCGATTCTCGAAAAAGCTCTCTCACTTACTCAGCGACTTTCTTTCTCTCTCTCTCTCTCTCTCTTTCGCTCTCGCTCTCTCTGCATTTCCCGCTCTCCCGGTGCGAGCGTAATCAACGGCATACACCATCGACAACTATACGACAATGTTGCCTAGCACTTTTAACCTTTTGCCTGGTCGGCTCTCAAAAGTATGCTACGCCAAGAGTCGTGGGAAGTGGGCCGCACTGAAGGTCACTAATTGATTAATATGGAAGGGTCGGCACAGGGGAGGGGTTAGATGTGGAAAGAGTCCTGGGAAGGGGATGTTGCAATTATGTTATTTGCCCAGACAGGTAAGCCAGTGAATTCGACAAAACACAAAGACGAGATCCTCGCAAAAGCGGGCAAAAACTTTGGCCCACAGCTCAGTCAGGCAATTGATAATGACTTAATTAGCTTTTACAATAAGCGACCCACACACAGTTAACTGTGAAAACCCGTAAAGGGCTAAACTTTCCATAAAGGATTTACCAAAAACTTTTGCTATTCGGGTCTGCGTGCTTAATTTATATATTTCACACACCCACAGACACACAAAGGCATCACGAAAATATATTATTGCTCCGACAAAAGGATTAAAAATTTCATACCTTACCGGAAAAGCGGGGGCTCAGGAAAATTCCCGAAATACACATATGTATGTGGGTCCCGTTCGCCATCAAGGGGCGTGGGTGTGGGTGTGGCATTTGTGAGGTACTTTTCACGCAGTGCCGAGTTTTATAGTTAGCCAACCCACATGTGACTCCCCTTTTCATCCTTCATCTGCTCACCAAAAACCCTGGCAGTAAAAACAAAAACATTGGCAGCCATAAATGTGGCCGAAATTCTAAAAGTTGTCCAAATGTTGAGGGTGGTCAGGACCGAAGTGGAAGTGGCCAGAAAAATGCTAGCAGTTGGAGCTCTTGGCAAGCGATTATTTAAGGTTTACCGACCTCAATGAGAGCTGTCTATCACATCGGAGTGGTTCAACTAGCAAAGTCTTGTCCATAAATCTGTTGAAAATGTTTCCCATATTTGTAGTCATTTACTATTTCGTAATTCTTCTTACACAACACCTGCACAAACCGAACATTTTATTAGGGCTTGAAGTATTTCATTCTTTGTAGCAAACAATTCAAAATGAATAAAAGCAACATTAAAAATAAAAAAAGAATTTGTAAAATTGCTATTTTATTGCCCTAATAAGCTTTTGATGGCAATTAGGCAGCAACACGTCGTTTCACACAATGTTTTCGCCGTAAAAACTGCCAATCAGAAAACTTAGTTTGCCCCACAAATCCCTGACAATGTACTCCGCAAATCCCTCCCACCTTTAATACTCGGAAAACAACACTGAATCATGGCTTATCATAATTATTTATTTATTTACTTTAGTTTTCCTGGCCTTAAAAATGGAGACTCATTTTTATGTTTATGACGCCCGGCTGGCAACTAATTTTGATGCATGTTCGTCATTAGGCCGGAAGGCATCCAAATGGCGTGTGGCAAATGGGGCAGGAATGACGTGCCAGGGCAGGAGAAAAAAAGCAGCCTAAAGTAACATTCACAGTGAAATGAGCGATAAGAAAGAAATACAAAACAAAGCAAAACAAATGAGGTAGTCGCCCAGCAGGACCAAGAAATATATACGCAAGTTAAAAATTAATTTAAGGAACTGAAAGTTGCTGGCTGGCGGCTGAGTCTGCAGCTGCAGCTGTGGCCAGAGAGGGGAAATCTGGCACAATAAACGTAAAAAATTTAACACTTGGGAAAACAAAGCGTAGCCATGAATAAGATCGAGGGTAAAGTAGGTCCTTTTCCGGGAAAGCACTCGCCACCTGCCGGGGGAAAACGGAAAATGACTTGGCTCAGCAGGTGCGCAGCTTCCTTGGCCTGCTTATCGCACAAAGACATAAAATGCAATAATTACAATAAATACTTATTTATAATTTGCCACTGCTTGTACAGGATATTGAATTTTTAATTTCCCTGTCGCAGTTGTACTTTTTTTGTTTCTCCCGAAAATATATTAATTTTAAGTGGAATACTTGGTCTTCGGTTGACGTTCATTCGATTCGATTCGATCGAGTCCACTTCACATCCACCTGAATTCCCAAGAAATGGCGAAGGTTATTTATATTATTATTTGTTTTCAACATTTTACGGGCGTGTGTATATGTGGATTGAACCAATTTTAATTTCAATCCGTAATTACACACTACAAAGTGGCCATCAGCAAAGCGATTGGGTTTTATTTTCGTTCGTTTGTGGCTTTTTCCGTTTACTCGTTTTATTTTTAGCCGTTGCCGTTTACGTATCCTTTTGCTGTGGAAACTTTTTCAAGTGATTGAACCTTGGCTTTCCCCACCTGAGTTTTCCACTGCCTGCGTGCGTGTGTTTTTAACTGGGCGAAGAAATAAATTGTGTTTCACAAATAGTTTTCAAGGTAATCACTTGATACGTCTTTCAGCAGTGAAAGGCAACATATGCCCGATAGTCATAGGAGTAATTACAATGTACGTAGAACTAAAAAGAAATGGCATTTTGCTCATGCTTTCGAAACGTCTAAATAAAAAATAATAAATAATTTCCTCGAAACGAAAGCCAGTGTACTGCACAATGCTCGAGTACTATTTAAGCCCCAGATTACATGTGGCTTGGCATCCTGATTCCTTGTTTGCTCAAGCTCTGGCAAACCTCTTCAGCTGAGTCACGTAACATTAAATATTTATGGTGCCGGGCGTTAACCCAAATACGACCTTAACTCCCACTCCCACTTCCGATCCCGCTGCCACTCGCAGCTGAAAAGGTTAAATCAAGCCACAGTTGACTTGATGGCAGTCTCGCGTTCCATTCACTCCTCCGAGTTTCCTAATCACCTTCGACTGTGCTCCCACAGCCTCATCACCTGCAATCTGCATAACATTACCATTACCACACCGGAGCACTTCGTTACCACTGAGAGGCAGAAAGCCGGAAGCCGCAGGAATGCAGAATGCAGAATGCAGAATGCAACTCCTGAAATGCACTACGGCTGGGTACCTTGAGCGAATCTTTCGATGTGGCGGCTGCCAGTATGAGGTAACACTTTTTGGCCTACACAGGAATGTGGCTGGCTTTATTATTGTTATTATGTATTTCTGTTCATGTATCAGCCTCAATTAATGTCAGTGGGGAGCGAGTAACGATTTTGCCGTCATTCATGTCGTCAAACGAGTTTGACTTGCTAACAGCGTGCTTTATTTCACACTTTCTCACTCAAGGAAAATAGCTAAATGAGAAATTTTCTATTTTTGATGTGTATTTACATTTATAAATCATAAGAAATTTATTAATCAAAAATATCTATGAAATATTTATCAAAAATGTATCAATTGGCTTGATCTAAAGTCCAGACATAAATCTTCAATCAAGAATGTTACAAAATATATTATTTACAATGAAAATATTTATTTCCAGTGTTAGAGAAAAGGAGGTGCTAGAGCGGAGGCGCGAAAAGGGGCGTGGTAGGAGGGCAGTATGTCAGGCTGCCACGCGTTTATTCATTCGTCATCCGTTTCCATTTTGTTGCTGCAGCATTTTCATTTCTTTCGTCTGCTTTTCCTGCCCTCTGCCCCATTTTCATCTCCTTCTGCTCCGTTTTTATTTCCTCGCCACGAATGCGTATTGAAGTGTGGCAAAGAAATCGAAAGAATCCTGATGAGATGTGTTTGCTGGCGAATGTCTGTGCTCTCTCGTCCTTGTTCCTTTATAATGTTACGGCCCAGGTCCTCACAATAAACCAGCAATGAAAATCACAAAAATAAATAAACCGATGCGAATCATAAGAAAAGCCCACTCAATAACAACATGGCATACAGGACTCAAAATGGCATTGAGGTTAATGTAATTTCAATAAAAATACTCATAATTGCTTCAGGATATTGTTTCATGGCCATACATTTCGTCAACAAATTCAAAACAACGTGAACAAATTTAATTTAAGTGCGATCTTTAAATATACGAATCTAAACATTTTGTTCTAATTTTATATGTTAATTTTAATTTTTTTAAATAATGCAACATCACATCCACAATCAGTCATGTCAGGTTCATACAAAAAATTAATTAACTAATGCACACTGTAACGTAAACCAACATAGGCCCGTCAAATAATAATACCCGCGAGGTGAATGTGAAATTTGATATTCGGACTGCTGAAATTTAACTGAACATAAGTCAATCAGTTATAAAACAACCTTATTATAAAAATCTATCAGCAATCAGGTTTAAATTAGCAATTTAATTTGCTACTAAAAAAAAGGTCTGAAACAGAAATCCCATAATTACTAAATGCCTTGGCACTT
Source organism: Drosophila melanogaster (assembly GCF_000001215.4). Classification (NCBI taxonomy): domain Eukaryota; kingdom Metazoa; phylum Arthropoda; class Insecta; order Diptera; family Drosophilidae; genus Drosophila; species Drosophila melanogaster. The sequence goes on along the minus strand of NT_033777.3, from coordinate 14,982,019 downwards.
CTAACTATCCATATTTAGCGCTCAATTATACCAAAAACCTTAGCTGTCAATAAACGCAATTAGAATCTGCGGGAGGTCCACTTCATTTGAACGTTAAAGTGAAAATATCAAACGGCAAACGGACGCTTGTCGTTTACACACATTCTCAGACCCGCAATTAAAATTATTAAGTCCGCCAAAGAAGGCGACACAGTGGCCACTCACTGCCCGGCGATGTTGGCCACACATCAAAGGTGCCACGCTGCGTATGAGTAATGGCGGGAAAATCGGCCACGAGCTCCCGCGTGTCGTGGCCCATTTTTATTGTTGTGCTGCTGCGTGGAGGCACTTAAAACATAATGAAATATTTATAATAATGGTGTGTTGCTTTAGCTACTTGTCCCCTCCATTTCCTTGTTGTGGGACATTTTTTTTGCCAGCCTGGAATTATGAGTAAATTACTGCAAATCACGCATACCGCAGTCATAAATGCTGCCAAAGGACTTGTTTAAGTGCGTTTCCATTTGGGTTTACTTTGAGTGCCTTCGGTTTATGTAAGCTCTTTGCTTCAGGATTATATTCTGTAACCCGAGAAGGTTTGCGCTTATTTTTAGACGGTCACATGGAGTCTAAACATATGGAGATCTTGAGATCGTAAAAATAAACATAGGTTTATGCACAACATTCCAGAAACATTCAAACGGTTCGAATTTTATGCGCCACATTTTGTTCGACAGTCTGCTGTCACCTTTTTGGCAATATTTTGCTGAATATTTTTGATATAACCATAATTTCCTTGATTGCCAAAATGGACACACAATTATTTATATTCATTGGCTTTGCTTTGTAGCACCGATTTGCTGTTGGGTCTCGATTAGCATAAAATACACGGTACAGCCACATTCCGTGCTCGTATTTGTATGAACTAAAGTTTGGCCTTTTATGCCGCATTTTGTTGATTGTTGTTGCGGGTAAAAAGATTTTTAATTAAAATGAGTAGAAATTAGCGAAACAATGCGAGGAGGTGACTAATAATTTATGCGAATGCCGCAAAATGTTTCTTTTTGCTTGTTATGGTATAATTCCAACTCCGCCGTGCCGCAAATCTATTTTCGTAGCGAAAATCAGGCAACAAAATTCGCAAATGAAGAGCCCCTGCCACCCACTTTCCTGTGCATGTTGCACAACAATTAAATTGAATCAACTGAACATGCAATGCCAACACTGATAATTGCAGTAACAACAACGTGGCACTTCGGCAACAACAAATCGGTAAACTATTTAAACCGCTTTATGTACCTTTTTAATGAATTTATCGTGTAAATTTACACTAACTTGTCACGTTTGCATTTGTGTGTCTTTCAATTGCTGACGCCCCAGTAATGTTTTGCTAAATCGACAATGGACCACCCACACCCATATTGCATTTGTTTTATAATTAAATTTATAATTGTTTTGCGGCTTCGAATTAAGTATACGCAGTGTGAGCGACTATGCAAAAGGCAAGACGGAAGTGTAATACAAGCCCGGTCGCAGATGTCCTTAACATCTGCATTTAAATGTGGTGGAGAAGAGTAATACAATTAAACAATATGTTTGTAAGTCGATATTTCACATTATAATTCATAAAAGTTGAAAAGGAAACAACGAGCCACACTGAAAAAAGAGGAGCACAGATAAGGTTTAATGGTTACCTTCTAAAAACTGTACAGTTTATTAAATCTTATCTTTTTGATAAATAAATGTTAGCATACATAATGGTATAGCTCTTATTTTACATTAGTTATTTGTAGTCTTGTACTTTAAACCATTAATTATTATTATATATAGTACAACATATTTTCTAGAGTGTTCTACCACGCTCCAGGAATTTAAGTTCTGCCCAGCGAATCGAAGGCTTTATCTGCGGTGCTTTCATGGATATCGACTGGGTGGACTTTTGTGCCATTGTTTATGGGTTTGTTGATGGCCATATTTTCGTATAATTTAATCTCAGTGCCTATAAAGCCAATACCCGAACGCGTGCAAGCGTATTTATCCTATTAAAATTTAAAATCCATCTCAGTGCTTCTCGAAAAATTCCTTTATTTGGCCTGCCCGATCGAATAAAGCGGCATTTATTTTAATTTGCCGGGAATTAAGCGTGGAAAGTCTAGGAGAGCGTGTGCCTTAATGCGGCCACAGGACAACAAGTAATTATATTTGGTCGCGCGATGTTAACGTATTTAAATTCACGGGATGGCGTAAAACGTCAAGCAGCCCGAAGTCGAAAAGCGGTTTTTTCCCACCGGCCTTTCTGTGTGCACTTTTCATTAAGAAGCTGCCATATTTGTCCCTGTCAATATGGCCTGGACAATTGTGGCACAGTTAAAGCGTAAATTCGGTCATATAACCTATAAAGGCAACAATTTTTTTCGCATCTAAAATTGCTCAAAATTCTGGCCATTGCGAGTTTCTTGCCGATGGCAGTAATTTCAGATTTTAATTAAATTCTTGTCGTGTTTGGCTTGCCACGGAAGCACACATACACATACATACATACAAGTACAGCCAGCAGCAGGATGACGAGGCATCATCGCTGCTCCTGAGCCCCTGCCGCTCCGCTCCGCTTCATCCTCTCATCCTCCTCTGTCGCTTGCAGCCAACAAACAATCCGGATCCGCCTGCCACGCCCCCCATTCCATGCACCTGGAAGCAATCCGGCCGCAGCCATGGCCGCTATACCTCCAGCAGGATGTTTCTCTATGGGTGTCACAACATTTGTGAAGCCCTGACGCAAAATTAAATACCGTCAAACGGCAGCCAACTGCACGAAGTGCGAACCATTTCTCAGAAAATCTGGTGGCGGCGCCGCACTGATTATTTAGAAAATTGTTGAGGACTTCTTCAAGGCTGTCCATGAAGGAGATTATTGTAGATTATCTTTGAAAAATGGTTACTACAGCAAAAAATAAATACTTTTTAGCCTAGAAATGAAATAGTTGATATAGCAAAAAATACTCCAAAGAAGTGAAAACAGATACCATATCGATTTCCAAAACTAATTTGTGTTTAATTGCTAAACAATTGAGTAGAGAAGACCACCCGAACAACAGCCAATTCTTAATGCTTTTATTTTATTGGCATTAGAATCCATTAGCCGCCAAATCGATCTGCTGCGGTGGTCAATGAATCGCAAAGGCTTTCAGATGTCGGCTTTCAGTGCTCAGCGTTTAGTTTTCAGCAGTTTGTGTCCGAGGCAGCTTTGATTGCCCCTCATTTGTTGCGGTGGCGCGACCCATGCCAATTGTATGCTCGGCGAGGCGTGCACATGGCACATGGAACATGCTACTACTATGTATGTATGGAGCAGGCGTGCCACACATGCCACGCCCCCTTCGAAATGCCCGCCCTTGCCCCGCTGATCGACCAAAAACAATGTGCGATGTGCAGTGTGAGTGCACACGCGGTTAGGCAAACATTTTGCCAGCAATTGAACCATTGCCAGATTGTATTGACATTGCAATGGCGTACAGCTCGGAGCTGCAAGAAGGACCTCTCCGCTGTCCTTCCTGTCCATTGCATTGTCCTGGCCGTTTTGCTCCGTATGGAAGGATTTTTTCTCGGATTTTCCCGACCAGGAGTGTCGACGACTGTCGCCAGCTTTCTCACGCAAATCCCTTTGAATTGCTGATTTTCCAGTCTCAGCCATTTTATATTTACTGTAAGCCAACTTGCAGCTGCCGTTGCCAACTTCACTTCAACTCCTCAACTGCGCTACTTGGAGTTGGCCTGCTGCTACGTTGCAGTGTCCATAAATCTTGGCCAAAGCGGATTGCGATTGCATTGATATGCGATGTTGTCTAATGCCGTCGTCACTTTGCTTCCACCGGTTTTGTTTATTGTTGCTAGCGGGTCTGCGGCGCTTCTCGGCCATTTGCTATGGCGAATGGAAAATGGCAAATGGGCCAGGACCTCTAATCGCCGCTCCATCGAAGTATTTAAGTGCCTTGCAAAAGGCATTAGCATTGCAGCACCGACTTTCAATCGGCCATTCCATTGAGCCGGACTTTGGGTATGTAATTTATGGCTTAGCTGACAGAAGATTGCATTTCCGGGTGGGTTTTGTACTATCCAATATTATTGTAGTTTAAAAAAATGTGGGTTGGAGAACTACAGAAGTACTTACATTTAGCTCAGTAAATGGGGTTTAATTATGATTTATAGTAGACCTAATATTTAGGTCCCCAAAGAAAAGAGAAAATGTAGATTTAAGACACACAATTTTGTTTCATTCTCAACAGAAGCCTTTTGCAAACAAACTCTTAAATTCCTCGATGCTAACCCAACTTTTAAAATTTTACACAAAATGCTCTTCTCTTTTACATTTCAGGTAAATTACCCAGGCTCCTGGTCTACAGAAATTTGAATAGAATTTATTAAAAATTTATGCACTTTGCCGGCACACTCGTTCTCGAATTCCCCAAGCCTGGACACACATTGCCAAATTTCTAATTGAAAATTTTGTGCAGGCCCATGGATATTATGGACAACTTTGGCTTTGTTCCTGCCGATGTTCATCGGGCATTAGCCATGGAATTTGGGAACAGGGAATAGGGCGAGCGTTCTGTGTGATAAATTGCTACATAAATTATAATAAACGCACATGGGGAACTGGCCATGGCCAGGGGATATTGGCCAATGGAGGTGGAGCTCAGTCAACCACACATAGTTTGGCTAAAAATTTACATGAAAAACTAATTCCATCTGCAGCTGCTGTCGATGCCAATAGCGATTTGTGGCGTCAATGATGGAATGCCATACAAATTGAGTTCACACTCCCCAGCCTGATCGGCATAATCATCGGAATTCATGAATCGGCGCCACGATTACAAGCAAATGTTGCACACAGAGTCAAGCATAATTTGAATGACTTGAAGCGGTATCCTTCGATGCGGCAGATGGGGCAGCTCTATCTACTTAAATAATGAGCAATGCGAGTAATTAAAGGCATTATACTATGCTTAAGGGTATTTGCAAAGAGATAGAGGGAAATGGCACTCCACAACTGCAAGTGCCAACAAATTATATTAAATGCAAGTGAATCTCTTGCTCCCCAAAAATACCCACTTCTTCATGGGAAGTGCGTTGCAAAGTATGCTAGGAGTGCCATTTTATAGCCGCCGCGACATTTGTGTGATTTACGCGAAGGGCAGGCAAAAATCCCGGCCCGAAAAGAAATGAATAGATGTCGAGTGGATGCAAGACAGAGAATGGGACACAAATGGCAAGATAAGGATCTGAACTCGCCTTGAAAGCGCTCTATATATATTCTTAAAAACTGATATTAAAAGTTTGGAAAAAAAATTGATATACTAAAAAACAAAAAGCTTTCATAACGCTTTTATATTGTGATCAAAAAACTAATTTGAAATGGAATTACTATATTAATAATAATTTGCTTTTTCTATCCACAATAAATTTGTTTAAGTAAAGTATCTTGCGTTCTGTTTTCCTAGCCGAAAATGCTCCAATGGCAAACAGCCTCATATGGTTAAGCAAACCCCACAAAAAACTTGTATATTTGTATTTGAGCTCGTATGTGGAGCACAATGTGCATACCAAACATGGGCGAGCGGCCACAAACATGCGTGTGTTTGTGTGTGAAACCGACTTCACACCTCGCCGACTGTGGGGGACGGGTGTTGGAGAGGGGGAGGAGCAACTGAAGGGGGTAAAAACAAACGCTGTCGGCAATGAAATGCAATGCGCAAAATGCATTTTCCGCGACTACACAATTGAAGTAATAAATCACAACGGGGGCAGGAAAAGTAGGGGGTACCCATATATTTGGGGGTATGTATGTGAAAAAAAATGGAAAAGATTGGTGCAAGGTATGTGAAGCCACTGCACATGCTGCACAACAAGAAAAAATTATAATTAATATTCAATTAATTAAAAAATATCATATATATGATTTTTTTTATTACAATATAATATCTGTTACTGCATTGATACCTTTTTAGAGATCAGATTACAAAGTTGTTGCCTGTCTAACCAGTTGAAATAGATATTTTGCACTCTGTAAGTATGCCTGCACATGAATATAGATATACGAGTATTATATATACAAGAATTAAGTGCAATCATGTGGAAATACCCGGGAAATGCATATAAACCAGAGGCGGTGATGGGGACGCGCATGGAAATGAGAATGGGAACTGCAACTGGAATTGGAATTGGAGCGGCGACAGCGGCGGAGACCACCTATTAAATTGTGCACTCATTAATCATAGGCACAGGACCATCACCCCTTTTGTTGTTACTTATTTTTACACCAAGGCGGCAGAAATTGAAAGAGATGAAAAAATATATGCAAATTTATGCACTTTTCACGGGCAGCAGAGACAGCGGAAAAAATGGTTCGTAAATTTGTCGAGCCGGGTGAATTTAATACACTTCATAAAGTGTTTTTCGGCAAATCATCTGACAGCGATTTTTTGTTGGCCAGCCTATTGCGAAGCCATATTGCGTATACGCCACGCTGCACATACTGCAAATGACTCAATAAAAAGTTCAGAGAAAGTATTTGAATGGAAATGAATACGACGTTTGGGAGTAAATTGGTCCATGCAGCGAGTGAAAAGAATTTCTGAAATTAATTTAAATAAATTGTTTGGACACAAGCAAAAAGTGTGCATTGTAAATAAAAGTATGTAGAAATTAAATTCATTTCAAGTGTGAAATATACGCGGCCTGTTTGAATTCCCGCCGTGTTTGATCGGCCATAAATGTGAATGACTCTTTGATATTTTATTGGGATAATTGTACCTATTTGCAGAAAATTAAATTTTAATGAAGATAAATAAAAGGGGAAGCCAGCCAATTTAATTCAATCACTTAAGTTAGTATAAAAAATATTTTCGTAATACATAAATAATATGTTTAGAAGTGTAGGGATAATAAAATGAAATAATTATGAAACTAAAGCCTGTTTAATTTATGTAAATAACGAACTAAAATTCCAATTAAGGAGCTTTTATTTAAAAATAAAGAAATTTAGTGAATTCTGGTTCAGAAATGCTCTGGAATGCTGGCAGTTTAGTGGCATTCGAGTAGCTCTCCAGCAAATTGCCATTGTCCCACTTAGATTGTGCAAATGGAAAACAAAAACACAACGAGGCGGGACTGCTATGCTTAATTAAAAACATTACAGCGCCTGACCTTGCGGGCCGGAATTGTTGTTAGGGGCGGAAGGGGGTGGACAGTCCGTGGGCAGAGCACGAACCATTAGCAGAGGCAGCAACAAGTGCGGAGCAACAACTTATGCATAATGGGCCGGGCCAAGCGCCCTCTATGTCGTTTCCGCTTAAAGGCAAATGGTTGCAAGTGCGGCTTTCTTCAATTCTCTTGCAATTTCTCCTTCTCTTTCTCTCTTTTAAGTATTCATTTCTGTGCTTTTCGCTTGTAGAGCAATATTGTGATCAGAAGTAAATACACAGACAAAATAATCCAATACTAGGTCAATTGGTAAATTGGTTTATTTCCTTTTCTTTATAACACAAGAATAAGAACGCTTCTCGTCTATGTTTTATTTTTTATTTATTAGACATCCAAATACATAATGTTGCGTTCAATATTAAACTTTAAGTTTTACAGAAGCTGTATATAATTATTATTTTCGATGTAGACACCAAGTTAAATGGAAGAAAGCTGACTCCCCGGGAAGAAACATAATTAAAAAGGCGTCGTCCACGCCGACATTTGCTGCAATTGCGGCAACAACATCTAAAGGCATTTCCCGTCTCCTTTCCACGCCTCTCTCTTTCGGCTCTTTCCCGTCTGGCTGCGCCATTCTAATTAATATTTTAAGGCTTGCCAACAGGCAACAGTTACACATTTTCAGGATTGCAGCTGCTGAATAATTGAATTCGGTGACGAGGTCAGAGACACTCGACGCGCCCAGTCGTCCTGTCAACACATTGGCCAACTAAACTGGCGGAGTCACCAGTGACTGGACCCAAAAAGCCATTTTGCAGCGGCTGTCTGATGGAATTAAAGTTGATTTTGCAAATTACCCTCCCGTTTGAGCAACGCTTTTGTTTAAATTCTCAGCCTGGCAGCTGGTAGTTCGCAATCTGAGCGAGTCAGTGACTGCAAGATGCCAAAGTGCAAGTGTGTGAAGAAAACCTTGGCAACAAGAGTCAGTCGCGACTTAAGTCCGTCACACACACACATACACATTATATATCTCAGAATTTCAGGGAAATGGAAAATAGAGCGGTTGGACTGTCCGCCAGTTTCAAATGTGCCAGGCTCATTTTTAGTAGATTTATGCCAGTCCGTACGCTCATAAACTTTAGTTTTGGGGTAACTCCGGGAGAATAACGAAAACCCCAACATGGTACGTTTGCTTTTTAGGCGAAAAACTTTCGTATACATTATGCATATCAGCCGTTTCTAGCAGATTGTTGTTTTATTAAAATAAAATACGGCTAAATATATATCTAGCTGTGCACAGTTTTCAATAGTTGGTGCCTCCACATTTTCAGCTTCTAATTACTTTTGTTTTTTAATAATCAAGCTCGACCCAAAACAGCGGCAGTAACCACACTGCGTATGCGTATTGTGTCCCAAAATAAACTCACAAAACTGGCTGAAAATACAAACTTTTTATTAATAATTTAGCGTTCCAAACTAATAAAGTAAGCAAGTTCGGTGTGAAGGGCTGAAGGGGTTTTATGGGTTGCTCTTTTACAAATTATATGGAATAATTTTACCCAACTCAACATTCGGGTGCACTTTGTGTGCCTTTGTTGTTTGTTTTGGGAAAACAAAAATTCTGCTCTGCTAAATGTTTCATGTGGTGCCACGCGATGATTGTTTTGATATGGGCAAAAGTTAATGAGTATATTAGGAGATAAGAAGTTTTGTAAGTGCTGATTGCCGGGAGATTTATGGGGTAACAATATGCAAATGGGAAATATGTTAACATATTAATAAAATTAGAAAGTAATTTATGTATAACCTGGTGATGCCTGAATTAAAATCCTAATTTTTGCTACGAAATACAGCAAAAGTTAGTTGGTGAAACGCAACAAAATAATCAGTAATTTCTTGCTGTGTTCTAACTTGAGTTGAATCACCTTTTCGTCCATAATTTTTCCATAAACAACTTATGAAAATTGCGCAAAAAACAAGTTATTTCTAATTTCAGTCATGTCAAGCTTAACCATTTAGAAGAGCAAAATGTCAACTGCAGTTAGCATTTTAAATTTCAGCAAGGGGCAGTCAAGCAGCAGGTGAAAGTGGGCGTTCATATAAGCATGAAGAGCAAACTGCGAGCAGCGTACGCTTGTGAGTGTACATGCAAATCTGGGTCATGCTGTTATTTCCGGCTTTTGTGGCTAACTGAATACACATGCACAAATACAACTGCAGCGATCACCTTGTGGTGCTTTGGCCAATTTGTGTTGCAGAGAGTAACTCGCAATTTACCTGCTTAAATATCCCAGTTTTCAGTTTCCAGTTTTCAATGCCCCTGCTTCTGCAACGAAAGCCAAAATGAGTGGGTAAATACATTTGCATGTTGTTATCTGGTTGGTTTTGCCGTCATCGTTGCTCACGTTGTTTGAAGTTCCAGAATAGTTTTGCAATGAAATTATAATCTAATTTTAATAGTTATACACCAGCAGGGTTGTCAAAGTCCCAATTAGGTAATCTTCTGCCCACATCTCTCCGCATTGGCCTTAATTAAAAGTCTTCGATTTGGTTGACAATACTTCAGTCTCTAGGCTGGATAATTGTTGAGAAATCTGGCCATATCTGGCCATATTAGCCATATTAGTTGGGCTGGAGGCGAAGACAAGATGATTTGCTGACCAACTGTCACTGTCACTCCGCTTGGCAAGTACATGTTAAATCACTCCGCAGGCGAAGACAGGTGCCAAACGAGTTGTTGCCAAGTTGAAATTACCGCAGACAGCTCAGAGACAAGTTAATAATGCGGCTAAGACGGACTAACCGAATCCGAGTTCAAGTCGCTTAAGGGGAAAGTCGAATAGACGGCTGCCAAGGTTTCATTCATTCGCACTTACATTCAAAAGCTTATTTTGATTGGAAAAACTATACTAAATTTCTTCTTATTTATAGTGAATGTTATCCAGTTATCCATTTAAACAATTAAATAAATTTTGTAAACTTCGTATCTATTGTAAATACTATTGATAAGCAATTAAATATATTTTAATTGTCCTAATAATACACAGCAAGTTGTCATGATTGTTAGTTTTTAGTAGGAAAAGGCAGTGGGACCGACAGTGGGACAGACAGCCGGACAGTCGGCGGGACAGACAGCGGGATGCCACCCGTGCAGTTTTCTGATTTTTACAGCGAAACTGTCATCAAAGTTCAACAACATAAGACAACGCCAAAACCCCAAACAGCATCACTGAACCAGAACAACAAATTTAAACAAGCATGCAAGAGCGACAAGAGCGCACTCCAGCATCTACACACACACACACACACATACGCAGCTGTAAGGAGAGCACTTTGGCAGCTGCTTACATGTGACACTGCGGCCCAGATAAGTAGGCAACGAAAACGAAACCAGCTACTGCCGCATCTGTGTGCGGGCGTATGGGTATGTGTGAGCTCTGGTGTCACAACATACTCGAAAATGTCATTTGCTTGTAGTTTTTGTTGTCACTGCTGGCGGTTGACAACAACAGCGAACACGTTAACGCTGGAAGCGCTAATTATGGAAATTAAAAACTTGGCGAATATGTAAAAATGTGCACTTTTAATTAAATAGAAAGGAGCACCTAAAGGGTGCCCGAATGGGGGACAAGCATTCGCCTCGCCGCAATGCAAGCAAAAGTTGCACCAAATACCAGCGCTTCAGCCACGTGCGAGCACTGCGAAAATTCCTCGTCCATGTGGTCCACATTTGCCAAATAATAAAGGAATACCTAAAACATAGCATTCCTAAAAATGTGAGTGAAATGCTTGCGACTTGCAACACAAGCATTTGGAAAATACTACAATTTGAACCAATGAAATTATATTTCTTTACTTTTCAGATTTCTTTAATATTCAAAAAAATCTAAAATGTATATTCATTTATTTGTACACAATTTTTTTTTTCTTGAGGTCAAAAGCTAAAAAACAGTGGCAAAAAAGGTAGAAACGCTGCGGTTGCCTAGCAAATATTTTTTTCGAATATGCAAACTCAGCAGAAGATATCAAGTTGGCCGCTGGCAAACGGTTTTGATTTACCAACGTGTAACATTGTAAATAAAAAATGTCAATGTTAATTTCCATGCAACTTTTTTGTGCCTTAACTAAAAGGTGAAATAGCGGACGAGACCGTAATCTAAGTCTCCATGTTAGTCATGTTTAGAGGAAGCAACTATATCATCGGACAGCTTGCGGTCAGCTTATAGCGCCATTTGCCCACTTGCTCGCATTTATCACATTTATCTTTAGGTGCGGTTTTGACCACGGGGTGGCACACCTTGAATGGGAGGACAAAGGCCGATAAAGCATTGCATAAAGCATAACTGCAAACATGCAGCTGTGCAACGTTGCCCAGTTTATTTGCGTATTTCGAATTTGAGACGCGGACTTGAGGATAAAATGCTGTTGTTTTCAAGGAGGCCAATGGGGGTATTTAAAGGGTAAAAAAGAGGAAAATAGGACTTTCACGTTGGCAAAAACTGTGGGAGTAAGCTGTTATAGAGCAAAAGTGGGAGGACACCGAGGGGTGTCATAAATTTATAGAAGCCCGCGCGAAAACGGGGCAAAAAGTAAACGCTGCCACTGAACGGAGCTAAATAAGTTTTAATCCCATTCAGTTGGATTTCTGTAAAGTGTAACGATGTGTGGCAAGTCCTTGTTGTTGCACCTGCAGTTTGTGTGTTTGTGTGTGTGTGTGCATGTGGTGTCCTGTGTACCTGTTTATTTAGCTGTTTGTGTTGCGCGAGATAAGCGACAACAGCAGCTGGCCAGCGAAAAAAAAGAGGAGAAATTCTTTTATCGTCGCTAGAAATTAACATGAACTACACATGCCTGCAAAAAATGTGATGGAATTGTATTATATAAAAATATGAAAAGTTTCTGGAACCTTTAACCATTCAGTGAGCGGTGATAAAACAAATTTAAAGGTTAAAAGCGTAACCTTGCCAAAGTTTAACCTTGGCCCAAATTGTAGTCATGAAAAAATTAAGTAAAATGAAGTGGTGAAAAACCAGTTAAAATCGATTTTAGTGGACATGTGGGAATAGTTTTTCTTTTATTATCAAAGCAATCTTCACAGTAGTGAACTCTTTCCTGTTAATGTGTGCAATGGCCGTCCGGTAAAATGGCCGCGAGACAAGCCTGGTATCTAAAATACGCCAGCAGTTAAGCGCCGCCTTTTAGAAGGCCAATCAGCGTCATGCATTGCTAGCCAACAAAATCCGGCCAAAAATTAAAGGAAAATGGTCAGCCAAAAAAAAAAAAAATGATTCGACAGCTGGCTGGCAGCGTAAGTATCTATTTGCATTTTGCACGCGGAAATAGTTTGCATGTCGGCGGAGGCTACAGAGTATGTACAGCCCGCCGAATTACTCATACGCCGTGTGGGCCAAATTACACAGCCGCGGGTCAGCTGTCTGTGTGTGTGTGTGTGCGTAATAATTAGAACTGAACTTTTAATTGGGCGAGCATAAATGATTTATCAAGCCACCCGCTGGCCGAACAAAATGAAAGGAGCCCAAAGGCAGTGCGCACTTCTCGAATGGTTTAAATATTTCCAATTAATGGACAGCACGTAAATGCGCTTAAGCGGCACTTTGACTGCCAACTTGCAGCCCCATCAGCAGTAGCACAAATCAAAGCAAATTACAAATAATTAGTAACGCATTCTTTATGAACGTGGGGCGAAGGGCATAGTGCGCTCATTACCAACATAAATAGTAGCTAGGAGCAAGGAAAGCTCTCTGCAAGCGGTAATTATGGCGTCTCCTCTTTGGGTGAGTGTAAAAAACAGCGAACACTTAATTAAGCTGACGAAAAGTGCAAAAGATTTTTCATTCATTGGGAACAGGGGCAAGGGCGGATCAGGAAAGAAAGTAGCCAGGAAGTCGAAAATAGTTTTATAAGTAGTTAATAGTTTGGCGATGTCAAAGAGTAAGCTCTTCTCAAACAATTTCAAAGCTTAAAAACAATTCACTTAAATTCAAAATTCTTGCTAGCTTGTGAAAAAACTGACCAATTTAAGTATATTCAATTTGGTTAAAAACTATTGCTTACACAAATGTTGAATATATAGTTAAGATGACCTCTTAAATTACATTACTACTACCAATTGGCTTGAAAAATGTCTAGCCCCTGTTTCCTTCGAAGAAATTGTTTGCTTTATAGTCGAGGCTGCAGAGCTGTTTGTCTGAAGTCTTCGGTTTGCAAATCCCTTTAATGGTCAGCCATCCCTTGGAAACACTTTGCGTTAAGCTAAGCAATTATTTTCTATTTTCCCTACTCCTTCCCAGCATTTGCATTTTGCCAGGACAGGATATGCCACCACAGCTCATCCTGCGGAGTTGTAGATGCTGGCTAGCATTCTGAAATTAGCTGAGCGGAGCTGAGGCAATGGCTTACAGCTCGCTGCTGAATTATTAAGTAGCCCTAATGCATTTCATGCGTTTCCAGGAACAGCTCCGCGTCGCCGCCAACTCCTCTCAAGGAGTTGCCCGGGGGGGGGGGGCAGCAGGTGCATCACGAGTTGTGGCTGCTTTTATCCGGAGCCTGGAGCCGACCGTTTGGAGCAGGCGCTCTGATTGATTGCCGGCCAGCGAGGGACAATCAAGAAGGACCGCAGGCGATGGTGCCTTTCAGGGAAGCTCACTTGAAACTCTCTAAAAGCACCGAAAGAAATAATAAACATTAACGATGAACAAAATATTAAAAAAAAAAATAAATTTCCAACTCTACATTTATATTCAAAACTATCATAACTTCCATTTGTGGTATTCAGCACATAATTAAAATCACCATATAATGTAAGTAAGTAGGTATTAACTGTAAATATATACAGTTCATCATATAGTATTTATTTAATAAATATTATGTACAGCTTATTTAATAAACTATCAATATTTGTTTTGTCTGTGCAACAGTATTATAGCTTTTCGGCACCTGAATCTACCAAGTCTAGCCACCCCGTTTTAACAACTCATGTATTCGGCTTTTGTCGCTTTTATAACACCATCGCTGCTCCGGCACTCAGGTAACTCGTAAATTATTCACACATTCATTACGCGCACCGCCGCTGCAACATTTTGACTGATTTTCATTCGCACTTGAGCTGAAAGTTAGTCGAAACTGGGCGGCAGACCGCACAAACAAACATGGCTAAGAGCGTTGCCGCACTGCAAAAATTATGTAAAATTAATTGGCATAGGTGGAAATGAATGGATGGCGACAACCGCAATTGGCAAATAATTGCGTATAGCTACCAAACTCCCAGTTAGCCAGCTGTAATTAAAATAATTGAAACACTCTCTGCAGAACGGGTTCGCGGTCTAACCAGGCTAAAAACTCGAACGATAAATTTTTGAATATTTTCCACAGCAAACAATCGGCTGGCCACATATATTGATTGCACAACTCAGTGGCTGAAAGGGGGATTATTATTATTCGGTGGATTTCGGCTAAAGCAATTGGCGGTATTGTTCAAATGCATCAATGCATTTATGAGTGATAAATTTCTTTTGGACGAGCTATCACTAATCAGATAATTGGGATAAAAAAAAAGTGTGTATACATGAAGTCTGTTCTACAGACAAAAAAAAATGGAACAAACAAAGAACCAGTAAAACTCAATTATCATTCAGAGCAAAAAGTCACAGCCTGGCCGAAAAATTGAAGTTGGCAGCGGAACCGCGGCAAATGGAATTCAAACCGAATGACACGGCATGCAAATTTCACAAACTATGCGAGCTTCGCGCTTTTGTTGTATGAAACTGGCAAACGGCAAACAATCAAATAAATTGAATTGAATAAAAACTCACGTTTAAACTCGCGAAAGCAAAAATGCCACAAATGCTGGCGGAGAACCTGACTTCAAGGAGGAAAATGCGTACACGCCGTCTCTGGTTACAAATTACTGGCGAGGACGCATGTAAATTGCTGGAAATAAAAACGAGAAAATTCCCTGTCCTCCAGGCGGTGCCCAAAACTAGTCAACACTCCTCCGCCAGAGATAAAAACATCAGCATTTTGTTTTAAATTTGCCCGTAGATGTTTATATTTAATTTTCTTTTTACGACGAGCACATCGGGAAATCTGAGAAGGTTGGGGTGAGTGTAGCAGTAGCATCAGCCCGGGGGAACTTACGGAGCTTCAGAATTTTCTTACCGCAGTCGAGGCAAAAGCCTCAAAGCTGCTTCCTTGGAGAAATACTAGGAAATTCCCCACGGGAGCATATGCCTCTTGATGATGTTTGTCCCTTGCCAGACAGATGAACATGCAACTGCTGTCAGGAACTTGGAAGCCATGAATTCCGAGAATGCAAACAGAGCAAATGCTAAACTTTATATGAACTGAACTCAACTTTGCAGCAAGTTTTGTTACAATGCCGGGTCTGGAATGAATTCTTTATTAATCTAAGGCAGTGACTGGGAAATCTTAATGTTTCTAACCACAGCTGCAAATTGGTACAAATTAAATTCCACCAAAAAAAAAGTTTACCCACATTTAAGTTTAGTTGCTTGCTCCTCTTTGTCTAAAAGTTGACTATTATGCAAAATAGTTAAAAATACATTGAACAGCATTGGCAATTTATGCAATTGCTGTTCGATTCGGAAAGATGGAGGAGGCGATGACTTGAGGCAACATCTGGCAGTGCAAGAAGCGGACAACAATGTTGCGTATACGCCATGTTCAACGCAGTTACTTTGAAGTGGAAGAAGCTGCTGCTCGACTGCTGAGCTGTCGCACTTACAAATCATTGAAAATTCAACACATTGCTAATGCGATACGTTTTCGCACTGCCAACACTTTGTCGTAAGCAAACGCACTATATATATCTAAATAAATACACTGAAAATGCCAAATATAATTACTTCAAGGACATGATTTATGCGAACAAATAACAAGCTGCTTTAAATGTCGTAATATTGTCATATTAAACATTATAGAGCCATAAAGAAATTCTTAAAATCGTGTAACTACTAAAAATCGATTATTGAATTCTGAGATATTTTCAAATTTATAAAACCGATTTGACCGATTACCATAATTTTTCGTACTGTGTGTGTACTTAGAAACTTGCGCTGGTGTACGTTTGTGCCACATTGTGCGACACTTGTTATTAAGTACTTGCGCGCACAATTTTCATCGTAATGACAACCTGCAAGGCAAAATGCCTACGGCAAGCGAGAACATCGCACATCGCGTGCCAGGGCCGCGACATAAACTCAAGTGCTTGAACTCGGTTAGGGGTGCATTTGTGAGCGTGTTGGCGCTGGCGATAACCGGGTATAAAGGGTGGTGGTATGGTTTAGTGGAAGCGGGGGAGGGGGGGAGGGGGCAGCAGCACTAGCAGCAAACCCGTACATGTGATTTGCATGTTTAGCGAAATTAGCGCACTAACAACAGCTGCCACCACTATTTGCGCCGCTGCCTGCTGCATTTTAATAACTGCAGGCCAACAAACAAACATTGCGCATACGCCACATGTGCGCGACTCTCCAAAAGTAACGCTATCTCCCTCCGCACACATAAGCCATTATTAATTTAGCCAGAGAACGAGCACTCCGCCAGTCGAGCCACTTTAAATTAACTTTAATGGCTTCGTCCATTGCTAAGCCAATTCCAAATCCATTCGAGCCGGACCGGAGCATTCGTTGCATTTGTTTGCTTAACAACTCAATTATGGTTGTCGGTTTTCGGTTTAAGAGTAGCAGACTAAGCTATGAAAATACTAAAATGGATATGGACAAGCTGCCTTTGGAGCTTAACAATTATAAAGTCTAAAAAGGAGGACGCGTTCGTTTGGTATTTAAATCATAGCATTTGCTACATTAATCTCATTAAAATAACCATATCTATACGGTACAATACAATTTTGCTATTGTACACATATTTCTTCCAAGATTTCAAATTTCTTATCTGCGTACAAGAAAACTTTAAGCTCCGAAGGAAAGTAATCCGTAATAAATACTTTTAAAATAGCAACAATAAAAATAATAAAGATTAATGGTAAACGAACATTCTGGCCATTCTCCATAAATAACCATAAATAATATGAATTTATTTGAATTTTCGTCTGCTGGTCAGTAGAAAATCTTTATTGAGCCGGTGTTCATTTGTTAAGACTAAAGTGTTTTGCCAGAAAAGCAGCTTAAAACTTTTTACCAGCCAACATCAAACGATAAGAATGTTGAAAGAGCTGCCAATAAGTTAAATGGGTAAGTAAAATCTTTGCGGGTGTCGGTGGAGCATTTCCTACTCAAACAAATTTGAGTAAATTAGTTGAAAATATGCTTAAAGCTATTATTTATTTAGCAACCTACACACGCACTTAGAGCGAAATGTATCCATCAAATCCGCCGAGAGCAATGCTTAATAAGTCATGCGGCGGCTTTATTAGATAATTTCATGATTTATGCATGTAATTCCTAAACATTTCATCTCAGTTTGCCATCTGCCAAAGAGTATATTCTCCTCTCAGCTTTGCAATAACCAAAACTAATCATACATAAGATAATTACCAAGCTAATTTTGTCTACACAGCAAATGCCCAAAGTTTACTTTGATATTTCTCAATGAACACTGCGCTACAATTTCTAAGCCCCATTTAGTTTTGGAAGCCTATATGGCAGGTAAAACAATTAAAAATCAACTTACGTTGATTAAATAGAACAAATTTTTATTTGCTTAGTTGGTGGTAAAGTTTCAATTATTAACGATAATTTTAAGTATTATTTTGGACTTTTGAACTAATCTTTGTAGTTCACTCAACTGCCAGAAATTGGCACTAAAGCACTTTGCCAATTGATAAGTAAACACATTTGTGTAAATGAAAATTCAATTTAAATTACAAAGGTTGTGCAAAGTTCTTACTGCGCAAATGAATATGTTGATTAAATTTTACTGTCATTATTCCCCCCTTCTGTTAAATCAAAGTAAATACTTTAATTATTTCCTTGTGAGACCAATTCAATTAGCCTAAAGCGAATTGAAATTTTACACGTGTGAACCTGGGTTTGCTAACAGTTAATAGTGGGGCGTATTTATAATACATTTTTCGGGGTAAACATATATAGCCTAAAAACTTTTTAAAAATTCTATGCGTGCCACAAAACTTTTAGCGCTTGCAATTAAATTAGCCGCCACTAAACCATGCAGACCAAAAACGTGTCGCGCCTGCGAGTATGCAATAAGTTTTTCTTCACATATACATACATATATTCTGTGCACTCTCGCTGGGGAAATGCTTTATGATATTTTTTTGCTTATTCGCTGGCAGGAGGTTGAAAACAATGTGAGCTGCATGAGACCAGCTTACAACGCTCTGTGTCATTTTCATTTTACAACTCTGGGGCTTTCGCGCCGCATGAGCAAATTGATTAAAAATGTTGCCAAAGTTGCACTTACAAATATTTCTAGTTAACCACCCGCCCGGCCATGTGCATTTGGAATCTCACTCACACAGCTGAAAAAAGAAGGGGCGAGGCGGGATATTTTCATTTAAATAATTGATTTTTCGCGTGCATATAAGGCTCCAACCAGCGCGGCGTATGAGTAATGCCAAAGTCAGGCCGCATATTTACTTAGCCTCTGAGTATCTCTAAGTGGCAGTTGGCATTACTGCAAGTCGACACGTGCGCATATTAATAAGCTATAGCGCAAATTTTGGCCAAGTTTCCCAGCCACGTGTAGTAGTGAGCTTAAAGGTAAAAGGGCTCGATGTTTTGAAGAAGGTTATAGGATAATAATAATAGTTCCAAAGTCTTCGGTTAAATTCATTCCATAGGCATTTTTTACAGAAATTTTCTTTTTAAAAAGCTTTGAATTGTGTTTTGCGTGGTGCTTCGTAAGTAAGTTCATTGATCTAATTTCCATTTGCCATCGGTAAGTTCATCAACTACACACATTCGACATTCGACAGCCCGGCCCAACTAATGATGTATGTCGCCCCAGGGGCTGGTCAGCAAGTTACTCCATAACCGGTCTCGAAATGATGTGCCAACTTTTGCCGAACTTATGTGGCCCACTCAACTCCTTTACCAATTTCGCAATTTGGGGTAGGTCATCGGGTGCATATGTGGCCGCAGGCAATGAACTTTGGCAATTACATGCATTACCTAGCTAAGCGGAAACGGAAGGCATCAGAACTCTGCAAGCCGGCTTTTAATGGAAAAAGGCCACTTTTCGACCGACTAACTTACGGACTTCGTCGGTCACTGTCCTGAAAATCTGTATCTAGCCGAAATGGTTCGACTGCACTCGATGGCAACAGATTCGGAATCCAATCTGCCACATACTCGCAACTGGCTTTTTTTCCCCCTTATTATATCTGCGAACATTTCCACAGAGCACCATTTTTGATCAAGTGCAATTCGACTGCAGACCTAACGAAGTAGAAACTTGAGCTGCCAGAATTTGGTAACAGCTGCAACGTCGCATACTCTTTCTGTGGAGCTTAAGGGCTATAGCAGAGTGAAAATGTACGTTTAAAAATAAGAAAATTTTTAAAAAATATATTTTGAAAATAATTCATTAAATAGAAAATTTATTTATGAAACTTTAGTTTTTTCCTGCTTTATTTTGGTTGGCAAGGCCATTAGCAATTGGTGTAAACAATTCGATGTGGCTCCTTTTCGATTATTTATTTGGTTTACCATGGCGAACGTCAGAGTGTGGCACTAAGTAGGCAGCGTACTAGCTGCTCTCCATTTCCAAGTGGGTCATTCAGCAGAGCCCCACCACTTCCACTTCCGTCCGCCCAGGGAGCAGAGCATATGCTCGGCACCCATCTGGGCAACAATCAAATAGTCACTAAGCATATAAGCCACTTGCACATATCCCCGCTAATTAATGAAAACAATTAGTAAATTAGCTCTGCCATTTAAAAAATATAAAAATTTTTAAAAAATATATTTTGAAAATAATTCATTAAATAGAAAATTTATTTATGAAACTTTAGTTTTTTCCTGCTTTATTTTGGTTGGCAAGGCCATTAGCAATTGGTGTAAACAATTCGATGTGGCTCCTTTTCGATTATTTATTTGGTTTACCATGGCGAACGTCAGAGTGTGGCACTAAGTAGGCAGCGTACTAGCTGCTCTCCATTTCCAAGTGGGTCATTCAGCAGAGCCCCACCACTTCCACTTCCGTCCGCCCAGGGAGCAGAGCATATGCTCGGCACCCATCTGGGCAACAATCAAATAGTCACTAAGCATATAAGCCACTTGCACATATCCCCGCTAATTAATGAAAACAATTAGTAAATTAGCTCTGCCATTTCCGCTCTATATCAACAAATCGGAAGGCGGGGGAGGATAATAACATAAACATAAAAACGCAAACGTTGGCAATAAATGCGAATTTCTATGCCCGAAATATTTATGCTAATTGAACTTGTTTACCCGTGCGTGTGTCCTTGTATCTCACAGAGTTCCTATGTTTTGTTTATCGGATATGTGTGTTTATATTTTATACACACAGCAAAAACTTGACTGATTTAGGTCGTGCAAATAATTCGTATTACAAGGACACCAAGAAGACACCAAAGAGAGAATAAAGCTCGTGTTCAATTGTAGCAAGCTATTTTAAATCTTAGGAACATTAAAAAAAGTCTAAAGGCGTACATTTTTTTTTTTTTTTTAATCTTAATAAATTTTTTGATGCCTATTTATATTTTTTTTAAGTATATACTCAGTTGCCCGGACATTTAGCTGACGTATCCAATTTACTTTGTTTGCGTCTGAAAATGGCCGCAGGTTGCGATTCAGTCTGAGACTCAGACCAATTCTGATTTCTTGTGACAACAGCTGTGGATTTGGGCATGGCAAATATTTTATATATGTCTCGTTGCCAGATGAAAACAAAAGTATTGTGGAATATTCAACTTGGCAGACTAAGATAAAGGGCCATAACTAAGCTTAACCAACATTTGCCAAGCATTTTTCCATCCTGGCGCCGTGATTTCCTATGCCATCCTACCCTCCCATCGAAATGTTGATGCGAAAATTGTATTTGCATGTCAATTGCGCTTGTTTATCTCGCGTTATTATTTCTGACATTGCCACGAAACACGCGTCAGTTCAACGAGAGTCAAATGGATTGATAAGGGCAGATATATTCATAGGACACGATCTGCGGCTGATTTGATGGCTCAGATACTGTAATGGGAATGTTTGAGGAAAGACATGTAATGTACTTGTAAATTATTATTTGCATTCTATGCCGGACAAGTGCCTTCGAATGGAGGTAATGAAAAGATACACATAGTTCTATTAAAAGGACAAACAAAAGAAAAGAGTTAAGGAGCATACATTAAGGAAGATTGAAATCATAACAATAATGACGTTTTATATGACATTAATTTCATGACAATAAAACTTCAATTATTGTAAATAAAAATCTGAAAAACATATACCAAAACATAAAAACTCCTACCGAAGGTAAAAATGAAGACATAATGTTTATAAATACTTCACAAAAATGGGGTGTAAATTTTCACATAAACCATTCCCATCGAAAGTCCATCAAATACAGATAACTTTTGGAACTGTAAGCTTTCGCATACACAATCACTTTTAACAATGCAATTAGATCGATCTATGACTCACTGACTCAGTCATTTCAGGCTCGTCATCAAAAATCGTAAAGATTAATAATGAAGAAAATTTACTACACTATAAAATCCAACTATTAACGATAGTAGTTAATAAAGAAACTGGCGCGACGATCCCCTCGAAAATATTTACGAGCTGCTTTTAAATGAAACCACAAAATCTGCCAACTGGACAAAGCCATGAAATCTGAATCAGGAGCAGACTTTTATGCTGACAGCATGTTAATGATTGGAAAATCTTACATGACTAGTGGCGAGTGAAACCACAAAAAAGGGCGAACGTAAGGGAATTCATATCATATGCATATATTTATGCGGTGAGTGACAGAATTCAATTAAGATACCCAGAAACGAAAGTAATTGAAAAATATGTCACAGAAATAAAAATGTCAATTGCAAGTGCTGGAAGATGGCTGAAAATTACTCCCATTCCAAGGGGACCAATTGACTGACATCCACATTAGCCATGGCCTTTGGGTTAAGCACTTCCCGCACGTACGCTTCATGCATTTTTATAGGCCGCCCGGGTCATAAATTCTCGCCTCCAAATCCACTGAAATTTGTACACCTGCTTGTCGGTCTAAGTATTATTGATAAGCATAAAACTCACGCGCGTGTCCAAAATGCACATCCGCTGAACCGGAGGACTACGTGAAATCCATACGCATAGGTGCTATATACATTGATGGCTGCTAATGCGAATCCTCGACGGTAGATGGCGGTAATTACAGTACCAGATTGCCAGGACCTGGCTGCGATTGTTATAAACTCGTTAGGAGTCATACCCATTCTTACACTGACACAGAATTCTTCTTCTGTATATTTACAGAGATCAAAACCAAATTTAACTTAATTTTTTTTTAATAAACATTATTAGTTTTAAAAGATCTTAAACTAATAGATTTAATATAAAAGTAAAGTATAAAGTATAAAAGTACATAAAGTATAAAAGTATATAGTTAATAAAAAAGTGTCAGTACTGAAAAGTATGGTATTATATACGAGACCTATGTAATTTAAATCTAGCAACACCATTTCATAAATAAATCTTCATTTTCAAATACAAGCATATTTTTCTATGTGTAAAGAAAAAAAAAAACTTGAACGCCTTAAAGCCTTGGTTTGCAGAATGTTGCTTTCATCAAGCAGTTAACCCCACAACAAGCGCTATAAATGAGACCAGAGAGAGAGGGCCAGATTGGAAAGAAAGAGAGAGCTGCGGGCACAAAAGCGTACTGCTTTCTCTCAGCATGCTGGTTGTACGAAAAATGCTAAAGAAAATACCAACTGCAAATTTTACTTTGTAATAACAGTTCCCGACCACCCACATACATACATACTTACACAAAAATGCTCACACCTACAAATGAGTGTACCTATACACACACACACACACTCACAAAGCATTTGGATGCCGTGTATTGTGCTGCCAAGCTTCGTTGGCCAACCAACAAAATAAGTGATTTCTGAAAGTCCTGTTAAACTTTTACCGGGCTTTACTGGATAGAGTGATTAATTTAAATGTAGTTTGTATATGTAATTAGTGTATTTTACTTATTAAATAATTTTAATTAAAAATAGTTCATATTTAAAGGTACATGAATGAATTTATTTATATAAATGTTTATAAATGTATTGCAAAATTCACAATTTGTAATCATTTTTATTAAGAGTCACTGTTATATGAATAGTTGTAATATTTAACTATGGTTTGATGACTTTCGAAATCTCCGTCGCCTGAACCCACTCATATGGTCTCATCGTTTTTTAGAATCTCTCGGCACCGTAATTGCGCATTCCGCTGTGCGGCTTGCAATTTATATTCCACTAGCTCACTACCACTGCCAGCACCAAACACATACGTATGTACAACAAAGGCAATGTGTATAGGGGCGGGAAAAAATAGACAAAAAATAAGTATTGGGAGGGGCAGGAATATGGTACAACTTAAAATGGAAAAAATATATACGAAAGTGCTGCATGGCCGCAAAAGTTTTGTGTGCATCTGGCAGGCTAATAAATCTGGCAAATATTTAAAGAAATGCAGAGTGGGGACTGTGGCAGCCGCAAAAACTGTTTTATTGTTATCATGTAAACGAATTGTGGCCTAACAAACTGGGCCAATTCACGTCCCCACAACTTTCTCCACTGCATTTCTCTGTCGATTTCAGTAGTCCACAGTACTGGGACAATATCAATTTGCAAGACAATGAATCGAAGTTTGTCCCCATCCAATGCATCTGATTGCACTACCCTTTGTTGGCTACTTGTTCACTTGGCATCCGATTTTCCTTTGGCTTTCCACACATTTTATTTTTTCGGGCACGGGCATTTGGCATAAACACATTTAGGTTTTGATATCTCGTTTTGCCCTTCTACTCGTTGAACTTTGTTTTATTTTGTGCTCTTAATGGTGCTCATTATGTTGCACTTTTCGCCGCAGGACCTTTGTGGCCATGCAGTATTGGTAAATTTGATTTAAATTAGTTTAGTTTGATTGGAGCGGCTGTGTGCGACTGGCAATTTCATCAAATATTCAAATTAGTTGCACAATTTTTGTTTGATTTAGCCATACGTTATTCGGTGACCCATTGAGTTTGTGCAGCGTTTTATGCCATTTAACCGCAAATTGTAATTAAAAGCGTATTAGTTGTGGACGCTGAACACTGCAAATTGTTCAATCAGTCACGTTTTGGCTTTGACTTTATCAGGCGAAGGTTTGCCACTCGTTTATCTCAGCGAATGTGTTGCGAAAATTTAAACCGATTTCAGCGTATTATATAAATAACGAATCAGATTTGGATCAACAACATTTTATTTAATGCACTTGCCTGTCCATACTCCGAATAATATTGTTTAGATAAATACAGTAGTAAGGTACTTCATTTTGCACGATAAAACGCTGCCTCTCGATATTTAAAGAGCGGTTTTCCTAGGAATTAAATGAATTCAAGTTAGACACTTAATATGCATTGACATTTCATTTCTTTCAAGTGCAAATGTCTGTAGTCAACGTGCTCAGTATAGATTTTGCATATTCCCATACATTTTCCCCTAACCTCTATGGGCTAATTGCGTATACGCAGCGTGTGCCCAGGATACTTGAGGAGTCATCCCTTATGTGGGCTAAGCAGGAAAATAATTAGACACTCAGCATTATTTGTGGGCCATCAAATTTAATTTAGTGCTGCCAAAAGGTCAGGCGTTGACTATGACCACGCCCCCAATAAGAAGGACATCCGCCCTCACACACACACACACACACATATTCATGCATGAGCCAAGCTGGGAAATAAAGAGAAACAAACCGATTCGGGGGCTGTTAATTCTCATCACGTTTAATGTAATGGCAACACGTTAACTTTGCAGCGCAAAATTGGAATTCAATATGTTTGCCGGCATATAAAATGTGCGCGCTGGTTCCTTTCGGGCCAACTTTTCCGTCGACTTCTAGGAAAGTGAAAGTCCCTTAAATTATGGGGCCTGACTTTTGGCTGTCTGTCTGTCGGTCTGTCTGTGCGAAAAGCCCAAAAACCAAATGCCAACTTTGTGCTGACTTATTTCGGCCTGTTGATTATTATAATGAATATTTAATATAACTTTATCCTTGCTGTCTCGCTGTCTTTCCATTTTTCCCACAAAAAATTTAATAATTGAAATCAAAATTGGATTTTTTTTTTTATTCCGCTTTCCTCTCGCTGCTCTGTTGGCCATATTCGAGGATTCCACTTGTGGCCCCCGTTGGCCTTGTCATTAATTGAGTTATTCAAATTGGTTTTTGCTTGTTGGAGCAGCACGCAAAAGTCCTCGCAGCGGAGCATTTTAATTGTTTCATTTTGCGGCTAAATCCCGATATGCGTGTGCCGTGTGCACAGGAAAAAAATCATCAAAAATATTTATATATATTTATATATTTTAAATATCACCATAATATTGTACTACTATATTCTACTTTTATTAACCGTTCACAATTGGAACTATAAAATTACTGATATTTTTGCTATTCAAAAAACATTGCATTTTTACCAGCCGTAAATCATTTCAGATAGATTCTCCCACCGAAAAATTCTTAATAAGAGATACGTTTAAATTTCAGTGGTGATACTCGAATCATGCTATAATTTGTACATTCAAATCTCGCACGATTCCCGCCGACTCTTTGGTCGCCATTAACCCCAGTTATCTGGCGCTGCTCATCTGAGTTTAACCACTTGTGCTGATAGTTGGCTACTGCCCAGATCCTGGCGAAAGTTATAAGGTCCAGGTCCTGCGAGTGACAGCGAGAAACCCTTCAACTCCTCCGTGTCGCCTCTTCACCGCTGACAGTATCAATTGTCGCCTGTCGGGATCGCGTGCTCTGGCGGCACAATACAATAAGTTCACTTACACATCCATGCCAGACAGCATTATTCATGCCTCCACGGCGTAATTACATTTTGAATTGCTTTTATCGCCGAGAGCACGACCTTCGCTGCGTTTTTTCCGTGTCATGTCGTGTCGCATTGCCTCCTCACTTTAGTTCCTTAACGGTCTGTTAGGCCGTTTTGTTAATGACAAATGAAAACATTTTCCTGACATCTTCCGTGGGCAGCTGAAACAAGAGCAGTCAGTGCTACGCCACTTACTCTCCTCAACAATTGCGTTTAATTAACATTTTCAACGAATATCTCCCCTGACTGCACAAAAATTCACATTTTTAATGCGATTCTGCTCCGAATTTTTGGCGTCTGCCTCGGAATGGACCATTCTGGCCCTCAGGGCAGTTGGTTTCCTCATTTGCTTTGCTTTCATTATGTGAAATCATTTTTTTCGGGGCTATTGTTTTGTAATATTATTACAAAAAATAATTTCCTACATCAGTAATTGTATGTTCGTAAATTAACTTCAAGGGAAAATGAGAAATGTAATATTTACGTGTTCAACACGTTAAATAAAAATTAAATCCTAAACTTTTTAGTGCTTATATTAAATCTGTAAGTCGTCGGGACAATCGTCAAACTATAACGCAATCCCTGGTTTAGAATTCTAATCAAAAATTTCTTAAGCCGTCGCCACCTCAAATATTGACCTTCTTAATTGAATGCTTTTTTCGTAAGAAATCGAGCCCATTCGGTTAACCTTTTCGGAAAGCGGCTGGCTTCGCAAGGTTAAAAGTACAGTGCTGTTGACTTCCTGGCGGCTAATTAAATATTTAAATATATGAAGCACTTGCGTCTTCGCAAATAAGAAAATAAAAATCAAGAAATACAGCAACAAACGGATACAGAAATATTTTTGCAGTTTTATGCGTCCACATTTTCGGTAAATATTGGCTCACAATCGCCCCAAAGCTTCCACACTCGCGGATGTTGGGAAAAATTAAATTATATACCAGCTTTAGAGCCAAGTGCTTGCTGTATTTGAATATATTTATTTTGCATTCTTTTGGCTCTACCGTTTTTGAAATAATAACAAAATCAATAAACGCGCCGCAGTGGCGTCCCGTCAATAAACCGAATTTCATTCCAGATAGCCGCAGTTGTTGACGATTTATCTTGATTGTATAGTGGCTACAGAAAAAATCTTAGAAAAGTGGGCGTGTGGGAAAATCATTATCAGAATCGATGGCTGCGAATTGTGGCACATGACTGGAACCAGAAATTGTCCTTTCCCACGGGCAATACTAGCTCTTTGTCAAGTGGGCTTAGTCTAAAGCCTAGGGACCATTATAAAATGCGTTTTGAATATGGGCAAAATGGCTAATGATTGGGCTATTGGCCAGGCTTTTATCCCAACGATGAGTGAATGGATCACTCAGAGCCAACGACTGTAATTGACCTTGAGCACAATGCGTATAAATGCTGGGTGGCTAGGGGCATAAGAATGGTAAATGCTGATTGAAAGCTATTGATATAAAGTGCTGCGCAAAACATTCAAGGGGAAAACTCAATTTGGAGAGACCACAAGAAGATAACTCAATTGATCAGTGTTAAAATCCGAAACATTTGAGTGCATCAGTATAAGCTAATTAAATAGCTTATAAATTATCTCTACATTTGAGTTACAAACTCTATGATTACATATTTTTATTCACATGAGTTTTTAATGTATAGCTACCCTCTTCTGGAAATTCTGGAAATTATAATATCACAATGTCTTTAAGTATTTTAGTTCTTATGGGTGAGCTGTCATAGAGGTTAGGCAAAAGTATATTTAATCATCATAAACAAAATCATAATAACCACTACTTACCCCTTTCGACTGGCTAATTAAGTTCCATTCGGTTGCATAGTTTTTAGCATAAATGCCAAAACTTTTGCCAGTCTCGGTGGGAAAAAGTGTGTTCACTACTTTAATGTGCCCAATTCCTATGCATACACTTAAATTAAAAATACAGACCGAGCCGGTGCTGAAGCCAAATGACTCTTTTTATGCATTTTTCACAATTACCCATACGCACCGTGGGACCGGTCGGGTCATTTACTTTGCCTCACCTTGCGACTTCTGCGCGTAAGGGAGAAGTGAGCGGCCAACGGGGAACTGGTTACACAGAGTTGAAGGCTGGCTGGATACACGAATAATTTTCATAAGCTACACAATTTATGCTAAAATAAGCGCCACATAAAATGCAAATAGTTATTATTACACTTTTTCTTGCTCGGCCGGGCGGCAAAAGCCAACCACCCACCTGCCTTTAGAGTCGCCTCGTTCCGCAGCCTTCGACATAATTAAGTTATGCCCAGGGAAGTTAACGGGCCCAAGGACGAAATGGAGGAAAAGCATCGAGTGAGACGTAGTACATTGCGTGCCTCATATTTTTCGGGACTCCTTGTGGCTGTGGCAGTGGCATGGGGATGTTGTGTTCAACACGAGATTATGCTGATACTTATGTTAATGACCCTCTCGCCATATATCTGGCCTGCGTATCCATGAATCGGGTCTTCGGCCGAATTGCTTAATGGTAATCGCAATACCTAGCCCCATCTTGGCTCCAAAATAATGAACACTGCTTCTGGGTATTAATTACTGCCATAATTCACAGGACCGGGCAACTGTTACTATCCGGAACACGGAACCCGTACCTCATCTTACTGCGTGTGCTTCGACGCAATTCGTCCGCCTTGTTGGGCGGACAATTTATTATTTGTCATCTGTTATAATGTCATTAAGGGCTTTTTTATTGCACTGCGCTCTTTTTTAATTATCATTTGATCAATTTTTTTTCACACGGCCATCATTCGTGGCGGGAAATTCGCGTTCATGTGTTTGCCTCAATGTCACCCTCTGTTTTACATGGCAATTAACTTGTCGCTGGGAAAAGTGAACGGCAGTACATCGCAACAGCCCATTAGCCTTTAATGGGGCCAAGTTGCAGGATGACTCCATTTTAATCGAATTTAATGATGAGCAGCGCATAAGTTAAGTAAGTCATTTTCATGCATGACAGCAATAATATTCAACCTTGCACTCAGGTCATTTTTGGACAGAAGAACAAGGCTTTTTCTCATTCCAAATTAGGGAAATGAAAATATTTTGTCAATACTTCAATTTAAACTAGATTCAACGGTATAGTTGAAAATGATCGAAAAAAAAAATACGTTATTGTTATAATGAAATATTGACAACGAATTAATTAGCAAACAAAGGTAATTGATTAAGTTCCACATACCGTGCATGAAAATTCCCCAGAGATTTATACTGCGAAATGGAAAGCCCAATGTATTCCATAGCATAAAGCAAATGCCGCTGCAATATTTTCATTTATACACCGTGTTTACTTAAAATTTTTTTTGTTTATTCTACGTGGATTAAATTTCATTCTGTATGCAGTAAGGTTCCCCCCGAGTTACATGTAAATGTCACAACAAATGAATAAATTAAAATTTCAATAAAACTTATCGGCAAATGAAAAAGTAGAGCTAGCAGAAAATAAAGCACATGGTCGCATTGAAATTCAATTAAATTCGAGAGGAGTGCGAAATTAAAAGTATTTCACCTCACTAGAGCAAGGTACAGTCGCGGCAAAAGGTATTGGGTTAATCAAATGACAGTAATGTGACCATAATCAAGTTCGGTCAGAGAGAAATTGCGTTAATTATAGACCGGAAAAGTGTGTTGATTGAAAGCAAATTCGATGCTGTTAATGTGACACATGTGGGTGGCGAAAAACTTGTTTACAATTTAAACAAAAAAAAATACCAATGCAATGAGTTGCCACGGAATGTCCTGATTGGTAAGCTTTATTACATTTTTTGAGACCCATTACAACTTTATATGCTATCAATTAAACACAGCTCATGACCCCCAATTTTACACAGAATTAATTCTGGTAATAATAATGATGATACGCCACGAATTTCATTAATATTAATTAATTCAAATTAAACAGCCTGCAAGAAATTAGCGTAACGCAACATGAACTGTTGTTAATGTGGCTGGAGATAATTATATATTTTAAAGCTTGTGTTTTTCTTTTAAAACATGCCTTCTAGTTATAAAATATATGTATACGTCAACACGCAAAAGAAGTTTACCAGCATTTTATTATTGCATGTCTAAGTTGGTTCGCTTTTGCAAAGTTAGAGGGCATACTTAAAGCCGGCAAATAAATCAAAGGAAAAGTTTACTCTTTTTTTTTGGAATAAGGGTTTTTAATGGCCACAAATCACGGCTCGGCTTGAGTTTGGTCTGAGTTTGTGTCTGCTGCTCGATAAGAAGGTATTAACCTCCACTTTCCCTGACCATGAGGTAATCAGCTAAGTATGATAAGTGACCCCAAAATGGCATTATTCGCACGCTCCTTTCGGCTTTGCATTTAGTGGGCGATTTCGTGGAAATAAGGTCATAAAATATTTATTCGCATATTTAAGTTTCAAATTCAACGAGGTCAATGCAATCATTTCTGCTGCAATTTTCGGAAATAGAACATATGCACTTAAAACACTCACTAAAATGGTTTGATGATGCCTTGTGTTTTAAATTTTGATAAGTTTAAAAAGCTTTTAAATATGTTTTTATAGAAATGTTTTACGATGGTATTTAACTCCACTTTCGGCTTTGTCTTTTGCTACCATAAAGAATCCTTGAGTTCCTTTATTATCTTCCGTGTTTTCAGCACTCATTTTCTTTCGCCTGTCAAAGGAGATAAAAAAAAAATAAGTCTGATCAGCGCAAATTGTCAGACTGCCAAGGGCGATGTCTTGGGTTCAATCAGTTGCGACTGTCAAATTTGTTCCCCCAATTACCATAATAATACTGGATGGGGAAAGGGACAGTGGGGAGAGGACCTTAGCACTGAGCAAATCAAGCGTTGTCGTTTATTACAAGTGCGAGAACTTAATTAAAATGCTGAAACAAAGGCGGGCGGAAGAGCGTGGGCGTGGCACATCAACTATGCACAATAGAGAAGTGAAAGTGATTGCCATGGCGAGGAAGTTAGTGGTGCCGATGGTGCTGGAAATGGTGAAGCTGGTCGTGATTTAGACTCAGCTTCTCTGGCACAGCCACTGGTGGTCCTGCTCGAAGGACTTCCGCACATCAAAGGGTGGCAGGAGGGGAGAGCAATTCAGCTTGACTTTTATGATTGCTGCTTGACTGACTGGAATGGTAATGGCAAGTTGCTGGCGTCTTTTCACGCAATTTCAAATCCCAACTCAATTTGAGTAATTTGGCATTCGAATCCTTTTCCTAAACTACACTGCGGTTGCCAATACGCATTCTAGGGTGGCCCATAATCAAGGAATATTGAATATCCAATAGAACTACATTTTGATTTTATTCTAGGCAGAATGTTTTAAAAACGTACACTTTACGAGATATATGTTTATATATATTTTCATACAAGTTTCAAACTATACATTGCTTTGTTTTTTAATTTTGATTTAAAGTTTTTAAAATGTTATTTATTAAAAATTTTTAGTTTTTACTGCATCCTTTTAAGAGATCCTTGAATGCCACTCCTCGTTCGTGTCGGTGTCCAAGCGCCACATCCCTGGTAACCATTATCATCACCGCTCGACCGTACATCCCCATCTCTTTCCATCTTTCGTACTATCTCTTTCTCTTCACTACCGCCTTTGGAGGGACGACTCCTTCTCCCTTCCTCGTTGCTATCCATTGTCCAAAGTTACATGACGCAAGTTGGTGGCTTTTGGCTATTGGTCGCTGGTTCCTACTGCTGATGTTACTTTGGTTGCTGTTGTTGTTGCCTGGCTTTGTTAATTTAGATCCCGAAACCCGCAACACACACACGCACTCACATATTTACACACCCGCACATCACACGGACATCATCTACAACAGCAACACCATCACCAATACTTGCGCACGGCCAGAATGCTTTTGGCAAACGCATTTGGAGCATTTGCTTCATTTACTGCGTCGTTTGCCGCATTTTAATTGCTTCTGCTCACATCACACGACCACAGTGGCTAGTGACTAACACGAATAAGTGTAAGTGGTTCTTAACATTTTCTGATTACTTAAAAAACCAATGACTTCTAAATTAACATAATGATTGGCAACATCTGTTTTATACTTTCGATGGAAAACAACATTCAAGTTTAAAGTATGTACGGCTATTTCAAATGATATGCTTCACAAAATCAATTACTGGCCATTTGTTGGCTTAAAAAGTAAGGCATCTGTCTGGGGACCCAACCTAAATAGTTTGACTGCTGCAATTGATATGTGTCATGTGATATGTGTCCATTTAAGCACCAAAGTCACGCAAATGAATTCCAGAGATATTCAAAAGTGATATGCATAGAAATGGCATAACCGATCGATGGAAAACGATACTCACTGTGTTCCAATGAGTGAAAGGGGAATGTTGCAATTGACATGGCTTCATCTTTTCCGTTCCACCTACCCATTTCCACACCCATACACACACACACACACACACACACATGTGTGTGCAGGGAAAAGTTCGTCAATTCACTATTTGAATGCGCGACATCATCGAAATGCGTCCGTTACCCAACCCCCAAACCCCAATTCCCAACCCCCATTCCCATCCCTTTGGCATTTGGAAATCCTCAACCGCTTCTGTTCGACGCATAAACCTGAACGCCATTAAACGAAATGAGTTTCAGACGAAATTATCTTCGTGGCCTCTGCGGCTTGTGGCGATAAAAGGAAAACATTGGATGACTGTGGGGAAATGGGGATTTCCCACTTGGCATTGTCGCGCCTTTATAGTGGTCGTTCGATTTTAATGTTTAATGATCAGTTTCTGGGTCGCCCATCTATGCATTGGACACAGCAAATCGCCGCAGCTCCGCAAATTGTTTCATAACTCAGTTAGCTTTAGCTCCACTTGGCCATTGGCAAAGTTTCATTAACTTTCCCAGTAAATCAAATCAAACGGGTAACTGCACCCGAAGCACCTGAACTGCAACTCCTACATCCTTAGTGGGCAACGCTTCGGTGGACTGCACTTGACTCGCCAAGTGGCATTAAAACGAATTACAAGTAATTAAAGCGCACTTTTATTGAAAACAAGAAGCACGCTGCGCTTTTCGTGGAAGCTCGGACTCCACGGCCACTACACATCAGAAGTTGGCCAGGTTTCTTGCAACATCTCAGTGGCTTAGCGATAAATACGGCACAGTTCACACATCGAATATAGCTTCATTTTGAGAAAATGTAAAAATATTTATTTTTTTCTTTATACTATTATTTTTAAATTTAAAAAAAAGGAGTATATTAATTTTGTTTGATAGCTACTTCTACACATTTAACTAAATAACAACATATATATATATTAACTTTAGGTACCTTAATCTGATTTCCCCCATCGTAGGCCAAACAATTTACATTATTGTTTAAAGCGAAACCACAAATAAAATACTGCAAAAAGCACTACAAGTGTGGCGATGCTGAAACCCCTCGGAGTTGAAGAATGAAAATACAACTAGCCAGGTATGCAGGGCCTTGAAAATTAATGAAAATTTGTAGCGAACGAGAAGGGGAGATTAAGCGATGTAGAGAGGGCGAAAACAACTCGCCGGCTTTCCACGCTTTTCCGTTGCTGGCTGCTGGAAAATCCTGGACTCATCCTTGGCCCGTGGTTGTTCCTTGATTGTTTACGTGGCGCTGCTCTCGCTTTGATTTATTGCATTTATCGATGGCAAACAATAACAATAACAATGCTGCGAGCGGCAACAACGGCTCACTTGATAAATGGTAAAAGTTTTTTATTTTTTCCACTCGCTGTTTTTGTTTATGGTAATTAAAAAAATAGGTAAATGTTGCTCCATCCCCGCAGGATCTGTTTGTTTTTGTTTATGGCTCAGCTGAATGTGCTGACAGACGAGATTATTGACTCTTTGGGCGCGTGCTGTGGCCAATGTGAAAATTAAACTGGCAGAAACTTCGATGGGCCGATGGGCGGTAAGTCAGTGAAACGTGGGGTCTGGGCGATTGGAAATTGTTGTTAAAAGTTTGGGCTTAATGCAAGATTACTCGGCATAATGCGGGCAAATAATGAATGATGGCTTATCGAAGGGTTCACCATGGGGCGTGACATTAAGCTTTCCACTCCTCCCAGCCTAACTAACACTGTCAGCAAGCCAATCTATAATTAGTTTTGTTATCGCCGAGATGGTGTTGAAATGCGGTTGATTATAGGTGTGCAATGAAGTTTAATGCCTTGCATAGGTTACAAAATGACATACAAGGTTTGTACGCAACATTTTATAACTATTTTTGATGCAACTGTCATTTGCATGTGTCAAGTACTTCCAATTGATATACTTTCCTCTAAACTTTTAAATTACACCATCAATCTAAATGTTATTACTTGTCTGCACTATCTTTGAAATGGCGATTTTATATCACTCCACATTTTCGTTTATTGACTCTCCCTTCGTTTTCATCTCGGTATTTACTCAAGCGTAGCAAATAACTAGATGTCTGTGTATACTTTGGAAATTATCACTTAATTCCCTGCAGCTGCTGTCGTTGCACCGAATTTGCAGTTTTCACGATTATGTAATCCCACTTGAATGCGGCTGTCGTAGCGAAAGCCTTGAGTCATCAATTTTCACTGGGAATAGGACCAGACCCAATGAAAATCGTATTTTAAATGAGCCATGAACCAGAAATAGAATTGAATTTGTCTGATATCGGTTAAATGATGGCCAATAAAAATATTGCTAAACTCAAAACTACATTGAGAGAAATAGATGGGATTCCTGTTTCAGTATAGCACACTTATGAATCACTTTTTGTCTTCATACTCGAAGACAAAAATCAGTGTCGAAATCGACAATACAAATATGGTATTATGTAACATAGCTGGTAAAGTATTATCAAATTGATTGAATTTTTTTCTCGACTCAAACTCTTAGGCGTAAACCTTTGCAAATTGCATTTGCCTGCTATACAGCCCATTAGCTATGCACAATTCTGTGGGCGGTGGAGCTGCTTGCCACGCCCACTTGGGGCATCTGAGTTGGCCCGTTAACAGGCGAAAGCAATTACAAGTTTGGGTGCGTGTAATCTATTATGCCGCTGAAAGTGGTAATTCCGGTCAGTAAATAACACGCACGCCTTCGCCAATGCCAACACAAGTGTTCCACAGATTTGTTCGTGTGCTGGTGTGGGTGTGTGTTTTGGTGTATCGTCGTGTGTGTATGTGTGTGTCGATTGGATTTTAAGCCACCAAAAACAGACAACAGAAGGCAGACAAGAAATGAAGGCCCAAAGCTCAACCGTCTATAATTCCTGGGTAAAAGCCCATAAATCCATGGGGCCGCTGCTTACATATGCGCCATTTCACACCGTTACCGTTAGGCACACTCGCACACACACCCTCTACACACACACACACACACACATTTACATAAGCCCCAACTATTTCCAGTTATCGGTGAAAATGGCATACGCCTTTCAACGAAATTGCTTTCCGCCTCTTTTTTCATCTTCCTTACTCTTTTTTTCACATCCCATATAAATATTAAATTTTACTAGGGCTTCAAAATATTTTCCCTTTCACTGTTGCATTTCCGGGCTTATTGTATCTGTTTCGCTGGCAAAAATATTAAACACGATTTTACTGGTTTATTAATTTCCTTGTATTTCAAGTTTCGACGGTGGTAAACTTGAATTTTAATTAAAACTCACGATAGGAGCATTTTATGTTTATTATTCCACCTGAGCACTATAAATATTTGAATTTATCTGAATTAATGGAACATAAATTATATTTATAGACGGGTTAGAATTTAGCTTAGTAACCTAATTAAAAATGATTTGAATATTTTTCATTCTGAGTTGGCATATTTAACTTAAAAAACAAATAGTTTCAATCCTATATACAAGGTTAATACAAATTTATAGTAAAACTGCTAGCACTTTTAAATTGCTTTCTACACTTAATCTATTTTTTTGTGAGTCTTTCGTCCTATTGGACTAACTATAAATAACTATAATCACATGGACATACACAATCCAAAAGGACACGTTAACAGTTTTGACAGTTTTCAATTTCGGTGGTCGCACAAATTAAAATCGCTTTGACAACAGAGCCGCCGACAAAGGACCAAAGAACCAAAGGACTAAGGATGGCCAGCTGAGACTGCCGACCAAAAAGGGGCAAGGGCCATGTATATTTGTCAAGTTTTGTGCTGCATGAAAGGACGAAAAACTTCTGTCTGGCATTGGCGAGGGGTCGGGGTCTTGGCCAAAGAATTTGAGGTTGAACCGGATTCAGAAGGTCACACAAAAGCAGCGGTCTCTTTTGCCTATTCGTGCGATTTGTTTGTTTATTTGTCGGCCTGTCTCTGTTTTCTGTCATTGTAGTAGTTTGCCCGCTGATTAGAATCGCACAAGCACAGTTACAGATGCAGATACAAATGGAGATACAAATACGGACACAAACGCAGATACATGGCAAAGATACAGATACAAAATGCCGTCTGGCTTGGAGGTGTGTGCGCCATAAAAGTGAAAACGAAATGGCAAAACACATAAATACATTTATACACAAGCATATATCTCGCTTTTATTGTTATTTAATATTTCTGGCGTTTTATGAAAACGTAGTTGTTCCCTCGCACACTTTTGTACATTTCTTATTTTGTTTTTTTTTTTTTGGCCGACCGCAATTGTAATATTTTCCTTCCTTTTGGCCAACAGCTGCCGTCTGAGTGTCTGGCAAAGCCATGCGAACATTTCGCGACATTATCTGGCACGCATGTGTCAACTGCCGACGACTCAGACACCCACACTCTTACTCCTTTTCGCAAGGACACTCACACACACACAAACATACACACAAACATACACACAAACATACACACGCGCACACACTGCCAAAAGGTACAATAATAAAAACCAATAAAAGTGACAAATAAAAAGATTTATGTGATTTATATGTATGTTTGTGTGTAAGCGAGCAACTTATTTTATTCTACTTAAACGTGTATTTTTTGGAAATACCCTTTTAAGGATTATATTATCAAGCTGGAATTATTGACAAAGACCTAGAAAAAAGCTTTCAATAGCCTAAGGTAGCTTTGAAAAATAATACATTATACATATAATAAAGTATTAAAATAATTATAAAACATTTTAGAGCTGTAAATATTTTAAAGACTTTATTGGTTTGACAGAGTATATGACTTTGTCGGCCTCTTTATTTTGTAAAATGTCTCCTTCTTCGAAATCTTTATTTTCTTGGCTGCTGTCACGCTTTTTGCCTTCACTTTGTGACATAAGGACCTACATACAGATGGAATAGCAGAGTGAAGGTGGTCCAATAACAATTCGTTTCCCTTTCATTTACATATGAAATGTATAGGAAAACAAAAAACAACACATTTAATTGTCTGTGTGATTTATGCACATTATACAATTATTCGCCTACGATGTGAACGGCAGGAGTATATATTTTGGGAATTCCATTTAAAGAGTTCCCAAGGTTTAGATGTGTGATCTACGATAGACGATAGACGAGGCCCACCAAAAACAACAGAAAATTAAATGGAAATAAAGCAAAAGTTGGGTGGCGGAATAAAACAAAGGCCAAAGTGGAAAAACAAAACAATATGCAAATGCGATTATATGGCACACTCGAAAGGTGAGTGAGGTGTGGTGAGGCGAATGGGTTGGGTAATAAGCTTTCTAGGCCAGGCAGGAAGAACTTGATTGGCTAAGAAAGCTGTCCAGAGAGTTGGCCACATCGAAACAGATAAGCCGAGCTCGACCGGAAGGAAGCTCCAAAGTAGGCCACACTCAACTAGATATAAAAATCAAGGGCTGAGAACTTAAAAACTGTGTGTTTCAGACGAACTTTAAGCCACACGAGGTGAATGGAGTTCATGACCCCCCAGCTTGGCTCCAACACTCGGCATCAATATCAATTTACTCTCTCGTGTTACTGCGCTTCAACGAATTGTCATTAGGAAATTTGTTTATTTTTCATTTTCAGAGGGAGAGCAAATACAAACAAAAGGAAAATCGTCAAGAAGAAGACAAGAATGAAGATGCCTTCATCGATTTTCATTGAGTAAAAGTAAAAGCTTTTCATTAAAGAAAACTATATAAACAAGCGAACCAGCCAAATAATTTACAATATAGTTTTAGCAAAAGCTAAAAGCTAATTTTTTTTTTTAAATATTTAAGTTCATATATCTATATTGTAAGGATAAATTTCGACTGCAAACAGAAAGAATGTGTGTTTGTTGGTTTTTAAAGGTCTAGATCAAATAAAGATGCTAAGGAAAAACTTTCATTTAATTCAGATTTATATTGCTTCCACACAGTAAAGGTTATTTTAAATCGATCTTTTTTGTAGCTTTTTCCTTCTGCAATCTGATATAATTAAATTTGTATTTATCCTCCTTATAACAATTTTTATCGCCCACACTGCATTGTGGAGCATTATATTTCAAAGTTTCCAACGCCAACCAGTGATCACCAAAAGACGCACCAAGCAGAAGGCCCTTAAACAAACCATTAAGCATCAAGGCTTGTTTACTCGCGGAATTTACCAAAAATCGCCCAACGAAGGCTCTTAATGAGCCCCATTATTTTGTCATAAAGTTCAAGCGACCGCAAGAACAAAGTGCACAAACAGCCGCAGAAGAAAAAACAGGGCAGC
The DNA here is from genome assembly GCF_000001215.4 of Drosophila melanogaster. NCBI lineage: Eukaryota > Metazoa > Arthropoda > Insecta > Diptera > Drosophilidae > Drosophila > Drosophila melanogaster. Next base: position 14,943,125 of record NT_033777.3, on the reverse strand, counting down.
AAGAACAGCACTTAGACTTAGTTACGAAAACCTAATGAACGGAGGGCGATACAATTCCTACATCCTTTATTTGTCTCAAGCTGTCGTTGTCATAAAATCAGAACCATGAAAAACGACAGTCCTGCGGGAAGGAGGTGCTGAGTAAAATATAGACGAGAGACAACGAAAAACACTTAAAACGAGAACAAATAAAAGCACAAACCAAATTAATTGCTCCACATGGCATGCGATATATATATATAGATATAGGATACGAGTAACATGCGATATTGATGATAATAAAAACCATAATGGTGAAACCGCAACACAGCCCAAGGAGAAGACAATGCCAAATGAAGGGAAAATTCGATTGTCGCCCTCCAGTCCTTTGTTGCCTCTGTCATAAACTCAACTTAATTTGAGACAAATGCGGCTAATGACGTCGACAACAGCAAATAAGTTCAATTGTGGCAGACGGCCTGTGTGGCAATGTCTTGGCTCAGACTGGCAAGTGTCTGCTAACAGATTTCTGACAACTTAACTCAAAGCCGACAAAGTAACTTGAGACGTTTTCATACCTGAAGAATAATTTGAAGTTGAGGTATGTAATTTTGTTGGTAGATTGCTTCTACCAGAATGTGTCATTTTGTATATACGTTTTTTAGGGTGTCTGGTGGGTTTTCATAAACATATTGTCTGTAAACTTGAAATTCAGATGATATAGATTTAAATAATCGTTTATTGAGCTACCCTTAAGTGTTCCGAAAATGACTCGCACGTAAAACGAGAAATATTCACATGCAACTTAGAAATAACTCATTGTTTGTCCCCCCGACAGCGTAAGCCAAGTTGTATCTTGGCCAAACTTATGACTCCCATAACTTCTTCATGCCTGTATTTTCTCCAAGGAGTGACTTCGGTTGTTGCCTCGCAGGCACATAAGTGCAATAAACTTTCAACTTTTCCGCTAATTTCAGCAACAACTACAAAGGCAATATTTTGTGTGCTTTGCTCTGTGCTTAAATTAAGAGTGTTTAAGTTCTGAAAACAAGCCGAAATAAATTCATTTCTGTCGCTAGGCGTAGACAAACAAAAAACTGGCAGCAAACTTTATTTGCCAGCAGAAACACACAAATAATACAAAACAAATACAAACCGAAACAAAAACAGAGCTAAACAAAGAAAAAGTTGGGCGGGAAAATTTCCCATATGGTTGTAGGGAGTTGAGCTTATGTTGAAAATGCGATGAAAAAAGAAGCTGCTGTTGAGATTAAATTTAGTTGTTTGATTGGAAAAGGAAGTGGGAGTGGGACTTAATCTTTATGCGTTTTCCGCTCAATCGCAGATAAAATGAATACAACAATAAAGTAAATAAGTAATGAACACCATTAGGTATACTAATTAAGCAAGAAAGGGAAAAAATCATTAATCAAAAAGCAAAGTAGCTGAAGCAAGTGTTAAATAATTTATTAGATTTACAATTTAATTATATTAAAGACATTATAGTTTTGTTGGCCTTTAAATGTATTTGTACAAGAAAATTTCCTTTTTAAATTACACAACAAGCTTTTGCTGCGATTTTTATGTTTAAATAATATAAAATTGGTCTACATTAATATATAATATGGTTTCTATTTTATGAATTTAACTACCCTTGTTCCCTCATGAATTTTTGTTGAGGTGCAAATTCGCCCACAGATGTAAAATTGTCTATGCGGTCAGCATCGCAAACAGTTAGAGCAAAAGCCAGTATCTCCCCCGGTTTTCACCTTCGGATACACATCAAAATGTATCTACGTATCTGGCATGTACAATACACTCCAACGTGGCCAACAACTCGATGCGGTTCGCCTCCCACTTTCCCCATCAGCTCCACTCAATGCCAGTCAAAGCGGTTCGGTTTTACACGTTTTCATAACTTTTTATGGATTCCGGCTGTCATGGCATTTGCTGCAGAACCTCTTTCCCCCTTTTATTGCTGCATGATTTTTTCTATATTTTATTTGTTTATTTTTTATTTGCTGCTTCTGCTGCTGCTCAGCTCTTTTTATGATCATATTTTGCTTGTTCTATTCTGGTTTGCTATGTGGAGTAGGGGGCGAGGCCTAAGGGGGGGCGTGGCCTGGCCTGGCCTGCAAGTATGGTTGTTGTTGTTGTATTGGCATGTAAAATATTTGTATAAAGTGCATTTATAACCATTTTATTATTTGTTTGCATTCATTCAAGTGCCAAACGTGTCGGTCCCGGAGTTCATGGCAAAGGGCGAAGGGCTTAGCACTCTCTGTTCGTAACGGTCAATTCTGTTGAATTATTTTGTTTAAATAATTGTTCGGCCAGAGCTTATGACTCGTTTGGCTTAGCACATCGGAAAATTGGTGACTTTATTACGAAATTCTCGTTTGGAAAACAAACAATAGCTGCAATCGATCAAAAACTTTATTTGGTGGACAAAGCAAATTGAATTGCATAGCATGGCATTGTAATTTATTAAGCTCATATTAGTTATTTGGCTACACTTTGAATTCATAAACCACACTCTGATGTCTTTTTTATAAACTGGCCAGAGCAAATATTTATGTTCACAATTCTGTTGAATCATAGCATTTATTGTAAATAATGGTCGGCTTAAAATTAAAAACTTATGGGATCGTGATAGGCGAGATGTTTTTGTATAAATTAATTGTGCAGTGCTCTAGATTTAACCATGTAAACTAAGACTTGAAAAATTGCTTAATACCCAAACTACTCCTCTTTCATTCACTAATAATAATTAAGCTTGCAAATAAATTTAATACATAAAGGTTTTATTCCTTTTTAAGGTAAAGTTAAATGAATTTTATGCTTGATCTTATCACGCTTTCGCCAACCAAATTCGCATTAGGCTTTTTTAAGCCAAAAACCCAATTTGTCCGTAGCAAGTTGTGAAAGTGCCACCGACCTGCCACGCCCACTCCACCGTTTTCACCTTCCAGCTGCCCAGACACCAAAGTCACTAGCCAAATAAGTAGGCAACACTTCGCGCTGCTCGGCGAAGGAAGTCAGCCCACAAATGACTTCGGAATGACAGCAATTGCAGGAGAAACACGCGCGTTTTAAAATCATCCACATTATCATCAGCATTATGGCAGTTATGCGGGCCTTTCAGCCAGTTCTGGCCCTATTTCACCGCCCACCCAGACTCCTGCCACGCCCACAAAGTCGCCGGCGGCGGCTGTTGCTGCCTGTCATTCATTAGGCGACACAGAATATACCAGAAATGTGCAGAGCAGGATGCCGGGGATCTGGTATCTGGAGCAGCTAAGAACATCAAATCAAATTACATGGCGACGGCGGCAGGAACACGGCGCTTAAAAATCTTTACCATTTGCCAAGCAAGAGTTTCAAATGCTTCAGCGGGACAGAATAGAGATGGGAATGCCGAAAGTCGTGCTGCACAACTATAACCGGAAGAATTCTTTACTAACATTAAATTTAATATTAAAATAAAACAAAATATATGAGTTTAAAATCCAGAAAATAATAAATGCAAATAATAAAATGACAGAAGAATATAATATAATTAAAATATTCAAACAAATATGATTATATATATAAGCAAAAAAATACACGACTTTAGTGAAAAGGATATCTTCATTGAATTCTTTAAATATGTTTCTTGCTTCCTTGCCAAAGTTTTCATAAGGACCCATCTCATCGCTGGCAACTCTTCTCCGAGTTGGCTGGTTGTCTATCTCGTCTGTGTCTGGCTGTCTGATGCGGAATTCAGCAATGTTCCTGCAGCTGCTTCATTTATTTAATTATTTCCGAGTGGGGGATACCCCATCTGCACACTTCACCTCTCATTGCCTTCCTTCTTTTCGATCTCGCCAACTTGCTCACTATGTGCAATTTACTTTATTGTTATACTTTTGCTGGTGTTGTTCTGCTCGATGTTTTTGCTGCTGTGCAAACATCTGATTGTTTACCGGAAATTGCTGAAATTAGTTTTCGACGACTATCGAGCCAAAGGCAGAATTGTGTGAAATCAAAGACGAGCACTTAGCGGGCACTGATTGAAGTGCTTTCGCACGCCCAAGTCCATATTTCTCACAGTGTAGCCATAAACACATGTGCGTAACCGTGTGCAGGCATTGAAAAGCCATAAAAGCGAAAATACGCAGCTCAAACAATTTTTTCTAGCGCCGGACGGCCTGAGTTCCTTTTTATGACGCATTGATTTTATGATTTTTAGCACCCAACGGTGTAAAACTTGACAGCCGTGTCCTGCGAAAGGAAAAAGAGTGAAGAAGTGGCAAGTAAGCCTTCACGCACTTAGAAGAAGATGTGCTGGGATTGCCAAGGGATTCAGCCAGAGCTTAGGCATCAAAATGGTCGCTACAATGTCCTTTTCGGGGATTTTCGCTTCTTATCGAACCCTTGCGCTGATGAAAGGTGCTGACAGGTCTATACCCCGCAAAAAAATCATTTGAAAGTATGGGATACAACATTTAATAAATTAACGCTCTGTAAATAAATTTCCCTTTTTATATCATTACAAATTTTTTTTATTTAAATAAATAATCATTTCAAGACACATATTAGGCTTTTAGAAATATTTTCATCAAGAAGACTAAAGATGCTTTTTTCCTGCACACCGAAATTTCTACACAAGTCGTTTGCTAGAGTTCCAATTTCCAGTTCATTTAGCCACACGTCGAAGGAAGAGTTTGCTCCAATCTCAGCGCATCCACGCATTCGCCGCAACTGATACCCGGCAACATCAGCCCCTCCCGAAATCCCAGTCCGCATCCTTGACAGGCAACCATTTGCTTAGCTCTTGGGCAAAGTCCCGAAACACATGCTCCCCAAGTTGCGCAACAACATAACATCATCCATCAAACTCGTTTTATATGGAAAACGAGGCGAACTACAAACAATTTTTATGGTAACTCAGGCCAGCGCCTTAACCCTTGGGCGCCTTGGCAGGACTGGGTTTTAATGCCGCAACTTTAACACATAAATGGCTCAACTGCTGCAAGTCTGTGCCTTTTTCCCCAAACCCTTTCAATATTTGGAGTATACCTTCCTAAAGCTAGTGTCTAACTTTGGTCGCCTATTGTTCAATGGCCATGTTTTGTTTTTCATTTTTTCTGGCAACTGCAAAACTACTCTGTATATAATTTACTAGTTTGCTTGCAATATTATAAATAATTTATTCACAATAAATAGGAAAGTGATTAGGCTTATGGCTATTGTGGATATTGATCATAGGTTATCATTGATTAGACTATCTACTGATTTATTAAATCTTTTGCATATATTTAAAGAGGGTGTACCCAATTGGTTTGAATATGTTCAGCAAATAAAATCCAACCCTCCCATTCGAGAAGGTGTCCTCTTTGCGAATCCCTACCTTACTTCCACAAACAAGCTCTTATTTGTGTTTTTTTTATTTGCCATTGAAGCGTGTCTGATGCGCAGTGAACGGGTTGAAGGACACATGTGTGGGTGCGCGAGGCACGCACGAGAGATTTCTGAATTGCCAGCCCGTTCCGCATCCCGCGTTCCCGGCCAGGCATTCTCAGCTCACATCGGTCCGGTGATTCATCACGAACTGCTTCCGGTTGGCACAGCGCAAATATTTTCATAATTCGCTAACTAAGCCAAAAGCCGCAAAAACTGCATGCCGCAGACCGTACCGTAGCAAACCAAACCAAACCGTGGCGAACTGAACCGATAATCAATAAGTTTGGCGTACGTGCCACGCTCTATTGCTCCACGGGGGCGAGGATGTTGGCCAAAAGATATGGACCAGGAGATATGTTGCCACAGCACAGCAGAGCGGTACTCATAGCTCCGGGCGGCATTTTGTGCACAAACTTTTGCTTTCGTTATTTTGATTTTTTTTTTTTGTTTCTGTGATTATTTTGGAACTGAGTAAGCTCAAGCTGTCGATAACTTCATCAATGTGAAGAGGCAAAAAAAAAAAAGTGTACAACAAAGTTTTCGCCTTGGACAGTGGAGGTGGGAAGCGGGGCAGCCACGTGTTGGCCATTGGAGAGTTGATAATACAACAAACTGTGGCATGCCACTTAAGGCAGGAGATCCAAAGAGCCTCTGCATCTCCGAGGGCTCATCGCATCATCTTCATCATGGCTCATCATAACAAAAGATTATCGAAGTAACTTTTCCAATAATAGGCTCAAATGAATATGATTTGCGATGAGCCCATGGAGTTGCTAACTTTTCGGCTCTCTAATATATGATTGCAGCAATTCGATTAGCGTTTTAAGTCGGCTGAGGAGTGGACTTAAGCTCTGCCAGGATGAATTTATTACGCAAACAGGATTTAAAACAAAACAAATGTGTCAAAGTCAGCATAAGATGCTTGAAGCTTGAATTTATGGGAAAAATTGGTTTTAGAATTATAAAATATTTAATAAATACAATAAAGAGACGTGACTGTGTGCCAAAAGAATTATTAATAAATATTTGAGGAACACCAACGGCGAACAAAGCAAATATCTTTCGACCTGTCTGTAATTTTAGTCAAAGCTGAAGCTCAAAACTATGACAAATCCTAAAATAACACCTCAAGCCCTGCTCTGCATTTTCCGAGAAGATAAAGGAATGTCAGAAATTCCACTCGTTGTGACAGCAATCTGGATTTAAGCCTTGTTTACTCCGGTCACGCTAACAAGCCAAGTAAATAGAGGACCGAGGAGCCGAAACCTCAGTACCAGTCTCATTAAGTGCCCCCCAGTCCTCAATACACAAAATACAAAGCTGGGCTGACTTTTCCCCCAAGATCCCAGGAGCAGGACATTGTCAACATTTCGTGCAGCAGTCAAAATTGTCTGGCAGGAAATGAATTTACTTTTGGGGCAGGGACACCAGGAACAGGAAGCTCGCTGTCATAGTTGCTGCCATAATTATCTTGTTTACAAGGTGAAGTAGCCAAAAACGCCAACCATCCCCATCCACAACTGGGCACAAAAAACCAACAGCAAATTGTGACCGTTACCAGTGGCAGTCATTTGCTGGCTGGGCCCTAAAATTTATGACTGCACAACACATTGGGTATATTAATTTGAATATGATTGCCCCTGGGCGGCGATGGGGAAGCTCAGCCAGTTCATAATATTAAGCAAACAGCCAGATACAGATATATGTATATGTGGGGAGAATGGGTGTGGATCTCGGCATGCCTAGTGTGTTCATAAAATATTTGCTTAGCAGATTAGTAAAATGGACAATTCTGTTGCCTACCCATCATTAATTACAGTTTTCACTCTCGCTTGTATGAATTTTCCTGGAAAGATAAGAAACTGGCTTCCATGGGTGGGTTTAGGCATCTTAAGGCTTCGCCCTGACATTTATTAATCGTGTTTGCTTGTCGTCTGGTTCAACGAAGGAATTTCGGGGCATGGAAAGATGCAAAAAGTGGAGGTCATGTGGAAAATGTATTTTAATTAAGTTAAGAACTCATATAAATTGAAAAATGTTACATTGAAAACAAATCAGCGATAAAAGCAAGTTTAGTAATTACATAATCTTTACTATTAATCTTTTTTTTTGTGTAATCTATAAAGCTGTCGAGATGTATAGACAGTTCAACACTCTACACTCCTACAAACTGCAACTTGGACCCAAAAGAGACATCAAGCCATTTGTGTCTCCATTTGTGGTTCCCAATCAATTTGCAGCAAAGTGAACTCGAACAGAGTCAACAATCATTTTGCCAAAGATGTCTGGGTTCTTTGCCCGATTCCCAGGCACATTTGTCATTTGAATTAACCGAAAAACTCAGGACGCTTTCGCTTCTCCCCGAACAAATTTATCATTGCCTAGTTTCAGGCACTCAAAGCTTTTTCCCACCGCTTTTCGTCAAAAACTAAGCCGGTCTGGCACACGTCAAGTGGATGGGTGGTAAATAGGAGACGGTTCGGAAAATAGGGTAAATGAGAACCCTTCGGTAAGTTCATTAGCCCCCAAATGGGTTGAAATAATGCGACGGGGCAAAAAAGACTGCTGAGAGCAACTGCAAAGAAAATACAAATTAATAGCAAATTAATGAAATGTCGGCAGTCTCGAGCAGAAGGAGCAAAAGGAGGAGCAGGAGGACATCAGGGCGAGTGGATAAAGTTGGGGCTAAGAATCAGCCAACCCGAAAAACGGTGCACAGCGCAAGAACTGGAAAATGTGTCAAGCCAATGTCCGCTGACTCTTCATGTTCCCCTACCAAGTACACTGAAACAAATCAATCATTAAAAAGCAGTTTTTAAAGATTCAAAACGTTTACAAGGTAAGTTTCTTTATGTTAAGATGCCTCGAAGCTAACCGTACCAAAAAAAACATTATCAGTTTATGTTACTTCCCGGGATTTTTCACAGTGCACCGTGGCCACGATCTACTGCAAGAATTTGCAGTAATTAAACAATTTCTGCAACCCTCCAGGGCGAATGTGAGGGTGAGTTAAAAGGGGTGGCTGGGGTCTCCGCAGCTTGTTCATTACGGCAATTTTTCAGCTCAAGAGTTGCATTTTGTTTGCGCTAATATCCGGTTGGGGCTCCATGCCGCCTGAAAGCCCTCTCGACGGTATTCCTAAGCTTTCGCCACTTTTACGACGCTCTCAAATGTTATGAGTGCCAGCAAATTAGCTGAAATTACCGCCGCGAAAGGGGGCAGAATGGTAAAATGACGCTCTTAATTGTTAAAGCGAAGTGCATTTCCTTTTTCCTCCACTTAAAGATAAGGAGCAAGCTGGAGCGGAGCCAGCAGAAGCTCACCTTGATCCTTAAAGGCCCACAGCTCACAAACTCAAACAAATTGGGCGCCCGTCATTTCGTGACACCAAAAACCTGCCACATTAATTTTCCCCCAGCAAATCTAGGCCAAGACAAAGAAGGCTCGGCTTCTGAGAAAAAAGAGAGATTGAATTAGACAGGATACAAGGCAAACGAATGCGGCCAGCTCCTAAACAAAGACGGCAACTATTTAGCTTGGCCAAAGAAGGACATCTTCTTTCAAGGATAACAGAAATCAAACAAGCCAAACAAAACGAGAGCATCCGAGGCACAGACTAACCACGTACTGAAGGGCAGGAGAGATGGATGCTCCACACATGAGCAAAAAAAGGAACTCATACAATCTCCTTATCTGCCCCAAAAAGTGACCTTGAAGAGGCAATCTTAAAGATTGCCGAATTAAGGATGTGTCTCTTAAATGCACTTGAGTAAAGTAGTAAAATGAATAGCTGAATATGTTTAGAAAATACGACATTGCACCCTTTAGGCGTTAGAGAGGGCGTGCCAAAATGTTTTTGGCATATCGTTAGAAAATTACAAGGCAAAAAGAAAGGTGAAGCTTTAAAAATGAATTTCACTTAGCTATGAAGGTAAAATCAATAACAACAGGAAGTGGAATTTACAAATTTACAAAATTCACAAAACAATTTACCCTTAATTTGTTTCCTCAAAAAGTTCTTTGACAATCACAAAAATTCTTGATGATAATAATATACAGTTTATATATTTATTGCATCATACAATATGAATACACTCAATGAAACGTCTGACAATCGTTAGTCTCGATTCCTCAAGTCTCCAACCTGTCTTCGCCATTCTTCACAAACTTTTTCACCTACCTCAATCCTTTTCCTGGTAATTGAATGCCATTAGATATGGCATATGGCTCCCGGGGAGATATGCGGGTATTTTACTCGGAAACATCCCCAGCTGGGCGGGGCCATCACTCACTCACTCATTCACTCAGCGGCAATGCGATTACATAAATGTCACATGGACCGTGGGGCATAATCAGGTGGAGCTGGCAATGAAGCGTTACGCAGAGGAAAAGCCAAACCATGGAAATATTATATGAAGTGAGGATATGAAACAGCGAGGTGAAAGCAAACAAAATGCCCGATAAAAATGCGCTGGCCATCAATCAAAAGGCACATTTCACTGCCCTACGAATGGCGAAAAAATTTTGTGGAAGCGGAAACGGAAACGGAAGCATAACGAGCCCGTGTACAAAGAATGTTTTAGGTAAGCCAAACAATGGCCGAAAAAGGAAATGCCTTTGGTAAACGTTTAGCATGTGTGTTTGACTGTGCTGGTGACAATAAACAAACTGGCCAACAAATAGACGGCCTACAACTTTGTTTACACAAACACTTGGGCAGAATGTTGGCCACATTGCGTATACGCCACCGACAACAGAAACAGCCGCACAGCAGGCCAAACCTGAGCCCCCGACCCATCACACGCTGGCTCCATGGGCGGGGCTCTAAGGGGGGCCTTGCTGCTGTTGTTGCTTGAGTATTTACGGCCTTGGTGGTAAAATGAAACACCCTGCAGGCAGTCGGGCAGCATCCACCTACAAACAAGCAACTCAAAACAGCCAACGTAACGCGGCACGAATCAGAGGCACAGGTAACGCCGGGGGGCTGATCAGTTCTAAAAATATTTAAACCTATTAAATAATTAAATTATGGCGAAAGGCATTTTATATAAAAACCACAAAATATTTTAATATTATATGAAAATGTAATAAGACATTTTAGCTTATAACTATGAATTTAGAATCCATAGCCCGTCTACAGCATTTTGGTTTCACCAACATAGAACTTCTGGAACCACCCGTGTCATATGTAAATGTGGCTTACTTACGCCTCACACGCACACTTATGCACGGACAATTGCTGGCAGCCATGAACCATGAGCTCCATGAGATCCATGAGTTTCCCGAGCCCTCCAGCAGCCATCGTATCGCATGTGTGACAACTCAACTCAAAGGAATTTATAATATGCACCTAATTTATCATTCCCTTTTGCCGCAGCTGCGGGGAAAGGCAGAAAGTAGTGGGAACTATAGCGAGCATCTAGATTTTCCATACCAAATTAATGAAAAGAAGCCGTAAACAATGCACATTAAGGAAACTCAACAGTAAAGTGCTGATAATTTGTGGCCGAGCCACGGACAAGTCGAGTTATCCCACTTTCGTTGCCCGCCGATGATTCGCTCTCGGCGAGTTTTTGTGGCTCGTTTTATGGCAAAAACTATTATTCTGACTGTTGCTGGCTGGTGTTGGCCGGCTTCATAAAAGAGCCAAACTGGAAAATTGCGAAACTAAAACCAATAGAAGAAAAACTCATTAAAAGAGTACAGCGAGCGGGGGCAAAAATGTGTCGCTTGTATTTTGCCATACTCGTATGCGGTTGCTAGTTCGCAAAAAGTGTGCGCTCGCAAATAAAGGAATTTCCAGCAAAAGTGCTATGGCAACAAGAATATGGGGATATGAGAACAAAAATGCAGCACACCGCAAAAATACAATAACTCATTCAAAACCCAATTTGTTTCCGGCCTGTTTCCCCAACGAATTAATTATGATATCAGCATAACAATTTGCATAACCTCAAAACGAAAGCCAGACATGCACACCACGCCCAACCGAACTCGAATACAAAATACAATATACAATGGGATGCGTTGGTCTGGGGGATACGGATCAGCACTGGAGGATGGAAGGCGGGGGGGGGGAGGCGGAAAAGGGGAGACTCGCAAATGAAATAAAGCTCGTTTTCCCAAATGCCATATCAGCTCAGCAGATGTATAGGCAAAGATACAATACACGTAGAACGACGAGGCCCAACAAACAGCCCCAATCTCCACCAGTTCCGCATCGCACGATCCACAAACATTCAGCAAATAGTTGATTGGTATACCCTGAAACTGGTATATGGTATATTCAAAAACAAAAATAATAGAAAATATTCCATGCACATTTCCACATTTTTAACTGCCTTAGAACGACAGCATAAGCTCTTCAACAAAAATGGGATAAAACAAGCTCAAAAAGTAGAAATTGTCCAGAGAAATTACGAACAAACAATAAAATTAAAAAAGAGCTATCAAATAATAGAGTGTATTTCCCATCTAAGTATTCCCTTTTTATCAGCATTTCTCCCTCGTTGCCCATACTATCAATTTACTTGATTTTTTTACACCAGTCTCAATGCGGCAGTGTGTCTCTCTTGGTCTGATGGAATTGCATAATCGCTTCCAGTTGTTGCACAATTATTGAAATGTCTGTGGTGCGTGTGTATATGTGTGTGTGTGCGAGTGTATGACCCTTTGGGCGGGGGCTGGCAGTGCTGTTACCCCAAATAGGGGGTGATGGAACCGCACAAAAGGGTCGAAATCAAGGATGGCGTGGGAAAACTACAAGGGGGTTGGGAAATCCAACGAGGCGGAAAATTCAGTGGACGAGTCATGCAAACGCAAACAAAATGCCATTCTTCGGTGTGCCAGCAAGAGTGGTTGCTAACTAGCAATGTTGTCGGGAAATCAAAAATGTATAAGTGCCACGCCACTTAATTGTTAGTCACTTGCCCCCGAGGAGAAAAACTAATTTGGCGATTACATTTCGCCAGCCATCATCATTTTGGAATCGTGAGCGGCCCGGAGCGATGGCACCACGAACAGAGACCAGGAATGCAATGAAATATGGAATAAACTATTATTCAGCATGTCGAAAAACTGGAAAAACTGAAAATCTCATTTCACAGACAAGAAAATAAAGGGAAAACGACAGCTAACATTGACAAGCCAAAGACAGAGCCCAATGAAGCGGTGGAGTAGGGAACTTGGCACAAAAAGGCAAAACCTGTCAGTTTCAGTTAGCCATTCAAGAGTCCCAGCCAGACAGAATAGAAGTGGAGCCGGCATCGCAACGGGGCAAAATCGAAGGCAGCTCGGTGTGCAACCGCTCCGGGAAGGACTCTGCGACCGCTTTCACATGCAACTTCCGTTTCCGATTTGCCTTTGTGCAGTTTTCCCAGTTTTTCCTTGGCTCGAGATGTTTTCAGCACTGTGGGAAATCAGTGGTAAAAAGCGAAGGATAGAACTTATATTATAATACATTCAACCTTCTTAAAGTGTGTAATGTGGAAATTACGCTCTTTTTAATATTTCTCTCAGTCAAAAAGTTTCTTAAGCATCATGTGTTCCAATAACGAAATCCTTTGTTGATAAAAGGAACTGAATTTATCTGAGTGCACCGTTTAGCCCCTGGACCAGTGGCGTGGTAATGCTGCTTGGCCTGTTAGTGACACGGCCGTTGATTGGTACAACTAGAGGCGACGGTTGCCAGATGTGGTACGGGTGTCGGTTACCATTCGGGGTTACCTTCAATGGACTTGAGCACCGGAGGAGCACAAAGCCAGTTCCTCTCGCTGGGGATCTGCCAATGCTGTTGCTGTTGTCGGGTTAACCAGAATGAGGTGTGCCCCTTTTGTGTGTGGTGTTCTACACATGTTCCAATGCCAAATTCATGTTCAGTTACTGTAAGGACGAGTCCCAACTGCAATTTGGGTGTTACTGCTACTGCTGAAAGGGATCTTACTTAAAAGTATATACACTGTGGCTAACAATGTCCTTGAGGTTTGGTTAGTTTGAATGCATTTTTAATCACCACTACATGTTCACCATTTCTTTTTTCCATTTTCCGCTCCAACCAGAAGTACTTTCATCTTGACTTTATGCTCTACTTTACTATTCCACAAGTTTCACTTTGACTAAGGAACTTCCTACTTTCCCTAATACCAATTAGCGTTTTTCCCTTGGTGTTGCCTCCGGTGAGATCTCCTCACCGCCAGCAGAGAAAATTTATTCAATTATCTCTAGCCGAATGTCGGAGGAGTTGCATTGTGTCGCATCAAATAAAAGTCGCCTGCACTTTTATACAAATTAGTTTTGCCCACAGCAGTAACACGGAAACTACAACAGAAGTGTCAGAGTCAGACCAAGTAAAAAATAAAAGCAGCTACAAAGCTAAACTATACCATCAACTTAATAAATCCTACACTGCTAGGGAGTCAACTGGTTGGCTGATTATACAGGTAAGCCCAAGGAAACTCTAAAAGAAATGACGAATCATATTTTGGTTAGACTTAACTGGCATGCAAATACGCTAGTATAATGGTTATTATTTTGTTCTAAATAATATATGAATCTGCCTTTTGAACATGTTTTTATTATATCAAAACCAAATGAAACAAATTTGTATTCATAATATATTTATTTAATTGCTAAAATTTAAATTTATTTACATTTATGCCCTTAAAACGAAATAACATTCATTTTCAGAGGGAATATTTTTATTACCCCTTTAATATAGTTTAAAGATAAGCAGCCACACAAAAAACACTCTACTTTCACCCACCTCTCATTAGAGATTTACATTGTGGGCTTGCTTTTATTAACAAAGACCTTGTTTTTCTTTCATTCAGACGCTAATCATAATAAAAATGTCAAATTGCGAAAAATTCGAAGGAGTGTACGTACTAGCCAACTTTCACCATTCACTTTGATTTTCGAAAAATATTGAGTATTCAAAAAGATTATAGCCGCCTTTACATCGGAAGGCGCCAGTTAGCAATTCGCAGTTGTAAAATTTTTTAATTAAATTTATATTGGTCTCAGAGTGGCCAGAACTTCGATCATGACGTGAAACATAAACACAAAGCTGAAAATAGAAACGCGGATAGGAAACCAACTCGAAAATAAAGCGTAAAAGAAATAAAACACCAAGTGGAAGCGAGCAAAATAAAGGATTGGACGCAAAAGTTGTGACGAGTTCGCTGAGGAAACGGAATGCCAAAGTTTTTCAAACCATCACCAACAAACTAAGCCCAAGTCCACAATGGAGGGCAATAATATATGGATAAAAAGAATAATTATTAATATGTGGTCTACGTCTATGCACGTGCAGCATTCGTGTTCAATTATAAAAGTAAATATATTTTAAAACCTTTAAAAAATAAAATCAAATTAAATGTTGAGCTCTGGTTACACTTTCAGGAGGGTCATCGTCCATCTGCATTTACAGATGAAGTAGAAGTAGCAGTGAGAGTAGGTGGTGGACTGAGGACCCGCCGGATGTCGACGGGAGATTGGGGCACAAATGAGCAGTTGCACCACAGCAGCCAGAATCCAGCTAGGAAATGCACAAAAACTTAACCTAATGAACATTAAGATAATGCAACAACATCAGCAGCAGCCTTCCAAGAAGCCACCAGTTCCTGGTCCAGTACTCCGACCCTCAGGTTCGCTCCTTTCGACTACATATTTCTGCATTGGACCTCAGCCACAAAACTTTTGCTTGCAACTTGCTTTAGAAGGACAACAATCTTGGCACTGTGTGTCTCAATTGATTAAAATTACTTTAATTTTTTCTAAGTTTATCGATCAATTTATTAATTTATAAAAAACTCAAATAAATTTTTATAGTTTGTAAGCAAGTATATTGATGAATATTTATTTAATGTTAAGAAAGGAGCTTAATTATGTATGACATTAAATACCTTTACAATGTTAAATTTTGTTCCCACTGTAAAATGCCGGGTCGAAATGCATTGGCCAAAAAGTGGAAAGGAAACTTGCGTTTGCCATTTGCCAGTTTGCATTCAGCATAAAGTTTTTAGCTTATGTTGTGATTTTTATGACCCAAGAACGCAGGGAATCGAGGGCCCAGGAAGTGAAGAAGTGGCCAGCAAATGAAGATAAGTTTTATGTGGCGCGGAAATTAAGAACTTTGTTTATAGTCCAGGCCAATGTATGTCCGTTTGCTGATGAGCCAGCAACATATGGAAGGAGGATGAAGTTGTGGATGAGGGTGGACTAAGTGAATCGATCGAGCAGACAAATTACTTGCGTCTCGGTGCTAACGACCTAGGACTCCCCTCGATGAGGCGCCATTTGAAATGTGTTATTAAATGTATTAAGAATTCATTAGCACGAAAGCCCAACAACTCGATTGTCGAAAAGGCAGTGTCAATGGCGGATGCTTAAATATGCATTAATTTTATGCAGATGGCATTAACTTTTGACAAATGGACTTTCTAGAGTGAGGCCAAACTAATGCTGGAAACGCCCTGGATTTTCCATAAAGCCATCAACAAAGGCTCAATATTTCTTTGATTGAAACAAAGGCGGCAAAGGCAAATTAAACAAACACTAGGCTTGCTGCACGACTATCAAATACCCGTTACTCGGTTAGGACTAACTTGCCAATATATATATATCATGGCAGCTTTCTACCTGCT
Source organism: Drosophila melanogaster (assembly GCF_000001215.4). Taxonomy (NCBI): domain Eukaryota; kingdom Metazoa; phylum Arthropoda; class Insecta; order Diptera; family Drosophilidae; genus Drosophila; species Drosophila melanogaster. Next base: position 14,927,058 of record NT_033777.3, on the reverse strand, counting down.
ACATCATTTCCTAAGAATATTATACCCACTTACCCTATAAGTAACAAGTATCTGGTTAAATTATGTTAAAGTACATTTCATATACCTAGTAAGCAAACGAATATGCCCTTCAAAGATTAAATATAACTTTCACTCGTTCAACTCTTAAAAGCTTTCCTCTCATAGAGAAAAAAATCAACTAATTAAGTTACAATTGCAGCCAAGGGAGCTCAAAGGAAGCGTAGAAGGATGGGTAAGGGAGCTGAAGGGAATACCAGCAAATGACAAGGACAAAACACAACTTAAACCATATAAATGTCGTCAGGCAGCTTTCAGCAATTAATTATCCGCAAAGTTTTCAATTACAAGCCAATTACGCCCTGCCATCATCCAATCGCAAAAACACACGCGCATTCAGGGAACAGTGGGATGCCTAAACAGCGACTTCTAACAATTTCAAATATATTATTGTAGTTTAATAAATATGTCTTTTCGTTCATACAAATAGCTCAAATATATGTTGAATACAATTATATTCCAGTAACTGAACAGTAACTAAAAGATTCTCTTTATTAATATTCACATTTATTATTTACTTATTTTAAAGAACATAAACTTTAAGTCAACTACTGAAACTATTGCATCATTAGCTTATCCTCACCTGTATTTACTGTACCGCCACTGTCACGTATAGCAGCGTTGAATGACATTTTATTGAGCAGCTTCGACATGGGTTCCTGTTCCTCTTGCCATTCGCACATTCCAGTGGCCACCCGGGAAAATCCATCCTAGCCCCTTTCGGTCCATCAGTTTACCTTTTTGATAGAGTTGTCAACTGTCAGGCAGAACGAATCGTTGTGCCGATGACACGTTTTGCCAGCGCATCATGAAACCTTGATGACGCCAAAATGAATGCGTCCTGCCATAACGGAAATGGAACAAAAACCGAACGGAGTGGGCGGAAACGGAAGTGGGGGTACGAGTGGAAACATTCGCAAATGGCTGACAAATATGACGCCGCAACAACAATTGAAACTGTTTTGTTCATATTTGCAGACAGACACTAGCACAGGTGTGGGTAGGTGGACGAGGAGGGGAAACTGCGACAAGTGCAAAAGGATATTGGTTTTTGGGCTAAGCGGTTTATTGACATTTGCAATGCGTGCATAGCACTTAATTAAGGTGTAATTTTCAATATTGAACGCGCGTTAAACAAAGCAAAGTTTTTGCAACGGCTTTTGAAAAGGATGAAAAACAAACAAGGGTATGGTTGTTTGAAAATTGAAAGGAGACCTATTTGTGTTTGTTGAAGGAGGTAACATGATTACTGCTTACGTAAGTAAACACACTTTTCGATGCTTATTTGTATCCTATATATAGACTTCATAATTTAGGCAGTCTAGACGTTGATCCACTCGATCAGCTCCTTGTCAACGCAGAAATCCATTCAATCACCTAAAGCTTGGGGCCTAGATTTTCCCATTCATAATTTCCACTTGTCATGTCCCGTTCCACGAAATCGTTTAGCGCAAAAAGTGGAGCAATGACTGTTCATTGTTAGACGCCGGTGAACCCGACGGATAGAAAAGCCAGAGAACCTGTAGTTATTGCCTACGAAATAATAGCTCTAAATAAATCGTCAAATTGATTTCACTTATGTCACACACACGAGGCTACTCAAATCATCAACTCAATGCATTGGTGTGGTAAATTATTCACGTTTAATGGACAAATCCTTGGCGGGGCTAAATTATTTCCAGGACAATTAAGTGGAAAACTAACTACTTATCTGACCTCTGATTGTTTTCATGCTCGACTTTTTATTCAGCGTGAGAGTTTAGTGCCTGAGTAAAAACTATTTTCAGCGCTTTTCATTATTTATGGATCACAAGCAAAGCAAACACATGTCAGGCCAAAAGCCACGCAAAGCTAAAGCCCCAGTTGCAATTAAGTTCTCTCGACCTACAAATATAGGACATATGGTACGGAAAAAACTGTTTACTCGTAGGATTCCCAAAATGGGTTTATTATGAAGCAGGCCACAAAATTGTATCACTCACTCAATTACAGACCAACAATTTTTATAAGGTGAACATTTTGTATTTACTCTGAACAAGCAGATAGTATTTCTATATTAATTTATATAAATATGAACTTCATATCGACAATATTATTGTGTTTCTTTCAGTGGAAGAGTAAAATGGATGACCCAACGCATTGCAGCCAACCAACTAAGAGTCCAGACGTGTCGGATGGCGGTCCTTTGAGTTGAGCTGGTCCTGCCCAATAAACTTGGCTCCTGCCTCAGCACATTTTGATTTAACTAAAATTAAAATCAGCTGCTTTCCATCTACGCCCTCATCCTCATCCCCCCGAGCACTTTCCCTCCGGCTGTCACTTAGTACATGTCCTTGTGGACTAAGTGACCGTTTCCCACACATGCCAGTTCATATTATCCGGGCGCATTTATCTCGCATTGGCAATTGGATTTGTAATGTGACTAAAGCCAGACAAAACGACAGGATAACAAAGCAATGGCAATGGTCATTGAAAAGGACAATTGTGTGTGCGAGTCGCGCATTTCGAAGCTGACGAACTGCTGACCTGAAGATGGGGTACAGTTGTGTTTTTGGGGGGGAATCGGGGCTTAGTAGGTCGGGGATTATCCAAAGCTCTTTAAATTTGTCGCAGGAAGAAGGACTTGACCTTTTCGGTGGCCTAGAATTTAATGTATGCGCAAGTTTGGTAACTGGATTTGGGGGATTTTCAATGATAAAATATTTAAAATGTTTAACGTTTAACGTGTAGTATATACTTAGTTACTTATTAAAAATATTTCATATACAATTTTATATATTATTGATTTTTAAATTTAAATTTTCTATCTTTATTCAATTGGTTTCCCTTAGTACTGGCAACTACTTGCATTTATAGTAACACACACACACTCGCACAAGCTCTGATGGTGTTCAGTATATATCAATGTCTCAGGTCCAAACTAGTGCACATCATTACCATTACCGTTCCCAGACTGAATGCACTAACCCAGAACTCGCATGCCGACCCGTACCAAATCCAAATTCGAAAACCCAGAGTTTAATGCGCCGATGGTGAAGGTGATGCCGACACTTTCGTTTCTCCAGTTGGGGCAAGGACAATCGAGGAGCGCACACATATGGATTGGCAAAGCTGCCCACATAGCGGGTTATAAGCCAAATATGGCTAAGTCAAAAGCAAGTAAGCATATTCTGTACCATCCATGCAATACTTAGTATCGCACTGGTAGTTTTAAGTATCGATTTCTATAGCAATTTAATAGGTCAAAAACAAATGTCAGGTATGTAACATATTTTCGGACTAAAAATAAAATTGATAAACATATATTAAATAAACTCCAATTGAACAGCACTAGTCCGAGTTGCGGTGCACTCAGTTTTATTGTCCGCCTGCCTGCCTGACTGACGGACGGACGGGCGGACCAACGGGCGGACGGAGGAACTGCTAAACTGACGCACTGACATCGACGAACCGCACCCAAAGTGCTTGGCCCGGCAAGTGCATAGATAACAAACGAGTGCAAGGATAACGAGGCTACACGGCAAGGACTACGTTTGCAACCACAGCTACAGCTGCTACTACAACTGCGTCTATGGCAACGGAAATAACGCGAAAAATGGTGCAACAGCAAAGGGCGAAGAGGAGGGGACAGTGAAATATTGAAATACAATTGGTTTAGGATAAGATCACACACAGCCCCATATCTCTTCCTTCCTCCACTTAAAGACGGCGCCAAAGGATGTGGCATAAGTGGTTTCCAGCTGCCCAGCATTTTGCTTTAAGTCCAGCCAGTTGATTTAAATGGCTACATCAAAAATTGAAAAAGAGATTAGTTACACTCAGTAGGTTGAATAAGGTTTGCCAGCGGGTATTAGCTCACTAAAAAGAAACTCTAGCTTAGACTAACAAATATGATAAACTTGAGTATTTTTAAAGGGAATTTTATTGTAGACAATGAAATGTTATACCTTTTATTGATTGGCTTTCAATTGCAGTATATTATATATGACCTAAATTTGTGCTAGTGAGTTTCTTGCAGTGAAGCTTCCAAAGTACGCGAAGGGATAGTCGCCAAGTTACCCCCTTTGGAGTACTTCACTCGCGACCTCTAAGGTAGTTAAATTGCGCGTCAGTGTCAGCGGCAGAATTGAAATCCTTTTCCTCTGCAGGCACTCTGAGCGTCCTTAGCTTCCCGCATCCCGCTCACCCCTCGCCGCTCATACTTAGTCCTGCGTCAATCACGAACCGCTTTTCCCCATTGAGTGGGACACGTTTTCATGGAACTTTTCCAGCTGCGCCGAAAACTTGGCCACAAACAAGGCGACACATGACACGTACTCGACTTGACTCCACTCCACACCGAAAGCAAAAGCATCGTCTCGACCTAGTCCCTTTCCGCCCAGTTTTCGATGGTGGGGATTAGTTCTAGTTTTTGTCAGTGTTTTAAAGTTTAAAGCTCTTTTGCGGCATATTTGCATATTAAGTGGCATGCGTTGGAAGTTCCAGGCAGCCTGCTGTTGTTAGTTTCGCCTAGGCTTATGCCATGGCCAATCTCGAGAGAAAGGTAACCGCTTTCCGGGCCAAGTTGAGGATCTCAGGAATCACTGCTGTCAGTGAGGGTTTTTCCCTTTGAACGGTTTCTGGCTCTGGCACACATTGCAAGGACGTGCGGCTAAGTCTGATAAGCTGATAAGTCAAATTAGCACTGATGAAAACATTTGCTCGCTTGTCGAGGATTTGTTTGGCATTTACACATTTACAATACATTTGGAGGAACTACAGTCACTTGACTTACAATACTTAGTTGGGCCCATATGACACGGCTTACACATTACATTACATTTTAACAATTGATTCAAGTAAAAAGCATTAAAGCTGTTCAGTCTAATTATAATCAAAGTTAAAAACCGAAAAATATTAAAAAAAAAAATTAATTCCAAATAGTAAAACTACGACATATATAGTCTGGAAAAATAAGAGGTCCAGCGGTCCTTCTATGTCAAGTTTTTTAGAACAATAAATACAGATATAGTAAATGTTAAACACGTTGATTTAGGTTGATATTGCATCAAGTTTTCAACATGCCTATCGTCATATGGGTCTAGCATTTATCACTTGTCAGCGGATACAGAAAGTCTGCGATCGAGGATTCTCTGCTAAACACCCTTGATGAATCGCTCCAGTTGGATGCTTGCAGTCTTGATTACAGCTTCCGCCGGAGTTGAGCATCCGTTGACCACGCCCTCGACGCAAGCCCGTATGGTGATCCGGTAATGGGTTTCCGGCTCCAACTGGGAGAGGCAGTAAAAGTGCTGGGTGCCCGGAAGTTCGTAGCCACTCAAGGGCTCCTCAGCCACGCATTTTTCCTCCACTTGCTGGACCACGGATGCGTGGGAGTTTTGGCACTTGGGCAAGGCATGTCGGATGGTATACTTGTGCTGGTCCAAGTCCTGAAGATCCCGCTGCTTCTTCTCGCTATTCAGGCGATAATTCTCATAGTTAATTGCGGCCAATCTCTCCTTAGCCAATGTTGCATTTGTAGGAGCAGGAGTGGTTGTGGGCGGTCTGGTGGGCTCTTCATCCTTCTTTATGGACAACAGGTGCTCATAGTTAATCACTTTTTCGAACTCCTTTCTGCGATAGTCGTGATTGCGCCTATAGATGGTATAATATTGTATATTATTTCAATTGAAACTTCAAAGAAAACCATATTTTCTTGTCTTACGAAACATAAATGAGATTGGGCAACGCATCCTCGTAGGTGATTTGCTCTTTGTTGTAGTAATCCTCGTCATCTGGCTGAGGACCTGAATAGTAGGGCAGTACACCAGCGCACTCACAATCGATGTCTTTAGCATTTTCCAACTCAACATTCACATAATTTTTGTCCTTTGCTTCCTTGGTAGCATTGTACTTTTCGGCGGTCACAAAATAATTTTTAATGACTCCATTTGGACGCCTCGGTGGCCACCAGTGAAGAAGCTGGAAATGAACAAGTTTTTAAGCTGAGAGATATATTTTGAAAAGTACTTACAATCTGGGAACTGATTTCCGAACTGCCATATATTCGGAGCACAGGACTTGGCCTATCCGGTAGCGTCTGGAAGTAGCCGATTTTTGAGTAGGCATCTATCTGAATATGATATTCGGTTCTGGTGAGGGTCTTCACGAAATACGCATACTGTGTGTAGGGCTTCAGACCGCTTATCACATGACGTCGACTCTGGTTGGGCACAACGTCCATCAGCCAGCTGGAAAATTATAAACAGAATCACTGTAGGTAAACTTGGTGAGGGCGAGGAGTCCACACCCACTTGTCATGACCGCAACCATGCCGACCATCGTACATAGTCACGTTTTGCACCGGGGCTTCCTTGTAGTGATACGAATATCCTATTAGCGTTTCCATACCCTCCCAGTCCATGTAGTCCAGGATGATGCGTACCGCAGTGGAATTTAGGTCCTCCACTTTGGGATTGAGGGAGCGCACCGCGTCGCCACAAATCACGCGTTCGCCGTTCGAATTGGGGGATACATCTGCCACGGATATATTCTCTCCGCTTTTCAGGGAGCCCTGTAGCTGATGGATTTTCTCGTAGCACAGGCGGGGATTCAGGTGAAAGAATAGTGTACCGCGCTGAATGATCACCAGGTGATTGGGTGGCCAAATGTGCTCCAAATGGTAGTTATTCACTACATACAGGGCGTATCTGAAAATGAGATAAATAATATTATTAGAATTTCAATACAATCCTTGCCTCTCAAACTAACTTGTTTTCCACCAGCTTATCCCCTCTTATGGCATCCAAATTCTGAAGAAATGTGAGCGACATCAGCTGTGCAGAGTGTATGACCTTCAGATACCCAGTGATCTCTTTAACACTGGCCAACGCATTTTCCAAGGCATCTACAATTTTTTCTGGAAAATGTATTATGTAAGTAAATTATACAGATATCATATATGATATGAAACACACCTTTAATATTGGTGAGTTCGATGGTAAGTGAACCATTGATCGTCACACAGTCTTGTAAAACTTCCAGGTCGGCAGCACTCTTCACGTGAAAATCGCCGTTGCACTCCACCTGGCAGTGGATGATGCCCTTGGCGACCAAAATCTCTTTCTGGTTTCCCGGACACTTTTTCACACACTGATAGCCGCGTATCAGGGGAATCCTTCCCAATTCCCGGCACTCCCTGTGACCGATGCACCTCCTCTTGTTTAATTCATAGCTGGCGACACACTGATTGACACATCCCATTCTTCCCTGGTAGTTTGCACAAAGGGAGCAGTTTTGGGAATAGCAACCAGTTACACAGTTGTGATCACAACATTTGCCCGCACTATCACATCCGTTTAGGCCACATGCAATGGGGCAGTCCTTAAGTCTGGGCGGTTGGGGGCGAAGTTGTGTCGTATTCACGTTCCAGCAGCGCTCCGAGGAGTTCCGGATGAACTCGAAGTCCGCTGACAGGCTACCACACAAAGGGCACTGACTTTGCGGTCTGTTGTGCTATGGTTAATAAAAAAGTTATTTATCCAATATTTGCTTAATATCAAGGAACATATGCCCAAGTATATCTTCACTCACTTTAAGGGAAAAGTGCTGCCGAGTGGCATTGCCCATTAGATATATCCAATCGACGGTTTCCACGAAGCACAGCAAGGGATTCGATTCGACGCGAATGAATCCGCTCTGGATGCGCAATAACTCCACCAGGCCGAGCTCCCTGAGATTGCGATTCTCGTAGACCACCAGGGAGTACTGATCAAAGAGGAGCTCCTGCCCACGAATGATACGCAGCCGTGGGAATATCGACTGCAGGCTGATCAGACCCGTGCAGCGATACACCATTAGGTAGTCACTGATCTCGGTCACATTGCTGGCCAGCGAATCCAGGCTGTAGTTGCCGGATACATCCGTCAGATCCACATAGGCCAGTCGAACGTGACCCACCACATGAGTACAGTTCTGCAGTTTCCGCAGGTCCGCAATCTTATTTATCTCCAACGATCCGCAGGCGGTTTGATCATCGGAACTGGCCAAAACCGGCGATGAGGCGCCCAAAAACAGCAGTATCAACGGAACTGCGATCGAGATGGGGATCGGAAGGGGGTTGGGAACGGGGTGCAGATGCCCCATGCTGCCACCTGACACTTCCAATTGAGAGCACTTGACCCGGGCGTTAAGGGGGCTTCCAATGGATCAATTAGCGCGCCCGCTTGAATGTCAATGTCGTTTTTCTCGCACGATCGATCGGTTGAACTATATATTTTTTTAAATATTTTTTCCGCTTTTGAAGAGAGCTGCGTTCGCGGCAACGATTCGATTTGGACTGATGGCATTCGATTCGAACAGCGTTCTGTGCTTTCGATCTCTTTAATTAGCCTCTTCTTTCGGCATTCACTTTGTTTTGTTTTGTTTGGTTTTGTTTCACACTGTTATTTCTTTTTTATGCGCTCGTCTTCGTTCTCTAAACCCTTCGGCTACACCAGCGGAAAATCGTGTAGTGTTCATAAAACTATTCAAATTTGTCGACATTTATAAGAACCTAAAAATGTATGCAAAGCGAACATATTTAGTAACCTTTTTCTTAAGCAAAATATCTTTTAAGCAGATTTCCAAAATTATTACAATAATAAAATATTTAGCATATTGTTTGATAGAGCCAATTCTAATATAAATATCTAAATATCTTCAAAAACCAGAACTATTTTTTCGACTCGGTGTATAAAAACTGCTCAAGAATGAAAATCAAAGGTGGTGGCTGTTGTGAGAGAAGAAGACTGATGATTCGATGGGGAGCAGTCTGGTAATATTTACGTTAATGAAAGTAAACATTTCGTAAAACAATATCGTAAAATAATATACTTGCCGGTCTTGCTATTTGTTTGTTTCTAGTTTTCTCAATCAAATTTAAACCCCCTAATGCCCTTTTGCAGTCAATTAAAAAAGTGATATACGAAACTTAAAATTAAGATTAAGAGTACCATGATAATTCGTATGATCTTTTACGGTTTTTGATAGATCGATTTGTGGAGCTACAAATGAAATTCAAAAACTGGAAACCCTTTTTGAAATTCTTGGCACGCCACTGTTTCATTTTGTTGGGGAGCGATTATTTTACGCATCTGTTACCTTTCACGTTTTTCTCATTGTCGTTTCCTTGTTGCCGTCAGCCGAAAAACACTTGTTACTTCTGCAACCGCCACAGCCCCTTGCCACGCCCCCACTCCCCATGTGACCTTGCAACCATTTGCAAACCGGTTGGATCCTCTTCCCCCTTCCTCCTTAGCTACCTTCCCCTTAGCCACCTACCGGCGTTCTTTACCTTTTTCCCCAGAGTGCATGTCTTTGCCTTTTGTTTTTGCATTTGCGCAGAAATTAAATTGCACCGGCGAACAATTCAATTAGAGTGAATGCAAAAAAACAGTGAAAATAAGAGCGAAAATGGTGGGAGGGGGTGAACCAAAGCTCCAATCCAATTGGTAGAGTAGTGAGCATTGAACAACGCGCAATTGGCAGTTCATTAAGGTGCAAGTAACGCTCAATGGAATCGGAAAAAGAATTTTCTAAATTTAGTCAGATGCCAATTGAATACGCAGCTTGAATGATTGTTCAATAACAAAAAAATAGATAATATATTTATGTGTTAAATACAATAGCAATAGAAATCTATAAATAATTTGCGCAAAATTGTGCCCCGTTGTTTTAGATATTTTAATGGGCAAACCACATAAAAACGCACGAAATAATTTCAAATTTTCACTTTGTTATTATAGGGTATATCTTTAGTGTAGTACTTTGAATATATCATTACATATGTAACAGCGGATAAAATCTGCCTAATTCACCCCAGGATAATTATTTAGTTATTATATCTATTCCAAAAATTATTTTAAACATAATAATTTATGTTACCGTCGCGATAATCCATTCAAAATTAGTTAATAATTGATAAAACCATCATCAATGGTCAATATAGGCAGTAATTTATTATTATTATTTATCATAAAACGTTATTTTTAGCTTTAAATATGCTTAAAGCCAACTTCTATTTCTAAAAACAAAACTGCCATAAACTGTATCTTTTTTTAACGAGTGCAAAATGCACAAATTCACGCAAAATCACCAGCTGCACCCACATAAAAAATCGCAGTAAACGTGTGAAAAAACCACACAGGCATAACTATCAATGATTTTTTCGTTAGCTGATGTGCTCTTTTTCTCCGTTTTCCCGCCACCCGCCTGTGAATCAATTTTCGCAGTAATTTGCAGAGCCTGCGCTGATGTGAAACGCGCGGAATTTAATGCAGCATCCTTTCCGGCGGCACGTCAAACTATGAGCATCCCCACCAGCGCCCACTACCACCCCTCACCACGGAAGCCCCCATAACCAGGGGCGCCAATTATTGAATATGCCAGCAGCACACAGGCGCCGTTTGAAAGGGGCAACCAAAGGGGCAGCGGGAACTGACAACAGCCCTCCAGCGATGATGAAGTAGCTAGCTAGTATTTAATAAAAATGCTCTACAACTGCGAAACCATTTTATTTTGTAGTGAATATGTTTTCATAATTATTCCAATAATAAAATGAAAGTTTTCTTAAGCCAGCAGGAAATTAGAATGGCTTTTTTGAGCAGAGCACCATCTCTGACTCACTTAATTCGCACGGGAGTTGCAAGATGGCAATGATGCGGTGGACTCCAGTCACCAGAGTATCCGAGGCGGCAAACACGTAACACCATTTTGCGGCGCGTGATGGGAATCGCTAGCGAGGACGTGTGCATATGCCTACCCGGGAAAAGCGGGAAAAGCTGAGAAAATCGGGAATACAGTGGGAAGAGTCAAGGGATGGGAGAGTGGAAACGGGAAAACTTGGACATAAGTCAACCCGTGAGTAGGCGGCCCACGCACGTCCCTGCATTTAAGTGCCAAATTAGGAGGAGGCCTTGGGCGGCTTGCACATGGCTGTTGGCCATAAATCAAGCGGTCGATGCAATTTATGGCCCTGCCAATTCAATGAGCTACTGCCTGCCTGCCTGCTGTCTCATCATGACCCATTACCATTATGATTGCTGTTATTACGAACTCTACAGCTCGAGCCGGAGAATTAATTAAGTTTGCTGAAAAATGCAATCCGGCAAATAGACAATGGCAGCAGCTGTTCCATCAGCCTTTCTTCCCGGGATTCTCGAGTCCTTTCCGCTCAGTTGGAGCACTTGCATCCTGATTGATGTGGCACCTCGCAGCAGCTGACAGGATATTCAACCCGGCTGGCTGATGCAATTGGACACATGACACAGCAATCTGCTTGAAAACTACACTAAGACGTCCAAGAAGTTGGCCAAAACAGACCACACAGCAAGTGCACTGGAGTTTCCCTTTACCTTTGGGATAACGAACAATAAAAACATTCGAGTGCAAACAATGTTACTTCATAAGTAGTCATCAAAAATTACATAATCCATTTAAGAGGCGAGCAAGTATAAAACACACAAACTGAAATCCATTTTTAATTTGGTAAAACTATTACTTTACTTTCTTTGCCACACTTCATAAAATTGCAATGCTCTTCATTTGCACGTGCATTCCGCAAGCCTCAATTCAATCAAATTTAAAAAGCTTTCAATCTCAATCAAACTGCTAACAAGTCTTGTTCAACCAAATTGCGTTAAATGGAGTCCAATTAAAATTAAAAATGAGTGCCTAAGAGTGTGTCTTTTAAATTCGATAGCACTTCAATTAGAAAGTTTTCAAATTAAAGCCAGCATTCTATTGCATAAGAATGCAAGTAAATTAAAGGGTATATATATTGTAATACAAATTCATATTTCTTGTAATATTTCCATTGCAATGAGCAATGAAAATTGTACATTGTACACTGTAAAAGAGCCTTGATTTTTCAAACCACTCCATTGCGCATAAACTTCACTCTTAATCAGATTTTTCCATTGTTAGCCTTTGCCATTTTTAAGGCATCTGCTCAAAAGCGTTTCATATTTTACGGCTCACCTCATAAAGCCGAAAGGTTGGCTGGCAGAAAGTCAGGACGGAAAGTGCCCTTAGTAACAAGGATATGGGCAACCTTTGTGCCACTTGCATTACGCATACGCCCTGTCGTCGCACAGATCTTCAAGTTTATGCTAAAAAGTCGCACACCGACGCAGCTGGCATGTGCCTCCTTGCATTTCACAATTTCTCCATTTTTATTTCAATATAGAGCATATAGAGCCCGTTGGCCGCCATCCCCGTTGCTAGCTCCATTTTATGCGTTCCTTTCATGCAATGCAAATCGTTTTAAAAATAGTGTATTTTTTACACATTTTTATGCAACTTTTTCTGCCATTCTCCCTTTGTTGCTTAAGCACGTAATTTATGTATTCTTGAATGCCAGTGTGTGTGTGTGTGTGTGCAAGTGCCACAACAATTTGCATATGTGCGCCGCACTCAGGTGGCTGCCCATTTCTTTTTTTTTTTCTATTAGCCACGCATAAAGCTTAATTTATTGGCGCCTGCAGCCTGGAATTTTGCCCTTCCGTTTTGGCCAGGAAGTTGCAATCATTATTTTTTATAGCCTCGGTCACCCGCAGAAATTTGGCTATCAAAGAAAATTAATAATGAACAAAAGGAAAGGGTGAGCTGAATGAATCTCTGGCATTTTCACTGCTGCGTGACGCTGTGGAATTTTGCGCCAAGGAATGAGTGTAAAATATTTTACAGAGTTTAATCAGCCAAAAAATGTGGCAAAGAATTGTGCATCTTTTACACAGACATTTCATATTAAATATTTCACAGTTTGGAATCTTTAAGCTAAGCTTGAGTAAAAAATCATTAATATTCCGCCTTCCAGCCGTCTTACAATCGCAATTAAAAGCGTTATTAAATTTTCGGCTTGAATGCGACTTGTGGTGTGTTGATGGCCAAATTAATTGCATATCTGATGGGGGCATAAATCCGATCTTTGGCTGATTGCTGAGACACGTCTGGTGCGCTCATTTACCATTTGCCACGGGCTTTGTTTGCCGATTTCAAACGGCATTAAAGGGAAGGGCCATGGGTGGCTGCTAATGCGCCCGAGTGCTAACTGCTTGGAAATGGATTGTCGGATTGCCGGATGGCCGGGTTGCGTCACGGATTGCCTGAAAACGATAGCGATGCATTGCGAACGGGTTGAAGGCACGGTTGAATGGTTCAATTGGATGGAGGCTTGCAGTTTAAGGGCTGCAATCAGGTTTCATTGATTGAACAACAGGATTAAATGGCAAACACACAATTATGGAAATCAGAAAATGAATAAGATGAGCGTGAGATGGATTGCAAATAACTGACTGTAAAACCAGCAATCAGTTTATTAAAATTTATTATATCCCAAACAAACTTAAAAGAATTTCTAATGAAAATTCGAAATTACATTTAAATAGATTTTAAAATTTGAGCGCAATGGTAGAAGCTTTATTTCGAATGAAATTCTTTATCTTAATCAAATCGTTTTCTTTGTACAATTTTTCTATAATTTCCGTATTTTCAAGCGACAAACTGAGAGATACATGTTTTTTTTATATCATTTATTTTTCAATCCTAATCTTATTAGCTCTAAAAATGTCATAAATGCTTAGATATATGGCTTTCAGATTCTCTTCAAAACATCCAACACAAAATGGCCATATAAAGAGCATGACAAAGCACCTGGATAAATGAGAATTTCTGATGATAAAACTTTGTGAAAGTTCAAAATGCTTCACATTGCAAGTTAAATTTTTCTTAGCTTAAGGAACGAAAGTTTGTTTTATTCAATTGATTATTTTTGTATGCAAAGAACTATGCCTAATTCTTAAGTAAATGCAACTCACGTTTTAGCTTACAATTTTGTTCGTACCGTTCGCTTTTTAGCAGTTAAAGCTCCTGCGGCCACGAGGCGTATACTTCATTTATTGGCCACATTTCTGGCACAACGCTTCACTGAGCTAAGTACTTTTCTGGCCACCGGTAAAGCCTAAGCTTAGCCAGAAGTCATGGAACAGAAGCTGCCATCGCGAGCTCGTAAACAAATGCGCACCTCAAATTTGTAAAGATTAGCAGACAATTCGCACACAGTCAACACGGCCGCATCTAAGCTTTCATCTGCCTTCCACCTCACAGCGACCACTCAACACTGAAAAAAATAACGCAAAATTGCGCAAGTTGTAAAAAAAACTTAAAAAAGTTTAAATGTATTGTTTTTAAAGGTCAAATTTTAAGTTATGACTTAGTGTAAAATTTACAATTTAAATTCTCAGCCAACTAATAAAATGGGGTCACCTTTTTCACCCGGTGCATGGATAGCATTTTAGAAATAAGGGAAACAGGGCCCGGAATACCGAGTAACCACCTTGTCTAATCTAATAGCTGCCGGCTGACAAACATTGACATTTTCTGTTATGTAATCAGACGCCCAAAGGTATGCCCAAAATACAAAGAACACGTGCCCGACACGCTCGCCACTCGGCAAAAGCTTCGAAAGGTGGGGTGGTTGTTGGCCAAAAAGCGGAGGAAACGCAATAAATTGTCGCATAAAAATTGATGTTTTATTTTCAGCTTCTTTTGCACTCGCTTGTCGCCCCGCTTTTTTCCCACACAATTTCCCATTTTGGGTTCTGTTGTTTTTCGCTTCGCCTTTTGCTATGCAAAACGTGCATGGAAATCGCAAAATTCTTTTCGCTTTTTCGGTTAGCTCAAACACAAACAAAAGAAGCCGAGCAGAAAGTTGCTATTGGGTTGGCAAAATCCTGTGGACTGAGGATCATCGGGGGCATGATGAAACTGCTGAGTCTGACTTGTCCTAGATATATAGTCAATATATATGTGCTACTTACCAATATTACATCATAGTCCGTAATGAATTCCTTAACTTATAAATAAACGTTCCTAACCTTTTGAAATTAGGCCTTAAAGCTTTAGCCCCCTTAAAAAGCCACATTTAAGCCAAGAACTTCTCCCCGTACGCTCATATTTTACACAAGATATGGGCGTGTCGTTTCTAAATGTAGTCAAAGCTGACACCTTCATGATTATTTGATGTCAGGCTGGGGTTATTTATAGGCAGCTGACATGACTATATCCGCTGCAAAATGTGCCCCAGCCATATACATACATACATACTACATACATAGTTGGAGTCGCCGTAAATAGAATGAAGCGCTTATTTAAGCCAAGAGTGCCCCGAAAAATGGTGAGTAAATTAATATTTGCCACGTGTGTAGGACTTGGAATGTGTTGAGCGTTAACCGCAGGGCAGGCAGACAGACACGTGAAAAATTTCGAATAATCCATTACGGCCAAGACAAGTGCCTCTTATCGCCAGACAGCCCACGCAGTCCGCAGATCCCACGGAGGTGTGGCCGTCTTGGCCAAGTGGGATTCCTTCCTTCATTCACTCACTGCACTTGACAAGAACGGACTGTCCGCCCCTTTGTGTTGGACTCTCCAACATAAATTTGCCCGGGTTGCCAGTCAAATGCTGTTCACTTTCGCTACAAACCCGCTGCATAACCTGTTGGCCACCTTGGAATGATTCCGAGATCACCGGGGTCACTCCTAATTGATTTTGAACAAAAAAAGAGTATAACATGAATTACCTCAATACTCTGAAGGAAAGTACTCACCCTTTTATGTTCCAATAGTTGGGTTTTTTGTTTTCTAAAATGTTTTATTCCTCAAATTTTCACAGCTTTTTATAGCTCCCACACATGTCACTCCAATTTATAATAAGCCTTCATCGAAAAGATGTTGCCCAAGCATCAAGTGAGCAAACGATAACCTGACCTACAAATTCCAGCTAACCCAACTCAAATATTAGGGCCAACTTCGTGCCATCTCGGCTAACAAGTCACGGCAGCCAACTTAGATACATATAGTGGAAAATGCGGAGATGAAAGCCAAAATGAGAGTGAGATGTGGAAGAAGGTAACGCGATAGTGAAGCGGAAATTTGAGCAATGCAGCTAAATTGCGTTTAACCAAGCGAGCGAGCCAACTCGAACCGAAGGCATTCAAAAACCCAAAGCCCAATCCCAATCCCCTTTTCTGCCGGAACCGGACAGCTCAAGACCCGGATGGCTAAGAGTCCCGAGGGCCAAAAACCACCTTCCTTCGCGAAGACAAACTGCGAGCTGAAAACATAAATTCTTGATTGCAATAGACGTCGACAATGTTGTCACCGCCGCCAGACTTGCAGGCATCATCATCATTTTGATGTCGCCACCTCATGAACTTGCGCCATATTTCACTCAAGGCTACCAATTCGAAAAGGAACACGCCCAGAAAACGAAATAGTGCTGCCAAATATAAATGACAAGTAAATTCTCTAAAAACACTGATTATATCACTTAGATTCAAATGAGTAATAATGTTAAACTACAACCCCTTTTTATGCATATTTATTAATCTTCAAATCACTTTTAATTTGCCAGCTCTGATGGCCACCCCTTTTTTGTCCAAATTGCGCTGACCAAAAGTAACAAAAGGAGCAGTAACAAGTAACAAAGAAGACAGAGAGAAATGGCCTGTGTAAATTATTGCACGACAACATCGCGGAATGGGGTTCAATTTTGGGGTCACCACCTCAGTGGAAACCTATTTATACAGGACGAAACTCTATCGGCTGTCCTGCAAAAAGCCTCCAATCAATGAGTTTTTCCTTTCTCCACTTTTGGGCAAATTAAGTGCTTAAATTTCAATTAAAACTTGTACTTGAACTTCTTGTTGGGTGGTGGGAGGAGCGGCACTTGGTTTAACCTCCCATCGCACTGACCTCATTAATGCTAAACATCCGCGATATTTTATAGTAATTAGAAGCAGTCAAATTGAATTGGCATTAGGGCGTGTTATGTTGCCAGGGATAGCACGGCTATAAAAAGCAAATGTTATTAGGGTTAAACTTGGTAGTACACATTGCTCGGAATGGAGGCAATTTGTTGGAAAATAGGCCTTGAGATTGGAGGAAGCGGCAAATGAGTCCTTGGGATGGGAAAACCAGATCGGAGTTTTGGGAATTTCCATAATAACATTGTTCGCGCCAGCAAGTGGTACTTAAATATCCACTAATTGAATGGAAAAGTTATGGATTACGTGTATTAATGTATTTAGCCAAATCCTGAAATCTCGAGGAGGTAAAATGGATGAAAGGAAACAGTTTTGTTTTGGACTTTCCAAGCAAAATTAAAAGCAGCCACGGAAACGTTTTGATTACAAATCAATGACTTTGTGAATTTGTTTGAAATACTTATTTTAAGATCGCCCACACTGACGCATAGTAATAAATGCATTCTATTCAGTGGCTTGGAAGAAAGAAATAATTTCTTGTAAAACCCACCGAAGTGAAGGAAAGGAAAACGAAGCTCAGACACGGCCACAATACAATTTGATTTCCATTTCGTGGGATCTCTGGCTTTGATTGCCGCTGACCTACTTGCTGCCTGATTACCCCACCAAACACACACACACACACGCACTGCTATGCGCCATAGACACCCCGCACACACACACACACACACGTAGACAATCAGGAGAAGTGCTCCTTGTGGCATAGTTGGCATAACTTACGGCGCATGCCGCATTCCTGGCTGGCAAATAACTTTGCATACTTTCGGCGGCACGGATAAGTCGTCTTGATTTATGCAGCAAACACTTTCGATTAATTGCCCACATAACTGCGCTCATTGCACATGTGATATACAGATATATATATGTTTGTCTGTGTGTGTGAGTGCGGGAAAATGGAAATTTGGGCGGAAGATGATTTTAGGATGGAAGAGGGATGGGCCAAAAGTCATCAAAACTATTTCATTAATTTGTTGCTCGGCTGCTTTGCTGCGGCCCAGAAGTCTTTAAAACTTTTGTTTGTTTGTCTTTGGCAAAAGTTTTAATCGCATTTGTTTGTCACCGCTCTCGACTCCATATTTCGATGGCAATCTGTCTCACTAACTCGGAACTTGACTAGCTGGCTTCAGTGAATATTTAACTTGTAAATCCGCATTTTAGACAAATGTTTGACTGGCGCATGAAGGACCCTTTTTATGATATCCCCTGCTTTTTGAATTTAATGCAGTTGGGATTGATTTAAAAACGTTGAAAATGACAAGAACACTTTACCATTAAAAGCAGACAACGCACCTCAACCAGGAAAATGTAACAATGAACGTATTGATTCATTGCAAACACACATAAATCATTCACATACCTGCTGTACAAAGTTCAAGTACCCAACTGAAATATTTAAAGTATTCACTGTTTGACTTCACTTGCTACTGCAATTTCCAGTTGGGTCATGTATCGCTTATGCACAAACATCTGATTAACGTTTCTATCATTTTCAACTTGGCCCTGTAGCAAAACGATTTTATATTTCTGGCCAGCCTTCTGCCTTCGCTGAGCTGTCAACCGCACGGATACAAATACGGCTGACAGGGCGGATGGGTAATGTTGAGAACTTGGGACTTGGTAATGGGGCGGGTGCGCCACCTAGGGAGCCAAGGATGGAGCCAAACTGAACCTGGTTGAACTGCACCTGACGCACGGGCAAACACACCAAGGGCCAACTAGATCATTCCCATACTGCCACTCGTTTTTGGACCAACACCCCCTGCACGCCCTTCCATTTCCCCAGTTGCTAATGTAGTTTACTTACGCTGAAATATTTGCCTTGCCAAACTGCATTTCCATTCCGGGGCAGGTAGTCAATTTTTATCACTCGCTGGGAATTTGCATGCGGACACGGCAGTCGGAGTCCTCGAAAAGATTGCTAGAACATTGGAAAGACAGATAGATATTCGAGCTTAAATATTAAACCCTAAAAACTTCTTTCAGAATTACAGTGCATTTCTTAAATAGAAAATAGAGCGTGTCCAAAGCTGCATTGGCAAACGACGATGACGATGCGATTCGAAATCAAAAAAAAAAGCCGAGCGAAATGCAGTTTAGATAAAATTAAGATAATTACGTATGCTGGCGAATAAAAGGGAGTGGACAGGATCAGCCGCAAATTGCCGTCATCATTCTTGGGGCGATACTACCTTTTGTCTGACTCTCTGCTCGCCTGTCCGAGACTTATGAGAAAGGCCAAAATGTCATGTACAACAGATAAAAAGGACACGGACAGGGACACGGACACGGCGGCTAATGACACAAAGAAGCCCGAACTGCAAAACAACTGAAAAGGATTGTACGGAAAAAACGCTACACTGAGAATAAACGTACGACTCTTAAACAGTATTAAACATCACTTCAACTTGAAAGAAATATTACTGTCATTAATCAAAAGCTTGTATTAGTTTAGTATTAGTTTTATTTTATATGGGCTATTATCCCCCTAAAAATGTATGGTAAAATCCAATTATATATATATTTCCACTATTCTCCCTTTGGTTTCGTGCTCTAATATTTTTCAGTGTAGCAACTGCGGAAAACGAGAGTAAAAAAGGGTTATAAAGCTCGGCTCCCTCCGAACTGCTGCCTCCTTCACCCCTTTTATCTTCGGTCTAGGCCATTATTGTGCAGGCTTTATTGTTTTTTGTGCCTTTGCCATCTTACTCATTTCGCTGTCGTGACTCCTTTGCCTTTTGTTGAATTGAAACAATTTGTCACTTTTTGGCCAAGTGCCTGTGGCTGCTTTTTTGTTCAGCCGAGTTAGCTGAACCTGTATTCATCTCCTTTGTAGTTAATGAAATAAATGAAGAGCAAAGCGCAGATGGGCCACAATATTTTTGACAGTGTTTTATTGCAAATTGCCAACGTCTGCCTGTTGTTTGTTTCGAAATTATGGACTTCCTGATTAGCCATAAGGAAAGTTAAATTACCATGATGGTGCAATTCAGCACAAGTACAAACATATTCATTTGCGAACAAATTCACAGATGTTGATTGCATTATTTGCACATACACCAGTGGAAGAAGAAGAACATATGCTTAAAAACACTTTATGAAGTGCCCTTCCATCGATAAATGGCTATAACTCGATATATACAATGAACTGCATTTCATTAGCGAACCGCACTTGCCACGTGTAAAAACAGAAACAAATAAATATAAAGAGTAAAAAAATCAATCGGACTGGTAAATTTAACAGAATTGCCAATTCATTTGCATAAGTTACGGACTGACCATTACATTACATTTCAATACATTAAATTAATGCCAGACGGCCACTTAGAGCAAATAAAATAAAAGCAATTGAGTTTGCTCATTCATACAAGCAGTTAAAGGCCATTCGAAACAAAAAAAAATAAATAAAAATCCAGCAGTTAAAACAGATTACATTCGTTTTCGGCTTCGGCTTTCCGGAAAATCCAAACAAATAAATAAGATTAAGGCCGGAGATGACGGAGATGGGGCCAACTTGACCTCCGACGGACCCGCTTTATCCCAAGACAGCCACCGTAGCTCCAAGTCCCTTGGCCGTTTGATCTGCTGCAGCATTTGCCACCCACTCTCCACCTGGCCTCCCTTTGAACTTTGCCCAATGGTCAGCAAATCGGCCTAAATGCCTGAACAGGAAATCAATTCTCAACAGCCCCTTGTCCTCGACCGCGCCCACACAGGATGGATCACTCTGAAGCAGGTCCTTTTCCCTTTATCCTAGCCAACACCTTTCTAAGTGCTAGCTCACTCTCTGAATATGGAAAATACTATTAAATTGTGTTCAGGGAATATCCACTTTTAATTCCCACACACATAACCTTTACACATCTTTTAACTGAAGTCGCTTTGGTCACTAAACATTTTCCTGAATACCACTCGAAATTAGCCTTCCATATGTCTCAGTCCAGCGGTCGGAAGTTAGCAGTCCTTCGGAGTTCATTGTGCCCAGGACTACTTCAGACGCTTCTGCAACAGTGGATGTTGCACATTGTTGGGTGCTCATGTCTGGGGCACGCTTGAAATGCAACATTGCACCGGAAAGCAGCGGAAGGCCTTTTATATGCCCGGCCAACTTCCGGTCCATAGAAAACTAAGCTCTGTTGCCACTGGTGCACCATAGTGGCATGTGAACAAAAGGTGTGCCCTTGCATATGCCTCATTGTTGTGGTTTTTTCCGCAGTCAAGTGGAACATAAGTGTGGCAAGCCTTAAACTTGACATATTGCTTCCATACTAGCTGGTCACTAAGAGTTTTAAACAAATTAAAATTAGTAATTTTTGTCTATAATTTCCACTAATATTCATTGCAGAAAGCTCGCCGTAGTTTTCCACTTCTCTAAACAAAAACCCCAAAAGATAAGCCGAACACTAAACTCAGTCGAGGGAAAGAAAGACGCAGGTTAATGGATTTCTCTTGTGATGTTTGACTTGACCCAGACCCACGACCATTCCGGCTTATCCGTAGACATCTCATTTTATTCGCTCTTTATGCGCGTCGTGAATTTTTCAAGTGAAAAGTTTACATTTATTATCGTGAGTGTGGAGTGTGGGAATCTGGAAAAGGGTGGGGCCTAAAGGGGGGGGGGGGGTCGAACCTGTCCTTCGAGGGACAACAAACAACACATTACGTTTAATTGAATGTTGCGGTTGTGTCGCCTTTCCGACTTTTTCTTCTTTCGTTTCTTGTAAGACACTTCATCCTCAGGATCCCTTTAGCTCACTTGTTTTACACTCAAAAAAGTAGAGTGTAACTTATGGAAATCAAAACCTTTGGCTCAAAACAATTGTCATTTTAAAACAGTGCATGCGTTCAAATAATAATCCATATTTACCTATATATGCAGTATTTACTATTTTAAAAATTAAAAATCATATTTCTGAATACTTTCCAAGTGTAATTGTGTATGAGAGCCTGACACGCGCCGCGTGCGAAAAGAACAGAAATTATAATGTAGTGTAAATATTTAATGATGATGTGGCTCTAGATTACGCTACCGTCACGTGGTTGCTGTTAAACGTGCTCCCATCCACAGCGGAATCTTGACCTGACCCGGCCCTTTCCCGGCCAAGTCAATGAGCTGAAAAAGTCGCTGGCGACAGGACAGTTTTCCGCGCGTAGGCGCAATTCCTCGAGCGGTGGCCAGTGAACTGCAAACAGGCCTCCGACTGCTGATATGCATACAAAAAAACAAAGGCGAATGAAAATAAACGAGAGCTTCGTCATTTATATGGCAAAATTTAATGAGTGTAAATAAAAAATATTACCTATCTGAGACCCTAACATTTACTACTGATAAATCTTTTTGGGCCAAGTAAGTTACAAGAAAATTGCATTTGTAAGAAGGCAGACATTTGAAATTGCCCCTGCCCATAAAAATATAAAAATGACATAAAAAATGCATAAAAGGTATGCAGTCGTTCAAGTTGTTGGCTTCATAAAGACATATTAAATCGGGATTAGATCGTAGAAACTAAAAGTTGTTTGTTTTACAATAGATGTTTGACAACCTTTTGAACATTGTATTAGAAAGCTAAGTTTACACATTTATTAAATGCTTTCCTGTCTCTTTTTTGAATATATATAGTATTAATAAAATGAAACTTTTAACATTGAATTAAAAAATATGCATTTAAAAGAAACTTTGAATAGGTACGCAGATATGAAAAGTAACTGCCAAATTTTAAATTCAAAATTGCACTAAGGTGCTAAATTATATCGATTTCTGATACTAAGTCGATATCGTTTTTAGTATTGGTGTGAGGCCATGCTTTTAGTTCACTGCTACGGTGAGTGCCAATGCTAAAAAAGCTAGTACGAAGTTTTCAGTTTTGGAAGTCAAAATGAATAGATACATAAGAAACACAAATATACAACAAATATGTTTTAATGTTCATATATCGCAATAATGGGAACAGCTATTTTTTTATTTCCCCTTGGCAGTGCTAACTAAGCAACTGTCTAGCCATTTTCCCATTGTTAATCAGAAGCACAAGTTCTGGCTACAAAATAGCCAGCGAACCACCACTGCGCACGGTTGTGTTATCGCACTTATCGAGTGGCGTGATTATTCGATAGCGACTGATAGAGAAAATGTACGTCATGTGATTGTGGATTCTTTTTTCGCACGGAGCAGTCACCTGTCGGCCAAGAAAATACAATTACGCCTGCAATTCGGTGAGTGTGAGCTGGAAAATTTGGAAATCCGGACGTGCTAACGCTCCCCCGTTCCGCAGACAGTGAACAAATAGCAAGATGGCGGCCCAAATACGCACCGTGGTGTCCCAAACGTTCCTGTGGCTCTTCCTCGCCGTGGCCACCATCCTGACCCTGTACTTCGTGATGACGGGCAAGGGCGAGCGGGTGAGCGTGGGCTGGTTCCTGGCCTCCTCAAACCCGTACATGTGGGCCTGCCTGGGCATCGGACTCTCCGTCTCGCTGTCCGTCGTGGGCGCCGCCCTGGGCATCCATACGACGGGCACGAGCATCGTGGGCGGTGGTGTGAAGGCGCCCCGCATCAAGACCAAGAATCTGATCTCGGTCATCTTCTGCGAGGCCGTGGCCATCTACGGCCTGATCACCGCCATCGTTCTGTCCGGCCAGCTGGAGCAGTTCTCGATGGAGACGGCCCTTTCGCAGGCGGCTATTCAGAACACGAACTGGTTCTCCGGCTACCTCATCTTCGGTGCTGGCCTGGCTGTCGGCCTGGTCAATCTGTTCTGCGGCATTGCTGTGGGCATTGTGGGTTCGGGTGCCGCCCTCTCGGACGCCGCCAATGCCGCCCTGTTCGTCAAGATCCTTATTGTGGAGATCTTCGGTTCGGCCATCGGTCTGTTCGGCCTCATCGTGGGCATCTACATGACCTCCAAGTCCAAGATGGGCGACAAGGAGTAGGCGCCGTCGCCAGCCATGCAGTGTGAGTATGAATCATTGCAGAGACAGCCAAGGTCAAGAAAATAGCACTCGCGACGGAACAACTGAATCTTTATAACTTGTAGGTTGCATTGCGCGATTCGCGTCTAAGAGAATGTTGTAACGCACTTTTTGTTTGATAAACTAAGTAATAAGTTCATTTAACGCATAAACATAGAGGAGCTACCAGCTCTTCTCTGAGATGCATTTTATGAAACCTAAGCAATAGAACTCCTGATTGCCAATCCTTCGGTTTTACGAGTGCTATAGTCTCGACCTCAGTCAAACTCAAGCCGCGAAATAAACTTTCACTCTTCTCCCGCAGCCTTCGCCACTCCATTATCATCACGAAGAACAACACACATCAGAGCATTCCCCCATCCCCATGCAGACACGCACGACATCAGTGTTTGTGTATTTTTTTGGAAATTACGACTCGCTATACGCAGTTACTGCTTGCAGGAGACGCCCGACAAACCGAAATCCGATCAGCCGTAACGCTTTAAACTAGGACTTAGTTACTCATTAAGATGATAGTTGGTTAAGTTGGCAGTTGGTTTTCACGCCTCGCACGCTCGCAGTCACCAGCATCACTCAATCGACTGTGGAGTGTGCACGGTGTGAAAACGACCGTGATTTGTTTATTTCATTTCTTTGCCAAACGAAAGACATCGTGTGTGTGTGTCTGTGTTTGATTTTAAGCAGTTTGTTATGTTTGTTTCTACGCTGGCTCTTCAAAGGCTAATTTAAAATGTATTATATTTACTACCGCAAAACGATAAACTTGTATATTTCAAGCTACTGTTTGAGGCAGCAGTTGTAGATGGTTGCACAGTCGCATTATTATTATTATAGAAAGTATTCCATATTAAAACAAATAAAATATATACGTTTTGTT
This sequence comes from Drosophila melanogaster, assembly GCF_000001215.4. Classification (NCBI taxonomy): domain Eukaryota; kingdom Metazoa; phylum Arthropoda; class Insecta; order Diptera; family Drosophilidae; genus Drosophila; species Drosophila melanogaster. The sequence continues at coordinate 14,902,317 of NT_033777.3, read as the reverse complement.
TATCAATATGTGTGAGAGTGTGACTACGGCGATGGCTTATCAGATATCAGAAGCACGCGCTAAAATGTTATGAGTGCGTTACACACATCATTCATACATATATATGGCACCTATTTGTTTTATAAAATGGTTCTCAGTTTGGTGCAAAAATTATATTATTAAACAAGCTTTGGAACAAGGAGGAAGGAAATAAACGAACTCAGGAACAAGGAAGAGGGATATGAATATTACGAATTAAACTTATTTGAATCAACTTTTCGTTCAGTGTATCAGTGCATAATGGGAAAGCAGCAATACTAGCAGCTTATGTTAAGTCAGCAGTAAAAAGAACCCGAGCTTTTGCTGCATTTGTTTATCCAAGCATATATGTATGGTGATGTGCATTTAAATTATGGGCACTTTTGGTTCATTCGCGTTTTCAGCGACTTCTGAAAAGGCAGTCTTACGGAACTAATTTACCAAAGTTATAAATAAACAATAATGTTCTTAATCTAAGAATAAAGTTTTTAAAAGTATATCGGTGGAGTGGACAATAAGAAAAAGTAAATGTCAATAAAATTAATGTTAATAAAAGAATTAGATCATTTGGTACCTGCCATAACGAATCCAGTTTGATAACAATGTGTAATCTAATAAACACAAAGGGCAATCCTGAAATTTGAACCCCCGCCAAAAAAAGGCCCCAAAGTTGGCAGCCCCTCGGCGCAGTGTTGCACGTCGCGGCCATTTTGAAAGTGACAGCTCCTTTTACCGTTTCTTTTTCATCCTCTTTCTTTCCGCGCCGAACGCTTCGCGAAGTCGCACGCCTTTTGAGATCTAGCTCGAATTAATTTCCCCGAAATGTCCGAGGAAGTGGTGGAGTCCAGCAGCCAGGAGGCGAGCCAGGTTATACCGCAGGAGCAGGAGGACTGGGCTGACGATGTCGTTACCACAATGCCGGCCCAGGAGGTCACCGAGTGGCCGGAAATCAAGCTTTTCGGGCGCTGGGCCTGCGACGACATCTCCATCAGCGACATCTCGCTGCAGGACTACATTGCCGTAAAGGAGAAGTTCGCCCGCTACCTGCCGCACTCCGCCGGACGCTATGCGGCCAAGAGATTCCGCAAGGCCCAATGCCCCATCGTGGAGCGCCTCACCAGCGGGCTGATGATGAAGGGGCGCAGCAACGGCAAGAAGCTCCTCGCCTGCCGCATCGTCAAGCACGCCTTCGAGATCATCCATCTGCTAACCTCGGAGAATCCGCTTCAGGTCACCGTCAACGCCATCGTCAATTCCGGTCCGCGCGAGGACTCCACGCGAATCGGACGCGCCGGCACTGTGCGCCGCCAGGCAGTCGATGTGTCGCCCTTGCGTCGTGTCAACCAGGTAATCGTGTTCGCATTCCACAAAGTCGTATGAAGTTAAAATGAGTCATTTTCAGGGAACTTCTTGTAGTTAAGAAAGTTATCTACGTAATTCTTACAGGCACTTGGACACTGCTTAAATTTAAAATAATAGGTACAATACATACCGATTTCAATGTAAATAATTAGAAAGCAGTAGCAGAAAGTTATTTTTATCCATTATAATAAGTCAAAATAGAACTTGACACAATAAAGTTAATAACTGAATGTTTTTTTGCAGGCAATTTGGCTAATCTGCACTGGAGCACGTGAGGCTGCCTTCCGCAACATCAAGACGGTGGCCGAGTGTCTGGCTGATGAGCTGATCAACGCCGCCAAGGGATCCTCCAACTCCTACGCCATCAAGAAGAAGGACGAGTTGGAGCGCGTGGCCAAGTCGAATCGTTAAGCTGCGGATTTTCTGCATTTCCATGAATTGATGCCGACTTACATAAGTTGCTATGTAATCATTTCATCTTCTAACTAAATACACAAATGTATTTTATTCCTTCTGTTTTTATTGGCATTCATTTCTACATATCATTTATATGTTCTATAAGAAATGATTATCCTGTCAGTTCGAAAAGATTTCATTCCACCGTGCCAACTTAAAATCGATTCTTTATATTCTGTTAATTCGAAGCTTTTCGCTTAAAAGATGATCTCTAAGATGAGTTTTGGATTATTCTTTATGCTGTTCGTACTGGGCGCCGCCTCGTTGGGCGCGGTTGGCATAATCTTCGCCAACGTGATGGTCAATATGGGTGAGCGCATGGGGCTCGGCTGGTTCCTGTACACCTCGAATCCCTTCCTGTGGTCCGGCATGGGCATCTTCCTCGCCTGCGCCCTGTCCGTTCTGGGCGCCGCCAGTGGAATCTACATGATTGGATGCAGTGTGGCGGGCGGCGGAGTGCGATCGCCTCGCATCAAGACCAAGAACCTGATCTCAGTCATCTTTTGCGAGGCGGTGGCCATCTATGGCCTGATCACGGCCATCCTGCTGTCCGGCAACGTCAACAAGTTCAGCAGCGTGCGTCTGATCACCGACAGCACGGTCATGGCGACCAATATGTTTACGGGATTCGCTACTTTTGGGGCAGGTCTCTGCGTTGGAATGGTGAACGTGGCCTGCGGCATTGCTGTGGGCATCGTGGGATCCGGCGCTGCCCTGGCGGATGCGGCCAACTCGGCGCTCTTCGTCAAGATCCTCATTGTGGAGATTTTTGGCTCGGCTATCGGACTGTTTGGCCTGATTGTGGCCATCTACATGACCTCCAAGGCGGAAACCATTAATTAGACCATTATATAAACGCGACTTAATTGAAAAGCTAACATTTATTTGGTAATTAAAGCTATTCTTCCCCATCATCGTAATCGCTGTCATCAGCTTCATCATTGTGACCCTCCTCGTCGTCGTCTTCCTCGTCCCAGTGCTTGATCTTCTTGTTGGTCATGAAGTCCTCGCGCAGCACACTCCATTCGGACTTCTTTTTGCCGCTGGAGCCCTTGTCTTCGTCGTCGTCATCCGTTTCTTGTTCCTCTTTCTTTACAGCGTTATCTACGGGTGTGGATTTGGCGCGCTTCCCGCTCATCAGGACGTCCAAAAACTTTCGCTTGTTGATGTTGTTTAGCACCGCATCCTGTCGGCTGTCCAGCGGACCCGCTTCCTCCAGCTGCTGCTGCAGATCCTTCTGCTGAATGCGCACGGCATTAAAGAACTGCACCACTCCACGAGTGGCAACTTTGCGGAGCGTTCGTTCACGCTCCATGTCCCGGAAACTGGGCTTCACACGCAGCTGGAGGGGCACATTCTTACGCTGCTGTTTGGTTAGCGTGGCATCCAAGGCAGAGGCCTGCGGCTTCTCGTCTTCATGGTTATCGCCTTCGTCCTCCTCCTTGACATCTGCTTTCTCGATCTCGAAATCGAATCCTGGCTTTTTGTTGGCGGCGTCTTTCTGGAATCGCACAGCCGCCTGGCTTTTTTTGGCTCGAGCTAGCACGGTTTTTTTTTGGGTCTTCGGCTTGGTGGTCTTCAGGACCTTCTGAATGGAATCCGCCCAGCCGGCGTTGCCCTCCGCTTCGCTGGCTGAATTCTGGCTGCCCTCGGAATCGGATTCCTCCGGAGAACTGTCGCTCGCAGGAGCATGTGTCTTTTTAACACGCTTCTCAGTCAAAAGAGCCATATTTTGCAAGCAGGCAAGTGGATCCAACTTTAAAAACAAAACAAGCGTGTTTATCACGTTTTTAGAGATGGCAAGTGGAAACTACAGGTAGCACTATCGGCAAAACTATTAGCAACTATATTGAAAAAAACTGAAAAACTAAAACTATAACTTTGATAATTATATATATATATATATACATATATATATATATATATATATATATATATATATATATATATATATGAATTAAAGCAAATATAAATATATGAATTAAAGCAAATTTTCGAATATGCTTTAATGGAAATAATATTAAATTTATTTCATATTCATTAAATTCCTTGTTAATCTATTATACAACACTAGGAATTGCTTGCACAGGCGTACCGGAATCGATACTGTCATCTCTAACACAGTTGAGGCGCCAACATCTGGTCACACTGATCTTGCCGCTGCTTTTGGACTCAACTTTATTTATTTGCAAAAATGGACCTGAACACTCTGCTGCAGCGCGCCCAGAACCTGAACAATGACGCGAAGGCAGAGTGCGAGCTGCCCGCCGTGGAGCGGACGCTTCAGCAGGTCCTGCGGGCCACCACGGAGCTCCACTCCCGCGTCACCCAAACCGGCTGCAAAGAGATCCAGGCGTGAGTAAACAATACTGAATTAAAGTGAACCATAATCGATATGAACCTCATTCACCAGTCACATACTGCTGGGCTCCAAGGGCGTGGACCTGCCCAAGCTGAACCAGAAGCTGGAGGCGCTGAGTGCCCGGAAAACCTTCGAGCCGCTAGACGTAAAGGCGGACACGGATGTGCGCACATTCCTGAAGAACGAACGCGAGAATGCAATTCTCTCGGTGATCGAGGACACGAAAAAGAATGTAAGTAATGAACCATATAGTCAAAACATTGTTGACTTCTCCCATACTCGCAGATCAGCGACTCTGCGAACAAGCAGAGGTGGGCCAGTATGAACAAAGTATGGAACGAGGAGAAGACCCGCCTGCTGGACGCCTTAATTGCGCCGTCACAGAACTTTATCGACCTACAACGGCTGCCGGAACCCACCATCGTAAATCCGCTTTGTCAGCCACGTTCCTGCCTCGATCCGCTGGAACTAGTGTATGCGCAAGAGTTGCGGCATTACAATGAACTGCTGCTTAAGAGCAGCCATCGACCCAATCTCGTCCAAAAGTTCGCTCATCTGTCCCAGAGCTTCGGAGATTGCCGGCTTACGGACATGTGGACCCTGCTGGCTTGCGTCACCCAAATCAGCGAGCCGCTGCGCAGTGACCCCATCAAGAGCCGACAGCAAAGACCGGAGTTTGTTACCTATGCTAAATCGTACCTAGAACGGCGCTATCGTGTGTTCATGTGCTCCCAAGTCGGTGGATCCTATGCCAACAACAGCTATCAGTTGGTTGTGGCCTATGTAAACCACCGGTTCAGAGCACAGCAGACCATCGGACTTGTGGACACCGTCCGCGAAATACCCTTATGGCCGCTGGTTTACTACGGATTGCGCTGCGGAGCGGTTAAGGTGGCGGTTGAGTTCCTGCGCGAAGCGGGCAGTAGCCACGATGAGTTTGCCCAGCTCGTTGCAGATCGCAATGCCGGCGAAACCAATTCCAAAATAGAAAACCAACTGCGACTGCAGTACGCCAACAAAATACGCAACTCCACCGATGCCTATAAGAAGGCCGTTTACTGCATCCTTTTGGGCTGCGATGTCAATGAAGTACACGGAGAAGTGGCCAAGACCATAGACGACTTCCTTTGGATGCGGCTGGCCATGATACAGCCCGGTGACGCTGACAACTATGGTAAACTGCAGTCAATGATTTTGGAACAGTATGGTGAAAAGTACTTCAATGCTAGGCAGCAGCCGTATCTCTACTTCGAGACCCTTGCATTAACCGGCCAGTTTGAAGCCGCCATCGAGTTCCTGGCGCGCCAAGATGAAAATCGGGCACATGCAGTTCACATGGCCATAGCGCTGTTTGAGCTAGGACTTCTAGGCAGTGCGCGCAGTGTGTCGCAGCCCCTGCTTTCGATCGATATTAAAGATCCGCAGCCACTGAGGCGCTTGAACCTAACTCGGCTTATCCGACAGTATGTGCAGCGATTTGAGCGGACAGACACCTCGGAGGCGCTGCATTACTACTACACACTGCGCTGTCTGAAGGATTCCAAGGGCCGGAACATGTTTATGGCCTGTGTGTGCGATCTTGTGGTGGACAGCGGAGTCTTTGATACCACCATTTTCGATCTGATATTCGGCAAGCGGCAGTCGAGTGACCAAAACGATGTTAACAGGTGATTATATGCAATGTTACATTTATTCAGTCAGTCTAAAGTCTAGTCTCTTGTGTTTTTAGTGGACTCTTCCGCCAGTTCGAATGCCCGGAGTTCGACACGCGCACCATGGCCGCTCAGGTGGGCGACGAACTGGCTGCGCTGGGTAACTTTGAGATGTCGGCGCGGCTGTACGAAATGGCGGGCAAGTACAACCTGGCCGTGAAGCACATCTGCATTCTGATGGCCCAGGTGGTGCACCTGCCCACGCTAGGTGGATCGTTAAGGGAACGCCTTGGCCAAGACGCTCAGAGATTCAACCAGCTGCTGGCTAGCGACAGCATCGATGTGGAACCCAAGATGAAGAGCAGCTTTGTGCTGCTGCAGGATCTGCTTATCTTCTTCAACTTCTATCATGACGGAAAATTTAATGCAGCGTTGGATCTGCTCAGGCAAACCCAGTTGGTGCCCAATACGTTGGACGATGTCGATGTTGTACTGGGCAATGTGAAGCAACTTAGCGGCGAGGTAATCAAGGTCCTGCCCGACGTTATAGTGGCCGCCATGGAGATCGCCCAGAAGCAGTACAAGCAGCTGAAGGCAGGATCAGGCAGCTCGCTGGAACAGACCCAGATGCAGCAACTCCGGCAGCGAGCCAAAGCCCTGTCCAACATGGCAGCAACTATGCCGTATCGCCTGCCCAACGACACGAACAAGCGACTGATTGAACTCGAACTGGATATGCACTAAAATAAATATACTTTAAGGGATAAAGGGAAGCAATAGTCTACTTCATTAGCATGAATATGTGCTCCTCCTCCTCCCCCTCCTCATCATCATCACTGTCTGTCTCCTCTTGCCTTCTTTCCTCAAGTTGCTGAATGCGAAGATGAGCTGCTGCCAATTGCTGTTGGAGATCAAGGCAATTGGCGCATGGATTATTATGAGGCTTACTCTCCTTAAAGCTTTCCTCGTCAATGCCAGAATCCTCGCTCTTGAAACTGATATTACTTCTATTAGCACATGATTTCATACTTTTGATGCTCTTTCCGAGGGGATCCTCCTCCTCCGTTCCTAAGTGGAACTCTGGAATGGCGTCCTTTCTAAGGTTTCCCTTGTTTGGCAGATAAGTCCGGCGAAAGTGTCTGCCGCAAATAAACAGCCACTTGTTGTCCACCGTAAGCCGACATATTTCCATCCATGCCTTGCGCATTTCGGGATTCGAGGGAAAGAAGTGCAGTCGTTCTGGAGGAGATCGTGAGGAGCAGTTCCTGACGCTGCATCTGCGAATGAAGGAGTTCCTGCTTGGCTTACTGACCTGGTGCACTACCTCTTTTGTATCTAAATCATGAAGAGAACAGGTTTAGGAAGCTATCTAGGAGGCTGCTTCGATACACTTACTCAAGAAAAGTGTGGGAACTGCCCAGGAAAACACCTTGGTCTTGCCAAAACATTGTGTCTCAAAGTGCCGCCTACACACCCGACTATTGAACAAGTTAATATCTTTTATGTCCGCAATATTATCCAACCACTTCTGCCGGACAACCGGATTTATGGGGAACTTGTACATGGAGCTACTATCCTGTTGACCACTCTTATAACAATCGGTTACGATGCAGCGAAGGTTTTGGTTTTTCATATTTTTGGACTGCTAATATAGTTTGGTGAAATGTTGGTAGGTGAAATGGAGAAAGCAACAAGTGTTGGTAGGCGCGTGAAACTTAAATTTGGGTCAAGATCAGTGACTGGACGTTGGTCAAAAGAGGGGGTACCTGAATGTCTTCTTTAGTAAGCTTTTTATTGTATCGGGGAAAACATTACAGGACTTAGGTTTATAAACTTTTTGAATTTTTAAATTGTTTATTGCGCTTCAACAGAAATTAATTCAAACGAGCAAGCGAACTTTTGTGGTCACGCAGTATTCGGGGTTGAGTCTTCGGTAAGTCTGTCCTCCAACCAAATTAGCAAGAACACTGATCACGTGATACACTTTCATTAAAGAAATTATAATTTGCAAAATCGTCGATTTTTAAGATATGAATCTCTACTAAGGTCAATGAGTTTTTTTATATTCCTGAATATAAGGTTTTTGCTTTACTTAATATAATTTATAAATAACTCAGATATGCATTATTTTTCTTCAGGTTAATTGAATTAAATAGTTTACATGTTAATTTATAATTTTAGGAATAAGCAACAATGTTTTAAATGAAAACACTTTAAATACTATCAGGCATTCTGGTTTTTATTTAATTTAAATTAAACCAAAACTGGTTTAAAATAAAATTAACTATTCTGATTTTTATATTTTTATTTACTAACAGATGATTTAAATTGGGATCTAGCATTTGAATAGGAACTTTTAGCGACTTCGGTTTTTTGTACTTTAATTTATATATTTATTTATTACAATATATCCGTTCTCTAATATAACTAATATACACTTCGTGAGTGTATAACAAAGTTGCGTTTCGTTTCTCTTTGTCCGTTTCAATTTCTAATCCAGTCTAATGCATCGGTGTTATCTTGACTTTGTTTATTTTGCTGCATGCATTTGATACTTTTTTACTGGACAAAGGAATCTTGAGTAGAAAGTGATTTGAAATGACCTCGTCCGAAACATCAGCATCGGCTTTCTCGAGCTCGGACACAGCCGCCCTGGAGCGTCAGGCGGAAGTGGAGCAGCCGGTGACCTTGGAACAGATCTGGAACGAAAACCACCGGCGATCGAGCGTAGATTGGATTCGCAAAAGTGGTTACAAAAGGGTGTGTTTATCGGCTACGCTTTTGGAATTACCGTCTAAAGCGTATTCTTCTAGGTTTGCCTGCAATTCCCAGACGACTATCTGCCCCACAGCAATGCAATTAGTGTGGGCCTGAAGGAGCTACTTGCGCCGGAGGACGTGAAAGTCTTCATCCTGGCGGACACCACATACGGAAGCTGCTGCGTGGACGAGATTGCGGCTGCCCATGTGGATGCAGACAGTGTGATTCACTTCGGAAACGCATGTCGCAGTAGGGCCGCCCGCCTGCCGGTACTTTACCTTTATCCAGAGTTGCCGCTGGATGTGAATGTTCTCCTGAGCAAGCTGCAAGGTCTGCGCGCGGAGAGCATAGATCGACAGGTATGCGTGTACCTGGACATTGGGTACCAGCATGTGTACGGGGAAAAGCTAAAGAAGCAGCTGTCCGAGATCCTGGAGCCCAAAGAACTGCTGCTGGAACTGTTTCCGCCCATCGAGGCAGAATCAACGACAACTAGGGAGACCACGAACCTTGAGAGGATTTGTATTTTCATAGGCGCCGATAACCAGCGATTCGCTAATCTCTCTCTGACCGCTCCAGCTGCCGTGCAATGGCACATCTACGATGGATCATCTGACAGTCTCAGCTCAAAAAATCCCCTCACGGCTCAGTTCATCCGCCGTCGCTACTTCCACATCGAAAAGTGTAAGGATGCACAAACACTGGGACTCATTGTGGCCACTCTTTCGGCTGAAGGTTACTTAGATGTGGTGACGCGACTGCAAACAATGGCGAAGGGCAGAGGCATTAAGACGCAGCTTATTTCCGTGGGCAGGATTAACCCAGCCAAACTCGCTAACTTCCTGGAAATCGATTGTTTTGTCCTGATCGGTTGCCCGTTCAATAATATGTACGACTCCAAAGAGTACTATAAGCCCATTGTCTCTGTCTTCGAGGCAGAGATGGCCTTGAATCCCGCCTGGCACATGAGATACCCCGAAGCTTATGTTACGGATTTCAAACAACTTCTGCCGGAAGGACGCAGCTTCTTGCCTTTTGATGCGGCAGATATACCAGAGAACGACGTCAGCTTGGTGAGTGGAAGGCTACGAGGAGCGGTCAACGATTCCCTGGAAACAGGTGGAGATCCCGCCTCGCTTGCTCTGGCTACACAAGCCAAAATGGCTCTCATGACGACGGATACCGGGCTCTCCTTCGAGGATCGCACCTGGCAGGGATTGGATCCTGCCCTTGGACAGACGGAGCCCGCCAAGTTGCAGCAGGGACTCAGTGGTATACCCATTAACTATTCACACCAATAAAGGCCTGAGAAACTTATATAACTTTTAGTATTATCGGTTTACTGATCCTCTGGGGGTGAAATTTTCTTTTGAATTAAACTACAATGTCCAACAACAGCGGGGCGGAACCTCTTAAACCCTCAACCAGTACATGGAGGAGCGGATTCTGTTGTAGTCGGGCAGGTTCTCAACGGGACCCACGGCAGCGACGGCTGGGCACCGATCGTAGATGTACTTCATTGCGACGTCGCGCACATTGCCCACACTCACGGCATCGATGCGCTGCTCCAGCTCGTGCAGCGGGATGCGGCGGTTGTAGCACAGGATCTGGCGGCCAATGTCCTCGCAGATGGGTGTGGTGCCGTCGAGCTGCAGCAGCATGTTGGTCTTCAGAAGGTTCTTGGCGCGCTCGACCTCAGCCTCGGTAACCATGGTGCACAGACGCATCCACTCGGTCTGCACGTTGAAGAGCATATCCTGGGGAAGAGGTTTGTTTACGTAAAATTTGCTTTCTCTCGAGAGTTTTCTGTTGAATCATTAATTCTTCTTACCTCGCACTGCAGAGGGTCGCACACGAAGTAAATGCCCCAGAGTCCGGTGTCCTTGTAGCATGTGTTGAACGATTGGAAGCTGTGGCAAAGGTCTGTAGGGCAATAATAGTTAATAATCTCCATATCCTGGTCGTCTTACTGATGTACACTTACTGTCCTCAGCGCTGGCACGGGCCAGGTTGGAGGCGTTGTTGGCGCCACCGCCTTGGGAACGATCCCAAGCACCCACCAAGGTGTTGGCCACCATCAGGGGGATGTTGTCCTGGTCGGTCCAGCCGCAGCCTTCGACGGCGATGGCGACATGGGCCAGGGGCAGGGAATCGTCGCGCACACGCACCTCGGAGCCGGTGAAGCGGCAGGGAGTCACCTCCGCGGGCAGCACACTGGCCTCCAGGCCACCCAAGCTGCTGCAGGCAAGCTTGACCAGATCATCGTGCTTGACGCCGCCAGCAGCGGCCAGAACGATGCGCGAAGCCTTGTAGTGGGTCTGGATGTAGTCGGTCAGATCGGCCTTGCCAATGGACCTAAATAAATGAAGATTTTAATTAGAGACAGAGCATTTGTTATAAGAGCTGAATATACGTACTGAATGTTCTTGGTGGGTCCCAGGATGGTCTGGCCCAGAGGAGTGCCCTGATAGGCGGTGGCGTGAAGGTGATCGAAGACCACCTCCTGCAGGTTGCTCTCCACCTCCTGCATCTCGCGCAGAATCACCGAACGCTCGCGGGCGATCTCAGCCTCACCCAGCTTGGAGTTCTGGATGATGTCGGCCAGGATCTCGACGGCTTTGGGCACATCCTTGGACAAACACTTGGCGTAGAAGACGGTCTGCTCCCTGGAAGTGTAGGCGTTCAAGTGGGCGCCCAGGTTCTCAACCTCCAGCTCCAAATCCGTTTGCGAGCGCTTGGCGGTACCCTAAAAAGTGGCAGAAACGCATATTATACGCATTTAAAGCATCAAGCTAGTGAGCCAACCTTGAAGGCCATGTGCTCCAGGAAGTGGGCCACTCCGTTGTTCTTCTCGTTCTCGGAGCGCGACCCAGCATCGATCCACAGTCCCACGGTGGCGGTAGAGGCACCGGAATCCTCGCTAGCCACGCGGAGACCGTTGTCCAGCTTGGTCACCTGGGTGGCGGGTATGTTCAGCAGAGTCTTCTGTAGGGTGGCAGCCGACTTGTATCGCTGTAAGTTCGGGAAAATTGGGAAAACTATAGCCCAGAGTTAAGTAAAACACGAACATAACCTCAAAGTGCTTGTAGTGGGTTTTCCAAACAGTTTTCCCAAATATTTGTTTGAAAAACTGGATGGCTCTTGAATAACTGACCAACAAGAGGTTGTTTATCCCTTTTCTCACAAGAATAAACCACAATTGCAACCAAAAACACAATCATTTACAATTACGTAATTTAAATCCTCGGAAGCGTAATCATTGGATGGCTGTCTGGACTTACTTTGATCATGTCAACGCCCCGCATGAAGGAGCGCATATTCTGCGTCACGCCAAGAACTCGCAACGCCATCGTTTTATTAATTCGTTCAATAGCCTATTACTAAAAAATATTTAAGACTTTTTCGTCTGTGGCCGCGGCGCTGATGAAAAATTCACACACACACACCAATGTACTGCGCTGCGCAAAGTTGGCTGCGGCCAGTCAGCTGTTCGTGGAAAATAGCCCTGGTGTGCACACACTGGCTGAAACGGCAACACAATTTTTTCGTTTTTCCTGGTTTTCCGGCTTGCTATTGAAATAAACACCTAATTTGGATAGCTAACACGAAAATATTGGCCGACCTAATCAGCTAGGCCTACTAGTTACGAAATGGCGGGCAATTTTTGGCAGAGTTCGCACTCGCAGCAGTGGATTTTGGACAAACCCGATCTGCTCCGGGAGCGTCAGCACGATTTGTTGGCCCTTAACGAGGATGAATACCAAAAGGTGTTTATTTTCTTCGCAAATGTGATCCAGGTGCTCGGCGAGCAGCTAAAGCTGAGGCAACAGGTCATCGCCACGGCGACGGTTTACTTCAAGAGATTCTATGCGAGGAACTCCCTGAAGAACATCGATCCTCTGCTGCTGGCGCCCACTTGCATCTTGCTGGCCTCGAAGGTGGAGGAGTTCGGTGTCATTTCCAATTCACGACTGATCTCGATCTGCCAGTCGGCCATTAAGACAAAGTTCAGCTATGCGTACGCTCAGGAGTTTCCCTACCGCACCAATCACATCCTGGAGTGCGAGTTTTACCTGCTGGAGAACCTGGATTGCTGCTTGATTGTCTACCAGCCGTACAGACCGCTGCTGCAGCTGGTTCAGGACATGGGCCAGGAGGACCAGTTGCTCACCCTGAGCTGGCGTATCGTAAACGATTCCCTGCGCACCGATGTCTGCCTGCTCTATCCTCCTTACCAGGTTTGTGATCCTGATAATTTCTACAGCTTCCTCACATTTGAAGAACCTATTTTTTTCTAGATCGCTATAGCCTGCCTTCAAATCGCCTGCGTCATCCTGCAAAAGGACGCCACGAAGCAGTGGTTCGCAGAATTGAATGTTGATTTAGACAAGGTCCAGGAGATCGTGCGCGCCATTGTAAATCTGTACGAGTTGTGGAAGGACTGGAAGGAAAAGGACGAGATTCAGATGCTGCTGTCCAAGATTCCGAAACCGAAACCACCGCCTCAGCGTTAGAAGAGCTTCATAATCATTCATCATTAGCTGGTATTGCCCAATTGTGTGTTTGTACTCATATTACCAATGTATTTATGCCAATTAAACGAAAGTTTAAGCTAGGTGACTAAGCAATCAAAAATGTCATTTACAAATTATTTTGCCTTTATAATAATTATTTCTAAATTAAATTACATAATTGCTTAAGATTAACATGCGGTACGGATCGTCTGGATTTTTTATGGTTCATTTAACCTACAGATACTTAGCTTGACCCCTGGAGAACTTGGTGTTCAATATCTTGGCCTTGTCTACAATCTGCTTGGTCTGATTCTTGTCGATCTTGTTAAGTTTCAAGTCCACATCCCTACTAAAAGGTCTTCGTTCTGGCTTGGAACCCGATGCAGCCAGTTCTTTTTCCTTAAATTTATAACAATATTATATCCATATTATGTTTTTAAGAAATATTTTTCCTCGTACCTTTTCTCTCTGCTCTTTCCTAAGCTTTTTTTGATGTAGCTCCACTAGGGACTCCTCTCGCTTGTGCTTCTTTTTGTGCCTCTTGGCCATGCTCTCCTGCTCGTCATCCCGCTGCTGTTCGTACTTGACCTGTGCCATTTGCTCGAGTTCCTTCGAACTGAGCGACTTTGGGCCCGATGCAGCAGCATCCGCTTCACTCTGCGGGGTCTTCGTCCAGGATGATCGATCGCTAAAGTCGGGTCGCTCTTTTCCCTGATAGAAAGTGCGCTTCATATTGCTCAGGGCGGCAAGGCCGCTCTTCAGTCCCACATCTGGCAGCTCAAGCATCCACTCTTCGCGGACATCTTGGTCTGTAGATGTACCCAATCCCCCGCCCTCCAGAGCTGCCAGTTTAAGTGCCAAAGCACGTTCCTCCAGAGCCACTTGACTGGCATTTGGCAGAGGACCAAAGGTGCCAGCTAGGTCATCATCGTCCTCAGCTTCCGCTTCCTTAGTAGGAGACTTTTCCCGGGTCAAATTGCTGGGCAGGACGGGTCCTATCATGGCCTGCGGTTGTGGGGCTGGTTGGCTTTGCTCAGGGAGTTCCGGCTGCTGGGTCTTCCTTAAATGCGGCGGTAAAGCGGGACCAAAGGAATCTTCGTTGTTTGTAGCCACATCTGGCGGAGATGCATTAATTAAATGTGGAGGTTGCGTGTAAGGCACAGGTGGCTCCTCCTCATGCTTGCTGCGTTTCTTCTCCTTGTGGCGACGCTTTTCTTTCTTGTGCTTTTTCGACTTCTTCTTTTTGGACTTGTCCACATCTTTGCTGTGCTTCTTAAGCTTCCGTTTCCTTTGCCTTTCATCGCTGGACGAATTGCTATCACTACTATTGTCGTCGCTGGACATGATCTGCAAATACAATTAATGAAATAATAAGTAAACCAAGATATTCCTGAGGTTATAAAGAGGTCCATTGGATGTGAAAAGAGAGAATCCCCAAGAAAACTCAGGTCTTTGGATTGGGCTAAACATTATATTGCAGTTAACAACTTTAAAGCTTAAAAGTATTTAACAAAATGCAGCTGGATGGGACAACTTAGTCGGTAGAATGATTGGCAGCCAGGGGATTAACCCGAAAAATAAACCTAAACAGCGAATGTCTTTTGAGCCTTGCGATAGCTATACGCCAATGACTTGAGAATGCCAGCACTGGGAATATTTTTGATCGATTGCGTGACACTGCTGCGCCACACAATGTCGTTGACGGATGCCTGCAGCACCTCCGGAAGCTGGGAGGCCATGGATAGGTGATTCACCACCTGGGTGTAGTCGCCACGACAGGCGGCATTTCGCTGCAATCGCTTCTGAAGCTCTCGGGGCAACTGTCGCAGGTGTTGGCATGTAGCCGATGAGGATTTGTCCTGCTCGAAGATTATGGCTGGTTTCCGGCTCCCTGGTTCCTGGCCCTTCATGTTTACCGCCACATAGTCGGAAAGTTGTCCCAGGGAGGGTTGGTATAGGGCGAAGAAGTCATTGATTTGCGGACTAACTATGTTGTGCACTTTCTGTTTGTTTTCCCCGAAAATCATACGGAAATCGCCCTTGTAACTCAGTCCGGCGATGGTGTGGAAAAGTCCGTAGGCAGTGAACTTCTCTGGTAAAAGTAGCAGAGCCACTTGCAGCGCGGATACAAGATTCCTCTCCAGCGCAGCCTTGAGGGGAGGATTATCAGAAGGATTGACCAGATTCGTCACTGGTTTGTGCAGCCTTCCTGCCAAGTAAAGATGCCGCCAGTCAAGCAGATCCTCCAGCAGCTCCTCCTGCGACACCACGCCGTACTTTATGGTAATGCCCACATCTGGCAGAGGCACCAACGTGTTGCAATAGACACCCGCACCCAAACGCTCCTGATACTTGGCCACAAAGTTCGGTCCCAGGTGCCTAAGGGCGGAATAGTGGTCCGGATGACGGTGCAGGTTCTCCGCATGGAAGCCCCTAGCATCACGAACGCAAAAGACCAGATCCACAACGGTTCCCGGCGGAGGACGCAGGTTGTTTCCATTGCCGACTTTTCCATAGCCTTCCTGCTGTTTGACGCCGGATCCGTAGGCGAACATATAGCTGACACTGCCCAGAGGAAACCGCGCCACCGTGCGTCTGTATAGGTCCAGCATCTTGTGCGTGTTTTACCTCCTAATTGGACTAAACTTAGGCTTTATAATTACTTTTTTTTTAGCACGTAACTCCACTTCTTCTGGATGGAGTTGATGCTTCTCGGTCAAGCTCCTCGCTTTTCGCCGGCGCCGGAGGGGTGTACACACTGGCAATCAGCTGGCTGAAAATTTTGTTCAGGGTTTCACTTGAACAATTTAGCGCCCTCTTGAAAAAATAAAAGAAAAGACCAAATATTTAACAAAGAAAATATTTATTCAGTTTAATTTATATTGAAAGGAATATATATTTAGTTCAATATAATAATAACATTTTGCTTTTAAAAAGAATTTGTAAAGTATTGTTCATCAAAGCAGGTTCTGTTTACGGTTTAACATAACGAAATATCACCATTCCAAATTTGGCTAACATTTGTAAAATACACCTTCATATCGATTTAATTCGATTGCGGTCAGCACCGTTTTAGTGCTATATAGTGATCAAATTTCGCCGCCGGTAGTGTTGACAAACTCCAAATTCAAGCTGTTGTTATTCTCAAAAAAGAAGAAGAGAAAACACGCACATTTTCCACAATCTGTAAAACGACAAAAAATTTGTACGAAAATAACACAAGACATTCGACAAGGAAACACTATACAGACATGCCGCGAACCCCGAAAAGAGTTCACCAGGAGGCCAAAGAGGAATCGGCCCAAGCAGACCAGCCGCCAAAGAAATCCGCTTCAGAAGATGTTGAGGCATTCACAAACGTGGGTAGCAATTCAGCCAGCGTACATAAGTATATTTCAATCCAATCCCTACGTGTTCTGCTCTGACATTCCAGAAAGGGTTCAAGAATGCAATCGCCGCCACAAAAGCCGCTAATGCTTTCCCACAAGGAACAGCCCGCGCCCTTTACCTAAGCTATCCAGGCTACGCACGTGTTATGGAAGACCTGACCCAACGGGTGGTGGCGCTCATCGGGAACGTGCTGCACTCCAAGGACATCAAGGGCGACATCAAAAAGTAAGCTTCTAACCATGACATTATTCGAAATGTTGAAAATACAGCACAGCCATTGAAATCAAAGTTGGTACCTGTATCTGTAAATAACAATAGATCTTTATTCTTTAAACAGACGCCAACCGGAAGAGCAGTTTGAGATGGTGCAGGAGTGCAACGACGTACTGTTCGAGCGCATTACGACTAATCTAGACATTAAAGGTGGTCTGCGAAGAAATACACAACAGGTCGTAGAGGCCCAGGTGGACGTGATGAGCAGCTCCACATCCATAGAGCCCGCAGTAGCTTCCCCACAAACCCAAGGGACTCCAAAGGCAGGCAGCTGGAACAGAACGACAGGAACACCCCAACGCAGCATGGTTTCGGCTCGTCTCTTCACCGCCAAGAACATCGTTCGGCCGCAGACGCAATTTAGGGAGCCGGTGGATAACAGTGCCCAGAATCCGTTTGTTCCAAGACTCAAGGAGAAACCTAATTCTCTTAAACCGCTGGCCCTGCTGCCCGAATACGATGATGCCGGCAATGTCCAATCCTATTTGCATCCCTACGAGTTTGAGCTGCTTAAGTTTCAGCCTCCGGAGGAGCAGTTCCAAAAACAAAAGCCAGTGCTTCCAGCTCTGATGGCAGAAACCGAACTAATGGTGGTTGACACGGTGGAAAAACTGAAGCAGGCATTGGAGGAACTGAGACAAGCGCCCCAGATCGCCATAGATGTGGAGCACCACTCGTATCGCACCTTCATGGGCATCACTTGCCTGGTCCAGATGTCTACTCGCAGCAAAGACTATATTTTTGATACCCTGATCCTACGCGATGATATGCATATACTAAATTTGGTACTCACCGATCCCAAGAAGCTGAAGATACTGCACGGCGCCGATTTGGATATTGAGTGGCTTCAGCGGGACTTATCGTTGTATATCGTCAACATGTTCGACACGCATCGGGCTGCCAAAGCCTTGAATATGGCAAGGTTATCGTTGGCATATTTGCTTAAGCACTATCTGGACTTGGATGTGGACAAGAGCCTGCAACTGGCCGATTGGCGGATGAGACCGCTTCCCCAGCAGCTGGTGGACTACGCTCGTCAGGATACCCACTTTTTGATATACGTTTACGGACGGATGACAAACGATCTGCTGCAGCAGCATGCCGAACCAGGTCTGCTGGGCAGTGTCTATCAACAGAGCACGGATGTCTGCAAGAAGCGTTATAATAAGCCTCACATCGGACCAGAATCCCATTTGGATTTAGTAAGAAAAACGAAGCGCTCTTTCGACAACCGGCAACTGTACGCACTTCGCGGAATCTTCGAGTGGCGCGATGCGACGGCGCGGTCAGAGGACGAGAGTTACGGCTATGTGCTGCCCAATCACATGATGCTGCAAATCGCTGAGAGTCTTCCAAGGGAGATGCAGGGAATCCTCGCCTGCTGCAATCCCATTCCGCCGCTGGTGCGCCAACAGCTGCACACGCTTCACCAGATTGTCCTCAAGGCGCGCGATCAGCCGCTGGTCAAAGTGAGTTTCTTGGCGGTTTCAAGCAGCGCTTGCAACTCGATCAACGTTGGCGCCTATACCGATAATTTTTCATTACCAATTAACTGTAACTAACATTGAAATGAAGAACATGTTCTGAATTCACCTTATAGTTCAATTCATTTCACAACCGCAGGTCAACTAAAATAGGTTTAATGTTACCAAGTGTTGGGGTGGTATATCTAATGTTTAATGTTCTTGACTTTACTTACGATTTTAGCCGATCCTGGAAGCCCACAGTAGTACACAGGCAGCGTTGCCTCCGTCGACCAAAGACTTTAGCAGCAAGCTCTACTGTCCGCACGATTTTTCGCAACTGGAGGAGATTCGCGACGACCTGCCAACGCTGTTGAAACGTAATTCAACTACAGGAAAACTGGAGGTGCCCAATAAGGAGGAGGTTGCCAAAGTAGATCCAACCTTAGCGGCACCAGCCATGGCTCTGTTCGAAAAGCAGTCCAAGCCGACACAAGAAGAGGAACAGCGCTGGGCCCATCTTCGCAAGGAGAGCCAGACAATGCGTATGCCCTACAAACGCTATCTCGCCATCCTACCTCTGATGGTGCAGCTGAAGGCCGATCAGTTGGCCAGGGAGCGAAGTGAGTTGCAAAAGAGGCAATTGTGTCCAGCAGCCCCAACTGTGGAGCAAAACATTAAGCTGGAGGCACACGCCATCGGAAAGGAGGATGATGACATGTACTCCGTCCCGCTGAAGGAACAACTGAAGCGCAAGCACCCACAAGCGAACGTGAAAACAGATCCGGAACAGCAGCCGACTGCTAGCAAGCGACCTCGCAAGGACGAGAATTCACAAACCAAACCGCCGGTAAAGATCGAACCAGTCGAAAAAGTTCAGCAGGCTTTAGGCGAAAGCGATGATGAGGTCGTTGAGGTTCCTATCGAAAGGCAAGCCACAGAGCCACCGAAACCATCACCGGCACAGAACAACCGCAAGCAAAAGAAAAATCAGTTCCAGCGCGGATTCAAGGCCAAGAATCGAGGAAACCACCCGCAGAGCTCCAGTCAGCAGGTTCCGCAGCACAAGGGTACAGGCAACTTTGACTACAAGAACGTGGACTTCCGGCAATTCAAGGGAGGAGCGCAAAGAGCCCGGGGCACAGAAATCAAGCAGCAAATTCGCGGCAAGGTGAGTGCTATGAAAAGTATTAACAAGCTGGCTTAGCTTTTACTGAAACGATCTCTTCACTAAACATTTATAACGCTTGTTTTTTTTTTTAGAACCGTCCCAACAATCGGAACAACAAGCAGTTCAACAAGCTTTTTACATTTAGTAATGTAAGAAAAGAGGGCAAAAAATGAACTGCAATCGTGACGAAGTCTGTAAAATATACATAACTGGTATATATGTGAATTCAATAGTAAGAATGCGAGCAACACGAAAACTGATTGATGAAACTGATGAAGAAATAAACAAGTGTTTATTTTTGATTGTTTATAAATTCTTTTCAAGTTACAAAACTATTTTTTCTGAGCTTTGCAATTTTCTAAAATATTACCTATTAAATAACAACCGTAACTATTCATTAAACTAGACTATCGGATATGTTGTTATGGATCGGTTTGTAGTTCAATATTTAAGAACAGTTTTAAGAGATGGTCATTGAAAAAATATGGGAAAACCAAATAATAATTGGGACGTGGGAAATGTCATGGTAATAGGTTTAAATTTCAAACTTATTTCGTCACAACGAATTTTGTATGATTTAATTCCTAATTGGATGGCATCTCAATTTTTCGAAAACTTTTCTAGCATTCAAACCAATACAAGAAAGGACAAAAGAACTTAATTTAAAATAGGAAAAAACCTGTTTCGGGCATTTAAATATTTGGAAGAAATACAGAAGTAAAACATGGACTAAAATAATACGATAATTTCTCTATCTAACTTTAGCTTAAGTAGGATGTGGAAAGTGAGTTCCTAAAGCTCTAGTGCTGGCCATTAGCCCCAATCTTGAGCTGAAACTACAGAGTTTTGAACATTTTGTCGCCCTCGATGTCCATGCAGTGCTCCACAACAGCATAGACCACCAGAAGTCGTCGCTCCACTCCTTTTTTATGCTTATCCGTAATCAGGGGATAGAGAGCATCCTGCTTGGATAGTCGATCGATGATTTCCGTGAGTACGCCGCCGGAAAAGACTTGCAGGCGATCCCACGTGGACTTTCGCAGACTGTAAGGTATAAACGTAAATAGTTATAGGTATTTGGAAATTGGTCGAAGACTTACAGGCAGCATTGGTAGAGTGGCGCCAATATGTCCAAGTGATCCTTGTTCGGGTTTCCGAAGGCTTTTCCATTGTCTATAAGCACCACGCGCTCTTCCCGCGTCTCGTAGTGATGCCGATCTCCATTTTGGATTAGGTAGTCGAAAATAGACGCATCTATAAGGTCCAGCAGGCGGATGGTCTCCATTTTATTTTTCAACGATCTGAAAAATAATATTTTTGATTTAGAAGTTTATAGAGTGAAGTTGAAGTGTGGAACTCACTTGCAATAGGTCATATCGTCCTCCCAGGGCGCCCGCTTGTCATCCTTGTAGGTGCGTTGCCACGGTGATCGCCGCTTAGCCAACGTACCCGGAACAATATATATGAGCACACCTTCAATGTTGTGCCGCTCATCGCCACAAACAGTCTCCTCCTCGTTGCAGTAGTGACACTTCCCGAACAGGCAGTACTTCTCCCTGCCATCCTCGTCCGTTTCGATGTTTATGGTTTGCTGGAGTTCCGGATCGCCTTTGGCATATATCTCCTTCTTCAGGTTCACCACTCGACCCACCACTATGGGCGTCCATCGAAAGTCGAGCACGGCGCCCAGATAGAAGGCATATACTTCCGCCGTGTGGCGATCCTTGCCACTGTATATCATGCCATCGATGACCTCTTCCCGCGGATACCATTGCGGCTTAAAGATCACCTTCTGCTGGTGGGAAAGGCGGACGAGGAGCTTCAGTTGCGTGCCCCGACCCAGGTTGCTCACCCGGGTGATAGGTTCGCGGCGCAGTGTTTCTAAAAGCTGTCCCATCGATGAGTCGTATAAGGGATAGACCTCGTTTTCGTGCGGCCACTGAAAGTCACCGAATGCTTAGTGAATATACTTAGATGCATATTATAATATAGAATGTTTTCCCCTATTAAAAATTCATTTCCTTATTTTGTTTGCATAAGCAGCCAAACATAAATCACGAGCATAGCAATTCTGGCAGACCCACTAAGATCCATCGACTTACCCAGTTCGCAATGTCCCAGAGGACACTGGCGTTCTCGTACGGCGCCGCCTTGTAGTTCTTAAGCAGCTTGTTGCGGAACATGAAGAAGCGGGGATTGCGATTGAGGTAGTTGGGTTTTAGGTGGCGCATCTTGTGCCGTATCATGTTCTCCAGCGCCCGGACGCTGGCCAGATGACCCTCCTCGGCGCTGAGGTAGTACATAAAGTAGAAGTTGGCACCGAGCGCCAAGCCCAACAGGCTGGCCACGATTCCCGCGATGATGACGCTGCGCTTGTTCATCCTGCAGCCTGGGCGGGCGTTAGCCTATTTTTAATATTACGTATACGCAGCGATAGCCGCACTGGCAATTTGCACAATTCTAGCCGAAATGTTGATATGGCCGGGCTGGCACAGTGGCATGCTGCTGCTGTTGTTGCTGCTGTCGCTGCTGTTCCTCTGGCAATTGTTGCAGTTGTTGGTGTTGCACTTGCAATACTTGCTGCACTTCTTGCAATTGTTGCTGCTGCTCTGGCGATTGTTGTTCTTGCTGCGGCTGCCCTTCCTTTTGCTGTACCTATTTTTTTTTTTGGCAGACATCGGCTAACAACTGTTCGCATCAGTCCATTGTTGTGCAAATTAATTGTGGCCGCCTCTGAAAACGTGTAAGCATTAATTAAATTGTCAGCAGTAGAGAAAACGAGTCCTGTTCCGGGTTCTAGTCTATTTTGCTCACCCACCGCAACAAGTTAATCAGATCCGGTTGTTAACACACCTATGTACTGTTGACCCCACTCGAATTCTTGGCAATTCGTGTATCTTAGTATTTCCGTGTGATTCATTCAATTTAGATAATAACCGCGCCGATCAGTTGATAACTTCTAAATGATGGCATAAATCATGATGGTTTGATAATGTCGTTCTCCTAAGTGGTTATCCCATTGATCCTTCTATGCATTCAGATGGCATCCGATTGCAAGCAATCATCTAGAAGATGTGCAAGATACGAGATATGTGTGAAGTGTTCCTGGCACAAATAGCTTTCTATCTGACTTAACCGTTTGTTTACAAGCGTGCAGTTGCCCCATTGGGATTCTTGGCCACAATTGCCCAATAAATCGTGGTCTTCCTCTTCTGCTGCTGCTTTAATTGGTCGCCGTCTTATTTTTGGCCAACATCCACATGAACGAAGACCGCACTGCACGCATTCGGATTCGGAAGACAAAGAATTCTGTTGTCGCACTTAGGTTGCCTCTCCGATTTGGCAGATCGTGTATAAATAGCTTTTGTTTATGTCGGTGAAAATGGGAAAAACGTGCGTTTTTCACCGGCGCAGGAAAATGACAACAAAAGGGAAATCGTGATGTAAACAAAAAGCAGCTGACTTCAGCTGTTGCAGCCCTCGTTGGCCTGCGTGAAACGATCTGGCAACGTCATGCATAACCGCCAAATTCAATTTACATTATATATTCGTGTGATTTCGCCTTATTTTTGGGCTAATCCTCTCAGGTGGCTAAAAGTTAATCAAAAAACTAAGCCAACCCACAAAAGGAACGCAGGCTAAAGGTCAAATGCTCACACACGTTTGAGTTATTATAAAAACCCACACAATTCCAAATTGCACAGATGAGCCCAAGCGTGTACACTGCAAGAAATATTCGATCACGAAAAACTAACAAGTTTAGTATATTTGTTATTAAGAAATGAAATATATAATGCTGAACAGTAAGGAAATTAACTGTTGGCATCGATTTAATGAAATTGATTGGGCAAGACGAAGACTTTATTAGTTTCTTATAAATTATAATCTTTTCAACAATTTTCAAGAGTGCAGAGGTATGTGAAGTTAGCTTAGTTATTTTGTTCCATCGATGGGATAGCCTGGGAGTTTACCTTGCCTGCGGCCTCCCATTGGAGCAGAGCGCATAAACTGCGCCCACTTCTCAGCCCGAATGAAAGGGAAAAAGGAGGCCGAAAGGAGTGAAAGCAGGGAAAGCTGGAAAAGCTGGCAATGGGGAAAATCGAGGAGAGTTATCCCAGGCCACATATGGCGCAAAATAAACCGACAAATGATAACGGCACTCGAGCAAACAACAATAAAGGATGAAAAGCACGAAAATCGAGTAAATGAAAGAAATAATGGTGTCGGGAGTGTACAGCCAGTAACAAAACGCACGAACGTGTAAGGGGGGTTCCTTATCCACCAAACCCCAAGCCCCCCTCCCCACCACTTTTCTGCACACTTTGGGCCCCCGAAAATTCAAATGCCGACAGCATCCGCCGCCACATTTGTTGCTGGCCTGGGAAATCCAAAGGCAGTTGGCGGCCAGAACGCAACACCCTCGACACATAACGACTACAGTTAAATTTAGCCAGCAGTCGCATCACTCGCAGAAATAAAGCTATTGAGTTTTCTAAATTATGTAACAAGCGAATTCAGACGATTTGATTTGAAAAAATTTCCTGAAATGGTTTCGTTTTCCAATGATTTCGGATATTAAATGATATTAAGCAAATACTTATGGAACAATCTATATTGATAACCCTCTTGCCGAAACTACTAACTTCTCATTTGTTTTTAAGCATTGACCAGGAGATTTTTTTCAGTGCATGTAGTGAGTACGCAAGTGCCAGAAAATGATCTGCTTGCTTGTCTTCATTGTTTTGTGGGTTTGCTCGTTGGTTTGTTTGTTTGTTTGCCAGTTCGCGTGGGTTGTGTAATACATATTGAAATAAGCCAATTTCTGAATCTGGTGAGCGGCAAAATGCATAAGTTGCAAAGAAAATGCCAATTCAAGAATTTTTAATCCACTTTCATATTCAAATATCCATTTGATCAATATTAGTGCTATAATATTACGATTTGTAGCAGAAATGTGTATAGTTGATAAGAACTAAACCTATTAATATCGGCTCATTTCTAATTAATATCAATTAGGAATCCCCACTCACAGCCAAATGAAAACGAACAAATAAACAAAACTAGACAATTCAATTAGGGCGAAAATTGTGAAAAGCCAATGGAAGTACACAGTTCTTCGTAATTGGGTCAGATGTCGCTAACGAGTATGACAATTACACAGAATGTTTCCCAAAGCTGACGGCGAACGCCAAGGAATCAATTTCGGCCAAAAGAAGGGGGTTTTCCCCTTGACGTGTGTGCGCGTAATGAGCTTTCAAAATATTTAGCTGAAATTGGAAATTTATTTGGACATACATAAGTACAAGGATATTGGACAGAATCCTTGGGAGTGAATAAATATTTGAGTGTGTAATAAATTTTTCCAGTAAGGAAAGAGTGTATGCATATGAAAGTATCCCTGAGAATCGTTAAAATACCGCGAAATCTGTGCAAACATAATTTAAATTTGTATCTGCACTTATACCTTCCTACTTTGTTAACCCGAAGCGAACACAAGAGGCTGTTAAAAAAAAAAGAAAATCAATTAATTCACATACCAGCACAGATGGGAAAGTTACACACCGCGTCGTGTTAATTGCCCATGTGCCCCAATTCATGTTTTTTTATCACAGCTCTTTTTGTTTGTCTCCGCTGGATGGCGCTTTCCTTAATGGCTGTCGCTCTTATCTGGCCCCTCATGCGTTTTGTAATTAATTGGCAGACATTTTACTGCCGTGCAACGTTGTCATAGGTCGTTCAGCACGTGCTGGCCGAAGGCGGCGCGGGTGGTGGTTTGTGGATGGTGTTTCCTAATGATTAATTACAATTTAATTTGTTTGGCATTTTGCAGCGCTTTAACGGCGACGTTGGACGATGACAAAATGTCCTTTGGGCTCCCGAAGGATTCATTTAAATTTCAACAATTGCTTGCCGCCAAATAAATTTGTCTCTGCGCTCAATTTATTATGTTTGCTGCAAGTTTAATTGAATTTGTTGGCACAATACAACGGGGATCCATCTAATTAATTGTTTTTTGTTTTTCTTCTGTGTTTTGATTCGCATTTATCTTCAATTCGTGCCCTTCTTTGTTTTGCGATTTTGCTGCTTTGCTTTGCTGCCAGAAATATGCAAATTTTGGCTAATAAGTCGCCCTATGAATTATGGGAACACAGAAAGTAATCTCTTTAATTCGAAATTTCTTTTGGCACTTGAAATACATTGATAAGTCATGGTTTCAAGCAAAATCTGTAAAGATTTTCCGTGACAAGTATGTCAGGATATTTTTTACGACTCTTTTCAGCCCTCCGTTTGTGCAAGAAAAGGACGTGAAAAATGGGTAACAATTTTGGGGGCCCAACGTGAAATTAACTCATTCGTTGTGGCCTAGAATAACAAAAGACACTCGCACACACACTGGCACATCCTTTCAGACACACACACTCACACAGTCGTAAATAGACGCTCCTAAGGTCAAGCAACGTCATTTTTCAGACGGCCAAACAAAAAAAAAATTGATCAAGGAAGAAAAAAGGGAGAATAACTCGGCTTCAAGTGCCGCCACATGGAGAATTTAATGTGTCATAGTGTTGGGTACACAAAGTGTACAAGTGTGCGAGTATGTGTGCGGGTAATGTGTGTGAGCCAAAACACATGCTCGGTCAGGAGGAAAATATAAACAAACGCCCACGCAAAAGCTTCGCGCTCCTTTCAGCCCGAAAAACTATGCCACGAAAAAGCTTTGTGCGTAAAGCTGAGGAGCAACAGTTCCGCACGAGAGACAGCAAGAGAGCGGAAGAGCGGATGCAGCACGGCAACACTGGAAGTGGAAGAGCTCCCTCTCTCGCGGCGGAGCAACAGTTAAGATTCCGCTCTCACCCTTCGCAGTCCCCGGACAAAGTTGTTGTTGCTTTCCCCACTGCGAGCGCTCCACCTGAAAGCTGTTGTTGTTGTGGAATTTGAGTCAATGGAGCGGAGAAATACACGGCAAAAACTGGTACTTGATTTTGCAAATGAAAGGATACAATATATTGCAAAAGCTCTAGCTTAAATCTGTTTGTAAAGGCTTTCATATATTTAATTGTTCAATGATATGTTCGGTGAATAAGCATATAAGGTAAATTTCCAATTGAAGCTGTCCACCTCGTCGTATACTTAATAAATAAGTATTTGTATATATTCATCAGGCTAAGATAAAAAAACCAATAAGGAATGAATTGTTACTCTTTTTTAATAAGACCTTAGCATAAGCAGAACAGCTTACTCTTTTATTTTTGTTTTATAATAACAATGGGACAATTTTTCCAGTGTAGCCGCGCAGCATAGCCCTGTCCCTGGGTGAGAGTGTGTGAGTGAGCCCATTTTGGCCGCCCAGGACCTTCTGGTGCTTTTATTGCTCGTGGAGCTGTTGCTGCTGCTGCCGTTTTTGGCCAGTGCCTGGATTGTTGTTGGCGCGAGAACAACGCGCGCGTTCTTCACCGCGTTTTCCCACGTTTTCGGCTCGAGCGTTTTTTTATGTGACTGAACTAACTGAATTGTTTCGCTTGTGGCCAACGTGTCCTAGTTGGTGGCGTTTTTTTTTTTCGGCCATCCACGTGCGGTCGTTACAAGTGTCTTGAAATGCAAATAAACGAGATTCCACCGAGAGTGCAATGCATCTTTTATGGCTGCCATTAAAGCTGCTAACTGGTATGTTTGGGGGCATTACCCGTTTGGGCCATGTTAGCCACGTTAAGTTGACTAATTGTCTGGACCGTTTGCGAGCTAGGGATGTTTGATTGGCAAGCCCTCAAGATCGCGTTTCAATTATGCTTGGCTTGCACAATTTTTCGATTTTCCGAGCTAACGAGCAATCTGCAATCGATGGAATTGAAGGGGGACGTAGCGCATCCTTCAAGGTGTTCAATGTTTAGTGTTTTGTGTCTGCTATCTGCTTGGCTTTCATCTTCAATTTCCGTTGCGCATTCGCGCGTACTAGATGTCATTCGCTGGCTGTCCGTGTTGCTGGGTTCTGGCGCATAAAACAGCAAGAAAATTACAACTTATTGAGTTGCAAAGTGCGCTGGAAACCACACACAGATGGACCCCAAAAGAAAGGAGCCCACACAGACGTTAACCCAGGCAGACACACTGTGCCCCCGGGAGTATGCTTCCTTTTTTTTGCCAGCTGCGAAATAAATGGAAGTCCAAATACCTAGATAATGGTGCCTAAGTACCCAATAAAAATTTATTTGCAATGTCAATGCTCAAATATATTTCAACTAAGATATTTCGATAGGAGAAAACCTTGACCACTTTGTATGGTAGTATGTTATACAATCCGTATTATACATATTAGTAAATTACCATTTTAGACATTTTTTTCACTGTGCTGCTCCACGATTTGCATGCACAGCGCCACAAAACATCTGCACCTATCTGTGGCCCCATGGCCGAACGCTACTTTAATTCATCTGTTCGCATTTTACGAGCCACCCGGGGCACCACCCTCCACCCACCACCCACCAGCCACCCCTTAGAGCAGCGCCCAGCACCCCCTGCTCCACCAGGGCCAATCACAGTGGGTCAACAGACGGCAGACAGCTGTAGTTGAACGAAAAGCCGCAGTCGTGGTCACCAGCACGTGCATACATGAATTTTACTGCGGGTTTGCGGGTGCTTGTAGGTGTGTGGAAGAGGTCCTTGGTCTACGTTTATTGCGGGGATAATTTCTATATGGGACGTCATATATATGAGAACCTGTGGCGTTGCCAGACTTGTTGATCATTGCGTTATGCAATTTCACAAGTAATTTCGAATCGCTCAACAACCTTACTTGAACTCCTGGTGAAAGCTTATCGATTTACGATTCAATGGGGAGCGGAACCCAAAATGGAATATTAAACGAAATACCTGCGAGGATTATGAAGACCATGGGGGGGTTTTATCATACTTCAAATTCTTATGGTGATGATGACAGTAAATTCTCATCAGCATTGAAGCTAGAATACTGTCCTAAAAACAAAGTGTTATTCCGATGGCGTGCTCTAAGTAATATTAAATTATTTCTGTTAGATGAAGACGTAGTATTTAGAATTTATAAGGATATTGAATTTTCTTTATATTTATTTTATTCTTATAGAACGATATAGATATTTGATTTCAGTCAGTTTCTGGTCAGGCTTTTAGCCACTGCCTTATTAGAGATAGTCTACTACTATTTCACGCACTGCCAACTGCCAAATCTACTACGTTTTTCGCTAGCTGTTGCTGCCACTGCTCCTTGCAACACGTTGCCATTAATACGTACTTCCCTTGACACTTGTGAGCCAATAAACTTGAAAAAAGAGCAACAGTTGCCGCACACAAACACACGCCACGCACATTCAGTTTGTGTGTTTGTGTGTGTGCGTGTTAGCCGAAGTGAAGCCGAGTGGCCGAGTTGTGCGAATTGTGGCATTCCCAAATGTCCTGGCAGTCCTGTTTGCTCATAACGCAGTTGTCCTTTGCCGTGCTCGGTTCGCTCGCAAACGCTCGGCTCTTGAAATTGCCTCGGTTCGGTATTTGTAGACGCGCCGGCATTTTGAGTCGCTCAAGTCACCCAGAAAGGACCTGCTCCTTTTCGCTCCCTTGGCTCCCTAATACGCACGCACGGCTGATATGTTAATTCCGTTCTTTGGCATCACTTAGGAAACAATTAGCGCGCTAGTTTCAGGCCCCCGTTCAACCCCCTTACCGAAAAAAGCCCCACTTTACTGGGCGCGGCAGAAGGAGGCAAGTGAAAAGTTTTAATTGTCTGCACATTTTCATTGGAAAAGTTTGTTGCCTTCACGCACTTAATATTCATGTGGCTCAGGGTATATGAATTTACGACCATAATCATAATCATTTCTTGCCTTTTGTCCTTGCCATTTGCATTTATGCTACGCTAGCATCCCTTTCACACAACGAGAAAGTCGGAAAAATTATTTTGCTTCACTTTGGTCATAAATGATTGATCACATATTTGACCATTGTCCTGCAAATCTCTTGTGTTCATTCATGAATAATATAAGCGGTCAAGTATTGCTTTCTCAAATGTAACTGTGTCAGAATGAGTCAGTGAATAGTATTAATAAAGGCTTGCGGATTTTAAAAACACAATTGAATGTATTATTAAATATAGAATTTGCTGACTAAGTCAATAAATAATTCACCAATATTTCTAACTTATTTAACGTGCATTTATTATATTTTCTGCCTAAGGCAGTAATCTTTGTAAAAATGTGAATAAAAGTAAATAACTTAATATATTAAAGCGCCTTACCAAAAATAAACCATTCACTTTTCTTATTTAAAAAGGTTTATTTTCCCTGTGTAACTATTTCTATACTTTTCGCTGTGTGTTTGACTGTTATGATTAAAATCGCCCGATGAGTTTCAGATCCGGTCTGCCCCATGTTATTTTTCACCGACTCAGTCTTGCGGCAAATGGTTCCCATTGTGTTTGTTTTATTTATATTGCTCCTCGTTTACGGATATTTGCATTATTTACATTCGAGGAAGTGCAGTTCCCTCGGGACTCAGAAAAGTTAAATGTAAACATTTTTTGCACTCTGCTTCCAAAAAGTGAAGTTGGAGATTTCCTTAATCATTTGCTTCTTAAATTGAGCCCTCTTACAAACGAGCTTTAATTCATCGTTTTAAATTTGCGTGACTCAAAAAGGACATTTTTGTGTTTAAACCAACTGTGGTCTCCTTATAGTTGAAAATCTCAGTAAGATTTTCTTACATTCCTGTGACTTGGGAAAGCCATCAGCTGTTGGGGCAGTTTTTATTAGCCAGAAATGGAAGCCTTTTAAATTTGTTTCCTCTCGTTTCCAGTCGGCTGTTGTGTGTTCCATGAATTATTCAGTTGGTTTGATTTCTTCATTATCCCCGGCTATCCATTTTGGTATAGTGCCGTTTGGAAATTTCTTGAAATAATCCCTGATTTATTAATTCTTGCAAAAGGATAATTCGTAGAATTTCTACTATTATCCTTCGGTCGGCGATGCAAATGTAAATTGTTTTTATTTTTAATGTGTGTAATGTGTAATGAAATATTGTATTTGCACGAATTTTCATATTTCTGGGTGCAAGCAGTTTAGAGAATTCAATTTATTTCGGCATTCAATCTGGAATTTAAACAACCATTCAATATAGCAATAATAATGAATGGAATGTTTAGCTTCGATCTAAAGGCATATCAATATTATAGGGCAAAATAAATATTTAAGAACTTCAAAATTCATTAAAGACTTTGCCTAATGATGTTTCCATTTCAAATGAAAATCGAATGTTATCCAATGCAGCACATCGAATTTCGAGTGAAATTTAACAAACGCCGTGAGTAATTGCCAGACAAAGGTATTATTTCTGCAGCATTCAGTCTAATTGAAAATTGGAATTATCTAATATCAATGGCAAATTTTGCCATTTTACGATATAGATGAGAAGCTACACAAATGCGCCTCGGGCGAATCAAAATTGAGCAGATCCTTTGGTCCTGACTTTGTTGGCAGTTGTGCTTTAATGGCTGATTTATTTTAATTACAATTTGCACTCACTAGTGATTAATCTGCTCGCCTAGACACGCCCATGCAAAACAGCCTGGGCCGAGCCCAAAATGCTTGCCGAAAATATGTGAAACTCAGTTCGTTTGCAGCGCAATCGATTTTCACGTTAATTAAGCCCTAATTACTGTAGCCCAGGCACACAGAGCCTCAACTGCGGGCCTACAAATGAAGTCACACTAGCCGAATGAATTTCCCTGTTGCTCTGGTTCGACCGCAATACGAGTAGCAGCGAGCCTGAATACACATTTCACGGGAATGGAACTCGGTTGGTTTTATTAATTCCCACCTGGGAAAGGGACTGACTGACTGACTGGCAGACTCCGCTTTATGCTACATTTCAGCTCCTTGCTAAAAACGCAGCCATAGATGCCAGAACCAAAACCGCATTGCCACCGAAACGGAGCACTCCGGAGCTGGGGGTTGCAATAAGTTGACAGACTCCGGCGAACCATTTGATAGACAACGTCGGGCGTAAAGTAAAAAAAAAAAATAAAATATATATTCCTCCTGGCCAGAGATTCCATTTGGAAATTTATTTTAGTGTTAATTACACGTGCAACATAAACGGCAAAGGCGAAACTTTTACGGCCACGGCGATGGTGAAACTAAAAGTTTAAAAATAAACTACCGCATGAGTTTATGCCCGGGTGTTGGGCGGTGCGAGTAGAAAGAGCATTAAATTAGATTAAAATGGAAGCTTCGACTTCGAAAACTCTTGTCAGAGTTATTCGATGTAAACTTTATACGAATGTAGTTAGCACCGAAACTCGCTTATTAAACTCCATGTTTGTGCGAGTATTTTTAGGCCGTATCTTTTTAATTTCCGCCACTGGAATATGTATATGTTTGTGCCGAAATACACGAGGAAGGTCCCACAATCAAAGGAAATCCTGCCAGTGTGTTTAAATTTATGCCTGGCGGCTTTAGCTAGACTTTGCCATGCATTAAGTAGGCAAAAATTGCGTATACGCCGCGTAGCGCAATGTTGCTCGCCATGCAAATGAAACGACGCTTTCATCGAAATTCTGGCCGCAAAGCAAACAATTTTTTAAAGCCAGCCAAGTCAACTGTTTGTTTGTCGCCGCTTGTTGTGGCTGCTCTTCTCTTTTGGCCTTGTTTGTGTAATATAATATGCATAAAAGAAGAAAAATGTGTGTTCGCTTTGACATGAAATAATCAAATTGTCACAATGTCGCCCGGCTTGACGTGACATTTTTCACATTGCGAAGTGCAAATTGGGTTCTGGTAAAACGCTTTGTGGGTTGCATTAAAATTTAAACAATTTTTGCATTTAACATGCTCGAAGTTTGGCTGCCAAACGCATTAATATTTCGGTTGACATTTTGTTGACTTTGCTGTTAGTTTTTTGTGCGTTGTATTTAATTAAAATCTAGTTTTAGCGCATTTTGGATTTTTTAATATTCCATATTTGCTTTGGGCAATCGAAAGACATTTGATCGCCTGTGCGTGTTATTGTCCCAATTGCACCGAGAGTCCTTAGGAATGACAGGCCAATAGGATCTGACAGCTGTGCGTCGGCCCAGATGAACAGACCCAGATAGAGATATCGATTTAATCATTAGTGGCTGGTGGCTTCGCGCCACTCAAGTGAGCATTCTGCGGAGGCATCGTAGTGAATTTCCATTTTTATTGCAGCAGGCCCATCACGA
The DNA here is from genome assembly GCF_000001215.4 of Drosophila melanogaster. Lineage (NCBI taxonomy): Eukaryota > Metazoa > Arthropoda > Insecta > Diptera > Drosophilidae > Drosophila > Drosophila melanogaster. Next base: position 14,869,674 of record NT_033777.3, on the reverse strand, counting down.
GTACGAGTGTGTGATGGGCAGATGACAAAGCCAGTCTTGGGCCGAGAGTCATCGGTCGCAGTCCCAGTTGGACAAAGGAGTCCTGCCAGGATGATTGCGGCCTTTTTCGCTGCCGCAAATGTGATTATATTAGTTTGGTACAAATAAATTCATTTCCCCATCCATTTTGGCGTAATGATGGCTGCCAAATTTTCCATCAAATGGTCGTTTCGTGTTCGGCCACTAATTAATATTTAATATTACCAAATAACAAAATATTCTGGTAGCATTACACGTTCACCAATGAAATGTAACACGTAACCCATTTGGCAAATGGCGGATTTTATTTGGTTATCAATTTTCGATTTAAACTTTGGCCCAAAATGCAAAGAGAATGGGACAACGAACTAATTTCAAAACGGGATAATTTAGAGTGAGATTACGAATTTAAATGTAATTTAATCTTTCTAAATGATATTTGAAAAATGAATACCTGGAATTTTTGATCAAATACCATGGGTTTAACTTCTCTCTGCAAGTTTTTGCTTTGGTTTCTTCTTTGGACCGCCAACATTCATCAGATTTGCAGTTTCGCAAATTTATTTGCTGGCTAAACGACTTTTTAAAGAGCTGTCGTTGCTTGGCGTGTGCATTTTTTAAACTGACATGGATTTATGACGACACCATTTTCCCCTCCGAGTCTGGAGGAAATATCCCTAAATGAGTCGCTTTTCGGGAGGGGAATGGGATACTTTTCCCTCTTCGTGCTCAGTGACATTTAAAGATTGATGCCGCCCGTATCCCCAGGAATCTCCGAAATTGTGTGCAAATTTGTTTGGCCAGGCAACAAGTCAACGAATTTTTATCCAGCACAGCTTGAAAGCTTCTCTCTTTTTTGTAAATATCTTCTTTTTTTTTAAAGGGTTTGCATGCACTTTGTGGTCGATTTTCAGGATCCTTTTATGTTTGCTTAATCGCTTGAATATCCTGGCATGCAACTGGTTGCTGGCTAATGCTTTCGGATTGAGCAAATTTAATTGATTGGGCTGTGATGGATATACTATAGTCAACCCATATGGTGGCCACTCTCTGGCTGGCTGACTGACAATCTGACGGATTCGGGCGGATTTCTACCAGATTCTTTTTAGAGGCATTTTTGGGGCTTTTGTTTGCGCAGACATTTTGATTTATGAGTTCGCAGGACGAGGGGTGCTGGCTGGCATACCGACACACCAAAATTGAAATTTTACAAAAAACTTTTAGGGCCGCAAACAACAGGAAAACCAAAAAAAAAGAAAGAAAATAAATAAAGGACGAAGAAAAGAAAACTCATTGTATCGTGGCAAGTCCTTCTGGTAATGACAACGCTGGCGGGCATAAAACTTTGCATGCCTGTATCCATATACACACATCCAACTGTGGATAGCACCTAAAATTGCTGCCTGGGAATAATTTGATGCAGTCGAGAGGATAAAGTGCCAGCAGAGCTGACTAATGAGTCCAGGGGGAGGTTATTTTACCGAGGACAGGACATGGGGACAAACATCTGCCTCGGCAATTCCGGTTATTAAAACTTTAAGCGCTATAGGATGATTAATTGAGACAGATGATTGATGCTTAAGTAGGTAAGAGAAAAGAAAACGATTCGATTCGCAATCAATTTTGGAAAAATAGGTAAGAAAAGTTGTATTCTATATTCAGAAAGATGCGAACCTAAGAAATATGGTATTCATACCTTGTGAAAACAAATAAGAAATTAATAACACTTTTTATGTTGATTCCTTAGCAAGCAATGTACATTGTAGTGTAACCCGTAACCCTTGTTTTCACAAGTAATACCCACACAAAATGGGCTTTTGTTTTTTATTGTTCTTAGCAATGCTTTTAATACACCTACCACCAGCTGGCTATGCCAACAGTGGCTATTGTTATAAGGCCCATATTAAATGCAAACCCCATCGGAAACAACATGGGGCACTCTGGGCAGATGCCAGACTATGCCGAACTGAAACCGTGCCATCTGTCATCGTGTTAGCCCGGTGAAACTCAAACAAACTGGGAGACGTGTGCATTTGTGGCTTCTTCAATTCAATATTTGCTCGCTCAAATTCAGGGCAAATAATTTTTGGGAGCGCACAGCACACTACACATTCATCTTGGCCATAAGAAGGTGCTGAGCAGGCAGTTGCCTTTGACCTTTTGGCGAACCGGGCCCAAAAGTGGCAGCTGGTCACGCTTCGTCAGGTTCACACCAATGCCAGCCAAGTGAAACACGCCCACACATCCCTGCATATACAAATATTTGGACACGTTAATGACTCGCTACGATGTTGGTGCACGGCAAGAAAATCAACTAGCATCTGATTCTTAGTACTCAACTACGTTTTAAAATATATTTTAGTGTACAAACTGCCATATTAGCTGCATTCATACCAAGTGTCTGTTAACCAAGGTTGAATACGATTGGCTTGAATCTATTTGTATAGCCATCCTGCGCTTTATTGATTGAGTTTCAGAGATGTCTTCCGTTTAAAAATGGATTGTTAGCTAACAACAAAGCCTTTATAAAAATTCGGACTAAACCATTGTGTCAGAAAGTTGGCTAAAATTTGCATGACATTGACCCCATTTAATTTAATACCAATTATGGCGTGAATCTGAACACTGCTCCCACGCTCGACGATTTCGCTCCAGTAAACAGCACGGATACGTAAGTTTCTATGTGGGGCTGATGGGGACCTTCCTCTCGCACCGTCATAATTATGCTAATGTAGCCTCATCGCCAGCTGAAATGAGCAAATATAGACTCAAATCAATGGTGGCTGCAGTCCAAGTTGCTGCTGTCTTTGTAGTCGTACACTGAGCGAAATTGTCAATTGCTAGTTTGCTTCATATATGATGAGGTACAAAGGCTGCAAGCTGATTTTCTTTGATTTAAAATATAAATATCTCTATTTATTCATTAGGGCTGATCATTGTTTGAGCACTTGATTTCCCATTGCACTTGTGTATTCAATGAGATTCTGGATGTTGAAGGCAAGAAGCATACAAAAAAACAAAGGCACACATAGACGGCTCTTCATTTAATTAAACGTTGCATGTAGCAACAAATGGTTTCGATGCCGGAAATTGTTTAAGCGCCAACAAAGGCGCACTAGCAAACAAAAAGGGATAAACAAATTGGCGGAGATGGACTGGACAGGCGAAAGCTTGCAGTGAATCTCGGCCAGAAGCAGCAAAAGTTAGTGCCCACTAAACCCCACTGAAAACCAAACCCCCTAATCCCCAATCCCCATGAAACGTCCTTGTCAGCCGCTCGTCCCCCGAACGAGTTGCCCTTAATCGCCGTTTAAGCTTTGTGGCGCAACAATTGTTGGAGCGTAATTAATGCGATTTGGTTATGTTTCCATCGATTGGCCCGCACATGTCCTTTGGAGCGGGGTAGCCGGAGATGCAGGTCGTCTGGCTGGACCATTAACTCGTTGGCTGGTTGCCCTTTGCGCCAACCTAATGCATAAACAGTTCCCGGAAAATGTCAGTCGTCGTAAAGCCATTTGCCCCTGTTTGTTGCATTTTATTTTATGGTAGAACTCTTTCAAAGGACTGTAATTTAAATCGAGTCCATTTCGCAACATTAATTTGTAATTGCAATTTTAATGCCTCGCTAGTAATTGTAGTCCATATCAACTGTTGCTGTCATTATAATAGCTCCGCATTAAGAGCTGCTCTTCATTCATTCCGAAGTTATGTTTAATTAAAATTAAAATATCTGTTGTAATAAAATAACTTGTAAATTGCTGACTTCATGTAGGCCATTTGATATAATTAGTTTGACTGACATCTGTCGTTTAATTGGGTATTGAAATTCAAACATTTTATTGAAATAGCCGGTTGCATTTGACCTCCGCACTTTGGGCTTAACTGCTGATACATAAAGTGCCTTGGATTTTCTTTAAAACAACAAGAGTAATTCTCGGCAACTTAACCCCTTGAATCTGCTCATTTGTTCGCCTTTTGACCTCATTCTTCTGTTGCTTTTGTAAATCCGCCTTTACTTTCAGCTACGTTGGGTTTGTCCTTTATATTTTAAATAAATCATACGACGCGTGTGCCGCAAAAGCCGCCGCACAAACACAGCGGTGCACTCTTGCGGACACGGACACAGACACACACACACACACACACACACATAGCCACATACCCAATAATAAATGTTAGGGGTTGAGGAAAACTCACCCCCTTCTCTTTCAACGCATCTTCTGACCGCGTGTAGTCACCCGTTCCTTGCGCATTTATATATATGCGCATTTTTTCTTCTCACTTCTGATGAATTTCATATATGCTAAGTGGTTTGGGCTTTGCTTTGTGAAACATTGCTTTCGCACTTCCTGTATGGGAGGCTCTAATCTTGGCAACATAAACAATTTTTATGGGATTTTTCTTTCACGACGAGGGATTTTCTTAAAGTCATAATAAAAAGTTTAACTAATAAAATTCAATTAGGTAAAGAGTTTAGAGTAGTATGTGTTTTCACTTTGACTCAAACGAAACCGCAGCTAAATTCGAAATGGAAATGGCCGGAAGCAGTTGCACTACTTAAATATTTATGGCCGTAATTCGTATGTGAATTGCCTTCGATTTGTTGTCGCTGTGGATTTGCTCTTAGATGATTTTGGCTCCCTGCTTAAGCCCGTAAATAAGAGATTCAATAATTAATGAGTGCATGTGGGTCATGGGATTGGTGCATACCCAGTCACGCAAGTGGCCACCGCAAACTACGGTTCCGCCTCCATTTTACTTAAACGTAAAAATCGGTTGCGGTTAGGTTTTTGGACTTAGCTCAGCAGTTCATTGACACAAAATCGATGTTCTAAATTTGAACTTGGTCTGAATTTGGTAGTCCCAAAAACTTGCCCGACGATCTATATTATTCACGGAATAATTTATAAGCGATTTTATGTAATTATTGCCATAGCTGGTTAGACTAGACTAGCAAAGTTGTCAGCTATAGAAGGCAGCGATATGACTAACTATCAAGCAAAGTTTTAATAAGCATTCATTTTAAACTATTTTCTTGTTCCGAGTTGCACAGCTTGACGTATCCTAAAACTTAGTTCAAGTGTGTGCTTGTAGCGAACATTATTCTTGAAAATTTGTATTCTTATATAGATGAATTTATATAGATACATTTACTTAAATGGGAAACATATTGCCAATGAAGCATCGTCTACACATTACATTGAGTCAATGTTGTCATGACTTAATAAGATTATTATGACCACAGTTTTATAAGCATAAGAGGCTTAACTGCCAGTGGTAATCCTTGGGCTTGAGCCATCTGTGCCGAAAAACAAATGACTTCTCACTTGTCACAGAGTTTGCCTGGCATTTCTCCCGGAAAGCCCATTTTCCAGCTGCCTTTGGACCCTCCAAGGAGTAGTCAATGTTGTGAACCAGAGAGACAACCTTGTCGACAAGCACTTGACACCAACAAGTTAGACGCTTAATGTTCATACGTACATAGGTACTGGGGGTGTAACAAGACTTTCCCCCACTTTCCCACCCCCTGCAGTCAAGCTTAACGCTTATTTTATAGTAATATATGCCACCACACCCCTGTAAGACGGGCAAAGAGGCGTTTCTGGGACACGGTGCTAGGACTACTCACTCCTCCACGGCAGCTCATATCTATCTGTGTTCCACGGACTTTTTGTGTATTCGCTTATGCGACACTTTGACATTGATTGCGCTATGTGTGCGCTCGATTCTGGTGTCGACCCGGCCAATGAGCCACTTAGTCAGCCCTGTGAAATGGTTTCAGCACAAAAGTGTTGCCAAAAAAAATGAAGAAAAATGTCCCATACATTTGGGGTAAACTGGATAAGCATTTAAATAAATTATCCGCCATTGAAATCTAATTGAGCAATAAATATTGCGTTTTAAGCAAACTAGAGCCTCTCATTCATTGCTTTTCACTTTAAATAGGTAAGTCTTTTTTTTTTTATTTTATATTTTTCACATTGTCCCACATTCGGTGACATGGGAAGACCTAAGAGCGTGTGCCGCCAGCTCGAAAGTCCTAGAATCCCGATTCTTTGTTTGTTCTCCCCGTTGGCAGACTGTTGCATATTTATCTTTGATGTAACAGACAGTCTAGCAGTATCCTTCGACATGTCATGGCTTCCCTTTTGTGCGCTCCGCATTCGGGGAAGTTGACTTTGACCCTGGATTGTCTACTGTTTGCTCAGATTGTGACCTCTCCACCGAGTTGTTTGATAATGACAGTGAAATATTGAATGGCAGATGCTGTTTGTTGCTTTCGTCCTGTTTTTGGTTATTCATGACGTGTCGCTGTGTTGCAGTTCGAACGTTTTATGCTTGGTCAACGTGACGTATGTGCAATGTGCATATTAATCTCTCATCTATCCGTACGAAACCAAACGAGAACGGCACACAGCCATTAGCCGGATGAAACATCACGGTATTCCTGTGGCATCCTTGTCTCAATATTGATTGTCGTTGGTCTAAGTCAAATTCAATTACCAGGATCGAGCTGCGTATTCCGGAAGCTCTCTCCTTTGTCTGTCAAGTCAATGGATTTTCCCTTCCTAAAATAGTCGTTGCCTGGCATCCCGGCACATTTGGAATTCGGTATTGGGACCTGCTTCACAAGAGGCATCCTTATCCTTAGCCCCTGGCTGGTTTATGTGGATGTGTTTGTGTGCAGAGGCGGATAATACGTATCCAGATCCTTTGCACATTACGAATTACGCAACGACGGCACATGCATCATTAAAAATTCAGCAAGTGTAAATTAAAAAAAAGAGCCATACACAACGTCACCAGCCTGCACGTAGGTGCATCTCTTTTTCTTTCCATTTAGTTTCTGATGCCTTCAATGGGAAAACGTGCTGTGAGGTATAACGAATCTACAACTGTGGTCAATGTAGTAACACTGAAAATAGTAACAAATTTATTATATCTTATTATATCTTAAATACGAGAAAATTTCAAACTTAATGCTTAGCAATGTTATTTAGAGGCTGTTTAAATTGAAAATATAAGACTTCTGTGCAGTTTCCATTTGGTAGCCCTACACTGTGCAACAAGAATTTAAGACGAGCCAGGTGGCAGCATGAAATGCTTAATTACATTTTCACTGCACGCAGTCGGGCGTCAGTTGTGCACATGCGATGCATCCATCATGGGGATTCAGGATATTGGTGGACGAGATCCGAAGGATTCTCATCTTCTAAGCAGCGTCAGCATGGCACAATTGATGCCCTCCTGCCATATCGCATGTCTTTAGTCCTGTCTGCCTGCTTGGCTGTCAGTCAGCCGGTTAGTAGGTTCGCGGATATACGCATGCACAGAAAGAAAAAATCCTAATAATAAGCACAAAAATAAGAAAAATCTGACATTTATGTCACATGAATTAAAGTATGATATATGTTCCCATTAATGGAAATCTTTCAGAATGAAGCCCACTTCTCAGTTTAAGGACATTAAAAGCTGTCCCTCATATAGTATATGTACAAATAAACATATTTTCCTGTGTTTTCCCCGTAACTTTATGACATTTTCAATTTTCCGTTTTATTTTTTCCATTTGCACCTACGCCACCTGAAATGAGCGCTTTTGTCAGCAATGCCGGAAGGCGTCTTAGCGAGCGTGTGTGTGTATGTGGGTGAGTGTGTGTTTATGTGTGGCACTCGTGAAGTCGATAAAACTGTTGGACTTTGCATGCCGGCCTGCCTCGCTGCTCCCGCCAGCTCCTTGCCAATCAAGTCTCGCTTTTGTCCTTTTCTGGGCCGCCACAGTGAAACTGTCATTGTCATTTAAATGTCTTTTGACTGTTGCTGTTGCGCTGCTCACATGCCCACGCAAACACACACGCTCACATACAATAGGGCCAACTATTCAGAGAAATTAAATTGAACATGAAGGACTGTGCCTTTTGTTTAAACACCGCCACGAGGACCACTAGAGTCAACCCACCTGGATGACAGTAACAGGTGGCAGTGCCGTCGACAAGTGGCCAAAAAGCAGTGATGGGGATCGTTGCTCTCTTCAGCACTGTAGCTTATATATAAATATATTTATCAAAAATAAAATATAATAGATTCCGGGCGTATTTACTTAACTTAATTATTTATGTTGTAAAAATCACACAATAAAAACTTAGTCTGGCAAAAGCTGCTCGTAGATGAAATTTTCAGGAGCTCAGCTTAGTGATATAGCTTAGCTTAGTGATACAAAAAATAATTAAATATTGAAGAACAACTGGTAAAAGGTATTAAAATAAAAAGATATGGTTTTGCTTTGCATACAGATTTTAAAATGCATACAATTTGTATAGTTATACAACAGATTGGCAAATATAAACGTTTACTGACTATTCACCTTTTTTTTTACATATGGAAATCAACCATTTAGGCTTAAACAAATAGTATATATACATCATTTAATTGATTAATTGATATGTTATATTGCGTTAAAACCGTAAATAATAGTTGAATACACATCATTTAATTGGACTGCCGTTCGTTAAACGCCTAATTAGTTTATTGACACCTTCATTAGCCAGTTATTTACTATGTTCCGACTGTAGTATTTCGAGTGAATTCTCATTGAATTGGCTTTGGAATTAAGTTTGAGGTCTTAGTTTATTGAGGCTTTCATCTTAATGGATTTTTGGAGCAGTGGCTGGCAAACAGTTTGCCAAAGTAATTCGATTTTAATGGTTACCCAAACATTGCCACCTTATCAAATACAAATCGTGTGTACACACACGTTTACCCTTGCCTGAAAGTTGTACTTGTATCTAAAATCTACACTCAAAGCGTATATTTCTGCGTTTGTTACCACCACAAATCCACATAATCCACATATATGTACTTACGTAAACGAGCATATCGACATTTGTATGGTTTACGGTGTGGGGGGGGGGGGGGGGGTTTCCTGTGTGTGTGACACGCCGATGTGTTCAATATTCAATTAATCATCTCGTGTATTTATGGCTTATACAGCACGGTGAAAAACTGGGTCACCACCGGATAATTCGTGATCCTGGACAGGAGCTGATAGAAACCGACTTAATAATGGCAAGTGACAAAATCGGAATGATGAAATATTGATACGTTGCCAAAAATTCTACTTTCCCCATCGTTTAACAACGTCTTTAGAAGCTTTTAGTTTTTAGCTAGATTGAAAGAGGTTTTAGGAGCAGTTTTGGCTTTATTATTTTAGTCTAGTGGTTTCTTCCGCTTAGCATATTCAAGCTTAATAAATTTTCCGAAAATGGCCAACATATATATATGTTACATTTAAACTTTCGTTCCTTTTTCTGCTCTTTCAATGAATTTGATTTAATTGTAGTGGATTTTTGGCCGCATAACCAGAATAAATAAACTGAAAATATGAACAGGGAATTGTAGGGGCAGATCCCCTGAAGTATGCTACGTTTTTGGCCATCCATTGCGGCGGCTATTGAACATTTTAATTGGCAGTTTGAAGAGGAGGGCTAGTATCTACTGCTATTTCGGTCCAATTTATGCACTATATTCTCTCGAGTGGAATTTGCAGAATATTCACGGAGAAATGTTTTTTTTTTTTTTATATTTTACAGGTATCAATTTGCCCACCGGCAGGATGATGCGCATTTCGGCCGCAAAGCAGCATAAAATTAAAATCAAATTTTAGGGCAAACAGCGGCGAGGGACTAGCAACTCACAGTTCGAAATTAAAAAGTCACATTTCAAACTCGCGGCCATATCCCTCTATTTGCATACACCGCCATCCCTTGGATACAAACCGAATCTGGAATTGCAGTTGTCCCATTGGCAAATCGGTGTAGCATGTCAAGTGGACGAAGCGCCCGCCTCCCCGCCACGCCCACCCAGACCGCGAACAACAAACATAGGGCAGCAGCAGCCGCAGCAGCAGTAGCAGCAGCAGCAGCAGTTGCCGCCGGAGAGCCCAACAGCAACAGCATGTTGCAGTACGGCGGCAGCAACACGAGTGCCACAGTGCCGACCACAGTGAGCACCGCATCTGCAGCATCTGCCCTGGGAATGGGCGTAACCGGGGGCGGCATGGGCGGCGGCATGAACATGGCCATGGGAATGGGCATGGTCGGCGGCATGGGTGGCATGGGAATGGGTGGCGGGATGGCACCGTACAATTTGCACGGCTCCACCATGGGCAGCAGTTGCGAGTCGACGAGCGTGGAACGCATTCCGGTGGACACCATCGATGCACTGGGTCCGGAACTGGCGGTGGCCACATCCCAGGTCCTCGAAAATCTATCCGAGAACGAGCGCAAAATGATCATCGAGGTGCTCAACAGAGACGAGTCGGTGAGGCAGAGAGATGCCACTAGAATGATGTAAGTGATGATTAACTTGATTTATTAAAGATTATTTTAGAAGAGAGTCCTTCGGTGAAAGGGTGATGCAAACAAGCTTTATGGTGAAAAATATTTGAACTTTTCTGAACTTAATATACAAGGTAGCTAATTGTATATCATTTTTAAAGGAAGCCAAGTTTAGTATCAGACTCTTGAATGTTAGAGCCACATATATCGACCGAACGAAATCTTATTTTATCAACTTTCAATTCAAATGTTCATTGGATATTCAAATAGTTTTGCGTCAATGTAAGCAACATCGCACCCCAACTGTTTTCACTGATTAGCTTATTTTTTGCGCAGTCAGCAACGAAAGTGTCGCATTTTGCCCGCACCGAAGGACTTTTTTATTCGATCTGCTCTACTTTCCTTTGTAATTTTGTAAGTTAAATCGAAACTCGCCTTAGAGCCGAGCTGTCTTACTGCACTTTTTCAACTTACTAAGTCAGATATTTCTCTCTTTGCAAACTCTTCTCCGCCTCTCCCTTGCTTTCCTAATTAAATGTGCCACAATGAAAGAAGTTTTTTGGCAGACAATGCACTTGCTTTTGCCACTCGAACTGCAGCGCTAATGCACTTGGAACAAGCTTTTTATTAACTGCAAAAAAAAAAAAGAATGGTAGCGCCGAGCGGCAATCCCCTCGGAAAACGCACGTATCGCACATTTGGAGACCGTAATTTATGGCTCGACCTTTTGCGGTGCCACAGCTCCGAGCTTCGAGCTCCGTACTCCGTGGTCCACAGTTCCTTTTTACACTGGGATAAGCCCATCGGTACACGTATGCTATAGCTTACCTGCAGGCAGATGGCCGACAAATCACGCGCGTCTGCCACCGGCGAACATCCCAGTCATCCAGTCTGTTAGTCCCACCAGGTTCGCCATCGCCAGCCGGGTGCTCTAAATTGATATGCGCGGAAAATTGTTGCCATTTTTTGGGGGCAGGCGCCTTTTTGTTAAACGTATTTACAGTGAAGGTTCGATTAGGAGTGCCTATACGATTATTCGTTAATGATTCCTATGGCATTTACTTCATTTAGATATCTACTTTCAAACAGAATTTCCTTCATCGAAAAAAACCATAATAATTGGCAGCTTTCGATGGATATAATATTTTATCTCCTGCTAGTTCAAAGTAGGGACTATTCACTCCGTTGAATATATAGTTAAATGGGAATTAAATTGTGGACCAAATGAGGTGCTCGTTCGCCGGGGGAGCATTCACTGTACTTAACGGCATCCCTTTCCGCGGGGTAAGAATCTCTCCATTCAGCTAAGTTCCCCCATCTGCATTTCAATTTCTTGGGGCATACTCTCGTCCTCGTACTGGCTGGTGTATTTCGTGACCCTGGCTGGATTGTTTGTTGTTCTAGTTCCAGAGCTTTTCCACCCGCTTTTAATGCGTCGTTCGCCGAAAAGGGAACAGGTGGGGCAAGGTCGGGAAGGTGGGCGATGGGTGGTGGATGGGATCCGAGTTTTATGCTGCATTGGCATTCAAATAACTGGAAAGTGTTTTCATTGTCACGCCGACGCTGCCGCAAAATGGAAAGCATTTTATTGTCCTCTTTTCTTCTGGTGCGACATTCGTTGACAGTACTCGTACACGTTTTCGCTTTTAGACAATTATTTTTAAGGCCTACGAATCGATACAATGAGTTCAGTTTACCATGACGACATTGCCAGACCTTAAGCCTTGACACTGCTCAGTTTCTTGGCCGTGTTTCAAACAACTCTGAAATGTGGGAAAATTTATTGATGACAACAAAATTTATTTTCCTGGCCATACAAATTTCCTATAAAATCATTAATTTTGGTAAACAATCGAACGATATATTTCGCATTCTTTAAATTGAATTTCCTCTGAAAACGAATTAATTTTTTGCGAAACAATGTTGATGGGACGCCAGCTTTCCTGGTGCATAATTAATTATTTTTATGATATATTACGTAATGCAATCACAGCAAAAAGGCATTAAAAATTTATGAGGGTCATTAATGAGTCGACGTGCTTTGGCAACTTATATTGAGTACTTGCTCCTTTTGGCCAACTTAGTACACTTTAATGACGGTTTTGTTGCGGCCATCATATAAACATATAAGCGGTTCCATTGGCCTTGCCGGCTCAAGTAATCTAAACACATAAATCCCTTCCGCCGGCAACAAAGTTGGCGCCCTCCCCATTCGATTCCTTTCGTTGGTTGGCCTGGCTCATTTGGCGGGTGTTGCGCCTTACAGTCGCCTCTGATTGCTTAATCATGTTGGCCACTGTTGGGGCGGAAATAGCTAAATTGAAAAGCGCCATTGGAGATTGGCAGCGGGCGCAAGGCGAAAGGAAGTGCCTGTCGCCCAGCAGGTCACATGTGGCAGGTCCTGCGATGTCCTTTATGCCTTCAACCCGTGGGTGGACATCGATCCAGTTGGGGCAGCAATTGATGAAAGCATTCCCATTAAGCCAACTAAGTCCACCGTTCTATAGAAATGTAAAATGCCAAATGTCAAAGGGGCTGTAGTAGCCCCACACCTAAAGTTTGGATTATGCAAAAAAACCTCATTATGTGACCGTTTATTCTGCACTTATTACCATCGTATATATACATTATATTTAATAATATACTAGGAAATACTTGTACTTGTAATGAGACAATGAACGAACTTGTAATATTGTGCTACTACAGATTTATGGAAATTACAACTTTAATTTAATTGAAGGTTTAACTGGTTAAGTTATCCTTGGTGCCTTTACATCTTTGCTATAAGAACTATATATAAAACCATTTTAACATTAAGCATATTATTATACATAGCTTTTAATTTCGGGAAGTCTGGAAATCCCAGACTAAGAATTCCTCTTTAAGATACATTTATTGTGAAATTTAAATGCAGTGGCCCCAAGATGGCAGCATCAGCACACTTACTTCATTTCCGCTAACAAACACACTTGCACAGTGAGCAAATACTGGCACGAATACTGGCACAAATGAAGGAACGGAATGGGGGACCGGGGAATACACATTCATCTAGCTAATAACACTGATAATGTTGGTAATACTTGTTGAGTAAATTAAATCTAATGGAGCGCTCGTTCATCATTCGCCGGCAGAGGGAACTTAATTAAATGTTTTGTTGGCCGCATTCGAAACGCTCCGATATTCGACGCGAAAGCTGCACAGAAGTTCTTCTGAATGTTTTTACATATTCGTTTAAGAATAAAATACTTTCTGTAGCTTACATTGCTTTAAAAGCTATTTTTTTAGATGTCATTAATTAAAGTGCATTTCATTGCATAAAATGTACACTCATTATTTCTGCCATTGAAATAAAATCTAGACTGTGATAAAACTTAATCTGATAACAGTGATTAAACCTATCTCAAGGAAAGCAGGTCAGCAAAAAGTTATCTCACCGCAAAAAGTGTTCAGTCTAAAGCACGATAAAAAAAATCATCTCTGCATTGCTGAATATATACACCATTACTTTAATGTGCTTTAATAAATGCAAAACACTCCCATTTTTTTATGTGTATAGTGACAGAGCTCCACGGCCGAGGGCCCAACTACTTTGACTTGTTGCGCCGCAGAATTTCTGGATTTTCGCCTTTTGCCGTTGCTTAGCCTTGGCTTTATGCTTCGCGTTCTGGCCTTAGCATTTGGCTTGATAATGTCGTTGATTACTTTTAATTATAATCTTGCTGCTAGGCTACGCCAGCGAATCGCTGCTCATCTGGCGGGCGAACTTCCACTTCCCGGTGATGGCCATCAAAAAGTGAACTGAAAACTTTGGCTCAGTCAGCGAAAGAGGCCTGTGAAAGCCCTCAGTTACCATGGCTGGCATCGCTGTATACTTTTATTACACCTGGCTTTATGGGTTTGGTCATCAGCCGACTTAATTGGCCGCTTAACGCCCACTCATCGCCTGGGATCGACTCATTAGGTGACACCGAGTCCATTGACCGGCTCGAAGGAGCAAGAACTGCGTTGGATTCTGTGGCAGCGGCTTTGATTACACATCACCTGACACGGGTGTCCTGGAGCACCTGCAATTTAGATGTAAATTGAGGTGGGGTGCCAGGGGCAATTCTACTTGTAATTAACGCCACATATGCCAGATGTTTTGTAACGCAAACAATGGCCCTGGGGCCAGTAGGCATTCCCAAAGCGCATGGCCAGCATTAATTAAATATACTCTTAAAATGCTATTCAACAACTATGATATTTGTCAGTGCCGCATGTCAACTATTAGTGGCCATTGTTATGGTTGTAACTGCACTCCAAATTCCACTGCACTCGGGGGCATGTGAAAATGTTTGCTGCACGAATTCACACGTTTGTGGACGGGAAAGAGTGAAATCGCACTCATATGTAGGCGGATATTGGACACTCTGCGAATGAAAACCGGAGAAGAACTTTTTGCCGACATCAAAAACTTTAATTCACTTAAAAAACTGCGAATATGAACGCAACTTTATCGCAATGCAATCCAAATATGTAGTCCGATCATTTCAAGATAATTTATGGCATGCCAAAAGGTTTTAAATATCAAATAGCTTAAGGATATTAGACATAGCACGCAATGTTTACGATAAGTAATATCTTCAGTAATTTAATTTAATAACAAACGAAAGCAAATAGTTTTGCTATCATTTTGTGGGTACATGTTTGCCTATTAATATTATAAACTCAATTATGCATACAAACAAGAAGTTTAAATGGCTTTGCTTTGACATATTTTTGCACTAATAGGCTTATCTACAGAGAATCATTGAATGTATTTTATGTGCTCAAATTTGTTCATTTCTTTCTAGCTGACTGATATGATAAGGAATTTAAGACAATATATTTCATTGGAACCTAAAAAAGTTCCACCACTTAAGTATATGACATGATAGCTTTTGAATTCACCTTAAGACCTAACTAATTTTGAAAATCAAAAGTTCAGCTTCTCCCGAATTTACTTTACTTTATTAGCGCATATACCCTTGCAGGGATCAAATTGCCGACGGGCAGTGTATAAATATGCACCTAAATGCATCCAGTTTGGGAAGTAAGTGCAATTCACGCGAATCCGGGCATCAAAAACCGAGGGAGAGTGAGAACGAGAACAATGCGCTTTTCCGAGTGGCTTTCTCATACGTAATTAAACTGATAGCGGGCGACGTCGCCGTCGAGCATTCGGCCTAATGATAATGCGAGAAGGGCGCCTCAGGTAGCAATATCTGAGTATCTGAGTAGCCGAGTATCTCAGTATCTCGGTTTCTGACCATCAGAGAGAGGGAGAGAGAGAGGGAGAAAGAGCCGCTTTCAACCTGTTGCTTTCAACCGCTGGCCGCGTTTCAATCTCAAATCCCACCGATCGACTTGGCAAACTGACTTTAGTCAACGAACGCGTCTCGAACCGAGCGAACGTCGTCGTTCCGTTCCGCTGTTGAAACATAAGATACATGTGTGCGTGTGTATCTGTGAGTGCGATGAGATTGCCGGTTTAAGATTTGTGTGATTTCATTCCGTCTACCTGTGCCTCCGAAGTGCTCCTCTTTGTGTGTCTTTTATTCGGTCTGATATCAGAATTATATACACACCAATACCAAACGTATGTATCTCGAAGATACCGCACGCAGCGACTGTAATCGCCATCGAACGGCGGTGTATGCAAAGTAGCAGCAACGAAAGCAACGAACCCAGCGAACTCCGAAAACGAATTGGATAATTTCTAAGCCAAACAACGCAGAATTTGGCGGATCTCCAAAGTTTGCACAAGCCATTTCTACGAACACAAGCGGTCAGGCGGCACTGGATACAAAAGTATCTCGCAACCACTAAGGTAAAGAATATAATAATCAAAGAACAAATTTAATCTGGGCTTAAGAAAGTTCTGTTCGAGCTATGGGTATTTACAAACGTCTACATACTCATATCTTTATATGGTTATATGGTTCAATCATGGCAGAACAATTGAACCAAATATAAGTGATCCCTTTGGAATCATAGACTTTGGTTCTCAGGAACGCGAAGTTTTTCTGATTTAATCCGTTATCTCCTGGACTTTGATATAAAAGTGTGTATATTTTCTTTAAACTGCACACATCAACATGGGTAGAAGCTTTCTCTCTTTGGTTATACAAGCGATTGTAATTGCTTTCTTCACAGCTTAAAGATGGGGCTTGCACAGGAGGAATCCGCAACCGGGCTCTGATTATTTTAACGGTTTATAAATTTAATTAAGCTGCGGAGTCAAAGAACAAAGAATCAGCGTCACCGCAAAGGTACAAGATACTTAACTGTCTCCTTGTTTTTTCCCCGGACATTTCGACCCGTCGTTTCTGTTTTTATATCTGTAGCTGTAAGAGTATATGTACTATATATGTGTCTCTTGAGGGGCACATTGTGAACACACAGCTCACGCGTGTGTGGATGCACCCACTCCGCCCGAGGAACTTGTATCTTGCAGATACTTTTCTGTTTTCTGCTTTATTTTTCCCCAACCAGCCCTCGTCTGGTCTTGTTGTTTACCTTTTCTTGCTGCAAGCTCAGCTTAATTCTTATGCACGTCTGAGACTTTTTGATGTTTGCATAGCAGCCGCCGTGACATCGCCGAAGATTCCCCACCATTACCATTACCAAGTTCAATTTACGTTTGGAACTGGAGCTCGATTCGCAACGCGACCATGGCGATGCGGGAATTACGAGTTTGAGGAGCAATAACATTTGCTTTCAACTCGGGCCTGGCATGACTAATTCACCGCAGCAACAATGACAAATAGGACAGGTATCTGTTGGATACAGCAGTGTATCTTGTAGGTGTGAAGTGATTTGAGGGCGTTCTCGAACAATAGTCGTCAATGTTGTCAATAGAAAAGAGACTATGTAACACTTGCCCTCTGAATATCGCACAAAATAGATGCATTTCAAAAGTTCCGCTTTATTTCTCATACCTTAAAAGTAATATTTATAAAGCGACACGGGGGGATGCAATGGCTTAGAAAACCATTAAAGTGTTAATCAGAAGCTTAATATTTAATTGTCAAAATTCCATGACCCTCAATTCAATAAAGACACACCTATTTATAAAAAGTATCCAAGTAAATCTGAGGGCGTTCTCAAACAAAAGTCTTCAAGCTTGTCAATGATGTGGACTGAAAAGATTTCCCTAAGCGTGACAGACAAAGGCACGTATTAATCATATTCCACAGATACTTTAAATGCTGGTTTAAAACCACAAAGCAAAATGATTGGATACGAAACGTACTCAACGCGCCTAATCATATGATTTCACAGTGTTACTTCATAGCAACAAAAAAAAGCAACTAAAGATATACATATGTAATTTAATAATTTAATTTAATTTGGCCTATGGTAAATATTTGTTCTAATTTCCGTCCTATGATGAGGTGAAAAACGTGTTTCCGAGAGGTTTTTAAAATACCTATTCATTTAAATAAACAAACCATCCATATGTGATAAAGATACTTAAGATAAGTGGTTCAGCACGTACTAAAGTATCTTGTAGGTGTGAAGAGGGTGTGTTTAGCTCGTAAAAGATCGTGTTGAGCAAAGCGAACTGAAAAGAGATTATTATACTATCATTAATCATAATACCAACAAATTTCCTTATATATTTACACCATTTGATTTAAATAATACATTTTTAATGCAACGAAAAGGTGTTTAAGGCCCATTCCAAACACCTAACACTACAAATAAAGTCTCGTTTAAATCTAATGGCACTTTATCCTAAAAATACATGTAGTTGCATTAGGTATTCCTCCCACACTCCAATCGCATTAGCTGATTTCAAGAGACACGTTTAACAAGAACTTGAGTCACCTGTGTGGAAAAGTTGCCCTCACTAAGTAAGACGTATGTATCTCGCATTTCTGTCTGTCGGCAGCCAGATGAGTTTAATTAGCACTTTGCGGCATGGCCATAATAAATTTCAAAAATTCTTGACTTTCGACTTGACACTGATTTTTTTTTTTTTCAGAATGCTAATGGTTTTTTCACATGCTAGTTGTGGAATAAACGTACATATAACGTACATTTACTTTTGTCTTCTGCTCGGCGATAAGGTTGAAATGAGCTAAGTTGCGAGCGCTTATCAGATGCGCCGTACAATTAAAGCACACTTGCTGAACTTATTTATGTGCCCAAGATCCAAATATTTGGGCATTATGTCATGTGTATGCCGTGGAATTGTGGATAAGGAGCTTGACAGTTTTCCAGATAAGTTGCGGTGCATTGACCAGGGAGCTGTGAACCCTGGCCGCTGCACGAGGTAATTGGAGATTTTCCATCAACTCTGACTTTGGGCCACCTTTTGGGGGGGCCACGCCTCTTCCCTCATTAATCATTCATAAATATTCATTCCAAGCTACGCCCCCTTTCGTCGGTCCGAAAAACATTTATCATTATCATTTCGCCAGCTTCCTTAATTTTCCATCTTGTTTGCTTGTCGGCCTTTTTCTATTTCCGCTGCAAACATGGAATATCTTTTAGAAGTTCGGCTGAGCATTTTTCCAGCCGCAGAAACTTATTATAATTTATGCAAAAAACGGTGACAGTTATTGAGTTTAATAACGATATTTTTCTTTCTCTCCGCTCTTCGATGTATTTGCATTTTTATCGAAATGAAAACAGCTGCCACAACAGAGTAAGTTAGCTTTATGTGAGACATTTCTTGGCTTGGCTTTGGGTTGGGCTTTTGGCCGGTTAGATGTCTGGCCAGTGATAAACCCACATCAGAATAAGCTGGTCGCGAAAACAGTAATCAAGCTAAATCCAAATCGGGTTAACTGTCTTTTAACGAGTGTCATCAAAAGTGAACCCAAGTGAAGATGCCTCGCAAGATAAACTTATGAAAGTAAGGGCATAGAACGTGGTTAAAGGTTCATCGAATACCCTTGACTAGCTACTGACTTTAATTTCAAAGCGAGATTGGCCACGATTCGTTCATTATAATCCGACAGATCCGATGGTGCAATTATCTCATAGACATGCCAGAATAATTATAGGCAAATTAACGCTCTGGCTTTGGTCACAGAACCCAAATTGGTCAAATCACATTAAGCAGCGCAATTGAGCCGCCCGGCAGTCAAGCAAAATACACACATAATCAGAAACAAAAATCTGGCCAAAACAAGTCTGTCAATGGTTGCCGCCGACTTTGTTTTGTTTTCGCGTTTTTTGAGCTTGACAAATTCAATGGCCAAAATGGCTGTGAAACACTTTTGTGAATGTGACGGAAAAATCTGTAAACAAGCCGCAAAATGGGGCTGATTTAAACAGTCATTGATACGATTATTTAGAACAATAATAGTTTAGTTGACTTTAGTAAAAGTGTAGTTACTAGCCTAGATTTCGCACAGAAAGTTGACATATACAGCATTCTATTTAAATTTAAATATATATATATTTCATAAATTTAAAGTAACATTTTTCTGACCGCCACTGTAAGTTTTTTGTTTCTAAAAGAATTCCCACATCGAAGGCGGTCAACGGAAATGCAATTGAAAACTTTAAGAGTTTCAATGAACTTTTTAGAATAAATGAATCAGAATCATTGAAATCAGTTCAGAAAATAAGTAGCAATGTGTTGGATTCTCATTCCTTGTTTTTTAGCTCAAGGCCCACAGATCGTAACAATTTTGTAGGGCATTAGCTTCGAAGTGGACCAAAGTGTGAGTTGTTATTGATTTGTTGGCAGTTGCTGTTACAATTATTATTGCGCACACTTTTCTTTCTCTATTTTTCAATATTTTTTATTTTTCGTAGCATCAGCTGGCTGCAATATGTCCCCGAATGGACTGAAATTCTTATTGAATGCCAGCCCAAGTCAAGTCGAGTGTGGAGCGTTTTATTTCATTTTGTTTCGCCAACGCCAACGGTCAGCGGTTGAAATGTTAGCTAGATATAATGGCCATAACAATGGCCATAAGCTGGCTAAAATTGAATTGTCTCTATCTGGTGTACGTGAGTGTATCTCGTATCTGACTGGGGCCAGTAAGCCACAGATGAATAAGCTTGAGCTGCACTTAACCATTTAATTATTGATTCGCACAGCCAACGGATACATTAGCTATCTAAAGGTAGAAGTTCAAATCTTACGAAATGTCGTCGGTTACAAGGGTTAACCGATAAAACTAAAGCAACTTTGTAATCTATTTGTTAAGCGCTTATTGTAACTCAACCAGGTCTGTATGGCAAATGTCACTTACATCCACTTACTAACTAATAATTATGAAAGGATCATAAGAAGTCCAGTAAGTTAAAATAAAAAAGGCTTTTAATACCTCTGCTAAAAAACCTTAATTACCTTAAATATAAGCAGATATTATTGTTATTATTATTACAGTTAAACCAAACACTACGTGTAACTTTATTTTCACTATTCCAGTGCGTCTGCTAAATGACCACAATAATTTTATTTATTTACTTACCATTATTATTCTCTATGGCGACATACCATGGATAGTGTCTGCTGCGGTCGCATTCGCTGGCTTTGCATTAAAAATAATTGTTTATTTATAGCAGTCGATTGGCTTGAAACCAGTTCGAATCGCAGCGTTAAGAAAGCACACAAACAAATCGCTGCCCCAAGGGCCATAATAATGGATCGCATATATTTACGGCAGCCAATGCTGATATCATCTTTGGATAATTGCACGCAATTTTCACTCGGCGCCCACGTGATAATCGTGAGATATATGCTACTTCAGCCACTTCGACCGATATCTGTGGGCTGCATTTTGCGTGGGCTTTTAGATCAAGAGTCCGCTTTTAAATGGAAGTGGCTGATGGCATTTTATAACCACCAAAAGTAATTTTTATGAGCATCTATTTCCCCCGTTTGTCTTTCGGCATTGGGCACATTAGTATGCAATGCCACTGCATTTTCCGTGTCAAGCATATGCGTATACTGGCTGCCAACCTGACTTATTTCCACCCGCCAGCCAACCGAGCTAGCAAGCCAAACCTACGAGCCATGTTAACGACATTGCATTTCCTTCATTTTCCTTAGCATTTCCATTTTCCATTCCCAGCATGGCAAGCAAACAGCTAACAACAACCCACTTCTCGGGCCTTTTATTGCTTTGTTCTCCGACTCGCATTCAATGTCTCAGAGCCTGTCTTTCATTGTTCCCTTTTTTGGTCTGCCTCTGCAGAGAGGAAAAAGTCATAAATAATAAATAAATGCATATTCTATATTACAATTTTAGTCACAATAATTAAGGGAAGATCAGTGCAACTCTCATGTCAAGGCAGCATATTAGGATAACCCAGAATGATGAGGTGTAGCTTAAAATTAATAATTTAATTTAATGTATAAAATGTTTATTGGCCTAGGCTTTATTTACCAACCCATTTTCTCTCAATGTTCCCCCTTTCTGGGTTGGCTTGAAAATGGGGCCCCCAGATGATTGTTGTGGCATGAATACGTTGGAGGAAAGGTTCTTCGATTCGAGTGACCAACGAAGCAGAATCAGCTCAATTACTCAACTTTTGCAGATCTCGTTTCCAATTTCATAGCAATGCAAACACATTTGCAGCCACACGACGACTCAACTCCTATTAGAGCCAGTAACGCTCTTCCAGGTGGAAGAGCTGCAGACACGCCTGTGCACACAACTTCACATCTTTTTGGCCAACTTGAAGATCTGGCCCAAAAAAAAAGTTTCGGCATAAAAAGTTTGCCAACCAAGCTGCTCCTCTATGACCAGACCAGAGTCGAAAAGACAAAACAACCTCACACCATTCAGCAGACTTAAGTTGAAACAGAAACTGGGTTGTGATTGTGCTGGTCGCTTCTATAAGTCTGCACTGAAAGAAACCAAGCATTGATCTAACAAGAATTTCCCTAATTTCCTGGTTAGTACAACTAGCATGTTTCATTTTAATAGTATGACTACAGTTTATAGAACTAGTTGAGCTCGCAGCACCCAAAAAGAGTTTCTTTCGATAGTTTACAGTGTACTGAAAGCATAAATATATCTTTTTTTCTGCACATTGAAGCTGAAACTTGGAGCCAAAGTTATTGCCAGGGAAAGTTTCCGCAGGTCGTCAAGAGAGTGCTCCAAAATGGTTGCCAAAAAACTGACTTTGCCAACATTCTTGAGCCTTCTTCGCCAGCCAGTTATGAAATATAAACCTGTCTCCTCCGGCAGCCGGCTAATGAGTCCAGAAATGGAAAGTAAAGGAAATGTATGTAAGCCCGGTTTCAAAGTGCACTTACGCTCCCATCTGCGTGCGTTCGAACCGTATTATTGTAAACAAATTTCCAGCTGCAATGTCGGTAAACCGGTTGCTCGAGTACGAAACCTGGAAACCTGACCTGCTGCAAAAGCTTGGCCAAAGAATGGATAAGAAAGTGAATTTCATTTGCCATCCCGGCAGCGCCAGCAAAGTCTATTTAAAAGTGCAGAGCAGCAAAATGGAAAATTAAGCACATCCTGTGCCAGTGGGCTGCTTCACATGAGGTAGTATACTTGATAAATAATAGCCAACATCCAGGGGGGCGTAGGTTTAATAATAACCCGAAGAAAAAAACAAAAAGTACTTTTTTGTATTTTTTGTTTCTACAAGCCTTAATACGGGCATCTAGCGCGTATTAAATGAAAACTCATTAACTACTTCTTAAGGTTTAAAGACTTGATCTCCTCTTCGGTGAGAATGGATTTCTTGAGCGCTGAAAGAACTTCAGGTGGCTGCTTGGAGAGCAGCTTCATCCGCTCAATAGCCACAAGCTCATCCTGGCGATTCTGTTGGTTGTAGACCTCCTGTACAATGTCAACCACCTCCTGGGCAGCGGCTTTCCTGTTATTCTTGGCCTCCACGACCATGTGGGCCATGTCCTGGTAGCATTGGACATCCAAGCGCCGGGTGTTCTCCCGCTGGGCCACTTGCATTCGATACTGTCGTTCGCCGAAGCACATGGGATCCTTGGGCATGACCAGGGCATCCTGCACACCCTTATCTCGGAAGAACTTCTGCTCTTCCCGCTGGCTGAGGAGCTGTTCGCGAATCTCCTGCTTCTTGGCCATTTTGGTTCTAGCCTGTTCCAAGGCCTTCGCGTTCTCCTTGGCCTTGTGCTCGCGGATTAGCAGACTGGTGATGACTTGATCTCGGGACTCCAGATCGTGCTTGATCTGGCTGAGCTGGAAGCCCAGCCGAGCGGCATTAATGTCCCTGGCCTCGATCTCATCAAGGCGTCGTTTCCGTGCCTTTGACACATAGGCCGCCGTAACGGGTCCCAGGGCATCAAGGAGTCCTCTCTCGGGCTTATTCTTTTGGGCCAGAGCGTAGGCCTCGCGGGTTTGCTTCAACATGGCTGCCGATTGGTCTAGGGATTCGAGGAGCACCTTGCGCTGCTGCGCCTTTGTAACTGCATCCTTTAGGATTCCCTGCTCCACTATCTCCTTGCATTCCTTTAGCTCTTGACGACCCTCGGCCACAGCTATTCGATGATCTTGTATCCGCTTGGTACGCCCCTCGGTAATCTGGGCCATTAGATCTCTACGAAACACGGCTGCCTTCTGAGCCCTTCTTTGCTTCTCCTCCTTCAGCTCCTTTTCCACGGCTCGCTGTTCCGCCAAAGCTTCGGCCCGCTCCCGCTGCTTATCTTCCACCGTTTGTTTGATATTGTTGGTGATCTTGTTCTTGACAGCCAACGCTGTGTGGGCACGGGCCACTTCCATCTCGAGATCCCTCAAATTTTCCACATTGCGATGAAGTTGAAGGCATCTACTGGCCTCCACCTGCTGGCGAGCCAGTTCCCTTGCTACACCGAGGGTGACATCCACATCGGTTTGCTCCTTCCGTTGGCGCGGATGCAGGTGACTGTTGAGCATGGCGGCCACTTCGTCCACCTGGTGTTTGACCATTCGGAACAATGAGCTCTCCGCGACAGACGACTGTGTAAGAATGCGGCACACATCCTTATCAGAAACACAGTCGTCCTCGCCCTTCGGCATTGGTTTGAACTCGGTCAGAAGATTCGGTACGGGCTCCTGGGAGGCGGTGGCAAAAATCGAGGCTCCCGGTTCATCCCAGACAATATGGCCAACGCGATCCGACTCCGGTTGGAGATTTTCCATCGTGGTTCAAGAAAACAAACCACTTCCTTTTAAAGAAATTACT
This sequence comes from Drosophila melanogaster, assembly GCF_000001215.4. Taxonomy (NCBI): domain Eukaryota; kingdom Metazoa; phylum Arthropoda; class Insecta; order Diptera; family Drosophilidae; genus Drosophila; species Drosophila melanogaster. The sequence goes on along the minus strand of NT_033777.3, from coordinate 14,845,163 downwards.
TAGGAAAATTTAACTGGGAATGAAATATGTGATATGTCAAGGCGTTTTGAGTGGTATTAGTTCACTCAAAATGTTTTTTTTTTGTGCTAGTAACCTAACGAAATCTACTGACTAACTGAAGACTGCTAGAAAATTTTCAGATATTAAAAAACGACAGTTTTCAGCTGGATAAATAAGTTTAGAAAATAATATTCAGGTTAATTCAAATTACAAGTATGTTATGAAGAATTAAGTGAAACAGATAAGAGCTGGCTAATATTTTTAAGCTGCGAATATAAAGCCACTTTTCTTGATTTTCTGTCATTGACAGAATCTGTCAATTGCCCACGATTACAGAATGTTCCCTTTATATCGGTAAGTTAGCTTACCGTAATTGAAAGCCTGTCCTTCCGTAATTTCAAATTACTTCCTCTGTGAGATTCTGGAAAGGCATTGTAGCTTTATGCAACTACTTTTCCTGAAGCTCAGAAACATGCACTCTACTGTGGGCTGTCTGTGGAGGTCTGTGTGGACTTCCAGTGGATTAGCATATTTGAGTGGGTTCTGGGCCAAGAGGCCAAGAGATCTCTCTCTCTCTCTCACCTACTGCATGGCCGCATTGGGAGCCACAAGCTCGACGGGGGCCAACTTAATGGGGATATGTGCATCAAAGTAAGGCTCAAGTGCTTCCCTTGCGAGCGCGTTGTTGCCCCGACTATTGGCTATATATACCTTTGAATTTGCATACGAATTTGTATGGAAAATCACAACCGAGCTAAACGATTGAGTTTCTGAGCTCGAATGCATTGCACTCAATAGAAATAATATTTCTCCTGAATTTAAAACAGCTATTGAGCTAAAAAGGTATTTAAATAAAAGTCAATTATTTACAGAATACTGAGTATATTGGAAAATAAGATAAAACCAATTATAATTTGTTCACAATTGCAATCAAACATTTTCAACATACGTATATTTAGAATTATAAACTATGGTAGACGTTCTAGAGCGATCTGTCGAGGATTTTTATCGTCTGGCTTCCATAATTTATATATAGTTATCTAACTGCTGAGCGCTGGTTAAATGCTGCCCTGTCATCGCCGTCTTCATCATCATCGTAATCATTGGAGGCAGAAAAGAGCGGAGCTCTCCCAGACCATCAGTCACTGTCCACGACAGAAGCTCATTGGCGGAGTCTCTGTGGCAGGAGGGGATTGAGTTCGTGGCGGGGGGGCATGGGGAATGGGACATGAGTAGCTCCAGTAGCAGCTGCAGCTTCCGAAGGCACTTTCCTCGACGCATTTGTTGGCTGTCCATGGTTTTTGCCGACCAGGGTCCGGATAACCTTTCCATTTTACAACTGTCAACGGCGCAGCGAACGCGATTTGCCAGCGGTTTGTTTTATTTATTTGTTTTTTTTTTGTGCCCCCCCCCCCCCCCTTATTGCCATTTATATTTTCCTCCTGTTTTCCCCAGTGTCGTAATTACGCGTAAAGTTTTGTGCCTGCATTTGAAATTGTACGCAATTTTCCCCGAAAGTGTCAACGCATGTCGGGGCTTTAAAGTTTTGAAAAATGTTAATTTGTTGTCGTTGCTAATGCTGCATTGGGTTTTTCTCTTTTATTTTCCTTTAGCCGCCAATGCAGCTGCTGTTTGAGTTGAGTTCAGTTTTGTTTGTTTGTTGGTTGGTTGGCAATTCGAATCGAACGCGTCTGGCATTACATGACACTCATTATTGCACATTAAGTTGGATGGATGATGGAAAGTGGCGGTCCGACCCTATGAGACAGCAGAATCGCTGGACTGGGGGGGACAATAGAAAGCATTGTTGCTTACCTTAATTGATATAATAAGTATATCTGCCACTCGCACGGAAGTTCGGCATTAAGTCTTTAGCCAGGTCATCGTCAATTAATCAAACCATCTTCGGAGAGAAACTTGCCATGTCTGGTTCAACGAACTTTTCGCGGGGCTTTTCATTGGTATTTAACATTTATGTGTCTCGAATGTAAATGCTTAAAAAAAAGGAGAGGGTAGGGTTTTATTTAGATTTTAAATCAAGCTACATACTACCTACGTTAGGTTAGAAGTAGTGTCGAGATATTATTTCACCTGTAACATCCTTTGATATCTACTGATTTAGGGAACCCTTTTCAAGCGAAGGCAAGCCTTTCGCTATTTGTTGACCTGGAATGTCGGACAAGTGAGGAATGTACACAATGGCAAAGTGCTTGAATCGCCATGTACCGTGCATATATAGTGGTCATATAGGGTTTCTTGTATTCCACTGGGCAACCACATGAACGAAACTTTATCCCCTTGACCCTTTGGCCCCCGTGGCTAGTTCGAAGGCACTTGACTGCTGGATTTGTGCAGATGATTTTATTTTATTTATACACTTTAACTTTGAATCCATTTAATATTGAAATTTCTTCGTAACTTTAGACGGGACTATCAATAATTTCCGGAAAAAAGATGCAGGACGGCAGCAATACGGAAAAACTTTCAACTGCAAGTGGCAGACAGCTCAAGACAAAGTTTCAAGTGCAATTTTCATATAATTTCCATACAAACAAACAGACGGTTCACTTGGGGCACGACCTGAGGTCGCGTTTATGTTTTATTGAAAATGAAAATATCAATTTGCCTTTCAGGAATTTATTTGCTACTCATAGTTTCATGTTTTGGAGCTTCTTACAAAGCAGGAAAATTCTTATTAGGAAGTTGAAATGGAAATTTTTTGCACAGATGTTTCGTCTATTCAATGAATAAAAAATATCTATCTATTAATTCCATAAAAGGAACCATGAATAAATTGAAAATTCAGAAAATAATTTGTCTACGAAGACTAGGAAAACACTTAAACAAATCTATCAAATACATTTAGCTTATTGGTAGCCCGATGATAGATTTGTTAAGGAACAAAATCATTATGCAGGTCAGCAGATATTCCAGAGCACCTCATTTATTGTTAAATCTTGTTACTTCTTAAACCAGGAGAAGGCAATCCTCCGATTCATAAATTGTTGTGTGCTTTGTATGCTAACGTTATGCTTCTATGGATGTTTCTGGTTCAAGACACAGAATGAATTTTAATTAAATTGTGTTTATAAATAATGGCCTTTTTGCCCGGGCCTGCCAACAAATTGAGTTACATAATTATGCGCGGGCTGACTGCGGCGGTGGCCAGAAACCAGACTGGGGCGCAAAAAGGCCAACGGAGGCAATCAGTCAAACCCAAAACAGCGATACAAACAAGTGGGTTTCGGAGGGGCGGATGATATGCGAGGATGGGTAGAGAAGCATTTCATCGATATCAAAGTCTCGATGCTTACACACTTAATCGAATTTAGCGACAATTTTACCGAGTTTCCATTAGCCTGTTGTAATGGATGATTTTCCAATTACCGGTCGCCCTGCCACTTTCAGTTTGCCCCCTTCAGTATTTTCGGGTGATCACAGTGCGTATGGGTAATAGCAGCGGCAACAGCAAATGCGATGCCAATCGCACGCACATTCGTCATCCACACACACGAAACAGCCGTTCATTCTCTGGGCAAAATGCAAATCGATGGGGGCAATGTCAGGGTTTTTGTTTCCTTGTGGCTTTTGCCAAATTGCCCGCTTTCTTTGTTGCCCGGAGTTATGTTGATGTCGCTCCATCGAGCCGAACAGCCACATTTTGGCATTTCCGAATGGCAAATAAAATTGATACACTTTCATTTGTGGTCGCGTGTTTGGGATGTTGAATCGAGTGCACAGGGAAAAAGTTTCATCTTATATAAGCAACAATTGTTATTAAAGTTATCAACAGTCTACATTTTATATTGTCAAAACAGGCTATTCGAGTGGTATAAGACTTTTCTGTAACAACACATGTAACTTTTAATATCTAAGCATATCCATTCGAAATAGATTAAATTCATCGGACCAGAACCGTGTGTGTGAATGGTATTTCTTTTTGCACGTGTAGTGGTGGGCTGAATGTGCCTTTGTCATTTCCATCACAATCAATTTTTAATGCCCAGCATTCAGCCGTCCGAGATCACGAACCCGAGCACGTTTCCCGAGCCACATGGGGCGCACGGTGCGGATACTTGATTTGCCTGTTGCACCGAGATGTACGGCCTTTGGTATCGGAGCTTTGGAATCACATGCTCCGGTATTCTGAGAAGCCTTTGACACGAGTGGGTCAGGTTGGCTGTCTGTTGGCCAAAACTGTTGCCCGATTGAAAATTGGCCTCAACAGGTGCAGCTCAGCGCTCAATTATGGTTGACAGGGGCCAGATAATTTAGTGTTCGAATGTGGATTGACATCGCCTTTAATTAAATGTTCCTCGATTGACAATGATGAACTGACATATCAAATTACACATGGGAAATATGAAGAGGTTAAGTCAAATGGCCTTTCAAAATCGATTCTATTTCTTGTGGCTTATAAACAAGTAAAATTCATTTGTTTCAAAGTCTCCGTTGAAATTAGTTTCGTAGTAAATAATTAAAAATCAATTTTAGCTGCGCACGGCGTTTTTACAAAGCCATTGTTGTATATGTTGGCTTTAAAAATGTGTCAAAACAAAATGACACACACTGTACGGACTTCGATTGGCTGCACATAACTTTCCACTTAAATGCAGCCGTTGATTGACACATGGCTGAAATTGAATTAAGTTGGTTGTCATAAATTTTATAGCCGGCCAATGTAGAGACATAAACCAAAAACGAAAAGCGCTTTGTGCGCCGCATGTGCGGAATTAACAGCCAACTACTCCAGCGATATATGTTAGGTACAAACACAAACAACAATCGTATACATATAAAAGTCGGTTACAACGCCCACCCAAGTCAAACCGCAGAGCCAACAATGGAGTTCGCCGGATTTAGAGTTTGACCGAGATTAAAAAGAGGTGAAAAAGATCCAGAACCCCAGACATTTTCAACTTACAACATAAATTACAATTTATGAGCGTGATTTTATTTGTATTTTTAGCACAAGCCAAATAAATTTCCATGTGTGCACTTTATTGGGGAAATATCGATGTGATGTTAGACCAATTACTTACTCAGGATAGTTATAAATTTCCCTTTAAAGAATTTAATACATTTCAGCAACTAAACTAATTCATATTCATTTGCAGATAAGAGCAGAGGCATGATTTATCGAAGTTATTATTTAATATACTTCTAGTAGTAAATTTTCTAATATTCTTGAATATAAAGTTTACTTGCTGACTCAGCTATTCGGTTGCTTATAGCCAAAATTTCAGCTTGAATGTTAGGCCAACTAATTTGATGAAAAGCGTGAAAATGCAAATCCATTTTCCCCCGTTTCCTTCCAAGACTGGGTCATAAATCGTCTGGAATTAATTATTAAACGGAATTGTTGGCTAGTTAGCGTGTACGTTGCCTTCAATTACTTAAAATTCTGAATGGCCGGCAATGAATTGAACATTGTCACGCTTGCCCAGAGGAAATGGTCCATTGGTGAGGGAGGGGAAGTGTTGGCCAAAAACGGAAGACGTCGTGTAACGCCAGGCAACGGCACTTGGTTGGCCAAATTTGTGAGCCGGCAAGCGGGCGTTTGCCCATAAGTCAACAACCTTTTTGGCAGGCGGCCAATTTACGCACGTACAATTTGTCGTCGGCGGCACGTAGCTCTCCACGTCGAAGTCGACTCGACTTTATTTACGGTTACTTCGTCTGAAGTGGGTTCCAATGGGAACGGAACAGTGGATGAGGTGCTGGGTGGGAGGGCGATAGTGATCTGGATTGCAAAGGTCGTAGTTTTTACTCGCAGAGTCTGATATCGCAGAAGATAGACAACTTGAGAAGGTTAATTCGCACTTACAACTTAAATATGAGGATTTATTGAGGCTGGTCGGATGAGACAGTGCAAAGCAAATTAAAAAGAGTCTTTCAGCTTAAAAGCTTACGTGATGCGTAGGTTTTTATATCAAGAAATAGAATGTTCATAACGAATTTTTAAAATTACATAAATTTAAAGAGGGAAGCTTTAATTCTAACAAATAAATATCGTTCTTCAAGCATACAAAGCACAGCTTAGCAATAAGTCGAGCGGCAAACCTTTTTCTGGGATTTTTAAAATCATATCCACAATGAATAGCACTTTTGGCACGTCTCTAGGTGAAAAGCAAACAGTGTTATGTCAACTATTTTGGCGACTTTTTACGGGCGCTTTTCTTTTTCCTCGGCCCGACAGAGTCAAGTTAGTCAAACCATTCCAGCTGGCCAGTTCGGGCATTTCTGTACTCTTTTTATTTATATTTATTTTTGTGCAGACGCCGGCCGTAAATTTATAATTTTGTACAAGGAGAAGCAAATTTTGTGAGGCTCTCGACCGGAAAATGCGCCCGGGTTCGCAGTCGCAGCTTCATTTGCCTAAGTGTTTAGCAATTTTGTTTCGTTTTCGCATTTCACATTTCTTCTTCTCTCCCTTTTGCTGGGCACCATAATTTTTGCCCAGGCAGTGAACCTTTTTTTTTTTTGGCCATACCAAAAGGAGAAAAAACCCCAAAGCTTGCCAGGCATTTGGGGGGTGGGCGTTCCTCTTTTAATGTTTTCATAACTTTCAGCGCGTCTGTCAATAAGTCGAATTCTTGGAAACAAGCTCGAAACTTAAGTCACGTTACGTGACTGCCATGTCAATGGCTTTTCGACATCCTTTCAGTGGTTCCGATTTGAATATTAACACATCGAGTGGGTTGAATGAAGTATTTTCCATGTGCCCCAAGCTGACCAATGTCCAGCTACAATTCGATGTTTGCCGCCCTGCCATACGAGTGGAGCTGAATATTGTCCCATTTTTGTACACTCTCCGCACAGCGAGTCAGTTACCTGATATTGATTTTGTTTAGTTTACATGTGGGACCTATCAAATATTAATCACGAAATATGACCAACAATGCAGGCTTCCATTTTTTCAGTTCACTCGTGTTGTTGTTTTCGCACATGCGCCAAAAAAAAAGCAAGCAACATAAAGAAAAACTCAACACCCCGAGCAACAGAGGCGGAGGCCATAAATGAAAATATTGAAATTCGTTGAACACGCGGCTGTCATAGAGCATTATCCGGTATTCAGGACATGCGACATGCATGGCATTTTTTATACACACATGTTGTACGACTGTGTGCGGTGTTGCTGGAGAAAATAACACCGATAGGCACACCCATCCATACACATTTAATCTCCATAGATGGATTTGGCCATGTGCGAGTCACTTGATTGCTTATTGAAAAGAAACGGAGAAATCGTGTTTTATTAGATTGCCAGTAGTGAATTCCCCATGCCGGTCACATATGGGTCATTTTTTTGTTTTTCGGCCACAATTTTTATCCTGTCCGAGCTGCCATGATTGATGGTTGCATTTCATTAGGATAATGAGCGGCGACAATGGACATTAAAACTGTGTGTGAGGCGGCGGATTCATAAAATATCAGTTACCAACTACAAATGGGTCACCTTTGATTGGGATTTACGAAAGTATCGTATTTTCAAAAGCCTATCCCTTCTTTGAACATTCCAAAATGGGATTCTTAAACATGATATTACAGCATAAAGTTTATAACAGCTTAATGAAGCGATGTTTGTTTAAGAATATTTGTATCCTTTCTAGATTGCCTGTAGACATTTAAGGTTTCCATTTTCTTTACAAAATTTTCAAGTCATTCGATGCAGGGTTGATTTAAATATGATTTAAACCTAAATTATGCGCTCGGCCTGGCCAATGAGGACAACGACAACGGTCCGGCCAATTAAGCACCCCAAATGTCAATTAAAAAAACATTTCTTTCCTCCATTCCCCCCCTCCATTTCTTTTTCGCGAGAAGGGCGCGCTGGCTGGAAAGCCAAAGCAAATAAATAAACAACTGGCCAAAACGGAATGGCAGACAATGGTCAACAGTGGGTGAAGACCAAGAATAACAGCAAACAGTGGGCAACAAAGGCAACAATCATGGCGACGATGACAACGCTGACAGGTGATGCGTCGATTAACTGTTATTTAGCCGGTGCTTAAAATGGCAGCCGTGCGATTTCCGGTGCGCCATCGCCTCCCATTGCACCCCATTCCATCCCCAGCCCCCTAACCCACCATTTGTTTTCGCCGTTCATCGTTGAGCGGGCAGGAAAGTAAATGAAAGTACAAATTGACGATTTGTTTGATTTGGCACTGGAGCAAATCTCGGGAAAACAGAAAACAAGGCAGCAGGCAACAGGCAGCTAAAAGCGGATGGACCAAAGGCCCCAAAAGACTTTTGGCTATAATTTAACGCACGAATGGCTCAGTTAAGCGCTGTAAAAAGACGCAACAACGAGAGCTAACTGCTGTAAAAACATCTCGAACATCATTTTGGGGAGCGAAAGTCCCTCCTAAGCCCTTAACCCCAAAGTTTTTCATTCTCTTCCGTTGGGGGCTTTTTCAATTTCGTCTGGCCATCCACATAGTTGTTCTGACTTCGTTTATTAAGTAATAAATGTTCGGCAATTTCAGTGCCATTGCCAAAGTGGATTTCCAACCAAAAACTCAGCCATAAATCTCGCAGGTTTTCCTTTGACTTTGCGCTTACCCGTTCTATCTTCTCCAGCTGATAAAAAAAAAGCAAACATGAAAAAGAAGTCAGAAAAAAGTGACACAGTTTTCTAGTTTGCCATTCGGCCAGCGCTTTTGAAAACTGTCAGAGATGTGACAAATGTGACAACATCACAGCCCAGCGGGCAGGAAAGCTGTATCTGAATCTGAATCCGGCGCTTTCATCTGCGCGCTCTATTTGTGTATCGTCGTCTGTGGCCGTGAGCTATTTTTTGCAGCACATGGCTTACTTTTATCTTGGAGATGGCGGTTTTATTGTCTTTTTGTGCGGCTGGAATGGCGTGCGAAATGCGCGGCAATCAAAATTTGTTATGGCACAAAATTTATGGGGCATCCACGTTCCCGTGTTCCTTTTTCCCCCGGCATCGCTCTTTAAGCGCTTTATTTACTGAATTATGCAGAAATTGAGAAGAATGCCGAGTCCTGTTGCGACTTCATTATGCATGTTGGCATTTATTTTATCTGGGATTGGCAGTCGCTGCACACCTGGCGTATGCGTAATGCAGCTCAGCTCATGAATATTGCGCATACGACGTGTGTTAAGTCGTTTTCTGGTCTACACAGGAGAAAACTGAACTGCTGAACTGAATGAAATTTAAAAATGTATACTACAGGTTTCCATCAATTTATTGCAGTATCAAAAATATATTATATAAACAGTGCCCTTCCGGTCGCTTAGTTCCCAGATAAGTTTATCGGCAGTTTACACTAGTGATGCAACAGTGATTAGTTCCTTATTAGCTTAATTACGAGCAAAAGGGTTTACAGGGTTTCATAATGGCTTGCCCGTGGCCTGTGGTCCTAGACACTATCATTCATCTTCAGATGGCCACTTAAGCCGGCTGAGGACGTCGCCTTATGGGCCATAAGCTAATGTAAACTCTGGGGGAAGCCACTGAAAAGGGAGAGGACCATTAACTTCGAGACATGGCCAAACACAGAAATAAAGTTTCGCATATGACCCATTGTCTGTCGCCTGTTTAGATGTCAATGTACTCTGTGCCGGGAAACCTCATCCTCCGTATCCTTCTCGTAATTATGCAAATGCTGGATCCCAGCTGAGGGCCGAAGGAACCCATGTCTGTCCCTTGCCCGGTTATCAGTGTCAAATCGAAGTTTAAGAACTGGAAAGGGTTACAAGTTTGGACCTCAACCAATTGGTGAATACCCCGCAAAATTTTCCGTTTTAAAATTATCAAAATTAAAGTTATGTTCTCTCGAAATGGTTTGAATAAAAACTTAAGATTTTAATTTTTTGTAATATATTAATTAAAACTTTAATTTCACTTTGTTTTACAATAGAACATTTGATAAAATGTATCCACTGGCTTACGATCCACATGCCTGATATCTCTTGGCAAAACAGAGCACATACTCGTACATGTGTGCAAAATAAAAAAAAAAGACGGAAAGGGCGCAAACGTTTATTTAGGTTTATGGTCCTGGCCCATTAAGCATACGACACGTGTGTGGCGAGTGCTTTAAATTCAACAAAATTCGCATTTAATTTGATTTTCCCACCATATTTGTCGGCACGGCAACACGTTTGTGCGTTTGAAGCTGTTTTTTGGGGCGGCAACAAAAAGTCAACTGGCAAAGGGGATAATTTACAAGCTTCACAAACTGCATAAGTGCAAAACGCTGCCCGTGGTAAGACACGAAGGTTTATTTGTTATATTTGGCCGTTTGCGTGATGAGGACAGTTACCGGTTACCGCGTTTTAGCCCTCTGACATTTAAAATTAATTAAAACTAATAACATTTTCAAGCACTTAGCCACACATACATGCACACGCTTCGTCGAGTGACGCCATTTTGTCGTCCATTGCATAATTAAAAGGCGCACAAATGGCAGGCCATTTCCGGTGCTCAACCGGTCGAGTCTGAATGCCTTAAATTAAAGCACCTGTGATACATTTTAAATGCCATGCCCTCCGGCTGTCTCAAGTTTGGTATCCATTTTTTTCATTTCGCCCGCAATGCTGTCAAAAAGTTTTAATTTGAAACGGAAACGCGAGACCCACGCCATCATGGCATCATGGCATCATTGCCTTAGCTACTGGCCATTGTCCTTGCTCTTGCCCCTGCATCCGAAATTCAAGAACCAGTAGCCAGCATCCAGTATCCAGCAGTCCACTCCAGACGCCCCGACAAATCATATTTAGCCTGGTAATTATTTATATTCGCATTCTCTGGCACATCAGCGCCAGCACTGGGCGTCATTAAAATCGTAAATCTAATGGACAAGCTGGTGCTGCCAACGACCAGTGCCGTTGACTGTGGTCGGGAATGGTTTGAATTATGGCATATTTCAGTGGGAAATCTAGGGGGAAAATACAGGGAAAACGACAGAGTGGGCAATCATTTCCCTTGTGGAAATATGAAAATATGAACAGCTGCGAAGCTTTAAAATACCTGACCAATTTAATGTTTCCTAGCTGGTAATTAAAACTTAGATGCTAAATAACTGGAAATAGCACTATAGAAATAACGTGCACTTTATGTATAGCAATTTCGAACATTCACAAAGGCGATTTCTTTTAAAAGCCCTATTTTTATATTGGCTTACACAGAAATGCTTAATTTACCAGTACGTGGAAATTCCAATTAAACCAGCATTTCCATGAATAAACATTAAACCGCTTACAGTGAATTCACTTATTATAAAGTCGTTCAAATGAAAAATCGTTATATCTATAAATTAGCATGCACATATTTTAAGAAAATTAACGATTGTATCCTTTTGCTGTGCACACAAATCTAATCAGAACTTATTTCGCCAAACAAATCCATGGCATTTGAAGTCAGACCAAAACACAGACCAATTGCATTAGCAGTAAATCCCGATAAGTAGCGAATTATTTGCCTGTTGTCTACTGCCCCAAGGCGACATCAAAGCACCACGGCAGGACTCTGAAAATGTTATCTCTCCTTTGATATCTAATAAACCAACAGGCGATGGCCTGGGATTGGACCAGGTGTTCGATCTGGCCCAAAAGGTCACACGGCCAAGCGTCCAAGCGTCCAAAATGAGGACCCCATCTGGATCCCAAACGAAGGACGCAGCTGATTTACATCAGTTTAATTAGTTGCTTATTTGCATAAGCCCGCAGAGCGTAGAATTTGGGCGCCAGGACATTGGGAAACATGCGTAACGGTATTTGTTTAGGCCATGTTAGGGTTTTTAATCATATTCCAAACAGACCAAAAACTGTTCCGCCGCCACACAACAAAGGCTGTCGGCTAATCCAGGTCTTTGCACCACTTTCATGGTCACTGTGAATTTATGGCCATTAGAGTTAGCACTTTTTGGCAGCCCGTTTCTGCCGCTCCTGCCGCTCGTGTTGCCCACCCTAATGGCTTATTATGATTATTAATTCATAACGCAGGCGTGCTGGTCGTGTAGCTACAACTATTACTACACCAGCACTCGAGCACTTCAACATGCGACTCGACTCACATCCACATACTCGACTATATGCTATCCTGACATGCCAACAGATGGCACATTAAGCATGAGCACGACTACACGGCGAACAGAATGTCGTTCTAAGAGAAAACTCCTTTAAATAAATAAACGGAATCAGGTAATAACAATTTAAACAGATACCAGTTTACTCGACATACAATTCATCAAATTTAAACAATTTTCAACGCAAAGACTGCTAATTGATAAATTCCATTTCGTAATCCAAATACCGCAACGAGGAATGTTTAGATTCATTGAATTCGGAATACAATTCAATTAAATTAAATCTGGATAATATGGTTTTTAGTGATCCGAAATTTGTCCAAACCAATCATCATCATCATGATTTCAAAATAGTAAAGTCACTTAATTTAGCCACATTTCTAACATTGAACTTTGAGAGTCGAATGTAAAAGTCCGAAATAAACTACACATTTTTTTCAGTGCTTAGGCGTGGGCTGTGAGGCCAAAAACCAGCGTGGCTTTGCTGTTTGGCGGTGGGTGCAGACTTTATGCGTTAACCAGGCCAATAAAACATGTCCCCGGCCATGGGTTTTGTGGTATGTGGTTAGTTTGCCATTCTAGTGCTCTTTTCGCTGTGTTTGTGCTCCTGGGAGTATGCAACAGTTTTGGCTTGGCCTCGGTTTTGGGTTTCGTTTCCGCTTCCTGCCGCTTGGAGGGCCGCCTCACTGGGCTCTGTGGTTGCCGTTTGTCGTTTACTGATTTTGTGACGCTAATAAAGCTTGCACGCACTTCGATCCCGATGCCCAACTGCAGATAAAATTAGAATTAAAAAGTATTCTTAGTGGGCCTGCTGGCAACATAATTTACGCAGAAATCAAAGTCTTTTCGGATTTTTATGCGCTCTGCGTGACTCCTTCACCAACACATCACATCATTACACTGGCCTACAAATGAGGTCATAGTAATGGAACTGTAATGAACTGGAATAAAATCCTAAGTCTTGTAATTCATCATTACTTTATAGTTTTTGCGTCTTTATATTTTACTTAGTAAAGAATAATATTTAAAAGGAATTCGATTTAATTTATGTTTTGGGAGAAATCCTACTGTCATACACATATGGCCGCTACTGTACGCTTCTATGTGTTTGTTTTATGTGTCAGCAGGTCTTGGCCATGTTTTATAGCTCTCGCCTGCCAGTTGGACGTTAATATTAAGCAACCGTCTTAAACAGAACTGTGGGGGGGGGGCACCAAATATCCGAAAATCCCTAGAGATTGGAGCAGGACATGGGGGACCTCAAACTTAATTTGGCAACCGGACATCGACTTACGTTTGATTGCCGATTTAATTGGATTGCCAACTTTCGCCTTCATGTGCGCTATTTGCATAATTTGGGATGTAGGGATGGGATATTTAATTAGGCAACATTGTCCAGCTAATCAAATTAGTAAGGTTGGCCGTATGTCCTTGGAATTCTAATTAAATAGTTTCAAATTCATCATTCGTCTTCGATTTACAGATTACGAAATCTAGTCAAGTGAACTTAACATATCCATCAAATTGAAATACATTGTTTACCTTATATGTAAGTTTCGTTGGGGGAAGATATGGTATACGGGATACGATTAGGCGACTTGTATGCATATTCCCGATGACAAATAAAACTCAAACTCCATATGTCAAACAGCCACAAAAGTATCTGCATTCATATTTTTGGTTTATTTTATGCTTAAACTTTGTGCACATCCTGCTGCAACAAATTAAATTGACCTATTGTCTCATGACTAATCATATTAATTAATTTACAAATGCATTGCGCACGTGAAAATGTTGCCTAACCAATCAAACTAACCTAAATTAACCAAAATTAAATTCGAAAATCGATTAAATTGCTACTAAATCAACTAATGACAAGTTTTTGTGTGCTCTTTTTATTCTTTGTCTCTTTCCATTTAATTACACATACATCACGCACTCACACACACTCACACCCGAAAACCCACCATACACGCTTGCCGCTTTCTCTATCTCTATCTCTCACTCTCTTTCCCTCTTGCTCTCTCCTTGCCTGACTGTCGCAAAATGTCATGTTAACTTTTTGTAACGTGTTTTCGTTTCTTAACCAACAATCTAACAAAACTGTCTATGCGTCTGTCATGTAATTATGTTATCAACCCGGAACCAAAAACCAAAACCGACCCAATACAAAACCACTACAACCCCCTGTAATTTAAACAACAACACGCAACAACGAAACCCATAATTGAAACCACTCCAATTTCAACAACAACTCCAAAACCATGTCAACTACCTCAACAACCGGCACTGTAATTACAACCACAACTTCAACATCATATTCTATATCAACAACAAACACCGCACAACAACAACAACGACTCCAACAACATTTTCATCAACAACTCCAACCGAATTTCAACAACAACAGGCTCTTGCGCGCCGAATTGTATGCATTGAGGCGCAAGGGTGCGGCCAAGGTCGTTGGTGGAGTGCAGCCACTCGATGCCACACAACAACCACATCAACAACAGACAACCATGCAGCCCAGTCAACAACAACAACAACAGCTCGAACAACACAACAACCACAACGCACACACGAGCGACCCGAGTCGCCACTGCGCCCGCTGCACCACCGAACTGGGTCGCATCACCAACCGTGGCGCCCCCTGTCGCGTCTGCAAGTTGCGCGTGTGCAAAGCCTGTCGCGAATTCACATCGCGCACCACGGACTGGGTGTGCGTGGTGTGCCACAAGCAAATGTAAGTGTGCCTCTGTCACTCCCATTGTCTGTATCTGTTCCTCCTTCTCTCTCTCTCTATCCGTCTATATGTCTGTCCAACTTTCATTGCCAACTAAAAACTTACAAAACTCTGTGGATGCGACCAAACTATTCAACTCACGCACACGAAAACCCAGCTAAAATACAAAACATTACATTGTCTCCTTGTCGGGACATGATTGTCCCACGTGGTGGCGGAATACACTGTAAAGGACATTATAATAGTAGTTATTTATTGTTAATAACATACATAATATTGATATTTTGTTAAGGTTCATATAATTGTACAATATGCTGATAGATTTTCTTTTAAAGAAGGAGATATTTCTACGTATACTGCCGAAAAATAGGCAATGTAACCTGTAGCATACTTCTAGCTTAGGGTGATTTTCTGTCGAGGTCCCTTTCCCAAAACTGCACTTTGGTTTTACGCCCTGACAATTGTTTTCCCATTACTTTATTTTTGTGCGTTGGACTTTGTAGCACATACGTTGCAATTTGCAACGTTGCAAGCTAATTTTGTATGCCCTTTCGGTTGCTTTGTGTCGCCAAAATTGTCACCCAAAGCCTGTTGGTGCAGATGAATCAACAAAGTATGGAATTGCATACAGAGAGAGCGAAAATCTCTCGCTTGCATTTGTTGAAAATATTTCTAGGAAAAGGTTTATTCTCATTGTAAGGTGATAGAAATGGTTCTTTTGTTTATTTTCCATTTCGACCCGTGGGCATCAGGTGTCACAGGCCGTCAACTGAAACTCCACATAACTGATGCGGCAGATTTTTTTAGTGCACGTTTCGGTTGCCTTGGCAGTTTTGAATATTTGAAACGTTTTGTTTGCAGCTAGTCGTGTTTGTTTTGCCCTTTTGATGGCCCATTTGTGATGCGAAGCGGCTTAAATGCACACTCGTGTTCGTCAACAGAAAGTTCATTTAAAAATTCAATTTGCATACGCCTCCCCCGTAAAGCAATCCTGTTTTCTAACTCCATTTTTTTCGAACTGCACACAGTTTTGGGCATAACTTTCAGTGACAAAAGAGGCTTACCGTGATGCATTAGATAACCTGGCAATAAGGCAGCTCGAAGGATTGCAAAATGTTCCCTCAAAACCCAAACGTGTTCATTCAACCAACAGCAGCAAACTGTCAACAAGTTCCCGAGCCGTTTAATGAGCTGCACTATGTGTTCTGGCCCAATTTGGCCCAGCATAAACATGAGTCGCCCCACACATTGCGCATACGCCCTGTGTCACCACAGCATCAGCATCTCTCGGTTTGCGCCAACATTTGGCAACATAACAATTGCCTCTGATGAGTCCGGCGACCCACACACGAAAGGTTCAGTGTTAATGGGTGAGACCAGGCCCCAAAAAAAAAAAAAAAAAACACAGAAACTCCCCAGCTGAGAAATGCCCGTATTGAGTTGACAAGGCCACACACGCAGACATTTGAGTAATTAAATCTTGGCCAACTCGTCGGCAGCTGCAGGCCAAATTGCTGTGTACTTATGAATGCCGTGTGGTACATGTAGATATTCCGAGCCGAGAATACAGCGGGTCGCCTACAGGTGGCAGCGATTTCACGCCTGTCAACACGCATGACACCAAATTTGGCTGCGTCTGCTGCAGCTGGTGGATAATTATGAATGCCACATGATGACTACCACGATGGACCCAGCCCCTTTTTTATTTTGATGGAGGGCGTCTGCATTTGCGTCTGCCTCTCAGCAGGAATTTATCCAATTGCTTCGACTGCACCCCCAAGTCAGGCACAAAAGCACAGTGTCTGGCCGAAGAAATACAATTATTTCATGAATTTCTGGCCAGACATTGAATTCTTATTTTTTATTGTATCTGGGCAACCACGCATTGATTATATTAAATTGTATATACGTACAAATGGGTTATTAATAACGCTTTTTTCTCGAAACCCCATTGTGCGTTACCAAAAAGCTTTTCTAGTAATATATAAATTATTATTTGCTTAATACATAAGTGGGTGTTATATCACCCGCTAAAATAATCAAGTTTTCAGAAATTTAATAAAGAGTTTATCTTTCCCAGGAACTTAATTAAATTGTACAAATGCTTTTCCAATCATATAGTTCTTGGTAATTATAAATACGTTTCCAGTTCTTAGTATGGCTATTCAAATTAAATGGAAGTGTAATGCAATGTATGGCCATATGAAGCTAACTTTTAATATTATTTAAAACCCAAACGTGAGATTAAAGTTAAACATAAGCAGGACCAACTTCCGGTTGAAGTTTGTCTTATTCATTAAATATGTAATTATTTCTTTGGTATCTGAGCCCCAAACTTTTCCGTTGTGGTTTCGCCGTCAAATTTTTCCCCAAAAATACATTTCTGTCTGTTTGTGCGAACCCAAGGCAGTCTGTGCTGGCTTTAACTCTTCCGTTGGCTCACACCTTGGCTTAAAGTCATGGTGTGTGTTGGTGTTTCATGTTCCATGTTGCTGTTGCTGCTGCTGTGACACCGACAATCCGGCATTCAGTGTTCGTTTGAGTAAGTCAGCCAGCCAGTCTGCCAAATGTCGCGAGGACAGACAGACGTGATACCGCTGAGTCGCCGATTTACTTGTTGACTGTTTGACGTCTCCAACGAAAGTTGGGAAAATGTTTGGCGAGGTTTTCTGGTTTCTAAAGTGGCAATGTTGTTGCTCTTGCAGGGAGATACAGTCGGCCAGCGGCGAGTGGCTGAAGGACGCCTATGCCCTGGGATCCTGCAGTGCCGTCGACCATCTGACCACCAGCGACGTCTTGAGGAAGAGCATCCGGCGTTCTTGGACCATATCGAGTAAGTACTCTGGATTTTACTTTCATTATATGGCTAAGAGACTTTGATTGAGTATATGCATGTTTGAAAGAATCCTTCAAGGATTATTCAACTACGTAAGTACATTTTTTAAACAGACTGCGAACAGCAAAAGTCATGCATTTAAAATAAGTTTTAAGTGCTTAATAGTTTTTCCAAGATTTTTTAAAAAAAAAAATATTGCAATTTGTTAGAACGGATTATTGAAAATCCTTTATCCCGACAGATCCCGAGGACGATCCGAACAATCCCAACTCACAACAGCCGGTGGCGGACAACCTATATCCGCAGCAGCAGCATTTGATTGAGGCCCAATCAGCGGGCAGCTACCCCACCCTGCACCAGCACCACCAGCAGCATCACCTGCCCCCACAGCCGCGACCCACGCACGGCATCAATTACGGAAGTGGCACTGCCACGCCCACAACCAGTAGCAAGTGGCAGCTGGGACGGAGGGTCCTGCGTCAGTCGACGCTTCCGAGTAGCCTGAACAACGACCCGGCTCTCAGCGGCAGTGGTGGCAATCTGGCCAATTACAATTCCGTGAATCTAACGGCGCCCACATCGCCGCATCAACTGCAGAAGAGTCCGCTCTATCCGAGCGCCTACAACAGCGACGACGTCATCCACATGAACACCATGCCCGGAATGGGAGTGGGAGTTGGTGTGACGGTGGGTGACTGCGAGAACTACGTACAGCAGCAGCAGCCGCAGCAACAGCAGCCCCAACTGGAGGTGACACCCACGCATCATCGGCTTCAGGTGCGCCGCCAATCCACGCTGCCAGCTCAACCAACTCCGGCTATATATATGTCCACATCCCCGAACCGGCTGTACAGTCGCTCCCCGGAAAGATCGCCGGGTGAGCAGCAGCGCTATCCGCCCTTCATGAGGCAGACCTCGTTCCCAGAGCCGCCCAGCACCTATCATCGCACCAAATTGCTGCCCAGCACGGGAGCACCTCCGCCGACAGTGGCTCCGCCACCACTGAATTACGAATCACAAACGTCCAGTTTGGCCAGCGACGAGCAGGATGTGGGACCCATGCCCAAGCCGAGAATGACGCGGCAGGCAACTCTACCAAATCCCGAGCAGCATGTCAAGCTACTGCCCACATCTCCGCCAAAGCGACAGACTTCCCCGCAATTCCGACGTTCTCCGGAATTCATGCGTCAGCAAACTCTGCCAAATCCGGAAGCGTTTAGCAGTGGAAACACACTCACCGTGCACTCTACTCCTCCGGCAAAATTCATGCCTATTTCGCCGAGGGCCAAACAGAATTTCCTTTTCCCAAGTGTTCCGAATCCCCGGCAATTTCTCTCGCAGCCACATGTGCCCGCCGTGGGAGGCACCGAACTGGGAAGCGGAGGCAGTGTGGCCAGCACCGGGGTCGTCGGCGGTGGTGAGCAGTACTCCAGTAGTCAGAGTGTAAACATCCATCACTCCCGTGATCCGCATTCCAAGATGATCAAGGTGCGCAGCCACAGCAACGAGGAGTACTCGAACACCAAGGGACACCCGGAGAACAGAAGATTGCTGCCGGAGATCCCAACGGCTGTGCAGCGGCCTGGTGGTCGATCGCCCAGTCGCCTGGTGCGCCAGGATTGCCTGAAGGAGGAAAGAACTTTCGGGGAGGCCAAGCAGCAGTTCCATCAGTTTCCCGATGTCACTGAGGAGCTGGATAATCGCCCGGAATATGTGGATTACTTTGGCGACAGTGCGACCAGTTTCTTGGAGTCCGACGAGGTGCAGTACGAACGAAACTATAATGCCGGATTTAGCAGTGAGCCACGTATCATCTACAACAATGGTTCGGATGATGGAAGCTACCAGAACTCCTCCCAAAGACCGATTTACAGTGCCGAGAATGTCCTTGCTGATTCGGGTTACGGGGGAGGAGCTGGCGTGGGACTAGGCGCCAGTGGCGGTTCAGGTGGTGTGCCCGGCTATTATCCGGACATGGGCACCCCACAAGGCTTCTATGGCGGAGCAGCACTACCCCGTACTCCTCTAATGCACAATCGCATTAGGCGCCGACAATCCAGGGAACTGCAGATGCAGCAGGAGGAACTGGCCCAACTCTCACAGGTCTCGGATGCCAATGGCAAAGGTTCGGGCAATGAAGGTGCAGCCAGTGGAAGTGCCACCGATAGCCATGCTGCCGAGAGAAGAAAACCGGAGCAGATGCGCTCTGTTTCCGAGGATTCTGGAGCGAAGACCACGCCCAAGCCCGTCACACGACGATCCTTCTCGCATCCCGAAAAGGACACTCAGGTGAGTTGACCTCAAACCTTGATCTAGGTGAAAATACATTAATTAATACTTCGCTGATCAGCCCACAAAGAAAACGGAAATATCGAAAATACCCAGCCCTCGTCCTCTGGCTGATATCCTGGATAAAACGCGTGGCAACTCGAAGATTCCGCAGGCGAGGCGCCGCAACAGTCGCACAGGAATCGGCGAAGCTGAGGAGGGTAAGTACCGAGGATACGTCATTTTTGATAGTAGCTATGGTTGCAATCTGCGATCACGCATCCGTAGAACCCAGGGACCGCAATTATTACCAATTATTTCACAAGCACCTATCATTTGCATTCACAAGTTTTAAGCCATAAAATAATCGCTCACTGTCATTAGAAACATATCAAATATACACAATAAACCAAAGATGGTAAAGCAATATTATGTAGATAGCTATCTGTACAAATATATTTTGTAGAAAATATACATTACACACTACAAAATAAACTATTCAAACTTTGTCCCTCGCTTAAGCAAAACTACAAAAAAAAAACAAATCTAGCTTCAAGTGATTATTGTTGTGCTCTTTATTTGATAAATTGCATGTTCAATGTCTGTTTTATCAAAAGTTATACTATTATTCTATTAAAAAGAATATAAAGCCAATATTACACCCCTTAGTAAAATTTAAATCGCTTTCCTTAACAAATATAAGTTCAAGCAATAAACCATTCAGTGATTAGAAACTTAAATTTTTACACCTAATACAAGTGAAGTATCCCCACCCCAGCTTCCCAAAGTAGTGATTGCCTGCGCATAAGTAACTATGTATTTACGGCTAATGAATGAATTAATTAATTAATTAATTTTTGCGGTCCCTGGTAGAACCTTGAGTAGCTGCGCTTGTTTCGGCACCCGATTGATGAACGCTTTGCACCCCCTCCTGTTAACCGCCCCCACAGGTAGCACGCCCCAGCACATTTACTCCTTCCATCAACAGCTTATGCATAGAAACTCTGATTTAGCCATGCGCCTGAAAAAAACAGAAATTCCTGTCGCCTCAGTAGCATCCACAGGGCAAGAGGAGGAGAAGCCCCACGGGGAATCCGGCCAAGGATCTGGAGCGGAGCAGCCGGTCAATGGCAAGTCCCTCGAGTCCTCGGCGAACAAGGAGGGCGGCGATCCCAACAGCTCGGCGGTGAGTAGAACATCAAGCGTCCGGAGACCAGTAGGCTTAAGCGTGAAACCTTTTCATCCTGCTCCCCCATTTCATTTTTCATTAGGAGGCCACCCACACAAGCACTTTGGGCGAACAGGAGCTGCAGAATGCAGTGGAGGCCGCGGCGGTTGTCTTCAAGAAGGTCGTGCTGCAGCGTCGCAAGGAGAAGGAGAAGGCCGCCGAAGAAGGTTAGTGATAAGAAGTGTCCTTAGCCTCGGTACACTGAGAGAAAAGTCAATGGAAAGTCAAAAATAAACTATCCTTTTTACGAGAACTATTTATCAAAAAGTTCAGTCACATTACTAAAATGATGTTTTAAAGTATAATTTCTGCGAATTTTATTTTCCAAGACTTTGTCTCAGTGCATACCCTGTAGTTGTCTTTGTGTAGCTAAATGTATGTTTGGAGCGTAATTAACTTGGTGATGGTAATGCTACTTTTGATGCTGATGCGGATAGAGGGTAGTTGGGTGACTAACAAACTCTTTGTGAAGGGCTTCGCCTTCAGTCTAATTTGGCTCAAATAATTAAGCTCCACTTCTGGGAATGAAGGTGGGCGCTTCTTTGGTTGTCAGTGTCTAAAAATTAGTGCTTAACCAGAAGTTGCCCTGGACTTTATTCACTTTAATTGGGCGAAACTAACCTAAAAAACTAATCCTATCAATTTAATCATAGAAAACTAGTTGTGCTAATGGACTAAAGTGCTTTAAAATAGTTTTAGCTTAAGGGATTATGCATTCAAATTAAAATACATACATACACGTTAAGCTAAGTAAAATCATCAAATCTGTAGCAGAGAATCAGAGTTTCAAATAATCGATGTACTTGGCAACTGTCCTATTTTACATTCAGGTTCTTTTCGGAAACCATCTCCCTCATCAATTTTTTAAGAAGCGTTTCCAAAAAGAGTGCAACACTTTTTCTCGCTCACTTCTCTTGCGAGTTCCTAAAAGTATTCCATCAATTTTCGCCTTCTTCACGGCAGACTTTCCATTCACCATTGGAATTAAATTTTTCCCGAAGCTATTGGCGGCATGACCACAAACGACCGAAGAACCAAATTTAAGAGCAAAGTTGGCGGGTTTCAAAAGATTTTGTGGCACGGGACCGAAACAAAATACAAAAACCTAGCCGTGGGCTGGCGGGATAATTTTTTGGCAACTCATAAATCGATTTCCCACCGCCCCACCCACACCACTTCCCCCGCACTTCAAGAGTTTTCAGGCGGGGATTTTCCGGGCGGAAGGCAGGGTATCCAAACGCCTTTGCCGCCTTTTGTTATGTTTCAATTTGGCGATTTGTGGGTGTACGTTCGGTTTTGTGACCACCAACGCAGCCTGTGTCTATGTGCGAATTCGAGATGCGGTGGACTGTCGCCTCGAAGGATTCCAGAATTTGGTACCTTGTTCTGTCGGTGCCCACGTACACACCAAAGCCACGCTGTCACCCGTCGGATTTTTGGACCACGTGGAGCGGCAGAACTGTGGCATTAGTCTTATCTCCTGAACCTTTTGTGCTCCTATGTGGGTTTTGCTCTGTGAATGACTAAAACGGTGCACAGTTTGCGTTTAGACAAGAACTTCTGAGCACTCAGAACAATATATTTGACTTAAAAATGAGTTTACTTAATATTAAAGTGTCCAAAAACTGAACACCTGTACTATTAGTTGCAAGAGTGGGTAGAAGAAGTTTTAAAAATTCTCTGAAATATTTCTCGCAGTGTCTCATACAGCAGGGTGGGCAGCGATCAAATGTTTACTTTGTGGCTACGAGGGATTGACGCTATGTGCATCCGCCGCTGTTGCAGTTTTTGTTAGGGCAACCAACCAAGCAGAAGGGTTTGAAGGACGGCGATGTTGGCAACTTTAAAAGCTTTTTGGCAAATTTTCGCTAGTACTTGTCTTGGGCAGAAAAACTTGTGGCAAACAACCATAATCAATCAAGGGTCTTTGAACTGCTTCCTGACAGGATGGGTACTTGAACAGCAGGGGAAATGATTTTCGGAATATTTAATTTTAGTCAGGATGAAGTTCACTTACTCAAGGTCGTTGCAGCACTAAAGATTTTTCCCAGCTCTGAACTTATTGGGAAGAAGTGCATTTTTTCGGAGAAACTTTTAGTGTTGTCAAAATAAAAGTAATATGGAATCCATTTAAATTTTAAGTTTCAAGTTTGTATGAAATTGGAACTGGATAGACATTACGATCACTCATCATTGTGTTCTGTATATGTTGAGTTTAGTTATTGAACATTCTATCGCTCAATTATAAACAGAACATATTTATAGGGAAGTTATTCAACCTGGTGCTGGGTTATTAAATATGTTGTTTATATCAGTGCAAGAACTTAATATCGATTTGAAGTAGAAATCATTTTTTAACAAGGCGTGTAACTAGACAGCTAACAAACTTGTTCATACCCATTAACATTGAAATCTATAAAATGGGCTTGATAAAATGACTAACACTCCTTCCCAGCCTTTTCTATCTATTAATATCTGTGGTATTTCGGTGTAACCATCCAAGCTTAACCCATGCTAGCCGTAAGTTTTTGTTCAACCACCACCCGTCCATGTGCTTAGCCCATCTGCAACCTTTAACTTTGGTGTGGAAAAACTCACCCTCCGGCTAACCAGTATTTCACCTGTGTGTATTTGTTTGGTGCTAATAACCAGTATTTGCGAACAGCTTCGTGGTGTTGGTCAACGACAAAGTGGTTGTCTCCGAACTTACGTATGTTCCCGAAACTTCATCCCTGCTACTCCACAGGCATAGGGCAGCAGCTGTCCGTGGTTTCCGTTGATATCGGTGGATGTGGAGGTGGGGGCGATGCCGTGGAAACCTCGTCGTCATCGGAGCTAGACTTCAGGTGTTCCACTCAGCACGGACGACAGCAGCAGCAGTCGCAATATAGCGTTGAAGCGGACGAGTTCAAGCTCGTCTTTCTCAACTCGGATTCATCGTCGTCCTGTCACGGCGAAGAGGAAGAAGAGGAGGAGGAGGACGGGGAGGAGGATGACACGGATTCATCCTGCTCCACGCACCACTGTCACAGCATTGTGAGCAATGTGGAAGACTGCGATTGGGATTACTTTGAGCCCTCCATGATCTCCACCACGACGACCACGACAACTACCATGATTGCCTATACTACAGCCCGAGCCACGCCCACTCCACCGCCGCGTGTAAGGCGTCAGTCGAGCGATAGCGATTCTCCCCAGGTGCAAAGGCGACCCCAACAGCCCAGGAATATCTATTGTCCCAGGATCAGGGAGAGTGACACCGGCACCGACGAGGAGTTTGTGCTGAACACCGAAAGCAGTTCGCAGACCAGCTCCGATCAAACACCACCACCCGTGCCACCACCGCCACATCCGCTGAGCATGAAGACCCGGATTAAGACGCGATTCTTAAAGAATCATCACCACCACAGCCACAACCGATGCAACTGCAATCCCGGCCAGCAGCAGCAGCAGCCGCAGTACGTGCCCATTCCCGTCCCGGTGCCCATACCAGTGCCCATGGCCGCCTATCCCAACTGGCCAGAAGTGTCAGGCAATCCACTACTGGAACAGGACGAGCAGCTGGCTGCCAGTCTGCAGCAGCTATGGAAGGCGGCCGGTCACCAGCAGCAATTTGCCGCCATAGTTGCCGCCTATTCGCAGCAATTTGCAGCGGCCAGTGGCAACATGTTCGATGCAACGCCGCCGGTGACCAGCAAGAGCTACCAACAACTGCCTACCACTCCGCCGCCAATTCCGGAGCGCTTGCGCGGACTGGGTGGCTTCAAGTCCTCGGCACCGGAGCTGAGTGCCTCGCTGGGATCACTGATGACGCAGTCGCTCTGCTCCACCATATCCTCCTCGTCGTCGTCGAGCACCTCGGGCTATGGGACGGCGGGTAGGAGCCTGGAAACGCTGGCCAGTCCAATGCGAGCTGCCAACTCGATGCAGCAGCAGCAGCAACAATACCAAGAGCAACATCAACAAATGGCCAGCAGTGCTTTCAAGCCAAAGCCAACAAGTTTAGTAGCTTCGCGTTCGCCGACGGGTGAGCAACTAGAAACGAGCAACGCGCGTCGCGGCAGCAGCAACAGTGAGAGCGACGACAACGCCAACAGCAACAGCAACAACGCAACGCCCACAACGGGTAGATTGTGTAATGTTTATGATAAAACCGGCACATTGCCAGTGCCTCAGTGCGTTCAGGCACATGTTGCCAGTGTAGATAAGAGTGCCGCGACAGCAGCAATATCAACAAAAGCAGAGCCAGCAGCAACACCAGCGACATCCACAAAGGGAACCGCTCTGAGAGTGGCCAGCAAATACCAGAGCCGAAATCTATGCGAAACCCAGTCAGCGGCAACAACACAAACCTACCTGGCCAGTAAAAACAGCCACGAAGAAGTGGAAGCAGCAGACGAAACGAATATACATAAAAATCAAGTACCAGCAGCGGCAGCCGCAGCAACAGCACAAATACAAACAGCAACTAGAGCTGCGGCTCCTGCGGTAATAACTCGTTTCGGCGGACTTGCAGTCGAAAATGCTGTTGGAAATGTGGCTGAAAGTGCTAGTGCCAGTGCCGCCAGTCCCATTCCCAAGCCCAAACCCAGAGCCCAGCACCCAGAGCAGATAGATCGGCATCGAGCGACGGCGGAGACTGCCAAGAATTTGTCCTCCAATCGACTTATAGAGAACATCAAGATGTCCGATGAGGCATCACCATCGACGGCGGCCCATCTGCAGAGCGAAAGCTATGCGGCCAGTAGTCCAGATGAGGCCAGCAGCAACAGCAGCCAGGATGGAGATCAGGATAGGGAGCGTGAGTTGGAGGAGCAGGCGGAGCAAAAGCCGCGTAGGACCACGCAAAGAAGCTACAACGTTGCGGGAATGATGGAGGAGCAGCAACTAGGAGAAGTGGATGCAGTGGAGCAACGACACCACAGCACCACCAGCGATTCCAGCTCCAGCAGCAGCTCAAACTCCAGCTCCAGCTCGGAATCGTGTGACTCCGATGATACGGGAACTGTGCGCGATCGCAGGCCCAAGAGAAGGAGGTTCAACAAGGTGTTCGTCGTAAATCGACAGCCCGGCGGCCGGGTAAGACGCAGTTCCTCCACCGAGGGCGATTCTCTGTCTTCCTCGGAGGCCAATTTGGAGGATTCCTCTGACAATGATACAGACACCGAGCGCACCGATTGTGGAATTGTGCTCAACTACGTGAAACCCCTAGAGGAGGAGCCCAAGAAGGCGGAGGAGGAGCCGCCGACAGCTGCACGTGATTGCCAATCAAGTGACGAAGACAACATTAACGATGATGAAAGTGAACGCCGTGTTGCCAACTCAACCGATGAGCTGGCCAACTGCATTGTAGTGGTGGGCGGACAGACGGACGACGCCGCCGCCGGCGTGGTGCTGCACCACATGCGATCGCTGCCAGACGTCGAGTTCGATGGCGAGCAATCAGAGCGCCGCCAAGCGCATGAGATAGACGCCAGCGATGCCCTGGCCGCCTGCGATGAGCTGCACAGCATCTCGAACGATGTCAATCGATTGCTGGCGCTGCACAAGCAGAACTCTCAGCTGGAGTTGAAGCTCCAACGCTTGCGCCAGGGAGTGGCCGAAATCAATGAGGATCTGCAGCTCTCCACCACGGGCACTGATGTGGCTGCCACCCACTGCACAACGCAGCCAGGTAGTGCCGGGAAACCCGACGAATGCAATAGCCCTTCTTCTCGGAAAAGCCCCTCGACCGTGCTAAGTTCTAATGACGTTGGTCCGCTGAGTCTCACCTGCTTACGGCAGGTAGAGGCAGTGGTTGAGGTAGAAGCAAACAGAGCTGATGGCAAACTGCGGGATGAGCGGAATGGCCGAACAGCTGAGCAAACCGAGGAGAGGGTCGTCACATGCAGCCAAGCATGCAAAATAAACGACAACAGTGACTACTCGCTGGATTCACTCTCGGCAACTTCGGCGAGTTTGTTGGCACCTGAGCAGCAGCAGCAGCAGCCGCTCCAGCAGGTAGAAGAGAGTGCTCGCCTACCTGCCGACGCTCGCGAGCAACGATATCGCCGTGGAGCGAAATCGGAGTCGGCGGAGTCGCCAGTCGAAAATGAAATGTTAAACGTTGCGGTCGCTTCTCGTGCCGCGCTTCTCGGCAGCAATAACAACAACACACACAGAAACGATAATAGCAATAACGAAAACACTAACAACAACGACGGCGAACTTGGCCATAATAATAATGACGCTTTCGCAGCACAAAAGACGAGAAATAGCGGCTCGAGTGTGGTTGTCGGCTGCGATATTAGTGACGTAGTGAGTGTGAATTCAAATGTGAGTGGTGAAAACGAGTGTGACTTCGACAAAATATTTGGTAGTCATCAGCAAAACACTCCAAGTGCATCAGCAGCAGTTGCAGCAACAGCAGCAGCAGCAACATCTGACACACCTGCAACATCGCCCAGCGAACTGGCTTCGCCCAAAAATTCACTTTCAGCCAAGTATCGCAGTTTGGTCATGATCAACAAAGACAATGAAAGTGCAGCTGGCGATTACGAAATGGCAAACAGCAGCAGCAACTTCAGCAACATCAGACACAAAGACCCGACCAGTAGCAACAACAGCCACACTGTTGGCCAGAACTTTGCGAGTGACTCATTTCGCGCCATGGAACCAACGGAACTCGTGAGCAGCGATCGCGAAGCGTACAGTGTGGACTCGCTAAACGAACCGCCTGCTGTGCCGGAACTCAGCGTAGAGGACGGCTTGGCTGATGACGACTCCTGGGTGGAGGAACTGAGTCAGCGCGGCGAGGATGAGGACGAAGATCTCAGCAATGCTACCACCACACCCACGGCCACAGACTCCGAAGATGCGGAGGGAGAAGGTGAAGGAGCCCGGCGACATGGATATATGGATCGAGAGGAGGACCTAAGGGGATACAATAGATCTGCCATCGACTTCACCCTGCACACCATCGTCGAGGAGAGTTGTGAGGAGAGCGAGGTGGCCTCCATGCGGGCGGACAATGAAGACGTCGAGCTGGAGGATGAGGATCTATCCGAACGGAGAAGGCAGCGCACCTTGCAGCACCACCATCGACTAAGTGCCTCTGAACTAGAGAAGTACTTCTTCTTTGGGCTGGGAGATGGTCGAGTAATGAGTTCTATTGATACACGCGGAGATGACACTGCATCCGAAGTGAGTTCCGAGTGCTCTGAGAGTCTTGACTCCCTACCGCATGAGGATCAGCTGTTGGATACAAGTGGAGCTTCCGATCTGGCCTCTTCCCGTCTGGAAAAGTACTTCCTCTCCGGCTTCATGGGATTCAGTGGTGCAGAAAAGCAGGCGGAGAGCGATGAAAGTGGTGGC
Source organism: Drosophila melanogaster (assembly GCF_000001215.4). Taxonomy (NCBI): domain Eukaryota; kingdom Metazoa; phylum Arthropoda; class Insecta; order Diptera; family Drosophilidae; genus Drosophila; species Drosophila melanogaster. The sequence goes on along the minus strand of NT_033777.3, from coordinate 14,816,676 downwards.
AGTGTAGGCAGTGATAGTGAAGGACAACCGAGTCCCAGTCAGCGGAGAAAGCGACTGGTAAGAGCCAGGGGAACACCTAGAAGTCACAACTCCTCGTTGGATAATTTGCTACTGCCAGAATCAGACACCCTGGATGCCACAGTTACTTCTGCAGGCGGAGCAGCTGCAGCCACTGTAGAGGACACCTCGGAATCGGAGGCGGGCTGTGACGACACTGTGATTCATTTGGCCAATGCCGGAGCTTCGGATGGTTCCTCCTCGGACACCATTAAACGCAAGAAGCAACTGCGCAAGCGTCACGACTCTCTGGACGAGAAGAAGCTCCACGATCTAGAGCCTTCCGAGTGCCGGACTCCCACCCCGGGCAGCAGTGGTCAAGTGCAGATGCAGTCGCAGGCGAAAAAGCAACAACAGCAGCATCACCACAGCCGGGACAGTGGCTTTGTGGGCAGCAACGATGATCTCCTGAAGGCGGCACCAGATTGTGAGCCACCCAAGAGCCCAACGCCAGCTCTGGAGCAGATCAGTGAGGATCGGGAACCGGTCCATAGTCAGATTAGTCTGGCCAGGATGGATCAACCAAGCACTTCAGCAGCTGCAGCTGTAGCCAGCACACTTTCCAGCCAACTGAAAAATCTTGCCCTGCCCAATCTGGTGCGAAAGGATAGCTTCAACAATTGGAGCTCCGACGAGGAGACCAACCTGATGATGAGCAAGATGCGGCAGTTCTTTAAGAACCTCATTGTCGCCACCGCCAATGCACAGCAGAGCAAGCCCTCCACGCCCAATCAAGGGCCCAGCACCACCAATGTCAACACCACGCCCAGTTCCCAGCGCAGATTGGCCAAATCCCGGCCAGCTCAGTTGGCCTACTTTGAGAATGAGCTGACCCGACTGATGAAAACCGTGCCGGGCATCAATGATGAGCAGGTGCGCGAAATAGTGGAGTACCTGAGCAGTGAGGATACATGGTCTGATTCCTACGATTCTTCGGACTACACGAGCTCCGATCTGGAGGGCGGTGAAAGGAAGGGCCAACTGAAGGCTCAGATCTCCGCCAGCTGTCAGCAGATCATCAACAAGTTTGAAATTGACGAGGAGGGTGATCGTGGTGATGGTGGACTGCTGGACGAGAGCCAAAGTGTGCCTATGGAAGCATTGGTGTATCAGAAATTGGTAGCTTCCTTTAGCAAAGTGGCGGCGGGTGGAGAACCGGAAACAGAAGCCACCAAAGCGGTGGAGGAAGCAGAACCGTCCACGGAGAGATCCCCGCAACTGTTTGCCAAGGTGATGCAGCATATTGGTACCAGATTGGTAGCTCTGATGCACGAAGTTAGCAGTGGCAATGAAACACCCACTCCATCCCCGCAAGGACAGCGGCATCATCGAAGACTGCAGGCCAAGATCTCGGCCACCACGACGGAGGATGAGGAAGATGAGGTGGCGGAGCAACTGAAAGCCATGCCCATCAAGCAGCTAAAGCTGCGAAGCAAATCCCATGATCTACTGCTGGACGGCACTACGCCGCATTCGCATCACCTGCACCACCATGCCACGGTGCATTATCCAGCCGGCGGCGTGGGATCGGGAGCGGGAGGATCCGGCGGACCCGGACACTCGGACAACGCCGGGGAGGAGTGCGGCGTGACCAGCGACTACGAGCGATTCTCGTGGCGCGGCAGTTTTGAGTCGGCATTACTGGCTAATGGCGACAGCAGAACGAGGCTCAGCCAGCTGAGCCAACTGGACAGGGATAACTCGTCGTCTGCGTCCGCTTTGGCTGTGGCAAAGCGCCGATCGGCAGGCGACCTTCTCTTCAGCCAGCACCAGCAGAGCCTGAGCCGCGAGCAATTGGATCGCGTCCGATCCTGCGGCAGCATTGGAGGCGGCGATGCCCATCACCACCAGTTGGAGTCCTCGCCGGCCAAGCCGTGGCTCTCCTCCGCGGGATCCTCGATTGGCGGTGATTCTACGAAGGATGTGCGGCGTTCCAGTGTACCGGATGCCATTTACGAGACGGACTCCAGCGATGAGGCAGCTTCGCATCAGTTTGGCGGCGCCAGATCCACGTTGCCGCGCAGTCTGAATCCCAACCAAGTGGTGGCTAGCACGAATTCACTACCCCGGTTACCCACCACCGGTGTTGGTGCTCCCATAACCAGCACCCCCAAGACAAAGTCTCAGAGCGCCCTCAACCACACGCCCTCTAATTTGTCCACCGTTTCGGCCACTGGCAGTGCCAAGAGTGCGAGATACCGCTCGCCAGGATTGGCAGCTCGAGCAGCGGCCGTCAGTGGGGCAGGAGGTGGCTCAAGTGGTGGTGTTGGTGTGGGTGCCAGCAGTGGTTCGACGGGCAAAAAACTAGGCGCGGGCTTCCAGTTCCTCTACTCCAAACGCGATGCGCGCAAACGTCTCAACATGTCAGCTGGTGAGTTGCTCAATGCCCAATGTTTACCTTTTGCATACCTCGGGGCGGGGATGGTGGCCACACCTTCAGTGTGGGGGCGGGTTGGGCATGGGTGGTGGTGCGTTTCTAGTGCGACACGCACAGGCGTCAGCCGGAGGGCTCAAATAACTGGCCATGAAATTGCTTCCTTCCTAATGAAAAATTCCTCACTCCAAGTGTAAGGAGTTGGGCATTTGCAGGCATAAAAGTTCTGGGGGAATCTGATCCTTAGACGAGAAGGAGACAGATAACCTTAAGGCGAGGTCTACACTGAAAAATGAAAAGTATACAAGTATACCAATTTAATTTAAATTACAACATATATTTTGAGAAACGGTATAATAATATTAGTATAGTAGCAAGAAGTTCGTCATATTTTCTCAAACTTTGGAAAGCAGGCAGTTGCACCCTGAACTATTTTATGCTGATTAGGCTGTGGCAGGAATCTCGGGAATGTGCCACTTCCTCCCGCAGACCTTCCATAATGATAATGATGTTGATGAAGCCCACTCACAGATACACACTCACACCAAACAGAATGGAGACATTTGGCTCGCAGACAGCTGCCTTAACCGAAATAAACTCAATCAAGGTCAATTAACTGTATCCATATTAAGCGCCCCACTCATAGCCAACTGCTTCTCGGTTTCCAGTTAGCGTCTAAAGCGATTTTCGCACAGTTGCGTAGTCAGAGTGTGTTAATGTGGCTCCAGATGTATGTAGAAGTAGTTTTCGATGTGTGGAGCACTTCATGGATACGGATGTGGTTGTGGTTGTGGATGTGTGGCTCTGTTCCGCTTGGCGGGGGCGTCGATTGTAGTTTTTTTTCTATTCTCCAACTATTATTTGGCCGAAAAGCTGTTTTCGCTTTTGTGGCCAACAATTATATACCGCTTGGTCAATGGAACTCGAACTCGCTGCTCAAAAACATGGGTGCAGGCGGGCTTTGAACTTTGCTGTGTCACTTAGAGATGGGGGATAAGGGATGGTTTGAATAAAAAACAAGACACTCCTTAGTGGAGCTAAAAACCAAGTACAAATTGTTAGATATATCAAAAAAATGGTTACCTACATGCATATAACACAGAAAATTACCCTGAAAACCATACTGTTTTTTAAGAACGCAAGCACATACTTAATCGTAGTTATGCATTTTAATATCGAGGAAAACATATTAATCATTAAAAGAGAAATCGTATGGAAACTCATTTCGGCATAATGCCTTTTATATTTTCTTTTGATAATTCAGCGTTCCGGCACATTAAGCCGCAGATAAGCCATTAAGCATTCATAGCCCCACATAAACCGTGGAAACTATATATATATTACATTTTAATAAAACTTTCATGGCTTAAGCACATGGTTTTTGGTTGAAGAAATACATTAACCCGCCATAATTATCAATTTCGAAAGACAACATGAAGTTGAATTTTATTGAAGAGACCACCAAGGTTTTCTGGCAGCTGTTTCACGTTGTCATCTCTAAAACAGTTGTGTTTACACAGTTTCTATTTCCAGTTCAACCAACTCGTTTGTCTTCGCCAAAACACAATTAAATAGGTAAACCCCTTGAAGCTCTTTACCAGTATTGAACTTCTGTACACCCATTCGTCGTTACTTAAGCTCTTGACGTTGATAAAGAGCTTTGCTCGTCGATTTCCTGTATTTATTTCATTTATTCATTTTGCATACAACAATTAATGTTTTTGTGCCCACAAAAGAGGTGACATCGCCGCCAGAGAAGAGGTTCGCTTCAAAATTATACGTTTTCCCCATCTAGTTTCGTGCATCGCTGCACCGCCGGAGTGCGGAAGTGGTCCGTGCTCCGTGTCCATGTCCATTTTGCCATCCCGCCACGATGTCCGTGCCCATCCGGCAGCCGTTTACGTGTTTTGCACCAAAAACAAATCCCAACTGCATGCAACAATAATATTGCAGTGCAACGATTTCCACAATTATGCAAATCGAACCGACTTGCAATTATCGCAGCCGCATGACGGAAGTTTCGAATGCGAATCGTACTGCCAGCGGAAGATCACCCTGTAAAAGATACCAACCGAATGAGCGACCACAGATCTCAACTCACTTTGGCCCCTAATTAAATTAACCTTTATGCCCCACAGCAGCACAGACAGAATAACCAGAAATGCGAGAGGAATGTCCCTCTCTTGCTGTAAATCTCGATGGATTGACGAGGAGAGATTTACGAGTTTTAGAACAAGAACTGGGCTTTATATTTTCTTAAAAAAAATCAAGATTTTCTTGAATTAATCATGGTACACCAAATTAATTCACTTGGTTGCAACCGCAATAGTTTCCAAAATTATTTAATTACACACATTTATTGATATTTAATGATTTATCAAGAGATATATTAGAAACTTTCTACTCGTTATTAAAATAATTGCTTCATCCGAATTTTCTCTTCATCAAATCTCCAAGATCAACCCTCTGCTGGCGATTGATGATCGTGCGCTCTTGTTAATTGCATTTTCATTGGCTAGGCGCCCCTCGCGACCTTAAAGTTCAATATTTAAATAATTGAATATAACTTAGATTTTGTGGTCGCCCTTACCATGTTCTGTACTGGGGTTCTGCCACTGAATCCCGTCTCCGGATCAGTTGATTCGAAACGCGTAACGGGACTGGAGCTCCGACGCAGCGATGTGCTCTATAAGGCCACGCGAATTCCGATCTTAACTCCAACGATCCGATTGCTGGCAGTGAAAGTGAAGTGTTTCGCTCACTTTGACTTTTAGTTCGCCGGGTTTTCGCTTTGGGTTTTTCGTATTAGCTTGTTGTTTTGCCTTTGACTTGTTTGTGGGGTTTTAGGGTTTTGGGGTTCGGCCTTCCCGCTCACGTTTACTGGGTGGCTATGCTTACATTGCGGAAATTATAGAAGTGCCATAAAAAAGCGAAAACGAAATGCAAACATTGACGGTTCGGTGATATTTGTCAACAAATCGTGACTGCATAAAAGAAATTCAAATTTCCAAAGCGGAGTCCCAACATTTTGATGACCCTTTAAGCCGTCGTTTTAATGGATACTTTTTTTGTTTGAGTGCAATTTCGGTTCACTAGGCCATTTCCAATGCTCTTGGTGTAATCTGACCCACTTTTATGGGCTTACTGCCTCGATTGTCTGACAATCTGCTGCTCCCCTTCGATTTCACGCCATCATTTTGGCCATCACCTGAAGGCTGTGGCAAGTTCAGGGCCGCTATACATTTCGACTTGATTATATTGACCGCTGACGGTGGGCCATGCAAATGCTTTTATGACCCAGGTGCCAGCTATCTAAGATAAGCGCCTCTTGATCGGCGATCAAGTGCTTCAATTACGTGTCCGAATGACCAAATATTGCTTGTCGTCAGGCATCTTATCAAAGGGCCTGCAATCTATGTCATATTTCTTAAAAATATTCATTTTACCAGCTCTTTTCCGTTGTAATATATCTCAGATATTAAGTGGAAGCTACTTTATCACTCGGCTTTGATATTTACCAAAGCCAAACACTGATATCTAGTTTTATTTAATTGTCACATATTTCTGGCAAACGATAGATATATAATGCAATTTAAAAAACTTTCCATTAAATGGGATTTTATAAATTTTACTATCCGTGACGTCTTGCAATGGTTTCTAATATCAACTTTCACTGTGCAAAACGGAAACATAGTAAAGAGCTAGAGATTTTTATAAAATCTTATCAGCAAAATTTAAAAGATAGCAAATTATTTTACTAGACTAAAAACCTAGCCCTGTCATAGCAAATAAAAGAATCATTGTTTGCTATGACAAATAATGCTAGAAAGGGTAACAATTTTCAATTAATAAAGTTCCACTTTTTCACTCAAAACTAATGATTTAATCGTAATTAAATATAATTTGGGTGCTTAAACAATTAAAACCACGGCTTATACCTTTCGAATTGCGCTATATAGGGTATTAAGAAACCCATTAGATGACAACTGTCAAGTGACGGAATCGGCAAAGCCAAAAGTGATATAAAAAACATTTGCAGTCGGCTGCGGATGGCACCAAAAAAAGCGGTCACCAATTAATCTTGCCACCAAAACGCGCAATTGTGAAATGAGAAATCGAGAAAATGAAGCAAGTGACTCGTTTAATTGGCCCGCGGCGAATGGCAAGCTCGAAGCCAAAAGAAGCCCCCAGCTATAATGCATTCGCCTCTGCCTCCACCTCCTCCAAGAAATCCCAGCCAGCTTCGACTGCACCCGCTCCACTGGCTCGAGTGCACAACTATGGCAGAGTAAAGTCCCAGCCAGCCGGCTCATCGCTGCCCTCCAGTTCGGCTGGGAAAATCCAATATGCAGCTTTAAATCGAATGAGAAAAAAGCGGTCTGAGGATGAAGGCAAGAAACTGAAGCGCAAGTCCAAGTGGCGTCAACTTTTTGGCCAATGTTGGTGGAAGAAGAGACGACGCCAAAGGAGCTATCAGGATTATTGGAGCAGTTCGAGGGAAAAGTCAAAGAAAAGTCATTTTTTCTGTTATTGCTGCCGAAGGCGAACCAATGGATATGGTTACGATTCAGAGGAGGAAGATGACGACATCGATGCCAAGGTGGCTTCCTACATAGTGGAGATGAAACAACGCGAGGCGGCGGCCAACGGCCAAAGTGAGATTTTAGTTGAAGAGACACCGAATCCTGTGCCCCAGGAGCAAGTGAAGCAACTACCCACGCAGCTGAGATCTCCGCCCATAGTTAAGCGACGAGCTTGGACCTGGGACGACAGTTTGAGGTCTAACTCGGACCGGTTTCTGGAGACCCTAGAAGATGATTTGCCGGTATCGTCAGAGGAAGTGGTTGCAGCTGCTTCTGGGGGCAGGACTTCATTAATTCTGCACCGTCGCACGCCACTGCATGTGACCTTCGTGGAAAACGAGGAGGAGCAATCTGAGCGGGAAGATCGTCAAAAGCAGGAACGGGTGACGGTGCAAGGTAGGCGGCAAGTGCTCCTTCGGCTTCGTCTGCCTGCCACCAAATGCATGCTCCTTGCACCGACGCCTCAAGCTGCTTCTCCCCACAGATATCTTCTCATAATGCACTAACGCAACTATTTGTTCTAAGCTCCAGTGGAATAGCGTAATGGGACTAATCTGTATGGGATTTATCTATAGATAGAAAAAAAAAACAGATAAACAGAACCCATGATCACACTTCATTGCACCTAAAAGTGCTACAAGCTCTGCAAAATTAACTTTCATATGTACGACTATGACATTAAAGTATAAAGTAAAGTGCCAGGGGGATTATTAATGGAGCTAAAAATTCCAAGAAATATTTTCCATCTATCTACTCTAATCGTTAATCATCAGCTCTCATACATAGATCATTAGCCATAATTGTGGAAAACTCGAGTGCTAATTGATGAATTCTCTCTTTTTTTGTTGCAGAGGAAGCCAAAGTGGCCGCTGAGGAACTGTCACGATCGCCGGTAATTGGACAACGGCAGGCAGATGGATCGGGCAGTCCCATTCAGTCGCGTGCCTCCAGCGAAACGTGGCCCACTCAGTCGGATGAGGACATCGATCGCCTGGTGGCCATGCATCAGAACCGCAGCAGTCTCAGCTCGCTGGGGGTAAGTAAATCACAAAAATAGTCCCAGTGAAAAGTAAGTGACTAAACCCATTATGTTATCCCATGTTAGGTTCGATCCGAATCTATGGCCAGCGTTTATTCGGGCGCCGGAGAAGGTCGCTATGGCACCGTGGTGGTCAAGGGTCAAGTAGAGTTCGCCATGCAGTACAACTATAAGCTGAGTGCTTTGGAAGTGCACGTGGTTCGCTGCAAGGACTTGGCTGCCGTCGATGCCAAACGCAATCGCAGTGATCCCTACGTTAAGGTAAGTTACATTACCAATTCCCCACTCGAAATATTTTACTATAACTTGGCTTTAATCCTATTTAGGTGTATCTACTGCCCGACAAATCGAAGGCTGGCAAGCGCAAAACCAAAGTCAAGAAGCACACGCTGAATCCCATCTTCGACGAGACGATGCGCTTCCACACACCCATTTCCAGCTTGGAATCACGAACATTGTGGCTCACCGTCTGGCACTCGGATATGTTTGGGCGTAACGACTTCCTGGGCGAAGTCAGTGTCAATTTACAGGGGCGGCTCTTCGACAATCCCCAGTCGCAGTGGTACCTTCTCCAAGAACGCGTAAGTACCAAAGCCGATTTTACTGATTTATTGCATTAAAAACAAATCCGAATAGAAATAGACATAAAGATAAACGTACTTTGACTTACATTTCTTAAATCGTTCCAGAGCGAACCCTTCGACGAGGTGGCTACCTACCGAGGTGACATCGTAGTGGGTCTGAAGTACATTCCCCCAGAGAACATCAAATCCTCGTTCTTTTCGCGCGGCTCCTCAATAACAGGCAGCTCCTCGAACTTGCGCAAATTTGGAGGCAGCATTAAGTCGGTGGCCTCCAAATCAGAACGCACTTCAAAAGGCGGCCAGCTGCATGTGCTGGTCAAGGAGGCCAAGCATCTGAGTCCTATAAAGGCGAACGGCACCTGCGACGCCTTCTGCAAGAGGTGATTATAACTAATAATTGTTGACATTAATACATAACTAATCGTAATATATATTCCTAAGTTATTTGTTGCCCGATCGGACGAGGAGCTCCAAGCAAAAGACGCCGGTGGTGAAGCGCACCCTGCATCCCAGCTGGAACTACACATTTGTTTACGAGGACGTCTCCCTGGAGGAATTGTCAGAACGCGCCTTGGAGCTAACCGTCTGGGATCACGATCGTTTGGCCAGCAATGAGTTTGTTGGCGGCATACGATTCTCGTTGGGAACCGGTAAGTTCTAGCTATTAATCCCCCATTGAAATTCTATTAAATGCTTAATTTTTTACAGGTCGCAGCTATGGCCGGCAGGTGGAATGGATGGATGCCACTGGAAAGGAGCTCTCCCTGTGGCAGAACATGTTGGATCGTCCGAACTTCTGGGTTGAGGGCAGCTTGGTTCTGCGTTCCAGTTTGGATGGCATTCGAGCCAATTTGCCATAGGCCAAGTTAGTTTAGGACCAGGACAAACCACAAAATTGCAGTTAGAATTGCCAATGGCATCCTGCATTGCATTGTATTGTATTAATTATGCGATAATTATCAATTAACGATCACGTCGACTCTGAGAAGCATTACTAGCGGTATAAGACAAGAAACGATTGTAACCTTCGCAATTTAGTGTTAAGAGTGTGGAATGATGAATACTGTATTTCTGAATACTCGAATACGTCGGAAAATGACGCGATGATGATGCAAGTAGCGCAGATACGAAAAAGCAAAAAACAAAGTAATCAAGGCAAGCGAAACTAAGCAAAAAACCTTATCAAGTTTATGGCACTAATTGTAAGCGCAATTCTCAGCTATTCGATGCAGATAAAAGTTAAAATAAAAAACTGTAAAGCGAAACGATGCGGTCCCAAGGTTTGGACCGTCTATACATTAAGACAATTTGTATGTGTGTGTTTTTTTCCACCTCTCCCCTCTGAGAGGCAATCGCAATTGGCATACTATATGCGCTAAACTACGATAAAACTACAGATAAACACTACAGTTAAAACCTAGTTAAACCGAGGCATAAGCTTACTATGTATAACTATCCATAATACCCGAGAAATACAAATAACATTTTTGTAAATGCAACTTTTTGGTTTGTTTCCATCTTTTTGTTTTCTAGACCTTAAGCGAGCAGCATTCTAAACTATATATGCATATATCTATCGTGACATCATACATATCGTGAACATTGTGCAAATCCAGCTAAGCTTCATGCCACAACTACCAGCAAAAGGTAGATACCCACCATAGCAATCAATGAATCAATCAATTCCCATAGCAGCCAAATATTTCACAGCCCCCCAAATCCGATTATTGTGGACTTTATATAGGCATATACATACATAAATGAATAGCCCTTAGGTTGTAGAGGGCAGCTCTATATGATGATGAATTGTTTCAGAGAAATCACTTTTAAGAATACAAAAACGAGTCTTATGAATGCTTTTGGTGTAAGTGGTAAATACCGATACCGATAATACAAAGTAATATTTAACGTTGAATGATACTTGACAAAAATTTATAGATGTTTTTTATAAATGAAAATTGCTGAATCACTCGTTGCCTAAATACCGCTTGTCTTTTATACTCGATGTTTTCGAAACACACAAATAATGCACATAAATAATGCCTGAAATTTCGTGATGATCTGGGCATAATATAGAACATACATTTACACACTTTGGTAGCACGGATCGCCACAAACGAAGCCGATGAATCAATGTGAAAATGCAGAAGCAGTTGAGTGTGGTCATAGAATACTTTCTCTAAATCAACATAAATGTCAAACAATAAGCAGCAAATATTGCAAAAGTAATTGGTATTTAGTAGCATAGAATAAGCGCAAGTAGGAAACCACCATATACACAAAGATATACTTGTTCTACCCACAAATAGTTCATAATCTAAGATTAAAGCGTTTGCTGTTGGTTGGCTCCCTAATCTAGCCATAAATTTTGTTGGGAATCCAATCAAACCCACATCTAATATACATAAATATACACAAACACACGTGTAGCTATAGTTTATTCCCTCTAAGGTCTCCAAAGTTTCAATGTTTACTACATGTATATTTTTCTACTACTTACTATATATGTACTTACCACCTAAATCAAGAATATCACTTAACCAAGGATCGCCGCAGGAGAGCAGATTGTGTTTTAACAATCGGCACCCGATCCCAATCTATCCACTTACTCACTGAGATGGTGCTATATAGTCGTATATAGGATACTCGAGTACCCTCCGTACTCAGTCTCAGGTCGCGGGAGAACTATGAGAGATCTTTTTACCTTTTTACTGTGTACGTGCATTTCGGATTCAACTGAACTATTGTGAACTAGTGTTGATTATACATGTTTATGAATGCGATGCAGACGTCACATCTATCTACTTTATACATATACATCTACTACTGAGATACGTTACTTATAACACCTTTACAAGCAGTGAGCACTCCGGTCGCATTCCGTAGTATTAGGCGATTCGACGAGGAGAGTATTTGTTATTAGTCCCAGTTCGCACAGATCGGGAAACCCTAGTGTTAGGTGATTTCTATAGAACATTTTTGACGATTACGACGCATCCCCTTGGATGCCAGGCAAATTACACAGATTAATGTTACAGATATTGATATCAGAAGTATTTATATACCCATTGTATTTGTTAGCGTTCGCCAGAATTGCTCATAGAAAAACCCAAAGAAGAAGATACATTTTGAATATTAACCCCGAAAAAGGATGATTTTGATTAGGGTTAGAAGCCTTTCCTCCGCCCCAAAGATACACACGTTGCGTTAATGTAGAAAACTTTTATTAGCGAATACACACATAAGATACACAAATATACAAACTTATAGCAGAGGATATGAAAAACGCTGCGGTTGCCTTCCTAAAAGCATTAATCCAAGTTGTTTCACAGCTGACACTGATTGTATGTATATCCCTGTACTGCCCTGAGAACAATATTTTGAGCTCGTTTATATGGTTTTACATTGAATTCTACATATAAGCTCAGTTGAGGTGAAACTAATAGTTTGGTTAATTCTTTGCTAAATAAGCTAATGAGTTGGTAGTTTCAAATTATGTATTATCTGGCAACCTGCGACAGGGGCACTAAATCACTTCTCGCCATGTCTGCGTTGGACTTTACACTTAGATTTAAGGGAACAGACCTTTGATCGGTCAGTTTTGCAATGCGGAAATCCCAATTGAGATTCCGAGCTGTTGTACGCTAGAGTTTGTAAGACTTTCCATGGCAATCGGGGCAGGATGAAGAAGCGATTTAAATTGTAGCCGTTATGTTTATGGCATTTAAGCGTTACAAATTACAAGAGTTTACATAACCATT